>NC_089250.1:180283657-185083657 GCF_963930625.1 Muntiacus reevesi | reverse complement strand
GACGTGAGTTCGATCTCTGCTCCAGGAAGATCCTACATGCCTTTGGAAAACTAAGCCCGCAGGCCACAACTCCTGAGCCTGTGCCTAAAGCCTGTGCCTGGAAACAAGAGAAGCCTCTGCAAGGAGACACCCAGGCACCACAGAGAAAGCCCGTGTGCAGAAAGAGTGCAGACAAGGATAAAGTACTTATCTCTTTTAAAGAGGACTTACAGCCTCATATCACGAGTCACATCTGGAGGAGACAGAAACTCCATACATGAATGAGGCTGCACATAAGTCTGGGTACCCGTGTCCATGTCTGCCTCTGTGTGAATGCACAGGTGTGTGTGAGCGTCTGTCTCAAACACTGTCTGTGACTGTTCCGAGATCGGCTTGCTGGCGTGGGAAATAACCTGGCCCCCAAATCAGAAACGATGGCAGCCACGGGATTTCACGTAACGTGTTGCACTCTCACTTGTTCTCTGCTTCCTTGTCTGAAAAATGCAGGGGCTGTATCCGATGATCGTAAGACTCTCTCCAGCATGGATAGTTCACAATTCAGTGAATCGGTAGGCAGCTGGGGCCAAGGTTCTCATTCTTGTTATCACGGGTAATCAAGAGTTGGCAAAACACTTTAGTCCTCCCTCAAAATGCTGTTCTTTTCCTGAACTCTTATTATTAGGCTTCCTACACCCACATGAGACTTTGATAAATGGAAGCAGCTAATAGACCACTTGGATGGTGCCCAGGAAGAGGGCAGAATCTCTGTAAAGCTTCATTTGCAAGTTTCACACCACTTAGAACTAACTCACCAGCCCTGGAAAAAAAATAATAAATGGCATTGGAAGGCATAAAATACGGGTCTGGAAGGTAGAGGGGGTGGGAAGTCGCTTGGATAGGATGCCCTTTCAGGTCCCTCCCCACCTTGAGGTTCTAGGATTCTGTTGGGATGGGATTTAGTAAATCAACAAAGGCATGTGAAACATAGAGCTATCTGCCTTCTGGAGCATTCAGTTATCTTCTTAAAGGTGAGCATAGAAGTACATCCTAGTGGCGGACAAAAGATGACCCGCCTCATTGTCAGGAAAAGGATGTCCAAAAAGAATTTGAACAGAGAAAGAGGGAAGGAAGGACAGAATAAGTGCAAGAGGTAAAATGTTAAAAATCTGCAATTCTGGTAGAGATGTGTGTGTGTATATGTTAGTCGCTCAGTCATGTCCAATTCTTCAGAACCCCAAGGACTGTAGCCTGCCAGGCTCCTCTGTCCATGGGATTCTCTAGGCAAGGAACCTAGTGTGGGTTGCCATTCCCTTCTCCAGGGGATCTTCCCAACCCAGGAATTGAACCTGGGTCTTCCTGCATTGCAGTCAGATTCTTCATCATCTGAGCCACCATGGAAGCTCTCTGGTAGATACATAGGTGTTATGTATCCATAGTCCCTTACTTTAACATAACACAATTTTTCAGAGGAAAAAAAGTTAGAAAAATGTTGCAAAGTTTTAAAAAGCAAAAAAAAAAAAAAAAAAAAAAAAATATATATATATATATATATATATATATATATATATAACTCAGTATAGCCTTTAAACTGAGTTTCTGCAAGACATTCTTTATTAAAAAAAACATTTACTTATTAGGCTGTGTCAGTTTTAGTTTGGCATGTGGGTTCTCTTGTTGCAGCACATAGACTTCTCTCTAGTTGTGGTCCCATGGGCTCCGTAGTGTTGGCACACAGGCTTAGTTGCCCCAGGGCATGTGAGATTTTAGTTCCCTGACCAGGGATTGAACTCACATCCCCTGCATTGCAAGGCAGATTCTTAACCACTCAACCACCAGGGAAGTCCCAGGACATTCTTTAAAAAAGACTTCTTTGGTCTAGTGAATTTGGAAGCTGCTTCATTCTATACCATCCTGCTGGAGATTTACAGTTCATATTAGTGGCATATTACAGGTACAAAGAAGACTGGCACAAAGAAATCTGTTTAATCTTTCTCACCAAATGTATCCTACATTTGTTTTTAAAACCATGGAACTCTGTATGTGTGTGTGTGTGTGTGTGTGTGTGTAGCATCTATCAACCTACCCAAGGAATTAACATTCCATGAACACACACTAGCTCCTTCTTGGATTCATTCATTCCTCTCTAACTGAGCGTTTGCTATGTACCAGATGTACAAATATAAAATAAGAAGATACATCTCCTATTCACAAGTAGCACACATCTTAGGACAGAGGAAACAGAAAATAAATATGATTAAAATAGAAAGAATTTTGTGTTTGAAACCACATAGAAGTGCAGAGGTAAACACTGCAATTAGAATCTATGCCTAATAAAAGATGGGCTTCCTGGGTGGTGTAGTGGGAAAGAATCCACCTGCCAGTGCAGGAGACACAGGAGATACAGGCTCAATCCCTGGATCGGGAAGATCCCCTGGAGGAGGAAATGGCAACCGGTGCTGGTACTCTTGCCTGGAGAATTTCATGGACAGAGGAGGCTGTCGGGTTACAGTTCACAGGGCTGCAAAGAGTTAGACACGACCGAGCATGCACGCATACCCTAACTGGGTGCCTGAAAAGGGCCTAGGACTAGAAAAGAACAGACCAAAGAAAGTAACTCACTGGAGATTGTCCAACTTTGTCCAGAAAATAAATAATTGTATCACTGCATATTTTCCCATGGGTTGCTCAAAAACCTCCCCCTCCAGTTTCCACGTTCCTGAAAAAGTATGTACAGGTAAGAAAGAAGAAGTTATATAGAACATTCACTGGAAAGACCTAAGATTCTGTCCAGCATGGATATTCTATGATTCAGTGAATCTAGAATGCATTGAACTGCTGCTCATACAAAGCAGCAACCTACTAAAAGTGAGGTTGCTCTAGGATGCAAGTCACAAAACCTGGCCAGCGATGGCTGCATCCATAAGGATATTTGTTGTTTGCCTGATTGGAAGTCTGGTAGGAGATGGTCCCAAGTCTGATGGTTCAAGAGTGCCAGGAGCACTCAGGCTTTTTCACACAACTTCCACATGACATAAATACCATCATAAATTCCATTTTTAAAGAGGAAGGAGCTCACCAAATTTCTTCAGGTAAAGGAGGGGCCAGGATTTTAAACCCAGGCAGTCAAACTCCAGACACAGATGCAGTGTACATACCCATGATACCATAGTGCCATTAAACAATTCAGCAAACTTAGACTGCATGTTAAAAAGTAGAGACGTGTCTTTGACGACAAAGATCTGTACAGTCAAAAGCTGTGGTTTTTCCAGTAGTCACATATAGATGTGAGAGTTGGACTACAAAGAAAGCTGAGCGCCAAAGAACTGATGCTTCTGAAATGTGGTGTTGGAGAAGACTCTTGAGAGTCCCTTGGACAGCAAGGAGATCCAACCAGTCAAAGCTAAAGGAAATCAACCCTGGATATTCATTGGAAGGACTGAGGCTGAAGCTGAAGCTCCAAGCCTTTGGTCACCTGATGTGAAGAGCCAACTCGTTGGAAAAGACCCTGATGCTGGGAAAGATGGAAGGCATAAGGAAAAGGGGGTAGTGGAGGATGAGACGGCTAGATAGCATCACTGATTCAGTGGACACAGATTTGAGCAAACTCCGGGAGATAGTGGAGGACAGAGGAGCCTGGTGTGCTGCAGTCCATGGGGGTCACAAAGAGTCGGACACAACTTAGGAACTAACAACAATAACAGCTAGTACTGAGCAGCACAGTTGGACCTCCATAGCCTGATGTTTTGGTCCCCTGGGCATCCCTAGCCTTCACCCAGGAGGAGTGTCTGCATCTCAAGGCATCCACACAGCCTGCATCACTGCATACACACCTCTCAGCAGAGAACCAGACCTCTACACCTAGGAATGCTACACTCTTCTCCCAGAAACCCATAGACCTCGCCTCTTCCCTTTTGAGATTTATAATTAAGCCTCCAAAAAATTAAGAAATTAATATAAAAGTTGCTGGGTTGCCAATGCTTTTATTATACTTTAATTTACTAGAAACATTTTCACACCACCCCTGAGGAGTAAATGCAATGCAAAATTGCTTACATCGCTCTTAAAAGCTGAAGTAAGCGTTTCCTTTTCATCTTCCATAATCCTATATATAATAAAAAATAAATAAAAAAGCCAGTAAGTCTGTGGACCAGAAGCAGCAAATAGATAATTCTATCAGGCTGGATATTTCTCCCCCTGGCTTTTTGAAGGAGTCTCCCCGCCATCCCCCGCCCCGCCGACCTCATAATTCTCCACTTT
The DNA here is from genome assembly GCF_963930625.1 of Muntiacus reevesi. Taxonomy (NCBI): domain Eukaryota; kingdom Metazoa; phylum Chordata; class Mammalia; order Artiodactyla; family Cervidae; genus Muntiacus; species Muntiacus reevesi. Next base: position 185,079,421 of record NC_089250.1, on the reverse strand, counting down.
CCTCATAATTTATTTACAGGTAAAGAAGTGATGAACTAAACTCGTTGGGTAGACAACTGCACATCACTTTAATTAAGTTACTAGTGATTTCAAATGGCTCTGCAATCACCTATGGGATAAAGCAGGTGACAGGGCTAGACAATGGGCAATGTGAGAGGCAGCGGTGGAGGAGGCAGGAGCTTGGGGTGCCCTGGGGGCTAGGAAACTGCAGAGTGACTGGCTAAGAGCTTGGGCATCAGAAATCCAAGTTCAAGTCCATCCCTAGCCACGTCCCAGCAGTGTGATGTTAAGCCAATTCCCCAAATACTATGAGCCTAGGTTCCTACAACTCTCAGAATGGGATGCTAGCAAACCCACCTCTTGTGTTTACTGTGAATATCAAATGTGGCAACATAAGCGAAAAACAAATGTTTCACTCTTGGTAACTACAGTTCGGAGCTATTAACATGGAGCTATTCCATGGGATGACGGACGGAGGGGCAAGGTGACCTTTGGGACATCCCAGGGCCCATCCCGTTAATGATGCTCATTTAATGAGTGTGAAGCACCCTGTTGCAGAGTAAGGGCTTAAGGATGGACGATCGATGATCCAGGATCTGAGCCCTGACTCTAAAATGAGACTCGGTTTTCTCGCTAATGGTGCCCACAGAAATCAAACTACATATGTGAAAGGGATCACCGTAGGTTTCCATAAACATCAAAATGGGGGCTTCCCTGGTGGTGCAGTGGAACAGAATCTGTCTGCTAATTCAGGAGACACGAGTTCAATCCCTGATTTGGGAAGATCCCACATGCCCTGGAGCAACTAAACCACAACTATTGAGCCTTTTCTCTAGAGCTCCTGCTCCGCAACAAGAGAAGACAGCGCAATGAGAAATCCACGTGTCACAACTAGAGAGTAGCCTCCACTTGCCACAGCTACAGAAAAGCCTGCACGGCCCTGGAGACCCAGCACAGACAAAAATAAATAAATAGATGATTTTTTAAAAAAGAGCAAAATGAGCTCATACCTGTGAGTGATATTCCTCACCTAGATAAAGCAGTTCAAATTGAAAGTGATTAATCTGGCTACAGAATGGTTTCCAGTGTTCTCAAAGTGGATGTCAGATAAAAGACAACCCAATAAGATAAACATGGACATCTCTCTGCATCATTAATTTGGTTCAACTAATGGGTGAGGGAGTCCCATCATGTTGTACCAACCAACACGGCTCTATGATGGGAAACAGTGAAAAATTTTACATGGATCTGTAAGATAAAGCACAAGCCTTCAAAAAATTACATGATGCACCATTCAGGGGTATATATGTATATGCTCTTCTGCCATGAAAGGGTTAACCTGGGACTTCTTTGGTGGTCTAATAGCTAAGACTCTGTGCCCCCAATGCAGAGGGCCCAGGTTTGATCCCTGGCCAGGGAATTTAGATCCCACATGCCCCAACTAAGAGTTCATATGCCACAACTAAGACCCAGCACAGCTAAATAAGTAAATAAATACTCCTTTCTTTCTTTTTTTTTTAAATTAAAGGGTTAACTTAAGTGGAAAGGCACCAAATACCATCACTGTTGAACTTTTCCTCCCTATGCAGGAATCTGCCCATCTTTAATTTCATGGTTCTCTCCAAATTCTCTATAGGAGAGTTGGAACCTTGATTTTCTTCCTGGAGAAATATCAACATCTCTTGATAGCTGGAATTTGTCAGCAAAGACTTGCCACCTCAAATTTATTAAAGCTGTTTCAAAACTCTGTTCTGATCCCTATGTCAGATGTCAGCTTGGAAAAGACTCTTCAGGTAGCCAATGCGCCAAGGAATGCAAGCAATGATGGAGGATTTTGAAAGTGAGAAGGCAACTCGGGGCTTCTTCTGAGAAGGCAACTCGGGGCTTCTTCTAACAGAACTTTCTCTGCTTGAAAACGGCAAAAGAGGTTTTGGAGGAAAAGAAAAGGAAAGACAAGGCAAATCACTACATGATCATAGGTTCTTGTGCCTGGATTCCCAGGTAAAAGAATCCAGGGCATGAGACTTGGGTTCGATCCCTGGGTCTGGAAGATCCCCTGGAGGAGGCTATGGCAACCTAATCCATTATTCTGGCCTGAGAAATCCCATGGACAGAGAAGCCTGGTGGACTATAGTCCATGGGGTCGCAAAGAGCCAGACACAACTGAGCAAATGAGTACACAGTCCGTGTACCTAAGCAATATATATGGAAAAGCTAAAGGTCCCATATCACACACACACACACACACCCCACTCTTACATATGAAATAAAGTTTTGCAGTAACTCTTTAGTTTGTTTCAGTTAGAAATGTTTTTGGTGGCAAAGAATAGAAACTCTAATGGCAGAGGTATAAATGAATAAGGGATTAACTTTCTCACATGTGAGCTCAGAGATGGCCCATCCTCTCTCTGATTCGACTGTGCTACATCACACCAGTGCCCCACGTGGTTGTCAAGCAGTGGCTGGAGCCCCACCATGTGCGTGCTGTTAGTCCCCTAGTTGTGTCTGACTCTGCGACCCCATGGACTGTAGCCCGCCAGGCTCCTCTGTCCATGGGATTCTCCAGGCAAGAACACTGGAGTGGAGAGCCATTCCCTTCCCCAGGGGATCTTCCCGGCCGAGGGATTGAACCCAGGTCTCCTGCATTGTAGGCAGATTGTTTACCATCTGAGCAGCCAGGGAAGCCCGCAGCCCCCCCATGGACACCATAAAAGATGAAGGAAAAGGGCAGGAGAGGGAAAGACAGCGCCCCCTGCAGGTTCTCCCTTGCACGAGGAAACAAGAGCTGCCCCGGGCACCCACAGCAAAAAGAGTGACATCTCTCTGACCAGACATGTCACATGGCTACCTCTAGCTGCGCAAGAGGTTGACAAAGCCTCTTGCTTTTTTTTTTTTTTTTTTTGACAAGCCTGAGAAAACCGTGAAATACCAAGATAATCCTGCATTTCTAGAAAATGTCCAGCCACCGTTCTGGTAAGTGATTAGAGCCCTCAACACTTAACCGACATGATCATGCCTTCAAAGTTTATTTACTTATGCTCTGTTGAGACCTGAGTTATTTCTACAGCCCCTTGAAGTGGTGAGCTCCTCAAAGTGTCATCTAAACGGTCGCATCCCTTTCTAGCAAGCCACAGTCCTACTGTCCTACTGTCTAGCAAGACAGTCCTACTGTCTCCTCTTTCATAAAAAGCATCTCTGTGTCCGCTTGAAGGTATTGATTTTAATTAATCACAACATACAGCCCCCTCAATCAATAGAGAGGTAGGTACAGGGGGTTGAAAAGAAGCTGTAAATCCTGGTTATTTCTTCTCTTCAGAGAACTTTCTTTCAACTGGAATTCAGTGGTTCTACTGTGCTCAGATTCAAGCAATGTGTTCATAATCACACTAATAGCTGCTTTTGACTGAATGCTGTTATACCCTGCTGCGTAATCAGAGAATCCTGCGTTGTTTTTACTATTTTACTGGATTTTCCTGTTATTCACAGTTTAAAGAGGGGCAAACTGAGACTTGAAAAATGTAAAGCACCATGTCCTCGACACTGTTGATCCGAGAGCCTTGGTTTGAATTCATCCCTGCCTCTTGGAACAATTGCGTTTGTCTCCATAGTCATCGTGTGGCCCAGGTAGGTACCCTTTTACATAGATGATCTCTGACGTTCATCACGACCTTTATATGATTTCCTTTGCTCAGAAGTTACACCTGAAAGTCAGAGAAAGTAAATGATTTGCCTGAGATCACTTAGGGGTGGGGGTGGGGTGGGATGGCTGAGCTGGAATTCCCACGAAGATGCGTCTGGTCCCCAGGTGTCTAACTTCCAGGGCAGCCCACAGCCTCCAGTAGCGTTATCAGGGTGTAACCCAGCAAAGCAGTGCCATGTGAAGTCATTTCTTACACGACAAAGGGAGACGTGTGTAGCCACAGAGAGCAAGAGCTCCAGATCCAGGCTGCTGGACTTCAAACCCTGCTTCCAAACTCAGTCTGTGATGTATGGCATCCTACTTATATTCACAAAACCTCAGCTGCCAAATTTATAGAGACAACGAGACCATGAGTATACTGAGAGGAGTGCAAGAGACTACAAGTGGAAAACACCTGCTCGTACCTAGAACAAAGGCAAGAAGGAGCGATATCATCATGAGAAGCTGCTTATGTTCTCCAAGCCTCAGTTGCCCCTTCTGCAAAATGGGGATAATAATACAGCCTACTTGTTATGGGACTATACTGAGTCCATATGCATCCAGGCTTGTAACTGTCTCTGGCAGTATCTTGTGCTCGATAAATGTTAGCTGTCATCATTGTCATCATGATATCTATATTAGCAGTAACATCTAATTTCAAAGACCGGCTGAATAGAACATCAGAAAGAAAAAAAAATAGAGCATCAGAAAAAAATAGAGTGTCAAAAATTATACAGAACATCAGAAAAAAATGTCATTTTTTTTTTTTTTTGGTTGCATAAAACGAGACTGCTAGTCACACAATGGAGACATTTTAGAACATCTAGAAAGTACAAAGCAATGCACTCCAATGCCAGAAACTTGTTTTTCAAGAAGCTTTTCAAGCTGAAGCAGAGGGCACAGCCAAACCTGGCTAATTAGCTGCACCGCCTTATGCCACGGGGCCCAAGACATCGCGCCTGGCTGTTGTGTTGGGGGCTGGAGCCTGCAAAGTCAGCTGTAATTGACACCCAGGTGCAGGGGGAATAGGGAAGCTTAAGGGGAGGGTGGCATTCAGAAGAACCAAGAAAGAAAGATACTAGCCAGTCCTGAGCGCCTTGCAAGGAACACTCAGCCATGTTGGGCTGGTCGGACATGTGTCTTCCTTTTTTTTTTTCCTGGGCAGACTGGGAAGTGACCCTTTTCTCTCATTCTCGCCCTCTTTTTTTCCTCTGGACAGCTCCCCCTACTCACGTGATGTTCTCAGGCCATACTGGGAAGTAGGTTTTCTGGGTACTATAAACATGCTCAGTCCCTCAATCATGTCCGATTTTCGGTGATCCATGGACTGTAACCCGCCAGACTCCTCTCTGTCCATGGAGTTTTCCAGGCAAGAATGCTGGATTGGGTTGCCATTTCCTCCTCCAGAGGATCTTCCCAACCCAGGGATTGAACCCACGTCTCCCACACTGGCAGGAGGATCTACCATTGAGTCACCTGGACTCACTCCCCTGGCCCTCTCCTAATCCAACTCTGGATACTTTATGTATTAGACTTTGATGTCAATCTTGATGATTTGTATGAAAATAAGATTCAGCTTGGTTCCTGAGTTTCTAGGGCCTCTCTTAAACAATTTGCCTGGGGCGAGCGCCCTCCTTCTTCCGACCTGAATCCCACCGCAGGGACCAACAAGACAGTGCTGAGTGCTGAGCAGAACGAACCCCCGCCGCCCCGTCTGCTCTGAGCCCAGAGAGGTTGCTGAGATGGCTTTCTGTTCCCCCCTTCCTCCCTCACATTTTCTTATAGAATGGGGGCAAAAAGAAAAAGTGTTAACAGCTGAGCAGGTCTGGTTCCACCCTTCCTGCCAGAATGAAAGGCAAAAAACAAAATAAGACACTTTTAAAGTGATGCTTAAAAAAAAAAAATGAGGATGAATCTGCATTTCTCAGGTAGCCGTGCTGGAAAAGTAGGGTCTCCAGGGAGCGTTAACTATGAGGATGGTGTGGATATTAAAGCATAGGAGACAAGGGAGTGACCAGAAAGCCCTGAGGAAGAAGGGGAACTTCTCTGAGGTGTGTGGGGTGCAGTCTCTGGAGAGTGTGAGAGTTGGGATATAGAGAAAGAGTGCAAAGGGCATTTCAGCATGTAGGGCCCATCCCCATCTTGATGACCTTCCAGAATACAAACAAAGGAGGTGATTTATATCACCACACACTGGACTTTGATTTCTTGAAGTGGTATCAAACCCAGAGTGGATCACGTGAGCGCCTGCGATGCAGGCGGGTTATAACCATCCCCATTAATAAGTGCGGTTAAGCTCCCTGAAACCTACAAGTGACGATCACACATAATTCAACACGCTTGACTCAAAAATCCCAAATGGGTTTATTTTTCAGTCTATTGGCCCAGCTCTTTAAAAAAAAAAATTTTTTTTCTTTGATAACTGTCAAAAACAATAAAAAGTCCTCACCATTTACAATATCTATCTCACCATCCCCTCAGGAAGAAAAGAAATAAACAGACTCTCCAAATAGAAGCTGGGGAAAAAAAAATCAGCGTTAAGTTTCTGCTATAAAGGGGAGTATTTCAATGAAAGAAAATTCCTGGTTGTGTCCAGAGCAGATTATTACTCAAATATTATACTGTGGGTATTGCTGGGAGAAATGTTTCCTGACTGATTGATATGTTATTATCTCTTAGAGTTGAATTATCTCTGCAATGCCAACCATTGTAATAACAGCTGCTTTTGTCTGACAACAGAGCTGAGCTTTATTTTGTCTGCATGGCACATAAGGGGGTGCATCAACTTGACTTCAAGTACTAACTGTTAATCATTCATTCTATTAATGGGAAGGCAACTCTGATGTCCTGCCCTAGCACCCTCCACACACACGCACACACCACACAGCTGATGGTCTGATCTCTAATTTCGTTAGGGAACAGAAGCATTTAAACAGGAGTTTCCTCACCCACCTGCCAACTAATCTAGCAGCCTCCCTGTGTATCTGCTCCCTCGTTTCCCACCTGCTTTTGTGAAAGAGGCATCCTTGCACCCACTCCCATCAGCCTCTCCGTGAAGACTCGTGAGTTCGCAAGGGATTTGCTCTTGCAATTTTCTGCCTGTTCCCCTGAATCCTCAGTCTTTCCCCTTCCCCTGGATCACTCCAGGAAGAAGAAAAGTAGGCTGTGATGTATCTGCAAGCCCATACCTCAGAGCAGCACTATTCACAATAGCTAAGTGCTAGAAGCAATGCTGGTGTCCATCAACTGATGAATGAATGGAGACTTCCCTGGTGGTCCAATCGCTAAGAAAGAGCCCACATGCCTCCACTGAGACCCAACATGGCCAAAAATAAATAAGTAAATATTTTTAAAAAAACCTTTCAGTGGTTTACACACACACACTTCCTTATGTTCCCTATCACAGCTTAAAGGGCTCTAGGTAACCACCCACTGCCACCGGCTCCAAGCCCATCTGGTGCCCCCTTTACTCTCCAACAAGCAAACCACTCCCCGACTACACGGTGTGGGAACCTGATCCTTCTGCCTGGACCACTGCTCTCCGGATGCTCCTCGGGGGCAGGAGGCTTTGGAGCCAGTCTTGTCATCTCTACATGTCATGATTGGAACTGCGGTGACTATCCTGACACAGAGAAGGGACAAGCTTAAGGCCACATGACTGTGCTCAAACAATGAAAGAAAATTAACATCTCTGGGCAGAAACGATCGGGGCGACTCTTGGAGGACAATATTGAGTCTCTGAACCTACCCTGTCTTATCCCAGAAGGAATCTTGTTATCTGAAACAACCAAGGCCCTTGCTAGGTTCCGGCCTCCATGATGACTCAGACAGTAAAGAATGTGTCTGCAAGGCGGGAATCCTGGGTTTGATCCCTGGGTCAGGAAGCTCTTCTGAAGAAGGGAATGGCTACCCACTCCAGTGTTCTTGCCTGGAGAATCCCATGATCAGAGGAGTCTGGCGGGCTGCAGTCCACGGGGTCCCAAAGAGTCACACAGGACTGAGTGACAAACACTTACTAGGCTCTGCCCATTTCCTCAGGAAATCTACCCCAGGCCACTCGAGGCATCTCACGGACACACCGCTGTAAATCCACTGACTCCCCAGGGCCTCACACATGGTTGATGCTTAAAATTAGGGCCCAGAGTTGGGGGGCACAGAGCTGCCGGGGCACCAGAAAGCTAAGTCATCAAGATGTACCACTTCAACGCAATCGTTCACAAAGTCAAAATAAATGTAAACATTATACAGTGGACAAAATATCAGCATTTTAAATAAAGACAGGATCTAACCCTGGGAGAGGAGAAGTGGCTGGTAGAGGATGAAATGGTTAGATAGCATTACTGACTCAAAGGACATGAACTGAAGCAAACTCTGGGAGACAGGGGGACAGATGAGCCTGGTGTGCTGCAGTCCACAGGGTCGCAGAGAGTAGGACTTGACTCCAAGTTCCACATAGGAACTTAATTGCCATTCTCACTTGACAGGTGAGGGCCCTTGGAACTCAAAGAAGTTAAGTAACTTATTTGGGGCTCACAGAGCTGAGAGTGGTCTGAATGACTCTGAAAGCAGTGCTCTTAACCAATGCCTTAGTTAGAAGGTCTTTGTGAGACGCGATCTTGGTAATTCTCAGATGGGGATGAAGTGGAGGGGTGGGGGGCAAGAACTGCCATCATCCAGGCTTTGCTCTGTCATCTTCTGTCTTGCAAAGCACATTTCCTGAGCACCCACCAATCTGGCCTCTGAGGAGCTCTCCTCTAAGGAGCTCATTGTGTATGTGTGTTAGTCGCTCAATTGTGTCTGACTCTTTGCGACCCCATGGACTGTAGCCTGCCAGGCTCCCCTGTCCATGGGATTCTCCAGGCAAGAAAACTGGAGTGGGTTGCCATTCCCTGCTCCAGGGGATCTTCTGACATAGCGATCGAACCGGGGTCTCCTGCATTGCAGGCAGATTCTTTACCGTCTGAGCCACCACGGAAGCCCAATGAGTTTATTATGTGAATAGTTGCTGTGTGAACGGAGTCAAGAATCAAGAATGGCCTCCAGCAGCCAGAAAACCCCAGATTTTGCTAAAAAGCCAGGCACTTGGATGGACACATTTTGGGGGAATCAGGTATCGCCAGGGTCTGCACTGTAACAGGCAGTGGGGCGGTGGCGGGGGGTGGGGGGGCCGGAGACAAGGCCAGCAACTGTCAGCAAGGAAATCGGGATGTAGAGAAGATCGCAGGCAGGTTCCTGTGGGTTTTTTCCATTCCTCTGGGATGCGGCACCTTATGTAAATCCAAAGTAATACTGACAGGACGGAAGGAATCCATCACTCACACCCTCACATCCTTCTGAGACGGCTCCTGCCAGACTCACTCTTATGAATCCCCACAACCGCTCTCGAAAAATGCCCCTGGAGAACTTAACGCAAAGTCAGGGAGAAGTCTTGAGTTCTCAGTTAGGACTGGGATGGCCAGAGGTCCTCCCAGCTTCCAGTTGCATGAGATGGGAACAGGCCAAAAAAAACAAAAGTAAGATGCCTGATGAAGGGGGAACACATAAAGAGAAAGAAAAGCAATGAAAGATCTCATCGTTGGCATCACTGCTAATTTCACCAGGCGGCTTTGCAAGGTTCTTCCCTCCAAGTGACAGCCCGCCTGGGGGGCTTGGCTGAGTTAAAGACTTCCTGGAGCGGAGGCTGTCAGTCACTCGGAAGGAAAGAGAAGCCCAAGCAGAGGTTCCGACCCCAAGGCCGAGGCGGGCGGCCCTCCATGAGTGGGGGCATGCAGGGCGGCAAGCACAGAGGAAGGGATCTTGCCGCAGTGACTCTTTCAAGAGCCCAGGGTCGCGCCTCCCCACCTCCCCCAGCCCCGGGAGCCTGCGCTTCTTCCTTCCCAGAGCAGAAGCTGTGACTTTTTGTGCTGTCATCAGCAGAACCCTCTCTGCCTCCCTCCCAGAGCATGTTCATCCTTCTAGCACCCGGGGGCAGCTGAACAGTTGGTGGGAGGAATCGAAGCAGTGAGAAGCGGTGTCTTTTTTCAGACTGACAGCCCCGGTCCTCAGAAAGCGTGCCGGATGGTGTCTAATCGCTCTCTCCTTCAATTCTGAGTTTCACAGTTCAGTCACCTGCTGCCGCTCACCACTCCCCGGGGAATCACAGCTCTCTGCACAGACCGGCACAGGCTATTTCAGAAGGCCCATTGTAACCAAAAATCTACCGTGTCCTACGTCTTGGCCCCAGCCCTTGGAAAGCGACACAGGATTCCTGGGCAAAGGCTTTGCTCTTTGGTCAACAGTGATCTGCACTGAGCAGGGGCAGGGAGAGCAAATGGGGCAGCGGATGAAACACAGCCCAGTGGGGACACTCACAGGTGGCTGGGTACCTCACATATGTCCTATTTCTAGTCTCCTTCCTAGTGGCTCCCACACAACTCCAGGGCTACCATCCCAGCTCAAAATACATCACTTGTTGGAACCCCTACCTGACCTTTTCATGGCCTCCTTACTCCCTCTGTCTCCCTCTTCACAGAAAATGATAGAAAATGATACCCTGACCCATTGCTGACAGAGGATACATTGTTGTTTTTCCATAACTCAGTCCTGTCCCACTCTTTGTGACCCCATGGACTGCAGCACGCCAGGCTTCCCTGCACTTCACTATCTCCCCGAGCTTGCTCAAACTCGTGTCCATTGAGTTGGTGATGCCATCTTATCCTCTGTTGCCCCTTCTCCTCCTACCCTCAATCTTTCCTAGCATCAGGGTCTTTTCCAATGAGTCGACTCTTCACATCAAGTGGCCAAAGTATTGCAGCTTCAGTATCAATCCTTTCAATGAATATTCAGGGTTGATTTCCTTTAGGATTGAGGTAGGTATTAGCCTGGCTTAACTTTTCAGAGGAGAAAATAAGCTTTGAGAGGTTAAGTAGTGAATTACCCAGCATCACCCGCCAAGGAGTTGGTGGGCAGGGATTTCAACCTGTCTTTTTCAAAGCCCCTCTTAGCTTTTTAAACTTTCCAAACAGCCCTGCTGAGAGGTTCTTAAGCTCTGCTCAACAGGAATTTTGTCAACCAAAATGTAAGTTTTAAGTTTCTGTCAAGCCATTTGCTTCTTTGCCAGCAGATCATCTAAGATGTACCCAATTATGGACCAGTGGTTCAGATGAACATGGGGTAACTTATGTTACCACCACCTGCTTGGTTGAAGTCCAGCTGAAAGCAAAGCGTTGCGAGTTCTTCTGAGGTTTTTTAAAATTCTGAAAATGGTGCTGGGATCTCATTTCTGCAAAGTGGAGAGGCTCAGCCATAAAAGATAAACAGTCACTGTGGAACGATGCTGGGACGTGCTCGCTTTATGGCCACAGAACGTCTGCTTCTGATGCTACCTCTTGATGTGATTATCCAGTAAGTGACGTTAAAACATGTAGGTGGGGTGTGCTAGGCTGGAGACCCATCAGGGGCCAGATCCCAAGCTTGTCCTGCCGCCAGGCGTGGACCTTGATGTCCTCGATGAAGGAGGGGAGAGAATCATGCCTGGATCAACTGCTCAGGCAATTCATACAATGATGATGTTTCAGACCCAGGTTTTTTAGAACTGAAATCCTAACCGGGAGTCAATATTGTTTTATTTCCGAGATCTTGCACATTGCCAGGGCGTCTGGGCACAATCTCCCCTTGCACCCCAAGCTTTATTTTGAGGTGTCACCTGAGTTATTTTCATGATGATTTTGAGCGCTGGATTTCTGAAATTAAGAGACCAAGGCTGCAGACATAGCAGCTACATTTGAAACTGGAGATAAGGGGGGTCAGGGCAGAACCACTGAAAGAATGACATAGCCACAGGACATGACAAAAACTGGTCAGAACCAACCAGGTCCAAGATGGCAGAAGTTTCGACTTCTAGTAGACTTTGAGCCTCATTATATGCTTGTTGTAATGCATTAGCTAAATGACACACCCCAAGGCACCATGACAGTTCTGAGGCTAATCGTAAAAGGTCAGAAAGTAGAGTGACACAATTTCTGGAAATCTTCACTCCTTTCCCCGAGACAGTTGGAATAATCCTCCCACTCATTAACCTATGAAATTACCCAGCCCATAAAAACGAATCACCCCATATTTGGGGGCCTATTGCCTTCTGAGAGGGCCCACATGTTTCTAAATAAATCTACTTCTTTCTAATCATTTTGTCTCTCACGAAATTCTTTCTGTGATGAGACATAAAGGACTAAGCCTAAGTTAGGTCTAGATACCGGGTGATTGATTCTAACTAAAAGACCATGGGTTCAAGTCCCAGTCTGAGGTACACAGCTTCAATAGGAGCTGCGCTAACCTGGGGTCTAATATGTGGGGGAGGAGGGGATGAATTCATATTTAAGTTACATCAGAGAAAAACTTACACAGGTTGTAGTGAATTGAATTCTGCCCTCTACCCCCCAAGGATATGTCCAAGTTTTCACTCCCAGTATCATGGATGTGGCTTTTCTAGAAACAGGGTCTGCAGTTGCAATTAAGTCAAGGGTCTCTAGATGAGACTCTATATTTAGGGTGAGCCCTAAATCCAATGCCTTCCCCAGTGGCTCAGCAGTTAAAGAATCCATCTGTAATGGAGGAGACCTGGGTTCGATCCCTGGGTCAGGAAGATCCCCTTGAGGAGGGCATGGAAACCTATCCAATATTCTTGCCTGGAGAATCCCATGGACAGAGGAGCCTGATGGGCAGTAGTCCATGTAGTCGCAAAGAGCTGGATACACTGAAGCAAGCATCTTTGTCGCAGGCAGCACGCATGCACTGAATCCAATAAGTGTGTTCTTTAAAGAGAAAGTGATACCAAACAGGACCCTGTGGGGCTTCTGGGCACAAAAACTTTTCTGTGTCCCCCATGTTTATTTACTTCTTTATAGGAGGATAATTGCTTTAAGACGTTGTGTTACTTTCTGCTCTACCACAAAGTGAGTCGGCTGTATGCACACATATATCCCCTCCCGCATGGCCCTCCCCCTCCCCCATCACTCTACCCATTGTAGTCATCACAGAGCTCCTGGGAGAGGAGAGGGGTTGGATACTGAGTTCAGTCACTAGCGGCCAAGGATTTCATGAATCACGCCTCTGTAATAAAGTCTCCGTAAAAACTTCAAGGCACAGGGTTTGAGGAGCATCTAGACTGCTAAGCAGGTGCAGATCTGGGGAGAGGGAGGTGGTAGAGAGAGCTTAGAAGCCCTGCACCCGCTTCCTGCAGGCCTAGCCCTGTGCAACTCTTCTATCAGGCTGTTCCTGAGTCATCTTTTGTAATAAACCGGTGATAGAGTAGTTGATGTGTCTGAGTTCTGGGAGCTAGCAAACGAATTGAACCCAAGGAGGAGCTCGTCAGAACCTCCCTTCCACAATTAGCGGGTCAGATGCACGGGTGACAATCACAGGTGACTTGGGACGGGGGGAGGGGAGAGGCTTGCGGGACTGAGCCCTTAACCTGTGGCATCTGATGCTACCTCTGGGTCAGAATTGCCATGAACGGTGCGACAACCAGGGCTTGGTCAGGAAAAAACCAATGCACTTTGTACTTCATTATCACTAAGTTGCCAAGTTGTGTCTGACTCTCTGTGACCCCAGGCTCTTGCAGTCCACCAGGCTCCTCTGTCCATGAGATTTCCCAAGTAAGAATACTGGAGTGGGTAGCCATTTCCTACCCCAGGGGATGTTCCAGACCCAGGAACCGAACCCGCCTTCTCCCACATTGGCAGGCAGAGTCTTTACCGCTGAGTCATTTGTGCTTGGTTGGTGGTGTTCAGTCGCTCAGTCATGTCCGACTCTTTGTGACCCCATGGTCTGTGGCATGCCAGGCTTCCCTGTCCTTCACCATCTCCCAGAGTTTGCTCAAACAAACGTCCATTGAGTCGGTGATGCCATCCAACCGTCTCATCCTCTGCTGTCCCCTTCTCCTCCTGTCCTCAATCCTTCCCAGCATCAGGGTCTTGGTATTGGAATCGTTTTAAAGAAAAATAGAGAGACGGGGAAGGAGGGAGGAGTGGTAAGAAGGCAGGAAGGGAGAAAGAAATGGGTCTCCCCTGCAGACAAGAGTCCTGAGTTTGGATGGAGCTGGAAAAGACCCAGAGGTAGGAGGTGGCATTTGAGGAGCCGCTAAAGCCCTGGGTCTGATGTTCCTGGAATTAGTGAGAGAGAAAGAAGCCACTCCCTAGAGATCAGCCTAGAAATGGGATTTTATTCTGACTTCTGTGCTCATCTCTGCCTTGATAAGTTTCAGAGATAATTCCTAGAAATTCGAAATGCGCTTTGCTGAAAATCTATTCAAATATGACAGTTATCAGATGAATTGAAAACAATAGTTTCTGAGAGATTAAAAACAAAGTAAGTTTAATATACCCAGGTTCCTTCCCCTCCTTATAAACACGGCAGCTGCTCATGAAATCTGCTGGTCCCCTGAGCTCAGCAAGCAGAGACACTTTTAAAATACAATGTGAAACCCAGTGACTATTTCACAGACGAAACGGCATACGCCTTCCCATCCACAGGTTTCTGAAAAGGTGGATTTTAATTTCCGAAAAGACAAAGCTGAGAGAAAAAGAAAATGCCTATCTTTGTGCACTTAAGAACTATAATATTACTTAGCTGGGGACGTTTTATTCTAAAAAAAAGAAAAAAAATGACTGTCAATGGTGATTAATATTCTCCTTATAATTAATTCAAAATCTTATTAAAATCAAACTTTTATAACTATACATATAACCAGGCTGTCTATGTCGGGATGGAGGATAAGTCTTGCCATTAATTTTACCTGTATCATTTCTCTCGTTCTCCAAAAAGGCAATAAAAGATACCTCCTTGAAAGTCAGTAATGCCGGGCCACCCTCATCTCCATAATGACACAATTTCCAATTCACGCCTCATTTTCATTAATGTTTCTGGCCATAAATTTTTAAGCATATGATAAAAAATTTCTGAAGCGGCATAAAACTAACATGAAGAGGGAGTTCATTAGCATGTGACCCTAATTAGAAATTCCATATTAACTTCCCATTTCTACTTGTGCATTTCCAAGAACGTCACATCTCTATTCTTGACGTGCATTCACAGGGTTGGGAGGAAATATTCCTTTTGGCTGTTTTCATCCCTTGGCTTTATTTTTTAAACGATCCATGTGTTTCCTCTGTTATGTGAATAAGCCAACAGACAATTGTATCACAGGACGCCTTTCATGTCGCAAATTATCTGGAAGAATTGTGAGAAGGTCCTTACCCAATGCTTTATTAATGATACCAGATCATAAAAGGGGGGGAAATATGCTGACTCTGTCTCTTTTCTAATGTTGGGTGATAAAAATGCTACTTCAGGATTCAGAAGGTTAAGTTCTAATGTGTATTTTGAATAGAGTGTGTTGGAATAATTGCCTCATAAAGCAAAGCATTGGCCGCCTGCTAATGGCTGCATAGTGCAGGGCTCAGCAAAGACGGCCAAGCTTACTGGAAAAAATGCTGTGCCTCAACTTTCAGAGCCTCCAAGATGAAGTTAACTTTCCCCTCCCCTTGCTTTTCAGAAAAGGTATAAAATCTCATCACCTGGTTGGTTTTGCAGCTCACAGGAGCTGCTGCCTCTCAAGTCACTGAGAGCTGGTCTCCAAAGATGCCCCTTCCATGGACTGTGCCTCCACCTGTCTTCACCCCTGCTTTGGCCCCCCTCCCACATTGTGCAACCAATGGAATCTGCTGGAAGGGATGCTACGTGACTTCAGAGTCTAGGTCTTGGTAAGAAGTCTCGCAGCTTCCCCTGAAGTCCCTTGGAATCTGCACTCCGGAGAAAACCAGGTACCATTTAAGGAAGCTAAGGTATCTGAGACAGCCATGCTGTAAGGAAGCCCAAGCTATCTACATAGAGAGGTTCTAAGGAAAGACGGATGCCTGGCCCTCCAGGAGCTATTTCAGCTAACCTGACCCAGATGCTAGGCAAGTGAGAAAAGAAGCCTCCTTGGATGTCCAGCCCTTTCAAGCCATTCAGTGACTCCAGTCTGAACTGCTCTCTTATTGCAACTGAAACAGGAGGGAAGGGGGCAGGGCAAAGCATTTAAAAGAATGATGGCCATAAGATATAATGAAAACTGGCTAAAGCCAACTAGGTCCAAGATGGCAGAATATCTGACTTTCACTGGGGCTTGGGCTTCATCACACATTCATTGTAAACATTAGCATAAGCACTAATAAACCATCATCAGCACCATGACGATTCCAAGTGTGTGTGCATGTTACATCGCTTCAGTTGTGCCTGACTCTTTATGACCCTACAGACTGTAGCCCGCTAGGCTCCTCTGTCCATGGGATTCTCCAGGCAAGAATACTGGAGTGGGTTGCCATTCCCTTCTCCAGGACAGTTCCAAGACCAACCATCAAAGATCGAAACTTGGGCGGTGGCCCAATCCCTAGAAGTCTTCATTCTTTCCTCCAAATAGTTGGAATAATCCTCCCACTCATTAGCCTATGAAATTACCCAACCCATAAAAACTAATCACACCGTATTTCAAGGCCACTCTCACGTTCTGAGATGGCCCACATTCTGTCTGTGGAGTGTGTTTCTCTCTTAATAAGTCCATTTCTTACCTGTCACTTTGTCTTTCCCTGAATTCTTTCTGTGATGAGACATCAAGAACCTGAGCTTCACTAAGTCCTGAAACCCGGTGTGATTTCAATTAAAAGACCAATTAAAAGATTTCAATTCAAATCCCAATCTGGGTTTTTGCTGAGTTTGAGTCTCCACCCATGAGTTCAAGTCCCAATCTGAGTTACACAGTTTCTCAACCACAAGGAGTCTCCCAGCAGAAATTGCCTACCTAAGCCCACTCAACACACAGGACCATCAGAGATTCATGAAATTGGCTTTGAAAGCCTTTAGGTTTGGCAAGATTTTAATATGATGAGATAGAACTGGAAGAACACTTCTTCTGTAAACAGCAGGTCATGAGCAGAGGCAATGGATTTAAACCACTCACTGAGCAGGGCCGAGAGTCAACACTGACCCATCGGTTCCAAGTCTTCCCCACGCCACGTGTCCGCTTCAGTGAGAGTCCTTAAGACAGTCTCTCGAGAAGCATGTGAGAAAGTCCAGCGTGAGGCTTTCCCTTGACAAATGCAAGGGTAACTAGAAGGAAACTGAGCCTGCTGTTTCACCCTTTCAGACCAGGCTTCACACAGAAGCAGTTCAATGCCAATGGTCTCAGCAGGGATAATTAATGCTGATGATGATAAATGAGGAACCACAGCAAGACGCTCCAAAAATTCATCACCCACCTAAAGTCCCCACTCTGCTCCCTGAACCCGCCCCAAACTCTGAGGTGGGTCCTGCCCCTTCCCCAGCTCTCTAGTGCTTAACCCCCAGCCCTGTCTTCACTTTCTCCATATGCTCCCTGACGCCAGCTCCCTCTTCCAGCCAAGGCCTTTACAGCCTTCGCTCAGATTTGCAAAGCAAAGTGAAGGCAATCTGCTTAGTCTAAAAGGTGTCCTCATTCTCATTAAGTCAATTGATACATACATATATACATATTTATATAAAAGGGTGACAAATACTATTATGTTTCTCTCTTATTGCTGTCATGAAAGGAATAGAAGGTGCTGGTCTATACAACCAATATTTCATGGACACACTCACAGAGAAACAAGAACTGCCCTTTACAAAAGCAAGCACTGAACTGAGTTAATGCCACAACGTTCACATTTTGCTTGAGTGTGATCTTTTTGAAATCCTCTAACCTGTGAGATGTAGAACAAAAAATCTCATAATCAATTAGTCCAGGACACAGATGTGTACATATGTGCATGTGTATGTGTGTCTGTGATTGTGTGTCTGTGTGTGCACATCTGCATTTGTGCGCATGTATGTGTTTGTGTGTGCACGTCTATGTGTATGTGTGCATGCACACAATAGGAGGCTTTAAAGGTCAAGAAGAGAAAGAATGATTTATAGATGATTTACTACAGTATGACAGGGATGTTCTCCCATACAAAATTTCATCCTTGGAACTTCCTTGGCAGTCCAGTGGTTAAGACTCCACCTTCCAGTGCAGAGGGTACAGGTTCAATCCCCGGTCAGGGAGCTAAGATTCCACATGCCTCAAGGTGAAAAAAAAAAACCAAAAACAACCACCATACAACAGAAGAAATATTCAGTAGCAAATTCAGTAAAGACTTTAAAAATGGTCCACATCAAAAATTCTGTAAATAAATAAAATGCATCCTTATAACAGCCTTATAAGGTTGCTATAGCATCACTGACTCAGTGGACATGAGTTTGAGCAAACTCCAGGAGATGGTGAAGGACAGGGAAGCCTGGTGTGCTGCAGTCCGTGGGGTTGCAGAGTCAGACATGACTTAGTGACTGAACAGCAACAGGTGGGTATAATTAGCCTTCCTGACTTTATGGATGAGGACCCCAGGATTCGGAGAGAAGAGATGAATTGCCCGAGGTTCTAAAGCTGGGAAGCGACAGAAATGGGGTTTGCACTTCTCCTATGTGCCTCTGACTTTGGTTTCTAAATCAGGCCAAGTTTCAAGAGCCTCTGGAGAACCTGCCTCCTGGGACTCAGCGCACACCTGAGTCGGCTTGAGAATCAACACGCGTATAATAGCAACCTTCCCAGATGAAGCAGACTTATGTCAGAGAGCCATCCTGAAAAAGCCCTTCCTCTCTGAGCGTCAGTCTCCCCATTAGCAAAGAAGGTGGTTGCGAGAGGCTATTTCTCGGTAGTTCAAGCACTCTTCGGTTATAATTGACATTGCACGAGGGAGGACAAAGAGGGAAGAGACAAGTGATGTATTTTACCTTAACTATCATGTTTTTATTAAACAAATGTTTCAACAAAATCATGATAGTTAAGGTAAAATACTTGTTCCCACCCGATAATTTATCGTCACGCAATTTTAAAAATGCCAATCATTAAATGCAAAAGAGCGACGCATAGAAGCATGCCGGTGTCACTAATGGAAAGGGGCATGCTATTGCAAATCTAAATCAACTCCTCAGACCTTAAAATGCCATAAATAAGCCCATCCCAGTCTCAAAATTGGGGAGATGACCAGAGTCACTACCCTGATTTATTACACAGTGACTTCATAATCAACACCCTGTTGATCTGCCACTTTCTTTCTACATAAACGTGTGAATAACTTCTTGACATCAAAATAAATCTCAGCTCCACGATCTAAAATCTGACTTCAAAAACTGCCCTGCGAAGGTGACTGACACTTCAGGTGTTGTCTGTTATTTTATGTTGGAGTCTTGTTGACAGAGAAGTTTTATTTCTCTGTTGTCACCATTTGAGTGATATGTGGACTTAGCTCCAGGTCCTGCCTTCAATGCTCAGTAAGACCTAGTAGATTTGTAAAGATGTAAACACTTTTATAAACTACAGGTTACTCCTCTGTCATGAGGGATGTCACTATGAGAGAGAGAGAGAGATAAAACTTTACATAATCAACAGGCTTTGGCTACCACTGCAAGGACAGATTTAATTAATCCATCCAGCAACTCTTCTTTTCTAGTGTGAATACTAATTGCAAACTTGTTTGAAATCTTGATGTTCAAATACGAAACTATAAAATTACTCACCACCATATATATATAAATATATGTGAGTGTGTATGCATGTGTGTGTGCACATGAATGTGTGTGTGTGTGATGTCCATGTAAAACAGTATAGTCTCTATGCCAAAATTCACTCTTAAGAAAGCCTCCTTGGATGGCCTGTCACAGAGTAGTTCTGCTTTATTTTCCTTGTAATTGTTTAAACTTAAATAAGATTTCATATGAAGAAAGTTCCATGGGTAACAAAAGTCTGAGGGCATTTGATACACATATCCAGCGTACCAAAGTATCAAGAAATTATCACAGTTTTGCTTTCTTCAGTGAAAAGAAGCACACACCTTGGTGTTTATTTATTGGAAAGCCTTCAAAAGCAGTTTAATATTTGCAGCTTGGCTTCTTCAAAGTGGGAAAAATAATGCCTAATATACACGATGAGCCTTAGTGAGGATGCAGAGTTTTATCAAAGCTACCCTTTCTGACTTAGGTTTCCAATCAGCCTAAATTAACTCCTTTGTCAACAGTCTGACATTTTTGCACATGTAACATAAGAGAATTTTCTTCAGACACCTTCAAGGATCAGGAGAGCCTTATTTTTAAGGTGCTCTTATAGAACTAGGTCTGTATGGTCAAATCTATGGTTCTTCCAGTAGTCATGAATGGATGTGAGAGCTGGGCCATAAAGAAGGCTGAGCATTGAAGAATTGATGCTTTCAAAATGTGGTGCTGGAGAAGACTGTTGAGAGTCCCTTGGAGAGCAAAGAGATCAAACCAGTCAATCCTAAAGGAAATCAACCCTGGATATTCACTGGAAGAACTTTGGCCACCTGATGCAAAGAGCTGACTCATTGGAAAAGACACTGATGCTGGGAAAGATGGAACGCAAAAAGAGAAGGAGGCACCAGAGGATGAGATGATTGGATGACATTGTGGATTCAGTGGACATGAATCTGAGCAAACTCTGGGAGGTGGTGAAGGACAGGGGAGCCTGGTGTGCTGCAGCCCAAGGGAAAGAATTGGACACGACTTAGCAACTGAACAACAACAACAGCAGAATCAAGAATCTACAGAAATGAAAACAAAGCTCCTATTCTTTCCTGTAAAGAGAGAAGGGAAGAATTTCTCTATCAGAGATGCCATGTTGATCCTTGACCGAAGTTATGTGCTCTGCAAAGATGTCAGGGGAAATGTCAAATGAAAGCACTCAAGGACAATTTCCAGGAAGAAAACTGTGCATGTCTGTTATCAACCACCTATGAGGACTGCAGACTACATCATGAGAAATGCTGGCCTGGAAGAAGCACAAGCTGGAATCAAGATTGCCAGGAGAAATATCAATAACCTTAGATATGCAGATGACACCACCCTTATGGCAGAAAGTGAAGAGGAACTAAAAAGCCTCTTGGTGAAAGTGAAAGAGGAGAGTGAAAAAGTTGGCTTAAAGTTTAACATTCAGAAAACTAAGATCATGGCATCTGGTCCCATCACTTCATGGCAGATAGATGGGGAGACAGTGGAAACAGCGTCAGACTTTATTTTTGGGGGCTCCAAAATTACTGCAGATGGTGATTGCATGAAATTAAAAGACGCTTACTCCTTGGAAGGAAAGTTATGACCAGACTAGACAGCATATTAAAAAGCAGAGACATTGCTTTGCCAACACAAAGGTCCATCTGGTTAAAGCTATGGTTTTTCCAGTAGTCATGTAGGGATGTGAGAGTTGAACTGTGAAGAAAGCTGAGCGCCGAAAAATTGATGCTTTTGAACTGTGGTGTTGGAGAAGACTCTTGAGAGTCCCTTGGACTGCAAGGAGATCCAACCAGTCCATCCTGAAGGAGATCAGTCCCGAGTATTCATTGGAAGGACTGATGTTGAAGCTGAAACTCTAGTACTTTGGCCACCTCATGCGAAGAATTGACTCATTTGAAAAGACCCTGATGCTGGGAGGGATTGGGGGAAGGAGGAGAAGGGGACGACAGAGGATGAGATGGTTGGATGGCGATTCATGGGGCTGCAAAGAGTTGGACACGACTGAGTGACTGAACTGAACTGAACTGAATGGGGACTGCATTCTTCCACAGCAGCCGTGCATTCCCTTCCCATATGCTGGTCGATAACGCTGACCCTCCTCCATCAAGAGGTGAAGTCTACAGTGCCTTGACCATGAGTGAACCTGTTCCTACTTCAGTAGATCCACATAATGGAAGTGATGCCATATGTAAGATGTCTGTCCACCCTCCCCGTCATCCCTCAACCATGAAACAGATCTTGTCGAGAGATGACATAAGAGACAGAGAGAGAGAGAGAGAGATCTGAACAGGCCCAGCTATGGACTAAATGTTTGAGTTCCCCCCATATTCAGATACTGAAACTCAACCCTCAATGTGATGACATTAGGAGATGGAACCTCCTTTGGGATGTGATTAGATCCTGAGAGTGCAGCCCTCATGAATGGAATTAATACCCTCATAATGAATGGGACTAATGCCCTTACATAAGACTCCCCCAAAAGCTCACTCATCTCTTCTGCCATATGAGGACACAGTGAGAGCCAAGAAATAGGTTCTTACCTGAAATGAATCTATTGGTACCTTGACCTTGGACTTCCTAGACTCCAGGATGACGTGAACAAATTTCTATTGTCTATAAGCCACCCAGTGTGGTATTTTTGTTACAGCAGCTCAAATGGACCAAGACAAGCCTCTGACTCTCTGAGTTTACCCAGCTCAGAAAAGTGAGTGAAGAAGTTTTTCCCAAACAGCCCCAGACTGAGTCCTCTCTCTGGAACCACATGACAAGTCCTGAATAAGAACTATCTACTTGAGCGGACTCAATTGCCAGGTCCTGGAGCAAAATAAGTGAGTATTATTTTAAGCCAACACATTAGGGCAGTTTGTCAAGCAGCATCAGTTAGGTGGAACACCCCAGAGTAATCATGAAAGATCACCCCAGTTTCCAGCCAACAGGCAACTGAGCTGGACCCCTCAGAAAGATGAGTGACTCTCCCATGCTCCATTTATTCTCGTGGTTCTTCTCTACTGGCACAAATGAAAAAGTTGAGGTAGGTAATAGACCCGTTGACATCTGTTGTGATGGAGACCTTCTGTTCTGTGTTAAATGGAAGTCCCCTACCCAAGTTTCAGGGATCCATGTCTCTTTCCCATCCCGCACAACGGCTGCTTCCCAGGGTAGTTTTCCCAAGCCACTCTCTTTTCTCATTCCTCAATTCAGCCTGCATCTCCCCTCTTTCTACATCGCTGGGAGAGACTGAGTTTCTACGTCGGCACACAGCACCTGGATGCATATTGTTATATCTTTTTATGCATTTCCTTTCAGCTGTGCTGGATCTTTCACTGCCGTGTGCAGGCTTTCTCGAGCTGTGGTGAGCCGGGGTTACACACTAGTTGTGTGCAGGCTTCTCACTGGAGCTTCTGCTGCAGACCACAGGCTCTAGAGTGCATGGGCTTCAGTAGCCGCGGCACACGGGCTGACTTGCTCTGTGGTACATGGAATCTTCCTGGACCAGGGATCAAACCCTGCATTAGCAGGCAGATTCGTACCCACTGTACAACTAGGGAAACCTTATTGTTTTAATGTTACAGAAATAAGTCCCTAACTCACATATAACAGCCAGGGGGAAAATTGTCCAATGCATTTTCTGTTTGTCTGGCTTTGATCCTAGTCACAAACATTGAAAGTCAACTCTGAGCCAAGTACTGGGTTACCAAACACTTGAGTCATTATCCTCATTGTCAGGATGCAACAGGTGTAGTGGGTAGGTATAGTGTGATGGGTAGGGAGCCAGACATCTAAATAAATAGGTGTGGGATGCTATAATGAATGTGTGCATGAAGCTGTGAGATGCAGAGGACCGTGTGGTTATGCTTAAGTAAATAAGAGCTCAGGGAAAGGGGCTTTAAAGCAAGAACAGTTCAGCAGGCAGAGGAGGTAAGAATGCCATTCCTTCCAGGCGTGGCTTGAGCACAGACAGAAGAATGCAGAAGGAACTAAAAATCCTGTCTTAAAGACTGAACTGAATCCCCCCAAAAATTCATGTTGATGTGCTAATGTCCCATGTGACTGTATTTGAACATGAGCCCTTTAAGGAGGTAATTAAGGTTGTGTGTACTAAGTCACTTACTTAGTGACTGACTAAGTGTCTGACTCTTTGCAACGCCATGGACTGTAGCCCGCCAGGCTCCTCTGTCCGTGGAATTCTCCAGGCAAGAATACTGGAGTAGGTTGCCATTTCTTCCTCCAGGGGATCTTTCCACCCCCTGGATCAAACCCACATCTCCTGTGGCTCCTGCAATGCAGGCAGATCCTTTACTGTTGAGCCACTGGGGAAGCCCAAATGAGGTCATGGGGCGAGGCCATTATCCCATAGGATTGGTGTCCTTATAAGAAGAAGAGATGCCAGGGATGCGTACAGAGAAAAGGCCATGTGATGAGATGGCAGGAAGGTAGTCTAGTCATCTGCAAGCCAAGGAGAGAGGCCTCAGCAGAAAACAAACCTTTGAGACCACCATCTTGGATGTCCAACCTCCAGAACTATGAGAAAACATATTTCTGTTGTATAAGTCATCTAGTCTCCAGTATTTGTCATGGAAACTTTAGCAGACTAATACACTCTGAAATAAGTAATATCTATAATAATTACCCACAGAGCCTGTTTCAATCAAGGGAGGAAAAACTAACTGGTGCGTTGTTTATTTTTTTCTACTTTATGGTTCCGCGTTGTAAAGTTGGGTGTGTCTCTTGATGAAGCTGCTTCTAAGAGCCTTTGTTTCTGTATGCTGGACTTTCACTTGTAGTTTCTGTTATGGACCTTGGACTTTTTTGGAGTAAAAGTCATTGCTTACATATTGCTGTACATATCAAAGAAAGAAAAATCATTGAATTTCAGAGGAAAAGGGGACCTTAAAGATCTTAGTCCTTAGCCTCTGTTTTACAAATCACATTCCATACAGCTGAGTTTCTTTTCTGGCCAGACTCCTTTCCTTGGGGAAACTGTCTCAAATAACCCCACTCCACAGCCCCGCTCAGTCTGTACAAGTTAGGATGGTGGACTTGGCTCTCCCCTTACCCTCCTCATTGGCAGTCCCTACTCACTGTGCTCAGTTTATAGCTGGATAGACAACTTGGGTGGCCAATTAAACACCTCCCTGGGATTTAAGGCTCAGTTATCAGAAACAATGTTTCCACTTCCAGAATGTAAGGGCAGCCCCTGCTGTATGGAGAAGCCAACAAGCAAAAATGGAACACCCAGTGATACAGAAGGGAGTCTCTAATGACATGTGACAGCATCCGTTTACATATAGTACATGACTTTATGTGTGCGTGCTAAGTCACCTCAGTCATGTCTAATTCTTTTCAACCCTACAAACCATAGCCCACCAGGCTCCTCTGTCCATGGGATTCTCCAGGCAAGAACACTGGAGTGGGTTGCCATGCCCTCCTCCAGGAAATCTTCCCAACTCAGGGATCCAACCTGAGTCTCCTGCATTGCAGGTAGATTCTTTACCACTCAGCCACCGGCGAAGCTCCACATGACTTCATATGTGTTTGCAAATACAGGGTTGACCAAAAAGTTTGTTTGGGTTTTCTTCATGTTATAGAAAAAACAAAATGAATTTTTTTGCCAACCCAATATTTGTTTTTGTTTAAGATATATATTTGGCTTTGCAGGTGGCGCTAGTGGTAAAGAACCTGACTGCCAATGAAAAAGATGCAAGGGATGTGGGTTTGATCCCTGGGTTGGGAAGGTTTCCTGGAGGAGGGCGTGGCAACCCACTCCAGTATTCTTGCCTGGAAAATTCCATGGACAGAGGAGCCTGGTGGACTACAGTCCATGGGGTCACAAAAAGTTGGACACAATTGTGCACACACATACATATTTACTATGTGTTGAGGCTGACCAGTTTAAGGATTATAGAAATACTGCCCAGATTTCTTTTTCAGTCTCTCAGCGAGTTTATACCCCATGATAGGCTCAAACATAAATGGCATGCCTATCTTCTCCATGTCGACCATGCCTATGTCAGACATTTCTAATCAATCTTAGCAAGATTTCCCATCAGTTTCCCTACCCTTTTCTTTTTTTTTTCCTACCCTTTTTCTAAGCACAGTCCTCATGACAGCAGCTTTTAAACATGGAGCTTGGCCCACTGATGAAACCCTTTAGCCACCTTGCTGGCTATTCTTGCTTTCCCATGTTGACTTTCTGACTTCCCAATCATCAAACAAGGCTGTCTCCAAAGCAGATGGGTGGTTTTCTTAAAGCACAAGACACATGGCAAACAGGCTGGTTCGCCTCCTCCATCGCCTGGCTTCACAATGAAAAAGCACAGTTGAGCTTTTTTATGGGTTTGGAGTCCTTTCTCTCTTGAGCCCACAGAAGAAGGGAATGAGAAAATGTGATAAGGCAAGGGAAGAAAATCACCTAATTAAACTCAAAAAGGTCCTAGGAAACAGAGGCTTGGAGAAGTGACAGAGCTGGTCCCAGGTGACGATGACAGAGAAGAATTTCAATCCAGTTCTGTTTCCAGGAACCATTTCCATGCCTCAGGAGGAAGGACAATGAGGACCCGGGTCCATCTCCATGCTGGAGACATCCTCTCCCCTCACATCTCCTTCAGCTTTAGTGAAGTGCATCCCTACATCCTCCCTAAGAACATATGTTTACAGCCGGTTGAAGTAAGGTTAGTGGAAGACAGAAGCTCAATTCTCCCATCTGTTCCTTCTCTTCAGGAACCAGCAAGCATGATTAAGATTCAAAGGTTCAGGTTGCAAACTCACACCCAGGTGTCTTTGTAATCTTATCTTTTAAAGACAGTTAAATAACATTCCACCAGTGAAGAAGCGTGACTTTATTTCAAAAGAAACGTGAAACATAAGGAAACAGTAAATACAAGAGCCTTCGATTCAACATTTTGGCAGATTCCTAAAAAATAGCTGCAGAGCTAGTACAGGAAGTCTGAACCTCTATCCTCCATGCTGAGAATTACAAGCACAGCTGGTGCTTGTTGAAATTTTACCATGGGCCTGGTGAAGTGCTAAGAGTTGGACAGACACCATCTCATTAAATCTCCAGAACTATTTCTTAAATGGACGCTGACATTGCCTCAAATGAGGAGCAAGAGACAAAAAAGGATGTAATCACTTGTTCAGGGCAGGTGGAAAGCAGTAGGAATGAAAGGAAAGATGACCCAAATGACTCCAAGACCCATATTCAAATAATAACATTTATGGTTTTCACAGACCAAGTTTCAAACACAAGGAGCTTATAAGGAGGAGGGTTTTCAAGAAGCACTAGCAGGCAGGGGGAAATGGAACACGGAGGGAAAGTAGGTTATACCAAGTCCATTACCAACTAGTTGACACTGTAGGTAGAGTTCATTTCCATCAGGGAATCCAGGGAGTAAGCACAGAATGCATGTCTTACAGCCTGAATAAGTAATGCAGGGCCAGTATAGGGCCAGCCAGCCAAATCCGGCCCACTGCTTATTTTTATAAATAAAGTTTTATTGGAACACAGCCATGCCCATATGTTACTGTCTCTGGCTGCTTTCCGGCTAAAATGGCAGCTTTCGGTACTTGCAACAAAGACCATATGGACCCTGCATCCTAAAATATTTACTATATTTGGTCCTTAATTGGAAGATACTTGCCAACCCTGATCTCAAGGCATTCTTGAGAGGCAAGAATGATGGCATATTTGCACACCAAATCCTGAGCCACACATTGAAGATTGCCGGGGGAAGGGCGCACTTCCAACCTGGCATCAGTGTGGGCAGAATTGGCTCTGGAGGCTCCACAAAGACACATGGCAAAGACAAGACCATTCAAAATGGTAACTACCCCCAGGAGTCAGGGAGGGTGGGCACCAACAGCCTCTACTACAAAAGCAAACTTGTAAGTTGCCAACTGGGAGCTGACAAGCCACAGATTTTCTTTGTTTTGGCCACCCTGTGTTTTCCAAAACTGAAACAGTAGAATACTTTTTATTTGAAAAATCAAAACAACCATCCTTTCTTTAAAAATCAGAAAATCTGGGGACTTCCCTCTTGCTTCAGTGGTTAAGAATCCTCCATGCAATGCAGGGGACACAGGTTCGATCCCTAGTTGGGGAACTAAGATTCCACATGCTGCAGGGCGACTAAGCCTTAGCATTACAATTAGAGAGTCCCTGAAAAGTGAAAGTGTTAGTAGTTTGTAGTTCAGCGGTGTCCAATTCACTGCGACCCCAAGGACTGTAGCCCGCCAGTCTCCTTTGTGCATGGGATTTCCCAGACAAGAATACTGGAGTGGGTTGCCATTTCCTCCTCCAAGGGATCTTCCTACTCAGAGATTGAACCCACGTCTCCTGCATTGCAAGCAGATTTACCACTGAGACACCGGGGAAGCCCATATGCAGCAACAAAAGATCCCACATGATGCAATGAAGACCCTGCGTGCTGAGACTAAGAGCTTACAAGTCAAAAACAGCAATGGCAACAAAAGTCAGAAAATCTGACACTACTGGGTCTCCATCCCCGTAGGACCATTTAGAAGTGGCATGTGTTGTCCAGGGGATTAAGTGACCAGCTCTGATGGATTATGGGGCTTCCCAGGTGGCGCTAGTGGTAAAGAACCCATCTGCCAATGCAGGAGACATAAGAGATGTGGGTTCTATCCCTGGGTCAGGAAGATCCCCTGGAGGAGGGCATGGCAATGTACTCCAATATGCTTGCCTGGAGAATCCCAAGGACAGAGGAGCCTGGTAGGCTACAGTCTGTGGAGTCGCAAAGAGTCAGACACAACTGAAGCGACTTAGAATGCACAATGGATTATATTAACTGCCTGGCCCTAGGTAAGCATCGGAGTTTGAGACCTCCGATGAACATACCGCCACCATCATAATAGGCTAAAAGAGGTTACATGACTCTCCCGAAGGATATGTGACAAGTCAGTGGCTGAGCTGACTTGCTGCCCGGGAACTTTGCTGCCTGTTTGCTGTCCCAAGCAGTCTGCGGTCACAGCTCCCTTTTGTCCACATCCTGATTTCCATGTCCTGTGCCCCCACCTGTGTGTGACCCCAGTAAAAGGTCTCTGGGTGGAGAGCTGGCCTCTGCTCTGTCCTCACAAACTCTGAATAATGTATTAGTGAACATGAGATGAGGAATGTTAAGATAAGAATGAATGTTGCTAAAAGTCGTGACCCTTCTCACCCAAGAGGAACAAAGGGTGCTCAATACGGCATTCAGCCACCTCTCTGTTGGCCTTCATGCTCACAGACAGAAGAGCTGAGAGCTGCAAATTCGTACCCACCCGGGAATCTATCATTGTCAATCAATTGCATTTGCTAATTGGAGTCTGACAAATCATATCCATAGTCCTCTATCCCTCTTTTTTTCCCCTCTAGTTTGCATGGATGGGACACAGCCATACAAGGGAACTATGGTGATGGGGGTTTATCTGAGTATATGAAGGACAGAAAGCTTGCACAAGAAACCACATACTGAGCCTTGGAAATAGTCTGGGTTTTAGCACTCTTGAGATTGGAATGTGTACGCAGAACACCTATAAAACTGCACAGTGGCTCAAGATTCAGACTAAGGTCTAGGAAACCCAGTCTCTTAATGCACACATATCCTAAAAGAAGATTTCCAAAATACATCAGAAACTGCACACTTGTCGGATGAGCCAGATCAGCCCTCATTATCCACAAGGAGGGTAAGGGAGACGCCAAGCAAAAGCGTGACCTTAAACAGGGTCTAGCTTTGCCCTGATCCAAAAGCTCAGATAGGTTTGGGGTTCTGTAGAGTAAAATGTTCTGTAGGATTGTCAACCAGCCACCGCACCCCCAAACACAAACACACACAGGACTTTCCAGTTGGCTCAGATGGTAAAGAACCTGCCTGCAATGCAGGAGGCACGGTTCAATCCCTGGGTCATGAAGATCCCCTGGAGAAGAGAGGGGCTACCCTCTCCAGTATTCTTGCCTAGAGAATTCCATGGACAGAGGAGCCTGGGTTGCAAAGAGTCAGACATGACTGAGGGACTAACACTTTCAAGGCCAAAGGGAACTTGGCCTTGAAAGTGTCATGGACTGCTGGCTTTCTGCTGCAAGGACAGTGTCATCTCTCAGGCAAAGTGAATCAAAATCATTTCGCCAGGGGCAGTTTGCCACAAAGCGGGCAGCTTGAAACCACTGGCAACCAACAAGCATGACATCTGGAGGTTGGATGAGCCAGATCAGTAAAGGGCCCCTGGTCTGGCTACCAGAGCATCCAGTATAAAGACAGTGAAGGCTCTTACTCCCAGCCTCTTCTCTTGGGTGCTGGGTAAGAAGAGCGTCGGGGAAACCAGTTTGCTTTGTTTAGCCATGAAACACGTCACAAAAGTGGATGGCAATTTTTGAGCTTCCACCTTGAACTTGTCAATTCTAAAGGAAATCAGTCTTGAATACTCGTTGGGAGGACCACCGCTGAAGCTGAAGCTCCAACCCATTGGTCACCTGATGCGAAGAGCTGACTCATTGGAAAAGACCCTGATGCTGGAAAAGATGAAAGGCAGAAGAACAAGGAGACGACAGAGAATGAGATGGTTGGATGGCATCACCAACTCAATGGACATGAGTTTGAGCAAGCTCCAGGAGTTGGTGATAGACAGGGAAGCCTGGAGTGCTACAGTCCATGGGGTCACAAAGAGTTGGACACAACTGAGCGACTGAACTGAACTGAACCTTGAACTTGACAGTAAGCCAGGGTTCTGTGTGTTGGCATGCTTCAGACTGTTAGCACCACACTCTGCCCACCCAGAAAGACTGTCCTCCTCAAAAGCCACTGAACGTCAGCCATTGCCCTTGATTATGGCTTGGAGGCATTATCTAGTGACTATTTGATATTTTTTATTTCCTCTGGAGAGAGGCTTTGCCTCTCAAGAGAATCTCTAATTGGTCATTAGTTCTCTTGAGAGTCCCTAGCCTTAAGCTTATACATAATTCAGACATCACATCCTACTCTTCATCTCACCCAGCCTTCAACACTGCCCTGTCATCTCCCTCAGCCCTAAAGTGTCTACTGTATTTTGATCACCAAATTGCCTTGAATGAGGATGCTGCTAGCACACTTAAAGCTCATTTGGTCCATTAGACCCTTCTTCACACCGGATGGATCCATCAGCCTTTTACCTCTTGGTAACAATTAGTACTTTTCTCACACCTACCAGACCAATCTCATTTTTCCACATCTATCCACCCTTCCTTGCCATCAGCTCTATCTCTATGATAGAGCCACTTTCTAGAAAAGTCTGCTCTTAGAACACCTGACAGGTATGGAGGGAAACAGAAGTGGGTCATTGAACAGGATAACAGAGTTCTTGCCCAAATTTCAAGTCTACTGGGGGAAGAGAGGCAAGAACTTTCAAGAAATTCACTAGCCCTGACCTCTACTGGCAAGAGAGAATGAATCTAATGACATTTCTATCGTATGAGAGAGGCTTTTCATGCAGAGGTTAAACTTTTCTAATTTTACAAAGGAGAAAACCGAATTTCCACATGGCTGAGTTTCTCATTAGAAGCCATACAACGTTAAATAAATAAATAAGGCTCATCTGAATCCAGCTCTCTCTGCTTCTGTAAACTGGGAGCTTCCTGTTACATCGAATAATGATGGCACTGATTAGACAGCTGCTGCAGACACCCTTCAAAAGACAGAAAAAAAAGGATAGGATGGGGACTCCCCTGGTAGTATAGTGGTTGAGCCTCTGTGCTTCTTCTGCAAGGAATGTGGGTTCAATCCCTGGTCTGGGAACTAAGATCTCAAATGCTGCACACTGAAGCCAAAAGAAAAAAAGGAGAAAAAAAAATATAGGAAGAATATATAAAATGAGAGAATATTTCAAAGAAGATTTGATTCTATATTTAAATATTTATTTAAAATTTTTTGATTTAAATACATGGCTACACACACACACACACACACACACACACACACACACACACAAGGTCTCTGAATACCACTCCCCCCCCCTTTTTTTTGCCTCTCTCCAAGAGAATGGATGAGATTTAGAGGAATTTCATTAAAGGGCGGAAGAATTATTCTTCCGCTCATCAATGTTTACCTGAATCATCATTATCATCACCCGCTCATCAGTTTTTGCTGTGTGGACAGAGAGGAGATTAGGGGAGCTTTAGCAGTTCCTGAGTCATTAAGTTTTGGGAATTGTCTGAGGAAGAGATGGACAGCATCACTTTTGAGCCTTGGCTTTGAAAGACATCAGAGATTTCAGTTTGGCCACAGCAACTCACAGTAGCCCCTTCCCCAAAAAGGCAATAGGGATCCCAGCTGTCAAACTTTTTCCCTTGTTCTACAATTTCAAAAAAAATGCTACGTAAGGAAAAATTATGCCAACTTTAAATATTACCCATGCCATTTTTACTGTCTCATTTAAACAGGAGTTTTGATTAAATAATATATTTATGGAGTGGAATTCGGTAATAGGCAGTAAATTACCAGAAACCTTGACGTTTATCTTCCACCACGTACATGAAATCCTCTTAATGAAAAACTCTAAAACCTGGTTTAAATTCCACGCAGAGCAGAGCACATTTGTTAATCTAGATAAAGATAGATGTTTATGATTTATATAGTAAACATCTATTTTATACATATATAAGAAGCTAAGTAAAACTTTGGACAAAGTTCTGCATTATGTTGTGACTCAGGCTGATTTAGCTTACTGTCATTTGAAACAAAACTGGCCCAGAATAATGGCAGTATCATTGCCTGGGAAATCCCATGGACAGAGGAGCCTGGAAGGCTATAGTCCATGGGGTCCCCAAGAGTCAGACATGACTGAGTAACTAAACAACAATATTGACTCAAGTTACTCTCAAGATCAGGATATTTGATTGAGAAACTAATAAAAAGCTATGGTTTTCATATATCAAGAATCAAAATTTAATAGTTAAGCTAGATTTACTTCCCATGAAAAGAGCATGCTGGGGGTAAAGGTCTGGATTTTCCTTTCAGCTATGCCATCTGCCAGTGGTGTGGGGCTGGTAGGTGGCTAAATATTTCTGGGCCATGGTTTCCTTGGCAATCAGAGGCCGGGAAAATGACAAAATTCCTTCCAGCACCTATGATCCAGAGCTCACACGTGTCGAGGTAGATCTTCAAGAAAAGTAACTGTGAGAAAAGTAACCGCACATCCCAGGGCAGAATCCCCATTCCCCACTGCCTGTCCTCCAACTCAGGACCCAACTGAGTATTCACATCTGAATACTGAACATCTGAATACCCAACTGAACATCCACACCTAAGAAGGAAAAAAAACAGGATTGAAACAAAACAACATTAACTGACTGTCCAGTAATTCCAGAGGGTTGGGCATGTCTCTCAGTCAATCTTTACCGTATATCCCCATATCGTAGGTGAGACTCAGCGATATTAGGTGCCACCAGTAAAAATGATGACAAGAACAGCAAAAGAAATCAGAATAGTAACAGTAGTAATAGGTATATTTTCTGGCCTCTTAGTATTATCTGGGATTAATAGATACATACAACTATATATAAAGAGAAACAACGAGGACCTAATGTACAGCACAGGAAACCATATTCAATATCTCATAATAAGCCATAATGGAAAAGCATCTGAAAAAGAATAGATAGATGCTTATATATAACTGAATCAGGCTTTCCCGGCGGCCCAGTGGTAAAGAATCCACCTGAAATGCAGGAGACAGGGGTTCAATCCCTGGGTCGGGAAGATCCCCTGGAAGATAGGTTACCTACTCCAATATTCTTGCCTGAAGAATCCATGGACAGAGGAGTTTGGTGGGCTATGGTCCATAGGGTCACAAAGAGTTGGACATGACTGAAGTGACTTAACATGCACACATAAGTGAATTACACTGCTCTATACCTGAAGTAAATTCAACATTTTAAATTAACTTTTTTCAATTAAAAAAAATACAACATAGAGTTCAGAATTTAGGATTCATCAGGTTCACACCCTATCTCTAGCTGCTTGTCTTTTTATTATTATTATTATTAATTTGATGTTATCCTCTCTTTGGAACTTAGTTGCTGTATTGATAAAATGAGAGGTAAAAGTTATATTTGCCTAATGGTGCTACTTACTGTGTATACTATCTATGCATGTGAAGTGCTTAGAAACAATAAAGTGCAGGAAACAAGAAAACATAAAGATTATAGCTCTTAATATCCCCGAATCATTTCACATTGCAGGACACATAGCAGGGAGTCCATCAGTCAATGCTGAATGAAGAAAACACAGGACAGTAAAAGGAGGAACTCTAACAAAACCGAATCCAATCAGGTATCACCTAAAATTCACAAAGTCACAAACAAGTTATTTTTGTTTGTTTGTTTGCATTCATGCACCCTCTCGTTAAGAGTCAGTTCAACAACTTGGTAATTAAAACAAATATCTTGCATTTCCAACGAACTTAGTGGCACAAAACGGAAGGCAATTACTCAATTCTGATTCAGGCTGAATATGCAGCGTGCCTTAATTTATTCTAATTTAATATTCAGAAGAATATCCTTAAGGTAATATCCTTCCACAGCTCACAACGACTGCAACACACCAAATTAAGGCCAACATCCATCAAGTGCAGGGGAGCTGAACCCCCAGAGCAGAAAGCAAACCTCAGATCTGAGGAAACACCCGGAGTCAGTCTGGTGCGGACAGAACACCCTTGTGCATTGAGAAGACACCCTCCTGCCTTCATCCAAACTGAGCTCATTAACCCCTCAATATGCAATCATGCCCGAGTGTAAGCAGAGCAGACATATTTACACATCGACGCAGATTGGTCCCCAGTCACACAAACCCAAGGGCTCCATTAGAGCTGATGCACAGAATATCATCCTTCCTGTCTAGGATCCTGTCTAGGATCCAGAGATACTCTGGCCCACTGGATCCTGCACACCCTTGTAGAATGCCCTGGAGACAAGCCTGCTCCCCGTCTGCCGACCCTCCTAGCCTCTTCTGAGGGCGTTTTACATTCTTCCCATTAAAATAAGGTTGACATTTCACTTGGTTGCCAGAACTGCTGAAGATTCTTTGAATACAGTGGGTCAAATTCAAGAATGAAACATCCTCAAAGAGTGTGTGTGTGTGCGTGTGTGTGTGTGTGTCTGTGTGATGAGGATAAGGCCTGTGTGCATATTAAGTCACTTCAGTCATGTTTGACTCTACAACCCCATGGACTGTAGCCCGCCAGGTTCCTCTGTCCATGGGATTCTCCAGCAAGAACACTGGGATGGGTTGCCATGCCCTCCTCCACGGGATCTTCCTGACCCAGGGATTGAACTCACTTCTCTTACATTTCCTGCATTGGCCGGCAGGTTCTTTACCACTAGCAACACTGGGCAAGGCCTGGGGATAAGGCAGGCATTACCAAATAGTCAAAGATGGCAGATGATTGCAAATATTGATCAATTGTGTGTGTGCTCAGGCACTCAGTTGTGTCCAACTCTGAGGGACCTCATGGACTGCAGCCCACCAGGCTCTTCTGTTTGTGGAATTTTCCAGCCAAGAAGACTGGAGTGATTTGCCATTTCCTTCTCCAGAGGATCTTCCCAACCCAGGGATTGAATCCAGTCTCCTGTGTCTCCAGCATTGGCAGGCAGATTCTTTACCACTGAGCCACTTGGGAAGCATATATGATGAGTTACCTATGACTGTGAGACAAATTGCTCTAATACTTTGAGTGGCTTAGAAGAACAATAATCATTTATTATCTCATGGTTCCTGTGGCCAGGAACTCAGACAGAACAGAGTAGACTGATGAACTTGAGCTTTGCTTCACCCTGTTAGGGATCTCAGGTGGAAGACTTAAGGCTTGTGGGTGAGGACTAGAGTCCCCTGAGGGTTTGGTTGAGCTCAGAGGACTTGTTTTTAAGGTGTCTCACATGAGGGTAAGTCGGGGCTGACTGTCGGCAGGAGGCCACAACTCCCCCTCACATGTTCTCTCATGCTGTCTGAGGATCCAGGTACCACACGTCTTTCTCTGAGATTTTTGCTGGATACCAAGGTGATGTGGGGGCTTTCCAGGTGGTGCTAGTGGTAAAGAATGCATCCCACAACACAAGAGATGTAAGAGACATGGGTCCATCCCTGGGTCAGGAAGATGCCCTGGAGGAGGGCATGGCAGTCCACTCCAGTATTCTTGCCTGGAAACTCCTATGGACAGAGGATCCCAGGGGCTACAGTCCATGGGGTCGCAAGGAGTCGGACCGAAGCGACTTAGTACGCAGGCAAGGTGATGATACACAGCATTTCTCAATTTCTGCTAATATTGTTCTTTTTTTTAGCTTACTTTTGGAATTGTGTAACATGTACACAATCCAAATTTACCATTTTCTCCATTTTTAAGTGTAGAGTCCTATGGCATTAAGTAAATTCACACTGGTGTACAACCATCACCATCATCCATCCCAGAACTTTTTTTTTTTTTTTTGCAAAACTTAAACTCTGTACTTATTTAACAGTAACTCCCATCCCTGCTTCTCCTAGCCCCTGACAGTCACTATTCCACTTTCTGACTATGAACCTGACTACTGTATGTCTCTCATATAAATGCAATCATACATTATCTATCTTTTTGTGACTGGCTTATTTCCCTCAGCACAATGTCTTGATGGTTCTTATCTCCTGGAAGATGTGTCAGAATCACCTCCTTTTTTTTTAAAGCTGAATAATATTCCATTGTATGAATACAACAGATTTGTTCAGCCACTGATGAACACTTGGTCTGTTTGACCTTTTAACTATTGTGAATAATTATGTTATACACATGGGATCTCTTTGAGATGCTGATTTCAATTCTTTGGGGTATATACCCAGAAGTGGAATCACTGGATCAAACAAGAATTCTTCTTCTTCTTCTTCTTTTTTTTTTTTTTTTTTTTGAGGGGCAACCATACTGTTTATATTCCCACCAGCAATGCACAAGGGTTTCAATTTCCCCACATCTTTGCCAACACTTATTTTCAGTTTGTTTCTGTTTTTGTTTTATAATGGCCATCCTAATGAGTATCAAGGGATGTCTCACTGTGGTTTTGATTTGCATTTTCCTAAGGATTAGTGATGGTGAGCATCTATTCAGGTGCATATTGGCTCTTTGCCTATTTTCTTTGAGAAAGGTCTATTCAAATTCATCGCCCATTTTTGATTCAGGTTGTCTGTTGATGTTGCATCATTTTAGTTCTCTATTTACTGTAAGGGGCATTAATTCCTAGTCAGATATGCGATACTATCTCTTTTCTCCTCTTCATCTCTCTCACTCAGAGTAAGAGACAGATGGTAAGACTCTCATTACTCAAGAGCAGGCAGTTAACCAGCATGACTGCCTGGGGGAGATTTCCTTTGGGAGAAAGGGGACTGAGCAAGTGATATCCATCTGGGCCCTGCGGGGCTCCTGGGCGCCAGGCCTTTGCGTTCGGTTTCTGCGATTACAGAAACCATGACCTTCATTGAGTTCAGCCTCCGTGACCTTCCTTGAGTTCTAATGGGCAGATTCAAGTAGCGGTTAATTAGAGTTAGGGACGGGAGGGGATGAGACTGGGGAGAAACAGTCAAGAGCAGCCTTGGGGCATGGTCCTGCCTCTCCATCAACAGATACGGGATCTTTGAGCTGTTTTGCAGGTACGGAAACCCCCTCCAGGTGGGAGAAGTTAGTGAGGATCTGACTCCCCCCAGGCATGCAGACCCCCAGATGAGTTGGACCTGAAGGTCGATGATGCTGACACCTCCTTCCCTCACCACCCACCCATCAGAAGAACATGCGCAAGTCAAGTTGATCGGGCCCTCTTTGAACAACTTCTGTAAACCTTCTCACTAGCCTCCCCACGTTGGGACACATGGTTTTGAGGGCATTAGCCTGCTGGGTCACCCTCTGCCTGGCAAAGTAACACAGCTATTCTCTTCTACTTCGCCAACACTTTGTCTCTGAGATTTCATTCAGCACTGACGTTCAGAGAAGCTGAGCTTTCGGCATCAGAAGGATTGAAGAACCAGAGAGAGATCTCACATCCTGCTCCGCATCCCCCCACCCCCCACCCCCCTTCCTGGACAGGTTGGCAAGAATCAACTTGATTACCTACAAACCACAAGCTAAGAAACACACAGTGGGCATTTTTGTTTTTGTTTCATCCCATTTTCCATTCCCATAATAAGGACTTAAAGCAGTGTTTTTAAAATGTAGGTCAGAATAAAAAGAGATTTAACTTTTAATGTTTGAATTAAAACAGCATGAACAACTTCTTTGAATACAATAGAAAATTAAAAAAAAACTACAGGATATTCCCTGAAACAATCATTTCTAACTATTTTCCTCTGCATTTCATAAATAATAAATGTGGTAAAAAATAACCCCGTAGTAACACCTTCTCTAATATACTAGTTATGCAAGCTAGATATAACTCTAAGAATCCCTAAATGTGAGAAAAATTGAATTTGGTGGGACTTTTTTAAAGCTAAAAATTAAATTTCCCTGGCACCACGCAGACCTTTTCCCTCACAGCTATAGTCATAACTGGATTTTTAAGCCTTCTGAAAACATTGTGGTTTGCAATAAAGCAAAACACTGTCTCAAAAACTGCTTAGAATACAGAAAAGCACACGTTTTGATGTATACCAGAGGGTCACCGTTTACCTGATGGAGGCAGGGAAAAGGCTTGTGGTCGACATCTTCAGAAGTGTGACTGACTTGCCTCAGGACTCAGACTACAACCCTTAATTCATATGAATTAAAAATATGAGCTTCATATTTTTAAGTTACCAGTAAAGTGGTTTTCTCAGCGTCCTACCCCTATTTCAACCCTTAGCATCACTTCTCTGTGATGAAAATGAGGAGCCATGCAGTGGTAAGAACATACTTGGCTTCCAAGCAAAGGATGCACTGGCGCTGAAGGTAGTGGGGT
This sequence comes from Muntiacus reevesi, assembly GCF_963930625.1. Classification (NCBI taxonomy): domain Eukaryota; kingdom Metazoa; phylum Chordata; class Mammalia; order Artiodactyla; family Cervidae; genus Muntiacus; species Muntiacus reevesi. The sequence goes on along the minus strand of NC_089250.1, from coordinate 185,041,244 downwards.
GTCCAGGAGAGGAGATGCTTAATAAAGTATTGAAGGGCTCTAGTGTGGGCTCACGGATAAGACAGGAGACTGGGGACAGGGGGAAGCAAGGTGCTTTCCTGGCTTCTCCCTTCCTGTCCGCTCACTTGGAACTCAAGCATGTGTATGCAGGCAAGTCGGCTGCTCTGTGAACATCTTTACTTCAGGGACATGAGGTGACATCTGCATGGGGGACTTGATGCCTCATTCTCTGACAACAGATGCTCCACTGTGCTACACTTCCAAGTTTCAGGTGTGATTATGGTGGTAGTAATGGTGATGATGATGGTGTAGTCATGGTGATGATGATGGTGTAGTCATGGTGATGATGATGGTGTAGTAGTAATGATGATGGTGGTGATGATGGGGATAATGGTGGTGATGGAGATAATGGTGGTGATGATGGTGGTGATGGAGATAATGGTGGTGATGATCATGGTTATGATGATGATGATGGAGATAATGGTGGTGATGATGGTGATGATGGAGATAATGGTGGTGATGATGGTGATGATGGAGATAATGGTGGTGATGATCATGGTTATGATGGTGATGATGGAGATAATGGTGGTGATGATGGTGGTGATGGAGATAATGGTGGTGATGATCATGGGTATGATGGTAATGATGGAGATAATGGTGGTGATGATGGTGATGATGGAGATAAAGGTGGTGATGATCATGGTTATGATGGTGATGATGGAGATAATGGTGGTGATGATGGTGATGATGGAGATAATGGTGGTGATGATGGTGATGATGGAGATAATGGTGGTGATGATGGTGGTGACAATGGTGATAATGGGGGTGGTTGGTGGTGGTCAGTGGCCGCTTTTTTTTATTATTTGTTATTGCTTTGTTCTGTTTGAGTGTATGTGTGTGTTCATACTGGATAAAAAAATAAAAAAAGCAAATAATTTGAACTGATGACAGACGCACACACACAACTGTTACTGACTGGCGGTCTTTACAGGTTCTTTACTTCCCATTTTGACCTCATGCTCCCTTAACCACTTGGGGGCTATTTTCTGAAGACTCGTGAAATGAAGGTAATTTCGCTAGAGATCTTGGGAGCTACAGGGTAACTGTCCAACACATCATTGATTCCAAGGAATTTATGATCTCCTTGGGCCAACAAGGTTGCCCTAGATAAAATCATTAGGGAAGACAAGAGTGTGCATAATTAACCCATTAAAGCAGTCCTGTTTCTGCATTCAAGGTTCTTTCTTCGAGTGTGCTCTGAGGTCTACGCTTCCAGCTCACTTTTCATCATCCTACAACAATCTCTGCTCTAGAAGTGTCCCCTGCTGGCTCCAAAAATCAAGACTACTTCTTTCTCTTTTCCTCCCTTCCTCTTCTTCCAGGCCGCCTCCACCCCAATCCAATCCTTCATGACCCGGGCTGTGAACTTTCAAATATCCTGAAGCCGAGGGATACTCTGATGAATTAAATCAGAATCTTTGGGGGACAGTACCCCCAGTATCAATCTTTTTGAACACTCCCCACGCGATGTCAGTGTACAGTCAATATTGAGAACCCTAACTGCACACTCGAAGAGTGATGCCATCGGCTAAAGGGATCGAAAGCCACAGAGTAAAGCAGCAACTCCCCATGAGCTGGGGGTTCCACTGAAGATGGGAAAATAATAAATCTAGAGTTTGGGGTGGCAGTGAGGAGCTGCAGTGGGAAACAGGGGCTCAGCAGGACACTATAGGAAACTCCACTTATTGTATACTAGCGTTATACAGGAAGTTATGTTACTCAGAGCAGTAGACTTTTATTTCACGTGGAAGCAATTTGTTTCAGAATTTACCAAATCTATCAAAGATATATAAAATATACAATTATACATACAGTAATGAAAACTGTTTAAAAATTAAAACTATCAAATATTTATAAAATATAAATTTATTTTATATTAAATACATTATAAATATAAATATTATCTGTTGTGGAATCTAAACAAATCTATCAAATATATAAAATATAAAATAAATTTTGGTCATGCCTTGCAGACCTTACTTTCCCAACCAGGGATCAAACTTGTGACCTCTGTACTGGGAGGGAGTCCTAACCCCTGGGCCGCCAGGGAAGTCCCTCTGTCTCCTCTGGAGTTAAGTTTCTGGCTCTTCAATTTGGCTCAATTCAGAACAAACTTTCATCTTGAAACGTCAGTCTTCCAAGTCTCATGAGGGCTCTGAGTTACAAAGCTGAAAGAGCCCCCTACTGCATCCTAAAACTTCGGGGAAGCCAGATGATGGTGACATTACCACTAGTATTTCACAGGGAAACGATGTTTATCAAGTCCTCCCCTGAACACACGCCCGGAAGTCAGGCACCATTCAAGGAAGCGAAGACACAGCAGTGAACACAGCAGAAAGGAAGGAAAAACAGAAACCTCTGTGCTGGCTTTGGTCCTTTTGGAAAGAAAGGAAGAGAAGAAACATTTTTGCAAGAGATCAACCTACTAACATGAGGCTGAGATAAATAACTGCCTTTCACCGGAGCTTGGTGGACTGCCAACATCAGCTAGACTGGAGTGTGTGTGTGTGTGTGTGTGTGTGTGTGTGTGTATTAGTTGCTCAGCTGTGTCCGACTTCAAACTCATGGACTACAGCCCCCCAGGCTCATCTATCCATGGGATTTTCCAGGCTAGAATACTGGAGTAGGTAGCCATTCTCTTCTCCAGGGGATCTTCCTGACCCAGGGATCAAACCCCGGTCTCCTGCAATTGCAGGCAGATTCTTCACCACCTGGGCTACCAGAAATTCAAACTCTTGAGCCCCACCCAGCCCTAGGGATGCAGAAATTCTCAGGGTGAGGTCCACCGAGTCTTTCAGGTAATGCTTCTGCAAACTGGAGTTTGAGAGTCCTCGGTATGGGAAGAGAGAAAGGGATCCTGGGAATTAGGTGTTCAAGGGTTAATAACCAGGAGTGGTGGATTAGCATCTGCTTGGAAAGCTGGCTAAGTAGCTGTGAGAGGTCTGGGAGAGGGAAGAGGAGGGGGAACAACTGCATTCCAGCAACAACCAAAAGCACAGATTAGCACATCCTGGGGGAATACCTGCCGGGAGGAAGCGCATAGTCTAAATGAAAAGCAAAAATAAAAAAGGGCCACGTGGGTGTTTATTTATTTATCTGTTTATTTTTTTTGTATCGGCCTGGGATGACGCGCTTCAGTTTGAAATGCTACTTTTAAAAACGCAAGGGACCCAGAAGAAGAATTTAAACTGTGAGTCCCTGAGATGTGTATTCTCTTTTACCAGTTTTGAAAAGGAAAAAGAGCTAAGTGGCATCTTTATCTTAAATATGCACAGATGTTCCTTCAGACTACAAAGCTACTACCTTTAAGACAAAGAGAGCCCCGGGCTGCCTGCTGGAGAAGAATTCAGGCAAACAGGACTCCATTATTTTTCGAATTCTCAGGACTGTCCCCTCCCCGCCACCCCCCCTCCCCTCCCCCTGTGCAATTTTGCAAAAAGCCTCCCAGGCTTGCGTCCTCTCCAGTTCCTGCAAAAGTCATCAACTTTATTTACCTACTAAACCTAATGTCTACATCTGACCAGAAGCCAAGGAAATTCTGACACATGCCCAGTGATGAGGACCCCAAAAGAAAGTTTCTGCCTGCAGGGTCCCCCACGACAAATCTCAGTACACAGAGGCACTGGCAATTGTGAATTAGGAGACTGTTTTGGTTTTGATTTATAGACAAGGTGGAGAGATCTGACGTCCAGAATTTAAAGCTGTCTTTAGGAGGACTTCCCGCATGGCCCACTGGTTGGGGCTTCATCTTTCAATGTAGGGGTTGTGTGGGTTTGATCCCTGGTTTGGAGAACTAATATCCCACATGCCTCTTGGCCAAGAAGCCAAAATATAAAGCATAATCAATAATGTAACAAATTCAATAAAGACCTTTTTTTTCCCCTAAAAAGAGTCTTTTGGTTACTTATGCAAAAATGAATGACAAAATAAAATTACTTAGAGAGACAGAATTACAGATTTTTAAAAATTATACAGCTTCATGAGTTCAACACAGATCATTTGACCAGGCTTTATTTTATTCACATTTGCAAAGAATCATGCCTATAGGAGAATATTCCCCATTCTTTGCTTGTCTGCCTGTGTGGGTGTGTATAAAATGAACTTTGATACACTTACTAAAAATACTTGATTATATTCAAGCCCTTAATACATTCTAAAAGTGAAGTTGCTCAGTCATGTCCTTTGCAACTCTCTGAGATCTAGCAGACTATAGCCCGCCAGGCTCCTCCATCTATGGGATTTTCCAGGCAAGAATACTGGAGTGGGTTGTCATTTTCTTCTCCAGGGGGTCTTCCCCACCCAGGGATCTAACTCAAGTCTCCCACACTGCAGGCAGACTCTTCACTGTCTGAGCCACGAGGGAATCCTGAATATATTCTAGGCTCTGTCCTAAGCCTTCTGTGACCCCTGTCTCATTCACAGAATAAAAAAGAGCCACTCAGTTGTGTCAGACTCTTTGTGATCCCATGGACTGTAACCCACCAGGTTCCTCTGTCCATGATCTTCTCTAAGCAAAAATACTGGAGTGGGTTGCCATTCCCTTCTCCAGGGCATCTTCTTGACACAGGGATTGAACCCAGGTCTCCTGCATTGCAGGTGGATTCTTTCCTGAGCCACCAGGGAAGCCCCCCCTCATTACCGATGCCCCCAAATACTTCCTGATCGTTACTCCTTGTCAGCAATAACTTTCCCTCTGAAAATCTGTCAGTGAATAAGACATCTTCCTCCCTGACTTCGCAAAACTCTCACTCAAGTTGGAAGGTGGAGGGGCTAAGACAATGAAAAAGTAAGTGAATACAGAGCACAGTCAATGAAAAGTGCTAATGAGAAAAAGAACCTAGGGGAGGGGAATGGAGATGGGAATATTTATCATAGTAAGGCAGGGATGTTAGTACTTACGTTACGTCATTTTTTTTTTTTTTGGAAGTCTTTTGCCTAGAGCCACGTGGCTTGGAGGTGATGGAACATTTATCTGAATCCAAAGCATGATGCTTAATTATAGGGCTCTGAGGTCTGTGGTGCTGGCTCCTTCCCTGGTCCTCTAGTGCTTAAAAGCCTGGAGGGGAAGGTGCGCAGGGATGATAGGCAGAGGGTGTGTGCTGTCCTCTTTAGGCCCCTGCAGGCCAGCCCTCCATCCTTCTGCACGCTGCTCCCTGCCCTGGAGGATGGCCCACAGACATCGTAAGGGGACCAGCTCCTTCCTGCCTGTTGGTTTGGACCAATGGGAGTTCAGGGAAGTGAGGAGAGAGGGATGGGAGGCCGGGGTATTTATTCCAAAGCTCATTTTAGGTCAGAGATTTTAGGCTGTCTCCTTCTGATTTCTGGGAACCACTCTCTCTCATTGTCCCCCAGGCTTAAGGATGATAGCATCTTTTATTTGAATGGTTCAGGGCACTCACTCTTTCTGGTTTCCTTATACCCATAGATACATAAGCAGTCTGTGTATTTAACTCTCCTTACACCATCTGATTTGCAGGTGGTATGGTTAACTATCACCAACAAAGACCAAATGGAAATATGGATGCATTGTTTAACATCACAGAGACACACCCAGAAATGTGGATGTTCACATCTGGCCTTTATGTCACCTTTATAACATGATCCCTGTTGAGATGAAGGCCGCCATCCTAATCTGTCTACAGTCACCCTGAAAAAAGTGAACGTGTTAGTCGCTCAGCCATGTCCTACTCTTTGCGACCCCATGAACTGTAGCCCGCCAGGCTCCTCTGTCCCTGGAATTCTTCAGGCAAGAACACTGGAGTGGGTTGCCATGTCCTTCTCCTGGGGATCTTCTTGACCCAGGGATTGAACCTGGGTCCTCTACATTGCAGACAATTTCTTTATTGTCTGAACCTCCAGGGAAGCCCAGAAGAGGGCATTTAGGGGACAAGGTGTCTACCTTGTCAGCGGCTTTCAGATTTTCAGAGTGGTAGATGCTCTAAGGTTAATGTGGTCTGAGTTCACTCAACACTCTTCTGGCCCAGAGGGGCTATAAAATTCACAAACAACAGCCCACAGGTAAAAGAATCACAGGTCCATTTATCCCTTGAAATACAAGACAACTCTTTGCTGGGAATCGTAACACAGACGTGAGAAAATAAAGGATGTTAATTGCGGAAAAACACTGCAAAGAAAAACAAACATATTGGCAACCAGCCTGACATTCAGGAAGGGAGTTCTGTAGGTTGTTAGTGCAGACAGCAGAAGATGGAGTTCACTGCCCTGTGATGGATGGATGGATGGGTGAATAGACAGATACATGGATGAATGGATAGATAGATATATGGATGGGTGGATAGATAGATGCACAGATGGATGGATAGTTAGACAGATAGACACATAGATAGTTAGACACATGGGTGGATAGATGCATGGATAGACAGACAGATAGACAGATAATTAGTTTCTTTCTCCAGTGCTAGGCTTGATGAAGCAAGCTACCATGGCTTGTGAGATCTGGGTATCCCAACCAACCAGGGATTGAACCTGAGCCTTTGGCAGTAAAAGAAGCATGGAGGCTTAACCACTGGATTGTCAGGAAACTCCCTTAAGTTAAGGATCACGTGATGAGGTCCCCCTGCATGTATGGTGGGCCCTAAATCCAATGATGAATGTCCTCAGAAGAAAAGGAGAGGCTACACAGAGATGCAGAAGAAAAGGCCATGTGAAGATGGAGACAGGGGCTGGAGTAATGCAACCACAAGCCAAGGAATGCTGAGGATCAGCTGGAGCCACCAGCACCCAAGAGAGAGGTTTAGAGTAGATCCTCCTCCAAGCCTCCAGAAGAAACCGACCATGATGACATCTAGGTTTTGAACACGCTGCCTCCAAGCCTGTGACGGAAGGCACTCCTACTGCCCCACGCCATTCAGTTTGTGGCAGTTTGTTACAGCACCCCCAGCGAGAGATACAAGGGCCTCTGTCATCCTTGCTGGGCTTCCCCGGAGGCTCAGCAGTAAAGAGCCCTCCTGCAATGCCAAAGCTGCAGGAGACTTAGTTTCCATCCCTGCGGGGAAGATCCCCTGGGGGAGGAAATGGCAACCCACTCCAGTGTTCTGGCCTGGAGAATTCCATGCACAGAGCCTGGCAGGCCACAGTCCCTGCAGGTGCAAAGAGTCAGACATGACTGAGTGACATTCATGAGCTATGTGATGTTGAGAAGTTTGCTATAACTGTCTGTGCTTCATTTTTCTTTTTTTGGTCTTCTATAAAATGCAGCTAATAATCAAACTAATCCCACAGGGGCTATTCTGAGGAATTGCTTTAAAGAAATTAATACACGGAAACTTCATGATAAATAGGAATCACTCAATAAGTATTTGCTTATTTGCTAAGTCATGTTGGACTCTCTGTGACCCCATGGACTGCAGCACACCAGGCTCCTCTGTCCTCCACTATCTCCTGGAGATATAAAGTTGAGAAACGGTGTTAAAACAGGACCCCTAAGAGCCAGTTAGAATGTGTTCCTCCCTCTTTTCTTCCATCCCCTTCCTCTTCTTTTCACAACTTCTTACTTAAGAAAAGGACTAAGTCTGCATTTGCTGCAATGAATATACTTGTTTATTGATGGAGAATGCCTATAGTCAATGTCCACACATAACTGTGTCCATAATTAATTAGCAAGCATTATATAAATGGGAAATTGCCACTTCATCTTCTCTGCATTTGGAGGGCAGGGAGTAATTCCTTTGTCTAGAAAGGCCACAGAAGGTGGGATTCTCACTGAGAGGGAAAGAGGGTTTGGGAAAATAAATAAGTGCTTCATGCTCATGTCCCTGGTTACTCATTCATTAAATGATGCCTCTGGATGTCGGGAGGGAGTTACAACATGAAAACTATGAATTGGGGTCCAGGCAGACATTTATTTAATTAACAATTAATTTGATTGGATTTAAGATGGTTTTGCCTGGCATTTATGAAGTCCTCCTATGGCCACAGTTTATCAGCATTAGCAGCCATGGAATCACCTGGACAGTTTGATAAAGCTGCAGCTGTATGTTAAGTCTCTTCAGTCATGTCCGACTGTTTGTGACCCCATGGACTGCAGCCCATAGACAGGCTCCTCTGTCCATGGGATTCTCCAGGCAAGAATACTGGAGTGGGTTGCCATGCCCTTCTCCAGGGGATCTTCCCATCCCAGGGATCAAACCCGCAGCTCCTGCAGCTCCTGCATTGCAGGTGGAGTCCTTACTGCTGAGCTACGAGGGAAGCCAGCAACTGCACCAGCCCCAAAGTCTAATTTGGTAGGCCTGGACCCAAATCTGCAAGTTTTAAAGGATTTCTAAGTGGGTCTCCTGCAGGTTACCCTGAGTCCTGCCTTGGGGAACAAAGCTCTAGAACAGGGGTCCCCAACCTCTGGGATCTAGTGCCTGAAGATCTGAGGTAGAACAGATGTAATAATAATAACAACAGAAAAAAGGACACAATAAATGTAACATGCTTGAGTCATCCTGAAATTGCCCTCCGACCCTCGTCTTGGTACATGGAAAAATTGTCTTCCATGAAACCGGTCCTGGTGCCTAAAAGGTTGGGGACCACAACCCTAGGAGGATGCTTAGGACGCCTGCATCCCTCTGAAGAAGTGTGACAGCTTCCTCTCCTCCCTGGTATTTTTCCAGGATTTCTGATAAAGGATGAAGTAAGCCCTCCCCAGGATGCTCTGCCGTGAGAAGCAGCTGATTGTCTGCAGCTCGGGGAAGGAGTGCACTGAGGTTGTGAAATATTTCCACCTGGGACGCAGAGGTTCCCGGCAAAGCAATAGAGAGAGTCTATTCATCAAATTGTGTACAGTCCCTACTTCGAGAAGAGCAAATTCAATCTGGGCTATCTTAGCCCTCGCCTGCATGCAGACGACAGGGAGGGAGCCTGTGTTAGCTCTCTCTCACTTTAATTCCAGGAGAGGGCTGCACTTAGGAAAATGAACGTTATTAGCATTGATCTTCCTTTGGGGCAAAATATTTCTACCATCGTGCTTCCTTCCTTTCAGATTTCAAGGAGGAGGAGACAGAAATGGATGTATTCCCCAAATGGAAGACATCAAGGACGAGAGCATTTTTTAAATATCTTTATACAATACAGAGTCCATTCACATTCAGAAACTCTGTTTCACATAGGATCCCCTATACTAGTTTTACCCAGACTGGCTTAGTTGCCAGGTACAATACCCTCCGCTGAGTTTGCTTGTGACAAATGAATACCCTAAAGATACCTTAATACAATGGAACAGGAGTCAGGAGAGGCTCTTGGCAGCAAGAATAGGAACCAAAGCTATAATTGGGATTTCCTATTCAAATACAAATCAAGAAGAGAGATTCAGTCCATCCTTAAATTGGGACCTTAAAAATGAAGAATCAAAAAATATTCACATGCAAAAAATAAATTAGTTGTTGGAAAGACAAAAAATAATCACTTGCAAAAAAAAAATTAGTTGTTGGAAAGACAATAAGAATGCTAGTTTCTGGAGCTGCTGTCAGACATGAGATGATGTAGAAGTGACTGAACAGAATTCCTCATGTGTCATGGAGAGGTAATGTCTATAATTAGCAAGAGGCCGGTTCAGAATCTGGGAGTTGTCTTAAAGACTCATGGAGGTTCTTGGAAAGAAATATTCAGTGGAAATTAACTTTTTCACCATGGGATGAGAGATGAAGGGGGTGATATTTACATTCTTTTTGCAGGCTGTTGCTGTTGGTCACTGAGTCGAGTCCATCCCTTTCTCAGCCCTGTGGGCTGTAGCCTGCCAGGCTCCTCTGTCCAAGGGATTTCCCAGGCAAGAATACTTCCTCCTCTGGGGGAATCTTCCTCACCCAGGGATCAAACTTGCATCGCTTGCATTGGCAGGCGGATTCTTTACCACTGAGCCACCGGGGAAGCCCCTTTGTGGGCTGTATTTACTAATTAATAATCAATCAGCCACAAAGGATATATTGAATATAGACAATAAGAATGAGGCAAATCTGGCTTTCAATCTTGGGTCTACTCTTTATAATGACTCGAGAGAACAAAATCTCAATTTTTTGATCTGTGAAACGGAGACAATATATATTCTCCTGGAGAAATACAGTGTGAGGCATAGACACAATTTTACATTTCCAGTAGTCACATCAAGAAAAAAAGTAAATAAGGAACAGGTAAAATTAATTTTAATGGTGTATTTCATTTAATCAGATACTATCAAAATTTTATCATTTCAACATTTAGTTAACATGAACATGGTTCATAGATATTTTTCTTTTTTATATTAGGTTTTTGAGATCTGGTTTGTAGTTTACACAAATAGCACATCTCAGTTTTGGAACAGTTTCAGTTCAAAGTGCTCAAGAGCCCCAGGGGGCTGGTGGCTCCTATATGGGACAGTGTAGATTAACTGCATGACTATGCATACTTAAAGAAATTGGGCATATAAAATATTTTTATCAAAAAAAAAATATTTTTATCAGTATAGCAGGTATGGGATAAATACCTGCTATTTATTATTATTATTTATTTATTGCAATTATTTACTATTATTATTAGCACTCCTGTGTGAAGCAAACATGGAGAGAACTATAAAGCTTTCTCAAAGGAAGATATTAATACAGGACTGACGAAATGTTTAGTGGTCCAAGCCAAAACATTGCTACAAGGGCAATGGACTGAGTTTCGATGAAACTATATATTTTCATCTTTTGACTTCAATAGACTCTATTCGTGTCTATATCTTCATTTAAATGCTATATTATACAATACAACATAACTATGAAAATTATCAATGTGCACAGAATTTATCCCTTTCCTTTTTCAACTGAAATTGCGAGGGTCAGAAGAGGGCAAAATCATGAGCCAGATACAAACCTAAACTCAACTTTCAAGGAAGGGAAAGATTTGAGCGGGCAGAAAAGAAGCTGGAAGGAAATACAGTATAAGTGATGGTCTGGACGTAGGAACTGGCATAACTGTGGCAGGTGAGAATGGTGGCAGGTTTTATTCCAGGTCGCAATCAGGAAAGGTTGTGATGACAGTACAAGAAAATAAAAGCCAGGCTGGTTTATGGTGTCACAAAATAGAAGGGCTTAAAAGCAGTCAGTGACAACGGTTGGTGATATTTCTCAAATTGCATGTGTGCCATCCATGGTCCTGGAGAAGGTGGAAGGATGGCAATTTAAAAAACACAAACTGTTTATTTAATCAAAAGTGTATTACACTCTATGACCCAGCAATTCTACTCCCCAGTATACATCCAAGCGAAATGAAAACGTACGTCCATAGAGGAGTTACACATGAACACTCATAACAGCATTGTTCAGAAAAGTCAAAACCAAAAAAAACACGTCTATCAATACATTAAAAGATAAACCAGTTGTAGTATATCCATACAATGGAATATCGTTCAGCCACGCAAAAGGAAGTGTTGATCCATGCTATAGCATGGATAAACCTCAAAATCAAGAAGCTTGGTGAAACATACTGTGTGACTATGCGACGTCTCCCAAATTGGCCATGGAGACATAGAGACTCATAGAGACAGAGATTGCCCAGGGAGGGGGGAAGGGGAGGAAGGGGGATGATTACTTAATGCGTACAGGGTGTTCTTTTGGTGTGATGAAGATGGTCTGAAACCAAAGAAGAGTGGGGGTTGCACAGCATTGTGAAAGAGCTAAATGCCACCAAATTGTACACTTTAAAGAGGCTAATAGTATGTTATGTGAATTTCACCTCCATAAAAGAAAAGTGTATTTAAAAAACAAGTTACTGTTTCAATGGAGGTTACAGCTGGTAGTCACTTTTTAAGAAGTCAGTTTAAGGGAAAATATCAAAGAAATGATAAAATGGTATGCGGATCTGGCCAAAAAAAAAAAAAAAGAGTATAAAGGTAACACTTCACTGACTTACTCCTAGAAAACTAGAATTCACTTCCTTCTTTATAGGTAGAGTGAGCTGCAGCCCCAGAAAGAAATGGGAAAGACCCCTGAGTCCACAACACAAGGAGTGGAAGCAGATAAAGGTCCTCCTTTGATGGAATTCCAGCAAACACTGAAGACCAGGGGCCTCATCCAACAGGGAAGAGAATGAGGAATAGGGTCTGGGGGATGTCTGCTGAAAGCTACAGTTAGCCACCAGGATCTTGACCCTGAGTGGAGAGAGTAAGACTCTGTCACTAACTAGGTGGAAGCCCTTGGGCACGTTCCCCCAGAACTGATCTTCCTCTGTGGATACACAGGGCTGACTGCCACCACCCTGGGCTGGATTTCTCCTTGGCAATGTCACTGTCATGATGATAATTCAAGTATATTTTCCCATCTATTGTCTGATCATCACATGAAGACAAGGTTGTCTTGATCTCTGTGATACTGTGATTGACTATAAGAAATAAATACTTGGTCTTCATTCTCTTTACTAGCAAAGAAATCCTAAAGCTCTTGGCATTTCCTGAGTGATAAGAGGGTAAAGGTGTCCTTTGTTTGGCTAATGAGTGGATTTTTGTCTTCTCATGGCAGGGAGAGGGGCTTGGAAGTCATTGAATCAGTAGCCACTGGACAAGAATTTCATCAATCAAGCCTATGTGACGAAGCCTCCCTAAAAACTCAAAAGGTGGGGTTCATGGAGCTTCTGCCTGGAGATTTGGGGAGAGTGCTATACCTTCTCCCGACTCCTCATTCTAGGCATCTCTCTTCCATCTGGTTGTCCCTCAGTTATATCCTTTACAATAAACCAGTAACCTAGGGAGTAACACCTAAAACTAACAACCAAAAAAGATATCCTTTTCATCACAGGGGTCTGGAATGCAAAAGTAGGATGTCAAGAAACACCTGGAGTAACAGGCAAATTTGGTCTTGGAGTACAGACTGAGCAGGGCAAAAGCGAATAGAGTTTTGCTAAGAGAACGCACTGGTCAGAGCAAACACCCTCTTCCAAAAACACAAGAGAAGACTCTACACATGGACATCACCAGATGGTCAATACTAAAATCAGATTGATTATATTCTTTGCAGCCAAAGATGGAGAAGCTCTATACAGTCAGCAAAAACAAGACCAGGAGCTGACTGTGGCTCAGATCATGAACTCCTTATTGCCAAATTCAGACTTAAGTTGAAGAAGGTAGGAAAACCACTAGATCATTCAGGTATGATATAAATCAAATCCCTTACGATTAGGCAATAAAAGTGACAAATAGATTCAAGGGTTTAGATCTGATAAAGTGAGTGCCTGAAGAACTATGGACAGGGGTTTGTGACATTGTACAGGAGACAGGAATCAAGACCATCCACAAGAAAAAGAAATGCAAAAAAGCAAAATGGCTGTCTGAGGAGGCCTTACGAATAGCTGTGAAAAGAAGAGAAGCAAAAAGCAAAGGAAAAAAGGAAAGAAATACTCATTTGAATGCAGAGTTCCAAAGAATAGCCAGGAGAGATAAGAAAGCCTTCCTCAGTGATCAATGCAAAGAAATAGAGGAAGACAACAGAATGGGAAAGACTAGAGATCTCTTCAAGAAAATTAGAGATACAAAGGGAACATTTCATGCAAAGATGGGCTCAATAAAGGACAGAAATGGTATGCACCTAACAGAAGCAGAAGATATTAAGAAGTGGTGGCAAGAATACACAGAATAACTGTACAAAAAAAGATCTTCATGGCCCAGATAATCACGATGGTATAATCAGTCACCTAGAGTGAGCCATCCTGGAATGTGAAGTCAAGTGGGCCTTAGGAAGCAGCACTCTAAACAAAGCTAGTGGAGGTGATGGAATTCCAGTTGAGCTACTTCAAATCCTAAAAGATGATGCTGTGAAAGTGTTGCACTCAACATGCCAGCAAATTTGGAAAACTCAGCAGGGGCCACAGGACTGGAAAAGGTCAATTTTCATTCCAATTCCTAAGAAAGGCCATGAACAGAATGTTCAAACTACCACACAGTTGCACTCATCTCACACGCTAGTAAACTAATGCTCAAAATTCTCCAAGTCAGGCTTCAACAGTATGTGAACCGTGAACTTCCAGATGTTCAAGCTGGATTTAGAAAAGGCAGAGGAACCAGAGATCAAATTGCCAACAACTGCTGGATCATCAAAAAAGCAAGAGAGTTCCAGAAAAACATCTATTTCTGCTTCATTGACTATGCCAAATCCTTTGACTGTGTGGATCACAATAAACTGAAAAATTCTGAAAGAGATGGGAATACCAGACCACCTGACCTGCCTCTTGAGAAACCTGTATGCAGGTCAGGAAGCAACAGTTAGAACTGGACATGAAACAACAAAATGGTTCAAATAGGAAAAGGAGTATGTCAAGGCTGTATATTGTCACCTTGCTTATTTAACTTATATGCAGAGTACATCATGAGAAACGCTGGGCTAGAGGAAGAACAAGCTGGAATCAGGATTGGCAGGAGAAATATCCTCAGATATGCAGATGACACCACCGTTATGCAGAAAGTGAAGAACTGAAGAGCCTCTTGATGAAAGTGAAAGAGGAGAGTGAAAAAGTTGGCTTAAAGCTCAACATTCAGAAAACTAAGATCATGGCATCTGGTCCCATCACTTCATGGCAAATAGATGGGGAAACAGTGGAAACAGTGTCAGACTTTATTTTTTGGGGCTCCAAAATCACTGCAGATGGTGACTGCAGCCATGAAATTAAAAGACGCTTACTCCTTGGAAGGAAAGTTATGACCAACCTAGACAGCATTTAAAAAGCAGAGACATTACTTTGCCAACAAAGGTCCATCTAGTCAAGGCTATGGTTTTTCCAGTAGTCATGTATGGATGTGAAAGTTGGACTATAAAGAAAGCTGCGTGCCAAACAATTGATGCTTTTAAACTGTGGTGTTGGAGAAGACTCTTGAGAGTCCCTTGGACTGCAAAGAGAGCCAACCAGTCAATCCTAAAGGAAATCAGTCCTGAATATTCATTGGAAGGACTGATGCTGAAGTTGAACTGCAATACTTTGGCCACCTGATTCGAAGAAGTGACTCATTTGAAAAGTTCTGATGCTGGGAAAGATTGAAGGCAGGAGAAGAAGGGGATAACAGAGGATGAGATAGTTGGATGGCATCACTGACTCGATGGTCATGAGTTTGAGTAAACTTCAGGAGTTGGTGATGGACAGGGAAGCCTGGCATGCTGAAGTTCATGGGGTCACAAAGAGTCAGACATGACTGAGCGACTGAACTGAGGGAGTCAACTGTTTCTCTTAGTGCTGTGAGCTGCTCTAGCAAATTCACTGAACCCAAGGTTGCTGGCATCTCCTTCCAGCCAATCAGTCAGAAGTCCAGGTGACAGCCTGGGCTTGAGATCAGTGTCTAAAGTGTGTGTGTTTGCACGCTGAGGTGGGGGATGGGGAGCAGGCTTAGCTTGTGGAATCTGACATTATCTCCAGGTTGAAGGCATCAAAGAAAGTGAAAGTTGCTCAATCCTGTCCAACTCTTTACAACCCCATGGACTGTAACCCTCCATGCTCCTTTGTCCATGGGATTTCCCAGGCAAGAATACTGGAGTGGGTTGCCATTCCCTTCTCTAGGGGATCTTCCCAACCCAGGGATCAAACCCAGGTCTCCTGCATTGTAGATGGATTTTTTAACCAGTGAGGCACCAGGGAAGCCCAGAAACCATCAAGAGTTGAATCAAACAGTAGCGGTAGAAAAATCCTCCTGCCCCACGTTAGGATCGGGTGCAGAACCTTAACCTTCTTTTTGCTGAGCAGAAAACTGAAGTCTTCAGAGATTCCCTGACTTATCAAAGGAAGCCAGGTAGCAGATAGATGCGGGACTCACACCTGGATCTGCCTGTTCATCACCAACATAATATATCAAAGAAGCCACGCAGCCTCTGTAATGACTTTTCTCCTTCCTCTTCCAGTTGTCTCTGTCTTTCAGCTTCCAAATCATAAAAGTCAGATCATTTACCAGTCAAAACCCTCATTTGTGTTGGGACACGCTAATCTAGAAAACCACTAAGGTTCCTCTTAGCCCTGAAATGACTACTATTACTATTTTCTTTTGAACTGCAATACACAGCCAACATTCCACTGAGGAATAAATATGCTAAACTCAGTGAGGTATTTTAGAAGGAAATTACGATCTGGTTGGAGATCAGAAATGCACTTATTATGTCCGTATTTCCTTCACAGCAGCGAGCAGACACATCCTTCCAAATATTTGAGCCCTGGATAAGATAAGACACAAAACAAAAGACAGGTTTCTAACCCAGGCCACAATGGTGTTTTCACTTAATGTTTCTGGCCATGTCAAGTAGAACAGTCTCATAAAATGCAATGTATACATTAGCTGGGGAGTATAAATCATCCATAATTATAATATCCTTCACCGTGAGAGGCCTTTAGTGTTTCCTTTATAAAAGTTACACAGTTGAGACCTACACCTGGCTAATAGATCAGCCCTCCCTGAAAATACAATTATGCCACATGCAGGGCAGAGAAGTAGTTTTGCATGCCTGCTGTGGCCGTGTGCTTTGCACACCGTGGACTTAACCACTGGCTGCCCAGAAGCTCTGAGCAGGAGCGGATGGCGGGGAGGGGAGGCCTGGAGCTGAGTCCGCAAGGGGCCTCTTGAGACGCAGCCAGGTCCTGCAGGGGTCCTGGGCACAAAGCCTTTCTGGGTCCCCCATTTCTTTGATTCTAGGAAACAGCCTTCATTCATTCTCTAAGACCCTTCTGGAGTTCCAATGGGCAGATTCAAGTATTTGTTAAATAAGAAGGGAGGGGATGTGAGACCAGGGAGAAACCAACAGTCAAGAGCAGACTTGGGGCAAGGTCCTGTATCCCCGTCAATGGATATGCACAATAATGTCTTTGAGCTACGTTGCAGATACTGAAACCCCTTTAGGTGGGAGCAATTAGCAATTAATGATGGTATGGCTGCCCACTAGCACGTAGACCCCAGACCAGCTGGACATAAAGACTGATGATGCTTACTCCTAACTACCTCATCATCAACCCACCAGAAGAAGCTCCATGCCCTCTTTGGACAATTAATATAAAACTTCTCAGTATCTTCCCCAAGTTGGGGATACATGGTTTTGAGCGCCTGAGCCCTCTGTGTCTCCCTTTGTCTGGCAAAGCAATAAAGCTCCCCTCTTCTACTTCACCCGAAACTCTGTCTCTGAGATTCGATTCGGCACCTGTGTACAGAGAAGCTAAGCTTTTAGCATCATTCTCAGAGAAAGGACCATGGGGTACCCTGAGGGGCCTCTGAATAGTAGTCACGCAAGGCATCTCAGGATTTCAGGGTCTGAGTGTCACTGGGGAGGACCTGAGGATGCTGCTGACTCTGAACGTCTCCCTCAAAGGATGGGCAGAGGGCCAGGCACTGTGCCAGCTGCTGGGTGTGCAGAGTCTCAGGATGCTATTGTGGGCAGGACGGCCAGAGGAGCTTGACGCCAACGTGCTCTGGGTTTGTGGCGGTGCCATGAGAAAAGACATCATCACACAGCACCGTGGGTTTGTCATGACAGAGGGAGCGAGTGTGGACACAGCAGGTGCTGGCCCGAGCCTCACTTTCCACGGGAGGGTTGAGCTGACCACTGGCCTTGTGCAAAAGTGAAGCTTTGATAGAGCAACACAGCCTGCAACTGTGGAAATGAATTTAAAGTGTCTATTTATTCCATTGAAATAGGTGGACGGAGAACAATTTCTGAAACACTG
Organism: Muntiacus reevesi; assembly: GCF_963930625.1. NCBI lineage: Eukaryota > Metazoa > Chordata > Mammalia > Artiodactyla > Cervidae > Muntiacus > Muntiacus reevesi. The sequence goes on along the minus strand of NC_089250.1, from coordinate 185,023,547 downwards.
CTTTCGTGTTTATTTACATCACCAGGCTTCCTACGTGGCTCAGTGGTAAGGAGTTTGCTTGCCAATGCAGGAGACATGAGTTCGATCCTCAGGTTGAGAAGATCCCCTGGAGAAGGAAATGGAAATCCACTCTAATAGTCTTGCCTGGGAAATCCCATGAACAGAGAAACCTGGCAGGCTACAGTCTACGGTGTTGCAAAAGAGTCAGATACAATTTAGTGACTAAACAACAGCAACAAATTTACATAACCAGGGAGGAGACTTGAGAGTAAACAGGCATTGTTTTCCACCATGGTCCTTCCACTGGGGGCTCTTTCCAGGGTCCCCTCCAACCTTCAGAATCCCACCCCTCACCTGGCAGAGATTGCTGGCTGTCTGCCCAATGTCCACTCTTATCTTCTTTCTAACTTGTGATGTTGCCTGAAGAAAAAGGACTGCACTTCCCAGCATCCTTTGCAGCTAGGCTTGGTCATGTGATTCAATATGCTGGATAATGAGATCTTAGCAGTGGCTTATTTGGATGCACAGAAAGTCTGCCCAATAAAGGGCGATTTCTCCATTGGAAAGAGCACACACTCCTTGTCCTCCTAGAACTCCTGGTTCAGCTTACCATCCCCACCACTCATTTGGCCCTTCATGCATTCATGCACGTCTCAGGCATTTATGTTGTTGTTTTTGTTCAGTTGCTAAAATGTGTCTGACTTTGAGACCCCATAGACTATACAACATGCCAGGCTCCTCTGTCCTTCCCCATCTCCCAGAGTTTGCTCAAACTCGTGTCCAGTGAGTCCGTGATGCCATCCAACCATCTCATCCTGTCGCCCCCTTCTTCTCCTGGCCTCAGTCTTTCCCAGCATCAGGGTCTTTCCCAATGAATTTGCATCAGGTGGCCAAAGTATCGGAGCTTTAGCTTCAGCATCAGTCCTCCCAATGAGTATTCAGGGTTGACACTTACTATATGTGACTAAGATGAATAGCATGAGCTCCTGGACCTCAGGCACTGACAGTCTAACACTGGAGAGAAGTGGAAAGTGCATGATTTCATACATGGTGTCTGACAACGGCCAGATAAAGAGGACATCTGCCCAAGACACAGTGAGGATACAAAAGAGAAAGTTTGGGTTGCAATGGGTCAAAGCTCAGAGAGTGACACTTTTGTGTCTGGAGTCTTTCTAGGATGCAACATGTCCATCTGCCTTTCTGGCATGTCTTTTCATTTCTCTGATTTGACTAGAAACTCTTTTTTAAAAATATTTATTTATTAATTTTTTGCTACTCTGGGCCTTCGTTGCTGTGTAGGCCTTTTTCTAGTTGTGGCAAGCTGGGGCTACTCTCTAGCTGTGGTGTGTGGACTTCTCTTGTTGCAGATCATGGACTCTAGGGTGAGTGGGTTCAGTAGCTGCATCTCTAGAGCACAGAGTCGATAGTTGCGGCACACGGGTTTAGTTGCTCCATGGCATGTGAGATCTTCCCGGACTAGGGATCGAACTTGTAACTCCTGTACTGGTAGGTGGATTCTTTACCTTTGAGTCACCAGGGAAGCCCTTGACTAGAAACTATTTGCAAGCAAGTGAAGTGAAGCAAAAGTCACTCAGATGTGTCCAACTCTTTGGGATCCCATGGACTACATAGTCCATGGAATTCTTGAGGCCAGAATACTAGAGTGGATAGCCACTCCATTTTCCAAGGGATCTTTCCAACCCAGGGATCGAACCCAGGTCTCCTGCATTGCAGGCAGATTCTTTACCAACTGAGCCACAATGGAACCTAAAGTGGGGCAAGTATTTAGCATAGATATCCAGACACTCCCAGCACACTGAAATCTGATCTGTCAGAGCCCTGGGGGCTGGAAGGGATCTCAAGACATCTTTACTCACACAGGACAGACATCTCACCTCACTAGCCCAGAGGTCCTCAAAATGCAATGCCCCTAGCAGAGGGTCAGCATCGCCTGGGAACTTGCTAGAAAGGTACCATATAGAGCTTCACCCCAGTGCTGTTGAATCAGAATATCCAGGGGTCACTCTCTTCACCCTTCAAAAGATGCTCTGAGCCCAGTTCCCAAAATGACTGAGGGTTTGGTGAAAAGGCATGAACCGCAGATGTGATTTATCATCCCGTGGGAGTCTGCTTTCCCCACCTTCTGCTTGAGTCTGCTCTTTCTCCTTCTGGAGTCTCACCAGAGGCCCACTGCAGTACTCAGTCTCGCATCACACCCCCAGGGTTTCAAGCTGCCCTGGGTACCACCTCCGTGCTTGGCATCCCTCTTTGGAGACCGGGTATCTCCAGAGGCAAGACCAGCCAACAGAACGTAAACACAGCAAGCGACCAGCATCCTTGCTTTGAAGAGGGATCGGCCTGTGGAGCGCTGAGAGAGATTCAAAAATGCCTCACAAAGTTTGCTAAGCAAACAAAAAGTAAATCTTGCCCAAACATAATTAGCCAAGGCGCCAAGATTAAGGCAAAGGCAGACGGCTGCACGCAGCGGGTGGTGCTCGGGGCAGACGGCGGAAATTGCATACCTTGCTTCAGACAAGCAGAAGGCTGTTGTCTACAGGCAATAAGGGAAGGGCTACACTTGGGGGAAAAATAACACATATAAAAAAGTAAAGACAGGGCTTCCCTGGGGGCTCAGTGGTAAAGAATCCACCTACCGATGCAGCAGACACAGGTTCCATTCCTGGTCCTGGAAGATGCCACATGCCTTGAAGCAGCTAAGGCCATGTGTCACAGCTATTGAGTCCAGGAGCCATGAGCACCCATGTGCCCCAACTACTGAGGCCGGTATGCCTACAGTCCGTGCTCTGCAATGACAGAACCCACCGCAACGAGCAGCCTGCGCACCGCAACTGAAGAGTAGCCCCTGCTTGCTGCATGTAAAGAAAGTTGGTGCAAAGCAATGAAGACTCAGCACAGCCAAAAATAAAGAATAAATCTAAAAAAAAAAAAAAAAAATCAAATCTCTCTTTTTAAAAAGGTGAAGGACAGGCAGCCTTGGCCATGAGCTCCAAGTCCAGCTGGATGGCTTTCAAGCCACAGCAAATGCTACTGACAAAAATGTAAAGAAAAGTTCCTGGAGATTAGAGTGTAGTTAGGTAAGCTGACTTGATTTTTTTCATGCGCGTGCCATTATTTCAAATTATTTCAAAATAAAGCCGCATTTCCACAGGCCAGAGGCGATTTTCCATACTTTCCTTCCAGCATTGTTTATCCTGTATTTTTCAAGAGTTTTGGGGTCATTAGTGAGTATTCAGCAATCATGAGGTTGTGACATAACTGAATACAATTTTATCACCCCAGGGAACAGATATTAATATTTAATGCTGATGCTTCCCCATGACACCGTGTATCTTTTTTTTGGGGGGGGAGTAATAAATTACTTTTACAGGTTGCCAAAAGGCTGAAGACCTTCTATGAATTTGCCTCGACATTTTCTCCGATGGGCTGTTTGGTCCATCAAGACCGTTTGCGGTCCTACGTGGGGCATTTAAAAAAATGAGAAAGTGTTCCATCCAAGATGGAGTAGCAGATGGAGCACTGCTCCTCCCAGTTCTGGTTCTGCTGGGTGCTTGAGATGACAAGTGGAAAGGACAGGCTTTTTTTCCAGAATGCTGCAGAGGCAACCAGCAGCCTCAGGCTCCTGACAAAGCTCGTCTTGGAAGCATCAGTATCACTTCAGAAGAAGCCTGTGGACACTGACCTCGCTTCTAGAGGAGAGTAGAGGCCCGGAGAATAAACAGATAGCCCTCAGCTATTAAAAACACCATGTGCAAGCAGCATGTTCTTAGGAAGGGCTGGCTCTGTTTCCCATTCGAGGTACTATTTCTCTCCTGGCATGTGAATTTGCCTCAGGCGTTTGTGAAATTCTTTCTAATATGATGGTTAAGTGCTGCCTGCCTCTTCCCTGCTTTCTGGTGGTTATGGGGGACCAGGGGAATCATTGTTAAAGGAGAAAGAATTTGAATACATAGAAAGTCCAATGTGCTAGCTATATCATTTGAAAGGAGTAACCAGCTTTTTTTTTTTTTTTTTTTTTTTAAAGTTATAGTTGTATCAGTTACTTGGGGAAGGAAATCGCAACCCACTCCAGTATTCTTGCCTGGAAAATCCTATGGACAGAGGAGCCTGGCAGGTTGCAGTCCACGGGGTCGCAGAGAGTCGGACACGATTGAGCACAAATGCACACATCAGTCACTTAGGAAGCACTGGCCAAGGAACAGTTGTTACTGAGCAAATAAGTGTTATCTTGAGAAACAGGGTTTGAACAGTCTGCCCTGATGCAAAAATGCTAATGTTGCAAAATAACCTGATTGGATTTCTTTTTTTAATAGCACTGACTCCCAGGGAAGAAAGTTCCACCAAGTTTATTAAGTAATTCAATTTTGTACAACTTGAAGGAAACCTCTAAGTCTTTTTTACCATGCTAACAAGCACAGCGCCTCTGACAGACTGGCTGCCAGGGAAGTTTCATTCCCCACTGTTTTTGTTTATCCGGCAAATTGTAGTTTTGTTGTCTGAGGGAATTGGGAACGGGGGAATTTGTAGAAAAGTGTAATAGAGAGAAACTTCACTGAACACAGAACAAAACAATTCTCCTCTAACAGAATTAACTGCTCTGACTTCATCCTCTTTACAAGCTTCCTGCAGAACTGGTAGCCTCCAGCCGGAGAGCTGGGCTCCCCAGCAGGTGCGAAGCAGAGGGTGCCTGAGAACAGAAACACCCAGAAAAACCGTAGAGATGAAAGGAGATGCTTCCCCAAAGAGTAAACGGACGCAAGATGGATGGGTTTCATAAGCTTATCCCTCCAGCCTCGCCAAGAACAGGGTTCAATAGCGGATATCCTGGAAATACTAGTCTAGGACACACACAGGTATGCACAAACCATGCAAGGTAGCAAGAAAGATGCTTACACACACAGAGAGATGCACACATGAAGCTTTCACTTAGGCTTTTAAAAATTATCTGATAATTAAATGGATAAAGAAATGTGGCATATTCAGTGGGATATTATTCAGCCTTAAATAAAAAGGAGGCATTAACCTTTTTGACAACATGGGTGAACTTGGAGGTCATTATGCTCAGTCAAATAAGCAAGCCACAGAAGGACAGACACTGTATGATTCTACTTAGACAGAGAATATAAAAGCATCAACTCATGGAAGCAGAGATAAGAATGGTGGTTGCCAGGGGATGAGGGGAGGGAGAAATGGAAAGGTGGCACTAGTGGGCAAGAACCCTCCTGCCAATGCAGGAGACCTGGGTTTGATTCCTGCCTCGGGAAGATCCCCGGGAGGAGGGCATGGAAACCCACTCCAGTATTCTTGCCTGGAGAATCCCGTGGACAGAGGAGCCTGGCTGATTACAGTCCATGGAGTCGCAAAGAGTTAGATAAATCTCAGAGACTGAGCACACATGTAGATAAAGACAGCACCAGGTTACTCAAGGGAATGGTCCCCAGGGTCATGCATGCTAGTTGACTGAACCCGCCCACCAGTTCCTGGGGTAAGTCAGCCTGGAGCCCCTCCCTGGAACTCCCATGGACATCTCAGCAAAGCGGTCGCCTTGCACCGTGTGTTTATGCCACAAACATTCACTGACTGCTAGACATTAGGGAATTCCAAGGCAAATAAGAAATGAGGGTAAACTTCAGGGATATTTTGAGAAGGGGATCGTGTCACCCTCCTCTTTGTTGGAATCTGAGCAATGGTTTCCCTGTTGTCCTTGTTTTGTAAGCACTAACTGCCTCACCTCAGCCTGTAAGGCCCTGGGGACCTCTCCAGATGCGGTCATCTCTTCTTACCACTGAACCTTCTTAACTCCAACCAAACTGCCTGCTAAATATTTCGTGGAACGTGGCATGAGCCGTCTAGTGTCCAGATGCTGACATAAGGCTTCACTCACATCTGAAAGCCCCTTTCTCTCCTTCTTTGACAAGACAGATCCTTGTTTATCCTTTTTATGGTGGTTTCAGGGTCACTTCCTCCGAGAAGTCCTCTTTGAATTTCTGGGCCAGTTTCCTTCAACAAAGACTTTCATAGTCTCCTGTGTTGTTGTTGTTGTTGTTTTGATGTTTGTTTGTTTTTGGTAAGAACTCTCAGCTCAGTTTGAATTTATACATTAATCACAGTGATTCTTTTCTTTGTGTCCTTCTTGTCTGCTCCCCTGTAAGCTCCATGACATCACGGCATAGAAGGATGTCCTTAATACTTGGCACACAGTAGGTGCTCTCAGTTAAATGTCAGATGAGCGGAGGAGGGAATGAATGGAATATGAGATCCTGCAGGCATCGCAAAAGCTGACACTAGGTGCCCACTCTTGCTGCAGTGTCCTGATGGCTCAGGGTCTGCATGGAAACCACTTCTTCTTGAGTCTTGTCATTACTTCCAGGAATCCCTCCCTAGTGGCTCAGATGGTTAAGAACCTGCCTGCTATGCAGGAGACCTGGGTTCGATCCTTGGGGGGAGGAGATCCTTTGGAGAAGAAAATGGCAACCCACTCCGGTATTTTTGCCTGGAGAACTCCATGAACAGAGGAGCCTGGTGGGCTATAGTCCATGGGGTTGCAAAGAGTCAGACATGACTGCAAAGCTAACATTTGCACTTCACTTCATCCTTCCCTCCAGCTAATGTCTGTTTGAGAAACAAGCAACTACCCATGGAGTTTTACCATGAAAATCAAGCTAACTAAAAACAGCTTTCCACTGGGACTTCCCTGGTGGTTCAGTGCTTAAGAATCCACCTTGCAGGAGGACTTCCTTGGTGGCTCAGTGGCAAAGAATCCGCCTGCCAGTGCGGGGTATGTGGATTTGAGCTCTGGTCCAGGAAGATGCCCCATGCCGTGGAGCATCTAAGCCCCTGTGCACTGCTCTGGAGCCTACGTGATGCAACTACTGAAGCCCGGGCACCCTGGGGCCTGCGTTCTGCCACAGGAGAAGCCGCCGCTATGAGAAGCCTGCACGCCGCAACTAGAGAGCAGCGCCCGCTCTCTGCAGCTAAAGAAAGCCCTCCCGCAGAAATGGAGACCCAGCACAATCAAAAGGAAAAAAAAATGCTAACATATGTATATATATTAAGAATCCTCCTTGTAATGCAGGGGACATGGGTTTGTCCCTTGGTTGGGGAACTAAGATCCCATGGGCAGCAGGGCATCTAAGCTCCACAAGCTGCAACTACTGAAGCCCTCGTGCTGCAAATAGAGAGTTCACACACTGCGATGAAAGAACTAAGACCCCAAACATCCAAGCAAATAAAATTAAAAAAAAAAAAAAAGAAAAGAAAAAGCAGTTTTCCACCGTGTCGTGAAAGACACACTGGGAACAAAAAGGAACACCCATATAAAACACTGGAGTCGCATGGGATTCTGCAGTTTGATTTCCAAAAATGAAGACATCAAGAACCACAAAGGACAGAACAATTAATATCCCAAGTACTAAAAGCACCACCTACCAAGTTGCAACACTGGGTTTCGAGTATGACATCTGATTTTGTGTAGACAGATATATGCCGACATTGAGCATGCAGCTTTAGATTTCCATATGTCAGGTAAAGTACAACCTTAAGCATATTCTGAATAATTCATCCAGGCAAAGGTCTGATAAACAGATGTCTGTAACTCAATAGTTCTGAAGGTGCCATTTTTCTGACATGAAAAAAAAAAAAATCCCTGTTTAAAAGCCAGATGGCAAATAAACCCCAGTTCATCACTTAGGCTCATGCGGGGAACTCCAGCACATTTTTCATCAATTCCCACTCTATATTTAACACAGTAAATATAACAGTGAAGCATTATGTCTCTTCCTTCTCAATCCATCTCAACTGCGACTGTTAATCTCTACTGGGTCTGAAGCCGTGTTGACTACGAATAAGCAAACGAGCTTCCTTGTAACAAATTATCTCTTTGCGGAAACAACAGAAGATTCTGTATGCTCAACTGTTTTCATTTATTGAAAATTGCCAGAAACAGACTTTGCAAAAATGTCTATTTTCTCCGTCTCAGCCTCTCACAGTATAATTGAGGAGCTGAATGTTACATTACATAACCACGAGTCATATCTGGATTTGCTTAAGGAGATACGAACTTACTGTCAGGCTGGGCCAGGAATTATGCAATAGGGGTCAGCCCCATGCCAGGCACCATCTGATGCCTTGGGCTCTGGCCGCAGTCTTCGTCAACTGCAACAGACACGTCCTGTTTAGACATGCCTATTGCAGTCTATGAAGGAAATGGCCACCCACTCCAGTATTCTTGCCTGGAGAATCCCATGGACAGAGGAGCCTGGCAGTCTACAGTCCACTGGGTCACAAAGAGTCGGATGTGACTGAGCACACGATGGAGTGGATTGCAGTCCACTGCAGACTGTAACAAACTTCTACAGGCTTTGTCCCACCAGGCGGGGTATTTCCAGGATGAAACATCCCTTGACTCACCATGTTGAGACAATGCACCCAGGGAGAGGGGAGGGCTTAGCTCCAAGAGGTCAAGAAGTGATTCTGCTCATAGTGGACTGGTCAGATCTTTCCTCCCTCCCTTTCTTCTTCTCTTATTTTCTTCCTTCTGAACTTCTTCATTGAATATCTATGTCACATACTCATATGAGAGACAGGAAAGAGACAGTCTAATGGGGGACACGGGGTCTGCTGATAGATATTTTATAAAACAGGGAGGTGAGCACACTTTAGAAGTATACAGTGGACATGCTGGGACCACAACACCCAGCCGTGCATGATGTAGGCAGATGAGAAGGATAACTGAAAGTCTTCCCGGTTCTAATGAACCTTATGGGAACCTCTTCAACTGCATTCATAAAATAAGCAGATATTTTCCATGCAAGATACTGGGGATGCAGCAGTGAACAAGACACTGTCTCATGAAGCTCACATGTTAGCAAGTGAACCAGAAATCAAAATAATCACAGAAGTGGCTAATCATGAACTGCACTGTGGGCTGTGAAGGAAGAGGGGAGTCTTCTAAGAGAGGGGACAGGATCTTAGGCTGCACAATAGATGGGAAAGTCAACTGAAGAAAGGGATTTTGATTTTGGGACCTGAAGAATGAACACTGCTGTTGGACAGGTGAGGTAAAGAGAGCGGGTCACTCCAGGTGGATGGACCAGCACATGCTGCGATGCTTAGCACCTTGGTAGAACTGAAAGAAGATCAAAAGGGATCAAAATCATGAATGCGAGGGAGCAGCAGAGGACTGTGCAGAGAAGGGCAGGGGCTAGACATGTGGGGCCATTTAGAGGAGTTTGTTTTTTTCCTTAAGAGCATCAGGAATCCGATGAAGAGTTTTAATTGGGAGGGTGGGCAGTGGCAACATGGCCAGATTTGTATTTGAAAAGATTCCTCTCCCTTCTGGGAGCATAGCAAGAAAGCATCCAGAAAGATCCATAGAGGCCACAGAAAGATCCATAGAGGCCACAGAAAGACCCATAGAGAACTTGGTGGCATCTAGGGTGGGAGATGATGGCAATCTGGACTAGGATACTGGTGGGAGAACTGGTGAGAAACAGACGAGTGGAGTGTGTATTTGATAATGAGATGTCTGAACCTGCTTAAACAATAATATTTACTCGCTGATATGCTTCAAGTCACCACATAGGCTCATTAGAACAATATCAACAGCATCAATAATAATAACAAAACAAAAATCGACTCCCATTGACCTTCAATGTGCAAGGGACTACTCCAATAAATTCATGAGTATTCACTGAATTAATCTTCCTAACAAGTCAAAACCATAAATAAGAAATAAAAAACAAGAGGAAGCAACCTAAATGTCCATCAACAGAGGGATGGATAAAGATGTGGTACATATATACAAAGGAGTAGTCAGTTCAGTTCAGTTGCTCAGTCGTGTCCGACTCTTTGCGACCCCATGAATCGCAGCACACCAGGCCTCCCTGTCCATCACCAACTCCCAGAGTCTACCCAAACCCATGACAATCAAGTTGGTGATGCCATTCAGCCATCTCATCCTCTGTCATCCCCTTCTCCTCCTGCCCCCAATCCCTCCCAGCATTAGGGTCTTTTCCAATGAGTCAACTCTTCGCATGACGTGACCAAAGTATTGGAGTTTCAGCTTCAGCATCAGTCCTTCCAATGAACATTTACTCAGTCATAAAAAGGAATGAAATTGTGCCACTTGCAGAGATGTGGATGTACCTAGAGATTGTCATACAGAGTAAAGTAAGTCAGAGGAAAACAAATATTGTATATTAACACACACATACACACACACACACACACACACACACACACACACACACACACACACATATATATATATATATATGGAATTTAGAAAAATGATATACATGAAATTTTTTTGCAAAGCAGGAATAGAGACACAGACATAGAGGACACATACATATATGGATGCCAAGAGAGGAAGGGAGGCGGGATGAACTGGGAGACTGGGATTGACATACATACACCACTGCGTATAAAATGCATAACTAATGAGGACCTGTTGTATCGCACAGAGAATTCTATTCAGTGCTCTGTGGAGACCTAGGTGGGAAGGAAATCCAAAAAAGAGGGGATATACTCTTTTTTACTGATTTACTCTGCTGTACAGTGGAAACTAATACAACATTGTAGAGCAACTACAGTCCAATAAAAATCAAATAAATATTACACTGTTAAAAAAGAAATATGAACATGAGGAAACGGAAGCATGGTGAAGTGAAATAGCCTCTCCCAAGTTCTCCCAGCTATTGAGGTTAAACATAATTTGAATGCCTGGGGCCAGAACAAGGGCAAAGGACTCTTTCCTGTTGCTAATTTCCCATCTGGATGCTAGTATAATTTACTTACAAGGTGCCAGTGCCTGCCTTTGGTTCCCTATTGCAATGAAAGGGTGCATATACTTCAAAGATATAAATGTAATGTAATTTATTCATATAAAAGTCATGGGGCTTATAGGCACTTAGTACTACAGTAGCTCAAAATGAAACCCCCCTGCAATGAACACTCATGTGCAGTTTGCAGCTCTACTTCCATGTAGGACTCCGTGAATTTTGTATTCTCCCCACTTGACAGATGGGAAAAATGAGGTTCATGGTGTTTAATACCTGTGCCCAAAGTGTCAGAGCAGGGAGGAGATGGAGGGTGCTATGACTGACACCCAGGTGTCTGCCGGCAAACCCTTCCCACCCAAGATGGTAAAGCAAGCAGCTGACTCAGCCCACCCAACAGACCAGCAAGTGGACATGAACCACTGATTGAAGATTGAAAAATTATAATGCGTCCAGTCCTGGTGAGAAGTCTGAACCAAGAAGAAATCAATGCCTGGGGTGGGAGAAAGTGCCTGCTGTCAAACTGAAACAGGAATGCAAGGAAACCCTAAAACATACACAGGAATTCACACGTACACACACACCCAGCTGAATAACCTCTTCCAGAAATTCCTGTGTATTTTTTTTTTCAAGTAGTCTGTTTCTCTTAACGTGACTTCCATTGACACAAACAATTTATACACTGCACAACTCCGATGGCAGAATTCATGTTCTCTGCTTCCTTTGTGTCTCTACTTCGTGTTTCAGTTTGTTGCAATAAATCTTTAATATGGACTGAATTATGGATTTTAAATAATTAATACGGCTGGTTTCAAATACTTCCTACCGCAGTCATACAACAGGCGGAATCTTTGGGGGCTGGGGTGCACTCAACAGCCTCTTCTTTTCCAACCTTCACCCCTCTCTCCTGACCCCCAAATCCAAGGGGAAGTGAAACTCTGAAAGGTGACGGAGGGGCAGGGAGCAGACGGCAGCTCAATGGTGGTCAGTGAGCACAGCTGGATGCTGAGCCCAATGCCAAGGTGCTGGTCATGTCTTCAAACCCCACAACGAGCTGCGAGCATTCTTAATAGACTCAGCGGCAACCTCAATTATTATGTATGATTTGGCAACACAGTGGATGGTTGTGAGTGTGGTGTAGGATTTATTCATTCAACTCATCTTTCCTGAGTAGCCACAGAGCATCAGGCACAGAATAAGCGCTGGAAAGGGCACCAACCAAAAGCAGATAGGGTCTCCTGACCGTGTGAAACCCACAGTTGAGTAAGGTTTTGTTTTTCTTGTTGCTCAGTTGTTATGTTGTCTCTGATTCTTTGTAACCCCATGGACTGCACCACATCAGTCTCCCCTGTCCTTCAGCACCTCCTGGAGTTTGCTCAAACTCGTGTCCGTTGAGTTGGTGATGCCATCCATCCATCCCATCCTTTGCTGCCCCCTGCTACTTTGCCTTCCATCTTTCCCAGCCTCAGGGTCTTTTCCAAAGAGTTGGTTCTTTGTATCAGGTGGCCAAAGTATTGGAGCTTCAGTTCAGCATCAGTCCTTCCAATGAATATTCAGGGTTGATTTCCTTCAGGATGGACTGGTTTGATCTCCTTGCAGTCCAAGGGACTCTTAAGAGTCTTCTCTAGCACCACAATTAGAAACAACAATTCTTCAGTGCTCAGCCTTCTTGATGGTCCATCTCTCACATCCATACAAGACTACTGGAAAAACTAGCTTTGACTACTTAGGGTTACAGATATTAATTTTAAAAAAATCACAACATGCAGCAGGTATATAGAAGAGGAACTGTGTTAAATGCTACAAAACAGAGAGGTGGTGCTGTAATTCATACATAACAAGGGGATCCAACTTAGTCAGATGGGTAGGGTGGGAGGATGTCTGAAAGGACACCAGAGGGTCTGGCATGCAGGATGCGTGGGCCGCAGGTAGGTGATAAACTGCAGGGCTAAGTCCCATTAAGCATTTGTTCATTTTCTTAAATGCATTGAGAAGCCACATCATGTTTTCGTCTGTGTTCAGGGACAAGACCCAATCAATACAAATGTTCTCTACTCTAGCTTAGTGGAAGAAGTAGGCTTTTGGAAAGAGCCAACCTGGGTTCAGATTTCCACTTTACTGTGTATCAGCTGTGTCAGCTTGGGGGAGCTGGCTTTCAGCTGTGGTTTCCTTTGAAGTCAAACAGGAGCAGTTCCCACTCTCTCTTCCTTCTTTGGCGCTGCCAGCACTCAGAAAGCAAGAGCGCAGAAGGAACACGGGACTCCCTACTCTACGATGCTGTCGCCATTGCTATGGCCACCGTCATCAGGGTGCCTCCCCCTAGATGGGCTGTCAGCTGCTCTCCATGTTGTAGCATCCTTCCCTCACTTCCTTAACTGAAAATGTAGCCTAAAGTCCCTTCCCATTTCTCACCACCCATTACTACTATTCGCCAGGCCCTCATCTAACGCAGCCATGGCAATAGCAAGTTACACACTGTCAATTATCCCCAAGCATTGTTCTAAGTGCTTTAGATACACCATCTCAAAATGACATGAGAGGAAAAGCACTAGGATGATCTGCATTTTGCTGATGAGAACGCTCATCATTCCAGGGAGATAATGCACATCAGCCAAAGTCATACATCTAGGAAGTGGCAGAGCTGAGATGTCAACATGTACTTGAACTTGAAACATCATGGAACTAGAAGTGCCATAATGCTCACCGTCAGAACTCTACAGGGTGCCTCTCAAAAGCGTTTACCACTGTGCAAGTTCTCATGGGTCTTCTTTAACCATCTTTTATTTCGTTGATCAATTCTACCTTTCCTCTCCTTGTCACCAAGCATTAGTACTTGGGTCTCTACAACTCTGGATATTTGTCATATTCTCTTTCTTGTTCTTCTGTAAGCTTTTCTGAACATAGATCCCTTCCCTTATCAACCTCATACAGTTGGCTCATAAAAGCCATCAGAGGAATGGGCAGTTGAGTTTTATGAACTCTTGTTTATCTGGCAGGGAGACAGACATTTAGATCAACTAATAGTAGAGGCCAAGAAACAGGGTAGACCAGTTGGCCCTTCCACTCCCTGAATCTCTTTCCAAACTTATTAAATCAAGATATTGAGAGGGAGGAAACCTGGTTCTGAATTTTCTTTACAGCTACCAGGAGATTCTGGTAATTAGGAACCACTGGGATATATAATCTCAAAGGTTTGGACTTGTTCTTTGATTCCTACAACATTATAAAAGTAGACAGTTTCACTAACATATTTTATATACTTTGATATGGGTGAGAGAACTAGAGTTTTTTAAATTTTAATTAATTGATTACTTTGTTAATGGCATTAGGTTATAAACCCTAGGGGCTTTTGTTTTTGTTTTTTATATTATCTACAGTCAAAATCTAAAGCTGGTGAAAAGTCTGAAATAAATGAACATTTTTAAGTGGTAATTTTCAAGGTCTTTGTTAGTTCTGGAAGGGTGTATATGTTGCAAATTCTAGATGGAAAACATTTGGAAACACTGAGACATTTAATTTTAGCTGAGCGAGCCACATGTTACTTATGAAACATCTATTTTGAGAACTGCAGCAGAGAATTAAACCTGACACTTCTTATTCTGGTCTACTACCTTCACTGATAAACAAAATAAAATTACAAACACACAGGGAAAATGGCTTTAAAGGATACTAGGAAAAAAAAATGAGGTAAAGGGAGATTCATCTAGACTGAGGCAATCTGGCTGTGACTGTCTTTTTTACATAAAAATCTTTAGTTAATTCATAAATATTTCAGTGGGATCAAGGGTGTCAGCTTAAAGTTTCATGAGAATGCATTCAGAACCCCATATAGGGCCACTCCTTGGAACTGGATTCCTGAAACACTTAGTCTTGGGCATGTTTTGGGAGAACGTCTAGTTGAGATAGATAGATGGGTAAGATAGAGCCCCCAGCTCAAAAGAGATGACACAGGCATAGATTCAGGAAGGAACTATTCAGAGCTCAGTGTTGGATAAGAAGTCAGCCCACCTGCACTGCAGCTAGAGACATCCTTTGTTCCACAAACTCACGGGCTTGACTCTCAAAGTCACCCAGAGCCCAGTGGCATTGGGTGGATCTCAAGGGAATTTAGTCTCTCTCTTTACAGGAGCAGTCTCCTTTGTAGACAGGCAGGAGAGCAGGGGAGGTGGAGACAGAGGAAGATGGAGATGGAAACAGACGTGTAGGGGGACTGGGAGGGAGGGAGGGGGTGTGGGGGGGAGGGAGGGGGAGTGGGGGGGAGGGAGGGGGAGTGGGAGGGAGGGACGGGAAGACTTTGAGAATGCACATTTCTGCCATTCCCACTTCTAAACCAAACCCTATAAAGCCCATGGGACTTCACTTTCAGTCTTTGGATATTTAAAACACTGTCTCTGTCTCTCTGTCTCCTTATAATAACCCCACATCTTCCTGAGCTATTTTTAGAGAGATTCTCTTCCTTACCATCAAACAGCCTTGTCTAAAATACAGCCAATTACAAAGTTTTCTAGCTAAAATCTTGAAGATTTGCAGGAGCTCTCAAGAGAGTTTTCACTGGCCCAAAGCCATGGATTTTGCATGCAACTGCATTGGGAGGGGTTACAAGGAGAGCCCCTAACTACCAGCCATGTGCATTAGGGACACAAATAACACTTCATTTGAGTCAAAGGAAATGAAATGTGATGTATTCTGTCCACCTGGGCAAATTCACTTTGGTACAAAGGAAAATTCCAAGTAGACATCATGGAAGATGATTTTTTTTTTTTCAGTGTATTAGGAAGCAGGATTAAAATGCAAACAGTAAATGTGACCAGCCATGGTTGCGTCTCAGAAAATCAACCTGCTGGGAAGAAAAACAAAAAAGAAGGACCTGGGACTGTCTTCACAATCCTTCCTGCCGTGTTGTCCACTGAAAGGCCGTCACAGTATGATACAACACATTCGGGCTGGTTCAACTTCCACCCTATTTTGGGCAGTGGGATCTTGTTGAGATACTGGGTTGGAAACAGATTGCATATTCATGTGGTGCTGCCTTTCACGTTCAGATGAATAAGTAAACATTAAGTATGTTCAAGGAAAACAGTGTGTTAACAGTTGGTTAAAACTTGCGGAGATTAAGCAAGGAAAGTCATGCTGCCAGCTTCAGTGATTTGGAACAAAGGTATTGAGTAATACTATGCTGGAGACACTGAAAAATTAATCATCAAAGGTAAAGAAATAAGGAACTAATACATAAGAGTGAATTCAGAATGCTATATAGTTGGCATCACCAACTCAACAGACATAAGTCTGAGCAAACTCTGGGAGACAGTGAAGGACAGGGAAGCTCGGCATGCTGCAGTCCATGGAGTCTCAGAGTCAGACACGACTTACTGATTGAACAACAAAGTCGGTCTTTGTCTCTGTCTATCTCTCTGTCTCTCTTACACACACACATACACACACACAAAATCCCTCTCACTTTCTCAATCTCCCCTTATCAACATGGTAGTGCTAAGGGGAAGTGGCAAATGGATTTTTGGGTTTTGGAAATCAGGCAAACCTGTATTTGGTTTCTACTTCTAATATCAATTGGCAAGTTGATTAACTACTGGAAGTTTCACTTTCCTTAGTTAGTATTAGTCACTCAGTTGTGTCTGACTCTTTGAGACCCCATGGACTGTAGCCCACCAGGCTTCTCTGTCCATGGGATTCTCCACACAAGAATACTGGAGTGGGTTGCCATTCCTTTCTCTAGAGGAATCTTCCCAACCCAGGGATCGAACCCAGGTCCCTTGCATTGCAGGCAGATTTTTTACGATCTGAGCAACCAGGTCAATTTCCTTACTAAAGATGATATCTCTTATCTTGCTAGGTTGCTGTAAGATGAAGTTTTCAGAGACATAAAGTCCCTAACTGAGCTCCCGATTCATATTTTATCACTTGTAGCTGCTACGAATATTGTGCAATCTTTGTTATTAATAATAAAAATGAATGTATTGGCATCTGGAATGCAACACATCATCCAGCTTTAATTGAAAGCTGCTAATGAATGGATAGATGTTGGAACAACTCCTAGCAGACAAAACATTTATTGAGCAACATAACTGTGAACTAGACACAGTTACTGTCCTCAAAAAGTTCACAGTCTTGAAGCGTCAGAGATAAATAATCAAGCACATTGGACCAATTTGAGGCAATACTTAAACACAGATACAGGCAGGCAAGAAGAGTCTGTTCTAGGGTTTTCAACTTTATGCTTCCCTGCCCTCACACGTTTTATTTAAAACTCCACTGAATCTGTTAATTGTTCTTTTCACTCACACCAGTGGTTCCAGTAACTTCTGCAATTGGACAGGAAGTGGGTGTAGAGGGTGAAAAAAATTTTTAAATCAGAGGGTGACAACGAATCTATGCACCAGCCTTGTTCTCCACTTGGAATAGGCTAATAATAGAGAACTTTGTCGAGAGATGATATGGAGGGAAAAGTCCTTGGATGGGAAAGAAAAACTCTGCTGCTATCACCAAACCATCAGCAATCACCACGGTGATAAGGCCTTATGTCATCATTTTACCATCCAATCTCACTTCATTTGTTTTGGCTTTTATGACAAATCACGTAGGGTCCAAAAGAGCTTATAAGAGGTGTGCTTTTTTTGTTTTTTTCTCCCCCCAAATTTCAATCCCTTGCCATACTTTTAGTGTTTGCCATATCACCTTGCTGCCTATCTTATATTTGCTTGATGTTTTTATTCATCTCACTTTTTACACAACACACAATTTTTTAACCCTGTGAAAGCAACTACTAGTATAAATAGGAAACTATTGCAAAATACACACAGATCAGTCTTATTATAGTCTAGTTATTACTGTTTCTGACTCGAGTCTATGGATATGATACTTCTTTGTTTTAAACATTAATCAATTAAACTAGTGTATTCATCTGGCTGCATCAAGTCTTAGCGGCGGCACGTGGGATCGCCATTGCCTCATGCAGGAGCTTTCCCGGCAGCACACCGGCGTCTCCAGTTGCAGTGTGCGGGCTCAGCAGTTGCGGGCATACAGACTTACTTGCCCCGCGGCCTGTGGAATCTTAGTTCCCCAACCAGGGATCGAATCCACACTCCCTGCACTGGAAGGCAGATTCTTAACCACTGGACCCCCAGGGAAGCCCCCCACCCCACCGCTGTTTGTCCTGAAGGCCTTAAGAGGTATTAAAAGGGAGTTGAAAAGGGAATAACTTCCTTATGATGGGATCTGATGCTATTTTCTGCAGTGTCTGTGTCCCACCTGAAATAGACATACAGAAGTTCTGAAATCTCACTCTCCCTTTGGCAAAGGCTGGGTTTGAGAACTGAAAAAGCTGGCCTAAAATGACTCAAACGAACTTCAGTACAGCTCACCAGGCACTTAAGAAGCAGGCAGTAGGTATGAAGCAATATAGCGGGTGCTTGTGGGGTAAGAGTGAGCTTGCAGATATGAATTGGAACTCCTCCCATCCTCCAGAGGCTCAGAGACCACTTGGGAATTAGACAAGGGAAGGCAGCAAATACCAAACTCAACACAGTTAAATCATATCCTACAAACAACTGATCCTAACGAAGGATTCACAATAAATGACCACTTTCTCTCTTGAGCATGCCCACTCCACCCAGATCATCTCCCATTCTGCCCCTCAGCCCTCTTCTCTCTGGGACACCACACGGATAGAGCACCCCCTACCTAAGGCATCACTGGCCTTAGGGCAGAAGGAAAAGAGACCCAGGGAGGCTCACACTGATCCTTACATTCTTCCACTTGGAAATGACATATGCAATTTCCACTCACAGTTCATGGGCTGAAGTGAGTCTTGTAGCCAAGGATGGCAGCAACAGGGTGGGAGGAAAAAAGCCCCCAGCCAGGAAAGGCAGGCAGGCGGGGCCACTCAGGAGGGAGCAGTGAAAATTGTGTGAGATACTGCAACCCACCGCATGCTGCAGGAATGAATTTGAGATCTTTTTTTTTTTTTTTAAATAGTCAAGTATTTGGCTGCCTCGGGTCTTACTTGCAGCGTGAGGAATCCTTGTTGAATCAGTGTGATCTTCTGCTTTGGGGCACAGACTTTCTGCTTGTGCTTGGGCTCCAGGGCATGTGGGCTCAGTGGCTGCAGCAGGCAGGCTTAGTTGCCATGGCATGTGGGATCTTAGTTCCTCAAACAGGGATCGAACCTGCGTCCCCTGCATTGCAAGGCAGATTCTTAACCGCTGGGCCATCGGGGGAGTCCCTGAACTTGAGATTTGAGCCCAGATTTCCTGGAATTCTGGTGACAGCCCCATAACCAACCCACCTCAGTGAGAAGAAAAGAATCTGAGCACACACACCTCTCAGCTGAATTGCTCGCATCAGGTAGAAAGAGAGAGTTGGATCTGCTCATATACCTACTATAAGTTACTTGTGTGCTTGACATGGGAAGGAACTCAGATGCTAAAACGATTCTTACAACCAAAGAATGAGATTGTAGAATCAGGCTGCAAATATTCTCAGGAGGCTCCATTCCTCCTTGGCTCCTCTACAGAACCTTTGGATATTAGAATATAAGGGACTTCTGGGCCAGGAATAATTTAACTACTGACCTGCAAGGAAGAACAGAATGAACCAGAAGACCTCTAAAAGGCACTTTCAACCCTGTGGATCTGTGGTATTTTACCCAGAGGACAGATAGCAAATAAAAACTATGTGGAGATAAAATTTCTCAGGTAGACAGATAGTACAGTTGCCAGGGAATTTAATTTCCCCCCTGAACCAAAAATGAAACCCGAGACAATAAGTGACTATATAAAGAGAACATTGCTTTCTAAACGTTGACATCAGTGAGCTCTTTCCCCTCCAAGTTTGGATTGTTACAGAAAAATGAAAAAAAGTTTTCAAGCAGTTTCAGCCCTTTGGTTTATGGTGCCCATCGGGTGAATGCCACTGAGAGTGTGGGATCTGGGCTGTCAGAACCATAAATCTATAAAGCTTTGTTGTCCCTGATTTTCTTTTGATTTCTTTTTATTGGCTTTTCCAAAAGTCAATTATTTTTCGGCAAAGAAGTGAAATGTTCAAAATGTCACAACTACTGCCAAACATGCCTGCATGCTAAATAAAACTTGTTCTCCAGGGAAATGATCCAGAAGCTTAGGAGACTCATTGAAATGTTATAATTACCAGAGCCCATCAAATCAAACGCATAAGCAAACGCCCCAAATGGAGTGAGGACCAGTGATGAAATGATGATTCCAGAGAGAGCGAGCAAGAAAGGAAAATCCATCAAAAACTACTTGTACTGACTTGATGAAGCCTTCTGTGGTGATCTGGCCAAACTACAAGAAATAAAAAAAAAATAAATAAAATAAAATGTGTGTGTGAGAGAGAGAGAGAAAGAAAGAAAGAAGGAAAAAGAAAAGAAAAGAATGAATCATCTACTACATGTGATAGAAAAAATTAAAGAAGATTATGAACAATTTTAGGGAATGATCACTCTTTTTCAGGGAGGCTTTTGTTGATATTACCCTATCCCTTTGGCTTCTCAAAATTAAAGCAGAACCTGTAAAATTAGAGTCAACTTCTCAATGTAATTTATCAGGCGCCACCTTGTTTTTATCATCAGAGCCTTTTTCATCGCCCAACCTCACTTTGAAACGTCATCCACGATAACTTAGATTTCAAACCACAGGTATCAGCCACTTTGTAGTCTCCGGTCAAGTTAAAAGCATTGTAGATGCATGAGAAAGAAGATGTGGATTTTATGAAAACAGTAAAAGGGACTTCCCTGCTGTTTCCTTGGTGAAGAATCCACCTTCCAATACATGCGGCATAGGGGAGATCCCTGGTTGAGGACCTAAGATTTTACCTGCCACAGGACAGTGAAGCCCACATACCAGGCAATGAAGATCTAGTGCAGCCAAAATAAAAAACAAAGATGCCTTAAAAAATAAAACAATAAGAGCAAGAAAAGTAAAGTCTACAATAAAAATGGGAGGGAAGACCATAAGTTTGGTGTGAGGCATGATAATTTTAAAACTGCACGAAAGATGCAACTCAGAGAATATGACAAAGTTCATCAGCGAATTGATGGCAATCAAAGCTATGGGAGTGGATAAAACTGTCACAAGCAAGAAAAGATTATTTCTTTGTTTTGTTTCAAATTGACTAGAACAGAACAGTCTTGCTTCAACAGACACCTGGCTAACAGACCCAAAGGAAGGGGTTTTCCAAGATTTCTTTAACTCTCATTTCTTCCATTCCAGGTTTCCCCAGTTCCAAGGTAGTTGCTTTATTTATTTTATTTTTTTTGCATTTCAATGTCTTGCAAATTCAGGTGCCATTTACAATGAATGCTGCTGTTGCTATTTCCTCACTAAATCCTGTCTGATTCTATGAGACTCCCAGGGACTATAGCCTGCCAGGCTCCTCTGATCCTGGGATTTTTCAGGCAAGAATACAGGAGTGGGTTGCCATTTCCTCCTCCATGGGATCTTCCCGACCCAGGGCCACCTGGGAAGCCCTTATAAGGAAAGGTGAGGCATAATTTGCTTTGTAGCATTTGTTTCTTTTCTCAGTGGTAACACACACATTCACATACATGCACATCAACAACAGACACACTAAAATCAATAGCATCTTTGACCCATGAAATCCAGGTAAATATTTCACTTTCTTCAACTAAGTGTAGTTTTTAATTCTTAACCACAAGTGATCAAGAGAAGTAATTTCTAGTTTATCACGGGCTCAATATTGTCAATATTTGTCCTTCAAGGGTGCATTGAGTAAATAGGACCCATTCCTTGTGGGGTGCCATTTCCTACTTCAGGGGATCTTCCCAAACCAGGAATTGAACTTGGGTCTCCTGCATTGCAGGCAGATCTTTACCATCTGAGCCACCAGGGAAGCCCTTAAAAATAAGACTGGATTTAATCCATCACTCTTACAGTGAAATCCTCAGGAACAACATGAGGCATATCATGGACCAAAGGCAGGGTGGAGCTTAGCTATTAGCAATATTTGTTTTGAAGACTCTAGGCCAGTGGCTTTCACACTGGAACACACATCAGCATCACCTGGAGGGCTTATTCAGATTCCAGCCCCTGGCCCTAGAGTTTCTGATTCAGTCTGTCTGGGGTGGGGCTGGAGAAACGTGTTCAGGTATCAAGCTCCCAGGGGAGACTGATGCTGCTGGTCTGGGGACCACAGCCGGAGAACCACAGCTGTCATTTGCTGGAGTGATGGCTATGTGGTCCCTTCAACATCAGGAAAGGATAAAGAGGCCAACCTGGACCATTGAATTATTCTCTCTCTGCTTCAGTCAAAGCTTCAATCGCCACGAAGTTTCCTACCGAATATAAGTTTGGCTGCTTAAGTTGTTTAAACGCAAACCACTATTGAAATAAAAAGAAACAAAGTCTTATGGTAAGATGTGTCTGGGCTAGAATCCCAGTTGCACCATTTAGTCCTCAAATAAGTCTGTACTTCATTTTATTATGTCTCCAAAAGGGGGTCAGAAGACATATTTGGGGTCTGGAACTAAGAAGAACACAGCATGTGGCAGACAGAGGGTCTTACATGCTGTGTGCTCAGGCGCTCAGCCACGTCTGACTCTCTGCGACCCCATGGACTGCAGCCCACCAGGCTCCTCTGTCCATGGGATTCTCCAGGCAAGAATACTGGAGTGGGCTGCCATTTCCTCCTCCAGGGGATCTTCCCCATCCAGGGATCAAACCCATGCCTCTTCTGTCTCCTGCATTGGCAGGTAGATTATTTATCACTGAGCCCCCAAGGAAGCCCTTATATATTGTCGATGCTTAATATCGGGTTGACCAAAAAGTTTGTTCAGGTTTTTCACAGCATCACATGGACCACTTTGACCAGGCCAATACTTTGTAGCCACTGACAATAAGAAGCAGAGAGTTCTGATCCTTGAAGGCAGAGTCTGCTGCCTGCATCCCATCTGTAAACTTGTGTTTTCTTGCAGTGACCAGGACAGAGCATCTGGCATCTGCTCACTTTGGAAGAGCCTGCTGGTTCCCCAGCCCCGATTAATCAAGGCTCAGAGCTGCAGCAGGGTCAAAGTACCCAGAGTGTGGAAAGCTGGACGCACACTCACTGCCTGGTTGCCTCTGGGCCTTGGGCATCTGGAGCGTGGCTGATTGTCAACCAGCCAACCATCATGCCCTGTGGGCAGAGGGAGCCTCTGAACCAGCTCCTGTCTGCTGCAGCCGGCTCCGTCCAGTACCAGACGCCTCTTCCTCTGCAGTTCATTACAGGTACTTGCAGAACACAGCTGCCAGAAGCTCAGCAGTGAATGCTGAGGAGGATCCGCTTGTCACCGGCATAAACAGCACTCCCTCCTCAAGTGTGACTCCCCAGTTTTCCCTCTTCCCCCATCTGCTCTGTGCTTCCGAACTCGGCAAGTGGCAACATCATTGACACCTGGGGTAAAAATGTTCCCTTCTAACTTAAGTCTAAGCTTTTATTAAAAACATTTCACAAGGTGGATACTACCAGGAACAACTTTTTTTTTCTTCCCTAAAAATGAAGGGGGGAGGGGAAGACAAGAAAGGAAAGGAAATCAAAAGAAATCTCTCCATTTAAACACGTGTTTTTAGCGCATAGGATCAACAAAGGACGACAGAAACCGTTTGGACACTATCACTCTAAGAAAGGATTTCATCTCATTTCTGAACAGCCTGGATGTAGGAGGCAAGGTTTCGATACTCACTACAAAGATAGAAATCTAGCTCCGAGTTCTCAACACAGAACAGAACAGCTCGAGGGTGTTACTTCAATATTTTCCCTTAAAGGTAAGCTGCAGTTACATATGGTGTCTGCTTGAGGAAGATTCTTCTCCACAATAATTTATAAGTAAATCTTCCTGCAGCTGAGTGTCTATGGGAGAGAGACCAGTGAAATCAAACAAAACTTTCTCCTGTGTCTATGAACTAACACATAATTAAATCAGTTGGTCTTTGAAATTTGTGACATTAAAGGCTGTGATTTAGCTGATTATATACTTCTATTAAAAACCTACCTTATTAACTCATTCAGATTCCCAGAGGCTTCAACAGCAGAGCATTAAGCAAGCATGAAAAGGATCTCTAGCAACTTAAAATAATTCCAAAATGTAGCAAAGTGAGATCTCTGAGCTAAGTGCTTTCTAGGTTTTGGCTTCAGCACATAAAATGTAAATGCATCTTTAACATATATGGCTGCATCTCCACCTCTGCCTTAACGACCTGTTTGATATATACCATAGCCATTCATATTAATTACAGCATTCATAGTGGTTTTCTTAGAGAAGCCATCTATGAATACAGTGATGTCAGGAGACGTAGGGGTCACCGAGAATATCTACAGATTGGCCTTAAGGAACCAGATCCTCACAGTTAGAGCTGGCCAGGAATTGACCACTAAGATAAGAGAGGAATCTGTTTAAGACTTTCAATTCTTAACTCAGGTGGGAGCCTGTGGAAGAGAGAACAAAGGGAGAAAGGGGAGCTTTGTCACATCTGGGGGATGGACATTTCATGAAGCAAACAGACAAAGGATGAATGCCTCCAAGAATGTCACTTGCATCCCGGTCTTGCATCTACCTGTCTGGCTGTTACTGGTTACTTTGGACTCCAAGTATTCCAAACTGAATGGTTACTGTGGGTATAGTCACGTGCTAGACACTGACCTGAGCTCTCTACATGCGTTATCTTATTTAATCTCCATGGATATTCCTGTAAATGTATGGAATGGGATCATTTCTACTTTATCTGACAAGGTGGGAAGCTAGAGGATCAGAGAGCTTAAGTAACTTATCTGTGGTCACACAGCTAGTAAGTGTAGCCTGTAATAAACACAAGGATGAGATGAAGTGTTCATTCTGTTCTCACTCGAGGTCCTTCGTACCCTCCAAGCCCCTTTTCATTTCCCTTCCCTGAAGTAGAGAGACTGCAAATTGTTTAGTTTTGTGGGACTGAAGAGGTCAGGAAGTAGTTAGAGACAGAATTAATGAGGCATCTAGGATCATGAGCAGCTTTGATCATCCTGCTAAATAATTTAGGTCTTAACCTGCAGAGAATAGGAAGCCACTGAAATATTAAGAAGAACTGACATCACCATTTTCCCAGAAACAAAGTCCAAAGATAGTTGATGATTCTGTTTACTTGTTTTCGTCTGTACATGCAATACTTAACCAAGTTCCCTTCTTTTTATGTCAGAGAACCAGTCAGGAGCCTGGGTCTGAATCATGGCCCCACCAGCAATCCTGGTTGTGTGACTCTATATACATTTCTTTGAGCCTCCGTTTTCTGTTCTGTAGGATGGGGACAATAAAACACTCATCATGTTGGTAGCTTTCAGGGTAAAGTGGATGATAGTACATCGACTCATGTCTATGTCTGGCCCATGGTAAGCACCATGGCGAGTGTTATAAGCTGTCCTAACTCCTAGGGCTCGGAATGTGACCTTATTTGGGAGACAGTCTTCACAGCAGGGATCAGGTGAAAAACAGGCTAATTAGAGTAGGCTGGTGTCCTTCTAAGAAGAAGGAATTTAAGGCACAGACACATTCAGAGAGAAGACACTGTGAAGAGACAGGAGGAGAGGATGATCACCGATAGGCCGAGGAGAGAAGCCTGGAGCAGCCTCTCTTCCCACAGCCCTCAGGAGGAACCGAGCCTGCCAACACCTTGATTTTGGACTCCCAGCCTCGGTAACTGTGAAGCAATAACATTTTGTTTAAGTCATCCTGTTGTGGCCCCTGTGGCAGTCCCAGTCAACTATTACAAGTGTCAGGTATTTATTCCTTCCATCTCCCTCTCTATTTAGATCCAGTCTTGAGAACCTTGCATGTGTGCATGCTAAGTTGCTTCAGCCATGTCCAACTCTTTACGGCCCTGTGGACCATAGCCCACCAGGCTCCTCTGTCCATGGGATTCTCCAGGCAAGAATACTGGAGTGGGTTGACATGCACTCCTCCACGGGATCGTCCTGACCCGGGGATCAAACCTATGCCTCTTACATATCTGGCATTGGCAAGCAGGTTCTTTCCCATTAGCGCCACCTGGGAAGCTCCTTGAGAACCTTACGTCTCATTATTGTTCTGACTCCTACTGTTCTCCCTGCCCCTCAGCTCAGAAGAGCAAATGGGTTTCCTTCTGGAACCAGCTCTGCGCATCGGCAGTCTCTGCCTGCAGCACTGCATTGAGACGGATTTGACTTGGTAGGTAAAGGTGCCCAGATTGATTAGTAATGTCTGCCACAGGCACAGATGTGGAAGGGGAGGGGATGTGCTATGCATTTGTTAACCCCATCCCAGGCTTGGTGTATTCAGCTTGAAAAACCATTACCAGATTGAGCCTCTTAATGTAGCATTTGCATCTGCTTATCTCTCTGCTCCAGAGCTTAGAGTGGCTTATTTCTGCCAACCATATAAAATGTATACATTTTGGTCTCTAGCAGCTCCAAAAACATGTAGGCATTGACTCATTCATCCATTACAAGAAATTATAATAACTGGAATACATGGAGACTCCAGTGACCTTTGTTTCCATGTGGTTTTCACCATGGCTAGCTTTTGGAGGGGAAGGGTATTCATTTCTTTCCCCACCCTGCCTTTTCCATTTGTATTTCAAACACTCTAGAAAGGGGAGGAAAAAAAAAAGCTACTGGAATATTCTAGTTTATGTTTCTGAGGCTTTCAAAGTTAATGTTCATCTCCCATTTGAAAAATCTCTAAGAAGGGACTTTCCTGATGGTCCAGTGTTTAAGATCCATGCTTCCAATGCAGAGGGTGCTCCCTGGTCTGGGGGCTAAGATCCCACATGCCTCTCAGACCAAAAAAAAAAAAAAAAAAAAAAAACAAACAAACCAGAATACAGACAACAGAAGCAATATTATAACAAATCCAATAAAGACTCTAAAAATGGCCCACATTTTAAAAAAAGAAAGAAAGAAAGAAAATCTCCAGGAAAGCTGTCTGGCCAGATTAGGTCACATGCCCACCCTGGACCAGTAACCAGTGCAGGGAAAAAGCCACTGCTAATTGGCTGGGCCTGAGTCACGTGTCCACCGCTGTAGTCAGAGCAGTGGGTCACGGTGACTGGAGTCAAGAGGAATGTGACCGCAGATCCCAAAGCAGTTAAAACCTAGAGGTTCTCTCTCCTCCTTTAACTACCCAGCCAGCCTTACATCCTGTTTATTCCCAATTTCCTACACCCTTCCATCCTATCCTTACTGTCCGATGTTGGCCCAGGCGGGAACATGTGCCCTCTCTTATCCCCTAATGGGCCACGCAAGCTTAGCTGAAACATCCCATGACTGATAGCTGTGAACCTACCACACACCACTGGCAAGAAATAGCTTGGTAGGACTTCCCTGGTGGTCCAGTGGTTAAGAATCCTCTCACCAATACAGGGGACATGGGTTCAATCCCTGATCTGGAAGGATTCCACATTCTGGAGGGCAACTAAGCCCATGAATCACCACTACTGACCCCATGCGCCTAGAGCCCGTGTTCCACAACAAGGAAATCTATTCCAGGAAGAAGCCCGAGCACCGCAATGAAGAATAGCCCCTGCTCGCCACAACTAGAGAAAAGTCCATGCACAGCAACGGAGAATTAGTGTGGCCAAAAATCAACCAATCAATAAATATATTTAAAGAAATACCTTGGTAGCTCAGGGCACTACCACAAAATTCCCTGTCGAAGAAGAGTTGGATCTGGAAAATTTAGTTGAGAGGATGGCGGGGGGGGAGGGGGGGGGAAGGTACTTTGAGTATGAAAGATGCAGGATATTTTAGAAAATTAAAGATAAAGGTAGTAAGAACTACAGATGGGACTGGGCAGATAGGAGGGCTGATTCAATGAAACTTGAAATGATAGTCTTTTAGAAAACCATCAGATCTGAATATGAGGCAGGACTGTATACTTACAGAGAATCCAACACATCTAAAGTCTCTTTGCAAACACAACACTAAATAGAACTGAGAAGCAAACAAGCTTTCACTCCATGGTCAACTGAGAAATGGCTAGTGGTTGCCTGCAGCACTGTGTTAAGAAGGATTCAGAGCTTGCGTTTGCTTGCCCAGAAAAGCATGTTATGATTACATAGTGCATCAGTGCAATTGTGGATCAGTGCAATGATATAGTTGGGCCTGACTTTATGCTTCTAAAACCACTGTTGACAACACGTTGCTTTGTAAATAATAGCTATTAGAAAAATGACAGTGGAAACCTATGGCGTGTGTGTGTGCGAGCTTAGCTGCTTAGTCTTGTCCGACTCTCTGTGACCCCATGGACTATAGCCCGCCAGGCTCCTCTGTCCATGGGATTCTTCAGGCAAGAACACTGGAGTAGGTAGCCATTCCCTTCTCCAGGGGATCTTCCCCACTCATACTTAAACCCAGGGATTGAATCCACATTCCCATGTCTCCTACATTGCAGGTGGATTCTTTATTTGCAGAGTCATCAGGGAAGATCTCTGTCTAAACATTCATTTTATAGTTTGTGAAAGTCCAAATTTCTGTGGATTTCTGTGGATTGCCAGGGTGTGACAGGGTTTATTGGGGTTCCATCTCTTGTCCTCACTGCATTTTTGTTCTTTCCTCTGTCTCTTGCTGTGGTTAAGTAAGGTTTGAATTAAAATTGACCCTAACATGAAATGCAGTCCCTTTCCTTCACAACAAATATATAAGGAAAATTTTCACATAGGGCTTTTTGTATATAGTGGATTGTATCAGTCAGGATGAGCCAAGGAAAGCTGCTGTAACAAATAACTCCAAAAATCACAAGGGCTTAGGAATAGCAGCAGCTTGTTTCTCACTCAAATTGACAGGTCCATTATGGATGTGGTTGGATGGAGTGGGTCATGGTCCTCAAAACCTCTCAGGGACCTAGGAGGAGCCATGATCTCAAATGTTTCTAGTCACCATGTCAGAGGGAAAAATACATTTACAAAGTACTATATATGTCCCACCACCTGTCACTTTTATTTATAGCTCAGTGGCCAGAACTAGTCACGTGGTTCCACTCAAACCAAGAAGACCAGGAAATGCCCAACAGAGAGGGGGAGCAGAAGGTGGCGGGGGCGGGTGAGGAGTTGACACTGCAGAAACACACATCTCAAACATCAGGCATCACCACTTCTAGAAGTACATCAACATACACACTGCCATCCAGTGATTTTTCTCTCCCGTCCCTCCCACCCTGGCATGACCTGGAGCTCTGATCCCTTTTAAAAACAAAAGCATCCTTGAATTCCTCTTCTCTGCGTCTACAGAACAACTCAGCTCTCTGCAACCCTGATCCTCCAACTCAGCTCCGGACTGCCCTTGGCTAAGCCAAGGGTTTGTGCATGTTTTGAAACTACCATTTGCGAAAGCCTGTTTAAGCTTCTAGTCTGAAGCCAACTCTCTCCCTATGCTCTTGGAGTGGGTATCTCGGGACCGGGAAGAAAATCGAGGTGGATTATTCTTCCCCTTACACAACGTGATGTGATTGTGTGCGTGAAAGCAATTTATATTGTTTGAAGCCTTATGGAAAGAATTTGTACCATTTGTGTGACTTCTCTGAACCTTATTTTCTCATTGCGGAAAGGGAATAACAATTCCTGTTCTGATTATATCATTGTGGCTTTGGGTATGAAAAAGCAGTGTGAAAACATAAGGCATGAATACAACTGCACACAAACAAGACTCTGGTGCAGTCAGTTTAGAAGTTGTCCCAAATTCCAGGCACTGGGCACTGTTGTTCATTTCCTTCTGGTTACAGTAAGTAGGCATTTACAGTCTGATATCAAGTGGAAGTTAAGCTTCCCTACTACTCTGGTTTTGTCTGTCTCTGTGATTTAATAATGCAGTCTGTATTGGAAGATGATGCAGTTATACCAGTTATTAGAGAATCATATTTTTGTGTTCCGCTAAAGGGAAGTAAAGATGAACTCTGCAGAGGCACACACAAAGCTAGATAGAGGCGTACCTCCAAGCCGACCCATCCATCTTCCTCTAGGACATGTCAACATGTGGGATTTATGAAATATGGACTGTATTAAGAACGTTAAATGCACTTTTAAAATATAACCAGTGCAGAAACAAGCTCCCCTTGGTTCATCTGTTTGTTTTCGGTTATTGTTGGTTGGTATTATTTTTCCTCAACTGGACTATCTGTGCTTGTTAAGCATCAGTAAATGGGCAGTTATGAAGCAAACACAAAATATACATATAAATATTTAATAAGAAACGATAGTAGAAATATAGTGTGTGTTTGTTGCTCCACTGGAAAGCTATATTCATTATTCTACGAATTATTCTCACATAAATATTTCAGAAACTTGGGGGGAAAAAAGGGCTAGAGGAGTGTACCCAGAGCTTGGAGGGTTGAAAGCACTTTCGCATTTACACGATGATGAATTCCAACACAGCTTTCATTGCGGAGGTCTGAAATTCATCTTTGGTTTGGTT
The DNA here is from genome assembly GCF_963930625.1 of Muntiacus reevesi. Taxonomy (NCBI): domain Eukaryota; kingdom Metazoa; phylum Chordata; class Mammalia; order Artiodactyla; family Cervidae; genus Muntiacus; species Muntiacus reevesi. The sequence continues at coordinate 184,993,308 of NC_089250.1, read as the reverse complement.
TTAGGAGATGGAGTTATTTCATGCTTTGTCATAATGCACACATAAATAAGAAAAGATTACCAATTAGTAAGCAGGCACTATGGGTTCTTTCTTGATCAGATGGCAGAGCAACGACTTTCTTGGTACCAGCCAAGCTTAAGGAGCAGAACTCTTGCTGTGAAAGGCAGTTTGAGAAAGAAGAAAACTCACAAGTCATCTTTTTATGCCAGCATAGTGCATTATTCAATCCAAGCCTCCTCAGTCTATTAATCAGAGGCGATTTATATTCTATTCAACAAATATTTATTAAGTGCCTACTATGTGTTGGTAGGGTTCCCTGGTAGATGAGCTGGGAAAGAATCCAACTGCAATGCAGGAGACCTCAGTTCAATCCCTGGGTCGGGAAGATCCCTTGGAGGAGGGCATGGCAAGCCACCCCAGTATTCCTGCCTGGAGAATCCCCATGGACAGAGGAGCCTGGTGGGCCACAGTCCATGGTGTTGCAAAGAGTTGGACACGACTGAGCGACTAAGAACACACATGTGGTAGGAGACATGCGACATAAGAGATGTGAGTTCAATCCCCAGATCAGGAAGATCCCTTGGAGAAGGGCATGGCAACCCACTCCAGTATCCTTGCCTGGAGAATTCCATGAATAGAGGACCCTGGCGGGCTACAGTCCATGATGTTTCAAAGAGTTGGACATGGCTGAGAAACTACCACACACATACACACACACACACACACACACACACACACACATGTTCTACATACTACACTATGTAATTAATATAAATAATGACCAAGAAGAATATAGTTATTTTTGATATCATGATATTTCTGAAGAGTGACTTTATTCCAGTTGGTTAATTTTGCAAAGAATATAGACTCATTCAGGGAGGCTATTGTGTTAATATTATTTTCCTTTAATGGTGGAAGAGCCAACAAATTGTTCATTGTGCGTTGAATATGGTGACCAGGAAGTAATCAGGTGATTCTGTGAATATTCCCAAGGAAGGCTGGAGGTGAAGTGTCTAAGATGAATTGCGTTGGTGGCTCTTTAAAGGTATCCATACCAGGGAGCTTATAATCATCAAAAACGGTGCTTAGAATCAGTCAGATGTGGACTGATTCCAATCTTCTGAAAAGCAGCAAGGTCTTAACAAGGCTATTTTCCTTAACCACAGCCTTGCTTTAGCCATAAACGTAATTCACAGCCCTTGTCAGGGCACTGATTTGATGGATGCTGTAGCTATTGGTGACTCAAAGGATTTTGATGATCTAGGTTTTCATATGAGTCATATGGAGTGGCCAGGCACACAGCTGGCACCTCAAGGATCCCTTTCAACTTGAGAGACATGGGTCTTATTAGACAGAAAAGCTCAAAGCTCTCAGTATAAAAGGCAGATCCAAACAGATAAACTTCTCTAAGGAACTTCTCCCTCCACAATATGCTGCATCTCTTAGAAAATTCCAAAGTGGTCAGAGATGTTGAGAGTTTCTGAGTAACAATAATGGTAGGACCACCATCATTACCATCACCACCATGACAGCAATGTAATTTTTTTTCAAGTACCAGCTTTATTTTATGTTCTCTCTCTCTCTCTCTCACACACACACAATGATATTAGTGTTATAATATAGTGATATCCAATAAGGCAAGTCCTTTCACTATTCTTTTTCATAATGTCCCTGCCTATGCTTTTACATTTATTTTTTTACAAATAAAATCTGATTATTTTATAAAATTCCAACATAGTAAATCCTATGTATTCTAGTTTAATTTTGGAAGATTTGCTTCTTTGAGCAACACAGTAATACTGCTGATGAATTCCATTATGTGCACAAGCATTGTAGGCATTATATGATTAAGTGTTCATAAGTCACTTGCCCAGGGTCAAACTGTCAACTGATGATGAGATTACAACTTAGATTTTGAGTCATTCTGTTCCATTCTTTCAATTCCCTGGCCACTTCTCATTCCCACTCACCACTCCTCCTCATTATCTGGCCAACTCCGAAGCACACTTATGATTAACAGAATGAGCTGGGAAGGCAGTCTTCTTGGTTTCCTGTCTTAGTTACTATACTTCTCAGCTCTGTGGCTTTCTGCAAATCACTGAAACTTTCAAACTCCCCTCATTTGGAAAATGGGGTTAATAAAGATCACAGAATTACTGTTAAGATAAACAAAATGCCTGCATCCAATTTTCACGGTGAAAATGACAATAATGATGAGGATGGTGATAATGACTGAGTTGATGTCATAACATCCAAGACATTTTCTACCCCAGCCTAGAACTGGAGAGTATCCTACGGCTGGCATCAAGTCTCACAGAATCCCACTGCAAACTAGCTGTTTAATGTGTTTAACTTAATAGTTTATTCTACAAACAGGTTTTTTTTCTTTTTTGTAAACTGAAAATAATTACAAGAACATAGTTATAATTCATTGTCATAGCCTTGAGGAAGTCTCATGCATTTGAAGAATATACACATAAAACTGTGATAAATTGAAAGCCTATTTGAAATATGTAGACATAGCGAGCACTTCTTGTTTAATTGCATTCTGCTTATATGACTAAAAGACCTAAATTAAAACATAATCATGTTTCTAATGATTTTGCACTCTTTTCCCTGCACCAATGTAAGAAAGCTCAAGGTGTTAAAACAGTTATGCTTTGGGACCGTGATAACTAATGTATGAATTAAACATACATTTCATACATTGATTTCCATAAATGAAAAAAGAGGCAAAAATCCCCACTCTTTAGTGGTTTATTCCTTCTTCATGCTTCAGGAGGTAGACTTACTATTATATTTTTTTTCCACTGCATAAAAAACTGAAAGTTTCTCAAGAAAGTAATGCCAGGTATATATTTCAAAAGTTAGGGTGGCTTTGCATAGCCTCTGAAATGCTGAGAATATAGAACACACTCCAGTATATCTAATTATCTTTATGAAATCTCTCAAAATCAATGGCATTATACTCAAAACCAGCTGCAGTCAGGGAAGTCAAACAGAGCAGAGTGTCGCTGAGGTTACCGAGAAGTATAGCTTTCTTCTTAATAGCACTATTTTTATGGAACATGGAGTTTTTGAATCATCATATTCTGTTAACTCTTTTAAGGACTCAAACAGAATTCAACCACTATGGTTGAAGAAATGAAATCAATTCTATCTCAATTTCGTGGGGCACTTTTAAATCCTTAAAGACAAAGAACTTTGGTTTTGAGATATAACCCTAGATCCTTCTTATGAAAGTGAAAAGTGTCAGTCGCTCAGTTGTGTCCGACTCTTTGCCACCCCATGGACTGTAGCCCACCAGGCTCCTCTGTCCATGGGATTCTCCAGGCAAGAATGCTTAAGTGGGTAGCCATTTCCTTCTCCAGAGGATCTTCCCGACCTACGGGTTGAACCCAGGTCTCCTGCATTGTAGGCCAATTCTTTACCATCTGAGCCACAAGGGAAGCCAACATTTATCTGGATAGGGGTGATTTATTCACTTATCCAATGAATATTAAGTGCCTGCCATGTGCTAGTAAGCATGCTAAGTGTTGAGCATAAAATGGTGACCAAGATAGACTTGGTCCTGTTCTAGTAGAGTTTGTCATCTGGTGGCAAAATTAGGAAATCATACAAAGACAAACAGATGCTTTGAAGGGGCACTCCAATATGGCCATAACAATATCAGGTTGGCTAAAGAGATCCTTCTGGTTTTCCCATGACATCTTATGGAAAAACCAGAAAGAACTTTTGGGCCAACCCAATAAAATGAGGGATATTTAACTGAGAAGGTTTTTCAGAAGAAATGACATCCACAATCTTTAGGAACATTGGGAACAACTTCACAAAGTGGTTTTAGAGCCTTCACAGTTGCAGAGAGAAACACGTACGTACGTACACACACACACACACACACACACACACACACACACTTTCACAGAGCATGGATGTGTGAGAGAGTGGTATGGTGTGGGGATAAAAGGCAGGAGAGACAAGCAAGGTCTCAAGGGCCAGTGACAGAAGTGTTAGACTCGATCCTAAAATCAGTGGCAGTGATGGCAGGAATTTCAGCAAGAGGGAAGAATTATTAGCTTCATGTTTTATAAAATATTATTCTGGCTGGTATATGGGGAAGAGGGGCTTCCCAGGGGGCACTAGAGGTAAAAAATCTGCCTGCCAATGCAGGAGATGGAAAAGACACAGGTTCAATCCCTGTTGGAGGGAAGATCCCCTGGTGGAGAAAATGGCAACCCACTCCAGTATTCTTGCCTGGAAAATGCCATGGGCAGCGGAGCCTGGAGGGCTGCCATCCATGTGGTCACAAAGAGTTAGACATGATTGATCGACCAAGCACACATATGGGGAAGAGACCTGTGAAGGTAAGGCTGGAGAAAGGAAGGCCAGATAGGATGAGATCATAAAACTCAAAGAAGGAAGTCATGAAAGAGGGACGGACAATGGAGACAAGTACAAAGAGTCAAGAAATATTTAGGATGAGGGCAATCTGCGGGACACAATCCCTGGCTGTGGTGAATGAGCATAAGGGAGACTCAAGAGTGACTTCCAAATCCATAAAATAAAACTTTGGGGGGTTCATTGAAAACAAACAAAATGCCCCCTCAAAGTCTCAGTCAAAAGAACACAAGGAGAAAAATTAAAAAGCCAACTGATCTACCCATAAGTGTCTGCCTTCTTTATATGTTAATTCATTCATTTATTTTTCCAACATTTCAAGATTACCTAGTAGGTTCCTAATACTGAGCTTTACCCACTTACAGCCAAGTCAATAAGCATATGAACCTCTCTAAATAGAAATAGAAAAAAAAATCCTAAATTTTTCCTCTTTTTATAAATGAGTTTTAATTCATGCCTCTCGAAGTTAGGGCCTTTTATTAGCGACTGTAAATCTCAGAGAGACAAGAAGTCATGAGATTCTGAAATTGCCTTATAAATTAGCTGCTGGTAGTGAAACAGTTGTTTAGTTTGTTCAGGGGCTGGGGTGGGAGGGATTTTGGTGTTGAAATAATTATTGAACATTACTGAACCAAATAATTAAACTGTGCTGTAAAATTATGGTTATGGTAATATTCCCATCATCATTTGTTTTGTTTCTCCTAATCTAAATTATGACTTTTTTGTTATTGCTTTGCAAAGCTACAATATAACAGTCAAACCTGAAATTAAAACCAGACTGCAAAAGTTATACAAGGTGATCCAATATGCTCCGCTAGCAATTACTCATGGCAAATACCATCATGGAGCTCTTAAATCCTCATTGTAAAGCTACCTGGATGTGCATCAACTAAAACCTTAGATATTTATAGGTATCAGAAGTGAAGGATGACTAGCTGAAACAATCAAAATGCAAAGGAGATATCTGAAAGTCCGAGGGGAGCATCTTAGAATGTCAGATTTCTGTTTCCTAACAGTCTTAAATCTCAGTAGTGCCAACAAGCGAAAGGCGCGGATACTTTCAAGCAACTAAAGGGAACACCATCTTTCCTTCACTGCCCCATTCCAGACTGCTAACTGTCTTGGTCTTGCCTGTTAAATTCTGAACAGAACAATATATTCCAGCCAAACCATGAATGCATTTCTTCAGACTTTATGAGAATAGAGAACTGGGTGGTTCATGAGCCCCATACAAAACCCAGCGTCATCACCAAAAAGAAAAGAACTCTACTTAATGCACTTCGGTGACCTGAACAGGAAGGGACCCCGAAAGGAAGGGTATATATGTATCTGTATGACTGATTCATTTTGCTACAGGTTGGTGGGATGACCTCATTGATTCAATGCATGTCAGTCTGAACACACTCCCGGAGATGGTGAAGGGCAGGGAAGCCTGGTGTGCTGCAGTCCACAGGGTCATAAAGAGTCAGCCACGACCGTGCGACCGAACAATGACCAGGAATTAACACAACCTTGTAAAGCAGCTATACTCCAACAAGAACTTAGAGAGAGAGGTAAATTATCCGTTTAACAATTTTCAAATTTGTGGAGCTAACTCAGAGAATGATATACCTAAATCTCACAGCCTCAATTTGTTCAATGTTTCCCCTTGCCCCTTATTTTGCAGATCTTAGCAACAGTGAGCAGACTCCCAGATATTGAGATGATGTAAGTCACTTCTGGGTGAATGTGTGCTTTGGATTTAGTGGGGGCAGGGGAGCAGTCACATTCAGAACCGACTGAAATCTAATTCCTCTGATTTCCACGGAGAAGTTGGCTCATGTGTCTTCAAAACACACCAGAATGAAGTAGTTGGAAATTCAACACACAGCTGGAGCTATTTAGAATTTTCTCCATTTCTAAGCATTCAGGATGGACCTCTAAAGATTTATAAAGTTCTGATAATCTGTTGAATGTGTGTGTTAGAATCTGTTTTAGAATTTGGGTAAGACCTGTGAAGGTAAGGCTGGAGAAGGGAAGGAGAGTTAGGATATGATCATAAAACTCCAGGAAAGAAGCCAGAAAAGGGGAAGGAGAATGGGGACAAGTATAAAGAGTCAAGAAATATTTAGGAAGAGCGCAATGTGCTGGACATAATAAAACCCTAATCCTAAGAAATGAGAATTAAGATAAGAGATTCTGATGATAGTTTTCCTCTTCACCCCTTTTCTAAGCCCTTCTTTGACTATGCACAAAAGTCCATGATAATCTCCATTTCTTATATGGCCCAATACATGCCAGCAGATCAGTTCCAAGAGAGAGATCTCTTACTGGTTTGCAGACAGACAGACAGCCCTCTTTGTTGTGTCTTCACATCACAGAGAGAGAAAGAGTTCTGTGGTCTTTTCCTCCTCTTATGAGACCACTAATCAGTCGTGTCTGATTCTTTGGGACCCCATGGGCTTTAGCCCACCAGACTCCTCTGTCCATGGGATTCTCCAGGCAAGAATACTGGGGTGGGTTGCCATGCCCTCCTCCAGGGGATCTTCCCAACCCAGGAATCAAACTCACATCTCCTGCAACTTTTCCACTGCAGGTGGATTCTTTACTGCTGAGCTACAGGGGAAGACCACCCTCACGGTCTCACCTAAAACCAATTACTTCCCAAAGGCCCACTTCTGAAAATCATCATACAGGGGGTTTCAACATGAGAACTGAACATAAAATTCACAACAGGGGAAAAAAAAAGATTCACAACGGGGGAACATATTCAATCTGGGGCTTCCCTGGTGACTCAGATGGTAAAGAATCCACCCGCAATGCAGACAACCCAGGTTAATCCCTGGGTGGGGAAGGTCCCTTGAAGAAGGGAATGGCTACCCACTCTACTATCCTTGGCTGGAGAATTCCATGGACAGAGGAGCCTGGCAGGCTACAGTCCATGGGATTGCAAGAGCCAGACACGATTGAGCAACTAAATCACCACCACCAAAGGTATAAATAGGACCTGTCCTGAGTGTGCTTAAAGGTAATGACATCCTGGTAATTGATACATATGTATTGGATATCTTTCCTGATAGCTCCTTCCTTCTCTTTTATTTACTTTTTGATGCACCATGCAGCATGCAGGATCTTATTTCCCTGACCCTTGCTCCCTTCAGTGGAAGCTTGGAGTCTTAACCACTGGACCACCAGGGTAGTCTTGGTAAGCTCCTTCCTTCTTTTATGGGTCAGTCATTTCTCAGAAATGGAAAACTTGGCAGCTGGCCCAAAGCTCTGGATTGTGGGACTCACGAAAGAAAATAACTGCTTTAAGAGAGCGATTCCTTGTACACAAACACAGCCTGGAGTCAATGACATTTCAGATGGAGCTCCCTCCTCAGGCCCAAGGCCCACCGGGAAGCAAAAGCTCAAGCAGCTGAAGACAGCTTCTTTACAAGACCAAGAAAACTTCCGTACGTGAGTACATCTTTTGAGTTGAAACTGACTGCTTTATAGGGAATTCCCTTCGGACTTGTTCCTGCTGGTTAGAATGCAATCATTAAATACAAGTTCATAGTAAGAGCAAGTCATGGGAAAAAAAAAATTAAGGCTAGATAATACATCCTTTAAAGGTTTTTGTTTTGTTTCTTTTTCTTTTTTTGGTAACTTTAGAACAGTGTGACTTTTAGATAGCTTCCTAAAGCTAATGATCTTTGAGGACCTGCCTCATCTTGATGGTTTGTATGCCAAGCAGGATGTACACAAAAGTCAGCCTCTTAGAAATTCCTAGCCTTTTAACAAAGCTCTTCACAAAAGACGTTTTTGGCTTCATCTGTTTTCTCTTTAACCCAAAGATGCAGATGAAAGATTTCAGAAGACGTGGAGATGATGGGCAGGGTTTGGATTCTTTTCCCCCCCTTCTAACATCCATCCATAGCTGTCCATGATCACACGACAACTATTGATATATTTTATTATAGTTTCATCATAGCTTGAAACCTAAAGTGCGTCAGCCACCCCATGCACAAAATCAAAGTGGTAGCTTATATTTCATGAAACATGAAAAAATAATGAGAAGAGACTGAAGTCATAAAGAACCACCAGAGACAAGGTGAGCAAAGTCATTTCTTAAGATAAAGAAAAATGCATACTACACAGAAAAAGACTGGGGGAAAGAATAGGAGGGATGGGTTATTTTATACAAAAATATCACCCATTAGCTTCTATTTCAATTCTTCCATTTCCATATTTACCCAAAGATGTTGTGTTAGTCAATACTGCTTCCTTTCTTACTGTTTTTTTTTCCCCAATGTCTTCCTTATTTTAGACATTTCTGGAGAACAAAATAAGTGAGCTTTATCAAGCAGTGTACTGATACTAAGTTACTTAGAAAAGCAACAGGAGAACAGTCAGAAATACCACACACAAGAGAGAGAAAACTTAATTGTACCTGAAAATTCCAGTGTACCATCGTGATCAACACCACTTATCAACCAAGCAAAACAAACTCATTTGTGAAAACTGATAAAATAGCACATAAGAGGGAAACTTCAAGAAGAAAGAGTGTGCTTATGAATTAGAGGCTAGGGAGTAGTTTGCTGTCAATGTGCAACATGAGGAAGAATAATAAATCTCCTGGCCCATAATATTTTGCTAAATTAAAAAAAAACCTGGAATACAAAATATTATCTACAGAATCATATAAATTGTATCTCTAACACCTAACCCAGTTCCTGACTTGTACTATCAGATTTCTAAGCATGTGTTACCTAAATAGGTCTATGTTAGGGTATGTGCCAAGAGGAGACTCATTGGAAAAGACCCTGATGTTGAGAAAGGTTGAGGACAAGAGGAGAAGGGGGTGACAGAGGATGAGATGGTTGGATGGCATCGCTGAGTCAATGGACATGAGTTTAAGCAAGCTCTGGGAGACAGTGAAGGACAGGGAAGCCTGGAGTGCTGCAGTCCATGGGTCCCAAAGAGTCAGACACGACTTGGTGATTAAACAGCAAAAACAAAGGGATGTGCAGATACAAAGAAAAGATCAGAATGGTGTACACTAAATATAAACTGATAACGTTACAAGTGCTTTTTCCTCATTGTGTTTTTCTGTAATTTTCTGTAATTTTCACATTATCTACAATGAACATATATTAAATTAATTATTGTAAGTATTTGTAAGACTCATCCCCATCATCAACATTCACTGGGGCTGAGGAAGAAGGTTAACTTTGGACTGCAATTTTTTTAATTTATTAAAAAAAAAAAGTGTTCCTTCTATTTTGATTAATATCTTTTTACACAGCATCAGAAAAAAGCAATGAGCTCCCAACCACAGACTCAGAGTCCCGAATGTCTCTGTTTACTGTTTTCAACCTTGCCTTACAGAAAAAGTATATATAAAAAAAATAAGTTAGGTTGAACATAGCAAATATGCTAGGAAGCAGCCTCTTCTTCAGGATTCCATGTATTATTTAAAGGTTTTTAAAGCCAGTTTGGAATTTTCCATTGTGAGCAATTAAGGTGCATTAATTAGATCATTGATTCTGTAATGTGCTCCTTTGACCCATACAGTCTGTGATGATGTGTATTTGAGTCCATGATAAAAATATGAGAATACGGGATTTTAAAACTAAAGCTAAATTTTAATGATTTTTATTTTCCTTTTATTCTGAGATTATATCATTTTTCCTCTTTTGAGCAATGACCATGTCACTTCTTTTCTGAAATGCTGACAATTTTGTAAAATGTCTGAACCTCATAAAGTAAGTCTCCCTATATTGTGCTTGGTTTGTATTTATAGTATCACTGTATTATAATTTGTTTGTTTGTTTAAATGTCTCCATGCCTTCAAATACTGAATTGGATGAGTAAAGAATGAAAAGTCATATTGACTTTATACACACATGTGTGTGTGTGCACGCGCTTGTGCGCGTGTGATTAGTCACTCAGTCGTATCCAACTCTTTGCAACCCCATGAACTGTAGCCCACCAGGCTCCTCTGTCCATGGGGATATATATACCCCCTATATTTATATATCCCCTAAATATATATATCCCCCATACACACACACATACACACATACACACACACACACACACACACACACACACACACATACATATAAGCTTTTTTTTAAATTCAACTTTCTTATCTTTGAATCTTTAATTCAACTTTCTTATCTAGCAATTCGAAAAGAAAAAAATGATGAATTATTTATGAAACAGGATAAGCATTATTAAAATAATTTTCCTGAAATGACCCCTGCCTCTGTCTGGTAAAGACTATCCTGGCTTTTCTTGTTTCTTGGTTTTGTTTTCTACCCATCCTGCACTGGGATGCAGGTTCAGCCTTTGTGAGGGAAATTAATTGGAGGCTTTGCAAGGTGTACATCTGGGCATGAGGAGGAGATATAGAAAGACAGCAGAATCTGTGAGCATTTTGCAAGAGAGGGAGGAACAGAGGAATACAAGGCATGAAGGAAGGAGATAGAAATGGATAGGCAAGTTTTACATAAATATCAAAGTACCAGTAAAGAACTTGGTATTTGATTTTGGTTAGGAGACTTGGTTGCTTCTGTTACACACCCTCCTGAGACTATACCATGGGGCTCATTATCTCCCTAGGGTTATATTTGGTATCGACAAACAGAGGAGCTGACCTCCAATCTGTGCCGAGTCATTTTTTAAACTCAAATATTGATATTTTGACACCCTCCTCTCTGCCTCCAACATTATCTTCATCTGACAAAGAAGATGATGAAGGTCATCCAGTAACAGGCTCCATCTTTTTTTTTTAAGATTTTTTTTATATGGATCAACTTAAAAGTCTTTATCGAATCCATTACTATATTGTTTCTGCTTTATGTTTTGAGTTTTTGGCTGCAAGGTATGTGGGACTTTAGCTTCCCAACCAGGGATTGAACTCTCACCCCCTACATTGGAGCATGTCGTCTTAACCACTGGACTGCCAGGGAAGTCCCCAGGCTACATTTTTATTGACCATTATATTTATTTCCACAACTAAGAAATAATAGTAACAGATAACTTAAACACAATCCTCACTGTGTATTCTACCTGCTGTTGTTGTTGCTTAGTCCCTAAATCATGCCCAACACTTTCCAACCCCATGGACTGTAGTCCACCAGGCTCCTCTGTCCATGGAATTTCCCAGGCAAGAATACTAGAGTAGGTTGCCATCTCCTTCTCCAGAGGATCTCTCCAACCTAGGGATCGAACCTGTGTCTCTTGCATCTCCTGCACTGGCAGGCAGATTCTTTACCTCTAGCACCAGCTGGGAAGCCCCTCTTCCCCATATACCCTCGTCTCCTGCATTGGCAGGCGGATTCTTGACCACTGAGCCACTGTACAAGTAACATAATGAATCAAGAGGCGGTAGAAGGCAGAGCTAGCTCAGGTTCTTCTCTGATGGGTCTGTCCTAAATTCCAGTAACAAACTTGGACATGTTAGTCATAGAGTCTTATGATTAGCAAGTCCCTACTTTTTGGTTGGCGGTATGCGTTTTCATAAATTCACCTTGACCATTTGCTTTTGGCTATTTTCTCTAATTTACACCCAGCAGATGCTGTGTCTCCAACCTTGAGGGCTTTGCCTCCAGGCTGGAATGTTTTGTGCAACGCACTTCTTAGCCCAAGAACAAATTCAGGTGAGTCCTCCTCACGCACCCCTCCCCACCCTCATCCCCTGCTAACTGGCTTCCTTTTCATCCACTCACCACAACTAGTCTTGTGAAAAACGCCTTTGCTCCCCACTAGAGAACAATGAACCAAATCCTTTATAAGGATTCTACAAATTCTCTCAGAATCAGCTGCAGCCAATTTTTAACACCATCTGTGATCACCCTTTCACCTCCACGTCTGTTCATCCTAAATTATTCCCTAATTCTCAAATGTATTTTGCACCTTATTCATGTTTATTTCATTTTCTGAGATACTAGCGCTCTTTCCTGCTCCAAAATCTCTTTCATTCTTCAAGAATGAAGGTCCAGGTTAAATACCACCTCCTCTCTGCAGGCTGCCTGTGCAAGACAGAGCTGTTTGTTCCTACAAGATTGCTAATCGGTCTGCCATGGCATCTCCCGAGCTAATCTCCCGATAGCATTGGATGAAAGTGTTTCAGTTTTGTTTTGTGTTGTTGTCGTTTGTTACCATCTTCCTCCACTTCATCAAAACCCACTCTAGGGTCTTGCTATTCAAAATGCGCTTCCACGAAACAGCAGGATCACCATCACCTTTGAGCTTGTGAAAAAGAAAATCTCTGCCCCACTCTAGACTTCCTGAAATACAACCCCTGGGGGTGGTCCAGGAATCTGTGTCTTCATGAGATTTCAAGGGAATTCTTGTGCCCAGAGCAGTGGCCAGTGCTCATTTAACTTTATGTTCCTAAACACGCCACGCACACAGCAAGCAAGCCCTTGACAAACCTGAAAGTGAAATTTAAAAATCACTTTTATTTTCTGTCGAGTGCATCCTTTTCCAAGCCTCCCCTGCAGTTCAGTGACACGTTCTCATCAAAATTAGTTTTGCCCTGCTTTTTCCCGTCAGTATTGACTGGAGCTTATTGAGTTTGCCTGACACACTCCACAGTCTACACCGCAGCCCCTTGTCTGATTTAAGTCTCACCATTGCCCATTCCAACACTGTTCCCTCGGCAGACCCCCTGCTGGTGCCAAGGGGAACACTTGTTAATTTTAATGGCATTTCTGGGCAGAGAGAAAGTGCAGGCTAGACAAAAACAGGTCTCTGGCTAGGAGAGGGGGAGAGAGCGTAAACACAAAAAACGCTCTCGCCAAATGTTTATTATCGATGTGTGTTCTTCAACTCGCTGTGAATCTGGAAGACCTCGGGGCCTTCCAAAACACATCTGACCTCATCATGCACACTGTGGAATATAGGAGGGTGCATGCCAAGTCAGTAATATTGCAACAGAAAGTCCCAACAGACGGACTGTTTACTGGAACGACTGGGCAGTTTAATGTGAAATGAGAGCCTTAGGTGTTGACATTGGATCTGCCCAGTTAAAGGAATATTGAGAGCTGAAGCAATTATCCCAGTAATTGAGTGGGGGAGAGATTCATTCCTTTTGGAAAAGAGAATCATGCCTTTCAATTAGCGGTTTGCATTGATCAAAGACATCAGGAAACTGCTTCATTCGTCCAGCTTTTGTCTTGTGGACCAAGAGTACTTTGTCCTTTTGCCTATGTGCCCCCAACAATCTCGATGAGCTATCACACTTAAAATGAGCATTGCTTTCGGACAAAGCCTTTTTGCAGACCTGAGAATGACTAGAGTATGGTCATCTTAAAAAAAAAAAAACAAAACAAAACAGCAATCTGATGCTCAAAAACTAGCACGCAGAGCAATGGTTGTAGCTTCTTAAATGTGTTCTTGTTTCTTATGTAATACATCAGGCATATAGAAAAATATAGAAGATGCTAAAATGCATGCCATATGTCCACTCGGCAGTGTGTGTCATAAATACGACACGTATAATTGAGTCTCTCTCAGCTGCCATTTCTGATTGAAATCTTTTCCCCACTCCCCCAAAGAGACGGCCACACTGCAGATCGCAGTATTTCTCATTCCTATTTGTATGTCTCTGGTTTCCTAGACATACCTGTATCCCAAGAGAATATATAGTATTTTCCATGTTCAAAAGCTGTACATAAATGAGGTCACACTGCATGTCTCCGTCTGCAGATTACTTTTAGTTGTAGTTCAGTATTACGGTTTTGAGATGAATCCATACCTGGAGAATCCCAGGGATGGGGGAGCCTGGTAGGCTGCCATCTATGGGGTCACACAGAGTCGGACATGGCTGAAGCGACTTAGCAGCAGCAGCATGTTGACACATAGAGATCTAATGTACTAATTTTAACTACAGCATGGCATTCCAAAGGTTAATTTTGCTACAGTTTATTTACTCTTTCTCTATTGATGGGCAATTAATGTACATATGGTTGACTGTTCTTTTCCCAAGGTCACGCTTCCACAATAGTAAAATTGATATTTTCATGTAGGTCTCTTAGGGATAAAGTAGCTAAAAGAACTTTATGGGCATCTTGAACTTTTCATAATGTTGCTGAATTATGAAACTATGGGCATCTTGAACTTTTCGTAATGTTGCTGAATTAGTATCTAAAGCAGTTATATCCAGTTAGAGGGCCCACTGATCCCACATCCTGGCAAACATGTGGTACTAACTTTCATTGTTGTTGTTTAGTTGTGTCTAACTCTGTGGTGACCTGATGGACTATAGTACCCCAGGCTCCTCTGTCCATGGGATTCTCCAGGCAAGAATACTAGACTGGGTTGCCATTTGCTCCTCCAGGGGATCTTCCTGAATCAGGAATCAAACCCAGGTCTCTCACATTGCAGGCAGATTCTTTACCATATGAGCCACATGGGAAGTCTATTGTCTTAACTTTTAGTATTTGCCAAATACCTGCTTTTCAGATATACTGTTCAGGGATGAATATTTAGTAAATCTAGCAAAGGACACATGGTTCTATTAGAATTGAGAATATTCAGTAATCAGACATATTAAGTCATATCTTTCTACCAGGAGCCTTACCTGCCTAATGCTATGTCTGGAACACAATGGACATTCAATACACATTGGTCAAATGAATTCATCTGAGCCATTGCAGATGACTCAGAAAATGAGGCAAAGAAAACATGTGCAAAAATAAAGGCAGTGAATAGCCAGCATATGACTATTCTTTTAAAAGGGAAAAAAAATAATGCAATTCCAAATATTCTTTCTTCACTTACCTCAGCAATATAGCTTGTTCTATCAGGCACCCTTGTGGTTTTAACTCATACATTTACAGTCAATGAGCAAAAACCAATTCCACTGCTCAAATTCTGCTCACTTACTATTCAGCTGTCTCAATTCATTAATTTGCTTAATCAGCCCTCATCAATAACACATCTCTCCACTGCATTCCTCTAACTGAAAGGAAAAGCAAGCTCTGAATACTCAAAAATGTGAATCTATAAAGCAACAAGAATGGTAGCAAAAAAAAAAATACTTGTATAATGTCTTTGGGGGATTGAAATAACTTCATATTAACATGTCTGCTATTATCAGAGGTCAAGGCTGGAAGACGCTTTCTCATTTTACTGATGCTTTAGTCACTTTTGAAATCTGAATGAAATGGTTACAACAGTGAGACTAGAAAATGACAATTCTATGGAGGCTAGGTATCAACACAGGGAGATGGTCCCCCCCACCTCGGAAGATGTCTGAGATGATCTGACAAAGTGGAGCTCATTTTAATTCATATTTTTACAGGCAGCACGAAAAAAGACTTACATTTGGGAAATTTGCCGGTCTATTGCCATTAGATCTACACACCTGCACAAGAACGAACAGCCATTGTTAGAATCATCCAGTTTTCTGCCGAACAGATGGCCGACACATACAAGAAATTATGATCCTAGCATCAACGTAAACCCCAAGGATGGGCTAAAGGGCCATAAAATATAAGTGCCCTCATTTGTTTGAGGAGGGGAGGAGAGAATTGTGTATGGAATCCTTAGCCCTTTATTATAAAAAAGATAACAGGTAACAGATCAATGGATGAGATGAGAACAAATTAAATACAGAAGATGGCATTTTTATGAAGAAGACATAGCATCTTCTCATCAGATAGAGGAAATCATTTGTATTCCTACTATTTTTAAAGAATGACCTGCTAGCATCAGTGGTATTAAGGATACATAATCTATTTTCTTCTCCCAACCTCATTTGTGACCCCATGCATAAATGGATGTGCATCATTGTGACTCAGTTAAACTACCGGGTATGAATGTGTTTCTACCCACTTTTGACTGATAAGGGAAAAAAAAAAATTTATTTTGGGGACTGTAGGGGTTTACCGCTCACATGATATTGCAGTTACATCTCTGCTTCAGAAACTTCATGAATAGGAAGAGTTATTCTGACAATAAGAAGCCTTATTCTGACATGCCATTCCATACAATCACTGTTCTTTTTCTTTGATGGAGATACCTAATGGGTTCTCAATCTCATATGAAGTGAATGAAATCCTCCTTGGGAAAGGATGTAACCGTACAAGTCCAAGTGAAATGAAGATGCCTGTCATACAAACATCACTCCAAGACTTGTCCCTTCTACCTCTGCCCTGAAACCAAACTGCTATGCCTAAGTCCTCCTCATATACAGATTGTAGAGTGACTACAAGCTCGCCATGAAAGAAAGAACCACACAGAAACTAACAGCACAAAAGGATGAATCCTGGGACTTCCCTCATGGTCTAGTGATTAAGAATCTGCCTTCCAGTGCAGGGGGTTTGGGTTCAATCCCTGGTTGGGGAACTAAGGTCCCACAAGCTGCAGAGCAGCCAAGCCCGCGCCTCCCTAGAGAGCCCATGAGCTGCAACTAGGGAGGCCAGGCCACCACGACAAAGTCCTAGCACAGCCAAAACAGAGAGGAGAATTGCATCTTGGATCGACTCTAGTTTTTCCCATCATTGGGATGAAAATTCCAGTTCAGGGATGATGGTCACCACCCCTTTATCAAGGGCACTTATGAGGGACCTCTCTCATCCTTCAAGTATTAAATCATAATTACAGCAGTCTTCGAGATACTCCTGCATCTGGTTTATTAGACAAAAGCCAATGTGAAGCTCTAAGCAAGCTCATTCTTGGCATGCCTATGTGTGACTGGCGGATAAAAGCCTTTTCTTCCCCATTAAGGGGTGCAGAATCTCCCTCCTGACTTCATCTGACCTAAGAAAAACCAGGATCGTCTTGATGCTTAAAAAATAAAATCAAATAAATGCATCGAATTCTATGGGCTAGGCTCATTAGCTGGGGACTTTGACAGGTTGCTAAATGATAACTCGGAATGATGAGCTACAAACACACTGTAATTAATTACCCAAACAGGCTCTACTTGGGCTAAGCTGGGGCAAGAAAGTGCTGACGGAACAGAATTCGCATTCCACTGCTCTCCCTGCCTCTCCCAATTTACTGGAGATGGGAAATCATGAACAATTGATACACTCCGTTAGCTGCGATCACTGGGAGTAACTTTCCATGTAGCCTTAGGGGTATCTTACACAGTTTAACACTGAAAATAAAAGGTAATGTTCTCAGCAAAGAGCTAGGGGGATTAAATTTGGGAGGCTTGAAGCAGCCTTGAATTGTAGTCAATAAAAAAGGGACCAAATAGTAATTTTGTAATTTAACTGTGCTGGTTATGCCCAATGAGTCAGACACTTGTGAAATAAACCATGTAAATAGAAAAATGGCTTAACTCTTTCCATCGGCACACATGATGTTTGCTTTCCCCCATGCTTCCTGGGAGTGGGTTCTCTGATTCAATACAAATAATGTGATTATTTTGAAGTGACCAATAAATCTTTCTAAATAGTTCTTCGGTAAAGGTGTTGACGTCTTCTTTGGGACTCATCCTAATAAGATCTGACCATATTTAGAGAACTGGAGGGCCATCAATATGGTAGAACACAGTTCTGGAAATCAACATTATGAAGAGTCAGAGTCCTGAATCAGTAAGAACTAGAATCTTTTGAAAATCCTAGTGTTCTTGACCGCATCAAAAATCACTATACAGCAGTCTGTGTCCAGGTTGTTGAAGCACCCACTTCACAAACAAACTAAATAAGGTGACCAGCCCAAAAAGAAATGCAACTGACGGCAATGTGCAATGGTTTATTCAAAAACTAACTGTAGGAGATAGCCAGTATCTATCCAATCTCCTCCCTTAGCCCCTTCCTCCCTTTCGCCTTTCTTCTCTTTTTTTCCTCTCGTCTTCCTTCTTCTTTTCTTTCTTTTTTAAGGGCTATTTTGCAGCTTAATTAATAGTATCAAATTGACTGCTTTAGGTGTCTGTCAGTTAATGGATTGAGAATCAAAATGCTTAAGATGCAAACTGTTACAAATGTCTCCCTAATACTGTCTGTCGGTGATGGGATCTGTTCTGTTTTGTTTTTTGACAGATAGAATCATTATAATTGCTTCATGGTACTAAGTTATTGAGATCATTGTTTGCTTTTTAAATGGAATTTGTGACCACGTCCGACCTTTGGAAGGGTCGGGAATATATAAATATTCCCATCTCCTTGATTTGAAACAGTCTTTGAAGAACATCCATAAGGGAATGTTTCTGTCTTACATTGGAAGGACTGAGGCTGAAGCTGAAACTCCAACACTTTGACCACCTGTTGTGAATAGTCCACTAATTCCCTGATGCTGGGAAAGACTGAGGGCAGGAGGAGAAGGGGCGACAGAGGATGAGATGTTTGGATGGCATCATTAACTCAACAGATATGAGTTTGAGCAAACTCCAGGAGATGGTGAAGGACACGGAAGCCTGGTGTGCTGCAGTCCTTGGGGTCGCAAAGAGACGGACATGACTTAGTGAATAAACAACAACAACAAGCCATCTGTTATTTTTAGGGGGCATTCATGGCCTTTATATCCTGGGTACAGAGGGCAGTGGCTCTGTGCTGGGTCCTGGGGATTGCAGATTAGGCATGACAGGCATAGTTACTGCCTTCAGGATTGCAGGGAATCTGTTGTTCTGTCTACACAGCATCCTTCCCTTCTTTTAGGATCACCCCTTTCTCCGCCCAGAGCCTGCCCCTCCCCTTTGCACCATAATGTGACCCTGTTCTTAGCTATTGCAGGTTAGTCCAAGCATTGGTGTCAGATTCCAATCTCAGTGACCGGCATCTTCCCCTGTCATGTATGAACCAGGGCAAGGAAAAAGAAAGCTTTTTCTTGGTGGTAGGAAGGTGAGATGGTAGTTTCAGGGGATGTTGGTGGCCAGGTAAAAAAGGTAAGCTGTGTCAGAAAAAGGGGAGAGGAAGTCCCCTTCCTGAGTTTCCTATTTCTCATGGCCTCAGAGGTCTGGATACGCCCTTGGATCTCCAGGAGTTTGCCTCCTCAGATCTTCCCGTATTTATATGACACGTTCCTTATTTATATGAGCCTTTTAATAACTAACCCCTTTCCTCTACACAGGTTCTGCCATTGGGACCCAAAAACACCTGCCTATACTAGACATATCCATCTTCCATCATTCTTAAGTTCTCTAACTAGAAAATGATGCTAATGGTATATGTCCCTCCTTGCATTAATGGAACCAGTGGAGATGAGTTAGATGAATAACATGACTACCATCAAATGCCAGCTCCACTGAAACCCAGAAACCATTATCGAAACAAATAAAAGTCAGACCCTCATATTTCGAGTTGCTTTTACAGTACAGAGCAATGGAGTTTTTGTAAAAGGAAACATGATCACATTTGGCTTCAAAGAAATCAGGATTTCTGGAAGGAACAAAGACTTAACTGCCTGAGGTCTTTCCTTCTTTCTCCTTTTCTTTCTTTCTGGCCTGCAGACTAATAGCTCATTATGGAGATGACTGTCTGAAAAAATAAAAGTTACCTAGACATGCAGGTCACTACCCAGGAAGAGCTAATTATCTGCATAAATCCTATGGATCCCAGCCCTGGCTATCTTAACCATTTACTGTACTGGTCATTTGTCACTGCATCGCCTGGCTCAGCTGAGGAGGAATCTGCCCCAGGGCGGTTTCTTCAAGTGAGGTTGAGATGCGGGTCCTCTCTGCACAGTGAGACCCAGTGTCCCTAAGATGTGTGTCCTGGTAAAGAAATCCAACCAGGGTGATAAACTGCCACAGGTCTACAATTAATACAAATTAGCCACTGTGCAAATTGAGAGCATTTACTGCTGGCCATGCAAATTAATTCCATCCAATTGCTTCATCTAGTCCTAAATGGTGAGCTTCCCTGGTGGCTCAGGGGTAAAGAATCCGCCTGCCAATGCATGAGATGTGGGTTTGATTCCTGGGTTGGGAAGATCCCCTGAAGGAGGGTATGGCAACCCATTCCAGTATTCTTGCCTGGAGAATTCCATGGACAGAGGAGCCTGGCGAGTTGTAGTTCATGGGGTTGCAAAGAGCCAGACCCTGAAGCCACTGAGCATGCATCAGGTAGGAATTCATGTGCTAACGTCCCTCAACCACTCTTAACTCAAATCCTGGGAGCATCCACCACTGTCAGATTCTGAAGTAGGGACTGATTTCAGGTACCATGTCATGGACACTTTCCTCCACCAGAACTATTTTCCTTTTAAGCTAGGAAGTCCACATGTTCTTTATTCATTTATCTGTCGATGGACACTTAGGTCGTTTCCATGCCCTGGCTATTGTAAATAGCGCTGCAATTAGCATTAGGGCACACGTGTCTTTTTGAATTATGGTTTTCTCAGCGTGCGTGCTCCACAGTGAGGTGGGGTTGGGAGGGAGGTCCGAGAGGGAGGAGATATATGTATGCATGTACCTGATTCATTCAGTTGTGCAGTAGAAACTAACACACCATGTAAAGCAACTATGATCCAATAAAACATAAATTACTTAATTAAAAAGTCAGAAGTCCAGTGGTTAAGGAAAGGGGCAACTGAACTGACATCGGCAACTACTTTCCCTTCCTGAACTAAAACTCAATTTGCTGCAGCCAGTGCTTGAGGTATTTCTACCACATGCATGGTTACATCGTCATCATTACTGTCATTAAAACAACATCAACAGCAACATAGCCAACATTTGTTTTGCCAGTTGCTGTGATAAAAACTATAGATGCGATCACTAATGCTCACAAAAGCCCTAAGGGTTGGATACTAAAAGCATTCCCCTTTGGAGAAGGAGGAAACTGAGTTCAGAGGAGTAAAGCAATTTCCCCAAGTTCACATGATCATTGAGTGACGGATTGAGAGGGACAGGGTTGTCTGAGGGATGGTCCCAGAGGCTTTTTCTGGGTTGCTTGGCAACAAGCTAGCTAGTTCCCCTCCCTCCAGTGGGAGAGACTCCATGTGATGCCATCTACTGATGTCATCCATCGACACTGTTCCCAGCATGCACTTCACCTGGACAGCTAGTTCCCGAGACACAGAGATGCATCCCCTGCTTGCAAGGCTGATTTCACACTTACTGCAGGAGGCTAGATGATTGGCCATTCAAAGATATCAGGTCCTAATTCCTGGAAGCTGTCAATGATGTGAGGGAAAAGATTCTTTGCAGATGAGACTAAATTAAGGATCTTGAGATGAGAGATGAATCTGAATTATCTGAACGGCCCTACATCCAAGCTCAAGTGTCCTTCTAAGGGAGGGGCGGAGACACACACAGAGGAGAAGACTGTGTGCCTACAGAGTCTGGAGTCATGTGGCCACCTGTCTGGGACTGCAGGAAGTCTCTCGAAGCTAGAAAAGGCAAGAGCACAATCTCCTCTAGACCCTCTGGAGAGAGTGATTACAGGCCCTTGACCTTAATTCATACACTTTGGGCCACCAGACTGTGACAGAACGAATTTCTGTTGTTTGAAGTCACCATGTTGGGGACGTCCCTGGCGGTCCAGAGGTTACAATTTCACCTTGCAATGCAGGGTCCACCCCTGGTTAGTAAGCTAAGATTCCGCATGCCTTCTGGCCAAAACAACAACAACAACAACAATGTAAACAACAGAAGTGGTATTGTCACCAATTCAGTTTTGCATACGAAGTCACTTCAGCCAAGTCCGATTATGTGCAACGCCATGGACTCTATCCCGCCAGGCTCCTTCGCCCGTGGGATTCTCCAGGCAAGAATACCAGAGTGGGTTGCCATGCCCTCCTCCAGGGGATCTTCCCGACTGGGGATCGAACCCACATCTCTCACAGCTCCAGCACTGGCAAGCAGGTGTCACCAGCGCCACTTGGGCAGTCCAACAAATTCAATAAAGACTTAAAAAACAGTCCACATCAAAAAAAAAACCAAAACTTTATTTTAAATGAAGTCTCTAGGTTTATGATAATCATTGATAGCAGTTACAGGAAAGTAACACACTCATCCTGCCTCTCCTAGAAAACAAAAAGAAAAAAACAAAGCAAAAGAAAGTAGTGAGGCCCCTCCCACGGAACACAGGCACACCGACATCCATCCACGCCTGGTCCACGGTGCTTCTTCATAGAAAGCCCAGGGGTTGAGGGGTGGGCTGTGTGGGTGGGGTGCAGCCTGCCGGCCCCTCTGTGAGGTCCAGGCATGCCCTCGGTTTGCCAGAGCCTTGTGCCTGACCTTGAATCTGGGATTCTGCTCATGTTTTCCTGACCCCAGGGCTCTGTTCTTGCCTCAGCAATAAATAGAAGGATTGTTGAGAGGAGGTATGCAATGATAATTAACACGAGATCTCTGGAGTGAAAGCTCTCACAATCTGAAAGAGGGGATAGACATTTAAATAAAAACTTTTAATATGCTAATAGATGAAAAAAACAGCTCAGAAAACTAATTTGTTATCCTGATAGATTTTTTAAATTAAACTTCCTGTTTTGAGATCACTGTAAATTCATATGTAGTTGTAAGAAAGAACATAGAGAGATATCACATACTCCTAACCTAATTGCCCCAATGGTAACATCTTGCAATCCTGTAGATGTTATCACAGCCAGGAGAGTGACGTTGAAACAGTCAAGACACAGTCCGTCAATTCAAGGATCTCTTGCACTGACCTTTTATAACCATACCTACCAACTCTACCGGGATATCCTATGGACAGACAAGCCTGGTGGGCTACAGTCCATGAGGTTGCAAAGGAGTCAGACACAACTGACTTAGTGAATAAACAACAACAGAACACCAACTCTACTCCTTGCTCCTGACTTCTGCAAGCACTCATCTGTTCTCCATTTCCATACTTTCATCATTTCAAGAATGCTATATAAATAGGATCACATAGTATGCAACCTTTCAGGACTGGTTTTATTTTATTTCACTCAGTATAATTCCTCAGAGTTTCAGTCAAGTCGCTGCATGTGTCATCAATATGTTCCTTTTCATTGCTGAATAGTATTCCACAGTGGGGATGTACCATGGTCTATTTAATCACTCACCCACTGAAGGCCCCTGGGTTGTTTCTCATTTTTCATTATTAAATAAAATTGTTAGGAACTTTTGTGTGAACGTGCTTTCACTTTCCTAGCATAAATGCTCAAGAGCACAATGAGTTATATGCTAGTGGCACATTTAGTTTTTTAAGAAAAGGACAAACTATCATTGAGAATAGTTGTGCCATTTTAAATCACCACCAGCAATGTATGAAGGATCCTTTCCAACACTTGGTATTGTCACTACATTTTTTTTTTTTTCTTGCCAATAGATGATTTTTATCTGGGCATAGTTGTATCAGAATGAGGGAAAGTGGAAATAATGCAAAATTGTGAATCAGGGATAAACTCACAGAAGACATGGAAAGAGGAGTATGGATTAGTTGAGGCCAGTAAAGATGCTTCAACAAAGGAGAGAATTTCAGCTGGGTGGGCATTGATCTGGTATTGCTTATTTCTGCAATGTCTCCCATCTCTTCTTTCTCACTCAGTATATCTGGCCTCGTTTCAGATTCTCTACTCAAACCTGTTCTTTACAGCCTGGCTCTTTGCCATCTGTTATTTATTAGCTTACTCATCACCTCCCCAGAGAAGCCCTCCAGGACCACCTTATCTCAGTAGAATTTTCTTCCACCCACTCCCATCATTATCTTCTTTTGTGGGATGCCCTATTTGATCCTTTCATCATGCCTGTCCCCATTTGTAAGTATGTAATAATTTATTTACTTTTTAAAAGCTTCAAGCCTAAGAACAGGCTTCATTCCCAAGAGATCATCAGAATCCAACTCAGTCCTTGGCTTCTAAAAGACCTCAACAAACAACTGTTGAATGACCGGTTGAGTGATGGGGAGACGCACACCCCAAATTGAGGAACTTAGCATTTCACTTTACAATTCAAAAGACTAAATGTGTAAAGAGTCCTTTCCTGTTAGCCCACTTTAGAAGGTGTGTATGTATGTGGAGGTAGAGGGTAGATTTCTCTGTGCATTTGAGATTTTAAAAAGTCACTCATCTCTTTTGATCACCTTCTAAAATCCATATCTTTAACAAAAATAAAGCCCAAGGTTCCTAACCTAAATCAACTTCCTATTCTAGTGGGGAAATGAGTAATTATAACATGAGCTAGAGAGAACTGGGCTTCCCAGGTAGCACTAGTGGTAAAAAGTCTGCCTGCCAATGCAGGAAACATAAGAGATGTGGGTTTGGACCCCGAGTTGGGACGATCCCCTGGAGTAGGAAATGGCAACACACTCCAGTATTTTTGCCTGGAAAATTTCATGAACAGGAGAGCCTGGTGGGCTACAGTCCATGGGGTCACAAAGAGTCGGACACCACTGAAGAGATTTAGTAGGCACACACACACATTAAGAATTAAGATACAAGACAGGACTAAAAACAAAGAAACATGGTCAGAGAAGACAGACATTGAAGGCTTCCAGTGCTAGAAACTGGGGTGGCTTTTTGGAGGAGCTAGCGTTTGAACTGGATTTGAAGAACTCATGGCATTTAGACAATTAGTCATGGCAAAGGAGCATTTCGGTTCTATATAAAGCATTCGGATACATTTTTCTTCTTTTGTCAGAATCTATTTCTCTTAAAAAATGAATCTAATTCCTGTCAATGAACAGTGTATTGCAGGAGCTGACTTTAGGTACCACAGAAATGAATTCTTCAATACTGAACCTCAGTACTATCAACACATGTCTCTGATACTTGGACATCTTTTCCCCCTATACATTTAGGAATTTTCAGTAAGTTTTTGGGTTCCTTTGTTTCATCCTCTAGGGATAGTTATATCTGAACCAGACAAGAAGAATCCGCAGAGGGTCCAATAAATACCCAAAGACAGCTGTTTAATTTTCCCGAAGTCTACAGGTTCAGGAAGGCACAAGCCTAAGCAAGGTGGGTATTGCCTAAATGTGGTTTGCGAGCAGGGCAGTCAAGATGCCCCGGATGTGTGCATAGAGCAAGGTGGCATTAGCCAGGGTAGGCAATGTTTGGCCGTTGCTTGAGATTCTCTTGTTTTTTTTTTTCCTCTCCATATGGAGAGGAATGAGACTGAGCAAGGGAATGGGACTGGTGAATTCAGGTCATTGTCTCTGACAAGAAACTCTGACCCTCTCTTTCTCTGAGTCTAGAACTTGCTGTTTAAATGTTGGCTATTGTGTTTCTGCCACTTTGCAGTGTTATTTAGGTTATCACATGCAATTCCACACTGGGGAGTTTTTTCTATCTATTAATCGATCTTTCTACTACCTATTTACCATCCTTTCTATTTATCTTTCTCTTCGGCTTCCCTGATAGCTCAGTTGGTAAAGAATCATCCTGCAATGCAGCAGACCCTAGTTCAATTCCTGGGTCAGGAAGATCCACTGAAAAAGGGATAGGCTACCCACTCCAGTATTCTTGGGCTTCCCTTGTGTCTCAGCTGGTAAAGAGTCTGTCTGCAATGTAGGAGACCTGGGTTCGATCCCTGGGTTCAGAAGATCCCCCTGGAGAAGGGAAAGGCTACCCATTCCAGTATTCTGGCCTGGAGAATTCTATGGATTGTATAGTCCATGGGGTCGCAAATCAGACACAACTAGTGACTTTCACTTTCTCTCTTAACTATCTATTTAACTAGATATGACCAATAGTGCTGAAAATAGCAGATACTGCCTTCAACCTTGAATTGGCTATCTGTTGTCTGCTGGCCATGTGTAATCAACAAATGTGTGGGTCTTTTTTTTTTTTTTGGTGGACATGAAAAGTGTTTTTATATAATTTGTATTAGTGGCCAACATTAAAAAAAAAAGGAAAAATAAATGGAAATTTCAGATATACAATTCCAGGCATCTCCAGTCAAATAAGAAGGTGTGGACACACCATATGGACTCTTCCAGGTGGTCACAAACAACCGCAATGTGGGGCCCCTCTGCTGAATGGCCATGGGCTCCCTAGGTTGCCACAGTGTCAGTCGCTGGCTGTGTCACTTCATTTGGAGGCTATCATCAACCACAGCTTGCTTGGCATTAGCAAGTCCTGGGGGAGTAACTTGGTAACTTCATTCTTTTCTTAGTACAATGATATTGTGAGGTCTTGTGAATTACTGCAGCAATACATGATTGCTTTAAAACAAAGAATACAGATGCGTAAGCATTCACAGTTAGACAAATGCTCTAATAACTATGACTGCAGCTGTCTAATGACATCAGCCTCCTGCGGTTAGGTCGGGGTTGAGGGAATTATCTGAACTGGTTCCAAAGGCCCCTTCAATTCATGACCTTTGCCATCGGCTTTACAGGTCCCCCTGCTGGCAGTGAAATACACAGCCCTGGAACTTAGACTTCGGTATCAGCCACGTGATCTGTGTTGGGCGTAAAAATACTGGCCACAGTGAAAGGGTTCCAGCTCATCCTCCCGTCTGCCCTGCCATCAACAAGGAGATGATGATGGAGCACGAGGCGGCCCTTCCAGAAGACCGCTGCCCCAGGTCTGGGCTCCAGAAGGAACACACTAGAGCTGCCTCTAGGGCCCCCTCCCCGCCACCTGTGGTGAGGAGCTGGGTTGGGCTGGACCCACCTCCTGAAGCAGAGGTGTCCAGATGATCCCTTCCAGGAGCAGCCCACTCTCAGCCAACTCAGAGAACACATGTTAACATACATGTTAACTGCATGCCGTGAAATGCGATGCAGCCTCGAAGTTAAAGTGTTAGTTGCTCAGTCATGTCCGACTCTCTGTGACCCCATGGACTGTAACCCGCCAGACTCCTCTGTCCATGGGATTCTCCAGGCAAGAGTACTGGAGTGGGTTGCCATGCCCTCCTCCAGGGGATCTTCCCAACCCAGAGATCGAACCCGTGTCTCCTGCATTGCAAGCAGATTCTTTACCATCCAAGCCACCAGGGGAGCCCTTAGGTGACAGAATGGGGGTTGGAGGTTTGGGATGTCACTTGCCCCAGCTGCGAGGCAGGTATGGCTAAACCATCTGTGAGCAGGGCTGTCTGAGGAAGGACAGAGAAAGTTCTAGGCTCACAGGAACGACACTTCATTTCCCACGAGAGGCAGAAATGAACCTATTTTACAGCTCTGTGATTTGAGATCTTCCTTCTCCTTTCCCACATGCACCCAGTCTGCAGACACAAGGAAAGTGTCTTGCCCTACAGACGTAAAACTGCATCTCTTGGAAGTGTTAGCCATCGCCTCTTTTCCTTTTTTTCTCGGAGTAATTTAGAGACAGCCTTTCCTTCTGTAATTTTCTTCCAGGCTTTACCAGAACTTATGAGCGTGCCTTCCAAGACCATGCAGGCTTATTAAAGCAGCTGCTTACAAATGAATAAATAAAAAATAAGGAAGTGGCCATCTCCTATCAAAGACAAATGACCTAATTTTGTTAGCAGGATCATGTTGTAAGGTCAGCTTTATTTTCCTGGAGCCCGGAGAGCATTACCATTCATGAAATTTTATTGGTTATTTGACATCTGTAGACACTCAACTCTTTCCCCAATACATGATTCATAGGGGCCAAAGTCTCTGAGTGTTTCTGCATCAGAGCTCTGATCTTACATCCTGGAAGCTCTCCCAAGAGCTCCCCGGGTTCTTCCCCCACCCGGGGTGTCACGCGTTTTATATCCCATTTGCTGGGGGCTTGTTTCTCTCTCTCTCATTATGACCCAGCTGTCATCTGGTGGAACACGATGCTGCCTTCTGTTTCCCATTGTCCACCGATAATGGTTGAGGAAGTCGGGCTTTTGGGCAACACAACCTGCTCTTTAGGAGTCATCTTTACTTGGTTAACTGGGTCAAGCCCAGAGGGCATCCACTTTTCCCGAAGACACGACTCTGGGGCTCACTGAGACTGCTCATCTAATAAGAGATAAGGGTGTCACAGACACTCAGAAAAAGCACATCTCATTTCTCCGCTCCATTCTTCAATTCAAGAGAGACGTATTGGACTTCCCCAGTGGTCCAGTGGTTAAGAATCCACCTGCCAAGGCAGGGGACAAGTGTTCGATCCCTGGTCCAAGAGGGTCAAGGGGCAGCTAAGCCTGTGTGCCATAACTACTGAGCCAACTCGGACTGAGAGTCTAGGCTCTGCAACAAGAAAAGTCCCTGCAGTGAGAAGTCCGCGCAGCATGATGGAGAGAAACCCCCACTCACCACAACTAGAGAAGGCCCACTGGCAGCCACAAAGACCCAGTGCAGCCAAAAACAAACAAGTAATTAAATTTTTAAAAAAGAAAGAAAGATGTGCCAAGGGTCCCCTACGTAGGAGGCACCGGATCAGGCAGTGTAAGCATGAAAAATACAGCACTTCACCTTGATGGAGCATGCACTGCAGTGGCAGAGCCAGAATAGTCATAGGGATGGGCACGGATTACACGTGGTGATGGGGGCACTGCGGAAGGCAAAGAGCCCGACCTCTGTGACACCCGAGGAAGGAGCCCCTCCTGTTGATGGTCTCTGAGAAGGGGACACTGAAAGCTGAGCTATGAGAATGAGAAGGGACATCCATGCGGAACTGGGAGTGAGATGACCCCAGCATGGATGGAGAGCAGAGAGTCTCTGCGGGAGGATGTCCAGGGGGCTGTGCTGGAGACGCAGGGGCTGCCAAGAATAAGTGTGATCCTTGACAATTTCTCCAACGGGACCTGGAAACCACTGAAGGGTTGGAAGCCAAAGAGTAACTTGATGATTAAGGAGATTCCTCCAGGGACTTCCCTGGTTATCCAGTGGTTAAGACTCCAAGTCCTCAGTACGGGGGTCCAGGGTTTGATCCCTGGTCAGGGAGCTAAGATCCTGCATGCTGCAGGTGCTGCCAGAAAAAGAAAACATTCCTCCAGAAGCCATGGGGAGAGTAGGTTTAGGGGCAACGGGGTAGGTAGGGAAAGTGGTTAATAGGCCACTGCAGCCATTCAGGGATGCAGTGATGATGGCTTAGATCATGAGGGGGGCAGAGGAGAGAACAAGTAAAAAGTGAATACATCACTGAGAAAGAGCTCTGCCAAAAATGGTGCATTTTTTGATGGTGAATAGGCTACCCACTCCAGTATTCTTGGGCTTCCTGGTGGCTCAGATGGTGAAGAATTCACCTGCAATGCGGAAGACCTGGGTACAATTCCTGGGTTGGGAAGATCCCCTAGAGAAGGGAAAGGCTACCCACTCCTGTATTTCTGCCTGGAGAATTCCATGGGCAGAGGAGCCTGGTGGGGGCGACAGTCCAAGGGGTCACAAAGAGTCGGACACCACTGAGTAAGCACAAGCACGAGCCATCATGATCCACGCAGCCCCTGGCATTTGGGTGAGACAGATGGAAACGGGTGATTTTCTTCCTTATTCTTAGACACTAGGGCCACACCTAGGGGTTATGAAGGCATTGAGGAAACAAGCAGTTCAGGAGTGCTTTATCCTGGGGCTCAAATCCTATTTCTATTATTGATTACTCACAGAGCAGAAGAGTCAAGGGGACATTCCCAAATCCACTAATGTGTCTTTCTGCAAAGAGGAACCACCAGGAAAGCATTGTTATCTGAAAGCAGTAAAGCCACTCTAAGATTAGAATTTTCTTTTTTTTTTTTTTTTCTTCCTGGGACTTGTGTTTTTCTAACCACTGTTTGCCCCATGAGAGCAACCATAACCACTGTGCTTGACACCATCCTTGGTGAACTGGATACTTCTGTCAAACTTGGCAAAATGTTCTCAAGGGGAAGGAGAAGGATTTGTCACCCATTCTTGAAACCCAAGAGGTATTCACTCTCACAGACTATTTCACTTGGAAAAGCATTTCCTTAAAATGTGTTTTCAGACCAACAAAAAAACAACCCAGAAACAACCTGAATACCCATCAGCAGGAAGGAGACTGGTTAAATCGATTATGATACGGCCATACACTGATACCCTGGAATGCTGCAGAGCCATGGGAAAAAAGGAGATGCATTCATATGCCCCACTGTATAGGATAGAAATGTATAATCTAATTTTTTTCCAAACACACACACAGGTATATATGTAGAATTAGGTCAGCAAAGTTGCCCTAAGTAGTGAACAATCTCCAGGTGGTTGAATTAAGAAGCAAGTGTGTTTTCTCTATGTAAGAAGGAAGTATTTGTGTTTGCAAAGGTGGACATGAGTTGCTTCTCCAATTAGGGGGAAAAAAAAGAATGATATATGCTTTTATTTATTTAAAGAAAAAAGACATGCTACTGAAACTATACCATGTCTTACGTATTTCCTTACTGAAGTTATTCAAACAGCTAGCATCCAGATGTATTTTTTATGCTAAAAAACTGCTCTTGAGCTACATTCGAATGAAGAGAGTGAAGTTCATCGGCTTCCACAGAGAACATAGAAACTGGAGGCGTAGGTGGGCTGCCATCCACTTTCAGGAAGATTCAGTCCCTGAGGTTTCCCCATTGTTTTCCCCAGAGGGCTTTGGCATTCCTTACAACTCAAGAGTCAGCAGCAACCGAAAGCATTTCTGAGGGTTTCGAGAGCAAAATTAGCTCCAGAACTGTGGGTGGACAGCTTGCGGGAGAGGAGCCCCATGGTAAGACCTGTCTCATCGGCCCAAGGTTAGACAGCCCTGAAAATCATCCAAAACTATAGAATTACTGACTCTCCATTCCCAGGCACACTCTGAGGCTTCTACCTTCAAACAAACACAAGGAAAATAAAAATGGAAAACAAGGTGTCAATTAAAACACCTTGTGGTTGCTTTTTGGCTTTTTTGGTGCAATTTGGATATTTCAAGTGGATCCCTGTCTAACACAGTTGAAAGAAAGATATCTTTCAGTTTCTGAAGACATGAGCTTGCAAACTAAACCTCATGTCTTCCTTTCATCTCACAAGGAATTGTCAATAGAACTCCTGTATTATGGTCACAATGCTATAATTATAATGTTATAATTAAACACTATAATGATGATCATATTAATACTCTGTTAAAGAAGACTGCTATTATGCTCAATATTTGATGAAGGAATGGCAGAATGAATGAGAATCCATAAATACAGGAACCAGTGAGGGAATGAATGAAAAAATCAATCAATCAATCAATGTCAGAGATGGCTCAATTTCCCCTCACACCCTGAAGTTGGCTTCTTATTTTTAAGATTAACTTCCAATATATTCCAGAGGACTAATACATTGACAGTGCTTCATTTTAAAGAAATAAAGATTTCTTTTCCTTCTAGCATTTCCAGTGATTAGCAGTACTTTTATGCACCTTAACTGACAAAATGGTGTTTGATGATTATCATGAAAGGTAAACTCACCAAGGAGGAAACAGGTCATTTTAATAGTATCAATGAACGTTTTGCTATTCAAATTTGTGGTAGGTTCATGGATATGCAGATGACACCACCCTTATGGCAGAAACTGAAGAGGAACTAAAAAGCCTCTTGGTGAAAGTAAAAGAGGAGAGTGAAAAAATTGGCTCAAAAAAAAAAAAGTTGGCTTAAAGCTCAACATTCAGAAAACTAAGATCATGGCATCTGGTCCCATCACTCCATGGGAAATAGATGGGGAAACAGTGGAAACAGTGTCAGACTTTATTTTTTTGGGCTCCAAAATCACTGCAGATGATGATTGCAGCCATGAAATTAGAAGACGTTTTACTCCTTGGAAGGAAAGTTATGACCAACCTAGATAGCATATTAAAAAGCAGAGACATTACTTTGCCAACAAAGGTCTGTCTAGTCAAAGCTATGGTTTTTCCAGTAGTCACGTATGGATGTGAGAGTTGGACTGTGAAGAAAGCTGAGTGCCGACAGACTGATGCTTTTGAACTGTGGTGTTGGAGAAGACTCTTGAGAGTACCTTGGACTGCAAGGAGATCCAACCAGTCCATCCTAAAGCAGATCAGTCCTGGGCGTTCACTGGAAGGACTGAGGTTGAAGCTGAAACTCCAGTATTTTGGCCACCTCATGCGAAGAGTTGACTCATTGGAACAGACCCTGATGCTGGGAGGGATTGGGGGCAGGAGGAAAACGGGAAGACAGAGGATGAGATGGCTGGATGGTATCACCTACTCAATGGACATGGGTTCGAGTAAACTCCGGGAGTTGGTGATGGACAGGGAGGCCTGGCGTGCAGCAGTCCATGGGGTCACAAAGAGTCGGACACGACTGAGTGACTGAACTGAACTAAACTGAAATGGATTTTAGTTTGACTGTGTTTCCCAGTATCCATATTTGTTACAGGTATTTTTTTTTTATTTGTTTCAACCAAATATTATGCAATTTTAAAAAGAAAAAAAAAAAAAAAAGACATCAAGAGGACCATGTATTGGAGCAAATATATGCTATAAAAAACTGAGGCCTAGAAATCTAGCAACTTGAGATGAGAGGGAGAAAACACCCAGAATATCCAGTAAGAATGGTACAATGCCTACATAGATTGAGATAACCATGAACTCTAAACCCAAATGTTTCAACTGCTTAATTTTCACTTCAATAGTTTGCATATTACAAGAAGAAATGTGTGCTTTCTAATATCCCAGTGAACAGCCGCTTAATTAAAAAGAAGAGAGTTTGCAAAAAACACAGGCTGTGTGTCTCACAGCTAATTGAAATAGCTACAGAGGCCCCCAAAAAGACAAGTTCAATATTGTGGAAATATCAGCAGGTCTGGCATTTCAGTGTTCTCAGATACCCTCCTTGTCTGTCTGATTAAAATTTCACTTGGCCTTTCTGTCCATAATAAAAGAAACCTATTTGTGCCCAGAGCTGTTCGGCAGACAGCAGACGCATGTTAAATTTCAGGGCATTTATTGAGTCTGTGGATGGTTGAGCAGCATTGCTGCTGCGAACACTTCATCAGGCTTTGTGGTGGGACTGAGGCAGTGGGGCTGATGGTGGTGTGTGGGGTAATCATTTTCAGACAGAGGCAGCTGTGTTGGAAATGATAGATACACCTCCCCCTTTATTCCTCAAAAAATAGCATGCTCTATCTTACATGGTCTTCAGTAATGCACACTTTATGGGCAGGTGGCTCCTCAGGGCAATTTTCAGAGTTGGATAGGAACAGCTGGGAAAAATTGAGCATTGAGCCTTCTGGTATACCCTGTCAAGGTATGTCCACGTGTGTGTCTCTAATTGAGAGCAACTGAAGGGGCAAAGCAAACAGATTGCTACTATTACTACTACCAACAATGATAATAGGATTGTAATCATGATAACTCTTTTAAGTATTAGCCTTTTAAGATAACACACCACTATATTTAAAATGCATAGCCAACAAGGACCTATAGTACACAGAACTCCATTCAATGTTATGTGGCAGCCTAGATGGGAGGGAAGTTTGGGGGATACATGGATATGTATGACTGAGTCCCTTTGCTGTTCATCTGAAACTACCACAACATCGTTAATTGGCTACACCCCAATACAAAATAAAAATGTTTAAAAAAGAGATAATTAATATTTAGTGAGATTGTGCAATGCCAAGTTCACTGATCTGCATAGTATTTAATTAAAACTATTATTCTTCCCAATCTTCTATGAGGCAAGTGAGGCTTAGAGAGATTGAATGACTTATCCAAGATTATACAAATCACCCCCAGTAAAAGCTCTGACCCAGGCAGTCTGAGTCCAGTATTTGAATTCTGAAGCATTCTTATACTGCCTCCTAAGGCGTACTGTAGTCCATAGGGTCCCAGAGTCAGACACGACTGAGCCACTGAACTGAACTGAACTGAAGACATGGCTATTTTGGCCTACACGCCTAGTGTTCCCTCATATCTAGTTCTCCCATCATCCCTGGTCAATTAAAAGACTGTAGCACTGGGGTGAAGCAGGGTGACTCAAGGGGACCATGCATGGACATCCCCTCCATCGCAGACAGTCTGAGAGTAGCCCTCTGACTCTCTTCCCGTGCAAACTCACCGTGGGTGATGCAACTACGGAAGGAGCCTGGATCTGGACACACATCACGGAACAGACCTGCAGCACACCTGTGTGAGCTCCGGATACACTCGAAAGTGTCAGAACATTGAAATGGACGGCTTATAAGTTACCTAGTGCAAGCTAGTCTTAGTTTATAGTTATTTCCATGCAGAAAATGAACTTTCTCAAAGAACTTAAAATTGAAGACTTTGCAAGCTGCAGGATTCTCCTCTCAGCACTGGTGTGGCAGAGGCTAACCCATATATGTCACTTACAAGTCCTCCTTCTCTGAGCCTCCTTTACTCTGAAAAGAGTAGGAGTGCCCATCTGTGACTAGCTAGATGGGTCCTCTAGCCATCCATCTAGCCACCTTTCCATTCTTCTGCTTCTAGGGAGGGTTTCACATAAGTCAGGCTCTCTGCTCAGCAAGGGGAATTCAACCACAAGGGCAGGGCAGTGACACGGCCTCTGCCTTCAACACGCTCTCAGTCTAACGACAGGGAGAGTGCATCACAACAGTAGGTGCACTGCAGAGTGGAAATGCAAGGTTTTCACTTGCTTTTTTTTTAATCTGTAATTTTTAAGTGTTCTTCAATCAACTGGGGTTATATTTTATTAAGAAAACAAAGAAGTGCATTACAGTAATAGAAAAGCTACCACAGGAGGCTACACAGCATAAACTGGAACCCAAGAAAGAAAGAACCTGTCACATCTGTACGAGGGTGAGAGGAAGACTGGATGAGACATGCCTTCAGCCATATCCTGAAAGATGATCTGATTTCCCCAGAAACAAAAGGTTCCTGTTTTGAGGTGCCATTCTAAATCACACAGAAGGAAGATCTGAAATGTTATGGAAGTCAAGATACCTCTGAAAGGAGTGCAGCAGAGTCCTCAAACAAACCATGAGTTTGCTGGGAGATGTGACAAAACAAGGTGAAAACGCTATGGGGTTTCTGGTTGCTTCTGTTACTGTGTATTTCAGTTCCTGACTTCAAACGCTGCTTTCTTTCTGCAGTTTAATTCAGCTGCAGAGGAGAAATCCTTAACTACATCACTGTTTGCAAAACAGATTCTAAGGAGTGGATGAGAAAGCAGAACACTGGGACAACTT
The DNA here is from genome assembly GCF_963930625.1 of Muntiacus reevesi. Classification (NCBI taxonomy): domain Eukaryota; kingdom Metazoa; phylum Chordata; class Mammalia; order Artiodactyla; family Cervidae; genus Muntiacus; species Muntiacus reevesi. The sequence goes on along the minus strand of NC_089250.1, from coordinate 184,958,023 downwards.
CTTATTTTCCCGAATTCATGAGGAAAAACTGCCTAGTGTACTCAGTAACATGTTACCACATTAATAAAGTAGCAAAAAAAAAAAAGCCATTAAATACTGTAAATTGTATAATAGCAACTCCCAATGCATGCTCAGTTGTGTCCAACTCTTTTCAATCCCATGGATTGTATGTAGCCTGCCAGGCACTTCTGTCCATGGAATTTTCCGGGCAAGAATACTGGGCTGAGCAAAGGCATCTCAAATTTCTAAGGAAGTTGCTCAGTGGCAAAGCTTGGCTGGCTGCTCATTTGCAGGTTTATTTTTCCTCCAGGGACAGAGACTGCATTTTCCATCTTCCCTGGCAGCCAGGTGTGGTCATGTGACCATTTTGAGCCAAGGGAAGTGAGTGAGGGTGCTGCTCTGTTTTCATGTTAGGCTTGACCCATGTGATCCTCCCTCTCTTTGGCAACCATCATGGCAGAACCACAAAGGGGAGGAGCTTGGGTCACTGCATTGCTTCCTGGAGGATCACTGCCCACCCATCAGGAATACCCATTTTGACCTGGTGGATAAGAAGATGTAAACTTGAATGGTATAAAGCCACTGAGTCTTGGGAGTTTGTTACTAAAACGTGTTATCACTTGAATACTAGTGCTACTTCATTTCTTGTCCTGATTATGCAGGATAAAATACACAGGAGTCAATGCCTACATTCAGGTTTTCTTTGGAGGCTGAAACTCGGAAAGGAAAGAAATGGATCATCACAGATGATTATGTTTGTGGAGGTTTGTCCATGGTCCTTGCTGATGGAGCCATCTCTGTATGAGAGGTTGGGCTTTTGAAGTCAATCAACCAAGAGGAAGTTTGGCTTCCAGGTGGACAAAACCACAAAGACAAGAAAAGAAAATCTGCAAGAATGACTCTGGGAGTCAGAGCCATCTAAGTGACATGCAACTGTATCTTGCCAGTAGTTTCAGATCCAAGAAAGAGGACGCCTGACTTTAGAAATTGTTTATAATGGTCAAGTGTTCCCCTTGCCAGACTTCACGTATTAGCAAGGTTTCTTTTAAGAACCAAATTCCCTCCTACTGATCTCCCCTTTCAGCATCCATTCAGATAGTTACTGTCCTTACATAACAGACAGTTAGTAAGCACTTGCTCTGTGCCCGGCAATGCTTCAGGCATCTTTTTACTCTTTCTCTTCCAAACAAGTCTGCTCACAACAGCCAATGAGATCTTATTAAAATATTTATAGGGTCATGTCTCTGTAATCCTTTAAATGCCTCCAGTGACTCTGCAGTGTCCAAGCTCTTTCATAGCCTCCAAGGCTGATTCCTCTAGGCCCTGCTCACACTGCTGCTCCTCCCTCCCTGGTCTCCGGGCATCCTCATCTGTCAGTTCTCAGGATGTGCCAAGTTCTCTGTCTCTTCAGGCTGTCCCTACACTGCTGCCTTGGTCTGGAAATGTGGCTTCCTCCTCTCTCTTCCTATCTAATCCTACAAACCCATCAACTGAAATGTCAGTCCCTCGCAGAGGTCTCCCCTGTACCTTCCATCTAAATAAGGTCTTTCTGCTATAATTCTCTGTAGCATCTGGTGTTCCCCTCTTGTGACACTGATCATGGCTGGCAGCCACGTCTGTCAACAACTGATGTTTATTAGGTACCCACTCAATTAGAGGTGCTGGTGGCAAAACACCAGGAAGACAAAATGCATGCCCCTGTGATACATAGCTTTTCGAGGGAGAGACACACAACACATTTGTAAGCAAGTAAGATCTTGACAGATGTATGAGTGCAGTGAGGAAATGATCAGGGTAACTGTTGGGTAATAAACCAGGCAGAACGCCACTCTAGATGAGGTAGTCAGCAAAGGTGGCAGGTAGGGACTTCCCGAGTAGTCCAGTGGTTGGGAATCCACCTGGAATGCAGCAGACATGGGTTCGGTCTCTGATTTGGGAAGATTCCACTATGCTGCTGAACAATTAAGCTGGAGTGTCACATCTACTGAGTCTGCAAGCCAGAGCCGGAGAGTCACAGCTACTGAGCCCATATGCCTAGAGCCTCTGCTCCTCAACAAAAGAAACCACTGCAATGAGAAGCCTGCGAACCTCGGCACCTCAAGGGAGAGTAGCTCCCACTTGCTGCAACTAGAGAAAGCCTGTGGACAGCACAGCCAAAAATTAAATAAATAAGTAATTTCAAAAAGAGAGGTGTCAATCTCTCAGTTGTGTTCAACTCTTTGCAACCCCATGGACCATAACCCTCTAGGCTCCTCTGTCCATGGAATTCTCCAGGCAAAATTACTGGAGTGGGTTGCCATTTCCTCCTCCAGGGGATCTTCCTGACCCAGAGATAAAACCTGGCAGATTCTTTACCATCTGAACCACCAGGGAACCCCTCAGAAAGAAAGATGGTGGTTAAAATAAGTTTTGAAGGATGCATAGGGGACAGCCCTGGGAAGAGCCTTCCAAGAAGACAGGAGTTAAGTGCAAAGGCCCTGCAGTGCAAAATGGCTTAGAATATTCAAATAAAGGAAAGGAGGTTGGTTTGCCTGGAGCTTAGCCTGAAATGGTAATCACAACAGTAAGGAAGTCAGCAGAAATTACATAAAGATTTGTGTGACTACACATTTAATATCTGTCCCTAACCCTCCTTCACTGGGGGCGCACTGGTACAGAATCTGCCTGCCAATGCAGGAGATGCGGGTTTGATCCCTGGGTCGAGAAGAGCCCCCTGGAGACGGAAATGGCAATCCACTCCATTATTCTTGCCTCAAAAATTCCATGGACAGAGGAGCCTGGTGGGTTATAGTTCACAGGGTCACAAAGAGTATGGCATGACTGAGTCCATGCACACACACGCACACACACACACACACACCTGGAGATGGAAAGCTCCGGGGCTGGAGGTACTGGGACACTAGTGTTCCCATAATTCCACAAAGGCTAGTACAGGATTTGACACATAGTTGGGTGTGGTGGTGGTTCCATCACTAAGTTGTGTCCAACTTTTTGTGACCCCACAGACCATAGCCAGCCAGGCTCCTCTGTCCATGGGATTTCCCAGGGAAGACTTCTGGGAGTGGATAGCCATTCCCTTCTCCAGGGGATCTTCCTAACCCAAGGATCGAACCCGGGTCTCCTGCATGGCAGGCAACGTCTTTACTGGCTGAGCCAGCAGGACTTGACATGTAGTTGGGACTCTACGTAATGAATAAATGAATGAATACAGCAGTTGGGTTGCTCACTTCAGATGGGAAGCTTGGCAGCTCAAAACAGGTAAGAAGTTAGGGAAAGTTGCAAAGGTAGACGCTTTCCCATAATGAAAAAGAGCAAAGGGAGAAATTTAGTTGGTAAAGGCTGACGGCTGCGTGCATACATGGCAAGTAAGGAAGCAGGGGCAGACAAGAGGCGAAGATCTTGGAAATCTTCACTTCCATATCTGATTGCTGCAAGCACCCAACCTCTGAGGCCCCAGGACATTTATACTAAGCCAGAGGCATTAAAATTAGGCAGCACCTCCAGATTAAATCTAATAGATCTTCCATTTCATTTCCGTCAACCACTGCTGGATTTTGGCACCATTTTCATTGCAAATATGAGTAATGCGGACCCCTTAGTCACTATTAAGTAGCAATCTGGGGAAATCATCTACTTCCAATAATCCATTTCTCTAATTTAGAACACTCTGCAACCATATAATGAATAATGCTGTCACCAGCTCTCTGGTAATAACGTATGACATATGTCTGCAATTGCTCTTTTCAAGATAAATCCCATTGTGTGGTTCCCTTCAGAAAATCCTACTTGTTTATTCACTTGGGCTCCTCACACACAAATACAGTTGATTCATTTCTGGAGATGCATTTAGGAACAGAGCTGCATCCCTGGCTTTGAAATATCAGGAAAAAGTTTTATCCTCACCTAATAAATAGCATTAAGTTTTGTCTACCAATGGTTGATTACTATGCAATTATATTCTTAAGTGCAGGCTGTCAATTAATTCCAAAGTGCCTTCTTTAATTAGTGACACCAGTCAAGATATTCCCATTAGCAATATCTTCCCATTTCTTATAAAAGTAATTTAATTCCACCCCCTCTTAGAGAATGCTAGGTTCTCTTTTGGAAGTTAAGACTGCTTTTCTATTAAATGATGCTCCCTTGATATTCACGGCTGGGATGATCATAAAAATCCCCCAAGTTTTGGGTTCTGTGCTTGCAACAGTCTCTCCTTCCCAAATATGAGGCAATGAAATGAAAACATTCCCCAAAGAACCAGCTCTTTTCCTCCCCAAGAGATGAACAAAGAGGATAAAAGTTATCAAAAACAAAACTAAGTTGCTAGCGAGCATCCTTGTGTCAAACAATGCTTAATACCCTTCCATTTGAGGAAACTCTTCACAACCCTGCCTCTGGGCAAAAAATAATTTCCCTGAGTTAGTCAAATTATTGTATTAAACACTCACCCTAATCCAGGCGTAATGATCAGAAGGGGAAATATCTTGGAACTGACGAGGGAAACATATTGGGCCAAGTAAAAACTATATAAAAGAAATTTATCAAGAGAGTTTGTGTGTTATTATTATATAATTAAATATGTTTCAGGGCATTTTTGCTGTTGCCGTTCAGTCACTAAGTCATGTCCAACTCTTTGCAACTTCATGGGCTGCAGCACACTAGGCTTCCTGGTCCTTCACTATCTCCTGGAGTTTGTTCAAACTCAAGTCCATTGAGTCAGTGATGTTATCTAACCTTCTCATCCTCTGCCATTTCCTTATTCTTTTGCCTTCAATCTTTCCAAGCATCAGGGTCTTTTCCAATGAATTCAGCTTTTTCCATCAGATGGCCATAGTGCTGGAGCTTCAGCTTCAGCATCAGTCCTTCCAATGAATATTCAGAGTTGCTCTCCTTTAGGACTGACTGGTTGGATCTGCTTGCAGTCCAAGGGACTCTCAAGAGTCTTCTCCAGCACCACAGTTTGAAAGTATCAGTTCTTCGGCCCCTACCCAATGGATGCCGGGTGCATCTGCCCCATCCCTGAATGTAACAAGCCCACATGCTCCCAGACACTGACTGCCAAATGACCCCTGGGTGCAAAATTGTCTTGGTTGAGAACTATTGCCATAGAGGATGATATTCTCTTCTTCCTGTTTCTAAGCTCTTCTCCTAGGTTTCTGTGACATTTTGTTCTACCCATCTACTATTGTGTCTTTGATAGTTGTTAAAATCCAGATACAAAAGAGTGAAAGTTCACCTCAGCAAACTTAATTCCAGGAACTAATCAAGAATAATAGTTGCATGTCATTTTAGACTTTCCAATGTGGGAAATTCATAGTACCTGTTAGGAACCCAAGTCTCTAGACATTTCAAGAAAACATGTTTATATCAAGCACATCATTATGCAAATATTCTATTTCCATTTTATAGATAGTATTATACTAACACTTTTCCATACTAGTACCCATAAATTAATGTTGTTCTTTTTAATGGTTGAGTAGTGTTTCATTGTATGAATGGGCCAAAATGTACCCAAGTAAGTTTTGATAAACTTTGCATATGTATACATACATATGTGTGCATGCATAAATATACATGTGTGTGCATGCATGTATACACATAAATGTGTGTGTGTGTTAAGTCACTTCAGTTGTGTCTTACTCTTTGCAACCTCATGAACTGTAACCCACCAGGCTCCTCTGTCCATGGGATTCTCCAGGCAAGAATACTGGAGTGTGTGTGTGTGTGTGTGTGTGTGTATGGCTTCCCAGGTGACTCAGTGGTAAAGAATCTACCTGCAGTACAGGAGACACAGAAGATGTGGTTTCAATTCCTGGGTTGGGAAGATTCCGCGGAGAGGGGAATAGCAACCCACTCCAGTATTCTTCCCTGGGAAATTCCATGGGTAGAGGAACCTGGTGGGCTACAGTCCATAGCGTCGCAAAAAAGTCAGACATGACTTAGCGACTAAACAACAACAACAACAATATATACATTCACATATATACACTTCTTAGTGTATCCTATAGTATACACTGGACTCCACAGGCGGCGCTAGTGGTAAAGAATCCACCTGTGATGCAAGAGACCTAGGAGATGTGACTTCAGTCCCTGGGTTGGGAAGATCTCTTGGAGGAGGGCATGGCAACCCACTCCAGTATTCCTGCCTGGAGAATCCTATGGACAGAGGAGCCTGATGGGTTATGGTCCATGGGGTTGCAGAGAGTCAGATGTTACTGAAACAACTAAGCACAACACATGCAATATATACACAATATATATATGCATATAAACATATACATTTTTTCATACATGTACAAAGTATACATATAAAAACTGCAGTGAATTTAGTTCCTCATAAAAACTGCAGTGAATTTAGTTACCCATATATATTTATTCCTCTGGGTATATATTTGCATTTATGCAGATTAAATTCCTAGATGTAGAACTTCTTGGCTTTCACTTTTTTTAAATGTTTTTTTTTTTTTTTTTTCTGACTACATTTCATTAACTCCCTTTCAAATGCTTTCCCCTCTGGGATCACGCAGGACACCGAGCATTTCTTTGGTGTCTCTTGAGCTCTCACCTTCCATTCATTAGACAATCGAAAACAGAGACCCTGCAATGAGCAACAGACTGGGCTGGGGTCCCAGCTCTGAGTCACTGACCTTCCTGCCAAAGCCCACTTACTCCCTGGCATCTGGCCCACGTCAGGCACCTTGTCCACTCCTCTGCTGGGTCTTGGGGTCTGCCAAGCTTGGAGCCTTTCACTCATTTGCTCCAGGGTCTACTCTGCGCCAGCCCTGAGCTAAGTGCTGGGGAGGAATTGACTAGCACAGAGCAGGTAGGATGGGTCCCCTCAGGACCACAGTGTTCAGTGGTCTAAAAAAAGATATGAATCAAAAGTGCTTAGAAACGCATGCAAAGTTATAGCTGGAATTTCTGCTGCCCAGGAGAGAAGCCCGGCATCCTCTGACAGATAAGAATAAGGCCAGATACAGTCAGAGAATTTGGGGAGAGGGGTTCCTGGACAAGACCAAGTTTCTGTGGCTCCAAAGTCTATGGAAGCATTAACTGGGGAGGGTGATAGAGGTGGTGGAGTCTAGATGCAGTTGGGCCTACGCAAACACCGCTGGTGGGAGGGGAGGGGGTCTTGGAGAGCAGAAGGGATCTCAGCACAGGGGGAGGGGAAGGAGCAGGGTGGCCCTTACTGGAAGGTGAGGCTGGGGGCAGGATGCTCCGAGACTTGCAGACTGAGAGGCGGGTTTGGCCACCTGAGAGAGGAGTTGGGTTTTGGGAAAGCACAGGAAAGCAGCAGAAGGGACATGTCACACCTAGCCTTTGAATGGATCACACTACTGACATAGGAGCCACCAGCTGGCACCCTCGGAGGCCTCCACGAATAGAGCAAACCTTGTCTTCCTTACTGTAAGCCCTGTGCCTCCAGGAATGATTCTGGGTCCGAAAAAGGGCCGAACATCGCTTCCCATTTTTTCTTCTTCTTTTTTTTTCCCTCAGAGTATTTCTTGATTTAAATGAAATTCATTTTTTTCCATTAAAAAACATAAGATATTTAGTATAATTCCCATTTACAGTGATCCAGTCTCTTAAGTTGTGTCCAACCCTTTGCGACCCCATGGACTGTAGCCTACAAGGCTCCTCTGTCCTCCACTATCTCCCGGAGTTTGCCCAGACTGATGTCCAGTGAGTTGGTGATGCTACCCAACCACCTCATCCTCTGCCAACCCTGCTCCTTTTGCCTTCAATCTTTCCCAGCATTGGGGTCTTTTCCAATGCATGGGGTCTTTCCCAATGCGTCGGCTCTTTGCATCACGTGGCCAAAGTATTGGAGCTTCAGCTTCAGCATCAGTCCTTCCAATGAATATTCAGGGTTGATTTCCTTCAGGATTGACTGGTTTGATTTCCCATGCTTTTTCCCAAATAGCCTTGGTACACTAATCATTGCATCTTTATTTTTATTTTTAATTAATTTTTACAGTCATCTTTTATTATTGTAGTATAATTGCTTCAATATTGCATTAGCTTCTACTGTACAACAAAGTGAACCAGCTCTACGTATACACTGCCCATTTCTTCTTTAATGGGTTTACTTTCTTCATCCATGACCACTGGCCTTTTGGTGTGCTTTAGAGGACAGCATTTTCAGCCCTTTGGAGATCATATTGAAGGGAAGAGCTTTTGAAGAAAACAGGATTTTTAAAAAATCAACAAACTGGCATCTGCTTTAACTAGCCTCTAACAAGGGAATTCATTAATTCCAAAATGTAAAAAAAATAATAGAGCAGCCTCTTTAGAAGAATATGATATCTTACAATAACTGATGTTAAATTGGAGGTAACTAAGAGCCTTAATAAACACGTACACAAAAATCTTCACATTTTATCTACTCAACTTCGGGCCCACGCTTCCTTCTCCCCAAACTGAAAAGTTAGTTTAGAGCATGGCTAATCTATTGCGATGCAATCATATTTTCACCTTATCAAATATCCCCACATATTTCTTCTACCCGCTCAAAAATGGAACAGCAGTGATTTAGCTTTTATTTGGAAAATTCTTTATTCATCATACGGAAACACATTCAATTGCATTCGAGGAATTCAATTTCAAACTAATTTATCTTACGTTAATGTTTAAATTCATGAGATTTTGCTTAGACACATCCTTGTAGTGTAATAAATTCTGAGTCAATATGATAATTATTAAAATAGAAATGAGCATGAGAAAAATAAATCGCGTGATCTGAGGGTGAGTTCTCTTGCGCCTGAGCTGTGAGGCTTGTAGCAAAGTGAGAGAAATGAAAAAAGAGAAAAAAATAGTCAAGGGAGGGATGAAAGGAGAGGAGAGAGAGTGTGCATAAGAGCGCGTGTGCTAACACTTATCTGATGCACACTGTGTTCCAGTCATTTCAGGATTTCTTCAAACTCTTGCATCCCTTGGACAGCAAGGAGATCAAACCAATCAATCCTAAAGGAAACCAACCCTGAATATCCATTGGAAGGACTGATGCTGAAGCGCCAAAACTCTGACCACCTGATGTGAAGAGCCCACTCACTGGAAAAGACCAGGACAGTGGGAAAGATGGAAGGCCAAAGGGGAAGGGGGAGGTGAGATGGTTGGATGGCATCACCTACTCAATGGACATGAGTTTGAACAAACTCAGGCAGATAGAGAAGGACAGGGAAGCCTTGCATGCTGCAGTCCATGGGGTCACAAAGAGTTGGGCATGACTTAGCGACTTAAACAACGACAACAAAAGCCTCAGCACAAGCAATGAAGATTGCTCGAGTGGTAATAATACCAGCTAACGATGAGTACTTCCTGTGTGCCAGGCAGTGTTGCATGGGAAATCTGGCTCAATCTTTACAATATACATAGGTGAGATGATGCCTATCCTCCCCAGGTGAGAAAAATGAGATTGGGAGGCATAAGATGACAAGATCAAGGTGAAATACGTAGTAAGAGGGGGATCCAGACGAAGAGCCCAGGTCTGGCTCCATGATCTTAACCATGATGCGCTATGCTCACCCCACCTGTAAAGATGGCGGAAATTTGAATTCGGATTTGCCACACTCCTAAAATCCCACACTCACATTAGAGAGCTTCCCAGGGATCAGAATGTTCCCCCCTCCCCAAGATGAAAGATCCAAGTTCCTGAGTAGGACCCCTGGTTCCTTCCCCACCATCTGGGAACCTTCCACTTGCTGCCAATGTCTTCAAGATCCCAGTCCCATTTTCACCACATTGATTGCTTTCTTCGTCTCCAACCAGTTTCTTTCCATGTGCTATCGATTGAGGACTCACACTTCCTGCAGTAAGTATATACAGTGAATAAATACCCACTAATTGGGAAATGATATTGCAGTTTGAAAAAGGAAGAGAGAGTGGAACTCAGAAACACTTCCTACAGGTGGGTCTTTGGACCTTCACTATCCAAATAGACTGTATCCAGAGTAAAGCTTTCTTTTCTCTTCTCAACTTGCTTGTTCTAGACACATAACTCCTTTTCTCCTGTAATGAATTTCCCTCATCCTTCCCAAATCAGCCCCCAAAAGCCCGATAATCTCTGACTTTCCCATTGATTCTTGCACTGCATGTGTGAATTTTTTTATCTAGAATAGCCATTTTCAACTGGGGCGATTTTGCCCCCAGAAGACATTTGGAAATGCCTGGAGACCTTGTTGGCTGTCACAGTTTGGGTGGAGGGGTGGTGTGACTGGCCTCCAGTGAGCTGAGGTCAGCACCTACATGGTCAGTCGTGGATGACTCTTTGTGACCCTGTGGACAGTAGCCTGCCAGGGAACAGAGGTCAGAGATGCTCTTAAATATTCTACAGTACACACAGCAGTTCCTGCCACCAAAAAAAATTATCTGACCCCAAAAGTCAAAAGTCCAGAAGTGAGGTCAAGAACCCCAGCTTAGAAGGACACAATTAATAGCTATTGATAATGGCTGCCTCCAGAAAGGGGACGGGGACAAGAAGACAGTACTTAAGTCACTTCAGTTGTGTCCAACTCTTTGTGACCCTAAGGACTGTAGCCTGCCAGGCTCCTCTGTCCATGGGATTCTGTAGGCAATAAGACTGGAGTGGGTTGCCACGCCCTTCTCCAGGACCCAGGGATTGAACTCATGTCTCTGCAGTTTCCTGCATTGGCACCACCAGAGAAACCCCAAGAAGACACTATGACTTTTTACTTTTTTCAGTTCTGAACTGCTAACAGCTTTTCTTTACAGCCGATATGTATTATTTTTGAAATGTTATCCTGTTGTTCAGTTGCTCAGTTGAGTCTGACTCTTTGTGACCCCATGGACTGCAGCACGCTAGGCTTCCCTGTCCTTCACCATCTCCTGGAGCTGGCTCAAACTCATGGCCATTGAGTCCGTGATGCAATCCAACCCATCTCATCCTCTGTCGTCCCCTTCTCCTCCTGCCTTCACTTTCCCAGCAACAGGGTCTTTTCCAGTGAGTCGGCTTTTTGCATCAGGTGGCCAAAGTATTGGGATTTCAGCTTTACCATCAGTCCTTCCAATGAATATTCAGGACTAATCTCCTTTAGGATGGACTGGTTTGCTCTCCTTGCAGTCCAAGGGACTCTCAAGAGTCTTCTTCAACGCCACAGTTCAAAAGCATCAATTTTTCGACACTCAGCCTTCTTTGTGGTCCAACTCTCACATCCATACATGACTACTGGAAGAATCATAGCTTTGATTATATGGACCTTTTTTGGCAAAGCAATGTCTCTGTTTTTTAATATGCTATCTAGGTTTGTCATAGCTTATCTTCCAATGAGCAAGTATCTTTTAATTTGGTGGCTACAGTCACCATCTGTAGTGATTTTGGAGACCAAGAAAATTAATTCTGTCACTATTTCCATTGTTTCCTCATCTATTTGCCTGAAGGGATGGGACTAGATGCCATGATCTTAGTTTTTTGAATGTTGAGTTTTAAGCCAAGTTTTTCACTCTCCTCTTTCACCTTCATCAAGAGGTCCTATGACTAATCTACAAAAAAAAAGTATTGTTTTTAAATGTTCTCTTTAAAAAAGGTTTAAAAAAAAAGTTTAAGTGAACTTTTTAAAGGAAGGCAAAACAAATAATAACTGGAAGAAAAATTAGTTTCAAGGGGCTAGGTGATAAATTCAAAGAGGAAATTCCTGTGATACAGCACCAAGCGATTTACCCTTTTCATTACTGTGTGACCAGAAAAAAAAAAAAAAAAAAAAAAAGACAATAGTAACTTGAAGAGATTTATTATTATTTAAGATGATGATGATCAAGCAAAATAGAGGAGATATGCTCAGCATTTTAATGGGAAAAAAAAGAAGAAATCCAGAATTTACTATACATCACCACTTTGTGTTCAAAACAAAGTGACATCTTGAGTTGTTGTCTTGTTGGACAGGCAACTAGTTACATTCCTGAAATTTCTCCTAACTATTCTAAAACTTTAAGATGAAAAATGTAGACAAAGATTTGGAAGTCCACAGGAAAGAAAACTGCACAGTATGTCCACAGTTTCATTCACATTGTTGTTGTTTAGTCACTGGTTCTATCCGACTCTTTTGCGACCCCATCGACTGTACCCCACAAGGCTCCTCTGTCCATGGGGTTTTTCAGGCAAGAATACTGGAGAGGGTTACAATTTCCTACTTTAGGGGATCTTCTCGACCCAGGGATGGAGCCCGGGTCTGCTGCATTGCAGGCAGATTCTTTACCGCTGAGCCACCAGGGAAGCCTTCATTCACATTACCAGCTCCTTATCGTTGATGATGCAGACTGGATGTCACCTCTTCCAGGAAGCTGCTCCTTGCCCTGATTTGTGTGGCACACCTTTGGCATGCTCCTTCCTGAAGCGTCCTGCAATTCCCTCCATCCAGCTCACAGCACAGAACCTTAATTGTCTCTGGTTACCTGTCTAGGTCCCCTAAGGCAGGGGTATCTGATTACCCATCTCTGATTCTGCAGCAACTAGGATACTGTGTGATTCTTAATAGCTATACAAAACTTCAATGGGATGGAACTAATTCAAAGAATGAAAAAAACAGACACAAGGATGAAAAAAATAAAAGGAATATATTTTTACTGACTCTAAGAAAACAAGAATAGGGGAATTCAAAAGCAAGGGATGGGAGGTAGGGGGGTGGTTACTTCCCTGGTGGCCCAGTGCTAAGGCTGCAGTCCCAGGGCAGAAGGCCTGGGTATGATCACTGGTTGGGGAACTAGATCCCACAGACCACAGCTAAGAGTTTGCATGCTGCAGTGAAGATCAAAGATCTCACCTGTCAGAACTAAGACCCAGTCCAGCCAAAGAACACATAAACAAATTAGTGAACAAATTGAAAAGACATGGTGGAGTGGGGAAGAGGGAGGGATATAGTTAAGGAAGGAGGGAGGTGGCATATAGCCTCCTTGGTAACTTGAGGTGGGTGGAGAATATAGGAAGGAGGAGTGGTTAACACAGGCCCCTCCCACCCAGGGGTCCAATGCTGGGCCTGTCTTTGACCAGCTCAGAGCCTGATAAAATGCCTACTCAGTTTCCCATTTGCACAACGGAAGGAATAGCAGTAGTCACGTCATGTGATGCTAAGGAACATGAAATCAGAATCATATATGTACAGCGCCCAAGGAGAGTGCATACATCCTGAGTACCTTCAGGGGTGGCTGTTCTTGGTGATGAATTCTAATGGTGATCAGAACAGTTCCCAGCAGCACATACTCATTAATACTAATCCATGCCCTTTATGTGGCTGACTCTGCTGGGTATTTTAATGCATAAAGAGATCTGAGATTCAGCCATTGCTCTCAAAAGGCTTAGCCTAGTTGCAGAATCAGACCGGCCCCAGCCCTGTCCATGGGGTCTTTCCCACCCCTCTCCCTTCCTCCAAGCCTAAGCTGCCCAGGAAAGCCAGCACTTGGACCTTGAAAAACACACCATAATGTGTAAGTGCGAATTAGCATGGGGTTGTCTACCCTCATACCTTATGAGCGGCTTCATCTGCCATAACTTAGACTGTGATGGGAAATAAAATGCAAGCGCGGCAAAGAGCTCACTGTGCACGGCAAGACATGTTTTATCTCTAGCCACGGAGTGGAATTGCATTCCTGTTGTGAAACCCAGATTGATGCATGCGTTTTATTTATAACCCTTTCTCCCGAAGTTCCTCCAAGTTACAAGTTAGCAATGAAAGTTTGCAGTGGCTTTTAAAAGGCCTGCTGGCATCTCCCCCTGACAGCCAAATTCTTGCAAGTGACAGGAACAGAGCACAGGATGGGCGAGAGTCAGCAGGCATTGACGAATGGACGTGTCCAAGAAAGAATAATTGTGATGGAAGGGAACAAGCAGAAAGCAAAACTGGTGAGCAGGGTCTTCATTCTTAGCCCATCCTACCAGCATCTCAAACTGGCTGCATTCAGCCATTGGTGCTTTTCCCTTTCATCATCCCTTGGACTTGGAGCAGGTCAAGAACCCCTTTCTATTTCCATCTGCCCCTTCTCATTCCATCTCCTCCAGCAGCGGCAGAAAATGCCCCCAGAACCATTTAGCTAGCAGTGCCCTCCATTTAGTAAGCATTTCTCAATTCTGTACATACACGCTGCCGTATGTGGTCATGCAGAAGATATGGTAGTCAAGAAATCCCAACCTCTAAATGCAAAGTTGCTTGAGTCATGTCCAATATTTTGCTACCCTATGGACTATAGCCTGCCAGGATCCTCTGTCCATGGTATTTTCCAGGCAAGAGAACTGGAGTGGGTTGCCATTTCCTCCTCCAGGGTATCTTCCCAACTCACGGATTGGACCCAGGGATTGAACCAGTGTTTCTTATGTCTGCCTGCATTAGCAGGCATGTTCTTTACCACTAGCACCACCTGAGAAGCCCAATACTAGAGACAAGCAAATCAAAGATAAGCACTCTTTGCTTCTCTTAGGTCAGGAAAACAGTCCAACACTGCCTCAAAGAATTCAACATAGTGTTGCTATATGACCCAGAGATTCCATTTGTAGGTACATACTCAAAAAAACACAAACAGGTGCTCAAATAACACATGCACACACATGTTCATAGCTGCGCTATTTATGACAGTCAAAAGGTAGAAACAACCCCAATGTCCATCAGTGGAAAAATGGATCAAACAAATCATGGTATAGCATTACAATGGAATGTTATTCACCCATAAAAAGTGGGATGGCAACCAAATAGATATTATGATGCTACACAGATCATAAATATATGCTATCAAAGATATTACACTAAGTTTAAGAACCTAAAGACAAAAAATCATGTGCTCTGCTTCCATGTATGTGAACAATTCAGAGAGACAGAAGGCAGATTCAAGGTTGCCCAGAGATATGGGAAAGTAGAAATGAAGATAATTGGAACTAGATAAAAATGGTTGTGCAATAGGTTGAGTGTACCATGTGCCACTAAATTGCTCACTGGAACACAGTTATGTATTTTCTTTTTTTTTTTTTTTCTTTAAGATTGTGAAGGGACTCAGCCATACATACATGTGTATCCATTCTCCCTCGAGCTCCCCTCCTATCCAGGCTGCCACATAAAATTGAGCAGAGTTCCCTGTGCTGTATGGAAGGTCCTTGTTGGTTAGCCATTGTAAATACAGCAGTGTGTTTATATGAAATTCACCTCAAATAATAACCAAAAATAAATATCAAAGACTACAGAGTTTTCTAATTCTGGGACAGAACAGGTCAGGTACCAAGATCCAGTTTTGGAGGGGGAAAAACCAGAGACTGAAGTCACTCATGGTCAGGGTTAGCTGTGAAGTGACACTGAGTCTAAAACAGGTGCAAGAGGAGCGTCCATGGGTGTGGACTTACAGTAAAGGTCTCAGCACAGATGCAGGACGTGGCATTGGATCTCAGGGCTATGATACTATTTTCTAGCTGTGTAATGCTGGCGACTTCACCATTTCTGAGCCTTGCTGTCCATACTGGAAACAGATGGGGAATTGTCTTTGCTGGGTTGCCTCAAGAATCCAATGACAGTGATTGCAAAAATCTATTGTAAACCATAGAATGTAATACACAGTAAATGTTCAACTTACTGATTATCACGTAATCACCATGCACAGAATGTGTGGTCAAGGCTGCCAAGGACGACAAAGGTCAGACCCAGGAATGTCCTCCTGAGGCCACTGCACTATGTAGAGAACACTACTCTCCTGCTGATGACAGAAGCACATGAGGGTGACCCCAACTCCACGAGTACGTCTAATGCCTCTGCTGGCATCATGCCTGCTAACATTCCATTGGTCAGATGAAGTCACAAGACCAAAACCAGGATAAGAGACAGGGAATATCCACCTGCTACTCTAACGAGAGGAACACACCAAAGGAGACGTGGACAGTGGGGGAAGGGATGAAAAATATGAAACGTTAATACAAATATACCCTGACATCCCAAGATATTTGTGTTCCCGTTTTAGAGACAGGAAACCAGACACTTAGCAACAGTACCAAGATCATTTAGCTTGAAAATGAGAGCTGGGCTTAAACCAGGTCATCTAGCGTTAAAGCACAATAGCAGGACACAGTGAGATTCCGGGGAGACGGTGTAGGAACAAGGCGTGAGGCAAAACTTCACGGAGGTCATGACCCTCCTCGTCTGATATGAATGACATTCCAAGGGTGTTTCACAAATGCTCACATTATTACCATTAATAGGATTTCTGTAGCTGGGCATGAACTACTTAATACAGTAGAAATGTGATTAAAGGGACTTCCCACTTTAAGGGACCTACTTTGGAGCAGACCTCTGTCCAACTTCAGGCACGTCTGCTCCAAAGTAGCTTTTTTTTTTTTTTTTTTTCTTTTACCAAATTAAGTCTTCATTGAATTTGTTATAATACTGCTTCTGTTCTGTTTAGGTTTTTTGGTGGTGTGTCATGTGGGATCTTAGCTTCCTGACCAAGGATTGAACCCACACCTCCTGCATGGGAAGGCAAGGTCTTAACCACTGGACCAACAGGGAAGTCCCCAAAATAAGTTTTAAAACAATCATTTCCATCATGAGACACTCAAAGAAGGTGACCCCTGCAGCTGACAGCTCAGCAGCATCCTCCTACGTGAAAGATGCATTCTGGTTAAGTGTGTTTGAAATTATGACAGATTAAGGTGAGCAGAAATGCATTACCTGGGTGTCTGCTTTCACTTAAAAATCTCCAGAAACAAGGTTCTTATCTCTGATTGTGTGGACGATTTGATGGATTATAGGTCCAGTCAAGGGGGGAGCACTCACTCAGAACCCCTAATTGGCAATATGCATGCTGCCATGTCAAAGCTTTCCTCCTGAGGGCCTTCCTGTGATGAATTATCTAGACTTGAATTCCAGTTCATCATGTGCAAAAGTCATGTAAAGGTAAACTGGGCCCATCTTGCAACAACAAAACCCATGACTGACTCTCATCCAGATGCCTTTCTCAGTAAGTCAGAGATGTCACAATTCTTTTAAAATGGTAAACACTCAGAAAGGAGCTCTTCTCCCTAAAGTATTTCCCCATCTTATTACAGCTAAGACTGTATCTCCAGGTCTTCAAGCACCTTCTGAAAGCTTCCTGTTGCCCTTGGCATCAGTGGAGTGGAATTACTTTTCTAATTGCACCCAAAGGCATAGACACAGTGTTGACATGTTTGGTAGGAACTGATTTTTCTTCTCCTAAAGTAATTATTAAAAATAGAATATTAGATCATTAGAATTAGAATGAGGGTTGTCTGCAAAGAATGGGAGAGTTTTTGCTTGGCAGTCAAGGCAACAGAGTGCAGTGGTTAAGAGTAAGTGGTCTAGGACTTCCCTGGTGGTCCAGTGGTTAAGAATCTGCCTGCCAATGCAGGGGACACATGTTCAATCTCCCTGTGCAGCAAGATTTTGCATGCCTTGGAGCAACTAAGCCCAGGAGCCACAAATACCAAAGCCCACATTCTAGAGACTGTGCTTTGCAACAAGAGAACCATTGCAACGAGAAACCCTCACGCTGCAATGAAGAGTAGCCCTGTTCGAAGCAAGTGGAGAAAGTGAGCCTTCACACAGCAATGAAGACCTGGTGCAGTCAAAATTAACTGATTAAAAAAAACAAAAAAACAAAAAAACAAAAAAAGAAGTGCTCTGGAGTCAGACAGACCTGAGTTTGAATCCTGGCTCTGGCAAATCACAAGTGGGCAACCTTGGGCAAGTCACATACTCTCTCCAATATTTAGTTTACTCCCCTGTAGGAGGATTGATTCCACGAGATGCTGTATGGACAGACAGGATGCAATGTCTGCCACGGAGGATGCTGGAATAACGGTTGAAAAATACAGACAGATCACAGCACTCACTTGCATCATGTCTTTCAGTGGATTCCCTGGTCATAGGGCACAGCCCGTGAACCGGACATGGCCTGCAATGGCCAGCACGTCTCTCCTCTCCAACCTCGCCTCCAGCCCCATCCATCCTCGAGTGTTGCATTCTTAAGGACTTTGCACTTCACTCCCTCAGCTTCCCTAGACCTTCTCTGCTGCTCTCTCTCCTCCCAATTCAGCCTGGTGAATGCCACCCATGCTTCAAGCATCTTCTCAAATGTCACTTTGAAGAATCCTCTTTGGATTCACATCCATGATCTCTGTTTCCTACTCTTGTGGCCCCGGTATAAATTCCCTTCACAGCATGTATTAGAGATTGTATTTTTTTTATTTCTTTGATTTATGCCTATCTCTCCACCCCAGTTAAACTCTAAGCTCTGTGAAACTGGAGATCTGGTCTAATTTGCTCCTAGGACCTGGCATCAGGCCTGACACCTACTAGGTATTCAACGGTTAGTTATTCAATGAATGACACACACTAGGTATCCAATGGTTAGTGATTCAATGAATGGATGGAAAACAATGTCACAGAAAAGAAGTGAACGCAGCCTGCTGCTCTGTGATGACCTAGAGGGGTGGGATGGGGGTGGTGGGAGGGAGATCCAAGAGAGAGGAGATACATGTCTGCATAGGACTGATTCACTCCACTGTACAGCTGAAACTAATACAACATGATAAAGCAATTATATTTCATTAAAAAATAAAAAACATTTAGGACTAGTGCATGAGTTCTGTCTTAATTAGCTTCCTTGCCTTCAGCTTAAACAGCACAAAAGGGTATTTCTGAGTCTCGTTTAGATATCCCTTCCCTGCCTTCCTCTTTATTACTATATCACAGAAGAAAATGATAATAATTACTATTGTAATATTGATGATTCAATGAGATCATTTCCTGATATTGGCTGGTATGGTGTGGTGTTGTTTTGTAGTTTTAAATAAGCTCCCTATGTGGGCTATTAAATAAAGTGGGGACAAATGAGAGGAATTATGCATTCGCTCTTCACTCCAGGACAAGTTGTTATGTTTGCCTGAATCTAATTTCCCTTCATCTAGATCACTGAACCGAACCTCAGCTATTGCTGGTGCCAAGTTGAGAGTGTTGGTGGAGGCCTGGTTAATAACTTGCTGGTAAGTTCAGCAAGGGAGGAATTGCGCCCAGTCTGGGCCATTATTTCTCTTCCTTTACGTAAGAGGGTGTTTGGGGCTGAGCTGAAATGGAGGCAGTGGGAGGGTAAACACTACCTTCCTGTTCTATTCACTCATTCCCAATGGACGCTTTCCCAAACTCCATGTGCTTCCTGATCTCGACAAGCCCGAGAGGTTTTATTTTACTACTAGAGAAGTAAGAAGAAGAGTTTGATAGGAGGTGAGAGTTTGGGACTCGGAAAGGGGATAAGAAAACTCAACATGAATGGGGGTGCATCTGTGCCCTGCTCATTTCCTGGGGTTGATTCCAAGCCACCTGTGGATGGAGCAGTTTCCAGTGCAGAAGGTGGGGGAGACTTGGTATCAATATAAGGAGATCTCCTTTGGGGAGGAGGCCACAGATCACAGCACAGAGCCAGGAAGGGGGCTGTCCGCCCTGTCTCTAAAGAAGATGGAAGGATGGTCTGGGATCCCCAAACGAGAGCCATGGGAGCATCCAGAGGGGATGTCTAGGAATGGATGTCAGAGTTCTCCAGATAAGAGGTGACGATGGTGGACCCCTGGGAGCAGCTACATGGTCAGTGTGGGGCTGGAAAAGACAAATGTCCGATTCATGGTATATGGGTTTAAGTGTCACCTGGGAAAGATGGCCAGAGATAATTTGTTTTTCCTCCAGGTTTTTTTTAATTATAGTTTTAAAAATTTTATTTCTAATTGGAGGATAATTCCTTTAAAATACTGTGATGGTATCTGCCACACATCAACATGAATCAGCTGCAGATATACAAACATCCCCTCCCTCCCGAGCCTCCCTCCCACCTCCCTCCCCATCCTAATTATACTTGATTTCCAATGCTGTGTTAGTTTCAGGTGTAGCGCAAAGTGATCCAGTTCTTTTCAGATTCTTTCCATTATAAGGTTATCATGTGATGTTGAATATAGTTCCCTGTGCTATACAAGAGATCCTTGTTTGCCTTTCTTATACATAGCAGTATGTATAGGTTAATCCTAAACTGTTAATATATCCCTGCTCCCCCCACCCCTCACCCTGTGTCCAGAAAATCCTCTGGAGAAGGAAATGGAAACCCACTCTAGCATTCTTGCCTGGAAAATTCCATGAACAGAGGCGCCTGGTGGTCACAAAGACTTGGACACAACTGAGCACACACACCATGACAAGTCAACGTGTATATGTTCATCCCAAACTCCTAATCTATTTCTCCCCTCTCCCTTCCCCCTGTGTTGACCATAAGTTCATTTTCAACGTCTGAGACTCTATTTCTGTCTTGTAAATAAGTTCATTTGTCTGTATTTTTTAGATTCCATCTATAAGTAATATCATATGATATTTGTCTTTCTCTGCCAGAAATAATTTGGATACGCCCTAGGGTATGGTGGAAGACCAATTTTTAGTGATAAGCCAATGATTTTATTTCCTACAGTCATAATTTTGTATATGTAGTAATTGTGACCTAATATTTCAGCCATAAAACAATGAGTCCCCTGGACAAAGAGGTCATGCATTTTTTTAAATGAGAGTAAACAAAAATTCATGGTTTTCTTCATATAGCTCAGCATTGTTTAACTGGCTGCCAGGACAATGTGTCATTTTCCTGAAATACAACTTTGTAAACACTAAGACAAAAATAAACAGAGGGAGGGAACTTTTTAAAATTCCTCCTTTCCTTCCTTATTTTTCCAGTCTCCAAAGAAAGACAGCAACAACCTCTAGAAGCATCTTAACTCTGACACGACTGCCCAAGGATTCAGGAACTCCCCACCACTGTGTAAAGCTCTGACGTCCATGATGCTGAGTTAGAAACCTTATGTGGTAAAGCAAAGGACCTACAAGGAAAATGCCAGCCCTCGGCACTAGTGGGCGACCAGCAGGCAAATCTCCAGTTTGCTCAGGGCCACGCCTGTTCCTCAAATATGCAGGCCAAACCTGGGCATTTAAAATGGAATCAAGTCTTAGCAGTCTAAATTAGCACTTTGCTTTCTACGCTGTCATTCTAAGGTCCTCTCAGGAAAATCTCATTGCTTGGTCTACAGGGAGAAATACACATTGAAATGCAGTCCCAGACAAAACAGGAAATGAAAAGAGCATCTTAAAATTCACAGACATTCATTTTAACAGGAGGGAAAATAATTTATCCCTTGGGGCCTTACTTTTAAGAGTCATTAATTAATTAATTTTAAATGATTTTGTTTTAACAGCAAGCTTCTTATAAAGGCTACATCATATGGAGACTGATGAAAAATATATATATATACAGGTTGATTCAAAAAAATCAAACCAGCAAATGCGTATTGCACTATGTGTTTGGAGAAATGGCCATGACTGTTCCCATTCCTGTTGAGAAGAATTAACATATATATATGAAATTCTAGTCTTCAACATATTTCAATATTTTTCTCTTTGTCTTATAAATATCAGCATTCAGGTTGTTAATCTTCCCCAAATCAGTAAAAAAGTCAAGTTAATTTTGGAATCATATGAGGACTAGCTCCATTAAATACTCTCTTCTCCTAAATTGAACAAGCCAGAATTTTGTGACACTTGTGGAAAAAAAAATATCCATTAATATGCAGGGAAAAAATAAAAATGTTAAATGTTACTTGGTGAAAACCTTACCATATTAACAGAGGTGATTTTATCCCATACCATTTATCATCTTGGCCAACATCATTGGGTCCAATTCTATTGCTGCACAGTTGAATGGTAATTCTACTTCTCATTCCTTTTTCTTTCCAGTGCATTATAACGGCCTCTCAGGCTTTCCCTTCCCTAAGTCCACTCCTGCAAAAGCAGTTCGGTACAATTCTTTTCAAACCCCAGTATCATTTTTCTGTGAATTGGGAGGCCTTAAAATTTATCTCATAAAATTGAGTTTCTAATAAAGGTCTCTCTGCCAGACAGAAGCAGCCAGGTGTTTTTCATTTATTTTGTGATCTTAGTTTTTCCTGTGTAGATTTTATAATTGTTCCCACAAATTGTTTACATTTATTTTGGAATAAGACAGTGAATTATCTGGCAGTTCTATAGTTATAAGCAACAGAATCTATGGCTAACCCAAGAAAAAAGGGGGGGTTATAGAAGAATATGGGATATTCATGGAATTAAGACTCATAAAAGGGTATTGTTCATGCAGAAATAAATACCATTGTTCATCATCATATCAGCCATTCTTCTAGAGTCAGAGTCCCAGGAAAGAGAGGACAGCTGGCCAGGCTTAGATTCTGTGTCCATCTCTTCACCACATTTGGTCAAGAAGAAGGAGAAGGAACTCATAGAAGCTGTCTGTATGGTTCTCAGGGGACTTTGTGTTTTTAGGACATCTGTATTGTCAGACCCATTTGGATCACAGCGTGGTAGAAAGGTAATCTCTCCAAAATAATAATAATAATAAAATTAAAGAGTAGGGCTGGCTATTTTGTGGAGAGCTAAAATCAAAAGCCAAACAACATAATTTACTCCAGATTGTATGGACAAAGACATGCAAGTCAACGAAGGTAATTGAGACTTAATCCCTAATTATGTATATATAAAGGTACATTTGCTATGAATTACCATCTCCAGAAATTAATACCTGTGAAGGAAGAAAAAGATAGCTATTTCTTTCCTGGGATCTTTCAGAGCTGATCTTATTTGGTTATCGAAAGAGATGGGGGAAGAAGGGGACGAGGGAGAGAGAGAAAGGGGAGAGAGGGAGAGAAAGACAGAGGGAGCAAGACAGAGAGAAGGAGGGAAGGAGGGAGACAGAAGGCAGGAGGCAGAAGGAGAGGGCGAGATGGAGAGGGAGAGAGAAAATCTCAAGGGAGCCTAGCCAGGGAAGCAGCTCTAGATATCTGATCATATCAAGCTCAACTCAGAACGAGTGGGTCGGCTCATCTCGGTGGTGTTTATTCATTTGGACAAAAGCAACTCTCTCCAATTTCACAACTTCCAGAAAGGCAGTGGGCTGCTGAATTATACTTGGTACGACAGCACTCTTCCAGAGAACTGGAATGAGATTTTTTGGCAGCTAAAGTGTTTTTTTAAAAGCCACTGTTTTCTATGATTGCCCCCATCTTATAAATGGCTCTGCTGCTGAGAATGACCAATTCAGAGACAAGGAAAAACTCCTTTCCACAGCTCCACAGACCTCATCTAAACTTCTCAGATTTCAGTTTGTTTTGCACCGTGTTCCTAAGGATGTCTGATGGGATAGTGATTCTGTCCCACGGTGCACGCCACTTCTGGTTTGATTTTATATACAACAGAATGAAGTCTTGGGTCCTTAGAAACTTCCTAAATTCTGTCTCCTAGAATGAATTACAGCTCTCCAGTGTAGATGGGGAAGACAAAGGGTTTGGAAGTACACAGACCTGGCTTACTGCGTTCCTTTCTCACTGAGTCTTTAACCTCTGAACCTCGGATTCCTCTTTTATAAAATAGTATCTATCTTACTAAATAAAGGCAAGAGCACATAAAAGTGTTTGGTGCAGTTACAATTGCGTAGGAGAAACATACGTAAATTTCTTTCTACCCATGCTTTGGGATTATCTGACACTGTTTCCTACTAAGGGGTCACAGGAAGTATTGATATGGATGGCTACATATTTGCAAGGCGTGACGATTTTCAGTACCTTGGAGACAGTGGCAGGGAGTTTAGAGTGTCTGTCTCCATTGCTGACCTGCAAATAGGTTCATCAGTACCATCTTTCTAGAGTCCATAAACATGCATTAATAATATTTGTCTTTCTCTTTCTGACATACTTCACTCTGTACAGTAGGTTCCAGGCTCATCCACCTCATCAGGACTGTCTCAAATGCATTCTTTATTAAAGCTGAGTAACATTCCATTGTATATATGTACCACAATTTCTGTATCTATTCACATTGATTTGTGTATATTGAAAAATCCTTGTGTCCCTGGGATAAATCCCACTTGATCACGGTGTTGTGGTTTTTGTGTGTTGCTGGATTCTGTTTACTAGTATTTTATTGATGATTTTTGCATTCATGTTCATTGGTGATATTGGTCTGCAATTCTCTTTTTGTGTGTGTGTAATATCTTTGTCTTATTTTTGTATCAGGGTGATGGTGGCCTCAGAAAATGAGCTCGGGAATGTTCCCTCCTCTGCAATTTTCTAACTTGTTTCTAAACACTTGATAGTGGGAAGCTGCTCTATAGAACAGGGAACTTAGCTCAGTGCTCTGTGGTGACCCAGGGGATGGGGTGGGGAGGGGACAGTGAGAGAGACCCGGGGGGGGGGGGGATATACATTTACAGACAGCTGGTTCACTTTGCTATACAGCAGAAACTAACTCAACATTGTAAAGCAACTATACCCCAATTAAAAAAAAATAAAAAAATCCATCTCTGGAAAGAGAAATAGAAATATTTGGGGGCAGAGATTGGAAGAAGAATTGATCTCCATTGTGTATTATTTTATAATGTGTGAAATTAGATACACATGAATATATTATCCACTAAAGTTTAACTTAAAATAATAACCACCACCCCAAACCCAAAAATGAGATGATACATCTGGCAATCAAAGCCCATCAGGCAATGTCTGTGGAGTATCCACAACAGTCACTCTCAAGACGATCGGAGAAAACGATGCTGTGGTTCCTTCCATCTAACAGCCACTCACTGGAGAAGCTGGGGGTGGGGGGAGCTCATCAGAATATAGTTTACTCACTTAAAGAAAAGAAATTCTACTTGGATAGCTTTTAGGAAGGTAATCCTGCCAGAGGAGAATTAAAAGGTTGCTTCAATAACATGGGCATAATGAGGAGATCAGAATGAAGGTGAAGCAGCAAGGAAGGAGGGGGGGAGAACTGAGGCAATTCCAAAGGTCTGAGACCTCAGCAGAATATAGACACCACCTGCTGGAAGCTGCTAGACAACTCAATAGGACTACTAGGCACATGAAGGAAAGAAAGTGTTAGTCACTTGAAAGATAGACACATGAATGCTCGGTTGTGTCTGACTCTTTGGACCCATGGACTGTAGCCCACCAGGCTCCTCTCTCCACGGGACTCTCTAGGCAAGAATACTGGAGTGGGTCACCACTTTCTCCTCCAGAGGATCTTCCTGACTCAGGGATGGAACCCAGGTCCCCTGTATTGCTGCTGGATTCTTTACCATCTGAGCCACCAGGGAAGTCATTGATAGATAGACGCATAGGGTTAGAATAAGTGTCTTAATGTCATATGTCAAGCAAGTTCACAACAGTGAATGAGCACATGGACTCACAATTCCTTTACTCAATCCTGACATTATTCTCGCATTTCCTGTCTCAGTGAATGGAACCACAATCCACCAAAGAAACCAGAAAGCAGTTGTCTTTTACTCATCTTTCTCCCCAAATAGCTATAACAAATCAATACCAAATTCTATTAATGTTATGCCTTAGGTCTATTGCATCTGTTTACACATTTACTTCTCTGTGTCTCTCCAAACATCTTAGTCTAAGGTGACATCACTTCTTGTTTGAACTAATATAACATGGCAGATAGTGAAGGACAGAGGAGCCTGCTATGCTGTAGTCCATGAGGTTGCAAAGAGTCAGATACGACTCAGTGCCTGAACAACAACAGACTCACTGGTCTTCCTGTTCACTCCAGAATCTATCGCATTTCTGAAATTGAAACCAGTGCTTCATTAAAGAAGGAGGAGGAGAGGGAGGGAGAGCTGAAGAAATCACAAATCTAGAAAAATGCTCCTCTGGTAACACAGGGCTTCCCAGGTTGCTCAGTGGTAAAGAATCTGCCTGCCAGTGCAGGAGCCTCAAGAGATGTGGGTTCAATCCCTGGCTTAGGAAGATCCCCTAGAGGAGAAAATGGTAACCCACCCCATAACTCTTGCCTGGAAAATCCCATGGGCAGAGGAGTCTGGCAGGCTTGGGCTGCAAAGAGTTGGACACAACTGAGTGACTGAGCATGCGCGCGCGCGCACACACACACACACACACACACACACACACACATACTACTAACACAAAACAATATTATCTCATTAACATAAAGTTTACTATTTTCAGTTCAGTTCAGTCACTTAGTCGTGTCTGACTCTTTGTGACCCCACGAACCGCAGCACGCCAGGCCTCCCTGTCCATCACCAACTCCCGGAGTCCACCCAAACCCTCGTCCATGCAGTCAGTAATGAAATCCAACCATCTCATTTTAGAATATATCATAATCCAAATTCAGTACTACATATGAGTAAATTGCATATATATATATATATATATATATATATATATATATATATATATATATGTAAAAGCAATAAATGATAACATTTGCAGGGAGCAATCCAGATTCCATAAAAAGTATTTTTTTTTTTTTTACCAAATACTATCCACCTAAACTGGTGAATACATACAAATCGCTTTATTTACTCATCAGGACAGGCCCAGTAACAATTATTTCTGAAATCATTTAACATTTATTAGCTTAAGGTAGTATATGAATTTTAAAAGAATGCAAATGCACTTTTTTAGAACACTATATTTGTTCTGGTTCTAGATTTTTCTTATTATAAAGCACAATTTCCCATTCTATCTTTGGAAACATTGATTTTCTGGTGATATTAAACTAAGTATTCAACATCATCAGATTAATATAAAGCTTTGTAATGATTTTCAGAAAAGAATAGTACTCAGGAAAATCTTTAAACAAATACTAGCTATGGAAGAACATCCATTTAATTAGTTTACCAGTTATTCTCTTATATTGTGACCTGTGACAATTCTACAGTGATTTCTACTCCAATTAATTCTATTCTAAATCATCTAAACATTCTAATAGGTGTTTGTCTGGGTCATCTTTGTGAACCATATACATCTCCGAGATGCTGGATGATATCTTATGTAGACATAGCAAGGGAATATTATTAGTATGAAAATATTTACAGCTTTTCCTCTCCCCAGCCCACCAAAGATAACTTCATTTCCAGTTTTGTTTTTGGAATTTCATTGCTCAGAACTAGCTCAATGGGTTAAAAAAAAAAAATAGACCAGAAGAGACTGAAGATTCACTTGCAAAGAGCCAAGTTTACTATCAGAGAAAGGGTAAGAGAGAAGGTCTGGACAATGAGGAAAAGGAGGATGTGGAAGGGTTTCAGATGACGTGAGTGTGGGGATCTTTTTGGAGAAGAAAATGGCAATCTGCTCCGGTATTCTTGCCTGGGAAATTCTGTGGGCAGAGGAGCCTGGAAGGCTTATAGTCCATGGGGTCGCAAAGAGCTGGACACGACTTAGTGACTAAACAACAGCAACAATGGGAATCTTGGGAATACACAGGGGAGGGAAAAATGTTTCTGAGAGAAACAGTGGACATTGTATGAAGGATGCGAAAGACTTGACAAGATGGGTCAAGAGAACATTAAAGATGTTCTCAGCATACATTAATAGCTGACCTCCCCTTGGTAAACATCCTTCAAGAGACACCAGGAACAACCTGATGCACTCTTAATGTCTGATGATGTGTATTTCACATCATAACAAGGCAAATCATTATCGGATCTGACTTTCTGTTTTCCAATGACAACCAAACTTTCCTGTTTGGGATAAAATGCACTCTGAAGAACATAATTCCAATTCCCACACTTAATCTAGGAGTCAGAGTGACAAATGCACATACTTGGCAATAGGGAACGGACCTTCACCCCAGCCTCCTGGGTGCCAAGGTTCCCCTTTTTTTAAAATTTGTTTTTAATTGGGGGGAAATTTCTTTACAACACTGTTGGTTTCTGCCTTACAACAATGCAAGTCAGCCATAATTATACATATATTACCTTCCTCTGGAGCCTGCCTCTCCCCAGTCCCACTCATCTAGGTCATCACAGAGCACCCAGCCTGGGCTCCCTGTGTTATATAGCAACTTCTCAGCAGTTATCTGTTTTACACACACAGTATATATGTGTGTGTGTGTGTGTGTGTGTGTGTGTGTGTGTGTGTGTGTGTGAATGAATGCACAGCACTCTGCCCCAGCCATCTGCAAAGTAGAGGCTTGTACTCCTTAGGAAACCAGCTCTTCTAATGAACAGTGCATTCTCATTATTGACACTCCCATGAAAAAACACAGGGTGAAATCTGATATTTTTCATCCAATCAATATCCCCCAACTTCCAGAGTAACCACCTGCACTGTCTAGAGTTCCATTTAGAATTCTTCACCTACAGCAGGAAGACTGTTTATGTGTCTAGAGCTATTGACATTGTCGGCTCTACTAGAGGGCAAGCTCTATTCAGTCAGTCTTCAATTAACACATATTCACCTGTAATGTGTCAGGGCTAGATGAGGGGCTAAGGGTGGATCTGGTTAGAATGCAACTTTCATGAAGGAAGGAAATTTTGTCTTTGTCCACCCCTGTGGATCAAAGTACTTAAAATGATAGGAATATTGGATAAGACAAGCATTTTTACTTGACTTCTTTAAATTTATCACATCAAGGCACACTCTAAGGTAAATCTTATCAATAT
Organism: Muntiacus reevesi; assembly: GCF_963930625.1. NCBI lineage: Eukaryota > Metazoa > Chordata > Mammalia > Artiodactyla > Cervidae > Muntiacus > Muntiacus reevesi. Next base: position 184,929,547 of record NC_089250.1, on the reverse strand, counting down.
ACTTTTGAGTGTAATTCTGTATACACAGCTTAGCTTTAGGTGTAACCTCTGTGCATGTGTGTTTATAATCGCTCAGTCATGTCTGACTCTGTGACCCTTTGGACTATAGCCCACCAGGCTCCTATCTCCATGGGATTTCCTAGGCAAGAATACTGGAGTGGGTGGCCATTTCCTCCTAGGAGATCTTCCCGACCCAGGGATCGATCTCGAATCTTCTGTGTCTCCTGGATCTTGTAGGTGGATTCTTTACCCTCTGAGTCATTCGGGAAGCCCAAAGACACATTTTGTCAGAAGTAGGATGTAACATGGAAGTGTTAGGAAATTTTGGATTCTGACCAATATCCAAGGTCTATATTAATGGGAATAGCTTACTAGTTAATAATATTTTACAACTTACAGCATCATCTTATTTTGTAATGGGAGTTCTTTAGAAAAAATTCAAAATGTAGGCTTGAACTTCCTAGTGTAATTATACAATGACTTCTCCTTACTATGGGAAGTAATTTTCTGATAATTACTCTTAAAGAAAGTAGGCCCAGGTCTCTAGTCCTTATCTGGTAAAACATCTGCACATTTGTACAAGGGAAAATGAGTAATGGTTAATGATTCTTTGGCTAAAGTCCTACTGGTTTAGGAATCCTCTTTCCTTGTCTTTTCAATGGTGTTGCTGTTGTTCAGTAACTAAGTCATGCCCAACTCCTTGTGACCCCATGGACTGCAGCATGCCAGGCTTGCTTGCCCTTAACTGTCTCCCAGAGTTTGCTCAAACTCATGTCCATTGAGTCAGTGATGCCATTCAACCATCTCATCCTCTGCCGCCCCCTTCTCCTTTTGCCTTCAATCTTTCCCAAAAGACCCATTATCAGGGTCTTTTCCAATGTGTTGGCTCTTCGAATCAGGTGACCAAAGTATCGGAGCTTCAATTTCAGCATCAGTCCTTTCAGTGATTGTTCAGGGTTGATTTACTTTAGGATTAATAGGTTTGATCTCCTTTCTGTTCAAGGAACTCTCAAGAGTCTTTGCCAGCACCACAATTCAAACACATCCATTTTTTGGCACTCAGCCTTCTTTATAATCTCACATTCACATATGACTACAGGAAAACCATGGCTTTGATGATGGAAAACCATATTTGATGATATGGACTTCTGTCAGCAAAGAGATTTCTCTGCTTCTTTTTTTTTTAATTTATTTTTTTTTATTTTTCAGTGGGTTTTGTCATACATTAATATGAATCAGCCATAGAGTTACACGTATTCCCCATCCCGGTCCCCTATCCCACCTCCCTCTCCACCCGATTCCTCTGGGTCTTCCCAGCCCACCAGGCCCGAGCACTTGACTCATGCCTCCCACCTGGGCTGGTGGTCTGTTTCACCACAGATAATATACATGCTGTGCTTTTTAACACTGTCTAGGTGTGTCATAGCTTTACTTCCAAAGAGCAAGTACATTTTAATTTCATGGCTTCAGTCATCATCTTCAGTGATTTGGAGCCCAAGAAAATAAAATCTTAATTTAAAGGGCACTGACTTTCACTTGGGACTTCCCTGGTGGTTCAGAAGATAAAGAGTCTGCCTGCAGTGTGGGAGACCCAGGTTCAATCCCTGCGTCCTTAAGATCCTCTAGGAGAAGAAAATGGCTACCCACTCTTGTATTCTTGCCTGGAGAATCCCATGGTTAGAGGAGCCTGACAGGCTACAGTCCATGGGGTTGCAAAGAGTCAGACATGACTTAGCAACTAACACTAACTTTCCTTTTTATTAATAAATGATAAGAAGAATTTTATTGAGTCATCATGAACTGACTCAATCATCTTTAAATTTACTATCAGGCTATATACATGTGTCTTATTCTGCATTGAATTTACTATCAGGCTATATATGTGTGTCTCACTTTGCATAATTATCTTGAATTGGAAGATCCCCAGTGGAAACAAGCTTGCATAAGTTAAACACAATTGTATTTTCAATATACAAGTCTGAACACAGCAAGAGACTTGCATGGTTTTACCTCATTGCTAGGTCTTATTAGTATATCCTGAATATATAAGTACCATCACACTTTGTAATTTAACAGTATGGTGAAATATATATGAATATCACCTTTAAATTTTTCTTTTATGTTTAATCCAGATTCTCTCTACCAAAAGCACCACCCAAGGCATCAGCATTGACCAGGAGCATGTTAGAAATGGCTAACATCAGGTTAATCCCCAGATCTACTGACTCAGATTGAGGGCAGGAGGAGAAGAGGGCAACAGAGGATAAGATGGTTGGATAGCATCACTGACTCAACGAACATGAGTCTGAGCAAAGTCTGGGAGATGGTGAAGGACAAGGAAGCTTGGCATGCTGCAGTCCACAGGGTCACAAAGAGTCAGACATGACTTAGTTACTGAGCAACAATGACAACTGACTCAGAATCTGTACTTTTAACAAGATCTCCATGTGATTCCTCTGTACATTAAAGTGTGAGAAGCATTGCCCTGATAAGCCTCTCACTTTTTCATTTATTCGACAACTATTTATTGATTGCCCACAGTCATTAGATACCATGGAAAGACACTCATACAGGGGTAAGATAGATAGTGAGGTACCTTCAGGATTTCCACTTGAAGAACTGAAATGATTTCTAACTCCATTGCAAAATAACCAAAAGGAAATGAAAAAAAAAAAAAATCCCCAATCTTTTATTCCACTTATACAGAATCACTCACATGAGATATTAGTTTAGAAATCTATTCTGGACTTCCTTGATGGTCCAGTGGCTAAGAATCCACCCACCAAGGCAAGTGACACGAGTTTGATCCCTGGTTTGGGAAGATCGCACACGCCGTGCGACAACCAAGCCTGTGTGCCATAACTATTGGCATGCCCTAGAGTCTGTGCTCCACAAGAGAAGCCACCACAACAAGAAGCACGAGATCCATGAGACAGAGGAGTTCCCGCTTGCTGCAACTAGGGAAAGCCCATGTGTGGCAACAGAGACTCAGCGCACCCAAAAGTAAACAGGAAATACACAAGCAACTAACACTTTCACATGGTCATCTACTAGTTTCTGGAGAGCAGTTAGTATTGAGTTGGCCAAAAGGTTCATTCGGGTTTTCCTGTAACATTTTACTTTATCCAAAAGGTAAGGAGAGCACTTTTAGTTAAAACTGAATGGTCTAGGGGTCGGCCCTGGTGCTTGTTTAAAGAGCAAAATTCTAGGGAGAGAAAGGGCAAGAGTTGGGAAGAATCAGAATGAATGGGGATCCTGAATTTGCTATTTAACAGGTCAGTTAAAACTGACCTCTGGAAGATGTTCCCATACATATGTTGATGGGTAGGTTACTACTATGGCTATTATTAGACCTCTGGAAGATGTCCCCATACATATGTTGATGGGCAGGTTAATTCTTTTTTTTTTTTTTTTTTTCATTTATTTTCATTAGTTGGAGGCTAATTACCCCACAATACTGTAGTGGGTTCCGTCATACATTGACATGAATCAGCCATGGATTTATATGCATTCCCCATCCCGATCCCCCCTCCCACCTCCCTCTCTACGTGATCCCTCTGGGTCTTCCCAGTGCACCAGGCCTGAGCACTTGTCTCATGCATCCATGGGTAGGTTAATTCTATGGTTATTACTATGACCTCTGGAAGATGTTTCCATACATATGTTGATGGGCAGCTTTCATGTCACATGGCAGCTTGCTAGACATCCAGAATCCTTGGGTTTCCCCCAGACCTGAGTTAGAATCTGTGTTTAATAAGATCCCCGGGTAAAATCTAAGCATGTAACCATTTGAGAAACCCTCTACTGAAGTATGAGAACCACTTCCCTAAGTTATTATATGTGCTCAGTTGCTCAGTCATATTTGATGTTTTGTGACCCATTGACTGTGGCCCACTAGGTTCCTTTGTCCATGGGATTCTCCAGGCAAGAATACTAGAGCGAGCTGTCACTTCCTCCTCCAGGGGAGCTTCCTGACCCAGGGATTGAACCCGTATCTCTGCCTCTCCTGCATTGGCAGGCAGATTCTTTACCAACGTGCCACCTTGGAAGCCGAAGTTATTACATAAAGAACACAAATGTATCTCCCAGACTCAGAGTGACTGACTCTTCTGATTTACCCAGGACCAAAATATATCCAGGATGCTGAGTTTTAAGTGGTAGACCCTACATTTACCTGACAATCAGGTAAATGGAGATGGTTGGTCACCCTACACCATCTTCATGATACAGGACAGAATGAAGACCATGTATTTCCAAATGCCCGCCCCCCACCTCATCCTCTGCCCCCTCACCCAGGATGGCATCAAAATAATCTCACTCTTCCTTTTCTTAAAGTAGAAACCTCTTTCCCACTTCAAGATGGAATAAATTGCCATTTAAAGACAAACTTGAGACATTAAGAACAAGAATTCTGTTTTTTTCCCCCTAAACCTCTACAGAAAAGTCATCAGTTCAAACTGCAGATTGAATTACAGTCCCCAAAGCATACTAGGGAACACAATCTAATCACAGACGCTCAATAAAATATGGTGCCACTAAATCTCCTTTACTTTTACTCCAATTGTTCTCTTTATCATGGATTATTTTTATTATCTTGAGCATATAAATATTTTAGCTCCACATATACAATTTAATTAGTTCAAAGTGCAAAATTAAAGCCATGCGGGCCCATTTGTTCTGGCCACAGAAACCAAAGGCACTAGTCACCCAAGAACAGATAAATGTGTCTTTGAATGGAGACAGCTGTTATCTTGGGTAGCATGGTTGCAGTTAGAATGAGGGGTTTTATCTGGGATTCCTATTTAAACATCAGGGGTCTGGAGTTGTTGCTGCTTCAGAATTAGGCAATGTTTCAGCTCCCTGCCATTCTGAATTAAGGAATATAGCTGTTCTCCGTCTCCCTCTCTCTATTAAACAGGACCACCTGGTGTTAACCTCCATTCCTTTTGTCTTAGAATGTTTTTCACCTTTCCCAAGTTCATCGATTCTCAAGTTTTAACCTTTTAGAGAGTTTATCAAAAGGACTAATGTCCAGGTACAAACCACAGGAATTCAGGAAATATGGGGCAGGACCCAGGAACTTTCCTCGAGAACAAACACCTCCTGGCGATGCTTAGGCATGTGGCCAGAAGAACAGACAGAGGGAAGCCCTGTTTGGATCAATGCTGCTGATCACCAAGAGAGACAATATTTATTAGGTGCTGATTATCCACTCCAATATTCCTGCCTGAGAAACTGCATGGACAAAGGAGTCTCGTGGGCTCCCTTCGTCCATGGGATCACAAAAAGTCAAATGTCACTGAGCGACTAAGCACGTGCGCACACACATCCATGCCATACACGATTTAAGGATGTGGCATATATTTGTAATCATTCTAACATCCCGATGATTTGGGTGTTATCACCACCATCCTCATGTCTAATTTGTAGGCAACAAAGCAGTGGTACAGAAAGCCTACTCACCTTCTCCAAGGTCAACCAACTACTTGGTAGAAATGGGACTGACTCTCCAGCACAGTGATTTTGGGACTCATGGATTTCAGACAGGAAGCTCACCAAACGCTTTTGAGTGCCGGGACTGCATGAAGCCAGGCGTCAAGGGCCCAAGTGTCACCGTTCAGAAAGACTGGACTCTTGGTATGACTAGAAGGAATGGTCCAATGGATTCATAAATCTTTAGGTCTCTCTCAGGACCAAGGACAGCAGTTACAGTGAGTATTGCTGTTGTTTTCGCTGCTACTGTGGCTATAGTTTTAGCTCCTGTTTCATGAAAAAGCTTATTTTAGTTCACTGGGATACAGCATAGGCAATAACCACATCAAGCCTGAGGACCCTGAAATCAAGAACCATGAAGCATATGCTTCGGGAAATGGTATATGTTATATAGCTTTAACTGTTTCACCTCCCTGCCATCACATATCAAACTGTATTAAGCAATAAATTCACTCCATCTCTCCCTCCCTCCTGCTCTTCCTCCCCGTCTTTCCTTGTCTCCCCACCCCCCCACCCCAAACAGGACCACCTGATGAGAATCTCCACATCTCTGCTTTTCACTTTAACCCACACTCACAGCTCTCAAACTTTAACCTCTGTGAGAGTTCTCTGTTTCAGATTTACCAGGATCCCAAGGACCAGTTCTGGATTCATAACAACATCCACACAAGGCATCAAAACTGGACAGAGATTCTCTAGCAGGTAAGGGTGGTTCAGGCTGACTCTTTCTGCCAAATGTTGACGAGGCAGTTGTGAATCCTCAGGGTGGTGACCCAAGGAACAGCAGAGCCTTCCATCCCTGAGAGGACTGATGAGTTCATTTCCTTCCCTGCAGAATCCCAGAGAGTAGAAACCTTTCAGGCCAGCAGCCCAAATTTCGGCACTGTGCACAGCATCCTATGTTCACCTGCTGTATTATGCTGTTTTTCTCCCTCTGATCCATCAAATGTTCCAACTTGAGACATGGACGAAAAAGGTATTCTAGATAGAGATCATGGTCCATTTACCAAATGGCGACAAAGATAGCAATCATATAAATTCTTATCTTTTCTCTGCTGCTTGCATGCTCAGTAGGGTCTGACTCTTTTGCAACACCATCCCCCACCGCCTGCCCCCCAGACTGTAGTCTGCCAGGCTCCTTTGCCCATGGGATTGTCCTGGCAAGAATAGTGGAGTCGGTTGCTGTTTCCTTCCCAGGGGATCTTCAGATCCCAGGGGATCTGAACCCAAGTATCCTCGGGTTCAGCTGCAGGGTGATTCTTTATCATTGAGTTGCCAGGAGAGAATGTTGAAATTGATAGCTAGGGAATACAGAAGAAGCTGGGAGGTAGACATGGACACATCTCCATGGAGGATTTACAGTCATAAATATGTGCTCAGTTGAGGGAGTTCATCATATAAGAACTTGTAGCCCATAAGTGGCATCTGTGTGTGTGTGTGTGTGTGTGTGTGTGTGTGTGTGTGTGTGTATGAGAATTATAGTAAATGCATTTAAAAGAAAGAGAGATAGAAAGAAAGGGTCCTCCTTTCTGGAGTATCTATGATCGATATAGATACAGATGTAGTGAAGTAGTTACAAGAACAATTAGGTGATGAAATCACAGATGAAATCTATTAATGACAGTGAAAGAAAAAGTTATTTTTCAGTCTTGGGAAATGACCCAGAGTAGTGAATATTTCTTTGGCAGTGGGGGGTGGGGAGTTTAGTGGTTTTAAGAAATTAGGCTCTTTTTTTTTTTTTTTTTTAGTTTCTTGGTTTAGCCAGAGAAGGACTGTGGTGACCATGACATTTTAAATATATAGTTTCATGGAAAATAAACCCTCATCCCAGTGGTTCTTGGGGTTTCTTGGCCATGCCACCTGGCTCACAGGATCTTAGTTCTCTGACCAGCGATTGAACCTGTGCCCTCAGCAATGAAAGTGTGGAGTCATAACCACTGGACCGTCAGAGATTTTTCCCAGTGGTTCTTAACTTGTGAATTCCACCCACCGGCAAACCCATTAAAAACACGTGAGAACATGAAGGGGAGAAAGGCTAGGGTGGGGTGACTGTGGGGAAAGACTGGCATCTGTGTTCCATTCCTTATTTCCCCAAAGAAGGCAAAGTTCCTCGTGTTGATTCATTTCTTATTTTGTTGTGAACTGGGGAGAAGCTGTAACAGTGCATCACCAGCCCTGCAGTTAACACTGGAAAAAGTCACTGAGTTAGAAGAGCATTCAAAGCCTCTTCTATGAATGTGAGTGTGTAAGTTCAAGAGCTTCCCCAGTGGCTCAGTGGTAAAGAATCTGCCTGCCAATGGAGGAGATGCAGGTTCAATCTCTGGGCTGAGAAGATCCCCAGGAGAAGGAAATGGCAACCCACTCCAATATTCTTGCCTGGGAAATTCCATGGACAGAGGAGCCTGGTGGGCAATAGTCCACGGGGTCGTCAAAGAGTATGTTGAACACAAGTGGGTAACCTTGAAGTCATAGACTATCCCAGCTTGAAATCAACACTGTGGACTATCTGCTCCTTCCTTTGAATCAATGGAAGTTGGTTTTCAGAAGAGAAAGGTAGATAAAATACAACCAGAAACAGAATCCCATTTTTTTTAAGTGACATGTATCATGCCAGCTCTCAAGAGAAAACGCATAGAGAAACAAGAATTAGGTTGACTGTCAGGAGATGTGAGTTTTAGTCTTTACTCTGTCTAAAAACTAGTGACTTCAGGGAAATCAATCAATATTTAAGGTCTCAGTTTGCTCATCTGTAAAATGAATGGGTTGATCCAGAAGCTCTAAGTCCCTCTTTTTTTTCATAATAGTGGAGCAGGAAAGCCGTTGACAATTACTTTGGACAGCAGTGCCTGCTCCAAATAAAATCCATGCACCATCTGCTACTGAAAGGGAAAAAAAAAAAATTAAAGCATGTTCCCCTACATCAACCACACATCCATTTGAAGAGCAGTGAATCCAAACTGCTATTATGATTTACATTAAACATTCTGGAACGCATACACTGGAGCCATGAACAATCTTTGCGAGGGGCTGGGGGTGGTTTCTCCCACCTGCTTTAGATGCTTACAGAATATTCAGTGATTTATATGTAGGTCACTGAACGAAATGAGTGTTCTGCTAAACAGCCTATGCAAATCACTACGCACCAATCACTTAAAATAATTAGGAACTTATAAAATGACCATATGCAGTCATTATGAATAATTATATTAAGCCACAAAGGAAATTGCTCTCCCAACCCTCCACCTGAATCCTGAAGGGAACCTGAGCCATAGAGAGGCAGCAGGTAATTAAATACCAAATTAAAGAGAGAAAAAAAAAAAGAAAAGCAATAGAAATCTACAGTTAGGCAAAGCCATTTCCTACAGTTGAGAATGCCTTATACTTGTATCAGCCTGGTTTGAAAGTTCTCATATGAAAACAAACAAACAAAACAATGGTGGGACAATAGAAAGATCTCACAGAAGATCTGAATGTCCTCTTCCCCTCCCCCACCCCAGCAACCCTGGGTCAACTTCTCCAGGGAGGGTTGAGAAGGTGAACCTTGGGAACACTTTCCAACCCAGGAGAAACTGAACAGTTCACTTCATCCCATACTTCCTAAACTTGGAGTTCAGTTATTTCCAATGTTAGTTGGCAGTATGTTGACTCATGTTTGGTTGAAATTCCCTAGCATGCTTCATTACCTAGCCAATAAAGCAATCTAACGGAGTTATTGAATCATACCCTGCTTGCTCTATTACCACTCTCTTGTTTTTATTTCGATGTGTGATTGCTCCCCTGGACTATTGCTCAAGAGGGAGATATATGTTTCGTAACATTTTTTTTTTTTCCCCGAAACCGTTCCCATCAGCTATACAAGACCTTGACTTTAATACACTACCTCCTTCTAAACGAAGCAAAGAAACAAGCAGTCAAAGCCATACATCAACATAAATCCAAAACAAACCACGGAAATGAATGTCTGTTGCTATGTGATTTTAATTTAATATAGTCTAGCAACAGGGTGAAAACTGTGACGACTCATTATTCTTATTTCCTACAGAGTCAATCACTTTGATTCTTTATTTCTTTTTGGTCTGAGAGTAAAGTTCCCATTTTATGTTTGCGAAGAGTCAACGATTTAGCATTGGTAGGAGGGCCAGGCGTTGAAACATCAGAAAGTCAGTGATTGGGTGGGGGTGCCCAGAAATGTTTGGAAATGGACTAAAACATCTAAATACTGTAGGATGCCAACAACGTCCTCCAGGACACAGAGGTTTAGAAGAATTTCTCATGGAGTGTCTTGGGTTAAGAACAAGTGGTTAAGTTAGCATTTGATAAGGAATTTTGGCTTCCCTAGTGGCTCAGATGGTAAAGAATCTGCCTGCAATGTAGGAGACCTGGGTTCAATCCCTGGGTCAGGAAGATCCTTTGGAGAAAGGGATGGCAACCCACTCCAGCATTCTTGCCTGGAGAATTCCACGGACAGAAGACCCTGGCAGGCTACACTCCATGGGCTCATGAGTCAGACAGGACTGAGCAACTAATGCTTTCACTTTTTTTTTTTTCAAGGAACTTATAGAACCTAATCAATCTCAGTGGAAGAAAATCAAATTTCAGTGAAAATGGTCAACAAATCTGCCATCAAATTTCATTTTAAAAATTACATGTGAATCTTATGGGTAAAGGGGAAACTGAATGTCTATTCCCATTTAGCCACTAGGGTTTCCTTAAAATTGCAAACACTGTCTTTGTAAACATGATACCATTTGGCGAACAGGATCACAGTATCTGTGTTAAATTCTAGGATCTTAAAGAGTAAGTGATAAACTTATCTGGCTTGGGATACTGTCTTGTGCAACTGGATCAGGAACTTTTGTGAGATGCAACAGATAACATCTAGTGACTGGTTAACAGATGAGTGGTATCTATTTTAATCCCCTTCACGAACAGCCCATTTTGAACTTTGGAGAGTGTCAGACAAGGCAGACATGAAAACCTGCAGTCAAGAAGACTTGACACCAAGCTGCCGCAGACAACATCCCTGCATGACAGCTTTCTACAGCCCCAGCTTAGTGCTGGGTGTCTGGGTAGAAGGGGGCTGAGTGGGGGTTTGATACACGGCACAGTTAAGTCTTGAAACGGAATGCTTTTGAGGGAGAGCCAGGAATATGGACTTCACCTCTCCATCAGTCTCTTTGGAAAGTGTGAACACGTTGACTCTGAATTATATATTTTAAACTCTTCCTCTTTTCCAAATTAGAAAAATTACAGTCACGATTTTCTAAAAATACACACAATTATAGAATCCTAACATGCTGAAAGAGACTGAAAGTGTCCTCAGGCATCATCTTATTCCAAGTTTCCCAAGTTTTAGAAGCTTTTGGGCCTTCTTCGTGGTTTTCAGTATATGATTATCATCTCTACTTGTAATTCATCAATAGCATCTTAAAACTGAAACGACTTTTTTTATAAATTATTCACTTTACATGTATTAAGAAGTAATATACATAAAGCACAGTCTCCATGGTCTATATTTTTCTATTATGTAATAGAACGAATAGCACTATTAAAATTTATTTAGTGATAATTTATATTTATAAATAGTGAAAATTTATATCAGTGATAAGTGTGATAGTTTATATAGCAAAATTCGATGTATAATATTTTTTTTTTCATTCTTCAAATAGGAAAACAGAACTCCAGAAAGAAAATGACTTGTTCAAAGTCGCACCTGTAAATCCATTACAGATTTGGGGACAGGACTCAGATCTCCTAAGCCCCAGTCTCAAACTAAGACACACACTCCCTCTCCTGCTCTTTCTCTGGCTCTGGACATGACAGATAACACTTGTGAAGCTACTGAACCAAACTTACTTAACATATACAAAGTACTGCACCGAGGCAGACTTCATGGGTGTGTGACCTGCGCAGTCACACAGGACCCCATACTCCGAAGGCTCCAGCACTTGGATTAATGCTCTGCTTTTGCTCTCTTAAATTTCTTATCAAGCTTTTAGCAAACAACTCTGAATTTTCATTTTCCACAGGGCTTCACCTATTATGTAACCAGTCTTGCCTGGAGGGTGAAAACATAATACAAGGAAAAAAAAACCCTTAAAATACATAATCAATAACCAACCATACATAACTGACTTATTAAAAAAGAAAAGCAACTTCCACATAGCTGAGACAATGGCGGCTGCTGAAACTAATCTCCAGCACTTTCTCCAAAACCTATTCTGATTGTTGTTGTTGTTCATTTGCTAAGTCATATCTGGCTCTCTGCAGCCCCATGGACTATAGCAAGGCAGGCTTCCCTGTCCTTCACTATTTCCCAGAGTTTACTGAAACTCATGTCCATTGAGTCGGTGATGCTATCCACCTATCTCATCCTGTTGCCCCCTTCTCCTCCTGCCCTCAATCTTTCCCAGCATCTGGGTCTTTCCACACCTGCAGCATTATTTGGAGACAAAAAACACGGTAACTTTAAACAACCTCTGATTTCAAAATAAGCACCACATTCCAGCAGAAATATTTCTCCTGAGTTCTGACAAGAATAAGGAGAGTTCAGAAAAAGATAGGCAAGAGAAGAAAGAGGAATAGAAGTGTTAAGACTGAACTAAAATGACTCTGAGAAGGAACATCTATCTTAAATGTGAAACTACAGAGAACAGAACTGGTGGTTCAGAGCGCTAACTATAGGGAAGGGACTTGACAGTGTTCTCAGAATGTGGGAAGGCTGCAGTGGAAACAGGATGCTTTTGAGAAAGAGGTGGTAATTAGGATGAGGGAACTGACCTTGGGAAACTATAAAGTGAAGGGAACGCAGAGCTAGATGGAGGAATTAAGAATCCGGTAACACAAAGAACTACAAAAGAAAACAATATACACAACTCCTTTTCTTGAACCTCCCTTTCCCCAATAAAAACCAACCATTAAAGAAAATACCCTTGACTACAGACAGAGAGGAGCATTTGTGAACTTGAAATCTTGTGAACCACTCCTACCAGTAGCCTCATAAACCAAAAGTGCTAACCCAAGCATGTCAGCTGCTGAAGCGTCTCCCCCACGTTCCAAGCACGCTACAGAAGAAAACTGAAATACAATATCCTGCACTCAGTTAAATATCTCAAAAAAAAGCACTTGGTGCTCAGGCCTGGTGCACTGGGAAGACCCAGAGGAATCGGGTGGAGAGGGAGGTGGGAGGGGGGATCGGGATGGGGAATACGTGTAACTCTATGGCTGATTCATATCAATGTATGACAAAACCCACTGAAATGTTGTGAAGTAATTAGCCTCCAACTAATAAAAAAAATTAAAAAAAAAAAAAGCACTTGGGAAGATCTTAATGATTAATTCACAAATACAAAGTGGAAATGGTCAAGACATAGGAATACAATGAAATGGCCATTGACTGAGTTAATGAATGAAATATAAGAAAAAAAGCAAAAATTATATAAAAAATAAAGTCAAAATTATAAAAGGCTCGGGGGGGAGGGATTTGAATGAGAAATTTTAAAATGAGCATTAAAGAAAAATAATAAAACAATGGAAATAGATCACAGAGTCAGTGGAGGGAATAGAAGACATGCAAAGAATATCTAATTTAGATATAATGAAAGTCCATGGGGAAGAAAAAATAAAAAGAAAGTAACAGAATGGAATGAATATTTGAAACTATAATCCACTTTGGAATAAAAACAATCAAAATTTATAATTATAGAACTAATAAAAAATAGCAGTAATAAAAATACTACACATTAAAATTCAGAATCTAAGGGTCACATTTAAAACAATGACCAGAAGAAAATTCATACCATAAACACCTTCAATAAAAGTTTTAAAATGCCAATGTATTCATTAAATTCCCACCTCAAAACTTAGAAAAAGACCAGTGAATTAAAACACAGAAGCTTAAGGAAGGGATTCATAAAGGTATAACCAGAAACCAATGAATTAGGAAAAAGAAAAACACCTTGGATACTACTACTAAATCATATTTTTTTGTAAAATAAAACCAACAGAAACTAATCATCACTAAATGAAGGGGCAAGAGGAAGGAGAAAACTCAAACAGACAACTAAGAAACTACAAGAGGGAAGCCATTAAAGTATTTTTTTAAAATCATAGGAGACTACTTTACAAAGTTCTGTGCAAATTATTGTGAAAATCTTGATGAAATGGAGAATATGGAAAAAAAATAAAAAGAACAAAAATCCCATAGAAAAATGGGCACGAGAAATGAACAGACAATATCCACAAAAAGGAATCAATATGAAATGCCTCTTGAGTATATGAAAAGATGTTCATGGCATTGAATCAGTGTGGCCTGGGAAAGGGGTGCCCGCTAAGTGCACTAACTAGCTTAAACTCATACAACTAGTACAAGTAGTAACAGATACAACCAGTACAAGTAGTAACAGACTGCAGTGATTGCCTGGTTCCAAGACGCTTTTTATTTTTTAAACATACCACCCTGACTCTATCAGGGGTTCACATGCCCTAAACATGCTTAGATTTCTTTGCCTTAAAAATTATAGAATTAAATTAGACACTACCTAGAACCTCTTAACATTGTAATATTCCAGGATGCATCTCACTCATCCTTCAAATGACAGCATCTGACACCACTGACACAAAGCCCATCTGTTCTGTTAAGTCTTGGTTAAACCATAGGGTGGCTATCATGGCTTGGGAAATAATTCAGTGGCATTCATTCTATCATGCCCTTTTCATTGTTTGGGAAGGTGAAGGTATCAGTCACTCAGTCGTGTCCAACTCTTTGTGACCCCACTGACTGTAGCCCGTCAGGCTCCTCTATCCATGAAATTTTCCAGGCAAGAATACCGGTTTGTAGTCTTCAGCCTTAAGTTCTTTCCCAAGAAAAATCTATTTAGGAGAAAGGAGTTCTGAGCTAAAATTCTGATCTACCAAATTCAAGGAGGTTGGTTAGTGATGTCACCTAGGAAGTTTCATGACATTCATATCTCTGTACAGCAGGAGAGTCGTTTTCAGACTGGACCCATCTGAGTGGAGAGACGTTTCAGAGAAGAAAACCATACTGTCCCATCATGCAGCAGGAAGAAGAGAGAAAAGACAAGGAAGGAATCAGGCAGTTTGGAAAGGGACTCTGAGTTCTTGAAGCTTAAAGGCAGCCACAGAGTCACAGCTTTTCTCAAACACAGCACTGTCATTTCAGGACATGAGCTGGAGACAGGCATAACCACATGGTGTTGCAGAGGCACCCTGAGAGATTGGTTGAACATTCTGTGTCCCACGCAGGCTGAGCATCTTTACAGAGGGAATAACAATTGTTATGAAATTAATTCCAAGAGAATTAGATGCCTCATTGACTGGGGTGTGGAGCCCACAGGAAATACTCTGCAGATGGTGGGGAATTGAGAAAAAGGGAAATCCTATTCAAATCAGAACAGACATGATGCAGACCTCACGGACTTTTTTCTCTTACTAAACAAAGATGGGATATTAATATTAGAACTCCTCCCCATGGTATGGAATTATGCTTGGCTAACTTTACAATGTAATAGAAGTATGATTCAATTTTAATAGTATTGGGTTAAGTTGTTGTATTATTGGGGGAAGCTAAGTTCTGTAACACACAACTCCAGGTCACTGAGATTAAGCCAAGAGAAGTGTGATGCTCATTTGTGGCTCTTTCTAGGGTAATGGATGAGGTGCTATGCTCATATAATCACTCAGGGACTCAATTTCTTTTATCTTATAACATATTACAAGCTATAGGGGGCTTCCCAGGTGATGCTAGTGGTAAAGAACCTGCCTGCCAATGCAGGAGACATAAGAAACATGGGTTCGATACCCAGGTGAGGAAGATCCCCTGGAGTGAGAAATGGCAACCCACTCCAGTATTCTTGCCTAAGAAAGCCCATGGACAGAGGAGCCTGGCAGGCTATGGTCCACGGGGTTGCAAAGAGCTGGACACGACTGAAGCGACTTAGCACGCATGGGCACGCGTGGTGCTATAGACTGAATATTTGTGACCCTCCAAAATTTGCCTGTTGAAGCCTAATCTTAAAGGGATGCTATTCAGAGGTGGGGACTTTGGGAAATGATTAGGTTGCAAGTGCGGATCCCTCATGAATGGGATTAATGCTCTTATAAAAGAGACCCCAGAGAGCTCCCTCGTCCCTTCCACCATGTAAGGACACAGCAAGAAGACGATCCGTTTATCAACCTGGAAGTAGGTCCCCATCAGACATCTATTCTGCTGAAGCCTTCATCTTGGACTTCAGCCTCCAGGACTGGGAGAAATAAACTTGTGTTGTTTATAAGCCACCCAGTCCACAGCATCTGTTAACAGCAGCTCCAAAGGACTAGGACATATGGCATCATCAGAATCAGTCTCCGCTGTGACCATAGATGGAGAACAGGCTGTGAAGGGTCACATGGGGACTTATGGCTAGATCTGAAGGGACAAACATCATTTATATGCGCTTCCTATTGTCTAGAGCAGAGTCAGTTCAGCTCAGTTCAGTTCAGTTCAGTCACTCAGTCGTGTCTGACTCTTTGTGACCCCATGGACTGCAGCATGCCAGGCCTCCCTGCCCATCACCAACTCCCGGAGTTTACCCAAACTCATGTTCATTGAGTTGGCAATGCCATCCAACCATCTCATCCTCTGTCCACCCTTTCTCTTCCTGCCTTCAATCATTCTCAGCATCAGAGTCTTTTCAAAAGAGTCAGCTCTTCGCATCAGGTGGTCAGAATACTAGAGTTTCAGAGCACAGTCACATGACCTCAACTTAACACAGGAGGATTGGGATGCAGTCTACCTGCAGGCAAGCCCAGGAGAAAAAGGATTTGGAAAACAAAAGGCATTGCTGATGCTGTTGACTTGCTCATTGTTTTGCTATTTCTGCATAAAGCTGAAAGAGCTTCTTTCCTTTCCATTGCTGACAAATTCCTAAATAAGGTGGGGCCAACCAGGCTCTTGTTTTTAAGATTATGCTGCCTAGAATGGCCAGATCAGGTAGGAATCTGCCTTCCAGAATGCTGTCCCCTCTCTCCAGCTCAGTTCCACCTGGTGTACCACAGTTGACCTTAACTCCACGCACCTGATAAATGTTTCATGGATGTTTCTTGAAGAGCTCAGGGAACAGGAAATCATTGAATCTTAGTGGAGGTACAATCTACCAGGGAGGCTTTCTTTGCACATATTCAGAATTCAAACCAACTGGTACACTGCTGACTTTTCAACCTAAGTCCCAAAGCAGGGGCTTTGCAGCCAGATGGGTGACCTGTGAGGTGGGGAGCGCACAGCCATCTGAATTTCAGATAAGATCCCTAAGACTCCATAAGCCCTTTTTAAGAGAAGGAACTGCTGGCTAAGCAACTCCCTGCCTTCTGGTCTGAAACCTGCTATCCTCAAATCAATTTCCCACTCTCAGTCAATAGTGACCACGACCCTCACTGTGACCCCACCACCCACTTCTTTTCGGTGGGCTTTCTCTTTCTTATTTCCAACAGTTTAAAGACAGTGCTGGATGGGAAACCACAGTGCAAGAGGCCTCTATTCTTGGAAAACAGCCCATCCCCAACATTTTTGACTCCTAAATCAGCATATAATCCTACTCTCCACATCATCTCCATGTGAGTCAGGGAAATGAATGTCTTTTTTTTTTTTTTAAGAGCCTTCCTGGCTTACATGGTCTACTTTTGAGGATCTCTGAGCCCTGTCTGAAATGTTCATGGCCACCATCTTTAAAGGGACTACGTCGCTCTTCCCTTGTTTTTGCCTTGCACTTGCAAAAATATGTTCTCCCACTTGCTCTGTGTCCTGAAAATGCTGGCAGTGAGTAAGTCCAAAGTTAAGACAAGGATTCTGGTTGGACTCATGGGAAATTCCATCAGTATGGAGCACATGGCATGAACCTCTGTTTAGTTACATGGGAGGGATTACCGTTGGGGGTTAAGAGACTTTAGA
Organism: Muntiacus reevesi; assembly: GCF_963930625.1. Classification (NCBI taxonomy): domain Eukaryota; kingdom Metazoa; phylum Chordata; class Mammalia; order Artiodactyla; family Cervidae; genus Muntiacus; species Muntiacus reevesi. The sequence continues at coordinate 184,912,110 of NC_089250.1, read as the reverse complement.
CCCAAAAAGTGCTGGCTCCTCTCTGGGCCCACTGAGATCCTCTCATTCTGACACACACCTCTGATAAACGAGAAGCCCACAGGGTCAAGGGGAGGCCCACTTGGATTCCAAATCCCACTCATTTGGAGGTACGTGGGATCCCACTGTTTTTGCCACAAGTAGACAGTCTCCCTTCAGTCCCCTCATACAGACTTCTCGCCCAAGTAGGCCCTCTCCAGGGCAGACTGCACCGCTTACGAACATATTCCCATGTCTGAGAGCGTGAGTCAAGGAGTAGCTGCTGGGAAGGGTGGACAGAGCTGAGTGCTGGGTGGGGAGGTCAGACACACGCATGCCAAGTCCCCAGATCACAGCACCATTGGCCAACGCCAAAGCTGAGAGGAACTCAGTCAACAGCACTGGTTTTAGAGTCTAGTACCCTTTGGGTCAAATTCCATCTCTGCCACTTTCTAGCTCTGGAACCTAAAAGAAGTTGTCGTGTTGTTGCTGTTGTTTCCTGCACAGGTCATGTGTCTTCACCTGGAAAAGGGTGATCCTAGCAATGAATTTATATCACGTGCAACTGGACAGTGGTCAGAAAGTGCTCACATGGAGCATGGACCATGAGGCGCCTTCAGTAATCATTTCTGATGGCTATTTTGGGGCTGGAGACACACAAAACATGGCACATTCAGTGGGAAATTGACCCGGACATTTTGAAAGTGGCTGCTTAAGTGATAAGAACAAACTCTATCCGACGCAGTCTGGTGACATCAGGACCGGAAGGTGTTACACAGACAGATGGGATTCTTAGAGCCAACTCTCTGGTTTAGACTCTTGCTAAAGGATCAGTGCATTTTTGCTCAATCTGGAGCCAGGGACCCTTTGCCTGTCCATCACCTCCCTCTCTCAGAGTCTGTATTCAGGACTCTGGGGCAATTTGCTGGACCATAGAAATGACTTGAAAAATGACGTGGCTTGTTCCTCATTATCCATGGTGTTTCGTTCGGATCATTGCTTTGGTTCACAGCAACTCTTTTTTTTTTTTTTTTTAGATTGGTGTATAGCTGCTCCATTATGCTGTGTCAGATTCTGCTGTACAAAGTGAATCAGCCATATGTACACATACATCGCCTCCCAATGCCCCCATCCCGCCCCTCTAGGTCATCATCACCGAGGTGAGCTCACTGTTATATATAGCAGCTTCCCACTAGCTATCCATTTTACAAACTGTAGTGTATATAAGCCAACCCCAACTTCCCAATTCATCCCACCTCCTTCCCCACCCCACTAGCTACTTTACACGCTGTAGTGAATTTACACCAACCCCAATTTCCTAACTCAGCCCACCCCTTTCCCCACCCCATGTCCACATGTCCATTCTCTATGCCCGTGTCTCTATTCCTGCCCTGCAAACAGGTCCATCTGTACCATTTTTCTAGATTCCACATATGTGTTAATATACGACATTTGTTAAGTGAGTTAGGAAAGTGATGGGGGACTTTTCTGATTTGTCTCTTTGGTCATTTTTCTCAAGAACAGACTCGATCTGGTAGAACTGTTAGCTCAAGAATGAAATATAACACTACACTTAATAATGAATACTTTGGGGGGAGAAACCATGACCACTTTGTAAAGTCATATCCTGTATTTCATATGAGTAATATATATTATGTGAAATGCCCATATTTACTTCACTCAGAAGTGCAAAAAAAAAAAAATCAATGTCAATGGCAGCCATAGTTTATCCATGAAAGAAAAATTCCATATCTAAGCTGTTAAAAAATACAGCTTGCACCATTTCTCAAGCAACTGCAGAAGAACGCTAGGTGACAATAACTCTAAACCACCTTAACTTAGCTCTTGAGTAGTTCTCTCAACTTCTAGCTATATTTATTCCCAAATGTCATATATATAAAATGCTCAATTAATATCTAAATGTTGCCACCAATAGACACACATTGAATAGAATGAATAATAGGTATCATTAGTTCAGTAAATGATCTATTAGACTAATATCTTGTGTTGGAAATCACACACACAAAAAGAAACAGAAAATTATGAACTAGGCTGGGGGTGTAAATTACAGAAATGTAGACCTATCTCGTAATTACATCCATAGGGTTTAGTTGGATTTCAATTCAAGTAAACTAACTTTACAGGGTTTCCCTGGTGGCTCAGATGGTAAAGAATCTGCCTGCAATTCAGGAGACTCAGTTTCAATCCCTGGGTCGGGAAGATCCCCTGGAGGGAAGGGAATGGCTACCCACTCCAGTATTCTTGCCTGGAGAATTACATGGACAGAGGAGCCTGGCTGGCTACAGTCTATGGGGTCACAAAGAGTTGGACATGATTGAAAGACTAACACTTTCAGTTTTCAAACTAAGTTTACAAATATGTAAAATAACTGGGAAAAATTAATGTGGACACTGACCAGATCAACGTTCATGTTGTAGAGTTAGGCATGAGGCTGTCTTGAAAGTGGATCTGCTCCTTTAGGAATACACCCTGAAACATTTACAGGTGAAATGTACAATGTCTGGCCTTGGCTTCAGAACAATCCATGAGGGACTTCCCTGATGGTTCAGTGGTTAAGAATCCACCTTGCAATGCAGGAGACTTGGGCTTGATCCCTCATCAGAGAACTAAGACCCCACATGCCCTGGAGCAACTGAGCCCGCTGTAACTAGAGAGTCCGTGTACCACAAAGAAAGATCCCACATGACGCAATGGAGAGCCTATGTGTCACAACTGAGACCCAACACAGCCAAACAAGTAAATGCATATTTTTTTTAAAATCCAGGAACGTGGAGGGAGTAAGTGGGGATATAGATGAAACACAATGGATCATGAGTTGATAATTATTGAACAATGTAATGGTTTATTTTACTATTCTCTACATTGATATGCAGCATTGTTTTCTATAATAAAACACTGGAAGACATTACTGAGATAAAAGAAATATTTTAATTTATTTATGAAAGTGATTAGAGAGACTGAACTGCTATCATCGATTGTTTGATCTTTGGAAATCAATTCTCATGAAACTATCGTTGTATGACTTGGCACTGTGAATCTAAAACATGTTTTTAGTTTTTGTTTTCAACAATGCATCCTACTTTCAATCTATCTGTTATTCCACTTATGTTGAAATGATAAGATTTATCCCACATGTTATGACTTCACACCTGGAGTGTAAATGTATATTTATATGAGTTTTAAACTGATATCTATACTGCTGTTCTTGCACAGATATTACCACCTGCACTGAAATTGGAATTTGGGAAAAGCTTAGACGAAGCCATTTCAATATGGATGGAAGTCAGCTTTGGGCAATCCTGATGCCTCCCAGGAATACTCTGAGTGCAAAGAGTGAAAATGAAACTGGAAGGCTGCTCCACTACAAGGTACAAAATACAAACCTCCCCTTGTGTTTTCTCATCATATTCAGCTTCCTGGTTAAACATTTATCAAATCTACCAGTTATGAATATCAAGCACTATCAACATGCATGAGATTAAAACATCAAGTTCTGCAGATTTAAGAAACTGTCAGGGCACATAACTGAATTAAAAAACAAACAAACAAACAAACAACTGAGTAACTTGTGAAATTTCCATTATTGTCTCTTTTTTTCCCCCAACTCTGATAGGAATTGCAAACAGACCTGCAAGGTCTAAAGTCGCCTCCGGGAAATGAATTACAAAATGGAATATAGAAGCCTTCCTAATAAAATCATTAAAAAATAACTTGAGTGTACATGTAGCTGCGAACTGATCCCTAGTGTTTTTGTATGTTTGTTTGTTTGTCCTCTGCCCCACCACCCCACCATTTACCGGTTTGCCTTCTTAGGAACAGGTAAATATTATTAACTTAAACACTCTCTGTTAGATACAGGAGGAAAGTAACTTGTTCATGCACTTACATACCAATCAATTACTATTTACTTATTTTTAAAGCAATGCCAGAGAATGTGCGAGCATTTCCTCTTTTCTCGGCAATTATCTTCAGTCCAAGGTCATATTGTAATTTTTCTGAGGGTCAGGATGCAGAGAGATAGAGTATCTGGCAGATAGTATAGGGGACTGCTTACTCTAAGTCTGGCATTTCACTCAATTGAGCATAACATACTTAAAACAGAATCCCTCCCCACAGGCAGCTTTCAGATCAATGCACCATCCATGAAAGAAGAATATTAGTTTTTTCATTATAATTACAACTGCATGATAAGTGAAAGTGTTAGTTGCTCAGTCACTTCTAACTCTTTAAGATCCTATGGACTGTAGCCTGCTTTTGTCCATGAAATTCTCCAGACAAGAGTACTGGAGTGGGTTGCCAATCCCTTCTCCAGGGGATCTTCCCAAGCCAGGGACTGAACCCAGGTCTTCTGTATTGCAGGCAGACTGTTTACTGTCTGAGACACTAGGAAAGCCCACAATTGCATAAGAATTACACACATGAATTGTTTAACCTCAGGGATATTTCAGGAACTATACAAAAACAGGTGCAAATTTCCCCTTAAAAATTAATATTTACTGAAATGAAAATGGGCCATATCCCTTGTTTATTTCACAATGCTAGGAAGAAAAGATACAATGCAAGCCACTTCTGGTCCCAGGTGGTAACCTGTTAGAGTATCAAATTTAACTTCTAATTTGATTGCATCTATGCAGAAAGGTTTAGCACCCTACTGTGGCTTAGTCACAGGAAAGCATTGAGCCTCAAAAGACGTTCATAGCTTTATAAGTTGTTGCTGTTGTAATAATAATAATTACAACCTGTTGCTGTTGTAATAATTCAAGTATGTAGAGATAGTTTACTGATTTGTCATGGATGAAGAAAACTGACTACTCCAGAGAGTCAGCTGGGTCTCCAAATCGCCCAGGAAACAGTGTAAACCCTAGATGTGATCTGGTCAAGTTCTTGTGATCCGAGCAAAACTTCCATGTGTTTTAATTCTATGCATTGTAAATTTCACCCCTTTGCTTCTCCTTAGTGTATTTCTCTCCTGCTCTTCTTTTTTTCTCTCTCTCTCTTTATTAATTTCGTTCCTACTTAACATTTAAAAACCCATGCTCCGGTAAAGTGTTGATTTCTTCCTCAGAACCTAGGAAAGAAATTTGTGGCTGGGATCAAACTTGGAATCAATAAGCCCAGGCACACAATCCCTGGTTAGCCATTTCTCTGTCACTGGCAGGAGACTTAGAAAGAGGCGTTCACTGCTGTTTATCAGCCAAGCGAAGCCTATGGAGGCTTTGCAAATAGCTTTCCACAATAGGGGATTTTCATAAAACACAAAGATTTCATCTCAGGGACTGTGTGGTTCATGCATTTGTTTGTGTGACTTCCTTCTTCCCTCACTGTTCCCTGTTTTCAGGTTCACAGCCTTGAAGGCCACTGAGATGGCTGTTTTTCAGTGCTTATTGCAGAAAACAGAAGGACTGTATTGGCTAAGACCCCAAATTCACACTCTCTGAAATGACTGGGACAAAGGGTGGGAGAAGGTGGTCTGGGATCCAGAGATAATTGTATAATCCCCCATCTTTCTCTTCTGAGGTTAATTCAAGGAGATAGCTTGACAAAATTGACTCCATAATTGGTCTCATTTCGCTTGATTAGTTTTTAATCCCATCACTTTTTCTTCTTGGCAAAATAAGATGTTAAAATCCTCTCTCTACCCCTCTCTAATCCCAACCTGATAGGTATTAACAGTTTGATGTGCATCTGTGTATCTTTATAGGCTCTTTGCCTACACTTTTTTAAGTCCATTGTATGTACATGTACAGAGATAATAAAGATGTAGTCACGCTTTTTAAAAGATATAAGATCAGGCCATATAGAGCTGTATTTTCCAATATGGTAGACACTCCTCAGTGGGATTATTTAATATTGAAAGTGAAAAAGTGAAATTTCTCTGTCAATGTCCAACTCTTTGCGATCCCATAGACTGTAGCCTGCCAGGCTCCTCTGTCCACGGGATTTTCCAGGCAGAGTACTGGAGTGGGTTGCCGTTTCCTTCTCCAGGGGGTCTTCCCGACCCAGGCATTGAAACCTGGTCTCTCACACTGCATGCAGACTCTTTACCATCTGAGACACCAGAGAAGCCCATTAAGATCGAATCAAATAAAAAATCCAGTTCCTCAGTTTTACTAACCATATTTAAAATGCTCTATAATGACGTGTGGACCATGGCTACAATACGGGAGGGCACATGGATAGAACGGTTCCATCATTGCAGAAAGTTCTACTGGACAGTAGCTGACAGGGCATACTGCTGATTATCCGTAAATTGGAATTTTGTTCTTCTTTCTTACAAATAATTCTTGAACAGTCTTTGCCTAACTTCGAGAAGTAAGACTCTCAGTATTCCCACTTGCTAGCAGAGATGAAAACTGGGCTGTAGATACTTAATTTGGTTCAAAAACCTATTTTTTGAAGCCCTAGTTGTATGGATTGTGATCTCTAGCACAGAACGCCAGGGATCCATTTGTGATGCCTGTTTAGTCTATCAGCTTTGAAGTGTCTAGCCTTAATGACTATATTCCAGCACTTTCCTAGGACAGTATTCCAGTTGGGAGGGGGATAGAGCAGATATGTTCAAAAATAATCCCTCAAAAGCTTTCCTTCAAATTTAGGCAAAAACAAAAAGGGAGGGGGGAAATCTGTATCACAGAGACTCTGGAGTCTTTCAGTTACCTTCTAGTTGCCACTCTGTGCTCTGATAACTTGGTATTGCGCCAAAAACCCAATATTTGGAGGTTTAAAGCTGGGACATTAACAAAAATCCGAAAGCCAAACGAGCATTTACAGGTACAAAAAGCAAAGAGTGATTATCTGGTCTCCGAAGAGCTAATTATAGGTTCTGTTGAAACTGGGAGGGTCATGGGACACTCATGCATGCACACGCACACACGCGCGCGCACACACACACGCACACATATGCAGACACATGCGCAAAACTGGTCGTCGGCGCCTACTTCCAAAGAAGCGGAAAGCTGCACTGCTGCATAAATAAATCATTTGGATGGCTCGCTGTTTGAGCACCATCGATCGCTCCCCCATACTAAGGTCAGGCACTGTATACTGGGGGCCTGCGCTGACCCACAGCTGTATATAAAATATGATTTTAAAGGCAGCTTCCCAGCAGCCTGCTTCTACCTGAGAGGCTCGCCATCCATCAATCATTCATTCTCCTCTGCCTGCCCCAGCACCACCCCCAGGCTGCAAGCTTGGGGAAATTAACAGGATTGAAAGGAAGACTGGCCCTCAGGAATCCCGAAGTCCATGTCCTCAAAATCATACCAAACTGAATAGTTTTTCTGGAGTGTACTGAGCAGGAACTAATGGACCAGATCTAATGGCTGAAGGCACCCACAGTTTAAATTATCTTGATGATCATATATGGACATTGTGCACATTGCTCAGCGTGGGATGAACCTCTTCCAGCACTTTCAAAGACCAGAATCATTCTGAGAGGGAGGGGGAAGCAGAGATGCATCTTCCCCTGCACCAGGATTTCTCAGCCTTGGCACAACGGGTTAATTACTGGTTACATGTGGTTGCCTTCTGCATTGTAGGATGTTTAACAGTATCCTGGCCTCTAACCATTAGCTACAAATGAGCCTATCTCCTCCCCTAGTTGTGACAATCAAAAATGTCTCCAGGACTTCCCTGGTGGCCCAGAGGTTAAGAATCTGCCTGGCAGCGTAGGGGACACGGGTCCGATCCCTGGTCCTCGAAGATTCCACATGCCCGGGGACAACATAGCCTTTGCACCACAGCTACTGAAGCATGACAGCCCTAGAGCCCGTGCTCCACGAGAAGAAAGGCCACCACGATGAGACGTCCGTGCAACACAGCGGCAGATAGCCCCTGTTCGCCGCAACTAGAGAAAACCGTGTCAGCAATGAGGACAGAGCACACCCCCAAATAAATATACAAATACAAATTTTAAAAGTATATATATCACCAGACATTACCAAATGTTGGGAGTAGACAACAGGAGGCAAAATTTCTCCTTGTTGAGAACTGCTGACTTACGCACAGAAAGGCTTGTGTAATATAGCAAGCACCCATGTCATATCTAAGCAGCAAGGAAATTAGACTTAAGCAGAAGTCTGTGCATTTGCTCTGGCTGTCAAAACAAAATACCACAGCCTGGGTGGCTTAAACAACAGAAATGTATTCTGTTGGCCAAAAGTCCTAGATCAAGTGCCAAGAGAGTTGGTGTGCCCTACGGCCTCACTCCTTGGCTTGTAGACGGCCGTCTTCTCTCTGCTTCTTCACATGGTCTCCCCACTGTATGTATCTGTGTCCTCATCTCTTCCTCTTATAAGTTCATAGGGAAGAACAAATCTGCTCCATAGTAGATCTGTTTCTCTTACTTTAAACTTTGTATTCTATTGTTTTTCTACAAGTTAAGAATATTGCCCATAGCCTGAAATATACAGGATAGCCCATTCTCAAGGCTCTGATATTTAAACATAGAACATTTTTCCATTTGTATGAAGATAAAAAGTTGCACAACAGAGACTAACATTTGTCTGGGAGATTTACAGAAATATTGTCACCTGACCTACATGGACGGCTGCAAGAACAAACGATTCCAGCACCAAGGGGTTTGCAACAACCAACCACACCCCTCCCTTTTAGTATAAAAGAAGCCTGCATCCTAACTCAGAGAAGATGGTGCTTTGGGACACTAGTCCATCAGCTTTCAGGTCTGCTGGTTTTCCAAATAAAGTTACTAACCCTTGCCTCAACAAATCATCTCTGGATTTATTGACCTATCACTCAGCAAGCAGTATGAGCTTAGACTCAGAAACATAAGGATACCTATCATATTAGATTAGAGACCACCCTAACAACCTCATTTGAACTTAATTACTCCTTTAAAAAAAAAAAAAAAAACTTTTCTCCAAATATAGTCACATTCTGAAGTACCAGAAAATAAGACTCCAACGTATGAATTTATTGTCTCCTTTTTAAGGAGACAATTCAGCTCATTGCTGCTACTGCTAAGTCAATTCAGTCGTGTCCGACTCTCTGCAACCCCATAGACAGCAGCCCACCAGGCTCCCTCGTCCCTGGGATTCTCCAGGCAAGAATACTGGAGTAGGTTGCCATTTCCTTCTCCAGTGCATGAAAGTGAAAAATGAAAGTGAAGTCATTCAGTCGTGTCTGACTCTTAGCGACCCCATGGACTGCAGCCTACCAGGCTCCTCCGTCCATGCGATTTTCCAGGCAAGAGTACTGGAGTGGGGTGCCATTGCCATCTCCAAATTCAGCTCATAACAAAAGGCAAACCCCAGACCCAACTACATGATTTTTCTGTATCACTAAAAACTTAGCTGCATTATCTGTTATAGATTCAGACCTGTTGATTAGAATCAGGCTCTCTCCAAAGTTCATCTTTTTCCTGTTAAAGAAAGAGTAACGTCCTTGACCAGGGATACAAGGAGAGAGAACGGAGCAAGCCTACAGTTCCACCTCCTCCTTTCATTTGCATCTCCCTGCCAGGCAGACAGAGAACCTCCTGGTCCCTCCCTCCTCCCAGGGAGTCTCTGGGGCCAGGTAACAAGGACCCTAGGCCTGAGGGATATCCTACTACTCAACTGTTCCATTCAGGGCACAAAATCAGTCACAACCCATAAATAAATGGGTGAGGCTGCATTCCAGGAAGAATTTATTACAGAAACACGCAGGCAGGCTGCACTGGTTTGTCAACTCCTGCCTTAGAACATCATGTGCATTACTGGATTTGTATAATTTCAGTTGATACTACAATCGGTGGAATTTAAGTAAAATCAGGGCTACCTGGAAAAGTGACAATCACTTTCTTGTTAAGAAAAGCCCAAGAGCCGCATCTCCCTATTTTTCTCAGCCATAACTATGAATGGATATATACAAGAATATTTACAGGAACAACCATTTTAAAGGGCATTTAAACTAAATTTCTGTTCCTTGCTTCCTTTTCCTTTTTACTGACCATGTTGCCTCCAGCTCTGGTTTCTAATTTCTTTCCTCATTAAAAGTCCTGTCAACCTACCCAAGAATAAAGTTGTTCCTTTAAAAATACCCATCTCATAAAACCCTGTGCCCAGAAGGCATAAGATAAATAGAATGGTTCATGAAATCCCCCTCCAAATAATAGACTTATGAGAAATAAGCCTGAACTTTTATTTCAAATCGCTCCAAACAAATCACCTTCAAACCTGAGGTGAGAGTCCTCAGTATCGGTTTTGCAGCATCACCCCTGGGCAAACACTCCACACATCTAAAGGTGCATTTAAAACATATCTCCTCCTTTTGTTATACCCGGGTACAGATCATCAGCAAAGATCAGGTCACATGATTGTGTCCTTTTTCAGCAGGGAACCTTAGCAGAGATGGCTATGGAATACCACCTGTTACTGCAAATCAGAGTCAATTGGCACAAATTGGGGAGGCCACAGGGAAGCCTTGCTTATATGGATAAGAATGTTGTTGTGGTACTACCAATAGGTAGGACAAATGGTAATTATTTAGAGTAAGTAACAGCCCAATGCTTGTTAATAGGGGGTGAGTATTTATAGAGACAGATGTGAATACTAAAGAATGTTGGACTGTTGCTAAAAAGAATGGTGCAGATGGGAAACACTCTTGATATACTGTAAAATGAAAAAAAATACAATATAATATACATATGTGTATACATACATGTGCATGCACATATATACACACACACACACACACACACACACACACACACATATGGGCTTCCCAGGTGGTGGTAGTGGTAAAGAATCACCTGCCAATGCAGGAAACATAAGAGATGACGCTTTGATCTGTAAGTCAGGAAGACTCCCTGGGGGAGGAAATGGTAGTCCACTCTAGTATTCTTGCCAGGAGGATCCCATGGACAGAGGAGCCTGGTGGGCTATAGTTCATGGGGTCACAAAGAGTCAAACGCAGCTGAGCACCATATATGTGTGTGTGTGTGCGTATACACATGCATACATCATCTATCTATATACGCAACATGTATAGAGAGAGGTCATTTTGATCAAAATTGTACAGGTCTTTGGATTCACAATAAAAATATATGAGTACATTTATTCATGTATCTTTTCACCTCAGATGTACCCATTATCTCTAGACATTTTTGTAAATGTATAGAAAATAGATGCTATTTACAATAGCTTCCTCTGGGAAGTGCATTTAAAAAGCTTGTGTAGGTTGAGAAGGGAATTTCATCCTTCTACTCTATGCACGCTTATGTTTGATCTTCTTGGAACAATCATATTTGTATTTTTAAAGAAAAAAATTAGACCATCCACTCTAGGAGAAAAAAAAAAACTTGAAAATGCTTTCAAATAGCATTCTTTATTGTTTTAAAAATTGCAAATGCTTCCTGTTTGGAAAAAAAAAAAAAAGAAAAGCAGGATGAAGTCAACACTTACCCTAACTTTCTACAATACCCACGCAGGACTCCAGGGGCATCGCTGTCAACAGTTCAGGATGTGACTCAAAGGACTTGGTTTTATTTTAATTTATTTATTTTTAATTAGAGGATTGCTGTGGTGCAATATTGTGTTGGTTTCCGCCATACATCAACATGAATCAGCCATGGGTATAATATGTCCCCTTTCTCTTGAACCTCCCTCCCACCTCCCACCACATTCCACTCCTCTAGGTTGTCACAGAGCACTGGTTTCAGTTTCCTGAACTGAAGAGCCTACTTTTAATGAAATCAGATGATGTTCCTTGAGAAAGACCAACCTCCTGAAGCTATAGACAAACCTGGTCCTAAGAGCCTTGGCCCCACAGCAGAGAGGGAAGGGAGAGTAGCCGCCCCGTGTCCCACACGCCCTCAAGCCTGGTCAGAAGGCTGTAGCATTCTTTGGTGTCACTGAAGGTGGTTCACGCCAGGCTGAGACGGTTCCCAGAAACTTCGGTGAGCTGAGTCACTAACGGACACTGGCAGGGAAAGGACAGGCAATCCCCAGGCAATCCTCATAACCCAAGCCTTTGAATTATGGCTGGCCACGGCGAGGTGTGTTTCAAGCAAAGATAAGGAATGGGAAATGTGTCCACAGTTCCAGGTACTGCTCATTTGGAACTGGAAAGCTGACACGAGAAAGAACTCGAAGCATTCAAGGAAACGGACTCTCAGCCTGAAACTGTGCCAAGGGCAGACAGATGACTGCTTGAGAAACATATATTCATGTGACATGAAAGACAAAATTCCGGGGTGTGACTTGGGAGTTGAATTTAGCGATTATCACTGAGTCATCATGCAGAAACACAGAAATGGCAACGGGACCAGGCTCCACTCCAGAAAGAAGCCCAGGACTAAGGTAAGGGGGAAGTCACAAACACACACACAGGGGTGTAAACACACACACACGGGGTGTAAAACACACACACAGGGGTGTAAACACACACACACGGGGTGTAAAACACACACACACAGGTGTGGACACACACACAGGGGTGTAAACACACACACACAGGGGTGTAAACACACACACACGGGGTGTAAACACACACACAGGGGTGTAAACACACACACAGGGGTGTAAAACACACAAACACAGGGGTGTAAACACACACACAGGGGTGTAAAACACACAAACACAGGGGTGTAAACACACCATGTAGGTGTGGACACACAAATGAATTCAAAATCATGCCTTTCCTCCATGGTCAGCCCTCTCACAAGATTGAAATGAAGCAAGTTTGGGGAATAATTTGATAAGAATGGACCTTCTTTTCTGGAAGAGTTTACCTCTCAGGTCCTACCTAGACAGATTCAGAGTAACAGCTACACTGCTTAAAAAATATCTTTACCTGGCTCATACTGACTTTTGTTTTATTACAAGAGCAGTTTCCTCTGAGTCTAAATCATAGCCCAAACTTAATTTTGATCATTGATGGGATTGTCATATTTTCAATCCATGTAGGATGCCAAAGGTGAATCTGTTGTCAGATTCACATATTCAGCTAAATAAGGAAGAAATTCTATTAGCTCCTTCATGATATCACTTTCCATGTTTTTGACTATGTCCAGTTTTCTATCATGATTTCTTAGATATCAGTCTTATGGGATTTAAGAAATTTATATTTTCCACAAATGTTGGACAGTTTATCTAATCACTGTAGTCATCAAAACTTGTTTGTTTGTTTCAAATGCAATATTGACTCAGACTAGCTTAAGCAAAAAGGGATCTCTTGGATCATATGAGTGAAAAACCTAAGAATAACTCTGGATTTTGGCAGAGTGATTTTCAGGAGCTTGACCATGAGTCCTAGTGCTACTGGGCTTTCCATAGCATTGGTCAGACTCAGAGAAGCACAGATAGTGTCAACAATTTCCGTCTAAACATGCTCAGTTACCAACAATTTTGATTCATGTTCTGAGAATGAGTCTCCCTGCCTGGATTTGGGTCTCATCTCTCCCGGCCAACCCCTTTGTCTGTGAGATGAAACTTTGACAATTGGGCAGGATTAGATTACATACCCAACTCTAGAACTAGGCAAAGAGTTTCTCCCTGTAAGCATGAGAGGGGGAGGGTGATGGGAGAAGTGGTTCTTTAAGTAAAATAGAGGCCTCTTTTCCAGTAGTCATGTATGGATGTAAGAGTCGGACCGAAGAACTGATGCTTTTAAACTGTGGTGCTGGAGAAGACTCTTGAGGGTCGCTTGGACTACAAAGAGATCAAACCAGTCAATCCTAAAGGAAATCAACCCTGAATATTCTTTGAAAGGACAGATGCTGAAGCTAAAGCTCCAATCCTTTGGCCATCTGATGTGAAGAGTCAACTCACTGGAAAAGACCCTGATGCTGGGAAAGACAGAGGGCAGGAGGAGAGGGGGGAAGCAGAGGATAAGATGGTTGGATGGCATTGCTGAGTCAACGGACATGAGTTTGAGCAGACTCTGGGAGTTGATGAAGGACAGAGAAGCCAGGTGTGCTGCAGTCCATGGGCTCACAAAGAGTTCGACACAGCTTGTGACTGAACAACAATAGCAAACCATAGGGAGAAGAAATGGTTGGTGGAAAAGATGAAAACAACGGTTCCTGTGAAAAAAGTAACTACATGCAGAATTGATCCACAGACAGACAGAGGAGCCTGTGGGCTACAGTCCATGAGGTCACAAAAAAGTCAGCCGTGACTTGGCAATTAAATAACAACAACATCAAGGCAATAGCCAAAATCCTCTCTGAGGACCACTGTTAGTTGTGTATTCTACTGAAACCCCAGCAAGACATTCAAACGAGGCTCTAGAGCTGTGCAGTACAAGATGATAGCTACTAGTCATATGTGGTTATTTAAATGTTAACTAATCAAAATTAGATAAAATTTAAAATGTCACTCCTTGGTAGCAGTAGCGTGAGTTCCAAAACTCAGCTTGAACATGATTAGTGGGTATTGTATTAGACATCGAAGATGTAGAAATCCGCATTATTGCAGAAACTTCTACTGAATTTGAGTATTTTCTCCTCCATCCCAAAATTTAAAAAAAAGAAAAGAAAAAACAAAGGCTATTTGACTGGTTTTGGAAGTGCCTAACGACCTTTGAAAGGTCTCGTATGCTGTGGAGACTATAATTCTAACAGTTACGGTGAAAACAAAAACAATTGCTCAAGTGCGTCAAAATTATGTTTTTCCCTGAACATTATACAAAATTAAAAAGGAGGAATCATTTGTCTTCTCCAACAGAAAGAGACAAAGAGCATGTATAAAAGCAAAGACAACGATGGGATAACTAAATCAAATGTCTGTTGCACTGAAAGGCTCCTATTTCTTTTTTATTTTTTCCCCATCTGAAATTTTGCAGTAATAGCTACAGTTACACATAGACTTCTGACAGGTAGTACTGGCTCTCTGTTTTCTCTCCAGTGGTTGATGGAATGAATTTAGTTGTGTGCAGAGCTGAGCTGAGGTATATGGGACGTCTGGAACCAAATTCAAGCCTCGTCATATAGAATTGTGAGGCTCTGGTCTCTGCCTGTCCCTCCAACATTCAGTCTCTCCTCCCCACTTGCATCACAGGCTTAATTCAGAGCTTCCGTGCCCTTTCACTTGCTGCTGTATCAACTTAGAACACACTTCCAAGATTCCTTCTTATGTGTTAGCTCTGTTTAAGCCTCATATCATTGGAAAACCTTTTCTGATCACCTCAGCCAACACACACATTATTATTCTCCACCTCAACACACCATCTGTTTATTTATGATACTTACAATCTCTGTTTTATTTACTTCTTTTGTTCCTGCCAGATCCAAGTAGAATGCAAGTTCCACAGGGGCAGAGACCATGCGTGTCTTATTCCCCATGATTGCCTCAAAGGTGAGTGGACATTCAATGAATATTTGTGGGATGAATGAATAAGTGGGCAGAGAAAGAGAGTCAGAGCAAAGACTGTGGGATTGTGCTCAGCAAACTGGCCTGCTTTACCTGTCAGTAACAGGAACTAAGAAATACACCACCAAGTATTGCCTGATACCATCACCATTAGGAGATCCAGAACTCAGAGGAAGTGTTTTCCGTTTTCCCTCTAGGATGGGCCATTTCCAGAAGGGCTGCACTGGGTCACCGATGCAGAACAAGGACAAGAGGAGCTGAACGCGAATGTTCTCGTGTCTTGCTTAATTTGCACTGCTGTGTCTGTGCTCGTTTGCTAAGTCATGTCCAGCTCTTTGTGACCCCATGGACTATAGACTGTCAGGCTCCTCTGTACACAGGATTTTTCCAGGCAACAATACTGGAGTGGATTGCCATTTCTTCCACCAGGGGATCTTCCTGACCCAGGACTTGAACCCACATCTCCTGCATTAGTAGGCAGATTTTTTTTTCTTTTTTTTTCTGTTACCACTGAGCCACCTAGGACACCCCCATTTTGTACTCTAGCTCCTGTTATTTAAAAACAAAATGAAGATTTAAGATGCTTTAGTAGAGGTTTTTAGGGCATCCAGAGCTTAAGTTGACTAGGGAACTTCCCCTCGCCAGATGTGAAGGCCGGGATGCAAGAGAAATGCACAGATATTGTAGACCCCATTATGAGTGATTCCGATGGCTTGTCATCCTTCATGGCATCCAGACAGTGCTACCAACCTGCTATCTCATTCTCCTGGTGGCCACTGTAAAGAAACTTACTGACTCATCTTTGTTCAGATCACACTGTTATCTGGAACTACAGAGTATATCCAAACACTTAGCTTGGTTTCCTGAGCATAGTAGACACTCAAATACACAAATTAAATGCATGAATTTCAGAAGATTTTTACAAATGGCAGCCAAAGAAAATTTGCCATGCTCACACACTGCGGTGCACACATGATTGAATGTTGAGTATTTGTTAGCAATCTGTCAGGTGTTTGGGGATGATAAAGGTGCTATCAGGTTGTCAGTCACTCGGTCATGTCAGACTCTTTGCGACCCCATAGACTGCAGACCACCAGGCTCCTCTGACTGTGGAATTCTCCAGGGAAGAATACTGGAGTGGGTAGCCATTCTCTTCTCCAGGAGATCTTCCCAACCCAGGGATCAAACCTAGGTCTCCTGCATTGAAGGCGAATTCTTTACCTTCTCAGCCACCAGGGAAGCCCCACTATCAGGTCACACTGGCAAATATTCCTAATAAGAAGGAGATTCTAAAACAGACCTGAAATTTTCTCAGGAAGCCAATCAGAAAGTAAAATACATGATTGATAAGGCAATAGAAAAGTAAATGGTTGCTGATGACTATATATAACTATATACAGCTATAGTTCATTTACCAAGAAAGTTACTCCAAGCTAAGATCATTTCCTCTGTTGCTGAAATCCTAAATCAGTCAGGCAATAGGAGAGGCCAGAAATTCCATATCTGTCCTTGTGTTTGTGAAAACTCCAGGAATAAGAGAGAAGTGTGGGGCTGGATAAAGGTAAATTTTTTTTTTCCCGGCTGAATGACTGCCAAAAAGTGCAGATTAAATGGTCTGGGAAGCACCAGGAAGGTGGTCACTGGTAATAAGCTTTAGGTCTCCATCCTGACTCCATTGAGATCAATGGTTTTACCAATGACTCTGCTTCTCACTAACAAGAGTTAATTGTGATAAACCATCAACTGATTAATTCATTTATTCAACTAATAGTTACTAAACAGTTTTCATGTGATATACATTAAGCTGAGGGTCTTGGGTTAACCAAGACAAATGGAACCATTTCTGCCCTAAAGGAGCTCAGCTTAGGGGTGAAGAAAAAAAGTAATCTGACATTTCTATAAGTCTTCAGAATATAGTCCTACTCCATCTTAGGGACTTGATAAGTACCTGGAGAGTGAATATGACATGGTCTATCTGACATCTTTCTATTGGACATCCATGTGCACTTTCCTCTCCTCCTCCGCCTCCTGTTAGAAAGCTCTTCCTTACCCATCAGCTGCCAGCTTAGATGTCATCTTTTTCAGAAAACCTTTTTTGGACTCACCCTACACCCACCTCTATCAAGGAAGCACACCCATCTCTATATGTCCTAGGTGGCCATGACCCTGGTAACACGTTATTTAACTCTGCAATAGCATTTTTTCTTTCTTGTCTTCCTGGTTAGTTTATATGCCCCTTGGGTTTAGGGTCTGTGCCTCATTCATACTGTCTGTCTAGAATTCAGCCTATTATGGGGCCAATTACAGAGACTTTAAATATATCATTTAATATCAAGTTTAATGGTGTTCTGGCACTGAGACTGAATCTCAAAAACATTCACAGTTTCTTCCATCTCTAAGACTTTTTCAGGGCAATTAAACATGGTAGCCTAAGATGTCCGCTTTTGAACAAATGTGTTTGGAGCAAGAATTTGTAAAGAGCCCATTGTGGAGAAGGTGAAAGTCACTCAGCCACGTCCAACTCTTTGTGACCCCATGGGCTATACAGTCCATGGAATTCTCCAGGCCAGAATACTGGAGTGGATAACCTTTCCGTTCTCCAGGGGATCTTCCCAACCCAGGGATCAAATCCAGGTTTCCTGCATTGCAGGCAGATTCTTTATTATCTGAGCCACCAGGGAAGCCCATACATGTAAAATAAATAACTAGTAAGAACCTACTGTATAGCACAGGGAACTCTACTTGATGCTCTCCAATGATCTACACGGGGAAACAATACAAAAATGAATAGGTGCATGTATATGCATAACTGATTCACTATGCTATAGAGAAGAAACCAACACAACACTGTAAATCAACTATACACCAACACTTTAAAAAAAAAGAATATATCCATAAACCAAGCACAGTATAGCATAAGAGATGCAAAATGCTAAGCTGAAGCACACACAGAATAGTTTCCTAAGCACATATAAATAACCTTTTCAGACAAAAATTTCTTAACCAAATATTCCAGTGTCAGTTCTCTGAAATCACTTATCTCTTGGGACTGATTAAATAGATTAGTTTTTTCCCAATTACCTGGGCTTCAAATTAATTGCTCTTTTGCCTCCTTTCCTTCTAAAATAAAGTGCAGATCCACCATTTACGATGTGATGAAAGTCATCATGATGAATATATTTTTAAGATCTTGTCAGATGTGCTTGTGCTGATTTTTAATAATAGCTCCCAACTAATCAATAGATAATTTAATTTGAAAATGTGAAGCTGTAAACTTTAATGCTCTGTTTGGTATTTTCTTATTAATTGGAAAGATGGCAAGTCAACTTTTAGGCAGAGAGCTAGGGATGCACATCCATTAAAACCATACCTGGAGGGACTTCCCTGGTAGTCCACTGGTTAAGACTTCAACTTCCAGCAGAGGGTATGGATTTGATCCCTAGTTGGAGAGCAAAGATCCCACATACCCCAGGGCCAGAAAACCAAAAAGTAAAAGCAACTTTGTCACAAACTCAATAAAGACTTTAAAAATGGTCCACAATAAAAATAAAAAAATAAAATAAAATCAGTTCTGTGGCTTAAGGCAAATTTTGCTCCCAAGGACCCCACACTCTGTAGACTTGGTTGGTCTTCAGTGGGAATCTTTGATCCTCCTCCATTCAGGTGACTAAGATCATCTCTTTGTCACATGCCAAAGCTCTAAGTTACTCTAAAAGCTCTCCTTCCCAATGTATATATATTCTTAATTTGACTATGCTGGGTGTTAGTTGTGGCATGCAAAATCTAGTTCCCTGACCTGTGATAGAACCTGAGGACCCTGCATTGGGGGTGTGGAGTCTTAACCACTGGACCACCAGGGAAGTCCCTAGTAATTTTTTTATAACCTAAACACAAACTCTGCAGAGAAAGACAGGGCTTTGAACTACTCCAATGCATGATCTTATCTTGTTTTATCCAAATCAATCAATAAGGCCATGGTTGTAATAGGCTAGTGTAGACTGTACTGAATGCTAAGTTGTCCAGTGAACTGACCATTCCTTCTAAAACCATTCGCATTTGTACATGCCACCTAGTCCAGCAGGACTGTTGATATCACTGTGCTTAAGGATTTGTTTTAAATGCACACATTTCCTTGGCATCAAAAATGACACAGGTTATAATTGCAAGAAGCAAAAGATGGATACTTTGTCAAAGTCTTCCATTTGACTTGAAAATACTCCACAATAATACTCCATAATTATGGGCATGTGTCATTTTATGTTTATATACAACACCAAGAGTGAACCCTTATGGTAAACTATGGACTTTGAGTGATTATGACCTTAGTGTGGTTTCCTCATTTGCCCAAAATGCACCACTCTCATGGGGGATGCTGATAATGGGGGAGGCTATGCATGTGGTGAGGACAGGGTATAGAAGGGAAGTCTCTGTAACTAGCCTCTTAATTTTACTCTAAGCCTAAAACTGCAAATGGAGTTTAAAATGCAAAAAAAAAAAAAAAAACCTAAAAAACATAATACTCTGAAATTCCTGACTCCCCTTTCACCTTCATATACAACAGAAATGTAGGAACAAATGTTAGCAGGGTGCGAATGCTATCTTCTGAGCTTCCCTGCTGACTCAGCAGTAAAGAATCCACCCTCAATACAGGAGACATGGATTCAGTCGTTGGGTAGGGAAGATCCCCTGGAGTAGGAAATGGCAGCCCACTCCAGTATTTTTGCCTGGGAAAGCCCATGGATAGAGGAGCCTGATGGGCTACAGTCCATGGGATCACAACAAGTTGGACACGACTGAGCATGCACGAACATCCATAAAACCAGCCTGTAATGGATCATGGCCAAAGCTTTGCACATATTGCTTGGCATAAATTTAGTCAAGGAAAGGGACTGTACGTGCTAGGTCTACAAAAGGCTACTATCAAAGTTGAAATTTAAGAACAGGCAAAGACAAAGTGGAAATAGATGATGGATTCATATAAAATCCTGCATGAAAAAGAAGAGACCCTACCACAGATACCCAGACTCAAACCCCAAGAACGAAAATGACAGCAGCAGTCAGGTGGGCCGAAGCGGAAAGCAAAAACACGTGCACACAGGTACACACACACACACACACACACACACACACACGGGACCAACACACCTTGAAATGAAGCCAGTGGTGTTGCAAATTAACTGGCAAGACAGAGGTAAGTGATATGAAACTGCTGACTCTACTACATTTCAACTTTCCTTCCAGAGAATCTAATCACATTCGTTGTCTCATAGCAGAAAACTAACCACAGAGAAAGAGAAGACCTCTTCTCGTGATAATATGATCAACTCATTGTACAATGGGATACAACTTAAAGATCCATTTTCTATTCTAAAAATCACAGGTTCTTCCTCTTTTTCAACACTTCCTCTTCCCTCTCTGAGCCCCTATCACCACCCAGTCCATAAATTTTACTAGGAAAAGGTTTCTGATCTCATTAGGGTAAAACACATTATCTGGAATTTTTCTTATTTCTAAAATGATGTCACCCTGTGCTCCCACCACAAGTTTTTAAATGCTTGTAATGGGCTCCCCCGGTGGCTCAGATGGTAAATAATCTGCCGGCAATGCAGGAGACACAGGTTCCATCCCTGGGTTGGGATGATCCCCTGGAGGAGGAAAACACAAACCACTCCAGTATTCTTGCCTGAAAGATCCCATGGACAAGAAGACACAGTCCATGGGGTCACAAAGAGTTGGGCAGGACTGAACGACTGAGCACGCAGCACGTAATCAGACTCCCTGACAACTGATGTAAACTTTTGTGCAGAATTTCCTTCCTCTCAGTTAAGAATGACTAGAGGGATGGTGTGTCTGGCTACTGATGCATTTTAGGATCAAGAACTGTGTTGCGGTCGCTTGGTACGATTTGAGGATGTGTGCTGCTTTGAATGATATTTGAATTGCTCTAATATATTCCAGGCTGGACTCCCATGTCAATTCATCAGTGCCAAGGCTCTGCCTAACATTTTGCTACAAACTGGGTTCAATTGTAATTTGTCAACCCCAGCACCCGTTGCTATGACAAATAGCTTCGGTCTGGTTAATCTTTTGAACATAATAGCATTCTGCTACTTTGATAAATCTATTATGTTGTGGTTTACATATGCTTTGGGGAAAAATTTTATTGGGACATTTTACACTAAATTATCTCTAGTCTACACTAACAAAACAAGTGGAGGAGCTGATGTTGATGGTAGCTTCTGGGGTCTCAAGAATGCCAATTTTTCTTGGATCTCAAGCCTTGCAGGGAGTGGTGAAGAGGACAGACTTTAGAGTCAAATTACATAGTTTGTTTTTTTTTTTTCCTTAAATATCTGTTAATACTTTATTAGTACTTTCTGGATGGACAAAATATAATGCAAACAAATAAGATGTTTAATCTTTTCAGTTCAATAAAAATAACTGACATTCTGTTTCTTCTTTGTTAAACAATCATTGATAGAATAGTCAGACCCACAGTTGACACTTATTGTATAAGTGTATAAAGTGTTCTTTATATTTTCCCCTTGTAATAGAGGAGCCATGCTCCTATAAGCAAAATTTACTAATAACAAAATAATTTTACAAGGAGTGACAAAAAGACTTTTAAAACAAGTCCTTAAATAAAAGGATGTAGCAACAACAGAACATAAGTTGCTGGGTTAAGACCGTTTAAACTAGACCCACAAACCAGGTAGTTTTAAATCACAGATCCATGTCAACCTACCTGCGTCTTTTCCCCAACTTTCTCAGCCTTGTTTTTTGTTTTTTTCTCTTTAGTGAAATAAAGAGAATCATTTAAACAGTCCTGCAAAAATGGGAAGGTAAGGTTCAATAGGGAGGGCGATACACGTATACATATGGCTGACTCATGTTGCTGTACAGCAGAAGTTAACACATCATAAAGTAATTATCTTCCAAGTTAAAAATAAATAAATAATTTTTAAAAAATGGAAATGGTTTCTGAAAAAAAATGGGAGGGTTCACAGTGGTAATTCATAAAAAAGTACACATTAAAAAGAACCAATAAGCTCAGCGTGTGGCTCCAGGTTTTACGTAAAACCTCTGACATGGAATTGCCAAGACAGTACATTTTTCACAACGGCTGAAAGAAGTTTAGACTGCGGGAGGTGTCTACTGTGGATGCCACCATACATAAAACTCGCAAAGCGAGCCTGCTGCAGGCGGAGGCGGCCGGGTCCCCAGGGACCGCTCCCTCGGAAGGGCCTCTCCAGGTACTGTCATCCAAACCAGGCTGATAAGATTGCCGAAGTGGGCACTTCCTGACCTCAGCTCCCCATTTGGAACTGGCTGTAAATTGCCCCTCTCGGCCTTAACACACAGGATGTTTCTACTTGGGGAAAGTGCATCAGCTGCAGTTTTCAGGAATGCATCCTCAAAAAGTCAATTTCACCTTCTGGCAGTTCTGAAAGCATCCCGATTACTTTAAGGGCAATAGTTCTGAATAAGGGGACTGGTCATCAGAAGGGTGGGGGGATGGCGAGAGAAAGAGCTTCAAGGGGTGACAAGCAGTTATTTTTAATAAGGGGAACATGACAGATCAGGGAGAGAATTCTCCTGTAATATATCTATAGCAGAGTGATTAAAAGTTTGAGTGTGCATGGTTTTGTTTTCTTTTTAAGTTCTTATTCCTTACAGAGACAAGAGCCATGGTACTCCCCGATAAAAAATTGAAACAACACAATGCCCTGCTGACTTAGAGATAAATGAAACATCAAAACTCCAGTAAATATTTAAGGCATTCTGACAGGTTATCTTGGCATTAAAACATTCCATTTCCTGCTTTTCTCCTCTCTCTGCATCTCTCTGACTTTCTCTGTCTTCCTAAATCTCTCTTGCTCTCTGAATCTCTCTCTGACTTTGTCTCTCTGAATCTCGCCCAAAGCACCACCTGGATAAAAACATGGAAACTTACATTACCATATGTAAAATACACAGCCAATGGGAATGTGCTGAATGACTCAGGGAACTCAAATGGGGGTTCTGTATCAAACGAGTGGGGTGCTATGGGTAGGGGAAAGGGAGTAAGTTCAAGGGGTAGGGGACATATATATGTACACCCATGGCTGATTCATGTTGATGTTTGACAGAAAACAACAAAATTCTGCAGAGCAATTATCCTTCAATTAAAAAAAAATTAATTTTTAAAAATATACTCCATAAATATTCACTGTTATGCAGTCAATGAAAAAAGATAATTGAGGCCAATTTGTAGAGGGCAATTGTCTGTGTGAATTAATGTTGAGGAGGGCACAAACAGTGTTTTAACTTTCCTCATAAAAAAGAGCTGAAATTATAAATAAACCACCAGGAAAGGACTTCAGATGCTAAATCCTCGACGACAGGTTTTGAAATATAATTCTCAAGATGGCTTTGCATTCACAAATAAACTTGACTCCAATTTATACAAACTTTTTTTTCTTTCAGGAAGATAATTATACCCAGCACCACTTAAGCAGTTAGGACGGAGGCTCTTGAGTCGAGGGTGAGAGAGGAATCAGCAAAGCATTTCTGGAACTTGCTCAAAATAAACCAGGTGAACATTCTGATCCAAAACCCGAAGCAGAGGCCCTTGTATCGCCGGAGCTGCCAAGAGCTGAGTCGGGCAATCAATTTATATTCAAAAGAAAATACTACCATGGTACGAGGTGAAATGACCTGTGTGCACATACCTCAGGAAAGTTAGGTACAAGCGTGGGTGTCTTTATTTTTTATTCTGAAGTGGGATACGTGTAAGGTATATACAACCCGGCAATCACGGAGTCCCAGATGATAAGTGAGCTCCAAGAAGGCATGCAAAGGAACACCCAGATCCTCAAGAAGCCAGACTCCTCCCCGTCAGTAATTAAGCATTCAGACCAGTAAACAGCTTGCTTGGAATGATTTTATGACAAATGACCGAGAGCATATCAACCGGAAAACTCAGCTCGGCAAAAAATCCCTCAAGCCCAGGAAGCTCAATCAATGCAGAGCAGACAGCAGCCCGGACGGCAGCAGCGTCCTCTCACCCTGAACCGCATAAATCCAAAGAGGCCAGAACTGCTTCACTGGCTCTGACACAGCCAAGGAGGGAGCGGGCGGAGGGGGAGGAGGGACTGGAGGCTCAGGGTGGAAGGAAGGGAAGAGAAGGAGGATAAGAAGCGCGTGTCTCAGTAGTGGGGCTGCTCTATTTTTAGTTTCTTAAGGAACATCCATACTGTTCTCCACAGTGGCTGACAACCCTCAGAATGGGAGAAAATATTTGCAAACAAAGCAACACGTAAAGGATTCATCTCCAAAACATACAGTTTATGGAGCTCAATATATTAAAAAAAAAAAAAATCAATCAAAAAAAAAAAAAAAAAGTGGGCAGAGGACCTAAATAGACATCTCTCTACATCTCTCCAAAGAAAACATGCAGATGGCCA
This sequence comes from Muntiacus reevesi, assembly GCF_963930625.1. Classification (NCBI taxonomy): domain Eukaryota; kingdom Metazoa; phylum Chordata; class Mammalia; order Artiodactyla; family Cervidae; genus Muntiacus; species Muntiacus reevesi. The sequence goes on along the minus strand of NC_089250.1, from coordinate 184,887,335 downwards.
AGAGGCACATAAAAAGATGCTGAACATCACTTATTAGAGACATGCAAATCAAAACTGAAACGCGGTGTCACCTCACGTAGATCGGAATGATCGTTATAAAAAAATCTATCAACATGCTGGAGAGCATGTGGAGGAAAGGGGACTCTCTTACACTGTTGGAGGGAATTGAACTATGTAACGAGTTGGAAGGTTGCATTGGCATATATACACTACCTGGTGTAAAATAGCTAGCTCGCGTGAAGCTACAGCATCGCTCAGAGCGCTCAGTCAGTGTTCTGTGAGGACCCAGAGGGGTGGGATGAGGGGATGGGAGGGGGGTCCAAGGGGGAAGAGATATATTTGTACATTTGTACATATTTGTACATAGCTAATTGACTTTGTTGTACAGCAGAAACTAACAACACTGTAAAGCAATTATACTTCAATTTAAAGAAAAATTCTCTTTCTTCCTCCTGGTCTGATGCTTCTCCTACTTTGAGAAGTTGATGAGGAGACCAAATTGCACTGTTTCTATTCAGGCAGATAAAACAAATATTCAAAGAGAAGACAAAAACAGGCCAAGAGTCATGAAACAGGGGGTAGAAGGGGAGTCAAGGGGTGATAATCCTGCTATAAACATGGTCCCCAAAGCATCCTCAAGTAATAGAATGGATGTGAGATGCAAACATACAGTTTTAAACTCAGTCTGAAAGTAGTGTTAGTCATTCATTTGTGTCCAACTCTTTGTGACCTCTGGACTCTAGCCTGCCAGGCTCTTCTGTCCATGGAATTCTCCAGGAAAGAATACTGGAGTGGGTTGCCATTCCCTTCTCCAGGGATCTTCCCAACCAAGGGATCAAACCTGGGTCTCCTGCACTGCAGGCAGATTATTTCCCATCTGAGCCATCAAACTCAGTCTATGAGCTATCAATGTGATTGTTAACTTTGGTACTATACAGTCCAAGCATTTTATTATTTAGCATTTGCAAACCTACAGAAAAGTTGAAATAGTTTTACAGCAAATAGCTATTACCCACCACCTGTACTCTAGCATATTTCTAGGCTTTTGCTTCATCTCAAAACTTTCCATATGCCCGTCGCTCCAATAATCCATATTTTCAGTGCATTTTGAAGTAAATTTCAGACATCATCACCATCCCCTTACATACTTTGAAGCACATGTGATATTAACTCAAATTCAGTGTCTGCATTCTTCATGCCACCATGACTTCATACAACTACATGACAGCTATGAAATAGGTAACACAAATTTTCAAATTTGCACAAACTTCCAAAGAGAATACACATCAAATTCATATGTGCATTTTTTCCTTCTCAAAAAAAAAAATTAAATTACTATGTAGCCACTGCTTATAAACACCTGGTCATTCAGGAGATAAAGATTCTCTGGGAAAACACATAAACTTAACTATGTGATTCTATTTAATTGTGAGCAGAGCAGCTGCAAGGAAAGATAGAATCCCACTCCAAAAATGAGGAAAACATTAGAGTAGAGAGGGCTTCCCTCAGAGCTCTGTTGGTAAAGAATCTGCTTGCAATGCAGGAGACCCCAGTTCGATTCCTGGGTCAGGAAGATGCCCTGGAGAAGGGAAAGGCTACCCACTCCAGTATTCTTGGGCTTCCCTTGTGGCTCAGCTGTTGAAGAATCCGCCTGCAATGCAGAAGACCCGGGTTTAATCCTGGGTTGGGAAGATGCCCTGGAGAAGGAAAAGGCTACCCACTCCCATATTCTTGTCTGGAGAATCCCATGGACAGAGAAGCTTGGTGGACTACAGTTCATGGGGTTGCAAGGAGTCAGACACGACTGAGCGACTGAACTAACTAACTAATTATGGTAAGGTGACCTGAGAAGTCTAAAGAACTTTAAAACATTTAGCTGAGCCAACACAGAAAAGAACACCAACCTTCAGCTGACAGCAAGTTCCTGCTACAAGGAGTATCCTCTAAGATCTCAAAATCCTACACATATCTGAAAAATATGAAATTTTCTATGGCGAATTTCTTGGTTCATTCCCCCAACTTTTCTCACATGGATGTAGCTTATTAATTAGACTGAGATCATCCCATTTCATCCAAGAATGTCAAAGTTACTGGAGGTTTGGAGTACATCCAAATTTCATCTTAATCTATCACTTCAGTGTTATAGATGACAAATCAATATTTTTAATACTTTTTCCATCTTAATGTTTTCTGATGGAACAGAGCCAGCACGTCCTGCAAGAAATATGCAGACAACTAAAGTTATACTTTGAACATAATGGAATGCAGAAACACCGGTTTTATGGTACATGCAGGCAGTGGGTCACTGGAGTGGACGGACTCACAGCAGGAGTTACAGAAATTAACACCTTTCTGACGTTGAAAGCAGCGGTAACTTGTTACTGAGTCACCTATTCCAACTGGGATCCTATTAAAGTGCTTGATTTGAGGGCAAGGACATAAAATCTCAATTAAAAATATTGTTTGCTAAATCCTGGACTCACGCTGGTATCCGTGGAAATTTCATATAAACCAGCAGCGCTTCTCCATCTAAAATTCAATTATGTGAGCCCAAGATCATACCCGGTCAGAGACAGCTTCATTATGAAAATAATAACAAGCAAGTTATGATAATCACCTATTCTTCCCAAGATCATGAGAGTAGTAAACGGTGCAGGTTCAACTCCCAGGACTGCTGCTCCTGGCTCTATCAGCTCAAGGGCTTCCCTGGAGGCTCAGATGGTAAAGAATCTGTCTGCAGTGCAGGAAATCTGGGTTCAGTCCCTGGGTTGGGAAGATCCCCTGGAGGAAGAAATGACTACCCACTCCAGTATTCCTGCTTGGAGAATCTCATGGACAGAGGAGCCTGTCCATGGGGTCACAAAGAGTCAGACACAACAGAGCGACTAACACTTTCACTTTATGTTTCAAGTAGCAAGCAGAGGGTAACCAAGGGACTAAAGGAATAAAGCACCATTAATGGACTTCTTTTGACACTACCTGCAGTCTGACTCAAATCCATTTCAAAACTCCCAAATCAGGTGATGGAGGAAGTACTATATGTTCTACCTTTTTTCTATTCAATTCAGAGGGTGACTCCATATCATCTTACCTACAAATAAAGTAAATCCATTAGAAGAAATGCAGTAGCCATCTTAGTCAACAAAAGAGTTCAAAATGCAGTACTTGGATGCAGTCTCAAAAATGACAGAATGATCTCTCTGTTTGTTTCCAAGGCAAACCATTCAATATCACGGTAATCCAACTCTATGCCCCAACCAGTAAAGCTGAAGAAGCTGAAGGGTTCTATGAAGTCCTACAAGACCTTCTAGAACTAACACCCCCCAAAAGATGTCCTTTTCATTATAGAGGACTGGAATGCAAAAGTAGGAAGTCAAGAAACATTTGGAGTAACAGGCAAATTTGGCTTTGGAGTACAGAATGAAGCGGGGCAGAAGCTAATAAGAGTTTTGCCGAGAGAACACACTGGTCATAGCAAACATCCTCTTCCAACAACACAAGAGAAGATTCTACATGTGGACATCACCAGATGGTCAACACCAAAATCAGACTGATTATATTCTTTGCAGCTAAAGATGGAGAAGGTCTATACAGTCAGCAAAAACAAGACCAGGAGTTCACTATGGCTCAGATCATGAACTCCTTATTGTCAAATTCAGACTTAAATTGAAGAAAGTAGGGAAAACCACTAGACCATTCAGGTATGACCTAAATCAAATCCGTAACGATCATACAGTGGAAGTGAGAACTAGATTTAAGGGACTAGATCTGATAGACAGAGTGCCTGATGGAGGTTTGTGACATTGTACAGGAGTCAGGGAGCAAGACCATCCCCAAGAAATAGAAATGCAAAAAGGCAAGATGGCTGTCTGAGGAGGCCTTAGAAATAGCTGTGAAAAGAAGAGAAGCAAAAAGCAAAGATATACCCATTTGAATGCAGAGTTCAAAGAATAGCAAGAAGAGATAAGAAACCTTCCTCAGTGATCACTGCAAAGCAATAGAGGAAAATAATAGAATGGAAAAGACTAGAGATCTCTTCAAGAAAATTAAAGATACCAAGGGAAGATTTCATGTAAAGATGGGCTCAATAATTGGGACAGAAATGGTATGGGCCTAACAGAAGCAGAAGATATTAAGAAGAGGTGGCAAGAATACACAGAAGAACTGTACAAAAAGATCTTCATGACCCAGATAATCACAGCAGTGTGATCACTCACCTAGAGCCAGACATTTTGGAATATGATGTCAAGTGGGTCTTAGGAAGCATCACTACGAACAAAGCTAGTGGAGGTGATAGAATTCCAGTTGAGCTATTTCAAATCCTAAAAGATGATGCTGTGAAATTTCTGCACTCAATATGCCAGCACATTTGAAAACTCAGCAGTGGCCACAGGACTGGAAAAGGTCAGTTTTCATTCCAATCCCTAAGAAAGGCAATGCCAAAGAATGCTCAAACTACCACACAATTGCACTCATCTCACACGCTAGTAAAGTAGTGCTCAAAATTCTCCAAGTCACGTTTCAACAATACATGAACCATGAACTTCCAGATGTTCAAGCTGAATTTAGAAAAGGCAGAGGAACCAGAGATCAAATTGCCAACATCTTCTGGATCATCAAAAAAGCAAGAGAGTTCCAGAAAAAACATCTATTTCTGCTTTATTGACTATGCCAAAGCCTTTGACTGTGTGGGTCACAATAAACTGTGGAAAATTCTGAAAGAGATGGGAATACCAGACGACCTGACCTGCCTCTTGAGAAACCTGTTTGCAGGTCAGGAAGCAACAGTTAGAACTGGATATGGAACAACAGACTGGTTCCAAATAGGAAAAGGAGTATGTCAAGGCTGTATATTGTCACCCTGCTTATTTAAGTTATATGCAGAGTACATGATGAGAAATGCTGGGCTCAAGGAAGAACAAGCTGGAATCAAGATTGCCGGTATAAATATCAATAACCTCAGATATGCAGATGACACCACACTTATGGCAGAAAGTGGAGAAAAACTAAAGAGCCTCTCGATTAAAGTGAAAGAGGAGAGTGAAAAAGTTGGCCTAAAGCTCAACATTCAGAAAACAAAGATCATGGCATCCAGTCCCATCACTTCATGGCAAATAGATGGAGAAACAGTGGAAACAATGTCAGATTTTATTTTTTCGGGGCTCCAAAATCACTGCAGATGGTGACTGCAGCCATGAAATTAAAAGATGCTTACTCCTTGGAAGAAAAGTTATGACCAACCTAGATAGTATATTAAAAAGCAGAGACATTACTTTACCAACAAAGGTCCGTCTCGTCAAGGTTATAGTTTTTCCAGTAGTCATGCATGGATGTGAGAGTTGGACTATAAAGAAAACTGAGTGTGGAAGATTTGGTGCCTTTGAACTGTCCTGTCAGAGAAGACTCTTGAGAGTCCCTTGGACTGCAAGGAGATCCAACTAGTCCATCCTAAAGGAAATCAGTCCTGAATATTCATTTGAAGGACTGATGTCGAAGCTGAAACTCCAATACTTTGGCCACCTGATGCGAAGGGCTGACTCGTTTAAAAAGGCCCTGATGCTAGGAAAGATTGAAGGCAGGAGGAGAAGGGAATGACAGAGGATGAGATGATTGGATGGCATCACCGACTCAATGGGCATGAATTTGAGTAAACTCCGGGAGGTGGTGATGGACAGGGAGGCCTGGCCTGCTGCAGTCCATGGGGTTACAGAGAGTCAGACATGACTGAGCGACTGAAATCAACTGAACTGAACAAATAAAGTGAATAGTTGCTGGGCATGAAACCACACACAGAAAATGAGGATGCTCAGTCTATCTAAGTGTGAAAGTTCCAAGCATATGAACCACATGCTTTCAGGGCAAGTTATCCACCAGGGTTCTTGGCTTCCTTAATCAATAGAAAAGATCAGGGGCCAGATGAGAAACTCAGGAAGGCGTTTTTGGGGTCCCTGCTGCAGTAATAAGGAGTGAGAACAAGCACGGAGGACAGGTTCTTTACATGGGGTGAGACTACGGGGGGCTCCAGAGGTTGGACTGGAGGGATGGTTTAGGGGGCTCGCCCACCCTCTTTGAGGTGTTCAGTGCAGGGGCATGTGCAGTACCTCGCTCTTGCCCCAGGCTCTTCAGAAGCGTCAGTTGGGTTTTTGGTCTTTTTGTATCTTGTCCATCAGTTGCCCCAACTGCACATGCGTGCAGTTATTTTTCAGTCCCTTATAATTGTTTTGGATTCTGTTGCTCCAGGAGAGGTCTGTCCAGGTGCAAGGACTGCAGGAAAGGGTCCCAGGTCCCCAGTCTGTCTCATGGGTAGTCGTCACCACATTTCTCTGTAGTTAGCACGTTTTCTAAATACATCTTCAATCCATCCTCTTCGCTGTTTGAGGCCATTGCTCTTTCTTTCCTGTATCACAGAAATACTTCCTTCTCAGCCTTCTATGGCTTGTCCAGGCTACAGTCAGCAAAAGTGATCTAATACTTTACATCAGAGCATCGTACCCTCCTACTTGACACCCATCATTATCCCTCACTGTGTCATAAATAAAACATAAACTGCTTAAAAGGCCTTCCTCTTCAACTCCACTTTCTACCACTCTCCTGACTCACCCTCTGTGCCTTACAACCACCTTTCTTAGTTCTTTCCCACACTGTCTCTGTTTCTAGAATGTTCTCTGTCTTTTGGGACCAGCAGTCACCTTGGCATCACTTAGATCTCTGCTTCAGTGGGTCCTTCTTGGAGAGAATGCACACACTGTTGTACTTTCCTCCAGCGTTCACTATTTCAGCCCTCTGGTTCCTTCAAGATACGAGTCTCTTTTGGCATTAGTTGTCAAAAAAAAAAGTTTTTTTTACATCAAACCCCTTTAAAAAGGGGCTGTAAATTATTCATCTTTATTTTTTTCAAATTAATTTATTTTTTAATTGAAGGATAATTGCATTAGAGAATTTTGTTTTCTGTCAAACATCAACATGAATCAGTTTTTCACATTTCCTGTTCTTGCCAAAGAAATAATCAGTCTATAAAGGCAAAGAAAGATCTCTCTCTTACTCAACCCTCTACCCCCAACACACGTGGCAACCCCTCAACAATATCAATAAATAATAAGCCTCAGACTTCAAGATTGAATGTTTCTGTCCTGAGGTCACAGCAGGTGTCATTTTTCATATCAATTATCAAATTTATATCTCTCCCAGTGATGGACAAGGAGTAACTTCAGATGCCACACTCTGGTCACCAGTTTATGTTAAGATTCTTTGCCAATTTATTTGGGTCTCTGATACACTGCTGGTTGATACCACACCAAGAAGCATATGTCACGAAATATTAAATGTGAATTTAAAAAACAGAGTATCTTAGTAGTCGGAAAACATAAATTATGCTCAAGCCAGCCCAGTTTCAGCTCCTGCTGCTATTTTAAGCCCAGCTGCAATTAAGTGCCTAAATGCCATAACATCACATCCATCACCAACCTCCTCTCTCTGACCCATTATTAAAACCAAGAAGTGCTGTGAGGCTATGAGAATTATTCAATACAAATGACTTAACAGCTATTGATGAATTTACCTTTAACAAACGCCCTCCGGTAGAGCTCATGATTCAGTAGGTTTTGTTATATTTTTCTCCCTTCCCCAGGATACCCTTCTGCTTTGTCCGTCACACAACTCAATGCAGACACACAGCTGCGGCTCTGACAGTAACAGAAAGATCATAACCTGATACAGCTCTACTGAAATCTTAATGTTAGCCCCTGGGTGAGAGCTACATCAATTTCAAAGATGTCCTTCCAACCCAAGACTGTTAAGAGAGAAAAATTCATAAAACTCTGAGACTACCCTCTTTTCATTTGTGTGTCGACTAACTCCCAATAGCCGGAGACAGTTAGCTTGGTCCTTATTATATTCTGAGGATGTAGAGAGAGGGAGGGAGAGAAGTCTTTCAGAAATGTGTTTCCTGTTGACTCTTAGTCCAAGGGAGACAGAAAGCAAGAGGAAATGAAAACATTTTACATTGCATTCTTCAGTTATTTTAATCATAAGGCGGCTCTGTCGACACTGAGAAACTTTCCTAGTCGTTGTTACTCTTAAGCAAGAATCTGTGCACACAGCAAATGCTGCTGGCTCATTATTCACTGAGGTCACTTAGATTTGTTACCCTCAATATACCAATTAGGAAAGAGTGTCCTGGACATGGGAAAGGTATAGGAGGTCAATAAAGGGTGGGATGAAGGGAGAGAAAAAGAGCTTTGAAATCCGCTTGGTTGCCTCCTGGGGACGTGCTTACGGGCAGGTTTGTTTGCACTCCCTTGGACGTCAGCATGCTCATCTGTAAATTGGGGGGAAAGACACTTCTCGGGTCAGTTATGTGTGTAAAGCACTCAGGTAACAGGAACCAGCATTCACTGAGAAATTCTTGGGGGAAGAGCAAGAGCGCTCACCTTCTCCCAGGCACTGTGTGAAGTGCCTCGTGTGGACCTCTGTTCTTGCATGCAAACAGGTTGATGTCATGGCTGACCTACTGTAAGGACGGGGAATCCAGACTCAGAAGAGAGGAGCAACTTGTGCAAACAAGACCTTGCCTCTAAATCACAGAAGACCTGGGACTCATATCCAGATCTGTCTGAGGCCACAATTTGTTCTCCTGAACACTATATGCCCCCTGGCCCCACCACCAGCAGTTTCTCACTAAATATTGACCTCAGTGTCAACTGTGGACAGATAGGTCAGACTTTTCATGGCTACCCAGATTAGTTCCTCATGTCATATACTCCCATGATAAAAAGAAGAAAAATTCTTCCCTGTCAAAAGTGTGTATCTCACCCTTCATTATTACCTGAGGTCTGTGTTCTTCCTTTAGACCAAGTTAGGGACCTTTGCAGTCTTACTATGGAATCCTTGACATCTTGCAGGTACTCAAAAAAATCTTATTGAATGAAAGATAGAAACTAAGATGGGCAATTATAACCTCTGAGAATTCTTAGTACATCAAAACCAAACTCAAATGCTCTACACTCCAAATAAGGCATGTATATGCATAGGAGATCAACCCTGAATGTTCACTGGAAGGACTGATGCTGAAGCTGAAGCTCCAATACTTTGGCCACCTGATGTGAAGAGCTGTCTCATTGGAAAAGACCCTGATTCTGGGAAAGATTGAGGGCAGGTGGAGAAGGGGGTGGCAGAGGATGAGATGGTTGGATGGCATCATTGATTCAGTGGACATGACTTTGAGCAAACACCAGAAGATAGTGAAGGACAGGGAAGCCTGAGGTGCTGCAGTCCATGGGGTTGCAAAGAGTTGGACATGATCTAGGAACTGAGTAACAATTATATATATATATGCATACATTATGTATGCATGTCATATACTTGTCTATCTATCTATCTGGTGTACGGGAGGAAAAAGAAAGAAGAGAAGGAGTAAGGAAGACCGGGTCTGTATATCTCTGGTATCTATCAAATTGGCCAAAAGTTCCTTCATGTTTTTCCTAACATCTTATGGAAAAACCCAAACAAAATTTTTGGCCAACCCAACACACAGAGTATAGCACTGAATCTATAATGGCATTCAGTCAAATGTACATTTATTGTCTAATTGAGATGCTAGTAAATCACACCAAAAGTAATGTCAGAAGGGATTTTCTTACCCAATTCAAATTAAATATACAACCTCAATTAATACCAAAAAAAGTATCAGTAAAACAGCACAATAAATAAGAGTGCCATTTCTCATGAAAAATCCATCAATTCACACCAGTAAGTGTTGAATGTGTCTTTTAAAAGGGGAGGGAGTTAGCAAACACAGCCTAACCCTCATGATGCTGAGGTTGACACAGTGTTATGCTTTCCACTAGCTTTATAATTTTGAAGCTACAAGGTATGGATTGTCTTTGAAAGTTTTATGTGGGGAAAATGACTTTGGACAGTGGGTCGGTACTGAGAATAAATCGTGAATCAGATGCATCTGGGCATGTGGGTTGACGACTCCAGGAATCTATTTGCAGGAGCTTGTATCCATGAGATAGACAGTGCCCAGGAAATGTGTTCTGGGATTCCCTGGTGGCCCAGTGGTTAAGAATCTGCCTGCCAATGCAGGGGACATGGGTTCGATCCCTGGTCCAAGAAGATTCCACATGCCTCAGGGCAACTAAGCTTGTGCATCACAACTACTAAAGCCTGTATGTCTAGAGCCCCTGCTCCACAACAAGAGAAGCCCCCCACCACGAGAAGCCCGAGCAACAAAGCCGGGGAGTAGCCCTTGCTCGCCGCAACTAGAGAAAGCCCGCTCAAAGCAATGAAGACCCAGCATGGCCAAAAATAAATAAAATATAAATAAAATAAAGATTCTCAAGACAGAAGATGTGTTTCTATTTATGCACAAGAGGGAGATGCATACTTGAGGGGAACATGGCACTACAAGGTTTTTGGTTTGTTTTTCTTACAAGACACAATGTCTGAGATTTTTAAAGAGAGCAGCCAGAGAAAATGCTGGAAGTATCACTTTCAGGAGGGATTCTGTGAACATCCAACAAGCACGCTTCTTACATTGCAGGTGACAGTGCCGCCAGGTAAGGGCATTTAGCAGTCTTCTTACTTGGCACCTCAAGCAGACCTGCACTAGTAGCAGGCAGATCTAAGAGAACACTGGTGAGCTGACTAATGTCTCCGAAAGCTGCGAGGAGGGGACGTCTGCAGAGCTGTAGAGCTCCACGCGATGGAATCAGATTTGAGTTTGCACACACGACACACCTGCTGGAGTCTGCCAAATACTCCGAGAAGATGGCCAGGAGACAGAATCCCACAGGCTAGACATCAACGTTTGAGTTATTGTGTTTAATAAAAACTCACAGGCACTTCTAGGCTGGTGAGCACATGTGACATCTGGAATATATTCGCCAATACTTCTTTGTTCTACCCTGTGCACATTTGACATCATGGTAAGCCCAAAGTATGAGCTCAATGAAACTGATAAGGGTTAAGGTTTAAGAAGACGACAGTGGTACCACTGTGTAATATCTGTATGAAGTCTGGAAAACATGTTGTATCATTATCCCCATCAAACTTTCTTTTTCCTTTTTTAAAATATGCTTTAGACACTCTAGGTCATTTGCATTTCACTTCCTTCTACTTAACTTTGGTTTAATTTCTTGTATTTCCCTATGGCCATAAATGATTATTTGAAACTTTTAAAAATTCTAATATGGATGCTTAATGGTATAAATTCTCCCTAAATACTTTTTAGAGACAGTACACAAAATTTTATCTGCTGTGTGTTCATTTTCATTCAGGTCAATTTCTCTTTTGGCTTCTCTTAAATGCCTCTTTAATCCATGAATTATTTATAAGTGAGCTGATTAGTTACCAAATATTTGGAGTTTTCCTGTTATCCTTCTGTCAGTTATTTCCAGTTTGACTCTGTTGTGATCAAAGACCATAGTCTATGATTTTTTTTAACTCTTTTAAATTTATTGACTTTTTGTTTTGTTTCTTTGTTACTCTCTTTGTTTTGTTTTTAAATAGCCCAGTCTACTAAAATAACATCTCTTTTGCTTTTGAGGTAAACAGTTTTATAGTTGCTAACCAGAACAAGTGGATTTATCGTGTTGTTCAAATCGTCTACATATTTAATGAGGTTTTGTGACTCTTTATTCAATCAGTTATTGAGACAGTAGTACTGAAATCTCTAGCCATTTCTCTCTGCTTTTACACCTATTTTAGTTTTATTTATTTTGAACTTCTATTGTGAGGTGTATAAACATTTAAGACTGTCATGCTGCCTTGGTTAATTGACCATTTTTCATCATGTAACAACCTTCTTTATTCCCTAGTAGTGTTCTTTTTTTCTTTTATCTAGCATCTTGAGATCAACAAAGCTACTCCAGTTTTCTTTAGAGGAGTGTAATCATGGCTTATCTCTTTTCATTTTTATTGTTAAGTTGTGTCTTTATGTTTAAAGTATGTTTCTTGTAGAGAGTCTATAAATGGGTCTTGTCTTTTTTATACATGCTGACAATCTCTGCCTCTTAACTGGGCATATTTAGATCATTTGTATTTAATATGATTATTGATATATTTACATTTAAATCTATAATCTACCTGTCTCATCTGTTGTTTGTTCCCTTTTCCCTCATTTTGTCTACTTTTAGATTACCTATGTGATTTCATTTTATCTCCTGTTAGCTTTAACTGTCAAGCTTGTTAGCTTGAACTGTATTCTGTCCTATTAATGGATGATTTAGGGTACTTTTGAAGTGATACCTTTATAATCTTTTGTTTTGAAATAGAAAGACAGATAGTTGCAAAGATAGTACAGAAGGTCCTCTACCCTCTTCATCTAGTCAGTAATATTGATGATTCACTGGCTACATCTTACAGTATAATATACATATAGCATAACCAGACATTGACATTGACGTGTCTGTATAGTATATACCATTTAACCACATGTGTGAATCTGTGTAACCACTACCACAATCAAGATTCCCTCTTGCTACTCCTTTAAGTCACAGCCATCTCGTTTTCTTCCACAAATCCTGAACTCCTGGAAACCACTATTTTTTAATCAACAAAATTGCTATGAAAATTGTGTGCAGGTTGGTTTCTTTTCATTATTATTGTTTTTGTTTAGTTTTGGATTTAAGTTTTCATTGCTCTGGGGTAAGTCACTAGAAGTGTGATTGCTGGTTCATATGGTAAGTGTACATTTTCTTTGAAAAACTACCAAACTATTTTCCAGAAGGGTTGTGACATCTTATACTCCCATCAGCAATGTACGAAAGATCCAGTTTCTCTGGATTCTTGTCAGCACTTGGCATTGTCCCTGTTTCTATTTTGCATTTTCTAATAAGCATGTCTGATAGCTCATGTTCTCAATCTGTATTTCCTTAATGGCCAGTGATGCTGAACATCTTCTCACATCTATGTGTCCTCTTCGGTAAAGTGTCTCTTCAAGTCTTGTCCATTTTCTAATTGGATGTGTTTTATCTGTAGCCTTTGAGACTTTTCAAAATATATTTTCAATACTAGATTGTATCAGATTTCTATTTTGCAAATATTGTAGCTTGCCTTCCCAATATCTTAATCACAGAACAAAAGTTTTTAATTTTAATTAAGTCTAGTTTATTTATTTATTTTTAAATTTTCTGGATAGTCCTTTTGCTGTCACATCACCAAGCTCAATTCTAAAGATTTTCTCCTATGTTACTGTCTAAAAGTTTTATGGTTTTGCATTTAACATCTAATCAATGATCCATTTCAAGTTAATTTTTAAGAGATGTGTGAGGTGTAGACCAAGATTTCTTTTTTTTCGTTTGTTTGTTTTTTCTCCTTCTGACCTATGTATGCTTGGATATCCAACAGTTCTAGCACCCTTAGTTGAAAAGACTATCCTTTCCCCCACTTATCTGCTTTTAGACCATTGCCAAAAATCATGGGTCATTCATATATGAAATTATTTCTATGTTGTCTGCTCTGATTCTTCTGTGTCTATCCTTCAGAATATACCACACTGTAAAGATTACTGAAACAACGTAAGTCTTGAAACTGGGTGGACTGATTTCTCTCACCTTCTTCTTCGTTTTCAAAATTGTTTTGGCAATTCTATTTTTTCTGCCTAGCCATATGCATTTTAGAATAACCTTGTCTACATCTATAAAAAAGTCTTGCTGGGATTTTGATAGGAACTGCGTTAAACCTCTATATCAATTCCGGGAGAACCGGCATCTTTATTATGCGGAGTCTTTCAATCCATGAATAGAGCATGTTTCTCCACTTATATAGATCTTTTCTTTTTCTCATCAGCATTTGGAAGCTTTCAGCATACAACTCCTGTATGTGTCTTGTTATACACACTCCTAACTTTTTTGATATGTTTGTTTTAATCTTGCATTCTGTGATTTTGCTGACCACAAAGTGGTCTTTCTTGGTAGATTCCTTGGGATTTTCTGTACAGACAATTATGTCACCTATAAAGAGGGATAGTCTTCTTTCTTCATGTATAATCTACATGTCTTTTATTCCCATCTCTTACCCTTTTGTGCTAGCTGAAACTCCCATAACAGCTTGAATAACAGAAGTGTCTTCTTCCCCATCTCAGGGGAAAAAATAATCCAGTCTTTCACCTTTATACACAAAATTAGCTAGATGTTTTCTGCCTATATTCTTTATCATGTTAAGGAAACTGTCCCCCACTGTTAAGTTTCCTGAGAGTTCTGAGTGGTCTCCAAGTTTGTCAAATGCTTTTTTGGGCATCAACTGACATGATCACAAGAGTGTCCCTTTTTAGCCTATCAGTATGATGGATTACGCTGATTGAATTTTGAATACTGAACCATTGTGGCATTCCTGTAAAGGTATAATTGTTTTATATATTGCTGAGTACTATTTACAAATTTTTGTCAAGTGTGTTACATCCATATTCATGAGGACTATCAATCTGCAGTGAGTTTTCTCTTTTCGTTTTATACAGTGTTTGGTTTTGGTGTCAGGGCATAATGCTTTCATAAAATAAATTTGGATATGTTCCATTCTCTTCTCTTTTCTGGAAGATACTGTGTAGAATTGGTGTTAATTGTTCTTTAAACATTGGTAGAAGTCTCCAATGAGAATCTGAACCTTGTGGGAAAGTCTTAAAATTACGAATTCAATTTTCTTAGCAGTTATAGGGTTATTCGAATCATTTATTTCCTATTGGGTGAATTTTGATAGCGTGTACTTTGCAAGGAATTGGCCTACTTTGTCTGAGTTGTCAACTGTATGTGCGTAGAGTTGTTTACAGTATTCTTTTATTATCCATTCTAATGTCTGCTGGGTCAATAGCAATATCCCATTTCATTCCTGATGTTGGTAATTATTGCCCTCTTTCTTTCTTTTTTCTTTTTTTTTTTCCCTCTGTTACTCTTGCTAGAAGTTTGCAATTAAAAAAAAAAAATTTTTAGAGAACCAGCTTTCCTCTATTGTTTCTCTGTTATCAAATCCATGACTTACGCTCCCATCCTATTTCCTGTTCCATTCGTGCTTGGTTGGGGAGGGGGAGAGGGTATGTAGTTTTTATTTCTCTGTTTTCTTGAAGTGGGAGCTTATTTATTGATTTTTAGACTTCCCCCCCCACCGCCTTGTCTTTTGAAAGCATTTACTACTATGCATTTCCCTCCCACTGCCGCTTTAGCTGTCTCACAAGTTTTAATAGTCTATATGTTTCTTTTCATTAAGCAGAATGTGTTTGTTTGTTTGTTTTTTAATTATCTTGAGGCTTCTTTAACCTATGGATTACCTAAAATTTTACAGTTTAGTTTCCAAGTGTTAGGAGATTTTCCTGTTATCTTTATGTTCAGGACACGGTTTATCTTGATATATGGCCTGGGGGCTCCTAAGAAGAGTGTATTTTGTCCTGTTTGAGCGGGGGTGGGGGGGTGGGGTGGCGTTATTTACAAATGTTGGTTACATCCTGTCAGCTGATGGTGTTGAGTTTTCTGTTCTTGTTGATATCCGATCTAGTTGTTCTTCAATTGTTGAAAGAAGGATGTTTAAGCCTTTGATTATAAGTATGAAAACTGCCATATACTTTTTTTTGTTCTATCCATTTTTTAATTTAAATTTAACAGCTCTTTTGTTTGGTAGATTAAAAATACGAATCCTGTAAATTATATCCTGGGTTTGACTCTCCTCTCTAGCACACCATCCTAAGGACGATAGGTACCTTGGTCCCTGGACAAACAGACGTGTGTGCGTGCGTGTGTGTGTGTGTGTGCGTGTGTGTGTGTGTGTGTGTGTGTGTGTGTGTGCATGTGCGTACATATGGCCACACTGGCTGAGATGCCATATCTTAGATCCCCAACCAGGGAGTGAACCTATGCCCTAGGCAGTGGAAGCACAGAGCATTAAGCACTGGACTTCCAGCAAAGTCCCCTGGACAAACAGGTCTGACCCCTCAGTGCAGACAGTCCACCAGCCTTCCCTGGGTTCTCCCTCCCTCTGCATGGAAGCTTCCTTAAGCCAGTGAGCTAGGGCAACTGCTCCCCAGCTCTCAAAGGTCACTGTCTGTCATTTTGGGAATACAGTGCCAAGAACTGAATACCCTCTCCTCCCATCCATCTGTTGAAACTCAATTCCTGTTGTGATGGTTTTTGGAGGTGGTGCCTTTGGGAGGTGATTGTCATGAGGGCGAAGTCCCCCAGAATGGGGTTCCCCATGCTCTATTATAAGAGGCCTCAAAGAACTCCCCGACCTCTTCTACTATGTGAGGACACAACGAAAGGATAGCCCTCTCTGAACCATGAACTGGACTCTCACCAGACAGTAAATCTGCCAGTCTTAATCTTGGATTTCCCAACCTCTCCAACTGTGATAAACAAATTGCAGTTTGTTTATAAGCCACCTAGTCTGTGGTATACATTTTTTATACCAGCACAAATGGACTAAGACATACGCTGTCATGCAAACCAGCATTACATGTGTTTTGTCCTTTATACAGTCATTTAAGCTGACAGATTAAATCTGGTACCTGTTTTTCCATCTTGGCCAGAACTAGAACTCTCCAATCTCTTTTTCTGTTGCTATTTTCCATCGTAGAGACACATTATCATGTATACTGGCAACAGTTGGCCTTTATTTAATACTCTGCTCTGCGCCAGGCACTCTGCTAAGGAATGTTCACTCATTAGCCTATCTAATAAATATTTTGAAGGTCTCATAGCTTCTACCATCATTAAAAAAATACAGTTCAAGCATTTTGTTTTAAAAAAAAAGTATTTTGTTGTTGTTGTTGTTCAGTTGTCAAGTTGTGTCTGACTCTTTGCAACCCCATGGACTGCAGGCTTCCTTGTTCCTCACCATCTCCCAAAATTGGCCCAAGTTCACATCCACTGAATCTGTGATGGTATCCACTCATCTCATCCTCTGAAAAAGTCCACAATATCCTAAATGAAAGGGGTTACTAACTAAAATATAAACACCCTTGATATGTCTCTGTTTAGTAAATGGGTTCTTACATTCCACGCTTTGTGTACCTGGACACAAAACCAACATAAGGCTGCAGAACATTTGGGGGAAAGAAACCAGTCCATCTAGAATCTGCTTAACATTCTTCACTCTTCTGAACTAAATTTCTTTGCTCAGCCCTCACATCAAATAAGCCTCAGGTGAGACAGTGCATCTCAGAAGCAGAGTTCAGTTTGAAACTGGAGCTCAGTAGGAATGAGCACTAGAAAGCTGAGAGGCCACCAGATGGTAGCTTTCTAGCCATCAGGGCAGGACAAAAAAAAAAAAAAAAAACATGGTTATTCTTCCCACTTTCAAGTATTTGCATTTTGGTTCAATACAGTGATACACGCTTGCACACATGCCCAAGATTTATTCTTCCCAATTTTGCCTGGTAGTTTAAACAACAGATCATCCTGGTTAAGCTTTAGACTTCTAAAAAGAAGTAATAATGAATAAGGGCAGGGCAAATCACAACCGGACTTTTGCAGGAAATATGTGAGGAGATGCAAAAATGTTATAATTCCTTACTTATACAAATTATACTGGGGACCTTCCTGGTGGTCCAGTAGTTAAGAATCTACCTTGCAATTCAGGGGACGTGGGTTCCATTCCTGGTTAGGGAACTAAGATCCCACCTGCCGCAGAGCAGCTAAGCCCATGTGCCCTGCAACTAATGAGTCTGGGTGTTCTGGAGCCTGGGCACCACAACGAGAGACCCTGTGTGATGAAAGATCTTGTGTGATGCAACGAAGATCCTGCGTGCCACAATGGAGACCTGATGCAGTCAAAACAGACAAACGGACAAATTATATCTCCTTATCATTTGCTGTTGCTGAGTCGCTGAGTCGTGTCCGACTCTTAGCGACCCCATGGACTGCAGCATGCCAGGCTTCCCTGTCCATCACCAACCCCAATATATCTTTGCCTCTCTGGCTTCCTTTACTGCAAAACTTCATGAAAGGAAGACCACAAGTGTCTTATGTACAGCTGATTCCTCAGTGCCTCCTACATGTCTGACACATTGTAGATGCTCATTGAACACTGTCTAAAGGAGATTCACCGCTTTCAGAAAGTCTCCAGGTCAGGGATCTGTGGCAGGGACAGGACTTAGAGCTGTTACTGCTCCAAGTGGCACCTAAGACAAGACATCACCAATCAATCACAGCACCCCTCCCTGTTCAATCTATCTACTCTCAGGCTCTGGATCCACTGCTTCAGACTCCAGGTCGCTCACTTGCTCGATGCCCCCCCCACCCCTCTTCCAATGTACCCACATTTAGAATCCAGGGTATGAATAAATCATTTCACACATGGTCTGAGAAGGCAGGGTAAAACAGAGACCTAATATAAATAACAACCTCTCCTTCTAAACTGCTCTTTTCTGTGTTAACAGCATAGGAGTGAGCTATACTTGTATATGCCCCCAGTTCATGGCTAAAAGAATTAAAAGCAGCAAAAGGGAAATCTTAGATGGGTCAGAAAATATTTGGATAATCATGTTGATGTGTCCCCAACCCTTTTCAATAAACAAATTAATCTAACTGAGCAGATCAACTAGGGAAATAAAATGCAATTATTCCAAAAGCAAAAGCAAAAAAAACAAAATCCTTTCACTGTTCAACCATCTGCTTATTCCAAGTGGTCACCGGAGGAGGGCCTCTGAATTATGAAACTAATGGTCCAGTTGTAGAATACATCTCCTCAGATTTTTGTTCGGCACAGTGGGAGAGGACCGCCACTCTGGCTCACCACCCCACCCCCCACCCCAGCCCAACCCCGTGTCTTTTGGAGTGGGGAGTTTCTCATAGTTTCTCCTTTACTGGCGTTTCTCATACCCAGCCTTGAGTGCCTGGGGAAAGTGCAACTCCAAAGGGGTGGCTCTTGCTGTTCAGTTGTTAAGTCATGTCCAACTATTGTGACCTGTGGACTGCAGCACACCAGCCTTCCCTGTCCTTCACTATCTCGCAGAGTTTGCTCAAACTCATTGAGGCAGTGATGCCAGCCAACCATCTCATCCTCTTTTCCCCACTTCTCCTCCTGTCCTCAATCTTTCCCAGCATCAGGGTCTTTTCCAGTGAGTCGGCTCTTTGTATCAGGTGGCCAAAGTATTGGAACTTCAGCTTCAGCATTAGTCCTTCCAAGGACTAGTCAGGGTTGATTTCCTTTAGGATTGACTGGTTTGATCTTCTTAACATCCAAAGGACTCTCAAGAGTCTTCTCCAACACGACAGTTTGAAAGTATCAATTCTTCAGCACTCAGCCTTCTTTACGGTCCAACTCTCACATCTGTACATGACTACTGGAAAAACCATAGCTTTGACAATACGGACTTTTGTTGGCAAAGTGATGTCTCTGCTTTCTAATAGACTGTCTAGGTTTGTCATAGCTTTTCTTCCAAGGAGCAAGTTTCTTTTAATTTCATGGCTGCAGGCACCGTCTGCAGTGATTTTTGAGCCCAAGAAAATAAAATCTGTCACTGTTTCCACTGTTTCCCCATCTATTTGCCATGAAGTGATGGGACCAGATGGCATGATCTTAGTTTTTTGAATGTTGAGTTTTAAGTCAGCTTTTTCACTCTCTTTCACCTCATCTTGATGACTAAGACATAATTAACAGCAAACAGGGCCTACCACTCAGAGAGCACTGAATAAATTCTGGTGAGTAATATCTAATTTCTGAAGGCTTACTCTCTGCCAAGTGCATTCAAGGTTATCTATCTAAAATTTTCCAATCCTAAAAACAGGCCTTGAATAATAGATACGATTTCCCTAATTGACAGGATTGAATAACTAAGTTCAGAGCTTAAGGAACTCCTCTAGACCACCCTATTGATGAATGGCTGAGTTGGGATTAGAACTCTGGTTTATTTAACTTCCAAGCCCACACTCTATTTACTAAACCACATGCATCTCATCCCATAAAATTGGAGACCGTGTGCATTATTGATCACATATAGCAATATATCACCAATTTTATTTTTAAGACACTTTTTTCACAACATTTATAAGGCATCAAAAACTTTTGGGAAATTACTCTTTTTTATGTTGCACCTGTTTCATTTTATAGATCTAGATTTTGTAAGATACCCTTTCCACATTTTTAAGTGAAATTTATGTGGTCCTTGTTGGGGAGAAAAGGAAGGGAAGGGAAAGTAGGGAATCAGATGTTTAGTGTTACATGTAGAAATCTCCTTTGCAAAGAATATCCCTGTAGAGAGAGATGAAGAGTTACCCCAGAAGAAAGATCTGGTAAGAGTGACATCATCCCAGGTATTTTAGGGAGAGCCATTAAGAAAGCAATCTTCTGATTGACTTGGACCCAAAACTCCGTTGGTCCACTTACACTCTGGGGCAATTTAAATAACTTACTTAACTTCCTGCACCAAGGCCCTCTTTCCTAATGTGGGGATATTAATACCTTCACCCCCAGGTTTATTGAGAGGATTAAATGAGATAATCCGTGTCAAGGATTCTGCAAATTTGAGCTGTTATGATCAATGATTAGCAATCTTGTGAATTCAAAACTCAGCCCTGAGGATATTACTTTCTTTTTGAACAAAACAAATACATCTATACAAACCCTTCAGTGCTCAGTGTTCAACAAAGGGCATTTACAGACATTCAATGAGAGTTGAACGGACGGGTCAGACTTCACACAACTGCCAAGCTCACAGATGTGGGCCAGGATCCAAAGCAAAAAAAAAAAAGAAGATTATAAATAAAGCTGTTGAACTCTGTGTAATTCAGGCAGAAGTCTGTGCAAGCTGGTAAGAAGACTGGAACTTCACATTCAGGCAGACTGTGTGGAAGTACTTTAAGACATCCATGGCAAAAAGAAGCACACGCATGTGCTACACCCCTAATGATGCCAGGACTGAGCCTTGAGTCCCCTAAACTCTGGGAGGGATTCTGCTTTTATCGTGACCCCTCGGGCAGACAAGGATACTATCCACACTATTTAACCAGTACTCCCCCGGACAGCATGTACCCACCAATCAGAATGCATTCTGAGCATCATCAGCTCTGCAGGGAGGACCTCCTCTTCTGTCTATCAGCAAGTCATCACCATGGGATTAGAAACCAGCTCTGTCAGATTCCTGAGTTCAGGGTTTGCTCATTTGTTGGAGGGAGGTGCTGTTTTTTTAAAAGACTTTACTTGGGGAGCAGTTTTAGATTCATAGCAAAATTCAGAGGAATATACAGAAATTTCCTAGTCACTACTGCCTCCCCATACATAACCTCCCCCACTATGAACATCTTCCACTCAATGGGTACATTTGTTACAACTGATGTACCTATGCTGAACATCATACCCCCCAAAGCCTACAGTTTTCATTAGGATTCATGCTAGGTGCCACATATTTGATGGGTTTGGACACAGGTATAAAAACATGTATCCATCACTATAGTATCATACAGGATATTTTCACTGTCTTAAAAGAGCTCAGGTTTTTAACCACTGTGGTCCATAATCATGAATTCTGTGTGTGTGCTAAGTCACTTTAGTTGTGTCCAACTCTTTGCAACCCTATGAACTGTAGCCTGCCAGGCCCCCCTGTCCATGGGGGTTCTCCAGGCGTGAATACTGGAGTGGGTTGCCATGCCCCCCTCCAGGGGATCTGCCCGTGGCTCTTATGTCTCCTGCATTAGCAGGCAGGTTCTTTACCACTAGCACCATCTGGGAAGCCCTCCAAATTGATCTCTAGACCTTATACTTAGAGATTCTGTTTCAGGAAAACAGACTAGGGACTGGGCATCTTGACAAAGTTCAATCATGTTTCTGATCCTCAGCCAGGTATGAGAAACATCCAATAAATGACTAAAGTGTCTTTCATCTCTAGAATTCCATAATCCACTTAAAAGTCAATCTGGTCTCAGGGTCTCTAACCATGACTCTGAAAATAGCATGGAGCTCCAGGAGACTGGCATTTCATATAAAAGTCCTTATTACTCATTAGTGAAAATCTGTCACAAAATGACCAGTCTCCTTGGTAACCAATGACATCATCATGTGTGTGTGTGTGTGTGTGCACGCGCACACACACACACACGTGCACATTAGTTGCTCAGTCATGTCCAACTCTTTTGCAACCCCATGGACTGTAGCCCATCATGCTCCTCTGTCCATGGGAATCTCCAGGCAAGAATACTGGAGAGGGTTGCCATTTCTGTCTCCAGGGGATCTTCCCAACCCAGGGATTGGATCCAGTCTCCTGCACTGCAGGTGGATTCTTTACCATAGGAACCACCAGGGAAGCCAAACAGCATCATTATCATCCTTCAATCCAACCCCATTTCCAGGACTGTATAGACGGCCTGCATACTTACTGCTTATTGTATATATTTCATGGCCCCTAGTGAACACAAGGGAGAACAAATGAATACACCTAACCCGCTGTTCCCCCATCTTCAGTGACTGCACTGGTGAACAATTCTGCATCTTCCCAATAAATCCTTCATATCTTCTCAGACTTTGTTCTGATGCCCTCCTCCTCTCCAGATAAAGAGTTATAATTACTCTAGGCTTCTTTTAGGGAAACAAATACTCAAATCAAAACAGGGAGGGATTGCCAAGGCAGGAAACTATCTTTTTAACATACAGCCCAGGCATTTCTAAAGAGCATCAAGATTATCTCCATGGTTATTTCCAAACCCTCCAAATTATCTCCTGGAGGAACATGCTGAAGAAGCTGAAACACCTGTCAGCACGTTAAGACCCGAGGTTCTGATAAGCTATTCCCTCTTCTTAAAGTGAGGCATTCCATGCACATTTTAGGAAGACACATGGGGCCAGCCTCTCTTCTGAACAGCTGTTTCCCAAAGCTCGTTTGTCCTACAGGTATCAGCACTTAACTGTGAGAAGGATCGCTTCTTACCAGAGGTAGAGACAACCTGACCTAAGTTAACACAGGAGATGACTTCACAGCCCAAAGTGTGAATAGGCAGAATCTTGCTTTCACACAAATTCCTACCTTCAAACAAACAAATCTGTGATCATGAATTCATCTCTCGGTTTCTGCTGGGGATTCACTCCGAGATCCTCAGAGATACCACAATCTGGGGATACACAAGTCTGTTATATAAAATGGCACAGCATCTGCATACAACCTCAGCAGAGCCTCCTGTCTCCTTTAAATCCTCTCTCTGTGTTAGCTGTCAGTCATGTCCAACTCTGTGCGATCCCATGGACTGTAACTCACCAGCTTCCTCTGTCCATGGAATTCTCCAGGCAAGAATACTGGAGTTGGTTGCCATTCCAGTCTCCAGGGGATCTTCCTGACCCAGAGATCCAACCTGGGTCTCCCACTTTGCAGGCAGATTCTTTACCATCTGAGCCACCACAGAAGCCCTTTAATTCATCTCTAGGTTACTTATAATATCGAATACAATGAAAATGGTATGTAAATAGCTGCAAGCAGAAAGAAAATGCTATGTAAAGGGTTGCTGGTAGGCAACAAATTCAAAATTTATTTTTTGGAACTTTCTGGAATTTTTCTTCAAATATTTTCAATTTGTAGTTGGTTGAATCCATGGAAGTAAAATCCATAGATCTGTGCTCTGTGCTCAGTCACTCAGACATGTCCAACTCTTTGCGACCCCATGGACAGTCACCCGCTAGGTTATTCTGTCCATGAGGATTTTCCAGGCCAGAATACTGGAGTGGGTCACCATGCCCCCAGGGGATCTTTCCCAGTCAGGTATCAAACTCAGGTCTCCCATATTGCAGGCGGAGTCTTCACCGTCTGAGCCACCAGGGAAATCCAAGAATACTGGAGTGGGTAGCCTATCCTTTATCCACGGGATCTTCCCAACCCAGGAATAGAACCGGAGTCTTCTGCATTGCAGGTGGATTCTTTCCCAGCTAAGCTACAGAAGAGGAAGACCAAAATCCATGGATACAGAAGGCTAACAGTATTAAGGTTTACAGGTCTTAACTTAGAATAGAATGAAGTAAACTCTATAGCCAGTCAGAAACCCTTCAGTAACAAATCACACTGTAGGGTTTTGATAACATTCCTAGAGGCAGAAATATTAGGCTGTTCAGGCAGCTATACATAGACTCTGTCTTTGTTATTTTGGTCTATTATCAGCAGGGAAGCCTGGTGTGCCACAGTCCATGAGGTCACAGAGTTAGACATCACTAAGTAACTGAACTGATCAGCAGTTTTACATTTTCTAGTAGATTTGTTTGAAGGTTTTGGGAGACCACCATGCTCATCTTGTCAGCCACTAGAACGTCTGCAGGACTGTAGAACGAGGCAGGCACTTGATAAGCAATTTTTGGATAAATGAGTGAAACAGAGAGTGAATGAAATAGACTAGCCGTGCTTGTTACTCCAGGCTGAATATTAGAATCAATCTGGAGGCTTTAAAAAACAAAATAAACAAACAAACAAAAAAACCCAGGAGATCAAAACAGTCATTGGAAGGACCGATGCTGAAGCTGAAGCTCCAATAATTTGGTCACCTGATGTGAAGAACTGACTCACTGGAAAAGACCCTGATACTGGGAAAGATTGAAGGCAGAAGGAGAAGGGGACAGCAGAGGATGAGATGGTTGGATAGCATCACCGACTCAAAGGACATGAGTTTGAGCAAGCTCCGGGAGTTGAGGATGAACAGGAAAGGCTGGTGTGCTATAGTCCATGGGGTTGCAAAGAGTCAGACACGGCTGAGCTGAGCTGAAAACAAACAAACAAACAAAACCCTGATGCTCAGACCCCAATGTTAGAGAAACCAAGTCAGAGTCTCTGGGACTTGGAGACCCCTTACCTCCCTCCCTACTTCTCTCTGTCTGAAATATATAATACTATGTACTGTGTAATAGTGGCTGAGAAAGAACAGATGAGAATAATCATATCTTTAAAACTAAGTTTCTTAGTTTAGTATTGAATATTTCCATTGAAATATCACATCTGAGCCCATGAGAATATCTGAAAAACAGGATCAAATGAATTATTTAAAGACATCCCCATATGCTTTGTTGACTGCGTTAAATGAAATGAATGCTGGTAAAAGAAACACTACTTTGACTAAGTGTGTGTGTGTGTACATATATAGATACAGGTAGAAGATACACATACATGTCCATATATACATGTACAGCATTAACTAAAAATTCATCAGTTCTTCACTGTTTTGAATGGAACATGAATTAGATTAACTATCCCGATTATGCAGAGAAATTTAGCTTAATGACCTACAATTACTTTAATGGCTTTGAAATTCAGAAGGTAAGAAGACACGGTGCTTCTTCCATTGAGCATTAAATATAAAATGCCTCTGATTGACTGTCATGAAAACCCAATTTTATTGCTATTTGAATTATTCAGAATCAATATCCGGCATTAACCAGCATGGGGAAGCTCAAATATAAGGCAGCTTCGGAAAGAAGGTTTGCCTATACTGAGTAATTGCGCTTTGTGTGGAAGATAATGAGCTGTTTGCTGCATGTCACCACTTCAGATGCATCGAGAATTAACAACTTTATCTTCCCTTTATATTATGTAATAAAAGGGATTACTTCATAGAGATGAACAATTTTCAAGGTTATGAAACATTCAAAATACAGTTGGGCTCAAGGAAACTCGCCTCCTCTTATAAGGAGAGAGAGACGTTTTTAACTGTTTACACAAGAGAGAAATTTGCTAAAGTTATGTTTTCAGTTATTTGATGAGTAAACTGCAACCCTGTATTTCCCCAAGCTGAAAATTGCTTACAGGCAAAAATACGACACCAGAGTCATCTTGTAGAAGCTCCACTTCAGATGTGACTGTTAGAAGTGATGCTGCTTAAAGAAATTTGCCAGAAAGCAGAATGAAAAAGTTAGGGAACAATAGTTGGAAAAAAAAAAAAGAATAAAAAGACAGTGTCAGATTGTCGCATCTTTACAATGCAGCTGGCCCTATGCTAAGAACCCAACTGCGTTATTTCACAGAAGCATCAGGACAAACCCATGAAGGCCAAACTAGTATGATCTCCCCATTTTCCAGATGGGGAAGGTAAAGGGACCTGAGAGAATTTTCTTCTGTATCTAAGCGCATGAGCGCTATAGCTCAGATTCCAAAAGAGGCTGTGTGAGTTCATAGAGAAATAATGAAATCCTACATTCTAAGAAGACCCTGACACTGGGAAAGATGGAAGGCAGAAGGAGAAGGGGAAGGCAGAGGATGAGATGGCCAGATGGCATCATCGACTCAGTGGACAAGAACTTGGGCAAACTCCGGGAAAGAGTGAGGGCTGGGGAGGCCTGGCGTGCTGCAGTCCATGGGGTCACAAAGAGGTGGACACGACTTAGAGACCGAAGAAAAATATTCTAGGAATTATCTTGCTCACATGATATAAGATGAGGAACAGAGAAATGAAGTAACACGCAAAGGAAAACATGAAAGACTTAATCGCCTTTCAAGGCAGAAGTCGGATGGGTCCTACTGAAATCAATAAGGCACTTCGGGGAGGTGCTTACTCGTGTTAACCTTTGTGCTAAGTGCCTGGGCATCTGTAAGTGGGCCCATTCCTCAGTCCCACCTCTAGGAAGGAGGAGCTAAGGTACCCCAGCCCCAATTCACACTGAAACTCTGCATAGCTGCTGAACTCCACTCAAACAGGTCTCCCAAGAGCTCTTTATACTGTTTCCTCTCCTCTCATTAAAGTCCTGGCTCAGGCTAATAAATCAGTGTACAATTTGTGTATAATCTAATTTTTGCCTTGTGCTTCATCTGGTGTAGGTGGGAGCAGGGGGAAAATGAAAAAAAGCAACAACTGGAAAATGAAGACTAATGAGAACTTGGATCCTTAAGAAAATATCCTTTAGAGATGCCCAGTTGGAGGTTGTCGGGGAAAAAGAAAAAATAAAAACAGGCAAAAAATGAGTGTGACCTCTTCCTTCTGTGAAACTGTGACTTGTGAGGGTGCATCTAAACCCCTATGTCCATATAGCCAGGTACGTGGAAGTCATGAGGAGTCTTCCGTGTCCGCGGTCACTTCTCTGGGTCTGCACTGCCTCGCTCCCCGGCTGGGTAGCACACTGGCTGTGTCATCAGGAGGTGAGAGCTGGGTCCTGGCCGCGTCTTCTGTTTTGCTTCCCAGATGCTTATAGCGCAGCCAATAATAATTCCCAAACCACCCCCAAGTCATCCCACAGAGAACACTCGGCGTGCCTAAAAACTAGCCAGATATATTATGTACCCGGGTAAGGAACACAGCAATTACATAAGCTGATGGTATTCAAAGACACAAGTGGAAGGAGGAAGGAGCCACAGAAAAAGAAGAGTGTGTTTGCACACTGAGGGTTTCAGTTCCAACATTCCTTGCTAACTTGGTCTTTGGGCGGGCACGCGTGGTTGAATTCATTATGTGTGCTGAAGCAGTGGAAGATTACAAGGACGGTAGCTGTTTACTTTAAAGGCATCCTTCTCTCCTCTCGTTTTTTACCTGGACCTGAACACGCCAAAGCATTGCACTGATTTCAGCTCACCTGGTGCCATGTTTGCCCTCGCCTACATAGGACTGAAGACAGGTCGGATTTCATCTCATTTACAAAGCCTGGCTTCCTGGGTGGCGCTAGTGGTAAAGAATCTGCTGGTCAGTGTAGGAGATGCAGGAGACGTGGGTTTGATCCCTGGGTGGGGAAGGTCTCCTGGAGGCGGGCATGGCAACCCACTCCAGTATTCTTGCCTGGAGAATTCCATGGACAGAGGAGCCTGGTGGGCTACAGTCCTTAGGATCAGAAAGAGATGGACAAGACTGAAGCGACTTAGCACAAAGTGGGGGGAAAGTTCTCTTCTGCAGGTGCAAGATTTGTTTTTGTCCATTGACAGGAAGCAATTTGGAAGGACTCTTAATTAAAACCTAATGGGGTTGTTACATAAAACCAGAGTCACAGTGAAGCTCAAAAATTTCCCTCGATGGGGGAAAAAACGGTCAAGGTCTAGAGAAAAGAGGTGAGCTCTTTCTGTGCACAAAATGCGGACTCAGTTTTAATAACAGTAAAAAGGGAATATACTGCCCCCTCCTGGCTCTAAAGTCCCATTCTATTTAACATTGAACAGCATAATGATGCAGGAGTCAAACTGAACAAATCTCAGATCCTCTCTCTTAGCCGAAGAGAGCAAGGTTGATTTGCAATTCTGAAAGGATAATGAAAGGGCCAGTGTTATTATTTAATACAAAAATAGATTTCCTGGTTCCTCTCAAGTGTTTATCATCAGATACAGGGAACAATATCAAACTGAATTACCAAGGATCATCTCTGATAAATCAAATGAAGAACACAGCTGGAAAAAAAAAAAAAAAAAAAAGGCAAACTGTGAACAGCCCGATGCTTGAGGAGAGTACAGAGCCTCATAAAATACATTAAAACGATAGACTCTTATTTTTGGATTCCTTTACAGAAGGAAGAGAAATATGCCCTGGATGTGGAGTTTGAGAACTGATGACTCAGCAGAACTCTTACGTGTTGAGGTTGAGGAAAATACCCACTTCTCCCCTATTGCTAAGAGGGCACCATGCATGTCTTCAGCCAAGGACCAGTGGGCGATTATCCTGGCTTTCTTTTTTTTTTTTTCTGGCTCTCTTTTTTTCCCCTTGGTTTTTGCCTGCTTGGTATTCTCTGCTCAGCCATGGAGTGAAGCTGGGAAAGTGGAGGGAACCCTCGGGCAGGACACTAGGTCCCTCAGGTTAAGACCTAAAGGTGGTCATGCTGGTTTAGTTGCTAAGCCTTGCCTGACTCTTCGCGACCCCAAGGACCATAGCCTGCCAGACTACTCTGTCCATGGGATTTCCCAGACAAGAATATGGCCATGGGTTGCCATTTCCTTCTCCAGGGGAATCTTCGCAACCCAGGCATCAAACCCACCTCTCCTGCATTACAGGTAGATTCTTTACCACTGAGCCACCAGGGAAGCCCTAGACCTCAAGGACATAGTCAGAAAAATTCATCACCAGCTACTAAAAAGGTTTCTATTTTTTAAAAAAATATCTTCACTTAGGACAAATATATATTTCTCTACATCATTCTTTGTTCTAAAAATGAAACCATGCCTTTAAAACTATTCACATATGCACATAATAAAATCAAACATAAAGACCACAATATAAAATAGTAAGTGAAACATCCCTTGTCAGTTACCTTCCCCAGAGGAAACCAGTTAATTTGAGGTGCAGAACCTCCCAGAAATGTTATGTATTATAGCATTTGTATTATATGTATATGAGAACACACTCTATCTATAATTGTATTTCTTTTTCCTATTCGAATAGGAACATACTTGATATAACGTTTTGTTTTTCGAATTTTCATTAAAAGTGGTCCTCCTGCATTGCAGGCAGATTCTTTACTATCTGAGTCACAGGGAAACCCCAAGAACACTGGAGTGGGTAGCCATTCCCTTCTCCAGGGGATCTTCCTGACTTAGGGATTGAACTTGGATCTCCCACATTGCAGGTAGACTCTTTATCATCTGAGTCTCCAGGGAAGCCCCACTATGTAGCATTTTGCCCTTTGTATCTGTCAAGAGTAGACCTTTGAGATCACTCCAGAGCCGCACCTCTAAATTGCTCCCTCTTTGATCCATGGTTGTGTAGTGCTGTATTTTATGACCTACACAGTTTCAAGTGGTCCTCACAATGACTTTGTACAGCATGTGCCTGGATCAGGTCATTGTCCAGGTGAGAAACATGAGAAAACTGCTTATCCAAAGCCACAGAGTACTTAGTGGGGGGAACCAGGATTTAAGCCCCACTTTCATTCACTGTCTTAGTCTACTGGGGCTGCTACAACAAAGATATCAGAAACTGGGTGGTTTAGAAATAACATTTATTTATCATAGTTTCAGAGGCAGGGAATCCAAGATCAAGGCACCAGCAAATCCAGTGTCTGGTGAGGATCTGTAGATACTCATCTTTTCCTTGCACCTTACCAGGCAGCTCCAGTGAGCTCTCTTTGGTCTTTTTAATAAGAGCACTAATCCCCTTCATGAGGGCTCCACCCTCATGACCTAATCACCTTCCAATGGTCCCACCTCCTAACCAAAATTAGGACTGGCACTGAAGCTGAGGCTCCAGTACTTGGCCACCTGATGTGAAGAGCCAACTCACTGGAAAAGACCCTGATGCCGGGAAAGAGTGAGGGCAGGAGGAGAAGGCGGTGGCAGAGGATGAGATGTTTAGATAGCATCACTGAGTCAGCAGACATGACTTTGAGCAAACTCCAGGAGACGGCGAAGGACAGGGGAGCCTGGAGTGCTGCCGTCCATGGGGTTTCAAAGAGTCAGACACAACTTAGGGACTGAACAACAACAGCCTAGTCAGATTGGTGATTAGGTTTCAATGAACACATCTGGGGGGATATAAACACTTGTGGGGGGATATAAACTCTTGTATTATAGCATCCACTGTATTATACTGCCTTCTTAAATATTAGCTGTTGTTACTACTGTAAGCTTTGCACTAGCATTAAAAACCATAATGAACAGGTTGTGAAAATGGTATCGGTGTCAATATCACCACATTGAGGATACTGCCTATCCTTCCCGGATGTCTATGCATCTCTCAGATCCTTCCTTCTTAGCTCTGATGGGAGCTACTTAGGGGTGACTAATCCAGGGTCAACCTCCAGAACTTGCAGCACCCTTGAGTTGCCTAGAAGCAGAGGATCCCCTTGTCTCCACAAACACGCACTCCAGCCCGCGGGTGGTCAGACCAGGCACAGATGTCTGTGTGCCGAAGCTGCATTTGGGTTCCTTACTGACGAATATTACAGCCAACATACCCATCTGGCAGCCGAGATGAATAATATAAAAATGAAGATATGCCTACATAATTCATGCAGTATTGATGAATGGGGCCCTCCACTCAGACTGTTCCTACAAATCATTTAATTATGGGCTGTGTGACACCCAGAGAGAAACAGCATTTTAGCCATGTTTAAATGGGTATGGCTTGGAGACGTTCAAGTTCCTAAGAGAGAAACTTAAGAACCCCCCTCAATTCTTCTGGAGAAATCTGTGGATTCTCATAAATGTCAGACAAACATGGTACTGAATACATGACACGATTCTTTTGGGCAAAATGCCATTCAGTTTACCTTCAAGGTAAGGATTTTCTCAATGGTTTATGCAGCTTTCTCCAGGAAGTTGTGGATGGAAGGGAGTGAGAAGATGAAAGATGACCAGTTATTCTACACATGGCACACCTCCCAAGGAGAGAGCCAAGAAGACATGACCCGACCACCTCAGTCCCATTAGGAAAACTATTATAAACAAAGCAAAGCAAAAACAAAACCAGAAAAGAAAATAACCAGGGTTGGCCAGGATGCGGAGAAATGAGAACCTTTGTGCACAGTTGGCAGATGTAAAATGCTGCAACCACCGTGGAAAGCAAAATAGCGGTTCCTCAAAAATAGAAACAGAGTTAGCATCTAATCCAGCATTGCCACTTTGGGGAAGAAGCTCACAAAAGCTGAAAGCAATGTCCCAAAGAGGTATTTGTATAGCCATGCTCCAAGCTGCCTTACTCCCAGTAGACAAAAAGTCACGGCAACTCAAGTGTCCATTCACGGATGAATGAATAAGCAAAAGGTGGACTATACATACAATCGAATATTGGGCTTTTCCCAGGTGGCACTAACTGTAAAGAACCTGCCTGCCAATGCAGGAGACGTAAGAGACATAGGTTTGATCCTTAGGCCAGGAAGGTTCTCTGGAGTAGGAAATGGCAAGCCACTCCAGTATTCTTGTCTGAAGAATCCCACAGACGGAGGAACCTGGAAGGTTACAGTCCATAGGGTCCCAAGAGTTGGATACTACTGAAGCAACTCAAATGTCCATCCATGGATGAATGAATAAACAAAATGTGGACTATACATATAATCGAATATTATCCAGCCCTTAAAAAAGAAGGAAACTGTGAACCAAGCTACAACATGATGAACCTTGAAGATATTACACTATGTGAAACAAGCCAGTCACAAAAGGCAAACAACCTGTATGAATCCACTTATATGAGGTCCCTAGAATTGTCTAACTCATCGAGACAGAGGTAGGAATGGTGGTTGCCAGGGGTTGGGGGACAGGAAACGGGGACTTGCTCTATAATGAGCATACATTTTCAGCTTTGCAAGATGAAAAAGTTCTGAAGACTGGTTACACAACAATGTGGATATATTTCATACTATTGAACTGTAGACTTTAAAAAGGTTGGAATAGTATACATCACAGTATGTGTATTTTATCACAATTAATTTTTTTAAATTATGTGAAGAGGAGACAAAGCACCCAGCAGAGGACACGTTCTGTTATTTATCCTGCACTGGCTCTGCCTGACACTGAGTTAAGAGATGTACATTTGTGATGTCTTTGTAACCCCGTGATACTTATGTCAAATAGGCACAGCCCCATCTTCTCTGGGATCCATCTATGGCTTAGAAACCAGCTAACATCATGATGGGGGTGGAAGCAGTGACAGATTTAATTTTCCTGGGCTCCAAAATCACTGCAATGGTGACTGCAGCCATGAAATTAAAGATCCTTGCTCCTTGGAAGAAAAGCTCTGACAAACCTAGACAGCACATTAAAAGGCAGAGACGTCACTTTGTTGACAAAGGTCTGCATAGTCAAAGCTATGGTTTTTCCAGTAGTCATGTACGGATGTGACAGTTGGACCATAAAGAAGGCTGAGCGCCAGAAAATTGATGCTTTTGAACTGTGGTGTTGGAGAAGACTCTTGAGAGTCCCTTGGACAGCAAAGAGATAAAACCAGTCAATCTTAAAGGAAATCAACCCTGAATATTCATTGGAAGGACTGATGCTGAAGCTGAAGCTCCAGTACTTTGACCACCTAATATGAAGAGCTGACTTTTTGGAAAAGACCCTGATGCTGGAAAAGACTGAAGGAAGGAGGAGAAGGGGGCGATGAGATGGCTAGATAGCATCACTGAGTCAATGGACATGAATTTGAGCAAACTGCTGGAGATAATGGAGGACAGGGAAGCCTGGTGTGCCACGGTCCATAGGATCACAAAGAGTCAGACAAGACTTAGCGACTGAACAACAAAAAACATCACGGTGGCAGTCTGTCCGGGTGAAGTAGATGGATCCTGCAAAGAGATCTGCTCAATCATAGTTCTGCCACCCAGCAATAACCTCTATCCTTCAGGAGCAACTGCTCCATCAGCAAATAGGGAAACACACGCATGAATGAAACCCAAGTTTCCTACCACTTATATAGGTCCTAGCATTAATGGAGTGCCTCCTGTCTCTTGCTCCAGCAGAAACATCTCCCCTTCTCACTTGCCACAAGTGATCTCATGCTTGTTTCTTCACTTTGCCAACCTCTGTCCAGCGTCAAGAGCTTTGCGTTTGCAGTTCATCTGCCCTGGCTCACCCTTTATTGACTTATCCTTGGTCGCTCCTCCTGCACCCTCAGGTCTCCATTCAAGTGCTACCTCTTCTGAGATGGCTTCATTTTGGAACAAGTTGTTCTAAAGATGGGCCTCTCTAACCACAACCAACTATCACACCATCAATTTCTCTATTGCATCCCTATATAGATTCGTTTATGTAATGTATCAAAACCTGTACTTATCTTGTTCACCTCGGAGTTTACTTTCCATCACTGATATCTCCCACTGAAATAAACGGGGCTTCCCAGGTGGCACTTGTGGCAAAGAACCTGCCTGCCAACGCAGGATACTTAAGAGACACAGATTTGATCTCTGGCTCGGGAAGACCCTCTGGAGGAGGGCATGGCAATCCACCCCTCCAGTATTCTTGTCTGGAGAATCCCATGGACAGAGAAGCTTGACGGGCTATAGTCCACAGGATCACAAAGAGTCAGACATGATTGAAGCAACTTAGCGCAGCACACACTGAAATAAAAACAAGGATGGAGGATTCGCCACTTCATACCAGCACTTGGAATAGTTCCAGCATACCTGCTACCTGGAAAGGACAGATAAATAAATATTAGCTGCCACTATAATTTTGTATGGTAACTTTGTTCCAAAGAGACAATGAAAGTGAAGGATTGAGACATCTTGTCATGGAACTCAGCGGTCAGGTTTTCTGCAGAAAACATCCACCCGATGGGTGAGAACGAATCACTGGCTTTGAAAGGAAACAAAGACAGACATTCTCATGCATTCAACTCCAGGACTCCTCTGGGCAGGAGCCACTCTCCCTCTGGGTCAATTGAGGGAACGCCTGAAGAACCCAGTCTTTCCTTTGGGTCCATGTTCAGACTCACAGCACCCACAGCACAGACTAATGGCACATCCCTGGTCCAGCAGCACCATCAATAACCAAACCTCGTGACTGGGGCTTTCAACTGGTTTATCACTTGTCAGTTTCAAAGACGCTTGCAGAGCTGACAGAGAGAGTCGATCGGGATGTGACATATAAAAATCACTATATTTCTGGGTGAAAAAAATTACTTCCACGTCTCAGGCTCACAGGCTATCTTAATTCATCTGGTTGACTATGCACAATTTGGGGTTGTTAAATCTCTGCCTCTGAACCTCAAGTTGGGCATTTTTGAATTTGACATAATGAGTGTCAAACGTGTCAAGAGATACATCACCCTGCTCTCAAATTTCTCATGCTCTTGTAGATGAGACTCCATTGGAAGGTACACAGTCTAGAACTACCTTATACACACAGCAACAAAGGGGGGTTGCTTTAGTACAAAACTGAGAAGTTTAAGGCTCCAGGCTCAGTTAGATGCAGGTGCCAACATCCAAATGATTTCTGAAACAAACATCCTTTTAACAGTTTGTTTTGTGTTCAGACTGGCTTTCCCTAGTGTCTCAGTCCAATCAGGTTGCTCTGACAGAATACTATAGACTCAGTGGATTAAAGACAAAATTATTTTTCAAAGTTCTGAAGGCTGAGAAATCCAAGATCACGTTACCAGCAGAGATGCTGCTGCTGCTAAGTCACTTTAGTCCTGTCCAACTCTCAGCGACCCCATGGACGGCACCCTACCAGGCTCCTCCGTCCATGGGGTTTTCCAGGCAAGAGTACTGGAGTGGGGTGCCATGGCCTTCTCCGACCAGCAGAAATGGTGCCACATAAAAGCCCACTTCCTGGTTTGCATGTGGCATCCTTCTTGTTGCGGGCTTCTCAGGTAGCTCAGTGATAAAGAATATCTCCTGTAGGAGACACAGGAGATGCAGATTCAACCCCTGGGTCAGGAAGACCCCCTGGAGGAGGAAATGGCAACCCCGTCCAGTATTCTTGCTTGGGAAATCCCATGGACAGAGAGGCCTGGTGGGTGGGCTACAGACCACAGGATTGCAAACAGTCGGACACAACTGAACAGCTGAACACACACATGCAGCCTCCCACTGTTTCCTCACATGACGGAGAGCAGACTAAGAGAAACAGACAGAGACAGAGGCTGGGCGGGGCGTGGTCCTGTCTCTTCTGGTAAGGGCATTAAACCCATTCATGACTGTTCCATCTTCATGACCTAATTAACTCCCCAAATCCCATCTCCAAATGCCATCACTTTGGGGCTTAGGTTTCCAGTATACAAACTTTCCAGGGGTGCGAACATGCAGTCTATGACACCCATGTACGACAACATGGTCATCAGATATCCCAGGCCACCATCCTATTCATTTCATAACCCCAGGAAAATGAGTTCCTTTCCAGGAACAAGTCTCGTTGGCTAGAGCTGGTCACATGTCAATTGGTGAGCCAATCCCCACGCCCAGAGGAAAGGAAAATGCTGATTGGAAGAGCTCATGTTACCAGGAGTTGAAGGGAGAGTCAGTCCTTTCTCAATGAGTCAGACCTTTCCAGGATGGGTTCCATTTCCAGAAGATAGAAGAGGAAGTTCTGGGCAGGCAGGTAAGCAAGCAATTAAATTTTAGTTGCAGAAATGGGCATGTGAAGGCAGAGCTGCCCACTAAGTAAGAGAAACACAGTAAAACAAAATAAAACAAAATGGGAGAAAAAAAAATCTACCCTGTAAGGGTTCTTCTCATCTCCTAGTTGCATGTATATACTTAGGAATGGGAAAGAAGAAGGAACTGGGGTGGGGACCAGGGGAGTTGTTCGGTATCAGGAATACCAAGAAGATGGTATCTGAGGTGGATTGATAAAAGTGAAGAGCAGCTTGCCCAGGTAAGCAGTCTAGGCAAGGGGAAAGAAAGTGCAAAAGAAATTTTTTGCATCATCTCTAATAACAATGCTATGAGGAAGAGTATTAATATCCCCATTTCAGAAATGAAGAAAACTGCCAAAGGTCACTCTTTTGGTGGGATTTGCTTCAGGACAGTTGGGCTTCCGAGGTGGTGCTAGCGGTAAAGAACCTACCTGCCAAGGCAGGAGACAAGAGATGTAGGTTTGAGCTCTGGCTCAGGAAGTTCTCCTGGAGGCATGGCAACCCACTCCAGCATTCTTGCCTGGAGAATCCCATGGACAGAAGAGCCTGGTGGGCTGCAGTCCAGGGGGTCACAAAGGGTCAGATACAACTGAAGTGACTTAGGTCACAATCTAACTCCAAAAAATAAAACAAAATAAAAACACACAGACACAGACACAGACACAGACACACACACACTCATCTTTTCACCAAGACTACCATGTATCAACGGCAATGGCTCCATTCATGTAGACTGGAGGTGAATGGCAGCCCCTAGAGTTGGACCCTGGAACTCTGGCCAACTGCACATGGTGAAGTGAAGTGAAAGCTGTTCAGTCGTGTCTGACTCTTTGCGACCCCACGAAATTCTCAAGGCCAGAAAACTGGAGTGCAGGCCTTTCCATTCTCCAGGGGATCTTTGAAACCCAGGGACTGAACTCAGGTCTTCCTCACTGTGGTGGATTCTTTACCAGCTGAACCACAAGGGAACGTGCATTAGCCACTGGACCAAGGAGACAGGTAGCAGACTGAACCTTAATCCCAAGGTACCTTCATATTTTGCTAAACAAACCAGATGGTATTAGTTAATGTTCCTATGAAACACACCATTTTATTTCCTGATCCTGCATAGCCTACAAGGATTTAAAATGAATTCCGTCATGGAATTCGCCTCTTTCCAGCTCTCAGGATAAAAGCCACCTAGAAAGAACAAGCCAGGCATTACTAGCCCAGGTGAGCAGCAGCATTTTAAAAAAATGGGTTTTCCAAGTGTCTTATCTGGGTGGGAGAGGAAGCCAAAAAAAAAAAAAAAAAAAAAGGAAAGAGGCTAGAGGAACCAAGCTCAGCCAATCTGGGTTTTTAGCTCTTAAAACTCCTTGGGAGTTTTCAGCGACAGAGGCAATGCAGTCCTGTTAGAGAATAAATTGGTTAGGACACAAAGCTCCTTACAGATTATAACCTCCTTCCTTGCCAATTACAAATTTGGCAATCATTTGTTTATTAACCTGATGGCTTGCTATGTTAAGTAGCATCACATATTTATAACACACACCAGATAAAGTTGTAGCTAGTTCAAAATCACTAGCCTCCTCTGTTCTCCTCACCCCAGTCCCACACTCTAAAGCACTTTTGAAGATAATTCAGGAGAACAGGGTTTTAAAAAGATGAAAACTTTCTCCTGCATTGCCTCAGGGAAAGTTTCCCTGTTCCATGTGTGTGAGTGATAATGTTTAGCCCCTTTAATTCATTCTGAGGAGTGTCTGTTGAAACTTTATTTGGAATCATTGTGGCTTGGCTCCAAGTGGCAGGCATCTCTGCATCCATCACTCCCCATTGCCACACACAGACTTCAGGGGAGGGGCAAAGCTAATCCCAGTTATAGAACTTCTCCAGTTATCCCCTCCCCTACACATCCTACCTCTTCCATCTTTACCAGTCCATCCCAAAGGAAATCAACATTCAGAAAACAGAGATCATGGCATCCGGTCCCATCACTTCATGGCAAATAGTTGGGAAACAATGGAAACAGTGACAGACTTCATTTTCTTGGGCTCCAAAATCACTGCAGATGGTGACTACAGCCATGAAATTAAAAGACACTTGCTCCTTGGAAGAAAAGTTATGACCAACCTAGACAGCATATTAAAAAGCAGAGACATCACTTTGCCAACAAAGGTCCATCTAGTCAAAGCTATGGTTTTTCTAGTAGTCATGTGAGAGCTGGACCATAAAGAAAGCTGAGTGCTGAAGAATTGATGCTTTTGAACTGTGGTATTGAAGAAGACTCTTGAAAGTCCCCTGGACTGCAAGGAGATCCAACTAGTCCATTCTAAAGGAAACCAGTCCTGAATATTCATTGGAAGGACTGATGCTGAAACTGAAGTTCCAATGCTTTGGCCACATGATGTGAAGAACTGACTCACTGGAAAAGATCCTGATTTGGGGAAAGATTGAGGGCAGGAGGAGAAGGTTGAGGAGGATGAGATGGTTGGATGGCATCACTGACTTAATGGATATGAGTCTGAGCAAGCTTCAGGAGATGGTGAAGGACAGGGAAGCCTAGTGTGCTGCAGTCCATGGGGTCGCAAAGAGTTGGACAGAACTGAGTGATCGAACAACAATAACTCTCTCCTGGTGGTTCAGTGGTAAAGAACCCTCCTGCCAGGGAAGGAGACACAGGTTTGATCCCTGGGTCGGGAAGATTCCCCTGGAGAAGGAAATGGCAACCCACTCCAGTAGTCTTGCCTAGGAAATCCCATGGATAGAGGAACCAGGTGGGCTACAATCCATGGGCTTGCAAGAGAGTCAGATACGACTTAGCAACTAAACATCAATAACCATCTCCACAAAGATGCCTCCACAGCTAGATTCTTCAGCTGCAATCAGTCTCCACTCTTGGCTTCCTCACTCTCAGCTGCCTTCCAGAGACCTTAGTTCAACTGCCACCAGAATCTCAAAGGCAACCTCCCAAGGAGGTAACACTTGTTATTCTAAGAAAGAGGTCAGTTCTCCTGATGAGCTCCTCTGTGTTGAAAAATGGCACACACTGTCCGTCTCACAGTTGTGTAGACTCCCAGCCTTGGGGTCACTGTGTGGGGCAGACATGGGGGGGGGGGGGGGATGTGCCTCAAGCAAATCCCCTAGGTTTCACAATGTCGGTGCTTGCTGGCCTGATGTTTCAAGTGTTCATGTGCAATGTCTGAATTTCTTTTGCTGGATGTTAAAACTGCTTTGCCCACAAGGTGTGCTGGAGAAGCCTTACCCTTCAACCAATGACTAATAGAGTTGGGGTATAAATACCCCAGCTTCCCTGCCCTTAGGTAGGATAAGTCAACAGTGTGTGCCTACACAAGTTCCATGTGTTCCTATACCAGGATTAAGCTCCAGTTACACACGATGGTCAGTGGTTTGATAAAACAAACATCGCACTCTCTTCCCCTTGTCACTTCACCCTTCCTCCACCATCACTGCAAGGATTTCCTCTCCAATATACAGCTTTTATATGAATCTTTGCTTCAGGGCTGTACATGAGGGACTTGGACTGAACTTCCAGGAAGGTGGCCTCTTCCTGTGCATGGTCGACTTTAAAAAAGTACATATACACAACCTAAAAGTTGAGAGTTCTGTTTTATTTGGTGGGGATTTTTAGGACTTCAAGGGCAGGAGACAGCATTTCAAGTAATCTTGAGAGAAATGCTCTGAGGAGGCAAGGGAGGTGCCAGGTTATATAAAGGTTTTGCAACAAAGGGCAGGAAGTCTGAACATCAAAAGATTATTGTTAATTAAAGGAAAATCAGATATCTCAAGTTAAGGAATCTAGTGCTTTTCTGTGTACAGGAAGATGCAAGAGTCTGGGCTCTCTGAAACCTTTCCTTTGATCTGCACCTCAGCTGTCTGGGGCCAGTATCCTGTGTTTCCACATCCTGAGTTTCCTCAGGGTTCACCACGGGGAGTGGCCACAGTCTGATCACTGCTAGAAGGAAAGTATTCTTTCCTTCCTGAGTTCCCTCGGGGCTCACCAGCTCACCTTCAGTGGTGGCTGCAATCCCTGATGACTGTGGCCCCCTTTGTTTACTGATGTGGCAGGAAATAGTTCATTTCTCACCATATTTCCTGCATGCAATCTGTCCATAAACCTATCTCTGCACCACTCTAAGATGAATCTCCCCTCTCCCCTGTAGGAACATGGGAACCTTGCCATATACCTTCTACCTGGGGAGAAGTCAGGAAAGCTTCATAGAAGGTGTTGTGAGGGCTCAGCTATGAAAGGTGAGCAGAGGTTACCAGCTAGGAGTAAGGAGGTGGATCAGAAAACTGACATGAAGAAAGGTACAGAAGTCTGCAAATGAGGGAGAACAATGTATGTTTGAGAAACTGACAATTCTATATACTTTTTTTTTGGAGCTGTTGTTCTCCATGGGGGCAGGGTTTTGCTCACTAAGGAACATGTGGCAATGTCTGGGGATGTCTGGGGTTGTCACAGCCAGGGAGGGGTGCCGTTGTCCTCTAGTGGGTGGAGGTTGCAAGGGTGCTGGACTGTGCGCAGGACACTACAGAGAATGACCTTACAATAAACGCCGAAACTGCTGAAGGTGAGGAAACCCGGTCTGGAGTTCAGGGTTTAAAGGCATTTGGTGAGAGAAGGAGGAGGTTAGCAGGGGCAAGGTCATGAAGATTCTTCCTAGCCTTTAGGGTTCAACTCCATAAGCAATGTGGGGGGTTACTCCTGAAAAACTGGGGAGTGATGTGATCAGAGCTATGTGAAAGAGAGTATTTATTTCCATATCAGTAAGCAAGGATGTCACAGTCATCAGCAAATGCAGCCCTCTGCTGTGAGCTGGTGAGCCCTACAGGAATTCAGGAAGGAAAAGAGTACCTGCGATCTAACAGCTATCAGGCTCGCTGGCTTGCTGTGGACAGGGAAGGTGAAAAAGCAGGAGCTGGCCTCAGATAGCTGAGATACACATGAAAGGAATGATTTCCGTGAGCCCGGATGCTTGCGTCTTCCCATAGGTAGAAAGCTAAATTCCTTAACTTGAGCTATCTAGTTCTCCTTTGTTAACAATCGTCTTTGGTGGTCAGACTCCCTGCCCCCTTTGTTGCAAACTTTTTTATAACCTGGCTCCTCCCCTTGCCTCCTCAGAGCAATTTCTCAGGGCTACTTGAGATGCTGCCTCTTGG
Source organism: Muntiacus reevesi (assembly GCF_963930625.1). Classification (NCBI taxonomy): domain Eukaryota; kingdom Metazoa; phylum Chordata; class Mammalia; order Artiodactyla; family Cervidae; genus Muntiacus; species Muntiacus reevesi. Next base: position 184,846,317 of record NC_089250.1, on the reverse strand, counting down.
GCTTGAAGTCCTGAGAATTCCCACCAAATAAAACAATGCTCTACTTTCAGGTTGTGACTGACTGTATTTTTTAAGTCGGTAGCTCCAACTGAGAAAGGAAAAGATAACCCTGGGTCTGGGCAGAAGATGAGTTAAGGACAAGCAAAATTGAGCAAGAACACGAGACTGGTGAGGAAGATACTGCATCATCCACCCGCAAAATGATGTCAGGACCAAGGAAGTGGAATTCAGAGGTGCAGAGATGCGGGTATATTTTTAGTCATACCAATGATTTGACTGCAGTGCCTGTTACAGAGTCTATCCTATGGCAAGGCTTCAGTCAAAAGTTTTCTGAATAAATGAAATCAAGAATGAATGGCTAAAGTATGTCATCTCGCTATGGAAGGCACTGGACTGAGGCTTGGGTGCTAGGTTGGGAGTTAGATTGAGGCCAGTTTGGGAGCTATCCTGAAGGCAAAATTTGGGTTTCTAGATCCAGTTACATTGAAATCAAATGGTCTCTTCTTGCTGAAACTTATTTGAAGCTAGATTCCTTCATTTGCAGCGGGGACTATTCTACTTATATATAAACTAGAGTGCATGCATTCTAAGCCACTTTAGTCGTGTCGACTCTTTGTGACCCTGTGGATACAGCCCACCAGGCTCCTCTGTCCATGGGATTCTCCAGGCTAGAATACCAGAGTGGGTTGCCATGTCCTCCTCCAGGGGGTCTTCCCGACCCAGGGATTGAACCATGTCTCCTGCACTGCAGGCGGGTTCTTTACCCACTGAGCCACCAGGGAAGCCCCAGCCTGGAGTAGCTCCATCCAGCATGGTAGCCATCACCACAGGAGGTGCGTGACTCCCAGACACTTGGAACATGGCTGGTCCAGACGGAGAGGTGTTGGGAGTTTGAGATGCATGATGGGAGTTAAAAGAATTATACGAAGAAAGGAACATAAGCTGTCTTCTTTACATTTATATTGATGACACGCTGACATAATACCTCACATTTAATAAACTATGGGGAAATACAGTACTGTGTTTAATGGAGTTTCACTTGGTTTTTTTTTGCACCTTTTTTTTTGAGAACGAGGCTACTAGAAAAACTAACACAACATATGCATCATGTTCATTGGCCAGTGCTGTTATCGATGAGCATTTTGGTTTAGAGTACTTGAACCCTGGTCAGCACAACTCAAAACCCAGGCCATTTGGGTGACAGTTGCCTGCCCACTCCGCCCCCGATCTTACTAGGCATATCGCCTCCTGCATCACCAGACCATCCCTCAAAGGGTGAGCGGCATATTTCAGACCCCTAGGTTCCCATATCTCATTTCATGATGAGCACAGGTGGCTGAACCGTCTGCCAACTCTCAAAACTGCCAAGTGATTCACCTTAAAAGGGCCCCTTAGAATGGTGATCCATCTGGCCAGTAGCCCCGGGCTGTCCTCTCTCCAGCTCCCCATGCCTCCAGGCTGCATACCAGCCAGCATCCTTCCCCACCCGCCTTGTGCCCCCCACCCTCGGAGATGCTCCCCTCAGTGTCTCCAGGGCTGAGTGAGCTTCGTGAGAATCAAAACCCACACTCAAGGTACCAGGGAGCCATTCCACTGAAACCCACAACACTGTAATTACCATAAACCCTTCAGCACCACTGGCTCTGAGAGGGAGAAGAAATTAAATCAATGGGCATAGATCGGATCGAGAGCAATCTTACGGGAAATGCATGTAAATGCACCATCTTACCTTGGAAATGAGTTTTAAGATTAATACCCTTCACAAATGGAAAAGTATAAAGAAATATGCAGGAGAATAAGCTGTGGCAACAATAGGTCAACCCTTCTTTTTTATGAGCTGCTGGTTATATTGTATGAAGAACTCATGAAGCTTAACATTTTCGGTATTTATATATATATATATATATATATATATATATATATATATATATACATATATTAAAAAAAAACACCCTGTAATGCAAATTCTTCAAGAGAATAACAAGTGATGCATGCTTGAAATTTATTTTTAAATCAAGAGCAAAATGAAACCCTTTAATTAATCTCAGAGAATTTAGCTCCTTCTCTTTCAGATCTGTCTCGTGCACAGTTAGATGCTTAAAATAATTGCATCCGCTCGTGTGAAACTGCAGCAGTAATTCAGTGGGTTTATACTTGTGCAACCTTTTAAAAACAGGCCTTAAAACATTCATCTGTTGAACCAATTTACCAGCTTTCAATAAAGCATCTTTAAGATACTTTCTGTTACATTTATATGACATAAGCTATATTATTTTAATAATCTGTGCTTGAGATATATGGTGATGAGGGAATTATCGCTCACCTGGGGAGATGGTGTAATTAGAAAAGAGGCACAGTCGGGAAATAAAAATGATTAAAAAAAAAAAAAAACTTGCTGAAATTAACCAGCCACTGCTACTAGGATTCTCTGATGTTGGCTTAAGTTGTTGAGGAAGCACTGGGGTGAGAAGCAGAGAAGAAGGAATCCGAGCAAACTTGTGGTGCCTGAAATAATTACAATTTCTTACCCGTCATTTCTCAAGGCTCACAGGGAGCCAGGTTGTGCACCCAGCCAGGGCAGACAAATGAACACCTTCCCCGCAGCCAGTCCAGGGGGTGCCTGAGCTGAGTTAATGTGCTGGGGCCAGAGGATGGGAGCAGGTGTAATTATCCTAATGATTTATTGAATGTTTGATTAATTGGAAATTAAGTGAATGCACAGTGGCAGAATTGTCATAGCAAATCGCTCAGCCGTTGGCTTAAAAGGTGTTCTATTTCCCTCCAGTAAAGCAATTAAGAGCATCTTAAATCGTTTGGGGGGTAGTGGATTTCGGCGTGGAATCGTCCAAGGTAGGGACAGGAGGAGCATGGCGGAAAGATCTTAACAGGCTCTCGCTAGGTGGTAGTTGGAGAAAGGAATGTTTTTCAAAAAATGAGCTACAAGAGCATATCATTTTAGAAGTTCATTCATACCTCATTGAAGAAAAGAGATAGGAGGTTCAGTCGTAAAGAATCTGCCTGCCAATGTGGGAGACATGGATTTGACCCCTGGCCCAGGAAGATCCCACATGCCATGGAGCAGCCAAGCCCATGTGCCACAGCTATCGAGACTGTGCTCTGGACCCTGGGAGCTGCCGCTATGAAAGCCTGCACACCCTAGAGCCCGTAATCTGCAACAAGAGAAGCCCCGGCAATGAGAAGCCTGGACACCGCAACTAGAGAGCAGCCACTGCTTGCCACAACTAGAGAAAAGCTCGCATAGCAACAAAGACCCAACACAGCCGAAAAATAAATAATAAATAATTAATTTTTAAAAAGCAACGTTGGACCATAAAGGCTGAGAGCCAAAGAAATGATGCTTTCAGACTGTGGTGCTGGAGAAGACTCTTGAGAGTCCCTTGGACTGCAAGGAGATCTAATCAGTCCATCCTAAAATAAATCAGTTCTGAATATTCACTGGAAGGACTGATGCTGAAGTTGAAGTTGATGCAAAGAGCCAACACTGGAAAAGACCCTGATGCTGGGGAAGACTGAAGGAAGGAGAAGGGGGTGACAGAGGATGAGAGGGTTGGATGGCATTGCTGACTCAATGGACATGAACTTGAGCAAACTCTGGGAGATGGTGAAGGGCGAGGAAGCCTGGGGTGCTACAGTTCATGGGGTCCCAAAGGGTCACACATGACTTAGCAACTGACCAATAACAAATAAATAAAAAGAGGAAAATAAGAAAACAGATGATGGCCTCAAGATAGACAGGAAGACAGTGGTTTTTGCTTGTCTGCATGTAGGTCTGTTTCTGATCACCCTCAGGGTGTCTGCAGCTCAGACAACTACTATGCTTCATTGAGAAGGGGGCTCTATAGGGCAGACTCAACAGAAGAGGAGGGCTTGGTGAGAGAAGGTGGGGCTGGTCCTTCTGCTCCAACTTACCTGCTCCGCCAGGTGCCTATGGGCAGCAAGAGAAGTTGCTCAGTCATGTACAACTCTCTGCGATCCCATGTACTGTAAAGACTAGCAGGCTCCTCTGTCCATGGAATTTTCTAGGCAAGAGGACTGGAGTGGGTTGCCATTGCCTTCTCCAGGGGTTCTTCCAGACTCAGGGATCTAACCCAGGTCTCCCACATTGCAGGCAGACGCTTTACCCTCTGCGCCACCAAGGAAGCCCAACCAGCTAACAAACACACAAAAAAAGGACTTCTCTGGTGGTCCAGGGGTTAAGACTCTGCATTTCCACCGCAGGAGGTGCAAGTTTGATACCTGATCAGGGAATTAAGATCCTGCATACCATCAAATATATTTAAACACACATACATTACTCTTAGAGCAGAAAGCAAAGATGAACTTAAAGAGCCCCTTGATAAAAGTGAAAGAGGAAAGTGAAAAAACCAGCTTAAAACTCAACATTCAGAAAACTAATATCATGGTATCTGGCCCCATCACTTCATGGCAAATAGATGGGGAAACAATGGAAACAGTGACAGACTATTTTCTTGGGCTCCAAAATCACTGCAGATGGTGACTGCAGTCATGAAATTAAAAGACGCTTGCTCCTTGGAAGAAAAGCTATGACAAACCTAGACAGCATATTAAAAAGCAGAGATATTACTTTGCCAACAAAGGTCCATCTAGTCAAAAGCTATGGCTTTTCCAGTAGTCATGTGTGGATGTGAGAGTTGGACCATGAAGAAAGAATTGATGCTTTTGACCTGTGGTGCTGGAGAAGACTCTTGAGAGTCCCTTGGACTGCAAGGAGATCAAACCAGTAAATCACAAAATAAATCACTCCTGAATGTTCACTAGAAGGACTGATGCTGAAGCTGAAACTCCAATACTTTGGCTACCTGAATGGACTCATTAGAAAAGACCCTGATGCTGGGAAAGATTGAAGGCAGGAGGAGAAGGGGATGACAGAGGATGAGATGGTTGGATGGCATCACTGACTTGATGCACATGAGTTTGAGCAAGCTCCGGGAGTTGGTGATGGACAGGAAGCCTGATATGCTGCAGTCCATGGGGTTGCAGAGTTGGACATGACTGAGTGACTGAACGGAACTGAACACCTTGCTGTGGCATGCCAAAAAATTAAACACACACACGTAAGTTCACTGTGATCTTCTGTTCTACCCATAGAAGAGGAAATCAAGAGGAGGATAAAAAAAAGTATTTTCCTTCCGAATCTAGGCTTTTCAGAAAGTGCCTCAAATGATCCTCAGCCATCCGAACTGCTTCTGTTTCTAGCCTTTACTTTGCAGGGTCACCCGTCCCTTCCGTCCAGCACTCTTTCCCCATCTTCTCTACCTCCCCTCTCTCAAATCAGCACAGCTAAGAGTTACAAGCTTGATGTTCTCCAAGTGCTGCCTCGAGCTTGGGGAAGGCAAAGGCTCATACAAATTGAAATCATAAATAAGAATTTAATAAACTTTCTCTATTGGCTTCCTGCCTCACCACTAAAGTTGCAGAACCTGGAATTAAAAAAATATACTTCAGAGCAGCAATGGGAGGAGGTGACTCCGAAGTACCTGTGGGGTTGTAGAGGAAAGAGAAGTTCCCCAAAGTCAGTCCAAAGCCTTCCAATAGCCATACCCTTTGACCCGTTCTGTGGGTGAGCTGTGTGTGTGCATGCTCAAATGCTCGGCCATGTGCAACTCTTTGTGACCCCATGGACTACAAACCCGCCAGGCTTCTCTGTTCATGGGATTCCCCAGGCAAGAATACTGGACTGGGTTGCCATTTCCTTCTTCAGGAGATCATCCCAGCCAGAGATCGAACCTGTGTGTCCTGCATTGGCAGGCAGATTCTTTACCACTGAGCCACCAAGGAAGCCCAGGGATAAGATATAGCAAAGATGCACATGTAAGGATGTTCACTGCTGGGATGTCTATAAAAGTGAAACAAAATTGAACAAAACAGAAACCGGAAAGCTATCTAGATGCTCAAAGCTTTTCCCAAGTAGAGTTCAAGGAAAATGGTTCTTAATAAAGAATTTTAGGGAAAAGAAAGGGGGGAAATGCATATTATATCAGCTTAACTCTTACAGTGAAGATCAGTGGCTCCCAAACTTCAGAAAAAGATAGTTTAAGAAAAGGCAGGGTGGACTCTGTTCAAAATCTGTGGTAAAGAATCCACCTGCCAATGCAGGAGACATAAGAGATGTGGGTTTGATCCCTGAGTCGGGAAGATCCCCTGGAGTGGGAAAGGGCAAGCCACTCCAGTATTCTTGCCTAGAGAATTCCATGGACAAAGGAGGCTGGCAAGCTACAGTCCATGGAGTTGCAAAGAGCTGGACATGACTGAGGACACACACAGAACAAGAACAAACGTGTTAACAGAGTCGTATGCACATTACAAATTCAGCTTTGCAAACAGAAATCATACCTAGGTCAATAGCCATAGATATGTAGACCTGTGTATGTGTGTGCAAATCTGAAAAGATGTCATACCAGAATGCTAATATCTCTCAGCTGATGGGTGATTTGTGGTAGTTTTATTTCTCTTTTTCTCTGTGCTTTCTCTCCTTCTTTTTCTTTTTCTGGTAAAAATAAAAAGACTCTTGTAATTGCCCATGTTTTTTGCTCTCTGTGACTACATACACATCTAGTATTTTACTGTAACAAACAGGTGTGCCCTGGGACACAGAGAGGTGATAGACAGCTATGCCATGGTGACTGTGGTCACCCATTATTACAGACACACAAAACAGGACAATTTCCTGGTTTGAATATGTCAACCCTGGCCATATGTCTTGTAAAACTGGAATTCCGCCACCCAGTCTATCAGGAAAAAAAAAAAAAAAAAACCAGACTGAAGTATAGCCATTACAACAACTCTGCCAATTAAAGAATTCTCAAAAGTCTAAGAGTGCTGCCCTTGAGCAAGGCCAGGGTTGGCAAGACCAGAAAATGAGCACAGCTCTATTAGACCAGTGGCACATCTCAGCATCTAGAAACAGGTAAATCTGTCTTGTCCCCGTGCACAGAAATACACAATTAACACGGCTGCAAAGTAAGTGATACTGCCTCATTACCAGCCATCAGGCTGTCCTGCAGGGGCCCCCATCCAAAGCTATGAGGGGAGCTTACTAATTATCATGCCAAATTAAGCCTTGATTATTCCCCAAGAGACACCTGTTAATTGGGCTGCTACGTTACATAACAGTTTTGCGCATTAATAATTGAGCTGCAACGACTTGATTTTTCTCCTTGGAAATGTGATTTATTCTTCACTCTCCTTGTTTCAAGTTGCCCTGATCTTCAAAACTGGGCTATGAGAGCCCCGGGAAGTTACTGTGGTTGTGAACCCAAGGAACAGAATTCAGGTCTCACCCACTCACAGGAGAGACAGAAAGAGATGTAGCCCAAAGCCCTTCACAACAATGAGTATTTAAGTTAGCCGTTAGTTACAAGAGCCCAAGTTTTCAATGAGTGAAGAGTGGCAGTGACTATTCATCTGACTCATGTTAAGAAGTCTTCCATTTCTCATTTACAAGGCGTATTCCACCCTGATGCTTGTGCTTCTGTTGTTTTGAGCATTTCTTTATTTTCTTGAACTCTGAGGTGCTCAGTACTAGGCTCACCCTGTATATTTCATGCCCTAGTCCCCAAAGCAGTCATTCCTCTGAGGAGCCCTTGTCCCTTTAAATAGAGAATGGTATTAGAAACCAAGATCTGGGTGCCAAGTGTGCTCATTGCTGCTGGGGTATCACTGCTTCCAGCTCCTCTGAGCTGACAGAGCAGAAAGATGTGCATATACTATCCCGGGTATACTTCCCAGGTGGCTCAGGGGTAAAGAATCTGCCTGCCAATGCAGGAGACATGAGTTCAATCCCTGGGTCGGGAAGATCCTCTGGAGGGGGAAATGGCAACCTGCTCCAGTATTCTTGCCTGGAAAATTGTATGGACAGAGGAACCTGGCAGGCTACAGTCCATGGGGTCACAAACAGTCGAACACAGCTGAGCAGAGCACACGCATTCCGTGCATACAGACATCTCTATAGGTATTTCCATGTTTAACCATCTGTGTCTGTAGGAAGCTAAATATGAGTTCATACTGTTGTCCAACTCCCATCTATTATCTAAATATGTCATCACTGTGGCCTTCTTCCTGTGCTTATCTGTAATCTCCCACTCAGACAGTGAGGAACCAGTACATGCTAAGTAACCTCACTGGACTTGTATTCCCATTAGATGAGTGCCAATTCACTTGTTCATTTAAAAGGACTTTGGAGCCATGTAGCGATGCCTGGGCTTGGTCCACCATGCTCATCTCGTGGAAACATTTGCCATGAAGGCACTGCCAAGAAATTCAAAGACCAAGGGGTGCTCCTCATTACCGACCATCAAGTCGATTGGTGCATCTGGTTGGGGCATTGAAAAATACCCACACATCACTCCAGGGCTCCAGATGAAGGTAAAGAAAACAGGCACGAGGTAGAGTCATGCCAAATAAAGAATCTGGCAGAACGTTGATGAGCGAGAGCTGGTGTTTCTTTTCCAGAAAGTAAAATGCAGAAACAGCTAAAGGAGCAAGCAACTGAAGGCAAAACAAACCCCAAAAATGCAGCCAAGAAATGATGATGGAAAGCACAAAAAGGTTGAGAAAGGAACACAACAAAATTAAATGAAGCTACAGTTCTTGGGAAGGTTCTCAGAGACCAGATGGTAAAAGGAGTGATTTATCCCTTCGCATATTTTTGCAATACTGAATGTTCCAAAATAATATATGGATTTGGGATAAATACAGAGACAGTAGGCAGCCTCTCTCTCCCTCTCCCCACCCTCTCTTTCTTTCTCCTCCTCCACCCCCTGCCTTGGCTCTAGCTAGGTGGAAGAAAGAGCAGCCATATTATTAGACAAATGGGCTGCAGTGTCTGCCTCCAACGGCTTCCAGACCCAAGAGGGCTGTAGAATACCGAAGCAGCTGCAATGGCCTCCGGGTTTGCTATTCGGCATGCTGTGAGCAGTGAAGACCTAAGCCTAGCTACAGCAAGTGGGTGGAGATGGCAAGAGCAGACTCAGGATGATAGCACCGCCTCAGCGAGGCTGGTCCAGGCTTGGCTGGAGCGATGCAGCGTCTACAGGTGGGTCTGAACCCTGTCTCCGTCCGGGAGGCAGCATGGATAGTGGTGTGGAGCACAGACTCTGGGTTCAACTCCACCACTGTGTGAACCCAGGCAGATGTCTAGCTTCTGTGCAACTGCGTTGGGCTTGCAGGTAGCTCGGTGGTAAAGAACCCACTTGCCAATGCAGGAGACACAAGAGACGCAGGTTCAGTTCCTGGGTCGAGAAGATCCCCTGGAGGAAGGTGTGGTGACCCACTTCAGCATCCTTGCCTGGGGACTCCCATGGACAGAGGAGCCTGGAGGGCTACAGTTCATAGGGTCACACAGAGTCAGACCCAACTGAAGCAACTTAGCATGCACGCACATGCAACTTCGTCATCTCACACACAACCCAGGACCCTATTGATAACAAGCCTGCCCATCTGGTTAGTAGGAAGCTTACATGGATTAAAAATTTAGAAGAGTAAGGGCAGTGCCTGGCATGATAGGCTTCCTCGGCTTGAAGGAATTCAACAAGGAGGTAGACATAGAGCAATGGACAGAAGTCGGAGGAGAAAGAGGTTCGAACAGAGAAGGTTCAAATCGAAAGAGGGCAACGGAGCCTTGAAAAATTCCCTTTGCTGAAGGGAGAAGCCAGAGCCACTCTTCCATGAAAGAGCTGTCACTCCCCACAGCCTTGGGCATGACAGAGCCTTGTTCAGGATACCCCACCATAGCTGTCAAAGCAGGAAGGTGACAGACACAGCAGTCAAGAGTTTGGACTCCGAGCTGGACAGATCCGAGCTTGGTTACCAGTCCTGTCCCTTGATCTGTTGGAGCTGAGTCTTCTCATCTAGAAAATGGGATTAAAGACAGTATCTGCCTTAATTTCAAAGAGAAATCTGCACATTGGCCAAAGTGTCATTCATAAAAGGCAAGTTATGGAAACAATCGTGTCCATCAACAGGTGACTGGGTGAAGAGGTTGTGGCGTGGACAGGGATAGAATGGAATGCTTTTCACCCATGAGAAAAGAAGGAAAACCTGCTTTATTTATTTATTTATTTTTTATTTTATTTTTTTTATTAGTTGGAGGCTAATTACTTCACAACATTTCAGTGGGTTTTGTCATACATTGATATGAATCAGCCATGGAGTTACACGTATTCCCCATCCCGATCCCCCCTCCCACCTCCCGCTCCACCCGACTCCTCTGGGTCCTCCCAGTGCACCAGGCCCGAGCACTCGTCTCATGCATCCCACCTGGGCTAAAACCTGCTTTTTTTTATAACAGCTTGGATGAACCTTGAGAGCACTATGCCAAAGTGGAGAAAATCAGAGAAAAAGACTGTGGGATATCACTTCTATGGAAAAACAGGCAAGCTGATCTGGGAGAGACAGAGTGGAGTGGTAGTTACTAGAAGCTAGGTGAGGGGGAAATGGGCAGACACCTGTCAGAGGTGCAAACTTCCACTTATAAGACTCACAATTCTGGGGATCTAATGCACAAGGTAATGATAGTGAATAGCATCATATTATCCAATTGAAAATCGCTAAGAGAGTAAATCGTAAATGCTCTCAGTACACAAAGGAAATGGTAATTATGTCACAGGATGAAGGTGTTAACTGATGCTACAACGGTCATAACTTGGCAGTATACAGACATATCAAATCAACATGTTGAATACATTAAATTTATACAATATTATACAGCAATTATCAGAGAAGGCAATGGCACCCCACTCCAGTACTCTTGCCTGGAAAATCCCATGGACGGAAAAGCCTGGCAGGCTGTGGTCCATGGGGTCGCTCAGAGTCGAGCACAACTGAGCGACTTCACTTTCACTTTTCACTTTCATGCATTGGAGAAGGAAATGGCAACCCTCTCCAGTGTTCTTGCCTGGAGAATCCCAGGGACGGCAGAGCCTGGTGGGCTGCCGTCTATGGGGTCGCACAGAGTCGGACATGACTAAAGTGACTTAGCAGCAGCATACAGCAATTATATTGAGTTGGCCAAAAAGCTTGTTTGGGTTTTTGTACAATATTATGGAAAAAGCTGAACAAACAAACTTTTGGCCAACAGAATATCTCTACAAAACTTAAAAAGCAGGTTTTTTTTAAAGAATAATATCTACTTGCCCATCTGTGTTCGTAGCAGGATTATTCACAATATTCAAAAGGTGGAAGCAAGGTAAGTGTCCATTTATAGATAAACACAACATGATACATCCATACAATGGAGAGTTATTCAGTCCTAAACAGGAAGGAAGTCCTGACACATGTTTACAACACTCAATCTACAACAAGACTTAAGGAGTCCAAGGACATGACTAGTAAAAGAAGCAAAGAAGGTATTTACAGCATTAAAAATATGCCTTCAAGTCCTTGTTGCAGCACTCAATGAATCATAAATTCTCATTGCCTCTCATTATGTTTTTTTAAAGTGTCACATGAGAAATTTTCTTTTTGCTTTTGCTGTTGTTCTCGTTTGTATTTTTTTTTCCCCACACCAAGTGGCAGGCAGGATCTTCCCTGACCAGGGATCAAACTTGTGCCTCCTGCACTGGGAGCACGGAGTCTTAGCTAAGGACTTACTTGAGGACCTCACTGGACCACCAGGGAAGTCTTTAACTATGACTGTTAATCACTTGTGAATGTACTGTGTAGAAAATATGGTACATGTAACAATACTGAAAGTCTGAGTTTCAAGATGTTGTCTTAGCAGGTGACTAACTTCAGGAAATCACTTACAGTCACTTTTTAATACGTCCTTGATGGCTGTACTTGCTTCTCAATCCAAGGAGTGTTGGGTTCATCTCTTGAGAGAAAGGCGTGGGACAGAGGGGGAAGATGGATATGGGGCTCTTCCAAAATCCCAACCAAAATGAAAAAACTGAGTAAGTCCCCAACTCTGGCTTTGCTAACAAAACAAGTCACCTTAGGAGAACACCTCTCAATTTCCAGGTGCCTGTTTGGTTTATGTGGGACTGCCAGGGTGGGGAAGGGAGAAAATCAGATGATGAGAGAGAGGTCTTAAGCTTCTGTTGCCAATCATAAGAGAATAAAGGATACCCAGAAAACACTTATGATAGCTGGCTCACTCCAGGTACCCAGGGCAAATTATGTTTTGACTCAATAACTCAGAATGATTTGTACCTGCCCACCAATCTACCATCACCTTTGAGCCCAAATTGAAGGACAGGAGCAGGATAACTATACTCCGAGTCTGGGCCCCTCATTTAGCACTTTTACACAACCATCATAGATGGGTCTTCCTCTACCGTGCATTCATCTCTTTATGCCTCATTTTCCCAACATGGTCATAAACGCCTTCAGAGCAAGGGCCACGTCTGATGGCTCCTTTTATCTCCCTGACACCAACTCAGTGCCATGTGCATAATGAGAGTGGGGCAGGGGCTGACTGACAGATAAGTCCCCTTGCCAATGAAAACACTTTCTCCCATTGGAAGTTTAAAAAGCCCATTTGTCTGTTAGGACACATCCACGCTTGGTGTTGGTTACCCAAGTGCCTGACCAGTCAGCACGCGCAGGCTATCGGCACATTATGCAATGTGCTGAAATCAACGTGGTTAATACTGCCAAATGGCTTGGCTTTTTAAAACCAGGCTACTCCTGCAAAGACGAGCAGCACTGTCTTGACTCTCTGAAGCTTCTGCCCTCACATAGAGAAAAATACTCACATACTATGATCATTACTGAGAATCCTATTTTAGTTGCTGTTCCTCACAGCAAGTTTGAAAGAGGGGGGATGTTTGGGGGAGGGATAGACTGGGAGTTTAAATTAGCATATGCAAACTATTATATATATAGACTGAATAAAAAAATAAGGTGCTACTGTATAGCACAGGGAACTATATTCAATATTCTGTGAAAAATCATAATGAAGGGGACTTCCCTGGAAGTACAGTGGTTAAGACACTGCCTTCCAATGAAGTGGGTGAGGGCTCTGGTCAGGGAACTAAGACCCCACATGCTTCAGGATGTGGCCAAAATTAAAATAAATTAATTAAAAAAAAACTTTAAAAAATCCTTTTAAAAATCATAATGAAAAACAATATAAAAATATGTGTGTGTGTGTGTGTGTATGATCATAAACACACACACACACACACACACACACACACACATGCTCAGCTCTGTCTAGCCCTTTTGTGACTCCAACGCACTGTAGCCCGTCAGACTTCACTGCCCATGGAATTTTCCTGGACTACTGGAGCGCGTTGCCATTTCCTTGTCCAGAGGACCTTCCTGCCCCAGGGATCGAAGCTGTGTCTCTTGCATTGGCAAGCAGATTCTTTACCACTAGCACCACCTGGGAAGCCCCGTTTTAAGAATTACTTTGCCGTACAGCAGAAATGTACACAACATTGTAAATCAACTATATTTCAAGAAGTCAGATCAGTCACTCAGCTGTGCCTAATTCTTCGTGATCCCATGGACTGCAGCACGCCAGGGTTTCCTGTCCGTCACCAACTCCCAGAGTTTGCTCAAACTCATGTCCATTGAGTTGGTGACGCCATCCAAACATCTCATCCTCTGTCATCCCCTTCTCCTCCCGCCTTCAATCTTTCCCAGCATCAGGGTCTTTTCCAATGAATCGGCTCTTCAGCATCAGTCCTTCCGATGAATATTCAGGGTTGATCTCCTTTAGGATGGACTGGTTTGATCTCCTTGCAGTCCAAGGGACCCTCAAGAGTCCTCTCCAGCAACACAGTTCAAAATCACCAACTCTTCAGCACGCAGCCTTCTTTGTGGTCCAACTCTCTCAAACTTTAACCTCATTTAATTTTCACAACCATCCTTCCCATGCCCTAGAATCTCCAAACTGTATAGACACACTCATGATGCCTCTTTTATGGAAGAAGGAGGAAAATGTGTCAGAAAGGTCCCCAAAGTCCCCCAGGGTCATATAAACTAGAAGGTCGCAGGCCTGGAGTCAATACTGGAGTATGGGATATGCATTTCTCACCACTGTGTAATGCTGGGAAAGTGAAATTGTGGAGGAGAGCAGCAGGGCAGAGCCAAGGTGTGGGATTTGAGAATGTTTGGAAGATGGCAGGTGAGGGATGCTGAAAATAGCTTATAATAATGTGATTCAAACCTAAAAGGGGTGGGACCACCACGTCTGCACTGGTGAATAACAGATGGAGACGTGGCAGGTTAGATCCTACGGGTCCTTGGCAAATATTAATTGATGATGATGACTTCAGAAGAGCAAACAAAACTTCGAAGAGACAAAAGAAAGAGCGCATGGTACGTGCACATGGGGAAAGCCAGGGGCCAGCCAGGGGAGAGATGCTGCCTGAATTGATTTGGGTTATGGCTGCCACCAGAGGACTTCAGTGGAACAGTCTTACTTAAGCATCTCAAGTTTATGTAGCTGAAACATTCATTCTGCTCTCGAAAAAAAAAAAAAAAAAAAAAGTGCACTTAAGGATGAATGCACTTTCTCATAAATCTCAGAGAAGATGAACCAGCTCAGATGCACAAATGGTTTACCCCCACAAACTCTGTTTAGGTCCTAACACTGTGGGTTTTTTTTACCTAATGATATTTACATGAGCCAATTGTCAAATTGGAGCAAGAGGGAAAATAAAATTTTAAGGGAGTTGGAAGAAACATAAGTGGATTTCTGGCTTCCAGTCCTAATATACAAGTAACAAAATGCATATTTTATAATCTCCGAAGAGCTGAAATCACTCCAAATTCACACTCAGTGTTCTGTGTGAGAAGAGAAGATTCTAGCAAATTCCATTCCTAAGGAACATGATCCATCAGGACACAGTCACTGAATATGGACCAAGGACCAATGGACTCTGGTTGGTTCCTAAACAGAAATCCAATTTTAGCCTTTGGGTGGCATACTCCACTTAACTCTGGAGAAAGGAATGGCAACCCACTCCAGTATTCTTGCCTGGAGAATCCCATGTTCAGAGGAGCCCAGCGGGCTACAGAGAGTTAGACATGACTGAACAACTAGCACTTTAGCTTTCACACTTGATTAGAATTGATTTACTAGTATCAGCTGTTGTGGTGGTTTGCCTGGTATCTATTCCCTGTCTGCTGTTGACAACATTGTCTGTTGCATAAAGGATCACCCACCCCAAACTCCATTTTAGATGGGTCACCCTCTTTCTTTAGCTCCCATGTGAGAAAATAACCTTGGTTTGGTGCTTGAATACATTCCAATCATCCATCACAGCAACTGATTCAGGGGTAAGCCACTGACTCCACTGCAAATGAGTCAGGGGGCTACACAAGGAAAAACAAATTCAAGTCACAAAACCCTAGATTCTGACTAAAGCTGAGATTCTGGATTCATCTGCTCTTGAAGTCAGTACCATCCCAAGACTTTTCATATGAACCAGTCTATTTCCTTTGATGCTTAAGCTACTTTGAGTGGGTTTCTGTCACTTGCACCCAAAAGATTCCTGATCAATAGAATGTTTACTACGCAGTTCTCTGGCAAGTCCAATAAACAAAGTCAGGAGTCAGTAATAAAGCTGGTGGGCAAAGACACAAATGTGGCAAAACTAAGATCTTCTCTGCTATTGCAGCTGCTGCGTCGTAACTACATGTTATCACCACCAGCGTAGAAGCCTGATGACTCCGGTCAACCCCTAAATAATCCTCATGGAACTCACATATATATGTTTTCATTACCTGGAGGAAACTCTAAAAGGAAAGGAATGAAGAATCTTGCATGGGCCAAGCCATAGTGTGAAATGCCTAAGCTTTTCTTTATGGAAGTTTTTAAAAGCAGTCACTTTTGATTTAGTGTAGAATTATAATCAACTAGAGGCTACAGGCATTTTAAGCTGCTGGAGCTTATTTTGGGAGTTTTGCAAGACAGCAATCTCCATTTCTTAAACACGTGCTTTAGTAAGACAAAATACTATTTCTCAGTAGAGCACAGCCTTAAAGAAAATCAATGTAAATGCTATTCCACTTCTCACCTCTCTTCCCTTATAAAACTAAACACTCCAAAACACGGGCACAGCAAACTCTATTTCTAAAGGTTTTATAAGTTAAGCAACCCGAGGAAGTTACATGAAAGCAAGAATCCCCTTGGAGATATAAAAGTGTTCATATCTGCACATGACTGCACTGACAGCAGAGGGGAATCGAGTACAATATTTGATGAAGAGAAGTAATTATCATTTATGAATGAGGAAGCTCAATGTTTTCCTAAATTACTCAAATTAAACCTCAAATAAATATTTGAAGTTCTCCGTCTAATTCGGCTACAATGAAAAATTGAATCTCATTACGTTCGGATTTACATCAAATCTAATTTCAAAGATCATATTTATTTCAGAAAGGATGAAAAAGCATTTTTTAACTAGAAAGAAAGTGAATCACAGTTTCAATATAAAACAATACTCATTGTATAATACAAAGGAGGTACCATCCTAAAACTTCTTTCTCTTCCCAGAGAAAATCTCTAAGATAAAGTCAAAGATATTTCACTTCGCTCAGAGATAAAAATTCATACTATAACTATCAATTGTTTAATTAAATGATCATCATGTGTCTATAATAGCAGTACCTACTGATATTGTGTATCTCACCTTTAAATGATTTATCATGAGAACTAGTGGATAGTATTCACTTTACTAACTAATTTCCCTCTCTACAAAAATAGGTAAAATAGAATTTTATTTAATAATGAGTTCTGCTGTGTATTCACCCTACAATTTAATTCAATTTTCTCAGTTTTCTAGATACAACAATGGCCTCAAGCAAGGTAAACTTCTCTGTCACTTTATATGCACACAGAGTCAGAAATCAGATCAGAGTGTGTCTGGACATCTCTTGAAAAGCCAGTGCAATAGAGTCATCTAAAGAACAGCCTGCTGGTTGCCATTTTCACATAACCAATCTCCTCCCATAACTCCTCCCATAACTGGAGATGTTCACCCAGAAACATCCTTAGATTTCAAGGAGGGAAAACAAAGAAACAAATGCAATAGGTCACTACAACAAAGACATCAGAGACATGTCATTTATCTTTGCTACAAGATGTAGAGAGGAGATTCACAATTATTGAATTACATTTTCCAAAGCATGTGATGAGTATTTACTGAGTATCTGCTATAATCTGGATACAATGACAATATTTTGGGAAGGTAGTCTCCGCCATGCATAGAGAGAGAGAGAGACAGAGAGAAGTTTCCAAGAAAATTATATAGTGCATATCATTCCATATCCCATTCTTGGAGTTTCATAATATGTGTGTTGATTTCTTAAGGGGTCTAAGAAATCTTACAGTAAGGAAACCTATTTAATTCAATAGTTTCCAAACACATTCAATTATGCCACTCAATTTTTTTTCTTTTTAATAAAACACATTAAAATCCACAGGGACAAGTGTTTTCCAAAATATTAGTCATCTGATAGTTATATCATCTTTTCCATACACACCCACAGCCTGCCTGATTTACTACCAAATCTTCCAAAGCATCTTTCAGAATGCCTAGATGTCATTTTGTTATTTTTCTCTTCATCAAATACTTCTGCCTATAGTGACACCTATGCTTTGATCTAGGCAGCCCAACTTGTGGTAACAACTCCTCATTCTTGCTTCCAAGGACTGCCTTCTGTCCCATCCTGCCTCATGGTACCCAGGGTTCCAGAGGCAGAGACAGGGACCGACTCTGTCCAATTAGCACGTACAATCCCAGTGACTGATGCAGACCACACCCCAAAGTGGTCAAGTGAGAGGAAACTCTGGAACTTCATTTTTATAACTGCTACCGGTGTAGCTGCTGGGAGGGTATTATTCACTCTATGGCTCCTGGTGGCCGTGTTGCTACTATATGGGAAAACAGTAGCAATTATTAGCATAAAGCTAACACAGTAGAGAAGAGGGAAGGAAGGGTATGAGACTGTGAGTTGATGCATCTCAACGGTATGAGACTGTGAGTTGATGCATCTCGCTTAGTAAAACACTCCTGATGAACAAAATGCCTATGGAAACAACTTTAGGGATATGACAAAAATATTTTGGAATTGCCCTGGAACAGGTATTCTTTGATGACATTTCCCATTCGTGTCCAAAATAAATTTTTCATGTGATGAGAGAGGTTAGATCTCTCTTCTTCTCTCTGTAATGGAATTTGGATGAGAATTGTGCATATAATCTACATAATTACGCCGTGCCAACTCCAAATGGTGGATAATCTCTTAAATTTTTTGTCAAGATAAATAGGATAGAAAATTGATTCACGTCCCAGCCTCTGCTCTCATTTAACAGACATCGGAGACTTGTACAAGGGACAGAATATGAGCATTATGATATAATAGCAGCCAAAAGGGGGATTATTTACTAGGGGCAAAAAAAAAACAACACACAACAGATGGTAGCTGTATTGCGATCTTATATAAAAGATTAAATTCTTCTTTGAGTCCGGGAGTCAAATTATGGTGGACATTTGTTTCAAATATTTCAGGATCTCAGCAGTCAACACAGGGTCACGTTACAATAGGAAGTTAAGTTTGTCACAAGGTAACCTTTAAAGTCGGCTCCGGTTTCTCTTCTGTAAAACGAGAGAACTGTTGGTGTCCTCTTCACATGGGTAAGCAATAAATGAGATAATCCACAAAAAGGGCTGAAGCATCGTGTCCAGGCACATGGTCATCACTAGATAATCGGTAGATGGTGATGATTATGATGATAATCTTGATAATTATGCCTACCATGATGATGCTGTGTTGATGCTGTGGTGACTTTGAATGGATCAGAGGAGAGAGACATTACTCTGACTCCAAGGAAAGGTGGCATTTCAACTAGCTGTCAGGGAACACACATTCCAGAGAGAAGAATCAGTTAAAAAAAAAAAAAAAAAAGGGTGAGGATTCAGAGGTGGAGCATATGGTGGGCATGGGTAAGAAATCATTTTCCAATTTTGCTAGAGGGTTAGTGAATCCATGACTAAAGTGAGAGATAATTCTGGAGAGAAATACAGAAGGTCAAACCATGTGGTTTCCTTTTGTTCTAAAGAATTTTTTTTTAATGTGGGCCATTTTTTAAGTCTTTATTGAATTTGTTACAATATTATTGCTATTTTATGTGTTTTGGTTCGGAGGATCTTAGCTCCCCAATCAGGGATCCAACTGACACCCTTTGCATTGGAAGACAGAGTCTTAACCATGGGACTCTCAGGTAAGTCCCTGCCTGCTTCCTTTATGAGGTCCACGGGTCATTGAAAGGTCTTCTGGGTGGCTCAAAAGGTAAAGAATCTGCCTGCAATGCAGGAGACCTGGGTTTGATCCTTGGGTCAGGAAGATTCTCTGGAGAAGGGAATGGCAATCCACTCCAATATTCTTGCCTGGAGAAGTCCATGGACAGAGGAGTCTGGCAGACTACAGCCTGTGAGATCACAAAGAGTCAGACATGACTGAGCGACTGGGGTCATCGAAAGTCGTCAAGAATTGCAATGTTTTAGGAAGAATAATGTGCCAGTGATGAGTACAATGATTGAAATGTGAGGAAGTCAGGGAGAGTTATCAGATAGCCATGGCTTCAAGAATAAGAAGGTGAACAAGAAAAGAGGACTGAACCATGAGTGAAGTTTAGTGAAAATTACATCAACCCTATCATGTGAGAAAGACTTGAATTCAAACCACAGCTCAGACACCTACTGAGCCACAGGGTGACCTGAATGGTACGTCACTGCGTTAATTTTTCCTGTTGCTGCCATGACAAGTCACCACCAACACAGTAGCTGAAAATAACTACAAATATTCATGCATGCTAATTCACTTCAGTCATGTCCAACTCTTTGTGACCCCATGGACTGTAGCCCACCAGGCTCCTCTGCCCATAGGATTCTCCAGACAAGAAGACTGGAGTGGGTTGCCATGCCCTTTTCCAGGGGATCTTCTTCACCCAGAGATCGAACCTGCATTTCTTTTGACTCCAGCATTGCAGGCGAATTCTTGACTGCTGAACCACCAGGGAAGCCCTAATTCCAAATATATCAATCTTACAAATTTGTATAGTGGCAATCTGCCATGAATCTCACGGGACTGAAATCAAAGCACCTCCAGGCAGGTTGCATTCTTTCTGGAGGCTGTTGGGGAGAATTTTCTTCCAGCTTCGGGAGGCTGCCAGCATTCCTTGGCTCATAGCCCCTCCTCCTCAAAGCCAGAAAAGCTACATCTCTCTGACAATTTTCCCAGTGCTACAGCCCCCTTTTGAGCACAGCAGAAGAAGGTCATCAGCTCTTTAAAGAACCCTTCTGACACCACTGGGCCCATGGGATCATCTCCCCATCTCAAGGTCCTCAACGTAACCACATCTGCACAGTCCTCTTTGCCATGGAAGACAAAATACAGGCTTCAGGAATGAGGGTAGGGACACTGGTGACGGTGGGGGCATAATGCCGCCTGCCTCGGTCATGTCACACGTGTGCATTTAGGTCATCTTGGATAGTGGGGGCATACAATCTTACTTCCCAGGGTTGATACAAAGATGATGTGAAATGTTATGTATAATGCATATAATGATGCCTGCTGCACAGCATTTATTTGGGGAAAAAAAAATGTTCTCCCAAATTTGGTTGAAAGCCATGAAAGAAAGAACGGCTTTGGATGCCAGACGTACCAAGGATATATAATTAATAGGTCTTGAAAGAGACAAGTTTGGATGTAAGGACAAGGGAATGTGGAAAGGAAGAGAAAGGAGGGCACAGTAATGGCCAATAACCTTTCTTTAAAGATCAGACACAGGGAGCGGATAAGCTGAATGGAGAGAGGAGCATGGAAGCATATACACTATGGTATTAAAATACAGAGCCAAAGGGAATTTGCCATGTGACTCAGGGAACTCAAACTGGGGCTCTGCAACAACATAGAGGGGTGGGAGGTGGGAGGGAGGTTTAAGAGAGAGGAGACACATGTACACCTATGGCTAACTCATGTTGACGTGTGGCAGAAATCAAATAAAAATTGCAAAGCAATTATCCTTCAATTAAAAATAAAAAAATTAAAAACAAAATCAGCCACAGGACTTCATTGGCAGTTCAGGGGTTAGGAATTTGGCTGCCAATACAGGGGACATGGGTTTGATCCCCATATTAGTCCCAGGAAGATCCCACCTGCCTCGTGGGCAACTGAGCTCATGCACCTCAACTACAGAGCCCGTGATATAGATTCTGAGAGTGCCAATGACTGAAACCCGTGTGCCATTGAGCCTGCGCTCTGCAAGAGAAGCCACCGCAGTGTGAAGCCCGAGCAGCGCAACGAGAGAGCAGCTCCCACTCAATGCAACTAGAGGAAGCTCTCGCCCAGCAATGAAGACTCAGGGCAATCAAAAATATAAATAAACACAAAAATGAAAAAAAATGTTAAACCAGTCCCATTCACGATGGCTTTAATCCATCTCCTCTCTCCCCTACCCCCCAGGACACAGAGATACAGCGGTTCTGGGAACCACTGGGAACCACTGCATCACGTTACAGGGACAGGAAATCATCTTCTGGTGTGACTGACATGCAGCTCCCACATGGCTAATAGCAGGCTCTTTTTGATACAAAAGACACGATTGGGAGATTCCCCAATCCCCCTCACTTCCCTCGGCCTCTATCAAGGCAAAGTGACACCTTTGTGTTAACAATCAGAACGAACACGACGTCACAGGATAACAAAAGGAATGGACGCTGGCTGGGCTGGTCCTTGTTTCCACCCTACACATTCAAAACCATTTTGCTTCACGATCATCCCTAACCAGCCGCATTCCGAGTTGACAGATTTCACTGGAGGTGAAGATGCAAACCCAACCTTGCCAGTTCCACGGATCGTGTTTCAGAGTCCAAAGCCGGTGGGGCTGAGGACTGTGAAGTGACCAGAAGGAAAAGGATGACCTCAAGATGGTACATTCTGTGCTCCAGGCTCCTTATTTCTATTTTTGGCTGCACAGAGTGGCAGGCAGGATCTTAGTTCCTTGACCAGGAATGGAACCCGTGTTCCCTGCAGTGTGAGTGTGCAGTCTTATTAAACACTGGACTACCTGGCAAGACCATATTGGCCCATGGTCCTTCCAAATTCAAGAAAAGCAGATGTGAAATAACTTGGGGTTGGAATTTTGGTTTTTTTTTTTTTGGTTCAACCCCTTTCTTTTGAGGCTGTAATTAGCTCACAGTGGAGACTTATGGTCATCACCAACCAACCAGTCAATGAATTTCTGCCTGGTCTGTCTTCATAAGGATGCATTTTGTCTTAGCATCAAGGGGCTATAATTTTGGAATGACGATTTTTGAGGTCTTGTCTGTCTTTCACTTATACACCATTTTAAAAAACAAATAGGTTGGTTTTCTTTTCTTTAATGTTAAACTATTTTAGTCACTATCACTCTGCATTTTAAAACACTCCAGTTTCTGTTGTTGCTAAGTATGACAACTTTTCACGTCAATGTATGTCCATGAACAGATCTGTACATTATTTTCTTTCTATACTGGATGGGTGATATGGATACATACACTGAAAAGCATCTGAATGCTTGTTATTTCTCCACATCACAGAATTCCAATAAAATAAAACAAAATCTCTTCTTAAAGACTAATGTTATTTAAAGGAAACTGCTGATGAATTAGTCCATGTTTTAAGCCACGGGTAATATAACATTTATTAAAATCCTTGTAAGCTAGAGGCTCAAATCTAAGAATATCTTCTAAGCACTTTTTTAAAAAATTTCAGTCATGGATAATTCCCTACAGGAAAAAAAGATGCTATTAATAAATAAATAAAGCAAGCTTTGTTTTTGAAAGATTACCTAAAGAAGATTAACTTGTTTATCATCAATACCCAAAACTAATTTTCTATCAGCTTGCCAGTATGCTCTGGAGACCAGTCAGCTCTTACACCTCATAGCTGCCGATTCTCAACTGACACACACACGCACACTCTCACACACGCACACTCACACACACACTCTCACACACACACTCTCACACAGCACAGAGAGTAGCTGCATTCAGAGACTAATCGCTTTGCACAAGATGAAGTTTATAGCCCTCACTCGGGAGGCCTGGGCAATGAGTTTGGGAAGACAGAGAAATAAAACAGCTGGGCTCTCTGTTTATTTCCACGTTGTGGGAGTTGCAATGAGGAACCAAACGCAATGTGAATGATGGACGTGTCACCAAAGTCCTTCTAGAGACTTTCCCTGACAACTGTCCCCAGAGAGTGTATCTGCATTCAGGACGATCTCAGCCAGTCCCTGTGATATCATTTATAATGCACACGTCCATACACAGGCTGAGGCATTTCGTAGGAAGACTTCTCTGATTAACATCTCTTATGTAAGAGTAAAAATGATTTTATGCATTAAATACAATGTGTTTAAATGCATATAGAGGAAGTTACAATTTAAAGAGCTTTCTTTTTTTTTCTTTTTGTGAAAACAAAAATCCATTACCCACATCTAATCCATCCTGACTTTCATATATAATAAATGTGGAGGACAAGACTTAAGAAAAATGACTTCCTTATGTTTCAAAGTCTATTTTATCAGTGGATAGGAGTCATACACGTGTACAGAAATAGGAAAAGAATTTAAGCCAGAGGTCCTAAGACCAATTTGTATAACCATTCCAGATACAGGTAGCCTTACAGGGTGAATCAGGTCTTTCAGCTCTCTATCAAGAATCTGCAGATAGACGGGCTGGATGATGTTCCAGGCTTGGGTTCTCAGTAAGACCTGGGTTTGAATCCCAGGGTACTCACTTCTAGTGCTTCAGAAGCCGCCTGGGGCACTCGAGGTGATGTGCCAGCCTGGATGGGAGATGGGTTTGGGGGAATGGATACATGTATACGTATGGTTGACTTCCTTCACCATCCTCCTGAAATCATCACAATGACACTGTTAATCAGCTATACCTCAATACAAAATAAAAAGTTTAAAAGTTTGAAACAAACAAACAAAAATAGAAGTTCCCTGGGGAAAATAATCACCCCAATCATGACTGCAGTGGGGCTGAAATGAAATAATGCAGATGAAGCGTGCAGAGTACAGGGCATGCAGTGTGTTAGCAAAGAATATTTGTGTCAACATGTGGTATCTTCTACTTCCAAAGCTTATTCCCAGGAGGATCGTTCTGCCATGTGGCAGAGATAAATCATACGGGATCACTGAGCCCAATTCACTCTGTTCTGCCCGAGCACACATTTCCCAGGTTCCCTTGCAGCCAGGTTGGGCTCATGTGGTTCATTCTGGGCCAGAGAAAGTAAGTGGGAATGCCATGTGACAACTCTGGGCTGACACTTAAGAGACGAGACATGGGCTCTCCGGGCCTTCTCTTCTCCTGTCACGACAGCCCTCAAAGCCATGTAAGACATCCATTCTAGGGCTCATGCTCAGCCACCCTGCCGTGTCTGACTCTTTGCAGCCCCAAGGACTGTAGCCCTGCAGGCTTCTCTGTCCATGGGTTCTCCAGGCAAGAATACTGGAATGGGTTGCCATTTCCTCTTCCAGGGGATCTTCCCGACCCAGGAATCAAACCAGTATCTCCTGCATTGGCAGATGGATTCTTTACCTCTGAGACACCTGGGAAGCCCATAAGACATATTTATGGCTGAAGATAGACACACTCTGAATTCCGGCATTTCCCTTGCGGGCAGAGGTATCTGCAGCAGGCTTTGTGTGGCAAGAGTGAAACTTCCAAGGGATAAGCTGCTGAGACATCAGGATATGTTTGTTACTGTAGCACAAACTAGTCTATCCTGACTAATACAGATTATCCTCTGACTTAAATGTATTTAGTTGTTTGTTTTCATATTGGAGTATATTTGATTTGCAAGGCTGTGTTCATTTCAGATGTATAGCAATGTGACTTAGTTACAGACACACACACACACATATAGTCTTTTTCAGATTATTTTCCCATATTGTTTATTACAAGTCCTGATTAGAGTTCCCTGTGCTACACAGTAGATCCTTGTTGACTGGGCTTCTCTAGTGGCTCAGAAGGTAAAGAATCCACCTGCAATGCAGGAGTCCCAGGTTCCCTGGGTTCAATCCCTGGACCGGGACAATCCCCTGGAGAAGGGAATGGCTACCCACTCCAGCATTCTTGCCTGGAGAATTGCATGGACAGTGGGACCTAGGGGGCTACAGTCCACGGGGTTGCATAGAGTCAGACATGACTGAGTATCCTTGTTGATTACCCATTCTATATAGAGTAGTGTGCACATGTTAATCCCAATCTCCTAATTTATTCCTCCACTCCTCCTTTCTGCTTTGGTAACCATTTCTCCCTGACTTTGAGCCAGGAATTCAGAGGGTATCAGTTCTAATGTGGGTTTCTATAAATGTCTCAAGTCACAGAAATGTCTTTCTTCTCTAAGTCTGATTCTTTGAGGAACCAGATAGTGATGTTACTATGTTAACACATTAGTGAAATGAGTTTAGCAGCACTTCTCTATGATGCCATACAATATCTGTGTTTACACAATGACTATTTTAAAATCACATCATCATGAGAAGAATCTGAGTGCACATACACACATAGAGTGCAAATCACGTACACACCATCACTCAATCAAAAGCACTTCTTGGAAGCTTATCTCTGTCATAGGCACCAGAAACACAAGTGAGGAGCAAGTCTGGAGAAGGTGTAGAAAGAACATGAAATCTGCACGACCCATAATTTCTGTGGGTCTCTGGATGGGTGAGAGGGGCCAGGGAGGGGGGGTGTGGGGGAATCTGGGAAAAGGGAATGAACTGCAGCTGGTTATGTGATGGTAAGTAAGCCCTTGGCAGTTCAGTTTCCGCAGAATTTAAAAAGCAAATGCCTGCCTTTTGTCTTGGGGCGGCAGGAGACACGGAGAGGCACTCTTTGGGGTAAGCACTATCAACGCCTGTTGTCTCCCCGCTTTGAAGACTGCATTCACCCCTTTAGTAACTGGAAGTGTTCCCAAGATGTATATAATTTCATGGATGGAAGCACACCAATTTCACAGAACTTAAACGGCTAAACCATGTAGTGCTTAAATTATGCAAAAACAAGCTTCGTCCCAAGGACCAGGGAAGCCTGGGCATCGTGGTCCTTGGACTGGCTGTCACCCATGCGCATCCTGATAGCCCGCAGGGCTTCCCGAAGCATCCGCAGAGTGAAAGGGGAGGGCCCAAGGCTCAGAACAAGCCCAGGAGGGTCTGCAACGTTCCCACATGGAAAGAAGCTTCCCAGTTGCTGTCGACAACCCCCTGACATGTCCTGGTCCGGCTGAGACCTCCCCGAGTGACAAGACGCCAGCACCTGCAGGGGCAGGTCTGGGTGGAAACCTGCCTGATCATGTTGAAGGCGATCTTCCCATCATATGCTTACCACTCAGTCCTCGAGGAAGTCGTAGCTCTGCCACAGTGGCTGCGGGGTTTAAATGAAACAGTGCATACCAAGCTTGTAGCACAGTGGAGCTCATGTGATTACACCTTCAGGGAATATTTTTGTTAAGATGTGGCATCTTCTATCAGAGGCCAGAAAGAACCTATTTCTTGCAAGTGGGAATCAACACAGTATACAAATCAGAGGAACAGCAGAAAAGAAAATTGGGGAATATTCATAGAATGAGAGAGGATACAAAGCCACTAAAACGGTATTTTTAAGGAGAAAAGATATTGAGAAAGGAGATGCTTTCGTGGTGGAATTTAAACATAACACTCTATGAATGCTGTTTGTTAAAATTATAGGTGGTTTGGGGGACACAGGTCAGCGGAAACATAAAATATATCATTGTTGTTATTCCTGAGTGGTGAGATCAATTTACTTTCCTGTATTTTCATATATTTTTTAAAATATCCCACAATGAATGTATTATTTCTGTATAATTTATAGCAACTGGTGTCTGGGTTTAGCTTGTATTAAAAGTGTAATTTTAAAAATCTGGAACTCTCCCTCTTCCAGTAAACTTAACTAAGGCCATTCACTGCCAGTAAAATGGCCAATAGCATCTTGTGTCTTTATTTTCTGTCAATTAATAAAAGAAGGAAGAATAAAGATATTGAACAGAATACAAAAGGAGACAGCATATATTTATTTAGAAGCCCTTCCTATTCATGAAGGTGGCTAGGGAAGAAAAGAAAATGACAAGGAACCGAGGTCTGAATGTCCCCTGAAACTTTCCCAGCATCATGCCACCTTAAGCAAGTGACGCGCTATCTCTGAGACTCAGCTTTCCTCATCTGTAAAATGGTGCTAACACGACCTGCCACATAGGTTCATTTAAAGATCGCCCTAAGTATGAACAGAAAATGTAAAAGATGAGCTGAAAATACACTGGCTTGCTTCACATCAAGCTCTTCTCACTCAAAGGACAAAGCAAGCAACTAGAGGAAGGATCACCCTTAAGAATGCTTTCTGTTCCTCTAGGCTTCCCTTGTTTCAATTACTTTGCTGACCAGTTAATGGTCATTCATTACAGGGGGCTTAGCCATCATGTACAAATTTAAGCCGATCTTTAATTTCTTCCTCTAGGGCTCCAGACCAACTTCTAGGACGTTGATAAAGAAGCCGGCCTCCCATCATGATGGCCATCCCCTGATCTCACCCACAGAGTCAGCTGGTTTGCTTTTCAAGGACAGAGCGGACTGCAGCCCTCGAAGTAATTGATAGCCTCCTGCCTCTTTTCGCTGCAGCAATTTCTAAGATGGCACAAGCTGATGATGTTTGTAAGACTTAAGTTCAGGGGGTTTGCCGTGGCCAGCGATTGATTGCATCTTGATATTCCCTCTCTTCTGATATTTAAACCAAGGAAAGGCTGACAACATCTGCCCTGAGTGGCTGCTCAGGAAAATTACAAAATCAAAAACTATATAGAAACCTACCTGTCTTGCTTTTAGCTAATTAAAACAGTGGCCCCCGCACCTGGGAGCTTTTCCTTGGTCCTATGCTGCCATCTACTGGCCAAGCTAGCTTCTGCACCAGCAGCCCACAGGTTACAAGCAGGAGACTTTAAGTCAAGAAACATATGCCTAGGCAGGTGTGTTTTAGAAGCAGATCTTACAGTTGGACCGTAAAAATATGTTAATAGCCCAGAAAACCATAAGTATATTCAATCACTTTCTCTGTGCTTAAACATACAAGTGAATGCACTCAAGTCTGAAGTGCTCACAATGAGCTGGTAATATCTCCCTCACAATCGTAACAAGGCTGCATATGACCAGCAGAAAAGAAGGGGATGGGGAAACAGGCACCTAGGTGACCTCATTTCATTCTTACGGCTGTTTCGTACAAGGGCAAGTAGGGTTCAATGTTATAAAACCACCAAGAAGCAACTTGCTGTTAGCTGATGGAAGGGGACTCTGAATCCACGTGTGTCTGCCCAGGACATCAAACTGCTGCCCATTACCCAGCATGGGCCCCCCCACCCCACACTGCTGTCTGTACTGAGACAGGAGCATGTGGATCCGAGGGCCTGTGGTCCCCTGAGACCGCAAGATCCACGTGGTCTGGGCAGGTGCCTACCTGCACGCACACACACACACACACACACACACACACACACACACACACACACACATCAGGGCTTCCCAGTGGCTCAGTGGTGAAGAATCTGCCTGCCACTGCAGGATACATGGGTTCGATCCCTGGGTCTGGAAGATCCCTTAGAGAAGGAAATGGGAGTCCACTCCAGTATTCTTGCCTGGAGAATCCCAGGGACAGAGGGGTCTGGCGGGCACCAGCCCACGGGGTTGCAAAGAGTTGGACACGACTGGAGCGCCTGAGTATGCATGCACGCAATGTTGTCAGATGACTAGGTCGCAAAACGAGGTGGCTGCCTGCCGTCTTTTCTGCCTTACAAAGATGAATTGCAGGAACTTAAATCATAACCACCACAGTGATCCTTGTTAAGCATCACTTACTGCTTGTTAGTGGTCAATTTCAGTGGGAAAAGTAGAAGGGGGAAAAATTCAAATGATGTTATTTTAGAATAGAACTCAAGTCACAGGAGGTCAAGAAAAACCAGAGAAATGAACGATACTGGTAGGAATAATTGTAAGTGAGCATAAATGACCAGCTCCATGATAAGTACTATCCTCTCTCCCTTAATTATCAACCACAAGCCCAGGTCTCTTGTGAACCCATTTCACCGATGGGGAAACTGCAGTTCCAAGAGGCAAGTTAACTTCCTCAAGACCACATACCATGAAGCAGCAAAACTGCGTTGAACTCCATCGTAGTCAGGAATCTAAACTCATCACCCTGCCTTGCTTGTCAGGCAGAAAAAGCATAAAATACTGCTTTCCTAAACTCTCTGAGAGCACAGAGTAAAGCTCAGAAACATGTGAAAGAAAATAAACAGCTTGGAACTACGGTTTTTATGATGAAAAAAGTTCTGGTGTTTATTTAGCCTCCCCAGCATGAGTTAACATAGAAAACTTGAAACCAGAAAGACAGGAGGACTTTGCATATAAAAAAACTTCATCTTTTCTTTTTCTTTTGTTCAAAGAACACACCAGGCCCCCCTCAGCTGGTGTGGATTATGAGCTTGACCTTGGATGAGTCCATGCTTCAGTTCATTTCAGTTCGGTCGCTCAGTTGGGTCTGACTCTGCGACCCCATGGTCTGCAGCACATCAGGCCTCACTGTCCACCACCAGCTCCTGGAGTTTGCCCAAACTCATGTCTATCGGGTCAGTGATGCCATCCAACCATCCCATCCTCTGTCATCCCCTTCTCCTCATGCCTTCAATCTTTCCCAGCATCAGGGTCTTTTCCAGTGAGTCAGTTCTTTGCATCAGGTGACCAAAGAATGAAGTTTCAGCTTCAGCATCAGTCCTTCCAGTGAATATTCAGGACTGATCTCCTTTAGCATGGACTGGTTGGATCTCCTAGCTGTCCAAGGGACTCTCGGGAGTCTTCTCCAACACCACAGTTCAAAAGCATCCATTCTTTGGTGCTCAGTTTTTATTATGGTCCAACTCTCACATCCATAAACGACTGCTAGAAAAATCATAGCTTTGACTATGCGGACTTTGGTCAGCAAAGTAATGTCTCTACTTTTTAATATGCTGTCTAGGTTTGTCATAGTTTTTCTTCCAAGGAGCAAGCATTTTTTAATTTCATGGTTCCAGTCACCATCTGCAGTGATTCTGCAGCCCAAGAAAATAAAATCTGTCACTGTTTCCATTGTTTCCCCATCTATTTGCCATGAAGTGATGGGACCAGACACCATGATCTTAGTTTTTTGAATGTTGAGTTTTAAGCCAGCTTTTTCACTCTCCTCTTTCATTTTCATTAAGAGGGTCTTTCGTTCCTCTTCGCTTTCTGCCATAAGGGTGGTGTCATCTGCATATCTGAAGTTATTGATACTTCACCTGGCAGTGCTTAGTTGAAGCATTTAAAATTTTTGAGTAACGCATGCATTCAAAATACATGACATCATTTTCAATCCATTTGAACTTAGCAAAAAAAAAAAAAAAAAAAAAAAAAAGATAAAGAGGCTACCTCCTAGAAGGAAGGGTACCATTGTAAATATTTACTCATCGGTAGCAAAGGATTTCAAGTGTTATATCTGCATGTCCCTCCATGATCAAGGAGCATCACTTCTGGAAACCAGCCAGGGAAACTGAGACCAAGAAATTAAGCAACATGGTAATGTCTGAAACAAACATAGACAAATCTTCACTTTGCATACTCAGGACAAGATGAGTACTTGTTTCCTGAACATCGGTTCATTCACACGTCAACTTCACCATTTCTGCCCTATCCCTGGGTCACCTTGGCAAATGATGAGGTTATTATTTTTCTTTAAATTGACTCTTCTGTGCTTTCATAAAATCTGAGACTGTTTTGTCTGAATACCAAAATGGAATAGATGGAGATGATCAGACTAAATTGGTTGAAAAGACAGCAATGTTCCTCAATTGTTAAATTCTGGCTCAGTATTTTTGTCTGCTGAAACCTCTCTCTATTAAAAAAAAAAAATTAAAAGGGTTAGGGAGGTGGTGGAGACATATAGCAACATACAGAGACGTTCTTTTTAACGTCTGAGAGACTGGGATGAGCTTGGAAGGGAAATCACCTTCTCACTCTATGATTCAAGTATATCCAATGACAGATCTGTGCACCACCCTAAATGGCTTCATCTGGGAAGGAGGGAATGGTCACCACACTTGGAAGCACTGTATACAGAGCTAATCTAGCCACCGTCCTGTCTGAACTACACAACGAGCCTCATCAGCTATTCCTGGTCAATGGGCTTAAAGCACTTCTTGAAATCAATTGGTCAGAGCCTCTATTCTGAGACACACGGGGCTTTGAGGATGTCCGACATCAGTTCAGTGCATCTTGTGCATCAGAGTGTTGTTTCCCAAAGCACATAACGGAAGGAAAACTTGGAATACAATCATTTCTCCAAATGTAAACTCTTTCTGTTATTGGAGTGTTTACGAGATCTCTCAGGTTTCTCTTTCTTTTAAACGACAGGATCGGGTGACACCTGGGTTTCCCCATACAGAAGCCACATGTGATTTATTAGGGACTGAGAAGGCTATTTTCTTTCTTTGAAAGTGAAAGTGGAAGTCGCTCAGTCGTGGGCCTTTCCCTTCTCCAGGGGATCTTCCCAACCCAGGGATCGAACCCAGGTCTCCCATATTGCAGGCAGATTCTTTACCAGCTGGGCCACAAGGGAAGCCCAAGAATACTGGAGTGGGGAGCCTATCCCTTCTCAAGAGGATCTTCCCGACCCAGGGATCCAAGCGGAGTCTCCTGCATTGCATGTAGGTTCTTTATCAACGAAGCTATCAGAGATATAGTTAACTGGAATCACTGAAAATCAAGTTTGCAAACAAGATATTGAAATTTACCCCAGAAGAGCCAGAGAACAATTAAACATATTATATAACCAGAGTTTAAAATGTGTCCAAGATTTAACTTTCTCTTCCTAGTATTAGGAAATCTCTCTTCTTTTTATTTTTCAATTGGAGGAATTTCTTCACAAAGTTGTGTTGGTTTCTGCCGGACAACAGCGCGAATCAGTCATTGCTCTTGTTCAGTAGCTCAGTCATGTCCGACTCTTTGCGACCCCGTGGACTGCAGCATGCCAGGCTTCCCTGTCCTTCACCATCTCCTGGATTTTGCTCAAACTCATGCCCATTGAATCTGTGATGCCATCCAACCATCTCTTCCTCTGTCGTCTCCTTCTCTGTGTGTGTGTATATATACATCCCCTCGCTCTTGAGCCTCCCATGCCCCATCCCACCCCTCCAGGTCATCACAGGGCACCAGGCTGAGCTCCCCATGTTACGCAGCAGCTTCCCGCTAACTATCTATTTCACACATGCTAGTGTAAATGCTAGTCAGGGCTCCCCTCTCAGTTCATAAGGAGACTATCTGGAATTGAGATGTGTTGTGTGAAACAGAAGAGATAATATAAATGACCCCATAAATATTCTGATATTTTATTATCTCTTACAATGAAATTATCACATAGGCTAAATAAAATATACGATTCAAATGAACTCCATCTGCTCCTTTTTGCCTTTTCATCAGGACTGTTGGAGAATGTGGTGTTACACATGCTCCTTGGGTTCTATTTCTATTGGGTTAGTGCAGGATTAGAGGCTAAGCATCATTCCCTACTGAAGAATCAGTCAAGTAATATGTAAAAATTCCTCCCTAAAATCACAACAGACTATAAAAATAAGCCCTTTAATTTTACAAGGTAAAAGTCACTGGTAGATATTTTAGAAGCTCTACTGTCTCTGTTCAGTCTTCCCCTAATATTAATAACCTTTATAACGATGTCAGAAGATAAATAGCTCCCTGTCTTTAAAGTTAGAAAAGAGGGGAAGAAGATTTCACGGCTCATATGTCTACGGATAAAGCAATCCAACTTGGAGCGGTCCAAATGTGCTCCCTAATCAAAGATATACTTTTAATGAGATTTTATCTTTGATTGAAAATGTAAGGCTGTAATGAACCACTGGGTCATTATTCTGCTTCCGGGCTTAATTTTTATTTAATTCTAACTCCCTGATGTTTTGGATATGGAGCTCTTAATTTATGCTGGATATTAAAAACTTTTGGGGGGATCTTTTCATGTAGGTAGCCTGTTGGGGCAAGAAGTCCATTTTGAACTTACAGTAACAAAATAAAGACTTTTAGTCTGCATAGAAACATGTCATGTACATCTGTGTCTTTATATATATTTGAATTTATGCAGGTGACCAATCAAGTGTTATAACAGGGCTTTAACTATCATCAAGTGGTTGCATGCAGGCTAAATTGTTTCAGCCGTGTCTGACTCTGCGACCCCATGGACTGTAGCCCGCCAGGCTCCTCTGTCCATGGGATTCTCCAGGCAAGAACACTGGAGTGGGTTGCCACTGTCCCCAAACCTTTCTCATCCTGCAAGTCTTCCTCGGGGCTCCCAGTGACTGCCCTGCTCACCTCTCGGCCACTGTGTCTCAGGTTGCAGCAGGCTTCTCCCCCCATTTCTCCCCATTCACCATTTTTCAAGGTGCTGCAAACCCCGATGGGTACCACTCCAGCAAACGTGAAGCACACTCATCAGGAAAACTTCACCCTGCTTGCATCTGCAACCAGATCCACGGTGGCCCAGTGGATTCAGGCAGCTACGAGATACAGTGTTGTAAAAGCTACCCCACTTTGCGAAAAAGAAAAAATAGAAGACACCCCCCTGGGGTTGTCTTGGCAACCCATCTCATGCGTTTGGCTCCCTGATACCATTACAGCTGAGACATTCATCACAGACTATGGTGTCTTGTTTTGAGATTATTATTTTTTAATCTGTAATATTCTAATTCTCAACAGGAATATTGACTGTTTATCATGATCCACACTGTTACAGCTTTCAGTCATGTGACTGATGTTAGCAACTACACATTGAGTGATTCCCATGGCACTGGAGACTAGCTATTGAGACACATTATGGAGAAGGCCCACAACAACCTTAAGAAGTGGGTACTTTCATTATCAATTTTGTTACAGAAGAGGAATCAGAGATGCATAAAGGTTAAGGGTTATGGCCAAACTCATTCCTATGTTCCATCCTGCATGGCTTCCAAAGGACTGCTTCTAATCCTTTCATTATGACTTCATTTGTCATGGCACTTCAGGAAATAGAACCAAAAGGATAGGATAGGCTGATAGGGAGGTAGGTAGGTAGATGGATGGATGGATGTCTGGATAGAAAGACAGAGAGACAGAGAGACAGACAGACATATGATGTAGATAGATAGGTAGATACTATACATGTGGATATATAAAAGATAAGGAATTTTTCAATTTATTTGTCTATGTATCTGAAAAACAGAGAAGCTAATGATGTAAATTCTAACCTAAGGGCAGTAGAAGAAGAGATGAGATGTCACAGCTCAAACAGCAAGGCAGGAAAAAAGAGCCAAATTTCTGCTTCCTCTGCCTTTTGTCCTACTCAGGCCCTCAATGGATTGGGTGATGTTCACTCACGCCAGAGGGAGCAATCAAACAATAATTTACTGATTGCAGATTCAAATGCTAAGTTCATCTGGAAACACCTTCTAGAAGTACCCAGGAATAATGTTTAATCTGGGCATTCATGGCTAGTCAAGCTGACACACACAGCTAACCATCACAGTGGTTTACTTTCTAATCATTAGATCATAAACTATGAATATGGAAACAAATATTTTTTTTCTCATGCAAACTTTATACATAATCACAAACACATACTACCTTACATCTATTATTATTCCAGAGGTCTCTGATACAAGCACATTCGCCCTTTTTAATGACTACAGAACATTCCACTATGTTCTATATGCAATAGAGTAAGCCATCACCTTAGCATCGGACATTTAGGATGTTGCCAATCTTCTGACATTGCAAATAAAAGAACAGTGATGGTTTTTCTTCCTACTAAGTTGGCATAATTCACAGGAGTCAGATTGAGTCCAAGGAATAATTATCTGCACGCTTCACCACAGGTCTGTGTCCTGTGACTTTTAAATGATTTCCATCAAACTATAGCACAATCAGTGAAGAAAATGGGAGTCAATTTCACTGCAACCCAAGGATGGGAAGAGGTAAAATTCATATTCTATGTTATGTGACTAATGTAGTACATAGAAATGAGTGTTTCACAGTGATTTTAACGTGCATTTTCATACAGCTATCAAGGACATGTGTTTACCGCGTTTGATTCAACTTATAGTTTCCTTTGTGTGAATTTTTATTAGTTCCTTAATGATCAATCACA
The DNA here is from genome assembly GCF_963930625.1 of Muntiacus reevesi. NCBI lineage: Eukaryota > Metazoa > Chordata > Mammalia > Artiodactyla > Cervidae > Muntiacus > Muntiacus reevesi. Next base: position 184,811,059 of record NC_089250.1, on the reverse strand, counting down.
GCTTTCACTATTTCCCCATGAAAACGCTCCAATCATCAGGGCAGCATTAATATCTGTCAGTTTACAAACTGATACATTGGATCAACAGAAAAACTCAATCCAAATAGATCAAACTACAAATTATATTTTTTCCCTTGTTGCAAGTTAGGGTGCTATTTTAGGGGGATGCAAAGATGCACTTGGAAGTTTTCAATGACTCCTTGGACTTGATTCTCTGTGGACCGTGGACACTAGCGGTTTCACTGGATCAGGAGACTAAGAAGAGCCGTCAGTCTCTCTGGCTGAGTTAGAGTCTTCGAGCCTGGCTCATAACAAGGATCTGCTCTGGACATTTGCTCCCTTAACCCAAAGCCAGTCTTGAGTTGGAGATCTGATCTGTTCTCAAGGATCTGTCAGCCAGTCCACCCAGAAAACCTTTAGGTCATAAAGAAAACAGTGGGGCTTCCCTGGTGGCTGAGTGATAAAGAATCCGCCTGCCAATGCAGGAGACACGGGTGTGACCCCTGTCCAGGAAGATCCCCCACGGGCAGCTAAGCCGGAGCACCGCAGCTGCTGAGCTGGGTTCCAGAGCCCGTGCTCCACAAGGGAAGTCACTGCAATGAGAAGCCTGCACGCCCAAACGAGACAGTGGTCCCCACTTGCCTCGACTAGAAAAAAGCCCAGGAAGCAATGGAAACCTGGCTCAGCCAAAGTAAACAGATACATAAAATTATTTAAAAAAAGAAAGAAAGTAGGAAAAACCTCTGGCCGATCTGCAGCTTCTGATAGCTTTTAGTTTGCAATGGCTACAGTAAAAGATGATGCGTTCGTGATGATGTCAACAAATTCTAAGTAAAGGACAGGGAAGCCTGGCGTGCTGCAGCTCATGGGGTCCCAAAGAGTCGGACATGACTTAGTGACTGAACAATGACAGAAAATCTGTAATCGGGACACACACAAAAAGCCTTAGTAACTGACCAGACCTCCACATAAAACGTGCATTGGACTGTGTGTGTCTATGTGTGTCCACACACGTGTGTGCATGTTTTAGCCACCCCTGTCTTTGAATTCTGTTGCTATTACATCAAGTACCATCAAAAATTATTGCCGTCCTCTCGAGGCCGAGATGGATGGCATAATCCCCGGGTTTTCTGACCTTGATGAACATGAAGAAAATTTCAGCTGAACTGTGCAAAAGTGCTGGGACAATATAAATCACACTGAGACAGGGCGTGCTTTCTATCTCAAGCATGAAGTCGCCCAATCACACATCACAAAGTGAGATGATAAAACAAACCAACTGAAGAGAAAGAAATTAACTAATGTTCACTCCACTCATCACTAAAAAAGCCGATGGTCATTTTTTTTTTTTTAAGAGATGACAGAACTATCCTAGAACACTAGCTCTGCACTTAATTGTTTCCTAAATGTATTTTAATTCAGAGCTTAAAAGAAGTATTGCTAAAAATTACACTGAAGAATAGACTTGCCTCTTCTAAGTAAATGACAAATAATAATAGCTTTCATTAATGGTATTAAAATGTAAGCAATTCAGTCCCAATTAATACAGAATTGCAAAGAGATGACAAATATCATTAGTGATAAATCACATTTGTAGAATCAAGGGATCAAAAATGTAACCCTGCCCATATCAGAGTGAAGTCAGGTAAATTACCACTAAAATGTAATCAATAGAGTAGGTTTCTCAGGGGCCAAGAAAAGTGTGGTTATACATGACTGATAGAAAGCTCTTATAAAAATTAGTTTCTGCTATGGTTACCAAAGGGGAAAGATGGGGGGAAGGGATAATTAGGGAGTTCAGGATGGACACGTACACACTACTGTATTTAAAATGGACACCCAACAAGGACCTATGGCACAGCACACGGAACTCTGCACAACATGATGTGACAGTCTGGATGGGAGGGAGTCGAGGGGATTCAGGGATACATGTGTACGCATGGCTGAGTCCCCTTGTTATCCACCTGGATCTATCACAACATAGCTAATCAGCTATACTCCAAGATAAAGTGTGTGCATGCTAAGTCGCTTCAGTCATGTCCCACTCTGTGTGACCCCATGGACTGTAGCCCACCGGGCTCCTCTGTCCATGGGACTCTCCAAGCAAGAATACTAGAGTGGGTAGCCATTCCCTTCTCCAGGGGATCTTCCCAGCCCAGGTTGGATCGAGCCCAGGTCTCCCACATTGCAGGCAGATTCTTTATTGTCTGAGCCATCAGGGAAGCACAATATAAGCTAAGAAGCTTAAAATTATTTTTAAAAGAAAGCTCTTATATGCTGAATTGTTTTTAAGCCATGTACTATCTATAAAAATGTTTGCGCCTCAATGGACTGCAAGTCTAGAAGATAACAAGAGAAACAGACATACTAAAAACAAGATCAAGTAGTGAAAGTCATAAAAGCAGTAAGCCTCTACGTTCTCTTCATCTTTGGGCTTAAATACAGAGCAATGGTGTATGTTTCATTCATCAGCTGCCAAATTCCCCATGAAGCACCATCTCCTCCTGGCACATGTGATGTGCTATAACTCCCACTCTTTCACCTTTGGCAGGCATTGCTAATCAATCATGCACTCCGTCTGGTAGAACCTACAGTTTGGACTCCTCATCAGCAGCATTCTACGCAGACACTATCAATCAATCTGAGTTGACACCAGAGATTAAATAGGTTTCCAATCACTGGCTGTGTACCTTCCGCTGGGCTTTCCAACCCTTCTCTAAGCACTTTCACCCAGATTGATAAGTACCTACAGGGTACAGAAAACCCACTGGGGAGCTGGTATCTAGTTGAAGCTTTGTCATTAGCTTGGCTGTTTATTTACCTGGTCCTAGATGAAACTTGTCTGATCCTACCAGAGATCTAGGAGACTGAGACACAGATTAAAGGAAGAGTAGGAGGAAAGCAAATCTAAGAATGCAACAGTAAGATGTGGCACATCTATACAATGGAATATTACTCAGCCATAAAAAGGAAAGAAATTGTGCCATTTGCAGAGACACAGAGGGACAGAGAGACTGTCATACAGAATACAGTTAAGTCAGAAAACAGGCATCATATGTTAATGCATATATGTGGAATCTAGAAAAACGGTACTGACGACCCTTTCTGCAGAGCAGGAAGACATAAAGAATGGACACGTGGAAGTGAGGGATGGACTGGGAGGCTGGAACTCACATACACACACTACTCCTGCCACGAGTGCTCAGTCATGTCTGACTCTCTGTGACCCCGTGGACTTTCACCCACCAGGCTCCTCTGTCCATGGGCTTCTCCAGGCAAGAATACTGGAGTGGGTTGCCATGTCCTTCTGCAGGGGGTCTCCCTGACCCAGAGATTGAACATGCGTCTCCTGTGACTACTGCATTAGCAGGTGGGTTCTTTACCACCAAGCAACCTGAGAAGCCCTCATATTACACTACCATGGCTAAAATAGATAGCTAGTAGGAACCGGCTATAAACAGAGAGAGCTCAGCTCAGGGTTCTGTGATGACCTAGAGGGGTGGGATGGCGGGGGAGGGAGGCCTAAGAAGCAGGGGATGTATGTGTACTTCGAGCTGATTCACCGTGCTGTACCACACTGTAAACCAACTATACCCCAATTTAAAAAAAATGCAAAAGAAGGCCAACTTGCTTTCACTGAATTCTGCACCCAGCCAGGATGCTAAGTCCTCTAAGTATATTAGCTCACTGACTTCCACCACCACCCCAGAAAGCAGTTTCTCATATCCTCTTTGTTTAGCTGAGAACTTGAGCCTCTGAGAGGTTAGATAACCAGGAAGTGGCCAAACTGGGGTTCGAACCCAGCGCTTTGAAAATCCCAAGCGAAAGCTCTCAGCCGCTGCGTTTATACCTGCAATTCTTCAGACAAACTTCTGAAGCCAGAAAGTATATATCAGACAAATAGCCTTATCCACATCTCTAGCTTTTCACAGCACTGAGTCACTTCTCAGCCCAGAATGCTACTGAGAGGCACGCCCAGCACCGCCCGTCCTGTGTCATCCGGGTTCCCAGCCCATCGGAGGCTGGTTTAACTCCTCCCCACATCCATTTGAGAAACGCTTCCCATTTTTAATGCCTCCCCCGCCCCCACCACCACCTTCGAATTTTCCCGAAATATATGAAAGAGGAAAGTACGGCTAACATCTCATTTTCAAAGTTGAGTAAAATAGAAAACATCAGTTAATCTGCAGATAGAATCTAAGAGGCAGGCGCAGAGATCCCTCCTGGAGTTGAGAAGCTCTTGTCGACAAAAATAACTCTCAGCCATGCGGGGAAGTGAGGTGCTGACTAGTACCACGAGTGTTCTGATCATTGTGAAGAGCAGACCCATTGAGAACCTTGAGAGGAGACCACAGGATGAGTTTTTAGGGGGAATTAAACACAGGGGTGCATTCTGTGATGTAGTTGGCATTGGCCTGGGCTATTTCTGTTCCACTGAGCACTCTGTAACAATAATTTTCATAAACAGAGCTTCATTTATGTGTGAGACAGGGACTGAGCCTGCTATGCATTCAAGGTCTGCTTTTTTTTAATTTAATCTTTTTTTATTTTTTTCTCTCCTGGACAGCAGCCCTAGAAGAAGCAGCATAGCCTCATGGTTAAGAACTCACGGCAGACCATCTGGATTTGAATCCCATCCTACACTGCCTACCTAGGTGACCTCTGGCACATTAGTTACCTCCTCCTTCCCTCAGTTTTCTTGTCTGTAAAATGGGGGTAGTATCCTAAAGGATCTTTATAAGGATCCAATCATATTAAGAAAGGCACAAAAACCCGCATCTGGCATATACAGTCACTGCTCTACGTGTGCTGGTTGCAATTCTTATCCATATTCTCTTCTGGAAAAGAAGAAGTCCAGGTTTCCTTTAGGAACTTCATTCTACTTTTGGTCCTTGTAGGTCATGCAGAGGGGGCCCATCCTACTTCTGGTTGAGGGTGAAAGATGGACAAGGAGAGGACTGCTTTCTACAGCTCTGGGACTTGATGCTAGGGTGTGCTAAGTCACTTCAGCCGTGTCTGACTCTCTGTGACCCCATGGACTGTAGCCCACCAGGCTCCTCTGTCCCTGGGATTCTCCAGGCAAGAATACTAGAGTGGGCTGCCATGCTCTTCTCCAGGGGATCTTACCGACCCAGGGATCAAACCCAGATCTCTGACACTGCAAGGAAATTCTTTATCATCTGAGCCACCAGATAGCCCTAATCTGCTCTACCCCAGCACACTAAGGGACTGGTGTGAAGCCAATAAGCATGTCTCAGGGGCTGTACTGACACTATTGGAAAAGACGCTTTCTTTCCGTGGTAACCTCATTTGAAGTTTAGACCCCAGATGAGTAATACCAGAAGAGAGCCCAATTTGACTGTCATAGGACCCAATGACTATCTTTTCTTTCTCTTTAAACTGGTTCAACTTGACTTTCTGTTATGCAACAGAAGATGTCCTGATTAATATTATTATATTAATATTAATTTGTTCTCATTATTGAGTCCTCAATAATAATCCATACATAGCATGCATGGCCTATCCCCATTTTCCCAAGGGTATGGCTGTGGATGAGAAAGCTACGATTACTTTTCTGAGATCTTGCAACAAGCAAAGAGCAGAACCAGGATCTATTCGATTCCAAAACTCTTTTGTACTTATATCATTTTTTCAATTCACAAAGGAAAAAGATCAATCTTTTTACTGGCATAGTTTGTTCATTTACCATGAACTTTATACTTGATCTTAGGCCCTGGTGGCTCAGACAGTAAAGCATCTGCCTGCAATTCAGGAGACACAGGTTTGATCCTTGGGTCAGGAAGATCATCTGGAAAAGGGAACGGCTACCCACTCTGGTATTCTTGCCTGGAGGATCCGATGGACAGAGGAGCCTGACAGGCTACAGACCATGGGGTCACAAAGAGGTAGACATGGCTGAACGATTAACACTTGGCCAAAAGGCCGAGAAGCAATACCAGAAATCTTTTATAAAGTATGATCATAATTTCTATTTGACACTCTTCTGTTTCTCATATAAAAGATGACAGAAACCACCACTGCCCTCAAATCTGAGGATTCCAATAGAAGATCTGAAATGCAAAGTGCTCAAAATCGTGGCATTAAACTAACAGAACATGCGCCTTGCTCTTTCTGCAAAAATCCCCTCCATGATACCATTCTCTTCTTATTTATCATTCCACTTTTCCCAGCTTTCCTCCATTTTAAAATTGTCACGCAGCAAAATTTGATGCAAGACATATTTTGGTGTGCAGCTACTTGGGTTTTAACTCATACATAGATTCATTTAATAACCAGAAAATCAGAATTCAAAGCAGTTCTATCACCTAGAAAACTCCTCTGTTACACTTTTGCAGTCACTACAACATTGTCTTTTGAAGTAAATTATACAGAAGTGAACAAAAATGCAAAGGATCTGTTGGCAGCCAACCCCCTCCATCATTTTTGGAGGAGAGTCTTCTCCAAAGTTCATTTCCATCTTCTCCTCTGTGAGGTTCTGAACATAAAACTAAAGACACGGAGGTTTATCATCCCTTCTTTTGGCTGGTCCCCAAGTTTAAGTAAAACTGATGTTGGCGGACTCCACATCTAACTCAAATTTTGTTTCCAGCAGACAGCAAGAACAATGCAGTGGGCACACCAAGTCTCACCCAGATCTTGGCCACAAATCCATGCTAAGCACAGGAGCTGAGTCCCTGAACGAGAGTTAAGGTGATCCGTGTTAGCATGCCTGCCCTGAAGGGATTCTTCAGCAGGAGATGGTGGGAACAAGAGTGAGCGCCAAGCTCTGTCAAACCAACCACAGCTGGCGAGCAGTTGCAGACTTGTTTGGAAAGAGCTCCTCGCCCAAAAGGAAAAAGAGCTCATAATCTGAAGAAGACTCCGAGTTTTGAGTATGAGGCATGAGATGCAGGAGGTGGCGCAAGAGAAAAGCCAAGCCACAGAGGTCAAGTCTCCGCTGGTGTCAGAGGACACGGCCCCACTACTTGGCCAGAGACCAGCGCGGCCAGGGCTGACCGGCAAAGGTCTGAGCGCTCACGCATAAGCTGTGAGCAAGGAGACCCCACAGGGTCAGGGCACTGTCTCTCTGCATCTGATCCTTTCACACCATCCGATCCCCTTCCAGATACAGCAGGCATCATTCTCGGATAAAGAACAAACATCCCCGTGTGTCTAAGGCTTTCAGTGCCTTGTCCGTGGTTGCTTTCCAGCCCCCTCTCAAGCCACAGGCCTCTATCCACTTCTTAAGACTTGTCACGCTTCTTCCTGCAAACCTCCATCTCTGCACCCCACCCAGGAGTCTCTACCTTTTGTCCCTCTTCAATTGCAACTCAAATTATCAATCCCTGGGGATGCTGTTCATTTCCACAGCTTTGGGGCATCCTGGAGTATCTTCCCGTGTAATGCATACATGCCATCAGCCTTCAACAAAGGACGTTTGGAGCAGAAAAGAAATACAATCTCCAGACACATTCTGTGAGTCTCGCCAAATGGCACTCACTGTAGCAGGCTTTGCTCCTCTCTGCCTTGAGGATCTCATTTCTGTCTTTAATGAGAAACTCTTCCATGACTGCTTCTCATTCTGGGAGAGCCCCTCTGGGTAAGGAGCGTGCCTTTCCCTCTGTCTTTGTTCTGCCTGTCAGAGCCCAGAGGACTAATCCCCTCCCACCCCTACAGCGAAATAGCAGTGCTAAAAGAAAACCAACCCTGGTGACACTTTTGGGTTCATTTTCAACCTCACTGGCATCTAAGCCTCTGAAATCCAGGAGATTAATTTATTGTCCATGTTGATCAACTCCCTTACTCCTCATGGCAGCCAATAGTAGATAGAGACTTCTGTTGAGCAGATTCTGACATGTTCCTGGGTGAAGCCATCCATGACCCGTGGTTCAGTATCACCAAAACACATTAGTAGGGTTGATAAACTCTCTCGCAAATCCAGACCATTCTCCTCATCTCCTATGTGGCTCTAGTAGTTAAGACCCATGCCCTTTTGTCTGCACTCCAGCCTGGACCCCCAATCCCATCCTTGCCATTTCTGGTCAGCCGAGTAGAGTTTGAAACATCCCAAATGCAAACCCAAATTTCTTCCTTGACTGCAAACCCACCATTAGAAAATGGTGTTTCCTACAAATACAAATGATATTTGTAATCCATATGCAAACTTTTCCTTTATGCATCTGATTTTCATTAAATGAACTCAATCATTGTGTCCTTAACAGATTAAAGAATACTTTTAAAAACTGTAAGTAGATTGTTTTAAAAATAGCTTACTGACATAAAAGGACAGAGCAGGATCCTTTGTCAGAGACAGAATGTAACCCTTAGTCAAAAGTAAAACAATGTCACTAAATTATAGCTAAACAGTATCCATAGAATTGTTTGTCAAGGGTTATGGGTCTCTTGGTTAAAAAAGTAGAATAACAAATGTGCCAGGTCTTCGTGTTTGTTACAGAAACAAACAAAAAGCAAACAAGACTCCAAACCATGTCTCCCTGATGCAAACCCAAGGTCTGAGAAATAACTGTCAGGAGAACAACGGTATCATTCCTTCACTAAGTGATCCGATCTGCAGACCCCACCATCCATCATCTGAAATCTGAACGTCACACTTGGGCAATGCTGGACCTCAGGAAACATGGTCTTCCTTGGCCAAACATCTTTAATGGGTTTTTGTTTGTTTCTGTTTCTTGGGGGTGGGGGTCGGCTACCCCCACAGCATGTGGGATCTTAGTTTCCCAACCAGAGAATGAACCCATGCTCCCTTCAGTGGAAAAGCTCAAACTCTTAACTACTGGACCACCAGCGAAGTCCCTACCAAACATCTTTTAAAGGAGGTCACCTGGCATTCCACCCAGACCCACTATTTTTTTTTTCAGGGTCCTGGCTGACATCAGCTTGTTCTAATCAAAGCCTTCATCTCCCCTGCACACCTGCACCCGGCCAGGGCCAGTCTCTGTGGGTCCATCTCTGTATTCTGTCCCCTCCCTCCCTTTTCTCCCTCATGGCTCCCTCTTTGGCTGAGTTAGCCACCCAAAACTTCACCTACCTCCTTGCTGCCGTATAATTCTGGCCCCATTCAGCAAGGTCATGCCCTCCCTTACCCTCTCTTTCACTGGGATGGAGATGGACGCAAGGCCCTAGTCCACCGGTGTAATAAACTCTCCTTAACACTCTACCTACTCACTGAGCCAGTCTCCCTTCTGGCCACTCTTGGAGATGCATGTTGGACCCTGATCTCCCCTAAACATGTCACCTTCTTCCCCACCTCTGTGTCTTCATCTCTGCTGTCCCTTCTGCCAAGAGAGCCTTCATCAGACACTGCCCCCCGGGGGTATTACACACACCAGACCTCTTCCTCAACCATGAGACTCAACTTGTACATTTCAAGCCTTGCAAGTCTCACGACTCTTTTCTGAATATATGTTTTATCTAGTTTGCACAGTGATTCAAAACTCAGTAGGATGCCTATATTAAAATCCAGATTTCCAAACTGGCTGAGAAAGAGGCAGAACTGAACACGCCCTCCCGGTACAGCAGGCCCCACACAGGGGGCCCCTGCTCTTGAGTTCAAGGCCGCCCGACACGCCATGCAGTCAGCTCCCTACATACGGGCCTTCAAGTTGCAGACTTTCAAAGACGCGAGCGGGTGTTTCATCAGCGTCGGGAGTGAGTGAAATCGCACCGCTCTCTCCCATGTTGCTGACGGTCCTTCAGGTCTGCCATCTCCCACCCCCCTCCCTCCTCCAGGCAGTAACTTTTCTTGCCTGTTCACTCGATTCCAACCCCAGTGTGCCAGCTCTTGTACTAGACTACTGTATTTTTCAAGATACTGTATTATACGATTAAAAATGTTTCCTTATTTTTTGTGTTTGCTTTTTAATGTATTATTGGTGTGAAAAGTATTATAAACCTATAACAATACAGTACTATATAGTCAATCATGTTAGTTGAGGACTTAGGCTAACTTTGTTGGAAATAGTGAAGTGAAAGTTGCTCAGTAGTGTCTGGCTCTTTGAGACCCCATGGACTATACAGTCCATGGAATTCTCCAGGCCAAAATACTGGAGTGCGTAGCCTTTCCCTTCAGGGGATCTTCCCAACCCAGGGATGGAACCCAGGTCTCCAGCATTGCAGGTGGATTCTTTACCCACTTTGCTACAAGGGAAGCCCAAGAATACTGAAATGGATAGCTTATCCTTTCTCCAGGGGATCTTCCTGACCCAGGAATCGAACCAGAGTCTCCTGCATTGCAGGCAGATCCCTTACCAACTGAGTTCTCAGGGAAGCCCAACTTTGTTGAACCGGCAAATAAATTGGACTTACGAACACACTCTCAGAATGGAACTTGCTTCTATGGAAGGGGTTTACTGTATTCCCTACAATTACCGTCTGTCTCACTTCACTAATGTGTGATTCCTGCCTGGACACAGCATAGGTGACTATTTCCTGACTTCAGCCAAGCATCTCTTCTTCTGCAAAACATTCCCAAGGTCGACTAGGTCCGACAGGCTGTCCATTTCTCTGAGCCCCCACAACACTTTCCAGGGGGCTCACTGCTTTAAAGACAGTTCATTGTTAAGTGATACAAAATGTCTGTGGGTGTGGGCCCTAGCAAAAACAAAAGAGAAAGTAGGTGCGGCTGACTCAGTTCTCATTCCGTGCCAGGCACTATACACATGGCTTTGCAGTATTATCTTGTCATGGCCTCAAATCAATGTTCCAAGCGGATTTTATTATCTCCAGTTCACAGATGGAAAAATAGATACGGATTCGAAGCACGAAAGGCTCTCAAGGTCAGGTCACGGAGTCTCTACGTGAGAGAACTGGGATTAAAGTCCAGGACTTCGGGCTCCCCTGTTGGCTAAGATGGTAAAGAATCCGCCTGCAACGCAGGAGACATGGGTCGGGAACATCCCCTGGAGGAGGAAATGGCAGCCCACTCCAGGATTCTTGCCTGGCGAATCCCATGGACAGAGAAGTCAGGCGGGCTACAGTCCATGGGTCGCAAAGAGTCAGGCACGACCGAGCAGTTAACACTTCCATCGTCCTAGCTCCAGAGTATAAGTGGTTTTAATGGTGGTCCTCTGTTAATGCCAGCTGTGAGCACAGAAATTTTAATCCTTGCACAGATGCTGCGAGAAGAGCAAAAACTAGGAACCACACCAGGTCTGTTGGAAACTGAAGCCAGAACTGCAACCTGCTGCCATCATCTCTTGTCTGCAAGACCAGAAGAAATCCTGGTAGTTACACGGCCAGGTCCCATGGGCACTCCAGAAGGTCAGGCTTCACGAGGCTTTGATAAATCTCCACCATAACGCAGAACTAAATGTAGGCATCAAAAGGGTGCTCCAGATTGAAAACTAGACTATTTACCTGGCAGTGGGTGAAGATACCAGTCCAGGTACAAATGCATCAGTTGGAAATGGCTATTCTTGTATTTTACACATTTAATTCCCTTTAGTGTGTCTGTAAGGCGGTATATGGAGCTTCCTGGGTGGTGCTAATGGTAAAGAATTCACTTACCAATGCAGGAGACATAAGAGACGTGGGTTTGATCTCTGGGTTGGGAAGATCCCCTGGAAAAGAAAATGGCAGCCCACTCCAGGATTCTTGTCTGGCGAATCCCATGGACAGAGGACTGGCGGGCTATGGTCCATAGGGTCACAGAGGCAGACATGACTGGAGAGATTTAGCACGCACAGCGCGAGGCATATATAGCATCAGGGCTAGGAATACAGCTTCAGAAATAAGAATCTCTGAATTTACATCCTAGCCTGTGATGTAGCTCAGGTGGTCTTGGGCACCTCTCTGAGCTTCCTTGTTTTCACATCGTATAATGGGGATAAAGAAGGTCCCTGGTATATTAGCGGTTGTCAGTATCTGGCGGTACTTCAGGATGCCTGGTCCAGGGTAAGTATTGAAACACGAGATGCTCCAAACTCCCAGCATGCACCGCGGCACCAGAGAGCATCACCACTCACGCAGCACAGCTTTATGCGGACCCAATCTGAAAGTCGCCTTAACTTTGAAAACCTCTCAAACTTCTTCCATGCAATTTTGTATCAGATGGGAAACTGTGTAGCCTCGCCAAGCCAGGCGGTAAGTGAGGAGAGAAAGCCCTGTCTGTGTTTATAGCCTTTGACAAATGGGCTCTCATCTTTTCCCGACAGTCTCTCCCCCTGGCTGATCCATCAGTTTCTGTTCTCACCACCTGGACCTCGGTCCTCATAATAGTACTGAAATTCAGATGGATTTTACACCACAAATAAAAATGAACTTAAACTCCTCCATTTCCCACCAGCAACACAGGTTGTGTAAAGTCAAACACAGAAGGTTTTGCAAGGCCGGGCAGCCACCCAGAGGGATGGGTTACCTGCCATCACCTTGGCTAAACCTGCTTTAGCTCTGTGGCCCTGACCTGTGAGAGGAGGCCCTTTGAGTTCCACTTCCCACTTACAGGAGAAAAAAAAAAAAGCTACCGGCTTTTCAGATCTGCCTGTGACATCCTCTGGGTGATTTTTAGGAAACAGCCAGGAAACCATCCAAGTGCGGGGCCCAGACTCAGGGGTGCTGCTCACGGCTGGGCTAGAAAGCGAAAGAGAAGCGGAAAATGAAACCTCACTCCGATACACACCATGAATCCCTCCATAAACAAGCGGGCAGGCTTCTCCAAGAGACAATTAGTTCACCGTCTGCCGATGGAAAAGAGGTGGCTAGGATACAGACAAACTGAGAAATGGAGAGCAAAAAAAAAAAAAAAAAAGATTCTCTCCTTCTGTCAACAGCCTCAGATGGAGCCCAGACCGTACAGACCAGGGAGAGAGGTTTCATGGCTCTTCATTAAGATGAGGGCTCTCTCCACCTCTCGAAACTCACCACTTATCTCCCATCATTCTATCCAGTCTAGGATCAAGGGGAAAATGACTCATCTCAAGGTAAATGGCCCTACCGAGTGGGAGAGACGGGATGAGACATGAAACTAGTGCTCAGTGGCCCAGTCGTGTCTGACTCTCTGTGACCCCACGGGCTGCAGCCCGCCAGGCCCCTCTGTCTCTGGGGTTCTCCAGGCAAGAATACCGGAGCAGGTTGCCATGTCCTCCTCCGGGGGATCTTCCCGACCCAGGGATCGAACTCATGTCTGCTGCGTTACCAGGTAGATTCATTACTGCTGAGCCACCTGGGAAGCCCCCAAGGACCCTACTAGACACTATCGAAAGCTTGAGATCTTCCATTTTCTAAAATTCTTCTGTCGAGAAGATACTCAACAATATGTCAGACGAAAACGCAGATGGAAGCACACAAATATATCCCTGTATACAGAATATAGGGAGGGGACATAGCCAAAGAGGAAGGGAGGTGAAAGAAAAGGGAGACGAGGAAAAAAGGAAGCAATTCCTGGGAAGCCATCTAGCCCAATGGGTATCACGTTAAGCTTTCCTAACTAAAGGTAATCGAGCTTTAAAGAAAATGCTGCTAGTTCTCCTCCAGAGCTCTCAGCATTTCGTAAAAATCCACCCAGGGCCAAGGGGCTGTCTCTTAAGAGGCCGGCTGACTTATTATTTTGGCAACTCTGTCATCTCCTGTCATTTCAATTCCACTTTATCAAATTACTGATTTTGCCAGAAGCATTCGGAATGGATAGAGGGGAATGTGCAGGCATGTGTGCGTGCGCGCACACACACACACACACTCTCATGCAGGAGAGAGTGTCATCACTTCAGTTGCGCAATTTCATAATTACATGTCAGGGTGACAGAAGTACCCAAACGGCATCCTAGACAGGGCATCCTAGATGCCGGGGCAGCCGTCTGCCTCCATGACCTCACGCCCCATCTCTAGCTGGAGGGTTGGGACTGGCGCTTCTCTCCGGAGGGTGGGGGACACTTCCCCTCCTCCAGGGGGACTAGATTTCACCTCGACTTTCCCACTGAGAGACAGGACCCCGAGCGGCAGAATTACCTCCTGCATCTCACCCCACTTCCAACCACATTAGGACATCCAGAGAAGGGACAGCCCTGATGTGAGACTCACAAACATTAAAAAAAATAAAAATAAAAAAATCAGAACAGAACTCAGAGGAAGAAAAAAGAAAAGTCCTCTTGAACAAAGGGGGTAAAATGCCATGAGAGTGTAAGACGGCAAAAGGTGGAAGTAGGCATGGTGGCGGGTGTGTTGCTAGGAGTCACCACCAGTTGAATACAGTCAAAGGTTTAGTGAATTCACGTGTCATCACGAAACACAGCAGGGCCTCATGGACCCTTCTTCCCATGTCCTCCACCTACTTTTTATCTGCAGAACAACTTTAGTCAAAGAATACGTTTAATCAGAGAAGTGAGAAAAGGCAGAAGCAAAGGAAAACAGTCAAACAGGACCAAACAATACGAGTTTGTCATTAAGCAGAGTCAAGGACCTTTAGTTCCTTCTCAAGGGCAGAAAATAATACTGAGTCATGACCTGTGAGCAGTTTTGTAGATACTAAAACCCCCACCTGGCAGAAAAAGTTAACTACCTGATAACCAATGTGCAGCCATGATAGGAGTCGCCGTAATTTTGAGAACTGGCCTCCAGGAAATGGGAACAAACTGGCGCTGGAACTGAAGACTAACCTGAAACAATCACGATGGCACGGCCACCGCCGGACCCATTTCAAGAGGACGGTCAGGGCTGACTGTGCTGTTTCTGACTTTACCTCCCCCTCTCTGCATATGGACCCCAAAACTCCCCTTTAAAAGGTCCTACCCACTGATCGTCCCAGAGGAGCTGGCCTTTGGGCATGCGTCCACTCTCACCCCCGACCCGCCAGCTGCCGTCCTTGAAATAAAGCAAACCTTTCTTTCCACCAACCGCGCCTCTTTATTGGCTTTAGAATGGCAAGCAGCCGGACCCCTCTCTTTCAGCAGCAGTCACGTGTGGTCAGGGCTGGAAAACAGCAGGCGAGCCCTCCAGACACGAGGCTTCATGAAGTGCCCGACTCCACCCAACTGCCCGTGACAGGGAAGAGGAACTTCAGTGTGTGCGTGCGAGTCTGATACGCTTCTTTGAGAACAGCTGAAGTTATGCACAGAATGATCGCCTCTGACTTCTTCCCACCAGTCACCACTAGAGAGCACCTATGGACGTGGGGAGCACTATCGTCATGAACCGTGAGCCAAAGGCGGTTTGGCTGCTAGAGTGGAGTGTGCGACCAGCTTACACGGCCCCCAGAAGTTATGCTCCTTGTTCACTTATCTTGCTGGTGATGGAACTGATGTTGTTTCAACAGCATCAGTCCTTCTGGAATCTTTCCAACACGGCTGGCAAAGAAAGTAAAACAAAAACACAAACCAAAAAAGTAGACAGAAACAGGTTTATGAATTCCATTAACATCCAACGGAAGGACTTCCCTGGTGGTCCAGTGGTTTAAAGAATCCACCCGCCAATGCAAGGGACACAGGTTCAATCCCTGGTCCCGGAAGATTCCACATGCTTCCGGGCAACTAAGCCCGTGCCGCACAGCTAAGGAGTCTGCACTCTAGAGCCCCTGCTCAACGAGAGAAGCCAGTGAGCAAGAATCCTTCGCACCGCAAGGGGCAGCAGCCCCCACTGGCCACAACCAGAGAAAGCCCAGGCGCAGCAATGAAGACCCAGCCCAGGCAAAATAAATAACTAAATCAATAAATCCCAAGGAAGCGATCCTGAACTTTGGAAGCAGGGCAGGGAACATGCTCTCATGTGGTGAGCAGAGTCCCTGGGAACAGATTAAAAAAAAAAAAGACAGGCAACACCTCTTCCACCTAAATTCCATTTGCCCAACTCACAACAGGCATGCCGGCAGACACACCGGTTTGTCAACATGCAGCAAACGCCAATATGAATTGTAACACCTTTGCCTGCAAACTAGACAAGACTCAACTGGAACTCAGCTCAGATCATCAGGCTCAAATTTAAGCTATGGTATCATCACTCTTTTCAAAGTATGGAGATTAACCCTCTTTAAGATAATGCATGGCTCCTGTCTTCTATAAAAGCAAATTTTGTTTTGAGAAGTCTTCACTACCTTATTAATCAGCAGATGACTGAGCTAGCACAAAATCAGGGCTGAAAACCTCTGCTTGAAATAATAACTGCCTTCAACAATCATGATACAGTTGCAGAGAGAAGCATCTTTCAAAATTGTAGAATGGTGTCAAAAGTAGCCAAGAGATATGGACCCTCAATCCAGTTATTTAACCTTTTTTAACTTTTAATCCAAGTCATTAAAGGTAAAATTTGATCTGATTGGACGCACTTCTCCATGGAAACTTCTGTGAACTCTTGTCAATAAAGGGAGACCGAAAATATTAAAGGAAAGAACAGCTGTCTAGTGGTCGCCTGTCCTGAGCGGGTCCACACAGTGAAACAAGAAGATAAATGGGGGGAAAACTCTAAGACACAAAGCAAATGACCTCCCTTTCCTGCACGGCCCCACAAAACATCAGGAGAATAAGTTTATACCGTAGAAAGTCACTGCTCATGTGACTATGTCATAATAGGAATCAGTACAGGCTCTTTTTCAAGCCAAAATGTATAGATCAGATATACATATACATACATACATGCATATATTTACCTATAAATCAGATATATTTATTTTCAGGGGCACACTCTAAAGAGCCCAAGAATATACTTTCTTCTGCTATATATGCAATGTTCTATAATTCTATATCATATATAGCATATTACACATAATAATCAACCAAAATACTCAACTAAAATGTGAAATGAGTTAAGGATAGACGAGCTATTTTCCTGAAAAGAAGCAGATGACTAAAATAAAAATCAACACAATTTTTTAACACGTAATTACATTACACAATCTTCAATGAACTTGTCAGATCTAACTCAGAGTGCAAAGAAAAAAAAAAAAACAAAACAACAACAATTTTAAAACGCGATTGGCTTTAAGTGTCTAAAACCAGCACGTGAATCACCTTTGCAAGCCATCTTCCAGCAAGGCATACCTTCAACACTTGGGTTTAAATCACAGAGATCTTGTTTTGTTTGAAACCAAAAGGATGAAAAATATAGACTTACCTTTCTGTCCTCTATTTCCACACAAGTATTGCAGTCTGCTTTGATATCCTGAGAGGAGGAGAAAAGAAAGAGAGAGAGGACAGGAGTCAGACTTATGGTCAGAAAATGTTCAGCGGTGTCGTTGAAATGCCCTTTAAAATAATAAAAAGCTCATGCTCCTGACGGTTGTTTCTCGAGCCATTGCCCTTTATAGCGCTTTTTAGAAGTATATGCCCTGCTGTTTGCATTAGAGACATATGGATGCCATAGCTAAGCTTTACTGCATGCAGATGTGGGGTGAAGGCAAAGCTATGGATCAGAAGTCACAGCAAAGGGAAACGGATGGCTCATAAAATGATGCTCCCACCTCAGACACCTTTCCTTATATCAGCAGAGATTGCCCTCAGTGGAAATTAGTGTCTCTTGCCCATTCCAGATTTGGGACAGTCAAATCCAGCTTTCTTCAACTCAAAGTCATCACTGTCTGTTTTTATCTCTCCTTCCATCCATCCATCCATGCATCCATCCATCCATCTGTCCAGTCATCCATCCATCCAACTAATCCATCATCTGTCATCCATCCATCCATCCACCATCCATTCATCCATCCATTATCCATCCATCATCCATCCATCATGCATCCATCCACAATCCATCATCCATCCATCCATCTAAATACCATCCTTCTATTCATCCATATTTGTCACATACCTACTTCTTATGCATTTTTCTTGTTGCTTTGGCATGTAAAGGTGACAAAAAAAAAAACATGGTTTCAGCCCTCAAGGAACTCCCAAGTTACACAAAACAGCACATACACAAGCAACTGTGATATTCATTTACTCATTCAAAAGATATACATTCAGCACCTATTTCTCGCCAAGTCTTGCTCTAGGCACGGAAGACCCAACATACAAAACACAGGAATGTCCTTCCCTAATGATGCTCACATTTTGCTGGAAAAGGCAGAAAACAGAAAAGAAACATCAATAATATTTGATGTTTTAGAAGAGGAAATGTTCCACAAAGAGAAATAAAGCAGGGAGAAGGGGATGGAGTTTGATCCCTCGGCCTGGAAGATTGCTGGAAGAGGAAATGTCAACACACTCCAGTATTCTTGCCTGGAAAATCCCATGGACAGAGGAGCCTGGGGAGCTACAGTCCATGGGGTCACAAAGAGCCAGACACGACTTAGTAACTGAGCGTGTAGGGAGTGGAAAATGCTGAGGGTAAAGGAGTAAGATTTTAAATTTGAAGAGAACTGGCAACTGAATAAAGACTTGAAGGCAGCTGGGAAATGAGCCATGCTTGTGGCCATCTGGGAAAGAGTATCTCAGAAAAGGAAAGGACATGTGCAAAGGCCCTGACGGGGCAATGGGGCGGATGAGGTCAAGAGGTGGGAGGTCTCTGTGGCTGGAGGGAAGCATGTTAGGGAAATAGTGGGAGGTGACATCGGTAAGGAACCACCCAGAGTTACTTTTGTTCTTATTTCGAAGGCTTCCCAGATGGTGCTAGTGGTAAGGAACCAATCTGCCAAAGCAGCAGATACAGGAGATGCTGGTTTTATCCCTGGGTTGGGAAGATCCCCTGGAGAAGGGCAAGGCAACCCCCTCCAGTATTCTTGCCTGGAGAATCCTGTGGACAGAAGAGCCTGGCGGGCAACTGTTCACAGTGTGGCAAAGAGTTGGACACAACTGAGTGAGTGACATATTTCACTCAGCATCATGCCTTTACCCACGCAGAAGTATGTCTCAGGACTTCTTTCCTCTTTGAGGCTGGATTATATTCCACTGTATGGTGAGACCACATTTTGTCTATCTAACTCTATCCCCTGGGTAGACACGGGGTCGTCTTCACATTCTGGTTATCATGAATAGCGCTTCTATGAACATGGGCGTACACACGTCTGTTCAAGTCCCAGCTTTCAGTCCTTCTGTGTATACATCCAGAAGTTGAACTACTGAATTACACGCTAACCTCAGGCTTAAGTCTTTGAGGAGCCGCTATACGGTGGCTGCAACATTTTACTCTCCTGCAAGCAACGAGCAAGGTTCCAGTCTCGCCACATCCTTGCCCACGGTTCATCATTTTCACTCAGAGGTTGTGAAGAGAGCACAGGTATTAGCTGCCTTTTACTCTACCTATTTTTAGTGTTGACTCTGCTGGATCTTCGTCACTGTGGGCAGGCTCTTCTCTGGTTGTGGCCAGAAGGGGCTGCTCCCTAGTTGCTGTGTGTGGCCTTCTCCCCACGGTGGCTTCCGCTGTCGCAGACCAGGGCTCCAGATGCACAGGCTTCAGCAGTTGTGGCTCACGGGCTTGGTTGCTCTGCACGATGTGGGACCTTCCCAGACCTGGGATTCAACCAGCGTCCCCTGCGTTGCAAGGCAGACTCCCAACCACAGGACCACGAGAGAAGCCTTTAACTGGCTTCTGTTTAAACAGAAGAGACAGTTGGGGGCCAAAAGTGCAAGTGGGGAGTCAAGTGTGGGGGCTACTGCGGGAATTCAGGTGGAAGGTGATGGTGATGGCAAGGTGGGCGGGCAGGGGAGGCAAGGAGTCACAGCCAGAGAGTGGAAAGATCAACAGGCGTCCTCAAAGCCTGGGTGTGGGAGGTGAGGAAATGACAGCGATCAAGGACTATTCCAAGGTTTCCGGTCTGAGGATGCTAGTAACGGAGGAGCGGGAGGGGCACTGCAGGTGAGGCAGGAAGGTGAAGGCATCTGCAAACAACAGCACCTCTGTCCACTATCAGTGAAGTCTACATCCCTGTTTATTCTCTCCCTCTTGGGTTGGGTTGTTCTGCGGATGCGTCTCCAGGACACGGTGGATTGAAGTGCAAGGTTATCACCATAGTGATGTACCCAGCACCCAGGTCCACGTGAATCAAGAGTGGAACCAGAGGAGACAATGTCGCAGGGAGATTTTGTTTTCTTTGTAACAGACTATTTTTCTACCAGCAAAGTGGGATAGAACCTGTGAACAGTGAAGGCATGTCCCTTTGGGGCCAGCAACTGTCTGGGGTGTTTTTCACACCTGCCTTTAAATTTCCCCACATGAAACAAGGTTAGGATTACTTAGCATTTGTTTGTTTTTGTTTTTTTTTAAACTATATTGATGTATAATATTATATTAGTTTCATATGTACAGCATGGTGATTCAGTGATTCTTTTTTTAAAGATCGTGCTCCATTAAAAGCTATAGTAAGATAATGGCTGTAGTTCCCTGGGTAATACAGTATATCCTTGGTGCTTAGGTATGGTATACAAGTATTTCTTAATCCCGTGTGTCTAACCTGTCCCTCTGCTTTCCTTCTTCCATTTGCTAATCATCAGTTTGTTTTCTGTGCCTGTGAGTCTATTTCTCTTTTGCGTCACATTCATTTGTTTGGTTTTTCTTGTTGTTGGTGTTGTTCAGCCGCTCAATCGTGTCCAACTCTTTGAGACCCCATGGACTGCAGCATGCCACGCCCCCCCATCACCAACTCCCAGCGCTTACTCAAACTCATGTCCATTGACTCAGTGATGCCATCCAACCATCTCATCCTCTGTCATGTCTTTCTCCTCCCGCCTTCAATCTTTTCCAGCATCAGGGTCTTTTCCAATGAGTCAGTTATTCGCATCAGGTGGCTAAGTATTGGAGTTTCAGCTTCAGCATCAGTCTTTCCAATGAATATTCAGGACTGATTTCCTTTAGGATGGACTGGTTGGATCTCCATGCAGTCCAAGGGACTCTCAAGAATCTTCTCCAGCACCATAGTTCAAAAGCATCAATTCTTCAGTGCTCAGATTTCTTTATGCTCCAAATCTCACATCCATACATGACGACTGGAAAAACCATAGCTTTGACTAGACAGACCTTTGTTGGCAAAGTAATGTCTCTGCTTTTTAATATGCTGTCTAGGTTGGTCACAGCTTTTCTTCCAAGGAGCAAATGTCTTTTAATTTCGTGGCTGTAGTCACCAGCTGCAGTGATTTTGGAACCCTCAAAAATAAAGTCTCTCACTGCTTCCATTGTTTCCCCATCTATTTGCCATGAAGTGATGGGACTGGCTGCCATGATCTTAGTTTTTTGAATGTTGAGCTGTAAGCCAACTTTTTCATTCTCCTGTTTCACTTTCATCAAGAGGCTCTCAAGTTCTTCACTTTCTGCCATAAGGGTGGTGTCATCTGCATATCTGAGGTTATTGAATTTCTCCCAACAATCTTGATTCCAGCTTGTGCTTCATCCAGTCTGGCATTTCACATGAAATGTGAAATGTACTCTTCATATAAGTTAAATAAGCAGGCTGACAATACACAGCCTTTCCCAATTTGGAACCAGCCTGTTGTTCCATGTCCAGTTCTAACTGTTTGAGAAAACTCCGGGAGATAGTGACGGACAGGGAAGCCTGACCTGCTGCAGTCTGTGGGGTCACAAAGAGTCAGACATGCCTTAATGATTGAACACCAACAAGAAGAGGCACCAGAGGGAAGACATCAGAGAGCTTCTCTGATCTCTCTGCACTCATGAACCAAGAAAAGGCCACACATGGACATAGCGAGAAGATGTTATCTGCTTGTTAGGAAGAGAACACTCACCAGAACTTGGACTATACTGACACCCTGATCTGAGACCTTCAGCCTCCAGCCCTTCAGCAAAATCAATTTCAGTTGTTTAACCACCAGTCAGATTAAGACAGTGAGATGCCCCGGACGATCTGAGAAGCACAGTTGGAGGGCGTGGAGTCACACTTTTCCCACTCAGACTCCTAATTCAACAACTGAGGTCTCACTGACCTTGCAGGCAGAGGAGTGACCCTGCCTCCAACTGAGAATTCTCTTTGAGGTCATCCTCTAAGGCAGTGGGCCCAAACATTTTGGCACCAGGGACAGGTTTCATGGAAGACAGTGTTTCCAAGGACGGGGGGTGAGGGAGAATGGTTTCAGGATGATTCAAGGGTATTGCATTTATTTCTACTATTATGACATCAGCTCCAACTCAGATCACCAGGCATTAGATACTGGAGGTTAGGACCCTACTCTAAGGAACATGAAGAGAAAGTAGAGATTAGTTTGGTATGGGAGAGATGAAAGTGCAGACTGTTTAAACCCAGGCGATATCATCTAGAAAACAGGCAGGCAAAAGCAGTTCTCTGCCTGTTGGATGCCATTCTGACCAGGGGAAGCACACGTTTTCTTTCCTTCCTCAAATGAAACTATGACGAGTTTGCAAGGATGAATCCATATCTGATTTTGATTTACCCACACAGAAATGGCAGGTGTTAATCAACTAAGGAACAAAATCAATAAACCCAAGGCAGGATTTCTGTTGTTGTTGTTTTTTTAATCTGCCACCAAGGACCCACGCCAGGGACAGAAAAAGCCATCTGGCAAGATCCAAGCTCTTGCCATTTCCCGAAGATTATTCAATTTATTCTTGTCAGGATTAATTTACTTAAGCCCACGCTGGAATTTTTATTTAGATGATACTGTTGGTTTGTCATCTGCTGCAGAACAACGCGGGAGGCGCCCCAGGGGACACGCACTTGCTTCTGAACAATGTTGGACTCAAATTGGAAAAATGTCACTTTGGCGGGAACAAATTATGGTTCGGATCGCTCAGCGGAGAGTGGGTGTCTGCAGACTACGGGCTTCGACCTGACCTTTTCCAAGCCAGAGGAGTCGAGAAAGTACTTTGTTTGATGGCTTCGCTTGGGGGAACAGATCAAGTGCCCAAGTGCTAAGTATGAATCTGTAGCCCTAGACTCATCACCAACAATCAATTTCCCTAGAGGAGTCAGCCATGCTTCTTGCAGTACCTGGGAAACCCTGAACAGTGATGAACTGCCAAAGTAGATGGAAACCCACACGTGCTATGGAATCATAAAGCTCGGATCCATATCACTGGGCTCCCCCAGCAGGGCCTCAGTTTCTCCGCCTGTAAAATAAAGGTAATAATAATAATAACAGCTGCCTCCCTTGTTCTGAGGCATATCGACCATGGTCTCAGCTGACAGCAAGCCATCAAGACCTGTTAACTATTGTCAGTGGCCTCCTCTGAACGTCTTTGGGAGACCCGGTTCTGAGTGGAGTCCCTGAGAACTTCAAAAACAGTTCTTTTTTTAAAGTTTTTTCTCCAGAGGCTCCTGAGTTCCTCTGGCTTTCAGACATCAAAGTGTGCGCGTGTCTGTTCTTTTCAGAAGCTGTTTCATCTCCCAAGAGATATTTCTTTTCTTCTGCATTTTTTGTGTCAGTTCTTTCTGACGATTTTTGTAGGTCAGGGTTATTTCTGTCCACTGTGCAGGAGCAGCATCGTCCCGCATCGTGGGTCAGCATCATGCAGGGCTCCGAAGAGCCTGGAAGGCAAAGGACTCGGCCAGCAGGTGGAGAGACACCCCGATCAGTGAGATTCTGGAGGCCTTGGGAGACTCAGAAGCTAGTAGCCTGTAGGGGGCTCCCCAGGTGGCATTAGTGGTAAAGCACCCGCCTACCAATGCAGGAGACATGAGATGAGGGTTCTATCCCTAGGTCAGGAAGATCCAGGCATGGCAACCCACTCCAGTATCCTTGCCTGGAGAATCCCACGAGCAGAGGAGTCTAAGCAACAACAATCCTGGGGATCACTTTACATGACTGGTCATGAGTACGCACGCTCGCTTCTAAGAAAGTTCACTGTCTGTAGGGGACTTATTGTGTTTCTTTTCCTCTTGTCATCTGTCTTTGTTACCGGGAGTTTCAGCCAAAATCCTAGGAAGGTAGAAGGAAAATTATTCCCCCTCCTCCTCCCGTAACGTTGATTCAGAATTTTAAATGCACTTTTGAATTCTTTTTTTGGGCGTAAGAGCTCTTATGCCCAGGGTCCCCTGTGTTTTCGGAGTCCAGGCCCTGGAACTGTCCTAAAAATGGATGATTTCAGTTATTAATCCTGGAAGGGCAATGAAAAGAAAAGAACAGGGCCCTTATTTCTCACGTAAGAGCTGTTGTCGTCCAATCGCTAGGTCGTGACTGACTCTTTGCGACCCCATAGACTGCGGCCCTGCCAGGCTCTTCTGTCCATGGGAGTCTCCAGGCAAGAACACTGGAGCGGGTTGCCATCTCCTTCTTCAGGGGATCCTGACCGGGGGATCAAATCCCCATCTCTTACATCTCCTGCGTTGGCAGGTGGCTTCTTTACCAATGAACCACCTGGGAAGCCCATGTAAGGGTTAAGTCAGGCTAATATATCGTTGACAGGCCACTGCGCTCCTGGACTTGGATACAAAGTCCCAGAGTTTTTAAGGGAAATGCCTGCGGCTCAAGTCATCTCTTGGGAGCTGGGGGAAACACAGCCAAAGACTCAGCTGAGAAGTCCAAACAGGGCTTATGATCAATTGCTCTTACAAAGAGAAGAAATCCAAGTGTTTTGTTCTTTCTTTTCAAACAGAAAATAAATGCTATGGCAAGACAGTTTAGAATACTGAGAAGCAATGCATTACATCATCATATTAAAGAATTCAAAAGTGCATTTAAAATTCTGAATCAACGTTACAGGAGGAGCAGGGGGAATAATTTTCCTTCTACCTTCCTAGGATTTTGGCTGAAACTCCCGGTAACAAAGGCAGATGACGAGAGGAAAAGAAACACAATAAGTCCCCTACAGACCAGCGAACTGTCTTAGAAGCGAGCGAGCCGTACTCGGGACCAGCCCCGTAAGGCAGTTCACGTGTTCGGCGTGCGTTGTCACGTGCGCGCATCCTCTGTAAGCGGCTGTGTCTTTGTGAATAGAGCACAGTAGGATACGATCTTTATTTCCAGCCCAGGATGCAGAAGCAGTTATAAAAGCTGCAGAGACGGAGCTGGTACTGCGAACAAGCGCCAAGAATCAGAAGCCCAGAGAAACGGCTGAGAGAGACAAGGAGGAACTGAAGGCCTGGAAGAGTGTCACGATGCAGGAGACGGTGCAGGGCGGCCGCTTTACTTGAGCGGGCCCTGTTAGGGTTTGCAGCTCGGGGCCTGAAGCTACGAGGGTACACGAAGGCTGCGGCGGCCATCCAGAAGGCCATCCACGGTGAGAAAAAAAAGCCCCACCGCCCAGACATCACCGAATTGCTTTCTTCAAGACGGTGGATGGAGCTGAACCCGGCGAGGAACCAGAAGCCGTGACGCCCGCGTCCGGCGTGAGTGAAACGCAGCTCGCCCTCCGTGCGGCGGGGCTGGCGGTCCTAAGCTCCCGCGTCTCCCGGCCCCTCTCCGCCCCCGTCCTTCTGACCTGTGCGCTCCATGCCTGCCCCTGTATGCCAGCTGCCGTGCTGGGCTATGGTGCTTCTCAAGACCCTAGACTGTTTTCTTTATTACTGTTTTTTTTAACGTAGCATTTGTGTGACAACTATACACTTCTCTAAACTATTACTGCTCTGCAAAGCTGGCTCTGTCAATTGCGTACCCAGGCTAACTTGGTTGGACTTCCGCACAGACTGGACTTATGAACACCCTCTGGGAATGGAACCTGTTCGTATGCAGAGGATTTACTGGAAGGCTTTTTCATCTTTGCCTCCTGAACATGGGGGAAAGACCCAGGAAAAGTAACTGCCAGATACGGGCCATCCACCCCTGAAGGACCCTCTTCAGCCAAAAAAAGGCCTTAGGGTTGGGATGCTGGTTATCAGGGAAAGCGCAGTAAACAAGGATGTGGCTGTGATGGAGACAAGCTCTTGCCTTCTCCCGGGACAAGGGTTTCTAGAGACTTAGCGTCCTCTTTCTCTATGGAGAGGGAGATATTGTTACAAATGGAGATTTTTTTCCCCCTCAAAATATAAATCTCCCTCTCAAAAAGCCAGCTTCTACTCTGTTTTCAGAGAGACTTCAGTATCTGTGGCCTCTCAAAAATAACCATTCCCCAGTAATCCTCCAACACTTTGGCCACCTGATGCGAAGAGCTGACTCACTGGAAAAGACCCTGATGCCGGGAAAGATTGAAGGCAGGGGGAGAAGGGGACGACAGAGGATGAGATGGTTAAATGGCATCACCGACTCGATGGACATGAATTTGAGCAAACTCTGGGAGATAGTGAAGGACAGGGAAGCCTGGTGTGCTGCATTCCATGGGGTCACAAAGAGTCAGACACGACTTAGCTACTGAACAACAACAATAATAATCCTTCTGGCAAGGAAGCAAATTTGGGCATGGTGTATTCTCTTCCCTTTTAATTATAAATGGTTTCCTTCCAAATAGCATTTTTCCCAAGAGCTTGGACACTTACTGTTCTGAACATTACAATTATTTCTAGTTTAAAAGAAGCCAACCAGTTATGAGTTTAGCATCTAGCATTTAGAACATTATTGGTGATTTATTGCAACCTGATTCTTTGTTTTGACCTCCACAAAGACTCAGACTTTGAAAATAACTATAAGTTATAAGGACCACTGGCTCAACTTTTCCATTTTGCAGAAGAGAAAAAAAAAAAAAACAAAAAAACAGTTATCAAACAGACAGAGGGTGGGGAATTGACTTTGATAATTTGAGATAAGAGGGGTTGAAATCCATCTGGTCTACCAGCTATGTATTTCAGACTTTCCTCAATAACATATACTGTCCTGGAATCCAAATATTTAAATCAATGTTCTAAATTTAATTGCCTTATTTAAAGAAGATTCTGCCCTACTTAAAAAAAAAAAAGATAAAAGTTAAGTGTCTTGCAACCAGAGTTGGTGTGAGTAAGATATCCTCAGTCTGTATTCAGTCAACTCCAAGGACTAAGATTCAGACAAGGCCACTGGAATACATGGAGATCGGTACACAACCTTCACACTGGCATATTGTACCGACTTCTTAACATCTCCATTCACAAATTTACTCAGCCCCTGCAATATCAGAAATGGCCAGCAGATGGCAGCAAATAACCATGCAAAATATCAAAAGCGCCAAGTACTATACCAGAACATCAAATTCACTGGGTCTGTAAACTTCTTGAAATATCACAATCTTTCTGCTCCCTCAAAACTTAAGCCTTAAATGACTATATGCTTTAATTAATAAGCTTTAATTACTTGCCAGGAATGTGATCATTTGAGGAGACGTTTTATTAGTATGTGTTTAAGGTTCTGTGTTTCGAGGTACAGGATATTCTGAAAGCTTTAAGTTCCATTTAAGCTCGAAGAAGGCTTAGAATTTAAGAGCTATTTCTCCTGAAATAATACAAATGGCAGAAGTGCATGTAAACTAAGATCTCAACATAAATCCACTGAACCAAGACTACTCTAGTAGGCTAGGTCAGAAATCAAAAGTGCTAAATTTATAAAGATTTGGAGGAATTTTAAGGGGGGGGTGTTTTCTTTTGGGGGGCAGCAGCAAAGACCACAGAAATATTTGCAAACCTAACTCTTATGCAAATAAAGATAGGAGGGAATTCATCTTGGAACCTCAACTTCTTTGAGAATTACACCTTCAGCCCCACAAATTACTTTGTTCTCTTCATTCTATGCTCTTTGCAGCTCGGTTATCAGGGGAGGAGAGCAAGTTGGCAGAAGCTTGGCAGCATGGGGCTGCTGGCTCAGCACAATTAAATTTGATACCATGGAAGGCAGCCCCCTCTCAGGTAGGAGCAATATGTCAGAGAGGTGAGCTCAAACCCAGGGTCTGTTTGCAAATAACAGTTATGCATTGGCATCACAGCAGGAGTTTAATGAGAGCGCTTTTAATTAACTGTAAAAGTAATTACCCATATTAGATGTAAATCGCACTTGTTTTTACATGAGGTGAATAATTTCAGTGCAGCTTTTAAGAATAATACTTCTGGAGGAGCTGTCAGCTGCAAACTCTTAACAAGTCTGCTTAAAAACAGGATTGAAAAGAAAAACATCATTCCCCGGAAGCCCAGGATTTGTCACCTGGCTTCTGTCAGCAATGTTGGTTCTCTTTGCATTCATATCAAGACCCAGCATCGAAAAACACATCCTCTCTATAGCTGTACAGTCAGAGAAGCACCCCAGCAAAAGGTGACACATCTTGTAAGGTTTTTTTGGGGGGGTTCATTTTTTACTTTTGGCCCACTGGATAATCCCCAGCTTCCCTGGGGCTTCCTTGGTGGTTTAGTGGTACAGAATCCACCTGCAATGCAGGAGACCTGGGTTTGATCCCTGTATCAGGAAGATCCCCTGGAGAAGAAATGGCAACCCACTCCAGTATTCCTGTCTGGGAAAGCTCACGGACAGAGGAGCATGGTGGGCTGCAGTCCATGGGGTCACACAGAGTCGGGCACCACTGAGACACTAAGATCCCCGGCACTTCCGGGGGTGGGCTTCTGTGAATCATAAATGGATGCGGCCAAAATAGAAACTAGAGGGAAGATGAAGAAAGGTAACAGGCTGGTGGTGTGTGCCTTCCATGAACTAAAGTGGATGCTGTCCAAAGAACACAGTAGATTATTGAGGAGGAAGAAAGTGTTTACAGCAATCCCAGTGCTGTTCACAGATTGCCATTGGACTTGAAAGTTCCAGGGATGAACTTCTGATGAGAACAGATGTCTGAATCACCAGCACCGAAACAAGAAGTTAGCCTCCCTGGTATTTATAAATAGCAGAAGAAAACGAGAGGTCAGTGTTGAGAGGCACTGAAGGTGAAACCGATGCCTTGGCTGGAGAACTGTGCTATGGACACCGACCACTCTGTGAGTTCTGGAAATTCCCCTGACTTAGAAAAGAGAGGGTCCCTGGGCTTCCCAGGTGGTGCTAGTGGTAAAGAACCCACCTGCCAATGCAGGAGACGCGGGTTTGATCCCTGGGTCAGGAAGATCCCCTGGAGGAGGGCATGGCAACCCACTCCAGTATTCTTGCCTGGAGAATCCCACGGACAGAGGAGCCTGGTGGGCTACAGACCATGGGGTCGCAAAGAGTCGGACACAACTGGAGCAACTTAGCACGCATGCTCGCACGCAGCCAACTTCCTATCTGAACCGCAGTGAAGCATAAACAGCTAGCATAGAGTTTGCAAATACAAAATTATCGGGTAATTATTTATATTTTGATAGGCACCTTCATTAAAGGATTTGAGGATGCAATTATCAAATTGAAGTTTAGAGCACTCCAGTGAGGCAACTTTACAGAAGACGAGGAAGTCGGGATGCAGACAGGCGAGCTTACACCCGCCTCCTGTCAGCCAGCAGCTTGGTAGCCGCTCGGGTCCCTTCTAAAAAGACACTCGGTCTTCTGCTTGAATAGTGTGTCTGCTGTGGAGATATCTTCCCGTCCATAGATAGCCTCCTTTGGGTAGCTGCTGCTGGGTTGTTATTGACACCTACTTTTATGCTTTGCCTTAAAATGGCCCCTAGAGGGCGCTACAGCAGGAAATATGTGGTTTTATAAGATGCCCACTGAACTCATCTGGTTCAAGGTCAACCAAGAGAGGAGCCAGAGCTGGAACCTGCATGTCCCATGGGGAGTTTTTATTTCCTTCTATGGAGCCACCATGTTTTTCCCTTATTTTTGTTGTTTAGTCATTAAGTTGTGTCCAGCTTTTTGCGACCCCATGGACTCCTCTGACCATGGAATTCTCCAGGCAAGAATACTGGAGCAGGTTGCCATTTCCTTCTGCAGGGGATCTTCCAGAATCTTCCAGGGATCGAACCTATGTCTCCTGCATTAGCAGGCAGCTTCTTTACATCTGAGTCACTGGGGAAGCCCCAGTGTTAGCATTAAGTGAGATAAAAACACGTAAAGAGCTGTCACATAGTTAGGGGTGAAAAATGCTTGTTATTAGAGTTGCAATTTAAAATTTCATTATCTTTATCTATATTCATTGCCTATTATCCTGTACATTATATACCGAAGAGGAGCAGAATCAGCCACCCCAAAGGGTGCCACTTTAGCATACTGATTACTTGAATTAAAGTTCCTTCAGAAGCAGCCAGCAATCCTCCTTTGTCCCCTGAAAGCAGGAAATAAGTCTTCCATGTGAAAAGCACTCTCCCTGGACCAGGAGGGTAGACAGCATCCTTGTTACCAGAGACAGAATTCAGAGGCAAGAAAGCTGCATCAACATACCTCATCACTACCTCAGTAACTTACCACCCCAAGCCCAAACTTCTTCAACTTGTCAGTTCTTCACAAACGTGGTGTTTCTCTGCCTAAAAGGTATGAAAGCTGCCTGCTTTGGTCACGTCTTTGAGACTCCTATATTTATGAACGCCCACGGTGGTCGCTCAATCATGTCCAATTCTTCACGACTCCGTGAAGTGCAGCCCGCCAGGCTCCTCTGTCCATGGGGATTCTCCAGGCAAGAATACTGGAGTGGGTTGTCATGTCCTTCTCCAGGGATCTTCCCAACCCAGGGATCAAACCCAAGTCTCCTGTATTACAGGCAGATTCTTTACCATCTGAGTCACCAGGAAAGCCCCTAGGAGCACCCATAGGCATGAAATTAAATTTGCTTTTATCTAATTAGTCTGTTTTTAGGGTTAATTAATTATTATGATGGGCTTCCCCACTGGCTCATATGGCAGAGAGTCTGCCTGCACTGTGGGAGACCTGGGTTCGATCTCTGGGTCAGGAAGATTCTCTGGGTCAGGAAGATCCCCTGGAGAAGACCTCCTGGAGAATTATTAGGATAGTCAAAGATCCAAGAAGGGAAGGAAGGGAAGGTTTTCCTCTCCTACAGTGTGGGCATCAACACGGGACTCCTCATGGGCGAGACCCTGTTCCCTCTAAGGGAACACTGCATCTGAGAGCCCTGGGCCCCCCGACAAGTCTGGGCAGAAGGTAAGAATCCTGAGCAGCTCTGTCTCCTGGGCCTCTGCCTCCAGGGCCCGGTGGAAGCAAGAATGGCACAGGTCCTGTCCTTTTTCTAAATTGCAATTAGCAGGAGAAAATGTCCGAGTGAACTGATTCCTGGGTTCCAGTGACGTTGGTCAAGACTAGTCACGAACACTCTTATTTTGCGTGGCTCACTTTCCTCCCAGAGACAGTTGATGTCTTCCTTGGTCTCCGCCTTTGGTATCAGTTGTCACACGGGGAAAAAACCACACAGGAGAACAGAGGCCCAGACGGCTGTATGCACAGGTCCTCAGTGGACCAGCACTTGTTTGGACAGATTTTGCTGCGAGTCCTCAATCTAAAATCAGATGGGGGGGACTTCCCCGGCAGACCAGGGGTTAAGCGTCCACCTGTAAATGCATGGGGTACGGTTTTGATCCCTGGTCTGGGAAGACCCCACATGTCACGGAGCAACTAAGCCTATTCTCCACAACTACTGAGCCCAAACGCCCTAGAGTCCATGCTTTGCAACAAGGGAAGCCACGCAGTGAGAAGCCCGCGCCCGCAACGAAGAGCAGCCCCTGCCCACCGCAACTAGAGAAAGCCCGCGTGCATTCAGCCGCCGGCTTTAACTTCCCTATCCTACGGGATTTTTGCAAAGGACACACCAGCCAGATCTCCAGATCCAGACTATACAAGTAAACGCTGAAACAGGGAGTGGGTTGGGCAGACGCGCCCAGGACGGGCAGGGGCTCCGTTACCGGGCTTTCCCACCAGGCTCTGCTAGCTCCAGACCCTTCTCCGCAGTGTCCATCACGGATGGATCAGAGAGCCCCACCCAGAGAACTCATGTTCCCCGGATAGCAGCAGACCTTGTAAATTACAAAGCCCTTTTCCGTCCGCTTTCAGAGGATCCTGTGAATTTAAGAGAGGGAAAAGGAAGCTTATGAGCCATTCACAGCCTCCCTCACAGAAGAAATAGATGGCCAGAAATTCTCCCAGGCCCTCCAGCAAATGACCAGGAAATGGCGCAGATGGAGCTTGGCTCTGGGGCGCTGATAGGAACATTAGCACAGGCGTTCCCCTCTGAGGCGGACTGGTCTCGAGTTAAATTGTGCACTCAGAGAGAAGAACATGCGAACGCCTTTGCTGAACGCGTCATATGGTCCTTTCAAAGGCCCACTGCACTAAACCCTGAAGCTCTGGAACATAGAAATCTTTTAATTTCTGCCTTAGAGGAAATTTTCTCCCTGATATGAAAGGCAGAATTCAAAACAGTGTGGTTGAGTGGGCTAGTCTAACGCTAAGCATTATAATGAAAGCAGCTACAGGATTCTTTGAAGAGAGCTCACAGGAATGCAAGAGAAGAAAAGTAAAAATGAGCAATTCTTGATTTGCAACAAAAGCATAACTCTGAAAACAACTCAGAGTTCACTGAAATCTTTTTTTTTTTTTTTTTTTTTTTTGCTGTATCGCATGGCATGTGGAACTTCCCCAACCAGGGGTTGAACCCACGCCCCCTGCACTGGAAGCACAGAGTCTTAACCACTGTACCATCAGGAAACTCCTCAAATCCTTTCTTATTCACCTTCAGACATTTGCAGATATTGCAAAAAAAAAAAAAAACCAGGACACCGAAATTACAATTGTCCCGCACTTAAGGGGGAATTTAAATAGTAATTATTCTAGATTTGTGATAATATACAAATATACTCCAAAATGCCTAGAAGAAAATTTGCACTATTTTTTTCCCCTCTGTCCATGAAGATGTAAATCTTTTCAGGTCTTTGGAATGGAAACCCTCCAGGAAGAATCTAAAACTAAGCCACGTTTACCTGACACTGAAGGGAGATAAAAGGGAAAAGAGTTTTTGTTTTGTTTTGTTTTTATTTTTTTTGTTTTGTTTTGTTTTTAATACACGTTGTTACAAAGACTCTCTTCCCCAAATCTAGCCCACAGCTTCTATAAAATCACTTATGAAGGACAAATACAAATCATAAGTGTTTTCTCCACAAATATTAGTTAACTTATTGAACTGTTCATTTATAAGCTAGTGAATTCTGCAAGATCATATCCGTCTCCTGTCTAAACTTTCAGAAAAAGAACTATAAGATCTCTGTGTCTATGTGTTAATGTATGTCTATAAATGAATGATATATATGATATGTTTCTACCTGTAGACAGCACTGCCAAAATTAATGTGTAAAGAGCTCTATATAACTGGTTTAAACACAAACAGGTGCTTACCAAAATTTCCTAAACCTCAGCAAGTAGCAGAAACTAACCCAAATGTTTTTCAAGTTCACATGATGTAGAATCATTTTCAGTAAATAAAAGCTCATTTAAGTCTGTTGGATTAATGAATGCAAACACATCTTTAGTTTTATCAGCATTAAGTATAATACTTTTATTCTTACTAGGTTTCCTAAAAAGTCTTATAAGTCCATGGTATCTCTGTTACAAAATTTATCAGCAAGAAAAATAGCTTGAGATGATGTTGGCTTTGTCTAGTGTCTCACGAAACGTTTGTGGGCCATTCAAACCTGCTTATTGGGACCAAATAGTTTAGATAGATGTAAGTAGGATAAGAGATTTTAGGTGAACTTAGGGATAATTATGCTTTATGATATGTGTACATTATAGTTTCCCCAAATCTTTTGGTAACTGAAAATCTTAAAATTTTCCCAAGTTAAATTAAAAGATGGGAATTCATTGAATATCTAGATCATTTACAAATAATATGAAATACATAAACATTAATTATTAAACATGGTTACCCACTTTGGACTTCTTATTACAGAGTACCTAAAGATACTTGGATCTGTCAGAGAACATGTCTTGGGCCATAGCTTTTGAAAAGTGTACTATGAGGAAGCATATGTTTCTAGAAATTATTAAATATATTCATAAAATGGACAATTGAAAGGATTCTAGTACAACAGATAATTCAAAACTTCTTTTTCTCTTTAGAAAGTTAAGGCTCTTAAGGGTTAAAAATATTAATATATGTGATTAAAGTTACCAGAAATTATAAGGGAAACATCTCTGTATGTAAGGAAATAGCATGTATTTTGTAACAGAGGTTATGAGAAATAAAGATGCATTTTTGTTGAGGGAAAAGAAAGTAATTTTGCCCTAAAGTGAGGCTGGTTATTTCAGACTGGGAAAGAGGAAAATCTGAATGTAGAAAAGAAAATTATAGAAGGCTTATGAAAAAAGGACTCTTGGGAAATGAATTTTATGTGTGGTCAAGCTAAGATTGGTATAGCTCTAACTAAGTTAAAGATGAAGGAATGAATTTTAATATCAAAAATATACTGGTGAAAAATTAGAATTTCGTTTTCTCTCTGTTGAAAGGAAATTTTCTCAAAATACTGGTCTGCTCTGGATAAGATACTATGAAAGTTTTTTGCTTTTTGTTTTATTTTTAAAGTAATCTCCCTAGACAGCAATGATTCCATGTCTTACCAGAATAATTTCCTGTGCTTCCTGTTATCTTTATGATCAGGCTTTTGAGTACCTAAATAAACATCAATGTTAAGAGTTCAGTTTTGCTCAGAACTATGTAACTTTTCATATTTTCCTTTGAAGTCTTCTTGTCTTAAACTTGTTAAATGGATAATTATGTTTCATAATTATCTGTGATTCCATCCAAACAAAATTTTAAAAACTTGATATTTTCACAAGCTTCCCAAATCAGATTCTAATCCTTTGATATGGAAGTAACTCTGGAATTCTCCTGGAACAACTTTTAAAAAATCTGTTCTCTCACCTCATAAACAGGAGAATGTTAGACTAACTAGGCATATGAGATGGCAGAATAGAAGGATGTGCACTCATCTGCTCCTGCAAGAACTCCAAAATTACAACTTGCTGCTGAACAACCATAGACAGGAGAGTGTTGGATCCCACCAAAAAAAAGATAACCCACATCCAAGGGCAAAGGAGAAGCCCCGGCAAGATGGTAGGAGGGGAAAAACCGTGTTTAGAATGAAGCCCCATACCTGCAAGAGACGCTCTGAGGACTCAGACATGCCTTATGCACCAGGACCCAGAGGCTTGCACCAGAACTTACCCAGCCTGGGGAACAGACTCCTGGAGGGCGCAAACAGAACCTTGTGCACCAGGACCCAGGAGAAGGGAGCAGTGACCCCACGAGAGACTGACCCAGACTTGCCCGTGAGTGTCCAGGAGTCTCCCGCAGAGGCGTGGGTCGGTGTTGGCCTGCTGCAGGGTTGGGGGCATTGAGTGTAGAAGTGCCTGCATGGGACTCTTTGAAGGAGGTCCCCATTATCTTCATTACCTCCACCATAGTTCGGCCCCAGGTAAATAACAGGGAGGAAACACAGGCCCACCCATCAACAGAAAATTGAATTTTAATTGATTTACTGAGCATGGCCCCACCCATCAGTAATTGGAAGACCCAGATTCCCCCTCACTCAGTCTCCCATCAGGAAGCTGAAAACCACTGTCAGAGAAAACTAACCAGTCTGATCACATGGACCCCAGCCTTGTCTAACTCAGTGAAACTAAGGGCCATGCTATATAGGGCCACCCAAGACGGACGGGTCATGGTGGAGAGTTCTGACAAAATGTGGTCCACTGGAGAAGGGAATGGCAAACCACTTCAGGATTCTAGCCTTGAGAACCCCATGAACAGTATGAAAAGGCAAAAAGACAGGACACTGAAAGATGAACTCTCCAGGTCGGTAGGTGGCCAATATGCTACTGGAGATCGTTGGAGAAATAATTCCAGAAAGAACGAAGAAATGGAGCCAAAGCAAAAACAACAACACCCATTTTTGGATGTGACTGGTGATGGAAGTAAAGTCTGATGATGTAAAAAGCAATATTGCATTGGAACCTGGAACGTTAGGTCCATGAATCAGGGTAAATTGGAAGTGGTCAAACAGGAGATGGCAAGAGAGAACATCGACGTTTTAGGAATCAGTGAACTAAAATGAACTGGAGTGGGCGAATTTAATTCAGATGACTATTGGGCAAGAATCCTTAGAAGAAATGGAGTAGCAATCACAGTAAAAAAGAATCTGAAAAGAAGTACTTGGATACAATCTCAAAAATGACAGAATAATCTCTGGTCATTTCCAAAGCAAAGCATTCAATATCACAGTAATCCACGTTTATGCCCCAACTAGTAATGCCGAAGAAGCTGAAGTTAAATGGTTCCATGAAGACCCACAAGACGTTCTAGAACTAACACCCAAGAAAGATATCATTTTCATTATAGGGGACTGGAATGCAAAAGTAGGAAGTTAAGAGATAGCTGGAGTAACAGGCAAATTTGGCCTTGGAGTATAAAGTGAAGGAAAACAAAGGCTAACAGAGTTTTGCCATGAAAACGCACTGGTCATAGCAAGCACCCTCCTCCAACAACACAAGAGAAGACCCTACACATGGACATCACCAGATGGTCAATACCAAAATCAGATTGATTATATTCATTGCAGCGAAAGATGGAGAAGCTCTATACAGTCAGCAAAAACAAGACCAGGAACTGACTGTGGCTCAGATCATGAACTCCTTATTGATAAATTCAAACTTGAAGAAAAGGAAAACCACCAGACCATTCAGGTAAGACATAAATCAAATCCCTTATGATTATACAGTGGAAGTGACAAATAGATTCAAGGGATTAGACCTGATAGACAGAGTGCCTGAAGAACTATGGATGGAGGTTCGTGACACTGTACAGGAGACAGGGATCAAGACCATCTCCAAGAAAAAGAAATGAAAAAAGGCAAAATGGTTGTCTGAGGAGGCCTGTGAAATAGCCGAGAAAAGAAGAGAAGCTAAAGACAAAGGAGAAAAGGAAAGATATTCCCATTTGAATGCAAAGTTCCAAAGAATATCAAGGAGAGATAAGAAAGCCTTGCTCAGTGATCAATGCAAAGAAATAGAGGAAAACAATAGAATGGGAAAGACTAGAGATCTCTTCAAGAAAATTAGAAATACCAAGGGAACATTTCATGCAAAGATGGGCACAATTAAGGACAGAAATTGCATGGACCTAACAGAAGCAGAAGATATTAAGAAGAGGTGACAAGAATATACAGAACTATACAAAAAGATCTTCATGACCCAGATAACCACAATGGTTTGATCAGTCACCTAGAGCCAGACATTCTGGAATGCAAAGTCAAGTGGGCCTTAGGAAGCATCACTATGAACAAAGCTAGTGGAGGTGATGGAATTCCAGTTGAGCTATTTCAAATCCTGAAAGATGATGCTGTGAAAGTGCTGCACTCAATATGCCAGCAAATATGGAAAACTCAGCAGTGGCCACAGGACTGGAAAAGGTCAGTTTTCATTCCAATTCCTAAGAAAAGCAATCCCAAAGAATGCTCAAACTACCACACAATCGCACTCATCTCACAGGCTAGTAAAGTAATGCTCACAATTCTCCAAGCCAGGCTTCAAGCTGGCTTGAAGTACATGAACCGTGAACTTCCAGATGTTCAACCTGGATTTAGAAAAGGCAAAGGAACCAGAGATCAAATTGCCAACATCGGCTGGATCATCAAAAAAGCAAGAGAGTTCCAGAAAAACATCTACTTCTGCTTTTTTGACTACACCAAAGCCTTTGTCTGTGTGGATCACAACAAACTGTGGAAAATTCTTCAAGAGATGGATGGGAATACCAGACCACCTGACCTGCCTCCTGAGATATCTGTATGCAGATCAAGAAGCAACAGTTAGAACCAGACATGGAACAACAGACTGGTTCCAAATCGGGAAAGGAGTAGGTTGAGGCTGCATATTGTCACCCTGCTTATTTAACTTATATGCAGAGTACATCATGCGAAATGCCGGGCTGGATGAAGCACAAGCTGGAATCAAAGTTGCCAAGAGAAATATCAATAACTTCAGATATGCAGATGACACCACCCTTATGGTAGAAAGTGAAGAAGAACTAAAGAGACTCTTGATGAAAGTAAGAGAGGAGAGTGAAAAAGTTGGCTTAACACTCAACATTCAGAAAACTAAGATCATGGCATCTGGTCCCATCACTTCATGGCAAATAGATGGGTAAACAATGGAAGCAGTGATAGACTATTTTTGGGGGGCTCCAAAATCACTGCAGATGGTGACTGCAGGCATGATATTAAAAGATACTTGCTCCTTGCAAGGAAAGCTATAATCAACCTAGACAGTATATTAAAAAGCAGAGACATTACTTTTCCAACAAATGTCCATCTATTCAAAGCTATAGTTTTTCCAGTAGTAAGGTACAGATGTGAGAGTTGGACTATAAAGAAATGTGAGTGCCGAAGAATTGATGCTTTTGAACTGTGGTGTTGGAGAAGACTCTTGAGAGTCCCTTGGACTGTACAGAGATCCAACCAGTCCGTCCTAAAGCAAATCAGTCCTGAGTATTCATTAGAAGGACTGATGCTGAACCTGAAACTTCAATACTTTGGCCACCTGATGTGAAGAACTAACTCACTAGCAGAGACCCTGATGTTGGAAGAGATTGAAGGCAGGAGGAGAAGGGGACAACAGAGGATGAGATGGTTAGATGGCATCACTGACTCGATGGACACGAGTTTGAGTAAGCTCAGGGAGTTGGTGATGAACAGGGAAGCCTGGCATGCTGCAGTCCATGGGGTCACAAAGAGTCAGACACAACTGAGAGACTGAACTAACTGAAGCATATTTGATATGTTAAATTACATGGGAAGCTTTGTGAAATAAAAAGTAATGTTAAGCTTTTAATAGTGCATTCCTCAGGGTATACATAAGTACAGAAATTATATGAAATTCCTAGAGATGTTATCCTAGTAAATGTCATCACCAAATAATACTTATGATATTGAAATGTTGTATGTCACAGAATTAATCAAATTTCCTTGTAATAAACTCTTATCAGACCTATAACTGACATCTTTAAGCCTCTTGTCATTTACGAACAGTTACTGTTTTACTCTGATGCTTTTAGAAAATGGCTTCATCTTCAAGGAGATTCCAGGAAAGG
The DNA here is from genome assembly GCF_963930625.1 of Muntiacus reevesi. Taxonomy (NCBI): domain Eukaryota; kingdom Metazoa; phylum Chordata; class Mammalia; order Artiodactyla; family Cervidae; genus Muntiacus; species Muntiacus reevesi. The sequence goes on along the minus strand of NC_089250.1, from coordinate 184,772,329 downwards.
ACTCTATCAAGTGCATGCTTTTAGTAACTTTCAGATCATACCACTGAACTTGGTAAAAGATTATAGAACTCTTTTGAAAAAACAAAAACAAAAAGCAAATTGATGTCTTTATATAACTGCTAAAAAACAACCCAGAAAATCAACAAGAATTAATTACATGGACTATGTTAACTGATGAGGATGACTGTAATTTTCATGACTCTTTATTTGAAACATTATTTCTTTTATGTCTTACTTTTTCAGATTTAAGGAAAATGTATCCTTTTCATTTTTCTTAGGCTATCAGCAATTTAGCAAAATTTGTTTTTGAGAATAAAGATGAAGCATTTATCTTTTTCAACCTACCTGATCCCTCTAGAACTCAAAAACTCTCAGCGAGTGTTGTTTTTTATCAGGGCAATAGAGCTACTTGCATAAACTCAATAAGAGTCTGTTCTCCTCAAGCGTTATGCTAATCGAAATAAGTCAGACTGAGAAAGACAAACACTGGATGGTATCGTTTATATGTGGAATCTAAAAAATACAGCCAACTAGTGAATACAACAAAAAGAAGCCGATTCACAGATGTAGAGGACAAGCGTGATTACCAGGGGAGAGATGAGGGAGGGGTTATATAGAGGTGGAAGAGCGGAAGGGGCCAACTATTGCCTATGAGATCGGCTCAAGGATGTACTTTACTATAGGAGGAATACAGCTAATATTTTGTAATAACTGTAAATGGATAGCAACCTTTAAAATTGCGTATTTAAAAAAAATTCAAATTAAGTCTTCTTTAGAAAAAATATACTGTTCTCCTCCTAACAGGACACAATTGGAACCCTCGTTACATTGCCCCAGATTTGATTAGGATTCCATATTTGAGAGCAATAGACAGACTCGGATGCAACCAGACAGCTTTAAGGATCTAAGCTTGATTTTACAGCAACAATAAAGTGTCTTTGGAAAAATGGCTTTGTACCTTGTTATAGGATTCCAGAAAATCTTATCAGGTGAGTAAGAAAGGTCACTTCCTAGCTGACTCCAGAACTCAGGAAATGCTGAGGACCAGTTAACCCAAATGTATAGAAATTGCACCCAAAAATCCTATGGCAGATCTGCTGGAAAGCTGTTGGCTTGGTTCCCTAGCCTCAAGAGGTATTTTAGAGTCTAATCTGACATTCCTTATGGAAAGTTTCAGCAAAGTAGATTTTTTAAAAATCTATATGATCAACTATATGATCAACTAATATGATCTATTATTCTTGCCGCTCTTAGGTAAATAACTAAGCCAAGCATACTGAAATGAAACTAAATTTGCAAACAAACTCATCTTACTGAGGTTATCATTGGTTAAAAAAAAAGCTGTGATAATTGTGGGGGAATTATGATTCAATATTATACCTTTACAGATATTAGATTCTAGTGCCGTTAATTATCTTTGTGGTTGTGCTTTTCTATATGTAAATTAACTGGATCCTGAAGTCCTCTCTTTCCTCCAGCATCTGGCTACAATCCTCCAAGCTAATGTTTCCAATTTTCTCCCACCTTTCTGATTTAAAATCACTTAGAACTAAAACTCTCCTCTCCCCCCAAACCCTGTAAGCTAAAGGTGGACAACTTGATATAAACTTCAGAGAAATAGCCACAACAGCTCGTGTATAGACAACCTTTGGGCTTGCTACTGTGTGGGCCACTCAGAAATCTCACCAGAGACGTTCAGATGGCAAACCAGGGAAATCCCTCAGGTGATTGCCGCCTGCCCTCACTCCTCTGAGGTGCCTCCAAGCCTGTCATCTAGAAATCTCCACTGGCTGCCCTCAGCACTCAAAAACTACAATTAAACGCGCTCCAATTACTCACCATTGTCTTTCTTTTGTTTCCATAGAAATGCATCTTATTAAACATGTGATTACTTGAGCAACATAGGCTAAATTTGGGAGCCCACCTGCATCAATGCCTTCTGAAATGAGTGTTAACTAAACTGACCTATTTTCAAGAATACGAGATTGGCTCAGTGAGATGGAGCAACCTACATATTCAGCTGATACGAAATGAAATTTTTGGAAGTTTCAATGGCAGGACTGAAGGAGACAGAATGTTTCACCCCAAAATACACCACTCTGGCATATTGATTATTTTGAATTATAGTTATTTAAGAAACAGTCAGTGCAGAAAGGACACCCTGACCTTCCTATGTCCGCCTGAAAGTAGGAAATAAATCTCCCTCAGGAAAAGTACCCACCCTCCACCAAGTTAGAGATGCTCATCACCAGAGATAGGGAATTCAGCACCAAAAAAGGAACGAAATTTTGCACTTTCTCAGTAATTTACTACTACAAGTCCAAACTTATTTGTCTTATTAATTAGTCACAAATTTATTGTTTCTTTGTTTAAGAAGGTATAAGAGCTACCTGCTTGGGTCATTTCTTTCAGTCACATTTTTATGAGTTCCTGTATGTATGAATTAAATTTATCTCCTGTTATCATGTCATTGACTGGAGACATACACCATAGGTGTTAGTTTCTGCCAAAATCATCTGGTCAATAATGTGCTAATTATGTCAATTTAATTATTAGCCTAGCCAAAGATCCTAGAAGGAAAGACAGGAAAAATTTTCCTCCCCTACAATTATTTTATTGTAATTAAGATTGTTCTTTCTTGCTAGAAAATGATTCTACACACTGCCTGAATTCTTCCTGGTCACTGTTATTCCTTTGGCTACTTCATGTGAAGAACTAACTCATTAATAAAAGACCCTGATGCTGGGAAAGACTGAAGGCAGGAGCAGAAGCGAGTGACAGAGGATGAGCTGGTTGGGTGGCGTCACCGACTCGATGGACATGAGTTTGAGCAGGCTCTGGAAGTTGGTGATGGACAGGGAAGCCTGGTGTGCTTCAGTCCATGGGGTCGAAAAGAGTTGCACATGACTGAGCGAATGAATGGAACTGACTTGACTGTTACCCAGTCCATTACATGGACGCCTGGTGGCAGCAAAAGATGCATCCCTATAAGGACAAGTCTCCAGGTAATTGATACTTATAAATATTCTATTCCAACAGTCACTAAACCACACTTGTAAGGATCCTAACACTATAAGGACTCAACAGAAACACTTAATTTAATATTTAATTTCCTCCTAGTTATCAGACATTTCACAAAGACATCCAATGGTCAAAGCAAGATGTATACCAATTAGAGAAGGTACAGCACAGCTGAAATTCAATAGAACTGATGCAAACTATTTTTTAAAAAATTAGCTTTCCTATGCTACTTGTTGAGTATTCAGACACGAACTCCCACTGCCTAAGACACTGAGCTTTGCTGATTGCTAGGTGTTGCCCTAACTCTCCTGGAAACTTGATATTTATAGTATTTACTTGGACTATAGCCATCCTGTCAACCACAGTTTCTTGGGCAGCAATATTTTCCATCCCTGTGACCTTGGTCTGGCATTTTGCTTTCTGGAAGAAAATGGATAGTAGCCCTTGCCCTCAAATTAAGTAACCAACTCTTGGTTTCAGAAATGCAAATTTGATTGTCTACAGCCTTAAGCAATTGATACTCCCACCTCTGCTCAAACCAAGCAAGCATGGAGTTGAAATAGATATATTCCAATAGATGTCTCTTTTCTTTCTGTCAACTCTCTATACTTGGGGATAGGTGTTATGACCTAAACAACAGAGTGCAGAATATTTGCTGTTGGAAGGCTAAATAGCTAATGTAATGGGAAAGTTACTCAGTCTGTGTATACATCCATACACTCATCCAAGAACATGACTCCTTGGAGAAGACCCTGGTGCTGGGAAAGATTGAGGGCAGGAGGAGAAGGGGATGACAGAGGATGAGGTGGTTGGATGGCATCACCGACTCAATGGACATGAGTCTGAGCAGGATCCGGGTGTTGGTGATGAACAGGGAAGCCTGGCATGCTGCAGTCCATGGGGTCACAAAAAGTCGGACACAACTAAGTGACTGAACTGAACTGAAGAACATGCATTTAACCATTTTCTTGGCTTAGCTTCTAGCATACTATTCCTAAATCTGACAATATGGGATGACGTTAAAGTGTCAGAAAATGTTTTTAAAATAGTAATGAATGTATAAATCTAAATATATAGATGATGAACTTCTGATCCCCAAGAGTAAATTGAAAAAATCACCAAGGAAATAATCATTTAAAAGCTTTTTTTTTCCCAGAAAAAATGAATATATATGTTCCTTTTCATGCCATGTAATTTATTAGTTACTCATTCTACAAAACTCTCATATCAATTCTTACATAAGTGCAGGGGGAAAGTACCTTAAAAGAGACAGTTTAGGATAATTGCATTTCTCTCTGTTTCTTCACCCTCTTTCCCAACTGCCATGTTTACTTGCAGAACCTGTCATTTGGTTTTTAGATACAAAAAGAGAATGAAGAGTATTCCTTTTAAAGTTTTGATTACTTTTTCTTTCATGTTGGCAGGCCTATTCAATTTATCGGACACAGACATTGTGTTGGGAAAGAGTAATAGAAATTTAATTACCAATTACCCAATAGTGTCCTGGGAACAAGGTAAGAAAATAAATGCAACAATTTCAAATCATGAAGGCCGGTGTCTTGAAATATAATAGAAACTCTGTCATGTTAATCATTCTGGGGGAAATTGCAGAAGAATGTATTCCACTCCATCCACGTCCTAAAAGGTGGGTGGAACTCGGTACAATATCACCTCAAAGAGGCTGATAAACTTAAGAGTGTCTTGCTGTCCTGCTAAAGAGCCCCAGATTGTTGTGTTCTTGAAGATGTGTGTGTGTGTGTGCGCTAAGTCACTTCAGTGGTGTCCGACTCTTTATGAACCTATGGACTATAGCCCTCCAGGCTCCTCTGTCCATGGGATGCTCCAGGCGAGAATACTGGAGTGGGTTGCCATGTTCTTGAAGATATGTGAACATATTCCCATGTCCTTCTAGTTCCTGTCTTCATGCTCAGCTTAACTTCCTGCTGTGATTTCATTTCATTTGGTTCTAGATTCACAACCAGTTTTCTTTAGTCTTTAAAGTTTAATGGCCCTGGCTTTTTATTTTTTTGTTTGCCTGTTTATTTTATGACTTCCAGATTTGTGAGTTTCAGAGGATCAAATATAACAGAACTCAATACAATTTCTGGTTGGTTAATTAAAGGGTTAGTACCATATATATTTACTTATTTTTCTGTGTCAGATGCATCAAATATGGACCTAAATGGATGAGTTTGATTTGCCAAGTATGTTAAAAAAACTTATGCTGGGTACAATATATTTTAAAAAAATGAAAATTAATAAATTTCATGACTCATGCTCTGACTAATCCCACCTTCTTTACTCACATTCTATGATGTCGGTCCCCAGACTCTATGCTCTGTCTGAATCTATTTGTCCATAAATGTGTTTTATGTTCCAAAACCTGGGCTCACCATGTCCCCTTCCTCTGGATCACCCTCCCTCCGCATCAAATTGTGTTCTTATCAAAGCTCATCTCCTTTCCCCTCGGCTGTGCCACACAGAACTGACTGCCCCCATCCTCCCTGGCACCATGCCCTTCCCTGGCACTCCTACTGCAGGGCTGACTTCATCTGGGTGTGCATTTCCAGGGCATTTTATATGTGCCCGTCTCTTCCATGAGAATACCAGCTTCTCAAAGGCGACACACATCTTCTAAAAAATCATTCTCAGTGATAAACATTTACATAAATATAAGGTTATATTATACATAAATGTGTATACATATACTACGCTGCTGGTGGTCAATCGCTCAGTCATGGCTAACTCTTTCCAACCCCTATGGACTGTGAAGCCTGTCAGACTCCTCTGTCCATGGGGTTTCCCAGGCAAGAATACTGAAGGGAGACACCATTTCCTACTCCAGGGGATCTTCCCGACTCAGGGATCAAACCTGCATCTCCTGCATTGGGAGGCAGATTCTTTACCACTGAGTCACCTGGGAAGCCCATACGTAGACAGTACTATACTACACTACTTATAAAAAAAAAAAAAAAAAAAAAAAGACCTTCACTTAATCGCATGAAGCAGACACAATGATTATCCCCATTTTAGAGGAAATAAACTCAGAGAGAGGTTAGGTTTCTTGCCCCAGGTCACAGATCTGACAGGTGGAGGCTCTGGGATTCAAATCTGGTCTGCTCTACCCCACAACTGGTGATCTCAGCTACCCAGCCGAGTGTGCCTTCCTGTTGGACTCATCATTTCCTTAAAACAGTAATACAGTTGACAGGGGGAAATGTTATGAATGAACACAGAACAGAGGCCAGCTTTGCCATTTATTACCTCTTCTAACCATTTTAGGCCTCCATCAATTACTAACGTAACTGCTATACCAGAATGAACATTATTTATATGTATGCAGTTTATGTTTATGAGAAATGAATGCAAAGGGTTTGATACAGAGCCTGAATTTTAAAGCTGCTAATACACATAGTCAGTTACAGACACTGACTTGAAACCAAGTGAGCGAACGTCTTCCAGACTAAAAATGTTTGTGGATTTAAACATTCAAGAGCCCTTTTTGCCTACCTATGGAAGAAGACTATTTTTTGGTCAAAGACTATTTTTTGGTCAATAGCCATAGAAAGTGAAAATGAAAGTCACTAAGTCATGACCAACTCTTTGCGACCCCATGAAGTTCTCCAGGCCAGAATACTGAAGTGGGTAGCCTTTCCCTTCTCCAGAGGATCTTCCCAACCCAGGGATCAAACCCAGGTCTCCCTCGTTGCAGGCGAATTCTTTACCAGCTGAGCCACAAGGGAAGCCCAAGAAGACTAGAGTGGGTAGCCTATCCCTTCTCCAGCAGATCTTCCATAGACTGAGTTCTAAACTTTGACCTTCCCCCCTATCGCCCCTACATTGACACTGAGGTGCTTACGACCTTCATCTGTAAGATAGATACAGCCATTTCAAAAGGGCATGCTTTGGGGAGACTCCAGCTAATCCAAGGAAAATGTATGCCCCGATTTTTCTGGTTTTAAAGTAACCTCTGCCAGGACCCCAAACAGCAGGACACTCTCCCTATTGTGGAGGCTTACCATTTCCCATCAGCTTCCTGTCTGGCAGCTCAAATGGTCCCTTCCCCTTGTATAAGGTTAACAGATTTTAAAAGATCAGCTCCAGTAATAAGCAATATAATGGCAAAGAAGAGGTGCCACCGATAAAGTTAGACTAAGTAACCCTCTGAGGTTACAGACCCTAAGGGATGCTTAAGCTTTATCAGTGATTTCCAGGCTGGGTGGCCTGGCAGGCACTTAGCGAAAGAGGTGCTTTTCTGGGTATCACACGCACAGCATCATCAAAAGAGTATCTCAAGCAAAACACCCGCCAGACTGCCTTCTCACTTTGGAAAGCTCACTTCTGTTCCACTGAAATCCATCAATATTGTCGAGAGCCACGTGTCCCTGTCTCCCTCCAGATGGACTTTCCACCCATGGACAGCAGCCTCTGACACATATCCAAGGCACTACCATAACACTCTTCTTATAACCACAGGAAGATCATCACAGCAAGACTGGATAAGAACAGACATGTGATCTCCATACTGGTTATGAAGTCCTTTTCTTTCTCCACAGATTTCAGATCTCCAATCCCCCTTCCCAGTTTTATTGAGATAGAGTAAATGTATAGCATTGCATGTTGACAGTGTACAATATAATGATATATGTGTATAATGTGAAATTATTACAATAGGTTAACAGGCATTATTTCCCATAGTTACAAATTGCTACTCTCATGATGAAAGCTTTCAAGATCTAGTCTCTTACAATGTTAAAATACGAAATGTGCGTGTGTGCTAAGTCACTTCAGTTGTGTCCGACTCTTTGCAACCCCATGGACTGCAGCCCACCAGGCTCCTCTGTCCCTGGGATTTTTCAGCCAAGAATAGGGGAGTGGGTTTCCATTTCCTCCTTCAGGGGATCTTCCCGACCCAGGGATCGAACCTGCATCTCCTGCATTGCAGGGGGATTATTTACCCACTGAACCATTGGGGAAATAAGGAGGGGCTTTTTTTGTTTTGTTTTGTTTTTAAAGCAAATATTATTTCTACTTCACCTTCTAATAAGGTTCTACCTTCTCTATTCTTAAATGGGCATTAAGGATGCATTTCCTTCTCTTACCACTTCTCTTTCGCCCTCCTTTTTCATGCACACATCTATTTTGGTTTTATTCTATTTGTCTCTTTACTTTTCTTTATCTTCTTCTTTACCCACCCCTTAACCTCTAATTTTTTCTCAGATCCACAATTTCCAAAGTCTGTTTCAATTACTCTGGCTTTGACCTTCTAAATTTCTACCTGCCTCTTCATGTTAGCATTTCCTTCTCTTTCATTGTGCATGCACCCCCACCCTCTACTACCCCCTTCTTCGACTTTCATCTGTGTTAAATGTCTTCTCTTATTTATTTCCAGCCAGGTGGACAAACAACTAGTTAAGTCCAAATACAGTCCCCTCCTCCCCACCAAATCCGCATATATTCAACAGGATACTTTTAAACAACTTTCGTTGGATTTAAAGTACACACATAAAGGGTTATATATCAGAGCTGTTTGGCCAAATGCCTCTGGAGAATAAAATTGCCCCGGTTGAGGACCACCACTGCCCTAGAGGAAAGTCAACTTTCTCTATCACTAATAAACCAAGAATTTTAGGTAACCTACCATTTGGACATCTTTCTCATGATGTTTTCAACATAAATCCCAACCTACAAAGTTTAGGAATATAAATTCGATCTCAAATACATGGATATATAACCAAGATAACCTAAGTACCATGTGTATTATTAAGAATCAGCTAGTTCTGGGTTCAAATTAAATTTTGGATGCCTACTAGCTATGAGATTTAAGTAAGCTGTGTGCTAAGTCGCTTCAGTCATGCCGACTCTCTGTGACCCCACGGACTGTAGCCCTACAGTCTCCTCTGCCCATGGGATTCTCCGGGCAAGAAAATGTTAACTCAATCTTAGCTTTCCTATTTGTAAGGTGGGGCCATTTCTCATGCTTCACTCACTGGACTTCTACAAATATTAAATAACATCATGAAAGAAAGACACCTAAGGGGCTTCCCTGCTTGTCCAGTGACTATGACTCCATGCTCCCAGTGCAAGGGGCCCAGATTTGATCTCTGGTAAGGGAACCACATCCCATAAGCTGCAAGGAAGATCTTTGTGTTGTTTTAGTCCCTATGTTGGTCCGACTCTTTGCGACCCCATGGACTGTAGCCTGCTGGCTCTTCTGTCTGTGGGGTTTCCCAGGCAAGAATACTGGAGTGGGTTGCCCTTTCCTTCTCCAGGGGATCTTCCCGACCCAGGGATGGAACCCGTGTCTCTTGCATTGGGAGGTGGGTTCTTTACCACTGGGCCAATAGGGAAGCCCACTTGTTCGTTTACTCTATCCCTAAACCAAGGTTTATTGTAGACTTCTAGAAGTCTTTCAAGGCCTAACGTTCTTGTCAATATGTAACAACCATATACCAAGAAAGTCCAAAACACCTGAGTTGACGCACTAAAGTCACCCATCTGCACCAGAAGAAAAGATCAGCACCTGGAGCCTTTTCTCTCTTGCCTCTTTATTGAGAATCCTGAGAGAGTCAATCAAGAAAAATATGAGGTAGGCAAGATACCACTACAAGTAAAAAGAATTTCTAGACTCACTAAATTGTTTAAACTAAGACCTAAAGCTGCCCAATAAGTAAACAAATGAATTAATTTTAAAAATCCTTAAAAAAGAGACACTTAAAAATAGCTTGAATATAGTGATGATATGTTTATCAAGACATATCGTATCATTGAGGTTTCCCTGGCAGCTCAGTGGTAAAGAATATGCCTGCAATGGAGGGGATGTGGGTTCAATCTCTGGGTCAGGAAGATGCCCTGGAGAAGGAAATGGCAACCCACTCCAATATTCCTGCCTGAGAAATCCTGTGGACACAGGGCTACAGTCTATGGGCTCTCAAAGAATCGGCCACAGCTTAGCAACTAAACAACAACAAATAGCACGTCATCACCATTATCAACCTCAACTCCCACGTATAGCTCTATTAACACAGAATAAGCAACCACCCTCGGAAACTAACGGGTAATTAAGCTGGTAATATCCTCACCTCTTTTCCTGCAACACTATCTCCTCTTCTGCCCTTTTCTCCTTCTTTGGATGTAAAGACCAGAAAGACGAGGCAAGAGAAAGTCGCAGGAGGGCAAGAGTGAAGGAGCAGCCCCCGTCTCTCTCTGTCATGGACAGGGTCATCAAAACTGAATAATCCATTCAATGAGTTACTTAATTAACTGGGTGAAGGGTGAGGCTGAAACAGCTGAGTTAAATAATGAGACGTCAAACACAGAAGCTTAGCCCAAGGAGGGATTTGAAAACCCTCTTCCTGTCACAAGAAACCACAGGATTTTTCAGGCAGATGACATTAAGGGGTTTAATCTTTCCATTTTTTGTCCTTCTGGAAGCAATGGTCTTAAAAAAAAAAAAAATCTCCTGAAATAAGGCCAAATGTAAAATTAGCATTTATGTAGCAGAGGTCATTAAAATGAGTTAGCCCAGGCCCTTTATAATATTAAGCCAGTACAAAATGAGAAGAATAAAAAATAAGGAAAAAAATAAAAGGTCTAGTTAAAAGGATCTTAAATGGAGAGGCAGTTGCTAATAGCCAGGCTATCTCAGAAGGGCTAATTAAGCTGGAAATAAATGTGGTTCAAATGGAAAAGCTTTTGTGTGATCCACCGAAATGTCAGATGGCTGACCACAAGACTCACCGGCTGTTAATTAAAATCTAGTTGTCATCCCCAGTTCAGAGGATGTAAGCATCTCTCTCAACACTCTTTCTAAGAACATTACAGCCAGACACCCACCCTCCCCACTCTCATTCATCCTGCCAATTAATGTTGACGTTCCTCTACACGTTTTGGGGTCAAAAGATGAAAGCATAACCTATTTTTTTTTTTTTTTGTAAAACTGAGACAGCTAATCCCAATTTAAGTATTTGTGACAGTAATGAACACAAAGAATACAATGTAAATCCAGGCTGACTGAAAAATTGTGGCTGCTGGTTCTCTCAGAGCAAACAGTGTTCAACATCCTCAGTCAGATGAGTAACAATGTTTCTTTCCATTCACCCTGGGTGTTACATCCCTGCAGTCCTGCACTTCCTGGGTGTTCATGTTCTTTCTGAAGACAGGCTAATAGAAAAGGTTACCTCTTCCCTAGGCTTGCAATTACCAAATACAGGGATCCTTGTAGCATTCTTAGAATTTCTGTGACATCTGCGCACTGCCTGTACTATTTATCTAGTGAAAATGACATATATGTGTGTGTGTGTGTATATATATATAGCACATGCATACATGCATATACATGTGTGTACACACACATGTGTATATATGCACACACACACGCCTCTCTTGTTTACTCACTAAGTTGTGTCCTACTCTTTGTGACCCCATGGACTGTTGCCCACCAGGCTTCTCCATCTATGGGATTTTCCAGGCAAGAATCCTGGAATGGGTTGCCATTTCCTTCTCCAATACACAAACATACAGTTGAAATAATTTATGTAATCATAGGTTTGATATGTGAATTATTTTTCACATGTACATACAACTCAGCTAAACTTTTGGGGGTGACAGTTCAATAGCGTCATAGTTCATTTTATACAAGTGAACTCATTCGTCAAACCTCCTCAAAGCGTGCACTTAAGATCTGTTCAGTTGCTAAGTCACATGTGACTCTTTGCAACCTCATGTGCTACATGTAGCACACCAGGATCCTCTGACCTCCACTGTCTCCTGGGGTTTGCTCAGATTCATGTCCATTGAGTCAGTGATACCATCCAACCATCCCATCCTCTGTCGCCCCCTTCTCCTTTACCCTCAATCTTTCCCAGCACCAGGGTCTTTTCCAGTGAGTCAGCTCTTTGCATCAGGTGGCCGAAGCACTGGAGCTTTAGCTTCAGCAGCAGTCCTTCCAGTGAACATCAGGGTTGATTTCCTCTAGTATTGACTGGTTTGATCTCCTTGCAGTCCAAGGGACTGCACCACAATTTGAAAACATCATTTCTTTGCTGCTCGGCCTTCTTTATGGTCCAACTGTCACCTCCATATGTGACTTCCGGAAAAACCATGGCTTTGACTCTATGGGACCTTTGTTGGCAAAGTAATGTCTCTGCTTTTTAATATGCTGTCTAGGTTTGTCATAATTTTCTTTCCAAGGTGCAAGATACATTGTGTATCTCAATGTAAACAAGTACACTTCAAAAAAGCCATGGGTAAGTAGTGATCTTTTGTTAACGATCAGCATTTTAAAGTGTTTAAGGTATTGATGTCTCACTCTGAAATGCTTGAAAACCAAAACAAGGTGAACAGATGCTGGCATGAGTCGATGAATAGATATATGAAAAAACAAAAATGATAAAATCTAAGTTGTAGTGTCTCAGTGGTGTTTGTTTATGACTCTTTCACTTTTTCTATATTTGAAAAATAATGTTGAAAAAATAAACAAAACTAAAATGACAACAAGATGTTTATCCATATACCAAAAAAAAAAAAAAAAAAATCCCACTACTGAAAAACACTCCAGACTTATGAGAATCGCAGAGGTCATCAATGAACCCTTCATGAAAACACTGCCAAATTTTGAACAAGATGCAAAATATACTTTTGCTGAAAGTGAAGGTCACTCAGTCATGTCTGACTCTGAGACCCCATGGACTATACAATCCATGGAATTCTCCAGGTCAGAATACTGGGGTAGCCGTTGCGTTCTACCTTCCAGAGAGAACCGTGAAGTGAGCAGGGCACACGTGTAGGCCGTAAGAGGCAGAACGTGACACTAAGCCAATATCCCAGAGCAACACCTTGTCCCCCAGCACGTCATCATGAACAAATAAGGGCTCTGGTCAGCCTGCTCCATGCTTATGTTCAAACAGCGACCCACAGATCCCTTTATGGACACTCGGAGACACTGTGTGTTGCAGCAACAATTGTGTTTTTACTGCTGCTGCCAGGTTTAGTGATATTTAGTGTGGGCCTTGAACAGAAAAAGGTTGAGGATGATAACTTTGGGGGGCAATTGTTTGAAGCCACTTAGAATTTGGAGAATGTCTAAATGTGTCATGAAAGTTCTCCTTTTCCACCTGAGGCAAGGAGTCAACTCACTGGAAAAGACGCTGATGCTGGGAAAGATAGATGGCAGGAGGAGAAGGCGGTGGCAGAGAATGAGATGGTTGGATGGTATCACGGACACAATGACATGAGTTTGAGCAAACTCTAGGAGATGGTGAAAGACAGGGAAGCCTGGTGTGCTGCAGTCCATTTGGATGCAAAGAGTCAGACATGACTTAGCGAATGGACGACAACTCCTTTCACACAGGACACATTCTATTTTACTCCAGCCTGATCCCTGCCTTACGGGACCTGCCTATCCATTCACAGTTTGGCTCTAGAATCATCTTCCTCTAAGTCCCCACCCTCCCTCCAGCCTCACTGGATGGTTGGCTCTTCCCACTCCCATGCCTTCCTATCAGAAGGAATTGCTTATTTGTCTGAACATTTAGCTGATCCATCACATGGCATGGATTCCTCAGACTCAGTCTAGGGGTTAATGAGCCTCGTCTTCTTATCCATCCGTGCATTCTCCCATAACCAACACACTAGAGACTTACCCCAATTCTCCACTGGGTTATGAGTGTTTGGGAAAACCTGTCACCAATCTTGCCCCCCATCCAGTCTACCTCATGGGGACGGAAAGGACTCTTCTGATGGGCCACTCTTCTTTCTCCCTCTCCCTCTCTTTCTCCTCCTGCTTGCTACCTCCAAACAATACCCCTGTTTTCATGTTGACCTCTCTTTCCTAAGCTCACCTAGGGTGGTAAGCAATACCTAGGATAGTAGCCAGGACTCCACCTTGTAGAGGCCAGCTTCAAGTTACCTCTCTTTGGAGCTCATTCCCCTATGGCAAGAGGTGGGTCAAGGCCCTCCAAACTACTCAATCGCTTCCAAGGTCTACATATGACTTTAAAGATAAAGTGGGTTGAGTGACAGGTAATTTCAGCTTGGGGAGAAGCAACAGGGCATTGTGTATAGCACTTCAAACTCTGGATCCAGATCACCTGGATTAAATCTAGTTCTTACAGACCCCGGTTTGAGTTCCCTGAAACATGCAGCAAATTCCCACTGGCTCTCTATTTCACATACAGTAGTGTATATGCTTCCCTGCTGCTCTCTCCATCCGTCTCACTCTCTCCTTCCTCCCCACCTCCACCCCGCCCATGTCCATAAGTCTGTTCTCTTTGTCTGTGTCTCTGTTGCTGCCCTGAAAATAGGGCATCACTACTATCTTTCTAGATTCCAAATATATGTGTTAAAATACAGTATTTGTTTTTTTCTCTTTCTGACTTACTTCACTCTGTATAATTGGCTCTAGGTTTATCCACCTCATTAGAACTGACTCAAATGTGTTCCTTTTTATGGCTGAGTAATATTCCATTGTATATATGTACCAAGCTAGGTGGGAGGTGGGAAGGAGGTTCAAGAGGGAGGGGACGTAGGTACACCTATGGCTAACTCATGCAGATGTATGGCAGAAATGAAACCAATATTGTAAAGCAATGATCTTTTAATTAAAAATACATAATTTAAAGATAAAAAGCATCCTGGTTCTTTCATGTGTCAGCTGGGCAGCCCTAGGAAAAACAGTCCAGCTTTCGGCCCCTCAGTTTCTTCATCTTTAAAGTGGGGGTAACAGGAAGAGTACCAGTTTTTAAGGCTATTATAATAATGAAGTGGGTCTCTGCCAAGTCTTTTAATTGTACCTGGTACACAATAACTATAAATAAGTGTCTGCCAAGCAAACATAAAAAGCACCATTTTCCAGTGGGTAATAAACAGAATTCTGTCCTGTAATCCCCACTGGGTTTGCATACTTATTTTAGACCTGGTTGAGCATCCTTAGGGAAGGAGAAGGAAGGATGCCTCAGCTCCCTCCAACATCAGGACCAGCCCAGCTCCTGAACACCCACAGCTCCCTTGCTGGGGACCTTCCCACCAACTCTGAGGACCCATCTAGGCATTCAGTACAAGGTTCCTGTGCCAGACACTTGAGGACACTCAGATAAAGTTTGCGAACAGGACACAAAGCTCAGAGGACACAAATGGTCCATCTAATCTGTATCAGATGCTCAGGACCCAACCACTATGCGATGTCAACATTTAAAAGAAGTAGGAAGAAAAAAAAAAACCCTACACAGAATGTTAGATCTTGATGAAATGTTGATACAAAACTAAGAGGCACACATCGGTGTGACTTCAGAGGCAGGCAACACTATAATCAGCACCTAAATTATGTGAAGCTGTTCCTTTATTCCTGTAATTTGATTGCACATAAATCAATTTTGATTAGATTCAAAAATTACTGAACACGCACCTCAATGAGCTGTCAAGTCTTATCTGATAACATAAACTTTACATGGGATCAGTGTTAATACTACCTGGAGCCCGTGGAGGAATCCTCACAACAATGGCAGACATCATTAAATACTGAAAATGTAGAAACATAATTAAATTAGCTGATACTCATCACTCTCCTTCTATAGAGGCTCTAATTTAATGCACTTGCAAATGTAATGAGGCTCGCTGGATTGAAAAATATGGTGGAAATAACAGAAACAAGATTACATTAATTGGAAGAGATACCGATAAGGCAGATTGCTCTGCATTTTTAAAACTCTTTTTTTTTTTTTTTCTTTCTTGGAAAACCACATAGTTCTGAAAACCATGACAAGGCTGGTTTTCACCCTAGTTAGAAAGAACTTAGGCAACATCGGAGTAAGAAGGAAAGGCCAGAATGTTTTCTTAAAGTTCTAACAAAATGAGTTCACTCCAGAAATATCTGAAAAAGGGAAGATGTCTTGACTTTGTGTCTGTTCTTTTAATTGGAATATAACTGCTTTATGACATTAGGCTAGTTTCTGCTGCATAACAAAGTGAATCAGCTATGCGTGCGTGCGTGCTGAGTCGCTTCAGTCGTGTCCAGCTCTTTGCGGCCCTGTGGACTGTAGCCCGCCAGGCTCCTCTGTCCATGGAATTCTCCAGACATGAATACTGGAGTGGGTTGCCATGCCCTTCTCTAGGGGATCTTCCCAGCCCAGAGATGGAACTCATATCTCTTGTGTCTCCTGCATTGGCTGATAGGTTCTTTACTACAAGCGCCACTGTGGAAACCCTAAGACTACCACACAACACAGCATTCCCACGCCTGAGCATACACCCTGAGAAAACCATAACTCAAAAAGACACACGCACTCCAGTGTTCATTGTGTCCCTTCTTATAACCGGCAGTTTGGCCCCAGGAATTCTTATTGGGCACACACCCTCCACGTATTCATTCATTCATTCCAATTGTTACTTTTGTTGGCAAGTACCTACTATGTCTGAAATTGTGGGGCTACAGGGGTGAAAAAAAAAAAGCTGTGTTTTGGATGCCTCTCTAGTGACTTGGCTTTCTGTATTTCTCACTTTCATACTTAATCCAATTGCAATTAAATAATTGATTTTGAAATTGTTTTTGTAATGCTTCTTTCTCTCTCTCACTACCCACTCAGAAGGTAATTTCTTAGAAGACAAGGCTGGTCCCTAGCAGGAGTGGCAGTAGGGGAGGGTCTTGTATGGTGGTTTACACAGTACATGTTCCTTGGGTGTTTACTGAGTAAATAAAATAGTTAGTTTAAAGTTACCCTCCTGGGCTTGACATTAGAATGGTGGAAGGGGGAGCTCTAGCATCCTTCTTCTCCCGACATGATTTCACAGTCACCTCGAGAAGTTTTCAGTAACCTCAGGGAAAATACCACAAAATTTATTAACCCCCATCCAAAACCCATTTCCGTTCACTTTCCTTTGAAAACCAGTTTCGCCGTGGCTACTTTGGAAATAAGAGATGGCCTTGGAAAATCATTTGAAGCAACGACATCCTAACTGTCAAGGGACAGGAAGGACATCACTCTGAGCAGAATGAAAGTGAGTAGAAGGCAAGATGTTCAGTTCTGTTGATGGCTTTGTAAGAACTCCAGAAGATCCACAGTTCATTTGCCATCATCACTCACTTCAGAGCACCTGACAAATGTGATCAAGGATACAGCCCTGCAAGAAACCCAAGCTCACCAAAACCAGAAAAACAGCCAAGAACTCCAAGGAGGACAGGTTATTTCCTTTGCTCTAAGAACTCTGAAGACATAAAACCATCACTTAGAAAAGGAAAGGGAAAGTTGCTCAGTTGTGTCCGACTCTTTGAGATTCGGCGGACTATACAGTCCATGGAATTCTCCAGGCCAGAATACTGGAGTGGGTAGCCTTACCCTTCTCCAGGGGATCTTCCCAAACTAGGAATTGAACCCAGGTCTCCTGCATTGCAGGCAGATTCGTTGCCAGCTGAGTCACAAAGGAAGGGATGCGGTGTTTCACTAACCCAAGGGTATTCCCCGGCTTCCTCTGTAGGAAAGTGTTAACCACATCAAGCACCTACGCCACCGTCCCCTCCCTCCCCTGTCCCCGTGCAAGCTGTGCTCACTTGCAGGTTGCTGCTGCTATTTGGTCACTCAGTCGTGTCCAACTCTCTGTGACCCCACGGACTGTAGCCCACCAGGCTCCTCTCTCCATGGGATTTTCCAGGCAAGAGTACTGGAGTGGGTTGCCATTTCCTTCTCCAGGGGGTCTTCCCGACCCAGGGATTGAACCCGGGTCTCCCACATTGTAGGCAGACGCTTTACTGTCTGATCCACTAGGGAAGTCCTTACAAATATGTATTATATGATTATAATAAAAATCATCCTGCATTTACTATGAGCCCTAAATCCAAAAGCTAGTGACCTGATAAGAGGAAAGAGAGGGAGATTTGAGGCAAAGAGGCACACAGAGAAAGCCCTGTGACATCCAGGGCAGAGACCAGAGGGACGTGGCCACAAGCCAAGGGAAGCTGAGCTTTTGGTGGCTGGGAGAGTTGCATGGAAGGACTTCTTCATCAGAGCCCCCCAAACAAGCCAATCCTACAAACACCTTGCTTTCGGACTTCTGGCTTCTGGAATTGTGAGAGGATAAGCTGCTCTTGCTTTAAGCCATGGGTTCTGGTCGTTTGTTAGAGGACCTTCAAGAAATTAATACAGTGGGTGGGTATGGGGTCTGGAGTTTCCAGGACATAAATGGAGAGCCTTGAGAATAAAACCAACAAAGTTGAAAGCAGTGGCAAGAAACAGAGAAATGGGCCTTCATCATTGCATCTAATGTCTAGGCAGAGCCAAAAAGCCAGTGCTTCGACTCTTTGGTTTCAAGAACATATGTAAATCCTTCCTGTTTCCCTGGCTTTTGCTGAAGTTAAGTTTAGTTAGAATTCTGTCTATTGCAACCTAAAGAATCCTAGAGAAGCAGAAAGCCATATATTTAATGAAACAAGGTAATTGGGGAACTGACTGAACAGTAACGGTTGGGGTTTCACACACCAGCCTGCAAAAAGAGGGGACACCACCAAGCCCTCCCCGCTTTCATGTGAAGCTGAGCATGGACAGCTATTTAAAGAGTCAGACTAGACTGGACATTTCCCCTTGTAACAAGATATGCCAGCCAGAGTGATGGGGATGCTGACTCATTATCACAGAACCTGGAATTTAAATTAGAGTTGTTGTTGCAACAACAGTGTCAGACGGGCTGCCTCTCTGCTCAGGGAGAAGACATCAGAAGTTGTTTTTCCTTCCAGGCCAGAACACATCCTCGGTCTCCTGTTAAGGGCCATGCACGTTAAGAGTCTGGAAGTCACTGTAATTGGTATGCAACCCTGACCCTTGGCGAGCTCTTTATCGCCACCGTCCTCTGTTCTCTGCGATTCCCCCAGAGATGATTAAGCTCCTCCCACACCTCCGTTTCAGCCCAGAACTCTGAACTATAAATAACCCTCTCGCCTTCTCTGGGCTGTGTTCTCACGCTGTAACTCTGCTTTTGTGAACGGCTGGGCCCATTCCTCATCTAATGGGAGGACAACAGCGAAGTAAACACAGCGCTCCAGGCAGTGAATTCTTCAGCAAGGGAAGCGAGATTCAGCCTCACCCAACACAGAAAGAGGCCCCAAGCACACAGCCTCGGTGGATTCTGTTGAACGTTCTCCTTGAGCAGCAAGCTTTGTCACAAGTTGATACTGTTTCCCCCCCTCCTCCTTTTCTGGTGCCAACACATCGCATTCAAGTGCTGGCGGGGGGGGGGGGGGGGGGGGAAGATGAGGTTTTCTGGAAGCAAGTGCACATGAATTTGAACCCCATCTCTGCCATGCACTAGCTATGTGTTCTTGGGCAAGTTATTTAATCTCTGTATTCTGACTCCCTTCTCTACGAAATGAGTATCTCCACAGTACTTTCTCCAGAGGGTTGTGTGAGGACTAAAGAAAACAATCCACATTAAATGCTTAGCGGTAATATGATAAACATTAGTTACTATGCTTGTTTATGATCACTATCATGAGCAGGGGGACTCTGAACACAGGACTCTAACCTTCCTCTGTGTCAGGGTCTTCTTCCATAAACTATAACAGTCTCCAACACATACAATTATCGTCACACTGAATGCGCTTACACCTGTTAAGTATTCGGAACAGTGTTCTAAGTAGGTGTTCAGTAGACGGCATCAATTACAATCAATGGCTTTGTTGCTCTCGTTTTATTTTACTCAGGAATACACCTAATCGTATTCAGTGATCATTAAGCACCACAATAGGCAGGTCTCCATGCCGGATGCCTGCAGAGAAGATGGACAGCCAGACCCAAACGCTCTCTCTTCTCATGTCCATGGAAACACATTAATATAACACTGGGATCACAGACATTCAAGATACAGTGGAAGAAAAGGAGTGAGTGGAAACTCTGCCTCAGGCAGTAGAAAACATCACAAAAGTTGCTGCATTTGAGCCAAGTCTTGCATGCCAATGAGGAAGTTTTCCAGGTGGACAGGAAAAACCAGGCAAGCAAGGCTTCCAGATGCTCACGCGAGACAGAGGCGAACATGGAAGCACAGAACAGGACACGGGGAGTAAACAGCTCTGCAAAGTTGCCCAGTGGCACCGAGGGATGCTTGAAAAGCCACCTGAATGTTTAGAAAGCTTTGTTTCTGCCCTTACAGCTGCCCTGACACCTTCCACGTCTCCATGTGACTTTCCGCCCCTGTCCGAATCCAGGTCACCTCCTCAGGAGACATTCCCTGACCTTCCTAAGTAAAAGAGGACTCTATCACCCACTATCCACGGCCACGGCTTATTTCCTCCAGGTGAGATTATGTAACGTTTCCGGGAGGTGTCTATTTATGCACTGACTGCCTTCCCTCCTTCAGATCGTTGGTTCCCTGAAAGTCAAACCTCGTCTGGGATGCATACACATCCGGGGCACCTGGAACACCTGTGACGCCTTGAACAAGTGCTTTTGAATGAATGGGTGCAGGACTGTTGTGACTCCTAATTGGAGGTTCATGCCTTCAGACCGGTCAACACCACCCAGGGAAAGGTGACTTTTTGAGGCTTTCCAGACCTCAAAGGGAGGAAGATCGGGATCCACCTACTTCACATTCTGGGCATTAAAGGTTTCACGTAAATCAATTCCAAACTTGACGTTTCCCGGCGGAAGGGCCTGATAGAGAGATGAGGTCAACATGTCAGTTCTAGGTTCAGGCTGTCACATGTGATCTCCATGCTCTTTTAACCCCCTGGCTTCTGCTGGATACAGATGCTGCTGCTGCTGGTGACAATGATGATGGCGATGAACGTGATGGTGATGATGAGAGAGGTGAGGCTGACAATGATGGTGATGATGATGGTTATAATGACGGTGACGATGCTGATAAACAAGATGGTGACAATGAGGGCGGTGATGCTGACAATGATGGAGATAGTGGTGACGATGTTGATAACGATGATGCTGATGATAATGATGGTGTTGACAAAGAGACCCTTGGGAAAGGCTGACCCCCAAGATGGATAGACCCTCCAATCACTGCAGGAAAGGGAGCCAACTCCCTAGCCAACTTGGACTAGAAGGAAATTGAAAAGAAAAAAGAAAACACTTCTACTGCCTTTGAGTCATTAGCATGTGTGGGGATGGGGCTCTATGGATAATTGCATGAGTTAAAAATAAATTTAAAACCTTCGTATTTATTTAGCTGTGTCATATGGCTTGCGGAATTTTTGTTCCTTGACCAGAGATTGAACCCAGGCTCTCCACAATGAGAGCATGGAGTCCTAATCGTTAGACTAATCACCTAATTCCCTAATGAACTTTTTAAAAGAATATGAAATAGGGACACAAATATGCTTTAGTCATTGACTAGCCAGGTGCCCAAAGAGGAGAAAGAAAAGTTAAGTACAGGTAAAATGATGCAAACTTTGCTTCTGCACAAAAGCTTGGCAATTCCCACCAAAGAGCCTCTAGTCAGGGACTGGGGCTTCGCCTTTGCCTTGAACTGATGTTTAGCCTTCCCTGTAGACAGCAGCCCCCGACCCGCCCCCCAACATCCTCACAAAGGAACTGGGCAGTGTCCTTGTCTCTACAGTGGGAGTGAAAAGTCAGGACTCAGCAGTAAGGCTATCATGTCAGGGGATTGGGACAACTGATCCACAGAGAGCTCCTGGAACTAAGGGAGGTTACAGAGGTGGGGGGAGGGGGGAGGGAGTCTCACATCACTGAGGATTAGCGAGCAAGGGAATGCAGTTCCACACACCAAGCAGACTGTGCCTGTGAGAAGGGAAATGTGTTTGAGCTAGATCCATCTGCTGTGAGTGGCACTGCTGATTCTTCACGTGTGTGCCAACAGGCCAAAGCTCTAAGTAGAGAGTTTCCAAGGAGGGCAAATAGGCACTTGCATCGGTACCCTTCTGGACCCAGAGAGGGTGATGGAAAGCACAGTCATTTCATGGGGACAGAGCTCTTTATTTTAAGGGAATGACGGCCTGTCTAGTGGCCATGCTTACTGGAAAGGAGGACCTCCACTAAGGAGGCTTCTGAATTCTTAGCATGGATGAATGAAGTTCTAGTTGAAACACACTGGGGAACTCTCCAAATCAAAAAAGTTCTTAATCTTTAATGGAGGAGAAAGTGCTATTTGCAGAAGGAAAAAGGGTCACTAACAAAATACCTATGTTGTCAGTGTAAACTGTGTTTCATATAATGAGTCTGCATTAAACAAAGGAGCAGTTATCCTTAGGATACCATCCAAATGATCCTTAGTCTGCAGCAGAGGGCCAGCAGACCTTGCTGTGCATCGCATGGTAATTCCTTGGAATGTTTGTGTCTGGGTTTCATCCCAAAATAACTGGATTGAGCAGTTGGGATCCAGATATCTGTATCTTTTTCTTTTTTTAAAAAGTATAGTTGATTTCAGTGTTTCAAGCATACAACAAAGTGATTCAGTTTATGTGTGTGTGTGTCTGTGTGTGTGTGTCTGTGTGTGTGTATGTGTGTAATCTCTTCTTTATCCATTCATTTGCTGATGAACACTTAGTTCGCTTCCATGTCTTGGCTATTATAAACAGCACTGCTACAAACATTGGAGTACATGTATCTTGTTGAATTAGACTTTTCCAGCTATATATATGCCCAGGGGTGGGATTGCTGTATCATATGGTAACTCTATTTTTAGTTTTTTAAAGAACTTTCATATTGTTCTCCACAGTGGCTATGCAGATTTACATTCCCACCAACAGTGCAGAAGGGTTCCCATTTCTCCACACACTCCGCAGCATTTATTCTTTGTAGAATTTTCTAAAAAGATTTTTTTTTGATGCGGACCACTTTCAAAGTCTTTATTGCATTTGCTCCAATATTGCTTCTATTTCATGTTTTGGCTTTTTGGCCTGGAGGCATGTAGGATCCCAGATTCTTGACTAGGGATTGAACCCATACCCCTTTCACTGGAAGGCAGACTCGTAACCACTGGACTGCTAGGGAAGTTCTATAGACCTTTTTGATGATGGCCATTCTGAATGGTGTGAGGTGATACCTCACCATAGTTTGATTTGCATACCTCTAATAATTAGTGATGCCGAACATCTTTCCTTGTGTCTGTTGGCCATCTGTGTGTTTTCTTTGGAAAACTGTCTATTTAGGTACTCTGCCCATTTTTAGGGTTGGGTTATGTGTTTGTCTAATATGGAGCCACATAAGTTGTTTGTATATTTTGGACACCAATCCCATGTCATTTGCATCATGTGCAAGTGTGTTCTCCTGCTCCACAGGTTGTCTTTTCATCCCAAAGGCTGTGCAAATATCTTCTTCCATTCTGTTTCCTTTGCTGTGCAGAAACTTTTAAGTTTTATTAAGTCCCATTAGTTTATTTTCACTTTTGTTTCCAGTTGAGATCTAGGAATCTATATCTTGTAACCGTCTGTTAATAGCAAAAAGATTTGTTTGAAGTCCTGACCCCCAGGACCTCAGAATGTGAATTATTTGAAACAGGGTCACTACAGATGTATTATCATGAGTCAAGAAGAGGTCATACTAGAGTAGGGTAGGTCCCCAGTCCAGTAGGACTGGTTGCTGACGTCCTGAGAAAATGACCCTGTGAAGACACTAGGTCATTTGGGGGGCATGAAGAGAATGCCGCATAAAGACAGAGGGAGAGATGGAAAGGATACACATATGTATGGTCAGAACTCTCTGCCATGACCCATCCGTTTCGTGGCAAATAGATGGGGAAACAATGGAAACAGTGACCGACTTTATTTTGGGGGGCTCCAAAATCACTGCAGATGGTGACCGCAGCTATGAAATTAAGAGACACTTGCTCCTTGGAAGAAAAGTTATGGCCAACCTAGACAGCATATTAAAAAGCAGAGACATTATTTTACCAACAAAGGTAGGCAGTCTAGTCAAAGCTACAGTTTTTCCAGTAGTCATGTATGGATGTGAGAACAGGACTATAAAGAAAGCTGAGCACCAAAGAATTGATGCTTTTGAACTATGGTGTTGGAGAAGACTCTTCAGAGTCCCTTGGGCTGCAAGGGAGATCCAACCAGTCCATCCTAAAGGAAATCTGTCATGAATATTCATTGGAAGGACTGATGCTGAAGCTGAAGCGCCAATACTTTGGCCACCTGATGTGAAGAATCAGCTCATTGGAAAAGACCCTGATGCTGGGAAAAACTGAAGGCAGGAAGAGAAGGGGGCGACAGAGGACGAGATGGTTGGATGGCATCACTGACTTGATGGACATGAGTTTGAGTAAACTCTGGGAGTTGGTGATGGACAGGGAGGCCTGGTGTGCTGCAGTCCATGGGGTCGCAAAGAGTTGGACACAACTGAGCGACTGAACTGAACAGATTTTATATATATATATATATATCTCATATATGCTATAGGAACTTCAACCACTGGAAGCTAAGAGAAAGGACAGATTCTACTTCAGAGAGCCTCAAAAAGGGACCCAACGTGCCAACACCCCGATTTTGGACTTCTGGCCTCTAGAACTGTGAGGGAAAAAATTGCTATTGTTGAGCAGCCCTAGGACACTAATACAGTGTTTATTAGTTTATAAACACTAATACAGTGTTTATAGCAGTTGGTTTATCTAGCCTTGGTTAAAACCAACCAGATCCAAACAGTAGGTCTGCTCTTCTTCTTTACAATCACCATCTGCTTTCTGGGTAGATGTCCACATTCTTCACAAACCCCCCCTCCCCCAGTAAGGTTGATTGTTGACACGCAGCCTGATATTTAAAGACGGCTGGAAGGTGGGAAGCATACTCTACACGGCACTTGGGTGGGTGTGTGTGTTCTCAGCCACTCAGCTGTGCCCCACTCTTTGTGACACACAGCACTTAAAGAGAACGCATTCTTCATATCTTGTGTGTTATTATCATCCAGGCAGAATATCCTTATATACACATATATAGCAGGCGATTTGAAAGGCATCAGAAATGGTACTTCCTTCATTATCTAGAAGGAACATTTTCTGGATGACACTGTCTATAGAAAATATTACATTAGGGTGTTTGATATTTTTCAGTGAATCCTCAAAATATTACATGTTCATCATAAAATCCTCAAAAATAAAGACATTTACAGGGTAGAAAGTGAAAGTTATTTCTAAACCCATTTCCCAAAGGAAAACTCTGGTTAGTAATTGATGTACATTTTCCCCCATATTTTTGGAGTATCTTTACCTACTTACCATCACATGGTGGAATTAGATGTCTACCCCATGTGCTTAAAAATGATCGAGTTTTTTATAGTATTGGATGTGCATGCGTGCTAAGTACTTGAGTCATTTCTGACTCTGTGCGACCCTGTGGACTGTAGCCCGCCAGGCTCCCCTGTCCATGGGATTCTCCAGGCAAGAATACTGGAGTGGGCTGCCATGCCCTCCTCCAGGGGATCTTCCCGACCCAGGGATCGAACACAAGTCTCTTGTGTCTTCTGCCTTGGGAGTGGTTCTTTACCACAAGTGCCACCTGGGAAGCCACAGTCTACCTAGCAACCACTAGAATTGTGTTACACAGCTGTCATTGCATGATCAACTGTTCTTACATAGAAATGATATCATTGTTCATGTCTCTCAGAGGCTGGTTTAACCTGCCAACCACCTCGCTTCATGAAGAAGCTACTCTCTTCTCTGTCATTCATTATTCCACAGACTTTGTGTGTGTATCATGGACTGGCCCCCACTGTGGACATTCGAATGAGACTGTTCTCCGTCTTTCCCAAGTGGATGCTTGATGCAGATGAATTTCCAAACTGAAAAAAATCCTTTAGCAAAGATGACAACCAAACATATGACACATGGAGGAGACACACTCAGCGGGGGAGCTCCTGGGAAGCCGGGGCTGACGGTGGCCTTGTGGGGGACCCCGGCAGCAAGTGTGACGCCTGTGGGTTAACGCACATGCCCCGCGAGAGAGGAGTATTAATCAGGCCTGACACCTCCTGTGTCGGGGTATCTCTTCTGTGAATTCCTAAGCATGCGCAGATGTTGGGGCCTGCACCCGCCTCCAATCTTTGTGCTCATGGACCACATGCAGGCTTGGTTTGTCAAACTGAGTTTGGTAATCTGGACCTGTGGTTTTTTTAAGGAAACACACCTCTGGAACGAAGACATATTTTAAACATCTGGGATATTAATTGCATGACTGAGTGACTAAGACTTTGTCTTTTGTATAAATGTAAATGCTGTAAGTGTAAAATTAATCCAAAATAAAGATCTATTAAATTTAAAAAATATGAGCATATCCCTACCAGTGATAATGCTACACTGAACCCTGTGCTCACCTCGGTCGTGCCCGACTCTTTACGACTCCGAGGACTGCAGCCCACCAGGCTCCTCTGTCCACGAGATTTCCCAGGCAAGAATACTGGAGTGGGTTTCCATTTCCTTCTCCAGGGGATCTTCCCAGGCCAGGGCTCAAACTTGTGTCTCCGGCACTGGCAGACAGATTCTTTACCACTGAGCCCGCTGGGAAGTCCTCTGTATACAAGGGGCGAGTGCTTTTTCAGAGGCAGCTATGAAGGGAATGCAGGAAACGGAAAGTATTCTAAGCATTTTGTTTGTGTGTGCCATGGCATGTGGCTTTCAGGCTGCGCCAGGGCATGTGGGATCTGAGTTTCCTGACCAGGGATCGAATCAGTGCCCTCTGGATTGGAAGCAGAGAGTCTTATCCACTGGACCACCAGCGAAGTCCCATTCGAGGCTTTCAAAACATAAGGAATTTAACCCAGGGGATTAAAAAAGAGTCAAGAAGCCAAAGAAGGGATGGTGAAAGAAGTCAGAACCTGAAGCCTTCAAAGCAGTCAGACCCCTTGAAATTGAAGTCTATGGGAAAGGGGGGTGTTTTCAGAGATCAGGAACCAGGGCCACTCGCCATGGTGGACACTGCCCAGGGAGCTGAAACTATGGTGAAGGATGCTGAAGGAGGATCTGGAGATGCCCCAAGAACCAGAGAGTGGCAAAAATAAGCCCTGACTTCTAAACTCAAGGCTTCCACTTGTGTCTCCCATTGGCTAAATGCACGCAGAAGCCAAAGGCAAGGTACCCCAACAAACACCCTTCTCTGAGAGAACAGCCAGAGCAAGGATTAGGGTGGATGACCCCACGTGTTCTCAGGTAGTTTTCTGGAACAGTGGGGCATGCTTATGCAAAGCCACGTTCTTTGTGGCTCGCAGGGTAAAGAATCTGCCTGCTTTGATCCCCGGGTTGGGAAGATCCCCTGGAGGAGAGCACAGCAACCCACTCCAGTATTCTTGCCTGGAGAATCCCATGGACAGAGGAGCCTGGCGGGTTACAGACCATGGAGTCACAGAGAGTCAGAGACGAATGACTGACTCACACACGCACACACACGCACACACGCACACACGCCCCTTGTGGAGTCCTGTGTCATGAACCAGGATGTTGACGTGTGAGTACTAGAATCAAGAGTGGGCAAGGAGCTCTAACACACACTTCTAAGGGTCAAAGATGGATGGGGCTCATACTCAGGTAGATGAAAACTAACAAAGCCCTTTATAACCCCTCCTTTTTTGCTTCTGAGGAATTAATAGGAAAATCTTATTCTGTAATAACCTACACTCTGTTATAATTTGGCATTAAGTACATCTATGCGCCAGCTAAGAAGAAAGTAGCTTCAGTGCAAATTGAAGACCATATATTATGGTCTACCATGTATTATGATAAATTATGAATGGAACGAGTATATTTAATAACCTATTTCTAAAAGAACTGCTTGGCAGTAATTCATAAGCAGAGTGTATGCCCAGGACATTTTTTTTTTCCTGTTCCTCAAAGCAGAAGACGCAAAGCCATAGACACTGATGACGTCGCTATTGTGATTGTTAGGAGGTAAAATGCTGACTGATGTGACCTCTTGGCAGTTTGATTTATTAACATGTCTTCACATACATGAAACTTGTTGGGATGAATCTATAAAAACTATAATGTCAATATTTCACTAGTCCTGATGAATCTCTCCCATATGAGTACATACTTTATTCATCATTAGGTAAGACTTTTGTGCCATAAATGTAAAACCTAACTGGTTAAAATTTATCTTTGAGTGAAATTGCTTCTCAGTGGTTTCTTTAAAAAGTTGAGGTCTTAATGGATAAAATGCTGTTAGTGTGTTGGCCACTCAGTCATGTCTGACTCTTTGTGACCCCATGAACTGTAGCCCGCCAGGCTCCTCTGTCCATGGGATTCTCCAGGCAAGAATATTGGAGTCGGTTGCCATGCCCTTCTCCAGGTGATCTTCCTGACTCAGGGATTGAACCTGTGTCTCTTGCATTGTAGACAGATTCTTTATCATCTGAGACACCAGGGAAGCCCTGAATAAGATCTCAGTCACATTTTAAAATGAACACTGGAAAGTTAAATATTGATGTGGCCTCTTTGGAATCATCATTTAGTCTCATGCAGCCCAGTGAGCTCCAGACTTGGAGTCAACGTGAAACTCACGTCAAACCCCATCTGTCTCCATTTCTCTTTTGTTTCTATCTGGCCTTTGCCCCTTCATCATCATTGTTCATGTTACACAGGGTATTGTCCATGAAGAAAAGGACCACTTCACCAAATCAGTGAATCTCTGAACTGAGTAAATTCATGCCAGGATGTGCAAACCCAGATGATCCAGCTAAGGCTGCAGTCCCCAACCTTTTTGGCACGAGTGACCTATTTTTCCAGGGATGGGGGTGTGGGGATGGTTTCAGACTGATTCTCATAAGATGCTCACAACCTAGATCCCTCACCTGCGCAGTTCACAAGAGAGTTTATGCTCCTATGAGACTCTATCAAATGCCGCCAATGATCTCACAGGAGGCCAGGTCAGGTGGTAATGAGTGTGAGCGATAGGGAGCAGATGGAAATACAGATGAAGCCTCATTTGCTCACTCACCCACTGCTCACTTCCTGCTGTGTGACCCGGTTCCTAACAGGCCATGGACCTGTACCAGTCCATGCCCTGGGAGTTGGGGAACCCTGAGCTAAAGTAGTTAGCAAAGTTGCTTTTTAAAAGAAGGAAATGCTTTTATTTATTTAATTTTTTTTTCAAAAATCATCTTCAGCATCAGCATCTCCGTCTTCAGGACACTGTGTACCAGCCATGATGCTAAGAACTGTACCTACATATTCTTATTAAATCCAAAATCATTCTATGAGGTGGCTGTGGGAGGTGGAATAACGTCCCAATCCCAAGATGTCCATATCACAATCCTCAGAACCTGTGAAGATGTCAAAGGTGGAATTAGGTAGCAGATGGAAATAGGGTTGCCAGTCAGCTGACCTTGAAATAGTGCGTGTGTGTGTGTTGGGGCGTGGGGTTATTGTGGGTTATCAGGGTGGTCTTGATGTACTCTTAAGGGTCTCTGAAGAGAAACTGGAAGTAGGATAGTGTCATAGTGATGCGATTGAGAAAAACTGGTTTGGTCATTCGTTGCTTTGAAGATGAGGGGGAGCCACGAGCCAAGGGATTCAGGCATCCTCCAAAAGCTGGAAAAGATCAGGATATGGGGACTTCCCAGTGGTCCAGCGGGTAAGAATCCGCCCTGCAATGCAGGGGATGTGGGTTTGATCCCTGGTCGGGGAACTAAGATGCCACATGCCACAGGGCAGCTCAGCCTGAGCGCAGCAACTACTGCCCAACTGCCAGAACGAAAGGTTCAGAACACGGCAGCAAAGGTCCCGAGCGCTGCAACAGAGGTTCAGCGCAGCCGAAGAAACGCGGCAAGGCGTGGCTTCACCCGGACACCTTCAAGAGAGAAAAGCAACCTCCCAACACCTCGATTTTAGCCCACAGAGGTAAATTTTGGACTTCTGCCCTTCAGAACTGTAAGATGATGAATTTTTGTTGCATCACGTGATCACTAGTCACAGCAGCAATTATGAACTAGAACAGGGGAGGGCTATTATGCCCATTTTGCAGGTGAGAGAACAAATATATACCCCAAACAAACAAAACACAGTAACGCTGGGATTTAAACCAAATCTTTCTATGCCCAAAAGATTTATTTTACGTAAAAAAAAAATCATTATATTGCTTCACCTTGAAATACTTCACTTAACTTATATATGTAGTATTGATTATCATACAAATCAATGTCACCCCAAAAAGAATCTGAGGAAATGTGATTATCCCTCCCCCACAAAAAAAAGCAAACTTAAATTAAGTCTAGGAAAATGTGAGTTAAGAAAATGAGCAGTGATTGATGAAATAATATTTCTTGAGCATCTACTGTTTCAGGTCGTTTCTACACATTGTCTCATTAAATTCTCTAAAATCCTGTATAGTGATGATGATTTTTCAACTTAGAAGATGATAAGTCTTAGAAAAGATATATCACTCGCCCAAGGTCATATGGTAAGTGGCAGAGCTGGGGTTTTCAGTCCAGCTTATTTTATTTCTCCCTCTCCAGGTATGCATTGCTTCTATTTCAGCATGTTGTCAATTCCAGAAGCAAGGATGTTTGCAGACAGCGATAACTCAGAAATCTAAATGAGGATATAAGATATCTGAAGTATGCTCTCCCCATCCTATGACAGCTCATTAGTAGGTGAAACAGAATTATTTTTGATCTTTGCTGTTTTCAGTAAATTTCAGGACCTTATGCTGCATGCAAAACCCACAAAAATCTGAAATAAATATCTGGGCTATTTGTGCACACATATATGTACACAAACAGACACACAACAAGAAGAGACAGGAAGAAAGAGAGGAGGGAAGAATTCTGGAAGAGGGTGGGAGGGAGAAAGGTGGGGGGGTTAAGAGGGAGAGAACTGATTCCTAGCTGCTTACCATGACTGGGAAATGTTTATCTGATGACAGTAACATGTTC
The DNA here is from genome assembly GCF_963930625.1 of Muntiacus reevesi. Classification (NCBI taxonomy): domain Eukaryota; kingdom Metazoa; phylum Chordata; class Mammalia; order Artiodactyla; family Cervidae; genus Muntiacus; species Muntiacus reevesi. The sequence goes on along the minus strand of NC_089250.1, from coordinate 184,741,499 downwards.
CATGAATTATTATAGACTAATGCTTAATTCCCAAGGACCTGCATATCAAAGCTAAGACTCCCATCTCATTGTAACCCTGTGTGTGTTAGTCACTCAGTCATGTCTTTGTGACCCCATGGACTGTAGTCAGCCAGCCTCCTCTGTTCATGGAATTCTCAGGCAAGAATACTGGCGTAGGTTGCCATTCCTTTTCCAGGGGATCTTCCTGACCTGGGGTCAAACCTGGGTCACCTGCATTGCAGGCAGATTCTTTACCATCTGAGGCACCAGGGAAGCCCTTGTACACAGTTGTTTATTAATTACTGCTGCAATTAAACAGAATTGTTCCCAGGAGATTTACAGTCTATTCCAATGTCTTTCCCAGTGCTATATCAGATGGGTGCTGGAGAGGCCACTACAGATTCTCTGGGGAGCCTGCCAAAAGTGCAGAGTCCCGAGTTCCACTCCTAGGGATTAAGATCCAGCAGGTCTGGAATGCAGTGACCTGAGACAGACTTTAGCATGTACAGTCAGTGTCGCCATGTGGCACCCCAGAGTCGTCAGGATGACAATTTGCCTGGAAGTGTGAACTCCTGGAATAGAGGGCTTTCTGACGCATTGGTATGCAAGGAATATCAGAAGCAACCCTTTACATAATCCCCATTTCAGGCTCTGCTTACCTCTCTAAGCCTCTACCTATCCTTCTCCCCAGCACTTGTATTACCGTGTTACCAGAGATACACTTAGCATTATAAGATGCACAAGCAAGAAAAAGAAATTCACTCCAATGACAAATCCATTGAATGACTGCATTTGGGCAAAGTGCTGTCACTTTGGTTTCCCTCTTGAGGGCTTACTGACGATGGTAAACTCAGAGCACCCAGAAAAATGACATGACCACAATGCAAGATCCAGTTCACAGTCTACGCTTAATAATATCATCAGTAAATAAAGCAGAAACCCAACCTGTATGTACAGCAGAGGAAACCATGCCAGAAGGCTAAGTGTAAGAGCTAATATTAGTCATGATAGGAAGATGAAATTGATGGTGTTATCTTTTCTACTTTTTCTCTATTTTTTCTTTTCCTAATTCGATGAATTGACTATATTATGAAATGACTTGTGCATTTTTAAAAGGCGATCCACTCATTTCTTTGGCAGGGGTATCATTCTTAAGTGTATAAAAAATGGCAAGGAAGAATGAGTTATAGAATCTTGGGATTACATATTTCCATCAAACATTAGAATCCTTATAGGTGTTAGAATTTTACATGTGTGTGTGTGTATGTATAATAAAATACTGAAAGTGTCTGAAGCAACTCCAGAATTCATATCATTTCATCTCTACGTCCTAATTAATTTGTACCACTAAAAATTAAGAATACTTTTTTATATGGTCAAAACACTATCATCAATAGTTAGAGAGTTTGGGATTGACATGTACACACTACTATATTTAAAATGGATAACCAACAAGGACCTACTGTATAGCCCAGGGAACTCTGCTCAATGTTATGTGGCAGCCTGGATGGGAGGGGAGTTTGGGGGACAGTGGATACATACATGTGTATGTATGGCTGAGTCCCCATCCCTGTTTGCCAGAAACTATCATAACTTTGTTAATCAGCCATACTCCAACTTAAAGAATGAAAAGTTAAAAATCTTACCATCTTAAAAAAGCAAAAAAACAAAAAACAAATGCTATCAGCAAACGTGATAGAATCAGTGACAAGATTCATAGAAACTGGGGAAATAAAAGCCACTTTACAGATCATCTTGTCCTTTGGTCATTTCCAGTCCATACAGTTTTTTTTGGTAAGGTTTTCTGTGGTTATCTCAGTGACTCCAAAGAGCTGGCATCGAAAGGTGAGGGAAGTGTGTGTACAAATAGCAAGGAATGGGGACAGAAGCAGACAGATCTGAGAGATGAGCTTTCAAGGGCTCACAGGGACCAACAGGGGCTCCCCGTGTTTCCAGGGCAGGGCTGCAAATTCACAAGGCCAAAGGCAGCTGAACAAAGCCTCCTGTTTGACTGGAGAAACCCCAAGGCTCAGAGATAAAAAGGAGAACAAAGAGAAGAAGCTCCAGACTTCCCTGAAGAGCCCACTTGCTCGGGAGAGGGAAATCAGTCAGGAAGTTGGGGATCCGAATGTTCCAGAAGGGACACATGGCAAATGAAGTGAAAGGGACATCTGTCTGGGTGCATCGAATGCCCCAGAAGGACAAGAAATGAGACGTGCAGTCCATTATCCAGATGTGAACCCTAAAATCAGGGTCCTCTTGATGTCCAGCAGTCAGAGTCCAGATGGCCAGACGGATGGGAAAGAGGTGGGGAGAAGCGGATCTTGGCTGCTCACACTGTCTCCAGCCCAGGGGTCCTTAACCTCGCTGTATGTCACAACCACCAAGGGTCCTGATGCCCAGGACCCACCCCGAGAGACTCAGATGCATTTGGTCTGGAGGCAGGCTGAATGAAACACTGGATTTTTTTTTATTTTAAGCTCTCCAGATGATTCCAATGTGTGTGAATGTTGAGAAACAGGCCTAACTGTGAGAGCACGGATCTTAAATCAAGGTCCATGGTCATCTCACAGATTTTTTTTTTTTTTTTTTTTTTTTGCTTTTTTTTGTAGGAGGCAGTGGCTTTCAGACTGGAGTTTTTAAAATTGATCCCTTTAAAAATTGGTATTAGAAAACTGAGATGCTTCCTATGAAAATCCAATTTCTGGGTTCTCTTGAAAGAAATCAGAAGCTCTGGCAATTTGGGGCTACAGTCCCAGGCAGCCACTTGACCCTTTAAATGGCTGTGTTCTGCCCTGAGCTTAGTCCTGGGACACTGGAGTCTGTGACGCTTACCCAAAGATGCTGTGATTCAGATTTTCCCAGGCACACCCTTTAGATAATATCAGCTTGAAACAATAATTCAACTTAGACCACAATGGCAAGGATGATTTTCCATTTGCAACTCTTTATTTTATTTTTTGCCACTAGCATGAAGACTAGAGTATGAGGCTAAGTAAACGCTTAATGAAATTAATGAAACGGTGCATGCCTGCATACACAGTTAATCAGAGGTGTCTGACTCTTTGCGACCCCATGAACTGTGGCCTGCCAGACTCCTGTGTCCATGGGATCCTCCAGGCAAGAATACTGGAGTGGGTAGCCATTTCATTCTCCAGGGGAATCTTCCCGACCCAGGGATCGAACCCGTGTCTCCTGTGGCTTCTGCATTGGTGAGCAGATTCTTTACCACTGAGCCACCTGGGAAGTCCACAAAGTAGTGAGGCCCCTTTTTCACTCATGTGTGTTGATGATGAGAAGGTCACTGGCTTGAGTCCGGATTTCCAGTATCCAGCTCTGGTTTTACTGTTCTTTAGTTGCACCGATCTGGGCGGGAATCTTAACCACCCCAGGCTTCAGTGATTTTATACACATATTACAGGGTGTGGGCTTCAGTTGTCAGTTGTTTTGTTCTAAAATTTGACAATTTTCTAAATGCTGAATGATAGCAACAGGAGCCCACGATGAGAGAGATCAGGGAGCGGAAACAGCAATGCATTCCCAGCTCCGCTCAAGAGCGGACGTGGTTCACGGATGAACATATGAGCTGTCCATGCATCGCTGAATCCCTGACCACCTTGGAGACAAGCCACTGGGAGGTAATGAGAGCAGCTTCTCCCAGGAGTCCCGGCCTGGCCTCCCAGCATCACGCACATGCCCCTGAGGGTGGCCTTCCTGCAAGAACATCCTGGCACCTCGGGGGTCAGCACAGGCTGGCCGGCTTCCCTGCCGGCTGGAGGTCTAACCACCAAAACATGTGATGCATCTGGCCTTCCTTTTCTGTTCTAGAGTGAGCGTTCCGGATGCAGGCAAATAAACAGTTTGCTGTTGCTGTTCTCAAACAGCTCAGGACAAAAACACACAGACAAGAAAAAAGAAACAAAAAAAAAAACGGCACACTGGACATTATCAAAATTTACAACATTTTCGCATCAAAGGACACTAAGGACAGAGAGAAAAAGCAATCACAGAATGGGAGGGACTATCCGCCAGTCATATATCTGGTAGGGGATTGAGATGCAGAATACAGAAAGAACTCCTAAGACTCAACACCCACCAGCAAATCCAACTTAAGAATGGGCAAAGGATTTGAATAGGTATTACACACACACACACACACACTCACACACAAATATGTTTAAATTTATCTAGTTTGGGCTGTGCTGGGTCTTCATTGCTGAGTGGGCTTTCTGTAGTGGGGGCGCCTCTCCGGTTGCGGCGCGTGGACTTCTCATGACGGTGGCTCTGTAGTTCGGAGCAAGGGCTTCAGCAGTTGCGGCTCCGGGGCCCTAGAGCACAGGCCCAGTACTTTCGGCCCATGGGCTTAGCTGCCCCACAGCATGTCGAATCTTCCCAGACCAGGGATTAAATCGGTGTCTCCTGCATTGGCAGGCCGCTTCTTTACACTGAGCCACCAGAAATTGCAAGTGAAAGTGAAAGTCACTCAGTCGTGTCTGACTCTCTGCAACCCCATAGACCATACAGTCCAAGGAATTCTCCAGGCCAGAACACTGGAGTGGGTAGCCTTTCCCTTCTCCAGGGGATCTTCCTGATCTAGGGATCAAACCCAGGTCTCCCGCATTGCAGGCGGATTCTTTACCAGCTGAGTTATCAGGGAAGCCCGGTGAGCCAACAGAGAAGCCCTTAAATAGGTTTTTCTCCCAAGAAAATACACAAATGCTCAACAAAGAGAAAATGAATAGTGGAGAGAAATGGAATTCAATCCTCTCCTCCTGTGTGGATCCACTCCTAGATTCCCTATCCCTCACCTAAAGAGAGACTAGCTATTTCCCTGAAAGGCCTAGGTTAAGGATCTGACTAGCTGGCAAGGTCACTGTGCTTTTTTTTTTTTTTTAACTTCTATTTTATGGGTTTCCCTGGGCTCAGATGATAAAGAATTTGCCTGCAATGCCAGAAATCTGGATTTGATCCCAAGATCAGGAAGATACCCTGGAGAAGGGCATGGCAACCCACTCCAGTATTCTTGCCTGGAGAATTCTGCGGACAGAGTTATATTGGACTATAGCTGATCAGCACTGCTGTGTTTGTTTCAGGTTTACAAGCAAAGTGATTCAGTTATACATACACATGTATCTATTCTTTTTCATTCTTTTAGCATTTGTTGTTGGTTGCTGTGGTTCAGTTGCTAAGTCATGTCCAACACTTTGCGATCCCACTTTGGACTGCAGCACGCCAGGCTTCCCTGTCCTTCACTATCTCCCAGAGTTTGCTCAGACTCATGTCCATTGCATCGGTGGTGCCATTCAACCATCTCATCTTCTGTCACCCGCTTCTCCTCCTACATAATATTGAGAAGCATTCCCTGTGCTATACAATAGGTCCTAGTGGTTATCAACTGCATATACAACAAGGTCTGCTGCTGCTGCTGCTAAGTCGCTTCAGTCGTGTCCAACTCTGTGCGACCCCATAGATGGCAGCCCACCAGGCTCCCCTGTCCCTGGGATTCTCCAGGCAAGAACACTGGAGTGGGTTGCCATTTCCTTTCCCAATGCATGAAAGTGAAAAGTGAAAGTGAAGTCACTCAGTCGTGTCTGACTCTTCACAACCCCATGAAGCCCACGAGGCTCCCCCATCCATGGGATTTTCCAGGCAAGAGTACTGGAGTGGGGTGCCATTGACTTCTCCAACAAGGTCACTATCCTTTAAAAATCATGATCCTTGGCCCTGTCCTCTCTAACATGCTCAGCTTGGGTCAAACCCAGCATTCTCGTTTCCACTTTCTCTGATCTCCAACAAATACATCTGAGAGGGCACGTTAAGATGGAGCCACGTTTACAAAACTGATCTCATTGCTCTGTGCACACACCTGTGACGTGTCTGTGTGTCCTGTCCAGAGGCTCAGATTGGGGAAAATCCTCTTGAAGCTTTGTACCAGATCCGACTTCAAGGACAGAGTGCGGCAAAGTACCGACGCATGTTCCTAAGATCTGTATCCTAGTATTTCTCCCGTGTCTGGAATTCCCTACAGAGGGGGAAGGGAAATGCCACGGACTGACTGACGACTCTCTGGGCTCTGACCATGATCCCAACAGAAGCACCAAAACTCCCACCTTGGTCTCCAGGAAACAATAAGCAGTGAAACAAGAAGCCCTCACAAAAGCCCATCAGAGCGGATACCCCCGAAGCAGCTTAAATGCTACAGCCCCCTCTTGCAAATGATAACCCAGGTTGCTATCCTATCCTGCCTCAATTCTTATTCAGCTAAAATGACTCCTCCATTTCATAATCATAAAAAAAGTGCTAAGTTGGATCTCTAATTCCTTTCTTTTCTTCAATTTAAAGCACAAAGGCTTCAGAATGGGGCTAAAAGGGTTATTTAAATCCCTAAGCTGTTGCTACTCTATAATTTCTGGCCTGACACAAAAGTTTTAAAACATTTTTTTTTCCCCTTTCATTCCTCTACTTTCATTGCCCTTTCTTGGGGAGTAACTACAGCTCTGACTATAATCACGTTGAAGAGGCTATATTTTCACACATTTCTCTGATTCAGAGCATTACCCAAGGGACTTTGTTTAGTCCTTTAGAGGCTTTTTCAAAGATCTAATTCCCCAGTTAATAGCCTCAGGTATAATTCACAAGGGTGGCATTTAAGATCCCCCCGAAAGGATTTTTTTTCTCCTTTCTTTCTCACACCATCTGTGTCCTTGATCCACATAAAAGGATATAATCTTGCTTGTTACTTGTATTGTCTGTCTGCGACGATGAATGTTTCATAACGGGGCTATTTCTTAAATGGTAAATCTATAAACTTGTAATTCTCTCAGACCAAGATCTTAGGTAGACTCAGATGCGTCCTATTCCGTGTCCCGGCTCCGATTTCCCCAGAACTGATGACAGGTTTGTAAGTAATATTAACTGTCTTTTGTAGTAAATTACATCTTGTAATCACTGCGGTGTTCGTCTCTGGCCAGAGCAGTTATCAGTTGAAGCAAATGAAGGGTTTGGAGGCTCCGCTATCTGTTTCCTTTCAGAATGCCAGAAGTCCTCTATAAACACAAGTGTGCGGGACGAGAGGTCATCTTTTGAAAGCTATAATAAAACATGATTGTAACAGGACATGTGACAGGCTGCTTAGCAGAGCGGCTGCCTGCTAGGGGCTCAGTTGGACCACAGTGCCAGTGGGGAGGGGTGTGGGGAGAAAGGAGAAGAAAAGTTCTGGAATTTTATCTGCTGGGTGTCCTGTCCGACAGCTCCATCATTAATTTTCAGGAAAGTTTATCCTGGAAAGGAACTGAAAAATAGCCAGTCTGTGTCACCAACTTGGGTCATGGATTCTATGAGTGAGAGGAGAAAAATGAAACCAGAGACCCAAGGAAGGGACCCCAGAACTCCTTTCTTGATTGTTCCAACTCCTCACCGATGACGACCAGGTGTTGGTCTTGTAGGGAGAAGACGATGATACAGTAACATTTTGTGTACGCTACTACGTGCTTAGGTTGGGTTCAACACTAGGCTTGCCTTCTCTTAGACAACGTCATTGCCTGACACTTGGTGACACTAATTGATCACCAACTGTATGCCAGGTACTCATCTTGTTATGAGTGTCAACGCAGTGAATGCTCGCTGCTCTGGAAGCTAAGCGCTCTTGTCACTTGCATCTGAAAAACGCAGATATGAGAATTAAGTTGAAGCACCTGCTCAAGATGACCTAGCGAGGAGGTGGGCAGCTGGATTCAAACCTGTACAGACCAGCGCTTAGCCACCCTGTCATTCTGCCACCGAGGAGCACGAGTAACGTGATCAGCATGCTCAGTCGGCTCCCACTCTTGGGGACACGAGTCCCCATGACCCCATGACTGTAGCCCGCCAGGCTCCTCTGTCCATGGGATTCTCCAGGCAAGAATACCAAAGTGGGGTGCCATTTCCTTCCCCAGGGCATCTTCCTAACCCAGGATGGAACCCACATCTCTTGCGTCTCCTGCATTTGCAGGCAGATTCTTTTTCCTCTAGCACCACCTGGAAAGCCCAGTGACCTGTTCGGGGGTGTTACAGCCTGAGTGTTTGTGTCACCTGACCAAATGTATATGTTGTAGTTCTAACCCCCAAGGTGATAATATCAGGAGGTGGGGCCTTTGGGAGGTGATCAGGTCATGAGGGTGGAGCCCTCATAATTGGGATGAGGGCCTTACAACAGAGAATCCAAAGAGCTCACTTGCTCTTTTCCACCAAGTGAGGACACAGTGATGGAGGCTAAGAAGATGGAGTCTATGAATCGGAAGTGGGAACCCCCAGACATCAAATCTGCCTCTGTCTTGATCTTGGACATCCGGCCTCCAGAACTATGAGAAATAAACTGCTGTTTATAAGTCACTCTCTGTAGCATTTTTGTTATAGCAGCACCAGTGGACTAAGACAAAAGGATACTATGATAAGCATCATTGAGAAAGGAAAAAGCTGAGTCTTTTTTCCTTTCAGGTAATAAGTGGGAGGAGGCCCCCTGCTGGCTGGAGGGTGGACGTGCCTAACCCCGAGGCATTCTACCTCATTAGTGTCTGAGCCTGTTAGTATGTTGCTTAGTAGTTCTTGTGTATAAAGGTGTTTGTGTATAAAGGTTCCTTGTTATTCTGAGGGAAGCAGGGGACTGAGAAGGATGGTATATATCCCCAGAGAACTTTAACTCACAAGCAAGGAAAAAGTCTAGGCTTGGGAAATATTTGGGGATGAACTCGATTAGCTTGAGGCCATTGAAACTCAAATTCTGCTTCTAGAAGAAGATGCTAAATCTATACCCTGGGTCACAATGCCACAAATACACACAACCATTAGAGGAACCATGGCTGATAGGCAAATTTAAAATGGATTCCACAAATGCAGAGTTGCTTTAGTTAAACTTCTGTAGAGCAGCCCTTGGATAGCAAGGGGATCAAAACAGTCAATCCTAAAGGAAATCAACCTTGAAAATTCATTGGAAAGACTAATGCTGAAGCTGAAGCGCCAATACTTTGGCCACCTGATGCAAAGAGCTGACTCATTAGAAAAGACCCTGATGCTGGGAAAGATTGAAGGCAGGAGGAGAAGGGGGCGACAGAGGATGAGATGGTTGGATGGCATCACCGACTCAATGGGCATGAGTTTGTGCAAACTCCAGGAGGTAGTGAAGGACAGGGAAGTCTGGTGTGCTGCAGTCCATGGGGTCACAGAGGGTCAGACACAGCTTAGCAACTGAAGGACAACTTAAAGAGCAGCAAGAGCAGTGCAGTCATCCATGTTCAAGCTCTGACTTCAGGCTGAGCACAGAAAGCTGAAGGCTGGTGATGGAGATTGCTGCATCACCACCCTGTTACCACCCCGTTACAAGTCACACACCCTACAGAACTCCCCCAAACTTTTGCCTATAAAACCTCTTCCATGAAACCGTAGGGAAGTTGAGGTCTTTTGAGTACAAGTCAACCATTTTTCTTACTCAACCTTTGCAATAATCTTTTCTCTGCTCCAAACTCCCAACATTTTGGCTTTTTGATCTCACTGTGTGTTGGGTGCAAACCTGGCTTCAATATTCTCAGGAAGATTTCACCCTATATAGTACAAATATAATAAACATAATCATACTTTATGGATTTGATATCTGTCTTTCTTTCATAGTGGAATTTTTTTTTGACACTAAGTATTCCTAAAAACCATCATTCTGAATGCCACATACTGTTTGATCTCATGCATACATCATAATTTATTTAGCATGCTCCTTTTTATTGGCATTTAAGGTATTTCTCATTTTTGCCATTATGCTTAATCCTGGGTTAATCATCTTTGTATATACATGTCTGATCCTCTCTGTTTATTCTCTGAGGATTGATTACTGGGAGATGGCTGGAATATCGGTTGCATGATGTTGACTACATCATTACTTATAACGGCCGATAAAGTCAATCTAAATGTTTATTAGTAGGAGAATGGTTAGATAAACCACATCCACACTCAATACAAAGTAACGTGAAGTCATTCAAAAGAGTAAGCTAAAATTTTATCTGCAGATCGGAGAAGACGTCTTAGCAAACCTGCAGACCTGAAAGCAAGTTCCTGCTACTCTCCCAGGCCACCCCACCCTCCCCTCCCCGACTGCGTCCTCATACCCTCTCTCTCCGTCTGCACCTCTATCCCCACCCTGCAAATAGCTTCATCTGCGCCACTGTTTAGATTCCATATGCATTAATGTGCAATATTTGTTTTTCTCTTTCTGACTTACTTCACTAGTGTGTGTAAAACAGATAGCTAGTAGGAAGCTGCTGTAAGCACAGGAGGCTCAGCTAAGTGCTCATGACGACTCAGGGGGTGGGATGGAGGGAGTGAGACGGGAGCTCAAGAGGAAGGGGATATATGTATACATAGAGCTGATTCATTTTGTCTGTACAGGAGAAAGTAAACAACATTGTAAAGCAATTATACTCCAATAAATAAATGAAAACAAGCTAAAAACTTTGGAATCTGGCCACATTAAAAAAAGCCTTCATATCTGTGGACACAAGTGTGACATAAGGAAGATGCATGAGTGTGTGAATATGTATACGTATTTGTATGTGTACAGACACATCAGTAAGGATGCCTTTAGCTACAAGCTGCAGAAATCAAGCCTGAGCAACAGTGACTGCATCTGTAAGGATATTAATTATGCCCTAAACAAAAAAATCCAGAAAATTGGCAGCCCTGGGCTTTCTCAGGAACTCTCTGAGGCTCTCAGGGACCCACCTTTCTGTACCACCACCCTCAGTCCAATACACTTAACACCCTGAGGATTCACTGCCTCAAACCCAGGTGACCACAGTGGCTTCAGTCGTGAACACAATATTCAAGGGCAAAAAGCAGGCAGTACAGCAAAAGTTGAGCTTCTTATGTGGTTTCTTCTCTTTTTTGCTGCTGTTCAGTCGCTCAGTCATACCCATCTTGTTGTGATCACATGGACTGCAGCACGCCAGGCCTCCCTGTCCACCACCATCTCCCGGAGCCTGCTAAAACTCATGTTCGTTGAGTTGGTGATGCCATCCAACCAACTCATCCTCTGTCGTCCTCATCTCCTCCTGCCTTCAACCTTTCCCAGCATCAGGGTCTTTTCTAATGAGTTAGCTCTTTGCATCAGGTGGCCAAAATATTGGAGCTTCAGCTTCAGCATCAGTCCTTCCAATGAATATTCAGGGTTGACTTCCTTTAGCATTGACTGGTTTGATCTCTTTGCAGTCCAAGGGACTCTCAAGAGTCTTCTCCAACACCACAGTTCAATAGCATCAATTCTTCGGCACTCAGCCTTCTTTACGGTCCACCCTAACATCCATACATGATTACTGGAGAAACCATAGCTTTGACTAGACAGACCTTTGTCGGCAAAGTAATGTCTCTGTTTTTTAACATGCAATATGCTTTCTAGGTTGTTCATATTTTTTCTTCCAACAAGCAGCATCTTTTAATTTCATGGCTGCAGTCACCATCTGCAGTGATTTTGGAGTCCAAGAAAATAAAGTTGATCACTTTTTCCATTGTTTCTCCATCTATTTGCCATGAAGTGATAGGATCGGATGCCATGAGCTTCAATTTTTGAATGCTGAGTCTTAAGCCAGATTTTCACTCTCCTCTTTCACCTTCATCAAGAGGTTCTTTAGTTCCTCTTCACTTTCTGACATAAGGGTTTCTCCTCTTAGACTGGAAGAAAAGTGGCTCGTATTTTCTATGGACTTCTTGATGCCTTACAAGCCAGAACTGATAGGGAACAGGGTCCCTAGTTGTAAGGAAGGCTGTCATGTTGAGGAGCTGGCTTCTCCAGGTGGATATGGGAGGGAGATAGAGAGGCCAGGATGGCTTTGGACTGTACAACTGACAAACTGTTGTCATTGTTTAATTGCTATGTAATGTCTATTCTTTTGCATGGACTATAGCCTGCCAGGCTCCTCTGTCTATGGAACTTTCCAGGCAAGAATACTGGAGTAGGCTGCCATTTCCTTCTCCAGGGGATCTTCCCAACCCAGGGATCGAACCTGTGTCTCCTGTGGATGCTACAGAATATTTAATAAATAAATGAAAAGCCTGGATGAATGCCTATCAAACTACATCTCTGGCTACCCTTGGATGATGGAATCTATATGAAGATTAAAGAATTCTCCTTAATAATTAATAAAATTGAGTAGGTTGCATTTTATACAGTGTATGCAAACTCCCTTTGCAATTTCTCTAGAGAAAGGAAAGAAAAGAACATGTTATTCATAGTCACTGTTATGATGACAAATGGCCACTGTAGGGGGCAAGAAAATCAGATTTTTATCAAGTTGAATAAAGGCCGTCCAGTGAGTCTCCTTCCTGAAAGCTCATTCGTTCTGAAAACTATACCAGCGGCAGAAGGTAGCAGCTGCACATAAATTTAAAGCTTCGTGAATGTGTGTGTGTGTGCACATATGTATGAATGTGTGAGTATGTATATTTACAACTCTGTTTATCTCTATAAAAACACATTTATCTCAGCAATTATCACTGAGGTGGTTTTTACATACCAGGGGACATTGTGTGTGTGCTTTACAAGTATGTCTAAATATTTATTTCCCAGGTGGTTCAGTGGTAAAGAATCTGCCTGCCAGTGCAGGAGATGCAGGATTCCTGATTCAAACCCTGGATTGGGAAGATTCCTTATATGAGGAGATGGCAAGCCACTCTAATATTCTTGCCTCAGAAATCCCATGGACAGAGGAGTCTGGAGTCACAAAAAGTCAGACCCAACTGAACAGACATGAGCACTATACATATATATCCAAGAAGGGAGAATGTCCTTGCTTGGAGCACAGCTCAGATGTATAATGCAAGAGACTCAATAGAATCGGTTATATTCAAGCTATGATTATCCAAGTCATGTATATACAGCATATGAGAAAGTATATTAAGGAGTAAGTTGTTTTTACAACTCAAACTTGCATCCTGAAGCTCCATCCTCTTAACAGAGTTAAGCTCGATGCAGAGAGTGAAAAAGGCAGAGACAAGAGTAGGACTTCTCCTTTGGTAGAACCTTATTCTTTTGCTAGATGAGAGAATGAATATGCCTTGACATAATTATAGTATCTAAGTAGGCTATCACAGAGAAGCACCCTAGGGTGAAAATCTTTATGAAGCCCCAGACAGTCCACTGAAGAGGTAATAGTGTTTTCAACAAATGGTTTTGGAGCAGCTGCACAGCCATGAGCAAACGTATAAAGGTGAACCCTTACCTCCCACCACATGCAAAAATTAACTCAAAACGCATCACAGATCTAAATATTAGAGCCAATGGTATACAACATCCAAAACAAAAAACAAAAAAAACTAGAAGCAAATCTTTGTGACTTTCAGCTGTAGGCAGATGTATTCTTAATTTGAGCAAACTCCAGGAGATAGTTGAGGCAAGATAAGCCTGGCGTGCTGCAGTCCACGGGGCCGCAAAGAGTCAGATGTGACTTAGCAACTGAACAAACACAACAATGGATTCTTAGATATGACACCAAAAGAACAAGCAATAAAAGGAAAAAATAGATAAATTGGACCCACCCCTCCAAGAAAATTTTGGTGTTGTAAACAGTTCCATCTAAAATGTATCTACAGGGGCTGCCCTGGTCACTCAGTGGTAAAGAGTCCAGCTGCCAAGGCAGGAGACACGGGTTTGATTCCTGGCCGGGGAAGATCCCAGGTGCCTCGGAGCAAGTAGTCCAGGCACTGAAGCTGCTGGGCCTGCGCACCCTGGAGCCCGTGCTCCGTGGCAAGGGAAGCCACTGCAGTGGGAAGCCCGTCCACTGGACTGCAGAGTCACCCCTGCTCGCTGCAACTAGAGAAAGGGCCCAGCAGCACTGAAACCCCAGCACGGCCAAAATAAACAAACATTTAAAAATAATAATAATAAAAGAAAATGTACCCACAGAATGGAAGAAAGTATTTCCAAATCATATATGGGGTAAGGAAGCTTCTACCCAGAATATGTAAAGAGCCCCTATAATTCAACAATCAAACTCAATAACAACACAAAAATAGCTCAGTTTTAAAAGTAGATAATAGGAAAATTTCACAACAAAACCCTAGAATTGGGGCTCTTCTTGGACAATCAGGAGATCTGGCCACGGGTCCCTCAACCTTGCGTATCCACGATCTGCTAGAGTTGAGGCATCTTCTCATCCACAGCATTAACTGCAGGGTTTGCCACAAACCCAGCCACTTGCTTTTATACAGAGACCTGAAATTCACAGTCAGCCACCACTGACAGTCACATGTGTACTCCTCTACTTCTCAGGACACTGCTATGAAAACAGGAAATCTTTGATCAGCCTCCCTCCCTGGAGTACCCAGCTATGTAGACTGTTCTTGTGAATCCTGAATGCTACATGTCCCCCTTCATTTTGCAGGAACCACAATCTTTTTCATTTGCTGACTCCACCATCACAGGCACTTTATCCCCTCACTAGACAAAGGATTTGCTTCTATCTGTTCTTGATAAGGTCCTGTCATTCCTTCTGAATTGCTTCACCACTTCAATCTGATGAGGACGTACTCTGTGGATAAAGATCGACTCAAGGGCCCTCCATCGGTCTTATGTTCCCCGGGTAGTTAATAAATATTCAACCCAAGCTGTAACGCTGGAGGAGAGAGGCCACAATCTTCCCATGCGCAAGACTTACCATAAATGCCAAATTAAACAAAAGCCACGGGGTAGGGTTCTGAGATTCCAGCACAAAGCTAGGCGGTGGGAGACGAACACCCTAAAAATGTCCCCTCAGTCTCCATCCATCATGCATCGTCTCCCTAGTGCTGCCGTATTCATGGTCCTCATTTAAAATCTGACACATGCTCACACCACCTGCCTTCTTGTTTACTAACCAATTAGTCTTGCCACACGTCCCAGTGCTATTGAATGGCACGCCTTTGTCAAGTAAAGAAAAATAAGATACGATTTTACCTCTTCCAACAATTCACTTTTTCATTCAAGTAAACGTTTTTTTAATTAAAAGAGAACTCGTGTGTTACTGCCGCAAATTAAAAACCAAGAATGCGAACATAGAGGGACAGTAGCTATAAATATAAAAGCAACCTCAACAAAACAGTGTGAGTCGTCTTGCTAAGATCCCACCGCCAGCCTGAGGCCCAGCTCTTCCTTTATTACCAAGGGAGACTGGAAAATTTCATTAAAGGTAAACTATCACCAAAATAAAAATATTCTCTTAAGGTAATCAGGAGGCTCGTAAGAAAAACGAAAGGCCGATCATTTCTATACTCTGTGATTGTAGATTATTTTAATCCTTTCTTTAAAACCTAAACTCACTGCGATGACCCCCGATGAACTCACACTGCATATTGAGCCATGTATCTGGGGACATGTAAGGAGACAGTGGGGCAAGAAGGACACCTGGGGGGAGGGACTGGCCACTGTTTTCCAACCACAGCCCCTTGGTTTGCTAAACCCGGAGGGAGTAAAGCAATCAGCAGCTTGCCTTGCTGAGTGAGAGAACTGGAAACTCAATGTTAACTTCCAGGGCAAATTTGCCTACAGGAGAAGAAGCCCACAAACCTATTTCACTGCTTACTCAGGGCATGATAAGCTTCAGGGTAAGACAGGTATGCAGATTCCATGATTTGGGAGCTGAGTCTCAGTTGCCCCATCTGTAAAGTGGGAATAAAAATACCCCTCGTGGAAGATGATTATAAATAATATGTATGCAACATCCAGCATGCTGCCAAGCACCTCATCAGACCTCAGTAAATACCAGTCATTATTCTTCCATTTTTCCTATATTGAAAAATTGCAAAGCAAAGCTAAAGAAGGAATAGAAAAAAAAAAAGGAAGTCAGAGAGATGCACTTGAAATACAGACCTATGATCTGAGGCTAAACTCTCTGAGACTCCAGTTTCACATACATGAAACAGCATAAACATGTCAAGTTTTATAATTAACATTAACAACTATACCTTTTCCTCTAACACATATATATGGGATCTAGGAAAATGATATTGATGAACCTATTTGCAGGGAAGGCATGGAGGTGCAGATGCAGAGAATGGACTTGTGGACATAGTGGGGGAGGGAGAGAGAGAGATGAATGAAGAAAGTAGCGTCAACATATATTCGCTCTCAGGTGTAAGCTGGATAGCAGGGGAGAAGTTGCTGCGCAACACAGGAAGCCAGTCTGGTGCTCTGTGATGACCTGGGGGCGGGGGAAGGGTGGGGGGCTCAAGGGGGAGGGAATATATGTATGTTCTTCTTCAGTCGCTCAGTCGTGTTTGACCCTTTGCAATCCCATGGACCGAAGCACACCAGGCTTCCCTGTCCTTCACTGTCTCCTGGAGTCTGCTCAAACTCATGTCCATAGAGTTGGTGATGCCATCCAACCACCTCATCCTCTGTCTCCTTCTCCTCCTGCCTTCAATCTTTCCCAGCATCAGGGTTTTTTCCAATGAGTTGATTCATCGCACCAAGTGGCCGAAGTATTAGAGCTTCAGCTTCAGCATCAGCCCTTCCAATAAATATTCAGGGTTGATTTCCTTTAGGATTGACTGGTTTGATCTCCTTGCTATTCAAGTGACCCTCAAGAGTCTTCTCCAGCACCACAGATTGAAAGCATCAGTTCTTTGGTGCACAGCCTTCTTTATGGTCCAACTCTCACATCTCTACACGATGCCAATTTGTACTGTTATATGGCAGAAACGAACAGAACATTGTAAAAATTTAAAAAACAAAAAAATGTTTTAAAAACCAACAATATGATTAGATAGTGGATACTTATGAAGTAACCCAGAACCTAGAGAATATGAGCTGATTCTCTGTCTGCAGTTAAACCAGTCACAAATACAAAAATCCTGTTTCACAAAGCCAATGGATTTTCTGATCTAAGTGTATGAATTCCTTCAAAAGATTTCTGGGTGTACACGATGATCTGCTAATCTTACTTTACGCAGTGAGCTTTGTTAGTGCATTTAAAATGCATCTCTTTCTGTATTTAGCACTGTAGATCTTGCCTTCTGGGCAATTTTTGAGTTAAATATGAAGGCACAATTTAAGGATAGAATCTGAGCAGTAAAGACAGTAGAAAGTGGTGGGTAAGGACTTTACCGCCCACCGTGTGTGTTGCAGCAGCTGAGATGAAGCCTGAAGGATCCAGGGTGTTTCTAGCAGCCTTACTTCATAGAGGTCTACCCTCCTTGCCACGCCACCAAAGGCTCAGGCAGGAAGTCCCCTCACTGTTCATTACAGAAGGGACTCTGTATAATATACTGAACACATATTTCCTTCAATTATTATATATTTATTATATAAAATGTAGTGTGCCCACTCCTAGAGAAGGAAACCCAAGTGTAATCATGGCACTTACTACTTCACGTTGATTTTCATCCAAATGTCCATGGAGGACTCCAGCGTTGGCAGTACATATGGCTATTATAGGTCTGCCCCTGCAGGGCCCACCTGGATGGTGCAATGCATGCGTGTGTGTGAGTTAGTTACTGACACAAACGGAAGAATGGGGAGTGAGCTGCCTCCTGCACTAGTGGCCAAGGGCAGCCTCTCAGCCCCACGTCTCTCTGGTTATGGTGGGCAGTGCGTGTGTGCGTGCTAATTCACTTCAGTCATGTCCAACTCTTTGCGACCCTATGGGCTGTAGTCCACCAGGCTCCTTTGTCCATGGGGATTCTCCAGGCAAGAATACTGGAATCTGTTGCTATGCCCTCCTCCAGGAGATCTTCCCGACCCAGGGATTGAACCCACATCTCTCACTCTACTGTATTGGCACTAGTACCACATGGGATGCACTGAGGTGGGCAGAGAGTTCACCTAAAATCTGGAAGCTGTTAACATGTAACATGGCAACAGGGACTCAGATATAACTAAGTCTGCAGAACTTAAAACAGAGATTCTAATGGAATACACACACACACACACACACACATCATCATCATCATCATCATCATCATCATCATTGCCAAGAGGAGATGGGATGATTGCACACGGCTGATGATAACTATTGCAACAACTAACATAGTTTTCCATGTACTTCCTCTGTGATCATACACTGAGCTAAATGTTTTTCATCAATAATCTCACTGACGCCTCATAACAAGCAACAAGATAAGTTTGTATGGCAGCAATGTATCAATTGATCTGGCTTACTAATTACTGTGAGCTGTCTGCCTCTGGGCACATACAGGGGTAGCGATTCCTGACCCTCTAAGGTCTGGCAGTTCTTGATGACCCTTGTTGGCCAGTGAGCTGTGAGCAGAACTGATACAGATTGCTTCTTGGCTGAGAATTAATGTTGTCACTGTACTCCCTGGAAGACTCCTTCCCCTCTGCTGAAGTGACCAGTGATAATTTATATGTTGGCTTTCCCATAAATCTGGCTCCTAGAGTGTGTCTGACATAGTCCATAGTCCATGAAGCTGATGGAAAGAACTGTGCTGGAGAAGACTCTTGAGAGTCCCTTGGACTGCAAGGAGATCAAACCAATCAATCCTAAAGGAAATGAACTCTGAATATTCACTGGAAGGACTGATGCTAAAGACCCAATATTTTGGCCACCTGATGCAAAGAGCCAACTCACTGGAATAAACTTTGATGCTTGGAAAGATTGAAGGCAAGAGGAGAAAGTGGTGGCAGAGGACAAGATGTTTGGATACCATCACCGACTCAATGGACATGAATTTGAGCAACTCCGACAGATAAAGGACAGGGGAGCCTGGCGTGCTGCAGTTCATGGGGTCACAAAGAGTTGGACACGATTTAGTGACTGAACAACAACTGAAGACCTTTGTTGTTTGAAGCTAATGAACTATGGGGCTGATTGTTTATGCAACACATCCCAGCCCACCCTAACTGGAACACAGTGATACTCATCTACTTCTTAAAAATGCCAAAATGAAGTTCAGAGAGGTCATGCAACTTCTTGAGGTCAATGATGAAGAGGTAGACCCAGTATTTGGACTCTTGCAGTCTGATGCCAGGTTCTTTCACCTTAATCACTACATGGAACTAAATGTGTGAATGCATGACCCACTGGGCCACTGGTCATTTCTTAAGAGTTGTGAGATTCTTGCATACACATGCATATGGCATGCATGTCCCTGCAACATGAAATGAATGCTCCCACTACTTCTAGTCCAGCCATTCCAAGACTCTTTGGAAGCAGCAAGCAGGAAGTTAGGAAGTTAAGGAAATTTACACCTGCAGATACATCCTGTCCCCATTTTCTAAAAAGATTCCTGGCATGCATGTAAATATCCTCTGAATTTACGATGAAGAGGCCCCCAGCTAGGCACGATAAAGCCAATTTAGCTTTTTAAGTTGAGAACTGCTTTGTGAAATAATCCTGTAGAACTCTCCACTAAATGAGTTACAACCAGCCACGTGGGGCTTTTCATTGAATTTACTCGTGAAAGCTATAAAGGACAATTGTCTCTGAAACAGGTACATCAAATACAGGCCTGCTACTGTGTAAATGCCTGGAATTCTACACCACCTACACACACAAAGAAAATTAGCTTTCGATTGAAAGGAAGAACTGTTGGAAAACCCCAGGGGAGGAAAAAGAAACAACAGAAATGAAAGGACATCTACAGGCAAACCCAATGGTTCAGGCCATTTGGATAAAGACTTTCTCAGTCTGAAAGGAAGAGAAGAGTACAATTTCCAAAGATCATGAGAGATAATTGAACCAAATCAAATGGAAAGCAGTTGCTCTTGAAATCTGAAATAAGGAGAGTTTTAAATATGCCACGTGGATGTAAAAATAAAAGTTCTTCATACTCCATTTTAAGTAGTATTTAAGGCAGGGCAACCACTCCAGTATTCTTACCTGGAGAACCACACGGACAGAGGAGGCTGGAGGACTTCAGTCCATGGGGTTGCAAAAAGTCAGACATGACTGAGCAACTAAGCATAGAACATTGCTGGAAAAAATGGCAACATGCACCCAACACTTTGATTCTTCTCTCAACTGTCATTATTCCAGTTGTCTCTTTTCTCTTTACTTCTATGTTTTCACTTTAAAAATAAAGTATTCTTAACCAACACTTAGAGCTAATTTTC
The DNA here is from genome assembly GCF_963930625.1 of Muntiacus reevesi. NCBI lineage: Eukaryota > Metazoa > Chordata > Mammalia > Artiodactyla > Cervidae > Muntiacus > Muntiacus reevesi. The sequence continues at coordinate 184,721,437 of NC_089250.1, read as the reverse complement.
AGTCTGCCAAATACCTTTAGTAGAAGGGGAGTGAATTGTAAGCACAGTCATTACTGATATTTTTCATCAACTCATGAGGTGGTTAAGAGGCACCTCATTGTTCTAATAATTTTTGCCAAACACTATCAAAGCACGTTTGTTTTGTTGTTGTTGTTGTTTTCTTTTGCAGTGATATTTCAGCTGTGTGCTATGGTTCTGCTGCAGTAGTATAGCCAGTACTTGGTTTGATTTCATTTTTAAAGTGAATAGAATGATAGAAAGACATTATATCTCTACAATCAATGTAGTAACCAATTCCAGTGTGCTTAATCACTCAGTCATGACCAAATCTTTGCCATCCCATGGACTGTAGCCCGCCAGTCCTCTGTCCATGGGATTCTTCAGGCAAGAATACTGGAGTGGGTAGCCATCCCCTTCGCCAGGGGATCTCCTGACTCAGGAATCAAACCCAGATCTCCTGAATTGCAGGCAGATTCTTTACCAACTGAACCACCAGGGAAGCCCAACTGATTCCAATAAATATCCTCAACAGGTAAAAGGTTGATGAAGAAAAGGATATTTATGTATTCTCTAGGAGTGTGGGCCCATGGATAGTATTTTAAAGATGTTTTTGAGGGGTGTACCGCATGGTTTGTGGGATCTTAATCCCCTGACCAGGGACTGAACCCATGCCTCCTACATTGGAAGCACAGTCTTAGCCACTGGAGCACCAAAGAAGTCTTCAGATTACTTACTAATTACTGGACTAGCTTATACTGGGGAGAGCTGCCATTTATCCCATGATCAACCTTACTGTCATCAAAGATGGGACACGCTGCCATGAAGTGTAACCCCACACAGTGCAAAGGGCTTTGTCAATATCATCAGTCTGGTGCTCTGGACATAATGAGGAAGTCAAATCTAATCCTGCAGAAACATGCACATAAATCTTCATTTTGAAATGTTCTACAAGGAAACTGTCCAGGACTCTTCAAAAATATCAATGTTGTAGAAGATTAAAAAATGGTGGAGGGAACTCCTCTTGTGGCTCAGTGGTAAAGAATCTGTCTGCCAATGCAGGAGACACAGGTTCAATCCCTGGTCCTGGACGATCCCACATGCCTTGGAGCAACTAAGCCTGTGAGCTGCAAGTATGGAACCTGTGCTTGAGAGCCCATGAGCCACAAATGCTGAGCCCATGAGCCCAACCACTGAAGCCTGTGTGCCCTAGAGCTTGTGCTCTGCAACAAGAGAAGCCACTGCAATGAGAAGTCGGTGAACCACAACAAAGAGTATCCCTGCTCACTGCAACTAGAGAACAGCTCACACAGCAACGAAGCCCCAACACAGACAAACATATAAATAAATTTATTTTAAAGATCGTGGAGGGACATTTCTAGGTCAAAGGTAAGGAAGAAACAGGATAATCAGATGGAATTCATATTCCTTAATTTGATCCTGGACTAAGGTAATAATAACAATAACTATATTCTTATTATATAAGAAAATAACTTGTTTTTAAGAGATGCATAGAGAAGTCTTTAAATGTAAAATGTTCACAGTGTCTTTACTTTTCAAATAGGGTAATATATACAGCAACAGCTAGAACTGGACATGGAACAACAGACTGGTTCCAAATCGGGAAAGGAGTGCATCAAGGCTGTATATTGTCACCCTGCTTATTTAATTTATTTGCAGAGTACATCATGAGAAAACGCTAGGCTGGATAAAGCACAAGCTGGAATCAAGACTGCCGGGAGAAATATCAGTAACCTCAGATATGCAGATGACACCACCCTTATGGCAGAAAGCAAAGAAGAACTAAAGAGCCTCTTGATGAAAGTGAAAGAGGAGAGTGAAAAAGTTGGCTTAAAACTCAACATTCAGAAAACTAAGATCATGGCATCTGTTTCAATCACTTCATGGCAAATAGATGGGGAAACAATGGAAACAGTGAGAGACTTTATTTTTTTGGGCTCAAAAATCAGTGCAGATGGTAACTGCAGCCATGATATTAAAAGATGCTTGCTCCTTGGAAGAAAAGTTATGACCAACTTAGACAGCATATTAAAAAGCAGAGACATAATTTTGCCAACAAAGGTTCATTTAGTCAAGGTTATGGTTTTTCCAGTAGTCATATATGGATGCGAGAGGTGGACTATCAAGAAAGCTGAGAGCCAAAGAATCAATGCTTTTGAACTGTGGTATTGGAGAAGACTCTTGAGAGTCCCTTGGACTGCAAGGAGGTCCAACCAGTCCATCCTAAAGGAAATCAGTCCTGTATATTCATTGGAAGGCCTGATGCTGAAGCTGAAACTCCAATACTTTGACCACCTGATGTGAAGAATTGACTCATATGAAAAGACCTTAATGCTGGGAAAGATTGAAGGCAGGAGGAGAAGGGGAAGGCAGATGATGAGATGGTTGGATGGCATCACCGACCTGATGGACATGAGTTTGAGTAAACTCCAGGAGTTGGTGATGGACAGGGAGGCCTGGCGTGCTGCAGTCCATGGGGTTGCAGAGTCGGACAGGACTGAGCAATTGAACTGAGTAACTGATACAGCAGAGAAGAATGTAGAAAGCATAGGTCATTGTCACAAAAGGTTAACAATTGTTTAATCCAGGTGAATATACAGGTCTTCAGTACACTTTAATTTTTTAACAGGTGCACATTTAGAAGTTTGAAAGTAACATTTTTTCCTCAAAAATTATTTTTATATTTTTTGCATCAAAAATCTCTACTACACTCTGCTGTATTTAAAATGGATAACCAAGAAGGCCCCACTGTATAGCACAGGGAACTCTGCTCAATGTTATGTGTCAGCAGAAGGGGAGTTTGGGGGAGAATGAATGGCTGAGTCCATTGGCTGTCCACCTGAAACTATCACAATATTGTTAATTGGGTATACTCCAATATAAAGGAAAAAGTAAAAAACAAATGAAAGCATTAAAAACATGTCCTATAGTAGACTTCTATTTTTCACTTGCCCATCACGCCTCTGACTTCTAATATTCTAATATTGAGACTCCTTGCAGAGACCCGTTTCTCTTTTCCTGCAATCAGCTCATATGATGTGGTGGAGCTCATCTACAATCTGGCTTCTTGGGATGTGTGAGCCTCTGAGGTCTGGCCAGGACTTCTCTAGAACCACTGGAATGATGCTCTCTTTTTCACCGGGCTCCTGAGCTGGCAAGAGGTACGTGTGCACCTGTTTGGTGGCCGTCTTGCCATTGAGAACACAGCCAACACAGAGGACTGTGTCATTGCAGTAGGAGATATTCCTGGCAACATCAGTTGAGCATCTTAATTTCAGCCTTGCTCCAAACCCGCTATATATCTAGATGTTTCAGTCATATAAACCAATGCTTCTGTTTTCCTAAGCGACTTCAAGGTGGGTATATATCATGGCCCACCAAAAAGATCTCAAGAGTAATAGCAGAAGTCACAAATGTGTGATACACAAAGCTATGACGCAGAGATCATAACTGGCTTAATTTGTGCTGCTAGTTTAACTCATTCTGTGGGCATCTTAGGAATTAACGAGGCTTCGCTGATGGCTCAGTGGGTAAAGAAGCTGCCTGTAATGCAGGAGACACAGAGATGTGGGTTCAATCCAGGTCTGGAAGAGCCCCAGAGAAGGAAATAGCAACCTATTCCAGTATTTGTGCCTGAAAAACCCCATGGACAGAGGAGACTGGCAGGTGATAGTCCAAAGGGTTGCAAAATGTCTCACATGACTGAGCGACTAGGCGCACAGGAATGAATGATTCTTCAGCTGTCTCTGCATGATAAAGAATACCCTAAGAATGCAAAGTAAACTGCTATTATTAAGGAAACAGTTGGTTCTCTCATCTTACTTTCTCAGTGAACTGGGATTTTCCTGTTACTGTAAGATGAACACCTACAGCTCTCATCCATAGCACTTGATTCTAAATGTCTAAATATATCACAACAGATTCACTATATTCAACAATGGATGTATAAGCCAATGTGACAGATTTCGAAGTAAACATAAATGTTTACTATTCAATACAGCTAATACCTGTTTTACATATTGCACTGCATAATTTCACTCTGGAGGGTAAAACACATCCCACTGTTTTAAATTCAAAAGCCCATTTTTAATCCATTTGTAGGTGCTTTAATTAGAAGAGAGAGAATTGCATGCATTCTCTACTATCTGTCTGCAAAATTCTCAAATCCCTATTTTACAGAACTTCCATAAGATTCTCCATTTGAGTGTGCAGACTCCTACGTAAATTGTCTGAGTATTAGCAAATAAAAATCTAGATGAGTTTTGCAGTGATGGCCAGCAAGCGTGCATCTGTTTTTGCTCCCTTTGAACTGCAGCAAACAGATGCACGATTACAGCAGCAAATATTTATCATCCTGAGCATCCACCATCGTTTGCTGTGTTATTCTTGAACAGAACAAGTTGGTGTCTTTAATCTAATGAGCATTATCAAAGGCGTGGAAGTGCTCCACGCACATCATCGCAGCAAATTTTAGCAGAGCTCAAAGACACAAGGCAAGAGTCTTCTAAAATAAGTCAGGATGAAAAATGGGACTTGAAACATTTGAGTGTGATGTGAGGTGTCTTTGGTTCTTTTCCAAAGGGACAGAGAAAACTTAAATAGAGACAAAGATGCAGAGAACAAACATGCGGACACCAAGCGGGGAAAGGGGCAGTGGGATGAACGGCAGATAGGGACTGACACTGATGCCGTGGATAAAACGGGTGACTCATGAGAACTCGACTCGGCTGGGTGGTGGCCTAAATGGGAAGCGGAAAGTGAAAGTCGCTCAGTAGTGTCCAACTCTTTGCGACCCCATGGACTATGCAGTCTATGGAATTCTCCAGGCCGGAATACTGGAGTGGGTAGCTCTCCCCTTCTCCAGGGGATCTTCCCAACCCAGCGATCGAATCCAGTTCTCCCACATCGCAGGCGGATTCTTTACCAGCTGAGCCACCAGGGAAGCCCAAGAATATTGGACTTGGTAGCCTATCCCTTCTCCAGGAGATCTTCCCCACCCAGGAATTGAACCAGGATCTCCTGCATGGCAGACAGATTCTTTACCAGCTGAGCTAAATGGGAAGGAAATACAAAAAAAGAGGGGTATATGTACATTTATGGTTGACTCACTTTTCTGTTCAGCAGAAACTAACACAACATTGCAAAGCAACTCCACTGCAACAAAAATATAAAAATAATAAATCAGGGAGTAGCACTAATTGCAAAAAAAAAAAAAAGAAAGGAACAGGGAATACAAGTCCCCCTTAGAATTAAAATGGAAATAAAGGCAAAGTAAATGCCAGGCAAGGAAGGAAAGATCTCAAACTTTTCAAGGAGAGTAAAACAACTCCCCACATAGTAAACATAAGTGATTAAAATGCTAGATGACTGTACGATGAAAACACCTCACGTTGCACACATGAATGATGATAAAGGTTTTGTCTGATAGAGAATGGGACAGATGATAACTAGCTATAAGGCAGGTGCTCAGGAAAAAATACCCCAGAGGGCACTAGGGTTCATGGCACCGCCATGGAATGATTTTTTCTTTTTCTTTTCCTTTGCAAGACTACGACTCAGATTAAGGTTCTGACCATTGTGTATATTGCAGCCATACAGAGATGCAGAGCCTCTTTGTAGTTATGAGAAGTGACACCTACAAAGCCCTCATCAGGTGTCTCTCTGCTTGGGAGTCCTGTTTCCATAGCTTGTCGCTTGAACATAAGTACGTGATTCCCTTTTATCCAAGTAAGATGAAGGGAAGGCATTGGCTTCTAACACAGTGCGTAACCTTTACCTAAGGAAGGAAGAAAATGACCTAACATCCTCATCTGTTGTTGAAACTGTGGCCCAGTGGGGGATCTACTGGAGGCTTCAGGGAAAGAAAAAAAAAAAAGAAATTGTGGTTTGCCCCAGTCCATCCCCCTACCATAACTCACCAGGACCAGACTGACACTGCCAGGATGAGTGAGGAGTCTCACCTCCAGGCAAGGATGGAAGGACTTGGGGAGCCTAGGGGTGGAAGGACTTGGGGAGCCTAGGGGTGGAAGGACTTGGGGTGCCTAGGGGTGGAAGGACTTGGGGAGCCTAGGGGTGGAAGGACTTGGGGTGCCTAGGGGTGGAAGGACTTGGGGAGCCTAGGGGTGGAAGGACTTGGGGTACCTAGGGGTGGAAGGACTTGGGGAGCCTAGGGGTGGAAGGACTTAGGGAGCCTAAGGGTGGAAGGACTTGGGGTACCTAGGGGTGGAAGGACTTGGGGAGCCTAGGGGTGGAAGGACTTGGGGTACCTAGGGGTGGAAGGACTTGGGGAGCCTAGGGGTGGAAGGACTTGGGGTACCTAGGGGTGGAAGGACTTGGGGAGCCTAGGGGTGGAAGGACTTGGGGAGCCTAGGGGTGGAAGGACTTGGGGCGCCTAGGGGTTGTGTGGGACTGTTGAGTTTTAAAGGGCCTTCCTGCTGTTTTCACAGTTCCTGTCTCACTGAGGGCAAAATAATGAATGTGTAGTTTCATCACACTGAGAACGTCACCTTTGCTGGACCTTAAAACTCCATCTAAAAGTCTACTGTCTACTGGGAAAATTAATGTGATGACACTGGGCACCATGCCTACCACACAGTAGGAATACACCATACATCACAGGACTCTGACTTAGTTATGCTCCCTTCTGACGGTCTTTTAGTATTTGTGATTGATTGATGATTTTAAAGCACTCTATATCCAGAAATTCTATTTTTTTAAAAAATTATACTGTTGTTTTTATTTTTGACACTGTAGATTTCTCATCTACTAAACCAGACTGCCGATGACACAATCGCCTTTCTTTACAAACGACTGCAGCCAACTCATTAGCCTTTACCGTTTTCCAATCCTATTATTTGTAGATTCCCCCACTTTTCAATGAGTAAATAAAACAAGCTGGGAATGAAACATTTATTTTGGCATTGCACCAACCTAATTAAACTGTGGTTTCATTAGGCTGTAGCAGGCTGCTGAAGAATAATGTAATTGACCTATTAAAAGTTACTACTTCAGTTCAGTTTTCTGAGCTACAGAAATTATGCTGTGATTTAAAATGCCTGGTTACCTTGACTAAACCAGCCAGAGAGCAAAGAACTGGGAGTTATAGAGAAGAGAGAGAACCCAATTAGAAAGGAGACAGGTAAAAAGATGCCCCCCCCCCATCACAATTATTTGGAGGAAAGCAAAAAAATGTAAAATGGAAGCTAAAAGGATTCTAGTTATTTCCTCCAATGACTAAATATTGGTCCCACAGGGAAGTTAGTGTCAGACGCTCTTGCAAAACTCAGCAGTGAGATGATTTAACAAGCAGACGTTTGTTCTTTGTCCAGCATCATTCGACTTGTTTGGAATCCACAGGCCAACGGCTTGTAAACCATGAGTCCAGGTGAAGGTAACACTCCTGACTTTGAGGCTGTGCATGTGCGCCAAGTTGGCCAATCAGAGTATCGCAGGTCCCTGACCACAGTGATTGATTCATGCCAGGACCAATCAGAACTCCTCCTGCACTTCCTGGCAGGCATGACCAAGAGAGAAGACCTCCATTTTCCATCTGACATTCAGAATGTGGATGTGACTGGTGGTGAAAGAAAAATCCAATGTTGTAAAGAACAATATTACATAGGGACCTGAACTGTTAGGTCCATGAATCAAGGTAAATTGGAAGTGGTTAAACAGGAGATGCAAGAGTAAACATCAACATTTTAGGAATCAGTGAACTAAAATGGACTGGAATGGATTAGTGTAATTCAGATGATCATTATATCTACTACTATGGGCAAGAACCCTTTAGAAGAAATGGAGTAGCCCTCATAGTCATCAAGAGTCCAAAATGCAGTACTTGGGTTTGATCTCAAAAATGACAGAATGATCTCTGTTCGTTTCCAAGGCAATCCATTCAATATCACACTAATTCAAGTCTATCCCCCAACCATTAATGCCAAAGAAGCTGAAGTTGAACAGTTCTATGAAGACCTACAAGATGTTATAGAACTAACACTCAAAAAAGATGTCCTTTTCATCATAGGGGACTGGAATGCAAAAGTAGGAAGTCAAGAGTTACCTGGAGTAACAGGCAAGTTTGGCCTTGGTGTATAAAATGAAGCAAGGCAAAGGCTAACAGAATTTTGCCAGGAGAACGCACTGGTCATAGCTGACACCTTCTTTCAATAGCACAAGAGATGACTCTATACGTGGACATCATCAGATGGTCTATACCAAAACCAGACTGATTATATTCTTTGCAGCCAAAGATGGAGAAACTCTATACAGTCTGCAAAAACAAGACCGAGAGCTGACCGTGACTCAGGTCATGAACTCCTTATTGCCAAACTCAGACTTAAATTGAAGGAAGTAGTGAAAACCACTAGAGCATTCAGGTATGACCTAAATCAAATCCCTTATGATTATAAAGTACAAGTGACAAATAGAGTCAAGGGATTAGATCTGATAGACAGAGTGCCTAAAGAACTATGGACAGAGGTTTATGACACTGTACAGGAGGCCGTGGCCAAAACCATTCCCAAGAAAAAGAAATGCAAAAAACCAAAATGGTTGTCTGAGAAGGCCTTCCAAATAGCTGAGAAAAGAAGAGAAGCAAAAGGCAAAGTAGAAAAGGAAAGATATATCCATCTGAATGCAGAGTTCCAAAGAATAGCAAGGAGAGATAAGAAAGCTTTCCTCAGTGATCAATGCAAAGAAATAGAGGAAAACAACAGAATGGGAAAGACTACAGATCTCTTTAACAAAATTAGAGATACCAAGGGAACATTTCATGCAAAGATGGGTACTATAAAGGACAGAAATGGGATGGACCTAACAGAAGCAGACGATATTAAAAAGAGGTGGCAAGAATACACAGAAGAATTATACAAAAAAGATCTTCATGACCCAGATAACCATGATGGTGTGATCAGTCACCTAGAGTCAGACATCCTGAATGCAAAGTCAAGTGGGCCTTAGGAAGCATCACTATGAACAAAGCTAGTGGAGGTGATAGAATTCCAGCTGAGCTATTTCAAATCCTAAAAGAAGATGCTGTTAAAGTGCTGCACTCAATGTGCCAGCAAATTTGGAAGACTCAGTAGTGGCCACAGGACGTTGCCAACATTGCACTGCCAACGAAGGTTCATCTAGTCAAAGCTATGACTTCTCCAATAGTCATGTATGGATGTGAGAGTTGGACGATAAAGAAAATTGAGAGCTGAAGAATTGATGCTTTTGAACTGTGGTGTTGAAGAAGTCTCAAGAGTCCCTTACACAGCAAGATCAAGCCAGTCAATCCTAAAGGAAATCAGTCCTGTACATTCATTGGAAGGACTGGTGCTGAAGCTGAAGCTCTGATACTTTGACCACTCAATGCAAAGAACTGACTCATTAGAAAAGACCCTGATGATGGGAAAGATTGAAGGTGGGAGGAGAAGGGGAAGGCAGAGGATGAGATGGTTGGATGGCATCACCAACTCAATGGACATGAATTTGAGCAAACTCCAGGAGATTGTGACGGAAAGAGAAGCCTGGCGTGCTGCAGTCCAAGGGGTCACAAAGAATGACTCATGGGGATGTGACTGAGCGACTGAACTGAAGTAAACTGAGGGAGAACCCACTTAAGAACAGCGTTAGTTCGAGGGAGAGGTGGGGTGATGGAGAGGAGACAGAGCAACAACCACGGAGAAGGACACTCCTTCCCATGCCATAATCTCAGCAGTGCTCCCTGCGTGCTTGGAACCTCTGTTCTAGGTCTGGACCATCTCTGTTTGTGACTGAGTTTCTCAAGCCTCTATCACCAGATGTCGTTCCTAAGACCACTCCAATCCCCTCATCCTGTTCATTCACGTCCTCCTTCATTCAGTATGTTTCGTTTGCCCTGTGTGTCCAGGCCGTATACAGTAGAAAGCAACACACACGTTCCATGACTTCATGAAGCTTAGATCTGATCAGTTATTGGTAAAATGATCACACACCTAACCGTAGAGTTGCGAGGTGCTCTAGGCACCTCTGAGGGACAATCTAATGCAATGCAGGATTGGGGGGTAAGTCAGAAAAGGACTGTCAGAAGAGGGGGCGCTGATGTGGGGATACGAAGACCAAGACGGGGCCAGATACTGACCAGGGGAGGAAGCAGGACTGAGCAGTGCTGCCAACAGAGGAGCAGGACGTGGTGGACTAGTCAGAACTTGGCACCAAGAGGCAGGGACCGGAGACGAGAGAATAAGGCAGCAGCAGACGCGGAAGGAGGTGACTCTAGCCTCTTTTTTTTATCAGAGTATAATTGACACACCATGGCGTGTTGGTTAATGCCATACATTAACATTATGGATCGGTCATAAGGACACATCTATCCGCTCCCTCTCAAACCTGCTTTCCACCCCCCATCCCACCCCCCCGGTCATCACCGAGCCCTGAGCCCAGCTCCCTGTGCTAAAGAGCAGCTTCCCACTAGATCCCTGTGTTACACATGGTCGTGTACATGTGACCGTGCTGCTCCCTCAACTCATCCCACCCTTACTCCCCCCACCATGTCCACAAGTCCATTCTCTGGAGACAACTGTATTCTCAACGCTAAGAGGAGACATCAGCAATGATCATCCCATCATCAAAAGAGACCTTTTCTCTGGGGATGGTGGTCAGTAGACTGGTTTGTCTGTACATGGATGGTACTCTTTCACGACATCCACAGCTAGAGATATTGTGAGGGGTGATTATTTATGACAGTGGGGCAAGGGTTGACTTCAGATGTCATCACTTAAGTAAATTGATGTGGTAATCCCTCATTAAGGAGGTCCAGGATCAATGGGTTCAAGAACTTTTTATCCACCTGACTTTGACTTCCAAGGGCATCCGGTAATACTTGAAAACTGGAGAAAAAAAATATTCTAACATTTTATGCAGCAAAGTCAAAATTAATAACTGCTTAATTACATTTCTCCAAAATGCAACATTATGTCAGCATCATTAATTGTTAAATTTAGGAGTCATAACTTTTTATTACATTGGAAGACAAGCTGTAGACTATTTTTTTTTCCCTCTTACAAGAATTTCCAAGTTTCTGTGATGATGGCTGACAAAGAGTAGCTAATCATAAATGAGTTATTCAGAGTGAATTTGCTTCAATAGCAAGATGATAAAAATCCTCTCAAACCTGTAATGTTATAAAATTGTGCTTTATATTGAATTTGGGTATATTTTAATATAACATATCTGTTTCTCAACCTTGACACTACTGATATTTGGTGTCAAGTAATCCTTTGTTGGGGGGCTTTCCAGTGGCTCAGTGAGAAGGAATCCACCTGCCAGTGCAGGAGATGTGGGTTTGATCCCTGGGTCAGGAAGATCCTCTGGAGAAGGAAATGGCAACCCACTCTAGTATTCTTGCCTGGAGAATTCCATGAATATAGCCTGGCAGGCCACAGTCCACAGGGTTGCACACAGTCAGACATGAATGAGCTACTAAATAACAACAATCCTTTTGTTTCGGGAGGGGCTGTCCTGTGCCAAGAAGAATGCATAGCGGCTTCTCTGGCTTCTACGCAATAGATGCCAGTCACAACACTCCCCCCCCAAGTTGTGACAAGTGAAAACATATCTCCAAACATTGCCAAATGTCTCCTGGGGATAGGCGGAGAACAGAAGTGCCTCCACTGAGAATGATCAGCTTTTATGAACTCCCTGGGCAAACAAAACCCTTGCAAAGACTTGGATTGCATTAGCTGTATTATCCATCAACAGTTGCCTCCGGGAGGAGCATACCACCAAAGTTATGTGGATCTGGGACACACATCCAATTTTTAGAAAGTTCGAGCATCTCCAACAAGACCTCCCTCCAGGTGCAGGCGACCTCCGTGAACACAGCTGAGTAGCCCCCATAAGGAGGTAAGCAGGATGCATGAAAGAGGCCCTGTCAGTAGCTGGGGAATCAATAGCTCACCAGTTTATGAGAAGACCATGTAGTATTTTCACAGAGAGTCCACGGGACCAAAATGGAAAGATCGATATCCGCCTTCTGCAAGGAAGGGCCCATCCGGACGTAATTAGCACCTGCCTGTCATTTGCTCCACCTCTGCTGGGCCATCAGCGCCCACACACAGCTCAGAGGGCAGAGGGCAAGCCTTCCTTCACAAAGCAAGGGCCAGCAGGCCTGAGGGAGGGGCTCCACGCCAGTTGCCAAGGGCAGACACACCATGCCAGCCTGCAGGCTAAGCTGCTTCAGTCCTGTGTCTCTTTGTGACCCCATGGACTGTAGCCCAGCAGGCTCTTCTGTCCACGGGATTCTCCAGGCAGCAATAGTGGAGCAGGTTGCCATTTCCTTCTCCAGGGGACCTTCCCAATGCAGGGTCAAACCCGTATCTCTTGAATCTCCAGGACTGACAGGCAGGTTTGCTTTTTTTACTGTTGCTCCACCTGGGAAGCCCACACCCCGACACAAAATAAAAAGTTTAAAAAAAATTTTTTAAAGGGGGAGAAAAAAAGATAAAAAAGAAAATGACATTGGAGAAGCACTGAGGGTATCCTTTTAAAATTAGATTATTTTGGACGCTCTTCATCAAAAGTAAAACATATTCTTCAAAAGACTTCAGAGATTTACTGCTGCAATGACTACTTTGAAAGAAGAAGGGCAAAAGTCTGGCTATTTATTTGATGTATGATGCAGGGAGCCCAAAGTCAGTGCCCTGAGACAACCTGGAGGGGTGCTGTGGGGGGAGGTGGGAGGGGAGATTCAGGAAGGAGGGGACACATGTATGTCTATGGCCGATTCATGTTGATGGGTGGCAGAGGCCATCGCAATATTGTAAAGTAATAATCCTACAATTAAAACAAAAAGTTAATTGTTTTTTTAAAAGTCTTCAGTGCCGAGATGGGCAATTGGCTCTGTTCACTTTAATCTTCTTGCAAAGCTTCACCTGGGTCCAGGTATCAGGGCATGATAGGAAGGGGATAACAACACGTGGGTCTGAAGCTTGGCTCCAGTGCTGGGTCAGCGGTGTGGGTCTGGAGAACTCCCCGAGCTTCTCAACCTGCCTCGCTCTTGGAATGGCGATGAGCCCAAGGACACCGCCCTTGCTGGTGTGTTTGGGTTTGCTTTACATACGCCACTAAAGTGCTTTCAGAGGGGACTTCCCTGGTGGTCCTGTGGCTAAGATTTTGCCTTCTGGTTCAGGGGATGCAGGTTCGATCCCTGGTCAGGGAACTAAGACCCCACATATCTTGTGCTGCTCCCCCCAAAATAAAACAAAACATAAAGCAGAAGCAACACTGTAACAAATTCCATAGGGACTTTTGAAGTGAAAGTTAGCCGCTCAGTCGTGTCCGACTCTTTAAGACCCCATGGCCTGTAGCCCACCGGGCTCCTCTGTCCATGGGATTCTCCAGGCAAGAATACTAGAGTGGGTTGCCATTCTCTTCTCCAGAGACCTTCCTGACCTAGAGATCAAACCCAGGTCTCCCGCACTGCAGCCATATTCTTTACCATCTGAGCCACAAGGGAAGCCCAAAGACTCTTAAAAAAAAATATTTAAAAAAAAGTGCTTTCACAAAGAGTGGTCCTTCAACATGGTCCTTATTACTCACCCTTCCTGTGCCATTTCTGACTTGATATTACTGAGAAAACTTCATTTCTTTCTTTCTTTTTTTTTTTGATATATGTGTGTTTATGAATGGGACCATGAGGGATTATGTCTCAGGAAGCTTTTAATCTTGCTTGCTGTTTATTATTGTGGTTTTGCCCATCAGTGAGGCCTAATGATTAACTATTCATTGACTACAGAATTAGGAAGTAGTACTCCTCTCTAGATAATTGCCATAACTACATTATGACTCAAAATTACCTGAATACAGTTATCAACAGATTGAGGCAAAGTGGAGTTGTGATGGAAACAGTCAAACCACATAATTCTTTTAACAGGGGGACACTTCCATGAACCTATTCTTACAATATTGACTTTAAAAAGAATTAAGGGTAAAGAGCTTAGCGTAAAGCATTAAGAGAGATGGAGGCAAAACCAAAGTAGAAGACAAGACATCATCATTTCTATAATCTCATTTTTGAGCAAAAAGACATTTAGTAACCAGGAGTATATTTAAAAACGTATTTTACATTGAATAAACATATACTTGTTATCCATTTGGTTTTGATCCTAATAAAAACCGGAAGAACCAACTTGAAATAGGGATATTTCCTTTCTATCTGTATTTCTGTGTGTTTCTCTCTTTCTATTTCTCTTCCTCTTTTTCTCCCTCTCTCTGTCTCCCTCTGTCTCTCTTTCCCACAAAGGCCCCACACATTCTTCTGTTTCCCACACTGTGTAAGGCTCAGGAGAGAATGCGGGTGCTTATTAAATGCAAAGAACAGCCTCATTTCTACCATGGATCTTTATTTATTTCTCTTAAACACCCTTAGAAGCACATCAGTGCTCCATTAACTGGCCAGCCAAGGACAGAGAGAAGAGAACACCATCCATCCATAAGGTAATGAATCAAGAAATACTATCTCCCTACTGTTGCATTCCAAGGACATGAGTGGGCTAACTTTCTCCTACCCTGCTCTCAGACCCATTGACCGTCAAAGGTCAGAATTTTTGTGTCCCTGAGAAACAGTGTTTTTTTTGCAAGGGCCTGAAAAGTTTTCAGAGACCCTTTGGTCCCTCCACGAAGACTAACTGTCTTGTGTAATATCCTGCACTGCTCAGAATGCAGGTAACTGCTTGCTTCATATGTTTGTCTCAACCATTCTACTGTAAGATCCTTAAGGACAAATACATCATCTCATTTTTGCTGTTGTTTTACCATGGAGAAGAAATACAACAAATGGCTCGTAAAGGAAAGATCCCTCTTGAGTGACATTCTTCATGACAAAACCTTCCCTTGACCAGCTAGATAACATTGTCGAGGTAACTCAGTTAAGTTCCAGTTTTCATATTTATAATATGTTGATAACAACAGTCCTTTCTGATCCAATAGTTGGTTTCCCTTTTTTTTCCAGGAGGGTAGAAGATTTCACGTGACTAGTTCCAACCAGTGAGATACGGCGGAAGTAAAATATGTCACTTCTTGGCCAAAGCACTTACCTGCAGGTATGAGAATTTCAGGCAAAATTTCCCTGTTTTGTTTATAAATATGGAGGTTCTTTAAGAATAAAGCCACTGGGACTGATGGGCCAACACCTGGAGCAGAACTTCCCTAGAGAGTGGTTCAGACCCTCAATTATTTCTTTCATGAGAAAGAAAGAAATCTGTGTTGTTAGACCATTGAGATTTCAGGGTTGTTTGTTACGACAGCATAGCACAACCCTCCTGTACTGATCCAGAGCAGAGGGCTGGGAGGAAGATGAAAGGAGAGAAGACATAAAGCTGGGCCAAGTACTTAAACTTCATAAGCTACTACTGCCCAAGATGAAGCACCACTGATTCAAAAATCTAAATATTTGCTTTGAATAAGGACTAAGCATCACACCCGTGAAACCACGCAGTGACTATTTGGTTTTACTTTGTGCGTATTAGTTGCTCAGTCGTGTCCGACTTTTTGCAACCCCACGGACTGTAGCCTGCCAGGCTCCTCTGTCCATGGGATTCTCCAGGTAAGAATACTGGAGTGGTTTGCCATGCCCTTCTCCAGAGGATCTTCATGACCCAGGGATCAAACCCTGGTCTCCTGCATTGCAGGCAGATTCTTTGTCGTTTCTTGTAACAGGTGCACTCCTATGTCCTAGCAGCTACTACAGTCATTGCACAAAAGAATGGGAGTGGTCCTGATCCCTGCAGTCATTCAGGGACCTAAGAACCTCACCATTTTCAACATACAGTTTCCAAGGTCAAATGGGTGTCAACCAGAGGGTGGGGGAAAGGGAGAGATATGGAGGATCGCAGAGGGGGTTTCTATGGGCCAGTTCAGGAAGTGACACCTACCACTTCTTCCCACATTTCCCTGCGTGGAACAACTTACATAAAAGTGCTAGTTGCTCAGTCGTGTCTGACTCTCTGCGACCCCATGGACTGTAGCCCCCACCAGACTCTTCTGTCCATGGGATTCTCCAGGCAAGAATACTGGAGTGAGTTGCCATTCCCTTCTCCAGGGGATCTTGCCGACCTAGGGACTGAACCTGCATCTCCTGCATCATGGGCAGAATTTTTTCACCCTCTGAGCCACTCACATAAAAGGTGGGCTGCAGATGTCTCCCTAGATGGGCAGCTGTCTGTCACTTATTTGAAATGTGCTGAAGAAGAAGAGCACAAATTATTAGCAAATGACCAACCACATTGCCACAGTATCCTTTAATATTTTTGGAAAGCAATTTCCCCACAGCTGAAATCTTTGCCTTGGCTTAACACCCCCAGCTCCCCTGCACACACACATTGTGGACATATCCTTTTTTCTAATTATAGTAAAAAAAAAATCATTGCCTTTTTTATTCAGTACAGAAAATATCCTTCAACAAAGGTTGAGTTCAGTCATCACCTCCCTCCCCTGTCAACTGAAATAGGAACAACCCCCTAGAAGCTGATATTCCTTCCCAGTTTTAGTTCGAACAAGATTCTAAGTAAAGCTCCCTTTCATGTTCCTTTAGAAAGCATACATGTGCATCAAAGTACAAGACAGAACTGTATCATTTCAATGTCCTCCAATTTTTAGGACCTTTATGAGGATGTACAGTGGAGAATGCATTTAAATTTGAAGAAAATATAAACACACAGAGACCAAATGGCATATGTATGCTTAATCAGGCACTTAATTGCTTTTAGTCACTGGGATGTAATTATTTTTATTAGTTATGATATTACATAGAGAAAATGACTCAGAGGAAAACATTAGACTGCATCTTTCTAAAGGAAGATGGAATGGGTTGAATTCTGGCCTGATCACCTTAGAGAGGGGCTGGGGACCCCTGTATCTGTCGAAAGTGACTACCTATGGGATTCTCACTGCTGCTACTTGTAAGAAGATATGGACAGAAAACCCTGGCAAACCTAGATCCACCCCCTTAATCACATCTCACATTGCTCTCTCTTCTGGTCTGAAACCTTCGACAGTGAGCTGGTACTGGGGTCAAGATGCCGTAAAGCAGAGAACACCTGTCATGTTCACCAGGGCAGACCTGGGCAGAGCTGGACCACGTCGCTGACCTGAGCAATGGGCACCATTTCAGCCGAGAGTCATGGGAGTCAGCACCACCTTCTGCTAAACCCATTCTACAGATGGGGAGACTGAGCCTTAAGAGTTGAGTGACTTGCCTCTGATCCCACAGATAGGCCTTCAGTGGGGCCAGAATGGAAACCAAAGCTTCCTCAAGCACAAGAGTGTATTCTGTCTGCCAAAGAGTTAAAATGCTCAAGAAGGAAAGTTTCACAGACAGAGTGACAGAAGAGTTGGCTGGCTGACAACGGCGCCGTCTGTCCAGACACCCATGGGAGGTGTCTTTTATTTTTTCACTTTATTTTTGAAAAAATCTTATTGGAGTATAGTTGATTTACAATGTTGTGTTAGTTTCAGGTGTATAGCAAAGTGAATCAGACACACACAGACACACACGTACACACACACACACACTCTTTTTTAGGTCCTTTTCTCATATAGATCATTGCAGAGTTCCCTGTTCTATACAGTAGGTCTTTTTGTAGTAGTGTGTATATGTTGGGCTTCCCTGGGGGTTCAGCAGTAAAGAATCTGCCTGCCATGCAGGAGACCCAGGTTCAGCCCCTGGGTCTGGAAGATGCCCTGAAGAAGTGAATGGCTCCCCACTCCAGTACTCTTGCCTGGAGAGTCCTACGGACAGAGAAGCCTGGCGGGCTACAGTCCACGGGGTCGCAAAGAGTTGGACACGAATGAGTGACTAACACACACGCTGTGTATATGTTAATCCCAGTTTCCCAATTTATCGCTCCGCCCCTTTCCCAGCTGGTGACCACAAATTTATTTTCTATATCTGTGATTCTGTGTATTCTAGAAACAAGCTCCTCCAAGTAGTGAGTGAACATTCTGGTGGAAGGCGACAGACATTCACAGACTCTCCCTGAGGACCTCTATCCCATCCGGGCTGGAAAAAGGACAGTGGCCGGACTGTCCCTCCGACGCCAGTGGGTGTCACTACGTCCCCACGGTGCGCAGAAGAGAAGCTGCAGCAGACGGCTGCCTGCACTCCCCAGGCTCCCAGTGTCCCCGCCGCCAGCTCTGCACTCCGAGTCCCTTCCCGGGGCCACGTTTCCTGTACCTGGCCCCGAGCAGACTCTGCCTGTGCTGGTGACCAGCGCCATTATCACATTACCCAGAGTCTCTCTGGCTCTCCAAACGTGCTGCTTCCTTTGGGAGTTCAGACTACACCAAAAAAATCAAAATAAAAGATGGACAGGGAGATGCAGGATTATCAGCAATCTGGATACACATGGAATGAAATGAATCTGTTAAGCCTTTCTCAAGTCATAGCATGATTTCTGAGTATTCGCTGCAGGAATGGCAGACTTTCTGCATTCCTGTTACTTAAGAGATGAACTGGGGGAAGCTTATATCTTTTTTTTCTTTTTTGTAATTTATTTATTTTAGTTGGAGGCCAATTACTTTACAATAT
Source organism: Muntiacus reevesi (assembly GCF_963930625.1). Taxonomy (NCBI): domain Eukaryota; kingdom Metazoa; phylum Chordata; class Mammalia; order Artiodactyla; family Cervidae; genus Muntiacus; species Muntiacus reevesi. Next base: position 184,702,869 of record NC_089250.1, on the reverse strand, counting down.
TGTAGTGTTTTTTGCCATACATTCATATAAATCAGCCATGGGCGTACATGTGTTACATCTTTAAAGGGCTTCCCAGGTGGCACTAGTGGTGAAGAACCCATCTGCCAATGCAAGAGACTTAAGAGATTGCGGTTCCATCCCTGGGTCGGGAAGATCCCCTGGAGAAGGGCAGGGCAACCCACTCCAGCATTCTTGCCTGGAAAGCCCCATGGACTGAGGAGTCTGGGAGGCCTATGGTCCACAGGGTCGAAAACAGTCAGACACAATTGAAGCGACTTAGCACGCACGCAGGTACAGTACCCACATCCTTAAAATAAATGCTCAGGGCAGAAGGAGCCCCAGTCTGGGGCGGGAGAGATGCTCCCCCATCGCTTACATTTCAGGGGGAGAGTCTGGTGTCTCTGATGTCTGTGACTGCTACAGCCCCGCCCCCACGCTCCAGGTCACTGGCCACCTTAACGTTATCTGCCTGAAGGGTACTGTCTGCATCCACGTGACACGGACTATGAAGTCTAAGGCAGTGGGACTCTCCAGGATCAGAGCTCCAGGGGGACGGAGGGGGAATTGAAATGTTGTCCTGTGTCTACAGGAGGAGGGAGCATTGACCCGCTCTCTTAGCAGAGTGACCCCATCTAGATTAGAGTACACGGTCTCCGAGGAAAGGTGTTTATTTCATTCACTGCTAAGTCCCCACCACACAGACGAGTGTTGGCAACACAGTAGGTACTTAATAAATATTTATGGAATTAACATCCATGGACGCAAAAGCAGGGAGATGTGAAAATGTAGTTGCCTGTCTGGGAAAGAGCTAGCAATGATGTCTGGCAGTGGTCCATACTAAATAATGTTGTAATGGATTATATGAGAGTGTGTGTTTATTTACATCTAGAATTAAATACAGATAGAGGTATATGCTGTTGTGGTGGTTTAGTCACAAAGCTGTGCCTGACACTTGAGACCTCGTGGACTGTAGCCTGGCAGGTTCCTACCGTCCATGGGATTTCCCAAGCAAGAATACTAGAGAGGGTTGCCATTTCCTCCTCCAGGGAATCTTTCTAACCCAGGGACTAAACCCATGGCTCTTGTGTCTCCTGCATTGCAGGCAGATTCTATACCACAGAGCCACCAAGGAAGCCCCATGATAGGTATAGTATATGTATAAACAGGTAACATATACACAAACATATATATATTTACAAATGTTTCCCTGGTGGCTTAGACAGTCTGCCTACAATGCAGGAGACCTGGGTTTGATCCCTGGGTTGGGAATATCCCCTGAAGAAGGGAATGGCTACCCACTCCAGTATTCTTGCCTGGAGAATTCCATGGACAGAGGAGACTGGTGGGCTACAGTCCATGGGATGGCAAAGAGTCGAACACGACTGAATGATTCTTTCACACACACACACACACACACACGTGTATTTAGGGTTGGGCTTCCCTGGTGGCTTAGTGGAAAAGATCCACCTGCCAAACCAGGAGACGAGAGTGTGATCCCTGGGTCAGGAAGATCCCCTGGAGAAGGAAATGGAAACCCACTCCCGTATTCTTGCCTGGGAAATCCCACAGATAGAAGAAGCCTGCCAGACTATTGTCTACGGGGTCTCAAAAGACTCAGACACAACTTACTAACTAAAACAACAAGAACAATATATAGGGTCAGGTCTGTCAGATAAGAGTCCAATCAGAGCTAGACATTTGGAGAGGGGAGCAGAGGGTGAGATGTATGGAAGGAGTAACATGGAAACTCACATTACCGTACGTAAAACAGCCAACGGGAATGTGCTGTCTGGCTCAGGAAACTCAAACAGGGGCTCTGTAGCAACTTAGACGGGTGGGATGGGGAGGGAGATGGGAGGGAGGCTCAAAAGGGAGGTGATATGTGTATACCTATGGCTGATTCATGTTGAGGCTTGACAGAAAACAACAAAATTCTATAACGCAATTATCCTTGTATAAAAAAAATAATTAAAAAATTTAGACATTCTTATTATTTTCATGCGTACAGTTTTGATCCTATAAGTAGATAAATTTTTAACCTTTAACATTTAAAAAGTAGCACCTACTCATTAAAGAATATGTGCAAAATACATAATTAGATATTTGACAATCTGGGGCTTATGTTGTATTCCATACAGAGCTTGATACACATCAGCTGTTTAAAATCTTCATTATGAAATCAACTATTGCTACAAAGTGGCTCCATAAGTGATGCTGAGTCCCCACTACGTAGGTGATGCAACATTTTGGAAGAGAGCCATTGACCTTTATGGACAAATAAATAAAGAGGACGTTTGCTCAGTGTGCATTTGAAGAAAAATACATTTTGTGACATTTCATTTATATTTGAGTGAAACTGCATGCTTGTACGTGCAAATGCAAAGCCAAAAATATCCAGTAAGGCGATCGCCAAACTGTTAACAGGGCTGAGCAGTAGCATTGTGTTAGTAGTATACACAATGATGATAATCACAATCAATCATAATAAAAGTGATTAATCAAACATTGCCGAGAGTTGTGAAAACTGAGAAAAGAAGAACTATCCTCAATCAGAGGACCCACAAGGCTGACTCATGTTTCTCACATGCCCTTGTTAATAAATCCATTCATGGAGTATTTACCTAAAGTCTGCAATGACCCCAACATGCCAAAGGTGTGTTCCTCTTTCGTCTTGTGATAAGCATTTCCAGAAAAACGCTTCCCTCTATTCTATGAATTTAACAAGGCATGCCTCCAGGAAGTTCAGGGGAACCCCAAGATTCTCTATAATGCTTGGAGTATTGGTAACGATTCCTAGGGACTAGAAAGCAACAGATCCTGGATTCTCTAGATCCAAGCCTCCCCATCTTCTCCACCACCCAACACACATACTCCCTGACTTGCATCTCATTAAAGCAGAAAGACTTAACCCAGGAAAGAAAAGGCATTGGAAACACACAGAATATAAAAACCACTCAGAGAACTGGGTTTTGGCCACAGATCCCAGATAGGAGAGCCTCCCAGGGTTAGATGTTTCTATTTTTCCGGAATGTTCCCCCCAGCATTCCCTGCAGAGTACCCCCTCCCTCATCACCCCTCCTGTCCTCCAGTCCCGCCGAGGATCTTCAGCCGCAGAACAGCAGCTCACATTATTAAGAAGAGCCTCTGACAATTTCTGAAGAGGCCTTGGGGGAATAGACCCTTTTTGTTTGTAGTTATCAAAACAAATTATGCGCTACGCGGCTGAGATAATGTTGACTCCCCATGCCCTCCCCGGGGCCTCGGAAACTCATAAATGTGAATTCCAGTCTTTTGTAGTGGAAAGGCCAATGAAAAGTGCACACAGATCTGAATAGAGCCCGCTCTTTAATGATCCCTGGGGGAGGAAATATTTAGAGAACAATGACACAGTTCTGAAAACAGGGTGCGCAGAGCCCCTGATTCATGAGCTACAACAGTTATTGGATCACAGGCCTAGGAAGGAGGGTGTCCACCATTCAAAACTTCTTCCTCTCCCATCCCGCCCTGAACCAAGGTGACCATCAAGGATGGCAGTTCAAAGTTCAGTTGGGGTCTTTAAAAGTAAAACAGTTACAAAGATCGAGGAAAAAATATTAGCATCGCCACACTTAAACAAATGCCACATGACACACAATTTCGCCATCTGCTCTAACTTTTCCTGAGTAGGAAGTTGGCAGAAACTGCAGAGTTATCTACATAGGACCGATAATTTTCAGCCAAGTCTAAATAAGAAGGTGCTTTGTCTTCGTGGGTTGTTTAAAAAAGCCCAGGATATATAAATCAGCACTAAAGGATGATCTCAGTGCCTATTTTCCCCATTAAATGTACATAAATTACATTTTGTCATTTTATATGTGTATTTATAAAGACATTTAAGCTATATATATATAAATATATAGAGATCGAGAGAGAAGGATTTATAGGGACTTCTCTGGTGGTCTCACGGTTAAGACTTCGCCTTCCAATGCAGGAGTTGCAGGTTCGATCCTTGACCAGGGAGCTGGGATCCCACATGCCCTTGGCCAAAAAACCAAGACATAAAACAGAAGCAATTGTAACAAATTCAATGAAGACTTTTAAAAATGATCCACATGAAAAAAAAAATCCTAAAAAACAGATTTATATACATTCCACAGTGAACTCTTTATATTTTCTGAGTCTTATTAGAGTGCAAATTGAATCAGTCATTCTATACATGTCCATCTTTTGTACAGAAAATACTCCATTCTATCTGTTTTGATGTGTTTCAGGAGACGCCTGGGGTACACAGCTTTGCTTACACAGGCTTTGCTTATAAAGCAATAAAAACACTCATTTCCAGAAGGAAAGTGTATTTTACAATGAAGGGGGTGCAAAACACAGAGGGGATAACTTGTACAAACTGAAAAAATAAATCCATGGTCAATGAAGCCGCGTCCTTGTAGCCCACTTGAAGCTGCCTAATATATAACGGAATTAGTGTAGTCAGATTCCATTGAAACCCTGCGGCTCTGCGGGCCATTATTTAAACAGCTCTGTCAGTCATGAAGGAATACTTCAAGCGCATGACAACAGAATGCCATCAATAGTGAAGGTCGTCCTCTAAATCAGCAGAGAATGCGAAGGTTTCCTAACGACGTCTTCTCAAACAAATTACCGGCCGGCCGAACCGAAATGAATTTTATTATTGAGGACAAGTGAATTGTACAGTACTTATAGCAAACACATTAGAGGATTAAAATTGATTGAAGGAGATTGGATTTGAAAAGATATAAATAGGGAAGACATGAAAAATCTGCTCAAAATGAACTTATCAAAGCTGCTGTGGAATTCAGCCACTGGCCCGTCACGTGGAGAAGGGTTTGCTTCAGGTTCCGCTGCAAAAATGGAAGGAAGAAACTGGGTTGTGGATGAAGGTCAAGCTGGTTTTGTGTAGATGAGCTAGGATGGACCCGCACCCCCACCCTCATAGAAAACAAAGAAGGTGGACACATAGGATTGACAGTCCCAGAGACGAATCCAGACTTCTCATTTTTCCTTAAATATTCATCTACTTATTTGGCTGCATCCGGTCTCGGTGGCAGTATGAGGGTCCTATCCTCGCAGTCCTGCATAGGCTCTCCAGTTGTGGTCCTCGGGCTTAGCTGTCCACAGCACATGGGATCTTAGTTTCCCGACCAGGGATCAACCCATTTCCCGACACTGGAAGGTGGATTCTTAATTCCTGGACCCCCAGTGAAGCCCCAGATTCAGACTTCTCTATGTGTGTGTGTGTGTGTGTGTGTGTGTGGTGACTGCCACTTTTCAGAAGAAGTTTAGCTTAACTTCACCTCTGAGTCCTGTCCAGGATTCTTCAATCCATTCAATCTTGGATTAGCCAGGTGACAATTCAGATAACTGATCAAATCAGTCAAACCTAAAGGAAATCAACCCTGAATACTCACTGCAAGGGCTGATGTTAAAATGGAAGCTCCAGTACTCTGACCACCTGATACAAAGAGTCCATTCATTGGAAAAGACTCACACTGAACTGGAAAACATTGAGGGCAGGAGGAGAAGGGGGCGACAGAGGATGAGATGGTTGGATGGCATCACCGGCTCAATGGACATGAGTTTGAGCAAACTCCAGGAGATGGTGAAGGACAGGAAGCCTGCTATACTGCGGTCCATGGGGTTGCAAAGAGTCGGATATGACTAAATGAACAACAGCAATCCAGATAATAAATGATGACGCTGTACAACCGCTTTCTACATGACAAACACACTTCTATGTGGCCCCACACCCCGAACTAAGTGACTGAACCTTCCATGACACTGAACCTTCCAACTGACAATTCCATGAGGCAAGTGCTATAGGTATCCTCATTTTATAGCAGAGGGCAGTGAAGTCAGAGGAGCAAAAACAAAATATTCCCAGTTCACATGGATATCAAGAGGCAGAGTTCACACAGTTGGGCTGCTGGCACCAGAATCTGTGTTCTTAATGACTCTACTCTCTAAGAGCTATAAGCACACTCATAGATGTTGGGCTTCCCAGGTGGCACTAGCTGTAAAGAACCCGCCTGCCAATGCAGGAGACATGAGAGATGCAGGTTCGATCCGTGGATCGGGAAAATTTCCTGGAGGAGGGCATGGCAACCCACTCCAGTGTTCTTGCTTGGAGAATCCCCATGGACAGCGGAGCCTGGCGGGCTACGGTCCATGGGGTCCCAAAGAGTCAGGCAAAACTGAGCTTACACGCACAAGCTATATTGCTTGCAAAATGGAGCTTCTGAAGACTTGAAAGAGTGGGGTTCGTTCATAAAGCTCTCAATGCTGGATTCATTCCTTTATCCAGAGCAAACCAGGCAGGTGTTTTAATCAAAACTCCGTTCTTAAGTGAGACAGAGAGGTATAGGGTAGCATCTGACTATGTATTCGCCTGTTCCATATTTCTGAACATCTGCTGGCACTCAGACGTATTGTAGGATGCGGCTGTGGCAGTCAACAAACGAGAGCAGGTCCTCTTACTGATAATGGTAGTGCCTGGAGACCGAACCCGCGTCTCCTGCATCTCTCGCACTGTATGTAGATTCTCTACCGCTGAGACACCAGGGAAGTCCAAATAAGTAGGCAAATAAGAAAAACAGGGGACTTCCCTGACAGTCCGGTGGTTAAGAATTCACCTTCCAGTACAACAGACGAAGGTTCGAGGCCTACTTAGGGAACTAAGATCCCACATGCCTCAGGCAAGCTGCAACTTACTGAGCCCGAGCACTCTGGAGCCCACATGCCACAGTTAGAAGCCCACGCGCCACAAGAAAGAATCCGTGTGCTGCAAGTAAGACCCGACACAGCCAAACAAATAAACATTTAAAAAAATAAATAACAAAAACAAGCAGACAGCAATAAACATGATGAAAGAATAGAGAGCAATGAAATAGGGGATGGCCATGCTTTTTATTTATTTTTTATTGGAGGATAATTGCTTTACAGAATTTTGCTGTTTTCTGCCAAACCTCAACATGAATCAGCCATAGGTATACATATGTCCCCTCCCTTTTGAAACTCTCTCCCAGCTCCCTCCCCACGACCCTTCTAGGTTGCTACAGAGGCCCTGTTTGACTTTCCTGAGCCATACAGCACATTCCCGTTGGCTATCTATTTTACACATGGTAAAGTTTTTTTTAGGTGGGATGGAGTAGCGAAGAAAAGCCCCTCTGAGGAAGGGTATGTGAGAAGAAGCCTAGGAGGAAAAACACCAAGTAAACTTGAGCTCTCCATCAAGTGTCTGGAATTCAGCATGGCACCTACCCTAATACCTGAGCTTCACTTTTCTCAGCTGTTTGTTCAATGACATAAAAATCTGCCTCACGGCATAAACAGGCTGAAGCAAGATCCTAACATACCAAAGAAATGTGTAACTCGAGATACCTCTTCCTATTGCCCCTCGTTTAAAAACAAGCATGACTGACTTGGGTCCAACTTTGAGATCCCCAAGACCGGGGAGACGTTATCCCCAAACCAAGGGCGAGGCGGGGAAATTTGGAGAGTCTGCTGATTTAATAGGATATCCATCTCAAGGGAAGCTAACTCAGTTATGGAACAGTCTGACCATTAATTTCAATGATTTGACTGTGTAATATAATGTTTCAATCCTGGAACACAATTTAAACTGGGACAGGTAGTCATTACTTAACTCGGAGTCTGCAAATTCATCTCCGATGTGTCAATTTTTTGTAGTCTATGTTCAAAGAACTTGCCAAAAAAGATATGGGGAAAATATTTCAAAGTCCATGAAATCTAGCATCTCGATATCAAATAGGGCCTCAACTGTTACTATAGATAAAAATGGTGATAGAAATTTTTATTAAAACAGTAAGCAAAAGGTAAGCATGCTTGTCAAACACGAATCCTGCTCCCCATATAGATGAGAGTGCAGAGAACAGTAAAAGAAGACAAATGGGGTGGAATACAGATTTAGCCTGAAGTGAAGGCGTGATGGGGAGAATGAGAAAAGAGACTCAACGGACCCTTATCTGTGATAGCCTCTAAAGATAATGACAAGAAACGAAATGAAACAACACTTTGGCAAAACAAATGCTTCCACGAATACTCAAAAATTAAGCAATCTGTGGTTTGAAACTAAAAGTTAATTGCACATTAATTGAGAAAGCCTCTGTGGATCGCAATCCAACATTTCCACATAAGAGTGCATGGGAAGGAAAATGGAGGAGAAAAACTGAGTGAGATGGATGTCCGTACAGGCAGCCACAAAAGTCACACAGATGAGAATGAAAATACTACGAGTATGCATGTTGAAAGCACTGCTTCTGGGACGATTGCACTGTTGTTCACGAAAAAGGCGTGCTTCTCTTTGGGGCTGAAAGAGGGGACTGCGTTTCCTCACCTGCTTGAATCTTGTGTTGTTGTGGTTCTGTCATTAAGTCGTGTCCTAGTCCTTTGTGACCCCATGGACTACTGCACACCAGGCTCCTCTGTCCTCTAATACCTCCCGGAGTTTGCTCAGATTCGTGTCCATTGAGTCAGTGAATCTTGGCGCAGCCAAATGTCTTGTTTTGGCTAATGAAGTGTGAATGGAGGTGACATGTGTCACTTTAGGATAAAAGCTTTAAGAACTAGGATGCAATTAACCTTGCTTCTCCCCTGGTCCCAGTAATTGTAGAAGAGCAGAAGGAGCCCGTGTGACCGAGGCAGGCAGAGACAGAGCAGGCCTCCCCAGCCAGACTGTAGTGAGCATGGAGGCTTCATAAAAAACATCTGTTCTTTGAAGTCATGGAGATTGGGGGTTGCTTGTTGCTTCCGCAGAGCTGGTCATATCCTGACTGATGCCTCATGGATTAATCCTTCTAGCCCCCTTTTTCGTAATGTGGGGCTTCCAGCAAAAGTTGAGGAGGGAATTATTTGATGTCTCAGGGACGCTGTTTGTATCATGCCTTTTCTAGAAGGAGAAGTTTTCTGCTATCACCACAGTTCTTCCCTGTTGCAAATGCTTTTGAATTTCAAAAGCAGATGATGCTTCTTATGCAATTCTCTCAGCACTGTGGACTGATAAGCGCCTCACATGTTCTCATTAGAGGCAACAGAATGCATCTGTAGGTACGTTATGCTCAGACAGAAATGTCTGGAGGTTTAGGACCATTTCATTCACAAGGATGGGAGGGTTCTTACCCTCATCAAGCTCAGTCTTCTGATAGAAAATGAAAGATGCGAGACTAATAAGAAAAAGATGCTATGAGGACACACAAAAGGGCTATAGAGCTAAAGGTTGGGGAGTGGCATCCTGGGAGAAAGTAAAGAGAAACAGGCAAAGAAAAAAGGAGTGGGGAGACTGTTCCAGGAGAGGGGTGCAAATGGCTGGAGGCAGAGAGAGAGTGAAAGGGAGAGAGGGAGATATAGACACAGTGCAAGCAAGGCATGAGAGCAGCTAACAGTGGAATATTAGTCAGCCACCAAAAGGAATGAAATGGAGTCATTTTTGGAGATGTTGATGGACCTACAGGCTGTCACAGAGTAAAGTAAGTCAGAAAGAGCAAAACAAAGATCGGATATTAAGGTATATGTGTGGAATCTCAAACAATGGTACAGATGAACCGACTTGCAGGGCAGGAGCAGAGACACAGAGGCAGAGGCCAGACAGGCGGACACAGAGGGAAGGGCAGGGTGGGACGGGCTGGGAGCCTGGGATTAACACATATACCCACCACGGGTGAAACAGACGGCGGGGCATGCTCCTGGATAGCACCGGGAGCTCAGTTTGGTGTTCTGTGATGACCAGGAGCGGTGGGATGGGGAGGGGTGGCAGGGAGATCCAAGAGGGAGGGGACATATGCATACACACAATTGTTTCATTTCATTGTATGGCAGAAACTACCACAGTGATGTAATGCAACTATACTTCAATTAAAACAAAAATTCTTTTAAAACCCCAAACAAACTTTACTGAGTATGGCTCTCTTATGGGTGAAGTGGAGGGTGATTAGCTTGGAAGAAAATAGAAGACAGCTCCCCAAAGACTTGAAATCAGATTGAATGTTGGATTTTTTTCTGAAGGGTCATAGAGAGTGACTAAAGGCAGGGTAACAGTGAGATCTGTTTATTAAAGAGCATTTTAGTTCCACTGTGATAAGGGCTTGGAGGGGATAAATATAAAAAAAGACAGAGACAGCAGTCCCAGGATATCACAGAGAAAGATCAGAGTGGCCTGGATGAAAAATGGTGGACATGGAGATAGAAAGAAGAACACAGGCAAGAAGATGGACAAATAAAGATCTGAGAGATATTCTGAAGACTGAATTGGAGAAATGTGATGTAATCCAACCAGTCAATCCTAAAGGAAATCAGTCCTGAATATTCACTGGAAGGACTGAGGCTGAAGGTGAAATTCCAATAATTTGGCTACCTGATGCGAAGAATCAACTCACTGGAAAAGACCCTGATGCTGGGAAAGACTGGGGCAGGAGGAGAAGGGGAAGACAGAGGATGAGACAGTTGGATGGCATCGTCCACTCGATGGACATGAGCTTGAGTAAGCTCTGGGAGTTGTGATGGACAGGGAAGCCTGGTGTGCTGCTGTCCATGGGGTCACAAAGAGACAAACATGACTGAGTGACTGAACTGAACTGAAGTGAACTGATGTGATCTCACTCCTGCCTGCAGCAAGGTTACATTTGGGAAGACAGAAATCATTACAGATTCTTCACGTGGTGTGAAAACTCCATTAAGCATTCCACTGGCGTCTCTTCAGACAAATATAGGACTCTATAACCACTTTGAAGCCTTTGATCAGGTTCTTCATGACAGCAGTGATTCCATTTAGGATGGTGTTGATTTCCCAAAAGACTACATGATTTGCATATATTGCATCTGATCTTCATTCCTCCAGTAAGAGTTATCTATGGAAAGTTCCCTGATGTGACTTCTACTTGCTGTTGGCTCGTTGATAAATCATGTCTAACTCTTTTGTGACCCCGTGGACTGCAGCCCCCCAGACTCCTTTGCCTGTGGGATGTCCAAGGCAAGAATAGTGGAGTGGACTGCGATTTCCTCTGGGGGATCCTCCTGATCCAGGGATAGAACCCACATCTCCTGCATTGGCAGGCAAATTCTTCACCACTGAGCCACTGGGGAAGCCCAACATCTAGTTAGTATATAGAATTACTAGACTAGTTCCTAGAAATGTATTGGTATTTAAATGTATCTAATCCCTACTTGTCATCTGTTTATTGAGGACATCTTTTTATATATTTATGTATCCACCCCATACCAATATATATATATATTTTTTTGTCCTTGGACTGCCAGCTCCATGACTTACTAGCTACCTTGTCTAGGGGAAATTCTTTCCAAGTCCCAGGTTCTTATGTAACAAAAGAGGGTGATAATAAGATTGGCTAAAATGTCTTGCTATAAACACTCCAGGAGATAACGGCGTGAGGTGCTGAAAATCATGTCTGGACGATAGCAAGCTCTCAAAAAAATAAAACTGTTCCTAACTAATAACCTAACTAATAATATCACCAGACAATGACTCTAAATCCTATGCATGTCACAGAGACTGTGGAAAGTCACATTGAATCACAGACTGCACAGAACTAACTCGGAAAGTCAGTTGTGAAAGAGGAGAATGCAAAAAGCTCTTGAATGTCAGTTTTGCGTGAGGTGCTATGCTGGGGGTTAGGGAAATGAATCAGTAGGTAAAGACCACGTCCTCCTGGAGCCTCTGTTCTAATTGTGTAAATGACATCAAACCCAGGATGAAAACGGTGGTGAAACTCATGGAAGGTGCATTACAGAGGAGAACATACCCAGGGGCAGGTTTTGGGGGCTCTGCTCATGATGCCTTTTAAAAAATGTATCTATTTATATGTCTGGCTGCACTGGGTCTTAGTTGTGGCCCCGGGGGCGCAGTAATAGCAGCTCACGGACTTAGTTGCCTCTCTACTTGTGGGATCTCAGTTCTCTGACCAAGGATGGAACCTGCGTCCCCTGGTTTGCAAGGTGGATTCTTAACCACTGAACCACCAGGGAAGTCCCTCCTGACGTTTTCATTCAACAAAGCAGTCACAGCCATGGGGAAAAGATTCAAGCCCTGCAGGAGTTTATGCAGCTTCAACATGCAGCAATTTTCTCAATTAGAAAAGGGCGGGGGGAGAGCTCTGCTTCTGCAGAACATGAAGCTCCAAGGAGTTTTAAAGGGCATTTCATAAGTGTCCATTTCTCATGGTTTTCCAAGTAAGGAGTTCCAGACCCATGACTACTTTGTCACTTGTCAACTGAAAGTATTTATTACAGCGTGCAGGCTGTTTAGAAGCTTACGCAACCACTTATTACCTATTAGTGAAACATCCAATTACATGCCTGGCCTCTTCATTTCCTTCCAAACCAAATATATGGAGACCTGGGCTGTGTTAACCTTGCTGGTCCTGCTAACTACTGCACCTGAGATAGAAGGTACAGCTGAACTCTTGTGATGATTACAGACAACAGTTGATGACATTCATGAAACATTCAGTAGATGCTCTGAACAGTGAAGAAAGACGGATAGGTATTGTCCTATTCACAGGCACCTCGAGGAGTAGGTACTAAAGTCACACTCATATTACAGGTGAGGCAATGGAGCCTTTCTTAATATTTATTTTTACTTCTTTATTTCATTGCACTAGGTCTTAGTTGAGCCATGTGAACTCTTAGTTGAGCCATGTGGGATCTGGTTCCTTCACCTGGGATCGAAACAGGGACCCCTGCATTGGGAGCACAGAGTCTTAGCCCCTGGACCACAGGGGAAGTCCCCAGGTAAGGCAATCAAGTCTTAAAGAAGTGAACTGACTTGCCCAGTTTCAGAAAGCTAGTGCCCAAGGTCATCTGGTGCCAAAGTCATAAGCTTTTTACTATGATTTTGCACATCCATGAAATACCTTGCACCATGCGTCCAATTCTTCATTCCTGTGGCCAACAGCAGAACAAACATCAGTTATGATGGAAATTAATAGCAGCCCAGCGAAAACTCAGGGCTTCGCTAATAGCTCAGTTGGTAAAGAATCTGCCTGCAATGCAAGAGACCCTTATTCAGTTCCTGGGTTGGGAAGATTCACTGGAGAAGGGATAGGCTACCCACTCCAGTATTCTTGGGCTTCCCTTGTGGCTCAGCTGATAAAGAGTCTGCCTGCAATGCGGGAGACCTGGGTTCGATCCCTGGGTTGGGAAGATACCCTAGAGAAGGGAAAGGCTACCTACTTCAGTATTCTGGCCTGGAGAATTCCAGGGACCGTGTAGTCCGTGGGGTTGCAAAGAGTCCAACACCACTGAGCGACTTGCACTTCACTTCAGTGAAAACAGTGCTTCACAGCCCTTTCTATAAAAATCTCTCCTGCCCAGGATATCTAAACAGCTGACGTAAATAGGACACACATTTGTCTAACTTATCTAGACTGGAGTGATGTATACCCATTAACTGATACTCTCATGGAATGATTCACCAGAATCTAGCTTTGGGACTCTAGCCTTGAGATTAGCAACCAGAACATTGGCTCCTATATGTGTTCAGGTCTATCCATTAATCGTTTATGAAGCCATATCATGTTACCAAGAATTAAATTATTTAAACATTCACTTTGGTATCATTAGCGTTGAGGGTTCCAGGAACTTGCAAAGTAAGAAAGAATTTGAGAGAACAGCACTGAAACATAAACACGACCATATAGATTACCAATAGATAGCAGGTGGGAATCTGGTGTGTGATGCAAGGAACCCAAAGCAGGTGCTCTGTGACCCCCGGGCTGGGGCGTGGTTACAGAGCTGGGAGGGGCTCCGAGGGGGAGAGCACACATGTGTGCCTGTGGACACGCGTGGTGATGAATGGCAAAAGCCATCACAACATTGTAAAGTAATTGTCCTCTAATTGAAAATAAAATTAAAAAAAAAAATAGAAACAGGAAAAGAACAACAAGAAGAGATTCTCCAACTAAATTTTCCCTCTAAAATTGGTCGGTGCAACATGTCAACCCCTCACGCCTCTAAAAGTTGCACATCTTCTTTTACACTATATTCGCATTCAAAACATTATTAAAACCACACCGATAAGTCAGCCTGGTAGACTAAAGGCTAGGCAGATTTCTCCAAAATTGTTACAGCGTATTGGGTAAATACATATTTTGAACACATTCTAATTTTGAATTTTGAAAAACGTGTTATTTACTTACTAGACTGTAACAGTTATGCTGAATGGCTATAGACTACCAGGTAAATATGTATTTTGGAATGCATGCATAGTAATTCTGACAACATGGATCATTTACCCAGTAGAGGATAGCAGTCTGGTCTACCAGAGTCAGACCCTGCCCCATGAATCATTACCCTCATGGACCACAGAGAGACTTTCCAGTCCTTGGCTTGGACATGAAACTTGTTTATTTTAAGGAGGAAAGCCTTCCAAACCAGATTCTGATCTCTTTTTTGGAAATACCAGAGTTCATATCATGCAAATTAAAACAGGACTGGGGAAGAACAGTTGCATATAGCATCAATTAGGTGACTAATTAAACTCAAGGCTTTAGCTGAGGCTAAGAGGTAGTCTTTAAATGGATGAATCAAAATAGATCTTGAGCTTGAAATATGCATATTGGCTGTTGATGTTACCTGCTTTAAGGGGATGGACACCAATCAGCATCATTTTGATGTGCCCAGTATTCTTTTTACTCTTTCACATTACATATATATTGGGCAATAATGTACCAAGCACAGGGCTTGATTCTGGGGATTCAATGGTAAGCAAAATAGACATTACCCCTCTTGGAGTCTATAGTCTATGCCTATCAACTGTAGGAAGCAGCCGTAAAATAAATTCTTGATCAGTTCAGTTCAGTTGCTCAGTCATGTCTGACTCTTTGCGACCCCATGGACTGCAGCACACCAGGCTTCCCTTTCCATCGCCAACTCCCAGAGCTTACTCAAACTCATGCCCATCAAGTCAGTGATGCCATCCAACCATCTCATCCTCTGACGTCGCCTTCTCTTTCTGCCTCTATCTTTCCCAGAATCAGGGCCTTTTCCAATGAGTCAGTTATTCGCATCAGGTAGTCAAAGTATTGGAGTTTCAGCTTCAGCATCAGTCCTTCCAATGAATATTCAGGACTGATTTCCTTTACAATTGACTGGTTGGATCTTCTTGCAGTCTAAGGGACTCTCAAGAGTCTTCTCCAACACTACATTTCAAAAGCATCAATTCTTCAGTGCTCAGCTTTCTTTATAGTCCAACTCTCACATCCATACACAACTACTGGAAAAGCCATAGCTTTGACTAGATGAACCTTTGTTGGCAAAGTAATGTCTCTGCTTTTTAATATGCTGTCTAGGTTGGTCATAGCTTTTCTTCCAAGGAGCAAGTGTCTTTTAATTCATGGCTACAGTCACCATCTAAAGCGATTTTGGAGCCCCCAAAATAAAGCCTCTCCCCAAAAATAAAGTTTCCATTGTTTCCCCATCTATTTGCCATGAAGTGATGGGACTGGATGCCATGATCTTCGTTATTTGAATGTTGAGCTTTAAGCCAACTTTTTCACTCTCCTCTTTGACTTTCATCAAGAGGCTCTTTAGTTCTTCTTCGCTTTCTGCCATAAGGGTGGTGTCATCTGCATATCTGAGGTTATTGATATTTCTCCTGGCAATTTTTATTCCAGCTTGTGCTTTATCCAGCCCAGAATTTCGCATGATGGCAATAAGCAGAGTGACAATATATAGCCTTGACGTACTCCTTTCCCAATTTGGAAACTGTTGTTCCATGTCCAGCTCTAACTATTTCTTCTTGACCTGCATACCAATTTCTCAGGAGGCAGGTCAGGTGGTCTGGTATTCCCATCTCTTGAAGAATCTTCCACAGTCTGTCGTGATCTACACAGTCAAAGGCTTTGGTGGTGTAGTCAGTAAAGCAGAAGTAGACGTTTTTCTGGAACTCTCTTGCTTTTTTGATGACTCTAAGGTGTTGACAATTTGATCTCTGGTTCCTCAGATATTCATGATGCATAAGTCCAAATTATCCATTTGAAATACACTGGGTTGGCCAAAAAGTTCATGTGTAGCTTCCCGTAACATCGGAAAAGGCAAATGAAACTTCTAGCCAACCCAGTAAATCAAGTCCCTATTTTAGTAAAATAAAACCCAAAGTCCCTAATAATCTACAAGTCATCTACAAGTGTCAATAGTGGGCACCCCCTCTGTACCTTGCTTCTCCCCCACAAACTACTCCCTACTGTCTTCTGCTCCTGTCTTTCTGTCCACTTGTTCCTTCAACACAAGGGTACAGAGAAGTTTTAGGTTTTCTGTTCTCACTGTTTCCTCTGCTTGGGATGTTCTTCTCCCAAACATCCTCATGCTCATGCTCTGACACCCTTCTAGTCTTTGCTGAAATGTCGTTGGTTTCCCTGGGGGCTCAGCAATAAAGGATGTGCCTACTGATGTAGGAGATGTGAGTTCCAAGCCTGGAGAAGGAAATGGCAACCCACTCCAGCATTCTTGTCTTGGAAATCCCCTGGACAGAGGAGCCTGGATGGCTACAGCCATGGGGCCATGCAGAGTTGGACATGACTTAGCAACTAAACACCACTTTCACAGTGAGACTCACCCTGATTCCCCTCCCCTCATATCAAATTTAACTTGTTCTCTTCCGCCTGCTCTCTGTTCCTCCTCATCCTCTTCCTCTTTCCTTTTATCATAGCACTGGTCATCTTTGAACACAATTTGTTTATTTATCACATGCAATTTTCATGGTCTTTCTGCCCCAGGACAATATAGGCTCCCTGAGAGTTTGGTTACTTTTTCCCCAGTGGGTCCCAAACGCCAAGATGAGTGCCTGACCACATAGTAGGTGCCTGGTATGTATGCATGTGCTAAGTTGTTTGTTGTGTCCGACTCTTTGAGTCCCTATGGACTGCAGTCCATCAGCATCCTCTGTCCATGGGATTCTCCAGGCAAATATATGTGTGTACAAACACACACACATATGTATATGAAAAATAATATATATATATACACACAAGCATATTTTCTTTAGTAGCTCAGTCGTGTCTGACACTTTTGTGACCCCAAGGACAGTAGCCTACCAGGCTCCTCTGACAAGGGATTTCTTTGGCAAGAATACTGGAGAGGGTTGCCACTTCTTCCTCCGGGGGGATCTTCCCAACCCAGGGAAGGAACCCACGTCTCCTGCTTGACAGACAGATTCTTTACCGCTGAGTCGCCTGGGAAGCCCACATATGGGTAGAAAAAAAAAGTAGACGTTGCTAAGAAGTAACGTGCAAGTAGACTGT
This sequence comes from Muntiacus reevesi, assembly GCF_963930625.1. NCBI lineage: Eukaryota > Metazoa > Chordata > Mammalia > Artiodactyla > Cervidae > Muntiacus > Muntiacus reevesi. The sequence goes on along the minus strand of NC_089250.1, from coordinate 184,685,587 downwards.
CATCAATCCCAGCGAGCTGGAGTTGGGGGTGAGGTGGGAATTCCAGGTAGGGCTTCCCAAAAGAAATGGCCTTTTTGAGCTGACATTGAAATAAGAAGTAAAAGGTTAATTAGCAAAGGGTAGTGGTGGGTCAGAGGCAACAGAACAGGCACAACAGCCTCCTCAGCAAGAGCCTGATGTGTCTGGGCCAATAAAAAACAGTTTGTGGAATGTGGCTATAAAGCAAGAGCTAGCTAGTGGTCATGAAGGTACCATATATAGATGGAAATCATGCTTTTTAAATTGCCACCTGTTTTATATAAGAACAGAGAGAGAGAGGTGGAGAAAGGGAAAGAGAGGGGGAGGCAAAGAAAGAGAAAGATGAATGTATGCACCTCGATTCAGCATCTTGTTTGGTTGAATTAGCCACTTGGGGGGGCAAAGCACACTGTACCTAGACACTGACATGACAGCCGCATGGCCCCAGGACAGAAGCCAGAAGTCACATGTCCATTTGGAGGCTGTGCTTTCGAAGGTCACGACAAAGTTCTAAATGAGGCAGCTGATTTCCAGGCGTCCTTCCTACACAGCAGATGACTCAGGTTATGGAATTCAGGAAGTTTCCCATTTCCTGAACAGGAAATCCGTGTGAAACACATGTGCTCGTCTCAGTCGTGTCCAACTCTCTGCAACCCCATGGATTGGAGGCCGCTAGGCTCCTCTATCCATGGGATTTTTTCAAATTAATTTATTTGCTTTAATTGGAGGATAATTACAATATTGGGATGGTTTTTGCCATCACAATATACATGTGCGCCCCCATCCTGAACATCCCTCCCACCCCCCTCCCCACCCTATCCCTCTGGGCTGTCCCAGAGCACTGGTTTTGGGTCCCCTGCTTCATGCATTCACTTGCACTGCTCATCTGTTTTACATATGGTAATGTACATAGGGATTTTTCAGGTAAGAATATGGAGTGTGTTGCCATTTCCTCCTCCAGGGGGTCTTCCTGACCCAGGGATCGGGCCTATGTCTCCTGCATCTCTAGAAAACACATAGTCCAGGGAAAACTCTCCTCCTTTTGCTGCAAGTGAAGATGGCCCTGAGATCATCTTAGTGGTAGAGCCAGCAACAGCAAGCTTTGTAAGGCCCTCTTCTTGTTCTCAATTCGCACAAGGCTTTCTCTCGTTGTGTCCTGACAATGACAGGTGGGGATGAGCCACAGCAGCTCACTTCACCCACCACGAACCCAACATACCTGCATAGCCTCCACTTCCAGCACCCCCTTCCCAGGCCTCCGGGCAGAAGACATGTCTTAAAAGACTTGTAAAGGACTCATTTGCAGTACATAATAGCTTCATATTAATTTAAGCAACTAATATTTAGAGTGAGTCTACGAAAAAAGAGAGAGAGAAAAGAACGCTCTATGGATGAAAAATATATCTCAATTTTCCTAGAAAATGCTTTACAATGACAGCAGTGTCTCCCATGAGCAAAAATAAGGTAGTTGCAGGAAGGAATTTAATTAAGATGAGTTGGGCATGCCGTAAGCAGTGCACAGCCAAGGAAGCATTAGTGAGGTACTTGCCACACCAACGTGGAGAAATCACAACATTCAAATGCCCAATAAATTAGTCTACAAATCTACTTAGCTCTACATTTGTCCTGCATCACCACATAAAACAGTGCCTTGAAATGGAACCATTGGAGATTTTTCACACCAAATCAATTTATCCTGGATAAGGAAGATGCTTTATGCAACTCCTGGGATGCAGTTTGCAATGAGGTACTCAGGAGAAGGAAAATGTAACCCTTCTTCATTTCATCAGAGATAGAACAGGAATTAATCAGTGATACTTAACCACCCTTTCAACAGGACTCTAGCAACATCCCCGGGAACACTTCATTTCTTTCAACATTTCTGAACAATAGACGGTCGCCAACTTTCAATAATTCCCTATATTGTCAGAGACTGTGAAGAAGGATTTTAAATCACAAGACTGATGACAGTGTAATAAATTAGAGAAATTGTGCCTGCTATTGTGAAGTCTTAGTGCCCTAGTCTCATTCACATCTCAGTTTCTTGATGTAATATGATTTGAGTATAATTATTAGCAATTATTATCAAAGCATTCATAGGTTTTTCTCCTACTGTGGAAGCAGAGATCCTGCCTTACATCCTATTTTTAATCTTTGTTCATGGGTATCACACATCAAGCAACAAAGGAAGGACACAGTGATTCCAAAATGTCTGTTTTGACAGATTGTTCTTTCCCGCTTCTTTTATATCATAAATATTGAATCCGTGGTTCAACAACGGATGACGAAATCCAGCTCCGTGATCACTCAGTTAAGTGAAACCTCCCCTGTGCCCTGTGCATGTTCATTCAGTCGTGCCTGACTCTTTGTGACCACATGGATTGTAGCCCGCCAGGCTCTTCCGTCCACAGCATTTTCCAGGCCAGAATACTGGAGTGGGTTGCCATTTCCTCCTCCAGGGGATCTTCCCAACCCAGGAATCGAACCCATGTCTCTTGTGTCTCCTACATTGGCGAGTGTCTTCTTTTCTACTGCGCCACCTGGGAAGTCCACTCCTCCTCAAAAGACACTCATCAGTCTAACCACAGGAGCCAAGAAGCATCCATATACAGATCTGCATTCATCTTCTCTGGATCCAAGTCACAAGAAATTTCCCACTAACTTACTTTTGGCCACTATTTTGTTTTGTTTTTTGCATGCAAATTTCTCAGGAAGACCACCACAATATACTGAGTTGTCTACACTGTACAATTTTAACAAAACACAATTCTGCAATTGAACCATATCAACCTTTAAGTCCATACCATCTTCTCTCTCCCTGAATAGTAATCTAAAATGGGATCTAGAAAATGACAAGAACATCTCATAACAGAACACCAGTGCATGGCTGATTTGCCTTTCATTGTCCACGTGCCTTAACACGCTGCAGACTTCCTGGGAACAAATGAGACCTCGGCGGCCGCATGTTTTCATTTTATCACATTTATTTAAGATGACCGAGGACAGGGCTCAATATTTATTCACCACATTCAACATTTGCCATCATCAGAATAAAAGGCGAGGCAGCACAGTTTGAACAACATCTGGTAATTCCAAAGAGATAGTGTCACTTGAAGAACAAATGAACCTTTAGTTAATAAAATCTCCCCCTGACTGACAAAGATGGCTTTTTGTACACACGCAGGATCCATGATAAGTAGATAGTGAAGCCTTGATAAAGAGCACCGGATTCTTACAAAGGGAACTCACTGCCGCCCATGTTTAAATAAAGACCGGGTTTATTACTGGTCTTTTATGAATCACAATAAATTAAATGTCCTGAGTTCTGGAGGGATAAAAGATTTAAATTATAATTCTGAAGGCCATGGGAAGCTGTGCTGTTCTCCAAACTCTCTAATGCCTCAAAGAAAGAATGATATTACCGGGACAAAAATGTAGCTGGTTTCAATGATGAGGCCTTTCATCCGCTAATGCCTGCATTAATAAAGTCAACTCTCCTACACTCTGAATCTCTATGACTCCAAGCCTATAGGTAGCCTATATTTAAAGTATAGGCTGGATCTACTAAGACCCAGGCAGTGGACTAGACATTTGCCTCTAGAAGTGATGAAAGGTCTAGAGTAGTGAAATCTCTTAAATGTCAATGTAAATTCACACAAGTCTCTATGTAACACACATACACACACACACACACAGAGACATACACACAGATGTACAGACACCCAGAGGGGGTGATAGCCTTCAATACATGAAGAACTGGACTTCTTCCCTTCATACAGTCAGAGGCCATACTTAATAGCATACATCTTGCCTTTACTGTGCCACCTTTGTTATTAATGGTTTTTGTAACTATTGATCATGTGCAACCAATCAGGTTTTGGGAAAAAGCAAATTAATTCGAGAGAAACTCTTTGTATAACTGGATCTCAGTCAATATGCAGTGATGAAAACATTCTCTCCTCCTCTGGAACTCCAGATTTTAAAACAGTATTTATGATGAGACAGGAATAATCATAATAAATGGACTTCTGGAGAAGGTGAAAATTACAGCCTGGCCCTCTTCACATTATCATGAGAGGACAGATCTAGGAAAGCTCTCAGAAGCTGCACTGACCCATGCAAATCAAGAGAAGATTCTTAGAGTTTAGAGTTGGGGCAAGTGTCCTCTGCACAGCAAAGGGCCAGGAATCAACGGCGCCGTGGTGAAGTTTAGTGACATTGGCCTTGATCGACTCTTTCTTCTTCACTAAGAGTTTGCTCCCTAGGGTGCCTTTTTTGGGCTCAAATCTTACAAAAACTCGTCATTTTTAAAATCGCTAACAAATAAATTGTTTGTTACTCTGGAGGTCATTAATAGACATAAGAGTGTGAGATGGGGTGGGGCACACTTCCTCCTGCGCCCTATCTTTCCACGTGGAGAAATCCTCTAAGGCACAGTTACAGGGGTCCCCATCTTCTCACTCCTCCATTTCTAAGGAGTGGTTTATCTGACTGGTTACTTTGGGGAAACGACCACGCACACTCAGTTCAGTCTCCTGAGCCATCTTTCACATTTCCCAGCTGATAGAAAGGGTGCCCTCTGGTCCTCTTTCTCAGTGATGAGCTCAGGAGTGTGCAGACAATGGGGGGGAGAAAGAAGGGCCGGAGGAGGGAGGAAGCTGCAGGCGTTTCTCCTCCATCAGTGACTGACGGGTAAGTCTGAACACACCAGGAGGGTATCAGCAAGCCCATTCGGTCACAGCTTTTAATTTGGATTTCTCTCATTAAGAAGCTAACAGCTTTTGATTGCAGGTTTAAAGGCAGCAGCTTCCTTGAGATATGATTCCTATACCCTAAAATTCACCTGTTCAAAGTGAACAATTCAATCATTTTAAGTGTACTCAGCCCTGCGATTCCCACCACCATGTCATCTGAAAACATGCCTATCACCCCAGAAAGAAACCCCTGTAGACCTGCAGTCACTCCTCATCACTGTCCTTCTGCCCAGCCTGGGGCAACCATGAATCTACTTTCTGTCTCCACAAATTTGCCTCATCTGGACGCTTCATACGAATGGGATCAGAACCCTGAAAACATCAGGCTAAGTGAACGGAAATCTGATCACTGCCCTTTTGCCTTCCTGCTCTGCTTCCTTCTCACTGGTCCTTCCTCGGAAGGGAACCGAGGGGAGGCTATCGCAGCACAGCTTCCACAGATCTAGAATGGTTTCTTGCGGCCCATCGTCCCGCTATCTAATCTCGTCTGTAACACTTCACAAGTTTTATTTCGCACAAACGTTAAACTGCTGTATTAAGGTCAGCATTCATTTACCCACTCATTCATCCACTCCAATTTTCCAAACACATTTTTTTTGGTCCCTAGTATGTCTGCCAGACCCTAAAGATCCAAAAATGAATAAAACCTGGAACCAGCTCTCAGGGAACTCACACTTAATTATTAGGAATGATTTAGGTACAGAATTGTATAAAGTGTATAAAATAGATTTCCTGAAATGTAAGTCCAGGGACTCTTATTAATCCGCCAATTCATTATGGAATTTGACACCCCCTACAGCTGCCATCTCTGTGAAATTCTCTCAACCTTTCGTGACACTGTCCTGGTCAACTTCACGTGATACCTCCCTGACCATTTTCTTGAAGCCCTTCTATCCTCTCATCTTCCAACCACTCATTCAAGTGGTCCTTCCTTAAGGCAATCTTTTCTTTTTTTCCTGTCATCCTTTCTTTGGGGGTGTCATCCACTCTCACAATTTCAACTATCACTTCCATGGCAACCTGTGAGTAGCATAAAGATGAGTAACACAAAATAAGAAGGACTTAGCATCCTGCAAGGCAGGAGATCCCAGTTTGAATCCTGGGTCTGGAAGATCCCCTGGAGAAGGGATAGGCTACCCACCCCAGTATTCATGGGCTTCCCTGGTAGCTCAGATTGTAAAGAATCTGCCTGCAATGCGGGAGACCTGGGTTTGATCCCTGGGTTGGGAAGAGACCCTGGAAGAGTGCATGGCAACCCAATCCAGTATTCTTGCCTGGAGAATCCCCATGGAAAAGGAGCCTGGTGGGCTAAGTTCATGGGATCACAAAGAGCTGGGCATGACAGAGTAACTAGCATGCACAGCCTTTGAGCTAAGACTTGAAGGACATGCTGGATTCGGGTGCTGGGTTTGAGGTACATATGCCTACATGAATTGATGTATGTGGCATCAGATCCTACCAAGTAGCTCTGCCTTTCCCATCTTGCCAATATCAATTAGTTAACATATCTACAAAGAGCAAAGATTCTTTTTCCTATCCTCACTTGATACATGTTCACAACATGCTCCTATCCACTCCACATATTATTCTTGGTATTTGCCACCTCTGCCTGCACTTTACGATCTTTGTTTCAAGCCAGAAGCTGCTGTCACCTCTAAATCGGTGGCTTCATGGCAGCTATTGATTTATGGCGATGACCCTTCTTGCCTGTGCACATCTCGAATCTGCAGAGTGAGAGGAGCCCTGGAAATATTTATTCAGACAGATAAAATCCTCCCTATTTAACAGAACTGACTTCCATGACCAGTGGGCACATTTCGTTACCTAGGGACATTCCACAGGATTACAGAGCGAGGCTCTAACCAAGACTGCAAGTCAGTGCCACAGAACTGTCAAAATAAATAACAATAAAAGCCAACCCTCAGGAAGCAGGGGAGCGGTTGATGCTTTTTCTCTAGATAAACAAGTCATTTTTATTTTTAATTGAAAAAAGAGCTCAATATATGTTACCTAACAGCATATCATATGTTTTGCTATGTTTAACATAAAACAGATGATATTCCTAGATATACTCTACTGTATTGGACTCCCCAGCTGGCGCAAGTGGTAAAGAATTTGCCTGACAATGCAGGAGATGCAAGTTCAATCCGTGGGATGGGAAGATCCCCTGAAGGAGGAGATGGGAACTCACTCCAGTATTCTTGCCTGGGAATTCCCATGTACAGAGGAATCTGGCGGGTGACAGTCCTTGGGGTCACAAACAGTGGGGCATGACTCAGCATCCCAAACCTAACACTTCGAAGAACAGTCAGAAATGCAAGTGGGGTGGGCGATAGAACAGGGATTTCAGGCATGAAGAAGAGAAAAGCATTTAGTTTAGGGGCACTTGAGAGCAATGTTTTAGATTCAGACATTAAGTTCAGAGTGACAGACTTCTCAGGTGGATTTGAAACTGTTACTTCTTCCTTTTTTTTCCCCCTTGGCCATGCCACACAGCTTGCAGGATCTTAGTTCCCCAACCAGGTAATGAACCTGTGCCCATGGCAGTGAAAGCATTGAGTCCTAACCACTGCCCACCACGGAGCTCCTGCAACTGCCACTTTCCTTTTTTTCAAAGTTTTTGTTTTGTTTTCAGATCTACACAATATCCCTTACCTGGGACAATACCTTTATTCTATTGTACATTTATCTACATAGTTTAGGTGGAGCTGTACACCTCTCCCCTTTGACTCTACTCAATAAGGATGAGACTCAGACCAGCCAATCAGAAAAGACTGTCCTATAGTGGAGGGATTTGTTCAGGAGCGGGCACATGATTCAAAGTAGCCAATCAGAGCCCTCCCTGGGATTTTCAGACGTATCCTCAAAAGGATGCCAACTTTTCAGAGGACACAGATGGCCACAGCCTATGGAAAACTGGCACCATAGGGCGAGCAGATCCAAGAGAGAAGCAGAGCCCATGTGACATTATTAAAACTTGAGCCTCAACCATGAATACTTTGGCCACCTGATGCAAAGATCTGACTCACCAGAAAAGACCCTGATGCTGGGGAAGACTGAAGGCAAGAGGAGAAAGGGGAGACAAAGGATGAGATAGTTAGATGGCATCACCAAATCAAAGTACACAAGTCTGAGCAAACTCCGGGAGAAGGTGAAGGATAGGGAAGCCTATTGTGCTGCAGTTCACGGGGTCACAAAGAGTTGGACACGACTGAGTGACTGGACAACAATAATAACAACAAATGCCTGAAGCCCACCTCTTCGTGCTGTCCAGTTCCACAGCCCAGTTTTTCTCTTTTCTTAAGCTTCTTTGATTTTTTTTTTAGTAACTTTTTTTGCACTGAAAGAATCCTGATGAAATTAGTGCCTAAATATCCTGTGACATAATGCATTCTCATTCTGCACTGGTTATACGTTTCCTTCTCATAATAACGACCAAGCTTCAAGAGAGGCTGCATACTTCCTCCATGTGTTCGGTAAGAAGATCATCTTCAGGTTTCCCTAGTGACTCAGACAGTAAAGAATCTGCCCACAATGAAGGACACCCAGGTTCCATTCCTGGGTGGGGAAGATACACTGAAGGGGGACGTGGCAACCCACTCCAGGATTCTTGGCTGGAGAATCCCATGGATAGAGGAGCCTGGTGGGCTATAGTACACAGGGTCGCAGAGTCAGACACAGTTGAGCAACTTCCAATTCACTTCAATTTGGAATCCTCAGCTCTGTTCTTTGAAGCCCTGCGCTGTTTTCTAAACTGCCAAAATGATTCAGACCCCATAGCCTGTTTGACAGTTGCTACCATCTAGTTAAAAAAAAAAAAAGTCTCAAAGAACAAAAAATAGCTATGAAATGGAAAGATTATAAATAAAGTAAGGCAATACCCAGAGATCAATAATGTTAGAAGCATGTCAGAAAAGTGACACATTACACTGGATTCAACATAAGCCACCCTTCAGTATATAAAATATGTATATTCTTTACAGGATGTTAACAAAGGTCCTTGCAATTTCCACACCAATGAATAGTTCAATTGAACTTATCCATAAGATTTCTTGTTGTTCAGTCACTATGTCATGTACAACTCTTTGCCACCCCATGGACAGCAGCACGCCAGGCTTCCCTGTCCTTCACCATTCCTGGAGTTTGCTCAAACTCATGTCCATTGAGTCAGTCATGCCATCCAACCATCACATCTTCTGTCGCCCCTTTTCCTCTTGCCCTCAATGTTTCCCAGCATCTTTATCTTTTCCAATGAGTTGGGCAAAGGATTTGGAGTTTCAGCTTTAGCAACAGTCCTTCCAATGAATATTCTGGGTTGATTTCCTTTAGCGTTGACTGGTTTGATCTCCTCACTGTCCAAGAGACACTCCAGAGTCTTCTCCAGCACTACAGTTCAAAAGCATCAATTCTTTGGCACTCAGCCTTTTTAACAGTTCAACTCTCACATCCCTGCATGATTACTGGTAAAACCATAGCTTTGACTAAATGGACCTTTTTCAAAGTGATGTCTCTGTTTTTTAACATACTATCTAAGTTTGCCACAGCTTTTCTGCCAAGAAGCAATTGTCTTTTAATTTCATGGCTGCAGTCACCATCCGCAGTGATTTTGGAGCCCAAGAAAATAAAGTCTGTCACTATTTCCCTTTTTTCCCCCATTTGTTTGCCACGAAGTGATGGGACCATGAGATAATAAAACCTGGTGAGAAAGAGACCTTCCCATCCATGTGTTAGCTCTCCTCTTCTCATCCCTGCTAAGGGCCCAACGCAGGCCGACACACAGAAATAGTCTGGGGTTTAATAAGCATCCCAGCTGTGAGAAACCCTGTGATTTAGATGCCATCTCTTTCCAGAGTTCAAAGAACTCACATTTCAAGGCCAAGGTTTAGATGCAAATACGAGAGACGTGATCCTCAGGGGGTTGGGGAGAATCAAACATGACCAGGAAGGACTCCTGCTTCCTGCCTAAAAGAAATGTGTTCAAGAGTGGTTCTTCTCTGATCTCTGCTTTAGAAAGCTCAGTCTTCTTACTGCAAACCTCGAAAAACTGTCACATTTATTATATTTCTGGAAACCCGTAAATGATGAGTGTTTCTTCCTTTCCTCTTCCTTCAAGAGAAGAAAGGGGGCTTCCCTGGTGACTCAAATGGTAAAGAATCTCCCTGCAATGCAGGAGACATGGGTTCGATTTGTGGGTGGGGAAAATCCCCTGGAGAAGGAAATGGACACCCACTCCAGTATCCTTGCCTGGAGGATCCCATGGACAGAGGAGCCTGGCAGGTTACAGTCCATGGGGTCGAAGAATCGGACACGACTGAGCGACTGACACATGTACAAGAGAAGGAAAGAGAGTGTTATTCTGCCTGACTTCCAGGAAGATTTCTTATGTGGAGATATTTATATCTCCACACACAAAAAAAAGAGAAAAAATTACCACAATTGGTCTGTTGTTATCAGCAATTAAAGATACTTTATCTAATTACTATGGAAGATGGCACCATTAGACAATCATCTCTGACAAACTGATCATCATCAGTAATTTATGACCAGTTCCTTTAGTTAATTGTCCTCAGGAAGGAGAGCAAAAACCATTTGTATAGAAAAATAAGTAGTCATTACCAACAGTGGAATTTGTTAGGGATGCGATTATAAATCATCAGCCAGGGCTGGTAATGATTCCTGGGAAGAGAAGAGAGTGAAAGCAACGCAGATACTTCATCCAACTTTAGGGAACTCTTCGCAGGAAAGAATCCTTCATAACGAATTTTCCCCCACCAATTAAAATGAAGGATGGCTTGTCTCCCTTTAAAAGAGTATCAGATACTTTATTTTAAATGCAGTAGAGTAGGGCACAGGAGGAATACATTTCTGCTTCTGCATGCAGAGCTGGGCTTCCCAGGGGGTGCTAGTGGTAAAGAATCCTCCCGCCAATGCAGGAGATATAAGAGACCTCGGTTCCATCCCCGGGTCGGGAAGATCCCCTGGAGGAGGGCACGGCAACCCACTCCAGTATTCTTGCCTGGAGAATCCCATGGACGGAGGAGCCTGGTGGGCTACGGTCAATGGGGTCGGCACAGAGTTGGACACGACTGAAGCGACTTAGCAGGCAGACACCCTCTCGATAAAACACAGATGCTGACACTTCAAAGTTCTGCTGCCCCTCACCAGGCTCAAAGGGCATCGAGTCCATTTGACCAAGCTTTGATTTTAGGGCTTGAAATCTGCCCATCTGGCCCAAAAACCAAGCATGGACTTGTGAGCAGTGATCTATATTTGACCTTGGCAATGCCACAGTTGCAAGCTGTGGAACTCTGGGTGCCTTAGAGAGCTTACGGCTCTGTTTATGAAAGGGGAATGAGTTGAATTGTGTTCCCTGACAAACAATACATTAAACTTCTAACCCTCTTTATCTGTGAGCATGACCTTATTTGCAAATAGTCTTTTCGGATGTATATAAGTGAAACAAGATCATTAATTAGAGTGGACCCTAATCTAATGACTGCTCTCCTTGTAGACGGGGGGAAATTTGGACACACAAACACACACGCAAATGAAGGGAAGGTGATATGAAGGCATAGAGGAATAGCAAGTGATGAAGGAGGCAGAGATAGGAATGGTACAGTTGTAAGCCAAGGAGTGCCAATGATTGCTGACACACCGTCAGAAGCTACTTAGAAGCAAGGAAAAAAATTCCCACAAGTTTCAGAGGAAGCACGGCCCTGTGAAACCCTGACTGTAGGCTTCATGCCTCCAGAACTGTGATCTAATAAATTTGTATAGTGCTAAGCTACCTGGTGTGTGGTACTCTGTTAAGGTAGCCCAAGAAAACTAATATTTTACAGGATCCTTGAACAGATTAGATGAGAAAGGGTTTGGGCTATATCTAGGACAATGTTTGGCAGGTGATATGTATGCAGTGAGAATGCTTGTTCAAGTGCTTTATGAAAGATGGCCCAACCTTGACCAACAAGAGTCAATTACTACACAGACCATAACAGACAGTGTCAGGAATGCACAGTATTCAAGCTGAAAGAGCCCTGGGTTTGGTATCAGAAGTTTGAGATTCAGACCTAATTTTTGCACTTCTAATTCTTTATCATGTTAAGCTTTAGACTATATATCTCACCAATACATTTGAGACAGAAGGACCCACGCCTTCCTTGCAAAGATGCTGTGAGTTTCAACTGGCATAACACATAGCAAAAGCCCTTTGTCTTCAAGCCACTCTGATGGGTCCCAGGGATAGAGTGGTAAGCAATTTAATGAGAAACTACAATAACAAATCTTCAGTTATAAACTGGAATGGGAATAAGGCAGAAAAAGAAAATAACGCAAAGAGATCTTTGGAGTGGTGGAGAGTTATTGGAGGGTAGAGAATGCCTCAATGCCAAGTCTAAGCTAAAACTTAATGCAAGAGTGGACCTTACAGGGGATTGTGGCAGGAAGCACCCTGGAGCAGAAGAAAGAGCACATGTGACTGGACAGAGCATGGGGGTGATGACGGTTAGACCCCAGGAAGGAAGAGCTGGAGAGGGAGGAGGCCAAATTATGTTGGGACAGCAGGCCAAGTTTATCCATTTTTATTTTATCCGGGTTTTTATTCATGGCCGGGAGGGTGGAAGGGATGTGGTGAAGTGATCTGATTTGAATATTCAAATGACTGTTCTGATGATTATACAAAAATTGGATCGGGAGACGACGGAACAGGCAGACTGGTTAGGAGGTTAGTGGTCCAGATGTGGGTCACTTGGATCAAAGTGGTGACAGTGGGGCTAGGAAAAAGTGGACAGATTTTGAGACATCATTTGGAAGAAAGCCATTATTACTACTTTTATCTCCTAATTTAATTCAACTCAGTCCTATTGGAATGCCTTCTGCCACTTCCCTGACAGATGGTCAGCCTGTAAAAAAAAAAATCCATTTAGTTTAAACTGAATAACCTATGTTTAATCACCCCTTTCCACATCTCCTGTAAAAAATAAACCTTAACTAATAATCTTAAAAGTAGACATGTGCACATAATGCTACGGGGCAAAGATAGCTGATTTTAAATTAGACCAAGCTTAATAATAATAATATCAACATTGGGTACATTCTACTATTGATTCTATGTGCCTGGCATCATTCAGCATATTACATCTTTAGTTCGTTATATTTTCTCACTATAGCTTTTGAGAGATTAGTATCACAATCTCTATTTTGCAAATGAGGAAACTGAGGTTCTGAATGCTTTCAAAGGCACACAGTTAGTACAGGATTGATATGAAGTGAGTGAAATTGTAGGTATTATGGTCCTCAAATGTATCCAACCTCTTATGGGGAACCATGAAGTTAATGATAAGAACATTTGAAACAACATGATTTGAAGCAAAAAAAAAAAAAACCCAAAAAACCACAATATGAATAGTCATTATAATTAGTGATAACAAGACTGAGTTAAATTTACACGTAAAAATTTCTATGGAATGTTAAATTACAGAACTTCCTAGAACACCAATTTACCTAAACTGCACATTGAAACTGAGAAATAATTTGTATACAAATATTTTCCAAGTGTTTCCCAGATTGGTCATGGGGCAAGACTCTTCTACTGCTGTCTAGACATTCTTGATTTGAATCCATTCAATGCTCTTGGGTAAATTTCTTGTCACCATTTACATAACGGCCCAGAAGTATCTCTCTTTCCTCAAAGTGGAGCCAAAGTACCATAAAGTGGATGCAAACCTTAAGTAGGACTCACTGCTCTCTGAGTGAGCAGCTTGGCAGTCGCTGGGCAACTATGCTTTCAATATTCTATTAATGCTTGAAATGCAGAGACAAACAACTCTCAGCAAAGCATCTCCTATACATGTTTACACCTAGCAAGGTAAACGATCCCAGTCATGGTACTTTTTATGATCCCTCTCATTGGTACCTTCTAAGCTTAAGAGGAAAGTGTTCCCTGTTTCTTTGGGTCCCAAACACCCCCAGTGACCTTTATCTCTTGTCCTCCCATTGCTTTCATTTTTCCCATGCAGAGTGTCTTGCATAAATACTCCTCTTCCCAGGAAAGGCCCTGCTGTAACATTTCAAAAAACTCATCTTACAGAGAGTGTTTAAACAGAGACCCTAACTTCTTCTTAAATAGCCTCAGCGTGAACTTAAGGGAAAATGTTTCATATAACCCTATAGATTTTCCCCCCAAAGTGCCTTCCTCTAACCAGGCAAAAGTCATCCAGGTTAGAAGGTGTCTAAGTGGGGGAAAAAAGAGAAATACAGAGCAGCAAAGGTCTTCTTAAGTCACAGCAAGATATAAAAATGTGTAAAGCCCAGGATTCAGGAAAGAAAGGTCTGAGAGAGAAAGAAATAGTGTCCCAAGCTGAGCTAGACATCATCATTAAGAAAGAAAATATTTCTTCAAGTAGACCTTTTTCATGTCCATACATAAGGATGAATACCGTCCAAGGGGTTTCTGCTCTTCCATCTTTTGATGTCACAGGCAGTCAAGTATCTTAATGATGGGCAGCTGCTACAATGCCCAAGATTCCTGAATTCATAAGCTAGAGTCTGTAGGGAAGAGACACCATACTATGAATTTTAAACATTAAGCCAAGAAAATGTTTTTCACCACCTAAAAAATTCTTCAATCAAAGGCATGGGGTACAAAACGTACCACATTTTGAGAACACCTCTCATCAGCTGCTAAAACACTGAACTCGTTTCATTTTGAAGCAAGCAAAACTATTGATCAAAATTGCCTTAGATGTAATCACTGCTACAGGATGGAGTAGCCCAGGGAAGGAGGCAGAGGAAGAGGGATGATAAACACTGGAGTGTCAGGGAGCAGGGAGCTGTCACACTGTGATGACAAACACCCTTTCAAACTGTGACTCAACATTGTGTGGTCCCCATTAATGTACTCGGAGGAAGTCAATGGCAGGTTAATGAAGTTCACAGACAGTCTTACAAAGAAGATGATTGTGGAGCCCGAGAAGACAGAGCCAGTGTCTAAGACCCTGGTCCCACGCAGGGAAGCTGATCATGCTGTTACCCACTGAGACATCTTCTTTCAGCTCCTTGTTCACCGGGCTCAAAGGAAAGCAAGCAGCAGGGTGATGGGAATCTGTGCCCATCCCTGAATTTAATCCGCTCCACAACCCAGCCCCATGTGAGATGTTGTTTGAGAAGGAAGAAGGAAACAGATAAGTATCTGCCCTCTAGTCAGCCATAGCTTGCAAGTCTCCAGGTTTATTCCAAAAACCAGATGTCAGTCAACAGTGTGAAATGCTAGTTGCACAGCCTGATACAAACTTTTCTTGGGTCAATGCATTTAGATATTCATTATTAATATGAAGAATTAAGTTTATCTTTAAGTCTTTTGGCTTACCTCTTGGGTTTCCCTAGTGGTTTGGACAGTAAAGAATCTGCCTGCAACGCAGGAGACCTGGGTTTGGTTCCTGGGTCAGGAAGATCCCCTTCCTGGAGAAGGAAATGGCAACACCCTCAGGTATTCTTGCCCGGGAAATCCCATGGACAGAGGATCCTGCTGGACTGCACTCCATGGGGTCGCAAGAGTCAAACACGACTTAGTGGCTGAACACGAGCATCACTGAATCCTTCCACTTTGCATAGTAAGGCCCACCTGCTCTATTTCAGGAAAAACAGAAACACGTAAAGCTCTGCATAGGACTCACACTGCTGGGTCTGGGTTAGCTCTGTATGCACCTAAAAACAATAAACTTGCCTTTCTCCTAAACAATAGAAAATTCTCACTCTTAGGTTGGCTGCCTGTGGAGAAAACTTTCAAAATTATACTTAAAGTTTCTCTGTCTATTCAAGAAGGCTCAAAATGTTCAAGATGAAGCAAAAAGGTAACCGACAGCTAGAAGAAAAATGTAAGAATTACAGAAGTTTAAAAAATTAAGAGCAGTTATTATTTCGCAAGCAGATCAAAACCATACAATAGGGGAAAGAACCAGGGCAGAGACAGGAACAACAATAACTAATACTGAGTGCTATGTGCCAGGCAGTGTGCTGAATACTTCCTACACAATCTAATTTAAACGGCAGACACTCCGATAAGCACTGCTCTTAAGATTTGTTTGGGAAAGTGAAGGCACAGGGGAATTGACTGCCTTTTCCAAGCTTACACACACAGCAAGTGGCAGAATTAGGGTTGAAAGCTATATCTGGGTCATACTGGGCATAAACCCTGAGAAAACCACAATTCAAAAAGACACATGTACCCCAAAGTTCACTGAAGCACTATTTACAATAGCCAGGCATGGAAGCAACCTAAACGTCCATTGACGGATGAATGGATGAAGATGTGGTACACATACACAATGGAATATTACTCGGCCATAAAAAGGAATGCAATTAGGTCGTTTGTAGTGATGTGGATGGACCTAGAGTCCATCACACAGAGTAAAGTAAGTCAGAAAGAGAAAAGCAAATATTGCATACTAATACATATATATGGAATCCAGAAAGGTGATACAGAAGAACCTTTTCAGGGCTGGAACAGAGACGCAGATGGAGAGGATGGACATGCAGACCTGGGTAAGGGGGGTGGGACACGTGGGAGAGGAGCTCTGACATATACACACTGTTGTGCGGAGAACAGAGAGCGTGTGGGAACCTGCTGGATGGCACAGGGAGCCCAGCGCGGCGCTCTGTGATGACCCAGGGGGCGGGATGGGGGCGATCCACGGAGGCTCAGGAGGGAGGCGACTTACGTCGTTGTTGTTTAGTGGCTAAGTCGTGTCTGATCATTTGCAACCCTATGGACGGCAGCACCACAGGATTCCCTGTCCACTCTCCCCTAGAGTTTGCTCAAACTCATGTCCATTGAGTCAGTGATGCCATCCAACCACCTCACCCTCTGCCACCCCCTTCTCCTCCTGCCTTCAATCTTTCCCAGCATCAGGGTCTTTTCCAGCTCTTCGCATCAGGTGGCCAAAGTATTGGAGCTTCAGCTTCAGCAGCAGTCCTTCCAATGAATTGGAAGCGTTGAATATTTAGGGCCAATTTCCTTGAGGATTGACTGGTTTGATCTCCTTGCAGTCCAAGGGACTCCAAAGCTTGCAAGAATCTCTGGCTTTGTCCCAGACTTACCTATTCAACGGCATGTGCATCTGAAGAAGGTTCCTCAGTCATAAAGCCTGAGATGCACTAGCTGACAGCAGGTGAAGAAGTGACTGCATTCCAGCATGTTCTCTGAGCTGCAGCTGCACTTCCCAGGAGTAAACATGAGTGCACGTCTGTTTCTTCCCTAGGGGAAGGCAGTGCATAGGGAGAAATCCCCTCCGATGAGCAGAGTATCAGAACAAATCACAACCACTCCCTGTGAATAGCTGAGATATGCCATGCTCCTCTCCTCCACAAGTGTGTAACATTCTGGAAACGTCATTTAAGTCCAATGAGTCAAATAAGCCATGGGGATGCATTACTGAGCCTGCCCAACACTGGTTACTCCTGCATCATCAATGTCCCTTTCATCTTTCTGAATTACCCTTCTATTTAAATTGGGCCTGAGACACATCCTGAGCATCCCAGGTCACTCAGTGGTAAAGAATTCGCCTGTCAATGTAGTAGAGGTGGGTTTGGTCCCTGGGCCAGGAAGATGCCCTGGAGAAGCAAACAGCAACCAACTCCAGTGTCCTTGTCTGGGAAATCCCACAGACAGAGAAGTCCCCCAATTCAGGGGCTTGCAAAGAGTCAGGCATGACTTAGTGACTACAAAATAACAGCAAAGACACGTACTATAAAAATCCGGGGGTATCATACAGATCCCAGGAGCCTCACAGCCACACTAGCTGAAGAAACACTGCTGTAGGCTCCTGACTATAATTAGACTCATCACATGGTGGAAACAGAAGGAAAATTGAAAAACAGAAAACAAAACCTCCCGGGCCCCCCACTGTCCTTTTGTGACAGCGCTCATTTAAAATGCAGCGCATCATCAAAACCACATCACTCTGATGATACAGAATTTATGAGGGATGTCCTGCTCCATAGTACGCATTAACTTGAAGCCAACAGGGGAGGACACTGGGGGACAGACGTTAGAATGCACAGAGCATGTGGAGTCGATTGCATGTACTCAGCTGCACGCTGGTAACAACATAAATTGCAAAGTGGTATCTATTCTTTTTTCCCCTCCCTAGAAGCATAGTTGGAGACTGTGGGAGTTTTGAAAGATTTGACTGTACTGGATATTTACCGTAAATATGAAGAAGGAAGCACTTTTTAAAAATTTATTTTCTTTAGTTTTATTTTTTTTTAAATTGGAGTATAACTGCTCTTTGATTATTATTATACTCCAGTTGTTTTTTTTTTTTTAATATAAAACTAAAGAAAATAAAATGTTTTAAAAAGTGCTTCCTTCTCCAGACTTAGGGTAAATATCGAGTAGTCAAGTCTTTCAAAACTTCCACTGTCTCCATGGACTGTATAGTCCATGGCGTCACAGAGAGCCAAACACAACTGAGCAACTTTCACTTTCACTACTTAATAATAATTGCTTTCCAGTGTGTTAGTTTCCACCACACAGCAAGTGAGTCAGCTCTCCATAGACACGTGTCTCCTCCCCTCTGAACCTCCCTCCCACCCGCCACCCCACCCTCTGTGTCATCACAGAGCACCGAGCCCCCAGCACTACACAGCTGCTTCCCACGAGCTCTCTGCTTTACACAGAGTAGTGTATATATGCCAATGCTTCTTTTAAAACCCAAGATTTTCTGTCTGCAGTTTTGCTAAAGGTAGATTGTGGTCCTGTGTTATAAATCAGCTGCGTGTCAACACTGACTAAGCATTTGGTGATAAATATCCCTGGATTATCTTTGCTATTTATTGGATGTCCATCTCCATAACAGAAAGGCAAGGGTCATGCCTCTAAATTTTGCAGAAAACCTAAAGGGAAATAGATAGAAGTCTTGAGTAGCCAAAAGAAGAGACATATTAGAAGGTGACAGTTCAAGGTAAGTTTCAACTCAAGAGAAAGATTACAGGAAAAAGGAAGAAACAGAAATATTAATAATGGATTCTAAAAAGCCATAGTGCCACCATCCCGGGAAAAAAGAATACTGAAGGAGACAGCGAGTGGGAGTGGCATAGTCAAAATACTCAGTAAATAATAAAACACATGTACATCGGTTGCTACAGCCCAAGAGGAAGAAGGCAGGGTCTCTCTGGAAGGATCTTCCCTTCAGAGCCCACTCAAAGAGCTGTGACTTGAAGCCTGAGAGATGCATACAAGTCAGGATTCCTTTAGAAGACGCTCAAAGCAATTGATTGATTGGGCCATTCATTGACTCATTCAAGCAAAATGAGTTTAGCATTTGTGCCAGGCCCTTTGCCTAGGTGGAAGATACACTGGTGAATAAATTAGACTTGGCAACAATTCTTAGAGATCTCTTAAGCAATGGGAATTAAAAAAAAAAAAACCCAGCCAATGGTTTTAAGACATTGTTCTTGTCAACCGTGAACCCTGAATGGGTATAGTTCCTCTAAACACACCCTCAGCATCCATTCCATCAAGCTCTGGGTTTTGGCTCTAATACCTCTGTCCTTGTGTTGACAACTTTAATGTCTGCAAGCTGGTACCTAGGCAATACGGGATGCTCTTAATGTCTGTTGGACAGAACAGAACACATAATTTTCCAGGACTGAGATCAGTCTTCTTAGTTAGGAGTCTATTCCCAAGAAGTCAGAATGACTTTGTATAATAGCAAGTATTTCTCAGGGACATCAAGAGACTCCCCCTTGTGTGGATAGGGAGTAAGAAATATGACCGGTGATCACGCTGGTGATGCTAGGGGCAGGGAGCCAGACTGTGGTCTCTTATTATCCACATGGGCAGTCTGAGACCTCTGCTTCTCCACATTCAACGACATACACATTCTAGAAGCAGAGCTAGGCAGATGGGAGTAGGGAGGGTAAATGCACTAAAAAAGAAAACAGAACCTCAGTTTAGACAAGCGGGTACAGTAATTCCCCTACATATGAACAAGTTTCAATCCGAGAGCATGTTTGATATTAAGTCAAGTTTGTGCATTAAGTCCAACAAAGGTAGCCTAAGTAGCCAGCTAACTACAGCCATGAAATTAAAAGTCACTACACTCCTTGGAAGGAAAGCTATGACAAACTTAGACAGCATATTTAAAAGTCAGACACATCACTTTACCAACAAAGGTCCATATAGTCAAAGCTATAGGTTTTCCAGTAGTCAGGTACAGAAGTGAGAGTTGGACCATAAAGAAGTCTAAGCCCCGAAAAACTGATGCTTTCAAACTGTGGTGCTGGAGAAGACTTTTGAGAGTCTCTTAGACTGCAAGGAGATCAAAACAGTTGATGCTAAAGGAAATCAACCTTGAATATTCATTGAAAGGACTGATGCTGAACCTGAAACTTCAATACTTTGGCCACCTGATGACTCAGTGAGCTGACTCACTGGAAAAGACCGACCCTGGTGCTGGGAAAGATTGAAGGCAAAAGGAGAAGAGGATGAGATGCTTAGATAGAATCACCAACTCAACAGTGAAGGACAGGGAAGTCTGGTGTGCTGCATGCAGTCCATGGGGCTACAAAAAGTCGGACACAACTTAGTGACTGAATAACAACAACCCAACTAACACAATCAGGTATATAGTCCTGATTGCAGTAGAATTATAATAATTTTCACACAAATAATATATATAAAAAACTAACAATGGAAACAGTGAGAGACTTTATTTTTGGGGCTCCAAAATCACTGCAGATAGTGACTGCAGCCATGAAATTAAAAGATGCTTGCTCCTTGGAAGAAACGCTATGACCAGCCTAGATAGCATATTAAAAAGCAAAGACATTATTTTGCCAACAAAGGTCTGTCTAGTTAAGGCTATGGTTTTTCCAGAAGTCATGTATGGATGTGAGAGTTGGACTATAAAGACAGCTGAGCTCCAAAGAATTGATGCTTTTGAACTGTGGTGTTGGAGAAGACTCTTGAGAGTCCCTTGGACTGCAAGGAGATCCAACCAGTCCATCCTAAAGGAAACCAGTCCTGAATATTCATTGGAAGGACTGATGCTGAAGCTGAAACTCCCAATACTTTGGCCACCTGATGCAAAGAACTGACTCACTAGAAAAGACCCTGATGCTGGGCAAGATTGAAGGTGGGAGGAGAAGGGGATGACAGAGGATGAGATGGTTGGATGGCATCACTGACACGATGGATATGAGTTTGAGTAAGATCCAGGAGTTGGGGATGGACAGGGAAGCCAGGCATGCTGCAGTCCATGGGGTTGCAAAGAGTCAGACATAACTGAGCAACTGAACTGACTAAAAAAACGAAAAACTTTTTAAATCTTACAGTACAGTACCTGGGAAAGTACAGTACAAGCTACATCACCACTGTTAGACACTTGCTTCTGGATATCCTGGGCTTGAAATAAAGATTTTGCACTATTGTACTCTATGTGTGCATGCATGCTAAGTGGCTTCAGTTGTGTCCAACTCTTTGTGACCCTATGGACTGTAGACCTCCAGGCTCCTTTGTCCCTGGGATTTTCTAGGCAAGAATACTGGAGTGGGTTTCCCTGCCCTCCTCCAGGGAACCTTCCCGACCCAGGGATCAAACGTGCATCTCCTTCAATCTCTGCATTGCAGGAGGATTCTTCACCACTGGGCCACCTGGGAAGCCCCACTGTACTCTATTCAGTACTGTCAAGTCCACAAAAGCACAGTCACTCATAGAGGACACACACACGGGTGACAGTGTATGCCAGACACATGAACTAACTTACGTGACTGAGCGTGTGAACACAGGTTCGCATCTTTGAAAGTCTGCAACTTGAAGGTTCAGAGGTAGGGGACTCACTGTACTGAGTTCAAAGCAGGCCAGGCAGGCGAGAAGAGGAATCCATGGCAGAAAAGTGTAGGGCTCAGGGTGTGCAGGTACCGGAGGGAACTTGGAAAAGGAAAGAGACATTGACTAAAACTAAAGCAGATGTCACTGGAGGAATAACCTTCATCAAGAGGATGGAAATGAGAGGAGAGAAGCATTCAGGAGGCACAGAGAGGTCAGCGCAGCCCTTATAGAAACAGTGACTGATAAATATACCCTGAGGTAGGAGGGGACTGCAGGCTTCTCCAGACATCTAAGAAAAGGGAAGACAGGCAATGCTGGGTAAGAGCTGCCCTAAAACACAGGCTTCCCTGGTGGCTCAGATGGTCAAGAATCTGCCTACAACACAGGAGAGTTGGATCCCTGGGTTGGGAAGATCCCCAGGAGAAGGGAATGGCTTCTATATACCAAATACAGATATTTTCCAAAGCCCAATGGTATGAGAAATAAAAACTATGAAAAGTAAAAATTTTCACCATGTTCCCATATTCATAAGAGTCTGTCCCTAATGTAATTGTCTTAAGACAGGTACAGATTTCAGGAGGAATCTGGCAATAAGCATGAGGGTTTAAGAAAAATGGATCATACAGGACTTCCCTGGTGGTTCAGTGGGAAAGAATCTGAGCTGTCAATGCAGGGGGCCTGTGTTCCATCCCTGGTCAGAGAATGAGATCCCACAAGCTGCAACTGAGAGCTTGCGTGTGGAAACTAAAGATCCTGCCTGCCACAACTAAGAATCGAGAAGCCAAACAAATAAATATTGAAAAAAAAAAAACGACCATATATCAAAGACCCTGGCACCCGCTCCCCACCTCACTCAAGAAGTCAAGTGTCCATGCAGTGAGGGTTTGTGTCCGTGTTCATTCGCTTCAGTTGTGTCTGACTCTGCGACACAGAGTGGTGTATCCCACCACGCTACTCTGTCCACGGATTCTCCAGGCAAGAATACTGGAGTGGGTTGCCACTTCCTTCTCCAGGGGATCTTCCCGACCCAGGGATCAAAGCTCCAGTCTCCTGTATCTCCTGCATTGGCAGGTGGATTCTTTACACTGAGCCGCCTGGGAAGCTTCTTATGCAATAAGATTCCCATGCAAATACCAGGAGTGCCTGAAAGAATGGGAACTGAATTCTTTCCCAGTAGGGTGCCTGCCGATGCAGCAAACTCGATGGGTGTCTGAGGGACATGGCTAAGTACAAGGGCAACACAGAATGAAGGAACGCTATTAGACAGACTGGGAGCGGGGGAACAGTAGAACTTTCCATTCTACCATTTGGCAGAGGAAGCGTGAGTGAGTTGGCTGTCACTGACACAGTTCCAGCAGAAAGGGCTGTGCTTGAGTCAATGCATCCCTAGAGGGTCACCTGCGTGGCCTGCGGGATGTGTTATTGGAATAGACACCAGGGGCGAAGCTGAATGAGGTTTGGCTGAAAATAGATTTTCCACAGGGAGAAACTGAGGGACTAGGAGGTCCCTGCAAGTCTGTTTGAGGTATCTTGATATTTGTGTACCATGAAAAAAGAGGACTAGAATATACGCCAAAGAGAAACCAGGTAAACTGCAATAATCAGAAGCAAGAGGAATATGACACTGTTTTTTTTTTTTACACTTTAAAATTTTTAATCATGTAGTGATAAAAATAATTTATGACTAGAAGTATGAGATAAGAAGGTATTTCTAAAGTTATAAAATAACAAAGATAAATAATTTTATCTTCAGGAAAGATGGCATTACGATATAAATTCTTTAATTAATTTTTGATGGAGTATAAGTTGTTTTACAATGCTGTGCTGGTTTCCACCGAACAGTAAAATGAATCAGCATATGTGCATATATATAAAAATATATATTTACACCACCTCCCTTTTGAACTCCCTTCCCATTCACTGCACTGCAGTGCGTTAAGCAGAGTTCTCTGTGCTACCAGTGAGTGAGTGAAGGGAAAGTCGCTCAGTCATGTCTGACTCTATGCGACATAGACTATACAGTCCATGGAATTCTCCAGGCCAGAATTCTGGGGTGGGTAGCCTTTCCCTTCTCCAGGGGATCTTCCCAACCCAGGGATTGAACCCAGGTCTCCTGAATTGCAGGCAGATTCTTTACCAGCTGAACCACAAGGGAAAGGGCAAGAATACTGGAGTGGGTAGCCTATCCTTTCTCCAGGGGATCTTCCCGACCCAGGAGTCAAACCAGGGTCTCCTGCACTGCAGATAGATTGTTTACCAACTGAGCTATCAGGGGAGCTGCTGCTGCTGCTGCTGCTGCTGCTAAGTCGCCTCAGTCGTGTCCGACTCTTGTGCGACCTCATAGACAGCAGCCCATTAGGCTCCTCCATCCCTGGGATTCTCCAGGCAAGAACATTGGAGTGGGTTGCCATTTCCTTCTCCAATGCAAGAAAGTGAAAAGTGAAAGTGAAGTCGCTCAGTTGTGTCCAACTCTTTGCGACCCCATGGACTGCAGCCTACCAGGCTCCTCCATCCACTGGATTCTCCAGGCGTGAGTACTGGAGTGGGGTGCCATCGCCTTCTCCGTCAGGGAAGCTACAATATGTCATTTTACAGACTTGGATGGACCTAGAGAGTGCTATACGGAGTAAACTCAGAAAGACAAAAACAGATACTGTGTATTAACGCATATATGTTGGATTTAGAAAACTGGTATAGATAACTGCTTTTACGAAGCAGAAATAGAGACACAGGTGTAGAGAGGGAAAGGGACGTGGGAGGAACGGGAGACTGGGATTGATACATAAACACCACTGATGTGGGAGTACATGCTCAGTCACTCAGTCGCGTCTGACTCTCTGCGATGCCATGGACCATAGCCCGCCAGGCTCCTCTGTCCACTGGATTTTTTAAGCAAGAGTACTGGAGTGAGTTGCCATGTTCTCCTCCAGAGGATCTTCCCAGACCAGGGATCTAACCCACATCCCTTGAGGCTCCTGCATTGGCAGGCAGATTCTTTTCCCACTGAACCACCTGGGAAGCCCAATACAAAAAGATAGCTAATGAGATTATACTGCATAGCTCAGGGAACTCTACTTAACAACTCCACTTTAGAGCTTAAGAGCCAGAACCCAGTCTCTTCCTTGTTGCCCCAAAGGCATGCAAAGTCCTCATCCTCTCTCTCCAGTCCAAGACAAAAGGCTGCAGAGGAAGAGGGAAAACACGTCCCTCACCTCTTCAGGCTCTAGAGCTCCAAGTTTGACTAGAAGAAAAAGAGAAGGAATTTTCAAAAACAACATGTTGCTTTAAAAAGAGAAAACGATGAACATTGGGGTGCACGTGTCTCTTTCAGATCTGGATTCCTCAGTGTGTATGCCCAGAAGTGGTATTGCTGGGTCACATGGTAGTTCTATTTCCAGTTTTTTAAGAAATCTCCACACTGTTTTCCATAGTGGCTGTACTAGTTTGCATTCCCACCAACAGTGTAAGAGGGTTCCCTTTTCTCCACACCCTCTCCAGCATTTATTGCTTGTAGACTTTTTGATAGACAGGACATGGAAGCAACCTAGATGCCCATCAGCAGATGAATGGATAAGGAAGCTGTGGTACATATACACCATGGAATATTACTCAGCCATTAAAAAGAATTCATTTGAATCAGTTCTAATGAGATGGATGAAACTGGAGCCCATTATACAGAGTGAGGTGAGCCAGAAAGATAAAGAACATTACAGCATACTAACACATATATACGGAATTTAGAAAGATGGTAACGATGGCCCTATATGCAGGGCAGAAGAAGAGACGCAGAAGTACAGAACAGATTTTTGAACTCTGTGGGAGAAGGGGAGGGTGGGATGTTTCGAAAGAACAGCTTGTATATTATCTGTGGTGAAACAGACCACCAGCCCAGGTGGGAGGCATGAGTCAAGTGCTCGGGCCTGGTGGTCTGGGAAGATCCAGAGGAATCGGGTGGACAGGGAGGTGGGATGGGGGACCGGGATGGGGAATTAGTGTAACTCTATGGCTGATTCATATCAATGTATGACAAAACCCACTGAAAAATAAAAAATAAAAAATAAAAAAAAAAAAGAGAGAAAACGACAGGCATGAATTCCAATTGAGACTGTGCTAATAACTGAAAGTAACCAGAAAGTTGAAAAATCTCCTTAAGATGTTATTAAAGGATGGAGGGGGAGGGGAGGGAAATATGCAACCCAGCACAGCTGGGAGCAGAGAGTAGAGAAAAAGAAAACCAGCTTATGTTTATACCCTACTGAGCTAAGACTGTTCCATAAGCTGGTGACGGTGCTCAGTAAAACTGTTAAATAAAAAGATCTCACTAAGACACACAATTTAGACTCTCAAGTATTAATACAACTGGGTATTTTTTAAGGACTTTAAACACACACTTCCACTTGTGCTGTGGAGTCTATGTAGTCACTCAGCAATAATTCATTAAGGACTAGTATTTCAGTACACATGTATCTCACTCCCTGTGATGATTATACTCCCAGTGAAAGTTGAGGACTCAAGTTTTGTTTTGGATAAAGTATTTTTAATGCAGTGGAAGAGCTTGCAACCCTTGGAATATGTGTTTACCTAGAAAATTGTTTACCAGGCAAATAACCTCACTTGGATGGCATTTTTTTTTGAAAATGCCAAGTTATGTGGCTTGGGTTCCAGCCAGAGACACAGCTTCATTATATTTTTTTAAAATATTTTTTGATGCTGCCCATTTTAAAGCCTTCATTGAATTTGTTACAATATTGCTTCTGTTTTATATTTTGTTTTTGTTTTTGGCTGCGAGGCATGTGAGATCTTAGTTCTCCAACGAGGGATCAAACCTGCACTGCCTGAATTGGAAGGTGGGTTCTTAACCACTGGGCCGCCAGGGAAGTCCCACCTTCATGACATTTTTATGTCTATAAAAAGGTACAAACAGGAATTTTGGGGTGGTTTACAGAAAGTTTTTACCCACTAATTAGGTATTGAGTAAAACATGCTTCTTCTAAGTTCCTGCTTAAATGGGTTTATTGTTCTTCATGGGCAGAAAACAAGCTAATTGGTAATGTCGAAACTTTGGTAAGTTTTACATGTCCATTCATAAACATCTGGTAAGACCCTCCAGGAGCATATTTTCATTGTTGTTCAGTCACTAAGTCCTGTCCAACTCTTTGCAACCCCATGGACTGCAGCACTCCAGGCTTCCCTGTCCTTCATTATCTCCCAGAGTTTGCTCAAACTCATGTCCACCGAGTCAGTGATGCCACCCAACCATCTCATTCTCTGCCATCTCTTCTCCTTTTGCCTACCATCTTTCCCAGCATCAGGATCTCTTCACATCAGGTGGCCAAAGTATTGGAGCCTCAGCTTCAGCATCAGTCCTTCCAATGAATATTCACGACTGATTTCCTTTAGGATTGACTAGTTTGATCTCCTTGCAGTCCAAGGGATTCTCAAGAGTATTCTCCAGCACCACAGTTCAAAAGCATCAATTCTTCCGTGCTCAGCCTTCTTTATTGTCCAAATCTCACATCAGTACATGGCTTCCAGGAGTAATTTCTCTCAGCAGGAGATATTGGTGAGGTCTGAAGACATTTTTCATAGGCACGACCTGAGGAGGGGGTGCTCCAGGCAACTTGTCAGTTGAGGGCAAGGATGCTGCTACTGTACATCCTCCAAGACAAAGGACAGCTCTCCTGGGCAAACAGCTTTCCATACTGTGGTTGAGCGACTCGCCCCGGGCACGTGATGCTGAGATGAATAAGGCCCTGCCATCAAGGGACTCCCAACCAAGATAAAATTTTCAAATCACATCTATCCTGTGGAACACACACAGAATCATAGTGGCTATTTCTACCAGTTCCAAATATAGGATGTGTGAAGGACATCTCCCGTCCCCAGCTGTTCACCAGTTTCTCCTGTTGTCTTTGGAGATGAGACTGTAGAAAACATGCAAATAAAGAGGGGGAAGACAAGGTCACTTTTTTATTGGCTCTGCAGTGACTCTGCTTTGATGGTGGTTTAATCCAAACATTTATAACGTGCTGGAGACTGCTCAAACAGTTAGGCAGCTTGTCAATTTCCTAATGAGTAAAAAGTCATGAATTTGGAAAGTAGAAGTCTAGGTGTCTCAGAGAACTGCATACAACACCCCTCCTGGATATTTCAAGGAGATTAGCAGCAGAATGTTTACTGAGCAACTATAATGGTGCAAGGCAATTTGGGGAGGGGGGATAAAGACACTTAAAAGATAAGGGGCGCAGGACTTCCCTGGTGGTCCAGTGGTTAAGAATCCATCTGCCAGTGCAGGGCACATGGGCTACATCCCTGGTCTGGAAAGCTCCCACGTGCCACGGGGCAACTAAGCCCATGTGCCACAACTGCTGGGCCTGCACTCCACAGCAAGAGAGGCTACTTTAGTGAGAAGCCCACACACTGCAACTAGAGAGTAGCCCCTGCTCGCTGCAACTAGAGAAACCCTGAGAGCCACGATGAAGACCGACCACAGCCAAAAAGTTAAACAAAACTTAAAAGGAGAAGGGAAGAGAGTGACCCCGTAATGAGAATCAGGGTATAGGTAGAAGAAGGGGAAGGAGGGATTCCAACAGGGTAAATCAGGAAAGGTTTTCTGAAGGTGGCAGGACTCTCGCAGTCTTTGGGCACGGAACGATTTAAAGTCAAGTGGGAGGACGTTTAAGAACAAGGAAAGCACATGGCAGGTCACACAGGATTCATGAGAAGGAAATAGAGTTCAGTTACGGGTTGAGAAAGGAGGGGACCAGGGAAGATGAAGCTAGATAAAGTAGAGTCTTGAATGACAGGTGCAGGCACTCTTCTGCAATGTCGATGTTTGCACAAGAGGCACAGGTGTGAACCTGAATTGCATGTATCCCGGACCTTCTGAGGGAGGACTTGTGGGCAGCAAACATAAGCCCTCCCAATATAGGCATATTAAAGAGCAGAGACATCACTTTGCTGACAATGGTCCATCTAGTCAAAGCTATGGTTTTTCCAGTAGTCCTGTATGGATGTGAGAGTTGGACCATAAAGAAGGCTGAGAGCCGAAGAACTGATGCTTTTGAACTGTGGTGTTGAAGAAGACTCCTGAGAGTCTCTTGGACAGCAAGGAGATCAAACCAGTCAGTCCTAAAGGAAGTCAACCCTGAATAGTCATTGAAAGGTCTGATGCTGAAGCTGAAGCTCCAATCCTTTGGCCACCTGATTCGAAGAACTGATTCACTGGAAAACAGCCTTATGCTGGGACAGATGGAGAGAAGGAGAAGCGGGTCACTGAGGATGAGATGGCTGGCTGGCATCACTGACTCAATGGACATGAGTGTGAGCAAATTGAAGAGAAAGTGAAGGACAGCGAGGCCTGGTGTGCTGCAATCCATGAGGTCACAAAAGAGTCAGACACGACTTAGTGACTGAACAACAGCAAAAATGAGATAGTTTGTGTGAAGCATCTAGCCCACGGCTCAAACATAAGTGCTACTGTACTACCAGCAGCCACATTCTAAAGTCACAGTATGACTGGTGAATACACTGGTCGAACCTCTTGGCTGGTGATTCAACTAAGATAAATTATGACAGAGACTTTCACAGCAGTAGTGGATGTGCTTGATATTAATACAGAGAAGAGCAAGGGTCCCACTGATCCTAATAATAATGGTTGATCCAGTGTTCAATTACTCAATGATCAGTGGCAGAAACATCAGGGCAAGAGCCCCTCCTTTTTAACATGGGGATTAATTCACTGATCAGTGTGAAACTAGATGCTTTACTTAAGCTTTCGGCCAGAAGTTCCATTTCTGTGAGGGGGCTTCTAAGTGATCCTTTGTAGGACATACTGAGCGGCTGGGATAGAGTATGTCCAAAGGAAACTCTGGTCTGTTTCCAACATAACGCTTCATACAGTCTTCACCAAAGAAGAAAGAGCAAAGACAGAAACAAAGAGAAAAGGATGCATTTTGAAGGATCTGCCAATGAAGGATGGGTGAGGTGGGCATTCACTGATGTTCATTTCAAGTCAATGTCACAGGTTCACTTCATCTTCTTACCCCATCACATGTCCAAGGGGGTGAACATTTGGTTATTTTAGTGATGAAAATGGCACCTCCAACTGTTTAATTCCATTTTTTGTTCAGCTGCAAAGATGGAGGTCTTGGTGTCATCTGCACCTGACTTTCAAGTTCTGTACTCAGCACATCACTAACCCCTCTGATTCTTTCTTCTCTTCCTCCCTGCCCCTTCTATTCCTCCCTTCCTTTTCCCTCTTCATCTGTTCATCAGCTGACACAGGTGTTTCCTATTAAACATGAATTTCCTCAAGAGCCACCCTCCATTTCTCACTTAAGTACAAATATCCTTAACTGACTTTCAAGTATCTTTAAGGGTAACTTTCAAGATACCTTTTCTTAGGTTCTGTACTGGCAGTCTGGTTATTTAACCTTAGTTAAATATTAACCTGGTTATTAATATTAACCTACTTATGTAATCCCCCAGGCAATTTGTGATTCCTGAATAGGTAACATTTAACTTTATAAGCCACCCACCCCCATATCTTCCCATCAGCTAAATTAGTAAAAACAGCTTTATCCAGAATCACTCTCCTTGTGCCAAGCTGAGACATATTTTGTAGTCTTTTAACTGTCCTATTTCATTGACTAAAGTTGATGGCTTCATAAATATTCTTTTTCAAAAATCCTCCAAATACGATGGAATTATGCATTTTCTGATGAATGGCCCGGCTGGGTCAAAATTAATCCAAGATGGGAAGGTGGTTTACCATCAATATTTTAACAAGTATCATCTCTGGAAATACAGCATTCCCTATCACGTCTGGATTAATAACACTTTGCTTCATGATCTCTTCTTTGGGGGTGGGGCAGAGGTTTATCTTCTTAGGGGACGTAGGGAATGTTCATCCTCATTTTTCAGACACACACACACTATAGGTCCCCTGAGCACCATTAAAATGTACTGCATAATCTTTGGGAATTGATTCAAAGAAAACAGATGCCATTTTTTCTAGATGCAAGGGCATTTTTACTCCGCTGAAATCTCCTTCCACTTTCATTAGAAAACAAATATTTAGCTTTGCAGAAGCTGGTCAATAACCTTGGTGAGAACGTAGGAGCTGAACTCTTAATTCCTGGGCTTAGATGTCCAAGAGTCCGACAAAGGGGCCATTCTCCTTCCAGAAATTTAAGACCAAGATACAGGATGAAAATGGGCAAGAGATAAGGATTGATTTTCCAAATTCCAATCTTAACCCCTCCACTTTCAGACAACAGGAAGACTTCTCACTATTTAGTTTTAAGGATAGTAATTTTCAAGGAGATAAAGATGATTGATATTTAAGGGAGCATATCTAAATTCAAGTTTCAAAAATTAGGATACATCTGCGCGTGTGTGTGCACATGCACACACGCACATGAGATTTATCCAAAGAAGGCTATAATCACCCAGAAAGCTTCCTTAGCTCATAAAGTTCCCCTTGGAAACACAATATGGCCTTAACATGCATGGTTGCTGGTGTTATAGATAAAGCAGAAAGAATGGAAGGAACAGAGGAGAGAGGAGAGAAGGGGGAGGGAGGAAGAAAGAGAGAAAAAAAGGAACAAAGAAAGGAAGGAAGGGAGGGAGGAGGAAAGAGGGTAGAGAGGAAGAAAGAGAAAAAGAGAGAGGAACAGAGGAAGGGAAGAGAAGAAAGGAAACAAAGAAATATTGAATTAAAATTAAACTAGGAGGAGAAATATAATTAATAGTGGAAAGTCTGAAAGAGATGTCCCAGGCTTGGGAAATTAACACATTGTTGCTGTTCATTCACTCAGCTCTGTGGGACCCTGCAGGAACGGCAGCACTCCAGGCTTCCCTGCCCTTCACTATCTCCTGAAGCTTGCTCGAACTCAAGTCCATTGAGTCTATGATGCCATCCAACCATCTCGTCCTCCCCTTCCCCTCCTGCCCTCGATCCATTCTTTAAAATGCACATACACCTCTTCCTTGACCAGTAAGTGACACTAACACAGCCTGTAAGTTTCCCTGCCATGATTTCTACTTGCTATAATATTACCAATACTCCACTGTTAGATATTTTTGTCTCTACTTATTCACAATTACTGAAAGACACCACACTGAACAGCTAGGATACCCATGTTTCCCACCTGCCTGACTGTTGCCTTACAAACTATCTAGTCCCCAAAGTAGAATTACTAGGTTAAAGGATCTAAACATGGTGAAAAGGCTTTGATACAAATTGACAAATCACCCTTCCAAAAGTGTATGCCAGCTGACACCTCTCTAGTGGCTTTAGAATTACTTTTCCCCCACACTCTTATTAACCCTGGGTATCCATGGCTATTTTATTGAGATTTTAAAATTATTTTTCTGAGCAGTATCTGTCTGCTTTCTGTTGATAATAGGATTCCAATTTCCTTTGGGGGATCCCCGCTGCCCTGCTGAACAGAGGTCGGCGGGAGCGTTAATCAGATGTCTCAGTCTCCCCAAATCAAAGGGCAGGCATGTGACCCAATGAGGTTACTCAGAGGCTGAAAATTAATGGAGTTCACTCTTTGCTCTGATGGTGTCAAGACAGAACTCAGCAGGGCTCCTGCCACCGAGGCCCCTGGAACTGCCCTGGTGCCTGCTCTCTTCAAGCCCAGTCTCCACCTTCCCCTTCAATCCACAGGGGTCTGTATATCCTTTTTACTTAAGTGACCCAAGCCACTCTTTCTTGTTTATAATCAAGTAGGTCTAAAGATATAGCAGACTGGTTGAGCAATTCCACTGTAGAATTTCCACCAAGTGTCCATAGACTGTGGATCAACCTTGTTGTGTGCGCTCAGACAATCAGTCGTGTCCCACTGTGTGCAACTCCATGGACTGCAGCCCACCAGGCTTCTCTGTCCGTGGGATTCTCCAGGCAAGAATACGGGAGTGGGTTGCCATTTCCTCCTCCAGGGATCAAACCTGCATCTCTTGCATTTCCTGCGTTGGACACAGATTCTTCCCAGGGCAGGGATTATTCATCCCACTCAAGGGATCAGTGACAGAGACAGCTCCTTCCCTTCTTGGCAACAGAGGCACTTGGCTGGTTTGGCAAATCAAGTTTTCTACTTTATACCTGCATACAGTATGCAGTAGCTTCTCATCCAGAAGGGAGAAAGTAGTTAGAATAAAGCTGGGGTCCCTGACCTCTAAGATTGAATGCCTGATGAGGCATTTGATTCAATAATAGAAATAAAGTGCACAATAAATGAAATGTGTTTAAATCACCCCTAAACCATTCCCCTCTTTCCAGTTCGAGGAAAACTTGTCTATCATGAAATTAGTCTCTGGTGCCAAAAAGGTTGGAATAAAGCAATAAAGGTTGGAATAAACCACTGGAATAAAGCATCTATCTTTTCACAGTCCTTGAGAGCCCACTGAGAAAAGAGTTTCCCCTTAATTTTCCTGCTCTTCCAGGAGATAAGCCAGGGACAAAAATCTGAGTTTCTGTGAGCTTCAACTCTGGCCAAATGGCACCCTTGCTTCTGCTGGCTTCAGGGAGTCAGGCACAACTCCTGCTACTTCTGCAAATTGTATAAATGCAAACTCTACACATATACACAAAAGTGCATATATGTGTGTGTGTGTGTGTGTGTGCGTGTGCTATTGTTGTTGTTCCATCGCTCAGTTGTGTCTGACTCTTTGTGACTCCATGGACTGCAGCACACCAGGTTTCCCTGTCCTTCACTATCTCCTGGAATTTGCTCAAACTCACATCCATTGAGCTGATGACGGCAATCAACCATCATATACTCTGCCACCCACTTCTCTTCCTGCCCCCAATTGTTCCCAGCATCAGGGTCTTTTCCAATGAGCTGGTTTTTCACATCAGGAGTATACACACGTACACACATTCCTGGGCTTCCCTAGTAGCTCAGACAGCAAAGAATCTGCCTACAATGTGGGAGACGAGGATTTGATCCCTGGGTCAGGAAGAAATGGCTCCCAATTCAGTATTCTTGCCTGGAGAATTCCATGGACAGAGGAGATATGGGGTTCCAAAAAGTAGGACACAGCTGATTGACTAATGTGCATACACACACACACACACACACACACACACACACACACCAGTAAGATATACACTGCAAAGGGCAGGGGCTCTGGACAACCTGAGGCAAAGACTAGAGCAGCATCAGAGCTGCTAGCATCTAGTCACAAGAGCGAGAGGCAATGGGATTGGGCTGAATTCCATCTCTCTGATGGGTAGTCCAGGATAGCTGAACATTTTTGAAAAGGAGCAAAGTAGCAAATGAAGCATGATTTTGAATCTGAGTCAGGTCTCTGGGAGGGACCCTGAGGAAACTGTCTAAAATCACTGAGCCTCGGTATTCCCATCTATAAAATGGAAATGAATTAATTTAAATGACACAGATAATCACCTGGCCCACTGCTACTTCTCTGCTCCTTTCTGAATGACTCCCTCAGCTGATGCCCCAAAGAAGGGTTGAGACTAATCAGTGAACCCATCAGCTTTCTCATTCCCCAGCTATGTTATCTGCAATGATTTTGTTTTGTTCTCCTGAAGCCAGATAAAGATCTTAACCACCATTTCCTTCTAAAACTGTGCTTGGCATTTGGACCACACCACCCTCAATTTAATCAAGACACATCAAATACCAACCATATGGCTGACTATCAATCTCACTCTTACAGACATCCTAACAGACAAATCCATCTTTCCATCCATCACAGGAACAGCTACATTCCAGGGAAGAAAAGAGACCGTAGGAATATCTACGATTTGAATTGGTCCAACAGACACAAAAATGAACTCACCGAAACCAATGAGGCATCAAGGACATCGCATTTCAACCTGGTGGGTCTCATATCTTCTAAATGTAAAACAGTCCTCATCACCATTATCATCAACATCATCGTCAATGTTAGGGCCCGAGGTCCTACAGGAAAAGTATTTCCTGTGCAATCCATGGTCATGTACTTAAAAAAAATTGGAAACTAAAGCAGTCACCAATAAAAACAAGATAAAATTTTAGTCCTTGAAAAGAAAACATTGTGGGCTTAAAGGGGTGTGGCAGAAGATGAGGAGAATAATTCGGCCATTATGGCCGAAGACAGGCTTTGGAGTTTGTAGGGGATAAAAAAGTGGTTTCTGTATTTCAGCAACAGAGCCCTGTTTGGGTTTTGTGTGTGAGCTTTTTTTTTTTTTTTTTTTTTGAGTTGCAAGTCTGAAAGGTCCAGGGCAAGCACTCTCTGAAACAAAAAGCATTTCTAAATTCTCCTTGAACATAAATCCTCAAATCCCCTCCTACTTCAGCAGTGAAGGCATGAGAGCAAAGGCTGCCAAAAAGAAGCCAGTCAGGATCGGGGTGAAGCTGCCGTCAGAAGTAAGAGCTCTTCACTTCTCTGTCCAGCTGGGAAAGGAGAAAAAGAGGCTTGAGGGAGTAATTAACTGTCATGCATAAGATTAATTGACGACCCTCCAGTTTTGCCCTAAACACAGATGTATGGGGATCAGGACGCAACCTTGAATGCTAAAGGTGAAGGGAGAATAGTTATTTCTGGATGAGAGCAAACTGAATATGCAGAAATGCGGGCGGTGTCAAGACGCATGCGGTGGAGCTGGGGAAGGCCATACATCATCACGCCCTTCCATGAAGTGGCTTGTCAGAAACTAGCCAAGGGCTTCAATTAGGAACCGGCTCGTGCCGGCAAGTTTCTTGCTAAGAACTGGTCCACAAAGAGCCGGTGATCTCGTCACATGCGTTTGGAGTGGACACACGTCTGCACATTTCTGTGTCACTATCTGGATAAACGGACTAAAATGAATATTTATAATGTCAGTATCTCAGAAGCAGGAAAAGATTCTTAGAGCTCTAGATGCAGCCTGGTCCTCTCTCTCTGACCCCAGAGGATGTTCTGTTGGGGGAAGAGGGTAGTTTTCACTAGAAGGTCTCGATATGCAAAGATCAGGGTTCTTTCTCAGATACAGCATCCCCATGTTAACCACCATCTGCCTGTCTTCCTAAGACCACACGACTTTCTGCTGAGGAAAAGTTTTCTCTTAAACTTGGAGTGGGAGGATGGGTTACTATATATATAATACTAAAAAATGCATTTCTAATCAAAATGATGAAATTCCAGGGGATGAGAATGGAGAAAAGAAGAATTTTCGATTTGCTCCCAAATGACTGGTGGTGAGTAACCAACATCATTACAACAAACACGCTGTCTTCCAGAGCCTTTTTTAGTGAAAAGGTGTCTTTTTCAATTCCATGAAAGCGTTGGATTTTACTTAGGAACTGGGCGCTGTGCAGAGTTTGGGTGCTAAAAATGAATAAGCTTCATACTCGAGAGTCTCTTACTCTGAAACTATAGACTCTTAAGCACATACACCCAAAATAATCGCAACAACGCAGCAGCAGGTATTGTTTGATGAGTGCTGTTAAGTGCTTTACAATCACTGTTTTATCATCTTCATAACTACATGAGGTCAGTCTGAAGCCTATGTCTATTTCAAAGATGAGGAAACCGAGGCTTACTACTGCTTACTTAAAGTCACCCACTTGCTACCAGGCAGAGCTGAAATTTGAAGCCTGAAAGTTTAAATAAACAACTCAGGTGTTCCTGTAGCGGTTTATGAAAGGAATAGAGAGTCCATAAGCTCACTTTATTTGGGAGAATGAAGGAACATTTTGCAGAGCCGACATTTGAGCTAAGTGGAATTTAGCTCAAAAGAGAGTGGAATTTGTCCAAGTAAAGGCTGGGATGGAAGGCAAGGAGCTTTGACTTGCTGAAGGAGGCATTCCAGATAATGAAAACAGGACACACAAGCACACTGAAGACAATGCTAGTTGAGCATCATGACTGTGACCTGGAAAGGAATGGCACTCGTGGTAAAGAACTCACCTGCCAATGCAGGAGAAGTGAGAGATTCAGGTTCGAGCCTTGGGTCAGGAAGATCCCCTGGAGAAGGAAGTGGCAACCCATTCCAGTATTCTTGCCTGGAGAATTCCATAGACAGAGGAGCCTGGTGGGCTACATTTCATAGGGTCTCAAAGATTCAGACATGAATGAAGCAACTTAGCACGCACGCATGCACTTGATCTTCTACCCTGCTCCTGGCAGAGCTCCTAAAACACTTGGAATTTCCTGTCATAGGAGCAATAAAGGCATCTTTTGTGATATTAGTGAGGTGACTTTTGGAAAGCCCTTAGGCAGTCTAAGAATGGAAACAGGCTGTCAGGGAAACCAAACACCTGATGAGAGGGTTGGAACTTGGGGTACCTCAACTCCCAACCTTCAGGGAGGGAAGACGGCTGGAGATTGAATCATTGCCAATGATGAATGATTTAATCAATCATGACTATGTCATGTAATGTTGCTGTTCAGTCTCTAAGTCGTGTCTGACTCTTTGCAATTCCATAGACTGTAGACTGCTAGGCTCCTCTTTCCTCCACTATCTTTGCTCAAGTTCTTATCCATTGGGTCAGTGATGCTATCTAACAATCTCATCTTCTGCCACCATCTTCTTTTCCCTTCAATCCTTCCCAGCACCAGGGTCTTTTCCAATGAGCTGGCTTTGTTTCAGGAAGCCAAAGTACTGAAGCTTCAGCTTCAGCAACACTCCTTCCAATGAGTATTCAAGGTTGATTTTCTTTAGGGTTGATTGATTTTATCTCCTTGCAGTCCAAAGGACTCTTAAAAGTCTTCTCCACTACCAGAATTCAAAAGAATCAATTCTTCAGCACTCAGCCTCTTGTATGACCCAACTCTCATGTAATGTAGAATAGGAAATGGCAACCAACTGCAGCATTCTTGCCTTGAAATTTTCATGGACAGAGGAGCATGGAGGGCTACAGTCCATGGGGTTGCAAAGAGTCAGACATGACTGAGCAACTGAGCACACATACTCCTGTAATAAGCCTCCATAAAATGCCAAAGGACAAGGTTCAGAGAACTTCCTCATTGTTGAACATGTGGAAAGGGGGCAGTGTGGCACCTGGAGGGGCAGGTAAGCCCCAGATCCTTCCCCCTACCTTGCCCCATGCCCCTCTGCCATCTGACTCTTCCTGAGTTATATCCTTTTACAGAGCAGAGATCTAGGAATTAAAAAGTTTCTCTGAGTCCTGTGAGCTGCTCTAGCAAGTTAATCAAGGCCACAGCTACTTCCGATTTATAGCCAGTCCATCAGAAGCACATGTGGCAAACTTGGACTTGAGCTGGGCATCTGAAGTCTGTGTAGTGGGGGTATGGCCTGCGGGACTGAGCCCTTCACCTGTGGAAACTGATGCTATCTCCAGGTAGGCAGAGTCAGAGCCGAGCTGAATTTTGGACACTCTCCTGGTGTCTGAGGGCGGCTTGGTGGCATGGCTCACACACACACACGGAGCAGGGGAGGTTTTCAGAAATGTGACGAGAGGGCAGGTAGACTAAGGAGGTGATGTGGCCTCAATCCTGTGGGCATGAGGAGTCACAGATATTGTTGTACAGCAGAAAGTAACACATTGTAAAGCAATTATCCTCTAAAAAAAAAAAAAACAAAAACATGTAATGGATGCTTTTGTTGAAGAAATGCACAGATGAGCACCTCTGGTCTCTTTGAATGGTGAAGAAAAGTCTTTGGAGAAGACTTGGTCATTGTGAAATGGGATCACAAGCTCATGGACTTCACGGGATGGACTCTTCTAGAAAGAGCTCAGTAGACTCTCTGGTTTCCTGCAGAATCAAGATATTTTCAATAAAAATGTTCTGACTTCAAGTCCAGACACTTCTATACAGAGAACAGCCATGGGCAGAATTTGAATCATCACCTCCGGACAATGGCTTCTCAAAAAAATGTTCTGTCATGATGTTCTATGGTGTATGTTACTGATGCATTCTATCTGCAAATTACCAACGCTTCCATCTTTAATAAAGCTAAAGGTTTCTTTCTTCACCAGGGAGTCAGTCAATATTAAATTTCTCTCTTTGGTGCTGGTTCTCACCAGGACAAATATCTCCGATGACTATTCACAATGGACTCAATTTGACAATAATTATTCTCAGCAATGCTAGTTGGTTGTTTCCACAGGCTCCTTGCCTCTGCAGGCGTGAACACTCATTTTGATTCCAAGACTGTATTTTTCTAAATTCCCCCACATCAGCTCAGTGCCCAGGAAGACAGAAGGAAAATTTCCAGGTCGTTTTTTTTTGCATAAGATGTTTTCCATCTACCAAGAGGGATGTATTTCATCCTCATGATAGGCATTTAGAATAATGCAGAGTGAACTTTAAAAAAAAAAAAAAGTTGCATAGGGGACGCCACATGGAATCAGGTTATACTGGCCTCTATCTCTCTCCTTCTTGAAAAGCCCTTGAGGACCTGGTACTGACAACTTCAAAATCACAGTCTTCTGTCCTTCTTTCATCTTTCTCTTTGTCGATCTCGTGGGTAGTCCCTGGAACATGAACCGCTGCAACATTCAATCCACTGTAACACCAGCAAGAGTTCTGGACTTTGCTTCCACTATCTACTCATGACTAGGGCAGGAGGAGGAGGGGGTGAAAGATGAGATGGTTGGATGGCGTTACCGATTCAATGGACAGAAGCAAACTCCTGGAGATAGTGAAGGACGAGGAAGCCTGGTGGGCTGCAGACCAAGGAGTCACAAAGAGTCAGACAAGAGTTAGCAACCGAACAAAAACTCACACCCTCTAACCTCTGGGATCCCAGCTGTCTTTAACTTAGACAGTGCTTTATAAAAATCTACCCTTCAACTTCATCTTGCAGCTTAGGATAGGACGAGAGAAAAGCAGCACATGGAAGGGCTCAGAGGACGCCCCAACTTTGACAGCCCAAATTATCATCAGTCAGCAACCAGTGAGCAAAGAGGACATGTCTTGGTTTTCGTTTCTTTTTTTTTTGCACACGCAAAGCTTTTTAAGGGTGTCATGCTACTTAACAAATGACAGAAACCTTCAGCATCCCTGCCAGGTACTGGCAATGAATTGGTTTTCTTTTTCTTTTTTTCATAGGCTGGGACAAAGAAGCAGAGATTTCTCTGGGCTCAGATTTGGAGTTTCTCCAACCTTTAAACTTTATTGCCCAACAGAGTATCCAACTGGGTTTGTGGGAGGGATCGAGACCATTAAAATTCATTTGGTACCGCGTCTCCAGAGGAACCCGTGAGCTTTCATCCTTACTGACTTCGGCATCACATGAAATGCAATAGACTCTGATTTCTTAGGGAGTCAGTGAACCAATGAATGATAATAGTGTGCTGTCATCTGTGCATGCTGTCCCTCACCTGGTCCCCTCTGTGACCAAAAGCACGAGTTTCTTAGGAAAGGGACTCAGGCAGGTCAGGGACACTGCGTGTTGTCCAGAACAAGAGCTGACTTGCATGAGGAAAGCGGGAGTCGGCTTCTGTGGCATAGCATGTGACCTTCCATGAACAAAAGCCGTGCAAATCTCAAAAACACTTCAACTTGAAGTTCCTGAAAAGCTGCTTTCAGATCTGTCTGCAGAATCCAATGATGGTTCCATTACAGTTGTTCAATGCCAGCCACATGAGACCAAGGGGCTAATAAAAAACAAACCTTTATAATGAGAATGAGAACACATGTGTTTCCACTTTCGTCTTCTCTGAAGTATGACAATCTCCAGGTCCTTTCATTATGCTAAGTCGCTTCAGCTGTGTCCAACTCTTTGCAACCTTATGGACTGTAGCCCGCCAGGCTCCTCTGTCCAGGGGATTTTCCAGGCAAGAATACTGGGGTCGGTTGCCATGCCTTTCCCCTCCAGAGGATCTTCCTGACCCAGGGATTGAATCCACATCTTATTATGTCTCTTATACTGGCAGGCAGGTTCCTTACCACTAGCACCTCCTGGGAAGCCTTTCATTATGGAGTCTTGCTAACAGTGCACAGAGAAATAGGGAATCAGAGTCAGAAGCTTTCTGTAACTGGGAGCATCCCCAGGAAAATTACAGTCACACATCTGCTTCCAGCATAGGAAGAAGGATGCTCCCAGCTCACGTAGCCAATTGTCTGAAGCTGGCTAGCCATCATTCACGCCATTTCTCTCTCACCATCAGAGCCACAGTTTACTTCCCATTTACTCGAATTCAGCTTTTACTAAATCTTAAGTCTTCTGGCCAGCCCCAATGAAACCTTTTACCAGACCATGTGATTTCACTGGAAGACTCTCTCTATATAAATATCTTGGAAACCTTCAAACACAAACAACATCTCTGTCATATTTTTGGAAGAAAATCAGTCGTTTCTCAAGGTCAGTGGTAGACGCTAAAAATCTCATGCAAACGGATGGTGCCATTTGGAATGCCATTCAAGTAAAATCTTGTAAAAGGGAAACTCTACACTCCTTAGTAATGAGAAACTGAGAAGTGAGGCATCTAAAATTAATAATATTAATGATAACAACCGTGATCAACATCTATATTATTCTCCTCCTCTTCTCCTCCTTCCTCCTCCTCCTTCTTATTGACAAATGTTTCTTTAAATTGAATTTGCACCTTAAAGTGTAGCAAACATTCATTCTGTGAATCTAGTGAAAGAGTGCGTGGTTTGAAGAATGAATGAATGCAAAGTGTGCTAGTGACCTTGACACATTTTAAGATGAGTAAGAAAGAGACAAGGGCTAGAGCAGAGTGAAGGAGATACAGACTGCAGAGAAAGAGGTCTTTGAGGTAGGCAGGCAGGGGCCAGATGCTCTGAAAACCTATGGGCCACAGTTGTTTTTGCTTTGGTTTGGTCTGGATTGTTTCTGTTATTTTTCTAAGCATAATAGGACAACATTGAAGAAGGGGAATAATTGAATTGATCTATGGAATTTTTGGAAGATTTTTTTCTTATTGTGGTTTAAATACATGTTTTTAATACACACACATACACATGCTATTGTTGTTAAGTCACTAAGTTGCATCCGACTCTTTGCAACCCCATGGACTGCAGCATGCCAGGCTTCCCTGTCCTTCACTATCTCCCAGAGTTTGTGCAAATTCATGCCACTGAGTCAGTTAAGCTAAGTGACCAACTCATCCTCTGTCGTCCCCTTCTCCTCTTGCCCTCAATTTTTCCCAGCATCAAAGTCTTTTCCAATGAGTCATCTCGTTGGATCAGGAGGCCAAAGTACTGAAGCTTCAGTTTCAACAACAGTCCTTCCTATGAATATTCAGGGTTGATTTCTGATATGTATCTCAAACCTTCTTAACCACTTTTGAGCATATTGTTCAGTTCTCTTAAGTGTATCTACATGGTTGTCAACAGACCTCCAGAACTTGTTCATCTTACAAAACTGAAGTCTCACACCAAGTAAATAAAAATATCCCTTTCTCGCTTTGGTATCCCAAAGAGATCCCAGTCTCTGCTAACCACCATTCTCCTTCCTATTTTTATAAACTTGATAACTC
This sequence comes from Muntiacus reevesi, assembly GCF_963930625.1. NCBI lineage: Eukaryota > Metazoa > Chordata > Mammalia > Artiodactyla > Cervidae > Muntiacus > Muntiacus reevesi. The sequence continues at coordinate 184,643,576 of NC_089250.1, read as the reverse complement.
TTAATAATTTGTCTAAGTGGATTACTGCAGTATTTGCCTTTTTGTGACTGGCTTATTTCACTTAATATAACATCCTCAAGGTTCATTTCTGTTGTAGCCTATGGAAGGATTTCCTTCCTTCTTGAGGCTGAGTAGTACCCCGCCGCACGTGGAGACCACATTTTGCCCATTCATCCACTGATGGACCCTTGGCTGCTGTGGATAGTACTATTATGAACACAGGTGTGTAATGCATTTATGTTTTAAATGATGCTGGCTACTGCGTGGATAATGGCTTGGAGGAGGGCAAACACAGATCCTGAAGAGTCCAGGAGGGAGGCTGTCACAGTCACAAAGGTGGCAACATCGGGGGTTGGGACTAGGATATGGCAGTGCAAACAGCAGGGGAGGGACAGCCGTGCACCTTGGAGTTCAGGGCTAAATGACAAGTGGACAGTTGAACAGAACAGATGAAAGAACGAAAAGATTCAGGTATGATGCCTATGAAACAATGAGCCCAGTGCCTGGCTTCCCTTCCCAGAGCAACCCTTCAGTAGAGATCAGCTGTGTATCACCTCCCATTATTGTTCAGTCCCTAAGTCCTGTCCAACTCTTTGCAACTTTATGGACTGCAACACGCCAGGCTTCCCTGTCCTCCACTATCTCACGGAGTTTTCTCAAACGCATGTCCATTGAGTCAGTGATGCTGTCTGCCTATGTCTTTCTCTGCCGCCTCCTTATACTTCCGCCTTCAATCTTTCCCAACATCAGGGTCTTTCCCAATGAGTTGGCTCTTTGCATCAGGTGGTCAAAGTATTGGGGCTTCAGCTTCAGCATCAGTGCTTCCAAAGAGTATTTAGGGTGGGTTTTCTTTAGGATTGACTGGTTTGATCTCTTTTCAGTCCAAGGAAACCTCAAGAGTCTCCTGTAGCACCACAGTTCAAAAGCATCGATACTTCTGGTACCCTTTCTTTAGAACGTTTATCTCAGACGATAATTACAGTTTTTGTATTGTGATTATTTGATGTTCCCCCACCTAACTTCCTTTCTTAACCCACCACACTGTACATTTCAAGGTTACAGATTCCTTGCTGGTTTTCACTCAACATTTTTAACACCGACACCAGTACTTAGTAGAGTCTTGATATATTTGAAATAAATGAAAAAGTGGGTTAGCAGGACTATTCATCTCCAGGAATTATTTTCCCGTGCATTAAATAAAGGATCCTTTCAGAAAGCCATTTTTCCCTAATCATCAATTTATGTATTTTTAGATTCTTTTTATAAACCGAGCTCAATTGAGTTATGCATGTCAGAGTGAGAATGAGTATCTGCAAGCTTTACGAGTCTGCTATTGACGGTGACATACTGCAAGTGACAACTATATAAAAGTGATTGACAGTCAACAGCTTAAAAGAATGCTTCAAACCCATCCACCGAGCAAGAAGCCTCAAAATCAGGGCAGAATCCCCAAGTCCAGTGAAGAGAAAAACAATTTGAATGGACTTTGCTTTTCAAATAGAAATACTGACTTGACACACTTTCTTCTGCTTTTGGACAATAAAGTTTGCAAGTCTGCAATCAAATGCACGTAAATGGAGTTTTCTGAACACTGATGTGGCCGTGGGAGAACCCAGCCCTAGGATCTCTCATAGTCATCCATCTATCTACTAATGGGAGGTTTGAAACCTCAGTGTGTCCACAAAGTAGGTAAGGCGGGTCTCAGGCTTATTTCTGCCTGCCTGTCATCTTGAGCCCTCTGAACTTTTAACTGAGCACCATTTAGTTTAAAGAAGAAACCACAGAACTTCCCTTATTCTACCACAGCTCTCATAATCTGTGCCAGTGGAAGCATAAACTGGTGCCCACAGGATCAGGAAAACTAATGTATGAGGTTCTCAAGTGATCTCTAAAATAAGCCAGCTGATGTGTAAAGAAAGAAGAGTGTGAAGTTGAAGCTGGAGGCACCAGCATCCTTCATCCAAAGCAAATAGATTCCCAAGAAGAGGGCTATGAGGAAGCTCAGGATTAGACACACTTGTCAGAACACCGTTGGTGTAGGCTCCATCAGGCAGGTGTGCACAGCTCCCCGGAGATATGTGGGCTCTTATCTCGAGGATGCTCAGTGTCACTAGAAGCACGTGACTACCCTCCCTCTGGGCTGACATTACACTTGAAAGAAAAAGAAAAACTCTTTTAGCATCACTGCTTAAACTGTGAAAGATAAGGAGGATGATCAGGTATAAAGTAAATAGAAGGCTGCACTTACGAAAGGAGAGACTAGAGGCTGGGACTTAATGAAGTGAAGTGAAAGTGAAAGTCCCGCAGTCCTGTCCAACTCTTTGTGACCGCATAGTCCATGGGATTCTCCAGACCAGAATACTGGAGTGGGTAGCCTTTCCCTTCTCCAGGGGATTTTCCCCACTCAGGAGTCGGACCGGGGTCTCCTGCATTGCAAGCAGATGCTTTACCAGCTGAGTTATCAGGGAAGCCCTTATTATCAGGGAAGTCCCTTATCATTGCACTTAATGATAAAGGATAATTTTAGGAGGACATCCCAGGTGGCTCAGTGGTAAAGAATTTGCCTGCCAACTTAGGAGACCCGGGTTTGATCCCTGGCTCAGGAAGATCACCTGGAGAAGGCACAGACAACCCACTCCAGTATTCTTGCCTTGAGAATTCCATGGACAGAGGAGCCCGGTGGGCTACAGTCCATGGGGTTGCAAAGAGTCTGACACAACTGAAAAACTAAAAAACGATGACAATTTTAGCTGGAAGACCTAGCTTACAGAAAGACCTCCTCATAGGATATCATTCCCTTCAGTGAATGATTTGCTTCCAAGAGAGAGGAAGTGGATTCCAAATACGGCCACAGACCTACCTCAGCCCTGTTTGCACACACCTTTCCAAGGAGAGCTCTTGGTTTCTTCCCTTATTATCTGTCTCTCTATTCCTTGACTCGGAGGTTGGCTTGACTCACAGTTAACAAATATAATGCAAGCAGAGGCTGGAAACTGCTTGCGAGTTAATGTTTGCCTTCTTACTGTACTTGGAACTGAGGTGGTTGAAGCTAGAGTCTGTCATACAGAGTGAAGTGAGTCAGGAAGTGAAAAACAAATATCGTACATTAATGCATATATATGGGCTCTAGAAAGATGGTGCTGATGAAATCATTTAGATAGGGCAGGAACGGAGACACGGGCATAAGAGAACGGACTGTGGACACAATGGGGGAAGGAGAGGGTGAGACGGATTGAGGGAGTAGCACAGACATATATGCACTACCATGTGAAATAGATGGTTAGTGGGAAGTTGCTGAATAGCACAAGGAGGTCAGCTGGGTTCTCTGTGATGACCTAGATGGGTGGCATGGGCGGGGGGGTGGGATGGGGGCCTTAGAGGAAGGGGATATGTGTATACGTATGACTGATTCACTCTGTTGATCAGCAGAAACTAACACAGCGATGTAAAGCAATCACACTCCAATTAAAAAGAAACTTGCTCAAGGCTCTCAGTGGTGGAGTTAAGATCTGAGCTTCTAATTATGCCTCTGTTTTAGGAGCCTCTTAGGCTTCTGCTAGAACTTCCCTTGTGGCTCAGATGATAAAGAATCTACCTGCAATGCGGGAGACCAGGTTTGATCCCTGGGTCGGGAAGATTCTCCTGAAGAAGGGCATGGCAACCCATCCCAGTGTTCTTGCTGGAGAATCCCATGGACAGAGGAGCCTGGCAGGCTACAGTCCATGGGGTCACAGAGAGTCAGACACAACTTAAGTGGCTGAGCACACACACAGAACTTCACAGGGCTGGGGTTAGAGGCCATGAAGGAGGAATGGTGGGTAGGACAGGGATTCTGATGTCAACTTTCTTTGGGGTCACAGTTGATCTGGGCCCCTATAGGTACATATGCACAACATCCCATGGGTTAGAAACACCCAGTGAAAGCACTTGATCTTCCCATGTCCTCCCACCACCTGAGGTCAGTGCCTGAAGAACAAGCAAGGTCATGCTTAACTTAAGCCCTAATGGGTTAGGAGGGAATAACTCCACCAGTTTTCAGGAATCAAGGGAACCAGGGCTCCATCCCTCTGAGCCCTCGAGGTAAAGGAACCACCTTCCCTCAGCTAGAAGGGAAAGTTCTCTGTCTTGTTCACCATTATCTCTGCAACACCTACAGGATCTCTATCAATCATTTAGTGAATCGATAAGTGAGTAAATCTAGCGCTCAGTCATCTCCGACTCTTTGTGACCCCATGGACTATAACCCTCCAGGCTCCTCTGTCCATGGGATTCTCTAGGCAAGAATATTGGAGTGGGTAGCCATTCACTTCTCCAGGGGATTTTTCTGACCCAGGGATCCAACCTGGGTCTCCTGCATTGGCACAGAGGTTCTTTACAACTGAGCCACCAGGGGATTGCATTCAGAGGAGAAGGCAAGTCCTAAGAGGGCTGGAAGACTCAAGAAGAACTCATTGTATCAATAAAGAGCCTCAGAGGAAGAACCACTTGCTTTAACAGCTTAGGAAAGGATACGGCTCTTTCCCTGGTGGTCCAGTGGCTAAGATCCTGCGCTCCCAATGCAGGAGGCCGGGCTTCCAATCCTGGTCAGGGAACTAGATCCCACTTGCTGCAACTGAGAGTTTTTACAAACCACAGCTAAAGACCCTTCACGCTGCAACCAAGATCCCAAATGCCACAAGGAAGACTGAAGAATCTGTGTGCCATGACTAAGACCCAGCACAACAACATAAAAACATAAAGATACTTTTAAAAAGAATATGAAAAGGGGTACCTGACACTCAGAATAGAACCCAGTAAATGTCTATGAAGTGAATTCATGTCCTAGAATGAGATTCAGGGGCTTTGATAAATGGAGCTCTTAAGAATTTCTTAATTTTTTTTAATGTGGACCCATTTTTAAAGTCTTTGGGCCTTCCAAGATGACTCTAGTGGTAAGAACTCACCTGCCAAAGCAGGAAACCTAAGAGACATGGGTTCAATCCCTGGGTGGGGAGGATCCCCTGGAGGAGGGCACAGCAACCCACTCCAGTATTCTTCCCTGGAGAATCCCATGGACACAGGAGCCTGGCGGGGTGCAGTCCATAGTCACACAGAACTGGCCACGACTGAAGGGACTTAGCATGCAGACTGGCTATGCTATAGGATGACTTAAAACTATCACATACGCATTCAGCAATTACCCTCCAGGGAAAGGAGCTGTGTATGTGTGTGTGTATGTGTGTGTGTGTGTGTGTGTGTGTGCACCCGTGCACACACACTCTGAAATCAGAGGGTCATCTTTTTACAGGAAGTTTCACTAAGTTCCTAGCTATTTTGCCAACCAGGAAAAGGATGCAAGACTTTGGCTTTATAGGCTCAGAGTGACAATCAGAGAAGTTCTGTTCTTCAGTCAGACGATTTAAGAAGACTTGACCTGACTCAACAAGTTCTAGGAAATGTGCCAGAACAGACTTTCAAGGAAGGCTCTGGCCCCTTGCTTTAAAAGGAGGATGCCATCATCCATAGGAAGTGCGAGAAGCGATGGGGCGCTGCTCTAAGTCGGTGGTGGGGCATTTCTGTAAGAGGTGTCCTGAGAAAAGATGCAAGTCCTCCGGATGGCAGCAGACGCACATCCAAGAAGCCCTTCGCCAAGCCTCCGAGGTCCTTGCCCTCACCGCCTCTTTTTCCCCCGGCGCCTTTGTAATCGAAGCGGGTGACAACTTCATTCAGTTCTTAGCAACAACAGGAGGGATCGATTCCCCGAGAATGCCCTAATGACTGGAGACTGGGAGACAAACCATAAATGGGGACTTTCTGATTCCAAGTGAAATTATAGTTTGCCCTACGAGATTGCACAATAAATCAGGGGAAAAACCAGCCAACATAGGACTCTGGGGTCACTGAAGTGATGTTGACACATTACAATAATGAGAACTTGAAACACCTCCTGCCCTATTGATTTTTAAGCTGCATCGTTCCCACTGCAGAAGATTACAAGTCTCTGTCTTCGGAATCATGGCTCACGCAGGAGATGCTGATGAAAAATACACCCAATCCAATCAAAATGAAAAGCTTTACTTGTACTTATTACAAATCTAATACCATTGTCCCTTAGCTGCATGATAGGCACTTAACCTACAATGGGAAAAAAAAAATTTTTTTTCTTTTAATTAAAATTTTTCATACCTTTTTTTTTTTACACACAGCTCTTTGCTATGACTATACAGGGAAAAGGAACCGAAGAAAACAGGCACAATAGCTCAATTAGCACATAAAGGGCAATTTCTTTATGCTTTTCTAATTCCAGGGTAGCTTTCAAATTCCCTGAATCACCATATCATTTGGGAGAATGGAAAATCATGTTCTAACAACCAACTTATTTCCTCGTCAATAGGAAAAGATGTATTCCACCCGCATTTAGCATCCACAGTAAACAAAGACTGCCTTGCTGATCTTTCCTTTTTCCCTGAAAAGTGCTCCATGGAGCTGAATAAACACAGTTGTGGGAGGCCAACTGGTGACATAAGTTAATTACTGACCTGTCACACAATCAGAGAATGGTAATAATTTATTTTCACTGTTGCATTAACTGTAACCCGTGTTTTGCCAATGGAGAGCACTAGGGAAAAGGACTGGAACACTGCTGCCGCCGTACACCCTGTATGAGGCTGTGACAATATTTAGAGGGGAGGCTAGGTACAATGGTGTCACTGCTCTTCCTAGGCATAGTGTCCTGGCCATAACTCAGAAAATAATTACCCACATTTCTCGGCTTTAGGAGAGAAGAAACTAGTGAGTAGGAATAACACTCTTTCCTCTAATAGGTTTCTGAAAGCATCACCCAGTTATTAGATAAAATTATGACTTGGGTTTACCAGGATGCAACAGATAATAAATATTCTGGCACAATCCAATAGGATCATACATTCTCTGAAAACATTTATCGAGGTCCTAATATGGCCCAGGCATTGTCTTAGCAATTAATTATACATTGTTCACCTGTTCTCTGTCTCCATGAAGTTTATAACCCATCATTATCATCCGATTGTTGAGACGAAAACCCACAGGCAAAACCCATGGGTCTAAAAGGGATTCTTATAGAAGAAACCCTCATGTCCCACTGAGAGCGTTGACTGAAATAAATGAATGGTGTTTAGAAGCTAACTGGTCTTTTCTCTTAGCTACCCTGATTGTTTTTCTTTACTTGATCTGATGAGAAATCTTGCTCTTTTGGAAAATATATATCCCTGTTTACAGATGAATCTATTTGCAGGGCAAGAAGAGAAATGCAGGCATACAGAACAGAGATGTGGACGCAGGGGAGGAAGTGGGGGGTTTGACAAACTGGGAGAACAGGATTGACAGATACATGCTACCAGGTGTAAAACAGATAGTTAGTGGGCTTCCTCGGTGGCTCGGATGGTAAAGAATCTGCCTGTGATGCAGGAGACCTGGGTCTGATCCCTGGGTGGGGAAGATCCCCTGGAGAACGGAATGGCTACCCACTCCAGTGTTCTTCCCTGGAGAATTCCATGGACAGAGGAGCCTGGTGGGCTACAGTCCATGGGGTCCCAAAGAGTCAGACATGACTGAGCAACTCACACACACACACACACACACACACACACACACACACACACACACCATGAGAAGCTTGTGTGTGTATAGCTGTGTGTGTATATAGTGTGTGTATCTCCGTGTATAGCACAGAGAGCTTGGCTCAGGGCTCTGTGATGACCTATAGGGGTGGGATTGGAAGGGGACTGGAAGGTTCTAGAGGGAGGGGATATGTGCATACATAAAGCCGGCTCACTTCCTTGTACAGCAGAAACTAACACAACACGGAAAGCAATTATACTCCAATTTTTAAAAATCCCCCTGAATCCTACTATATCATGAATTTTATCAGCCTGGGAGTAACTAACCAGAAACTGTCTTCTTTTGACGTGGCTACCATTGGGACCTAGGTTCTTACCTATGCTGTTAATCCATTTATTAATAGGACTGAAAGCAGGTGAAGGATCTAAGACACTTTTTCACATGAGTTGGTAGAAAACAGTTCAAACTTGATATAAAGGAGGGGTCTGCGGGGGTTAACCACTGTGATCTTCTTCTGCTGCAGCACTCTCAAGAGCTGTTCCTCTGTCTTCACATCAAGTTCCTTCTGCAAGCTTCCCCCTGGGGTTCACTGATCATTACTCACAGGGTTACAAAGTGGCTGAGAGGGGGCTTCCCTGGTGGTTTGGAGGCAATGCAGGAGACACAGGTTCAATCTCTGATCTAGGAAGACCCCACCTGCCACGGAGAAGCTAAGCCCAGGCCCCACAACTGCTGAGCCTATGCTCTAGGGCCCGGGAGCCCCAAGCACTGAGCCCATGTGCTGCAAGCACAGAAGCCCTCCCACCTGAGAGCCCGTGATCTGCAGCCAGAGAGGCCACCATGAGAAGCCCACGCACCGCAACTCAAGAGTAGCCCCTGCTCGTCACAATAGAGAACAGCCTGCACAGCAAGGAAGATGCAACACAGCCAAAAATAAATAAATAAAATAAATTACAAAACATTAAAAAAAAGTCGCTGAAGGGCTTCCCTGATGGCTCAGTGGTAAAAAAGAAAAAAAAAAAAAAAATCTGCCTGTCAGTGAAGGAGAGACAAGTTCGATCCCTGATCTGAGACGATTCCACATGCCTCAGAGCAAATCAGCCTGTGGGCCACCACGATCAAGCCTGTGCTCTGCAACAAGAGAAGCCACTGCAATGAGAAACCCATGTACCCCAAGTAGAGAGCAGCCCCCACTTGCCACAACTAGAGAAAAGCCCACACAGCCAGGAAGATCCAAAACAGCCAAAAATATATATATATATTTTTAAAGTATCTGAGAGGGACTTCCCTGGCCATCCAGTGGTTAAGACTCCATGCTTTCAATGAAGGAGATGTGGGTGCCATCACTGGTTGGGGAACTAAGATCCCACAGGCTGCCTGGTGTGGCCAAAAAAAAAAAAAAAGGAAGAAGCAGCTGAGAACTGAGGCTTGCAGAGGCTACGCTGCGACAATCTGCCCTATTTTGACTGACATGTTCCAGCTGATATCACCATCGGAAGAACTGGTCTGCAAGGCAGTGAACAAGCTTCTCCTATTTTACTAACGTCACTTATAAGACATGGTGGTGAAGCATCCTGTTTATGGACCAAGCCTGCCGTGGTCAGATACATGCCCACCATGAGCTGTGTGACCTTGGGAGAATCACCCTCTCGAAAATGGCTCCCTCGTCTATGAAATGAAGACAGTGAGGGGCCCCGCCACGGAAGAGGCTTAGGAGGCTGAAATAAGCCAGTTGAGGCACAATGCCTGTGATACGCCTGTCAGGTCTGATCCCCACTGCATATTAGCCATGGTGTTCCCCCCAAGAGCAACGGGCCCCATCTCAGAGACATTGGCTTTGAGTTTTCTGAGCTCAGTTCAGCAAGTGGCATGGGGTGTCACAACAGTTTTAGAGGACTGTGCCGACATCCTCACGCTCAAGTGGGCAGCCAAGGTGGATTCACACCTGATTGCTTCTAAGACATTAGCAACACTACACCATGGCTATGAGAAGTCAGACCCTTGTGCAGGGGCCATGCTAATCCTCTCTATCATTTCAATTTTAGTATATGTGGGCATATACCCTGAGAAAACCATAATTGAAAAAGACACATGTACCCCAATGTCCACTGCAGCACTGTTTACAATAGTCAGGACATGGAAGCAACCTAGGTGTCCATCGACAGATTAATGAAGAAGTTGGGGTACATATATTCAAAGGAATATTACACGGTCTTAAAAAGGAATGCATTTGAGTCAGTTCTAATGAGGTGAATGAAACCAGAGCTTATTACAGAGAGTGAGGTAAGTCAGGAAAAAAAAACAAACAAACCATTGTATATTAACACATATATGTGAAACCTAGAAAAATAACACTGACGAATCTATCTGCAGGGCAGCAATGGAGATGCACACATAGAGAAAAGACTTATAGACACACAGGGGTGGGTAGGAAGCAAAGTGTGGGACCAATTGAGAGAATTAGCATTGAAACATACCAGTAGTCATGTATGGATGTGAGAGTTGGATTGTAAAGAAAGCTGAGCACTGAAGAATTGATGCTTTTGAACTGTGGTGTTGGAGAAGACTCTTGAGAGTCCCTTGGACTGCAAGGAGATCAAACCAGTCCATCCTAAAGGAGATCAGTCCTGACTATTCATTGGAAGGACTGATGCTGAAGCTGAAACTCCAATACTTTGGCTACCTGATGGAAAGAACTGACTCACTGGAAAAGACCCTAATGCTGGGAAAGATTGGAGGCAGGAGGAGAGGGGATGACAGAGGATGAGATGGTTGGATGACATCACCGACTCAACGGACATGACTTTGAGTAAACTCTGGGAGATGGTGATGGACAGAGAGGCCTGGTGTGCTGCAGTCCATGGGGTCACAAAGTCGGACATGCCTAAACAACTGAACTGAACTGATACACATTACCATGTGTAAAATAGATAGCCAGTGAGAATGTGCTGTATGATGCAGGGAGCTCAAATCTGGTGCTCTGTGACAACCTAGAGGGGTGGGATGGGTGGGAGGCAGCTTCCAGAGGGAGGGGACATATGTAAACCTACGGCTGATTCAAGTCGATGTACAGCAGAAATCAACACAGTATTGTAAAGCAATTATCCTCCAACTAAAAATAATTTTTTTTAACAAAAGAAGAAGAAGTTAGGCCCGAGAAACAGCCGTAACTCTTCTGAAACACTATTTTAGCAACACACGAGTCTAGCACGCAGCAGGTTCCCAATGCAATGGCCCAAAGAATAACAAAAAGTCAAAACACAAGAGGGAAGAGATGAATGTATACATACAGCTGATTCACATATTTGTATAGCAGAAACTAAAACAACATTATAACACAACTATCCTCCAATTTTTAAAAAAGTTAAAACACATGTGGAAAACCAAGATGAAATAAAGATCCAAACATCAGACGATACCACCACTTCCTCTCAGAGAGGCCCCTGTGCCACGGACACTGCAGATCCAGTCTAAATTTACAGAACAGGGGTAAAAGGGCAAGTGTCGTCTATAACTGCCTATTTATAAATACCAACGCCAGGGGCCAGGCCTCCCCAAACCCCCTGGCCATTTTCGACAAGACACCCCAGAGTAGCACATAGCTTTCTTGTTAACGTTCCATGGAATCTTTCCCTAAACATACGCTTGTTCTTGCCTTCCACATTTTGTCCTGTCACTGCAACAGATGGCTTTACACTGGAGCATATGAAAATATTAAATACTTTATAAGCCTGGTGGAAATATGAAATGCCTTCGGAGGATGGAAAGTCGCATGATTCATGTAAAGCGGCCACGCGAGATTCTGTTAGAAACAAGTACCTTTAAGTTGTGTTGTCGAGGAGATGTGGGGCCATCAATTCCACATCTTCAGTGAAGGGAGACAAATGATGGGGCTCAGCTTTCGGTGAGACAGATCTGGGCCACACGGAGAGGCAGAACATACCGCCAGTGAGAGCTGTGAAATATCGCAGTGTGTAACCAAGGGAGGATTGTGAAATCGACTTCTTAGAGATCTAAAAGCCAGAAGAAACCTCCATCTGTCTGAGACGGTCAAATAAAGCGAGCTTAGCTCACAGCAGTGAGTGGAGAGGCAGTCAAGTCAGCTAGCCATTGTCCTATACCCACAAATCCACATGTCCTTTCTTTGCAGGGCCAGTTTGATAGATGCTGACCCAACCTGATGAGTTTTGCCACCTCATCCAACCCAGAAGGGATGGCCCACAGACCTGGGAGTGAGGTTCAGATCACTGCTGGTGCTTCAAAGGAGCAATTCTCAAGCCAGCCTGCCTAACTTTCAGTGCCTCGGATTGTAGCGACATGGTGAGGGGCTGGAGTGTTTTCTGTCTGACTCTTCATCTATAAGTAGGGGTGACAGTGGTACACATGTCCAAAGGATGCAGTGAGGGCAAGTGAGTTAGTACACACAACAGGTTTGGTATATAGACTGGCATATGGTGGATGCTGCATAAGTGCTGGATAGTCTCTATATTTAGTCCTCTGTTTAGGTAGAAATAATCATTCAGATGTGGGTAAGATTTTATATGTTTCCTTTGATTGGTGTGTGTGACTGGCATTCACTTCAAATAGGGACAGCATGTTAATGTTTTCTATAATTGTATGGATGTGAGAACTGGACCATTAAGAAGGCTGAGCTACAAAGAATTGATGCTTTTGAACTGCAGTGCTGGAGAAGACTCTTGTGAGTCCCTTGGACGGCAAGGAGATCAAACCAGTCAATCCTAAAGGAAATCAACCCTGAATATTCATTGGAAGGACTGAGGCTGAAGTTGAAGCTGCAATACTTTGGCCATCTGATGTGAAGAGCCAACTCATTGGAAAAGACCCTGATGCTGGGAAAGATTGAGGGCAGGAGGAGAAGGGGGCAACAGAGGATGAGATGGTTGGATGACATCACCAACTCAATGGACATGAGTTTGAACAAATTCTGGGAGTTGGTAAAGGACAGGGAAGCCTGGAGTGCTGCAATCCATGGAGCCACAAAGAGTCAGACAGCACTGAGCAATTGAACAAATAATGTGTATGAATCAAAAATTGCCAAGGCCTTCTTCCTGGTATTTGTTCCAGAGCAGTGAGACTCATGCTCATACTAAAACCTGCCCAGCAATGTTCACAGAAGCTGTACTTGTGAGAGCCTCACATGGACCAGATGTCATTCAACAGGTGAGTAGTTAAACAGACCATGGCACACAGCAGGTACAGTGGGGTATTACTGAGCAGTGAAAAGGAACACATGATTGATGGACTCAGTCATTCAGGTAAAACTCCAGGAAATGATGGTGCTGGAGTTAGCCAATGCCAAAAGGTTAAACATGATACATACATGCAGCGGAATATTACACAGCCATGACAAAGAATGGGATAATTTGATTTGCAGCAACAGAATAGACCTAGAGATTGTCATGCTGAGTGCATTGTCATACAGAGAAAGAAAATATTGTATGATACTACTTATGTGTGGAATTTAAAAATAAATGAGACAAATGAACTTATTTACAAAACAGACTCACAGACTTAGAGAACAAGCTTATGGTTGCTGGGAGGAAAGGATGGGGAAAGGATAGTCAGGGAGTTTGGGGATGGACAGGTACACACTGCTATATTTAAATGGATAATCAGCATGGCCCTACTGTATACCACAGGGAACTCTGTTCAATGTTAAGTGACAGTCTGGATGGGAGGGGAGCTTGGGGGAGAATGGATACATGTATATACATGGGGGAGGCACTTTGCCATTCACCTGAAACTATCGCAACATTGTTAATCGGCTATATTCCAATGTAAAATAAAAAGCTGAAAAAATAAATTTGTGTGATTCCACTTCTATAACGTGTTTGAAATGACAGGGTTTTAGGAGCAGAGGACAGAGCAATGTGGACAGAGACTAGGGATGGGAGTGGGTGAGTGGAGGTGGATGTGATTATAAACAGGAATCTTAGGATGGACAGACCCAATATCTCATCTGTAGTGGTGGACCCCCAAACACATACCCATAACAAATTTGTATAGAACAAAGCGCACACATACAAATGAGCACAAGGCAATCTGGGGAAATCTGAGCAGTATCAGTGGATTGCACTGCGGCAACATCAGTATCTCAGATGTGACGTGATACATGGTTTTGCAAAATATTCCCATGGCGGGGGGTGGGAGGGGTGGGCGGGGGAAACAGGGTAAGGCCTACAAGAGATCTCTCTGTATTATTTCTCCCAATTGCATGTCAATCTACTAAATCAGCTGGACAAAAGTTTCAAAGCTGAAGCCTAAACGAAGGTGAAGAGTCAAGATTTTCAGTACACGGGGCTGATGGCTCTGTATTTCCCAGAATGAAGGAAACACTGATCAGTGAGCTGGCCGGCATCTCTGTGGACGCAATGCGAAAGTACTTAGTAAATACAAAGTTTTTTTTTTCTATTTAATGATGCTGACATTGCAGCGCTTAGCTCTAGGTTTTGTGTATTCAGTTGGCACCTTTAAAAGGCACGGAGGTCTGCCGAGTGGAGTGCCCGGGTTTCTGAACCAATCTGAACAGCGCCAGTCTTTCTCTGAAGTGTTTTATTATTCCGAGTCGGACCCACTGCATCTCCCAAGGTATGAAGTTCAGTTCGAGATAAAAATATTTTATCTGCCCTCACAGCAAATTGAAAGGCTATAGAAAGGGTTTTGTTATTGCAGTGTTTTCATAAATATATAGTAAACATCTTTCACAGTGGGAAATTCAGCACAAAAATACAATTTTCATACACAGCCATTCATGCGGCTGGCACAGGAAGATGAAATGACCCAGAGATGAATAAAAAAATAATAGTATACAACTTTGAGCAGCCCACAGTCCCCGACAGACACACACAGTCGGGAGGATAAAGATCATGATTTTGCTCTGCCTCCGATGAATGACAAGGGTCTGCAGCACCCAGGGAATTTCGTTTTCCTCTGTGGCCAAACCATTAGGCTTAACAAGTAGCTTTGTCATTTTCAGAATTTTACCAGCAGCCAACCACCCTATTTCAGAGCACAAAATGACCCCAAATCTTAGCCAGGACATAATTTTTAACTCGAGCGATTTTTAGGCTTACCTCCTTTTATGTCTGTCTTATGCACATTTTCAAAGCAATTTGGGTTGCCTGTGTCCAACAAAGAATATCTAGAGTTGACATCTAAGTGGATGGACATCAGCTTGGGCATGAAGGGCCCATCAGAGCTTGTTTGCAGAGTTGGAAGCTCTTTTTTTTTTTTTATCCTTCCCTAACTGAAGTGTATTTAATTAACAAAGTAGAGGATATTTGTGGAAGATCAAAAGGAATCAAAGTATAATCTTTTTAACAGCTTCACTGAGGTACAATTTTTAAATAACTTTATTTATTTATTACATACTTTTGGCCATGCTGGGTCTTCACTGCTGCACGGACCACTCTTAGTTGTGGTGTGGGGGGCTTCTCAACATGGGGGCTTCTCTTGTTGTGGAGTCTGGGCTCCAGGGCGCACGGACTTTGCTGCTTGAGGCTCCCGGGCCTCAGGGCACAGACGGACTCAGCAGTTGTGTTGCATGGGCTCAGCTCTGCAGCACGTGGGATCCTCCCAGATCAGGATGGAAGCCGTGTGTCCTGGGTTGGGAGGTGGATTCTTTACCACTGAGCTACCAGCTAAGCTCCAAGGTACGGCTGATGGACCAAATCCCCTGCACACCCGAGGGGGACGAGGCGATGAGTGTGGATACAGACTCACACATGGGGATGTTTGGTATATCATACACCCACCTGTGTGATTCCACCACCGCAACCAAGGTAACAGACACACTCAGGACCTCCAAACGTTTCCTTACGTCCTCTGTGTGTGTGTGTGTGTGTGTGTGTGTGTGTGTGTGTGTTATAAGAACACCTAACCATGGGCTCCATCTACCCTGTTAACCAACTGTTCAGAGCACCGCACCACGTTGCTAACCACAGGCATGAGGGTGCCCAGCAGTGCACGGATCCATCTTGCATAACTTTAAGAGCAAAACTTGGGCTCCTCTCCTGCTCCCTTCTCAGTCAAGTTCCACAGAAACCACAAAGGTCACCCTCCTTCTCAACCCCTTCGTTATCTGTTGCATTCCCATCCTGCATAGACAAACACAGTGTGTTTTTTATTTTTTTCAAAAATGTATTTATTTATTGGTGTGTTGGGTCTTCACTGCTGTGCACAGACTTTCTCAAATTGCAGCGCGCGGGGGCTACCCTCCAGATGCCGGGCACAGGCTTCTCACTGCAGTGGCTTCTCTTGCTGCAGCAGAGGGGCTCCGTAGTTGTGGGGCATGGACTTAGTTGCTCTGCAGCATGTGGAATCTTCCCGGATCAGGGATCGAACCTGTGTCCCCTGCATTGGCAGGAGGATTCTTAACCATTGGACCACCAGGGAAGTCCCAAGTGTGTTTTCTAACAGATTTTTCCTAACACGGGTCTGACTCTTGGACTCTTCCCCTAGACCTGCAGACACCATTTCAGGCCCATGAAGATCCTCTTCACTCTTTGAATGCTTCCTGGCTTCTTATCCTCCATCATTAGGCATTTTGTTTGCTCCAATTTTTCTTCCTTCACTGCTCCAGTCGAGCAATTTGCACCTTTGCAAACTTGAAAAGTGAAAGTGAAAATACATAAACCCAAGAGGTGGACATGCTGGGCAAAAGAATATGCACTTTGTTTTTAAATAAGAATTTCTAAATTATCTTCAATAGAAAAATCCTATGTCATCAAATATGACGATTTCCAATATGATACATGAATCATTGATACATACAAATGAAACTTCCCAAGTATGTATACAAAACACACATATATGTATATGTGAACGTATTTTCATTTATTTATTGGTATTTATATTTGTTATGAAAACTATATGCATACTCTTTGCCAATCTTCCTTCTAAGTCATTAGTTGGTCAGTCTATGTACCCATCCATCCACCTATCCACCCATCCACCCACCTATCCACCCATCCACCCACCCACACATCTATCCATCTATCCACTCATCCACCCACCCACTCATCTATGCATCCATCCACCTATTCATCCACTTATGCACCCATCCACACACCCACACATCTATCCATCCATCCATCCATCCATCCACCTATCCACCCATCAACCCACCCACACATCTATCCATCCATCTACCTATCCACCCACCCACCCATCTATCCATCCATCCACCCATCCACCCACCCACCCATCTATCCATCCATCCACCCATTCATCTACTTATCCATCTATCCATCTATGCATCCATCCATGCACCCACCCACCCATCCATACATCCACCCCTCCATCCATCCATCCACCCCCCATCCATCCATCCACCCATCTATCCATCCATCTACCGATTCATCCACTTATCCATCTATCCATCCATCTACCCACCCACCCATCTATCCATCCATCCACCCATTCATCCACTTATCCATCTATCCATCCATCCACTCAGCCATCCACCCAGTCATTCATCCATTTACATATTCCACTAAGATTATAAGCAGGTTAGTTCTAATAAAAGAACATCAAGGACTCCCTAGGATTAACCAAATCTGATCTATGTCAGATCAGTTTTCACTAATGTAAGAACAAATGTCCCTAAGGCTTTGAGTCAAACAGAGGGTAGAAATAGTCTTTAAAGTCATAAGATTTCAAATATTACTACAAATTCAACTCATGGTTGATAACCCTAGAAAAATCACATCAAGCCTCAATCTTTCCTTCTGAAAAATGGGTTTAATAAGAGCATCTGGCTCCTAAAGTTGCTGGGAGTATTCAATTCAATAATGTGTAACCAGGAGATAACACAATGCAAGGCTTACACAAAGGCTGTCCAGGTGGAGCTAGTGGTAAAGAACACATGTGCCAATGCAGGAGACATAAGAGATGCGGGTTCGCTCACTGAGTCAGGAAGATCCTCTGGAGAAAGGCATGGCAACCCACTACAGTATTCTTGAGTGGAGAATCCCCATGGACACAGGAGCCTGGTGGGCTACAGTCTTTAGGGTCGCAAAGAGTCAGACATGGCTGAAGCGACTTAGCATGCATGCACACACATGGCTTATGCAAACACTCGATACACAGGATCAGTACCCATGAAAATAAAGAATTTTCTATATTGAGCAGTTTTCTAGTACATTACAACACAGCCTGGCTTCTTCTTCTATCAGCAGAAGAAGTCGAAGCCTGAATCCCTTATAACGTTGATGATCCTCTATATCTATATTTTTAACCTCTCTGGGCAAACTTTGTAAGGGGCTCAGCAGAAACCCATTACCCGTTGTTGGATGCACTCTTAACTGCATACAAAGTTTATCACCAGCTGTCTTTATTTTTAAAAGCAGACCCACATTAAATGTGGAAATATGTTAGAAACCAATTCCACTGGATATGGAACGAAAATGACTCTTTTAAATCCAATTTCCTATTGTTTGCTTCTTTTAGTCAATTAACCAAGATATATGTATTTTAGCACCACAGACAAATAGACAACACTTACAGAACCTTATCAGAGAGTCTTAGCTATGGGAGTTTATCCCTGTTTATTCACTGTTGAACAACAAATTCTGGCTTAATGTCAAACTATTTCCTGAATCAACACTTTTTTTAGATGGAAAAGGTATTCCATAAAAACCAAATCTATGAACTGCATTAAAAAAAAAAAAAAAGGAAATGTGACAATAATGATTGCAATGTGAATCTTTTGACACTTCTGAAATGGATTCACTTCTTGCCTCTACATTGAGTTCGTTGGGCCTGAAATATACAGGAAGGACTAGAACGGTTTCCACATCTACCGCAATTCCTGGAATGTTTCAGGGGTGGCGGAGGGTGGCTCGAGAGCCCCTGTGCATGGTTCGGTATTGCTGCCTGGCCAGACTAAAGCTGTTCAAGAGTGCTGAGCCTTTATTCCTCATGTTCAGAAATCTGCTCCTTGCCTCATGTAAACTGCAGTCCATTGTCGTGGCTCAGAATCTTCAGGTTTTCCATGGGACAATGAAGAGTGAGTTATGTACCATCACTTGAATCCTGGGAAGCTTGGGTCAGAAGCCTGAGAAGGCAGCTGGTATCTGTCATCAGCGGTTCCCATGGCCACAACCTCCTCTTCCCCCAGTATTTTCCCATTCAAGATGGAAGATGCTTCCTTTTAAAGTATACACCCACACATAACCTTGACAAGAAACATTTTAAAACATAAATTCTACCATCCATGTATTCATTCATTCATTCAACTGAAATTGATGGAAATTGTCTACTCCCATCTTGGTTTTTCTGAACCCTCTGTGTATTGTATGTTCAATCATAGACTTGCAAGATCATGTCTTCTTCTAACGCAGAATAAAGTATGCTAAATTGGCACTTCTATTTAAACATCTACTCAAATTGTTTTTCTCTTCATAGGTTTTACTACATGCTGGAAATTCAACAGAGCGAGAGATGGGCAGGGTCATTCCCACGGTCTAAATGACAAAGGTTGATTGGCTTTAGCAAGATCAAGTTGGGAATCAATGTACCCACATCCACCAGATCCCACTTGGATGGACCACACGGGACTCCACAGAAAACATTTAAAGGGCCAGGAAATCAAAATGTGGGCATTTTGACTTCATCCTGTAAGTCATGCCCTATGAATACTATTGTTTTCAGTAGTATAAATAAATAATGAAGAGAACCCACAAGTCCTTGTGATGCTGGAAAACTGCACGTTCAGAAGTATCTAAATAGTGAAAAATAAAACTATACACATTACCACTCACTCTCATTCAAAAATGGTTGTTTGCCTAACCAATCTGAAATGAAACTAAAAAAATATCTTTTGTTTCAAAACTCACATGAAGATGCTGCCAAAACATTGTGCTTCTGCCCATTTAAAAGCCCAAATTCTTAAAGAGAAGGGCAAAGTGGTTAAGAGCAGACTATGGAGTATAACTCCTAGCTCTGTAACTTACAAGCTGTGTGACCTTCAGCAAATTACTCAGCTTCTCTGGATCTCGGTTTTCTCCTCTATAATAAGTTGTTGTTGTTTATTTGCTAAGTCTCGTCTGACTCTTTTGTGACCCCATGGACTGCAGCTCATCAGGCTCCTCCGTCCATGGGATTTCCCAGGTAAGAATACTGGAGTGGGTTGCCATTTCCTTCTCCAGGGGATCTTACCGATCCAGGGATCGAATCCACGTCTCCTTCTTAGAAGACAGATTCTTTACCACTGAGCCAGCAGGGAGAGTCATCTATAAAAAGTAGGTAATAATAATATGAAACATGTGGGCTTGTCTTCAGAATTAAGTGAATCAATATTTTAAGCATTTATAACAGTACTAGGCACATGCAAAACACTGTTGTGTTTATTAAATAAATAAGCAAATAAACCTATGTGCCAAACTTAAAGATAAGGAGAAAATAACCATGCTTGAATGCCAAGGAAAAGCAGGAAGGTTCTTAGAATTACTGTTGCATGACTCATTTAGTGATGCTGCCTTTCTCTTCTCTTGACATCAGCACCAGAGAAAGAAATCTCATTTCAGGGCAGTTGTTGGAGGTAACGCTGAGCACATTGGGGAAAATCAGGTACTTCAATCACAATGACCTATGTCATCTTTATAAAGGAAAGATGCTCGGAATAGGCAGCTATAAAATTTTAAAGTCAAATTGTAAGAAAATACAGACCTTCTGACTTTCATCGTGATCTTATTCACAGTGTCCAACCGGAGATTTAAAAAGTTTAATAACTGAAATTCACTTATCTACTCTCTTGAAAAATCAGGCCATGTGTATATTAGTCATAGCATCACTGATATTGCCTAGGGCAAGATTTCTCAGCCTCAGCCCGGCTGGCATTATGGTTCAGATAATTTTTTTGTTGTTTTGGGGAGTGGGGAGGCACTATCCTGTGTATTCTAGAATGTTTAGCATCATCCCTGGGATGTTTAACAGCATCTATTCTCTACAAAACAGATACCAGTAGCAGCCCTCACCCAAACATAACTACCAAAACTCTCTCCAATATGCGGCCAAATGTTGGGTCATATGGTAGCTCTATTTTCAGTTGTTTGAGGGACCTCCCTACTGTTCTCCATAGTGGCGGCACCAATTTACATTCCCACCAACAGTGTAGGCGGGTTTCCTTTTCTCCCTACCCTCTCCAGCATTTACTGTTTGTAGATATTTTGATGATGGCCATTCTGATCCCTGAGAGGTGACAGATACCTTATTGTAGTTTTGATCTGCATTTCTCTAATAATTAGTGATATTGAGCATCTTTGCATGTATTTGTTGGCCACCTGGATGTCTTCTTTGGAGAAACATCTATTTAAGTCTTCCACCCAGTTTTGTTTTCTTTTTTAATTGACCTGCATGAGCTGTTTATATATTTTTATTAATCCCTTGTTGCTTGCTTCATTTGCAAACATTTTCTCCCGTTCTGAGGCCTGTGTTTTTATTTTGTCCTTTGAGGGGATGGGAGGGAAAAAAATTGTTCCTGGTTGAGAACCACTGGTCGAGGGCGTCGGCCAAGTACCCGTTTTGTATATCTCCCTTATTTCAGAGAGTTCATTTCAGGTGTGTTTTGGGATACTGAAGCCAGAAAAATCTGGATTTGAATTGAATATTTAATCATAAAAAGTCTTGAACATGGCTTCTCCATGTCTACCTTAGGAATAGTGATGACTACCCTGAAGAATGGTAGTAAGGACCAGAAAAGTTCCGCTAGAACTCCCAGCCCCATGCTGGACACAAAGAGCAGTGGGGTGCAGGGGAGGTGAGGATTTCTACATCCCTGTAAGGATGACTGCGTTGATGCATGGTCCACCCCTCACCCTCCTCATCCGTCTAAAAGAACAAGTCTCTATTTATATAGGCAAATAAAATACAATAAATACAACTGGTCCTTCCACACATTAGCAAACAAGAAACTGGATTTCCTCACAAGCAGAGATTTCAATAAAACAACAGAGAACTATATCATGCTGCAACTTCAGACAAATGATCATGAAGCATCACAGTGAACAAAGCTAGGGGAGGTGATGGAATTCCAGTTGAGGTATTTCAAATCCTAAAAGAAGATGCTGTGAAAGCACTGCACTCAATATGCCAGCAAATTTGGAAAATTCAACAGTGGCCACAGGACTGGAAAATGTCAGTTATCTTTCCAATCCCAAAGAAAGGCAATGACACAGAATGTTCAAAGGACCGCACAATGCACTCATCTCACATGCTAGCACAAGTAATGCTCAAAATTCTCCAAGTCGGACTTCAACAGTATGTGAACCATGAAGTTCCAGATGTTCAAGCTGGATTTAGAAAAGGCAGAGGAACCAGAGATCAAATTGCCAACATCTGTAGTATCATCAAAAAAGCAAAAGATTCCAGAAAAACATCTACTTCTGCTTTATTGACTATGCCAAAGCCAATGACTATGTGGATCACAACAAAGTGTGGGAAATTCTTCAAGAGATGGGAATACCAGACCACCTTACCTGCCTCCTGAGAAATCTGTATGCAGGTCAAGATGCAACAGTTAGAATGGGACATGGAACAACAAACGGGTTCCAAATTGGGAAAGGAATATGTCAAGGCTGTATATTGTCACTTATATGCAGAGTACATCATGCAAAATGCTGGGCTGGATGAAGCAGAAGCTGGAATCAAGATTGCCAGGAGAAATATCAGTAACATCAGATATGCAGATGACACCACCCTTATGGGAGAAAGCAAAGAGGAACTGAAGAGCCTCTTGAAAGTGAAAGAGGAGAGTCAAAAATTTGGCTTAAAACTCAACATTCAGAAAACTAAGATCATGGCATCCGGTCCCAGTACTTCATTGCAAATAGATGGGGAAACAATGAAAATAGCAAGTGACTTTATTTGGGGGGGCTCAAAATCACTGCAGATGGTGACTGCAGTGATGAAATTAAAAGATGCTTGCTTGTTGGTAGAAAAGCTATGACAAACCTAGACAGCATATTAAAAAGCAGAGATATTACTTTGCCAACAAAGGTCCATCTAGTCAAAGCTATGATTTTTCTAGTAGTTATGTATGGAGGTGAGAGTTGGACTATAAAGAAAGCTGAGCACCAAAGAAATAACTGAACACACACACAATAACCCCAAACTGCAGGGAATTCAAGGTGGCTAATTGTGACCACTAATCCATCTGTAAGTTTAAAAAAAAAAAAAAAGCTCATTTTAAAGAACAGTGAGCTTTGGCTAATCAGATAAACGAGAATCCAGATTTCTAGATTCACGCCTATAAAACTAGAGAAAAAGGAATAAATGCACCCACCATTGCAGAGGAAAAGAAGAATCTCACTGTCATCCTTAGCACATGGATGCACTATTTTTGCTACAATTCTATCACTTCTCAAAAAGCCTTCCCTGGCCTGTCTGACGTTTGAACCAGCTGAAAGATCATTCCCCACCGATTACTGTGAGGGAACTAACAACTGTTCTTGTTTTCCTTTAAACCCAACTGAAATTTCCTGAGAAGTTGCAAATAGAAAATTGTGTTAAGAACATGCCATTGATCCTATTTACATTCGCTACATCAAAGCATCGAGACATCACAAGCCAATGTGAAACCGGGACCTTCCAATACCCCACAGGTTATGCAAACACCTAACTGGAAAGAACACTTTGAAATTTTTATGGAGCAGGAAAAATTGGAAGTGTATTAATCTAGGCAGTGAAATTGGGCTTTTTGTCATTTTTAATTGCTTGAATTCATAACCTAGTTTTGCTGAATCAAAAACGAGTTGCTATAGCTGACACAAGCTGTTTCAGCTTTTTGGGTACACGCGCGCATACACACACACACACATACGCACTCACGCCCCACAAGTTTTCATATAAACTTTGTATCTATTAATAAAAAAAAAAAAAACCACTGGAAACTCTTTGGAATATTGTAGTAACTGAATAATTAACAATAAAGATTTCTAAGTAGAGCACTGTGTGTTAAAAGCTGACTTTTAAAGATTTCTTTCTTTCTGTATCATGCAAATCTGGAAGGGGGGAGAACAGGAATGCCAAACCATCAGGACTGTGATTTTGTTGCATATGATTTAATTCAAATAAATTAAAATGCATAATTTAAAAGCTCTTCATGGTTTTATCTGCTCCTGTTTACTATTGCTCATAATATATATAAACACTCAATTCTGGGTGAAAATGAAGGAAAATAAACAGAAGGACAGAGGTGTCCACCCACAAATATATACGAAGATCAAATGTGTTACAACTTCCTGAAGGTTTCAGACCCACAACCAAAGTCTGCAAGTGCAAAACTCTTGAAGGGTCCATGTTTTTCTTCCCTATTTGTTTTTGTGTTTGTCAGAAAAATCAACACAGGATGGGGATTAAAGTCTCATAAAAGGCCTTTCATTTTAATTCCATTAGAATTACTCTCCGAGAACTTACTGTGATCACTTAAGAGACTAACTCATGTGACATTTTAAAAACAGAGCTAAAAATGAAGTGTAAACAAAGGTTCAATTAATACTAACAAGGTCTCATCATTATTTATAAATGCCCTACCTCTTCTGGACCATGCTCCATTTCTCTGGTTCTGCAACTCTGCTCAAAATCTAACAGAAAAATTGTAAGTCTAGCCAGAAAAAAAAAAAAAAAAAAAAGGAAAAAAAAACTGTCTTACACTAAACATTGTAATAGTTATTTGGCTCTAAAACTGCCCCACCGAACCAGATTCCCTGTAATTAGAGAACATGGTAAGGATTACGTACTCTGACTTTCATGTCACACTCTCAAAATGCAGTTATATATTCTCAACGTCTCACAACTATAATTTAGAGGAAGGCAATTGTTGCCAAACGCCCTTTGACCTAAAATCTACTTTGACTTTTGTGTCGTACTTATGGGAGAGATCATGGGAAAAAGAAAAGAAAATTGTAGAAAAGAATGACACTATTTTTTTGATACTTTAAAAAGCTGGCACATAAGTCAAGGCTCCTGACTATTTCTACCAAGTTCAAGTAAATACAGACTAAAATGAATCCAGATTCTAAACTTAGGTCAGGTAACAGAGAAGACAGAAGTTTGAGGGGCAAGTTTAAAAGAGACAAACGTAAAAATATGCTTACTCCAATAAAGTTACGAGGCAAAGTGCAGGGTTGTAAAAAATCTATCCCTAGGAGATGACACAGACAAGATTAAGTTCTGTTCATATAAAGTAAAGGCCTTCTCCAAGTGTTTAACTGGTTAAAATGAAATGACAAGAGAAGTTTGAATATTCACTTTTTCAATAACATTACTGTATAGTAGATTGTCTGATATTAACTAATCCTTGCACAGGAGCAGAGAATACCAATAAAGAAAAATCAGGTGCTGCTGATGATCCTTCAGGGTGCAAAACATTGGTTAAGATCAAAATGTAGTGGAATAAGATAAAGGAAAATCTGTTCTGTGTTCCAGGTATGAAACTTAAAAAAAGGCAGATGAAAAGAAATACAGGTGGATGGGGAGGGAAAAAGGGAGTTGCAGAGAAAGAAAGGTGGATGGGAGGGTGGGAGGGAGGGAGGGAGGGAGAGAGGAAAAAAGGAAAAAGAAGGATGAATCAGACAGGGCGAGAGGAAACCTTCCCCCATTGGTGATACTTCCTCCAACTCTTCGGAGAAGCAATTTTCTCTTCCTAATAAACTGCGAATATTCTAATAACAGAAGGAAGCACCAGCGTGTGTAGAGTGTGAGTGGGCAGACAGAAGTTGAAATATCTTGCTTCTTTTAAGAAAATCATGACTGCTGCCCGCACTGCCTGGGAACATCAGTGGTAAACAGCTGTCAGCGGCGGACGTGAGTTTTCTTACTTCAAGAACAACCCTCTGGAAACTTAATCACAGCAAATCACAAAGACAAGTTACTCCATATCACAAACACATCTACACTCATGCCCTTTGGATTTCTGAAGATACGTTCAGATGAAAAATACGAAACTCAGTTGAGAAAGATTTTATAGTCTTAAACCAAACATTTACTGCCCAGCTACCCCCCAAAAAGGATTACACAATCATTTTTGACTGCTTTCATTACAAGCCACATTCATTTCCCTGTGACCAAAATTAAAACCGCATAAACAATGAGTAAATTATGAGCTATGGAAAGATACTCACAAAGTGACTGGTTTCACAGGTAATTGAATGAACATTTCACTGAGATGAGGCTGCCAGTATAACTTTTGGATTCAGAATTCCCCTTGGGCCCCTCTTGGTGGTGGTGGGGGGGGGACTTAGCTTTTTTGTTAAAAGAAATAAATAACAACACAGTTTCATCCTAATCTGAAAATAAATAGCCAGAGAGATTGGCTGAGTCCTAGGATTCTAGGTGATCTTCCCAGGATGAAAAATATTAGATTCAACACTTCGCGTTTTTTTTTTTTTTTTTTTTTTTAATGCATGACAGTAAATTCCATCACTTTGGAAGGCAAGGTACATTTTCCCCATTTGATCTCTTAAGAAGAATGACTCTTGTTTCATTTAATAAAACGGTCCAGAGCCTACTTCTTCAGTCCAAGCCTTTTTGGTACTGTCAATTTACTCCCTCTTCCCTGGGAATAGGGAAGGCAGAGAGGAGAGAGTACCCAGTGTAGACATGTCTGCACAAATGTGAAATTCATCTCCCCACCGCCACACACACACACACACACACACACACACACACACACACACACACATGCCCCCTCGGATCGTGAGCCTGCCAACTTTCCCAAGGCACTGCCCATCTGGCCAGTCATTTCAGAAACCTCACATTTGAAGAAGCGCGCAGCTCCTGCAAAACCCCTGCTAGCCTATTGGGACTTACACACCTTCTCTTATAAACGCTTATTCATCTCTGGAAATAAAGTTAAACGGAGCCAATGAGCATGGGCAATGAAGTTCCCCCGCTAACTTCTACTCCGTCCAGAAAATCCATTCATCTCGGGGCTCCCCGCGTCGCTCAGAACGCCCCTCGCCCTCTCCGGGCGATCTGCGCCCCTGGGTGCGCCCGGGACGCGCCCGAGCCCAGCCTCCCGGGTCCTCCGGCTGGCCTTACCTACCCGGTCTCATTCACGCGCGGCGAAGGCATCCACAGCCTTCCATCTCGGCTTCGGTGTGCCCGGCTTCCCTCCGTCGCCGGGTCCCTATTCTAAATCGGCAGCCCCGGGGGCGCACACGCCGCCACCCTCTCGCGCGAACGTTGGACAGCGGCTGACGGCGGCTCCCCTGCCACAGGCAGCCCAAAATGTCAATTTGCACACTCCTCCCCCCTGTCGCCCGCCCCCGGTCCCCGTCCCTCTCCCACCCCCGCCCGCGAGTCAGTGGGCTTCGGGAAGCCTCGGTAGACACCGCCTCCTCTCCATGCAGCTCGCCCTGGTCTCCCGCTATCCTCGCGTCCCCGCCAGCGTTCAGAGCCTTCTTCGCTCGCCTTACCTGAAGGGCATCTCCCACGACTGCAATTAGCTGCCAAGATTTCATTGTTGGCTGCAAAGTGTCTCCTGCTTCCTCCCCGGGAGGACGCACGGGAGAAGTCCGAGGCGACAGCAAGCGGCACCCACGTGCTAGCAATGTAAATGACTCCAGTCATCTGTCGTGCGCGCCCGAGCCTCCGCGCTCGCTTGCCCAGGCCGCCTGGCAGCCTGACACCGCTGCCAGCAGGTGCAGAGCGCGCCGGGAGCGAGCAGCCCGAGTGAGGAGGCAATCAACGCGGGGGGAACGCACACAAAAGGAAGGCCACCGAGGTGCCGGGGACGCTGCCAGCGCCCCAGCCCAGCTGCCCGCGCGTCCTCGGCCTCCACGCCAAAAAGAAAAAAAAAAAAAAAAAAAAAAAACCGTCGCCAAATTGGACGCCCGATGGTTCTGCAAAGTCTTGCTTTGCAGCCCCGGGGATGGAGGCTGCGTGGGTCCCGCCTCCGCGCCTCCCGGAGCTGGCGGCGGTCCCTCGCTTCTCTCCCTCCCTCCCGCTCCCCTGCACGTGTCCCTTCCCCTGTTCTTTCAAGCATTAAATATGTACCACATGACAGACTAGGGCACCTTGCAGGGTCCTCCGAGTCCACCCTTGACAACCAATCTTAACTCACGCGCGGAGAAATGTCTAAAGGCAGGATATAAGCACTTCCAATTACTTACACTAACTCCTGCATTATTCAGAACGTCCACGGGACAGTATTTATGACTTCCAATGTGCTACTTCATGTATAAACACTAATAAAAGATGGAAATCGCACCGCTCCCTACCCCCAGCGCTGATGAACTTTCCCTCCATGTTTCCTCCCAGAAGTGGTTGCACATTTTTTTTCTTTTTTTTCCCCAGTGGTAGTAGTTACAACTTTGCAATCTCCAATCTTACACATTATGCAGTAAATGAAGATGCTCTGAAGTTCGAGCCTGCTTTGAAATGGAAAATACATATTACATCCTGTTGAACTTCAGCGACCACCTTCTAAAATATATTTACCTTGGATAATAGTGGAATCAAAGCAAATTTCCTCTTCTTTGTTTCCAAAAGTCTTCATAGGTATGTGATCTTTTTTCCCCCCTTATTAAATGAAATGAGTTGCACAAGCTTCTAACTACTCCCAGCTTAGCTATTCCCAGTTTAAGCCATAGCTTTGGGCAGAGACTAAACCACTTACTGATTGGGGAAGTGAGTTTTGTTTCTTCATTTCCTTCACAATCAGAATGGCCAGCTACACGTACTAAGATGGCCTTGCTTCTCTTCAAAGCAACTGTTTCTTGAAGGGGTGGAATCTAAATGTGTTCTAGAATATCATACAGATATACTACATTTGATTAACAGTGAATAATCATCAGTTTCCTCTGTCAACTTCCTGGAGAGTTTACTTTCATTAAAGGCCTTGTGCACAACTGAGTAGGATTTTATATATCGGTAAGCAAATTTTAAAATGTTAATAAATCCTTCAAATATTTATTTTCACATTTATTACAGCTCCACAACTAGTGGCAATATTTCCAGGTTTGTTTTTTTTTTTTTTTTTTTTTTGGAACATGCCAAGTCCTTACATAATCACCATCCATCTCTGTCACACCCGTAACAAAATGAGGTGTTTTTTTTTTCCTTCTTATGCATTAAGAGTGTTTTTAATATTGCATTCATGTAGTGTTTAACTTGCTCCTTGTGAACTTAAGAAAAGTTTATGTGTGTTTTCTCTGCCTGCTTTTCTTGGAGGCAGTTGCATTGAAAGATACTAAGATAACATTAAGTAAAACTCTCTTTTATGGTGACAATGCAGTGCAAAATACACACACACCCTGATTATTTAAACGGTTGACTCCTAATATAAGCACACAGTATCCTCCGGACATGGTTTTCATGGGAATCAGGTAAAATGGCAAAAGGTTTCTAGACTTCTGTTTAATCAGAACCCTGTGTAGTTGTAGAGATATACAAATATCAAGTATGATTATCACGGAGAAAACTACCAGTCTCCGTGGAATAATCTGATTCACAAATCAGTTCACAAAAGCAAGGTTATTTGGAGTTACCGATGGCGGGGGTGGTGGGCGGAAAGACGGCACACCTAATTACAGTCCCATCGCCCCCCCTGTTCCCGGGCACATATGGTCATTTAATCACAGAGTGTGACAACCTTGGCAGATGTTGCCCAGCCCGGTTATTGATATAAATTGCTGCTCTCATGTGTAAGTGCCCCGGTGAAGGGTCAGAACAATAGCTGTACGCACCCAAAGGGGCTTCAAGGTCCACATGAGCATCTCGGGCAACATGACAAGATGGTCCAGAGCGGACGCTGTTTCCTCGCTCTGACTTCACAAGCGATGGAATCTAGAAAAAGGGCACTGAAGAATTTACTTACAGGCGGCAGTGGAGAAACAGGCATAGAGGATAGACGTGTGGACGTGGGGAGAGGGGAGGAGAGGGTGAGATGTATGGGAAGAGTAACAGGGAAACTTATGTCACCATATGTAAAATAGACAGCCAATGGGAATGTGCTGTATGGCTCAGGAAACTCGAACAGGGGCTCTGTATGAACCTAGAGGGGTGGGGTGGGGAGGGAGATGGGAGAGAGGCTCAAAAAAGAGGTGATATATGTATATCTATGGCTGATTCATGTTGAGGTTTGGCAGAAAACAGCAAAATTCTGTAAAGCAATTATCCTCCAATAAAAAAATTAATTAAAAAAACAAACAAACAAAAAAAACCAGCAATAAATGAAGCCCCCCAGATCAAGAATGAGGGGAAGTCTCCCTGGGGGAAGGGTAAATTGGTATCATCCCTCTGAAAACTTATTTACTGGTGTCTAATAAAATAATACTTAATGTTTTGCCATTTTACCTGATGCTGTTGAAAACCATGTCCAGAGAATAATATGTGCTTACATTAGAAATTAACTGTTAAAGAAATCAGGGAATGTAGGGTTCTTCTAATAGTCATGTATGGAAGTGAGAGTTGGACCATAAAGAAGGCTAAGCATTGACGAAATGATGCTTTCAAACTGTGGTGCTGGAGAAGACTCTTGAGAGGCCCTTGGATGCCAAGGAGATCAAACCAGTCAATCCTACAAGAAATCAACCCTGAATATTCATTGGAAGGACTGAAGTTAAAATTTCAATACTTTAGCCACCTGATGCAAAGAGACGACGAAAGAACCTGATGCTGGGAAACATTGAGGGCAAGAGGAGAAGGGGGTAACAGAGGATGAAATGGTTGGATGGCATCACTGACTCAATGGACATGAGTCTGAGCAAACTCCATGAGATAGTGAAGGACAAGAAAGCCTGTGCAGCAGTCTGTGGGGTTGCAAAGAGTCAGACACAACTTAGTGACTGCACAACAACAATTAAAATGGAAAAGGTGCGCTCCCCATAACCAAGCAATTCTGCTCCTAACGCCCGCCCTGACAAAACACATGCATAAGTGTTTACGGATATAACTGCACTACTATTTGTAATAGGAAAGAAATGATCAACTTAATGCCCATTGGCATCAAATACATGATATATCCTATGATGGAATACTATGTAGCAGTGAAAAGAAATAACTGCAGTTACTTAGGAATAATCTATAGCTAGACAGACACATATATGTATGTGTACGTGTATATAAGGTATCTATACATACTATGTAATACAACATATATATATATTCTTCAGAAAAACTTTGCTGAGTTAAAAATACACCTTTTAGATGATCCATACACTACAATACCATTCATGAAAGAAAATGCGCATATGAAATAATATTACAGATATTGTTATCTAGAGATACAGAAATGTCTGTGGAGATATAAGAGAAGAACCCGAACCTGGGTTACTGATCACAGTTTTTCTACAGCGTACCAACTAAAAATGGTTTTTATATTTTAAGGTTTAGAAAACTGAGACAAATATTTAAAAAAAATAGGAAAAGTAGGAAATTCAAGTTCAATGTCCGTGAGTGATGCTTCATTGGAACACGGCTACGTCCATTTGCTGACACCCTGACTATGATTGCTTCTGTTCTCCAACTGCAGGGCCAAGTGGTTGTAACAGAGACCCAGTGGCCCACAGCGCCTGAAATATTTACTTTGGAATCTTTTACAGAAAGTTTGCTGTGCTGATCCCTGGCCTAGAAGGGTGGCACCAGATTCATAATAACTTGAGCTCTGGGGAAAGGGACTAAAGACTCGTGCCAGGGGCTGAAGTTGAGAAAATCATAGTTCTCCTTTAAAAGAATATTTACATATTTTGCCTTCATACTTTTATTAAAGGTAATATGTGTTATATATATGGAAAACTTTTTAAGATATATATGAGTCAGGTCAGTTGTGTCCAACTCTTTGTGACCCAATGGACTGTTGCCCACCAGGATGCTCTGTCTATGGGATTTTCCAGGCAAGAATACTGGAGTGGGTAGCTATTTCCTTCTCCATGGGATCTTCTTGACCCAGGGATCACACTCAGATCTTCTGCATTGCAAGAAGATTCTTTATCATGTGATCCACCAGGGAAGTTCCATTATGTATATATGTGTATACATACACACATATACTTTTTAAAATAAAGTTTATATATATATATATATAACGTTTAAAGATATACATTTCTAAATTTATATACATATGCATGGTTTGTTTTGACTATAAAGAGAATGTGTATTCCATTTTTTAAGTGTGTGTGTGTGTGTGTGCGTGCGTGTCTGGGTTTCCCGGGTACCCCTAGTGGTAAAGGACGTGCCTGCCAATACAGGAGACGTAAAGGATGCAGGTTCGATCCCTGGATTGGGAGGATCCCCTGGAGGAGGGCTTGGCAATCTGCTCCAGTATTCCTGCCTGGAGAATCCTCATGGACAGAGGATCCTGACAGGCTACAGTCCATGGGGTCTCAAAGAGTCAGACACGACCGAAGAGGCCTAGCCCACACGTGTGGTATCTACACGTGTGTAGATGCACACACTAAGGAAAAAAATCACTCAGGATGGCAGTTCTTGGCGGAAGAAATACAGGTGCTTATTGCATTCTTCTTTGTTGTATCACGTGTTTGTCACTTTTCCAGGAAGATGTAAATGTAGGAAAACGGTGGACACCTGGCCGTGTGAGTGCTAACGACTGCCGTTGTGCCAATATCATTTTCTCACCGAGAAACTGCCTTTTCTCTTCAAATGTTGAACGATGATCTTTTCTTAAAAAAAAAAATCAGGGTTTGGCTTTTATACTCACCTAACATTTCTGGAAAACTCCAGTATCTAATTGCTTCTTCATAGAAAAAAATAAAATTGCTAAGCCTCAATGCACTAAAGATTTTTATAAAAATCAATCTTATCCTTGAAGTAAAATGCGACATAGATTATCCTTTCTGCTAGAAGTTATGGTAATGACCTACTGAGATACGCCTCACAATACAGTAATATTGCTTCTTTACCCGTTTGAAAATATTTTCCCATAGGAAGGCACAAAGCAGGTTCTATCTGAAAAAAAATAAAATAAAATAAAATTACATAGCAACCACATTGGTGCTCTGGAGGATTAGAACAGTGGAACCTAATGATTTTCTTCATCCTGACATCTAATAATCCAGTAGCATCAGGAAAGGTGAGCTTAATGAAGCATGTTGAGATGGGAGAGCAGGCGATTTATGGTGGACCTGTTGTGGTTATATTCCTAAATGGATCCCATTAGCTTAACATTGGTTGCTGGTGAATGACCACATTTCCGAATAGACAAATCCATGAATCACCTGGGCATATTTCAGAAGCCTGCTCTATAGAATGGCTTGCCTTCCAACTTTTCACTAGGGCCAGGTGAACGACCTTTTTTTAATGAAGCTCAGCAACCTTTCTTGGAGCAAGAAACAGAATTATTGCAACTGAACGTGCATTCTTCCTCCTAACATGTACGCAGAACTTCATCCTTGACATGGCGTGTATCAAGCATAGCACTGAATTCTTTAATAGCATTACAACAAACACATACTGTTTTCAGTGCTTTTTATAATTAGACCAGAGGTCTAAGAGATAGGGCATATGTGAACACACATAGCCAATTCACCTCACTGTACAGCAGAAATAATCCAATATTGTAAAGCAACATTGTAAAGCAATTATATGCCAATAATAAAATCTTTAAAGAGAGCTCAAAAAATAAATAAAACTCCAATGTGTGCTTATTGTGGAAAGCTGTAAAAAACTGGAAATCACAGGGGAAAATGTCACTCATATTTTATCACTGAAACAGAACCACATGTAATATTTTGTTACAAATCTGTCCAGTCCATTTTTCACTGCATATGTAACTAAAAAATCATAAGCACACAGGAGACATTGTATCATATAAACTGCCTTATAATAGTTTTGTGCTTTGCAATATATCAAGATTTTCTGCCACTAAAAAAGAATGATACCTTCAATTTTGGTATCCCACTGTGATGCACGATTCCTTTTCACTCCATGTTAAATAACACTGAAGTGAACATCTCTGCCCATAGCTTCATGAACTGCCCCTTGTTCGATATGTCAGGGTAAATACATAGAAATGAAACTGATGAGTCAACAAGTGGCCGCCATTTTTAGCTTTTAGACACAGGAAACCAGGACCCTGAACTTTTACACAAATCCACATTCCCAGGAGTGATATAAAAGAGAACCCATCCCATCTTAGGAGGGCTTCCCTGGTGGCTCAGATGGTCAAAAAAAAAAAAAAAAAAAATCTGCCTGCAATGCAGGAGACACAGGAGACCTGGGTTCGATCCCTGGGTCAGAAAGATCCTCTGGAGAAGGGAATGGCTAACCACTCCAGTATTCTTGCCTGGAGAATTCTATGGACAGTGGAGCTTGTTGACTACAGTCCATGGGGGTCTCAGAGACACAACTGAGTGACTAACACTTTTGCACTTCTCTTAGGAACAATTTGGGGCCAAGTCGTTCCTCTTTCAATAATAAGGCTTGGTTCCCTCTTCCATCCACCTGCCCCAATTGGGCCACCACATGATTGCATGTTAAATTAGCATAAAAGAGCTCAAACATCACAAACAAAGGTGGTAATGGGGAGCAATTTAAATCTGAGCTTATTTAACCTAAGTGGCTAGTGGCTGCTCATTTTATCTTAATTGCCTTTTAAACTAAAATCAATGTTAAATTACCTGAACAACAGCTTCTGCACAACTGAGAACTGAAAATTCTTTAAGTGCCTCCTCAAAAGCCTTGGCTCTTGTTTGGCCGATTGACAGGAAAAGAGTTTCTTTCTTCACTGGGCTCCAGCCTGGGACTAGCCGACATGATTTGAAGGTGGGTGCTCCTGGGAGCTGTCCCCACGTCGGCTCTGCGATGAGTTGGTCCTTGTCATGAAGCGTCCAGAACGAAATCTAGGTAAGAGTTTGACCTCCCTCATCACTGCCCGCCTTGCTTTCCTTCCTCCTATCAACAAAGGAAGACTGAACATACACATGGAAAACAACCAGGCAATATACATACAAATGGAACTTGGACCCTAAATCTTTTCAGCAGCCAGTCCAGGAAACCAACTCATATCTCCAGGCAACAACCCAGGAAGCCAGGCTGCTAAACCACAAATCACACCTATAGGAAGTCAGACCATCAGCTCTAATAAATCAATTCAGAAGGCCCAATAAATACCCCTGTAACAATTGTTTCAAAAGCAGCCTCGACTTGATAAGTAATGAGCACCTCTAATATTTGTCCCCATTGTCAACTTCGGAACAACCAGAGAAAGTGAAATATGCACCTTTCACTAGGCATAGTGGAGAAGGAAACGGCAGCCCACTCCAGTATTCTTGCCTTGAGAATTCCATGGACAGAGCAGCCTGGCGGGCTATAATTCACAGGGTCCAAAGAGTGGGATGTGACTCACTAATTAAACAACAAAAATGACAACACCAGGCCCAGGAATGGTCCTGCTTCTTCTTGTTCCATCTCCAGCTTCCCCAGGACAACCGTCTGCCCCCTGCCAAACAGGACATCCCTGGAACCTTCTATTTTTCCCTCGAAAGACCTCTCTCACCCTCTGTCCACCTTTGAGCTTCTGCTAAAACACTAGTGGCCTGATGGTGGCTTAGTCCCTTGCGATAGCAAGATTTGAGTAAACTGCCTTT
Organism: Muntiacus reevesi; assembly: GCF_963930625.1. Lineage (NCBI taxonomy): Eukaryota > Metazoa > Chordata > Mammalia > Artiodactyla > Cervidae > Muntiacus > Muntiacus reevesi. The sequence goes on along the minus strand of NC_089250.1, from coordinate 184,608,429 downwards.
GCTTGTTCTCATTTGGTCGGTCTTGGCTTATTTCTACGATTGCTTGTTTTCAGTCCTATGTTAGGTAAAAGAGATGGACAGAGTCCTAGTCCTCACCAAGCTTATCTTCCGTGGGGAAGAAAGATGACAAGCAAGGGAATGAGACATTTCAGTAGCTGATTTTATGTAGGAAATGAACCTTGCAATGAAATGAGGAAGCAAATGGGCAGAAGCCACAGACAGACTCTTGGGTTCCTAGGGTTTCTTATTACATGGTTCAGCTTCCTGCTTTTGTTTCACTGAAAAAGTCTTTGAGGATACACCCTCTGATATGCCCTGTCAAGCGCAAAACTCACCGGCAAAGAACCGCAAGGGAAGACACATGCTCACCAACAATCAGAACACAAAGAAGATAGGTAGGTAGAACCAGGAATGGGATTCAGGCTAAGAACTGTGAGAGCTAAGAGACAAGAGGGAAATTCTCCTTAACAGATGTTACAAGGCCTCCGGGAGCAGAAGACTGAAGGAGGGACTTCCCTAGTGGTTCAGTGGTTAAGACTCGGTGCTCCCAATGCAGGGGGCCTGGGTCCTCCCCCTGTTCAAGGAGCTAGATCCCACATGCTGTAACTAAGAGCTGGCATGCAACAGTGAAGACCGGGCCCAGCCAAATAAATGTTGTTTGTTTGTTTTCTTTTTTAAAGAAGAAGATTGGAGGAGGTAGAAATGGGGCTTAGGATATGCTACTCCAAAAGATGGCATCTTGGCATTCTGAGTTTTTTTTTTGTTTGTTTTGTTTTGTTTTGTTTTATTTTTTTTTATTTTTATTTTTTTTAAATATTATTTTATTAGTTGGAGGCCAATCACTTTATAACATTTCAGTGGGTTTTGTCATACATTGACATGAATCAGCCATATAGTTACACGTATTCCCCATCCCGATCCCCCCTCCCACCTCCCTCCCCACCCGACTCCTCAGGGTCCTCCCAGTGCACCAGGCAAGAGCACCTGACTCATGCATCCCACCTGGGCTGGTGGTCCGTTTCACCATAGATAGTATACATGCTGTTCTTTCAAAACATCCCACCCTCACGTTCTCCCCCAGAGTTCAAAAGTCTGTTCTGTACTTCTGTGTCTCTTTTTCTGTTTTGCATATAGGGTTATCGCCACCATCTATCTAAATTCCGTATATATGTGTTAGTATACTGTAATGTTCTTTATCTTTCTGGCTTACTTCACTCTGTATAATGGGCTCCAGTTTCATCCATCTCATTAGAACTGATTCAAATGAATTCTTTTTAACGGCTGAGTAATATTCCATGGTGTATATGTACCACAGCTTCCTTATCCATTCATCTGTTGATGGGCATCTGGGTTGCTTCCATGTCCTGGCTATTATAAACAGTGCTGCGATGAACATTGGGGTGCACGTGTCTCTTTCAGATCTGGATTCCTCAGTGTGTATGCCTAGAAGTGGTATTGCTGAGTCATATGGCAGTTCTATTTCCAGTTTTTTAAGAAATCTCCACACTGTTTTCCATAGTGGCTGTACTAGTTTGCATTCCCACCAACAGTGTAAGAGGGTTCCCTTTTCTCCACACCCTCTCCAGCATTTATTGCTTGTAGACTTTTGGATAGCAGCCATCCTGACTGGCGTGTAATGGTACCTCATTGTGGTTTTGATTTGCATTTCTCTGATGATGAGTGATGTTGAGCATCTTTTCATGTGTTTGTTAGCCATCTGTATGTCTTCTTTGGAGAAATGTCTGTTTAGTTCTTTGGCCCATTTTTTGATTGGGTCGTTTATTTTTCTGGAATTGAGCTTCAGGAGTTGCTTGTATATTTTTGAGATTAATCCTTTGTCTGTTTCCTCATTTGTTATTATTTTCTCCCAATCTGAGGGCTGTCTTTTCACCTTACTTATAGTTTCCTTTGTTGTGCAAAAGCTTTTAATTTTCATTAGGTCCCATTTGTTTATTTTTGCTTTTATTTCCAATATTCTGGGAGGTGGGTCATAGAAGATCTTGCTGTGATTTATGTCGGAGAGTGTTTTCCCTATGTTCTCCTCTAGGAGTTTTATAGTTTCTGGTCTTACATTTAGATCTTTAATCCATTTTGAGTTTATTTTTGTGTATGGTGTTAGAAAGTGATCTAGTTTCATTCTTTTACAAGTGGTTGACCAGTTTTCCCAGCACCACTTGTTAAAGAGATTGTCTTTTTTCCATTGTATATCCTTGCCTCCTTTGTCAAAGATGAGGTGTCCATAGGTTCGTGGATTTATCTCTGGGCTTTCTATTCTGTTCCATTGATCTATATTTCTGTCTTTGTGCCAGTACCATACTGTCTTGATGACTGTGGCTTTGTAGTAGAGTCTGAAGTCAGGCAGGTTGATTCCTCCAGTTCCTTTCTTCTTTCTCAAGATTACTTTGGCTATTCGAGGTTTTTTGTATTTCCATACAAATTGTGAAATTATTTGTTCTAGTTCTGTGAAAAATACCGTTGGTAGCTTGATAGGGATTGAGTATTTTAAACAGAAGGAATTTGAGAAACGGCCGATGTAGGAAGGATTTTCCGTCTGACCTTCTCCTCACCTTACCTCCCCTGAAAAGGGTCATGAGCTCTCAGGGGAGAGATCCTTTTCTTGCAAGATGGACGGAAGGAAGAGCAATCCGAATGAACAGGCTTTGCCAGGTTCCCCTGGTTGTCACCCTTAGCTCACATCATTTTGTCTGATCACTTTCCCCCCATGACTGTCCACTCTTTATCAAACATAATATAAAATGCTCAGGCTTCTTCACGTCCTCATTTCCTTAAGAAGGCTCCAGAGTCACATAAAACTTACATTAAATAAATTCGTACACTGCTATCTTGTTCATCTGTCTTTTGTCAATCTGTTTTATAGGGCCCCAGTCAGAGACAGATAGGAGGAGAGACTTTCCTTCCCTTACAAGGGGGAGAGGGATATGTGCTAGCGTGGGTATTTCTATAGGTTACATCAGCATGGACATAGTGAAGACGGAAGAGGTTTGCTTAGAGATATCCCCAGATGATCATGCTATCTTCTGTAAGATAATTTCCTCTTGAATCACCTAAACTAGAAATTGGATAAACAGTGTAGAGAACAAAAGGGCTGATCACACTTGGCCTCAAATCCTCTCACCCTACAAAGGGACAAGGAGATACAGCAGGACGACTAATTCCACTGACTAGATTTGGTCTGATCCCAGGACAGAACGGAGGTAGAAATCTCACATGCACGAGGGTGTCCTTCAACTGTAGGATTTAGGGAATGGAAAGACTGGTCAAATCAGGGTCTTTCCCAGAAAGCCTTACAGAATTGGGAAAGAGTGGAGTGGTGAACTCCCACGGCCGGATTCGGAAAGCCAGGTAGACTTCACGGTGCGCGTGTGCTCAGCCATTTCAGCCGTTTTCAACTCTCTGCGACCCCATGGACTATAGCCCGTCAGGCTCCTCTGTCCATAGGATTCTCCAGGCAAGAATACTGGAGTGGGTTGCCATGCCCTCCTCCAGGGGATCTTCCCGACCCAGGGATCGAACATGCGTCTCCTGTGTCTAAAGCATTGAAGGTGGATTTCTTTGCCCACTGAGCCACCAGGGAAGAGCCTGATAAGTAGGAAAGAGGAACACTTCATGGAGGGATATGAGAGAGGTGACCTCTAAAAGAGCTAGGAGGAAGGAGGGGGAGACAAATAAACAGAAACAAGAGTCTGTTGGCCCAGAGGAAGACAGAGATGGGGGAGTCGTTGCCGTGGTCACCAAAAGCTTTCCGCCTTAGATCTCTATTCCTTCCCTTCCCCTCTGTGCTTCTGATGCAACCTGACTCCCCACCAAGTTCTGACCACACCCTCCATCCCTGCTAGCATCTCCAGACACAGTTGGGATTGCACAGGACATGGCCAGCCTGCAAAGGAGTCCCCAGGTCCCTTTGCTTTGCAGAAAAGCAAAATATCCCAATGCTGAGATGAAAACGCCTCTTCCCTGAGCCTCATGATCTTTCATGAAGCATAGCCGGTGGGCCAGGCTGTCAGAAATGCAATTTAAACACGGAGTGCTAAAATAAATATGAATTCTCTGACACTAGAGGTTTGGTTAGTTTAAATTTTTTTTCTTTCCAATTGCAAGCATGAAGATGTCTTCGTATCTAAGAATAACATCAAAAATGTAACTGATTGACTCATTCTTCTAACATTACATATGTGACTGCCCACTGAATTCTATACGTGAATTATAAAGTCTTTGTCAGGCCTGGAGAGACAAAGTTAAATAAGTCTATTAAGGAAGACAGATACAAACAAATGTTATCGTGTAAAACAGTATATAATTATTGGAATAAGTGAGACAGAGTAAAGTGTGCTTGTCTCTGCTGGGTTGAGGAAGATTCTTTCTCTGCTTAAAGGCAGAAAGCAGATTTGAGAGAATTCACTAAGATGGACATGCTTAGAGTGGGTTTTGAAGGATGCATAGGAGTTTGTTCAACATAGTCATGGGGGGAAGGCATTTTAACCAGAGGAAACAACTTAAGCAAAGGAGCGGAGGTGTGACAGTGTGAGTTGATTGGCAGGGGATGTCCAGGTTGGAAAAGCAGGCACAGGTCAGATAACAAAGGGCCTATTTGCAATTCTAAGTGGTTTAGACTCCATTTTTTCTATAATAAAGAGGAACAGAAAAGCCATTCCATTTGGCATGTGGAAAAGAACCACAGGAAGCAGGAAGAGCCAGTAGAGACTCTTTTGTCTATTTCAGACAGAAAGATGATGAAGTTTTGTGCAAATGAAGACATGGCAACAAGGATATAATGGAAGGCAAGAATTTGGTAAATATTTTATAAATAGAACTGACAGGACTTGTTGAATGACTGGAAAATATATGCATGAGTAGTGATGACTTACAAAAAGGAATTGAAAGAGGCCAAAAAGTCAAGACTAATTCATAGATCTGTTACAAGTTATTGACTGACCAGTGCCACCCATGACTAAGTTTAGAAGGATCACAAAAAGATTCGGGAAAGATAAGAGGCTCATTTTGGCCATGCTAAGTTAGCTGTGGTTGTGGAACCTCCAGACAGATCCATCCAAGAAGGACCTGGATGAATAGGTCTAAAACTCTTGAGAGTCTGAGGACCATCTGGAACCCATGAGCACAGAGAGATGATGCCATAGACATAGACGATCTTGGAAGAATAGATAGACTCTGATATTCGGCACTTTAATGTCCAAGGTAACACACTAGGATACAGCTGCTAATTAAAAGCTAAAATACGCTTGAATAAATATACAGAAGATGGGATTGTGCCTTATCTGTGTTTTCCTATAACAACATGGGCCATGCACACATGCTCAGTCGTGTTTGTGACCCTTTGGACTGTGGCCCGTCAGGCTCCTCTGTCCATGGAATTCTCCAAGCAAGAATACTGGAGTCAGTTGCCATTCCCTTCTCCAGGGGATCTTCCCAACCCAGGGCTGGAACCCACGTCTCCTGCATTGCAGGTAGATTCTTTACTGCTGTGCCGCCTGAGAAGCTCTGTAAAAACACAGTCATGCATTTAATATTTTTGACTAGCTTACACCTAGTAAGATGAACTGTGGTGATTGAATCCAAGTACTGACAAAGTGTTACTATCACCATCTGGATCAAATGTTACCTTTTGAACAAACTCCCTCTTCTACAGCCAGTGAACATACAATGGGAGACATTCTCTAAAGCAGTCAGCCCTACCTGGATGCAGGAATTTCAGCAATAGACGATGTCTACATCAGGTTTCTACATAGGGATATCTAAAATGAATGATAATAGAATAATAAAGCATTCACTAAACAAATGTCTGTTTGCCAGGCACAGAGTAAATGCTTAATGAGTGTTTGCTAACTACAGGGCTTACTGTGTGCCAAGCGCGAGTAAGAAATGGCGTGCTCTATCGTTAACTGGGCTGTCTAGGCTTCCCTGGCGGCTCAGAGGTAAAGAATCTGCTTGCAATGCAGGAGGTCACCTGCAATGCAGGAGACAAGGGTTCGATCCCTGGGTCGGGAAGATCCCCTGGAGAAGGAAATGGCAACGCACACCAGTATTTGCCTGGGCAATGCCACAGATAGTGGAGCCTGGTGGGCTAGAGTCCATGGGGCTGCAAGAGACTGACACGATTTAGTGACTGAACCACCACTAAACCACCTCTGTCGAGACTCTCAGTAGACACCAGAAACATTTTATCACTCGTAAGATGACGGTCATTCACCCGCCCACAGCTGAGTCCTCCTGAGACACAGTCCAGGATTATGAGGGTCTCATCTGCTACTCTAGATCTTGATGGACTAGTGGAGGGTTTCCTACTCCCACTCAGGGAGCCTGGGATAAAAGGGCACTTTGGGACGCGGGCGTGATTCTTCCCACAGGAAGCTCAGAACTCTAGTTCTGAAGAGTCACACTGGAACCCCGCTCAAAGGTTTTCCATTCAACTGAAATGTGGGAAGGTGAAACAAACTCACTTTGTGTAGAAGCCATGAAATTAAAAAGATGTTTGCTCCTTGGAAGAAAAACTATAGCCAGCCTAGACAGCATATTAAAAAGCAGAGACATTACTTTGCCAACAGAGGTCTGTGTATTCAAAGCTATAGTTTTTCCAGTAGTCATGTATGGATGTGAGAGTTGGACCATAAACAAAGCTGAGCACCAAAGAATTGATGCTTTTGAACTGTGGTGTTGGAGAAGACTCTGGAGAGTCCCTTGGACTGCAAGGAGATCCAAGCAGTCCATCCTAAAGAAAATCAGTTCTGGGTGTTCACTGGAAGGACTGATGTTGAAGCTGAAACTCCAATCTTGTGGCCACCTGATGTGAAGAACTGACTCATTAGAAAAGCCCCCGATGCTGGGATAGATTGAAGGCAGGAGGAGAAGGGGACGACAGAGGATGAGATGGTTGGATGGCAACACCGACTCTTGGACATGAGTTTGAGTCAACTCTGGGAGTTGGTGATGGACAGGGAGGCCTGGCATGCTGCAGTCCAGGGGGCTGCAGAGTCAGACACGACTGAGCGACTGAACTGAACTGAAGGAAACAAAAGAAAGGGAAACCCCCGTGAAGATTACTCACGTTCCACAGGCATCCAAGGCAGCGCGCGTCTGCTGAGGGAGCCTGAAACAGGAGATGGGACTCGGCCATCCCCCGGTCCTCGGGGCTCTCCCATCAGAGCACACGCCGCTCTTCCCACCCAGCACCAGGCCTTGTTCTCAAAGCTCCAGTCTCATTCTTAAAACTATGTCTTTTCCACAGAGCATGACCTCTAAAAGCAAACCATCTCGTCTGTCACTTAATCAAAGAAGGAAAACCATTTCGGACCTAGAGAAAATCTTGACTGTGTTGGTCTCCTTAAGATGCAGTAAGGTAACACTACTATATATAAAATTGATAACTAACGAGGACCTACTGTATAGCGCACGGGACTCTACACAACACTCTGTAATGGCCTAGATGGGAAAAGAATCTAAAAAAAGTGATGTATGTGTGTGTGTAAAACGAATCCACTGTGCTGTACATCTGAAACGAACACAACACTGAAAGTCGACTGTGTTGCTGCTCTGCCACGAAGTCATGTCCCGTCTGCCAAGGTCCTCTGTCCACGTCATGGGATCTTTCAGGCAAGAATACTGGAGCAGGTTGCCATTTCCTCCTCCAGGGGACCTTCTGATTCAGGGATCAAACTCACACCTCCTGCTTGGCCAGAGGATTCTTTATTGTAAGAGCCATGAAAACAGCCCAAGTGTCCACCAGTGGATGAAAGGACAAAGAAGTTATTTTACATACGCATGTACACAGACACACACACACACAGTGGATTATTATTCAGCCACAAATAACGAGGAAATCCTACTACTTGTAACAACATGGATGAATCTTGAGGGCATTATGCTAAGGGAAAAGAATCAGACAGAGAAAAACAAACACTGCATGATCTTGCTTATATGTTGAAGTTTTAAAAAGAGAGAGAGAAATCATTTTCTCGTAGAAAAAGAGAGGAGTCTTGAGGTTTACAGAGGGGAAGAGTAGGGGAGGGGTGTTAGAGGAAAGTGGGCAAATGACACAAACTTCCAGTTAGGCGGTAAATAAGTACTGGGGATGTAGCATACACCGTATTGTTAACTACAGCCAACGCTGCTGCGTGATACATAGGAAAGCTGTCAAGAGAGTAAATCCTAAGAGCTCTCATCACAAGGAAAAGCTGTTTCCTTTTTTTCTTTCTTTTCTTTTTATTCCATCCAGAAGAGAAGGTGGATGCCATCTAATTCACTGCAGTGATCATTTCACACTATATATGAATCAAATCACCAGTCTGTACACCTCAAACCTACACAGTGACGTCTGTCAGTTACTTCTCAATAAACCAGAGAAAAATACTGTAGATGGGTAATCAAAAGGACGGAACTCAGACTTGAGCCTCTTGGGTGCGCGTTAGGCCCAGTGTGCATCCCGTGATCCCCATCACTGAGAGATTCCCCCCATGGAATTGGAACAGGAGAGGAGGAGAGATGACATATCCAGTCATCTCACAACCCCACAACTGCCGGCTTGAGTTCAGACATGACTAAGTTTGAAATCTGGCTCTGGGGAGTTCTAAGGAATTTGGCAAGTTTATTTAAATCTTCCCAAACACCTGCTTCCTCACCTCAAAAACAGGTTTAATACCAACCCATTGAGATGGCTGCTGGGAGGATTGTAAAGTTAAATACCATATGTTGAGTTACCGAGCAGAATAACTAGGGTAGAGTAGGCATTTTTAGATGTTTGAAAAATACGCCAATGATGTTAAGATAGTCTCAAGATAATAACCACTGACAGTGTTGAATTTTTTTAGATCCTTTTCTAGTTGAGCTAAGGATTTGCTAGAAAGTTTAAAGTATATATACATACACACATATCCTAATTCACCCACAAATATTTATACATATATAATTTGAAGTATGTATAAAATTTGAAATATATAATTTGAGATATATATGTATTTGTTTATATAATAAGGACTTATTTCTAACTTCAGTCTAAATCTGGAATCAGCAAACTTTTTTTGTGAAGGTCTAGATAGTAAATATTTTCTGCTTTGTGGGCCATCTGGATTCTGTTGCAACTACTCGGCTCTATCTTCTCAGCACAAAATAACCACAGACAATATGGAAAGAACTGTGCATGGCTGCACGCCAACACTATCACTTAAGGACATATATTTATTTCCAGGAGTGAGAAGGCTCTGGTCTAAAGGTACATGAAATGCACAAGTGAGGTGGCTAGCCTTTCACTTCCTATGTAAACTTTTAGAAATCGAGTCCGACGAACTCAAGGACCAAGTCCAACCCCCAAACTCATTCAGTACAGAAACAAAGATGAAAGGGACCCAAGAATTAAGTCCACTGGGTTATGTTGACCCTTATAAGCTCACCTACATAGTCAAAGTAAAGAAGATTTATGCATGGAAGATACCAGGAGGGAAAACCTTCACCCTCCCCCGTCAAAGAAAAAACTAAACAACCAACAAGAAAGCTCACCCCACCACTTTTTCTTTTCCCAACTAACCTACAGAGCCTCATTCCACAAACATACAAGGTGTGAGATAACCGCGTTGCTTGGGTAAAAATTCACTTGTAAAAAAATGAGAGGAAAAGGACTAAGAGTAGTCATAGGAGGTAATTGCACAGAAGCAGCACTGTACATGTGACTGGGGTTTTAGATATACTCTAAATGTATACGTAAACCAGGGTTTACATATACTCGCTAGTGTTTACTGTTTATGACAGTCAAGCTATCTATGACAGACCGTGATTACTGCACACATCTTACAAAACAACATATGGACTTACTAGGTATACGACTTGCCTGGAGGCAACAGAGCTAATGAATGATGCTGTCAGAACTGACCCCAGAATCTTTGTCTTGGAGCCTAAGTTCTTCTGCCATACAGACCTGCCTCTTTTTAATGCAATGCTATCCAGTGGACGTGGCTTAAACAAACATTGCGGGAAGGAGAAAAGGTGAAATATATTCAGTGAAGTGATTAATGCTGATGCAGAGTAATTAATGTTTTGAATATGATCTGTAATCCATATGGAAGGTGTAATCAAAACACGAGAGAGGTGACCTACCCACTCTAGGGGGAACCTTTGTAAAATACTAACCATGGCAGGGATTTTAGGGCCAGCTCTACATTGCAGGGCTGTCTCCTTACATTAGAAAAATTGGGGGGGGGTGGTTAGAATGGATAACTGACCTTCCTTTAAATGTCAGGCCAATACGTGGCTAGACAGCAATTTTATAATCAGTCCACTTCTAATACATGTTAAATTTGGAATATGAATTTGACATTATAAATAATGCTTTGTGCACTGATCTGGCTACTTTCAAAAATAAATCAACTGAAATATGTGTTCTATAGAATTAATTTATAAGAGGCACTGCTGTGTTGGATAAACATACACACACACATACACATAGATATATATATATTCAAAGGTTATACCAAATTACATTCCTACCATCAGTATATGAGGATTTCGTTACCTCAAAGTCACGCCAATTTTGGCTACCAGTGATCCTGTTAATCTTTGCCAACTTAAGATGTAAAAATAGTATCTCACTGCTATTTTAACTGCATTTCTCTGGACACCAACATTCAGCAGCAGCAATTAAAGCCCTTGGTTGAGAGTAACTTTCGCCTCACTGGTCAGAATTTGATCAAAGGTTGGTGACAGTGACAAGAAAGCAAGCAGCCACTTGAATGACTGAACGATTTCCAGAAATAATGTGGTGGTTCGAGTCGCACTGAATCAGGCGTAATAAACATCACTCGTTCCGAATTATCAAGAGGCCATCCCCATTCCTTCTGGTAACAGGTTTTATTTATTTTTTTTTTCTTAAAGTCCTTCTCTCAGGGATGATGAACCCTCAGTCCAGATGGTTCCTACACAGCCAACATCCCCACCCCGGCTCACCGTGGGCACGCCGGGGAGCCTAGCTCCACAGGAATTCACGATTCCATGACAACAAGGACGGCTCTGAGTGATGGGCATCCACCCATTGTTTCACACTGAGGACCGAGGTGTTCAGAGAAAAGACGGAAGCTGGGGCAGTTAGTAAGCATCTTCGCTGTAATGGCAGAGCAGAGCCAACCTAAATCTGGCGGCGACAGAGGTCAGTGACAGAGTGAGACCTGGTCCTGGTGACACCATCTGACCCTCTGCATCCGGCAGACCTAGAACAATTCCTAGAGCTTTTAGTTCTCAAGGTCAATATTCTTCCTTTCTGCTTAGATCAGCTGGGGCAGGGTTTCTACTGCTTGTATCTAACAGAAAACTAACTAGTACAACAGTTCAAAGAGGTGCTACCTGACCAAAACTTAAAGCAGGAGATTCTCGTCATTCTTAGGTCATTACACAGCATCACACCAAGGCTGAAGGGCCTTGATGAGCAAAACTCTAACACACGACAGGAAACAGTGGAATGAAACAAATTACAAGTGCAGAAATGGGACGTGTGTGTGTGTAAACACACACACACATATATAAGGTGGTAGTGGATTAGTTGTTGTGTTCAACTCTCGTGACTCCATGGATGGTAGCCAGGCAGGTTCCTCTGTCCATGGGATTTTCCAGGCAAGAGTACTGGAGTGGGTTGCCATTTCCTCCTCAGGGGATCTTCCCCACCCAGGGATTGAACCTGCATGTCCTACATTACAGGCAGATTCTTTACCACTGAACCACCAGTGAGACCTGTGTATATCTATACACAAATGTATTAGATTGGCCAAAAAGTGTGTTTGGGTTTTTCCATAACATCTTATGGAAAACACACACACACACACACACACACACACACACACACACACACACACAGAGACATGTTAGTGGAAAGAGCAGAACAAATAAATGGTATTGAGTCAGTTGAATATCATTTTACAAGAAAAACAAGGCATGCTAGATCTCATCTTTAATTTGGAAAAAGTAAATTCCAGGTAAGTTTGAAAAATTTAAAGATAAAGCATAAAAATATCAATGATTATAAGAAAATAGAAGTGGCTCTTCTTATAAAAGCTAGATGGGGAGGAAGAACTCCAGTGTCAAGAATAAAAGAGATGACTCAGAGATTACCTTTTTATGAGGCATAAGATCCTGCAGATATTCAAAAACGCAGTTGACAGGTTGTGTTTATAACACAGGTGTACCTGACGAAAGCAAACAGACACGGCGTACCAAGAATCCCTAAAATTTAATAAGAGAAAAGATAAACTGATTGAAAATGGAAAGACTGAGCCTAAGTGATTCGCACGGGAGGAGAGATACCTCCTATTACTAGTAGTCAGGAAAATGTAAATTAAACAACAACATAACCACATGCCATGCTGACACTCAATAAGTTTTAAAAGCTTGCAAATATCCAATGTTACCCAGGTAGTTTGCAGTGTTGGGAAGACTGAGAATTGTTCCAATGGTTCGGGGTTAAAAAGTTGATAATATTTGGGTTGAATTTAAAAATCTGTGCAACTTTCACTAATTATTTCCTTCCTGGGAACTTATCCAACAGAGGAAAAGTACCAGAAGTAAAGAAATAGATAAAAGTGTTTATCACCACAATGCTTACTTCACCCAGAGACAAAACAAACAAATCCAAGGCAAAAATAATCTAAATGCTATCAGTGAGAACAAGGCTGAATGAATTGTGATGTGCCTGTACTGTGAAATATTATGCAGCTATTACAAAGGATCAGATACATTTTTAATACTGTTATGAAGGAGGAAATCATGCCACGTGAGAAAGTCAATTTAGTCAATAAAATGTAGAATATGAGTCCGTCCTTAAAACACACACACACGAGGCTGTGTGTTTGTGTCAACAAAGGAGTGAAAAACAAAAAGCACAAACCAGCTTGTAAGTGGGAATTCCTTGGCTCCAAGAGGGAGAGCGCAGGACTGAAGGCGCAGGCGGAGGGGGCCACCTATTCATTTTACTTTACGCAGTTCTGTGTTGCATTAATAGTTTCAAAAGCCATGTGTTAACCTTTTTTCCTTCAAAGGAACTAAAATAAAGATTTTTTTAAAGGACAAAATTGTCTCTGGAACTTCTAATTAAAAACATTTTTAAAAAGGAAACAGAGAGGAAAGGTAGTCAGTCTTGGAACCCTTCTGTGCAATTTTCATTTGCTCTCTGCCTCTAGGAAAATGCATCGTGTGGAACATTAAATATACAAGTCTCTTGGCATTCATCCAGTCGGAGCTTGCCCCACTGAAACTTAATATAGGCACTTCCATAATTAAATGCACCGAACAACTAAAATATCCTTATAATTACCACAAAGCTGATATAATTGCATACAGACTTTTATTAGATAATAGTATTGTCCCAACATGAACACCAAGATAGCTCCCACAGAACAGTCCTCCTAGCTCTTTGATTTACCTAAAATTACCCAATTAATCTGTAGATTGCCACTAGGAAAAAATAATCTTCTAATAAATATCTTTGTCAAAACAGAATCAAGTTATTAGATTTCTATGTACAGACATTTCTTACTTTGAGAAAAGAAAAAATAAAACTTCAAATTACCAAAAAAAAAAAAAAATCTTTCTCTTTGATCTAGCAGGTAAATGTTATGGGTGCACTACATGTGAAAAGTTTTATTTTATTCTAAACTTTACTTTTTTGGACTTCCCTGGTGGCTCAGACGGTAAAGCATTTGCCTATAACAAGGGAGACCTGGGTTCGTTTCCTGGGTGGGGAAGATCCTCTGGAGAAGGAAATGGCAAGCCACTCCAGTACTCTTGCCTGGAAAATCCCATGGACAGAGGAGCCTGGTAGGCTACAGTTCATGGGGTCCCAAAGAGTCAGACAAGACTGAGAGACTTCACTTACTTTTTTAGAGCCGTTTTCTGTTTAAAGTAGAGAGTAAGGTACAGAGATTTCCCACTTACTCCTTGACCTCTACAGGCCTAGCCTTTGCTATCATCAACACCCACTCTAAAGTGGGGTATTTGTAACCACTGATGGACCTAGACAAATAATTATCACCCAAAGTCTGTAATTTACATGAGGTTCACTTTCGGTGTATATTCTATCCGGACAAATGTATGTGTAATGACACATATCCTTCATGGCAGTATCATACATGGCGTAGTTACACTGTGCTAAAGATGCTCTGTTCCCCCATGCACCCCTCCTTCCCCCTCTAATCCCTGGCAATCCCTAGGCTTTTATTGTCTCCAAAGTTTTGCCTTTTCCAGATGCCGCTGGAATCATATCATGCGTAGCCTTTTCAGACTAACATTCCTCCACTTGGTAAGATGCATTTTCATTTCTCACATGTCTGTTCATGACTTGATAGCTTATTTTATCTCTCTTTTTTAAGATTTTTTTTTTATTTGGACTATTTTTAAAGTCTTTACTGAGTTTCTTACAATATTATTTTTGTTTTGGTTTGGTTTTTTGATTGTGAGGCCTGTGGGGTCTTAGCTCCCTGACCAAGCAGAGAACCTATACCCCACTGCACTGGAAGGTGACATCTTAACCAGTGGGCTGCCAGGGAGGGCCCTGCTCATTTTATTTCAATGCTGAATAATATTCCATGATCTGGATGTACCACTGCTTATTAATCCATCACCCTTCTGAAGGATATCTTGGCTGTTCCCAAGTTTGGTGACTATGAATAAAAGCTGTTCTAAATACTCATGTGCAAGGTTCAGAGGAAGAAAGCTTTCAGTTCTTTTCAGTAAATACCAAGGACCAGGACTGGCAGATCAGATGGTTAGATATTTTGGTTTGTAAGAAACCCCCAAACTACCTGTCAAACTGAGTGCGTGATAAGTCGCTTAAGTCGTGTCCAACTCTTTGTGACACTATGGACTGTAGCCCACCAGGCTTCTCTGTCTGTGGGGATTCTCCAGGCAAGAAGACTGGAGTGGGTCACCATGCCCTCCTGCAGGGGGTCTGCCCAGCTCAGGGATCGAACCTGCATCTCTTATGTCTCCTGCATTGGCAGGCGGGTTCTTTACCCCTAGCGCCACCTGCTAGCTTTACCACTAGCGCCGCCCTATCTGTCAAAGTAGGTGTACCATTTTGCATTCCTTCCAGCAAATTATGACAGCTTACTTTTGCTCCACATCTTTGTCAGCATTTGGGGTTGTGAGTGTTCCAGATCTTGGCCATTTTAATACATATATACAGTGGTATTTCACAGTTGTTTTAATTTCCATTTACAAGTGTTGTTCATTTTTTTCCAAAAACAAAACAAGACAAAACACCAAACCTCAAATAAAAACAGCCTGAAAGATCATTGACGGGAAAGGCAGTTCAATTACACTGACAGATGTTACAGGCAAAATTGTGCCCACCACATTCATATGTTGCAGTCCTAACCCCATACTATTTGAGAATGTGACTATATTTGGGGATAGAGTCTTCAAATTGAAAGGAGGTCCTATGGATGGACCCTAATCCAATATGACTGTGTCCTTATGAGGGGAGGACAGTAGATCATGGACACCTACAGAGGGATGCCCTTGTGACGGCTCAGGGAGAAGACAGCCATCTAGAAGTCAAGGGGAGGCCAATGCTCCTGGCACCTTGATCTCAGACTGTCAGCCTCCAGAACTATGGGAAAACAAATTTCTGTTATTTAAGCCACTCAGTCTGCAGTACTTTGCTATGGGAGCCCCTACAAACTAACACAATGTACGTTACAGAATGCTCCACAGTCATTGACAAGAAGCAGCAAGACTATGATGCACAGATCCTAAGAATATTCTTAACACATTGCTTGGACAGATGAATATACTGTCAAAGTCTTAAAGCTACAAGCAGCATTGGATGAAGGGGACGGACTGTCAATGAAAATTGTTTGGACAAGACTTTGGGCCAGTAGTTTTGCAATCACAAAATCATTCTTTCTCAGGTGTCCTCCATTTCAAATAGCTTATGTTAATTTTGAAACCTGCTAAAATTCTTGATGTACCTAAGTTAATATTGAGGGGTTGGAAGGAGAAGACAAAAAAATTAAAACTCTTTTGAAATGACATTGTCAATCAAGTGTTTATCCTGAATTTAAAAAGCATGATGATTTCTAAACTCCAATCTCAAAAACACAAAATTTCTAGTGGAATCTCAGGAAGGCACAAGAAGGAGTATTTATCATTTCTGGTCGTGGGAATGGGGTGGGGGAGGACGTTGAGCATCGCCACAGTCCTCTAATCACCACTTCTTGGGGAGCAATTCAGTTATCCACAGAGGAGAGTGACTTTAACCCCCAGGAATTCTGGGGGACACAGCCAGAAGCAGGGCAGGTCTTGCAAGGGCAAAAAGGCATTTGGCAATATGTGTTTTGTCTTACAAATCCATATTCATTTTACGTTCAACTCCACAGTACATCTGAGCTGGCTATAATGTAAAATCATGTTTACAATTCTTTCATTTCTCTCTTCTAGGTCAAATGAGTGCTCCAAGACATGCACTTGGATTTTTCTGTGGTTGAGGAGCCTTGATGTGCATTGCTATGTGGTCGTGATAGTCTGGCAACTCAGAAGGTGATTGTTGGTGTTCAGGGGCTAAGTCGTGTCTGACTCTTTGCAACCTCACGGGCTGCAGCACACCAGGCCTCCCTGTCCCTCACTATCAACAGTGGATCAACAGTGGATGCCAATTCTCATCTTACTCTGAAATACCAGTGGTCCATGCTTGATTCCCCTGACCAGTGGCGCTCACTACAATTGTGAGAATCATGGCCCTCAGTACATCCCCGGTGTCATGCCAAGCCTTTTTCATGCATCTTCTCACTCAATCCTTCTAACACGTATCTATTTTCCAAGATCAAACCAATGATAAAGACACTGTGACAAATAATGTTTGGCTATTAAAAAAAGAAAGAAAGAAAGAAAAAAAAAAAAACCACAGCTCTAAGGAATCATACCAAGGGATGTTTTCTGATTTCAGTTTAGAGGAAACCATCTGCCTTTGCACGTGCCCATGTGCATGGCCATGCACTTCACCCCTGAGAGGGCATCCAGGTCTCCCCTCACTTTGCTCCAGAGTCATCTATAATCTGCATTGCAGGGGAGACTCTTACACCCACTTTTTTTAAGGAGCTGAATTTACAACTCCATTTGTAACACCTACCTGCACACAACAATTGGCTAATTACACTCTGGTCATTAAAGCAGATCAAACGATGAAGGACAGCAAATCACTGGGGTCCACATTATCATTCATCCTAGCAGAGAGCAGCCCCTACTCCGGGGCCTCAGATGAGACAATCATTTCCCGGAACTTGGACTGTGCGCATAAAATGGTCCTTAATTGTAGCCCTTCGAATACCCCCAGCGATTTAATGAGTCCTGGGGCACTGCAGGAACCAGGGAAAGAACTAGAGCTCAGATGATTAAAGTTACAGTTGAGACTCCAGAGAAGCAGTTAGCAATTCACAATGTATCACTGAAGACACATTTCTCTCCGCATCAAACCAAAGCTATGGCAGGATGACTTTCATAAATCCAAGGTCATCTGAAAATAGTGCAGGACTCCAGAGATGAGTCCTGGGTTCTTAACTTGCTTCACAATGAGTTTTTCCAGACTCCATCACCTTCCATCAGCAAGGGACCCCATGGTATCATAACACCGGCTGCATCTCATTCTCCTTAATGCACTGCCTTTTTTTTTTTCCACTTTCATGACACCCCAATTCCCTGTTGCTTCAATGGGTGCTTTTTTAATGGAGCAGAGCCCTCTGGGCCTTCCCAAGACAGACCCCTTCCCATGTCCTCCATCTGCCTTTTGTCTATAGAAAAACTTTAGCCAAAGAATAAATTTAATCAGAGAAATGAAAGCATGAGACCACCTTCTCTGGAAGATTGCTGCATTCCTCGATTAAGCTGTCTTTCTTTTTACTCAATACTTCCAGTGTTGGATTCTTGAGCAATGCACAGCTGAACCTGAGTTTACTAACACTTTGACTTCTTTATGGATCCTTTCTCCTCTGGGAATTTTCTCAATGTTTGGATCCAAAGAGGTCTTGTGTCCTCTTTTCTTTTCACTCCAGACTCCCCCTAGATGACCCTGTCAATTCCCATGGCTTAAACATCACTTGTATATCGAGACTTCCAAATACAGCATAGTCACTTCTCAGGGTCAGGTTCATACACCCAAATGCTTACTTCACATTTATCATCACTGATGTGGCTTCAAACATTGCACCTACAACTTAATTAGCCATCTTCTCCCTTAGACCTAATATTGATTCCTCTTCTATTTCTGCCATCTCAATAAATGTTACCTGCATCTGCCTAGAACATTCCAGAATGAAATAAGAGCATCCACATGGCTTCCTTTCACATGTTCACCCATCATTAACAATTAATCTACAAGTCACATTGAATCTCCGGCCTCGTATCTCATAGATCAATTCAGTTCCCTTCACTCCCACAGCCATTATGCTCACCCAAAGGCTCCATCATTTCTCACCTGCAACAGCTCCCTAACTGATGATCCTCTCCCATCTCCTTCCACTGCAATCCATTCTCCACACTGCAGGGAGAGTTATCTTTCTAAATGGAAAATTTGATCCACTTCAATGGTTCCCAATTGTCCTGAGAGTAAAAGCTAAACTCCTTAACTGGCCTTAACAGAGCCCTAAGTTATCTGGTCCTCACTTATCTCTAGGTTCACTGACTGTGGCTTTTTCCCATCATCATCGATAAACTCAAACAGGGATGCACACACACACTCATGCACACACACACATATACACACACTGATCCACTTTCTGTTCTAAGAACACGTAATTCCCTTCATCTACAGTCCTTTGACATGCCATGTCCTCTACTTGCGGAAACACGGTCTTAATCACATTTCTATCTTCCTTCCTACTCCTTGGCATCTATCAAAAGCCCAGCAACAAAGTAGGTGCCAAATAAATTATTGTTAAAGGAATATTGGGTTTCCCAGGTGACTCAGTGGGTAAAGAACATACCCGCAATACACGAATTACAAGAGACACAGGTTCGATCCCTGGTTTGGGAAGAGCCCCTGGAGGAGGAAATGGCAATCCACTCCAGTATTCTTACCTGAGAAATCCCGTGGACAAAGCATCCTGGTGGGCTCCAGTACCAAGGGTCGCAAAGAGTCAGACATGCCTGAGCAACTAAGTGCAGAAAGGAATACAGCAAGACGTGCAGCTCCCTAGCTGTGGCCTGCCTGCCTGCCTTCTTTCCACTCTGCTGAAATTCTTAGATACAAAGACACAAGCTCTGTACTCAATTTCAGGGTCCAGCTTTAGCCTAAGATTGTTAGTAGATCTGAATGATTTTTAGCCTGCACCCTCTTCTTGCTATCATTCTCCCCTCATCCTTTCATTATTACATGCACATGCTTTCTTTTGTCTTAATCATCTTACGGTTTACTGAATCTGTGCTTTTATTGTAAGCCATCCCAAACCCATGCTGAAGTAGAGACGGAGTAAAGGCAACCATAAAATTAAAACAAATATGGCCATAACCAGCTATAGCTGCTGCCTCCCCCCACCCCACCCCAGTGCAGCCTTCCATGCTTTCTGAAATGCTGAAGACCACTAACACTTGATTAAAAAGTCATCGTGTATTTATGGCAATGCAGGTTACCTGTCTATACGATAAACCTGGGACAGGAAGGCCTTGCGGTAATATTGATCTAGGCGAGTAAGAGAAGCGTGTCATGGTTTTATGGTAATAGTTTACAGCAGAGTCACAGTGATTAACAATTGCATTCAGAGAACTCCTGCCCTCTAGAGATAGGTCTTGTTTACATCCTGCCTGCCACTCACCGGGAGGCCAAGGGGCTTTGCTGAAGGTCAAGGTTGACCATAAACTTGCTCTGTGCAGCCTTTCCCATCACTGCCAAGCAGAAAGGGTACCTCCCTCCTTGGGGTAGATATTTCATCTTTTTCCTCCTCCTATCACTGCATTCTTGCTATTACACTGTACTAAGGCTTCCCTTGTGGCTCAGCTGGTAAAGAATCCACCTGCAATGCAGGAGACCGGGATTCGATCCCTGGGTTGGAAAGATCCCCTGAAGAAGGGAAAGGCTACCTGCTCCAGTATTTTGGCCTGGAGAATTCCATGGACTGTATAGTCCATGGGGTCGCAAAGAGTTGGACACGACTGAGCAACTTTCACTCACCTTACTAGATTTTTAAAGTCCATACATTTCCCATAGAGTTAGGAATCCATAAGGATAAAGATACTTTTTTTCTCTAAAAAGATCTTTAGGGACTTCCCTGGGAGTCCAGTGGGTAAGACTCTGTGCTTCTATTGCAAGGGGCATGGGTTTGATCCCTGGTTGGGGAAGTAAGGTACCATATGCCATATGGAGTGGTCAAAAATAATATTTTTAAAAGAACATGGTAAGGAAGGAGAGAGTTTGAGTGATCAGTAAAGAAGAACAAAGCAACACTGGGGAGGGCAGGAAAGGGGAAGCAAGGCGGGGAGAGAAGAGAAGAGACAGGGAGGTCTACGCCCCTCCTCACTCAAGTTCATTCCTGAATCGCACACAAAAATGCTCTCCAGAGTACACAGTGTTAACATCTCCAAGGCAGAATCATGAAAGTCACTCAGTCGTGTCCAGCTCTTTGCGACCCCATGGACTACACAGTCCATGGAATTCTCCAGGCCAGAATACTGGAGTGGGTAGCCTATCCCTTCTCTAGCAGATCTTCCCAACCCAGGGATCGAACCAGGGTCCCCTGCATTGCAGGCGGATTCTTTACCAACTGAGCTATGAGGGAAGCCCTGGAATCATGAAAATTTTAGGTCAAATGGTGGTGTTAAGAAGCATGTTATCAGGGGACTTCCCGGGTGGTCGAGTGGTTGAGAATCTGCCTTCCAATGCAGGAGATGCAAGTTTGATTCCTGCTTGGGGAAACGAAGATCCCACATGCCTTGAGACAACTTAGCACACACACCGCAACTAGACAAAGCCTGGCTGTTGCAAGGAAGACCCAGTGCAGCCAAAAGTTATACAAAGAAGTATGTTATCAGTATTCTTACAAAATACTGATGCTTATTTGTATATGTTTTTCTTGTCCCTCTTGTCCACGGTCATCACGGTCCAAAAGAGCGTTTGATGATGGGCAGGTACTACCCATCTGTGCCGTCCAAAACCGTAGCCTCCAGTCACAAGTGACTAGTAGGCACTAGAAATACGGCTTGTCTGACTGAGGCAGTGAATTATCAATTTCATCTCATTCTAACTCATTTACATGTAATTTAAATAGCCACACGGGCCTCGTGGCAGCCACCTCCGTCAGCAAAGGTAGAGATTAGAAAAATCCTTGAAAGATAAGGATTTTGTCCACTTTGTGCCCTAAAGATCCGTGGGAGGAGAGGAGGGAATAAGAATGAAAGAAGTAACAACGGAACAGCAGGATCTACATTCAACCAAGCTACCTGAAGGGACTGACGCTCTAAACCCCTGTAGCCAAGGTTTGCTCTGGCATCATTTAATAATCTTGAGGTCCCTGGTGGACGCTTCTCAGAGGGTCTTCTCTGCCCTCCAAGAGCT
The DNA here is from genome assembly GCF_963930625.1 of Muntiacus reevesi. NCBI lineage: Eukaryota > Metazoa > Chordata > Mammalia > Artiodactyla > Cervidae > Muntiacus > Muntiacus reevesi. The sequence continues at coordinate 184,586,885 of NC_089250.1, read as the reverse complement.
GGAACCTGCAAACAATGGCGCTGGAAGCAGAGGGTAACGGCGGGAAGAGCACTAAGGCTCAAAGGTCCATCGTCATAATCCTGCCTGTGGAGCTGTGGGCTGAGAAACACGGGACGGGGCACCTAACCCTGTTAATGGTAGGCAGGGAAGGTTTCCCAACCAGGAGATTCCAGAAAGCTAAGCCTAGAAAGATGATCAGGAAGTCTATCTAGTTTGGAGGGTCAGGAAATCTTTCCAGGTGAAGGTGACCCACGGGTAGAAAGGTACAGCAGCCTCGTGGGGAGTCACGGCACACCCAGAGGCCGAGAGGTGGCAGCAAGCATTAAGCAAACGGCCTGGACTTGCCTGGTGGCTCGGGGGTCAGGAATTTTGTCCGTCAATGCAGGGGACATGGGTTTGATCCCTGGTCCAGGAAGATCCCACATGCTGGGGGGCAACTAAGCCTGTGTACCACAACTACTGATGCCCGTGTGATCTAAATTTCAAGCTCTGCAACAAGAGAAGCCACTGCAGTGAGAAACTTGAGCACTGCAACCAAGAGTAGCCCTTGCTCCCTGCAGCCAGAGAAAGCCCATGTGCAGCACCAAACACACAGCACAGCCAAAAATAAATAAATAAATAAATATATTTTTTTAAAGCCCTGTTTTCATATCCTCACTGATACCAGTAACTGACTATGAACAATGCAAGTAAAGCATGAAATGCCAATAAGCAGAACATAACAACTCCACATCCATCTCAGCCACAGTTATCCATGATGTTGATAATCATTAGAATCAATGATCATTATCACACATCTATAGAATGCTTTCTGTGAGATACACATTTTAGGTCACTTTGTAACATACTCTTTGGCTTCAAAAAAAAAAAAATTATAGGTAGTGTTTGAGCCAAGTTTGCACAGATGCACCTTAGGTGAAGGAGAAGCTGTGTTGAATCTGGAGAAGTGCACTTGAGAGATGGAGCTTCAGGATGGAGTGACTCAGAGGCTCAGCGGTGAGGAAAGGAGAGCCAGGGGAGTGCCTCGGGAGAGTGGAAAACATCCAGCTGGTTCCAGCACTTTCCACCACTCCCAACTGCCTTACAGTGGGCCCAGGTTTCTCATCCATACTATCTGAACGGGTATTTGAGCCCATTGTTTAGGGGGTGGAAAGAATAACACCAGATCAATATTTCGGGGGTTACACTTATTTCTAGGTCCATTTATTCCTCCTTCCCTTGCTTCCTTGGGTCCAGGAAGGATTAAATGGCCTCCCGTTGATAAATACAATACAGCAAGTTAAAACAGATTTATTTATCTTGTTGGGTCCATGCGTGCTAAGTCACTTCAGTCATGTCCAACTCTACGTGACCCCATGGACTCCAGCCCGCCAGGCTCCTCTGTCCACGGGATTCTCCAGGCAAGAATACTGGGGTGGGTGGCCATGCCCTCCTCCAGGGGATCTTCCCAACCCAGGGATGGAACCCAGGTCTCTGGGATTTCAGGTGGATTATTTACCGTGTGAGTCACCGGGGAAGTCCCATGTATCTTGTTAACAGGTGATACAAAGGGAAGAAATGAAAATGGGAGTAGCAAACATACGGACACCAGGAGCTGAGTTATTACTGACTCACGAAGAACAAAGCCCTCCCTCTCTGCTCACGGGCAAAAACATTTGCTTGGATTTTCCTACTGATCAAGAGTGGGGTGGGGGATTAACTCATTTCCATAATTATAGGTGCCTATATTGAGAAAGGAAACCAATGACTCAATTCTGTAAGATTGCTCCTCAATGTAGAAGCAAAAGGAAGTTTTGCTGAGTAACAAGCATGCCACTCACTGTTTCCTGAGCACTCAGCCCACACCTCCTTACACTGTGGGGTATCTAGGAAACTCCTTGATGCCACGAGGCAGACACCGACTGTCACGTCCCTCACATCACAGAAAGCAGACGCTTACATGAGTCAGGAGAGACGCTGCAGGCAACAGGTAGAGTCAGGATTTGGACCCGGGCAGTCGGATGATATAGCAATGTCTGTGTTTTTAGTCCATGTGCAAACAGCCTGCAACGTAAATCCTCGGGGCACATCTCCGCATCACCAGCACAGAGGACATTTAGGTCTCTTGCTGTATCCTTGTATATGGCTTTCTGGTGTTACACCAACCTGCAATCTCATAGAAGCAATTCCAGGAGGGAACTCATATAAGCCACTTCACACACACGCTCCTTGCTGGTCTGGCATCCCCACCCTTAACTTGTATAGTAGTTGGAGGAATGGAGGGAAAAGATCCTTCTCAAAACCTCCCCTTAATACTGTTTCTCCCACTCACTTTCTCACTGATTCAAGCGGGCACTGAGGTCAAGTCACCTTCATTAGCAAGACCCTGATCGGATGCTTACACGACGTGCCTAATTACATATGTGCCGCCACACAGCCTTTTCTTCCCCTGTGCTTGAATTTTAAAGAACCTAAAACCATTCTTAAATGACCCTGGAATGCTACATTAGAAATGTAACCCAGCGGTACGCTGAGACACCAAAAGACAGGCTGCCTCCTCTTTCTCACACTACTTTCTCCACGCACGCATCACAGCACAAGGCACTGTGTGTGCGGAAAGGGGGATGGATGCTCTGATTCGGCCAACTGTGAAGAATCAGCTATTTACAGGAAAAATACAACCACTCAGCTCTCAGCCACCATCAACAGAAAACAAACGTATACGCAGAGCATCTGGAGACACCTAATCAGGTGCCTGTTTCCAGAGAAACTCAGAATGTTGTACCCCAAAACAAGAGCACTGCAACTCCTGCAATATAATACCCTGGGTCAGGAAGATCCCCCAGAGAAGGGCACCGGCAACCCACTCCAGTATTCTTGCCTGGAGAATTCCATGGACAGAGGAGCCTGGAGGGCTACAGTCCCCAGGGTCACAAAGAGTTGGACATGACTGAAGTGAGGTGGCACGCAGGCACGTGCATCACAATCGTTACATCAAGGCTTTGAAGCATCCAGACACCTCTCAGAAGGCAGTGAGGGGTAGACATGAGAAACGAACATTTATTTTTTTTCTATGAATGAACTGATGTAATAATAATTTAATTCTGAGACTTTAATGGAGAACCACCGCATAAATCTATTGTATTTTACATGCTGTACTTCACCTCTGTCAAAATCCTTTTCTTCCCTGATGACATTAGTGAAGAGTTGTGAGACAGTTTGCACTTCTGATTCTGGACGTGTATAATACACTGTATACTTGTAACGGCAGAAAGCTAGGACTTTCCATCTTTCTGTCCTAAGGATAAACTCTACTTTCTCTTTCAATGTAGTTTTATGGAAACCATCCATACATCTGCTTAAATTAGTGTATGAAAATGTATGTCTTTGTGTCTTCTCTTCCCATTAAAGCTTTACCAGATTGAAGATGATAGCAAATGGCTGTTTTCTCTCAATCCAAAATGAAATACATTGCATAGCACTGGTACCAAAACAGAGGCTATACATGTACTTTGCATTTGGGGAAGACTTAATAGGAGAAGAAGATGGCTGGCACCAAGAAAGGGTGCAGAATGAATCCAATATAGGTGTATATGCTTCCAGGGTTTTTTTCAGTCAGCAACCTGAATGACGGCCCTGTAAGTACACAGCAGGGGCTCTCAATTAGGGTGACTTTGTCCTCCAAGTAACAGGTGGATGGTTGGAGCGCTACTGGCAGGTGAAGTCCAGGGATGCTGCAAAATCCTCAGGAGGCCACAGGAACATCCCCACCCTATCATAACATCATCAGGACCAAGATGTGAAAAGTAACCCGGATGAGAAATCCTGACCAGATATGCCTTGCATTAAAAAAAAAAAAAAGCAAAAAAAACCATGAATCATTCAGAGAAAAATTATTGAATTAAGGAAACTGTTTCTGCAGCCAGAATACAATCCTCCTCCAAATACTACACTTAAATTTGTCATGAATGAGAGGTGGGGGGTACCCACTCTTGTCAGAGAAAATGTGTTATCATAACGTAGGTATAACCCATCCGCCAACGGGAGGCTGACCGAAATGTGTGAGGCTTTTGAACGAATCCTAACCCTTGTGTGAGTGGATGGTTGGATGGCTGCCTCTTCCCTTCCTGAAACGAAAAAGAACAGATGTTCTCATCTTTTACCGTCGTCTTTCAGAATGATGAATAAAAGGTTTCATTTACTGACTGCTAAAAATAAAAGCCTTCCAAAAAAAAAAAAAAAAAAAAGCCTTCCCATAACTCTTGAAGTCTTTCTGTGTAGCGTAAAGGCTGGCCTAAATATCTGGATGAGGAATGCTAATTTTTTTAATAACACTTGGTATTAGCAAACTTTAAGTGTAAATAAATATGTGATTTGTCCATGCATGTAGGGATACACAATACACGTGCATATTCACATAGCCGCGCACAGAATTAACACATGGTGCAGCAACAGGCACTTCTGTACCAACTTCTGTACCAAGAGACAAACTTGCAAAGATGCTGGTTACTGTAGTCTGCACATAAAAATGATTAAACATCAATACCAGGTTTCAGAAGGTGCTGGCAGTCCGTTCAACACCTACCAAATTTTTCATAACGTATAATTCAAATAATTCATTTCTACATAGTTAACTTCAAACAGGTATATAATTATTGGTCTTGAGGGATCGACAGGGCCATTATTACTAAATTTTCCACTAGATTGCAAGATGACATTTCCAAATCCACTTCACTTATGGCCACAGGTTCCAAACAAGGTCTTTCTGGCAGACTATATAACTCTACTGTACACGAAATCTGTCAGACAATCTGTCACATAACCATAGATAGGAAATGTACATAATGCAATGCTTGAAGGAAAAAAAGTCCAATAGACCATGAACTTTTAATGAATGAATTTTAACAGTTTGCAGTCTGGTGTGCTGTTTTCGAAGTTTTCCTGCTGAAAAAGACTGTGACTCTCGCTTCATGCTTTCCGAGACTTGATTTGATTAAAATGACAAAGAGTGAAAATATATCTTTCACTCCTGCAAAATGGGAAAAAAAAAAACAACCCATAAGCCCATGCTTATTAGTATTCCAGACAGGGGCTGTTTCCCTCCCAGTTTGGCACTGGTTTGGAAAATCAGAACACTTTAAACGCTCATTAAACCCCTTTCTAGCATGTGCCTTGTCACTAAGGAGCCTAGGTAATGGAAACATGATCCCATCACAATGCCTGTCTCTGGTTTTCTTCCCACCCTTGCTATATTCCAGGTTTTAAATAAAAATATCTATCTATTAACTGTTTTTTAAATTGATTTTGTTTGGCTGCTCCAGATCTTAGCTGCGGTACATGAGATCTTCAGCCTTCACGGCGGCATGCAAACAACGCGAACACTTAGCTGTGGCAACGTGAGTCTAGTGTCCAAGGATGGGACTCACACCCCCTGCAGCGGGAACTCAGAGTCTTAGCCACTGGGCCACCGGAGAAGTCCAACTATAATTGTTTAGAATATTATATATACTATACTGATTATATATACCATAACTAATTCCATGTGTCGTGTGCAGATGTGAGAGTTGGACCATAAACAAGGCTGAGCTCTGAAAAAGTGATGCTTCTGAAGTACGGTTCTGGAGAAGACTCTTGAGCGTCCCGTTGGACAGCAAGGAGATCAAACCAGTCAATCCTAAAGGAAATTAAACCTGAATATTCATTGGAAGGACTGATAAGCCCAAGCTGAAGCTCTAATATTTTGGCCACCTGAGGTGAAGAGCTGACTCACTGGAAAAGATCCTAATGCTGGGAGAGATTGAGGGCGGGAGGAAGATTGGGCGGGCAGAAGGATGAGACAGTTGGATGGCATTTACTGAGCATGGCCCCCATTATTAGAACAAGACCCAGTTTCCCCCTCAGTCAGTCTCTCCCATCAAGAAGCTTCCATAAGTTTCTCATTCTTCTCCATCAGAGGGCAGACAGACTGAAAACCACAGTCACAGAAAACTAAACAATCTGACCACATGGACCACAGCCTTGTCTAACTCAATGAAACTATGAGCCATGCCGTGTAGGGCCACCCAAGATGAACGGGGCATGGTGGAGAGTTCTGACAAAACGTGATTCACTGGAGAAGGGAATGGCAAATCACTTCAGGATTCTAGCGTTGAGAACCCCATGAACAGTATGAAAAGGCAAAAAGATAGAACACTGAAAGATGAACTCCCCAGGTCAGTAGGTGCCCAATATGCTACTGGAGATCAGTGGAGAAATAATTCCAGAAAGAATGAAGCGATGGAGCCAAAGCAAAAACAACATCCATTTGTGGATGTGACTGGTGATAGAAGCAAGGTCCAATGATGTAAAGAGCAATATTGCATAGGAACCTGGAATGTTAGGTCCATGAATCAAGGCAAATTGGAAGTGGTCAAACAGGAGATGGCAAGAGTGAATGTCGACATTTTAGGAATCAGCGAACTAAAATGGACTGGAATGGGTGAATTTAATTCAGATGACCATTATATTTACTACTGTGGGCAAGAACCCCTTAGAAGAAATGGAGTAGCCATCATAGTCAACAAAAGAGTCCAAAATGCAATACTTGGGTGCAGTCTCAAAAACGACAGAATGATCTCTGTTCGTTTCCAAGGCAAACCATTCAACATCACAGTAATCCAAGTCTATGACCTGACCAGTAATGCTGAAGAAACTGAAGTTGAATGGTTCTATGAAGACCTACAAGAGCTTTTAGAACTAATGCCCAAAAAAGATGTCCTTTTCATTATAGGGAACTGGAATGCAAAAGTAGGAAGTCAAGAAATATCTGGATTAACAGGCAAATTTGGCCTGGCATGCCCATTGTACAGATAAGGAAACTGAGGCTCACTAAGCTCAAGTAATCAGCCATCAGTCCTTCCCAGCTCCCTGTCCACCCTGTCACCCCAAGCTGGAAATTTGGAGGTCACTCTGAATTACTCAGACCTCACATGCAGTCAGCAAGCCTTGGTGAGTATCTTACACACACTTTCTGGCTCCACCTCACCCTCATCAGAATCTTATCTTCTGCCTGGAATGCGTACAACAGCCTCCTAACTAGTTCCTTCACCCTCAACTCCACTGTCCACTCGGCCCGGAGAGACACGTGGAAAAGCCATCCCCCCTCCTTCAAGTCTTGGTATGACCCCTACGCCTGCCAAGGACAAAGTCCCATCATGTTGGGCCATCCCAACGTTACATTGTTGGGGTTCTGTGGTCTCTAGCTTGTATTTTACTCTGTATCAAAACCAGACTCATTTTTGTCCCTCCCGAGCCTCTCTCCACACCCTTCACTTCTCTGTACCACAATCCGTGCCTCTTCATTTCTTGGATATTTTCCCCTCATTGTACCTTCGGCCGGGGACACTGCTTTCTGAGCCCTCGAGTGCTTGCATAGGGGAAAGCATGTTGAGTAAGGCAGATGCCACCTCTGCCCCAGTGGACTTCACAGCCTGCCCAGGGAAAGCTGACAAAACCAAAAATGCACGCTCGATTGTAATCATGACCTACACTTGGACAGAGACTACAGAAAGTGCAAGGAAGGAGAAGAACAGTGACACTTTGTGGACACGAATGCTATACTAAGGGCCACCATATCATACACTATCTGTTTACATATGTCTCCACCTTTCTGAGGGTCACCACAGCCCAAAGAATCACTTTGGGGTCAAGCAAGAAACATATGTGGACCCTCAAAAATGTTAATTGAATTGATGGACAGATGGACAGGTGGATGGGTGAGTGAATGGATGGATGGGTGGAAAAAATAGAGAATGAATTAGTAAGTGAAGGAACATGTTCCCTTATTGTTTCAACTATATAAATCACTGATTAAGATTGTGGCCTTGGTAACAAGTGTATCTTAGAGGCTCTCATATATAAGCTTGTAAGGACCTCCTTTACCTGTGGGAGAAAAGTTCCAGAGAACACTGGGCGTTTTCAAGCATTGTTAAGGCTTCTGCTGACATCCTTGAGAGATTCTCAGAAAGATCCTTGTGCACTAGAGAGTTGCTGGGGATAAATGCTTCACAAGAAAAAAGCAAAACAATGCAAAACCCTCTTAAGCAAGGCATGCTCAGCCAGGACGGGGGGATGGGAAGAAAAACAGCAGAAGGAACCTTTTTACAGAGGAGAACTGTGGTTTATTTCATTTTTGCTGATTGTGGGAGTGGAGAGAAGAGGAGAAGGATGAGGGGGAAAGATGAAGGGGTCCTGCAGGAGGAAAGGAAGAAAAATAAGAGGGGAAAAAGGAGCTCCACGCTTCTGAACTGGGCAGAATTTGGCATGGAATGGATATGTCTTTCCTGGAGGTGGACAGAAGAACCGCCATGGCTCACCCAGGTCCACATGAAGACCAAGCGGCAATCCTTCAGGACATCCTGGGATTGGACGCTGGCTGCCGAGTTCCGTTCCAGTGAAACATTAAAGCGAGATTCTTCAGGGTGTCCTGGGAGCCACGCCCTTCTGAGTGGGAATCTCTGAGGGTGGGACTCAGCAACGCCCACTGCTATCAGATTCCAGAGTTGGAGGACCACTTGGTTAAGAGACACCCTCCTGCCACATCCCCCGGGTACAAGAAGGCAGGATAGACAGAAGGCAGGCAGTATGTGAAACCACATCACGGAAAAAAAACCTGGCTTTGGGGAAATCACAGAGACAAAGAGGCCGATGTCACCGAAGACGCAGTTTTCATGACTTTTGCACATTCCGGGGAGGACGCGCTGAGGGGATTTTCAGAGGGAGGACAGAAGAGTATTCATGTCTAATCAGAAACACACATATCCTAGCATAGGGAGTTTCCTGGTGGTTCAGTGGGGAAGACTCAGCTCCCGATGCAGGGGGCCTGGGTTTGATCCCTGGTCGGGGAGCTAGATTCCACAAGCCACAACGGAAGATCTCACACACCACAACTGAAGACCTGGTGCTGCCAAATAAATTAATCAATTAAAAAAATAATTAAAAAAAGAAAGAAATATTCCAGTACATTCAAGAATGCTTCTTCCTTTAAGGACCGAAGGACTACCCCAAAAAGTCTACTGGGAGGGTATAACTAAGTCAAGCCCTGTCCCCCTGATCCTCCACCCAGATGGTTCAGGGCTAGACAACATTAACCCATTCTGTCACCTGGAAGCTTCTGAGAGAAGCCTGGCTGACCATCAGCCTTAGGGGTCAGAGAACTTCGGAACCAAGCCTGTGAGTTCCTTGGCCAAGCATTGGAAAGTTACTCTGGCATGATGTGAAACCATCAGCCTACACTGCTTTCCAGGAATTGAGCCTGTGCAGAGTCACCCTATCGGTGACACGTGACCCACCCCTGCCCACGGGTGACCGGCTCGAGGTTTGCATCTGACTCAGGAGAGCAAGGACTCCCTTCCCCGTATTCGGGTGAGGGAGAGCTTTCAGTCCATCCTTCTCCAGGGGCTAAAGCTATGAAACTGTAAAACCTGGGCCATGCGCCTGCGACGTGAAGACAGCCCGTCAGAAGCCAGAGAGAACGAAGCTGACAGCAGAGAACTGGAGAGAGCGCCCAAGGTGGGGTGGCAGGGGGACAGGCTCCCTGGGGACCCACGGGTCCTCCTCACTCCCCATCCCGCTTACAGCACGCCCCCTTCCTCCTTAAGAGTCCTGGCTCATTTGGCAGCAGCGGCATCAGACTCTATCACACCTACCCTGCCCTGTGGCTGGCAGTCTCTCCATCCCAACACCCCCACCATGAACAACATCAACAGCCCACTCAGGGCCTCTGCTCCACCATGCCTCTGGGCAGCGTCCAACACCCATGGCTCCGAATCCTCCTCGTCACCCATGCTGACAAGCATCATCTCCTACTCCATGGACCCATCGTCCAGCTTCTCACCGGCCCTGAAATCCCAAGCATCCTGTTTCCTGAACATCACCTGTGTCTCTCCAGCTCGTCCCCTCTGGTGACGACCACACAAAACCCACCTCTTGGACATTTCCAGTCCCTGGATCTCCACCCCCAACTCTACTGCCTTCCACATACCTTCTCTTTCCTAACTTCTCAGCCTGAATGCCACAGACCAGGACACAAACCATTCCCTGGCCCCTGCTGTCCACTTCCTCATCCCTCTCAAGTTCTCACGGAAAAAACATTCACGCAGGTCAGCCCAGCTACCCTTTAGGCATGAAATGCCCACTCCTTCCTGTCTCCTCCATCTCCAAGAACTCTCATTTCCTTTCTCTCCAATAACCAAGCTCCTATTTTGTGCCGCAGACTGGTTTTCTTGGCCTACTCATCAACCTGTATAAATTTGAAAATGAGCACGTGAGTCTCAAATCTAACAATGCTTTCACTTCTTAATTTTTTTTTAATCAGAGGAAAATTATTTTACAATGTTGTGTTGGTTTCTGCCATACAACAACACAGACCCTCCCTCCCCTCCCCGCATCCCACCCTTCTAGGTCATCACAGAGCACCAGCCTGAACAACTTCCCACTAGCTGTCTATTTTACACATGGTACCATACACATGTCAGTACTACAATCTTCATTCTGCAAAATGTTTTGGTTCAAAACCTTCTGAACATTGCTCTTGTCTTTGCACTGCACAGTCTGAGAGGGACTCAGATTTGGCCAGTGGTCGGGGCCACATGCCCGCCTTGGTCCATTCAGATGAGCTTGCAAGGGGGCAGGTGAGAGCTTGGGAAGGGGCAGCACCAGGAGGAGCGGAGGCTGGGCAGGTACTGAAGCCACATGCCTGCACGTCTATGAAGTACCGTGGGCTTGAGCTGCTTGTGGGTTGCTTAGCAACCCGAAGTAGTTCAGAGCCACATGTAAGAGAATAGAGGCTTAGGGAAACAATTTGTCAGGGAATCAGGGAGAGACCACCGCCTTGAGCTTTTCAGTCAACGCCTTCCCCTTCCCCAGACGGCAGGTCAGATGACCTGGCCATCCGAGAGGCGTGGGGGCCAGGGCTGAAGGGGGTCAGGCCATGGCTGTGGTTCCCCAGCAAGTCCATCCTTTGCCCAGGTGTCTCACCAGGGCCTGAGCAGAGGCGCAGTCCAAGGTAAGAGCCACAGTGATTTCTGCCGAGCTCGCAGCATGTTAATCACGCCTGTCAGGCTCCCGGGAAAGGAAAGGTTGGCTGTCCTGACAATCTACATTAACGTGGGTGGATGGTGTTTGATTATACCTTCATGACGGCGGTTTCCATTTGCATCTTTCATCAGAGGCTGAAGGATGTGCTATCTGCCGTGACTGTCCTGTAGTCACATCCTCCCTGCCGGTACAAGGCTGACCTCGGTGAGAACACAGCCAGCAGAGAGCAGGGAACCATCAGTGGGCATCGGGGGGACCCAGCAACCCTTGAGTGCCCTGGTTTTTACAAAAGCATTATCCAATAAAAATGACTGCATTAGTTTCCATCCAGGGTCAGTTTCCAGGGAACCTCTCAAATCCACAGAAGCTCAGACTACTCTAGGAGTGCGGAACTTGAAGCCATAGACAGCAAAAAGGCAAAAGGAAGATGCCCTTCACTGATAGTCATCCACTGACCGCATTATCCTTTGTAAAACTCAGCAAATATTTACAGATGACCAGCCCAGCGCTGTGTACAATGCTAAGAACTTCAGATATGATGGAAAGCATGAAAGAAATACTTACGATGCTTGGGGTCCTTGATCATACATATATCTCAGTTACCACTGCAGTGCTTATACTCAAGATAAAGCTCTTACATGGTGCTCAATAAATGTCAGCTGAATGCTTGAACAGGTGCTCCTTGATTTGGTCTCCTCAGAAGTGACCAAATGACACCAACTCCAACTCGGAGGGTTCTAAGATGTGACAGCAGTAATTTGATATGTTTGTCCCAAGGTTACTTAAAAACAGTGAATGCAATTACCTCCCAAGGATCCCAGTCCACCATCAAACCTGGATGGTCCAAAATCCTCATCTGAAGTGACTGATGAAACTTCATACAGCATTCTGGTCATATGCCTGAGGCTGAGAGGCAGTAGCTGGTAGAGAAGATCATGGCAGTAGGACTGCCTGACTCCACCCTTTACTAGGTGAGTGGCTGAACCAGACGGTTTACCCTCCCTGAGCCTCACTCTCCCCATCTTTCAAATGGGTGCAGCACTGCATATCTTTGGCTCCAAATCAAATTCAGATAATGCCCAAGAAGCGCTTTGCACAGTGTCTATTATTTATTGCTGCTAAGTCACTTCAATCATTTCCAATTCTTTGCGACCCCATGGACTGTAGCCCACCAGGCTCCTCTGTCCATGGGATTCTCCAAGCAAGAATACTGAAGTGGTTTGCCATCCCCTCCTCCAGGGGATCTTCCCTATTATTTATTACATGCTAGCTATTAGAAAACCAGAAACTCTGAGATTGTGGAGTCTTTTTTAAAAAGTGTCTCCAGCTTGGGTTTATCAAAGACATTGATGTGGAATTCTCAGATGGCAGGGCCTTTGATGAGACATCGGGACCAACACAAACTCTTTTAAACCAGGCTGCCCCAGGGTGAACAGCATAGGAATCACACCCAGCTGATGTTTCTGAACACAAAAGTCAAGATCAGGATGCTGTCAATTTCCTGGTCCCGTCAGAAGTGCCTCATTTCCACATCACCTCCAGAGACTCCTGGCGTGTGACTCCAGGAGAAGACAGGTCTGGGCAAACCTGAGAGACGGGGCTGAAGCAGCAACAATGAACTGTGAACCTTTTAAAACGATCGAGTCAGGTGCCGAGGACACGGACCAACGAAGACTCACAGCTAAGCAAGACCAAAACACAACTTGGAAGCTGCAGACAAAACGAGTTAAACAGAAATATGGTCTGAGTGCTTCGTTCTGCAGAGACACTCTTAGAAAAGAAAATCCACTGGGCTTATGAATAAATAAATGCAAATGAATAAAACTAAACAAAGTCAGCACAGGCCAGCAGGTAACACAGGAGCACGGGTGATCACTCCTGCCACGAGAGTGAAAACACTCTGTCCCTTCTTCGCTTACGCAGCCCGGGTGACGCATGTCCTCCCAAAATAGTGTCTGTGCAAGCAATGAGAGCAAACGGCCACCTATTCATTTGGCTCTTAGGTCCAGATGAAGATCCGTGAAAATAGCCAAAGAGCCAAAAATACCGAGCAAATCCACATTCTGGGTGACTGTTTCTTCTCTATATATAGAGAGACTCAAAAATAGACGTCTCTGATTCTGGGCTCGCAGGCCTGGAGGATGGTGATCACCATCGACTGGAAAGAAGATGCAGAATAAATCCCCACCCTGTTTTCTGTTTGCTGAGACATCATCACCTCTGCCAAATTCCTCAACAAACGTGACCCTTCCCGAGATCCTCATCAGTCCAATATCTGTCCAATATGTGTGGTCCAATGTCTTTTCCTTCATCCAATAAATATTCATCAAGCTGTAGTTTTATCTCAGACGCTGGGTTTGAATTCGAGGATATGAATTATCAAGTCTTTCCTCATGTAGCTTACAGTCTAGTAGGAGTAATGGCAGAAAAAACTCAATTCGTAGATTGATGGCAATTATAGGAAGTGCAGAGAAGAAACTGGCTTTCGGGGTAGCAATTACTCCCCACTGGTGAGAAAATAATGTTCAAACTTGAATCTATTTGATAAATAGAACTTAGCAATATTTGCCAAGTGTAAGTCACTCAGTTATGATTGAGTCTTTGTGACCCTGTGGACTGTAGCCTACCAGGCTCCCCTGTCCATGGAATTCTCCAGACAAGAATACTGGAGTGGGCAACCATTGCCTTCTCCAGGGGATCTTCTTGACCCAGGGATTGAACCCAGGTCTCCTGCACTGCAGGCAGATTCTTTACTGTCTGAGCTACCAGGGAAGCCCAATGTTTACCAAACAAGTAGATAAAAAACGTGCAGGATTTAGAGTACATTTTTAAGTAACTATAACTCTGTGTCATGTGCAAGGGAATTAAATTTCTGTTTTCTTTAGCAAGATGTCAGAGAAAATAAGTAGACTGCATCTTCCAGAAATTTAGGTGTTTACAGCCATTTTTGGTGTGAAATACTCTCATAGAAAGAAGGTTTAGAAAACGGGAAGTAATTTCACTAGCAAGTCGAGATAATGCATGACCATCCCAGCAGCCACTTTTAATTAGGGTAGCACTTGCATTTCCATGGTCAATACCACTCTTAAAACAGGTATAACATTTACTTAACTTTATTGACCTGCATTTATCTTTCTAACCAGAAGAGAAAGTATTTATTCCTTTTTTAAAGCATTTGCCATATTTTCACGGTTGCCTCATGTGTTTCCATGAGTCAAAAGGAGTTTCTCTCCAGTGCACTGCAAACACAGTCTAAGGAAGAAGAGAAAAAGCAGAATTTACTGTTTCTTATTTGCTTTTGACGTTTTCCCCCCAAGAGAATGACCTCAAAACAACTAAGAAGAGAACGAAAATCATCAAACAGGAAGTGAAAGTCAGGGGTGGGAAGATTGCAGCAAGAGAAGTTGTGTCATAAATAAACCATGAACGTACACAACACTGGAATTAGATTGATGGCACGTTTGAGATAAGTCCATCTGCAATCTGATGACCACTGCCCACTTAGGCACCATCTCCTACTCTGACTGGAATTAATCATATGGACCCAGATCAATCATGCCCCAGGTATCATAAAATCTTGCAAACAGTATGGCTGGAATTAGATACAGCAAACAGTATGTGGAATTAGATACAGTGACTCACAAGCAATTTGTAGGAGAGAATAATAGGAGAGAAGGCAAAACACTTAGAAATGGGTAAATTTCCCAATATGCCATTAAGGGGGGTGGGTGGATGGAACTCACGATGAAGTGATAAATATGATGTCATGTGACTGTATACAGGGCTTCACAGGTGGTGCAGTGGTAAAGATTCCGTCTGCCAATGTAGGAGATGCAGAAGACTCAGGTTCGATCAATGGGTCAGGAAGATCTGCTGGAATAGGAGTCGGGAACCCACTCCAGTATTCTTGCCTGGGTAATGCCATGGACAGAAGAGGCTGGCGGGCTACAGTCCACGGGATTGCAGAGTCAGACAGGACTGAGCATGCACACACCCATGCCTGTAAACAACAAGCTGCCAATGAATGGCTTGAAACCAACACTGGGAACTAGTAAAGGTGATCCTTAGGAGGGAACACGTGCTCACCAGGAAAAAACAATGGCAAGTAAATCCCCTTCTATTTCTTTAAGGTCCTAGACTGATGGGCTGAGTCACGCTGTAGACTGAGCGTGGTGCGATGCTGAGAAGATGAGAAATGTGGGCTACAACTTGGACTCATAGCTGATTCATCAATTTCCCCAAAGAGTGTTAACAAATGGAGCAGCTGTGTACATGCATGTTTGTATCATCTGACAAAATACATGAGTTTCTAGGATGCAGGTCTTATGTTTGCAATTTATCATTTAATCTCCTGGGTTTCCTTGAACAAAGCAAGTTAGTGAGTGCCAAATGGGCGGTGAGATCAACACACACACATTGTTGGAAGAGGATAATTAATTGGAATACTGTGTGTAGACCTTCTCTGAAAAGTAAAAACACTTACACACAGGTCATGGGCTATTAGAAAATCAAGTCAGAGTCTCTGTCTGGTTGAACATCTTTATCAACAATGGGAAGGGAGACCCGAGAGAGATGTGTTTATCAAATTTACAGATGGCACGGACCTGGAGTCAGCTCGTAAGCAGAGTGACAGAGTCATGATTCAAAATGATATTTATAGACTGCAAGGATAGGCTGAGCTCTATTTTAGTAGTTGCTTCCTTTGTGCCAGGCAGTAAGCTACATGCGTTACTTACATCAACTAATTCAGTTAAATGAGGTAATGGACAGTTCACATAGAAAGATTTTCAGCTTAAGGCTGAGGAAATCAACACCTAGGAAGTGAAGTTCAGGGTAGGGGAGATGGTGGTAAGAGTCATCCTGGTCTGAGTCATAAATAAATTACAAACTTACATAACATTGGAAGGACGGCTATTGAAGCTGAATCTCCAATACTTTGGCCACCTGATGCAAACAGTAGGTTCATGGGAAAAGACCCTGATGCTGGGAAAAGAGGGCAAGAAGAGGAGGAGGCGACAGGGGATGAGATGGTTGGATGGTATCACTAATGGACTCAAACTCAATGGACATGAGTTTGAGCAAACTCCAGGAGATAGTGAAGGACAGAGGAGCCTCATGTCTGTAGTCCATGGGGTTGCAAAGAGTTGGACATGACAGAGCAATTGAATAACAACAAATTGAATAAGGTCCTAATCCCCGCTTCTCCAACATAAGCAGGCCCATCAAACAGTGGGAGGAACCGGCATACCCCTCTTTCTGTAACCGGCCCAGAGCAGGTGTACCTACCGAAGGTGAGCGTCCCAGGCAACGCCGTGTGTGTGCCATGGCCGTAAACCAAGTCACGTTCCCAACGCACCGTAATCTAAGGACAGACTTGACTACTTCCTGAAGGATATTTCGATAAAGCTAATAAATCTCAAAGAAGATAAGCAATTGCAGCTTAATTTATCTACCGAATTAATTCAGACCTCTGATTGTCAAACTTAAAACTAGAACATCCTGAATACTATAGAATTAAAAGGATTATATCAAGGAACTATGTAGATAAACAGAATTGTCTTAAAATTTCTATACCTCAGTGAACATTTTCCTCACTGTAGATTTCAGAATCTGAGCAGCTTCCAGTAATAATGATAATAATAATGATGGTGGTGGTGACAGTAATAATGATGATGGTGGTGGTGATACTACCTTTCTGGTGAAGTGTGTGTTAATCACTTGACATCTATTAACTCCTGGAATCATCATAACAAACCAGTAAAGTACCAGACTTGCTCCCATTTTATAGATGAGAAAACTGAGGCACAGAGAGCATAAGTATCTTATTTAATCATGGAATATGCCTATATTACATCAAATAAGAAACAATTATACGAAAGATCTATATATATATATACACATATATACACACATATACTTATGTATATAGCTCAGTAAATCTTATTTTCACTGGAAATTTCAGGACATAAGCTTCCAAATAATAATAATTCATTGCTCAGTCACTAAGTCTTGACTCTTTGTGACCCGTGTACTGTAGAACACCAGGCCCCTGTCCCTCACCATCTCCCGGAGTTCGTGTCCATTGAATCCGTAATGCCATTCAACCATCTCATCATCTGTCACCCTCTTCTTCTTTTGCCTTCAATCTTTCCCAGCATCAGAGTCTTTCCCAGTGAGTCCCCTTCATGGATCACTGCCTTGTCATGCGAAGCGGCTTGTGAAACCCTATGAAACTATGAGCCATGCCATGCAGGGCCACCCAAGATGGACGGGTCATGGTGGAGAGTTCTGACAAAACGTGGTCTACTGGAGGAGGGAGTGGCAAACCACTCCAGTATTCTTGCTGCGAGAAACCCATCAACAATATGAAAATAATTAATGGTGATAATGATAATATCAAATATACTGAATACTAATCATCCATCATATTTCTGAGCATGTTCTTACACTACCTCCTGAAATCCTCAGAATAACCATCACTGCCCCCACTTTCCCAATGAGATGGATTTACTCCAAGTCATGCTGCCAGGAACGGGTGAACAAGGGGACTGCACTCAAGCCCCTTGGCTTCAGGATCTTTGCCTTCAATCCATACATCATCACAGTAAGAAAACTGCTTGCCGCCCCCATCAAAAAAAAAAAAAGAAAGAAAACACTTTCCTAGGCAGCTCCACACCCTCCTGAACACTGTTCATTATTTGCAGAAAGCTGTGCAGGTGAATTTGAGACCATTCAATGCAGATTAATGAACTCCCTGTCTATACCAGAGCCTCTCTATTCAGCCTCCCGCTTCTCCTGACCAGCAGGCAAACTCTTCAGTCAGCTCTTCTCCCTTCTCAGGATTTGAATCCCACGAAATATTCCACTCAAGACTGTGCTAGGTGTTCAGAGCTACTCCTTGAAATACGCTGCCTGTATTTCAACCATGTGTGAAACATCTCCTACAGATGGGAGTCTGGAGTTCTCAATGACAAGGAGAATAATGTAAGTGTAAGATGATGGTGATAGTGAAGAAATACTCCAGTCGGCTTTGATCACCTGGGGTCCTCAGGAAGCTTGAAGCATATTCTATCAGCGAGGGTCCATTCATCAATGCAGTCAGACACTCACTTTATAAGGTTTAATATGGAAATACTATACTTAAAAAGATTTATAGAAAAGTCTCTTTTCCCATTGTTATCGGGTTCCCATGTCATTCTACAACATATCAACTCTTCCCAAGCTTGCAGTATCAGCAGGGCTAATCTATTCAATATAATAACTAGACTCTCTGAAGTTCACCCCACTGTCTGCACTGGAATCATAGAAACTCGATTATTAAGTCAAGGGAAAAAGAAAAAAAAAAACTGAGAAGCCAAAATCGTGATGGAGAGTTGGTGCTGGGAGGTCAGCAAAAGGACTGCGGAGATCACAACGGGACTCCCAGATGCTCGGGAGGCTTAGACGCCAGAGGTAGAACCCAGCATTGATGCACCCCAGAGTCAGAGCAGCGGTCTCCCCGGCCTCTTCTCTTCTTCTTTGTTACCTCTCTGAAATGATCAGGCACATCTGGAATCTCAGAGCAGTTCTTTCAAGTGCGTTCTCAGTCTCAATGGGTATATGCGGGCCGGGGTTTCTCTCCTTTAAAGCTTACCCAGGATCGACTGAAAAAAATGCACCACCTCAAAGTTGAGAATAATGTTTTATTTAGTGGGTAAAACTGAGGACTGACGCCAGGGACTCAGCTTCTCAGCTGGCTCGCTGGACTGCTGTGAGGAGGTCAGGGAGGAGTCGGGATATGTGGGAGTCTTTGCAAAGAAGACCAGGTGGTTGGAACTTCAGAGGATTGCTATTAATTAAGGAAAACCAGATGCAAAGAGCCGGCTCATTGGAAAAGACTCTGATGCTGGGAAAGACTGAGGGCAGGACGAGAATGGGGGTGACAGAAGATGAGACGGTTGGATGACATCATCGGTTGGATGGCATCATCGACTCAATGGACGTGAGTTTGAGCAAACTCTGGGAAGCCTGGCATGCTGCAGTCCACCCAGTCGCAAAAAGTCAGGCACCACTGAAGGACTGAACAACAAAAAGGAAACCCTTATACCTGAAGTTAATGAATTTAGTGCTTTTCAATGTATGGGAAGATGCAAGAATCTGGACTCCTTGAAACCATTCTTTGATATGCGCCGTAACAACCTAGACTCAGTGTCCTGCTTTTCTCCACCCTCAGCGCCCGCAGGTGCACCATCCAGAAGACGCTGCAGCTCCTGCGGGCTCAGAGGGGGTGGGGGCAGCTCCGTGTCTCCAGCTGAGCTCCCTGGGGGCCCACTCTCTGGGCACTGCAGTGGCTCGAGGGCAGCAACACCCTCTGTTTACGGATACCGGGCAACATCTGCTCCATCACACCTGGGTTTTCCACATCAAGACCCTCCTCCTCTCCCGATCCTTTCCCTTCTCTCCCCTTCCATCCCTCCCTCCGGCCCCTCCCTTTCCCCTCTTCTCCTCTCAGTCTTCATTCTCTCATCTCTCCCCCTCCCCTCCTCTCTGTCCGACTGTCCATCCCTCTAATCCTTTCCTTTCTCTCCCCTCGGGTACCCACCTTGTCTTCTGCTCTGTGCCTTTTTCAGAGAGAGAAGAAGAAAGAGGAGACTGAGTCACAATATAAACTAAGAGACAACTCCAAAGACCAACACGTTTCTAAAAGCCAGCCAGAGGAAGAGTGTGCAGTGGACCCAGGGGTTGCCAGGGGCTGAGGGGGGCGGGGAGGAACCAGGAGTGACTGTGTGGTGGGCAGGGAGCTGACTGCAGTAATCACCACTGAATCATATACCTTAAAGTGGTTTGTTTTCATGCAATGCACATTTTAACCTCAATAAAAACAGTCAAAAGTGTAAGGGTGGTTAACTGCTTTATCCCCGAAGAAGAAAGAGAATTTGAAACCCTTTCTGAATGGAAAGCAATCGTTGCTCTTCCCACCCCTCACCTCCCTACATACCCTTCAGGGTACCTATGGATCCAATTTTGTACAAACCCACCAACCGAAATGACTGCAGAATGCATCGCACATTATTAAAAAAAAATTTTTTTTTAAGGATTTTCTTAAAACAGCAACAAATAATTACAAAGAAAACCACTTGCAATAGATCTAAAAGTGTACATCTTCCACGGGGAGCTGAAGTTGTGAGTGTTTCTCTCTGAGCTCCTACCCTCCAGGACGGACACACACACACACAACACACACACACACACACCACCACCACCACATGTACACACTTGGCCACGGCCCAAATGAGCCCGAGTGGGCTGAGGAAGGCCTGGGACATTGGGGCAGGAAGGGGGTGGTAGAAAGCAAAGATGAAATGACACGGGCTTTTCAGTGGAATCGCAATCCTGAGAGGAGGGCCTTCCTTTGGTCAAGAATATCTAAATGAAAGAGCAATGACTTTAGAGCCCTCCTCCTCTAGCCCAGAAATGGATGCTTCAAGTGAGAACCAAATGCTGCCTCCTCCAGACTCACTGCTCCACGACCGGATCCTTCTCCCTCCCTGCATTTGGAAATATTTTCTCCTCGGACTTGCCAATCTAGAAACAGACCCTGCACAGAAAGCCCTGGCTCAGCTATCTACTCAAATCTCAGCTTCACGTTTTAAAAAATAGTATTTTTTTTCAGATAGTTACGTCGTTTCACTCCCACTATAAAAGTTATGTATGTTCATTGAACAGATATTTAATAACATGGAGGAAAATTATTAGACTCATCCATAATTTCAATACCTACGGGGTAGTACTTAATATCGCAGATGCTGCTCTTTGGTATTCTAGTTCAAATCTTGACTTAGATGCAGATAAGCATAAATACCTATAAATAGCCTTAAAAAAAAACAAAACAGAAATTGGCTCACACTGCAAATAGTATCATGTTACTTGTTTGTTTGTTTCCATTTAATAATATCCCAGGAACATTTTTCCATCTCATTAAACATTGTCCTGAGACATCACTTATAATGGCTGCAAGGTCACTGCATCATATAAGAAAAGCAAACGGTATTTATTTATACAAACCTCTACTGTTGTACATGTAGCTTGTTTAATTTTTTAACACCATAAACAACGTTACAATAAACATCTCTATAGATAAACCTTTGTACAAAGTTATAACTGCTTCTGCCCCTCCCCCCCAAACACACACACCACTTGAAATATACCAGGCGTGCTGGTGATAAGTGGCCTTCCTCTGCACTGTGAGCAGTTCAGCAGAACCCCTGGTCCCCGCCCATTGGGTACCACTTGCATCCCTTCCTCAGAAGTGATGCTAAAATTGTCTCCACACAGTGCTCATTCAGTAGGGTATGATGGCCTCCTGTTGAGCACCGCTGGGGTGTGATAATGGATGTGCAAACACTGGGTGGAAAGAGATGCAACGTTTCAGCACCTTTCTGTTTGACCTCTAAAACACACCTCCCCAAGGGGAGAGTATACACTGTGTCCTCACCCCAACCCCACTTACACAGACACTCTGCCCAAATGCACGCCTGCTTCCCAGTCCTCGAGACTCACGATCCTGACTCTCTCGTTGTTGAGTCGCTAAGTCATGTCCAACACTTTGCGACCCCATGGAGTGTAGCACGCCAGGTTTCTCTGTCTTTTACCATCTTCCGTAGTTTGCTCAAACTCACATCCGTTGAGTCGGTGATGCCATCCAACCATCTCATCCCCTGTCATCCCTTCTCCTCCGGCCTTCAATCTTGCCGAGCATCAGGGTCTTAACCAAAGAGTCAGCTCTTCACATTAGGTGGCCAAAGCATTGGAGCTTCAGCTTCGGCCCATCCAGTGAATATTCAGGGTTGATATCCTTTAGGCTTGACTGGTTTGATCTCCTTGCTGTCCAAGGGACTCTCAAGGGTCTTCTTCAGCACCTCTACTGTGACTCTTACTCAGTCTCCTTTTTGATTTCTTTCTGGACCGCTCGCCTTCCGACAGCCATGGATCTGTGTCTCAGCTGACCTTCCGCTCCGTGGCTGGTCTTCCCAGGCAGGCCAGCCTCCTCTAGCCCACCTCCTGCATCAGAACCTGCCCTCTCCCCAAGTCTCCTTTCTGGCCTATAGCTTCCCCCCTACACCTGGCGACAAGAAGCCTCACCTCTCACAGGGATAATGGCAAGATTTATGATCAGGCTTCTAAGAAGCACCTCTGCCACCTTCAGAAGGTAGAGTGTTGGTCAGATACATGTGACAAATGTTTATGTTGTTATCAGAGAAAAGTGGAGAGGGAGAGGAGAGACAACAGGTGATACAAGAGAGGAAAAAAATGACATAAATGACACAAAAGGAGAGGTCAAGGGCCCCAACACTAGGAGGATGGGATACGGGACTCTGGTCTGTTGGATGGGGTTTGTTACTTGAGAAGAGTTCGGTTGGTTCACATGTGACACAGTCTGGCTTGGTTTGCAATGTAAAACGCTGGCATAGGGATTAGCCAGGGCTGTGTGCATACCTGCTAATTCGCTTCAGTCATGTCTGACTCTCTGCAACCCCATGGACTGTAGCCTTCCTGGCTCCTCTGTCCATGGGATTCTCCAGGCAAGATACTGGAGTGGGCTGCTCTTTCCTTCTTCAGGGGATCTTTCCAATCCAAGGGTCGAACTCGTGTCTCTTATGTTTCCTGCATTAGCAGGCAAGTTCTTTACCACTAGTGTGACTTGGGGAAAGCCCAAGTCAGGGCTGAGATAAACTTATATATTGAAAAGATACATGGAGAAGTCTCTCTGTGATTAGTGTTTTGATAAGTTTGCTCGATCGATTTTTTTTTTTTTTTTTAAATCTCAAAGCACCCATGTTTCCTTGTGGACCATGTTATTCCTGAGGAAGGAAGCCACAGAGTGTAATATTATCCCCATGTTATGCAAAATATATCTGAGCCGCCTCCATGCTCATGACCATAATGAATGTGTCAAACTTTGCTGAAAATCTTGTTAAAAAGTGCATTTCCTTCCTTCTAAGAAGCATTCCTCTGACAACAAAACTCTAATTCAAAATTCATAACCTCCTTAAAAGTAGGACTCCTTTGAATAAAACCGTGCAGTCCTCAGACGTGCAAACATTTTCATATCCACATAATATACTTTTCTCATTCACTGCAATTTGTCAGTATGTACTTTTTTCCCCCCCAAATCAACTGTCCATGGAGGACTCTGGGCTCCTTTTTCCACAGAGAACAGCTGGGGATGGAGGAGCAGAGATGTGAGATGCCTCCATCTCCTCTCTGAGGAGGACGCAGTGGGGACCAACGCTGTGGGGTGGCCGGGATTCCTAAAATCGCACCCACACGCCTCTGGGCTTCTGTTTATCCCAGGGTTCCTTTCTCTCCCGGTCTGCTGACTCCCAGCCTTTGTTTGATTGACTTACAAATTGAAGTATAAATTATGTTTTCTCCTGTCTAGCAATTAGCCATTAAGGAACAGGAACAGGACAATCAAAATACAAAGACAGAAGACATTCATCTCCAACAAGGGACCACAGGAAGAAAGCACCCTCTGACCCCTTAAGCTTCAGGCTTACAGTAATGCCCTTGGCTGCAGGTCTGGCCTTTTAAAATGACGACACTATTTACTGCTTGCACCACCCGAGCTTCATCCCCTGCATAAAGCACTCAGAGACCACCAAAGACATCTTCTTCATTTCTCCAAACCTTCACCTCTTCAATCACCTCTCTCTCAGAGAATCATTGCTCTGCTCTGTGCAGTAATATTGGTACAGAGGCTGTCAATTGTGCAAGCGAATGGCGATGAAATAATTAGCAGCTCAAAGTGGGAACTTTCCTATGAGCAAACTCCAGTACACTAAAAATGAGAGATGTGATGAACCTAGGCTGTCGGTGGCATTACCTATAATAAGGACCATCTTTCAAGTTGCAAGCTAATTTTCCAAACTCACTCTTTTATCCTAATGCAGTTTTTCTTCCCCCCTCTTTAATGTTGAATTTTTTTTCCCCCCAGCTTAACATCTCATCAAAAGACTGCATTTTCTTTGTTCATCCTTGATTTGGAAACATTAATTCTTTAATTTACCTATTCTTACTGTTAAAATAATACATGCTCACCACAGAAAATGTTAAAAGCATAAAAATGCACAAAACAGAAAAACAAAAATCTCCTTACTATCAGATCAGCCAGAGGCAATCACTATTATAAATTTTGCAGTATTTCCAATCTATGCTACTGTGCATTTTTAACATATATGAGAAATGACTATATATACAACTTTGCTGAAGATACATTTTTGTGAAACTGCTGAAGAGAAAGGAAATGGAGGCCCCTGTTCATTGATTGCATGGAGTCGAAGCAGGCGTGCCGATGGGAGAAAAGGACAAGGGAGGGTTTTATGTGATTAATCTGAAATGAAGATTAAAATCATTGTTAGCTGCAAAACAAGGAAATTAAGAGATTGTCACAAACAACCTGAAACAGCTCAGTGGGATCCATTAAGATTTTTAACAGCTCAGTGAAATCTAACATGTACCTGACAGCCGGGAAGGGAAGGGAAGGGGTGGGGAGAGGCCTTCACTTGGATTCTCTTTGTGCATTAAACAAACTTTTTTTTTTTTTTTAACTGATTGATGGTCCAAGAAAGCTGAACTGACCTCCACCTTCAATTAACTCAGTTTGAGATCATGCCTATCCCCGCCACAGTTTGTCTTCATAATCTGGGGTAATCAGAGCTTTAAAGGCTCCACGAGGCAAAAAGCGGCCTATGTGCGCTGTGTGCACAAGAAAGAGTGGAGCGGGGAAGCGTCGTGTCATCTATGAAGGATGAGAATGACGTGCTACCTGTAGCGACCCCAGATGAACAGGTGCACGCGCGCTCCCAGCGCAGGCAGGAGAGCATCAATCTAAATGCTTCCTGAAATGATGTTGGCACGGGGCCCACCTTAGCTCCAGAGCCCCCAGTGGCCTCCTTGCTCAGGACTCTGGTTTCAGAAATTTGGTACACATGGACCTGTATGAACTGTCCCTTCTTTGCCTTCTCTGCTCCTTCTCAAGTTCCTTCCTTGTCCCTCTATCTCCCCTCAACATTTACCGGAGTGGGCAATATGCAGAGACACAGGTAGGTGACGGAGAAGTCAGGATGAACACAGCCCAGTTCTAGGCTCTAACGGACTCACATGACTGTAGAGGGAACTCCCATGTCAGCAGGGAAGTTTTACACAAGAAGGCAAAGAATAGCAACAGTTTAACAAGAGCAGCCAGCCCATCCTAAAGGAGATCAGTCCTAGGTGTTCATTGGAAGGACTAATGCTGAAGCTGAAACTCCAATACTTTGGCCACCTCATGACAAGAGTTGACTTATTGGAAAAGACGTTGATGCTGGGAGGGATTGGGGGCAGGAGGAGAAGGGGACGACAGAGGATGAGATGGCTGGGTGGCATCACCGACTCGATGGGCATGAGTTTGAGTAAACTCCGGGAGCTGGTGATGGACAGGGAGGCCTGGCGTGCTGCGATTAATGGGGTTGCAACGAGTCGGACACAACTGAGCGACTGAACTGAACAAGAGCAAGGCTCATGCTGGGAGGTGTGAGAAAATCCTGGAGTGCTTCAAGGAGGGGACTTTGGCTCTTGCCAACAAAGTCAACATTCCTATTGTGTGTTCAGCATTGAAGGTTTAGAACAAAGTTTAGAAAATCTAAGAAAAATTGCCTTGGGCAGAAGGGAGGTGACTGGAGTTATTACAAAGATAACCCTGAGGATGGAAGGAACACTGCCCACACTGGGGATAACCCACCACAGTGAACGTTCTGCAAATGGTCTTTGGTTCTGGGAGAGGAAGGATCCAGGCTTATACTCTTGCTCCAAAATTACTTTGCTTCTGGTCCCCAAAAATGGCAATGCAAAGGTCTTCCCAGATGGAGATCCTTCATGGCTTTCAGATAATACTCAAGGACAAAATCCAACAAGGGATTTGGGATTTGGGGAAAATCTTATCAATGGAAAGCTTATCAGTCTTTCAGAGAAACAACTAACTGCTCCAAGATACAGACAATGTGAATGCCAATCCTCTCCCTGTGCTATCCTATATGAGTGAGGTCCCATTTCTCACCCAACTTTATTGCCCCCATATTTGCAGATACGTTGGTGGCTCAGACGATAAAGAATCTGCCTGCAGTGTGGGAGGCCCAGGTTTGAACCCTGCGTGGGGAAGATCCCCTGGAGGAGGGCATGGCAACCCACTCCAGTCTTCTTGCCTGGAGAATCCCATGGACAGAGGAGCCTGGTGGGCTACAGTCCATGGAGTCACAAAAAGGCAAACATAGCTAAGCAACTAACACTTTCTTTCACTTTTCCTCCAAAGAACAGTTCGTACTAGGTCTTCCCAGTCTGAGAAATCTCCTTATGAGATGCCATCCTTTCTCTGTTTACTGTAATGAGAATGGTTTAGTGAAGTTTAGCAAGAGAGTCTGCTGGATTCTAGTCCCTCACTAGGCGCAATGGGGCATGCTCAATTGTCTCCCCAAGCCTCCATCATCTGACTGTAAAATGGGGAAAATGAAAGTGCTTCCCTCGTGAGGTTCAGGGCATGATGCATAACCATGCCCTGTAAGTCCTCAGCCAGTATTAGATATCATTATGACCTAGAAATGAGATTACTCTTATTACAAGGCCAAAAGGAGCCCTTTGGGTCTAACGTAATTGGTTTTAGGCTTTGATCTCTGGTCCTTATTTAACCTTGACCATTCACTCATTTGTCAAATACTTTCTGAGCTTCTTCTTAAGGATTAGGTATTATTGACACAACTTTCTAAAGGGGAAAATATGCGTCTCAAGAAGTTCTGTTTTCTGTGTGTCTACCATCAAACTACAGAAAGTAGAGAGGAAGCAGACAAAAAACCCATTCTCTTAATAGGTAAGACGAACAGATTTATGTTTGGCTAGCGGAAACTTGTATTTGATCAAGTATAAAGACAGAATCAGTAGAGAGGCCATGCAGGAAGAGGAAGAGAAGATTCAACAATGACTTTGAACTCAGGAGAATGATTTGCAGAAATTTAAGGTGAGGGACAATCATTTAGAATATGCATCATAGAATATGCACAGAAAGGCGGTGTTTGCAACAATACCCCAAGACAAATGGCACACCCACTTATTGGAGTTTCAGCATTACTTTCTCGGTCATGGCAATATTTAAAAATCTGGGAAACTAATCTGGGTCCAAGAGCTTTCCAGGTAGCTCAGATGGTAAAGAATTGACCTGCAATGCAGGAGACCCCAGTTCAATTCCTGTGTCAGAGTTTAGAGTTCTTAGCACATCACATGTGCCTACAGGCTCTCCCAAAAAATCTTTTTACAGTGCCCTCTCTTTTATTCTGAGTTTTCACCTCTCCTCCTTTTTTGTAGTGTAACTTCTTTCAGAAAAAAAAAAAAAAAAAGGGGTGGGGAGAAGGAAAGAGCAACAAAAACAAGTGAGGGAGAAAGGAAGGAATGAATTAACAGTGAAAAGAAAAAAAGTTTCCCTTTCCATCAGATTGGGCATTTCCCCGCAGACCAGCAACTGGATTCAAGAACGATCTGAGAATGGGTACTTTGATCATCAGGGCCCTGAGCTCTATAAACTCTTGGGTGATCTTCCTGGCTCAATAAAATCAAGGACGTGCCAGGGCTGTGTTTTGATGTGGAGAAGGCTGAGAAAATAAATCCACCTAATGGAAAATTACAGAGGAGCTGTTCTTCCTTTGCATAAATGAGGAACTCAAACAATTTGGTTTTGAGGACGCTGCTGCACATTGTTCTAAAAAGTAGACACGGCTTTTGTTGTCTCGTTACGGGATGATAAATATTCATGCTGGTGAATTACCACGCACTAATGGCCCAATATCTGGCACACCTGTTGTGACCCGTCTCAAAAATAGCAGCAACAGTTTAGGATGACAACGCCGGCAGGTGCTAACAATGGGATATTGTGACAAGCGCAGAGGAACAACAAACCTCCAGCTTCTGATTAATCCAAGGTTTCTCAAGTGAGCCCATCTCTCCCGTGCTCATCTTCAGAAACGCTTCCCATTTTTCAAACCGGGAGAGATTCTGAAGCCCCTACATTAGCTCTCAACAGTCATTCACGTTTCTGCATTCACGTGTCTCACACGTATTTTGCAACTGTAGGGGTTACATGTTTGAGCTCTGGAGCCACGCTCTCTGAGTTCAAAGCCTTGGGGTAACACATCCTAGCTGTTTGGGTCCCGGCATGTCACATAAGCCACCTGGGTCTTCTTTTGTGCTTTTGTACAAGACAGGGGCAGCCAGAGGATGAACCTTCATAGTGGAGAATCTCAAGCTCCATGGCACTGACAGTTGGGGCTAGAGCTATCTGTGAGGATGTCCTGTGCATCTCCGAATGTTGTGTCCAACAACCCTCGCCTACACCCACTAAATGGGCATTACCGTGTCTCAAATAATAACAGTTTGACCAAGAATGCCCATGTTCTTTTTACCAACTGCTAATAGGCTTAGCAATTTTTTTTTTCCCTACAGGAAAAGGTCAATTTTTCAGCAACAACAAAATTTTAATCATGTGCTTCATTGTCATTTTTCTCAATAATTTTTTTCACAAAACAATAGATAATCTTTTTTTCCTCAAAACTTTTATTGTCTCAATAATTCTGATGTATCTGAGGCAAGGGTATTCAATGATGACTTTTCTTTCCAAACCACCAATTTTTCAAAAATCCATTTGTGAGAGCGCTGTGCTAACAAAGTAGATGCAACCAATGTCAGCCCCAACCTCCAGTAACTCAGGAAATGTGGGAAAACAGACTTGTAAGCATGCCGAGTTCCCACATTCAGGCTTCTGCTCAAGTAATCAGATTACTAGGTAGTTCTGAGGCACCTAAATCAGCGATCTGCATGTCCACCAACAGTCACAAAGTCAGGAGTGCTGTTTACGGCTAACACTTTCTTCTAAAGAGAAATAAATGAGAACATATCCAAATGAGTGTGGAACATCCATTCCATTAATGTAGGTGAGTGCTCATCGGAATGGGAATGCATTTCTTATTAATGGTCACAGTAAAAGAAAGAAAAAAAAAAAAAAAGAATTCAAACACATCAGTAAAAGTTTCCATTTGAGAACTCCGATCTAATAAACCGAGAAGAAAGACAGTTTGAATAGGGTGCTGATTTAAGGGCACATGGTGATTTATGAGCATTGTGAACTAAGTAAAGGCTGTCCCCCTGCAACCACAGAGAACCACCAAGCCTCTGTTTAAAGGCCAACATGGAAGAATGAAGTCCAGGAGACTAACCAGAGGAAATCCATGAATGCATTTTTCTACCACAAAAGTTTATGAAAGTTTTCCACATTAGTTCCATGTATACACTCCTTCTTTTCTTGAGGACACAACCTCTCTCCATGAAGATTCAAATTTTTAATTTGTAGAATATGGAAACTGCCTACTCTTTGACCATTGTGACAGGATCATTTTTTGACTGTGCTATTAGGAAAAGATTTTAATCACTCCACCTGAAAATCAATCACCATTCAAGACTAGTAACCAATTGCTTATTTTATGCCAAGGAACATGAACACTATCCATAACAAAAGCTGAGAGCATACTGTAAGGCTAGGCTCATCAAAGGTGACAGAATGGAAGATAATTTTCATTTGCTCATTTTTAACTCATAAATAGCATCCTTATCCATTATTTATCAATTTTCCAATTTAATTAATGGTTCTGGTAATAATTGCATAATTTCTATGGCCATAGAAAAAGCAGTCTGCATGTAGCTAATAGGGAATTTTAATATTTATGAAGTTCAAAGTTTCCTATAAATAGAGAAATTCAGAAATTATCACCAGATCTAAAATTATATTGGGAGATAGATGAATAATTAATAACCAAGGCATGCGTTCATGGGGAACACACCAAACAGAATTAATGAATGTATGCATTGTCACGTTGATCGAGCTATTCACGTAAGGTGGCTCCTTTCTTGCGGTCACCTCTGGACACACGGCTATCTAGAAGAATAGGCAACTTTGCTTGGACCTCAGGATAGGAAATGGCAACCCACTCCAGTATTCTTGCCTGGGAAATCCCATGGACAGAGGAGCCTGGTGGAATACAACCTATGGGGTCAAAGATTCGGACGTGACTGAAGCAACCTAGTAGCAGCAGCAGAAACAGGATTGTTATCATCGCTAATAGTAATTCTTGAACTTAAGAGAGCAAAGCTGGCATTCTTGGGGTCTATCATGACCTCCTGTCTCCTTTCCTTCTAACAGCATTCCTGATTTGTTCCTGAAAGGAAAGAACTGAATCAAGGAGCCAGCACACTAGGCTGGGCAAATTGCAGTGAATTCTGACTCTCTGAGTTTCATTCCTCCATCCATTCATGTGAAATTGGCACACATTACCTGGCCTCTCTATTAGAACAGGTGTCTCTGGGGAGCATGAATCCGTTATTTCCAGCTTGCTGCCTGGGGAGCAAAGTTACTCATATCAAGAGAAAGTCACTGTAGAGATGCAGGCTGGCTGTTGGAAGTTAAGTTGGAGCACACCGAAGAAGAAGAGCCAAGAGCCATGGGCTCCGTGTATGGTGGGTTTCCACACAGCTCCAGATGAGTCTCCAGAGAAACCGATCAAGTGATGACCGGGCAGTACTCTGGGTCAGCCCAGCCTCCAGGGAGGGGATTGTGGCTGCAGGTAAAATTCAGTTACGGGGCCAATGGTTTCATCATTCATGCCTGCATAATGAAACCCCAATAACAGCTCTGGAAATGGAGGCTCAGTGGTGCTTCCTCACTGGTGGACATTTCAGTGTACCAGGACGGTCATGCATCCAGTCTCCATGGAGACAGAAGCTCCTATACCTGGGACCCTCCCAGTTCTTGCCCTGTGTACACTTCATCTGGCTGTTTATTTGTATCATTTATAACAAAAGGTTGGCACTAGCGGTAAAGAATCAGCCTGCCAATGCAGGAGATGTAAAAGACATGGGTTCAATCCCTGGGTCGGGAAAACCCCCTGGAGGAGATCATGACAATCCACTCCAGTATTCTTGCCTGGCAAAGCCCACGGACAGAGGAGCCAGGAGGGTCCACAGCATTGCACAGAGCCGGACACGACTAAAGCGACTTAGCAAATGAAAGTACAGCACTTCCTCGAGTTCTGCAAGTTGTTTTTCAGCGAATAATTGAACCTGAATGGGGCGATGAGAAGTCCCGAATTCGGTGGGGCAGAAGTGTGGGTGGCTTGAGGACATTCAGAACTGTGACTGGCATGTGAAGTGGGTTCAGTCTTGTGTAGGACTTTGCCCATGACTTGTGGCATCTGTGCCAAGTCCAGGTAGTTGCTGTTGGAACCGAACTGCCCCTCAGTACACCTGGTCATGTCGGAGAAAAGGTGTCTCAGTGCAGGGGGCACTAGTAGCGTCCTGACAACAGCGTGAACCATCAGTTCCCCTTCCACTAACGTGTGTGCGTACGTGTCGGGCACGGTCACTCAGTCGTGTCCGACTCTTTGTGACCCCATGGACTGTAGCCCACCAGGCTCCTCTGTCCATGGGATTCTCCAGGCAAGAATACTGGAGCGGGTTGCCATTTCCTCCTCCAGGGGATCTTCCTGATCCAGGGTTCGAACCCACATCTCCTGTGTCTCCTGCAATGACAGGTGGATTCTTTACCACTGTGTCATCTGGGAAGCCCCTCTATCAACACAGGAGTGATAAAGGGGGCAGTGACTACATCCTGGGGTTAATCAGCAGAGACTATTCAGATAGTACATGGTAAGCCCTTAGCCAGCCCCTGAACACTCAGTCAATGAGCCCTTTTATCCCTAATTATGAGATGAGAAAACTGAGGCTCAGAGATACTAGGATAATGTCTGCAGGATGTGGCAGAACACGGCTGTTCCATCCCAGGGCAGGTCAGCTTTCACCCCCACAGTCTGTCTCTCCTGTGAATACACTTTCCGCTGGTTCTGCACATCACATTCCATTCCCTTCTCCGGGATCTTCCCAATCCAGGGATCGAACCCAGGTCTCCTGTGTTTGCAGGCAGATTCTTCACTGTGTGAGCTGCCAGGGAAGCCCCACAAAAGGCACTGCGTGTGCACTAAGTCACTCAGTCGTGTGCGACTCTTTGCGGCCCTATGGACTGTAGCCCATGAGGCTCCTCTGTCCACGGGATTCTCCAGGTAAGAACCTTGGAGTGGGTTGCCATGCCCTCCCCCGGGGAGGTTCCTGACCTAGAGACTGAACCCATGTCTCTCTCCTATGTCTCCTGCCTTGGCAGGCGGGTTCTTTACACTAGTGCCACCTGGGAAGCCCAGCAAAAGGCACCAGAAGGTAATACAAATTCCACTTGAACAGACACGCAAGGTCCAACACGCCTTCCCGAGCATCCTTGGGCTTCCATGTGCTTCGGTATGAATGGCAGTCCTTACACACGGGCCTCAAAGAGATAAAGCCTGGGGTCAAAGTGTCATTGGCATGCAGCGCAGGGAGGACTAGCTTTGGATGATTATTTTGTTGTACTTGCAAAACACGTCTATATGTGCCAGCAGACACACACAGACGCCTGATGCTCAAAAACCTAAACTGCACTAAAGAAAAAAGAAACTTGTCACCTTGGCGACCCCAAAACCAACCCCAGGAATGGGAAACAAAGGCAGATTCCCAGAAGCAGGACTTGGACTCCGCCCTCACCTTACAGAGGCCACAGCAGACTGGGAAGGAGGCACAGCGGCCAGCCTCTGGCAACGGCTGATTTCAGATGCTTCACAGGTGCTCACACCTTGTTTTTCTGAGCAGGATCAAATCCTAGGATTTTAAACCCAAACTCTCCAAGAGCACAGCCACGAGACTCTCAAGGACAAAATGATTATCTCAGATCTCCAGAAACTGAGCCATGTACCAAACAGCTCTGGGAAGGGAAGGGTCGCTGGTGGATTTTGATTTCCCCTTGTCTTTGAAAGGATATAAATTTCTTGCTGGCTTAAGACAGTGGTTTGTAGCTGGATGAATTCTAGTTAAAATCACAAACTCTCTCCTCTCAAGCAATCGTTTGGGGACCAAGTTATGTTGTTCATTCAAATTATTCCTTTTGTAATTTTTGACATTTTGCAGATATTTTAAGTTGTGTGTCTTAGCTTAAAGCAACTTTTTATTAAGGTAAAACACATATACTGAAAGTGCACAATTATAGAGACACTTTTAAATAGCATTCATATGCATCTTAACTTTTAAGTAGAAAGTCAATTTCTGGTTTTCTAGTTTCTACATGTCTGCTAAAATCTATCTCTGTTATAAAGCATTAATATAGTCAAAGCTATGGTTTTCTCAGTAGTCATGTACAGAGGTGAGAATTGGACCATAAAGAAGGCTGAGCACAGAAGAATTGATGCTTTCGAAGTGTGATGATGCAGATGACTCTTGTGAGTCCCTTGGACAGCAAGGAGATCAAACGAGTCAGTCCTCAAGGAAATCAACCCTGAGTATTCACTGGAAGGACTGCTCCTGAAGCTGAAACTCCAATACTTTTGCTACGTGATTTGAAGAGCTGACTCATTGGAAAAGACCCTGATGCTGGGAAAGACTGAGGGCAGGAGGAGAAGGGAGCGACAGAGGATGAGATGGTGGGATGGCATCGCCAACTCAATGGACATGAATTTGAGCAAACTCCAGGAGATAGTGAAGGACAGAAGAGCCTGGTGTACTGCAGTCCATGGGGTCACAGAGAGTTGGACATGACTTAGCGACTGAACAAGTAATATTGAAAGTAATGCATGATGAGATACCCATGAATTCATTCATGTATTCAAACCACGGACACTTATGGAGTGCCAAACGTGTGCCTGGCAGTGATGTACATCAGTGAATAAAAAAGAAATGGTCCCTACTTTCAGGGCATCTACAGAGAGTAGAGTAGAAAGATACCAAAAGAAAACAGTAACATAAATATGTACATAATGATTAACTGACAAGAGCTACAAAGGAAAGATACAGGGTGTGAGGACAGAGAATAACAGGACAATGGCTTATGTTTAGGGGTGAAACCAATTAAAATCCAAACACAAAGCAAGTTCATTTCCTACGTGCACCTATCTCTCAGCTGTGAATTCAGTCTCTCCAGCATTTCATCCTTTTGTGGTGGGAACTTGCCACGGCTTCCACAAAGGATGTGTTCGTGAATATCTGAGACAAAGGAAAGAGAGAGAAACTGGCTTTGAGGTCCAAGCATGGTATACAACATATGGAAATGCTCAGGTGTAGACCGTTTATTCTTTCCATTTCAAAACCTATGAAGGGTGAAAGGATCTGTCTGCCATAATAGGATGAGAGAGAAAAGATGAGCTAGGAGCACCTGCTGAATTAAAACCTAGAGCTTATCTTGATGGGAAATCCAGCGCATTAAAAACATACGCCAGCGCCGCAACTACTGAGCCAATGTTCTAGAGCCTGGGGGCTGAAAGTACCGAGCTTCAGAGCCACAACTGTTCCTGAAGTCCAGGCACCTAGAGCCTGTGCTCTGCAACAAGAGGAGCCACCGCAATGGGAAGCCCACACACCGCAACTAGAGAAAGCTCACATGCAGGAACAAAGACCCCATGCAGCCCAAAATGAGTAAGTGCAACATAAATACACTACAGAAAATAACAGCACCTAGATCCAGGATATTAAACGCAGAGTAAGTCAGATACAGCCCACTACATAATTTAAAGTACCTTTCTTATTCCTTAAGACACATGCATTTTGTGTTCATGGATGGCACTCTCTAGAATGAAGTGTTTCTCTTTCCAGGGATCTGTTCCCAAACGCTGGTGTCTACAAATATGGACCACCTACATAGTGTGAGGATCGATGACTTATTTTATTTCTTGTGTGCCCGCCCCCCACACACACATGGATGGTTCCTACTGGGATGAAATTCCTACTTTAATCTGGTACTTTTCCTTCATGACGCTTGTAATTCATTCAAGATACATTTGTTAATGCAAGTCCCTCCTGAGAGCTGTAAGTCAAAACCGTGATGGCTCACTTCCAGCTGCTCCCCCAGTTCTCAGGAGGGAACACAACGCTCTCTCCCCAACTCACGCTTGCTCGTCCTCTCTCTCCTTCTCTGTGGGGGGGTTTTGTTGCAGCTGTTCTGGCGCTCGGTTGTGTCCAACTCTTTACAGCCCCATGGACTGCAGCACTCCAGGCTCCTCTAGAAGTCCTTCACTATCTCTAGAAGTTTGCTCAAATTCATGTCCATCGAGTCAGTGATGCCATCCAACCATCTCATCCTCTGTCATCCCCTTCTCCTCCTGCCTTCAATCTTTCCCAGCATCAGGGTCTTTTCCAATGAGTCAGCTGTTTGCATCCAGTGGCCAAAGTATTGAAGCTTCATAGATATACACAAAGATAAATTTGGAAGTATGGTTTAGTCTCTTAAGTCGTGTCTGACTCTTGTGACCCCATGGACTGTAGCCCTCCAGGCTCCTCTATCCATGGAATTCTCCAGGCAAGAATACTGCCGTGGGTTGTCATTTCCTTCTCCAAAGTATAGGTATAGATATAAACACATCACCATAGAGATATAGAGACTTGGATTAGATATGGGCATATAAATAAAGGACTTCCAAGGTGGGGCAGTGATTTAAAAAAAAAAAAAATCTGCCTGCCAATGCAGGAGACGCAAGAGATTCGGGTTCGATTCCTGGGTTGGGAAGATCCCATGGAATAGGAAACAGCAATCCACTCCTGTATTCTTGCCTGGGAAATCCCATGGACAGAAGAGCTTGGCCGGTGGCAGTCCATGGGGTTGCAAAGAGTCGGATGCAATAAAGGAACAGATACGTAATAGTATAGCTATGGACACAGATGAACATATAGATACAGAAATAAAGGTATAGAGACAGACACACAGTATAGAGACATTCTGCTAGACACAGACGTATAGACACACATACAGACAGACATACAGGTACTATTTGCTGAGTAAATGGATAGCTTCTGGCCACTTTGCTTTCGTATTGATCTTAACCATTCCTCACCAATGATACCCCATCATAACACCAAGTATTTGTGGACCACTCATCATTTTCCTAACCCCTCTCAAAGCAGGTTGCCTTATTTGAACCTCAGCAGTCCACCGATGTCCACAATCTGAGCAGGCATTCTAGCGCCCATTTCAACGATGAGAAGCAGAGCTTCTGTTCTGCCCACAGTCACAGGGACAGTAGACGGATCAGCCATTGGATAAACACACAACAGCTAATTTCAAGTCACAGTTCTATTCTTCACTCCTGACATCAATCGGCCCATTCAAGTTTTTCTGCCCCCAAATGTTCCTGACCTCACAGAGGAATGTAGTCTTTCAAACACCCTTTCCAATAATGCACTCCCAGAATGATGTATGTTCAGAATTGTCAATCTACAGCATCATTTTCTGACCCATCCACAACTTGGCTTAGGATGGGGACAAGATGAGCTCTTCAAAATTCTATTACTGTGGAGATGCCAAGTATCAATAACGTGCTTTAACAAGAAAAAAAAGAAACCTGAATTTCCAGAAATAGTTCAGCAAATGGAGAAAAGAGAAGGAATTGACCTCCAAATAACCCTACTAGTATTATATATTTCCCTTCCACAGGCAAGAATTATGCTTTATCCATTTTTCTGTTAAGCAAATAACAGCGCAGCATTAACGACTTCCATGTTTGTCTAAATTTTATGTTTCTTTTGGCAGAGGGCAATGCTGTATACACAGCTTCTGAACACGCTTCTTCTGTTCAGGGAGAGGCCACTACAGTTGGATTATATGAAGGAGCAATGGCGGTGAAAGACTGAATCCCCAGGAGATGACAGGTTGCATAAAATTCATGGTTG
Source organism: Muntiacus reevesi (assembly GCF_963930625.1). Taxonomy (NCBI): domain Eukaryota; kingdom Metazoa; phylum Chordata; class Mammalia; order Artiodactyla; family Cervidae; genus Muntiacus; species Muntiacus reevesi. The sequence goes on along the minus strand of NC_089250.1, from coordinate 184,549,991 downwards.
TTCCCTCAGTAAAGAGAATCTGAGATAGCGAGAGAAATGCTATGAGAACTGACCATTCTATTGCATAACTGATCATTCTAACAAGCTTGAGATTGCATGATGCCACCTTGCAAAATAAATAGTCCTCAGTGTTACCACCTTAGGAAAAGTCCAGGAGGCATTCATTGCTGGGCTCTGAGTATTCTACACAACACGCAAGAGGCATCAGCTGTCACCCAGAGGGAGCAGTTTCTCCAGATAATACTGAATCCTTGGTTTGCCTGGCTTTTCACTCTCCTACACACAGAATTTGGGCATCCAAGGTGTAGATAACCTTGGGCACACATGGTGCATCACTCTTGTGCACATTCAATTTTCATCTGTAGAAAGTGGGTTAAACAATGACACTTTATAATAAAGGCAGCTGGCCTCCTTGATATACGAGTTTCATGGATCATTATTAAATAAATCCCTATAACTACTAGAATTACCGGAGCAACTATAACACTAGTTCTGGCAAAAGGGCCAGACCCCAAGTCAATGACTTGTTCTTCTGCAGCATGACAGCTTGCCTTGTAGAGTGAAAGAAAGTGAAAGTCGCTCAGTCGTGTCCAACTCTTTGTGACTCCATGGATTATACAATCCATGGAATTCTCCAGGCCAGAATACTGGAGTGGAGTTCCCTCATCCAGGGGATCTTCCCAACCTAGGGATTGAACCCAATCTCCTGCATTGCAGGCAGATCCTTTAACAGCTGAGCCAGCACAGGGAAGCCTTTTAGAGGGTCCACTCTAATTTGATTCTAGTGTTGGATACCACTTTGTGGTGGTGTTTAGTTGCTAAGTCGTATCTCACTCCTTGTGATTCCATGAACCATAGTTCACCAGGCTTCTCTGTCCATGGGATTTCCCACGAAAGAATGCTTGGGTGGGTTGCCATTTCCTCCTCCAGTGGATCCTCCCAACCCAGGGATCAAACCTGTATCTCCTGCATTGTCAGCTGCGTTCCTTACTGCTAAGCCACCAGGGAAGCCTGCTAGAAACCACGACCCACATCAGTATCTGGTTCTCTTTTCCTTTCTGGCCACAGGAAACTTGAGCTCCAGATCTCCTCTGTTGGGTGGGGCCACGTTACAAGTCCTGACCAGTAAGCTTCACTTGTAACTGAAGCACAAAGGAAGTCATGCATCCCAGATGACATAGCTACAAGAGAGGAGCATGAATCTCTGAGGCACTATTTGTAGGACAGCCCTTCTCAACCCAGGCTTCCCAGGTGACTCAGTTGGTAAAGAATACACTTTCCAATGCAAGAGAAATGGGTTCAATTTCTGGGTCGGGAAGATCCCCTGGAGAAGGGCAGGGCAACACACTCCAGTATTCTTTCCAGGAAAACCTGATGGACAGAGGAGCCTGGTGGGCTACAGTCCATGGGATTGCAAAGAGTCAGACACGACTGAACACACAGTGCATGCATGCACTTCCTGACCTGCTCTGGACATAATAAAAACTCGGTCATATGAAGCTACTGAGATCTGAGAGTCAATCTATTCCTGCAGCTTACTGATTCTCCAAACCCAATTCTCCAAAGGATTCATGGCTCAGCCTCAAAAATACCTTCAAAATGCGATGAAAACCCAGCCATTTGCTCGTGTGATTGGATAGCAGATACATCAGAGGAGTCTTAATAGCATTTATAAACATGATAAATATGTTTGTGTTATCAAGCAGATTGCAAGATTTAAAACAAGTTTTATAGTGAAATAGGAATACCAGACTCACCCAAAGCCTTTTAATCACTCTGTTATGCAAGCATAAATATTTAGCAGTTCAATTATGCCTGCTCTCAGCACTCTTGCTATAGAATTCACATGAGGTTATATAAAGAGAGTAGGAATAAAGAAAGTTACTTGGGGGTGGGGGTTCCCCTCTTGTTGAATCACTAAGTTGTGTCCAACTCTTTGCGACCCCAAGGGCTATAGCCCACCAGGCTCCTCTATCCACAGGACCCTTTGCCAGTCCTTAATTCTCCCAACCTAAGATGGCCAGGCTTCTCCCTTTCAAAGCAGGAATAATCTAAGGATTAGGTGTTCCAGGAGCTGTCTTCCGACACTCACCCTTCAAGCCGCCCTCAGTTTCTGCCGAAATTTGCTCTCCTCTGTGGCAGAGTGACACTCTTAGCACAGTTGAGAAAAGGATCTGCAAAAAGGCTACAGCGACTAATCACCCCAATTTCCTGGGTCCTCTTTCAGTTTTATCACTGAAGACCCCATATCCCTGAAAACTCTTCACTACCCAGTAAGCGAGGGCCACAGGTCACCCTAAAAAAGGGGGAAGGAGAAGCATCAGATGCCAATAACCCATTCTGGTCTGAAATGCTGCTGAGTGGGTAATCCACCTGGCCACTTCCTTTAGCAACCCTTTTTTAATTTCCTTTAATTTTTTTGAAAACAATGTTTGATGTGGACCATTTTTAAGTCTTTATTGAATTTGTTATCATATTGCTTCTGTTTTACATTTCTTTTCTTTTTTTTTTTTTGGCCTTGAGTCATGTGGGGTCCTGGGGCTTCCCTGGTGGCTCAGACGGTAAAGAATCTGCCTGCTGATGCAGGAGATGCAGGTTCGATCCCTGGGTGGGAAAGATCCCCTGGAGAAGGAAATGGCTACCCACTCCAGTATTCCTGCCGGAAAATTCCATGGACAGAGGAACTTGGCGGGCTAAGTTCATGGGGTCTCAAAGGGTTGGACAGGACTAAGCAACTGAAGAGCAGCAGCAACCAGCAACTAGAGTATAAGATTTCAGTTAGGAGGGAGTGGATATATGTGTGTACACGGCTGGTTCACTTAGCTATACGCTAGAAACTTAACACTGTACTCGCCACTGAGACTTTAACATAACACTGTAAAGCAACTCTATGCTAATAAAAAATAATTCAGAAAAACAATTTCCTGCTCTCAGTCCCTTTCAGGACCCCAGCTCTCGGCTTTTAACACCTGAGCCTCCGATCCATAAATTAAATAAATAAATCAACGAACAAGCAAATAAACAGAAATTGAGAAGGCAAAGGTGGAACATTTTAAAATGCCATGTATTAAAGCACATAAAGCGTGTCTCCTGAAGCTTTGATTAGCCTTTGTATTTCAGCTCACTGCTTCAACCACAATTATACCTGGCTACAGCTACATTCTTCTCACATGTACTTTAGGTTCTAGAATGGATATGCAAAAAGAACTGGCTGCAATGGGAGTAGAAAGCAGAAATCCAAGAAAGAAAGAAGCAATAATATTCAATACTGAAAATACATAGATATCTGCAAATGATTCCAAACTAACATGTTATTCAAACCACATTACTCAAATGCATGGAATCTCTGCAGAATTAAGGGGTGTGTGTGTCTATGTAAGTATTGTACAGACAGTGGGAGGAGGCGGCAGAGGACAACAACCCAGTATAAACGTACAGATCAAGGACACACTGAAAACCACCAAGCAGTAAGTAGTACTTAGCTTTTCTTTGGGTGCTATTTGGAGAAAAAGACTATATTTAATACTTCAACCATCCTTCAGTAGACATGGACTGAATTCCAATGAAATTCCTTTAAAAAAAAATAAAGAAAAGTTAAAGGAGAGGAAATCTGTTGGTTTTTGTTTGACTTGGAAAATAATTAACCTAAATATCTGTGCTCATTTCATTTTCTCCCTGTGAGATACAAAAGGAGGAGATTTCGCTCATCAACCTTGGCTTCCCTCCTGGGGAGCATCCTTAAGCTCATTCTGCCCCAGTGACCAGTGGTTGGGGATGAAGGTCAGATTTCTCTCTAAATCCCAGATTCACTGTGGTTGCGGTATAAACTCAACGGGTACTTGTGGAATTATGGATGGACAGCCTTTCTTCAGGAAGGAAACCAGAAGCACGTGGTTTTTTCTGCTGTCTTCTCCCATGCCACCTCACCCCTCCCATTTTCCTCCTTGCCCCACCAGGCAGAGACACAGTGGATGAGACAAGAGGCTCATGTCTACAAAGTCAGATAACCTGGCTTTGATTCTGTGGACTCTTCACCTCTTTGAGTATTTCTTCTTCTTATCAGCGAAGCAGGAACAATAGCACCACCCTTAATTAAGAAATTAATATTCAAAATAAATAAAGAACTCATACACCTCAACAACAAATAATCCAATTTTTAAAATGGGTAGAGAATCTGAATAGATATTTTTCCAGAGAAAGCCTACATATGGCTAACAGGAACATGAAAAGATGTCCAGCGTCACTAATTATCAGGGAAATGCAAATTAAAAACACGACTAGATATCACCTCACACCTGTTAAAATAGCTGTTACTGAAAAGACAAGGAATACAAGTGCTGGAAATGATGTGGAATGAAGGAAATCTGTATTCGCTATTGGGGGAACTATAAAGTGGTGTAGCCACTTTGGAAGCAGAATGGAGGTTCCTCAAAAAGTTAAGATTAGAATGAACATATGACCCACTGCTCCAATCCTGAGTATTTAGTCAAAGAACAAGAAAACACTAGTTCAAAAAGATACATGCACCCCTATGGATAGAGGAGCCTCGTAGGCTACAGTCCATGGGGTTGCAAATAGTCGGACACAGCTGAGTGACTTCACTTTCTTTCTTTCTTTTATGTTCATGGCAGCATTGTTTGCAATAGCCAAGATGCAGAAACAACCTACGTGTCCATCCATCAAGGAATGAATAGGTAAAGAGGATGTGGTGTGTATATATATACACACACATACACAACCCTAAATTGGCATGTTGTCTGTCACTGTCATTCAATTCAAAATAAAATTTCCCCTATGATATCTTCTTTAATCCAAGAGTCATTTCGAGGTGTGTTATTCAATTTCCAAAAATTGAGGACTTTTCTAGATATATTATTATTACTAACTCCTAGTTTAATTCATCATTGTCAGAAAACACACCCAGTAATTTTTAAAACTTGAAACTGATTAAGATCTTGGGAGAATATTTCATGTCCACTTGAAAAGTGTGTATATTCTCCAGTTGCTGGGTATGAAAGCCGTTTATAGAGCTGTTTCTGGGCTTGCTACGCCTATGTTCTATGTTTTTTCTGTTCTTTTATTTCATAACATGTGTTTCTGTGTTTTGTATTTAAAGTGGGCTTCTTATACACAGCATATAGTTGTCTCTTTAAAAAAAAACAGTCTGAAAAGACTCTTCTTTTAATTTGAATGTTTAGTCCATTTATATTTAGTATAGGTATTGGTATAGTTGAACTAGTTTTATATTTGCTTTTTTTTCTATTTGTCCTTTATTTTTGCTGTTGTTGCTTTGTCATTGTTTCTTTATTTCTCCTTTTCAATTTTCTTTGGTGTTAACTAAAATTTATATTATTCCATTTTAGTTTATCTTCTTTCTTTTAAACTACACACCTTTTTATTGTATTAGTAGTTGCTCTGGAAATTAAATACATATGCTAACACAGCATAGTCTACCTAGCATTAAAACTATACTACTTCTTGTAAAGTGTAAGATTTCAACAGTGTAGGTTTAACCTGTTCATCCTTTGTGTCTACATATGTCATAACCACCCTCCCCTCTCAAAAAAAAAAAAAAAAAAAAAACAGTGATATCATTCTCCTTTAAACAGCTACATGTATTTTCAAAAATAACAAAAGAAATATTATAGCCTTTTATACTTATCCACATACATATCATGTTCAAAGCTCTTCATTCTTGTCATTTTATCCACATACATATCATGTTCAAAGCTCTTCATTCTTGTCATTAAATATAAGTTCACTTGGGGTCATTTCTTTTCAACCTGAAGATCCTCCTTATATATTTCCTATAGTGCAGGTCTCCTAGTGATGAAACCTCTGGTTTTATTTAAAAAGAAAGAAAGAAAGAAAGAAAACTGCCTTTATATTATCTTCTGTGAAGGGTACCCTTTATGAATTTAGAATTTCAGGTCAGCAGATTTATTTCTTACTTAATTATTTAAAGTTTCATCCTATTTTCTTCTTGCCTCAAGTGTTTCTGATGAGAAGTTGACCATTATTAGCATTGTTATGCTTCTTATACTTAATGACTACTTTCAAGATTTTTAAAAATCTTTTGCCTTCATCACCGTTACCATGATATGGATGCTAAAATAATACTAGCTGTGGTTTTCTTCATATTTGCCCTGCTTGAGATTTCCTGAGCTTCTTGAATTTAACTTTGAATTATTTCACCAAATTTGGAGAAATTTCAACTATTTTACACATCATTTGTCCTTCTTCTTTCTGGGACTCTAATTACCTGTAGGCTATACCACTAGATACTGTTCCACAGGCCACTGGTCTGTTAATAATTTAATCATATTTCTCTGTTCCCTGGATTGAATATTTTATAGTAATCTTTATTATGTTCACCAAGCTATTGTGCTACTGTCTCCATTTTGCTACTAAACCCAACTAGCAAAGCTTTCATTAAAAAAGTTTTTTTTTAATTCTAAATAATAAATTCTAAATCATAAATTAAAAATGTATTTTTAATTCTAAAAATTTCATTTTTGTATAACTATGCATTTCTTTAAATTCCTACTCAAAGTTACAATACCTGTTTTAAAGTCCTTATCTGCTCATTCCAACATCACGGTCATGTAGGTATTAACTATTATTTTCTCAAGATCATGGGTTATATTTTTCTATTTCTTTTCACCTCTAGTAATTTTTATTTATTGATTTTATTTATACAGGACACTAAACCTCTAAAATGTAAGGGGAAGACCAATATAACCATGCAACGGCCACAAGGTAGAAAGTTATGGAGTCATTAATGCTATACTTTAAAAGGAATAACATGACTATATTATAAAAATGCAGGGATAAAAGACAAAGAAGAACTATAACTCAGAGTTTCTATTTGACATTGGGGAAGTTTGAATTTTTAAATTCTACTCTGTTGGAACTTCCCATCATTTCCATGATAAAAGTGCATTAGTTTAATACTCAGGATATTTTATTTCCTTTGACAAAAATAATATCTTGTCTTCATTCCAATTCTTCTGTGATCCTTAGAAAATCATGCATCTCTATATGTTGTCTGGATATCACTTAGGAGACTTTCCTGTAGAATGATCAGCATCTCTCAGATCAGAAGCCCTCCGCCAAAATACTGCCTGTACCACTTAACCCAACCAAACGGCTATTGACTGGTCATTTAATTTATCTGAGACTCAATTTTCTATCTCTACATCAGTAGCAATACTATTTCTTTGAGAAAAGACCAAATGTAACAAGAGTGAAACTGGTTTTAAATAGGAACATAGGTAATCTAAGTGCTAGTAATCTTGCAGTGATAAACAGTTCTAGGACTTTTGAATGGATAGTCTGTCATTCCTAACCTGATCTTCCTGCTAATGACATATGGGCCATTAGGCCTCTTTAGGGGATCTTGGCTGAGCCAGTTTGGTTTACAAGCATTTGGCTAACAACCTAATCACAGAGGACTGGCAGAGCATGTTTTATTTTTTGGTACCTAGTTGTTTATCCTGGAAAGTTTCTTTGAAATGTCTTAACAGCATCTATTCTCCTGTTTGCCTTGCTCCTTTACTTCGCATAATTTCTTACCCTTTCAGAATCACAAAGAAACAATTTTCCCCATTGCTATTTGGGGGGAGAATTTGGGGTTCTTTGAGAGAAGCAATATTATTTCTTCCCCCACTCAGCCACAGCCGAGTGACTGTAGTTCAGTTCAGTAAGTTCTCTTTTATTCACCCACATCGATAAATTCCTCTTAAAAAAAAAATAGTTTCCACTCAAAGCCTTTCATCTGTTGATCTCAGCACTTCAGAAACTAATTAATCTTCACTCTATGCTTGCATCAGCATTATCCCTTTTGTTTTCAGATGAGCAAACAAACACTAGGAAATTTAGCAGATTGCTCAAGGTCAAATAGAGTAGTATCTGAGTCCGATTTGAACTCAGAATCCCATATTTTCAAAGTTGGGGATGGAAACACAAGAAGGTGAAAAAAAGTACACAGTTGAGAGTGCCTGACACACCTCACCATGCCTGCCTGCATCTCATGATGTCACTATACCTAGTGCTAACAGGGAGTGACATGGAGTATCCTCTTATAAACAGCTTCCAAAATGAAGTCGTTCCTCAAGATTCTTGATGGAAACACTGCAGGATATCCCTCCTATTTTGTTTCTTCCTTCCCTGTGTAAGGTGATCACAACTCCCAGCTTGCCTGGGACAGTTCAGTTCAGTTCATTTCAGTCACTCAGTTGTGTCCGACTCTTTGCGACCCCATGAATCCAGCACGCCAGGCCTCCCTGTCCATCACCAGCTCCCGGAGTCCACTCAAACCCATGTCCATTGAGTCGGTGATGCCATCCAGCCATCTCATCCTCTGTCGTCCCCTTCTCCTCCTGCCCCCAATCCCTCCCACCATCAGGGTCTTTTCCAATGAGTCAGCTCTTCGCATGAGGTGGCCAAAGTACTGGAGTTTCAGCTTCAGCATCAGTCCTTCCAATGAACACCCAGGACTGATCTCCTTTAGGATGGACTGGTTGGATCTCCTTGCAGTCCAAGGGACTCTCAAGAGTCTTCTCCAATACCACAGTTCAAAAGCATCAATTTTTCGGTGCTCAGCTTTCTTTATAGTCCAACTCTCACATCCATACATGACCACTGGAAAAACCATAGCCTTGACTAGACGGACCTTTGTTGGCAAAGTAGTGTCTCTGCTTTTTAATATGCTGTCTAGGCTGGTCATAACTTTCCTTCCAAGGAGTAAGCGTCTTTTAATTTCATGGCTGCAATCACCATCTACAGTGATTTTGGAGTCCAAAAAAATAAAGTCTGACACTGTTTCCACTGGCTCCCCATCTACTTCCCAGGAAGTGATGGGACCAGATGCCATGATCTTAGTTTTCTAGGCCCATACACCAGCTTTGTGGCATAGTGACGAAAGCGAACCTCCTTTTCCTCTCAAGAGCGCTCCAGGTAGGACAAGGAGTTATCGGGTCACCTTACTGATGAAACACTTGGACCACTGGCATAACATGATGAGGCTGATAAAAACAAAGCCAGTCCCCTCCCCCAGACCAAAACCCAGGGAAGAGCACAGTGCTGTGTGTCCAAAGAAACAGTGAGCAGAGACCATGTGGGATGGTGAAGTACGAAAAGATGGAAAGAAACAAGCAGTGGGAGCTTGGCAGAAGCAGTGATTCTGAGAAAGGGGAGATTCTCAAAAGGGAACCGGAGCGTTTGGTGGGTCCTCCAAGTGTTTGGAACTTCAGTGTTGGAGAAGACTCTGGAGAGACCCTTGGACTGCAAGGAGATCAAATCACTCAATCCTCAAGGCAATCAGCCTCGAATATTCATTGGAAGGACTGATGCTGAAGCTGAAGCTCCAATACTCTGGCCACCCGATCTGAAGAGCCAACTCATCTGAAATGACCCTGACACTTGGAAAGATTGAAGGTAAATGGAAAAGGGGGCAACAGAGGATGATGATTGGATGCCATCACCGACTCAATGGACATGGGTTTGGGTAAACTCGTGGAGACAGTGGAGGACAGAGGAGCCTGGCATGCTACAGTCCTGGGGGTCGCAAAGAGTCAGACACGACTTGGCGACCGAACACCACCACCAACAAGGGTTTGGATACATGGAGGTGAGTACCCAAGCATCAGCAAAGGTCTCTTGTTCCAGGTCAGCACAGAATCAGCACAGCAGTTCCTTTTTAAATGAACTGAGCAAGTTTAATTATGAGCCTCCCAATAACACCCATGAGGTTCCATAGATAACTGGTTCTTTCTTACACTCCAAGCTTTCATAAACTCCACAGTGAATGTGCATATAATAGGTAGACAGTTGTAGATTCCATCCCCACTCCCCATAAACAGCTATGATTGAATTTCTCAAAACTCTGGTGACTGGATCCTTGGAACCTTTGATTTAGGAAAATAAAATACTGAGACATTTTCTATAACTACATATGGTAGGTTAAATTCATACCAACTCCACCAGTCAAAAAGCAAACAGCTTTTGGCTGCAAAGTATGTCTATTGCTAAAAGTTCTCAAACATACATTTCAAAGACTATACAAAAGAGACAGAGCGCTCAGTTGACTCCGTGTCCCTGTTTGGTTGGTCCCGGTCCACTGCTCAACATCCCTTCAAGACAAAAGACAGGACTGCATGCCTGATTTACAGAGCATCTTGAAACAAGCCATTATGAAAGACTTCAGTCCATTGTTCTTCTGTGGCAGAAGAGGGTGGGGCTAATGGTTTATCCCTCATCTGGTGTTCCATCAGATAAAAATACGTCCGTGACATGTAACTTCAATTGTGCATATGGTTTACTAAACTGTAAACGATTAATTTATTATCCAATTTTCTTGTCAATTTGAGAGATGTTTTTTAATCCCTGCAAAGCAAGGAGGGAATTTAACATACCATCTAGTTTCTCAAGGTTCCAGTCTGGAGGGCCCCCAAGTATTTATGGAAGGCCATCTACTCTGAGTCGCTGTCTGCATCTCATTACGGGGGATGGGGGCAGGAGTCTCTGAGTTCCCGCGGGAAGTTTCCACAACGAAGAGAGTGAAGTGACAGGGACATCACCATAGTCTATCATATTCCATCAGGACCCTATATTTTAACCTTTCAGACTATATGCATGCATGCAAAGTCGCTTCAGGCATATCCGACTCTTTGAGACCCCCATGGACTATGTAGCCTTCCAGGCTCCCCTCTCCATGGGATTCTCCAGGCAAGAACACTGGAGTGGGTTGCCATGCCCTCCTCCAGGGGATCTTCCCAACCCAGGGATCCAACCAGCGTCTCTGATGTCTCTTTCACTGGCAGGAGGGTTCTTTTCTACTAGAGCCACCTGGGGAATCCCTGCAAACTGCATAGAACATGGTAAAATTTAGCTTTAACTTTCTAGCTTTGTATTTACACAAATGGAAACGGTATTTTTTTGCTCCTGAGGTTCAAATGAACAAACTATAATTGGTTACCTCTCAGTTTCTTGGTGAAACCATATTACTATTTTTTTGCATGTAAATTTTACTTATTTGGCTGTGTAGGGCCTTAGTTGCATCATGCAGGATCTTTCATTGCAGCACATGGACTCTTCAGTTGAGACACTTGGGCTTCATTGCTCCTTTGCATGTGAGGTCTTAGTTCTCTGACCTGGGATCAAACCCACTTCCCCTGCGTTGCAAGGTGGACTCTTAACCACTGGACCACCAGGGAAGTCCCCCATATTACTATTACTAAACTATAAGCTCTGACGTACTTAAGATACTCTATGATTCAGAAAACAATTACCTGGAAATACGGTGTTACTCTCCTTACAGCACAGGCTTCTCTTGAAATTCAATAGAAACAAAATAAGACTCTGTCTTCTTTTAAGTTAAAACACTTGCAAAATATCTTAAAACACAGCCTCGCCAGGAAAAGGCTGCTCTGGCCCACAAATTTAGAGAACAGCCTTTTCAAAGACAACAATTTGGAGGCTGTTTCCCTCTCAAGACATAGGACAGAGTCACTCTGGGTGTAAGTTTCCTTGACCAAAGTATAAAGCATTGAAAAAGGATTACCTTCTATGGCTTCTCTTCATAAACCAGGAATCTGAGCTCCTTCTCCACTTAGAAAAATCCTACTCATTCTTCTAAAGTCTTACAGCCTCTGAGCAGCCTCCCGTGACTTTCCCTGAAAGAATTATTCAGGCTCTCCTCCACTCTGCCACATGCTGAACATACATTTATTAGAGCGCATTGTAATGAGCACAATGTATCTATTTGTTCTCTCTCACTCCACTGTGAGCATCTCAAAGAAGGGAGAGGTATCGAATTTGTTATTCAAAAATAATCTAAGAATTCTCTTTCATCTTCGCCCTGCTGGTCGGGTGCACCCAGTTCATAAATAAGTTCTGCCTGCTTCACCTACCACACACTTGCCCATGGGACTTTGTTTCCACGGCTATTCCCTCTCATCACAGCACCATAACCTCTCACTGGGGCCATGATTTTTTTTTTTCTTCCACTTTTGCCCTTCCATCATCCCTTGGTTCAGAAGACATGGAGTGATCTTTGAAAAATCGTAAATCAAATCATGATACCCTCCTGTTTCAGATGTTCAGTGAATTTCCATGGAACCCAGAATCAAATGCAAACATCTCAGAGGCCTGCAAACCCAACTTGAGTGGTTCTCAGCCGAAAGAGACCTTGCCGTGGCTGGAGGGGACTCGTGACGATGTCCGGGGACACTTGTGGTTGTCACAGTTGGAGGAGGGCAGGGTCCTGGCATCGAGTGGGCGGAGGTCAAACATCCTTCCAGATGTCCTGCGGAGCACAGGAACTGTCCAGCCCCAAACGCCAGCAGCGTTGAGACAGAGAAACCCCACTCCCTGGACTGGCGCCCGCTTCCCTCCCCCACTGTATCTGATGCTGCCCTCCTACCACTGGCCAAACCCATCTCATCTGTTCCCTCCTGGTTCCAGCAAGCTTCCAGTAAACTCACCCCCACCCCACAGCCTTTCTGCTAATTCTGCCCTCCGACTCAAGTGCTTCCCTTGATATTTACATGGTTGGGCCTCCCTGGTGCCTCAGTGGTAAAGAATCTGCCTGCAACACAGGAAATCCAGGTTCGATCCCTGGTCAGAAGGTTTCCCTGGAGAAGGAAATGGCAACCCACTCCAGTGTCCTTGCCTGGGAAATCCCATGAACAGAGGAGCCTGGCGGGCTACAGTCCACGGGGTCACAAAGGGTCAGACACAATGGAGCGGCTGCGTCATGTGGATTTCAGCTTAAACGTTCTCTCTTAGAAAAAGCCACTTTTAAGTCCCATGATTAAAACTCCATCGAGCCCCTCACTGTCCCATGAACTGAGGTTAATCCATAGTTTATTTTTATTTCCTTTAAATCACAACTTAAATCATAACCACCTTTTTCTTACATATTTATTTATTTCAATCACCCAGTAAATTAAATCAGGGGTCCCCAACCTCCAGGATCTAAAGCCTGATGATCTGAGATGGAGCTGATGAAATAATAATAGAAATAAAGTGCACAATAAATGTAATTCACTTGAATCACCCAAAACCATCCCCCCCTCAACTGCCTGTAGAAAAATTGTCTTTCACAAAACTGGTCACTAGTGCCAAAAAGGTTGGCGGTGGCCAAGTTAAATATTCCCAGCCTTCTCTATTTTGTTTTCTGTTTTAGTCTCAGAAACTAACACAGTGCCCGGGTATATTCCAATCACTCAATACGCTTTTTTCAAAAATCAACAAATATATTTAGAAATGATTTTCTCAAAGTAAGACACAAGGTCTCTGCCTGTCCGTCAGGTCAATGCTGTTCCCACAACTTCACTCAAGTTCAGAATTTGCAGTGGGAGGGGCGGGCTTTGACTTTCCACCTCTGAACCAGGGAATAATTAGAAGGGCACCTCTAAGAGCTAAGTGGAAAGGCTTGGGTGTATGGATATGCAAATTCACCCAATACACAAGTGTAAACAGGAACACTAATGGATGCAGGCATAAAGTGCCCGTGATTACAGCAAACCTTCTAATTAAGAGATTAGTGTCCACGTAATGGGTAACAGAGGACTCAGTGCTCTCAGCTCGGACTGTATCCAGGCCTCCCTCACTTCACAGCCATGAGAAGATGGAAAGATGGAATTCCTGACCTAAAGCAATTCAGCCCAAAACGCGCACCCTGCCTGGTCATCCAAACGGCCAACGGATCAGCCCCGGCCACATTTCCCCAGCACCAATGTAGTTCTGCCAGAAATGTCGAGATGGTGACTCAGTCCCCATGAGTTGCCAGAAGAGGTACAACCGCAGGATCCCGAAGCGGCAGAATGCAGCATCAATTTTTATCACAAGCCTTACCGGCCCACACGCTGACTTCTCCCGGGGCAGCCTCGTGCCCCGAGTCCCTATGCCCCCTGGCCCACAGCCATTTGTCTGGCACCTGTGACCTGTGCTGAGTGTCTGAGCAGGGTGGCCGTCACTGATGGGTTTTGAGAAAAGTCCCTCTTGTGTTTACTCCCATCCTTCAATTTTGCTCTTGCCGTTGTTTAATCGCTATGTCTGACTCTTCTGCCACCTCATGGATCGTAACCTGCCAGGCTCCTCTGCCCATGGAATTTCTCAGGCAAGAATACTGGAGTGGGTTGCCATTCCCTTCTCCAGGGGATCTTCCCGACCCGGGGATGGAACTCAAGAGTTCCCTACATGGACAGGCAGATTCTTCACCGCTGAGCCACCAGGGAAGCCCCAATCAATTTTTGGTGCTTGTGAATACACCACCCTCATAGCGGAGCCTGGAGGGAGGAATTCAAGATCACAGGTTCTTAGGAGAGTAATTGGACTAAGTGAGCCTTCATTTTAAAGTTGTGGGGATAAAGCCACAGAGGGGATGGGAGTGAAGAAATCTAAAATTTCAAAAGCCAGGTGCCTGCTTTCATGAGGATGTATTTAATGATCTTATTTTCTTGCACACTGTCAAGGAAAAAAAAAAAACAGGGTGTGGGTTAATGATTGAAAAGTCTTTTAAACAACAAGCAAAGGCTATATGAGGTGACTCGGGTCTGCGCGAACACCAACATGCACCTGCTCTGCACAGTCCTGTGTGTTTGTCTGTGTTCTTAAGTTACTCTTTTCTTTTTCCTGCCAGAGCCTCCAGGAACAGAAAAGAATGAAGCGGGCAACCCTTCACCCACGTCCCCGGTGGTGTTTCCATCCTCAGAGTCCCCCGTAGTGATCTGAAAGTACAAATGAGACCCCACAACAGTTAGAACTCTCTCGGCTGCAGCTGGTAAAAACTGCAAAGTCAAGGCTGTCTTCAGAAGGAAAACAGCAAACGCCTTGTGTTTCTCTCTGTGATGACTTGTTTCTCTTTCTCCCCATACATGTCACTTCTTCTGATTGCTTTATTTATGTGTCCATTTGTTTGCGGCTGCTCTTCTGCTCCTCCCACTAGGTCATAAGCTGTGTCTAAGTGCGGGAAGCGTGTGTGCTGTATCCACACCATTGGGACTAAGTAGATATTTAATAATTATCATCAGTTGAATGAATGGAGAAAGATCTGGACTCACCCATGCAAACAGACACGAACTGGATAAGAACTGAGGGTAGGAAATAATCCCAAAGGTTAAGGACAAGCCGGCATGAGAGAATAGGAATCACCCCGCTGGGTACTGGTTTGTCTGGCAAAATGCCGGGCCCAAATGAAGCTGCTGTACATTGTGTGTGCCGTATCTACACCATCACGTGATCATGCGAATACTCCAGGCAGATGGAGTTGAGCAATGTGTCCCCAAGTGGAATCCCCAAGGGGAAGTTGTGGGAGGAGGTCCTAAAGGAAGATCTCATGGGCTTACTCTATGCAAAGCCAGCATTTCAGTCACCAGGAACTAGAATCTGAGACTTTACAGCAAGGGGATCATTTCTTCGGCTTGTGGCTAATAGCTCTCTGAGAACTTGTGATATTCCGGCCTTTGTGCCATTTGGGGATCATTAATTCACTGAGTTCTCACAACAGTACTATGAGACAGCACTGTCCCCATCTTTAAGATGGGACAACTGAGGCAAAAAGAGATTAAGTAGCAGAATGATCTCAGCTCGTAAGTGGCAGAGTCAGGATCTGAACCCAGAGCCAGGGCCCTAACTACCAGGCACTCCACTGACCATCTCTATCAAACAAGCACAGAAGCCAGGGCTCCACAAGCTTTACTGGTGTGACCTACTGGCCTGACTTTATCCACACCATTAGCATCTTCCCATGGGCATAACCGAGATGAGGTTGAGCATTATCCGTCCATTAACACCTTACAGTAAACGTGAGTTTGAGAAGCTCTGGAAGGGCAGCTCTTAGAGGACAGAGGGGGAGAATTTATGGGCAGCACACAGGAGACAGGGTAAGAGGAACTTGGATGTGGCTGTAATTTTTACAGAAACGGTACCATCCCCAGTGTGAGTTTATTAAGGGTGGTTGCCCGCAGGCTAGTTCTAAGGGATGGGCACTCTTCGAATAGAAAGCATCCAAGACACACGGGCTGAATGAGAGCTCCATGGGGTGAGGTGGGAACTGTAGTCAGTATCAGATCATAAAAAACAACCAAGCTTGCTGCCTCAGTCTTTAATTAAAATGCCACATCCAAACACTGGGAGGCGGAGGCCCTTAGAAACTTGTTCACACGTTTCCGAAGAGGCCTAGAAGATTAAATTCTTTATTTGTTCCTTTAAAGAAAGAGTTGTGTGTGACTGCCTCACTGGATGAATTAGGGACCTCCACAGTCCTTATGCCGGGCTCCCCCAGTGTCTCAGCAGGAAAGAACCCATCTGCAATTCAGGAGACGCAGGAGACTCAGGTTCGATCCCTGGGTTGGGAAGATCCCCTGGAGGAGGGAATGGCAGCCCACTCCAGTATTCTTGCCTGAAGAATCCCATGGACAGAGGAGCCTGGCGGGCTACAGTCCAGGGGGTCACGAAGAGTCGGACGTGACTGAAGCGACTTAGCATGCACACACAGTCCTTTACTGTAAAATCCTTAAGATTCTGCAACAAGGAGCAGGAGCGATCACACGAGCTCAATTTCTTCCCCAACGTACATTCTTGAGAAGCCTGAACAACTCATGTAAGATAGAAAAGAAATGCGTTTAAGCCTTCTGGGAGGGGAGAAAGATGCCAGACAGAATTCACAATAGGAATGACATTGCTTGAAGCCACCCTGGCGAAAGCTAGCTGACTCAGAATGTGCAAGAGGGGCAGGGAGGAAGGCAATTTGACTGCAATATTTGTATATTATATTTATCTTTCTTCACAAATAAGATGATGATTGGATTCAAATCACATTTCAAACAGGATTCATTGCCGAAATGTCAAAAATGAGGTAGCACTCAACTCTGGCAAAACCTTGAAATCTGTTCCATAAAAGGCAATTTCAGCATAAAGCACGGTTAACCTTGAATAGCTAGATTAATGATCCAGCACCTTTCAACTGAGCGCCGATGAATAAACAAAACTTTACAAGCAAATTTAGCCACATCTGAGAAGAAAAGCAAAACCAATCAGGAAAGATGAATGGTGGTGAAACAGAAACATTTCGGAGCAGGAGGAGACTGACAGCAATGGTAGATGTACTGCAGAGAAGTTGTCTTTTCCCTGAAAACCCTCATGCAGCAGAGGATCCATTCTGCTTAAAAACGAAACGGCAACATCAACAACCAGATCAAACTAGATCCTCCTGCCAAACCCCCAGAGTAGTTTCTTGTACTTGGACAGTCAGTTTAAAATGCTGGGTTGTAACCACTCATCTTGCCTACTGAGCTGTATTTCTAGAAGATATCCAGTGCATCGATCTTATTCTGAGCCAGTAAGGGGAGCAAGATGGAGAAAGAAAACTACAACCCTGGACAGATGGCCCCAGGACAGAAAGAAGACACACACCATGCCTCTCTGTCCCCCAGACACATGGCACCCTGTGTCAGAGTTGGTAGAGGAGGGGGTGAGGGAAAGGACTCCAGGTTCAAGAGATCTGGCTTTAGTTCAACTGTGGCCATAACATCACTCAGGTTTGATATCTCCTTCATCCAAGCTAGAGGCTTCCCTGATGGCTCAGATGGTAAAGAATCTGCCAGCAATGCAGGAGACCCGGGTTTGATTCCTGGGTTGGGAAGATCCTCTGGAAAAGGAAATGGCTGCCCAATCCTGTATTCTTGCCTGGAGAATTCCATAGACAGAGGAGCCTGGAGGGCTACAATCCATGGGGTAGCAAAGAGTCAGACACTATCAATTGACTAATACTTTCACTTTTCACTTCATCCAGGCTGAACTAAAATCCTCAATTTAAAGATAATAAAGCCAACTTTTTTCTATGTGGGGGCCCCGGGTGCAAAGGCTGCAAAAGGCAGCCTCAGGTTGCCCTAAAGGACCTTACAGACAGCCCTTTCCAGTGGGCATTCCTGTCTGGCCTCACGCGGTCTCAGTCTAGGTTCCAGACAGCGGTACCCACAGGGTGCCTTTGGAAAGCCCCAGGACACAGGGCCAGGACATCGCGCCCATCCACACTGAGCTGCAGAACAAGGACCACGTGATGAGGCCCTCCACAGGGCCAAGTTCAAGGTCCCCAGCCACCAGAAGATCTCCACCTCCAAGGAGTGGGGACTTACCAAGTTGATTGCAGAAGAATTTGAAGGCATGGCGGCTGAAACGTGGCTCATCCCGGAAGACTGTGGGATCAAATCCATCCATAATCATGGCCCCCTGGACACAGGCCCTGTCCCTTCTCACTCAGGCCCCGTCAGTAAATCTTGAAAGTGAAGTGAAAGTGTTAGTCACTCAGTCATGTACAACTGTTTGCAACCCCGTGGACTGTAATCTGCCAGACTCCTCTGTCCATGGGATTTTCCAGGCAAGACCTATTTTAGGGAAAAACACGTCTAAGCCCCCAAAGAGAGGTGTTCAAGGACACTCACCATAGTGATGCTTGTCTCAGGGAATAAAGAAAAAAGAAACAGAGAAACAGCCTAAATGTGCACTTTATTCCGCATCCAGATTCGATGTAATGGTCCATAACGTTAACCACCATTTACTTTCCCCCTAGAACTTCAACTCATATGCCCTTCTGTGTTTCCATTTCTAGACCAACCAGATGTCGATTCCCTCTGGGTTCAGACCAAAGCTACTGAGATGGTCTTAATCAGAATAAAGAAAACCATGTACCACGTGGACCCACGTCACTCTGAGCAGAGGGTCCCCGGCCCCCTCCATGTGCAGTGCTGCCAGCAATGTGGCTACCACCCCTTCCAAAGAGAAGAGAGGGCCAACGAGACTGCTGCATTCACACCTGGATTCCCAGGGCTTAGAGCACAGAGGTGCCCAGTAAAATCCTCCAAATGGGTGCACTTCCTCCCCCATTTTTCTGACAGGCTCCTCGGTCAGGGTCCCCGAGGTGGCTCAGTGGAAAATAATCCGCCTGCCAGTGCAGGAGATTTGAGTTCTATCCCTGGGTCTGGAAGATCCCCTGGAGCAGGGTATAGCAACCCACTCCCGTATTCTTGCCTGGACAATCCCATGGACAGAGGAGCCTGATGGGCTACAACCCATGGGGTTTTCCAGATAAGAATACGGGAGTGGATTGCCATTTCCTTCTCCAGGGGATCTTCCTGATCCAGGGGTCAAACCTGCATCTCCTGCACTGGCAGGCAGATTCTTTACCACTGAGCCCCCCGGGAAGCCCTGTGACACCCTGCGGCCCCCAAACCTGCATCTCCTTTTGCAGCATCCCTCCTGGTTAAGGGGTTCTGCTCTTTCCTGCTTCCTCGGAGGGTCACCAAGCCCTGCAGGCCTCACTCCTAACATGGTTCTAGAATCTTATCCCTCTGTCTAATGAAATCAGTCCCCTTATCCCAATCCCGCTTCTTCCAACAAACTCTCCCCATGCGATCATCGCACTCCAGGGATCCAACCCTTGTCTCTGGCATCTCCTGCAGTGGCAGGCAGCTTCTTTACCACTTGAGCCGTCGGGGAAGCCCCCATTTTCCCATTGGGCGATTTAAAGCACGGCCTGCTCTCTTCACAGCTTGAGTCTCCCTGCCTCTCAGACGCCTCCTACTGCAGAAGGAACCACACAGACCCAGGGACAGAAGTCTCTCCAGATACCCGCTAAGAAGACCAGGGACTTCCTCACGCCCACGCTTTCTTCTTTTCCCTCCTATTACAGTGGGAGGAGTCCCTTCTCACACCTGTCCCTGCCCGATAGGAGCCCCGGATGAACACTCTCCCTCCTGAAGGAATCGCCCTTAGGCCCCTGCCAGGCTTTTCCCAGTACTGAGACCCTCAAACATCTCCATCTGATGACCTTCTCTTGATCTCACACCTATCTCAAGTCTTTCCCTTCTTCCACAGCAGAGCTTAGTGAGACCGACTGTCTCTCCTTTCTCACTTTCCACTGGCTCCTCAAGTCCACCAGCCTCTGGCCCCGGCCTGTCTCCATCATAACATCAGTCATATTTCTCTTATAGCTCAAGTCAACGGCGGGTTCAAATCCTTCCATGACTCCACTTCTGTGAACTGTTTGATAGAAACGATCGCGTCTCTGCGCATCAAGTCTGCCCCCTTGGCATCCACTACACGATGTGACACGTGCCTGGCCTTCCTCCTACCCCCCTGCTCACGCTTTGTTTTTCAATGGTTCTTTCTCTGCCCTCCCGTAAACTCTGAAGGTCCCCAGCCATCAGCGCTGGGTGGAGCAATCACATAATTTACTTTCCAAGCTGGGGCAGACGGACAATGAAAGGGCTGCTACTGGAAATGGTGCTGAGACAACAGGCAGAGAGCAGGAGCAGCCAGTTCACTGAGATGCATGGCGACCCTCACGCTGGCACCTGATCTTTTCTTTCTGCCTCCCTCCCAAGGGAGCATCTTCCATCGCCAGGATTTCAAGCCCCCTTGCGTCTCTGATGAACTCTCAGTCACATCCCTACATCCAAACCTCAGCTGGGTCCCCTACAGGAGCCCCAAACCCAACATTTCCATATTGAGCTCAGCATCTTTCCCTCTATCCAATTTAGTCTTTATGTTCCGCAAAAGGGACCCCCCATCGTCTCAAAGGTCCGATTTGGGAAATTGGGCATCATCCTCACTTTTCTGCAGTCCTGGTGGGCAATCATCTGCTCTTCTCATCCATCCTGTTAAAAGTGGTCAGTTCAGTTCAGTCACTTAGCCACGTCCGACTCTTCACGACCCCATGGACCACAGCACACCAGGCTGTGTCCATTATCCCTCTGGCTGCTTCTCTGTTTCCAGGGCCAATCTTCTCTCAACAGGATCAAAGCTACAGACGCCAACCTTGTCCCTTCACCCCCATTTCTGCACCATCCCCCCCCCCACCTTGAACCCTTGTGCACATTCTAGGAGGAGTGAACTTCTAAAGAACCATTCAAGGGATTTTACAAATCTGATCATTATAGCTTGGGATAATGGCAATGAGGAAAATAAAGAGGGTGTTGAGATCACACACGATTCAGGGGCGTATAGTTTAATTAGGGAGCAGAAGGACCGCCCCCTAGAGGTAGGGACATTTCATCGCTGACCTCTCAAGGATGAGGAGCAGCTGACCAACAGTGAAGCGCAATCCAGGACTAGGGAACAGCCACTGCCGATGCCCTGAGGCAGTGAATAGCCTAGTTAGAAATGGGAGAGTCTGAGCACGCTCCCACACCATCAGAAGCCCACCGGGGGACAGCCGTATGCAGTCTGACACCCTTGCCATGAGAAGCGGGGGACACCCAAGACCAAAGTGACAAACCGCAAGTCCAGCCTCTCTACAACCTTGATCAGGGAGACTTTAAACCTGCCAACAGAAAGATGCAGAAAGGTGCCCAGGGAGTTGTCGAGAAGGACCGTGGCACCAAGGGTTGCTGCGTCTGGAAAGACTCCCCGCCCCCACAGGTGCCCAACGCCCCCGGCTCCCTTAGAGGTTGACCAGCTGAGGGCAGAGGCGGCGAGCTGGCAGCTGTGCCCGAGTCCAGGGCAGATGGAGCTCCGAGGCTGCAGGGAGCCGAGGGCATGAGAAGCATCTGCTGCGGCAGCCACCGCCCCCAACGACACAGGCTCTGGCGGCCGAACCTCCAGACACATCTTGATAAATGAGCCATCATCAGAGACTGGAACCTGATACAGGCTTGCCGCCCACACCCGTGGTCTGCGGGGATCCGGAGGACACAGGAAGACGGCACCCGATGGCCTTCTGCGGCGTGAAAGGACAGTCAAGCAGGGGGATTAGGGACAAGACATGGACGCGCCTGGAAGCCTGGCACATCTTTGGCACAGCAGCCTGAGGAGCTGGGCGGGGGGTTTTCCAACTCAACAGGGAAGCCGGGAGGTTGGAGCTCCCGAGCACTGGGAATCCA
This sequence comes from Muntiacus reevesi, assembly GCF_963930625.1. Classification (NCBI taxonomy): domain Eukaryota; kingdom Metazoa; phylum Chordata; class Mammalia; order Artiodactyla; family Cervidae; genus Muntiacus; species Muntiacus reevesi. The sequence goes on along the minus strand of NC_089250.1, from coordinate 184,528,104 downwards.
GGCCTGGGATGCCCCGTTCTACTATGTGTGGCCTACCACTCCATTTACTGCCTCTATATAAAATTACATTCCTGATTAAAATTTTAGTGCCAAACATTTTATATGATTACAGACAGAAAGTCAAAATTTGCATTTAAATAGACACATTAAAAACACTCTGTGGAGGGAAGAGGGACAGCAAAGCAATCTCTAGGAGCCTTTCAAGAGGGGGTGAGGGGCTCCAGGGGTGGGGTTTCATTTCCTCTGTCAACAGAGACCTTGACCCCCTCCCCCTGAAATTCCACCCGACTGGACGTCCTACTAGGGTCTGCTCACATGTGCCCACAGCAGTTCTCCTCGGCCAGGACTTGTCAGAGATCAGGGCACTATCATTTATTAATGAAATGTGTATCACTGCCATACTGAATTGAAGGAGATACCCTCAATGTTCACCCCGGCCCCATCCCAGAAGCTCAGAAAGTGACCTTATCTGGAAGTGGGATGTGGACAATGAAGTCAAGTCAAGATGAGGCCATACTGAATTAGGGTGTGCGCTGATCCAATGACTGGCCTCCTTAGAGAAAAAGAGCGGACACGCAGACACGTGGCGGGAAGGCCCTGTGAAGACGCAGACGTGGATTGGAGTGGTGCCATTTACCGCCCAAGGGAGGCCAGAGATCCCGCACAACCGCTGTGGTCCAAAACAGGCAGAGAAGGACTCTGAGAGAAAGCTTTTTGGAGGGTGCATGGCTCGACCAAGAGTTTGATTGTAGATGTATGGCCTCCAGAAATGTGAGAAAAGACAGTTGTACAGTTTCAGGCTCCCCAAGTATGTGGCCACCAGAAGTGTGAGAGACTGAGTTTCTGTTGTTTAAGTCACTCAGTTTACAGGTACTTTGTTAGAGCAGGCTTCCCAGGTGGAGCTAGAGGTAAAAAAGAAAAAACCCACTGCCAACGCAGGAGACTCAGGTTCAATCCCTGGGTAGGGAAGATCCCCTGGAGGAGGGAATAGCAACTCACTCCAGTGTTCTTGCCCTTGAAGTCCCATGAACAGAGAAGTCCAGTGGGCTGCCGTCCATGGGGTCACGAAGAGTCAGAACATGACTGAGTGACACAGAGCAAGAAGCAAACACGCCTGCCCGCTAAGTGGCAGGCCAGCTGCCATGGGCAGAGCAGAGAATATAAAGAACAAAGCCACCAGTCTCATGGGACTTGGAGTCTGGTGGGAGAGAGAAACCACTCGGAGAGTCACAGAACTCAACATACAACTGCAACCAGGAATAATTGCTATGAGAGAGATCAGCACAGGAGGAGAATTCATGATGGAGGGGGCTTACTTTGCCCAAAGGAGTCAAGGGTGGATCCCCATAGAAAAGGTCAGTGAGCTCAAATAGGGAGACAGAGTCATATCAATATAGATACAGGGAGGTGGGTGTTGGGGGAGGCCAGGCAGCAAGAAGGGCAATCCTCAGCCCAGAACCCCTGCTGATCCCCAAAACCACAGGAAGGCGTCTGCACAGTAATCACTCCCTGGACCTGGCCACTCAGGGGCAGTGTGTCATCACTCTTTATTGGGGGGACAGAAGGGAGGAAGGGTAGGAAGGGGTCTGTTTTTAATGGGCCCCCCTTGTGTGGGGCTTCCCTCAGAGCTCAGTTGGTAAAGATTCCACCTGCAATGCAGGAGACCCCTCTTCGATTCCTGGGTAGGGAAGATCCGCTGGAGAAGGGAAAGGCTACCCACTGCAGTATTCTGGCCTGGAGAATTCCATGGACTGAACAGGGGTCGCAAAGAGTCGGACTCGACTGAGCGGCTTTCACTTCACTAGTGTTGAGATGCTGGAAATCATCCCTGCTCTGCCATCAATCAGAGCCGATTGACCTTGGCTTCATCCACAACCCTGTGAGTTGAGGCTCTGGGTTTCTGTCTGGAGGAGGGGGAGGCTGGGCTGGCCGGCTTCCAAGGGGCTGCCGAATGATGGTGTGATTCTGTACATCCCAGGAGCACCGGCAGAGAACGGGCGGTGGGCTTTCCTAGAGCATTTTCACAGAAGCCAGAACTGCACAGGCCTTGTCATCGTCTTCCCGCCTGGAAGTTATCACCTGCCCACAGATACATGAGGACACAGCACAGGCTGTCTTCCTTTGGCTTTGCCTTAGGGGAGGACACATACCCTAACCCTAACCTAACCCTAACCCTGAGCTCAGAGGTTCATTCAATTCGTTCATAGAACCGTCTACGTTGGCTTTATAGTTTTTTCTTTTCTTAATGGCGCATAATGGCTTTACAACATTGTATTTGTTTGTGCTGTGCAACAAATCGAACCAGCTGTAAGCATGCATATAAACTCTCCCTTTTAACCCTCCTTCCATCTCCCCTTCCCGCCCCTCTGGGTCGTCAAAGGGCACCAAGCTGAGCTCCGCGCCACACAGCAGCTTCCCAGCACTATCTGCTTTATACTCCGTGGCATGTACATGACAAGGCTGCCCTCCCATTAGTCCCGCCCTCCCCATCCCCCTGCTTGTCCACATGCCGGTTCTCTACAATCGTGCTTCTATTCCTGCCTTGCAAATAGGTTCATCTGCTACCACTTTTCTAAGATTCCATGTATATGTGTGTTAATATACAGTATGAGTTTTCCTCTTTCTGAATTACTTCACTCTGCATGACAGACTCCAGGAATATCCACATCCCTACAAATGACCCAACTGTGTCCCTTTTTATGACTGAGTAATATTCCACGGCCTATTTGTACCACATCATCTTTATCCGTTCATCTGTCAGTGGACATTTATGTTGCTTCCATGTCCTGGCTATTGCAAATAGTGCTGGAATGAGCACTGGGGTGCATGTGTCATTTTGAAGTATGGTTTTCTCAGGGCGTATGACCAGCAGTGGGATTGCTGACTTTGGCTCTATTTTCAAAGGAGAAATTAACCTGGGAAAGGTGGCCAAACAGTGACCAATTAAAGGCTTCAGCTTTGGAGACTGACACGGAGAATTCGCTGTGAAGGCCCCCGAGACATTCCTAGAAGACACCCTATTTACCCTATTTCCTTTTGGTGTTTTGGCAGCAGAACATAATATTGCACCAGGAGACTCCTCCTCCCTAAACAAAGGACTTCTGAGACTCCCTGTGTACACACACATTGGCCTGAAAATATTTGAAAGTTGGACCTGGCAGGGTCTCAAGTAGAGAATGAAAAAAAAGGAGCAAAGAGGAACTCGATACACCCAGAGCTGCGAGTCTTTGTTCTGCAGGCCGTTTTCACACTTCCTCGGGCGAATGGATTATTAAAACTGCCAGTTGCTAACAGGAATCCCACCTCTTCAGACTGATAAGATAAATCTTGACAGCCTAAGAAATCTTTATTTCACTCAGAAGTTATTTGTTCCCATCGCATGCTCACAGATTAAGAATAAAAATTGATTTGACTTCAAAGGAAGGCGTTTTATAATTCAGCTTGCCTTCTCCCCCACTCCACCCAGGCACGATTACTCAATACCAACCAGTGGCAATAACAAGGCGTGTTTCTTAGAGCTGGATGGGAAAACAGAACTTCTGCACAAGAACATTCAGGCAGGATGTAAATGGCCTGGGAAAAGGCATTTTCAGTGGAAGTTATTTGTCTCCACATTCTTACCTATGTGACACAACATCCTGTCTTCTGATCTAAGCTTCATCAGGAACATTTTATCTAAAGACACCAAGACCCATAATAGACCCAGAAAGGAAAACAAAAAGAAATTTTTACAAATTTGGATTCCGTTCTTTTCATAATGTCCCTGTGAGAAGAATTTGCTTCTCATTTCAGTTTCTTGTTTAGTCGTTGTTCAGTCACTAAGTCGTGTCTGACTCTAGGGGGCCCCATGGACTGTAGCCCGCCAGGTTCCTCTGTCCACGAGATTCTCCAGGCAAGAATACTGGAGTGCGTTGCCATTTCCTACTCTAACAGGTCTTTACCACTGAGCCACTACAGACGACCTCTCATTTCATTAGGGGGAGAGGATAAAAAGAGATGGCTAAAACAGCTATTTTGAGACAGGAGCCATTTAACATGCACGTTTTCCATCAACTCTCAGGCAAATTCCTTCCAGCCAGTTCTGCTGCCTGATCATGAAATGGTCTCCAAAGTAGGATCTTAGACATTGACTCCAAAGCAAAAGCTTGTCCCTTGATCACATGATCCAGTGAATCACTGCAAGACTACACAATGCCCGTCCATTCTTAAAATATCTGCTGATTTCAATAGAATACTCCTTAAATGACCTCAGAGCAAATAAATATCTGTTCAGAGAATATGAATCAAGTCTATTTTCAGTGCTAAAAATAAAAAAAATAACTGATAAAGCAGCTTCACTCTCCATGAAAAGTCAGAGCAGATATTTTTTGCTAACTTACTGGCTAACTGATTTAACTGACTAACTGGACAAATCGAATACTAAGTCCTTTCTACATACTTAGCGCTAAGCACTATGTACTAAGTGCCAAGCACTATAGCAGATATGGACTCAAAGGTGATCGTTACAGTCCTGACTGTGGTTTTCTGTCAAATTCAGAAAATGAACAGATTTTGAGTGAAGACCAAATGGAACTAAAATGATATATACAACAGTTCAGTTCAGTTGCTCAGTCGTGTCCGACTATCTGCGACCCCATGAATCACAGCACACCAGGCCTCCCTGTCCATCACCATTTCCCGGAGTCTACCCAAATCCATGTCCATCAAGTCAGTGATGCCATCCAGCCATCTCATCCTCTGTCGTCCCCTTCTCCTCCTGCCCCCAATCCTTCCCAGCATTATGGTCTTTTCCAATGAGTCAGCTCTTCAATTTGGTACCAAAGAACCCAGAAGTATAACCTAGGAAGCCACATATTGATGAAGCAGACAGGCAGACCTCCTCCGATACAGTTGTCCTTTCTCCACCCAACTAAGCATCAACCCAGCTAACAGTGCTCCCACCAGCCAGCCAACACTCCTACTAACTGATATTAGAGCATCTATTCTGTGCCAGACATGGTCCGAGGAAATGGGGATACAAACATGACTGTGAAAACAGAATCTCTTTCCTCAATCACCTCATAGTCTATAAGACTGACAAAAGATAATAGTAATAATAAATGCTATGGGATAGGCAAAAAAAAAATTAACCTATCTTCTGGAAATGCTCTGGGTAAATAGTTATTCTTACATATTACAAATGGAATGTAATCCCTATGGAGGGAAGTTTAACCCACTCCAATATTCATGCCCTGAAAGTCTCATGGACATATGAATGAGCCTGGTAGGCTGCAATCCAGAGTCGCAAAGAGTTGGACATGACTGAGCACATGTGCACACATAAACATTCATTTGCGTTTTTCTTATCTACCCATCCCACTTCTAGGGATATATTTTGAAAGTAACCCTCCAATAAGATTCAAAACAACAAACAAGCACATGGACAAAAGCTGATCCATTATAGTAGTGTTTACATTTATAAAATATGGATAACAGCCTACATGTGCACACAATAGGAGACAGGTTCAATAATCCACAGTCACTCAAAGAAAGGAGTATTATGCAACTGTTAAAAAAAGAACGAGATAGGGAGTGATTTGCAGGATATAATGTCCAGGAGAAAATCAAAGTGCGCTGATATGTTCTGATTCTAAGTCAAGTCCAACTCTTGCGACCCCATGGACTGTAGCCTGCCAGGCTCCTCTGTCCATGGGATTCTCCAAGCAAGAACACTGGAGTAGGTTGCCACTTTCTTCTGCAAGGGATCTTCCTGACCCAGGTCTCCTGCACCGCAGGCAGATTCTTTACTGACTGAGCTACAAGGGAAGACCCAGTAAAAGAAATGCTCAGTCCTCCAAAAAGTATCATTACATGTGTATCAGGTAGACCTAAATTTGGATAGAGAGCTTTAAATGCAAGGATATGAGATTTTACAGAGCTGAAAAAAGACAGCAGTATGACTCGTTTGTGCCTAATTGCCTGTAAATAGTCATGGTAGAATAAAAGAGGTACTGAAGAGTTCATGGTAGAAGAAAAAAAAGAGGTTTGTGCCTAATTGCCTATAAATGTTCAAGGTAGAAAGAAAAAAGAGGTACTGTATACTAAAAAAAGAGCATACAAAGCAGATACCATCCTTTGTGTGAGATAAAGGGAGAAATAAGGAAAACACAAACATTTGCTAATTTTAGGGTAAATGCACAGGAAAAATAAATTAAAAGATAATGAAAATGCTTACTTAAGTGGAAATAGAATAGAAGCATTTGGAATGGATGAGGGACACTTTGTGAGCATAATCTATGAAGGGTTTTGAGTTCTGGAATGATAGTCATGTTTAACACAAACAAAAATCAAAATTAAACATAATCTACATGGATGAAGGACAAGGTACTCAAATGAAGTATAAGCAGGAAAACAATGGATCTATCTGTATTTCAAATGAATAATATAGCACATTGAAAGAGGAAAAATGAATGAATCTATATATCTTCAGAACAAAACAGAACATCTTGACTATATACATTTATACTGAAGATAAAATAACTGTAAACAAATATTGAACACTAGTTGATAGGTTTATTTTTCAAAATAGCATGGGTTAACATTTCAGAAATGATTTTCTGGGTACTCGAGGATAAAGGAAATAAGTAACACTATGAGAGCCAGGTTCTTATTGTTGGAGAAGGTAGGTAAGAATATGGAAAGGAGTGTCATATTATATCAGAATTTGAGATGTCATATAAGTCCATGGCTTTTCAAAGATAAGATAGGTATACGTGGCTATGTACCTATATGTGTTTTTACCTAACTATCCATAGTACGCACTGAAAGGGCCTCCAAAACATGAGCACTCAGGACTTTGCTTCTAAATGCCATTCAATGCTAAAAGGAAGCAGTGTTCCTTAAAGAAGCATCTGGTGCCACAGTTGGGGAAGGGCTGGTACAAGATGAGCCTGGAACAGCCTGTGGTACCAAAAAGTAAGGACCTCATTATGGCTTTTCCAATAGTCATGTATGGATGTGAGAATTTGACCATAAAGATGGCTAAGCAACGAAGAATTGATGCTTTCAAATTGTGGTGCTGGACTGCAAGGAGATCAAATTACTGAATCCTAAAGGAAATTAACCCTGAATATTCACTGGAAGGACTGATGCTGAAGCTGAAGCTCCAACACTTTGGCTATCTGATGTGAAGAGCCGACCCATTGGAAAAGACCCTGATGTTGGGAAAGACTGAGGGCAGGGGTGAAGGGGGCGAAAGAGGATGAGATGGTTGGAAGGCATCACTGACTCAATGGACAAGAATCTGAGCAAACTCCAGGAGACAGTGAAGGACAGGGAAGCCTGGTGGACTGCAGTCCATGGGGTCGCAAAGAGTCTGACATCACTTAGCAACTGACAACAACAAAGAATGAAAGGGATGAGTCAAAAGGACACAGAAGCCAGTTAAAAAGGGCTTCCAAGTGACCAAATAGGGTGTGGCGTGAGCACTGAAACAAAGAGTAACAGATTGTAACCCACTGAATAAAATGAGTTCATGACTCCACATCTGATACACAGGATTAAATGAATACATGAAGGAAAAGAAAGAGAAGGCAAACTAATAAATGTAAGTGTGATGGACTTAGAGAAGCCACCCTTTTACAGCCATCATGATCGTAACTGACTCAGGCAAAAGCTACCAGTGGATGCTAAAAACAAGTGAATGAAGATTTGACAGCAAACAGGATATTCACAAAGTTAAAAAGCATTTTCCGCCAAACTACTTGTTAATGACAATGGGAAACTTCTCAGACAGGTATCTGGAGACTCCATCTGAACCAGGTGATTAAAGATAACATTGCCAGTGGGATACAACAACATCATGTGCTTCTTGACACGATTCACTGGGGAAAGCTGGATACGAGAACCTCTGTGATACAACTGGCAAAGTGCGATCCCTGACTCCATTCAGGAGGAAACAGCTAGAAAACCAAGTGGAGGGTTATTTACAAAATCACTGGCCTATACTCTTAAAATTTGTCAAGATCATGAAAGGCAGAGCAAGACTGTGTTACTGTTCTGGACTGGAAGACACTAAAGAGATGACAACTAAATGAAATGCATGATAAACTGAATTCTGGGCCATGAAAACTGCTATCAAGAACATTCTGGGGTCAACTGATGAGCTTAGAAAATGAACTGTGGATTAGTTAACAGGACTATTAAGTATGTTAAATCTCTTTATTTTGACACTATTGTGGTCATGTAAGAAAATGTTCTTAGCAGTGAGGGGCTGCAATAGACAAGGATGACAGGACACCATGTCGGTAACTTACACTAAGAGAGTTAAGAATAAAAGTAAGTATGTATGGGACTTGCCTGGCAGTCCAGTGGTTAAAAATCCAGCTGCCAAAGCAGGGGACATAGGTTCAATCCCTGGTCCTAGAAGATTCCCCCTGCTTCAGAGCAACGAAGTCCAAGCACCACAGTACCAAGCTTATACTCTGCATCAAGAGCAGCCACTGCGATGAGCAGCCAGATCACCGCAACTAAAAAGTAGTTCCCACCTGCCGCACCTAGAGCAAACCCGAGTGCATCGACAAAGACCCAGTGCAGCCTAAGCTAATTAAAGTTTAAAATCCTTCCCTTAAAAAACAAGCACGCAGTATAGATATGGTAGTGGAAATGATAGCTAGATAAGTAGATAGAGAGGCAGATAGATGAAACAGACAGGGAGAGAAGAGAGAAAGAAGGAAGGATAAATCAAACAGTGAAAAATTAAACAACTGGTAAAATAGGTAAAATATATAGAAAAGCTATTCTCACACTTCTTGAAATTTTGCCATAAGTTAAAAATCATACTCACATTTAAAAAAATTTATCTAAGTATGTGCGAGATACAAATGTGAACCAGAAGACAAGCCCTTCATCCTCTCTAGGACTTAAGTCTCCTTGCCTAGGAAAGGAACCGAACCAGGTCGTATGACCTCCAGGCTCTGCTCTGGCTCTATCAGTGACTGGTTTAGGATGGTATAAAATGTAAAGATCCTTGGAAACAAGGGAAACAAGGATTTTTGGAGGAATGCGAGACGGTTTGGAAAACTTCACATGAGAGGTAGGTTTGGAGGGTAAGCATGACTTATATAAAGAAGAAAGTAGGAGGGTGACCTTCTGAGGTCATGGTAAGACCTGAGTTCTCCCACCAGCCCTCAAGGGCCTGGAAGGATCTATTCTTTCCTAAAAACTTTAGGTCTAAAGAGAGCAACTCAAAGTAGAACTTGCATAGAATTAACCATTCTTCCCCAACCGCTAGAGCTAATTAAGAGGTACCTGTTCATTAGAGATGGGTCTAAGGGAAGGCTTCTCAAAACAGCCTCAGCTTTCTTTTCCTTTCAGATCACTATTATTTTCATTAACCCTGTCAACTTTTCCATCATTCCATAGAGAAAAATAATCAACGAATTCCTTAAGATTGTGTAAATTTGAAGCAAATGTGTTTTTATTTATAAAAAAATATATAAAACATTTCAGATGCACAGCAGTATTTTTTTTTTATTGGAGACAAGTGGTATTATAATACAACTAACATTTGCTTCGTATACCCAGTTTGGTAAATAAGATATCATCAACAGATTAGAAGCCCCCAGGTACACTTAACATATATGCCTATGTGTTAGTTGCTTGGTCATGTCCGACTCTGAGATCCCACAAACCGTAGCCGGTCAGGCTCCTCTGTCCATAGGATGCTCCAGGCTGAATACTGGAAAGGGTTGTCATGCCCTCCTCCAGGGGATCAGAATACTGGAGTGGATGCCATGTCCTCCTCCAGGGGATCTTTCTGACCGAGGGATTGAACCCGGGTCTCTTATGTCTCCTACGTTACCACTAGTGCCCCCTGGAAGCCCACAGACACGTCTCACTTTGGGCTATTTCTTCCTGCCACACTGACTTTGAATTTTCCCAAACCGCTTTGCAGGAAAATGTAAGAACATCCAGGGTTTGTTTTTCTAAGCAGGAGTTGAGGATTTAGGTAATCCCAGGCATTGGGGAAGATAGGTACGGTTTTTGTGGTTGGGAGAGAATCTGACTCTTCTAAAATATTTTTTGCTTTCTGTTCCTGGCATCATACTCCCTTTTCTGTTATTACAACCTTCTTACCTGTCCAAACCATACAACACGCAGGCACTGGTTTGCATCATAGGAAAGAAAAACAACCCAGTTCCCTCTCCCCTGCCCCGTCCCTACCTAATTTCAAATGCGTAAGGAAATCCAAAAACAGCTAAACCTGCAGTGACATAAGGACCTGCTGATATTCAATACAAGCCAAGGCTGAGTCCCAGCTGCCAACATCAGGGTCCCTGCTTTATTCATTCTGCCCTGGTTTCATCATCAGCTTTGAGCTGAAACTTCCGCTTTCACTTCCAAAGCTCAGGGAGGAGCCACAAGCCGCCAATGTAGAATGAGGAAGAAGGCAGTGGGTTACGCCAACGGACAACGTGGAAAAGCCAAGAGATGCCCCACAAGTGTACATCCTCTCGTCACGTGCACTTTTAAAGAAGACACAGAGGAAGTGCTTACTGTTGACAGAACCCACAGCAGCATGTGGAGATGAAGCACCATACAGAAAGCAGCCTTGATAGTCCTGTAAGATGGAAAAGGGCAGGAGGGCTGATTCCTGGAATCACAAGAAACTGGTGTCTGTTTCATGCTACTTCTGCAAACTTCAGCCTGTCCTTTCAGCTACCTGTGGCTCAGTTCAGTTCAGTCACTCAGTTGTGTCCGACTCTCTGTGACCCCATGGACTGCAGCACGCCAGGCCTCCCTGTCCATCACCAACTCCCAGACTTTACTCAAACTCTTGTCCATTGAGTTGGTGATGCCATCCAACCATCTCATCCTCTGTTGTCCCCTTCTCCTCCTGCCTTCAAGCTTGCTCAGTATCAGGGTCTTCTCCAATGAGTCAGTTCTTTGCGCCAGGTGGCCAAAGTATTGGAGTTTCAGCTTCAGCATCAGTCCTTCCAATGAATATTCAGGACTGATTTCTTTTAGGATGAACTGGTTGGATCTCCTTGCCGTCCAAGGGACTCTCAAGAGTCTTCTCCAACACCACAGTTCAAAAGCATCAATTCTTCTGCACTCAGCTTTCTTAACAGTCTAACTGTCACATCCATACATGAATACTGGAAAAACCATAGCTTTGACTAGATGGACGTTTGTTGGCAAAGTAATGTCTGCTTTTTAATATGCTGTCTAGGTTGGTCATAACTTTTCTTCCAAGAAGCAAATGTCTTAATTTCACGGCTGCAGTTACCATTTGCGGTGATTTTGGAGCCCCCAAAATAAAGTCAGCCACTGTTTCCATTGTTTCCCCATCTATTTGCCATGAAGTGATGGGACCAGATGCCATGACCTTAGTTTTCTGAATGATGAGTTTTAAGCTAACTTTTTCAGCCTCCTCCTTCACTTTCATCAAGAGGCTCATTAGTTCTTCTTCGCTTTCTGCCATAAGGATGGTGTCATCTGCATATCTGAGGTTATTGATATTTCTCCCAGCAATCTTAATTCCAGCTTGAGCTTCATCCAGCCCAGCATTTCTCATGATGTTCTCTGCATATACGTTAAATAAGCAGGGTGACAATATACAGCCTTGACGTACTCCTTTCCTGATTTGGAACCAGTCTGTTGTTCCATGTCTAGTTCTAACTGTTGCTTCCTGACCTGTATACAGATTTCTCAGGAGGCAGGTCAGGTGGTCTGGTATTCCCATCTCTGGAAGAATTTTCCACAGTTTGTTGTGGTCCATATGGTCAAAGGCTTTGGCATAGTCAGTAAAGCATATATAGACATTTTTCTGGAACTCTTCTGCTTTTTCAATGATTCAGTGGATGTTGGCAATTTGATATCTGGTTCCCTTGCCTTTTAAATCCAGCTTGAACATCTGGAAGTTCACAGTTCATGTACTGCTGAAGCCTGGCTTGGAGAATTTTGAGCATTACTTTACTAGCGCGTGAGATGAGTGCAATTGTGCGGTAGTTTGAGTAGTTGCCCTATCTGTAAAATGGGGATAATAGGAGTACCTAAATCCTAAATTGGCTGCAAAAATCTAATAATTTCAGTAAGGTATTTATAGCAGAATTCAGTACATGAGAAGATGATGCTAATAATTAGTGCTGACCTGGAGTTTGTCATATGGAGTGAAGTAAGTCACAAAGAGAAGAAAAAACAATGTATATGAAGGCATATATGTGGAATTTAGAAAAACGGTGCAGATGAAGATACTTGCAGGGCAGGAATAGAGGTACAGATGTAGAGAATGGACACGTGGACATAGTCGGGGGGATGTAGGGGTTAGATGAATTGGGATGTTGGAATTGATATATAGGCGCTACTGTGTGTAAAATAGATAGTTAGTGGGAACCTGCTCTATAGCACAAAGAACTCAGCTTGGAGCTCTGTGATGACCTAGAGGGGTGTGGGGTGGGGTGCGGGACCCCAGAGGGAGGGGATATATGCAAACATAGAGCTGGTTCACTTGGCTGTACAGAACAAACACAACATTATAAAGTAACTATGTGTGATATCACTCAGCCGTGTCCAACTCTTTGCGACCCCATGGACTGTAGCCCACCCGGCTCCTCCGTCTGTGAGATTTTCCAGGTAGGAATACTGGAGTGGGTTGCTATTTCCTTCTCCAGGGAATTTTCCCAACCCAGGGATCGAAGCCGGGTCTCCTGCACTGCAGGGAGACTCTTTACCATCTGAGCCACCACGGAAGCTCAAAGTAACTATATTCCAATAAAAAATTAACACCAACAGCAATAACAAAAACAATTAGCTTTTTCAAAACCTCTCCTTTTTTTTACAGGTGAATTTTCTCACAGACTCATCCATCTGGATGGCTGTGCCTTCGCCAAGCCCATTCCCTGTGAGACGCCACAATCTAAGGAGCTAACCTCTTCCGTTCATATACAACCTCACACCGATGTTGCTGTATCTTCTCACAGTTCTGGATGGAAGCTGTTCTTGTTCAGTCGCTCAGTAGTGTCCGGCTCTTTGGACCCCCGTGGACTGCAGCATTCAGAACTGGGAGTGCTCATAAAAGGACTATACCCGCTCCCAACCCACACCAGTTCCTGTGGGAATCTTCCACAGGCCAGCGCTGACATCTGGACTCTGCCCCTGGCAACTGAGGAAGAGAGAAGGAAAGAGTTTAGCATCAGAACCCGCAGGAATCTGTTCGACGTCCTTTGGTAACCGGGGTTGAATGTGCAATTCAGGGTGAGGAATTACACACGAGGATGCTTCTGTCTCAGTCATCTGACCAAACACATCACATGTGAAACTTGAAAATTCAGTGGACCACATAGACCCTCCCAACGACCAGACGTCTCTGTGAAAGCATGTCTGCACACGTGCACACACACGTACATGCACATTCACTGGGGGGAAAATGGTCAGCTGAAGGTTCCCACTATGGGTTCAATAAAAAAAAAGAGAGGTCTGCTTAAAGCAAAGAAGCTTTCTCGGAGTTGTATGCCCCTTGGCAAGGTGAGTGTTAAAAGTAATAATGCTGAGCTTGCACTAAGTACTTTAATGTTGGGAAGAAAGTAGGAGAGAGGAAAGAAGGGGGCAGACAGGGAGAAGGAGGAGAGAGAGACAGAGACAGACAGGAAACAAGAAAAGCCTAGAGGGGAAAAAAACAAAAGCAAGAAAGATTATAAGCAAACTTTTCACCTTGGTAAACCTTGCTTTAACCAGCTTTTAGCAGCTTTAAGCAGGTAAAGGCTTTACACTGTTTGGGGAAAGCACGTTTGAATTCTGCCAGCATCTTAGCAGAACAGAATTTGAAAAAGGTCCTATTTTTCTTGGCTCACAAAGAAGAGTTGGACTTCTCACTCTAGCAGGGAACAGACGCTGTGGCATAAGGATTCGAGAGGGGGGTAGGGAAAACCTTTCTCTCCTTTCCAATGGCTTCATGCCATTGTTCAAATGCAAAATGCGGGCCACTGTGCCGCTGACAACACAGATAAGGCTTCTGGGGGCGGGGGAGTAAGTGGTTTGAACTATTTTCGTGCTCTCTATTTTTTCTGTATTTGGATTTTAGTGTGCGGTATAAAATTACACAAGTGTTCAGCCATTTTACCTATATAGACCTAGCTTCATTTAATAAAACATCTCTTTCATTTCCTAGGCCAAAAATATCACAGAATCAGACAGACTTCATTAAAAAGTAACAAGGGGGTCTGGTTCTACACGGACACAATTATTATTTCTGTCACTGGGTGTCAGTGAACAGAGCGATTGATTTTTATGTAAAATCCGTTTCTCCCTTCAGCCTCTTAGCTAAGCCCCAAAGTGTTTTTTCCTATTTCATCTTCAAAAACTTTAAGAATGTTTTCTGAATGTTTCTCTTGTTGTTCCCTTCAAAAATGTAATACTCATCCTTGCCAGAAACAACCTCAACTTTACTTAAAATGACGGTAGTGTAAAAGACAATTCCAAAAGAAACAATTATTTAAGCAAATCAATAAACCCATCAATTCCATCCTTGAAAACTCTCTAGATCACACTCTAATCCCTTTGACAGTCATTTCTGCTTCATTCTGTGCATCACTGGTCAACTTTCCAATGAAAGATTTAGGTTTTTGTGTACATTATGCTTAAATATCTGAGTCTGTTTTCCCTCCGGCCCTTTGTTTATGCCATTAAGCTTTGAATAAATGTCATTAAGTTGTACCATGGATGCTTTATTAAAGTTTATTACTCAACTGAATACCACATTATGAACAATAATCTTCAAAAATCAGATGAAGTTGAGAATCTCTGAATTTTCAATACAAGTGAAAAACGCATTTGAAGTCAATTTAGCTATTTAATGAGGCAGAGGCAACATTAGCCTCCTTTAACTTAAAAAAAGGAATTTTCTGGTAAATTTTCAAGTCTGTAATTAGGTCATTTCATGTGGAGAGAACACCTATGCAAACATGCCTTGAGATACACAGATCATCATGTCAGTGTGAGGCTGGATGGGGGAGTAGGTACCACACTGGCCCCTAACTCACATGTCACTCACTGGGACTGGGGACCCAGCAAGATTCAAGAGACAGCTAGTTTCTTCAGCTTCCTTCCCCTTTCACTCTTTGACCTTCCTTCCTCAAATTCCGGAGTAAAGGGCAATGAAGTCCCACCAGTAACGTGCTGTTTGACTGTACTGTAAAATCCAATAAAAAATAAACCATGCATTTCTGTACAGATCACCGCACAGGCATCAGTAATAGGAACCTGTGATCGCCCGTGACCCCAGATGGATCATAACCAGTCACCTTCTGGTTAAGGCCATCTCTGTTCTAGTATCAATCTATGAAGCCATCCATTCCCTCTGCCCTCTACCTTAACCTAATCTAATTTGCACGTTGTAACAGAAAGCTGCTGTCACAGAGCATCAGGTAAACTTAATTTCATATGTCCTGGCACACGAATTTGTGGGCTGGTGCCAACAGATGACATGCAAGCAGGTGGCCTCGAATCAGACAAATTTAGCACCTTGCCTCAGTGCAAGAACCCCTGACCATGTATTCTTTATGTATATTCAATATTATGGAAATGCCCAAAGCATTTGGAAAGCAGATCTCAGCATCATGGCATCTATAAGAGTGTAGCCTTTTGGTACAAGTCTTACCCTGACAAATTAGGCAGAAGATTAGTGCATGGGGCTCGGGTGGGCATTCAGAGAGGAGAATTTGACAGATACAAGTGACATGAATCCATTATATAAATTGTTTTTCATTTAAGTTTTGGATGGCTGGGGGCAGGGGGTGGGTAAGACTTCCTTTTTTGTGGTCCAAAACACTACCATGAAAATGATCCTACTGTGCATTTGGTATGAGGCAGTATGTTATAATTACCCCTCAGATGTGATCTCTAGTGAATCAAGCATTTGATTCAGTAGATTAGAATGCGAGCTCCTAGAGATAGAGATTTTATCTGTTTTGTTATCGACTCTGTCTTCACCTCACAGAATAGTGGGTGCCTCCTGGTGATTGTTGATCGGTCGCTCAGTCGTGTCTGACTCTTTGTGACCCTGTGGACTGCAGCACGCCAGGATTCCCTGTCCTCCACTATTTCCTGGAGTTTGCTCAGACTCATGTCCATTGAGTCGGTGATGCTATCTAACTGTCTTATCCTCTGCTGCCCTCCCCTTCTCCTTTGCCTTCAATCTCTCCTGGCCTCAGGGTCTTTTCCAGTGAGTCAGTTCTTCACATCAGGTGGCCAAATTACTGGAGCTTCAGCTTCAGCATCAGTCCTTCCAACAAATATTCAGGGTTGATTTCCTTTAGGATTGACTAGTTTGATCTCCTTGCAGTCCAAGGGACTCTCAAGAGTCTTTTCCAGCACCACAGTTCAAAAGCATCAATTCTTCAGGAAGAGAAGAGGATGCAATGGGAGGTGCTGATCCTCAGCTTCAATAACCTGAGGAACCTGGGATTCATCAAGACGCCACACTATACCAGCACAACTGTAGGTGGCGCTGTTTATATCGCTGTCTACATAAAGGCATCCATAGACCTGTGGGGTGGAGGGGTCCTCTCCCTGTTCCTAGAAGCATAAATGAATAGTCTTAACACCATAACATACCTTTATTAAAACCTATAATGAGTAAGTTTTTCCAGTAGTCATGTATGGATGTGAGAGTTGGACTATAAATAAAGCTGAGCGTCGAAGAAATGATGCTTTGGAACTATGGTGTTGGAGAAGACTCTTGAGAGTCCCTTGGACTGCAAAGGGATCCAACCAGTCCATCCTAAAGGAAATCAGTCCTGAATATTAATTGGAAGGACTGATGTTGAAGCTGAAACTCCAATATTTTGGCTACCTGATGTGAAGAACTGACTCATTTGAAAAGACCCTGATGCTGGGAAAGATGGAAGGCAGGAGGAGAAGGGGATGACAGAGGATGAGATGGTTGGATGGCATCACTGATTCAATAGACATGAGTTTGAGTAAACTCTGGGAGTTGTTGATGAACAGGGAAGCCTGGCATGCTGCAGTCCATGGGGTCGGAAAGAGTCAGACACGACCAAGTGACTGAACTGACCTGATAATGAGTAAGTACATTTCTGGGAAGATTATTTCCAAAACTCCCGAAATTGCATCATCTACTTTTCAAAGGCTTTGTCAAGCAATAGATAGCCCATCCTTTCCTGGAATGATACAACTGAATTGGAACTGGATGGAACTGAGTGGCATTGCCATTTCTATAAAACAGAAGAGTAGAGACTTTCAAAAATATCCAATGACAACTATAATAAAAACTTGAGAGCTAAGCTGCAAGTACATCTATCTTGCACTTGGATTCTTTTTCCAAATATAGTGTGGACAATCTGTTTCAGAATGTTATAATAATTGCCATAAATCTGATAAGAACTTTTGGTTCCAGGAGTGGAGGTATATAATAGCACTAACTCTACAGTCAATAAAAGTTCGAATTTTCTTTGCCAAAATTTTGGCACATCTCACTTTCTTATAAGGAAAATCTTTAAGGCAGGTACCAATGGGACAAATTCTATAAAGAAATACTACACAATTATATAAAAGTATAAGAAAGATTTTTTCCTTCTTATTTTCATTGCAAGGTACAGGCTGAAATCTATATGTCATATCTTTTAATTGAAAACAAGAACAGATGCAGACTGGAAATAGTTCATAAAGCCACAGAAATGAACTAAATTGAATGCCACTCAGAGTTAATAATTCACATAATCACACACAACACATTGAAAATAAGCAAAATTGTTCCTCATGCTCTGTGATCAGTACTTCCACTAATTAACAATTAAAAGAATGGTATTTTTGAAATCTTGGAGGACATAGATCACATCCCATTAATTTAATGATCTAATCTCCCTGTGTTAATTTTAAGCACCAGATAAGGTTTTATAATTCATATAAATACTACTAAACTGTTTCAAGTGTATTCTTTAAACATCCTCAGTGCTTTTATGGACTCAAAGATGCCACGAGGTACACATAGTAGGTTGTCAAATTCTGGATGGCTCATGAGACGAAAGATGCATTTGGGGTAGAAGGGATTAGGAGACTGAACGTCTGCAAAACTTCTCAATTACAGAAGTAGCAGGCAATAGGAATAGAAGTCAACAGTATGGGAGGCAATGTGTTCCTTTGTTGATGAAGTGATCTTCATTGTGTCCATGCACCAATGGCAAGGCATAGCTAAGAAAGCATGGGGCTAAAAAGTAACAATACACTGGGGCTTCTCTCATTCAGAGAATATCAGTTCAGTTCAGTTCAGTCGCTCAGTCGTATCCGACTCTTTGCGAACCCATGGACTGCAGCACACCAGGCTTCTCTGTCTATCACCAACTCGTGGAGCTTACTCAAACTCATGTCCATCAAGTTGGCGATGCCATCCCAACCATCTCATCCTCTGTTGACCCCTTCTCCTTCCGCCTTCCATCTTTCCCAGCATCAGGGTCTTTTCCAATGAGTCAGTTCTTTGCATCAGGTGACCAAAGGATTGAAGTTTCAGCTTCAGCATCAGTCCTTCCAGTGAATATTCAGGAATGATGTCCTTTAGGATTGACTATACTCTAGCCCTAAAAATGCTGAAAAACACAGCACAGGAAATCTTCCCATGAAGTGACCGAAAATTCCTATGTTCAGTGACTCATGAAGCCCAGGAAGAGTTCAAAAGACCCTTCCTAGCCACAAGCTATTAGAGACTGACTCCTCAAACCTGGGATGAATGAAAAGCTAAACAACCCACCTTCCATGGAAACCAACAGAGCATAGGGAGGGATAAAGAAAGGAGAAAGCAGACTGTAGGGTCTTAGCCTGGCTGCCTGCAGGCGTCTCAAATGCTCCATGCTCTTCTGGCCTTGAGTCACCTTCATACCTGTGCAAACAGCACCTTCTCTCGTCATCCCCTCTCCCCATAAAAGCAGGGAGATGCAAGATGCCTCTTTCCACTCTTTTCTACGTTACTGAAGAAACAGGCAATAGAGCATCACTATGGTGAGGTTATCGCTGGAATCTGCAAGCCCTGCTCTGAATCCTGGCTTCAAGCCTCACAAACTTGAAATGTTCCCTAACCTCTCTGATGTTGGGTTAAGCGAAATGAATAATAGTATCTACCTCCTGCTGTTGGGAAGATGAGGCAATCACATAAAGCACTTACCGAAGAGTGTGGTACATAATAGTTATTCAGTAAATGGAATATTCAAATGATTAATAATGGGAAAAATGAGACTTCTCAGTTTGAACTTTACCTACAGAATTGATTAGTAAATTAATAATCCAGACAAAATTTAAGTCTGCTCAATTACAAATATTACCTTTAGGCTGATGGATTTCCAATTTTTTTTCTAAGAGAAAACTTTTGGGCTCCCCCTGTGGCTCATAGGTAAAGAATCTGCCTGCAATGCAGGAGGCACAGGAGTTGTGGGTTCAGTGATCCCTGGGATGGGAAGATCCCCTGGAGAAGGAAATGGCAACCCACTCCAGTATTCTTGCCTGTAAAACTCCCATGGACAGAGGAGCCTGGTAGGCTACAGCCCATGGGGTCACAAAAGAGTCGGACACAACTGTGCACAGATGCACAACACAAGATCAAGAGATAAAATAGGAAACATTACTGCTTCACATTTTAAGTATACACAATTAATTTGGGGCAGAGTCGGGGGTCTTTTATATTGGGAGCTTTCCAGATGCCAGGCACTCCTGAAGTCTTTTATCTGTGTCGATGCATTTAATCTTCACACAGTCTCGTGAAACAGCCATGATTAGTGTCTCCCCATTCCACACGTCAGGCTCCTCAAGGTTAAATGGTTTCTCCAAAGTCTCACAGCTGGAGGGTGAACTAGACAGCGTGGAGTTCACCCTCCACCTCTACCCTCTCAACAGGGTTCTGAGATGGGGAAGATGAAACCTCTGCTTGCTACTAAACCACTGCTGGGATTTCCCAGAGTCTTTGCACCACACATTTCTGTTCCAGTGTGTTTCCAGTGCCCAGCAGAGAATCCAGAATGCATGACTCAAGAGCTTAGGCAGAGCACCTAAAACCAGCATGCAAGTTACAGATGCAAAACAGTTGGCTCCAACCATTAACCCTGGGAATGGACACCTTGCCAGCAACCACAATGCCCTCCCATGCTTACTGATAAACGGGGTTGGGGGGTGGAGTGGGGGTAGAGAGCTGGGCAACTGGGGAATAGTATAAATGGGGAGATGAAAAGGGTGGCATTTCCCCAAATGCTGAGTCAATGACAACTTCTCCATTGTGTGCCTCCCCATCCTTCTCTCAACCTTGTCATCCCAATGCAGGTACCATTTTTTCTTTTCTGTCTATTTTATCAGGGACCCAGACTCCAGCAAGAAGGCTCGTTTTCCCCCACTGTGTTGAACAATAGCATACCAGGAAGTCAGATATTTGCCTGTGACAGCAGCTGAGCGCTGTATGAAGCACAGGAAAATAAAATCTGCGGGCAGGGCGTGAGGGGAGGGACCAGGGAGAGTGACAGAAGGACAGAATCCCAGTTCAGTCTTGGCCCCAGGTAGCAGCAAGTTGGGATCCATCACCAGCTGCTGGAAGAATGACTGCCCATGGCTTTTCGTTTCCCTTCACAGAGCTGACTTATTTAGTTTTTTAGAACACGTTTGGGTTTACAGAAAAATTGCAAAGAGAGTTCTCATAGAGGACACACCCATTAATAATTTTCTTTCTTATGATCATATTGATATGGGATGTTTGTCAGATTAATGAACCAGTATCAACACATTATGATTCCCTAAAGCCCACTCTTGGAATGATTCCCTTGGTTTTCACCGAATGTCCCTTTCCTGTTTTAGGATCCCAAGAGTATCACAGCAATGGTACCTTAGTCATCCTGTCCCCTTAGGCTCCTCTGGGCTGGGACCATTTCTCAGTTTTTCCCTATTTTTGAAAACCTTGACAGTTATGAGAAGTACTGCTCAGGGATTTTGTAGACCGTCTCTCAATGAGGATTTGTCTAACATTTTTCTCCTTATTAGACTAGGGTTACTGGTCTTGGGAGGAAGATCGCAGAGGAAAAGTTCCAAGTTCATCACATCGGATCAATGGAACCTACAATCAACACAGCTATTGTTGTTGATGTGACTCTGTTCTCCTGACTGAGCAGATGTCCAACAGGTTTCCCCACCATAAAACTGCTTTATCTTCTTTGGCTTTTTACACTGTACTTTTGGGGGGGAAATCACTATGCATAGCCAGCACTCCAGAGTGCAGAGTTCTGCTTCACTACTTCGAGGATGAAGAATGTAAGTAAATTATTTGGAATTCTTCTACCCAGGAGATTTGTTTCTCCTCTTGCATGTATTAATTTATTCAAGAATTCATTTACATCAGTATGAACTTAGGGAAATTTATTTTATGTTGTTGTTGTTCGGTTGCTAAGTCATGTTTGACTGTTTAGGACCCCATGGACTGTAACGTGCCAGGTTCCTCCATCCTCCACTACCTCCCAGAAAGTGACAGTGAAAGTCGCTCAGTCAAGTCCAACTCTTTGCGACCCCATTGACTATACAGTCCATGGAATTCTCATGGCCAGAATACTGGAGTGGGCAGCTTATTTCTTCTCCAGGGGATCTTCCTGACCGAGGAATTGAACCAGGGTCTCCTGCATTGCCGGCAGATTCTTTACCACCTGAGCTATCAGGGAAGCCCACTAACTCCTGGAGTCTGCCCAAATTCATGTCCATTGAGTTCATGATGCTATCTAATCATTTCATCCTCTGCCAGCCCCCTCTTCTTTTGCCTTCAATCTTTCCCAGCATCAGGGTCTTTTCCAGTGAGTCACCTCTTCACATCAGGTGGCCAAAGTACTGGAGCTTCAGCTTCAGCATCAGTCCTTCCAATGAATATTAGGGTTGATTTCCTTTAGGATTGACTGGTTGGATCTCTGTGTAGTCCAAGTGACTCTCAAGAGTCTTCCCAGCATCACAATTTGAAAGCATCAATTCTCTGGCAATCAACCTTCTTTATGGTCCAACTCTCACAGGCGTACATGACTACTGGAAAAACCGTAGCTTTGACTATGCAGACCTTTGTTGGCAAAGTGATATCTCTTCTTTTTAATACACTGTCTAAGTAGTATATTTTATCCTTTCAGTTATAATCCAACACTACTTAATTATGTTGCTCAAATTGTTCCAGTTTAGCCATCAGGAGCTTTTTCGGGCTCCTCTATTTCTTTGACAACCCCCCACTGTTTTGTTCTCTGAGCACTTGCTTACTTTTTGGCAGTATAAGATCCTCCTGGTTCATCTTGTATATTTCCTGTCTAAGACCTGAACTCATCTACTTCTTCAAGGAGTTACTGGAAATGGCATTAGAACCTGAGCTCTCGATTCAAGGTATGAGCATTGCTAGCATGATGCCACTGCTCCTAGTTCCCCACAGCTATCAGAGGAAGAAAATATATGTACGCCCACTAACCTGTAGTTACACCATGGCTTTAGGGGCATGAACTTGTAGAGTACGTGGACCTCATTGGATGGATAACGTTATCTCCATGGAAACCTCAGAACTTACTTTGTTCCATTCATTCATTGATCATTCACATATTGATTCATTCATTCAGTCCTATTAGCCTCTATGCGACCCCCATGGGCTGCAGTACACCACACTTCCCTGTCCTTCACCATCTCCTAGAGCTTGTTCAAACTCAAGTCCAGTGAGTTGATGATGCCATTCAAGATCTAATTTTCTGTCACCCCTTCTCCTTCTGCCCTCAGTCTTTCTTAGCACCAGAGTCTTTTCCAATGGCTTGTCTCTTCCAATCAGGTGGTCAAATATTGTAGCTTCAGCTTCAGCAACGATCCTTCAAATGACTATTCAGGGTTGATTTCCTTTGGGATGGACTGGTTTGTCCTTGTGTTAAATACTGAAGATGCACCACCAGGTTAGAGAGACCCTTGGATCTGGGGGTGGGTGAGATGGGGGAGGGGGAATATTCCAGACAGAGGAACAGCCTGTGCCCATGTTGAGGATGGAAGGAAGGAAGGTTCTTTGAAGGAGTTAAAGAAGACCAGTGCTGTTGGAACAGAGAGAAGAGGAGATGAAAAAAGAGGTGGGCAGAGACCTGAAAGGTCATACAGAGAAAAATATGGTTTGGGTCTTCTGAAAGGAGTTTAATCTTGAGCCACTGAAGGCTACACATGAGGAACACGGACCTGACCACACGTGGGAGCATCCGTGGAGAACAGTCTGGAGCAGACCCAGAGTGGAGGCAGGGGGATGGTGAAGGTTTACAGAAGAAATGCAGGAGAGGGAAGATGCAGTGGGAAGGAGACGGGGCCCACTGGAGGTGGGAGACGGGCTGAGTGTGGAGACAGAAGGCAAAACCTCTCTGCAGCGGGTTGGGGAGGATGTCTGCCTGTCTGTGTATTCATTGTTCTGGAAAAGGAGACTGAAGGCAAGAAGGGCAAATTGCACAACGGGGCTCTTCACTGAGGAGAGAAGCAGGGAGGACAGCTCTGTGTTGCGGGGACTCTGCCTCCTGAGACAGGAGCCCTCCCCGTGTCCTTCGGATCTACATTAGCATCTGCTCAACTCATCATCAATGCGTTTCAATTGCATGGAAACCAGTGGCACAAAGAACTGTGTGTCAGGGTCGAATACCCGGGAGACACGGCAGAAAACCAGGGGCCACGGACATGAGGGGCCACACAATATGAAACTCTTTGAATTCAAAAGCATCATGACAAAGGCTTCGAATGTCCCATAAGCAGTGCATTTGGGCTCAAGGACTCATCTTTCCTGAGCTCCCCAGGGTCAAGTAAGCTTCCTACCGCCACCCTTGTGTCTACTTCCCTCTCTAGCTCTAAACCCTAGTGCAACGCCCGACACTTCAAAGGACCTTTAATACTTTACAGCTCATCACAGAAGCCTACTAAATGTCTTGTTATATCGGTCAGTGAAAACACAGAGGAAGTTTACAGTGTTACGTGGCAGCCTGGATGGGAGGGGAGTTTCCAGGAGAATGGACACATGAACATGTATGACTGAGTTGCTCTGCTGTCTTCCTGAAACTACCACAACATTGTGAATTGGCTATGTGCTTAGTAGCTCGGCCGTGGCCAACTCTTTGCGACCCTGTGAACTGTAGCCTGCCTGGCTCCTCTGTCCATGGTGATTCTCCAGGCAAGCATACTGGAGAGGATGGCCATGCCCTCCTTCAGGGTATCTTCCCAACCCAGGGATCAAACCCAGGCCTCCCACAGTGCAGGCAGATTCTTTAATGTCCGAGTCCCCAGGGAAACCCAGGAATACTGGAATGGGTTGCTGTGCCCTCTTCCAAGAGATCTTCCCAACCCAGGGATTGAACCCACGTCTGCCATGTCTACCTGCATTGGCAGATGGGTTCTTTACCTCTTGTATGTAACACCTGGGAAGCCCCTAATCAGTTATACTCCAGTATAAAATAAAAAGTTAAACACACAAAAGAAGTTTAAAAAATATACATCAAGGAAGGCAAATGAGCTAATCCTCTCTCAAATAAGCAAATATATACATAAACAAATGAAAACTGATCACAGAGCTGAAAAGGAGTTTATGTAAAGATTGGGTTCTCCATCCTGGCTAAAATCCAAACGCATTTCAAATACATGACTTAATGATAAAAGCAGCAAGGTCAGAGTAGATGATCTTTGGGAGAAGTAGGGGGAAATGAAACTACTGCTCCCAGGTTTCTAGGAGGCAAATCTGGCCCTCACCACAGGAGAAAGCATTCACGGCTCAGTAAGAAATCCTTTAAATAGAAAAAGTTACTTAGGCAAAGCAGTCCTGAGAAAGCAGAGGGCCAACACAAGCATTCTTATTCACCTGATTTCTTGCAGAAACTCTGGCCTATTGAAATAATTGTTTCTCATACCCCAAAGCAAATGAACCACTCTCCCACTTTAAATCATTCCCTTTCTCTCTTCAGCTCATGACTGACTCTCCCTGTGATGCTTGTTGTGTTTGCAAGCATGAAGGAAATTATATAAAAGCAAATTGCTTTGTACTGTACAGTCACTGTCTGGAAATACTAAATAGACAGGCAAGACAGCGTTCAACCAACTTGCAGCCTTCATGAGTTAATGGATGGAATTGAAAAGTTTTTGCTGTTTCAGTGTGATGAATGCCCCTTATTTCTAAACACATAGGTTATCCCTTTTTTTTAAAGCGCTGCATGAATTATTTCTCAAAGTCACCAATGACTTTGCATACTAACCCAAAGCATGGACAGGATAAATAGATGATTATTTTTGTTCTGTAGCTTTTTGACTTCCTCCACTCATGGCTTATGGCCCTCTTCTTTTTTCCCCTGGACTAAAAAAAAAAAGTCTTTGGAAAATTTTCAGACTAAAGCTCTAATGTCATTACCATTCATGAGTGACCATGGATGGTCATCATCATCATTACACATAAACACCAAATTTTGGTCATTTGTCAAAAAGAGTGCAATCACAATTGTGATCATTATTTCAACAGATATGTAGTGAACAGCATATTCAATGCCTAGCATGATTTTTAGGCAAAAGTATCCTATCAATAAAAGGAATAAGGTGCTTGATTAAATAACACTTATATCCCAATGGGAGGGGACAAGTTAATATATCATATGCAAGACAGCGGTTATTGTTCTACTTCTGACACTAAGTCATGTCCAACTCTTTAGTGACCCCATGGGCTGCAGCCTGCCAGGCTCCTCTGTCTATGGAATTCTCCAGGCAAGAATATAGGAGTGGGTTGCCATTTCCTTCTCTAGGGGATCTTCCTGACCCAGGGACTGAACCTGCATCTCCTGCATTGGCAGGCTGATTCTTTACCACTGAGCCCCAGGAAAGCCCTATGATGGCTGTGCTATGTATTAATTTTGCAAACTTGGACAAGCTACATAATCTTTCTTGCTGCTATTAAGTCACTCAGTCATGTCTGACTCTGCAATTCCATGGACTGCAGGACACCAGGCGTCCCCGTACTTCACCATCTCCCAGAGCTTGCTCAAACTCATGTTCATTGAGTTGGTGATGCCATCCAACCATATCATCCTCTGCTGTCCCCTTCTCCTCCTGCCTTCTACCTTTCCTAGCATCAGGGTGTTTTCCAATGAGTTGGCTATCCAGATATATAATGGTAAAAATGGTACATATTCTTATAGATATGTTGGGAAATAAATGAATTTATGTGAGCAAAGAACCAGGCATTCTGTAGGCTTTAAGACATGCTAGGGTCATCACCTTTCCTCCCATTTCCAAACCATGATAATACTGATTTAATTTTCTACAGTGCACTTCAGCTGCATGCATCTCCATACCTGTGATGACTTGGGTGTGTGTTAGTCTGTGCCCATACACAAATATTCTCTTATAAGGACTGAATGTATCTCCATGGTCACAAACCCTGCCTCCTCCCATAGAAGATGGAAACTCTAACCTCCATCCTATACATCATAAAACTCCTCCATCACAAACCCTTGCCAGAACTGTGGTTGAAAGGCAACAGAAAAAGGGGTAAGAATAAGACAACATATCTGACATAATATAACTTTGTTTTGGCTCCTGCATGTCAGCCAAGTATCCACTGCGCGGGGTCTTGTCTTCATTTCATGCAATTCCATGGGAGTGCCAGGGCTGTGCAACCAGTTCTGATGGAGGCAGGAAAGAATACTGACCAAAAGTGTGGGTCTTAATGTGCTTCAGGCCCTGATTCAAATTCATTTGTAAAGTTCATCTGAATTCACTTGTAAAATAGAACTAATGTCATCCACTTCCTAGTGGCTCAGACAGTAAAGAATCTCCCTGCAGTGCAGGAGTCCTGGGTTCAATCTCTGGGTTGGGAAGATCCCTAGAGAAGGAAATGGCAAACAACTCCAGTATTCTTGCCTGGAAAATCCCATGGATAGAGGAGTCTGGCTGCTAACAGTCTGTGGTGTTGCAGAGTTGGATGTAACTGAGTGACTAACACTTTCAGCATATATCACCTCCTACGGTTGTTAATGAGGATTAAATTTCAGACTTCGTGAAAAAAAAAAAAGTGTTTTGGTGTCCATGAAATACTCACAAAATGGTGGTGATTAACCACCGAGAAAGGACTTAGAAATTCTACAAGGGTTGTTCATCACTAGAAAGCTATAGATATAGCTATAGAGATATCATTCTCAGCATATGAGTACCACCTAAATTAGGCAAACTTTCCCTATAAGTAATTAAATCAATAGGAAAAGGAGTACGTCAAGGCTGTACATTGTCACCCTGCTTATTTAACTTATGTGCAGAGTACATCATGAGAAACGCTGGGCTGGAGGAAGCACAAGCTGGAATCAAGATTGCCAGGAGAAATATCAATAACCTCAGATATGCAGATGACACCACCCTTATGGCAGAAAGTGAAGAAGAACTAAAGAGCCTCTTGATAAAAGTGAAAGAGGAGAGTGAAAACGTTGGCTTAAAGCTCAACATTCAGAAAACTAAGATCATGGCATCTGGTCCCATCACTTCATGGCAAATAGATGGGGAAACAGCGGCAGACTTAATTTTGGGGGGCTCCAAAATCACGGCAGATGGTGATTGCAGCCATGAAATTAAAAGACGCTTAGTCCTTGGAAGGAAAGTTATGACCAATCTAGACAGCATATTAAAAAGCAGAGACATTACTTTGCCAACAAAGGTCCATCTAGTCAAGGCTATGGTTTTTCCAGTAGTCATGTATGGATATGAGAGTTGGACTATAAAGAAAGCTCAGCGCCAAAGAATTGATACTTTTGACCTGTGGTATTAAAGACTCTTGAGAGCCCCTTGGACTACAAGGAGAACCAACCAGTCCATCCTAAAGATATCTGTCCTGGGTGTTCATTGGAAGGACTGATGTTGAAGCTGAAACTCCAATACTTTGGCCACCTGACGTGAAGAGCTGACTCCGAAATGTCAGCTGACCTTTCAACTGAACTGAAGTGAGTTAAATCAAAACAAATACTTACAGAGATGCTGGGGACTAGATTCCATTCAGTTCAGTTCAGTCACTCAGTTGTGCCCGACTCTTTACGACCCCATGGACTGCAGCACGCCAGGCTTCCTTGTCCATCACCAACACCTGGTATTCCACTGGGTTGGCCAAAAAGGTCATTGCAGTTTTTCTAAAAAGCTGTTGTGTAAAACCATGAACAAAATTTTTGGCAAGCCCACAGATAAACTTAATCCAGTACCAGCTGCATGATTCTTCTCACAAGTCTAGGACTTCTTGGAATTTTTAAGGACACTGAAAAAGATACTTGAGAATGCCAATGTAATTAACAGGGAAGTCAGTCTTCCTCCATTTATTTCGTCCGTGAGGGACACGCATGACTTCCCCACGGAGATCAAAGGCAGTTGAGTTCACCACTGCCCCCAGTGCCACCCCCGGGGACGGCAAGAACTCCAGGTAAGAAAATTAAATTGCCTTCATTTCTTATCTCCACGAACCTCTGAAATCTTTTGAGTTGGAAATCTCATTAATCATTCCCTTCTGTGAAGTACTGGAAAACAAGGAGTAGACATTGTGAAGGGCTCCCAGTCCACCCTTGACAATTGGCCCGCAACTCACGCTTCTCTTTTTCTCAGGGGAAACGCCATGACTTTCTGCTTCCTTGTTAATTCCGGGATTGTGCTCTCAGTAAGATTATACCTGCGCTGTCCGCCATCTGGACTTTTAGCACCAGGAATATTAGTATCATCTTGGTAAACAATACAAAAACATTTACCCTCCATTCATGACACACGCCAAGCAGGGAGCTTTTCCCTAAGGATTTCTCTTAATGGGATTTAGAACTGTCTGAGTTTGTATTTCATTTTCATTATTTTAATTCTATAGGGTTGCTTGACCAATATCATGGTTTACATTCATTAAAAGTTCCCAAATTCTTAATCTAAAAAGAAATGAACTCACTTATAAAACAGAAACAGACTCACAGACTCAGAGAATGAACTTACGGTTGCAGGGGAAGGATGCAAGGAAGGGATACTTAGGGAGTTTGGGAAGGTCAGCTGCACTCTGCTACGTTTAAATTGGTTGACCAGCAAGGGCCTACTGGATGGCACAGGGACTCTGCTTGGGTTAGGTGGCAGTCTGGATGAGAGGGGAGTTGGCTGGGGGAAGGAAGGAATGCATGCACATATATGGCTGAGTCCCTCTGCTGCTCACCTGAAACTACAACATTGTTAACCAGCTATACCCGAATACAAAATAAAAAAATGTTTAAGTTTCCAAGTGCCTATTTCACCATGATTTTCACATCTTCTTCTTTTTTTTTTTTTTTTAAATCCACCATCCAACATTTGAAACTCAAAGTAGATGGTAAATATGGCTTTGCCTGACTCGTATCTGATAACACTTCAAAGAGGAAAAATGTCACCATCCTTATCAGCTAAGTGAATTCCACACTCAACTCGATGGCAGGGTAGGGAATGACAGAAAGTTTTATCTGGTTTCAGTCCTGAAGGGCATTTTCCTGTTTTATTCTGGCCTCTGTAAACCTGTCTAAAGTGTAAGTCAAAATAAAGACGTGCTTGGTTCAGTCTTAGTGAGACAGAGGTTATTTCAGATAGGAGTTTGAAAGAGACACCAATAACCCACGGCATGGCATCAGCTAGCCATGCCAACCGCTGCTCTTTTCCATGAAGGAAGTTGCTGCAAGATTTTGATACAATCAGGAATCAGACCTCAAGATACATATCGCCTCTCAAGTGCCTGATTTCCAAATACAAGCAAATCTGTCTCTGCCCATCGCATGCCCGGCAAGGAAGCACACCACTGAAATCAGCTCTTCCCCGTTTGCCTTCTTGGGGGGTGTATAGAGTGACAGCCTTGATGAGAGGGCAGCGCCTGCCATGGACAGCATGTCGACTAGATTCTAGGCTCTGTATTGCATGTTTTTCACTGAAGTATCTCATTTAACCCCTTCAGGAACCATACGGACTTGCCAACATAAACCTCTCTGTTACAGGTGGGGCAAGAAGGAGTGAAAGAAACCGGCCAAGTCTGCACAGCTGCAGAATGTGAACTTAAACAGCCTGACCCCACACATGCCCTATATTTCATCACAAGGCAATCTCATCTCCCACTATGTGCTAAGAGCAAAGACCTCAAACCATGCAGAGCGATGCATTAAGATGTAACTTCTCTCAGAGCCCTCTCAGCTCCTCCCTCCTCCCAGTCCCCAATTAAAATGGACCAGGTGATATAAATAGGCTGAATTATCCCCATCCTGCTCTTGTTTGCTTTTTAGGAATACCCAGAGATGTCAGAAAAAGTCCATCGGGGCCACTGAAGACAAATCCCAAACAGAAGAGGTTCCCAGACTACCTGGATATCCGAATCACCCAAGGAACCCGGTGCCATACCAGATCTACTGAATTCGTGTGTGCATCTGTGTGTGAAAGTCACTCAGTCATCCGCCTCTTTGGAACACCATGGAGTGTAGCCCACCAGGCTCCTCTGTCTATGGAATTCTCCAGGCAAGAATACCAGAGAGGGTATCTATTCCCTTCTTCAGGGGATCTTCCTGACCCAGGGATCAAACCTGGGTCTCCTGCATTGCAGGTGGATTTGCCACCATCTGAGCCAGCAGGGAAGCCCACTGAATCAGTAGGAGAAGGAATGGCTGGACTGACTGTGAGAATTGCCTGTTTGTCTGCATTCCTGGGCAGGCTAGTCTGGGACACAAACTTGTCTTCTATCAAGCTTCTGTATGATTTGCATAAGCAAATGATCTGTTGGAGGTCACCTAGGAACTAAACAGTGCTGATTAATTCAACATTCACTCATTCTTTCAACAAACAACGGGTATTTTAGTTAGAAGAACAGGCCAAGCAATTGCTGATGGACTGTGTCAATGTGGATGACTCTGAATACTGTCACTGTGTACTGTGAATGTATCTTAGAATACTGTTGGCGCCGATGTGTCCGTGAATACAGGGACCCAATATTCATTGACATACAGGGACATTCTGTTTCTCCTTGCTCTTGAGATAAAGTTCAGTCTCCTTCACCCCACTCTCTCCATGGTTCCTTTACTCAGGTAGTATTCATACAAGAAGCATTGTGTCAGATACCCGGGACCATTTCGGGACCCTCTGACTTACAAGTCATCGTCATAGCAAGTGACATTCTCCCTACGCAGCATCTATAAATCATATTCCTAATTAATTATTCACACGAGTATTTGTTTAGTGTCTATTTCCATAGACAGTCTATGAGATGGAAGAAACACGCCTACTTGTTCACAGCTGTCTGTACCTTTAGGACCAAGCATAGTACTCAGGATAAAGTAAGTCTTCAATAAACCTTCACAGATAATACTGATGATGATGATGGTTGAGAATCAGAACCATCTACTGCTGCCTGTATTATCGTGACTTCAATATTTTACTGTCTTCATCATATAACCTTACTGTTCCAGGAAACTCTTCCCCAGAACGCAAAACCTCCAAATGACTTTATGGCTTATTGGAGGAACTTTCGAAAGACCCATCAGCTTGTCAACAGCAAGTATCAAACATCCTCTTCCACCCCAAGGCCCTCAGAACTCTTCATCCCAAGGTCCTTGACTTGTTTTGTCCACCAATCCTAAACTATTACATCATAATCTTTACCCTCTCCTAAGCGAGTCCCTGCATGAAAAGATCCACCTTCAACACACTTCTGAATCTCAAAAAATATTGTGATTTTGTCCATCCCCAACGAAGACTCTGCTGAAATAGCTTATGTGCGTGCTAAGTTGTTTCAGTCACGTCTGACTCTTTGTGACCCCATGGGCTGTGGCCCACCAGGTTTCTCTGTCCATGGGACTCTCCAGGCAAATATACTGGAGTGGGATGCCATGCCCTCCTCTAGGGGATCTTCCTGAGCAGGGATTGAACCCAGGTGTCTTACGTCGCCTGCATTGGCAAGCGGGTTCTTTATCACTAGCACCACCTGTGAAGCTTTGTCTTAATACAGTAACTAGTAAACCCAGCTTCATCTTATCCAGAGGCTGTTCTACTAATGTCTGGGAGGAGTTAGCCTTTGACATGATCAATATCACCAATCTCAAGACAAGCCTCCGTTATGGGGTTATTTCAGTTCTCTGCTCAAGTGCCATGTCATCAAAGAGGCCCCAACACAATCTAGACATACAGTCTAAAATCACGCCCTCTGGACACTTTCATCCTCACATCCTGATTCCCTGGTCATCAGAGACTTTATCACTATTTGTCACTTTAAAAAATGCCCACTTGTTTATTTCTTATATTCTGATTCCTCTCATAGAGGGTGAGATTCAGGAGGGCAAGGATGCAGTTTTGTTTCCCAATGTGTCCTCACTCTGTTGACTAAAAAAAAAAAAAAACCCATAATATGAGAGCTGCGAGTTAGGTGTTGCATGCATGCATTTTAAGTCCCTTTAGTCATGTCTGACTCTTTTGAGACCCCGTGGACTGTAGCCCACCAGATTCCTCTGTCCGCAGGATTCTCCAGGCTAGAATACTGGAGTGGGTTGTCATGCCCTCCTCCAGGGGATCTTCCTGACCCAGGGATTGAACTCATGTCACTTATTTCTCATGCATTGGCAGGAGAGTTCTTTATCACTTGCACCACCTGAGGAGACTGAGTTAGGTGCTATTTGGGAGCAAATGAGGACTGGAGCCCGGGAAACAGCATTTCTGACAGCCGTGATAAACTGCTCCAAAGATGTGTGTGTGAGGGCGGTGTCAGTATATATGCGATTTTGATGAAGGGGAACACATGTAATCAAGCACTTAATTTTCCAAAAGGTTTCTGCTAGTCTAATGAAGCTTTTGCTAGTCATGAGGAGCCATCATTACCATGAAGGGTTTTAGTGTTTTTCTAGATTGGAGGAGATAAAAGAATCGGGCTCATAAAATCTTCTCCTGAAAACATCTGACCATCTGAAGACCTGTTCTGGCAGTCTTCCCAGAGCACAGAGTACCTTGTTCCTGCTCTCCACCATGAACTCCTTTCAGGGGGTGTGGAAGGTCAGCAGCTGCTGCAGCTCATAATTTGATCCTTGCAGAGATAGAGGGCAAGTGCCAATGGCAATGCCAATCTGAAGGTGACAACTCCGAGGATCATGTCAGCCACATCGTTGGGACTCAGTGTAAAAAGTATGACAGAAGCTGCTTGCTGGTCTGGGTCTGAGGCAGGAGATAGATAGGCCCCAGGGAGAGCAGGTGGAATTTGTTCCCTGTGAACTGAAATTCCATAGCAGTAAGAAGGAGGAGATGCTAAGCCCCATCCAGATAAAACATAAGAGACCACATGTTTCTCATTCTGAAAGTCAAGATGACCTTCTTGACTAGAAAGCTCCTTGAAAGTCAAAAGGTGAGTGATGCCACTGTGATAGCCTCTTCAATGGAAAATCCATCTTGGCTGAAAGATGCATGCACACATGTGAGGGCCCTGAGATGCACCAAATCGGACTCAGAGCCAGGCAAAGCAAGAGGACCAGCCAAAGGAACCTGGAAGAAATGCCCATAAAAGTGATCCCAACTACCGCAAGGGCGGGACTCCGAGCCCACCTGTGTGTCTATCCCCAGGTACTGTATTCTTCTTCCTCCTAATTAGCACTTCACTTGTTTCACTACTTTCCTTCTTTGTGGAAATTCATTTCTGCAAAGCCGAGGGGCCAGGGCCCTTGTCACTGACCACTGGTCTAGTGGCTAGGAATTCAGGACTCTTCACTGCCATGGCCTAACCTCAATCTCTGACCCAGAACCGAAGCCCTGCTTCAAGCCGCTGCAGATCAAGGCCACATGATATCAGGTCTACTCAAGAGTGAAAGGCAAACGGGTGACTATGTCACATGTTTATAGTGTCTTCATCTCCCCATCACATTTTATCACCTTCAATGTTGGCATATGTTGTTCCCATTTTACAGATGAAAACTCGAGGCCCAGAAAAATTGCTTAAGACAGGGACATGCCTGCCCTAGTGGTAGGTCCTCCAGTGACAGTTTCTATGTTCTGGGTCACTGCTACTTGGTACTGTGTATGGGGAATGGAGATCAAGAATGACTGATCACTTCCTTCTACAGAAAACAGGGATGCCCAGGAGAGGCTCCTTCTGCTAGGATAAAATGCGAGCTGTGCCCAGCTTACATTTGTAACAGCAAAAGACTCTCTGAAAACCTCCAGCAATTTTCATGAGAAGAAGCATCTTTAAATCTCAGGAGGTTGTGATTCTTAAGAATAAAGACAAAGTCCAAGTTTGGAGTAATCCTCAGCCCAAAGGGAATCTGATGCATAGAAACAGAGAATTAATCCCCTGAAATGGCTGAGAAAGGAAAGATGAGTCCTGCTTTTAAAATGGATCATTACAAGTTTGACGTGCCTTTAAAAAAATAGCTAACACTTCAAAAAATATTTTTAAAAAATGCGCTGTAGTCTATGGCAGCATGGAAACGAGAGTGTCTTTCTTTGGCAAAGATAATCCAGAAGGGATGAAAGAAGGGAGGAAAGAAAGGATAAGAGACATGTTCCATTTCAGGAGAGATAAGGGGAAAGTGAATTATCTAGATAATTATCTCAGTCTACCCTCTACTTCTTCAACATGGAATGAGCTTCACTAGAGACCACCTTGCTTTAACAACTGCTGTGCATAATTTAGGGGGAAAAAAATCTACTAATGACCCTCCATTCAAAAGGTTTTAGAAGGAGCAGTGGGTGGCATATTTAAATGATAATGAAATACCACCAGGCTAGGGGAAGACACAGATTACCTAACAGGCAGAGTTCTCCCTATTAATAATGACTTTTACAGTAAGAATGTCAGGAAATGAGAATAAGAATGAAAAGCCTTCTTCCCCCCCTGAATTTCTGATGAGATGATATTTCCTGGGGGGAAAAAAAAAACTGAATAGGAGAGGGGTATTAGACCTTGAGACAGACCAAGACTTATTTTCATATCTTTCCACTGGGAAATGTCCCTTCTCCTCCTTGATGGGGATTTAAAGTAAAATCCTTATCACAGAGAGAAACTACATCACTATGAAATGCAGTTTTGCATTGAAACCCACCATGGTCGTCTTTCAAACAGGAGAGAAAAACTTCAGGAGAATTCTAAAGCTACAAAAGTTTGCAGATGTTCTGTATTCAAAGCACTGGATTTCATCAGATTTCTCATTAGAAACAAGTGTCCCCATCAATTCAGGATAAAGCGTTCCTCTCACACCTGATGAATACAAAATGTCAAGGTGATTAGCATAGACCGGTCCAGGAGAAGCACGGAGCAGAAATGGCTCTGATAAGGTCCCTATCTTTAAATTTGAAGAAATGCACAGGAGAGATTTATCAAACATCGAAACACGCCCCTCAAAAGCATTTGGGGAAATAAATGTTTCATTTGAGGAAACAGACGGGGATGTGAATTCTGAAGCTGAGACTTGTACACCTAACCCTGACCGGGTGTCTATCTGATGCTCTCAGCAAAGACAGCTGAAATCATTATCTCTTCCACAACAAGGTCTCAAAGTGACCCCTTATAAAGGAAATAGTCTTCATGAATCCACACACGGAAAAGCATGGGATTCCTCATTCTCTCCTGTCTTTAGTCTGCCTCCAATTTATGGCATTGCTACCTGCGGGTTACAGCTCTGGTTTATTTATATCTGTCCATCTCTCTGGTGCAAGCCCCAGTCCGGGTCATCCAGCCCATCATCTCTCACCGGCAGCCTGGCAAGAGCTTCCCTGCGGGTGCCCCCATATTGCAGACCTGCTCCACAGCCTCACGCCCCGCCACCCACACAGCAGGCTGATCCTTTAAAATGCAAACAGACCACCATCACTCCATTCCCAGAAAGGCTTTGATCATTCCTGAATCCAAATCCCCTTCAAACCCAGCACAAAATCCTTAATGTGCCCCAAGGTCAGGAGAATCATGCTTCCCAGCCACCGCCCCCACCACCATAGGCTTCCATATCCTAACTCCCAGATCCTGTTAATATTTTTATGTTTCTCATGGCAAAGGGGATTAAGGCTGCACACAGAATTAAGGTTGCTAATCAGTTGACGTTAAGATGCACAGCTTATTCTGGATTTTCTAGGTGGGTTTCCTGCAATCACAAGAAACTGTAAAAGGAGAAGAGAGATACAGAGGGAGTCAGTGTCAGGGTGATTCGATGTGAAAAAGACTCAGCCCTCCATCGCTGGCTCTAAAGGTGGAAGAGGGCCGGAAGCAAAGGGATGAAGGCAGTCTGCAGCAGCTGGGAAAACGCAACAAAACAGACCCTACCTCCAGAGCCTCTGGGAGAAACATAGCCCTGCTAAGACCTTGACTTCAGCTCAGACTTCTGACCTCCAGGGTTTCCCTGGTGGCTGAGATGGTAAAGAACCCACCTGCAAATGCAGGAGACCTGGGTTCAACCCCTGGGTCAGGAAGATCCCCTGGAGGAGGACATGGCAACCCACTCCAGTATCCTTGCCTGGAGAATCCCATGGACAGAGGAGCACGGCAGGCTACAGTCCATGGGGTCACAAAGAGTCAGACATGATTGAGCGACTATTCTTCTGACCTCCAGAAGTGTAAGATAATAAGCTGGTACTGTTTTAAGGTTTGTGATAATTTGTTATATCAGCAGTAGTGAGGCAGGAGGTAGATGCCCCCACCCCACTGAGGGTGAACTTTGGAATTCTTTCCAGTAGACAGAAACTGCAGGATATTAACAGCAGGACAATCAAGAGTAAGTAGGCTGGGCCCTGCCAAGATTAAAGGTTAGAGATCACATATTTCTCAAAAGTCAAGAGATTTTCCCAACTATAAAGTTCCTTGGAGGTGAAAAGGGAAGTGATGTCAAGTCTTCCTGAAGACCTCTTGGCTAGAATCCATCTTGGCTGAGAGATGCGTTTGCACACGTGGGAGGGTCCTGAGATGGACCAAACACAAACTCAGAACCAGGCAGAGCAAGATGATTGGCTGAAGGAAACCCGGAAGAAATGCCCAATATAAGTGATTCAAACTGCCACGAGGGTGTGACTCTGAGTCTGTCCACATGTACTAAATTCTTTTCCTCCTAATAAACGCTCTACTCATTTCACTACTTCCTGTCTTTGTGGGACTTCCTCTCTGCAAAGCCAAAGGCCAGGGCCTTGTCCCTGACCACTGGTCTAGTGGGCAGGAGGCAGCATTCTCACTGCCTCGGCCAGATCTCAACCTCTGGCCAGGGAGAAGCCAAGTCCAGCTTCAACTCACTCTACCTGCACTTAGTAGGAACTTAATATGTTCCCTCTAAGTATCAAACGAGGCTGGACATTGCCCAGTTCTGCAGCTGCATTTTGCACCACTTTCTGTTCCCCCCTCACCCCTCTTCTTGTGGGTTTTCTCAGGCTCCTGCAGTCACGGTCCCCCAAAGATGCTGGACTGCCCCCTCGCATCCTCTTCTCTCCCAGCCTGTTCCTGCTCAGACCTCAGTGATGGGTGAGTGATCTCTGACTTTCCCATAACACCCAACCTTCCTGAGTCCTCAGGGGACTCAATGACCATTTCATGACCCCATAGCACCTATAACATCCATCATACTTGCTAGCACTTCTTGAAGTCCAGAGCGTTGCACTCATCCTAGTTATGACAGCATTTGCCTGGTTTTAGTGCGGAAGTCCCACCTCTCAGGAAATCCCTTGATTCTGGGAAATCTGGAGTGTCTGATCACCTTATCAAGTCTGCCTTCCTCAGCAGCACAGGGTGTTGCCACAGTAGGCACTCGAAAAAACACAAATGAATCAATGGACCTAACTTTTCATCACCTTTCACTGCAGGCACACATGTTTCTGGTATATTCCTTCCACTCTTACACTTCTCTTTAATCATCTAGGTCTACTCCAGTGACTACATCCTGAGCGTTACCCAATTCTGTGATTAAGCCAGTCCCATGAAGTCTATGACTCCACACACCATACTTCCCAGCTGATTTCCATCATTTTCCTGTGTGATGAGATGGGTTCTTCACTCAGTCATTCAGTGAAGCAAATCTTTATCATATACCTATGTCAAAAGCAAATGTTAAATGCTTTTGGATAAATTTCTTTAGTGCTTGAAATGTTTTGCACTCTCAAAAAGAAACATAAATTATGATAATGGTATCAACTTAGAAAAGTTGGTTCTTTGGAGCAGAATGAACTTTTTTGGGTCTCTTGGGTGCTATTCTGTATCTTAAAAGAGGAATAAATTCTGAATTATGTGGCCAGGTATTCTCTACTGGGGATTTCTAACCTTTGAAGCACTCTTTCTCTTAAAAAAAGAAAGAAAGAAAAAAAAAAGAAACAAGAATTTAAGTTTCACCCAGAGACCGAGTTTTAAAAAAAAAAAAATGTTTGGTCCTAATGTTCAAATTGTATGTGAATTTAGCCTTGGCTTTATCTATATAAGGCTGTGGTTTTAAAATGTTAATGTTAATAAAAATCAAGTTGTATGCCTATTCAAAATTCAGATTCTTACCCAGGAACATGCCTGGAGTTTTTGCTTTAAAATCTGCAAAGTGGTATTCTAGTAAGTAGCTTCAAGGATTACCATAGACAGCACCTTAATAAAGTTTAATGTGTGGAAAGTTGCTAAAGTAGTAATATGCTATAAATGATAGGTAATCTTGATATAATCCCTTTAAAAGCTTATAATTATGGAGCAAATATGCATGTATATGTCTATGGATTGGAGGAGGAAGGCATTCAAGGATGGTAGTGGATAGGACTTCCCCGCTGGTCCAGTGATTAAGACTTCACCTTCCAAGGCAGGGAATGCAAGTTCAATTTGAGAACTTGAGATCTGAGCTGAGATCACACATGCCTTGTGGCCAAAAAATCAAAAAACATAAAACAGAAGCAATATTGTAACAAATTCAATAAGACTTTTAAAATGATCCACATTAAGATTTCTTTAAAAACTGGAAATAGAACTGCCATATGACCCAGCAATACCACTTCTGGGCATACACACTGAGGAGACCAGATCTGAAAGAGACACGTGCACCCCAATGTTCATCGTAGCACTGTTTATAATAGCCAGGACATGGAAGCAACCTAGATGCCCATCAGCAGATGAATGGATTAGGAAGCTGTGGTACATATACACTATGGAATATTACTCAGCCATAAAAATAATTCATTTGAATCAGTTCTAATGAGATGGATGAAACTGGAGCCCATTATACAGAGTGAAGTAAGCTAGAAAGATAAAGAACATTACAGCATACTAACACATATATATGGAATTTAGAAAGATGGTAACGATAACCCTATATGCAAAAAAGAAAAAGAGACACAGAAGTACAGCACAGACTTTTGGACTCTGTGGGAGAAGATGAGGGTGGGATGTTTTGAAAGAACAGCATGTATATTATCTATGGTGAAACAGATCACCAGCCCAGGTGGGATGCATGAGTCAAGTGCTTGGGCCTGGTGGGCTGGGAAGACCCAGAGGAGTCCGGTGGAAAAGGAGGTGGGAGGGGGGATCGGGATGGGGAATACGTGTAACTCTATGGCTGATTCATGTCAATGTATGACAAAACCCACTGAAATGTTGTGAAGTAATTAGCCTCCAACTAATAAAAAAAAATTTTTTTTAATAAAATAAAATAAAATGATCCACATTAAAAAAAAATCTTTAAAAAAGGAAGGGATAGAGATAATAAAACATTCGTAAACTATTATATCTAATGGCAAAGAACAAAATCTTGTTATTGTCACTGCTAGACTGCTGCTGTTCAGTTGCTAAATCCTGTCAGATTTTTTGCAAACCCATGGTCTACAGCATGCCAGCCTCCCCTGTCCTTCACTGTCTCCTGGAGTTGGCTCAAACTCATGTCCATTGATGCCATCCAACCATCTCATCCGCTGTCACCCCCTTCTCCTCCTGCCCTGGATCTTTCCCAGCATCAGAGTCTTTTCCAATGAGTCAACTCTTCGCATCAGATGACCAAGGTATTGGACCTTCAGTTTCAGCATCAGTCCTTCTAATGAATATTCAGGATTGATTTTCTTTAGGACTGACTGGTTTGATCTCCTTAATCTCCAAGGGACTCTCCAGAGCCTTCTCCAGAATACAGACTTCCTGGATGAAAGTATCTAGCATTGCCTATAATTCATACAGCATAAAAACAAAGTATGAGAATTAAAATCATCCTTTCCTGACCCATTTAGTGAGTTGGCACAAATTGGGATTGAGATAAGAGCCCACTGCCTTCCTGATAAGCAATGATTGGTTCCCAGAGGATGCTGGCCCATCAGGAAGACAAACAGATGCCTTTGTGGGGATATTCAAAAGGAAAAGACTCCCTCTTAATGCAGGACCCTTTTGCTATGCTGGTCTCTGCCAGTGCTCCTTCAAAACACCTTCCACAGAGATGGCCTTGTAAAGATGCATGAAGCCAAGTGATTATGCAGTCCTTCCTAAGACATGTATTTATCAGAGACCAAAGAGAGACAACACGTGGTCCTGGGTGTCTGACAACATGTGTCCTTTTAGACTGTACGCCTGCCTCTGCAGGGCCGCACAGGAGACAGAGCTACACACCCTGCTACACACTTTGTGTAGAAAATGACCTCTGCCACTACACAAGCACCTGCAGTGGACCCTGCAGCACAGATGACACCGCTGGCTGCAGCCCCCACCGCTGTCTGCCCTGACCCTAGCTACTGATCCAAAAGGTACCGCTTAGAAGGCCCACACCCCCTGCAGCTATCTCAGACTCCCTGAGTGCCTACCGGCCACACGCTGCTAAGAGGCTGACTTCGGAATCACTTGTTTGCGTCCATCCGTACCCTGTACCTTCTCTATGATCTTGACTCTCTCAGCCCCCAACATAGTTTCCTATCCTCATTCTATCACTCATTCATATTTTAGGTTTGCTTCAGGTCGGGTCGCCCTGGTACAACCTTGGCTTTTCACAAAACAAAAAGGCAGTGATTCATATCTCTCACCCCAGATTCCCTTTTCAGAAACTATCTCTGTTGGGAAAGCAGAACATGAACAAGACTTGGCATCACCATCTTTGACTCTAAATGTACCACTAAGAAGACAATTAGACATCATAGGGGCATACTTTTTTGGTATTTTGGGGAGGGAAATAAGGGGGACCAATGTGGCTGAGGGAATACTTCTTGAGAAAATCCTAAGTTCATAATATATATAAATATAGAGCATTTCTAGAATAGCCTCATGAAAAGAAATTGTTGAGTAATAGAAACTAGTCTAAATCTTTAACCTTCAAAAAAAATGGGTCAAAAAAAATGGGTCAGATTGAAAAATGCTTTTTCTCAATGCAATTTTAAGTTCCTTTAAGATAGGGACTGTGTTAGAAACAGCCCTTAATCACAAAAGAAAATGGGAAGAGTAATTTGCACATAGTAGACTTTCAATACATGATATTTACTGAATTTGATATTTATCAGATATGATATAACTCTAGCTAGGATCCAAGCAGCCTGGAAATGTTTGTTCTAGATCAATTGCACTCCTGGGCTAAGGGATGTTCCATGCCTTTCTTGCCTTTCTCATGCAGGTATGCATCTGGTCTTGCTTGGATTGCTGCCTTCCATTGGCATGGTGTGCTCTGTTGTGAAAACCACTGTGACATCTACTGCATCATATGATTCTCACACCAACCCTTTAGGGAACCTTAAGGCTTTCCTAGATGAGGAGACTCAGGCCAAGGGAAGTTCAGAATCAGCAAAGAGCTCACAGATAGTGTGTGCCAAGGCTGGAGCTGAAGGACCAGTTTGAGATTCAAAATCCATCCCATATTCAGATAATAAATCCAGGTATCCCTGCAGAACTTCACAATGTACTGTCTCTTAGGAGCTCCAAAGGATAATTCCAGCTCTGACACTTACCACCTGCGGGTCTTGTCTTCTCTAACCCAGTATCCTCATCGGCAAGAGGGACTACAGATCAGTAACAGCGACTAAGCCCTCTGATTTGCTGATCCACCTTCCAGATGAAAAGGCCAAGCTTAGGGAGGCCCAGAAGCTGCTAACCAACTGATTCTGGCTTCAGAGATGGTGGCTTGAGTTGACAGCCCATCAGCTCCACTCTCCTGGCTCCCTGCTTCCCTCACCCACCACCGATGCCTATTATGCATGTGATGATAGATGTGCAAAATGTCACATGACCTTCCCAGGCTCCCTTACTCTCCCTCCCCCCGCCCCCCGCCCCAGCAATCATAACTTCATTCTCCTGGGCAGGTCATGTACACGCTGCTATATTCAAAATGGGTAACCAACAAGGACCTATTGTTTAACATTTGCAACTCTACTCAATGTCAGGTGGCAGCCTGGATGGGAGAGGGGTTTAGGGGAGAATGGATACATGTGTATTTACTGCTGAGTCCCTCCAATGTTCACTTGAAACTACCACAGCATTGTTAATTGGCTAGGTGGTTGTTCAAAGCTCAGTCGTGTCCAACTCTTTGCGACCCCACGGACTGTAGCCCACCAGGCTCCTCTGTCCATTGGATCTTCCAGTCAAGAATACTGGAGTGGGTTGCCATTCCCTTCTCCAGGGGTCCTTCCTGACCCAGGGATTGAATCCAGGTCTCCTGTATTGCAGGAAGATTCTTTACCATCTGAGTCACCAGGGAAGCCCATTAATTAGCTATACTCCAATACAAAAGAAAAAGTTTGATTTAAAAAAATGTATCCTAAGGCAGGTTATATAGTTTTATGATACATTTTTCATTTTTATCTATTTTTAAATTTTCAAATTCACTATTTTTTATTATAATTAAGAGGGGTGGTTAAGAAAACGTCAGTCTCCCTAGACACATTTGCCAGCAGCACATCTCGACAACTTCCTCCCCTCTCTGGCTCTGTTCTCTGATCAAGCATCTGCTCAGAGAGATTCAGGAAGGACACAGCAGCACACAGTGCCAAGACCTTCCACCTGGGACCCATCCACATTCAGAAATGAGAACAGCAGCTCCAAAGCCGCCGTGTTCCATTCTAAACCGCCTTTCCCCGAAATGAATGGAATCAAGTCTGCCCTGTGTGTTGAACGATATAATCTGCAGCAGAAGCCAATAGCATAAATTGATTAAACCCCATCAAACAGTATTCCCTAAACAACTCTTCCTACAATTAAACCATTGTGTTGAAAAGGAATTGGGTTAGAAATACTAATAGGTATCCCCAAGTGAACTGTAACATCCCCTTGCAGGGCTCTAAGATGCCATGGTTCCCCTCTGCTTGACAGTTGTAATGAAATGAAATCATCTTAATATTTATGCACCAAGTCAAGTGAATATGGTCTCCAGAAGCAAACAGCGCCCCCATCTCTGACCACGGGGAAAATGCCCTGTCTCAGGTAGGATGGTGATACTTGGCTGGAGTGCTACCACCTCCCCCCTTCCTGTACACCTAGAAGACATTGCTAATCCATCACAGCACTTTCCCGCTGAGCTCAGATGCCTTCTCCTCAACAAAACTACAGGAAGCCTCTCTTCATCAGGCCTGGCAAGCAAGAAGAAATCTATGTGCCTGCCCTCTGTCTAAAGTTTGATTTCACTAAGCCTAGATACGAATCTCCCTACAAGTCAATCCAGATACTCAGATTCGAGAGCGCCGAAATCCATGGGATGTTGAGCCTTACTTCTCAATAGAGAACGACCACTCTGGCACATTCAGTTGACTTTTAATAAAACAACTTGTCTTGAGTGGCTGATGAGGTCTACTTGTCCTGCTCAGCCCTGTGAGCCAGATTTTCTCAATAACCCTAAAGTAATACTTGCATTTCCTCTCCAAGTTCTTATTTCCTTCTTTAATCAAGGCAAATCTATTCAACTGTTAAAATCCATCTCTAGAAAAATCCTTCTGAGTCTAGCCATTCCATTTCCAACCCCATCACTGTAAAAATAAAAGTAATTTTAATTCACTTAAATTGTTCTTTAGCCCTCAGGGTATAAAGTAGTTATGTCCTTCTGATGGTTAACTAAAGGTGGTTTTCTTTTCTTTTGCCAATAAATGAGGAGATAGAGAATCATAAATCACTTTTCTATTAATTGGTAAATAATGAAACTGTCAGGTGATATGCAGGTTCTTCTTAAGAAAAATGCTCTGTGATTCTAAGCATTTATTTATAAAATATGTTTTAGAAACCAAGTTATAATGCCTATGAGATATGTTTAAATATACATCACCAATCCTAAACTTAATGAAAACTACTTTAAAAATTCAACTGAATAAACATTAAAGATCTTATTGGCTTTATCCAACAATTCATGAATTGGGCAGCATTCAATCAAGCAGACGGAAAGCAGTTCTGAAAAGCTGTACAAAATGAAAGATTCTTATAGGCAGAAGGGAGCTGGAACAAGGCAGCTATATTCGGCAAAAAAGGGATTGTTTATTGCAAGGTTACTTTCCTTTAGGGGATAGCAGTCTATTGGGCAGATAACTGGTGTTGATCAGGCAATTTCTGACTGGCTTGTTTTAAGATTTTATTTCTGAGAAACCTGAAGTTTAGCATAAGTGACTCCTGTTGTCTTATTTTCAACACAGCATGTAAGAAAATATCTATATTTTTTTAAATAAAAACTTTAAGAGTATTCAGTTGTGTAGAAATTATGAGAGCATCCTACAGAGAGAATTCTGAAAACAAGAATGAAAAGCTAGTGAAAAGTTAGACAAATGATAGAAATGACTGCGAGGTAAAAGAGAAGTTAGGATGATAAGGAGAGATTTTTAAAATGGAATTGAATTTACAAAAAGACTAGAAATGGAGAAATCTTGTGGATCAGATGCAAAAAAAAAAAAACTTCACATGCAAGAACATACCACGGGAAAGATGTATTAGGACCCTGAGAATGTCAGTGTATAACACAGATGTCAGAAATAGAATACAGGGAAGACTTCAGTACGATTTCAACTGCTAAGATC
Organism: Muntiacus reevesi; assembly: GCF_963930625.1. Taxonomy (NCBI): domain Eukaryota; kingdom Metazoa; phylum Chordata; class Mammalia; order Artiodactyla; family Cervidae; genus Muntiacus; species Muntiacus reevesi. The sequence goes on along the minus strand of NC_089250.1, from coordinate 184,483,218 downwards.
TACTATTAATAGAAAGGCCCATGCTTTGGAAAACGGCAGCTAACATACTAACTTGCATAAGCCCCATACCTTTTTTTGTAATAGAGAGAAGTGCGCACCGTCAGGAAAATCTTTGCTGCCGTTGTGCAGTCGCCAAGTCATGTCCAAGTCTTTGTGACCCCATGGACTATAGCATGCCAGGCCTCCCTGATTTCCACTATTTCCCAGAGTTTGCTCAAATTCATGTCCACTGAGTTGGTGATGCCATTCCACCACGTCATCCTCTGCCGCTGCCTTCTCCTCCACCCTCAGTCTTACCCAGCATCAGTGTCTTTTCCAGTGAGTCAACTCTTCACCATCAGATGGCCAAACTATTGGAGCTTTAGCTTCAGTTTCATCTTTAGCTTCATCAGTCCTTCCAATGAATATTCAGGGTTGATTTCCTTTAGGATTGACTGGTTTGATCTCCTTGTAGTCCAAGTGGCTCACAAGAGTCTTCTCCAACATCACAATTCAAAAACACCCATACTTCAGCACTCAGCCTTCTTTATGGTCCAACTCTCACATCCATTGATGGAAAAACCACAGCTTTGACTATACAGAACTTTGTTGGCAAAGTGGTGTCTCTGCTTTTTAAAACACTATCTAGGTTTGTCATAGCTTTCCTTCCAAGCAAGCATCTTTGAATATCATGGGTGCAGTCAGCATTCACAGTGATTCTGGAGCCTGAGAAAAGAAAAACTATCACTGCTTCCAGTTTTTCTTCCTTTCTATTTGCTATAATGTGATGGGACTGGATGCCTTATCTTTATGCTTTTTCAAAGTTTATGCTGACTTACTCTACTCTAAACATGTAGATATTTTAAATAATTTGCTAAAATAGTAGACTTTAATAAAAGTCTAGTGAAGGGCATTTTCTTCACTTGCCTACCTGGCACAATATCACTGGTGCAGTCCTGAAGAGCCCTAACCAACTTCTCTGTGTGTGTGTGTGTGTGTGTGTGTGTATGTGTGTGTGTGTGTGTGTGCAGTCTGTGTGTGCCTCTGTGTATGCAATGGCATTCCATGCTGTCTTATGAACATTTCATAAAGGAGAGACTTGATATTCAGAGAGGTTAAGTAAATTAATCACAGTCACAGAGTCGTATAGTGAAAGCTCTAACAGTGCTACCTATTAATACAGCTTATAATTGCTACGCAACCTTTCTAATATATCCTTGCAGCATCCTTCTGTTTTGAAATCTTGACTTCCCATGGAGAATATAAAGACTTATTTATGTCCTGGTATTATCTTCCCCTTTGTTTGGTTAAAATGCCTCACACAGTGACAGGTACATAATAAGCACTCAGTAAATTCACACTGATTGAATTTAGCTCTTCCCGCCTCACACGCTGCCATAAAAGTCTCTTAATGTTGCTTTCATTTTCATAGCTATGGATTCAATTATTCTTCCTCAAATCTGAAAGGAAGCTGGCCGCCCCTCCTCCTAGGCATCCACATGTTAGTGGTGTCTCCAGTCTTCTTCCATTTACAGCTTGCTAAACTAACTACCTCCCCACCACCTCACATCCCACTGGCATTGCACACACTGGTGAGGTGGCCTGAGTTCCTGCAGGCAGGCCTGGCATCTTTGCAGCAGCCGCTGTAACACAGGGGACAGAATGATTAAGAACGTCAGCCTTCAGTGCGTGAGGAACTTATGGAAAAGCAAATGGTGTCATCCAAGGTAAACATCGGCAAAGGGAAATGAGGGAGCCGACAGGACTGCCTCCGAGCAAACTTTAATAGGGGAAGAAAGAACTTTCTGCCTGTTCCTGGAGCAATACAGAAAATCACCAAGCGAATCAAAAACAGCTCTGTGATTTCTGTAGGACTTAGAATACAGAGGCACTGCTCACTGATGCACTACAAAACATGAGTAAGTGGATTTTATGCAACAGGGAATAAATGATGATGATGGATGGATGATGGCTGGATGGGCAGATGAAGGAAGGATGGATGAATGGCTGGAAGATGGATGGTATGGTGGATGGATAGATGGAGGGAGGGTTGGATTGGGTAGATGAGTGGGTGAAGGAAGGATGGATGGATGGAAGGATGGATGATATTGTGGATGAATGGATTGATGGAGGGAGGCAGGGAGGGTTGAGTGGATGGGTGGGTGGTGGATGGGAGGATGGGTAGATTGGATGGAGGGGGGTTAAGTGGGCAGGCAGGTGGGTGGTGGATAGGTGGATAGATTGATGGATTGAGAGAGGGGTGGGTGGATGAGTGGGTGGATGGATGATGGATGATGGATGGATGGATTGATGAAGGGTGGGTAGATAAAGGAAGGATGGATGGATAGAAAGATGGTATGATAGTTCGGTAGATGGATGGAGGGAGGGAGGGAGGTTGGGTGGATGTGTGGCTAGGTGGATGAACGGATGGATAGATGTATCCATACCTACATAGATGGGCAAATAGGTAAACAAACAGGCAGAGAGGAGCCTTCACTTTTTTCCACCCCATAGCCACAACCCCATAACAAGCCAATGTCAGCCCTCCCTCTGACGATTTTAACTTACCTTGTATCTGCTATCCTTGCTTCTACTTTGCCTCCATCCAAGACAACTTCAATACAGTAGCCAGAGTAATATTTTAAAAAACACAAGTATGATCATGTTCCTTACTTTCCAGATCTTTTAATGGCTGAACCTGGCACTTAGAATAAAACCTGAAATCTGTATTTGATGGATCTCTCTCCCTGTCCGCTCATCCAATACCATCAAATGCCCCCATTACAGCACTCCCTTTCCACATTTTCTTTTAATTCTTCAAAAGTCCTAGCTGTCTTGCCCTACCCAGAGACTTTTCCCTAGAATGTTTCAACTTGAATATCAATTCCTTGATCTCAAATTAAGTTACCATACTCTGTGCCTCTGTGCATTCTTAGTTGCTCAGTCCTGCCCAACTCTTTGCGGCCCCATGGACTGGATCCCACCAGGTTCCTCTGTCCATGGAATTTTCCAGGAAGGAATATTGGAGTGGGTTGCCATTTCCTACTCCAAGGGATCATCCACAGTGAGGGATCAAACCTTTGTCTCCTGCATCTCCTGCACTGGCAGGAGGATTCCTTTCCACTGAGTCACCTGGGAAGCCCACCACACTCTGCCAGGTTCTTACAACACGCTGTGTATTTATCTCACAGAACATACGTTGATTTGTAAGACTGTTAGTCGAATATGTGCTTCCTCTGGAGAACTATAATCCCCATGGATTTGGGAACTTGCTTGTCTTGTTTATCACTCTGTCCCCGGCAGCTAGAACCATGCCTGGCATAGAAGAGGAATCAATGTGTATTTGCCCAGTGCATGAAAGCAGGGCTCTAGTCGCCTGCTGGATACAGTGAGAGGGCAATTCCTGTTGGAAAGAGACGAGGACGAGGATCACAGGGATGGTGGGGAACCAGTTCTGACGCCTCACCTTTGACCACATCACTGATCAAAGCTCTCACAGTGGGGATAGAGGGCTTGACATGTACCGTAGCATCCGCAGCTCTGAGCTCAGCGCTGTGAGGACTGCTGAAGAAGGATGCAAAGATATACAAGCCTTCTCAGGAGCTCTGTGCAGAGGTGGCACTCCCTGGCTGTTCAAAGTCATGTTTGCAGAGTCAGCCTTAAAAAAGGAGCTTGTAACCCGACCTGAGACAGCTGCCACCATGTGGAAGCAGGACCCTGTACTCGGAATAACAAGGTCTTTTTTACTTTAGACTGAGATCGACATAATCCTTCTTCACTTCCCCAGTCTCATAATTCTGTATTAAAATAACTGTGAACACACCTATGAATATTCATAGTGTTAAACTATATATATGTACATGCCTGCTGAGTCATGTCTGACTCTTTTGTGAGCCCATGGACGGTAGCCCGCCAGGTTCCTCTGTCCATAGGATTATCCAGGCAAGAATACTGGATTGGGTTGCCATTTCTTTCTCTAGGGGATCTTCCTATCTGAGGAACTGAACCCATGTCTACCTCTGTCTACCCGTGTCTCCAACATTGCAGGCTGACTCTTTATCCACATGTATATTATACATATGTGGTGGTGGTTTAGTCAATAAGTCATGTATGACTCTTGCAACCCCATGGACTATTACTCTGGTAGGGTCCTCTGTCCATGGGATTTCCCAGGCAAGAATATGATTGTATAGAAGTCAATTCATTGGAAAAGACCCTGATGCTGGGAAAGATTGAGGGCAGGAGGTGACAGAGGATGAGATGACTAGATGGCATCACTGACTCAATGCACATGAGTCTGAGCAAACTCCAGGAGATAGTGAAGGACAGGGAAGCCTGGCCTGCTGCAGCCCATGGAGTGGAAAAGAGTCAATGCAACTGAGAGACTGAACAAAAACAACAAGTATTACATATAAAATCTCCAAGGGACAATTTAGTTCCTTGCCAGTCAGTCCTTCACCTTTGTTTTTTTTTTAATTGTTGTTATTCTCAGCATTGAATTTCAATTGCAACCCAAGGAAAACATTGATGGGAGAATCAAGCCACTTTGATTCTACAGTAAATCCCCTCCATATGAACGAGTTCCATTCCAAGAGGATGTTCATGAGTCAAAGTTACTTGTAAGTCCACAAAGTGAGCCTAGTTACTCAACTAACACAATCAGCTATATAGTACTGTACTGTAGTAGGTTTATAATACTTTTCACACAAATAGCACATCAAGAAACAGAAGAAATAAAACATTTTTGATCTTACAGGACAGTACGTTGAAAAGTACAGTAGTACAGTGCAACAGCTGGGATACAGGGGCTGGCAGCAAGTGAACGGGCAAGAAGAGGTACTGACTGGAGCCGGGAGAGAAGGTGGGAGGTGGGAGAGCTGGAGGATCATCAGCAATAGGAGACGGAGGGAGAGCTGCAATTCCGCTCACACCTGGCGTTGATGGCACAGGTTTTGGTTCCTTGCTGGAACCAGACACATGTTCATATCTTTGAAACTTCTCAACTTGAGGGTTTGTATGTGGGGGACTTAGTACAAGCATGTTGAGCAACAGAAGCACTTAGGGTTGTGGCTCTAGATGGAGCTCAACTATCAAAAGTCTCTATTCAATGCAAAGTCCCTGGTAACCACAGACCATGCTTCAGTTTCCATGTTCTTGGTGTAGCATACATCATGTCTCCCACATTCTTTCTTTGCATGGAGAGGAAGAGAAAGGAAAGCTCCACAAAATTTTATCTTTAATCATATCAGTCATCAATGTCACCTATACAATAGAGAATTAAAACAACCAGGAGATGGTGAAGGACAGGCAAGCTTGGGGTGCTGCAGTCCATGAGGTCGCAAAGAGTCAGAAACGACTTAGCAACTGAACAACAAGAATAAGATGTTACTGAGATATTCAGGCACCACAAGCCTCCAACCCCTGTTGCAGTCAAAATTCCTTGCAACGATTTCTGACTAAAACGCTCAGCCCCGTTGGCACTTTGGACCCAGGGTCCTACATGCAGATAGAACTTAGTATACAGTGGTCAAGAGTGTGGACTCCAGAGTTGAGACGGCCAGAGTCCAGCCCAGCCCCACCACTTTCCGGCCATCTGAGTATGAGCAGCCCATGTAACCCATTCAAGGGTCGGTTTCCCCATCTGTGAAACTGCAGGAATTAGCAGGACCCATCTCACAGGTCCTCCTGTGGATGAAAGAAGGTACAGCGCTTCATGTACAAAGCTTAGCCCAAGGCCTGGCGTGGGACCAGATGTCCTGCACCTTAGTGTCACCTTCAGAATGACTGAAGACAGCATCTGTTCTCCTTGGCCTGGACCTAGACAGGAATGCATCACTTCAGGAAACGTCTATAAAAAGCTCACTCTCAGAAACTTTTTTTTTTTTTAATTTTGGCTGCACAGTGCAGTAGGCAGGATCTTAGTTCCCTGACCAGAGATTGAACCTGTGACCCCTGCATTGGGAGTCTGGAGCCTTAACCACTGGGATACCTCAAAAACATTTTAAATGTAAGTGTTTTGAAGTGAGAGGTTAGTTTCACTCTCAGGAGTCAGCGAACAGGCAGACAGAGTGAACGACTGGATTATGACACGACAAATGACTTCAAACTGACCTTTAGTCTGGGCCCTCCCAGACGTGAGGGCCCTCCCCTCAAATATGGTCGCATTCCCACCCACTTTTTGGTTCTGTCCCCTGCCTTAGTTCTCCTTCCATCTTCTTGCCTGTCAGAACCACAGCAAGGTCTCCCTCAATTGAAACAGAGAAATGCTTTTGTTTTAATTTACTTTTTTTTCTTCCTACTGCTTTATTTGTTTCGATTTTTGGTCATGCCATGCAGCATGCGGGATCACAGTTCCCTGCCCAGGGATCAAACCTGCACCCCCTGTTTTGCTAGCACAGAGTCTCAACCACTGGACCACCAGGCAAGTCCCAACAGAGCGGTGTTTTTGCTCCTCTCTTCTGCTGAGCTGACCGCGGCCAAGGTTCTGCTCTCAGCATCCTATTCTCCATGCCAGTGGCTTTCCCCAAGCAGATGCCCTCTCCTCCCCAAAAGGAATCTGTATTTAATCTTCACAAGAAACCTTTGGCCTGTGACTGCTGTCCTCATTATCAAAGAGGACATTGGGGCTGACAAAAGTTACATAACTTTCCCAAACTTGCAGGACTGATAAATAGAGAGCCAAGATTTGAATCCTCATTTATTTGTCTTAAAGTCTGTTTTTCCCTCCAGGATTCCTGCTTCCTTTACTTGAATCTAAATGAACCTAGATGACTAGATGTAACCCACTGTGTCTGCTGAGCACACACAGCCAAAGGCTCACTGTGTCTTTAGCTAGAAGTGTGCAATTTTTATGAATTTCTACCAACAGACTTTTTCAGAGTGTACTGTGGTAGATGGCTCATAAACGTAGATTGAGAACACAATGCATACAACTGAGTTCTCATAAATGAATTTATAGATGTAACAAGGATACCTGGGACTGGTGTTGGAGGAGACTCTTGAGAGTCCCATGGATGGCAAGATTAAACCAGTCAATCCTAAAGGAAATCAACCCTGAATATTCATTGGAAGGACTGATGCTGAAGCTGAAACTCTAATACTCTGGCCACCTGATGTGAAGAGTTGACTCATTGGGAAAGACTCTGATGCTGGGAAAGATTGAGGGCAGGAGGAGAAGGGGGCAACAGAGGATGAGATAGTTGGATGACATCACCAACTCAATGGACATGAATTTGAGCAAACTTTGGGAGATAGTGAAGGATGGGGGAGCCTGGCGTGCTTCAGTCTATGGGGCTGCAAAGAGTCAGACACGACTGAGCGACTAAACAACAAACTTGGGACTGGAGAACCATGAGACTCCCAATGCACTCAGTCTGTAAACCCTGGTCAAGAAATAGCACGACATTCAACTCAGATCAAAGGGAAAGGCTCTTGAATGACACTAGTCTCAGAAATGGTGTCTTGTGCCAGAATCCAGGGGTCCTGAAGCTTCATCTTCCTTAGGGCTTTGTTGTTTGGGGAGCAGTGGGCTATTCCCTAATCTGGCTTTTCCTTCTCTGTGAGCACCTTGAAGGTAAAGATTTGATCTGACTCACATTTATCACTCCATTGCCTAGCTCCTCTTAAATATAATCTGAATTATCTTTATTTTTAGGGGACAGTACTTTTTAAAAAAAATATTCATTTATTTGGCCGCATAGAATCTTAGTTGTGACACACAGAATCTTTGATCTTCATTGTCACATGCAGGATCTTTAGTTGCACATACAAACTCTTAGTTCTGGCAGGTGGGATCTATTCCCCTGATTGATCCCGGGCTTCCTGCACTGGGAGTTTGGAGTCTTAGCCACTAGGCCACCAGGGAATTCCCTGAGACTTCTTTATGGGATAATAAAACATAGGCAGTTAAGAGTGGAAAACTTAAAATACAATGAGCTGGCTGTAAATTAAGCGTCCATTTGTATATATCTATCTATCTATATGTATAGATATAGATAGATAGATATATAGATATAAAAGAGATCTTATGCACCCAAAGTGGAAAAGATGCTCTTATCCTTTGACTGCGCATATTCCCCTCGGGAGTACATCCCCTGGAAGTTATCCCAGGAAGAAAACTCTATAGATCCTGAGTCATTAACTCTGGCAACAAAAGTGTTCGTGAAAAGAATGGGAACCTCCTAGATATTTCATAATAAGGAAGCAAGGCATCATTCTGTGGATATATTGTGTCACCCTGAAAACAATGATCGTGGGCAGTGACTGAGCTACAGGAAAACAAACACTCAAGCTAAACCTTGAGGGAAGAGATCAGAACGCTGATTCACAAGCCCACGCTGGACCACGCATCTGGACGAGGGATGACACTGAATCACGGGAGAGGAATTGGACTGTTTTGTGGCAGCCACGCCTATTAGAAAGACTGAGGTGCAGGTCAATCCTGTTTCCTCACCATCTTCAGAGAGTTATTTGAGCACTGAGTTTCAAATGGGCACAAAGAAGGTCAGGGAGAGCCTGGAATCTGTTTGGAAACAGAAGGTAGGCCCTTGGAGCAGAGCCCCTGGGTGAGAGAGCCTGGCTTTGCATGCAAGACATGGCGAGTCCCCTTCCCGGAGTCAGAGCCGCGCCGGCTGTGGTGAGCGATCACGCTCTCGGCCATCTGCTCTGGGGCCGTGAAGGCAGCGGTGTGTCCTCCCGCCTGGACGCCGGGGAGGACACCGATCACTAGTCAATCTGCTTGAAATTGCCTCCGATGATTAGTGTGTAATGACTCAGGTAGGTCACGGCCAGGGACGTTTCTGTTATTAATGCATTAGCAGCTGGAAATGGGCAATGACTCTGCAGGGGAGGCTTAGAGGCTTGGTGGGGGGAGCCCAGCCCTGTTCCGTGAAAATGGTCACTTCTAGGGGGCTGCGGGGCAGCGCCCTGCAAGAACACTGCAGGTGAAGGGTGAGAGAGGGCCAGAAGGAAGACCAGCCAGCTCAAAAAGAAAAAAAAAGGCTTGGGAAGATGGAAGAGAAGAATTTACCTGTAATGGAGATAACTGTTGACCTTGCCCACGTCTGAGATGAATCTAATCATATCCCTGTGTTCTGAGCCCAACATATATGCCTCTCTGTGACTGAATGGTTTAGGATAGTTAACAGAACTTGGAATGTCTTACTTACTTAACTTTTATCATAAATTCAGGACCCCATGCCTGTCTGTTTGCTATAATATCTCCAGTACCCAGCAAGAATCCAACACAATAATTTTCTATAGTTATCTGTTCATGAGTGAATGAATGAAGACATTACAGAGTGAGTATTCACTTTATGTCATTCTCCTAAGACCTGAGCTGCAGTGTACAACAATAGTCTTTCCAAGATGACTCGTCTTCCTTAAAAATGGGGACTGAGGTCCAGTGAATTAGCCAACTTGCTAACATGCACATACTCAGGTACACACGCGGGTCAGTGAGGGAGAGGAGATGACTTCACTGTTATCACTTATTTAGTGCTGACTGCATGCCAGGCACAGAGCTGGGGTTTCCATATTCCCACTACACAAAGAAGAAATCCCTGTTTAAGTTTTTTAAGCTAACATCCATCAGAAGTTCTTTAACATAAACAGAATTTTTCAATGAGTCAAGAATCTTCATTTGTGGGAATTAATTACTTGGGTTCCAAAGAAACTAGCCACATGTTTAAAAAAACTGTTCTGGCTACCAGCACTTGGAGAAAGTTTATCCTTCTGTTTTGGAGACTGCCAAAAGTTGAAAAAATCTGTAGCTTCCTCCATTCCGAGAAACCAAATTCCTTGTTGCTGTAACTCACTAACCAGCCATTTTACTGAAATTTTTGTTTGTCCTTTGCAATTTCCAGCCATTGCCACAGGTTCACCAATGTTCACCATATATATATATATGAACAAACTCACATTACAATGTTAAATAGAAACAGCAAGTAGATCTAATCTTTAGTTTAAGTGAAGGGATTTAGCAGAAATCCCGAGTCATTGCTTTCCTTGGTCATTCAGTTGGGAACTGATGAATAATCAGGATGAATACCACAATTTTGCCTCTTACATGTTCAAGCCAGTATGAGAGTTTGCAGGCAAAATCTGCTTTTATTTCCTCTAATTCTCTAAAGCAATCTATGCGTGTGGATCAAACTTTATCAGTATCAACTTATTATGTATGTGTGTTAGTCACTCAGTCGTGTCTGACTCTTTGTGACCCCATGGACTGTAGCCCGCCAGGCTCCTCTGTCCATGGGATTCTCCAGGCAAGAATACTGGAGTGGGCTGCCATGCCCTCCTCCAAGGGATCTTCCCAACCCAGGAACCGAACTCAGTTCCACTGCATTGCAGGCAGATTCTTTACTATCTGAGCCACCAGGGAAACCCTATCAACTTATTAATACAGAAAGCAGAAGGCAGAATATCAGCACTGCATTAGTCCCCAACATGTCTGGTACATTTTCTTTCTTGTTCAGGAGACAAGGGGCTCATTTCTGCCCACAGGTGGAGGCGTGAAGAACCGCTGCTGGTCATAACTCAACAATCTTGGCCTTGCTGAGATAATGATACCCTCCCTCAGCCTTCTCTTCCATGGCCCAGTTTCTGTCTTCCGTGTTTGCTCACTGAATTCCAACTTGGAAGGGGCCTTAGTTACAGACTGAACGAGTGAGTGAAAGTCGCTCAGTCATGCCTGACTCTTTGTGACCCCGTGGACTGTTGCCAGACAGGCTCCTCTGTCCATGGAATTCTCCAGGCAACGATACTGGAGTGGGTAACCATTCCCTTCTCCAGGGGATCTTCCTGACCCAGGGACAGAACCCTGATCTCCCACATTGCAGGCAGATTCTTCACTGTCTGAGGCATCAAGGAAGCCCAGGTCCAGACTACTGGAGTTCAATTCCTTGCTGTTATTATTACAATTTTTAATGAGGAAACTTAAATTTGGTCAAATGTACTGTTAAGAATCACATGGTTGGGACTGCCCTGGCGGCTCAGTGGTAGAGACCCCGCCCACCAATCCAGGAGACATGGGTTTGCTCCCTTGCCCGGGAAGATCCCGCATGCCTTGGAGCACCTAGGCCCATGCACCACGACTGCTGAGCCTTTGATCGTAGCCCGTGCTGCGCAGCCAGGGAAGTCACCTCAGCGAGGAACTGGAGAGCAGCTCCTAGTCATGGCAGCTGCAGAAAGCCCATGCGGCAGTGAAGACCCAGCACAGCCAACAGGGGGGAAAAGAAGACTCACACAGTCGCTTAACAATGCTGGGACATGAGTCAAGCTCTCCTGATGTTTCAGAGACTGATCTTGAATGAGACATGGCGTAGAGGTGGATTGTAAGGGATTAGGAATGACAGAAGAATGATTCAAAGTACAAATAGTGTGATCATCTTTCATACCCTCAATCTAGGCAGCTCAATAATTCTTTCAAAATAGTTGTGTGCTTTTCATTTGAGAGGTGTTAGGGATATAGGATATAACAGTAAGGCAGACACAAACCATACCTTCTACATCCTCCAGCCCAATGGAGGAGACAGATAATACACAAGTGATAAATAGGATAATAGGGGTCATGATGAGCGCCATGGTAGAAATGATGAAGAATCACAAGCCAGGTACCACCTCTGGCTTCTCTTCTCTATCCATGGTCCTGAAATTCTACCCTCACACAAATCTTCCTTTTAACTTTCATTCTTTCTTGTCTTCCCCTGCTCTAACATAAGGGAACAGAAGGAAATGCTTGTCTCCTTCTGTTTCTCTCCCTATACTCTCCTTTCTCACCTCTCATTTCCATATCTCATTAAATAAAAAATATCCCCTGAATTCCTACTCCCAATCCTGCAGAGGGGAGACAGGGAGAGAAGGAAGAATGCCTTAGGGTTCTGCTAGGCAGCAGCTCAAGAGAGATGAGAGGCACACATGTGGGGTGTGTGAACAAGGGTGTCTGGTGGTAGCAGGTGGTTGGCCAAGTGACAGTGAAAGTGAGAAGGTCAGTGAGCATCCTCTTCTGTGCCCTCTAGACCATGGGACTCCAAATGAACCTGTGTGACACCCACCCGAGGTCTGGATATGGATGAAATTGATGCTATTATGCTGTCCCTGTTCTTGCTCTTCCTTCCCTCTTGAATTCTCAATGATGCCTGCCCTCTCCCACCCCCAGTCAGCCTGCTGAGTTCTTTAACTCAAGAGAAGTCCACTTCCCTGGGTGACCATCATTGCTCCTCCTCCTCCCGTTCACCCTTGCACTGTTCTCCTCTCGTCTGCTCCACTGAGCTCTTGATTCTAAAAATGGGATCATGGGGGTCATGCTTCTACACTGAAAAGAGACTGCGTATTTTCTTTCTCCTATGGAAGGGAATCAAGGAACTCGAGCACACAGGGGAAACTTCCTTCATCAGGAGGGTTTTCACAGAGGTCGGAACAGAAGTTTCTATACTAAGAGCACAGGTAAGAGACCAAGGGTTGCAAATGCATGACGTTAAGAAATAAACATATTTAGAACTCAAGAGATCATCTGGCCCAGTTGGAACAGACAGTATCTAGGGATCCTCAGAGAGAAGGCCGGATGTTTGGTAGGAACTAGCTTTTTGAACAAGATGATATTCATGCTTCAGGAATGTTATTCCTTCCATAAATAGAATAGAATCCCAGGGAAAGGTGGCTTCTGGCATGAAGACCAGTTGGGAAGACTTCACAGCCATGTAAAGAAGGATTTTGTGGAGTGTATGCCAACAAAAGGGTATGGAAGTGAGGCTTTTAGAAGGCCCAGATCAAAAACTCATTTCTCTCTTGGTGGTGGATGAGGAGGAAGACAAAGTCAGAGATGGCTAAAGCTTGGGAGTGGGGTCCCTGGGAGGAGAATGGTATCCCCAGGTGAGTGAGTGGGGTCTGGTCTGATTTTCGCCTGGGGAATTTGGAGTCAGAAATGACGACCAGAAGTAAGTGGAGAGATACAGCAGTCTGTGCTGCATATGGCACTAGAGCCCAGCGTCGGATCTGAAGCCAGTTGTTCTGGGCCCAGCAGCTGACAAAGCAGAGGTAGAAGCTTGGAAGAAGAACACTGGGTGAAAGGTGAGGACAAAAAACAGCGTCAGGGTGACCCAGACTGTTCTCTGGTCTAAGGGCAGTTGTGTTGTCCTCACTTATAGAACACTCCAGCAGAAGATGAGACGCACTCATGGTGTCTGTTCATCCCCCCATCCCTCCATGTGTTCACCCATCACTACACCCTACAAGTACTGATTGTTATGGCCGTTACCACAGTCACCACTGTGAAACTAATCAGAGCTTATATATTATCTGGACTTCCCAGGTGGCCCTGGTGGTAAAGAACCTGCCTGCCAAAGCAGGAGACGTAAGAGATGTGGGTTCGACCCATGGGCCAGGAGGGTCCCCGGGGGAGGGCACAGCAACCCACTCCAGTATTCTTTTTTTTAATTAATTAATTTATTTTAACTGAAGGCTAATTGCTTTACAATATTGTAGTGGTTTCTGCCATACATTGACATCACTCCAGCATTCTTGACTGGAGAATCCCCATGGACAGAGGAGCCTGGCAGGCTACAATCTATAGGGTTGCAAAGAGCTAGACACGATTGAAGTGAGTTAGCAGACACATATATTATTTAACGACCAGCATGAATCAGACACCAACCAGTTAGAATGGACACATGTCAGGGCACTGGGGACCAGGCAGGAAAATCATTAACCATTTAGTTCTGGATGAAGGGTCCATGTGGGGGGATAAGGCATATGGAACTGCAGGGGTGAAAGATGCTTAAGAGTTTGGGACAGCAGGAGTTTACCAACCCATATCCACACTGAGTTATACCAGCTGATTATCAGTCTGAGTGCAAGAATGGACAACTCAGACCTCACCCCTGTATTCAGAGCACCTGTGGTCTACAGACGCCCCATCTAACATCGTAGGCTGTTACTAGCCACAGCACGCTGTTTAAAATTCATTTGATTAAAAACAAATAAAACTGCAGACTCAGTTCCCCAGTGACTAGTGCTGACGGCCACACGTGAAGTGCTCAACGGCCAGATTTGGCTGGGGGTTACCAAGCTGCGCGGCACAGATAAAGACTATCCCTATCATCACAGGAAGCTCTACTGGACGGCACTGGACTGAAGAAAAAGACAAACATGACGTTAATTTTTGCTCAATGAATGAATGAGTTTTAATTCTGATACAGCATGCCATGAAAGTGCAATCTGACAGAAGACAGAGGTCAAAGGAAGACGTCTACCAGAATTTAAATTTAAAAGTTGGAGGACAGTGAAATCTACTCAAAGCTACGTGGCAACCTGGATGGGAGCGGGGCTTGGGGGAGAATGGATACATGTATATGTATGGCTGAGTCCCTTCCCTGTTTTGAAACTATCACACTGTCCTTAATTGGCTATTCTCCAATATAAAATAAAATGTTAAAATTCTTTTAAATAAAAAGATACAAGAATATATCTTATAAGAATAAGATATAACTTTTTAAATACAAAGTTATAAGAAATTACTCTGAGGCTGAAGTTCAACCACGTGCTACAACCAGCTTTATGCAGCTTTCCTTCTAGATGCCGCTCATAAAGGAATGTGGGAACCAGATGCCTACATAGACACAGGGTCATGTGAGCTAACCCCCTGCATCACATAAATTGGCCAGTCTGTGTCCTAAGGGCCTTAATACAGATGGGAAGTTCTGGGAAAAAATAAACAACGAACGATAACCAAACTTTGGAAGCAGGAAATGGACATTGATTTTCTGAAGCCAATGACATCCAACCCTGTCTCAGCCTAAGGTAAGATATTAGCCACTGCATCAGAGTCAGATGCACATGTGCATCTGCACATCTCAGATCAGGCACAGAGTCAGATCTGAGAAAATTCCAATTGCAGTCATTGCTACCCATAAAATCCCATGAGAGGCTGGAGTGGTTTCCTGACCCCTGCAAGGAATGCCACACACAGGACTGGTGAATGGAACCCAAGGACCAGGCACATGGCCCAATGGACATGCCAGATCATCTCCCTTCCTGGTAACCAAGTAACCTCCCAGAATTCCACCTACGTACTTATGGGCCCTGGGAGCTGGCGGAGGTATTCACTGAGCCAGAGAAGCTATGATCACAGGAAGGCATCAGAATCTATTAGGTACAGAGGTTGGGCCACAGCTCTAAACATCCCCGATGAGAAGTTTTCCATTTCTTCCTTTTTAATTTAAAAAAAAAATTATCAGATATCTGCACACTGGTTTGGAGCAGCAAATTAATAATTTTTTTTCCTCTTCTGACTGCAATTGTAGATATGAAAATACCATATCCGTAGACAAATTAACATGAGTTTCTTACAACACTGTGCTAATTATCTCAGGGACCAGAGACTCCCCTAGGTCAGAGTCTTCAGCCCCAATCTTGGAAAGGAACACGGGTTTCTTTCTGGGAAGCAGTAATTTGTAACGTGTCGAGAAGGTACAGAGAAAGGTGGAAGGGGCGTGCATCACTGGACATCCACCCTCAATACCCTCCGTCCCCCACTCCTCCCAGCACCACCAAGAGGCCCAGGAGAAGGACACCACTCGAAACAGGAACAGCTAAAGCAACACACATATTTAACTTGGCACCAAATAAATCTGGACAGACTGCATGCCAAACAGCCTTCTCCTTGTTTCGCTAACAAAATCTCCCCAGTTTTCAAGGGACGCTGTAGCCTGAACTTCAAAGGCATTAAAGGATAGATGTGGCATGTAGGGAATTAAACATGAAATTTCCTTTCTTATTGGGAACAAAAGCTGTGGGTCTAATCTCTTGTGTGATACAAGCTTTAGCTGATCAGGGTTACACTTAGTCATTCTGATGTGGCGAGCGAGCAGCGAATACATCATCTTTTTTATTTCTTTCTGTCTCCTCCTCCTTCCCGGCTCCCTTCGCATATGCAAATGCCACAGCAATATCAGGAGTCTTGCAACACCACTGAGGGCGAAAGAATTCTCTTTGATCAGCCTCTTCCAGGCCTGGAGTCCCACAGCCACCAATTTCTACCTGCCCCTTTATGATATTTGATGTATCAAATTAGTCTCCAGCACTCTCAGAAGTAGAATATACTAAGAAATTCCGAGACCTAGGAAGGAAGCTACATCTTGGAAAAAAAATAAATATTTCTTTAAGCAAGCCTTTTTAAATTTTGATATTTATGGCTAAATTATCACAGATTTCTTCCAAAAACAAGTGGCTCGCTGACAGAACTCAAGGCAGAAGAGGGCTGATGGCAGACTTAATGGAGAATACAGTGTCACCCCCACAACCCCCCCCCCCGAATGCTAGTGTATCAGAAAAAAATAAGAGTTGGAGGCATTGGACGAAATACTGCTAACTTCACCAAAAATAAAGTCCTTGTGTGCAACGAGAAAGGCAGACGGCAGAAAGTGCTTACTTGCTAAAAACAAATGAAATTTCCAAAACATACCCCAGCATTTTAAAGTACAGAACTTCTTTTTCGCAGTCATTTTTATATAGGAGGAATGCATTCTGACTCAGAAAGAGCAAAGAGAACAGCTCTGAAATGCCTCACGAAATATATGATCTCGCTAACTTGTCTGCTTCCTGCCATTTTTTTTTTTCTACTTTGCAGGGTTCCAATGACTGGGACAGGGGGATTGAGAAAAACTTAGGGAACAAAGAGAAAACAAAAGCACATTTAATTTAATCCCCAGGCAGTAATGGTAGGTTTAAGGCATCACACTCTCCTCTGACATTCCTTCTGTTCTTTTCCAAGGTTCTGCCCAGAAAAGCCTCTTCTCACCTCTGAACCCAATGCAGTGGTGCAAGAAAGAAAGACACGGGCAGGCAGCAAAGTGTTTGTGGGAACCCCAGGCCTGCAGAAGAGAGCTTTTCATCGCAAACACAATCAAAGCAACGGATAGAATTATGTAATGACCGCTCAAAAGCAGTTGCACTTACTGAATGCTGAGTCTGATCAGGGAAGCTGTAAGTTCCACTTGCATGAGTTCTCCGAGCAGTTTCCTAGGGAAAAAGAGAAGGGAAGACTTTAGTACCAAGGAACGTATTCCTGAATTGTGTCTGCATCTGTCTTGGTCATAGTAATACCTGTTTAACCAATAAAATAGGTTTTTGATTTTACTGTGAATTTAACAATGATAATGGTGATGAAGATGAAAAGGATAAAGATCAAAGCTTCAAATATTACTTTCATTAAATGCTTTCACACTCCAATTGGGAAGGTGTTCCCAGTTTCTCTGTTTCAGAAGAGGAAACCAAGGCTCAGACAGCTCAGTTGTACAAAGTATGCACACTGGTAGTGCAGCCTGGATTTGAACTTGGGAAATTGGGTAACAAATTTAGAACCATTCTGCTATGCTCCTAACCTCCACAGTGAGCTCTTTGTCACAGAATGTCTTCAAGAGAAGATGGTAGGCTGATCTTTTAGTGATCTTATTGTGGAATTTCCTGCACTGGAATAGGCAGGATGAAACCAACACTAAATTTCTTTTCAATCTTAGAAGTCAAAGATTCTGTAATGCTCAATTCTGTGACAGCAAAGGTTCCAAGTGACTTCATTTTATAATGAAGAAAACTGATATAAGGTGCCCCATAAATAATACATTTTATAAACATGGCTATCATCACCCAATCAGAAGAAGCAAGATTCATTTTCATTAATATTAAATAAGCCAAATATCACCTGAACTGAAAATGGCATTATAATATCATATAATTCAGTGAGTTGGGGAAAAGGTCATCTTCAGTCAGAAAAATCAAGATTTACTAATAGATCTAAAAGATGTATATGGAGCCTTATATCAAAGAGAGGGGCTTCCCAGGTGGGACTAGTGGTAAAGAACCCGCCTGCCCAAGCAGGAGACACAAGAGACACAGGTTCAATCCCTGGGTCAGGAAGATGCCCTGGAGGAGGTCATAGCAACTCACCCCAGTACTCTTGCCTGGAGAATCCCATGGACAGAGGAGCCTGGCAGGCTACAAAGAGTCGGATATAACTGAAGTGACTTAGCATGCACGCACGGATACAGAAGAGAGCTGGCCCTGAACTGCCCTCTCTCTGGAAGAAACCTAAGCAGCAGAGGTGGGACTGGTTTGCGGTGTCCTAGAACCCTGACCCAATGTTCTTTCAGCTACTCCTGCAAAGTAGTTCTATAACTTATACCCAGACTCAGTGCAATTCACGCATTTCAGAGCTCAATGATACACACTATTTATAAACATATATTTAAAATATATGTTTCCCCTTTGGAAATATGATGAAACATTTTTTTAACTTCACATTTGGTGAGTCCACTGAGGTCGATAAATCAGAACATCTGATAACATCAAGAGGTTCTGAAATACTGGAAAGAGAGAGGCCAGTGTCTGGAGAATTCTGATGGTACAGACAGTTGTGAGGGGTGCGGATGGTGGGAACAGTGCTTATCCATCTGTAACTGAAGAGGACTCAGTGGGATCTCCAAGGATAGACACCCCTCATGTTCACTGCCTGCCTTTCATTTGTAGAAAAGCTCTGGTCTTCCAAGTCGCCCCTGAGTCAGAAAAACTTGGCTTAAGAATTGATGATTGGAAAAAAAAAAAAAGAATTGATGATTGAAAAGATATAAACATAGTGAGACCAAGGTAGAATTGGGTCAGGAGACTATAAGCAAATTAAATAGTAAATTAATCATATAGCAGTCACAGAATCTTTAGTTCTTCCCTGAAGTACCTGCTGCTGCTAAGTCGCTTCAGTCGTGTCCGACTCTGTGCGACCCTATGGACGGCAGACCATCAGGCTCCTCTGTCCACAGGATTCTCTAGGCAAGAACACTGGAGTGGGTTGCCATTTCCTTCTCCACTGAAGTACCTAGATAATTATCTCTAATGCCCATTCCTAAGTTGTTTTACAGATATTAAGACCCCCACCAAATGGACCCCCACCGAATGGACAAACTCATATGATTATGAGTATGCACCCCTAGACCAGCTGGAGCCTGAGAATTGATAATATTAACCCCAGTGACACAGCCCTGATACCTCACCATCAACCAATCAGTGAATTGTGCACAAGCTGATCACATACCCTGAGACTTCTTTGCCTTACCTTACCTTTAAAAACTCTTTCCTGAAACCCATAAGGTTTCCTGAAACTCCCATAAAGGGAGTTTGGGTTTTTTGATCATTAGCTGCCCCGGATTCCTTGTCTGGTGCCCACAATGGATACTGCACTTTCCTTCACCACAGCCCGGTGTCAGAAGATTGGCTTTGTTGTGAATGGGAGAGTGGACCAAAGTTTGGTTCAGTAACACATCCATTCAGTCACCCTTCCATCCTTCTTTCCTTCATTCAATCCATCCATCTTCCTTCGTTCCATCCATGCACCCACCCATATTCCTGGTCCTCCCTTCCCCCCATCCATCCAACTACCCTTCCATCCTTCTTTCCTCCATTCAGTTCATCCATCCATCCATCTATCCATCCCTCCATGTCTCCACTACCTACTAGCTGTGTGACCACAGGTAAGTCATTTAACCTTTCTGTGTCTCAGTGAAGTGGGAATAAACATATGTATACCTCAAAGGATAGGGGTGAGTAATCAAAGTTAACACTTGTAAGGCATTTACCATTGTGCCTGGCACAAAACTGATGCTATTAAAAATGTTGTTATTATTCATTAAGCCTTTTTTTAATGCCAAGCACTGCCATTCTGGGGCCCACAGTCCAGCAGGAAAGACAGATCTTGTCAGGGATGCCGGTGAAGGCAGTGCTGAGGAGGTGGCAACGGGACTGAAATCTCAACGATCAGAAGAACACAACCAAAGGAGGCGGAAAGGAGAGTCAGGACCGAGGAAACGAACAGTCAGAGCTACCAATGAACTTCTATAAATTCATAGCATGCCTAGGCTGGAGAAGTGTCTGCCTCCTAACAACAGCAACAGTAGCACCAGTAGATCCTAGACAGACTGATTACATATCCATAGATACACTGATCACAGGTCCTTTGGTCAGGTCAGCCTTCCTGAAGCCTGTCCCGCCTCCTCCCCAGTCTCACCCTCCCTCACTTAAGGCACCCGTCCCCAACCCTTTGGGCACCACGGACCCGTTTCTTAGAAGACAATTTTTCCATGGACCTAAGTTGGGGGATGGTTTCTGGATGATTTGAGAGTATTACATTTACTGTGTACTTTATTTCTATTATTATCATATCAGCTCCACCTCAGATCATCAGGCATCAGATCCTGGAGGCTGGGGACCCTTCCCCCTAAGACACTCACTCGCACATCCTATGATCCAGTGAAACTGAAATACTTGGAAAGACGCAAGGCACTACCTGCCTCCAACACTTTGACTACATCTTCCTTCCGGAGCTGGTCATCATCTGGCCCTTCTTGAACTCACTCTTCAAAGTCCACATAAATGGAAGCTTCTCTCTGTAGCCAGGTCTGACTGACCCATCCAGCTGGACTGATTTTTTCCCCCAGGGTCCCAAGGCCTTTTGCATATACCTAATCTGAACAAGAATCACACACTCTTTCTAACCTCTGGAGCCTTGGGCTGTCCAGGTTGTGAACTCCTGGAGGGTGAGCACAATGTTTGAAAAGATTTATTTTAAAAAAATGAATTAATAAAGAAGGCTGAGGGCTGAGGAATTGATGCCCTCTACTGTGGTGCCAGAGAAGTCTCTTGAAAGACTCGTGGACTGCAAGGAGATCAAACGCATCAATCCTAAAGGAAATCAACCTTGAATATTCATTGCAAGGACTGATGATGAAGTTCCAATACTTTGGCCACCTGATGCAAAGAGCCAACTCACTGAAAACGACCCTGAAGCTGGGAAAGATTGAGGCTAGGAGGAGAAGGCGGTGGCAGAGGATGAGATGGTTAGATGGCATCACTGACTCGATGGACATGAGTTTGAGCAAAATCCAGGAGATAGTGAAGGACAGGGAAGCGTGGCGTGCTGCAGACCATGGATTTGCAAACAGTAGGACATGACTTAGCAGATGAACAAGAGAAGCAATGACGACAATTAATTAATTATATGTTTTTGGTTGTGTTAGGTCTTCATCACTGTTTGGGCTTTTCTCTAGTTGCAGTGAGTGGGCTGAGCTCAGAAAACTGAGCGCCAAAGAATTGATGTTTTGAACTATGGTGTTGGAGAAGACTCTTGAGAGACCCTTGGACTGCAAGGAGATCTAACCAGTCCACCCTAAAGGAAATTCGTCCTGAATGTTCATTGGAAGGATGATGTTGAGGCTGAAACTCTAATACTTCAGCCACGTGATATGAAGAGCTGACTCATTTGAAAATACCTTGATGCTGGGAAAGACTGAAGGTGAGAGGAGAAGGGGACGACAGAGGATGAGATGATTGAATGGCATCACCGACTCAATGGACATGAGTTTGAATAAATTCCGGGAGTTGGTGATGGACAGGGAGGCCTGGCGTGCTGTGGTCCATGGGGTCACAAAGAGTCAGACACAACTGAGCGACTGAACTGAACTGAACTGAGTGAGTGGGGGGGTGCTCTCTTGTGGTCTGTGAACTTCTCACTGGGGTGGCTTCTCTTGCTGAGGAGCACAGGCTTCAGCAGTTGCAGCTTCGGAGCTCTGGAGCTCGGGTCAGTAGCTTCAGGGCACACACTTAGCTGCTCCGTGGCATGTGGGATCTTCCCGGATCAGGAATCAAACCCGTGTCATCTGCACTGGCATGCGGATTTTTTTTTACCACTGACCCACCAAGGAAGTCCTCAAGGACAGTGTTTTATCCAGCCCAGTAGCCCTGCTGCCTGGCACAGTGCTCGGCCTCTCCCCAGCTGCTCACCACACTGGAAAAGTTCAGGAAGCCCTGTCTCATTGACCCAAGGTGCTAAACCCCAAGGGAGGGCACTGAACTCGACTCCAAAAGAAGTCTTCTCTGAGCATCACGGCCTTCTATGGCACTCCCCTAAGTGGCATGCAGGGGGATAAGGTTAATCTCACATCCGTGTCAGCTTCATGCCCACACTTTTATATCTGTTTTTAATCCAACCTGCAGTTGAAATGAATTTTATACTCCCCCACCCTTGACACTAATAGGAATCTGACAAATCCTTTAGGTGGATTGTTTTATAAAAACGAAGGCTGAGAACCCATTGTTACAAGGTGAGAATAGAAATGGTCATTAGCAGTGGCACCAGGCAGCAGGGAATATCTAAAGACCCAAGAGTTCCAAAGCAGTGACGCAATTTAAAATAAAACAAAACTAAGGCTGTCCTGAGTTTGCAATTACTCCTGCAAACGACGGAAAGAGCGATCTGTGACCAGGGAGAATCTTGGATCCTGGTGAAGTTGGATGGAATTTTCACAGCCCTGAGATGATGCCCCAGTTAAAGAGCTGAGAGGGAAGGGAAGGGAAAGGACGTCGGAACAAAGTCAGGCAGAGCTGCTCACGCCATGCATTAGCCGCGGTCACCTCTGTGCTCATCCAAATGGATGCACAGAACGGCGAACCAATTACTTCCAAGACGCTGGAGTTGATGACCCCTGGGCAGGCAGTGTGGAGTTTAAGTCTAACTCAGACTCTCTCAACAGAGCTGGCTATGGCATCGCTTCTACTTCCAGAGAGTCAGCCACCCCCTGCTCCATAGATTCCCACACATGGCAACCACGATGGGCTCCTAGGATCTCCTGTCTCCACGTTTGTTCCTCTCAGCCCCCCAGGGAGCAGGCAGAGGAGTGTTGACAAGCTATGGATATGCCCATGTTACTTGATGTGGTTTAAACCCCGTATGGATGGCTGCCTTTTCCATTGCTGACAAAACCCACACCCACGGCACACGGTCTGATGGCCCGCATGGTGGGCTCCTGGCCACAGGAGCAGCCTTGTCTGTTTGTCAACGATCAGGCACACCCTCCCTCCAGACCCCCTCAGGTACCAATCCCAGAGACTGACCAGTTCTGGGTCACTCCTTACTCCCCATCAGCCACAGGGATGTTGTGTGTTTGACCTGGGATGCTCTTAACACCCAATTAACTCTCATCGTTATATCCTCATGGAAGCCTCTGCCCCACTATCTCACAAGTTCATTATCCTTTCTTCAAAGTGCATCCCCCAGCTGTCATTTCACAGTGAGAGGAAAATGCTCTCCTCATTCAAGGCGGCCTGTGTCACCGGGCGAGTGGGCTCCATGAGGGCAGGGACCGTCACTGTGTCTGTCTGCTCAGCTGTCTAACTCCAGGTCTGACCACCCTGCAGTGGGCATGGATGGCATGTGAAAAGTCTTGCTGAAGGAAGGATGGAAGGGAGGAGGGATAGAGGGGTGGAGAGGGGAGAGAAGGGACGAAGAGAGGAAGGAAAGGAGAGAGGGAGGAAGACAGGCATCCCCACCTT
Source organism: Muntiacus reevesi (assembly GCF_963930625.1). Taxonomy (NCBI): domain Eukaryota; kingdom Metazoa; phylum Chordata; class Mammalia; order Artiodactyla; family Cervidae; genus Muntiacus; species Muntiacus reevesi. The sequence continues at coordinate 184,459,872 of NC_089250.1, read as the reverse complement.
ACAGCTAACTCCAGACAGACTTCTGGTGATCATCAGCTCCTCTAAGAGCTTCCTTCCTCTCCACCCATCTCTGCCTAGTTCGGTCCAGAAATCAGGTCTGATGGAACTGACTCTGGTTCCATGAGGGCTCTGATGGGATGAAACCTCACCTGATCCGAGTTCCTTTCCTCCCAGGAATCTAGACTACCCTGCTAAGTTTCCGCCAACTCCTAGAACTGAGAACTCGCATACTGTGGGGTCACTGTTCTCTACAAACTCAATAAGAACAGAAGCCACCAAGCCCCGGAGCAGGAAGAACAGAGCAGAGAGGAAAACAGGTGCAGCTGAAGGGTTCTGGGAGAGAGTAGGGGCTGCCTCATGGCCAGATGACCTAGAAGTTCAGGACCTACCTGACCCTCCTGGTACTGACCACACCCCCCGTCTCAGGGATGAGACTCATTCCTGTGCTGGGTACTGGATGTCCCCATTTTCTGAGCTACTCTGAGTGCATCTCTGTCACTTGCCAACAGAGGAGTCATGTGTCACAAAGGGTGGCATCTTCCCCAGCTGGGGGGCTTTTCCACCAGCCCTGCCTTCAGATACACAAGCTATATCTTGACCACAATGATGATGGTGACTGCATGCACTCTTCCCCAGCTGCTCAGCAGACCCTACCTAGACAGAATATTAAAAAGTAGAGACACTACTTTCCAACAAAGGTCCGAATAGTCAAAGCTACAGTTTTTCCAGTAGTCATGTATGGATGTGAGAGTTGGACTATAAAGAATGCTGAGTGCTGAAGACTTGATGCTTTTGAACTGTGGTGTTGGAGAAGACTCTTGAGAATCCCTTGGACTGCAAGGTGATCCAACCAGTCATTCCTAAAGGAAGTCAGTCCTGAACATTCACTGGAAGGACTGTTGTTGTAGCTTCACTACTTTGGCCACATGATGCAAAGAGCCAATTCATTGGAAAAGACCCTGATGCTGGGAAAGATTGAGGGCAGGAGGAGAAGGGGGTGGAAGAGGATGAGATGGTTGGATGGCATCACTGACTCAATGGACATGATTGAGCAAACTCTGGGAGACAGTGAAGGACAGGGAAGCCTGGCGTGCTGCAGTCCATGGGGTGGCAAAGAGTCAGATAAAACTAAAGCAACTCAGCACTCACAGTCGAGCTGAACAAGAACAAAACCCAACAGCCAATAGTGGATTGTCCCCAAAAATGGATTCTGGGGACTTCCCTGATGGTCCAGTGACCAAGACTCCACACTCCCAATGCAGGAGGCCCGAGTTCAATCCCTGGTCAGGGAACTAGATCCCACATACTGCAACTACAGATCCTGCAGGCCACAGCTAGACCCAGCACAGTCAAATAAATAAATATATATTTTAAAATAAATAAATAACCCCACCTCCCTTCCCCCAACGCATCCTCACTGTGCCTTCACCCTGGCGGGTTCCCTTGCCAGAAAGTCTGTTCTCTCTCCATCTGCTTGGGAACAGAGACCTCGTCTTCACATCCTCGGGGACCCCTTGCCAAATACAGCAGACACCTTGCCAAGCTCCCACTTCCTGCTCCCAGTCTCCCTCTGAGTACTCATCACTCGCCGACATCGGCGGCTTTACCCTTCTCCTTCACTGGGTCCTCAGCACTTTACAACTCCAGGCCTCACTTCTCCTTATTCATGAGCCATGGCACAGGGGTGATCTGGGAAACTGACTCAGGTTCAAAATCAATTCTCGTGTTCAATTAGATACGAAACTCTGGGCAAACTTCTCGATCGCGCTGAGCCTCTGTTTGCTTACCTGTCGGAGGATGGGAATAACCTGGTTCCTTAGAGGGTTTGTGTGAGGATTACACACCACAACTCCTAGGCACTGCTAACCAAGACATGGTCATCGAGCCAGACGCCCAACAACGATGCCTACTTGGTCAACAGCAGCCCTTCCAATAAATGACCTCACACGTGCTTTGCAAAATGCTGCCAAATAAGTAAGATTGTCCAGGAGATTCTGACAGCCAATCCCAGGCAGCTCAACAGCCAACACAGCATCTGGCACATAGTAGGTGTCATTTCTGCATGCATGCTCAGGGGCTCAGCAGTGTCCAGCTCTTTCCAACCCCATGGACTGTTGCCTGCCAGGCTCCTCTGTCCATGGGATTTTCCAGGCAAGAGTACTGGAGTGGGTTGTCATTTTCTCCTCCAAGGGATCTTCCCGATCCAGGGATCAAACCTGTGTCTTTTGCATCTTCGGCACTGACAGGCGGATTCTTTACTGCTGCCCGAGCTGGGAAGGCCAGGTGTCATTTAAGATCTCCCAAACTAAGGAAGGAAGGGGGCTCTGCCATTACTGATGAAATACAATTGTAGCTGCTGCTCCAAGGCTTACATTTAACTGGTCACAGTGTTTAAAAGCAGTAAACATCAATTAGTCTGCCTGTTGCATTTAATTTGGCTGCACACACCCCGTCCAGCAAGGGTTCAGGTACAGGATTGGCGGCTGCTTGGTGAGAAGACGCTTCCCGTCTCCCTCCACAGGGAATCGAACTTCTCCCCAAAGCTCCAGGGACCTTCAAGAGACTAAGGATATTACGCCCCGCCCGCCACCCCGCTTTGAGGCTTTATTGTTGGTGTGTTTAATTTCCTGTCTTGGCCTTACAGGAGATTTCTAATGTTTGGGCTGTAGGGTATGGTCTGATTAAAAGTAATCCTCCCAATTATGGGCTGGCATGAGCCTCCTGTCACACGCACTCTGCCACCAGCCTCTGCCTCCCTGTCAGCAATAATTGTCTCGGCACTGCCTAACTGTAAATGAAAACCCCAGGGGCATGTGTGGGTCCCCAGCTCCCAGGCCGCACCGGATCTTTTAATTTGCACTGTCTGTCAAAAAGATGCTGCTGTGTGTACTCAAAGAAATCCTCAGACTCTCAGATTCAAGGCCAGGGAGAGCAAGGGTACCACAGCCTCTTCGGAGAAACTGTATTTGAACCCACCAGAGATAACAGGGCATGTGCAAGGCAATGAGGCTCTTTTTATTCCGCTGCAATCTTCAGCGAGACCGGGTATAAAACAGGGAAGCTGAACTGTAGGGAAAATTCAAGGTGTATTAATATTACTGTTATTATTTTTTCCCCAACAAGTCCACAAGACAGGACATTGCATTCAAAGCAGGTGATAGCAACTCTGTGAAAGGACATCCACATAGGAGACCTGATTATTGCAATCTCTACAAAATTAAAACTTTCTGGGCGTGGCGTGAGGGGAAAGATGTCTGTCCTTTCAGGTGAGAAACACCACCAGGTTCTTCTTGGGTAAGCAGAGAAGACTGTCTGTTCTGGGCCCTGTGGCCAGACCCACAATGGGCAGTGGAATGTGGTGCTGAGTGAGCATCTCCATCACTCGGAGATGCTATAGAGGTGGCTCAGAGGTTAAAGCATCTGCCTGCAATGCGGGAGACCTGGGTTCGATCCCTGAGTCGGGAAGATCCCCTGGAGAAGGAAATGACAACCCACTCCAATATTCTTGCTTGGAGAATTCCATAGACGGAGGAGCCTGGTGGGCTACAGTCCATGGTGTCGCAAAGAGTCGGACACGACTGAGCGACTTCATTCATTCATTCCAAGGTCTCTGAGGAGTAAGGAAGAAGCGGGTGTTTTGTTGTGCGCCTATACCCACAGCCCCTTTTCTAAGAAGGACACCTGTCCAGGAATGCACATGTCCAGCCTGGCTCCTCCCCACCTTCCTTGTCCCTGGACAGAGGACTGGGAGAGGGTGAGGCCTGAACCCCAGAAGGACACTAGGACCCTTCCCTTAGGAATTTACAGCATAGACATGCAGGCAATGTGCTGCTGTCTGCCCACGGACAAGGCACCCGGAGCAGTGTGATCCAGACTGAGGGCTGGGCAGCTTTGGGGAGCACTTATGGGGGACAAAGTACATCTCAGTTTTGCCCAAAACTAGTGGAGACTGAAGAACTGATGCTTTAAAATTACGGTGCTGGAGAAGACTCTTGAGAGTCCCGTGGACTGCACAGAGATCCAACCAGTCAATCCTAAAGGAAATCAACCCTGAATGTTCACTGAAAGGACTGATGCTGAAGCTGAAGCTCCAATACATTGGTCATCTGATGCAAAGAGCTGACTCATTGGAAAAGACCCTGATGCTGGGAAAGACTGACGGCAGGAGGAGAAGGGGATGACAGAGGCTGAGATGGTTGGATGGCATCATTGACTCAATCGACATGAGTTTGAGCAAATTCTGGGAGATAGTGAAGTACAGGGGAGCCTGGTGTGAGTCAGACATGACTTAGCAACTCAACACTGACAACCACCAACGCAGGTCTCTCATACATAGTGATTCTAAGTAACAGTCTCTTCCTCTGAGAACAACCACTGCTCTGGAGCCTTTGAACCCTCCCCAGTAGGCACATGGCACCATGACAAAGATCCCCCCAGGATTCAAATGTGGTAGGTCCACCTGGTAGGTTGGGGGCTGGGCTGCAATAATCAACCACTGACAGGAAATGCAGAACAGATACAGCAATCAGAAAGCTCACAAGAGGCTAAGATACACAGAGATTTACAGAGCTGGGGTGCAACGCACGCCACTGCAAATACATGAGGCTTTTGTTCATGAATCACCTTTATTTCTGTTGGAGTGCAATTACTTGGCAATACTGTGATAGTTTCCACTGTACTGCAAAGTGAATCAGTCACATGCATGCACACACACGTCAATAGTGTATACATGTCAATCCCTTGGAATATTACTCAGCCATCAATCACCTTTTACTCTGGATTTCTTTCTCAGTGAAAAGAAGCTTTCCATTTCTATTACCAAGATTAATGTGTCAACAACACACAGCCATAACCATAGCAGAGACCAGATGTCATGGAGAAGGCGGGGAAAGAGACCAAACAAAAACAAGCAAAACCAAAGTAAAAGCCAAGGAGAAAGCCCTCGGTGCATGGTGTGATGTATTTGTTCAGATGGGCCACTTTATTTACACCACTGAGAACACTTTATTTTGGCGGCCTGTAACTCACTGCTCTGTTAAAGACAAGCAAACCAGCTGGCAGTGTCCACTTCAACACGGAGCAAGAAAATGGACCACAGAGAAAACCCAGCCTCTTCTCTGAAAGTCCCAATTTAAAAAAAAAATCTATTTAATCTATTTAATATGTGTTGGACTCCAGAGCACCTTATTACCTTATTTAATTCAGACCAGGGTAGATGTCTCCAAATAAAAATGGCACTAATGTGAGAGGAACTAGGCTGAGGGATGTGGACATCATATCCTCTTCAGAGAGATAATCAGCTTATCAGAATTCATTTCAACCTAAGAAAGGTCTCACAGCTACACTGAAAATTCAAGCTGATCTCATCATCTCAAGGATGTAATCTCAAGGAAATGGTAAAACTATCAAGGCAAACTTGGTGCAGTTATCTTTATGTATAAGAACCGTAAGCATCAGATCCCAACAGAATCATTGTGGTAGGGTCTGTTCCCAAGTCCGGGAGAGACCTCTGTAGAAAATACATCAAGTGCCTTTGCTGAGAATACTGTTATTTATTTTTGCTTCCAAGTGGCTGAAGTTACTTTTCAAAGATGCATTACTACACTGTTTCCATCTAAACCACACCCCCCCCCCAACACACACTCTGAAATCTGGTATTCTGAAAAACATAGGCTTTTAAAAAATTGTCTCCTAAAGTAATCACTAACAGAGGTATATGTGCTTTTTAATCCTATTCTTGCTATTAACTAGCTGTTTGGCCTTGATTAGGATACTTAACTCTGAGCCTCAGTTTCCTCATTTGCAAAAAGAAAGTGTTTGTACCTTCAGGATTTTAACCACTCTTTTAATTTCTCTGGATGATCTGGTTCACATGCATTCTCATGAGAAGGAAAATCAATGAGAGCACCAGCAAAGCCTCCATAAAGTATCTTTAAGTCTTCAGAGAACAAACTCGTGGTTACCAAGGAGGAAGGGGGTGGGGGAGGGATGGATGGGGAGTTTGGGATTAAAAGATGCAAACTAGCATATATATTGATAGAATGCATAAACAATAAGCTCCTATAGCGAACTATACTCAATATCCTGTGATAAACCATAGTGGAAAGAATACTTCAAAAAGAATATATATTGGTGTGTGTGTGTGTGTGTGGGTGTGGGTGTGTGGGTGTGTGTGTGCGCGCACGCACATGCTCAGTCACGTCTGGCTCTTTGCAACCCTGTGGACCACATCCCATCAGGCTCTTCTGTCCATGGGATTCTCCAGGCAAAATACTGGAGTGGGTTGCCATGCCCTCCTCCAGGGGATCTTCCCGAAGCCTCTATATATATACATATGTAACTGAATCACTTTGCTATACAGCAGAAATTAACACATCTAAACCAACTAAACTTCAATTTTTAAAAGGTGTACATAAGTCTCAACAGAAGACAACAGTGAGATAAAACATATCATGTGTACCTCTTGGTGTGAAACTCCATCCCCCTCCACCCCACAAATTAAACAAAAATAGAGAAAATCCATCTAGTCAGAAGGGAATATCCAATTTTCAGAGAAAGGCAATGGATTTCAGAAGATACAAGAAAATTCCCCATGGTTCAGCAAAGCACCACTGAGCGATTTGGCAAAATGTTCCAGAAAAACAAAGACAATGAAATGCAAGAAAAACAGCCTGGCAGAAAGGTGGATCGATAGAGCACTCAGCAACCCCGGGAGGGACAAGGGGGTGCCATAAAATCAGACCGAAGTCACGAAAACTTTGGTAAACGTTCCGAAGGCCATGTCGGGTCATCGTCAAAAGTTCTGTGTTTAATGTGAGACCTCATCCAAACTTGTTTGGGTTGTTATTTTCTTTACAGCATGACTTCAAGCAAGTGATAAATACTGTAGACTCTGCCGCAAGAAATACAGGACATTTCAAGACAGAGCTACTTGTTTCTCTGGCTTTGTCATGAGCAACAATAACATTTAATGGCAAGAACTCAAGGCCTAAAGTAAGCAGGACTCGGGTTCTGTTTTTTTTCTCTGTTTGATGCTGAGACATTCAAGGACCTCTCTGAACCTCAGCATCGTCCCCTGGCAAGTGATGAGCACCGACACCCCAGGACTGCTCTGAGGACTGAAGGAAACAGTGCCTAGAAAACACTCCACAAGATGCTTGCAGGGGCTTCCCTAGTGGACGCTGAGCTTCCGATGCAGGGGGCACAGTTTCCATCCCTGGTCAGGGAAATAAGATCCCGCATACCAGGTGGTATGGCAAAAAAAAAAACAAAAAAAAAACAACCTCCTTGCACACAGGTACCTCTCTGGTGAATGTTAGCAACTTCTGTTATGTGAAGCTTCATGTTTTGGTCTCAGAAGGAGCATTTATAGAACATTTATTACAAATTCCAGATCCTCTTCTAAGCTTTCTCTGTCATTTCTCTTCACTGAAGAATCTTTCCAACAATTGTGAGTTACTTTCACTCCACAAATAATGCTCCCACTTACCCCAACGTGCTCCAACATTTCACAAAAATTAGAAAAGGATCCTGTTAAGACAGGTACTTGATTTAATAAGGGCTGTATCACTTAGTAAGAAAATAGTCCTTAATCCTAAAGCAAACTTCTAGTCAGGCAGTTGGGGGGAAAAAAGATTCATTTAATTTCCACCTGTGGTCCATATTCTTCTAGACCACGTGACAGCCATCAAAAATACAGCATTCATGCATACAAAACTCCAGGTTATTCACATGGCTTTTGTGTCGTTAGTCACTCCGTTGTGTCTGACTCTTTGAAATGCCATAGTCTGAGTAAGCAGAATTTCCTTCAGATTTAAAATACATAAAATCCCCTGGAGAAGGGCATGGCAACCCACTCCAGTAGTCTTGCCTGGAGAATCCCATGGGCAGAGGAGTCTGGTGAACTACAGTGCAGGGAGTCTTAGCACGCATGCACGCAGGCATCTTAAGTCTACAACCTAAAGAAGCAAAAAGGGGAGGGGAAAAAAATCATTCTCAAAGTTTCCTGTTTCTATTTCTAATCTTCAAGGATTTTTTTCAAAGACAATTCAGAAGAGGTAAATGTTTTTAAAAGGGAACATAATGGAAGTTACTTTTGTTCATTTGAATGTGTGCATCCACTCATTAATCCATTCAGCATTTTCTGAGCTCCTGCTCTGCGAAAACCATCAAAGCATGGGGCCAGGTCCAGTTCGGGATTCAGAAATGAATGGGATGCTGCATTTTCTAAATGAGCTCACATCAGTAAGAGCTGATGGAAAAGCAAGAGCAAAACCAGGCTCTATGCAGAGCAGGGGTGGAAGGACGTGTTCGAGCCCCGGGGGCGGCAGTGGGGGGAAACAGACACGGCAAAGTGACAACTGAGATGGCTCACGGAGAATAATTAGGTTTTGTTTGTTCTGCAGTCAGAGGAGCAAGCATGAAGGCTTGGCAATACCGCAGCGTAAAGACAGAGTGTGGCTAGCCAGTGGAGGCACGGCACTCCATGGCATCTTGGAGGACCCTGAGCCATCCTTGGCCAGAACGTGGGAAGGTCAGTGAGCGGAGTGATCCTGGAAAAGATGAGACCGGATGGAGGAGGCTGGCTGGGCCATTCCCAATGACAGCACCAGTGGAAGGGATGCTTATTGCCCACCACCAGGCGCTATGCCTGGAGCTGCCCATGGACTAACAGAGGGCAGGGGCTCCCTAGTAACTCTGCGAAGCAGGGGCTTCGGATGCCAGCTTTACAAACAGGAAACTGACTGCAGAGAGCCTGGTTACTAAAGACACCTGAGTGATAAACAGAGAGTCTGTGCCCTTCACTGAGACCCATCAGCCCCCAAAGGTCAGGCTCTCGGCCACGGTAAATACATGAGCTAAGGCTTCAACTTTGAAAAGACCCTGATGCTGGGAAAGATTGAGGGCAGGAGGAGAAGGGGACGACAGAGGATGAGATGGTTGGATGGCATCACCGACTTGATGGACATGAGTTTGAGCAAACTCCGGGAGCTGGTGATGGACAGGGAGGCCTGGCGTGCTGCAGTCCATGGTGTGGCAAAGAGTCAGACACGACTGAGTGACTAACCGAACTGAACTGAGACTTCAACTGGTAGCGATGAGGGATCCATGAAGGATGTCTGAAGAAGGGGAGGACATGTTCTGACTTGCATCTTCAGAGACCATCTGCCATGCAGTACAGCGTGGGCGTTGAAGTGACAGAGATGGAAACAAAGGTTCAGGGAGCTACCAGAAAACACTGTCTCTGAAGCTGCTTTACCTGGCTGGTTATTTGCACTTCATCACTGGCTGGCTTTGTGATTTGAGGCAAGTTACTCAACCTCTCTGAGCCTCAGGGTCTCCATCTGTAATATGAGAATCATAGTAATACAGTGGCTACAGCCATGGAATTAAACAATGCTTGCTCCTTGCAAGAAAAGCTATGACACATCTAGACAGCATATTAAAAACCAGAGACATCACTTTGCCAACAAAGGTCCATATAGTCAAAGCTATGGTTTTTCCAGTAGGGATGTACACATGTGTGAGTCGGACAATAAACAAGGCTGAGCACCGAAGAACTGATGCTTTCAGACGGTGGTGCTGGAGAAGATTCTGGAGAGTCCCTTGGACTGCAGGGAGATCAACCCAATCTCCAGTAAATTCTAAAGAAAATTAATCCTGAATATTCATTGGAAGGATTGATGCTGAAGCTCCAATACTTTGGCCTCTTGATGCAAAGAGCCGACTCACTGGAAAAGACCCTGATGCTGAGCAAGACTGAAGGCAGAAGGAGAATGGGGGTGACAGAGGATGAGATGGTTGGATGGCATCATTGACTCAATGGACATGAGTTTGAGCAAATTCTGGGAGATAGTTAAGGACAGGGAAGCCTGGCATGCTGAAGTCCATGGAGTCACAAAGAATCAGACACGACTAAACAACTGATCAACAACAAAATAATACCACTTCTCTCAAGAAAATTGTTTTAGGAATCAATGCATTAATGTATTTAGAGTCTTTACATCTGCCTGGTTCACTGAAGCCACTTAAGAACGATATTAATTAGCTTGTGTGAAAGTCGCTGAGTCATGAGATCTCCCCAACCCAGATCTCCCTCATTGCAGGCAGATTCTTTACCAGCTGAGCCACAGAGGAAGCCCAAGAAGACTGGAGTACATAGCCTATCCTTTCTCCAGCGAATCTTCCCAACCCAGGAATCAAACTGGGGTCCCCTGCATTGCAGGCAGATTTCTTTACCAACTGAGCTATCACGGAAGCCCGATAGTCAGCCTTGCTTACCATAGTCTTAAAAAAAAACACACACACACACACTGAGAAGGAAAAAGAGACAATGGATCAGCCGATTCAGATGAGTCCCCAGGATGTCAAGGCTTCAGGCACTTGCATTTTCCTCTGTGCTGTTAGTCCTCAGCGTAACCCTCCCTTTGGAAGCTCCCACCACCGAAGCCATCACCCGGGAGGCTTCTAGATCAGACTGTGGCTGGGTAAAGGCTCCTCACCAGGGCACACAGTTCAGGGAAGGGGGTGGTGGTGCCAGAGATGAGAACCGAGACAACAGGGAAATGGTCAAGGTCCCCCTGCTCTCTTCCACCCGCTACTACCAACTCCATCGTGTGCCCACCCAAGCGCCACTCTTCAGCTTCTTAAGCTCCAAGTTACCTTGTAGGGGTTGCCCGGTCACCCAGGAACCAAACCAGACTATCACTGCAGATTTCCCACGAACACCCAAAGGGCAACGGGACACATTCAAACATTAGACTGCGTTTGCATCCAACAAACACTGGAAAGCACCGCAATCTGTTTCCTTTCCAACGGCTAACCTCTGGGAAACACTCCCCTAAGATGGCTTGTCAATCTTGAACCCTCCTTGGTACATTAGCACTAATGGTCTCTTTACTTTTTAATAAGTACTGTTACCAACCCAGGGAGAAAAAAAAAAGGTCTTGGTGAATCACATGCGTGATTACCTTAACTGAACCCATCAGGCTCCACTCAGCTAAAGGCGGAGTTCAGATACTTTGCAGCGGCCTTGAACTTGATTTAAAAAAAAAAAAAAAAAAGAAAATCATCAAATTCTGGCAGCTGTCACACCCAGATTATTCTGCAAACCTAAGGGCAAAATGAAAATTTGTCACCTGAATTGATCATTACCTTCTACCTCGTTAGGGATCCGCTGTTTACCTGTGGTATACAATGATGGGAGGCTCGTGGGTCACCCTGAGAGTTACTCTGAGCCCTGTTAGTGGTGGTAAAGGGTGAAAGGCGACGGCTTATGCTGAGGACACCATGCAGGAGAACTGAGCTCTTGCACACCAACATCATATTCTCATTTTACAGAGGAATCCACGGTTCAGAGAAGTTCACAACACGCCCAAGGTCACCACAATGGGAAGGTCACCAGGAAGTGGTGATGCTGGGATGTAAGCCACCACTGGACAGCAGATCCACAGGTGTCCACCCTATGATGTCAGCGGTCACCCATGTGTCGTCTGCTTCTGGGCAGTATGGGCTTCACCCATGGCCAAGAATCCGCCTGCAGTACAGGCGACCCCAGTTCAATTCCTGGGTCGGGAAGATCCGCTGGAGAAGGGACAGGCTACCCACTCCAGTATTGTGGCCTGGAGAATTCCATGGACTGTATAGCCCATGGGGTCACAAAGAGTCAGACATGACTGAGCAACTTTCACTTTCAGCTTTCTGGGCAGTCCATTTAAGGAGCTCTGATAGCTAACAGTAACTGCTCAGCGTGCTAAAATTCTTAAAGTACTGGCTCCTCTGGAATGGATAAAGAAGATGTGGTACATACATACAATGAAGTATTGCTGAACCATTAAAATAAATTAAATCATGTCATTCACAGCAACGTGGATGGACCCAGATATTGTCCATCCATCCATACTGAATGAAGTAAGTCAGACACAGAGAAATACTGCATGATGTCACTTACATGCGGAATCTAAAAAGAAATTAGACAAGTGAATTTAGTTACAAAACACAAACAGCCTCACAGACTTGGAGAACAAACTTACGGTTACCAGTGGGGAAGGCTGGGGGGACTGGGTGGATGAGTTTGGAATGATCATGTACACACTGCTATATTTAAAGTGGGTAACTAGCAAAGACCTATTACATAGCACAGGGAACTCTGCTCAATGCTATGTGGCAGCTTGGATGGGAGGGGAGTTTGCAGGAGAATGAATCCATGAATATGTATGGTTGAGACACTCTGCTATGCAGAAGTCCCTGAAACTATCGCAACATTGTTAATTGGCCATACCCCAATACAAAATTTAAAAATTCAAAAAAATATTGTCTCCTCTGATCATTGCCTAGAACTATGAGGCAGTAACTGCTTTAATATCCATTTTCCAGATAAGCAATGTGAGGATTTGAAGAAAACGGCCACCCAGTTTTTCAGTGATAAACCTACTATTCTGCTTCCAGAATCAAACTTATCCCTTTTTGAGTTTAGACTAATTTACAAAAGTGTCGTGCATGCATGCTAAGTCACTTTAGTCACATCCAACTCTTCGTGACCCAATGGACCATAGCCTGCCAGGCTCCTCTGTCCACGGGATTCTTCAGGCAAGAACCCTGGAGAGGGTTGCCATGTCCTCCTCCAGGGGATCTTCCTGACCCAGGGATCGAATCTACATCTCTTAGTCTCCTGCATTGGCAGGTGGGATCTTTACCACTAGCGCCCCCCACCCAGGAAGTCCTGCCCTCTTTCTTATTTGAGTATCTAGCACTGCACTTGGCCCCAAGCTGACAACCAGTGATTGATGAGGGGGGATGAGTGGACGAATGACTAGAACCATGGAGGGGATCTCTGTGAAGTCAAGTGGAAGCTTCACCTCCATGCCCACAGCATCTTGCGAGGTGCCCAGCACACAGCGGGCACTCAATCAATGTGCAAAGGAGGACTGCTGCCATGACTCAATGCATGTGGACCCAGGGCTCTCCTTTCTCTGCAGAAGAGGGAGAGATGCTGTTTGATGCCTATCGCCCAAGCTAAGCCTTTTCATTCCCTCCCCGCCCTCCACAATAACCACATAGAAATGTGCAAAGAAAATGGTTATGTTACATCTGGTGTCCTGCTGGATTAACTTGTGGCCCAGGGGACATTATCAGTGCCAAGGATCATAATCCTTCACTCCCTATCTCTGTGCAAACAAAACTGACAAAACGCTCCCAGGGCTCTGGGAAGTAACCTTCACATTTGTGAGCGGCTGGCTCTACACGCTTCCCTCCTGAGCGGGGCTCCCCCATCCCCTCCTCATCTCAGGAAGGAGGCTGGATGGTCCCACCAGCATCGTGCAGGGTATCAGCAGCTTCACCCCGGCAATCCGACACGTGTGAAATGAGCCTGCTTATCAGCGAGGAGAGTGCCCAGCAGCTTTTAGGGATTCGGGAGGGACCTGCTGGCCGCTGCAAATCTCTCACCAGTGCGCTGGAGTTTGACACTTAATATTCAAGCCCAACTGCGGGCTATGTACTCAGAGGATAAAAGTCGGTAATGGCACACAGACTGATGGGCTGAGCATACAAACCTCCAGTGTAAAGACTCACTTAAGAGCTTTCTGCCACAAATGGAGCCAGAGGGAGGGAGGGAGAGAGGTCGGGGAGAGGGAGAGGAGCTGCAAGGCAGAGTCACGGTGAAAACAAGCAAGGTAGAATCAGCATAGAATCCGCAGCGGAATCCAGCAATTTGATGGTGGTGGGGCTAGTGGGGCTTAGAAGAAACAAAATAACTAAACAAAGATGTATATTGCTTATCCCTTTGTCTCCTTAAACGATACGGAATGACTTAAAAACACAGTACAATAGCTCATCGTTCTGTTTAAATTCATCGTATTTATGCTCGTTATTTTTCCCACCAGGGACTCAAAACAAGAGGAACATTTCTGGAATTACACATCATCACAGAGAGACATGCAAAAGGACAGTCTGGTACTTACGTGCCAACTGCCAAAACACAATTTCCCCACGTGCATTAACCTAAGAAGACTCTACACTGTCTAGCTAACTTGATAGCCTCTTGCAGAATCTCATACAGGGCTGAGCATGAAGTGGGCCCTCAATCACTGCTGATGGGTGAGGGTTATTCTATAAACGGGCACATTCGTATCTACTGTTGCCCGTTTTATAGAAGTTCTGGACTAACCCTGCTTAGACAAAAGGAAGTCAATGGATCTAAGTGGCGCATGTGTACACAAAGTTTAAACCATTCACCATTTAAAATAACTCGTGAAAAACTTGCTGATGCTGAAAAACCAACATTAAATATCTAATTCTGACTCTTCCTGATAAACCAAAATATCCAACCACACTGAGACCGTATTTTGTTAAGGCAAGACTCTCACGAGCTGAGTAGCTGATGCTTCCTTTAGAAAAGGTGTGTGCCCTCCCCAGCCCCCATCCATCTCAACTGTCTCGAGTCAGGTCAGTCATATATGTTACCTGTTTGACCCTCTGTATGCATTTGGGTACCTGCTGTCTGGTTCACCTATTTAGAGTGTAAGGTAAACACTCTATCTTCATTTTATTCACTGAAATGCTTTTTACTCTTCGGATAAACATCCATGCAATTTTTCCCTTTGCCCAACTGCCCCCTCCACCCCCAGAATTTTGAGATGACATAGACAGATGCAGGCATATTGGCCACAAGAAGAGAATAAAATCTGATGAAAGCGATCTAAATATCCACTGACAGACGAGTGCATAGAGAAACGTGGGACATGTATACAATGGAATACCACTCAGCCATTACAAGGAGAGAAATCGGGTCATTTGCAGAGACGTGGATGGGCCTAGAGGCTGTCATACAGTGAAGCAACTCAGAAAGAGGATAGCAAACATCACATATTAGCGCACATATATGGGATCTAGGTAAATGCTATAGATTATCTCATTTGGAAAACAGAAATAGAGACACAGACATAGAAAACAAACGTACAGATACAAAGGGGGAGGTGCTGGGATTGGGAGACAGGGATTGACATATATACAGGACTAGGTATGAAATGGAAAACGAATGAGAACCTACTGTCAAGTACCGAGAACACTACTCAATGCTCTGTGGTGACATAAACGGGAAGGAAATCGAAAGAAGAGGGGTACATGTATATACATGTATGGGTACAGCTGATTCACTTTGCTATATGTCAGAAACAAACACAACACTGTAAACAACTATACCCCAATACAAAGTTTAAAAAAGAAGAAGAGAATAAAGACCGACTCTCTGACAACATTCTGAGTGAGTAAAGTGGCTTTTCCCTTTTTGTTCTCATTATAATTGCAGAAATCTTTCAAAGGGTTGTGGGGGAGAGGGGAGCGGGTTTCAATCAACACATTGAGCTTTGGAACCAAAGTTTTTGATGATCACATCACTGGCTCGCACGCAGGACCCGCAGTGGCTTCCCGACACCTGTAGAATGCTGGGAAACTGCTCAGGTCTGCAGAACACCCTGACCTGTCGCAACAGTTCTAGACTTCTCCTCTCAACCGCCTGAGGCTACGCACTACCCCCAGCCCCCCCCCAATGCCAAGTCTCCTAGGGCCTGCCTCAGGTGACTTACTCCCTCTGGTGTCCGAGGCTGTACTCATCCTCATTCCTTTGGCCGGAATCCCATTCCTTGATCCTCTGCAGAAGAAAACCACACCTGGGCTTAATGGTCCAATTCTAATATCATTTCCCAAGAGGAACTGGAATTAACTCTTCCCAGTCCATGAAGGCTAAACTAGCCTCTTTTCCCTTGGATTTCTATGATCCTCTATTCACATGCCCCCACTAAGATAACAGCATATCTAAGTTATCACAGAGTAGTTTATCTCATAGATAATTATTGCTTGTCTCTGTCCAAAGCTAGACAAAGAGTTTCTTGAAGGGAGAAAATTATTCCACTTTGTGTCTCGAGAGCTTATCAAAGGACCTGGTCAACACATACTCAAAGCAGAAAATGATGAGCCCAGACAACAGCCTTAAGGATGCTCGAGAGAGAGGGATCTTAAATCTTTGCTGGGGAGGATCAGCACAGTTTCTCAGGGGATACCTCTTTGAGAGGGTATCAAGATGCTTGCTTCTTAGAAGAAAAGCTATGACAAACCTAGACAGTGTATTAAAAAGCAGAGACATCACTTTGCCAACAAAGGTCCATATAGTCAAAGCTATGGTAGTCATGTATGGATGTTAGAATTGGATCATAAAGAAGTCTGAGCACCTAAAAATTGATGCTATCGAAATGTGATCCTAGAGAAGACTCCTGAGAGTCCCTTGGCCTTTAAAGAGATCAAACCAGTAAATCCTAAAGGAAATCAACCCTGAATATTCATTGGAAGGACTGATGCTGAAGCTGAAGCTCCATAACTTTAGCCACCTAATGCAAACAGCCAACTCATTGGAAAAGACCCTGCTGCTGGGGAAGACTGAAGGCAAAAGGAAACGGGGGCGACAGAGGATGAGATGGTTGGATGTCATTACCGACTCAATGGACATGAGTTTGAGCAAACTCTGGGAGATAGAGAAGGACAGGGAAGCCTGGTGTGCTGCAGTCCATGGGGTTGCAGAGTTGGACACGACGTAGCGACTGAACAACAACTGGTGTAGAGCTACTAATAAGGATGTAGACTTTGAAGCTAGAATGCCTGGGTTTCAATTCCAGCTCCAATACCTCCTGGATACATAAAGCATGTTAATCATTATTATTTGAGCTGAACTATGCAGGGCAGGCATGATTTAGACCTGAAGGAGTGGACATACCCCAAGTGGGGGAAAGAGCATAGACAGAGTCAGGGAGGAAGGAAACTGCAGGAGCCCAAAGTCAACCGTATCGTAACCCTCGCCACGTCACTGTGAGGAGCGGATAACGGGATGAGACAGGCTGGAGCCGCATCAAAGAGGACTTTGAATAGAAGCCTAGATTTTTTTTTTTTTTTTTTTTTTTGATCTGTGTTTTGTAAGAAGTAGAGAACTGGAATGTTCAAGGATGTGGCTCCCAGGCTGGGGTTTAGTTAACTCTTTCTTTTGGGCAAGTCTCTCCCTAACCACATCTGGAGAACAGCATGTTAAGAGGGATGTGTGAAGTCAGACATGGACAGTTCACGGACTTTTAGACAGGGTGCCAATAAGATCACTCACGTGGAAGGCGCAAATATCAGTCTGAGCAGAGGAACTCCCCAGGCTGAAAAACACAGGGAAGAAGAAGCACCCTCTCCCATCATTTCATCAGTTTCTTTAAGACATTAATCTAAAACTCCACAAGACAAAGCAGGACTTAAAGCCAATAGAAACATGGATATGAATGGGTTGACTTTAATGTTTGAGCATCTCTGTTTGACAATGGATTATGGAACGATTTTAATGTCTTGGTAAATTCTCCAAGCTACCTCCCATCAAAAAAAAAAAAAGAAAAGAATTCACATATACTTAGATTTTCTATAAAATATTTTTTTGAAACTGTTTCTTCCCCTGAGAAGCCACTGGAGTGATTCCTACCTGTTGTATGTGATACTTTGTGGGAAAAGATATTTTCTTTATTAGCCATACCTTCCTTACTTTAATGTCAGAGTTTAAAGGTACAACAGGATTCACTGAGAGTAGCCATATAGAAAAAGACATTCTTTTATCTTAAACAATTTAGATCTGAACTGAAAGCGCACGCTCGCACAAACACACACACACACAAACACATATACTCCAATAAGAAGTCTATAGTTTTGGCAGATCCTAAGAGGGGGGGAAAAAGTGAGTGAGAGAGAGACTGGGAAGAGGAAAAATAAATTGCATGTCTGGAGCTTCCACCATGTCCAGTGGTCTAACCCTGGCAAGAGAAGGCATGACTTTCAGAATCTCCTCTAGATGAAGAATATAGTGTCTAGTGGGGAGAGGATCATACCCTTTATTTGTAATTGTACATTTCACGCAATAATAAAAGCTACCCCTGCACCACCATGGACACCTTCAGTATTAATTGAGCACCCAAAGGTACAAAAGCCTTTTGTTCCCCATATTGCGTTAAATGTATCGGGGCCACGACAAGAACACTGTCCTAGTGTTACTCTCCTCTGCTTTCCGCATTCACATACTAGTCATACTGAATGAAATTACTGCTGTTTATCGTGACAATCCAAGCTGCTTATCACACATGCCTAATTATAACTTTCAGGCAAAGTGGTAGAATTCATGACAAGGTAGTTTCGAAAATGTAATCCTTCCTCTTTGTCTAAAAATGCTGTAGCCACAATTTCCCATATTGCTATACTCTTTCCCTCATTTTGCTTAAAAGCCTCGTTCCTCTCTTATAATCCTGCTGCCTCTTCTCTCTATTCCCCTTGTTAAGCTGTTATATTTCCATTTCATTCTCAACTATCAAAGGTATTCAGATTTCCCCATCCTCCTTTCTCTTTCTACACTGCTTCGTGAAATCATTATTCTCTCATTGTGGGCTGATTCTTTATATTACTCATTCAATTTGCTCTCCTTACAAATGGCCTCAAGTCCTTTCTACATTCAGAAGACATTTGCATTATTTTGTTCCTTCAAATTGCCTGGGAGGCATTTTTTTTTCCCCAGGATGCATCTAGTGCTACCTTTCCATTTTGTAATTCTTATTCATTGCATCTTTTTATATGGCAGCTAGCTATACTTTGATTCAAAATTAGTATCGTTTGTGGATGAGACAGATGCTGGACATGATATGAAATGGAATGCTAGTCAAACTGGCAAAAGAAAGCAGCATTCGAGCAATTTCCAATGAACAGATATAGTTCCATAAGATAAGCATTGGCAGGCTCCTGCATGCTTTCCTTCTTACTGCTGTGATTAAAGTGGGAGCTGGTTGGTGCGTACCAGCTAACATCTAAGTGACTTCCTCACTTCCTATTGGTTAATGACTGACTCCCCCACTATCTATTGGTTAATGAGTGACTTCCTCACTTCCTATTGGTGAGAAAGTGAGTGACTTCCTATTGGTGAATAAGTGAATGAGTGACTTTCTCACTTCTTCTTGGTTACACTTTCTCACTTCCTATTGGGGTTTTATTCTTTGCAGAACCATTCAGAGGTAGAAAGTCCAGTTTCCACCAATCTTTTATTTATTTGGCTGTGCTGGGTCTTCAGTGCAGCAGGTGGGATCTCCCATCTATACTGCAGCATGTAGGATATGTGGTTGAGGCATGCGGGATCTAGTTCCCTGACCAGGGATTGAAACCAGGACACCTGAATTGGGATTTCAGAGTCTTAGCCACTGGGCCACCAGGGAAGTCCCCCTCCATCAATGTGTTTCCACTCTTCCCATCAGATCAATGAAATGATACCTGGACATGAACATCTGCAAAGACTGTTCAACGGTGTGATTTGAAGGAAAGTTCATCCATATTACTAGAGAGATTCTTTGTGAATCTAAAAATACGACCCCCACCCCCCCCACACACACAAAGTCATTCTGTAACTTGTGCACAAACAAAGGCACCATTGGTAGAAAAAAAATCATAAAAGTTCTTTCTGTTCAAAGTCAGGCTGTTGTTCAGTCACTCAGTCATGTCTGACTCTGCGACCCCATGGCCTGCAGCACGCCAGGCCTCCCTGTCCTTCACCATCTCCTGGAGTTTGCTCAAACCCATGGCCATTGAGTCAGTGATGCCATCCAATCATCTCGTCCTCTGCAGTCCCCTTCTCCTCCTGCCTTCAATCTTTTCCAGAATCAAGGACTTTTCGAATGAGTCGGTTCTTCACATCAGGTCCTCTCAATGAATATTCAGGGTTGATTTCCTTTAGGATTGACTGGAGATTGGATTGATCTTCTTGCAGTCCAAGGGACTCTCAAGAGTCTTCTCCAGCACCACAGTTCAAAAGCATCAACTCGTCAATGCTCAACCTTATTTATGGTCCAACTCTCACATGCATGCATGATTACTGAGAAAACCATAGCTTTGACTATACAGACCTTTGTCAGCAAAGTTGGAACCCATATGTAATTGTTATTTAACCTTTCTCAGGCTCCTGGGAGCTAAAGGAAATAGTTCTGTACCCTCCCAGAGTGACAGAGTATTAATGAGAAGCATTACCTCGAAAATGAATATCCAAGAATTACTGACAGCTCCAAAAGACCTTAAAGCTCCAGGATCCCAACTCACCCATCCCCACCAGGGAAAACCAGGTTCCAATACTCAACCCAGCAGAGAGGCATGTCGAGATGTTCTGCCCATATCTGATCACAAAGCTAAGTCCTGGCTTCAGCTACTGAACCAGTAAAGGCAGGCAGTAGACAGTCTTATTAACAGCATGAGCTTGAAGACAGAGCTCCCAGACTCAAACCCAAGCTCTGCTTTCTCTTGAAAGTGCACCTTAATTCACTGAGTTTCATTTTTCTTCAACCTAGAAATAATAAAAAACATCATGGTACCCACGCTAGGATATTCATGTAAGCTGGGATGAAATAACAGATGCATAATAGTAAGTATATGG
Source organism: Muntiacus reevesi (assembly GCF_963930625.1). NCBI lineage: Eukaryota > Metazoa > Chordata > Mammalia > Artiodactyla > Cervidae > Muntiacus > Muntiacus reevesi. The sequence continues at coordinate 184,439,402 of NC_089250.1, read as the reverse complement.
GGCATCACCCACAGGTTCAAAGTTTTTGCTGCTCAGAGAGTGGTCTATGATCTAATGAACTCCCCATCCTATCATGGGGTTGGGGGGGTCACTTAGAAAGGCTGAATCTCAGGCTATAAACCACATCTGGTTGTGATTGCTTAATTCGTGTCCAACCCTTTTGCAATCCCACCAGGCTCTTCTGTCCAAGGCATTTCCCAGGCAAGAATACTGGAGTGGGTTGCCATTTTCTTCTCCAAGGGATCTTCCCCACCAGGGATCAAACCCACATCTCCTCCATTGCAGGCGGATTCTTTACCACTGAGTCACCAGGGAAGCCCCAACCCACATCTATTGAATCAGAATCTGCATTTTTTTTGAGTGCTGCTTATTTTATTTTTTTTTCTAAAATTTATTTATTTATTTGACTGTACTGGCTCTTAGGTGCATGTGAACCGTTAGTTGTAGCATGTGGGATCTTAATTCCCTGATCAGGGATTGAACCTGGGCCCTCTGCACTGGGAGCACAGAGTCTTAGCCATTGGACCACCAGGGGAGTCCCAGAAACTGCATTTTAACAAAATCTCCTGGGTGATGCCTATGCAGGAAACAGCTTGAGAAACACTGCTACAAATAACTTTTTATGTCACTCTGATAAGCACTGCTGACCACAAATATTTTCTCCATAAATTTCAACAGCTTGGAGATGAAATTTTAAGGGGAAATAATCTTCCTATTTGTACATCGAATCAGAGCATTCCTGTCTCCTCTGGGTACCACACACAACTAAGAGCTACACTGAGTCAGGAAGTGGAACGTATGGGTCAAACGCCTTCCAAATGTCTGTTTGTAGACACAAAAACGTAGAGTTCACCAAATGCACCGATATTTAATATGCCTATTTTTAACTAGACATCGAAGCTTAATTGGTCATAGGAAAGAGAAATGGGTATCAGCTGAATTAGAAATCTCATCAGAAGAATATATGTTTTACCAATATTTCCCATAGATGTTTCAACTTCAGGAATAATACTGTGATAATTTTAAGTTTCTCTAACATCAAGGTAAATACGCCTAATGTTAGACATTCAGATATGAGAGAGGGAGAAAAGTTTTAACATGCTGCATTACATGTTACGCATGTATGTGTTCCTCTGGGCGTGTCTGCATGTATGTGCATATACAGATACTTCGAGCCAGCAATCTGCAAAGATCTTCATTTTCCCCCTCCTATTAAATGTCTACTCATGGAGCAGATATTTATTAAAGCTCAACTAGATACCAGCAAGGAAGGAAGGAGCTGCATTGTGTTAGCAGTGGTGAGAATGATGCTGCAGGAAACCCCTCATGCTGTGAATGCACTGGTATTGGTTTAGTTTTGCTAAGTCGTGTCTAACTTTGCGACCACCAGGCTCCTCTGTCCATGGGATTCTACAGGTAAGAATCCTGGAGTGGGCTGCCATTTCCTTCTCCAGGGGATCTTCCCAACCCAGGAATCGAACCCAGGTCTCCTGCATTGCAGGCAGATTCTTTACTGACTGAGCTACAAGGGAAGCCCAAGTACCAGCAGTACTTGGTATTGTGACCCAAATGCTCAGGACCGCATCTGACACACAGTAGGTGCTCAAAACACACCCGTCGGCTAATTTAATGGGCACCATATTGGCATATACCAATTATAATACAGGACTGTTAACATGTTTGTTTTCTTCTGAAAATACAGCCAGCATAATTTTGAGTCTGAACAGATGGATGAGATAGAGCAAGTAACACCATGACTATTTTGGGCAGCACTCGTTGGCCATTTTAAATACAGATTAGTCACTTTGTTCCCTTAACCCTCCGTTGCAACTTGAGAATAATAAGCGAACTGAGTTCACTCTTGGAGACTCACTCTGCATCCAAATGCATTTTCTTGAGGTGCCACCAGTAAGGAGCAGATGACTTTAAACACCCTTGGGTGGGGTCGTGAGACTGTCATGGGCTTCACTGTTCCCTCAGCATTTCAGATCCAGTGCCACTCAAAATGTACAGATTTCTCTAGGCATTTGGGTTTAGACGCTTTGATCTAATTCTCCAATGGGTCCATACTTCATTCACTCATTCATTCAAATTATCTCCTGCCTGTCAAGCCTTGGCCAGGCACCACCCGAGGTGTGGAGAAGATACTGCCATGAGTGGAAAAACCATGAAGACACATCCTTGCCCCCACAGACTGTGAACTCCGGGGAAGGGATACAGACATGGAACCAAGAAACATGCACCATCATTTGGGGTTATCAACTGCCCCCAGGTCCAGTCTTCTCATATCAAAGGCTATTGAAGGGGGTGCACTGGGGATATCTCTCATCCAAGATGTTATGTCTGGAGAGGAAGCCACTACTACTCAGGGGAGCCCGTGCAGTGTCTGAGGAGCCACTGTTCCCTCTGTGCGGTAGACTCAGATGACTCCTGGGTCCAGGGAGTCAACAGAAAGACCCTACGTGGAAATTACCAACAGGACAAGAGGCACCTGCTCAGAGTCCTGGCGGGGTCATCAGTAAGTCAGAGATCACTGATTTAGAATATGACTGCTGGACTTCCCTGGCGGTCCAGTGGTTAAGAACCTGCCTGCCAGTTCGGGAGACACGCGTTCGATCCCTGGTCTGGGAAGATTCTACACATGGTGGGGCAACTAAGTCCACCTGCTGTAACTACTGATGCCCAAGCACCAAGAGCCCACGCCCTGCAACAAGAGAAGCCGCCGCAATGAGAAGCTGAGCACTGCAACTAGAGAGCAGCCCTCACCGCCCGAAACTAGAGAAAAATCCACAGCAGCAACAAAGACTCAGCGCAGCCAAAATAAATAAATCAACAAACAAATATTCTCTAAGAGAATATGATGACTCAACTTCGTCACAAAACGTACCCTTACAATACTCATGACTGTGATTTCATCATCCGTGACAATGTTAACCCTGAAACTACCGCATCCTAAGGGTAGTAAATATGTCTAATTCCTACAGTTATGAAAAGCAGGTGCAAGCTCATCAACAGATGAAGGAGAAAAGGAGGCGTGGCAATGAAGAAACTCATCCAAGACAAACCAGGAAGAAGGGAGGCCATCACTGAGCTTGGAGTCACACCAAGGTCAGACATCTCAAAGGTTCTCCCACATCCGAGTCAAGACTTGGGGACTTTCCCCGAGTCACTGTCAGTAAGAATGTGCTATTAATGACTCATTTGAAGGCACAGGAGACTCGGCATTCAGAACCCTTTAGAGAAGAGAGAACAGGAGAAGGGGTTAGATATGGAAGTCAGAGCACTGATGTCAGGCTGAGACTCAGGTTCTCATGAATTATTCGGAGCATTGCTTCAGAACCTACTTCAGTGTTTCCCTGAGAAAGAAGGCCATACGTGACCATTTATTATTGGTGCCAAGGGGGTGTGTAATTAATATTTTGATTCAATGCATTCACATGCCTTGATCTTACTGTAACAGTAATAATGGTTTGAAATAAATAATGCTTTGCCAACTATGAGTTATCCCACTTTCAGACAAGAAGCCTCCATGTACCTAATTCCGTGACAAATGCTTTACTATTGCATTCCTCCTTAGGTTGCATTTACACCCATGTAAATAAGGTGCTCCTCAGTAGAATCTGTGTGCCTCCAAGAGAACCAGAGTTTTCACAAGGAGGAGCAGGAGGTGTGGAAGCTACCCAGAATCAGAGCCTCCTGGGATGTTGCTGAGAGACCCTTTTCTCCTTCCTTGGCCGATGTTCTGTCGCTACGTTGTATGCTACTCTTTGCAGCCCCAGGGACTGCAGCACACCAGGCTTCCTTGTCCTTCACTGTCTCCCGGAACTTGCTCAAACTATGCCTATTGAGTCAGTGATGCCATCCAACCATCTCATCCTCTGTCACCCCTTTCTCCTCCTGCCCTCTATCTTTGCCAGTATCAGGGTCTTTTCCAGTGAGTTGGCTTTTCGCATCAGATGGCTAAAGTACTGGAGCTTCAGCTTCAGCATCAGTCCTTCTAATGAATATTCAGGGTTGATTTCCTTTAGGAAATTCAGCTCCTGTGCCCTCTAATTTCACACTTTCAGAAACGGTCAAACTTTCCACTCCTTGGTTCTTTCCATATTTCTAATAAAATGCCTTTGTCGTGATGGCTTATGTAGAACTTCCTACCTAGGGAGTTATATTTAGTATTTGGAATTCCAAACTTGTAAGATAACAGACACGATCCACCCCCCCCCCCCATCCCAGTACTACTGTGAGAGACCTCTCAATATTTTTGACCATGATTTTTAATGTTCCTTTCTCTTGATTCTCTATAATAACTACTGGGGGGAAAAAAAACCTACAAGGGTAAAAATCCAAAATTCTGAGGTTTCTATCTATGGCTTTCTCAGTGTGATCCTGCTGATTTTGAATGCTTCTTTTAAACTGTTGGTTCAGCAAATTCCCCCATGCCCTATGTGTCAGGTAAGGAAGTGACAGACATGCTCGCCACTTGAAAGCGTGTGTTTTCACCTCATTTCCCAAACTGCACTTAATAAGCCTTTAACAAGAAGAACCTAGAGGGATGGAATGGGGAGGGAGATAGGAGAGAAGTTCAAAAGGGAGGGGATATATGTATACTTATGGCTGTTTCATGTTGAGGTTTGACAGAAAACAACAAAATTCTGTAAAGCAATTATCCTACAATGAAAAAATAAATAAAGAAGAACCATGTCCTCTTCAAGCAATGGTGTGAACAAGGTCCCAATAACTCTAAGACAATCCAGCATGAGCGTCACTTGACCAAAGACCCATGACTGATGGGGGTGGAGGCGGGGGGAATAATCTCCATTTCCGCCAGAGCCTCCAAGGTCTGGGGCATTCTGCTTCATGATTGAATAGTTGTTCAGTTTACAAGGTGGCATGAAAGATGCCAAGGTCCTTCCCCCGCTTTTGGAATCATGCCTGACTTGTCCTGACTCAAGGAAAACACTCACACCGTATTAAAAGCTATAAAACATTGTTGTGGTGGTTTCTTCCTCAGGCATACATGTGGGGAAATGGCATTCAATGAATAAAAACATTTGCTGTAAGTCTGTAGTTCCTCAAGCCAGCATCTCCAGTACTGGTTCCGAATGTGATGATTCACTTAGGCAGGATAGTGTAAGTTAGTGCCTCATAAGCATGGGGATTCTTCCAAATTTTAGCAGCTCACCAGCAAGCATGGTTAGGTTTGCTTTAGGTACAGGTGTGAACTGGGTGAAAATTGATTTCTGAACGACCCCCGGAGCTGCCCTGACGGTGTAGGCAAAGAGATTGATCGAACTAGTTAATTTCAGTGCCATTAGCAAAGCCAAAGAATGAACTGGGATAAAACTGCAAAGAGGAATTTTATTTTTCTAGCTGCTAAGTAGATAATATGAATAATGGGGTGAAATGATTACCATCCACCATTTGAGCACCCATGGCCTAGATGGCGTGTGATTCTAATTAATAGCCAATGCTCTTTAGAGAATGACATTCAAAACAAGCACAGGAAAAGCTCTCTGCCTCCAGCTCTTCCAGCACCATCCACACCCCACGAGGACCAACACAAAGAACTGCTTTTCTGCATTGTAGTCATGTCCCTGGAAAGCCTCCCCTCTCTCTTTCCCTCCAAATAAGAACAGCTTCAGGAACAAAGCTGGTCTCACATCAGACCAGCCGGGAGTAGGCAATCAATTTAAAATGCCATCGCAGGTAATTTGGCCATATCTGCCACTCACTGTCAAACTACAGAGGCCTTACCAGAGATATGCAACTTCTCATTAGAGGACGATAAAGAAAGAAAAAGAATGTGTGTGTATGTGTGTGTCCCTTGTAGACCCTTCCACAACATGTCAGCCTAAATCACTGTTATCCTTTGACTACTGACACATAGATACATGGGGATGAAGTGGCACAAAATCTACGAAGGTATACGCCACACCCTTCCTGCTATAAAAATCCCCCAAGTTTTGGAGGGAGTATTCATTTTTTACTTGATGCTGGGCGATTGCTATATATACTATCTGAAGTTCGGCCAGTCCAACCAGAGCAAGAAAAGGAATGTTGATGTTTCCATTTCAACCACAGAGTTTGCTTGAGAAGAAATGGGATATACCCGAATACACATAAAATTGAACCTATTCTCTGCAGTATAAAACAAGTAAAAGTGAGGATTTTAATATCTGCTAGATGCAGAATCAAATCCTTGCTTAGTCACTTTGCAACACTATAAGACAGTCCATTGAGTTCTCCAGGCCAGAATACTGGAGTGGTTAGCCTTTTCCTTCTCCAGGGGATCTTCCCAATCCAAGGATTGAATGTAGATCTCCCACATTGCAGGCGGATTCTTTACCAGCTAAGCCACAAGGGAAGCCCATGACAACATTCACAGCATTTCCATCTCTGTTTTGAAGTGCTAATTTATTTATTTATTTCTTTTGGCTGTGCTGGGTCTCCATTGCTGTATACACGGGCTTTTCTTTAGTTGCAGTGATCAGAGGCTGCTCTTCCTTGCGGCGTTAGGGTTTCTCATTGTCGTGGCTTCTCTTGTTGTGGAGCCCAGGGCACTATAGCTTCAGTAGTTACAGCACATGGGCTCACCTCTTGTGGCTCCTGGGCTCTGAGCACAGGTTCAACAGATGCCATACACGGGCTTAGTTACAGAACGTGGGATGTTCCTGGATCAGGGATCGAACCCGGGTGCCCTGCACTGACAGCAGATTCTCTACCACTGAGCCACCAGGGAAGTCCTAACATTTATTTATTTATTGGCCACACCACATGGCATGTAGGATATTTCCTTGACCAGGGACTGAACCCACACCCCCTTACCACGGAAGTACAGTCTTAATCACTGGACCATCAGGGAAGCCTTAATCTCTTGACATGTGGATTGCCCTACCTGTGAGCTAAGGGTACTAGTACCTACATAAGATATAGACTGTAAGGATAGATTAAACAAAATAATGTATACAAAATGCTTCTTGAAGTATCTAGGACATACAGAATGCTCAGTAAATAAACAGGCCTCCTGAGTATGCAAAACTCGCTCTCCAAGGTTCTGAAGACTTCCCAGGCAATAGGAATTTGATGGGCAGATTGCTTAAACATCCCTTAAGAGAAGGGACCCAGTACAAGGAGTGGAGAAGGCCATGAAGACATAGCCAGATAGATGTAAAATTCATTGTGCCGAAAAGGAGACAAAAATTACCTTGTTAAAATCTCCCTTAGATTTTACACTTTGAGATTATACCACCTCCATCTGTCTACAGGATGGGCATGCTGATCTGTATGCCATCTGGGACTTTTCCCAAGAACTAGTCAATACTCGGGAGTTTAGCTGAAGACAGCTTCTCTCAAAATCAAAACTTAGAGGCAATTCCTTTCATTCAAAACTTGAACTTCTTGGTATGGGTAGGTAATATTTTTTCTCTACTCAGAAGCATCATAACTTGCCACTCTGAAGAGAATGCTTCTGTTTTGGATGATGATAAATGCTTATCCATTTCTGTCCCTATACACTGCCTATTATGACCTAATTTTCTCCCACTTTTTCTTCATTCAAGTCAGGCAAGAAGCAGCATGGCTTGTCACACTGCCTGGGCTCACTCTCAGACCAGTTCATAGAGTAGCAGTGAGATCTCAGGCAAGTTACTGAATCACTGTTGTCTTCATGCCCCACAGGCACTTATTATGAAGATTCAGTGAGAAGCATGTAGAAACCATCAACACGATTCATGGTTTGCTATTATGGTCCAGTCACTCCATCCTGTCTGACTCTTTACGACCCCACGGGCTGCAGAATGCCAGGCTTCCCTGTCCTTCACTACCTCCCAGAGTTTGCTCAAATTCCTGTCCATTGAGTCAGTGATGCCATTCAACCATCTCATCCTCTGCCGCCCCCTTCCCCTTCTGCCTTCAATCGTTCTATTCATGGTACCAGTGAACACCCAAGGAATTCAGCTGATTACTAGGAACTCTGCTCCTACTATTAACATCACCAGTGCTACTGCTTACTCAATGATGCCACATGATAATTTGCACGTGCCCCACTCCATTCCAGTTTCCTTTACTCTGAATATTACACCCCCTCCTCTGCTATGAATTCTAGAACAAAGTCCTTCAAGGCCCATGCCCTCGGAGAAGCTGTTTGTCCCCTGGCACATTTGTGACGGTTTTCTCACTGACCTATTTAGTAACATAATATATTATTTCAAAGTATGGGCTCTGGAGTAATTTTGCAATTTTCTGGATCTACCACCAGCCATGAAATTAAAAGACATCTGTTTCTTAGAAGGAAAGTTATGAGAAACCTAGACAGTGTATTAAAGAGCAAAGACATCACTTTACTGACAAAAGTCCTTATAGTCAAAGCTATGGTTATTCCCATAGTCATGTACCTATGTGAGATTTGGACCAAAAAAGAAGGCTGATTGTCAAGGAATTGATGCTTTTGAACTGTGGTGCTGAAGAAGACTCTTGAGAGTCCCTTGGGCTGCAAGGAGATCAAATCAGTCCATCCTAAAGGAAATCAACCCTGAATATTCATTGGAAGGACTGATGCTGAAACTGAAGCTCCAATACTTTGGCCACCTGATGCAAAGAACTGACTCATTGGAAAAGACTGATGATGGGGAAAATGGAGAGCAGGAGGAGAAGGAAGTGACAGAGGATGAGATGGTTGGATGGCATCACCAACTCACTGGACATGAGTTTACACAAACTCCAGGAGACGGTGAAGGACAGGGAAGTCTGGCGTGCTGCAGCCCATGAGGTCACAAAGAGTCAGACACCACTTAGCGACAAAAGAATAACAGAGGCTCTACCACTCCACACCGAGTGACAGCGGCCAGTGTATAGCCTCGCTGAGATCTGCTTTCCTCATCTGTAAAATGTGGCCATGATCGTTCCTATTCCATCCAACGATTCAGTCGCATAACATCTGTAAACTGCCCATCCCAGCATCTGGTGCAGAGTGAGCATCTCTGAATACTAGCTGCCCAATATTATTAAAATGTCTGTCCCATTACATGCCTCAGCATAGGCTCAACTGATCTGAGCTCTCTTGTCTTTTTGTGTGCCAGTGGGCTGTCAATATGCAGATCTGTTAGGCTGAGCACTCTACTGGACACATCTGTCCGAAAACTCAAAGCAAAAGGAAAAAGCCACTTTACATATGAAGGCTCAGGCATCTGGGCCTGTTCCTGGGGTTTCCTGTTCATAAGTGGCTACACCTTCAGCAGGGTCAAAGCCCTTGGGATGTCCCTGGTTCGGGTACTGACTAGGATGGACACGCAGGCCACTGTTTCCAACCCCCTTAATTTTCTCCTGCGATGAATTCTGATTATATTATTTCCCTATCTAAATGACTTTTGGTGACAGCCCTGCTCCGAGGGCTCTACAATGTCACGGCCGCCTTCCTGTTTATTTCACCCAAGTGCCTGTGCACGCGTGTCCCCCTTTTAGGTGTTGTTGGGACAGGGTAGGCAAATTAAATGCCTTTAATCTCTCGTCATAAATCAAACCTCCCTTCCCTTACTCTCCCTTGCCAACCTTTCTCCAATCTGTCTCCATCTTTTTCCTACTGAAGGTACCAGAAATAACTGCTTCAGACTAGGGGTGGGTGAGCTGATAGATACGAAAGAAGGAAAAAGGGAAGAGAGAGGAAAATGGAGAGAAGGAGCAAAGAGAGCGCCCCAGAAGCTGGAGGAAGAAAGGTGGGGAGACTGCTGTCTCGGGCTGGGGCTGCCATTCAGCCCACTGAGGCCAAGAAACAAGGGGGGAGTCTCTGGAACAATACCACAGTGAAACTGGCATAGAACAGTTTTTCTTCTGAGTTTCTGCACCACCTCCATTTCAGTATTCCTTTTATTCCCCTCTCCAACCAACCTCCCCTCCCCCCACCAAAAAACGGAATTAGCCTGTCTTTTCCAAGTGAGATCTCATTTTCATCTTTTCTGCTATTTCTAACCTCTTTAGGGTTGGCTTCTATAATGTTCTCGGTCCACATGCCTGTCCATAACACCTTCCAATTTAATATTGTCTGCAAATTTCATTAGCATGCAATTTACTTTCTCTTCCAGATCATTAAAAAAAAAAGCCTCACCTAGACCAAGCTATTATGAATCGCTCTGCCTCTCGCCCCAGATCCCAGCCAAGTGGGAACATTACCATTTATCATTATCTTTTGTTTATAATCTTTCAGCCAGGTTTCATCTAAGCCGATTAAAACTAATCTTGATGGCAAAAGGAAATGCAGATAAATAGAACCAAACCCCTACATTCAGGGCCTCACTTGAGAGAAAATGCATGGCGTAGTTAATGGTCAATATTTTGTTTATCTATCACTTCTCCATAATAATCTTCCATACAGTCATTCTCAGCATTCTTTCTTCAAGACTAATACAGAAGTAGATTCACATTTAGTGAGAATTTTACAAGTACATTGAAGAGATTAAATCTGTCAGTCCCAATTGTTTGTTTCCATGGAATCTTTATCTCCCGCAGAATTTTGAAACCCCCAGGGATCAGGGCACTTTTCTGCAGAGGAAGCTCTTTACCAAATGTCAAAAACTTATTTATTTAATCTCTGATTCTCAGGAACACATGATCTCCTCCAAAGTAGAGAGGGGTTTTGCCACTAGCCTTGGCACTTGGTGCGTGCTAGTTAGTAAAGTTCTATTTATGAGGCTAAAAACTTTAATGAGGCTAAAACAGCCATTTCTTAACTAGGTGCCAGATACCGAGATTGATAACAAGACTAATCCTAATATAATTCCCTTAATAATGGCTAAAAACCACTCAAGTATCTTAATACATCAAGATGTAAATGTTTTATAATACCCATAAACATCTTCAGAACCTAATAGAGCTAATTCCACAGAGATTGAAACAAGTAAGAGGTGGTGCAAAAAAATCAATTTGGCTTTCCCTCCAATGATTTATCTTCACCATTCCCAGGATCAATTAATTTTTCACTAAGAAAGTGTCTAATGAAATTTAGGACCAAAGGAATGACAAATAAAACATCAACCTTGATTCAGATTCACCTAATGGGTTAGACAGATTTCAACCTTCATGAAGGGGGAAAAAAAAACCCTCCATGGAAATCAATAGTAGTTTAAGGTTTAGTACCAAGAATAGTTTGTTGAACTTCTGAAACAAACGAAAATAATTCCCACTTGCTCTGTTTAAAACTATACTAAAGTATCTAAAATACTCTACATTTTAAATTACAGATAAAAGATTACGAGAGAGAGAGAGAGAGAGAGAGAGAGAGAGAGAGAGAGAAAATGGACACAGTGTAACTTTTTTAGATCCTAAAAATAAAACAAAATCTGTGTAAAGACTCAAGATCGTAAGAAAATGCTCAAAAGAGACTTCACGGATGATGCAGAAATTGTCACCGTTTCACTATTTAGCTCCATTTGAGACTCACCAACCCTGAAACAAAAAGTGCAATTTATTAAGGTAAGACATGCTGCATAGATTTATGCTTTATGTAATCATGTTAAACTCTTCCTCAGTGTGCCTCCATATTTTTTTTTCTTTTTTGCTGAGCCCTACAGTTTCCCTCGTCTGAAGAAAAAGAAGTGGGGTGGGGGGGGACTCGGAAGAAACTTCCAGGGCAAAGAACCATTCTTAAAAGAAAGGACTGCAAGATGAACACTTACTCCCTGGCACTGGGGCAGGAAATTGAAATCATCTTTGAAAAGGGACTGAGCCAACAGGGGTGATGTGGCCCCAGAGTGCATGCCTGCAAATTTACTACCCCTCTTTATGGCTTGCCATAAAGTCCCTTCATGCAAAATGGCAAAGAGACGCCCCATTTACACAGCATAAAAATTAAGTGACTAATGGGTTATGTCCAATGAACTCCTTCCCACTTACAAACTAAGAGACCTCAGATTTTAATTCGTTCAACTCAAGAGGACAGTGGAATATCATCACCTATCCAGTGATCACATGAAATTAAGTTTCTGGCCCAGCAAAAGTGAGTTGTGAAAGACCATGGAAAGTAATGGCGTTTCTTCAAGGGTTTTGACGACGCTGTGACTCAATCCACGCGAAGCAACATGGTCTAGAGCTCCCTCCATCAGGATATTTTCCATCACAGGTCTTGACTCATCACCCCTCTTCCCTAAACTCCATGTTAAAGGATACAAGGGGACTTGCTTGGTGGTCCAGTGGCTAAGACTCCACCCTCCCCAAGCAAGCGGGCCTGGGTTCAATCCCTGGTCAGGGAACCAGATCCCACATGCCGCAACTAAGAGTTCACATACCCCACAGCTAAAGATCCTGAGTGCTGTAATCAAGACCCAGTGCAGCCAGAGAAATATCTCTTAAAATAGATAAAATTATAAAAACAAAAACAAAAACCAAGGATACGGAATGCAAGCAGGAAGGGAGCATTTCAAATCCAAAGACTCCGTATGTTTCCCCAGGCCTACATGATCATTGATACCTTGATGATATAAAATCCATGAGTCATCCAGGAATCATTTTTCTGAATCACCGACAGTTCAGTTATATGTGCTTGAGTTCTATGGAGATGCCATTATTTTTGTTTTACAAAGTGACAACTCATGCTCAGGTAAGAGAAGAAGCTTTTTCCAGTCATTCTGGAAAAAAATATATTTACTTACATTCAATTCACTCAACAGTTTTTTCAAGGAACACCTGTCAGAGGTCAAGCACTGTTCTAAGAACCGAACATAAAGTGTGACATGAGATGAGTATGTGGGCGAAGGAGTGTGTGTTAGTCACTCAGTCGTGTCTGACTGTATGTGACCCCATGAACTGTAGCTCCCCAGGCCCCTGTGTCCATTGATTCTCCAGGCAAGAACACTGGGGTGGGCTGCCGTTTCCTTCTCCAGGAGATCTTCCCAACCCACAGTCAAACCTGGGTCTCCCACATTGCAGGCTGATTCTTCACCATCTGAGCCACCAAAGAAGCCCTTGGGGGAAGGACAGGGTAGGACAAATTGAGAGAGTAACATGGAAACATATAATTATCACATGCAAAAGTGAGAATTTGCTGTATGATGCAGGGATCTCAAACCGGTGCTCTGTGAAAGCCTAGAGGGGTGGGAAGGGGCGGAAGGTGGGAGGGAGCTTCAAGAGGGAGGGGACATATGTACAGCTATGGCTGATTCATGTTGCTTAATGACAAATCAACACAGTATTGTAAAGCAGTTATCCTCCAATTAAAATAAATAATTAAAAAAAAAAAAAAAAAAAAAGACGAGCATAGCCTGGGCTTCCCTGGTGATTCAGTGGCTAAGACTGTGCTTCCAGTGCAGGGGGTGGGGAGTGGGGGCTCAGCCCCTGGTCAGGGAACTACTTCCCACACCCCCAGCTACAGATCACCTCTGCCTAACTTAGACCCAAAGCAGACAAATAAACAAATAAAAACAAACATTAAAGAAAAGATGAATGCGGCCCTTATCTTCATGGAGTTTCCACTCCAGTAAGGAACAGAGATAAATGAAAGCAAATGAAAGAAGCAATGACAGTGCGAGGAAGGAAACAGGAGGCTCTGATGAAGGAAAACAGGGCAGAGCTACTGGGGACTTAACGCGACATATCTACATACCAATTAATGCACGAGATACACTGGAATCCAAGATGAAAAAGGACACATTCAGGATGTACTCATTACCCAATTAGGTATTAGCATGATCCCCAAACTCAGAGGATAGGAGATAGCCTCGCCTGCAATTATATAAAAAGATCCAGGCCACAGTCCTGAAGACTGTCACAAAATCATCCCTTCCCTTCTACTTTGAGTTACCTTCATTAACCTTTTCCTTTATTGCATATGGAAAGATATTCACTTAATGAGGTGATCTTTTAAAGAATAAATAAAAATTAAAAAGAAAATCATCCCTTCCACCAGTGAGAGAAGATTCACTATGTGAAAAATTAAAATAAGCTATGAAATTATAATCATCAAAAGGGTTTGGCACAAGCATCAACACATGAAGTAATGGGATAAAATATATGGAAAACCATCTCAGCTCCTGTGATAATTTAGAACATACTAAAGCTGAGAAACGGTGCTGAGAAAATTGTCAAAAATATTTGGTAGGTTATGATATTGTTCCTTCTGTATTTGACAGTATCGATCACCATCACCACACTAATTGGCAGCAAAAAAAAAAATGTTCTTCTATTTCTTGCTAATATTATACCAATTGCTTCCTTAATAAATTGCTCGTTATACCAAGGCAGGTTTTTTACTGTAGTTAATCATATAACACCATCATGCTGCTCAGTGGAAGAACATACACCCCAGGTTTGAGTCCCAAGTTCACCATTATCAAGCACTTCTGAACACATCACTTTTTTTCAGTCTTCTCATCCCTTTTATGCCTAAGGGAAATCAAGGAGTTAAAAATTCCTATTTCACAGGGTAGTTTTCTTTTACTTTTTTCTTAGTGAGTTTATTTATTTTTTAATTAATTTATTTTAATTGGAGGATAACTTCCCTTGTGGCTCAGCTGGTAAAGAATCTGCCTGCAATGCAGGAGACCTGGGTTCGATCCCTGGGTTGGGAAGATCCCCTGGAGAAGGGAAAGGCTGCCCACTCCAGTATCCTGGCCTGGAGAATTCCATGAAGTGTATAGTTGCACTGGGGTCGCAAAGACTCGGACGTGACTGAGCGCCTTTCACTGTCACCTTACAATGTTGTGAAGGTTTTGGCCATACACCAACATGAACTGACCACAGGTATACATGCATCCCCCCAGCATCTTGAACCCCCTTCCCCCTCCCTCCCCATCCCACTCCTCGGGATTGTCCCAGAGCGCCGGCTTTGGGGGCCCCACTTCATGCATTGAACTTGCACTGGCCATCTACTTTACACAGGGTAGGTTTAATATGCAAAGGAGAGGAGACGTGGGACAGAATTCTGAGAGACGTGTGACGCTGCGCACACATCGGCAGTCATTGTTAGAGGAAGTGTTCACACACGTTTGTTGGTTGTCAGGTGATAACTCTGCAGCCCCTGAAGTTAGACTAGAACCATCCCCCAGACGACGGGATGGGAACCTACCCGGGTTGTGTCACGATGGAATCAGTGCTCAGGGGACACACCCCTCGCTGCCGTGGACCCAAAGCGGGGCTCACAGAGGAGGCAAGGCTGGGTGTCCCCACGTCCCCTCCAAACCAGAGGGATGAGACAGCTCTCGGTGAAGGGCTAAGGGTGTTCCCAACACTGAGCCTCTGAAGGTTTTCATGTATCTGCTATCCTCTCCAACGCTACGCAGTTGGCTCCTTCTCATCATTCACGGATTAATTTAAATGTCACCTCCTCAAAAAGGCTTTCTCTGAGCATCCTATCTTGCTAAGCCTAGTTGCCCTCCATCTGTTCATCCCCTTCATAGCACTTAATATTTTGATTAACTCAAAAGTGTTCCTTTTAGTTAAGCATTTTAATTTCAGATAACTGTAGATTTACATGAGGGGCTTCCCTGGTGGCTCAGACAGAAAAGAATCTGCCTGCAATGCAGGAGACCCAGGTTCTATTCCTAGGTTGGAAAGACCACCCCACTGGAGAAGGAAATGGCAACCCACTCCAGTATTCTCGCCTGGAGACTCCCATGGACACAGGAGCTTGACGTGCCACAGACCCCGGGGTCCGAAGGAGTCAGACACGACTGAGTGACTAACCCACTAGATTCACATGCAATCATAAGAAATAGTTCAGAGACAGTCTGTGTGTACCCTTTACCTGATTTCTCCCAACAAGTCACAAAACCCTATGACTTTATCAGGATACTGTTGTTAATTTAGTTGAAAAGTCGGGTCTGACTCCTCTGTGACCTCATGGACTGTAGCCCAAGAGGCTCCTCTGCTCATGTGATTTTCCAAGCAAGAATACCGGAGCAAACTGCCATTTCCTTCTCCAGGGCATCTTCCCGACCTAGGGATGGAAGCCGAGCCTCCTGCACTGCCAGGCAGATTCTTTACCACTGAGCCACCACGGAAGCCCATGGACAAGATGTTGTACTGCAGTAATATAAAACAGTCAAGACAGAATGTGCCCATCAAACAGGGATTCCTCACGTTGCCCCTTCATAATCATACCCACTTCCCTCCCTTTCTCTCTACTCACCCCTGGGAATGAATAGTCTCTTCTCCATTTCTATAATTTTGAAATTTCAAGATGTTTCTAGAAATTGCATCATAGAGCATGTGGCCTTTTGGGATTGCTTTTTTAAATTTTCCATTCAGCATAACTCTCTGAAGATTCATTCAGATTGTTGATGCTTCAATAGTTCATTCCGTTATTGCTGAGTAATATTCTGTGGTATTGATGCAGTGGACTGTGTAACCACTGAAACATCTGTGCTGTCTCCAGTTTCTGCCTATTATGAACAGAAATGTTATAAATGTCCCTGTACAGGTTTTATGTGAGCGTAAGTTCACACAGCTCTAGAATAAATGCCCAGGAGGAGGACAACGGCTAGGTTACATCATGGTTGTATGTTTAAGGAACAAACTATACCTCACAGCGGCTATACCACTAGTCTCCAATGACGGATGAGCAATTTACTTCTCCACATCCTTGCCAGAAAGAGTGCTTACTATCTTTTATTCCAGTCATTCTAATAGATGTGCACCAAAATCACATTGCAGTTTTAATCTGTATTTCCCTAATGGTTAATGAAGCTGAGCATCTTTTCATATGCTTACTTGCCATCTGCATATTCTTCCCTGTGAAATGTCTCTCTACGTCTTCTGACCACTTTGTAATCAATTTCTTTGATTTTTTAATCATTGAGTTTTGAGAGTTCTTTATATAGTCTAGATTCTAGCCCTTTACCAAAAGGTTTCTCCAAATCTATAGCTTATTATTTCAACCTGTTAATGGGATGTTTTGAAGAGAAAAAGATTTTAAAAAAATGCTGATGAACTCCGAGTGATCGTTTTCTTTCTTTGATGAATTATACTTTGGGTGTCAATTCTGAGACCTCTGCCTAGCTTAAAATCGCAAAGATTTTCTCTCACCCAGTTTTATGTTCCAGTTCAGAATCCATTTTGAGTCAGTCTTTGTATAATATGTGAAATTTAGGTTGAATATGTCCAATTGGATTCTCAATTTTCTAGCACTGCACATTGAACAGATATTATTCCTCCATGGAATTGCTTTTTCACCTTGGTCAAAATCAGTTGGGGATATCTGTGTAGTTCTAATTCTGGGTTTTATGTGGTTTTATTGACCTATTATGTGTCTATCTTTCTGCCAAGACCACAGTCATTATTATTATAGCTACTTAACACGTATTTCTCTCACTTTATACTTAATCTTTATACCAATTAGTAGAGAACCATCATCTCTACCATGTCGACTATTCTAATACACTAACCACAGTCTCTCCTTTAATTTTTTAAAATTACTTTTGGTAGCTTTCAGTAAGCAAGTTGTTTACATATTTTGTTAACATTTTTACCTAAGTATCATTTTCTGAGTCATCGTAAATTGCATTTCATTTATTATTTTCACGCCCACGGATTAACTGCAGGTTTTTCTGGCAGATACTCTATATCATGCTGAGGAAGGTCACTTCTATTCCTTCTTCTCCAATAGTTTTTGTGACGAACAAGTGTTAAATTTTATCCAGTGTTTTTTCTACATTGACTCATATGATCAAATGATTTTCTTCTAGCCCGTTAATAAGGTTTACTATGTTGATTTAATTGTGAATACTAAATCAATCTTATATCCCTGGATTAAATCCCACTTGGTCAAGTGTATAGTTCATTTTTAAACTGCTGAATTCTTTTTGCTGATATTTTATTATAGACAAAAAATGTGCTCATATCTATGGTCATGAAAGATCTTAGTCTATACTTTTCCTTTTTGTACTAGCTTTGTATGGTCTCCATCACAGGATAATACTAGTTTCACACAATGAATTGGGAAGTCTTCCCTTCTCTTCTGATTTCTGGAAAAGATTGCATTTAATTAGTGCTAATTCTTCTTTAAATATTTGGTGAACTCTCTGATGAAACTTTTTAGGTTTGGAGGTTTCTTTTTTTAGGAGTTTTTACATCAGAAATTCAGTTTTCTTAATAAATACAGGGACTTTCAAAGTATCTACTTCATGTTGAAGGGATTATGAACCTTTGTGTTTTACACAGAAGTCATCCATTCCTCAAAAGTTGTCTAGTGTGTATGTGTGTGGAGATTTGTTCATAGCATTTCCTTATTATCGGTTTGACATCTGTAAAGTCTGTAGTGATATTTGCTGTTTCATTCTTGATATTTATAATGTGTGCTCTCCCTTTTTTCTTTATCAATTTTGCTAGAGGTCTGTCAGCTATATTGATCTTCTCAAAGAGCCAGCTCTTCCTTTCACTGATTTCTCTCTATTGGTTTACTGTTTTTAGTTTCACTGATTTCTGCTCTTATCTTTATTAGTTCATTCCTTATTTGCTTTGGGTTGACTCTACCAATCCCTTTCTAAGTTGTTATGGTGGGAGCTTACATCTTTAACATGAGGCTTCTCCTCTTTTCTAGTATATTCACTCACCACTATAAATTTCCCTCTCAGCATTGCTGCTGCTGCTGCTAAGTCGCTGCAGTCGTGTCCAACTCTGTGCGACCCCACAGACGGCAGCCCACCGGGCTCCCCCGTCCCTGGGATTCTCCAGGCAAGAACACTGGAGTGGGTTGCCATTTCCTTCTCCAATGCTTGAAAGTGAAAAGCGAAACTGAAGTCGCTCAGTCGTGTCCGACTCTTAACGACCCCATGGACTGCAGCCCACCAGGCTCCTCCATCCATGGGATTTTCCAGGCAAGAGGACTGGAGTGGGGTGCCATCACCTTCCCCGCCTCTCAGCACTACTTTAGCTGTATCCCACAAGTTCCCACGGTGTATTTTCATCTTCATCCAGTTACATGCAACTACATAATTTATTTCCCTGGAGACTTCCTCTTTAACCCATGGATTTTTTAAAATTTAACTTCCAGGGGTTTGAAGATTTTTCCTGTTTTCTTTCTGCTACTGATTTGAGTTTGATTCCACTGTGGTCAGAGAACACACCCTATAGGATTCCAATTATTTTAAATTTATCAGTGCATGTTTCATGCCCCAGCACGTGGTCTATCTTGTCGTAAGTCCAATGGACACTCCAATGAAACGTTTTCTGTAGTTGGTCAATGGAGTGTCTTTCTTTCCTTTCAGCGCTTTAATTCTTTTCTGCACATGTTTAAGGCATGGACCTTTAGGATTACTGTATTTCTTGTTGGATTGTCTCTACCATCATTATATTCTAAGTCTCTGGTAATTATTTTAGCTCTTAACTCTATTTGATGCTATATTATTGTAGCATCTAACTGATGTAGTAGCTAATATAGCTACTTCTAACCTTATTTTGATTGGTGTTTGCACGCTGTATCTTTTTCCATCTTTTATTTTCAATCTATCCATGTGATTAAGTTTGACAGAAGTTTCCTGGAAGCATAGAGTTGAGTTATACACTTTAATCCACTCTAAAAATCTTTAATTTATTAGATAAAATTATTGTCTTATTATTGCTTGATTCTGACATTTTACATTTTTCTCTTTGTTCTCTCTGTGTTCATTTCTTTAGTTTTCTTTTTTCTGGCTTCCTCTGGGATACTTGAATAGTTTTCATAATAAAAATTTAATTTGTCTATAGTGTTTTTGAATGAATCTCTTTGTAAAGATGATTTTAGTAGTTGCTATAGGTATTAGATTATACATAGACAACTTGTAACAATCTACTCATGGAACCATTTCAGCAGTTTCAGTGAAGCATAGAAACCTTACTTCCCTTGACCTTCCCTCATTGTAATATAAGTGTAATAAATATTACTTTTACATACATTTGAACCATATCAGATGGTGTCACAGTTTTTGTTTCAATCATAAAATACAGTTTTAAAAACACCAGGACAGAAAGTTTACTGCATTTATCCCTATTTTTGTTTTCTTCCTTTCTGATGTTCTAAGATTCCTTCTTTTATAATTTCCTTTGTCTTTAAAGAAATTCCTCTAGCCATTCTTTTGAGGTAAGTCAGCTGGAAAGTAATCCTTTTAGTTTCTCTTCATCTGGCAATATCTCCTTTCTTTCTGAAGTATATTTGTCCCGAAAATACAATTCTTTGTTGATAAGCATTTTCTTCCAGCACTTGAAAAATGTCACACCATTCCCTCCTTGCCTCCATGGCTTTTGATGAGAGATCTGCTGTCCTTCAAATTGTTTTTTCCCCTCTGGCACAGTGTTCTTTTCCTCTCTACCTTCTCTCTACCTTTGTCTTCTGTTTCCTGGTATTTGACAATGATGTGTCTCAATGTGGTTTTCTTAGGGTTTACCCCGTTTGGAGTTTTCTCAATGATTTGAATCTGCATGCTTATGTCCAGGAATTTTTTTAGAACTTTCTATTTTGCATTGGAGTATAGCCATTTAGCAATGTTGTGATAGTTTCCCGTGACTAGTAAAGGGACTCAGCCATACATACTCATGTATCCATTCTCTCCCAAGCCCCTCCCACCCAGGCTGCCACATAACATTAAGGAGAGGTCCCTGCGCTATACACAGGTCCTTGCTGGCTGTCCACTTCAAAGGCAGCAGCGTGTACATGGTAATGCCAAATGTCCCAGCTATCTTTTCCTACCATCCTTTCCCACTGCCGTAAGCTGGAAGGATGTTATTTGCACTTAGCAGGACAGATAGGAAAGAGTGTGTCTACTTCTTCTCCCCAGAAGCAGAAATCTACTTATTACTGTATTGATTTATTTACTCTTTGTTTATTGTGTGTTTCTTTAATAAACTATAATATCCAAAAGGAGTTAGGTCTTTCATTTCCGACAGTGTTCCCAGGTCTAGCATCATCCCTGGTACATAACGGCTGTACAAGTGATATTTTGAATCATCAAATCAGTTAATTGATTTCTAGTAGGATTCAAAGGAGCCTTCACTAGAGCAAACCCCTGGAGAATTTAGTGTACACAGCAGATTCAGGAAAGAATCACCCCTGTCAATTCTGATTCAGGAGGTCCAAGGTGGGTTGATTATATCTGCAATTACAAGCACACCTGGCAGGCTCCGGTCCACGGAGTCGCAGAGTCAGACACAACTGGAGGGACTTAGCACGCACACATAAAAGCACATTTTGCAGGCAGCACATGGGTATTCTTGTGTGCTAAGTCATTCAGTGTTCAACCCCAGGGCCCCGTGGACTGTAGCCCACCAGGCTCTTCTGTCCACGGGATTCTCCAGGTAAGAATACTGCAGCAGGTTGCCATTTCTGTCTCAAGGGGATCCTTCAGACCCAGGGATTGAACTTGTGTATCTTGTACTGGCAGGTGGAATCTTTATCACTGAGCCACCTGGGAAGCCCCCACCCATGTATCCGTGGATTTAGCTGAAAGAATAATCCTAAACTGTGCTCCCCACCCAGAAGGTTAGGGTCTACCTAAGTACGGTCCTTGGAGCAAACAATTAGGGTGACACAACCAGGGGTCATTTTCAGTATTCTGTTTCCCTGGACCTGCTCCTTACCTGCTAGCTATGAACTGAGTTTCCCCATAAACAGACGCCAATCTAGAGACACAGATTTAAAATGGAAATGTTTGAACAAACAAGAGAGGAAACTGTCACAAAAGGTGTAACATTCTGCTACAGAGGAGGTAAGGGGGAAGGGCTTGCTGTGCCCTGGACTCATGCATTTTAAAACACTGTGCTGAGGGTTTGTGTTTACCCACTGCAAGATCGCTAATACATTCAGCCAAAGAGTGAAGCAATTTTAATATTAATAGGCTCTTTATGAGAATTTAATAACAAAGTCATAGCTTCCTTGTGTTGCAAGACACAGGGGTTAATTACTTCAAACAGGTTGGCAGGGAAAAGGTCAAATTTTAACGCTGACCTTAACAGTTTGGGATAAATATATATAAAGGCAATAGCCTATTTAAAGCTATGGTGTTCAGTCTTCTTTCCAGACTGAGAAACTGTCACATTTTCCACCTGTGGATTCCAACCTATGGATGCTCAGAGAAACCAGGAACCTGTTTTTTGATACCTGGTAAGCTGTAGTCACTTTTAACTGAATTCAGTCCACTTCTTCATGGGAAGAGGAGAAAATAGAGTTTTTAAGTGTGGATCTGTTCTAATATCTGTAGGACTGACACTTCACAATGACAGGAGTTTCCAGTCTTCCACCAGTTGTTTCAAAGAACCCACCTGCCAATGCAGGAGATTTGGGAGACACAGGTTCAATCTCTGGGCTGGGAAGATCCCTTGGAGGAGGGCATGGCAACCCATTCCAGTATTCTTGCCTGGAGAATCCCATGGACAGAGGAGCCTGGCGGGCTACAGTCCATAGGGTTGCAAAGAGTCAGACACGACTGAAGTGACTTAGCACACACCAGTAGTTCCAGACAAATTTGAGGTGAAAAATAAAAGTATGCTATTGAGGTTGTGACTTCTCTGCTTTATATAGGACCATTGCTGTTTGCAGCTAGGCTGCAACTGGATATTTTGATGCTCTGTTCCTCTAAGCCTACAGAGGAAGAGACACAAGGTCCTGAAAACCCCTCCAGGCTCACAATAGCAGAGCAGGAAAATATAGATGGATAGGAGGGCTTGCAGTTTATCATATGTAGAATTGTGATGGATGCAACAAATTTCCAAAAAATATGAGTTCAATTTGTTGGCTTGGGAAATATGACCTTTAATTATCAGATTCTGAGCTGTGAATTTACATAAATGTAACCGATAAGCTGTTTTGTTTTGCTATTTCTCCAAATATGCTCTAAAGATATTTCCTTTTATCGTTGCCCCAGATTTTCTCCCTTCATTCAGTTTCCTAACTAGGAACCTGATCAGGGTTTTCCATAAACAACTGATCTCGTACTCATAAAGGTGTCCACATTTTCCAAGGCAACATGGGACTCCTCTGACACCACCACGTTTACCTGGACATGGCCACTTTTGTCACTAGTACCCATCCCCCCAGAGACGTTCATACTGGCAATAGAGAAGTTGATGTCCCTGCACTTGTCTTTTTACTTTCATCCATCAGATGTTCACTGAATACCTATCAAAGGCCAGCCACTCTGCTGAAAGCAGCCGATTCAGAGGTGAACCAAACAAGCGCCATGTCTGCACAGTGAAAATGTTAGTTGCTCAGTCATGTCCGACTCTTTGAGATCCCATGGACTGCAGCCTGCCAAGCTCCTCTGCCCATGGGATTCACCAGACAAGAATACTGGAGTGGGTAGTCATATCCTTCTCTGGGGGTCTTCCTGAATCAAAGATCGAACCCCCATCTCCTGCATAGCAGGAGACACCACAGAAGCCCCCGTCTGCTTATCCACAATCCAATAGGGGAAGTAGACAGAAAAGTAATTATATGATGTGAAAATGGCTATGAGGGAATGCCACAGAAAATCACTGAAAAAAAAAAAAAACTTAATCTTAGAAGGTCTGAGGAAGCTTCCCACAAAGCAATGGGCTCTGAGAGAAAACCCAGGATCAGTCAGGATAGGCTCGGTGTGCTGCTATAACAGGTGACCTTGGGATCTCAGGAGCTTGCAGTCATGAAGGTCAGTGTCTCACTCAGGCTGTGTGTCATCTGTGGCTCAGCTGTGGCTCTGCTCTATACCATCCTCTCTTGGAGGCTCAGGCTGATGGAAAAGTAACTCTCAGGTCTCTTCTCAGAGGGAAAAGGGATGTGATGAGTCCTCTGTTGGCTCTACGCTGCTACACAGAGTGACACCTCTCACTCCCCACACGTTACCTTGGCTGAATTAAGTCACATGCTCATTCCTGATTTTTTGAAAGTCAACCATGTAAAATCCTCCTTCAGTGAGAAGTACCACAAGGAGAGAATACAAAACAATTTGTTGAGGAATAATAAATCTACCATGCATCCACAGCATAAGTTAGAGCTCCCTGTGTGAAACAAAGGTGCTGTGAGTATGCTAATGCAAAATATGCTTTTAACTTTTTATTTTACATTGGAGGATAGCTGATTAAGAGGTGGCTCAGATGGTAAAGAACCTGCCTGCAAGGTAGAAGACTAGGGTTCAACCCCTGAGTCAGGAAGATTCCCTAGAGAAAGGAGGGCTACCTACTCCAGTATTCTTGCCTGGAGAATCCCATGGACAGAGGAGCCTGGTGGGCTACAGCACACAGGGTCGCAAAGAGTCGGACACGACCGAGCGACTAGCTCTTTCTTATAGCCGATTAACAATGTTGTGATAGTCTCAGGTGACAACAAGGTGACTCAGAATAAGGTAGAATATTCAAAAGCACAAAAAGAGAGAGAGGAGGAAAAGGACCAAGGTGATTGGGGGAGAGAGAAGAGAGAGGCAGAGGGATTTGAAGAATTCCAAAGAGTTAGTTAACTGTCCGCTAAAGCACAGGGGCAAGGAACGGAGTGGAGAGTGGATGTGAAAAAAAGCTTCTTTTCCCACCCTGGATGCACCAAAACAAATCTAGTGGTAGACACACACGCCCCACACACAAAAAGGGCTTGGGAAGTGCTGATGTAAAGGAGCACCAGGGTCTTTAAAGGGATACTTAAAACTAGATTCTGGGGCTTCCCTGGTGGTTCAGTGGTTAAGACCCTGCTCCCAACACAGGGGGACTGGGTTTGATACCTGGTCAGGGAACTAGATCCCACATGCTGCAACTGAGACATGGCACAGACAAATAAGTAAATATTAAAAAAAAAAAGAAACCAAAAAACAAAAAACCTAGGTTATTTCCCTTTAAGTAATAAATGGTGTGAACTGTTCAAAATGTCAAGATGAATGGAGGCATAAAGAAGGACAGCAGGGTAACCAGACAAATGTGAATATGCAAATGGCATAATAGTCATTCTAAGGTTGCTGGTGTCTATGACCTAAGCCATGGCCCCAGGTACTTGCCTGTTGAATGACTCAAAGGAAAAAATTGAATAAAGGGTATCTTTGGACCAGCAGTCCACAATTCACTTGGTAATATTCAAGATAGAATGACATGAAGTGTGGATTAAGGCAAGGTTGGAGGGTGTGTGTTGATTCTCATCCATGGATTCACAATGGGTCAGAGGTGGTGCCCTACAGGAAAAGCTCAAAATTCTTTTATTCAACCATCTATCGTATTTGCAGGTGGCACTAGTGATAAAGAACCCGTCTGCTAATGCAGGAGACATAAAGAGACAGGGTTCTATCCATGGTTCAGGAAGATCCCCTGGAGGAGGGCATAGCAACACACTCCATTATTCTTACCTGGAGAATCCAATGGACAGAGGAGCCTGTAGGGCTGCAGTCCATGGGATCTCAAAGAGTCAGATACGTCTGAAGCAACTTAGCATACACGCACACCTTCGCATCCTCATTTTACATTATGGAGTTAGGGAGTCTGATAGATGCTGGGGACTGAGGGGCAATCAAAGAAAACAAAGTCACTGGGAAAGACAGAAATCAGATAAGCAAACTAAGCAAACAATTATAAGATCTGGTGCCATGATAAAAGAAACAATATAGTTTCTACTTGAGAAGAGCACACTGAGCACATAAAGGTCAAGAGGCTTCCCCCAAGACACGCATCTACCTATGATCCAAATCACTGAAATGGTTGAAACCTAAGAGTAGTCCATCCGAGGGGAGCATGTGCAAAGGTCCTGAGGAAGAGAAGTACGTGGTGGGTCTGAGGGTCTCAGAGAAGTGGCTGGAGCGCTCTGAGTGAGGAGGTGGGCCAAGAGAGATGGGGCTGAACAGATCTGGGTATCATTGAATTGCTCAGGGCCTTGTGGTCACTGAGAGGGTTCAGATTTCATTTTAAGGCTATTTAACTCACTTCAAACAAGAGAACAGTGTAATCCATTGACTGTTTAAGGACGACAAACCCTTCAGTGACCCTAGAACTGATTGCCAACATTGTGCAATTTTACTGGAGGAAAGTCAAGCACAGTCCAGGCAGAGTGTACAGCGTGGGAAGGGAGGGCTCACCACTCCCTTGGACTTTAGTTTTCCTTCCTTCATGCTGCTGCTGCTGCTGCTAAGTCGCTTCAGTCGTTTCCAACTCTGTGCGACCCCATAGACGGCAGCCCACCAGGTTCCTCCATCCCTGGGATTCTCCAGGCAAGAACACTGGAATGCGTTGCCATTTCCTTCTCCAGTGCATGAAAGTGAAAAGTGAAAGTGAAGTCGCTCAGTCATGTCCGACTCTTAGCGCCCCATGGACTGCAGCCTACCAGGCTCCTCCATCCATGGGATTTTCCAGGCAAGAGCACTGGAGTGGGGTGCCACTGCCTTCTCCGTCCTTCATGCTAGGAAGCTACAAAGCTGACATTCAGAGTGCTGTGCATGGGTTATTCAAGACAACACTGAAGAGCCTGATAAAATACATCCTGCAAGAAGTCCAAAAAGCAACATAAGCACAGTTGCAGAAGTAAGATCACGCTAAGTCTTATGATCATACAAGGGGAAATTATTGAGCTTCCAGTGCAAATTCACCAGCAGTCCAAATAAGGTGAAACACCATCCAGGGCAAGTGTCCTGATGTAAATGTTTTGTTTTTTTTTTTCCCCTTTAGCCTCACTTGCGAGTAAAGTGCTGGCTCACTTCACAGCTCAGGCAGATTTAGTTCCTATTAATCCTGTAATAGTGGATGCTGCTGGTGGTGGTCGCTGTTGCCAATCCTTTTGGTTCCAACTCTCTCCCCCGGAATGGCATTTTGGGACGGACGCGTTCGAGTTCACAGATGGAGTGGCGCCTTTCACGGGAAGATATCAAAGATATTTACCAAACCGTGGCAGGGAGCTTTGTGGGGGATAATGACAAATTTGCAAACAAAAAGAAAATGCTCCAAATTACAAAAACAAAGGGAGTGACACGCATGCCAAGTAGGAAGGCAGCAGTAACACCAGCAGAAGCTCTGAGCTCGGAAGAAACAGAGTTGGAGGGGTGGAGCGGAGAGGAGCTGGCTGATGGAGACTCGGGCACCACATCTGTCAGAGCAAAAGACAGAGTCGGGGTGGGGGAGAACTTCAGGGAAGTGACTTCATAGCTCAAGACTGTGCTGATCCCATCAGGCAATTTCATAAATGTACCTCCAAATACTCAGCGGTAAAGAATCCGCCTGCAAAGCAGGAGACAAGGGTCTGATCTCTGGGTCGGGAAGATCCCCTGGAGAAGGAAATGGTAACCCACTCCAGTATTCTTGCCTGGAGAATTCCATGGACAGAGGAATCCCTAGTGGGCTACAGCCCACTGGGTTGCAAGAGTCAGGCATGACTGAGGGACTAAACCACCACTACCGCCTCCAAATGTGTTCGTTATTTCCCCCCCACCAAACAACTGAAAGTTTTCATCAAAGCCTCTCCCATTATCCTTTCATGTTAAAACAGAAGCATCCTTCTCCCTACCATCCCAGACTGGTGTAAGAGTTTTCAAATGGACACCGTATGCTAGGATGATTCCAGGAAATCCTGGGGTGATCAAGTACTTGCACACAAATGGATTTGACATAAAATTCTGGAAGGGGTGGAAAGTCTGTTACTATGGCGTTGAGCGAAGTCTCAGGACACCGTCTTTGGTGGGGGCACTTGTCTCACCTCTAACTCTTTCAGTACCAATACTCGGACCTCCCCTGTCTCCTGAACACGTCTGACTCAGCGACGCGCCAGTCTCTGGTGCATGCCAGCCTTTCTGCTGTAACCCTTTCCCTGCCTCCTTTTCTGGGGGAACTTTTATCTTTTCCTTTGGGCCCATGTCTACTGTCCTCTCTTCAAAGTTTCTGTCCCCATCTACACAGAATCTAAGATGGCTTACATCTCGAGCCAGTGCCTCTTTGCAACTTCATCCCAATTATGTCCTTGATCATGCTAACCACGATCTGTGATTTCCATGAGGACAGGGAGCTGGCCGGCCCGGTGTCCCGCTGTGACCCTCGTGTTTTCCTGGAGGAAGTAATAACTGAAGACAGAAAGGAAACCAGAGATGAGCAGGACACAATCCCTTCTCACAAAGGATTAACCAGGCTTCCTATGCTTTCCACCCAAAGCAGAAATAACAAAGAAATCACAGCCCTCGGCCCTTTGTCATGATTCTCCCCAGAATCTAAGATAATCCAGGGTTGATAAGGGGTGAAAATTAACAGGGGCTTACAATTGTTGGAAAAGACGCAACAATCCAGTTGACAGTCAAGTTAGCCACAAACACTTTTAACTAACGCTTATGAGATGTTGCGCCATAAACACAGTCTCCATCAAGATGGATGTGACCGTCAACTATACTTCAAGTTAAAAAATAAAAAAGAGGGACCTCCCTGGAGGTCCAGTGGCTAAGAATCCATGCTCCCATTGCAGGGGACCCGGGTTCAATCCCTGGTCGGGGAACTAGATCCCTCATGCTGCAACCAAAGATCCTGCATGCCTCAACTAAGAATGGGCACAGTCAAATAAATAAATAAAATTTTGTAAAAATAAATAAATAAATAAATATAAAATAAAAAAGAAAGAAGGAAGGATGAGACGGAAGGAAAGTGACGGAGTTATGTTAAGCAACTCTTTTTTTTTTTTTTTAACGACCATACTATGACAACTGAATTCACCATCAAATTCCAGTGTGACAGAACAGCTGCATTCGATCATTTCATCTTTTGGCACCTAAAAGGAGTAATGATAAAATTCTGAAGTGATCAGAACGAGCCACCCAGCCTTCACTGAGCTTCCACTCTCCGGAAGAACCTGTCTTTGGAGGGATGTTACTTCATCTCCTGAGAGGACGTCATAAACATTTTAAAGACACAGGTTTCCCCTATATCCTTTTACACCTCCAACCCATCTTTCTGTCAGAGCTGGATAAAGCTTAGAGAGTGAACGGTTTACAAAAAAGACAATTGAAAGAAAAAGATGGATGTGACCAAGAGAGGTATTCATGTTCTTCCAAAATCGCACTTAATTTCTTAAGAAGTGACACAACGAACGCTTCAGCAGGGCGTGAAGTTACACAGAATAAACACTGCTTTTTCCGGCTTCCTTTGTAAGTATGTGTAGCCATGTGACCAAGTTCTGGCTAATGAACCGTAAGCGATGCTGGTGTACTACCTCCTACAAAGGGGGCCTTAAAAAGAAGAAATGTGACCTAGCTTCCTTGGTTCTCCATGGTGCCTGCTGGAATGAGAAGGTGACGGTGGAAGGTGTTGTATCAGAAGGTGGCAGACAAGTGATGAGGATGGAGAGTACCTGGACCAGGGAAGTACCATCCAGGAATCTCCACACCCGCCCTGCCCTTCCAAGTCTCTGGATTTCAGTTAATGCAAGAAAAGAGTCAACTAACTTGTTAACATCACTTTTTCTTGAGTTTTCTATCAATTTGCAACCTAACCTAACCCCAGCCTACCCAATGGGGGGGAATTAACATAGACATTTACGAAGATGAAGCCTGGTAGAATGACTGAAAACTGGAGGCCTGATTCCCAGGATGAGAACGACCCAGTAAATGGCTCTTCGGCCCGTTTCTGTTCTTCTGCTCCGCACTGCATGGAAGAGCCATGGAAATGATCACACTCCTTATCTGACATCTGGGGAGGCTGGCACAGCCAGTTGCTTGAAAGCAGCTTTCACTTTGACCCACTATCTTGGAAGAAGTGAAACAAAAGGGTTTCCCAGGTGGCTCAGTGGGTGAAGAATCCACCTGCAACGCAGGAGATGCAAGAGACACAGGTTCATGAGACATGACTAGCGAACGGAGCACACAAGCTTTTAGTGAAAACCTATGAGTGAACGAATGAGGACCTACTATGTGCAACCCAGGGAACTCTGCTTCCTGGGTCAGGAAGATCACCTGGAGGAAGGCATGGCAACCCAGTCCAGTCTTCTTGCCTGGAGAACCCCACAGACAGGGGATTGTGGTGGGCTGCCATCCATGGGGTCACAGAGTGTCGGACACGACTGAGAAGGCACTCACGCAGTCAGAACAAAAACAATTCTGCTCAAGATAGATAAATAAATAAAGCAGAAAGATGGAAATAACACCAGGACCCAGAGACATCCAATTTAGTTTAAAAAAAAAAAAAAGCTATGGGACGATGCCAGGGTTTTTCTGCCTTTTGGAAGGAAGTGAAAGATGCCCATTTTCCTCTTACACACTGGGACCACGAGCCCCACACTCCTTCCCATGGCCTGTCGACAAGCTTATGCAGAAACTATCAAATGTTCTGCTGTATACTCCAAAACAACTTCTGTCTTTGGTGCACGAGGGTTCGACACATGACTTGATGATGGCATTCTAAGGAGAAGATGAAAGAAAGTGTTAGTCACTCAGTCATATATCTCTTTGAGACCTCATGGACCGTAGCCCGCCAGACTCCTCTGTCCGTGGGGTTCTCCAGGCAAGAATACTGGAGTGGGTTGCCATGCCCTCCTCCAGGGATCTTCCTGACCCAGGGATGGAAGATGTATCTCCTGCATTGGCATGCGGATTCTTTACCAACTGAGCCACCAGGGAAGCCCTAATTAACTCTATTCCAATATAAACTGAAAGTTAAAAAAAGAGCCAGGAACAGGCTTATCCTGCCCACTTGCCCCACTCCCGGTCACGCCATTCCCCCCATTCCACTCAGTCCCACTCATGGCAGGACTCCAGTCCACTCCACGGTTTAGGCCATGCTCAGTTTGGACACAACTGTGTGACTTGACACGTTCTTCTACCTTCTTCCCGGAGTGTATATACTTACCACACATGTGATAACAGTGAGGACATGAACCAATCATCCTGTGTCCCACAATTCAATCAGCCATCTGCACACCTCTTCCCTTTTACATCCCCACAAAACCCAGCATGTACATACTTCAGCGTCCTCATCATGCGGATGAGAAGACCAGCACACACAGTGATTCAGTGATTTGCACCCAATCACAAGACTAATGGGCTTCCCTGGCGGCTCGGATGGTAAGGAATCCGCCTGCAATGCAGGAGGCCTGTGTTCCATCCCGGGGTCAGGAAGATCCCCTGGAGAAGGGCATGGCAACTCACTCCAGTATTCTTGCCTGGAGAATCCAGGACAGAGGAGCCTGGCGGGCTACAGTTCATGGGGTTCCATAGAGTCAGACAGGACTGAGCGACTAACACTTTCGCTTTCACAAGACTAATAAGTTACAGGAATGTAATCTGAACACAGGCTTTAGGACTCCAAAATGCCCTCTGCTATAAAAGAAAATGGAGATCTCAGGCTGCCTAGAAGAACCCCCTCAGGGGAGCCTTTCTGGGGAGAGTTCATCAAACCCAGACAGAATTGCAGGAAGAGAACAAAAAAAAGCCAGGGTCCCTATACATCCAAGGGCTTAAAATATCTAAAAATCTAGTGGCAGCACTTTGGGGTCAACCATGTGTCATTTAGAATCAGAGGGAGATGCCTGGTCCTGAAACTTCTCTGCACTCAGCTGAGAGAGGCAGGTAGAAAGTAATCTAGGGCATCCATAAACCAAAGTCTCCTCTGTCCAGCGATGACAAAGAAAAGTATGTTTAATCCCGTGGCAATCTATCAAGTGTCATGGGATACAGGCTGCATATAAAGTGCTGCATTATTTTCAGTGGGAGAACTCTCGCCCAGCTCAACAGATTTTGTAGAGGCAATGGGCATCTGGGATCAAAAGTCTGCAGATTGATGGTGGTGGCTGTTTACCAGAATTGAAAATCTCGAACACCATTTCTCACAAAGATACAGGAATTATTTAAACAGGACTGTGCCTAGAGATCTGAAAGAGGGAAAAGGACTTATTTTCATCAGATATTTTTAAATCACCGATTCACTTTTCGCTTATGTCTCTACTCCGTACCCTAAGATAGTCTAAAAGAAAATACATGGTGGTGGGTGAATCCAGAAGGCAAAGAGAATTTGCAGAAGAGAAAGAGAAGGAAGATATTTTGCCTCGATCTAGTAGGAGCTCCTTCAAGAGAAGGAAGTGGAAATGGAGACACACGGATCTGTCTGTGTACATTCATCAAGAAGGAGGCAGGTCATGCTTGTTTGGGTGTGAGCTGTGTGGAACTTTTCATGAGCTCCATTGTTGAACTTCACGTGAAGGATGGAAGGGGTAAGAAGGATGCTGAAAAGACCACAGGCAAAGCGTTTTGCAAGTGAAACAAGCAAAAAGCAAAGAAGCAGTGATAGATTTAATTGGATAGTGGGTGACCTGGATGATAAACTGAATAAATAAACAATGGGTGATCATCTAGGCGAGGCTTGTATCCAATTTCAGTTGGAGTAATTAATGAAAAATTCACAGTTGCACATGCTTGGAATGTGCAACTTGAGATCCCTTGTCTGACATAGTAAAATTAAATACCAGATGCACTGTCAGACACAAACCATAATTCTGATGTAGAAAGTGAGTGTGAGAAACATCCGCACCTTATATTCCATATTGTTAGATGTTCTAAACGGACTTGGAACTTTGTGGATCGATTCATTTATCCCCCTTTTTTTTTTTAAATAATGTTAAAAAAAATCATCTAGCTTAGTTAAAAAGTGAAATGCACAAAACAGAGGAGGGGAAGATGAGGCAGGAAAACAGAGGGTGTGGGGCATGGTGGGCGTTCAGGGCTGCTCAGAGGCTTCCAGTGGATCTGAGAAGTAACAGCAAGCCATTGAAAGTATTTGAGCAGGAGCACGAGCAGAGATGTGACTGGGGAAGATTTATTTGGAAACAGCATACAGAAGTAAGCAGTGGGTGCACACACACAATTCCCTGGTGGCTTAGATGGTAGAGTCCACCTGCAATGCAGGAGACCAGGTTCAATCCCTGGGTCAGGAAGATGCCCTGGAGGAGAGCAGAGCAACCCACTCCAGTATTCTTGCCTGGAGAATCTCATAGATGGAGGAGCCTGGCAGGCTATAGTCCAAGGGGTCACAAAGAGTCAGACAAGACTGAGCGACTAACACACATACAGTGCACGTACACAACTAACACACAACACATACATACAACACACTCACTCTTAATGCTTGCTTTTGACAGACAATAAAATTTGAGTAAAGGATATAGTCCTAAACAGGGTCAAGGTGAATGACGGAGCGTCTTTGCGATCGCTGTAACTTCAAGTATAATCACTGCTGGGGCTATTTCTGTTGATTATGCAATACAAACAAGAGCAAAGATGCTTCAGCAAATTTTCTTTCTAAGTTTCTTTAATGGCCAGCTGGTTCTGGAGGACTGAGTGAACACAGACAAAAATGCACAATTCTAAGGAGTTTTAAAAATAAATAAAATGCTACAAAAGATGCCAGGGTAAGGACAGTGTGAATCTTTGCCAGAAACTCACCATCAGATGTTGCTAACGTTGCCTTTTAACATAGAGGGTGGGAAGAGAGACTTGGCTAACATCTCTGCTATAATTTACAGTAAATATACTGTTGCTCTGCCTGTGAGACCATCTTAAGTTCAGAAAAACAAGATACAACAAAAATGAAACATGCCCACTTCCTTCTAGATACCCCAGATCCCCATGATCCTTTTTCAGAGCTCCTATAAATATGACATTTTGTTGTTCTTTAGGCGCCAAGTCATGTCTGTCTGTTTTGGAACCCCTTGGACTGTAGACGGCCAGGCTCCTGCATCCATGGGATTCTTCAAGCAAGAATACTGGAGTGAGTTGGTCATTTCCTCCTCCAGGGGATCTTCCTGACCCAGGGATTGAAGCTGCGTCTCCTGTGGCACATACATTGGCGGGTGGATTCTTTACCACTGAGCCACCGGGGAAACCCAAATATGACATAGACTCATGGCAATCCTGCTGGCAATACAGGTAGGTGCTAGGCTGTTTGAGGATCCACACATCCTTCTCATTCCCTGCTCCAAGGAATATTCGAAGGAGTACCAAGGAGCCTTCTCAGGGGTTTCCCTGCTTCTGGTCCCAGATGCCTTTTTCCCAGCACACCTCTACGAGCAGTAACTTCCTAAAGAACAGTTTCTAAACGGAAGGTGATTTTCACGTGCAGGTGACATCCAGCAATATCTGGGGACAACTTTGCTGGTCGTGATTGGGAGGGAGGGTGCTACTGGTGTCTAGTGAGCAGAGGTCAGAGATGTTGTTGAGCCTCCTGGATCGAACAGGACAGGGTGCCCCAACAAAGAATCATGTGGCAGAAAATGGCAACTGTTTCAAGGCTGAAAAGACTTGTCCTAAATACAAGTGGATTATATTGGTTAAACATGCTTTTCAAAATTCAGAAGTACAAATCACAGACTTAGGGAACAAACTTAGGGTTCCCAGAGGGGAAGGGTAGGGAGAAGGGATAGTTAGGGAGTTTGGGATCAACATGTACACTGCTATATTTAAAATGAATTACCAACAAGAACCTAGTGTATAGCACAGGGAACTCTGCTCAGTGCTATGTGGCAGCCAGGATGGGAGAGGAGTTTGAGGGAGAATGGACACATGAATCAGTTCAGTTCAGTCACTCAGCCATGTCTGACTCTTTACAACCCCACGAATTGCAGCACACCAGGCTTCCCTGTCTAGCACCAACTCCCAGAACTTGCTCAAACTCATGTCCATCAAGTTGGTGATGCCATCCAACCATCTCATCCTCTGTCATTCCCTTCTCTTCTGGCCTTCAATCTTGCCCAGTATCAGGGTCTTTTCCAAAGAGTCAGTTCTTTGCATCAGGTGGCCAAAATATTGGAGTTTCAGCTTCAGCATCAGTCCTTGCAATGAATTTTCAGGACTGATTTCCTTTAGGATGGACTAGTTGGATCTCCTTGCAGTCCAAGGGACTCTCAGCTATACTCCAATATAGAAAAAAAAAATATTTCTCAAGTGCAACTGGCATTAGAAGCCTGAGACTGGCTTTCATGGTCCATAAGATCTGGTCTCACCAACTCTTCCAATTCACGCTGTGTCCCACGGGTCCTCCATGACTCTGGGATGCTTAGTGATCTCAGCCTACCTCAGGGACACCTGCCTCCTCCTGCCTTATTCCTTTCATCCATTCTATGGTCCTTGCTGGACCATCCTTTCCACCCAACTGCCTTACTTTATCACCCTTTCAGGATGACCTTTCTCTGCTGATCTTGAAGTCAGCTCGATCACCATCTGTATGGTATGTTGAGTGGTGCATACTTCTGTTGGCACCCAACCACAACTCGTGTGTATGAAGAGTTACCCTCTTTGGTCTTAGAGTCACAATCACCCATTATTCACACATGTCTTCCACACTAGCCTCATAGAAGCACGGCTGAGACTTTCATTTCTTCTCTTCCTCCCGTGCCATTTGCCCTTCCAATCCCTTGCTGTAGCAAAACACGAGCCCCCTTCTGCATCCCGCCTGGAGCAGCAGGATGCTGGAGAAAGCAGCCTGAACTGACTGGATGTGGCTGCATCTCAAGTACACAACAGAGTTTTCTGTGACTGGGGATGAGGATTCTGGGGCTTGGTCTACACTGTGTGCCTCTGACAAGTGGGAGCCACAGCTCAAGAGGTTAAACCCAATGGTACTGATGTGGAAACACTCTCAGGCTCGACCCAGCTCCCTCACTGATCATCAGATCTGCCACTCTGTGTATACCCTCCCTAGCCTGCTGACACGTCAGGCAAGGGCTGAGACAAATGCGATGCTGACTTTGAGAATGACAGGAGAAGGAGGAGGCATAGGAAGGCTCACTGAGACCCAACAGACCACACCTATAATAATAAGATGGGGAAGAAAGAGAGAGGGTTGATGGGCTGAGGGCAGAGAGGTGAGGGGCGGGTGGGCAAAGCCAAGGAATAGTATAGTGACATAGTATAGTGACATAGTGTAAAATAGTGACATAGTATAAAATCCAAGAGAACAGGGAAGGAACCAGGACTTGAGGAGTGTCACTGAAGATTATAAACTGAACTCCCTTTAATGTGTGTATATATATATAGTTTTTTTTTTTCCCCAGGAGAAATCAGAGCATTGTTTTGTCTTATTTTCTTGTTCAAAGTCTACTCGAATATTATTCATTGCTCAACCCCATTGACTGGAGCTCGGTAAGGAGGCTGGATTCTATGGGTCAAGGGTTTATGAGGGTTGCCCAGATTACAAAGGAAATCAACTCTGAATATTCATTGGAAGGACTGATGCTGAAGCTCCAACATTTGGCCACCTGATGCAAAGAGCCAACTCATTGGAAAAGTACCTGATGCTGGGAAAGATTGAGGGCAGGAGGAGAAGGGGGCAACAGAGGATGAGATGGTTGGATGGCATCACCGACTCAATGGCCATGAATTGAAACAAACTTAGGGAGATAGTGAAGACAGGGAAACCTGGTGTGCTGCAGTCCATGGGGTCACAAAGAGTTGGACACGACCTAGTGACTGAACAAGAACAGATTGTAAAGAACCTATTTTTTATGGGAAAAGAAACGGAAGGTAAGCTACTCACTTAGCCCCAGTCATGTGACCCTGGAACCAACCTTCCAATTCAGGGAGATAATGACCAAGCCCCACTCAACCACTTTACCACTCCACTTCTCAAAAGAAAAGGTTTACTTTCACACCCTTTTTTAAAAAATTATTATTATTCAAAAAGGCCTTACTTCCAATGATAGGCACCTGGATATTTTTTATGACCTGTAATGATCAGCTCCATGATTTTGATGGAAACAACCATTCAGGTAGACCAATACATAGAGAGATCAAAGTTCTCTGTGGTCACAACTACTGAGTTCATATCCATCCATAACTCCTGAATCAGAAGCTGATAGCTAGGCAACCTACCATAGCTTTGGCTTACGGAATAGATATTCAGTAACTGCTATTAATGACAATGCTTCTAAATGCACAGGACTGTGACCATCCATCAAGGAAGCAAACCGAACATTCTCCCTGGAATTCCTTCTTATCCTAAGTTTCTATTTCCATTATGTCTCAGAGGCTGTATCAGACAGAGTCAAGTCCCCTGGTGTATGTTTGTCACGGAACCTTTGTTCCCTGGTTCTTTATGAGAGTTTCATCCTAGTCAGAGTTGAAGAGAAAAATAACCCATTTATATTCCCTGCACTACGCTTTGGGTTTTATTCCCATCGCTGCTGTGACGGGGGCTGTGACAAAGAGGAATACCAATGTCAGCAAGGAGTTAAGTCACTACTGCTCAGAATGCAGTGGACTGGCCAGGTGACTCAGAGGAATGAGAAAGGCAGTACCATCTCAAGTTATAAATTTAGACAGGCAGAGACAGAGATGCATGTATACACACATGTATATCTTTACACATCTGTCTATCTATTCATATATCATCTAGTTAGCTTTGGTTGGAAGACCAAAGAGCAAAGCATATAGCTAAGAGTGCAAATTCAGAGCTCAGAGAAGGCTGGTACCAGTGCAACTTCTGTGTACGTGCTTTTGGAAAGCGGATCTCAGCTTCCCCATCCGAGTCACAGGTGCAGTCACAGTGGTCCTCATCTTAGAGGCTTGCTGTGAGGTCCCCAGGAGCTGGTGCACATGGGCTGGGTAGGTCACCTCACATTCTGAAGTAGGTGGTGCACCAAAGACCAGAGGGGATTACTCCGGGCAGTATTAAAAAGATGGTGATTATACAGGATGGTGGAAAATAGAATGTTTTCTAAAGTAAACTTGGGAGTTCCCTGGCTATCCAATGGTTAAGATTCGGGGTTTTTACAGCCATGACCTGGATTCAATCCCTGGTCAGGGAACTAAGATCCCCATAAATAAACTAAACTTCAAAAAGTAACCCTTTTGCTAAAATCCCCAACATTGATCTCTAAGAGAATAGGGCTTGGAGTTAGATGAGACTTGAGTTCAAATGCCAGCTTTTCCATTTACTGAGAGAATACATGGGCGCTAACAGAGAGGGGGGAAGGGAAGGAAAAGATGGAGATAGAGGAGGAATGGAGGGAGAAACAAGGATGGGAAGAGAAAGACAAAGAGAGAGGAGAACTTAACCATCTCTTTTAACCATCAGAGGTTCAATGCCCCTGTCTATAAAGGGGATAACAATAGTACCGACCTCACATGATTAGTGTGAGGAATAAGTTATATACGTATGCAGTCTGGCATACTCTTTGTCATGTGGTACGCACACAAGAAACTGTTGTTCATGAACAATCCATTCTATTATTAACTGTCTGGAAGGACTGTGCCCACACTCCCCATTCACTCCCAGCTGAAAGCAACACGTTTAGAATGTCTTGTTATCAGGAACTATTTGTTAATTCCCTATGCAGAATTAAAATCTTTCAGACTACCTCATCTGCTGCTCCATGCTAATTATGTACTTATCTTATTTGAATATCTGCTGCAAATTTACAGAGCACTGTTGTCCTTCTGCTTCCTGGTTATAGACAGTCAGGAATAGAAGTGGGTTTTTTTTTTGTTTTGTTTTGTTTATGGTACTGGCACAAAGACAGAAATATAGATCAATGGAACAGAATAGAAAGCCCAGAGATAAATCCACAAACTTATAGACACCCTCTCTTTGACAAAGGAGGCAAGGATATACAATGGAAAAAAGACAACTTCTTTAACAGGTGGTGCTGGGAAAACTGGTCAACCACTTGTAAAAGAATGAAACTCAAACACTTTCTAACACCATACACAAAAATAAACTCAAAATGCACCCTGAGGAGTCGGGTGGAGAGGGAGGTGGGAGGGGGGATCGGGATGGGGAATACGTGTAACTATATGGCTGATTCAAGTCAATGTATGACAAAACCAACTGAAATGTTGTGAAGTGATTGGCCTCCAACTAATAAAATAATATTTAAAAAATAATAATAATAATAATAAATAAAAAATAAAAAATAAAAAAAATAAACTCAAAATGGATTAAAGATCTAAATGTAAGACCAGAAACTATAAAACTCCTAGAGGAGAACATAGGCAAAACACTCTCCGACATAAATCACAGCAAGATCTTCTATGACCCACCTCCCAGAATATTGGAAATAAAAGCAAAACCAAACAAATGGGACCTAATGAAACTTAAAAGCTTCTGCACTACAAAGGAAACTATAAGTAAGGTGAAAAGACAGCCCTCAGATTGGGAGAAAATAATAGCAAATGAAGAAACAGACAAAGGATTAATCTCAAAAATATACAAGCAACTCCTGAAGCTCAATTCCAGAAAAATAAATGACCCAATCAGAAAATGGGCCAAAGAACTAAACAGACATTTCTCCAAAGAAGACATACAGATGGCTAACAAACACATGAAAAGATGCTCAACATCACTCATTATCAGAGAAATGCAAACCAAAACCACAATGAGGTACCATTACACGCCAGTCAGGATGGCTGCTATCCAAAAGTCTATAAGCAATAAATGCTGGAGAGGGTGTGGAGAAAAGGGAACCCTCTTACACTGTTGGTGGGAATGCAAACTAGTACAACCACTATGGAGAACAGTGTGGAGATTTCTTAAAAAACTGGAAATAGAACTGCCATATGACCCAGCAATACCACTTCTGGGCATACACACCGAGGAAACCAGATCTGAAAGAGACACGTGCACCCCAGTGTTCATCGCAGCACTGTTTATAATAGCCAGGACATGGAAGCAACCTAGATGCCCATCAGCAGATGAATGGATAAGGAAGCTGTGGTACATATACACCATGGAATATTACTCAGCCATTAAAAAGAATTCATTTGAATCAGTTCTAATGAGATGGATGAAACTGGAGCCCATTATACAGAGTGAAGTAAGCCAGAAAGATAAAGAACAGTACAGCATACTAACACATATATATGGAATTTAGAAAGATGGTAATGATAACCCTATATGCAAAACAGAAAAAGAGATACAGAAGTACAGAACAGACTTCTGAACTCTGTGGGAGAAGGTGAGGGTGGGATGTTTCGAAAGAATAGCATGTATATTATCTATGGTGAAACAGACCACCAGCCCAGGTGGGATGCATGAGACAAGTGCTCGGGCCTGGTGGGCTGGGAAGACCCAGAGGAATCGGGTGGAGAGGGAGGTGGGAGGGGGGACCGGGATGGGGCATACGTGTAACTCTACGGCTGATTCATGTCAATGTATGACAAAACCCACTGAAATGTTGTGAAGTAATTAGCCTCCAACTAATAAAAAAAAATTAAAAAAATAAAATAAACCAGTTCTAGCGCCCGAAGAAAAAAATTAAAAAAAAATAAAAAAACTTTGGCATGGAAAAGAAAACAAACCAAGAACATCCTATAATATAATATCCTGTTCCTTTGACCAACTGGGGCATTTGGCATTTTTTCAGGCTGACTTTTCCAAACAAGTACAGGACAGAACACACCCCCACATTCACCCTGACAAGATACTCAACTGCAAAACTATGCTTTAATAAAAATCTAGAAGATGTTTTCTCTGTCATAATGTCAAGTGTCCCAAATCCACACATAGTATTTTTTGGCTTTTGGTTCTCAGTGGCTATAATTTAAAGAAAGCAAGGGCTTTGATGACAGAAGTATACATTCAATGGGCTTTTCTGGTGGCACGATGGATAGGAATCTACCTCCCAATGCAGGGGACATGGGTTCGCCTTCTGGTCCGGGAAGATCCCGAAAGCTGCAGAGTAAGTAAGCCCGTGTGACACAACTACTGAGCCAGCACTCTAGACCCGGGGACCCCAACTACTGAGCCCGCGTGCCCCAGAGCCTGTGCTCTGTAACACGAGAAGCCACTGCAATGAGAAGTGCACCGTAACCAGAGTAGCCCCCACTCACCGCAGCGGGAAAAAAACCCACGAAACGACAAAGACCCAGCACAGGGGGTCATTCAAAATTTTTAAAGAAAACTCATTTTAAAAGCAAAAAATTTTTTTAATTAGAAAATTATAAAATTTTTCATTTTAAAAATGAAAATTTTTTATTTACTTTAAAACTTAAAAACATAAAATTTTAAAATATTAAAAAAATTAAAAATTTTCAAAAATTACAAAAAGTCATGTTAACGACAAAAGAAATATAAATTCAATACCTGACACTACCACATGTTGGCTCTGTGACCTTGGGCCAGTGACTTAACCTCTCTGAGCTCCCTGTAACAAGTGGGTAATAACAGCACCTACATCATAGGCAGGGCTTCCAGCCGGTTCAAAACCAAGTATATTGTTCAGATCCTAGTCCATGTGACTCCCATTTCCCTAGGGCTGGAGTTACTGTGATTTGTATTATTTTGAAAATTAGATAAGCTAATACACGGTAGGATTTGGCACACAGCCAATGCTAAGTAAGTGCTGCTGCTTCTTCCTATCACTATTACTGTTATTATTATTATTACTGTCGTAGGCTCTGTGTGAGGATGGACTGTGATGCTCCCAGGAAACACTCCCACTAAGTGAGATCCAGGGTCCCGGGGGTTTATGAGCAACATCAGTTCCATAAATGACAGCAAGCAGGGGGAGACCCTCTCATGCCCCCCACCCCACCCCAAAGGCGATAAGGGGAACAAATGGGGTGTGAAAGCAGAAAACCAGGTCTAGTTCAACTGTCTGCGCTAATGGCAGGGTTCAGAGGCAAGGACAACCGAGACTGGATAATCCAAAAGCCACTTTCCCTTGGCCACCAGGCACATGGCCGGTTCACATTCAAATACACTATGTCCGCCATTCCGGGGATTAATTTCCCACAAAATAATGAACCCACACACGACAGGCTTGATTCCAGCTGGGAAGTGCCCTGGTTCTTTGGTCTGTTTCCTGCTCATCTCCTCTCTGCAACACACCCCACGCTGAGAAGAGCCAGCAGGCTCCCCAGACTGGTGCCGAGAACCAATCTAAACAGCGCTGACCCCTCTCAAATCTTCCCAGAGCATGAAAGAGGCCTGCATTTGAAAGGTTTCTTCTGCATGAAAATTAACCGGGGCTCCCAGATGCGACGCTCCCAGTGAGGGGCTAAGGGGACACCTTGCGGCAGAGACCACGCAGCGGAACCCCGTTGGCCTTGGCCCTGGCCAGGTGCAAGGTGCCTGGCGTTGCCCATCTTCTGAGACATAAAGATCTCGAGACTCCATCCTCCCCCTCAGGAACACGGCAAGTTCAAAAGGAATACAACCTTCTCACTCATGAAGGAGATTACTGACGTTCTTATCCTAGGGGCTAGAAAATGAAACACCGCCATGAGGACTATACTGCCTGTATTCATCCAGTAAATAGGTTTGTTTTTGTTTTGCTGTTGTTTAATGGCTCAATCATGCCCAACTCTTTGATACCCCATGAACTGCAGCACGCCAGGCTTCCCTGTTGTACACCATCTCCTGGAGTTTGCTCAAACTCATGTCCATTGAATGAGGGATGCCACCCAACCATCTCATCCTGTGTCACCCCCTTCTCCACCTGCCCTTAATCTTTCACAGCATCAGGGTCTTTCTCAATGAGTTCGCTCTTTGCATCAGGCGGCCAAAGTATTGGAGCTTTGTAAATTAAACAGGTACTGAGCACCTATGAAGGGTTTGGCACTGGACAAGGAACTAAGCCTATAAAGAAGCAGGAAGAAGAGTCCCTGCCCTATAACCTTGTTGTTGTTGTTGAAAGGTTAAGTCATGTCTGATTCTTTGCAACTCCATGGGCTGTAGCCTGCCCAAGGTCCTCTTGTCCATGATATTTCCCAGGCAAAAATACTGGAGTGGGTTGTCATTTCCTTCTCCAGGGGATCTTCCTGACTCAGGGATCAAACCCGGGTCTCCTGCATTGCAAGTGGACTCTTTACCATCTAAACTACCAGGGAAGTCCTGACAGCCTTGTAAAAAATAAACAAAAAAGCAATGGCAGATGAATGTAGTAAAGTAAACATGGTGATGAGAAAAAAAAGCTTGGGCCCAGAGCTCGTCTGCTGGGTGTGGGGGCTGGGGACCACTCTCTAAATCTAGTGCTTTCTGGCAAGTCAACATCACTTCTTGCCCACTCATCTGCAATAGCCTCCTTTCATTCTTTCCGCCCCGCCTCACCCCTCAAGCCATTTTGTGTTCCACAGAAAGAGGGATTGTAAAATGTGAATCTGACCTGGACACCCTTCAAATCTCCCCATGGTTTCCTGATGCTGTAAGATGCAAGTCATGGAACTTCCTTGCGATGCAGGGGAC
The DNA here is from genome assembly GCF_963930625.1 of Muntiacus reevesi. Classification (NCBI taxonomy): domain Eukaryota; kingdom Metazoa; phylum Chordata; class Mammalia; order Artiodactyla; family Cervidae; genus Muntiacus; species Muntiacus reevesi. The sequence continues at coordinate 184,396,379 of NC_089250.1, read as the reverse complement.
GACGGTTTGACCCCTGATCTGGGAACTCAGCTCCCACATGCCACAGGCCAACTAAGCCCGCGAGTCCCAACTAGAGAGTCCATGTGCTGCAGTGGAAGGTTCCATAACACAACAAAGATCCTTCATGCCACAACCAATCTCAACACAGCCAAACAAAAATAAACAGAAGATGCAACCCATGCCCTCAACTTGGCTGCATGCCCCAATGGTCTGGCCTTTGCCTCCCTGACTTCCCTTTAATCTGGCTGCCCCCTGCCCACCACACTCCAACAACCTGGGTTCTTTCAGCTTCTCCAGCACACCAATCTCTTTTCTTTTCTCAGAACCTAGGCACCTTCTGTTTCCTTTCATGAGGATGCTTGACCTACATCTGAGTCCCTCTCATCTGTTTGGTCTCTACTCAAATGCTCCCTCCTCACAAGGAGATCAAACCAGTCAATCTAAAAAGAAATCAACCCTGACTATTCACTGGAAAGACTGATGTTGAAGCTGAAGCTCCAATCCTTTGGCCACCTGATGCAAATATCTGACTCATTGGAAAAGACCCTGAAGCTGGGAAGGATTGAGGGCAGGAGGAAAAGGGGGTGGCACAGGATGAAATGGTTTGAGAGCATCACTAACTCAATGGACGTGAATTTGAGCAAATTCTTTGAGGTAGTGAAGGATAGGGGAGCCTGGCATGCTGCAGTTCGTGAGGTCACTAAGAGTCAGACATGACTTAGTGACTCAACAAATACAATAAGCAGTCTCCTACCAACCTCTAGTAGGGAACAATTAAACCCCAACTGGGTCTCCTTCATTGCACACTCAAAAAGTGAAAGAATCATTTTTTATTTTTGTCTGTGGCCTTATTTATGTCCATATACCCATAAATAAGAAAAAATAATAAATATTAAGAAGAACACAGGATAAGAATAAATAAGCAGAACAAACGTTGGAGACTTCCCTGGATGTCCAGTGGTTAGGACTCTGTGCTTCTAATGCAGGGGGCACAGGTTGGATCCCTGGTCAGGGAAGTAAGATCCCACAGGTGACACCGCATAGCCAAAAATAAAATAAATAAATAAAGTAATAAACTAGTTTTGAAAAATAAAATGCATAAAAAAGAATACATGTTGGCTGAGCCCTCACGATCTGCCAAGTTCATCTCTAAACTCTTTCCACCTGTCACCTCCTTTCATTTCGTCTTCCAGCTAACGTGTACAATCATTGCCATGGAGACAGGCACAGAGAGATTAAGTAACTTGCACGCTAGTTGTGTGATGCACATATATGACAAAGGCTAAATCTGAACCTGGGACGCCTGGTTGCTAAACTCGTGTTCTTAACTTCCATGTTGAGCCACTTTTTAACCACAAATATCTCTATTTTTTGCAATTAAAATAAAATCACCTCCCCATGATTAAAAAGTGACAAAGATCATGGGGGAATTTTGTTCAGTAGAACTCACCCAATCTCTCCCTTCGGGATCATCTCTCTTCTCTCCTTCCCCATGTCCCCGTAACAATCAACACACTGCCCTATCCTTTTAGAAGACACTCAATCCATAATCTCTCTTAGCAGCTTCAACTACATAAAGCTTATTTATACTCATGTCCTATGGCTAAAAGAGATCTTTAGGCAGCCCGCAGCCCTGTCCAAAGAGTATATACATCACCAGCGGACAGGTTGTGAAATAGACTGAGCTGATTTAACGAGAAATGCCCATTATCCAAAAGCAAAGAAAACCCAAGGCCACTACTCTTCTCTCCCACCCTGCCTTCTATTTTCTTCTACCTCCAGCTCCATTCTAATTCTGTGCCTCCAATCTTAAATACATTAAAAACATAACCTATTCTATGTCTTTAAAAAAAAAAACTAACCAGGCTCAACTTAAGGTCAGTCTTTTCTGATACACTTGCTCTTATTATGGAAGGAATAAAAGGAGAGATTGCTTTTAAAAAGAGAGAGACTGCTTTTAATGACAGTTTCCGAACAGTGGCCTTTTGTACTTGAACGGATTGATGATAAAGCTCACTGTCAACTGGCAGTAACATCAATGTCAGAGAACAAAGGGACGGACGTCCCTCGATATGGGATCATCCCAGAGCCATTAAGCGGTGCGGGTCTGCTCTGCCATCTTGGGGGATGTGACTCCTCAGGATGACGTGGCCGCTGCCTTCCTCTGAGCCAAGTCAGTGGAATAAAGTAGAGTTGGGAAAGAAAACTCTCTCTCTCTCTCTCTCTCTCTCTCTCTCACACACACACACACACACTCACACACACACACACACACACACTCCCTATCTGAAAGTCATTCAACACTGCCCAGTGGTGAACAGCCGAGGTCCACGTTTGAATCTGACCTTTGTCCAGTCTTTGCCCCATGACTATAGGCACATACCTTTGCCTTTCTGTGCTCCAGTGTTCTCATCTGTAATACAGATACTAACAGGGCTGTTCTGTTGACAAGATGAGGTAATTCATGGACTGTAGACGGCCAGGCTCCTGCATCCCTGGAATCCTCCAAGCAAGAATACCGGAGTGAGTTGGTCATTTCCTCCTCCAGGGGATAATTCACGCACAGACTTTGGCAAGATGTCTAGATAGATAAACACTCAAATTTTATGGTGGCTGTTACTCCTCCTACTACAACCAGGACAGAACGGCACAATTCAAAGCATCAGCAAATATCCTCTTGCTAACACTTTAGTGAAGGAGATGCGGCATCTGATAATTCTACTGTTTTAAAGGTGAGGCTCAGACAGGTGTTTTGATGGCTCCATATCACCTAAGTAGCCAACTATCTAACAGAATCGAAACTAGAGAAGTGCCCATCTGACTCCAGACCATGGCCTGGTTCAATACTCTTAAGTTACTCCTCAACCCATGGAAGACGGGGGGACTGTTATATGTCTGGAATGAGCCTGGGGACAAGAGAATAGAGACAATTCACTGAGTTTCCCAAGACAACCACAACTCTCCTCCCAAACATCAAAGGTCCAGTGAAGGACAAGCTCAAAGCCAAGTCAATTTCCAGGGATTCTTCTGACCCACGCTTTGGGGGAAGGCAGATATCATGATGCTCAAAAGATAAACTGTTGGATTTGCCTCCTCATTCTTTCTTGGCCGTTTAGAGGAAGTTTATTGGCAGCAGGAGAAACTGCCCATCCACCAAGAGGCAGAGACAAGTGGAGCTAAGAGGTGAGCACAAAAAGGAAAGATCTTCTCAGTATTGGGCCACCGGTTCCAGCCACAAATCCCGGGGTCCAGCCTCTGACACCTTCATTCCTGAGTTCATTTATCAGACATTGTTGTTGCTGTTGTTCGGTCACTGAGTCGTGTCCAGCTCTTTGCGAGCCCATGGACTACAGTATGCCACGCCTCCCTGTCCCTCACCATCTGTCAAGAGTTTGCCCAAGTTCATGTCCACTGAGTTGGTGTTGCTATCCAACCATCTCATCCTTTGCCACCCTCTTCTCCTTTTGCCTTCAGTCAGATGCTATCCAACCATCTCATCCTCTGTGACCTCTTCTCCATTTGCTTTCAATTAAACTTTGTAGGCTAACACAAAATCTTCCCAAATCCAGTATCTAATACAGTCTGAGGTCACTTAGATATTTGTACTTCCTTTTGTTAAAAGAAGTATGAAACAGGTTTCTGTTGTTTGCAATCAAGATAATTCTAATTATACAGATACCAAAAATATACATATGGAAAAGGACATCTAAGAAAGATAAAATACTTCAGTAAAAGAAAAGTTAGAAAGGAGAGAAGTCATGGTAAGCAGAATATTTTCATTAAAATAATCTTCTGAGTGGGCTTGGGAGAGCTTAAAAATTCGTCTAAGGAAAAAAGAAATTCCACGTTAAGAGGTCTGGTTGAAAGACGAACATGAACATGGAAAGGCATTATGGGGTAGTGGCACTGACATCAATAAATTATGGTTCAAATGCCAGCTCCACTGCTGAGTTCTCGGTCAAGACACTTCAGCTTCTGAGCTTCTGTTTCTTCCTCCATGAAATAAGGTTTTTGATAACTCTCGGAGCTGTTAAGAGAGTCATCATGAGTATACATAAAGTACCCATATGACTCTTAGCACACAGAAGGTTATTAATAAGTAGTGATTATCATTTGTGTATGGAGGGCAGCAAAGAGATCCAATTGTAAAAGAGCTGGGCTAGAGACTGTTATTCCTAGAGGTAGAAAGCACACTTTCGTTGTCTTTGGGCAGCTGTGGCCTGGACCAAGGTCTGGACTCTATGAAGTGTTTAATAAAAGTCAACAAATAGATACATGAAAAATGAAATAATTGATGCATAGCTACAGACTTAGAGATATCTCAAATAACTATAAAAGCCATCATCAATATCCTCAAGGTAAATGTATCTGGCAAAGTATTTAGTATCTGGTCACATTAAAGAATCCTCATGGCAGTCAAAAGACTGAAAATCTGCAACATAGTACAAATAAGAAAAAAAAGTAAAGCAATCGTTTTTGCTTATATTAGTAATCCCATGTGACTGACTTACAAATAAATAGAGAATAAACAGAAAGAGATTCATAGACCTAGAGAACGAATTTATGGTTGGTAGTGGGAAGGATGGGGGAAGGGATAGTTATGGAGTTTGGGATGGGCAGGTATCCATTGCTATATTTAAAATGGATAACCAGCAAGGACCTACTGTAGAGTTCAGAGAACTCTGCTCAACATTATCTGGCAGACTGGATAGGAAGGGGGTTTGGGGAAGAAGGGATGCATGTATATGTGTGGCTGAGTCCCTTTGCTGTTCACCTGAAACTATCACAACATGGTTTACTAATCAGCTATATCTCAACACAAAATAAAAAGGTTAAAAATAAATAAAAGCCAGCTGTTTAAAAAAAGAAAGAGGAAAACATGCACCGTTCATCCAATCATTCGTTTATCTGTCAGTTCATTCACATGCACTAGTTTTTGTTCTGAGTCGGCAATGTTACGCACCCTAGGGACTCACAGATGAAGACAGTTGCTGCCAGGAAACCCTCCAACAAGGGCATTGAAGAAGACACATGAATGACTAACTTTGATCTAATAAAATGAATATCATTCTATCAGAGGTATTAAAGGCTCCAGATCCCCTGAAAAATGAGCATTCACTTTACCGGAGGAGACCAGAATATGCCAAGAGAGGCTGGGGAAAAAAGTAACTCATGAAGGAGGAAACAGCATAACAAAGGCATAAAGTCATGAAGACACATGTTGTCTTTGGGAAGGACAGTGAGTTCTCTGATCTCTCTGGAACAGGCAACACATGCAGAGAGTAGGGGCACCGAAACAGGCAGATTGGGTTGACCAGATAGCCACAGGCCTTGAACACCAAGCTAAAACATGGGAAGTCTCATTCTGCAGAAGCTGACAGGCCACTGACAATTTTTGATAAAGTCAGGGACATAACCAAATGGGAGTCCTAGTGAAATAACTGAAAGGAGAGCAGAGGGCAGATTAGAAAGGATAATGGCAAGACAGATATTATTTATTTTACATTGAAAAGCCAATTTCCAACGATATGAGTAAGGATGAGTACATATATGGACACACGGAAAACTGAACAAGAGAAGTCTACATAAGTCAGGGCTCTAAGGGACAAAGTAGAAGAAAACCCAACCCAAAGCGCATTAAGGGGGCGGGGAAGAAGGCATTACTGTCCTGTGTAATAACTGTGGATCCAGCTCAAACACAGGCGTCTGGACTGTGTATGGTTTCACCCAGATTTTCTTGACATCCCTGTACCATCATCATTTATATAACCACCCCTCGTAAGGCAGTTAGATTACGTCCCGTCTGGGGAACTGGCAGCATCTCTTATCACAGTACCCACAGCTGTGCCATCTCCTATCCTCACAATTTCTAAACCAGACAAATCAAGATGCTGCTGTATCCCCCAGAAAATTCTGAATTGTATTTCAGTGGTCTGCCTAGACCAGGTACTCATCCCTGATTCATTTTTGAGGCCAGTGTGTGGGATGCCCTGATGGGTTGGGTCTGGATTATGTGCCATTTTGAATTTGAGGTGGATTATACACATTCTTTGAAATGTATACAATTATGACTCTTTTCACATTGATCAAAAATTCAAGCTACAGTACAGTGATTAAAGATGAATAAAGTCAAAACTAAAAGGAGACCTGGGCTTAAAAGAAGGGTCATGTGCTTATTATCTGGGTGTACTCTGGCAAATTATTTAACCCCCTCTGTTTCTCTGATTCACAGTCAGTAAAACAGATGCAACACTAATACATAAATGAGAATTAGACAGAATATTACATGTAAAGTGGAACATATGAATATGTATGTATGCGTGTGGGTATATCTGGAAACGGAATATATACTTGGAATTGAAGTATTTGGCTTTTAAAATCCCAAGTAATTCCAACTCTATATTTGAATGTGTGTATATGTATTTGTGTGTGTTTAGGAACTGTAGTTCCCCAGACTGGACATAATCTAGCTGCCTTACAAGGGAATGGTTATATAAATAATGACGAACTCATACAATAAAATAATACATAGTCTTTAAGCAGAATGCAATAGACCTATAAAGGCCGACTGGAGGGCTGATGCTGAAGCTGAAACTCCAATACTTTGGCCACCTGATGCGAAGAACTGATTCATTGGAAAATACCCTGATGCCGGGAAAGATTGAAGGCAGGAGGAGAAGGGGATGACAGAGGATGAGATGGTTGGATGGCATCACCGACTTGATGGACATGAGTTTGAGCAAGCTCTGGGAGTTGGTGATGGACAGGGAAGCCTGGCGTGCTCCAGTCCATGGGGTCGCAAAGAGTCAGACATGACTGAGCAACTGAACTGATACAGGCCAATGCAGGAAGATCTTCAAGATGTATCATTAAATATCAAGAGTAAGGTATAAAACAATGAGTTGAGTGTACCCTTATTTAAACAAACCATGTATATGTGTGTGTGTGTGTGTGTGTGTTGTATATATATCTGGAGAAGGAAATGGCAACCCACTCCAGTACTCTTGCCTGGAAAATTCCATGGATGGAGGAACCTCGCAGGCTACAGTCCATGGGGTTGCAAAGAGTCGGACATGACTGAGTGACTTCACTTCTGTATATGTATATATACACCCACACATACATGGTTGTTGTTCAGAGTCATGTCCAACTCTTTGTGACCCCATGGACTGCAGCTCACCAGGTTCCCCTGTCCTCTACTATCTCATAGAGTTGGCTCAACTTCATGTCCATTGAGTTGGTGATAAACATAAACATACATGCCTACATGTATGTGTATGTGTGTGTGTGTATACAGACACACATGCACATATATTTCATTAAATCATATAGAAATATAAACTATATATATATGGCTTATATTCTTAAAAGCATTACTGTACTTTATGTAATAAGTACTATGTACTGATAATTATACAGACATATAACATAATAAATATACAAATAAAGATGCACACATAAGAACTTCTATATGACTAGAACTTACATGAAAAAATACATAAGAAGCCAAAAATGGTTGTTGCTAAAAGGTCAACTGGATACCTGGAATGAGACCTTAAATTTTATTCTATGTTTGAAATTCTTATTTTTCTAAAATGTTCCTCTATTTTATTGGTTCTGTTTTTAGAAACATGCTCTTCATATCACTACACTGCTGTCTTTGTCCATTCTTTTTAGTAGTGATATTTATTTATTTGGCTGTGCTAGGTCTTAGTTGTGGTATGTGGGATATTTAGTTGCAGCCTGCAAACTCTTAGGTGTGGCATGTGGGATCTAGCTCCCTGACCAAGGATTGAACCTGGACCCCCTGCATTGGGAGTGCAGAGTCGTAGCCACTACACCATCAGGGAAATCCTTGAAATTCCCTTGGTTATCTTTGTAACCAAGTGCAAAATATTATTCCATGCCTTTGCCCTAAACTTGATTTTCACTGACCTTTCCCAATACATCTGCTGTTGTTTTTCCTATCAGTGAAAATGCCCAGCAGAATTTCCATTCCTAATAGTGTTTGCATGGGAATGGACTGGCTTTTTTCAGATCACCATATTTACATGCAAGGGCCACTTTGGTGGAAACGATGCTAGCTGATTAAGAGAGTTTGTGAAAAAGCACCCACTGTGATTGAAACACTCATTTAATACATTTTAAGTGCCCGAAATGCTCAGCTTCCTTGATTGGTGTTGATTGTTTGCATTTGATTTATTTCCTCCGTATCAGTGTTCATTAAGTTACTTAAGTAATGGCCACCCTGTAGCTGCGTCTCTATTTAACTCCGCATCTTTGGGAGCATTCTAATTCAGAGACTGTTCACTTCAGGAGCTGGGAATGTAGATTTGACCACTGAAGGGTTGTGTATTCCTCAGAGAAATTATTTACAAGGAAAATTATCTTTCAAAAAAAAATTCACAGCAGTCTCCTCTGATTTTTTTTCTATTTATAGCTTCTATTCTTGGCAGAAGTCTTATTATTTTTGACAATTTATTAACTACCACAGACACACTTATAAAGTGGTGTTCAATGTTCACAACAGTATGCTTGATCTTCCACATTTTAAAAATCTACCACCCGTGTGGACAGTAGAGTTCTGCCAGCAACATTCTAATAACCCTTGCGTGAGTTCAGTTCAGTCGCTCTGTCACGTCCAACTCTCTGCGATCCCACTGACTGCAACTCACCAAGCTTCCCTGTCCATCACCAACTCCTGGAGCTTACTCAAACTCATGTCCATTGAGTCGGTGATGCCATCCAACCATCTCATTCTCTGTCGTCCCCTTCTCCTCCTGCCCTCAATCTTTCTCTTTCCTAGCATCAGGGTTCTTTTCCAATGAGTCAGTTCTTCACATCAGGTGACCAAAGGATTGAAGCTTCAGCTTCAGCATCAGCCCTTCCAGTGAATATTCAAGGGCTGATTTCCTTTAGAATTGACTGGTTGGATCTCCTTGCAGTCCAAGGGACTCTCAAGACTCTTCTCCAACACCACAGTTCAAAAGTATCAATTCTTCGGCGCTCAGCTTTCCTTATAGTCCAACTCTCACATCCATACGTGACTACTGGAAAAACCATAGCTTTGATTTGACAGACCTTTGTTGGCAAAGTAATGTCTCTGCTTTTTAATACACTGTCTATGTTGGACATAGCTTTTCTTCCAAGGAAAAGCTTGGAAATTATAAACTTTTAGCCTGCCAGGCTCCTCTGTCCCTGGGATTCTCCAGGCAAGAATACTTAAGTGAGTTGTCGTGCCCTCCTCCAGGGGATCTTCCTCACCCAGGGACCGGACAGTGTCTCTTTTTCCTGCATTGGCAGGCAGATACTTGATCACTAGCGCTACTTGGGCAGCCCAGACCACCTGAAGTTCCCCTCAATTACTGTGACTTCATTCATCTTTTAATTTCATGGCTGCAGTCACCATCTGCAGTGATTTTTGGTGTTAAACCCACTTTAAAAAACAAAAGACACAGCTTCGCAAAGACATGGCTTCACTGGATATTCTGATAGTCCATAGTCTGAATGGAGATTTCCTTCTTGTATTTGTTTTTTTTTTAATCTGTCCCAGTGGAGGTGGGTATGGGACTTCTCTTCATTCATTGTTTGCATTCAGGCTGTTGTGATTTGCTTTTGCTTCCCAGGAGGACAAGTAGTGATGTCAGGTACTGTGCACACATTTACATCCAGAAGCTTCACTGTGGAAAGGGGTGGGTGGGTCAGGCGAGGGGGTCAGCGGGCGGGTCTTGTGCGCTATGGAATCTAGGGTAAGCATCAGGATGTGTGATGTCATGAGCACCATGGACACACAGCGGGCACTGGGAACTTGGGGTACAGAAGTAAAATGAGAAAGGACAGGCCGCATTTGTCTGCATATTTTTGCCCACAAAAGCTGGGTGCTTCAAGAAAGAGCAGGAGTTTGACCACTTGGAAAAAGAGTCTAAATGAGACCGAGCTGTAACTACTCAGGACCCTGGTGCCCTACTGTGCAAAGCCCCTTCCTACAGCAGTGGCATTTTTAGTTGAAAAATCACAACAAATGAAGTCACAGTAATTGAGGGGAACCTCAGGTGGTCTGGGCTGCTCAAGTAGCACTAGTGGTCAAGTATCTGCCTGCCAATGCAGGAAAAAGAGACATAAGAGACACTGTCCGATCCCTGGGTGAGGAAGATCCCCTGGAGGAGGGCATGGCAACCCACTCCAGTATTCTTGCCTGGAGAACCCCAGGGACAGAGGAGCCTGGCGGACTAAAAGTCTATAAGGTTGCAAAGAGCTGGACACGATTAAAGCACACCGGTAGTCTAGCAAGGTTTACCTTGGGGGAAGGCCTGGGTTGAAGTTCTCTGTGCTCCTAGACAAAGTATGAAACCTGAAAGCTTGCCAGGTTATCAAAGAGTGAGTTTGAGTCTTGAGGGTTGAGCGAGGGGTCTAAGGCTCCAGGAGGCATAAGAAGAGGGGATCCTCACTCCAGGGTCCTGTTGAAGCCACTCAGCACTCACATGGTTCTCTCATCCCCACTTCAAGGCTGGAGCCTGTCCAAGGATGGCAGCTGATGGTTACTTTGAGAGATGCTGCAGAACCATCTTAGTGGGCCCCGAGAAAACCAGCACCCACAGAGACCGCTCATGGACATGTTTTTGTTACAAGTAGAAATAATGTTTATTATTCCGATTTGCAGAAAGGAAAAATTTTTTGAGTCAGGAGGAGAAGAATAATTTATTCTTAACAGGTGGACTGCATAAATCTTTCTGTCATGGGACAGGCATTCATTATAAATCTTTCACTTATGTGACAGGTATTTACTGAGTGTGTGCTCTCCCTAAAGGCACTGTGCTCGGCGCTATGGGGTCCAGAGAAATTACCCTGAAGCAGAGTTTACGGAGAATCTTCAGTTTGCCAGGGGAGACTGAACATCAAAGCAAAATACAGGATGACTGTGGAAACAGTGTGGAGGTTCCTTAAGAAACTAAAACTACAGCTACCATATGATCCAGCAATCCCACTCCTGGGTATCTATCTGGGGGAAAAAAATGAAAACTTTAATTCAGAAAGATATACACACTTCAGTGTTCACAGCGGCACTATTTACAACAGCTAGGACATGGAAATACCCAAGTGCCCGTCAAGACGATTGCTTTAGAAGGTGTGGCATGTACACACACACACACACACACACACACACACACGTATGCACGCATGCGATGAAGATCCTGTGTACTGCAACTAAGACCTGGTGCAATCAAATAAATAAATTTAAAAAGAAAATAAAACAGCACTGTCCATTCTCTTTTTCACAAACTTCTTGCACAAGGAAAACAAGGTATACTTTGGTCTTCTAACACTGAAATTTCCTGAATTCCCCTTCTCAATACAACACTCTTCTGTTTTAGCAAGATAACAAAGAGTGAATACTTAACAAAATCTATAGGAAGATGTGTTTATAATAAAAACACCCTTGCCATTAAGATTTTAATGACTGTCATTATTATGGTTCAGGCAGAACAAAAGCAAAATCCCAAGCACTGTTTAGACATTTCACTTGGCTGAGCAATGCCCTGGATAAGTTATTCCTTTCGCATGTGTAATGGTTAGAGTCGAGTTTGCTTAGCGATAAAATGGAATGCAGTGACAGACATGGGTATTTGGGTCCAAGTAGACATTACTCAGGAGTGTGTGTGTATGTGTGTGTGTGAAGTGCTATAAAAATTTATCCTGTGTATAGATTCATGCCCCATATTTGGATTCATGTAGCCACAACCCAAATCAAGATGCAAGATTATTCCTTCACCAGAAAGGGGCTCCCTGTTTCTACTCCTTTCCAACCGTCTTTCCCATCAGTGGTTCTGCTCTAAGTGTATGAGGCCACCATCTACTCAGTCACTCGGGTAGAACATACTTATTCTTCAGATGGGCTTGCCTGGTGGCTCAGGGGTAAAGAATCGCTTGCCAATGTAGGAGACATGGGTTTGATCGCTAGATCAGGAAGATCCCCTGGAGGAGGAGGGAATGGCAACCCACTCCAGTATTCTTGCCTGGAGAATTCCATGGACAGAGGAGACTGGCAGGCTCCATAAGGCCTTGCTAGCCACCTTAAGGATCTCTGTCTTCTTCTGAAGAGGAAGGAGAAATCCTGAAGGCTTTAGCACGGGGTGACATAACCAGATTACGTGGTAGCCACATGGGGAACTTGGAACAAGTGGGGAGCAAGTGTTCTCAGAACTTCACTGCCATCATGCACTTAATGGGGGATAGCGGTTTGGTGCCAAATAGAAGTTGATGGAAGGAAGATCTTATTTCAATCAACTCGTTTTACTTTGTCTTCCCTCCAGTTTGGGCTTTCTCCAGCTCACCTTCTAAGTTGTGGCTAAAGGGACTTCTCTGAAAGGCCGCTGACGTCAGGTGAATTTAGGATAAAACCCAGACTCAACACGACCCATACTGTACTTCTTCATTTGGCCCATCCCTACTTTCCAGCCTCCCTCTGTCTCAGCCTCTCCCCCACCGCAACAAACTATGTGCTTTTTCCCTGGCAGGTCTAGCTCAGGTCCCGGCACATGCCAAGCAAGCTCTATAGAATTCACCAGGTATGGTGCCCCCGGGCTTGTGCAGCGTGCCCAGGGCTTGTGCCCAGATCGAACTGAGATTTTCCAAAGCCTCACGCCCTGTTGGTGACGAATATGCAGAAGTCCTACCCCATGGTGATGAGCATCTAACAGGTTGACTGGTCTCAGCTGCTTCATACCAATCCAGGTAGAAGCGACTCTGAACAAGACCCCAAAGCCACGGCATTAAGAAATTATTTTGGAAAAGGAGAGAGCACAGGATGGAGGGAAACACAGAAGCACAAAGGCACGTGGATACATCACAGAGAGTGAACCTCAAATGGGTTTCGACCTGAGGACTCTGATCTCCCTCCTTTTGTTCCAGCTTCTAAAGCTGAGGTTATAGGAATGTTTTTCTGGATGCCTGCATAACAAGACAGCCAGTCTCAAAGGTAAGACAGAGATGGGTTTTTAAATAAATATATAATCTTATTTTTGGCTGTGCTGGGTCTTTGTGACTGCATGGGCTTTTCTCTAGCTGCAACAAGCAGGGTCTACTCTCTAGTTGCAATGCTCAGGCTTCTCATTTCAGGGGCTTCTCCTGTTGCAGAGCACGGGCTCTAGGGCTCATGGGTTCAGCAGTTGCAGTTCCTGGGCTCTAGCATACAGGCTCAATAGCTGTGGCGCACTGGCTTTGTTGCTCTGCGGCATGTGGGATCTACCCTGATCAGGGGTCGAACCCGTGTCTCCTGTGTTGGCAGGTGGATTCTTTACCACTGAGCCACCAGGGAAGCCCTCGATAAAGATGTTTTTAAAACGGCTACTTAAGTGGCAAAGTGGGTAGAAACGATCACACATACATACACCAAAATTTCATGAAGATGAAATCCAGTGGTAAAATTATCAAGGTTGCCAGAAAGCTATTGTGTTGGGGGGTGGGAAAGCTAAAACGTTCTACTCCCCCTTTGGTCCCATCATTCAAAAGAACAAACATTTTATAATCCAGGGGAGAACTCCACTCATCTGAGAATGAGCTGCTGTCTTCCAGCCCTAAGTCCATAAATAGCCTTTGCACATTCTGTTCAGTGACACCAAACGGAGACGAGGTCCCTCCTGGCGTGACATTCCATCCGGCTGGCCCTCTCTCCACATTCTCCTCTCCTTGGGAAGCAAACCGCTTCTCTGCTGTTTCCCCACTGTGTCCAATTACACTGTTCCCTTGCTAAATGAGCTCTTAGGCATTCAATACATTTTTAAGGAAATGGATCAGCATGATTATTCTGGGAAACACAAAGCTCACGAAGGAATAGGGCAAATTACAAATTTCAGGAAATGTTGGTCTTTGCACATTAATCACACTAATAATATTACAAATGAGAGACGTATAAATCCACTTCCCTCTGTGCATGACTTGCTTTGTTTGATCCCTTTGAAGCAAGTGAGCAGGGTATCGTTTTGATGTATTTAGTCCCCTCCTTGATTGTTTTCAATCATGAGCGCGTGTTTAAAAATCAGAACAGAAAATTGGAAAGCTACACAATTTTTCCAATTAGCAGTCAAATCCACAGAAAACATCATGATGGAAAATGAGAGGGCTATCAGAGACTGCCAGATACATGATACACACCATACTCGTGTCTCATTCTAAGCCCACAGCAGCCATCCCCAATCGATTGCAGAATTCCAGCCTACAGAGATCACAGGTGGCCTCAAACAAAGTTCTTACCCGCCAGCTGGAATTGACTTCACTGTGACCCAGGTCTGAAGACAAAGCAAAGAAATTCTGGAGGGTGGCGTGCCCCCCAAGGACACACAGTAAAGCCAAGTGAAAAGAGCGGAAGCGCTAGTTGCTCAGCTGTTAGTCGCTCAGTTGAGTCGGAAACAACAGAACCCGTGGACTGTTGCCCGCCTCTGTCTTTGGAATTCTCCAGACAAGAATACTGGAGGGGGTAGCCATTCCCTTCTCTAGGGGATCTTCCCAACCTAGGGATCAAATCCCTCATTGCAGGCAGATTCTTTACCATCTGAGCCATCAGGGAAACCCAAGTCCGACTCTTTGTGACCCCATGGACTACACAATCCATGGAATTCTCCAGGCCAGAATACTGGAGTGGGTAGCCGTCCCCTTCTCCAGGGATCTTCCCAACCCAGGGATCGAACCCAGGTCTCCTGCATTGCAGGTGGATTCTTTAATAGCTGAGCCACAAGGGACACCCTCAAAGCCAAGAGGAGAAGTCAAGCCTTACTCCCCATCTAGTCCTCTTAAACTACACCTATAATAGGTACCCTCCCTGTCTTTGTAAAGCACCTGGGCAGAATTTCTTCCATGTTTCCGGGATCTGTTAAGAATTCCATTTAAGGAAATGAGAAGAGCCATAGCGGAGTCTCATCAATGAGTTTGAGCACAGAAACCTCCACTTACAACTTCATATTTCCACAACACACACACACACACACACACACACACACACCCCACCCCACCCCACCCCACTCCACCCCACACCACACCACATCTCCATCTGCAAACCTGTTCCACCTTTTCTGCATGGCTGTATCCTTCCCAAGTCTCACATTTCAATTTTAAATACTACTATTCCAAAATATCCTTCCACACCAACTTATCTAAACAGATGCTCCACTCATTGGTCTCTATCTTAATACTCTATGTTTTGGTCACCATGGACTACGAGTGGTAGCTCGTATAACTGTTCATTAGTTTTACCTGTTCTCTATCCCTCCTCCCTGGACTGCATGCTCCAGGAGGTCAGAGGACCACCTCTGTTCCCTCCATCAACATCGGATGGAGGTCAGCACAAGACCACATTGGCAAATTAACAATAAACACCGCACTTTCTAGAAGGATCTCACCCTCATGTTTTTGTTCTTTCTCTTTGTTCTACTCACGTCCACATCAAGAGATATCCTTGGGTAACACCTGCCGGAGGAGGGGGCTCAGGTGTGCGGTCCTTCCCTTATGGTGGCACCTAAGGTATTTGCTCCATCAAGCAGATAAAAGTCCCTTTCGATTGTTGAAGTAAAGAAACTAAACGCCTAACCTCAGCTCTGTCATCAGACCTCCCTAAGCTTCCACCCACTTCTAGTGACCAGTGGAAAGTGGTGAAGGGCTTCCCCGGTGGCTCAGACAGTAAAGAATCTGCCTGCAAATGCAGGAGACCCAGGTTCAATCCCTGGGTTGGGAAGGTTCTCTGGAGAAGGAAAATAAGTACCCACTCCAGTGTTCTCGCCTGGAGAGTCCCGAGAACAGAGGAGCCTGGCAGGCTACAGTCCATGGGGTCACAAAGCATTGGACACGACTGAGTGACTAACACTTTCATCTTCAGGTTAAGAAGAAAAGTTCTAGACTGGGCTAACCTGAGCTTCAGTTCTGAGCTTTCCACCCAATATCAGTGCAATCAGGTCCATTTGTTTAAGCCTCAATTCCCTCATCTGTAGAGTAGAAATAATAACAGTATTTTTCTGACACTGTTATAATTACCAAACAAGTTAATACACATAAAGTACCAGGTACCTAATGAGTGTTCAATAGGTATCAGTGACTATTGTTAATTTTTAAAGGTTAAAAAGACTCATTTCAATCACTAATTTATTGAGTTTATCTCTTCAATACTCCTAGCATTTTGTTTTTGCAAAGGGAAAAGCTATTTGAACACCTTTATAAAGTCTTTTGTGGAGTGGATAAGGTAAAATATATTTATTATTATCTATAATTTCCTAGTATTATTTCCATCGTATACGTGTAATCTTGACTTAAAAGGCGATTCATAGTCAAGTGCACGCTGAATAGAGGGGAAATTTTTGTTGTGTTAAACTACAAAAGGAGAATCATGTCTTTTGTTTTTCTTTAAAATAATGGATTTAAATCATATTCATAGGATCAAATAATATTCCAAACCATGCAATAGGCTACAGGCAATATTCAATCCAATGAAAATTTTCCACTTTTAATTTAAAGACCACCAACTTTAAAATGGATATATTCTATAATTAAAGCTATCCATTTTTTCAACACTGGAAGGATGTTTTCCCTCAGCATAATAATTACAAGTAAAGAAAATCTTTCTGGTGTTTTTTTTCCCATGAAGTCTTGAAAATCTGGAAGGAAACCAATATTTACATTTGGGTTCGTATTTTGCATTAAATTCATATACATACTAAATTTCTTCTGGCTCTTCTACAGAAGAGTACGATTAGCTCACACTCCATTTTCAGACATGCGTAAAAAGCAAATAACAACTTATCTCTTTTTATGAGCTGCTCATAAAGCAAAATCCATTCTTGTCTGTGTGGCTTAACCCTTACAAGCACCAGAAGGAGCTGTCCCCTTGGTCTTATCTCCAGACTCACAGAGCGTAAGGTAGGGTGGAAATGGTGAGACAACACATGAAGGGAAAACAAGATGAAGGAAAGTCCTTAAAGACCCAGCACCAGGAGGGCGGGGGTCTCTACCTCTCGTGCATCATAAGCGTCTTGGAATCACCGGAAAACATGGATACCACCCAAGTGTTAGTCGCTCGGTCAGGTGCGACTCTTTGCGACCCCAAGGACTGCAGCCCTCCAGGCTCCTCTGTCCATGGAATTCTCCAGGCAAGAATACTGAAATTATCTTCTCCATGGGATCTTCCCAACCCAGGGATTGAACCTGGGTCACCTGCACTGCAGGGGGATTCTTTACTGTCTGAGCCAAGAAAGCATTTTAGAATCACAGGAGAGCATGGAGGCCATCCAAGGCGATGTCTTTTCCTTGGGGAAAGAGCTTAGCTTTTGATTTTTGTTCTCTGTTCAGCAGCTAAGGCAACTCTATGAGCTTTACAAATGGCCTCTTAGACTAGAGAATGACACCGTGATCTCTGGGGTAAAAGGTAAGGAGATGTCATTCATCTTAACTACCTCTCAGAGGCTGACCGGGCCTGTCACTAGGATGGGCCAAAGAGGCATCTATTCTGCATGTCACATCTCCCCATGCCCTGGAAGAGCTGTGGGGCAAAGATGTATACATCATTTAAAATAAATGCCAATCACTTTACACTTGTATTAAGCAGACAGTCCAAAAGGTTTGTGTGTATGCATGACAAACACATTGGCGAAGGACTGTTACAACTGGTCACCACACAGCTATTCTGTGTTACAAGACAGACAGACCTTTGGAGGTGGCTCCTGCAGCTACTCTTTTTGTTTGTTTGCTTGCTTGCTTTTTAAGATTTTTCATTGTCTTTATTTTTATTATTTTTAAAATGGTTTTTATTTTTTGTCCCAATTATTTTTATTAGTTGGAGGCTAACTACTGTACAATATTGTAGTGCTTTTTGTCATACATTGACATGAATCAGCCATGAATTTACATGTGTTCCCCATCCCGATCCCCCCTCCCGCCTCCCTCCCCATCCCATCCCTCTGGGTCTTCCCAGTGCACCAGGCCCGAGCACTTGTCTCATGCATCCAACCTGGACTGGCGATCTGTTTCACACTTGATAATATACATGTTTCAATGCTGTTCTCTCAGATCATCCCACCCTCGCCTTCTCCCACAGAGTCCAAAAGTCTGTTCTGTACTTCTGTGTCTCTTTTTTTGTCTTGCATATGGGGTTATCATTACCATATTTCTAAATTCCATATATATGCGTTAGTATACTGTATCGGTGTTTTTCTTTCTGGCTTACTTCACTCTGTATAATGGGCTCCAGTTTCATCCATCTCATTAGAACTGATTCAAATGAATTCTTTTTAATGGCTGAGTAATATTCCATGGTGTATATGTACCACAGCTTTCTTATCCATTCGTCTGCTGATGGGCATCTAGGTTGCTTCCATGTCCTGGCTATTATAAACAGTGCTGCGATGAACATTGGGGTGCACGTGTCTCTTTCAGATCTGGTTTCCTCAGTGTGTATGCCCAGGAGTGGGATTGCTGGGTCATATGGTAGTTCTATTTCCAGTTTTTTAAGGAATCTCCACACTGTTCTCCATAGTGGTTGTATTTGTATTCCCACCAACAGTGTAAGAGGGTTCCCTTTTCTCCACACCCTCTCCAGCATTTATTGCTTGTAGACTTTTGGATAGCAGCCATTCTGACTGGCATGTAATGGTACCTCACTGAGGTTTAGATTTGCATTTCTCTGATAATGAGTGATGTTGAACATCTTTTCATGTGTTTGTTAGCCATCTGTATGTCTTCTTTGGAGAAATATCTGCTTAGATCTTTGGCCCATTTTTTGATTGGGTCATTTATTTTTCTGGAATTTATGCAGCTACTCTTAAAAGAATTGATTCTTTAATATTCTTTAATATGTCCCTACCCAAAGTGGTCTCCTGATTCATGACTATGAGACAGCTGCTCCATTTTCTGAATAAATACTCCTTCTAGGCAAGAAAAAGCATGAAGGAGGAAGGGAGGTGGCAAAGAGGCCTGCACCCACTTGGTAAAGCTTCTGGCAGACTTTCCTGGAGAAGGAAATGGCAACGCACTTCAGTACTCTTTTATTAGTTGGAGGCTAACTACGTTACAATATTGTAGTGGTTTTTGCCATACCACGGGCAGAGAAGCCTGGTGGGCTACAGTCCATGGGGTCGCAAAGAGTCGGACATGACTGAGCGACTAAACAACAACCCCAACCTGAAGACTTCACTTATGAACCATTGATTCCATGGCCACCTCCAACTGCAAAACATCCTGGGAAACCAAAGTTTGTCACTGTTGTTTTCTCTTAAACAGAAACACTGTCATACCCAACCAAAGCAGAAAAGTGGAGAATGCACGAGGCGAGAATAATGGTTCTCAAAATGTGGCCCCCAGACCAGCACCGTCAGCATCACCTGAGAGCATTTGGAAAATTCAAATTCCAAAAGTTCTGGGGCTGCAACTCCCCTGGCAGTCCAGTGGCTAAGACTCTGAGTTCCCAATGCAGGGGGCCGGGTTCCATCCATGGTCAGGGGACTAAATCCCTCACGAAGCAACTAAAGATACCACGGTGAAGACCGAAGCTCCCATGAGCCACAGCTAAGACACAGCGTCACCAAATAAATGAACAAAGAAAAGTAAATATTAAAAGCTCTGGGGCTATGTTTTAAGAGAGGCTTCAGGGTATCTGGATTGACACAGGTTTGAGGAGGGCTGGGGTTCAAAACTAAGAGTGTCCACAACAGACAGGCATAGGAGACAGTAATAATATCATATTACTCTTTCAGTTGTTGAAATCTCGGAAGGATTATCTCATTCCCATGTTAAAGATAATAAAAGTGAAGGTGAAGACTCACAGCTGACAAGTGAATAGAAAATGATAATAGTTCACCTTATACAAACCGCTTACGTTAATGAAGAAAATGATCTTGGAGGCTAGCACTCTTCGTGAGTCATTCTTCAGACAGTTGAAAGGGGGGCTGATGAAAGGAGGGCTTCCCATGTGGGTCAGTGTTAAAGAACCTGCCTGCCAATGCAAGAGACACGGGTTCAATCCCTGGGTCAGGAAGATCCCCTGGAGAAGGGCAAGGCAGCCGACTCCAGTATTTTCGCCTGGAGAATCCCATGGTAGAGGAGCCTTGCAGGCTAGTCCACAGGGTCACAAAGAGTCAAACACCACTGAAGCAACTTAGAATGCACACACAGATGACCTTGGGAGATGCATTCCTTTCTGAACCTCAGTTTTAGTATGTTTAGTAGAAAATACCTCAGAAGCTTCCCTCTACATTACTGAGAAGTTCTCTGAAATACTAAATTACATGAAAACTTTTGCACTCTTTGGAAAGAAGAACTTATAGGAATTTAAGTCATTTTTAACAATGATTCTAAGAATTTCAGAAAAAGATTGTATTAAGATCTCAAATGGTTAATTACCCCATAAAATATCCAAAGAGCATGGCCCATGTGTTTCAGTTAATTCCTCAAAGTCCTTCGCATAAAATCACAAGACAAACTTGGTCAGAAATGCGGTACCCTGGATTCGTACCCGGCAATGCCTCCTAGGCTAATAGGAACTTTCGCTTTCTGACATTATCCATTTTGCTAAAGCTGGTTATGATTCCCCACACATTACTTGAAAACCAATTTCATTCAAGACAAAAGAGTGTGAGCAGGGTATTACATTTTATGCCTAAATTATGCAAATTTGGTGGAGTTATATTGTATTGTGAGCAATTCCCTTTCTTCCAGTTTTCATTGTAGCATCAGTTAAAGTAAATTTCACTATCCTCATTTGCAAAAGGTGAATACTTTCTATTTTAACACCCTGGAGGAAAAGACTGACTTTTAATGAGCAGTTATCTAATATAAAAATCTCTTACATATATTACTGACATCACCCCAAGTATTAAATGTACATTCCAGATAGGGTTGATCTTGATTCAATTAATCCTTGGAGAAAGGGCTTCACAGCTAAGCTCTGTCTGTTACAGAGACAAGCCAGGAGGTGAGATAGAGGAGATGTGGGCTGAGTTCGTGTGGACCTCAAACTCCAGCTGTTGGTACCAAGCTTTTAGAACAAGTGCATTATTATTTTTTTTTCACCACACTCCCCTAGCTCAACAGCAGGCGATTGGGGTACATCTTATCCCTTCCATTTTTAAGACCACTTTCAAACTCTTTCACTTTCTGCCTCCCACAGCTCATCACTTCCCAGGAGGAAAGAGGCATGTGGGGACTGGGGACAGGCCAGCCTTTCTGGAGTGGGAGATTCCTTTGCTTTTGGCCTTGCCACACATGGGATCCTAGTTTTCTGACTAGGGAATCGAACCCCCTCCCCGCCCCCGCAGTAGAAGCCCAGAGTCTTAACCATCAGACCATCAGAGAAGTCCCTGAAGTAGGAGACTCCTGATCACTCTTGCCCACTGACCAATGTGTCATCTTCATGTACAGGCCATCATGCTGACCTTCATATCTCTTTTCAAAGTAAATGGTGCACATGAAGCAGGAATAATTGGACCTAGCAGGTGAGTCATTTAATATTTCCTAGGGTATAAGGAACATCAACTGCAGTGACTTTGAAAAATAGGGCTTTATTTTTCTCATGTAAGTCTAGCACCTTCCTTCTCCAAGTGTGGGCTGTAGATCAGGAGCATTGCACTGTGTGAAAGTTTGATTGGAACACAAAGTCTTACATCCCACCTCAGACCTACTAAACAAGAATCTGTGGAGCTAAGGACAAGCAACCTGTGCTTTAATGAAAGCTTTCAAGTGATTCTTATGTGCACCAAGTTAGAGAAGATCTCATCTGCAAGAAGGTGGTCAGAGGTGGTATACCTGTGGGTTCCTTCACATTTCCTCAAGGTCAGAAAATGACTGCCACAGCTCCAGTCATCACTTCTCTGTTCCAGGCAGGGAGAAGGAGGAAAGGAAACAGGAATACTACTGTTGTTCAACCCTTTTTATCATGTTTTTGTCTCCAGGAAGTTTTAAGAGGGTTGAGGATAGAAAAACTATTGACTTCTCAGCATCTATAGAAGATGAAGTAGAAGAAGGTTGGAAATTTCAACTTGGTAACTTGCAGTTTTGCCACATGTGGGTAACAAGAACTTGGAAGAGTCATTTTAGAGCATCCACATTGGTATTTTTAAGAGAAACACCTCTCCCCTCTAAAACATCCATATCCATCAGGATGTTCAGTCTGCTGTTTGGAATACAAATTGTTTGATATCAGTATATCTTAAGTCAGTCCTTGTCTTTCACTATATACTCTTCTGTGCATCCTGAATTTGGTACCATGTGCATGGAATTACTTATTAGAAAGCCAAGAGGGACCATCAAAAGAGAAGGACCACTACTCCCATTATTATAGAGAATAAGGGAAGTAAGTTAATTCTCATATATTTCATTTAAGCTCATACTAGTGAATAACAGAAAAATTGGGGACGACACATTAGTACATAGACTGACACTGAGATTATATAATAAACCATCTTGGAAAACACACCTGTGTTTTCATTTTGTTTGATGCAAGAAACC
This sequence comes from Muntiacus reevesi, assembly GCF_963930625.1. NCBI lineage: Eukaryota > Metazoa > Chordata > Mammalia > Artiodactyla > Cervidae > Muntiacus > Muntiacus reevesi. The sequence continues at coordinate 184,373,903 of NC_089250.1, read as the reverse complement.
TTAAGTGGTGACTCTCCAAGTATAATCTGGACAACTGAATTGTTTAAAACACAAGGCAGATCTCTATCAAGAAAATGTACCCAGAGATTTAGTATGTTCAAGTAACCCTACTGATAATCAGAGAAACTAAAATCAAACAGCAATGAAATAGTTCCTATTAGCAAAATGTTAAAGTAATTATAATATCACAATGGGTTTGGAAGTATAGAAACTAGTAATCATATCCTTTGCTAGTGGTTTTATAAATTGGTATGAAAAGCAAGTTGGAAATATATATATCAAGAGCAATATAAAATATTCCCTTTTCCATGATCCTGTGATTGCTTGTCTAGGAATCTGGTCTGAAGAAAGGATCTTAAATAAAGGGGAAAATGCTCATTGGGACATTATTTAGAATAAAAACAGTAACATATAATTCTCCCTAACAGAATAGCAATTCAACATTTTATAGTTTTACATACACACACACACACACACTCAAGGAAGTATAAAATTATGGTTAGAGAAACTAGACCACTAGGTACCTATGAGACAATATTTCATTTTTAAAAAAATAAAAAATTCATATTCATTGTGACAGAAGCCATATAAATTAAAGAATGCATGGAAAGGGATATACCACAAATTTAATGCTGATTGTATTACAGTAAATATTTTTCTTTTCTTCATAATTTTCCACTAGAGGGTTAGTAATAGTGCCATCTTACTTTTTCAGCAAAAAATGCATTTCTACTAAAAACACACTAGAAATCATTTTGAATCTCTTGCAAGATATAGCTCTTTAAACGTAATTTATGACTACAATAAAAATCTTTGGGAAATTCTGATTGTGTTTTGGTTTATCAAAAGATCTCATTGGTTGAGAGGAAGAAAATGAACAATATGAATTACAAATGATCAAGGGGTCACAAATCAGTATAATCTACACATTGATGGACTCCAGGGGACAACTCAGATCAAGGTTAAGTCCATCTTCTGTCTCTTCTCAATCCCTCAAGGGTCAGCAGAGTGTTCTAAGCCCAGCAGGCCCAGGTTAACTGAGTCTAAAAGGATAAAGGAGTAGGCCTCACCTCTGTGTTAGGGGTGGGTAGTGAAACAAGCAGCGCTGTTTCTTAGCACAGTTCTCCTAGTCCTAGGAAGACAAGGGAAGACATGCTTATGAACTTGCACCAGTTAATCAGCACTTCAGGAAAGTAAACTAGGGAATTCCCTGGCAGGCCAGTGGTTAGGGACTTGGTGTTTTCCCTGCCGAGGGTCCAGGTTCAACTCTTGGTCCTGGAACTAAGACCCCACAAGCCACATGGCCACCTTCCCCATCCCCCCGAAAGTAAACTGAATGTATGTATTGTGTGTGTAGAGACACAAGACAGACAGATGACAGATAAATAAATACACTTATATATACATATAGAAATATATAGACAAATATTTATAGATAAATACAGAGATGGGCTTCCCAATGAGTCAAATAAGCCATGAATCATTTCTGAACCTGCCCATGGAAAACCAACACTGCTAATCTCCTGCATCATCAAGGTCCCTTTAATCTTGCCGAACAGCCCTTCTATTTAAATAGGGCCTAAGACACATTCTGGGATTCCCAGGTGGCCCAGTGGTAAAGAATTCACCTGCCAATGTAGAAGATGTGGGTTCGATCCCCTGGACAAGGAAATGGCAACCCACTCCAGTCTTCTTGCCTGGGAAATCCCATGGACAGAGAAGGCTGGCGGGATACAGTCCGAGGGATCACAAAAGAGTCGAACAGGATGCAGAGTGATATTATTGGGCACACATAACATTGGACACTAATTACACGTTCCGGTTTTCTGCCAAGAGCTTTCCATGTATTATCATGATCCTTGATGAGGACTGATCTATCCTCATTTCACAGATAAAGGAATTTAGAGGTCAAGAAATGATTTCAAGGCAACTGTCACAACATTGTTAATCAGCTATACCCCAAAATAAAAAGCTAAAAAAAAATCATTCATGGTTATTCCACCACATAGTTCTCATGTGAAGAGAACATCACTTGATCACAGAACATAAAGCCCAGATGTGACCCACATACAATTTTCCACAGGAAAAGTAGCAGAGGCTTGTTCTGAACATGCCAAAATCACCCACCACAAATTGAGACTTTTGCTCTCAATTTAACATTTGATTTTTATCCCCCACCAATAAATGTGTACCTGTTTGTACCACAGATGTGGTCCCTGAGTCACCAAACACCTCTTTTGGCATGCTTCAATTTTGACACATATATGTAACTGATCTTTATGATCTGACCTTTATGTTTTCACGTTGAAAACCATCATTAATACCACATTTCCGATTAGGTGCCACACTCAAGAAAAAGTATAATTGGGACTTTTTTGCTTTTCTGCTTCAACTAATTCCATTTGGGATGTACTAATAATTTAATGGAGATCCTGGCTTTGGTATTAGCTGATGAAATAGCCGAAGAAGGATATTGGAAAACTTTGGAAATTTCAAGGGATGTTATTATTTAATTCCACTGCCAGAAATGTTCCATTTGGAACCAAAACACCCTGTATGCTGTGAACTAGATGTAACAAAAGTTAGTTTTTCCTCGTATTAAAAGCAAGCCAAGTTAGCTAGCTAGTCATGCTCGTACTTATCTCAGTGAATGAGTCTAGAATGCACCTGGCATGCTGAAGAGGCATGGATGGGCAACTGGGAGTTTTTTTTTAATGGTTTGATTTCATTTATTTGAAGTTAGGTAAGTGATTGCCATGGACTCAAGGTGAGGACAGTTCATTAAAAGCCAAGATCCTCAAACTCAGTTTTAAGAGTGACAGAGGACTTCCCTAGTGGCTCAATAGTAAAGAACCCACCCATCAGTGCAGAAGACGTGGGTTTGATCCCTGGTTGGGGAAGACTCCACATGCTGCAGAGCGACTAAGCCTGTGTACCACGACCACTGAGTCTGTGCTCTGGAGCCTGAGAACCGCAACTACGGAAGCCCACCTGCCCTAGAGCCTGTTCTTTGCAACAACAGAAGCCATCGCAATGAGAAGCCCATGAACCACAACGAAGAGCAGCTCCCGTTCACCGCAACTAGAGAAAAGCCCGTGCAGCAACGAAGACCCAGCTCAGCCATCAATAAACAAATAAAAATTACTCTAAAAAAAAGATTGACAGAAATGCTATATATCTTGACTGAAGTGATGGTTAAATGGCTGTATATATTTGCCAAAACTTACTGAAAAGAAAATTTGTAAGTGAATATAAATTATGCCTCAATGAAGCAGGTTTGCAAAAAGTATAAGAGATTCTATATAAGAATGGGGGACTGAAGGGGGAGATATCTCTGAGAAAATGATACATTAAAAGTGTATGTAGAAAACCAATAAAAATGGTATAAATGCTAAACCTATTGCTGATGTTGCTGTCATGTCCGACTCAGTCACTCAGTCGTGTCCAACTCTTTGAGACCCCGTGGATGGTAGCCCACCAGGCTCCTCTGTCCGTGGGATTGTCCAGGCAAGAATACTGGAATGGGTTGCCATTTCCTTCTCCAGGGGATTCTCCCAAATCAGGGATCAAACCTGGGTCTCCTGCAATGGCAGGTGGGTGCTTTACCATTGAGCCACTTGGGAAACCTATAGCTATTCCCACAGCAAGAATCAAGCTAAAATTCCTCCAGCTCCATTTAGACCCTCCAGAAGGAATATACACAACAGAGTTTAGAAGAACGTACATACCCAGAAGAAAGAATGAAGAGGCAGAAATGACTGAATTACCCTGCAAAAAGAGAAGGAAGGCCAGTATCTTCTCTGTGGGTAAATGGAAAAGACATAGACAAGATCAGAGAATTAGCCAGAGATTGGTCACTCACGGCTCTATAATACAGGGTCAAAGCTTGGATTGTGTTTGAATTGTCAAGGTGGGGAGAGGTGTCAAAGAGTGAAATGGATTGTATAATTTGTATTTTTAAAATTCACTCCTATGGGCATTCATTAATATTTTTCCACTGAAAATGTTTGTGGGTTCAACAAATGGCCTGATAAAAATAACAGATATTGGACCCGTACTACTTGCACCAAGGGGAAGAACACATTATGGTCACAATTTCTTTCAGCACTGATGGTAGAGCTTTTCACTCAGCAGATCTGTCAAGTGCTTGTATAATAAATGCTCTTCATGCTCTGAAATAAGCAGGTTACTCAGCTCTTGCTCACAGGCATGTGACGTCTGGTGATGGGGTGAGTCTGCATCCACACTCAGTGGTACCCAGAGTTTTGGACGCAAGCAGGCGGGAGGGGAGTCAAATCGCAAATCAACTCCTCACATCTCCCCTGATTTCCCTGATAATTTCCTCAACAATAGTTCAAAACTGGTGGTGCGTTAGTCGCTAAGTCGTGTCCGACTATTTTAAGACCCCATGGACAGAAGTCCGCCTGGCTTCTCTGTCCATGGGATTTCCCAGGCAAGAATACCGCAGCAGGTTGCCATTTCCTTCTCCAGGGGACCTTCCCATCTCAGGGGTTGAACCAGCATCTCTTGCATTGCAGGCAGTCTCCGGCACTGCAAGATGGATTCTCAACCGACTGAAGCCACCAGGTCAATCCTAGCTGACTCTGACTAATATTTAATTGTTTCACTAGCACATTTTCTCAGTTCTGAGACAGCACAGAGACTGGAAGAAACATCAAATTTGTAAGTGCTTCCTCCACTTCCAAAAAGTCAAAATAAGGGAAATGGCATGAATACTCGAATACAGCAAATAGTGTAGTCGAGCTCACACCTCTTTGGCAACATTTTTGCTCACCGAAATACCTCTGAAAGTGGGACATTCAATAAAATAACACTTTTTTTTTCGAGATTCAGAAGGATTCTATTAAAAAAAAAAAGAATCCCCCAAATGAATAGACGGAATGGTACCCTCATAACACAGAGGTGAAAATGACTGAAGCAAAAAGACATATCCCGCCAACCCATTAATCCAGCAAAGCTTTGTGTTAAGATGAGGATATATCAGTACAGGTTACCTCAAGAGGGCTTTCTTTTGAACTTGAACTGCCAAAATTCCAAGCAGACACCAAAGGGCTTCCGTTTAAGTGGGCAAAAGGTGAACAGTCAGAAGGAAAGTAGAAAGAACAGAAGACAAGGCTGGTTATCAAAGAAGGGCTTCCAAGGGAGAAAAAATAAAACAAAGTGGAATAGGGAAAGTTTTCAGAAAGTCAACATTCAAGGAAAGTCACATTTAAAAATATAAATCATTCACAGGTATTTATGTAGGAGAAAGAGAGAGCCTGCTTTCCAGTTTTCAAGCACCCTAGGAGCCTTTAGGAGATAAAGAGACATAAACAGAAGCTTGATCAGAGATTATAACTGGGAGTGAGTAGCTGTTTAAGCTGGAAAAAGACACATACAAAAAAACACCCAAGGTTATAAAATTTCAGTTACTATATTTTAAAATCTATTGTATTGACATATAGTTGATTTACAGTGTTCTGTCTGGTTACTATCTGAATTTGTCAAGTACTTGACTTTGGCTCACTCAGAAGTTTGAAAATGTAGCCCGTCAACATCCCTGTTGTTCTTTAGTCATGCAGTTGTGTCCAACTCTTTTGCGACCCCATGGACTGTACCCCTCCAGGCTCCTCTGTCCATGGGATTCTCCAGGCAAGAATACTGGAGTGGGTTGACATTTCCATCTCCAGAGGATCTTCCCGACCCAGGGATCAAATCTGTACCTCCTGCATTGGCAGGTGAATTCTTTACCACTAAGCCACCTGGGAAGCCCCCATGAACATCCCTAGCAGAGGTTTATCAGGAAAAAAGGCTAAGATAAATAAAACAGAAAATGCTCTTCACTAGTACAGCCCCTCAGATGAAAAGATGGCACTGATGGGGTTGGAGGAGGTGGGAACTATCCATTAGAATCTATTCTCTGAACAAACAGGATCACTTGTGCCTAGTTCCTATCAGGGATCAAGAGAGAAGATAAACACATGAAAGATGTCATCTCTGCCTTCTAGAGGCTTCAACCCTTTATGTTTTGGTTTTACAGTTTGAGAATTGTCCCTACTTTTCACCCTGCTGTGATCACCTTAAGAATCTCAATAACAGGAAGTTTAGCAAGTGGCTTCATCTCGGGTTGTATAGGCAGTCGCTGATTGGAATATTTATGTAGCCCTTTCTACATGCAAGAAAGCACGCCAGGTTGAATGAGGCAGGACACTTGCTTTCAAGGAGCTTGTCTGCTCCTGGAAAATGAGATGTGCCCACATGATCATCAGACAGGATAAACAGTCCATAAGGAGGGAGGGACAAAAGTGTGCTATGCGAAATCTGGAGGAGGAGGGAAAAAAAATACCTTCCAGTTGAAGGACAAGTAGGAGACTTTAAGGAGGAGATAGCATCTTTAAGGAAAGAAAGGAATGGAATGTTTTCCATCGTTTGTTTACAACTTCATGCTTCATGCATAAGGGTTGGGAGAGAGTTCATGGTCAAGTAAATAAATTTAGAAAAGGATTCACTCAATCACTATCACTTCATCTCTATCATTTATCACTTTGCCTCACACTCTTGGAGACTGCTAATGCATATTCTCATTATAAAAGATTCTGAGGAATAAACCGTGGAGACGGCTGTGTGGAAGAGGAAAGAGGGAGAGGGGGGAAACAGCACTGAGACAGGGAATATTTGATGACAAGGAGGAGCTTGGTCCATTTGAGAAGCTCAACACCACCATGTTTAGTGCAGCATGGTGAACAAGTGAGGAAGTGGGTGGTGAAGAGTCTGAGAGATGGCTGGAACATGTGCTTAGAGTACTGATTCTCCTCCAACTGTGATTCAGCCTCCCAGGGGACAGCTGGCAATAACCAGAGACACCTGGATGATCACAAGTAGGGGAACGGATGCCACGGCACCCAGTGGGTAAACAGCAGGTATGCTGCTAAAGATCCTCTAATGCACAGGATGCTCCCAACCCTAGCTCCCCTGACCACTAACAGAGAATCATCCAGCCCAAACCGTCAACAGTGCTGAAGCTGGGAAGCTCTGGCCTTAGAGCAGGAAGAGTTCAGCACAGCAGATGAAGGGGTAAGGAGAGAGCTCAGCATCAGTGAGACTGGCACACAAACAGGGAAGGGCCTTCCCATGGTTCTCGTCCCTGAGGTTCATAAATAGTTTAGATACGTGTTACAGATAATTGTCATGATGTACACAATTCCACTGGATCAGCTTCCCTGGTGGCTCAGATGGTAAAGAATCTGCCTGCAAAGCGAGAGACCCAGGTTTGATCCCTGGGTTGGTAGGATGTCCTGGAGAAGGGAATGGCTACCCACTCCAGTATTCTTGCCTGGAGAAATCCCATGAACAGAGGAGCCTGGTGGGTTACAGTCCATGGGATCCCACAGTTGGACACGACTGAGCAACTAACACACACGATGACTGACAGCAATGACTGACAACTCAGGAGCACACCCAGCAATGTCAGGTACCATCACCACCAGCAGTGTTCAAATATCAGATCAGCAAAAGGTTCTACCACAGGAGTTCAACTGCAGCTAATGTGGCTACCTAGGAAAATGTTGACCACACAGACTGTAAATCTGATCCCTGTGGCCAAAACAGGGCTGGGGGGAGCTTCAGAGATCTCGCTTACCCACTGGAGTCAACAAGATCATACAAACAAAATACACGTACCTGAGAGCATTTCATGGGAAAACCTAGAGACAAATGATTGAAGGTTTAAGAAAGCCAAGACATGGAAGCAACCTACAAGTCTGGACAGATGAATTGGAAAAGATGTGGTACATATACATGTACCACAATGGAGTATTACTCAGCCATTAAAGAGAATGAAATGATGCCATTTGCAGCAACATAGATGGACCTGGAGATTATCATACTAAGTGAAATAAGTCAGAGAAAGTCAAATATCAAGTGATATCATGTATATGCAGCATTGAAAAATAATGATACATTACTATTATTGAATATAATAAGCTTATATTCAAAACAGAAATAGACTCAGATAACAAACTTAGGATTGTCAAAGGGGAAAACTGGGAGGCGGGGGAGGGATAAATTGAGAGCTTGGGATAAACAGACACACACTACTGTTATTTAAAGTAGATGACCCACGAGGAACTACTATATAGCCTGGGGAACTAAGCTCAATATTCTGTAACAAACTAAATGGGACAAGAATTTGAAAAAGAATAGATATGTGTTTATGTGTAACTGAATTACTTTGCTATACACCTGAAACTAACACAGCATTGTTAATAGACTATATATAAAATTTTTCAGAAAGAGCTGATTAAGCTCCCCTCTCTCCCTCAAAAAGACACATTGTGTAATAAAAGAGAAAAATCAATGTACACAGTTTTCTGTCTTTAAATGCAAAAACACAGTAATAAAGAGAAATTACAGCCAGTGACCAGACTTACATTTGGAAGATTACAGTTCAAAACAAGGTACTTTTTGACTTATCAGAGGAGACCAACCTTTTACAAGGCTGCAAGGTCATCCCATGAGGTTGCCTCCAGTTGACCACAGCGGAGAATATAAAATTAGCATATTTCACTCTTAACAGGAAAGGCCTTTCAGGTCTGCTTCATTATGTAAAATGATTATTCTAAGTAGATGGCTCTTCAATTCTCCATTAATAACAGAGGGATTTCTTTACTATTGGCCTTTTTTTCCCCCCCAGCTTGAAAATATAGTAGATGCTTCTTTGGGGGGGCAGGGGGGAAGGTTTAAAAATGTCTTCTATGTAGAAATTTTCACTTATAAAAACCCAATAAATCACTCAGTTATCATAGTGGTATTTTTTTAATGCATACACAGACACCTCTATATATCTGTGTAATTCTAAATACTGTGCAGTATATACCTTGCATATTTTTAGAATGGATACCCTGCTATATATTCTGGAAGATAGGAAATCTGCACCTATGTCAGCTTGTTTTGAGAGAGAACGAGATCGGTCTATTGCTATAGTCACTGTGGTTCAAGTTTTCTGTCACTTGCAGCTAAAACCATTTCTAACAAATATAAACGCTCAACTGTTGCTAATGTTGATCCCATGGAAACAGAATTCGGAAGGTTCGCCGAGTATGCCAATGCCACAGACACTTCCCTGAAGGAAGAATCTAGGATCTTCCTTGATCTGTCATAACAGCGTGTTTTGTTGATGTTCAGTCGCTAAGCCACGTCCGACTCTTTGCAACCCCATGGGCTGCAGAAGGGCACCCTCCAACTTCCAAAGTTTGCTCAAATTCATGTCCAGTGAGTTGGGGATACTCTCTAACCATCTCATCTTCTGCTGACCCTTTTTCTTTTGCCTTCACTCTTTCCCAGCATCAGGGTCTTTTCCAATGAGTCAACTCTTTGTATCACGTGGCCACAGAATGGGAGCTTCAGCATCAGTCCTTCCAATGAACAATCAGGGTTGATTTCCTTTAGGAGTGACTGGTTTGGTCCCCTTGTTGTCCACGGGACTCTCAAGAGTCTTCTCCAGCACCACAGCTCGAAAGCATCAATTCTTCGGCTCTCAGCCTTCTTTATGGTCCAACTCTCACATGCATACATGACTACTGCAAAAACCATAGCTTTCATTTTATGGACCTTTGTCAGCAAAGGGATGTCTCTTTTTACTATGCTGTCCAGGTTTACCCTGGTGTCAGTTATGTCTTTTTCAGGGTCAAAACTAAAGCAGTGATGCCCGCCCCCCCACCAACACTACTTGGTTCCATCTATCCTGCAGCAGTAACAATCTCAGTTGTGGAACTGGAATACAAAACTTCCTGAAAGGAATAAGTAGGCTTTGTGTTACCCTATGGGAAGGTGATGCTGTGGGGCTGACCCAGTCCCACTGGAGCAGCTACATACTGATAGGGTTCACAACAGGCTGCCCCAAATATGTGGCACGTTGGCACAAGGGCATTTAAGAGACGGCATGGCATCCTTGGTGGCTGCCGGCAGAGCAGGAGACACGGGGTCAATCCCTAAGTCAGGAAGATCCACCGGAGAAGGAAATGGCTACCCTTCTCGAGTATTCTTGCCTGAAGAGTTCCACGGACAGAGAAGCCTGATGGGCTACACAGTTCAAGGGGCCACAAAGAGTCGAACACATCTGAGCAACCAACACACACACATGAATGAACAGAAAAGACTTCCCGGGCTTCTCCTGAACCAGATCATCAAACTCTCCCATGAGAGATGCCCTCCCAAATTCCAAAGGAAGAAGCCGCCTTTTCTCCAAAGACAAAGGGACACAGAGCAGAATCTACGAGAACGGACTGGGTTCCCTCTGTTTACAACACTCAGTCCCCAACACATCTTTCCTGGACTCTCCATCCTCCTTAAAACCTAATGTAAAAACACTCAGGTGTCACCATTCCTCGGGGTCTTCATTTCCTCATGAAGGCTTCCAAGCCACGTGAAACACTAGTCAATGTATCGAAATGCTTGTCTCTTGTTAGTCTGTCTACTGGGGCATCTGAGAACTTAGAAGGGTAGCAGAAAAATATATTTCCCATTCTCTGCAACACTTAGCTTGAAGATGATCTGGGGTTGGAAAGTTTGTGCCCCACGATTAAGAACTGAGGATTATTATTAGACCTTTCTAAAATTTCTGACTTTGCAGCATTTCTCTCTGGAGAAGGAAAACAAATTTAATAATGTATACATTGTTTTATAAAAAACTCAAAGGGACAAACACATGAGTTCTTGCCATCAAGAACAGCAGGTGTGCTGGATCTTATGGGAGGAATATAAATATGAACCAGTAAGGACCAAGCACGAATTAGGTGATATAAATTAGGAGCTTGGGATTAACATATTCACACTGTGACATATAAAATCTATAAACAACAAGGTCCTACTGTGTAGCACAGGGAACCATATTCAATATCTTATAATAAACTATATAGGAAAAGAATCTGAAAAAGAATGCACATGTAAACCGAATCACTTTGCTACATACAAGAAAATAACACAACACTGTAATCAAATATACACTGAAATATTTACAAATGGCACGGTATGAGTCTGAGTTTGCTTCAAAATGAAATTGGATGGACAGAGAGCAGCGGTTAGAAATCAAACAGCATTGATCATGAACTGATAATTGTTGAATACGAGGATCTATATATTCTTTTCTTGACTTTTGTATATATTTGAAAATTCACAAATAAAACATTTATCAAAAATTTATTTTTTTTTAAGTTTTGGAGATTCCTGTCCTAATAGTCATATTTAGGGAGATATCTCCAGCCAGATTTCTAAAGATTTACTAGAGATATATTTATTTTCAGAGCTTTCAGTTTTTCAATTTCAAGTGTTTAACATATAACCAATTTGCACCAGATGGTTCCATCTTCATTATTTATCTAAAGTAGTAAGGCTGATATTTAACTACTATTGTTGGAGGGAGATTTATAGCACTGTTGGAATTTGAAATTTCACTACTGAATATTTTACTATTTTTGAAAATGCCTAGTATTTCAAATGATTGTTCAAATCTCTGCTTCTCATGAAATTCATACTTGGCTTCCACAGTCAATTCTTTTGGGCTATCTATTTCTGTAAAGTTATTGGGAAAGCCAGTTTGTGACTATTAAAAAACACTGACTAGAGCTATGAAAAAAATTTTATAGGTTTTTATAATACGAGAGGAATCTGTTTGCTTTGCACATTGTAATACACTGAAAAATTATTTCAAAACAGAATTAGGCGATGGAGTTAATAAGAAATGGAGTACATGCGGCTAGAGATTCTCCTACTCAATGAAGTCAGCCAGAAACTGAAAGGCAAAGACCACATGATACCACTTATACGTGGAAGTGAAGACGCGACACAGATGGGCCGATCCAGGAAACAGAAAGAGACCCACAGACATAGAGAACAGACCTGCGGCTGCCAAAAGGGAGAGGGAGGGGGTGGGATGGATTGGGAGTCTGGTACCAGCAGATGTAGAGTATTATGCATGGGATGGATAAACCACAAGGTCCTACTGTGTTGCTCAGGGAGCTACATTCACTATCCAGTGATAAACCACAGTGGAATATGACACAGAATATGTATTGTGCATAACTGTGTCACTTTGATCTACAGCAGTAATTAGACAAAACACTAATTCAACTATACTTGAAAAAAAGATAAATTTAAAACAACAGCATGCAGAGTCTCACACCACGCGTCCACAGACTCCCTCCGCCCTGCTGTCAGATGAGCAGCTAGAACACCCGTCTTAGTTGGAAGGACCTGAGACATCCTCCGGTTGAGAATAAGGAATAATCCACTGCCTTGTTCCTCGCCTCCACTCCCAGCTTGCTTGGTAGTTGGGAAAATCTCAGTAGGAAAGTGAGTTGAGCCTTAGGGCAGCGGAAGGTCAGGACCTCAGTACGGGTGGATGCATCCTACACACCTACATGCTCTGAGTTCTCAAAGCTTGATAACATCTGGCTTTACCTGCAAATGGCTTCCACTGCCTTCCCTCTCATCTCAGAATGGAACAAACATTACAGGACTTCCCTGGTGCTCTGATGGTTAAGACTTCGCCTTCCAACCCTCGGTTGGGGAGCAAAGATCCCACAAGCCTCACAGCCAAAAAAACCAAAATACTAAACAGAAGCAATATTGTACCACATTCAATACAGACTTTAAAATAGTCCACATTAAAAAAAAATTTTAAAAAAACACAAAAAACAGAAAGGTACACATCCTAGATGAGACAGCAGTAGGTTCAAACTAAGAAAACTGACCTACTGATGGGAAGTCTGAGAGCGATTTGCATCTTTAACTCCTTGTTAAGTTTCTTTACAAGCAAGCAAGGGTCCCTGCTGATGCAAAGGACACACACAGAACCAGGAGAGTATCAGGTACACCTCAAGGGTCCACGGAGTGGGGAGACCTTGTGAATTCTGAGAAAGAATGCTAAATATTATTATGGTGGTTTGTGGTTTAGTCGCTAAGTCATGTCCCACTTTTTGCGACTCCATGGACTGTAGCCCGCCAGGCTCCTCTGTCCACGGGATTCTCCAGGCAAGCATACTGCAGTGGTTGCCATTTCCTTCTCCAGGGGATCTTCTCGACCCAGGAATCAAACCCAGGTCTCCTGCACTGCAGACAGGTTCTTTACTGACTGAGCTGTGAGGGAAGTCCCAAATATTATTATACTTTATATTTTATTAACTATTATTTAGTTTCTGTGAGCTAAAACTAAAGAAAACCATTGCACTTCCAATAAATATATATATTACTCAATGAGAGATTATAATGACAAAATTCCTCTAAGATGAAGAAAAAATATTATGAAGTGAACTAAGAATTCAGACTCAGGTTTTCAAACGTCATCTCTATCATCATGTTTCTATAATCTATAATCCAATGTGCAGAGCAATCTGGTTCAATGAGGGAAATAATTATGTCAATATATGGCATTTTACTTCTTAAGGATGCTTTCACCTCAAGAGAACAATTTTAGAAACTTGAACCACCTTGAATCATCTTTTTTTCCTCCACCTCCTCTTAACTACCTCCTCCAGGAAAAAAAAAAAAGAGGAAAAAAAAAAAAGTCAAAAACACAAAAACCTTGATTTTCATCCTTCCAGGTAACATCTCCTGTCAAATGGATTGCCTCTCCCTAATCTTGTCATTTAGCTTCCGAATTATGCAGAGATAAATGAGTGCAGCAACCTTTCGGCTGCTAGATAATTTTATCAGCCTCATTTATGGCTTTCTATAGATTGCATTAACTGCCATTTCTCGGGAGATGAAAGATAAAGTGTGCCTTATGCAAAATGCTCCACTGAACCACGGGAGCCTTGGAAGCCACTAACAGCATTAGAAGGCTGAAGGGAAAAGGTGAGGATATTCAACAATCCATCAACGGCAGGGTTAAGGTTGATGACTGTCACGGGCACCTCGAGCCAGAAGCCTGTGTGGCAGGTATATGCTGAGCCATAGTTAAAATCTGTCTTGGGAAAACTTCCAAGCATCTCCAAACAGAACTTGAGGCAGCACTGGGTACCTTCTAATCTTTTTCTTTTCTAAGCAAATGCATCCACTTAGAAAAAGTAGTTCTTTGATGACATTTCAATTCACTATTAGAAGAGTTAAGTATATTTAAAAAAAAAAAATGTGCTCATCTGTACTATGGATACAAAAAAAAAAAAAAAAAAAAAAGACCATGTGCTTAAAACTGTATGTTTTTCTTGAAGGGAACATCGGGAAAGGAGAGAGAAAATTTCCCTTTATACAATAAAAAATGACAAACTGACAGTGTTAGTTTCTCAGCTATGTCCAACTCTTGGAGACCCCATGGACTATACCCAGCCAGGCTCTTCTGTCCATGGAATTCACCAGGTGAGAATACTGGAGTGGGTAGACACTCCCTTCTTCAGGGGATCTTCTCCAGGAGATCGAGCCCTTGTCTCCCGCATTGCAGGTGGATTCTTCGCCGTCTGAGCCACCAGGGAATACATTAAATGAATGAGACGTGGCCACTGAAATCTCTGTTAGCTAAAAGCTCATGGTAGCCTTTACTTGAGTGGATATGTTGGGCAAAACTCACCAAAATCTACCCCTAGAATGAGTGCATATTATGGAATATAAATTGTACCTTGATTTTTTTTTTAAGTGTGGTTTCCTGAAATTGACATCGCACTGTACTGACTTAAGATGTCACCATTGGGAAGATCTGGGTGATGAGCACGTGGCAACCCCCTGCCTTAACTTTTGTAGCTTCTTGTGGGTCCCTAGATGATCTCAAAATAAAAAGTTAACAACAAAAAATAAAATATCGTGGCTGAGATTGAGGGAAGGTTTAAGAATACATTCCAAAAAATGGCGAGTATCTAATACTGCCAACTCCTGGAGATAAATCAGAGAGGAAGACAGATAATACCTCTGCCCCACGCCCCAAGGACCCTTGTTCTAGTGAGGAAAGCAGAGGAAGAAAAAGAATGAAAATAAGTACATAAAACAGCGTGTACTCTAACAAGAATGAAGAAAGCAGTGATCAAGCTGAGATGGAGAAAAATCAGGTCAGAGCAGGAGGTCACAGGGAAGGACCTTTTGAAGAGTGACATTTTCACAGATCTGTTAAGAGTGCAGGAAGGAGCCATCCAGGGGGAAGCAGCAGCTTGCCCACTGTCCTGGTAAGCCACGGGGAAGAACTTGGCTTGCTCAGGAACTGCAAGGAAGCCAGCAGGGCTGGAGTCAAGGGAGCCAGCAGAGAGGGGCAGAGAGGAGGTGGAAGCGCCAAGCAGGAAGGGTCCCTAGGTGGATCTGATCCAAGACTTCAAAGAGAAACACCAACTTGGTCAATTTCTGCGTGTGCTCAAGACGCATCTTCAATTTTCTTTTCTTCTTTTTTAACTTTATTTATTTTTCTTTGGAGTGTAATTGCTTTACAAAGCTGTGTTCACTTCCGCTGTACACCAATATGAATCAGCTACATGCATATAAACATCCCCTCCCTCTCAGGCCTCCCTCCCATCCCCCCACATCACCACAGAGCACTGAGCTGAGCTCCCCGTATGACACAGCAGCTTCTGACTAGCTGCCTATTTTACACATGGTGGTGCACATATGACCCAGTCCAGTGTTCTTGCCTGCAGAACCCCAGGGACGGGGAAGCCTGGTGGGCTGCCGTCTATGGGGTCGCAGAGGCGGACACGACTGAAGCAACTTAGCAGCAGCAGCAGCCGCAGTGCCCATTCGGGGCTTCCCTGCTGGCTCAGACAGTACAGAATCTGCCTGCGCTACAGGAGACCTGGGTCTGATCCCTGAGTCGGGAAGATCCCCTGAAGGAGGGAATGGCTACTCACTCCAGTATTCTTGCCTGGAAAATTCCACGGACAGTCCATGGGATCACAAAGAGTCGGACACGAATGAGTGACCAACGCTCTCAGTGCTCATACATCAGCGCTATTCTCTCAATCCCTCCCACCCTCTGCTTCCCCACCGGGTCCCGAAGCTGGTTCTCTGTTCTTCCAACTCTATTCCTGTGCTGCAAACAGGTTGATCACTACCATTGTTCTAGATCTCACATACCTGCATTAATATGTATTTCATTTTCTCTTTCTGATTTACTTCTCTCTGTATGACAGACTCTAGCTTCATCCACATCACTACAAATGACCCAATTCCGTTCCTTTTCATGGCTGAGTGACTGGCTATTCCACTCTCTGTTGTTTAGGGTACCCCAGACGGTACTCTTAACACCGTGACAGAAGCCTGCTATTAGCAGGTGAATCGGCTACAGGCAACAAATAATCTGTTGATTCCAGGTATGTCTGTCACATTGTCAAAGGCCAGGATGATGGCTTAGGTCCGTCTTCAAAGATAACTGCAGAATATTTTTTTAACACTCATGACTGTCTTCTTCAACCCAAACTGGTAGGCAGCAAAAAGTCTAGAAACAGGATAACCAAAGCACACTGTTTTCCATTTTTACACAAAGAAAATGAGAAAAAAACAGAGAGAAAGAGAGAGAGAGACAGAAAGACCGACCCATGATCTGTGGTGTCAGGAGAAGCAATATGATTGAAATATTACGAAAAGTCACTGCCTCTCCCGTCAATGCCAGATCACAACTGTACACCAAGGGTACCTGGTGCTATTTAATTCAGAGGAACCATAAATCTGGAGCCCGCAAAAACGCCTGACAACAGTTAAAGATGTTTTGTAAATGTGCATACATATTTATAAACAGCAGAAGCAGACGAACAGAGTAAGTGTGCTTCCCCTAAAGTCATCTGAAAGTCAAAAAACGCCATTAATTACTTTGTCACGACAACCTTGTTCAATTTCATCTCAGGTGACTTATCAGCTTTGATGCAGAGCTGAAATTTTAATACCAAATTGCAACCAGCTACAGAGGCAGCCTACCTTTAAAACACAGAGCTTCTCTTTCTTCTGGGCAACATTAGCTAATCTGCCCTGACAGAGGAGGGCTCTTCGGAACTAGCTAGCAAGTCTCCCAAATATGAAGCAGTAACCCAAATGTCAATTACTTTTCCAGTGGTAGACAAATTGCTAGCACACTAATGCAATTTAAGCCCAATAATTAGATAACAGGACTACAGAGAGGGCCTGGTGACAGAGCTTGTGAGATAATAGAATCCAGTGTCCTACTTCTTAAATATTAACATCATTCTGTCTCAGTCAATCGGTTTATGGTAATTTAAAAAAGGGCAAAGCAAATTCCTTTTATTGCTAATAATATTGTGCTACTGCAGAGTTAGCTTTGAAGGTTAACAATCTATGGGGTCAAAACTTAATCATGTGTTATTGTGCATTTATGCTGCTTTTTTTTTTTTTTTCTTTCATCTCTTTCTTTTGGAATGCCCTCTTGGTGAAAAGCCAAGGGTTTATGAAACACACACACGTGTGTGCAAGCACACAGAATGCACTGACAAAAGACAGCCAACTCAATTAAAAACAATATAAAGGAATCAATTCATTGGTATCATATGCATTCTGTGTGTGTCTCTTAGCTGTTCAGTCATGTCTGACTGTCTTCGACCCCTGGACTGTAGTCTTCTCTGTCCATGGACTTCTCCAGTCCAGAACACTGGAGTGGGTTGCCACTCCCTAGGGGGTCTTCCCAACCCAGGGATCAAACTCAGATCTCCTGCATTGCTGGCATACTCTTTACCGTCTGAGTCACCAGGGAAGACCATCCTAAAATACACATACATTCTAAATATCTCAACTTGATCACCTTTTCTTTCCCCAATAAATGGCTCATTTGAAGGACATTAAAGATATGCCTACAGACTAATCTCAAATACCATATGCTCCCCTCCCCAACACTATGCTGCTCACACTTTTACGCTTAGATTCAAATACCCCCATAGAGTAATTGTTCAAATTTCAATTAAAAACAGTGACTTTTTCTCTTTTTAGGGGCAGCTGGATATATGTTGTTACTTTCATTTACTAGATTTTTCTTTCAAGTGCCTAATGAGTTTTGAAGTTCTAGAAACTGAAGTTCTAGAAAATAAGCCAGGACAAGCATAAATTCCCCTGAGACAGTATCTCCCTAATATTTTTTTGTAATTTATCTGAACAGGGAGTCAGATGGGCTGATGTTCACCTGGTCACAACGTGGATTCCAAAACGACAACCTAAAGATCACATTCTGAACCTCCAGTTTCCTGACAATACGACCAGAGAAATTAAAGCTTTAAAAACTGTCTTTGAGGAGGAACTTTTGGAAAATCAGGTACGTATATTGGGTGGGGAGTGTCTAAGAGTTGAATATCACTGACATTAGAAGTAATATGAATGGGGTTTCCCTGATGGTCCACTCCTTAAAAATCTGCCTTCAAATGCAGGGGACACAGGTTCAAACCCTGGGCTGGGGAAAATAAGATCCCACATGCAAAGGAGCAACTAAGCCCATGTGCTACAACCACTGAGCCAGCATGCCACAGCTAGAGAACACACATGAGACACTTTCGCACACCACAACCAGAGAACCCACATGCTATCACCAGAGACACTCTCGCACACCACAACCAGAGAACACACATGCTACAACCAGAGACGCCCTCGCACACCACAACCAGAGAGCACACGTGCTACAACCAGGGACACCCTCACACATCACAACCGAGAACCCACGTGCTACAACCAGAGACACTCTCGCACACCACAACTAGAGAACACACGTGCTACAACAGAGACACTCTCGCACACCACAACTGGAGAACCCACGTGCTACAACCAGAGAAGCCCTCGCACACCACAACCGGAGAACCCACGTGCTACAACCAGAGACGCTCTCGCACACCACAACTAGAGAACACACGTGCTATCACCAGAGACACTCTCGCACACCACAACCAGAGAACACACATGTTAAAACAGAGACGCCCTCGCACACCACAACCAGAGAACCCACGTGCTATAACCAGAGACACTCTCGCACACCACAACCAGAGAACCCACGTGCTACAACCAGAGACACTCTCGCACACCACAACTAAGACTCAATGAAGTCATTTAAAAAAATAAAATTAAAGAAAAGCAGTAATAGGTATCCCTGGGTTTTCTCTCCATGTCTACCAAGATGTGCTTAGAGACTGTAAGAAACAATCAACTGGCTGGATTAAAAAAAATAAAATTATGTATGTCATTTTGGACGCAGGCCTGCCAGAGACCCATGACACAATAGCAGAGTTGATACCACGTTGAGCATTAATATGACTTTTCTGCATATTTGCATTCTTGAATCAGGTACAACCAGATAATATAAGCACCAATCCAACAGGAATACGGTTAGACATTTCCTTAAGAAAGTTCTAAAGGTGCATCCTGACTTATTTGTGAAACTGCCTGTAACTTGAGAAGTTCTTGAGAAGCACCCTTTTTCCCTCTAACTCAGTGTCCTCTTTTACAAA
This sequence comes from Muntiacus reevesi, assembly GCF_963930625.1. Classification (NCBI taxonomy): domain Eukaryota; kingdom Metazoa; phylum Chordata; class Mammalia; order Artiodactyla; family Cervidae; genus Muntiacus; species Muntiacus reevesi. Next base: position 184,354,503 of record NC_089250.1, on the reverse strand, counting down.
ACAAGCAAGATGAGCCAAATAACCTCAAGACTCCTTTAAGGCTGACAAGAAAATCCCGAGTCAACAGGAATGACAATAAATGATCCAATCACAAAGCGGATCTCTCAGAGCTATCCAAAATCCCTAGACAATGCTTGAGTGTTGGAATAAATTTACATCAGGGATATATATTAATGCATGAGGCAAGATCCTAAAGCAAACAAGTCAATCCTAAAGGAAATCAACACTGAATATTCATTGGAAGGACTGATGCTGAAACTGAAGCTCCAATACTTTGGCCACCTGATGCGAAGAGCTGACTCTGGAAGAGACCCCGACTCATTGGAAAAGACTCATTGGAAAGACTGAGGGCAGGAGGAGAACAGGACAACAGAGGTTGAGATGGTTGGATGCCATCACTACTTCAGTGGACATGAGTTTGAGCAAACTCCAGGAAATAACGAAGGACAGGGAAGCCTGGCATGCAGCAATTCATGGGGTCACAAAGACTCAGACACCACTTAGTAACTGAACAACAACAAATGAGACAAGACACCATTGAGACACACCTCATGTGAAAGTTAGGTTCCCCATGAATGTGTAAAGCAAAATACACAATGAAGGCACTTCCCTGGTGGTTCAGTGGTTAAGACTACAGTGGAAGCAAGGTTCGATCACTGATCAGAAAACAGATCTCTCATTCTGCATAGCCAAAAAAAATAATGTCCAGTGGAATCGAAAATATATCTTTGTTTGGAAAGGGCCACACTGGAAATTACTTAATGATGGGGCAAGCTATGTTTTTCTCACAACTCAGGACATACTATTTTTCATTCAGTGGAGCACAAGATGAAGTGGTTGACTTGCATTTAAGGTCACGGGGAATCGAATGTATTCTTGGTCACATGAGCTCCTCTGGGATGTTCACCACAGAGAACTGAACCCCCAGTATTTACCTCCCATCCCACGCTCCCTCTGACAGTCAGTTCTATTACAATGTTCCTTCTGAAAACACACATGCATTCCAATGCAGAGACGGAGTCGGAAGCAACTGGAGCATAATTCGATTTCACATTTGCTCACGCTTGGTTTCATCTGCAAAAAAACATAGGTTAACACAGAAAACTCCACCCAGCCGGAACTGCACACACACACATGCAAGCAGACACCGTGAACGAGGCGTGTCACCCCAGTTCACAGCCTGTGCTATGAGTCACCACTCATTTACATCTGGCACAGTAACTTTCCAGCCAATTTCAGATAACTCTCTGTTTCTCTCACTTCACAGTAGCTCATCAACTGCACCCCTTCTGATGCTCATTTCCTCAGAAAACATCGAGTCTTCTTCAAGGTGAAACGTCACATTTACTGTAGCGTTTATGTGGCTTCCCAGGTGGCACCAGTGGTAAAGAACTCACCTGCCAATGCAGGAGACATAAGAGATGCAGGCTCAATCCCTGGGTCAGGAAGATCCCCTGGAGGAGGGCATGGCCACCCACTCCAGTATTCTTGCCTGGAGAATCCCATGGACAGAGGAGCCTGGTGGGCTACAGTCCAGCGGTTGCAAAGAGGCAGACACTGAGCGACTCATTTAACACACACAGAACCGTGCCACTGCTCGTGTGTGTGTACATCATTTTGTGTCACTGATGAAGTTCCCCATGGTCCCATTCTCCCCATAACCCCTGTGTTGTTTTTTTTTTTTTCCACCCCTGTGGTTTTTACTGTGAAACTTTTGCACAGTGCAGTGATTTAGGAACACAGATGTCACGTTATAGGAAAACTGATGGTACATGTTCCCAAGGAGAGAAAGGGTGGGTGGCATCAACACCATTTGATTCTTTTTTCTTTCTCTCCTATCAGGTGACTTGATTATATTTCAGTCTCTTAAAATTGCAGTCTTTAGGGGCAAACAGTAAAAACATTTGAGCAAAGGGTTTCAGCAAAGGAACACAGAGAGACCACCTGCCTTATCGTCATTAGGGAGGGGTCTGCTCTTCTTGATGCAGCAGCTCTAATATAAATATACTGTGTTTATCTTTCCAGAAATATGAGGTCGCCTCCTGCTCCTCCACTGTCTTTCAACATCAAGGTGTTCCCTGAGATAACAGAAACAATTTGGCTTCCCTTCGAAGGGTGTCCTCACAGAAGCTCAACGCCAGCACCTCTGAACATCTTCATTTGTATTTTCCAAGTGGTGCCATCTCTGGGCCTGGCTGTGCCCGTCAACCCATGCTGTTTATCCAAGGTCAAACACCCTGGATGGCTGGGTGTCAGTGAACATTCCAGTTATAGTTTATGGCTATGCTCAAGACTGTTTTGCACAGTCCAGGACATAACTTATGTGCTTTTGTTCTAGCCTTGATAACCTGCTGATAGGGAGCTGTGGCTAAGGGTGCTAGCAGAGCGGGATATAAATTTGTGCTAGCAAGCATCCCATACAAGAAAAAAAAATGTACACTGAGACCCCAAGTCTTCACTGACATACAGTTTTACTTCTTTTGTGGTTTCCACAGATTACACCCATCCAACCCACATATCTCCCCGCAAAAGTTTGAGATGCACAGTGCCAGGTAAGTTAAGTAGCCAATGTAAATGATCTCCATCAGGTGAGTATTATTTAGTTAATTCAGACCCATTATATTATTACAGAGATTAAAGACCTTTTGGTCCAACGTGCTAGAAAAGCAATAAATCTGAATTAGATCTACCATTTCAGTCACTCAGGATTAGACCTCTTGGTGATGTGATCCATTAACATGCTTTAAATCTATTGATTCAGCCTAGAAAGACACAATTTAAACTCAGAAGTCACAAAATGAACTTTCCATTAAGTTTGGGAGACTCTGGTCACAGCTCATTTGACTTTTATGAACTAGAAAATGTGATGTAGACCACAATGGCATTCTATTAGGGGAAATCATGCATTTAACCATGTAGCAAAATACTGTAGTCAATTATGTGAACACACACCTATTTTACACATGACTGGTTTTCTGACTTTAAATTATTAAGGATGTGCATTTAGCTTGTTTTAAGGACTATTTACTCCCAAGGAAGAGATCCATGATAAAACTTGGTGCAAAACAGTAAATGAATATTTTTCATTTATATTACACTTTTTTTCAATAAGAAACTGAAATTGAGCACAGAAAGTTTTGTTGTTGTATTTCTTTGCCTCAGAAGAGAAAACACGTGATCTGTTTGCTTTTTATAAGTGAAAAAATGTATTTTATCAAGGAGAGAAAAAAAACGCAATCAGAAGCAGATTTTGAGATTCATATGCCAGTCTGAAAAATATAGTGATAGTGTTAAAAAAAAAAAAAAGAAAAAGGTGGCAATGGGCAGGGGCGGGGGGAACTATTTAGATAAGGTTTAGTTTCTCTTTTCTGGAGTTCATCTTAGTGGTGTACTCTATAAACATCATTTTCTCTCAATATAATTTTGTTTATATTAGTATTATACTTAAGCCAGACTATATTAATACTAGACTCATTATTATTCTATATTTCAGCAAGGGTACACTTTAGTTCCAAATATAATTCAACCCAGTTCTTCTTTGAATCCATCATCACCAATTTTTAACGGTTACACTTCTCTCCCAGGTTCACAGTCATAAAACTCTGACTATTCAAAGGCCTGAAATCTTAGAAATGAGCTAATTCAAATCCCCCATTTTCAAAAGATAAATCCCACAGGGGTTAACGGACACGCTCAAGGCCACACAGCCCCACAAAGTCAAGTCACTACTCAACCACTCACGTCCTCTATTTCTACCTCTTAAAAAGAGACTCCCTCTTCATTTTTCTCAAATAAGATCTCTCCTGGGCTTCATTCACAAAGGCACAGACAAAACTTGTAGTATCCTGAAAAGGTCTGGAGATTGTGCCTATCTACAAATTATTCCTTTGAATCTAGCTTATCATCAAGTCTCCATAATTCCTCTATCTACTCAAAATAGTTTTATCCCCCCTTCTGTAGAGTTCACGTCATCTTGGTTTTCACCCCCTGAACATCTGTCTGGAAGCCCAGTGAAAATCAGTGCTGTAATTTCTTGTCCCACAAATCATCCAGCATCAAGTAAATAGACTCTATCCCCCCTATTAGCGGGTGTTGGTCCCTGCAGGATATACCTAAGCCAGGCTAAGTTCAACAAATCATACAGAAGTTGCTAATAGGAATTGGTAATGAATTGTGCTCTGATGGGGCTGGGATGACAGAGTGAGTTGTGCTGGCCTGCAGAACATGGGTGAGTGGAATACATATATGATTTGCCAAGATGGCAGAGCCAAGACAGACTGGGGTATGGTAGGTGGGATGAGGGTTTTGATTTCAGTTTCAGACATAATGAATGAAAGATATCCATGGACAATTCACGGTCAGGGAGTAACTGGAGATACGTATGAAGAAATATGAGTCTCAAGTTCAGAAGAAACAGTTGATACTAGAATTAATATTTGTGTGTGTGTGCTCAGATGCTCTGAAGTGTCCAACTCTTTGCGATCCCATGGACTGTGGCCCACCAGGCTCCTCTGTCCATGGGATTCCCCAGGCAAGAATACTGGAATGGGCTGCCATGCCCTCCTCCAGGGGATCTTCCTGACCCAGGATCATGTCCTACATCTCCTGCATTGTGGGAGGATTCTTTACCTGTTTGAGCCAACAGGTAAGCCTACTAGAATTAATATTTGGGGGAGCGATAAAGATGTACTTGGAGCTTAAAAACAAAGATTAAAGGAGGTCACCCAGAGAGAGAGAGAGAGTAGGGAGTAAGAAGAAATGAGACCATGAATAGTGTCCACATCTTCTTTTCCAATTTTTTCAAAATAAAAGCAATTATTAGAAGCTAGTATGAATAATTACACACCAACAAATCAGAAACTTCAAAACCAAGTATAAATTTCTAGGAAGATGCAATCCACTTAGATTTTAGCATGATGGAGTTAAGAAAAATCAGAACAAACCTACAGCTTACTAGGTAGACTAAAATAGTACTCATAAAGAATTCCTAACAAAGAAGATTCCCAGAATAGATGATGTAACAGGATAAGTCCAAAAATGCTAAATTGGTGTCATTTTGTAAATTGTTAAATTTGTGTAATTCGACACAAATACATTCAAAATTTCAACACATCTTTAAACATATATGCATTTAATCAAAACTATTTCAGAAGCTCCCAATATAAAGTTCTATAGCTGTGCTTCAGTCATTGGCCAGATGTGTTTTCAACCAATGGATTTAACTTATACCTGGGTAAATACATTTTTTTCTTCTCTTTTACTCTACTCCAATATACACAGTGCCAAAGAAAGCACAAAATAGATGCTTTAAAAATGCTGTTGGATGGTATTAAACACCATTTCAGCTTTTGGAATTCAGTGTAGGCGAAAAAGAGAGATGACCTCGATGCAGAAAATGCAATAAAAGACAGGACAGGATGGGAAATCAATGTCTCCATTTGTAAAGAGAGAGAGAGAGAGAGAGAGAGAAAAAGAGAGAATGAACCAGACATTATTAGCATGATATATAAGCTCCACATAGCCCCATTTATATCACTTGTATTAAGGATAAATTGCCTGAATAAATTCTATTATTCTAAGAAACAGCACAAATAACAACCTGACAGCATCAGGAAAAAAATGGAAATAATAACGTTGATATTGCTAGAATTGTGTGTTATTTCTCCATTTCCAGTTTCATGGATCTAGTTAGGCAATAATTCAAATTTGAAGGTGGGTTCAGTTTTTAAAGTCAAATTCATGTATCCAAATTGAAATCTTCCAGAATGAGAAACTAATTATTTTTTTTTCAAAAAATAAAAAGGCCTGGACTTATTGTCTACTGTGTTCCATGTTACATGTTAAGTACTTTGCACAATTTGCACCTAAGCTCAATAATTTGGCCACCTGATGTGAAGACCCGACTCAATGGAAAAGATGCTGATACTGGGAAAGATTGAAGGCAGGAGGAGAAGGGGGCAAAAGAGGAGGAGATGATTGGCTGGAATCTCAATGGGCATGAGTTTCAGCAAACTCAGGGAAATAGAGAAGGACAGGGAACCCTGGGGTGCTGCAGTTCATGGAGATGCAAAAAGTCAGAAACGACTTAGCAACTGAACAATGACAACCACCCACCAAAACTGGAAATATGGTATTATTATGCCTATTTTATTGACTATGGAACTGAGGCTACATCAGTTCACTTAAACTAACACAGCTAGTGACCTGGAAGAGATAAAATTGCAACACACAATTTTCTCTACTGACTGGTAGTGATATGTGAGCTTTGGAATCCTGGGCTTAAATTCCTGAAGGCTTTCTTAAATTGAGTGGCTTAACTGAGACATTTTTGAGCCTTGGTTTCCTTATCTGATGCCTCTTTAGACAGCTGTTTGAAGCACTAAGTCAGAACGTATGCAAAGCACTGAATGCAGTGCTAAGTAACTTATCAGTAAAGGGTGGCTGATAGGAGAAACAGAAGACCAGGAGACAGAGGTCACAATCTTGGAGGCAACTTCACTTAGACAAAAGCAAATAAAGAGGAGACATTGAAAAAAGAAAAAAGAAGAAGAAACCCAACAAAACAACAATCTTAATCCTCAGTCTTCCTAATTTTAATCCTAAACTTCCTAGAGCTTACTTTCTAATATCCTTCTCAACAAAACCTCTATTAAAAAAGTATGGCCATCGTTCTGTGTCAAAATACTCAACTTCCAGGAAGAGCTAGTCTGATTGGCCAGGCCCATTCATGTCTTTCCTCAGTCCAATCACATATTGCTGGTAAGTGGCAATCGATAGATCTTTGATCTATTGGGAGATACACTGAAGCCTTGAATGAGGTTTTCTAAGAAAAGGTGAACAGGTGGGGTGGACACACAGCCTCACCAACAGGATTCATTAGCACTGAAACCATTACATCCCTTAGCGAGTTAGAGATGAACTGTAAGGGGGTAACTTTTATTTGGCTCTAATCATACATTTCCTCAAGGAACAAAGATAAATATTCCAAATATTCCATAGTTTACACTGAATGGAACTTTTCCTGGCTCTTAGCTCCAACGCCTGAATTCAGGTAGGACACACTGCTTAAAGATTGCTTTTCTCTGGTGAATAGTAGCTTTGATCCTGCATCTTATGGGATGGAGTCCAGTGAAAATGCTTTCTATTAGTGAGAATATGCAATGTTCAGATTAACATGTATATACTACTATATATAAAGTAGATAGGAACTTCCCTAGCCGTCCAGTGGTTAGGACTCTGCATTCCCACTGCAGGGGTCATAGGTCTGATACCTGGCCAGGGAATTAAGATCCTGTATGCCTCAAGGCATGGCACCCCATCCCCCAAAAAGGGTAGTAATGGATGTGAGAGTTAGACTAAAAAGAAAGCTGCGCACTGAAGAATTGATGCTTTTGAACCATGGTGTTGGAGAAGACTCTTGAGAGTCCCTTGGACAGCAAGGAGATCAACCAGTCCATCCTGAAGGAAATCAGTCCTAAACATTCATTGGAAAGACTGATGCTGAAGCTGAAACTCCAATACTTTGGCCACCTGATGTGAAGAACTGACTCATTTGACAAGACCCTGATGCTGGAAAAGACTGAAGGCGGGAGGAGAAGGGGAATACAGAGGATGAGATGGTTGGATGGCATCACCGACTCAATGGACATGAGTTTAAGTAAACTCCTGGAGCTGGTGATGGACAGGGAGGCCTGGTGTGCTGCAGTCCATGGGGTCACAAACAGTTGGACACAACTGAGCGACTGAACTGAACTGAATGGCACCTACCTCATAGGATTGGCATAACTTAAAATAGATAAACAGTTGGACTTACTGTATAGCACAGTCAATACCTTATAATAACCTATAATGGAAAATAGTCTGAAAAAGAATACACACACATATGTGTGTGTGTGTGTATACACGTGTGTATAACTGAATCACTTTACACCTGAAACTAACACATTGCAAATTAACTATACTTCAACTTTAAAAACAGTTTAATAAAACCAATGTTCACTGAAAGCTTTTAAAGCAGCAGACCTCATGCTAAACACTTCACTGATATATATATATATATATATATATATATATATAATTTAATCATTCAGCAACCTTACAAGATTGGTATTATTATCATTCGAGATTTGTATATGAAAAAACAGACACAGACAGACTAGAGTATATATCCACCAAGTTAGTTCATGGTGGCATCGAGATATAAATTTGATCTCCTCTACCACATCTCTGTAATTTGGGTACCAGACATTTTCTGCTATTACGAGAAAATATTTAATGACAGTCCTCATTAAAGACTCATGGATGGGTAAAATTGTGAGTGAGCATGTGTGCCTACAACAAAGAGGAGAAGGAGAGAAGGGAAGGGAAAGAGAGAGAGACCCCAAAGAAGGGAGAGAAGGAAGAATGAAGGAGGAGGGAAGGGCTGAAATGAAGACAGGAAAGGAAGCTAACACTAGAACTAAGAATGACATTACTCATCTTCCTGGTTGTTTCTCTAGAAGACAAAACGCCAAGCCCACCTCCACCCCACTCATTAGTCAGCCAGGAACACCAATCTGATGCGACATGGTAAGGGCACAACCATCCTGCAGTTAATGGAGTAGAATGTCTTCCCAGCCTCCAAAGATGGGTCCAGAGAAGCATTCTGGGAAAATCTCACTGTACTAAATGGCACTGACATCCTCTCTCCTAAGGCACAGTGGGGAAGAAAACACAGGGACTTAATAGTGATTGATGTGGGTGGGAGGTAAGGCTGAATTGCTCAGGGCTAAAAAACATGCCCAGAAGGAACTGAATGTTGTCATCTCATGCTTCCTGACTCAATCCACTGGGTGCTGTTTAAGGCCATTTTGTCCCAAGAAACATGTACAGAATTCCAAGTCTGAGATGGATTCCTTTGTTACTATGTCAGCTTAATGGTGCCTTCATTACAGAAGATGATTCTTTCCTCCCCAAATCGCGATGTTTCCTTTAGGGGGCCTTATGATCTAGTAGAAAATTCTCAGAACCAAGAATCACAGCTCTTGGGTTCCAGGTAAAGCTCTGTTGTGGATTTCCATAAGAATTTCAGTATGTCATGAAAGCTCTCTGGCGTGAGTCCCCACCCACCCCCCACTTTGTTAAACAAACAAAAACCTCTTTTAAAACTCTAAAGTACCATCAGAGGCATCAGAAATTCAATTTCAGACCACGCAAAATACTACAGGTTATTCTTGTTCTCTTCCTTTCATTTCACCATGTACCTTTTCGATACAATATTAGCCTTTTTTTCTATCCAGCAAAGAACGTATTAAGTGGCACACCCATACCTGTAAAAATAAATGGCCACTGGGCCTTCCTTGGTGGTGCAGAGGTAAAGAATCGGTCTTGCAATGCAGGGGACATCAGTTCAGTCCCTGGTCTGGGAAGATCCCACCTGCCATGGGGCAACTAAGCCTGTGGCCACCGCTATTGAGCCCTCGTGCAGCAGCTGCTGAAGCCTGCGTGCTCTAGAGCCTGTGCTCTGCAACAAGAGAAGTCACCACAATGAAAAGCCTGTGCACCGCAACTAGCCCAAACACAGCGACCAAAACCCAGCAGAGCCAAAGATAAATAAATACTTAAACAATGAATAAGTGGCAACTGTAAAGCAGGGTGTGGTTAGTATTTCCTACCACGATACACTTGCTGAGAGGTGGTGCCACGTGCCACCTCTACCTTCTCGAAGCCAAAACCTGGCCTCATTTTCCAGTGAAAGTAAATGTCATTCCTCCCCTTCCTTGGCAATAATTTCAGCTGCAATGGAAAGCTTGAAACAGTAGGTTATAATTGCAGGCACCACAGTAGCAGGAGTGCAATGTTAACAGCCAATTAATAGAATATTTTCAGGTAAGACGCTGCTGGAAAATCCCGCTGTAGACCGATACCCACGCTCACCAGTGGAGGTGACTCCAGTTTAGCTCGTGCTTGTATCAGATGAGAAAACACAGGCACATTATTCAATCCGACCAAGCTGTCTGTTCAGGAGATGCTTTAGGAGTGATTAATGACAGAAAGCAAAGAGGAACTGCTCAGACCTTGGCTGCCAAGGTCAAAGGCACAGGCAGACAGAACCAGGAGAGGCAGGGAGGCTGCCCGGATCTGGATTTCGGCCGTCGGCCTCAAGTTTTGGCTGGAGCCCCGGGCGTGTTGTCATTCCCCCTCCCTTGCAGTGGGACCACACACAAGATGGAGAGGCATATGGTGCCTTCTCCAGACTCGGCGTAAACGTGGGCTCTGATTTAAGCTTTAAACCTTTTAGAATCCCTCGCCAGCAAGATAAAATATATAAGCCATGATATTCCGAGCACCATATTTTGTGCAATATGCCGAGTAGCACGTGGTTCAGTGATTTTGAGGGTAGAGTCAACAGCGACTGAGTCAAGCCACATCTTTGATGGGGGAAACTGACAGGTGTGTGTTCGCTGGAAGGAAAACGTTAGGCCAATAATAATAATGATGCCATCGACCATTCATCGAGGGCTTGTATGTTACAGGCACAGTGCTGACAGCTTTATATAGATTTTCTCATTTAAACTGCATAGCAAACTTATGAGGTAGATCTTTTTATCATCCTAATTTTCTGAAGGAAGCAACAAAGCCTTAGAAAATTAAATCATTTGCTCCAGGTCGTCTGGTTAGTTACATGAAGGCAGGAGTCAAACACAGGTGATAAGACTCCAGAACCTGCACATCTAACATTATAACATAATGTCCATATTATAGATACTATAGAAATACTATACAGTTCAGTACCTACACTGTATACTGAACATTACTCATCTTCTGCTTTGATTTTGATATATAAATTCTGTACAATCAAGGACACTAAATGATACATCAAAGCAATGTGAACTCATTCAAATGACTGTTCATTCATTCATTCGCTTATTCAAGCACTAATTGAACATGTGCAGACTATGAAGCACAGGAAAATGCCTGGAGGACTTTACAAATATACATTCCAGGTCTATCCATGCAGCAGACTTGTTTTGATAGCTTTCGCTCCAGTCTTTGAGCTTGAGTTAAAAAAAAAAAAATACACATATATTAATGGGGCTTCTCTGGTAGCTCAGATGGTAAAGAAACTGCCTGCAATGTGGGAGACCCAGGTTTGATCCCTGGGTTGTGAAGATCCCCTGGAGGAGGAAATGGCAACCCACTCCAGTATCCTTGCCTGGAGAATCCCACAGACAGAGAAGCCTGGCAGGCTACAATCCATGGGGTCACATATTAAAATCAACTCACAAAACATTTCTCTTCTTCATTTCATAGAAAAAGAGAACATGGTACATCAGTTTGGAGTGGGGGTATATATAAACTTCAAGAGTGAGATTTTCTCAACCTTAACCACAAATGGAAAGAGAAAATCCTGAGAAACAGGCGAATTAAGCCCCCGAGTAAATGCAACAAGCAGTCTTTTGGACCCACTTCCATCAGTACAAGGTAATGGTTTAAAATGATCCCAGTCAATTCAGCAAGTAGGACAGTGAGCCACATCCCTGAACTGTGAGTGCTCAGACAGCCAGGCTGTCTCCCAAGGCTTCAGCAGGCCTGGTGGGGGCAGGTGGATTAACAGCACCAGAGGCCTGGATGCCAGGTCAGAACCACGGGCACTGCCCAGATCCCTCTGCCTCCCTCAGGGCTCAAACTTGCCCTCCTGCCTGAGAGGGTAGCGGGGACTATTTGACAGTGCTTGCGAGAGTCTACCAGTGCCAGCTGCACTTTTCCCTGTGGGCAATTCAAAAATAAATAAGCAATGGAGGTACACAGAGAAAGCACACAGACGCAAGCAGGACTCTTCCAAGGGTGGTTGTGCTACAAGCGTAGCGAGCAACTGGGGGAGATGGTTATTAAACTCCCACATTCCTAACACCCCACCCCAAGCTGACTCAGGGCCAGAACAATGAGTCTCCGCCCACCCTGGGCCTTAAGAATATACACATTTTAGCACATGCAAAAAGAGACGTGTTTGCATGTGAAAATATACACAGGCTTGACTAATCCGCGTGCACCATGACCCCACCCCAACCTTTTTTTAACTCCAAAAACATTTTGTGTTGGGGTATAGCTGATCAACAACACTATGGAAGTTTCAAGTGAGCAGCACAGGGACTCAGCTATACATATACACGAATCGGTTCTCCCCAAAACCCCATCCTGTCCAGGCTGGCACACAACATCGAACAGAGTTCCATGTGCTATACAGTAGGTCCTTGTTGGCTGTCCATTTTAAATAAAGCAGTGTGTACATGACCTTCCCAAAGTCCCTAACTATCCCTTCCACCCCGGGCAATCAAAAGTTCGTTTTCTAAGTCTGTGATGCACAGCCCTTCTGAGAGGCCTAAATGACAATTGCTCTGAGAAACCACTGAAGTTCCCTGCAGCCAGGTAGCAGGCATCTCTGCATCAACTAGGGAAAGATTCCTTCTGAGTTGGCAAACACAGGTCCTTGTAAGTCTGTGAGCCTGTAAGACGCTGTTTCAACGCTGTTTCCTGATGCAGACAAGAAAGGCCCATTTCCAGTCTCTTTGTAAGCACCGTGCTGTCGGCTTCATCCTGAACACTGGTTATATTTGGCTTTATAACATTTGCTATGAAAGCATTCATTATAATACCCATCTGACAGCTGTTGGTAAACAAAACACTGGCATGACAACAGATGGAAAATGGAATCATTCCGAGGTGTAGGATGTCACAGGTAGTTTTCAGAGGTCATCTGAAACCACACACAACATGGAAGACAGAGAATCTGTGCCAAGTCCATTGCAGGTTAGATAAATAAGGTGTCTGAATATTTCGGAACTGACTAGCTTCATGCTGCATTATGCTTATGTGTGCTCAGTCTCTTAGCCATGTCCGACTCTTTGTGACCTCCCTGGACTGTAACTGAAAGGTTCCTCTGTCCACGGCATTTTCCAGACAACAATACTGGAGTGGGTTGCCATTTCCTTCTTCAGGGGATCTTCCTGACCGGGGATCGAACCTGTATTTCCTGTATTGGCAGGAAGATTCTTTACCACTAATGTCATCTGGGAAACCCAGCATTGGGCTTGAGGTCTCACTAAGTTTTGGTTCACTAAATTTCCTCCTAATTCCTTTTATTTCAGATCCCTTCATAAAGAAAATCAAATTGCACTTTTAACCCTAAATGTTGGGTAACACAAAATTGATATATCTGGCAAAGAATGAACTGGATGTACTTCACATCTCAGCATCAGGCAAGTTTGCAACATTTTTATTTGCATTTAAGGATAAGAATGATGAGGCATACCATAATACTATGTTCCTTATATATATTTCTTCCTCTACTTCATGCAATGTGGGCTCATTACTTCCAAGATTTCTTCGTTCACAGTTTTATAGTTTTTAATTTAGTTGCTGAAGTTGATGGCACTCGGGTAGCCAAGAAACAAGGAGTTAGCAGAAAATACTAGCAGGGACAAAATATATTGATCTCTGTTTTGTTTTCTTCACAGCTGAAGGTTTCTGGGATCATACACCTTTTTTCTTTGTCTGAAATAGACAATAACCTCAGGGAAGAAATTGCTAGCCAGGATTATAAAGACTGTGTTTCGTGTTTTGTCATCTTCTTTCACTAAAACAAAAGTCAGTAGTGGCAGATACATTTCATCTCAAACCTTTAATTGTTTCCTGGTCTTGAGGAGTAAAAACTTTTAATTCTCATGGTAGAAAATTAGACAAACAGAAGGATGCATTAAAATAAATCACTGACGGTCTGCTTCCCTGAGATAACCACTGTTGATGCTTTACTGTATTCCATTTCAGATACGTGTGTGTGAGACAGAAAAGAAAACATATATATATATATATATATATATATATATATATATATTTCAGGCAACATATGTGTTGAAAGCTTTTTTATGGCATAATGAGAATAGTTCAGATTAAATACACATACACATACACACACGTACCTAAAACCCTTAATATTTGTAACATTCTAAAAGGTACCAGATCCAGGGACTTCCTTGATGGTCCAGTGGTTAAGAATTTGTCTTTCAATACAGGGGACGGGGATTCGATCCCTGGTCAGGGAATTCAGATCCCACATGCCTTGGGGCATCTAAGTTCGAGAGCTCCAACTAGAGAAGCCAGCACACCACAATAAAGACCCAGCAGGACCAAAATAAAACAAATAAGTAAAAGGTCCCAGGTCCAGACAGGAAAGCTCTCTCCATCCTCGGTGTGTGCCCACTAGTTAACACTACCGTAGTCTTCCTCTTCCTCTGCCCACCCTTCCACCACCGCCCACTTTGCCAGAACACCCAAGCAGCCCCCAAGCAAGGGATCTCTCGCCTCCTGAACATGAATTAAGCCCATCCACTGTGCACGTGTGCCCTGGCAACTCTTGTGTTCCGGCTTCCACCTGGATTCATACAAACGTCTACCCACTGCTGCAGACTCAACTCCCGTTTGGTATCCTCCGGTCTCTTCTTCACAAAACGGCCGGAGGAATCTTCTAAACGCATGTGGGATCACCTGACTCCTGTATTCACAGGTACCCCTAAGGCTCCCCCACTCACGGCGGCTGAGATGATGCCCGCTGTCCGCCTCCTGCCTTCCTGTTTCAGCCTTCCCCCGCTCCCTCCTCCTCAGCGGGCACACAGCTAGGTCGCTGCAGCACTGTCATCTTAGACGGAACACCATTCCTCTGCTCCTGCCCTTCTCTCATTGCCTAAACCGACCCTTCTCTCGACTGAAACCCCTTCACCCAGCTGAAGTGGCTTCATTGAGAATGCAGAATACTTTCCTTGACCTCCTATCAGTAGCCCCACAGCATCTCATGTTTCCCCCACCAAAGCACTTAGGCCAAAGGATGAGGACGGCTTTCTCATTGTGAATCGACTCTAAAGGTGTTTCTCTGGTGAACCACTGCATCCCCTCTGTGTGTGTGTGTGTGTGTGTGTGTGTGTGTGCGCGTGTGTGCGTGTGCGCACTCAGTTGTGTCCAATTCTTTGTGACCCCACAGACTGTAGCCCGCCAGGCTCCTCTGTCCATAGGACTTCCCAGCCAAGAATACTGGAGTGGGTTGCCATCTCCTCCTCCAGAACATCTTCCTCACCCAGGGATCAAACCCATGTCTCCTGCATCTCCAGCACTGGCAGGCGGAGTTTTAACTGATCCGTAATAACGGATCCATGCCAGATGGCTATTAAGTCAACACAGTTCACCTGTAACACTTAATAGATGAAGAAGGACAGCTGTAGAAACGTCCAATGACATGTCCGGATCTTGACTCATGACAGGATCAGAGTGGAGACTCAGCTGTCCCGATTCAGGGCTGCTGCACACCCAGGCCGCCCCACCTTCACGGGGGTATAATGCTGCAACCTGACACCAAGCGCTCGGAAGACTGATCTGCCCCCGGATCTCAGTCTCCACCAGCACCAGTCGTGCCATGTTCACTGCTCCTATCACCTCAATCAGGTCAGCATCATCTCCAGACACAGCTATGGCTACAGCAGCTTCCACCACACCTCCTGACTTCAGTCTGCCCTCACCCTGATCCATCTAGCTGCAGCCCAGGACCTGATAGGCACCGAGAAAATCTCTCCATGGCTCTGCTTTCAACAAGAAACTGGAGGCAAGTTCCAGTTCTGCTCCTGGACCTCAAATCCCCTACTCACTTGCCCCATCAAAATCATCTCTATTCTCAGCATCTCTCCACATGGTCCTCTCTTCAACACAGTACATATCCTAATAGACCCTCATGGACAACGTCTTTGTTCTTGCATCTGAGCCTCTGCATGTAGCAGCCCCTTCCTTCTAGATTTCTCTTTGACAATTCACACCCTCTACCTCCTCAAACTCAGTCTGAATTCCCTCATGTAGAAAAAAATCATTCCCTAATACCGCAGTCTAACCCCAAGCCATCACACAGTTGATTCTTTAAATGAATTCATCTATAAAGGAGAGGACTGGCGACCTACCACAAGGAAAGGATAAACAAGGAAAAGGATTTCATCACATTTGATCTCTAAAGCATTGCTCCATCCTGCGTACAGGATCTCAGACCAGATGAATGCCTACAAAGACACAATCATGTCAGGACAAATGCATATAAAGACACGATCATGTCAGGACAAATATTTTTCAAGTCCTCTGGGAGACCCTTCCCCTTCCATGGTGAGTAATGAATATCTGAGGAAGACAGAGAAATAATAATATGAGATCGACTTTAAGTCACAGCTATTTTGGCCAGAAAGAAGATGTGGGCCTGCCTTAAAGTCTGTGACTTTAAGGAAAACAACACATCCTGGCATCCTTCTCTGAAAGCCTCTTGCCTGCCCTATTCTTCAGGATGTCAAGGAAAGAATTCTGACTCCTACTCTCATAGTCTCCAAGCAGGCCATTATCATACATTGTCAAAAGATTAAATGATTTCTAAGAAATTATCATGTTTTAAGGCAACACAGCAACAAGTCCACAGTCTTTATACAAGCTTTATTTCTTACAGGAAAATAGACATGAACCATTTAAACACATACATTTATCAGGGTGAGATGTATTCTATTTACATAATGAAGTGGGATTTTTTTTTAACTGTTCAGTGTAAATTGGCCATCAAGCCCATCTTCCAAGGCCCTGTTTGCAAACACCATTCTATTTTGTCCTCAAGAACTAGGATGTAGTGACAAAAGGCAGGCTGGGGACAGGAAAGCGAGGCTCTGGTTTGAGTTCTGTTATTGGATACTCAAATGGCCTTAACCTCTCTGAACTTCGGTTTCTTCATTGTTAAGTGGAGATAATCAGCTTATTGTCAGTATTGAACGTCTAGTGACGGGATAAGGTTACCCAGAAGCTGGGCAGGAGGGAGGCCTCTTTGGAATGAAGTCAAGAGAGAATGGAAGGAGAAGAAACTGATAGCAAATACAGACACATTTTATTTCAGGGTTTCGTGCAAAGGAGATCAGAGAAACTGGGTGGCAGATGGAGGGGAAGGGGAGTCACAGGAGATTTTTTTTCTGTTGCATATATTATGGGATGTGCACATGGGGATGGGTGTGAGGGTGTGATCTTGTTCTGTCTAAAGGTGTCAAACACCATCTCTAAGATAGAGAGTCACAAACTGCTATCCCAACGCAAACGCCTTCCTTGTCCTCCAGACTCAAAGAACCAACGGTCTCTTTGACCTCTCTGCTTGAAAACCTAATACGTGACTTACGCTGAATATGTTCAAAAATTAACTTCCAATATCTCCCACTCTTCAATTCCCTCCCCTCCCTGCCTTCTTCCCTCCTTCCCCACCCTCCCTCCTCTAAAAATCTGCTCCTCGTGCAATCCATCTTGGAAATAGCACTTCCATTTTTGAAACGAACAGGCTAAAATAACTGCAGTAACCATCGAATCCTCTCTCTTTGGCATCCACTACCTAAGTAGACTTCTCTGTTTTTAAATACATCCAGCCTCCGACCAGTCCTCACACCTGACTGCCACCTCCCTGGCCATCTCTCACCTGGATGGCTGTGAGGCTCCCCTTGCTGGATTTCCTGCCTGCATCTTGTCCCACATCTACTCTCCACCCAACAGCAAGAGTCTGACTTTTCAAGTGTGCATCATGTCACACTGCCCCCTCTGCTCAACACCCTCCAGTGACTTCCTTTCTAGCTCAGAGCAAAATCCCAAGTCTATCCCTTGACCTTCTAAGGCCTAGAGGATCTAACTCCCAACCACTGCTAACTCTCTGATGTGATACAGGACCACTCCTGTCTCATTGCCTCCACTCCAGTTGACTCCATGCTAGCCTCCTTGCTATGAACCTGACAATCCATCCAAGTGTCTCTGTACTGGCCGTGCCTTCTGCCTGTTCCTTCTGGATATCCAGGTGGAACTCTTCCTCACTGCGTCCAGATTTCCACACTCACATCACTTATCAGAGATGCATTCTCAGACACACACCTCCGTACAAAACAGCATCCTTCATCCAATCCACTACATCCTATTCTCCTCAAAAGTGAAAAACTTAGTCACTCAGTCGTGTCCGACTCTTTGCAACCCCAGAAACTGTAGCCCTCCAGGCTCCTCTGTCCATGGGATTCTCCAGGCAAGAATACTGCAGTGGGTTGCCATTTCCTTCTCCAAGGGATCTTCCCAACCCAGGGAATGAACCTGGGTCTCCTGCATTGCAGACACATTCTTTACCTCCTTATCTTGCTTTATTTCTCTTCATGACATCATATGTCATTTCTTTTTTATGTATATGTCTGTGACCCCCACACCTCACTCCTATCTCTAAAAGAATGTAAGTTTCTTGAGAGAACTTTGTTTTTTGTTTCAGTTTTGGCTTTTGCTTTTTCACACTACATCTTTATTTTCTAAAAGACTGCCAAGACTTGAATAAGTGCTCAACGATATCTGTCACTGAATTTATATATATATATATGTTTATATATAATAATATATATAAAGTGAGGCTATATATAATGTGACATTTCTGGGTTTCCTTTCTTCCTGCAATCCTTCTTGGTAAATTAGTAATTAATATAAACAAATTTCAATGAACTCTTATATTACATGGCTAGTAAGATG
Organism: Muntiacus reevesi; assembly: GCF_963930625.1. Taxonomy (NCBI): domain Eukaryota; kingdom Metazoa; phylum Chordata; class Mammalia; order Artiodactyla; family Cervidae; genus Muntiacus; species Muntiacus reevesi. The sequence goes on along the minus strand of NC_089250.1, from coordinate 184,335,930 downwards.
ACAGAGAAAGAAATGGCAACCCACTCCAATATTCTTTCCTGGAGATCCCCATGGACGGAGGAGCCTGGCAGGCTACAGTTTTTGGGGTCATAAGAGTCGGACATGACCTAGCGACTAAACCACCACCAGCAATAAGATGACACTGGGCTTCCCTGATAGCTCAGTAAAGAAACCACCTGCAGTGCAGGAGACCCTTATTCTATTCCGGGGTCGGGAAGATCCACTGGAGAAGGGAATGGCTACCCACTCCAGTATCCTGGCCTGGAGAATTCCATGGACTGTATAGTGCATGGGGTCACAAAGAGTCAGACCTAGTTGAGCAACTTTCACTTTCCAAATGACGTTAAAAGATTCATTTAAATCTCCCAGGTGACATACAGGCTCTGCCTGGGTAAGACAGGCTTTGAGTCCTGGAAGCTTTGCTGTCACGGTCAAAAGGGCTCACATGATTTGGAATTGAGGGCAATGACTATACGCATCAAGTTGCATCACTGGTAGAAGTGATATTCTCAAGAGTGGAACATTTGGAAGAGGCAGTGACTTTCCTGGCCTGAGGTTGTGGCTAAGGCAAGCATGTTCCAAATTGTGATTGTATACATGGTTATTAAAGACTGGAGAGGCTCCAAGCTATTTACATATTCCTGATTGACCCCAAGGCAGTGTGAGGAGGAGGTGACACAAAAGGGGCCAGCAGAATGTAAACACTCAGGAAGACTCGAAAATGGTCTGAATGCTGGATTCACTGTCTTTGATCCACACAGACCCATCAGCAGAGGACAAGAGCTTTCTCACTGCTGTTGCAGGCGTTCAGACACAGCCTAAGCTCAGTGTTGACTGGCCATTAAGCTACACAGACAACAGAGAAACACCTTGGAAACCAAGGTTAAAAACAAGAGAAGCATAACACGAAGAAGAACTGAATGAAGACATCAGTGGCCACCTACAATGGTGGCACAGATTTCACAGCATTAGTCCAGGCAAGTTTATATAAACAAGAAACACACAAGAAAATAAGCAACAACAATAACTACCTGGGGAAAATCAGAATTCAGAGTGGCTATAATGTTATCTAATTATCTACTTTCCTCTACCTCACTTACCCTATCTTCTGCCTCTGTTATTCTACTGTTGGTTCCCTCCAGAGTGTTTTTGATCTCATTTATTGTATTATTCATTTTTAACTGACTCTTTTTTTATTTCTTCTAGGTCCTTGTTAAACGTTTCTTGCATCTTCTCAATCCTTGTCTCCAGGCTATTTATCTGTAACTCCATTTTGTTTTCAGCCTGTATGCTGAAGCTCAGGGCTGCGTTCCTGGGTTGCTGGAGAATTTGCGTGGTATGTCTTGCTCTGGAACTTACTGGCTCCTGGGTGGTGGTTGGTTTCAGTGTAGGTATGGAGGCTTTTGGATGGTCTCTTATTACCTAATGTTCCCTGGAGTCAGGAGTTCTCTGGTGTTCTCAGGTTTGGGGCTTAAGCCTCCTGCCTCTGGCTTTCAGTCTTATTCTTCCAGTAGCCCCAAGACTTCTCCATCCATACAGCACTGATAATAAAACTTCTAGGTTAATGGTGAAAAGATTCTCCACAGTGAGGGACACCCAGATTATCTACTTTCCAACAAAAAATTATAAGACACGTGGAAAATCAAGAAATTGAGACCAATACTCAGCGAAAAAGTAGTTAACAGATACCATCTGTCATTAGATGTTGGACTGTTGGATTTAGCTGGCAAAGATTCCAAGACATTATTATAAGTATGCTCAAAGAACTAAAGGGAAAAAAAATTTAAGAGTCAAAGTATGCAAATTAAAAATACAACAGAAAACCTGAGTAAGGAATGAAATAAAGGGATATAGGAATACTATGAACAACTGTGCATCCAAAAAATTAGATAGCCTAAAGTATAAAAATTCCCAGAAAGATATAAACTACAAAAACAAAGTAAGAGAAACCCTGAACAGATCCACACCAAGTAAAGAAATTGAATTAACGAGCAAAAAAAATTTCCACAAAGCAAAACCCAGGTCCAGATGGCTCCACTGGTGAATTTTATCAAAATTTTAAAGAAGGATTAACATCAACACTTCTCATTCTCTTCAGAAAGAACAGAAGAGGTGACACATCCCAGCTCATTTAGTGAAGCTGGTATTACACCAACATCGAAAGCAAACATACCACCAAACAAGAATACTATAGACCAAGATCCATTATAAATACAGATGCAAAAATTCCTGAGAAAATACTAGCACACCAAATCTAGCAACACATAAAAAAGAATTTTCAACCAACCACAACATATGAAAGTTTGTCAGTGTATCATGTGATAGTAATAGAATAAAAGACAAAGCCATATGATTATCTTGACAGACGCAAAAAAGGATTTGACAAAAGCCAAGATTCTTTCATGATTAGAAAAACTCAACAATCTAGGAAGAGAAGGAATTACATACATCGCCTTCATAAAGGACATCTACCAAAAAACCTACGTCTAGTATCATACAAAATGGGAAACCCAAGTCAGCAGCTCCCAAATTCCTGAGCTACAGAAACTATGCATATTAAGCTGTTCTGTTTTTGATACATTAAGTTTGGGGCTAAACTGATTCATAACAATAGATAGTTGAAAATAATAACAACAATGACACAAGACAGTGGGGGAAGAGGATGAGGAGAAGTAATAGCAGCAGCAATAATAATAGTTGTTGTTGTTGTCCTACAAATGTATCTGACTCTGCAGAGTCCAAGGGTCAGACTGGACTGGCTCCTCTGTCCATGGGATTCTCTAGGCAAGAATGCTGGAGTGGATAGCCATTCTCTTCTCCAGGGGATCTTCCTGACTCAGGGATCAAACTCAGGTCTCCTGCACGGCAGGCAGATTCTTTAACGTCTGAGCCACCAGGAAAGCCTCACAAATGGTGGAATTGGCATAGTACTAGGTAGCAGACCACAGCCTCTCAGCCAGAAGGGCTCTGCGCTGGGGCTCCAGACTGTCAGATAAAAGTGGATGCTGGAGTTCAGCCTCTAAAGCCTAGTCCGTGTCCAAGGCATCTGAGAGTCCCAAGATGCAATGAGGTCCAGCACTTAAGATTCTTCCTAAGGTCATGGTTGGTCCTTCCAAGGACTAAATCTACCAGCAAAACCACGTGACCCCAGCTGTGGACAGGGGTCCGTCCCTCCCAGGAAGTGGAGTGGAGGAGCCACCAAAGGTAACACTTGGGTCATGATCACAGAGCTTGGGAATCTCAGCCTTGAACACGTAAAGGGGTAATCAGCTCCCCAGGAATCCCCGCTTCTCATCTAATACTCCAAGAGTTGCCTGACAGTGACTTTATGAGCACCCTGCTCTACTCAGGCCCTCTGCCTGCATCTGCCTCCTTGCATTAACAGTAAGTCCGCCACTCTTCCAGTGTGTTCCCATTCACATATCAGCAAGTCTCACCTGACCCTGACGCATGACAATGTCCAGATGGCTTCTGGGGGCTGCACATCTGTATTTCTTCAGTCCTCAATCAGGGCAATCTCTGCTCCAAGTGAGATATTTTGGCCCCTGATTTGCTGTGGTTTTTGTCCCTTTTTATAAGATCGCTTGTTAAAAAAATGATTTTTTTTTTCCCCTGGCCTCACTGCATGGTTTGCAGGATCTCAGTTCCCCAGCCAGGGATTGAACCCAGGTCATAACAGTGAAAAAGCTGAATCCTAACCACTAGGCCACCAGGGAATTCTTGCTTTGTGTCCTCTTTATGAGAAGGTGTTCAGTCATGAAAACTGAGGGCTCCTTAAGACAGAAAATGCCCATCTGTATCTACTTTACTTTCATTCACAAATGAAAAGAGACACGTCATTGCTCATGAGTGCAATTAAGGTAAGATTTGGGAGTTACATAAGTAAAACATAGATAATTTTAATCTAGCATGATAACTAACAAAAGTACATAAATAAATGTCTTAAATAAGACTTACATGAGAAGGAAGACTAGACACCCTCTATGATCATCATGACTCAAAGATTCTACATTCACTGAAAACCTTGTGATCAATACAAGGGCACCTGAAATAGACACATTCCCCCTTTAGCATTGCTTTTAAAATGTGCTTTCCTTTGCAGCAAGCCATCAACGATGGGGATTCTAAACATGTTCAGAAAATAATAAATACTTAACTTCCTGAATCCATAGATGCCGGGAGGAGAAGGTAAACAAGAAAAAGTGACCTCTGTAAATTTGGGCAAGGTCACAGGCTGATGTCCAGATTTCCACACCCATAACCAAATATTCATTACACTCATTTCTGTTCATTAGGAAGCCATCACCCTATTCAAGGGGAAAACAAGGTCCTAAAACATTACAGTCTCAAAACAAAGTGACAAAGTTATCAACTTTAGAATCATAAAGTATCCAAAGTGTTAAATGGCTCCATCTTCAGGGTAAATGTGAAACAGCTCTGTTTCTTTCAAGTCCTGAAAATATAGGAGCTATTTCAGGTCCTCCCTGAATTAGACGGATGTAGCTGTGGTCGCCAATCCCCACGGCTCTAGCGACTGGGACTGACTGCACAATCAGTATTGCCTGTCAGCAATGCCCACAATGAATCTGAAAGTGTTCTTAACCATTACGTACGTGGGCGTGCTCATTCGTAATTCAAACTCTCATGATATTCAAAACACCACCAAGTAAAATAATGCTTTCTCTCCAAGGGCGTCTGTCAAGTTCTTTCACAATTGTTCTCTCGAGCATCTTTATATCTTACTGGGATGATGGGTCCAGGGAGGGGAGGAGGGCACGGGAACAGGTCTTGCTTTCCTCCATCCCTGGAAGGAGAAATAGGCCAGGAATTGACTTCCCTACATTATCTTAGAAGGCTGCTGCTGAATTTGAATATGATAAATATTCGTTATGGAACAATGTGAAAATTATTGAGCACTTTTATTCACGTGATACTATAAGAGCTAAAACCACACAGATGGTCCCTTCTGTCCCCCAAATTACAGACAAATAGTTCAATAGGAAAGAGATCAGCTACAGTTAGAGCTAGGGCTTATATACGTAAGCCGATAATGATCACTGACCAAGTGGAAATAAGGTGTATGGTGGAGGGCAAAGGAGAAGGAATCTAGACAGGAAAGAAGAGAGAGCTGTTTAGTCTGAGAGGGTATATGAGTGGAATAGCGGAAGAGGGCAGAGAACAGAGCTGATTTTAAACAAAACAAGCAGTGAGATTCAGTCATGTTGTTCTAGAACAAAGAAAGGAAACCCAACACTTGATGAAAGCGCTAGGGTAAATAATCCAAAGCAAGGCACTGCTCAGTTCTTTATTATGACCATCTTGTCATTTCCAGCCACTAAAATAATCCAGTAGGTGCAGGCAGAAGTCAATGGATCTCCACTTGGAATAGTTACCATCAATTACTCAGTTCAAACACCAAAAGCATTGGGGATTCCACAATAAGCAAAATCAGCAGGTTCTCAGAGGGATTACAGCCTAAGTGAGTGCCTGTTGAAGCAGCTTGGGCTATAAACAGGCCTTCCCCAGGTAAGGACACGTGTACCCAACAGACGTTTAACACTGTTAACACTGATGAAGAAAATTAAATATGTGTTTATTTGGTTTTAGCTTATGACCAACATAGTATCTCAGGAAGATTTTAAAAAAGGAAGAAAATGACCTAAAACTCTCCATTACCAAATAATAACAGTAATAACAGTCAACTACTGCAGTCATGAAATTAAAAAAAACAAAAACACTTGCTTCTTTGAAGGAAAGTTATGACAAACCTAGACAGCATGTTAAAAACCAGAGACATCATCTGGCCGACAAAGGTCCATACAGTCAAAACTATGGTTTTACCAGCAGTCATGTACAGATGTGAGAGTTGGACCATCAATAAGGCTGAGTACTGAAGAATTGATGTTTTTGAACTGTGGTACTGGAGAAGACTTTTGAGAGTCCCTTGGTCTGCAAGGAGATCAAACCAGTCAATCCTAAAGTAAATCAGCCAACCCTGGATACTCACTGGAAGGACTGATGGTGAAGCTGAAGTTCCAATAATTTGGTCACCTGATGCAAAGAGCTGGCTCACTGGAAAAGAACTTAATGCTGGGAAAGATTGAGGGCAGGAGGAGAAGGGGACGATGGAGGATGAGATGGTTGGATGGCATCACTGAGTCAATAGATATGAGTTTGAGCAAACTCTAGGAGATAGTGAAGGACAGGGAAGCCTGGTGTGCTGCAGTCCATAGGGTCACAAAGAGTCAGACACGACTTAGTGATTGAACAACAACAACAATGATCATTACAATAACTATTATTATAGCTAATATTTACTAAGCCCTTACCATGTGTTAGAAACTAACCTTTTAATTCACTGACAGATCATTTAATTCTCACAAAGACTGTTTGAGGTTACATACCATTATTGTCCCTTGTACAAATAGGGAAATGGAGGACCAGAGAATTTAAATGACTAAGAGTCCCATAGCTGATTTGGAGCTGGGATTTAGAACCAGGCTCTCTGACTCCAAAATAAGCCCCTTCCCACTAAACCAGCAGTGCCCCACCCTGCCTTTCATTAGACTCACTGGGAAAATTTAAAACAAAAAACAAAAAAAACACCTGGGATCCATCTCCAAACTGGTTAAATCAGAGTGTCTAGGGGTGGGGTGTTAATAGAAGTTTTCCTTCCTGAATCGTCCATGTAGTTCTGGTGTGTAGTCAAGGCTGAGAGTTCTCTCCCCCAATAAATAACTATAAACACTTCTGATGGTCCCCATACATGATAAATGTCCCCTTTGAGTCATCAAGACAATGTGTTTCTGAAATTCTAATTCAACATGCCCTCTCTGAACCAGCAGCATTAGCATCTCCAAGGAACAAGTCAGAAATGCAGACTCTTGGGCCTCATCTTAGATCTCCTGAATAAGAATTGGTGTTTTTTGGTTTTTGGTTTTTTTTTTTTAATTTTTTGGCCACAGCACAGCACATGGGATCTTAGTTCACCAAACAGGGTTTGTACCCGTGTATTCTGCAGTGGAAGTGTGGAGTCCCAACCACTGAACCACCAGGGAAGTCCCAGAATCTGTATTTTAATCAGACATGCATATGCTCATTAAATGAGAGTACTATCCTAAAGTATGCCCTGAAGCAGTGGTCCCCAACCTTTTTGGCAACAGGTACCAGTTTTGTAGAAGACAAATTTTCCTCAGACCAGAGTGGGCATAGGAGGGATAGTGTGGGGATGATTCAAGTGCATTACATGTATTGTGTACTTTATTTCTATTATTATTACATCGGCTCCACCTCAGATCATCAGAGATTAGATCCCAGAGGTTGGGGATCCCTCTCCTACAGTATGCCCTAGAGAGAAAACCCTAGTTTCTAGATTATTGGTGCTATGAACAACAAACACATGGCAATAACAATCACCTTCACCACCCAGCCTCCCAAGTCCCCACTTAAATAAAAAAAAAGAACAAAAACCCACCCCCACTATGGGCTCTGTGGTCAACACAATTGGGACAAGCTGAATTAAACAAATTCAAATTACTTTCTCTACTCCACACTCTAGCAGAACCTATAATGTTAAAATACTAATGTGCATCATAAATCTCCAAGAGGAGAAGTTTCCCAAATATTTATGACTGTGGTACCCCGTAACTCAGAACTCCTATTAACATCTTTTGCAGACAATGTGTTTCTAGGGACATATTATAGACAATATTTATTCAGAACAGACGATCTTTTTTCTTACCTCAATGGCTACCCTGAACACCTTTTTCAGTTCGATGTTGGCTATCTGAATACTGGTAGTAGTCATGGAATTATAGGAAACCTTTATCAAGCTTTTACTATGTATATCAGACATAGTCCTAAGTGCTTCCACTGTGTTGACTCATTTCATCTTCATAAGCATTCTAGCAGATAGGGATGGTTTGTATTACCACTTTATGGTGAAGGGAACAGGAAAGGATTAGGTTATGATTAGTTAAGTTGCTTGCCCAAGGTCACACAGCTACTACATGGCAGTGGAAAGATTGTAACCCTGTTCTTATGGTCCCAGAGCCTTCTTTTAAGTCACTAGAGCTATTAGAAAAGGGATTACCTCCAGCTATTCTCAGAGGCATCCTTAGATTGGCCCAGAGGGTTTCTGAGCTTAGCTTACCAGTCTGAACTTTTAAACAAAAGAATGCAAAAAGAGAACAAAACTAGCTCACATACTCACATGAATTCATCCACCAAAAGCCCTAGGTGCTAACATTTCAAACTTTTTAAAAAAATTATATTTACTTATTTGGCTCTGACAGGTCTTAGTTGCAGCACACAGGATCTTTCCTTGTGACATGAGAGCTCAGTACTTGTGGCTTAGTTGCCCCTCGGCATGCGGGGTCTTAGTTCCCCGACCAGGGATTGAACCTGTATCCCCTGCATTGGAAGGTGGATTCTTTAACCCCTGGACCACCATGGAAGTCCCCCAAACCATTTCCTGAAGGGAATAAAGTATCAAAGTAGACCTCCAGTGCTGGTGTTCCTGTGGCTGATCATCTGAATCTTGATTCTGAACACATAACACTCTGCTTTCTGATTGGGCAAAGCAGTGGAGACGGCAAGGTGTGGTCTCTCATCCTCTCCACCCTCAGCCTGAAACAAGAAATCAGCAAGTCCAGCAATCCAGGCAAAACACCAAGGAGATGGCGCCCATTCGTGGGTGCTCAGACGGAGCTAGGACATCCCAGTGGCCAAGACAGCTCCCCAGTTACGAGTTGATGGGCTCCGGGGAAAGTGAAAGGGAAAGTAGCTCAGTCAAGTCTGACTCTTTGCAACCCCATGGACTATGCAGTCCATGGGATCTCCAGGCCAGAATACTGGAGTGGGTAGCTATTTCCTTCTCCAGGGGATCTTCCCAAACCAGGATCAAACCCAGGTCTCCCACATTGCAGGTGAATTCTTTACCAGCTGAGTCACAAGGGAAGCCCAAGAATACTGGAGTGGGTAGCCTATTCCTTCTTCAGCAGATCTTCCCCACCCAGGACTCAAACTGGGGTCTCCTGCATTGCAGGCAGATTCTTTACCAACTGAGCTATCAGGGAAGTAAGAAACAAAATGATACGGTCTTGAGAGCCCACTGCTGCCAAGCCAAGAATCTGCATGATTTTTAAAGCTTCCCTAGGCTTGGAGCTCACTGTGAATCACTCCATGGAAGGTTAATGAGTCAAAAAGGGGCAGAGCTTTCCTCAGGCACATAATTAGTAAAAAAACAGGCTCTGATATGAAGGCTAGTTAGGTCCACTCTGTACAACAGAAATAACTGCTGCTCTACGCCACAGCAGGAACACGAGATCTGGGTAACCGAGGAGTAAACATCCAGAAAGAACGCCCACTGCGGAGCCAGTAAAGAAGCCGTTCGTGGTTTTTTGTTGCTGCGTTTTGTTTAGTCCCCCTTCAGTGTTGTGAGTGTCTGCTTTAAAAAAAAATGCATAACATACACCAAGATCTCACCCACCTGCTGGGTGTCCTTATCCACATTTTAAAGACACTTGATCTTTAAATACTCCCAATTCATTCCCTCCACAAATATTTGAGAGTTGACTTTGTGTAGGCGCTCTTCTGGTGTTGGCAGTTGCAGTGGGCAGGATCACATGCCCCTTGCTCCCCAACACCCATCCTCTAATCCCTAGAAGCAGTGAACGTGTTACCTGACACATTCAGAAAGGACTCTGCAGGGGATTCCCTGGTGGTCCAGTGGCTAAGACACCACACTCCCAAGGCAGGGCGCCCGGGGTTCAATCCCTGGTCAGGGAACTATTGCCCACATGCCTCAAAAGATTTTGCATGCCACAACAAAGAGAGAAGATCCTGTGTGCTGCAACTAAGACCCAGCACGGTCAAATAAGTATTTTTAAAGAGAAGCAAAAGAAAAAAGGTGAGCAAATCAAATAAAAGAAGAGTTTGATTAAAAAAGAAAGAAGCAAAAGGGACGCTGCAGCCGTGGTCACATTAAGGACCTTGAGATGGGAAGCTTCTCCCGGAATGTTACACAATGCAGTCACCTGGGTTCTTGAAAGTGGAGAATGTTTCCTGGGTTCTTGAAGCGGGGTCAGAGGAAGACGTGACTAATGAAGAAAGGCAGAGAGAGATAGCATTAATATATCCTCAGTTTTGAAGATGGAGGAAGCAGCCATGAGCCAAGGAATACGGGCAGATTCTCTAGAAGCTGGAAAAGGCAAGAGAAAGTACTCTCCTCTAGAGCCTGGAGAATGGAAAGGAGCTCTCCTGACACCCTGATGTTAGCTCACTGAGACCCATGTGGAGCTTCTGTCCTACAAAACTGCAGGAAAATGAGTTGTTTTAGCCACATAGTTTATCCACAATGAGGTGGGACATGCTTTACCAACAATAAGAACACCAAGACCTACTGCATAGCACAGGGAATTCTGCTCAACTTTATGTGGCAGCCTGGATGGGAGGGGAGTTTGGGGGAGAACGGATACATATATGGATGGCTGAGTCCCTTCACTGTTCACCTGAGGTACCACAACATTGTTAATTGGCTCTACTCTAATACAAAATATAAAGTTTAGAAAAGAACACCAAGTTACCTGCTACCTCTGGTTCTTAGATTTTTTTTTTTAACCTTTCATCCTAAAATGCAGACAACTTCTCTCCTATTCCAATAGGCAGGTAGTCTCTCTGCGATTCCAAAGGTTGGTTCTCTCTTTTTCAGAATTTCCACAAGCTATTTATGCTGTAAAGTAGACTGAGACCTAAAATCTGGGCATCCTTATCACTCTTGCTCCTGAGCTTCAAGTACTGTGCAACATGTCTTTTCCAAAGACATACACCAGGATATTTCCAAAGGCACCTTGGGTTGAAATGTTGGGTCAAACAAGTCAGTTAACAAGTGCTCAGTGCTCAGTTGTGTCTGACTCTTTGTGACCCCATGGACTGTAGCCCACCAGACTCCTCTGTCCATGGGATTTCTCCAAGCAAGAATACGGGAGTGGGTTGCCATTTCCTCCTCCAGGGATCTTCCTGACCCAGCAATCAAACCTGTGACTCCTGTATCTCCTGCACCATAGTGGATTCTTTACTCACTGAGCCATCAGAGAAGCCCTCCCACCAAAACCCAATGATATTAATTCTAAGTTTAACCTACTAAGCCACCACCTTTGCAGAACCACACTTCAAGATTGAGTCCAAGGTCATAAGTGAGGCAGAGCTCTAAAGAAGGGCTTGAACCACTTATGAGAACAAAGCATAGGAAGCAACCTAAATGCCCAACAATAGGGGATGCTTTAAATTTACTGTGATGCAGCTGGACTATAAAGCCTTGAAATAAATGTTACACATTCATATATTGATGTGGAAATTGTCCTTAACATGTGTATAATTGTTATGAAAGAGAATACACAGAATAATCCCCCGTACATTTTGCCTATTGAGAGAGAGGGAGGGAGGGAAAAGAGAAAGAGGGAAAAAGGGAGAGGGAAGCTAACAGCCCTATACCATAGGTAATAAGCACCACATGCATTAGTATTAAGGCATTTTTTAAATTTGTTTTTACTTTTTGCTTTGACATAAACAGTGCAATCAACAAATGTTCATTTCATGCTGACTAGGCATAGAGGTGCATGCAACAGGTTCAGAGGAGAAAAAGCCCATAATTCCTGGATGACCTTATTAACCCTCACCCTGCAGCTATTTACTGCATATTTATTGCATGCTGAGCCCTGGCGTAGGTGCTGGAGAAGAAGCAAGGAGCAAGGTGGACCTGCCTTGGCTCTCCGGGGGTTTGTGCCCTGATGGGAATTGAGGGAAAGACAGTAAACAAGCAAATGGCAGACGCAGGACTTTAGCGCCAGGCTCAGAGTCTGCCCCACCATCTCATGGGCCTCAACCCTGCAGTGACATCCTTCCTAATACCCCGACTCACACATAGTTATCAGCAGCCTTGGACTCAGCTAGCTCTGACATAGCCCGTCTAAACTGTCATTGGTAAGACTTCCAACATCACTCTCCACACCTTCCCATCTTCCCCCACAAAAATACTAAAGCATCTTAGTCCATAGTGGTCAATTTGGAGAGATCAGTCGCCTACATTTGTCAAGTTCAACTCTTGCATTCAAATTCCATCTATCACCCTAGCTGAGAATGGGACCATAAAGAAGACTGAGTGCTGAAGAACTGATGCTTTCCAACTGTGGTGCTGGAGAAGACTCTAGAGAGTCCCTTGGACTGCAAGGAGAGCAAACCAGTCAATCCTAAAGGAAATCAACCCTGAACATTCATTGGAAGGACTGATGCTGAAGTTCCAATACTTTGGCCACCTGATGCGAAGAGCAGACTCATTGGAAAAGACCCTGATGATGGAAAGATTGAGAGCAAGAGGAGAAGGGGACGACAGAGGATGAGATGGTTGGAGGGTGTCACCGATTCAATGGACATGAGTTTGAGCAAACTGCAGTAGACGGTGAAGAACAGGGAAGCCTGGCATGCTGCAGTTCATGGGATCGCGATGAGTCAGACACAACTTAGTGACTGAACAACTGTCCTACAGCTAATGATGAACCCTGATTATCACATGTGACCATGGGCCGGGGACCAGTGGTCTCCTTGGCATCATTCATCTGCTGTGAGTCATCCCTACCGTCCATTTCCCTCCAAATAAGAATGGAGCTAAAGAAGATGATAAACCCAGTTTTTACGAGGTCCATTATGACACCATCAGGCCTTCTTTGCTGTTCAGGCGCTTTCCCCATCTCTGAGTCCACCCTGTTGCACACCACAGGGGTTCCCAAATGCTTCTATTGTCCAGACCATCATCCCACTCCTGACTCCCCAGCATCCTCAGATGCCCAGCCATCTTCCTTTATGAAAAACTTCAAGGTCATAGGAGCCCAGAGGGAGTTAAACAAGACAGAGAAGTGAAAGAGCCAGTGAAAACGCAGAACAGTGAACAAACCAGACAGGACTCTCCCAGTTACACACTCTCCATCCAATATTTAATGAGCCTTGCCCAGAAAGGACACTGCTTTCCCTTGGGAGTGACAGAGAGTAAGAGAAACAACATAGAGAGTTGCAGGTATCAGAAAGACATAAAGATCTTAGCAGATATCTTAGTTGCACAAGGATAAAATTATTGATTACTATCTATTATCTGACAGGTCCTCTGATGGGTAATTTTCATACCTACTCTGTAGTGATCAAAGCCCACTTTCAAGGTTGTATTGTTATACACTTGTCACAGATAACAAAACTGGACTCAAGTTAAGTAATGTGCACATAAGCGAAACACACGGGAGTTGGACTTTTGAACTCAAGCCTGTCTGAGCCTGAGTAAAAGCCAGGACACTTCTTCCCTCAGCTGTTAAGACTTTATTTAGAAGGAGAAATATAAGCAGAAATAGAAAGGAATTGTTATGGGAAATCCTTAAAAAAAAAAAAAAAAGGGTCCTGAAACCTTCTGCATCACGCAATAATTTTCCCCCCTTCTCATGTGAACAGATTAAACTAATAGATTATGAGCATTATTCTTAAGCAACTTATATCAGGGTTGATGGAAGCCTGTTCTTGAAAGATAAGCTGCATATCAGCACTGAGGGAAAATGAATTAAAATGCAAATCTGAGTGTGCTCCCATTGTTAGACTATCTTTAATAGATATGTCTTCCTGAATACATCACAGGCACAACTGTCAGCTTGCATCTCAAATAAAGCAAAACCAACCTCTAATGGCATTTCACTAAGGGTAGAGTTTATAATTGGATTTTGCCATGGGTGGAGTTTCAAGTTGACCTTAACCTGGACCTGTATTTTTGGCCTCACGGAGAGGGATAAACAAAAGGACAGTGCTTTCCCCTCTCTGACCTCTTTCTAGGGCAGTGGTTTGACTGAACACCCGAAACCTCAGCTGCAAGGTATGGGGCATCCCTTACATCTTCTGCTCCCCAGTTCCAAAGGACGGACTGTCCCCAGGACCCTGGGCCTATGATTAACGAGACCCACACCCAGGCGGTCTGCTGGAAACAGTTTCGTCAAAAGGTAAAGGTTGCACTTAAAAGTGACAATCTTTCCTGATGCTGGGAAAGATGGAGGGCAGGAGGAGAGGGGGGTGACAGAGGATGAGATGGTTGGATGACATCATCGACTCAAAAGACATAAGTTGAAGCGAACTTCGGGAAATAGTGAAGGACAGGGAAGTGTGGCGTGCTGCAGTCCATGGGGTCACAGTGAGTCTGACATGACTGAATGCCTGAGCGACAATAAAAATTGACAGAAAGGCAGGAGAAAATCACTGAACGGCTTTGGTCTTTTGATGTTCCTCAGATTCCCATCTCATTAAGATCATGAGTCAGTGCTGCATGCACTAAAGAAGATACACATCTAGAAATTTATCAGTTCCCATAGAAAGAATAATGGGGCATTTAAATACTAAACAAAAAAAATGGAATGTCCAAAAAATTGTCTGAAGACTACAGTAACAATGGAAATAACAACAACGGCAATAATAGCCAAATGAAAAAGCCAAATGAGAAGTACAGGTATGTGCTACAGACTTAAAAAGGGAGTAGAAGTAAGGCTGGTAGAAGTCTACAGAGGAAGTACAGTTTCAGCTACACCCTGAAAGGTGCAAGGTCATGGAAGGATAGCTTTCCACAAACCTGCAGAGACAGGTGTACATTCTGGGAACATGGAAGATTAAACACATGTTTTGGCTTTTTTCCATCCAGCACCCCTCTTGTCCTTTTAGTAACAGAATCACACTAGTCTTCGGGCTCCCTGGGTGGCACTAGAAGTAAAGAACTCACCTGCCAATGCAGCAGACATAAGAGGTGTGGGTTCGATCCCTGGATCGGGAAGACTCCCTGGGGGAGGGCATGGCAACATCCTCCAGTATTCTTGCCTGGAGAACCCAATGGACAGAGGAGCCTGGAGAGCTACGGTCCATGAGGTCACAAAAAGTGGGACACGACTGGAGTACCTTAGCACACACGCCCTAGTCTTTAGCAAAGAGTCCCCCTCCCCATCTTAGGACCCTGCCTCTGAAAGCACAGAGTTGGGTATATGACTCTTGAGAGAAGTCAGGCTCCATTCACCTGGGACCCGGTCCAGGGTCAGGCAGTGAGAGAGGCAAGAAGACTCCTTCTATATTCAAGGATTAACAGGGTACCAAGATGGAGCGATCCTTTCCTGAAAACAAAGACACCGATAAAGTTAGAAGTCTCGAGTTTCAGGGTCATCCTGGCCCGACATGAAGACAGCCTGTCTGAGAATGAAACCCTAGTAGAATAAGAAATTTGCAATGAGTGATGGAAAGAGGGAAAGACAGAGAGAGAAAGAGAGAGGGGCCCTGATGACATTATTTGAGCTGCTAAATCTGGCCACGCAAAGCTAGATGAACCAATGGAGCATCCAGGTAGGTGAGTCACCTATGTCCCCTATATTACTTGCTTGAGTTGAGTCCCCTTCATGTGGACCCTAAAGAGCCCTGAAGGTCACGGAATCAAGTTCATCAGGGGAGGAAAGGCCATGAGATGGAGGCGGCTTCAGCAGTAAATGGGCGCCTTATTTGAAGGTCAGTTAATTTACTGTGTTGACCAGGTGGTGATAGTGGTAAAGAACCCACCTGCCAATGCAGGAGATGCAAGAGACTTGGTTTGATCCCTGGATCATGAATATCCCCTGGAGGAGGAAATGGCAACCCACTCCAGTGTTCTTGTTTGGTGAACCCCATGGACAGAGGAGCCTGGCGGGCTACAGTCCATGGGGTCGCAAGGAGTGGGACATGACTGAGTATGTACTTTATTATTGCATTTATTGACAACTGAAAGGTTTTCTACCTTGAGAACCAGAAGCCACTGGAAGATAAGTGTCTCTATTTACTCTTTTTTCCTTCTTTTTTAACCATTGTGAACAGGAAGATAAGACTATACCCTAAGAACTGAAGCCCTTTGTAGGAATAATTTCCAACCCACAGCAAGGGGGTAGGGGACAAGGGGGTGTGGGCACACACTGCATAGAGGGGGGGAACATTAAAAACCTCTTTCCCATCAAATCCAGCAGCTGGTATGTGAGTCTGACATCCGCCTTTTTCTCCTGAATCGCCCCACTTCTCCACTGGCCTCTCCTATTCCCTGCACCTTAAATCTCTCATTTACCTTTCACAGTTGAATGATCAGGCAGCTCGGAGTTCTTGTAAGTAACCCTGAACAGCTGCTGAGTCCTGACGGGACTGAACAGAAAGGAAGAATCTCTCTGTAGCCATAAGCCGTTCCATATCCCCACCCATGCCGTGTGTTTCTATGTTCCCCTGCACATTTATCAGAATCCAAGAGAAGCAAGCAGTGCTGTTGTCCCAGCCACGCAATTCTGGCTTTTTAGGGAGGAGATGGGAAATCTGAATCTATCCAGAGAAAATCCTAACTGGTTGAAATGAAGATCCACCAGAGGGCAGGCTTGTTATCTTTACTGGGTTTGGAACTCTCAAATATAAAACTCTTGTGGTGAGGCTTCTGCAAATAGCTGCCTACTAATAAGCACTGCTGCCTGTCTGGGGTTTTACTGTCTCAATATAACAAACCCTTGCGACTCATCCCACCTGGAGAAGCAGAGGACGTAGTTGTTTCTGGTTGGCAGCTATTAAGGTAGTTTAGACGATTAACATTCTCCACCCATAAATAAGTGAATATAAAACAATAACAATGAGCTCTGATTTATTGAGCACCTACTATATGTCAAGCCCATCATTCAGCACTTTGCATTTCTGATCTCATTTTATCTTCAGAATAATAGGATCAGGTACAAATATTATTATTACTTTCATTTAAAAACTGAAGAAACTGAGGCTTAGACATTTCATTAATATGTCTAAACTGTTAGTTGCTCAGTCATGTCCGGCGCTTTGCTTCCCCACGGACTGGAGCACACCAGGCTTTCCTGTCTTTCAGTGTCTCCCGGAGTTTGCTCAGATTCATGTCCATCGAGTCGGTAATGCCACCCAACCATCTCATCCTCTGTCATCCCCCTCTCCTCCTGCCTTCCATCTTTCCCAGCATCAGTCTTTTCTAATGAGTCAGCTCTTTGCATGAGGTGGCCAAAGTATTGGAGTGTCAGCTTCAGTATCAGTCCTTCCAATGAATATTCAGGACTGATTTCCTTTAGGATTGACTTGGTTTGATCTCCTTGCAGTACAAGGGACTCTCAAGAGCCTTCTCCAGCACCACAATTCGAAAACATAAATAGCAATAGCAAAAATAATACAGTATTTTTAATTAAATATACATATATAATGGCAATAATCTTCACATATTTAGAACTATTTAGCTAATTACATAATTTTCCTCAAAATCCCACCAAAGATCCTTTTTGAAGATTTTTTTTAATGTGGACCATTTTTTAAATCTTTATAGAATGTTACAATATTGCTTCCGCTTTGTTTTGATTTTGTGGCCACAAGGCATGTGGGATCCTAGCTCCCTGACCAGGGAGCGAACCGGCACCCCTGCATTGGAAGGTGAAGTCTTAACCACCGGACAGAAGGGAAGTCCCTACCAAACATCTGTTAATCTAAAAGAATCTTCTGTAGCAGACTGCAGGATTTTTAGATGGTATCTAGCATTATGTGGAAGTAAACATTTCAAACACATTGTCAGTCTTGGGCTGAGTTCCACTGAGTGTGTTTATATGCAATTAAAACATTTTAATAAGAAAAGAAGTTTCAATACAAAGGGATTTTGTGGAAAATGTCACTGCTACCTGATGTATAAATTTCAGAAATGTAATACTCCCAGAATACAAACAGATATGCAAAGAACAATCTCGCCACCTGAAGAGAAAAATTTTAGAACTCTAATTTATAATTATTTATATTATTACCAGGCTTATGCTATGAAAGAAATCTAGTAATTGACATTAATTATAATTCAAAGATATATAAGTACAAGTATCTGCCTGACTATGAATGCCTAGACATAATATCACAATAAACAATTCTTTCTGGAGCTTACAGTCTTTCAGTGATGACTAATACCACAAAATCTCTGGTTGCAGAACTTAAAGCATTATGAAGCAGGCGACGTTTGATAGGCAGGAGCTGTATTTCTCATTTCCTCCCCAAATTGGCACTTTTACAATGTGCTCCCTGCCCCTATACTTATTTCATTTAATTAAGGTTTAGGAAAAAACATTCCTATCAGCCCCCCATCTGCTGATAAACACTGCTGTTGTGCTGTGTTTAGGCACTTAGTCATGTCCAACTCTGTGATCTCACGCACTGTAGCCCGCCAGGCTCTTCTGTCCATGGAGATTCTTCAGGCAAGCACACTGGAGTGGGTTGCCATGCCCTCCTCCGGGGGGATCTTTCCACCCCAGGAGTCAAATCCAGGTCTCCCACATTGCAGGTGGATTATGTACCAACTGAGCCATCAGTGAAGCCCACTACAGATTTAGGTTAAAACGTTAGATGGACCTGACATTTTTGTGTATCAGTAGTTTTTAAAATGTATTTTAAAATATGTTCTACTGAAACATATGGAAAGAAGATAAAATAACCACGAAAGGCTTTCCAATCTTGAGGCTAAGATACCAAGATATTTCTCAAGCTCAGAGAACATCCAATGTTTCCATGAAAACCCCATTGTCAATGAAAACAAATGAACATACCAACTCAACTAAAAAAAACAACTATGATTTTTCAAGCCCAGGAAACCTTCAAATTTTAAGGTATTTAGCAGAGTTAATGGCTGTAACAATAATGAACTTACTTCCTTCCTTTTATGTTCAGTTAGGGTCCCCCCTCCACTCACAATGAAATGCCTCAATGAAAAGTCTTATCATGCTACCAAAAGCTGTTTAGTTCAGAACATCTCGCAAAAAAAGTGTAAATGGGTCTTCCTGGTGACTCAGTGGTTAAGTCTGCCTGCCAGTGCAGGGAACACAGGTTCGATCCCTGGTCTGGGAAGATCCCGCATGCCAACTAGCAACTAAGCCCGCAAGCAGAAACAAGAGAAGTCTCCGCAGAGAGAAGTCCACGCACCACAACTCAGAGTAGCCCCCGCTTGCTGCAACTAGAGAAAGCGCGTTCACAGCAAGGAAGACCCAGTGCAGCCAAATCCAAATAAAGAAATCTTTGCAAAGAAAAAGTATAAATGGACCTCCCTGGCAGCCCAGTAGCTAAGTCTGTGGTCCCAATGCAGGGAGCCTGGCCAGGGAATTAGATCCCACATACTGCAATTAAGAGTTCACATGCCACAACTAAAGATCCTGCCTGCCACAACTAAGACCTGGCACAGCCAAATAAATAAAAAATATTTAAAAAATGAAAGCACAAGTGCCTTGACAAGCACCTCATGAGGAATGGTCTTCCCTTCCCCACAGAGTAGACTCTCAGGAGACTTTTGTTGGTCTCCTGGCCAAAAGAGTCCTGCAGGCCTGCTCCCCTCCTCTCATCACTTGCAGAAGTTCTTTTAGGCAGGATGTCTCCCAGTGAAGAGGGCTTCCCAGCTGGCACTAGTGGTAAAGAACCTGCCTGTCAATGCAGGAGACGTAAGAGAGGCAGCTTCGATCCCTGGGATCGGGAAGATCCCCTGGAAGAAAGAATGGCAACCCACTCCGGTATTCCTGCCTGGAGAATCCCTAGGACGGAGGCTCCTGGTGGGCTACAGTCCATGGGGTTGCAAAGAGTTGGACAGGATTGAAGTGACTTAGCACAAATGAATGCGTCCATTGAAGGGGTTTGCTTACACTGCGACATTTCCTGCAGCCCTTTGTCCAAACAGTAATTCATCATTAGCCTTCCCAGGGCACCACTGGATGCTGAGTTACTGTTTGTACTCAGAAGCGCAGGGCACGCCTGTTCTCCTCCAGCCTGTGTCCCAGCATCCTGTGAGGCACAACCCTTTACAGTGAGTTTTATCTGGGCTTCATTTCTCCCTCCAGTTTGTCTTCCCTTGAAAACATCAGTATCACTGCTCCCTGAGAGAAACAGGAGGGACCACCTCCTTGGAGCTCCTGTTCTCATGTGGCCCAAGGCTGGGAGTGGTACACGTTTCCGGGTCCCCCACTTCCTTCCAGCTGCAGGAAGCAGCATCTCCGAAGGATGCACTGACCTAAACATTAAGCCACGAGCACACCCAGCACTTCCTGTCTAAAACACAAACCCTGTCCTCTGGAGAGTTGCATTGTTGGATTCTGACAGGCCTAGTGAAGGAGTTCTCCTTTACGGAATGCTTTTGCAGCTAATGCTGGTTCATAGCTAAGTAAAAAAGTCAAGACTTTCCAAGAGGAAGACAATTAGACGTTTGTAAAGGACTGACAGTGCTCTGCTGCTTCCCCTTCTTCTGAAAGCTTATTTGGCTAAGAAAGCATGTACTCTGACACCTAATTTGGTTCAACCTACTCAAAAGTTTGTTCCCAGTGATTAGGGGGGGTTGGCTAGATGATTCACAAAGGAAAAGTATCTGCTGAGAGTAGTAACACAAAGCAAGGCAATTTCAATCTTAAAAGAAGCCAGACTCTTGGTGTCTGCAAATGTAAGCCAGGGATGCATAGAGGACAATGACTTTTCTTGAGAGAGATGGAAAATCCTCGGCTTCAGCCCTTTCAAAGCACTCTACTACCCTAAATGATGCTGGGCATTTGTCCTTTGAAAGTCACCATGGAGTGAAGCAGATGACATTCAATTCCTTTCCAGACATTTTCTGATGAGTGTTTATGTTCCGATTTGCACCTTAACTTCTGTAACGTGTTATCTGCAGTGCACAACCCCTCTTCAATCTGTGTGAGGTATTTCATTAGCTGACTTCCCTGGCCAATGGGGTAGGAAATCGAGTAAGGAGACTGATTAATAACCACTTATTCATTTAAAAAATGACTTCTTGAGACCTGATCAAAGGGCGGGGTTGCAGAATAAAGCCAGGCAAGGCTCTGCTCTTAGAGAGCTGACATTCTGGTTATCAGTGGGAAGGAGGAGAGAGACAAAATCACACAAATAAACAAGCAGGAAATAGTCTAGTAATAAGCAACATCATTGAGGAGCACATGGGAGGATCCCCACAGATTAGGTGGTCAGGGAAATCTCTCCAAGGATGTGACACTTGAGAGATTAAGGTGTTCATGGGATGATGGTGTCAATCTTAAGACAGTCAGACATAGAGTAGTTCAGGGAGGGATCAGCAACTTCAAAGTTGCAATATGGGGGCAAGCTTGGCTTACAGAGGGCCAGCTGGAGTTTAGGAGACAAGATTCTAGTGGCCATAGGAAGCAGACCACGGAGAATCTTGCAGACCTGGCCAAGGACTTTGGAGTTTGTTCTAACCATGTTGTAAAGCCACTGGGGCAAGACATGATTTGACACACCCATGAAGAGCATCACTTTGGCAGAATGTGGAAGGACATAGACGCAAGAGCCCAGTCACAGTCAAAGCTATGGTTTTTCCACTAGTCATGCATGGATGTGAGAGTTGGACCACAAAGAAAGCTAAGCACCAAGAAATTGATGCTTTCGAATTGTGGTTCTGGAAAAGACTCTTGAGAGTTCCTCGGACTGCAAGGAGATCAAACCAGTCATCAGTCAATCCTAAAGGAAATCAACCCTGAATATTCATTGGCACGACTGATGCTGAAGCTCCAATACTTCAGCCACTTGATGCAAAGAGCGAACTCATTGAAAAAGACCTTGATGGTGGGAAAGATTGAGGGCAGGAGGATAATTGGGGCGGCAGAGGGTGAGATGGTTGGATGGCATCACCGATGCAATGGACATGAATCTGAGCAAATTCCTGGAGAAAGTGAAGGACAGGTAAGCCTGGAGTGCTGCAGTCCACGGGGTCACAAAGAGTCAGACACAACTTAGCAACTGAACAACAACAAGGAGCACCACAAAGTAGAGAAGTGGATGAGCTGGGGATATGATCTGGGGGAGAAGCTTAGAGGCTGTATTAAGGGGAGCTAAGGTGTGGTAGATGAAGGGAAGCCCAGTTTCAAGGCTAATAGCTCGATTTCTGGGACCACTGAGGCATGGTAAGAACAACCCCAAGGTTATGCTATTGACCTGTAGTGGGGGAGGGGGTTAAGTGGGTCTCAGGTCTGCTACTAAGCATCTGAAGTTATTCCAACACCTGAATACCGACCGGAGAAGAGGACACACAAACCTAAGGAGACACCATCTCCTCGACACTTTGAAGGAAAAACTTTCCTTTCTCTGGCCCCACCGAGTCAGGCTTCTGTCTTGTTTGTGTGGGCAACAGGTAGAACCAGATCACATTCCTGCCAAACGTGTAAGGAAACATAAGGATGCCACTTAAACAAGGGAGCTCTCTGGAGCTGCTGAAAATCTAGGTCAAGAGCATGTTCACAGTATTCAGTCCCTGATATTAACATGACATTACATCATTTGTAAGAGAGCTGAGAGGGCCAAGGCGCAGAGTGAGGAGGCCGGAGAGGACAGGATGCCCTCATTCATTTAACAGTATTGACTGGGTACCAGGTACATGGCAGACCCTGAGCTGGGCGCTGGGATAGAGTGGTTTCTGCCTTCAGGAGTGTATATCACAGTCCAGGAGTGGACATAAGCTGTCCCCTAAAGATTCCCCACGTGCATGCATGTGTGCGTATTCGCCATATCACTCATGTCCAACTCTTTTGTGTCCCCATGAACTGTAGCCTTGCAGGCTCCTCTGTCCATGGGATTCTCCAGGCAAGAACACTGGAGTGGGTTGCCACATGCTCCTTCAGGGGATCTTTCCAATTCAGGAATCAAACCCTTGTCTCTTATGTCTCCTGCACTGGCAGAAAGGTTCTTTATCACTAGCACCATGAGCAACTTCACTTTCACTTTTCACTTTCATGCATTAGAGAAGGAAATGGCAACCCACTCCCGTATTCTTGCCTGGAGAATCCCAGGGACAGTGGAGCCTGGTGGGATGCTGTCTATGGGGTCGCACAGAGTCAGAAACGACTGAAGCGTCTTAGCAGTAGCAGCAGCAAGATTCTCCACAGTGAAAGTCAAATTACAACCACATCAAGAATTGAAAGGTGAAGATCTTGTCCCCCTGACGGCCTATGACAGAGAATCCAGGCACAAATGACTAGATCACCAGCTTAACGTTTGGTGGATTTCTAAATCAATTTCCCTAGAATTCAAGGTCTCAAATGCTCCCCACCTCATTTTCCTTGGACCTTTATAATTACAAAAAAAAAAACAGCATTTCAATGCAGAGAATTAGAACGTTTGCTTACATAACACACACAGCAAAATGTTATCAAGAAAGTGTCTCTAGACAAAGACATCTGTCTGAATTTTCTTTATCATCTACAATGCCTAACTCATAGGAACTGCTCAATAACTATTTGTTTAATGAAACTAACAACTTGAAAGGAAGTAAAAAAAATCCACCACTCCATTTGCTAGAACATTAGAGATGAAATGACAATAAGTTTCAGTGAAAGGTAATCATGTATAAGTATTCCAATAAAACTCAAATTTAGGTTTTATATAAAAATCAAATGAGATTCTTTATGGCTGAAAATCAAAGGAAGCCCCAAGGCATGTGGAGGTGGGTAAGAGCTGCCATTATTTCAGTCACTATTGACTAACAGGCTGAACCTCATTGAACTTCTGAGACGGAACTAAACAGCCTTATTCACAATCATCTGATGGCTTTAAGGTACATTACCTGTGGTTCACAGTCTTCAGCTCAATCTACCCCACTTGCAGGAAAATATTGACTCATTCAGGACCAGGGCTCCACCCAGTTCACTGCAAGCAAAGCATTTCTTTCAGATCAGCCCTCTGTCTGAATGCCCAGTGACTGGGAGGACACTGTTGTTGGTTGCTCAGCATTCATCTCATCTTCCTTCTCAGTTTTATCACAGGGACCACCCTCCCCCATTTCCATGGGGTTTGACGTTCCATATGACGAAGTCAACCTCCAGTGTGAAAGCTGGTCACATGACCGGTACTGATTAATCCAAATATCCCATCTTTCTGTCCATGGTAATGAGTTTAAGGGTTGATCTGAGAGTCAAGTCCCTCTGCTATGACCTAACCTGGTGTTTTCATGTGAAAGTGAGTTTTCAACCACCTTTGGTGGTTTGCACGTCTCTTCTCAGTTACTTAATGGATGGGACATCTTCCTATATAATCCTGTCAAGACTCAAAAGATGAGTGCCCTCTTTTGCATGTCTCTTCCAAGATCAAGGAAACATCTCACAGGCAGCCGCCAGCAGAAATCCTTACATCCTGTGGCCAAGAACGGGGTCATATGTTTACCTCATCAAATTATTAGCAAGGAAATGTTGTATAATTAATTAAAGCTCACCATGATTCAGGCTTCTCTGATAGCTCAGTTGGTAAAGAACTGCCTGTAATGCAGGAGACCCCAATTCGATTCCTGGGTCGGAAAGACCTGCTGGAGAAGGGATAGGCTACCCACTCCAGTATTCTTGGGCTTTGCTTGCGCTCAGTTGGTAAAGAATCCACATGCAATGCAGGAGACCTGCGTCCAATCCCTGGGTTGGGAAGATACACTGAGAAGGCAAAGGCTACCCACTCTAGTATTTTGGCCTGGAGAATTCCATGGACTGTATAGTCTATGGGGTTGCAAAGAGTTGGACAAGACTGAGCAACTTTCACTTTCACTTTTCACTATGATTCACTTCCTGAGGCCAGGAGAGCCTCCTCTGAAACACAGGGCTACCCAATTCTTTAATAAAATCAACATTCTACTAGCCAATGGGTAGGAGAGTAACTGTTGGAAAAGTTATCTACAGGGTCTGAACACTCTTGTATTACTTCATGTGTCCCAAGAAGTACCAAAAATTTGGGGGGCATAACAAAATGTTGATTTTAAAAGATACTTTTAGCAAGTTAGACAGAATGATGAAATGAGCATGCACTCCAGGTAAAGAAAGATCTGGGCTAGAATCCTATCCAGGTTACTACTTTTGGAACTTCAGGCAAATCCCTTAATGGTGGTTAGCCTCAGTCTCCTACTTTGTAAAACAAAGAACAGAGTCCCTATCTGAAAAAATAGTTGGAAGCATAAAATAACATTGTACAGGTAAGGCATTTATCAGAGCACCTGGCATAGAATGAATTTCAGACATCAGTGGCTAATGTCATCTTAAATTGACAAGAGAAGTAGTTTGAGAATATTGTCCCAAGAGAAAAATAAAGTTGATTCTTTTAAATTGATGAGTTCCCAAGAAAGGTTGGCATTGCTGATTCCCACATGGATGTCTCCATTCTTAACCACCTGTTATCTTCCAATCAGACTCTTGGGAGACCCCTTCAAGGAGTCTGAGTCTGGGTCATTGAAAGTGGAGTTACAGTTGCTTAGATAGAAATGACTGCTCATTATACTCTGCTGTGAGGCCTCTGTGTCATTTCATATAGGCCACTAAGCAGCTGGCAGATGGCAATGCCTTCTACTACCAACTTGGGACATTCCTTAACCAGTAACTTGGAGATTAAAAGCTCCTTCTCCCACTATCAAGTCCTTAAAATGGGTTACATGAACAAGGGGAAAATCTACCTTCTGGATCATAAAACTTACTCTGTATGTTTTAAGGTCTCCAAATAGTCAACAAATGGTCCTTCTGGTTTCACTCTAAGTTTGCAGGCCAGACTTCCATGATAAATTTCTCAGTGGTCCTAACTCTAAAACAATTGACCCGGAATGGCAAACTGTCTTTTGTTTAAACATGAAACCACCATTCCATGTCTTAGTTTCTTATTGCTTATCTGCTGGATACCCAAGAGGGACACATGACAGATTCTATTGTCTAAAACAGCCACTGTATGATCACACTGGATGTACTACAGAGACCCAGGAATGGTCCAGTATTTGTATATCAATCAATGTGATACAGCACATTAACAAAAGGAAGGATTAAAAAAAAATCACATGACCATCTCTATAGGCATAGGAAAAGCATCTGACAAAATTCAACACCCACTCATGATAAAAACTCTCATCAAAGTGGGTATAGAGGGAACATATTCCAACACAATACAGGCCATTTATGGCAAACCTGAAGCTAACATCATACTCAACAATATAAAGTTGAAAGCCTCTTCTCTAAATTCAGAAACAAGAGGAAGATGTCCACTCTTCCCATTTTCATCTTTACCATAGTATTGGAAGTCCTAGCCACAGCAATAAGACAAGAAAAAAAAAATAAGTCATTGATTTATTTTTAAAAGAACTTTCAACCATGAAACACTGGGTAGGGCCCATGGTCACATAACTAAAGAAAGAGAAGTTCATCTTCTATATAATCCAAATTCCTAAAGGGTTTTTGGACTTATACTTTCTTTGCTCAACCCAGTATCACATTTTCTCTTGATATTTATATCCATTCCCTTAGTATATCCCTTCTGATTCCAACATCAGCAGCAGGTTCCTACCCTAAGAGGACAGCCACAATCCTTGAGAACTAGCAGATTTAGAAAGACTTCTCAACTTTGTCATCACTAGCTCCCACTTCCCTTCTTCCTACTTTCCATTAACATCACTTATTATTAGAGAAATGCAAATCAAAACTACAATGAAGTATCACCTTACACCAGTCAGAATGGCCATTATCAAAAAATCTATAAACAAGAAATGCTGGAGAGAGTGTGCAGAAAAGGGAACCCTTGTGCACTGTTGGTGGAAATGTAAATTGATACGGCCACTATGGAGAAGAGAATGGAGATTCCTTTAAAAACTAGTAATTAAACTACCATATGACCCAACAATTCCACTACGGGGCATAGACCCTGAGGAAATCATAACTGAAAAAGACACATGCACCCCAATGTTCACTGCAACACTAGGACATGGAAGCAACCTAGATGTCTATTGACAGATGGAAGGATAAAGGAGTTGTGGTGCATATATACAGTGCGATACTATTCAGTCATAAAAAGGAATGCATGTGAGGCAGCTGTAACGAGGAGGATGAACCTAGAGTGTATTATGCAGAATGAAGTGGGTCAGAAAGAGAAAAACAAATTATCGTATATTAACACACGTACATGGAATCTTGAAAGATGGCACTGATGAACCTATTTGCAGGGCAGCAATGGAGACACAGATATAGAGAACACACTTGTGGACACAGTGGGGGAAGGAGAGGGAGGGACAGATTGAGAGAGTAGCATAGAAACATATACATTACCACATGCAAAACAGATAGCCAGCGGCAATTAGCTACATGACACGGGGAGCTCAAACCCAGGGCCTGAGAATGGAGGGAGGTGGGATGGGGTGAGGGGTGGCAGGCAAGTTCAAGGGGAAGGGGACATTTGCATATCTATGACTGATTTATGCTGATATGTGGCAGAAACCAACACACTCTTGTAAAGCCAGTATCCTCTGATTAAAAATAAATCAATTTCTTTTTTAAAAAAGATCTCAGGGAAAACAATTACCTATACCATAGCAGATTCACTCTCTGATTTACAGAGATGTGATGCCCTGCAGCTTCTCTGGCCACCCAAAAATTATACAGCTGGCTTGGCAGGGAATACCCTGACCTATGGGGCTTCCCTGGGGGCTCAGACAGTAAAGAATCCACCTGCAATGCAGGAGACGCGAGTTTGACCCCTGGGTCAGGAAGATCCCCTGGAGACCAAAATGGCAACCCACTCCAGTATTTCTGCCAGGGAAATCCCATGGACAGAGGAGGCTGGCAGGCCACAGTCCATAGGGTCCCAAAGAATTGGACACGACTAAGCAACTAAGCATGCATGCATCTGAGCTATAAATATCATTACAGGAATCACTTAAATGACCTTGTTTGCCCCATCACCCTTATAATAGCCTTTTGAGGTAAACATCATCAGCCTCATTTAAAGATGACCAAGTGGAGGCTAAGAGATAACTAGTTCATACAATGTCACAGGCTTAATAAGGGTCAGCATGGGACCTCAATCCTGGAGTGTCTGATGTCCAAACCCTTGCTGTCAGTCACCAGACGATGCCCAAAGGGTCTCCAGGAGGCATGGATTTATGCTGATTTCTGAACCCACAGTCTGCACTCAAACCAGATATAACTATGCCCTTCTTAAGAAAGATTTGCATTCAAATCTCCTAACAGTGGGAAAGAGTCCTAGACAAGGACCGAATCCACAATGAGGGAGGCACTGAGCTAGTTCTTAAAGCCAGCCATTGATCTCCTCCCTGTGTTTCCTTGTCAACTCATGAGCCTTCAATATTCCTCCCCTGTCATCCAGGAAAGTTCTCTTCTCCCCACACCCCTAAGATGGTGAAATTTTGGGGACAGGTGCTCAGCAACAGGGACTCTCAGGTCTGTTTTCTGCTGTGGAAACATGGCCTCCCTCCTTGAGTTACGGGTCTGTGGGCCTGCGCGGGTGATGCTGTCCACAGACCATACACGATGTGAGGGTGGGGGAGGGCAGAGACAGCACACAGAGCTTACCAATTTTCAGTCAAGTGCCTGTAGGAATGTTTCTAGGGTAATTAGATTCATGACCTGCCACAGGGAACAATTTCTTCCACTAACTTATCTGGACTACAGATACAAGCATAAACACTCCAGTGGGGCCTCTAAATTCTGACCCAAACTTGAGTGGATCTGACTTTCATCTCATGCCAGAAGCTGCTTTCTGAATTATGGCAGCTTTCCTGCCTCTACCTTGAAGTAAACAGGCCTCTGGGAGTTTCAACAGCCACTTAAGACTTTTTCTATGCATATTTGGATGAGGAAAACAGCAGCCAACAAAGAGAGAGAGAGCAGAACAGAAAATGGGGGTGGGGGTGGGGAGAGGGGAGCAGAGAGAGAAAAAGGGAGAACCAGGCTGTCCTCATCTTCCAACTCTTCTAAATTAATCATCAAAGCCACTATTAATTATGCTATTCTGCTGGATTGACTCAGACAATATTACGCCACCATATATTTCACATTTTAACAAGACATATGATTTCATTACTGTATTCCATCAGCTCTGATGGAAACCTAAGTCTTCAGGATGTTCCCACCCTCCCCCCTCCCCTGCCCTAGCCAATAAAAGAAAACTATAAAGGACATTCCCTGATAGTTCAGTTGGTAAAGAATCTGCCTGCAATACAGGAGACCCCAGTTTGATTCCTGGGCTGGGAAGATCCACTGGAGAAGGGATAGGATACCCACTCCAGTATTCTTGGACTTCCCCTGTGGCTCAGCTGGTAAACAATCTGCCTGCAATGGGAAGATCTGCTGGAGAAGGGAAAGGCTACCCACTCCAGTATTCTGGCCTGGAGAATCCCATGGACTGTGTAGTCCATGGGGTTGCAAAGAGTCAGATACTGAGCGACTTGCACTTTCACTTTCACATAAAGGACACTGGAATGGCAACCCATTCCAATATTCTTGCCTGGAGAATCCCAAGGAGAGAAGAGCCTGTAGAGTTATAGTCCAAAGGGTTGCAAAGAGTCAGACACGACTGAACGACTTAAGACATAAAGGACAATACAAATTTGAATAAAGCTTGGGAACTGTGAAAATCATTTAGAAATCCAATAAATGGCTATTCACATTTGCAACAGTAGTACATTAGTACCCAGCAATTCAGTCCTCTCAATTAAAGTATATTTTCTCTTTTTAAACAAGCAGCTTCTGATGCCATCTTATTAATGCCCTTCATGGATTCCAAGATGCATTTCAGCAAAGTTGCCGCAAAGCCATCAAAGGTAGACATGCCTTGTTAGTTTTCCCCCTTATTCCCCAAGACCATCAAGGAAAGAAGTGAGACCTAGAAAACAAATCTCTTCTGTACTATCTGTACCCACTCTGTTTTTCCTGGCTCCCAGCAGTGCCTGCATAGCTTCATTCATACGTTCCCTTTTTCTAGCCAACAACTTGCTTTCTATTAGGAATGTGATATTTGAGCTGTGATCTACTAAATGCATGAAGATAGAGACCCTCATAAAAGACTGGTATTGAGATAACAAAGTGATTCCTGAAAAGACATGGTTTACGTGTTCTTTAAGTCCGGCCACAAGCACAGATCCTCTCTGATGGATGATCAATTCCTCTACTATATATAGGAAGAGTATAGGAGGGGCAGAGATTCACTGGATACATATTTACTGAGTGTTGGTGAATGTGGAAGCCAGACATATTCCGGCCCACATTCCAGTGGGATTTCATAGACTTTGCAGAAGACTGGTCACTGAATGTGTAAGAAGGCTCTATCCTGAAGAACAGCAGAAACATCAAACCTGGGGAAGAAAAGAGTTCCAAAGGGCTAGCCCGAAGTGGGTGGGCAGGGTGGAAATCAAAGAGTTGTGGAAAAGTGCAAATAATTCAGCCCCATGTCAGCACAACCAGAAGTTCACAATGGAGAATCATTTTCGGTGTGGAAAACTGACTCACTCATTCATTCAAGAAATATTTGAGGGCTCATTATGGCCCAGGCATGGACCTAGCGTAGGAACAGAGCCATAACCAAGACTGACAAAAGCCCCATTCCCATGAAGCTTATAATCCAGGGGTGGAGAGGAAGAAAAAAGATAATAAAGACCATCAAGAAGATGATTTTGATGAGTGTGCTGTGCCCTGGATGAAATAAACAGAATAATAGAGAGGATAAAGGCAGAGAGAATCTCTTAGAAGGTGGCCTTAAAAGAGCCAGTGACCACTTGGGAACCGGGGTCTCCTGCACTGCAGGCAAATTCTTTACCATCTGAGCCACCAGGGAAGCCCCAAAGAGGGAACAGACATGGTCAATACAGACACTGATTTTATTGCTATTATTTCCAATGAGAAAGAGGCAGGAAGGAATTCCAGGTCCCCTCCTTGGCTCTGCATTGTGGTTTATGTGTACCTTGAGACTCTCTCAACTTCACTCCTCTCTTCTGGATCCACCAGCCCTCTAAGTGTAGACCAATGGCGGTTTTTACCCAACAGGGGATGGTTCCCGTCAATATCACCTGCATGAAATTTCTGGGGATTCAACGTTAACCCAAAGGTAGAGAACCTCAGGTGCAAAAGTCCCCCAAGATCCCCTCTCCAGCTCTCTCTGATCATGCCTATGCTTCTCTGCAAACATCTTCTCCTTCAGCTTCCACGATTACCTCTAACCTACTAGCATCCCATAATCTCCTCTGGCCAGGAGTCCTGTGCTCTATGGAATCAAGTAACCCAACACCTCAGCCTGTAGCACATATGACGGAGCTCTATACTCACTTAATTCACAGAGATGATACTGATATTTGGGGAGCTATGACTTTGAATGTTTGACCCTATAAGATTCTGACATATCTCCTTACCCATATCTGTACCAGGTTACTGTTCAAAAAACCTTTTGTTCAAGGCACTTCAGTATGACTTTCATAGAGCAATTTACAGCTGGCAAATTGCTTCCACAAAGACTCTCATTTTACCAAACTATTAGGCTATACACGTTCCCCCAATACTATCTTCCTTTCCAGCACTGCTAACAAGGAAATATGAGGATTGAATATATTTTCTACAGTCGTAAGAGGAACCAAAGAATTATCTGCTTCTCTTAGGGGTGGGGCAATACAGAATGGAGGGAGAGAGACTAGAAAAGTATCATTTTCAATTTTGCCTAACTCGGGGAAGGAGAAACACACAGCTATTCAAATATGGAAGGAAAAGAACAAAGGCATGGGAGTATCCATATCCACCTATTCAAGGGACTCGAGCAGGTGCTGTGTTTACCTAATCTCATCAGATCAGGACAAGCAGCATAATTTGTAGGGCCAGATACAGAATTTAAAATGCAAGGCTTGGGAATTTCCTGGAGTGGTTAAGTCTCTGCGCTTCCACTGCAAGGAGCATAGGTTGGATCCCTGGTCAGGGACCTTAGATCCCACATGCTGTGCACTGGAGCCAAAAACAAAACCCCAAAAAAGTTAATAAAATATAAGTCCTATTATTCAAAAGTTCTTAAGGATTTCAAGATGGTGACAGCAAAACATAAAACAAAGCACAGGCCCTTTTAAGAGCAGAAACCTGTCCCAATACACTGTATCCTCCCAGCAAAACTTGTATCATCTCCATTGTACATGTGATGCAAGGTTAAGTAACTTGCCCAAGGATACAGCTGAGAAAGGGCGAAGGGAAATTTAAGACCAGAGTCAGCCTGCATCCACAGAACTGCAAAAGTAGTCACACACACACATACACACACAGAGAACTTAATTGATTTTACTTCAAAAATATGGAGGCCCCCAAAGCGCCTCACAAAATGAGAAACCTTAATGACTTCATGCCCTTTAGAACTGCCAAGTATTTGTTTGCATTTCATTAAATTTGCAAAGTGAAACTTGATTTAAAATTCCAAGGCTCCATCTCAATGTTCTACATGTGGGGCCTCGTTGAAATGGTTGAACAGATGAGGTATGGGAGGCCCTTTTGCCTTTTCTCTACTTTGTGAGCTTCGCAATTTTTTAATGAAAAATTTCACGGCACATGAATCATTATGTGGGGGAAAAAATACCAAAACCTGATGGCATTATTGAATTCTGAAACTGCTCCAGATTAGATGAAACTACTGCAGATCCCGAGGGACAACATCCCAGCTCAACCCTTGAGGTTTTATTGATAAGTGATAGGTGGTGTCTCTCCCTCCCTGGGATAAACCAAAGCCTGGCACGTGAACTTTACCTCAGAGAGCTCCAGCTTGCCCTGGCTACGTGTTCACTTCCAACATAGGGTCCTTCTGGTTCCACAGAGTCAGCATGTTTCAGAAATGCTCAGATCCTCGCTTGGCGATGAATTATTCCAAAGGCATCCGTGTGCCGATACTGATCCAAGAGCTTGGCTCATCACACAGGATGTAAGCAGAAATGCTTCGATTGGTCCTAACCATATAGGATGCTCTAGAGTTAAAGGGATGAGGTTTGAGGCTGAGACTCAAGGAATCACGAGACATCTATGTGGGAGGATGGGTGTTAAGGGGACTGCGGAGGGAACAAACTTGAAGCCGAGAACATGCTCGAAGAATGTGGGGAACAGAAAGAAGGCTGAAGCACAGTGAGCAAGGCTGTGTCAAATGTAGATCTGCAATTTAGAAACTAGACTTTGGCTGCTGCAAATGGAAGGGGGTGAGCTTTCCTGGTGGCTCAGACGATAAAGAATCTTCCTGCAATGAGGAGACCCAGGTTCGATCCCTGGGTGGGGAAGATCCCCTGGAGAAGGGAATGGCTACCCACTTCAATATTCTTGCCTGGAAAATTCCATGGGCAGAGAAGCCTGGCAGGCTACAGTCCACGGGGTCACAAAGAGTCGGAGACTCTTGAGTGACTAACACTTCAACTGAATGGTGTGGGGTGGGATGGGCAGAAGTGATCAGGCAGATAAATTTGTAAGACCCCTGCAGAAGACCATAACAGATGGTACCCAGATTAGCAGCGACAGAAATGACCAGACATGGATGGATTTGAGACCCTTCAATTCCTGAAGGTGGGTCAGCCATCAGTGCTGACAGATTGGGAGGCGAATGAATCAGTCATGATGCCGAGGCTTTTAGCTGAACGACAGAGTGGAGGGTGATGTGCTTTACAAAGATGGTAAAGATCTGAGGGCAGAGTTGGTAAGGGTGGCAGCTGAGTGCAACTTATCACGCTGAAGGACACACTCTCTAAGTATTAATATGATACCCTTTCTATTTTTCTAGTTTTTCCCAGCCTTGACTATCTTGAGGGTCATTATTCTAATATCTCTTGCACACACACAGACCTCCTCCAGCTTTAATTCCCTGCCAACAAATAATCTGGCCCCAAATATCCATGATGAGATGGTTGGATGGCATCACCAACTCAGTGGACATGAATGTGAGCAAACTCTGGGAGATAATGGACAGGGGAGCCTGGTGGGCTGCAGTCCATGAGGTGGCAAAGAGTCGGATACAACTTAGTGACTAAACAACAGCAACAACAAAATATCCATAGTGTTGACACTGAAAATAGCTGATCTATAATTTCATAGTCTAAATTCAACTCATTTTCAATGATCGCCTGTTAGATAAATCTAATAGAAAGACACAAATAATAAAGCAAAAAAACTTTCCCTGATAGCTCAGAAAATAAAGAATCTGCCTGCAATGCAAGAGACCTGGGTTCGATCCCTGGGTCAGGAAAATCCCCTGGAGAAGGAAATGGTAACCCACTCCAGTATTCTTGCCTGGGGAATCCCATCAGAGGAGCCTGGTGGGCTACAGTCTACAGGGGTCACAAAGAGTCGGACGATTGAGCAAGTAACACTTTCACTATTTCAGTAGGCTTGAAATAGAAACCTGGATTCCTACCTGCCCTGAGAATGCAGGAAGTCCGGCTGCCCCGAAATGAGCCCTTCCTGGCTGCCCCTGCCCTGCGCCCTCACACAGCTTCACTCCCCCTGAGAACTCAGTAAACGTTTCTGTAGTTACCTGGGTGAGGAGGGGTCAAAAAGGTGGTCCTTGGTTTCCTAAGCACCATAGTTAGTACAGACCTCTCATCCCCACATGAGCCAATTAGCTTGATTCTGTGATAAGACTTTAGACTACTGTCTTAACCTCAGCCCTGCTGCCTCACAAATAAATGCCTTTAGTTACAAAGGGGACCCCTGAAGAGTATGTAGCTGAATTAGTGCAAATTCATCCTCAATCAGGTAGAAAAATCAGTCAAAAAACCTGCACTGGGAGTGGGACAATCTTGCCGGGACCACATGCAAAGAACAGCCACACCGTTAACTGTATGGACGATTATAAAGCCTGGCTGGCTTTTTTTTTTTTCCCCTCCACCAAGTGTGATAAGTCTATCTGTAAGACAGTTATTGGCTTAAAGTTATGTATGTATTTATTTATTTTAATTGGAGGATAATTACTTTACAATATTGGGATAGTTTTTTCCCATACATCAATATGAATCTAACAACCAACATAAGAGTTAGGCACAAGAGACTCTCAGTTTAAGGTTAGAAGAAAAATACTTATGTTCTCTGAAAGGGAGAGTGAATTATTTTAGCTTGAAAACAATACCTGAGAATAATATGAAACATGCTAAGGGGAGCTCGGGGTCTCATCTCTCTGGCTCAGAGCCACAGTCCGCCCCTGGCTTCTCTTAGGTGCTCTGAAAGGAATTCCATTGATCAGAATACAAAGCAAGTAGTCTTGGTTCCAATGAGGCCATCAAATCAACAGGTACTGCAGGACAAACTACATATTCTACCAAGCAGCCTCGTGGAAGGAACGATGCACAATTTGTTCCAATAAATACGTGAAGTCAAATGTCAAGCATCACACACATCTATCTGAGCTGTTAGAAATTATGAGACTGTTGTTCAGAGGACTGCATCTAATGGAATATCCATCAAGGTCAAACAAAGGCTCTGATCTGCACCCTCCCCATGAGAAATGCTGACAGCATCATGCTTCTCATTGTAACGCTGACGTGGGCAGAAGCACCAGCAGGAGCCTTGACGTGTCACCGCATTTGGCTACAGATGCGTTACAAGAAATTACATGGGATGCTATCAGAAAATTGAAAATCCAACGAGTGTTTCACTTAGTTCCTGTAATTCTTCAATGCTATTCCAATCTCGTGCAAATTAGAAGCCACTTAGAGCTCCGAAGGCTGACAGAAGACAGAGTGAGGTTTTCATTACGCTTTTAATAGGTTTATTGGGAGGTTTCCTATTAAAAGGTGCTTGAGAAGAGTGATGAGCTGGATCTCTGTATTAAAAGAGATCTTCAAGATGTAAGCAAAATGGTACCTCAAATTTGCCACAAGTGATGACCAGCATGCCCATCTCTGGATAAGGACAAGATGCCTAATAAAACATCTTCAACAGAAGATTGCAAAGAGGACTAATAATTGTCTAATTATGATTCCAGCATGCTCAGGATGGCATTTTAATGGTCATAGTCCGTGATGTCTAACCTATAACAGTCGCCTTAAAATTAGAAAACCCAGAAATAGACATACAGATGTAGAAAATAAACATATGGATACCAAGAGCAGAAGGGGAGATGGAATGGACTGGGAGACTGGGATTGGCATGCATTACTGTGTGTACCATGATTTTATTTTATTGGGCTTCAAAATCACTCTGGACAGTGACTGCAGCCATGAAATTAAAAGACACTTCCTCCTTAGAAGGAAAGTTATGACAAATCTAGACAAAGTATTAAAAAGCAGAGACGTCATTTTGCCAACAAAGATCCATATAGTCACAGCTATGATTTTTCCAGTAGTCACATACGGATGTGAGAGTTGGACCATAAAGATGGCCGAGAGCCAAAGAATTGATGCTTTCGAATTGTGGTGTTGGAGAAGACTCTTTAGAGTTCCTCGAACTGCAAGGAGATCAAACGAGTCATTCCTAAAGGAAATCAGTCCTGAATATTCACTGGAAGAACTAATGCTGAAACTGAAACTCCAGTACTTTGGCCACCTGAAATGAAGAGCAAGCCACTGGAAAAGACCCTGATGCTGGGAAAAATGGAAGGCAAAAGGAGAAGGGGGCAGCAGAGAATGAGATGGTTAGATGGCATCGCTGATTCAATGGACATGAATATGAGCAAACTCTGGGAGATAGTGAAGGACAGGGGCACCTGATGTGCTGCAGTTCCTGGGGTCACAGACAGACAGACACAACTGAGGGACTAAGCAACACCTGTGTGTAAACTAGACAACTAATGAGAACTGCTGCATAGCACAGAGAACACTGCTCTGTGCTGACCTAAAACGGGAAGGAAATCCAAAAAAGAAGGGACACGTGTGTAGGCACAGCTGGTCCACTTTGCCGTACCACAGAAACTAACACAGCGCCGTAAAGTGACCATACTCCAATAAAGATCAATATTAAATAACAAAACAAGAAACAGCAAAGTTCCCGATACCTTAACGGTGAACTTCAGAACGCTGAGAAAATTCATTTCTTTTGCTAAGAAAAAAAGAAAAACTCAAAGTGGTTAGGACAGGGGAAGTCTCCTACTTACTAAGAGTTTGGGAGTAAACCTGGACTTCTCTTATCACTAACCCTCATTATCACCACCACTGTCATCATGAAACCTTTCAAATTACTGAATGATTGTGAGCAACATACACAATGCATGCACGATGTGGGGGCAATTATTACTTCAAAGAAAGAACAGAATCAGACACTTAAAGGAAGTGTCCTTTGGCTAAAACAGAAAGGCTACTTCACAACAGCAAAAGGAAAAAAAAAATCAGTCCACAGAGATATTTTCTTCCACAAACAAGGACAGTTTTCATTTTGTCAGTATTGGGATCACTTCCTGCAAGGGAACCACAGTAATGTATAGTAATTTCATGAAATAATACTTGGGACCATCAATCTAACTTCTGAACATAATAGTATGTTAAGATAAAGCACTTCTTTTCTGGTACAAAAACCCATCCATAATGGCTAAGAATATGTTTTCATTAAAACATTCATATATGAAAAAGTCAACTCTTAACTCTGTTTCCATGGCAACCTGCAATTCAACTTTTCAAGACACTCAATACCAGCTCCTTTCTCTTCCGTGTAATTCCTGAAGAGCATTTGTAAATAAAAATTTTAAGAGTGAAATCTTTGAACAAAGTGTTGCCTAGACACAGAAAGAAGGGAGGGGGGTTTATGAGTTTTCATTTCAGCTCTGCTTTCCCAGATATTTGTTTAATTAATGTGTGTGTGTGTGTGTGTGTGTGTGTGTGTGTGTGTGTGTGTGTCTGTTGCTCAGTCGTGTCTGACTCTGCAACCCCATGGACCATAGACAGACAGGCCCCTTTGTCCATGGGATTTTCCAGGCAAGAATACTGGAGCAAGTTGCCATTTCCTTCTCCAGGGGATCTTCCTGATCCAGGAGTTAAACTCCCATTTCCTGCATTGGCAGGTGGATTCTTTATCACGGAGCCACCTGGGAAGCCCTAATTAATTTACTTACATAACAAATATGTATTGACTACCTACCAGGATCCAAGCCATAAAAATAATGTTACCATGCTCAGGACTTGGCATAAAGTGACCATAATGCAAAGTAAAAAATGCTTGTAGAGTAATGTGGAAGGGAAGGACTTCTGCCAGTTAGAACATAGCAGGGGAAATTTGAAGAAGCCCTGGAGAATGAGCTGGGTCTTGAATGACACCAGTAGTAACCCAAGAACAAAAGGAGATGACCATGGGTAGCTATTGGCTGTTAACAGGAAGGGGGAGGCAGTGGAAAACAGCACACCTGAGGGGAAAGGCAGCAATTCATTCCAGATGAAGCAGAGATGAGTGAAGGCGAAGGGGTTCATCCATCACCCGATCACCCACTCATTCATTCACCTCTTCATTCGCTCACCTATCACTCATTCACCCATTCATTCGTTCGACTATTCAAGAAGTGAGTGCTTACACCATTCCTGGCACTTGCCATTGTGTCGTGACACCCTGGGTAAGTAACGTGAAAAGTGAAAAGAAAGTGAAGTCGCTCATTCTGACTCTTTGCGACCCCATGGACTGCAGCCTGCCAGGCTCCTCTGTCCATGGGATTTTCCAGGCAAGAGTACTTGGGTATGTTGCCATTTCCTTAAGTGAAGTCATTTTCCTCCAGACAGCTACCTCTAGGGGAATCCCGGAATGCTTTCAATGTTTGCTTAGGGAGCTGCATGTTTTGTAGCAGCAACAAGGATCCACCAAAGGATTTACACAGAAAAGTTGGGTTTAGAGA
Organism: Muntiacus reevesi; assembly: GCF_963930625.1. Lineage (NCBI taxonomy): Eukaryota > Metazoa > Chordata > Mammalia > Artiodactyla > Cervidae > Muntiacus > Muntiacus reevesi. The sequence goes on along the minus strand of NC_089250.1, from coordinate 184,297,290 downwards.
AACTGATCACCAATAGAGAAGCGAGAGCAAGACCAGAAGCATGACTGCAAGTGGGTGAGGGCTGCCTTCACAAAGTACCCACAAACTGGGCCTCTGGAACAACTAAAATGTTGATACATAACCTCACAGAATTCTGGAGGCTAGAACTCGGAAATCAAGGTGTCTGCAGGGTTAGTTCCTTCTGAAGGCAGTGAGGGAGGCTCCATTCCATTCCTCTCTCCTGGTTTCTGAAGGTTTTTTGCTGGAAACCTTGGGTATGTCTTGGCTGGTGGCAGCATCACCCCAATCTTTTCATGACATTTTTCTCCCTGAGTCCAAATCTCTCTTAGGACACCCAGGCACACTGGACTGGGGCCAATACTAATGACTTCATTTTAATTTGGTTACCTCTGTAAAGACCCTGTCTCTAAGTAAGATCATATTCTGAAGTGTTGAGGGTTAAGACTCCAATATATCTTTTAGGGGAATAATATTCAACCCATACAGAAAGCATCTGTATCCCTCTATCAGATTGTAGATTTTTAAAACTTTTCTTACATTTTTTTTTTGGTCAAATAAATCAGCATACAACTGCTCTATAATGGAGAAAAATAAAATCCATTTACAAACAGGTTACTGTCACTACAATAGGAGAGGCAAAGAAGGCTCGAAAGACTATTGTAAAATTAGGAGGAAAGGGGAGATATTTGGGCATGAAATGAACAGGGCTGATGAGGAAGGAAAGGGAGGAAGTCACCAAAAATGAGGCAGAAAGTGATGACTGAAACCCACTGCAATAAATCAACAGAAACAGGGGACACGGAGGATGAACAGAGAGAGAGAGAGAGAGAAAGGAAGGTGAGCTTGGCTTTGAGTGTAAGTCACTAGCAAAGAACCCAGAAGCTGAGGAACAGAAATCAAAGACCAACTCCAAGAGCAGTCAGGATCATACCCAGAAATTTCAAGAAAGATAAACTCTCAGTGTTTCAGTATTTCTCACGAAAAAATAGTAGTAATATTTATTTTCTCTCATAAGACATCTGGGAGGATTATAGGACTTTACATATGAAGAGCACCTAGAACAGGGTCTGACTCAGGGTCGGTCTCCGAAAGTATCATCCAGGGTGACCAAATCCAGGCCCACAGTGGGAAAGGTAAGGGATGATGAAGGAGTCTGGGAGCATGTTCCAGGGCCTGCCTGCACAGCCCCTGTCTGGGAGAAGACAAGTCAGATAGGGACATGAGAGAATTAACAAGAGGTCAGAAGTGGTGCAGAGACTAGGTCTCAGAAAAGGCATCAACGACAGAGACTCTCGAAGCTGGGAGGTCAGGGTCACCCGATGCTGTAGACAGATGGGCAGAATCAGAGCGGATGACGGAACCCCGACCCCGACGGAACCCCGACCCCCCGGTAGCCTTTGGGACAGCAGGGTAGGAAGAGGGGCAGTCCGACAGAACGAGGTGGAGAGGAGCAAACAGGTGACCAGAGACAGGAAATGAAGCCACACACTGCTCTTTCTCAGAATCGAGAAAGGAAACCTCGCTGGAGGAAGTGAACAACTCCAAGGATGTTGTGTTTATAGGATGAGGTGTTCATCAGCTAAAAAGGAAGATCCACTAGAAGGCATGAGAGACTGACCACATCTGTGAGAAGCAGGATAATGAAAAGAAACACTGTAGGTGGATGGGAAGGAGCCAGGATCAAAATGGGGAGGGGGACAATCTTATTTTTGCTTAATAATTGGACCCCTCCAAGGAATAACTGCCTGTCAAATAGACAGAGGACTTGTGGGAATGTCAGCGAATGTTCCTGCCCTGGAGGAAAAAAAAGACAAGCATTTCCACTGAAGGACATACAGAAATTTGTAAGTTATCAGGCAGTACTAGCTTCACAAAGACTGGTAAGATCTGATTGTCTCCTGTAGGAAAATGCTGGGAGCCATGGCGGCATGCCTACCACACATTCAGGGCAATTTGAGGTTATTTAGGTTCATTTCCCATTACAGACCATTACAGAGTATTGAGTAGAGTTCTCTGTGCTATACAGTAGGTCGTTATTAATTATCGATTCTATATACAGTAGTAACACAGTCTTTGAAGAGCCTGTGAGGAGAGGAAAATGATTGACTTCTATCCATCATTCCCTTTTTTCCTTCCTCCTCTGCTCACTTCCACCTGAGAAGGAAGCATGATGACAAAACATTCAGTGGGATGAAAATGGAGAATGAGACAGGGGAGAAAGAAAAATAAAAATACATACATCCAGAGAAATGAAGAAAGAGAATGAGCGAGGAAAAGAGTAAAAATGATTGGTGAGAAGAGGATTGGAGAACAAAGTAATCTGCCCAATGGAAAAATAGAGAAGAGAGTAGGAACTAGTTATATGGGCAATGGCAAGTTTCAAGATATTTTTCCAGCCACCCATTGTATTTCTTTTCAATCTATGCAGGAGCCTGAAACAAGAAGGCCCTTGGAGTTCAGAAGGGTAATAATGTCTAAAGGGTTTCCCTGGTGGCTCAGTAGTAAAGAATCCACCTGCCAAGCAGGTGACCCAGGTTTGATCCCTGGGTCAGGAAGATCCCCTGAAAAAGGAAATGGCAACCCAGTTCAGTATTCTCGCCTGGGAAGTCCCATGGACAGAGGAACCTGGTGGGTTACAGTTCATGGGGTTGCAAAGAGTTGGACATGACTTAGTGACTAAACAAAAATAATAATGTCTAAAACACAAAGGCATAACTCCTCTGTGGGGAGGGACCTGAATCTTTAAGCAGCCTTAACCCCTGTCCACTGCCCAAAGCCATCCTGAGCAACCCTGATGAGGAAACATAGGAAGGACCATGCAACCAGAAGGCAGCAGAGCTGGGAACACACCTGGGTCTGAAGGGCACGAAATTCCAAGTTTCTAATCATTACTTTTTGTTGTTGATTAGATGCTAAGTCATGTCCGACTCTTTGTGACTCCATGGACTGCAGCACAGCAGGCTTCCCTGTCCTTCACCATCTCCCAGAATCTGCTCAAACTCTTGTCCATGGAGTCGGTGATACCATCCATCCATCTCATCCTCTGCCACCCCCTTCTCCTCCTGCCCTCAGTCTTTCCCAGCATCAGGGTCTTTTCCAGTGAGTCAGCCTTTTGCATCAGGTGGTCAAAAGATTGGAGCTTCAGCTTCAGCATCAGGGTTGATTTCCTTTAGGCTAATCATTATACTTAACTCCTTCCCAAGACGATCCTATCACTCAAGAAAATAAAGAGTGGCCTTATGCTTCATTAGCCTGAGAGCTATTAATTCCAGTGGGCAGAGAGGGGGTGACCTTTCTCTCAGTCCTCAGGACCTTGGAATTCAGCTGCAAAAGCCAGTCAGTTAATACATGCAAAGCAGTCACAACAGGGCCCGCAGCACGGTAAGCTCTATAGAGCTGCCGGCAACAACATCAGCAATAAAAAGCGTGGTGACAACAACAACTACACATAATAGTCATTGAGTAAAACACAGTCATTGATCTAAGGTGGTCCTCCATGCCCCCTGTCTCCTAGTGTTCACACTTGCTTACTATGCCCTCCCCTCAAGTGTGGCGAAGACCTATAACTTGTTTCTAAGCAAAACACTGCAGCAGAGATGATGGGTTGTGCTCCCATAATGATGTTACCTGATATGAGTCCACAGGAAGACTTGCCCTGATCCTTCTCTCTCCTTTTGCTTCTCCTTTTGTTTCTTTCTCTCTCTCTCTTTTTAACAATATACTTGTTATTTTTAAAAATTTTTTATTTATTTATGGCTGTGCTGGGTCTCTGTTGCAACGTGTGGGCTTCTCATCGTGGTGGCTTTCTCTTTATGGAGCAAGCGCTCTCAAGCTCTCGGGTGTCACTAGTTGTAACACGTGGGCCTAGATGCTCTGCAGCATGTGGAATCTTCCCACACCGAACTGGTGTCCTCTGCACTGGCCGGGGGATTCTTCAACACTGCACCACCAAGGAAGTCCTCGTTTGCTGGTTTTGAAGAAATAAAATGCCAAGAATCCTCCAGCCACAGGAACTCAATGTTGTCAGGGGAACAGAAAAGCAACAGATGACTGCTTCTCCAGTTCAACCAGATGAGAACCCAGCCCTGGGTGACACCCTGGTTTCAGCTTTGTGAAACCCTAAACAGAAGACCTGGCTAAGCCATGCACAGACTTCAGAGCCACAAAATCACAAGAAGGAGGGAGAACCAGTGTACAGTAAAACAGCAACAGTGTCAGGATCAAGTACATAATTTGCAGAGCCCAAGGCAAAAGGCAAATAGGGGGCTCCGTTGTTCAAAAATTATTTAAAGTATCAAGATGGTAACAGAAGGACTGCCCAGTTGGTCCAGTGGTTAAGAATCCATCCGCTAGTACAGGGGTCATAGGTTCGATCCCTGGTCCAGGAAGAGCCCACATGCCTCAGAGCAACTAAGCCCGTGAGCCACGTCTACTGAAGCCCATGTGTCCTAGAGCTGGTGCTCCGCAACAAGAGAAGCCATCACAATGAGAAGCCCGTGCACATCAACTAGTGACTAACCCCTGCTCGCCGCAATGAGAGAAAGTCCACGAGCAGCAACGAAGGCCCAGTGCAGCCAAAAATTAATTAATTAATTCTTTTAAACAACGGCAACAGAAGAACCACGTACAGAGACCTCCTGGGTGCAGGACGCTGCCTGCCCATGCCATAGACCCATGAACTTGGCTCTGAATAGCACATGCTTAGTTTAACAACAATATTAACAACAGAACTAGAATCTGAGCATCAGTCTGTTTGACTCTAAGGATCTTGAAAATATAAAGCGGGTTGAAAGGAGGGTCAGTGGGACCACCAGCCAGGCTGCCTGGGATTGAACCTTTATCCCACTTCTGATAAGCCGGACGTCCTTGGGGAAAGTGTTTAACATAACCGAACCTCTGCTCACTGTGGATGAAGTGGAGACGGTAGTCTGTTCCTCAAAGAACTTTACCAGGAGGGACTTTCCTGTGGTCCAGCGGTTAAAAGTCTGCCTTGAAATGCAGGGGACGGGTGAAGTAATTAGCCTCCAACTAATTAAAGAAAAAAAAAAAAGAAAGAAATGCAGGGGACGTGGGTTCAATTCCTAGTCAGGGAACTAAGATCCCATATGCCGTGGAGCAGCTAAGCCCCCGTGCCACAACGAGAGAGAGAGAGAGCCACGACTAAAGAGTCTGTGCACCCCAAGCAGAGAGCTCGCATGACAAACAAAGACCCCCTGTGCTGCGTCTAAGACCTAAGGCAGCCAAAGAAAGGCAGCAAAATTCATTTAAATGCTGTCATGACTCAGTAATACATGCTAAGCACTTGAAACAGTGTTTGGCACATAGTAGGAATTCAATAATAGGCATCTTCATCCACCGAACACCACTCTATTCCCTAATTATCTGCCGCTGATAGAAATTTGTATGCATTTGGAAGCTGCAGCAGACTTAGGGAATAATCACCTATTGATGTGATTCATGAAAGTACCTGGGTAGAGGCAATATGATAGATTAGATTCTTTGAAACGTCTCGGATCAGAAGCAAAACAAAAAAGCGAGTGAGAAGTTTCCAACGGCTGAGGGGTGCTAATTAACAACTCAATTAAAAAAGGCAAATTAAACTTTATGGTTCGTTATCCTCCGCTGCTTGGTAAATTGTTTTGCTAGGCGAATGATTAAAAATGATCATTTCAGAAAACTGAAATAGCTTCCAAGGAACACAACTATTTTTCAGTATTATACAAAAGGTTTTGCCGCAAAATCAACTTACTTGATTAAAAGGAACGGTACTTCTCTGTGTATGGAAAGCCAGTGGTACCAATGTTGGGCTTGTGATGCATTAGGTATTTTTGGAGGCTGTGTATGAATTTTGAAGAGAAATGCTTGCTTGTAGATAAAACACATCATCAGTTCCCTTCGTGCACTCTTTGAGGGCCCCATAAAGATTTTTCTGGATACCCGCAATGTATAATTTACATCAAATTAGTTCTGAGCTCTGCAGAAATGCATACAACTCAGGCATTCCTAAAAATGGGTAGTTTCTAGGGAATCTAAAAGATGGACAGAAAATAGACATCCTGACTTCCCTGGTGGTCCAGTGGCTAAGATTCAGGGTTCCCAATGCAGAGGGCACAGGATCAATCCCTGGTGGGGGAACTAAGATCCCACATGTCAAAGACCAAAAAAAAAAAACCAAACAAACAAAAAAAACAGGCATTCTAACAAAAGCATCAGCCCTCATCCCTGCAATTCTCCAAGCTTTTCTCCCCTCTGCAATTACATCAGTGGCTCTCAATAATTTTTTTCCTACCCCAGAACACCCACAACACACGACACAGTCCCACCAGGAACTGGATGAGCTTATGGTGGTGCCGTGGTAAAGAGTCTGCCTGCCAATGCAGGAGACGCAAGGGACGGAGGCTGGATCCCTGGGTTCGGAAGATTCCCTGGAGAAGGAAATGGCAAGCCATTCCAGTAATCTTGCCTCGGAAATCCCATGGACAGAGGAGCCTGGCGGGTTACACAAAAGAGCTGGACGTGACTTAGTGACTAAACAACAAAACAGTAACAACTTGCTTCCTCTGGCTTCTCTCTCAAAAAATAAAAACTCATGCAACGAAATGCATGACAGAGACCTCTTGGAAAGCAACAGTCTCCACTGTCTTTATATTTATCTTTATGTCATGCATTGATGTGCATATGTTTATATTCACATTTACAAAGATTCTTTCATGTATTTTATATGGCTCAAAGGAAGGAGCAAACAGTCATGTGTCCTTCCTCCATTAACTAAGTCCATCCTAGAAAAGAGTCAGACATGATTGAGTAACTAAGTGCGCACACACACATACACACACACACACACACACACACACACACACCTCCCTTACTGGAAATGACACATCTATACCATCTACATTTGTAATGTGCTTAGGGGTCTGTTTTTTCCACTAAGTAACTTAACCCATACCAATGAGCACTATCTTTGTCAGTAACAAATAACCCTAAAAACTCAGTGGATTAACACACAGATGCTAATTTCCTGATCACACAAGACAAGATCATTAATCCAAACTGCTTCATTTCATTCCTGGTGTAACTTTATCTCAATATGTGCCTCTATGCGGGGAGAAAGAATGGAGAAGCCACACATTTCATCAAGCAAAATCAGTCACACAACCCACCCAACTGGAAGGGTGCTGGAAATACTGAGGCACAAACAGAATGTTTGTTGAGCATTAAAGTTTCTGTCCAAAGTAACCCCCATAATCATTAAATCTTAAGTCACAAACCACCCATGGGGAAAAGTTTCCAGTGTAATAAGGTGTTTTCTTCTTCCTCGATTGGTGCTCAAAAACCAGTAAAGAGCATCTGGCTCCTCTGTGAACTAAAGCGTGCTAAAGCCTCCGTGTGGCAAAATAAAATAATGATAATAAACAATATACGCTCTGAAAAACTAATTAAAAGAGCAGCTCAAATCACAAGAAGCCAGATCAGTTTTAAGTAAAGCTTCTTAAGGATCTTTATCCGTTAGACGTGCACAGAAAGTGTTCTGTGAGTTTTTCCCCATCCTGTCTTTTAACCTCTCAAACAGCCTCCTACCCAAAACCGAACGGGGGCAGGATATGGTGCTGCTGATGGCAGAACACACGAGACTCTCCACATTTACGAAAGATGATTACATAACTATGATGAGAATGAACTTTTCACACTTTCCACAGAAAGCTAATGGGGAAGAAATGGGCTTTTATAACTCTAGCAAGAGCAAATTAGATTAGTCAGTAAAATCACTTTATGACCAAAGACAGTACCTATGTATCCATATGGTGACTTTTGAAAGGGTCTACTCTCTACTTCCTGTTTGCCCAGTTCCTCCTGCTCTGGAGCCATCTGGGGAGTGGAATGATAGATTTCTGCCCTCAGCTGCTGTGGATCAGAATGCCCAAGGGTGGGTTTCACAGTAACAATTATTCTAGGACACGGGTTAGCAAGCTTTTTCTGAGAAGGGCCAGATAATAAACAGTTTAGGCTTTGCTAGTCATAGAGTTTCTCTCTGAACTCCTCAGCTTTTATTCCAGCTGCACAACCAGCCACAGACAGTATGCAGATAAATCATTATGGTTTTGCACCAATAACGTTTGACTTATAACAACAGGTGATGAGCCATAAAGGGTCATGAGCTATAGTCTGCTGACTGCTGTTTTAGAGGGTTTTTTTTTTTAGGAAGAAATGTTTTTTAAAAGAAACATTGTACATAGAGTGAAAGGCACAGATCTTCGGTTCATGTTTCTGAATTCTGATAAATGCATATACCATCTAGCCAACACTCTAATCAAGTGTGGGTCATTCCATCACCCCAGTGTGGTACCCAGGTCTCTAAAGGCAATGACTGTTCTGAATTCTATCATCAATCATTTTGCCAACTCTTGAACATCACATGTATGAGAACATATGGTCCGCACACTTCAGTGTCTGGTCCCTACGTTCTTGCTAATGTAGTATTTGAGATTCACCCACATCAGTACACATATCTCTAGTCAGACTTTTTCACACTGCTGAGAGTATGAATGAAACTGCATGAGTCTCACCATTTATTCATCCATTCTTCCACTGATGGACATCTGAATTGCTAGCTTTCAGTTTTGTCTATTACAAGTGAAGCTACAACAACTTTTACTATTATACACTTGTGTGTGTGTGGGGGGGGGGGCATTGAATGCTTTTATTATCCTTAGGTAATTACTGAGGAGTGGAATTGCTGAGAAGTAGACGTTTCACTGCACAAATAACCACCATAAAGATTTCCAAAGCACTCCCACCAGCAACGGATGACAGTTTCTGTTCCTCAACGCCCTCACCAGCATTTGGTGTTTTTCGCCCTTTTTAGTTATTTTAGTGGGTGTGAAGTGGTATCTCAATGTGATTTTTTTCAGTCTGAAGGTCTCTGATGACTGCAATCTCCAGCACTTTCTAATATGCTCAGTGGACGTTTTTATAGCCCTTAATGTGAAATGTACACGCAAGTCACTCTCCCACTTTCCTGGGTTGTATCTCTTTACATCTTCAGGATATAACTCCTCCGACAGACTGCAGGACTGACAGTGCACTCTCTCACTCCATAGCCTGCCTTTCCATTTGCTTTCTACTTTTGATAGTAGTTTTTAATCTTAATGAAACCTAGTTCATCCTTTTTTTTCCTTCTATCATGAGTGTTTTTTGTAACACACCAAGACTGCAAAGATACTCCCTTACGGCTTCTTCCAGAAAGCTTATCATTTTAAACATTTAGATCTGTGAACTATTCCCAATGAACTTTTGTGAGGTATAGGTCAAGGTTCATTTTCTTCCACAGTAATATAAATTTCTGTGTGGCCTTACTCTAGTGGAACTTGTAAGAACTTATCCATAAGTCACGGACATTCTGGGGTCACAGCTGATTGTATGGGACGTCTGGCAACACCCGCCCCTCGAACCCTCATTAGATGGATCCCAGCCCTGCCTCAGGTGGTGTCTATTAAGTCTGGTGAGGTCCCTCCCAGTGACTGCACAGCCCAGCCCTCAGCCAAGGGCAGTAAATCCCCATGAAGATGTATGAGTCCTCCCCTGCACATAATCCTCTTTTCTGGTACCCTGTCCCCAGAGTTCCACCTCAGAAGCCAAGAATTCCCATCTCTACCTCTTAGTTCAGCAAGATGCTCTCCCCACTCGGGGAGAGCAGCCTCCCACCTGCACCAAAGCAGAAGAGGGCTCCTGGATGGACAGCCAGGGCTTTATGAGGTTCAGGACCTATGTTTCCCTTCTCTCCAGGACCCCACTGCCTTTTGATGTGCCTGAGAAGAACAGCCTCATATATCTTATTCGGTTTTACAGTTGTTTTCAGTAGGAGGACAAGCCTGGCATCAGTTATAGCATCAGGACAGGATGCAGAAGTCTTTTCAGAGTAGGATGGTCCAACAGGGGGCTTCCCAGGTGACTCCGTGGTAAGAACCCACCTGCCAGTGCCTGAGATGCAAGAGACTCGGTTCAATCCCTGGGTCAGGAAGATCCCCTGGAGAAGAAAACGGCTATCCATGCCAGTGTTCTTGCCTGGAAAATTCCATGGACAGAGGAGCCTGGTGGGCTACAGTCCATGGGGTCGCCAAGAGTCAGACACGGCTGAGCACACACACAATCCCACAGAAACAGAACACAGGCCACATATTGTTTAAAAGTTTCTAATAGCCAGGTAAAAAATAAAAAGCAAAACCGAACAAGTGAAGTCTCATGTATTGTATTTAACTGAACATATCCAGAGATGATCATTTAACTGAGTAAACCATATAGTGCTCACTTCAGCAGCACATATACCAAAACTGAACAATCCATGTAAAAATTAGAGATGGTTCACATTTTTTCACACATAGTCTTTAAAAGCCTGCATTTTACCCATACAACCAAAACTCAATTTGATCTACCCACACTTCAAGTGTTCAGTAGCCACATGTGGCTAGCAGCTATTGTACTGGGTGGCCAACTCTAGAGTGTTCTTAAGCATAAACTGAAGAAACGCTAGACTATAGGGGTTTTCAAACTGATCTGTAGCACCTCCAAGTATACTGATCAATGCACGCTTCCCTTATCCAGTTCTCTGAAGGAGAAAATTGCTCAGGCCAAAAACTTCCTTTGTCTCACCAAAAATATAGAAGAAAAGATTTTTTAAGCTTTATAAATGCAAACCAAAGTAGCTGTTACAGAAGCAGTAACTTAATGTCACTCCACTGAGAATGTATTCACGTCCCATCTCTCCCTGAGTGTTAAACGTTTATTTAATGGTGTGACCTTTCCTGGGTCTTGATTTCCAAATCTATGATGTGAACAAAGCCATAAACTGTGCTGGCTAGGAGACAGGGTGGTTTAAATTGACCGGGGAACAGAATTATTTGAAAAGGTCCTACATGAATCTTCTTTAGAGGCTTCACGCCACCTAATGTGAGATCCGTTTTCACAAGGTCAGCTTCATTTTCACTTTGGGAATTCAAAGCTCGGTGTCTCCGAGCTGACCCCCCACCACACACACATCACTTCTTTTGGGGCCCTGCACTATCTGCCTTGGGGTTTGGCATATAATGCTTCAAGATTTCTTGAATTAAAAGGTCCAAATCAACAGAGAGTCATATATTTTCATCAAGGGTCCCTGGAGCAGGTATTTGAGTTAGGTGGAGCAGGAGAAAAGCAAGGTGGAAACAGGACTTTTAAGATTAGAAACAAAGAAAATACCCTATGATACAAAATATGCTTCTTCTGCCCCTTTCGGCCAAACCACTGAATCCCAGCAAGCCTGCCTCTCTCAACAGTCTGTCCCTCCTGCCCCTCCGACTACCTTCCACAAACACATCAACCTGATTCCCATTACAAGATCTTTGTATGTGCTGTTCCCTCGGCCTGGAACACTCTTCCCATCGCTGCTGGCAAAGGCTGCTCCTCTGTTCTCCCCCAAGATTCAGCAGAAGCATTATCTTTTCAGGGCGCCTTCTCCACGGCCCATCTCAGACTGTCTTCCAAGTCATAACCGTATTGATTATTCCCTAGTGTTTATCCCAACGGGCCACTGGTGTCTAAGGTGTGCACTTCTTTGTGGCCTGTTTCCCCATGAGGATGTAATTCCACAGGGGCGCGGGGAGAGGGCTCTGTGGTCTCTCTTCTGCTTCCCAGTCCCTAGCCCACCACCCAGTCTCTACTAGACCCCTGACGTGCACACGTGTTGCCCATTATGCGAATATTATGCCCTTGAACTTTGGAGTTCTCAGGTGGGGAGAGAAAGAACCCTGCTCTGCTCAAAACCAATGGAGGACTCAGATCCCTGAACACATGTATTAAGTGATGGGAGGTAAATCAACGGTGAGCATTCCTGGAAATGTTACAGGGAAGAACAGATCCCATGTTAGACCTGTTCTTTTATTTTAACCTTTGATTCCCATTGCTTTTGTTCACTAAAAGGATACTGTCCAAGCATAACAGCCTGCCTCAGGGAACCCTGCCCCCTCTGCCTGAATGCTAAACGAAAATGCCTTTGTTTGGGATCCTATTCACCAGTGGAGGCTGCTGGAAGGAAGAAATTAACACATCCCCTTGCTGAGGCTGGCCGTTCCAGGAGATATCTGTAAGACTGATGGTCTTTTTTCCTTTATCTCCTCACCTCCCCTCATCTCTGTTCTATAAAAGCAGCTGGCATTCAGATCCTGATAAGATGGTTATTTTGAGATATTAGTCTGCCATTTTCTCAGTCAACTGGCTTTTTTTTTTTTAACAGAGTTGTATTCCTTGCCTCAACACCTTGTCTCTCTGTTAACTGGCCTGTCATGCAGGGAGTAGGGGCTTCTCAGGTGGCGCTAGTGGTAAAGAATTCGCCTGCCAGTGCAGGAGACATAAAAGACATGGGTTCGATTGGGAAGATCCTCTAGAGGAGGGCATGGCAACCCACTCCAGTATTCTTACTTGGAGAATCCCATGGACAGAGGAACCTGGCGGGCTCCATAGGGTCGCAGAGTCAGACACAACTGAAGCAACTTAGCACACACACATGCAGGAAGTAGAGTGAGCTTGAGTTTGGTCACTGGAATGCACCTGTTGACTCAGACTATGGGCCTGGAGTCAGATGGAAGAGGGACCTTGGCTTTATCACTCCCTAGCTCTGTGAACTTGGACACATTATTGACTATGTGTGTCTGTTTTCTCCTTCTGAAAAGGGATTAATGAGAATTTTTACTTGAAGGTGTGTGTGTGTGTGTGTGTATGTGTGCACACACATGTGTGTTTGGTCACTCAGTCATGTCCCACCCTTTATGACCCCAATGAAATACAGCCTGCTGGTCTCCTCTGTCCATGGGATTTTCCAGGCAAGAATTTTGGAGTGGGGAGTTGCCATTTCCTCCTTCTGGGGTCTTCCCCATTCAGGAATCAAACCTGCATCTTCTGAGTCTCTTGCGTTGGCAGGCGAAGTCGTTACCCCTGTGCCACCTGGGAAGCTCCCTTGAAGGCACCATCAAGATTAAACAAAATAATGGAGCAAGCACTGGGCCTGGCAAAAAAGAATGGTTCCTTCATTGTGAGGCCACTATTAGCCATGAGGGTTGTTGAAAGATTGCTCTTATGGCCCCAGCAGGAAGCTAACAGGGGATACCAATGGCCTTGCAGACTCAAGATCACCTTTGTTAAATTTTCTGGCACTCTCAAATAACACTTGGAAACTTTGAAGCCTGCCTCAACTATGGGTGAACTTCACTTTCTTTCTTTAATTCTCCATAACATTTCAAATGGGGCATTTAATCCTTGGGGTTTGATTTCCTGACTGCAGTAGAAATAGAAAATTCAAGTAAACACCATATTGAAAATCTGACTGTTCAATGAATCTCAGAATTCTTTTCTCATTTGTCATAGGCAAGGAAAAAAAATGAGTTAAAGTTGTTTATAAGACAATCAAACTAAGATCCTTGAGAAGCAATTATTTTGGAGGAACTTCCCCTTCCCCCATTCTTTATGGCTTTACCATTTTCATACTGAAAGGTGTTTAACTGGAAATCATTTTTTTAAAGCAGCCATCTCATAATCCTCTATAAAATCTCTCCCCGGCAATAACAGTAGGAAGGTTTGTACAACTCACAATATAATGGGGAAGAAAATCGCCTCCTAACCCTTTGCTAGTGATCTGCAAGAACATCCTAGGGAGAGCCGGCTGCGGACAGTAATTGCATTACTCCATTCTGATCAAGCCAGAACCATCAATCCAGCTTAGAGATGTGGGTCCGCTGACTGTGACCAGCTCCACAGCCTTTTCACCTTGGATTCGGAAGCTGTGATGAGGCCAGAGCAGTTCTGAGTGCAGACTGCCCCATGAACTTAAATCTTGGCCAATGAGAAACACTCTCCAGGTACCCGCCACTTACAATTTTAACCACTAGAGGGGTTTCCGTCAGTAAAATATTCAGGGGGTCAATATGAATGATGGGGCTTCCCAGGAGGTACCAGTGGTAAGGAACTCCTGCCAATGCAAGAGACATAACAGATGTGGGTTTGATTCCTGGGTGAAGAAAATCCCCTGGAGGAGGAAATGGCAACCCACTCTAGTATTCTTTCCTGGAGAATCCCATGGATAGAGGAGCCTGGCAGGCTACAGTTCATAGGGTCGAAAAGAGTTGGACACGCCTGAAGCGACTGAACAAGCAAACATAATTGATGCCGATTCCTGGAAGGCCTGTCCACATGCCAAAAGCATACAAATGACATACTCCCTCCTGATTCTGGAAAACACAAGGGTCCTCCTCAGTGCTCACTGTAAGTTTCTTTCATATCAAAGGGGGAGACACGAGACCTCTGTGAGGAGACCCCAGCTCTTCTCCACCACCCCCCGCTCTGTCTAGTAATTGTACTTTCAGGTAATTGCATTTTCAGGACAACTGTAATAATTGTAGGGAACGTGAGGGATTCAGGGGCTGATCAAGGAAAAGGTATGATCAGCATTTTCCCGGTGATTCAGTACTAAAGAATCCACCTTTCAATGCAGGGGACATGGGTTTGGTCCCTGGTTGGGGAACTAAGATCTCACATGCTGCAGAGCAACTGAGCCCACACATCACAATCAGAGAAGTCCAAGCTGCAACAAAGACTCAGCACAGCGTCCCCATCAAAAAAAATTTAGTAATTAAATAATTATTAATTAAATTTAATAATTATTAAATAAGTAATTATTTTTTCTAAAAATTGGAAAAGACATGACCGAGAGAGACAGCCACCCACAACAAGCTCTGCTGAGGGAGCGGGGGTGGGGGTGGGGGGGCGCATCTGGGTAGAGGTGTACAAGCCGGGCCTGCTCCTCACACCAGGGACTGCCCATCTTAGTTTGGAGGGACGGCTGTGACAAAGCCCCAAAGACTGGGCAGCTTAAACAAAGACACTTACTTCTCAGAGTTCTGGAGGCTGGATGTCCAGATCTAGGAGCCAGCAGCTCTGGCTCCCGCTGGGAGACACCTAGTGGTCCCTGGCGCCTTCCCGGCTCGCAGACAGCCACCTTCTCCACGTGTGTGCAAGCGGCCTTTCCCTGGTGTGTGAGTGTGGGGACAGAGAGCTCTCACGTCTCCTGCTCTACTTACGAGGGCACAGATTCCATCACTGGGGTCTCACCCTCATAACCTCTAAACTCTCTTGTCTCAGGGTCCACGTTCCACAAGCGTCTCTTATCACTTTCTGTATCCATAACTTCATTTTCCCATTCAGAAACAGACACCTGTGAGTCAGACCTACTTCCGTTTCCCCTTCTATTGTTGTTTAGCCTCTAAGTCATGTCCAACCTCATCGAAACCTGATTCCCTTCTGGAAGCCCCATCTCCAAACACCATTGCTTTGGGGTTAGGGCTTCCAACACAGGAATTTAAAGTGAAGTTGCTCAGTCATGTCCGACTCTTTGCAACCCCATGGACTGTAGCCTAACAGGCTTCTCCGTCCATGGGATTTCCCCGGCAAGTGTACTGGAGTGGGTTGCCATTTCCTTCTCCAGGGGATCTTCCCATCCCAGGGATCGAACCCAGGTCTCCCGCATTGCAGGCAGACACTTTACCCTCTGAGCCAGCAGGGAATTTAGAAGGCCCACAAATACTCAGCCCAAATGCTTTCCAGAGGTTTACATGGAGAGGTCACAGCCCACAAAAGAATGCGGGCCAGGAAAGGAAGCTCCAGGAAAGGGAGATGAGAGAGGGCAGTCATGACAAGGTGGTATCTCTCAGCATGAGAGCAGGGAGGGTGCTGGGCCCCAAACTCCAAAGCTGTAGCCATGGGGGTCCTTCTAACTACAAAGTCCTGTCTTACCAATGGGTGAGAGCTGCCTCCTGAGGTTTCATGGGGCATGCAAAGCAGGCATGTTCCAAATGACTAAAATCTGCCTGTCGGGGCTATTTTTAAAGTAATTGGATACATAAAATATTGGGTTTGGCAACCGTGGAATTTTGAGCTAACAGATCCCAGCCAGCAGTGAAGAAATAAACAACCAAGGGGGGCCAAACCCAGGGGCACAAAACAAGGATCCAATCCTGTTTGAAGGCAGGAGAACAGACAGTGACCAACAGCAGAAGTGACCCACCCCCTGACTCTGAACCAACAGAGTCAGCAGGGGCTGCAACTTCAGGTGCCCACAGGGCCCAGGCTGGTGCCTCACAAGCTGCGTCAACAGGACAGACGGGGGCCCCTTTAAGGAGAGATGGCTGACGTGGGAGGATGTGGAGCCAATGTGGCCAGATCATCCAGGTTTTAAGAGAAGGGGTCTAGCTTCTATCTTTCACGCCACATCTCTAATAGGAAGAACATCCCTGGTAAAGGGAATAAAGTGGTAAAGAAGGACTAAGGACTATGCATGCTAAGTCACTTCAGTCGTGTCCAACTCTTTGCAACGACATGGACTGTAGCCCGCCAGGCTCCTCTGTCCATGGGATTTTCCAGGCAAGAATACTGGAATGAACCACCATTCCTTTCCCCAGGGGATCTTCCTGATGCACGAATCAAACCCATGGATTCTCTACCACTAAGTCAAGCGGTAAAGGGCTTTATTAAATAAAGGGCTCAGTGGTAAAGGGTCGCCTGCCAATGCGTTAGACTCGGGTTCAATCACTGCGTCGGGAAAATTCCCTGGAGAAGGAAATGGCAACCCACTTCAGAATTCTTGCCTGGAAAATCCCATGGACTTAGGAGCCTGGCAGACTACAATCCATGGGGTCGCAAAAGAGCCAGATGTGACTGAGCAACTGAACAACAACTCTTCTAGGAAAACACTAACAAATCATATGAATTTCAAATATACAGTGAGACTCACACAAAACACAAAACTCTTCCCTGGCCACTTACAGCCTGCGATAGCCAGTTTCAAACCTCTGTGTCTGACTCAAAAGGCAGAAAACAAAGATATCTTCCATATGGGCACACGTGGCCATCAGAAGGAAAGTCAGCGCCAGCGCCAACCAAGTAAGGGGCTGGATTCTCCTACGATTTTTCTCGGCTGCTTTTTTTTTTTAATTTTCTTAATGTGGTGAAATATATATAAAATTCACCTTTTAACCATTTAAGAATATACAATTCAATGGCCCTTAGTGCTTTCATAATGGTGCAAGGGTCACCACTATCCTTTTCCAGAACTTTTTCATCCTCCCAAACAAAATCCTGTCCCCATTAAATAAGAACTCGCCATTCCCTTCCCCAACCCACAGCCCCTGGCAAGCAAATCCTATTTTCTCTCTGAATATGACTACAAGGAAATGGCAAGCCACTCCAGTATTCTTGGCTGGAAAATTCCAAGAACAGAGGAGCCTGGTGGGCTACAATCCATGGGGTCACAAAGAGTTGGACACTCCTTAGCAACTAAACAACAACAACAAGGTATCACATGTAAGTGGAATCCTGCGGTATTTATCTTTTTGTGCCTGGTTTCTTTCACTTAGCATCATGTTTTCAAGGCTCATCCATGGAATAGAAGATGTCAGATCTTCATCTTTTTATGACTGAATAATATTTCATTGTATGGATGAATCACATCTTCTTTATCCATTTATTTATCACTGGACATTTAGGTCGTTTCTACCTTTGGGCTATGGTAAATAATGCCGCAATTAACACTGACGTAAAAGTATCTGTTCCACTCTCTACCTTTGTTTCCTTGTGGTAGATACACAGAAGCAGTAAATCTATCAGTAGCTTTTTGAGGAATTGCCTAAAATTTTACAGTTCCAAATTATCTCCCTAAGTTAAAGCAAATGTTTTTCCTATAGTGTGTCCCTAACTTTAATACTCTCTAGAGAGTAGCAGTGGTTTATATATTTCCAATATTTTTATGGGTGGCTGAAAAATAGTTTTTTCTCACTGTGTTATTTCAGTATTTTTAACTAATTTTCATCTATTTAATCCAAAGTCTATTGGGAGTAGCTTTGGCACTTTAATTGGAAAAAAGTATTTTTTATCTACACACACACACACACAGATCACATTCTGCAATCCTGCAGAACAAATGACAAAGGCCCCGTGGTCTTCTCTGCCCATTAACTGAGAAGATAGAATTACTCTTTCCCCTTCAATGAGGGGAGAGCCAGTGGGCCCATGGGGTGCTGACTCAGCACATCAGCCCCCGCCCCTCCCCATGGTCAGTCATTAATGGGAAAGGGGATACCTCGAGAAACACAGACTCAGCATAATGTGAGCTCGACAAATAGCCAGTGAAAGAAGGTGGCTTCAAGGCAGAGTATGTCTTCAAAGATGAACTCAAATGAGAAAATGATGAAAACAGCAAAGAAAGGCATTAAGGGACTCATAACATTTGTTTGTTCATTCAAGAGCCCCCGATGCATAGAAAATCCTTTAAAACTGTGTATGCATACATGGCTATGTGTGTGCGTTTGATCACCCTTAGACACCAGGCTCTCAGATAAGTAATGAAGATACTCAATCATTAAGGAAGCCTCCCCACTATCAGAAAGCTTACAGAGTAGCAGAGGAAGCAGTCAAACAAGCAAAAGACATGAAAAAATAATGCAGGCATTCGCTGAGCACTAGCTCTGTCCCAGGGATTACTTAGGGGTCATCTTATGTCATCCCACAGTCAACCTATAGGGACAGGAACTGTTAACAGGCTTCCCCAGGGGCTCAATGGTGAAGAATCCACCTGCCAATGCAAGAGCCACAGGAGATGAGGGTTCAATCCCTGGGTAAGGAAGATCCCCTGGAGAGGGAAATGGCAAGCCACGCCAGTATTCTTGCCTGGAAAAGTCCCTGGACAGAGGAACCTGGTGTGCTAAAGTCCATGGGGTCACAGAGAGTCAGACAGGACTGAGCACACATTGAGAGGACCAAGACTTCCAGTAACAAGATGAACACTTCTGATCAGACCCTGGCTCCTAAACATCATTAGACAAAAGGAAGCCGAGTTCACTGAAGAAGGGAGTGATTCTGAGCACAGGCCAGAGAAAACAAAAGATGAGCCTGGAGCAATTTATGGCACCACAAATTTAAGAAGCGCTCAAAAAAGGGAGTAGAATTTAAAGGGCATAAGAATCAAACAGAAGGAGCTCCTAAGAGTGAAAACTGGAATACTCTGAGCAACAAAAATGACAAAATGAGATTATAACCTAAAAGAAAAGAAATATTCTAGAGTTAATGATACAGATGTGAGAGTTGGACTATAAAGAAAGCTGAGCATCGAAGAATTGATGCTTCTGAACTGTGGTGTTGGAGAAGACTCTTGAGAATCCCTTGGACTGCAAGGAGATCCAACCAGTCCATCCTAAAGGCGATCAATCCTGAGTGTTCATTGGAAGGACTGATTTGAAGCTGAAATCCCAATACTTTGGCCACCTGATGTGAAGAGCTGACTCATTTGAAAAGACCCTGATGCTGGGAAAGATCAAAAACAGGAGGAGAAGGGGACGACAGAGGATGAGATGGTTGGATGGCATCACCGACTCAATGAACATGAGTTTGGGTAAACTCTGGGAGTTGGTGATGGACAGGGAGGCCTGGCGTGCTGCAGTTCATGGGGTTGCAAAGAGTCGGACATGACTGAGCGACTGAACTGAACAATGATATAAACAACTAAATAACAGAATAAATGGAGAAAAAAGGAAAACATCTCCTTATAAAAGAGATCCAATTAATACATGGAAAAGGGTTGAGAGAAACAGACAATCACCGTTTTTATTAATAAAGTAATAAATTAGCGTGCTATTAAGCAACAAGGGAAAACAGTAAACTTCCAGGGAAGAAACCTGGCAGATGCCTTGTCAGCCAAGGGATGAAGGGCACTAGCACCAGTAATTGGAGAAGGAAATGGCAACCCACTCCAGTACTCTTGCCTAGAGAATGCTGTGGGCAGAGAAGCCCGGTGGGCTGCCGTCTACGGGGTCGCACAGAGCCGGGCACGACTGAAGCAACTTAGCTGCAGCAGCAGCACCAGTAATAGGATACAAAGATCTCATGTGTCCTCCACCCTGAGAAGGACTCAGCACTTTGGGCATCCTTCCTAAACATAGGTAATCTCAGTCTAGTCAGAGGCAAAGGGCAGAAAACCCCAAACTGAGGGGTATTACACCGAAAAAAAAAAGACAACACTCTTCAATAATGTCAAGCCAACGCAAGATATAAACAAACAGACCTGAGAAGCTTCCACAGATTGGAGGAAACTAAGATGATGTGACAATTAAATAAAATGTGGGTAATAAATTGAATCCTAGAAGAATACATGAGTTAAAGGACAAAAGTAAAAACTGGAAAAAAAAAAAAAAAAAAATCCTAGGCTTAAGACTTCACCTTCCAATGCAGGGGGTGTCAGTTCTATCCCGGATCAGAAAGCGAAGATTCCACATGGCTTAGGGCCAAGAGACGCAAAAGGTAAAAACAGAAGCAATACTGTAACAAATTCAATAGAGACTTTGAAAATGGTCCACACCAAAAAAAAAAAAAAAATCCAATTGTAAAATGACCTATGAGAGAAGAAATTTACTCACCAACATCAGGCCATCCTTTAAGGACACAAACGTTTTTCTTTGTGTGTATCAGAGAAACTGAAGGAAGGACAAAAAAGTGATGAGTACATACCTATCCAGAGATTGACAATGAGGAAGAATGGTAAATCAAGACTTTCTCCCCGGGTGGCAGTAGTTTGAATACAGCCAAGCTTACTCCTAAGTGAAATCTCTCTGGCAGAAACCTGCTCTATTTAGAACAGCTGGATATCAACCCGAGGCTTTCAGATCCTCATAATAAAATGTCATTATTATGCTGGTGGTGATGCAGTTTTCTCTGGGATAGGAGCAAAGGAGAATGGCCCGGCGGTGGCATAATAGATGTTAAGAGTAGCAGAGACTGTGGCCTGTCTGACTCCTTTGAATCAATTCAAGACAACAAACATTTCTAGAGTACACATTACATGCGAGGCGCCATGTCCCTCCCATACTCCAAATGGGGGTGAAACCCAAGGTTCAGCTTCAATTTCTGCTTTCCTCCTTTCTCTTACCCTTACTGTGTCATTAGAATTGCTTTCCACTGTAAGTAACAGAAAACGTGACTTCAGGGCTTCAATATCAATAAATCCGTAGGCAGGCAGTTTCTGCCCTTGCTTTGTTGGCTAGACAATGTCAAGACTGTCTCCATGATGCTGCTGACCTCTTTATCGTGACTGCCAGAAGGATGGCACAGTACCAGTCAGCAAGTGAATCCACAGAAGAGCCAGGAAGACGGGCAAGGAAGCAGTCCCGGTGCTTCTGTCTCTTTTTTCACGAACATGTAAGCTTCTCGAAACATTCTGCCTCCAGTACATTTCCTGTTGTCTCTGTGGCCGGGTTGGTCCTGACTCCACATTCTCTTGTAGTAGCATTAAAAAAAATCACAACCCTACCATGGCTTCAGGCTTCCCAGGAGGCTCAAGGGCTAAGAATCCGCCTGCCAATGCAGCAGATGCCGGGTCGATCCCTGGGTCCAGAAATCCCCTGGAGAAGGAAAGAGCAACCCACTCCAGCATTCTTGCTGGAGAATCCCATGGACAGAGATGCCTGGAGGGCTACAGTCCATGAGGTCGCAAAGAGTCAGACACGACCAAGTGACTAAACAGCAGCAACCAGGGCTCCACGACGAGCACGCTCACACCTGACCTTAAGTCCGGCCAAACAATGAACGCGCTCTAGTCGATGGACTGTTCAGGAATGCGGAGTAGGCAGAAGCTTACAATGTGCTTACAGCTGGCCTGGCCCTCGTGTCCTTAGGTAATCCGCCATGAGAAGAACATAGCCCAGGAAGTCTCCCGTTCAAGGAAGATGAGAGACATCTCGGGAAGGTCTAGACTCAACATGCAGTTTGGAATCTGCAACTCAGTCTGGGCCAGTCCAATGGCACTTGTATCACTGTGGACCCACAGATCCATTAGAAGGAAATACATACTTATATGAGCGAATGTCTTAGCATCATTTGTTACACAGCTCTATGATGACAAGAACTGACTGATTCATTTTCATTGTCTGGAATTGAGACCCATGGCTTCTCCGAGCCCCAGAGGAGGTTAAAAAACCAAACAACAGAGACTAAAAGAACTGGTCACAGAAAACTGTCTGCCACACTTTCTGACTCAAGTTTCCACTCTACACAGACGTCCACAGCAGCACACCCTGCGTCGGTCTCTCAGACACCAGCTGTAGAGCCTCCAAACATCCACTATGCATGTTGCTTTCCTGTGTGTGGCCTTCATCTCAAACTCTGAGCACATAAAACTGACTTCACACCATCTCTCACCTCAAAACTTACTCCCCACATG
The DNA here is from genome assembly GCF_963930625.1 of Muntiacus reevesi. Taxonomy (NCBI): domain Eukaryota; kingdom Metazoa; phylum Chordata; class Mammalia; order Artiodactyla; family Cervidae; genus Muntiacus; species Muntiacus reevesi. The sequence goes on along the minus strand of NC_089250.1, from coordinate 184,275,005 downwards.
AGCAGCTTAACATACCTTTATTACGACAGTGATGAACACTCACCATCTCAAGGTTAACTCTGATTGCTTTATTTGAATCCACACTTGGGGTAAACATTATAAACAGCATGTATTATATTCATTTATTGAGCACTTATAAGACTTCAGGCAACGTTCTCAATGCTTCGCATGTGTTATGTCTTGTTATCCACATAGGGTAAGGTTGGGAAGCACATATAATGAATTCTCATCCTCACGATAATGAAGAATTCAAAGCTAAATTTTCACCATGGAACTGTTGGCAGAATCAGAACATGCCACATATTGGATTCAAAACCACTTCCTCTTCAAGCCCAGTATACTATATGAACTATGTCATTGAATCCATACATTAACTACCTATGTATCAAATCAGTTAATGGAAAGTGAGAACTATTAAATTTTACCGATCCCTTAATAATCATGCCTTTAGCAAACGTCTCTCAATTTCAAACCACTTGTCCCCTGGGCCAGATATTTTATGTGAATTATTCCAGCCAACTCATACCTTTACCCCCTTTTTTCAAATCACTTGAAGATGAGAGATCAGATTACAGATTGTGTAATAATCACACTCCAGGTGTGTGTCACTTAATTTTTAAGCCACTGCCAATAAACAGACAATTAAAAAGGCCTTCCTTTCCCATTTCCTCTCATCTTAAATCATTTTGTCCCCAAATTTAACTCTGTATAAGATTGCTTTCCTCATCACACTTTTCTCCTGCTCTGTCACCACCCATGTCTGATATTAGAAACATCCAACTTTTTTAGGAAGAAAATCATTCAAAGCCACGGTCATGAGGCTTTGCCTTACACCTGCCCGGAGACACCCCTATGAGGAGATACAATTACACACCTAACATCTTTCAAGAAATGCACTGACAAGGTGGGTGGAAGTGGAGTGTAAAAGAACTGTCTCAGACCACCAGCCCAGGTGGGATGCATGAGTCAAGTGCTCGGGCCTGGTGGGCTGGGGAGACCCAGAGGAATCGGGTGGAGAGGGAGGTGGGATGGGGGACCGGAATGGGGAATACGTGTAACTCTATGGCTGATTCATATCAATGTATGACAAAACCCACTGAAAAAAAAAAAAAAAAAAAAAAAAGAACTGTCTTAGGAACTCCTTAACGCAAAACTTTTTGGTGGTTTCATGGCCCACTCTGCCTATCAGATCACAGTTTCTTATTTGAGGGCCTCAAAGAGACAAATCGATTCCAGTCCATCCCCAATCAGTTCTAGCAAGACTGGACTTCTGATTGAGCCTGGATCAAGGACAGCTGTCCCAGGGCTGGTCCAAGGCCTCTCAGCCGTGGCGGCATGTGTACCACACTCATCAGTGAGGATTAGGAACAGCACGCTGGTGTTGCTATCTCTCTTTATAAGATGCCCTCAAGTTCTCTCCACCCATCTTTTAGGGTACAATTCACTTCCTAACTCTAGCGTGACACCTGACCTTCACGTCCCAGCCCCTTGTAACCCACAAGAATCTCTTGTCTCCTTAGAACTCCAATACACAGGCTGGGCATTATTATAACTGGCTTGAAACAGCAAAACTCAGGCTACGTGTGTTTCCTCTTGGTCTTAGATCAGAGTTTTGCGGATTCAGAACCATGGCATCTGACACCAGATAATCCTGGGTTGGGAGGGGTGGTCCAGCGCTCTGTACTATCTTGGGCAGCGTCTCTGGCCTCTATCCGCTGGACATCAGCAGTGCCACGCCCCCCGTTGTGACAGCCAAGGATGTCTCGGACACTGCCGAAGGTGGGCCCCCTTGGTGGGCAGAACTGCCTGCCTCCCCGCCTCCACTGGGAACCATCACTCTGCACTGCACAACTCTCAGGTCTGAGATGACTCCCAACTCCTCTCATCCACATCAGCAGCAGAGTGTCATTCACAGAGGAGGTACTCAGCGTTATGGGGGATTGATTTCACATTCTCATGGATCCATCTTAATTGGAGGGTTTTGTTTTTTGAAACAGCCCAGCGGGTAGCTGTTTTAATCTGCCATTAAGTCCACACCATTTCCTAAATGACTGCTTAAAAATGCACACTGCTTAGGCATCAATTTGTTTGTGTAGGATACAGGATTCTGCTTCTCCTAATAGGATCGTCTTCTGAAAAGGCAACCTTTTATTTCCTTTAGTGCCTACCTAGGATTCCATGTTATTCTCTAGAAGTCATCAATTTCCATAGAGGTTATTTATGAAGCTATGGAGAATTGTGATGATGCTGCAAAGAAGTCACACTGACCTACAAAGAATGAACCAGAACACCAGAGAGCTTTTAAGAATAATGGATTAAAAAAATAATAAGTAATAATAATTAAGAGAATAGAGAAAAAAATCAGTGAAAAATCTGTTCTGATCATCTATTAAATATAACCTTCTATAAACAGCAGACATGTTTATAGATAAAATATTTATGCTTTTAAAAGATTTTGTTTTATAAAAAATCATGAGGTCATTTATTCCATGTGTGATATCAACATTAGCTTGAGAACATCAAAACTGCATTATTAGGAACCCAAGGTACACAAAAAAGTGATTGCTAAATATAAAGGGTAGAATCACATGACTCTGTCAGGCGAAAAGCTCTATATCTGAATCAACTGAACAAGAGTGCTAGTCTCCTTTTTTTTTTTAAATTTATATAATAACCTGTTTGATGTAAAATTGAAGAAAGGAATGTAAGTTATCCCTAAGCCAACTTTTTAAACTAAAATGTTGTACAAAGATTCCAGTGGCATTTCAGCTGCCCTTAAATTTTAATAATACTGATAAAATATTCTACTATCCCCAGTCAAGTAATTTTTTATCTTTAATTGGTAAGCCCTCATTTATTATTTCTAAAGCATAAAATTCTAATATCTAGGATTTATAACTTACCCAGGCAATCGTGGCTGCAAATGTATTTTTAAGTGCACTCAAAAATAGAGAAAGCAAATGAACACTAGGGAAATTTAAGTTTGGACTACAATGAAAGAAGAAATTTTTTTACAACAAATATATCATCGACTAACTATATTATGCCTCATCAGTTAAAAAACATCCTTTGGCAACCCCTGGGGTGATAAGAAAGGCTTTTCGTGGAATGAGAAGATAAAATTAAGTTGGTAGAGAAGATTCAGGCCTTCCCAACATGGAATTAGCAGAGATCATTTCAAAATTGACAGAAGAGCAAAACCTCAACTATAGCGTGAAGATCCAGTGAAATATAAATATTACATATCGATCCACAGATGGTCAATATGTGCTTTTTGCTGCAGGCATTTTTATTCATAAAATAAACTTTACTCAAATATTAAAGGATAAAGGGGCAAGGAGCTTGCAGAAAACAAAAAGGACCGTTCAGAAAATGTCCACACAGTTACTGACACACTGGCTTTGCAGACGACCTGGTGAAACCTCCAAGACAAACCATATCCCTGTGAAAGGAGAAATCGAGTTTCATGTCTAACCTACCGTATTTAGCTGAATAATGACCACCCAAAGCTTTCAGGTCCTACTCCCTGTAGACCGTAAATGCTACTTTATAAGGGGAAAAAAAGGTCTTTGCAGATGATTAAGGAGCCTTAGACGGGGAGGTATTATTCTGAGTTAGGGTCCTAAATCCAAAGACAAGTGTCCTTCAAAGAGAGAGGCGGAGGGATATGTGACACATTCAGAGAAGGCGATCATGGGAAAAAGGAGGCATAAACTGGAGGTGACCAATAAGCTAACAAATGTCAGCGGCCACCAGAAACTGGGAGACGCAAAGAGCGCCCCCTAGAGGAAGCAGGTTCTGACAGACTGATGATATTGGTGGTTGAATATGCTATCTTCTAGACAGCAAGAGAATAAATTTCTATCGTTTTAAGTCAACAAGTTTGTGATTACTTGATGCAGCAGCCACAGGAAACTAACAAAGCCACCATATTTCCTGAGTCCCCCTTTGTATTTCATCCCAGACTTCACTATTGAATAATAATGAGTGAGTGAAATTTGCTCAGTCATGTCCGACTCTTTGCGACCCCATGGACTATACAGTCCAGGGAATTCTCCAGGCCAGAAAACTGGAGTGGGTAGCCTTTCCCTTCCCCAGGGGATCTTCCCAACCCAGGGATCGAACCCAGGTCTCCCCCATTACAGGTGGATTCTTTACCAGCTGAGACACAAGGGAAGCCCAGGAATACAGGAGTGGGTAGCCTTTCTCTTCTCCAGCGGATCTTCCCGACCCGGGAATCGAACCGGGGTCTCCTGCACTGCAGGCGGATTCTTTACCAGCTGAGCCACCAGGGAAGCCCTGTTGAATAATAACACTGGCAATGATAACAGCACAGACAGCACACCACTTCCGAGCAGGTGTTGGTCTTCCCTACCTGACAGCCCCTCCCACATCTTTAGTCCTCACACTCTCACCGCACGGCAGGTGTCAGGCTGTCTGTGGCAAGAAGAAACACTGGTCCTTTGTCACTTGACCACCAGATGGCAGACCTGTCACTAGGACACAGAAAACTGGCTCCAGCGCTCTCTCCCATAACCATTCTGTGACACGGCCCCCTGCTCGATTCTGTGTCACAAAGAGCAAACCCTTTGGTCTGCAAAAAGACAGAAGTTGTATACTGCATTAAATTCACGGGCCATCCATACTATACTGCATTCTTAGACACTAAGAAATAACAGGTGGACTTCCCTGGTGGTGCAGTGGATGAGTCTGCCTGCCAACACAGGGCACATGCGTTAGATCCCTGGCCAGGAAGATTCCACGTGCCGCAGAGCAGCTAAGCCTGAACGCCATGACTACTGGGCCTGCATGTCCTAGAGCCCAAACTCTGCAACAAGAGAAGCCACCACCATGGGAAGCCCATTTATCAAAACCAGAGAAAGTCTGCAGGCAGCAATGAAGACCCAGAGCAGCCAAAAGCTTTTTAAATTTTAGAAAAAAAAATATTTTTTTTAAAGTTGTTTTGGTCACTCTCTCCACTTGATACTTGATTCTTTTTGATACATTAAATCTTTATATCATGAATGAGTCTATTAATTTCCACCATAAGTCATAGAAAATAGTACCTGTGTGTAACATTAAGAGCTGAAGTCTTTTTCAAGCCTATTCCTAACTGGTAAGGCAAGTAAATCAATGATTCAAGAGATAAGTATTGCTAAAACTCTGACTGAAAGTCAACTGAAAGTGACACTTAGTCGTTCAGTCAAGTCCAGCTCTTTGCAACCCCATAGACAGTAGCCCTCCAGGCTCCTCTGTCCATGAGATTTCCCAGGCAAGAATACTGGAGTGGGTTGCCATGCCCTTCTCCAAGGGATTTTCCCAACCCAGGGACTGAACCCAGGTCTCCTGCATCGCAGGCAGATTCCTTACCGTCTGAGCAACTAGGGAAACCCACACCTTGAACCAATTATTTTACTTTTAAAAGCTTTTCCAAAGGAAGTGGAGATGGGCTCAAAGAGCTCTGTTCAAGAATTTTCACTTCAATTTTTAACAATTTAAAAAAAAAACTAAAACAATATCAGTGTATAACTGATGGAGAACAGTAAGTATGAGGGCACATGCCAATCTTGGGCTCCTATGGACCATTACGTTTACCTTTCTGAAGAATATTTCATGATGTGGAAGAAAATCTTCATCATAAAATGTCAAGTGATAACAGCAAGGCACAGTAATGTATATACTTTGAGCCCAATTAAATAAATACCTGAGTACTCACATATACACAGAAAAAATAAATAAATACAAATGGAACCTACCAGAATGATGCTAGCAAGCATCCAAAACAGTAAGAGTTTTACAAGGAAATTTATTTTCTTATTTAGTTTTTTTTTCTTTTTTCCTCCACAAGAATATATTATTTTATCAACAAAAGAAAGGTACAAAAAATAAAAGACAGGGCTAGTGAAAATAACCATTGAAGTTTAGTAACATGTACCTGCCCATTTCTAAAAGATCTTAATTTTTTTGGTTTGTCTTTGTTTTGCTTCTTACGTCAGCATGCCAACAGTCCCTTCCCCAGGATGCTAGTTTAAAATAGGCTAGGATGGTATTATATTCAATTCCATAAAAGTGAAGTCTGTGAAAATTCTGATAAATAAACCTCTGATTTTTCTCCCCCCTCTTCTGAGCTAAGAATATGTCACAGTTTGAATCATGGTATTTGTAAAAGGTGCCATGTACCTTCCAGCCACAGATGAATCACACATTACAAATGGCTTATGTTTAAAACAAATGATCAGCTTAAACATCCCTGCCTGCCACCAGGTCTAAGCAGACATAGTATATATTTTCTCCATCATGTTAACTTAAGAATGGAGCTTGGTTCCAAATGGGCTTTGAGTAAGTAAGGTAACACACAGGTAAAAGCAATGATGGGCTTTTTCCTCTAACCCAGGCAAAACCACCATCTTCCTCCTGGTTTCTGGGTTTCTTCCCTCAGCAGATAAAATGGAAAGGGGAGTAGGTTAGGCAACAGAAACTTGAGGCCTATTTGCCTAATAAATAATGGTAATAATCTACTACCCAATATAAAGCTTTTTTGCGTCTGATTTCTTTCACAGAGCAAGATGCATGCATCGCGTTTTTTTGAGGTCCAAAAGCTGAGCTTTTGGCATCGTACTGAGGGCAGAGAGGGTGAAGAAGAACCATCCAGGGTCAAAAGGAATGGTTTTCCCAATCTAGGAACCAGCAGAAAAGGGAGAGGCAGGTAAGGTGGTCTGGTGTTCACATCTCTTTCAGAATTTTCCACAGTTTCTTGTGATCCACACAGTCAAAGGCTTCCATGTAGTTAATGAAGTGGAAGTAGACGTTTTCCTGGAATTCCCTTGCTTTTTCTATGATCCAGTGGATGTTGGCAATTTGATCTCTGGTTCCTCTGCCTTTTCTAAATCCAGTCTGTATATCTGGAAGTGCTCAGTTCACATACTGTTGAAGCCTAGCTTGAATAATTTTGAGCATTATCTGCAGTGTGTGAGATGAACACGACTGTACGGTAGTTTGAGCAACCTTTGGCTTTGTCTTTCTTTGGGATTGAATTGAAAAGTGACCTTTTCCTGAAAGGGGGAAGCTCACTTACAAATAAAGACACGGTGGCAGTCTAACCAACCTGGTGCCCCAGAGTAAGATGCTCTCCCCTCCGTCTCCGGTCAGAAGAGGAGACTGACGCCCAGAGGACGGGAGTGACTCAAGGCCGCCACACGGGTAAGGGGCAGAAACAAGATTACACCCAGAGGGCTCAGCCCTCGGGTCTCTGCTCTTGGGCCGTAGGACTTGGGTTCACTGGGCGCCTTCCGCTGCCCATAGAGTGCTCGCTCCCCCACCTGTGACACGATTCTCAGCCTGCTGAGGACAATGATGCCCCTTTCCTCCTAAGCCAGCAGCCAATCAACTTCACCCCCTTCCCTGCTTCAATAGCCTTCACTTCCCAACAAAGGCTAGCACACCCTGATCGCTTACAACAACAGTGACTAAGAACCAGGGTCTCCAAGCCCCTGAACACATGAAGACGCTTGCACAGAAAGACCTCCCGTTACTTCCTCCTAAAAGAATAAATGACCACAAGTCACTTCCAAACTCAAGTCAGAACACAAGACTCGGAAAGGACAGAGAGTCTAGGCAGTAACCCAAGCTCGTGTGCCTGACGCACAGTGAAACTGAAACGTCCGAGATTGGAGCCGAGAAAGGCTTACTGCAGGGCCACGCAAGGAGAAGGGTGGCTCATGTCCCAGACAGCCTTGAGCTCCCTGAAGGGTTTCCATGAAGCACTTTTAGAAGCCGGGGAGGGGGGGGGGGTGCGGTCACAGGGTCTGTGATCACCTTGTGCATGGTTCGCTGATGGTGAGATACCAGGATGGTGTCACTGGGGTTAACGTTATCAAGCCTTAGGCTCCAGGAGGCCTGGGACTCTGTGCTCAGCTTCATCAAGACGTTAATAACTTCCACTGGGTTGGGGGCCAGGGAAGTTCAAAACAGCTGGAGAAATGTGCCTCAAATGCTGTTACCTAGGCACTTCAGAGAGGAGCTAAAGCAGAGGATGTGGGGGAAGACCTGTCCCCAGAAAGGTCCCATAGGGTCCTGCTTGGTTACATGGGAACTGGAATAACCTCTAAGATGAAAGGGGGAGAAGAGGGTGACAGAGGATGAGACAGTTGGATGGCATCACTGACTCAATGGACATGAGTTTGAGCAAGCTCCAGGAGATGGTGAAGGACGGCTAAGTCTGGCACACTGCAGTCCATGTGGCTACAAAGAGTAGGACACAACTGAGCGACTGAACAACACCCCCAAGTCTTCCACACACCCTTTCCTACCTAAAGACGGCTCCTCGATCCTAAAGGATGCTAACTTACACCCCCTGCCTGCACAGACGAAGATTCACATGTGTTTTACTACTGACCGGTAAAATGAGGACAAATGAGGCAAAAAGAAAGGAACTCCTTTCCTATAGAAATAAAAGAGAAGATTTGTTTTGAATGGTCCCTTAAATTAGGGCAAACTCTTTGAGAAAAAGGAAGGAGGCACTACATTGGGTTAGAGTTTGCTTTGTTTTTATGGGTTGTGTGGCTCCGTTCTTGTTACTTATTGAGGTGAAATACATGTAACATAAAATTAACTATATTAAAGTTAACAGGTCAGTGAGATTCAGTACATTCACAACATTGAGCAGCCCTCACCTCTGTGCCTGAATGCTCAGCCACTTCAGTCGTGTCCGACTCTGTTCTTTACGACTCACACCACCTGGAAAGTCCCTAGCCCCCACCTCTACCTAGTTCCAAACATGGTCAGCACCCCAAAAGGAAACCACATATCTTGTAGGCAGTTCCCTCCCCATTTCCCCCTCTACCAGACCTTGGTAACCACTAATCCGCATTTGCCTGCATGGATTTATCTATTCTGGATGTTTCATATCAATGAAATCATACACTGAAGTTGACAAAATATTAGCTTGGCCAGAAAGCTCAGGATTTTTCATAACATCTTATGGGAAAATCTGAACAAATATTTTGGACAACCCAGTACTTAAAACAACTGCGGGGGCACTCAGAACTAACCCTTCCATGCCTACACAGGCCACAGAACCAAATCAGATGCCAATGAGACTGAAGTTAGGGTTCCCATAGCCCATTCGCAGGTATGGAATCGTGGAATCGTCTATAGCCCAGGGAACAGCAAGCCAAAAACCAGACCAACACTACAGTTCAACTCAAAACAAACAAAAAATGGTGGACCACCTGAACACGGACTATGGCCAATTTCCATTTTGACTCAAACCAACGGATTTTTCCATTCTTCCAGATGAGTGCTGGCTAATGAGAAAAGCAAAATGGGTTAAACCAAATTTTCTTCTATGTAAATTCCAAAATATACCGCCCACCACAGTCGTACAACGCGACAGACTCTCAGCCAGATGGAGAAACATTCTCTGCCTAGTGAAGAACCAGGAGCCCGCCTACCCAGTCCATCCTCTGTTGATTAAAACCATGTCCTAGGAGAACCACAGAACGTGGCTTAGAGAACGCAGTCCCAGCCCTCCCCCCGCCCCACGCCACATCCCTCCTGGTTGCTTACCAGGTATCTGAGAGGAGGGCTGTTAGTACTCCTGGAAGCTCCTCCACCTCCTCTACTTAGGACTTTTCCAGGAAATGTTTGCATCAGAATCACCTGAGTGCGTGAAATGGGTGTTTGGACTCCAGCCCTGATTCTGGTCTCCAGGACTGAGTTGGTATCTGAGCATCTATATCTGCAGTTGAGTGTCTGCAACAATCGACTCGCCAGTGGAACTGGATGCCTGAGCTCTCTCAAAGGCGTGCAGAGAAAGAGAACAGGGAGACCCAGACCACCTCCGGCAGCAAAGACACCAGACTCCAGCAGCTCTTCTGCCGGATGGATGTTTCTATAATTAATTGCTCTTGACTCAGAATCATCCCAGAGTTCAAGTTACAAGGAGCTCAAAACGTGCTCCATGCTAACCTTGAACCTGTGTCTCTCCTGTGAGTGGGGTTAGAGAGACAAAGCTAATTTGGGAGGCTGTGCAAGTGGGCATGGACAGAGAGGACGAGGCGAGGCTTCGCGGGCTTCGGGGCTTGCAGGTTCAGGGGAGAGAGGGGCGCGGGGCTGGGAGGCGGGCGGCCGCGTTTCTATTCCTGGTTCATGCAAGAGGTGCACCACGTGACCTTGGGCCTGTCACACTCCCCCAGCACCGCGGCCTCTCCATCTGTGAAATAAAGGCACCAGTGTCCCTCACACAGGCCCTCCCGGGGCGAAGAAGATTAATGAGGTGAGGTTCGCAAAGTGTGTGGAATGCCAGGCAACGACCAAGGGCAGCAAGGGCACAGAGTGACTGGTGGCCAGCCCCCTCCCCATGACACGCACACACAGACACACCTCTTGCCTTTGAAAAACCGCACAAACTCTCTCCAATCCGAGTACGGGCTACAGACCGGCAGCAGGGGCAGCACCACCTGGGAGCTTGCCAGAAATGCAGTCTGGGCTTCCCTGGCGGTCCAGCAGCTAAGATTCCGTGCTCCCAGGGCAGGGGGCCGGGTTCCATCCCCAGCTGGGGAACTGGATCCCACATGTCGCAACTAAGAGTTTGCTCGCTGCAACTAAAGATCCCAAGTGTCACAACTAAGACCTGGCACAGCCAAATAAATAATAAATATTTTTTTAAAAAGAAAGGGATGTAGAGTCTTTGGCTCATTCAGACCTGTTGAACCAGACGCATGGGGGTGGAGTCCATCACCTGTGGTTATTTCCTCCAGGGGAGGAGAGAGTTTGCTAAAGTTCCTAACAATGTCAATCAGCAAGACAGCCATGGGCAGGCCAGGTAAGTCCCAAATTTCCAAGGAGCTTATATTCCAGTGCTGGATGGGGGGACAGAAAATAAATAAAAAGAATTTTGGAGAGTCCTAAGTTCAGTGGAGAATAGAGCTCAAAGAGATGGTGGCAGGGTTAGATAGCATCACCGACTCAATGGACATGAATTTGAGCAAACTCTGGGAGATAGTGGAGGGCAAAGGAGCCTGGCGTGCTGCAGTCCTTGGGGTTGCAAAGAGTCAGACACGACTTAGTGACTCAACAACAAGAGGGCTTCCCTGATGGCTTACTGGCAGGGAATACCCTGCCAATGCAGGAGACACTGGTTCAGTCCCTGGTCCAGGAAGATCCCACATGCTGCGGAGCAGCTAAGCACACGTGCAACAACTATTGAGCCTCGGCTCTAGAGCCCCGTGAGCCACAACGACTGAAACCCATGCGCCGCAACTACTGAAGTCCATGCATCCTAGAGCCTGTGCTCCGCAACAAGAGAAGTCTCAAGAGTGAGAAGCCGGGGCACCACAGCTATAGAGAACTGGCCCCGCTCGCTGCAACTAGAGAAAAGCCCGAGCTGCAGTGAAGACCCAGCACAGCCAAAAACAAATAAATATTAAAAAAGAAAAAAAAAGATAACAACAGTAGCATAATGGTTAGTCTGTGGACTCCAGACTCAAATGTCCTAGGTGCAGACCCTCACTTGGTCACTTACTAAGTACTTGGGAGAAGTGACCCTCCCACTGGCTCCTTTTCCTCATCTGCAAAATGGAGATAATAAAAGCGCTCTCTATGGACCAGAGCTTGTCATACATTAGCATTGATAAGTCATCTAGAGAGCTTGTTAAAGCTCCAGGTGACTGGGTCCCCCCCACCAACACCACAGATTCCTGATCTCCTAGGTCTGAGTAGGACCTGAGAATTTACACGTTTAATGAAGTCCCCCAAGTGGAGTCATCTTCCTCTAGAGGAAGGCTTCTAAAACTTTAATACCCATTCGTGTCACCTGGAGGCCGTAGTGAACTGTCAGTGCTGGTTCAGGAGGTCTGAGAGGGGCCTGGATCTCTGAGCTCCTAACTCTTTCCCAGGTAAGGCTACTGGAGCTGGCCCACTGCCCATGCTTTGAGGAGTGAAGTTAACGTATCAAACACATCGAAGATGATCAAATATATTATCTGTTATGGTATTTCTTTATCACTCATATAACATCCTCTATTTTGTAAACTGATGGTGATGGTAAACAGTCAGCCAAGGGTTAGGGTTTGAAACATTTTCATTCAATAAATTATAAACTTGATGACACTGCATCAGAGGATAGGGAAAGGTTATGTTGGTCCATGGACTCCAAAAGCTTGATTTTAAGTACCCAGAATTTCCTCAAAGGCCATCAGAGGGGTAGAGAATTCACAAAATGGCTAACGTCTAGAATTCCAAAATCTGTGATGAAATATTAACCAACTACAGGGAAGGTTCTGCAGAGGATATGAAAGGAATGAACAGTCATAAAAGAGATTTTAAGAAAATGCTATAGTGGCTACATAAAACATCCAAGATAAAATTTTAGAACAAATACAATGGACTACACACAGTCCTGGTCTTCCCAGGTTGCTCAGTGGTAAAGAACTCACCTGCCAATGCAGAAGACGCAGGAGACATAGGTTCAATTCTTGAGTCGGGAAGCTTCCCTGGAGGAAGAAACGGCAAACCGCTCCAGAATTCCTGCCTGGAGAATCCCATGGACAGAGGAGCCTGGTGGGCTACATTTCGTGGGGCAAGGCAAAAATGCATTTGGGAGGCAATTTTCAGAAGGATTTATCTATGTGTTTTTGTTTATTTGTTTCATTCTGTTCTTTCCTTTTCTCTTCCTTTCCACGGGATAGAATTTTTCTCCTCCACACCATGGAACAATTAAGCAGAACAATGCCCCTCTCCTGGGATTTTATTCCATCAGGTTATAAATAACTTCAGCAAAATAACTAAGAGCATATACAAAAGCAATGACAAGGTCGTTTACCATGAACAAGCCATGTTCTGTTCCCATGGCAACAGGGAGGCAAAAGCAAATGACATCCAATCATGTTTCCATACCCCCCCCCCGCCAAGGTCTCACACCCTAAAAGGGTCAGCTCTGGGGCAGGTCAGGCTTCTTCAAAACTCCTTCGCCACTTAGGGGTGGGTGACTGGGATCTGGCACCCAAGCTCAAAGGCGAAGAACTCGAGACCTGACTTCGCTTGGACCCGGGGAAAAGGGTGATGTCAAGACAGAAAGCAACTCTAATTGTGGACACACTTTCCTGTGCATCGCCATGAAAACCAGAGAGTGTCTGGGACAATTTCAAACTCCAGCAGGTCATTAGTCTGCCCCTCTGCCTCACTCACTTTTGGACTTGCTTTGCTATTTCGCCTTCCTTTCTTTCAGTTTCAGAAGAGAAGCTCAGAGCAGGACTAATCAGAGGTAAAGTCGGGTGCTGGCTGGTTACCGAGCTCCTCACAAAGGCAGAGACTTTATCAGGTACAAGCTCGTTAGAGGTGTCTGCCTTCCAGAATGAATGGCAGACAGAAGTGCTTCCACTTGCTTCCAATTCTGCCAGCCCTTCTCCCTGGTGCGCAAGAAACCAGGAAGCAAGACAAAAAGGGCGAACACACTCAGGTAGCTGTCTAAACGGCAAAGGTCCAATCTGTTCCATATAAAGCACTCGGACAATCTGTGGGAACAGTGAGGTGGCGGAGTTTCTCGACATCAATCTTAGAAATGGCAGAGGTGTTCTAAACACTTAGACATCTATGAAGGACTGGTGTCTTCTTTAGAGGTCCAGTGGTTAAGACTCCACATTTCCCCACATTGTGGGGGTGGGGGGGCAGGTTCAATCCCTGGTAGGGGAACTAAGATACCACATACTGCTTGGTATGGTCAAAAATTAAAAACAAAAATAAATAAGAATTTTAAAAGAAATCTATGACGGATTTACCATCTTGAGTTCACGTGTTTGTGTGTTCGCTTTAAAACATTATTTAAAATGTCTCACTTTGAAAGGAATCCAAATCTACTCAAGATTATTTAAATCTAATCAGATCTTATTTCTGTGAATGACCTCTGTAGTGATGAGGATAATGATATTTAATAAGGATAAATGGAAAGAGAGGTAGCTGGATGGATGGATGAATGGACAGAGAGACCTCAATCATTAAACCTCAATAAACCTGATTTCTGTTACTAACCTCCAATAATAATGATAATGGTATCTACTAGAGATGAATGAGAGGATGGTAAGGAAGGGTGAATGGAAGCAAGGGGGGATGGATGGGTAGATAGCTAGACAGATGGATGGATGGATAGATGGATGGATGGATATACAAAAACACAGGCAGGCTTTTACCACATGCCAAAAGGTCTACTGAGTGTTTTGCTCACAACAACAACATGATGAGGTTGATATTATCATCATTTCCAATTTGCAGATGGGGAATCTCCATGATCTTAAACACTGAAGAAGCTGAGGCTGAAGTTGAAACTAGAAGGAGCTTACCTCGAAGCTCTTAGCTATGACCTACCTGCTTCAAAAGTAGCCTTTTCATTTATCCTAAAATAAATCCTTTCAAGCTTCCAATGGAATGCCTGCCATGGTGGGTATTCAAGTGTCTGGTGTGCATGTCAGTTTCTCCCCTGGTGACTTTTTAATCTGATTCATTCTGCTTTTCTCTGTAAGTCCAAGAGTTTCAGATTTTACATAGAAACGGTTGTCTCATTGCCTAAGTATTTCCTTATTATCAGGAAAAAATCATCTGGGGTTATAAGAAACCAAACGGATGGTGGACTTCTTAAAAATCAAATCCCTGACATTCTCTCTTCCTTTGGATGGTGACTCAGGGAATGAGGAAAAGAAAAGATGCTACCAAAGGAACACGTGTGGTCTTTCTCATCCATGGCAAGCACATCCAGAGACAGTCTGCTCCCCAGCAAAGTTAGATATGTCATTAGTGCAAACCTCAGATCAAAACCTAACATCCATTTCATGGCAGATTCCCTAGGCACATATTAGGTCTTTTTCAATGACAACATGGGGGTGAGTAACTTGGAGGATGACTAATTTAAAAACCAAATTAAAAAACCTTCTATAGAACACAAATGACCTAAGAGGTAAGGGAGACCTAAATGTCTTTGATCGTTAACTTTCGTCCGAAGTTCACCTTTTATCACTGGCTGACTTTGACGTCAAAGACACTAGGGGGTCAAATCCCTGTTCTGACCCCTCCAGAGCTGTGGAGGCTATAATAACCTTTGAAGCTATTTCCACAGTCAGAAGAGTAGAGATGACAATGTACGGTCTACAGAATAATGGCCTCCTAAAGGCGACCCAGGCTTCTAGAGTGGCGCTAGTGGTAAAGAACCCGCCTGCCAATGCAGGAGATGCACCAGACGCAGGGCGTGATCCCTGGGTCAGAAAGATCCCCTGGAGAAGGAAATGGAAACCCGCTCCAGTATTCTTGCCTGAGAAATCCCATGGACAGAGGATCCTGGCAGACTACAGTCCATGGGGTCATAAAGAGTCAAATGCAACCGAGCGACTGAGCACACAGCACGCAAAGATGACCCTGTCCTAATCCCCCAAGCCTGTGAATGTGCTGCCTCCTCAGGAAAATGGAGAATCAAGGTAGTAGATGGAAGGAAGGCTTATATCAGTTGACCTTAGGAAGGGGAGATAGCCTGGATTACCCAGCATAGTCACAAGGGTCCTTCCATGTGGGAGAGGGAGACAGAAGAGTCAGTGTCAGATATGAAATGAGAAGAACTCAAGTCATCACTGCTGGCTTTCTAAGGACCCTGAACCCTAGGAGCACAGGCAGCCTCCAAGATCTGAAAAAGGCAAAGAAATGGACCAGACCTAATGCCTCCTGTTGGGGTGCAGCCTCGCCCATCCTTTGATTTTAGATAGGGAGACCCATTCAGGACTGAAGACCTCCAGAACTGTAATATAACAAATCTGCTTCCTTTCAGGCCACTACAGTGGTAATTTGTTAGAACAGCAATAGGAAACTAATTCCCAATCTACGCTTTTGCACATTCTTAAGAGGATTAAATGAGCTGTTATGGAAAGCTGATGGTGCCTTAGGAAGGCCTCAACATGATGGCTCTCCTCCATTTCTGTAAACTGCCAGAACTGAAGTTGGCAAGGCTGCCACTTACCTTGCCAGTGGCTTTATCCGCTCCAACATCCACATCCCCAAGTGCCTCATGTCCCCAGTCCTCAGGGGACCATCAATTAAATTCTGAGCTGATGAGGCTACTCAAGTCTCTCCCAGAAATATTTGCATTCAAAAGACAAATTTGTGGAGTCACTCTGCTTCAAAATCTTTGAAGTCGTTCAAGGTCTCCAGCGGATTCCAGTCCAGGATTCACAATGCCTTTCAGCATCTGCTCTCTTCCAACTTCTACACCCGCGGTCCTCCCACTCCCTCAGGGACCCTTCACTTAGGTGCTGATCTGCTAACTGAGTCAATGTTTCCTGATTAAACCTCTTAAGCGTCTGGGCCTTTGCATGTGTCCTTCCCTCGGCCCAGATCAGATGCCTCAGAGGCATCTGTTCATCTATCCGTGTCCGAGTCGTCCTTCAGGGCTCAGTAGCCTGAACACTGAGCTACTCGAGTGAATCAGGATCCACTTCCTCTGTTCTCTAAGCGTAGAATCCATGCCTCAACTTTAGCAATTCCTCACACCATGTTACAACTGATCACCTGGCTGTCTCTTCCAGTTCGTCCTAAATACCACTGTCTTTTTTTAGGATCATGGAGCCATTTAAAGCTCTGAAGACTCAGACCCCATTTTCAGGAGTCTACATACATAAAGGTTGTATCTATAATACATATATATGTATATATGTTTATATAAATATTTAACATATATATTTTTATATATTTATTTTCATGTAAATATATATATTTACACATGTATGTTATACATGGACTTCCCTGGTGGCTCAGCTGGTAAAGAGTCTGCCTGCAGTGTGGCAGAGCCAGGTTCGATCTCTGGGTCAGGAAGATCCCCTGGAGAAGGAAATGGCAACGCACTCCAGTATTCTTGCCTGGAGAATCCCATGAACAGAGGAGCCTGGTGGGCTACAGTCCATGGGGTCACAAAGAGTCAGACACAACTGAGTGACTAATACTATATATATATATATATATATATATATATATATATGTATATATATGTATATATATAACATAGTTCACAAGTTGGAATCAAGATTGCCAGGAGAGGAAATAGAACTGCCATATGACCCAGCAATACCACTTCTGGGCATACACACTGAGGAAACCAGATCTGAAAGAGACACGTGCACCCCAATGTTCATCGCAGCACTGTTTATAATAGCCAGGACATGGAAGCAACCTAGATGCCCATCAGCAGATGAATGGATAAGGAAGCTGGGGTACATATACACCATGGAATATTATTCATCCGTTAAAAAGAATTCATTTGAATCAGTTCTAATGAGATGGATGAAACTGGAGCCCATTATACAGAATGAAGTAAGCCAGAAAGATAAAGATCATTACAGCATACTAACACATATATATGGAATTTAGAAAGATGGTAATGATAACCCTATATGCAAAACAGAAAAAGAGACACAGATGTACAGAACAGACTTTTGGAATCTGTGGGAGAAGGCGAGGGTGGGATGTTTCGAGAGAACAGCATGTATATTATCTATGGTGAAACAGATCACCAGCCCAGGTGGGATGCATGAGACAGGTGCTCGGGCCTGGTGGGCTGGGAGGACCCAGGGGAATCGGGTGGAGAGGGAGGTGGGAGGGGGGACCAGGATGGGGAATACATGTAACTCCATGGCTGATTCATGTCAATGTATGACAAAACCCACTGCAATGCTGCAAAGTAATTAGCCTCCAACTAATAAAAATAATTGAAAAAAAAAAAGATTGCCAGGAGAAATATCAACAACCTTAGATA
This sequence comes from Muntiacus reevesi, assembly GCF_963930625.1. Classification (NCBI taxonomy): domain Eukaryota; kingdom Metazoa; phylum Chordata; class Mammalia; order Artiodactyla; family Cervidae; genus Muntiacus; species Muntiacus reevesi. The sequence goes on along the minus strand of NC_089250.1, from coordinate 184,257,223 downwards.
AGCAGATAACACCACCCTTAAGGAACAAAGTTAAGAGGAACTAAAGAGCCTCTTAATGATGGTGAAAAAGCTGGTGTAAAACTCAACATGTAAAAAACTAAGATCATGGTATCTGGTCCCATCACTTTATGACAAATAGAAGGGGAAAGAGTGGAAACAGTGATATATTTTATTTTCTTGGGCTCCAATATCACTGTGGACAGTGACTGAAGCCATGAAATTAAAAGACACCTTGCTCCTTGGAAGGAAAGCTATGACAAATCTAGATAGCATATTAAAAAGCAGAGATATCAGTTTGCCCCAACAAAGGTCCGTATAGTCAAAGCCATGGTTTCTCCAGTAGTCATGTACAGATGTGAGAGCTGGACCATAAAGAAAGTTGAGTGTCAAAGAACTGATGCTTTAGAATTGTGGTGACAGAGAAGACTCTTGAGAATTCCTTGGACTGCAAGGAGATCAAACCAGTCAATCTTAAAGGAAATCAACCCTGAATATTCATTGGAAGGACTGATGTTGAAGTTGAAGTTCCAATACTTTTGCCCACCTGATGTGAAGAGTTGACTAACTGGAAAAGACCCTGATGATGGGAAAGATTGAGGGCAGGAGGAGAATGGGACAACTGAGGATGAGATTTTGGATGGCATCACCAACTAAGTGGACAGGTGTTTGAGCAAACTCCAGGAGATATCGATGGACAGGGAAGCCCGGCCTGCTGCAGTCCATGAGGCTGCAAAGAGTCAGACACGACTTGGGGACTGAACAACAACAATATAGTTCACAGGGGCTTCTCTGGTGGCACAGTGGTAAAGAATCCACCTGTCTATGCAGGAGAATGCAGCAGACGTGGGTTCAATTTCTGGGTCAGGAAGATCCCCGGAGCAGGAAATGGCGACCCGCTCCAGTATTCTTGCCTGGGAAATCCCAGGGACAGAGGTGCCTGGTGGGCTACAGTCCATGGGGTCACAAAGAGTCGGACACAACTGAGGGACTGAGCAGGTACTCATAGTTCACAAATAATTTCAAAGAGCCTTGAACTTCAACAAAAAGAATCCGGCATTTAAATGTGAGTGCTGTGAGCAAAAGAATTCACCTTACTTTATGTCTTTGTCCCAGTATGTAACTCACAGCCCAGCACAGAGTTGGTACTCAATCAATATTGGGTGGATGCATATCTGGATAGATAGATGTATGGATGGTTGGATGGTGGCTAGGAATGTGGATGATTAATCTGTATGTTTATAAATCGTTGGAAAGACTCATCCAGAGAATTTCTCCTAATAATAGACAAATGAAGATTACAAAACCACATCAGAGTACAAGATGAATCACACTTCTCGGGCTAATTCCATTTGTGTGACAAAAAGGCATCTGTGACAAATACCCTTATTGGCCACATGTTCCATATTGCTTGGTAGCTTCAGAAATGTTCCTAAGGAAAACAGACATGCCCCATCTGATGCAAGCAGGATGAAAATGGACAAACAGAAACAAAAAGCATTAACGAGGAGATACATTCTCTGGGAGAATTAATCAAAGGATTAGGTTCCACGACCCTCGTTAGTCACTCAGTCCTGCCCAGCTCTTTGTGACCCCCTTTGTTGGACGGTAGCCCAGCAGGCACCTCTGTCCAGGGAACTCTCCAGGCAAGAATACTGGAGTGGGTTGCCATTCTGTCTTCCAGGTGATCTTCCCAACCCAGGGATTGAACTCTGGTCTCCTGTCCTGCAGGCAGGTTCTCTACCATCTGAGCAACCAAGAAAGCCCTTGCTTACAGATGGTGAGGTTGAATTAAGAAGAACGTGAACCCCTTTTCTCTGACATTCACCTAGAAAAAGGTTAGTTGTGGTTGGTCCAGAAATTGTTAGGCTAGGCTTGGGGTGGAACCAGAGTTAAAGACTCAGACACATGCTTTCATACGGGAAGCAAATTAAATATCCAACAAAGGGGTTTAACTGATTACTCTCCAATCATACAATGGAACACTACTTGGCTTGTTAAAATGTTATATCTTGGGACTTCCCGGGCATCCAGTGGTTAAGACTCTGTGCTCTCCCGGGCATCCAGTGGTTAAGACTCTGTGCTCCCAGTGCAGGGGGCCAGGGAACTAAGAACCTGCACGCAGCAATACGCAGCCTAAAAGAGTAGAAAATAAGACATAATTCATAATATAAAAAGTTATATCTTAGAAGAACATTTAAGAGCATTAAGAAATGCTTGTAGTATCTTAAGTAAAGACAAAGTAACTTACAGTGATCCCACATTAGCAAATATGTATGGACATGTATTGATGCTTCCAAATTGCAGTGCTGGAGAAGACGACTCAGAGTACTCTAGACAGCGAGGAGATCAAACCAGTCAATCCTAAAGGAAATCAACCCTGAACATTCATTGGAAGGACTGATGCTGAAGCTGAAGCTCCAATACTTTGGCACGAGAACTGACTCATTGGAAAAACCCTGATGCTAGGAAAGACGGGGGGCAGGAGAAGGAGGTGACAGAGGATGAGATGGTTGGATGGCATCACTGACTCAATGGAGATGAGTTTGAACAAACTCCAGGAGATAGTGAAGGACAGAGGAGCCTAACATGCTACAGTCCATGGGGTCATAAAGAGTCGGACACGATTGAGCCAGTGAATGACAACAATGGATATGTAAGGGGCTTCCCCAGCGCCTGAGTGGTAAAGAATCCTCCTGCAATGCAGGAGACATGGAGACACGGGTTCGATCCCTGGGGTAGGAAGATCCCTTGCGGGAGGAAATGGCAACCCACTCTAGTATTCTTGCCTGGAGAATCCCATGAACAGAGGAGCCTGGTGGGCTAGAGTCCACGGAGTCACAAAGAGTCAGACATGACTGAGTGACTCAACAACAACAATGGACATGTAAAGAAAAGGGGCCAGAAAATGTTAGCAATGATTATCTGTGGATGCTGGAATCACAGCTCATTTTGGAACTTCTTTCATCATATCTGTATCTATCTACGGCATCACCAACTCAATGGACATGAGTTTGAGCAAGCTCCGGGAGTTGGTGATGCACAGGGAAGCCTGGCATGCTGCTGTCCATGGGGTCGCAAGGAATCAGACATGACTGAGTAACTGAACTGAACTGATATCTTTCTATACAAATATGGCTGTTAAGTCAGAACATTTTAGTTAATTAACAGCTTGCCTGTGCATGTGTATTCTTATGTAGAACAATATGGATTGGTGGATGTTTTCATTCCTTCCATACCTACAAGGAAAGGAAAAGCCTTTCCTTGGAACTAAATTCCTCTAAAAAATGTGCCACTTTTCACCTGGCAACAGTTCCAAAGTCATAATGCCTAGGGAGAGTCAATCTATCCTCATAAATCTAGCCTTTCATCTCATAATCTAAATTTGGTGACAGAAATTGGATTTCTGTCACATTTGCCTCCTTGCTCCTGGGGCGTTTTGCACGTCTGTACTTCTCTCTCCACATCACGGCTCAGTGTGGACCTGCCTGGCGCCAGGAGGGCTCCTCCTGCAGGTCTTTCTGCCACAGCTTTGTGACTCAGTTCCCAGATTCGTGTGCTCCTGGTTGTTCCACGAACGTCACAAAGACTTTAACACGGAAAGGAACTAAGCCAGAATGAATGATGATCCATCTCTTCTGTGTTACATTCAGCAAAACAGTGCTTTGGGGAAGAGGGCCTGAACTGAGCATTATTCAATTCAGTTTAATAAATATCTGCAGAACATCTCTTTTGTGCTAAGTGATAGAATGGATTTAGACACGTATTTAGGTTTGACACCAAAAGATGCTTCTCTTCAAAATACCATCTTTCTCTGGGAACTCGTAGGTGGTCTCCCTGATGTGCGTTCAGGTTTCATGAAGAGTACATCTTACACTCAACCAAGTGAGGAGCACTCTGTCCCATGTCTACTAAAGATTCTACACTCACACTTGGTTTACATTTAAGCAGAAACCCAAATAACATTCAGGGCTTGATGACTGGGATTCTCTTGCTGCAAGTGGTATCAGGTGGGACAGGAAAAGGGATGTTCACCACTGATTCCCTGAGTTGATTTAACACTCAATACAGTTCATGGCAAACAGATGGGGAAACAGTGGGAACAGTGAGGGACTTTATTTTGGGGGGCTCCAAAATCACTGCAGATGGTGACCGCAGCCATGAAATTAAAAGACGCTTACTCCTCAGAAGAAAAGTAACAACCAACCTAGATAGCATATTAAAAAGCAGAGACTTTACTTTGCCAACAAAGGTCCATCTAGTCAAGGCTATGGTTTTTCCAGTAGTCATGTATGGATGTGAGAGTTGGACTATTAAGAAAGCTGAGCACTGAAGAATTGATGTTTTTGAACTGTGGTGTTGGAGAAGACTCTTGAGAGTCCCTTGGACTGCAAGAAGATCCAACCAGTTCATCCTAAAGGACATCAGTCCTGAATATTCATTGGAAGGACTGATGTTGAAGCTGAAACTCCAATACTTTGGCCACCTGCTGCAAAGAGCTGACTCATTTGAAACGACCTCGATGCTGGGAAAGATTGAAGGCAGGAGGAGAAGGGGACGACAGAGGATGAGATGGTTGGATGGCATCACCGACTCAATGGACATGGGTTTGAGTAAGCTCCGGGAGTTGGTGATGGACTGGGAGGCCTGGCATGCTGCAGTCCATGGGGTCGCACAGAGTCGGACACGACTGAGCAACAGAACTGACCTGAGCGTAAGTCTAGGCAGCAGAGCCCCTGCAGGAAGAGTCTGAAGTGCAGACTGAATGGGGCCGAAGACACTCAGCACGGCAAATGGCATACCAAGGCTCACTTCCAACCTTTCGATCTCAAGTTTCAAATCCTGTAACTGTGTGTGTTAGTATTAGATTAAGAATCAGCATCTTCTACAAAGATGAGCTAGAAGTTCGGGAAGAATGAATGTTGCGGGCAAGACATCACCCTCTGGGGAAGGTGGTATTTGAGATCTGCTGCAGCCACATCCCCGCTCAATGCTGAGACACACACACTCGCTCACTTCACTGCTCAGGCTGCCAGAGGGAATGAACGAAGCGCATCAGAAAACCCAGTGAGAGTCACTCGGCATCTTCCTACCTAGGGTAAGATAACAAATCCCTTGGCCTTCGTTTTTCCATCTGTAAATGGGGTTAATAATAACACCCTGCCCCCGCCCCCGCCATGTCTTGAAGGTGTTCTGAGGAGTGACAGAAATAATATCTAAGTACTTTTGCACGGTGCCCATAAGTTTGCACTAAGTCGCTTCAGCCGTGTACAACTTTCTGCAGCCCTATGGAGTGCAGCCCTCCAGGTTCCTCTGTCCACGGGGATTCTCCAGACAAGAACACTGGAACAGGCTGCCATGCCCATCTCAGAAATTTACCATGAGCAATAACCCTCCCTATTGTCATCATTTCTGAGTCTCTTTGCCTTCAAACAGTGCTTTCAGCAGGCAAGCATCTTTGTAGAAAATGCTGATTCTTACATAATAATAACACACACATTTATACAATTTGAATTTTGATAGTTAGATTTCTGACCAAGAGACTCATATGAACTAAACGGGCAGGTCTCCCAGTAAGAAGGGCTCTGGGTAGGAAGATGAGAAGGGAAGAATGTGAATGGCAGGTGACAACAAGCTCCACGATGAAGCATTTGCCATTTTCACTGAGCCCCTAGCCCTGTGCCTGCAACATATCTGAATAGGTGAATGAATGAAACAGGCAAGCAGAGGAGAGACGTGAGCTCTGACAGGTTGATCAGGAAAAGGAAACCACTTCTGCAAATGAACGCTGATCACTATCAACTTTTTTTTTTGGACTCATAAGAAACAGAAGAAGCTGAGATAATCACCTGAGTGGTTATTTGGCCATGAGCCACTTGAGGTCAAATAAACGATTCAAGGTCAGAGTGAACTGGTCGCTCAGCGTCTCAGACTCCCCATCTGTGGAATCCCCAGGTGTCTGTCTGACAAAACATACGCAGAAGACAGTTGATGCTTCCCCGTGTAGGGCCCCCTGCAACGGCCTGCAAAGTCTGACCTTAGCTCCCAACTAAGTAACCCAGGTGAATAATCAAAAAAAAAAAAAAAGCAGTGAAAAACAGGCTCCCTTTGTCGCTGCGTCGCCAGTTTAATTCTAGAAAGGGCCTTTGCCCTTTGAAGGCGAAGAGACAGAAATTAGAACAACAGGGGGCGGGTTATAGAACATGGTAATCCTCTGGTCACCATTCAGATGTACTTAAATATTATCTTACTTACTCCTCAGAACATCCTTAGAGGTGGGGGTAGGGAGATTATTATCGTTAGCCCATTTACAGATGAAAAAACTGAGACCTAGGGGATTAATTAACTTGTCCAAGATGAGAAGGCATCAGAGCTGGGATATCTTAACCAAAATAGTCTACTGAACTTTTTACTCATTTTCTAACATGAGACATCATTTTTAAAAATTATTTATTAATTTATTTTAATTTGGCTGCACTGGGTCTTCCTTGCAGCATGCAGGATCTAGCTCCCTGACCAGGGATGGAATCCAGGTCCCCTGCATTGAGAGTGCAGAGTCTTAGCCACTGGACCACCAGGGAAGTTCCACAACATCATTTTTGAAGAATGCAGTCAAAAGGAAAATGCCCTAAGCTCCTCTGGGGGACTTCCTCTTGACTCAGCCTCCAAATGAAGTCACGGGTTTCCAATGAGTCAATTCTTCTGCTTACACTGCGGTTACAGAGAGAAGGAAGTGGATGGAAAAGGACTCTGGAATTTTGGGATCCAGATCAAAGAGGGCAAGAAAGTAGGAAAAAAAACACCTGTCTTGAGAGAAAGATCGAATCTAAACAGCCCCACTATGGGTCAGTGTTTTAAACCTGATCACACCTCTGAATGTATACATGTCCATTGCCCTAGATGGTACAGCACATTCTGCAGATCATCACTTACTTTCTGATGTATCTGACTCTCCATCCTGAGAAGAGCAACTGAGTGAACAGAATGCCAGAAACACTGGGAAATCTTCAGAGAGGAAATGCTAAGTACCAGGCTCTGAGCTCAGCGCTTCGTACATCACCCGTGGGTTGTGGGCTCTTGGGCCAAAGTACCTGATCTCGAATAAGCCTTGGTGAATCCAAATGAGTAGGGTAGACCCTGCTGGTTGCCAGTAAAGCAGCCGTTCCCCGGGAGTGTTCTTTCTCCCAGCACTGTCTGAGTGATCACCCTCTGTGTGCTCCAAGAAGATGCCTGGAGCCGTGGCAGCCACCTTGCACTATGAGGATGAGACCCTGAGAGCCTATAAGCTGAGGATGGGAAGATGAAAAGATATGAAGCACCTAGGATGCGTGGTGAAATAACTGCACTGTTCATGTAAGCAACTGTGAAGCTGTTTACCTTCAAGAAGCAACTGTGAAGCTGTTTACCTTACCTTATACAACTCCTGTATAAGCCTCTTTTAGTGGGTTTTCTGCTATTTACAGCCCAAAGAAAAACAACAACTACTCCATTGGCAGACACTATGCTTGCTTGCTTACCCTTGTACATATTCCTTCATCTTTTGAAATTTCTACTTTCTCATTTGTAAAATGGAGATGATCATCGGACACAGTTCATAGGAATTTTGTGAGGATTCAAAAGATGAGGGAAGGACAGTGCTTAAAAATGCCCTGATAGGAGATTGGGATTGACATATACACATTCCTACATATTAATATGTGCAATAGATAACTCACAAGGACCTATTGTATAGCACATGGAACTCTAATCAATACTCTGCGATGGCCTATATGGAAAAGGAATCTAAAAAAGAAGGAACATATGTACAGATATAAGTGAATCACTTTGCTGTGCTGCGGAAACTAACACATTATAAATCAACTCTGTGTGCCTTCATGCTCAGTCATGTCTGACTCTTTGGGACCCCGTGGACTATAGCCCGCCAGGCTCCCCTGTCCATGGAATTTTTCAGGCAAGAATACTGCAGAGGAGAGTCATTCCCTTTTCCAGGGGATCTTCCCAATCCAGGGACAGAATTCGGGTCTCCTGCATTGTAGGCAGATTCTTTACCATCTCAGTCACCAGGGAAGCCCCAAATCAACTACACTTAAAAAAAAAAGAAAACAGAAAAAAAATTTTTAACGCCCTGACATTAGTATGTGAACAATAAGCGATAAATACCATTGTAACGCTCTCACTGCTTCTCACAATCACCCATGCATCAACTACTCTAATCCCCATTTCACAGCTACAGAGACTAATGCTTAGAGGGTTTAAGTAACTTATCCAAGTCACAACTGGCAAGAGATGGAGCCCATATTCCAAGGCCTGTTCTGACTCCAGAACTCAAAATGTTAATGTGGCTGGACTTGCCTTCCTGAACTCTCCTCCCCCAGCAGCCAGCGCAGAACCTGACATTCAGTGGGACCCTGAAGGTGTCTGTTTAGCTGAACCTAATTCTGGGGCCCAACTATAAGGAGCCAAGGATCAGGACCCTAAAAGCAGCAAAGGTCCTAAAAGCAAGCAGCCAGATGTGCCAGCTGGAGCGGGGCTCTCAAAGTCGTCCACTTCCTTCTTGTCCTTGAACTCGGGAACCCCTGCCGTTTCTAGGTGCCTTCTTCCCCATGTAGCTCAGCTTTCACTTAAAAGTCATTTTCACAGATCAGTCGCCCTCACCTGAAACCAGAAACCCAACAGCTCAACCTCACACAAAGCTCTTGGAAACGGTTAAGAACCACGCTGAGTGGAAAACCAGCTGTTCCCTTTCAAAATCAACAGGGGGCAGCAGAGAGCAGCAAACCGCTGGGTTCCTAAAACATTCAAAAGGGGAAGGAAAATAAACAACAATAACAAAACACACAAAAAAACCCTTCAACTTCAGCCCAGAAGCATCCTAGTGTAAAAATATGCGAGGTCATAACGGATAGGCAAATTCGCATTCCTGGTCTTTTGCCAGGAAAAAAGGTAACAGAGACCTGAACTCAGGAATGATTTACTGACCATTACAGCTTCCGGGGAACCAGCCCAGCCTGTCTTGGGAAACCGTCCAACCAGGAACCATCTTGGATGAGCTGAAAGGGGTAGATGCTTTTAACCCGAACAAACTCACCTTGTTAAATTTTCATTTCGTTTCAGATTTAAATCCGTCCTGGGAATGGCCGTCATCGGTCTGCTAAAGTGTATCTGAAAGATGCCCTAGGAGGAATTCTTGGTCTATTTTTAAATACCCAGGGCAAAGGAACACTATGTTCTACATTCATTTAAAATCCAGCTTCTTACACCAGGATGCTGGGAAAGTAAATTAAATCCCCTCTCAGTGGCTTTAAACTGTGACAAGCATACTTCTAACAGGCATGATCGGGATTTAGATTTGCATTTCTTGGTTTCTCCAAATGGAGAAAATATCTTTGGTTAGCTCCTCCTATTGAAAAAGTGAAAGTGTGAGTAGCTCGGTCATGTCTGACTCTTTGCGACCCCAGGGACTCTAGCCCATCAGGCTCCTCTGTCCATGCGATTCTCCAGGCAAGAATACTGGAGTGGGTAGTGATTCCCTTCTCCAGGGGATCTTCCCAAGCCAGGGATGGAATCTAGATCTCCTGCAATTACAGGCAAATTCTTTACCGCTGAGCCACCAGGGAAGCCCGTTAAGACCCTTACACATTTGACCACCCACACGAGGTCACATCACCTCATCTGTGAGTGATGGAGCAGAGCCAAGAAAAGCTGGGGATGGAAACCCTGCAGCTCCTGTCTCTTCCCTGTTTCTCTCCTTCTATCTTTCACGTACCAAAGTGGAAGTTACACCATCTCGTCCGCTTCGACATATCACCCCATGGATGAGAATGCATATGCCTCTCGCTTTCCTCAACAGCATTAGCAGACTTGAATTTGCTCCCAGAATCTGGGAGGATTGTTACATAGCCTTAAGTCTCAATCAGGGGCTTCCCTGGTGACTGAGTGGTAAAGAACCCATCGGCCGATGCAGGAGACTCAGATTTGATGCTCAGGTCAGGAAGATCCTCCAGAGAAGGGAATGGGAACCCAGTCCAGTATTCTCACTTGGGAAATCCCATGGATGGCAGGGAGCCTGGCAGGCTACAGCCCATGGGGTCCCAAAAGAGTTGGACACAACTTAGCGACTAAACAGCAACAACCAAAAGCCTCAATCACACATGGTTTTTAAAGCCAATCCAAGTCATATAAGCATTCTAAGTTAATTCTCAGTTGGCTAGACACTCGGTATTTTGTATCAGAAGGAAGTTACAATGGAGGGTTATGACAATACATTTTTTAAAGGACTTTTACAACAGTTCACTAAATGTATAATAAAAGTTTATATAACTAGTGCTATCTGTGGAATGATAAATTAATCAATATCTGAGATCATGGAGGAGAAAACATCCTCACCACCATAACTACCATGCAGCTTTTAGATAGGTCCTCAGGGTCACAGAAATACAGGACTTCGAAGAGGGCAGCAAACCTGAAGACCTGGAAATGCCAGAATGATAAAAGAGGAGGAAAGAATGACAAAGCAGTGCACACCCTGGATAACAAAAGAGCATCAACAACATCAATAGCTGCCATTCGTGGCACATTTACGATGGGCCAGGCACTGTTACAAGCACTTTGCCCACGTTATCTCAGTATCTTCACAGCATTTCACTGAGACAGGTGCCAATACAGCCCCATCTCAAGGAGGTACCACCAATGACCAGAGAGGGTAAGAAACTTGCCCACGGTCACACAGCTAGAGAGGAAGCAGTACAGTTCGGACTCAAACCCAGACAGTCTGGCTCCATAGCCTGTATCTTCTATCGCCTGTATCTTCTATCATCTGCTCAGTCATGCAGTTGCTCAGTTGTGTCCGACTCTTTGTGACCCTACAGACTGTAGCCTGCCTGGCTCCTCTGTCCACGGGACTTTTCAGGTAAGAATATGGGAGTGGGTTGCCATTTCCTCCTCCAGGGGATCTTCCCAACCCAGGGATCAAACTCACTTATTCTGCATTGGCAAGCAGATTCTTCACCACTGAACCACACTCAACGATTTCAAATTACTCAGAGAAGCTGGGCTTCATAACAGGAATGGCAACCAAAGCAATAACCCTATACTTTCACATGATTTGTCATCTGCAGAGTAATCTTCTCACCTATTATACCATGTGTTTAGAGGAGGAGGCTTGAGAAGGAACACAGAAGCTCTTATTCTCACCTAGAAGATGAGGACTATGATGAAGGAAGGAAGGCAAGAGCAGCCAAGATTCCCGGATGGCTGTTGTGTCACTGAAAGTTCAGTCTCAGATTCAGATTAGCCTTGGGTCAAAGTTCTTCCCGCGTTTGCTAACATGTCACTCATGCTCCTGCGATAACCACTCACTGAAATCATGAGAGCTGCCTCTCCAACATCCACTTCTTGGTTGTTGCCAACATCAGTCACATCCACATCATAGACACCTGCAATCTTAAAAGCATCGCTGGAGAAAGAACTTAGAAGCATGCTTAGTAGGCACCCAAAGTCATGTGGTTAAAAGGTATACATAACTTAAAGACTGTTTCAGAGCAATTTTCCATAAGAAATAATCATCTTAAAGGAAGGAGCTTGAGGGTTTCCCACCACCATCTTAGCCCATACTTACTAATATGTTAATAGTATAAATATGGTGTGTAAGCGGCTGAAAGAACACAGTACAGGATGAGCAGGGTACTGGCTGAGTAGTGATGTGAAACAGCCATGTGAGTAGGCTAAGGAATTCTCACACAACCTGCCAAAACAGGAATGTAGGTTTCATAAAGGCAGAAATGAGGCCTCTGTGCACAAAACCTTCAGAAGCATTTGGCACATAGTAAGTGTGAGTAGCTCAGTTCTGTCCAACTCCTTGTGACCCCATGGACTGTAGCCCACGAGGCTACTCCATACACGGAATTATCCAGGCAAGAATACTGGAGTGGGTTGCCATTCCCTTCTCCAGGGGACCTTCCCAACCCAGGAATCGAACCCAGGTCTCTGCACTGCAGGCAGATTCTCTGTCCTCTGAGCCACCAGGATCTCAATAAATAAAGTTTGAGCAATGAATGTTAATGGTGGCTGCCTGGGATGGTGCAATGGTATAACCCTGATCAAAGGGTAGAAGGTTATCTCCTGGTTTGAGACCATGGTTTTCCAAAAGGATAATGCCTTGACTATTTTAAATTTCAATGTAAGGTACCACGATTGCCAAAGATTTCCTAAACATTGGGTCAGCTTTCCATTTTAAAGCATATTATGGATTTGTTTTCTCAACTTGGTCATAGGGTCATAGGAGGCTCACATGTGTGCTCACGTGAACTTACAAACATGTGGCTGGGCTCACATGGGCTTCTTCTGCCAATCCATCTCAGTGGGCTTTGCTCACACTACATTTAAGGGAAAGTCCATCCATTTGCTGTTGGCAAATGGATTTCCAGTGAACTGGATTTGGTAAACCCATCATTTCAAGATGTCATTTTCCTTTTGCATTTTTTTTTTTTTTTGAAAATTAACCAAAATCACCTTCCCAAACACTGTAGGATGTTTGTGACTACAGAGAACATCTCTCAGACTCCTTATTCAAGAAGTTACTAACTGATACGAAAGGCTGAAATCACCCTGTGTATTTGGTTTGAAAAGTACAGAAAGACTGAGTCAATATTTAAGTATCAGGAGGTTTCCCCAATTAAAAATCTAGTTCTTGGACTTTTCTTCATAATAAGGTGGCATTGGAAGGTATTCCTTTTAAATGGGGTATCCAATTTTCAGTTCAACACTGACCTCAGCATTCCAGATCATCTCCCTGATCTAGTCACCAAGTACCTGCTGTGATTAATTCATCACATTTGCCCTGAGGTTCTTCTGATTAGCAGACAGCTATTTCTCTGAATTCATGTCTCTATCAAAGCGGGAAATAACATGCAGACCAAGAGAGTTGCACATATTTTAAAGGGTATAATTCTTTGAGAAAAGAATATCTCTATGTATTTAAATATGCCAACCTGACTTATTTCTGCTACCCACATGCTCCACAGAGGCATCTGTTTGTGACCCCGTATACTCTGAGTTGGAAAAGAAACAAAAGTATCACTGTTTGCAGATGACATGATACTATATATAGAAAAATCCCAAAACTGCTACTGGAAAACTACTAGCACTCATTAATTAATTCAGTAAAGTTGCATGATAAAAAAATGAATATACAAAAATCTGTCACACTTCCATACACTAACAACAGAATCTCAGAAAGAGAAATTAAGGAAACAATCCCATTTACCATCACATCAGAAAGAATAAAATACATTGGAATAAACCTACCAAAGGATGCAAAAGACCTGTACTCTGAAAACTATAAGATGCTGCTGAAAGAACCTGGAGATGACACAAACAGATGGAAAGATATACCATGTTCTTTGACTGAAAGAGTCAATACTGTCAAATTCTCGGACTACCCAAGGGAATCTACAGATTCAATGCAATCTCTATCATAGTACCAATGGCATTTCTCACAGAACTAGAACCAAAACAAAAAAAAAAGATTATATATTCATGAAAACGCAAAAGATTCCAAATAACCAAAACAATCTTGAGAAAGAACACAGCTGAAAGAATTGCACGCTTGGACTTCAGACTATACTAAAAAGCTACAGTAATCAATACAGTGTGGCACTGGCACAGAAACAGACATAGAGATCAACGAAACAGGATAAAAGCCTAGAAATAACCCCAAGCACTTATGGTCAATTAATCTAGGACAAAGCAGGCAAGAATACACAGTGGAGAAAAGACAGCCTCTTCCATAAGGAGTGCTGGACAGCTACATGTAAAAGAATGAAACTAGAACATTCTCTAACATCATATACAAAAATAAGCTCAAAATGGAATAAAGGCCTAACAGTACGACTAGATACTATAAAACTCCTAGATGAACCTCAATAAAGCATTTATTTTTTTAAATCATGCCTTTTTTTCACAAATCATACCCATGACATAGCATTTAAATCTGTTGAGAGCATCAATCCCCGATCTGGGAAGATCACACAGGCCACAGGACAACTACTGAGCCTGTGCTCTAGAGCCTAAGAGCCACAACAACGTGGACCGAGTCCACATGCCCTAGAGCCTTTGTTCCACAGCAAGAGAAGCCACTGCAATGAGACACTCATGCATCGCAACTAGAGAGCAGCCCCCGCTCGCTGCAGATACAGAAAAGCCTGCTCAAAAACAGAGACCTGGCACAGCCAGAAATAAACACATAAAAAGTAAGGACACAGAAAAAGAGATCTGTTGAGAGCAAAAGGAAGCATGTCAATGATAGTGAGCAGAGATGTGATGTGTAAGACAAAACGTTTCTGATGGTCACTCGCGGGGCACCAGTCACCTCTCTCCTACCCGTGTGCTGTGAGGATGACCTGTGGTCAACGGGATCTCAAGGTCTCTGTATCAGGCTAATTCCAGTGAACTATAAGCCGCTAGAGGTCAGGAGCCATACCTGTCTCACTGGCCTTCACAGAGCCAGCACCAGGCACAGTGGCTGACACATACTGCCCCTTAAGAAGATCTGCTGAGTGAATGGATGTTTGAATTGTAGACAACAGTGATTAAACAGAGAAAGATGAGGCTTCCCTGATAGCTCATTTGGTAAAGAATCCGCCTGCAGTGCAGGAGACCCCAGTTCGATTCCTGAGTGAGGAAGATTCGCTGGAGAAGTGACAGACTATGCACTCCAGTATTCTGGGGCTTCCCTGATGGCTCAGCTGGTAAAGAATCCACCTGCAGTGTGATAGACCTGCATTCGATCCCTGGGCTAGGAAGATCCCCTGGAGAAGGGAAAGGCTTACCCACTCCAGAATTCTGGCCTAGAGAATTCCATGGACTGTATAACGCATAGGGTCGCAAAGAGTCAGACACGACTGAGCGACTTTCACACGGGAGTAACATGTTATATCTACTTTCAGTTGCAAATCAGCTCTGTCTCTTGCAATGCTTCACTTCAATGTGTGAGGCATCTCAGGATGCCTTCCTGTCTCTACAAATCTGATTCTGGTACATTCAGACCCCTCGGATTTTCCAACTCCAGGAAAGATTTTCTGCTGGGCAGTCCAATGCAACTCAACAAGGACAATTCAGTGCACTCGAGGGAAAAAAAGTAACATGAGCAGCATTCTTGAGTTCCACTACAGGATGAACTGGGCCACACACACAGGCTATAATCACCCTCCAGCAAGGAGGCAACTCCAGCTTCATATTAGCAATTTTCAAAATTCTACAAGTACATGCAGTTTTCAAAATGTTACAAGAATGATGTACAATGATTATACTACAAGTACAATTTTCAAAATGCTACAAGAACTTGTGACGTGCCTCTGTAACTAGCAAATGCATTTCTTCTCCGAGATTTACTGCAAACACAGTCCTAAACAGCCTTCCTCATAAACACCGTGCTTTGAAGAACAAAGAGAAAACAAACAGCAAACCAACACACAAAAACAAACAGCATCAACCTCCTGAAGAAAAGTCACAACACGATCTTAAAAGGGATTATGGTGGCGAGGTTATGAGCCATTTCCTTTAGCGTTCTCATTTCCCAGCTCTTTGCCATGAGGCAATACTCCTTCTCTCATTTGAAGAATAATAAATAAGCTTGCCCCAGACTGTTATTTTCATTGCTCACACAGTTAGTATAACCACGCTGACCTTTTAAAGAGGTGATTTATTTTTTTAACACCTAAAGCAATAAATGCTAGAGATGAAAACTAGTACCTCACCAAGGTGCTAGGGCAGCTGCAACCCAGGGGTGTGCACCCATCTCTGAAATGCTAGTAGAGAGCAGGGCCTGACATGTGATGTGTTACAAGACATGGAACCCCAGGGTCTAAAAGCCATTGACCCTGAAAGATACTTAAGGCAGTCATCCCTGATGGGCTTCTTCCACTGAAAGACACCACAGAGAGTTACCAATCCCGGCTTGCGAGGCTGTAAGTAAAATGAAACTGGCCGAGCGCTTCGTCTGCACTCCTGGGCAGGCTCAATATCGGCTGTCAGTCTCTGAGGACGGTGCGACCCCGTATTCCTGCATCCGTATGAATCTCACTCGGTTTCTTCTGGGTAAGAAACTTGACCCCACCAGCTCACACCTTCCCAGCTCAGGCTACAGCCACACAGGATCTCCTTGCTGGTTAGTTATTTCCTTGTCTCTAGTTTGGCCTGATGGTTTTTCTTTCCATACCTTCCCCAAGAACTCTTTAGATTAATACATCTGTCCCTTTTCATCAATGTAAGGAGTTTGAAAATAAGGTTGACCTCATTTCTACACTGCCTTTCTACGCTGGACTCTAGGCCTTTGAATCAGTAAGGCAGGGAAGAAAGGGGGCATTCTTAAGAGACAATGGGAGAAATTTAAAGATTTCTCAGTTTGAGTCTTGACACACAGGGCATAAGCCTCACTTTCTTCATCTGTGAAAAGGAGTAACAGGGGGACACAGCTTGCCTGGTTGTTGTGGGGAGTAAAGGAGATAGTACATGCATGACAAACCATCTGCAGGGTGCCTGGGAACTGCATATTCAGAATAAACAGTGGTCAGTACAGTGGGTCCTTGGAGATAGCTACAGTAAATTCTCATTCAAGAGACAAGGAGGTAGAAGAGACGTCCCCTAAGTTCCTTCTGGCATGATTTAATCATTTAAGGAGAGAGGAGAGGAATCACTTCAATGTAAGACCAGCGTACTCAGCTCCTCATGGAAAGGGCTGGATTGAAGAAGCCACAACCACAAGGACTTATGTCCTGAATTAATATGTGTCTGTGTAACAAGAATCACATCTCTGTTATATGGTATAAATCTTATTATATACTTTTCACCCCTCAGGAATAGTGATGTATCTAACGCTGGGCAGTACACATTATATTTTCAAAAGCAGTGCGCTCTTCTCGAGATGACGCCCGTGGTTGAAAAAAAAAAAAAAAATGCCTGTCAGTGCAGGGGCCACAGGTTCGATGTGGCTGTCCAGGAGATGCAGATTCTATCCCTGGATTGGAAAAGTCACCTGGAGGAGGAAATGGCAACCCACTCCAGCATTCTTGCTGGGATAATCCCATGAACATGGGGTCGTAAAGTCAGACAGGACTGAAGCAACTCAGCACAGCAAGTATGTAACACTCGCGAAGACATGGATTTTTGTTCATTTTGTTCTGTGCTGCATCTCCAAGTGTCCAGGACAGCATCTAGCACAGGAAGAATACCCAACAAAAATTTGCTAAACAGATGAATGTTTCCCTATTTATTGTTCGTTCAGTTCAGTTCAGTTCAGTTGCTCAGTCATGTCTGACTCTTTGCAACCCCATGGACTACAGCATGCCAGGCCTCCCTATCTATCAACAATTCCTGGAGTTTACTCAAACTCATGTCCATCATATCAGTGAAGACATCCAACCATCTCATCCTCTGTCGTCCCCTTCTCCTGCCTTCAATCTTTCCCAGCAACAGGGTTTTTTTCCAAAGAGTCGATTCTTCACATCAGGTGGCCAAAGTATTGGAGTTTCAACTTCAGTATCAATTGCTCCAGTGAATATTCAGGACTGACTTCCTTTAGGATTGACTGGTTGGATCTCCTTGAAGTCCAAGGGACTCTCAAGAGTCTTCTCCAACATCACAGTTCCACAGCATCAATTCTTCAGCATTCAGTTTTCTTTATGGTCCAACTGTCACATTCATACATGACTACTGGAAAAACCATAGCTTTGACTAGTTGGACCTTTGTTGGTAAAGTAATGTCTCTGCTTTTTAATATGCTATCTAGGTTGATCAGAGCTTTTCTTCCAAGGATCTAGCATCTTAATTTCAAGGCTGCAGTCACCATCTGCAATGATTTTGGAGGCCCCACCCCCCAAAAATAAGCTCTGCCACTGTTTCCACTGTTTCCCCATCTATTTTCCATGAAGTGATGGGACTGGATGCCATGATCTTAGTTTTCTAAATGTTGAGTTTTAAGCCAACTTTTTCACTCTCCTCTTTCACTTTCATCAAGAGGCTCTTTAGTTCCTCTTAGCTTTCCACCCTAAGGGTGGTGTCATCTGGGTATCTGAGGTTACTGATATTTCTCCCAGCAGCCTTGATGTACTCCTTTTCCGATTTGGAACCAGTCTGTTGTTCCATGTCCAGTATTAACTGTTACTTCTTGACCTGCGTACAGATTTCTCAGGAGGCAGGTCAGGTGGTCTGGTATTCCCATCTCTTGAAGAATTTTCCACAGTTTGTTATGATCCACACAGTCAAAGGTTTTGCAATAGTCAATAAAGCAAAAGTAGATGTTTTTCTGGAACTCTCTTGCTTTTTCAATGACCCTACAGATGTTGGCAATTTGATCTCTGGTTCCTCTGCCTTTTCTAAATCCAGCTTGAACATCTAGAAGTTCATGGTTCACGCACTGGATTTATTGTTCACCTCCTCAGAAAACTGGGTGGAAAAAATTGGTAACCTTTGCTCTCCAGGCCAATCCAAGTACATACATCTGGACCAACACTGAAAAGTATTCATTTAAGTTTGATGTTTTAAGTAATTTTGCTTCAGTGGCTTTTGTACTTTGTGTTTATTCATCTTTCTGGCATGCCGCACAGGGGATCTCAGCTCCCTGACCGAGGACTGAATTTGTGTTCCGTGCAGTGGAATCTTAAGCACTGGACCACCAAGGAAGTCCCTGCCTCGGTGCTTACTACCTGAGTGACTTCGTTCAAGTGCAGCAGATGCTCAGCATCAGGTAAACGGGAATACTGGACACAGGAGCATCCACTGTTATTATGTACTCAGGTTCCCTTTTACCTTCTCTGCTCTCGGGGTACATGTTAGGTGTGGCTAGGGTGGGGACCACCACGCTCTACCAGGAAGGATGTAGCCTCAACCAATCCGATAGTACTGTGATTGGTTCAGGAATGGACCATGACAACACGAGGCTGTTTCGGGCCTTCTAGGATATATCCGCAGAGCTGTTTATGGGGGGGAGAGAGAGAAGGATAGGGAAGCCTGGCGTGCTGCAGTCAGTGGGGCCACAAAGAGTCGGACCCGACTTAGCGATTGAACAGCAAATGTTTATAGCTTGCTAAACATCATGGGTAAACATACTTACTACGTACAGAACATCTGTGCAACTGTGCAGCAAACAAATAGAGGGGGAGAGAGAGAGAGACAGACAGCCAGACTTGACGACCCTGATCGGGGTCCTGGGTTCAGCTGTGTCTGCAGCCAGCCTCCCACCTGCATTTCTCTTGTGTTGAACCCAGAACTTCTATCGCTAGAGGGTTATTGAAAGACTCTAACAATATACACACTACTATATATAAAGCTGACCACTAACAAGGAACAGGGAACTCAATACTCTGTAATGCTCTTTATGAGAAAAGAACCTAAAAAGAGAGGGTGGATGCATACGTGTAACTGACTCACTTTGCCGGACACCTGAAACTAACACAGCATCGTAAACAAACTATATTCCAATAAAAACTGAAAAAATGTGTTAAGGTTAACAAATATAACAAATATAAAAACAATATCTCTCTTAAAGTTATACTTCAAATCATTCCAGTTTTAAGACTTTTTTAAGCTTTTATTTTGACTGAAACATGTACAGGTTGAAAATCAAAGAGGAATCTAGAAGGCTTACGTGTTCTGAACACTTTTCTCAGCTGTAATGATTTTTAATATATTTGTGGACTTTATATATTTTTAATCCTTCTTAGTTCCAAAACAGAAACGTCTGAGATCTTCAAGCAAACATCAAGAACTTCTGCAGCCAACTGAACATGATAAACACATTTGGGGTTGAACAGCTGAAATCAGTATTTATTTTTCCTTTTCCTGAGAGCATATATTAGCAAAAAACCCATAATCACAGTGGTTACCCATTTCCTGGGTTTTTCAGTTCCACAATTATCCATTAAATTAGAGTGAACTAATTCAAAGGCAAAGGGAGGTGGTTCCTACAATGCCCAGATACTCGGGTGAAATACATCGCTTGTGAGCATCTGTCTTCCCGAGAAACACACGTTTTGAGCAGCTCATCTCAGCCCTGGAATCCAGGGATGACATGGAGGGATGTGGGCTCAGCGGTCCCTCAGTGCTCCTGTGGATGAGGAGAGTCTGATGCTAATTCTGAAAACCGAGCACATAGTGAAAGACACAATCCAAGCAGGGCCTCTGGCTCCGTGTGACCAGTCACACCGTGGTGCTCGGAGCATCACGACGCACAAGGTTTTCACAGGAGAATAGCACAGGTTTCTAAGTACATCCATTTTTCACTCCAAACTAAAGTGCAGCTGTTTGGCTGATTTATCCAAAGAAGCACTGATTTCTTCTTATTCAAATAAAAAGCATTTCATAAAAATCCTTCCTGCCTCTTACATGGCAAGGTTACATTTTTCTTCAGCACAAACGAAAAATTGATGATATCTTTCATTTAATGACTAAGATACAGAGAATACGAGGCAATCAAAATCAGAGGAGTAACATGAAAACTTGACAGATAATTTAACTGGATGCCATGCTTTATTCCAAGAATTAAAGAAAAAATGTTAACTTCTATACCCACTGTCAGGCTAACATGTGTTAAGAAATATATACACCTATATAAACACAAAATGCATATTATATATAATTATATGTAACTTGCTTCTATAGTAAAATGAATATAACATAAGCTACACAGAATTATATTTAAATATATTTGTACTTATATATTTTACATTACATAAGTATAGTTAATGTAAAATATAACTTATAAAGGAACGATTATATATTTCTAATTTGTGATTATATTAATTATAAATCTATATAACTATATTTTATATGATTAACTATAGTTACCTATATATAAATTTTATTACCTAGAAGCAAACTTCTTAGGAGAACTAGGTTGCAAAAATGAACTGTTACAATGCCAACAAAAGGTCCAAATTGTGTTATACAATTTCTGTCCATAAATTTTCATGAATTTCTCTCTAAAGCTAGATGCTGCTTTGCATTGGTTTTTATTGTTCTGTGTTGATTTATCTGAACAGAGTTCATCTCAAACTGAGGGTGACTTCAAATCAGATTTTACTATAATGTGGTGTTTGAGTGTGTCCTAAAACCATGAAATTCTGGGCTGTATTTATCCTTATAAATGCCTAAGTTTGATAAAAATGTACTGAGCTGTGTTTGTAAACAGGAGGTACTCTGAAGTATACAAATAATACATGGATTTAATGGGATTTTTGAAAAGTCCTCAATGCCAAGAGCTAACGACAACTGTAACTTTTGACTCTTCATGCCATGTCTTCCGTGAAACTGTTCTCTGGATGGCTCTGAATGCTAAGTCATGAATGCTGTCACTTTAGTCGTGTCCAACTCTTTGTGACCCCATGGACTGTAGCCCCTCAGGTCCCCTCTGCCCATGGGATTCTCCAGACATGAATACTGGAGTGGGCTACCATGCCCTCCTCCAAGGGATCTTCCCAATCCAGGGATCAAACCCACATCTCTTACATTGGCAAGCAAGTTCTTGACCACTAGTACCACCTGGGAAGCCTGATGGTTCTGAATACTTGAAGAAACCAGAAGTAGAATACATACTCAAAATCCCTCAATAATGATATGGTACCTCTTTCTACAACAGGTCTGCTTCTTAAAAGTTCAGTCATGCCAAGTTCTTACTGCTCAAATCACAGTTTTTAACAAAAAGGGAGGTTAACAATCTGATGAGATCTTTAAAAAATCCTTTCCAGTGAATTTTAACTATGAAGTAGATTTTCTTACACTGAATTGCTTATCAGATTATAACCACAATCTCATCGCACTAAAATTTTCTCCAAATTTGTAAAATAACCAAGTTTCAGGGAGATCTATGAGGCCTTGAAATTCACCAGAGAGGATTTCAGAGGTCCTTATACATGAAGAATTGTGCCCAAAAGATCACACTTCTTTCTTTTAAGAGATGGAATCTGCTGGCCAGTCAAGACCAGCAGGCCTCCAGTTTCCTCAAGCTGGTGGAGATAATTCTTCTCTCCCTCCTGATCTCTTTCCTTCCTTCTTTCTTTATAAGCTTGTTTAAGGAGTGGCTGCTTTGTGCCAGGCAGGCAGGACTCTAGGAGACAAGGGAGTAAGTTGAGATATCCACTCTCCCCACCATTCTGGAGACACAGGAAGGAAGGCTGCAGACTTCTGGAACCATCCTTTCTTTTTTCCAACTTTTTATTTTGTATTGGAGTACAGCTGACTTAACGATGCTGTAATAGTTTCAGGAGAACAGTGAAGAATTGATGCTTTTGAACTGTGGTGTTGGAAAAGACTCTTGAGAGTCCCTTGGACTGCAAGGAGATTCAACCAGTCCATTCTAAAGGAAATTAGTCCTGAATATTCATGGGAAGGACTGATGCTGAAGCAGAAACCCCAAGCCTTTGGCCACCTGATGTGAAGAACTGAGTCAATGGAAAAGACCCTGATGCTGGGAAAGACTGAAGGCAGGAGGAGAAAGGGATGAGAGAGGATGAAATGGTTAGATGGCATCACCGACTCAATGGAGTTTGAGCAACTCTGGGATTTGGTGATGGACAGGGAAGCCTGGTGTGCTGCAGTCCATGGGGTCACAAAGAGTCGGACATGGCTGAGCAACTGAACTGAACTGAACAGTGAAGGGATTCAGCCATACATATACGCGTTTCCACTCTCCCCCAAACTCACCTCCCATCCAGGCTGCCACTTAATATTGAGCAGAGTTCCCTGTACTATACAGTAGGACCGTGTTGGTTATCTATTTGAAATATAGCAATGTATACATGTCCGTCTCAAACTCCCTAACTACCCTTTTCCCCCATTCCTCCCCCTTCCCAGCAATCATAAATTCATCCTCTAAGTCCTTGAGCCTCTTTCTATTTTGTAAGTTCATTTGTATCATTTTAGATTCCACATATAAGGATCTCATACAATAGTTCTCCTTCTCTTTCTTTTTTTTTTTTATTTATTTTTATTAGTTGAAGGCTAATTACTTTACAATATTGTAGTGGTTTTTGCCATACATTGACATGAATCAGCCATGGATTTACATGTGTTCCCCATCCAGATCCCTCCTCCCACCTCCCTCCCCATCCCATCCCTCTGGGTCATGCATCCAACCTGGGCTGGCGATCTGTTTCACACTTGATAATATACTTGTTTCAATGCTATTCTCTCAGATCATCCCACCCTCGCCTTCTCCCATAGAGTCCAAAAGTCTGTTCTATACATCTGTATCTCTTTTTCTGTCTTGCATATAGGGTTATCATTACCATCTTTTTAAATTCCATATACATGCATTAGTATACTGTATTGGTGTTTATCTTTTGGGCTTACTTTACTCTGAATAATGGGCTCCAGTTTCGTCCATCTCATTAGAACTGATTCAAATGATTTCTTTTTAATGGCTGAGTAATATTCCATTGTGTATATGTATCATAGCTTCCTTATCCATTCATCTGCTGATGGGCATCTAGGTTGCTTCCATGTCCTGGCTATTACAGACAGTGCTGCGATGAACATTGGGGTGCACGTGTCTCTTTCAGATCTGGTTTCCTCGGTGTGTATGCCCAGGAGTGGGATTGCTGGGTCATATGGCAGTTCTATTTTCAGTTTTTTAAGGAATTTCCACACTGTTCTCCATAGTGGCTGTACTAGTTTGCATTCCCACCAACAGTGTAAGAGGGTTCCCTTTTCTCCACACCCTCTCCAGCATTTATTGCTTGTAGACTTTTGGATAGCAACCATTCTGACTGGCGTGTAATGGTACCTCATTGAGGTTTGGATTTGCATTTCTCTGATAACAGTGATGTTGAGCATCTTTTCATGTGTTTATTAGCCATCTGTATGTCTTCTTTGGAGAAATATCTGTTTAGTTCTTTGGCCCATTTTTTGATTGGGTCATTTATTTTTCTGGAATTGAGCTGCAGGAGTTTCTCTGACTTACTTCACTCAGTATGACACTCTCTAGATGCAGCAGTGTTGCAGCAAATGGCATTATTTCATTCTTTTTAATGGCTGAGTAATATTTCATTGTATGTATACCCACATTTTCTTTACCCATTCCTCTGTCAATGGACATTTAGGTTGCTTCCAAATCTTGAACACTGGGGGTGCATGTATCCTTTTGGATCATGGTTTTCTCCAGATATATACCCAGGAGCAGAAGTGCAGGGTCATATGGTAGCTTTATTGTTTTGTTTGTTGAGGAACCTCCATACCACTCTCCATAGTGACTGCACCAATTTACATCCCCACCGACAGTGCAGGGAAGAGGAATCATCCATCCTCAAGTTGCTGCCAGGCTGTGCTGGACCCTGAGTGACCCAAATGAGAGCTCAGACCCGAGGGAAAGCCAGCCTGTGAGAACAACCACTTCAGTCCACAGGGAACATTCTTCCTTAATGAAACTATGAACGGATGAAAAAAGTCACCAATTGCCTAAAATCAGAGAGACTGCAAATCATTAGCACAAACTCTGGGAATACATGAAAACTGGAGAAATTTAGAATGGTGGTTAGAAACACCACATTTTCCCTATAAGGTGAGTGCAGGAGACCTACTCACTCAAAGGTTAGGTGGATACCATCTATGTTATCGGCATTTACAATCACAGATTCTCCCCAACTGCTAAACCAATAACTGCACCTATGCTTACGCTAAATGCCTTGAAAGCACTGTATGAAACATTTTCAGCCAGTTGGTATAATTAAACATGAACCCTCAACTTCTTAATCCTGAAGAAGTCATTTTGCTCCAGGTAATGAGCTTTTTATTTATTTTTTCCTTCCTAAGCAAATACCAGCTCTTCCTTCAGTTGGTTTTAATGGATTTAGCCCTGAGCAGTCCACCCTTTGTAGACAATCTCTTCCAGAGAGGAAGATTTCTCTAGGGAGCCTCAGGCTGTTGCTTCAGGGAAAAGCAAGACTTCTCGCTGATGAAACAGAAAATGTGTATCTCCCAATGCATTTCCACAAACTAGCTCAGACAGCATACTTAACATCAAGCTGTGTATACTCCCACAGTACTGGTAATACCAGTACAATTAGTGATTTATTTCTGCTTCATTTTCGAGGAAATTTCCCTTCCTTTCCAGGCATTCATGGGTCCTTTCAGGTTTCTTCACCTCTTCCCACTCTTGCTGTTAACAAAACGAAGCTCTGTCACATAGATACAGGGTGTCTTTGAAGAAATGTTTGGCTTTAAAGAGCAGGGACCCCGAAATGAGAAAGTGAGATTAAAAAGGCAGTGTAATGTCTGCATGTACACTTTTGGCCTGGATGCTCGCTAGGCAAGAATCAAAGATGTAAGGAGTTCTATTTTTAACATCTTCTTACAGAAGCACCATGAACTTCACCATGCATGGGATTTACGACATACTCAGTTTTATAACTTTGGCGGGGGTGGGGGTGGTGGTGGTGGTAAAGAACGACTTTTCTGTTGCATTTCCCATGAATCTCAGATCACTTCTAAATTGCAGCGTCTGACATTTAAACGGTGCCATGTTGATAGCTTGGGCTCCCCCCTCCCCCTCCACTGGGAACACCACTGCTGACGCTTCATTTCATAATGCGGTGTGATGGTGAGTCAAGGGTCAACCTCCGCCAGTTAAGTCTAAAGCAATTATGTTCTCACGCAGATAAAGAAAAGCCCCGTGCCTCCAACTCTTCGTGGAGAGTGGAATGAGCAGAGAGACTCTGAGAACCATATGGCCAGCTTCAGCTTGTATCCTTGACATCACGGCAGGCACCTGGCAAAGACCAGGGCTTGGCACAGGGCACCGACAGCCATCACTGGCCGGACATGCCTCTCTATCCGGAAAGTTACCTGCCCTTTCCGTTAGTTATCCTGAGAATTTAAATTCTGACATAATGAGCTATGGCTGTCAGAAATCACATGTTCTATTTAGATTTTTAGAACAATGCATTGAAATGGCATCTGATCCTCACCTGGGCATGGACCACATTAACAGATCCTGACTAACCATTGTGTGAGAAACCCTATTTCTCAGGAGCATCTGCTTTGTCAGCACTGATTTGAATACATGCTCTTGCCCTCCCGAGGTCTACATTACCAATACTAGATTAGGTTTTGCAGTCTTAGAAACTGGAATGCTTTTTTAATTGGTGATTTCCATTTACCCTGTCAACAACCAGGTCTAGATTACACTGTGCTGTGCTGAGTTGCTCAGTGGTGTCTGACTCTAGGCTCCTCTGTCCATGAGATTCTCCAGGCTGGAATACTGGAGTGGGTTGTCATGCCCTCCTCCAGGGGATCTTCCCAGCCCAGGGATCGGACCTAGGTCTCCCACATTGCAGGCAGAGTCCTCACCATCTGAGCCACTAGAGAAGCCCCTAGATTACATTACTTAATATTAAAGTGAAGAGACAGGAAATAGGTCTTATCCTAACATACTTTTCAAGTTCTCAGGAATAGAGACATGTCTCTGTTGACATGAGAGGCAGCCCCTTACACTGCAGAAACTCTGTACTTGGGAACCAACAGAACTAAAAACCAACACACACACCCCGCAGAGCCCGAGTATTAGTAACTTAAGCGATTAAGTAAATCACTTCAACTAACTCAGTTTTCTCATCTGCAGAACAGGATATCCAGCTCACAAGACTGTGATCAGCATTACACGAGATAACACTGCCTGGAACGTAGCCGGTTACCTGGAACTTCATGGGTCTGTGGAGGAGGAGCCAGAACTCAAAGCTGAGGTCTTATGATCCTATTATATCACCTCCCAAAGATGAACAGAAATGAAGGTTTGGAGGTCCCTGAGAGCCCATTTAAAGGGTGAGAATTTGCACCTCTGACTGTGGACACATCTCTGAAGATGTTTCAGCAAGTTAAAGACACGCTGGTATGACTAATGAAGGATGGAGACAAGGAGAGGTTGAAAGCAGTATGAGCACATCAGGGGCTGTGACACCATCTGTGACCAAAGTGGAAGACAGAATGGGGAGACGACAGCCCCAGAAGTACATGACTCAGCACTGAGGGCTTCCCAGGTGCCGCCAGTGGTGAAGAACCTGCCTGGGTGTAAGAGATGCAGGTTGGATCCCTGGGTCGGGAAGATCCCCTGGAGGAGGGCATGGCAGCCCACTCCAGTATTCTTGCCTGGAGAATCCCATCGACAGAGGTGCCTGGCAGGCTACAGTCCATGGGGTCACAAAGAGTCAGACATGACTGAAGCAACTTAGCAACCACATACATAACAGCACTGAAACCATGTGCCCCAGAATTAGGAGAACAAATCTTGGGTGATGGTTCCCAAGATTGTGTGAGCAGTCATAAGAATCCCAGCAGCAGGTTTTTAATTATTATTTTTAATTAGAGATATTGGGCTTTAAAATTGTATGTATTCCACCTGAGTAGGAAATAGAGGAATGGCTTTTCTTATTTAGATTGTCCAGTTGGAGTACCACTTCATCAAGTATACAACCAAAAGTAAATTTAATAAAGTTATTGACAAATTCTGAGTAATTTTGTGGAGGAAGGAGAAGGATGTGGAAAACTCCATGTAGACATTTTGGACCCACGCCTGCATTTGGAATGCCCCAGATATCATCATTTAGAGAGAATCCACACCATCTAAAATTATATGCGTGGGGGAAAGTTATAGATATGGAATAAACCTAGAGCTTAAGATTTTAAAATAATTTACAGATCATCTATTCCAACCTCCTCCATAATGCAAGAACAGCCTTTATAACATCCTGGGCAGAGAGATGGTCGTGTAGCTAGATACCTTCAATGACGATGAGCTCAGTATTAATGGGCTGTATTGATCGGAAGGGAAATGGATTATACTGGAGGAGGGAAACGCATTAGGATTTGTAATAAAGAAACAAAATGTGAAAGGTTCAAGTGTTTGTAAAGGTATAACCATGTGGTTAAACATGTTCGGAAATATTGGTGGTGGTGGTTTAGTCACTAAGTCGCGTCTGACTCTTTTCGACCCCCTGGACTGTAGTCGACCAGGCTCCTCTGTTCATGGGATTTCCCAGGCAAGAATACTGGAGTGGGTTGCCATTTCCTTCTCCAGTGGAAATAATACAGATGATGTTTGAAGAAATGAAAGGTAAGAACTAGTGGACTATGGAGAGCAGGTTTCGGCAAGTAGGCTACAGAAAGAAAGACACACTAAAGTTGAGAAGGCTGTCAACTGTCAACATGCCCACAGACATGGAATGAATGAAAGACACAGCTGGAAATCACCCAAGAGGAAAGAAAACATCCAGTGAGGATGGGATGAACACGCAGTGCTTCGGTTGCCCTGGCGACGGGACCCCTCTCCTCATTTTGATGGCACTGTAGTCAATGTGACATCTGAAAATAAAATGAAGGATGATATCAATAGTGGAGTATGCTGGTGGAAAGCCTTTATGTGGGGAGGAATCAGGAGGAGTCCAGTGATGGCTGTCGGAAGACATGTGATCTGGGAGGAAGAGGACAAGGACCTAGGATGTCAGAGAAAGAGAAGGTGGTAGTCTCGGCCACAACTGCTTCCTGGGCCTCTTGCCACTCCACAGAGACCACACTTCTCAAGATGATGTAGGGCGGTGTGATGGCAAATTCTGTGTGTCAACTTGGCTAGGCTATGGTGTGTCCAGTCTAGACTGGTTGTTGTGAAGGCGTCCTGCACCTGTGATTCACATCTATAATTACCTGACTGTAAGGAGAGACTGTCTTTCCTAATGTGGTGGGCCTCGTCCAATTGGTTGAAGGCTTTAAGAGCAAAGACAGGTCTCGTGGAGAAGAAATTCTAACTCAAGTCTAGAACACTGAAATCCGCCTGAGTTGTCCCCCAGCCAGCCCACAGATTTCAGCCTGGGACTCAACTCCTGTCTGAGTTTCCAGACTGACAGCCTGCCCTATAAATTTCAAACTTACTTGCCCTCACAAATCTATCTCTATATCCATCATCTACTTATCTATCTATTGAAAGAGATTATAGCAAGTCTCTTTCAATAGATAAATAGATGATAGATGTACAGATACATTTCTTTAGATACAGATATCTAGATTACACATAGATATAGATATTTAGTATCTATATATAGAGAGAAGGAGATTCATCTATAATTCATACTTACTTTTAGAAATTCCTTCCCTAGGCCTTGAAATTTGAGCCCATGTCACTTACACCAATCGACTAGTTCTGTGCCCTGACCTTATGAAGAACAAGTTCAATATAGTCTAATTATCTGATCAAACAATGAAGGACGATATCAACAGTGGAGTAAAAGATAGTCTTGAGAGCCCCAGTGTGAGGAGAAAATAAAGTTTGGTAACTGGACGACAGAGGATGAGATGGTTGGATGGCATCACTGACTCAATGGACATGAGTTTGAGCAAACTCTGTAAGAGGAAGTCTGGCGTGCCGCAGTCCACGGAGTCACAAAGAGTCGGACATGACTTGGCGAGTGAACAACAACAGCCAAGCTGGGCATACCGGTTTCTTATCTCATCAATTACTTTGTAACAGTGGGTCCCTGCCCTTCTAAAAGCCCTTCTCCTGGAACCTACCCTTACATCTCCCTCCAAATGGAATAGGTGCCATGACCATGATCCTCCGAGTCAGTAGGTTAGACTAGGGGTGACTCCTAAAAAGAGTTAGGCCAATCAGGAATTTGAAATGAATAGATATATTGACTATTACCAGTCTTGTGGGCAAGGTGGGATAAAATTCAGCATGACCGTGCTTGTCCATGTGCCATAACGCAAGGGGAAAAAAAATCTACAGAGGAAGATGAAAGCAGAGATCCAAGGTAGGCCTGAAAAGACAGTGTGACTGACCTGCTACAGTCTTTTTCTGTTTTCAGTTCTTCATGAGTAACTGATTGAAGTGTCTCCCTTTGGGTTCTGTGACTGACCTCTGCGTCCTTCGGTTGTGGGAAAGAGCTCTGAATCTTTCCAAGATATGTTCTTGTCTTAAGGTAATAAGAAGAGGTTTAAAAAAAAAGAAGGGATTTAAGTTACTTGCAGCCGAAAGATGGGTGATATGGATACTGATTCTGTATTGCCTAGCAACAAAACCGTGTGGAGGATGTCTGTGTACAACACCAGGAGCAAAGCATGAGAGGAGCATCAAAGTATATTGAACTGCTAACTTACAGGTTGCGTTGGAAGAGACGCTTTGCAAAAGGTTAAGCTGAAGCGTTAGAAGGAGAAGAGGTCTTAGGAGGTTCTTGCAGTGAGCTTCATTCAATGGTAAAATAGCCCAAAATAACAGCCAGTACTTAACGAAACATTCCGTTTGTGCTTGGCATTAGTTCTAAGTGTTTTACATCTACTAGTTCATTTAATTCTCACTTCAATACTACCAGGTATCCAATGTTATTATCGCCGTTTTACAAATGAAGAAATGGGCCATGTCCTTAGTGGAATTGAGACTAAGAGAAGAATTTGAGTGCCCGAATTCAGTACAGAGTAGCAACAAGCTTCTTCCTCCCAATTAGTAAGCAAGATGCTTTTCCATTCTTGTTATATGTAAAAAACCCTAATCCTAATTTTAGGTCCAACCAGTGCCAATGGCTTATTTTTTTAAACACTGTGTCCTATATTTGTTTCCAAGACAACAAATAGAAAATACAGCATCCAATCATTTATGTCAGAAATCTGGAAAATCCTCCCCCCATTCCAGAGCCAAAATGTCCTTCATCTGTAAACAGAGGGGGAAGTTGTTATAATTTTATACTTGCTGCATAACAAAACGACCCTTTATTCTCCCATCAAGCCATTATGGGTCTCAAGATACACTTTCTATTCCTGGAATCATGGCTAAATGCTCTTTAAGTGGTGAAAAGTGATCTCTAAGTGGGCTTAAGTTGTGAAACCTACATTATCTGAATGGTGAATTTGGCTGAAATAGAGAAACAGATGGTGGAGACCCTGTTTCGGCTTCTAAAAGTGAAACAAAGTAGAGAGAAGAAAGAAAGAACCATAATACAGAAAACCTGGAGATGCACAGTTCGACATGGGGATTTTTTAATCCCGTATCAAAAATATATCTATTTACCCAGAGAACCAAATTAAACACAAATGCTCCTCCCCACAAGCAAAAATGAATTTGGAATATTTCTCTTTTAAGGCACTCATTTTTCTCTTAAAACATTTTTTAAAAAATTGCTTCAAAGGGCTCAGTAAATAGAACATTAAAAAGAACCAAATAATGTCAGAGAGATTTTAGCCAGGCCTTCTCTATAGAAATCATCCTATCCCAGTCCCCTGGATAAGAGACACTCACTGTTCAGGCCACGTAGCCCTTTACAACAAACAGTTCAAGGTCTGATTCATTTGTATAACTGCCACTGCTGAATAAAGATGCTTATTAGCACCCTCTATCTATTCTTCTCCTTTCGGGCTGGCTCTTCCTTCACAGCCACCTTGATTTCCAGTTGGCAGCTTGAGTCCAGGAGAAAATTAAAACTTTCACTCCGTGTCCCCTGATGACTTACTCACCTCCTCCACCCCTGCTTCTGAAAAATCCTGACCCCATATATGCAAATGATGACTTTTATAGGAAGAGGATTAAAAGTGGAAGCAGCATAATAATTAACAGTCCAGGAGATGTTTGCTTTTGCAAAGACGTGACATTCATTTAGGGCCATCATTTTTCCTTCTTCCCCAGCTCTAAGGTCTGAAAAAGGTGTGCTGGCTTCACTGACAGGAAGGCTGCAGTGAAGTGATTAAGCCCCACTGTGCAGCTGCCCTTAATATAAAAATTAAGCACGGATGGATGGATGAATGGATGTGTCAGGGGACACACTGGCTGAAACTGCCCGCCCTGGCCAGGTGCCGTTTGCATGCGTTATTTTAAGACAGGAGGTCCTGGATAGGAACACAGAACTAACAAGCCACCACTAGCCGGAAGCATTCTAGAAAGGTCAAAAGGAGATGTCACGTGTCCTAGGACCTCCCAGAATCCACCTCGCCAGCCTCTGTCTTGGCTGAGCAACGAGTGCAGCACCAGGAAGGACCCCGAGTTAGGATGATCCGACAGAGCGAGCCTGGAAACTAACCCATCTCCATAAAACCCAAGATGGCGAGCCACAGGCACAGCAGTCCACCTGGGCTCCCTCCCCTGCTGCCCTCTGCCTGGGCGCCCCTTGTCAGCACGTGCGTCTCTTTGGACAATTAGCTTCTGGGTGTTAGACAAGAGCCCGCTCTTGGGCCCTGGGAGGGGTTCCCCTTCTTGCAACAGATGGATGGATGGGTAGACAGACAAGACTGATCTCAGTATTTTCTGAATAATGCAGCATGGTGTCATTAAGAACGTTGCAAGTTCATAGAGACGGATTTAGAGATCTAATTGGCACAAACAATAGCACAGTCGAAGGGAGAGTTCCGTGAGAGAAGTTGGCAAAGTCTGGATCTTTAGCACATCCAGATCTAGAAGGTGGGAGGGTGAGAGAGGCCAAGGAAGGAAACAGCAAAAACCAGTAAACACTCACACTGCTGATAGGAAATCATTTTCATGAGAATGCCTGTGATTAAAATGCAAGTACTTGCATTTTTCCTTTCCACCCCCCACCCCCCAACAAGTCCTCAAAAACCTGACTTCAGACACAGCTCTCTTTTCAGGAGCCTTCCCCTAAGTCTGCCTTTCACACCACCCCTTTGAAATCCCACATCCTTTCAACTGTGGAAACCCGGGCCAGGGCTTCATCTGAAGAGAAGGCTTCAGGCTTTCATTCTCTCTGAAGATTTCCCCTCATCTTTGACCTCATCAGCAGCAAGACATCTTGTCCTGCATCTGGAATTCAACTGAGCCGTTGCCTACTTCTGGTAACCTGAATAAAGCCAGGTCTGCCTCAAAGGAACACAGCAAACCCTCGTAAAATTCGACAATGCCAAGGGGGCTTGGCAAAATGAGAAAACTGCAAGACATTCGCCCTCCACAGTCCCAGGAGAAAATCCTTCCAGTCTAAATATGCCTCCCTTTTTTTCACGCCCCCTCCCAAATATTCTAAGCTCTGATCTCTCCCTAAATCATAAAGTTGTTAAATCAGAGAAACGAGATACATCCTTAAATATCTGGTCCCATTCTTGGCTGGGCACCTCTGTTCCGTTTTTCCCTTTAGGTCTGTC
The DNA here is from genome assembly GCF_963930625.1 of Muntiacus reevesi. Classification (NCBI taxonomy): domain Eukaryota; kingdom Metazoa; phylum Chordata; class Mammalia; order Artiodactyla; family Cervidae; genus Muntiacus; species Muntiacus reevesi. The sequence goes on along the minus strand of NC_089250.1, from coordinate 184,224,118 downwards.
CCTGTGAGCACACAAAGACCAAGCCTGTCCTGTTTCAACATTTTATTCCCCAAGCCCAGTCCAGCGCCTGTCACCATCGGAGACCCTCAGATAAATATTAGTTGAATAAATGAATGGATGAGGCATATGCAGTAGGGAGAAGAATGAATCTTATTAAATTTAGTCTGATATTAGAATAGGATTAAGAGAATCCTTTAGGGGCTGGAGCTTATTAATAAACAGTTGCATGATATTAAACTATGAAGACAGGAGGAAAAAAAAACAGCTCATTATTCTGATATTTCCTTCATAACATAAAGCCAATGAATAAGCTGCGTTTAGGGGAGGCAGGCAATATATTTAAGCACTGTAAAGACCAACATTAGTACACAGCCTCCATGCAATCTCATTTGCTCTCTAACACAATCCATCATAACTGAAGTATGTTTTTGCTTATAGGGATCATAAAAACTCACTTGATTTATTGTTTTCTTTTCCTCCCTTCTGTGTTCTCTGGGAAAATTCAGTTACACATAGATCTCTTTCTTCAGGGAGAAAAAAAAAAGAGAGAGATTCTTGTCACCAGGGCTTTAACAAACACCAACTTACTCTTTCCTCTAGAGAATGGAGATCCTACAACGGGGGTTTAATCAATTGCCACACAGGTAATTTGGTGACAGACCTGTACTCCACCCCTGTTTCATCTCTGTATGCAGCTCACTTTCAGGATCTAAAAATGTCTTAACTCTTTATGAGATGTTCAGCCAGCCACTGACTCAAATATGTATTGCTGGTGATCTGTGTTAACAGTCAATAGGATAACTGAGATGTGATTATATAATGTACCTTTCATGGGCAATTTTATTTAGGCATCCGGAAGGCATATCTGCCTGCTAAAGCAGGAGACAACTCAAGAGATGCAGGTTCAATCCCTGGGTTGGGACCCAAACCAAAACATAAAACAAACAAAAAAATAATACTGTAAAAAAATTAAATAAAGACTTTAAAAACAGTCCAAATTTTTTAAAAAAATCTTAAAATGGGGTGGGGGGAGGAAAAGTTAAAAAAGATCTGCAGGCTAAGTTCTGTGTCCTGAAAAGATTCCATAGAAAATGCCATCGTCACACAGAGTCCCTGCCAAGGGACTGCCTCCTCTTAACACATGATTCTGCAGGCTATGCGAGCAAATAATTAGGGAAAAATAAAAAATCTGAAATAGCAAACAGTAGCCACTGACTAAATGTGAAACAGTAGCCTGTGGACAACTATTACTCATTGGAAAAGACCCTGGATGCTGGGAAAGATTGAAGGCAAAAGGAGAAGGGGACAGCAGAAGATGAGATGGTTAGATAGCATCACTGACTCCATAGACTTGAATCTGAGCAAACTCTGGGAGATAGAGAAGGACAGGGAAGCCTGGCGTGCTGCAGTCCATGAGGTTACAAAGAGTCGGAAATGATTTAGTGACTGAACAATCAACAGCCAGTAACTAAATGTAAATTACAATAGTAGCCAGTGGACAACCGTAACATAATGTCCTCTGATGACTGTCATGTAGAGATGCATGCAAATCTGTGACGCTCATGCTCAGAAGCAGAATAAACTTCAAGGGCCCGGGGGAGTGCAAGATTTGAGCAAGAATTCTCACTGTACTGTCCAGTTCTAAGCAAGCAACAAAAAAATCAGGATTCCCTTCTCCAGTCTGCACATGCACAGATCTGATATGCAGGATGGCCGAGATGTCAGCTTTACCACTGTGGAGAAGGAACTCACTGGAGCCCTCATTTGACCTGGAGCGCATCGCATTAACTCTCAAAGAGACCACAGTCTGTCTGTCAAGTGGGAAGAGCAGGGGACTTGACAGGAGGGGTCTCATGGAATTCAAAGCAACACATTCATACCAGTGCGTGCACACAATAAGAGCTCCAAACACGCCCGTCACTGTTGTTGCTACTGTTACTAAGTCGTCTCTGACTCTTTGTGACCCCACGGACTGTGGCCCACCAGGTTCCTCCTGTCCATGGGATTTCCCAGGCAAGAATCCTGGAGTGAGGTACCATTTCCTCCTCCAGGGGTTCTTCCCGACTCAGGGATCGAACCCATATCTCTTGCATTGGCAGGCAGATTCTTTACCACTGAGCCACCATGGAAGCCCCAGCCAAGATCAGAGCATTATAATATTATTCATGCACTATTTATATAAATTCACACATTTAAATATAAATGATATAATATATAAAGTATGCATAATAAGTAAAACATATATGTACATTATACATATTTATATATAATGATTATAATTCTTCTCTGTCCCCTCCCAGCATTTTATACTGCTTCCTAACAAGCAGATCAATACAAACCAAAATATGAAATAAAACTCAGATGAGCTGAGGAGGAGCCTGAAATTTCAGCATGTTTCCTGAGCTGTGACCTTGACCATGGAGTGTCATCTTGAATGTCCAAACCAGGTGCAGACAAAGACACAGCAAAAGACCTGAAGCCTCCGTGTCTATGGATGGGCAGATCACAGGCAGAATCATGCTGGACTGATTTAACTTTACCTGGGGTATAGTCATGAATATTTAATGTTTGACTGTGGGGAACTTCCCTGGTGGTCCTGTGGCTTAGGCTCGGAGCTCCCTGTTCAGGGGGCCCGGGGTTCCGTTCCTGGTCAGTTCGAACTCGTCCAAGAGTTCAAATGCTGCAACCACAAGAAAATTGTAAAAATAAACAGAAATGTTGGAGTCAGACCGATTAAAAGATCCTTAAAGCAGATTAAAAGAGCCTTTTGAAGACCTATCAGCCCATCACTATGTGTGGGACCTATTTAGATCCTGTTTCAAATGAATAGACTATGGGAAAAAATGACCCTTCTGAGAAAGGTGGGTACTTAAACAATGGTTTCATAATTGATGATATTCAGGAATCACTGCCAGATTTTTTGCAGGTATTGGGGTCACATTAGAAAAAGACTTCTATGGTTGTGTTAAGCAAAAGATGGCCATTATCCAAAATACACATACAAAAGATAACAACTGTTGGCAAGAATGTAGAGAAACTGGAAGTCTTGTCCACTGTTGGGGAGAATATAAAATGGGGTAGCCACTATAAAACGCTATGGAGGTTCCTCAGAAAATTAAAAGTGGAATTATGATATGATCCAGAAATATCTTCCTTCTCTGGTAGCAGGCTTCCCTGGTAGCTCAGTTGGTAAAGAATCAGTCTGCAATGCAGGAGACCCCGGTTTGATTCCTGGGTCAGGAAGTTCCCCTGGAGAAGGCATAGGCTACCCACTCCAGTATTCTTGGGCTTCGCTGGTGACTCAGATGGTAAAGGATCTGCCTGCAATGTGGGAGACCTGGGTTCAATCCCTAGGTTGGGAAAATTCCCCTGGAGAAAGGAATGGCTACCCACTCCACTATTCTGACCTGGAGAATTCTCTGGACAGAGGACCTTGGCAGGCTGTAGTCCATGGGGTCGCAGAGAGTTGGACACAGCTGAGTGACTTTCAGTTTCACTTTCCAGCAGTACCAACTTCTGGGTATTTATCTAAGAGCTGAACAAGGATCTCTTATGTACTCTCATGTTCACTGCAGCATTAGTCATGATAGCCAAGCTATCATGGAAACACACTTGATATCCATCCAGGGATAAACGGAAAAAGACAATGTGGTGTACACATACAACAGAATATTAGTCAGCATAAAAAAGAAGGAAATCCTACCACATGTGACAACATGGGCGAACCTGAGGATATTATGAAAAGCGAAATAAGGCAGACAAATACTGCATGATTTCACTTACATGAAGTATCTAAAATAGACAAACGCATACAAACAGAAATCAACCCTGAATCTTCACTGGAAGGACTGAAGCTAAAGCTGAAGCTCCAATACTTTGGCCAGCTGGTGCAAAGAGCCGACTCACTGGAAAAGACCCTGATGCTGGGAAAGACTGAGGGCAGGAGGAGAAGCAGGACGACAGCAGATGAGAAGGTTGGATGGCATCACTGACTCAATGGACGTGAGTTTGTGCAAACTCCGGGAGATGGTGAAGGACAGGTAAGCCTGATGTGCTGCTTCCAGGGAAGCAGGGAAGTCTATGGGGTCACAAAGAGTTAAACACAACGTAGCAACTCAACAACATATAAACAGAATAGAATGGTGGCTGCCAGGGGCTGCGGGGAAGGAGCCATGGGGCTTTAACCTAAAGTTTTAGTTAAGCAGGACAAATTCTAGACAACTCTGAACTACATTGTGTCTGTAGTTAAATACACTGAATTGTGCACTAAAAACTGTTACGCGGGTGGTGTGCTTAGGCGCTCGGTCGTGTCTGACTCTTTTCCGACCCCAAGGACTGCAGGCTGCCAAGCTCCTGACCATAGGGATTCTCCAGCCAAGATAATAGAGTGGTTTGCTATGTTCTCCTCCAGCGTAAGAGGGTGGACCTCATGCTAAATGAAATAGAAATTAAAATTTTAAGAAGAAAAACGACCTCTTATCCTTCAGAAATGCAAACTGAAATACATAGGGGAACCATGACAGGATATTTGACATATGCTTTCAAGTAACAGGGTTTCCCTGGTGGCTCAGATGGTAAAGAATCTGCCCGCAATTCAGGAGACCGGGGTTCAATCCCTGGGTGGGGAAGATCCTGTGGAAAAGGGCATGGCAAACCACTCCAGTATTCTTGCCTGGAGAATCCCATGGACAGAGAAGCCTGGTGGGGCCACAGTCCATGGGGTCACAAAGAGGTCAGACACCACTGAGCAATTAACACTTCAAGTAACAGGAGACTGGAGAGGAAGAGTGGTCCAGAGTGTAGAAAAACAAGATGAGCCACACAGTGATAATGACTGAATCTCAGAGATCAAAGTTCCTTATGCTATTCTTTCAACTGAATTTTGGCACAATGCAAAGTTTCTTTTAAAAAAGAAATCCATAGAAGATGATGCAAGGTGATGATTAAAATGCTGATTAGGGCTCTAGCAGCCTGGCACTGTTCAGCCTGGGTCTAGCCTCCATATGAGCGAAGTTGTAGAAACTCAATGTCTAAAAATGATGGAAACCCACTTTAGCCAAGATAACCATCTACAGTCCGTGCCCTTATAAAACCACCACAGACTGTGTCATAAGGGAAATAATGTTCAGGTACATGAATTAATTATCAGTAGGAGAGAATGAAAAGCATATCTACCTCTTAACAGGCATTAAAACCCAAAAGCTGTTGCAACCACCCTTCTCAACTTTGGAAAGGTCACTGGGATGTAATGAACGATAGGGTCATGGAGGTCACAGTTATATTAAAAGTGAGCTGAATTTTAAGATTTTACTGCAAATAAAATTTTCTGCAGGGAATTTATTAAGCCCAAGCAAGGTTACAGAGTTATTTATGGTGTTTTAACGCTACTTTTATTAATAATAACCTTGCCAGGGTGCATCGTTTGAGAAGGCACCCACATTAATCCAAAAATGTGTGTCTCCATTATTATCAGGAACAGGAAATAATGAAATTTCTATGGCAGAACAGAAGAAACCATGACTTGGTAGGTTATAGGTATCTGGCAGGGAGGAGCCATCCTTCTAGGTAAATAAGCATCAGAGGCCACAGATAATTCGGAGGCACCGATCATGTGAAAGAAATCTGATTTATCTTGAAAATTTTACTCTAAGTTAGACTTTATACCTGTATTTCTAAGACATCAGTGAACTTCAAATGGTACAAGAGAATTCAAGCTATACATTTCACTAGGTCCAGAAGAGGAAAATAAGAACCTTTGCACTTTCATGCGGTGTGTGTGTGTGTGTGTGTGTGTGTGTGTGTGTGTGTGTGTGCACACATGTGCATGCGCTTGGTCCTGGCTGCCTCTGCAACTCCACAGACTACAACCGCCAGCTTCCTCTGTTCATTGGATTTCCCAGACAAGAATACTGGAGTGGGTTGCCATTTCCTCCTCCAGGGGACCAAACCCACGTATCTCATGTCTCCTGCACTGGTAGGAGGATTCTTTACCACTGCGCCACGTGGGAAGTCCTCCACTTACACAATACTGAGTAATATTTAAAGGCAGAGATAACAAGAGTCAGAGATCAAAATTCAAATCCCAGCTCAGCCTAGTTTAGCTGCCTGAACCTAGACTGACCTCAGCTTCCCGGAGTCAACTGCCTCAGATATAAAATGAAAAGAGCCATATGTCTCCCACAAAGCTGTTGTAAAGATTCAACCAGAGTCTATATGGCAATTGTATGGTTAAATTCCCAGTACATATTAACCATAATATAAATGGCTGTGTTTATTTAAAATTAAAACTGTTTTGAAACCCTACAAAGACCGTGGCCTTTGTTTCTATGGACCATTTTCTTCTCTCTCTTGATCAAATGAGCAACTCCTCTATTGTAGCATATGAGGCTCTGAAGTGTCACCACCTGAGTTCCAATCACAGACTGTGAAACCCTTAGGAAAACTGCTCTAGGACATTTATTAATATTCACTGATATGTTTTAAAAGGGACAGAAAGAGCGAGCCCCTTTCTGTGTTTGTTGTGGAGTTAGGTGGGATACTGGCTGCAAAGGTCTTAAAGTCTGAACTTGGCAAAGGGTCAACACATACAGATTCACTTAGAAGATTACAGATAAGGATTGGTTCCAGGTAGCGGAGTAGAAGGACGTGAGCTCATCTCCCTCTGCGAGACCACCAAAGTCGTAACTAGCTGTTGAACCACCATTGACAGGGAGACACTGGAATCCACCAAAAAAGATAATCCACATCCAAAGACAAAGAAGAAGCCACAAAGAGATGGTAGGAGGGGTGCAATCATGATAAAATCAAATCCCATACCCATTGGGTGGGTGACCCATAAACTGGAGAACAATTAATACCAAAGAAGTTCTCCCACTGTTATGAAGGTTCTGAGACCCAAGTCAGGCTTACCAGCTAGGGGATCCACCAAAGGGATGAGGAATCCCCAGGGAATCTGACCTTGAAGGCCAGTGGGATTTCATTACAAGACTTCCACAGGAATGGGGGAAACAGAGACTCCACTCTTAAGAGGTCACAAACAAAATCTGGCATGCACCAAGACCCAGGAGAAAGGAACAGTAACCTCACAGGAGACTGAACCAGACCTTGTTGGTTGAATAAATGTATAATTTGTAAGACCGAGTAAGTAGCCCCTACCCTAGTGGCTCAGATGGTAAAGACTCCGCCTGCAATGCAGGAGACCCAGGTTCGGTCTCTGGATCAGGAAGATCCCCTGGAGAAGGGTATGGTAACCCACTGCAGTACTCTTGCCTGGAGAATTCCACAGACAGAGGAGGCTGGTGGGCTATAGTACATAGGGTCACTAAGCATCGGACACGACCAAGCGCCTAACACACAGACACACACAGCCCTTATTCTTACAACCTTCCATATAAGGCGATTTCATTCACCCTAACCCATTCCATTTGGTGATTCAATTATCCCATCTGTGAGGAAGTCATCCCTCACTCCTGACTTCCTTTCCTTTCTCTGCATTTCCGTCTGTTGCCTGCTGCTTCTGCCCTTGCTGCTGGTGGAAGACAGCCAGGGTTTGCATGCCCATCACCAAAAATCCTGGAGTTTTCTAAAGCTCTGGACATGCATCTGGCCTCGTTCTGAGGCACACAATTGAAAGGAATGAGCTCTTCAGAGAAATCTCATCTGTTCTTGTCTGCCAAGAATAACCACTGAGGAAGGATACATGGAGAAGTCAAATGACATCCTCAGGCATGGTACCACGCCCATGAGTCACCGGGGAAGGGGGCATGGGTCCATCTAATTTGGAATATTTGTGTGGGGCTGGTTAAAAGAAGTGGGCTGGTACAAGGAAACACACACACATACACACACACACACACGCTCTGATATTATCACTTGTTTATAAAGAACATTAGAATGTCAGGTGCTGGTTTAATTTGTTTTGTAGTCAATTTTCCTGCCCCTCAAGGCTCATTAGCCAAGTAATCATTCCATATGATAATGTGTCCTCTGTGCTTCCTCCTTGGGTCCAAGAATACATCCTCAGCGCCATTCCCAGCAGCGGGCGTCCTTCATCAGCAACCTTGCCTGGCTTTGCTGAAAGGGCGCCAACACTGCACATGTGTTTCTCTTCCCCAGCATCCATTAACTCCGTTTACCATATACTTAGACATCTGGCCAAGGAGCCAACAAGCGTGTTTCTCCCATCCTCCACAATAATCCAACATAATGTCTATTTCCTCACAATGTGTCCCTCTGAGAGAGACATCAAGATCAAGCCAACGTCATTTCAAATTATACTGGCTTTGGCCAGATGTTCCATGTCTGGGAAATTATGTTTACTGAATGTTTACATACTAGTTATTATCGAAATCTGGTTTTTCCAGTGGTCACATACGGCTGTGAGAGTTGGACCATAAAGAAGGCTGAGTGCTAAAGAATTGATTCTTTCCAATTGTGGTGCTGGAGAAGACTCTTGAGAGTCCCTTGGACAACAAGGACCAGTCAATTCTAAAGGGAATCAACCTTGAATCTTCGCTGGAAGGACTAAAGCTAATGCTGAAGTTCCGATATTTTGGCCACCTGATGCGAACAGATGACTCATTGGAAAAGACCCTGATGATGGGAAAGATTGAGGGCAGGAGGACAAGGGGGTGACAGAGGATGAGATATTTGGATGGCATCACTGACTCGATGGACATGAGTTTGAGCAAACTCCTGGAGATGGTGAAGCACAGGGAAGCCTGGCATGCTGCAGTCCACGGGGTCACAGAGAGTCGGACATGACTTAGCAACTGAACAACAAATTCTTGAAATCACAGTCTAGGCTACCCTGAGGCTAAGGTTCAGGAACATGGGTTTCAAGCAGGATCCAGTCTGCTCTCCCTAACCTGGGGCCAGCCTCCCTTCAGATTCATGAGGCTTCCTCAGCGTCAACTCTTCTCCAGCTACCTTCTCCTTCCTTGAAAATTCATCCAATAAGGAGACTTCTAATGTGATGATGTATGTATGGCCCCCCAAAACCCTATCTTTAGACCTGACTCACTCCTTAATCTCTAGACTTGGGTATAAACTCTGTTTTTGAAACTATTCTTGAAAGTTTCACAGGTATCATTCAGCTTGTCCAACACGGAGCTCTCAAGACTTGACATGTCCTACAAATTGGTCCTCTGTGAATCTTCCACCTTCAAGTCACTACCACTTACCTAATGGCTAGGAGTCATTCTCCCTTCCTCCCTTCCCTTCATCCCTCCATCTGTAACTGCCATCAACCAATCACATCCATCCCTATTACTATTTCTCTAGGACTGGCCATCATCATTGCTTATTTGGGTTCCTCTGAGTCTACTAACTGATCTTCCCTTTTGATACCGTCTCCTCAAATATATCTGTCATGTAGCAACCAAAGTGATCTTTTAACACATAAATCAGAATCTATTTCTTCTTTACTTAGAATCATCAAATGGTTTCCTTTGGTACTTAGGGAAGAACTCAAAGACTTTATTCTGTGTGCAATCTTCCACATGATCTGTCTTGTCTCCCCCTCTTTATGTAATAATGCACTCCCTCACTCACTACACCAAAGATACATGGACCCTTTTCTGCTCCCCAATAAATCCATCTCATTTTCACCTGTGCATCTTTGCCCTTGCTCTTCTCTTTTCCTGGAATGGTCTTGCCTGGAGTCTTTGCACGCCTTATCCTCATCCTTTATGTCTTAGCCAAAACACCACACCTGCAGAGACACTTCCTGCCTAATGGCAGCAGATCAAACGCCATACACACACCCTCCACAAAAGATGACTCCCTAACACATCATGCTTTATTACCTTTCTAGCTCATCTCACCAACTAGTCCATCCTAAAGGAAATCAGTCCTGAATATTCATTGGAAGGACTGATGCTGAAACTGAAACCCCAAGACTTTGGCCACCTGATGCAAAGAACTGACTCATCTGAAAAGACCCTGATGCTGGGAAAGACTGAAGGTGGAAGGAGAAGGAGATGACAGAGGATGAGATGGTTGGATGGCATCACCGACTCGATGGATATGAGTTTGAGCAAGCTCCGGGAGCTGGTGATGGACAGGGAAACCTGGCGTGCAAAGAGTTGGACACGACTGAGGAACTGAACTGAATGTCACTGCCTTTACCTCTCTTGTTGACTTATATTTACTCCTCAAGTATTTTGTGTCACTGTCTTCATTGGAATATACTAGAGCAAGAGCCCAGTTATCTTTCTCATTGATCTATCTTTAGTACCTAAAAGATAATGTATGATGTCTAATACATATTTACTGAATGAACAAACAAATGGATGGATGGGTAGATGGGTGGATGAGGTGGATGGATAGATGTCAAGAGGGTTGGCTGTGGTTTTCTACCAAAGACTCCACTGAGTCTATAACCCTAAACACCAAATTCAACTAGAATTTCCTGCCCTTAGAGGCCTCTCTGAGCCTTGATTCAAACCACCAAACACCCACACATTCACACTCAGCCATCCTTAGAAGTGATCCGTCACCACCTAGATGATCTATCCCCTTTTCAAAGGATGTTCTGTGGACCAGCAGTGTTGGCATTACTCAGGAGTTATTATAATTTCAGAATCTCAGACTTCACCCCAGATTTACTGAATCAGCATCTGCATTTTAATAAGATTCTCTGGTGACTTGCATGCCCATCAAAATTTGAGACGCCTCATTTTGTGAAACCCTTGGACTGCAAGATCAAACCAGTCAATCCTAAAGGAAATCAACCCTGAATATTCACTGGAAAGACTGATGCTAAAGCTGAAGCTCCAATACTTGGGCCACCTGATACAAAGAGCTGACTCACTGGAAAAGATCCAGCTGATGGCAAAGATTGAAGGCAGGAGAAGAAGGGGACACTAGAGGATGAGATGGTTGGATAGCATCACCAACTTAATGGACATGAATTTGAGCAACCGCCAGGAGGCAGTGGAGGACAAGAGGACCCTGGCATCCTATAGTCCATTGGGTTAGAAAGAGTCAGGCACAACTTAGCAACTGACCAACAACACAACAATATTTTGGTTACACTGCTATGAGCCCTGATGCTTATTAGAAGCCCCATTTTAAAACAAAGGACTTCCCTGATAGATCACTTGGTAAAGTATCCGCCTGCAGGAGACCCTGGTTCAATTTCTGGGTCAGGAAGATCTGCTTGAGAAGTGATAGGCTATGCACTGAAGTTTTCTTGGGCTTCCCTTGTGACTCAGCTGGTAAAGAATCCGCCTGCATTGTGGGAGACCTGGGTTCGATCCCTGGGTTGGGAAGACCCCCTGGAGAAGGGAAAGGCTACCCACTCCAGTATCCTGGCCTGGAGAATTCCGTGCACTGTATAGTCCATGAGGTCGCAAGGAGTCGGACATGACTGAGCGACTTTCACTTTCACTTAAAACAAATAAACCTGAGTCTCTGGGGCCACTGCCTCTACCTGAGTCTCTGGGCAGCACTGGTACTTTTAAAACTCTCCCAAGTGTTCTAATGTGATAGTTAAATATAGTGATTGATATAGTGATTGATAGTTAGAATCAATGATAGTACATATAAGACAAGTATCTCAAAAGTTTACAAATTCTGCATCTGTGTCCGTTATTCCAAAAATAAAACAACATGTGATGCACACACATGAGAAATGGTGACAAAGACCCAGCTCTGCGGACCATGGAGTGGGCTCAGGCTACACCCCCCAAAAAAGAGGGGCAACTTAGGGCTTGTGATTTACACCAAGGGAGGGTCTTGGGATGTGTTCATCAGTTTTCATGGTTCTCAGAGGAAAACACCCAAAGACATTTCATAATATTTCTCCATAATAATAAAAGGAAACCACTTGAAGCACATGAACATCTTCAGATATTACCTGTGACTTCACACCTTTTTGAAATTTCACACCTTAATCAAAGACAGATGCTATTTACTTGTGGAATGCCAATGTTTTGAAACTGCTATGTGTAATTAGCTCATTAGCTCACCTGTGGAATTGTTTGACTGTAAAAAAAAGAATTTTTTATTTGAATCAGGTCTTCTTTGTTGTGGTTGTTCAGTCTGTAAGCCATGTCTGATGCTTTGCGACCCCATGGACCGCAGCACACCAGGCTTCCCTGTCCTTCACTATCTCCCAGAGTCTGCCCAAACTCATGTCCATTGAGTCGGTGATCAGGGATAATAACCCACCACAACTGGGGGAGATTCTTGGGCTCTTCACCTTTCCTAACATACATGCCAGGAGAGACTCAGGGCAAGGACGTTCAACCTTCCAAGGAGCTCCTTGGTTAAGCAGTCAGAAAGCAGTGTCTTGACATGGAAACTTAATTTGGTTTCTGAAAGCAACCTGCCACCCCAGGGTTCTGGCTCCACGTCAGCATCTCTGTCAAGGGGTTAAACATCCTGCTTTGAAAGATTCAGCTTGCCCTAATTTAAGACACGCAATTCTTTTCTTTTTACTTTAAATATGAATATCCTTGGCCACTGTATCAGTCAAGTCCCCCATAGGAAACAGATGGCATACTCAAATTCAGATTATTTAAGGAGATTGTTACTTACCACGGTACTATTTTCAAAGGCGTGGGCGGAGTGGAGGGAAACCAAGCAGGGTGTGCAGCAGCCCCAAATTAGCAACAGGATGGCTGCCACCATGCCCAGGCCAAAGGGGGCAGGCGGTGGGGAGAAGGAGCAGCTATGGGTCCCCAGAAAGAAAGGGGGCCACACGGGGAGGGGGCAGTGTGACCTCCAGCCCTCACAAGAATGCTAGGACCAAAAAATGCGTTGGCTGCACTCAACTCCCCAACTCCAACCTCATGCCCAAACTCTCCATCAGCAAAATTCAAAGAAAGATCCAAGGGTGAAAGAGCCATGAGCATCATTCAGTATTTATCAGCTTCTTGGGTAAAGAGCAGATGGACATGGCAGACAGAAGAATGGCCCCTCCAAAGACATCCACCTCCTAACCCCCGGAAACCGTGAAAACCTGCAAATTAAGTTTGTGCATTGAGTGACTGCAGCCATGAAATGAAAAGATGTTTGCTTCCTGGAAGAAAAGCTATGACAAACATAGACAGCATATTAAAAAGCAGAGACATCATTTTGCCAACAAAGGTCCATATAGTCAAAGCTATGGCTTTTCCAGTAGTCATGAATGGCTATAAGAGTCGGACCATAAAGAAGGCTGAGTGGGAAAGAAATGATGCTTTCAAGTTGTGGTCCTGGAGAAGACTCTTGAGAGTCCCTTGGACAGCAAGGAGGTCAAATCAGTTAATCCTAAAGGAACTCAACCCTGAATATTGAGTGGAAGGACTGATGCTGAAACTGAAACTCCAATACTTTGGCCACCTGATGTGAAGAGCTGACTCACTGAAAAAGACTCTGATGCTGGGAAAGATTGAGGGCAGGAGGAGAAGAGGGTAGCAGAGGATAAGATGGTTGGATGACATCACTGAATCAATGGACATGAGTTTGAGCAAACTCCAGGAGATAGTGGAGGGCAGAGAAGCCTGGTGTGCTATAGTCCGTGGGGTCATAAAGAGTCAGATATGACTTAGCGACTGAGCACACACCCACACTAGGAAGTAGATAAAGCAAGGGAATGGCCTGCCCTTCGAGCCTCCAAAAAGCAATAGAGTCTTTTGGGAGGCTGGCATCACCCACCGCCCTGGCATCTTGTGACTTTCCTGGTTAAGGCTTTGTCTCCTAAATCTAAGCCCTGGCTCTAGGCTTCTCCCTAGACTAAGGGGAAGCAGTGAGACATAATTTCACAACATAGTCTTTGGTTTCAGGCAGACCTGAGTGCGAGTTCCAGCTTTGTGACTTAAATGATGTGCACCCTGGGGACCTTCCTGGCAGTCCAGTGGCGAAGACTTCAAGATTTCCCTGCATGGGGCCATGTGTTCAATCCCTGGTCAAGGAACTAAGACCACGCATGCTGCACAGTACAGCCAAAAAGAAAAAAATTTTAAATGATATGCAACCTGGAAGACTCACACGTCCTATCATCAGAAAGACTGAGATGAGAAACAGACTTCACAGCATTCGTGCAAGAGTTAGATGGATTGTGCATACAAAACAGGAAGACACTGCCTAGTACACAGCAGGTACTCAATAAATGCTGGCACTTTCAGTCTCATCTTCTAAATTGTGGTGGTGTCAAATTTCTGTCTACAGATTTTGTGATATTGCTCACCTTAAATGGTGGAGCTTAATTAGCCTCCCCTTGAATGTGGGCTGGACTGGCTCCCAAAAGATTGAATAAAGCAGAAATAATGCTGTGTGAAATTGAGGAAAGGTCAGAAAAACTATAGGGGTGCATATTATACACTTCCAGCTATCGAATATTCTGGAAAATGCAAAACAATAAAAAGAGAGTGGTGTCCAGGGGTTTGTGGTAGGGGAGGGGGCAGTATGAAGCACAGGAACCTTTTCAGGGCAGTGAATGTAATCTCGATGGTATCTGAACCACTACATTACACGTTAGACCTATCTATAGCTAAAATATACTTAAGTAGCAACTCAAGTATCTATAAATGAATGAATGGATAAGCAAAGTGTGGCATATACATACAATGGGATATTATTCAGCCTTAAAAATAATGGAGGACACTACTACATTCGGATGAGCCTTGAGAAGACTGTGCTAAGTGAAATAAGCCAGTCACAGAAAGACAAACACTGTACGAAGCCGCTTTATAGGAGGGGCTCAGAGTAATCAAGTAACAGAGACAGGAAGTCCAGGGGTGCTTGCTCCGGATGGGGGAGGAGGGACAGGATGTCACTGTTTAATAGGTACAGAGTTTGCGTTTTGCCAGATGAAAAGAGCTATGCACACAGGTGGTGGTGGCTTTATAACAGTATGAAGACTTAGTATCACTGAACTGAATGCCTCAAGATGGTTAAGAAAGGAGATTTTGTGTTGTGTGCACCCTACCGTAACCAAAAAAAAAGGTGGGGGGGACTACAGAACCATGCAACACAGAGTGAACTCTAACAGAAACCATGGACTTTAGTTAATGAAAATGTATCAATATTGGTTCACCAATTGTGACAAAGGCACTGGACAAACGCTGGATGTTAATAACAGGGGAAATAATAATAATACGCTCCCAAAAAGTCATGGGGACTTTATCTTTCTCTCTCCCCCACCCCTTCCATCCCTCCCACCCTCCCTCCGTCCCTCTCACAGACAACCTTGCCTTGCTCTAGGGGAAGAAAATCACCGTGTTGTAAGCAACTTTAAAAAGATGCACAGGTGAGAAGGAAATGAAGCCTCTCTTCATCAGGTCCACAGGAGCTCAGATCTGCCGGCAAACACGAGAGGATGTGGAAATATCTCCTTTAGTCCCAGTGCGCCTCCCCATAATGACAGACTTCGCCAACATCTTGACCAAAGTCTCCTAAGAAGCCCTGAATCAGAATCACCCCGCCAAGCTACTCCCAGAATCTGACCTGCAAAAACTCTGCGGTACTACACGCTTATTGTTTTAACACTGCCAAGTTTGGGGTTAGTTTGTTCTGCAGCCATAGACAACTGAACTGCCCTGGTGGCTCAGATGGTAAAGAATTTGCCTGCAACGCAGGAGACTCAGCTTCGATCCCTGGGCCGGGAAGATCCTCTGGTGAAGGGCATGGCAATCCATTCCGATATTTTTACCTGAAGCATCCCATGGACAGAGGAGCCTGGTGGGCTGCAGTCTATGGGGTCACAAAGAGTCAGAATGACTGAGTGACTAACACACAATAAACAACTAATATATCCACCAAAAAAGGAAGAGCTTTAGAAACACTCTTAAATAGTTAATGAGAGAGGAGAGAATTTGAAAACGGTAGCTTTTCTCAAAGCAGCTGAGTATGGCTGGTGTCAACCCGGGGGTTAGGGACCATGGTGGTCACAGTCAGCAGTCTAAGGAATGCTTAATTATGGTAAGGAAAGATTTCATTTACATGGGGAAAAAAATCCTTCCTTTGAAATCTAAAACCACTCAAACTGGGTGCCCTCATCACAGAATTTCAATCTCCAAGCTGCTGCTAACACAGGGAGATGTGGTTATTTGCCGTGCATCGGCGTTTTACCCTTACATCTTATGTCACGCTGGCATTTTATCCCCCAAACAAGCAGGAAACGAACAGCTGTCCTCAGCTGCTTTGCCAGCTTCCAATCCGACTCCGACTTGTCCAAGGGTCCTTCGAGCCAGACAGAGGTCTTGACATTGACGCTTCTTGTCCTGTTACGAGCTCTAAGACCTGCCCTGATGGAGCTCCCAGGAATGTGGGGGAGGAGATGCAGCCCAGCTGGTCCTCCGCTGATTTCAACCCACTGGCCATCTGGTCTCTTCTCCCTGCTATGCACACAGCTTGGTCTGGGAAGTGGAGACTTTCTTCGGGATTCAGCATTTTTTTTCTTTTTTTTTTTTACTTTTTTTTTGCAAACCAGGATGCATCAAGACAGTAGGGAACATTGGCTGGTATGTGATATTATATTGCTTGTCCACATATAGAAATAGATGTACAGAAACCCAAAGATATCACTTGGCAGGGGCCCAAAGAATCTGTATGTGTTGAAAATCACAGCCATTCAAATCTATGGGGATGATTGGGTGTGACATTGTGATTCTTATCATAATAAGAATCTTATCATGTGATTCTTGCTTGTTTTGGCTAACACCTCAGCATTAACTGTATTTTTGGCTGATAATTTGAGAATCTGACTTTAATAATAGTAATTTAAAAAAGCTATGGACCTTCCACTCAAATAAAAAAATTGTTCTTACAATCTTGAATATAATTACAGTGAGCCCCTGAAGTCCCCTGGTGACCCCCCAGGTGGGAATTCCTTTCTCAGAAGAGGAAACAGGAGACAATAATGACTTTTTGTCCCCATCCCACAGAGTCTAAGCCACCTAAGAGCAGAGAAAGAAGAACACCACCATCCATCCCAAAGAAAGAGACAGATGCCTCCTGACCGATGTGGTCTTCCAGGACTATTTTTACCTCTTTCCCTAGGATGTGAAACAGGAAACTAGTTAAAAACTATTTCAGTGATGGGTATTCACAGGCAGGTTAGTAAGCTCACTACATTTGTGTAAACAATCCTGAGGGAATCCCAACCAATTCCTCAAAAAAGAAAAAAAGACTCTGGAAGGGATGGTTATGAGATGCCACTTAAAAACACTTTCAAGTTTTAGACATACAGGGACCTCCCTGGCAGTCCAGTGGTTAAGACTTCGGGCTTCCAAACCCTAATGTCCATCAACAGATGAATGGATAAAGAAGATGTGGGACCTACATATAATGGAATATTACTCAGCCAAGAAAAAGAATGAAATCATGCCATTTGCAGCAACATGGATGCACCTAGAGAGAGTCCTACTGAGCGAAACAAGTCAGACAGAGCAGGGGAAATATTGTTTGACATCCCTTCTTTGCGGACTCTAAGAAGAAATGATACAAATGAACTCACAGAAGAAACAGACTCACTGACTTCCAGAACAAGGTTACAGTTGCTTCGGGGAAGGGTGGGGAGCAGAGATAGGGTGGGACAGACATGTACACAGTACTGTATTTAAAATGGACAACCAACAAGGACCTACTGTATTGCACATGGAACTCTGTTCAATGCTATGTGGCAGCCTTGATGGGAAGGGAGCTTGGAGGCGAATGGGTACATATATATGTATGGCTGAGTCCCTTTGCTATCCACCTCAAACTATCACAACATTGTTTGTTAATCAGCTATACCCCAATGCAAAATAAAAAGTTAAAAAAAAAAGACTCTGGGCTTCCAACGCCAGGGGCGCGGGTTCAATTCCTGGTTGGGAAACGAACATCCTGCATGCTGTGCAGCCAAAATAAATTTTAAAATGTTTAAAAAAAAAGTTAGATATATACTCTCATCCCAGAGCATCCTGGACTCGGGGCCTTTAGAAATCAGACTCGACTTCTGGAAGTCTTGGATGGTCAAGTGCCTTTTCTCTCTTAAGTTTCCTCACATACCTCATGCTGAGAAGTGACACAGTTCCAATAATATCCCACAGCTCCTGAATGTCCTTTGCTAAGGGAATTGTCTCGGTTCCATTGTATACAAAGCATTTTGTTTCACCCTCGGCTGGCTGCCTCGTGGGGCTTTTAAGGAAGGGGATTATTTTTGGCAGGGAGTGGGGGGCAGGGAACGAGGGATGTTACAGTACAAACCACAGTCTGTGCGAGTGGAACATATGTAAAATGCCCAGGACATCGACGCGTTCCCAAGGGCCCAATTATTGTTATGAAATAGGATATTCATTCCAAATGCCTTAAGAATAGACATTTCTTCCTATCCATCAAGCACTTTTCTCAGAGTAACTGAAAAATAAGCTAATACCTCATGATAAGCCTGACTCTTTGGAAGGCATAATCCTTCTTCTCAGCCAAAAAGGCACCGTGTAATAGGGATGGCAAATAAATTTCATTTCACAGGGGAATTCCAATTGGCTGAGGGTAGATGCCTACAGTGATGTATTGAGGATTCTAAAGAAGCGTCTCCGATGGGGCGGGGGGCGGGGATTGATTATCAATGTCTGCCACGACCGCAGAAAGGGAGGCGGTGTCACGCAGGCCTCGAGATTGCCATTCTGATGTACAGCAGTGCCGAGCGCGGGATGAAAATGCATGAAGAGGAAGACTGCATAATATATAAGCTGGGCTGTACTTGAGAATATGATTCTTTATAAGTCTATTTTACCAGGCAGTTTTTCACGGACGTTGCTCAACGACGTTTTAAGAGACAAAGTCGTGTTGGGGCACGTTCCTGGGATGGCAATGGAGCATGATGGTGGCTGCAGCCCACCTTCCACTTTCTTCCTGGGCCGGTGGTCGTGGGGAGGCCAGGTGCCCCACCCTTGGCAGGAAAATGGGGGTCCCCAGGTGGGGAGAAGTGAAAGGAAGATGCCTGGGCATCAGCCATCAGTCTCCCCAAATCCATGTCTCTGGCACATTTGCCCTGTTCCTGAGTCACTGGTTTTCAAATGGGGGCTACCCCCACCGACCCCCTCTGCAGAGACATCAGCAACCTCCAGAGACATCTCTGGTTGTTGGCTGAAAAACGGTGTTACTACAATCTAGTAGGCAGACACCAGTTTTAGTTGCTCAGTCATGTCCAACTCTTGGTTACCCCATGCACTGTATCCTGCCAAGCTCCTCAGTCGATGAGATTCTCCAGGCAAGAATACTAGAGTGGGTTGCCAAGCCCTTCTCCAGGGAATCTTCCCAATCCAGGGATCGAACCTGGGTCTCTCACATTGCAGGCAGGTTCTTTTACCATCTGAGCCACCAGGAAAGCCACAGGTGGACACCAGAGATGCTGCTAAACATCCAACAACCCACAGGGCAGCCCAGCGCAGCACCCCAGACAGCTACTCCATCCAAACGTCAATAGGGCCGGAGTACAGGTTGAACCCTGGTACAACTCAAAGCCTTGGTCTCTGCTGCTTTAAAATCACTGCAGGGGCACCGCACGCCGGCTAAGCTCAGGGCTCTGAGTGTGGATCCCCGCCCCACCCCCATAAGCAGTCCTGTGAGTCTACCCGAAGCACTTGACCGCCCTTGGCCCCCCTGACCCCATCTCTGAAACAAGAGTGACGGCAGCGTCTACCGAACAGGACAAAATGTCAACATGGAAGGAAAGCTATTTATTGGCAGAGTACCTGGCAGATGGAAAGTGTTCGCAGAAAATGGGAATCAAAAGAAACGCAAGACACGCCAACAGGTAAACACTATCCAACGGCCCCATGTCTGCACCGTGGCCACCAAACCAGAACTAGAACCATGACACAGCTTCATCAAAACCTTGTCACCCACCTTTACCGAGGCCAAGCTCGCTCTGCTCACCGCACAAGAGGCCGATGAATCTGAGAGACAAGGTGTTGAGCAAGGAATACGATTTTACTCAGAAAGCTGGCTGACCAAGAAGATGGCAAACTAACATCTCAAAGTAACCCTCTTACTGGAGACTGGATGCCAGATTCTCTTATGGATCAGAGATTGGGGAGGGGTGCATGGGGAGTTAAGGAAACAAAGTAAAAAGGCCCTTAATCTTGCAAACATCTCCTAGAATGGCAAGCCTCAGGCAGGGGGATGTGTTTCTCCCTTCCTGCCACTTAGAGGAGGACAGGGTTCTGAACAAAGGCACTTCAGGTTGAGAGTCAGGCAGAGAGGCGGGATTCTCTGAGGCAGGCCGTTCTGTGTGATTACAATAACAAAAGCAATGGAAAGCAAGTCAAAGAAACAGTTCCAACAAGGAGTCAGAATTGACTTCTCCCCGAAAAACACCAAGATGCCCCAGGGCACTTGCCAGTCAAAGCGTTAGGTTGCCAGCTTCTAAAAATGAAGGGCCCAACTCCTCTGGCCCATCAATTTCATCTCTAGGCATGTATCCTACAGACAAGTACACCAACATATTAGGACATAGCAATGGTCAAAGATATTCCAGGCCACACTCTGGTAGCAAAATATTAGAAATGACATAAATATACACCCAAAGGACACAAATTAAATAATGCAGGCTATACATGTGCAAGGGAAGACTGTCCATTAACAAGCTGGAGAGAGTCTGCATAGGTACGGAATAACCCTAAAATATATCCTTAAACTGAAAAAAAAATGAAAAAGAAAAACAAGGAGTGGAACAAAGCATATTCTATGCTTGCAAATCAGTGTGAATGTCTACACACATAAACAGATCGATGAAGGGGTCTGTGAGAAACCATGACAGTAGTTGTCTCTGGTGAGCTAGGAGGCAAATGTTTTTAGCATTTAGTGGAAGAGAAAACATATTTTTCTTCCACTTGCCTTTTTTTTTAAGTACTGTGCCATTTTTTTTTTTTTTTTTGTATTGTGCCATTTTAATCTAAAACTATTAGACAACTAAAGGGAAGCATCAACTATGCCTTGTTAAATACAAAATTCCCCGCCATACTTGCCTTTTGTAAACGCTGGCAGATCATCCCTCGTTTAAAATGATTAATTTTAAATACTTAGGTCGAATCTTTCTCTGAATGTGCTGTGCTTAGTCACTCAGTCATGTCGGACTCTTTGCAATCCCCATGGACTGTAGCCCACCAGGCTCCTCTGTCCATGGGATTCTCCAGGCAAGAATACTGGAGTGGGTGGCCATACCCTCCTCCAGGGGAATCTTCCCAACCGAGGGATTGAACCCAGGCCTCCGGCATTGCAAGCTGATTCTTTACCATCTGAACCACCAGGGAAGCCCCTTTTTCTGTATAGATGTTCCCAATCTTTAAACCAAATGGAGGAACTATTAACACACACTTCGTTGTGTTCACAACAACAAAAACTGCAAGAGGTTATCATTACAACTCCAATAACAAATCATGAGACTTAGACCCCCGTCTTCCTGCCAAACCTCCTTGGCATACCCCAGCTTTCAGATGAAGAGCTGTATCAATTAGTAGAGACACTTGGTTCTCAGAAGCTGAGCTGGATCCAGGGCTATTATTAGCTTCTGAACAATGGCTTAGAGGGAAGGAGAAAAAATAAATAAATAAAACTTACAGTAGCCTTTGAATTCTGAAACCGCTACTCTGGGAAAAAATAATTATGTCATACAGTTATATATATATCACAGCCGACTCACTGGAAAAAGGCCCTGGTGCTGGGAAAGATGGAGGGCAGGAGGAGCAGGGGGCGACAGAGGATGAGACGGTTGGATGGGCATCATCAATTCAATGGACATGAACTTGGGCAAACTCCAGGAGATGGTGAAGGACAGGGAAGCCTGGCCTGCTGCAGTCCATGGGGTCTCGAAGAGTTGGACACAACTTGCCGATTGAACAACAACAAATCACAGTTCGGTGAGTTAGAGGCTTCACCTTATGAAATTAGTTCTGTTGGTCTCTCCCCAGACCTTAAAAAAAAAAAATGTTGCTTCATGGTCTCTTAATAGATGACTATAGAAGGATATGCTTGTGTTTTAGTGTGTGAATGTGTGTGTGTGTGTGTGTGTGTGTATGTTGGGCTGTTGGCTTCTTTTTGTTTTACTACTGCAAATAATTAACGTTGCTTTTAAAAAGTTAAAAGGGAAATAAACTAAAATGGCAGGGGCACAGTGACATCTGCTGGCATTTCATAAACTTCTTTTACAGGGCATTTGTTCCAGACACTGCTCTTCCTTCATTCCCATGAACGGAGACACATTCATACCAACTGCAATTAATATTCCCCAATATGCTCCCTAAAATTATGTAAAGAGAAGATCATCAAGGAATGAAAGCCCAAGAGCCTCTTTCCCCTGGAGTGGATTCCCTCCTCTCTTTCAGCAAAGTAATCTGGAGCTCCGGGGAATGAATAATTTCTTTTTTTTTTTTAATAAGTAGAAGAGTTAGGATGGAGACAAATTAAACTCAGCGAGCTGTTTCCCTTGATTTTGTTTCTATAAATGGGACTCTCACCAATCCTTGTCTGGAAATGGTGAATACAGGAGAGACACAAGGAGGGATTTCGGGCCTGGGAGGCAGCAAAAGCAAAACCTCGCGTGGAAAGGAGAGGGGATTCAAGGCAAGAGGCAAAGGAGCTGCTGTGAGAATAAAAGGCTCCGGAAAAAAGGATTCCAAAATGCTGAAGTCTCAAAATCGGCTCCCAGTTATTTTTAAACCTCTGACGGCAGCCTGGAACCAATGAAGCGTCAGCTAAGGGTGCTCTAGGGGAAGGAGGGGATTGTGTTCACTCTTTACGGACATTGTGAAGGTGTGTCCACAGAGAGGGGTCTGGCTCCACCTCCTAAGACGTGGTCACTCACCGACTGTACCCACAAAACCCACGGAGGACTGGAGGAGGGGGATGCGGGCTAAACAGAGGGATACCCTGGACACGAAATCAGCAGCCCCAGCAGCTCCGCCCCTCATTCTCGCAGGTTCTGGAGTCAGAGCCCATCAGAGGACCATCCGGTCACCCTCCACGCCCTCTCTTCCTCCTGGATCACGCGTGCATCGCCACGCAGCCGGGCACATTCACACACACCAACGCACAATCACAGGCACGCAGCATGCGCGCCCACATGCACCCGTGCACACTCACCCCCGGACACATGCGCAGTCACCAGGCTCACAAGTGCGCACACACAGCGCTTCCCCCGCAGGGGCTCCCAGCCGCTACTGCCTCACCCTGAGAGCTGCGCCCTCACCAGCAGCACATCCGTGGCTAGCGATTCCAGGGAAAACCTCACCCACTCCAGAAAGAGCCCGGGGTCCCCAGAACAGGCAGCTGGCCTGTCGAGGCCTCTGCAGCTCCTCCAGACACATCAGCTCACTTGCTCCAGGCTCTGGGGCCAGCACCCAGTGTTCAGGACAGACAGAGAGAGCTCCCCTTCCCCCGGGGGGCTCTCACACACACTGAGCCCCCAGGGACCATGCTCCTCCTCTCCTGGCAGAACTCGGTCCATGCCATCCTCCAGATCTCAGCTTAAATGCCACCCGAAAGTCTCCCCTTTGGACAGAACTTCCCACACCCTCTGACCTACATGGCGCTTCACCTTTTCAGCGCATCAGTGCCCTGGTTTGCTCCCATCTTCATTAGATGGATATTAGAACAGATAATTACATGGTCCTTTTAGTTGTCTTCAGGGTTGGTGTTGATCTCTCCCACTAGAGAATAAGCTTCAGGAGGCAGAGATCTTGTTGGATTTGCTCCCTGGTCAATATATCATCTGAATATAACAGAGCCTGACACAGAACTTGACATGGGGTCTGAAATGTTTACCGATCACATGAGAAAGGCAATGAGTGACCCCAGAAAAGCGACTCTGCGTGTCATAAACAATGCTCCAGGGGAAAAACTTTCAGAAAAAAAAAAAAAAAAAAAATGAGAGAAAAGAAGAGTGTCCATTTGCAGTGCTGGGATTCAAAATGACTCTCCTTTACCCCGAGTCTAGCTCAGGAGACCTGGCGCTGCTCTATATAGTCCTGTTTTCCAGGAATTCCTGGTGCTTTAAAGGATACAGCTTATTCATTTGCACCGCCCGGCTGCCACCTACCTTATGTATTTTTATCTTAGGTATCCTGCAAAGATAATTCTTTCTAAAAAAGAAACGAAACAAGCAACATAAATTACAATAAAAGGTGAAAATTGAAGGCAGAGAAGTAAAACGGAGTAAAACGTTAATGTGTAAAAACTATGCCAGCAGATCCAAGATACTGTTAAGACCAGACTGTAAAATCTGCTCTGAGCCTCCTGGCAGTCTTTGTGAAAAGGGAACACAATCATTTGTTCCACTTAGAATGTCTGGTACATAAATTACCAAACAGTATCTCCAGAAAAAAACTAACTCTTTTCTGATCCTAAAACCAGAGATAACACAGCGATAGTCAGCACAGCAAAGGTCAGCAGGAAATGTGAATTTTTTATGGCCTATTACCTTTCTTGGTTCCCTTCATTTGTTTTCAATATCATTTTGTTCTTTTGCCTTTGAGTGTTAGACTCCGCTGTATCCACTCTTAAACTTCGGTCTCAATGATCTGTCTATTCTTCCTCCTTGAGTATGAAGTGCTCGTCATTCAGCCGTGTCGTGTCCTACTCTCTGCAACCCCATGGACTAGCGCACCAGGCTTCTCTGTCTGTGTAATTCTCCAGGCAAGAATACTGGAGTGGGTTGCCATTCCATTCTCCAGCGGATCTTCCCGACACAGGGATCAAAACACAGGTCTCCTACACTGCAGCAAATTCTTTTATCATCTGAACCACCAAGCTATTTTTTTTTTTTTTTTTTCAAAATATGACATCAAGTGGCTTTCTTATAGTATCTCTCAAGATAAGCACCAAAGCACCAATCAGGAAAACTGAATTTGTGGAGTGGTCGGCAACAATTCTTCGTCCTCATTATGCACCTTCCCAGGTTGCTGAAAGTTCACACAGACTAAACCTATGCAAGTTTCATTTGTAAAACAAAAATTCACCAGAAAACAAAGGATCTTTCCAAGAACCACAGGCACATTAACTACAGAAATGCTTATATCAAAGAACCTTGGAGTGAAAAGTTCTTGTCTATATATTACAAGGTAAAGAAATGAATGAGGAGGGAATATTCTCAGAAATCTGTGTTAGCTCTCAGCTTACCTCACTCAGGAGCATCAGTCTTCAGTGAGAGAGGCAGAATCATATGTCCTTTAATCAACAGGGAAAGAGAGGCTCAGAGAGGTTCAGTAACGTGCCCAAGGTCACACCGCTAGAAGGTGCAGAGTCTGGACTCAAAAGTTAGGCATGCGTGGATCCAAAACCAATGTCCTGTCATACCCTGGTTCTCAGCTTGGTCTTCACCAAGCTTCTCCGACTTCAAAATACCTCCGTTAGCTTAGGTCAGTGCACCATCATTTTGAAAGGCAAGGTTTTTTTCTCCTTATCTAGCCAGCATCTTACCTGCAACAATTCAGACTGACCAAACGTCCCAAATTAGAAGCAAGAAACTCCCTCACAATCAAGAGCCTCGTGTTCTAAAGAGAGGTATCAATTCTCCTCTATATTCTCCCCTAGGCAATTCCAAAAATTTGCCAATATGTGCAAATGAGAATATCTTCCTCCCTTCCGGGAATTTCTGTGTGTGCAACCTCCCTTCTCTTTATCAGCCTTTGCAACCAGCAGCTACCTGACTTGAACCCAGCTTTCTAAGGCTGCCCCAGGAAAAGATGTGGTTTTCACAATGGGTGCCCTGACAGTGAGTCGTGCCACAGGCCAGCCTTCCCCTCAGAAAGACCCAAGAAGGAGCAGCAGACACAGAGCATCTTTAACAGACTCACTTCATGTTTTAAAGCATTTTATTTTGTATTGGGGTATAGCAGATTAGGGCTTCCTTGGTGGCTCAGACGGTAAAGAATCTGCCTGAAACACGGGAGACCCGGCTTTGATCCCTGGGTCAGGAAGATACCCTGGAGAAGGGAATGGCACCCCACTGCAGTATTCTTGTCTGGAGAATTCCATGGACAGAGGAGCCTGGCGGGCTACAGTCCGTGGGGTCCCAGAGTAGGACACAACTGAGCAACGAACACTTTCACTTACTTTTTTCTTAGCAAATTAACAATGTTCTGATAGTTTCAGGTGAGGGAAAGGGACTCAGCTATAAATATACATGTATCCCTTCTCCCCAGACTCCCCTCCCATCCAGCCTGCCATATAAGGTTGAGCAGAGTTCCATGAACTATGCAGAAGGTCCTTGTTGGTTATCCGTTTTAAACATAGCACTGTGTCCCTCCCAAGCTCCCTGGCTATCCCCATCCCCGGCTCCCCTCTCAGGGACCACAAGCTCATTCTCTAGTGCCAGTTGCTCTGTTGTCTGCAACTGTTCGCGACCCCACAGACTACAGCCACAAGGCTCCTCTGTCCATGGAATTCTTCAGGCCGGAATACCAGAGCAGGTTGCCATTTCCTCCTCCAAGTCTGTGAGCAACAGAATCACTCCAGAACTCCAGCAAGGACCCCAGGGTTGGGGTGGAGGGCTTGTCCCACGGGAAACACCCAGCGGCGCCACCGGGCCCTGGCCAGGGCCGTTCATGCTGAATCAGCTTCTTGATCCCATGCTCTGTCACTTTTCATCATGAGTCTAATATATTAGTGCTTCTCTCTGCCAATCAATCAGAGCCCGTGCATATGGCCGCTGTCAGCAGTCCTCCGCAAGCGGAACTCCAGACAGACACCCAGGTCTGTCAGCTCCCCCAGCGACACCCTTGCAGCCACGCTGGGTCCTGCTGGCTTCCCTCTCAATGTATCATCTTGGTTACAGCCAAGAGGAAAGTACAAGAATCATATTCTGAGGCCATTTCGCTGCCTCGAGGGACTGTGAAATTCTAGTAGCAATGACAACAATCATGACATAATTATTATTAAATGGTAATAGTAACTGTCACTATTATCAGAGCCAGCACCGTTGGTGAACATAACCTGTGTGTGCCAGGCGCTTGACTAAAGCTTGACTAAAGTCCTTCCTCCCAAGTGTCTCATCAAAGTCCCTCTGCGAGGCCCGTGGATACCCAGCATGCTTCTCGGTGCTAAGCAGAAGAGAAGAGGCCAGGCCTGCGGAAGAAACTGCTCGAGTCTGCAACTTAGTCTTTGGGTCTCAGTACTCCTGCCTGTAAAATGGGGATAATAACGTTTGTGGCAAAGAGTTAACACAACAATGTGTGCAAAGCACACATTCCCTGTGCCCAGGGGAATGGAAAGAGCTTCCTACAAGTGATAGCTCTTAGAGAACTGGGGATGATTAAAAAAAAAAATTGAAAATTTACATCCATATTCCCATCTCTGGGTCCCCATTCAAAGACTGACAGGAAAGGAACATCCTGAGGAAAGACAGACCCAATGAAAAGCAAGGTGATGGCAAAAGTTGATCTATCATGCAGGCAAAGGTCTAATTTTGCTCTCAGGAAAAATAAAAGAGGAGCTGAATCAGCTGGTGACACTTAAATAGAGTGAGCCTCGGTGTGCACACTGCACTGGGAGTGTTATCAGAGCAGTGTGAGCTGGAGGGGGCAACGCCCCAAAACTGCATGCAACCAGACGGGTGGCCTCTGTACTCTCTCCGAAACCAGCTCAGGGCGTGAGCCCAGAGACAGGGGCCCAAGGGCCCAAGGAGAGAGAGGACAAACAAGAGCCAGGTTACACCAGCGGAGACCCCAGTGCAGGCCGCCTGTACACACGGATAACACACTGCGGTGACAGAAGCAGGTGCCTGCCTTCTTTCCGGGCCCCTGGCAGACTCGGCATCACCGAGCTGAGCAGCAAGTGCCCCTCCACCGTGTTGAGCCCTGCCCCACGCCCACTGAGCGAGGCTTGTACCAAGACCACAGAAGTGGCGCTGAGAACCGAGGTCACCTCCAAAACTGACTGCACCCCCTTCTACCTGTTGCCAAAAGGCCCCCGATCATCACTAACACGCTTCCTGACTTCAAATTAGGCCAAGATTGTCCACTCCAGTAAACACCCTAGAGCGCCTCCAACCAATCACCTAATATCAACCTTCCAGCAGGAATTCTGTCTTGGGGCTACAAACATTGGCTACTAACCCACGAAAATTGCCGACTCTCCCTGGTCCACTACGCTCACACTGCCCACATTATCTCTGCCCTTTGTTCTTAGTAAACTCCCTCCCTTCTTAAATGCTCTATGTCTGGAAATTCTTTTCCAACCCAAGCTCGGACTGCCTGAACACATTGCATGCATACGACAAAGCAGAAACAAAACAGGTAGTGTGCACACAGGGACGGATGGATCCACAGGCTATGGATTGAAACCATTAGGTGAAAAATCCTGGGTGGGCCACTTACCTGCTGTGGGGCCCTGAGACACAATCTCTAAACCACATACACCTCACCATCTATCTGCAAAATGGGGGCATGAAAGGATCCAATGGGATCACCCGTCATCCCGACTGGAGAAGGAGATGGCAACCCTCTCCAGTACTCTCGCCTGGAGAATCCCATGGACCGAGGAGCCTGGCGGTGGGCTACAGTCCTTGGGGTCACAAAGAGTCAGACATGACTGAGCACGCACACACACATCATCCCCGTATCCAGCACTGCTTTGTGCTGAGCGCCCTGCTAGATGCCGGGGATACCAGGATGTCCGAGCCACGTGCATGCACAGCCCGACAGACTTCACCTTCTAGTGGAGTAAGAGAAAGAGTAAACAGAGCCAGTCCAGTACATCCAAAGCCGGCAAGGAAGGGAATCCACACGGGGAAAGACAGGGCCTCCCTAAGCAAGAGACACTGGAGTTGTGACCTGAAGGATGAGTGGGGAGTGAACAAGGTGAGTCCTGGGACCGAGCACAGGAGGAAGGTGATCACAAGCCAGGAAAACACAGCTCAACACACGGCCACACAGGCAGAGTGCTCGGCAGAGCTACTATTGTCTAGGAGGTGTTCAAAATACACAAACTACATGATCACCATGGCTGCTCTAACAGGCACTGACAGAGTCCCAGGCTTGCAGATAAAGAGAGACAGGTTTGAGGGGTCAAATGTGAGAAGAGAGTGGAACTCTCTAGACGCCCAAACGCTCCAGCAAAACCTTATTACCATCTTCCAAGGCTAGCAGAGCTTCTCAGGTGATGCAGTTGCTAAAGAATCTGCCTGCCAATGCAGGAGACGCAAGAGATGTGGGTTCGATCCCTGGGTCAGGAAGATTCCCTGGAGGAGGAAATGGCAACCCAGTCCAGTATTCTTGCCTGGAGAATCCCATGGACAGAGGAGCCCGGCGAGCTACAGTTCATAGGGTGGCAAAGAGTACACATGCGGTAACACAAAGGCTGCCAGAGCCTCCAGAGACGGGCAATGAGAGGGGGACTCAGAGCTTTCCGGAAGCTATTCTCGTCTTCCTATCAAAATCCATGATCACACCCACTCATGGGAGAAAAACATCACCATACTCTGAAAAGGAACCTTCCGGAATTCATGATCAAAAACAGGGATCTGTGTGCAGGAGAGATGCTAGCCAAGCCACTGGGACAAGTGTGTGTGGGTGCTGGGGTGGGAGACAAGATGCTGCTTCTTTGAAGGGCCACCTAGGGAGAGAGCTAGGAAGATAATGCAAGAGACACCCCCAGGTGACCAGCCACACACAATGGATATCACTGAGAAACCTGAGATTCTTTTTCCCTATAAGTGAATCCCCCACCTTGCATGGAAGACTTTGTTCTAAGCCCCGAAAGGAGGATGGGGGGCAGGGGGGTTAATTTCTTAGATCCCATCAGTGCTGGGAAGTCCACAGACTGAATTCAGGTAAGGAGATGAATCAGAACTTTGAGACAAAAGCTGGCTGGCCAAGAAGGCACACTTCTTTGTTTACTGTCCTGAAAAATATCTGACAGTGTTTCCCACAACATGCAAGCCACAAATGTACCATGGCGTGTCGCTGCATTAAATCTCCCAATGGGGGACTTCCCTGGTGGTCCAGTGGCTAAGACTCCGTGCTCCCAATGCAAGGGGCTCAGGTTCAAGCCCTGGTCAGGGAGCTGGATCCCACGTGTCGCAACTAAAACCCAGCATAGCCAAATAAATAACAACAACAAGAACAACAACAAGAAAAAAAAGCCCTGCCTATGGCTTAGTTAGAACAAAAGCCAAAGTCCTCATCAGGTCTCAGGAGCCTCTTCACTCAGGAGCCAACTTCACCAATACAGTTGTGTCCATTTCAACCTCAGGGCCTTTGCATTTGACATTCCCTCTTTCTAAAATGCTCTTCACTCTAGAAGGAATGCTCCATCTGAGCACTGTGCATGTCAAGTGCTTGGAATAGTGCTTGACACACAGTAGGTTCTCAATAAATACTTGATCCATAGCAACTGGTTTTTCCTGTAGTCATGTATGGATGTGACAGTTGGACCATAAAGAAAGCTGAGCACCCCAAAGAATTGATGCTTTCGAACTGTGGTGCTAGAGAAGACTCTTGAGAGTCCCTTGGACAGCAAGGAGGTCAAACCAGTCAATCCTAAAGGAAATCAACCCTGAGTATTCACTGGAAGGACTGATGCTGAAGCTCCAGTACTTTGGCCACCTGATGCGAAGAGCCGACTCCTTGGAAAAGACCCTGATGCTAGGAAAGATTGAGGGCAGGAGGAGAAGGGGGCAACAGAGGATGAGATGGTTGCATGGCATCACTGACTCAACGGACATGAGTTTGAGCAAACTCTGGGAGATGATGAAGGACAGGGAAGCCTGGTGTGCTGCAGTCCATGGGCTCACAAAGAGTCAGACACGACTTACTGACTGAACAACCACAACATATCAGCTACTGCTTTTTACCTAGATCTCAGCTCAAATCTTTCCTCCTTGGAAAGCCCTTCCAAGTCACTCTTAATCATACCGTCACGTCATAATTTTTCTAACACTTGCCCTTATTCTCATAAAAATGTATTTCCATCCCTTGCTTACTGTCTGGCTCTCCCCAGAACCAAAGAAGCTCCACGAGGGCAAGGTTTTCATTGGCCCTGTTCCCTGAGCAGAACATCTAACATGTGGTATGTTCTGGATAAACACTGATTATGTAAGGTACTCCTTCCCCCAATACAGACACACCCATCCGCAGTAGCAAGCATGCGTCACCCACATCTGTTGTGTCTGGCAACCGATGACAGACCAACGATAATGACAGTGCTCAGAGCAACTCCAGATGTAAAACATGAGTATGGTTGTCTCTCCTTATAAATCCATGGGCCACTGGGAAAGATTGAGGGCAGGAGAAGAAGGCGGCGACACAGGATGAGATGGTTGGATGACATCGCCAACTCAATGGACATGAGTTCAGTGAAGGACATTATCCTTCACTGGAGTGTTGCACTCCATGGGGTCACAAAGAGTCGGACGTGACTCAGCAACTGAACAACATTTTCAAGAACCTCCAGCCCCAACAACCTAGTCTGACCACGTTCTCTGTTGAAGTCACCTGAAGGTGCGGGGTACCCCCTCTTGTTGAAGTTCCCTCACTGCTAATTCTTTAATTAAAGTTTTAATATTTATACTGGTGCCTCGAGGCAATATTTTAAACAACGGGAGGATGGCAACAGGGAGAGCCTCAGACCTTCTTTCAAAACATCATCTCCAAGTCTAAGGTCTTCAGCACAACAAAGTTTCATCTCAGGCAACATGGGGGAAGGAAATGTGACAAGTGACCACCTTTTGGGAAGTCATCCGGTATTAACCTGTGAAGCGTGATCACTACATTGCTCCCATGCCGGGTGGGAAAAGCGAGATGGGCTGCCCTGTGTCCTTCAGAGCAAACGCATGCGGACTTCAACAGTCTTCACACACGCCACTGGAAATCCACTGCCTCCCCAAAGTATTTTCTGCATCAGGTCCGATTTCCCTCTTGGAATGTGTTCATTACTCCACACAGCAGTTTAAAAGATGCAAACAAAATGGTCTAATTTTGGGAAAGGTGAAATGTCAGACATATTTATACAGGGCAGATCTAATTTTCTAAATGCAAAAAAAAAAATTATCTGAAAGGAATTTTAGAAAATAAAATGATTTGGATGGCTTGTTCTGAAAAGGCTAAATTTGCTTTAAAAAAAAAAAAAGTCATCAGAGACATAAGGATGTCGAAGAGGCCTATGCTCAGGCATTAGAGGAGTAGGTAAAAAAATAGCATCAATTATCATGAAGAGAAAAATAGGGCAGAGTGGGTGAATTCCAGGAGGAGAAATCTGCTCAGACCCACGTTTTGGCTCATTTCTGAGTGGAAAACTCTGGGACCGCGGGGTGACATTAAAGACAGCGCGTGCTTAGGAAAGGAACTTTTACAAGATGGTACTTTCATCCCAGGAGGCCGAGGAGAAGCGGGCTTTTCTGCTGATTGAAGAAGAAAAATGCACAACTGCTGTAAAAACTTAATTTCAGGGTACAGGTGCCTGTTAAGATGTTGTCAGATGCTCCCAACCCACCTCTTAGCCAGTGGGTGGCATGTCACGGATTCCTCCTTAGAACATGAGGAGAGGTCAGGCTTGGAGAGACTGAGGTTCTGTTGAGAAATCTCCCTTTGTGATTAACCTCCTTTTCTGTTTCCGTTGGAGCCGTTGTTTAAAAGAAAGTACATGTATGTAAGGGAGGCTGCCAGCCTTCTGTATCCCACCAGGTGTCATAAGACTCACAACAGAGAGCAATCCATTTGATAAAAAATAACGAAGACTAACGTTGTCTAGGCACTTAACCACGCGCTGGACCATGCTCTGTGCTCGTCACTTTCTTTAATTCTCCCCTAGACCCGCTGAGGCCAGTATCACCATTGAACCTTCCATCTGGCAGGCGGATAAGAGAAGTGAAGGACAAAGCACAGAGAAGTGAAGTTGTTTGCCCAAGGGCACACAGCAAGCAAGTGTCAGAACCAGGGCCTGGGACTCCTCTCAAGCCTTATCTCTGCATGCTAACACTACCCTTGGAAATTGTAAAGGATGAGGCCAGCCTCTTCCTAATCCAACTCAGTCATGAGTTAACATAAGGGAAACCCAGTGGATTCCTTTAGATCCCAGCGCTTTCCAGATGAGCTCAGAGAGCAAGGCCTGGAGTCAGTCCCAAAGTTTGCCTTGAAGCCCCCGTCAGAGCCACCTTTACCCTTCATGGGCCCAGGTCCTTGCCTGTGACAAAAAAAGACCTAGCCAAAAATAAAACTGCCCACGGCTCCAGTCAGGCCCTCTGTGGTCACTTAAAAATTGAAAGGATCCAGGCCCTCTCATCTCTTTTATTTTTCCCTTTGTAACAAAGATAAATGTGAAACGGAGGGTGGATGAACTAGGACAGGAGCAGGGAGCCATCACCGGCTGAGGCGTGTCTTAAACTTGTGCTGAGAAGGCCAGGCTTTCTGTGGAATTTTTTTTTCTTTTTAATAATAAACGTATATACAATCAGTATTATTATAAGAGAAAACTCCAGTTATGTGCATCACATTTCGGCTCAAACAAAGCGATTCCAGGACACCTCCCCTACTTCTTTCCCAAGTTCAGCTAAGACCCCGGGTAGGGTACCAGTTCAGTTCTCCGGACTGCCAGGCTAGGATTTACAAGCACTTGAGCAACCCCGCCCCACAAGTCCCACAGACGCACCTCTGCCCTTCCCCGGGCAGAAGCAGAAAGCAGAAGCCCCCTGTTTCCTAGAAGCAGAGAATAGAGTTGGCTCCGGGGCCAGGGCGGGTCGGGTCTTCCCCGCCCTTTCCGCGTGGGCAACTTCCGGGCTGGCCTGCTCTCTCGGAGCTAAGACCTTGAAGGCTCCCAGACCATCTCAGCCCGCGCAGCAGCGAGGTGGAAGTAGAAACTCGTCAGCCCTCCCCTGACCTCTAACCCTGGAGAGTTGGGAAACTGGGGCCAACAAGGGCCGACCCTGGCCTTCCTGGAGAACTGCTCCTGGGTTTCCTTCCCAGAGTGAAGGTGCCCTAAGGCACCAAAGGAACCAAGGAGCGCAGCCGGAGTTTCCAAGTCCTGAGTTCCCAGGCTGGCGCCCCCTTCCCTTCCCCATCACCCAGGGTCGAAGGCAGAGACATTTGGGGGCGTCCCTCCCGGAGCCCATGAACACACACTCTCACTCCAGTGCAGCGACCCTCCGCTTCCCGCCTCCCAGAAGGGATTCGGTGCTTCCAAACGCCCTCCCAGGCCACAGAGTGCCTCCTCCCCCGGACCTGGCGAAGGGCGGTGAATAGACAGCGCCCCGGGGCGCACCGAGTGCACCCTTGCAGCCTGCCGGGAAACCTAAGCAAAGTGCGCAGGCCGATCCCCGCTGCTCGCTGCACCTGCGCTCGCTCCCAGGAGGACGGCCGGGGCAGCCGGGGCGCTCCGGAGCGGAGCTTCGAGGCGAGCAAGGGCGTGCGTCTGGAAGGACGCGGGGGCCGGAGGGGTCCTGATCTCAGACACCGAGGAGGACGTGCCGGGAAATCTCTCCAACGCACTGAGAAAGTTCCCAGTCTAGCACGCCCAGCCTGGCCCTAGGAGGAAGTCCGTGCTCAAGGAGTCAGCTCTCCCCTCGGTTGGACCCTCTGGTCAGCTGAGGGGTAGGGGGGCGGGGGACACGGAGGCTGTGGCTCCGCCCGGACTTACCTAGAACTCCTGCCGTGCCCGGCTCCGGTTGCCTTCCGCTGGGCCCCAGACCCTCCAATTCCCCCGCGCTCTCGGCCCCCTCAGCCACACTCACCATGAGCCGGAGATGGCGAAAGGGGGTGCGGGCTTCTTCCACGCCGGCCGCAACTTTGCTTGCAGGTCAGCCCCGCCCTGGCGCCCCTGCCTGGGCGGCAGGTTGGGCGCAGCTGCGCGCGGCGCGGGTCACGACCGCTGGGCCGAGGCGGTCACTACCAGGCGTGCGGAGCGCCAGGTCCCCCAGTCCCGGGGCGCGCAGTCCGCTCCTCCGCGCTCCGCCCGGGAGGAGGCTCGGAGTTCTCGCGCTCCGGGCGCAGGGGCGGGGCGCGCGGCCGTCCCCCTCCAGATGCGGGGTGCCCCGCTGGCTCCTTCCTCCTCCCCTGCCCCGGAGCTGTGCGCGCGTGGGTCTGGCCGCGGCCGCCGCCTCCGCCGCCCGCGGGCTGGTAGAGCGCCCCCGCCCCGCCGCGGGGGCCGCCGGGGCCGGGGTGAAGCGGGAGGGATTCCCCTCGGCGAGTTCGGGCTTCCCCACCCGGCGCGGACCCCGGGTTCCGTACGCCGCCGCCGCCGCCGCCGCCGCCGAGACTGGAGCACCACTTCCAGGCAGCGTAGCCTGTGCCACCGGCTCCGGCTAGAGGAGGCGGTGGCGGCGCGTCTCGCACAGGGACTGGAAAGGAGGTGACCTTCAAACCCCGCGCTCGGGGAGACCGGGAGGAGGGCTGGGGTGACGGAGGGGAGCGGTGTGCACCGGGTTGGCCCGCGAGAGCGCCGGCAGGCGGGCGGCAGACAGTCAAGAGGAGAGCTTCAAATAAAAATATGGATTAGGAAATAAACAAAGGAGGGCGAGAGAGCGAGCGAGAAAAATGTGTGCATATGTGTGTGCGTGTGTGTGTGTGTGTGTGAGCGCGCGCGACGGGCGCCGAGCGGCTGCGGAGCCAAAAATAAGCCCGAGCGCGCGGGAGCGCCCCCTCCCCGGTCCCCTCGCCCGCACCGCCGCGGCGGCGGTCAAGCTTTGCAGACCCGGATTCCAGCAGACCGGTGAAGACGCGTGCTACCCAGGGCCTCGGCCTCCTGGGGTGAAGGGGTGAGAGTTGGAAGTGGGGTCGTGAGCCTGGGTCTTGGGCATCCCCCAGTCCTGGTCCCAAAGTGGACTCACTCACAGCACCGGCTCCCCTCTCCACCCCTGCCTATCAGGGAGAGTGGACGGATCCCCTAGGGAAATGCTAAGTGCCCCATTCGCTCCTGGTCTGGGAAATTTTGAGGCCGGGGAGAGATGGAGCCAGATCCGAGATGCTTGAATTTACCCAGGCCCCACGGAAACCAGGCAAGCAATGGGTGTGCGCTGGCCTGGGCCACCCCTCCCTGGCCTCTTGCTGGCCCCTAGTCCTGCTCTAGAGGGGTCGTCCAGAGACTGCTCTGTCAGCAGTTGCCTATCCCAAGCCCTGGGACGCCTCCGTTAGTCCTGCCTCTCAGCGAGCGCTCACTATCACCACGTACTATGCGAGATATTGACACTGAACTTTCTCAACACCTAGATGAAGTCGGTGCCGCGGGCCTGCCCATCTCACAGAGGAGAAAACAGGCTTAGAGGGGCTAAGGCGGTCTGCTTCTTTCCTGAGCTGACCCTGGACTCACAGAGCCAGACATTCAGATTTTTGCTTTTTGATAAACACCTAAAATGGTGTACAGGAAAGGTAGAAGTACACGAAGTTATAGTTTGCCCAAGGTCACAGAACTGGCAAGAACCCCAGCATTTGGGCAAGACCACTGCACCACACTGCCTTCGGAGGGGCAGATGGGATGGGGCAAGTCCAGGTCCCAGCCTTGAGCACCCACGTGGAGGCTCACTGTTCATCTTCCTGCTCTATCCTGTGATTATTCTGCACTTGAACCATGGCTCCTCTCCAAGTAGAACTAACTGGAAGATCTCCAAAAGCAGGGACCATGTTACATGTATTGCTTTGTATCATGTGTATTTCCTAAGTGGCTACTGCATAGTAGATTTGTCAGAGTTACCCTGAAATCCTGTCTGGCTAGGATTTCTTCTGACATTAGAATAAAATAAAGAAAGGGAGCTTCTACCTACAACTGAATTTTTTAAAAAAGCAACAAAAATAACTTTGCAAAATCCAGAAAGACATCATTCTCATTGCCCTAGTAGGTGATTTTGCAATTCTGGTTGGTTTTACTATATACATCCTGAGGACTCTCTTTGATGAGAATGTATTTGTATATAAACAACTTTTTTTTTCTTTATACTATACTAGTTTCTTATCCGTTAGTGATAGCACAATGAAGCCGTAAATCTGGCTTAGTAACATCATAATCATTTTCCCCAGAAACTGTTTACAATGGGAAAACCACCGAATTTCAATGTAATTGTCTAGCCGTGCAGGGAGATGAGATGGGTTGTAAAAGAGGTATTCTCAATTTAAAAGCAAATTATCAATAATGAGAGAAGAAATAAATGGCAGTTAATGGGAAGTTCTGTTGAAATATAATGTTTTGTGCAAATGCACCAAGAGGAATTGTTTCTCCATTGCTCCTTCATTTTTATTGCAGAAGGCAGAAACACTGGCTTTTGTTTCATTAAAATGGGTGATCTCTGGATGCTTTATTACTTTTTAATATATATTTTTCCATTGGAAATGAAATAAAACATTCGCAACTATCTCCAAATCAAGGTCAGTCTGAGTCGACTCCAACTTATTTATTTTGGAGTAGAAATAAGCTTAGGTGTATTAGCGATGAGTGTCAGGAATGACTCACTGGTGCTGTGTTGCTACATGGCTTACGAAAGCTTAATATGAGTGGGCAGACATTCATTACAATTTAAAACAAAATTTGAGTAAAGATCAATATAGCATGCTATTATGCTATTCATCTGAAAAGTATTAAGTTTCTTTTTCACCATGACCTTTCCATTCCAGGAAAAACTGGAAAAATTCTTGAGTTTTTCTGTCATTCTTCCACGTTGAGCCACTTCTAAGTAATGAGAGGTGCTGAAGTAAACAGCTCCTAACGCATCTGAGGGTGGAGGAATGCCCAGCTCTGGGGAAGAACTTGGAGCCTCTGGCTCCTCCTACTGGACGTGAAAGATACTTTGCAGTTTGTATTGTAAGCAGATGTCAAAAAGGTGTCATGCACAAACAGGCAGGCAAGAATGACACTGTGTCCTCATGCCTGGCTGAGAGTATATTGCGCTATGCTATGCTAAGTCCCTCCAGTCATGTCCACCTCTTTGTGGCCCCAGGGGCCATACCCACCAGGCTCCTCTGTCCACAGGATTCTCCAGGCAAGAATACTGGAGTGGGTTGCCATGCCCTCCTCCAGGGGATCTTCCCGACCCAGGGATAAACCTGCATCTCTTACGTCTCCTGCATTGGCAGACAGGTTCTTTACCACTAGCACCACCTGGGAAGCCCTGAGAATATATTAAGCCTACTCAAAAAGTTCCAGATCTACTTAGAATGTAAGTGTCATCATTTCACTTTCAAACTTAAGATCTTCTCCTGGTTCCTCACTGCCCCCCAAAATAAAGTCTAAAGTCTTCTGCCTGAGTTACAAGTGCCTCAATTTTCTGACTCTTATTTACGTGGACCCTATGGTCCAGAGGTGAACTACTGTTGCTTGTCCCCAATCCAGCAAATACTGTTCCTCCAACATGGACTACTCCCACTGACTCTCTTTTCCTGGATAATTTCTGTTTATCTTTTAGACCTCTACTTGGACATCACTTCTCACTGCCAACCCTCACCCCGCACACAAGAGACGGCAGCGTCTCTCGTTGGAACTCCTTGAGCACCTCTCCATATGTTTATCTTACCATCTGCCTCTGCTTATTGTAAATTTTCACTTCCATTCGACAGAAGGGTCCTTGATGTCAAGGACTTTTTCTCAGTGCACGGGCCCAAACACACAACAAGCTCCACAAATGTTGGTGAACCTTCCTTCTCCATTCCAGTCACCACTGGGGGCATTTCTGCCAACCTGCTCATCCATTCAGTCAACCCTCCTTTCTGCCACCAAACCTGCATTTTACTAGAGACCAGTCTCTCATGTCTCATTTAGCCTATAAATTAGACACAGTCTCTGCACTCAAGAAGCTTATAATCTACTCAGCCATAAAAACAGAATGAAATGATGCCATTTGCCGCAACATGGATGGACCTAGCAATTATCATACTAAGTGAAGTAAATCAGAAAGAAAAAGACAAATACTATATGATATCACTTTTATGTAGAATCCAAAATACAACACAAATGAACTTATCTATGAAACAGGCTCACAGACATAGACAACAGACTTTTGGTTACCAAGGGGGAGGAGAATAGGGGAAGCATGGAT
Source organism: Muntiacus reevesi (assembly GCF_963930625.1). Taxonomy (NCBI): domain Eukaryota; kingdom Metazoa; phylum Chordata; class Mammalia; order Artiodactyla; family Cervidae; genus Muntiacus; species Muntiacus reevesi. The sequence continues at coordinate 184,185,198 of NC_089250.1, read as the reverse complement.
TGGGAATTTGGGATTAGCAGATGCAAACTATCGTTTTAGGACATATAAACAACAAGGTCCTACTGCATAGCACAGGGAACTATCCTCAGTGCTCTGTAACAAATTGTAGTGAAAAAGAATATATGTGTGTGTATATATGCATAAATGAATCACTTTGCTATACAGCAGAATTTAACAATGTGAATCAACTATACTTCAATAAAATAAATCTTTAAAAAAGAAGCTTATAGTCTAACATGATTAATAGGCAGCACATGTAAATGATCTCAAGTGTTTGGAAAGATTTGGGCCAGTACTGAGTGGGAGGATGCAACTAGACATGAATGAAAAGGTGAAGGCCAGCCAAAGCTTTCTAGAGGACATCGCCTCTAAACACAGACAGACAGTAGGAATTACCCAAAGAGTTGGATGAAGGACATTCCTGGAGAAGAATACAGCTTGTGAGACTGTCTGAAGCCAAGCAGAGTAGAGCTCCTTCAAGGAGCAACAAACTGGTTCAATATTAACAGAATCATGCTGAGTGCAAGGGTCTGGAGGGTGGTAGGGAAGCGAGACAGGGAACAATGAAGCTGAGGCGCAGACGAGGGAAAGCCCGTGAAGGGAGCTTTTGACAGGATGACTCCAAGGCTGGTCAAGACCCACCATCGTATGGTGGCATGTCGTGGACTGCATTTTCCCTCTCTTCCATGACCATTTTCTCACTATTATCTTATATTTATTTAAGAACTGTTCCAAATGGTCAGTGTGAGCATCCAGCAAATTCTGGGAACTGCTAGGTCACTCCAAAGTGGTCTAGGGCTTCCTGGGAGCTCAGTGGCCAAGAACCTGCCTGCCAATGCAGGAGATATGGGTTCAGTCCCTGGGTTGGGAAGATGCCATAGAGAAGGAAATGGCAACCCATTCCAGTAGTCTTACTTGGAGGATTCCACAGACAGAGGAGCCTGGCGTGCTACAGTCCATGGGGTCACAAGAGAGTCAGATATGACTTACCGACTAAACAACAAAAACCACCACCAAAGCAGTCTAGGACTTCTAGGAATGATCGGTGGTATACTAGACAGGATAGGAGAAGGATGAAAAGAGCAAGCTAAAACAAATTGATGCAGCCAAGCACCTTTCTGGGTCTCTTCTTCCCAAAGGACACCTTTCCATCACAGTCACTGAAGGGAGGATGTACAGGTCAAATTTATTTGTGAACAACTCTGATTCAATATAGTGCTTCACACAGACCTAATATTATGTCAGACCGGCCTTGCCCTCAAGTTCTGAATCTTCAGGCTTACCTGAAGGTTTTATCACAGTCCAGGTCAACTAATGAACTAATTAAAACAGTCTGAGGACCACAGGGGGAATGGATTGCACCTTATATTCTCTACTCCTTCCTCAGTCATCAGGCACATGGCAGATACTCAATATACCCTCATTGATTGGTTGAACTCACTCACCATCTATCATGTAGTTCCAGGCCTTGATATTAACTGAGGCATCTGATACTGAGAATGAGCTATCCAGTGAGGAGGATTGAACTCTCTTCTTCTTAACAAACTTTCACACTCTGTTTAAACATGTCTTGGAAATAGTAAACATGATGGCTTCTCCATGTCTCCTGGGTACATCCCTTTCCCTCCCTTGCCTACATCCCCCAAATAAAAATGAAGACAGCCATAATGGTAAAAAAAAAAAAAAAAAAAAAGACAAACAAACAAACCAAAAAAAACATAGTAAACAACTGTGAGGACATTTGTTTATTGCTATAAACAAATATAAGAATAGAAATTAAAAAAAAACAATCATGTGACATCTACTGCATAAGCTCTTTAGTTGTATTATCTCATTTAATCCTCACACTATAACTCCAGGTATAAGTATTATTAGGGTTTCCTTTATACAGAAAAGATAGCAAAAGTATTAGTCACTCAGTTGTATCTGACTCTTTGTGACCCATTGACTGTAGCCCTCAAGGCTCCTCTGTCCACGGAATTCTCCAGGCAAGAACAATGGAATTTCCTTCTTCAAGGGGTCTTCCTGATGATACAGGGATCGAACCCACATCTCGTCTCTCACATTGCAGGCAGATTCTTTACTGTTCGCGCCACCAGGGAAGCCCATAGATAAGAAAATCAAAACTTAATAGGAAGAGGTTCAGTCACTCGGCCAAGTCCACAGAGATGCTGAATGGTGAGGCCAGGACTCAAAGCTAAGTCTGTTTTGTGGCAGAATTGAGTTCATGAAGCATAAATCATGATGCATCTTGTCTTTCTGTATTCAAGAATTCATACTCCATGTAGGCAGGCTTACAACCACATCAGTGATTTATGTTCATGAACATAATGAACATGCCTAGTCCATTTGTCTTGGAATAACAAAAATAAATAGGGAGGTCCGATGATCTGTAGCAACAAAGGGGGCCTGCTTATATAAAAAGCATTTTGGAAACAAATATTTTGAGTGTGATCAGAATAAGGTGAACAAAGAATCCCTAGCACTTGGCCAGTAATGAGTAGACACTAAGCTATGTCTTTGGTTTAGCGCAAGCTAGTTTATGTGCCATTTAGTATATCTTTAAAAAAACATATACTTTCAGGTTCTTCCCTGGTGATCCAGTGTTTAAGAATCTGCCTTGCAATGCAGGGGAGGCGGGTCCAATTTCTGGGAGGGGAACTAAGATCCCAGGTGCCCCAGAGCAGCTAAGCCTGAGCACCACAATGAGAGAGTCGATTACCGCAATGAAAGATCCCTCATGACGCCATGAAGATCTGTGAGCTGCACCAAAGACCCAACACAGCCAAAGAAATGCATTTTTGAAGAAAATACACATACTTTCACATACCTTTAAGACATAAGTGGATAAAGCTCTGGAGTAAGTCTATTTTTATAATCCGAATCTACCACCTAACAGCAATGCGAACCAAGCAGCATGTTTGTAAACATTCTGATCCTCCACTTCCTGTTTGTAAAACAGGGGTGAGGATGGTGATGATGAAGATGATAATGGTAACATAACTAATGTGATAACAGCTACTGTTCATACAGAGGACTCTGCAGTGGACTCCCATCCCCAAGCATGCTAATTCCGACCTCCTCGTATGTGACTAGTTTAGGACTTATCCTAAGGTCCATGTTATCTGATCCAAGAAAAGGTGATCAACATGCTAATGGAAAACATTTTGACCCAACTGAAAGCCACAGGAAAAGACTCTTTCTTTTTCTTCTCCCTCTGAATGTTTCCTTGTGTATCTATAACCTCTGGGTCTGCCACAGATAATCTTATGATCACCTAGAGAATGACAGAGCAGGGAGAAATAAAGAACTAGTGACTCCTTTGAGGTTACAGAGCTGCTAAATCAACCAAAACTGCCCCACCACTGCATTCCCTGTCCCCTGTGAAGATACACCCCTTATTGCAAAAGCCTATTTAAGTTGATATGTGGCTTAAAAGCAGGCTTTCTCAAATTTTGCACCTGTGACACTTTGGACCACATAGCCCTTTGAGGGGAAGGGGGCTACCATGCCCTGTAGGCTGTCTCACAGCATCTTTGGCCTCCCCCGACTCAATGCTAGTGGCACCCCTGACTGCTCCCCAAAATTGATAACCAAAAACATCTCCAGACGTTTCCCTGTGATCTCTACAGGGCAAAACTCCTCCAAGTGAGAAGCAGTGGTCAAAAGCACCCCCAACAATACGTTGATAGTATGGTACTAATGGGCTTCCCTCATGACTCAAATGGTAAAGAATCCGCCCGCCAACGCAAGAGACACAAGTTTGATCTTTGGGTCAGGAAGATCCCCTGGAGGGGGAATTGGCAACCCACTCCAGTATTCTTGCCTGGAGGAGCCCATGGACAGAGGGGCCTGGTGGGCTAACAGTCCATGGGGTCGAAAGAGTTGGATACAACTGATACTAGTAGAAGCAGTACTGCTGCTAGTAATCTAGTAACAACAATTCATATCTATTTAGGTTTACCGTGTATTTACTATAGCTTCACTCATATTCTCATTGAGTTCTCAAAACAATCCATGAACCAGGTTTTATTATTATCCTCATTTTACAGATGCAGAGCCTGGGGTCCAGAGGAAGGAAGTCATTAGTTCACAGTCACCAAGCTAGTAAGTACTCGGTTTAGGATTCAAAGGCTGCTCAGCATGGACTCCTCTGACTCAAGGTTGTCATGAGAATTGAAAGGAAAGATGCGTGAGGAATCTCTCAACATCCCTGTGCAGCGCCCAGCACAGCAACCACTCAGAGTGCGTGGTGACTTCCACCCGATGGCCCCGCTGCAGGAGCGTCTTTCAGAAATGCAAGGTGATCTTGGCATTTCCGTTGCTTTCCGCAGTTCCAAGTATCTTAGCTCCATTTCTCTAGCTCCATAGTGGCAGGGTGTTCCAGCCAACACACAGGCTGCCCCGAAGTAATAAAGAGGAAAAAAGCCCTGCAATCCCTGATAACCCAAGACAACCTGTGCAGAGCTGACCACAATCTCCTTTTTGCTCCAGCTTTGAAAGTAAGTTCTGCATTTGAGTGGCAGTTAGCAAAAACTGCTTGCCAATTGCACTCAGTCACAGACAAAAGTTGAATTGGGAGTTAGATGCCAGTTTTATTCTCCTGCTGGATAAGGTAATAAGAAGTAATTATATACCTGCATAGGACCTGAGGGGGAAAAGAGGGGGAAATTAAAAACAGTTCTGAGAACTTTATGCTAGGCCTCAGATATCACATCTAACCTCAGAGAAGCCCCATGAGGCAGGTAGTATTATTATTTACATCTAACAGATAAAGATACTGAGGTACAGAGAGAAAAAAGCAAATTTTCAAAGCTTATAAACCTAGCAATTTTTAAATTTCATTTTAAATTCTTAAAAGTCCAAGTTCAGGGCTATGCCATCCTTTGCCACACCTCAAAACCTCTCTTTAGGTATAGAAAGTTCAAAGGCCAATAAGACAGTGGTTTAGTCACTAAATGGTATATGACTTTCTGTGAGTCCATGGACTATAGCCTGCCAGGTTCCTCTGTTCATGGGATTTCCCAGGAAAGAACACTGGAGTGGGTTGCCATTTCCTTCTCCAGGAGATCTTAATGAGATGATAAAATCATATCCATATTTTAAAGTCCTACTAAAAACACTATAAAAAATTAGAAACTGTGCTTTGAGGAGTTCCACTAAAGTCAACCACGAAGGTTGAAAGTGAGCTTTCTAAAGAAAAAAATAAGTTGTAAGTCAATGAGGTGTAAATAGTTAATGAATTTATAATCAGAACATAAATAGTTTTGCTTTAATGTACTAACACCTCAGGGGGGAAAAATGTTCCACATATTAGCAGCCAGAGTATTGACAATCGATTTCTTTCAAATGCACTTACTTTATTTTAAGTCCTCGTCATTTTATTACAAATGGATAAGTAAAGATACTTAAGCCATTTACAATGAAATATACAACCTTACAGGGAAGAATATGCATTTGCAGTGGCCACCGGTGGTTTATAAATGCTCTGAGCAGTAAAATATCTGTAAATCATGGTCAAAGTATGCATTGCTATGCTCTCCATTTGTACATTTGTTATTTCTATTTATTACATATACTTAAGAGACACAAACCTCTAAACTTAAAAAAAAAAATTCACTGGGAATCTCTTTCAAGAACACACACTGGTTAGTATAAGGAAATATGGATTAGTTGATGTTTAGTCACTAAGTTGTGTCTCCCTTTTGTGACCTTATTATGGCCTGCCAGGCTCCTCTGTCCATATTTCCCAGGCAAAAAGACAGGAGCGAGTTGCCATTTCCTTCTCCAGGGATCTTCCTGATCCAGAGATAGAACCTGCATCTCTGGCATAGCAGGCGTATTCTTTACCACTGAGCCACCATAGGTCAATGGCTAAAATTTGGGATTCTGGAAGTGAATACACGCATCTAAAGGACACGCTTTGTGTATCTGGTCAAAAGTGAACTCTCTTCCATAGGGCATATTTCCATACCTCCTCTGATTTCCCCCTACGCTGTTACTTTAGGCTTGGTTCGAACAGTCCTGCCATATTAATCTATAGACACTTGGGTGGGTTCCCCCAGAAGCAGACCCTGAGACCAATGTTTGTGTGTGAGTGTTATTTGGGAGGTGAACCTCAGAAACGATGGCGAGCCAGTGGGGAAGGGAGCTCAGGAGGGGCAGGAGGTAACAGTAAGTGTGGTCAGCCAAGCGGATGAGCCAGGGATTCATCTACCAAAACTGCTGGAAGCCAGGGTGCAGCACGCCCCATAACGTTAAGCCACCCGGGGGTGGGGACGCTTGAGTGTTTATACACTGATCCCCACAGTCAGTGGTTACGTGTTAGCTGTGCGTGGGTGGAGGAGGGGAGCAAGAGTGGCGCCGCAATGCCACTTCCCGCCTTTCCTGGGCATGGGTGGAGTGGAGTCTGCTCGTCATGAGAGTCCTTAGGCCATGGTGCTGGCATTTGGAAGTCTGGAATCCGTGTGTGGAATGGTAAGCACCTAGGGACTGATCAAGAGGTGGGGGGCAATGGTAGCATCTACTACGTGGCCAATGTCCCCATGAAGAAAGAAGGGGAAGTGGTGGCTTCCCAGAAGCAGTCAGCAGTGCATCCTGGAGAAATGAAACACCTCCGCCTCTCTCAGTGTCTATGACTCTTCACTAACCAAGAGTCCAAACACCCTGTGAGCATCAGACTGTGGTGTAGACAAGAGTTGTCTGAAATGCATATTCATATCCTGGGCACCACCCTGAGATCCTGGTTCAGGAAGTCTTGGATGAGACCAGAGAATCTCAATTTTATATCCTCTATACACACACACACACACACACATACATCATACATTCCTATCATAAGTGTTCCAAGAACCTGATGCAAACATTGCATGTTTAATCCAACAGCAGAATGACTTGTGAATGGGCTTGGAGGTGGTGGTGGTGGGGGAGGAGGTGGCAGTTCAACATTTGTTAAAAGATCTGAGGGCTTTGTGCACAGATATTTTCCTTCTCTTTGAAAACACGATTGCTTGCTGTGCTCTCAAACTCGCAGAAGGGAGGTAATTGTTAAGATTCTGAAGCTCTGATTATGCACCACGAATATATTAAAATCTACAGGTATTTTGCAGGGAACGCATGAGACCACTCAGGAAGTGCCATTCTGGAGTCTCTGAGGCCAGAAGTAAGACAAAGAAAGAGTGATGTCACCTATTAGGGAGACTAAACAGATTAGGCTTCAGGAGGCTCCAGTTCTTGTTCCAGGCAGGCATAGTGAAGGCATCAAACTTTTGCTGAACCAGTTTCTTTACATCAAAGTCCTGCTTGATTCACAGGTATGAAGATAAAGCTCAACCAGGTGAAAAATGCATTGGCAATTTGGAGTGGTGGACCAAGTGAGTGAGGCTCCATTATTCCTTTTTGGCAGGTCTTTTTTAGAGAGTATGGGGTGGCAGTAATCCCCAAATCTGTCAAAGAATGTTCTAGACCTGGTATTTCTAAGAGACATTCTTTTACTAATGGACAGAATGTTGGGGGGAGTAAAGCATAAGCCACGTGCACCTTTTATGAGAGCGGGCAGGGTTTTCTCGCATCCCTCTCTATTTTAAGCTTAAAAAGTATTTCTCAGATGTCAGTAACCGTTAGTAGACAGATGAATGAAGGCATAACCAGCTTGAGAGGCTGTCCACAAACAGGCCATCGGTCTATTTGATTTCTCTACCTCTCTTTGCTGTGACTCGTCTCCATGCTCAAAATTTCCAAGACTAAGCCTGCTTGCCATCATTCTGTAAGGCAATTAAGCAACTTGGCAATAAAAGCAGCCACATTTCTCTAGAGTAGTTCACAGAGAATACAGAACAGCACAGCACAGGACAGATGTTGCAGCAAAATGTAAGTACTTATGTGAACACACGTTTCCGTGCCAAGGCTAAATGCCCTGCCTTGCTTCCATCTTTCTCCATCAGCTAATCCCCCCACCCATCCTGCTCCATCACCAAACATTCAAGGATGTAAACACGCCGAAGCCCTCTCATGTTAACCCTCCTCTCTCAACTCCTCCTCACCTACCGCACTGCAAGTTTGGGTCTACCTTTCTCTATTGCCAAGCTTTCTGAAAGCGGTCCTTCAGTCCCTATACATCACTTCCTTTCTCCACCATCCAATGACTTACTGTAATCTGCTATTTCTGTTTCCATCATTCCACTGAAGCTATTGTCTTAGCACCTTCTTAACTGGTGACCCTCCATGCCCACCGCCAGGGCCACGTTCAGTCCATGATCTCGGCTGCTGTCTCTTCATCATCTGACGTGTTGACAACCTCCATGGCAACTTTCTTTGGCTTCAGAAGCACAATACTTCTGGCCGTCTTCCTGCCTCTGCCCCTGAACTGCTCCCTCACCATCCGTTTTTCTGTCCACTCTGGCTAGACACCACCCTCCTTAAACAATGGCGTGTTGGCAGCCTCTCCTGCAGGCTCTTCAATTGCCGGGTTGAGATGCTCTCCAACAAGTACAGGCTTGAATATAATATTCTACTGAGCTAGTAACCCCAGCAGAAAGACAGTAGCCTCTTCCCCCCTCAGTCATTCTCTGACACTGGGCAAGATTGAAGGCAAAAGGAGAAGGTGGTAGAAGGTGAGATGGTTGGATGGCATCATCAACTTAACAGACATGCGTCTGAGCAAACTCAGGGAGAGAGTGGAGGACAGGGAGGCCTGGCTGGCTACAGTCCATGGGGTCGCAGAGTCAGACATGACTGAGCGACTAAACAACCGTTCTATAAAAACTCCTGGCGTGGACCCCCTGTGCCCTGGATGGGATCGGATGTCCGTCACTGAACTGATCACAAGAGCAGGTGGATACAGCACTCTGGCTAGCCACATCTGTGGGATGAGAGCATGGCATCAATTCTACCTGAACTCCTCAGCCTCAGAGTGGTGGACAGGTATTTCCCGGCAAAGCACACCAGGGGGAACTATCAACAGGGGCGGAGCCATCAAATAATTGGATTGATTGTTGTTGTGTTGTGTAGTCACTAAGTCATGTCCCACACTTTGCAACCCCATGGACTGCAGTCCACCAGGCTCCTCTGTTCCTGGGGTTTCTCAGGCAAGAATGCTGGAGTGGGTTGCTGTTTCCTTCTCCAGGGGATCTTCTCCACCCAAGGATCAAACCCTCATCTCCTGTGTCTCCTGCATTGGCAGGCAGATTCTTTATTGCTGAGCCACCAGGGCAGTCCAATTGAATCGGCAATGCATTGCAAATATTAACACATCACTTATCTAGTCAATGATCACATCGTCTCCCCATTGCCAATAGGATAAAATTTGAATACCTTTGCTTGATTTGTTAAGACTCGCCAGGAACTGGCTCATACCTGCCCTTCTAGTCTTATCTCCCATGGAGTCTAATCTTACCCACAAAGAACTATACATTGTTCTTGAAATAGTCCGTGTTCTGTCACATCACTGCGTCTCCTTTTCTGGAGAGCAGAACTTCTACTTCACACCCGTTGAGCTGTGTTTCTGTCTCAAGACCCAGCTCAAATGCCGTCATCCCTTGGAAAAGCCTACCCCACTTCTCCTGCCTGAATCAGTCACTCCTTTCCCAAGAAGTTGTGTAAATATCTCTATTTGATAGTCGTTCTCAACAGGGGCAGTGTTGTTCCCCCAGGGTATGTTTGGCAACGTCTAGTGACATTTTTGGTTGCTATCCCTGGATGGGGGGATTCTTCTGCCATCCAGTGGGTGGAGGCTGTTCAACACCCTTTGGTACACAGGCACAAACACAAAGAACCATCCAGCCCAAAATGCCGACGGTTGAAAACGCCTGCTCTGTTGTAACATCTAATGCCCTGTATTCCAATGATCAATTTTATATCTTTCCAAGTAGATCCTGAGCTTCTCGGGGGACAGGAACACTGTCTGATCTGTCAACGTGCTCCCAAGCACTAGCAGGTGCCTGGCCCCAAGCAGATGCTCACTAAACATTGGCAGGAAGACTGAGGAAGGGAATGAGTGTCCAGATGGGCTTATGAAACAGGATCCAAGAAACTGATTTCCTGGAAGGCATGATGGTTCCTTAAATGGCTATTGTATTAGAAACTTTCAGTTGCAGGGCATGCTTCCTCCCCGCCTTGCAAAACAAATTTAATCCAAAAGTTCCTGAACTCAAAGTCACAGGAGTCTGTCTACTAAACAAGCGCATCTATTACTATCTGTGCCTCTCACACTAATTATTAAGAAAGGGCCTCCAGGCTTTGTATAATTTCCAAAGACAGAAGAAATCACTTTTTGTTGTTGTTCAGTCGCTAAGTCGTGTCCAACTCATTGTGAACCCATGGACTGCTGCATGCCAGGCTCCCCTGTCCTTCACTATCTCCCGGAATTTGCTCAGATTCCTTCCATTGAGTTGGTGATGCCATCCAACCATCTCATCCTCGGCCGCCTATACTCCCATAAAAAGGCACACCCTTCTCATAGTACATAAGAATATTTTTCAAAGAAACAAAATTTCATGGCCCTTCACCCCACACCCAGTTCTAGTTTAAAACAAGGCTACGTGTGTGATGTCTTCATCTCTGCCCCTGCACGCTTGACTAAGGAACACACACATCAAGTGCTCAGTCCCCATGTAAGGGCTAACACGCTTCTCAGAAAGGACATTCAAATGTCAGATGGGATGATTTACACTGCATGTCAATAAAAAGAACTCTGAGGTTCAGCAAGTCAATAAAGCTTATTAGAACAATCTTAAAACTGAGTATCAGTGTAGCCTGATGAGGACCTCTGAAGTCAGACACTATCTCAAGGCAAGTGGCATTAAATAGACCATTCTGGAGGGAGAAATAAAATTAAAAGCTTCCATTATTTTGAGAGTTCATGTTCACTTAATAACACACAAGAAGCTTGAGGAATGTGTGTTTATATTCTCATAGTTAAAAACCTTCTGGACATTCATGTGTTTAAGTTCCCATAGATTGAAAGGCTCTGATGTGCCAGGCACTAGATCAGGCAGATCACGCTTATTCATTTTTATTCACCAACACTTCTGTGCTACTTTCTGCGTACTAGCAGAGAGAGAGAGCATGCATGCTCAGCGTGTTCTACTCTGTGTGACCCCATGGACTGTAGCCCACCAGGCTTCTCTGTCTATGGGATTTCCCAGGCAAGAATACTGGAGTGGGTTGCCATTTCTTTCTCCAGGGGATTTTCCCAACCCAGGGACTAAACCGCATTGGCAGGCAGATTCTTTATCACCAGTGCCACCTGGGAATCCCCAGATAGTCTCCTAAATCTTTTCCAATATTAACTCTTCTAGTCCTCGTTACAGCCCTATGAAATGGGTATGACATTATTATTCCCATTTTGCAGATAAGAAAACTGAAGCTCAGAGAAGCTAAGTGACATGCCCAAGGTGACCCAGCTGGTCATGCAAAGCCAGGCAGTCAGGCTCCGGAATCGATGTTCCCAACCCCTGTGCAGCAAGGCCTTGTATGCATTGCCTCAAATCTTCTCAATCAACTCCTGACCCACATTTGTTCTGCCTAATATTCCAAAATTAACATTTTACTTAGTTGCCAGTGTTTCAAAATCAAGAGACTTCTCACACAAAAGCTGGATTTATGGATTCTCTTGACAAACCAATGCCTACTTTCTTGCACAGCCTTGCTGTGAATGAAAGAGAGGTCGCGGGTGGGGCGCTGACCCACCGCAATCATTGGAGACACTTGTCTGGCCCTCTGACATCTGAGTTGGAGACCCTGGCCTACCTGTCTCACAGATGAAGATGCGGAGCCCGAGAGATGGTGAGGAACTTGGCCAAGGCCCAAATCTAGTGAATAGCAGAGGCTAGGTTTGAACTTGGCAGGGTCCCAACGGAAAAGACATTGCACTCTTGAACTGAGGCAATTCAGGGAGACGTCCTTTTATTTGGAAAAAAAAAAAAAAAGGAAGGTAACAAAGGCATGACAGGTGTGGAATGATAACCCTAGGCTAAAATATCAACAAAGCCATCATTATCCTCAGGAACTAGGAATGAGGGGAGGAGGTGGGGACAGAACTGGTCAGGGCAGGTGCTGTGAGAGAAGGACTGGTTGCCTTCAGGGGAGGGGCACAGAATACCTCAAGGGGAGGGAGTCAGGGGAACCAATGCCTTGACCTCCTTCCTGTCTTTCCCTTAAACCCAGGACACCCCCTACTATTGTCATTCAGTCACTAAGTCGTGTCTGACTCTGCGACTCCATGGACCGCAGTATGCCACTATCTCCTGGAGCTTGCTCAAATTCATGTCCATCAAGTCGGTGATGCCACTCAACCATCTCATCCTCTGTCACCCTCTTCTCTTCCTGCCCTTGATCTTTCCCAGCATCAGGGTCTTTTCCATTGAGTTGGCTTTTTGCATCAGTTGGCAAAAGTATTGCAGCTTCAGCATCAGTCCTTCCAATGAATATTCAGGGTTGTTTTCCTCTAGGATTGACTGGTTTGATCTCCTTGCTTGTCCAAGGGACTCTCAAGAGTCTTCTCCATGGATTGGCCCCTAATGGCCAAATCTAAAAGTCTAGCAAGGGGCCTGGATCTTGTAGGGCAGAGCAGGACAGGGTGGGTGTAGAGAACAAACAAGAGGAAGACAGACACCCGGCATACTACTCCCACTGGATTCTGAACCTCAAGCTTTCCCACTTCACTTCACTTGCGCTAACCTACTCAGCCTGTGTGCTATTCTAACAATACTAAGATCATGTTGTTATTCAGTTGCCAAGTCATGTCCAACACTTCATGATTCCATGGATTAAAATCATAGCAAACGCAAGTATGGTGCTCAAGACACACCGGCCACTCTTCCGGGAACTTTACACAGATTGACTCATTTTGTTAAGTGCCTCTTATGCCCAAGGCGTGGAACCCTCTCTGAACACAGAAGAATGGAGAAGCAGAGTGACAGCAATCTCAGCGATCCTCTTTTTTCTGATGAGGTCAGTTTATGCTATCACATCGCATCCTGCTTCAGCCTTGCATTCAAACCTGTGGGCAAAGAAGACTTCCAGTTCTAAAAACAAGGAAGCCAAAATATAACGAAAATGCAAAGGTGCAGTCCATGCTGAACATGAGTCCTGTTAACTAATGTAACTATAGTGATCTGTTCCTCTGTTTCCTGTGTCATAATTCAGTTCTCCCATGGACCACTCCCTGAGTTCCTAATGCTAACCTAGGATGAAAGAGAAATACATACAGGACTAAGCACTTGACAATGGCTTAAGAGCTATAGAACCTTAGTCCTTACAGGGAAATTTTCTAATCTTATGTAAATATGGGGGCAAAGGACTGGGAGGCTGAAGAAGGACAGGGATTCTGCGTCCCTTTGGATATCTTATTTGGGCAATATTTCCCAGGTGGCTCAGACAATAAAGAATCTGCCTGCAAAGTGTGAGACCTGGGTTCGATCCCTGGGTCAGGAAGATCCCCTGGAGAAGAGAATGGCTAGTATTCGTGCCTGGAGAATTCGACGGACAGAGGACCCTGATGAGCCACAGTCCACGGGTTGCAAAGAGTCGGACACAACTGAGCGACTAACACACTAAGACTTAATATGTCTCAAACTTGAGTCATTCATGTGCCAGCCTCAGGGTTTTTGCCATATTTTTACCAGCTACACTGTGACATTTTTCTCTTTAAAATCTGCAATTTTTAAATTTAAATTAATGTGTTTTTAATTATCCTAAATTAAATGCTAGTGCTAATGCACTATAGATCTAAGCAAATACATAACCATTAAAATGAATGATCTCACCTGTATAATATTTAACCCCCCCACCCCTGGTGGATTTTCAATAACACAAACATGCCTACCTTGGGAAATGTCAGTGTAGGTGTTAATAGCGTGTACTCCAGAGTCAGGTAGAACTGGGGTGAAGTCCCAGTTGAATCACTCATGAGGGTTTGCCTTATAGTTTGCCAAGAATTCAATAATGTGTAGGGTACTTAATACCATGCCTGGCCCATAGAAGGTACTCAGGAAATAATACATTTCAGAGTTCCACATGCCACACCTAGCTAGTTTCTAGTTCACCTAGACCCCGGTGGGTATATACCACTAACACTTACTTAAAACTTCCTCCTGAGAGAAAGGTGACAATCCAGAAACAATACCTTGTTAAGGAGTCTCAGAATCCCAGGTCCACCCAGAAGCTAGAGAGCTCCAGACTTTCACGTGGCCCAGGATAGGGGTTTCATAATGTGCAAAGATGCTCTCTAGGTAGTCAAATATTGCTGCCATTGGCCAGGAAGAACCTACCTTTAATTTCTGTGAAGAGGAACAGAGACTAGGAGATTTCACTTAACACTGACAAATTTATTCATGCATCTATCTACCACCCATCATCCATCTATTCATCTATCCATCCACCTGTCTGTTCATTCAACAAATCTTTGAGTAACTCCATTCCTCAGCATGGTCCTAGGAGTTGGATATATACAACTGAACCAGAGTAAAACAAATGCAGTTCTTACCCTCACAGAGCTCATAAGATTGTGGAAGACAGACACACACGTTCTCAGGATCCACTTTTTATACTCCCTAGATTTCCTGAAGGAAATCAGTCCCGAGTATTCATTGGAAGGACTAATGCTGAAGCTGAAACTCCAATACTTCGGCCACCTGATGCGAAGAACTGACTCATTGGAACAGACCCTGATGCTGGGAAAGACTGAAGGTAGGAGGAGAAGAGGGTGACAGAGGATGAGATGGTTGGATGGCATCACCGACTTGATGGACATGAGTTTGAGCAAGCTCCAGGAGTTGGTGATAGACAGGGAAGCCTGGCGTGCTGCAGTCCAAAGGGTCGCAAAGAGTTGGACACAACTGAGCAATTGAAGTGAGATTTGTTCAGCCCCACCTGTCTCCCAGGACATGGCCCTTTCCTAAAGGAAAGTCAGTTCTCACTGCAATGCCTCATCTTCTGATGGCCTCTGGCTGCTCCCAGCTCCTCTGGGTGAGGGTTGCTTTGGAATTCCTCATGCCTGCTGTGATTTCAGAACCCAAGTCCAGCCTAACTGGATGCTCGAATGCTAGGCTTCCTGCCACTACTCAGAAGCATCACATGATTAGATGTGGGGTCCTGCTTCCTCAAAGAGCTGCCCTAGCTGCTGAGCTAATTCTTCCACAGAGGAAATCTGACCAGTTGAAGGAGATGGAAAGACGACAACAGATATATCCTTCTCCATTCCAACAAATGTTCCCTACATAGCCGATCTGGAAGACCTCCCGTGTGATGGAGCAGCCCACTGTGGCTTTTTAAAAAGCTGGGATCAGCTCAGGAACACACCGTTTTGTATATGCTTGTCTTCCTTTTCCTGCCTCGCTCCCTTTTTCCTTCATTCGAGCTGCCCTCGTATTGTACCTTTCGACAAAGTCTTAGCAGGCTAAGTGTCATCTCAGGGTCTATGTTCAAGGAAACTTGAACTTAAAATCAATCAAATAACCATACAAATAAGTAAATATTTACAAGCTGCTATGAGCTCTTTCAATGGGCAAGAGTTTGACCTGGTCTAAGAGGAGAGAAAGTTCTAGTCACAGAGGCAATGTTTGATAGAAAAAGCAGCAGACTTAAATTAGGTTGAGGAAGAGGCATGAAGGATCATTCTGGGCAATTGGAAAGGCATATTCAAAGGCCCTGTGCTAGAGACAATATAGGCACATAGAGTTGAGTAAACAATGGAAGAGAGTGCTGGCAGGATGCTAGACGGAAACACTGGGGAGTGAAGACTAAGAGGACCATTCAGAATGTGCACCTGACTAATGAACTGCAGTGATTCCTGAACTTCCTTCTTCACTTGAAGAACTCAGTCATGTTCCTTGAACAAAGGTCTAAGACAGCCTGTGATTGATGAGGAGTTCAGATGATTCAGGATAAGTGTCTTCCACAAAATGCTGCTCACAGAGGTCTTCCGGACCAGGAAATGCAGACATGCCAATGTCTTCTACAGAGAGGTGTTTCATGGATCATAAAAATCAGGAAAAATAACCCTGTGAAGCCAAGCGGATGTCAGTTCGAAGTAGTCAAAATCTAACTGCAATATGACACAAATTTTTATATAATTGTACCATCTAGCACCAGGACTTCCCTGGTGACTCAGGTGATAAAGAATCTGCTTGCAGCATAGGAGATCGGGGTTCGATCCCTGGATCAGGAAGATCCCCTGGAGAAGAAAATGGCAATCCACTCCAGGGTTCTTGCCTGGAGAATTCCAGGGACAGAGGAGCTTGGCCGGTTACAGTCCGTTGAGTTTCAAAGAGTCAGACATGACTGAGGGACTAAATAACAACAACAAATATCTAACTCAGGTGCCAAGCAAGACTCTGACAGACAAGAAGGAGTAGGTGAAAAATGCCATTTGCGTGTTAATTACAGACAATCAGATATTTGACAAAGTTCTCCAGTGGAGCAAACAGAAAGGTCATCAAGGATAAGAAGATAGCATCTTTGCACTTCAGGCACAAGAGAGATGTCAGGGGGTCTCCACCACCCCCAGGACAGAAATGTGGAGCGGGGTGAGAGAGGCAGCCCTGGGCCCTCCCCTTCACTTTCTTTCGGTGAAAACCTGTCCACTTCCATCTGTTTTACATGTTGGGTATCCGTGTACATTCCACTCAAAGAAGGAGAACTCTGCCGCCTTGTTGAAAAGATACCAGCCCAGATACTTGCAAAGAAGCCTGCTGCTGCTGCTGCTGCTAAGTCACTTCAGTCGTGTCGCAGTCACAGCCTACCAGGCTCCTCCATCCCTGGGATTCTCCAGGCAAGAACACGGGAGTGGGTTGCCATTTCCTTCTCCAGTGCATGAAAGTGAGAAGTGAAAGTGAAGTTGTGCAGTCATGTCTGACTCTCAGCGACCCCATGGACTGCAGCCCACCAAGGTCCTCCATTCACGGGATTCTCCAGGCAAGAGTACTGGAGTGGGGTGCCATTGCCTTCTCCAACATAGAAGCCTAAACCCCTACAATGTATGTCTGCTTGTATAGACCCCCTGACAGCCTTGCCTCTACCCAATACCTGATTTATACTATGATTTGCCTAATAATTCCTCACTTTCTTTCTTTCTTTTTTAAATATAGGCAACACATATGTAAACATCAGTGTCTCAGTCGCGTCCAACTCTTTGTGACCCCATGGACTGTAGCCCGCCAGGCTCCTCTATCCATGGGACTCTCCAGGCAAGAATATTGGAGTGTAATATGAAGGAATATGAAGGAATATGAAGGAATCCATGTCTTCCTCCAGGGGACCTTCCCAGTCCAGGGGTCAAACCAGGGTTTTCCCGCATTTCAGGCAGATTTTTTACCATGTGCGCCACCAGGGAAGCCCCAAGAATACTAGACTGGGTTGCCAGTCTAGGGGATCTTCCCAACCCAGGGATTGAACCTGGGTCTCCTGCATTGCAGGTGGCTTCTTTACCAACTGAGCCACCATGCATTTTCCTCAGAATAGAAGAGAAGTGAGTTGAGACTATAACCTCAGTGCAGGGACTTTGGAATTTACAGGGAATGAAAACTCATACACCTACCAACGCAGCTCAGAAGCAATGGCTGGGAGCAGCCAGGGAGGCACCAGGTATGGAGGAAAACCCATTCTAAGCGCCATTGCTTTTTCCATAAGTGGGAACAAAACCCCAATGTGGTCAAATGTTCACATTTCTCAAGAGAAGCCATAATTCAGATTTCATATCAAATATTCTAACCTTTTAAAACTTAGTAAATGATTTGCAGTGAGCAAAAATAGGAACACTAAACTAAATTAAGAGGCAACAACATGAAACACCATGAGAACCGACCCAAACAGGTTCCCGCTTTGAATCGGATGCTCTGGCACACTGCCTTAGGGAATGGTCCCTTAAGGGAACATTCGATGAGCATGAGGTTCATTTTGCTCTTGGGTGGGTTGCCTTGGGGTGAAAGTAGAAACCATTTCTCTTCCATCTTTAAAAATGAAATCAATATTTTTGTTTTCCTTGGCAGGATTCATTGATCATCTGGGAGCTAGGAGAAATGATGATATCCAGTCAGTCTAGAGATTTGGTGACAGTACCTAGAAGAAATGTATCAGGTAAAAGTGCAGGCAGGAGCCTCTTTATCTGCTATAGTCATGAGAGCCCCATAATGGTATCCCAGCGTTGGGCATCTGACTAGGCTCTGGGGTTCTTGTTGTTGTCATCATTTTTAAAATTCACATTACCAATTCTATCATGTGGCTGCAAACTCACATGAGGCTCTCGGATTCAGGTGGACACCAAAGTGCACTGCCCTAGAAAACAGAATAAGATGCAATAATCTGGAACTTCCCTGGTGGTCCATTGACTAAGTCTCCTCGCTCCCAATGCAGGGGACCTGGGTCCGATCCCTGGTCAGGGAACTAGATCCCTGCTGCAACTAAGAGTTCACAAGCCGCAACTAAGATCCTGCATGAAGCAACTAAGACCTGGAACAACAAAATATATATATGTGCTCAGCTTAGCATGACCATGTGGAATATATATACACACTACTCCATGCAGTCACGCGGAGCTAGATGCCCTGTTACCTGGAGGCTGCCAGGCTCCGCTGGTCTCCCCTGTGCTCTCTGCCCAGGCAGGAGGCCCATCTGGACAAACAAAGGCCGCTGGTTTCCAGGCGGGTCTGGTCAGTGGGGAGTGTCAGCAGGGGGAGAGGGGAGACGGGAAAGGAGGGAGGAAGGGAGGAGGGAAAGAGGTTTACTCCCCAGACTCTCTCCTTGCAGGATAGCTGCAAACCAGCCACATCCACAATCACAGCCCAGGATTCTTGCTGCCCAAAGGCCCGTATGCTGCTCCCTCCCCAGCATCTTCCGTCCTGGAGAGGGTGTCTGCGTGCTCTGTCCACTCTGCGATCCCGTGGGCTGTAACCCTCCACGCTCCTCTGTCCTTCGAATTCTCCAGGCAACAATACTGGAGCGGGTTGCCATTTCCTAATCCAGGGGGATCTTGACTGAACCCTCGTCTCCTACATCGCCTACATTCAGATTCTTTACCACTGTGCCACCTGGGAAGATGGTCTATTTCCAGCGTGAAATGAGAATATCTCCTGCCATATCAATAAAACAGAAATGTCATGGCCATCAGCAATGTCTGGCCTCCAAGTGTGAAGGAGGGCTTCCAAAACTTCAATCCACCAGAGGCCACCCCACCCCCACGGTGATTGCTGAAGAGCTGGGGGAATGCAAGAAGTGAACAAGGAAACAGGATTAGCCCTAGAACAGCCAAAGTGCATATGACAGGAATTAATTTAGGGAGACCAGAGGCTTGCATCTTCCCATACATAGAATGCTAAATTCCTTAACTTGATAGCTGATCTTTGATGTTCTGACTTCCCCTCCTGCCTCCTAGGAGCAGTTTTCTCAGAGCTATTGAGATGTTGTCTCCTGGGCTAAACATTGCCACCAAATAAAATAACTCTACTTTTCAGGTTGTCAGCACTTGTGATTTCCCCACAACCCCAGCCATGCTCTGGTCAACAGTTCCTCAATTAAATTGCCCAATTTGAGTGTGCCAAGAAAACCAAGTCCCCGAAAACTGAGTTCCTCCGCTGAGTTCATGACTCACCTCTCTATCCAAAATTCTAACCAACCCCTTTCTGGTGCAACACCGTTCCCCTCAAGACTGGGGAAAAAAGGAGGGAATAGGACCCTTTGGCGCCCTCCCAATCACAAGAGCTGTTCCTTGTTCCCCATTTCTTATTTTGGGGAACAAGGTTTCAGCCTCCTTGATCTTCCCAGAGTTCCAAAGGGCAGATTCAAAGTTACTGATTAGAGGAGGTGGGAGGGCAGAAAGAAGGGAAAAGCAATCAGGAAACAGTAACGCAGTGGATAGCATGGTCCAGTTCCTCCTGGGGTATTTGCAAAGCTAACTGATACAGATGTCTGAGTTCTGCTTTGGGGTGGAGGGGCCCCCACCCAGGTGGAGGAAGGTGACTTCTAGCTGAGCACGAGCACAGTGACCTTAGCCTGGCTATAATCAGAAGGTTGATGATGGAGACTCCTGAATCACCACCCTGTAACCCTCCTCCCCCACCATCAGAGGAAGGCCACAGGCTGCAGACCTCCCCACCCCCCCCCCCCCACCAAGTTTGACCTATAAAAACTCTTCCCCTAAACCATTTGGGAGTTGGTGTTTTTTGAATATGGACCACCTGTTCTCTTTGCTTTGTCCTGCAATAAACCAATCTCCACTCCAAACTCTATCACGTTTCAGTTTGTTCGGCCTCACTGTGCCAGGCACAGGAATTTGAGTTTGACCACACATCCAGTTTTCTGCCAGGAGCCTCATCCCTACACACACCAAAACTCACTGCTCACTGAGGGCAACAAAAAAATATTTTATGTATGCTGTGTATGTGTGTGTTAGTCGCTCAGTCATGTCAGATTTTTCGCAACCCCATGGACTGTAGCCTGCCAGGCTTCTCTATCCACGGGATATTCCAGGTAAGAATACTGGAATGGGTAGCCATTCCCTTCTCCAGGGATCAAACCCAGGTCTCCTGCATTGCAGGCGGATTCTTTACCATCTGAGACAGCAGGGAAGCCCCATTTGTGGGGCCTGTATTCTGCAGTAAATGGATGCCATGACAAGATGCAGAGAAAAGGCCCCCCCTGCAGATATTCCGGAGCCCTTGCACAGACGACCATTTCTGCAGTTCTGTGTCTCTTCCCTGATAACACAGTCGAGGGACTGAGCCAGTTCCCATACTACTTCCTTCTTGCTATGATGCTGCCTACATCAGAGTGACATAAGAGTCCAAGACCTCCTCTTCTAGCCTAACCACCGAGGTTGAACATAATCTATGCTTATGGAAGCCTGGAGCATCTGAGAGTTCTGACTCTCCTCCCATGTCAGAGAATTCAATTCTCAAGTCAAGGCTCCAGGGCGACAGACACATGATAAAAGAAATGTTCACATATTGAGCTATGGGGAGTCATTCCGGATTATACATGAATTAACTGGAATTTTAAGCAAACTAGGACAGCCTATCTGTGGCCAATCAGACGAAGATTGCACACTGCTTTAACTACTAAAGAGAAGGGCACACTGACTGGAAGTCAAGAGTGTCCTGTTGAAAAACGAAGATGAAGTCCCTCCCTCGCCGGGACACCAGTGCTAATCCTCCTCTGATGGTACGACTCCCTTCCCGAGTGCCGAGGCCATACTCACTGGCTGTGTGCCTGCCGATCTGTCCCTGAAGGAACGGGTCCCTGACTTGTCTGATATTCTTTGCTCTGACAAGTCATAAAACTGCTGAAAACTCTGCTTCTCCGGAGCAGTTCTTCAGAGTTATCTGAGAAGCTGTATCTCCTGGGTTATAGTCTTCAGTTTGTCTCAAATAAAACTCTTTCCTGTTTCTATTACAGATTGCTTATTGATTCTTCTCATCGACACACAGAAAGGTTTGTCTCTCTCCCCTTCACATTTTTGCATTCCCTCCTTCATGTATTATTATATAATAATCATCCTGTGGCAGATTTTATCTTTTTTCCCCTAAATTCTGCCTCAAAAATTTTCATAAAAGCAGATATTATCATGAACTTGTGGAAGGACTCTAAAATTCATGGAGGGTAATTTGTCTCAACATAACAAAACCTTGCAAATGTACTTGTTCTTCAACAAACTCCTTATTTGGGTACTTATTCTAAGACACTCTGTGGATCTGGGCTCTAAGACATCTGTGCAAACATGGTTAACAGTTTTCAATTGGGAAAAAAAAAGGATACAACATAAAATGTCCTCCCATAGAAAACTGGTTAAATAAAGCATGGAATACTGCACAGCCAATAAAAATAATGGTGTAAAGACTATTTGCTGATGTAGAAAGATGTTTTTGAAACATTGTTGAATTTTCAGAGCAGGTTTTTGTGTGCTGTGTGCATCTGTGATCCAGCTTCTGTAAACAAAATATATAAAGACAGCGGTGTACAAAAATGTCCTCTGAGAAGACAGGACTATGTTTGGAACTCACGTAAGATCAACCAGTGGTTGTGGAAAGGAGGGCAATCCTTGTCCCTCCCCTCCACCCTGACTCACAGTGGGTTAGAGCAGACAGGAGTCGAGAGCTAGGGCTTTGGGCTCCTGCATCTGTGGATACAACTATGCTGGGGGCAGGCGGATGTGCTCTTGCCACTGAATACAAGATGTGGAAACTGACCACCACATGCTTAGATAGTCTTTGTATTCCCATCATGCACCCAGCACTCTGCTAGGTCCTGAATAGTAGTGAATAATATAGTAGTGAATAAATATAATAATAATTATATAATAATTGTATATAATAATTATATAATTATATAATAATAATAATAATATAGTAGTGAATAAATAGTAGTGAATAAAATATAGCCATGCCCACACGGAGCTTGTGGTCTAGAGGGGGGGTCAGCACACTCCTCTGCCCAAGGGCCAGATTCAGCCTGCCACTTGCTTTTGTCAATAAAGTTTTATTGAAACACTGTCAAGTTCATTTGTGTACATATTATCTATGACTATCTTCTCACTCCCCCTGGAGAAGGAAATGGAAACCCACTCTAGCATTCTTGCCTGGGAAATCCCCATGGACGGAGGAGCCTAGTGGGCTACAGTCCACAGGGTCGCAAAGAATCAGACACAACCAAGCGACTAAACAGCAACATTTTCTCACTCAAGGGCAGAGTTAAGTCGTTGTGACAGAGACTGAACAGCCTACAAAGCCAAAAATGTTTACTCTCAGGAATCCGTTTATCCATTCGCAGAAGAGGGGTGCCAACCCCTGGCCTAGAAACTTGCTACTAAACTTGAGGTACCTGGACTAGGTGCATCAGCAAAAATCTCAGTTCATCCAGGACTTTAAAACCTGGAGTCTGCCTGTGAGCAATGCACCCACTATAATTAAAAATCACTAACTAGAGGGTTCAAGCCCCCATTGCTCTGTTCCTGTTTTGCGTATTTAAATGCTTGTGTAGGCAGGGTTCCCAAGTGAGAAAAAGACTCCTCAAGAGGTACCTTCAGGAGAATTGTCCTGCCAGAGCCAATCTCCCAGCACCAGTGCTTCCGAGGAGGCTATCCAAGTCCTGACTCTTCCACCCAACAGGGTCTGCTTCACTCAGTAAGAATGAATCCACATCATCAGCTCAGACTTACCTATCCTATATTAATTATAGGCACAGCATTGAGCTTAAACGAACCATTCGGCCACAAGCGGTAATATTCGAGCCATCAATTTTATGACACCGCTCAGGAAAATGCAGTGATACATCATCCCACCCAAACACAAAGGTCAAATGATATTAATTAATGCGGCGACACAACTCACTGCAGCTAAATGGGTATTCTTGATTATGGCTCCTTGATTGAGAACTAATGCCTCATTAATCTTAAACATATCAACCGGAGGACATCGGCGAAGTCAAATAGAATAATGGCCAACATTTCAATGAACACAGCCTCATGCTCGCTGGGTAAGAAGCAAATCCTAGAGATGTGGTTGTATCTTCTGCCTCCTTCACCCACATGGATTTACTGAGAGCTTTGTAAAGAAATAGGCTTGATACCAGTCTCGGAAACCTGTGTGTGCGTGCGTGTCTAGATCTCTCTCTCACACGCACACAGCATTTTCAGATAGGCAGGCAGGCAGGCATTTTCTCTTGAGGTTTTCACTTACATGTTACAGTAGGAAGACAGAAATTGATGGGCTTACATGGCTCCAAGCCCAGCGAGTAACCTTCCCTCTGAGGTCCCTGTATCCATATACTTCTGCTTATTTATCACAGGTAAGTGGTCAGGAGGAGTCCAGGGGACAGAAGGTCTCTGGATCAGTGATGCAGGCATGGCATGCTCTGTATCCATTTCAGTTTAGGCAGGATGGTCCTCGTCGGTCTGAGAATGCTTGGGGGCCGGAGAAAGGGAGATGGCAGCTCAAACCCAGAGCCCCGATGGAGCAGCCGTGTCCTCACCCTGACACAGGTCAGCAGAGGTCTACTGCCCTCTCTAGTCTCCACAGTGCCTCCTGACAGTGAGTTTTAGCTCTTCATTGAATTTCTAGAGAAATGACAGTGAAACCACCCCCCCCCCACACACACACATACACACACGTGCATGGAGAGCTCGGTGATTTACACTAATTGCAGTAAGGTCATTTGTAAAGCTTCAAGGTGGGGGCTGCTGTTCAAAGGAATTCAGGCTTCTCCGTTTTCATGGCACATGGTACTTAGCAATGGGGATGAAAGGGTTACCCATTAGTGATCTCACTTTAATGAATAGATAAAATTTGAGTCAATTACAGAAGTAGCTTTTGTCGAAGAGAGTTGCCTAAGCAATGTTAACCTTTTTTTTTCCCTCTCTGTCGCAAACCATGTTGCAGCTGCATCCTTTTCATATAAACAGAGCCTTCTAAAGAACACGAAAACTCTTTGTTCTTTGAAGGAAGTTATTCTCCTTGTATCTCTCTCTCTTTTTTTTACTTTTTTAAAAGGGTTTTAATGTTTTGTGTCAAGGTAAATTCAACTTGATCCCATTCCTAAAGATTGCAACTGGGTGGAGGATTTCTACAGTTCATCTGTCTGTATATTTAAGCTCAACACTTAACTCTTACTGTGCAGAATATATACTTTGTGGGCAACTTATTTTCCTTTTTTTTTTTTTTCGAATCTCAGTAATTTTTACTCTCCACTTGATTCATGCCAGCAGGTGTATGGTTGGCAATTCATGTTGACATGCATTCAAATTTTAAAGGTTGTGACAATAATGATTCTTGCTTTTAAATGTTTTCCGCATCTCAGATGCTGGAGTTTCACAAACATCATATCAAATTTCCCAAACCTGCCCCCAGATGGGAACTAGGGCTCCAAAAGGTTAAGAGCCTTATTTACCCAAATCAAGAGTGTTGATTACTGGCAGGACTTTAACAGTTTCCCTAATGGCTCAGACAACAATCTGGCCACAATGCGGGAGACCAGGCTCAATCCCTGGGTCAGGAAGATGCCCTGGAGGAGGGTAGGGCAACCCAATCCAGTGTTCTTGCCTGGAGAATCCCGCGGACAGCAGAGTCTGGGGGGGCTACAGTCCGTGGGGTCGCAGAGTCAGACAGAACTAACATTTTCACTTTTCATCCAGGTCCTACGGCACACTTACCTCTCAACGCACACTTCCCCATAGAAGTTACCAGAACAAAAAAGAAAGAAAGAAAACCCAGAAACTACATAATAATGTCCCAAACCAAAGAGCATCACCTTTGAGAGGAGGAGAGAGGTGCATGTCATTTATATGCTCCTCCAAGGGCACTGAGCGCAGAATTCCCAACTCCTATTGGGCTGTTCTGCACATTCCTTATCAATAAATAATACTTCAAAAAGGTCCCCAGAGATATTAATCCAAACAAACTAGAAGCTAATTGCCATTTTCCAGCACGGAGCTGCAATGATGATCATTCTTTCGTTCCTTCCACACGCCGCCAGTCTGGAGCTCAGGGCTCTGCTCTCTGACTTGGAGCTGCAGCTCCTCGGTGGTCAGGAGAGGGACACAGTCAGACCAGAGAGGTCTAGATGCGGGTCTGCCTCCTGGCCGTGAAGTCCTGAGCTAGCGCCTTGGCGACAGTGAGAAGTGCTAGCCGCCCGGTCGTGTCCGACTCTTTGCGACCCCATGGATGGTAGCCCGTCAGACTCCTCTGTCCATGGGATTTCCCAGGCAACAATACCAGAGTGGGGTGACATTCCCTCCTCCAGGGGATCTTCCTGATCCAGGGATCGAACCTGAGTCTCTTGCATTGCAGGCGTATTCTTTACTATCTGAGTCACCAGGGAAGCCTCTATAAGTTGGAGATATTAAAATTAGCTGTGAAACGTTGTTTCAGAGTCCATATAATAATCTTTGTTGGAAAAGACTCTGATGCTGGGAAAGGTTGAGGGTAGGAGGAGAAGCGGGTGATAGAGGAAGAGGCGGTTGGATGGCATCCTTGACTCCATGGGCAGGAGTTTGAACAAACTGGGAGACAGTGAAGGAAAGGGAAGCCTGGCGTGCTGCACTCCATGAAGCTGCAAAGACACGACTGAGCGAATGAACAACAATAATAATACATTGTAGTGTAACCCTACCATCAGGTCTCAAATGGTTCAAGATCAGTAATGGGAAGGGGGTTCAGGAAAGCAAAGAATGCTTTCAAAATCAACTCACTTTCTTCTTTTTGTTTCATGAAAACCCTGATGGAAGGCACAACCCCAAACAGGACTTTTTTTTTTTTTTACCAGCGTCCCTACCACCCCCGCTTCCCTCAGATATTACAACTATTTCCAGGCATTTCTCTCCCAAAAGCTGCAGCCTGTGTGCCCTTAATCTCTTTCCTTCTGTTTCTGCAGCCTGAAAAACAAGTCTGGCTGAAGAAGCAACCTCCTGGGAGACCAAGGAAAGGGAAGACACAGACTAGGTCAAGCCAGAATCCCGTTACTAGGAGTAAGAAGCCTGGGGATCCTCAAATGTGATTAAGTTTGCTGAGAGCATAAACTGAGACACTCTGGCCACTGCCCTGTCCGTGGTGTGTTATGGTCATGGATCAAGGTCAGCTGGCTGCCTTGAGTGAGGGCCAGTGGAAAGCTTCCCACAAGTTGGTCTGGGGGAAATTCACCAAGGAAGATACTCCACATTCTACCGTCTTCCTGTGGGTTCAGCCCTGGCTCATCCTAGGTGGGGCTTCCCCACCTAGGTAAAGAATTGGCATGCCATTGCAGGAAATGCAGAAAGTGTGAGTTCAATCCCTGGCCTGAGAAGATCCCCTGGAGGAGGAAATGGCAACCCACTCCAGTATTCTTGCCTGGGAAATCCCATGGACAGAGGAGCCGGGTGGGCTACAGTCCATGGGGTCGCAAAGGATGAGACATGACTGAGCATGCAGGCACGCACACATCCCAGTGATTCCACCTGTTCTAAGGCAGGGGTGCTGGGTATGTGTGTGTTGGGAGAATCACCCTCCCTTCTCACGGTGTTCTGTTCTGTGGGTGCTAGCTCTGTATGGCTGACTTAGTGTAGGGTCACTGTTGTGAAGGCACAAGTCAATGAGTCCGGAGCAAGATGAGCACGTGAGGTCACTTTCCTCACAAGTGAGAACTTACACTCAGGGGAAGGAAATGGCAACCCACTCCAGTACTGTTGCCTGGAAAATCCCATGGACAGAGGATCCTGGTGGGCTACCGTCCATGGGGTCGCAAAGAGTCGGACACGACTGAGCGACTTCACTTTCACTTTCTTTCTGGAGGCCACTGCCTTCTAAGGGTGGGTGGTGGAAAAGACCAGAAATGAACCAGAACAGTCTTCTTGCCCACATTCCCCATTTTGCCGGCACCCACCGGAAGTCGGTGAACCTGCACTGAGCCAGGAGCCCGGGGTCTCACTTCTCATCTCATCTCATCTCATGCAGCAACTAACTCTGAACAAACCTTTAACGCTTTCTCTCTTTTCTACGATGTTTGACATCCAGCATTTGTTAAGCATCGTTTAATGCCGAGTTCCTCATAATAGTCTCTCATTTCATAGGGGAAAAAGGCTTTAAGTTTTTGTCTTCCCTTTTAAAGGAAAGTAAAGCTCAGATAGGGTAAGTAACTCACGCAAGGTCACACAGCAGTTCATGGCAGCGGTCAGAGGGATATTTTCTGTACTCTACTATGCCCTCCAGTAGGTGCCCCCGGTACTCTATTACCCAGCAAAGAGGTGCATTAGATAATTTCTAAGCCACTGTGAGCCCTGACTATGCATGTGAGTTTTATCTAACACACTTGTGAGAAGACAGAGCAAGGAAACCTCTTTGGATCACTCAGACTGCAGAAGCACCGGGGCGGCGCCATGACAGGCACACCCCAGAATGTAAGCCCTGGCTTCTGATTTCTCCAGCTTACTTGCACTTGGGCAGATTTAGCGGTGATCATAGTGTTGCAGTGAAAAAGGAAAAAAAAAAAAGGAATGAGTTTTTTTCCTCCCTTCCTGAGAACAAAGAAGATAAAGAGAACAATGAGCAGGCCTGAACATTCCTAGGTTTTTAATTTTAATTGGCCCTGACTCTGCAAGTCTGTAACTAAGTTTGCTTTTCCACCCCCTAACTGCAGGAGCTACTTGTGCTAAGTCACCTCAGTTGTCTCCGACTCTGTGACCCTATGGACTGTAGCCTGCCAGACCTCTCTGTCCATGGGGATTTTCCAGGCAAGGATACTGGAGTGGGTTGCTGTGCCCTCCTCCAGGGTATCTTCCTGACCCAGGGGTTGAACCAGCCTCTCTTAGGTCCCCTGCATTGGCAGGCAGGTTCTTTACCACTAGCACCACCTGTACACTTCACACCTGTTTTCCCTTGGCTCTGTGCTAAATGCATCCCCTACCTGGTGCTGACCCTTACAACACCCTTCGCCACGTAGTCACACATGAGAAAGAAGGCTGCAGAGCCACGGAACGGCCAGACTCAATTACTGGGTTACCGACGCCTGTGTATGACTGTCTTTGAAACAATGCAAGAGGAAGAAATCAAGATCCTGACACCTCTGTTCCTCGTCACTGACTCCTGACTGTGAGCCCTCATCTTACACAGCTCCTAGACTCCTCATGGAGGCGGTGGGGGCACACAGTTCTTGAGGCGTGGGCCTTCAGTGTTTCCCTCTCCTCGGCTGAGAATCAAAGCCACCTTTCTATTTCCTCCAAACTCCATCTCTGTATGTTTTATTTGGCTTCAGTGGGCAGAGAAAGCCAAGATTTTGGCCAGAAACAAGAGGATGTCGGGCTGCCTGATCTACTGCACGCTCTCAGACATCTCAGTGCAGGGTTCCACCTGGGCAGGAGGGCGGGCAGGTCCAAAGGTGTGCGGTTCCGGAGTGTGGAGTGACTGGTAAACAGACCGAGGACAAGGAAGCCTTCCCCATCGGGGAGCATCTGCCTCCCCAAAGCAAATAAAATTATATTAAAGACAGAAATATTAGAGGCCCTGATAATGTAATCATAAAGTAATCACTTTGAATTAGGATAATGGCTGTGTCCAACTCCTATTGCATTTATTTTGAATATCACATTCTTTCAACTCTCATTATTTTAATTATGTTCAATTACAGACATTTGCATATGCTTTATCATGGATATTAGTGAGGGGGAAAAGACTTCCCTGAGTTAAATGATGAACAGATATTCCATATTATGTTACACTTGCACCACCTGAAAATTTGATTTACTACAGCCCAAAGAAAGGTCCTGAGACAGACACTGATTTGAAGTGAGTCTGAAATTTCTGTGATGATGTGGGGAACCCAAGTATAGAGACAGTCATTCAGAAAATAAAAGAGAGGTGATGAAGGCCTGGGCTGGACTGAGGCAGAGATTTGAGGCTTGGCTCTGGCTGTGTGACCTCAAGAAAATCAGGCAACCTCTCTGGCACTCAGTGTCTGCATCTATAAAACGTGGGATACATAATTGTAGGGATTATCTAAAGTGATGCTTAAAAGTGCTTAAGTCAGCATTGGCGCACCAAATAGGTTGAAAAAGTTAGCTATACTTTTTGACAAATGGTACTAACACAATTGAACACTATGGGGGGAGAAAAAGAACTTTAACCTAAACATCACATCTTATATAAAATTTAACTTAAAATGAATCACAAACTTAAGTGTCAACTTCTAAAGTGTACAATGTCTTAAAAAACTGTAGGAGAATATTTTTCCCATTAGGGAAATGCAAATTAAAACCACAATAAGATATAACCACAATCTATAAGAATGGCAAAAATTTAATAACAATAATGACAATACCAAGAGCTTTCCCAATGGCTCAGCGGGTAAAGAATCCACCTGCAATGTAGGAGACACTATATCCTTTTTGATGAAATGCCTGTTCATTTCTTCTGCCCATTTTTTAATTGGATTATTTTGAGTCATAAGTTTTGCAGATTTAAAAATAAAATTATGACTCAAAACAGAAAAAACAAACCTGATAAATTAGATCTCATCACAATGAAAAACTTTAATTCTGCAAAAACTTTAATGAAGAGGAATAGAAGACAATGTACAGACTCTGAGGAAATATTTGCAAACCATGTATCTGAAAATGAAGAATATCTAGGATATATAAAGAAGTCTCAAAACACAAAAGGAAAAAACTAGTAATCCAATTAAAAAATGGGCAGAAGAAATGAACAGATATTTCATCAAAAAGGATATAGTGACAGTCCAAGATGTTCCACATCATTAGCCATTAGGGAAATGCAAATTAAAACCACAATAAGATATAACCACAATCTATAAGAATGGCAAAAATTTAATAACAGTAATGACAATACCAAGAACTTTCCCAATGGCTCAGCAATGTAGGAGACACAGGATATGCAGTTTAGATCCCTGGTTGCGGAAGATCCCCTGGAGGAGGAAAATGGCAACGCATTCAAGTATTCTTGCCTAGAAAATCGCATGGACAGAGGAGCCTGGCAGGTTACAGTCCATGGGGTCTAAAGAGTTGGACACGACTGAGCAACTACACATGCACAATACCAAATGGGAGGATGTGGAGAACCTAGATTACTCTTACATTACTACTGGGATCGTAAAATGGTACACATGCTCTAGAAAACAAGTTGCCAGAGTCTTATAAATGAAACTTGCAACTACCATATTGTCCAGCCATTGCATTGCTGGGTGTTTATCCCTGAAAAAGGAAGACTTCCTGTTCACATGAATACCTGTACATGAATGTCCATAGCAGCTCCACCCATAAAACCCCAAATAGGTCCAATGTCCTTCAACAGGTGATTAGTTAAGCGCTCTGTGCTACATCCACACCCTGGAATACTGTACTACTCAGCCATGAACAGGAAAAAACTATTGACACATGTGATCTGGATAAATCTGCAGGGAATTAGGCTGAGTGAAAAAAGCCAATCCTAAAAGTCGAATATTCTATTATTCCATTTATGTGACATTTTTGAAAGAACAAGTTTGTAAAAGGCGAACAGATGACTGGTTGCCAGGGTTTTAGAAATGGGGTTGGGGATGAGAGGGAGGTAAACATGGTAACAGAAGAGAACTTTGCAGAGATAAAGCTGCTCAGTATTGTAAGATGAGATGCTAGAGTTTTGCAAAATGTTCATCACTGGAGACAAAAATGGGCAAAGTACACACATTATCTCTCTCTATATATATATTTTACTCAAACTGCAGTGAATCTATGATCAGCTCAATAAAAATTCAAGTTGAAAAATATGGAGGATATTCTGATGGAAAAAAAAAACAATTATTGCTATAAAAAGGAAGGTTTCTTGGATGATATATTGGTGGATACTAATTTATTCTTAAGTCTGCATAAAATCATAGCACAAGTTGCCCTGACCTCTTTCTTCCCAAATCTGGGGGCTGCTGCTGGATTGTGGAGTACCTGGCCTTCTCCTGGAGGCAGCCAGGGGCTTCATTTCCCCCACGGAGCCATTGCAGTGGCTGGCTGTGCACTGGATTCTTGCCTTTGTGGCCAGCTTGCGCCAGGTGCTGGGGGTGCACAGCTGCCTAAAAGTTACAGTGTCCCAACGGGACACATTAGAGGGAGGATGCTTAAGAAAGTCCCAAGCGAGGCAGCTTCACCTGGGAGGCAAGTGAGCCACCTGTGCTGACTGTGGAGTCAGCCTACCTGGGTTTGAACTCTGCTACTGACCAGCCTGTGTGGCCTTGTTCACAGCACTTAGTTCCTCTGGGCTGCATTTCCTCATCTGCAAAAGGGAAAGAATAATAGCAACTATATAGCATATTTCATCAAGGGGCAAACAGAATGAAAACCACAATCACAGAAAACTAACCAAATTGATCACAAGGTCCACGACCTAGTCTAACTCAATGAAACATGAGCCATGCTATGTAGGCCCACCCAAGACGGACAGCCAAGACGGACACCCAAGACAGACGGAGCTCTGACAAAACGTGGTCCACTGGAGAAGGGAATGGCAAACCACGTCAGCATTTTTGCCTTGAGAACCCCATGAACAGTATGAAAAGGCAAAAAGATAGGATACTAAAAGATGAACTCCCCAGGTCAGTAGGTGCCCAATATGCTACTGGAGATCAGTGGAGAAATAACTTCAGAAAGAATGAAGAGATGGAGCCAAAGCAAAAACAACACCCAGTTGTGGATATGACCGGTGATGAAAGTAAAGTCCAGTGTTGTAAACAACAATGTTGTATAGGAACCTGGAATGTTAGGTCCATGAATCAAGGTAAATTGGAAGTGGCCAAACAGGAGATGGTAAGAGTGAACATCGACATTTTAGGAATCAGTGAACTAAAATGGACCAGAATGGGTGTATTTAACTCAGATGACTATTATATCTACTACTGTGGGCAGGAATCCCTTAGAAGAAATGGAGTAGCCATCATAGTCAACAAAAGAGTCTGAAATGCAGTGCTTGGGTGCAATCTCAAAATGATCAGAATGATCTCTGTTCGTCTGCAAGGCAAACCATTCAATATCACAGTAATCCAAGTCTATGCCCCGACCAGTTAACACTGAAGAAGTGTAAGTTGAACACTTCTATGAAGACCTACAAGATCTTCTAGAACTAACAACCAAAGAAGGTGTTCTTTCATCATAGGGGACTGGAATGCAAAAGTGAGAAGTGAAGAGATACCTGCAGTAACAGTTCACTTTGGCCTTGGAGTACAAAATGAAATAGGGCAAAGGCTAACAGAATTTTGCCAAGAGAACATATGGGTCATAGCAAATACCCCCTTCCAACAACACAAGAGAAGACTCTACACATGGACCTCACCAGATGGTCAACACCGAAATCAGATTGATTATATTCTTTGCAGCCAAAGATGGAGAAGCTCTATACAGTCAGCAAAACAAAGACCAGGAACTGACTGTGGCTCAGATCACAAAATCCTTATTTCAAAATTCAGGCTTAAATTGAAGAAAGTAGGGAAAACCACCATAGAAGGCAATGACACCCCACCCCGACTCCAGTACTCTTGCCTGGAAAATCCCATGGAAGGAGGAGCCTGGTAGGCTGCAGTCCATGGGGTTGCTAAGAGTTGGACACGACTGAGTGACTTCACTTTCACTTTTCACTTTCATGCATTGTAGAAGGAAATGGCAACCCACTCCAGTGTTCTTGCCTGGAGAATCGCAGGGACGGGGGAGCCTGGTGGGCTGCTGTCTATGGGGTCACACAGAGTCAGACACGACTGAAGTGACTTAGCAGCAGCAGCAGCAGGGAAAACCACCAGACCATTCAGATATGGCCTAAGTCAAATTCCTTACGATTATACAGTGGAATTGACAAATAGATTCAAGGGATTAGATCTGATAGACAGAGTGCCTGAAGAACTATGGACGGAGGTTTGTGACATTGTACAGAAGGCAGTGATCAAGACCATCCCCAAGAAAAGGAAATGCAAAAAGGCAAAATGGTTGCCTGAGGAGCCCTTACAAATAGCTGAGACAAGAAGAGAAGCTAAAGGCAAAGAAGAAAAGGAAGGATATACCCATTTGAAAGCAGTGTTCCAAAGAACAGCAAGGAGAGATAAGCAAGCCTTACTTAGCGATCAATGCAAAGAAATAGAGGAAAACAATAGAATAGGAAAGACTAGAGATCTCTTCAAGAAAATTAGAGATACCAAGGGAACATTTCATGCAAAGATGAGCACAATAAAGGACTGAAATTGTATGGACCTAATGGAAGCAGACAATATTAAAAAGCGGTGGCAAGAATACACAAAAAAACTGTACAAAAAAGATCTTCATGTCCCAGATAACCATGATGGTATGATAACACACCTAGAGCCAGACATTCTGAAATGCAAAGTCAAGTGGGCCTTAGGAAGCATCACTATGAACAAAACTAGTGGAGGTGATGGAATTCCAGCTGAGCTATTTCAAATCCTAAAAGATGATGCTGTGAAAGTGCTGCACTCAATATGCCAGCAAATTTGGAAAACTCAGCGGTGGCCCCAGGAATGGCAAAGGTCAGTTTTCATTCCAGTCCCAAAGAAAGGCAATGCCAAAAATGTTTAAATTACCACACTATTGCACTCATCTCACATGCTAGCAAAGTAATGCTCAAAATTCTCCAAGCCAGGCTTCAACAGTACATGAACCATGAACTTCCAGATGTTCAAGCTGGATTCGGCTTTATTGACTATACCAAGTCTTTGCCTGTGTAGATCACAAGAACCTGTGGAAAATTCTTAGAGAGACTGGAATACCAGACCACCTTATGTGCCTCCTGAGAAATCTGTATGCAGGTCAAGAAGCAACAGTTAGAACCAGACATGGAACAACAGACTGGTTCCAAATTGGGAAAGGAGTATGTCAAGGCTGTTTATTGTCACCCTGCTTATTTAACTTATATCTGGAGTACATGATGCTAAATGCTGGGCTAGATAAAGCACAAGCTGGAATCAAGATTGCTGGGAGAAATATCAATAACCTCAAAGACACAGATGACACCATTTGGAGACACTCTTTTGGAGACCGAGAAAGCACCATTCAGCGAGGAAGCCAGGCTTCCCCTGGTGCAGCAGATGCTGCACCTCTGAGTGGATGTACAGGAGCTGTCAGAAAATGAAGAAGAACTGAAGAGCCTCTTGATGAAAGTGAAAGAGGAGCGTAAAAAGGCTGGCTTAAAATTCAACATTCAAAAAATTAAGATCATGGCATCCGGTCCCATCATCTCATGGCAAATAGATGGGGAAACAGTGGAAACAGTGACAGACTTTATTTTTGGGGGCTCCAAAATCACTGCAGCCATGAAATTAAAAGATGCTTGCTCCTTGGAAGAAAAGCTATGACCAACCTAGACAGCATATTAAAAAGCTGAGACATTGTTTTGCCAACAAAGGTCCATCTAGTCCAAGCTATGGTTTTTCCAGTAGTCATATATGAATGTGAGAGTTGGACTATAAAGAAAGCTGAGCATCAAAGAACTAATGCCTTTGAACTGTGGTGTTGGAGAAGACTTTTGAGAGTCCTGTCAACTGCAAAGAGATCAAACCAGTCCATCCTAAAGGAAATCAGTCCTGAATATTCATTGGAAGGAGTGATGTTGAAGCTGAAACTCCAATACTTTGGCTACCTGATGGGAAGAACTGACTCATTTGAAAAGACCTGAAGCTGGGAAAGATTGAAGGCAGGAGAAGGGGACGACAGAGAATAAGCTGGTTGGATGGCATCACCAACTCAATGGACATGAGTTTGAGTAAGCTCTGGGAGGACAAGGAGGCCTGCTTGCTGCTGTCCACCATGTGGCAAAGAGTCGGACACAACTGAGCAACTGAAAAAAAAAATGCATGAGTGTGTCACTGTTATTATCTCACAAGATTGCTACCAGGCTGAGATAAATGACTTGTGTAAATGAAGCCTTTATCACAATGCTGGCCCTTCAGGAATGCTCCAGGTAAAACAGTTCACACTTGTTACCATGGCTTGATATAGTTTGAGAAATTAATGGATGCTTTTTTCTACTCCCTACAGTTTTCCTCTTTCTTTCCCTCCATTTAAGTGGAGCAGCTAAGCCCACACGCCACAACTTTTGAACCTGCACTCAAGAGCTCTGGAACCACAGCTACTGAAGCCCATGTGCCCTAGAGCCCCGAGAAGCCACCGCAATGAGAGACCCATGCACCCCAAGTAGAGAGTAACCCCTGCTCACTGCAACGAGACAAAATTCTGAGCAACAGTGAAGACTCAGCGCAGCCAAAGATAAACAAATAAATGAAATTTAAAAAAAGAAAAAGCACAAGCTCCAAGACAGAGAGAGTCAAATGTACTGGGGAAGCTGGAAAGAAATAGAGCCTTTATCTTCTCCACGAGGGAAAAATGTCCCTGACTTGGTGACCCTGGAGAAGGAAGAGGAGGCAGGGGAAGGAGGAGGGAAGATGGGGAAGCTTTAACAGTCTAAAGCAGCCAGTCCCTGACCCCCTCAAAGCCTTGCCCCTGTTAGAAATCACTGTTGGCAACATCCAGGACTTCAGGAGTGGAAGAAACAAGCGAATCCCATCTAATTCCGGATCTTCAGAGCCCCAGGCAGGTTGGCAGTTAAGCTTCCTTCAGCCCCGCAGCATGGGAGCACAGAGTGAGAAAAGAAATTGGTTCTAGAGGACAAAGGAGGAGATGTTTTCTGAACATATGAGCTCACGGACCCCTCTCCCCGCCTTTGAGGCCAGTGTTTCTCAGACCGGGCGTGGTGGTGGCGGTCCCTGCGTGAAGGTTGCCTGCCTGCTGCCCCAGGGTCCTCCTCTCTTAACTCCCAGGTCCATGGGTTGGTGCCAGGCGGCCCACCCCGCTCCCCTCGCTCTTTTGGAGACCGAGAAAGCACCATTCAGCGAGGAAGCCAGGCTTCCCCTGGTGCAGCAGACGCTGCACCTCTGAGTGGATGTACAGGAGCTGTCAGACTGTTCTCCTCCCCACCCACTAAGCTTTTAAAACGACTGAAGTGCCACCCTCCCTAATTACCCAATTCAGTGGCTCACACAATGGATCTGCCACTTCCTGAGGATTTCTGACATCCCTAATTCCCTGAGACCTCTCTCGGCTCTGACAGAAGGCATCTGGGGTGATGGGGGCGGGGCTGGGGGGTGGCGGGAAGCTGGGAGGGCGCAGGAACTTAATTGGAGACACAGGGACGCAGGTGAAAACTAAAGTGGCCCAGGCTCTTGAGTCACAGTGGTAGACTTTGGGGCTGGCCTGGACCTAGAAGTCACCTCTCCAGCCCTCTCACCTGACCGAGGAGGAAACTGAGGCGGGGTGGGGGTGACCAGACACTGGCCCATCTGGGACTATAATCCAGGCATTCATTTATCCGTCCATCCACTCACTCTTTGTTCATTTAAAGCACGCATTTGCCAGACACTGTTGCTACTTGGAGAGTAACAGTGAATACACACTCATGGTACTTATATTCTGGTAGGGGGATAAGGAATAAACGTATATTCTGATGGGAAGCTCTATAAGGAATGACATGACTGAGAAAAGAAGAGAGAGATGAAGGGATTTCTCCCTAGACCAGATGGCCAGGAAAGCCCTCAATGGTGAGATGAGACAATTTTTTTTTTTGGATACACCCGTGCCATGTGGGATCTTAGTTTCCCAACCATGGATGGAAACTGTTCTCTCTGCATTGGAAGTGCAGAGTCTTAGCCACTGGACTACCGGGAAAGTTTCCCATGAGATGAGATTTGAGCAGAGGCCCCATTTGAAGAAAATGGACTGAGCCACGTGGATGGGAGTTCTGAGCGCAAGATGGATTTTTTTAAAAATCATGTGCAAAGGCCCTGAGGTAGAAACATACTTGTATATTTGGACTCTTCCAAAAACAGCATTGTGGCTGTGTGTGGCTGGGTGTGCTGGACTGAAGGTAACAGGACAAGGTGGGTTTAGAGGGGCTAATGGGGCCAGATGCTGGGAGGAAGCTACTGTACAATAAGGCCCTCAGACTTTTATGATCCATGAGATGGAAGCTGAAGGGTTTGGAGCCGGGATTTTACTGATCTCTGCCCACATACCCTGGACAATATAAAACCCTTTCAGATCAGATGTTTTCATCTTTGGGCTACTGACATTGGTGCAGAGTAATCTTTGTTGGGGAGGCCTGTTCATGCCTTTAGCATGAATAGGTTGTTCATGCTGAAGGAGGTTGTTTAGCAACCTCCTGGGCCTCTATCCCCTAGACCCCAGTAGCAGCTCTCCAGCTGTGAGAACAGAAAACAGCCTCACCTCACACACTGTCAAACATCCCTTGAGGGGCGTCTAATTGAGAACAACAAGCTGTTGAGTTAGATCAACACGTGACATTCAGAGAGAAGAAACAATCTGACCCACTAGTTTCTAAACCTCCTGTAAGCCTTTTGGGGGGCAGATTCCCCCCCCCCCCCAAATATAGATCCAGGGACACAAATCCAGATCTACTGGACCAATGTCTCTGGGGTCTAGGACTCCAGAATCTGAATAGAAAACTGTTCCCTGGGTGTGTGCCCCAGTGATGGAGAGCCCAGCTCTCTCCCCTTACCCTCCACGTGGCTGTTGCACTTATTTAGTTTCCGTTATTTAGGTCTCTTGCTCATGCTCAGCCCCTGAGTCATGTTCAGCCCCTTGTGACCACAAGGTATACAGCTCGCCAGGCTCCTCTGTCCGTGAGATGTTTTCCACAAGAATGCTGGAGTGGGTTGCCATTTCCTTTTCCAGGGGATCCTCCTGCCCTGAGGACTGTACCCGCATCTCCTAAATTGGCAGGTGGATTCCTTACCACCGAGCCACCAGGGAAGCCCATTATGTTTGTCTACATCTCCTCAAATTGGCCTGTTCCTTTTACTTAAATACTACTTCTACAAAGGGAAATTCTGTATCCGTCATTCATACCCTGATGTCAAAGGTATAGAGACCACTTAGCATCCTGAGAATGTGCTGTTGGGGGCTGTGGGGGGCATGGGGAGGAAGGAGGAGGGGAAGGGTCTGATTCAAGCTTCCAGTGAGCTCCCAGGGAACGTGCCGGCCGGCAGAACTGAACTCCAACTTCTCAAACTCTCCCTCACTTCCACAAATGGAAACTCTCCTTGTGGAACACAGAAGGTAGTTACAAAAAGCAAGGACAAAACTCTGCTAAATCATAGCGAGATGCCATTTCCTGCCAAAGCTCTCAAGTCTGAGGTCTGTCCCCTCTACTGCTGGAAAGGGACATTAGCCAAGATTAAAGTCATTAAAGGCATTAAAGTCACACAGAGCATCCACCTACTCTTCCCCTCGGGGCCACCTGGGGAACCAAGAGGGATTGAAACCTTCTTGTGTATTACATTTCATTTAGTGCCAGGCCTGTGTCCCATCAAAAGTTATCCGAAATACCTTCCCAAGTGGAACAGTGGTAAAGAACACGTCTGCCAATGCAGGAGACATAAGTGACGTAGATTCGATCTCTGGGCCAGGAAGATCCCGTGGAGGAGGGTATGGCAACCCACTCCAGTATTTTTGTTTGGAGAATTCCATGGACAGAGGAGCCTGGCAGGCTACAGTCCATGGGGTCACAGAAAGTTGGACAAAACTGAAGCGACTTAGCACGCATGCACCTTTTTCAACACCTTTGGAGAATGCTGCTCTAGTCCAACTCTCCCTTTAAAGAGCTGGAACTGCAGAGGCACTGCTGGTCACTACCTGGCGAGAAAGTCCAAGTGTTAGCCACAGCCATCTGCAACTCTCTGCAACCCCATGGACTCATGCCCGCCAGACTCTTCTGTCCATGGGATTCTCCAGGCAAGAACACTGGAGTGGGTTGACATGCCCTCCTCCAGGGGATCTTCCTGACCTAGGGATTGAACTTGGTTCTCCTACATTGCAGGCATATTCTTTACCATCTGAACCACTAGATAAGCCACAATGCCCAGTGAGGAGATGCTTGAAAACCATGACCAGCACCAGGATCTCCTGCTTGTCACCCTAAGACCACCAGAGTACCGCCTCCTTGGAGGTCTGGAGATCTGGGGGTGATCCCCACCCACCAATGTCACCTGCATTTCCTGCCAATTTTATGGGGCCAGGGTCCATCTGGCTGGGAAGTCGTTCCCCAGCAGCTCGTACTGCGCTGTGAAACCCGCTTCTCCAGAGCTGGTGGCCTGGTCGCAGATTCTGCTGAAAGGAAGCAGTTGTGTGCGAGAGGCGCTTCTTAGCCAGGGGACAGGCAAACTGCAGCAGGAGGCTCTGAGCATTTTAACACTTGACCTTTATGTCCAAGCTAAATAAACAGAATTGCTGACGATGACTGAGATGGCAATTTCCTGCTTTTCAGAGAGGAATGCCAGTTGGAAGAAAGAAGTCAAAGTTCCTGGGGAGAGAGTGGGCTCTTCGGATACTTTTTTAGGAGCCCTTTGGTCAAACACCCTGTTACAGTCCCAGTTCATGCCCAGCTCCACCTGGGTATTGAGCAAGGGGCATCATCATTTAACCTCCCTGCACGTTAATTTCCTCAACTTGAAACTTACCTGAAAGAGAGGGTTAAATGGGAGTAATACCTAGAAAGCGCCTTCACATAGTAAATGCTCAGTTAATTAGCCCTCAGCAGTCACTAGTCACACACCATAGCAATGTTTTTGTGTGTACGTGTTAAGTTGCTTCAGGCGTGTCCGACTCTTTGTGACCTGCCAGGCTCCTCTGTCCATGGGATTCTCCAGGCAAGAACACTGGAGTGGGTTGCCATGCCCTCCTCCAGGTGATCTTCCCAACCCAGGGATTAAACTTGCATCTCTGATGTCTCCTGCATTGGCAGGTGGGTTCTTTACCAGGCACCATCTGGGAAGCCCCATCAATGTTTCTCTCTTGGACCAAAGAGAAGGAAATAGATGCTAACTGTTGTGGTCAAGAGGGTCACATTGAGAGCTGCTGGTGGCCTCGGCGAACACAGGTGAGGAAGGTGGGGGCTGGAGGCCCTGCCAGACCTGCTGCTTCTCTGCTTTGGGCTCTTCTCTAACTTTCCTTGCAGTTCAGAATCAGCAGCAGCTTTCTCCTCTCCGCCGGTGTTCTCTCCTCTCATAATAAGCAGCAATCGTTCCCAGAAGCTGGAGGCTGTTTCCAGGGCCAAAGGTGAGCTTACAGTCACCTGGTTGCCATGGAAACTGAAGCGCTGTCATGCTTTCTCCAGAGTGACTTGGCAGGGCCTTGAGAATGTGTCTTTCCATTTCCAACTAATCTC
Source organism: Muntiacus reevesi (assembly GCF_963930625.1). Classification (NCBI taxonomy): domain Eukaryota; kingdom Metazoa; phylum Chordata; class Mammalia; order Artiodactyla; family Cervidae; genus Muntiacus; species Muntiacus reevesi. The sequence continues at coordinate 184,144,531 of NC_089250.1, read as the reverse complement.
CCCCGCACCCATCTCCCTGCAGGAGCGTTACCAGGGAACACAGGGGGCCAGGCTCACACACGGACCGTCCACGGTTGGGTGGGGTCTCTGGAAGCATCTGCGTGGTGGGCTGGGAGGTGAAAACCCACAGATGCCTCCAGCATCCTCGTGAGAGACAGACCTCTAGAGTCACAGGGCCTGCAGAGGGGAAGCGAGAAGAAAGCAGCAAGTGTTTTCCAGAGTCCAGGAGTTTGTAGAAGGTACAGTAGTATCGGCTCAGTCCATACAGCAATGCTGCAAAGAAGGGCGGTCTAGTTTAGGTGTTCTCAGACTGCAGCTCCTGAGAAAATCGCCCAAGATGCTTCTGCATCCAGATTCCTGCCGAGATTTCAATCTATAGGTCTGAGGAGGCCACAGGAGTGTGTGTTCCAGACACTTCCCTCCCTAAGTGATTCTCTTAGAGGTGATTACGATTCTCTTAGAGGTGAGTTCGCATGCTGAGAGGCACAGGGACTGGAGGAAGAAGAGAAAGAACCCAAGCTTTAGCAGTCCCGAGTTCAGGCCCTATTGTGCTTCTAATTCGCATTCTGCATCTTGACCAAGATCTTAAAGGTCTTAGTAAGAGAATTGGATCACATTCACATTTCCCAATGGGATCCCAAGGGACATCAGTCCCAATACTCTTAAAAAGCCAAATAGAAAAAAAAAAGCCAAATAGTTTTGGGAAGTGATATTTATTCTATTCCTCTCTGTGTGTGTGCTAAGTCATTTCAGTCGTGTCTGACTCTTTGCAACCCTATGGACTGTAGCCCACCGGGCTCCTCTGTCCATAGGATTCTCTACCCAGGAATACTGGAGTGGGTTGCCATGTCCTCCTCCAGGGGATCCTCCCGACCCAAGGATCAAACTTGCATCTCTTGCATTGGCAGGTAGATTTTTTTACCACTAGCGCCACCTGGGAAGCCTAACTCTCTAGGTTACATGGAAATTGCTTTAGCACATTAAAGACTCTGATAAGTCCTGCAGTATGAATGTCTGATTTCAAAAAAAAAGAAAGTCTGATTTCTTTCAACCCAATGTTTTACTAACTTGTTTGCCCACAGAACCCTTTTTTCCTTTTATACTATTTATTAATAACAGTCTCCTGGGATAGCTGTTTTGGTAAATGGTGGGCTAGGAAATAATCACATATATTAGTAGTTAATTTTGACTGAGTTACTCTGTGTCAAGCACTTGACATACGTCATCTCATCAAATCATACATCTGCTCTCCCTAAAGTAACACTGCTGGATCCTAACCCAAGAATTCTGACACTGACCTTCTGTTATGCTAGGAGCTGCTGAAATGTCAGCAAGAGGAGTGATTATGACATTAGACCTTCTACTCCAGAACTGATCACAGATAAAGCAGCTTTCTGGACCCAGGAAACATTGGAAAAAGACAAGCTTAGCAGAACATGTGAAAACAAATTGCAAAGGGGGAAAGTCTGGACCCTAAAGTTTCCAGTGCCAAGCTTGAAACTATAAAACAAAGCCCCCAACTTTTGGAGTTATCAGCACACTAGGTTTTTCCCCTTCCCAATCACATTAGCTTTTGAGTAATGTAGCAGCCAGGCACCCAGCTCTGTGATGTATTACATGAATGCATTATCAGAACCAGCTGTTGCTCTAATGATATGGAAGAAGGATGAAGGGCTTGGGTGATATATTGCCCCAGAGTCCTGCGATGGGAGAACAAAGCAGATCCCGTGCAGGATAGCCATGCAGTTGCAAAGTAGAGATTGATTTATCAGGGGTGTCCCAAGTCGGCATCGAGAAAGAGGAGTCAGTGAGGAATTTATCAACATAATTATGTGCAGTGATTTATTAAGCAGTAAATAACAAAGGCATCAAAGATACTCTTTGGTTGCTGTTTTGGCTTAACTTACTAAAAAGGAAGAAAACTTTTTTTGTTCATTGGTTTAGTTTGTACCTTTAAATGATAAAGTTCCTCGACATGAACATGTACGAATGATGAAGTCTTTAAGTAGAAGGAAGATGTAGGCTGAGGTGAGTCACCTTTATACGGTTTGTTTCTCCCCATGAAGGAAAATAAGCCCTCATCAATTTACTCTTTGCAGGGCCTATGGCTCCAGGGGTAAGTGACACAGTTGAGAGCTAAACAGAATTTAGCCGGCAGGTCAGAGGTGGAAGAACAGCCATATGGGCAAAAATGATGGAGCATTTACTCCATTCCCATCATGAGACTAAGCCCCTTACACCCGTTATTGCATTTTATCTGCATGATAACTCTGCAAAGAAGGTACTGGTATCATCCCCATTTTACAGGTGAGGAAATCAGGCATTGGTGATGCCAAACTAATTTAATCTAAGGTTTCACATCAGCAGTTGGGCTGGTGATTAAAATATAGGTTCCCATGACCCCAGAATCCATGCTGTTCATTCACTCATTCATCCATCCGTGTAATAGATATTTCCTTGGCCCTGCTGAGTGAAAATACAGGAGAAGCAGTGATGGTTGAGACTGGAGAAACCCTGTGTGTGGGGGACATAACTCTAGGGGAAGAGACGGATTCCTCATCCCTGCTGCACGTGAATGAATGAACAAGCATAGGCACAAACTATACTAACCACAGTGAGTTTCAAGGAAACAATGTCTTAGAAAACAGCAGGGTGATGAACAGAGATCAGGGAAGACAGAAGTCATCTGTGATGAAAATCTCACTGCTCTTCACCATCAAGGACATGCGAGGTTTCAATCAACTTGAACATTTTAGGACCATCCACGTATTTCCCAATGTTCCCCTTCTTTCATGCATGCGCCTAATACGATAAAGATGGCTCAAGTTCTATCCACCACTCCTCAACACAGGTAATCACATTTGTCCACATCATAAAGTAGAACACAACATTCTTAGACTTTTTTTTTTTTTAAACAGGGGATGGTCAGTTGACTCTTCCACCTGTGGCCAACACACCCTCTGTTCATCACAGGACAGCTGAACTTTTGGCATCTGCTCAAGAGTCTTCCAGGCAGGTACTTGGCAGCCACTCTCCCACTTCCTGTGCATACACAGACCACCAGGACTGATGCCTCACGTAAAGCCTTGTTTTTGTCTGCACACAAGCTGAGGAAATTGTAGCCTGTGTTGCACAATTTCTGCAAGCACCCCATGCTGACCTTGAACACAAGAGCAACCTCCCCTGCTGTCCAGGCATCCAAATGGCCAAGAGTGTGACCAACAGATAGCAGGCCCTCCAGAGCAGAGAGGTTGAGAACAGTGTGCAGCCCAGGGCAGGGAGGTCACTAGACAACCAGTACAGAGATATCAGACCTGAGCCAGCTGGAGGCTGAATGATAAACAGGACACCTCCCCATCTCCTGGTCAGCTATGCCCTGGTCTCCTGATTCCCTGCAGCCGAGCATTCTGGATGTCATATCTCATCTAGTCGTCCTGTAACAGGGTTACTCTTAGCTAGAGGATTCTCCCTAAAAGCCAGTCCTTTCCCTTCCCCAAAAGCAATCTCATGTTAAGAGGGACTCTGGGATAGTTGACGCAATGCATGGTGATTCCCAGGCACTGGATGAATAGCGAGAGGCAGGTTTCTAAACAGGAACTCATCCATCACATCACAGTTCAGGTCATGCACTAGTGGTGGTCAGCTACGTCATCTCGATTGAAGGCTGAATCTGGAATTTGCTTTCCATTTGTGGCCTGTGGATATGATATGCATTCTATAAGTCTACTTAGCAACTGTATTAGTCAGGAATCACCAGAGGAACAGAACCAGTATAATGTATATATTTAGAAAGTATTGTATTATAAGGATTGCTTGTGTAATTATGGAGGCTGACAGTCCCAAGATCTGCAAGTTGGCAGGGCCTGGGAGAGCCCCCAGGATAAGTTCCAGTCTGAGCCCACAGGCCTGGAAAACAGGAGAACCACTGATGTGGTTCCTGTCCAAAGGCTGGCAGGATTTAGGGAGAGTTCATGTTTCCGTTTGAGTTCAAGGTAGGGTACAGCTCCCGATTTGAATGCAGTTAGGAAGCAGAAATTCTCTCTCACTTAGGGAAGGGTCAATCCTTTTGTACGAGGCAGGCCCTTCAACTGAGTGGACGAGGGCCACACCCACTAGAGAGGACAGTCTACTTTACTTGATTTACTTACAAACATGTTAATCTTACCCCCAAAACACCCTCACAGAAACACAGAGTAATGTTTGTCCAAAGGTCAGGCACGTCATGGTAACCAACAAAATGAGAGAGAAAATTAACCATTAGAGAAACATCATGATAAGAAAAGCAATAGATCCTGCATGGCATGGAGATTGCTTTCCAGATTATAGAGGTCCTTCACACATTCTCTTCTGGCCCTGACCGAAGGCAAGCAGCGTTATCCCCATTTGACTGTGATGGGGGCTCTAGCTTAAATAGCTTGATGAAACAACTTATCCAATAGTCCTAGAGCTATTGCGTCAGCAGCAGAATTTAACTTATGATGCTATTCTAGTTCCTGTTCCACTTTCTAGAAAAATGGTATAGATGAGCTTGTACGCAAAGCGTAAATAGAGACAGATGTAGAGAACAAATATATGGATTCCAAAAGGCAGGGGGGGAGGCGGGAGGAATGGAGAGACTGGACTGATACATGCATACTATGCATAATATAGATAACTAATGAGAAACGTCTGTACAGCTCAGAGAAGTCTGCCTAACACACTGTGAGGGCATGAATGGGAAGGAAGTACCAAGGAGAGGGGTCTATATATATATATATGTACGGCTGACCCATTTTCCTCTACAGTAGAAACTAACACAATTGTAAAGCAACTAGACTCCCATAAAAATTAAGGAGTCCCCACTCACCGCAACTAGAGAAAGCCCTCGGGCAGCAACGGAGACCCAGCACAGCCAAAAGTAAATAAATAAGTAAAAATAAAAGTAAAAGATAGAGTAACAGAGAATGCCTGTAAAAATAGGTAATGTTTATGCCAAATAATAGAGTGTGGATATGCATGTCAGAATACAAGCAGGTGGGGACAAGCCATCCACTCCCCCAGCACCTGTGTGGGAGGAAGCAGACGGAAACACCAGGTCACGTGACAGTCGGACAGGACGAGAACCGCAGTGTGACCAGTGGGAACGTGTGGAGTGCCAGCCGGAGACGAGCAGCTGACACTAGCAGGGTGTTTACCAATCCAATAAACGGGTGAGTACAGTGTACTCCCTGGTGGTGGCGAGGTAAAGAACCTGCCAGGCAATGCAGGAGACAAGGGTTCAATCCCTGGGTCAGGAGCATCCCCAGGAGAAGGAAATGGCAAGTCACTCCCTCCATTGTTCTCTCCTGGAAAATCCCTTGGACAGAGGAGCTTGGTGGGCTACAGTCTGTGGGGCTGAGCAACTGAGCACACATGCACGGTGTATCCCCAGGAAGATAAGAAGGGATGAAAGCAGCCTCGTCCTTGCAAACCCCCCAAATGGACCAGTCAGGGCTGCTCCCGGGGCCGTCCCACACGGAGAAGACCCTGCTGGAGGCCCGCTGGGGAGGACAGCAGAAAGGAAGGAGGAAGAGCGTTCAGGTGAAAGTGGGGCGGGGCTGGGGAGAAGGGCTGGAAATCACAGAGCACAAGCCACAGGGCTTTTCCTTTTAATTTGTTAAAAAATATTTACTTATTTATTCAGCTGTGTCGGGCCTTAGCTGCGGCACGTGGGATATTTCATTGCAGCTCATGGACTCTCTAAGCTGTGATGTGTGGGCTTAGTTGCTTTGCAGCATGTAGAATCGTAATTCCCTGACTAGCGGTCAAACCAGAGTTCCCTGCCTTGCAAAGCAATGCAATTGCCTTAGCCACTGGTCCACCAGGGAAATCCTTTTCAAAAAAATTTTTATTGGAGTCTAGTTGATTTAAAATGTTGTGTTAGTATTTGGTATACAGCAAAGTGGATCAGTTATACATATATCCACTCGTTAAAAAAAAATTCTTTTCCCATATAGATCATTACAGAATATTGAGAAGAGTTAGCTGTGCTATACAGTAGGTCCTTGTTAGCTATTTATTTTATTTATAGTAGTAAACCACATTTTTTAAAAACTACATGGGAAAATAAAAAAGAAAGAGAAGAGAGAACCCTGTAAAATTAGAAAAGCCACCTAAAACAAGACTCTCTTTAAGATTTCATGAAATACAATCTCACATAAAAATGAGCAACAGAAAAGAATCATGGGCACATCTGATACAAATTTATTAAAAGGAAAAAAGAAAAGACAGGATAAAGAGCTAAACAAATCCCCCACAGGTAACAAAAAGCATTCTAGACAGGTATTGTCAAAAATAAGATCAGCTTCAAAACCTACTATATCAAAACATACCCAAAGGCATTAAGAAAGTGATATAAGACAGAAAACAATATAAATCAGCATTAGAAAAGTTTAGAAATGAGATGACAGAACTCAAGAATTACAAAGTAAAGAAAAAAAGTGTTATGAATGAAGAATAAACTAGAGAAACCGTAAGAGAAAATAAACATGAAAATAACGCATCCAAAGAACTAAGATGTTCTCTTCCCTATGACCCAGAGACCGCCAGTGCTGTGGGTAACTGCTGTGTTGCCTTGCAAAAACCCCACTACCGATCCACAACAGACACGTTACGTGAGCAAGAACTGAACATTTGCTGTATTAAGCTGCTTGAATTTGGGGCTTGTCTGTTACGGCAGCATTGCCTAACCTAAACTACTTGATAAGGGCATCTAACTGTTCTTAGATAAACATGCAAAGTCTTAAGAGTCTTTCAAAAGCCATGATATATCTTATAAAAATACAATTTCAAATGTGAATGGATATGTATTGCAATTAGTGATACAATGCAGTTATAAGAGTACAGTGGCATAATTTCCTTTATTATTATTAATTTAAAAAGCTAAGATGTTTACTGGAGTATAGTTGATGTACAGTGTTGTGTTAGTTTCTACGGTGGAGCAAAGGGAATCAGTTATACATACACACATGTGTGTGCAAGCTGCTCAGTCCTCTCTGGTTCTTTGCAATCCCATGGACGGCAGCCCATCAGGCTCCTCTCTCCATGGGATTCTCCAGGCAAGAATACTGGAGTGGGCTGCCATACCCTTCTCCAGGGGATCTTCCTGACTCAGGGATCGAACCTGGGTCTCCTGCATTGCAAGCAGATTCTTTACCATCTGAGCAACCAGGGAAGCCTACACACACACACACACACACACACACACACACACACACACACACACACACACATGTACACACACACATGTATATTCACTGTTTTATAGATCTTTCCCCATATAGGTCATCACAGAGTATTGAAAAAGAGTTCCCTGTGGTATACAGTAGGTCCTTATTAGTTATCTGTTTTATATATCAGTTCAGTTGCTCAATCATGTCCGACTCTTTGTGACCCCATGAACCGCAGCACACCAGGCCTCCAAGTCCATCACCAACTCCCGGAGTCCACCCAAACCCATGTCCATTGAGTCGGTGATGTCATCCAACCATCTCATCCTCTGTCGTCCCCTTCTCCTCCTGCCCTCCATCTTTCTCAGCATCAGTGTCTTTTCCAATCAGTCAGCTCTTTGCATCGGGTGGCCAAAGTATTGGAGTTTCAGCTTCAGCATCAGTCCCTCCAATGAACACCCAGGACTGACCTCCTTTAGGATGGATTGGTTGGAACTCCTTGCAGTCCAAGGGACTCTCAAGAATCTTCTCCAACACCACAGTTCAAAAGCATCTATTCTACGCCACTCAGCTTTCTTTATAGCCCAACTCTCACATCTACACATGACTACTGGAAAAACCATAGCCTTGACTAGATGGACCTTTGTTGACAAAGTGATGTCTCTGCTTTTTAATATGCTGTCTAGGTTGGTCATAACTTTCCTTCCAAAGAGTAAGTATCTTTTAATTTCATGGCTGCAGTCACCATCTGCAGTGATTTTGAAGCCTAGAAAAATTAAGTCAGCCACTGTTTCCACTCTTCCCCCATCTATTTGCCATGAAGTGATGAGACCAGATGCCATGATCTTAGTTTTCTGAATGTTGAGCTTTAAGCCAACTTTTTCACTCTCCTCTTTCACTTTCATCAAGAGGCCCTTTAGTTCTTCACTTTCTGCCATAAGGGTGGTGTCATCTGCATATCTCAAGTTATATAGTAGTGTGAATATGTCAGTCCCAGTCTCCCAATTTATTCCTCCACTGTCCCTTCATTTTTTCTCAATTAGCACTTTATTAATTCAAGACTGGAGTGGAGGCAATTATTTCCCAAGTGTTGAAAGGCCACATTGAGCTCAGATCCTTGGCCCCAAAGATCAGGTCTATCAGCGAAAAAGAATTTCTTTCTCTCCAGGGAACATATGCACCATTGTCATTACCGATAAAACCCCTCAGTTCTTGTATCTTAGGTTCTGGATTACTGAGTAGGAAATGATACAATCCCTAATCTAGAGGTTGGAAGGCAGGACACACACATTATTATCACTTTTATTATCATTATATTAATAATAATAGTCACCTTCTACTCCCAGTTAGCCACTGTTCTGAGTGCTTTATATATAGTCATGAAAACATTTGTTTTCTGGTGAATGAATGAATGACAATGAGTTACAAAAAAAGGGTTATAAAGGGAACACAGCACTTCTACCAGTGGTGACAAAAGGGTGAAGACATTCTAGTCAGAGAGGATAATGTGAATAGAACAAAGGAGATGGGGATTACATGCCCCATAAAGAGAAAGTGAATAAGCATCTTTGGCAGGAAATGGAATTTATACTTAATCTTCTAGATAAAGAAGATCCATGGAAATCTTCAGACCAGGGGACAGGGATGACAAAGCACTATTCAAAGAAAATTGTCCTAGCAGCAGTACAGGATGAAAATCAAAACAGAAACAGACTGGAGACAGGGAGACAAGATAAAAAACAATTGCAAAAGCTCACTTTTAATGGGATGTGAGTCTTGTCAAAGATTTAGGTGTAAAGAGTGGGTGTTACTAAGTTTTGGCCAATGATACAATATGAGCAGAATGTGATCTGGGGGCTCTAGGAAGTCTTCTTAAAAACAGAAGGTACATCCTTTTTTGCCCCTTCATTCACCATACTGCCTAGAACACAGAGCTGATGGCTGGATCTCCAGAGGCTACTTTGCACCATGAGAACCAGAGCCACATACAAAGGATTTTGAAACAAAAAGCGGAGCCCCCAATGCATTCTAATAGTGGCGTTATTATGCTAACCAAGGACTGCCTACATCTGGATCTCCTTTGCATCAGAGAAATACAAATGCTTACCTTATTTGGAAGCATTGGAAGTAACTGAATCTAGTTCTCCATTGGAAGTAACTGAATCTAGTTCTACAGGACAGGGCAGGTTGGAGAACAAGTAAAGTAAATATATTTTGCGGTATGAGTTAAGGATTTGTGTTCCACCACCTGAGTTTAGATTCTGGCTCTGCTAGTTGGTAACTTTAGAAGTTTAAGCAAGTACCTCAGTTTCAACAAGGGTCAAATGTGGAAAAATAATTGTTGGTAGTTACCTTGTGGATTCTTGTTGTTCAGTTGCTCACTCGTGTCCAACTCAGTGACTCCATGGACTGCAGCAAGGCAGGCTTCTTTGTCCTTCACCATCTCCTGGAGTTTGCTGAAACTCATGTCCATTGAGTCAATCCATCCATCCAACCATCTCATCCTCTGCTGCCCCCTTCTCCTCCTGCCCTCAATCTTTCCTAGCATCAGGGTCTTTTCCAATGAGTGGACTCTTTGTATCTCGGGGTGGTTGAATTCAGTGACTGTGATAAAATACTCAGCATGCTCTTTGGCACATGTGTTGTGAAGTGAAGTGGAAAGTGATGTCCCCAGAGAAAAAGATGACACACAATTCTTGGGGAGAAGGGATGAGTAAGAATGGGATGACCACTTTTGCTAGAACGTTAGGGGGTGTTACAAAAGCTTCTTGGAAAACTCATTTCTCAAGCTTCCTTGCCCCCTTCCAGGAGCACCCTTGTGCTGTGAGAGTGACAAGCACAAAGAAACTGGCTTTGTTGCTCCTCCTGGCTCCTGGCCATCTCAGGATGGGACCTCTGACCACAATTCCAGTTTCATATCCTGTTTAATGGGCTTATGGGCAACACTTGATCAACAATCTATCAACACCATTGATCTTCATGTTCCAGGAAATGCTGTGCTGTTGGGAAAAAGAGGCTGTTGGCTTCATTTCTGCATAAAAGGGTCTGATTAAATCAAAGGGATGTTGGTCTTTTCAACATGTTGGGGTTGATAAGCAGTGACAGCGTGGTGGGAGAGCAGAGCTGGAGCTCTGTGAAGCTGAAAACTCTTTCAGGGAATCCAGGCCACTTCTAAACTCCCCTAATATTTCATGAGCAGCTAGAAGGTTCTGAGATACGACTGCTCTATGAAAGGCATGAATCACTGATTAACACTTAAAAGGGCAAGAAAAAAGTGGTGAAAATGCACATAGTTTAATTGCAAATGTAATTCTAGCTCCTCGTGGGGGATACATTTGAAAATGACATCGTCACAGTTCTATTTGTTGTTTTACTGTGACAGTTTGTGGGGAAAGAAAAAGAGAATGTCATCTTGGAGAAGCATGGGGCTGGTATTTACATGAAATCTGATAGATTTAAGTCATATTCTTCCACTGTATCAATATGCCTACTGAAAAGTGGGTTGTAGTGAAAACGAACTGAAACCAGTATAGATAAAAAGGTACAGTGAACCCTGGGTAATTTTCATCGAAAACACACATTAGGGACCAACCGTAGTCCAGTGGTTAGGAATCCACCTTCCAATGCAGGGCTGGTGAGTTTAACCCCTGGTGGAGGGACTAAGATCCCACATGTCATGCATTTAATATACATGTTAATGGCCTGATGGAGCTCTAGAAGGACAAGGGGAGAAACCCCTTTCTGTTTTTGAATGAAACTGGCCATTCCTTAAAGATCCTTGAAGCTCAGGACAGACTCAATTGTACTTTTGTTTTAGTTTTACGATATGATTTTTTCCCACCTCACCTCACTATAAGTTAAAGAAACTTTGTTTTGGACTTTTTGAATTTTTTCCAGTTTTCTTATCTCATACCCCCTAAAGGAAGAATGTCCTTCTTGGAAAACATCCCTGTAATTGTATTCAAACAAAGATGGCTACTAGATGGATGGAATGAGGTGTTGTCATGAACTGAATGCTTTGGTCACCCCTCAAATGCATGTGTTGAAGCCCTAATCCCCACTGTTATGGTATTCGAAGATGTGACCTTTGGCAAAAAAAATTAGAGTTAAATGAAGTCATGAAAGTGGGTCAGTGGTATAAGTTCCAGCCTGAAAGCTGCAGGCTAGAGACTCACGGAAGAGCCCATTTTCATTCAAATCCAAAGGTGAGAAAATATTGATGTCCCAGCTCCATCAGTCAAGCAGGAAAAGTTCCCTCTTGGCCTGTTTGTGCAATCCGGGCCTTCAACTGATTGGATGAGGCCCACCCACTTTAGAGAGGTCAATCTACGTAACTCAGTGTACTGATTCAAATTCTAAAACACCCTTGCTGACACATTCAGAATAAGTTTGGATCAAATGTCTGAGTATTCCAAAGCCCTGTGAGCTGACATAGAAAATTAACCATTACAGTACCCACGGGGTACCTTATAAATTTATTTAAACAGTGTTTGCCACATGACAGGTGTTCAGATATTGCTAATCTTCTTCTTATTCCCAAAAGTCTATTTTTTAATTATTTCCAGGGTAGAAATGCCTAGAGAATATAGCTGGTCCTCAAGCACCAAGGAAAGACTGGTGGCTGTTTCATCAACTTGGTTCTTTCTTCAGGAACCTGCTGGCCCAATTGGGCCATTTATTTAGAAGCAGTGAGTTCCTTCTTAAATTGTCAAGTTAGTCAGTCCACCCTCAGTCCCGGGAATGCTCTCTTCTGCCACAACTTTCTGGAAATCTTGGCTAAGAAGCGATGAGGCTACGGGGGGCGGGGGGGTGGGGGGTGAACGAAGGAGCATTTTAAATGCAGCCTGTGCAGTTTGGCTGAGTTCCGGCTTGTAGAGATTAAATAATAGCTTGTGCACACACAATCGGGGGCTTGCCGAGAGCTGAGGGGTGTTACTGACTGCCCTGCCAACTCCTGTGAGTCCTCGTGGCATTTCTCAGAGCTGAAAAACTCTGCTGAGAACCACAGAAACAATGGCCTTTCTGGACTGGCCCTTTGGAAGGGCATAAACCACTTTAATTAAGAACAGCTTTAATAATGGAGGGCCCAAGATGCCACACAAGGGCACTGCCAGCATCTGTGAAATTAGGATGAAAAATCTCCCTGTTTTGTACCTTCCCTGAGATCATTTTCTGCTGGGTTAAATATGTCTCTCCCAGCAGCGTCCAGCCATGGTGTGAACAAGGAGCCCTGGCACCACCTGCTCATGCCAGCTCACTCCCTGCCCGGGCCTGGCCTGAGTTAGACCAGAGGGGCCGGTCCCATCTCTCCTGATGTGGGTTCAGCCCAAAGAAGTGGGACCTGTCCTAGGTCCAGGAAACCCCTTCCCTCTCCTAGACCACGGCCAACCAGGCATGACTGAGGTATTAAATTAAAACAGAAATATGCACTAGAGCGGAGCTTCTCCATTTCAGCATTGCTGACACCTGGGCTGTGTAATTCTTGGCTGTGGGGGGATGTGCCTCGTGGAATATTTGGGACCTTTTATTGGTCTCCTCCCACTAGATGCTGGTAGAAAAGACCACCCCAACTGTGACAAGGGAAGATATTTCCAGACCTTCCCAGCTGTCCCCCACCACCAGGGTATGGATGTGATAAATAAAAATACAGTATGCCTACTTAAATTTGTATTTCAAATAAACAACATACCATTTTCCATGTAAGTATGCCTGTACAATCTTTGGGCTTCCCAGGTGGCTCAGTGGTACAGAATCCGCCTGCCAATGCAGGAGATGCAGGTTCAGTTCCTGGATCAGGAATATCCCCTGGAGGAGGAAATGGCACCCCACTCCCTGAGAAATCCCAGGGACAGAGGAGCCTGGCAGGCTGCCATCCTTGGAGTCACAAAGAGTTGGACATGACTTACCAACCAGACAACAACAACATACCATCTTTAAGACACATGCTAAAAAACTGTCATCCAAAAGTCAACTTCGGGACTTCCCCGGTGGGCCGGTGGTTACGGGGCCACCTTGCAACACAGGGGCTACAGGTCTGCTCCCTGGTGGGAGAACTGAGACCCCACGTGCCAGGGGGGAAGTAAGCCCATGCGCCACCTCTACTGTGCCCATGTGCTCTGGGGCCCACGTGACTTAACTAGAAAGTCAGTACACTGCAGCCAAAGGTCCCTCACGATGAAACTAAGGCCAGAGGTAGCCAAATAAACAGACATTTATACAAATATAAGGCAACTTGAACTGAGCATTTTGTATTTTGTCTGGTGACCCTTCGTATGCACGTGCCAAGTCACTTCAGTCATGTCTGACTCTTTGTCACCCAAGGGACTGCAGCCCCCCAGGCTCCTCTGAACATGGGACTCTCTAGGCAAGAATACTGGGGTGGGTTGCCATGCCCTCCTCCAGGGCATCTTCCCAACCTAGGGGTTGAACCCGCATCTCTTATGTCTCCTATGTCTCCTACATTGGCAGGCAGGTTCTTTACCACTAGCACCACCTGGGAAGCCCCTGAGGGGCAAAATACCCCCCTTCAAGTAAGAAACACTGTCCCAGGGTACTTGGTCTCACCGCATATATTATAATAATGTGATACGCTTTTAAAATACACCTATCCCCTGACCTGTTGAACTGGAACCCATAGCGTCAGGGCCATTTCACTATGCAGCCCAGTTGAGAACTGCTGCCGCGACTTTTCCAAAAATCCCCCAATGATAATATGAATATCTGGAGTGCTTGCCCAAAGAAACCAAAACCAACAAACAAAAGATTCTTAGTCCATCACAGATCTACTGAATATACAATTCTCAGGGGCCAAGGCCCTGATACTGCTGTGTTTTCACCAAGTGTTTTAGGAGATTCTAATGGGCAGACGGGGGAGGGAAGCCATGCCCCAGAGAGACTCAAGCATGTGCATGGGACGCTCACACTACGCTGTCACAGGGAAGACACACGTGGATCTGTGGACGAAGGGCTACACGAACCGCAGTAGGGCCAGGCCACAGGACCCTGTGTAGCAGTGAGAACGGATCACTTACTGCTGCCTGCGTTAGTACTGATTCCTATAAGGAATACAATGTTAGATAAATATAAACTCCCCAAACATGGCTTTGTAAAACTCAAAAGCAAGTGACCTAGCAATACATTTCTTGTGTCCCTTGCATGCATGCTGAGTTGTGACTCTGCGACTTCGTGGACTGTACTCTGCCAGGCTCTTCTGTTCACAGGATCCTCCAGGTAAGAATACGGCAGTGGGTTGCCATGCTCTTCTCCAGGCAATCTTTCCGACACAGGGATGGAACCTCCGTCCCCTGCATTGGCAGGAGGATTCCCCCCAACTGAGCCGCCAGGGAAGCCCATGGCAAACAGAGGCTGCTCTCTGCCAGCACATTAAGGAGAGTGGAGCCACTGCTTTCTTCCGCTGACCCACCCTGCCTTGGAAACATGGGTCTTGCCAAGCCTGCCAGCCCCTGCCCGTCACCCTTCTGTGCCTGCCCCTTCCGAGCAGCAGTGGTTCTCACCCACGAGTTGCAACCATGAAAATGTATGAACATATGTCCTCAGCTTCATGGTCAGAAGGGAAGCCAATCAAGAATCTGGCGATGCATTTGCAAATTAAAAATCTGTACCGTAATGAGCACAGCCATTGAAACTAATAATTACATAAACTCCCGTTACGGGTGGCAAGGTAATTACAACAGGTACTTCTAGCAAATTTAAAAAGCAACTTCGGTTTCCATTTCCTTCATGAAGAATGCAATAAGCAGGTGCGTCCCTGTGTTGCCAGGTGAAGGAGCCCCCTCAGAAACAGAGTAAAAACGAGCCAGAAATCTCAATTTCTAGCCTCCCAGGATGGCAGGGGATTTGTTAAGGAGAGGAAAGATGGTGAGAGAAACCAAAGTATCTGAAGTAGTGATGGATATATAACGCATGTTTGTAAGTGGTGGGGCACGGGGGGATGTCATCGGAGGGGTCTCTGACCACCCACTTCCTTGCCCACTGTGCTCTGGCCTCTTGTCTGTTTCAGGAACTCCTGCCCCCAGCCCTTTGCACTTGCTGTTTCTCCCACTTCGAATGCACACCTTCCTCAGCTCAGGTATTTCCTATCAGAGACGCTTTCTGACCACCTGCACCAGGTCCCATCCCCACACATTGTTTCACTGTCTCCCTGTCCTCTATTATTGGCTGACGGACGGTACCCAGGAGGAATGCATGATTTTTTGAACCTGCACTCATCATTCCCTTCCTGCACAAGAATGTAAGTTCCCTGAGAGCAGAGACCTTGGCTGAGCTCTCACAGCCCATCCCAAGGTCCACGAGTGCATCTGGCACCAGGCTGGCGTTCAATAAATGACTGTGAGTGCATAAAAAGTATGAATGAAAGAGTGAATCAATGAACACAGGCTCTCATCTGTTATTCGACCTGAGGCAGGGGCTACTGTGATGTCCTTTCTGCAGACGAGAATACAGGATTAGAGATTTCAGGCAGCAGCCAGAGGCATCAGCTCCTACACTGCAGAGCCTGGTCCTCCACCTCCGGCTTCCGTGTGCTTTTTACTGCATGGTGCCACATCAGGGGGCTTCCCAGGCAGCGTTAGTGATAAAGAACCCACCTGCCAATGCAGGAGACATAAGAGATGCAGGTTCGATCCCTGGTTGGGGGAGAGCCCCCGGAGAAGGGCATGGCAACCCACTCCAGTATGCTTGCTTAGGGAATCCCATGGACAGACGAGCCTGGCGGGCTACAGTCCATAGCATCGCAAAGAGTTGGACACGACTGAGTGATTTAGCACGCACGCACCCCATGTCAGGACATGTGGGTTGGGCTATTCCCAAACTCTAAGGAGAAGGGGGAGAGAAGTAACTGATAAGCTGGCTAATTAAAGCACAGTCTCCTCTCCTCGATCCTTCCAGCAAACAAAACAGCTTTCTTCCCGTCCAGTCGCAGAGTGGACAGCCTGTTCTGGACCAGATTTGAAGCATCACGGCTTCATCCATCTCTCCATCCATCCATCTCTCCATCCATCTCTTGCCCAACATCAAAAACACCATCCCAGGGGCTCATGAGTATTGACTGTGAGTCTAGATTTCTCACTGATGAGCAAGTGAGGACTCTCAGACTTGTTGGAGGCAGGATGTGAATTTCAAAGCCTCACTGTCTAGTAACCCACCGAGATCTAGGGAAGTAGTGGGCAGTCGTGGGTAGCAGAGGACTGCTGTGTGTTCTCATCCTGGCTCTGCCCTGACTTTGTGACCCCAGGAGTTTTCTCATGTCTCTGAGCCTCAGAGAGAGGGTCCCTTCTACAGAGGTATCTGTACCCTGTCTTATATTTATCTAAGTCTCTGTAGAAGTGTCCCTTCTACAGAGAAAGCATCATAACCATACCCAGTCCAGAGGGCAGTGAGGGTTAGAACAAGTCACGCAGCTAAAGCCAAACCCCACACATGCTGAAAGATTAAGAAACACCACCGTCATGAGCATGGCCCTTGACGCTCACGGCTGAGGCTCCCAAAGCAGCAGAATCTCACTCCTCAAGGCACAGCAGCTGCCCCAAGTCCTGTCACCTTCATCCTAACTCGCCCTTCACCCCCAGTGAAGACGACCCCACACAAGACCTCTGACTGACAGCAAAGCCAAGACTCTCAAGTGATTTTGGGTCCGAGTCCTTCACATCCTGGTATGTGGTCAACCTGTGAGTGTTTCTGCAACATCTTGGTTGATACTCCACTAGAAACGTCCGAGCCAGGATGGGTGGTCTACCAGGGATCATCCACCCACAGCCTGTGCCACAGCACTCGAACCCATGCAAAGCTTGAGTCCCCCTCAAAAAAGTTCTGGCAGGAAGAGGGAACAGCATTCTCCTAAGGGCTTTCTGGAGGTGACCATTTTGAGAAAAGAAAGATGAATTTCTGGAGTAGCTGAAGAGCAGTGGTCAGGGACCCCCTTAGGGGAGAGCTGAGCAGACCCTCTGGAGCAATCAAACCCCCAGAAAAGAAAAGAAAGAAAGAAAGTGAAGTCGTTCAGTCAGGTCTGACTCTTTGCAACCCCATGGACTATGGCCTGATCAGGCTCCTCTGTCCATGGGGATTTTCCAGGCAAGAATACTGGAGTGTGTTGCCATTTCCTTCTCCAAACCCCCCAGAGGGTACCCTCAAATCATCTGATATCAGAAGGGACACTGCGTATCCCAACGGTAAAGGTGGCAGGCATACTGAACAAGGGACAGTTTCCTGCACCCCCTGTTTCTACTTCCTGGCTCTCTGCTCGTCTAGGATTCCTTTTTTTTTTCCCCCCACTTAAAAACAACTATTTTATTTATACCAAGAACTGAAAAGTAAGCATGAACATAAAAGAAACTGAGGAAAAAAAAAAAAAAACTTAAGATCTAAAAAAGAACCAATAAAAACTTGCAAACTAAAAATACTATATCTGAACTGAAAGTTTTGTCTAGGATTCTTAAATAAGCCAGTGAACTGGAGGAGGCATTCTACTAATGACTGATTTCTGATTTCCCTCCACCCAGGTAGCTGACATTTCAGTGTCCAATTTAATTTAGAAACATACCAAAATAATGGCATTTTTTGCTCTCCAGCACTGAGCAGAAAATTCACACCAGTATATTTCCTTATTTTTTTCTGCAGTGGACCCAAGCCTTCAAAGAGGATTCCCTGGAGTTTCCATACTAAAACTCTTGCTGATTCTCCTTTTCTGTGGTCAGAGACACACAGGAGACACCCTGAAAAGCTATGAGCCCCAGGGAAGTGTTTTCAATCTCTCCAGGCTTTAGTTTCCACCTCCGTGAGAAAAAAAAGGAGGTGGAATAACTCTTGCCTTGTTCAGTTCAAATGACCAGGGAGGATGTCCCAGAAGGTCTTCCTTCTGAAATATTTAATTGAGCACATATTATATTCTGGGCGTTTTACTGGAAACAACTGCAAGCAAAATAAATACAATCTCCTCTCTCTCATGGGGCCCCTAGCAAACACCAATTTTTTTATTTTAATTTTTTTTAATACCAAAAACATTTTGCATTGGGGTATAACTGATTAAGAACATTGTGGGAGTTCCGGGTGAACAGCAAAGGGATTCAGCCATACATATACATGCATCCATTCTTAAACACTAATTTCTTAACCCAAGACCCTTTTACTGTCAAGCTGTTGTATTGCCTTTCTGCCCCTCAACACCAAGAAATTCTTATTGAAATATCTTTTGTTTGTCAAGGCCATGCTATTGAAGATGGCCATATGCCAAGCCATGTGCTCAAGGCTTGGCACACATCATCTCATTTCGCTCTCATAACAACCCATCTGAGATAAATGCATTATTTCCATTATTGTAAAGATGAGGAAATAGACTTGGAAAGTCACTCAGTTAAACAGGCAGGACTGCGATTTAAACCCAGGTAGACTGAGTCCACATCCAGACACCTAGCCCCTTCAGTATACTTACTGCCTAAGGTGTAAAGGCAAGGATGGGCACCCTCCCCACACCCAAAAACCTTGACCCAAAGCCAAAACCTTACACACCTCATCCTCCTGCCAGAGTCCTGTGCGAGCCAGCCCACCCAACCCTGGCCTCAGCCAAGAGTTCATTTCTCCTTCCATCCACTTGCGTGATTTCATGTTCCTTCTGATTCCTGGCCTGGAAACCGCTCTGCTGAAATGCTGATTTACCACGGGTGCTCCCACTATGGGCAGGCCTTTTAACCACTTCCTGAAGGGGCCTTCTGGTGCTCTTCTGACTGGAATTTTTAAAGAATTATAAATTTGCTTTCCCTAAGCAAGCTGTTATTAAAATTCCATGAGCCTCATAGCTAGCATCCCGATCTCCCCACTGGTCTGGGCTCAGGCCACCATCTCTCCATCATCTCCCAGAGGTTGACCTTGGGAGGGTCCCTCTGCCTCTGTATCTGGATTCCCTCTTGTCCATGTTGGAAGGTTGTTAAGAGGTTCAATTGGGAAGGGGTATGGGTTCGATTCCTGAGTTGGGACGATCCCTGGATGAGAAAAATGGCAACCCACTCCAGCGTTCCTGCCTGGAGAATCCCATGGACAGAGGAGCCTGGTGGGCTGTGGTCCATGGGGTTGCAAAGAGTTGGACATGACTGAGAGGCTAACACTTTCATGTTCATACCTCAAATTAACACACTAGATTCTAACACACTCTGGCGGGTCACATTCTTGCTGCCAGAATCAGTCTCCTGATCTGCAGGAGAGTCATACCCTAGGTGAATATTTCTTGATATCATTCTAAATCTTGTGATTCTTTCCAGACTTTATGCATTTCTTTAATAAAAGGACTCCCTTTCCAAAAAGAAATGGATTTTAAAAGGAAGCTTTACAAAAGTACAGAATCATTATCACTTGCCGTAAATGACAGGCAATCATAAGGACATACAACGGAAGCAATAAATATAATGAGTTAAACCCTGTTGTCTTCCCAAGGCTGTGTGCGTCTCTGTCACAAATGGCAGTTGGTGAGCTGTCGAGAGGCATGGAAGCCACACTTGCTCCAGCCTGAGCCCTTCTCCCTGATGGCATCAGAGAGCTCGACAGAGGGAAACTAGAAGGGGAGCACTTCCCCTCTGTCACGCCCTGCGCCGTGTCCACATAAAGCCACTCTGTGGCCATCAGTGCTCCCAGACCTCATTACTGGAAATGCTGAACTCATTCATCCTCTGTGTCAAGCTTCCACGTGGGATTTCAGGGCAGGAAAGGCCCCGGAGAAGCATAATCAAAGCCTACGTCCCTATGTATGTTACAGAAACACAAAAATGTCTGCTAAACTTAACATAGCAGCTTGGCCCCACAAAGAGGCTGGGCCATCTCTGGTTCTCTCTGTGGGTGCTCCTGCATCTTCACCTCCCTCCTAGCAGTTTGCACATCAGTGACAAGCAGACTGATGCTGAAGCTGAGGCTCCAATGCTTTGGCCACCTGATGCAAAGAGCCAACCCATTGGAAAAGACCCTCATGCTGGGAAAGATTGAGAGCAGGAGGAGAAGGGGACAACAGAGGGAGAGATGGTTGGATGGCATCACCGGCTCAATGGACATGGGTTTGAGCAAACTCAGGGAGATGGTGAAGGACAGAGAAGCCTGACATGCCATGGTCCGTGGGGGTCACCAAGAGTCAGACATGACTTAGCATCTAAATAACAACAACATGCAGAGACCTGATCCTGACGGTCCCCGTTTTCTTGGAGATCTCTCTAAATGGGTTTAGGATCAGGCTGAACTTCAGAGCTGCTCTTGCTCAGATGCTCAATCGTGTCTGCGCATATGCGTGTGTGCGTACACACACACACACACATGCTCCCCCGCTGGCCTCCACTCGCCTCGGGGACACCGAATAGGAATTGCATTTAGTAATCAATTGACTCCCCTTGACTTGGTTTGGTGCCTTTTCTAAATAACAAGAGCCTGGCAACATCAGAACCTCGCAACAATCTTTATTAATGAAGCTCCAGGCCCCGTGTGGAGAAGACACAGGCAGCATATGTAGACGTGCTAAGGAAATTATTTCCATCAGCTCCAGCTATTTGAAAGCAATTGAAAAGTTTCCATTTGAAGAAAAAGTAATTTTCCTGATGTGAGTTTCGAGAGCTGTTTGTCTGCCCCCACCTAACGCGGCCACAGCTTGCCCGGCTCCGAGCTTTCTACATTTTATTAAACCACAGCTAAGTGGCGTCATGCTGTTAAAATATTGTGTCGCTTTTTAAAGTGATATCATTACCTAATAATTTTGAGAGTTTTACTTTTTTTTTTTCCCTTTGCCAGGAAGGGAAATGGACCAAATAGCCTGCCACCATCTCAGCGTCATGGAGATGGAGAGGTGGCAGGGGGTGTGGAGGTCTGGGGCCCCAGAGCATGGAAAACTGGGCTCTGGAAGTCACAGGGAAGAATATATATGAAATCTTCCCTGTCTCATGTTTATAGAGAACTGGGAAAGACCTGAAATGCAGGGAACCAGGGCTAATGCAACTCCAACCCCAGGGCCGAATTTTCCACGAGGCTAATGAAGCTTAAAATTCAGGACCCCACAACTGAATTGTTTAGTTGCTAAGTCGTGTCCAACTCTTTGCAACCCCATGGACTGTAGCCCGCAAGGCTCCTCTGTCCATGGGATTTCCCAGGCAGAATACCGGAGTGGGTTGCCACTTCTTTCTCCAGGGGATCTTCCCAGTCCAGGGATCAAACCTGCGTTTCCTGCATTGCCAGTGGGTTCTTTACTACTGAGCCACCAGGGAAGCCCCACAACTGAGTTGGCCCTTGCCTAATTTCAGTTATAATTTTGTCTCTTTTGAAGAGTACTCCTGCTTTATATTGCTGCCTAACGAATTGCCATAAACTTAGGGGCTTCAAACAACACCCATGTAATAGCTCAGAATTTTATAGGACAGAAAGTTGGCATGGTGTGGCTGGAGTCTCTGCTTGGGGCCTTTCAAGGCTGATATCAAGGCATTGATCTGGCTGTGTTCTCATCTGGAAGCCCTGGAGAAAAATCTGCTTCCAAGCTCATTCTTGTTGTTGGCAGAGCCCACTTCCTTGAGGTTGTAGGACTGAGGTTCAGTTACCTTGCTGGCTGACAACTAGTGATAGAGCTTAGTCTTATAAACCTCTTTTTCCACCTCATGCCCCCTCCGTCCTCAAGCAACTGTGCATCAAATCCTTCTTGCTGAATCTTTCTCAACCACCTGGAGAAAACTCATGATTACATCAGATCCAGGAATATTATCATAATATGAATACATATCTTAAGGTCAATGGTGCCATATTAATCTAATCACAGAAGCAAAATCCACATTCATAGTCCCAAGGGACAAGCAGGACACAGAATGAGAGGGATGGACAGTCTTTGTGGACTATTTTAGAATTCTGTGACAATAAGCAGAGACACCATATTGTATGAGCTCCAGGCCCCACAAAATTTGGATCTACTTTTGCTTTATTCCTTTGAGCTTGGATATCCCCACTGGACCATTTGAATGGCCTCGGATTGATCTTGGGTCTTTAATCTCTGTTTCCAGACTCAAAGCCTCAAAACTTCATCGTGCCCTCCCCACCAATGGCCTACATAGAAAGTGAAAATGGAGTCAAAAACCCACTGGGCTTTCTGGAAACACTCTCCTCTCTGTTATGGCCTCTGCTTTCCTTTCCCGTCCAACTGGTCCCCAATTTAACCCTGTGTGGCTCAGACAAGGGCCTCATCTCAGCTCTAAGGATGGGCAAGTAGTGCTTATCTGGTCAATTCAAATCCCCTTCCCCTCTCTTGACCTCAGTGCTTGGTATCTGGATGGTTAAATGACCCAAGTTGACCCCAGATTGAGTGGTACAAGCATCTGGAAAGAAATTTTGTTTTTCTTAATCCCCCAAGGCTATGAGCAATGAGAATATAACTGGGAGTTGAACAGGTAACTAGGTAGGGCCTGATCATGAAGTCAGTCCAGAAGAGCAGTCTAATTACATCATCTGAGACTTTTGATAGTACCAAGCCTGAAGTTAGACTACCCCTGGACAAATTAATTTACTTCTCTTTCATTTAATATATTCATTTATCCATTCATACATGTAAGCATGCATTCGTTTTTTCTTTAAAGCTTTTTCGTGTTGAGTTTCTGTCCCTTGCAATCACAGTTCTAATACGGTTGCCAGTCTCCATCCCATTCTTTCTTTCTAAGAAGTGCAACCTCCCCTCCCTGGCCCATTCTCCAGCCAGACTGAAACGCTTGGCATTCCTGGGCCTTCATCTTCACCCACAATGCTGCCATTGCTGGCAAGTCCATCTTTCTCCTCGGCTTTTCCACATGGTGTTCCACTCACATTGACATCTCTTCTTGACGTCTTACAACCCTCCCCACCCTCATTAAAAGTTAATTTTCTCCTTTTCTTAACTCTGTACTTTTTTTCCTAACTCTTACCTTTTATTAACTCTTTCTTAACTTTGTACCAGTCTACCTTCTGACCCCACCCCCTTCTGCCTGCTCTTAGTCCTTTTCACATCCCATCCCCATGTCAAGTAAATGACTGGTTGTGTGTGCGTTTGGGGGGGTGAGGGTGGGAATCTACCACCATTTCCATTTTAAGATAAAAGAAACAGAGTTTCAGAGAGGTTAAGTCAGACCAATCTGAAACCAAAGTCTACAGTCTTAACCACTACAAAGTTTTTCACTTAATTATCATATCACCATTAATACCATTATTAACACTGATAGTAAGAATAACTAACATTTGACACACGGAGTCTTTGCCTTGCAATGAAAGTGAAAGTCGCTCAGTCGTATCCGACTCTTTGCAACCCCATGGACTATACAGTCCATGGAACATTCCAGGCCAGAATACTGGAGTGGGTAGCCTATCCCTTCTCCAGCAATCTTCCTGACTCGGTAATCAAACCGGGGTCTCCTGCATTGCAGGCACATTTTTCGCCAGCTGAGTTACTAGGGAAGCCCTGCAATGAGATAAGGGATAATTTAAATATTAATAAATAATCTCTCTTAATCTTCAAACCAATCTTCTAAGACAAATGCTAATATAATGCTGTTTTACAGACAAGGAAGTGGTAAAGAATGAAGCTAAGTGGTTAAGAGCTCAGTGGCTCAGTGGTAAAGAATTCACCTGCAATGCAGGAAGGAGACACAAGTTCGATTTCCTGGACAAGGAAATGGAACCCACTCCAATATTCTTGTCTGGGAAATTCCATGGAGAGAGGAGCCTGCTGGGTTGCAGTCCATGGGGTGACAAAAGAGCCAAACACAACTTATCGACTAAACAACAACAACAACAACCTGAGTTCCAGAAAGGTAAATTGATTGCCTAACTAGAATTTAAACTCGACTATCCTTTCAGAGGCATTGCTCTTGGGCACTACATTTTGTAATGCTTGAAGAGAGAGAAAGCAAGATTGCTGAAACTTGAATGTGAGCACAAACTTGAACATGCCGAGGAGACCTGTGCAGCCAACCTCGGAGATCCCTTAAAATAAAGGCAAGAGGGGTTCAGGGATGAGTGAAAATGCCCACCCCCCCACCCCCAGCCCAGCAGCAGCACCCCTCCTCCACACCTTCCCAAGAGGACCACTATCCCTGGTCCAAAGCAATGCCTAGGTCAAAATCTCCATTTTCAATCACCCAAGTCAGTCAGTCTGGACTATGTGTTCAAATAGGATTTTCTTTTTCTCCTTTTTTTTTTAAATTGGAAGGAAGCTTTAAACACTTTGAAAGTGGCCTCAGGGACCAGCTCACAGCATGCTCTGCATCTCCTCCTTTTGAGGCAAGCGTCCCCCGCAGCCACTTTGCAAGCTCTGTTTTCAATTACAAAAGCTTGTTTGAACACGGTCTGTCACAGAGGCTGTTCAAACAGGCTTTTGTAATTGAAAAGGAGGAAAAACAAAAGACTTCTAACCTTCCAAAGCCAAGATCGAATGAGCTGGTCAGACAGTTGTGGAACCAAAATGGCGGTCCCCAGTATGGGGACTGGGGCCAACCCAGAAGAGAGCTGGGCTCTTGGGCTGAACCTTACTGGGTTAAGAGAACACAGCCTCATTCAGTGTCCATTCTGATGGGAAAGAGGGTTGGGATGGACGTGAACGGAAGCAGAAAACTATAGTGACTGCCACCAACTGTTCCTAAAGAAACAATATTAAATCAACTTTAGATGACCATTCAGAGATAGCCTCAAAGGCCTTTGGTGCCTAGAATTTTAAAAATCACTCCATTTAAAATTTTTTGCCAATATCTTGGAATTTATTAAGTGAAAATCTCACTTGGTTACACATACACCTGTAACTCTTCATGCTCTCTGGTCTCACCCTTGAAGCACTTTCAGAATCTGCCTAGAATTTAGTAACATTGCTTCGTTTTCATTGCATTTTGAGGAAAATGATAATAGCTTCCAATTTAAGCAAATTTCAGTTAAAATTAGATCAATTTAAAAATATTAAGTGAGGACTCCCCTAGTAGTACAGTGAATGAGAATCCAGCTACCAATGCAGGGGACATGGGTTCAATACCTGGTCCAGGAAGATTCTACCTGTCACAGAACAACTAAGCCACAACTAAGCCCATGCATCACAACTTCTGAGCTTATGTTCTGCAACTACTGAAGTCCACATACCTACAGCCCAGGCCCCACAGCAAGAAAGGCCACTGAGATGAGAAGCCCGTGCACTGCAACAGAGACCCAGAGCAATAAGAAAACCCAGACAAGCCCAAAACATTGAGTAACAGAGCTAGAAGACAAAAATATAGCAAAAGTGATGTTGGTACATGGATATCATAAAAATAAAGAGGTTGAGGAAAATCGAGTTTGGAGACACTGGTTTGGTGCTAAGAGTTTGGACTATAGAGAAACTGCATGTATTCGCATCACAGAATACCACCTACCTAAATTTCATAAACCTACATTCTTCCTCTGCAAAATGAGGCTGGTAAAAATATCTAACTTAAAATAAGCAATCATTCAGTAACTGTTTTCTATGATTATTACTAAAAATAATATTACCATTTAGCTTAATGTTTCTCAGACATAAAAAACGAACAGATTCCCTTTAGAGGGAGAACAATTCTCACGAATGCTTAGTGTGGATGAAAGTTTTTGCAGACCTCAAGCATATGGCTAAGGAAGGACATAATTTGTAAACCAAGGATCCAGGCATTAAAAGCAATCAGTCAAGTGACTGAGGTTTAACTGATGTATCCAACTATTTAATGATGTATTTTTGAACTTGGAAGTGATTGAATCAAACATGTTGCTGTTGTTGTTCAGTTGCTAAGTCCTATTCTTTACTACCCCATGGACTTCAGCACACCAGACCTACTCCACTGTCTCTGGGAGTTTGTTCAGATTCATGTCCATTGAGTCAGTGGTGCTATCTAACCTTCTCATCCTCTGCCACCCCCTTCTCCTTTTGTCTTCATTCTTTCTCTGGATCAGTGTCTTGTTCAATGAGTCAGCTCTTCGCATCAGGTGGCCAAAGGATTAGAGCTTTAGCATCAGTCCTTCCAATGAATATTCAGGGTTGATTTCCTTTAGATTGACTGGTTTGTTCTCCACACAGTCCAAGGGACTCTCCAGAGTCTTCTCCAACACCACAATTGGAAAGCATCAATTCTTTGGGGGCACTCAGCCTTCTTTATGGGCCAGTGGTCACATTCTTACGTGACTACTGGAAAAACCATAGCTTTGACATGTAGTAGAATCCAGATCTCCTTTTTTTTTTTTATTAATAAATGTGCTCCAGACATGTTGGAATGGGTTAATTACTGTGTGGGTCTGCCTGCTCATTGCTGTACTTTTATTGTCCCCATCATCCTCTCTTCTCTCTACACTAACTTCCAAAAGCACCCCCTCCCCAGTCAGTGTAACAACCCCAGATTTCACTAAACATTTCCAAAGACACCCCAGGGAGGTAGCATCTCCCTGCGGTTATAAACCTCCACCATCCATTCCAACCCTCCTCTGTTAACGCCTCCAGGAGTGCTTCAGAGACAAGGTTTCTAGTGAAGATGTTTGTGACCACAGGCTGCAGAGAGGGATGGACCTGGATCCACGTGGCACATGGTTACTTACACACAGTTGTGCCTGCTCAGTCACTTCAGTTGTGTCCGACTCTTTGCGACCCCATGGACTGTAGCCCCTCAGGCTCCTCTGTCCCTGGGATTCTCCAGGCAAGAACACTGGAGTGGGTTGCCACGCCCTCCTCCTGGTCATCTTCCCAACCCAGGGATCAAACCCGCATCTCTTATGTCTCTTATGCATTGGCAAGTAGGTAGGGTTTTTTTGTTTGTTTGTTTTTTAACCACTACAACCACCTGGGAAACCCAATTACACACAAATCTAACATGAGATAGCAATGGATTCTGGGAGGGATGTGCTGTTCTTGAGTCTTCTCTTTCCTCCTTTCACTAAGAAAGACAACTGCATGGCTTAGAGTGACCTACCATTGCATAAAGCTTAACTTCTCTCCTCCAGTCCCTAGCTGAGTTAGAACACCATCCCAGGTGAGCAAGGCCCCTCTCACCAGGTAACCAGGACAACAGGCAGGAAGGGTTTGAATCTTTGGATGCCTGTTCTATGAAGGACCTCGGGAAAGATGAGTGTGGCTCAACAGACTCTTAGGACTGCCATTTGTGATCATGAGCAGGCCTGGGGGAGCAGAGAGGAGAGAGGCTGAGGCAGCGTGGGGGAGGCCTGTGCTGATCTAAGAACAAAGAAAGCTCCTGTTTCAGGAAAAGGGATGGCGCATATCTGAGAGACGGAGAAGGAAACCTGGTTCTCACGTGTCTGGCCTTCCCATCACCCTCCTTTCTAGACAGACAGATAGAAAAGTATGCCTGTGTATAGAGAGAGATAGCTCTAGATGGATAGGTGTTATGAGAGACGCACACACAGGCAACATAAAATTCACCCTTTAACCATTTTAAAGTGGAACTCATAGGCAGTCAGTACATTCGCAACAGCGAACGCTTTCATCATCCCAAAAAGGAAACCCCATACCCATTAGCAGTCACTCCCCAATCCCCACCTTCCCCCAGCCTCAGGCAACCACCAGTCCAGTCTATTTTCTGTCTCTATAGATTTACTTATTCCAGACATTTCATAGAAATGAATTCATACAATACATGTGACCTTTTGTGTCTGACTTCTTCTACTTAGCAGAATGTTTTCAAGGCTTCTGTATATGATAGCATGTATCAGTGCTTCATTCTTTTTTACAGCTGAAAAATATTTCTTTGTATAGATAGAGAGCAAATTTGTTTATCCATTGATCAGGTGATGGACAGTGGGCTGCTTCCACCCTTTGGCAAGTGTGAATTGTGAGGCTGTGAAGATTCATGTGCATGTGGTAGGGATTGTGTGTGTGTATGTGTGTGTGTGTTGTTCAGCCATGTCTGACTCTCTGTGACCCCATGGACTGTAAGCCTCCAGGCTCCTCTGTCCATGGTAGGGACAATGGGGCAACTGTAATTCAATGGGAGTTCGCCTGCCAAGGTGAGCAGTCTGAGAACTGGTGCCCAGGAGGGACTCACTTTGACATGGAGAGAGGGACCGCATGGGTGACCATTTCCAGAGGGAGTCTGTGCTGGAGGGAGTCAGCAGGCAGGAAGGCACAGCTGTCCCACTGGAAGAACCCAGAGTGTGCAAGGAGAACAGGGAGGTCTGGAAACACCTCAGCGTGCTCCGTTGAGGTTCTGCTTAGAGAACGTGCTCCCGGTCTCTGCAGAGGGGTCTTTGCACCTGATGCCACTCCCCAGGCCTGGGGACCCCCAGAGTGTCCAAGGATCTGGGGAAGGGAAACAGCGTCTCAAGTCACGAAGCTGGGGGAGGGGGAAAGTTCATGAAGACAGATGCACCAGGCCAGGAGGTTCCTGGGATGGTGGCAAAGTTGGGGAGGCCTCTGGGGGTCCCTAAGGGATGAAGGCGTGGCAGTTAAGAGCTGACTCTGGAGGCAGAGAATCTAGGTCTAAATTGATGGTTGGCCAGGTCAGGTGCGATATAAAGGCAAATGCTCCAAGCCATGAGAGGCCCCACCAGGGGCCACTGCTTGATGCCAAAGGGCTGCTACTCAACAATCCCGACTGCTACTCAGCAGCTCATGGCTCCCCTCTCCCTCGGAGGGGGCCCCTCCCCACCTTCTTCCAAGGGTCTCCAAGTCCCCTTCAGCCACACTCAAGACTCAGACAGCTCAGTGCCTTACAGAACAGGAGGTTCAGCAAGGAGGACCCCCTCCACCACCACAGTCGGAGCATCCTTCCCTGGTCTGTTCATTTAGAGTTTATTATTTTTCTTATTTAAATTGTAAATTCCCCTTCCCTGGAAGTCTCGCCCAAACTGCCCTGGTATCACGACATTAACAGCCGGTTTCCCCTCTGGTTACAGATTTTCTGATCGCTCATGTGCATCATCGGGTGCAAAGAGAAATTATCAGCTGCCCCAGCAAGCGGCTGGAGAGGTTAACGCAGAAACTGTCTGGGGCCTCCCCAGAGTCCTCGGGGAAGAGGCAAGAGGTGAGAGCTGGCTGAGGTGGTCTCAATACCCATTCCCCAGACAGGGCTGGGCAAGGACGGGGCACCAATCTCCTGCACTCTGGCTTGGGAGCACAGCCATGGAGCGGGAGGCACGATGCCAGTGTCTTCCAGGCCCAGTGGCTGAAATCTTTCAAAGGCTTGAATATTTTACACTTTCTCCTGTGGCTGGGCTCACATGCAGAAATGGAGTGTGATCGCCCCTGAATTCCAAATTTACTTTAAGTAATTAAACTCGTTTATTTCCATCTGAATACACTACGGGGTTGGAGGAGTTTATGGAAATCTGGGTAAGGAGAATGAATAGATAAATAAATTACTCGGGGAGAGGTGGTTACCGACGGAAACGAGGGGCCAGCAGTAGCTTCCTGCCAGAGTGGACTGGGCACTCTGCACCCCGGGCACCTCTCGCCTGGACCCTGCACCCAGCAAGGGGTGGGGGTGGGTCTCACAAGCACTTGTAGGGGCTGGTAGGTGGGATTGTGCCGCCCTGAGCCAGGCAGGAATTTCCGGTGTGTTCCCCTTGCTCCAGGAAGACCAGGGACTGGGCAATGTCTGTCTTCAGTGGGGTCCCCTCCACCCTGTGACTCTTTCCTGTTTCCTTCCTTCCTCCCTTCTTTCTGCTTTCCTATCCCCATTTTCTCATCCCCTTCATTACCCTTCAAAAAATAGTTGCTTCTATCAATAGTCTCATCAGTATCAATGGTTGGCTCCATCTCAAAATCAATTTCACCTTGAGGTCCTCACTGGTCCTACTAAGTAGATAAGGATCTTTACCCATCTGAGTGCTCCCCCAACTCCCTTCTCTCCCCCTGACAAGGGCATTTTCCTTTTACCTTTCATCAGGTTCTACACTGCACTGTAAGTGGTTTATGTAGAAACTGCAAGTACTCTGAAGGATCTGAACAACTGAGTCAATAAAGATACTCTCCTAGAGAGCATGGATGAAACAAAGAAATATGCCTGTCCCATCAAAAGCCACCAGGAAGACAATGATGAGCTGGATCAGGACCAGATCACTGCTTTTCTGTCTTCTCTCAAACCCCACTACTTATTACGACCTTTCTATTATCTGAGAAGCTGGGCATGATACCTGTGTCTCAGGAGCTCAGTAGTGTGTACGGAACTGCATGGAATTTGGAGGGGTCAAGCGCCCTTCCTCACATCAGAGATGCAGTGTGGGTAGGAATTCATCATTCCTGTGACCCACAGGGTCTCCTGCTCAG
This sequence comes from Muntiacus reevesi, assembly GCF_963930625.1. Taxonomy (NCBI): domain Eukaryota; kingdom Metazoa; phylum Chordata; class Mammalia; order Artiodactyla; family Cervidae; genus Muntiacus; species Muntiacus reevesi. Next base: position 184,114,099 of record NC_089250.1, on the reverse strand, counting down.
TAGCATGCATGGAAAAGAAGAACAGAGTTCACAGGAACCCTTCTGGCATTGTGCATATTCACACACCACCATCACAATTTCCCTAATAATTATTCATCAATACCCCAAAGAATTAAAAACATGTACTCAGATACTTGTACACAAATGTATGGAGCAGCACCGTTCATAAGAGTCAAATGTCCATCAACTGATGAATGGAAAACAAAGTGTGAATATCTGTGCAGTGGAATATTATGCAACCACAAACAATTATGAAGTGATGACATGCTACCATGTGGATGCACCTTGAAAGCATGATGCCATGTGAAAGAAAGAAGCCAGACACAAAAGGACAAAGATTGTATGAGTCCAATTAGATGAAATGTCCAGAATGGGCAAATCTGTAGAGATGGAATGTAAATTAGTGGCTGCCAGGAGACGTGAGGGTGTGGGATCAAGTGAGGCTGGAGAGGACAGAGGGCTGGACCCTGCAGTGGCAGCTCACTCTGAATAGGGAAGTTTGTGTTTAGCGAAGATCATTCTGGCTGTGCTTTGAGAATAGATTAGAGGGTCCACTGGGGGCCCGGCTAGTGGAAGTGCAGGAAGGCCGTCAGTGGTCCAGGTGAGGGGTGACAGCGGCAACATGGTCATTTCTGCGTGGACACCAGTTCCCAGCTCCCAGGACAGAGGAGGCAGGAACCACCTGTAAGTGCCTTGGGCCTCTGCATATCCCAGTCCTCTCCTTATCGCCTTAAATGCCACAGACGGAGACCCATAAGCCACCCCCACACCCACCCCACCACTCAATGTGGCTCCCATGGGTGGGGTCAGAACCATCTGGGGATTCCCACATGGTTAGACTGGGATCTTCACCAGCTCCATAATCTTGAAAAAACTACTCAGCATTTAAACCCTCCATTTCTATATAAAATTAAGATGAGTCATAAAAGCTCCAGATCTCTCAGGCTATTGGTGGGATTTCACATAACATGCACATAAAGAGTTTAGCAGAGGGTCTGGAGGCAAGCACTTAATGCACTTATATTAAATATGATCGATTATCACCAATATTATCATGTTCTAAAACAAGGGAGCCCTTTGGAAGATCTAACCAGACATTGTTCCAAAGAAGACATACAGATGGTTTAAAACCACATGAAAAGATGTTCAACATCACCAATTATTAGAGAAATGCAAATTAAGACCACAATGAGATATCACATCACACCAGTCAGAATCAGTTCAGTTCAGTCGCTCAGTCGTGTCCGACTCTTTGAGACCCCATGAATCACAGCACACCAGGCCTCCCTGCTAATCACAAACTCCCAGAGTTTACTCAAACTCATGGCTATCGAGTCAGTGATGCCATCCAGCCATCTCATCCTCTGTCGTCCCCTTCTCCTGCCCCCAATCCCTCCCAGCATCAGGGTCTTTTCCAATGAGTCAACTCTTTGCATGAGGTGGCCAAAGTACTGGAGTTTCAGCTTCAATATAAGTCCTTCCAATGAACACCCAGGACTAATCTCCTTTAAGATGGACTGGTTGGATCTCCTTGAAGTCCAAGGGACTCTCAAGAGTCTTCTCCAACACCACAGCTCAAAAGCATCAATTTTTTGGTGCTCAGCTTTCTTCACAGTCCAACTCTCACATCCATTCATGACTACTGGAAAAACCATAGCCTTGACCAGACGGACCTCTGTTAGCAAAGTAATGTCTCTGCTTTTTAATATGCTATCTAGGTTGGTCATAACTTTCCTTCCAAGGAGTAAGCGTCTTTTAATTTCATGGCTGCAATCACCATCTGCAGTGACTTTGGAGCCCCCAAAAACAAAGTCTGACACTGTTTCCACAGTCTCCCCATCTATTTCCCATGAAGTGATGGGACCAAATGCCATGATCTTAGTTTTCTGAATGTTAAGCTTTAAGCCAACTTTTTCACTCTCCTCTTTCACTTTCATCAAGAGGCTTTTTAGTTCCTCTTCACTCTCTGCCATAAGGGTGGTGTCATCTGCATATCTGAGGTTATTGATATTTCTCCCGGCAATCTTGATTCCAGCTTGTGCTTCATCCAGCCCAGCGTTTCTCAACATGTACTCTGCACATAAGTTAAATGAGCAGGATGACAATATACAGCCTTGACGTAATCCTTTTCCTATTTGGAACCAGTCTGTTGTTCCATGTCCAGTTCTAACTGTTGCTTCCTGACCTGCATACAGGTTTCTCAAGAGGCAGGTCAGGTGGTCTGGTATTCCCATCTCTTTCAGAATTTTCCACAGTTTATTGTGATCCACACAATCGAAGGCTTTGGCATAGTCAATAAAGTAGAAATAGATGTTTTTCTGGAACTCTCTTGCTTTTTCGATGATCCAGCAGATATTGGCAATTTGATCTCTGGTTCCTCTGCCTTTTCTAAAACCAGCTTGAACATCTGGAAGTTCATAGTTCACGTATTGCTGAAGCCTGGCTTGGAGAATTTTGAGCATTACTTTACTAGCATGTCAGAATAGTCATCATCAAAAAAATCTACAAGCAATAAACACAAGAGAGGGTGTGGCGAAAAGGGAATGCTCCTACACTGTTGGTGGGTGGAAAGGTAAACTGGTATAGTCACTTTGGAGAATAGTATGAACAGTATGGAGAACAGTATGGAGGTTCCTAAAATAAAAAAAAATAGAGCTAGCATATGATCTGACAACCCCATTTCTGGCCATGTATTCAAAGAAAACCATAATTTGAAATGATGTATGCACCCTGATGTTCATTGCAACACTATTTACAATGGTCAGGATACGGAAGTAACCTAGATGTCCAACAAGAGAGGAATGGATAAAGAAGATGTGGTACATATACAAAACAGAATATTACACAGTCATAAAAATGAATGAAATAGTGCCATTTGCAGCAACATAGACGCAGAGATTATCATACTGAATCTGAATGAAGTCAGACAGAGAAAGGCAATTACCATATGGTATCACTCTTACTTGGAACCTTCAAAAACAAAGGATACAAATGAACTTATCTACAAAATAGGAATAGAGTTACAGATGGAGAAAAAAATTCATGGTTTTTGTTGTCCAGTCATGCCCAGCTGTGTGCAACCCCATGGACTGTAGCACACCAGGCCTCTTTGTCCCTCACCATCTCCTGAAGTTTGCCCACGTTCATGTGCACTGCATCAGTGATGCCATCCAACCATCTTATCCTCTGATGCCCTCTTCTCCTAGACGTCTGACGGTGTCCAAAGTTATGGTTACCAAGGGGGAGGGGACAAACTGGAAGATTGGGACTGACATATACACACTCAGTTCCATTCAGTCGCTCAGTCATGTCCGTCTCTTTGTGACCCCACGGACTGCAGCACGCCAGGCCTCCCTGTCCATCACCAACTCCCAGAGCTTACTCAAACTCATGCCCATCGAGTCGGTGATGCCATCCAGCCATATCATCCTCTGTCATCCCCTTCTCCTCCTGCCCCCAATCCCTCCCAGCATCAGGGTCTTTCATAATGTGTCAGTTTTTTGCATCAGGTGGCCAAAGTATTGGAGCTTCAGTTTCAGCATCAGTTCTTCCAATGAACATTTAGGACTGATCTCCTCTAGGATTGACTGGTTTGATCTCCTTGCAGCTCAAGGGGCTCTCAAGCGTCTTTTCCAACACCACAGTTCAAAAGCATCAATTCTGTGATGCTCAGCTTTCTTTATGGTCCAACTCTCACACCCATACATGACTACTGGAAAAACCATAGCTTTGATTATCCAAACGTTTGTTGACAAAGTAATGTCTCTGTTTTTTAATATGCTGTCTAGGTTGGTCATAGCTTTCCTTCCCAGGAGCAAGCATCTTTTAATTTCATGGCTGCAGTCACCATCTGCAGTGATTCTGGAGCCCAAGAAAATAAAGTCTCTCACTGTTTCCCTTGTTTCCCCATCTATTTTCCATGAGATGATGGGACCGGATGCCATGATCTTAGTTCTTTGAATGTTGAGTTTTAAGCCAGCTTTTTCACTCTCCTCTTTCACTTTCACAAGAGGCTCTCTAGTTCCCCTTTGCTTATATGTAGTATACACACTACTGTATATAAAATAGACAACTAATGAGGACCTATTATGTAGCACAGGGATCTCTTCTCCATATTCTATAATGGCCTATATGGAAAAGAATCATAAAAAGAGTGGATTTTTGTATAACAGATTCACTTTGCTGTACCCCTGAAACTAACGCAACATTATAAATCACCTATGTGCTCAGTCGCTAAATCGTGTCCAACTCTATGAGACCCCCTGACTGTAGCCCACCAGGCTCCTGTGTTCATGGGATTTCCCAGGCAAGAATGTTGGAGTGGATTGCCATTTCCTCCTCCAGGGGATCTTCCCAACCCAGAGACTGAACCCACACCTCTTATGTCTCCTGCATTGGCAGGCAGGTTCTTTACCACTGGTGCCACCCCGGAAGCCCCGAAATCAGTTATACCCTAATAACAAAATTTGGGGCATATTCCTTCTCTGGAGTGTGTGCTCCTTTAAGTGCAGATTCTTGGTCTATTTCCCTGGGTTTGAATGACAGCCTGATACTCTGTGGGTGCCCAGTAAACAGCTGTCTGAGGTGGGAAAATGAGAATAAACATTGACCCATGAGTTGCAAGTTGTAAAGCAGGTTAGTGAGGCAACACTGGCATGTGGGCGAACAGGGAGAAAGGGATAAATCAGGATGCCTTGTGATTCAGTTCATCCCCCCTCCCCGCCCCGGGGCATCCTGTGGACACGGGAGGCAGGTCATATCACATGTACCCCAGACGAATGAGGACATCTCTCAGCTCATTCTGCTGGCATCGCCGGGTGGGAGCTCCCCAGGGCATGTTAAACTGTTTCCCCCCATCAGTGAGAGAGTTTTCTCTCTTGACTAAGAGGCTGTCACTTCCCAGTCTCTCCCAGCTCAATCTAGGAGCTGTGCCTTCAAGAAGTTAAGCTAATAAAACAGCGGCCGGCCGCGGTGGCAGTGATAAGCGGCTTAGCGTGGGGCGGGGAGCGGGGAGCTGGTGCTGACCTGGCAACTTTTCACCTGACGACCACTTGTGGAGCTTGTGAGAAGGGAAAACGAGAATTATCCTTCCCTCCCGGGAGATCATCCTCTTGTTTCCTCAGAAATTAGTTCCAAGGCCAGAATGTGGTGGGAGACTCAGCATTTCTGAATTAGAAAGGGAAAACATTATAGGCAGGAGGGCAACCCAGATCTCTACAAAAGCTTAAGCCTGATTGTAAATGACTGAGTTTTAATAGAAGTAATGGTCATTGGAGGTCTCTTCCCTAAGACTTTTTCTCTGAGCTTGAGTGGAGAGCTGGGGAAAGAAGGAAGGGAAAGAAAATAAAGAGAGAGAGGATGAGTCAGGTAAACAGAACAAAGAGAACAGCCTCCCCCAACAAGGGAAAGGGGAATTAGGAATGATCAGGGCTGTTATGGATAAAGTCACCTAAGCTGCTATGATGATGAAGGGAAAGTATTAACAGTCCTTTCATCTGTGCTGATTGTCCAAGTATCAGAGAGCCTGTTCAGACATGGCGAGGATTATTAGACATAGTCTCCTGTGTCAAGCTGTCCAAGGCCTACCATTTGTATTTGAGATAGAGCTTAAAAGCTTTAATATGGTCTGCAGGGACTCCCACAATCTAATCTCACATCTGCCAGGGACAGGCAACATCAGCTGCTTTGAAGGATTTGTGAGGTGAGTAAGATGGCTCCTGCCAGGGATGCTATATACAGTTCACGGTGCAGTGCACTGAACAACTCTAAGGAGTATCATTCCCAATGTGGTCATTACGGATTTGAATATGACTAACAACTTTTTTCAGCCCATGACAGTGATACGTCATATTAGCTGTCTTCAGAAATCTTCTCTGACCACCAAGAGCAAGTCTCTCCTGTTAATTCTCTATTTAATCAACCTATTTATTCCCTTTTTTAGAACTTATTGCAATCAAAACTGTACAGCCAGGCTTCCCTGGTGGTCTAGTGGTTAAGAATCTGCCTGCCAATGCAGAGGACTTGGGCTCAATCCCTGGTCCAGGAAGATCCCACATGCCACAGGGCAACTAAGCCCGTGTGCCATGACTACTGAGCCCAGGCTTTAGAGCCCATGGGCTGAAAGTACTGAAGCCTGTGTGCCTACAGCCAGTGCTCCACAAAAAGTGAAGCCCCTGCAGTGAGACGCCCCGTGCACTGCAGCTAGAGAGTAGCCCCCGCTTACCGCAACTAGAAAAAGTCCGAGCGCAGGAATGAAGACCCAGCACAGCAAAAGATAAATTAAAAAATAATATTTCAAAATTACACTGCCTATCATCAGTCTTCCCCACTGGAATGTGAGCTCCACGTTGATCTTCTTCACTCTTTCTCCTCACCTCTAAAGAATAAACAGTCACTCGATATCTACAAGCTACATATCTCCATTAATCTACATCTCTAGATAAAGAAAGAGAAGCCGGCATGTAGCTACTAAATGCAGCTCAGAGATACTGAGGGACTTGGTTAGGGCCACACTGCCACACTGTCTGCAGAGCTTGAGTCTGAACTGAGTCTTGGGGCTTACGACACCAGGAGAATACTTCTCCCGAGTGGCCACCAAGCCAGTCCCAGGTTTCCCCTCCATTCCTGAGTCCTGAGCCCAGAACCAGGCAAGCTACTGGCACTTTTCTCATGGACCCATCCCTTCATTATGCTTTTTCCTCATTAGAACTTCACTTTCATCGCCAAACCAGCAGACTTAATCACGTGTCAGCTCTGCCGCCTCTAATTATTTCACTGTAATTATTTTTCCTTAACAAAGGAGATAAAACTAATCATAACATCTTTTTGTAAGCCTCCAAGAGTCACGTTTAAATTACTGCACTGATTTGAAAACCCCAGCAAGCAAATAGGAAATAATTATACTTTTATCTGGGTTGTAGGCTGACACTTTGCCAGATACCTACTAAGTTTTTGTACAGAAACAAGAGGTCACGAGCAGGAAAAAAAAGTTGACTTTGTCATGAACATCCTTCAACTTGTGATGAATCTTTCCCTCTGCAAGTTTGTGACCTGGAGGGAACTGGAGTGAGGTGGGAAGAGCTGGAGAGCCAGCAATGTCTCCAAGGTGTCCCCAAATCGCACTGTTTTCAGGGTAGAGTCCCAATCTCTGATTAGTACAAAACTGCCATCTAGCTGGCTCCTCCCCAGAAGGGACCAAATAAGTGGGCTTCAGTGGGGTACAAAGTGACAGTGGTGGCTAACGTTATTACACTGCTGCTATTGGCTAAGTGCTTTTCTAGGAAATGGATGGGCCTCGTCTCATTGAATAACTATAATAACCTAATAGGTAACTGTCAGTGTGCCTGTTGCTATTGTTGGTCAGCCGCTCAGTTGGGTCCAAGTCTTTGCACGGACCGCAGCACGCCAGACTTCCCTGTCCTTTACTATCTCCCAGAGTTTGCTCAAACTCTTGTCCACTGAGTTGGTGATGCCACCCAACCATCTCATTCTCTGTCACCCCCTTCTCCTTCTGCTGTCAATCTTTCCCAGCATCAGGGTCTTTTCCAATGAGTTGGCTCTTCACATCAGGTGGCCAAAGTATTGGAGCTTCAGCTTCATCAGTCCTTCCAATGAATATTCAGGGTGTCCATTACATAGATGAGAAAACTGAGGCTAAATAACTTAGCCGAAGCCACGAATTTAGCAACTGAGATAGGTCTGTCTCCTCCTAAAATGCTGTTCTTTCCAGTAATCTCTATTCCAGGTAGCCCTTGGGTGGGGAGGGGAGAATGGGGGAGTAAGAGGACTCAGATTTTAGAGGCTGTCCTTGCACTGCAGCCTCTCCATGAGGATGCCTCAGTGCCTCCCTCAGAAGATCTAAGTGCGATGAAACACATGGCGCAGTGACTGATGCACTGAAAGCGCTCAATGCATGCCAGCTGCTCGGCTGTCTAACCTTCCCGGGAAAGAAAATAAACATGTACTCCGTGCCCTGGGACTGGAGAGTGAGAGGCTGGGATGGCGCCCCAGGGAGGTTCCGCTCATCTCAACACCGAGAGGGCTCTGAAGATACTGCTGTGACACCAGATAAGGGGAGCAGGAACTTCTGTGGTTCAGATCCTCCACAAGCATCTGGCGAAAATCCTCATCAGTGATAACTTTGGAGTCAGAACAGAGGATGGAAGTGCTGCAGGGGGTGGCCACAGAGAGCAGAGTCCAGGTGTGAGGGTGTAGAGAGCAGGGCGGCTCCACCCAGCCCAAATGGTGAGACCTTTTCTGCCAGCCACCTCTAGGCTAACCAAACCAACCACGCGGCAGGGCCTCTTAGTGCTTACTCCCCTAGAAGCAGATGCTGGGTCAACGATCCAAGCACAAGTCATTTAGTTGGGAGGCGACTGGTAGGAGAGGGAGGCGTGAAAGGAACATGGCTCTTGTTATCAGGCAGAGTATCACCGTGGGAAACTCGATCCCCGCCCCGCCTCCCCCCCTGCCCTCCACCCCAGGGACTACTGGGAGCCAAGGTCAGGTCAAGGTCCCACCCAGAGAGAGGGGGAGCTGGAGTGTTCCTACACCAACTTCCATCTGTTGTGGAACAGGGAGCCCTTCCAGGAAAAGCTAATTTACCAGCACTTCCAGCATGCACTGCACACAGAGGAACTCGAATGGCTCCAAAAAAAAAAAGAAAGAAAGAAATTCTCAGGCAAAGATGCTGCCAGATGGAACTTAGGCCGCTGTGCACCCCAGCAGTCAGGACAGAAGCAAGACACTGATGGAGGGACAAACTTAAAGAGGCTGGTAACTCCCCTCCTTCTCCAACCAGGAAGCTACCCTGGACAGCTCCTTTCTGTCCTCTGCAAGTCAGCTGAAACCCAAAGAGGTCTTCTTCCTCCCATCCACTGACCAGCCTCCAGACTTCCTGAACCTTTTGAACCTACCCTACCAGGTCCCTCCCCTCCTGGTGCTCAGAAAAGACTCTCAGAGCTGCCATCGTCAGGACTGTCCTCTTCTTTTTCCTTTTTTTCTTTCCTTTTTTTATTTTTCATTTATTTTTATTAGTTGGAGGCTAATTACTTTACAATATTGTAGTGGGTTTTGCCATACATTGACATGAATCAGCCATGGATTTACATGTGTTCCCCATCCCGATCGCCCCCTCCCATCTCCTTCCCCATCCCATCCCTCTGGGTCTTCCCAGTGCACCAGCCCTGAGTACTTGTCTCATGCATCCAACCTGGGCTGGTGATCTGTTTCACCCGATTTTCCTCTTCTCAAAGGCAGAGGGATGGACAAACTGATTCTCAAGTTTCAAGTGTTTTGAGCTGAAGATGGACTGTCTCCCAGTCAACAAGACCTTGGCACCTCCTAGACCATGCTTTGAGTTCTGGGAGCTCCACAGTGGAAACTACGTTCCTCTCTACTTGATGTTCGGTGAAATCTCCCTGGAGAGTAGCCTAAGCAGCAGGGATGTCCCAGGTGTGTAGAGGTCTCCACCAGCTCTACTTGGGCTTCCCTGGTAGCTCAGGTGGTAAAGAATCTGTCTGCGATGCAGGAGACCCCAGTTCGATTCCTGGGTCAGGAAGACCCCCTGGAGAAGGGATAGGCTACCCACTTCAGTATTCTTTGGCTTCCTTGGGGGCTCAGATAATAAAGAAGCCCCCTGCAATGCGGGAGACCTGGATTTGATCCCTGGGTTTGGAAGGTCCCTTGGAGAAGAGAACGGTTACCCACTCCAGTATTCCTGCCTGGAGGATTCCATGGACAGAGGAGCCTGGCAGGCTACAGCCCATGGGGTCGCAAAGAGCCAGACATGATTGAGTGGCTTTCACTTATCTTACCAACTCTACTTCCCTTTAATTCTGTGCATTTTTGGTGACCATTCTAGACCACTGTACAGGAAGGGCTTCAAGATCCCCCTGTGGCCAGGCTGCCTGGCAGAGCGTTAACAGGGAATACAAACAGGTCACAGATGGTTTCAAGGCTCTGACACTCTACCAAGGCTGGATTTGCTCCCTACCTTTACATCCTTGGGAAGTGAGCTACCTACAGCAGCACCCCTTGAGCAATCAACCTGCCAAGAGAGGTGGGGAGTGGTTTGCAGAGTTCAGCTCCCTGGTAATTTTATTCATGCAATACGAAAGACAAGAAGGGGTGGGGGTCACATTGGCTCACCCCCTCCCACAGACAGAGCAACTCTCCTTTCATCTGTGTGATTTGGGGCATCTCCATAAGATTCTTTTTTTTTTTCTTTTTTTTAAAGAAAGAGACCCAACACTTCCCATTCACATATGCATCAAATAGAAATGAAGCTTTGTAACACTAACACTATCAAGCGAATAGGAACAGAAGGCAGTGGCAGCTCTCACACAGTAAAGCGTCTGCCTGCAGTGCAGAAGACCTGGGTTCAATCCCTGGGTCGGGAAGATCCCCTGGAGAAGGAAATGGCAACCCACTCCAGTACTCTTGCCTGAGAAATCCCATGGACAGAGGAACCTGGAGGGCTACAGTCCATGGGGTCATAAAGAGTCAGACACGACTGAGCGACTTAACACTAATATTCCTCTGTAGTTTTAGGTCCTGGAAGGGAACATAACATAATAATTAAGAATAAGACTGCCTGTGCTATAGAGTAAGTACTTGTTGGTTATCTATTTTATTTTCTAAATCAAAATATTATTTTATTTACTTATTATCTTTTGGCCACACTGAACAGCATGTGGGATCTTAGTTCCCTGACCAGAGGTTAGACCCACATTCCCCCTGCATTGGCAGCTCGAAGTCTCAACTCCTGGACCACCAGGGAAGTCCCTAGTTATCTATTTTAAGTATAGTAGCATGCTCATGCTAATCCCAAACTCCTAATCTATTCCTTGCCCTTATCTTTCCCCTGGTAGCCGTAAGTTCATTCCCTGACCTAAATGGGGAAAGATTTTGAAAGAGAATGGATGTTTGTATGGGGGTACCAGAATCACTGTGACTAACACATCATTGTTGATCAATGATACTCCAACATGAAAGTCTTTTTAATTAAAAAAAGTTTTCAAATGGCTGAGTTCCCATCTGAACTCTACCCCTTCCGGAGCATGGCCTCATAATACGGTTTCCCCAAGCGCCCCTAGATGTACTGAGTCCCACCTCATGGGGTTACTGTGAGGATGGAATGTGGTCTCACATGCTGGGCATGTGTCTGTGTTCAGTGAATGCAAACTCACGCAATGGGGACCAAGGTGAGTCCCTTCTTGCCCAGCCCATGGAAGGTGGTGATGTGGATTGCGATGCCACACCAATTACTCTCCACTCACTAAGTGCTCCACGCTCTGAAGGGACACAGCATGGCTCCATAAGAACTGTTACAGATGGAAAAACATTTATCTGGTTTAATCTCTCCTCTTGATGGTTAGGGAGACTGAGGCATTGAACGTGGAACATCCTGACACCAGGTCACACACAGAGAGCTGGGCAGGACGTGGACTCTGGCGTCTCAATTCCAAACCCCGTCCTCTTTCAATCACGTGATGCTTTCTCATGTGTGTCCCTGGGTCTGTTCATGTTGCCCTGACGCTGCAGGTAAATACTCTGAGAAGTTTCCAGGTTTTGAGGGGCTGCAGAATGTACCCCCCAAATGCATTCACCCCCCACCCTGCTCTCCTCCCTAAAGCCTCTGAAGCACGGAGCTTCTGTCTGGATAGCACCCAGATGGTGAAGCGCTCACCCCTCCCGAGCAACTCAGTTCTCAAAATCAGGGAATCATCCTTCGGAGAGCGCGCAGTTCGAAAACTGCATCTTTCCTGAGCACCCAGCATCTTCCCATTCAGAGATCTGATCCAGGTTAGGCCTGCACAGGGAGCCGTCATGAGCCACCCAGACTGCCTTCAGGGTCCCAGCTTCCGGGAGTGCAGGCGGCAGGTGCCCTCGGCTCTCAGCCCTCCCTGGGAACGCCTCAGCTGAAGGGACCACCTCGATGGAGTTGCCCTCTTCCTGGGGCGGCTCAGGTACAAAGATCCTGCCTTCTCACTGCAATGTAGGCGATTCTCAATTGTCATTCAAGCATTGAGACTCTGCCCTGCATGGGCTTTGAGCCTCACCCACCCACCCCCAGGCCAAGCCCCGCCCTGCTCTCTTCCTTCCCCCCAGGGGTGGATCCTGCAGCCTCCCCATAAGCTTCTCGGATGTACCCCCTGGCTTCCGCAGAAACCCGGGCCGCCCCACACACCCACCTCAGAGGTGAGCCAGAACCAGCACCAAACCCGAACCCAGGTGTCCAGATCCACAGCCTGGGGCTATTCCCGTAGGAAAGAATTGGCTAATCCTCATATCAGTGTCCTAGGACCGCCAGAAGGACAGGCGGCTTAAACAGCAGAAGTGTGTTGTCTCGCGGTTCCGGAGGCTGGAAGCTGTAGATTCAGGTTGGCTGGGCTAACTCCTCCTGCGTTCTAGGAGGAATCATCTGTTCCATGTCTCTCACCTAGCTCCTGGTGGTTTGCTGGCAATCTTTGATGTTCCTTCTAGAAGTATCAGCTGCATTTATGCCTTCACTTTTTTTTTTTTTTTAATATTATCTTGGCCACACCACACAGCCTGCAGGATCTTAGTTCCTCGACCAGAGATTCGACCCGCATCCCTGGCACTGGAAGCAGAGTCTTAACCACTGGACCACCAGGGAAGTCCCCCTGCGCTTGGGAGGCCGCTAAGTGTTGACACAGAGATGAAATCTATTTACCTTCAATTAGGGGGTGGGGAAGAGGTTAACTCCAGACAGAACAGTTTGGAATTCTTTTGAAAGAGGCATCTTTATATGGTGTTATTCCTATGTGTGTGTCTAAGTCCAAATTTACCCCTTTAATAAGAACATCAGTTCCATTGCATTTGGGGCCCACCCTAGTGGCTCAGACAGTAAAGAGTCTGCCCGAATTGCAGGAGACCCAAGTTCGATCCCTGGGTCAGGAAAATTCCCTGGAGAAGGGAATGGGAACCCTTTCTTGCCTGGAAAATCCCATGAATGGAGGAGTCTGGCAGGCTACAGTCCATGGGGTTGCAAAGAGTCAGACACAACTGAGTGACTAACACATATACACTACTCCAGAAGGACTCCATCTAAACTACTCACGTCTACAATGACCCTGTCCTCAGAAAAAGTCGCATTGTGAGTTACTGGAGGTCAACATACGAATATTGGGGAGGGTGAATTCAACTTGTAACACTTCTCTCAGGGAAAATATCAGTTATGTTTTTAGTGCTCACTAAGATGTGCTGTCTGTGGCTCAGATGGTAAAGAATCTCCCTGCAGTGCAGGACAGCTGGGTTCGGTCCCTGGGTCAGGGAGATCCCCCTGGAGAAGGGAATGGCTAACCACTCCAGTATTCTTGCCTGGAGAATTCCACGGACAGAGAAACCTGGTGGGTGAGAGGCCACAGGGTCGCAAAGAGTCAGACACGACTGAGCGACTAAACAGCAACAACCACAGACACAGCAAGCAGGACGTGAGGGTGGCCTCTGCCCCCACCCACACCCACTGGTACCTGTGCCAGCTTCCCCATAGCCTGGACCACATCCTGACACAGGGCTTCCGGTGGTCACTTGCCACCACGTGTTGACACAGAGATGAAACCTATTTATCTTTGATTGGGGTGCACGGAAGAGATTAACTCCAAACAGGGCAACCTGGAATTCTTCTGAAAGAGTGTACTAATTTGCTATAATGAAGTACAGCAAATGGTGCGCTTAAACTGTAAGCTGTGGAGGCTTGAAGTCTGAGGTCAAGGTGTCATCAGGGTTGGTTCCTTCTCTGCATGAGGATGGTCATTCCCTCCCTGTGTGCTCATGGGGGCCTCTTTCTGGGTCTGGGTCCTCATCTCCTTTTCTTAGAAGAAGACAAGTTATAAGGAATCAGGGTCCACCCTAATGACCTCAGTGTAACTTGACAGCAAAAGTATTAGTGACTCAGTTGTGTCTGACTCTTTGCAACTCCATGGATTGTACCCTCTGTCCATGGAATTCTCCAGCAAGAATACTGGAGTGAGTAGCCATGCCCGTGTCCAGGAGATCTTACCAACCCAGGGATGGAACCCAGGTCTCCCATGTTTCAGGCAGATTCTTCACCATCTAAGCCATCAAGGAAGCCCATTTTAACTTCAGTTCAGTTCAGTCACTCAGTTGTGTCCAACTCTTTGCAACCCCATGGACTGCAGCATGCCAGGCTTCCCTGTCCATCACCAACTCCTGGAACTTACTCAAACTCATGTCCATTGAGTCGGTGATGCTATCTGATCATCTCATCCTCTGTTATCCCCTTCTCCTCCTGCCTTCAGTCTTTACCAGCATAAGGGTCTTTTCCAATGAGTCAGTTCTTTGCATCAGGTGGGCAAAGTACTGGAGTTTCAGCTTTAGCATCAGTCTTTCCAATGAACACCCAGGACTGATCTCCTTTAGGGTGGACAGGTTGGATCTCCTTGCAGTCCAAGGGACTCTCAAGAGTCTTCTCCAACACCACAGTTCAAAAGCATCTATTCTTCAGTGCTCAGCTTTCTTTTTTTTTTTTCAGCTTTCTTTATAATCCAACTCTCACATCCATACATGACTACTAGAAAAACCATAGCTTTGACTAGATGGACTTTTGTTGGCAAAGTAAAGTCTCTGCTTTTTAATATGCTGTCTAGATTGATCAGAGCTTTTCTTCCAAGGAGCAAGCGTCTTTTAAGTTCATGGCTTCAATCACCATCTGCAGTGATTCTAGAGCCCCCAAAAATAAAACCTGTCACTGTTTCCATTATTCCCCCATCTATTCGCCATGAGGTGATGGGACCAGATGCCATGATCTTAGTTTCTGGAATGTTGAGCTTTAAGCCAACCATTTCACTCTCTTCTTTCACTTTCACCAAGAGGCTCTTTCGTTCTTCTTCGCTTTCTACCATAATGGTGGTGTCATCTGCATATCTGAAGTTATTGATATTTCACCTGACAATCTTGATTCCAGCTTGTGCTTCATCCAGCCCAGCATTTCACCTGATGTACTCTGCATATAAGTTGAATAAGCAGGGTGACAATATACAGCCTTGATGTACTCCTTTCCCGATTTGGAACCAGTCTGTTGTTCCATGTCCAGTTCTAATTGTTGCTTCTTGGCCTGCACACAGCTTTCTCAGGAGGCAGGTCAGGTGGCCTGGTATTCCCGTCTCTTTAAGAATTTTCCATAGTTTGTTGTGATCCACACAGTCAAAGGCTTTGGCATAGTTAATAAAGCAGAAGTAGATGTTTTTCTGGAACTCTTGTGCTTTTTTGATGATCCAGTGGATGCTGGCAATTTGATCTTAATCACCTCTTAAATAGACACTATCTCCAAAAACAAACACATCCTGAGATGCTAGGGGTTTCAGCCTGAGTTTGACATATAAATCTGAGTGGGACACCGTTCATTCCACAGCAGGAAAGGAGGACGAACCATGATCTGAAAGTATGGGCCTGACCATTTCATGCCCACCCCTCCCCACCCTGCATTCTGCCTTTCCCAGTTAGTCTCTCTCCTCACTGGCTTTTAGCTAAGGGGTTTTCCCATATTTACTGTCCTGAGAGCACAGGAAAAGAAACCGCACAGGACCTGAAACAAAAAACTGATTCCTAAACACCTCTCTCCTCAAGTGATAGGCAAGTCTCTGCTAAGAACATGCATCAAAGTCGAGGGGAATCTTTGTATTCCGCTGGCCTGACTTACAAGGTAAAGTGGCATGCAGATTTCTTATTTAATAAATTCCCACAGAAAATTAGTTTTTCACACTGGGGAGAATTTCAAGGCTAGCCGAGATGAGCGGGCAGGATCTAATCACTGTTGAGGCTTTGTACATACAGCGGGCATCTCGGATCTCCGAATGATCCAATTACTCTGCAGAGGCCCATCTGCCTCACCTGCATACTAATCGTGAGAAGGAAACACACTGGCCTTTTTGGGAAGCTCCAGACGCATGTGGCTCCCTCACTGACCTTCTGCCAATTACATTCATCTCAATTCTATTAGCTCGTTTTTTGCCCGAAGGTGACATATGCCCGGCTTAGACAGAGACGTGCCTCCACCAGCTTCCCTCGGCAAGGGGAGAGGGGGCCAGCTCCGCGGTGCACACATGTAGCTCACACAGCCGAGGCCCCTGAGTTTGCTTCCTTATGGTCCTCAAAGTGAGGACCGCTGAAATCGGAGGGTGCAGCCATCCTGGGGGACAGACCAGTGTCTAAGTTCTGATAGGTGGGTTTTTTTGGGGGGAGGGTGGAAGTAGAGACAGAGTGATGAAATAGGGTCAGACATCTGTGTTGGGGACTTCCTTAGTGGCTCAGACAGTAAAGAATCCACCTGCAATGCAGGAAACCTGGGTTCAATCCCTGGGTTGGGACGATTCACTGGAGAAGGGCATGGCTACCCACTTCAGTATTCTTGCCTGGAGAATCCCATGGACAGTGGAGCCTGGTGGGCTATAGTCCATCAGGTCGCATAGAGTTGGACACAACTGAAATGACTTAGCATACAAGCATGCACATCTGTGTTTGAGTTCAAGTTCCTCTCTTAGAGGGTGACGTGGACAGATGATTTCACTTTCTCTAACCTCTGAGGTCTCATAGATAAAATGGGGGTAGATACAGGTTCTGATAGCTCAGTTGGTAAAGAATCTCCCTATAATGCAGGAGACCCGGTTTGATTCCTGGGTCAGGAATATCCACTGAAGAAGGGAAACCCACTTCAGTATTCTGGCCTAGAGAATTCCATGGACTGTATAGTCCATGGGGCCAAAGAGTCAGACACAACTGAGTGACTTTCACTTTCACAGGTTCTGAAACAGAAAGCGTTTCTGTCTGCCTGGCCCCACCCAACCTCCTTCCTATTCACTTATCATCCACCTCTATCCAAATGAGGTTGGGATGTTTTGTGGACTAGAAGAGCTAAAGGATATAGCAAGTGGGTCTAATGAACACCCCCTTATGTAGACGCGGGCAACTAACCAGCCACGTCTTTCTGTAATGCCGGTTCTGCTTGCTATTGAATCACCAGGAACAGCAGAGTAACCAGAGGTGATTTCCAGAAGAGAAAGCAGCAATGTGGGACCATGAACAAGGTAGAAGCAAGGATAAAAGGCATCGGAAATATTTAGAACAGAGAAGTGGAGATTGTTATCATTATTTCTAATATTTATTACATTTATTTGGTTGCACTGGGTCTTAGTTGCGGTATGGCAGATCTAGTCGCTCCCTGACCCAGGGATTGAACCCAGGCCCCCTGCATTGGAAGCGCAGAGTCTTAGCCACTAGACCACCAGGGAAGCTCCTAGAGTGGATATTATTATGGCATGTGTTGACTGATGGGGAACTGTACCCGAAAAAACTCTGTGGGGTTTATCTATATTTTCCAGTAGAGAATATATTTCTCCCAAAATACACACACACACACATATACACACCTTGACAAAAGAAGTAAGCCAACTCAGGTGAGTCCAAGAGAAGGCTGGGAGCCCAGAGTCCAACCACGGGGGACTGGAAAGGGGTTCAGGTGCGTGTTGAGGGTGGCGGAGTTTCCGCCGACTCACCTGAGGTGAGAACTGTGATACCAAGGGCAAGGCTAACAGTGCAGCCAACTCCACAGGCTCTAGACTCCAAGCGAGCAGCACTTGAGGGTGAGCACCATGTCTTGGGGGGTCTCTTTGTGGCTTTTGAGTTTGTCATTCAGTGCTTAAAGAACAACAACTACATGTCTTTCTCTGGGCTTGGAGTAGAGGAGAAGAAGGTAGGCAGGAGTAGGAGAGAAATTTGATGAAGACTATTTTCCTCCTACAGTGAAATGAAGGAACTTTGCTTCAAAGGGAAACAGCATAACATTACTCTGTGGGAAAACATCTTAGAGTCATTCAGACTTGGGTTCAAATCCTGGCTCTGCAACTTGTCACCTGCAGGCCTAGGGATAGGGGAACTGAATATCTGAGCCTCTGTTTCTTCATCTGTAAAGTAGGAATATTAACTCTTACCTAATGGTTCTGTCAGCCTTCTCAGGTGGCAATAGTGGTAAAGAACCTGCCTGCCAATGCAGGAGATGAGAGAGACACGGGTTCAATTCCTGGGTTGGGAAGATTTCCTGGGGGAGGGCATGGCAACCCACTCTAGTATTCTTGCCTAGAGAATCCCATGGACAGAGAAGCCTGGCAGGCTATAGTCCATGGGGTTTCAGAGAGTTGGACACAACTGAAGTGACTTAGCATGCACACACGCAATGACTGTGTTGCAAGCGGTGGGGGCGCTATGGACAAATTCCCTAGAATGCCTAACTCACGGTTCAGTTCAGTTCAGTCGCTCGGCCGTGTCGGACTCTTTGCGACCCCATGGACTGCAGTGAGCAATAAAGTGTATCTGTCAGTATTCAGAGCTTATAGTTCAACAGAGGGATGGTCATTCATTCAACAAACATCCACTGAGCCCAGTACATGCTCCAGGCACTGTGACATGTGTAACCAGGAATGACTGAGTTACAAGCACCATCAGAAGTACTGGGAGCTATGAGGGTTTAAAGGGAGGACAAGTCACTTCCAGGTGGAGCAGCAAGAAAGACTTCCTAAAGAACCTTGAAGAATCAGGGCTGTCTGGGCATGGGGGGACTGAAGGAGAGCATTTGTAGAAGAGGTGAGATCATGAGCAAAAGCAGTAAGGTGGAACAGCGGAGGTTATGGAGAAAGAAGAGAATGAAGTCTCCGTTGGGTGGGGTTTATGATGTGTAAAACAGCAAAACACAACAAAAACCTTCTGTAATGACGGGTATTTCCTGAATCATTTCTGATAAGGTAGCCATGAGCTTCATGTGGCCACTGAGCTCTTGAAATGGAGCTGTTACAGATGAGAAAGTGAGTATCTAACTTTATTTAAATTTAAATATAATGATCACATGTGGTTAATGGCTCCTCTACCTGCTGGCACAGGTGTGAAGGGCAATTAGGAGCCAAACCATCTGAACGAAAGAATTGAGATCTGACAGGGGAGAGTTTTGAGTGCCACGCTGAGAACCACGGTCCATCCTCTGAGTCTAAGCCATCACAGTCTGGGTCTGGAACGCCATTCCGGTTGCAGAGTGCAAGGTGAATTCTAAAGGGGACCCAGAGGTGAGAGGATCAGGCTGGCAGAGCCTAAAATTATTCAGAAGAGCAGTGATTAGGATCCGGCCTTAAACCGGGAGGCTGAGCATGGAGATCTGAGCATGGGTGTGAGAATCAGACGCATGGGTGTGAGAATCAGACACATGGGTGACGTACAGCTATCAGGAGACTGGGCTGGGACGGCCAAGGGAGACGGATGTGGCGGAGGGGAAGCAGAGATGTGAAATTTAATCAGTGTGTCTCGGTGTCTTATGACACCAGGCACAGGAGAGAGTGAAGACAGGATTATGAGCTGGATAAAGGAGAGGAGGCGGGTGTCTCTGGGGCAGACATGGTGAATTCTGATGGAGTAACAGCTCCTCTGCCCCTCACGTGCCTCCCAAATATAACCACTGCACCTTCCACTCCCCAGGGGGGATGATTTGTCTCTCATTAATTTCCCCAGGTAATCTGAGCTGCGTAGACTTGGCCCTGGGAGCCCCAGGGGACTGGAGGGAGCTCCTGCACCTTCCTGGATGGTGTGGACATGTTTGTGACTCCTTCCATGGAGAGGAGCTTGATTTGGTATTCCCACATCTCTTGCACCCTTCTCTGATCTGGCCGCCAGGTCCCTAAGAACCCCACATGACTTGCTGGAGAGCGGTGATTTGTTTTTGTCCTATTAACTTCTTGAAAGGACAGGAACAGATTACTGGGCTGGAGGGATGGCCTGGGAAGAATACGGATGAGGAACTGGCTGTGTGAGGCCAGAGTGGGGGGTGCTGGGATGAGCAGGGCAAGAGGGCTAAGGAGGAAATAGAATCTCCATCACCGAGCTCACATCTCCTGAAATCAGTCTCTTTGCAGAACTGCTTTGGTCTGGGGAATCTTCTTCTCTCTGTGTATGTCGCGCTCTCTCTCCTTTTTCTTTTATTTTAAACTCTTTTGTCACATACTATATTCCCTCTGCCTGGAGAGCATACCTACCCTCTCCTCCATGCTCCTCATCCATAGCTACATCATCCATCCATGAATTAGTGAGTAACACATTCAGCATCTCAGTTTAGTCACTTAGTTGTGTCCGACTCTGTGACCCCATGGACTGCAGCACACCAGGCTTCCCTGTCCATCACCAACTCCCGGAGTTTACTCAAACTCAAGTCCATCGAGTCGGTGATGCCATCCAACCATCTCATCCTTTGTCATCCCTTTCTCCTCCTGTCTTCAATCCCAGAATCAGGGTCTTTTCAAATGAGTCAATTCTTTGTATCAAGTAACCAAAGTATTGGAGTTTCAGCCTCAGCACCAGTCCTTCCAATGAATATTAAGGACTGATTTCCTTTAGGATAGACAGGTTGATTTCCTTGCAGTCCAAGGGACTCTCGAGAGTCTTTCTTTTGTGCCTATCTTTGTGATAGCAACTGAGTGCACCACAGGGACAAAATGTGATAGGATTCTACCCCGACCCTGAAATTCAGAGAGTGGGGAAAAAGCTGAGATACTCATCAATGAACTGCCCAATCAAGGTGCAGTCATGAACTTAGATAACTTTGTTGCAGGAACTGTTTCCAAGCTTTAGGCTTGCCCATTCAGACATGTCTGTGTAACATCCCCTCCGTGCCTTGACTTATTCATCTGAAAAATGATGTTGACAATATTACCCACATATGCAGTGGAGAGAATTAGATATGATTTTACATGCAGGTGTCCAAAAAAGAACCTGCCAATATGATCCATTATTATCACTCCTCTGTGAAGGTCAATTGGGACAATGAACTCTGGCCCCAGGACCATTCTCTACTCTGAATGCATCCGAGGTTGATTAGTTTTGTGTCCGAGTAAGAGGCCCATCAGCTCTTTCAGAAACACTGTGGGCCAGCCTGTCCCTGTCTCTCAGGTAGCACAGTTAGAACCTCACTCTATGATTGTCATGCAGAGGCTCTTTCCTAAATCCCTGGCCTTCTAGGGAACCATGAAAAATATTTGGAACTCAAAGCACAAACCTGTAACATTTCAGAGTGAAACCAGTCTGCTTGAAGAGAGAGGAGTTAAGGGAACAGCAGTAAAAGGCATGATTCATAGACTGTCTAGTGATATGCGCACACATATGGCTATCACGATACCTGGGGGGGTGGGGAAGCCAAGGGACAGCCGAAGAATCCCCTGAGATTTGCAGTCCAGATGAAAAGGTTTGTTCACCTATGGTAACCAAGAGAGGGCCAACCGGAGGCTTGTCACTCTCCTAGGTGCTAAAGCATGTCCTCCTAACCCAAAGTTTTCTCTTCTAAATTAAGTGGAGCAAACCTCCAGGGTGGCTACTGTATCTTTCCCCATGTGTTCTGGCAGATTCAAAGCTGATTTTTGAGAATAACATTGATCCTACTTACATGTTTCCCAGGAGATGGTACTGATAGAAATATGAAATATTAAAATGCACGTACCTACAAGCCTTTAAGGAGGCTGGGAAAGCATGCAAAGGGAAGAAAGCAGAGTGGAGTAGTAACTCTTCTGTGTTAAAAGGGGGCTGAGTAGCTTTAAGTGTTGGGGAGGAAAGAAGAGACTTAAAGGAAAGGAGTGAGGGAGGTTTCGAAAGAGGACTGTGGTGAGAAAGGAGAGGGATTCGGGCAGCTGATGAGAAGGGGAGGAAAGTGGGAATTGACAGGTGAGTTTTAGGAAGTGGAGAGGGTGCTGCTGGTGCCTCCTTCCACTGCCAGAGCATCAGCCCCCAGAGGCCAGAGTGTTGGCTGACATTGCTCACACGTCCCCCTTCTCCAAATAAAAAATGCCCTCACCTGGGAGGCTACACCTGTCCCCCTAAGAGGGAAGATGGCACCAACGCTTCTGGTGTGATTCATGATCCAGGACCTCCCGTGGGGTCAGTCTGAGCCTAGATCCCCCCCGAATTCACATCCTTGCTGACTCTCTTACCTTTCTCATCCTTGTTTTCACTCCCCTTCAGCAGAAAGCACTCTCCCGATATATCCCCTAACAAGAATCCCTCGCAGACTCCTGCTTCCAGGGTACCTATGACAGGATATTTTACAGTGCCATGATGCCTTCTCCTTCTTGTCCCCTTCCCCAGGAAATCTCGGTAATACAGATTTCATTCTTGCATGCTTTTGGATTTAGAATTGTGCATCATGGGCTGTGATGATATTCTGAGATTGGCTGTAAGGTTCAGCAAAACAGTTAAATCACTTTCTGTTTACAATGAAAATAATATCTATCGTGTATTGAATGCCTCTGTTTTAAGCACTGTTTTAGGTACTTGACACCTGTTATGTCATTCAGCCCTCCCGACAGTCCTAGAAGATGCTGACTTTTCCCTACATTCTAAATGAGGAAACGGAGTCCACGAGAGGTAATCTAACTGGCCCTGGGTCATATAACGTGTCAATGGCAGAAATGGGCCCAGACCAGGTTTTATTTTTTTCGATTCCAACAGCTTTTTCTACACAATAGGCCAAACTGGGTCCTTCTCAAGCTCATTAAGAATCCATATCAAACTGCCAAGTGCTCATTTCAGATCAGAAATGCAGATTCCTTCAGCCCCAGTATTTCAAGCACATACATTTTCTTCTTCAGTCAATGACATGGGGGTTGGCATTCGCAAGGGAGTCCAGCCACGAGTTGACCGAAATCCAGCTCCTACTTCCAGAAGCTCATCTGAGAAATCTAATATCTGAGGCAGATAATCTAATGGGCCTGTGAGTCATCCATTTCTGAGGCTTCTCGAAGCTCTAGTCTTGTATTAAGTTAGAAAGACGGGCACCTGGACCATATCATGTTATCTCCCTCCTTGAAACTGCCTCAACCAAGTTAAGACTTAACACCGTGACCTCAGCATTTATAACAGAGGAGGGCAAGGAATGTCAATGTGGACAATCCTTTTGTTGAACACACTATTTTCTATTGTAAAATACCCCTTAAATACGACGCAAGTGACTGACTCCCCTCTCAGAGTTCGTGTTTGTGCAAAGTTTTCTCCTGCAAAGGGACTTTGTGTTTCTTCTCACCATGAAATATAGGTTCTGAATCCAATATGTTTCTCATTTCGCCCTTGCTTCCAGGAAATTCAGAGACAAATTCAGTGCCCTAATAAATACAAGCTTTATTTTAGATGGAAACTCCTGCAATGTTTCTGAATTGTTTTCACATGTTGCATTTCTTAGGTTTGACTGAATCAGTCTACCTAGAAATTTTAAATAAGTGTAATAAAAGACTAAAAGTAAATCTGTGTGTTCTTAGAGGGAATACCTGGAAAACTGGGCCACTGAGGTTGTATTCTGATCTGGTGGCATTTTTCTTTAAATATCCCCAATGGCTATCCCTCCACTCCACCAGCATGGCCATGAACATAGTCCAGGCCACCATGGACTCCCATCTGGATGATTACAAATGTTTCCTACTGATGGGCCAATGAGTCTTGACTTACTCCTTGCCTCTCCTTTGAGTCTCCACTTTGCAACTAACTAGTCACTGGACAGGGCTTCCCAGGTGGCTCAGTGGTAAAGAATCCACCTCCCAATGCAGGAAATGTGGGTTTGCCCTGTTTTCCAGGAAGATCCCCTGGAAAAGGAAATGGCAACCCACTCCAGTATTTTTGCCTGGGAAATTCCATGGACAGAGAAGCCTGGCAGGCTATAGTCCACTGGGGTCTTAAAAGAGCAGGACATGACTTAGCAAGTAAACAGTAACAACAAAGTCACTGGACGCACCA
This sequence comes from Muntiacus reevesi, assembly GCF_963930625.1. Lineage (NCBI taxonomy): Eukaryota > Metazoa > Chordata > Mammalia > Artiodactyla > Cervidae > Muntiacus > Muntiacus reevesi. The sequence goes on along the minus strand of NC_089250.1, from coordinate 184,090,312 downwards.
CCATCATAGTCCCCAACACCATCATCAGAGCTCTCACTCTATGTCAGGCACTTTACAAACATTAACTCACTTAACCATTTAAATTAACTATTACCACCCTTCATAAAGATAAGAAAATGGAGGCATAAATAAGTACAGCCATGGGAAGAAGAGATCATTCCAGAACTAAGTGATAGAAAATGGAATTCCAACTCAGATGGGCCCCCGCCACAGAAGCAGAACTTTTCATCACTCCTACTCACGCTTATGGATGTGAGAGTTGGACCATAAAGAAAGCTGAGCATCAAATAATTGATGCTTTGGAACTGTGGTGTTGGAGAAGACTCTTGAGAGTCCCTTGGATTGCAAAGAGATCCAGTCCATCCTAAAGGAAATCAATTCTGAATATACATTGGAAGGACTAATGATGAAGCTGAAACTCCAATACTCTGGCCACCTGATGCAAAGAGCTGACTCATTAGAAAAGATCCTGATGCTGGGAAAGATTGAAGGCAGGGGAAGAAGCTGACAACAGAGGACAAGATAGTTGGATGGCATCACCGACTCAATGGACATGAGTTTGAGCAAGCTCCAGAAGATGATGAAGGACAGGGAAGCCTGGTGTGCTGTAGCTCATGGGGTCACAAAGACTTGGACATGACTAAATAACAGAACACACACACACTTAGTCACCAAGGTTCTGTTGGCTAATGACCTCACCTCTTATAGGTGAGAACTGACAGAGGTTCACTCAGAACTCACTTTCTTAGGGAAGTCTTACTGACCCACCACTAATTCTGCACTCCCAATCTCCTTTCCTCTGTTCCACTCTTTCCTTTTAACTTTCCATGTATTAGCTTTCAACACCCCATGTGTACATGTGTGCTAAATAGCTTTATTCGTGTCCGACTCTTTGTGACCCTGTGGACTGTAGCCTGCCAGGCTCCTCTATCCATGGGATTCTCCAGGCAAGAATATTGGAGTGGGTTGCTATGCCCTCCTCCAGGGGATCTTCCTGATCCAAGAACTGAACCCAGGTCTCCCACACTGCAGGTGGATTCTTTACCACTGAGCCACCAGGGAAGCCCAAATTATTGGAGTGATGGTGGTTTAGTTACTAAGTTGTGTGTGACTCTTTGCAACCCCATACACTGTAGCCTGCAAGGTTCATTTCCCCATGGGATTTCCCAGGCAAGAATATTGGAGTGGGTTGCCATACCCTTCTCCAGGGGATCTTCCCAACCTAGGGATCAAACCCACATCTCCTGCATTGGCAGGCCGGTTCTTCATCACTTCGAGGGCCCCCTGGGAAGCCCTCAGAGCCCTGTACAACCCTTTATTCTTCTTGTTCATTGTCTGTTTTCCCTGCTGGAAGATAAGCTTCACAGGGACAGAGAACTAACGGTATTCTTTGATGGATGGAACAGGAACACAAGAAATGCTTGTTGGATGACTGAATAGATGAACAGTGCCATCTGCCCTCTGCATCAGCAGGACTCCCTGGAGGAGGTAAGTGAATGCCCATTGTCAGGTGAGCGTTTGCTGTCTCACTGGGGGAGCAGGCTCTGGCCCTGGGCTCCTAAGCTTTGTTGGTGCTGTTACTGCTATGGTTTCCAGAATCTCTCAGATTAGGGTGGAGGGCCTCTGGGTCTCCATCCAAGGTCAGGAACCGCGTCTGGCTGCCAGAATGTCCTGAGCCCCGAGCTCCATTCTAGCGCTGCCTCAGAAGCTGTATCTGTGGCCCTTCCATGCCTCACCTCCCCAACCTTCCCCGGCCTCCAGAGTCAGAACAGACCGTCCCTTAAGCTCATGACCAGGACTGGTTGAGATTCCTTGAGTGTGTGATGGTGCCTCCTCTGCCTGGCTGTGGGGTGGTCAATACCCCTCGTTTGTCACCTCGTATATCCAATTAGGTGGGCTCTTGGTGGTGGGGGAAAGCGGGCTGTTTCTGTTTCCTTGACAGCAAATACCCAAACTGACTGAAACAATTAGTTTGTCTATTTTAAAACTGAATTCCAACGCTTCCATGGCAACCAAAGTTATTAAAAGATGTAAATTAAAGTGTTGCTCAGGAAAGATGGCTTGGCATGGAAGGCTCTAGTTTTGGGGAAAGAACATGAAGAACTGCGAACCAAGGGCATCCCCCTTCCTGCGCGCAGGTCACTATCAGCTGAAAGAAATCAGTGCCAATAGCTCCACCTCGCACCCTTGGCCTCTGTTACCACCTCTTCTGGAGACATCGTGGTCTCTTATACGCCCAGCTTTGCACTGTCTGAAGCCCCCGTGCCAAGACGGAAACTTGGGAGAGCAGGTGGGATGGCTGACATTAGCATAACACCTACTGTATACCAGCGGTACTGGTGGTAAAGAACCCGCCTGCCAGTGCAGGAGACACAAGAGACTCAGGTTCGATCCCTGGGTCGGGAAGATCCCCTGGAGGAGGGCATGGCAACCCACTCCAGTATTCTTGCCTGGAGAATCCCATGGACCAAGGAGCCTGGCGGGGCTGCAGTCCCTGGGGTCGCACAGAGTTGGACACGGTTGAGCACCACATGCTACTGTATGCTTAAGGCACTGCTGGGTGCTAACTCAGCGCCTGGCATCATGATGACGGGTTTGCGGACATTCTCCCCCTGAAAGCTCCTAACAGATGGGGTGGAATCTCAGTTCATTCCCATTTCACAGATGGGGAAACAGGCCCAGAGAGATGAAAGGACGAAAGGAGTCACACAGCCAGTAAGCGATAAGCCTGGGATTAGAGCCACATCTGTCTGATCACATTATATTTTCTGAATCTGTGCCAGACAAAATGCTGGGGAGATGGATTATTCCACTTAATCTTCTTAATAAACCTAAATGGCAGTATGGTACAGGATTAACAGCTCAGGCTTCTGAGTCAGATGGATGTGGGTGAACATCAAAACCTCCACGACTTGGTGCCGGGACGTCAGGGTGAGCGCTGTCACCGCCTGAGTTTACTGGGCTGGGAGACGAGCGCTGTGTGGGGTGAGGATGCAGGAGCTGACCCAGGAGACAGAGCTCACCCAGGGTGTGATGAAGATAAGCACTGCGAGACCAACACTCGTATGCTTACTCTTCCCCTTGTGGGCGAGGAAGAGAGGCTTAGAGAGGTAAGGAACTCGCTCGGGGACACAGGGCTGGGTTGTTGTTGTTTTACAACAAGAAGGTTGTGTCTGACTCTTTGTGACCCCATGGACTGTAGCACGCCAGGCTCCCATGCACTGTCTCCTGGAGTTTGCTCAAATCCATGTCCATCGAGTCGATGATGCCATCCAACCATCTCATCCTCTGCTGTCCCCTTCTCCTCCTGCCCTCAATCTTTCCCAGCATCAGGGTCTTTCCAATCAATCAGCTCTTCCAGTCAATCTCGTCCCCAATACTGTGCTCCCACCCCCCACCCCCATGAATCAATGACAGAGTTCCTTCAAGATCTACAGTTCACGGTCTTTTTGGGGTAAACCGGGCCACCCAGCATCTTCTGTCCACAAGCCCCTTGCCTCACCTCCTGGGCTGCCCTGCCACTTCTGAGAGAGTGGACAAGAAAAGCATCCATGGCGGCACCTCGCATCCTGACGATCTCCCTGGGGGCCGGATCCAGGCTCTCTGTCCTCTGCCTGGCCCTGCTCTGGGCGGGGTCCTGGTTCTGTGTTCCTGCCCACGCGGAAACACGTTCAGGTTTCAGAATGCTTGTTAGTGCTTCCACACAGGCTGCTGCTTCTGGGTGCAGCCAACACTTGCTGATCTGCTGGGATTGTTTAAACGTAAACGCCTCTGAGAGGCTTCTCCAACCCCCGTCGGGGTTTAGGGGGCAGAACCCCTTAGCTTATGCTCCCCAGCATCTGTACTGCTCTTGGCACGTTGTCTTTGTGTGTGTGTGTGTGTGTGTCCCCAATCTGTTGTTTAGAACACCAGAAATCCTAGCCATCATCTTATTCGAGCTCATGTCACTGGCCACTTGTCCCTCCAACTTTGCTCTAACACTGCAGACATGCCAAATACGTCTGCAGTGAGGAAAACCCAAAGGACCCAGGATTAAACAGTTCTGGCACAACCATTCAGGTGTGTGTCTGGGTCCCTGAGCTGACCCATCTTCTCTGGACCTGTGTTATCACCTCTGCAAGAAACAGCGGAGAGGAACACAAGGTGGAAACCCACCCAAGGCCGTACTGTGACCCTCAGAGCATCCGGGGCTGCTGTGGTGTGTGGGGCCAGGCGCCAGGATTGAGACCGTGCGGCCTGGTAAGGGGGACTCCCGAAAAACAGGACTCTGAATAGGATCACCTCTAAAGTCCTCCTAGGATCTATGGCAAGGTTTCAGCAGTACCTGAAGACATCTTTGGATATCACAAGCAGAAAAAGGGGATGCTACTGGCATGTACTGGCACTTGAAAGGGTGGAGGCCAGGGATGCTTGTTGAAAGCCTACCGTGCATAGGACAGCCCCGTGACAGAGTTATCTGGTCCCCAAGGTGAATAGTGTCAAGGTTGAGAAACCCTGGAAAAAGGGACTGATGGGTTATTCACAGGAATGAATGGATAGATGGTTTGAATAACGTAATGTGTATCTCTCCACTGTACAAGTCAATGGTTTTACTTACACAATGTGACCAAACTTTGGGTGTGTGTGTGTGTGTGTGTGTGTGTGTTAGTTGCTCAGTCATGTCTGACTCTTTGCAACCCAATGGACTGTAGCCCACCAGTCTCCTCTGCCCATGGGATTCTCCAGGTGAGAATATTGGAGTGGGCTGCCATGCCTTCCTCCAGGGGATTTTTCCCAACCCAGGTATTGAACACAAATTTCCTGCATTGTAGGCAGATTCTTTACCATCTGAGCTACCAGGGAAGCCCTGACCAAACGATAGTTGTTGTTAATTAAAACATACACAGTACCATATATAAAACAGAGAGCCACTGGGAGTTTGCTGGGAACCCAAAGCAGGTCCTCTGAGACAACCTGGAGGGGAGGGTGGGGGGAGGTGGGAGGGGGGAATCACGAGGGAGGAGACACATGTATACCTATGGCCGATTCATGCTGCTGCATTGCAAAAACCATCACAATATTGTAAGGTAATTATCCTCCAATTTTAAAAAAACAATCAATTAATTAAAAAAAAAAAAACACCCCTGGGAACCTGATGATTTACAGAAGAATGGAGCTTGCCACAATTCTAGGAACATACATGAACCAAACTTACCTCTTGGCTCTTTTTCAGAAACCCTCTCTTGACTGGTTATAATCAATATCTTCTAAGCCTTACTCTGACAGGCATGGGGCTAAGCACGCTAAGTGTATCACTCTATTTAATTCTCAAAAACATGCCTCCTCCCCTGGAGAAGGAAATGGCAACCCACCACAGTATTCTTGCCTGGAGAATTCCACAGACAGAGGAGTCTGGAAGGCTACAACAGTCCATGGGGACACAGAGTTGGAAACGACTGAGTGACCAACACTCCCAATCTTACAGGTGAGGAAACAGAGATGCACAAAGAATCAGCTCCTGGAGGTAACACAGCTGGTAAGTAGAAGAGAAGGGGGGTGAACCCAGGCCTGGAGTCCAGGACTCTGGGAGCTGAGCCCCCACCATGGTCGCACCCAGCGGTGGTGCTGGGCAGGACTGTGATACAACAAATGTGTATTTCACCTTCATCTGCATTCCTGGTACTGAGTGCCTGAACCTCTCAGAATCTCCTAAGTGTTGAGAGCAATCAGGGTGCCTTTTGTTATACTAATTAGTGGCCTTTTGGAAAGCCCCCAGGTCACCTAAGGATGGGGGACTGATTTCCAGGGGAGCCAATGAGGCGATTAGAGTGATTAGAGGCTTGGAACGTTCAGTCCTAACTCAGGCCTCCTGGGGGGACGGGGGGCCACCTGAGAGTTCAACAGTCAATAGCCAGTGACCTAGTCAATCACACCTAAGGAAGGCTCCACAAAGCCTCAGAGGGCCGGGTTTGGAGAGCTTGTGGGCTGGTGAGCATAAGGGGTCTGGGGGGAGTGGCGAGAGGACTCAGAGTCGCTGCGTCTCCTTCCCAGGTGATTCACCCCGTGTGCTCTTCCATCAGGCTGTTGAGTTATATCCTTTATAACAAACTAGAAGCCTCACAGATGAACCCATTTGCAGGGCAGGAATAGAGATGCATACATAGAGCAGAGACGTGCTCGCAAAGGGGAAGGGGAGGACGAACTGGGAGTTAGGATACATAGATACAGTGCTGTGCTTAGCCGCTCAGTCGTGTCCGATTCTTGGTGACTCCGTGGACTGCAGCCCGCCAGGCTCCTCTCTCCACGAGGGTTCTCCAGGTAAGAATACTGAAGCAGGTTTCCACACCCTCCTCCAAGGGATCTTCCTGAGCCAGGGATAGAACCCAGGTCTCCCGCTTTGCAGGTGGGTTCTTCACCTTTGGAACCACCAGGGAAGCCCGTGTATACTCACCGCCACGTGTGAGAGAGATGGCTGGTGACAAGCTGCTGCATAGCCCAGGGAGCCAGCTCGGGGATCCACGATGGCCTAGAGGGTCGGATGATGAGGCTTGGAGTGAGGGCCCAGAGGGAGGGGATACATGTTTACACATAGCTGGCTCACTCTTCTGTAGAGCAGAAACCAATACAGCATTGTAAAGCAATTATACTCCAATAAAAAGTAAACTGGTAACCCAGTAAGTAAAGCATCTCTGAGCCCTGTGAGCCCCTCTAAGGAATTAACTGTACCCAAGAGATGGGGTGTGGTCATTGGAACCCCTAGTTCTTCTAGGACTGGCATCTGAACTGGGGCATCGGGGGGATGGGTGGGGCTGTCTTATATGACTGAACATATTATTAGCCTATAGGACTGGACACTGTCTCCAGGTAGTTAGCATCGGAATTGAGTTAAACTGTAGGACAACCAGCTGGTGTCAGAGAATGGCTTCTTGTGGGAAAAAACCCACACCTCTGAGTGGCTGGAGCAGAATCCTAGGGTTGCCCTCTCTGCTGGGGGTCTCCCAGCAGGCACTGTGCACATCTGCAGCAGAGCACTTTCCTCAATGACGATTCAAGCCCCCACCCCCAGCACGTGACCTGAGAGCCAGACCCTGGGTCAGAGCAGAAGTCCCAGGACCCATCGGAGCACCTGGCACCCAGCAGATGTCTATCAACGAGAGCATAAGTAAGAAAGGCGCCTCCTGCCTCCAAACTCCATGAGTGAGTATAATTCATTTCTTTATTTTGGCTTCAAAACAAATTTCTCCAAGAAACATTAGCGCAGGGGAAATTTCTGAAGGGGATCCCAGAGTAGAGAGCTCAGATCAAGCCAGGATCTCTGGGGAACGCTGAATATATCCCAGTCTCTTTGCTGGTCACTTAGAGAGAGAAAGGAGAGTCTGCTCCTCTATACGCGGAACTCTCCAGGCAAGAACACTGGAGCGGGTTGCCATTTCCTTCTCCAGGGGGTCTTCCCAGCTCAGGAATCAAACCCATGTTTCGTGCATTAACAGGCAGATTCTTAACCAATGAACCACCTGGAAAGCCCTCTGAAAAAGCCAGACAGCTCTATCTGTCCTGACTCCACTCTCTAAGCAGAGGTCGAAAAAGTTCACATTTTTAGCTAACATTCTGTGTGATGCTTTTCTTAACTCTGCAAGTTGCTATTTTACTAGCAGCTTCCTTTGGAGGCATCAGATGGAAGATTGGCTGATTTAAGGGCGGGGCGGGATGTGGCTGCATTTGAATTTTTTTTTTTTCTCCAAAGCCTCCAGAAGTCTAATGTGACATTCTGGGTAAGAACACAGCCTCATGTGTGTGCATATGACATCTCCCCTAACGATGTACGAAATCGCTGTATGGAGGCAGATCACCAGTAGGGCGGAGAGGAACCGGCGGGAGACACCATCAGCCTAGCAAACTGTGACTGCCACTTCTACTTTAGAAGAAACGGGTGAGGCTAAGAGGTCCCAGGGCTCTCCATCTGGAAAGTGCTCATCCACAAGGAATAAAAAGAACATCTGGCCTCAGTGCCCAGGCTTGACAAGATACAATGTCATTCACATGCACACTCGAAAAGCAATGGCTCGTGCGTTCCCTGCTGCTGGGCCCAGGTGAGAAATCAGCTCCCCTGACAGAAGCTCCAGCTATTTCTAGGAGATTCTAATGGGACTCTGGGCTTCCCTAGTGGCTCAGAGGTAAAGAAACCACCTGTCAATGCAGGAGATGAGTGTTTGATCCCTGGGTTTGAAAGATTCTCTGAAGAGGGAAACAGCAACCCACTCCACTATATTCTTGCCTGGGAAATTCCATGGAATAGAGGAGCCTGGAAGGCTTCAGTCCATGGGGTCGCAAAGAATTGGACTCAACTTAGTGACTAGACAGCAGCAGCAGCAGCGGGACTATGAAAGCACTAGAGCCTGATGAAACGGGAGAAAGAATTTCTCCCCAGGTCGATGCCACACTTTGCCTACGAGGTGCTAAAGTCGCCTCACAGAGTTTCTTGTAATCACCTCTGGATCTCACCCACCACACATCAAGGTCTTTCATGATAACTGTTAGTTCCTGTGACCACTAGAACTCTACAGATCAGGCAACTGAGTGACAGAGAAGTTAAGAAACCTGGCTCAGAGTCGGCTTCGTTCAGCTCAAAGGTGGAGCGAGAGGGACTGCGGGTGGGGGCTCTCATGGGCTACACTTGGAAAAGTCATACATCACTCTGACGCTCCCTATGCCCAGTTGCATCTGACTCTTTGCAACCCTATGGGCTGTAGCCCGCCAGGCTCCTCTGTCCATGGGATTTTCCAGGCAAGGATACTGGAGTGCAGATGCCATTTCCTCCTCCAGAGATATTCCTGATCCAGGAATCAAACCCACATCTCCAGGGTCTCCTGCATTGACAGCCAGATTTTTTTTTTTTTTTTTTTTTTACCACTGAGCCACCTGGGAAGCCCTATGTCACTCTGCCCACTTTCCATTGGCCGGAAGTCAGTCACATGGTCCCATTAAACCACAAGGGATGCTGGGAAATGGTGCTAGTGGTAAAGAACCTGCCTGTCAATACAGAAGATATAAGAGATGCAGGTTTGATCCCTGGGCCAGGAAGATCCCCTGGAGGAGGGCGTGGCAATGCACTCCAACATTCTTGTCTGTAGAATCCCATGGACAGGGGAGCCTGTCCGTGGCTACAGTCCGTGGGGTTGCAAAGAGTTGGACATGACTGAAGGAACTTAGGATGCAGGACCATGAGGCCAAGGGGAAAAGGCATGGGTTTTGGCAAATTCAGAGCTATCTCTACCACAGGCACTACACAAAGCCCTGGGAGCGCTAATGAGTCTGGGAAGCCAGATTAAAAAATAGACTCTATCACCTTTCAATCATCCATCTCGTCCACTCCCAGAGTTACAATGAAATCTTTCAGATCTATCCCTGGGCAGTGTTCAGAGGAAGAGGAGGTGGAGGTGAAAGTAATCGATGAGGACTCTCTGGAGTTGTCTGGATGTTGCTCAAATGTAAAATTGAGGAATCATTTACTGACAACTTGCTCTGTACCAGGCTCTATACCCCCATGCTAAACCTGCCTTATCTCATGTAATCCTCACCCACATGGGCTTTCCTGATGACTCAGATGGTTAAAAAAAAAAAAATCTGCCTGCCAATGCAAGAGATGTGGGTTTGATCTCAGGGCCAGGAAAATTCCCCTGGAGAAGTAAATGGCAACCCACACCAATATTCTCACCTAGGAAAATCCAATGAACAGAGGAGCCTGGTGGGCTACAGTCCACAGGCTTGCAAAGAATCGGACAGATCAGAAGTGACTGAGCATGCACGCATGCGTTGATGGTGTCAGATTGTAACAATGACTGTTCCCATCTCACAGCAGTGGAGGTGCTGAGAGGTCACCCAGCAATCCCAAGAGAACTGGAAATCACATCCAGGTGAACCTGATGTCAAGTGTTTGCCCCACTGGCTTTTACATGTTTGTGCTTTTTTCTTCCCCTTAATACGATTCTGTTTTGAGGAATAGGGTTTGTACCTTCCAGTCATATTATTTAAACCACAGCATTAGCTCACTCGGAAAGGAAAACATTTTCATAAAATATTCAGTACATGAAATATGAAAGAAAAGAAATATATCCACAGGAAAGTCACTAATCAAAGTGATTTTCTCATCCAGTTGCCTTACGTGACTGGTGTTCTAGTCAGAACACGAAAGAAACAAAGGGTGGATGGCTGAAAATCCCATGCTTATCAGAGGGAGCTGCCTGAAATGCTCTCAGCTTCAAACAAACAGGCTTCCAATTCCAGAAGAAGAGAGATGCGCGTGGTCAAATTCCTCACTCAGAAAACGATTCCGGGAGCCGTCCGTGGGGACCCACGGGTACTTGTCTCCACATTTGGGACTACATTCCTACGAGGCTGACAGTCTGTTTACCGACACGGTAAGATGGAACACTAAGATGGGTCGTTATCAAGTAGCCTGGTTTCCTTCTCGGAGAATTTGCAGGAGAGTCGTGAGGGACCAGCCTGTACTTTTGCTACTGTCTCCTGGTTCGCTTTCTCTTTGGGGGTGTGGGGAATTTTTTTTCCCCTGGTTGTAATGCACGCCTAATTTTGTAAACACCTGGAATCAGAATGTGTTTTTAAATCAATATTGTGTTGTTTCTGATCTCCATCCCCTCCCCCTCTCTCCAAAAACAACGGCACCATGAAAGTGAGGCTGTGATTTATAACCACGATAACTGAGAATAGGGGGAGTAGAGCACACAGTACTAAAAGGCTCAGGACTGGAGTGTCCACCTCTCTCATCCACCCTGCAGGCCTAATCCTGTGACTGTAAATTGGCCACCCATGGAGGCTTTGAGCAGCAGATCCTAAGGGCAGGGGCTGGCTCACTCAAATTAAAAATACACACCAAGCTAAAGGAGAGAGAAAAGCCAACAACCATTTTCATTTTCAAAAATAAGACCACATTTTAAATATTCATTTGAATGTATAGTAATAAACGATTACACATTTTAATCTGTTTTCTGTTTGACAATACTTCATTTGCAGACTCTTCACAGCTTTTAAAAATAGACCCAGAGTCCAGATCCCCACGGCATGAAATTTTTCACGTTCTCTAATTTACAGCAATGTATTTGTGTCAAATTTAGTCTACAAGTTGCCCTAGGGTTCGTTGGCACCGGTGGCTGAGAAGCCACCTGCGACTTGAGCCTAGGCATCACACAGGGCTGTGGATCAATCCTGGGACTAGGGTGCCTCTCCGGTGGACAGACTCTCCCCCAAGACATAAGCAACCCGAGCTCTGCTTAGCACTTGTGTTAGAGACAGCTCCCATCCCTTTCCCCCTTTCAGTTCACAGTTAGACCACATTTCCCAGCCTCCTCTGCAGTTCAGTGGGACCACGTGACTGAGTTCTGGCCAATGGGAGGTGGCAGAAATGATGTATCACTTTTCCAAGCATGGCCCTTAACAAGTTGCTTGAATGGTCACCTTAACAAGTTGCTCTCCCTGGTTCCATCTTCCAACTGAATGAAGCTGATTCCGAGGCAACTTGACAATTCCTCTGTTCCTCAATTGCATGACTCACAAAATGGGGGCAAACATAGGATCCACTATTGGTTGTTTTGAGGAATACTTAATGAAGTAAAAAACAAGACCTCAGAACTTAGCAGTTGACCTTAAGGACTGTGAAATCAAAGTTTAAGGCTTTGCTTCATAGTCATGTAACTCAGGGGCAAGTTTTTTAACCTCTCCATCTATTTCCCACTCTCTAAAACAGGGATAACAATACTCCCTGGATAGTAATGTGGTGGAAGTAATTTTTTCAAAAGATAGAAAATGCTTAGAATATAATAAACCTGCCATCTAGTGAGTACTATATAAGTCTTACCTGCTACTAATACTATTACTACTGCTGCTACTGTTGCTATCATAATAATTATTATGCTTTGAAGAGTGTCTGGTGCATAGTACTATTCATAAATGTTGTTGTTCAGTTGCTCAGTTGTGTCCAACTCTTTTGTGACCACATGGACTGTAGTCCACAAGGCTCCTCTGTCCATGAGATTTCCCAGGCAATACTGGAGTAGCTTTCCATTTCCTTCTCCAGGGGATCTTCCTGACCCAGGGATCAAACCCGCATCTCCTGCACTGCAGGCAGATTCTTTACCATCTGAGCCACCAGGGAAGCCCATTCATCACCATTTCTGTAAAACACCTGCAACAATAGTCTCTACCAGAATTCAGTGAAATAATAGGTACAAAGCCTTATCATAGTACCTAGGATTAAAAACACATAAGCCTTGAATAACCTCTGGTCCTATTCAATGCCACACGTGCTCTGGTGGGAAAGAAGGCTCAGAGGGTCAAGACCAGACACTGGGCACAGATAAAGTGACAAAGAGGTAGAAACAATTGAAGGAATGCACCAACACCAAACTTCACTTTTTCTATAATATGAACTGGACACCATCCAGTTCTGGACTTTGACCAACTAGAATCAGAAGGCAATCCAGAGCCAAGGATGGACAGAGTTCCTAACATGGAAACTTAGACCCAGAAAGTGTTCCTACAGAGGACTCAGTGGGTCCACAGACTTGGATAAGAAAAAATAAAATTTTATTTCCAGTAACCTCTAATTGTAATCTAGCATTCCCTTTAGTGGGGCTTCTCCAGTGCTCAGATGGTAAAGAATCTGTCTGCAATGTAGGAGACCCAGATTCAATCCCCAGGTCAGGAAGATCCCTCAGAAAAGGGAATGGCTACTCACTCCAGTATTCTTGCCTGGAAAATCCCATGGACAGAGGAGTCTAGCAGGCTCCATGGGGTTGCAGAGTTGGACATGACTGAGTAGCTAATTGGTTGGGTTTTTTGGTTCATTCCCTTTAGAATCAATTTGCCCACAAAAGTGCATATAGTCAACGCCATGGTTTTTCCAGTAGTCTTGTACAGAAGTGAAAGTTGAACCACAAAGAAGGCTGAATGTCAAAGAATTGATGCTTTTAAATTGTGGTGCTAGAGAAGACTCTTGCGAGTCCCTTGGACTGCAAGGATATCAATCCAGTCAATTCTAAAGGAAATCAACCCTAAATATTCATTGGAAGGACTGATGCTGAATGCTCCAATACTTTAACCAGCTGATGAGAAGAGCCAACTCACTGGAAAATGCCCTGATGCTGGGAAAGTTTGAAGGCAAAAGGAGAAGAGGGCAGCATAGGATGAGATGGTTAGATAGCATCACTGACTCAATAGACATGAATTTGAGCAAGGTTTGGGAGGTAGCAGAGGACAGAGGAGCCTGGCATGCTGCAGTCCATGGACTCACAAGAAGTCAGACACTACTTAGCCACCAAACGCCAACAACAAATTCCCTTTAATTATAAATATAAGCAGCAATTCACAGTAGAATTACCAGTACCTGTGAGTTTTTCACCTACAGAGTCCACTGAACTTTTCAGTCATGACATTATAATTGTCATAGATATCTCAAAATGTCATAAGCTTGTTGCTGTTTCCAAGTTACAGTAATTATTAAACTTGTTATTTAGTGTACTAAAAAAGAAAACGATTTTACTGGATCCCATTTATTTCAGTAAATGTATTTCAATACACATGTTTTCCTTAGTGATCCTAAGTATTTCATATTATGCATTTTAAAACTTTATTCTCAGGTGGTGCTAGTGATAAAAAAAAAAAACTTGCCTGCCAAAGCAAGAGATGTAAGAGATGCCTGTTTGATCCCTGGGTTGGCAAGATCCCCTGAAGGAGGGCATGGCAACCCACTCTAGTATTCTTGCCTGGAGAATCCCATGGACAGAGGAGCCTGGCAGCTACAGTCCATAGGGTCACAAAGAATCAGGCATGACTGGAGCAATTTAGCGCACAGGCACACATTCTCCAAAATGATCCACCATTATCCTCAGATAACAAAGGGACTCATGAAACACAAAAGTAACAGTTCCTTGGTCTAGGGTCTCAAGGACCCTCAGTTCTACACAACTGAAGAGGCAGGTTAGGACTGCAGACACCTGGTGATCACCCAGGTGTCTTCTGGCAGGTATCCTTCCAAGCCCTCCACTACTACATCTATAATGAGGAGCTCATCAGATTCCCCCCAAATCCTCCATAGGATATTACAAGAGTCAAAGATGTCACTGAATGTGGATCTACTGGCGGAAAGGAATAAGTTCTGCATAAACTTGGGGCATCGACCGTATCATGCTTTGGAGACTTAACAGACCCTTCTCTAGATTCCTCCTGGGGGTCCTTCGTGTTGCTCCCAGGTTCTCCTCCTAGGATGCTACAGAAGGAAAGCTGCCAAGGGCTGTGGGAGGCAGAGACCATTGGAGGCATTGCTGTCATATCATGAATTGAGTCCTGGCTGGATCCCTTGCTAACAATAGTCTCATCCCTTTGAACCTCTGTTTCTTCTTATGGCAGAAAGAATGACAGTGGAATAAGAAAAACCTGTTCAAAGCGTAAAACAGAATGCCTGCCAGGTAACCACAGTGTAGGGTTTGGTGAAGCATGGTGGTTGGGATGACAATAGAGATGACTGTTATCATCATTATCACACAGTGGCAGGTATCTACTACTCATGGACTATCTATGTGAGCCTACATTTCCAAGCCCCTCGCCCGTGGGCACAGTGGGACAGATTTTAGCTGGTGGATCGTGGGTGTAAGGGATGGGTGCCATTTCTGTGCTGAGAAAGTGAAAACCACATGCGAGGTTCCCTCATTCTCTCCCCTCCCCTGCCATAGGGATGGTGGAGGTGTGTGCTGACATGGTGGAGCCACAGGATAGAGCAGCCTGTATCACTCAATCACTAGGAGAGAGCTCCCCAGAGAGTCACTCTGTGCTCACTGGATTGGTCCCCCGAGCAAGAAATAAGCCTCGTTGGGTGAGCCATTGAGATTTCCTGGTTAACCTGCTACTTCAGCACCGCCTAACCTTTCCTGACTAATATATTAACTAAGAAAGCCACAAAGAAACAGGCGACATCTACATCTCTTAATGATGACAATGGCTAGGTCTACACGAGACACACTTAGAATTCAACACCATCTACTAGGACATGAGTAGGTAGTCCTCAGGCAAAGTCTGGGGAGAATCTAGTCCAAAGACTGAATGTAGTCCAAGGAGAGATGCTCAGAGGTCACTCACTCCAGTGTCTGCATTCCATCTGAAAACGCTGCTGAACCAGGACAGCATCTACTCATTGGAAGTGAGGTAGCCTCCCGAGACACCTCGTCTATAGACATTAGCTGAACCACCAAGGTGCTATTCCTACACACAGTTCTCTCTCCTTCCCACCAAAGATTCATGGAACTCTTGAGCAATGCAAAAAGTTCTCAGTATCCATGTTGCCCCCAGTATGTAAGGAGGAGGGCGTGGAGGACCAGAATTCCTGTCTATGGCACCGCTCGGGATTGTACAGGGGCAAAGTATAAGGCGTAATTAACACATTTCAAACCAGCATGCAAAACGTGTCAGCTGTTTTGAGTGTTAATTAATATTTTTGCAAACTAATTACATTAGAATGACAAGGCCAGGAAGACACTGAAAGAGTTTACCAATTTTGTTCCGCTCCTCTTGTTTAACTGGCTACATGGATTACCACTTTATTCAATTTTTATTTTTTTTTTAATTTACCAGAAATGATCTAAACACCACGCTATTTCACAGCTATCATCATTTATTCATAGCTGAATAGAGGAAGCCAGAATAGCAATAACTCTTTCTTTTTTTTCCCTCCTAATTGTCATTCTGGGGAGATAAGTGGAATATCAGCCTCGAGTCAAGCTACATTAGTGCCGAGAAGCAGACTCAGTCATGAAGTTTCTCCAGTGTGCACTAGCATCATTTGTCAGGAGAGGTTTGTGCTGAGCAATCAGACTGTAACCCAAGGGGGTGTTCAAGCCTGCTTCCCCCATCTTAGCTGGGCTGCTAGTGCCAAAGGCAAATTGCCTAGAATCAAACACTAACTCTGCCTGCTAACAGCGAGGCCGTGAATGGATCCCATCAACTCTTCTGAGCCTTGGTTCTCTCACCCATTAAATGAAGGTTATTTATGTGAATACTTATCCACCCAAGTCTGTTGGAAAGAAGAAACGAGGTGGTCCATGTAAAATTCTCAGCACTGCGCCTGGCAGGCAGCGGACATCCCATAAACACCGGCCGCTCTCACGGCCACCACCACCACCACCACCGTCATCAAGGGTCTTCTTTTCTGCGGCCCCACTGCCAGGTGCCGATCCACATGTCTGGGGGATTTTCCAGTTCTCCTGCCCATCCCTCACCTACATCCACAGTAAACCCAAGGCAGTCTCTCTGCTGTTTGCCAAACTTGATCCAGATTATTCAAATATACCATGCACCGTGGTATCCAGGGATACGACCCCCAATGCCTCTTACTGACCTTAATGCTAGGGCACAGGGGTGGGTGGGAGAGGAGGATGACTTGATCACCCCCTCTAGGTGTTCATTCTCTCCCTTGAATCCTCCTCTATTTCAGAACTTGAATAAAAAGCATCTGTTCTTCCATCTGTGTATTTTATTAGGCTTTGGGTTCTATGAGAGCAGAAGATGTGTCTTATTCATTTTACATGTGTGCGTGCTAAGTCGCTTTAGTTGTGTCCGACTCTTTGTGACCTCATGGACTGCAGCCCTCCAGGCTCCTCTGGCCATGGGATTCCCCAGGCAAGAATACAGGAATGGGTTGCCATGCCCTCCTCCAGGGGATCTTCCTGAGCCAGGGATCAAACCAGGGTCTCCTGCATTGCAGGTGGATTCTTTACTATCTGAGCCACCAGGCTCTAAAAAAAATAGTGTTGTAATAATAGATGCCCTTTCAGCTCGCTGCATCAGTGCATGCTCCTCCAAAGTGATCCATCTGCTAATGCGTATGTGGTCCACAGGCTTCCAGAACCTCTAAGCCCAGCCCGATTCCAGCCACAACCCCTCTTCCCGCTTGTTCACTAGTGTTTCTATGATTCTCTCAGGGGCAGCTCACAGTTCCCCATATGGAGCTTCTCCTTCTCTGGCCTGTTACAAATCTTTGCCTTTGGCCTCAGTTTCCACAACCAGTTGAATTCCTACCACCCAGGCTGATTCTGAATATCCCAACACTCCCCTTCAATGGTCACATCTTTAAGCCTCCTCCATGGAAGCCCCACCCCCGTGGATCAGTCCATTTCTCCATTGCCATTGATAAAGACAGGCTAAACTATCGGAGTGATATGACATTACAGACCCTGGCAGGCTGGAGCCTCTGCTGTTGGGTCTAATTTGGTACACCGAATCTGAGAGCTAGAGTGAGATGTGAGCCCGGAGCACACCTTTTGATCTTAAGTAGTCAGAAGGTTGGACTGTATAATGCTATGGAAATAAATGGTGTCAAAACTGTAGGAAATAATTTATGGTGTGGGAATGGGCTCTGTGATCACAGAGCCCTCACATCATCTGGAAACAGAGAGTCAACGATGTTGGTTGAACTGTGGCAGGGGATGGCGGGCAGGAAGGAGGAAGAAGAGGAGAAACTGGGTTTTTCTCATGGGAGTTGGGAGGCCCAGTCTATGTCTCTGAGAAACAGGAGGTGACTTCCAGTTTAAGCTTGTCACCTCGGCTGACTTTGGGGGTCTGAGAGTCATGGATGAGATTCTTGATCCCCTTCCTATGACCTCTGTGACTTGCTTAATTAAAAAACTTGAACCTTGGTTTGCTCATCTGTAAAATAGGAAAAATACTAGTACTTACTGCATACGGCGCTTGTAAGGGTGAAATTAAATAAGTTATATAAAATATCTTGTAGAGTGCCTGGCATATAGTCAGATGCTAATTAAGACCCAATGGACTTTTTCTTTCCCCTTTACTCTTTTTCATTAACCTTATTGCAATGTATAAGTGGTGAGATACTTCTAACTCATCCTCAAAAGCTCAGAGTAACAGAAGCCAATTTTTTTCTGATATAAGCAGTAGAAACAGAATTTTTTGACTGCTCGCCTTTCTCAGGGACCTTCACTTAATTTCCAAAGAGTGATGTGCTTCTGGAAGACTCAAGACCTGATGCATCCATTTGGTTTAGAGACTATGAACTGATTTTAGCTGACACCCTGCTCTTTCCTTCTATACGTCAGAATGAGCTCCCAAGAAGCCTAACCAAAATAACTACAATGACTAGAATGTATGAAGGGTTATTTGTGCACCAGGTAACATTGCTAATTGCCTCCCACAATTTATACCATGACTTTTCACCTTCACCAAAAAGCCATAAGGTTCTAAAATAGGTAACCAACAAGGACACCCTGTAAAGCAATAGGCACTCTATTCAATATTCTATAATAGCCTAAATGAGAGAAGTTGAAAAAGAATAGATATATGTATATGAAAAATGTTGCTATACACCTGAAACTAGCATATACTCCAATATAAAACAAAATTTTTTCTAATTGAAAAATAAAAACGGGGGCAAAAAGCTATCAGGTTCATTCTTTATCTTCATTCAATAGAGGAGACAAACAGGACATGCAAAGGTTAAGAAATTTGCCCCAGTTTCACCGCTTGCCGGGACTGGAGATGGGAAATGCTGGAGCTGGGGTTTGAGCCCAGGCATTGGACTCCACAGCCTATACACACAGCAGTCAAGTTCATGGTAGAGCATGCCCCAGCACTGCAGTCAGACACTGATTCAGACATTGGTGTTTAATCCTTACATAAGTGTGGCCAGCATATGTCACCTCTTAGAGTATCAGTCTCCTCCTCTGTGAAGTATGGATGGTGGCACTCACTGTGAAGATCATTGTGAAGCTAACGCAGTGCTCAGCGCGTAGTATACACATGGTGGATGACATGGTGTGTTCAGGGCTGCTGCTGGCAGCTCAGCTCCCTCCCCTGGTGCTGTCAGATGTCCGTTTACCGGGCAGATCTCACTGATCAATCAGCCTCTGGACAGTGCCTCCCATCAGCGTCCCTCTTCCTGCTTATCTTTCCCTCTTTAACACTCAATTCTACATCTGCTACTCAGTGGGTATATGAGGGCTGCCAACCATCATCTCTTTTGGTCTCCTCTTTTTCCTTCAAATTCATCTGCACTTACTCTCCCATTTTTTCTCCAGTTCAGTTCAATCCAGTCGCTCAGTCATGTCCGACTCTTTATGACCCCATGCGCCGCAGCACACCAGGCCTCCCTGTCTGTCACCAACCCCCAGAGTTTACTCAAACTCACGTTTATGGAGTCGGTGATGCCATCCAACCATTTCATCCTCTGTCATCCCCTTCTCCTCCTGCCCTCAATCTTTCCCAGCACCAGGGTCTTTTCAAATGAGTCAGTTCTTTGCATCACATGGCCAAAGTATTGGAGTTTCAGCTTCAACATCAGTCCTTCCAATGAACACCCAGGACTGATCTCCTTTAGGATGGACTGGTTGGATCTCCTTGAAGTCCAAGGGACTCTCAAGAGCCTTCTCCAACACCATCAATTCTTTGGTGCTCAGCTTTCTTCACAGTCCAACTCTCACATCCATACATGACTACTGGAAAAACCATAGCCTTGACCAGATGGACCTTTGTTGGCAAAGTAAAGTCTCTGCTTTTTAACATGCTATCTAGGTTGGTCATAAATTTTCTACCAAGGAGTAAGCGTCTTTTAATTTCATGGCCTCAGTCATCATCTGCAGTGATTTTGGAGCCCAAAAGAATAAAGTCTGACACTGTTTCCACTGTCTCTCCATCTATTTGCCATGAAGTGATAGGACCAGATGCCATGATCTTAGTTTTCTGAATGTTGAGTTTTAAGCCAACTTTTTCACTCTCCTCTTTAACTTTCATCAAGAGGCTCTTCAGTTCTTCTTCACTTTCTGCCATAAGGGTGGTGTCATCTGCACATCTGAGGTTATTGATATTTCTCCTGGCAATCTTGATTCCAGCTTGTGATTCATCCAGCCTGGCGTTTCTCATGGTGTACTCTGCATATAAGTTAAATAAGCAGGGTGACAATATACATTCTTGACGTACTCCTTTTCCTATTTGGAACCAGTCTGTTGTTCCATGTCCAGTTCTAACTGTTGCTTCCTGACCTGCACTTAAATAAACTGTCTGCTTAAGGTGTGGGTCCACCATGATGCAAAATCACCACAGCACATTTTCAAAGCCACAGGTCTCACGCTAAACTTTTAGTTATTTATTTATGCCCTTACTTTACACAAGAGATAAAAGACACGGGATTGTGTGAGGAAGCAAAATAACAATTGTGGATCATTTGTTCTGTGCGAGGTACTGTCTTCAGATTATGAAATTTTCAAATTCAAATCAATCTTTTGGAGGGGGGATGGTTTTCATTCTTGCCATTGTATGAATAAGAGACATGTTCAGCAGTGAAGTGACTTGACCGCAGGTACATAACTTATAAATTGTGGACCCATGATTCTTATCTCATCTCTAAGAGTCCAGAGCACGTGACTTTTTCCACTGTAACCCTCTTGGCACAGTAGCTCAACTTTGTCTTGTAAAATGTTCTCACTTCTCAAGTGACTTGGAACAGCCAGGACTGGCCTTTTGTTCACAGCAAAAGAAATTCAGTCTCTTCTCAAAAGTTCTGGCTTCTCTCCAACTGGGCCAGACTATTCAGAGGCTCTGTAACCCCTGGATCTGCTTTTCTGAGACTCAGGACTAAAACAAGAAAAATGCATGATTCCTTGGTCTGGGTTCAAGTTTCCTTCGAGACGGACACAGGAATTGGTGGAAGCAAGTACCTTTCTCTGAGGCCACCAGGTTCTGCCACCTGCACTGCTTCCCACTGCAATTATTTGGGATAGTGAGACTGTAATATCAATCAATCTCACTTCGATTGCTTTGCCATGAAATAGGAGCCAGCCAATTTGTCAAAATTGAGGCCCTCCACGGGGTTTATATTGCCATTAAACTATCAACAGGAAATCATTAAGGTGAGGCAAGAAACCAACCGGTAACTGAAAAGAAATGATTTTTTTTTTCAAACATCCTCGCCTGCAACCTTCTTTGTCTGGCTGTCAGTGCAGCCACCGCGGGGCTGGGTCTCAGATCTCCGAGCCGCCTTGCAGTCGGAGATGGAGAGAACTCAGACGCAGGCATTTGCAATCCAGTGGCTGCGCCCAGGTTACTTGGTTCTCTCACAGCAGTGCAAGCTGCGTGGCGACAAACGGCGGGGGTTGGTGGGGGGGGGAGGGGGGAATGTGTATGCATTTGTGCGATAAAACAGGCTTAATGATTCCGAAGGGGAAAGAGTCCAGGAGACGTACAGTAGCAACTCAGGAACAAAATGGAACCATGCAGGGCCAATTAATGTGCAAATATGTGTGTGCTGAACTTGCATTCCATTCATCTTGTGGACATGAAAATTGGGCCATTTATCTGTTATATTATGTATGTGACATCTTAGTTTGGTTCTTACAGGCTGCTTGGGGACAAAGGGCCATGTGCTTTGCGGCAAGCAGAGGGAATTTAAGATAAATTCTTCAGCTGTCATAAACATTGCTGGGCAGAATTTGGTCAGAAGATAAAGCTCTTTCCTCTGCAGGGTTTTAACATTTCTCAATAGTCCATGTGCCATCTTATTAAAACTGTGTGTGGGGCGGGGAGGGGTGGCATATGCCATGAAAAATTATTGGCACAAACAGCTTGCTGTCATGTTTTCAAAGTCCAGATTTAGCAAACGTTATTCACATATTCACTGTCAATCTGCAGAAAGAAAGGGAACTGGCAAAGCCATTCATTCTCACTGCTTCTGTGGGTTTGTAATTCTTCTTGTCTGCCTTTTACCAACGTCTCCTCCACAGGTGGGGTTTGTTCTGTTTAAATTACAACTGTTTGTACTTAGGGGGAAAAAAAAGAAAGTCATTCGAGAAGGAAAAGGACCTCACAGAAGCACTTTCTCAGAGCCACTATTATTTACCTAACAGAGCATGCCATGAATATGGATCACACTTGCTTTGATGAATTGCCATTAGAAATTCAATTAATAAAAGGTTACCTCCCTGCAGTAGTGCAAAAAATATGATCTGGCTCCAACAATTATAACTTAGCCTTGGAAACACTGGTTAGGAGAAAGGAAAAGTTTTGTGTGTGTGTTTTAAACCTGTTCCATCTGTGACATAGGATTCTGGAATTAAAATGAATGAATGAATGAATGAATGGGTGAGCTTAGGTTATTTTTGATCCACAGTTTTGTCTCTATGCTGAGAGCTCTACACTTCCTCATTCCCTTGTTTTCATTATCTTGTGTTATACTTTTTAGGCTGTGTTTTTTCATTTTTGTTGCTGCTTTTTGCTTTAACCAGGCGGCATCATTGCTTTCCTTGGTATACAAATTATATACCATAAAGTACACTCATCTTAGGTGCAGAGCTCCATAAATTTCACACATGATGGTCCCCTATGTAACCATATCTAGATGAAGGTGTTTGAGTATTCCCATTGCCCAGCTGGCTCTCTTGTGTCCTGACCTAAAGGTAACCCACTCAGAGGTGGGTGCCGATTTGTATGTAAATGAAATCATACAGGATGTATTTTTAACTCAACATTATTACTCTGGGCTTTCCTGGTAACTCAGGGGTAAAGAATCCCCCTGCCAAAGCAGGAGACACGCGTTCAATCCCTGATCCAGGTAGGTCCCACATGCCACAGAGCAAATAAACCCTGTGCACCACAACTATCGAGCCCGTGCTCTAGAGCTTGGGAGCCACAGCTACTGAAGTCCACTGGCTGCAACTTCTAAAGCCCAGTGCGCTAGAGCCCATGCTCCAAAACAAGAAAAGTTATCACAATGAGAAGCCAGTGTACCTCAACTACAGAGTAGCCCCTGCTTGTCATAATCAGAGAAAAGCTCATGCAGCAGTGAAGACCCAGCACAGCCAAAAATAAACAAAAACTTTTTAAAAACTCATAATGTTTAAATATATAGTTATCTAAAATTCATAAAGACTATTTCCTATATCCATTGATAACTATTTTTGATTAGCATCCTATATTCCATGGTATGACTATATCACGATTTATTCATGATCCTGTTAATGGACATGAAATTTGTTTCTATTTTTTGGCTATGATAAATAAAGCTTCTATGAAAATTATCGTGTACATCTTTTGGTGGCCATTGGGCACACAAGCAGGAGTGGAATTGCTGGAACATTAAACATTATTTCACCTAAGTTTAGAGTATTGCGAGTCTCCAAAACTCCAATTTTCAATCTGGAAATAATGATAACAAAAACCCTGCCATGTGTGATTTCTGTGAAATTGAAAACGGGCAACAGATGTAAAGGTGTTTTATTGTTGATTATTTGTTTTAAACTGCCAAATGTAGCACAAGTGTGAGACTGTTCCTGGGGGGTTGAGGGGCAGAGAAGATGAGTGTGTGAAGCATTAGTCCCTCAACACATTTGTGTCCAACTCTTTGTGGCTGCATGAACTGTGGCCCACCAGGCTCCTCTGCCTGTGGAGTTCTCCAGGTAAGAATGCTGGAGTGGGTTGCCATTTTCTTCTCCCATGGGGATGGGGATCATAGGAAACAGGCATCTGTCCATGGTGATGATCCTAGAGCACTGAGACATATGCAGATATGCTCTATTGACAGAAAGCAGAGTCAGCCCTCAAGGAGTGACAGAGCTACCATATATCCACACCCACTATGCACCAGGCCATGATCTGGGTGGTTTACATGCTGCTATTCATATATTGAAATCCTGTCCCCCAAGGTGATGGCATTAGGAGGTGGGGGGTGTCTGGAGGTGATTACACCTCAGGAGTGGGATTAGTTCCCTTGTAAGAAGAGATATTGGATAGTGGGTATTCATTGGAAGGACTAATGCTGAAACTGAAGCTCCAATACTTTAGCCACCTGATGCGAAGAGTTGACTTACTGGAAAAGACCCTGATGCTGGGAAAGATTGAAGGCAGGAAAAGAAGGGGATGACAGAGGATGAGATGGTCAATAGCATCACCGACTCAATGGACTTGAATGTGAGCAAACTCTGGGAGGTAGTAAAAGACAGGGAAGACTGGCGTGCTGCAGACCATGGGGTCACAGAGAGTCAGACATGACTGAGCAACTGAACAAGAAGAAGAGACAGAAGAACTTGCTCTCTGTCTTCCTGTCATGTGAGGATACGATAAGATAACTATCTGAAAACCAGAATGAGGGTCCTCACCAGACACCAGATCTGCCAGTACCTTGATCTTGAACTTCCCATCTGTCTAAACTGTGAATAATGAATTTCTGTTGTTTAAGTCCCCAGTCCATGAACTGACTAAGACACAGGGCATGGCAGTTATCAGCTAGCCCTCTGTACCTTGCCGGACACAATCACAAACCCCAGCTCACTCTCTCTCATTAGCTGAATTGTTCTAGGAAAGTCACTGAGTCTCTCTGAGCTTCAGTTTATTCTTCTGTGAAACGGGGACTATAACAGTGGATACATCCCGAGACTTCTGTAAGGATTTTATAAGGTGATGCATGTGAAATCTTTACATAATGAATGGTATATGGTAGGTCCTGGATACATGGAAATTAGTTCTCTGTTTAGAGTAAGTCAAGAGTAAACATGGCTTTTAATGCTCTCAGCAGCCTTGTGTGATGTATTGCCATTCTCACTCTGAAAACAAGCAAAGGAGCTTTGGGTGGACACATGACTGGCCCAAGGAATTGCCTCAAGATCATCAGGAAGCAGGTGGCACTAGCAGCTCCTTACCCCACTCCATCCTTCTGCATCCTGACCCTCTTCCCTTCCCAATGATCCGCCTTGCCAGGCATCTAAAGTAACATTCACACCACTCATGAACCACGTGCCAAGTCACTTCAGTCGTGTCTGACTCTTTGTAACCTAATGGACTGTGGCCCATCAGGCTCCTCTGTCCATGAGATTCTCCAAGCAAGAATACTGGAGCAGGTTGTCACACCCTCCCCTCCAGGGGATCTTCCCCACCCAGGGATGAAACTGGTGTCTCTTACATCACCTGCATTGGCAGGCAGGTTCTTTACCATTAGTGCCACATGGGAAGCCCAGTGAACCACAGTCCCTGGAAAACTTTAGCACACCAAGCTATCCTATCCAAGGATGCAGACATCTGAACTGGAATTTCCACTCTTTGCAATGATCTCCCCTTGAGTTTTGTAGAACACTGTCAGCATCTGCCTTCACACTCCTTATTCCATATGACCCCCTGACAATCATGGGATGGGTCCAAATAAGCCGAGTTACCCTCACTGAGTATGTGAGAAAAGTAAGTCTCAGCAGAGAAAGTGATGGATGCATGAGGTGACACAGAACTGAGGCTGTGGAGGCCCTGGTCAAGGCCTATTGCTGTATACACCTGGTAACTTGCAATTGAGATGACAACAGCTCCATGGCCCTGGGTATATTTTGCAGGTACCCATTCAGTGACGTCATGTACAATTCCTCATGAATGATCACCCTGCTGGCGACTGCTGATAAACATCTTTTTAAATTCTTTACCTACTGTCAGCATCAGTCACAGTCCCCTTACTGCCCCAGAGGGTGAACCAGGAGAGGAAAAAGAGGGAGGGAATGGAAACCACCAGAGAGACAGATGGAGGTCTCACTGCTGAAGCAAGGACTTGTCTCGATGGAGCTAGAATCATCATGTGGATATTCAGACTCTGGAGTCACCAAGACAGAAGCAAGTGGGAGACCCAGCTTTGAGGCCATCCATCGTCTTTAGCAGGCTACTCAGCACGCAGTCCATAAAGAGTACTAGGGGAGAAACAGTCGACCCCAAACTCAGCACCATGGAAGCCACACAACTGACAACACAGGAGAAAAATCTCCAGGAGACTGTGCAGAGCACAGTCACAACCATAGCACTCACTCCATGCATCACAAAAGAAAATGGTTTCAGAATGTCCTCCAAAGAGACAACAAAACCACATTTCCTACCTCAGTTTTGCTGGTAGCCAGGCTTGCCGAAACCTGCAAGTTAAAAGAAAAAGACATTAGTATTGATTCAACAAGAAGGTAATTGGATTAATTGTCTTTTTAAAGGAACTGGCATCAATAATTTGTTATGACCCGAGGGGACAATGGGTGGGACACACACACACACACACACACACACACACACACACGCGGAGGTCCTTTTTCTTCTAGCAAGCACAGGAGCAAGATTTGTTTTTCCAGTCTTGTGAATAAGGTGAAGAGGATAATTAATATTTTCAACACATTATAACAATCTTGCCAGGAAGAAAAAAGGGGAAGGGCTGTGTGCAATGCCCATGCACTGATAATGATTAAATGAACACCAAAAAAGCAAAGGCATTGAAGACATTGAGGGTTTTTTTTTCCCTTAAAGTTTTGAGTCAGTGTTCTGAAAAGATACAACTACAAACTACAGAAACTGCAACCTTCTGTTCCAAAATGCCTCAAAACACTCTGAACTAAAGAGTGATGCCAGGCATTGTGCCATGTTCTTTATGTCATCCCCAGAACAACTTTTATTATCCCATTTCATTGCTGAGAGTATTGGGCTTAGAAGAAAAGTAGTCTTTTCCAGCTCAGAAAGTTATCCAGTAGAGGAAGTTAGATTTAAGCTCAA
Source organism: Muntiacus reevesi (assembly GCF_963930625.1). Taxonomy (NCBI): domain Eukaryota; kingdom Metazoa; phylum Chordata; class Mammalia; order Artiodactyla; family Cervidae; genus Muntiacus; species Muntiacus reevesi. The sequence continues at coordinate 184,063,768 of NC_089250.1, read as the reverse complement.
GAAAAAGTCACAGAATTTCAGGCTTCTACCCACAGGCCATTCTGAACTAAAGGACTTGATTTATTTATTTTTCTGCAACTGTACTTTTATGTTTATTTTTTTCCCCAATTATTTTTATCAGTTGCAGGCTAATTACTTTACAATATTGTAGTGGTTTTTGCCATACATTGACATGAATCAGCCATGGATTTACATGTGTTCCCCATCCTGAACCCCCCTCCCACCTCCCTCCCCATCCCATGCCTCTGGGTCATCCCAGTGCACCAGCCCCAAGCACTTGTCTCATGCATCCAATCTGGACTGGAGATCTCTTTCACACTTGATAATATAGAAGTTTTGATGCTGTTCTCTCAGATCATCCCACCCTCGCCTTCTCCCACAGAGTCCAAAAGTCTGTTCTATACATCTGTGTCTCTTTTTCTGTCTTGCATACAGGGTTATCGTTACCATCTTTCTAAATTGCATATATATGCATTAGTACACTGTTATCAGTGTTTTTCTTTCTGGCTTACTTCACTCTGTATAATGGGCTCCAGTTTCATCCACCTCATTAGAACTGATTCAAATGAATTCTTTTTAATGGCTGAGTAATATTTCATTGTGTATATGTACCACAGCTTTCTTATCCATTCGTCTGCTGATGGGCATCTAGGTTGCTTCCATGTCCTGGCTATTATAAACAGTGCTGTGATGAACACTGGGGTGCACGTCTCTTTCAGATCTGGTTTCCTCGGTGTGTTTGCCCAGGAGTGGGATGGCTGGGTCATATGGCAGTTCTATTTCCAGTTTTTTAAGGAATCTCCACACTGTTTTCCATAGTGGCTGTACTAGTTTGCATTCCCACCAACAGTGTAAGAGGGTTCCCTTTTCTCCACACCCTCTCCAGCATTTATTGCTTGTAGACTTTTGGATAGCAGCCATTCTGACTGGTGTATAATGGTACCTCATTGAGGTTTTGATCTGCATTTCTCTGATAATGAGTGATGTTGAGCATCTTTTCATGTCCTTGTCAGCCATCTGTATGTCTTCTTTGGACAAGTGTCTGTTTAGTTCTTTGGCCCATTTTTTGATTGGGTCATTTATTTTTCTAGAATTGAGCTGCAGGATTTGCTTGTATATTTTTGAGATTAATCCTTTGCCTGTTTCTTCTTTTGCTATTATTTTCTCCCATTCTGAAGGCTGTCTTTTCACCTTGCTTATAGTTTCCTTTGTTGTGCAAAAACTTTTAAGTTTCATTAGGCCCCATTTGTTTATTTTTGCTTTTATTTCCAATATTCTGGGAGGTGGGTAATAGAGAATCTTGCTGTGACTTATGTCGGAGAGTGTTTTGCCTATGTTCTCCTCTAGGAGTTTTATAGTTTCTGGTCTTACATTTAGATCTTTAATCCATTTTGAGTTTATTTTTGTGTATGGTGTTAGAAAGTGTTCTAGTTCCATTCTTTTACAGGTGGTTGACCAGTTTTCCCAGCACCACTTGTTAAAGAGGTTGTCTTTTTTCCATTGTATATCCTTGCCTCCTTTGTCAAAGATAAGGTGTCCATGGGTATGTGGATTTCTCTCTGGGCTTTCTATTCTGTTCCATTGATCTATATTTCTGTCTTTGTGCCAGTACCATACTGTCTTGATGACTGTGGCTTTGTAGTAGGGTCTGAAGTCAGGCAGGTTGATTCCTCCAATTCCATTCTTCTTTCTCAAAATTGCTTTGGCTATTTGAGGTTTTTTGTATTTCCATACAACTTGTGAAATTATTTGTTCTAGTTCTGTGAAGAATACCATTGGTAGCTTGATAGGGATTGCATTGAATCTATAGATTGCTTTGGATAGTATACTCATTTTCACAATATTGATTCTTCCAATCCACAAACATGGCATATTTCTCCATCTATTTATGTCCTCTTTGATTTCTTTCATCAATGTTTTAAAGTTTTCTATGTATAGGTCTTTTGTTTCTTTAGGTAGATATACTCCTAAGTATTTTATTCTTTTTGTTGCAATGGTGAATGGTATTGTTTCCTTAATTTCTCTTTCTGTTTTCTCATTGTTAGTGTATAGGAATGCAAGGGATTTCTGTGTGTTAATTTTATATCCTGAAACTTTACTATATTCATTGATTAGCTCTAGTAATTTTCTGGTAGAGTCTTTAGGGTTTTCTATGTAGAGAATCATGTCATCCACAAACAGTGAGAGTTTCACTTCTTCTTTTCCTATCTGGATTCCTTTTCTTTTTCTGCTCTGACTGCTGTAGCCAAAACTTCCAAAACTATGTTGAATAGTAGTGATGAGAGTGGACACCCTTGTCTTTTTCCTGATTTTAGGGGAAATGCTTTCAATTTTTCACCATTGAGGATAATGTTTCCTGTGGGTTTGTCATATATAGGTTTTATTATGTTGGGGTATGTTCCTTCTATTCCTGCTTTCTGGACAGTTTTTATCATAAATGGATGTTGAAGCTTGTCAAAGGCTTTTTCTGCATCTATTGAGATAATCATATGGTTTTTATCTTTCAATTTGTTAATGTGGTATATTACATTGATTGATTTGTGGATATTAGAGAATCCTTGCATTCCTGGGATAAAGCCCACTTAGTCATGATGTATGATTTTTTTAATATGTTGTTGGATTCTGTTTGCTAGAATTTTGTTAAGGATTTTTGCATCTATGTTCATCAGGGATATTGGCCTGTAGTTTTCTTTTTTTGTGGCATCTTTGTCTGGTTTTGGAATTAGGGTGATGTTGGCCTCATAGAATGAGTTTGGAAGTTTGCCTTCTTCTGCAATAAAGGACTTGGTTTAGACTCCACCCACCATATTCAATGCGGCTTCCCAGGTGGCACTAGTAGTAAAGAACCTGCCTGCCAATGCAAGAGACATAAGAGAGGTGGGTTCAATCCCTAGGTAGGGAAGATCCCCTGAAGGAGGGCATGGCAACTCACTCTGGTATTCTCACCTGCAGAATCCCATGGACATAGGAGCCTGGTGGGCTACAGCCTATAGGGTCACAAAGAGTTGGACACAACTAAAGCAATTTAGCACACACATGTGCACCAAGTTCATATATGCGGAGAGGGAACCTCCTATCTAGGGGCAGATAGGGTGTTATTTTTCCCCTGATAAATCCAGGAATTCTCTCCCCCACAACTCTCTACTTATACCTGAGACTGTCCTGGCCATGCCTTATTTGCCTGCCAGTTGGCTATGAACTGAGTTGAGTCTACTCCCACTCCAAATTCATGAAGCTCTAACCCTCAGTGTGATGGTATTTGGAGGTGAGCCCTTGGGAGATGATTAGGTTTAGATGAGGTCTGAGTGAGGCCCCCAAGATGCAATTAGGGCCTTTTATGAGACACCAGAGTTGCCTCCTGTCTCTCTGCTCACCTGCTTGCACCAAGAAAAGGCCATATGAAGACACAGTAAGAAGGCGACCACGTGATATCCACGGAGAGAACCCCACCAGACACAACCCTGCTGGCTGCTTGATGGCGAACATCCAGTCTCCAGAACTGGGAGGAACAAACCCCTGCTGTTTAATCCACCCAGTCTATAGTATTTTGTAACCCAAGTTACCCAAGCTCACTAAGACAAGCCAATAGCAGCTCACAGCTGTGAATCCAACTAAGGGCTTAAGAACGCATATGTTCCTGAGTTAGACGAACAGGCCTGTAGCCCCACTGGCCCAACTCCCATTACCATTACTCCTGTGCTCACCCCCATGGAACTAGATCAGCCCTCGCTGAAGCCATTGGCCCCAGAAGCAGCTGAGGCAGTGCCCGCTTCCCACTGGGCAGCTTTCAAGCATCATCAGCCTGCTAAACAGGAGGTCAGCCTTTAAACCAACCTCAGCCAAGATGATGCATTAGTTAGTGTCCTGAGGGTTAGCAAGGTATGCGTCCGGGGGCCAGCCCTGGGGAAACCGCCAAGATGTGATGAATATCGGAGCCCAGGCCCCCCTCACCTTCCTGTCCCTCCCTGCCCTCTGTCCTTTCCAGGCTGGGGCTGGGAGAGTAGCTGGTCCCCAAAAAAGGGGCCATATCCCTAAAGCACAAGTGCAGAAGTTCCCTGGCTACATAGCTCTGTGTGTATGTGTGTGTGTGTGTGTGCACGCGAGTGTATGAAGTTTGCCATTAAACAGCTGCAGGTCTCTGGCAACACATGACAATACAGTTCTCAGTTGCCCTCTCTAACTTCCTCCGCTTCATAATCTTAGTCTGAGTCTCCTAACGTTGTGCATTTTGGGTCGCATGACCCCTTTCATTCCTCCCTATTAGGCAAGCCCACTTCTTGCATCTTCCTTAGCTACACACACCAACAAAGAGGTGTAGGCGTGGCTGTTCACAGAAGCACTGCTGGTGGTAACAAGACGCTTCTAAAACATCTTAAAATTTGTTTAAATTGGAGGACTATTACTTTAAAATATTGCAATTTTTTTTGCCATACATCAGTACAAATCGGTCATAGGTATACATGTGTCCCCCACATCCTGAACCTCCCCCCTCTTCCCTCCCCACCCTGTCTCTCCAGGTTGTCCACAGAGCACCAACTTTGGGTACCCTGTGTCATACATCAAATTCCCACTAGCTGTCTATTTTATATATGGTAATGTACATGTTTCAATGCTGTTCTCTCAAATCATCCCACGCTCTCCTCTCACTGAGTCCAGAAGCCTGTTTGTTGCATGTGTCGCCTTTGCTGCCCTGCACGTACAATCATCGGTACCAGAAGAGAAAAGGACATTTCTAAAACATTGTTAAAGGGACATTTCTAAAACGTTGTTAAGGCCATTTGCATTCAAATCATGAAAGCAAAGAATGGTTCCAGTGAAACACAACACATGTAACCTGGATATGGCTGCTGGACTGCCAGTTTCCGATGCTCTAAGCCAAATCAATTACAATCCAGCCACATTATAAAATAGTATGCTACAACCAGAATGAATGGGCTGAATCCCAACATTTTGACATGAAAAATTCTACAACACTTACTGCTAATGGATGGGAAAAGATGGAGAACAGCACACACACAATGTTGTTGTTCAGTCACTAAGTCATGTCTGTCTCTTCTGCAACCCCATAAACTGTAGCCCATCAGGCTCCCCTGTCCGTGGATTCTCCAGAAAATAATACTAGAATGGATTGCCATTTCCTTCTCCAACATACAATGATACCAACATTCTAAAAAAATTAACTGAAGTATGTAAACATTATGGGGCTTCCCAGGTGGCTCAGGGGTAAAGAATCCACCTGCCAATGCAGGAGAGAGAGGAGACGTGGGTTTGATTCCTGGGTCAGGAAGACCCCCTGGAGAAGGAAATGGCAACCCACTCCAGTACTCTTGCCTGGGAAATCCCATGGACAGCAGAGCCCGGCGGTACAGTCCATGGGGTCACAGGAGAGTCAGACATGACAGAATAATGAAGCACAGCACACACATATACATTATATATTCCTGTAACTGAGCAGGACCCTATGGGGCCTTCCCAGGACAGACCGCTCCCCATAGCCTCTGCTTTAGCTCCTCTCTGAAGTACTTAGATAACAGTATCTGATGCACATTTCCTGAGTTGTTTCACAGATGCTAAAACCCCCACCAAATGGAAGAAGTTAAGTACTTGATGACCATGAGCACGTAGCCCCCAGACCTACAGGTTCCTGATGATTGATAATGTTAGCCCCTGGGACATCACCCTGTTAAGTCACCATCAACCAATCAGAGAGCTGTGCAGGAGCTGATCATATACTCTGTGGCTCCTTTCCACCACCTGGCCTTAAAAAATGTCTCCCTAGGGTTTCCCTGGTGGCTCAGTGGTAAAGAATTCACCTGCCAATGCAGAGGACACGGGTTCGATCGCTGCTTCTGGAGGATCCCACTGGCAGTGCAGCAACCAAGCCAGGGTGTGCACCACGACTACCGAGCCTGTGCTCAAGAGCCCGTGAGCCACAACAAAGAGCAGCCCCCACTCACTGCAGCTAGAGGAAAGCCCCCACAGCAGTGAAGGGCCAGCACAGTCAGTAGACAAATAAGCAAATCTCCCTGAAACCCAACAGGGAGTCTGGGTGCTTTTGAGCACTAGCCCCCCAGGACTCCTTGCTTGGCACCTGCAATAAACTCTGCACTTTTCTTCACTACAAGCCAGTGTCAGCAGATGGGGCAGTGGACCCAACTTTGGTTTGGTAATATTCCTCCTCCCATCCTCACCTCTTCAGCCACACACACACACACACACACACACAGATGTATGTCTAAAAATATGTCTAGGAGGATACAGATCGAACCAGCAAAAGTTTTACTTCTGAGGAGGAATTTGGAACATGACTGGGGCTTGATGGTTTGAGGAAAGTCATGGGAAACTTTCTCTTTTTCTGAATTTTATGAAAATTTTTCATTGAGCATGTATCTGTGTATTATTTGTCAAGCTAAACATACATTTAAAATATGATTTTTTAAAAAGTTTTACTGTTCCCTCAAGGTTAATAAGAGAATATACAGAAATGTTAGCTTGTCTCATTGAAGGGAGAACTAAAAACTGCTCTCTTTCCCATTCATATAAATGATGACACAGAGAAGGTGAGTCATATGGTGATGCAGTAGGGAGTGATGGGACTTGTGGACAATTGGAGATAAACCTCATTTCATTTATGACTTATAATTCTGCTTTTAGATAAATATATGAAAATCCTCTTGATGGGGTCAAAGAGAGTGAAAAGGCTAGCTTAAAACTCAACATTCCAAAACCTAAAATCATGGTCTCTGGTTTCATTACTTCATGGCAAATAGATGGGGAAAAATTGGAAACAGTGATAGATTTTATTTTGGGGGGCTCCAAAACTACTGTGGATGATGACTGCAGCCATGAAATTAAAAGACACTTGCTCCTTGGAAGGAAAGCTATGACAAACCTAGACAGCATATTAAAAAACAGCAGAAACATCATTTTGCTGACAAAGGTTCATCGAGTCAAAGCTATGGCTTTTCCAGTAGTCATGTAAGGATGTGAGAGCTGGACCATAAAGAAGGCTGAGTGCCAAAGAACTGATGCTTTCAAATTGTGGTGCTGGATACGACTCTTGAGAGTCACTTGGACAGCAAGGAGGTCAAACCCTAAAGGAAATCAAGTCTGAATATTCACTGGAAGGGACTGATGATGAAGCTCAATCTCCAATCCTTTGGCCACCTGACCTGCAGAGCCAATTCATTGGAAAAGACCCTGATCCTGGGAAAGATAGAGGGCAGGAGGAGAAGGGGGCAACAGAGGATGAGATGGTTGGATGGCATCATTGACTCAGTACATGAGTTTGAGCCAACTCTGAGGGATAGTGAAGAATAGGGAAGCCTCTTTGCGGCAATCCTTGGGGTCGCAAAGAGTTGGACATAGCGACTGAACAACAGCAACAATGAAAAGCAAGCGTTGAAATTAACTAGAATTCTATATATTGTATTCAGTGTTGATTTTATGGTCATAATCACGTGAGATTCACCTCCAACACAGGGATCTCAGGGTTATCCAGGAACATGGTACCCACAGCCCTTGGGGCCTGTCTGTAATCTGCTGTGGCAGGTTGGACAGACAGAGGATGGGGGAGCCAGCTGGGGAGGGAGGGTTCTTTAAGGGCTGCAGTTGCCAGGCTGAGGCGCTTGGCTTTTATCTCATCAGTAGCAGCCGCCATCAGAGGCTTCCTGGCGGGGGGCTGATATGATTAGAGCCCTGTTTGAGGTGGGTCATTCTGTGGACCAGCACAGGGCGCAGAAGGAGGGCAGGAAAGTCCCGGTGGGACACTCCTTAGAGCTTTGTTCCAGCGGCTTCCTATCCCTTTAATCATTTCCCTTCCTCTACCTGTGTTTGAAATCACAAAGATTAAGGGGTTCCTCCTCGCTTGTGCCAGGAACTGGATGTACGTGATTCTTTCTGTCCTCACCTTGACCCTAGGAGCTAGTTCTTGTGACAGAGTTTCAGACGGGGAAACTGAGGTCGGGATGTTAAGTTCCCTTCCTCCAGTCAGGACTGGGACTATGGAGTTTAAACCCAGGTCAGACTCCAAAACTGCCCTCAAGACCCAGGCAGGGATTTTGCCCGTGGAGATATGAGACTTCCTACAAATTAATAGATGTGTTGTCATTCAGTCGCTCAGTCATGTCCGACTCTTTCTGGCCCCATGGACTGTGGCACACCAGGCTTCCCTGTCCTTCACTATCTCCCAGAGTTTGCTCAAACTCATGTCTGTTGAGACCATAAAACCGTCTCACCCTCTGCCACCCCGTTCTTCTCCTGCCCTCAATCTGAGTCAGTTCCTCGCATCAGATGGCCAAATTACTGCAGCTTTAGCATCAGTCCTTCCAATGAATGTTCAGGGTTGATTTCCTTTAGGATTGACTGGTTTGATCTCCTTGCTGTCCAAGGGACTCTCGAGAGTTTTCTCCAGCACCACAATCCGGAAGCATCAATTCTTCAGGGCTCAGCCTTCTTTATGGTCCATCTCTCACATCTGGTACATGATTACTGGAAAAACCATAGATTTGAATAGATAGACCTTTGTCGGCAAAGTGACATCTCTACTTTTCAAGATGCTGTCTATGTTTATCATAGCTTTCCTTCCAAGGATATTCATCTCTTGCTCACATAACAACTGTAGGTGAGAGAATATATTAGAGGCCAGCTCTCCTCCTCATCCTGGGGCATCATTCAGGGCCCCAGGCTGAAAGAGGTCCTGCCATCTTTAACACATAACTTCAGGTTACCACAACCAGAAAGCCAGATGGAAGAGGATACACGAAGGAACATGAGTGGGTGGTCTTTATGGACCAGACCCAGGAGCCCCATACATCATTTTGGCTTATATCCCATTGGCTAGAGCTCAGTCACAGGGCCAACCACAATGGCAAGGGGGTTGGACATGTGGTTGAGCTGTATGTCAGAGAGGAGAAGGCGGTTGTGCAGAACAGGGCTGGCAGGTCTGGCCACACCTCCTCACTGCAGCGCTGCCTTGCCTGAGACCCCCTGCCATGGCTCCTTAATAGAAAACCCACCTCCAGTTGACCTCCCCCAATGTTTCCTGGTGATTGATTCTGGCAGATAAGACAGTCTTCTGTTGGCTGAGGTCCCCTCACCTTGCAGCTGGTCCTCTGGGGTGCACAGCCATGTGGCTCAAACCTAGCTCTGTGTGTGTCCTCTGGACCCACAGGAAACTAACAAGTCCTTTCACAAGAGCAAATCTTTTCACCCTGCTTGAACCAGCAGAAAGTGGGGACAGGAAGCTGCACCAGCCAGCTGATTCCTCTTCTTGCTAGCGTCCCAGAGTCTACAGGGGATCACTTTGGAGCTCAGCTGGTCTTCAGGTTGACACTGATAACTCCCCTCTCTCCCCCGAAACCTCTCCAGTCTTCTGCTCATCTCTCTGGTCAGTACTGGTAACAGCAGAGCTGGCTTGTCCCCTTGTGGAACCCAAGGAGGTCTCTGAACCCATTGAGCCTGGCCCTCTTTCGAGTATAAGAGGCACTCAGCACTCCTCTGCCTTCACTTGGGGGTCAAAATGATCTATTCTGGGAAAACTGGAAAAGTCTTCCAGTCACCCTGACCAAAACATCCTGCCAAAGGCTGTAAGTGTGTTGCCAAACTGGGCGGACTCGTCCCCGAATGGATTAACTCTCTGGGTTGTTTTTGCTGGTGTCAACAGAACACCCTGAAGAGCTGTGGTCAGAGGATGGGGAAGCAGAACAAAGTGTGTGCAATAAGACCAACGAGGCCCCTGCCGCTCCGAAGCTGGGGGGTTCGCCAAGGTCACTTCCCTGACCTGAGAGAGTTGATTTTTCTATAAGCGGTGCACGGGGAAAATTGCCCCCAGGCGGTGTGGATTCCGTGTTGGCTCGTGAGTAGTACACACTGGTGTCTCCAGCCTGCCTGCTGGGTGTGTGTGAGCCCTGAGCAAGTTGAGTGACTGTAGGAAAGCTGTGGAGTTGAGTCCCGGGTTCCAAATCTGCTTCCCCTCACCACCACCACTCTAGTTAGGTCATCCTGGGCACATGTGGTGACTGAAATCAGCCACGCGTTTTGGTGCTTCTCCTATGAAGACGTGGGGTCTATGCTCCCAACCCTTGAATCTAGGCAGGCTCTAAAACTTCCCTGACCAGGACTTCCCTGGTGCTCCCACTGCAGGGGGACCAGGTTCAATATCTGGTCAGGGAATTACATCCCGCATGCTACACTAAGACTCGGAGTGGTCAAATAGATAAATACATTTTAAATATATATTTGTTTTCCTCTGACTTACTTCACTCTGTGTAATAGGCTCTAGGTTCATCCACCTCATTAAAACTGACTCAAATGTGTTCCTTTTTATGGCTAAGTAGTATTCCATTGGCTTTACCCATTCATCTATCAATGGACATCTAGGTTGCTTCCATGTCTGTAACAACCTAGAGGGGTAGGAAAGGGTGGGAGGTGGGAGGGAGGGGACATATGTATGCCTATGGCTATTTCATATTGATCTATGACAGAAATAAAACCATTATTTTCAAGCAATTATCCTTCAATTAAAAATAAATAAAATTAAATTTTAAAAAATAAGAGGAAACAATGACCTCTTTAAAAAAATTTAAAAAATAAAACTACCCTGATCACCAGATTACAGCAGTAGGAATGTTCTGTCTTTTCCGGGCCAGCTTTAAAAGATTGGACGTGCCCACTGCTGTCCAGGGGGCCCTCTCTGGGTGCCCTCGGGTCCCACCAGAGGTCTGAGTACCCTGAGGCCACATGGAGGCACTCTGATGAACAATCCCAGCTGACCCCAAACTGACTCCCTGGCTGATGTGCCAACCACCTCGCACAGCCCCCAGGCAGTTGAACGACACCAGGAAACCTCAGTCCACCCACGCCCAGCACGCCCTGCCCAGATTCCTGACCCACAAAATCTTGAGCTGTAATGAATGGTGGTTGTTTAGAGCTGTTAAGTTCGGGGTACCTTGATACACAGTAATAGATGCTCACAACAAAAGGTACTTATGCTCACTAAGCCTATAATTTCATCCTTATAAAACAGAAAACATGTTTTTACAAGATTGTCCTAAGAATTAAGGAAAAAATATATGTTTAAAGCCCTTGGTCCCTGGCACACAGCAAGCTGTGAGTTTTAGCTCACAAGCATGTGTGCTGTTCTTTGTGCATTTCCACATGCAACAGACGAGGTCAAGCGATGCCTCTCTGAGCACAGAATGTGATTTCCAGCTGGTAAAGTGCATGTGGGTTGCTCTGAATTCAGATACACCTAGGCTTCATAAATCCTTGCTCTACCACTCACAGGACTTACCTAGCAGCTCAGTGGTAAAGAATTTGTCTGCCAACACAGCAGACGTGGGTTCGATCCCTGAGCTGGGAAGGTTCCCTGGAGAAGTAAAGGCAGCCCACTCCAGTATTCCTGCCTGGGAAATCCCATGAACAGAGAAGCCTGGTGGGCTACAGTCCATGGGGTTGCCAAAGAGTCGGACGTGACTGAGCAACTAAAACAAAGAGTGTGCACAACCAAGAATGCTACCTCTCCTCTCTGGATCTGTTTCTGCAATTGGAAAACAGATATAAAAAGCTATCTTGCTGTCTTTTTGGAGAGGATTCAATGGGAATGTCTGGCCTAGAGTTAGAGATTGAGAAGGAATAACTGCAGTCTTAGTTTGGTGGCATAACTGTTACAGTAGCAGCAGTTGTAATGCTGATATTTTGAGCTCCACTGCATTTAATGGAGCAGTCTTTGAATAGATCCCCTAAAGGGGTATTTCTGAAAGCAGGTAGCATCCCATCTCCCCACCACCTCTCTCTTCTATCCTAGCCCAGGACTTGATTCCAGTCCTGAGCTGCCAGAACTCAGCCCAGATTTTGAAATATGAGTGTAAAAAAGGAAATAACCCATTCACAGATGATACTCAACACTCCCCTCCCTCCCTGAACCAAATTCCATAGGTTCTGGGATGCCCAATGAATAAACGCCTCTTAAAATTCTTCCAGAAAATGCACAAGGTTTTTCTTAATAAATCTCACTGTCAGGAATGAAATATTTACATGCGCTTGCTTCAAAATGCTGGCAGCTTGTAACCGAGGAACAGTCTTACTTGTGGCTATGTACAACCACCTTGGGTCCATCTTGTAGATGATTTTGAGAGGAATGAGAGGATGCAGGGAAGGAAAAGCTGCAGCAGGAAGACTGAGCCTGGGAGGGAAGAGCTGATAAAACCCTGCCCTTGGTTTGCCCTTGAGGCTGGTGTTTGAGGAAGGTTAAACTGGCTCCAGCACTGGGTTGATGGGTGTCTGAGCTGTGACGAGCCCATCAGTCACCCTGACACGTGCTGGAAAACACCGAGCGATTGCAAACATTCCCTGAAGCTTAATTATGAGGCAGATGGGAGGCTGGGTTGGCACGAGGAGGGAGCGCTGGGGCTCCCCGCTCCCTGCCTCCACCCCGCCACCAGCATCCTGGAATCTTGGGGAGAAGTTGACACCATCCACATCTCCTTCCAAAGAGCTCCCTGTTGCTTTTTTTTTTTTTTTTTTTTTTAAGGCCAGGCAGCAAGTTAAAAAAAAAAAAGACTCCTAAGATGGTTCTGCTTTCAAATTTAGCTCAGCAATCTGGAAATGTAGTTAAAGATCCTTAAAAAAAAAAAAAAAAGACCTCCTTTCTCTTTGACCCAGTAACTCTGCTCCTGGGAATGTGTCCTAAAGATGCACTGGAAATACAGCAAAAGCCTGTGGCACAGAATGATGCTCTGCAACATTTTCATAATGGAGAAAACAATCAGAATCAACCTAGCTGTTCAACAGTCGGGGATCACCTCAGTGAGCTTAGTCATCATCCCTCCTCAGGGACCACTGTATGACTGTGGAAGTGATCTCCAGCAGAGTTTGAAATAACATGGGAAAATGCTTACATATGAAGAAAGAAACAGAATATAACGGACATATATACTGTGCTGTGCTAAGTCACTTCAGCTGTGTCAGACTCTTTGCGACCCTACGGACCGTAGCCTGTCAGGCTCATCTGTCTATGGGATTCTCCAGGCAAGAACACTGGAGTGGGTCGCCATGCCCCCCTCCAGGGGATCTTCCAGGCCCAAGGATCAAAGCCATGTCTCTTACACCTCCTGCATTGGCAGACAGGTTCTTTACCACTAGCGCCACCTGGGAAGCCTGACATATACACTGCATGATCTCAATTCTGTTAAAATATAAATAGAAGGAACATGGGAAGGAAATGCCAAAGAAATACATTAACAATTTTTTTTCTTTAGGAAGTAAAAATGGATATTTCATTTTCTTCTTTCTCTTTTCTGTGCTTTCCAAGTTTTCTCTAGTAAACAAATGTACAGGAAGCTATTCTTTAGACACCATCTAGTTCCTGCCAGTCTTTTCACATATTCTGCCTGTTTTCCTAATGATGTCTTCCCCAGGGATTGGGGGTTCTAGAGCAACACTGGACTGGGCTGTGTGACTTCAAACGGTACAAAATGAGGCGACGAGAAACCTGACATGATGAGTTTTGTGCAGTGAGTCAGGCACTGAGCTGAGACTCTTGTGTACATTCCCTTATTCAATCCTCAAATCCTGCTTTGTTGTGGTTTAGTCATGAAGTCGTGTCTGACTCTTGAAACCCCATGGACTGTCGCTCGAAAGGCTCCTCTGTCCATGAGATTTCCCAGGCAAGAATACTGGAGTGGATAGCCATTCCCTTCTCCAGGGGATCTTCTCAACCCAGATATTGTGCCCATGTTTCTTGCTTGGAAGGCAGATTCTTTACTGTCTGAGCCACCTGGGAAGCCCCCAAAGATTGATGCTACTCCTAAGTTGCTTCAGTCGTGTCTGACTCCGTGCGACTCCATCGACGGAAGCCCCCCAGGCTCCCCCGACCCTGGGATTCTCCAGGCAAGAACACTGGAGTGGGTTGCCATTTCCTTCTCCAATGCATGAAGGTGAAAAGTGAAAGGGAAGTCGCTCAGCTGTGTCCGACTGTTAGCAACCCCATGGACTGCAGCCTACCAGGCTCCTCCATCCATGGGATTTTCCAGGCAAGAGTACTGGAGTGGGGTGCCATTGCCTTCTCCCCAAAAACTGCTAGGTAAGTGCTATTATCATCTTCTTATCGGTGTTACAGGAACTAAGAGCCTGGATAAGTTAAGAAACTTTTCCAGGCAACATGGCAGTTTAAAAGTCAGGCTGGGAATGTGCACTCAGGTGGGGCTGAGTACACATTCCCTTCCCTCCTCTCCTTCATCATCAGCCCCAGATGGACAGCAGCCTAGGAGGTGCCCTAGCTATCACAGCCCTTCCTTCCAAAGCCCTGTTGTAAGATTTGAATTGCTATGGAAACATCCCTAGCCAACCCCTGTCACCCCGCCTCCCCCCAGCAGCCCTCACTACCTCATTTCTTTCAGTGCCTAGAATTCCATCACTGGAGATGCTTTCCTTTAGGTTAGAAAGCTGCCATAATGCTTGTCCTCTTTGAAAATGTGTATCCAGTTGGGAGAGGAAATGGGGCTTAACACCTGGACAAGAAGAGGGTGAAGAGTAGGGGACATACCCTGACCTGGGTGTTCTCATGCTGGGGAGAGGGAGGCAGAGCACGATTTATAAGCTGGGGTGTGTACAACTGTCATTTGGGGTTGCCCAACAGTTAACCTCTTTTCTTAAAAACATCTTCATTACAAGAAACCACCTCTCCCCCATCCTGTGTGATCTCAGCATGGAGATGAAATGAGGTGATCTGTTTCCCACTTCAGACTGAAAGGGCAGAGCCGGTGATTCTTCATGCTGGCTGCACTTCAGGGTCAAAGGGAGCTTGACAAAAGGCAGCTGTCCAGGATGCAGCTCTGGGTGTTCTCCCATCCAAGTACTAACTAGGCCTGACCCTGCTTAGCTTCCAACAGGCAAGACTGGGGGTGTTCAGGGTGGTATGGCTGAGGACAGCCTCAGGTGGTCTAAGTTCATTGATCTGGGGAGGCAGCTGGACCATGGTAGCCACCGAAGCTGTCCAGGGGACTCTGATGAGCAGACAGTGTTGAGGACCACTAGACCAGATGCCTCTTCTTAACCTCCCCAGGTCAGTGGGTGGTACACACAATCAAGCACTGTCCCCTCTCTCTCTTGAGATCTCAAACTGTTGAGTCAGCAACATGAGGGCAGATACAAATGGCTGGTTTACCCCCATGGATGGTGGGGCTCTGCCAGGATCAGACCTGAAAGGAGAATATTCCTTTTTCCTGTATCTGCAGGCCCAGTCTGGTTCTTGACCTCTTTCCAAGCTGGTTCTCCTGCCTTTGTACAGATTCTGAGAGCTCCATTCCAACAGATCCCTTTTGCTGGACTCAGGAGCAGTAGACTGTGGTCACAAGGACTAGGAGGCAACACAAAAGGACCACATAGAGTTCCAGGACCACTAGAACATCCTGCCCATGAATGGTAGAAGTGACTAACCGTCATCCAAAGATTCATGCTTCTGCTTCCCTCATGTGTAATTGCCACCAGGAAATGGCTGTGCAGCCAGGGACTACATTTTCCAGGCTCCCTTGCAGCTAGATGGTACCATGTGACTAGTTCGCACCAATGGGATGTGACCAATAGTGATGTAAGTTACTTCCTGCCCAAGCAGCTTATGAGGCAGATATGCCTCTCTTTTTCCAAGCATTTCTGAATGCATTTCTGAATATTTCCCAGGCATTTCTAAATGTTTCTGGAGCCTCTGGAGACTGAGAGGAAGGGAATGCTGCCAGGTGAAAGAAACCTGGATCCTGGACTCACCTTATGGAGAGCTGGCAGGCCACTAGGGACACCTGTACTGACTGGCTAAGGAAGCAAAATATAAACTTTATTGTGTTACAGGACTGTAACTGGGGGGTTGCTTCTTAATAAGGGCTGGTGTTCTCCTAACTAACACATCCTATTACTCCTGGTGATGATGATGACAATACTAACAATAATATTGACACCTTCAGCTAATATTTGAGGAGAAATATCAATAACTTCAGACACACAGATGTGTTGACACCACCCTTATGGCATAAAGTGAAGAAGAACTAAAGAATACCTTGATGAAAGTGAAAGAGGAGAATGAAAAAGCTGGCTTAAAACTCAACTTTCAGAAAACTAAGATCATGGCATCCGGTCCCATCATTTCATGGCAAATAGATGGGGAAACAGTGGAAACAGTGAGAGACTTTATTCTAGGGAGCTCCAAAATCATTGCAGACGGTGACTGCTGCCATGAAATTAAAAGACATTTGCTCCTTGGAAGAAAAGTTATGACCAACCTAGACAGCATACTAAAAAGCAGAGACAATATTTTGCCAACAAAGTTCTGTCTATTCAAAGTTATGGTTTTTCCAGTAGTCATGTATGAATGTGAGAGTTTGACTGTAAAGAAAGCTGAGCACTGAAGAATTGATGCTTTTGAACTGTGGTGTTGGAGACGACTCTTGAGAGTCCCTTGGACTGCAAGGAGATCCAACCAGTAAATCCTGAAGGAAATTAGTCCCGAATGTTGATTGGAAGAACTGATGCTGAAGCTGAAACTCCAATACTTTGCCCACCTGATGCAAAGAGCCGAGTCATTTGAAAAGACCCTGATGCTGGGAAAGATTGAAGGCAGGAGGAGAAGGGGACGACAGAGGATGAGATGGTTGGATGGCATCACTGACTCAATGGACATTAGTTTGAGCAAGCTTTGGGAGACAGTGGAGGACAGAGGAGCCTGGCATGCTGCAGTCCATGGGGTCGCAAAGAGTCAGACATGACTGAATGACTGAACTGATTGATATTTCTTCTTTTCCATTATTTTTTTTAACAGAATATTGAATACAGTTCCCAGTGCTATACAGCAGAACCTTGTAGTTTATCCATCCTCTATGTAACAGTCCTTCCCTCCCCCAACCCCTCCCCCTTGGCAGTCACAAATCTGTTTCCTGTGTCTGTTGTTTGGATATTTATAATATGCCAAGTTCTTTGCTCAGGATCTTGGCTGTAGTAACTCAGTGGTTCTCAACCAGGGCTAATTTCTCCCCAGGGGACAGGTAATCACGTCTGGAGATGTTTTGGTTGTCACACTGGGCAGGGGGTGGGGGTAGGTTTTGTCATCTAGTGAGTAAAGGCAGAGATGCTGCTGAACCCCCTACAATGCACAGGACAGATCCTCACAACTAAGAACTAACTGGCCCCAAATGGTACTAGTGTCAGAGCCAGGAAACCCTGTGGAACTCATCAAATGCTAATCATTCTCACATTGAACACCATTATAATCCCCGTTTTTTTTTGTTGTTGTTGTTTGTTTTTTATACATCTCTCCCTCTCCTCTCTCCCTTTGTCTGGAGAAACAGACATAGAGAATAGACTTATCCCCATTTTAAAGACACAGAAACAAAGGCCAGGAGACCGCATGCTGGGAACACAGCTGGTCAGCGTCAAGGCCAGCAGCCTCAGCCAGACTCCATCCTGCCTCTCTGCTGCCCGACCCCCCGGACTTGGCATCTCTGCTCTCTACTGAGCTGGACGAATCCCAGACTGCTGGGCTCCCTTTTCTGAGGGGTCATTCAAACCGTCTCCACCATCCCCCAAACGGGGCACCTTGCTGCTATGGTCAAGGATGCCATCATCAAGGGAAACCACCAGACAGGCTCTCTGTTGTCAGGTACAGCTGGATGGCAAATGATTCGGCGAGCTGATCAGGCTTGGGGTCTGACTCAGGCTGAAAGGGGACACTGCCTGCCAGACCCAGGCAAGGAAGGGGCAGGGCCAGCTGTACCCCAGTCCAGAGGTCTAGCACATTCTCCAGGTTTTAATCCTGTCGTCCACCTTTTGGGAAACTTACGTGTGCAATCCCCTGACTTTCTATAATCCCCCAGCCATTCACAGGCTGGGAGGTCAGAGTTGCCCAGGACACAAAATCCAAGCCAGGGCTGAAGTGGTGAGTTTTCGGCTCTGTCTCTCACCGTGGGACCTGCTCTTTCCCTGTGTTGCCCCCATTAAGGTCACACCACCTCATTGCTGCCTTCTCTCTCCATATAAGAGGTGAATCTAACATCTGCAGACTGTCTCTCTCACTAGGGCAGGTCTGATCTGTAAGCGTATAATCCCATTACAGTGGATAAGTGCTATTACCGAGGTGCCTGTAGTGAAAAGCCTTGTGGATTCAGAGAGAATAAGGTCAGAGCATTAGGAAGAGCAGGAAGGGCCACAGAAGGAGGAGGAGGCACAGAGCTAGGTCTTGGAGGATGGGTCACTGCACTCTGAGAAGGAAAAGGCGGTACCCAACTCAGAGTCCTCTTATCAGTCTAGTGTTGGTCCCCTACTGCTGTGAGTGTTGGTGGCCACCTTCTCTGGAGAATCAAACTTTATCTAAAGATGCCAGAGAGGGGAAGCCCTGCCCCAGAGGTCACATGGAAGCCATGACCACCTGATACAGTGGTATAAACATATATTTTGCTTGCTCCAAAGTGTGCTGACAAGGGTCCGTATAGTCAAAGCTATGTTTTTTCCCAGTGGTCACATACAGATGTGAGAGCTGGACCCTAAAGAAAGTTGAGCTATAGAACTGATGCTTTCAAACTGGAAGACACTGGAAAAGTCTCTGGGAAAACATGCTAGAGAAGACCCTTGAGAGTCCCTTGGACTGCAAGGAGATCAAACCAGTCAATCCTAAAGGAAATCAACCCTGAATATTCAATGGAAGGACTGATGCTGAAGCTCTAATACTTTGGCCACCTGATGCAAAGAGCTGACTCATTGGACAAGACCCTGATGCTGGGAAAGACTGAGGCAAGAGGAGAAGGGGGCAACAGAGGATGAGATGGTCGGATGGCATCACTGACTCAACGGACATGAGCTTGAGCAAACTCCGGGAGATAGTGAAGGACAGGGAAGCCTGGTGTGCTGCAGGTCATGGGGTTGCAAAGGTCACACGACTTAGTTACTGAACGACAACAGCAAGGTGTGAAAGGTCCGCGGTGCTCCTCACACCCCAGGCCTCCCTGTGGGACCAGGCTGAGGTTTGACTTCAGCCAAACTCTGTCCTTACCGAGCATCTCATCCTACTGCCTTTACTTCTTGCCAGGCTCCTGCTCAAAGCATGCTGCTTTCAATGCTCATTTCCACAAGAATCACATGTCAGCTCTGCCTCTAGAGAATACGACCTAAGGCCTGGAGGGAGGGCACTCCGGGTGGTAGGGACAATTTGGGCAAAAGTTTGAAGGTTGATGTGAGTTTGGGAGGTCAGCAAGCTTTTATGCAATATTATTATTAATAAGTTAACATTTACTAAGGACTATCCTGTAGGCTGCGAAAACAAAACTCTGCTCTCAGTATTTTTAAACATCATCTCAATCCTCATCACAGACCTAAGATGCAGATTCTTATTGTCCCTAATATGAAAAATAGTTGGACCTAATAGTGAAGTAATTAGCTCCAAGTGGTATGGCTGATAAGTGACAGAGGGAATTCTGACTTCAAGTGGGTCTGAGTTCAGAGTCCTGGCTCTCCAGACATGATGGGTGAAGTCTTCAGAAACTCTCAACACCAGGGCAAGACACTCTGCTTCCTTCTCTCACCTGTCTGCCCAGCCATGGAGTTGTTGAGTCGCTAAATCATGTCCACCTCTTTTGCAGCCCCATGGACTGTAGTCTGCCAGGCTCTTCTGTCCATGGGACTTCCCAGGCAAGAATACTGGAGTGGGTTGCCATTTCCTTCTTTAGGGAATCTTTCCGACCCCGGGTTGGAACCTGCGTCTCCTGCATTGGCAGGCAGGTTCTTTACCACTGAGCCACCTGGGAAGCCCCCAGGCACAGAGAGCTCCTTTAAAATATCCACACACAGGATGCCAAGCTTCTGGGTTCACTGTCACCTTTGAAGGCACAGGCTCAATGACTCCTTTTAAAAGGACACAGTATTTACAGAGCCCAAATGAAAAGGACAGCATGGAGGAATGCTGGGAACCTTTGCTCACACAGAGATGACATGATTTATGTTCTGCCACCACCGTCTTTGCCCCCACCCACTGCAATCTCGAACTGGAGGAGAAACTTGGTGATTGCTTCAGCTGGACTGGGCCTGCCATTTCCCGTGTGCTTTTCTGATTACCTTGTCCTGCCTGGCAACCCCTGGGTGTTTCATCTTTTTTTTTGGCAAGGCTGGCAAGTTTCAGGGCACCCCTGGCAGAGTCGAAAACGCCTTGGAAAACACACAGGGGGAAACCGAGGAGGGAGGTGTTGCGGCGGGAGGTGCAGGCTTGGGGAGAGGTTTGTAGGTAGAATGTTGGGCGGGCCCCTGTGTTTGGAGGTGAAAGGCAGAGCCCCCACCATGGGTCGAAGAAGAACAGCTGGTCCTGGGTTAGACAATGATCTGCAGCACTGATCTGAATGGACGTGGTTCCCCCTCTTGCCTGGTGGGGAACGCACTTTAGAATCCTGAGGATAACTATCAGGAGAGTTACTATCATAATAGATTCCCACATGACAGTTGAGCATTGGGGTGATTTCTGAGGCTAGGTGTACAAGCGAAGGGTGCAGAAAAGAGGAACGCGGTAGGCCCAGGACGGGGGAGTGGCTGGAGGGCCACCTGCACGGGGAAGCCGGGTCCCCAGGCAGGAGACCGCTCCAGGTGGCCAGTGTAGGACGACACCCCTGGTGTTATTCTCCATTTGGGCTGTGCGACTGCTGACCCAGCCTCTGAAAACTCAACTTTCCTCACCCTCCCCCCCAGACTGAGCTGTCTCCCTGCCTAGGGACTCAGATCCCAACTCACACCTGGTCTAAGGCTCTTGGGAGGTGAAGAAGATGAGATGTCAGGGGCGTCCCTGTTGGTCCAGTGGTTAAGACTCTGCTTTCAACACAGGAGGTAGGGGTTCGATCCCTGGTTGGGGAACTAAAATCCTACATGCTGCGTGGTGCAGTCAAAAATACTAATAATAATAATTAAAGGAAGATAAGAGGCTAGGCACTGCAGTCTCCTAACTCAGTTCAGTCTCAGCCCTGCCCCTGACTCCCTGTGTGAGCTGGGGCACGTCCCTCAACTCTCTGGGCCTCAGTTTCCTCATCTGTTAAATGGGGACCACCTAGGGTTTTTTTTTTTTTTTCTTTTAAGGAGTAAATTGGTAGCATGCATAAAGGAATTACAACCGGTGTTGGTGGAGAGTGAAGAGGCAACGAGTGTTGTCTGTTGTCATCACGCACAGTTACCGTTGTTTTTATTACTTCGGCTGCCCCTTTGTTACAGAAGCACAGTGCTTAGTACCTAGGCTACTGGCAGTTGGCATTTCTGCTCATTTCCTCTCCTTCCTTTCTCTAATTAACTCCAAAGAACGCAGCTACAGATTCAAAGGACGCAAGCACGCACGCGCACCCACGTGTTCCTGATACGCGGCACACTGTCGGCGCCATCTTCTTTCCAGCACGTGGTCTCCAGCACCGACTTCCCTCGCTTCCACTCCACCTGTCCCCTCCTGAGAAAGGCTCAGGGAAGCTCGGTTTTTCTCCCTCCCCCCTGCCTATCCAAGCACCATCCTGTCTCTTCTGGATGAGAGGGATAAGACCACTTAGCCAGTTAACGGATAGCCCCCAGCCTCTTAGCCACTGGGACGGCAGAGCCACGGAGAGCAAGCCCGGGATCCCCAGCCCGGGGTTCAGGGCAAACAGGATTACGTGGGGTGGCGGGAACTGGTGGAGACAGAAGGTGTTTCCAAACTTAATCAGAAATTAATTAGAAGATGAAACAAGCCAAAGGACAGACATCTGTGAGCAGACGATGTGCAGAGGCGAACAAATCGGACACATCACGTTCCGCTCGCGCTGGGAGTAGGATCCTGCCGGGCTATACAGGGAGGAGCCGGAGAGGCTTTGAGGGGAGCGGTCTGTGCTTACTTCTCAGGATCAAATGAGGAAGCGGCTCCAAGCTCCGAAGACGCGGGCGGGGAGAGGGCTCTGCCCAGGACCGCACAAGAGCTGCAGGGGAGGTGCGTCAGGGAGATGGTCATAAAAACTTGTCAGAACACACCCTCTTCGGGGCCTGGGAGTGAGGAGCGGGGCGGGGCGTATAAGGGAGAAGCCTCCTGAAGCAGCCAGGACCGGGGTCTCCCCCACACCCCACGACAGCCTTCCAGACGGGATTGGTGGTAATGGCTGTTCCAGGGCGCCTCCCTCATACCCCCCTCGCCATTGCTGAGTGAAGTTCTCCCTGGCTAACGTAGCACCTGCTGGCCACCCGTGGCGGCTCCCCTGACCGCGGCAGGCTTCCTCATGCACCCGGCAGGCTGGAAGGGGTGCCGGCGCTGAGGTCCCGGAAGCACCCCTCCACTCCACGTGATCCCGGGTGGATGGCCCAGACACGGCCCACGGAGGACACCACGGGTCCCAGCTGAGGGCCATGTGCACACGCCCCTTCAGGCATCCTCACTAGCCTCGTCATCACCCCCTCCCTTTCCGCTTCTCCACCTGCTTCCTGGGAACTGACCGCAAACAATCCGCTAGCACTGCAAGTCCGACCCCAGTGGGAGGCTGCTTTTAGGAATGCAGACAAAGACAAGGATGTTGGTGGCAAGCGGACGGGATGGGGGTTAGTGACCTGGCCAAGTGAAAGACACTGTGCACAGACCTGTCCCAAAGTCGGCGAGATCCCTGCGGGGACTATGGTGGGTCCCACTTCCGTTTGGATCAACCACCTGGTGACCTCCTCACTGCGGTTTCCCAGATCCACGTCAGCCCTGAAGTCGGGGACCTCTGGCACGCAGGAAGCCACACTCGGAGCATTACCTTGGCTCTGACCCCAGCAGACACCAACGAACCCTGCCCTCTTTCTAGAGAGAGAGCAGAGACCCAGGGGTTCTTACCCAAGTTTCCCACTTCCCTCGCCTTGTGCACTGCGGTCACTTGTATCTCAGCAAGAACGAGCTGGAACTCTGCCGATGGAGGCGGGAGAGAAAGTGGATCCTGGGTCCTGCTGGTCCTAGGACGGCATTTCAGGTGTCCTGGGTCACCTGCCTGAGCCTTTGCTACTCCACTCACCTGTCTGGTGGGGGACAGAGAAGCTCCCTCACTAGACTTCTGTGAGGAATATGGGAGATGGTCAGCACCAACTTGTGGAATTACAGCCCAGAGACCCAGAGATCAGGGAGCACGCCAACTCCACTGAGTAGAAACTGCTCTCTCTTCCATCATGCTTTCTCCATCATTCTTTGCATCCTATCAAGCACAGGAGGGTACACCTGGAACTAACACAATGTTGTAAATCAACTATACTCCCCTCCCCCTTGTGGGACTCGACCTTTCCTCTCCTCCCACCCCTCGGCCTCATCACAGATACTATTAGTGAGCACCTGTCATAAGCCACTGCCTGCCCAGCATTTTCTCACTAAATGCTCCCCACACCACCCTCTAAAGACAAGAGCTGCCTCCCGTCCCCGCCTGGCCCCAAGAACGCTCGGCTAAGATGGAGACGCGCCACACCTGAGCTGCCCGGCAGCAAACACCGGTGATGGGCTGCCCAGCGCTTGGCCTGTGCCTCATGCAACCAACGGGCTTTTACTTAATTTTAACTCCTTATGCGCAACTAACCACAGGTGAAAGTGGCCACCATGTTCAACAGCAGAGATACACACGGGGGTGAAAAAGAAAGGCAGACTGAGGTCTGAAGGCGTTCGGCAACTGCCCAAGGCCACTGACCTGGAGGAAGGCGGAGGTCAGAGCTGCACCCACTCTCACCAGCTTCCTGCGGGCCTCTCCTAAAGCGAACGGTCAGGCTGGCCGTGGACTTAGACACAGGAGAGGAGATCTGAGTCAAGGCCGGGTGAAAAAGACACTCAGCACCAGGGAACTGGCTCAGAGAGAGAAGGAAATGAATATTCAAAGCAGATAATGGTGGTGGAAACGCTCTGTAAACTGTAAAGTGCTGTCTCAGGGTGGGGGTTATTAATAATCCCCTTTGGCACTGACTCCACGGCAAAGATTTCTCGTCCCTCTCCATATCCTGCTGCTCTGTTAATCGTTAATTAAAGCTTAAGGGATTTGGGAATACAGGCCTCTGAAATTTGGATTAAACCCTCCATGTTATTGAAAAGAAGAAGAAAAAAAAATAAATGAAGAATCTTGGATAATTAGCTTTTCTTTCCCTAAATGCTTTCTGGGTGTCATTACAAACCAAGTGCCAGGCTAATATACCTTGTGTTGTGAATGCCTCACAATTTCTGCTAATTGAATTAAACCCAATTCTCTGCAAATAAACTCTTGGTTGTTCTTTAATGGCAAATAAGGAATAGAGCTGTTTCTTTCTGGATCGGGTCATTACAAAGCCCTAATTACCAGCATCTCGTCATGTTAATGCCAGCCTAACGCAAGGCACCTTTGTGTCGACTCCTGACAACGACAGCTCTGGTAAGATCAAAGTTGTGGCTTGCCCTTGGAAACTTCTCCCTCTTTTTCCGCCACTTCAAAATATTTAATAACGAGTAATCAAATTTCTAAGACAGCAGAGAAAGGACAAGAGGACAGAGTCCCCCTTTTTTTAAAAAAAAAATACATATATATATATATTCAGGACAAATATTTCAAAACTGACACACTGCTCATGCCCCCTCCCTCCCCTTTCTGTCTCCCTTGGACACAGCACACATCGTGAAGTTGCCGGTGAGTGAAGGAATCTGTGCCTCAGGAGCTGCACGCGAGCCCAAGGTGAACGGAGGAGCCGCAGGGAGTAATCGGATGTCAAAGAAGAAGATGGATTCCTCGGTGCGTGCGTGGCCCAACACCTTTATCAATAATGCAATGCCAATTACTTTGGGGACCAGCCTTGGCTCTTGTGGGATGAGAAACTTTATTTCAGGGCTCTGAGAACAGCATCTATAATCAGCCACCTTGCTCAGATTTTAAGATGCAGCACACATCAGTGCTTACTGGCAGCTCTGCCCTGATGTGTGGGTGGAGGTTTCACGTCTGAGATTTCAGAGTCGGGTGGATGAAATTTCCACACGGGTGGTGACTGACCTTTGTGTGCACTTCTGGCTTCCGGGTGGGTGATTGCTGGCTCTCTGAAGTGCTAAACCCTCATCCTAGGAGAATCCCATGGACGGAGGAGCCTGGCGGGCTACAGTCCATGGAGTGGCAAAGAGCTGGACACAACTGAGGGACTGAGCACGCACACACGTATCCCAGGAAAAGCCTCAGATTCTCAGCTGTCTGCTGCAGCGGAACAGGCCAACTCGAGATTACCTGGGCAGCCCAGAAATTGGGTTCCCACACTGCAACTTCCAAAGCCTCTCCTTTACCTCCCTCAGTGCCCAAATGCCTCACTCTTTCAAGATGTTCTGTTTGCCTCCCTAGGAAAACTCTCCTGATCTTCTCTGACAGCAAAGCTCTTTAATTCAGCCCTCAGAACCCAGGGCAGATGCCCCCATCAGAGCCTGCCACTGGCTTCAGTTTCTCCAATTGCATTTTTCTCTCCTGCTTGTGCCTGAGGGCAACACAGCAGAGTGGGTGCTTGGGCTCTGATTGGGGTTTGAATCTTAGTTCTGTTACTTATAGCTTGAGGCAAGGTACTCAACCTCTGAGAACCTCTCTTTTCTTATCCACAGAATAGGGATGCTAATGGCTACTGCTTCAAGGAATGGCTTGGGTATGATGTGTTATAAATAGCAACGTGGATAAAGCGACTGGTGTATAGCAGATGCTCAGTAAATGGAATCCCACCATGGCTCACTGATAGAGAATTCACCTGCCAATGAGGAGATGCAGGAGACAAGAGTTTGATCCCTGGGTCGGGAAGATCCCCTGGGGAAGGGAATGGCTACCCACTCCAGCATTCCTGCCTGGAGAATCCCATTAACAGGGGAGCCTGGCAGGCTGCACTCCATGGGGTCACAAAGAGTCAAATATGACTGAGCACGCATGCACACAACATGTTCTTATTATCAGACTGACCCTCTGTATTTTCTTGACCTGTGTAGATGTCCACTTCACCCACTGGGCAATCAGTTCTTTGAAGGAAAAGCATGGGCCCCATTAATTCCTGTATTTCTAGTACAGTGCCAGGAATGCACCTGGTTTGGAAAATGTTTGTGTAATAAACTAACAAATAAATACCTGCATGTTTATTCATAATGAATAAAGAAGGAATGGATACCAGGAACAAACATTGAGGAAGAGAAATCAATCAGTGCCTAGCACGTAGGAGGTGCTTACAACATGTTCGTAAATGAACAAATGAAGCGACACCTACAACCAAACATTCAGGGATTTAAGTGAAAGTCAAATGGAAAGGCTTTGTGATTTCCCACCGAGAAAACAAGTCCCCCCCAAACCCTCCTGCCAGAAGTAGCTCGAATCAGCTCGCGGCAGAACAGCAGTGTTAAATTATTGCTTAACTGCTCCTCATATGATAGTCTCCATGTCTCGCCAGGAAAATCATCGCCATCCTCTCGGCGCCAGGAACAGCTGCATTTCACATGTTCGGGGCGCCTTTTCAACACGACTCCCTCCAACAAGTCTGAACTTGATTTCAGTGGCTCCCTCTCCCTTTCCTCTCCAGAGGGATCTCTCCAGGAACCTGATGTATGAAGTCCACGGTTCAGGGAAGAGATTTACCATCTCCCAACCTACAGGAATAGAGGAGGAGGAAGGTCTTTTCCCAGAGAAAAGATGTGGCGGTGTTTTATTTCAAATCACACCTGGGGCTCTGGACTCGGAGTAGGGGTGGCCTAGGGGGTGCAGCAGCGTATTTTAAAGCAGACAACATCTGTGGCTGCTTCTCTGTGTCTGTTGGTAGAAGGAAGCTCTTGATTCTGGCTGAAATAATGACTGGGCTGCACCAGGCCTGACTGATGGAGGCAGGGGTCCCTAAGGCTATGGGAGTAGTGCAGGTGGGCTCAGTCATGCCCAACTCCTTGTGGTCCCCAGACTGTAGACCACTGAGCTCCTCTGTCCATGGGATTCTCCAGGCAAGATTCCTGGAGTGGGTTGCCATTTCTTCCTCCAGGGGATCTTCCCAACCGAGGGACTGAACCCAGAGGGTCCTAAAATATAGGACACCCACTTACAGTCAAACTTCAGATAAACAATGAACATAGGTTTTTCAGTCATGTACGCATGGCTCCAATACTTTGGCCACCTGATGCAAACAGCTGACTCATTGGAAAAACCCTGTTGCTAGAAAAGATAGAGGGCAGGAGGAGAATGGGATAACAGAGGATGAGATGGTTGGCTGGCATCACTGATTCAGTGGATAGGAACTTGGGCAGATTCCAGGATATGGTGAGGGATAGGGAGGCCTGGCATGCTGCGGCCCATGGGTAGAGAAGAGTTGGATATGGCTTGGCAACTGAACAATAACAACAAGTATGGCCCACATACTATACGGGGCATGCTTTTGCTTGATGAACATTTGTTGTTTCTCTGCTATTTGCAGGTAACTTGGCATCACACCTGTTTACTTGCTATGTCTGACAACCTGTTGGGGGTCGGGGGGGCAAGGTGAGGAAGCCATTTGCTCAGAGCCTCCCTCCTGTCTGGAAAAGGATGCCCTGGAGAAACAGGTGGCCTATTCAGGGTCTGAAGGTCCCTGGGCAGAAGCACAATGCTGTGGTTAAGAGGATATCATCTCGGTCCAGCTCTGGGGGTTCAAATCCCAGCTCTGCTGCTTCTCAGCTGGTGAATCTGGGCACATGACCTCACCTCCTCATGCTCCCACCTCTTCATCTACTAATTGGGATGGGCAGTGTCATGGTACCTACTTTATATAGTGCATAGGATGGTTAAGTGGAACCATCTATGTGCAAAGTGCTGGATACGATGCTTAGAAATCAATCAACCCATGTCATAATGCACCATAGTTATTACCAGGGCCTTGCTTTTGAACTGTGGTGCTGAAGAAGACTCCTTAGTGTCCCTTGGACAGCAAGGAGATCAATCTTAAAGGAAATCAACCCTGAAAATTCATTGGAAGAACTGATGCTGAAGTTGAAGCTCCAATATTTTGACCACTTGATGTGAAGAGCTGACTCATTGGAAAAGACCCTGATGCTGGTAAAGATGGAAGGCAGGAGGAGGGGGCAACAGAGGATGAGATGGTTTGATGGAGTCACCAAAGCAATGGACATGAACTTGGGCAAACTCCAGGAGACGGTGCAGGAAAGGGAAGCCTGGCGTGCTGCAGTCTATGGGGTTGCGAAGAGTTGAACACAACTTGGCAACTGACTGTGATGGCTACTCCATTTCTTCTAAGGGATTCTTGCCCACAGTAGTAGATATAATGGTCATCTAAGTTAAATTCACCCATTCCAGTCCATTTTAGTTCACTGATTCCTAAAATGTCAATGTTCACTCTTGCTATCTCCTGTTTGACTATTTCCAACTTGCCTTGATTAATGGACCTAACGTTCCAGGTTCCTATGCGATATTGTTCTTTATAGCATTGGACCTTGCTTCCATCACCAGTCACATCCACACTGGGTGTTGTTTTTGCTTTGGCTCCATTCCTTCATTCTTTCTGGAGTTATTTGTCCACTGATCTTCAGTAGCATATTGGGCACCTACTGACCTGGAGAGTTCATCTTTCAGTGTCCTATCTTTTTGCCTTTTCATACTGTTCATGGGATTCTCAAGGCAAGAATACTGAAGTGGTTTGCCATTCCCTTCTCTGGTGGACCATGTTTTGTCAGAACTCTCCACCATGACCCGTCCATCTTGGGTGGCCCTATACAGCATGGCTCATAGTTTCATTGAGTTAGACAAGGCTATGGTCCATGTGATTAGATTAGTTAGTTCTCTGTGATTCTGGTTTTCAATCTATCTGCCCTCTGATGGAGAAGCACAATATCTATTACTATACACACCTATTATATCTACTACTGTGGACAAGAATCCCTTAGAAAAAATGGAGTAGCCATAATAGTCAACAAAAGAGTCTGAAATGCAGTAATTGAATGTAATCTCAAAAATGACAGAATGATCTCTGTTGGTTTCCAAGGTAAACCATTCAATATCATGGTAATCAATATTACTTGACCAGTAATGCAGAAGAAGCTGAACAGTTCTATGAAGACCTACAAGACCTTCTAGAACTAACACCCAAAAAAGATCTCCTTTTCATTATAGGGGACTGCAATGCAAAAGTAGGAAGTCAAGAAACACCTGGAGTAACAGGCAAATTTAGCCGTGGAGTACAAAATGAAGGACAAAGGCTAATAGGGTTTTGCCAAGAGAACATACTGGTCATAGCAAATACCCTTTTCCAACAACACAAGGGAAGACTCTACACATGGACATCACCTGATGGTCAACACCAAAATCATTGATTATATTCTTTGCAGTCAAAATGGAGAAACTCTACACAGTCAGCAAAAACAAGACTGGGAGCTGACTATGGCTCAGATCACGAACTCCTTATTGCCATTTTCAGACTTAAATGGAAGAAAGTAGGGAAAACCACTAGACCATTCAGGTATGACCTAAATCAAATCCCTTATGACTATACAGTGGAAGTGAGAAATAGATTTAAGGGACTAGATCTGATAGACAAAGAACCTGATGTACTATGGACAGACGTTTGTGACATTATACAGGAGACAGGGATCAAGACCATCCCCAAGAAAAAGAAATGCAAAAAGGCAAAATGGCTGTCTGAGGAGGCTTTACAAATAGCTGTGAAAAGAAGAACAGTGAAAAGCAAAGGAGAAAAGAAAAGATATTCTCATTTGAATGCAGAGTTCCAAAGAATAGCAAGGAGAGATAAGAAAGCCTTCCTCAGCAATCAATGCAAAGAAACAGAGGAAAACAATAGAATGGGAAAGACTAAAGATCTCTTAAAGAAAATTAGAGATACCAAGGGAACATTTCATGCAAAGATGGGCTCAATAAAGGACAGAAATAGTATGGATATAACAGAAGCAGAAGATATTAAGAAGAGGTGGCAAGAATACACAGAAGAACTATACAAAAAAGATCTTCATGACCCAGATAATCATGATGGTGTGATCACTCACCTAGAGCCAGACATCCTGGAATGCAAAGTCAAGTGGGTCTTAGGAAGCATCACTATGAACAAAGCTAGTGGAGGTGATGGAATTCCAGTTGAGCTATTTTAAATCCTAAAAGATGATGCTGTGAAAGTGCTGCACTCAATATGCCAACAAATCTGGAAAACTCAGCAATGGCCACAGGACTGGAAAAGGTCAGTTTTCATTCCAAACCCAAAGAAAGGCAATGGCAAAGAATGTTCAAACTACCGCACAATTGCACTCATCTCACACGCTAGTAAACCAATGCTCAAAATTCTCCAAGCCAGGCTTCAACAGTATACAAACCATGAACTTCCAGATATTCAAGCTGGATTTAGAAAAGGCAAAGAACCTAGAGATCACATTGCCAACATCTGCTGGATCATCAAAAAAGCAAGAGAGTTCCAGAAAAAACATCTATTTCTGCTTTATTGACTATGCCATAGCCTTTGACTATGTGGATCACAATAAACTGTGGAAAATTCTGAAAGAGGTGGGAATACCAGACCACCTGACCTGTCTCTTCTGAAATCTGTATGCAGGTCAGGAAGCAACAGTTAGAACTGGACATGGAACAACAGACTGGTTCCAAATAGCAAAAGGAGTACGTCAAGTTTGTATATTGTCTCTCTGCTTATTTAACTCATTTGCAGAGTACATCATGAGAAATGCTGGGCTGGATGAAGCACAAGCTGGAATCAAGATTGCCAGGAGAAATATCAATAACCTCAGATATGCAGATGACACCAGCCTTATGGCAGAAAGTGAAGAACTAAAGAGCCTGTTGATGAAAGTGAAAGAGGTGAGTGAAAAAGTTGGTTTAAAACTCAACATTCAGAAAAGTAAGATCATGGCATCTGGTTCCATCACTTCATGGCAGATAGATGGGAAAAGAGTGGAAACAGTGGCAGACTTTATTTTGGGGGGGCTCCAAAATCACTGCAAATGGTGACTGCAGCCATGAAATTAAAAGATGCTTACTCCTTGGAAGGAATGTTATGACCAACCTAGATGGCATATTAAAAAGCAGAGACTTTCCTTTGCCAACAAAGGTCCATCTAGTCAAGGCTATGGTTTTTCCAGTGGTCATGTATGGATGTGAGAGTTGGACTATAAAGAAAGCTGAGTGCCAAAGAATTGATGCTTTTGAACTGTGGTGTTGGAGAACACTCTTGAGAGTCCCTTGGACTGCAAGGCGACCCAACCAGTCCATCCTAAAGGAAGTCAGTCCTGAATATTCATTGGAAGGACTGATGTTGAAGTTGAAACTCCAATACTTTGGCCACCTGATGCGAAGAACTGACTAATTTGAAAAGATCCTGATGCTGGGAAAGATTGAAGGTGGGAAGAGAAGGGGACGACAGAAGATGAGATGGTTGGATGGCATCACCAACTCAATGGGCATGAGTTTGAGTCAACTCTTGGAGTTGGTGATGGACAGGGAGGCCTGGCGTGCTGCAGTCCATCGGGTCGCAAAGTGTCAGACATGACTGAGCAACTGAACTGAACTGAACCACAACAAGTTACAAATCAACTGGAGAGTGTCCGCTAACCTGCCCGAACAGTGACCTGCAGGACAAGGCAGTTCCCCCCATTCCCTAGCCCATGGGTCAGCACTCCCACTGCTGTCTGCTTTTGTAAATAAAGCTTTATTGGAACACAGCTGAGGCTGGAGGTAGATAGGCCCCAGGCTGAGCAGTTGGAACTTGTCTCCCATGGACAGATACTCCAGGACAAAGATTATGGCCGGAGCAGGGGGGAGCTGAATCCAGCTTGCGTAAAAATAAAGAGACCACATATTTCTCATTCTTGAGGTCAAGGAAACCTCCCTGACTACCCATACACAGAAAGCCTCCTTCGAGGTCAAAAAGGGAGGGGCGCCACCCCAGAGTGAGTGATGT
The DNA here is from genome assembly GCF_963930625.1 of Muntiacus reevesi. NCBI lineage: Eukaryota > Metazoa > Chordata > Mammalia > Artiodactyla > Cervidae > Muntiacus > Muntiacus reevesi. Next base: position 184,031,881 of record NC_089250.1, on the reverse strand, counting down.
CGACCTCCCCATCGGCCTCTGCACTGGAATCCACCTTGGCTGTGAGATGCGCACACACACAGGGGAGGACCCTGAAATAAAACAGAAACTCAGAACCAGGCAAAGCAAGACTGGCCAGAGGAAACGGGGACGAACCACTCCACAGGAGTGATTTAAACCACCTCAAAGGCTGGACACTGTCCCTTTGCTCACTGTGTGTGTCGTGCTATTCAAACCTACTATTTTTCCTCCTTCTTGTTGTTCAGTCGCTAAGTCGTGTCCCACTGTCTGCGACCCCATGGACTGCAGCATGCCAGGCTTCCCTGTCCTTCACTATCTTGCAGAGTTTGCTCAAATTCATGTCCATTGAGTCAGTGATGCCATCCAACCTCTGACCCAAATGAAGGTACCACTTTTGAAAAGACACACACTCTCAACCGGCCTCACCTCCTTGGGAAGCAGTGGCCGGCTTGAGGAGTGTCCTCAAGGGCCCCACAATGACCGAGGAGCTTGGAAGAGACCAGAACATTGGGTATCAAAAGTGGCTCTGTGACTCACCTGCAGGAAGACCTCCAATACCTCAAGTTCTCTCCCAGAGCAACCATGAGAGGTGCTGGTTTTGCCAGCATGCTTACCAGGATGGGGAACTCACTGCCTCCCCAGGCAGGTGGCCCTGTCCGCACTGGAGCCTACCTGCTGTTATAGGGCTCTTCCCCAATGCTGAGCCTACATGGGTCTCCAGGTAACTCTGACCATGGGCCACACTTCTGACTAACCTGACTTCCCTTTCACATATGTGAAAAAGTGGCTCAGTGGGTAAAGAATCCACCTGCAATGCAGGAGACAGGCAGACATGGGTTCAATCCCTGGGTCAGGAAGATCCACTGGAGGCAGGCATGGCAACGCACTCCAGTATTCTTGCCTGGAGAATTCATAGACAGAAGAGCCTCGCAGTCTGAAGTCCATAGGACCGCAAAGAGTCAATGACTGAAGTGACTGGGCACGCACACAGCACACATGCACACATGCAAAGCCCAGATTCTCATCCCAGGAGCTCCTTGCTCCATCTGAGAGCTCTGTGTTTATGTAAAAACCATGACAGGACAGGGAGAGCTGTGTGCTACGTGTCCCACTGGCACAGGGCAGAGGAGATGCAAAACCCAGTCACCCCCAGGCCAGCCAACTCACTACGGCTTTCTCTCTGCAAAGCAGAGCATCCCCGGGACCCCAGCCTCTTCCTCTGTGCTGTCAGACACAGGCAGAGAGGGGGTGGGCTCTCGGAGAGCAGCTTTGTTCTTCCAGACTCTTTACAAGAGCAGTCTGATTCACTGCCATGCAGATGTGCTGCTTCTGGTTCAAACAAGGACAGAGCCACAGGGAAGTGGGGGAGGCAAGAGGAGCCTGGGACCAAGAGGCTGGAAAACGGTCCTAAAAGTGTCACTTGACTCATGACACAGGGCCCAGGCCAGTTTCTAAAACACTGCAGGGACCTAAGGACTCCGACTTTTGTTACTGTTCAATCGCTAAGTCATGTCTGACTCTGCAACCCCACGGACTACAGCACGCCAGGCTCTCCTGTCCTTCACTATCTCCTAGAGTTTGCTCAAACTCATGTCCATCAAGTCAGTGATGCTATCAAACCATCTCATCCTCTGTTGCCCTCTTCTCCTCTTGCCCTCAATCTTTCAAGGAAGGGGCGTGTTATTTAGTTAGATATTAGGTGGACTGTGAACAGTGACCCAAAAGTGTTTATCCATTTCCTGCCTTACAACACAATGGGAGGCTGTGATGCCTGGAGCTGTGGCAGCCATCTTGTGATCATGAAACCATGACCATGAGGCAGAAACTTTGTGCTGAGAGTAGCAAAGCTAAATTGTGAAGCCAAGTTTGGATTCTCCACACTACTGAACTAGTCCTGAGCCACCTGACTTCAGTCTTCTTGTTGAATGAGACACTTAGTCTTTGCATTGATAAGCCTCTGTTGGCCAGCTGTGTTGTTTGCAGCTCAGGGCACTCCAGTTGATGGAGCATTTGATAAATATTTCCTGAGTTGTACCTGGATGTTGGGGTGGGGTGAAGTCTATCAGAAGTCTCTGCCTAGTGAGTCAGAATCAGATATGGTCAATAGGACAGAATGATTGGGGAGGAGAAGGGGCTGAAAGTATTATGGCCAAAACCAAGAAAGTAGCTTTTTACAGAAAATGGATCTCAGGAAAAAACTCAGTTCCCTCCCAGTTAGAGACATTAGATTTCTAGTTCTGATTTTCTGTGATTTTTGTAAGACATTTTCTCCCTGGTAAGTATTGAGCAGAGACAGGAGAGGCTTATCTGGGGTCTTAGCCAGTCAAAATATGGTGCAGAGAGCATGGACTCTGGAACTGGCTAAGCTGAGTCTGAGTCTAGCTCTTCTGAGCCAGGGTTCAGCCTCAGCATTGTTGACATTTGGGCTAGATAACTCCTCACTGTGGGGTCTCTAACGACAAGATGTTTATCAATATCCCTGGCCTCCACCATTAAAGGTTAGGGCACTGTCTCCTCCAAGTTGTGACCCCCAAAATGTTCCAGATATTGCCAAATGTCCCCTGGGGTGCAAAATAGCCCTCAATGAGAAACATGCCTCTCAAAACAGTTATTTTTTATGAGTATCGTTCAATTGTCATCACCAATAGAATGATACTCAGATGTGTTCTTTCTATTGAACTTAAAAAAAAAAAAAAATGCCTCTCCAGTAGATTGTGAGCAAGGGGACTGACTCCTCTGGGCCTCCTTTTCCTCATCTGTGAAATGGGACTAATAAGAGAGTTACGTGCTGAGCTGGTGAGAGTTCACCGAGACGGTCTGCAGGAGGCACTTCCATCAATGTGAATTGTTCCAGAGATTACCATTCTCTGAGGAAGGCTGTGCCAAGCCTGCTTTGTGACTTGGCACTGAGGGAATGTAGGTGTTAATCAATCCAAGTCCCCGTTTCCCAGATTTAAAAAGAAGATCCAGAGAGAGCAGGGGACCTGGCCAGTGTCACTGCCCCAGAAGCAGAGTTCTGCTATCTCAAATGCTGACCCGTGTCATGTCTTTCAGAAGCAGAAATCTGAACCCGTCTTTCCCCAAGAGCCTTAGCCTGCACCCCACAGGACCCTCAACTCCAATCAGTTCAAGGGCTTTAATGGGAATAGATTTCATACCAGACATCGTGGTAAATACCAGGAAGGCAGTGATCAGTCAGATGAGCATGGTCTACCCTGCCCTCATGAAATCTGGTCAGAAAATCCAACATTACACAAATAACGACGGATGAGGTGCACTTGAAACCACATGGAGCCCTGAAATAAACCAAAATTCTGGAAAGTAGACCCAGAAAACTCCAATTCCACCACCTTTTTTTTTCCCAAATGAGGGGTAGAAAGCTCCCAGGACAGAGGAGAACACCGGCATCAGACAGTCAGCTTTCCAGAAAAGGCATTTCCCCAAACTCCTCCTGCCCCAGCAGGAGAGTGTGGGTGGTAACTGGAGGGGTGGAGAGCAGAGAGAGAGGCCTGCAGAGAGTGACTGAGATTCTGAGGCTTACGTAATTTCTGACAAAGCCATCCCCGATCAGATTTGGATGGGCACAAGAGGACAATAGGAAAAGACCCTGATGGTGGGAACGATTGAGGACGGGAGGAGAAGGGGGCAACAGAGGATGAGATGGTTGGATGGCATCACCGACTCAATGAACAGGAATCTGAGCTAACTCCAGGGGATGGTGAAGGACAGGGAAGCCTGGTGTGCTGCAGTCCATGGGGTTGCAAAGACTCAGACACGACTGAGTGATAAACCACATGGCCAGTATGATCACTTAGGATCCTGCCAGCTGGAAAAAACCCTCATCCTAATTTGTGTTACCCGGGGACCCTGGGGGCTACATCCTTGAGGGTGTTTCAGGCAGAGGGAGCAATGTGTTTATTCAAGGCACAGAGGAAAGTCCAGTAGGTCTGGAATATAAAGAGCATGTGCAAAGGCTCCATGGGAGGGGGAAGAGGAAGGTGACGGGAGTCCAGCGGGGTTGGAGCAGAAAGGGTGAGAAGGACCTGTGGATGCTGAGACCAGAAGTGTAAGCTGGGTCCTTATACTGTGTGTGCTCAGTCACCTAGTCATGTCTGACTCTCTGCAACCCCATGGACTGTGGACTGCCAGGCTCCTATGTCTGTGGAATTTTCCAGGCAAGTATACTGGAGTGGGTTGTCATTTCCTCTTCCAGGGGATTTTCCTGACCCAAGGATCAAACCCACGTCTCTTGTGTCTCCTCTATTGGCAGGCAGATTCTTTACCACTGTGTCACCTGGGAAGCCTTATACTGAGATGCCTCCAAATCACATTAGGGAATACAGATCCTTCTGCAGGTGCCCAGGGCCACTGGAGGGTCATAGGCGTAAAGTATCTCACGATCCAGCTTCTATTAGGGGCGCATCCCTTTGGCTTCAGTGTGGAGGATGCAGTGAGGGAAGCCAGGCTGGAGATGGAAGACAAGGCAGGAAACTGAAGCTTGGAGACAAAGATCTTTGGGGAGCAAGAGGTGACCTGGGCTGCTGTAGAATGTGTTTTCAAGCCAGGAGGTTTTGTGCTCCTAGACACTCGGCAATGATGGGAAATGTTTCAGGTTGTCACAGAGGGTAGCTCGGGCTGGCTTACAGTGGGTGGGGGTCAGGGACGCAGGACACCCCCTGCAGAAGATCACCCACCCAAAGACATCAACAGTGCCAAGCCTGAGTCCTGGCACTGAGAAATGAAGAGGTGGGTCTGTGTCGTGTTCAGAAGGTACAATGGGAGCTCTGATGATGAACCGGATATGGAGGCTGAAGAAATAGGAAATATGGAAGACACGTCCTAAGTAGCAGGAAGGGTCATGGTCCATCCTCTGACTTGGGGAGCACAGAGGAGGAGGAGCAAGGAAGGGCTTAGGATGGAAACTCAGTTTGGGGCAGGTTGAGGCCAGGGCCCTGGACGTGAGTAGCGGAAAACTCGCTCAGCGCTCCCAGCTGTCATAGGGTGGGTGTCATAGGGACATAGGGTGTCAGCAGCTCCCTGTCCCCCTGACTGGATTTCTCAGGTCCCCCACATGGTCCACCTGGACCCCCACACCCGGAGTCCTGCCCCCCCAGCCTCTTCCCCGGCACTCGGCTCTCCGGGCGGAGGTCTGGCTCTCCTTGACCAGCCCCGCCCTTAACTGGGGAGCTCACAGCCCCCTTGGCCGAGGCAAACTCGGAAGCAGACAGAGCGGTCCTCCCACTCCCCAGACTTCAGTCACCGCACCCCTCCCCCCCCAGCCTCAGGACTAATTAGACATCTGCAGCAAGCTACAATTTGCTAAATTGCCTCGCGCTCTAACTTCTGGCAGGGACAAATCTGAGTCCCCAACTCGAAGCCCAGAAGCCTTCCTCCCAGCAGCCTTGGCCCCCTGAAGCCCCTGGATGTCACCCTGGACATTACCAGGCCCCTAACACCCCAAGGGAGCAGAGCAGGGACAGGTCGAGGGTGTCTCCCCGGACGGGGCCGGGGGAGGACAGGAGGCACCCGGCTTGGCTGCTCAAGGAGCTTGTCGTCAACTGTCCCCACACAAAGGCTCCAGAGGAAGATGAATAAGTAATCAGATGTAACAACTTGCCAAATTGAGTTTAATCAAGAGCTAAAATGGGTGAGACAGGAAACACGTTTATGCGGGTGGGCGGACGAGGCGCTTTCCCTCATAAGACCTTGAGAAGGAAGGGTCCTTGGAGACCATCTTAGTCCAACGTTTCTCAAAGGGCCACCTGCCTCAGAATTCCTTGGGGGCAGGGGCAGGAGGTGCTGGGAATGCAGATCGCTGGGCCCTGTCTCTGAAATGCTGATTCAGTAGATCCACAGGCAGGGTGCGGGGCAGGACTACGGACTGTTTCACACAAAGCGGCGGCCAGGTTTTTGACGGCCCCCAACCGTAAAGTCTGGTTTGTGCGAGGATCAAGGTTCTGTAAATCCCTGTTTCTTCACTAAGCTTCCCCAATCCCCCGCATCAGAATTAATTAGCACAAGAAGTGTCACACCGTTTCCTACGAAGCTGATCAAAGCGCACGCAGGTCCATAAAGCTGCGCACAGCTGTGCCCCCAGCCCTGCCCGCCCCGCCTCTGCCCAGTCAGGAGCACCTGCCCCTGGCTCACTCTGCGCTCGGCTCCCCCGCCTTGTCTCCTGGGACGCCCATGTCTAGCTCAGGCACCTGATCTGGGAGGACGCACATCCCAGGACCAGAAGGCTCCCCGGTCCCTCATGTTGCCTTGTTTCATGTGCAGGACAAGCAGGTGAGTTACGTTTCAGAAAGAGCTTCAACCTCGCGCTGCAAGAACGCCACCGTCCCCACCCGGGTTTGGAGAGACAAAGCTGCGTGTGCATGAATATTTTTACCTCCAAACACATGAGAGTCCAGTCTTTCCAGAATTATCATATCATAATCAGCTGGACAGGGCCTGGACTGAAGAAGGGGACACCTCTGTTCTCTCGCCAACATCAGACTTGACCAACACACATGTCAGTTCTTGGCTTACTGATCGCAAACCATCCTTACCTTTCAGTTAAAGGAGACCCTCTAAGAGTGGCTTAAAAGGCAACATTGATTTGGTTAAGTTACCTTTATCATTGAAAGATTGAATGTCCCCCCTCATATGTACCGTTCTGTGAACATCTTATTATCATAGATATAGGTTGAGTTAGGAAATCATGCTGACCTGTCACCTTTAATTCTTCACAGGGGGCTTCTTGGCAAAGGTAGTAAGGCTTGTTGATGACTAAGACTCTAGAATGAGATTCTTACCCAGACCCTTGCCTCCCCTACTTCACTTCTAGAGGTCTGTGGACACCCTGATATGAATGTAAAATATGAATTTGGGGGAGTGGGGGTCATTGGCTTCTGTCTGATTCTCAGAAACATCTGTGGCCCTAAAAGAGACAGAGGCACCATTGGAGAATCTCTTTCTCAGTTGTAGGGTTTGTACAGCAGGGGGATGACCAGGATGACCTCTGGGGAGCCTTTAACCTTATCATGTGCAGGAGACTCCCCTTCGCTCTCATGTCTCCTGCAGGGGTCCCAGAGGGCTGAAGGCCACAGGAGACCAATTTCTGAAACACCTCTGCTTCCTGTGCTGCCTCTAAGACCCAGAACCCAGCTTTCTTCCTCTGCTGAGTCCATGAGGCCCCAATTGAGAAAGGACTGGATATCTGACAGGTTTGCACAGAATGCCCCGTGAATGTGCACCTACCCTCATGGGGAAAGCCATATCAATAGGATGAAATAAAAATAGAATCAGAAACATAAGGATGATATTGCCTGCCAGGCCATGACTAAGCACATCATACATAGCATATGGATTGGATATTGTGTGTGTGCTCATTCGTGTCCGACTCTTTGCAACCCCACGGACTGTAGCCCGCCAGGCTCCTCTATCCATGGGATTTTCCAGGCAAGAATACTGGAGTGGGTTGCCACTTCCTCCTCCAGGGAATCTTCCCAACCCAGGGATCAAATCCACAACTCTTGCGTCTCCTACATTGGCAGGCGGATTCTTTACCAGTGCTGCACCACCTGGGAAGCCTCATACATAGCATGCTGGCTAATCTTTGCAACAGCTCCAAAAAATGGACTACTATTCAGTCCAGCTGCACAGTGAGAAAACTGAGGCACAGAGTTGCCAAGAAACCAGCCCAAGGTCACACAGCGAGCAAGCGGCCGAATGGCATGCCCTTGTCTGTCTTAGCCTTCCTTCCATGAATTCACGCTCCCCAGTCCATTAGCCAGTGTGGTTTTAACTATCTGGACTCAGGGTCTAGTTTCACTGCCTTCATCCCAGTTTCAGGAGGGCAATACCCGCACTACTCTGTAACCACTGAGCTTCAGCCTCCCTGCCCTCTTTTATTCTGGCCACACTGCCCAGCATGCAGGGTCTTAGCTCCCTGACCAGAGATGGAACCTGTGCCCCGGCAGTGGAAGTGCAGATTCCCAGCCACAAGACTGCCAGGGAAGTCTCTCTCCCTTAGACTTCTCAGGTTATACCTGACCCAGGCAATTGGCCTCCAGCCCACCCAGTTCCCTTTCTCTTTCAGGTCCCAGTTCTGCCCTGAGACCTTAGCTGGGTCCTGCCTCCTCCATGCAGTCCTGGACCATAACCTGAGCTGGCAGTCTTCCTTCAGCCATAAGGACATGCCTTCACTCTAGAATTAGGACACTTGATACACATTTTTTGAGAGTTTCCCATGTCCCAGGCCCCAGTTTAGACAATGGAAATATGTGTGAATAAGATTCAGTCCCTGATCGAAAAGAGCTTATGCATCCATTTTTTAAAAATTCACTTATTTCACTAAATCTTTAATGAACACCTACTGTGTGACGAAGTATAGATGTTTGTGTTATTGTGAGTAGGGAGAACAGATGTTCAACCAACTGACAACTACGTTAGCAAGCTCACTGCACACAGTGATCAGGGTCACAGTGAAACAGTTGGGGGATACGGCGGAATGGCAGGTGGGAACCTTATTTATGTGGGACAGTCTGGGGTGGTCCAGTGGCGGGGGATGGCCTGTGAAAAGAGCGCTAAGTGTCCCAGAAGATGTACGCATGGAGTGGGTGGGGGGCAGAGGGAGCAGTTAGGAAACTGCCTGATGGCAGGACTGCCCTTGGGCTGTTGAAACAAGATGCTCAGTTTTAGAGCCACAGGCAATGGCAGGGAGAGTAGAATCTGCTTGGGGGGGTGGGGGGGGGCGGGTGGCAGCAAGGCCAGATGGGCAGCCTGCAGCCATGGAGACGATGTGGATGTCACTGCCTGTGGATGGCGGGGACACAGGGAAGAGGCGGCAGCGTGAGTCACTTTGGGTTCAGAGGTTCCATTCAAGCTGCTGTCTGTCCTCTGCCCATGGGCCTCACCCACAGGGGTCTCCCCTCTCAGACTAGACGCACAGACACCCACCCAGAGGGAGCTGGAAGCACCCTTCTGGGACTTGATCCCCACCCTCTGGAGAGCCCTCCAGACCCAACTCAGCCCCCTCGAGCCTGGCCCCCTCTCATTCCCTTCCCTCCAGCTGCTCATCTGCAACAGACACTGAGCTTTCACTGTGTCACGCTCACTTCTATAGAAGAAAAACAATGCAGAGCAGCTAATCGGAAGTGCAATGATTCCTTTGTACTCCGGAGTGGAGTGTGGACAACAGGAAGCCTCGGTGGGGCTGGAATAACACCCACCCCCAGCATCGTCGTAAGATGCATGGTGAGGCATGGTGCCCAGTGTGGACACTGACGTTTCACTGACTCGACCCCGCTGTGAGCACACGGATTCTAACCCAACACACAGGTCGCCAGGTGGAGACAGTTCGAAAATGGCTTTGCAACCCATGCCGTGGGTGCTGGACAATCCAAACCTGGACAGAAGTGGTAATGTGGTGTCCAGGGAACGTCCTGGGAAAACATTTAACATCCAGGGAACATTAAACACCCTGCAGGGAAATGTCAGGGCCATCTGAGTACACAGAGCAGATGAAGAAGGAGCTGGAATCAGGTGGGAAAGAAAGGCAAACATCCTTGGATTGTGCCCCTCAAAGTCTTGCATGCCATCTATGCCAGTAAGTTATCTGAGGAAGGAAAAAAAACAAAACTTTTTTTTTTCTGTTTGTTTCCCCTTTTGAACTGAGAGCTTTTCCGAAAGGTTCCAATTTATCTTTGATTCTGTAGTTGCTGGTGATAGCATTCAAAGGCCTTTGGGGTAACAGGTGCATTTCAAATGAGTGGAAATAACAAATAAATTGGATCCGGGATTTACAGCATTAGCGATGTCTTTGTTCTCTTGCGTCAACGCCTGGCTTATGGACAACAGAGCTACATAGCCTGCAGGAGCCCATGGAGATGGTGGGCAGGGGTGCTGCTGAGGAGGGAGGAGGAAGAGGGGCTGGGGGCAGAGAAGGGAGGATGCAGAGGAGGACCACTGAGTCCCCCTAGGCAGTTCCCCAGAACATGCTCTGGGCTCAGCCTCCAAAACACTGCTGATGCCCTTCCTCCTGCCTCCACCCCCGCTGCCACCACCCCGGTCCAAGCCATCATTAGGACTTCAACAGTGTCCCACTGAGCTAGCCTCACTTCTCTTTGCCCCTTCAATCCATTTTCCACACAGCAGTCAAATGGTCTTTTCAAAACCCACAGCTCATCACGTGACTCCCGGCTTAAAACCCTGCTAGAGCTTCCTGTGGTGTCGAGGGTAACCTCTGTGCCGGCTGCAGCCTGGAAGTCTCTGCGGGGTCGGCCCCTGGTTCCTCTCCCCACTGCCCTCTACACTCCAGCGTGGCCGGTAGCTTCTAAGATGGTCCCCAAGGTCCTGTCTTCCCAGCACTCATGCCTTGTGTGGTCCCCGTCTCCCTGAGTATTAACCGGTCCTTGAGATTTGCTTCTAATGAAGAAAAGACAGCAAAGGAGAGACAGCTTGAAACCAGGTCCTTCCTTTAGTTGGTCAAACCTTGAGATGCTGTAGCCTGCAAGAGACACTGCAAGAGCTGATCTGTACCTGGACCCCGGACCCAAAGTTGTAATAACTATTGATGTTTTAATGCTAAATGCTGGGATAATTTGTTACCGGCCAATAGATAGCTCCTATATCCAGCTGCCTTTTTCTCCATCCAGCCTACAGATATGCCACTGTCTTCTTTGTCCCAGGGCCCCCCATATACTCTACTCTCTCCTGAAATGCTTCACCCCCACCCTTCACATAGCTGCATGGTTTTCCATCCTTTATTTCTAGGCTAAGGCATCACTTTCTCAGAAAAGTGACCTGATCACACCATCTAAGTAGTTACCCCACCCACCAGAGTTCCTTAATACCCTTTAGTTCTTTAATTCCCTTTTTATTATAGATCTGACCATGGTTAGTAATTATAAACTAATGAAATATGAGCCAAATGACTCTCACCCATATAAACAGATGGATGTATGCATCATGGGCAGATGGGTGAATGAATCAATAGGTGGGTGATGGATGGATGGATGGATAGTTAGATAGATGGATGATGGATGAAGAGGAGAAAGAGTGACATTGACACATTAGTTTGTGTCCAGAGGAAGATGGCCAATATAGCAAGAGGACTTGGAACTTTAACTTGACAACTTGAAGTTGACAACTAGGGTTTCATAGGAACACCCATTTTTTTCCATGGTGCTACCACACTACAGAAGAGTTGAGTAGTCAAATCAGTAACAGTGTGACCTGAAAGCTCAAAATAGTTACTATCTGACCCTTTTCAGGAAACTTCTGCTGACTCCTGATCTAGAAAGATGGGATTCTTGGGTGGAAGGCATGTCTTCAAGTCCTGTATTGAAGTAGAATGCAAGTTATCCTGTGTAGCTTTAAACAGGTAGAAAACAGGACCAATGTGTAAAAAACAGATAGATATGGGCTCAACAAGGGACAGAATATTCTTAGATTCAGAGCTGCCCCCCAAAATAGGCTTCCCAGAGAAGCAGTGAGCACTCTGTCTTGGAGGTGTGTGAGGGGAAACTAAAAGACCATTTTCCAAAACATTATAAAGATATTAGTTCATCAAGCATTTAGCCTGTTTGTATCAGGAACTCCTTTAGAAATCAGATGAAACCTAAGTACCACTTCTCAGAATAGCATTTGTCAATGCACAAGCATATGCATAGAACATATAAATTATATTAAAATACAGATACCAAAAATTTATAAGTGAACAATATATCTGTGATTTTTAATTGATGCATTAAATAACAATATCCAGTGATGGTATCTAGTAACTCTAAAGTAGACACGAGCATAAAATAGGGATCAGCAAACCATGATCCAGAGGTCAAGTCTAGCCCACAACTTGTTTTTATAAATAAAGTTTTATTGAAACACAGGCACTTCCATTTGTTTAGATACTAAGACTGCTTTCACGCTACAAGGTGTAGTTGACTAGTTGAGACAGTAACCACACGGGCCATAACACAGAGAACATTCACTCTTTGACATTATACAGAAAAACTTTGTCAACTCCTAGCATAAGGAACTTTCAAAATTTCTGTAACACAGTATGAAAGAACATGGAATTTCTATTAGCAATAGAACCACAGGTGCTACTAACACTACTGAGGTTTGTTTTGAAATTCATATTTCTGATAAAGCTTATGCAAAAGTGCTAGGGGGAGGAGAAACTGATTAACAGATGTGGAATTTCCATTTGGGGTGATGAAAAAATTCTGGGACAGTGGGGATAGTTGCCCAACACCATATACTTAACGTCCCTGAATAGTATACTTCAAATTGGTGAAAATGCTAAATTTCATGTTATGTGTTCTTACCAACAAAAAAAAAATGCACCAAATAAAGAAAAAAGAATATGTTTTGTCCATCCAAGCTTTTGAACCCCCTGAATTTCATCCACAAACTCCAGGTAAATATCCAGGTATATTACAGGAGTCGAAGTTCTTAGAGAAACGCTCGGGCTGTGGATTGTAAAGTGTAACAATGCTGAGGTGCAAATGAGTAAAAGCAAGAGGTTGACCTGCTAGAGAGAGAAGCAGGGGGACAAAGCCCATGTCTGAGACCCTTGGGCACACAAGCAAGGCTGAAGCATGTGGTGATGTCACCGGGAGGCCCAGGCAAGTGCAAGAAAAAATAGATCTGCTGCCCCACCTGAGGAGCCCAGGAACTAGAGGCAGGAGGACACAGGGGTCCCATCCAGGGATGCTCGGGGTCTGTGTTCGTTTACTGCGCAGTTGCCCCCAGACCCCTAAAGCCACGGGGCTCCGCGTGGATCACGTGCAAAGACACATCTGAGCCCACAGCCTGGGAAGACAGAGGCCTCAGATGCCCTGCAAAGGCAGGACGTCTAATTGTGGAACTCAATTCTGCTTTCATAGGAATCAATTTGGAGGGATTTTCATTTTCAATTATTCAACAACATCCAATTTTCCCTTCACACCTCAGCCAGACAGAAGGAGAGAAATTGCATGTGTCAATCACCCTGGAAGACCACGGATCGGCCTCCAGTCGCCTGGCGCAGAGGAGGCAGGAGCGGCAAGAGCGCGAGGCCCTGGGGACATGCCCCGCCTGTTCTGAGACAAATGGAGACACCAGCTGGCCTTTGGCCCCAGACCCGGGGACACTGTCTGGCGCTGGTTCTCTCTGTCAAAGAGGGAGACAGACAGTCTTGGTCTTCCTGCTGGTGAGAGTGACAGGCTCAGGGCACCGAGGAGGACACAGCCCCTGGCCTCCCCGCCCCCAGCCAGGCTGGCGGCCACTCTTCTTCCAGCATCAGAGAAGGCCCTCCGGAGTCCTTGGAATTAAAGGAGATCGGGGCTCAGACTCCAAGAGCCCCCTCCCCCCAGGCCATACCTCCGAAAAAATGAACGTGGTCACTCTTGACCTTGGCTTTGTGCCCCTTACTGTGGAGGTGAGTCCCTCCAGCTCCCGGACACAGATGGGTTAAGCAGCCCACTCCAGCTCCCACAACTAGTTAGAGGCAGAACCTGGGCTCAAAGCCACAGTCTGGCTGCCGAAGCTTAACTCCCACCCCGGAGAGTAGGGTCCCCAGCCTCCAGGATCCAACGATGATCTGAGGTGGAGCTGATGTAATAATACCAGAAATAAAGTGCATGATAAATATAATGCACTTGAATCATCCCCGAAACCATCCCTGCCACAAAACCATCTCCCATCCCCGGGTCGGTAGAGAAATTATCTTTCACAAAACCGGTCTCTGGCGCCATAAAGGTTGGGGCCGCTGCCATAGAGGTCGCTGCCCGACCCAGCACCAGGCTCTCAACGGACAACTCGTCCACTTCTGTCGCCCCTGGTAGAACCTTCGGGGCCCTGACACGTGGTGTGTGACTTTGTGAGCTGCTCAGCTCCCCGAAACCTGCCACCCGGGGTTCATCTGCATGTGTCCCAAGCCCCAGGCACAAGCCCTCGGCTCACTCTGAAAATAGTTACCACCTGCCCACCCTGCACCAGGCCTTGTGTTGATTGACAAGAATAAATAGAACAGCCTTCGTCCACTTGCAGCTCAAATCAGTGACTCCACTCCATGTGCCAGGGCCTGCGCTGCCCTCCGGCACCCTTGGTGAACAGGGTGCGGTAGGGAGGCGATGGATATTGTTGTTGTTTAGTCGCTCAGTTATGTCTGACTCTTTACGACCCCATGGACTGTAGCCCACCAGGTTTTCTGTCCATGGAATTCTCCAGGCAGGACTACCAGAGTGGGTTGCCATTTCCTCCTTCAGGGGATCTTCCCGAGCCAGGGAATCAGACATGTGTCTCTTATGTCTCCTGCATTGGCAGGTGGCTTCTTTACTGCTCAGCCACCTTGGAAACCCAAGGCAATGGGTATTACCGGGGGTTACATGTGCTGAAAGGGGTGGTATTTTGAGCCAGGTGCAGGGGGGGCTCCCACCACCAATAATAGTAACAACAATACCAACAACGGTAGAACAGTAGATACTTCCTCTGTGCCAGGCATTGCTCTCAATGCTCTAAAGCCTTGGGACTAAATTCTCACAATTCTCTAATAGAACAGCTCTTTCTGATCCCGTTTTTACAGGTGAATGAACCGGGAGCAGAGGCTAGCTTCCTTGCCCAAGTTCTCACAGGTCATAGAAGGTGGTGCAGAAGTTCTAGCCTGGGACTCTGGCCCCAGGAACAGGCTCTTAACCATTTAGTACACTCTGTGCTGCCCCTCCCAGCAAAGGGGAAACACTGTTGGGTTGAACTGTACGGGACGGGCTGGGAGGGCAAGAGTGGTCTGGTGCATTGAGGCCAAGAGAATGATAGGAACACCCTCCCTGCACCCCAGCTGGATGGACAGTGTCCAGACTGGCCGCGGCCACAGCTTCCAGCAGCTGAGGTGGCTCCCATGCTACGTCTGAGGCCAGAGGAGCAGGAAGTGACAGAAGTCAGTTGTAAGGCGCTTCTTCCTCTCCTGAGTGGTGTGATTCGGTACTGATGGGGCTGGGCTGCCCTATGGGCAGGGGGCTGCAGAAATCCCGGTGGGAGCGGACCTGTGGGAGAGGAAGCGGGGAGCAGCCAGCCTCCGTGGCACTAACGGCTGACAAGAACCCTCCCCGGCTCACCCAGGGCAGGGGGGCTCCCAGGTGGGCACTGCGATGACAGACCGCTGGGACTATGTGGGACCTTGAGGTCAAAGGCTAGAGAAACTGCCACTCAGAGAGCAGACAGCACTCCCTGGAACTGGGACCAAGGTTTCCTCTGATGAAGACACTGCTGTCACAGAGAGGGCTGGATGCAGACTGGCATGTTTAACTGTCTGATTTAACTGTCTGATCCCTGTGAGGATGGGAGCGCCCAGGAGACAGACAGGGATCAGCAGGTCACCAGGATCTGCCAGAATCTCAGGCAGCAATTCGGGAGGCTGCCGCGATGCTCTTTGGGGGGAACGGCCTCACATCTCTTTCCCAAGGGAACACATTCCTCCTCCCAAAGCCCACCTTCTGGCAGCGCCCCTGACAACTGACCAGCAAGCACGGCATCGGAGCCAGGGAAGAAAAGTGCAGGCACCAGGGTCGGGGCGGTGGGGCAGGGGGTGGGCTCCCCTCCCCGCTGCCCAGAAGCCCAGGGGGGCTGCTTCCCTCAAGTTGACTCCTGGAGCTCAGCCCAGTGGGTGATGAGTCCAGGGTGATATGTTTGGTGGATGCAGAACCACTGACTGAGGCTGTGGCGAGGAGGATGTGACGGCCGAGGGACGTGTCTGGATACAGAGATCCAGCACGCGGGGAGGTTTCGGTGTGGGCAGCAGCAGTCTTGAGTCCCACTCCATGAAATCCTCCCGGGGCACGAGTCTCCATCTTCACCAACAGCTCTTGAAGACCAGACCCCCTCCTACTCTTCTCCTCTCTCCCCAAAGCAAGCAGAGGGAAACATTCTAGAAATGAAGCTCGGCTGCCCTCCATCCAGAGGCTGTGTGTCCCCAGGGAAGGGCTTCCGGTGCGTCTAGCATAGTGTCTGACTGCGACTGGTGACGAGGCGTCTGCTGACTGAGGGAAAGAAGGCGGAAGCTCCCAGGTTGTTCACAGACCGACCCCGCCCCGGCACCCCCCCAGCAGGAACTGGTGCTCCTGGTATCCCCCTCCATGTGGAGCTGGAGAGCCACAGGAGGCAGGCACTTGTCGGGCGTGACTTCCAAGGAAACCCAGGCTCCCCCACGGGGACAAGTGACTTCCTCTCCCCAAGCCTCAGTTTCCCCACGTGCACAGTGATGACGGTTTGATCACCCAGGGGCATCACCGGGCCAGATGTGGAAACCACTCCATGCACGGCTAGAGCAGCAGCTGTTCAGTAGTTTGTAATGATGCTAGTGATGGGGACAGTTCCCATGATTTGCAGCTACTATTGATTCTGGACGATGATGAAGATTACTTAACGTCTTCATCTATCACTCCTCTGCCTCAGAGATCCTGCTTCTCTCTCGATGAAGACAAAGACATCTAATATGGTCCAGAAGACCCACTACTGTCTGAGTCCTGCTTGTGTCTCAGCCCTAACTTGATAAACCCTCTTTTTTTCTCTCTCTCATTCCCCCCTCTCTCTCACAAGGGGGCTTGGTGCCTTGCCATCCTGCCAAATGTCACCAAGACCTTCTCCTATACCCTAAGCTGTGAGATTTTTGGCCCTCTCACTGGTTCTCTCATTAATTTCTCACTCTCTTACTCATTCAAAAGTCATTTATCTACTGCCGACTCTGTGCCAGGCAGTGTGAAAACTGAAGTGCCTGAAATTCCAGCCACAAATGGGATATCAGCATGTAGTCCATCATCCATCCATGCCTGCTTGTGGACAAGCTCGGTTTACAAAGAAATGTGGGGGAAGTGAGATGGGATAGAAGGTCATGGACCCCAGAGACCCAAGCTGCTCTCCACACCGGTTTAATTACAATAATAGGAATACGGGTGCTTCCACAAACACCTACTTTCAGCACACACACACACACACCCAAGTATGTCCTAGCAGAAGATCCAAATCAAATTATAAAGTAGGGCTGAAGTATAGAAAAGGGGGTGTCCTCACTGAACCCCACATGAAATTCAGAGTCTGTTTTCTGCAGGATTTACTGAGAGGTGGGTGGATCTCCAGCCCAGGGTGTTTACTTGTATGCGAGGGAGAGAGACTATGAAAAGAAATATTTTTCCTGGGATTCCCAAGAAGGAAGACAACACAGAGAGGATGGAGTGGAATTTTTCTTGGCATGGATCCTGGGATGATAAAGAATCGCAGAGAAAACAGCTTCAGACAAAGGATGAAGGAGCAGCTTTCATGAGACACTGTGGAATCTGGGGTTCAGGCGCCATGGTTTGGGGGCCCAGTTGGTGAAGAAGAGTTGGTCTTACCTCTTCTACAAAGAAAACTATGTTGCTTCAGCTGGTGAGACTCAAAAGGACCAGGAGGGTTTTATAACTTAAGGTTCTAGAAGTCAGAGATGCCTTCCTAGATGAGGTAGATAGAACTTAGATGAGCATATGTGTGTGCGTGCTAAAGTCAATTCAGTCACGTCCAGTTCTTTGCAACCCCATGGACTGTAGCCCTCCAGGCACCTCTGTCCTTGGAATTTTCCAGGCAAGAATACTGGAGTGGGTTGCCATTCTCTACTCCAGGGAATCTTCCTAACCCAGGGATTGAACCTGCGTCTCTTATGTCTCCTGTTTTAGGCGAGTTCTTTACCACTCGTGCCTCCTGGGAAGCCCTAGATGAGCATGTGGTATGGGGTAGAGGTGTGTCAGAAAGCTCCCCCTGCTTCTGACATCCCAGTACCTCAAAGTTAAGGATACAGCAAGTGAAACAGAGTGGAGACAGGTGAGGAAGAGCACCTTTAAGGGGCTTGGGTACTGGTGGCAGGTGCTGGTTTACAAATCAGAACCAGGGTGCCTCATCTTCCCAGAGTGCCTACGTCAAGAACTGAAGGCTCACACAGCCCCACTGGCCACAGCAAGAGCTGCTGCCCCATTGACAGGCCCCTTCCCAACCCATAGGTCCCACGAGTCACACACCTAGGAGCTGTGAGGGCCGAATAATCCCAGAAGATATTCACCAGCGGTAACACCCTCACAGCATCCCCGCCAGAACCCAGCCCCCCGGTCCTGCCCCTACCAGAGCTCACCGCTGAGCCCAGCATCCAAGCTCTCCGCAGCACCAATTTCTCTGGGCTCCACGGTTTCCTGAGAAGGGATAATAAATGTGTTCAGAAGCGTGGGGTGATTTATTAAAGTGCATTGTATTGCAATGGTTTTACAAGAAGATTAATTTTTAATAAAGAAACCTATTACCTCACTCTTTGAGGACCTTCACACACCTAAGAAAAATGATCCTCTCTGCCTCTGTGGAGGTTGCTCTGATTTCTTTCCTGGAACACGGTCCACTTTGCTCTCTCCCTCAAGAGACGAAGATGGACTTGCTGAGTGGGGTCCAGACAGAATCCGGGCCTCTCCTTGGTCCATTAGTGACCGATGGCCCATTTTTCAGGCTCTTTTCTTAGCCACCCTGGCTTGGGTTTCTGGTCTCAGGGCTGCCCCCTCTCTCATGATGAGAAGCAGTGCAGAAGAGAGGAATGGCCAGACTCCTGATGCCCAAGGCTCAGGCCAGCTGCTGACCACTGGGACCTCCGAACCGGGGTTTGACGGATGGAAGGGAATTTAAAGGAGACCCACATGTGATTAAGACATCAGAATGCAAGTCAGGAGTAAAGCTAAGAAGGACTAAGCAGTCTCACACACAAATGGACCGGATGACAGGCTTCGAAACACCACACTCCACCATTCACAACCTCCATGACCTTGAGCAAGTCACACGACCTCTGAGGCTGAATTTCCCCATCTGTGGAATGGGGGGAGGATTCAACGAACTGAAACAAGTGAAATCTCTACACAGGACTTATTTTTGTTGTTACTGCTATTGCTGTTGATATTATTGAAAGAAGAAAAAAGGCTGGTGAGATTGAATGCAGGATAGGGGGTGATCTTGCATAAACTGGAGGCCTTTTAGGGAATAAAATTCCTTCCTCTCTCCTTCAATAGGATTAGCGTACAAGGAAACAGGGGTACAATTTGCCAAAGAGAATTTAGACAAAGCCAAGAAAGGAGGGTCATGAACGTGGTCCAGGCGGATGAGGGTCTGACAGTCAGGTTCAGGCAACTGAGGAGGGGAGTGGGGATTCCTTCTCTGGGGATTTTAAACCAGAAAAGTGCCCTCTGGCAAGAGTAATAATGACAGGTTACATAACTTAGAGACAGAGGGTTAGTATTATTATTGGTGGTGGTGGTGAGGTTGTTTAAGCCACACCATTCAAAAATCAGTTGAGAACCTACCATGTGCTGGAATTTCATCTACTATAATTCCAGGGCTCCAACCCAACCATACGTACATTTAATTACACATAAAGGACTTTGTACTGAATATACGGGTGGAACATATCACTAAAATTCCCAATAATACCTGACCCTAATGATGAAATACCAATAGTAGCCAATATATATTCAGTACTTGATCTGTGCCAGACACTATACTAAGTACTTGATATATTAGCTCATTTAATTCTCAGAATAGCTCCATAACTCCATAATGTGAGGAAACTGCTTACAAAACACATAGCTGATGAAGGATCACTATTATATAAAGAACTTAAAACTAAATAATAAGACTTGCCTATTCTGGTATTTAATATGAATGGAATTCAGTAATGCATGGCCTTTTGTGTCTGGCTCCTTTCAGTGAGAAAACGGCAATCAAGTTTCATCAACATTGTTGCGGGCTTCCCTGGTGGCTCAGCAGTAAAGAATCCAATGCAATGCAGAAGCAGTTTCGACCCTGGGTCGGGAAGATCCTCTGGAGGAGGAAATGGCAACCCACTCCAGCATCCTTGCCTGGAGAATCCCATGGACAGAAGAACCTGGAGGGCTACAGTCCGGGGGCTCCCAAAGAGTCTGACAGGACTGAGCAAGTAACAGCAGCAGCAGCAGCCGCCACAATGTAGCATGTATCTGTTTCATTCCTGTTTCTAAGTAAGTAATATTCTACTGGAGAGACAGACCTCACAGAGACAGAAACCAGTTTAGTGGTTGCCTGGGGCTATGGGGAGGAGCGAGTGGGGCGTGTCTGCTTAATGGGAATGGAGTTTTTGTCTGGGGTCTGGAACCATAGTGGTGATAGTTGTGCAACATTGTGGAGGTACTTAGTACTACTGAACCGTAACACTTTAAAGTGGCGTAAATTGGTGGTGCGTGAATGCACGCTCAGTCGCCTCAGCAGTGTCCAACTCTTTGCCACCCCCATGGACCGTAACCCACCAGGCTCCACGCTGAGGACAACCTGATTTTTTGGGGTTACCATCTTTTGCAAACAGACTCATGACTCAGAGGGGAGGTGTAGGGTTGAGGTTAAGTATTAAAGAGTGTTAACGATAAGGTTCCGGTCCCAAGGGGGATGGAAATGTAGGTTTATTTTGTGGAAATCCTGCTGTTGAGGACTGGTCACACAGAAGGGAGAACAGCATAGCTCTGTGAGAGACTGCTCCAGTCCAGGGTCTACTCCATGACTGTGTTTCAAGTTCATCCCAACTTCATTCAAAGATGCTATCTCCAAATACAGTCACAGTCCAAGGTATTAAGGGTTAGGACTTCAACATTTGGATTTTAGTGGCAATGGGGCTCAACTCAAGATACCCTGTGAGGATTCAGGTGTAGAATCAGCAAGACTGACAGGTGTTTGGGAGCCACAGCAAGGAAAGAGGAGGATCCTGAGAGAAAAGGATGGGGAAGTCCCAGATGTGACATTCAAATAAGGTTCGTGATGTGGACTATTCTCTATTGGCTGTGCTGTCTCGGGCAGACATGACTCCTGGAAATGCCAAGTGGTTCCAGCTGCTTATTCCTCAATGCATGGCCCAGACCAGAAACACTGAACCTTCCCAGAGCCCTGTTAGAAATGCAATCAATGGCCCTACCCCAGACCTACCAAACCAGCCTGCAGAGTAACAAGATTCCTAGGCGATTCCTGCTCTGATTTAAGTCTGAGAAGCACTGTTCTAGACTCTCAACTTCTTCCTGCCTTCTTCCCCAACAGAAGCCAGGATTTCCAGAATTGATTCCTGTTCAGAAGCCCCCTCCCCAATTTGGTTCCCTCCCTGTAGATAAACTTGTGAGGCCACCTATGCAATTAAGTTATAAAAAGACCCTAGGAAGTTCTTTTATCAAACTGGTTTGCAGCCAATTGATTTCCTGCTTGTGCAACTGTGCTCAGTGATGGGCCGTTTTAATAGGAAGTGAAATTAGCTCAGGAACCCGGCTCCATCTTTCTCAGCCAGGCTGCCTTCAGAGATGAACTCTGGAGGAGCCAGCTCACACTGAGGTCCTGGCCACTTGGCCTCCCCGGGATGCTGGGAAGTGATGAAGGAAGTGCTAGGAGAGGCACTGAAATGGCTTGAGCTCTAAACTGAGAATCAGTGGAGGAGATGCAATGCAGGCGCCCAGTGGAGGGAAAGGAGGGACCTGCCACCACTGTCCCAAGGCCCACGACCCCAATGGAGGTCAGGTCAGTCACTGCACTTCCTAAGAGAGAAAGGAGGCTCCGAGCTGTTAAGTGCTCTATCACACAGCAAATGAACAGAGGAGCCAGGATTTGAACCCAGCCATCTGATAACAGCAGCTGGCTGCCTACCCTTCACCAGGGGTGAGGCTCAGTTATTGTGATGGGGTTGTCAAGGCAACATTCATTTCTGCCTTGCAGAACCTCTGCCTTGCAGAGGTCTTGCAAAAAGGTTTCTCTATCAGGTTGTTCCATCTTTTCCTGGAGGTCCTGCCCCTCCGGCTGGAAATGCTGAGTGTTGGGGAAAGTGGCTCTGAGAGGCTTAGAAGAGTCTTTGGGAGGATCAGTGGGCTAAGGAGTAAGAAGGGCCCCCCCAGGGTGTCAGCTCCAGGAGGGCTGCGCCAGGCAGAGGGCATCATCCATCCAGCCGGCAGCCGCCTCCGCTAATTAGGGAAGCTTATCCCAGGGCATCACGGGGTTTGTTTAGCTTTCAGATCCCGTCTCTCCCACTGACTACAGTCCCTGGCAAGGACCTGATTTCCTAATGAGATGTGGACAGCTTCTTTCACCCTCAGAGCCTGATTTTAACCCCGGGAAAGCAAAGCACATCTGCCACCTGTTGGCATCCCTCCGATGGCCATGGACGAATGAGAGGATATGAGAGAAGGTGAGATACTGGCAGAGACGGGCCTGCCAGCAAAACCATGAGGACCATCCTCTCTCCCTAAGCCTCAGTGTCAGATGGAAATAACAATACCAGCCACCCCCTCACCCCCACAGGGACACCAGTGCCTTGGACCCATGGTGCATTGACTCACGGAGAGTCGGCTGTCCTGGTGTGTTTGCTGGAGCCACTCATTTGTTCCCCCAAGGCCAACCTCCACCTGCCCTGTGCCTGGGAAGGTTCACCGTCATGGACTGTAGTGGCGGCTCCCCTTCTCCATGGGCCGGAGGGAGACAGACCTCACAGGACAGCACAGACAGGAGGAAAGGGAGAGGAGAGTGTCCTCCCGACTCCCTCTCTGCTGGAATGTGGGCGGGCAGTGACCTCCCCTGAAGGTCACAGCCATGCCTAGGAACCCCCATTCCCTTGGCCCCTTGAGGCCTGGGGAGGCGGTAACAGCCCCCCACCCCACTGTTGCTGGCTCCAGGGCACTGTGACTTCGCCCATCTGCCTCTCGTCATCACGCCCTGTCTCATAAACAGTCCCCAGGTGGTTGGATGGCATCATTGACTCAATGGACATGAGTCTGAGCATCTGAGCAAACTCCAGGAGATGGTGAAGTACAGGGAAGCCTGGCGTGCTACAGTCCATGGGGCCACAAAGAGTCAGACATGACTGAGCGACTCAACAACACAACAATCCTAAACTCTCTCCAGTTCTCCCACAAGTGCACGTCAGGTTTCTGCAGGGACCCTGACCCACACAGAATCTGATTTATTTGGTCACTAACCTTCAAACATAATTGTAAATAATAGGTGTTACTAGCTTTCTATTGGAGATAAGAAAACTGAGGATTAGACCTCAAATCTGCATAAACAGCCCAAGGCCATACATTAGCTAACAGGATTGTCAACATATGGAGTCTAATCTACATTTGTGACCCATGAGTCAAAATGAGTAAGTGCTTATTGAATGCAGGAGGAAATGAAAGACTGAATGAACCCATTTCCCCCCGCCCTCTCTAATCTATGGTTTAAAACTGGCTGTGTTCCAGGACTTCAAGTGTGCTTCATCCACAGCTCACAAGAATCATTGCTTAGAGCCACCTATAACCCCAGGGCTTCCCTGGCGGCTCAGTTGGTAAAGATTCCGCCTGCAATGCAGGAGACTGTCTGCAATACAGGAGACCCAGGTTTGATCCCTGGGTCAGGAAGCTCCCCGTGGAGAAGGAAACAGCCACTCACTCCCGTATTCTTGCCTGGGAAAATCCCATGGACAGACAAGCCTGGCGGGCTACAGTCCACAAGGTCGCAGAGAGTCAGACACGACTGAGCGACTAAACCATAGTCACCACCCTGTAATGTGGGTCTCCTCAAAGACCCTTGCCCCCTCTCCAGCTTTCAGGCCAACTTGATACTAGATCAGCTTCTTCTAAGATCACCATTTTTTTTTTTGAGAACTCAGTGTTCCCCAAACTGTATTTTTCCACCCCAGAGCCTCCAAGTTACAGCAACTCAGTCCTCTGCACTTTATCTACAAAATTTTCCAATATACTGCGATTTTAGTGGGACTATTAAAAACCTGTCAGAGAAATGCTGGTAATGGCAAAAACATTTCTCTGGGGCCGTCAATTTCCCCACATATCCATCAGTGCTGCCCTGCACGACAAGGAAGCCCTCATTTAGAATGTGTCAATTCTGGTTATTAATGTGGGGAAAACACCTGCTAAGTATGTTTGTCTGGAGGTGAGCTTGGCAGGACACGAGGGCAGCAGCAGCCGGGACTGCAGAGAAAACGCTGGTGCTCAGGGCCAGCTCTAGGAGAGGCCACCATGATTAATGAGAACGTGGCAACCACAGCACGCATGGAGCAGAAGGGGGTGGGGCAGAGCGGGGAGGGTCGACCCAGCATGCAGAGGGCAGGCTCCCCCTGGATTGCACGGAATGAATTCCTGCTTGGGGTCCACAGCACGCTGACATGTTCATTAGTCCTCAGATTTATGAGCTCGTGAAGTGCCCTGGAAACTCCCTACAAAACAGTCCTCAGGGTTCAAACCTTATCAATGAACAGAATAGCTGTGCTTTGTTGTTTCACTAACTAAAATGCCTTGACTTGATCACTACCACCATTAAACCAAGCGTAGGCACTCACTTGTGTACTGTTCCATTTGTCTGTCCATCCATCCATCTATCCACACATTCATGTAGTAATGTTTGTCCTGCCTCTTTCTCTCTTACTTTCTCCATCCATCCACCCATCCATCCATCCATCCATCCATCCATCCATCCATCCAACCATCCATCCATCCACCCATCCATCCATCCATCCATCCACCCATCCATCCATCCATCCATCCAACTAACCATCCATCCATCCATCCATCCATCCACTCATCCATCCATCCATCCAACTAACCATTCATCCATCCATATATGGAAGCTTGTCCTACCTCTCTTTCTCTCCCCTCACTCTCTCTATCTTTCCACCCAGCCAACAATCCATTCATTAACTAATGAATTTATTTCTTCACTCGACAGGCACTAAATGAACCATTACTCAATCCCAGACAACATGGCAGTCACCAAGGATACCAAGATGAATCGGACATGGGTCCTTGACCTTAAGGAGCTCTCAGTCTAGAGAAGGAAACAGACGTGAATATGGGTAAAAGGCCCCAGGAAAAATGAAGATAGCAGCAGACCATCAGCAGTGCTGGGGCAGGACTGCCCAGGGGAAATCTCAGAGCTGGGTCTTGAAAGATGAGCAAGGAGAGTTGGACAAGTAGAGAAGAGCGTGTGTTGGATGAGTTGGGATGGCCACGGTCATTCTGGGCAGAGAGAGCAGCATATACAAAGGCATGGAAGTTTGATCACTGGTGAGAACTAAGAGGTGAGGCAGAAGACTGAGAAGGAAAGTAAGATGCTTTCTGATGTCTTGAAACACCTGAATGAAGCAACATAATCATGGTGAAACATGAAGTCCTAGAGTTGAAAAACACATCCTTTTCAACTTGTCGTATCCCTTCCATACCTAATCGTTGTTGTTATGTTTAGTTGTTAAGTCGTGTCTGACTCTTGGCAACCCCATGGACTGTAACCCACCAGGCTCCTCTGTCCATGGGATTTTCCACACAAGAATGCCATTTCCTTCCCCAGGGGATCTTCCTGACCTGATATATACTACCTTAAGTATAGGGGGGAACTTAATAACTATTTGTAGAATTCCATCATTTTATTAACTCAGCTCTGTTTCAACAGGTGTGTAATGAATGCTCATGAGGTATGCCCAGGACAGAGGCACACAGGTGGGCACCTGTTAACCCCAATACCTCAGGGCTGAGCACACAGTGCCTGGCATCTTGCAGATTCTCCACGACTATATGTTCAGTGAAAGAATGAATGTCAAGTGTCATGTATACGTTTCATGGTCATGATATCATGTTAATGCTTCAGTTCAGTTCAGTTCAGTTCAGTCGCTCAGTTGTTTCCAACGCTTTGCGACCCCATGGACTGCAGCACCCCAGGCCTTCCTGTCCATCATCAGCTCCCGAAGTTTACTCAAACTCATGTCCATCGAGTCAGTGATGCTATCCAATTATCTCATCCTTTGTCATCCCCTTCTCCTCCTGCCTTCAATCTTTCCCAGCATCACGGTCTTCTCAAATGAGTCAGTTCTTCACATGAGGTGGCCAAAGTACTGGAGTTTCAGCTTCAACATCAGTCCTTCCAATGAACACCCAGGACTGATCTCCTTTAGGATGGACTGGTTGGATCTCCCTGCAGTTCAAGGGACTCTCAAGAGTCGTCTCCAACAACACAGTTCAAAAGCATCAATTCTTCAGCACTCAGCTTTCTTTACAGTCCAACTCTCATATCCATACATGACTACTGGAAAAACCATAGTTTGACTAGATGGACCTTTGTTGGCAAAGTAATGTCTCTGCTTTTTAATATGCTGTCTAGGTTGGCCATAGCTTTTCTGCCAAGGAGCAAGCATCTTTTAATTTCATGGCTGTACTCACCATCTGCAGTGATTTTGGAGCCCCCCAAAATAAAGTCTGTCCCTGTTTCCACTGTTTCCCCATCTATTTGCCATGAAGTGATGGGAGCAGATGCCATGATCTTCTTTTTCTGAATGTTGAGTTTTAAGCCAATTTTTTCACTTTCCTTTTTCACTTTCATCGAGTCTCTTTAGTTCTTCTTCACTTTCTGCCATAAGGCTGGTGTCATCTGCATATCTGAAGTTACTGATATTTCTCCTGGCAATCTTGATTCCAGCTTGTGCTTCATCCAGCCCAGAGTTTCTCAACATGTACTCTGCATATAAGTTAAAGAAGCACGGTGACAATATAGAGCCTTGAGATACTCCTTTCCCTAATTGGAACCAATCTGTTGTTCCATGTCTGGTTCTAACTGTTGCTTCCTGACCTGCATACAGGTTTCTCAGGAGGCAGGTCAGGTGGCCTGGTAATCCCATCTCTTTCAGAATTTTCCACAGTTTGTTATGATCCCTGGTGGCTCAGATGGTAAAGCGTCTGTCTACAATGCGGGAGACCCGGGTTTGATCCCTGGGTCGGGAAGATCCCCTGGAGAAGGAAATGGCAGCCCACTCTAGTACTCTTGCCTGGAAGATTCCATGGACGGAGGAGCCTGGTGGGCTACAGTCTATGGGGTCGCAAAGAGTTGGACACGACTGAGCGACTCCACCACCACACAGTCCGACTATTTGGCATAGTCAATGAAACAGAAGTCGATGTTTCTGGCATTCTCTTGCTTTTTTGATGTTCCAACAGATGTTGGCAATTTGATCTCTGGTTCACCTGCCTTTTCTAAAAGTCTATAAGTTTCTGGAAGTTCACAGTTAATGTACGGTTGAAGCCTGGCTTAGAGAATTTTCAGCATTACTTTACTAGTATGTGAGATAAGTGCAATTATGTGGTAGTTTGAGCATTGTTTGGCATGACCTTTCTTTGGGATTGGAATGAAAACTGACCTTTTCCAGACCTGTGGCGACTGCTGAGTTTTCCAAATTTGCTGGCATATTGAGTGCAGCATTTTCACAGCGTCATCTTTCAGGATTTGAAAATAGCTCAACTGAAATTCCATCACCTCCACTAGCTTTGTTCATAGTGATGCATCCTAAGGCCCACTTGACTTCACATTCCAGGATTTCTGGCTCTAGGTGAGTGACTGTGGTTATCTGGGTCATGAAGATCTTTTTTGAACAGTTCTTCTGTGTATTCTTGCCACCTCTTCTTAATATCTTCTGCTTCTGTTAGGTCCATACCATTTCTGCCCTTCATTGTGCCTATCTTTACATGAAATAGTCCCTTGGTATCTCTAATTTTCTTGAAGAGAACTCTAGTCTTTCCACTCTATTGTTTTCCTCTATTTCTTTGCATTGATTCCTGAGGAAGGCTTTCTTATCTCTCCTTGCTATTCTTTAGAACCCTGCATTCAAATGGGTGTATCTTTCCTTTTCTCCTTTGCCTTTTTGCTTCTCTTCTTTTCTCAGCTATTTGTATGGCCTCCTCAGACAACCATTTTGCTTTTTTGCATTTCTTTTTCTTGAGGATGGTCTTGATCCCTGCCTCCTGTACAATGTCATGGACCTCCATCCATAGTTCTTCAGGCACTCTGTCTATCAGATCTAATCCCTTGAATCTATTTCTCACTTGCACTGTATAATTGTAAGGGATTTGACTTAGGTCATACCTGAATGGTCTAGTGGTTTTCCCTACTTTCTTCAATTTAAGTCTGAAGTTGGCAATAAGGAGTTCATGATCTGAGCCACAGTTAGCTCCCAGTCTTGTTTTTGCTGACTGTATAGAGCTTCTCCATCTTTGGCTTCAAAGAATATAATCAATCTGATTTCAGTATTGACCATCTGGTGATATCCATGTGTAGAGTCTTTTCTTGTGTTGTTGAGAGAAGGTGTTTGCTATGACCACTGCGTTCTCTTGGCAAAACTCTATTAATCTTTGCCCTACTTCATTCTGTACTCCAAGGCCAAATCTGCCTGTTACTCCAGGTATTTCTTGACTTCCTACTATTGCATTCCAGTCCCCAATAATGAAATTGACATCTTTTTGAATGTTAGTTCTAGAAGGTCTTGTAGGTCTTCATAGAACCGTTCAACTTCAGCTTCTTCGGCATTACTGTTTCGGGCATAGACTTGGATTACCGTGATAACTGAATGGTTTGCCAATGGGAGATAGTAAAGGACAGGGAAATCTGGCATGCTGCAGTCCATGGGGTTGCAAAGAGTTGGACATGGCTGAGCTAGTGAACAACAACAATTAAGTAAACAGAATAGATATCCTCAGAAGAGATACATGATCCATGTACATTTCATGGTGAAAAGCATAAAGGTGAGTAATTAGAGCACAACACACAGCTTCCAATTCTTGTTGCCCTGATAACAACCCAGCAGAGATGCTGCTATCCTGTGATGCTGAACTATTAAAGCCTCCCATTGCCAGCTTGTTAAAGCCCCCATGCCTCTGCCTCTGCCGTGCCAGCCCCCTGGAAGCCCTGCACCTCCCTGATGCACCTGGGGAACAAATCTTCTCATCCTTTGCAACCAAACCCAAATATCTCGTTCTCATCAAAGCCTTCTCTGACCCTCGCTGGCATGTATGTGGCACACAGCAGGCATAAACCAACTCTGCTTGGAGGGTCAGATGAATCATAATTTATTGTTTGAATTCTCCAAGGGAAAAATCTGTCTTATTTATCCTACTACTAATGGGAACTAATATCATAGCAACATCTATGGGCAGGAACTATGATAAACAAGTCACATGCAACATTTCCATGACGTCTCACAGCAACCCTACTTGTCACATTTATCCCTGATTTTCAGGTAAGGAAATGGAGATTCAGAGTGGTTAAGTAACATGTCCAGCGTCACACAGCTATGAAGTGCTGACAACAGTATTCAAACCCAGGCTGTCTTCTTCACTATAGATTCCCAGGGCCTAGCACACAGTAGATGCACAATAAAGGCTATTTGAGAGAACAAATGGTGCGTATTTACTGGAAGCCTCCCCTCCCGTGTCGTATCCAATTACCTTCAAGCAGATGGAGTGAGGACACCCTTCAAGCCCTTGTCCTGCTTGTCCTAAGGCCTCATGACTTACCTCGAAGTCAATATTTCATTATGAGCCCATCATGCAGGTCAGTGTAATAATTAATGACTATCTGCTGGTGTGACTGCTTATCGTATTTTAGCTTAATTCCAATAAAATCTAAATGGCCTATTAATTTTCCTAATAAATTTAGATATGGCCTCTGACCGCAATCTGGCTTTGATTAGCTAACAAAATATTTGAAGATGGGCCAAGCTGGCTCTTTCAAATATTTCAAGCAAATAACACTTAACTGGATTTAGGATTCTCTGAGTCAAGCTTATGGCTGTGCTCAGCAGTGAATAAGGCAAGAGGACAGCTTCATAATTGGCCCCCAGCTTCCCAGAGTCAAGCTGCCCTGGGGAGCAAGCCATCTAGACCAAGGTTTGGAAGTCAAATGTGACCAGGACAACACAAATATGTCCTTGGTTACAGGAAGGGCAGGGATGGAGCAGCAGGTGAGTAACTTCTCAGGAACACTCACAGGGGAGTCCCACACAGAGGATGCACCTTTCTGAGACTGCCTGCCCCAGAGATGTTCCAAAATGCTCCACCACTAATGAGAATCCAGCATATGGCTTATACCTCCAGAGGTCCAAAAGGAAATCAGGAGAGATGGGAAATGAGCATGTTCTTCCACAGGCTCCTTGCAGGATGGGTTCCTCCTACTCTTCAGGTCTCCCTGTAAATGTCAAGCTGCAAGGTGCTTTCCAACCCCGCCTCCCTCATAAAAGTGACCCCTCATTCCCCTCAATCAGTTATCACAAAGCCCTGTTCAATTTTCTTCATAGCACTTATTAGTAGGCTCTGCAATCTTTCATAGGAATTTTATGTATGTTTGTCTTTTGCACCCCACCCTAACCCTTCAGTAGGACTTCAAGTTCAAAAGGGCAGAGACCTTGCACAGTGTTTAATGCATAGTAGATGCTCAATAAATATTTGCTGGATGAGTAAATAATTGGTGAATGAATGATGATGGGTTGAAGAATAATGAGAGAGGGTCACACAGAGGTCAATATGAAAGAAGAAGCAACAGAGATGGAGCCCTACCAGGTCTGGAGTCAGACAGAGCTGGGTCTGAATTTTGGCACTGCCTCTTGCTAGCTAGATGGCCATAATAAATTACTTAATTGCTCTGTACCTCAGTTTCTTCATCTGTAAAATGGGGTCAATAGCAGTGCCTCCCTTGTAGACAGTATTCAATGTGTTGATATGTAAAACGCTCATGAGCTCATTAGTGCTCATGAAAGGTTAGCGGTTACTGTCATCCTCCTCCTACTCCTCCTCCTCATTGACATCAACATCATCATCCTCAAGATCATCATCCTCATCATCCTCTTCACCCTTATCAACAGCATCAGTATCATCATCACCCTCATCAAGAACATCATCCTCATCAACAGCAGCAATATCATCATCAACATCCTCCTCCTCATCATCAATATCATCATCATCATCACCCTCATCAATCTCCTCCTCCTCCTCCTCATTTTCATCACCCTCATCCTCATCATTACCATCACCATCATCACCCTCTGGGATGGGGTCTTCCACTCTAGCCTTATTCTAGCTCATCTTCAAAACCTAATCTGTGCAGTACCACTCCTCTGATACCCTATGATACTCTTTTTCTTTTTTTCCCATCCCCATGATACTCTTTGAGGCCACAGATCTTTTTGTGTGTGAGTGTGTGTGTGTGTGTGTGTGTATCACACAGTTTATTTACCTATTCACCGGCTAGATGTTTGGGTTGTTTCCAGCTTTTAGCAATTATAAACACAAATGCCATGAACATTCACATATGGGTTTTATGTGAACACAACTTTTCATTTCTCTTGGGTAAATACTCAGAAGAGGAATTGCTGAGTCTCCTTATTTTACATAAGTTTTTGCTAAACATCTTCATGCTTTCATTTTTGTTCAAATTTAGGATACATATCTAGAAATGGATAACAAATACCAGTCCACAAGACTCCTCAGTCCATTGAATTCTTCAGGCAAGAATACTGGAGTGGGCTGTCATTTCCTTTTCCAGGAGATCTTCCCAACCCAGGGATTGAACCCGGGTCTCCCGTAGTGCACGAAGACTCTTTACCAACTGTGGTCCGTACCCCCGCCGCTCTGCTCACTGGATGCTGATCGATGGGGATCCAGGAGCCCACGAAATGGGCATTCCCAGTTGCAATGGAGACCCCTGAGACCTGGGACCCACTGCCTAGGAGCTCAGAGGAGGCATGCTCCACCCCCGGCATGGGCCAGGTGTGCTTCGGCCATACGCCCACTTCCAGGAGAGGCCTGTGGGGCTCCCTACTGCTGCCAAGTGAAATCCATCCAGGAGCAAATCCACCCCAAGAGACAACCCAAGCTTTTTATCAGCTGTGAAGTGAAGTCGCTCAGTCGTGTCCGACTCTATGTGACCCATGAACTGTAGCCTACCAGGCTCCTCCGTCCATGGAATTTTCCAGGCAAGGGTACTGGAGTGGGTTGCCATTTCCTTCTCCAGAGGCCACAGATCTTATCCCATATTCTTCCACTGTCCTAGGATCTACAAGGAAAAGGGCACCCAATCTTCACAGACACTCACTCTCAGGCTGGACTGATCAGCACAACCCCAATTCCTTATTTGTGGCCTCATTCCTCTGACACATTTGCAGCTCACATCCCCCAGAATCAACTCCATGGAGCTGCAGCTACTTCCCTCCCTATTGAAACCTTTGCATTTCAGAATGCAGCTCCAGATGTTGGTGGGTCTCTTGATGTCAGGGTTCACTCACTGTTCCTGACCCCAACCTGTGAGTGATGATGACCATCCACAACAGCTCAGCAAAGCCCAACCATGCCTTCACATAGAGATAGCTCTTAACCCCACAATCTGAGAGTTGAATTGCAGTACCCACCTATGACCATCTAGAAAGGTTGCTAAGCCTTGTGCAAATGCGAAAGATCAAGTGCAGTGCCAAAGTCTGAAAACGGGGATTATTGATGCAAGTGGTAGGTACTGTCAGAGTTGTCACCAGTAGAATAAGAAAACAACTAACTCATTAGAGAATGAGGGATATTGTGAGACTCTAATGGGTTTGGGGGGCAATAAAAAGAAGCAGATGCTTTCCACTGGACACCAGCAGAAGGGAAGAGCAGAATCATATCTCTTCCAGGATTAAAGTCAGATGTAATGGGCGTGCATGATGGGGAAACTCATCTACCTAGAAGGCCAGAGGAGCCTTCTTGAAGACGGTGAACTTGAGCTGAGACTTGCAGGAGAAATGACCAGGGATCAGGAGGAAACAGAAGTCCACGCTAAGGGACTGGCACACTGAAGACTACAAAGTAGAACAGATCTTAGTCCCAACAGGAAGTGAGAAGCCCAGCATAACTGGGCACAGTAAGTGAGAAGGAGGGAAGAGGAAAGTGAAGTGAGAGCAGAAGTGTGTCTTGAGATTCACTGGTGTCTCCATTGGCTTGGGCCACTGTGACAAAAACACCATAGACTGTGGTTTAAAGCACATTTATTTCTCATTTAGTTCTGGAAGCTGGGAGGTCCAGTTTCAAGATGCTGGCAGACTCGGCATCTGGTAAGGGTCTGCAGGCTTCCTGGTTTGCAGGTGGCTTGCTGCTGTCTCTTCACAAGGCTATGGTGGTGAGGGGAGGGAGTGGGGAAGAAGGAAGGAAGAGAAGGAGGAAGTGGGGGGGAATACTGTCTCTTTTTTTCTTATAAAGATATGCATTCTATCCCTGGGGCTCCATTCTCAAGATCTCATCTAAACCTAAAGGCCCCACCTCCCAGTACCATCCCATCACAGGGATGAGGGTTTCAACACGCATCTTTGGGGGAGATTACACAAACATGCCGTCCATGATGATGGGTGAGGTCTCTCGTTAGATGCTTCCTGTCCATTGCCAGTGATCTGTAGAACAGCACAGTAAGATAGGGATAATTTTTCCTTTTCTCCAGGGGAGAACCTGAGATCGGACCGCTTGAGGAGGCTGGCCCAGAGTCAGCCCAGTGAGAGAGTGGAAGGAGCTTGAAGAGGGGCCAGTTTGCAGCTGCTTCCGCTTCTCACCTCAAGAACCAGACCGATGAGAATGGGTACGCGTCCAGGAAACTCACAGAGAGTGTGTGAGCTGGGATCCCACGGAACGCGGTGAGTCTCCACGGCAGGACCACCGCCTCTTGGCTGCTAATATTTAAGACATGCCACCAGCCTCTGCCGAGATTTAATATTGGTTTAGCAGGCAGGAGTTAATTAAATGTTAATGTTCAGTCACTTGAAATTAAACATTAGGAATCTCAGCCTTATTTGTAAGTTTCTTAAGCTATCATTAAGGTGTTCTGGCTGGTTCCCCCCTCGCCAGGCCTCCCGACTCCTCCGGCTGCATCCCCCATCCACAGGCAAACTCATTTCCCTCACCACATGCCTTGACACGCGGCATCTGACCTGCCCGACAGCCACACCCCACTGAGCAGATCTAAAAGGCTGAACACACACACTCACGCTGACATCGAGTTTCACCTTAGGTGAGTCTACCTGTAATTCCATATGTAATGTTTTACAGATGACAAAGCACTTTCAGGAAAGTAATTGAATTTGGTCTCATGGTGAGATGATGGCAATGACGATAATGATGCTAGAAGAGGAGGAGCAGGTGGAGAGGAAGGAGGTGAAGGCAAAGAGGGAAGGGAAGGAGGAGGAAGAGATAAGGGAAGACGGACCATCTTTTAAGTGTTTGACATTTGCATTGCCAGGCTCACAGTACCCACAAGGTCCACGTTGTTCTCTCTGACTGCTTTCATTTTACAGATACAGAAACTGAAGCCCAGAGAGATGAAACCATGTGCCCAAGACCACACATGGGCTGGATGTCAAGGCCGAGACTTGAAATGCTCATTCCTTTGACTACAAATGGTCATCTAAATGAGAAAAAGTCAACTTCAGAGAACAAGAGGTTTGATCAAGAACCCACAGTTTTATGATCTTACCCACAATATGAGGAAATAAAGTTCAGAGAAATTAAAAGGCTCACTCAATGCCACAGCTTTGTATGAGGATCAGAGCTAGCATCCTAGATTCCTTTCTCCAAGGAAGTTTTTGAGTGTGCGTATGTACGTGTACACACAGGTTCAGGCTCCCTCCAAACCCAGAACACCCTTGGAACACCTCCCTGATGAGAAGGTCTAGGACACTCCTAGCTCGGCAATTTGCTGAGTTCCTGGTTGCATTTCAGCCCAGAGCACTGCTCTTGAATAGCTAATAGGTGGACAGAAGACCGGGATGGAGGGAGGAGGGGAGACCCTTCATCTCTTCCCAGAAAGTTCCTTCTGGGACTCGGTCAGCTCCAGGACCTTTCAACAGCAAGAAGTTTGTGCCCCTGTACCTCTGCCCAACATGCTGAATTGAAAATCAGGGTAAATCTGCACCAAGGGAGATGTCTAATCAAGGCTCAGGTTGGCATTTCCTTTTCAATGGCATGTTGACAAAACAAGAAAAGACAGAAACAGACACGATTAAGCTGACTTTGGGAGGCCAGCCAGCAAGAAGTGAGAGCAGTGGGAGCTGCCTGTGACCAGCGAGCAGTGGCCAGAGGGGACATTTAGCACAGAGGGCCACACCAGGGCTGCGACCCTGGCCTTTATGAGCTCTGCTCAGAAGACGAAACGCAAAGTTAGAGAAAGATGAGGTCAGCCCCATAGAGAGGGGTTGGTGGGGCACATAGCCAGAGGTTTACAAAACATGAGGTTTATATGCTGTGGATGCAAAGAGCCGACTCATTGGAAAAGACCTTGATGCTGGAATGGGAAACACTGAAGGCAGGAGGAGAAGGGGACGACAGAGGATGAGATGGTTGGATGGCATCACCGACTCAATGGACATGAGTTTGAGCAAGCTCTAGGAGATAGTGAAGGTCAAGGAAGCCTGGTGCGCTCCAGTCCATGGGGTTGCAAAGAGCTGGATATGACTGAGTGACTGAACAACCATATTAAGCTGTGGTGCTATCTCTACAGTATATTCAAAAGAACTTAGGAAAGGATTACAGAGGGTTAGAACACGAATAGTAACAGCGATGACCATTTACAGAGAAGCTGCTCTGTGCCAGGATTACACACAAAAAACACCACTTCTTCAAAGATGGTTCTGCCCATAGTCTCTTTCACAGACCCTGAGACTGAGGTCCCAAGATGCTATATCGCTTGTCAAAGATAACCAATTGTGAGGGAGTCAGAAACCATCTCTTCTATATTGCTGGTTTCATAGGAGAGGAAACAGGTTCCATGAGGACAGAGCACTACCAAGGGCATCCTGAACATCCCTGGCATCCTGGGAGCCTCCAAGCCTCAGAGGCAACCCCAGGAGATCCAGATGGTGAGCTCAGTCACCTTGCTGGTTATCTACAAAGTAACCATTTGGGCCATAGCAGCAATCATGATTTTCCCTACCTCTTTATTTTCAAAGAGAACAAAGTCCCTTCAAGTGGAAATCAAGCAAAGGGTATTTAGGTGGGTCAAACATTTCATAGCATGGCGGGAGCACTTCCTTTTGAATACATGAGGACCAACCTCTGCATTGGTTAAATTTTTCTACTCTGCAAAATGTAGTCTGGGGCCAGAAAGATCTGGCTTTGGATCAGCTCTAATACCCACTGCTATGTGGCTGTAGGAAAATCTTGTAACTTTGCTAAGCCTAACTGTTCCTGGAAATGGAAGAGTTAGCCCATCAGCCCACAAATCTTTGAAAGCCTGCTGTGTGTCAGGCATGTTGTAGGTGCTGAAAGGAGAGCCATGGAAAGACAGACCAAAATTCAGAGCTCTTGGCTAGTATCTGAATGGAGATAATGAGCTTCCCTGATGGCTTAGCAGGTAAAGAATCCACCTGCAATGCAGGAGACACAGGAGATGAGGGTTTGATCCCTGGGCTGGGAATATGCCCTGGAGAAGGAAATGACAATCTGCTGCAGTATTCTTGCCTAAAAACTCCCAAGAACAGAGAAGTCTGATGGGCTACAGTCCAAAGGGTCACAGAGTCAAACACGACTGAGCGACTAAGCATAGCACAACGACAAAAATATACAAGAGGACTCAGGCTGTAGGTTTGCTATGAGGATTCGAGATTCAGCATTTTAAGGTGTCAGAACAGTGACTTCTGGTGGGCCATCACACACAGAGGATGTCTGTTAAAATAATATAATTACGGGGAGTTCTCTATTGGTCCAGCAGTTAGGACTTGGTACTTCCACTGCAGGGACTATGCATTCAATCCCTGATCAGGGAACTAAGACCCCTGCAAGCTTCATAGTGCAGTCAAAACAATCATAATAAATACTATAATTATGACTATCATTCTCCTGATCATTTTTTTTTTTTTTAATCAGGTGTGTCGTCGCTCAGTCGTGTCCAACTCTTTGTGACTCCATGGATTGTAGCCTGCGGGGCTCCTCTGTCCACAGGATTTTCCAGGCAAGAGTACTGGAGTGGGTTGCCATTTCCTTCTCCAGGGGATCTTCCCGACCCAGGGATTGAACCCGGGTCTCCTGCATTGCAGGCAGACGCTTTACCCTTTAAGCCACCAGGGAAGCCCTAACAGGTAGAACTACATAATTTTTAGGGCAATAGAGAATTTGAAAAGAAAATAGTTGTTTCTATAGTTTGGTGAGCATGTAAGCATGAGTTTTGTTTTTTTCCTCTCCCCTCTTTTCTAGATCCCAATATAGGTCATTACAGAGTACTCAGTAGAGGTCCCTGTGCTGTACAGCTGGTCCTCATTAGTTGCCTGTTTGACACATAGCAGTGTGTATATGGCGACGCCAATCTCCCAGTTTATCTCTCTCCTCCTCCTTCCGACCTTGGTAACCATAGGTCTGTTTTCTGCATCTGTGAGTCAATTTCTGTTGAGGTTCCTTTGTTAAGCACGAAGGTTTTGATGATCTAGCTGACTTGCTGTGTAAGGCATTGAAAGCAAGGCCCCACATCCACCTCCCACAAAGTAGCACAGGGGTGTGAGAGCAGATGCAGAGAGCGTGGTGCAGCCTCCGGCCACTGCAGACAGGACCACGGTGATGCTCGGGTGCGCGCCACGAGCCAGGCACACAACACTCCTCTTCTGTCTCTTTCCACTGTCACCGTGGCTCCCCACGCAGTCGGTGCTTTGTCTTCCTTCTCTCAAGGAGGAGGAGGATGCGTGGAGAGGGTAGGAACTGCTTTCCCCCGGTGGGGCCAGGATGTGACCCCAGCCCCTGACAACACCAAGGGCTCTGTTCTTTTCCCTGCATGTGTGTCTTTTTTTTTTTTTTTAGCATTATGAGTCATTTTCTTTTCATGATCCTTTTTTTAAAAGACTGACCTTGCCACTTCTGGAGGGGAAAGAGACAAAAATAAAGCTCTCCGCATACTCCCACCCTGCTCTGTAAGGTCTCCGCAACTTTGACATCAGAAAATGCAGAGATTTCTCCCACTCACAAGCCTTGACCATATACCCCAGCATACCCTCCTTCCTGAGAACATAGGTACTGGCATTTCCCAGCTCCCTTGCAGCTAGGCAGGGCCCTGTGACTGGGTTACAGTGGAGAGAGCATGAAGGGAAGGACTACTCACTATGCCCAGGCCTGGTCGGTACAAATTCTCCAAGAGACCCTCACTCTCTTTTCCCTTGGAGGCCGGAAAGTGAAGATGGAGGAGCCACAGAGCAGTAGAAGCCGGGGTCTAAGTAATTGCAAGGTTTGTCTGTTACAGCAGCACACGTCATGTTAGCCAGCATATCTCACTGGGAGGCAGGTTCCTTTCCTTAAGGGTAAGACTCATGTCTCATTATAATCTATACTCTAGGCCCCCAGCAAGAGGCCTGGCACATAGTAAATTCAGGAAGGCTGGCCGGGGTTGGGTGGGGGGTGTCGCTTAGGGGAAAAGGTTCTGAGATCAGGTCAGCCTGGGTCTGAGCACCAGCTCTGACACTCATGAGCTGTGGGAGACTTTGGCGAAGATGAGTTAACCTCCCCAGGTTCACCTTCTCATTGGTAAGAGAGTGAAACTAACTGTCAACACATAGTCATGACAATATACAGTTATGGGTCTTAAGATATGGTGGGGGAGAGTGCTTGTCATATAAAGAGCATGCAACAAGCCTGGGAAATCCCATGGACGGAGGAGTCTGGCAGACTACAGTCTATGTGGTCGCAAAGAGTTGGGCATGACTGAGCAACTAGACAACAAGAAGCGCTTGGTAGCTGGTAAAATACTGCTGTTACTGCTGATTAAACTGTTGCTGTTAAGTGCCCGACAGTAACAGCCTGAACATGACCTTGAATATACCCACATGTGCATGCACACACACACACCCACTCACACACACACACAAAAAAAAAACATACAAATATGCAGGCATCTAAACTCCCTAAGGTGGCCTCCACTTCTTCTAAATAACAATCATGGCTCTGTCCCTTTTTCACAAGCATTTGCCATCACCATTCACAGCTTCTCCTTCTCCACCTCACCCTCCTCAATGCCACTGGCTCCCTGAGTTCTTAGAAATTATAATTAATTCATACTCTGGACTCTCAGGATTATAAGGTATTATAGGATGGCAGAGCTAAGACAAATGCTTTAATTCACCAGCTGCCATGTATTTAATTAGAGATTCCGATGAATCCTCCTTACACAGATAGGCCTTCTTACTCCGTGTTGCAGGAGAGAGGGAGAGAGAGGTGCGGGAAGGATTTGTGCACAAAGCCTCCAGGACTCTCAAACTTCTGGCCAGCACGAACAGCTTATCTGGCACCTGAGAATCAACTGGAAGGGGAGCAGTGCCGGCTGACAGCCCTTGCTGTGTGTGCTGGATACTGGAGATGTCTTTGAAGAAGCTTCTCTATTTCTGAGACACAGGAAAGCTCTCCACATGGGGGTGGAGTGGGGTGCATTTTTCCCCCAGATCTGAACTGCTTCTGGAACCTCTTATAATTTTTTATTGTAATTTTGGGTGGTAGAAGAAAAAGGGTTTGACGCTCATCGACAGGATCATTCTCAGGATGGGTGGGGTGTGTGTGTGTGTGTGTGTGTCACAGTCACTGATGAAGCTGACAGCTTGGTAAATAAGGCTTATTAAAAAGAAAATACATCACTTTGCCGACAAAGGTCCATATGGTCAAAGCTATGGTTTTTCCAGCAGTCACTTAAGGATTTGAGAGTTGGACCAAAAGAAGGCTGAACACTGAAGAATAGATGCTTTCGAATTGTGGTGCCGGAGAAGACTCTTGAGAGTCCCTTGGACTGCAAGGAGAACAAACCAGTCCATCCTAAGGGAAATCAACCCTGAATATTCATTGGAAGGACTGATGCTGAAGTTGAAGCTCCAACACCCTGGCCATTTGATGCGAAGAGCCATCTCATTGGGAAAGACTGTGATGCTGGGCAAGATTGAAGGCAAGAGGAGAAGGGGGAGGCAGAAGATGAGATGGTTAGGTAGCATCATCAACTCAATGGACACGAGTCTGAGCAAACTCTGGGAGATAGTGAAGGACAGGGGAGCCTGGCATGCTGCCGTCCATGGGGTCACAAAGAGTTGGACACAACTTAGCAACTGAACAACAACAACCCACCACAAGCTGCTAACACCTCACTGTTCCACTGAGTGATTTAGACAGAGAACGATGTTGCATCTCCTAGGGCATAAATTCCTTGTGCAGAACGTTATCAGGATGTATCATTGGTCTTCCATCTAATTCACCAGGAGACACTTCTGTATGCGCCAGAGAATACCTATGATGCTCATTAGTACCAGGTTCCCAAGGAGAAGAATCCCAGGTAACTGCGTCCTTGGGGTTTTCATATGCTCCCTTTTCTCACAACGGACGGCCCTGTACAGTTATTACAAGGTCTCCCTCACAAAGGGAAATACCATCAGCCCTTCTTGTCTCATCCCACCTTTCTGACCCCTTCTCTCCCCCACCTCCTAGATGGGGCCAGACTCCCATTTTGCACTGTCATCTCATTAAGAGTTGACATAAAGCTAGTCAGACGTGAAATAGGATGTGATGAGTAGGTGCAGCCAAGCGAGAGAGAAGCATCATTGAGGGTAAAGTCCAGGTTTGAATCTCAGCCAAGGAGCAGGCTGAGGAGATTGAATTTCACCCTCAGGGCAAGATCTTTGGGGACCTTCTGGAGAAATTACAGGCTCATCTATGGGGCCTTCTATCCTCATGGGTGGAGAAGGGCCAAGGTAATGAGAGTGTAAATGAAGAGAGGCAGGTTTATTCAAGAAACTGAAGATACTCTCCAGAGAACCTGAGAGTTTACTGGATCTAGGAAGTAAGAAGACTCGGGAGAGTCCCTTGGACAGCAAGGAAATCAAAGCAGTTAATCCAAAAGGAAATCAACCCTGAATATTCACTGGAAGGACTGATGCTGAAGTTGAAGCTCCAGTAAATACTTTGGCCACCTGATGTGACGAGCCAACTCAAGGGAAAAGACCCTGATGCTGGGAAAGATTGAGGGCAGGAGGAGAAGGTGACAACAGAGGATGAGAAGACTGGTTGGCATCACTGACCCAGTGGATATGAACTTGAGCAAATTCCAGAAATTAGTGAAGGACAGGGAAGCCTGGTGTGCTGCAGTCCATGGGGTCACATTAGTTGGACATGACTTAGTAACTAAGGAATAACAACAACAAGTAAGGGAGACGCATCATCAAAGATGAGGGTCTGGGGAGGGGGGTGGTGGGGGGCCATTAGCTGAGAAGGAAATCAGAAGGATGGACAACACACAGCAGGGGTCATTGAATATCCCATGTCTTCAGCTCTTCTCTTGGGAATTTATCTTAGGGAGAATTCAGTGCAAGATAAAAATATCTCTATCTTGTATGCCCTTAAGTACTTGTAACAACAGCATCTGTAAAATGTTGGCTGCTGCTGCTGTTGAGTCACTAAGTCATGTCTGACTCTGTGTGACCCCATGGACTGTTTCCCGCCAGGTTCCTCTGTCCATGGGATTTCCCAGGCAAGAAGACTGGAGTGGGTTGCCATTTCCTTCTCCAGGGGATCTTCCTGACCCAGGGAGAGAATCCACATCTCCTGCATTGCCAGGCGGATTTTCTACCTCTGAGCCACCATGGAAGCCCCATGAAAAAGTGGACAACGGCTGAGATACCTGATAATGGTAGCACTTACTATGTCCTGTCCCAGGCATTGGTCTGACTGTTCGACACAGAACTGATTCAATTGTAACAACAACCCTACAAAGTCAGTCTTATTATGACCTCTTGGTTGATAAGCAACCAAGGTTTCAAGCCACAATTCAGACCTGGGGATCAGTCTCCCCAGAATGAACCTGGAAATACCATCGCTCTCCTTGACAGGGAGAGGTTCTGGTACATTTGAGTGCATTAGCACACTAGAATTTTAGACAATCACTAAACAATTATTGAGGTAATTCCACGGAAACAAAGGAAATGTGTCTGGTGTATCATTCAATAAGAAATCAGGGGAAATGGTGTGGAAAGTCTGAAAATAATTAGCACAGGTGAGATCGGGGGGAGAATTTACCATGATGAAAACATGTGCTCCTCAGGTGATGGGATTAGGATGACTTATCTCATAAAATTTCCCCATACTACTGTCGATACCCACCTTTTATTTAATGAAAAAGTCCGCCCAAGATGACAAGAAAAAGATATAAACTGTAAACCCCAATACATGAAGTACAAACACAGATCAAACTACTTATTAGGGACAGAAATTAGGACAATGGTTGCCTCAGACTGGGGCATCCCGGATTGGCTCAGGATGCTTTCTAAAATGCAGAGAAATGGCCCGTGCACAGGATGAGATGATAGTCACCAAGCTACATATTAATATTTGTCAAAACTCATTGAATTTTACCTTTGAGATCTGTATATTTTATGCAAATTATTTACAGTCCATGGGGTCACAAACAGTTGGACACCACTGAGCAATTAATACACACACACACACGCACACACACACACCACACACACACACACACACACACATATATAGCATGCAAATCATTATCATTGTTTTTTGGTTGCTAAGTCATGTCTGATTCTTTGCGAACCCATGGACTGTCTCCCGCCAGGCTCCTCTGTCCATGGGATTTCCCAGGCGAGAATACTGGAGTGGGTTGCCATGCCCTTCTGCAGGGCATCTTCCTGACACAGGGCTAGAATCCCAGTCTCCTGCAGAGCAGGTGGATTCTTTACCATCTGAGCCACTAGCGAAGCCCAAGTATGGGGAGTGTGATAGTTAATTTTAAGCATCAGCTTGACTAGATCAGCAGAAGTGTAGGTATTTGGTCACAGGCTATTTCTGGGTGTGTCTGGGAGGGTGTTCCCGGACAAGATTAGCACTTGAGTGGTACGCTCAGTAGAGCAGCTTGCCCTCCCCAGTGTGGGTGGGCATCCTCTAGTTCAGGAGGGGGCCTACCTGGAACAAAAGGGGGAGGAAGGAGGAACTCACTCCTTCTTTCCTGCTTGACTACCTTAGCTGGAACCTCTCATCTCATATTGTCCTGCCCCAGGTCTAGGATTTACACCAGTGGCTTCCCTGGTTCTCAGGACTTTGGACTTGTTCTGAATTATATACCAGCTTTCTTGCATCTCCAGCTTGCCAATGGC
Organism: Muntiacus reevesi; assembly: GCF_963930625.1. Taxonomy (NCBI): domain Eukaryota; kingdom Metazoa; phylum Chordata; class Mammalia; order Artiodactyla; family Cervidae; genus Muntiacus; species Muntiacus reevesi. Next base: position 183,988,938 of record NC_089250.1, on the reverse strand, counting down.
AGATCATGGGGCTTCTTAGCCCGCATAATCATGTGAGTTAATCTCTCATAATTAATCAGTCACATAATTAATCAATCCACATACTTGTCTACCTATTTATCTACCTACCTACCTATCTACCCACCCATCCACTCACTTCTCTATCTATTTACTATCTGTCTATCTATCCGTCTATTCATCCAGCCACCCATCTATCTATCCATCCATCCCTCCATCTATCTATCTACCTATTGGTTCTGTCTCTCTGAAGAACCCTAATTCAAGGTGAAGGGAAGACAAGACAAGATCTCTCATCTTGGCACTTCCTTCTTCTCTTTTTCTGTGAGGAGGCCATCATAGAGATGATCCGTGCTATCAAGAACAGTCACCTCATTTCTCTGCCCACGTTTCTCCTAACAGAAGAAGGGAATCTCAACAGGGTGGCACAATCCCCTAGACCAGGGCTCCTCAGAGGACAACCCACAGGCCAGTGTCCGTCTGCCATCAGTTTTTGTAAATGAATTTTACTGGAACACAGCCATGCCCATTTGTCCCCACATCTATGGTTGCTTTTATTCTGCAGCACAGCCTCCAGCTGTGACAGAGACCATAGGGTTGGAAAAGCCCAAAATATTTGTTATCTGGGTCTTTACAGAAAAAAAAAAAAAAAACAAAAAACTTGCTAAGTCCTTCCCTAGAAAACATTTGGGAAAACAGTGGATGTTTGGGGTTGCCGCAGAGACTGAGTTGGGGCCACTCCTGGCGTTTATCTGCATGGAGACTACACTGCATAGGGAGGAACCAGCCTGTCCAGCCCTGTCACAGTGACCCTGCTGAGAAACTTGCTTGCCAAATAGGTTCAGAATCTAGAGAAGGCAGCTACAGTTAAGGCTTAGACTTCCAGGCAAATTAAAGCTCTGCACGATTTCGTTCCCCCCGTTTAGAGAGATTCACTTCCCTCCCCACTTTTTTTTTTTTCTATCTTTAGGCAAGAAGCCTCAGAGAAGCACCCACCTCTTAGCTTCCTTAACTTTATCTAACTTTTCAGTTATTGTTTGACAGCTTGTCTCACAGGTTCTCTTAGGGCCCAGTTTTAGAATCAAGGGGGAGGGTTGCAAAAGTTGCCAAACCCAAGTTTAACAGAAGGAGACAGAAATACCCATCAGGGTTTGAACTTGTTTTATCAAACATTTCCCACCTCTCCCAGCGGGACCCAGGGAGGGTGCTCTGCTCTCCACGTCGGAATCATCACTGTGGGTTGACAAAGCACTTTCTGGATACAGTAGATTGTGCTCTGTGTGGTGGGCTGTGCAGAAGGAGGAATTCCTGGTTTTAAAGAGGAGAAAGCAAAGAAGTGATTTGCTCAAGGTAAAGTGGGTAACCTGAACTTAACCTTGAAGTCACAGGCATTTCTCAGGAGCTCCCTGTTAGCATTGTACTTAAGCAATTTAATGGTGGGATTCCAGAAGCTGAGCAGCCTTTTGAGAGCATGTCAGGCTACAGAATGGGATGGAAGTAGGACAGGATGTAGCCTATTTTGCCTGTGAAAACTTAAGTGTCCGTCTTGGAAGAGACTCAGCATTTTGACAGCTGAGGCTAAGTTTATTCATCTTAATCTCTTTGCATCCTCAATGTCTGGCATTGTACATGATACACAGTAGGCACATAATAAATGCAGGATGGATAAATGAATAAAAGTCATCTCATCTTCCCTATACCCCACTCCAGTACTCTTGCCTGGAAAATCCTATGGACAGAGGAGCCTGGTAGGCTGCAGTCCATGGGGTCGTGAAGAGTTGGACATGACTGAGCAACGTCACTTTCACTTTTCACTTTCATGCCTTGGAGAAGGAAATGGCAACCCACTCCAGTGTTCTTGCCTGGAGAATTCCAGGGACGGGGGATCCTGGTAGGCTGCAGTCCATGGGGTCGTGAAGAGTTGGACGGGACTAAGCAACGTCACTTTCACTTTTCACTTTCATGCCTTGGAGAAGGAAATGGCAACCCACTCCAGTGTTCTTGCCTGGAGAATCCCAGGGACTGGGGAGCCTGGTGGGCTGCCGTCTATGGGGTCGCACAGAGTCGGACACGACTGAAGCGACTTAGCAGCAGCAGCAGCAGCATCTTCTGTATCCTTCCTTCTACCCAGAAAAAATTATAGGCTCCACGGTAAAGAATCTGCCTGCAACGTAGGAGACACTGGAGATACGGGTTCCATCCCTGGGTTGTGAAGCTCTCCTGGAGGAGGAAATGGCAACCCACTCCAGTATTCTTGTCTGGAGAATCCCATGGACAGAGGAGCCTGGCGGGCTACAGTCCCTGGGGTCACAAATAGTTGGACACGACTGAGTGACTGAGTAGCCATGGTACAAAGTATGAAAGAAAATAAAAAGTTACGGCCCACGTGCTTGAAAGATATCCAACACTCTTCTAAGCATATATGTATTTTGGCTCATGTATTCATTTCAACAACTCTCTGAGTTTGGTCCTATTATCATCCTCATTTATTTTACCGATAAGGAGACTGAAGATCAGCCAACTTACAAAAAAAAAGCGGCCCAAGGTCCAAGGGTGGGAAAGCAGAAGAGCTGGGGTTTGACTCAGGTCTGGCAGCTTCCTGTATCAGGACCCACAATTACTACTCCACTATTCTGCATCCCCTAGTGGTAAAGAGCCCGCCTACCAATGCAGGAGATGTAAGAGATATGGTTTCGACCCCTGGATCAGGAAGATCCCCTGGAGGAGGGCATGGCCATCCACACCACTATGCTTGCCTGGGAAATCCCATGGACAGAGAAGCCTGGTGGGCAACAGCCCATAGGGCCGAAAAGAGTCTGACAGGACTTAGCACACACATTCTGCATCCAAAGCTAAATGCTGGGGTGATGCAATCCCATCATCCCACTTGAGTAGGAGGGGTTGTTCCTTTTCTAGGATGGATATACTTCCAATGGAATTCACCCTGAACCCAGGGGAATGGAGAGAAAAGACTGCTTAGCGTGTCAACTTTCATAAAAGGCAACTCTCCTCCAGAAAGGACCTGCAGAGATGTGAGGATATGTGGACACATGGATATTGGATTCTGTAATTTCAATAAAACAGAGCTTGGGCCCCATGCTATGTGATAAATGGCTCAATAAGTAGGGTAATATAATGCAGCCAGAAAGAAACACATTTTTATGTGCTGAATGGAATTGTAGAACACCCGCTACAACTTGGGTGATCATGTATTGAAAACGCTTTTATGCTGGGTTGAAAATGCAAGGATGAGCAAAGCTCAAATCTACAAGTTGAACAACTGTGTGGGGCTTAACTTTTCACAGTTTAAATTCAAGATCCATGGAAGGGCCAGATCAAGAGGGGTTTGTGCAAGAGGTCAGGGAGTAGGGAAAATGGAAAATATCATTACTTGAAAAATAAGCAAATGATTTATTTTCAAATCATCCTGAACTTGTTAAAATATCTTGAGTTAAAAGTCAATGTTCTGTGGCAACTTTGAGGGGTGGGATGGGAGTGAGGTGGGGAGGGGAGGAGGTTTAAGAGGAAGGGGACATATGTATACCTGTGGGACTGATTCATGTTGATATGTGGCAGAAACCATCACAATATTGTAAAGTAAATATCTTCCAATTAAAAATAAAATTAAATTTGAAGAAATATCTTGAGTTTGTGTCCAGGTAGCCATTGATAGCCTGGCAGCTTAACTCATAGTTGGGATCTGGATTTTTCTGATAATACTTTGTTCCATCCCCATAAAACTGTGAGTGCTTAATATAGATTTGTAGAAGGAAGGAAGAAGGAAAGAAAAAAGGGAGGGAAGAAGGAAGCTGTTGAGTGTTTTGTATGCCAGATACATAAACAAGCATTTTGTTTAGCGTTCATACGAATCACACTGGGAAGATACCATTAATCAACGGAGCAAAGGAAGCACCAAGAGGGCCTGAGATTGTAGAGAATCTGAGTGGTTTGAGGTCAAACTAAGGAGGACTGTTCTCATCACCTCCTGCTCACCCCATTAGTGAAGGGGGAATCCCCCCACCCTGAGTAGCATGAGATGGTCTAACGCACAGCACCACACAGTGGACAGGTGAGACCTACATAGTTTACTGGCCGCATATACACATAGCCCCACAGAGCGAAGACTGCACAACACACAGGGCCACACGGAGGTCAGCTGAACCAGCCGGGGCTGTGGAGGCAGGCTTCACAGTGACGGGAGAGTGAGACGGCCCCTTGTTCCTGTAGGAGGATGGGATCGCTGTGTTGGGACAGTGCTGCAGGCTGGTAGGGAAGCAATACCCCCTAGGTGGAGGACCAGGTGAGGTGCAGCTCATGGGGAAGGAGGCAGGAGAGAGCCTCTCCTGCTGGGTGGAGGGCATAACTGGCAGGAGCACTCTCGGTGAGCTCTCTGGGCCCCTGTGCAGCTCAAAAGGATCATGGAAGCACGTGAAACCACAAACCTTACAAGTCATGGAAGACTCTGAGCCAGCAACTCTCAGCTGGCACATGATCACCACTCCTCCCTGCCTTCCTTGATTCATCCTTCCACCTCCTGTGCAAACCCACAGACCCTCCTTCTTCTTTCTTTCAGGATAGAAAGAAAGGCAGGTACGACATGTGTAATGAGCATCGGTACTGGAAACAGTAGGTAGGAGTTTGGGGTCTGGCTCTTCTAAGCCTTTGTTTTCCCTACAAATTGATGATACTACCACATACTTCATATGGTGGTTAAAAAGATTAAGAGAAATAAAAGGAAGTACCCTAAAAAGCATTTTAAATGAAAGAGATAACTACTTACGATCATGGTTGTCATCATCTCTAGATTACTTTGACCTCAGGGATATATTTTAAAGGAACTAAGCAGGAAAGTAAGGGTATACCACTGCACCAAATAATAACAAAAACCAAGTAAAAGAAGTAGCATCAAACAATTCTGAATGTTATAATATACCCCCCTCTGTGCTAAGCACCTTCCCTCATCATCTCACTTGATTTTTATAACAACACTATCAGGTTGGCATTAGCATTATTTCCCTTCTGAGGATAAGTTCATTGAAACACCGAAAGACGAAGCAACCTACTTAAAGCCAGGTTCTACTGGGAGTGACGAAGAAAGGATTCACATCCAGGTCAGTGTAACTTCGTCGCCTGTGACCTTAACCTCCGAGAGACAGTCGCACGAGGGTGTCTGGGTGATGCAAGAGGCTAGACGATGCCCTGGTGTTAATCCTCAGAGCCTGTGAATGTGTTACCATGTATGGCAAAAAAGACTTTGTGAATGTGAGTGTGTGTGTTCTAAGTCACTTTAGTCGTGTCTGACTCTTTTCCGACCCTATGGACTGCAGCCATGGACAGCTCCTCCATCCATGGGATTCTCCAGGCAAGGACACTGTAGTGGGTTGCCATGCCCTCCTCCAAGGGATCTTCCTGAACCAGGGTTCAAACTCAGGTCTCTTACGTCTTCCGCATTGGCAGGTGCATCCTTTACCACTAGCACCACTTGGGAAGCCCTAAAAGTGCTAGTTGCTTCAGTCATGTCAAACGCTCTGTGAATCTATGGACTATAGCCTGCCAGGTTCCTCTGTTTGTGGGGTTCTCCAGGCAAGAGTACTGGAGTGGGTTGCCATTCCCTTCTAAGGACTCTGATATGGGGAGACAGTTCTGGATTATCCAGATACACTGATGTAATTACAAAGGTCTTAGAAGAAGAAGGCAGGAAGGTCAGAATCAGACAGAGAGTTAAAGGTACTCTTCTGCAGACTTTGAAGAGAAGGGAAGAGGCCACAAGCCAGAGAATGCAGGCAGGCTATAGACTCTAGAAAAGAGAAGGAAATGCATTCTCTGCTAGAGCCTGCAGAAGGAACACAGCCCTGCTGACACCTTGATGTTAGCACTCCTGACCTCCAGAACTGTAGGTAGTAACTTTGTGTTTTTTCAACCATGAAGTTTGGCTAATGAGTTACAGCAGTGATAAGTGGGGTCTGAGTATTATTGCATAAGAGCAGACAACTTGCTCAATGACTATGCTGTCTAATATGGCAGTCAGTAACCACACATGGCTATTTAGATGAGTAATTATATTTCATTGTTAAATTCAGTTCCACAGTCACATGAGTCGTATTTCACAGGCTCAATAGCCCTCCATGGCTAGTGGTCACTGAACTGGACAGACCTGGCCATTTCCATCATCACAGAAAGTCTCCTGAAAGGAGGGGGTCAGCATGTCTGCATATCCCAAATACTACCATAAGGATGGGATAAGGGGTAGTATATCGGGCATCACAGGTGATAAAAGGCAAACCGCCTGGCTTCAAACCCTAACTGATCCACTTCCTAGCTGGACATAAACTGAGGATGACAACAGGAGCACCTAAGCCCTTGATTTATCATGAAGACCGAATGTGGACAATAAAGACAAATTGAGCACAGTATAGGCTGCGTATGTTAGTCGCTCAGTCATGTCCAACTCTTTGTTACCCCATGGGGTAGCCCGCCAGGCTTCTCCATCCATGGGATTCTCTAGGCAAGAATACTAGAGTGGGTTGCCATTTCCTTCTCCAAGGGGATCTTCCCAACCCAGGGATCAAACCCGGGTCTCCTGCACTGGGGGCAGATTCTTTACCGTCTGAGCCGCCAGGGAAGTCTGGTGCAGTGCAGACTAGGGGGCATTGTTTACATTTGATGTATTTAATACACTCACTACATGTGAACTCTTACCATTGTCAGCATGTCCCTTCTAGACAGGAAGACTGAAGCCTAGCCCAGTTTCAGAAGGTCCACTGGGTTTCTGTCTCAGGCCAACCACCTCACACAGGTGAACACAGATTAGAACAGTGGTGGCTGGCTCATGCTAGCTCCTGAGTGCAAATTCTGAAATCGACTCTGTGCCCTAAAGCAAAAGAAGAATGGAAGTGCTGCCTGTGGGAAAATATTATGTAAGACACTTCTCCAGAATGTGTGGTATCGCGGCCACGTGAATACAAATCACTGACGTGCAAATACTCCTCAGAAATATTTATGATGAAACTTCAACACCAACCCAAACAGCCTTCACAGAGTGAAACGAAACCATAAATTATTTCCAAGAACATTGTAATGCCAAGGGAACTCACTTAATTATCCATTATCCCAGAAATGTAGACATAATGTTAATTAAAATGAAGGGGAAAAGCCATTTCCATTTTTTATTAAGATTCATTGGGCTCTTGAAGAGCTCTTTGCCCTGAAGGCTGGGCCAGGTGATGGAGGACTCTTCCTGGGGAGCCAGAAACAGTCACCCAGACAAGATCAGGGGCAGCTCAAGGTCAAGAGGTAGCACCTCCAAACGGAAGAACTGTCTGTCCTCCTCCCCAGCCCTCTCCCATGAATGCCTGCATCGCCAACTTTAGACATGATTTTCCTTCCTATGGGCACTAACAGATACCCATTCTCTCTTTCAAAGCCCTCGTTCCGGGCACTGCAGCACAGCGAGGCTCCAGTCTGCCAGCAAGCCCTAACCATGCAGAATAGCAGACCCCTGGTTTCAAGCCTGTGTTTTCCAGCTCCTCGAGGCCACACTGATGCAAGCCAGGGTGTGTGGCTGGATGCATGGGTGGACAAACGGACAGCAAAGAGACCTACTGGGCATTGGGTGGGCCCAGTGAGTCTGCTTTCAGTACCTCACTACTTGACAAACAAGGCAGTTTTTGTTTTTATAGTTTATAATTGATGGGACAAAACATTGTGAAAACATGGGTTTTGAGCTTATTTTTTGCTTATTTCCCCCTGTTTTATGAATAATTCTGGTCTGCTTGCATCAGACCTTTGGATGCAGTGCCTCCCCCAGCTGCATCTGTCTGTTCCTCTTCAAGACGGACCCAGGCTTCACACTGGGCGTTGAGGACTGGGGGATGAGAGCCAGGGAGAAGAGCCGGGGCTGGGGGGCAGGTTTGTGGAGGAGAAGCTTAGGAGCAGCTATGGCAGGTGGGGGAGAGGTGCAGGTAGGCCAGGTGGGGGGGGTGCATGCACAGCAGGTGAGGGGAAAGAATGGAGTCTTGGATATGGTGTCACCTGTGGGGTACTCAAAAATCCCCAGAAAGTGATATGAGTTACTCTGGGTTGAATTGAGATGTGGACTCTCTTCTTTTGTCCACGTCACTCCTTGGGGATTAAGCTGCATGCATCGTGACTTGATAAGCACTTTGCAGACTTCCTCATTTCCTATGAGGTTTGGTTGGGGGGAAATGAGGGAAGGGGAGGTGTTGTTTTTAAAATAAACTTTAAGTCCTTCAGCAGACAGGAAAGGAAACTCTGCTGGTATCCTATAGCCCTGACAAGTAGTAGACAATCTTATAAATGGTGTGGAACAATGACTATTAAACAGAGTATTAAAAAAAATCAGTTGCTTAGTTACTGAAATCTACCACCTACTGTGGTTTGTTGGAGAAGCTGAGTAACCTCTGTCTGTATAAAGAGGTCAGAGGGGAACTGACATTTGTTGAACATTATTGAACATTTATTAAACATTTGGAGATATTGTGTGTACATATATAATACTCCCTCTGTGAAAATGATTTCTAAAAACATCTACAAGCCGCACCTGTTGGAATGGCCAAAATCCAGAACACTGACCACCCCAAATACCAGCAAGGATGTGAAGCAACAAGAACTTTCATTCATTGCTGGTGGGAATGCAAAATGGTATACTGCTTTGGAAGACAGTTGGGCAATTCCTTACAAACCTAAGCATACTCTCACCATATAATCCAGAAATTACACCACTTGGTATTTACCCAAATGAGTTGAAAACTTATTTCCATACAAAAATCTCCCCCCACATATTGTTTATAGAAGCTCTATTCATAATTGCCAAAACTCGGAATCAACCAAAGTGTTCTTCAGGCAGTGAATGGATAAATAACTGTGGTACATCCAGACAATGAAGTATTATTCAGCACTAAAATGAATGAGCTATCAAGCCATGAAAAGACATGGAGGAAACTTTAGTGCATATTTACAAGTGAAAGAAGTCAATCTGAGAAGGATACATGCTGTATGACCAACTACATAGCATTTTGGAAAAGGTATAACTATGGAGACAGTCAACAGATCAGTGGGTTACAGGGGTTTTGCAGGGAAGGAAAGGGGATAGATGGAGCACAAAGAATGTTTATGGCAGTGAAAATACACTGCGTGATACCATAATGATGCACGCATGTCATTGAACACCTGTTTAAACCTGTACAATGCACAATACCAAGTGTGAACCCTGCTATAAACTGCAGACTATGTGGGATTATGGTGTGTCGATACAGGTTCATTAATTATAACAAGTGCACTACTCTGTGGGTGCTGTTGATAGTAGGGGAGGCTATGCACTTGGAGGAGCAGAGGATAAATCTCTGTGCCTCCCTCTCAATTCTCCTGTGACCATAAAACTCATCTAAAAAAGCAAAGTCTTTGAAAAAATCTATATGAAACTAAAACACTGACTCATATACCATAAAAAATGATATGAGCAAGTATTTCCACTAACACAGAAATGGAAAAGTAAAGCAAAGTGTTATTAATGCAGAAATAGAAAAGTGACGTTGGTCGGCCTCCATCCAACTGCCTGCGGCTGGGGCCTTTCTCGCCTCTTTCCCATGCGGTCCCCTGCTGTGACGTGGTCTCTTCATCTGCACTATGGGGGTAAACCTACTGCTCTCCCTCCCTCCCACCATCAGACCAACCGATAATGCCCCTAAAGGGCTTTGTGAAACATACAACTATACAAGCAGCAGGCATCGCCCTGCCGGTGAGATTGCAGATTACTGTTCAACACAACCCATTTGGAGGGTAACTTGGGCTTTCCTGTTGCCTCAAATGGTGAAGAATCTGCCTGAAATGTGGGAGACCTGGGTTCGATCCCAGGTCAAGAAGATCCCCTGGAGAAAGGAACGGCTATCCACTCCGGTATTCTTGCCTAGAGAATTCCATGGACAAAGGAGCCTGGCGGGCTACAGTCCATGAGGTCACAAAGAGTCAGATGTGACTGATTGACTAACACACACTTGGTAGATCTATTAAAATATAAAATGTATATACCCTTCAAACTGGCCATTCCATTTATAGGAAAATAATCCCACGCACATACATGTTCAGGTACACAAAAACAGACATTGCAAAAATGATCACCATAGCATTGTTCACAATGGGGGGTAAAAAAAAAAAACCAGAAAACATTCTAAATGTCCACCGATAAGAAACTAATATATAACAATGCAGGCCTATCCAAGTTATGGAAAGCTATGCAGCTGTTAGAATAGGATAGGATATAGAAAATGTGAATGATGAATTTAAAAAGTAAAATATGTAGCAATGTGTATAGCATGATCTCATTTATGTAAAAGTGTGTGCATGTATGTGAGGATGCATGACCTTAGACATAACCTGAAAGGTCACTCATGAAAAGTTTAGCAGTACTTACTTCTGGGTGTGCATGTGAATCCTCAGTTCCTCAGTCATGTCCAACTTTTTGCAACCCCATGAACCCCAGTAGCCTCTCAGGCTCCTCTGCCCATGGGATTTTCCAGGCAAAAATACTGGAGTGAGTTGCCATTTCCTTCTCCAGGGCATCTTCCCGACCCGGGGATTGAACCCATGTCACTGTGTGTCTCCTCCATTGGCAGGTGGGTTCTTTACCACTAGCGCCACCTGAGAAGCCCTTACTAATGCATACTATAGCATAAACGCCTCTTTCATTTACTCTTTCACAGGAATCTCTGCCTCAGAATTGGGATGAATTATCGAATGATTCTGAAACCCAAGGGTACACAAGAATCACCCCAGGAGCTTGCTCAGCATGGGATTCTTGTGCATCAGATCACTGAAGTTCTAAGTCAGTGGGCTGACAATGAAGCCTGGGAACATGGATTCTCGAGAAACACATGAGGAGATTCTGCAAGAGGTGGTCCACGTTAGGGCAACTGACAGTGAGCCTCACTGCTCTCCATGAGGACCCCACAGATCCTTTTGGTGGTACCAAAGGGGCCCTCTGTCCCTTGAGTTCACTGTTCTTGTTCACAAGCTAGCCTTAAAAAAAAAAAAAAAAAAAAAGCAACACACTGATTGAACTGACCCTATGACACATATAAAAAAGAGCTAGAACAGAGCAAGAGTCCAATTCCACACTGAACATCGTCACTTGCCTGACCCCAGACTGAAGTGCTTTCTCTTGAGAGTGACCACAGTCTGTGGCTTACTGCTCAGGCCCGTGTAGAACTCACCCTGACTGCCTACACAGGAGGACGGTCCCTCCAGATCAGAACATCTCCCACCTAATATGCCCGTCGATCACCTAGGGACCCTGTTTAGAAATGCAGATTTCAATTCTTTGGTAGGTGTGTGGGGGCCCAGAGTCTGTGTTTCACCCAAGCTGCCAGCCCATCACATTTTTAGCAGGAAGGGTCTTGACAAGAAACCAAAAAATAGGTTTAATTTCGCATGCCACATTGGGATGACTGGTTGTGCCTGCCTGGCTTACCAGTGGAGGCAAGATTCAACTCAGAGGGAAAGAGTGTTGTGATCCATTAGTGATGTCTACCATGGGCACAGGATAGATGAGAAGTGTGCTACCCTACTTCGGCTCCATTCATCCTGCCCCTTCATTGGTTGCTTGACGTTTAAACAGTACAATCAGTTTAACATGAGAGTTTCTGACTTAAGTTTATGACATCATCTCAGGAATTAATACACTCACAACATACATACAAATACATCTATAACATAACTCTGGCTACCACCTTATTCATTCTTTCCTCTTGAAATTTTCAGAGCCTCCAAGTTCCTGGACTTTCCCACAGTGACATATCCCAACCCTCCCATAGGTAAGCTCCTTTCCATCTCAACCCTCTGTAATTTTTCCCTTAACTAGAGAAGAACTAAAATCCAGGGGTTACACATACTGAGAACTTGATTTTCTTCCAGCAGGTCCTTGTTGTGTTCACTCTGCATTCATTTGCAAGGACCACCAAACTGGTAGTCATGACAATGACCACAAACTGGGTGGTTTAAATTTACTGTCCACAATTCTGGAGATTAAGGGTTGAGTGGTTGGCAAGATTGCTTCCTTCTGAGGGCTAGGAAGAAGAACCTGTCCCAGAACTCCATCCCTGGTTTGTAGATGACCATCCTCTTTGTCCTCACATGTGTATCTACAATCACATTTCCCCTCTTATAAGGGCACTAGTCACACAGGATCAGAGTCTAACCATGTGACCTCCCTCTAGAAAGACTCTGTCCCCAGTTGAGGTCACATTCTCAGTGAGGACTTCAACACATGAATTTTGAAGGGAAACACTTCACCCCGTAATGTATTGGCAAGGCACTTTAGACTGAAAAGGTCAGATTTAGAAGGCAGTCCCTCACTTCTCTTCTACTTACTGTTGCATCAATATTTAATTGACTCTAATCTTTCTTTGACTTTATGGGAGTCTATAGGCTCCACCACAAGGCTTTCTGCTAACATAGCTATCTGAAACTTCTTAATGGGGGCCAAGGGCTTCCCAGGTGGCCCTAGTGGTAAAGAAAACCCACCTGCCAATGCAGGAGATCTAAGAGGTGTGAGTTTGATCCCTGGGTCAGGAAGATCCCCTGCAGGAGGGCATGGCAACCCACTCCAGTATTCTTGCCTGGAGAATCCCATGGACAGAGGAGCCTGGCAGGCTATAGTCCACAGGGTCGCAAAGAGTCAGACACGACTGAAGTGACTTAGCACGCACAAAGGGGCCAAAGGCACCCCCCACCTACCCCATCTCTATCCCACTCTCTGGCATTTCTATTTTTTCATTCCTTTGAAAATGTAGAACACTTGAGGACAATAGGTTTAAAAAAAATAATAACAACAGAGGTAGTCAGTGTGATCGAGCTTCTCATCCAGGCATCTCATGCCTGTGCTCCACAGAGAGCAGCTCCATTTGGCCACAAGAGAAGCCATTTTCTAATAAAATACCCCGGGGAAGCAGCGGAGGCTGGCCTGACCTCCCATTTCAAAGGTGCCCACATGGGCTGAACCCAGAGTCACCTGCTTCCTCCAGAGCCGGTGGGCTCAAATCCGCACGAGAATAATGCACAGGAGAGTGGATTTTGGCGACGATGCAGAGTTTCAGCCCACATAAATGCTGCCACCTGGTAGCTTTCGATCAGGATCCATGCCGGTATTTCCTTGGGGCTGAAACCACTAGAGAAACAGTATTTTGCATTTTGCACCTGTAGCCGTGCTCCCTGTCAGCCACGTATCACTTCCCAGTGATGCCATGAGGAAGGAGGAAAAGGGTCTAAGCAGAAAAGGCATGCTGGGTGCAGGGTTTCTGATAAAATGTGATGGGAGGAGGGAAGTCACGGTGTCCCATGAAATTTCAGCAGCCATTTCTTCAGAAGCACAGATATCTTAGCAACCCCCATTCGACGCACATTTCAGTGCTCCCTTTGTTAAGTCAACGCCGTCTCTGCCAAAATGCATTCACTTATCTCATTACAGTTCAGCCTCTCTTCTGTTCCAAAAACCAAGCGTGGAGGTAGATGCTCCACACCGCACGCGGGCATACACGCGTTCATTAAGCATGCTCACTATAGAGAAGTCTGACTTAATGAAAGTTTATTTGAAGAGAATGCTTATTTAAATGCAGTCTACTCTCACAAATGGAAATGGGCTATTTTGGGATAATTGCATAGCTGGGTAATCTGTGCATTCACTCTACTGGGTGGCCTGACTGCTTCTTAACCTTTTGTAACTGGGGGGGGGGGGGGGGTGGGGGGGTGGGGAATATATATATATACACACACACACACATATATATTTCATTTGCAGAGAGAAAGTAATGGAACTTCATTAGGTCAAGAGTATGGTCATGAAGCTTAAGGACTGAGGAGAAATACAAACAGGAATCCTCAAAGAATAATGCTGGAGGAGGGGAAGGAGGCGACAGAGCTGAAAGCCTCTCATTTTGATACTGCTGAGTGTTAGGTCCAGCAAAGTCGACTAATAAGGGTCTTTAAATATCTAATTACAGCAAACAGGCTTCCCCTTTCAGACAAAAAGCTTCCTTTATGCCTCTTTAGGAGTCAAGAGGAAAGCCACCCTATAAATACTATGGGGGAGATACTGAGAGTACCCCCTGACAAGCCCTGCTGTGTACAGTTGGCAGAGCCGACTCAGTGGAAAAGACCCTGATGCTGAGAAAGATCGAGGGCAGGAGGAGAAGGGGGCGACAGAGGATGAGATGGTTGGATGGCATCATGAAGTCAATGGACATGAGTTTGAGCAAACTCAGGGAGATGGTGAAGGACAGGGAAGCCTGGTGTGCTGTAGTCCAAGGGGTCACAAAGAGTCAGACTTGACTGAGCAACTGAATGAAAACAATCCACAATACAAAGCCCGTGGGTATGAGGTCTGACAGTATTCATTGTACTGTGTCATTTTATATAAGGAATTTGAGCATCTGTGGAATTTGGTATCTGCTGGGGCTTCTGGAGCCAATACACTGTGGACACTGAGGGACAATTGGACTCTGAAGCCCAGAGACAACTGCAGGAAACGAGGTGTCTGTGAGCTTGAATGCCCCAAACAGGAGAGAGTGTGACGTCCAGAAGGGGTCCCTGGGGGTTGGCACTCCGTGCTCCACTCTTTTCTGAACACATCACCCACCTCTCCCCCGCTGGTGGGCCATCTGGGAACTGAGCTGCCAACTTTCGTGGCTCCACTGATCTCCATTATGGATTTCCAAGGATGGTCTCTGGACAGTGTCTCATCTTAATCTGCATGGAAAGAGTCCCCCCCACTCCCCACCACCTTCCTGTAACCCCACACCTACAGGCAGTCCCCACTTTATCTTGAAGTCAGGAACGGAGTACGGGTCACGAGAAATGAAGATGAGTTGCTGCCTTGAAGCTTCCAGCTCACAGCTAGAGACTTTTCAATGACCCACCCCTGCCCTTCGCATCTGTGGTTGGCAGTGAATGCCCAGCTGTAAGCCAGGGGCTCTAGAGGGAACACACAAGGTGTGAAAGACACGGACTCCACCTTAAAGGGGGGAGTTGTTGCACACAGTGACTGAGATGGAAGTTTCCGCACCGTGAAAACCAGAGCCAGGAGCAAACTTGCAGAGAAACAAACCAACCCTGGAAGGTAGGCAATGGGCACTAAATGCAGAGGATCCATTGTCTGCAAGATATAGTACAGACTGAACCATCAGCGGATGCTTAAAGACTGGATGAGCTTGGAGATAGTGGCTCCCCAGCAAGAGAAGAAGGGAAATAGTTGGGATGTAGAGGGAAGGAGAGAGAGGAGAAGACCTCTAAGGCAGAGGGGGTGTCACCTCAGCATCTATGATTTCCCCAAGATGTAACGGTATGGGAGTGCATGGATGGGTCCGGGGGATGCTGAGGCCTACAGTCCAGAACCTGATTGGAAGCCCAAGGGAGGTGCAGAGAGCAAACATTGGGGATTTGGTATTCTCATTTCTGTATACTTGAACTTTGGCCAAATAACCTCTCTGAGCTCCAATGTCTCCACCCCTCAAGTAAGGTGAATACAGTCTTCCCTGCCTACCCTAGAATGGTCTTCATGTTTTTATCATTAAATTGTGTTGAACACCTACAGGTCACTCGCAGGAGTGGGCACTCTGCATGCGGCATCTCACTCAGTTCCCATAAGAGCTATAAGAGTCATTCATCTGATAGACAAGGAAGGACAAACGCTTGCCTAAACCCCTCTGCTGAAGGTTTCGGAGCAAGCTTCCCAGGGGTCTCGATGCCGTGCCGTGTGAAGGGCAAAGTACCAGCAAAGGTCACAGGTCTCCTTCCAAATGGGTCCACAAAGATTTGCAAGCATTGCTTCTAGTTACTGGGAAGCCCTTAGGTGGGAGCTGAGAGAGCATTTTCAGTGAACCTGAAGTACGGAGGCTCAGAGAATTCCTACGTCAACTCCGCAAGAACACTCTTACCTCTGGTCACTGGAGCCCAGACCCAAGTGGGGCAGGGCCGAGGGTACCCGACTGCAGAGTACCCCCAAACCAAAGCAAATGAGTATGACTACAAAGCACTAGGTTTAATCAACCCACCAGTTCCCCCCCAGGGGATCCAAGCAGAGAGTGTCAAATGTCAATGCCCATGTCTTTGAAAAAATAGCACTAAAAACTCAGGATATGAAGCAACCTGAATGTCCATCAAAGAGGAATGGATAAAGAAGATGTGGCACATATATACAATACAATACTGCCATAAAAAGGAACGAGATAGTGCCATTTGCAGAGACATGGATTAGACCTAGAGACTATCATACAGAATGAACTAAGTCAGAAAGAGAAGAAGAAATATTGTATGATATTGTTTATATGTGGAATCTAGAATAATGGTAGAGATGAACTTACTTGCAAAGCAGAAATAGAGACACCGATGTAGAGGTTAAACTTAGGGATACCAAGCAGGGAAGGGGATGGGATGATTGGAGATTACAATTGACATACACATGTACCCTGTTTCCCAGGTAGCTCAGCTGGTAAAGAATCCGCTTGCAATGCAGGAGACCCTGGTTCTATTCCTGGGTTGGGAAGATCTGCTGGAAAAGGGATAGGCTACTCGCTCCAGTATTCTTGGGCTTCCCTGGCTCAGCTAGTAAAGAATCCGCTAGCAGTGTGGAAGACCAGGTTCTATCCCTGGGTTGGGAAGATCCCCTGGAGAAAGAAAGAGCTACCCACTCCAGTATTCTGGCCTGGAGAATTCCATGGACTACAGTTGCAAAGAGTCAGACACGACTGAGCGACTTTGAAAATAAAATTGTATAACATAGGTGGGCTTCCCAGGTGGTGCTAGTGTTAAAGAACCCACCTGCCAATGCAAGAGATGTAGGAGATACAGACTCAGTCTCTGGGTTGGGCAGATCCCCTGGAGGAGGGAATGGCTACCCACTCCAGTATTCTCACCTGGAGAATTCCATGGACAGAGGAGCCTGGTAGGCTACAGTTCATAGGGTTGCACAGAGCTGACATGACTGAAAGGACTAAACAGGCACGCAGGGCAGGAAAGGAGCTTTGGGGGAAAACACGAGTTCCAGGAAAGCTGACAGGAGAACATGCTATTTCAGACAGTGATCTCCGAGGAGGGTTCTTCCTGGACGTGGTATTTCAGCAAACACGTGAGTGAAAGGAATGAGCTGATGAGCTTCACGAATCTCTGGGTCTAAAGTGCAATCGAGTCACCATGATCTGTGGAAACTTGACCTGCTCATCATCTGGGGGAAATCACTTTTCAAATCCAAGTTAAAAAAAAAAAAAATCTTCCCTTGGAGTAAAGTGTTCTCGGATTTGTGCTGACTTCAGGAGGCAAGCAGACTGCCTTGGCAGCAATTTTTAAAAATAAAATGAAAAGCAATTATGTTCCATCGTAGCAATTTACTCAGCGAAAATCTGGGGAGCATGAAAAAAAAAGGTAAATACATCCCCTTCTATGCAAGGGCCTCCTGGGCTGGGTGCTTTCCTCGTTGCGGCCCGGAGCTGGCTCTCTCTCTCCAGGAGGCTGGACCAGACTGTCCTCACAGCTTCAGAGACTGGTCTGCTCTCTGACAGGTCTGCTCTCTGATGTCCAGGTATAAACCAGCTCTCATCAGGACACACGGCCAGGAGCGAGTCACCCCCGTGCGTGTGTGCTACGTTGCTTTTTAGTCGTGTCCAACTTTGCAACCCTATGGACTGTAGCCCACCAGGCTCTTCTGTCCATGGGATTCTCCATGCAAGAATATTGGAATAGGTTGCCATTTCCTCCTCCAGGGGGATATTCCCGACCCAGGGCAGAAAAGACAAAGGGGAGTGTTTGTGTGTTTCCCAGGCATGACACATCCTAAGGAGGCTGAAGTCGCATCGAGGTCTCAGAGTGTTGATCTGCGGTCAGAAAAGCTTAAAAAGTCAACAGGGAGGCAGGGAAGGCTGCTCACATCTTGCTGCACTTTAACCCTAGCCAGACGCCCCGCCTTCTCCTGGCTCACACATTTGCGTCCTGGTTTCTTATTTTGGTTGCCAACCACCCACCCCCCCATCTCAGCGAGTCCCTCTATTTTAACATTAACTTTTGTTTTGTTTTCTTTTTAATATGTGTCAATAGTACATGCTCAGAATACACAGAAAAGCAGAAAGAAGGGACTGCAAATCATTCACCACGTCACACCTTTCAGCACTAGCGGCTTCTCATGTCACCTTGTGCACCCTTGGAGAGTCTTTTGTCCCATCTTATTTATGGATACATATTTTTAAACAAGCCATAGCCATACGATCTGTCATTTAACATAAATTTTTTTTCACTCGGGGAATCAGAAATATCTTACAGGCCCTTGTAAATGGTAAAAGTTATCCAAACGTGTTTACCAAATCAGATTTAATGGCTGCAGAGGATTTCATTTTGTGGCCAGACTATAATTTATCTTTTTCCCCTGTTACTGGAATTTTCATTACTATAAACAATGCAGCAATGAGGATCATTCACTCCTTCATTTAACAACTATTTATAGAGTGCCTTCTGTGGTTAAGTTTGCGAGCACATCCTTAATTATTCTCTGGAGATAAATTTTTCGAACTGGAATTGCCTGGTCAAAACTTAAGTGCATGTTTAAGGCTTTTGAAACAAGCATATTATCACCAAATCGCCAAGTCAACCGCAAAAATGTTGGTCCCAGTTGTTCCGTTAATAGCCTAGGATGCAAATACCTGGCCTAAACTCTGAGGCAACACTGACTTCCCCCCAGCCCCCGCCACCACCCCGCCACTTTTCCTGGGCCAATTTTGTAGGAGAAAAATGACACCTTGTTGTTTCACTTTTCAATCCATTGTTGCTATGGGTGCTGGCCGTTTAGATTTCCTTTTCTGTGAATTGCTTATTCATAGCTTCGACGACACATCTTAATTAAGGCTTGGGATGAAAAGGAAAGAATGGAGAAAATTAATAATTATTGAGCACTTGTTATGTTCCAGACAGTGTATACTACTGGCTTTGAGGAGAAACACGGATCCTCACAAGACGTCTATCTCTGTCCTCATTTTACACCTTGAAGGTGTGTATCTGTTCTAGGGCTCAGGGTCAAGGGCAGAAGCAGAAACCAGACTCCACAGGGAAGCTCCTGCCCTTCACTGTGTCCTGGGGGTGGGGGAGGTGGCTGTTTAAACCCTCTCTGATTCTGGAGTCACTCTGTCCAGGGAGCTGTGTTAAGAGCCAGAACGAGGATGCTCTGGCCCTTACTGTGCAGTCCTGCCCCAGCACCAAGTCACTGGGTGTGGAAGGGCTTCCCCAGAGAATCTGCCATCTCACATTATTTCTTTTTAGCATTTTAGCCCCAAAGTCTCTAGGAATCTGTTCCCTAGGAATTACTCAGAAAGAGTAACGACCAAATGGTGGGGCCTCAGGGCAAGGGAGTAGCTGAAGGACCATTTTAGAAGTAGGGCAATTACAAGATTTTAGAGTCTTGCAAGTGCAAGTGTTAGTTACTCAGCAGTGTCCAACTCTTTGTGACCCCATGTTCTGTAGCCCACCAGGCTCCCCTCTCCATGGAATTTTTCAGGCAAGAATGCTGGAGGGGGTTGCCATTTCCTTCACTTTGAAAGTAGCCTTATCTACTCTAAATATGTCACATAAATGGAATCTCACAATATGTGGGCATTTTGGGGTCTCCTTTTACTTAGCATGATGTTTTCTAAGTTCACCCATGTTACAGCAAGTATAGTTACTTCATTCCTTTCCTGGCTGAATAATATTCCATAGTATGGATAGAGGAGAATTGGAGGGTCCATTCATCTGATGACGGACATTTGGGTTGTTCCTGCCATTTGTTGTTGTGAATAGAGCTGCCATGGACACATGTGGATATGTAATTGTGAGAGGACCTGTTTTCAGATTTGGGTCTATAACCAGGAGTTAAACTGCTGGGTATTTACTTCTATTTTCTGGTTTATTAGACTGCAGATCCTTCAGAGAGGAAATTTTGTTCAGCAATTTATTCCTAGAGTCTAAGGTAACCAACTGCCCTGGTTTGCTGGGACTGTTGAATTTCTGTAGGACTTTCCATGATAAAACTGGGAAAATACCAGACAAACCTGGACAAGCTGATCACTCCCCCAATGTCCAGAACTTGAAGTTGGAACATGGAACAGCTACTCAGTAAATAATTTTAAAAATAAAATTTCCTGCCATTTATTCAGCATCTAGTTGATCATGACATGTCTCAGCATACTGAGGCTTAAATGGAAGCTTTTTTTTTTTTCTAACCTAATGAGGTATTTATAGCAGTCTATGAGATT
The DNA here is from genome assembly GCF_963930625.1 of Muntiacus reevesi. Classification (NCBI taxonomy): domain Eukaryota; kingdom Metazoa; phylum Chordata; class Mammalia; order Artiodactyla; family Cervidae; genus Muntiacus; species Muntiacus reevesi. The sequence goes on along the minus strand of NC_089250.1, from coordinate 183,968,662 downwards.
GTAGAAACCCACACTTTGGGTACAGTTGAAGCATACACAGAGGGGAGCATGGAAGTTTTAAATCGTGAAACTGCAGGTGGCTGCAGCGTTAAGGCTGTTTGATAAAGACGCCCAAGGAGTGTCAAGGCTTCCCTCCACTGGTGAGGAAGAACAGCTCCAGGTGCCAAAACCCAGAGCAGAATACTGCTTCCCTACACGGAGTGAGATTGGGCAGATCAGAGAAAAACACAGCTCACGACAGGAAGTGGAAACTACTATCTGTTCAGAGAGGCCCCCGGAAACCCTGCAGAGCATTCAGACAGGGTTGAAGATTAATTCTGAGGGCTTTGGTTCTAACCAAGCAGAGATCCAGCAGACGCTTGGCTGGAAGTAGAGGAACTTCCTTCCATTCGGTGCCATTAAGAACAGAAATGTGATAGAACCTCACACCTGCTAGAGTAGTTATTTTATTTTATTTTTTTTAAAAGAATGATAACAGCTGTTGACAAAGATGTGGAGGGAAGGGGACCCTTGTGCACTGTTGGTAGGAATGTAAATTGGTGCATCCACCGTGGGAAACAGTAGAGAGGTCCTTCAAAAATTAAAAATAGAATTACCATACACTCCAGGAATCCCAGTTCTGGGTATATTTCCCAAGGAAATGAAATCAGAATCTCAAAGAGAAGCTGTTCGTCAGGTTAATTGCAAGCATTCTCAGTAATAGCCAAGACATGGAATCCATCTAAATGTCCATTGAAGGGTAAGTGGATAAAGAAAATGTGCTCTATACATACAGTGGAAGAGTATTCAACCTCAGGAAAGAGGGAAATCTTGCCATTAGCAACAACCTGGATGATCCTTAGGCCATTGCTGCTGCGGCTGCTGCTGCTAAGTCGCTTCAGTCATGTCCGACTCTGTGCGACCCCATAAACGGCACCCCACCAGGCTCCCCCGTCCCTGAGATTCTCCGGGCAAGAACACTGGAGTGGGTTGCCATTTCCTTCTCCAATGCATGAAAGTAAAAAGGGAAAGTGAAGTCGCTCAGTCATGTCCGACTCTTAGTGACCCCATGAATAGCAGCCTCCCAGGCTCATCCGTCCGTGGGATTTTCCAGGCAAGAGTACTGGAGTGGGCTGCCACTGCCTTCTCCATCAGGCCATCATGTTAAGCCAAATAAACCAACACAGATGGACAAATACTGCAAGGTGCCACTTACATGGGGCTTCCCTGGTGGCTCAGTGGTAAAGAATCTGCCTGTAATGCAGGAGACCAGGGTTCTATCCCCTAGGTAAGGGGATGATAACCCACTCCACTACCCTTGCCTGAAGAATCCCATGGGTGGAGGAGCCTTGCGGGCCACAATCTATCTGATTGCAATGAGTTAGAACAATAACAACCACTTAAATGAGAAATCTAAAATAGTCAAACTCACAGAAGCAGAAAGTGGAAGGGTGGTTGCTAGGGGCTGTCAGGAGGGGATAAACAGAGAGACCCTGATCAAAGGGTACAGCTACATTAGATGAACAAGTTCTAGAAATCCACATACAGCAAAGCACTTCCAGTGAACATCACTGTATTTTACACTTAAAAATATTCTAAGAGAGTAGATATTATATTAATTGTTCTTATCAGAAAGTAGAAAACGACAACAATAATAAAGAGGGTGGAAGGAAAGTTTTGGAGGTAATAGTTGTGTGTGTGGCATACATTCTGTTGATGGTTTCATGAGTGTATAATTATCTTCAGACTCATCAAGTTGTATACATAAAATACGTTGACAGTTTTTGTATGTCAGCATACTTCAATAAAGGGGTTTAAATTTTTTAATAATTAAAAAAAACAGAGATGGGAATAGCCACAAAAATTGTTAATAAGACTCTGAGCTTGCAGTGACTGTAGGAGGCCCTGAGAATCTTGTGTATTTGAATGTCCTGATAGAATTGGATGGCATTTCAGCAAATGTGTAAGATGTGAGTGAAAGTGTTAGTCGCTCAGTCATGTCCAACTCTGTGACCCCATGGGCTGTAGCCCTCCAGGCTCCTCTGTCCATGGGATTCTCCAGGCAAGATGGTTAGTCATTCCTTTCTCCAGGGGATCTTCCTGATCCAGGGTTGGAACCAGGATCTCCTGCATTTTGGGTGGATTCTTTACTGTCTGAGCCAGCAAGGAAGCCCAGATGTGAGTGGAGGGAGGCAAAAGAGAAGTCAGGGATCAAACAAGCAGGCTCTTGACAAAGAGGAGTAGGAGCCACAAAAAGAGCCACAAAAGTGGAGCATCGGAACAGATACTCATCTGACTTCACCAATCCCCAACACGAAAAACAGCATGTGTGTCCAAAGATGGCCTCGTGTTTCCACTGACTATTCTGTCAAGCTGTATCTCTCATGCCATTATGCCATTGGTTCAGACATTCTGAACTAAACTTTTACTTTGTATAGAGGAAGTCAGGCTAAAAAACCCCTCCTGATTCTCCTAAAAATAAATATACATATCTGAAGAGAGGTGAACAAAGGAGACAAATACACATTTATAAAGTGTGTGGGTACACTTTCAATCCTACAACACTTCAGAAATGTATTCATCTTCAGCATGCCCATTTTACGGAATATGGAAACAGAGGTTCAGCAAACTGGAGGGATTTGCTTCAAGTTGCTGCTGCTGCTGCTGCTGCTAAGTTGCTTCCGTCGTGTCTGACTCTGTGCGACCTCATAGACGGCAGCCCACCAGGGTCCTCTGTCCCTGGAATTCTCCAGGCATGAATACTGGAGTGGGTTGCCATTTCCTTCTCCAATGCTTTAAATTATGAGATGGCAAATAGAGGAGCTGAGACTGAACTCTGCTCTGACTACAAATTCCACATCTTTGCATTGCATCACGCTGCCTCTTTCATGTCCCACTAACTCTTTCTGAATGAGCTCAACAGAGAAGTGGAGTCAAGGTGCACTTTCCATAGAAGCGAAGTAGCTCTTTCCCCACAATGGGGTATTAACAAGCATTCCTCCTGTCTGATACAGACCACAATTACCTGGATGTGCATTTATAACCTTTCTGCACCATGTCCAAAAAGTGAAGGTCCTTGGTTAGATTAGGATGTCAAATTTATCATTCCCCGTCTCTTCTGACACCCAACACCTTTACTTGCAACACATCATTTCTTTATTAGTGATCAGTGGAACTGTGCTCATTGGAGCTTTCCTATTCTGGGTCTTAATTTTGTACATTTCCAGTTTCCATGGAGACACTACATTCCTACATTCTAAGAGTGTCACTGTAAAACAATGTGAAAAAAAAGCAACTTCATAGAGATGGCTCACTCCGGACATCACCAAGCAATACCCTTGTCAAATACATAGGACCGCTCAGCTGCGTTTTGGGGTTAAGTGCTGAGGGCAAGCTCCCTTCTTTTCCCCCCAATCTAGGAGATGTGTTTCATGCCCATCTTAGGGACCAAGCTCATGGTTATGAGAGCATCTCCAGGTCCCCTTGCTTCAATTATTGCACCACTGGTATAATAAAGTCGAGAGGTAACTATGGCAACATTATTCCAAGGATAAACACCACAATATCGCCTTCAACATTTTTTCCCCACAAACAAATGAAAAACCGAGAACATGTAGGATTAATAGCATCACTTGTTAAAAAGCCAACGGACAGCAGACTTCAGAAAAGCTTTAATTAGTGGAATCTTTCCTGCTCAGCTTGACACTTGCTCGGTGCCTCCCACAGTAGAAGTACACGTGGGTGAATTCAGCATCGCTGGACCTGGGCACCCCAGGGCACCCCAACCTGGGTTTCTGCAAAGTTCACAAGATGTCCTGGTTCTGCTTTCACTAGACGAGTCCGTGTCAGAGGCAGGGGTAACAGCTTACCTCGGAAGGAAGAGAACTTCATGGTGAGTCAGGGTCAAGTATGTTAGTGCTTTTTTAAAGTGTATTAATTACTTCTGGCTGCGCTGGGTCTTTGTTGCTACGTGTGGGCTTTCCCCTAGTTGCAGCAAGCAGGGGCTACTGTTCTTTGCAGTATGGGGGCTTCTCGTTGTGGTGGCTTCTCTTGTTGCGGAGCATGGGCTCTAGAGCATGGACTTGGTAGCTGAGATGCACGGGCTTAGTTGCCCACAGCATGTGGAATCTTCCCAGACCAGGGATCGAACCCATGTCCTCTGCGTGGGCAGGCAGATTCTTAACCACCAGACCACTAGGGAACTCCAGATATGTTAATGCTGACCAGAGCATAGTGAGGGAAAAAGATCTCTCACCAGGCCTTTCCACTGTTTGAGACCGACAGAAGTAGTTTAGCACAGGTGAAAGCGTGGACTTGGAATCGGACAGATGACTTGAGTTGAAGACTCTATTCCTTCCCTTTCTAGCTCTTTGACCTTAAGCAGGTTAACTTAACCTGTCCAAGCCTCAGTTTCTGCATCTGTAAGGTGAGGATAAGGGCCAACCTGATAGCACCGTTGTAAAGATTAAGGGAAATCACAGTTTGTGGCAATCTGTCCAACAAAACCCACTTCCTCTTGGGTCACATCTATGTTACGTTTCTAGGTTTCCCTGAGTTATGATCAATACAGCAAGAGTTGAAACGATGTGTTCTTCTAGGCTAGCCCATTAAAACTTCCCACCTATGCTCCCCATGCTCTTTCCTCCGTCTGCTGACTGAACGCCAACAGCAAGGGAGGGCAACCTTGGAAGCTATTCACTGATGATGGTGGATCGCCTGGGCTTTAATCCGGGGACTCCATCAACCCAAATGACTACACGGACCAAAACTCCCCCATCCTTTGCCAACCAGGAACACCTGAATTAAACTGTTATTGAAAAAGAAATAAATTTCTATTGTGATAAGCTACCAAAATTTGATTATCTGTCAGGACCTTTAATCATGCAAATGCAACATGCATTTTTTTCCCCAGTAGTCATGTTTTTCTTCTAGTTAAGTACAGATGTGAGACTTAGACCATAAAGAAGGCTGAGCGTTGAAGAATTGATGCATTCAAACTGTGGTGCTGCAGAAGACCCTTGAGAATCCGTTGGAATGCTAGGCGATCTAACCAGTCAATTCTAAAGGAAATCAACCCTGAATATTCACTGGAAGGGACTGATGATGAAGCTCCAATAGTTTGGCCACCTGATGTGAAGAGCTGACTCATTGGAAAAGACCTTAATGCTGGGAAAGATTGAGGGTTGGAGGAGAAGGGGGCAACAGAGGATGAGATGGTTGAATGGCATCAGCGACTCAATGGACATGAGTTTGAGCAAGTTCTGGGAAATGGTGAAGGACAGAGAAGCCCAGTGTGCTGCAGTCCATGGGGTCGCAAAGAGTCAGATATGACTTAGCGACTAAACAACAACAACATGTTCAGCCCTGTTCCTAACACACAATGAAAAGTTAGTATCCCTTAGGTGTATTATTGAGAAGAAGTCACCTTTCCTGAAAAGCTGGTCAGTTTGCCAAGAACTCTGGCCAATATCATCACTGCTGATTCCATGGAGTCTATTTGATTCATAGAGTTAGGTATAAGCTTTTTTGCTTGCAATAAGTAATGAAGTACAAATTGAGGAAATTAGTTATCAATTAGTCATTCGATGGTTGGGAAGGCGGGCAGCAGGCATAAATGCTGCCAGATTAGTTAAACCATGATAAATTTTATTGCTGTACAAGGATGGGGTCTTTATCCATTACTTCTCAAATTCATCTTTATTATTCAACCCTGGACATGAGACAGGGCCTGAATGCTGAAGGTGGTAAATTTGAGAGAAAATTTGGCCAGCCAGGGCATTTGAGAGATGTGACAAACTTCCCAGAGGAGATGGTCCCTAAGGAGGGCATTTACAAGCAACTGCAAGACAGTCACCGGGGAAGCCTTGTTCATCTTTTTCACTGCCCTCACTGTAGGATTCCCAGTTTTCCTCAGGTAGTCCCACAGTTTGCATGCCTTTTTCCTGTCCTTAGCACAACATACTACAATTTCATAGTGTTTTTGCATGTCAATCCAGTGCAGGAGATAAGGAGGGATTTTTCTGTTCATCTGAAAAATGTAAAAACTGGACTCATGAATATGAAGCTACAACTGACAAAGGGGAGGGCTCTCCCAGTCTGTGACCAGCTACACTTCTGTATCTCCCAATGCCTTGCTGTTGTTGTTCAGTTGCCAAGTTGTATCTGACTCTTTGTGACTCAATGAACTGCGTCACTCCAGGCCTCCCTGTCCCTCATCATCTCCCGGAGTTTGCCCAAGATCAAGTCCATTGAGTCAGTGATGTCCTCCAACCACCTCAGCCTCTGTCACGCTCTTCTCCTGTCCTCAACCCTTCCCAGCATCAGAGTCTTTTCCAATGTGCCGGCTATTCGCATCAGTTGGCCAGAGTATTAGAAATTCAGCTTCCTAGTGCCTAAATTTTTTCACAGCTTTCCACTTGGCTTACTAGGATATAAAACTTTCACCATGACCTCTGAGGAATTCCAAGGTCTGGGGTCTGGGTGCTCTCTGATTTTATCTCCCACCATTCCCTCCTCTTCATCATGCCTTCCAGCTCCAGATGAACCAGATGGAAGCTGATAAAATAGATTCCTAGGGAAAGTGGTCTTTCATAATGGTCAACTAAAGCTCTCTATCATGAGTTTGAGTAAACTCTGGGGGTTGGTGATGGACAGGGAGGCCTGGCGTGCTGCAGTCCATGGGGTCGCATAGAGTCGGACACGACTGAGTGACGGAACTGAACTGAAAGCTCTCTATGTCACAGGTTAAGTTTCAGGAGAAGCCACTGGCTTAGGCTATGCAACACCGAACAGCCACACAGTATCAATTATTCATTCAACAGGGTCAGGCTGAACCAAAGCAATGAACTTCTAACCAAGACTTTCCCAGTTTTGACTTCATCCACTCTAAGCCTCACTCAGCTGCAAATGTCATCAGTTAAAACACTCCTTTACTTTATAATAATAATAACTAACATGTGCCTAGCACAAACTAGGTCCAAGAAGTGATATTAAGCATGTTACATATATGAACACATTGAATAAGAAACTTTAGTGGTAGGGTATCATTTTTATTCTGATTTTACTGATGAAGAAACTAAAAGCTCAGAAAAGGTGAAGTAGCTTGTGTGGCAAAGCCTAGATTCAAACCCAGCATTCTGGGTTTCAACTGTCATATTTTGCCAACTTCAGTAAAATACTTCTTGAAAAAAATTGTGTTTATTTATCTTTGGCTGTTCTGGGTGTTCACTGCTACACGGGCTTTTCTCTAGCTGCGGCAAGGGGGCCTACACTTTAGGTGATGTGCACGGACTTCCCATTGCTGTGGCTTCTCTTGTTGCAGAGCGTGGGCTCTGGGGCACTCAGACGTGAGTAGCTGGGGCACCCGGATCAGTGATTGCAGCTGGCAGGCTCCAGAGCACAGGTTCAGTAGTGCACGGGCATGTTGGATCTTCCTAGAAAAGGGTTTGAACCCACATCTCCTGCACTGAGAGGCAAAGTCTTAATCACTGAGCCAGCAGAGAAGTCCTCCAGTAAAATACTTTTGTGGCCAAAGTTACCCTCAGAAGCCCCCTAAATACTCTTGTAAAGTGCCATACTGTGCATGACATTAACTCATGCACTAAAGCTTGAGGACTCTTAAGCTAGTTTAGGAAAAGGAACAAAAAGAAAGGCTACATTATATAAATATCAAATACCTACAGGTTATAGGGGAAGAGTAGGGAATCCTTTATTGTTTCTGATTTCTCATAGGCTTCAGGTCTTTGGTTTTCCTACTAAGAACTCTACTCAATACTCTTGTTAATGACCTACATGGGAAAAGAATCTTAAAAAGAGTGCGTATATGTATATGTATAACTGATTCACTTTGCTATACACCTGAAACTAACACAATATTGTAAATCAACTACACTGCAATACAGTTTTTTTTAAAAAAAAAAAGTCTCTGACTTCCACATGGTTGTCTACTTGTCTGTGGATATGAAAATTAAGTGAGATTGAAAGATATAAATGGAGCAGCACCTTATATAAAGAATAGCAGTGGTGTTGTGGTAAATGCTTAACAACCAGTTCTTCAGGGAGTGAAAACCACTGCTTTGTAGTATTTCCTGGTTTCCATGGTGCAAACATCCCAATGATGGCCAATTTTAAGGTGCCAAGATGACACCAACCAGCTGGCAGATTTCCTTGAAATTTGACAACCTGCTCTCCCCCGCCAGTCTGAGCTGGTTCCAACACTCCATGGGAGGGAGGCCCTAAAGACAGCTCTCACCACAGACGCTGCAGCGAGAAACTTCATTGCACATGTTCAGAGAGACTGTCTCTGGCTGCCACACAGGAGCCGAGTTCTAACTCTTTCTCAAGTGAAAAATGCAGTTGAAATTCCACACGGTTATGTTCTAAACGTTTTTTGAGAATAAGCAGTAAAATAATAACTAGTGTACCAAGTGTGGGCTTCCCAGGTGGCGCTAGTGGTAAAGAACCTGCCAGCCAAAACAGGAGACATAAGAGACATGAGTTCAATCCCTGGGTCAGGAAGATCCCCTGGAGGAGGACATGGCAACCCACTCCAGTATTCTTGCCTGGAGAATCCCATGGACAGAGGAGCCTGGTGGGCTACAGCCCATGGCGTCGCAGAGTCAGACATGACTAAAGCAAGTTAGCATGTATGCACGTAAAAAGTGTAAAATTTATAGACAACTTATACCAACCAAGATTGTTTTCTCCTGAATTTCCCATGTAATGGCACTGAAATCTTTATTTCTAGAATTTTAGTGAGCACGTTATGAGGGCTGAACTATATCCATTATTATTATTCAGTTATTATTGTCATTAGAGGTGTGTTATTAAAGTTTTGCACATGCATGTACACACACGGATGTCTGCATTCTTTTTTAAATTTGTTTTACTTTACCTATTGATTTTTGGCTGTGCTGGGTGCTTTCTCAAGTTGCAGCAGGCAGAGGCTACTCTCTAGCTGCGGTGAGCCGGCTTCTCGATGTGGTGGCTTCTCTTATTGGCTCGGGCTCAGTACTTGTGGCAACACGGGCTTAGTTTCCCGGCAGCATGTGGAATGTTTCTGGATCAGGGATTAAACCCACGTCCCCTGCACTGGCAGGCAGACTCTTAACCACTGGACCACCAGGGAAGCCCTGGCTTTCTTTTTTGAATGAGGCCTTGTTCCTGTTTTCCCTTGCTCTAAATGTATTCCTTCAGTCTACTTTGAAACTCAATATATGTCTCAGAGTCATACAAATCCCAAGTAGAGGGGTGAGCAAAGTTCTACACCCAGGCTTGTCTGAATTACTCAGTAGTTTCGTGAAACTCAAATTGCTTCTCCTCCTTAGCCTCCTAATAGGTTCTCTTATCACAGGGAATTCAGAGAGATGAGTTACCAACCTTTTCTGAAACCTTTGTAAAATGCCTGCTCATCCTCGATTGTGTGTGGAGGGGTCAGTCTCTCTGGAGGGAAAAAGGATTCCATGACCCACAGAGCAAGCAGCCTCCTTGGGAAGCCCGGCGCCGTGATTATGAGGCTCAGACAGCTCGTTGAGCGGCAAAATTGGAAGGGAGCCCTCCAAACGGATTGAGTATTCAGATATTTGGAATCAAAGATAAACTATCTCAATTTTGAGACAGTGTGCTTTTTCCCTTCTATTAAAATAGCTGATATTACATAGATGCACTATTTTTCAGTGCTTTTGGGCAACCACCCACACCAAATGTTCTTCACCTTCACTGCAACCCAGCAGCTGATGAAGCTTTACTGTGCTGTATCTGTGTGACTTTGGGTAAGTGTCCTGCCCTCTCTGAGCCTCAGCGTTCATCCTACCTGAACTGAGAACAGTATGATCTACCGTTACCCTGTGGCCCTCATCCCCTCTCTGAGACCAAGGTCAACTATGTGCAAATCTATTTGAAAATCTAAGCAGAAGTCTACACTGGATGTATTAACTTCTCCATTCAGTGGCTTCTGAGACGTGTCAAATGACATAATGGATATGAAACTTTTTCAAAGGAAAAAAGGAACGATAAGGACTGAATGAATGTAGGGCATTATTAATGTTAATTACTTGTGAGTGATATGCATAATGCCCAGAATCAATGAATTTTTGAGCTGTGAGGAAACCTTATAATCACTGGGTCTAATCCAGCATCTCTCTAGTGTTAGTCACTCAGTCGAGCCTGACTCTTTGTGACCCCATGGACTGTTGCCCGCCAGGCTCCTCTGTCCATGGGATTCTCCAGGCAAGAATTCTGACTGGAATGGATTGCATTCCCTTCTCTAGAGGATCTTCCCGAACCAGGGATTGAAACTGGTCTCCTGCATTGCAGGTAGACTCTACCATTTGAGCTACAGAGAAGACCTGTAGCATCTCTCTACCAGGGCCTAAACAGTGCAGCCTGCAGAGAGAGCTCTTTAAACTGTCTGGATGGAAAGTGACATTTCTTCACACACAGGTCACCTAATCTCAAGAAAATGATCACTGTTTTCTGAGGCTGATACAGGCGGCAAAATCCTTTTATTTCATTTTGCCTGAGATCAGTGTGAGCAGGTAAATGTTTTATTACTGTGTCTCCCCCTCCCCACCCATACCACGAAAGGGCCTGGAGTTCATTAACAGCCAATTCCTGTGGTATCAATATTCCACTGTGGCCAATTTCAAGTTATCAACAGGAACCTACTGAATGTGTGTTATGGTGGATTGTTGGTCCAGGGGTATGATTCTTGCTTTGGGTGCAAGAGGTCCCAGGTTCAAATCCCAGACAAGTCCCTTATGTTTCATCTATTTTGGGGCTCCCCAAATGGGCATTAGTGATAAAGAACCTGCCTGCCAATGCAGGAGACGTCAGAGACATGGGTTCAACCCCTGGGTTGGGAAAATCCCCTGTACTCTTGCCTGGGGAATCCCATGGACAGAGGAGCCTGGGGGGCTATAGTGCATAGGGTCACAAAGAATCAGACAAGACTGAAGTGACTTAGCAAGCATGAACTGAATGTGCATTAAGGAAGAGATACACACAGTGGTTCTTGTGATCTGGTCCAGGCCAGCTTTAGCAGCAGCTCACACTGCCTTCAGTGACTTCAAAATCACTGAGTTCCTGACCTCAAAGGGATTCCATGAGCAGCTCAGGAGATGGATTTGTGAGCAGGTAACTAAAACACAAACTGACTAGAGTCAGTTCCAGGTGATGCAGGAGCCCAGAAGACAGAGGAGTAGGACAGCAGCTACGAGGAGGAGGAGGCTTGTGAGATGGGGTTTGAAGATTGTGTAGGAGCATGCCACCCAGGCAAGGTGAGAGGTAACAGGAAAGAACTCTGGGGAGAAAGCAACATAAGAAAAGGCAAGAGGGGTGAGTAGTGTGGGGCTCCCCTGGTTGGCTCAGACTGCAAAGAATCTGCCTGCAATGCAGGAGATGCAGGAGACGCAGGTTCGAACCCTGGGTTAGGAAGATCCCTTGGAGGAGAAAATGGCAGCCCACTCCAGTATTTTTGCCTGGAAAATTCCATGGACAGAGAAGCCTGGCAGACTACAATCCATGGGGTCACAAAGAGTCAGACACAGCTGAGCATGCATGCCTCTGAAAAAACACTTAGAAGAGAACCAGGCTAACAGAAGGTGGGAACAGATCTTTGCTCTCTTTATTGTCATGCATGGCAGACACCCTGCCTGACACAATGCATGCTCGATGAGATGTTATTGCCCTTGGTTATTACACAGATCGTGAGGCTGACTAAGCTCAAGGACACCTTGATCCCATCCTTTAGCCAGATCTCTCTCTCCAGGGATGTTCTTAAAGTTGCTCTTATACACCTTGCCTGGTTCCTCTCGCCCAGACAACCTTTGTGCTACTTCTGGAGGGTCAAATTGTACCCACCTGCAGCCTCATTCTTCCATGACCCCATCTCGAGCTTGCACAGCTCTCATGCACTTCTCTTGCTCAGAGGTCATACATGATACCTGTTCTTTCCTGTACAACCAGACCCTCAGTCACGCCCAGTTGGGTACTGACAGTCCAAAAGCTGTCTTTATTGGATGCCTTGTCCAACCATTCCAATGAGTTAAGCAAATGATGTAGGTGGATATCTTCTGAGCATCAGATACTCTCATGGCTCCTGAGGATGCAAAAGTCCTTTCATTGAGGGCATCTTTGTATAGAAGGGCTTCCCTGATAGCTCAGACAGTAAAGAATCTGCCTTAATACAGGAGACCTGAGTTGGATCCCTGGGTCAGGAAGATCTCTTGGAGAAAGGAATGGCTACCCACTCTAGTATTCTTGCCTGGAGAATCCCATGGACAGAGGAGCCTGGGGGCTATAGTCTATAGTGGGCTATAGTCTATGCAGTTGCAAAGAGATGGACACGACTGAGTAACTAACATTTTCACTTTTACTAGTGTAGAAAGTTTCTTCAGAACAAGCAATATATCCCCACTTTTACTTTTCAAATCATCTATAAAAGCACTGGAATCACAAAAACTGCTCTAATATCCTCTGATGGATTGAAAGAGAGAGAGAGACAGACCTTAAATTTCCCAGTAGAAGCATTCACTATCTTGGACCAAATGATAGAAAAACGTAAGCCCCTCATCCTATCACTTTCTGAAAACCCTTACACTCTAGAATCAGAAAAGCACTCATTATATGGACACTGCATTGTTTAAAAGTCTGATGTAATATTTTCCCTTACTTCTGAAATTCTCCCAGATCTTCAGCTGCCAAAGGATTGGGCAGAGCAGAGTATTTCTAGTCAATGATAACATTATCATATGATTCCCATTAATCCCCAAATACTGGAAATAGCTCCCCCAGTATTTAGCAAAAGTCTGGCTTCTTAATACAACAGGTATTAGGGTAGGCATTTGGTGTTTTAGACAGCAGGAAAGTCTTATATCCCTCTCCTTGCCTATAAGGATTTTTTTTCTTTAACAAAAGTTTCTTCTCAAAGTTTCACTTTAAATATAAAATATGTCCTTGTGGAGGCTGTTACAAATGTCACCACTTTAACCGGCCCAAATTTATGGTGGCATTGAATTTTAATGGAGCCATAAATGTCTGATGTAATGGTGATATATGCATTGCAATAAATTGTTATAGAGAAATATAAAAATAAGTGTAAGATAAAAGATTGTGTATAAAATATGTTTTTACATCTCCTTTAATGATTAAAAATCATACAAACCCGATATTCTAAATCACTCGGAATTGTCATATGTGGCTCAGGGAACATCATCTCCCCTGAAAGTCTTTCCCAGGCTGAGTTGATGATTCTGTGGTCAGAAACCACATTCGCTTTAATGAGGACATTTAAGATGATTTTTATGTTGACGTGGGGAAAAATAGTAATTAGCATTAAAGAAGATGGAGATGATGGTATCGATGACCCTCTGCCTCGGGAATGGTCCTCTGAAACTGACACGATTGATGGGCCCGTGGCCTCGTGACAACTCCTGCTGTCTTCAGGGCGACCCTGGCGCTCCCCGGGTGTCTTGGAGTGACTTGGCAGCTCCAAGGACAGATTGGGAAGGAGGGAGGGGCCGGGGACAAGCGGCGGGAGGCGCAGCTGTGGCTGGGGATGAGCTGAGAGCCACTGCAGGGGACGCCGGACCGCTGTTCCAGCTCCACCAGCGCCTCCACCTTTCCAAGCCTCAGTTTCCCCACCTACAAAACAGAGGTGATCTGAGCATCAAGGGATGCGCGTTTTTATTTTTAATGCCTGCTTCCATTTACCTGGGGCTCCCCAGGTGGTGCAAGTGGTAAAGAATCTGCCTGACAATGCAGGAGATGTGAGAGATTCGTGTTCAGTTCCTGGGTTGGGAAGATCTCCTGGAGATGGAAATGCAACCCACTCCAGTATTCTTGCCTGGAGAGACCTCACGGGCAGAGGAGCCTAGTGGGCTACCGTCCATGAGGTTGCAAAGAGTCAGACACAACTGAGCATGCACACACACCTCTTGATTTGCCTATTTTCAGGACAGCCCCGATACTCATTTGAGCACCCATTCCAGCTCATTGTGACTGAGTGTCCACCTCTCACTCTAGGGTAGCACGTGGAGAGCAGAGATGGCCCTGCAGCCACAGGAATCCTTTCAAGGATGAGCACAGGGTGCCCATTTGCACCAATGAGAAGCCATGAGGCTTACTGGAGCTTTGAGGATGGTACCAAGAGATGAAAAGCAGAGTCAAGAATTCAGAAAAAGACTGGACCCTAGAACATTATTTAAGTTCCTGGATCCAGCCAAACCTGAAGCCATGTACCCCTGGATTTTTCAGTTGCATGTGTTGACAAATCCCTTCTGCTTCTCATCATTTTGGGCTTGATTTTCAGTCACTTGCAACCGCGTGAGTCCTGAGGGACAGAAGGATTCACGGTGAGGATGAGATAATCCCCATAAAGTTCTCTGTGCATGATGTCTGACAAGCACGTGCTCAACACGCACCGGCAGACGCTGCCATCATGGAGATGATGACTGTCTGTGGCCAGCGCTGCGTCTCGGGAGCAGGGCTGCACACTTGTTTGCAGAGCCCCCCTCCAGCCTCCCGGGATCATGTGACGTTTGGCAACCTGCTGCCCTGCCCTGCTCTCCTCTCCCCTCCCATGACGGATCGCCGGGGTGCCTGGTGAATATTAACATTGGCCCCAGCTCTGGGGAGCCCCGACTGTGAAGTGCTGAAAGCCCACCTCTGCCCCTGTGTGCTTCCTCCCAGCCCGGCTCCCCATGGCTGCTCTGCCCTCTCTACCCTTGGGATGTGGCTCCACTGCCAACAGGCTCCGGGCTTCTGTTTGCTGTGGAAAAATACCAAGTTCAAAGAGACCTGCTTCTGGCTCCAACCCCTGTCGCAGCTGGCCGCACGCTGCCTCCCGGGGTCTGGCAGCAGCACAGCCTCATCCCGCCTCCTCTGACTCCAGCTGTGCTCTGCACCCGTTTGTTTTTTGTCTTCTTTTTAGCTTTTTAACTTGCCAAGGCTTGTGCTTACAAACCAGGAATGGAACGTGAAAAACAGGCTGTAACTCGAGCACTGACTCCCCAACCTCGTGCTCTCTGCTTCCATAGCAAGAGGGCTGTTTGTCCCCGCCCCATGCCCCACGTTGTTTTCCTTCTGCTGCTGGAATCCCAGCTTTAAGTCTCAGGGTGCATGTACGTGTGTGTGTGCTAAGTCGCTTCAGCCGTGTCCAACTCTTTGCGACCCTATGGACTACAGCGTGCCAGGCTCCTCTGTCCCTGGGATTCTCCAGGCAAGAATACTGGAATGGGTTGACATGCCTTCCTCCAGGGGATCTTCCCAACAGAGGGATCAAACCCACCTCTCTTAAGTGTCCTGGGTTCTTTACCACTAGCGCCACCTGGGAAGCCCCTGAGGGTGCGTGGGACACAACAAACCATGACCATTTTCTCCGTCTCTGTTCTGCAGCAACTTCTCCAGTTTTCTCCCCCTCTGTATTAAGCCTCCATTTTCCTACAGATGCCACGCGAATAAAGACCAAGGAAAAATATCTAACAAGGGGCCACATGCTGGGACTTCCCTGGTGGTCCAGTGGTTAAGAATCCACCTTGCAATGCATGGGACACGGGTTTGATTCTTGGTTGGGAAACTAAGACCCTACACACTGAGGAGCAACTAAGCCTGAGTGCCGCTCGGCACAACTACTGAGCCCTCATCCCAAATAGAGAGTCCATACGCAGCAAAGAAAAGATCTCTCATGGCACGACAAAGACCTAATGCGGACTAATAAATAAATAAATATTTCTAAAAAAGAAACAAAGCAAAACCCTCAAATGGTCACACACCTCACCCACACTCCTCAACACGTATCATCTTCTGATAGTCCACATGATCAACTGGGGCTTCCCTGGAAGCTCAGCTGGTAAAGAATCCACCTGCAATGCAGGAGACCCTGGTTTGATTCCTGGGTCAGGAAGATCTACTGGAGAAGGCATAGGCTACTCACTCCAGTATCCTTGGGCTTCCCTGGTAGCTCAGCTGGCAGAGAATCTGCCTGCAATGTGGGAGACCTGGGTTCGATCCCTGAGTTGGGGAGATCCCTTGGAGGAGGGCATGGCAACCCACTCTAGTATTCTTGCCTGGAGAATTCCATGGACAGAGGAGCCTGGAGGGTTACAGTCCATGGGGGTCGCAGAGTCAGACACAACTGAGGGACTAAGAGCACACACACACGTGATTAACTGAGTTATTTTTATTGTCTGCCTTCCCCCTACCAGAATTCAAGCTCCAGGAGTGAGGGCTGTCAGTTTGGCTCACTGCTGGGTTCCCTGGGGCCTAGAAAAGTGTCAGGCACAGAGCAAGTAATACACAGGCAGACCTTGGAGCTACAGAAGGTTCAGTTCCATGGCAATAAAACAAATATCTCAATAAAGTGAGTCACAGGAAGTTTTCAGCTTCCCAGGGCAAAATAAAAGTTATGTTTTCTCTATCCTGCAGTCTATTCAACGTACAATAGCATCATGTCTTAAAAAGTAATGCATGTACCTAAATTTTAAAATCCTTTATTTCTAATGTTCAAGGGAGGTTCAAGAGGGAAGGCACATAGATATACCTATGGCTGATTCATGTTGATGTATGGCAGAAACCAATTTACACAGTATTGTAAAGCAATTATCTTTCAACCAGAAATAAATAAATCTAACTATTAAAAAATACTTTATTGCTAAAAATTGCTAACTGCCATCTGAGCCTTTGTTTGTGCATGCTGCATGCTAAGTTACTTCAGTCATGTCTGACTCTTTGCAACCCGATGGACTGTAGTCCACCAGGCTCCTCTGTCCATGGGATTCTCCAGGCAAGAATACTGGAGTGGGCAGCTGTGACCTTCTCCAGGGGATCTTCCCGACCCAGGGATTGAACCCACATTACTTACACCTCCTGCATTGGTAGGTGGATTCTTTTCCATGAGGGTAGCCCCCATGGAATACTGGGAAGCCCCCAATATTTTTGCAATAGTAACAGCAAAGATACCTGACCACAGAGCATTGTAACAAATATAAAAATGATGAAAAAATCTGCAGTATCCTGAGAACTACCAAATGTGACAGAAGGACATGAAGTTACCAAAATATGGTGGAAAATGGTACTGGTAGATCTGCTTAAGGCGGGGTAGTCATGAAACTTCAATTTGTAGAAAACATAACATCTGTGAAGCAAAATAAAGTGAAACAAGGTCTGTCTGTATACGTGCTCAATAGGTAGCACTGGGCATCGAATACTTGGCTGGGACCAGTGGACTGTCATTGCTGTTGTTCGGTCACTGAGCTGTGTCTGACTCTTTTGCAACCTGATGGACTACAGTACACCAGCCTCCCCTGTCCTTCACTGTCTCCCTGAGCTTGCTCCACCTGATGTCCACGGAGCCAGTGATGCCATCTCATCCTCTCCTCTGCTACCCCTACTCCTGGTTTCAACTGTTCCCAGCATCAGGGTCTTTTCTAATGACTCTGATCTTCACATCAGGTGGCCAAAGGGTTGGAGCTCCAGCTTCAGCATCAGTCCCTCCAATGAATATTCAGGGTAGATTGTACTGTCTATATTAGACACCAAGTTCCCATATCCATTTGTTTATTCATCTCCCCTTTCCCCCTTTTAATCTGCCCTCACCCAATTACTTCATACCTCCTTGGTACAAAAGAGACGTAACTACCACATTCCAGGCACGTATAGTCCAACAGAGAAGACATCCACTTAAGCCAAGAAGGAAAGGAAGGCATGATAACCGTGAGAAGGACTTCAGGGTATTTGGGGAGCACAGCAATTAAGGAGATTTCTCTAAACGTAAGGCCTTCTGAGGAAGAGTATTTGTGTTGAGGATGAGCAGGAGTTAGCCTGTCTTTGTCAGAGGGAAGAAAACCCATGGAGGCCAGATCCTACTACGAGTTCATTCATCTTCCCTTGTTTTCTGCTTCTGCGTTGACAGTCAGGAGAACCCTCCAGCCAAGGTTTAGATTAGCCAGCTGACTTCAGCAGGAGGTAAAGTCTGGTATTTCACTGTGATACATTTATAGAGAGTCATAAATAAGTTCTGGCTCACAGGTCGTGGGGTCCCCAAATTTAAATGATCTAGTGGAAAATCTGAAGCTGGACTAAAACCAGTAGAAAGTGTTTTATACTTAGATCTACTTAAAAAAAAAAAAACAAAACCCAGCCTTATTGAGAAATAAGTCACCTACCACACGTTATCCACAAAGTGTACACGTCAATGGTTTTTAGTTTGTACATAGAGCTCTACAGTCATCATCATAAGCTTGAGCTCCATAGAAGGGAAATTTGGGAAATTTCCCAAGGCAAACTCTCAGGGCAAACCCCTATGCTGAGTAAGAAAAACATAGATTTACTGACATACAAAAAGTAGGACAGAGTTAGCCAAACAGGGGCAGGATAACATGGGAAATTACAGGGCATGTGTGGAACTAAGCAACATTAAACCCCAGTTACTTTTCCAGAGTCATTTTATTTTAATGATACAGAACTTGTGTGACAATACTTTAGCTAGCAGCTTAAGTAAGGCATACGATGGCGAAAAGGCAGCCCATGTTGGAGCCCAAGTTAATTATGGGAAATGCAAAATACCCATTATTGTCAGCCCTGTTTTACCAGGGAGATGATGGGGAAAACAGAGAGAGGGTGACTAAGGCAGACTCAGAGAGAGAAAGATGTGTGTGTGTGTTGGGGGTGGGGGGGGTGGGGGCGGGGTGGTATGGAACTGAGGAGGGAGGGAGGAAGAAGGAGAGAGAGATTGAAAAAGAGACAGGAAGACAGATTTACAGACACACAAACAGATGGAGAGAAAGGCAGAGATGCAAAGAGACAGACACGTGCAGATGGAGAGGGGAGGGGGCAGGACGAGGCAGAGACAGACGGTCAGAGAGACCCTGGCCCAGGAGAACGCAGAGACACAGCGAGCGTGTTAAAGCAATACATTAAGAGAAATTTAAACCTGTACTGCCTTCTCTGTGAACTCTTCGCAGAGGGCTCAAATGCCCTTTGCTCCCTCCAGGCCACCTAGGAAACTGGGTGGCAGAGTCCTTCTCTGACTCGGGAATCAGGAAGGGGCTGGGGAGGCCGAGGCAGACAGACGCTGGCCCCAGATGGCCGTGGGTGGCTGAATCACACCTCCCCCCAGTGCTACTCTGGTGCACTTTTAGGAAAGTGAAAAGGATCGCAAAGAGTGCTGCCATAGTTGGTGACTTGTCTGTTTCTGAAACAAAGGAGGCAGCTCCGAATTTCAAACCCCAAACTTCCCAAAACACAGGTACCAGTGTCCCTTCTGGATTCTGAGGTCACTTCCTCTCTGTGCCAGGTGCCGGGTGAGCAGACTTGCAACAAAATGGAGAAGAGCTGCTCCACGAGATCAGGGCTGAGCATGTGGCCGGGACGCTTCATCAGAGCTGATAACTAAGTGCGGTGAGTGAGATCGCAGATGCCAGAACGCCTCTGGGGGCAACCGGGCTTTGTGATGGTTCCCTCTGCTCACAGGGAGATCACTGTGACACCCCAGCTTTAGACAGCACATGCATGCCCATGCTTTGCCGTCCGGTGCTCCAGTATTCTTGCCCGGAGAATCTCCATGGACAGAGGAGCCTGGCAGGCTACAGGTCACAGGGTCGCAAACAGTTGGACACAACTGAGCAACTAAGCAGACCGCAGCACACAGCGCACCTACAAAGTGAGTGTGAACACGGCTCCCTGGTCAAGGTTCACGCACATCCCCACGACGCTCAGACGAAGCCTCCTCTACTCAGGTGGCAGACACCGATGTGCTTACTAATCGGAACAGCAGAAGGGTCGAGGTGGGGAAGCAACAGGGAAACCGCAGAAGGACAGGGCATGAGAGTTGACTTCAGGCGGCCCTGGAGAGAGGAAGCTCCTTACAGAGAAGGGAACACATTTCTAACGCCAAGGTCGTGGGGCACCTTTGCCACCTGTTGGGGGGACTTTGGATGTGACTGAGAAGAAGGCAGCCAGGGGCCAGTCCTGCCCTGTTCCATGGACTTTCAGGACGGACATTGTCTGGGTTTAAAAAAAGCTATGGGAACCATGGAATGTGGAGAGATTTGAGGCATCTCCTTGACCTGACCCTTCCCTTTAGTTAGACTGAGATAAGAATGCTATTAAAAAATGATCCCTTCATATTTTCTAGGCAAATCTAATATCTCTGTGACCACAGGAGCATCCAGGATGGACACCAAAGAACTAAGGAAAACTGAACAAACTCTGTCCTTGCCAGCGATGGCCCCTGATTCCTGCCACTGTGGACTGTACATGCCTCTTACAGTGCAGCCCTCAGAGAGGGCCTCCTCTCTGAGGTTTCCTTTCTCATCCATCATTCTCTGCAGTCAGCTTGGTTCAACCAGGTTCAACTGCACATCTTACTACATGCCAAATCCTGTGCTAAGTCCCAAGGTAGCATAGAATGGTTACCTCGTCCTAGCCTGGGATGAGCTCACTGTCATCCCAGGGTGGAAGTTAGAATATAAAGTCATCCCGGGGCTGTCCACGTACAAGTATGGACACTTGGCACCAAAGAGGAGAATGTCAGCCAAGTTCCCCCAGTGTCTCATTAACCTGGCTGTGAGCTCCATGGAGAAAGATTATCAGTTAGCTGGAGATCAAAAAGCTGATGCTACCTCATTTCCTCACCAAGGGTTTCTTCTGCAACGGCAAGACTCTGTGGGGCTCCGTGGAAATCAGGTTTCGGTGGGGATTAAAGCATATGCTTTTTGACTTGAGAAGTCACCTGCCAGCGTGCCCTGGCAGGCAGGGAGAAGTACATTAAACCAGGCAGGGGGTGAGGAAGCGCGAGTTTCTTTTAGCTACAAACAGCCTCCCCAGGGAAGAACTGAGGGAAAGATGAGTGTGGAGAGATCTGAGAAGGGGAAAGAGGGTAAGAGAAGAGAGAAGCGACAGAAGGGGAAGAAGGAAATGGGGAGAAAGGAAAGCGGGGAGAAGAAAACAGCAAGGAGAGAATGAGGGAGAAGTCTGTGCAGGTGGTCATCATGAGGGATGACACTGGGCATCAAGTGACCGTGCTGAGCTCAAAGATTTCCTGGGCACTGAAGCCTGAGTTCCTTGACCTGAGCAAGGCCAGGCAGATCAACTTGGCATGACCACTACCAGTTCAGTTCAGTCGCTCAGTCATGTCCAACTCTTTGCGACCCCATAGACTGCAGCACGCCAGGCCTCCCTGTCCATCACCAACTCCCGGAGCCTACTCACACTCATGTCCATCGAGTCAGTGATGCCATCCAATCACCTCATCCTCTGTTGTCCCTTTCTCCTCCTGCCTTCAATCTTTCCCAACAACTACCCTGATGCTGGGATGAGATGGTTGGATGGCATCAGTGACTCGATGGACAAAAATGACCACTACCAAGTCGCTGCAATTCTTCCATCGGCAACATTGCTATTCAGAAGGACAGTGTTCCAGAGCTGGGGATGAGAGAGCCTGTTGGCATACTGGGGTTGATTTTTAGATCAGCTGGGGATTGAGTCATTGTGACAATTTGCCTTCCCAGTGGTCACCAAGACAAGAGTGGGGTGGGCCCACACAAAGCCCAGAGTTCATGAGCTCTTGGTGAAAGTCAAAGGCAGGTGGAGGAATCTGCATATTCTTACACAGCAGAGGCAAGGTGAGAACCGCATGTTAGCTCCTAGTCATCTGAAATTCTGAATTCCTAGGCAGTGACATCTTTAGCTCTAGCAACTACTACAGTCTGTCCCATTGCCTGTTTCATGTCCAAAGAGCATGTTTTGTGTTTGTTTCCAAAGTCGGGTTTATCAACCTATAACTTACATACAATAAAATGTATCCTTTTTTTAAGCATTCAGCTTAATGAGTTTTGACAAATATATACAGTCGTATTAATCACCATCACAATCAAAACATGGAATATTTCCATCACTCCCAAAACTTCCAAGTCAAATTTTTAGGTTGCTAATTGAAAGCAGGTGTTCTCCTCAATCAGGGAGAATGGTATCGCTTTAAAATTTTTCCTTTCTGGATCTTTATATTCATTCAGGGTTGACGAAGACATCGTTGAAGACTCAAAACACCATCTTTGGTGAGTAATCTCCATAAGGTCAGGGAAGAAGCCTGATTTTGCTCCCCAGAGCCCACCCCCCAAACTCTGGTGGAGTATCTGGCACCTAGGTGATCTGTAGTAAATGACTATAAATGGATGAGAAATGTATAGAATTGAGTTGAGATCAATTTAAAGATCAAAGTAGCTACGCATCACCTAAGAAGGCATTTTTTTTTTCAATTTGCCAGTGCAGATATGGAGGCTCAGAGAAGCAGGTAGAATTCTAACCATTATCTGCCTGACCTCCAAGCCTGTGCCTTTTACAAATCTCTACCTCGCTGCCATCTCTCATCTCTGCAAATTCTGACAAGCGCCCCTCAGCCAGCTTGCTCCTGTTTTGCAGGCTCAGTCTCAAGGATAATCACGTTACCAAGAAGCTTTCCTGTTTCCAAGTTGCTCTGAGCCCTCCTGGGCCGAGAGTCTTCGGTCCGGCAGTCACAGTGAGTTTCCATAATCTTAATGAGGAAGGGCCGTTCCCTACCCCCTTGGCTCTGGGTCTTTAAACTCCTGAATTTTAATAACCAACTCCACTGATGATTTACAAATTTCAAGGCAGGAATTAGTAGAAAATTCCATATTTCATTGATGCTGAATTGGACTATTATCTCCATGCAGCAGGTGCCAATTTCCTATCAAACGGTGAAATGCCGTAATTATCAGTAGAATTCCATTCAAATTCTAAAAGTAGATAAATAACCAATGGGAATATCATTTATTCATTAGACTACGAAGAAAGGGGGAAATATTACCCTGTTCACAGCGGCAACGGGGTTATCTCTGCAAGGGGATGCCCAGTTCACGGATGCAGGCTGGGGGATTCTAGATTCATTAAGCTCTCGGGTCGGCAGGAGAGAGGAGCTTGCATGAAACACCTGAGCGGATGAGATAATGTGCCACTGATTGAGAGGCTACCATGTGAGATGTGCTCGAGGATGGAAAGACACATATTAGAAATTACTGAAAAAATACCAAAGACTTCCTGCTCCCTGCCATATCGGCATCTCCCCAGAAGGTATACTGGTATCTCCAACAAATGGAAGCTCAGAAAGTTTAAGTCACTTACCCAAGAACCCACAGCGTGCAAGTGACTGATTTAGGTTGGCCGGTTTCCAAAGTCAATGTTCAGCCAGGGAGAGTCCTCAGCAGCGGCAAACCCTCAACACACATCACCGCTCTCCTGTCCATCTTGCCCTGGAGCTGGGATCCTGAGAGTCCTGGGCTGGTTTCAGGGTTCTCAGCTGCCAGTGGAGACACTAAGGATGAGCCAGGGCTGTGCAGATGGAGCTCACGCAGCCAGGGAGCATCACCAGACTTCTAAGGAGAAAGATGGGACTGCGCCTGGGTACCCACGGGAAGGGGTGTTTCAGGTACAGAGGGTCGGCCGGGATGGGTGGACCAGAAGCGATCCCGGAGCTTTGCACAGTGGGAGGGGGGAAGGAGGCTGATAGCACACACTGGCGGGCATGCATCAGACCTCACACACAGAGCTGCCTTGGTGCTGGGAGGGAATCGTGTTGCAGGTGTTTCCAGGCCACAGGGAGAAGAGCAGCAGATAGAAGCTCAGAGACGGGGATTCTCAGAGGATCCACCAGGCCAGCTCAGGGGCCTGTGCCTCAGAACAATCAGGGCACCAAGGCAGCGGGCAAAGGTGTTTCCACCACCTCCTCCTTCCTGACCACAGGACCTCTGCTGCCTTCTAGAAGCCCCCGAAGTGGGTAAGCAGGTGCTTGCCCCACGCAGCCCTCCATCTGGGGATCCCTCCTGGTATGGATGGCTTCCCTTGTGTGAAAGAGCCAATGAACCCTTGAAATACACAAATATTCCTGCAGAGCTCATGTCAGGTGCTCCTGTCAGGAGCAAGGCCTCCTTTGCTCACGGGAGTTTTGGCTTAGGAACTTTTAAAGTAAGAGGTTCTAACCAGTGTAAGTAACTATGCAAAATCAGCCCTTGTATCTGGGTTAGAACTCAAGGCCAGATATAATAGTTCCCACATATTGTGCACTTGGGAAAATTATAAAACCTCTCCAAACCTCAGTTTCCTTAACCATACAATGACAGAAGTAAGTGATTCAGGCTTCCCAGGTGGCTCAGCATAAAGAATCTACCTGCAATGCAGGAGATGCAGGAGACTTGGTTTCGGTCTCCAGGTCAGGAAGATCCCCTGGAGAAGGAAATAGCAACCCACTCCAGTATTCTTGCCTGGGAAATTCCAAGGACAGAGAAACCTGGCGGGCTACAGTCCACAGGGTTGCAAAGAGTCAGACACGACTGAGCTACTGAGCACAGAAGAAGTGACTCAGTGCGTCGACTACTGGGGAAGCGAAATCTTCAGTATTCTTGCCTTGAGAGCCCCATGAACAGTATGAAAAGGCAAAAAGAACTAAAGAGCCTCTTGATGAAAGTGAAAGAGGAGAGTGAAAAAGTTTGCTTAAAACTCAACATTCAAAAAATGAAGATCATGGCATCCGGTCCCATCACTTCATGGCAAATAGATGGGAAGCAATGGAAATAGTGATAGACTTTATTTTGGGAGGCTCCAAAATCACTGCAGATGGGGACTGCAGCCATGAAATTAAAAGACACTTGCTCCTTGGCAGAAAAACTATGACCAACCTAGACAGCATATTAAAAAGCAGAGACATTACTTTGCTGACAAAGGCCCACCTAGTCAAAGCTTTGGTTTTTCCAGTAGTCATGTATGGATGTGCGAGTTGGACTATAAAGAAAACTGAGCGCCAAAGAATTGATGCTTTTGAACTGTGGTGTTGGAGAAGACTCTTGAGAGTCCCTTGGACTGCAAGGAGATCCAACCACATGATCCTAAAGGAAATCAGTCCTGAATATTCATTGGAAGGACTGATACTAAACAGAAGCTCCAATACTTTGGCCACCTGATGTGAATAACTGATTCACTGGAAAAGACTGTGATGCTGGGAAAGATTGAGGGCAGGAGGGCAAGGGGGCAACAGAGGATGAGACGGTTGGATGGCATCACCAACTCGATGAACATGAGTTTGAGAAAGCTCCAGAGTTGGTGATAGACAGGGAAGCCTGGCGTGCTGGAGTCCATAGGGTTGCAGAGTTGGACACAACTGAGTGACTGAACTGAACTGAAATCTTGGCAAGCATGCTTGACAAATGCTTAGAACACACACAGGACTCGTAAGTCCATCGTCCTCACCACTATTGTTTGCAGTTTCTACTTTGTTACGCTTGCACGTGAGTCACAAAGTTGATAGAAAAAGGCTCAGTGGACAGAGGAGACTTGTAGCAGCCAGCATACATTAGTGTTAATATTGTTGATGATATTAAAATATTTTAATGATTCTGTGTCATATGAGAAATAATATTGTGTTACTGATTATGATACCTACAGTTAGTACTATTGCTAGTATTATACATTAGTTACGTTGCTGTTTTTTAGTCACTAAGCTCTGTCCGACTCTTTGCAACCATGTGGCCTGAAGCCCTCCAGGCTCCCCTGTCCATGGGATTCTCCAGGTAAGAATACTGGAGTGGGTTGCCATGCCCTCCCCCTGGGGGTCTTCCCAACCCAGACATTGAAACTGAGTCTCTTACGTCTCCTGTACTGGCAGGAGGTTCTCTCCACTAGAGCCGCCTGGGAAGCCCATGAGACTTACAGTAATAAAATAATGCTGTGTTCAGGGCAAGAGCAGAAAGGGAGGCAGGAAGTGGCAGAGTCCTTTCTCTGAGCTTCCCTTCTCTGGACTCCAGGCTGTGGACGAGGATTTGCCCCTGGTTGACCCCAAGGCTATGGGGCTGCTCAACAAGCAGGCCAGTGCAGAGTGCAGGATGGTGGGTCCAAGAAGCCGAGGACCTGGCATGCTGGTGACTCCCTTGGCAGTGGAAGGGCTGTTGCCTAAGGCAGAGGAGCAGGGGGATAGCTGGAGGTGGGGGTGACATCCAAGGCCCTGTCAGGGGGCGGGGCATGGAGGGCAGGGGGTGGCACTCGGCAGTATTTAATTTAAAGAGGGCCAATCCCAATGTGGTGCTTGAAAAGAAGGTCAGGCCTGACAAATCTGTTTGAATTCTCTGAATACCTCCCAGAATTGGGAGACAATGGTTCCATAAAGGGCAATTTATCTGCATTTCAGGGAGGCCTCTGATCCAATAGACAAAACCGATTGATTCGCAAAGGCCAATATGGCACGTCAGGGCAGGGAAATTACACTGGGACCCAAGGAGTTTAAATCAGAGAAACCTATTCCATCTGAAGAAAAGGGCTTCTTTAAAAATAATAATAATAATGTGCAGAAAAATTTTAAAATATGTTGGGAGAAGCAGGATTCAGGTTTGGTGAGAAGACAACAGGACAGGAAGGCCGCATTTGTCCTGTTCAGTACCCAAGCTCAGGAATGAAGCCAGTGCAGTGAATTGAACCCCACCTGCAGTTAACCTGCCAAACGCAGCAGCCTCACCTGGCCAGGTGCCAGCCCAGGGGCTGAGGACATGGAGACCTGGAAAGCTGCCCCAGCCCTGATGGGGAGAAGGTGCTGGTGGCACCACCTTGGGAAGCACAGACACCAAGCAGGCACTGATGGCAGCTGGCCCATCGCTGGTCCTGACAGCCGAGCAAGCCCCAAGGCGCTCCAATGTTTCTGCCACATGCCAGCTATGTGGACCTCCAACTGCCTCTCTGAGTCTCCTTGTGTGGAAAATGGGGAGCATATTGTTACCCACGTGGGCTCAAGGGGGAGACCCACACAGAGGTCCTTGGTGATGGGGATTTTTCTTAAGGATCCAGGCAAGGGAGTTAACAATGCAATAAAACTGCCCTGGCAAGCTCAGTAGCCAACGTGCTGTGCACCTCTGCAATGTGTATCAGGCCTTCTAGAAGATGCTCCCAGTATCTCGTTAGTTTTAGGGTGAGGGCTGCCCTCACACAGCACTGGGACCTCCCGCGTGAGAGTGTTGATTAGATTCGATTTCACCATTCGATAGGGAACATTCTCATTGGGCAGCGTTTGCGCAGAGCCAACTCCCCACACGTTGGCCTCCCCCATACACAGCCTATACATGTTTCGCCATCAGCACCATGTCAGGGATGCTCACTTCACTCCATGTATGTGGCGCGTATCACAGCGACCCCACGTGGAGCCCAGTGGGGGCTGACTCTCCCAGAGAGAAGCATGGTCGGGGTAGGAAAGGACAGCTTACATTTTCTCCAGGAAGGGGATGATCTCATGCGCTTCAGTGGGCTCGTGTGAATGTTCAACAAGGTAAAGAACACAGGGCAGCCAGTGTGGAGCGGAGCCAGGCACTTAGTAAAAAGGAAGTGTTACTTGCTCAGTTGTGTCTGACTCTTTGTGACTCCATGGACTGTAGCCTGCCAGGTTCCTCTGTCCATGAAAATGTTCAGGCAAGATTACTGGAGTGGGTTGCCATGCCCTTCTCCAGGGGATCTTCCCATCCCAGGATTGAACTTGGGTCTCCCACACCGCGGGTGGATTCTTTACCATCTGAGCCCCCACCAGGGAAGTAGGTGCACAGTATGTATCCGATCCTTTTCTTTCCTCTCACTTCCCATCATTCTACCTTGGGCTCCGTGTGACTGCAGAGGGGAGAAAGTACACCCCTATTTTTAAAACAAGAACAACTCTGACTTACTCTAAAAATTCACTGGTCTCTCTAGTCCTCAGACACCCCATGAGGATTGTTCTGGAGGGAGCAGAAGCTCAGAGAAGTCACATTCCTTCCCTATGTCCTCATGGCTAGGAACCAGTGGTTCCAGCTTCAACCCCTGGCTCCAGAGTTTCCGCTGTAACCACCACACCATCCTGTCTTCCTCAAGATGAAGACATGGAGACCCAGGGAGAGTCAGCATTCACCCTGCAATGATGTTCACACCTGCACTCACCATTGCCTGACCAAACAGCGGTGACATCTAGCTCTGAGCCATGATTTCACTGGACATCTCGGGTAGGCAAGGTTCCCAGTCAACCTCTCTGACAAGCACCCAGGCAGAGGCCTTGTTTTGAGACTTTTTCCAGTCTCCAAGCCTTTGCTTAGGTCACTGATCCAGACAACAGCTTCTGTCTAAATTAAATCAAGCCCTTCAGGAAATGACTTTATAAGCCTAAGAACACAATAGAAAGCACCATTTTCTGTCTCTCCACAACATGATATGAAAAAAGTGAAAGTTGCTCAGCTGTGTCTGACTCTTTGTGACCCCATGGACTGTAGTCCATGGAACTTCCCAGGTCAGAATACTAGAGTGGATAGCCTTTCCCTTCTCCAGAGGACCTACTCAACCCAGGGATCAAACCCAGGTCTCCCGCATTCCAGGCAGATTCTTAACCAGCTGAACCACAAGGGAAACCCAAGAATACTGGAGTGGCTAGCCTATCCCTTCTCCAGCAGATCTTCCCGATGCGGGAATTGAACTGGAGTCTCCTGCATTGCAGGCAGGTTCTTTACCAACTGAGCTTTCAAGAAGATACAGGATAGAGCAGTCTATATGCATACACATGGACACAGCTGTGCACACACACACACACACACACACACACACACACACACACACACACACACAAGCAGCTTTGCTAACAGTGGGAACAATCAACCAACCCTTTTCTCCTCTGAATCTGGCCACTCCAAAACACTTCAGTAAGGAGGGCATGATTTTTAAAATAGAAGCCTTTGTGAAATACCTTCCTTGGCTTGAGTTCTTTTCTTTGGCATTCATTTATTTGGCTGTGCCTGGTCTTGGTCACAGCGTGCTGGATCTTTGCGGCACACAGACTCCATAGTTTTGGTTCATGGAATCTACATTTGTGGTTCACGGAATCTACAGTTGTGGTGCGCAGGCTCCAGAGTGCGCAGGCTCACTAGTTATGGGGCATGGGCTTAGTCGCATCAAGGCAGGTGGGATCTTAGTTCCCTGACCAGGGGTCGAACCTACGTCCCCTGCGTTGCAAGGCGGATTCTTAACTGCTGGACCAGCAGAGAAGTCCCTGGGCTTGAGTTCTCTAAAGAGATGTCCATGTAGGAGATGCTTTGCTATAGAGAAAGCAATAGAGCAAGACCCAGAATAGCACAGGACTTCTGCCTTGAGGTTCTTGGTGGGGCTGCTAACTGCCTCCCCCCCCCCCCCATCTCCTCCATAGCTTCCTATGGGCCACCTGTTCAATGTCAAATAGAGAATCTTAGAAGCCATAGATCAGATATCATCTAGACAGACCTCCTCACAATGCAGACAAATGAGAAACTGGCCTTTGGTGGATGTTCGTCTTGTAGTGGTTACTCTGTCATCTCAGGACACCCCCTGGAAGAAGATTCTATGTGCTTCCTCCGGAATGTTGATGAATAGTTGAGACAGGTAAACAGGTGAAGCAGGGAGTGGTCCAGCCATTCAGCATGTGTGGAACTAGGGTACAAAAATGAGGCGCAAAGGTGAGGCTGAGTCTCCTGCGAGGGGGCTGTCAGAGGTTAGCAAGTTAGAACCCAGGGCTATCATTCAGCCACCACACCTGAGGATTTTCTGTGTGTGCCATGTGCTTGTGGGTAGGGCGGTGGACAGACAGAGACTCAGCCTTATGAGGAGGGAAACATCAAACAGATGATCAAAGATGTGTACACTTGCACATGGCAATCAGTTCCACAGAGGGAAACACAGGGTGAAATAGGAGCTGATCACAGAGGAGCTGACGAGGCCTGGGAGGCAGAGGTCCTGGGAGATCCCTTGGAAGGAATGACATTTAAGCTGATGGATGACTGGAAGTAAGACAGAAAAGGAGCATTCAAAGCATGTGGCAGTATCCATGAAGCCTTAAGGTGGGAAAGAGCTGTGAGTGTTTGAGAAAGCCCACAGCTGTGAGGTGACCTAAGATTCCACTCTGGAGGCTGACCCACAGACCTAAGTCCACAGTGGGGACTTTTGCCAAAGATTTCACCATCAAAGATGCCTGCCGGGGACCAGACTGAGGTTCATGCAGGTTGCACGACCATCTGTTGGCAAATCCCCCTTGATGCCCTGGGAACCCCAGGGCATGGGGATGGATGACCATGATGAGTCTAACAGTATCTGATTTTTCCATGGCAAGCATGTGCAGAACAATCCAGCAGAGCCCTTGACTAATGACTTTCAAACATAATTAAAAACATATTTCAATAGAAAGTGCATTGCCAAGTCTATACCAGCAGAGTGAAATTAACCTTCAAATGATACTGGAACAACACTGAATCGCAAGGGTTTGTAAGAGATTAGATACACTGTAGCCTAATTATGTTACAATAACTCACCTCATTAATCTCCAAGGAAACAATAACCACAACAGCTAAATACTGTAATTAACAAACCCTATTTCAAACTTGATTTTAATTTTATAGGACTTGGTTATATTGTCCAATGTAATTGTGGAAAAGAGAATATCAGTAGACCAACCTAGTTCTAGAAAAGCTCTTGTCTTACAAAGTGTAAAACCACAAATTTGTGATTCTACCAAGTCGGGCCTCTGGACCCCAGTCCATCCAGGAAGATGTTGATATAATGCATACTATCAAGACCTAGATGCACCCTCCCCCAAAAGAGGGAGTAAAATCAAATCTGTATTTGTCTTTCTTGAAGTAGGGAATCTTGCCCTTGGTCTTCTGTTTGAAACCTGTTCATGTTGAGATGTTCCAGCAGCTGGCCCTTTGCTAAGTTCTCACGGGAAAGATGGTGACTGGTCAGACAATCAAGGACATAACAATTGAGAGTGGGCAGATAATAAAGAAGAAAAATGGCATGATCCTCTCAGTAGATGCAGAAAAAGCATTTACCAAACCCAACAACTTTTCATGATAAAAATGCTCAAGGGTCTAGGACTAGAAGGGAAAGTCCTCACACTGATAAAGGGAATCTACAAAAAATCCACAGCTAAACATCACACTTGATGGTGAAAAACAATGTTTTCTCCCTAAGATCAGGAACAAGACAAGATGTCTGCTCATGTCACTTCTATTCAGTGTTATAGTGGAGGCTCTAGACAGAGCAATTAGGCAAGGAAAAGAAACAGAAGGCATCACATTGGAAAGGAAAAGTAGAACTATCTTTATTTGCAAATGACAAGATCTTGTATACAGAGAAGCGTAGGGAATACACACACACACACACAATGAGAACACCAAAGTTCAGCAAGGTTACATGATACAAGAGCAATATGCAAAAAAAAAAAAAAAAAGCTGTATTTTTTGGCACTAGCAATGAGCAACTTGAAAATGAAATTAAGAAAACTTCTATTACAATAGCATCAAAAATAATAAAATACTTAGCAATAAATTTAAGTGAAAAATGTTTACATTGAAAACTATAAAACATTGTTGAAAGATACTTGAAAATACCTAAATAAATGAGAAGACATTCCACATTCATGAATCAAAACACTTGGTACTTTCAAGATGAAAATACCCTCCAAAGTGTCCTAGAGATTCAACACAATTCCTATCAATTCTCCAGATGCTTTTTTCTTTTCAGAAATTGACAAACTGATCCTAAAATTCATAGAGAAATACAAGGGATTGAGAATAGCTAAAACAATCTTGAAAATAAAGAACAAAGTTGGAGGACTGACACCCCCAATTTTGACTCTTCCTACAAAGCTATAGTAATTAAGACAGTGTGGCACTGGCATAAAGATCAACATACAGAGATCAATGGTCTAGAACTGAGAATAATCCATAAGTGAACCCTTACGTTTATGATCAATTGATTTTTGACAAAAGCATCAAGAATCAGTGGGGAAAGGATAATCCTGTCGATAAATTATGTTGAAACAACGGACATTCAAATACAAAAGAATGAAGTTGAACCTCCTTTCAAAATACATTTAAAAATTAACTCAAATCATAGACTGAAATTTAATAGCTAAAATTACAAAACTCATAGGAAAAAACACAGGAATAAATCTTCATGACCTTGGGCTAGGCAAAGCATCATCAGATGCAGCAATAAAAGCAAAAACTACAAAAGAGAAAGTATTAGGTATACAATATTGTAAATCAACTATACTTCAATTAAAAAAAGAAAAAGTAAATTTCAATTCACAGAAATTTTAAACTTTGTGGTAGAAATATCATCATGAAAGTGAAAAGACAGCCCATAAAATGGGAGAAACTATTTGAAAATCATGATCTGATAAAGAACTGGTATTCAGAACATATGAAGAACTCTTACAACCCAATATTAAAAAGATAAATAACCCAGTTTAAAAGTGGGAAAGAATCTGAATCTGAATAGACATTCCTCAAAGAAGATATACAAGTGACCAATAAGAACATAAAAAAGATGTCCAATGTCATTAGTCATTCAGAAAATGCAAATCAAAACCAGGATGAGATGCTACTTCACACTGACTAAAATGGATAGAATTTTTAAAGTCATAGCAAGTGTTGGCAAAGATGTAGAAAAATTGGAATGCTCATTCAATGCTGGATGGAAAGGGAATGTTAAACAATGCAGCCACTTTGGAAAACAGTTTGGCAATTCCTCAAATTGTTTTTTAAAAAATAGAGTTACCATATGGTCTAGAAAATTTACTCCTAAATATATACCCAAGAGAAATAAAAACATGTGTCCATGCAAATATTTGCACACAAATATTCATAGAAAAATAATTCTCCATAAGAACCAAAAAGTAGAAACAACCTAAACTCATATCAACCATAAATAGATGAAGTGTGGTATATCTATACAATGGAACACTTTTCAGCAATAAAAAGAAATGAGGAGAGATCATGGAGAGATCTTAAAAACATCAATACTGAGTGAAAGAAGCCAGTCATAAACAACCACAGATTATATGATTCCATCTGTATGAAATATCCAGAATAGGCAACTTTTCAGAGACAGAGGAGACCAGTGATGGTCCAGGGCTGGAAGGAAGTCAAAGCGGGACATGGGGTTTTCCACTGGGCATGGGGTTTCTTTGGGGTGTGGTGTTGGTGTTTAGTGGCTAACTCATACCCAGCTCTTCTGTGGTCCTACGGACTGCAGCCCTCCAGGCTCCTCTATCCCTGGGACTTCCCAGGCAACCATACCAGAGTGGGTTGCCATTTCCTCCTCCAAGGATCTTCCTGACCCAGAGATCAAACCCACGTCCCTGCATTGGCAGGCAGATTCTTTACCACTGCAAGTCACTTATGCAGATGATCTCATTCAAATCTAACAAAAGCCTTATGAAGAAAGGAATATTAACTTCCTTACCTATATCATGGCCATGATGCCCTGGAGGGCCCAGGCTGAAACGACAGTAGCTATCCAAGGGGGACATGCCAATGGCAGAGGTTCATGAGGGTAAACCCCAATGAGGAAGGAGATTTCCATCCTACGGCAGTGTCACATTTCTTAACACCCAGAGCAAGTCACATGGCCAACTCCAAAGTCAAGGGGTGAGGACGTCTACTCTGCCTATCGTGAGTCCTTGGCTACATGATACCAACCATGCTGAAGCATTCTGTCTACCACTGGGTGAGATACACAGGCCTTAAACCAAGACCCTAGAATCTTCTACCTTCTAGAGTTTTCCATCTGTACAGATGATTGGAATGTCTATTCATATCTAATACATTAGTTAGGAGGATTAAATAAACTACTGATTGTGAGAGATTCTCTGAGTAGTAATTTTCTTGGCAAACATGAAGAATATTGTTATTAGTAGTTACCAAAGACCTCTAAATTATTGGAAAGATTGCCTTGTGGAGCTACTCAAATACAAATAGAAGTGCATAGATAAATGTGTAGAATAACCAAAATCCTTATTACCCAAGACATCCCTTTTGGAAACAACCACAAGAAGAAATAGAGATATTTTAAATTACTGTTATGGTTTTGAATTTCTGCTTTTCTGCTGGACTCATGAAAGTCCTGGAAAAATGGGTTATTTTACTGGACTCTTGGATCATCTCAAAGAGAATAGTACCTCCGAGAATTTCTAACGGACAGATAAGAAAATAGAGGTGAGATCTCAGAAGGTAAGAGTTTCTGCTGCTGATACAGTTTCTGGTGCCAAGATGAATTCCTGAGAACATTCTGGTGCCAGGAGAAGAACCATATCAGAAGAGAACAAACCTCAGCTCCCATGCTGGGAGGCAGGCTACTCAGTGAAAGGGGCCTGGACTTTTGGGGGCCAGAGAGCCCTGAGTCTGAATCTAAGTTCTGTCACTAAACAGTTGGGTGATCTTGGGCAAGTCACTGAGCCTCCCTGAACCTCAGCTGCTTCATATTAACAAAATTAGCCCAAGGGACTTCCCTGGTGGCCAGGGGACATGGGTTCAGTCCCTAGTCCGGGAAGATCCCATACGCCGCAGAGCAACTAAGCCTGTGTGCCTCAGCTTCTGAGCCTGTGCTCTAGAGCCAGTGAGGCACGACTACTGAAGCCTGCATCCTCTAGAGCCCATGCTCCACAACAAGAGAGGTCACCAGAGCAAGAAACCTGTACACCATGACTAGAGAAAGCCTGAACAGAAATGAAGAGCCAGTGCAGCCAGAAACAAATAAATAAAAATTTTAAAAATTAGCCCTATGATAGTACCCATGTTAGAGGACTCCTTTGAAAGTTAAAAGAGGTTAACACGTGAAGTGCTTAAGGTAGTCCCTGGCATATAATATTTGCTAAATTAATGCCAAACATAATCACTGGCAATTTAAAAATATTATGCTTATTCCTGGCTCTGCTCACTTCATGAGATTTTTATGAGGAGCAAATGAGAAAATTATAAGGAAGATGCTTTATAAGCTATGAGGAGCTATAATAGACAAATAGTGCTAGGTTTTTAGAGTACTTAAGTGGCCTTGGCAGTCTGAACTCAATAAATATGTGTTAAAGGAAGAGTAAGTCAATGAATGAAGTCAAGCCCCTTTCTCTTGAGGATTGACCCGGATCAAAGGAAGGCCTGGTAACCAGCATTTCCCACTCACAGCCATGGGCATCTACTGCAGACACAGATGTCTCAAAGACCCTCACCCTTAGTATGATGCCTGTTTTTCTGAGAAACTCATCACAGAGAAGGAAAAGGCTTTAGCCTTTATGCCTTGACCTAGAAAAGACAGCTCAGAGATTCTTTTTGTGGAAAAGAAGAAAGGTCACATTTCATAATTCTGTGTTCCCATACCTGAGCACTGGCAAGAGAAAAAGAGAAATCTGTCAAGTGGACTTTTCCACTTACAGAACCATAATAAGTCTAAAGAGTTTGCATGATGCATTGGTATCCCCTTGAAGAAGACGTTCTGAGTTTGAGATGCGCTATAAATATCCTTCAACGCGGTGTATGTCGGCGGGAAATGTTCCCATCCTTGGGTAGGCATGGGCAATCTACAACAGGGACAGAGGTAAGTTATGGCAGGGAGCACATTTAGTAATCTAATCACTCAGTGGATACTCACGCTATACAGTTTAATCGTCCATAAGGTATAGGTTCTCTGTAATTGAATTAGATT
This sequence comes from Muntiacus reevesi, assembly GCF_963930625.1. NCBI lineage: Eukaryota > Metazoa > Chordata > Mammalia > Artiodactyla > Cervidae > Muntiacus > Muntiacus reevesi. The sequence continues at coordinate 183,933,175 of NC_089250.1, read as the reverse complement.
TGGAAACAAGGCAAACCTGATTTATAGCACTGTTAAAAAAAAAACAACACACCCACACAGACAACAGGGTATGTTTTCTTGTTTGTCACAATAATCCAATGGTTAGTTTTAATGTGTTACCAAGGGATGAGGCAAAACGGATAAACGTAAGGCACTTAGGGTTCGCTGCACAAATAGGCTGAGTGAACCACAGACTGGAGAAGCAGGGGAAGTTATCCTTCTCATTCATGTTCACTTAAGGCAGATGTTCTATTTTACTTTAATCTGCTTCAGGCTTATTCAACTAAACATAATTTGAACTATAGTTACTCATTCATCCAACAGACACATGAGCATTGACTGCTTTCTGCTGTACATGATGCTGAAGGTACTGAGATGTGTGCTAGTTACGTGACCTTGGGCTAAGCCTCAGTTCTCATGTCTATTAAGTAGAGACAATGATGGTTTCCATCTCGTGGAGCTGCCATGATGATTGTGATAAATCACTTATGTAATATATACAATACAGCATCACCACCACCACTACCATCCTCATCATCGTTTATGGATTTTGTTATTATTTCCTTGCCTGCAAAGAATTTATAGTTTTGCAGAAATGACAAGCCAAGACTATTTCTAAACAATGTGAAAAAGGCTGACATATCTTTTATCTGTTATTTATTGCCACAGCAATGCCATGTAATAAACATCACAACCTCTGTGATATTCAACTGTTAGGGTTTACTGCTTACACGCCTGAGGGCCAGTAGGGGTTGACCAGATGACTTTGCCTGCTCTCATGGATTGATTCATGTGCCTGGAGTTGGTAAACTTCTGGTCAATCAATGCTGTCCTAAGCTGGGTGTGGCTGTTCCATGACCTTCATATCTACTTCTTGTAATCAGGCTTTGGTCCAGGCATGTTCTTCACATGGCGATGGCAACCATTCAAAGTTGAACCAAAACATGCAGAACCTTTTGAAGTCTAGTCTCAGAATCAGGACACCATCCTTTCTGCAGGCCAAAGCAGGCAAGTCACATGGCTGCGCCCAGATTCAGGGTGGAAGGGGACTGCAGAGTTACACAGCAAAAGGCATGGATGGAGAGAAGGGTGACCAATTAGGGCTACTGGTGCAGTTTATCCCACGAATGTCTCCTGAGAGCTGCTATGGAGACAAAAGACAGTCCCTAGTGCCACTGTCAAGAGAGAGCTCAAGGGACTTCCCTGGTGGTCCAGTGGTTAAGAATCCACCCTGTGATGCAGAGGACACAGGTTCAGCCCCTGGCCGGGGAACTAAGATCCCACATGCCACAGAGCAACTATTGAAGCCCACTGGCTCTGGGGCCTGCGCATCACAGCTAGAGAGCCCGCACTCTGTAACGAAAGATCCTGCATGACTCAACAAAGATCTTGCGTGCTGCAACTAAGACCCAATGTGGCTAAATAAATAAATAGCATGTGTGTTTTGTTTTGTTTTGTTTTTAAAGAGACAGAGGGCTCAACGAAGGCTCTGAGCTGAGAGGTAAGAGTACACCTGGGTAAAATTTCCCCAGACCACCCTGGTGAGTTTCTGGGTACCACAAACTGGAGATTAGTTGTCTTTCTTTACCTCCTACATAGTTAAAGTGCTCACAGAGTGAGCTTCTTAAGACACTGAATGTGACAGCAGACCTGAGCTCTATCAGAGCATCTCCCACACCCCCTCCAGAGAGGTCACTGAAGGGCACAGCGAACCCATCACAAACTGGACACTCTGGGCATCCCCCTGGACTTCTAACAAGGAGGTCAGCACCGCTGGAGCTTTTGGTACCGCATCTAAAACAGAGACGCACCGTCCTAGTTCATTGCCCAGTAGCCGAGCCCTCAGAGTTCCAGCCCTTAGTGACTCAGGTGCAATGGAGCCATTTTCCCAGGTGACAGGGACCGGGATCTCAGTGAGTCTCTCTGTGATGCTGTGCACACCCTGAGACCATGAGGAAACAGGGTGAGAGTCTATCTATAAAGTCTCAGCTGAGCGGACAGAATTCCTTACAGCTTCTTACAGAATGCACCTTCAGAAAGAACTGAAAAGCTAGAAATTTCCAGATCAACCAGTGTCAGCTTTTTGAACCTTAAAAAAGGCAGCTTTTGGAGAGAGATGCACCCTCCCCAGAAACACAGAGGGAGCAGGATGAGGAATTCAGGGGCCAAAGCCCATATTAGCTCAGATGAGGAAAGTACTGTTTATTTCAAAAGCAGCAAGAGTGAAACAAGAGTGGGTTCTACAGGGGACTTCCTTGGTGCTCCAGTGGCTAAGATTCCATGCTCCAACGATCAACCTGGGGTAGATCCCTGGTCAGGGAAGTAGATCCCACATGTCACAACTAGGAGTTTGAATGTTGCAACCAAGACCAGTGTGGTCAAATAAACAAATAATGTTTTTTTTTTTTTTTAAAAAAAGAGCAGGTTCCATGTAAATCCATGGCTGATTCATGTCAATGTATGGCAAAAAACACTACAATATTATAAAGTAATTAGCCTCCAACTAATAAAAATAAATGGGAAAAAAGAGAAATAAACACAACATTGTAAATAAACTATACTTCAGTAAAATTTACGGAAAAAAAAAAAAAAAAGAGTAGGTTCCACCAACCATTACAGTTTAAAGGGCAAGGAGGGCCCGCTTCATCTCCTCTGTGCTTGAACCCCTGGCTCACTTTTTTACCTTGCTCCTTCTCTGTCCTCACTCCCTCAAAGATTACCAAGGATCCATCCAAAACAGAGTGTATCGGTTAAGGATACTTTGGCCTCGGGTAATAAAAAAATTAACTCCACATGGTTTGAAAGTGAAAGTGTTAGTCATGTCTTTGCCACCCCATGGACTGTGGCCCGTCAGGCTTCTCTGTCCGTGGAGTTCTCCAGGCAAGAATGCTGGAGTGGGTTTCCATTCCCTTCTCCAGGGGATCTTCCCCATCCAGTGATTGAACCCAGGTCTCCTGCATTACAGGTAGATTCTACACCATCTAAGCCATCAGATAAAAAAGCTTACTATGACATACAAGAAGAAATGCAGAGGCAAGTTGGTTCAGGGTTGGTTAATTTAACTGCACAGAAGCTTTGATTTCCCCTCTAAAAGCAGGAAAAACGCTCCCTACTCCCCCAATCCAGCAGACTTTTCCTTGCCTCTCATTGGCCAGGATAAAGTCACAACCACCATTATTAAATGGACCACTAATATTCATTACAAGGATTGTCTTAGAGACTAATCAAGATACCTCCTTGAGCAGGGGGCTACCCTGCCTCCCCTGAAGAACATGACTGCTCACTACTTTAAAACAACAGAAATTCTGCAGCATGGAAACATCGAGGGGAAAGCAGTTGGGTAGATAGTCAAGCACAAAGGAGCATGAAGAAGGTCTGGAAATTTAGACCAGAAGGAGTCAGGGCAATTTCTTTAGATAAGTAACCGTTGGCTTTCTTGAAGCCAGATGATCTGGTTAAAATTCTCCCTCTGCTATTTAGGAACTATGTGGTTTGGGGCAATTTATCTGAGCCTCCATTTCCTAACCTATGGAATAGGGCCAATAATGTCTAACTCCCTGGTTGTTATGAGATAACCCTCCATGAAAACTCCCTGGGCACTGACATGATCATTAGCTCAGTCACTAAGTCATGTCGGACTCTTTGCAACCCCATGGATTATAGCCCTCCAGGCTCCTCTGTCCATGGGAGTCTCCAGGCAAGAATACTGGTGTGGGTAGCCATGCCCTTCTCCAGGTGATCTTCCTGATCCAGGGGTCGAACCTGCATCTCCAGTGTCTCCTGCATTGGCAGGCAGATTCTTTACTGCTGGACCACTTGGGAAGCCTGACCATTAGCAGAGAGGCTCCCAAATGCCCCGCTTCTTCTTCTCTCATGATAGGAAGTCACCATCATGGGTATAAGCCAGCATCTGGAACCAGACAGGGCTGGGTTCAGTAAGTGGTGCTGCCGGTACCTGCCACATAATGTCAACCCACCACTAAACCTTCTAAGCTAGCTTTAGAGCAACCATGTGCAAGACAGTGTAACACTGTTCCTAATCTCATGGAAAGCGGTTGTGAGAACTGAGTGAGATCCTGATGATAAAGGATTTAGCAGGTGTCCAAACTTGAATAAGCACTCAGTAAACAATAGTTGTTACTATTACTGTTGCTGATGTCATCATCATTATTATAGTCATCATCGACATCATCATCACCCGCTGAACATCTCCAACATGCCAGGTACTAGGTCCTGTAGATACACATTGACTTACAGATTCATAGCAACATTTTGCAAGAAGAAAATTTGATTACCTACCACCTTTTGACGCATCCTCATTTTTGTAGACGTAAAGACCAAAAGGGCTTCCCAGGTGGCTCAGATGGTAAAGAATCCACCTGCAATGCAGGAGATCTGGGTTTGATCCCTGGGTTGGGAAGATCCCCTGGAGGAGGACAAGGCAGCCCCCTCTAGTATTCTTGCCTGGAGAATCTTCTTGGACAGAGGAGCCTGGCAGGCTACAGTCCACAGGGTCGCAAAGAGTCAGACACGACTGCCTAAGCACACAAAGACCAAAAGAATCCTCGGTGTGGCCTTTAAGGCCCTGTAAGGTTCAGTTCCAGTTCACCGCCCCAGACTCAGCTCACCTCGAGCTTCAGTGGACACCTTTCTGTCTCTCTAACCCACCATCCAACCATAAGGCCTTTTTCCATGCTGCTCTTTCTCTGTTAGTTAACAAGTCCTCCTTCTTCAAATATAACCCCAAATGTCACTTTGCAAGGGAGTCTTTCTGATGCAGAGACCAATTCCTTTGGAATATATTTTCAGCAGAGAGAGGGTGTCCTGAGTGTATAAGAACATGAACTTTGAATCAAGACTGTGAGGGTGTAGATCCCAGCTTCATTATTTACCAACTATATGACCGTAAAGAAGGCTGAATGCCAGAGAATTGATGCTTTCCAACTGTGGTGCTGGAGAAGACCCTTGAGAGCCCTGTGGACTGCAAGATCAAGCTAGTCAATCTTAAAGGAAATCAACTCTGAATATTCATTGGAAGGATTGATGCTGAAGCTGAAACTCCAATACTTTGGCACCTGATGTGAACTGACTCATTGGAAAAGACCCTGATCCTGGGAGAGATTGATGGCAAAAGGAGAAAGGGGTGACAGAGGATAAGATGGTTAGATAGCATCACCAACTCAATGGACATGAATTTGAGCAAACACTGGGAGATAGTGAAGGACAGGAAAGCCTTGTGTGCTGCAGTCCATTGGGTCACAAAGAGTCAGATGTGACTTAGTGACTGAACGGCAACAACATGACCTTGGGCAACTTAACCTCTCTGAGCCTCGGTTTTCTCATCCATACACTGTAGATATTAACAGTAATAAATAATGATACCTACTCTGCAGGTCTACTGCGAAGATTAAATGAGTTACTATTATTAAGGTTCTTAAAATAGTGTCAGGCGTGGTAAGGGCTATGTAAGTGTTTACTAAATCAAATTAATAAACTGTCCCTTGCCTCCAGAGAATCTCTCTTACTCTGCAATTATGCACTCATTTCCATGATAATTTGATTACTCACTGTCTCCCCTTCAAGATCAAATGATCCAGGAGTCCAGGGGCATGTCTCCTGTGCACCCCACTGCATCCTAGTTCCAGGAACAAGACCTGGTGCAGGATGGGTTCACAATAAATATGTATTTGATTAATGAAAGAAAACTTAACACACACCATATGTCAATATTTTCCCTACATCTGCCAAGACAGAGAGGCCTCTCTAGTCTCTTCTGACCTTCCCAGGTCTTGTGAAGGCAGCAACAGCCCCTCCCTGCTTGATGCACTAATGCAACCACTGCCAATGAGCCCACAAATTCTGGGGGACCCCAGGGACACAGAGCCGGTAATGGGCTCCATATTGTTTCAGATGTTCCGGACCATGCAGCGATCATGTCTCAGATAATGTGAGCATGGCTAACCCCAAATCCCTCCACTCACTCCGTGTGGAACTCTTTAAAACATCCTGAGTCCCAAGCCTCCCCACCACAGCCAATTCAGGATGGGAGCCTTAATCAGAGAGGAAAAGATCAATTGGGAAGTGCCTCACGAGCACCTGCATGCCGGGCCCGCCATGCGTACAATGCAGGCAATCACGGCAGCATCGTAACCTGTGCTGCCTCAGCAGCCACAGCAGCCCCAGCAAACTCTCTCCTCCCCTTCTTTGGGCCTGCAGCCTCGGAAGGTCGGGAAGCAGACAGATGAAGGGGCCGTGTCAAGGGCACTAGCAGGAGAAGTGGGCCGTCCCCACACCCGGCATAGAGACCAGTGGAAGCCACAGAAAAAAAGCGCAGATGCCAAACCTCGCTCTAACCCTTACACACTGTGTGACATTGGGCTCAGTTCCCTCATCAGTCAATTGGCAGAACAGGATCAGATCAATGGTCACCTAATCCTTAATTCTAAACTCACGAAGCTCCAATACTTTGGCCACCTGAACCAGTTCATTGGAAAAGACCCTGATGCTGGGAAAGATTGAGGGCAGGAGTAGAAGGGGACCACAGAGGATGAGACGGTTGGATGGCATCATTGACTCAATGGACATGAGTTTGAGCAAACTCTGGGAGACGGTGAAGGACACGGAAGCCTATCATGCTGCAGTTCACGGGGCCTCAAAAAGTCAGACACAACTTAGCAACTGAACAACATGAGTTGCTGAAAATAGACAACATGAGAATAGACAATTCCCGGGAGCTTACAATCACTCACATGTGTCTTCAGATACATGGATGATGCCACTGTCAGCCCACATTACACAAAGCCAGCAATGTGCCAGGAGCTGACCAAGGTTCTGAAGATTCATTGTTGGCTAAACGAGACCACTGCCTTCCAGTGGATTCAAACAGGCCCCAGTTAGAGACCCAAAGTCTCTGGGACAAGGGCCCCAACCTCTTAGGTGCTCATCAGCAATTCCGACTTTGCAAGGCTGCTATGAAGAATGGAGGAGATGATGTATAAAAGGAAACCGACACACAGTATGGGCTTCCTAAGTGGAGTGATTAGTTTGAGGGCCTCCTAATGTGAACATTATATATGTACAGTGAGACAGCAGGTGTCAGGGAGATTTCAGTTCCCGAGTGAAGGAGACAAGGTTTCCCTTCGGGAGAAAGCAGTGGGAAGGTTACCTGACGTGACCTGCTAATGAGGCTAGCTGTTAAACAGGAGCGTGGGGAGGGAGCCTGGGAGGATGAGGACAGGAGACAGATTGATGGCGTGATTGACATTCACAGGCCAGGAGCTGCCATTTGTCTTCCTGGAGACACCTGCGGGAGGTCGGGGGACATGAAGGATAACACCTCCCACCAAGAGAACCTCTTTTAAATCCTCATTACTCTGCCAGTGGATGACACCAGCTTGGTTCATCTCCATTAGGTTCACTCTCACTCATCAAAGGGCAGGAGGGCCAGCCCTCCCTCTTTCGGAAAGGACACTGTGGAGCTGCTCTGCACGGGACTCTGAGTCAGTGCCCACAGCACCCTGGGCCCTCTTCTCTCCAGATCCTGATCTCACAGAGCCATAAAATCACACTTTCCAATTTGTCTCTTGCTGGAGACTGATCCACAGATGTGCATTCATCAAGGTTTTTTGGGTTGCAAGTGACAGAAACTCAACTTGAACAAGGTTAAATGAAAGAATGTGTTGACTCATGGAATTCTTTATGGGGCTGAAGACCCAAACTCTGGGTGGGAGAAGAATTCAGCCAGATGTCAGAAACAAATTTTAAGTAAGGGGCTCAAAGACTACCAAGGTGCCCCCATGACTGTGCTCTCTCTCTGGCTCTCATATCTTCTACGTGAAAGTGAGTGTCCATTCTCAATCATGACAGATTTGCTTCTTTGAAACGCTGGAAGCTCTCGAGCTGCTCATCTCACATATTCTTCTTTCAGAGAGAATTGACCCTCTCAAATCCAGTCTGCATACATATATTCCAGACTTTTAGCAGCCCAACCTCCATCAGATATACCACTGGACTGAGCAATAGCCGGTACTGTGTGTGTGAAGAGGGGATGAACATGTGTCTGTGTGTGTATCGATTTGAGGTGTCTGTGAAATATGTTGATTCCTGGAAACTGGAAAATATGCAGTTGGAGTGGCTGGGGCATTAGTTTCTTAAAGCACTAGGATGCTATTTCCCTAAGAATGGCAGATACAAAGGAATTGAACTAGATGAAAGGTACAGATTAAGCTGGAGGCAGGTGGGTCTAGTAATGGCTTAAAAGTAAAAACTAAGCATCTGTGCAGATTCTTCTTCCCTGCCCCACTGCTTGAGAGAAAAGCTGAGTCTTTTATTAGACTCTCAAAAGAATTTCTGCATATGGAAGTTTAGGACTTGTTGTGGCGTATGTGAGAGGAGGTATTGTCTCTTTCTGTCCTTCATCTCCCGTATCTAGGACAGTGCCTGATGCTCCATCTGCTCATACATATTTTTATTGGCGTATTGTTGATTTACAATGTTGTGTTAACTTTATGTGTATAGCAAAGTGATTCAGTTATACATATATTTTTCAGCTTATTTGTCATTATAGGTTATTATTAGATATTGACTATAGTTCCCTGTGCTATACAGTAAATCCTTGTTGTTTATTTTATATATGATAGAGTATTATTTTATATTACTTTATATAAAATATATATATAATTTATAATATTTTATATTATGTATATTTTTTATATATGGTAGTGTATCTGTTAATCCCATGCTCCTAATTTATCCCCCCATTTCCCCTTGGGTAACATAAATTTCTTTTCTATGTCTGTGAGTCTGTTCCTGTTTTGTATATGGATTCATTTATATCACATTTTAGATTCCACATATAAGCGATATCATATATTTGTCTTTCTCTGTCTAACTTACTTCACTTAATATGATGATCTCTAGGTCCATTAGGGCTTCCCAGGTGGTTCACTGGTAAAGAATCTGCCTCCTAACACAGGAGACATAGGAGACCTCTGTTTGATCCTTGGGTTAGAAAGATCCCCTGGAGGAGGAAGTGGCAACCCACTCTAGTATTCTTGCCTAGAGAATCCATGGACAGAGGAGCCTGGTGGGCTACAGTCCATGGGGTCACAAAGACTGAGCAACTGAGGTCACATAACTGAGCATGCACACAGGTCCATTTATGTTGCTGTAAATGGCTATATATATATATATATATATATATATATATATATATATATATTTGCTCATACAATTTTTAAATGAATGAAGTTATAATGAATATATTGATACAAATGAAATCAGATGAATGAATAAAGTCAGGCAAATTCAAGTTCAGGAGAAAATGTGTGTCTCTCTTTATATACCCAGTTCCAATCTGACTATTTAGGTTTTTAGAAAAGAAAAGATCCCACAAGGAACCCAGAAAACAGGGAGCATAAGGATTGGTGAGCCTGGACAGCAAACTCCTTTATCCATCCCCACTTTCAACAACAACAGAAAAAACAATAATTTTCCATGTGGCACTTTGGTTACACTGATGTATTTACTTAATAATCCTTAAAAACTCCTCTGAGGTGTCTATCAGTGCCCCCACCTACAGACTGTAAAACTAAGGCTTAGAAAAGCATTCCCAAGGTCACATTGGTATTAAGTAATAGACCTGGAATTTGATCCCAGGTCCACGTGGTTCCACTGGCTTTTCTTTTTAACCTAGAAGATCTGCTTTCAGACACTGTTACAGACTCTGGTTTGGTTTTTTGTTCATGGAACACATTCTTTGAAACATGATTTTGAACTATACTTATAAATGCTCCTTCCTACACTTCCTTTCTAAGAAATCCTTGTTGAGTGTCTTCTTATTACCAAGTACTGTGCCGTGTCCTTTACATGGGTCTTCTCAATTCTTGCAGGATCCCAATAAAGTACCCATGTCTTTCCTGAGCAAGTGAAAAGGCTAGTGATGTTCATAGAAGGTAGAGTCTCTACCCAAGGATACAACGCTAGTGAACCAGAGAGCTGTGCTGAATGTCAGCAGTATCTTCCCTGGGGTGCTTAACAACTGTGCTTTTAAACACTGCGTTTGTAGCCAGCATGTTGGGGGAAGGCATAGTATTAGGCCTTCTCAGCTACTCCCCAGGGGCCTTGCACGTGGCAGGCAGAGGTGTGAGCCATCCAGGAAGGACCCCACACTTTCTGTAGTCATTAAACCACATGCAGGTTCAACTGCGTCTAGGAGGGCACTGCCACTCACCACTGGAGACGTGAGGTGCCCCAGCGTGGTGAGAAAGCACCCCCGTGTCAAGGCTCTTACAAAACAACTGACTTGGAAAGTCAAACACTTCAGAAGCAGGAATTACAGAAGCTCATCTCCTGAAACAGCTGCAGCACAATCTCCAAGCGTGCGCAGCAGAGCAGCCCGGTCCCCCTTCCCCTCTCAGCTTAAACAGGGCTTGCTTGGTTCTGAGATGCTGCCAGGTATGGGTGCCACTGTTGGGGCGGGAAGTAAAGCACCCCACGATGGGGTTCGTGTCTCCTGGGAAATGAAAGGTCTTAGAAAATCCAAAGCTCAATTCAGTGTGCTGGGTGCTACTCACATTTCACATGCCTGGGCAGGCTGGTGGAGGGGGCAGGGAGAGGCTGCCTCAAGTGTTCGGACAAATAATTGATTTTGCACACAGTGTTTGGCCTTTGCTCCCTGCTGAAAGGGGCCTGTGAAGTGGGATGAGAAGAAGGAAAGATGCCAGCAACCTACAGGTGGGAGTGGGGGAAGGAGGACCACACTCGAAATCCCACATCCTCCTAAACCAAGAACACCCACACCCGCATGCCCCTGTTCCAACGATTCCTCTCCGCTCTCATGGAACATTAAGCCCTTCCTGAAAATTCAAAAGGGATCCCTCTGGAGACAAATCAACCACTGAGGAAAAAAAAAATAGCAAAACTCATTTCGTTTGGCAACCAATGCTTTAGGAAAGACATAAATATTGGATTTGCAACTTTATTTTCCTCCGGAGAGACACTCTGGAGAAAATTAAAACAATGCAAGGTTTAATTATTAAAAGCCAAACATTCCTGTACATATTTTCTGGCCCAAAGTTTTAAAAACAAACTCCCAGAGAAAATACATTTTTAATGACTGACTCCCTCCAACTCAGGCTTCGTTTTCAATCATCTCTCCATCATGATTCACCGGGAGAGCACCAGGGAAATCAGAGGTCGGGCTCTCTGTTAAGGGAGAAGCAGGATGGTGCTCGAAGACTGGGGGCAACAGGCATCACAGTCTGGGCTGTAGTTCACCCCATCTTCTCAGACAAACTGTGTTTAAACTGACTGCATCTCTCACCCATATACGTTTCATGCTTTTGTGTAAATTTCCAAGCAGGATATGAACATAAAGGGAAAAGGCAAGATGGTTCCTTATGCATTCAACAAACATTTTCTGGCTACCTACTGTGTTAGCACTCAACTGTTCTAAGCTCTTTGGAATTGTTGGTGAGTAAAGCAAGGGTTCTCATTCCTTGCATTCCAGGGGAGTGATAAAGTGATTCTGTCCACCCCCCAAACCCCTATGTGCTTCAGCTCTTCCATTCCCTTGTTGGGGTGGCCAGAGACCATAAAGTCAAGCCTCCTCTCCTCCTTGCCTCACTGCTTCATGACCTCACAATGACTGCCTTCTCTCCATTGTCTTTGAATGTTTTAACTTTGCTGCTAGTCAAAAAAAAAAAGAAGCACGTACTAATGTCAAACATTTGCTCATCACAGAGGTGCCCAAGAGCTGAGATGACAAGGAAAACGTGAATTTACTGTTTCCGGTGATTGCATAAAGGATACAAGGCATTGCGGGCGATGCCCTTCCAGGACACAGGTCAGGGGCTGCAGGAGCGGAGAGATGTGTCCTTACCCCACTGAAGAAGTGTGACCTACTCCTCAGTGGTGGTTACACATTTGGGGTGCAAAGTGGACGAAAGTGGGCAAAAAGAATGGGCTGAGAGAAGAGGGTCCTGGGGGGAAGAAGTGGTCCATGTATTGATACATCCCCTTAGAGAAGGAGCACGTCCCACTGACTAATTCCTGTGACTTCGTTGGTTAAAGAAGGACAACATTATCCCTAAGGAGTAGGAATTGAAAACCATCTCAGTCCCGATTCAAACCACCCCAGGATGTTCCCTGGTGGCTCAGTCTGTAAAGAATCGGCCTGCAATGCAAGAGGCCGCCTGCCAATGCAGAAGACCCAGGTTTGATCCCCGGGTCAGGAAGATCCCTGGAGAAGGACATGGCAACCCGCTCCGGTATTCTTGCCTGGGAAATCCCATGGACAGAGGAGCCCGGCAGACTACAGTCCACTGTGTTTCAAGGAGTTGGACACAACTCAGTGACTAAGCCACCATCACACAGGATGTCAAAAGTTCCCAACAACTAGTTGCTCAGGAGGTCCTGGCACTGACCCAGCTCACCCTGTTACACGTGTTTCCACAGGCATTGCATGATAATCAGGTGAAGGTGAGGAAAAAGGGGAGAGTGCTGGTGCTGGCAGAATCCCTCACAAAGGTAGACAGAGCCAGAGGAAGCCTCGCCACCTAAGGAAGTCTGAAAAACTACCATCGTTGGTACTTCCACTCAACTTGCATTAAAGGCAACTTAAAATAACTTGAAGGGAGAAGGGTAAATAAACCAGGGATGATTTATCTCCGAGGAATAACGGTGTGACTGCTGAATAATTACATGCACCAATCTTTATTAGCATGCAAAGTAGTTGGGCTTGGTTGGCTCCCAGCACTGCTCAAAGGACAAAAAGGCGAGAGAGCTGGGCACACGCTAATAAATCACACCCCACCCTCCCCATGTGGCACGGAGACCCCCAGGCCCTGGGGGCCTCTCTGAGTGTGACTCTTCTCTGGGAGATAAGCAGTGGGGGTTTCATTTCCACCTCCCAGTGATGGATTAGCCTCCAGAGTTCCTCTAGACAAGCATGGGAATGGTTTGAGCTTCTCTTTGCACAAGTTTGACCCAAATTCTTCCTGTCTCATCCAGCAGCTTCTGAAGCTGTCATGCATGCCCGGTGATGGCTGGAGAACCAAACACACGGAGCCTCCCCTTGCCTTGCGTCACATCGGATGACCTCGGGAGACGGTCCTGGCTTAAGGAGAAGGGACCTGAAAGGCTGGTTTCCTCTCTCCTGAAAAGGCTGTCCCAGCAAACCCAAGGGCACAAGTTGGCCCCTTTTACTCTCTGAAGACAGAACAGATTTGTGCTTCTGTGTAAGGATTTGAGAGGGTTTAACCCAGATAATAACTCCTCATTGGAAAGACTGATGCTGAAGTTAAAGCCCCAGTTCTTTGGTCACCTGATGCAAAGAGCTGACTCACTGGAAAAGACCCTGATGCTGGGAAAGATTGAGGGAAAAGAGATAAGAGAGTGGCAGAGGATGAGATGGCTGGGTAGCATCACCAACTCAATGGACATGAACTTGGGCAAACTCCGGGAGATGGTGAGGGACAGGGAGCCTGCCAACGCTGCAGTCCAAGGGGTTGCAAAGTGTCAGACACGACTTGGCGGCTGAACAACAACAACAACCCAGACAGAATAATAGTTCTAATCGTGACAGTTCAAATTTCTATATCATTTCAAGTTTCCCAGGCATCTTTCTAAGCTACATACACACACATTCCTGCACATACTTCATTTACATACACACTTGTTGGATACAACAACCCAGTAAGGACCTGTATTATCCCCTTTCTATGGAAGAGAGGACTGAGACTCAGAGACATAAGTAACTTCTTCCGGAGCTAAGCTGGAGTCCACGTCCGGACACCCTGGCTTCAGGGTCTATGTTCTTTTTTTTAAATTTTTTTTTCTTTTTTCAATTATTTTTATTAATGTGGTACATATACACCATGGAATATTACTCAGCCATTAAAAAGAATTCATTTGAATCAGTTCTAATGAGATGGATGAAAGTAGAGCCCATTATACAGAGTGAAGTAAGCCAGAAAGATAAAGATCATTATAGCATACTAACACATATATATGGAATTTAGGAAGATGGTAATGATAACCCTATATGCAAAACAGAAAAAGAGACACAGATGTACTGAACAGACTTTTGGACTCTGTGGGAGAAGGCGAGGGTGGGATGTTTCGAGAGAACAGCAAGTATATTATCTAGGGTCTATGTTCTTAATGACTGCACCGAAACATCCACATTCTTACTTCACTTAAAATCTTCAAATAACTCTTTTTTAACTTTTTATTTTATATTGGGGGTATAGCCAGTTAATAATCTTCTGATAGTTTCAGGTGGATAGCAGGGCAACTCAGCCATGCATATACATGTATCCATTCTTCCCCAAACTCCCCTCCCATCCTGGCGGCCACATAACAGTGAGCAGAGTTCCCTGTGCCTCACAGTAGGTCCTTGTTGGCTACCCACGTTAAATACAGCAGTGTGTACATGTCAGTCCCAAACGCCCTAACTTCCCCCCATTCATCCCCCTGGCAACCATAAGTTTATTAAGTCCATGAGTCTGTTTCTCTTCAAACAGCTCTTCATGACTGCATAATAACGAAACACTAACAAAGGGTACATGAAGGTGGCCTGAGACAGTTGACCCCTGGCTTCATTCCTGCCACTTTCCTCCTTGCTCTCTGGACTCCCCCCTCCTGTCCTCCTGCTGACCCTTTAATGAAACAAACCCCATCCTGGTCAGAAGCTGTGACCTTCTCCCTGGGCAGCCCTTCCCTGCCCTGCTTGGCCAACTCTTAAACACATCCTTCAAAAAGACTGGGTTTAAATGTCATCTCTTCCAGAAGGCCTTTCCAACGTCCCCTTGTCCCACGCTCAGCTAGGTTATGTCCTCATAGTATCCTATATTCCACTTTCATGGCATGCAGAACCATTGCAAGGAAATTATCATAAGTCTGATTGTTTGTTCCCTCTCCCTCTCACAGCCTGGACTGCAAACGCCGTGCGGGCTGGTGTGTCTTCCATCACTGTTGCCCTGTGCCTACACTGGCTCTGGCACAGAGGAAACACATAATAACTATTTTCTGAACCTCCTAACAGAGGAACACCTTCAAGATACATCATGGCCTACTGAAGCACTCTGGAGTTTGTCAAACTGTAACAGATACAGTGAAATGGAACTATCTTCCCTCTGCCCACATTCACAACCACCAGAAGCAAAGATTTGGGCACCGGGAGTGTTGTTTTAAAATGAGAGTAATTACTAAGCTCAGCCCCACAACACAAGCACAGAGCTCACTGCATGCCAGCCCCCTGAGTCATGTTCATGCATCACCTCAGTCTACCCCTCCAAAGTCCTTATGAGGTCAACCCTGTCTTACCCCCACTTCAGAGATGGGTTGACTAACATGCATAGTCCCACCCATCACCTCATGGTTAACATACTAAGGGCATAGAAGCTGGTTGTTAAAATAGATCTAAACCCTTGACAAAAGTAAGCAAGGAAACTCAGAACCTTCTCCAACCCCTGTTCCCTTCCCGAGGTGTTCGGGCACAATGGTTTGAATGCTCAGACATCTGCATAGCAATTACTCGTTTCTTTTCTCACTAGTCAAGTAAGTGATGAGGACTTTACACCAGTTCCCCACATCCATCGCAACCAGTGCATGACCTTGATGGCAACTAGATTTCTATTCACTCAGTCAACACGTCTCATTAAGCTCCTGCTCTTTGCCAAGCATTGTTCCAGACCCTGAAAGAAGAGCATCAAACAAAACAGAGGTCTCCTATAGTTTATTTTGCTTGAAGGGACTTACAGATTTCTCTGTCCATAAAAATTAGGAAGTTAAGGCTACTCAAAATTGGCATTCAAACCTAAGTTCCAGGAAGGCAGAAGTGACCTGGAAATCCTCCAGACAACCTATCTTTTGGTCATGCCACAGTTAATATGTGGCTCTGGATGGATGGCCATCAAAGGATTCTCCACCTACTTGTACATTTAGGATGCTGGACATCTGTAATCTCTACAATTCTGGCTACAGAGTGGTCTTTTGAGGCAAACTTAAGCATCACGATGTTTTCTCCAGTGAAGCCTCTTAACTTTACAAACACAATAAACTTTCACATGATTTCCTTTTGCAATTTTTTTATTACTTTGGAGGCCAAGTTCTTCCTACATCCTATTTCAGCTCTAAGCATGGAGCAGACACAGTATCTGATGCTGACAGTACATGGTCTGGCAGGGCAGACAGACAATTAGCCAGTAATGCAGTGCAAGAGACAGATCACACGGAGCCAAGATTGACTCATTAGGTTCTTCAACAATAAATAGAGTTTGCTGAGCCCTTTCGGGCAAGGAGGACGGGAGATGAGAGGCAGTGAAAAGAAGAAAAGTCCAGATCAAGGAGATAGCATATTTGCAGTGAACAACTTGTTTCTGCCCGCCCAGTGTCATTCTGCCTTTGGGACTTAGTAGCACTCTTTTACTTTTCCTTCCCTTGCCTGCTATCAGGCTCTGTGGGTTGGGCCAAGCCCACCCTCAGCTCCTAGAGTGAGCATGCGGCCTACGACTGGCCACTGAATGTCTGGCTCACACACGGACATGGGAACCAAACAGGATCACAAGCAGGGTAAGTCTGAAGAATTCATCCAGAGTACACTAAAGACAAAGAGATAAAGAGGAGGGGAGGCAAGAGATAAGGATGATTGACTGAAAAGTTCCATGTGCATCTAATGGGCGTCCCAGAAATGAACGAAGACAGTAATAAAGAACGAGTGACAAGAAATCATCATGCAGGATCTTCCAAAGTTGAAGCAACCTGGGTCCTCTGAAAGTTGTAATCAAAATAAATAAAATGCACATCTAGCTGCATCATACCAACACTGCATAAAGCATAAGAAATAAAGAAAAATCTTAAAAGCTGACATAGAGAAAAGATTACTACCTACAAAGAAGTGACACTTAGAATTGCAAAAAAAAAAAGCCATCCATAAGGAACACAAGTCAACAATATGCCAGGAGAAACTACTGAGCTTCTACTGTATCAGATCCATCTCACTGTGATTCAGCACTGAAGGCCACACAATGATATTTTCAGGAACAGCACAACTGAGAGAGTTTGCATCCACTAACACTTGTTCTAAAGAACCATCAAAGGCGGACTTCAGAAAAAAGACAACAAATGCTGAAGAACATAAGAAACAAAGTTGAACCCAGAAATTGATAAAATATGTCGGGAATCTGTTTTAAATGTTAACCACAAACAACTATTTTGAAAAAGATTAAGCTAAAAATTTCAATTAATAAAAACAGAATGGGGAATTCCCTGGTGGTCCAGTGGTTAGGGCTTTGAATTTTCACTGCTGGGGCCCAGGTTCAGTCCCTGGGAGCCAAGATCCTACAAGCTGCATGGCACAACCAAAAACAGAACAGAAGAATGGAAAGACAACCCTTGGTAACATCCATGCAGTGGAACCGCTGCGGGCCTCTCAGCCTCAGCATCGCTGATGTCTGGGTCGGGTAATGCTGGCGGTGGAAGGCTGCTTTGTGCACTGTAGTATGACGGGCAGAACCCTTGGCCTCTACCCACCAGAGGCCAGCAGAACACTGCAGTGCCTACTTGGCCAACTAAAACATCTCCAGACAGTGACGAGTATTTTCCAGAGGGCAAAACTGTCCTCTGCTTGAGAACCACTACACTAATAAATCTGCCTGAAATATAGGAGACCTGGGTTTGACCCCTGGGTTGGGAAGACCCCCTGGAGAAGGCAACCCACTCCTGTCCTGGAGAATCCCCATGGGCAGAGGAGCCAGGTGGGCTACAGTGCATAGTGTTGCAAAGAGTCAGACACGACTGACAGACTAACACTTTCACACTAATAAATGGGCTTCTCAGGGGACACTAGTGGTAAAGAACCTGCCTCCCAGTGCAGAGACATAAGACATAAGAGACAAGGGTTCGATCCCTGGTATTCTTGCCTGGAGAATCCATGGACAGAGGAGCCTGGTGGGCTATAGTCCATAGGGTTGAAAAGAGTCAGACATGATTAAAGTGACTTAGCAGGCACACACACATGCGGTTCGATCCCTGGTCCAGGAAGATCCCACAGGCCATGGGGCAACTAACCCCCACACCTCAACTACCGAGGCTGCACAATGGATCACGCGAGACACAACGACAGAAGCTCATGCACCCAGAGCCCGTGCTCCACAAGAGAAGCCATCGCAATGAGAAGCCTGAGCACTACAACTAGAGAGTAGCCCCCACACTTCACAGCTAGAGAAAGCCTGTGTGCAGCATCAAAGACCCCGTGCAATGAAAAATTAATCAATTTATTAATTTTTTATAAAAAGACAGTACTGCATTCACGGTTTGGAAGATTTAATGTGACTAAAATGACTATTTTATACAAAGTGATCTAAGACTCAATGCAATCCCTATCAAAATCCTAATAAGATTTTTTGTTTTCTGTCTCTATGGATTTGTCTAATTTGGACATTTCATATAAATGGAATCACACACTATGTGACCTTTTGTGTCTAGCTCCTTTCACTCAGATGTGTCCCTTCCATGGTTCTATTGTGTGGATGTATCATGTTTTGTCCATCCATCCACCAATTGATGGATATTTAGGATGTTTCTACCTTTTAGCTATTGTGAAGAGAGCTTATTTAAATATTTATGTATGTTTTTAAAGTCCATTTTCAGATATTTGGGTTATATGCCCAAGAGTGGTATTTCTTGGTTGTATGGTATTACTGTTAGATATATTTTTAAAATAAAAATGTGAACTATAAGCAGGTACATACTAAAAACCAAAAAAAGTACACTGAATGTATAATTTTTTCAGTTCAGTTGAGCTCAGTCGCTCAGTCGTGTCCAACTCTTTGCGACTCCCTGGACTGAAGCACACCAGGCTTCCTTGTCCATCACCAACTCCCGGAGTTTACTCAAACTCATGTCCATTGAGTCGGTGATGCCATCCAACCATCTCATCCTCTGTCGTCCACTTCTCCTCCTGCCTTCAATCATTCCCAGCATCAGGGTGTTTTACAATGAGTCAGTTATTTGCATCAGGTGGCCAAAGTATTGAAGTTTCAGCTTCAACATCAGTCCTTCCAATGAATATTCAGGACTGACTTCCTTTAGGATCATTTGTCTGGATCTCCTTGTTGTCCAAGGGACTCTCAAGAGTCTTCTCCAACACCACAGTTCAAAAGCATCAATTCTTCGGTGGTCAGTTTTCTTTACAGTCCAACTCTCACATCCATACATGACTACTGGAAAAGCCAAAGCTTTGACTAGATGAACCTTTGTTGGCAAAGTAATGTCTCTGCTTTTTAATATGCTGTCTAGGTTGGTCATTTCTTTCAAGGGGCAAGTATCTTCTAATTTCATGGCTGCAGTCACCATCTGCAGTGATTTAGCCTAAATCACTAAAATCGACACAAGAGAAAATAGAAGAAACACAATGAGCCAGTAACTAAAAAAAAAAAAAGAAAGAAAGAAAGAAAATACAGAATTGGTGACCAAAGTTGCTTTTCCTGTCCAAAATACTCACTCTAAAGGCAAAAAAGAAAAAAACTAGAAAAATTTTATCAAATTTTCAAGGAACATATAATCTTCTGCCTTATATAATTTTTTCAGAAAATATAAAAAGAAAAGTAACAAAATCAAACCAGGACAGTATAAGAAGAGAAAATTATAAGCTTCTCACTTATCAACGAAGATGTAAAAATCTCACACACTATAAAGCTGCATCCATCAGGATCTAAAAATAATAGTACATCATAATCCAATAGGTTTATCCATAAAATCCAATAATGGTTAAGGTAATGTACTACATTAAAAGATTAAGAAGACAGCATATAATAATAACAATTGATGCTGAACAAGTATTTTATAAAATTTAATACTCATTCATTATAAAAACTTAGCAAACTTAGTAGAGAAATTTTGTAGCCCAGTAAGGTTATTTATCAAAACCTACTGCAACAATCATGCTTGAAGGTAAAATTATAGATGGATTCTTACTACTGTCAGAAATAGGAAAAGAATCACCACTTTTATTCATCACTGTTCTCTTGATCTTCTAGCTAACAGAAACAACAATACATGTGATATCAATAAAGATAATAATATAACACAGTAATTTGATAAATATTGTTTAATATATTACATTATGCACAACATCTATAGATTGGAAAAGTAGAGCCAAAATAGTCTTCACAAATGATACAGATAACACAAACAGAATATCCAAGACCTAGAATATCTACAACCAAGATTTTAGCATTATAAATAATTTAGCAATATTTATAGATAAAAATCAATATACAAAAAGCAATACTACTGTTATATCCAAAACTGTGGTGCTGGAGAAGACATTGAGATTCCCTTGGACTGCAAGGAGATCAAACCAGTTAGTCCTAAAGAAAATCAACTCTGAATATTCTTTGGAAGGAATGATGTCAAAGCTGAAGCTCCAATACTTTGGCCACCTGATATGAAAAGCTAATTCATTGGAAAAGACCCTGATGTTTGGAAAGATTGAGGGCAGGAGAAGATGGGGGGCGACAGAAGATAAGATGGTTGGATGACATCATCAACTCAATGGACACAAATTTGAGCAAACTCTGGGAGATAGTGAAGGACAGGGAAGCCTGGCGTGCTGCAGTTCATGGGGTCACAAGAAGTCAGACACAACTTAGTGACTGAGTAAAACAGCAAATATCTGGAATAAAATAAACAGTTCAAACTTACATAATAAAAAATATTCTATTCACATGACACAAAAAACCTTTACGATACCAAGAAATTTAAATATTCATATTATTTAAATTAAATATAAATATATATTATATATACATATAGAGAGAGAATTTACACGTACATAATTTAAATATATAAACAACTTTATATGTGTGTGTGCATATGCCACACTGCATCAGTCATGTCTGACTGTTTGTGACCCCATGGATGGTAGCCTCTCAGGCTCCTCTGTCCATGGCCTTCTCCAGGGAAGAATGCTGGAGTGGGTTGCCATGCCCTCCTTCAGGGATATATATATATACATACATAAAATATATATATATATGCACACATATATATGTACATGCATATATATATACATACATATAATTTACAGACATGAAGGAAGGCCTCAAAAATAGTGAGGCATATACCATATTCATAGATAAGAAAGTAATATCAAGGTGTAAACTCTTCTGAGATAAATCTGTAAAATCAATGTACTTCACATAAAAACTATAATAACTTTTCATCAAAATTTAACACACTGCTCTTTAAATTCAAATAGAGGTGCAAGAGGTCAAAAATAGGGAAGACTTAGTTTTAGAAACATCCGGTGGACCCGAGGATGCACACACCCTCTGACTGTGTGGTCTCACTTCCACATATTTAATGCCAACACCAGGATGCGCAGTGACAAATCTTAGTTGGAGCCTTGCTTGAAAATGTTCAAAGTATCTTTCTGGCTTACTTCACTCTGTATAATGGGCTCATGGGGAGGGAGGTGGGAGGGGGGTTCAGGATGGGGAACACATGTAAATCCATGGCTGCTTCATGTCAATGTATGGCAAAAACCACTACAATATTGTAAAATAATTAGCCTCCAACTAATAAAAATAAACGAAAAAAAAGAAAAGAAAATGTTCAAAATAATCTGAATGTCCATCAGTATGAGAAAGGATAACTAATCATGATATAGTCATGCAGGGAAATATTATACAGAAAACAAATAGAATGGAGTAGTGTTGCCTGTGAAAATGTAGATTTAAAAGAATGTTGAGTAAAGATGCATGAGATATATTTTTTCAGTGGATTCATAAGAATTTAGACAATATCTATGAGAATAATAATTAAGGCATCAAAGGAATACAATGGGAAGGGGAACAGTAATGGCAGTGACAATCAGTTTTTTAAAAATCTCTACAAGTTTTGCAGCAAAGATATAATAATGAGATATAAAAGAGAGATGTACTGAAGCCAGAAGGTGGATACAGAAAGTTCATTATATTATTCTCTAATTTTTTTAAGAAAAGATGGTGATCAACCTTTTAAGAATAAGCAAATGAGTTTACATACATATTTTCAGAGATTCAATTTATGTGTATATTCTCTAATTTTCTGCTAGGATTTCCTACTTTCTAGATTTCTCTGACTTTACCCAAACTTAAAATAATGTTTAACATTTCCATCTAACCTCATATTTCCTACAACTGTCAATTAGGTTTAAAAGCTTCATTAGATTTACATACAATTTATTTTCTTTTTAATGTTAGCACATCGGGGTGGGACTGGGTATTATCTATTGCATAGATATGTCTAATTTTCCCACTTTTAGTGATTCTAAGACTGAGCAGTGGGTTTAGATGGTATCATTTGGATCCATCTGTCATCAAATTCCCCATCATCCTGTCACTTCATGGTCTCAGCAATTATTGATCATTATTGACAAACTTTATTATTTCATTAGGAGCTGCAAAACAGTGACTTTCTAATGATTTTTAGGGATTGCTGGGTGATTTATCATCCTGTTTGCTCTTATATATGTGGCTTTTCTATAAAGAAGCTTTCCTTCATAACTATTTCCCTCAATACTTGGGTAATGACTATTGGAGTTGGGTGGTAAGTACATGGGAAGTTGTTATATTTTCTAATTTTCAGTGTGTTTGAAATTTTCTGTAATACAATTAAAAACCAAGGAAAAAATTAAATGCATAGGAAAAAACTGAAATACTCCAAATTTCCAAAAAAAAGGAAATACTCCAAATATATTATCATCATCAACGCGAAGGTGGTAGGATTATTTAGGGTGATTGTTACACACAATACACTACTGTATTTCCAGATTTATTAACAAAATATATAGTATTACATTTAGAATTAGAAATCAAACAGAATCCTACAGAAATATAATAATAATGATGGGAGCAGTAAGTGATCTAATTTAAATCAGGGTTCAGAGCCCACATCTCTAAGAGGTGTCATTTGAAGAAACTGGTTTGACAAAACCCTTGGGAAAGAGTGCAGCAGGCAGAGAAACCGGAATCCCAGAGCAGTGATGATCCTAGAGTGTTTGTGGAAAAGGAAAAACTACAGAGTACCACGAGTATCATTCAGCTCTCAGTAAAACAGAGACCAGCCAATCCTCCAAACCACCCCCCAGATCCTGCTGATTTCACTCAGGAGTCTGTGTTCCTGAAGTTACAGAACCCAAACTGCACAGGAAATCTCAACTTCTGCCCCCACTGGGTAGGTAGAAGGCAGAAAACCCGAAAACCCTAAATAATGGATCACAGCAGCTCTGTAATGACAAGGCAAAATAGTGATAATTAAATGATTCTAATAGTGTGTCAAGATGAAGGATAACAGTCTTGGAAAATGAGGTTGGTAAATCATTACCCCTCAGGCGTGCATGCACACCCCAGTTAGGGCGTGAAAAATGCAGAATGCAAAATCCCTGGCTAGCCATCTTGGTTTTGCACAATGTTTGCTCTCACCCTATTAGGGTTACTTCTGAGCCAAGCGCAGTTGGGCTCCATTTTCAACTCTGAGGGAAAATGAGAGCTAAGCTCAAATTTATCTCACTTACGGAGCACTTTACTCTGTGCCCCCAAGCTCTACGACAGACACAGGCAGTGGATACAAAAGACATCCACTCACACTGGGGAAAACAGGCAACGCCGGAGCCTTTACAACCTGCGATGGGTGGGGGGCTGAGGCAGCACAGAGGAGGGTCCCTAAGGAAGCCCCAGCCTCCTCTAAGTGAGGGGAGCTTCACAAAGAGCCAATACTTGAGCTGGGTTTAAGGAGCAGGAAGTTACTGTTTATAAGGAGGGAGAAAGGAGCATTCCAGGCAAAGGGAATCAAAACATTTAATGACCTTGGTCCAGTGGTTAAGAATTCACCTTGCAATGAACTGGACTCAAGTTCGACTTCTGGTTGGGGAACTAAGACCCCACACACCGCAGGGCAACTAAGCGCATGTGCCGTAACAAGAGAAGCCGGCGCACTGCAATGAAGAGCCCGTGTGCTGCAACAAAGACCCAGCCCAGCCAAAACACAAAATAAAACCACAGGCTTCAGCTTGGACAGAGCAGGGAAGAGGGAGTCTCTGAAGGTGACATTTAAGATTATTTAATTTCACTGGCACCAAAAGTTCTGAAACCAGAATGCTCGCTGCATCCTTGGCAAATGCCCACTCTCAAATCCATCACCACCCACTGTCCATGCAGCATGATTGAAAGAAGGGCCTGACCTCTAAGAAAGAATTTTCTTTTTCCCCCCAATACATAATGAGTTTTTTAACCTTTTGTTATCCCACAAGTACTGTATATAGAACAAAAAGGAAAAAGCTAAAAAGACAAAAGTAAATAAAATTCATCCCCATATCTTCCACACAGGCACAACCACTGTAATGTTTTGATGCAGTTTCAGATTTCTTTTGTTTGTGTGTATATGTGTGTGCATATTTATGCATGTTTTTAAAGTAAATTAGAAATGCACTAATTGTAAACTGAAAGTCATTTTCTCTTAATGCAAAAGTTTGGATGGTTTCCAAGTCTCATTACCCACAGCTGTCATCTCCTACTTATGAAATTAGTGTCAGGAAAGAGTTAAAGTGCCCATTGGCAGGAGGGAGGAGATTTATCATCTAAGGGGACTGCTGGCAACAGAAAGGTTGATGTGCTTAACAACTCACACCAGGATGCAATACACCCACGTCTGTCCACTAAGCTCTCTTCCATGGCAACCAGAATATTGCCTTCGCAGAGATCTGAAAACTTCCTGACACTTAAAACACCCTAACACGACATCCCAGGGTCAGGGGCGACTGGGAAAACAGTGAATTATGGGGTGAGTCTAGACATTTGCAAAGCTGCGTAATTGCTTTCATCTCAGAACCTACCTACCTTATCCTTTCAGCTGATAGATTGCTTGTACCATAGCTTTAACCTTGGTGTCTCCATTGTTACCTGGTCCCCCAGGTGTGGTCTCAAGTCTCTATTTCTCAGCTGCCAGGTGACTGCATCCCTCTGGCCTGGCCTCAGGACTCCCTTACATTCTGTGGGTCGTGTCCTGATGATGCCACCACACCTGCTGGCTTGGGTTCCAAACAACCGGGCATCACACCAACATCCCTGGAAGAAGATAAGCTTCTTCACCAGGGATTCAGGTCCTCATGTTAAGAAGGCGTGAGCATTCACTTCTTGCATGGCTTTCTACTGCTGCATAACAAGCCATCACAAACTCAATCTTGAGTTTATTATTAAGTAATATTTAATTATCAAATTGTTTCTCTGGATCAGAAGTCCAGGCAAAGCTTAGTGGGGTCCTGCATGCAGCATCTTCACCAAGTGGAAATCCAGTTGCTGGTTGAGGCTGGGTCTCACCAGAGGCTCAGCTGAGGAAAAGTCCACTCCAGCCTCCCTCAGGTCATTAGTAGAATTCATCTCCTTGAAGCTGTAGGACTGAGGCCCTTTTTCCTGCTGGCTGCTGGTCAGAGCTGCTCCCAACTCCTGGAGGCTGCCTGGCAGTTTCTTGCCATGGCCCTTTCCAAATGCCCCTCTTACAATATAGCATCTTCCTTCTTCAAAACCAGCGAGGGGAGTTTTCTCTGTGCATCCACTAGCATTAACACACACAGAGAGTCATCCTCACTACTTGTGGGTATTTGTGAATTAGCCTACTTGCTAAACTTTCTTTGTAACCTCAAAATCAATACACGAAGCGCTTTGGGTGATGTTTGTGCAAGACTGCACACAGCAAGAAAAATCTGAGTTGCCCGACACGTTCCCAGCTGAGGTACAACAAGGCCGCGCTCCGACATCTTATCTCAGCAATCCTACAGCAATGACTGGAGGATGGAGACGGGACAGGGCAGAGGGATTTCACTGGTGGTCCCGTGGTTAAGGATCTGCTTTGCAATGCAGGGGATGTAAGTGTGATTCCTGGTCAGGGAACTAAGATCCCACATGCCTCAGAGTAACTAAGCCTGCGTGCTGTAACTACTAAGCCCCTGAGCCTTAACTAGAGTGCCCGTGTGCCACAGTGGAAGATCCTGCATGCCACAACTAAGAGCCGACTCAGCCACGTAAATAAACAAATATTTTTTTTAAAAAAAAGAGCAGTGGGAAAAAGCTCCAGCTTTGAGGCCAGGTAGCAAAGAGTAGGACATGACTGAGTGACTAGGCACAGCACAGATGGGATTTGGGGCTAAATCCCAACTTTGGCGCCTGGTATACGGTGGCCTAAGACAACTCACTCCGCACTTCTGAACCCCATTCTCTCTTTGGCAAAATAAAGAAAACAGAATCTACCAAGATAAGCTGTTTTCAGGGTTTATGATTATAATCTATGTGAGACAAATGTATAATACACAAATGTTCACTGGGAATACTGAAGTAGTGACTACTGAACCACAGTTCCTTTGGTCCTAGGGGAAATATGTACATATACATGCACGTATATGCATTTATGTGCATATATGCCCATATTTACATTATCTATAAATTACAACACCTTTATAGAGTGTAACTATTTTATAAATAATGATAATCAAATGTATATATGCATACATACATATATCTGTATATATGCACATGTATTTCTTGTTACATATATTTATAATATATAAGTATTATATAATTATAGTATTGTGAGTATATATACTTATAAGTATGTATGTATATACTACATATAATAGTATAAGTATATAATACATATAGTATATAATAGTATAAGTATATAATATATACTTATGATATCTACATATATAAGAATAAATATTGTATATACGTGTGTGTGTGTGTGTGTATATATATATGTGTGTATATATATATATATAAATATATAACATCTTATAGAAAAATCCAAATGAACATTTTGGCCAACTCAATACATACTGTGCATATGCATAAATTTAATCAAGGAAGTGACATTTCATTGCATTACCTTTGTTTCAATTTATCAGTTGGAATTAAGTCACAGGTCCTACCCAAACTCAAGGGAAGGGATTGTACAGAGGCATGAAATGTCTACACTATGTTTGAGTCCTTCCATCACACCTCCTATTCACCCAAAGTCTACACCTGTACAGTACATTGCATGAGGGCATACCATAAATGGTGGTTGAGTTGACAGAAAATTCTATCCAATACCAGTGTATCCAATAAGGAACACCCCAATTCCAGCCTGCAAACTTCAGTCCCAGGGGACCCAAGCAGGCCAGAACACCTATTGTAAGTGCCTTACTGCGTAAACCCAACCACATATGGGACTGGGAGCCCTTTGCATTTTAACATACAAATATGTAGCAGTCTTGTTGAAAAAAATTTCTGATGATGCAATCACTTTCATTTCGCCAGCTACAAAGAACTAAAACTCGATCTAACACCATTGGAGAGCATTACATAACATTCTGCCATCTACTGATTACCTTTCAAATTTGCTAAAGCATGTTTTCTTCTTTATAGAGACAAATCAATGTTCCTATGATCACAGTCTGCTCAGCTGGCCTCAGACTTCAGCAGAACCATTCCAATTGTGAATGTCCCCTAGGAGAGAACTGGTCTACCAACTGCCCAGACCAGCCCAGCACCCCTGATGCATCTCCTACCAACGCAGATCATGAAGGAACCACCTTCCCAGAGCCTATTTGCTACAGGCAGGGCTTCTGCTTCATCGTCTATATCCCAATCTTCTTTTATCACTCAGGGTTCTTTGGCTGTGGGCAACAGAAACTAACTATGGAGATCATGCCAAACAGATAATTTTTTAGAGGGATGTTGGGAAGCTCAGAGAAATGAAGGAAAAGCCTAAAAGCCAGTTCTGGGAAGGCAGCGGCAGCCTCTGAAAGTTACAGTCAGGGTGAGTAAGTCTGTATTTTCCATCTCTGTGTCACCCCACTCAAGATTTGATTCTGGGACAAAGAGTAAGACTGACCTGTGTCAGTCCCTGCCTCTCTAGAAATACGGGGCTACTTGACAGTCTCCTGTAAAACTGCCACCTACTGGGAACATCTTACATAACATCTTCTGTAACATCTTACAAGAAACCCCAGTGAACTTTTTGGCCAACCCAATAGTTTCCCAAAGCAAAATCCAGGTGCCATTGCAATAAAGGCAGATGAATACTAGGCATGCAAAATCAGAAGTGCACATTGTCAGGGTCTGCTGTCAGTTCAAGAGAACGTGACTTCTCAGAGAAAGAGGTCACTCCTAAAAAAATCAGTCTTCTTTATCTATCCATTCATTCAAAATACATTTATTTAATGTTAATTGTGTACTAGGCTTTCTGCTAAGCTTTTAAGATACAGGGGAAAGTAAAATCAAGAAACTACCCTCAAGTACGTCCAAGTCTAATGGGAGAAGTAAAAAAAATAAAATAAAATTAAGGACTTTCCTGGTGGTCCAGTGGCTCAGACTTAGCACTCCCAACATAGGGAGCCTGGGTTCGATCCCTGGTCAGGGAACTAGACCCCATATGCCGCAACTAAGAGTTCACAAGCCACAACAAAAGATCCCGCATGCTACAACTAAGACCTGGCACAGCCAAATAAATAAATATTTTTTTTTAAAAAAAGAATGATTCCCTTTTTTTAAAAAAAGCAAGTTAATAATGATAGTGAAGATGGTTGTATTTACTAAGTGTCTTCTTCATGTGTCAAGGTTACATTTATTATCCAATTCTCACAACATTTTTTGGTAGGTACTGACCTACTGATGACAGTGTTTGTAGGACTGTATGCTGATTTGTCTGAGTCCTGAGAGATGGGCATTTTGTAGCTCAACATGTCTCACTGGGTAGGTAATGACTTTCTCTCTAGTATAACCCATGGAGACCAGTTCAAGCCACTCGCCACCTAGTTCATGGTTGGACCAGTCCAATCACAGCATCTCAGAGCTAAAGAGGAAAGAGCTATCCTCAGGCATCTTGGACAAGCAGGAATCACCTCCTCTATTTTCACAAACTGGGAATACATGTTTTAAGAGGCCAAAATGTATTCCAGACTTCTGCCGGGCCAAGCAGGGGCAGCAGGCTTGCACCAAACGTAAATTATCCCTTGCTCTGGAAAATGAGTAGCCTTTAAATCAAAATGGCCCTCATTGATATGAAATTCCTGTTGCAATTCAAAAAGCTCTTTTTTACCCCCTTAAGTATTCGTTTCTGACAAACAAAATAAATTTTCATGCCAGACACATATAAAGATTGCAGAGATGCACCTCTATTAAATTCTACTTAGCAGCAGAGCAACTCAGGTGTTATCTAAATTTAGCCTTCTAAGCTCCATTTATTTCATACCTAAACACCATTTCTTGCAGGTTTTGCTTAGACTTATAAGAGTTTGATAAATAGAAATACTTTCACAATGCATTAAGATCAGGTCAGCTGGAGAGCTTGACCTGGTTGGATCAAATCTTGTATTGATTTCTCAAAGTACATATACGTTGTTGTTTTTTTTTTTTTAACTAAAACTTGAACTCTTGCAAAGAAATAGAAGAAATGCTTCAACTATGAGTTTAGGTAAAAACAAAACAAAACCATTACACACTCTGTCCATTTCCTTAACTGCACAGAGAGAGCTTTCTCTCTGAAGATGGTGGGTAGAGATGACAACCATAATCTGATTTAATTATCTAAAATATAAAATGTGCACTCATTATTGAGACAATAGGTACCACATGTTTGGATTCTGACAGCAGAGCCAGGAGTGGAGATCAGGGTGACCAGCTGTCCCAACTTGCCTGGGACTTGGGAAAATGGGGTTGAGGGTAGGTCCACAGATTTGGAATTCTCTGTGCTAAAACTGAAGCAGAACCAGGCAAACTTGGGTAGCCAGTCTTCCCAGGGAAGGTGCTGATTTGAGACTGACATTACAATAACTTCCTCTAACATGTCTTTCAGGGAAGTCAATGCTCTAGACATAAACTGTAGGATAACTTTCATGTTAACCATTTACCTACTCTGTGTAATGGTATCAAAGCATCTGAACATAGCTTTCAAAATGGCTCTTTATCTTTGCTGCCTCATTTAATACTCATTCTAGCCTTAAGAGGTTATTACCCCACTTATAGATGAGAGAGCTAAGTTAAATGATTGTCCCAAGGTCATACAGCCAGTAATTAGTGAGAAGGGAGTTGTAGGCAGTTTATTCTTCATTCCTCTCCTTCCCAGTCCACACCCCATGACCCTGAAGTGCCTTAAGTTTCACGAAGGCAACATAGTCTGCAGCCTGGGACTGTTGCACATGTTCAATGCTTATTAAACATGTGTTACACTCAATCTTAATTGTCTCTCCGTCCTACTATATTGGGAGTATCTTGAGGATACAAGTCTTTCTTGGAACCATTTTTTCCTAAGTAATAAGCTCAAAGTCTACCAAGTGGTTAGTAATCAATAAATATCAGGTGAATTAATACATTATGAACATCTAACTTCAAAGTTAGATGACAGTCAAGAAAATAACTTCAGAATACTGCTCCAAGTGTCAAATAAGGAGATCACACCAATCAATCCTAAAGGAAATCAACTGAATATTCATTGAAAGGACTGATGCAGAAGCTGAATCGCCAATACTTTGGCCACTTGATGCGAAGAGCTGACTCACTGGAAAAGACCCTGATGCTGGGAAGGATTGAGGGCAGGAGGAGAAGGGGGCAGCAAAGGATGAGATGATTGGATGGCATCACCAACTCAATGGACATGAATTTGAGCAAACTCTGGGAGATAGCAGAGGACAGAGGAGCCTGGTGTGCTGCAGTCCATGGGGTCGCAAAGAGTCGAACACAACTGAGCAACTGAACAACACTGGTTCCAAGGCAAAGAGAAAAGAGAAGAGCACTGGGAGGTTAGATTGTTCCCTTAGAAGCCTCATGCATTCTGTCAATTTACCTCCCTAGTTCCCATCCCACTCATGACATCAGTGAAAACTGCAAAGGTGGCAGCTGCCAGCCCCACCTCGTCCTGCAGTTGGAAGTCCAGTACTGGCCTCACTACCCCCTTATTTTCATGCTTGTGATTGAAGATACAATCACGACTCGAGTAAATGCTGAGTGAGTGTCCAGGTACCAAAAGCAATACTGGTTGGAACTTCTGACACTGGGAACTGAAATCTTTATGTCATCTAATCAGAAGAAATAAGCCTCTTCTTTCCCTTTCTTTGCAAAATATTGGGAATCAGATGTCTGTCCCAGGATGACTATGAGCCCACTGGTGGTAGAAGAAGCAGGCGGAGAAGTCCCAGGAGCTTAATGAACAGGGACTGGGGTGCTACCTTAAACTGACATGTAATTTACCCCCTATTGTCACAGATATCATTTTCATCAAAAGCAATGAGTCTTCTCATGTAGCAACGTAAGTGCCAAGTAGTTGGAATGGGGTGTTTTGGCAAATCCAAACACAGAGAAAAGTTGACTTCTATGGCCCCTAGGGCAGAGAGTAAGTCAAATACAAAGACCAAATTCCTTAGTGAATAATCAGAAGTGAAGAAAGGAGACCCAACTGTTGAGCAGAAATCCCTCAATAGCTTCTTGCATAGGCAAAGTTAGATTTCTTCCTTAGGGGTACAGAAGACAGTTCTTCATGGCAGACCCAAGGTTTGTCTCTGACTGAACTTGCCCTTTCTTCCTCTCATCCTCCTTTGAGAGCTTTAAAAAATAATAAAAGGAACCAAAAAACACACACACACAGAGAGAAAACACTCATATTCCTACCACCTTAAAATATACATATATTTATTTTGCCATACTTATTTCCATTCTTTAAAACAAACCGAACATTACAGATAATGCTGACACCATGGAGCCAGGCCCATTCCCCTCACCCAAAGCCCCCTCCCAGATAGCCATTGACAAGAGTTCAGTGTTTGTTCCCCAGGTGATGTGTTTTCCTACCCACAACATTGCTCTGTATGTTGTGTCTGAGCCTGTTTGTACTGAGGCAAGGAATCAGGTGCAGCATCACATTAAAAGAAGAACTACATGTATTCCCAACTGATGCAAATAGTTTATCATGTAAAAACATACATTTCCCTTATCCCTGCCTCCACTCGTGGGCATTTATATTATTTACAAATGTCTGCCGTAACAAACATGGCAGCAGTGAACATGCTTGTACACACGTCTTTGCATACATGTAAAGTTTGTCCAAGGCACATGATTAAAATGGCCTTTCTATGTCCTAGGAAGATGCATTTTCAAACTTGTAGGTTCTGTCAATTTGTTCCTCAGAAGCCATGCCAATGTACAGTCCCATCAGCCCCTGAGGAAGACAACTCCCCACAACCCTCAACAGGGGTGTCTTTAGATTTAAGCTGAGATGGCCTCAGTTTGGTCCAAGAGTTTGACCTTTCACAAAAGCAAATAGATTAACTTATATGGAAAAGAAAAAAAAAAAATCCTGAAGTTCAATTTAATTCTCTTTAATCACCAGTCACATCACTTAAAAAGCTAATAATGTATCTGCATTCTCCCACCTTGTGATAATGTAATGAATTAGCCACTTGCCCATCAGAAAACAACCCCGTGGGATAATATGTCAAAATCGAGTAAGGCAATGAAGCCTGTATTGAGTTGATGGATTTAAGGCAAGACTTCAGGCAATAATAATGTTGTTTAGAAGATGAATCTACTCATAAGAGCCCCTCAATGACAAATGACTTACTCGGAGGCTAACTATTTATGAGGTCCAGGTGGGAGAGGTATAAACTTAATTAAAGTTTGAAAGCATAATAGAACCAAAGGCAGTGCATCAATTTCTGGATGTCCAATCAAAACGCCAATGACGTCCTTAATAGGTTGGCGATACCTGCCTCTTGGCACTGCAGAGTATAGTTATCCAACTTGCGTGGCTCCAATTGCTGCTGATCTTGCTGAAGGCACACCATCCCCCACACATACGTCTCTCCTCGTGTCTCCATGTCTGCTTATGAGACCAATTCATCTCGACTGGGAGGAGAATCACTCCTGCCTCTATCACACGTACTTTATACTGGATCCTAATGAAACCAAGCATAGGCTGGCTGCCCACCCCCGCTCCTTAATGCCTCGGTCTATCTGTATCTGGGAAACCACATAAATCGCTCCTGCCCTGCGCTTTGGCGCTCCCTGATGCCTAGAACTCAAACTCAGCAGCATCACATAAAAATATTTAAAGGCTCATTTGAATCACAACCCAGGGAACCAAATACTCCTGAGCAAGCTGAAAATGTAAATAAATATAAACAACCCAGGACAGGACCCAGGTATACCAGCCAAGACTTCATTCTGATACACTTCATTATAGGTGTGAAGTGATGTTTCTGAAGGATAATTGGATGACTTCAATGGCTCCCTGCTGAGGAAGAAGCTGATTGAAAAGGCTGAAACACACCCAAATCTGCATCCCATTTAAAACACACCCAGGAGTCACAAAGTAGTGGGGTCATTTTTATAAACAGGTTTCCTTCCTTGGAGGCTTTGAGAGAACCTAGAGAAATCTATGCTTGCATGAGGCTAGCCCTGGAAGAGTGGCAGACAGGCAGGCACAGGCACACGCACACACACACACACACACACGCACATGCACACACACACACGCACACACACAGAGTAAGTGGCTGTAAAAGAGAGAAGAACATTGCCACGAGGGAGGCGTAACATTCCTGTGGTGTCACCCATCTGTCCCCACTAAGTCAAGTCTGGCAAAGCAGAGGAAAGTCACCCCATGACCTCTAGACTCTACAGCCCATAGAAAGCAGTGGTTCTCAACTTCTCAACCCAGGATGCTTTAGAAGATGTCAACACTCAGGCTCCACCCCAGAGCAACCAACTCAGAATATCTCAAGAGGGACTCCTAGTATTTATCAAAATCTCCCCCAAGTGATTCAGTTTTGTATCCAAGGCTGAAAAACTCAGGTTCAACGAATCTGAGACTTCAGGAATTTTTTCCAGACTTCAGTAAAATCAAAACAATCATTGCCTTGTCTGTTCTTCCAACAAAATGGTGGCTGTTAATATGGCAGTTGCAACGATAAATTTTACTTTCTCTATATTATATTGTTCAAATCTCTATGGGAAGGGAAAAATAATAGGTAGCTTTTAGTAAGAGCTTATTATACACCAGGCATGGTGCTAAGCAATTTCCATGCTTTATCTCAGTAAATCCTTACAACATCCCTAAGAGGTAGGTGCTGTTATTATTCCCATTTTATAATGAATGAGCAGAGTCGCAAAGAGGTTAAATAATTTGTCCACAGACTTCAAGCAAGAAGCAGAGCCAGGACTCATACCCACCTCCATGAGTTACAAGGCTCTGCGTTTCACCCGACGTTTTACTGCAGCCAGTCTTTGAAATGTGGAGTTCTCACTTTTAAAGAAAGAGCAGTGATATAGTTCACATAGCTGGTTGTCAGTTCTGGTGAGCAAAATTCAAGGGCCTCTCAAACTCACCCATCAACTCAGTGTGTGGCTGCTGAGGATTTAGATACCTCTCTTTCAATGCAGTGTTATTAGAGTCAGACAATCTTGGATAAAAACTTGAGCTCTTCCTGTTCCTAACTGTGAGATTCTGGGCCAATTATTTCTCTATTATGAAACTCAGTTGCATGATCTGTAAAATGGGGATAATACCTACCTCCCATGGTTATCAGGATGAAAAGTAATTACATTTAAGAAAGCTCCTGGCATGAGGCAGGGATTAACAAATGGTAATCTCTTCCACTGCAAGTATGTGTCAGGAGTACCTAGACTGTGAATGTCATGCTTATCTCAAGCACGTCTCATAATTACAGTTTCCCTTTTCAAAGTGCTTTCCCTTCGATGACCTAATTTTAACCAGTTTATATTGAATACTACTTGTGACAGCAGCATGGTGTTCCTTTTTATTCTTAGACCCCCCCCAAAGGGGATCAGTGGTGCCCCCATGATGGTAAGATTTTTAATGGATGCAAATTTGCAAGGCATGACACATTTATTAATCCTTCATTGGAGTAAACTGTAACAAAGCCAGCAGGAGCAATCATTAAGTTACATTAATAGCTTTCAGTGTTGCATACCCCAGTGCCTGACATGAGACAGTAATCTGAAATCAAACTATGGATGTGTCCTACATGAGCTCATGCATCACAGCCCTCTAGACCCAGTGCTCATGCATTTCAACAAGGGTAAGATTGTGTGAGTGCTTCCCAACGCACACAGGAAGATATTCAACCTCCTTACCATAGCCTTTAAAGTTCTACCTCCTCCAGACTCATCTCACAGCACTCAACTCCTCTTCAGCTGCATGAATCTTTCTATATATTCTGCATACACTTTGGGCTTATTTCCACCTCAGGGCCTTTGCACATGCCATAGCACTGCCTGAAACATCCCCCCTCCCCACTGTTCCTTGCATGACTGGGTCTTTTTAATCCTACAGGTCTCAGATAAAATCTTTTTTTCCCCAGAAAGGTCTCTCTTTCCTGGCCACCTTATCTAAGAGGTCTTCCCTAGAAACATTGCTTTACCCTATTTCTTTGCCTCAGAGTCTTTTGTTGTTGCTGTTTAGTCACTAAGTCATGTCTGACTCTTTGTGACCCCATGTACTGCAGCATTTCAGGTTTCTCTGTCCTTCACTATCTCCCAGAGTTTGTTTAAACTCTTGTCCATTGAACCACTGATGCTATCCAACCATTTCATCCTCTATTGCCCCCTTCTCCTCCTGCCTTCAATCTTCCCCAGCACTGGGGTCTTTTTCAATGAATCAGCTCTTCACATCAGGTGGCCAAAGTATTGGAGCTCCACCTTCAGCATCAGTCCTTCCAATGAATATTCAGGGTTGATTTCATTCTGGATTGACTGGTTTGATCTCCTTGCTGTCCAAGGGACTCTCAAGGGTCTTCTGTAGCACCACAGGTCAGCGACATTATGACATTTCAAGTTTATCTTGCTTATGGTTGCTAATTGTATAGTTTAATTACCCTTACAAATGCAAGCCCTAGAGGGAGCGACCTTGTCTATTAGTCATATCAAGCATATAGAACTATGACTGGAATATAGCAGGTTCTCAACAAACACTTGGTAAATGTGGGAATGCATGGTGAGCCATCTTCATATAAGCATCTTCCAAGTCCAAAAATGTTTTCACAAGAGTCTAATGCTTCTGATAGCTCCTCAAGGTTGTGACCTCAGATAGTTCCTTCCTTCTCAACACCTTCTCCCTCATTCCCCCTGCTGTGACTCCTACCACCTACACTCTTGGTTGTCAACTGCATGCCTCCAGCAGACCTGCCTGCTGGGATGTAATAGAAATGTGTTTACAAGGCAATCAGCAACCTATAGCCTGACTCAATGTGAAAGCTTTCATCATCAAGGGCAATTTCAAGTATACAGTTGAGTCCTTCTCTTAGATTAGTGTGTAACTTAGCCCCGATGGTTTCAAGTCTACATTCTAGGAGAGAGACACATGGGGTAGGAGGGGGGGGTGAGAATTCTGAAATTAAATAGGAAGAGAAAGTTCACTAAGATATTGGGGTATAACAGTCTTAGTGTCAAAATGAAGATTTTTTTTTTTTTTTCAAATGGGGCCTCTTTATTCCTCCATCAAACAAAATGAGCAGATCTTCAGGAGACTAAGGCCCTGTTTTCATTAAGACTGCCCCTCAGAATAATGAAAGGTTTATTGATGATGTCCTGTATCCATGCCTCCAATCCAAGCTTCATGCCCTTACACTTGACTTTGTTCCTAGTCAGTCCCTTAAAAGGCCCATCCTTTTTGTTGAAGTCCCTGTTGATAAACTTCTGCTAAATCAATCAGCTATTTACTCTAATTCCCCCTTCAGTTTCTGTCTTTGATTCAATAAACATATGAGAGACATTATTTCCTGACTCTTCCTTTTCTTAAAACAAATAAACAAGCAAAAAAGGATTTCTAGGTGATAGATAACAGTAACAGCTAGCATTGACTGAACACATACACTTTATACCAGGCGCCATCATAGACACGTTGCTCTCATTATGAAAGGTACCCCATAGAGTCCTCACCACAGCACGCCTGAGGTAGGTGCAACTGAAACAGAGGTTCAGAGGGGAGATTGGTTTCTCTGGTGTTACACAGGAAATCTATGTAGAGTCCTATCTCTAATTTGGAATGCTCTGCTGCCAAGAGCCATTACCTTCAACACCATACTAAAAACTTCATTACCAGGTATTAATTGGATAAAGGACTTCAGGAGACAGAATTGATGATCAGCAGTTCTGTTTGGGATGTACGAACATGACTTCACTACAGTGCGCTAATCACTATTAGTGCCTACCCGAACCCAGGCTGACGGGCAATTCCTGGCTGGACAGAATGGAGATATGCACTCACAGAAAATATCATGGCACCTCTGATGGCCTTGCCCTTTCTAGGCTCCACTGCTTAGCTCCTGTTTACCAATTAGCTGAACGGCTCTGTATTGCAACAAGGCATAAATGGAGTAATGAATTGAGATGCAGGTTCCATAAAAGTGATTAACTGCTAAATTCCAGTTCAGCTAACAGTTCAATTATCCCATTTTGCATCTCAGCCTTCCATCCAATTCTGCATTCACACAGCCCCAATCACTGAGGCACCTACATCCTTCGCATTACCATTAATTAAGCCATCGCTCTTTCCCAGGAATCTGTCCACCCTTACTCGTGAGCTGGGTTTGCAAATAAGGATGGGAAGAGAAAGAGTTTTGAGAAGCAGATTTAATTGTCCTGGAACAGGGGCTGACCCAAAGTAGATATTAATGACCACCACCCTGCGCATCTTGTCACCACCTTTCTCTGAGACGTATCTATGAAACGTAGATAAACTCCATGCTGTATATGCCCAAACAAAATAAGCAGTAGGAAGTACAGAGGAAGAGAAGACACCTGGCTGAAGTTTTCACCCGCCTTTGGTGGTTAACAGATTCCTGGGGTAGGGATTCAAATACCTAGAAGAAAGCAATGATTAACCAGGTCACCATTCAGGACCATGGACAAGACCCTCTCTTTATGCTTGTTTGACTTCCAATGTCAAAAACACATGACTCCCTCATCCTCATCCCTCCACCCACCCCCAGCACACACTCAGACCTCTTCATTTCCTATATTGATTAGGGTTATTGGTTATAAGTGATAGAAACTGGCAGGGATATGTTTAATCAGGAAAGGAGTTCTAGGGAAGGATACTGGATTGCTAACCAACTTGCCACAGAGACTAGAGAATAAAACCAGCCACCACAACCAGAATGACCACAGAAGAGACTGGTTTGAATCACACTGCCCTCTTCAGAGGGTGCTGACTGGCTGGTGCTGCTGCAAGAACAGGCTCTGAGCTCTCCCTCCGGAGCTAAGAGGAAGCACTGGATTGGCCCACACTCACAGTCCCACACCAAGAAGGAAGGAAATGGCAACCCACGTCAGTATTCTTGCTTGGAGAATCCCTTGGACAGAGGAGACTGGTAGGCTACAGTCCATGGTGTCAAAAGAGTCGGACATGACTCAGCGACTAAACCACCACCACCTGGAGGAGGGCATGACAACTCACTCCAATATCCTTGACTGGAGAATCTCATAGACAGAGGAGCCTGGCAGGCTATAATCCATGACTCACAAAGAGTCAGACATGACTGAAGCAACTTAGCATGTATGCACAGTCCCACATCAAGCTGCCAGAGGAGGGAAAGAGTGAGTATCTGGACACTTTATACTTATCATGGTGATCATTCTGCAATATATACAAATACTGAGTCATAATGTACACCTGAAATTAAAGTAAGACTATATGTGAGTTAGGTGTGTGTGCTCACTTGTCCAGTGATGTGTGACTCTTTGTGATTCCCAAGAACTAGCCCACCAGGCTCCTCTGTCCATGGGATTTCCCAGGCAAGAATACTGGAGTAGGTTGCCATTTCCTTCTCCAGGGGATCTTCCCAACCCGGAGTTCGAGCCCAGATCGCCTACATTGCAGGTGGATTCTTTACCATCTGAGTTAGGGAAGCCCCTTAACTTTTAACATCTCCCTAAATTGTATGTGTAATATATACAATGTATGGTGCATGCTCAGTCACTTCAGTTGTGTCCAACTCTTTGTAGCCCTATGGACTGTAGCCTGCCAGGCTCCTCTGTCCATGGGATTCTCCAGGCAAGAATACTGGAATGGATTGTCATGCCTTCCTCCTGAGGATCTTCTCAGCCCAGGGATCAAACCCACGGATCATCTCCTGCATTGCAGGCAGATTCTTTACTGCTGAGCCAACAGGGCAACCCAATGTATGGTGACAGACACACAATAATTGTTTAATAAATGCAATTTTAATAAATAAGAGGTAGATGGAAAGATAGATGAACAGATTGATGTGTGGCTCAGTGGAAAGATGGGTGGGTGGGCAGAAAGGTGTGACCGCTTTATCCTTGAAACGATCCCCATCATGGTCTGCTTTGTAGACAAGGACTAGCCCATGGAGCCTTCATGCTCAGATGATGATGTTCCCAGAAACGGGGGTTAGTCTCCTGAAACTGCAGCCAACAGGAGCCCTGTACCCACATCTTTACTTCCAAGGAACATCTGTAATTTCCAGGAGCCACTAGAGAAAATGTGGTGGAGGGGCAGGGCGAGCAGAGCAATCCCACACACACCATCCCCAGGGAGAGAGGACATGAGAACAGATGCCACCAATCTCCCTTCTCTCCCTGACAGATGGGCCACATCCCAGCCTTAGAATCCATCGTCGGCGCCCGCAGTCATGGGGGCTCTGAGATGACACCCGGAGGCCTTCCAAGAAGGCATCAGTGTTGAGGTTCGAGTGCCACGTTTAAACACAAACAGCTTGCTCTTCCCGCGCCTTGTTTTCTGTGTTTCCATTATCTGGCAAAGTTGGGTCCAACTGAGAAGGAGGCAGCTGTGTTTGGGAAACCATTGTTGTTTTTCCCATTGGGCATGTGAGCTGAGATCTCTATTGTCCACATCTGTGACTGCCTGGCTGAAAACCCAAAGAGATGCTTGTCTCTTTTCCAGCACAAACATGTTCAGTCCAAAGCCCAGAAATGATTCTGTAGTAAAAAGCCTCTAAAAAACTTGGAGAAACTCACGCGCTGTTCATCCTTCTCCTCTTTCCTTAGGACCCAAAGACATGCTGTTTTCAAATACCTACCATGAAACAGCCCGGCACATATGTCTTTGAATCTGTATAACCAGTATCAGGGCTTCCCAGGTGGTGCTAGTGGTAAAGAATCCACCTGCCCATGCAGGAGATGCAAGAGACGCAAGTTTGACCTCTGGGTTGGCAGTAGGAAATGGCAACCCATTCCAGTATTCCTGTCTGAAAAACTCCATGGGCAGAGAAGCCTGGTGGGCTACAGTCCATGGGGTTGCCAAGAGTCCAACACAACTGAGCACCTGAGGACAGGCCAACCAGTTTCCACTGTGTGGATGGAAATGTGGCTGGCCCAAAATCAGATTTACACAAGTCTCCAACCAGGAGCTGTATGCAAACATTTCTCAGAGATGACGTTTTGCCATTGTATTAAGTTCCATGCATACCAAGAGGTGCTTCTAGTTCTAAGCAGAACAGAACCTGAGCGCTGCCAGAAAGCCCCCTCTACCTCTGCTTTCTAAATCCCCTTGTCAAGGTTTTTTCCACACATGATGGGAAAGCTCCAGGAAGAAGCAGAATCTAGCAGAAGAGAGGTGGGCTGCAGAGTTGAACAAGCCTGGGTCCATCTTAGTGAACTTGGACCTGACTGTGGGACCACATATCACTAAACCTGCTCCCCCACAGTAGCGGGCAACTCCTCTAATACTCATATACGTATTATAATGCTCACAATAGACATGACTATTGTATCCATTTTAGAGGAAAGTAGAAATTACATGGCAGGAAAACTCATATTCATCCCCCGAGTCTTAGCATAAGTATCAGGTTCTCAGAAGCAGCTTCTCTGGCCCGTAAATCAAGTTAAATCCAGTTGCTTTTACAGATGTTCACAATGCCCTGTGCATCTATTCATCTTAACACTTGGTGTGCTCGCGATTCCTTCTTAACTCCACACCCCCCACCATCCTAGGCTTGATAATGGGGTATAAAACTGCTTTATCTCCCTCTGCTTAACCACCTCCTGGAACAGCCCTACACATAGGAAGAATACACAAGGAATAAATATGATATGGCAGTGGATAATATTTGTAAAGCAACCAGCACAGTCCCTGGCACATAGTAGGTCTTCCAAAAGCACGAGTTCTTTGCCTTCTTCCTCTGGATGTACGGAGGCCCCGCAGGGTGTCCTCACTCCCCTGCCCTTGTGTGCAAGATAGAAGAGTGGGTGGGCAACAGCAAGTGCTGGAGAGGGTGTGGAGAAAAGGGAACCCTCTTGCACCGCTGGTGGACGCGTAAATTGATACAGCCACTACAGAAGACAGTATGGAGATGCCTTAAAAAAAAACTAGGAATAAGACCACCAGATGACCCAGCAATACTGCTTCTAGGCATACACCATGAGGAAACCAAAACTGCAAAAGATGCGTACTCCAATGCTCATTGCAGCACTATGTACAATAGCTAGGGCAGGGAAGCCAGAGTACAAGACGGGAGAGAGCAGCGTGCAAGCATATTCACGACCATATGTAACATAGATAACCAGGGGAACTCTGCTGTGTGGCGCAGAGAACTCAGACTGGGGTTCTGTAAAGACCTGGGGTGGAGGGGAAGGGTGGGGGGTGGGAGGGAGGTTCAAGAGGGAGGGGACATAGGCACACCTATGGCTGATCCGTGCTGACGTATGGCAGAAATCAAACCAATATTGCAAAGCAATTATCCTCCAATTAAAAATAAACAAAAACTGTTAACAATGAGTGGGTGGAGACAGGTAGTTGGCAGGTGGACACAGCAGGTAGCTGGGGCAGAGGAGTGAAGAAATGCAAGTCAAAAGTGGGGGGGGATTGCATCCGTTGGGGGAGAGTGCCTTCCACCCCAAGGCAGACGTGACTTCACTGAGTCAGAACTGCTGCATCACAGACCCCTTCCGTTTGATGGGACAACCAGTTCCAGCCTTGGTAACAGTGACACCAATGTCTGGATGCCAAGCAGAGGCCTTGTTGGGGCTGGAACGTGGAAATTCACAGTGAACTGACCTTTTCTGGGAGTCAGGGAGGGGAGGGGAGGTGAGAGGCAAGGGATTAGTCCCGGATGGCATCTTCAGGACGGGTTTACTTAGGGAGACAGCAACCTTCTGCACCTCCCCTTAGTGACTGCTGACCTTGAGCGAGACCCTGTCACCCTTGCTGCCTGGCTTCTGAGTGCCAGGCTCCCGCTTCCTTCTGACCCTGTAATATGAGCTGTTTCTCGTTGACTGGCTCCATCCTTGCCCCTTCTCTACGACTCCTACTTGAATAATGAGCTCTAAATATATTTTTCTTGTTCTAAACCATTTTTCTTCTCTAATGCTAAATTATAAGGCTTGTGTGTGTCAGCAGGAAAACGTGCCCTGCTTTTCCAAGGGATGCAGAGATACTGTTCAATGTTCTTCCAAACTGCTGTGAGAGGGTTGGGGGGGGGGGGGGTATTCTACCCACCGAAGCACCAGCCCTGGAATGGAGGCTTGTCCACGGCCAGCATATTGCCTCTGTAATTACTGGCCCAACCCCAAGTTCCCCAATTATTTCTGAAAAAGTTCAGGATAAAGAAGGACCTTTCTATTAATTATTAAAAACAAAACCCGGAGACACACATATATAGCAGAGGACTTCTTATCATGCCTCCTTTATTTTAAACATCTGGCCAGAAACATCAGATACCATCAAATTTAGCCAGGCTTCCTGTAAGTCACACAAATTACAGGCAACTCAAAACAGCTAGAGTTTTCCCCTCTTGACATCATTATCTCCAGCTAATGGAAGCAGTGATTACAAAAAAAAAAATTCAGAGATGGATGTTTCTGGCTCTTTCACGGCTGTGCTCTTTCCTGCGACAATATGACTTAACTCTTGGCACCCTGTTTGACTTTAAAAAAATAATCAGGTGAAGTAGCAGTCAAGTAAAGATTCTGGAGAGTCCCTTGGACTGCAAGGAGATCAAACATGTCAATCCTAAAGGAAGTCAACCCTGAACATTCATTGGAAGCACTGATCATGAAGCTGAAGCTCCAACACTTTGGCCATCTGATACAAAGAGTTGACTCACTGGAAAAGACCCTGATGCTGGGAAAGATTGAGGGCAGGAGGACAAGGGGGCAACAGAGGATGAGATGGTTGGATGGCATCACCAACATGAGTTTGAGCAAGCTCCAGGAGATATGAAGGACAGGGAAGTCTGGCGTGCTGCAGTCCATGGAGTCACAAAGAGTTGGACACGACTGAGCAACTGAACACCACGCAGTCTTGTAGGTAATATAGCACACTTACCCTTTCCTGTAAGCTGGGTCCTTTCTAGGGTCTGGAGGGGAATGTATGTCCTTTAGGAAAGAAATATGCCCAAAGCCAGACTCAAGAAGTTCAGCATAACAGATATTGCTTACAGCATGTACAAAGGCCCTGTGGCATGTCCAGAAAGGGCAGGAAGCAGTAGTGTAAGGTGTAGAAAATGACAGGCAGGAAGTAAGGAGCCCTCTGGACACTTAGCATCTGAATCACCCTTGGGCAAGTTTCATGATCCCTGAAACTGAGTTTCTGCATCAGAAACTGGGCCGGAATCTGCCCAGATAGCCTCAGAGGGCCATTCTAAGGCTCATCCAAGATGATACAAGGAATTACAGTACTGACAATGGAACCCTCACATCCCTAAGGTTCTACCTGGTCCATTCCCAGCATCTAGACTGATGCAAATATTCCAAAACAAATTAAAAACTCATAAACTTTTAACTAGAAATCTGAGAAAATTCAGAGAAGTAGCACCTCTTTTATTTCAGTTCTCAAAAATGCAAATCTCTCTACCCATTTAACTGGGTTATCCAAAGAACACAGCATGGGCTTTTATTATTCCTCGCTTTGAGAGAAAACTGATTATATGTATGACTTTTACCTGGGAAAAGGCGATGGCTGTGATTTAAATTTGAATATTCTGCCAGGCTGGTGGGTGGTATCATTTACCACCCCATGCTACCCCCCTGCCACCAAACACACACACTCCAACTTACATGAATATAGTGGGAAAAAATTGAGTAGTAATTTTAAATTATAAAAAGACAAGGAGTCTTATATCCACTGGATGGTCTCCTCGCTTTGGGCAGCTCTGAATTAGCAAAAGCTTCGAGTCCTAAAAATAACAGGGTGAAAGAGGCACCCCTATCACAAAGGTTTGCATTAGCACTTTGATCACTTGCCCATCAAACTGTGCATTTCTGTATAGGAAATGGAGAACAGCTTGTCTCCACA
The DNA here is from genome assembly GCF_963930625.1 of Muntiacus reevesi. Taxonomy (NCBI): domain Eukaryota; kingdom Metazoa; phylum Chordata; class Mammalia; order Artiodactyla; family Cervidae; genus Muntiacus; species Muntiacus reevesi. Next base: position 183,888,865 of record NC_089250.1, on the reverse strand, counting down.
GTCTATTATAATTACCACTAAATACTCCAGAAACTTAGCAGTTTTGAATTTCATAACACCCATGACTGACATTCCTAATTAATACTATTGTTTTTCTCCTCTGGCTGAATTTCCTGAATACCAACATGCATCGCATACACTAAAAACAGACATTAAAGAAAATAACATCAGTGTTAATCTCCAGCACAAATATATCAAATGCCTCAGTGAAGTGTATAGAAAAGAGCTGGATTCCTATAAATAATGGAGCTCCCCTGCCTGATCATCTTTATCCTCCTACGCTAATAAGATGGTAATCTTTCTCCTCCTGTGTCCTTGCTCTGAGATTTCAGGACAGCTTTTGGTAAAGTGCACTCCCAGCTCTTTTCTTCTCTTGCTTTGCTTTTAAGTTGCAGATTGAAACTTTCAAAGAAAACCTTCTAGCTTAAGTTAGAAATAGCATCCACTGGGCACTCTATAAATAGGGGATCTGCAGAAGAGAGCAAGATGGTCTAATTTGTGCTTTCTAATGGATGTTTTTCTGGTTTGCATGGGGGTAACAACAGCCGGCATTTGCTGATGCTTCTCGTTTACTATGTGGGATGGTTCAGAACTGGGACTTCGGCGTTCAGAGGCTTCGTGTTTTGAATCCTGCCTCTGCCATCTAGCAGCTGGACCATTTTCTTAAGTTCTCTGAGCCTCAATTTTCTCATCTGTAAAATGCAAGTTACTGACAGTACCTATTTCAGAGCGCTGTTCTGAGAATCCAATGAGAAGGTAAATAATGACTTTGGCAGAGACTCTGACACATACGACTAGTTAAACTTAGCTGTTAGATTTATCATTAACATATACTTAAGTGTGGTAGATAAGTCTCAGAAAAGTGGTGGTGTTAGTTGCTCAGTTGTGTCTGACTCTTTATGACCCTATGGACTATAATCCACCAGGCTCCTCTGTCCATGGAATTCTCCAGGCATGAATACTGGAGTGGGTTGCCATTTCCTTCTCCAAGGTATCTTCCCAATCCAGGGATTGAACTCAGCTCTCCTAGATTGGCAGGTGGATTCTTTACCATGTAAGCCATCAGGGAAACCCATCTAAGAAAAGTACCAGGCACCTAATAAGATCTCAATAAACTCATATGGTTGAACTGACAAGAAAGACATCTCTATGAGGTGCCCAGGATGTTAAATTGTATTTAAATTAAAAAAAGAAGGGAACATGCGTGAGTCTAGGACTCATGTTGCAAACAGTGACAGCTGCCTCTTCTCAGAAGGCCAGCACCTTGGACAGTATCAAAGAGCAGAAAAGTGCAAGTGAACATCAGACCTCGCAGCTTCAGAAGTGAATAAACAGATGTTTCCATACCTTTCATATCTCACTCCATGATCACTAGTTTTACTAGTGTTGGTTTTGCTCTTGATGAGTTCCCTGCAGATATAGCAATAGCATGATTTCACTGTGCATTTCTGTCTTGCTTCCTCTAGTTTTTCTAATTCAAGATGGATTAATAGTTATTTTCTTATTGTGGCAAAATACACACAAAAAATTTACTATTAGTAACATTTAGTACATTCACAATGTGGTGCAGCCATCACCCCTATCTAGTTCCGGAACATTTTCAACACCCCAAAATGAAACCCCACACCCAGTAAGTCCAACCCAGCCTCCCCTCCTCTAGCCTCTAGCAATCATAAATCTGCTTTGTGTCTCTGTGAACTTAATCCTATTTAACAGATACAGGCACATATGATATTTGACCTTCTGTCTGACTTCTTTCATTCAAGTAGAATGCTTTCAAGGTTCATCTACCTTGCAGCATGTATCAGTACTTCATTTCTTTATATGGCTGAATAATATTCCATTGTATGGATAATACCACATTTATTTATCCATTCATCCATTGATAGACATTATTATTTCCGCCTTTTGGCTATTGTGAGTAGTGTTGCTATGGACATTTGTGTACAAGTCTTTGTGGGGTCTATGAACTAGGAATGGAATTTCTGGGTCATATGGTAATTCTATGTTGAACTTCTAGTGTTGATACCCTACATTTCTACTCAAGAATCACCCCTTCCTCATGATCCTCCCCTGCGGCTTGACCTCAGGCCGTCAGCTTACTCTTCCTCTGACAGGACTGGTTTAGGGATGGGTGTCTGACCCGGGACAACCCAAGGGACAGACACCCTGGGGCTTTTGCAGAAACTTAGCTCCCACTTGGGGGTGGGTGGGCAAAGGTGGTAAACTCAAATCGGGAGCGGCTGGTGCCCATTGTCCCACTGAGAGGAGACAGCCTGTCTGAGAAGAAGGCAAAACAGAGAAAAGCAGTGGGATGAGACAGATACCTCAAGGCATCATCAGAGGACCCAGATTCCATCAGGGTAATAGGAAAACCCTGCCCTCTAGAGTGTTCGGGTTTGTGTGGTAACATTTCGTTTTGTAGCACTTAGTTTTAATATGAGACTTGCTTGTTGCCTGGTCCAGATGTTTATATGGGTGCTCAGATTGAGTGGGCAGGGGTTATTTGAACTTAAATTTTGTAATGTAGCATGAATACTATACACACAGCTTCATATATTATTTTATGCATCAACATGACTGGGCAAGAGGGTCCCCTGCGTGCTAAGTTGCTGTAGTCGTGTCTGACTCGTTGTGACCCCATGGACTGTAGCCTGCCAGGCTCCTCTGTCCATGAGATTCTCCAGGCAAGAATACTGGGGTGGGTTGTCATGCCCTCCTCCCGGGGATCTTCCTGACCCTGGGACGGAACCTGCACGTCATGTCTCCTGCATTGGCAAGTGGGTTCTTTATTGGGAAGCCTGTGTGATGGTTAATTTCATGCATCAACATGACCCGGCAAGAGAGTGTCCTGATATCTGATTAAATGCTATTCTGGGTGTGTCTATGGAAGTGCTTCTAGAGGAGATTAATATCTGAATCAGTGGACTGAGTAAAGCAGACTTCCCTCCCCTAAGCCCCACCCAAGTCCTTGAAGACCTAATAGAACAAAAAGGCTGAGTGAGGGAGAATTTCTAGGCTCTCTGCCTCAATGTCTTCCAGCAGGGACACTGGTCTTCTTCTTTGGACACAGCCTGCACTTAAACCATCCATTCTCCTGGTTCTCAGGCATGTAGCCTTGGATTAGAACTGTACCTCATTGACCCTCCTGGACCTCCAGCTTATCAAGGGCAGTTCTTGGGACTTGTGAGTCTCCATCACTGTATAAGCCAACTCTTTGTAATAAATGTATGTGTGTGTGTATCTATACACCTATATAACCTATTCTTTTGGTTCTGTTTCTCTGAAGAATACTAACAACAGTATCTAATTATGGTAATGATTCCTCTACTCAAAACATGGGACAACCAGCCCCAGAGCAACTGAATGAGATTTGAAAAAAACACAAAAACAAAAACAGGGGATATATAACACATCAGGGGAGTCAAAAGTGTGCTCCACCTTCTACCAGTCCAGTGACTTCAGACCAGGTAGACGCATTTCCAAGATAACAGTGCATGACCTCATGTGTTAAAAGAGGCATATGAAACAGAAGTGCTAGGGAGGACAGGGTGGAGTCTGCTGTCAAAAGCTCTGTCACACAGAAAGGAAGAACAGTGACATCTTTAGGACAGAGGAAAGGGGGAGAGAGAGGCTGCCAATTCGGTTAAGTGAAGAGTTATGCACACCCACCTCCCTGTCACTTCCCCCAAAGCCTTCAGAGGCTACAGTTTAGTCTGAAGAGGAAAGAAAGCACCCAACCTAGATCCAGCCTGTTTATGCTTCCCAGCTAGATAAGGGGTTTCGGAGATGCCTGGGAGTGTAGGACTGTATCACGAATCCCTCCAGAAGTACTTCCCAGTAGTCCCTGCAGTTATTAGGACCATCTCTAGTGTTTTATGCTACCAATCAAGCCTTTGGTTCAAAGTACTGTTCTTTCTCACAGACCTCTAAAGCTCTGCAATAAGCTTCTGAGAAAGATACGATTTTTGCTTCAAGGTTTATTCAGCTCAGCCAAAGACCTCAGAGATGACCTTAATTTTATATATATATTTTCCCCAGTCCTTTTCAAAAGTCCTTTTCTAAAAGCGTGCTGGTTGATGATGTGGTTGCCAGAATGTTTTTTCCCTCCCAGAGGACAAAGTGCAGCGTTTCTAGAAATGCTTCATTAAGAAGCCAACCAATGCAACCACCGCCACCCCCTGATAGGAGCCCTCTGCCTTTGCAGAAACATCCTCGCCATGGGCAGTTTCACTGCATCGACCAGCTCATTATAAAGTCTCGCTGTCAGACCCATTCCCTTGACTAATCCAGAGAGGTGATGAAGGGGTTATTTCTTTTTATTCTTGTTACTTTGGAATTTCTGCCTTGGTGGTAGAAATAAGCAAGAAGAAAAACTAATCCTAAAAGAGCATCCTCACAGAAACACCAACCAAAAAGGATAAATTAAAAGATGAAGCAGGAAACTAATCTAGAATATCTGATCAATCTAAATAATATAGACAGGCTACATATGATCTTTAAGGAGATATTTTTATTATCGACTACATTGTTGTTGTTGTTGTTGTTGAGTCGCTAAGTCATGTACAACTCTTTGCGACCCCATGGACTGCAGCACATCAGGCTTTCCTATCCTTCACTATCTTCCAGACATTGCTCAATTTCACATCCATTGATTTGGTGATACCTCCCAACCATCTCAATCTCTACCACCGTCTTCTAATTTACTATGAACCAGACTGCAAAAAAACATGTCTCAAGATTTTAAGTTGATAGTTAATGAAGCACCTTTAACTCCATAAATCCTATGAAATTAGAAATAAATAATCCCAAATTGGCCCCCAGACCACCTATCTATACGTGTGTGTGTGTACGCGCGCGCACACACTTGGTAATTTAAACTCATACTTTTAAAGAGAAAATCAAAATGGAAATTGCAAACTTTGTAGAAGTGAATGTTAAGATTTTTGCAGAGCAAAAGTGATAGGATACAGCCAAAGCTATTCTCAGAGGAAAATGCATAACCTTAAATGGATGTGTTAGACAACAAGAAAGTAGTTAACTAAATCAGGCTTTCAACTAAAAAAAAATTAAAAATAGCAAGAGGCGGGGAGGGGATGAAACAAACCCAAAGAAAATATAAGAAGATAATTACTAAAGTTAAAAGCAACTGTTAACGTAACCAGAAAACAAAATGAGCAATGATCACCATGAAAACAGTGGGGTATACCAATAGTCAAATGCTTTTACTTTGTAAGTATCAGTAGAATAGGTAACAATTTTTCCTAAAAGTAGGTGGAGGCACCTTTAATAACCTCAGCTTAACTCTGGGGTGGACCCTGAACAGCCCTGCAAAGAAAAGGCCAGACACACAGAGCCACACATCTGTAAGCGTTTCACCATTTTGTCCATATATTTGATTGGGAGATGGAATGAAACACTCAGGTCCACAAGCTGAAAGGTATTTAATGCATACAAAATGAACTATGGTGAAATCTGGTCCTCCAGGGGCTCAGTGAAAAATCCTGGCATAGCTCACAAACATCACATCTCTGCCTTGAAGCCTGACATTTTCAAATCATGATTTCTCTTTGATTCTTTAAACAGAAGTAGAGATCTCTTCTCTATTCAGAAAAAAAGTACAAGGGAGAGGGAAAATATGGGTCATACCTCATCCTTCAGGTTTCCGTTCATCCATCTAAAGTGCACAACCCCACCCCACCCCTAGGCCACTTCTTGTCACATCACCTGCTTTCTTCTTTTGTGAAATTCGTCATAGTCTATAAGTGTCTTATTTCCTCGTGTCTGTCCCTCCTGGAATTCAGGCTCCAAGGAGATGGATCTGCTCTGTCTTATTTGCTCTTCTCTCTCGCAGACTCTCCATAATACCTGAGACATCCGTGGAATATCAATTAAATGGAGTCATGTACTTTGTCATGGGAATAATATGCAATATTATTGAAGACTCACCTTAAAAGACTCTTGCTCCTTGGAAGAAAAGCTATGACAAAGCTAGACAGCATATACCAAGGCACAGACATCACTTTGCTGACAAAGGGCCATATAGTCAAAGCTATGGTTTTTCCAGTAGTCATGTACGGATATGAGAGTTGGACCATAAAGAAGGCTGAGCACCAAAGAATTGATGCTTTTGAATTGTGGTTTTAGAGAAGATCCTTGAGAGTTCTTTGGACTGCAAGGAGACGAAACCAGTCAATCATAAAGGAAATTAACCCTCAATATTCACTGGAAGGACTGATGCTGAAGATCCAATACTATGGCTACCTAATTCGAAGAGCCAACTCATTGGAAAAGACCCTGACTGAGAAAGATTGAGGGCAAAAGGAGAAGGAGCCATGGAGAATAAGATGGTTGGATGGCATCACTGATTCAATGGACAAGAATTTGAGCAAACTTCCGAGTAAAGTGAAGGGCAGGGAAGCCTGGCGTGCTGCATTCCATGGGGTTGCAAGGAGATGGACATGACTGACTGACTGAACAACAACTGAAGACTCCCCTTAGCTCTGTTTGTTGTGCCAAGGGACTGCGGGGCCTTTGTTTTGCTTCGTGGGCACCCACATGGAAGAAATAAGAGAAGCAGAAATGGGATAACGAGTCTCATTCAGGCATCTGTTTCACATGTTGAGAACTTAATCTGACTCTGCACAGACAGAACCCCCTCCCCTTCCTCTCCAGCTGCTGCTCCCCCTGCACGGCCTTCATACCCACGTTGGATTTGCCCGGCCAGGGACTCGGGAAGGCCACTGTCAATAGGCACCAGCCCCGTGAGCCACACTTGGGTGCGCACTTTTCTCAGCCATGAGACACATGAAGAAGCTGACACATCTGGAGGATTTCTCCTGTGGAGTCTGGCAGGCTTGAGTGGGTGGCAGTTTTGACGGCCAGGGCCTGAGTATCCCATTCGCCCTCTGACATTTCCTCAACGCTGCTTCTCTCCAACACTCATGCCAACGACCGCTCTTAGCAGACGCCTCCAACAGGTGGGGGCCTGCTGGCACCTGCCCCCACTTCTGTGGGCTCTGAGGGCATGGGGTGGCCCTGTCTGGCCTCTAGAGGCATGTGGACAGCAGGCCTGAGAGGCCTCGGAACACGGGCCCAGGACCCCATGTGAAGGCTCGAGGGGGGTGCAGTGGAACCTCTCCTTCTACCCAGCCTGAGTTTTCTGGGATCTGCTCTAAGATTAGTGGTGTCAGTAAACAAACACAGGAAAACAGCCAGAGAAACACTAGCCACTCACCTATTCCCTCATTCATTCGTTCATCCACTAAGTGCTGAATGAGTGCCAACTATATGCTAAACACTGAACCTAGCACTGGGCTCACAGTGCTGACCCAAGGCTCCCTCCCACGGCAGCACTTGCTGGTTGGGGACACAGCAGAAACACACAGTCCCATATATTATGTCACTGTGACTGCTGCTAGAAATAGAAGAAGATGGTATATAAAGTAACAAAGTATGGTGTTTTGGTTTTTTTTGTTTTTTTTTTTTTAGCAGTGAAGAACTCAGAAACAACCTGCATGATAGGATGGCCTTAAAGCTGAAACTAAAGCAGAAGCAGCCGGCTGTCTGGAAAGCAGGAGGAACCGCTCACAGGTATACAGGTTCTCAGACAGAAAACAGCTCGTCCGGGAGAACTGGAAGAAGGCCCCTGCAGCTGGTGCAGCGTGAACAAGGAAAGAGCCGCCTGGGGTGACGGGAGGGGTGGACAAGAAGCAGAGTGCACAGGGCTTGTGCATCAGGAAAGGACCAGGATTACTGCACTCTGAAGGCAGTGAGACACCAGAGGAGGATTTTCAACTGAAAGCAGCATTATCCTTCTATGTGCACTCTGTCCCTTCAGTTGTGTCTGACTGTGCGACCCTATGGACCATAGCCTGCCAGGCTTCTCTGTCCATGGAATTCTCCAGGCAAGAATACTGGAATGGGTTGTCATGTCCTTCTCCAGGGGGTCTTCCCGACCCAGGTATCGAACCTGCATCTCTTATGTCTCCTGAATTCTCAGGCGGGCTCTTTACCACTACCACCACCTGCGAAGCTATTATCATTCTATGGGTCCCAGGAATTAGGAAAAAAGGAAAAGGAACTTGGACCCCAAACACCCAATAGCAGCATTTCCCAAGAGCAGAATTCTCATTTTCTGACATGCAATGCACATTTTCTGGGACAAAGTCGTGTATTCTCCAACTCGGCTACAGGAATCCTTAAAGGAGTTTGTTAACATCAAGAGTACAGAGTCTCATTGCAGAATGTCTAGGAGGAAGCACCAGATTCTGTGTTTTTTAACTAGGTCGTGACTGATTCTGGTGGACAGCTTGGCTTGAGAACCCCTGAGCCAAGACATGCAGTCTCTCTAAGGTGCTATGATTGACAGGTCAGCCAGTAAATAAACGAAGCACAGAGCAGACAAACAGCCAGGGTGAGCAGGTGAACACAAGAAGGGCAGGATCTTCGGGAGAAGACAGGGTGCCATAAACACCTGTCTCCCCAGTGAAAGGAGCCCGAGGGAGCCTCTCTGATGCCCACAAGCCAAGGAATTCCACAGCCTCTGGGACATCTTGAGCGCTGACTGGTCCCTAAAGAGAAGGCTGCCACCCTGTTGATGAACACCTGCTTCCCTGGGAATGAAACAGTAGAAGAATCCAAGGCAGCCTCCCTGACAAGTTTCGACTACCAACTTGAAGACCATTAAGACACACAGGTGCCTCTTAACCATCTATGATGTGGAAAGAATGTTAGGGTAAGTGCAGACCCAAGTGGTGACCAAGAGTGTGGCCTGGTGCCTCCAGCTTTCCAACCACGTTCCCCACGCTGGCTGGGCACAGAGTGTTCTACCCACAGCTGCATCCTCTGCAGCCCTGGGCATGGTGCCTCACACTGCGTAGGGGCTTTGTCATTGCTGACTACAATCAGTACATAACTAGTTTTGGAGGAGGCTAACATAAAAACTCAGATTGCATCTCCCAAGCTCTCAACTGATAAGCAACTTGACTACGTCCATTATAGTTGGCTATGGAGAGTGATTTCTCAGCCTCGGCACTACTACCATTTGTGTGCTAAGTTGCTTCAGCTGTGTCTGATTCTTTATGACCCCCCCCCCCCCATGGACTGTTGGCTGCTAGGCTCCTCTGTCCATGGGATTCTCCAGGCAAGAATGCTGGAGTGGGTTGCCATGCCCTCCTTCAAGTGATCTTCCCAACCCAGGGATCGAACCCACGTCTCTTATGTCTCCTGCATTGGCAGGTAAGTTCCTTACCACTAGCGCCACCTGGGAAGCCCTGGTGGCTCAGATGGTAAAGAATCCGCCTGCAATGCAAAAGACCCAGGTTCAATCCCTGGGCTGGGAAGATTCCCCAGAAAAGAGAATGGCTACTAGCATTGGGGGCTGCATAATTGTCCTGTGTACTATCGGATGTTTAACAATATCCCTGATGTTATGGAATGTTTGCATCCCCCACCAAAATACACATGATGAAACTAAACCCCCAACGTGATAGTATCAGGAAGTAGGGCTGAGAGGACAGGATTAAGTCATAATGGTAGAGTCCCCATGAATGAGATGAGTGCCCTTATAAAAGAGACCCCAGAAAGCCCCCTCAGCCCTTCTGCCATGTGAGCGCACAGCAGGAAGACGGTCATCTGTGAACCAGGAAGCGGGCCCTTGCCAGACACCGAATCTGTCAGGACCTTGATCTCGGTCTTGCAGCCTCCAGAACTATGGCATGATGCCCCGTCACAGCAGCCTGAACAGAATAGGACATCTGGCCTCTACTCACTTTATCCCAATAGCACATCCCCTCCCTCCACTTACAACTAACAAAAATATCTCCAGACATTGCTCAATATATTCCCGGGGTGGGGGAGGGATGCAAAACCACTCTCCACTGAAAGCCACTGCTATAGATAAGTAACATTTATCCAGCATTGATTCTATGTCAGGCACTGCCTTTGCCACGTGACACACACTTTTTTTTTTTTTTAATTTTATTTTATTAGTTGGAGGCCAATTATTTCACAACATTTCAGTGGGTTTTGACATACATTGACACGAATCAGCCATAGAGTTACACGTATTCCTCATCCCGATCCCCCCTCCCACCTCCCTCTCCACCCGACTCCTCTGTGTCCTCCCAGTGCACCAGGCCTGAGCACTCGTCTCATGCATCTCACCTGGGCTAGTGATCTGTTTCACCATAGATAATATACATGCTGTTCTTTTGAAACATCCCACCCTCACCTTCTCCCACAGAGTTCAAAAGTCTGTTCTGTATTTCTGTGTCTCTGTTTCTTTTTTGCATATAGGGTTATCGTTACCATCTTTCTAAATTCCATATATATGGTGACACACACTTTTTATTTAATCCTTGCAACACAGTGGTGAGAAAGGTGCGACTATGCTCATTTTACAGATGAGGAAACTGAGGCTCAGAGTTGGTGGAGCCAGATGTGGAACTTAACTGTCCAGCCCCAATAAGTTACTACTCCACCCACCACTTCCTGTGTCACTAGGGACTAGTGTATCATACAGAGGCAAAAGAATCCCATGCAGTTTTCTATTTTTTGTGTGTTTAAACTTTCTTAACAAATTTTTATAGAAAGAACAAAACTATCAGAAAATAGAAGCTGCAGGGGATGACTCCAGGGTGTTGGTTCTCAAAGGGTGCTCAGGCCCCCAAGTCTCCTGTTGGGGATCTTTCAGGTCAAAACCCTTTCACAGGAAGACCGTGATGTCACCTGCCTGCCTCATTGTCCTCTCTCAGTGGAGTTTCCAAGAGATCACAGAGCGTGTGATGGTATCACTGCTGTAACAGATAATGGAATCTGTGGTCACGTATTCCTACATTTAACAGTCCTCAGTTTTGAATTCTAACATGGTAAGTATCAACAGACAGCACTCACCTAAACAAAAAGCTCTTCAATATATTTAAGAGTGTAAACGGATCTTGAAACCAAAAAGATCGGGAATCTTTGCTCTAGATTTAAAGAAACTCAAAGATACAATGATCACAATGCAATGTGTGAACCTTGATGGGATCCTGGCTTTTAAAGGACGACTTAAGTGAATATTTAGGAGAGCAACTGGGAAAATCTGAATATTTATTGTATTTTAGATATCATGAGGGAATCATCATTAACTTTTTCTTGAGTGTATGAAAATCGTTGTTATGAAGAATGTTTTTTATTCTTAGGAGGTGCCGGCTGAAGACTTGAGGGTGTGCACACACACACACACATGAAGATGCACACAAACAAAAACATACACATGTACAAACATGCGCACACACACCAGTACACAGGTATGTTTAGACAAAGCAAAAGTGGCAAAATGTTAACTTGGTTTGGGTAGCGGGCTTCCCCAGTGGCTCATCGGTTAAGAATCTCCCTACAATGCAGGAGATGTGGGTTTAATCCCTGGGTTGGGAAGATCCCTTGGAAGAGGAAATGACAATCCACTCCAGTATTCTTGCCTGGAGAATCCCACGGACAGAGGAACCTGGCGGGCTGCAGTCCATGGGGTCGCAAAGAGCCGGACAAGACCGAGCACACTGGCCGGGATCTGACCAGTGGGTATGAGCCTACATGGTATGCCTCATGCATTATGTTATTCTTTTAAATGCTATGCATGTTTAATAATAAATAAGGTGGGAAAATAAACTCAACTTCGAGTCATGAGAAAACATGGTGAGGGAAGACATGAGGCTTTTCTGTTTCCCAAAATGAAATCTCACAGGGAAAGTGGCAGGGGGAAAGTGGCAGGTGGCTGACTATATATGCACCCATCATTGAATCACAGCTACTGGCCAGGCCAAGACAACACTTAAGGCTAATCCAACACGGCGCTCACCTCCTCAACCCTCTTTCAAGCCGTTCCTGGAGCGACAGGACTCCCTCCTAGATGCAGACAATTCAGCTTCAGTCTGCACACACAGCAGCTGCAGCAGCAAATGAAGCCAGTTCCTTACTTCTCTGGGTTGGGACCCTCATCCCCATTTACTGCTCTGTCCCTTCAGGACCATCTCTCAGGCACAGCAGGCATCTCGAAGGATCGTTCACGGCCCCGTTTATGGATCTGTTAGCTTTATCAGTTTAGCTCTAAACTAGTTACTTTAAGCACTTTACTTCTACGGCAACTACCAAAAAAATAATGAAACTTGCAGAAGGAAAAAAAGTCAAAACTATCTAAACAGAGAAAACTGCAACCATAAATTGCATATCTCTTCAAGAAATGATGAAAACACCCAAACAGGATGGCACCCGGGTGTTTTAATAAACCACACACACCATGAACACATTGCACAACACACGGCATTCATTACTCATGTTGAAACGGTAACAAATTTGAAAGTCTGGAACAAGCATCTGGTGGGTAGTGCCTGCCTCTGGGTTCGAGGTGTGATGTGACAGGCTGAAATTTCCTTTCTAATCAATGGGCTTTGCCAGGGAGGCCCACTAGCACACAGTGAAGGAAGCTTGGGAAAGTCTTTCTGGTTCTAAGGAAATCTGGTTACAAAAACTCAACAAGAAGTCAAGAGATTACATGAAATTACCCTCTCTCAAGTGGGCACTTGGGAACACCATTTAATACCGATCGATCAGCTGAGTGGAGGAGTGAGTAGGTGAAGAGAAGGTTTTGGCACATGTGGTGGCCTCTCTCTAGTTCAGATCCGTACTCCATCAGTTACTAGTGTGGGCAGGTGATGGGGTTTCCTAGGCAAGAATACTGGAGTGGGGAGTCATATCCTTCTCCAGGGGATCTTCCTGACCCAGGGATCGAACCCATGTCTCCTCCACTGCAGGCAGATTCCTGACCATCTAAGCCACCAGGTACCCTCCCCTATGCCCTTACCAAGTCCCATCATCTGTTATTTTCTTCTTGATACATCTCTGTATATTCTAAATTGTCTAAAATAAACATGTTATCCTATGATTTAAAAAAATACCAGCCAGTCAACCAAAAGACCTTAGCTGTAAACAATGTCTCCCTGACCTCATGCCTCCCACAGCCCCAATAAGCCTGAGTCTTATGCTCTCCAAATGCAGAAAAAGGTGTTTGTATCCTAAACCATATGTTCTTCACTATGTGTTTATGCCTTGAACCCTTCTGGCCTAATAAAGACCATGAATCTCTTCTCAAGATGTTTATAAGTTCATAAAAATAGAATACAGAGGACAATAAAGGGTATCAACACCATTGCAATAGAGTTATAAAAATATTTTAAAAATAAACTTATAATTTGGCAAGAGATCATTTTCTTTATTAATGCATCAAATAATAAGATCCAGCAGCAGACCTAATAACTACCATAATTTCCAAGCAGTGAGTGATGGGCATAAATAATATTTGGGGATAACAGAAACAACTGTAATGTGATATGAAAAGATTCATGATTCGATTGATGACAATCACAGATTCTGCTTAAAAAAAAAAAAAAAACAACACCCACTGTAGTTTGCTGTCTATGTTCATAATTAAAGGAAATGCTAGCTTGCAGTTAGAATGAATGTAAATGAAGACGTCATTTTTTTTTTTTAACATCCAAGTTAACAGACTCCTTGAATCCTATTTTCAGATCCCAGGTTTACAATGTCTGTTCCAGAACTTTCAGGAATCCAGGCAGTGGTTACTGAAAACCACAGGCAATTGGAGGAAGATATTTCTGGCTCACCCTCTGAATTCTTCCCTGCCTTCCTAGCTCTACCAGCTAGGAAGCTCTAAAATGGTGTCCTAACCTCATGCCCTGTCTCCCTAACTGGGCTGAGCTTCCTCTTCTCCTGACCTTGCATTCTTTTAATACTGTCTATGTGGTTTCTTCATTCATCCATCCATCATACATTTCTTGTGTGCTTATTATGTAACAAGGAGGGTTTCAAGCCTGAAACAAAGATAAAAGACACAGTTCAGTTCAGTTCAGTCGCTCAGTCATGTCCGACTCTTTGTGACCCCATGGACTGCAGAGCACCAGGCTTTGCTGTCCATCATGAACTCCCAGAGTTTACTCAATCTCATGTCCATTGAGTCGGTGATGCCATCCAACCATCTCATCCTATGTCATCCCCTTCTTCTCCCTTCTTCAATCTTCCCCAACATCAGGGAAAGAATGAATCAGTTCTTTGCATCAGGTGGCCAAAGTATTGGAGTTTCAGCTTCAACATCAGTCCTTCCAATGAACACCCAGGACTGATTTCCTTTAGGGTGGACAGGTTGGATCTCCTTGCTATCTAAGGGACTCTCAAGAGTCTTCTCCAACACCACAGTTCAAAAGCATCAATTCTTTGGTACTCAGCTTTCTTTGTAGTCCAACTCTCACATCCATATATGACTACTGGAAAAACCATAGCTTTGACTAGATGGACCTTTGTTGGCAAAGTAATGTCTCTGCTTTTTAATATGCTAAGTTAGTCATAACTTTTCTTCCAAGGAGTAAGTGTCTTTTAATTTCATGACTGCAATCACCATCTGCCGTGCTTTTGGAGCACCCAAAAATAAAGTCTCTCACCGTTTCTACTGTTTCCCCATCTATTTGCCATGAAGTGATGGGACCAAATGCCATGATCTTAGTTTTCTGAATGATGAGTTTTAAGCCAACTTTTTCACTCTCCTTTTTCACTTTCATCAAGAGGTTTTTTAGTTCTTCTTCACTTTCTGCCACAAGGGTGGTGTCATCTGCATATCTGAGGTGATTGCTATTTCTCCCAGCTATCTTGATTCCAGCTTGTGCTTCATCCAGCCCAGCATTTCTCATAATGTACTCTGCATATAAGTTAAATAAGCAGGGTGACAATATACAGCCTTGATGTACTCCTTTCCCTATTTGGAACCAGTCTGTTGTTCCATGTCCAGTTCTAACTGTTGCTTCTTGACTTGCATACAGATTTCTCAAGAGGGAGGTCAGGTGATCTGGTATTCCCATCTCTTTAAGAATTTTCCAGAGTTTGTTGTGGTCCACACAGTCAAAGGCTTTGGCATAGTCAATAAAGAAGACACAGTTCCCAACCACAGTTCCCAACCACCTTAATCCTAAGACCGTAAACCTTCTGCAGTCAGAGAACCATGTCTTTGATACTCACTCCCTACCCCCAGTGCTCAGGATACAGAAACACTCAATAAATATTTGCTGGATTGATAGATATTTGTATGGAATAAGTACATGGAAGGATGGATGGAGGGATAGGTGGCTGGATGAATGGATGGGCGGATGGATGGGCATACTAGTCTTTGTATTTTTTATATTCACATTGCAGGTGTACCACTACCCCCTCAACTAAAATGTCCAGTTGGCTTTCCCAGTATGATACTTAGGCCCAGAATTGCTCTCTGTGTGATACCCATGGTCAAGCTCTGTCCTAGTGAAGGAATAGCAGAGAATGGATGACACCTCAAACTGATTGAACTGGAAACTCACGGCATATTGTCCTGAATCAACAAGCCCCAGTCCAAGTTTTATCAAGTAAATCAAGTGTACCAATGTGATGATCAAAAGTTGATGGTGACCCTAGATGTTAGCCATTCATGGTTCACGTTCAGAAATACAGCCTGCATCCTGTCGCCTTGCTACAGCCCCAAACTTGGATTACAATGAGAATCTTGCCCTGCTTCT
Source organism: Muntiacus reevesi (assembly GCF_963930625.1). Taxonomy (NCBI): domain Eukaryota; kingdom Metazoa; phylum Chordata; class Mammalia; order Artiodactyla; family Cervidae; genus Muntiacus; species Muntiacus reevesi. The sequence goes on along the minus strand of NC_089250.1, from coordinate 183,873,269 downwards.
ACCAGGCTACATTTCCAACCCTCACTGGCATCTTGGTCTTGGGGTCTAAGTTTTCTAGCAGATGGTTTGCCTAAGTTCTCAAACAGCTGAAGAGACTAAAACACCCCGGGTCTGCTGGCATGCCTTCATCCCCTCTCCCCACCTCACTTGCTGGGTTAATCTTGGGGTCACTTGCATGCATAACTGACTTGGAACCCACAGCAGGAATCCTCTCCAGCCCTGACTAACAGGCTAGATTGTGAAATATGATCAAGAATCTGCAAGTGAGGCTTCCCTAGTGGCTCAGTGGTTTTTGCCTTCCAATGCAGGAGACATGGGTTCAATAACCAGCCCAGGAAGATCCCATATGCTGCGGAGCAACAAAGCCCATGTGCCACTACTACCGAGCCTGTGCCCTAGAGCCTGGGGGTCACAACTACTGAGCCCATGTGCTGCAACTGTCAAAGCCTGAGCACCCCAGAGCTCTGCTCTGCAACAAGAGAAGTCACTGAAGTGAGAAGCCCACCGCAACTAGAGAGTCGCTCCCACTCTCTGCGACTAGGGAAAGCCCACCAAGCAACGAAGGCCCGGCACAGCCAAAAATAAATAATAAAATAAATATAAAATTATTGAGAAACAAAAGAATCTGCAAGTCTCCCAATCTATCTCCTCCTTTACTCCATAGCTGAACGCTAAGAGTATCTCTGTGTGAAAGATGAACTGGAGTGCAGAGGTCAATACAGACTCTGGAGTCAGACTGTCTGGGTTCACATTTTTATCCCACTGCCTCCAACTGGCCCTGGGATTGTGGGATTATTCACTCCAGCTTCAGTTTCTTCCTCTATAAAATGGAGATAGAAAGGATGAACCACACTGTCCTGTTAATGGATTAAGTGTGAGAAAGACCACAAAGCATTTGTCATACACTAAGTGTTCAGGTGTTAGCTGTTGTATTAGTGTTGTTAGAAAATTATGGTTCTTAAGATCATTAGAGCTTGCTTTTAAGTTGGTGAAACCACAGTTACAACTCTGAAAGGCCATTTCCAAAGAAAAATTAGTAAATAGGTCCTCAATTAGCAACATAAACCACACATACCGGGTGTTGAGTGTAAGAGATACAGACTTATGGTAAGTGTTATCATCATCATCATCATTAAAATGAGCACAGGGGGAAACTTCTGGAGGTGATGGATAGATTTTTAGTATAGACTGCCGTGATGGTTTCAAGGGTATGTATTTATCCCCAAACTCATCAAGTTATATACATTTAATATGTATAGTATTTTGTATGTCAAGCATACCTCAATAAAATGGTTTAAAAAATAATAATGCAACCTTCTCCCAACCAGCATTTTTAAATGAATATGACAGAGTTACAAGACACACTAATGGTGAAATTATATTAACAGCAAATAGCAATTTTAACTGTATGCTAGCCACTCTGCCAAGTGCTTGAGATGCGTTATTTATTTCAGCTTTCACAACAACCATTTAAGGCAGGTGCTGCTGTTTACAATTTCTAAAACAAGATACTCAAGACTTCAGAGTTAAAACGATTTGCCTGAGCACACCCACTTCACAAGCAGTAAAGCAAAGATTTGAACCCAGTTTTTCCTGAGTCCCAAGTCATTCACGGTATTAATATTTTTGCTATTATTGATAATGACTGATATTATTATTAATTACTCTAGAATGGTGATTCCCAGTTAGTCACTCAACAAGCACACCTCCGACAAACTGGACAAGCTGCTGATGGAATAGTGATGGACAAGACAGACAGCATGGACACCATCCCTCCCCCCACCCTGGAGCTCAAAGTCTAGAGATACTAGATCACAGCAATATTCAGTCAATAATCACACTTCCTCTTAAAAATAATTTTCAGTGTAAAAAGTAGGTTCAAAGAGAAATCTAAACAATATGAGGGTTTCCATGGCACCTCCTGCTAATTTATACAGCTTGGGAGCTAAGGCTTAGGTGTATTCTCAAGTTCCTAGAAACTGCTGAATCCCACTCCCCATCCCCACCCTCCTCAAGGGTTGTGCTCTTGAGATGTGGAAAAAGCAAAAAAAAAAAAAAAATGCACACTCGTTTCATTTGCCTGAAAAGCTTAAACAAGGACAGACGAGACACTTTGCTATGCAGAAGACAAGTGTGACAGCTCCTCACCCAATTATTCCCTCTGTACCTGTAACAGGACTCGCCTCAGAAAATTCTGGGAAGGAATATAAAGCACTATTCATCACTGAACCTGGCCCCACCCCATCTTCAGTCTCTTTGCAGCCAGCTGTTGCTACAGATGTCACTTCCTGCCAGATGTGTTCATAAAAAGCCTCAATCAACCTCCAGTCCCAACCAGCGGTAGAACGCTTGCAACTTTTGAGGTCTTTCTGCACTCGGGCAGCAAGACTCTTGACCAGCCTTTTCCACACCAGTCTAGCTCCACGAAATCATTAAGAATTGTCATGAAGTCTATGCTGAAAAGACTCATGGGACCCATTTGCCTGTCAATAGTCCATCAGCCCACTCTTTCATCACGAACAGTAATTTTTGTAATTATAGAAGCTATGTCATTCTAGGAAATGCAAATCTCCTATTATTCACGATTTCTTTTCTGATTCTGAGGGTGGAAAATTAAAGGAATGAATTTCTCCTCACTTTATCAAGTGCTGGGAAAACCCCAAACTTCAAGTAAACTCAATCCCTGTTATTTGAGAAACATTAAAATGGTTAATACCCTCCACACAACTCAGTGGTAAAGAATCTGTATGCAATGCAGGAGACCCAGGTTTGATCCCTGGGTTGGGAAGATCCCCTGGAGGAGGAAATGGCAGCTCACTCAAGTTTTCTTTCCTGAAAAATCCCATGGACAGAGGAGCCTGGTGGGCTACAGTCTATAGCGTCGCAAAGAGTCGGACACAACTGAGCAATTGAGCACATGCACAAAATGGTTAATGAGATACATGACTTTAGATTCTGACTCAGCTATTATATAGTCTTACATAACTCACACAAACTCATGACTCATCAGTTTTGTCACCCATTAAGTAGAAATCATCACACTACCTACTTCACTGAGCTGCCAAGAGGATGAAATGAAATAATAGATGAAAATGGTCACTACTTCTGGCACCCAGAAAGTATTTCACTTATATCTTTCCCCCATCCCCCCTCTAAACATAAAATCAGTTAATAGAAGAGTCTCCTGCTGAAGATATCATTTCTAACTCCAAAATAACAGAATGAAATGACTTAGGGAGAGAGATCAAATTTATTCTGGGTTGTCAGGACAGACCTAGGATCATTCATCATACATCTGTTCATTTGCTCAACAAATATTTGTTGAGCACCTAATATGGGCCAGGTCCTGTGTCTGGTGCTGGAGGAACAGTGGAGAGGAAGACAGACATGATGTGAGCTATCGTGGAGCTCAGATTTGGAGAAGGAATGGATGGAGTCACAAGAGATCCTGGAAATGCACTGTGTGGGTGACATTTCTAAAAATTAAAGCTGAGAAAGGAGTGGAATAAAGTGAGTTTGGAGTACATGGGTTATTGCCTATAGCTCAAGCGATAAAGAATCTCCCTGCAATGCAGGAGACCAGGGTTCAATTCCCGGGTCAGGAAGATCCTCTGGAGAAGGGAATGGCAATCCACTCTAGTATTCTTGCCTGGAGGATCCCATAGGCAGAGGAGCCTGGCAGGCTACAGTTGCAAAAAGTCAGACATGACTGAGCAACTAACACACATTCACTGGGGCTCTTTGGACATTATAGTGGGCACTCTGCTTGAGGTTGAGGGTTGAAATTCTAAAATTGCTTCCAGCCTGGCAGTCCTTTGAGAACCAAGAGCCCAGAGTTCATTGCCTGGAGTTCATTTAAATTCTCTGCCCTTCTTAGCCACACACCAGTGTTTATTAACCTACTTTAATGCCTAGCACGTGGCAGCAATTAAATACATATTCAATCTATCATACCTAGTTCCATTGATTTAATATCCATTTCACACATTATTTACCATATTGCTGTTTGTTTTAAAGCTATCACATATTTTCTTCCTTTCCCAAGAACAGACATTTTTAAAATATTGCTAGATTACAAGAAAAGGCACAAGAAATATGGAGAGTCAGTCAACGCATTGATAATTACCCAGGTTGTGACTTTTGGATATAACTGTACGACCTTGGAAAAGTAACTTAAATTCTAGGAGATTCAACTTTCCCACCTGGACAATGGATAAAGTTAAGTATTTTCTTTAACATTTAATATTGTAGGGATAATTAAATAAGGCAACAGGGTATTCAAATGCCCAGGTTTCTGCCTGGCACGTGCTTCTCCCCAATACCAGATACAGGAGCAAGTCATCTGGACTAGACAAGAACATATAGGTCCCAAATGCTGGTTAACCAGACTGTCTGTGGTTGATTAATAATATCTTCTAGACCTCGGGGAAAAAATGAAAAGGCAAGCTAGCATAACAGTTAAACAGCCGGACTGTCACATTAGGCTAAGTGTGCCCAGACATAGGCTTCTTCTGAACTGAATGACCGTGACTAGTCCTCTTCTCTGGACCTCACTGTCCATTGTGTAAAGAGGTAATGAGCGTGTTAACTCTGGAGTGATGTAAAAATTGTTCTCCAAGAACACTGAGCCTGGCACAGAATATTCACGGATGAAAATTCAGCCCTATTAGCCATGAACCTGGGCAAACTCCAGGAGATACTGACAGACAGGAAGGCCTGGCGGGTCATAGTCCATAGAGCTGCAAAGAGTCAGACACAACTGAGCAACTGAACAACAACAACAAAGCCATATATTAGTTATCAGGATGCTTCCAAAATGAATACGGTCTGGTAGTAAATGACTTAAACCAACTGGGACCTGATTTTTCCTTCCTGTCCTTTTAGCCTGAAGTTTGGAATAGAGTAGAGACCACCTTCAAGGGTGGTGGCAGGAAGATCTCTGAGCTCCTGAGAAAAGAATTACTGGGATCTTTTCTTTTTTTTCTGAAAACTTCTAGCAAAGTCTGGTGCTCTTTGCGGAAGAGCATGATGCTGACATAATTGAAAGGAAAATGCTACAATCCACTGAAGATTCCAGCCATAGACTTCACTTCTCCATTCTAACAAAATCAAATCAAGAGATACTAATCTGATTCTTGTTTATTTCTAAAGGTTCATTAAAAGAAGACAAAGAATTGCAGATGATTCATTGATTCAAATATTTATGAGAACAAACCACTGTTTCAGCCATCTAGGTTCTGTGCTGGATCTGGCATCAAGATAAGGCCCAGAGAGTGCACCCTCACTTGGATCTGTAAAGGTTGGTCTGGGGTAGGAGGTACAGGCAAAATACAACAAGAGAGCCTCAGCTGGCTGGGGAGCTGTCCTAGGTGCTGAACAGGTGCCATGGTGTGGAAGAGACTTTACCTCTGGGAGCTTATAAACAAAGGCAGGACATAGTAGAAGCCAGAAGAGTTGGGGGGCAGGGAGGAAGGGAAGGAAAACTACATGAGCTGCAGGAGGCAGGGGAACATTCCAGGCACTGGGATCCTTGGGAGGTCTCTACTGGATCAGCCCCAGGGTGTCATGCCAAGCTGAGAGGGAAATGTGAGCGAACCTGGGGCTTTGAGAGATTCACAGGGGCGGGGCAGGGAAGGAACAGTGTGCTTTCACGTCCAGTGCAGTCCAGGCCGACCTAGAAATGTCTGCACCTTGAGTCTTGGCGGATAGTTCTGATCAGAAAGGAGAACATAGCTGGAAGGGAAAAAGTGAAGGAAGAAACAATGCTTCAGCAACCTCCGTGCACAATCCTGTGGGTTCCACGGAGGGCAGGGGAGGCCTGATAGGTAGTGTTTGCTGATTCCCATGGTATAAATACTCCCATTATGATGTGACAAGTTTCAACCTACAGTGGTTTAACCACTGACTCACAAGATGCCTAAAATTTTTACAATCAGTTCTTAGAAGCTCATGTAGGGTGGCTCACTAGTACATCACTAATTATGGGACAAAGAGTAGCTTGGAGCACTTTACATGTCTTACCTCAATGATCAGTCACAGTCCTAGGAAGTTGTCACTGTGAATCTATTCTATAGATGAGAGGACTGAGGCTCAGAGAATAAACTGACTTGTCTCAAGTGACACAGCAAGAGAAAGATAGAGCAAGGATTTGACCCAGACTTATCCCTCTGCAGAGTCAATGCACTTTCCATGGCAGGCATCAACCTCTTAACATCAAATTCATCAACCTAAAGCTCACACTAGCTGGGCATCCACCAGCCCACCCTGCTTGGTGAGTGACCAACCAGATGGGATCTCAGAACATCCACAAAGCGAGAAGTAAGATGGATGAGCAGACACCGGATTTATCCCCTCATCCTTCAGGAGCTGAGAGAAGCCCTCCTGCCTACCGGCTTTGGCTGAGCTCTACAGAGCCCCCTGAACTCAGCATCCTTTGCGAGAGGACACATATGGCCTGGACTTGGTAGCTGCAGGTAAACCAGCTGGGCCTGAGCCACTCCAGCATTGGCCTGTGCAAATGAGCAATTCTAAGTCCTCTTGGAAGACGAATAAACTCTCCCTTACCCTGCACCTGCCCCTGAAGTCAAGCATTCTAAAGAGTGAAGGGCAGCTCTTTTTGAGGCAGAAAAGGCTATTCTGTTAGAACAGGGGTTCACAAAGGATGCAGGCAGGAGGCAGTCACTCCAAGCCCAACATGGGGCTCAGTACCCCAACTTCTCCACACATGTGAGCTCACACATACATGTGCAGGACGGGGCAGGGAATGGGGAGTGCTCCCACTCACCCCTGACTTGATGCCAACCACCTATGTACTGGGCACATTACAAACAGTAACCCACCTGCCCCTGCAGTTAACCTGTGAGTTGGAAAGCTTCTACAGATGCTATGAGCCAAGAAGGGGAGATCTGTAATCTATCCAAGGTCCTAGAGCAAGCAAGTGGCAGGACAGGGAATTGGGTTTCAGCTGTCTGGTTCTAAATCATATCTTCTTGCCTCTATACGTCCACAAACGGGACACAGTGCACCTTATACATAGCTGGGCTCCTGCACCCACTGGTCCTGGCCAAGATTCTGAGTGCCAGGGGTCTGGAGCAGGATGTGCAAAGACTTGTGGAATGGAGGTCAGGCTTGTAGGGTCTTGATGGCAGGGCACGAACAGGCTACACAGATATGGTCTTGTCACCAATCCTGCTGAGGGAGGACTCTGCTAAAAAATAATAACTTATGCTTGGCCTCCTGTATCACATGGCTCCTCCCCCCTGCCCCTACCATGCTCGTGATCATGAGCACAGGCTTTGGAATCTTGTGTAGACAACCCTACACAAGAATGAGACGATTGGATGGAATCACTGATTCAATGGACATGAACTTGGGTGAACTCCGGGAGATGGGGAGGGACAGGGAGGCCCCGCGTGCTGCAGACCATGGGGTCACAAAGAATCAGACACGACTTAGCGACTGAACAGCAACAACCTGCATTCACCTCCTACTCCTGGTTCTCTGTGTGAGTTAGTTACCCTCACTGAGCCTCAGTTTCCCCTTCTGAAAAATAAAGGTTGATGATAGCAGCCACCTTCTGAGGCTGTTGCAAAAATTAAATGAGATCAAATATACAAAGTGCTACATAGTGTCTGATGACTGGCAATCTCTCAGGCTATGTTAGCTCTGTAAATATCATCATTATTAAAAATATTTTGCTATCATTATACACTTTCACTGATATGCAAATGAAGCTAGTGTTTGGGCAGGACTGATTAGAAGAAATTATGTAACAAGCACTCCCCATGTATGTGCAGAGAGGAAAGCCTAAAAGATGGAGGAGGGGATGGCAGCCAGAGTGGGCAGAAGCAAGATGAAATGGCTCATGGAGGGGGACGCCGGGAGCACTGTGCTGGAGATGGAAGACCAGGGCTGAGTGGGTGATAAACCAGGTCACACACAGAACAAAGGGCGCCCCTTCCCCCAAAGGAGTGCTCGCTCCACTCAGCCCCAGGAGGGCAGAAGCTGATACAGATCCGAAAGGGTCCTGCTGCTCTGGGAGTGGCCAGGGGCAGGATCCCGTGTGTCTCTGCATGGGGTGAACTCAGAAGGACTCACTGTGTCCTCCAACCAACACACTGCACGTTGCTTCCGAGGTGGCTGTGAAGATGCTAGGACTCCGCCAGGGAAGAGTGGGAGAAAGAGAGCGATGGGAAAGGGAGAAAAAGTGACAGCAGAGGAGGAGGGCAATGGGGGGAGGAAAGAGAGAGAAATGAACCAGAAGCAGAGGAAGCGGTAGAAGATAAGAAAGAAGGATGTGGCGGGGCGCGGGGCAGATGGCAGTCAACACTGCCCTGAGTTCTCCATACGTCCTGTGTTTGCTGGGTTTCTGTCTCCACTGCCTGCAGCCTCAGCCTCCATGAGAGCAGAGACAGCTCCTATCTGCGGTCAAGGCACACAGTCAGCACTCGATAAATGTGAGAGTGAGGGAGGGATGGAGAGAGAAACAGAGGGAGGAAAGAAGGAGAGAGGCAGGCGCCTCTGGAACCCCTGTTATCTGGGGAGAATAGCCAAGCTGTCCCCTCCCCTCCGGTGTTTATCTAAGCAGCTGGCAGAACTAAGGCAGTTTTGCTTAAAAATCATTTCCCAGGGGATTAGCATCCCCTTTCACACTTAAAAGCCTTCCCCAAAGCCAAAGAATGAATTGATTTTCCTATAACTAATCACACTCCCGTTTAATAGCAGGAAGTCGCTGCTTTATTTTCCATCTCTGTCTCTAAAAATGCAGACTGGGCATCCACCTCACCTCTCCTCCACTGAGTGCAGGACGCCAGGATGATAAAGACGGCCACTCAGCAGGGTGGCCGGCCTCTCCCCCAAATCACTGCGGCCACAGCTGTCTCCAAAGAGCCTGTTGAGAGGGGCCAGGAAGCCCAGGAAGAGCACTTGACATCTCGTGACATCGTCAGCGACAACCTCTCTGGCCCAAGCGTGAGTCTGTTTGTACAGGTAAGACCAAGAGTCTCGACTTAAAGTCGTTTCACCAGGAGTACAGGCTGGAGGCTGTGGAGTTCCTGCCCAAACCACAGGGGTTTCTGAGAGCAAAAGTAAAGTGGCAGCTCATTCACAAAGACCCCAACTGGTGCCTTCAAAGCCTGTGTTGGCTTACATAGCCCGAGGGTTAACGGGGCATGCAGAGAGAGACAGGGGAAGTACGTGGCCTCTACTCTCAGCTAATCTCACAGCCTCCCTCCCTCTGGGGGAGGTACCAGACCCGAGACGGTTCTCGGGAACATGAGTGCCACCTCACCCCAGTGAGGCAGTTAAAATTGCTCTACATTATCAAGGACTAACAAACTCCACTCCAAGGCAATCAGCTAGACTGTAGGGACCCGGATCAAACCCAACCCACCTACGTGTTGTCAACGTGAGTCATTGCTGAATAAAAAGAGCAAGTTGCCAGTGATACCTTTCCATCTGGGTTCATTGGGAAAAAATGTAAATGCACACAATGCTTTGTTCATGGTGACTGATGTTTATAAAAATACCAAAAAATGGATGGAAAAGATGAAGATGAATTCATGACAGAGGCTGTGTCTCTGGAGGAGGGAAGGGAAATGAGAAAGGGAGATGATGGGGTAGCTCATCTGTGATTTTTTTTTTTTAATTATTAAAAATATCTGAAGAGAAGTATAACTGCCAATTATGAGTGGTGAGAACATGATTGTTTATTTTCCATTTTTTAACATTATCTGCACCTTTAAACTACATCTGATATTTTTAATATGAAAAAAAAAAGAGCATGGAGGAAAGAAAAACCCTCTCTGTATCCTCAATGGTTTCCTGTCCAAATCTCCATGTGCTACCATCTTCCTTCTAGGTCAATTCCTCAGCACTGCTGACATTTCGGGCAGGATAACTCTCCACTGTGACGGGGTGGAGAGCTGTCCTGAGCACTGCGAGGAGGTTAACAGCATCTCTGCGCCTGCTAGACATCGCCAGCAGATCTCCCCCAGCTGTGATGACCAAGGAGTCTGCAGACCTGGACTAGGGTCCTCTGAGAGCGAAATCACTCTTGGATGAGAACCACTGGCCAAGGGAAACCCTCTGTGGCACTCCACTTCCCCTTCTGGTGCCGTATGCCACACCCACATACCACGTCAGGGTTTTCTGAGGACAGCTGCCGTCATGTTCTTATGCTGGTTCTGAGGTGCACCACCTGAGGAGGTGAGGTTATTATCCCAGTGCCCAGATGTGGAAACTGAGGCTCAGAGAAGCCAGGCAGCTTGTGCTGGGCCCTGCAGCTGAGCAGGGGGAGGATGTGGTCTTGACCTGGACCTTCAGGTTCTTGATGCTAAGCCATGTGTCATCGTTCCTACCTGGATAATCCAGAGAGTCAACTCTTACTAACTTTCGCCCTTCTTCCCCTCCCTCCAATACAGGAGAAGTGGGGATGGGGGAGGAGAGGAAAGAGAGGTGTTTGGGGGGAAGGACCAACACTTGCTGAGCACCTACTGTTTCCCCTGGGCTTTCGATAATCTATCTCTATTGACTCTATAATAATCTTGCAGAGTAGACAACAGTATTCATGTTTCACAGATGAAGAAACAACATAAAATCAAAGAATCATATTTAATTGTGGCAATCGCAGGCACACTGAAGAGTAAAAGGGGCCTTCTGGTATTTTGAAAATCCAATTTCCTCCAAGGCAGTTTAATATGATTAGATCCCAGCTGTGCTGCTTACAAGCTGCGTGACCCTGGGTGAATGACCTCACCTCCCTATGCCCCACTGTTTTTATCCAAAAACCCAGAGAGGATCATATTCAATGAAATGGTGCGTGTGTAACCCAAAATATAATTGGGCTGCCTTGAGGTCCATTTCTGCCCACTGATGCACTAAACGCCCACACCCATATGCCGTAAAGTGAAACGGCGTAGGATCCTGTGGTTCTATCCCTCCTTGTCCTCTGCCTGCCTTTTGTCAGTGGAAAAACTTGACTAGAATAAATTGAATCAGAGAAGTGAGAAAAGGCATAAGCAAAGGAAAGCAGTCAAACAGGACAAAATAATAACAGTTTAGTCATTAAACAAAGTCAAGAACCTTTAGTTCCTTCTCAAGGGCTTATAGATAAATGTTCTGAGCCATGTCCTTTGAGCTGACCACCAGGTGGACATTAACTACACAGTAACCAGACTGAAGCCATGACGTAAGCTGCCACAGTTCTGAGAACTGGCCGTGAAGAAAGGGGAACAAACGGACCCTGGAGCTGAAGTCTAACTGTATTTACAACCATCAAGATGACACTGGTCAGACCACGGCAGGACCACTTTCAGGATGACTGTCAGAGCTGACTGTGCTGTTTCTGCTTGTAGCGCCCTCCCTCTGCCCATACCTGCCTGAGCCCATCCTTTAAAAGTAGGAATGACATTCATACACTACCATGTGTAAAACATAGCCAGTGGGAAGCTGTGTTTAGGACAGGGAGCCCAGCCTGGCGCTCTACAAGGACTTAGAAGAGTGGAATGGAATGGGTGGGAGGGAGACTCAAGAGGGAGGGCACGTGTGTATATATATATATATATATAGCTCAGTCTTTTCAGTCATGCCTGACTCTTTGCAACCCTATGGACTCCAGCCTGCCAGGCTCCTCTGTCCATGGGATTCTCCTGGCAAGAATATTGGAGCGGGTTGCCATGCCCTCCTCCAGGGGATCTTCCCGACCCAGAGATCGAAGCTGTGTCTCTTGTGTCTCCTGCACTGTAGGCGGGTTCTTTACCCCCTAAGCCACTTGGGGAGCATTTAAGAACAATGAAGGATCCCTGGAAGAGGAGCACAGGTATAGGCAGTGCGCCACAGCAGAGTAACACCTGCGTCTGCCCACTCCCTCGCAGCCTCCACGCGGCCCCAGCTGTCGCCCTCCCAGTCTCCACGCTGGCCCTCCTGCCATCACCTGGTCTCCCCGCCTCCGTCTGTCCAGCCCCCAGCACTCCCCTCCCACGTGCCATGCCACCTTCCAGAAGGTAGAGCTCCCTCCACACACTTTCCTCCTGAATAACACCCCCAGAAACTGGGGAAGGAACTCTTCTCCTCGCTCTTACTGTTTTTATGTTCCTTACTTACTCAGGTTTGACTGCGCTGGGTCTTCGCTGCTGTGCACGGGCTCTCCCCAGTCGTGGTGAGCGGGGACGACTGCCCAGCTGTGGTCTGTGGGCTTCTCGTCGCGGGGCCTTCTGATGTGGAGCCCGGGCTCTAGGCACGCAGGCCCAGGAGCTGTGCCCACCAGCTTAGCTTGCTCTGCGGAACGTGGCGTCTTCCTGGACCAAGGATTGAACTTATGTCCCCTGCATCGGCAGGAGGGCCTATTCTTGGCCACTGGACCACCAGGGAAGTCCCTCTCCTCACTCTTATGAAGGGCCTGGTCCTGTATCCAGCAGGTCACAAGTTCTCAATCAAGATGGTCGATGTCACACACCAAGAGACTATGAGTCCTCAAGCACTCCTGGAAACCAGGATTTCAAAATAAACGAACATGATTCTGTCCCAAGGAAGCTCAATACACAAACAGGCCAACTTGCACAGCCTGTACAAATACACACGGGTTTTTTAAAGGAGAGAGAGAGAGAGCGAAACAAAAATCACATAACATAAAAATCTACCTACACATAAAATCAACCATTTTAGAGTGAACCGTTCAGTGGCATTTAGTGTAATCTGTTGTTATGCAAGCATCACCTCTAATTCCAAAATATCCATGGTCCTGAAAAGAAGCCCCCGTCCCCATTCAGCCATCACTCCTCACTGCTCAAACTGCCTGGAGCCTGGAAACCACTAGTCTACTTCCTGTCTCTGTGGATTTGCCCATTGCGGAGACTTCATAGAAATGGAACCACGCAACGTGTGACCTTTTGTGTCTGGGCTCTTTCACTGAGCATCACATGTCCAAGGTTCATTCACGTTGTGACTTGTATCGGTACTTTATTCTTTCCAGGTATATATCGAAAACAATTGGAAACAGGGATTCAAACAAAAACTTGCACACGGATGTTCACGGCAGCATTATTCACAGTAGTCAAAAGAGAGAAACAACCCAAATGTCCATCAACTGACGAATGCATAATCAAAATGTTGCAAAAACAATGGAATATTATCCAGCCATACATGGGGCTCTTCATGTACATGATTTCAGTGAATCATCAGAAAGAGGCTGGAGAATGCATCGTGTTTTATTTCCCCAGTTTTTGGAGGAAAAGATAGACTATCAGTCCCATTGTCAGCCTCATGTCTTCCAGCCCTGCCTGCTTCAAAATCAGCTGTGTCCCTGAAAACATGGGTATCATGGGCTGACCCCTGGCTCATATCCTGGAGCGTGCCTGCACAGGTGGTTATAGAATGTAAGCTGGAGCTCCGCCTCCACTCCGTACCGTCCAGTCTCAGCCAGCATCTAACCCAAGAGCCTTTGATGATGATGTGTGTGCTCTGTGGCCAACTCTTTGTGACCCCACGGACTGCAGCCCACTAGGCTCCTCTGTCCACGGGATTCTCCAGGCAAGAATACTGGAGTGCGTTGCCATGCCCTCCTCCAGGGGATCTTCCCAGCCCAGGGATCGAATCCACATCTCTTAGTCTCCTGCATTGGCAGGTGGATTCTTTACCACTAGCGCCATCTGGGAAGCCCCAACAGCCTTTAACATGACTGTACAAAATTCTCCCTCCTCCACCACCCCAAGGGAGTTTCCCTCCCACACTGGCCAAAATCACTCATTCACATTCAGGGTAACATTACTATGCCCTTGTCAAGGATCTCTGGCTTCTTATGAATCACCAATTCACTTTCCTGAACATAAATTTCATTCTCTTTCATATATAGCTTTAACCTACTTAATTAGAGTCCTAATTTACTTTTTTTAAGGGGGGGGAAAACACACCTTAACCGTACAATGGGCTAAAATTATACCTTAGGAAAAGACGCGATTGTTTCCTGACCATGAACTTTCGCTTTTATGAATTGCTAATTTGGCTAATGGGCTCATTCTGCTCAGAAATTTGCATCATGAAAATTACTAGCTTCGAAGAGTCCTCTGTGTACGACGCAGTTTGCACGTTTTGTTGTAAAGGTCACATTTGACATCGTAAAACAGCGGGCCCTTTTGAAAAGGTACAAATGTAAGGATTTAAGTGGCCCCAGTGGTATAATGTCATTGGGAAGGAGGGAGGAAAGATTTTTAAGTTAATTTTTATTCATGTTGTTTACGTGAGTGCTGGCTGAGCTGGGTTCCATGTGAATCCCTTCTCGTACCTGACACGCTATCAGCTGAACTTGTAGTTCGGGGACACCAGTGATCGGGAAGGTCCTGCCACAAGCACTGGTGGCCTGGGGTGGGGGGGTCTTAAAGAATAAACGATACAGAGGGTGCCATCATCCTCATCTGAGTAGACTCAGAGTGTGGGCGACGCAGACACTGGACATCAAATAGTCGTGTAAGTGCTGTCAGGGGACCCTGTACTTAAAAATATCTTGCTGGGATTCAACCGAGTCTGACAGTAATGAGTCAAGAGATGGTCACTGCCCCCATTGATGGCGGGGGCGGGGGTGCGCTTCTGGATATCCTTGGGCTGCACACGTGAAGTCAGATGCACACAGCATCTCCATCCCTCGCGGCAGAGCAACCTTACCTGGCGCTTTGAGGAAGCCCTGTGGGGCTCAGGGGAGAAGGACAAGGAGCCAGGTCCTCATGCACAGAAGCTCTGAGAAGGAAATGTTGCAAGAGGCTCAGTCACCTTCCTGAGTGCCTGAGGCAAGGAGCAGAGGCCAACAGAGCCCCCAGGAAAAAGGGTGGCCACGAAAGCACATACATTTTTATGAAGAGGCAGTCTTGGGTTAACGGAGGGACGCCCAGTTCATAGAACATCGATCCCATTTTTTCACTGATCTGGTCAAGAGTTGATCAAGAACATTGATCCCATTTCTTTACTGATCTAGAAGTCATTTTGCTTTGATTTCATGTCTCCACTGGGCGTGGCAATCTCCCACAGAGTGGGGTATTGTTGAAAAGCCTTTTCAGAAGTAACACAGAGCAGACACCTCCCTGTGTCACCTGACTTGCAGGAGAGGGGACAGATCAGGCGCTAATGTGAGGATGTAATCCTTTTGCTTCCTGTCAGGGCTTCAAGAAGTCCCTCCCAGAGGAGGCAGTGGGCACCCTGCCTTGGGCATCAGGGGGTGGATCAGGAGACGGCACTGAAGTGGGTTTTTTGCTGGATGATGAGTGGGTTCCCAGGGCGGACAGGAACCCCACTCCTGGAGTTCCATGCATGCTGCCCTTGGGACTGGAAGCCCCGGTTGGAACTAGAAAGGAGGACCAGTTGGGCACACGGGCAGGGGCAAGCAAAACGGGCACAGAGCGTGTGAGTTTGAATACATGCTCTTCCAGGGGCCACAGGTGGCACCAAAGAGCACCCTCCCTGTGGTACCTTCTCTTAACCAAGTCCTGGGTAGAACACAGGCTTAGGAGAACAGCATCTGAGCAAACAGTCCTTTGTGACAAAGAGAAAGAAAGACCCCTTCCTCTCCCCAGAGCACGTGGGGCCTCCCTCCCCTCCTTCTGTAATTACCTCTAGTAAATTCCCCATTCATCTGCACAACGGTTTCTATTCAGGGAGGACTTGAGGCTGTGCTGCGGGGAGGCGGGGGGCGGCCAGGCACATTCAAACTCACACAATCTCCAATCACCGCACCTGATGGGATGAGCATTTGCTTATGTGAAATTTTCATTTCAATCCCAGCCTCAGATTGCACCATTTCACAGCCATGCTCCCCAAGCACTTACACACAGAAGGCTTTTCTTTCTTCCAGTCCCGCACAAGTGTTACCTAATTAATGTTCAACAATGTTACCAAACCTCCCTCTTTTAAGACGTATCAACCTGGAAAGGTCTGGAATTAAGGATTTTGATCTCAAATGGATTGCTTTCATGTATTTCGGATAATTCGCACAGCTGCTTAAAGACAGATATTCATCAACTATAAACAGCCTCAAGTTCGAGTAGCTACATAAATAAATCTTTTCCTTATCTCTCCTGGCAGCCTCCCTCTGCCTGCTTGGGCAGCGAAGGGATCAAAAATTCTCCCTCACAGACTCAGTCGATGAACACTTGGACTCTAAAGTGAATGATGCTTCAGCCAAGCAGAATAAACTACCAGCCTGAGACTCTCCGGCGGCTACCCCGAGTCCAGACCGCAGGCTCCAGACTTGCTCCTCAAAGTGTGGTTGAGGCAGCATAACTGGGAGCTCACTAGAAATGCAAAATCGGGAACCCCACCTCAGACCTACTGGGCCAGGATCTGCATTTTAGCCAAATCCTCAGGTGACTCAAGGTGCTCTGGTGTTAAAAGCCCTTCACGAATTGACCCCTGACCACCTCCAGGCATGGCACTGGTCCCCTCGCTCTATTTCACGGGCCTCCTTGTTGTTCCTCAAACTCGGCACGCATGCCCAGTCTCAAGACACTTACCCTGGCTCTTCTCTCTAACCAGGTTGATTCCTCAAGCCACACCTGCAAACACATCCAGGGGGTGCCCTTCACATGGCCCAACTCCAGTCTACCACATGAGCAGTGTCCCTGGAGCTGGGCAGCTCGGCTGCCCTGTGCAAGGATCCGGGTCAGTTCCCACCCTTCCAAGAAGACTCCCTCCCTGCTCACCACTAGCTAAAGAAAACTTCTGCGACTCTGCCCACCCCACCCCACTTCCTAGCCTTCACCACTGCCTGACATCACACCTTACATCCGTTTCCTTATGTAGTTTATTGCCTACCTTTCTCTGGTAGGATTCATTCTCTGTGCAATCAGGGACTTTGTATTTGCCACCACACACATGCACACGCAAACACACACTGAAGTTTCAGCATCTAGAACAAAGCCCTCCTCATAACTGGTACACAAAGTGTGTGTGCATGTGTGAAAATGGATGTGTACGCATGTATATGCGTGGTTCACAATAACTTAGGACTGATGGATACAGTGAGCTTTTGTGTAAAATAACTCCCTTCATTTCTGCAGATCGTCCAGAGAGTCACACGGTCGGGCTCAATGCCAAGGAAAGGGCCCCCACACCTGGGCAAGAGGCCACTTCTGCTCCTTGGCTGCTGCAGAAGCCTCTCTATATTCTTACGATGTCCCTTGGCTGCACATAAAGCAAAGGTGACCCACATGATTCCCATCAAATGCAACACCCAGCACCAAGGAAAGAAACAGTCAGGTGCTCGGTGAACACCACCGATGGGAAAGTAAGGCTCTGTGCAGGGAGGAGCCAAAGAGATGCTTCGTTTGTCTGGCTAACATAACAGTTCTTATGTTAGCAGGAGAGAGCTCATAACCAAACTCTCTCTGCGTGCCTTCAAAGGCACAAGTGAATGAATCCTCATTCATAACGAGAAGAACCAAGTGGTGCCGACCCAGGGCACCAGACACTATGACTACTCTCTGCCGACACCCAAGTAAACACAGTCATCTGGTTGTACTCCTATGTTGATCAAGCTTCTGCCTCAGGACATACAGCCTGATAGAACCTGTAAATAAGTGAAGCAGTTCAGATGAAGACGGCGGCATTAGAGTGATGATGAATTGACACTCCCCCCAATGCTGGTGTTAGGGGCAATAGAGAGTGGTGGGGACTGTGGCAAAGGGGTCATCCTCTTGACCAGGGTCAAGGGGGCAGCTACTGACCAGTTGACCAGCATTATTTTGGGATTTGGACCCAATGTTACCAGATCCTCTTCAGACTTTTTTTTTTTTTTTTTAATATTATTTTATTAGTTGGAGGGCAATCACTTTACAACATTTCAGTGGGTTTTGTCATACATTGACATGAATCAGCCATATAGTTACATGTATTCCCCATCCCGATCCCCCCTCCCACCTCCCTCCCCACCCGACTCCTCAGGGTCCTCCCAGTGCACCAGGCCCGAGCACTTGACTCATGCATCCCACCTGGGCTGGTGGTCCGTTTCACCATAGATAATATACATGCTGTTCTTTCAAAACATCCCACCCTCACGTTCTCCCCCAGAGTTCAAAAGTCTGTTCTGTATTTCTGTGTCTCTTTTTCTGTTTTGCATATAGGGTTATCGCCACCATCTATCTAAATTCCGTATATATGTGTTAGTATACTGTAATGTTCTTTATCTTTCTGACTTACTTCACTCTGTATAATGGGCTCCAGTTTCATCCATCTCATTAGAACTGATTCAAATGAATTCTTTTTAACGGCTGAGTAATATTCCATGGTGTATATGTACCACAGCTTCTTTATCCATTCATCTGCTGATGGGCATCTAGGTTGCTTCCATGTCCTGGCTATTATAAACAGTGCTGCGATGAACATTGGGGTGCACGTGTCTCTTTCAGATCTGGATTCCTCAGTGTGTATGCCCAGAAGTGGTATTGCTGGGTCATATGGCAGTTCTATTTCCAGTTTTTTAAGAAATCTCCACACTGTTTTCCATAGTGGCTGTACTAGTTTGCATTCCCACCAACAGTGTAAGAGGGTTCCCTTTTCTCCACACCCTCTCCAGCATTTATTGCTTGTAGACTTTTGGATAGCAGCCATCCTGACTGGCGTGTAATGGTACCTCATTGTGGTTTTGATTTGCATTTCTCTGATGATGAGTGATGTTGAGCATCTTTTCATGTGTTTGTTAGCCATCTGTATGTCTTCTTTGGAGAAATGTCTGTTTAGTTCTTTGGCCCATTTTTTGATTGGGTCGTTTATTTTTCTGGAATTGAGCTTCAGGAGTTGCTTGTATATTTTTGAGATTAATCCTTTGTCTGTTTCCTCATTTGCTATTATTTTCTCCCAATCTGAGGGCTGTCTTTTCACCTTACTTATAGTTTCCTTTGTTGTGCAAAAGCTTTTAATTTTCATTAGGTCCCATTTGTTTATTTTTGCTTTTATTTCCAATATTCTGGGAGGTGGGTCATAGAAGATCTTGCTGTGATTTATGTCGGAGAGTGTTTTGCCTATGTTCTCCTCTAGGAGTTTTATAGTTTCTGGTCTTACATTTAGATCTTTAATCCATTTTGAGTTTATTTTTGTGTATGGTGTTAGGAAGTGTTCTAGTTTCATTCTTTTACAAGTGGTTAACCAGTTTTCCCAGCCCCACTTGTTAAAGAGATTGTCTTTTTTCCATTGTATATCCTTGCCTCCTTTGTCAAAGATAAGCTGTCCATAGGTTCGTGGATTTATCTCTGGGCTTTCTATTCTGTTCCATTGATCTATATTTCTGTCTTTGTGCCAGTACCATACTGTCTTGATGACTGTGGCTTTGTAGTAGAGTCTGAAGTCAGGCAGGTTGATTCCTCCAGTTCCATTCTTCTTTCTCAAGATTACTTTGGCTATTCGAGGTTTTTTGTATTTCCATACAAATTGTGAAATTATTTGTTCTAGTTCTGTGAAAAATACCGTTGGTAGCTTGATAGGGATTGCATTGAATCTATAGATTGCTTTGGGTAGAATAGCCATTTTGACAATATTGATTCTTCCAATCCATGAACACGGTATGTTTCTCCAACTGTTTGTGTCCTCTTTGATTTCTTTCATCAGTGTTTTATAGTTTTCTATGTATAGGTCTTTTGTTTCTTTAGGTAGATATACTCCTAAGTATTTTATTCTTTTTGTTGCAATGGTGAATGGTATTGTTTCCTTAATTTCTCTTTCTGTTTTTTCATTGTTAGTGTATAGGAATGCAAGGGATTTCTGTGTGTTAATTTTATATCCTGCAACTTTACTATATTCATTAATTAGCTCTAGTAATTTTCTGGTAGAGTCTTTAGGATTTTCTATGTAGAGGATCATGTCATCTGCAAACAGCGAGAGTTTCACTTCTTCTTTTCCTATCTGGATTCCTTTTATGTCTTTTTCTGCTCTGATTGCTGTGGCCAAAACTTCCAACACTATGTTGAATAGTAGTGGTGAGACTTTTTTAAACCTCCCTGTTTTGAAACACTGAGATGTAGATCCAAACTTTTAACAACTCTGTAAGCAAATAAAGTACATCTGTGGGTGAGACATACTCATAGGTTATCCTCATGAGGATAACAGCTTAGATATTTGAAGTTCCAGCCTTTATGTAGTTCTTATCAATGCAATTGTGGGCACCTCCTATACACACATTGTGTGTGCACACAAAATTCTAGAACATCTCTGATAGGAAGCCAAGGAAAGGACCAAGCGTGTAGGCAAAATCCGTTCTGCCTCAGGATTAGCTCAGTCTCTAGCCTAGAGGGGTGTAGGGGTCTCACCACTGGGAAAGGAGTACATTAAGGCTGTGTACTGTCACCCTGCTTATTTGACTTATTTTACCCAAAGGACAGAATAGGCATGGACTTCCTACATCTTCAGAGAAGAAACACTGCATAAAACTGGATCCCTCAGCACTTTTTCAAAGAGGCTTGGTGCTCAGCCAAGGAAAAGGTGTCCTTTCCTCGGGGGATGGCTGTTGTCCATAGCTGAGCAGGTGGGAGAGGTCCCTGGAGCTGAAGTGGAATAAACCCTCCTTCCTCATCTTTCAGGGACAGAAAGCTTTCAACGTGGAACATGAGTTCTTTCTTATTACAATCTGAGTGTAGGAGTCTTTCTCCACCCTCAGGGGGCTCATCCCTACCAGCTTCCTCAGTGAACTACTGAAATGACCAGAAGTGGAACTAGACAAGTGCCATCAGAGCCTCGTGCAGAGCAGGGCAGAAACGGATCACTCCCTAAACAGTTCATAAGGGAACGAAAAATAATAAAAGCCGTATTTATGGAGCACACGAGGTACTCAATATACCAGGTACATTACATTAAACGTGTTACAGACATTCACTCAGTAAGTCCACACGACTCTTATGAGTAGATATTATTTTATCATCTGAGGCTCAGAGACATTAAATTACATCCTAAGGGCTACCTGGAGGAAATAGCAGAGCAGAAATGAGACCCCTGGACACCGGGCTCTGGAGATCACCTCTAACGAGTGAGGTATGACTGAATCCACTGTAGTCAGAGACCGGGGTTCCTGGAAGCCGGCTACCCTCTCCCACCCTGGATGGTAACCCAGTGCTTAATTGTCGGAGGCAGTTTGAAAGCTTGCTTTAGGTTGATTTGCTTCTTTCTCAGCGGCATGTCAGCTGCTGCCCGGCATGATAGCTTATTTAAAATATCGGGTAGAAATAAGATTCACTGTGAAATTAGTTGTAGACAAGCTCAGAAACTGCTAATGATGCAGAGATAATAAAGGGATTTGCAGAAAACACTGATATTGCATTATGATTAGTGAGCAGAGCTTCACCCCTTGAAGCCTGCAGGCCCGAGCTCCCACAAGAAGAACAAATGCATATGCATTAGCGGCGCATGCTGACAGACCCAGGCTCCTGGGGCCAGCAGGCTCAGGCCTCCCGGTCAGGGGCTCAGAGCTCAGCTCTGATTTGCAAAAATGATTAATTTGTGGGTTTTGAGAATGAGAAATGTTTACTTCCCAAGTCTGAAAGAAACCAAAGGCCGGTCCTAAATCAAATTCCCACTTGAAAATGAGAACAAGCCATGGCAGTTCCGGAAGGAGGCCTCGCCGGTCCTGCCTGGTCCGCTGCCCAGGGCGCCTCAGGTAGCTCTCCTGGGGTTTGATCTCCTGAGGTTTGCACGCCTGCCTGCAGCCCATGGGCACCAGAGAGGTAAGAGCAGCTGGGAAATCACGGGCATCTTGCCACTGTTTTGTTCAGTTGCTCAGTTGTGTCTGACTCTTCACGGTTCCATAGACTATACAGTACACCAGGCACCAGGCATCCCTGTCCTTCACTATCTCCCAGAGTTTGCTCAAACTCATTGAGCTGGTGATGCCATCCAACCATCTTATCCCCTGTCACTCCCTTCTCCTCGTGCCCTCAACCTTTCCCAGCATCAGGGTCTTTTCCAATGAGTCAGTTCTTCACATCAGGTGGCCAAAGTATTGGAGATTCAGCTTCAGTATCAGTCCTTCCAATGAATATGCAGGGTTGATTTACTTTAGGATTGACTGGCCTGATTTTGCAGTCCAAGGGACTCTCAAGAGTCTTCTCCAGCACCACAGTTTGAAAGTATCAATTCCTTGGTGCTCAGCCTTCTTTATGGTAAAACTCTCACATCCATACATGACTACTGGAAAAACCATCTTGACATACCAGTTAGTAACGAATGGTTTCCCTGACCTTGTGAAATGGCCTGGACTCATTCTCCCACCATCTCTGCTGCTGCTAAGTCACTTCAGTCGTGTCCGACTCTGTGTGACCCCATAGATGTCAGCCCACCAGGCTCCCCCGTTTCTGGGATTCTCCAGGCAAGAACACTGGAGTGGGAGACCCAGCAACTGAAGGGTTAGTGTTTGGGACCTTGAAGGTCCTCAAATTTGATTCTAACACCTTGGCCCAAATCCATTTGGATCTGTTGGTGTGCACACCTAATTGGTTGTTAACTTTTTTTTTCTTTCTTTATTTTCTTGGCTGCACTGTCTTCTGAGATGGCGCAGGATTCTTGTTGCAGAACACATGGGTTCATAGTTTCAGGGCAGGCTTAGCTGGCCCACAGCACACAGGATCTTAGCTCCCAGACTAGAGATTGAACCCACGTCCCCTGCAACAGAAGGTGGATTCTTAACCACTGAACCACTGAGGAAGTCCCTGTTAAATATTTTTAATATCACCCCAGCCTCTACACCCAGCCCCAGACATGTCTGGTAGAGCTGTATCCTTCACATAAGAAATAGGCTACATGCTAGAAATCAGATAAAATCCTCAAGAAAAACCTATTAGTCCAAATCAACAGGATCTCGGTCCTGTTCTGGCTGAGCCTGTCCCTCAGTATTTACAGATGCGCCCAGGATGGCTGTCTGTGCACCCAGGGTGTGTAATTTGGCCAAGTTACAGCCTCTGCACTTTTGGCAGAGAAGGGAGAAAATGCAAATTGCATGCATGTCAATGACTAAGTCACCTGCATAATGAAATGCCAGAAAGTTTGAGGCTAAAACACTTATTTACATGAAAAACAAATCTGTATGGAATACGTATTTCTTTCCTTCACATCTCAACACATTTGTCACTCAAAGCCAGAAGGCTCTACTTGACAAAGTCCCTCAAGTCCCTGGCCCCATTTTCATTCTCTTTAGCTTTCAGCTTACCTCCTTGAGGGATGGAGGCCACCAGGTGTTCAAAACAGATGCCGTTGCTTTGCTGCCTAGGGAACCACATTCAGAGAGAGGGCTGGGCTGAGAGGATGCAAATTCTCACCATGCCAAAACTATTTGTATGATCCTTGTACAGAATGTAAATTATTTATTCAATTTATGCAACGAGGTTGATACAGCTGAATGGCTTGGGACTCTGTCAGATGGCTGACCACCAATACAATCAGTCCTGTTCTTTTAAATATGATGAAACTGCACCAAAGTCAAAAGTGAAATATTAAAGAAAGATAGGGAGGGAGTGTGG
This sequence comes from Muntiacus reevesi, assembly GCF_963930625.1. Lineage (NCBI taxonomy): Eukaryota > Metazoa > Chordata > Mammalia > Artiodactyla > Cervidae > Muntiacus > Muntiacus reevesi. Next base: position 183,849,795 of record NC_089250.1, on the reverse strand, counting down.
TTCAGTGATGGATGGATGGTATCCAGTGATGGTAGTGTTTGGCATATTTTTCCTCCATTCTCCCTCTTCCAGTAATAGACTCTGGGATTTCCAGATCACACAGGTGCTCGTGTGACCCACTCTCTGACTAATCATGGCAACTCTTTTCTACTGGACACAGTGATTGGGGATTGGGTGGATGAACCATCCAAGAACAGCCTATTGGAATCTGTCATGGGAGTGATATGTAAATGCTGAGTAGAAGATTCTCTTTCTTATGGTGCTGATAAACATTACAAAGCCAAGGAGCTGTGGATGCATTCTCTGCCATCTATGCCATCTGCAAGAGTCTGTCTGCAGAATGAAGTCAATCAGAAATGAGAAGACATGAGAGACAGATGCAAAGAGCGTGGTGGCCCTGACTCCCGGGTCTCCACCCCAACTCCCTATGCCCTACAATTCCTCCTTAACTCTCCGAATGACCTAGGATCCTTCCCACCTATGTAAGCCAATAAATTTCCCTTGGCTTAAACGATTTGAAATTGTGTCTGTCACTGAAAACATCCTGGCTTGCACCCAATCACAAAAAGGATGGCTATGTATCTTTAATCACACTTAGGTGTTTGATAATGAATATTTAGCATTTTGTGCAAGTTCTCTGATTTTGTTTTTTCCCCTTTGCAATTTAAAATGATTAATTAGTTTAAATCTAGTAAGTATCCAATTAAAGCTAAATAGTCTCTATTTTTGTCTCAATTGTACTTGAGGTCCCTGCTTTTGATCACTCATATGGGCTTTTTAATTTGCCTGTTTTCCACTCTTTGTAAAATATTAAGGGTGAAAGCGGAAGGAAACAGTCAAATGATGGCAGCAACACTGCATTAGGGACAAAATTGCAGACCTTGCCAAAACCGAACCAGCAGCTAGCAGGCACCACCAGCATGCCATAATCCAAAATGTCAATTTGCCAAGAGATAAAGAATGAGGGTCAGCTGAAAGCTGGACTTCAGAAGTTGCGCAAGAACACATCACTTATCACTTATGTTCAAACCCATAGGTGGCAGTGGAGGGATGTGTTCAGTCACATCAGTCCGACTCTGTGAGACACCACGGACTGTAGCCCACCAGCTCCTCTGTCCACGGGATTCTCCAGGCAAGAATACTGGAGTGGGCTGCCTTTCCCTTCTTGAGGAGATATTCCTGACCCAGGGATCGAACCCAGGTGTCTTGTATCTCCTGCACTGGCAGGCGGATTCTTTGCCACTAGCGCCACCTGGGAAGCTCCAGTGGAGGGAACACCCAACATTATATTCATGGTGAGTTTGCTAATGGTAAGGAACTGGCTGGGAAATGTGCATTCATCCATGCTTTGGGTTGAGAAAAGCAACCATAATCAAGTGGTTTCCCAGCCCTGAGTAAAGTTACTTAACTTCTACAGCTTCGATTTTTCTCACCAGTTAAAGAAGGATGTAACAGTACCTACCTCACAGGGGTGAAGAGAGGGCTAAGTCAAGACCATTTCTGTCAAGTGTGAGCCCAGTGTCTGCCATGCAGCAAGCTCTCACCAAATCCCTGACACAGGCCTCATCATAGCTTCCCCTGCCCCCACCCCAGAGGCTCTCACAACAGAAGACAAAATGAACACAGGCAGGGTTCGGAGGCCTGTAGGCAGAGACTGGAGATGACTGTCATTCCTGGATGAATAGCCACTGATATATGAAATGTCGAAATTCAAATATTCCTAAAAGACACCAACGCCCTTGTCTCTCTGAGCAATAAAAAGACAACAAGTAACAAAAATGATGTTCTCTCTCACTGAGTCATTCCTATGTTAGGCACTTCTCATCTACTCACTTTGAACCTCACCACAAAGTACAGGCTAGGTATAGCTGTCTCCAGGACTTCCCTGGTGGCTCAGGTGAAGAATCCACCTACAAGGCAGGAGACTAGGGTTTGATCCCTGGGTTGGGAAGATCCCCTGGAGAAGGGAAAGGCTACCATCTCACAGGGCGTACAGAAATATTGGCCAGGACAACTCAAGTTCAGCGACTGGCTTGGGGGACGCAGTTAGAGATGTGGAATAGGAACCCAGCAGAAACCCATCCTGCTCTCAAACATCACCATGGCCCATTGAGTTATCTCACAACATCGTCCCTGCTATAAAACAACATTAATGGTAGCAGTAACCATAACAGATTGACAAGTGGACGTGTAAGTGGCTGACCTGCAGTCTCTGTCATTTATGAAAAGACCTCTGGGGTCTCCATGCCTTCCCTGGCTCCCTAAATAGCCTTGGAAGAAAAACGTCAGGTGTCCAGTCTTCCCTTGAGATCTCTGGACAGAAGCTTACAAAGAGCACATGTGTGGGTGTCTAGCCCTTCTTTGCAGTGTGGGAATGACATTTCACCTATCTGCCATCCCAGTATCCACCGCAGGAAATGATACCATACTGGGAGATGCCTTTGGTCAAAACTCTGGCTCTCAAGAGAAAAGCCCATGTGATAAATTATATGTAGGAGAAATAAAAGATGCAATAGATACAAAGAAGACCATATTGGAGAGGGTACTTTCCTGGAAGTCTAGTGGTTAAGATTTCACCTTCCAACGCAGGGATAACAGGTTCAGTCTCTGGTCAGGAAGCTAAGATCTCACATGCCTCCTGGCCCAAAAATCAAAACATAAAACAGAAGCAATACTGTAACAAATTCAATAAAGATTTTTTTTAAATGGCCCACATTAAAATTTTTTTTAAAAAATGCATATGGGGGAATTAGGAAGAGCCTCTGAGAGCCTAACCAGTAACAGGAATCACCAATGTCATCACGATTATTGACATCATCACCTTCATCAGAGAAAATCCGGACATACCATTAACAACCAGAAGAGCTTTGTTCTCTTTTCTTTGTTTTCTAAGCACAGATACAGCACCTCCAAGTGTCTACACTCACAGGTTGGGAAACTGGTTTGGCCATTTGTCGTGGACAACCTCCAGATGCAAGCATGACCTTTCCAAGGGAAATAACTCCATTGACCTGCTTTCCCCTCTTAAATGTCAACTATTGCCATTCCGCAGCTGTTTTGCAATAAATGGAGGAAATAACATCAGAATCCATCTAAAAACCGCATTTGGTCATTAAACATCAGCAACTGAAAGATGTAAAGCTCAAGTTGCTCCTCTTTGAAGTGACTTCCTCACCCATACAGGCCTTCCTCCAACAATTAAAGACAAGGGCAGAGTTGGAGGTTGGCCCCCTAGATCCTGCCTCGGTTTCAGCGAGATGGGAAAGGGAGACAGGAGTTGGTCTATCTTCAAGAAATGCTGGTTGATGAGGGCACTGGCACCAAAAATGAGAGACCTGAGTCCTGTCCATGGTGAGTGCCATAATATCGAGCATAATGCTCCATAAGTCATGAGGGGAATCTGAAAACCTTTATAGACATGATGATTATTGATCAGATGGTGGGGAGTGATGGCTAAAGCCTGGATGCCCGCTCCTCTCTTCCTCCTCCTGAATGCGCGTGCTCAGTCATGTCTGAGTCTTTGCAGCCCCATGGACTGTAGCCCACCAGGCTCCTCTGTCCATGGAATTCTCCAGGCAAGAATACTGGAGTGGGTTGTCATCTCCTCCTCCAGCAGATCTTCCCGACCCAACTGGCATCTCTTGCGTCTCCTGCATTGCAGGCAGATTCTTCACTACTAGTGGCACCTGGGAAGCACACACTCCTCCTGAGGAAGGCACCATGCCCTGAGCTCTGAGCCTCGAAGGACCTCTGAGGAATAGATGGAGACAGAGGAGGGAAAATAGAGGGTCCTGAGAGCATATGTACTCATCTGCAAGATACGCCTAGGACAGAGATAGATCCTCTCCCCAGTCAAAAAAGAAGGGTTACCAGGTGCTGTGTGCTGTTCAGAGTTAAGTACTTCGTAAGTGTAGGCTCACTGAATCATCCCTACAACACTGTAGGGTGGGTACTTTCACAATCACCAAGATTTAGAAAAATGAGACTTGAAACTAAGTTTATAAGAAGTCAGGATTTGACCCTGGTTCTAACGGACTCTGAAATCTGCCCTCTCAACCTTTTTGCTCTGCTGCCTCCAACAGAATGCAGGGGGCTAAACGCTGAGCCCGGGTCCTCCTGGTGAAAGAGACAACTGGGTAAATATGACATAGCTTCCCAGGTGTCGCAGTGATAAAGAACCTGCCTGCCAACACAGGAGACGCAGGTTTGATCCCTGGGTCGGGAAGATCCCCTGGAGGAGAAAACAGCAACCCCCTCCAGTATTCTTGCCCAGAAAATCCCACAGACAGAGGAGCCTGGCGGGCTGCAGTCTGTGCAGTCACAAGGGGTTGGACACGACTTAGTGACTGAACATGCACACACACAACCATAAGGCAGAAGGAAGGCAGATGAGGACAGAGAAACTAAGGCTGAGGGGAAACACTGCCATTCCAGGACCCAAGCGGGTGCCAAGGGCGAGGCTGTTGGCGTGAACAAGGAGGCAGCTGTGGCATCGGCCCTCAGCTGGACCGGCTTCTTCGTCTTTATTCAGACGCCATCCACCTGCCCATTACTGAGTTTTCTGTGCTCACCCGGCCTATGCATTCTTCTTTGGGCAGTGACTTGGAGTCTTTGGGGACTGTCTGAGAATTTGTACACAAAGTCCTAAAGATACAACGGAGGGCATGGAACTGCTGTTTGTCAGCTGGCTCACCTGGCCCAGCTCCGCAGGCTTCACAGTGCAATTTGTTCTGTTCCATTGCTGCATCTATTTGTATTGATTGGCATCTGAGTCCTATGGGTTGTTAACCATTGAATACTGTCCTGGTACCTCCTTAAAATATTGAGGAGTGGGGAAAGAGGGAAGGCCTTTCCAGATCACTTTTGGGTTGAATTCAGGTCCTTGGGTACCTCTGTCACCACAGAATCTCCTAGCCTTGCGCTCTCGGAGAATGTAGAGGTGGTAGCTTGTTCCCTTTGGAGCTTGAGTTTCTCTTTTCTCTTCAGTGTCTACTGCAGCTCCAGTGCATTTGTTGGCTCTATGATGGGTGCTTAGGGCCTGGACAACATCATTAGAAAGGCATTCAACCTCACTCACAGTTTACTCTGATGACATTGGCATCAGCCACACAGCATGCTATATCCATACAAAGCTACAAGCTTCCTTTGTGCCTGATCTGATTAAGGTGAGGACTGACTGCTCAGATGCCACAGGACTCAATAAAGCACATGGAGCAGAGGCCTTGTGACAAAGGATGAACACGGGCCCCGTGGGATCTCACTTTAGCCATGACGCTGCTCAGATTTGTCATTTCTTGGGGGATGTGAAATGCTCTAGTTGGAACTTGGCAGGTGAAAAACAGGAAACAGCTCTGCCAGTCCTGGCTGGCTATCAAGGGCTGTAATAGCAAGGTTTCCTCCATCATTTATTCTAGACAGTTGAAAGTTCTTGGTAAGTCTCCACTCTCACTGGGGATGAAGACGGAGCAACGGCACCAGGAGATACCAGGCCTCGGATCTGGGATCTGACCTAGAGTTAAATACTACTCAGCTGGCTTAAAGGGTTCCTTCTCCGGCCTAGATCCTGGGAGCCTGAATGGTTCCTATAGCAATGGTTCCTTTCCCCCAGAACTTAGGACCTCCTTCTGATCTGGTTCCCAGTGCAGAATGTTTCCAGGATCCAGAGAGGTCAATAAAGAGCAGAAATAAAGAGAAAGAAGAAAGTAGTTTATGAAAACTGGCATCACAGATAGGACCAACCATTTGCATGTTAGAAAGAGACTTCAGTTCTTGGGTTCCTTCAGCCCTGAATCCTGAAGTCAGACACTGGGCTGCATTATATTTATCAATAAAACATCTGATATGAAAGTAGTTACCCAGTGCCAGACACAAAACTCTTCCAGGGACTGAAACTCTGTACGAAGTTTGTTCTGATTGAGACGAAGGTGGCAGAGGCGGCAAGATCACCAGGCTTACACTATCTTGGTACTTGGGCATGCGTGCTTAGTCACTCAGTCCTGTCCCGCTCTCTGCAGCCCCACAGACTATAGCCCACAGGGCTCCTTGTCCATTTAAGCTCCAGGCAAGAATAATGGGATGGGTTGCCATTTCTCACTCCAGGGGATCTTCCTGACCCAGGGATCAAACCCGAGTCTCTTTTGTCTCCTGCATTGGCAGACGGATTCTTTGCCACAAGCACCACCTGAGAAGCCACCTTAGTGGAAATTCTCTCAGGTGACGGGAGAGACGGTAAAACCTAAGGCTATGAGAATGCCTCTAAGTACTTCTTTGGCCACTTCTCACACGTTATAATGATGTGCTTCTCTTGTGAAACATTAATTCCCTTCTTAATATCAATGTTATAAATGAGCTTACTGCTTTACTTCTAGAGGTTTAGAATTTTTTGTATAATAAATCTGAATCATTCATTTTTAGATCTACTGCTCTGTCCTCAAAGCTATTGCATTTTCTGTCCTTTGCAATTGATTATTTTCTTGGGAATACACAGACACACACACACACACACACCATGATTACTATGGTCAAAAGCAAAATTCTTATCTGTGGGGTACACAATTTGGTTTATGTTTTGCAATTCTGCCTGATGAATTGTATTAGTCATTATCTCTCTGTTCTATTCATTTGTTTACTAACTCTGACACATCAGTAAAATGAGGCAAATTTGGAAAGAAAAAATAGTAATTTGGTGCCACTACATGGGATAGAATAGAATCATTTTCAGGCTCAAAGTATTTAAAACTACAGAGCCATGAAGCTGAATTTTAAAAAAATAAATAAATTATTTCTAATGGCAGAATTTTTCAGCATCTTAATTTGAGTAAAGGAAAGGTTTAAATAGATGTGAGGGCTTAAATACTTCTGAGGAAACAAGGGACTGCAAAGCTGGGATGTGTAATTCACCTAAAAGTAATTAACAAAAAGTAAGTTAGATCATTATTTCCTCCAAGATCATAATTTAAAAGGAAGCTGATTTATCTGAACTGATTGGGGCTTTCAATCCCAACAGAAATGTAGACGCTTGGTTGTTATGGGGAGAACAGAAATGAGACCCAATTAAGCGAAATTCTTTCTTATGGAAAAAAAATGGCTTAGATAAAACGATTACTTAAATGTGCTCAGAAGGGAGCTGAAAAAAGCAGGAGAACTGAGGTTTTTTTTTTTTTTTTTTTTTTTTTTTTTTTTTTAAGCCTCTGGTTGAAATCTCCACCCAATTCACAAGTAACATTCATCACAAGAAAATAAAGGAACTGGGACCTCTGTAGTGGTCTAGTGGCTAAGACTCCGAGCTCCCAATGCAGGGGGCCTGGGTTCTATCCCTGGTGGGGGAACTAGGTCCCATGCGCCACGACTAAGACCCAGCTAAATAAATAAAAATAAAAGTTTTAAAACAGAGCGCTCATTTCCACCTAAACATTTGAGTGTAACCATTTGAGTGCAACCATTTGAGTGTAACCGGCAGTTTAGAACTGGGTATTATGTTGGCATTTGACATCTGACTGCCATGAGAGGGGCAGGGAGCTGAGGACAAAAACAATATTGGAGGAATTTAGAAGTAAGATTCCTGACCCTCTGTGAAGTGAAGTGAAGTGAAAGTCACTCAGTCATGTCTGACTCTTTGTGACTCTGTGGACTATACAGTTCATGGAATTCTCCAGGTCAGAATACTAGAGTGGGTAGACCTTTTCCTTCTCCAGGGGATCTTCCCAACCCAGGTCTCCCACATGGCAGGTGGATTCTTTACCAGCTGAGCCACAAAGGAAGCCCAACCCTCTGTGGTTAGGGTCCATCATGGGCTGAGCAGGGTCCCCCTAAAATTCGTATGTTCGTATGTTGAAGTCCTAGCCTCAACACATGTTCCCGCCAAATGTCACCACATCCGAGGACAAGATCTTTAAAGAGGTAGGTAAGGTAAGATGGGGTCACGAGGGTGGGCCCTCAGCCAGTGTGACTGGTGTCCTTCTAGAAAGAGATCAGGGCACGGCCATGAGCAGAGGAAAGACACAGGAGAAGACGGCCGTCTACAAGCCAAGGAGCGAGGTCTCAGAAAGACTGCGCCTGCTGACACCTTGATCTCAGACTTCTGGCCTTCAGCATTGTGAAAAAACAAAATGTCTGTTGTTTGACCCACCCAGCCTGCTGCTCTCGCAGTCCTAGCTGACTAACACAGGGGCTCAGCTATCCCGGCTAGCCTACCAATTCTGTCTCTTCTCTTCCAATTACACTGCAACTCCACTGAGAGCAGTCTGTGTTTATTTCTGCATCACTGTACTGGTGGTGAATAAAGTAGATTTATTAACTGAATCATCCTTTCCTCAGAGGATAAACTGGAAAACTCGGGAAATTATAAAGTAAAGCCAAACTAGTCCTCATGACTTGGCTTGTTAGGAGGGGCCTGCTGGTGGTTAGGTGTGCCAGTCTGGGAAGAAACGCCCAAGTTCAAATCCCAACCAGACCACTGAGGGTCTGTGTGACCCGTAGCCAGCTCCTTGACCTCTCTGAGAACCGCAGTCAGGATCCAACAGAGTGACGCCCAACCCAGGGGGACTTGGCTAATTCACCGATCCGTTCACCTCCACAAATACACCCTGAGCCCACGTCCAGGAGCTGCTCTAGGTATGAGGATGTTGCCAGAAATGCCCTGCCGTGTGGGGCTAATATTCTGGTGTGTGTGTGCTAACTCGCCTCAGTCTTGTCTGACTGCAACCTATGAACCATGGCCCACCAGGGTCCTCTGTCCATGAGATTTCCCAGGCAAGAATACTGGAGTGGGTAGTCCCCTCGAGGGGGTCTTCCCAACCCAGGGATCACACTTGCATCTCCTGGTGGCTCTTGAACGGCAGGCGGATTCTCTACCGCTGAGCCACTGGGGAAGCCCCAATCTTCCAGTGGAGGATAGCTAGTAATTACGGTGAGGGCCTTTAGTAAGAAAGGGGAGGCTGGTGTATGTGCAAAGTTCTAAAGCTTGGTCCATTTCCGTGTGTAGTGATCCTGAATCTCGTTTTAAATATAATCTGAGTAGCCCACCGTGGGTGCCAGTAATACTCTCTCCTGGCAGGCTCTCTGGTATCACAGTCACCCTCCATCACCCTCCTCTGCCCCAAATCAGGGCAGAGCCCTTGCAGATGCCTGCACACTTTGCCGTTTGGCTGCAGATAAACCTATTTGTTGATCTCAGAAGGTCTGTCCTCTCCCAGAGCCATTCAGCGAGCGACCCCCTCTGTCTCCCTGTCCCACATTAAGAGCTCTGTGGTGCCTGCCGGTACTCAGCATACGAGGTCCCTGAAGGGTCCCTGAGGCCCTCTCACCCCTCAGGGGCGGCTGTGTCCAAACCAGCCAGGCTGATGTGTATGCAAGACGAGGCTGTGCCAGCCTTTCAGGCAGTGGCTGGAGCCTGGCTCCAACACCCAGGCTATCTCCAACACATATCTCTGTGCCTCCCAGGTATGAGGGAACAGAGTCTGTGCTTAAGAAATCTTGGGAGCCCAGAGATTCCACAGGCATGTTTCTAGGGATTCCCTGGCACTTTCAAGTATTAAAAAGGACCTAAAATCTTCCCCTCAACTTCTTCTACAAATCATTAAAACCCCCAAGGCCTTATTTGCCCTTCTGTAAAATGGGGGTGGAAACTGTCCTGCTCCTTTCATGAGGTTCTGCAAGGATAAAATAGTCTGTAAAAGCCTTTGTAGGGGGCTTCTTCCTGGGGTGAGGAAAATGTTCTAAAGTTGGTTGCAGTGATAGTTAACACAACTCTGTAAATATACTAAAAACCATTGAATTGTACAGCTAAATGGGTGGATTTTATAGTATGTGAATTATATCACAATAAAACTGGGGGTTTTTTTTAAACTTTTATAAACTGTGAAGGAGTACGGCCATTCTATGACTTCAAGTCAGCTCTTAATCAGATGCAGTGATGGGGGTGGTGGGCGGAGAGGGAGAGGTGGGGGATAGAGAGACACTAAAGGAGCTGGGGTCGGGGGCCAGGGCAGGGCGGTTACCAGCTTACTGAGAGGGACACAGGAAGAAGCAGGAGAGGATAATTTCCCAGAGAACAGAGGACAGTAGCCATCACTGTGTGGTCCTCCACAGCCACCTGCTCAGCATCACCAGGGAGCGTGTAAGGATGCAGATTCCATTCCCAGGTTTTCCCTCCATGCGGTCTTTCTCCCTTGCCTCCCTCAGGCCTCCACTCAGATGCTGCCACAGCAGCAGGGCCTCCTCTGCAGCCCGTGTCATGGTCTGCGTTCCAGCCTCACTCCCCCACTCTTCAGAGACATCATCCCTACTCCCCCTGTGCAGGCGTGTGTGTGTGTGTGTGTGTGTGTGTGTGTGTGACGATTCTTAGTGCTCTCCCACTGAATGTAGGCCCTGCATGAGCTGGGTCTTGGTCTGCTTGTTCCCTGGGTACACCTGGCCCCTAAAACAGCTCCTGGTATATAGTAAGTGCTCAGTATACATCTGCTGAATTAATAAAGAAGGCTAAGCGCCGAAGAACTGATGTTTTTGAACTGTGGTATTGGAGAAGACTCTTGAGAGTCCCTTGGACAGTAAGGAGATCAAACCAGACAATCCTAAAGGAAATCAATCCTGAATATTCATTGGGAGCACTGATACTGAAGCTGAAGTTCCAATACTTTGGCCACCTGATGCAAAGAGCCAACTCATTGGAAAAGACCCTGATTCTGGGAAAGACTGAAGGCAGGAGGAGAAGGGGATGACAGAGGCTGAGATGGTTGGACGGCATCACCGACTCGATGGACATGAGTTTGAGCAAACTCTGGGAGATGGTGAAAGACAGGGAAGCCTGACGTGCTGCAGTCCAGGGGGTCGCAAAGAGTCGGACACGACTGAGTGACTGAACAACAACAACAAATAACAGTAAATTCCTGGGTCCATCCCACAGTCACCAGTAGAAGGGCCTAGAAAGATTCATTTTAAGCAACTGCTTAGGTGATTCTAACCCCCAGGACCTCAGAATGGGACCATTATTGGGAGGCAGGTTCTTTAAAGAGGGAATTAAGTTAAAATGAGTCATTAGGATGGACCCAAGATGATCAATGCTCTTATAAAAAGCAGAGATTAAGACACAGACACCCACAGAGGGTCAACGTATGAACACACAGGAGGAAGACGGTCACCTGCACACCAAGGGGAGAGGCCTCAAAAGAAACCAGGCCTGCCAACACCTTCATCTCAGGCCATAGTCTTCCAGAACTGTAAGAAGATGTATTTCTATTATTTAAGCCACTCGGTCTGTGGAACTTCATCATGGTCCTACGTAACGAAGCGTAGACAGCACTTAGAAGAAAAGGCCACAGTAGATGTTACCTGCTGCCTGTCTACAGAGTGGCAATGTGGTGAAGAGGATGAGAGATCAGATAGACCTGAGTTCAGACTGGGTGTGTCACGTCCCTCTGGGGCTCAGCTTCCTGGCCCATGAAAGGCTGATAACACAAGGATAATGTGAGCATCACACAGAAAAGAGCACAGAGCAGCCAACCCAGAGCCTGGGCTACAGTAACTGCTCTGCAGGGTTCTGGAAGCATGGCGGCCAACCCAGCCCATTGTCCGGGTAAAATCTGACCTGACCTCTCCAAGTCTGGGATGTCCAGAGAGACGGAGCCGGAGCATCCTTTTCTAGTTTGAGCCACTGCTACTCTTCCCTGGACCAGGAGAGCAGACCAGGGCAATGGGAGGGTGGGCATCAACCCAGGGGGCGTCATGAGCTCAGATCTGGAGGGAGTTTAAGGAAAAACATTTTAGCGTAACCCAGGAACCTACCATCCTGCAGAGGGATTTAATACAAAGCAGGATGCGTACAGGTTTCCAGGTGGCGCTCGTGGTAAAGAACCCGCCTGCCAGTGCAGGAGATGCAGGTTCCATTCCTGGGTCGGGAAGATCCCCTGGAGGAGGAAATGGCAACCCACTCCAGTATTCTTGCCCGGAGAATCCCATGGGCAGAGGAGCCGGACAGGCTGCAGTCCAAGGGGTTGCAAGTGTCCGACATGACTGAGGGGCTGAGTAGCAGCAGCAGGACGGGCGGAGGAGAAACAGCAGGTGTCTCAGCACAGGCGCGCCCCTCCCATGTCCCCAGGTGACTTGCCCAGGTGTGACTGTCTTCCCCGAGACCTGTTGAGGGATGCAGACAGCTAAGGAGGTGATTCCAGCACTGACAGGGGAGGTGATTTTCCCACGTCCTGTTGCGGGTCAGGCAGTAGCCTCCCACAGGGATGCCCATCCAATTGGTTCTGATGGCCACAGGACAGAGGGACACCCTCCCCTCTATCACCCGTTAATGGTGTGTGAAGGAAAGCAAGTCTCCCTGCCAGAGGGTCACTCATAGATGATGGAAAAGCTCTGTCCGGAGGCAGTCTGGCGAGATTTTTTCAATCCAATTTCTCTGGAGTGAAAGGCTAACAGGATAAGATCTCTCCATGTTAACAACCTGGATTGTGAGTGAAGTCTCCAGGTTGGGGTGAGAGATGAGGTCATGAAATCAAGAGCTTACCTTGCAAAGCAATCTAGTCCGAGCCCCAGGTCCCCAAGCCACCCTCCAGAGCCTGTTAATCGCACAATGAACATGTCCCTCCATGGGCACTTCCCGTCCGGGGACTCAGGCTGTCTATCGAGGCTGGCCGTCCACCCTGGTGTCCAGTGGGAACCTGGAAGGCTTGTCACGGGGCATCCTACAGACTCCTCAGTGGGAAGAGAATAGGGTGAGTTCTATTGTCCAAGAATGATCAGAATTTCAGAGCTACAGCCTCTCAGGTGACCCCTCAGGATGGCTTGTGAACCAGTCGGTGTCCTCCTGAGGCTCCTGCACTGTTGCAAAGGGGGCGTGAGCTACATCCACGATAGATACATGAGGCGTCGTGTCCGGTCGAGGCTGTCTAAAGAGGCAGGTCTCCCTGAAACCACAGGGAGCAAGTATCTAGGAGGAATTAGAGTCCATCAGTGACCCAATGTCCTGCGCCCATACCAGGTTCTTAAGATCCCAGGGTCCCACCTGGCCGCGATGGGAGACTGGGTGACACATCCTACGTTCGCTGGTGCCCGACTCAGCAAAGCCCAGGTTAAAGGTAAGGTGAGGTGAACTTGAGCTGAAACTAACCTGATTCAGTCTGCTGAGATGGCTTCCACTCAACCCAGTGTGAGAAGTCCAAAGCTGGGACTTAAGTTCGATGAGCAGACTCAGATGTGTCAACCTTCTGCAACATGGTCAGCGCTCACAGATAATTCAGAGTGAAAGAAGTCAGGATTTCATTTATGTGCAGTGCAAAAGCAGACAAAAGTATTCTAAAGAGTGGGCGAGCAGAGGGACAGAGACTCTGAGCATGGTGGTTCTGACTGGAAGGGGCACCTGGGAACCTTCCAAGTGTGTAAATGGTTTAGATCTTGAACTGAGTGGTGGTCTCCCAGGGGTAGGCACATGTGGAAACTCATGGAGCTGCCACTTAAGCTGTGTACTTTATAATCTGTAAGTATAGCTTGAGCTTTCAAACTGCTGAGGATTTATTGAGCACCTAGTGTATACCAGAGCTTAGACACCAGCATCAGAACATTATCCTCAGATGAAAGTTGTCTTCCACAGGTAACCCTGGAGATATTGCCCAGGGTGGGTGCTCTCACTGGCCTTCCCTCTCACCTGATAACGGGCTACTGGAGCTGTGTTCCGTCATGCAAGGTTACCTTCCCTCTTGCCACCAGTAACTCGGGAAAACAAAGCAAGAGAGAGCAGAACCAAAATACGGCACAAGACATCTAGGAGTAGGTCCTCAGAAAACACTCCTTTTTTTGAAATCCCTAAGAATAAACAGAGCTCTATTCGAATGGGATTGGTAAAATCCAAGGATGCCGAAAAACTTTTCATCTGACCATCCCTTATCGTTGGTGCTTCAATTTCTGGATTTCTGGGGACACTATTGTGTACAGGGTGTCCCTGGGGAGAGAAACAAGAGTGCAGAGTCCCAGGCAGACAAAAACCAGCTCCGGAAGAGGGTGGGGGTGGACTCAGTGTAAAGGCTGGCTTTGACTAGGGGGCAGCCCTGGACTGGGTCTGGAGGAAACAAAAGCAGTAAACTCTCAAAAAAAAAAAAAAAAAAAAAAAAAAAAGCTAGCCAGTGGGAGGAGTGCTCTCACACAGCCTAGTCCGCACCTCAAGTTCAAAGTTAGTAGGAGCTTTCCAGGCAGAGACAAGAGAGCAAAATGTTCTGCTAGACATCCAGGGTGAAAGCCAGAAGTGGGGTGCATTCCTGGCATGATGTTTTACACATAGCTGGCCTCAAAAATGTTTACTGAATCTGCATGCCTCTGTGAATGAGTGAGTGAGTGCATGCAAGCATCCCTCCATGAATGAATGAATGAATGAGGGCGATCTCAAACCTTCAGCATCCACAGCTGGGCTCCTGGCTTAGCATCTAACTCAACAACTGACCCCCACCTACGTTCCACCCAAATATCAGAATCACCCAAAGTAGTTCATTAAAGGAAGCCTGGCTGAGCCAAGGGAAGAATGAGGAAGGAGGTGGGGTAGGGGGAAGGAGGCAGAGGATGGGCAAGGTTAGGGGCAAGAGGACAGGATGGGGTGGTGGAGGGAGGAGTGGGGTGGGGGCGGAGGAGACTGGAGGAAGACGGGAGGGGGAGGAAGAAAGGAGGAGGAGGACTAGGCGGCTGGGAGGTAAAGGGGACCATAGAGGGAAGAAGAGGCAGGGAGGCATCACTCCTGGGATCCCATGTTCACAGAGGCAGAATCTCCACGGGAGCATCAGGGGCCAGCCTGACCTGAGTCTTCCTGCCCTCAGGCAGCAGCAAGATGCTCCTCTGAGCCACACCCTCTCGGAGAGCAGCCGGGGTGAGGGGGCCTTGCTGACCAGCGGCCCCCACCTCATTCCCGCCCAGAGAGACGTTTCCTGTTTCCTCCGGGTGGCGCGGGCAGTGGCAGTTCCGGCAAATGGTCACTAGGTGGCGAGTGCTCCGCGTGGTCCCTTCCCCAGGTCTGAGCTGTGGGATCCCGAGGCGGACACCTCAGGAATGTGAACGGTCCCACTGATGGACGCCCGCAGTCAGCCCCCCGGCGGAGGGGCGGCAGAGCAGCCTGTGGGGGCCAGATCGTCTCCCAATCTGC
The DNA here is from genome assembly GCF_963930625.1 of Muntiacus reevesi. Classification (NCBI taxonomy): domain Eukaryota; kingdom Metazoa; phylum Chordata; class Mammalia; order Artiodactyla; family Cervidae; genus Muntiacus; species Muntiacus reevesi. Next base: position 183,834,671 of record NC_089250.1, on the reverse strand, counting down.
CCGTGAAGGGGGTCCACGCTGTCCGTCGCAAGACAGGGCTTGTCTTAGAGACGCCCCCTGCGATACGTCAGGAGTGGGGAGCTGGGAGGAAGAGGCTCGGCTTCGTCCTGATCCACTCCAGCCCAGGGCAGTCACCTCCGAGCCAAGGCTGAAGAGGAAAGAAAAGGGTTCCCAGACGCAGAAGCTCCACTATTGTCTGTTTTACATCCCAGGACATTCATGCAACAAATAATGTGGGAGGAAAATGAGTCCAGGGCTTAAAAAGCATTGAAGACCTTGGCGCTTACTGTGGAGGATTTCACCATAGGGCGGAAACGCAGCCAGACATTCATAACCCGAGGTCATTTTTCTTAAAAGTGTTACTCAGTTGTGTCCGACTCTTTGCGCCCCGTGGACTGTAGCCCACCAGGCACCTCTGTCCGTGGGATTCTCCAGGCAAGAATACGGGAGTGGGTAGCCATTCCTTTCTCCAAGGGATCTTCCCAACCCAGGGATCAAACCCAGGTCTCCTTCACTACAGGCGGATTCTTAAAGGGCTCCCCCCAAAAAATTGCTTCAGGTCCCACAAAACATGGATCTGCGCCTGCCAGGCACATACTAAGTGCTCAACCCACAGTAGCTAACCAACGAGATGGATGTGTTCCATTTTACAGATGAAAAAACTAAGGCTCAAGAATACAGTGGTGAGCTCAAGACCAGGAGCATGAGAAGAAGCTAGAACTCCCGCCACATCCTCGGGACCGCAGTCAGCTGCCTTGTCAAAGCAGCACACCAATGGGCCTTCACCACGGAAGCCCGGCCCCACCCACCCCTCACCCCTCTTCTCTGCCAAGCAGCCTCTGGAGCTCTTGGACCAAACCCCCTTGGCCCCCCTGTCATGTCACGAGTCCCTATGTGGGTTCTCCCTTTGTCTGAATGGCAAGGATGCCATTGGAAGGAATGCGTGTCTAATGTACTGTGTCTCCACTCACCCACAGCCTCTAGTACCCAGATATGCATTCAGTAAGCACTCAATAAATGTGTCTTCTTGCTGTTGGTACAGCATACGTGCAGAGAGTAAGGGCGGGGTGTTGACGAATGGAAAATCAGAGTGTCTCAGAATTACAGAGCAAATGAACAGGGAAATGTCTCGTCTATAATAAATATACCTCTGAAGAGTCTTAAAAGAAATCAATGAAGCACAACATCAAAGTCCCAGGGAGTTATAAATCAGTAGCCTGGTAGACAAAAGTGCATCTGAAATCATTTAAAGTGCACCAGAAATCATTTATGTCTGAGTAATTAGAACACATTGGAACGACTCCGTGCCATTGAACTGAAATTGAGCAACGTAACGTTTATGAAATCCCCATGGACTCGGGGAGGAAAAAGATGAAAGTTGCGTTGAAAACTCCCCCACCTGTCCGGAGCCCTCCTGAATGGTCTCCAGGGGGCCTTGAGTGAGACAGTTGTTGTTCAGTAGCTAAGTCTTGTTTGACTCTTTGGGACCCCATGGACTGCAGCAGGCCAGGCTTCCCTGTCCTTCACTATCTCCCAGAGTTTGCTGAAACTCATGTCCACTGATTCAGTGATGCCATCCAACCACCTCATCTTCTATCAAACCCGTTTCCTCCTGCCCTCAATCTTTCCCAGCATCAGGGACTTTTCCTAAGAGTCGGTTCCTCCCATAGGGTGGCCAAAGTATTGAAGCTTCAGCTTCAGCATCAGTCCTTTCAATGAATATTCAGGGTGGATTTCCTTTAGTTTTGATCTCCTTGCAGTCCAAGAGACTCTCAAGAATCTTCTCCAGCACCAGTTTGAAAGCATCAGTTCTTCGGCGCTCAGCCTTACATATGGTCCAATTCTCACAACTATACGTGACTACCAGAAAAACCACAGCTTTGACTATATGGAACTTTTTCAGAGAGAGACAGAGTTTGTTTCTAATATCTGCCCAAACTGGCATTTCCCTTCTGGTTTAAAAATGCAACTCCCAGGCTTCATGTAACAGAATAGGGTCCCTCACCTGATCTCACTTTCCAACTGGGAGGGGTGTTTGATAAGACAGAAAAGACACCAGGGGAGTGTGAGAACTGACGTGTTTTCCCAGAGAGGTGGCCAGTCTTAGCAAGGAAAAGGCTGGACTTTCTTCCCAGGGCTCCCACGGGAGGTGACACTCCCTCCCACAGCCTCACGAGGGGGAAACTGATGGGGGCTGGGGCCCTGGTGGGTGGGAGCAGGATGAAAAGTCCAAGGGCACCCCAGATGAGGAGAACAGGAGATGAGAAGGATCAGACAGAGAGACTTCTGAGGGCCCAACCCAGTCGTCAGATGGTAGCTGGGAATAAATAACCCTACCCTCTTTAATTTGGGAATAAAATAAGAAAGTAGCATAGAAGCACATGAGTATGAAGTACTCTTGCACCTCTGCACTCCGTGATGGAACCTGGCCCGCCTCACATGACCCCAGCATGGCCCCAGGACTGGAAGGCTTCTGCCCATAATGTGATAGTCTAAACTGCCCCACGAGCCAGACCTGACATTCTGGGGTCACTGTCAACTCGCACACAGCGAGGAATAAAAATCCCCATCCGGGCCATGCCTCCCTCATTCTCTCCCCTGCTCCCCCCTATTTTTAGATAACCTAACCTCAGGCTGTGGGAGTCATGTCCTGGGCTATCACCCGGCTCCATCAGCAGGTGGGCAGACAAGAAAGCAAGCGGAAGACCCTGCATGCATGGGATGGGGAGGGGGTAAGGCTCAGCCCACGTACAGAAACATGTCTACTTGTGCCCCCCTGCCCAGAATCCAGAAGGTTATGTTGGGGAATCCATCTTCAACTGTGCAACTGCAGATGTGGTGTGGGTATGTGTGCACCTGGACGGCAGGTAGAGGTCCTGCTGGAGTTTGGAGAGGCTGACCACTGCCATGCCAACAGCTGTTCTCCCTTCCAGAGTCTTTGCAATTCTGCTCCTGCTCCAGATGAGTGAGGCCACTCAAAGGAGCCATAGGGACCTTCACAAAATGCAAATGGTGATGCCTTTCAAGGCCTTCCAGGGCTTTGGGATAAAGACTGGTGTCTTCCCACAGCCTGGGAGCCCTGTGTGGGCTGACCCCTGTCCTGACATCCCTTTGGCCTCTTCTGGGATACAGCCACTCAGGTACACTTCTGATGGCTCCCGGAAATAACCATGCCCCTTCTGGCCACAGGGCCTTTGCACGTACTGCTGCCTCTGTCTGAAAGGCTCTACTCCCTACCTTAGTCCCGATCCTATTCTCCTCCTTGAGAGTTCAGCTCATGAGTCCCCTCCTGGGGAGACCCCAGATATGCCCACCATCTGGGCCAGCTTTCACAGTCAGAGGCCCTCCCAGGAAAACATCCCTCCCTTTGTAGACCCCTTTAGTGTTTATCTGCTCACTCTGTCTCTCCCACTAGACTTCAGGGTCTGGGAGGACAGGGCTCAATATCTCAGGTGATGACTGTAGTCTGAGCATCTACACAGGGCCTAACAGGGTGTTGTAGACAGCGTCTACAGAGGGTGTTGCCCAAAACTGGGCAGATGCACGACTGTATGAATGTGAAGATGGGTGGATGGATCACTGGTTTTTGTTGATGGCGGTTTGGGAGACTGATCATTTTTATCAGCTAGAAGAATTTGAGGACATCAAAATACAAAGCAAAGGCTACTGGAAGTTGAGAAAAGCCAGAAAATAAACAACAGCAATAATGCTGCTGGGGAGGCAAGCCCACTGATTCATTCATTCAGTCAGTCAGTCAGTCAGTCGTTCACTCACTCATAATGTGCTGGGCTCCTCCAACATGTGGGCACTGGGATGGTGCTGGGGGTGGCAGTGAGCTGCTAGAGCCCACCTTGTGGACCAGGGTTTGGATCTAGATCATGGGGGCTCACCAAGTTCGGCCAAGCTCTGCCCTGCGGTGGCCCTGGGTCAGCGTTGGCCAAACACCTCAACATGCATGGCACCTGCCGACCTTCCAGGAGGGTACTGCCCTGTGACATCAACGCTTTGTGACACCAATGACTGGGGCTAGAAGTTAGATTCCAGATTTTATCCGGAAAGCCGGCTACCTTTAGAGTGTTGTGAAAGGGGGTGACAATTATGCAGCCTGCCTGACAACTCTTTCAGAATGACTACAGCCTTCACTGAGGGGAACACAACCTTGGTGGACAACAGTCTGAAGGCTGACCTCTCCTTGACGCCCCACTTCTCTCCAGAGGGGCACTCGGCATTCACATTCCACTCCCATCTCAGACCAGCAGTGAGAGACAGAAGTTGGCTCAATGTGTTTTGCTGGTAATGGGATAGACGGATGGCATATTGGAAATTCACATTTAAAATACATCTCTCCCTTCTGTAAATGAGATTGCATCTACCGATTCGGGTAATGAACATCTAACTTAGATCCATGCCTCGGGCTGGAAGCAAGAGCCCAGGCACGGTTCAGCCTGTTCCGGGTGGTCTGGCCCGTTTCAGTGCTCATCACAGAGCCTCTTCCCTTCCTCTGGTCATTTTATTTTTTAGCAAAATCATTACTGAGAATATTGAACTGCCTTACAGAGACATATTTACTTCCCTTATCTTCCCTCCGTCTCTCTTGATTAAAAGCTATGTGTGATATTTGTAGTTATCAAACATCAATATTTGGCATGGATCTGCGGGAGGGAGGTGGTGGAAAGAAAGGCATCTGACCATTTTTATAAAGGGGAAAACCTTGAGCAAATAGACTGCATTTCTTACCAGGGGCACTAAAGAGCATGGACTCATTTCAGAAGGGACCGGCCAGACTGCACCCCGGCAAGCTTCATGACACCAACGACTGGGGCTAGAAATTAGATTCCAGATTTCATCCGGAAAGCCGGCTACCTTCAGAGTGTTGGGAAAGGGGGTGACAATTATGCAGCCTGCTGACAACTTGATCAGAGCAACTACAGCCTTCTTCCCCCAACAGCTGAGTCCAGAAACGTGTACAGAGCTGAAAATAACAACAATAATAATAACAATATGAGTTAACCCTTCTGAAGTGCCCACCACTTAATCCTCACAACAACCCGATTTGTCAACTCCAGACGTGGAAAGTGTGGGGGCAGCAAGGTCCAGTTGCTTGCTCAGTCCTTCCATCTGGAGTAAGAGGCAGTGCTGGAAGTCAGTGCCCACAGCCCAGCCCCTAAGCCTGTGCGTGTAACCACTCCACCACCTTGCCCTCTGTCTCACAGGCACTCCTGAACCCCGGCACCTCCATGGCAGAGCATGGTTGCCCAGAGTCAACCGTGCCCTGAGTCCACAGAACAAGATCCTGGTTTAAGAGCTGCTGTTGTTGCAGAAGTGTAGTCCTTGCTTTAAGCCCTCACCATCACTGACTCCTGGAATGAATGGCAGAGACTCCATGTACCCCTCTTTCTATCAGTCAGCATGATAATAAGCACATCTGCCCTCTGAGGCATTACGACAAATCACAACTTATACTTTAAGAAGACTTAGCATGCAAGTGGAATTTATATTCATTGATGGTGGGAGTGATCATTTGTAAAACCGCTTCAGAAAACTTCAGGGGTTGCATCTACTGAAACTGAATGTGTATCCCTTCCATACCCAAATATACCCTGTGGTGGATTCCCAAGAGAAATGGGTGCATATGTCCATCAAACAGCAGGCACATGAGAGTGCATAGCCCCAAACCAAAGACAGCCCAAATGCTCATCAGCTGTAGAATGGATGAATCAAGCATGGTATAATCAATCAAAGAAATACTATTCAACAATTTTACAGAAAACAGTCACTGATCCATGCAATGACATGGCTGAATCTTCCAGGGATGAGGCTGAAGGAGGCAGATGGTACAGGGTCCATTTATATAAAGTTTGCAAATGAGCAAAATCTATCTTTGGTGGTAAAAATCAAGAGGGTAGTTGGCAAGAAGTAGTAGCGACTTTGATGAGGCACAAGGGAGCCTGTTGGGGTGCCCTCAGCCCATAAGACTGATCCTGTCACCTGCTCATTCATGTCAGCGGCAAGCATTTACTGAACACCCATTGTATTTTACACACTCCCTCTGGAGATGGGGAGAACACTCATTCCCAACTGGAAGTACGATGCTCGCCTTGGAAACCACTCAGAAACCCAGTGTCTCCAGGGGGCACAGCCAACCTCAGGGACCTGGGGACATCGCTAAGGAGATTTCCCCCTTTTATCTGGCAGCGAGCGGGAGAGAGAGTGCAGACCTCTGCACTCACTGTGCCCGAGGTCGCAAGCACCACTCAGCATTTCATCCTGGCAAGCCTGGCTTGCTTTCATCAGAACCACATGGCCAAAATCATGTGCGACATTTTGAAGGGAAAAGAATTTAAGCCTCCATGTCTCACTGCCCTGAGTATCAGCTTTGTCCTTCTGCTCTTAATGCTGTTATCTCGTCCGCACACTTGGTGTTCTGCCGAGCAGATGCTGTGGAAAGGCGGATCAGCAAGGAGGAGCAGAGTGCACCCGGCGGCCTCGGTGTCAAGCCACTGACCCCTCTACTCCGGAGGCCAGCTCCAGCGGGGTGCAGGAGTGGAGAACGCCTGAGGAGGGCCAAGGCTTCCCCCAGTCTCTCAGCTCCCAAGTCCAGTCCCAGGAAGCTCTTTCTCAAATGCAGATCGATCAAGACAATCATGAGCTTAAAACCCTCCAGTGGCCCCACATGAATCACAGCAAAAACCCAACTGCTTGCCCACCGTGGAGCATGGGGCAGGCAGGGAATGGGGTGATGGTGTCCACTCCTCCTGCTCATCCTTGGAATCCACTCCTCCAGAACCTAAGTCAGGTGTGAATCCATGCCCACACTTCCCCTTGCACCCCCACAAGTGTGATGACTCGTTGTCCTTGTCTTCAAGATGCTTTGACACCTCTTCCATGAAGCCTTCTCTGACTGCCTATTTGTGCCACTACCGAAATTCGCATTCTGCCTCCACTAAGAAGCAATCAGATAGTGCCTCCATGATGGGTTTCTTTGTATTCATTGTTGCCTTCCCTTATAGACCACAAGCTCTTGGAGGGCAGGATCTGGGTCTCTTTCATCTTTGCACCTTCTGACTTTTACCAGTAACTGCAACAGAGCTTGCTTAAGGGGAGGAGCATGGAGGAAGGGAGAGATGATGAGAAGGGGAGGTGAGTGAGACAGCAGGTAAGGAAGGAAGGGGGAGTGGAGGGTGGGGGGCATCTAGTGGAGGGAGGAACTCAGTGCAACCACAGAGACTTGGGAAGAATTTGGGGGCAAAGCTTTTCTGATGGGTTTGTGTGGACGGTTAGGAATCCAGACAAATTTGGTGGGGATGGAGAGGGATGACCTGGAGCAGAGGGGATGAGCTGAGCAAGGTCCATAGTCAGGGAAGATGGCGTGTGGAGCCAGGAGGACCCGGGCTGGAGGAGCGGCAGGATGGGGCCCACGGCCAGCTTGGAGGGGTTCCCAGTGTGGCCTCTCATCCCAGGGAGCCACTGAAACGTGGTTAAGGAGGGAGAACCCTGGTCAAGAGGCTGACCAGCTGGGGAGGAAAGAACTGGAAGAGGAAGACGGGTTAGAGCTCATTATATAATCCAGACGCAACATAAGGAAGGCATGGACCCGAGCCCTGCATCCACAATGGATATGCTGATGGGGGCATGGATAAGCTGTGCTGACTTCAGAGAGGGGAGTGAGAGAGGCGAGCGCCAAGGGTACCAGGGGCCAGGAGGGCGGCAGCGCACCTGAATGGACAGGAAGAGAAGCACTGGGGCAGGTGGGCAGACGGGCAGCGCTGAGTGAGCTCTGGGAGCCACTGCATCTCCAGGAGGCAACTGGCATTGGCGTGGCACCTCTCCTCTCCAATTACCACCGTCATAATCGATTGTACCACTCCTTCTTGAGGACAGGAGCAGCCTTAGGTGCCCTGGGCCCACTGACCGGCATCCATAAATGAGGTGTTACCTGGCCACAGGCATCACGACCTGGGGTCAGGGGGTGGTGAGCTGAAAGAGGCTGCTGGACCCACGTTTCACAGGTGAGCTGGGGGCAGAACCCGGGATGAAGTTCCGGCTGGATGCGCCAAGGCTCATTCTTGTATGTTCTGCTCCCTCTTGGAAAGTCAGACAGGCCTGTCAGCACTCTCGGTAACTGTGAACCGGAGAAGAAACAACCAGCAAACCCGCCTCAAGAAGAAACCGGCTCCTTTTCTTTTTTTCCTCTAGAATCTGACATGAAACTTTGGTCAGCTCCCATCAGAAGTAAAGGCTGGGAGAACGGGTGTGAGTGGAAAAGAGAACGGGGTTGCATTTTTTTCCCAGAGCTTCCTTCACCTCCATCCTTTGAAACAACACTGATCTCTTTTGCTAAATTCCAAGAGGTGGCAGCATTCCATTAAATATTCATTTGCTGCTGAGGCAAATCGGGGAGGAAGTTGAGACAAGCAGTCGGCCAGATGGCCAAGGTCAGGATAGCTGGGGGTGTCCCGCGATGATGAGGGGCTGGTGTGGAGGGGGAAGATATGATCCCTCTACTGGGGCAGGAAAGGAGGATCCTGGACATAGAGACCCCAGACCAGTACTCTTGACCCCAAGACAAGGAGAGCTTTAGACTCATCTTAAGACTCTCATAGCACAGGGTCAGTGGAGGTCAGACCCCAGAGTCGCCCCCTGTTTATGCCGCTTATGGTGGAGGGTATTAGACCTGTGACATGCCTCTAATCCACAGCGAAGGTGATGGGTACCACCCAAATGATTCTGCCAGGATGTGCAGACCTAAAGCAAGCGTGTCCTGCAGACTGTCCCGCCGGCCTTGAGAAGGGAAGTTGCCACGAGGAGGGCAGATGGCCGGGAGACGCGGGCAGCCTCCGGGAGCAGAGGTCCACCGTCGTCCATCCACAGGGACTGAATTCACCACAGCCAGCTCCAGGTGAGACCCCGGCCCAGGCTGACACCTTGCTTGCAGCCTTGTGAGACCCTGAGCAGAGGACCCAGCCACGCCAGGCCCGGGCCCTGGACACGCGATAACCGTGCGATACAAGCTGCTGAGTGTCTGGTGATTTTTTAGTCGCAAAAGGAAGTGAACACAGTGCATATCTGTCACAGAAATACATACAGGCTGTGGACTATGGCTCTGCGATGAGACAGAACAAAGGACAGTAGAAATTTGGATTCTGCTACTGAACTGCGTCGTATCTCCTGGATAATACAGAGAGAAACATGCAAGCAGAATGCTACTTGTGCTGGGCAGTGTCACCTCCAATGGCTTAAGAAGGCATATACCAGAGAGAACCCCTAAATCAAGTGTGGGTCTGTCTCATGTTTTTTTTATTTTTTGTGGGGTTTTTTTGGTCTCATTTTTCAAGCACCTCACATCACGCGACCTTTTGGCTGCGGTTACCCCGATGTTTACATACAGGTGTGACCTCAACACAGCCACTTCACCCAATACCTAAGCAAAGACGGTAGTCTGTTCTAAGATGCGAGGAATGCGTGGCTCGCTCAGATGTATGGGGGTTGCAGAAAGGCTGGTCTCCAGCCTGGAGTCTTCCCGTGGGGTCTTTAGCAGGTGACTCTGACCAGGTGTGATGTTAGCCTTACATACTGACTCTGCAGTCAACCTGACACCTAAGATGTTCCCAGAACTGCTCCCTAAAATGCCAAAACAGAACCAAGTGGCCTTCCCCTCAGCTCCACGTAGCTCGCGAAACAGCCCAATCCAGGTTCAGGTTCAGACCCAACGCCAGTTCGCTGTGAGGCTGTGTGTGTCACTCTCTGCTGAGCCTCAGTCCCCTCACCTGTGAAATAGAGTCAGGGACAGTCCTCCCCTCAGTTGGCTGCCTCGGGGATAGGTGAGATCATGCTCTGGAAATACTGAGCACAATGCCAGCTAGGTGCCTAGTAATGCTAGCGATCACTATCATTTCCCTATTCTGGACGCAAGTGAGTGGCACCCAACGTGTCCAGGAAAGACCCTTTCTGGGAGGCAGGACGACGTGGAAAGCTAGAGCAGAAACCGCAGCACTGGCTGGTACCAAGGGGCAGTGAGGGGAAGACGCCAGGGCCTGAGGCGTCCTTCCTCCTGGGGCAGCCAAGGGCCAGAAAGTATCTTTGGACCCTGGTCCAGTCTTACAAACTGCATCTTCACTTCTCCAAGGGGACTGCAACATTTCTATAACAACTAAGAATGAAACTTTACTTAAAATGCCATCAGCTGTCCTAGAAATCTCCCTTGACAGTTCAGAACTCACTGCTTAATTTAAAAAATAGTCATTGTCATTGTTATTATCATTGGGTTGGCCAAGAAGTTCATTTGGGTTCTTATGGAAAAATCTGAACAAACTTGTTGGCTGATCCAATACTTTTACTATCAAGGAAAACAACCACTTACTATAAAATAAAACAAAACCTGTAGAGTCAAAAAAAATGCAAAACCCACCAATTTAGTTGATTTTCCCACCTGCCTCTCTGTCATCTCTCTCTGCTTTTCAGAGGAGGGGAGATATATGAATCTAATTGCATATAACTGAAATTATATGGAATATAATATATAATATCATCCAGAAAGGTTGGTCACTATATGATATAGGCTATATTTCTCATTCTACAATATGTCAGGAGCATCTTTCCAAGGCAGTAAACATAAATCCTCACCATGAAATCCTAGCAGCAGCTTAGAACTGGACTTTATAGATGCATATAGTTTACTTTAAAAAATTGCTTATTGATAGACATTGAGGATGTACCTTTTTATTATTTTAGCTAATAGAATCATGCCTCAACAAACACAGCTTCTCACACTCATATAATCAACCGCAAGGTGTTCATTCCAAGAAGTGTAATTACTTGGATCAAAGAGTGAACACGTTTTGCACACTGAGACATGCGCAATAAACTGCCATCCAGAAAGGCTGGTCACCATATGCTGCCACCAACGGAGGTCACACGAGTGACTGCTTCTACCCATGACACTGGTTTGGGAGGCTGACCTGTGGATTCCAGCCAGAAAGACCCAGACCAGAGAACTGGGAAGGCTGAGGGTGGGGAGAGAGGAGACGGTTATGATCTTCTGATCTTCAGAGCCTGAATCCCAGGAAAACTCTAAAAGTCTACAGCCTCCAGGGGGAAACAAGTGGGACAGTATCCCATCGGCCTTAATGAGGTGAGGCTGGAGGCTGGAAAATACCCAACCCAGCCCAAGGAAGCTGAGCATCAAGGGGGAGCTCTCCTATGCTCACGGGAAATGGAGCTCTCGGCCACCACTGGTCTTACTATGAACAATGAGCTTATGCGGTGGGGGGTTTCTCCCCACCTATCTGACAACTTCCAAAGAAGCTTCTGCATTGCACCCCCAACTGCAGGACTCTTGGGTGAGTCACTTTCCTGCTCCCCACTTCATCTTCTCACCTGCTAAATGTTTTTAGGACCATTATGTTTTATTTCCACAGGCTTAGTGCAAGGTTACAAGAATCCTGTGTGGAGCCGTAAGACATAGTTCTTTTAAGAGTATGAAAAGTGTGGTAGCCATCCTCCAAAGTGGCCCCCCAGTAATTCAGCAGAGGTGATGGCACGTGACTCCCCAGGGCACAGGGGGCATCCTGGTTTCTGCCTTGCTCTCTCTCTCCCAGATTTCTCATCCTGGGGGAGCCTGCCAGCCACAGCATAGGACAGCTTTATGGAGGCATCCACACGCGAGGAACTGAAGCCAGGTGACAATGATGACCTAAGCCATCTTGCAGGCGGATCCTCTAGCCTCAGTCAGGCCTCCAGATGAGAGCAGCCCCAGCTCATGAGAAACCCTGAGCCAGAACCTGGCCCCAAAGCCATTCCCAGATTCCAGACACACTGGCACTGTGAGATCATATGTGTTTCTCCTCTTACCTTGGACTGAGACCGAGGGTTCCTTTCTAACATGGCGAGAGGTAACTAACACACTTTCCCGCTCCCTCAGTCATCTTCCCATCCACAAGAGGGAGAGGCGACTTCACGGACTTGGGGTGAAGCCAGAAGACTGCGCCCCAGTGCCGGAGTGGCTCAGAGGCTTAGAGGACGGATGCAGCCCCTGTGCCCTGGGGTACTTTACTGCACTCCCGTCTTGGTTTCCTCATCAACACAGTGAAGACAGACATGGCGCTTACCTCATGCGGTGGTTGAGGGGCTTCGAACAAAGAAGAAACGTCTGGTCAGCCGCGAGGTGGCACAAGAAAGTCGGTTGTGTGGTTGTCATTTTTCATCATCTTTCCTCTTCTTACTCTTCCTCTCAGCAACTCAGATAAATGTCTCTTTCAAGTAACCCAGCAGTGAGGTTTATTATTTAAAAAAATCAAAACCAACCTCAAAATCTTTTAGGGGAACAGACAGAGGCCAAAAGATGAAGCCTTGGAGAGTCCAGCTTTGTACCAAACACCAGTGTTGATTGGGGAAAAAGAAGGGAGCATTTCAAATACATAGCACACACATGGACCCTGTCCAGGACCACAAGAACAGCTCTGATAAAGGAATCCACTCTTAGCCATTCATTTATCACTATCACAGCATCTTGCCATATTCTTTCCATGTTATTCTTATTTCCGTACTATTTTTTCCTTTAAGTCAACTCATCTTATTTAAAACTAGCATATTTTCAAAACATATTTCAGATCACTACCATAAACAGAAAGCCAGTATCGCTTGCTATAAAGAGAAGATCATCATGAAACCAAATAACAACGACTAATACAAAACAACAAAACCAAAAATCCATGTGCCCCTTGACGGCATTGCGAGGCCACCACTAATACACAAGCAGACTGCACTTCGGGATCTCACCACAAGGTTAAACATCCTGGAGAGGTCGGACAGGAGAGAACTTGGAACTGTAAATGCAGGGAGCATCTCTGGCACCTGCCTGACAGGTGGGGGCGGGGGGTGGCAGGGCACAGAAATCCATGCCTGATACCAGCCACGGTCACATGGCCTGAAGACCCCAATCCCACACCACGAGGTGGGCCCCCCAGAGCACTCAATACACATCCCTCTCTTTACCGTGGGGACAGTCAGATGACATTAAACCTCCTTCCCACTTTCCCAGCACCTCGGGGCCCATCGTCACATCAGGAAGTAGAGATTAGCCCGGGGCCCCTGCCCTGGTCTCTGCTCCCTCCAGGTCTGCTCTCCCAGCGACCTGGCCCTTCTTGGAGGGAGATTCTCATCTTTCACATCATGCACCAGGGCTGAGGCTCTGGTCCCAGGTGTTTCCTAACACAAATTCAGTGAGTGCCTGGGAACATTTATTCCCCTCAAACCCAGTTACTTCTCCAGTGAGATCAGTTTTAGGTTACAAAACACACACACACACACACACACACACACACACACACACTCCCGGTGATGGATGACAGCAATCAAGAAGGCTGAAAAGGATGCAAACGCAGTTTCAAACTCTAATCTGTTCAACAAAATGCTTCTACTTACTGAGTCGTGTGGACTGTTGTTGACACTGGAGAGGCAGGCTGAATGTTCAGATGCGTAGTCCTGGCAAAAACAAAGACAGGAGTAGGTGGGAGAATGGGTTGAGGAAAAAAACTCTGATTTGGAGTAACCCAGTTTAGTACAATCCCATGGCAAGCTCGCACCCCTTCCCATTCCCCCTTTCCTGTAGGGGGTCTAGACCCTCACTGCCCAAAACGGCAGCCGCTAGCCACCACATATGGCTAGTCTCAACTGAGAAGTGCTGGAAGGATTAATTACACGGTGGATTTTGAAGACACAAGAAAAAAAATGTAAAATATCCTATTAATATTAATATCTCATTAATATTTTTATATCAATTACATGTTAGAATGATAATACTTAATAATATATAAAAATAAAGCATTTTAGTATGTTTAAATATATAAATATATTATGCATATTTAAAATAAAATATATTGTTACAATTAATTTCATCTGTTTCTTTTTACTTTTTAATGTGTCTACGGGAAGCATTTAAATTGCGTACATGGCTCTCATGACATCTCTACCAGGCAGCACCAGCCTAGATTTTTTTGAGTGTGGACACTCCATCCTAGCCTGAGGACAGAGGTGGAGGTTTGATGGCGTCCCTGGTAGCTCAGATGGTAAACAATCTGCCTGCAATGCAGGAGACCCAGGCCCAGCCCCTGGGTTGGAAGAGGACACAGCTGGTCCCGTGAAAACCACGCCCAGTGTTACTTCCACTGTAACTTTCCACTGTTTCACACTGGCGACAGCTCAAGTCTATGGAGCACCTGGGATGCTGTGTGCCTAGAGATCTTCACACATTTTCTTCTTTAACCTCACAAGGACACAGGAAGGAGGTTTCACTCTCAGCCCCATTTTACAGGCAGAGAAACATGAGACAGGCTGAGAACTCATCCAGGGCAACTCACTAGGGATGCTGTGGAGCCAGGGCTTAAACCAAAAGGTTAAATGGACGGGTGTTAACCACTGTGACCCCCGTCTCCCTGTGGGGCCTTTATCCACCTTTCCATCTGCAGCACACGGGAGCCTGTCGTAGCCAGTCACTAACCAAGTCTGGGGAGCTTGCCCCCCAGAAGATGCCTGCAGTGCCTATAGCTCCAAATTTTCATTAAAGTCATCAGGTTTCACCTCAAGTCACCCCTTAAACCTCCTGGGCAGAGACAGGGGCAAGTGTGTGTGTGTGTGTGTGTGTGTGTGTGTGTGTGTGTGTGTGTGTGTGTGTGTGTGTGTGTGTGTGTGTGTGTGTGTGTGTTCATGCATGTGAAAGAGATCAAGATGGAAACAGAGACACGGAGACCAGAGGAGAGAGAGACAGAGGGAAGGAGCTGGGCCAGGCAGTTGCTCAGATCCACCCACACAGTCCTGAGAGAATGGTGTCGGTAGACAGACCTGAACTCACAGGGAGGAGACAGACCCTGCTTGTCACCTCCCTTTCTGCAGTTTTCCCATAGTCAGTGGTCACGGGAAGAGCTGACGACCAGAAAATCAAACCTGTATTTGTGCCTCTCCTTCCTCTCCAAGGAACAGTCCTCACACCACCCCCCACCGATGACCCCCAGGTTACTAAAACAAAGCAATGAATTAAGGAAAGGAAGGGAGAGGTGGGCTTAAGCGTGAATCAGAGCCCCCAGACAGGGGCTTCACAAAGCAGCCCCTGAGTGGAGAGAAGGGGGAAGGTGGGGCCAAAGGGGTGATGCTTCTGACAGACACACTGATTCTCCTTTGACGGGTGTCCTGTGGCCCCGAGAATGGCTGGGTTTTCTTACTTCCTTCTTGAGCCAAATAAAAGCCCTGCTTGAGTGATGAGTTCAGCCCAACGGCAGATCTCAACCAGGGGACTGCATCCAAGCGTTACAGACGCCCTGCGGTCCCTGCCTCCTGGGTGCTCCTTTCTCTGAAAGGGACCCTGAGGCCACAGCTGCCCCAGGTGGACCGGCCTCTGCCCACTTCCCGCTGGTCCAGGGATGCACAGTCACCCAAGAGCACCCGTCTCGGGCTCTCTCAGGAACAGAAACCAAGAGAGAGTCCCTGGGCTCTGGGGGTCTGAACCCTCCCATTCAAAGCCAGGCTGGTGTCCATGTGCTCAGTCATGTCCAACTCTCTGCAACCCCATGGACTGTAGCCTGCCAGGCTCTTCTGACCATGGGATTTCCCAGGCAAGAATACTGGAGCAGGGTTGCCATTTCCTACTCCAGGGAATCTTCCCGACCCAGGGATCAAACTCGAGTCTCCTGCGTTGGCAGGAGGGTTCTTTACCACTAATGCCACCGTGGGTCCATACCAACCACTAGCTCTGGAAAGATGAACTCAGGGTTCAGTTCAGTCGCTCAGTTGTGCCCAACTCTTTGTGACCCCATGAACGGCAGCAGGTCAGGCCTCCCTCTCTATCACGAACTCCCAGAGCTTACTCAAACTCATGTCCATTGAGTCAGTGATACCATCCAACCGTCTCATCCTCTGTCGCCCCCTTCTCCTCCTGCCTTCAACCGTTCCCAGCATCAGGGTCTTTTCCAATGAGTCAGTTCTTCATATCAGGTGGCCAAAGGATTGGAGTTTCAGCTTCATCATCAGTTCTTCCAGTGAATATTCAGGGTTGATTTCCTTCAGGATGGACTGGTTTGATCTCCTTGCAGTCCAAGGGACTCTCAAGAGTCTTCTCCAACACCACAGTTCAAAGGCATCAATTCTTCAGCACTCAGGTTTCTCTATAGTCCAACTTTCCCATCCATACGTGACCACTGGAAAAACCATAGCTTTGACTAGATGGACCTTTGTTGGCAAAGTAATGTCTCTGCTTTTTAATATGCTCTCTAGGGTGGTCATAACTTTCCTTCCAAGGAGTGAGTGTTTTTTAATTTCATGGCTGCAGTCACCATCTGCAATGATTTTGGAGCCCCCAAAAATGAAGTCTCTCACTGTTTCCATTGTATCCCCATCTATTTGCCATGAAGTGATGGGACCAGATGCCATGATCTTAGTTTTCTAAATGTTTAGTTTTAAGCCAACTTTTTCACTCTCCTCTTTCACTTTCATCAAGAGGTTCTTTAGTTCTTCATTTTCTGCCATTAGTGTGGTGTCATCTCCATATCTGAGGTTATAGATATTTCTCCTAGCAATCTTGATTCCAGCTTGTGCTTCATCCAGTCCAGCATTTCACATGATTACTCTGCATGTAAGTTAAATAAACAGGGTGACAATATACAGGCTTGACGTACTCCTTTCCTGATTTGGAACCAGTCTGTTGTTCCATGTCCATTTCTCACTGTTGATTCTTGACCTGCATACAGATTTCTCAGGAGGCAGGTCAGGTGGTCTGGTATTTCCATCTCTTTAAGAACTCAGGGTTAAACCAAAATTAAGAGCCTTACTTTTAATAGCATCACCGATTCAATGGACATGAATTTGGGCAAACTTCGGGAGATAGTGAGGGACAGGGAAGCCTGGCATGCTGCAGTCTGTGGGGTCACAAAGAGTCAGATACAAGTTCGCAGCTGAACAACAACAACAATGAAAGAACCTCCCAGGGGAAGCTGATTGGAAAGGAAGAGAGGCCCCTGGCGAGCAGTTCACCCCACCGTGGCAAGAAGCCCTGGGCCTGGAGAGAGACAACTTACTGGTCCTCAAGCATGACCTTACTCAGGAACCTGGCCACCCAAGGAATGTCTATCCAGCTGCCCCCGCAAGCCTCTTCCTTCCCTCTGCCCCTTCACATCCCCCACCTCGCACAAGGCAGGGGCCTCCTCTGACCCCAGACCTGAGCCCGGGGTCCCTGAGGCCCGGGCTCTGCTCAGCTGACCCTCCCTCACTGTGCCCTACTTCCTTCCTGGGTCCATTATCAGGAGCAGAGAAGCCTTCACCCGAGGAGATGGAGGGGGCACCACCTCAGTCTGTCCCCCTCCACAGGCCCCCTCTGTCCTCCCACCTCTTGGAGGGCGTCTCCCACCCGTAGCGGTTCGGGCACCTGCTGCACTGGCAGCCCCCACACCGCTCGGCACGACCCCTGCTCATCCTGCAGAGCCGCCGACTCTTCGCCCGAGCCCCTGGGTTTCCTTTACCTTGAAAACAGCGAGAAGCACATGAATAGGTTCTAAGCTAGATTACGGAGACAGAGATGAGAGACGTTGTCTCTCAAAGAAGGGAGAAGAAGCAGCCATCTGATGCTGTCCTCGTTTCCAGAAAGCCCCTCTTGTTCCCAGTCTACCCTCCACCTATAAACAGCTACAGCTTCTGACTCAAGCTGGTCCATCCTGATGAGATCTTTCAGCAGGAGAGAGACCTAACTGCCTCCCCTTCGTGGGTCAAGGACCAGGCCCCCAAGCTGGCTGTCTCCCTAGATGTTGGCTGCCTCCTTCCCTGGGCCTCGTGGCCTCCCTGGAAGTCCAGTATTCTGCCACTGGAATTATTGTCCTTTTGTGACTCAGTTTACAGCTTTCAGAAGCTGGGGTACAGATTGCCAGCAGTGGGCACTGAGCCAGTTTAAACAATGACCGAGGTGGAGAGCCTGCAGAACCACCAAGCACCACCCTCTCAGGGATTTGGTATGACCTGCTGTGAGCTCCTGGAGAGCCGTGGTTGGTGGCATTAGAATGTGACGTTCCCTGCACAAGAATGAACTGTAAAGGGTTTATCCTTCAGGTTGGGCTCCCCAGGTGGCGCCAGTGGTAAAGAATCTGCCTGCAATGCAGGAGACACAAGAGATGCAGGTTTGATCCCTGGGCTGGGAAGATAGCCTGGAGAAGGAAATGGCAACCTGCTCCAGTATTCTTGCCTGGGAGAATCCCATGGACAGAGGAGCCTGGTGAGCTACAGTCCATAGGGTTACAAAGAGTCAGACATGACTGAGTACACACACCACCTTCAGGTTAACAGAAGGCCAAGACCTTGGCTAGTTAAAGTCTTCTGAGTAATGGACAGAGGGTGAGGGGTTGGGGGTATGGTGGGGACCCAGCAGTGGACAGTAAGACCTGCAGGAAACTCAGCTATGAAAGGGAGGTGGGTTCAGCTCTTCAAATGCCTGCTACCCAATCTCATTACACCCTAAGTCGTACTGACCATGAGGGTTTGATACTCTTTGAAAAGTCTGGATGCTGAGAGAAACAGGGAGGGTTGAGAAGCCTGTGAGGCCAGATCATGGTCCCTACATGATTCCAGGCAACATACATTTTCACCACCCCATGAAGACTGCATTTTCCAAAACAAACAAAAAAATCAAACCAATGCCTTAATTTGTGGACCAATTAAAGGACATAATGTACTCAAGCCACTCATGTAGGTACTTGTCACCTCAAAGTGGTAAAGAGCTCTCTCCTTTCAACCCCAAACCCATAAGATAAAAAATTTTGAACAGCTTTCTGCATGAAAAATAATACCATAACATGAAAGATGACATAGGATAACATAAAAGAAAAATTAAAACTCAAAGGAAAAAACAAGCAAAGGCAATGGACAGCAAGCTCACAAAGGGTGCAGTGATGTAAATATCTGTTGTTGATATTAAGAAATCTGTAACTTCACACATAATAAAGCAAATGCAAATTAAGATGATTTTTATTTGTTTTACCAAGATTGACAAAGATAAAAGCTGGACAAAGGATCGTAGTTGTAAGAATGCAGAGAAACAGGAATTCCTTTTTTTTTTTAAGTTTATTTATTTCTTTTTGTCTGCGCTGGGTCTTCATTGCTGTGCATGGGCTTGCTCCAGTTGTGGTGTGCAGGCTTCTCACTGCAGTGACTTCCCCTGTTGCAGAGCATGGGCTCAAGAGGACGCGGTCTTCGATAGTTGTGGCACACGAGTTTAGTTGCCCTGCAACACATGGGATCTTTCTGGACCAGGAATCAAACCTGTGTCCTCTACATTTGCAGGAAGATTAACCACTAGACCACCAGGGAAGTCCACACTGGGCAACATTTTAAAAGTTGATAATATTTAAACCAGCAATTCTACTTCTTGGAATCTCTGTGGTAGAATGTCTGCACGTGTGAGAAATACCTGATGCCAAGGATATTCACGGAAGCAATTTTTTGTGATTACAAAATATCGGGAGCAACCAAAATTTCCATTATATAGGAACAAGTAAATAAGTTATGGTGGATCCAGACATTCCCAGTAAAGATAATGGGGCGGCTCAATACAGAATGATAGGGGAAAACAGTAAAATGCAGGGTGATATGTAAGGATGCCACAATCCGTGCCCTGCTTTAAGAACATATGCATATGTATCACATGCATTGAAACCTCCAGGAGAGGGATAATAAACTGACTTTAAAAAAATAGAAAAGCTGATTGTGGAGAGAGGAACTAGTTGACTGTGCAGGATGGAATAGGAGAATTTTATTCTTCTGATGTTTGAATTATGTGCTCCAACACGTATTAACAATTAAAATTTTTATTTTATCTCAAAATTTTAAGCTTATTTTGAAAAGAAAATAATTTAAGATAATTACATGCAACAACAACTAGCAGAGCCCTTTGGGTAGAGATTCATTTATAGACATTTTCTGGGCTTCCCTGATAGCTCAGTTGGTAAAGAATCCGCCTGCAATGCAGGAGACCCCCGTTCAATTTCTGGATCAGGAAGATCCCCTGGAAAAGGGATAGGCTACCCACTCCAGTATTCTTGGGCTTCCCCTGTGGTTCAGCTGGTAAAGAATCTGCCTGCAATGCAGGAGACCTGGGTTCGATCCCTGGGTTGGGAAGATGCCCTGGAGAAGGGAAAGGCTACCCACTCCAGTATTCTGGCCTGGAGAGCTCCATGGACTGTATAGTCCACACAGTGTCACAAAGAGTCGGACACGACTGAGCCACTTTCACTTTCACTTTCCTTTCTGAAAAATAATTCAGCCTGCAGGATATGTCAAGTGATTTGGGGTCACTTTGGGGGACAACAGCCCTGCCAATGTGGTCTTGAATACAGGAATGTTGGTACTGGGGGGAACGGTGTAAATGTTTTTTTTTAAACCAGGAAAGTCAAGCATGTGGCACACAAGCTACACTTGCCCATCCTGTTCCCAGGGCAGGCAGTATTAATTGAGTGTTGCATTCTCCTGCTGAACCCAGATGCAGTCTCAGAATCTATCCCAGCACACTCAGAAATGCTGCCCCATCCATGCATGTTGCCAAACGGACTGAGATCAAACCCCATCCCTGAGAGGGCAGCCAGAAACTAGAAGCAGGGTCCCCACTCACCGGGTTCCCCAGCAGACCCACCTGGGCCTGGGTACAAAGTTGTCTCACCAGCCTCTCTGGGCCCCAGCTCCTCCTCCACAGGTGGGATTGGGGCAGCTGACTTCCCAAGGCCCATCTTCTGAAAATGTCACCTGGGTCCCACCTGCCCTCCCTGAATCAAACCACCAGAGCCCTTCTGAGTAAACACTGGTTAACCTTCAGCAAGGAACTCGAGCTCCCTCGTTTCCCCCAACTTAGAAAATTCCGTGTAAATGTCAGATTAAGCTCTTCAGGCCTCTGCTTTTAAAATGAGAGATAAAATTTAGCTCCCTATTCCCAGATGTTAAAATCTCTGCTTCTCCCCGGGGCAAAGAAATCAATGTGAGTAAGCTCTGTATTCTTTTTCCCTTGGAACACGACCACTTCCAGCAATTTATTTGACTGACTATGCCTTCTATTACCATGTAAATTGTTTCAGACTGCAGGAAAAAAAAAAAAAAAAGTATTAATCTCCTCTCAGTAAGTCATAAAATAAAGAAATCAATTTCAAGGTCAATTTAGCCCAAATAACACCTGCTGCCCTTTTTTTGTAACATGCAGACTCCTCTGAAATGCTAGGCTGCCGTCTAAAGCATCAAATATGCAGCGATGGAAAGCTGGGTTTCACACCAGGGAGACTCTGGCCCAGAGGTCCCAAGGCTCTGAGGATGAACTTGGGGAGGAGAGGGGCAACAGGCCTCAGATGAATGATCCTCTGCAGATCAGGGCAGGAGATTGCAAGGAGAGCTGCAAAGGGGGCCAATAGAATTCCAGGAGGGAGTCTGGCTGACTTGCTGTGTGACTCTGGAAAAGTTACTTAACTTCTCTGAGCTTCAGAATCTATGTCTGTAATACTACTTTTAAAAAACTGGAAATAAAATGAGGCCTAGGTCACCTCACAGGACCCATGAATCCAGTCCATCGTGGACTGTGTCCAAGGTTAGACACCCAGGGTTTGTAGCTACCCTCCCCTGGTGGCTCAGACAGTAAAGAATCTGTCAGCAATGCAGGAGACCTGGCTTCGATCCCTAGGTCAGGAAGATCTCTTGGAGAAGGGAATGGCTACCCACTCAAGTGTTCCTGCTTAGAGAATTCCAGGGATAGAGGAGCCTGGTAGGCTACAGTCCATGGGGTCGCAAAGAGTCAGACATGACTGAGCACATTACACACATCCTTCCACAACCCCTGCCCTTGGTAACCACTGATCTACTTTCTACCTCTATGGATTTCCCTAATCTGGACTTTCATAAAAAGGAATCACACAATACGTGGCCTTTTGTGACTGGCAAAATGTTTCAAGGCTGACCCAAGTTGTGGCATGTATCAGAACTTTGTTCCTTTTTATGGCTGAAAAGTATTTCACTGTATGAACAGACCACAATTTGTTTAGCTGCTAATTTGTTGACGGACATTTGGGTTGTTTCCAGCTTCTGGCTATTAAGAGTCATGCTGCTATAAAAACTTTTGTGTGCATGCTTTTATATGGATGTATGTTTCCACTCGCTTGGGTATATGCCTAGGAATACAGTTACTGGGTCGTATGGTAACCTCGTGGCAAAGGATAATGGTCATATGGTTTAATTGTTTTAATAAGAACAGTGTTCTACAAAGGGGCTGCACCATTTTACATTCCCAGCAATGGTGTATGAGCATTTCGGTTTCTCTGCATTCTCAGCAACACTTATTACTAGCTGTGGTTTTCATGATAGCCACCCTAGTTGCTATGAAGTGGGATCTCGTTTGTGGTTTTGATTTGCATTTCCTCGATGACTAACAATGTTGAACATCTTTTCATATGCTTGTTGGCCATTTGTGTCTCTTTCTTGGAGAACTGTGTATTCAGATCCTTTGCCCATTTTTAAATTGGGTTATTTGTCTTTATGCAAGTAGATGGCAAGGGTTCTTTTTATATTCTAGATACAAGTCCCTTTATAAGAGAGATCATTGGCAAATACCAGGGACTGTCCAGTCACTTCTGAACAAAGCCTTATACTAAAGCAGCTGGGTCATGTCTGTTACAGGTAAGTAACCACCGCGGCCATGTGACAGCACTTTCTCAGAGCTTTCTATCCCGGCTCCCTCTGAGAGGTAGGACCCGGACATGCATTTTGGAGGCCACCATTCAACCCTTTCATGAGACAAACAAAAAATGCCAGGACTTGACCCCACATAACTCAGGAGAGACTCTCTGGAGGTAAAGCGGGAGTTTCGGTCATTCTTTCTTCAATTGTTACTAGAGTACGGCCGCTTCACATGTTGTGTGATTTTCTGCCGCACAGTCAAGTGAATCCCCCATGCGCAGACACATACCCCCTGTCTTTCGGAATTCTTAAACCTCCCCAGGAAATGACAGCATGCTGTCAGGCTGTGAACTATGGGTGTAAACCCAGAGGAGAGGTTTGGTAGTTCTGGAGGGGCTGTCCTTTGAGGAGTCAAGGTCACCCCCACGGAGTGGCAGGACGTGTGCAAGCAGCCATGCCAGATTCCCAGTCTTGAGACCCTGTAACTCTCATTGACCATGGCAGCTCCTAGACCTCTTACTGCTCTCTCTGGAGAGAGGCGAATGAGCTGAGACGTAGGATATCCACGAAGGAAAAATCAGCTAAGTGCAGAGGGCAGCCACAGATCCCAGACAATGTCTGCAATGTTTGAAAACCCCAAATAGAGCCAGAAGATAGAAACAATCCAGATGTCCATCAAGGAATGAATGGATAAACAAATGTGGTCTAGACATGTGATGGACTATTACTCAGCCATGAAAAGCAACGAGGTTCTGATTCATGTGACAATGTGGGTAAACCTCAGAAATACTATACAAAGTGAAATAAACCAGATACGAAGGCCACATAGCGTATGATCCCGCTGATATGAAATGCCAAGGATAGGCAAATCTATAGAGACAGGCAGTGAACTAGGGATTCTGAAGAGCTGAGAAAAGAAGGGGTCAGGAAGTAACTGCCTGATGGACACAAGGTTCTGATATGGGAGACAATTATGTTTTGGAACCAGCTGGACGTGGCAGTTGCACAATACTGTACTAAATGCCACTGAGTTGTTCACTTCAAAAATGATTCATCCTATGTTATGTAAATTTTACCTCTTTTTTTCTTAATAAGAACAAAAACAAAAAAATTCCTACAGAACCAGATGTCTCTCTTTTCCTGCCTTGACCATATTTCCTTTCAAATAAAAATAAATATATAAAACCACATTTCTACATACATCTGAACAATCAAAAAAAGTTTTCTCCTCTATTCATCTCAAAAGTTGTTAAAATTAATCGAGTCTGTATCAGGAATGCCTAATAGAGTTACTGACTCACTGGCTCAAGAAGGAAGCATGAGTAAGAACAGAACTGTGGTCCCCGAAACGCCTGGAGAATTTCAGTCTCCGGTGAGCAAGCGAGGCGTGGGTAACTGCAGCCCCCTCCTTGCCCATCTGTGGTGCAGAGATGGCCTCTGACCCCCCAGGGTACCTGACGCTCAGGAGAGGACAGTCCGCCTGCTCATGCTGCCGTGTGAGGGAAGAGTTTTGAGAATAGAAGCTGGGAAGGACTGTTAAAAACAAGTCTGGGAGAGAAGCAATGATTCATCACTGTGCCCTTGAGAGGAAAACTCAAGGCATGAAAAGCATCCACTGGCACATGGGCAACAGTATCCAAGGAGAGGAGGAGAGACGGGACATGCAGAAGTCCCGGCAAAAACGCTGGGAGATGCTGCGTGGAGATAGAAGAGGGCATTAGTCATGCAAGATGAAACCTGGACATATTTATGGCTCGAGACACTGAACACAGCACTCAAGTTTTCCCAAGGACGAGAGCAGCAGGGGTGGCCGGGGGGCGGGGTTGCTGGTGAAGGAGACGTGGGTTATTATTACAGGAGCTTTTGCAAAATGAAGTCAGGGAGAATGGCAAAACAAGTGAAGTGTTAAATAAATACTTCCTGAATGGAATCACAGGGGAGAACACTAAAATTAGGATGTCTGACAAGGGCTTTTTATCCAATCTGCCCGGGCTTTCTCCAGGGTTCCTGGGAGAGACGTTGTCAGTAACCCGCATGACATCATGGGCCATTTATGCAGAAATGGGGCAGTCGGGGCACGGAGCAGTGGGCAGGCTGATTAGAGGGAGGTGGACTGGACTCAACAGAATCTGAGGCGGGGCAGGCAGAGGTCTTGGGCCAATCCTGGAGGCAAGTCCCTGCAAAGGAAGAGGGCACCAGCCAGAGAACCACCGTGATGCAGAGGCTAAGAGGGTGAGCTGTCGGTCAAGCAACCTGCGCTGACTTCGAGTAGACACATGACCTTGAGCATGTCTCTCTATTTCGCCAAGCCTCGACTTTCCCAGCTGGTTGTTAAATGAGATAATCATAGAAGCCCAATACAATCTAACACTACAACTCACACTACTTAGGAAATTGCCTATTCTTCGTACACAGCTCTGATTAGGAGGAAGAAGTGTATTCTCAACTTGTATTGTTTATTTTATTGAAGTCCCCATTAAAAAAAAAACCAATAAATCACAGCTGTTGTTATCACTATTTCACAGAGAGGAAACCGAGGCTCAGGATGGTTAAATAACATTCATGGATATCCCCGAACTATGTACTGGCCTTCGTTGTGTGTGTGGCAGGCTGTTGTAAGAATTTTGCATGAATCATGCCATTTGAGCTCTAGAACAACCTAGGAAACTCAAGAGCCAAAGTGGACCTTTCCCTTGCTGTGTGACCTTGGGTATGTTACCTAGCCTCTCTGTGCCTTGGTTTCCACCTCTGATAAAAGGAGGATAACAATAGCACCTTCCCCAGAGGGCCACTGAAAGGCTAAGTGAGTTACTATGCATAAAGGTCTGAGAACAGAGCCTGGCACATGCCCATAAATGAACCATCAATATTATAGCTGAAACTGGTTCATCTTATAAATGAAACTCAAGCTATGGTTTTCCCAGTAGTCACGTATGGATGTGAGAGTTGAGCACCAAAGAATTGATGCTTTTGAACTGTGGTGCTGGAGAAGACTCTTGAGAGTCCCTTGGACTGCAAGGAGGTCCAACCAGTCCATCCTAAATGAAATCAACTCTGAATATTCGTTGGAAGGACTGATGCTGAAGCTGAAGTTCCAATACTCTGGCCACCTGATGTGAAGAACTGACTCACTGGAAAAGACTCTGATGTTGAGAAAGACTGAAGGCAAGAGGAGACGAGGAAGGCAGGGGAGAAGATGGCTGGATGGCAATACTGACTCAATGAACATGAGTTTGAGCAAACTCTGAGAGATAGTGAAGGATGGCAATACTGACTCAATGAACATGAGTTTGAGCAAACTCTGAGAGATAGTGAAGGACAGGGTAGCCTGGCATGCTCCAGTCCCTGGGGTCGCAACTGGACATGCTTTAGCAACTGAACAACAACACAAACAAGACTCAGAGAAGGTAAGCAAGTTGCCCAGGGTTTGCTTGACTGCATTCGCACTAAGCTGATGAGGGACAGAGTCTGTCTGACTATAGCTCTCTCACTCTTCTTTTCTTTGCAACACTCGGTAGGCACTTGGGGCTTAACTGGAAGCTGCCTCTCCTAGGAAGCTCCAAGCCCCATCAGGGACACTGAAGTTAAGATGATGTGCTTCAGGCCCTGACACTCCTGGGTTCAAACCCTAGCTCTGCTCTCTCTTCCACATGTGACCATGGAAAGCTATATAACCTGTCTGCCTTGATTTTCTCATCTTTAAGGGGGTGGGGACCCTAATAGCACATCAAAACCTTGATGCGTGGTAGCGGTGGTGCTTTCTGTGGGCTCCAGCTAAAGTCCTGCAGAAGATGAGACATTGATTTCAATCCCACGCTGTGTCATCACCCCCTTTCACTCGGCTGCTCTGAATGCAACCGGAGTCCTTGCTAGATGGCCCTTTCCCTTCCTCAGCCCGCCTCTACCTCATGGGCCACGTGAACCTGTCTGTGTGACCAGCCAACAAGAACAGGTTTGAGGGAGTGTGGTCTGGGGCTCAGGGGGCCGGGAGAAAGCCAAGTCCCTGGGATTAGAGCTCCCTCAGGACTGCCTCCCTGCAGAAGAGGGAACCGTCAGCTCTTTTAACGGTGAAATAATTGCAAGTTTGAATGTGGATTCAATGCCGAACAACTGCAATTAGAAGCCACCTTCTGTTCTCAACAACTGCTGCTTAAATATAATCCCTGCCTCATGCACAAACCCCACATGAGTGGTTCGGTTTTGCTTTTAACTGCACTTATTCGTCTATATCAGAGCATCCTCACTCCCTTTCCTAAAGCTCACATAGCTCCCACCTCTGGGTGCTTCTCCCTGTTCTGGGTCAAGTTCACGTGCCCTACTTGGGGCAATAAGGCCTTGCCCAGGGTCTGTCCCCAGCTCCCCTGTTCATCCTCTTCCTCCTCTCCTGACCCTCTCATTCTCTGAGCTCCAGCTCCACCTGGTATCATCCCTGCTTGGAAAGTGCTCCAGTTTGATTCTGCTCTTGAACTCCTATACACCATTTTGGCCAAAGTCTAAACATCACCTCCTCCAGGAAGCCTTCTGTGATGTGCCATAGCAGGTAAGATATATCCTTTGATATACCTTTGCAGCCTCGTGTGCAGCATGGCACCTCCTAAAGCTCATGATTACTAATTCACACTCATTACTTGCATGATTCTGTGGGAAACTGTCTCCCACAAGAACCATGCCCCACTTGTGACCCAGAGATGCTGCTCTTTCTACCCCCAGTGCAGTCCCTGCCGGCACATAGGAGGTATCACTATGTGTGTGTTCAGTGTATTTGATCATGCAAGTGGTTCATTCTCCCTGTTGAGTGCCACCTGCTTGGGGTCAGGCCTGGGTCTTAGCTGTATTTCCATTCCTTGTGGAATGAAAAACCTGGCATGGTCTCTGGCACATGAAAAGTGCTCAATCTGAATTGGCAATATTTTTAAACAGACTCATGCTTTAACTACTTTTTTTTTTTTTTCCTTTTGGTCAGGAAAAAAAAAATGCAAATATGAGTCCAGGGCAGCCCTTCCCCCTCTTCCTCTGAAAGTGAAGTCGCTTAGTCAGTCGTGTCCTGCTCTTTGCGACCCCATAGACTGTAGCCTGCCAGGCTCCTCCATCCATGGGATTTTCCAGGCAAGAATACTGGAGTGGGTTGCCATCTCCTTCTCCAGGGGATCTTCCCGACCCAGGGATCGAACCCTGGTCTCCTGTACCGCAAGCAGACTCTTCACTGTCTGAACCACCAGGGAAGCCCAAAGAGGTAGCACTAAATGCCTGGTACTTGGTTATAGGCCAGAATACTGGAGTGGGGATGCCATTTTCTTCTCCGGGGGATCTTCCCAACCCAGGGATCAAACCCAGGTCTCCCACATTGCCGCCAGATTCTTTACCAACTGAGTCACCAGGGAAGCCCCCTCTTCCTCTGAATCTAGTCAAGCACAGTGTCCAGGGGTCCTCAGCTTGGGTGCCGGCACTCCCCTCAGGAAGACAGACAACCCTGCCCAGCCGACGTTCCTTGAATCTTCAAGCCTGCAGACTTCCTCCAGGGAGAAGTCGAGATAAAGGAAAGGCCCCCGGTTTGGCCTGTTTGGGGAGGGCCCTGGCCTGCCCTCACCACCCCTCCGCCCCCACCGGTGAGACGCAGAGGGGCAGGGATGAGCCCGCCTCCAAGAGGAGGCTCCAGCCTCGCCCTGGAGGAAGGGACCGTTAAGGCGGGTTCTGACATAGATGTAAGGTCATCTGCTGAACAGATTCTTGCCTCTGGGTTGCCTTTGGCCGGAATCCCACCAGTTTGCCTTTAATTAAACCTGGACGCAGAAGTCCCCGGTCCCCAGGCAGGCGATGGGGTCTGGAGGCACTGCCCGCAAGCATGGTCAGGGTGGCCCCAGACACCACAAAAGGTGAGGTTTCCATCCGCTCCCCAAAGAGGGCGTCGCGGGGAGCTCCAAGCCCACAGAAGACAGACGTGTAGAGGCTCAGCGCCTCCCAGGGAGGGTGATGAGCTCCGAAACAGGGCCAGCTGGAGGAGGCAGCCCCGCCGAGCAGTCCTGGCCTTGCTCTAATGCCCGTCTTGCTGGCAGCTGGCACAGGTGCCATCTAAGTCACGCGGGTGATGAAGTGAAAAGCCTGCCCCCCCCACGGAGGGGGAGGGGGCGCAAGGGAGGGAGCCACTCCCCCCAGCCCTTGAGAAGATCCACAGGCTCTGTGGGCGCTTATCCCACAAGGAAGCGGTGCCGGGCGAGGCTGAGACCCAAATGGCTGGGGATGGTTTCCCACAAGCTGCCTCACCGATGAGTCCCGCAGCTGCTCCCAGACCAGGGCGGACCCAACCAGCCAGTGTCACGCCCAGAAGAGCAAGACTGCACTCCCCGCCCCTCCAGGCACAACACTCGCCCACCCCATCGGTGGCTGGGGTGCCCCCACCCCCCGCACCATCACTGCACAGACCTGGGGAGATGGCTAGGGAGGGGAGAGGGGGCTGCTTGCCCTCTCAGGGCTTAGAGTCTTTTCTGGGAGAAGTTAAGGGGGGAATTACAGAAGTAATTGGGTAGCTAGGGGCATGAGAAGATCCATGTAAAGAGGAAGTCCTGGGAGCTACAAGATCGCCCCTGGAGTGTCCAGATGTCCATTGGTAGATGGATGGATAAGGAGGTTGTGGTACATATATACAATGGAATATCACTCAGCCATAAAAAGGAACATATTTGAGTCTGTTCTAATGAGGTGGAGGAAACTGGAGCCTATTATACAGAGGGAAGTAAGTCAGAGAAAGACAAATACTGTATATTAATGAGTATATTATATGTCCACAAATATGTAAGGCATATATATATATCCGCAAAGAGCTGGACACGACTGAGCGACCTAACTGAACTGAATGCATATATATGGAATCTAGAAAGACAGTAATGATGATCCTACATGCAGATCAGCAAAGGAGACACAGATGTAAAGAACAGATGTTTAGACTCGCTAGGAGAAAGGGAGGATGGGCTCATTTGACAGAATACTATTGAAACACATACATTACCCTGTGTAAAAGAGATGACCAGTGCAGATTCTCTGCATGAAGCAGGGCACCCAAACTCAGTGCTCTAGGACAACCCAGCAGGATAGAGTGGGGAGGGAGGTGGGTGGTGGATTGAGGATCGGGGGGCAGGGAAGCATGTATACCTGTGGCCAATTCATGTTGATGTATGGCAAAAACCGTCACAATATTCTAATTATTCTCCAATTAAAATTAATTAATTTTTTTAGAAAAGATCCAAAGAATGACGGGAGTTGGCAGAAGAAGTGGGACTGGAAGCAACCCTGGCAGAGGGGGCAGCCTCAGTGAAGACCCTGGGGTGGTCCTCTCTAAACCAAACTGGTGTCACTGGAGTGTGGCAATGGAAAGAGCTGGAGAATCAGGCAGGACCAGCAAGCCGGGGTCCTAAAGGGTATGCTAAGAACCTCGACCATCCTCGGAGAGCAGCAGGTGTTTGAGCAGGATCTGGTGTGCTTGCAAAGATTGCTTTTGATTTAAAAGGGGTGCTGGAATGGACAGGAAGGAAGCAGGAGGAGGCTTCAGGGGGATTCAGGAATCCAAGATGCTGAGGAAGTGGACAGAACAGGGGGATGGAGAGGAATGTGTTCAGGGAGTGGATTTCCTAGGGGTGTGGGAGTAGGGGAGGAGACGAAAGGACGACTCCAGGGTCTCGGTATGAGCAACCGGGCAGCTGTCCCCACTGCCCCCTGAGTTGAGAGACCCTCATGGATGCATGGGCTGGAGAGAAGAGGCCAGGTTCCATTTTGACCTCACTGGAGAATTAGGGACATACAGCCTCCATGCACAAGGATCTCTGGGGTGTAGAGGGTGTACACAGCCTGGCCCCGTGGAGTTTTTATCTTCATTTAACTTCCATTTCTTACATGGTTCATTACTGGTACTTCACAGAGGGGTTCCCTAGGATTCGTTTAATATCTGCTGAGCACCTTGAAGGCCTCAGAACTAACAGCTGTCAGAACTAAATTAATAAAACAACAAGGCAGCTTTTCTTTTTTCATAGCATGAGTCACTGTGCAGGAATGTTTGCAGAAAGCACCTGATCTCCCACTGGCTTTTCACGTTTTGAAATTGACAATTCTTTCATTCCAGTCAATAAATAAACTTCTAAATGTCAGACCACGGATGGGGTTTTCCTGGTGGGGTTTGGGGGCCAAGGCCCTTCTTGAGAAGCAGGAAGGATGAGGGAGCTGAAACAGATCTGTCTCCCATCCTCCCTCTCTTCCACACTCAGATTTATACTTACAGTTACACAAACACACAAACACACACACACACACACACACACACACACACACACCCTTCAATAAGTAAAATTCGGTTACTCAAAAGAACAGAGTCCAGTGTGCCTTCTGACAAACGAGGGCAAGTACATAGAAACCCAGGATATCCATCAGAATTTCCAAAACTGAAAACCTCTTTGCAAATGGAAACTTTCTTCTTGAATCTTAGATTCTTCTGCTGGTAAGCCCCCCTGACTTAACATGAGACTCTTTATATTAGGTTGAACCAAAAGAAATCTCCAATATCCCACTGGCCTGTTTATGACCTAAAGAATAGGCATTCATCAGCCTAATAGTATTTGTTTATCCTGCCTAGTATGGACATTGGCTGATTTGCAAAAATTCCAGTGTTTGCTTATGGAGTGCTGCCCCTGGCACCAGGGAGGTGTGATGCCAAATGCAGCACAAGTACCTAAGAGTCTTCTAAAATCTCAACAACAATGAATTCCAGACCACGCCTGGCCCTGGGGTTGGCAAACCTGTAGTAACAGAAGTCATTAAAATCACTTATGGGACACGTTCCATGTTGCAAGGGACTGGACATCGGATTATCCACCAGGAGTGAGGGTGCAGAAAGACCATATGAATGCTAATTATATAGAAACACATAAGGCACCACTGTTCCCACTAAATACTAGCAGATGAAGCCCTGCACTATTTTGACATCATGATGCTGTGGTGAGCCCACCCCCAGGACAGGTCCATGCCTCCCTAACACCCCCAATATGAAGGAAACTGCTGATTTAGTTACCAAGGGGTTGCTGTCGTTTAGTCAATAAGGTGTGTCCAACTCTTGCAATCCCATGGACTGTAGCCCACCAGGTTCTTCTGTTCATGGGATTCTTCAGGCAAGATTATTGGAGTGGGTTGCCATGCCATCCTCCACGGGATCTTCCCAACCCAGGGATCCAACCCACATCTCAAACGTCTCCTGATTTTCCACATCTCCTGCAGTGGCAGGCAGACTTTTTACCATGGGAAGCCCAGCATCCAATGGATGACAGGTCTGACACATCCCTTTCCTGTGTTTATTTAGCTCTCCAGCACTCAGATGCTGCAGCGCCTCATTCCCCAGGACACCTGCCTCTCCGCCTCACTGCCTTTACCAACAGGGCAGCTTCTGACACATCAGCCCAGAAGGTGCACCTTTGAGAAATGGGTTCTGATGGAAGCTCCCTGTAATGGAGAAGCAAGAAGGACCAAAGAGATAAATGAGTCAGCTTGAGTGCAATGTCTCCAAAACCAACCTAAAACTGATGCTGACCCTTCTCCTAGTTCCTGTTAACCCAAACTGTCATCCGGATGTGTGGGAGAAAGGGGCCAGAGTGTGCATCTTTTTGGATTGATCTGGGAAATTATCAGTACCCGGTTAACCAGCTTGAAGTACTGACAAGCGGAAATTTCTTCTTTTTTTTTTTATTTCTTCTCTTGGTGGGTGGGTAGAGACTATTTGCTTTGATTTTTAAAACTATTTTCTTGGTGGATATAGGCTTTGGACTCAACAGAAAGACAAGCAGGGAGGGAACAAAGGAAAAAAGGAAGAAGGAACATGAAGTCCATCTTGACAGGACTCCATCAATAGAAGAAAAAGCTGCAAAGTCCCCATCCCCAGGAGCCCCAGCCCAAATGAGCAGATGGCCTCACTTCAAAGTGCAAACACTGGGGATCCATTTGCTGCAAACTTCATATAATGCCAGCTCTCGATATGCCAGCTATGATAAAAATGAGGGGAAATCGGGCACCTTGGCACCAGATTTCTCTGGGTGGTAATTCCAGCTTAAAAAGAGGTTATTACATCCTATTCCCTGGTGGCTCAGATGGTAAAGAATCTGCCTGCAATGCAGGAGACCTGGGTTCGATCTCTGGGTCAAGAAGATCCCTTGGAGAAGGAAATGGCAACCCACTTCAGTATTCTTGCCTGGAGAATCATATACACAGAAGAGCCTGGTGGGCTACAATCCATGGGGTCACAAAGAGTCAGATATGACCAACTGACTAACGCACACACACATTCCAAGTAGAGATGAAGTCCTGTTTTGACAGAGAGGTGGTCAGCCCAGCTAGATCAGTCGAGGTTAGTGGATTATTTACTGGTTAAGTCTATACCACATGGCACTTCTGGCCGCTCCACATGCCTCTGGAAGGTGTACCTCTGAGATAGGTGGCTCCAAGCCTAGCTGGCTTGGGACGTGTGTTCCACACAGATCAGGTAGGAGTAGGCATCAGGGAATGCAGTGCCTGAAATGGCCATTTTCCAGAGAGACTTCGACAGCTTTGGACAAGGAAGCTGACTTTTCCAAACTCCTTATCATCCACAAAATGAGAAAAATCGTACCATCCTGACATAGAATGGCTAGGGTGATCATCTGAGGTAGCCCACATGAAGGACAAGTTACCAACAAAGGGGGACTACTGATGATGCAGATGAAAATGCTGATAATGGTAACAAGGGTAATGGGGATGACAACGGAAATGACTGTGAGAACGGCGACAACAATGACAACGATGAAAGTGATGATGTGATGCTCATGGTGCTGGTGATAACGATGGTGATGATGCTGACGGTGATGACGATGATGGCCTACTTTTCCTTTATTTCACCCATTCCTCAATATCCGATTTCTTAGAGTTAAAATTAAGACACAGCCGACTCAGCAAGAGCCATTTAGGATGAAGGATGTTCTGAGGGGAAAGGAGTGCTTCCCAGGTGGCACTAGCAGTAAAGAACCCGCCTGCCAATGCAGGAGACCTAATAGATGCAGGTTCAATCTCTGGGTCTGGAAGATTCCCCTGGAGGAGGGCATGGCAACCCACTCCAGTATTCCTGCCTGGACATGGACAGAGGAGCCTGGCAGGCTCCAGTCCATAGGGTCGGACACAATTGAAATGATTTAGCAAGCACACGCATGAAGGTTAAAGGAAGCTTCACAATTGTTATGAAGGATGTCCCTTTTATAAAGCAAATATGCTTCCATGATAATAAAATGACCCCAACATGAAATCCCTCAGCAGAAGCAGTTGCACCACAATGTAAATGACCCTTATTATCACAAAGTTATTAAAGTATCCATTTGTAATCTGGTGAGTCAGGGGGATGGGGCTAAAGTCCACGTAGCACGGAATTTATCAAGCTTCAAGAGTAGAAAAAGCAGGCTCTCCACACAGCAGATGGGCTGCCAGTCTCTACAGCTCACGTCTAGCTTTGTGAAGATTCCCCTGCTGGAACCAGCACGTTCTTGTGAAAAAATGGGGGAAAAAAAACAAGACTTTCAAGAGTTTTTGATTTCCCTAAAAATGTCCCTGATTTCCCTAAAAATGTCCCTGATGTCCTGATACAGTCAGGGACTGTAACATGGAGGCGTTAGAAAAGTGCAGACACTCCACTCAAAAACGGTTTCCTTAAGTTAAAAACAAAAACAGCGATTGAGGTGTGGCAGGACAGCCTTGTGAGGGGAGGGAAAATCTTCTAGGGGCTGCAAGGGGGAATCCTCTGAGGCAACATGCGGTCAGATCTTACGTTTTCTAGGCTAGGGCTACTAGTATCATTACCTGTAGGGTCGAGCAGCACAAACTCACTTCTCCTTCTGAGCCTTAGTTTCCTCACCCAGGAAAAAAGGTGAAATAGATGATCACAGTGCCCTCACAGGTCCCTTGCAGGTGTGAAATTCTACCATTCTAAGATGATAGCTCTACCTATCATCAGGTTTCTCAGTCTTCCACCCGAACAACAGATGAAAACCTGAAGATCTCGTCAGAAAGGACAGCAAAACTAGAGGGGCAAAACTAAGGAGCTGAAGGATAAACACGAAATGGTACAGGACAGACCTATTTCATAGAGAGGAGACTTGGGAGGTCTGGCAGGAGGTAAGGGAGGATAAATACAGGGACCAAGGTTTGGAGACAGCCAGGCATGGACAGCTCTGCTACGGGAAGCTAAAAACCTATTCCCGGGGCACGCCCCGGGGCTGAAGCTCTCAAAACTAACCGCGTCCAAATCATCTGGAGCTTATACCGAAATGCAGTTTCCCAGGCTCCACCCCCAGTAATTCTAATTCAGTGTATTTGGGGGGGCAGGAATCTGCATTTTAAATACACCCCAAAGTGATCAT
The DNA here is from genome assembly GCF_963930625.1 of Muntiacus reevesi. Classification (NCBI taxonomy): domain Eukaryota; kingdom Metazoa; phylum Chordata; class Mammalia; order Artiodactyla; family Cervidae; genus Muntiacus; species Muntiacus reevesi. Next base: position 183,799,587 of record NC_089250.1, on the reverse strand, counting down.
GATGCAGGTTGTGGAGCAGTTCAGGCCAAGCAGCAATGAGAAAACTGAAGAGGAACCACTGTTATGGGGGGCTTCACCACCCCACCCAAGGCTGGGGGCAAGGACTGGTGTGTCCAACAGCTGCCGGGGGGGTGGTTCTGATAGGTTTTTTTCCCACTGCTCTCTCCAAATGCCCCAGAGTCAGCCCTGATGCCTCTCCTCCCCTCATACCCCACCTCTGATCCCTCAGTAAATCCTCGCAGCTTTGCCCTTAGAACACAGCCAACAACCAGAGTCTCCCCGTCTCCACCTCCACCACCCTGGTCTGGACCACCATCATTATAACCACCTCCTCAATATCCTCTCTATGCCTGCCCTTGCTCCACATGGCCAGGGCATCCTTCATAAAAAGAAGTCAGGTCACCTTGCTCTTCTGCTTAAAGCCCCACCTCCCACCTCCCTCAGAGCACGAGCCTGCTGAGGCCTTCTGCCCCCAGCTCCCACCACCGTGATCCGTCTGGCCTCATCCCCTGGCGACCTTCCCTCCTGCTCACTCCACATCCTACACATTCTCCTGTGCTTGCTGGTCCCTCTGCTCAACCTCTCCTGCCGTGGATGTCCACAGGGCGTGCTCCCTCACCTCTTTACGTCTTGGCTCAGATGTCATCTCAGTGGGCTTTGCTTGGCACCTTCTGTAGAAGAGCCGACCCTACTCCCAGGTACCCACCTCTTAGTGGTTCTCTATGATGCTGTTTTACAGACCATCCTCTCCCTCCCCACAGGAGACTGACCCCCAGCCGTGGGTGGCTGGCCCCCAGGGGCCATGTGGCACAGCCTGCAGAGATTCTGGTTGTCACAACCGTGGGACAGGATGCTTCTGGCCTCTGGTAGGTAGAGACCAAGGATGATGCTAAGCACCTACAAAGCACAGGACCATCTCCCATAACAAGACGTCATCTGGCCCCAAATGATGACAGTGCCAAGACGGAGAAAACCCACCAGGAATGAGACCGATGAGGTCAGAGATTTTTGTCTGTTTCATCCACTGCTGTGTCCCCACTGCTCAGAAGAGCACTGTGAACATAGGACCCACCAGTAAATTTTGTCCAAAGATGTGAAAGAACAGATGACTGGGTCCTTCCCACAAAGCCTGGAGAACTTCTGAGCCACATTTGAGTCTCCCTCCTCTGACACAGGATGGACTTGGAGAAAGATTCCTGGAGCTCCGTGGAACCACTTGGATTGTTGTTAATTGTTTAGTTGCTCAGTCATGTCTGACTCTTTGCAACCCCATGGACTGCAGCACACCAGGTTTCCCTTCCCTCCACTATCTCCTAGAGTTCGCTCAAGGCCATGTCCATGGAGTCAGTGATGCCATCTAACCATCACACCTTCTGCCACCCCTTTCTCCTTTTGCCTTCAGTCTTTCCCAGCATCAAGGTCTTTTCCAATGAGTCAGTTCCTCGCATTACGTGGCCAAAGTATTGGAGCTCCAGCTTTAGCATCAGTCCTTTCAATGAATATCCAGGGTTGATTTCCTGTAGGCTTGATTGGTTTGATCTCCTTGCAGTCCAAGAGACTCTCAAGAGTCTTCTCCAGCCCCACAATTTGAAAGCATCAGTTTTTCAGTGCTCAGGCTTCTTTATGGTCCACCTCTCACATCCATACATGACTACTGGAAAAACCATAGTTTTGACTAGACGGACCTGTGTCGGCAAAGTGATGTCTCTGTTTTTTAAAATGTTGTCTAGGTTTGTCATAGCTTTTCTTCTAAGCAGCAAGCATCTTCTAATTTCACAACTGCAGTCACCATCCACAGTGATTCTGGAGCCCAAGAAAAGAGTCTCTGTCCTCAGATGCAGAATGGGCTCGGTGAAAGATTCCAGGGGCTCCATGGAACCACCTGGATTGAGCCCTTTGTTTCCAGGAAACCACAAGGGAGGTAGCACACATCTGAGATGTGCAGCAAAGGCTCGCTCTGCACCATGAGAGTGCACATGGTGTGCCGTGTGATATTCCTGCTGGAAATAAGAAAGTCCACATCTCACTTACGAAGTTGAAGATTGCCTCATCACTGGTCCACAAGGGAGAAAACACTCTCAGCTGATCTCTGACTCTAGAGTTCTGGATTCATGGTTTTATTTTCTTAAAGATCTCCAAGATATTTAAATGTATGATACATGGAATGCTTTTAATGTCCAATATTGGTCTGCCCATGGGGAGCTAACCTGGCCTGACCAGTGGTTAGGCACTCAGAAAGGTCAACTGGCTGACACTTATTGAAGGCCTGCCAGGGACCAGGGACTATTCTAAGGACTTGAGATGTACTAATTCACATTGAAACCTCATGACAGTGACTTCATCCCCATTTTATTTTTTAAACTTATTTTATTTTTAATTGGAGGATAATTGCTTTACAACATTGTGTTGGTTTCTGCCATACAGCAGCGTGAATCACCCATAGGTATACACATGTCCCCACCCTCCTGAACCTCCCTCTCACCTTCCACCCCACCCCAGCCCTCTAGGTTGTAAAGAGCACCAGGAGCTCAAACCTGGTGCCCTGTATCCCCATTTTAGAGATGACAAAATGGAGATTCAAGGCACACAGCAAGGAAGGGTTTGAGTCAGAATTAGAAACCAAACCTGAAGGACTCCCCCAGTGGTTCAGTAGCTAAGACTCTGCACTCCCAATGTGCAAGGGGCCGGGTTGGATCCCTGGTTAGGGAACTAGGTCCCACATGCCACAACTAAAGATCCCACATGCCACACAGCAAAGACCTAGAGCAGTCAAATAAATAAATATTTTCTTTAAAAAAAGAAAAAGAAACCAGACCTGGCTCAAACCAATCATGTGCTACATGTAAACTGGTCTATATATATACTTTGGGTTAGAAGGAAAACAGTCATGAGAGGCTCTGATGCCTGGTCACGTGCGGGGTGGGTCAGGAGGACACACCCAGGAGCCTCATGGGGTGTCGGGTTTCCATACCCTATAAAGCGCTTGAAAAGGCCAATAAAGGTTAAGTCAAGTTAAGTGAAAGTCGCTCAGTCATGTCCAACTCTTTGCGACCCCATGGACTATACAGTCCATGTAATTCTCCTGACCAGAATACTGGAGGGGGTAGCCTTTCCCTTCTCCAGGGGATCTTCCCAACCCAGGGATCGAACCCAGGTCTCCGGCATTGCAGGCGGTTCCTTTACCAGCTGAGCCACAAACCCCAGTCCTAATGTGGGAATGCTCCCTTAACAGCCGAGCTGCCATCACTCCAGGTTTTTAATCTTTATGATATCTGCAATATGACTGGCATTATGCCCTATTCTTTTACTAGGATCCTCTTATGTAGGAGACAGGACAGGATGAACTCCAAACAGAAAGAACTGCATCAAGAAAGGAAAAGGGGGGAAAAAAATCCTTATTCTCATTCCCACCTAAAGTGAAAGTGTTGGTTGGTCAGTCGTGTCCCATTCTTTGTGACTCCATGCACTGTAGCCCCACTAGGCTCCCCTGTCCATGGGACTCTTGAGGCAAGAATACTAGAGTGGGTTGCCATATTCTTCTCCAGGGGATCTTCCCAACCCAGGGATTGATCCTGGTCTCCTGCATTTCAGGTGGATCCTTTACTGTCTGAACCACCAGGGAAGCCCCGTCCACAATGGCCCAAATAAAGATCATAAAAAGAGGTTGCAAGGAAGGAAAAAAGAAGAGTCGCTGAATGTCTGACATGCTCTGCCCTGCTGAGAGGCTGGGAGAAATGGCTCTGGAGTCATACATGTTCCTGGTCCCACCATTTCACTGACTTTGGGCATTTTATTTCATCCCTCTAAGCCTCAGTTTCTTTATCTGTGAAATGGAAATGATAAAGTACCTATTTCACAGAGCTGTTCTGAGTTTACGGTGAGATGATGAACTCAAGTTCCTAGCACAACGACCAAAATATAGAGTGCTTGAAAGGAACATTAACTTTATTATTACTCCTTACCAAAAGTTTCTGAAAAAAATGTCATTCCTTCCATTTTACAGAGAAGTAATCAGAAAATCAGCTAATGTTGGGATCTGCCCATGGTAAGATATAGGCCTAACCAGGTTTCAAATGTGTCTGTTTTCAAAGCCCATGCACTTACCTCCAAGGACACCCCCACACACACTGGAGCAGTCAACCCCTAAGAGACAGTCTACCTTCCCTGACTAATGCCTCGAGTCAGGAGACAGGTTCCAAGCCCTCACGAGAACACATGGGAAGTGCCATGACTTCCCAACAAAGTTGTTTGGCAGGATGAGTGAAAAAAAATCAAACATTTTAAGTACTGACGTCAAAACATGAGTTCTTCTATACTCAACATCCTGTAATAAACCATGATGGCAAAGAATAAGAAAAATACTGCATAACATATATATAGAGAGAGGAGGAAATGGCAATCTACTCCAGTGGTTTTGCCTGGAGAATCCTATGGACAGAGGAGCCTGGCACGCTACAGTCCATGGGGTCGCCAAGAGTCAGACATGACTGGGTGACTGACCACATACACACATATATATACACATTTACATGTAAAATCGAGTCACTTTGGTGGTACAGCAACAATTAACACACACTGCAATTCAACAATACGTCAACAAAAAATAAACTTAAAAAGACATGAGTTCTTAAGGCCCTCACTGAGCAAAGCCGAGGACACAAGGAGAGTCTGATGAGAGAGAAAGCACAGGAGGGGATAGACTCACACGGAGGCTGGGCAGAGAAAGCACTGCAGGAAATTGTGGAATTTATCCAAACTCTGCCAGCCCAGTACTGATGACAAAGACTGACAGAGTGACAACTCTGCCCCACGCCTACATCACTGTGCACCTAACTCTTAAATTCTAAAGTACCATGTGGTCACTCCCACGACCTTTGCTGTGCTACCCATCCCATCTCCACCAACACCGACAATGAATTTACCAACAAAATACAGTGACAATGAGTGGTGGTGGGGTGATGATGGTGGCTTCAGTGGTGATTTCACTTAGACATAGATAGAGCCCTTCCAAGCAGAAGGTTCTTTTTCTGTTAATCTGTATGTCCCACTGCTACAGTTTCAGTTGGCTTCTCCTCCACCTATAGATACAGAAAGTGGCCCCATTCCTTATAGAAAGCCTAGTATTGAAGACCTGACTCCCCACCACCTCACTGTGGCACTCTGGATGCCTCATGTTCCTTCCCATCTATAAAGTGGAGACTATAGTGTGACCTGGGCTTCCCTGGTGGTTCAGCAGGTAAAGAATCTGCTGCAGTGCAGGAAACGAGGATTCAATCCCTGGGTTGGGAAGATTCCCCTGAGGAGGCATGGCAACCTACTCCTATATTCTTGCCTAGAAAATCCCATGGACAGAGGAGCCTGGAGAGCTACAGTCCATAGTGTCACAAAGAATCAGACAAGACTGAAGCGATTTAGCTCTCACGCATGCATAGTGCTACCTACTTCATGGGGTGGTCATAAAGATTAAATGAGTCAGTACTTGTAATGCAGTTGGAAGAACACTTGATGTCTCATAAAGATTCAGCATGTGTTAGCTATCAACATGAGCATTTGCTCTGACCAGCGTGCTTTAACTCACAACTGCTCCAAAGTGATGGGCCTTGGGGCCATCTGTCCCCAAGGCTGTGGGGTCTGCGATGCAGCAAGATGGCCCACCCTTCCTCTCCCAAGTGCAGGAGGCTCCATCTGGTTTCCCCCAGGTGCTCGCAGGGCCTTTCTGTTTCATCAAAGCCGACCCATCTGGGGGCCTTTGTTTGGCATTTCCAGTCTCGCTAATTGCGAGGCTTACTGTCTAAGGCAGAAAACCCAACGTCTTTTGCTGGTTAAAGTGAAAGTGGGACCAGAAATGTGTTAAGAGTGTTTGGATGCCCAGTGGTGAAGCCACTTCCTTCTGATGAATTGCGACAGGTGGAAATCAATCCAGGTCACTTAGGAGAACAACCTGGTATCCGGTGTCCGAGTGAATCGCTGCTAATTTATTACGCTGTTGACTGATTAAACACACAGGACGGGACCGCATCGATACGGAGTGTCTGTGGGCAGATGGTCTCGCGGCCCATTTTGCGAGTGTCTCCCTGCCTACTGTGTAACAACAATGAAAAACAAAAACCCAACAGCTTCAAAGTACTCTAAAGCTATTCAGAAGCTTTCTCCTGATAAAGAGGTTGATTTTTGTTTTATTATTGTTTTTCTGAAATCTCTAGGAAACTGGACATGTCAGGAAATCAGCCAGAGGCAAAACATAAGAACCAGAAGGAGAGAGTCAGCACGTATTGAATGCCATCTCCAAAATTTTTATTTTTAACTGCTCCTTGCCATCACACACTTCACATGTGGCACCACCTTTAGCAAGGAGAGAGCTTTGTGTTTGAATATGCGTCTGTAGTCTATCTTCCTGGTATGTGGAGGACAACTGGAGAGCTGACAAAAGCCAGTCTAAACAGGCTCACACGTTAACCTCAGTAAGAAAACTGAGTGACCAGGAGGAGAGAGACCAGGCTTGGCTGGATCAACAGTCCCACCCCTGGGAGCCTCACTGATGTCTCCTTTCCACGTGGCACCAGCCTAAAGAGACTAGCTGTTGGAAAATATCTTAGAACAGCTTAGAGATGAGACTTCATAGGTTGTCATGAAGGAAAAGGAATCGTGCATCTAAATTCTGATGCAGAGCAATTCATTCACACACACACACACACACACACACACACACACACACACACACACACACACATGTGCCACTTTTGCTTCTGAACCCCAGAATGCCATGCAGGCAGCTTAGCCAAGAACAGGAAGAGGCAGTCCTTGTTTGCTCTATTTATTCGACCAGCCCATGTCATCTTTCTCACCCAATATCTCCATAAGGTCACATCACAGAAAGGAAGCCTGGACGGTCCCCTTTTCCCAGTATCACCACTGCCTCCTGCTCACTGGTGACAGGCAGAGCAATTGTTGGTTCTGGGTGACTGGAACTCTTTCAAGTGCTATCCTTCGACCTGCAGAAGCTACAGAACCAATCCACGTAGGAAACTGGTTCTGGCTGCCAAGGTAGAGGTCTGATCCAGGGGCCTCTCACCAGCAGGACACCAGTCTCCAATTCTTTGTTTAGGAGGTGAGGTGACCACAGTGATTGTGCATCAGGTAGAGAAGCAAGAATACTGGGGTGTAGCCCCAAAATTTACCTTTGTAACAAGTCTTCCTGGGGTTGTAAAAGATCAGTCTATTCTTTAGGTGCCAGGCAGCTGGGACTGTACTTTTACTTTCAGCAAACCCAGAGATGGCCTTGCCCGACACAGAAAGGAGGTAATAAATCCAACACTAGAAGAAGGATTCATTTCCTTAGCAAAGAGGGAGAAACCAAAGAGAAAGCCCACAATACTGAACAGAAATATTTGTACATACCCAGAAACAAATACAGGGTGGGGGGGATGGGTGAGGGTGGCCAAAGGCACTCTACACAGGGAGTCAGTGACAGACAGCACACACACATACATGTGCACACGCGTACACACACAATACACGTGCACATGCGTGCACACACACATACATAAAGGTACGTTTATAAATTGTGATAAGAGACAGAAAGCAGATCAGTGGCTGTCAGAGGCTGGGGAGCGGGGATGGGAAGCGGGAGGTGAGTGCTAATAGGTATGAAGATGTTGCAGAGTAGGGGAGGGGGTGGAAAGGTTCTAAAACTGACTGTGAAAATGGCCGCATAACTCAGTACACATCCTAGAAACCACTGAATTGTACTCTTTTGATAGGTGAATTGTACAGAGTGTGAATTATAGCTCCAGAAATATGCTATTCCAAAAACAAAAATCTATAGACTAAAGCGGCAGGCACACCAGGAGCAAGGGCGTATGGCCAGCAGGGCACTGAATCTGTTGTCTCGCACCCAGGATACAAAGGCAGGTTCCCGGGCCCTTGAAAGCTTGAGGGCCTGGTTATCTGCCCCCGGGGAAAGAGGATAGTGTTGCCAGCATGTCTGATCCTCTGATCCTTAAGAACAATTTCGCCTGAAGTTTTCTCTCCTCCCCCAGTTCTCTCCACTTCTTCTCCTCCTGACCCTGAAAAACTGCTCTGTACATTCCGTGGGTTTCACAGACGCTCCTGGCACCAGAATCGACCATCACAGCCTTAATCTAATGCGTAACCAAAGGTGACAAGACCAAGAGGTTCTTTCATTGAGTCCTGACCCTGGCAATTCCAATATCTGGGGGGAAAGGCAGCCTTCACAGACTCTTAAGTAAAATTGCTGGAGGCTCCAGTCTGACTTGACATATCACTGCAGATCCCCAATTACCACACTTTGCCACGGATGGTGTCCTTGGAAATAAAGTTGGATGGAACAGAAATAAATCTGTTCCATCAAATCTTTCTTTTTCCTGAATGAGAGGTCATTCTGACCTTGCCGCGAGCTCAGGAAGATCTCTGCCTTAGAGCCAGAGAGGAAATTAGCAACGGGGATTTCAGAGCTTCTCACTCTGGAAATAAAAGACGGTCAAAGAAAGATCATCTTCCCTGCATCCTCATAGCCACAGCACCATATAGGATGAGTGAATATATTAGCCAGTGAATGAACAAGTGGCCGGGGGAAGGAGGTCCTGGAAAGAATAGTACAGGGTGGACTCAATAGATGTGACACACTGCGGGGAAAAATTCTCATCGATTCCAGGATCATAACTCAAAACTTACGTTGTTTAAAAAAAAAAAAAAAAAACTAAGACCAAGATCCTCAAGTAATTTCTATTGAAATATACATGAAGAACAATGACCCTTCCAGCCCAGAAGAGGACCTGGGGTCCTCCTAGAGAGAAGAGGACCGGGAGCTTGCAGAGGGCATATTATTGGTAACAGCCACCACACAAAGGTCTAATGTGAAGACAAGAGTTGGAAACACGTTCGAAAGCTTCCACTGTCATTCTTGCCCTGGTGTCCTCCAAAGGCCTGACATTTGCATAATGGCTTTCTTTTGTACTTTTTCTTCCCAGCTAATTGAGTTACAACACCTCTGTTAAACAGACCTGCTTCCAGAAAGCTCTATAAGGCATGAAAAGAGGGAAATGTCTGCTTCCCCCCATGTGGTCTTCAAAATACAGAAGTGAGAATCTCTGAGTTTTGACCATGGGCCACAGAGAAGGAGGCTCATGATCTCTCGGAAATGTTCATCCAAGCCCCTCATCCCCACCCCACCCCCACCCCCAGATATTATCCCCACCCCACCCCCACCCCCAGATATTAAGGATCAGGCAGCAAATTGCTTCCCTCCATTTTCCTGCCCTTCCAGCCCTAAGAATGGTCACAGTTTTATACTGGAAGGGGGACAGAATTGGTAGAAGGAACATGGGAATTTACAGACCCCAAAATTAAAACCTTGATGAAATTCCCATTCTTTACAGGAGGTTAGGTTATTAGGTTATTGGTTATTGGGCACTACCCACTCTCATGTTATAGGGCTTTGCGAGTAGCCAACAAAATCCATTCTCTGCCAGCCAGAACACCTCTGCAGTGCCTGCATGTGGCAGCAAGACCTGGGAAACCATGTTGCCATTATAGACAGACTCTCAAGGAGGACTGGTTGGTGGTATGAAGTGCCCCCAAAGAGGACAAATATGGTTAAGGCTGGAGGGTGTCTGATGGGTCTGGCAGCATGGAATCCATAGGAATCTTGCCCAGAAATGTGCAGTGGCAGTCGCAAGAATAAACTTGCAGAAATAAAAGAAGGCATTGAGTATAGGGCTTCCCTGGTGGCTCAGAAGAATCTGAAGAATTCTTCTGGTCTGAAGAATCTGCCTGCAGTGTGGGAGAGTCGGATTCAATCCCTGGGTCAGGAAGAGCCCCTGGAGAAGGGAATGGCAACCCATTCCAGTATTCTTGCCTGGAGAATCCCATGGACAGAGAAGGCTGGTGGGCTACAGTCCATGGGGTCACAAAGAGTCAGACACAACTGAGTGACTAACACTTGAGTTTAGCCTACTCTTGAGGTGTTTGGGGGGAAGAAAGGTCTTGGAGAGAAACAAGACAGAGGGTTAAAAATCAACATTCATTCAATGTTTATTGCACACTTACCAATACAGGCACTATGTTAGACTTTGTGGGAGGGAACTTGGAGTCAAAAGTACACAAGAATCCAGGAGCCTACAGTCCACAGAGGAATAAAACAAACGAACAGGTGATTGTAAAGAGAGTAATAAGTACTGTGGGAGCACACAAGAGAAGCCCACCCCAACTTGGGAAGTCACATAGTGATTTGGAGGAAGTGACAAATACTTCCTGGAGGAAGTAACATACGTCTCTTGGAAAAGAGACCTATGAATTGAGAATTTAAGGATAAGTAAGAGTTAGCAGGCAAATTGTGCATCTGGAGGGGATAAGAGAAGAGAGATTGTTAGACAGATGCAACAGTATATGCAAATACCCAGAAGAGAAAGAATGTATTCATTTAAATAATAAATATTTATCATCTATTTACATAAGGACTGTTTTAAATGCTTGGAATAGAGCAGAGAACAAGACAGATGAGATTCCCAAATTCATTAGTCTTTCATTCTAGACAGGGAGAGGTAGACAATAAATAAGCATGATCATCCAGACACAAATAGATGGGTTAAGAAAGGCACAGGTGGGGGTTGCTGAACAGAATGAGAGGATTTCAGGATGGGTGGAGCACAACAAGCGAGGGAATCTGGGGTGACATGTGGGCTGGAAGAGGCAGGCAAGGCTAGTTTATCCAGAGGCATATCAGGAAGCTGGACTTCCTGCCAACAGCAATGTGCTCGCGGCAATATGAGAGAGGGTGTCTCCGCTGAAGAGCTCACAGTTGTGTAAGAGAGCATAGTGAGTAGCAAGAATGAGACTCGCGATCAAGGGGGAATTTCGCTACTTGGGATGAGAAAGGCCACAGTTTATTTACATTCCAAGAGGGGAGAAAAAAGCAGAAAACTTATAGAGCAACTTCCAGAAGAAGCAAAGGGTGGAAGGGGCCCCCTTTTCTTGGGCCACACCTTGCGGCCTCTGGGATCTTAGCTCCTCGACCAGGGATCAAACCCGTGCCCCCTGCAGTGGGAGAACGGAGTCTTAACCACCCAACAGCCAGGGAAGTCTCTGGAAGGGTCCCTTTAGAACAGAGAGTCAGCTCAGGTTCAAAGAAGGAGGTATAGACCACTCTCCCCAGTTTCAAATGACTATGCCCCGACCATGCTGGAACCTCTCAGTGCAGGTTTCATTTACCTGCAGAAATTCTGTGGCTTTGTTTTTCTTGTTTTAAGACTGCATAAGTAAGTCTGTTTACTGATTTATAATCCCTCCAGCTGCCATATTTCCGATTTGGGGACCAGAGCCACACTAGATTACAAATGGAATGGCTTCTAAATCAAAGTTTACTATGGCCCTTAAGATGGACCTGGGCTTCCCTGATGGCTCAGCTAGTAAAGAATCCGCCTGTGATGTGGGAGACCTGGGTTCAATCCCTGGGTTGGGAAGACCCCCTGGAGAAGGGAAAGGCTACCCACTCCAGTTTTCTGGCCAGGAGAACTCCATGGACTGTATGGTCCAAGGAATCAGACATGACTGAGTGACTTTCACTTAAGATGCACCTAATGGAGTTGATAAATCAAAAAAGTATACAGACTGTGCCTAAACATCCCAGAACCAGAATAGGGACCAGAATGCTGTAAGTCTAATCAATAAGTCTTGGGCCCAGGTGTGCAAGCATCCTAGGCAGGTCCTGGGGGTGGCGGTGGGGGAGGGGGGGTTGGGGCGGGACGGACTGTGTGTTAACAAATTCTTCATGTACCTCTTTCATACATGGGCATGTGACAACTCCTCTAGAAGTCTAACACCTTGTCATTCTCATTGCACATATGTTCAGTTGTTCAGTCATGTCCCACTCTCTGTGACCCCATGGACTGTAGCCCGCCAGGCTCCTCTGTCCATGGGATTCTCCAGGCAAGAGTACTGGAGTGGGTTGCCATTTCCTCCTCCAGGAGATCTTCCCAACCCAAGAATCGAACCTGCGTCTCCTGCATTGGCAGGCGGACTCTTCACCACTGAGCCACCAGGCATACCTTCATTCTCGTTACTACACTTCAAATGGAGTATAAATTATATGGCTTGATGTGAACTGGGGGCTTTGACCAGACAGCGACAATGGCTGACCCTTTCCACTCCAAGGAGGCCAGCAGTCTCAGAATCCCATCCCACACACTGCTGAGGGAGCCTAAGACGGTGCAGGAACAGAGCCACGGGGCTTACCCGAGACCAAGGCCTTTCTCGAAGGCCACGTTCAGAATCTCCAGGACAAAGGAAGGGAGGGGACTGATTCCACTTGGATGACCTGAAGAGCTTCTCTGGTCACAGGATAATTTCCAAAGGCCATAGATCTTCAAATGGCATTTCTTAGAGCAAGAGTGTGTGATACCTCAGGGCCTTTGCACATACCTCCTCACCTTTCTCCCATACTTCACAGGCTGCCTCTTTCTCATGCTTTGGTTATCAAACACAGGTGGCTTTATTGGATCATCCCACCCTGTCCTCCACCAAATTCATCCCTCCCACTATTCCATATCACAGCACCCCACTTACTTATTTCTTTCATGTACCACAATGCGTAACTATTCATTGCTTAATTTGGTCATCTGTTTGTCATCTATCAATAAGGTCTGTGAGGCTATATAAGGCCCATCCATCTTCCTTACCATTGTATCTCTTGTCTGTGCACTATAAAATGACAGCTACATAACAGAAATTTCAAGACTTCTGATAAATATGGGAAATTCCTGATTTATAAAAGCTTAACAAGCTTCTTGCCTGTAAGAATTCTCAGAGACTTAAAACACTAAAACAAGGGACTTCCCTGGTGGTCCAGTGGCTAAGACTCTGTGCTCCCAGTGCAGGGGGCCTGGGTTCAATCCCTGGTCAGGGAACTAGATCCCATGTGCCTCCAGGAAGACCCAGCACAGCCAAAGAAAAAAAAGGAGCTAATATGAGTTGTGGGCCAACAGAAATATACTATGCAGTGTGTTTCAAACTCATTTGGCCACAGAACATTTTTTTTTCATGGCATTTTTTCTTTGCTCAGAACATCTTGTGTGACTAATGTCCCATGTCCCAAGGATCAGTCTTTGGGAAACATGCCTTTTGAGGATTATCAGTATGTGCACACTTGAGCACTGAGGCTTGGAACGTAAACGCAGGAGGGGCAGGGCTGGCACTCTCTCCCAGCACCACCAACCACCCCAGTAAAAGTCTCCCTTCAAACACACAGGCAGCCAACCTGGAGAGCTGTCACCTCCTACTTACCACCAAGCAGAAAACATTTTTTTAAGCTTTAGGGGAAAAAAATGGAAAAAAAAAAAAAAGATAAATACTTTCCCATTCTCTGAACTAACGTCAAATGACCTGGAAATGTTGCCTCTGGGAGCTGAAACCATAGAACAAAGTAGCATTTCATCTTCCTCCTCTGACAGCTCAATTTCAGCAGCTCCCAGGGAGGGTGGGCGAGCCTCCACCGCAGCCAGTCACGAATGTCACCGTTAACATTGCGATCCCTTTGATAACTCTCTCTATAGATGGCAGGCTTGCAATTATTCCTCAGGCAAAGCAAACTCTGCATTAATACAATGAGGACCCTCTGCAGACTCTACCTACACACCCACAAGAGGGAAATGTGTTCTTTAACTAACATGTGTTCATTCTTCCCCATATAAATTCTAACACTCCAGTGTAGACATACCTTTTTACCAACAGAATCAGAAGGGATTTGACTGGCCAGCAAGTGAAACCCCCTCTGCTGGACAGCATGTCACCAGTCAAGGCCAACCCCAAGAGACCTACATAACTATGCAACAAGCTCCAGAATTACAGTAACTTTCAAGCCCCTTCCACTAATTCTATTCTGTCCATTGAATTGAAACCACCACAGCCACAGTGAGGGAGATGGGGGGTGGGGTGCAGCCAGGGAAGGGTGTGGAGAACTCCCCCACCACAGACCCAAGCAAGAGGCACTCCTATCCTATGCCTGAACTTCAGAAAGACCACAAGTCACAACAACACAAAATTTTATGTCAATTATCTCTCAATGAGAAAACAATAAACCTAACAATAAACCCCCAATAAAAAGTAATTTTACAAAAGAAATGTGAGTACTTCTATCTTCCAGGATTTGGTGGTCAGGCTGGTCCAGCACAACTCGGGCCATAAACATTCACTCTTAGGACTAACTCCGTCCAAGGTCCAGGGAACCTCATCTCTGTATCGTATCCTCAAAACAACCCTTGTTGAATTTTCAGGATGGTGAAGGAAAGTGCTTGTCAGAGAAAGTCCCTCACCTTTGAGATGGAGTTAGAGTTCCAGAGGCAGCTGCTTGCCCCAAACCAGAAGGGAAGTCACTCCCAACTCTCAAGAGTTTAGAGGGGAAAGGGAGGCAAGGGTGGAAGAGAAGTGCCCAGTAAGTAAGGGCCAGGGAGTGGGTGTTTAGGAATATACTTAACCTAAGATTGCTCACATCAGCTCTCCTAGCTTTTAACATACAAGAGTTATGGTTTAGGAGCTTCCCAGGTGGCGCTAGTGGTAAAGAATCGGCTTATCAATGTAGGAGAGGTAAGAGACACAGGTTTCATCTCTGGGTCAGGAAGATCCCCTGGAGAAGGAAATGGCAACGCACTCCATCCAGTATTCTTGCCTGGAGAATCCTATGGACAGAAGAGCCTGGCGGGCTACAGTCTATAGGGTCGCAAAGAGTCAGACACGACTGAAGCAACTGAGCATGCACTCTTGGCTTATGAACAACAAAACGAAAGGCAGGGGTCCCAGTTCAGTGCTCTGGAGTTCTCAAGGCTCAGTCCTACCCTACAGCCTTTTCCATGTAACCTCAGTCACTGGCCACCAATGCTCCTTTCAAACGCTCCTGCACACAGTCCCTCTCTCCCCGTAGCACAGTCAGATCCGCAATAACACTTGTTTTGAAAATGAATTTGTTCCAATGTGACTGATCCATTAGGGAACAATCTCAGCATAACACATATTTTGCATTTGCTTATGCATGATTTTGTCTGCAAGAGAAACACAAAGTGAATGCAGAAAGCTGTAACCAGCTGAACTGAGGCACTTATAAAGATGCAGAACACATGTATGTGCGCACACACACACACAAACACAAACATGTACCAGCTCCCTCAGTCCACCACCTTTGTCAGGAGCCACACCCATCCACACCTGGGATCACAACATCCCCTCCGATTTCCCCTGCCTCCACCAGCCTTGGCAACTCACAAACCACATTCCTTCTTCCGATGCCCACTTTCAACCCACAGGTCTTTCTCAAAGTAAACTGTAATATTTATTGTAGTCTATGTGTACTTCTTAACCACTTAACATGTATAAAACTGTGCTACTGTTTTTATTAGGTTTCCATCTTTTCAAATGTCTCACTGTTTACATTTTTAAACAACATGCTGCAACACAGCTTTTTTTTTTCCGAGACACTGTTTTACTGTGCAATTTTGTATGTAGCACAGTGACTTGTAAGAACACATATGTCACATGATAGCAGAACTGACTGTATGATATTCCAGTTATCACATCACCATCTCCAAGCATCTTACCAGCTAAGCCATTTCTACGAAAATATTTCATAACCAGTAAGTATAACTTTGTTTTAATAAATAGAACCACCTACAAAATACATTTCCTCCACCTGTTAACTTATCCAATTTCTGATATAGTAAAACTTCCTTCTGATCAGTATTACCCAGACCTTAGTTATGGAGGTCATCACAAGCAAACCCAGTTACCAGCAGAAAGGGCAGAGTTCACCCCAGAACGGTCAAATGGTCAAACTCAGAGAATGTGACAATGAGACAGAGATGTTGAGGGCTGGAAAGATGGGGCTCCTGGCTCTCCCAAACACTGACTACATTTCAGTCCCTTCTCAACAACTTCTCCGCTTGCTTACGGCCACATCAGGGACAGCCCACCCAAGACATGAAGACAGAGGAGGAAGCAAATGCATTCAAATTAATCCTCAAATGCTGGTTCCTCCAGGAGCCTCTTCCTTTTCAGGAGATGATCTACATAGCACTGCTTGGCAACCAGCATAAAGATATTTCAGAATCCGTGTTAAATGAAGTCACCCTTCGTTTATTATCAATAAATGACAATCTTCACAAACACCAAAGAGAAGATGTACAACATGGAGGATGCTTTATCTGGCAGAAGCAGGCATGTGGGCCCCCCATCTTCTTCCTGGCTGATTCTCACTTGATTCCTGGGATCTCACCTGAGATCAGGTGAAAATCAGGTATTTTCATTTACACACACACACAATACCATCACCACATTCAAGACAGTGAAACACCCATCAGCTCCCAAAGTTTCCCTGCCCCTGTTGCAATCCCTCCCTCTCACCCTTTCCCATCCCACCCTGGGCAACCATTGATCTGCTTTCTTCCCTATAGATTACTTTACATTTTTGAGAATTCATATAAATGGGATCATATAGTAAGGAGTCTCTTTTATCTGGTATCTTTCACTCAGCACAAAGCTTTTCAGACTCATCCACATCACTGCTTGTATAAATAGTTCATTCCTTTGTACTACATAATAGGACTGCCTTAGATGCCTGTACCACAAATGTTTCCACACCCACCTTCTGATAGACATTTGGGCTGTTTCAAGGTTTTAGTGATTACAAATAAAATGGCCACGAACATTCATGCACATGTCTTTGGGCATATGCTTTCCTTTCTCAGAGTGGAATGGCTGGATCACATGGTAGGTGTATGTTTAATTAAGAAACTGCCAAGCTGTCTTGCCAAGTGGTTACACCATTTTCCACCCCCACCAGCAGCATATGAAAATTTCAGGTTCTCCCCAGGACTTGGTGTGGTCAGTGTTTTTAATTTTAGTCATTCTACTAGATGCATAGAGATATCGCATGGTGGCTTTAATTTGTATTTCCCTAATCAATGGTGATGAAAACTTTTTCATATGATAATTTGCCATGTATATCTAATTTGAAGTCTCTGTTGAAATATTGCATTGTTGTTTTATTACACATTTTCTTTTATTGAGTTTTGAGAGTTCTTTATAGATTCTGGATGGAAGTTCTTTATTAGACATGCAATTTGCAAATATTTTCTCTGAGTTTATGGCTTGTCATTCTCTTAACAGTACTTTTCAAGAAAGCAGAGTTTTCAATCACAAGTTTATCATTTTTATGAATCAGACTTTTTTTGGTGTCACTTGTACGAAATCTTTGCCTAATTGATGTCTAAGTCATATAGATTTTTCTCCTATAGTGTCTTCTAGAAGTTTATAGATATAAGTTTTACACTGGAATGTAAAGTACATTTTCAGTTAATTTTTGTATGTACTGCAAGCTATAGTTTGGAGTTGATTTGTTGGCATATGGATGTCCAATTTTTCCAGTTTCTCTTGTTGAAAAGATTATTTTGTTTTTTACAATTCCACTGATCTAATTATTATCTTGATGCCAGTACTCCACTGTTGATTACTATAGTTTTATAATAAATCTTAAAATCGGGTAATGTGAGCCAGCGAAGTTTGTTCTTTTTTTTTTTTTTTTTTTTTTTTTCAGTTGTTTTAGCTATTCTGTCTTTCATTTTACATACAAATTTCAGAGTTAGCTTGCCAATTTCTACCCCAGAATTCTCAAAAATCCACAAAACCTATTGAGATTGTGATCTGGATTGCTTTGAACCTGTAGATCAATTTGGGAGAGATGACACCTTCACAATATTTAGTCTTTTTTGCTTTATAAACATCTGTCCATTTCTTTAGATCTTCATTGATTTCTCTCGTTTTTTATAGTTTTCAGTGTACAGATATTATACAAATTTAGTCAAATTTATCAATAAGTATTCTATATTCTTTGATGCTATCATAGATGGTATTTTTTTAATGTGATTTTCCAACTCTTCATTGCTAGCATATAGCAATACAATTGCTTTTCATATAATGATCTTGTTTTTCTCAATCTTGCTAAAACTAATGTGTATGTTCTGCTAGATTTTTTGGTAGATCTCACTGGATTTTCTTCATAGATCAACATGTCATCTGCAAATAAACACAGATTTATTTCTTCATTTCCAATCTTAATGTCTTTTATTTATTTCTATTATCTTACTATAGTGACTTATTCCACAATAGCATTGAAAGCAGAAATCCTTGACTCATTTCTGATCTTAGGAAGAAAGCATTCAGTCTTTTCACTATTAAGTCAGCTGGGAATTTCTCATTAATGTCTTTTATCAGGTTGAAGAAATTCTCTTTCACTGCTAATTTGTCAAGGATTTTTTAAACTCAGGAAAGTTCATTTAAGATTCTTGCAAATAATTACTTCTGTGTCTATTGAAATGACCATATGTTTTAACATTTTATTTTTAAAATTTATTTATTTCATTTATTTACTTTAATTGGAGGCTAATTACAATATTGTAATGATTTTTGCCATACATTGCCATGAATCAGCCATGGGATGTGTCCCCCATCCTGAAACCCCCCTCCACCTCCCTCCCCATCCCATCCCTCAGGGTCGTCCCAGTGCACCAGCCCTGATGCCCTGTCTCACGCATCGAACCTGCCTGGCCATCTATTTCACATATGATAATATACATGTTTCAATGCTATTCTCTCAAATCATCCCACCCTTGCCTTCTCCCACGGAGTCCAAAAGTCTGCTCTTTATCTCTGTGTCTCTTTTGCTGTCTCGCATATAGGGTCATCATTACCATCTTTCTAAATTCCATATTGGTGCTTTTCATTTTGTTTCTTAACATGGTGAATTATACTGATTGATTTTTGCATGTTAAACCAACCTAGCATAACCCAGCATATTCTAGCCACTTTTGGGTGTGATACATTATCCTCTTAATATATTGCAGGATTAGGTTTACTAAACTTGTGTTTAAAATATTTCCATTTATATACATGAGGGACATTGGTCTGTAGTTTCCTTTTCTTGTATTTTATGTCAGGTTTTTGTATCAGGGTAATGCTGGCCTCATTAAATAAATTAGTAAAGATTCTCTCTTTGATTTTTCTGAAAGTTTGTGTAGAATTAATGGGTACTATTTCTTCCTATAATATTTGTTAGAATTTAATAGTAAAGCTAATTGTACCTGGAGTTTCTTTGTGGGAAGATTCTTAACTACAAATTCAATTTTTAAAAATAGATAAACAATCCGATTATCTAGTTATTCAGTGATCTTTGGCATTTTGTGTTTTTCAAGGAATCTATCCATTTCATCTGCGTTGTTGAACTTACGTGCATAAAATTATTCATAATATTTTCTGATTGTTTTTAATAGCTAAAGAAATCATAGTACTGTCACCTCTCCTAATGCTGTTAATTGGGATTTCTTTGTCTTGACCACTCTGGCTAGATGTTTCTTAGACTATTTCTTGACCTTGTTAAAGAACCAGTTTTGGATTCAGTTGAGTTTCTCTATTATTTTTCTGTTTTGCACTTCATTGATTTTACTTTGTGTATATTAGTTGCTCACTTGTGTCTGACTCTTTGCAGCCGCGTGGACTACGTAGACTACTAGGCTCCTCTGTCCATGGAATTCTCCAGGCAAGAACACTGTAGTGGGTTGTCATTCCCTTCTCCAGGGGATCTTCCCAACCCAGGAATTGAATCCAGGTCTCCCTCATTGCAGGTGGATTCGTTACCATCTGAGCCACCAGGGCAGATGAATTTACTTTGATGCTTATTATTTTCTTTCATCTGCTTACTTTGGGTTTCATTTGCTCTTCTCTTTCTAGTTTCTTAAGGTTGAATTTGAGACCTTTCTTCTTGCCTAATATAGGCATTTATCACTGTAAATTCCTTGTCCCAAATATCTCTCTGGGAGAATCTCACTAAATTCCGATTTGTCATATTTCCTTTTTCGCTCTATTCAAGATTCTCTATTGTTTCTATTTTGACTTCTTTTTCTATCCATGGGTTATCTGGAATGAGTTATTTTAGTGTCTAAAATCTTAGAGATTTTCCAGAGATCCTTTCATTGTTGATTTCTAGTTTAATTCCATTATGACCAAAGAACATACTTTGTGTAACTTGAATCCTTTTAAATCTACTGAGACTGGCTTTATGGCTCTGAACATAATCTATTTTATTAAATGTTCAGTGTGTTCTTGAAAAGGATGTACATTCTGTTATTGCTAGGTAAAAGTCAATGTAATCAAGTTGGTTGGTTATGTTGTTCAGGTCTTTTATATCCTTACTGATTTTCTGTCTACTCTTTGTATTAATTGTTGTGAGAGGTGTATTGACATATCCTATTGTAATTACAGATTTGACTATTTCTTGATATTCTATCAGCTTTAGTCTATGTCTCCTTATATCAGTTTTTCATCATGCATTTTAATCTGTGTTATTTGGTACATAAAAATTTAATACTGTTATGTCCTCCTGATGAAATGACCCCATTATTATTAGAAAAAAAAAAGCCTTCTTCATACCTGATAATAATCAACACTTTGAAATCTATTTTGTCTGAGATGGTTGGATAGCATCACTGACTCAATGGACATGAGTTTGAGCAAGTTCGAGGAGATGGTGAAGGACAGGGAAGCCCGGCGTGCTGCAGTCCATGGGGTCGCAAAGAGTCGGAAACAACTGAGCGACTGAACAGCAACAATATAATCCCTTTGGCTTTTGGGGGGGGGCGTTATTGTTAGCATTCTGCATCTTCTTCTATCCTTTTCCTTTAATTCTATTTGTATCTTAATATTCAAAGTAAGTTTCTTATAAATGCATGTAGTTCAGTCTTGCCTTTACCTAATCTAATAATCTCTGCCTTTTAATTGGGGTGGTTTTAATCATTTATATTTATTGTGATTATTGATGGTGTTACTTCATGCCTATCATCTTGTCGTTTTCTACTTATTACATCTGTTCTCTGTTCCTGTCCCTTCTTTTTATGGCTTTTTTTCCCCTTCTTTTTCTGCCAAAAATACTTCAGATTGATTATTTTTAATGATTCTGTTTTATCTTCTTTGTTGGCCTATCCACTACAACTCTTTGATTTTTGTTTTCTTTTGGTAGTTGATTCAAGGTTTACAATATACTCCTTTGACTTACCACAGTCTGCCACCAAGCGACATTATATCACTACTATGAGAATCTTCCACTAGTGTACGTCCATTTCTCTCCTCCTAGCCTTTGTGTTATTGTTGCCATATGTTATACTATTACATATATTCCAACCACCACATCATGTTGTTATGTTTATTTAAACACTCATTTTTAAAGTAACTTCTGTATTATCCATGTAATTACTATTTCTAATGTTTTTGCATTCCTTTTTGTAGATTCCCTATTTCCATCTGGTATCATTTTTTTCTGCCTGAAGGACTCCCTATCATATCTTTTATAGTGTGGGTGTGCTAGTGATTTCTACTTTCAGCTTTCATATTAAAAAATGTATTTATTTGTTTCATTTGAAGATTTTTTGGCTAGACATAAACTTTTATGTTAATTGTTTTTTATTTTACTTCAGTATGTTAAATATTTTGTCATACTATCCTTTTTTAACTTGCACTGTTTCTGATAAGAAATCTGTTGTCACCCTTATCTTCAGTCCTTTGCAAGTAACCTGCCTTCTGGATGCCTTTAAATTTTTCTCCTTATCTATCTCTTTCTCTGGATTTGAGTGCTTGATCATGCTATGCCTTAGTGCAGTTTTCTTAATTTCTCTTATGCATGGTATGCATTGAGCTTCTTTGGGTCTCTGAATTTATGATTTTCTCAAAATTGAAAGAATTTAGGCCACTTCTCCAAATATGTTTTTCCTATGTCTCCCTCTCTCTCATTCCTTTAGAGATTCCAATTACAAATATATTAAATTGCTTGAAATTGTCCCAGAGGTCACAGGTTCTATGCTAAATTTTTTCCCCATAATTATTCTTTTTTCAGTTTCATTTTGGATAATTTTTATTGCTACTTTATTATGGTCACTGATCTTGTGTCTGTGGGTGTGTGTGCAATGTCAAATCTGTTATTGATGACATTCAGTGCATTTTATGTCTTGGAGATTATAGGTTTCTATCTCTAGAGTTTTTATCTTGGTCTCTTACATGTCTTTCATGTTTCTTGTTAAACTTTTTAAATTTGTCCTTATCTACTAGTTCTAACAACTGTATAAGTTCTGTACTGGTTTCAGTTGATTGATTTCCCCCCTCATTTTACATTGTATTTTTAAGATTCTTATATATAATTCAGTTGGGCTGAACATCTTTGTATTCTTATGAATATTCTTGTGCTTTGTTCTGAGATGCAGTTAAGTTACTTGGAAATTGTTTGATCCCTTTAAGTCTTCTTTTTAAGGTTTGTTAGATGAGACCAAAGCCATGTTTAATTTAGGGCTGACTAGTCCCACTGCTGAGGTAGGAAACTTCTGAGTACTCCACCCAATGTCTCATGCATTCTGAGGTTTTCTTCTCTGACGGGTAGAAACAGACATTATTCCCAGCCATGGGTGACCACCAAGTACCACATCCCCTAATCCTCATGAAAGACTCTGAAACTAATTTTCAGCTGCTGGATTGTTTCCTGGAACGGGCCACTGAGTCTTCTGGGACCCTGCCTCGTCATCGATTAACATGGATGCTCAGGTATCAAATCACAGAACCTACAAAGAAATAAAGCATAACTGTGGCCTACTTACTCAAAACCTCATGAAGCTAGTATTTTAAACTGACAGTTTTGGCCCTCTTTGATAGAAAACCAACATTTATAACATACCGGTAGAAGTGTCAGGTGGTCTTTTTGTCCACTCAAAATCTGTTCTTTCATTGTTTTCCTAGACCGAGATGTAAGATGGCTATATTCAGTAAAATCAATATATGAGTTATTAAGTTGAGATGACTACAAGCATTTCACAGATGGTATGGAAGGGGATGTGGAATTAAGCTTTATATAGAGTCAATTACTCTTGACAGACATTCCACATTCTATACCTGAGAGTTATCATTATGTCCATAAATTTGGAATAAGGCCAACCCCTGGGAGACTATTTTCTGTGGGTAATCTGAATAAAGTCAGTATACACCGAAGGCAATAGAACAGTGGTGTTTTTCAAACGGTCCCTGACCTGAACAGTAATACTTGCCACAGAGCAAACTGAGAGGTCACAAAGTCTATCTCTTCAACTGTGATTTCAACTAAAACAGAACTCTTTATTCAAATAGCTTTTTAAACAAAATACATAATTAGAGCAAGATATAAAAATACATAAATACCTAAGCAAAATGACATGTGTTATTCTCAAATTCACGGCTTCTCATCTGAAGTGTACATGTCACCGAGGGATCATCTAGGGATCTTGTTAAAAATACAGATTCAGAGTCAGTAGGAGCAGGATGGGTTTCAGTTCTGCATTCTAACAAGCTACCAGGCCATACGAATGCTGCTGGTCCACAGAGCATTTCAGCAGCGAGACTTTGGGTGTTTTAAAATTTTCAGAATCCATGACATTAGCCCCAGAGATTCTTATACATCTAAAATCAAGCCCAGATCTCTGGATTTCTAACAAACGCTTCAGATGATTCTGATACAGATGGTCTCCTGAGCCACAATTAGAGAAATGCTACTCTCGTACAATTACCAGATTTCCCAGGTTTTACTGAAGCATTGCTTTCAACTTCAACCAGATGTCTCCAGAGAGAAATGTGCAATACTCCTCAAATCTACTTCTGGAACACTAAGAGTAAATCAGTGTCCAACGCAATGGACAAATAAATAAAAGCGCGGCCAAAGAAGTGGGTGAGATTTTGGCTACTTATTCCCACTCTTAGTGTCAAAATACATATCATCTCTGAAAAATTTTGCAATATTAATAAAAGCAGTTTAACTTACTTATGTTATTTTTTTCCAAACTTTTTTGAACATGGAATCTTCCACCTCCCTTCTCCTATATATTTGGCTTAATAGCCTACAGCTAAAGTCAATAGTTTGGAGAACTCTATGCTCCAGGCCATAAACAAAGTGATATTTTAGAGTGTCAAATGGTGTCTAAGAGCACCTTTAGACTTTTTTTTAAAGGCTTCTGCTTCCTCTGTTTTTCTGTTCAGCACTCTTGCTTTTTGACATCTTCATTCTTACCTGCGTCTTTACTTTGGAAAAACAACTGCCCTCCAGTCAAGAAGGCTGGCAGAAATCAGAACAGAGAACAAATCTGTGAGGTAATGTAATACTCTGATCTTAGTTAAATGCTCAAATGTACTTCTTCTAATCAAAAATAATTCTACCCTTTTAAAGTCAAAATCCTCCTTTAAATACACATAAAAATGCTTATTTGCCTGTTGCAAAGCTAACTTCCTAAATTCCCTTGTGATCAAAGTGAACTAAGTCCTTTAAAAACTTCCACATCACTTTTGCAATTATAAATCCAAGTTGCAAGATCATAATGCTTAAAAAGTGTATCTAAGCAGAATTCAAGTTTTGGTTTTAGGTTTTTTTTTTTTTTCATTGTCCAACATAAGAACATAATCTGGAGTGGAAAAATGAAAAAGATTTCTTGTACTCGCCTCATACTTGTGAATCAATGGTTTCTATCCCTTTCTCAGAACTAGATTTTAAAACAAATAATAAGAGATATAAAGTTATTCCTCTACATTCTCCTTGGATATGAAGCACTTTGCAGCATCCCCAGGGCCTCCCCCTAGACCTATTTTCTCCTATCATTTCCTGCTATTCCTGAAACCACAGTGGTGTTTTAGAATTATAAGTCCCTAGACAGGAAGAAGGAAGGATGAAAAGAGCTATTTTGTATTGCCCCTGAAGCATTTAACAGATCAACATGCATCTCCCAATCTCTTCTTCAAGAGCCCTCAGAAAGTCACTTATGTGTGAAAGATGTGGTATCAACACTTTATAGAGTTTGTTCCACTGAATTCTCTTCCAACAGTTACTCTTGATGTAGGTGTTTTCATCATCAGTCAGTTCAGTCGCTCAGTCATGTCTGACTCTTTGCAACCCCATGGACTGCAGCACGCCAGGCCTCCCTGTCTATCACCAACTCCAGGAGTTTAGTCAAACTCATGTCGACTGAGTCAGTGATGCCATCCAACCATCTCATCCTCTGTCGTCCCCTTCTCCTCCTGCCTTCAATCTTTCCCAGCATCACGGTCTTTTCCAATGAATCAGTTCTTCACATCAGGTGACCAAAGTATTGGAGTTTCAGCTTCAGCATCAGTCCTTCCAATGAATATCCATGACTGATTTCCTTTAGAATTGACTGGTTGGATCCCCTTGCAGTCCAAGGGACTCTCAAGAGTCTTCTCCAACACCACAGTTCAAAAGTTTCAAGTCTTCGGCACTCAGTTTTCTTTACGGTCCAACTCTCACATCCATACATGACTACTAGAAAAGCCAAAGCTTTGACTAGACAGACCTTTGTTGTCAAAGTAATGTCTCTGCTTTTTAATATGCTGTCTAGGTTGGTCATAACTTATCTTCCAAGGAGCAAGCGTCTTTTAATTTTATGGCGGCAATCACCAACTACAGTCATTTTGGAGCCCCAAAAAATAAATTTTCTCACTGTTTCCACTGTTTCCCAATCTATTTGCCATGAAGTGATAGGACCAGATGCCATGGCCTTAATTTTCTGAATGTTGAATTTTAAGCCAACTTTTCACTCTCCTTTTTCACTTTCATCAAGAGGCTCTTTAGTTCTTTGCTTTCTGCCATAAGTGTGGTGTCATTTGCATATCTGAGGTTATTGATATTTATCCTGGCAATGTTGATTCCAGCTTGTGCTTCATCATACCCATTCACATATGAGAAAACCAAGGCACAAAGAGGTTAGTTAACTTGTTCAATAAATTGTTCAAAGTCAAGTGGACAAGCTAGAATTTTAACCCACAGCTATCTAACAAGTTCAGGCTCTCAGCCTCTATGCTTCACACCTTCACCCCCTTTTCCAAAGGCACAGACTATCTGATTATCAGTGTCTCCATAAATGACCCTGCCCCAGTCAACCACAGCTTTGAGTCTCCAGAGCCCAGGCTAGTGTGTAACCCAAGATATGGAGAGGGAGAGGTTCTTGGTATCTGTGTGACTTTTACCTTGACCTGATTATCTGAGGATTACAGCTTTCAGTGAGTGTAGAAAAACTGTAAGAATCTTAGGCAGAATGACTCCCCAGTGATGTCCACATACTAGTCTCCAGAACCTATGAATATGTTATTCTATATAGCAAAATACTTTACTTTGTTATTCTTTATAGCAAAAGACATTACTTTCCAACAAAGGTTCATCTAGTCAAGGTTATGGTTTTTCCAGTAGTCATGTATGGATGTGAGAGTTGGACTATAAAGAAAGCTGAGCACTGAAGAACTGATGCTTTTGAACTGTGGTGTTGGGAGAAGACTCTTGAGAGTCCCTTGGACTGCAAGGAGATCCAACCAATCCATCCCAAAGGAAATCAGTCCTGAATATTCATTGATGCTGAAGCTGAAACTCCAATACTTTGGTCACCTGATGCAAAGAGCTGACTTATTTGAAAAGACCTTGATGCTGAGAAAGGCAGGAGGAGGAGGTGACGACAGAGGATGAGATGGTTGGATGGCATCACTGACTCAATGGACATGAGCTTGAGTGGACTCCGGGAGTTGGTGATAGACAGGGAGGCATTGCGTGCTGCAGTCCATGGGGTTGCAAAGAGTCAGACATGACTGAGTGACTGAACTGATATAGCAAAATCATGTTTGCATATGTGATTAAAAGCATGTGCCTTGAGATAAGGAGATTAGCCTAGATTATCCAGATCAGCTCAACCTAATCACATGAGTCCCTAAAAGCAAAGAACATCTTTCCCAGCTGAGTTAGGGAAGAATTAGAAAGATGGGACATGAGAAGGACTTAATCCAGCCTTGCTGGCTTGAAGACAGAGGGAGGAGGACACAGGTCAAGGAAAACAATGGCTTCTAGAGGCTGGAAACAACCTCAGTTTACAGCAAGAAAATAGGGACCTCAATCCTGTAACCGCAAAGAACTGAACTCTGCCAATAGCTCGAATGAGCAAGGAAACAGATTCCTCCCTAGAGTAAGGAAGGAAGTCCTGCCAACACTGATTTCAACCCAGTAAGACCCATACCAGGCTTCTGACCAACAGAAACATAAGATAATAAAGTGTTCTCTTTTAAGATAATAAGTTTGTTGTAATTTTTAAATGTATTTTTATTTTTAATTGAAGGATAGTTGCTTTACAATGCTGTGTCGGCTTCATTTGCTAGAGCAGTAATAGAAAATTAATACAGATTTTGGCACCTAGAAGTGAAGTGCTACTATGTGTGCAGGTGTATAACTCACCCCATCATGCCTGACTCTTTTCGAACCCCAAGCCCACCAATCTCCTCTCTCCATGGAATTTTTCAGGCAAGAATGCTGGAGGGGGTTGCCGTTTCCTACTCCAGGGCATCTTCCTGACCCAGGGATCAAACCCGCATCTCTTGGGTCTCCTGCATGGGTAGGCAGATTCTTATCACTGAGCCGCCTGGTAAGCCTGAAATGCACTATGACAAATACCTTAAAATGCATAAGTGGCTTTGGAGATGGGCAATGGGTAGAGACTAGAAGAATTTTAAGGAGAGAAGTAGCCTTGGTCACCTTGAACAGTCTTAGCATTGATAAAAATATGAATGTCAAAGACTCTGCTGGTGAGGACTCAGAAGAAAGTGAGAAGCATTACAGAAAAACCCAAACTGCCTTAGAGAACACCTGACTCAAGATGAACAGACTGTTGGTAGAAATATGGGCATTAAGGACGCCAGTGGGTACTCAGAAGGAAGTGAGAAACATGTTATAGAAAACTGGGGAGTAAGATGTTATACAGTGACAGAAAGTTTAGCAGTGGTTTTCTGCACTTCAGTGGAAAGCAGAACTCACAAACAACCCTGGATATTTAAATATTTCCAAGCAAAATGTTGAAGGTGCAACCTGGTTTTTTCTTGATGCTTATTGTAAAATATGAGAGGAGAGAAACAAATTGAGGGGAAAACTGATAAAGGAAAAAAAAAGCAAGACTGAATGATCTGGGAATTTCTAGGCCTCCCCAGATGGCACAAGATGCTAAAATTAAAAGAATCACACTCAGGAAAGGGTACTCTAGAGAAAAAGCCAAGGGTGTGACTGTACTACATCTGGTTAATTGAGCAGGAAGCTCAAATTTTCAGGTTTGAAAACTCAGTCAAAAAAGGCTCTTTGACTAGTAAGGACCTACAGTTTAGCACAGGGAACTCTACTCACTACTTTGTAATCGCCTATATGGGAGAAGAATCTAAAAATGAGTGGATATATGTTTATGTATATAAACATATACATATGTCTACACACAGACATCACCAGATGGTCAACACCAAAATCAGATTGATTATATTCTTTGCAGTCAAAGATGGAGAAGTCAGCAAAAAAGATGGATACAAAGATCTGTATCCAAAGATGGATACAGTCAGCAAAAATAAGACCAGGAACTGAGTATGGCTCAGATCATGAACTCTTTATTGTCAAATTCAGACTTAAGTTGAAGAAAGTAGGGAAAACCACTAGACCATTCAGGTATGACCTAAATCAAATCCCTTACAATTATACAGTAGAAGTGAGAAATAGACTTAAGGGACTAGATCTGATAGACAGAGTGCCTGATGAACTATGGACAAAGTTTCATGACATTGTACAGGAGACAGGGATCAAAAAAAAAAAAAAAAAGGAGACAGGGACCAAGACCATCCCCAAGAAAAAGAAATGTAAGAAAGCAAAATGGCTGTCTGAGGAGGCCTTAACAAATAGTTGTGAAAAGAAGAGAAGTGAAAAGCAATGGAGAAAAGGAAAGATATATCCATTTGAAAGCAAAGTTCCAAAGACTAGCAAGGAGAGATAAGAAAGCCTTCCTCAGTGATCAGTGCAAAGAAATTGAGGAAAACAACAAAATGGGAAAGACTAGAGATCTCTTCAAGAAAATTAGAGATACCAAGGGAACATTTCATGCAAAGACAGGCTTATAAAGGACAGAAATGGTATGGATTGAACAGAAGCAGAAGATATTAAGAAGAGGTGGCAAGAATACACAGAAGAACTGTACAAAAAAGGTCTTCATGGGGGGGGGGGGAGGAGCCACGATGGCAGAGGAGTAGGACGGGGAGACCACTTTCTCTCCTACAAATTCATCAAAAGAATAACTGAATGCAGAGCAAACTTCACAAAACAACTTCTGATCGCTAGCTGAGGTCATCAGGCACCCAGAAAAGCAGCCCATTGTCTTCGAAAGGAGGTAGGACAAATTGTAAAAGATAAAAAGTGAGACAAAAGAGCTAAGGACGGAGATCCGTCCCGGGAAGGGAGTCTTAATAAGGGACGTTTCCAGACACCGGGAAACCCTCGCACTGGTGGGCCTGGGGGAAGTGTTTGAATCTTGGAGGGCAACCTGACTGGGAGAGAAACAATAAATAAAACCCACAGATTACGAGCCTAAAAGCAACTCCCAGCAGAAAAGTACTCCAGACACCCGCATCCGCCACCAGTAAGTGGGGGCGGAACAGAGAGGAGCGGGCGGCATTGCTTGGGGTAGGGTCCGGGCCTGAGTGCCCTGAGGACAATCGGAGGGAGCTTTTGTGAGTTGCCAACTTGAACTGTGGGAGAGCAAAAGAGAGAGAGAAAATTAACCGGCCGGAACACACTGCCGGCCGTTCGCAGAACAAAGGGATCAAGATTCTGATGGTCTACGTCCGCCGGGAGGGTCTCGGCGAGACACTAGCTACCTGAATAAGAGTCCACCTCCACCCGCCTGTGTCAGGGCGGAAATGAGGCCCTGAAGAGACTGGCAAACAGAAGCCAAATAAACAAAGGGAACCGCTACAGAAGGGACCGGTGCAACAGATTAAAATCCCTGTAGAAAACACCGACTACACCGGAAGGGGCCTGTAGATACCGAGAAGTGTAAGCTGGAACGAGGAGCTATCTGAAACTGAGCCGAACCCACACTGACCGCAACACCTCCAGAGAAATTCCTAGATATATTTTCACTTTTTTTTTTTTTAAGTAAGAAAAAAAAATTTTTTTTTAATTTTTTCGCTTTTATTTTCCTTTAAAATTCCCTATTACTCCCCCATTACTCCTTAACTTTCATTTTCATAGATTTTTATGATTTTTTTAATTAGGGAAAAATTTTTTTTCTTTTTTTCTCTTTTTTCTTCTTTTTTTTCCTTTTTCTCTTCTATTTTCTATTTTTCTTTTTCTCTTATTTCTTTTAAAGTCCTCTAGTACTCCTCTACTACTCCTTAATTTTCATTTTCAGTACACTATAACCTTACCAAAAAAAAAAAAAGAAGAGAAGCCCTATTTTTAAACTGAACTTTATATATATTTCTAAAATTTTTTGTGTGTGTGTTTTGGTTTTTGTTTCTAATATAGTATTTTTAAGAGTCTAACCTCTACTCTAGATTTTTAATTTTTGTTTTTCAGTATATGATATAAATTGTGAACATTTAAGAATCCAATATTCAGTTCCCATTTTTATTCAGGAGTGTGTTGATTATTCTCTCCCAATCTTGACTCTCTGTTTTCTACCTCAGAACACCTCTATTTCCTCCTTTCCCCTTCTCTTCCCAATCCAATCCTGTGAATCTTTGTGGGTGTCTGGGCTACAGAGAACACTCTGGGAACAGACAACTGCGTAGATCTGTCTCTCTCCTCTTGAGTCTCCCTTTTTCTCCTCATGCTCATCTCTATCTCCCTCCTCCCTCTCCTCTTCTTCATGTGACTCTGTGAACCTCTCTGGGAGTCCCTAATGGGGGAGAATCTTATTGCCATTAACCTAGAAGTTTTATTATCAGTGCTGTATAGTTGGAGAAGTCCTGAGACCACTGGAAGAATAAAACTGAGATCCAGAGGCAGGAGGCTTAAGACCAAAACCTGAGAACACCAGAAAAGTCCTGACTACATGGAACTTTAAGTAATAAGAGACCGTCCAAAAGCCTCCATACCTACACTGAAACCAACCACCACCCAAGAGCCAATAAGTTTTAGAGCAAGTCATACCACGCAAATTCTCCAGCAACACAGGAGCATAGCCCCGAACGTCAACATACAGGCTGCCCAAGGTCACACCTAACACATAGACCCATCTCAAAACTCATTACTGGGCACACCATTGCTCTTCAAAGAGAAGAAATCAAGTTCCACACACCAGAACACCGACGCAAGCTTCCCTAACCAGGAAACCTTGACAAGCCAATCGTCTAACCCCACCCACTGGGTAAAACCTCCACAATAAAAAGGAACCACAGACCTCCAGAATACAGAAAGCCCATTCCAGACACAGCAATCTAAACAAGATGAAAAGGCAGAGAAATACCCAACAGGCAAAGGAACATGAAAAGTGCCCACCAAGTCAAACAAAAGAGGAGGAGATAGGGAATCTACCTGAAAAAGAATTTAGAATAATGATAATAAAAATGATCCAAAATCTTGAAAACAAAATGGAGTTACAGATAAATAGCCTGGAGACAAAGATTGAAAAGATGCAAGAAATGTTTAATAAAGAACTAGAAGAAATAAAAAAGAGTCAATTAAAAATGAATAATGCAATGAATGAGATCAAAAACACTCTGGAGGGAACAAAGAGTAGAATAACGGAGACAGAAGATAGGATAAGTGAGGTAGAAGATAAAATGGTGGAAATAAATGAAGCAGAGAGGAAAAAAGAAAAAAGAATCAAAAGAAATGAGGACAACCTCAGGGACCTCTGGGACAATGTGAAACGCCCCAACATTCTAATCATAGGAGTCCCAGAAGAAGAAGACAAAAAGAAAGGCCATGAGAAAATACTCGAGGAGATAATAGCTGAAAACTTGCCTAAAATGGGGAAGGAAATAGCCACCCAAGTCCAAGAAACCCAGAGAGTCCCAAACAGGATAAACCCAAGGCGAAACACCCAAAGACACATATTAATCAAATTAACAAAGATCAAACACAAAGAACAAATACTAAAAGCAGCAAGGGAGAAACAACAAATAACACACAAAGGGATTCCCATAAGGATAACAGCTGATCTATCAATAGAAACCCTCCAGGCCAGAAGGGAATGGCAGGACATACTGAAAGTAATGAAAGAGAATAACCTACAACCTAGATTACTGTACCCAGCAAGGATCTCATTCAGATATGAAGGAGACTTCAAAAGCTTTACAGACAAGCAAAAGCTGAGAGAATTCAGCACCACCAAACCAGCTCTTCAACAAATGCTAAAGGATCATCTCTAGACAGGAAATGCAGAAAGGTTGTATAAACGTGAACCCAAAACAACAAAGTAAATAGCAATGGGACCACACCTTTCAATAATTACCTTAAATGTAAATGGGTTGAATGCCCCAACCAAAAGACAAAGATTGGCTGAATGGATACAAAAACAAGACCCCTATATATGCTGTCTACAAGAGACCCACCTCAAAACAAGAGACACATACAGACTAAAAGTGAAGGGCTGGAAAAAATATTTCATGCAAACGGAGACCAAAAGAAAGCAGGAGTCGCAATACTCATATCAGATAAAATAGACTTTCAAATAAAGGATGTGAAAAGAGACAAAGAAGGACACTACATAATGATCAAAGGATCAATCCAAGAAGAAGATATAACAATTATAAATATATATGCACACAACATAGGAGCACTGCAATATGAATGGCAAACGCTAACGAGTTTGAAAGAGGAAATTAATAGTAACACAATAATAGTGGGAGACTTTAATACCCCACTCACAACTATGGATAGATCAACTAAACAGAAAATTAACAAGGAAACACAAACCTTAAATGACACAATGGACCAGCTAGACCTAATTGATATCTATAGGACATTTCACCCCAAAACAATCAACTTCACCTTTTTCTCAAGTGCACATGGAACCTTCTCCAGAATAGATCACATCCTGGGCCATAAATCTGGTCTTGGAAAATTCAGAAAAATTGAAATCATTCCAGTCATCTTTTCTGACCACAGTGCAGTAAGATTAGATCTCAATTACAGGAAAAAAATTGTTAAAAATTCAAACATATGGAGGCTAAATAACACGCTTCTGAATAACCAACAAATCATAGAAGAAATCAAAAAAGAAATCAAAATATGTATAGAAATGAATGAAAATGAAAACACAACAACCCAAAACCTATGGGACACTGTAAAAGCAGTGCTAAAGGGAAGGTTCATAGCATTACAGGCTTACATCAAGAAACAAGGAAAAAGCCAAATAAATAACCTAACTCTACACCTAAACCAATTAGAGAAGGAAGAAATGAAGAACCCCAGGGCTAGCAGAAGGAAAGAAATCTTAAAAATTAGGGCAGAAATAAATGCAAAAGAAACTAAAGAGACCATAGCAAAAATCAACAAAGCTAAAAGCTGGTTTTTTGAAAAAATAAACAAAATTGACAAACCATTAGCAAGACTCATTAAGAAACAAAGAGAGAAGAACCAAATTAACAAAATTAGAAATTAAAAGGGTGAGATCACAACAGACAACACTGAAATACAAAGGATCATAAGAGACTACTACCAGCAGCTCTATGCCAATAAAATGGACAACTTGGATGAAATGGACAAATTCTTAGAAAAGTATAACTTTCCAAAACTGAACCAGGAAGAAATAGAAGATCTTAACAGACCCATCACAAGCAAGGAAATCGAAACTGTAATCAAAAATCTTCCAGCAAACAAAAGCCCAGGACCAGATGGCTTCACAGCTGAATTCTACCAAAAATTTAGAGAAGAGCTAACACGTATCTTACTCAAACTCTTCCAGAAAATTGCAGATGAAGGTAAACTTCCAAACTCATTCTATGAGGCCACCATCACCATAATTCCAAAACCAGACAAAGATGCCACAAAAAAAAGAAAACTACAGGCCAATATCACTGATGAACATAGATGCAAAAATCCTTAACAAAATTCTAGCAAACAGAATCCAACAACTTATTAAAAAAATCATACACTATGACCAAGTGGGCTTTATCCCAGGAATGCAAGGATTCTTTAATATCCGCAAACCAATCAATGTAATACACCACATTAACAAATTGAAAGATAAAAACCATATGATTATCTCAATAGATGCAGAGAAAGCCTTTGACAAAATTCAGCACTCGTTTATGATTAAAACTCTCCAGAAAGCAGGAATAGAAGGAACATACCTCAACATAATAAAAGCTATATATGACAAACCCACAGCAAGCACCACCCTCAATGGTGAAAAATTGAAAGCATTTCCCCTGAAATCAGGAACAAGACAAGGGTGCCCACTCTCACCACTACTATTCAACATAGTGTTGGAAGTTTTGGCCACAGCAATCAGAGCAGAAAAAGACATAAAAGGAATCCAGATAGGAAAAGAAGAAGTGAAATTCTTGCTGTTTGCAGATGACATGATCCTCTACATAGAAAACCCTAAAGACTCTTCCAGAAAATTACTAGAGCTAATCAATGAATATAGTAAAGTTGCAGGATATAAAATTAACACACAGAAATCCCTTGCATTCCTATATACTAACAATGAAAAAACAGAAAGAGAAATTAAGGAAACAATACCATTCACCATTGCAACAAAAAGAATAAAATACTTAGGAGTATATCTACCTAAAGAAACAAAAGACCTATACATAGAAAACTATAAAACACTGATGAAAGAAATCAAAGATTCAAATGAATTCTTTTTATAGCTGAATAATATTCCATGGTGTATATGTACCACAGCTTCCTTATCCATTCATCTGCTGATGGGCATCTAGGTTGAATCAGTTCTAATGAGATGAATGAAACTGGAGCCCATTATACAGAGTGAAGTAAGCCAGAAAGATAAAGAACATTACAGCATACTAACACATATATATGGAATTTAGAAAGATGGTAACGATAACCCTATATGGAAAAAAGAAAAAGAGACACAGAAGTACAGAACAGACTTTTGAACTCTGTGGGAGAAGGTGAGGGTGGAATGTTTCGAAAGAACAGCATGTATATTATCTATGGTGAAACAGATCACCAGCCCAGGTGGGATGCATGAGACAAGTGCTCGGGCCTGGTGCACTGGGAAGACCCAGAGGAGTCGGGTGGAGCGGGAGGTGGGAGGGGGGATCGGGATGGGGAATACGTGTAACTCTATGGCTGATTCATGTCAATGTATGACAAAACCCACTGAAATGTTGTGAAGTAATTAGCCTCCAACTAATAAAAAAAATTAATAAAAAAAAAAAGGTCTTCATGATCCAGATAATCACAATGGTGTGATCACTCACCTAGAGCCAGACATCCTGGAATGTGAAGTCAAGTGGGCCTTAGGAAGCATCACTATGAACAAAGCTAGTGGAGGTGATGGAATTCCAGTTGAGATAATTCAAATCCTAAAAGATGATGCTGTGAAAGTGCTACACTTAATACGCCAGAAAATTTGGAAAACTCAGCAGTGGTCAGAGGACTGAAAAGGTCAGTTTTCTTTCCAATCCCAAAAAGGGCAATGGCCAAGAATGCTAAAACTACCACACAATCACACTCATCTCACAAGCTAGTAAAGTAATGCTTAAAATTCTCCAAGCCAGGTGTGGACCATGAACTTCCAGATGTTCAAGTTGGTTTTAGAAAAGGCAGGTAAACGAGAGATCAAATTGCCAACATTCGCTGGATCATCACAAAAGCAAGAGAGTTCCAGAAAAACATCTACTTCTGCTTTGTTGACTATGCCTGACCAGGGATTGAACTAGGGCCCCCTGGTGTGGACCATGAACTTCCAGATGTTCAAGTTGGTTTTAAAAAAGGCAGGTGAACCAGAGATCAAATTGCCAACATTCGCTGGATCATCACAAAAGCAAGAGAGTTCCAGAAAAACATCTACTTCTGCTTTGTTGACTATGCCTGACCAGGGATCGAACTTGGGCCCCCTGCACTGACAGCACACAGTCCCAGCCCCTGGACTACCAAGTCCTGCAACAGGTAACTTCTTTCTGCACTTCTTCCTTTACTTTCTGCACAGGTTCACAGATGGAAAGGAACTGTCCTCCAGGGTGGATCATATTCATAGTTTCCCCATAGTGAATTTGGATAATTTAGATGAGCT
This sequence comes from Muntiacus reevesi, assembly GCF_963930625.1. NCBI lineage: Eukaryota > Metazoa > Chordata > Mammalia > Artiodactyla > Cervidae > Muntiacus > Muntiacus reevesi. The sequence goes on along the minus strand of NC_089250.1, from coordinate 183,763,462 downwards.
GATGAGATTTTGGACTCCGGGTTTATGAGCTGTCCAATACAGTAGCCACTAGCCACATAGGCGATTGACCATTTAAAATTGATTACTGTTGTCTAGCATGACTGAGTAACTGGAGGTTTAATTTTATTTAAATCAATTGTATACGTCTAAGTAGCTGCACATGGCTATTGATTACCATATTGGTCAACACAGTTCCGTAATTTACTTCTCTCCTGTCTCCCCCAAGTAGAATATAAAATATATGAGAATAGCTATTTTTGTCTTTTTTGCTTACTATGATTTCCCAAGCACACAGAACTGGCTCATAGTAAGCCCTCAATGAATATTCTGAGTGAATGAATGTTTATTCCACTATCCTGAACATTTGTCATTTTCAGTGGCCACAGAGCATCTGCAGCCTCCTCCTCGTGTTTAAGAAATCCCTTCCTGGAAGGAGTGGGTGGGATGAATTGAGAGAATAGCATGAATATATATTTCACAAAAGTGAAAGTTGCTCAGTCGTGTTGACTCTCTGCGACCCCACGGACTATACAGTCCCTGGCATTCTCTAGGCCAGAATACTGGAGTGGGTAGCCTATCCCTTTTCCAGTGGATCTTCCCGGCCCAGGAATCGAACCAGGGTCTCCTGCCTTGTAGGCGAATTCTTTACCAACTGAGCTATCAGGGAAGCCCAATTGTATGTAAATTAGATAGCTACTGGGAAGCTGCTATGGGCTTCCCAGGTGGCGCTAATGAAAAAGAACCCACCTGCCAATGCAGGAGACATAAGAGATGCAGGTTCCATCCCTGGGTCGGGAAGATTCCCCCAGAGAGGGACATGGCAATCCACTCCAATATTCTTGCCTGGAGAACCCCATGGACATAGGAGCGTGGTAGGACATGCGACCTGGTAGGTCGCAAAGAGTGGGACATGACTGAGGCAACCTAGCAAGCCAGCACAGGAAGCTGAGGTGTAGCCCAGGGAGCTCCGCTCGGTGCCCTGTGACGACAGGGAGCGGACAGTGGGGGTGGGGGTGAGGGCGGGAGGGAAGTACAAGAGGGAGGGGCTATATGTATACATATAGCTGATTCACATCACTACATGGCAGAAACTAACACAATTAAAGCCATTTAAAAAATAAGAATAAATTTAATTAAAAAAATACCCTCTTATTGTGACTAATTTAATGGTACAATTTTAGGTAACGACCCTGCTACAGGGCCTCTTCCTTTCCATCTGTGAACCTGTGCAGAAAGTAAAGAAAGAAGTGCAGAAAGAAGTTACCTGTTGCAGGACTTGGTAGTCCAGGGGCTGGGACTACAAAGGAATTCCATCTCAGGAATTCCTGTTCTCCAAAATCACCCTGCATCCCTTTCCATCTCTTGCATCTAAGAGCTCTAATGAGAACCCCTACCCAGTTCACCTTGGGAGAAGGTATTCAGCTCCACTTCCAAACCACACCACAAACCAAATCACACACACCAACCACCCAGGCCACATCACACTTGGCGAGCTAATCACTCTGATGGGTTCAGAATTTTCCCAGTAACCTTGAAACACATTCCGCACAGTCGTTTTACAAGGCCGATTAATCTAATTGATTTCCAGAATTAGGATCTTCGAGAACCCAGTTATTTTAAAATCAATCTTCATCAGGAGTTGATAATACCTCATCCATGCTGAGATGGCTACTGAGGCTCAGGAGGGATTTCAGCCAAGCCTCTATTTGAAGTTGTCATGAAGCCTGCTCAGACTTTAAATGTTCTGTTCATCTCCGGTGCGCGCACATACACACACACAAGCGTGAACACGCCACCAACAGAAAAATGTGTTTTCAAGCAAGGAGCCTCCCTCGGTCTACCTGCAGCAGCCCATCATCTCCTCCGCAGCAAGATTATCCACACTGAAGGGTAACTCTCACCATTCCCATCACGAGTATTTATTAAGGCACATTTCCTCTTGGAATTGGCTCAGCAGCTATCATAAACCCTATTAAAACATAACGCTTGTTTCTCAAAACATCAGTGTTCAATCTCTGTGATTCGGCTTAACATTTCAAATCTGAGGCTTGCAAGAGGGGCTCAGTGAACTGCCTTCATGCACCAGCACAAATTCACCAGCCCCTGGGCCCAGATAAAGAGGGTTCACCTCGCTTCTAAATGTGTCTGCCTTCCTCTTTTGCCTCCTTCTCCTACTTGAGATGAGAAATGTGGCTTCAGCTGCTCTCTTCACCTTTGCTGAACTTTTAGGGGCAAAACAAGAAAATTTCTGAAGCATGTGCATGTATGTGTGCTCAGTTGCTTCAGTTACGTCCAATTCTTCACAACCCCATGGGCTGTAAACTGCCAGGCTCCTCTGTCCATGGAATTCTCCAGGCAAGAATATTAGAATGGGTTGCCATTTCCTTCTCCAGGGGATCTTCCTGACCCAGGGACTGAACCCGTGCCTCTTGTGTTTCCTGTATTATCAGGCGGATTCTTTACCACTAGCGCCACCTGGGAAGCCCAGAAGCTACTACATTTGAGTCTTTTTCCAGTGTGTTCTCTTATAAACTCACTGCAACACAAACTTAAAAATAAAAAAGAGGGGGGGAGGATATAATTAATTCAAATGCTTTAGCTCCTCAGTCATCACTATGAAGACCTGGGAAGCATTTAACAACACTGCTTCCATGTCTCCCAGATCATCCATATCAAGGTCACTAGGTGAAAAAGGAAAGGGAGGAACCCACTCAGGGGCTAGGCATGCACTGCACAGGCTTCACAACCCTGCCCACAGCTATCTCTGCCTGCTACACCATCCATCACCCCAATTCACCCTGACCCAGGAGGGCCTGGATGAATTAGGATCCCTGGGCAGAGACATTGACAAAGCATCAACCTCAGGCCTGTATCTGAGCCAGCAAACTCAGAGCATGGTAGTGGAAAATGCAGATGACTGTTAGAACCTTGAAGGGAGAATTTTTATGTTGGCCACAATTCACCTGTTCATTCCTTTAATACACCCAGCGCCCTGCAGATCCACTCCCAAAAGCTCTGCTCCTCAAGTCTCAGGATGCATCTGACTTGCCTGGGGATCTTGTTGAAATGCAGCTTCTGATCAGTAAGCCTGGGACAGGGTTTGCAGTTCTGCATTTCTAACAAGCTCCCAGCTAAGCTGCTGAGTAGGAAGGCCTCAAGAACTTACAATCGAGAACAGTGGTTCTTGACGAAGGGTAATTTTGTCCCCCAAGAACGTTTGGAATATTCAGAGACATCTCTGGTTGTCAGGACTGGACTAAGCGAGTGCTGTATGCATGCTAGGGTGCTTCAGTCATGTCTGACTCTTTGCAAACCTGTGGACTGCAGCCCCCCAGGCTCCTCTGTCCCTGGGATTCTCCAGGCAAGAATACTGGAGTGGACTGCCATGCCCTTCTCCTGGATCTTCCCAATCAAGGGATCAGACTCGCATCTCTTATGTCTCCTGCATTAGCAGGTGGCTTCTTTACCACTAGTACCACCTGGAAAGCCCAAGAGAGTGTTCAGTTCAGTTCAGTAGCTTACTCGTGTCAGACTCTGCGACCCAACGGACTGCAGTACGCCAGGCTTCCCTGTCCGTCACCAACTCCTGGAGCTTGCTCAGACTCATGTCCATTGAGTCGGTGATGTCCTCCCACCATCTCTTCCTCTGTCGTCCCCTTCTCCTCCTGCCCTCAATCTTTCCCAGCATCTAGGTCTTTTCCAATGAGTCGGTTCTTCTCATCAGGTGGCCAAAGTATTGGAGTGTCAGCCTCAGCATCAATCCTTCCAATGAATATTCAGGACTGATTTCCTTTAGGACTGACTGGTTGGATCCCCTTGCAGTCCAAGGGACTCTCAAGAGTCTTCTCCAACACCACAGTTCAAAGACATCAATTCTTCATTACTCAGCTTTTTTTACGGTCCAACTCTCACATCCATACATGACTACTGGAAAAACCATGGTTCTGACTATACAGACCTTTGCTGGCAAAGTAATGTCTCTGCTTTTTAATATGCTGCCTAGGTTGGTCATAACTTTTTCTTCCAAGGAGCAAGCATCTTTTAATTTTACAGCTTCAGTCACCATATGCAGTGATTTTGGAGCCCAAGAAAATGAAGTCTCTCACTGTTTCCATTGTTTCCCTATATATTTGCCATGAAGTGATGGGACCAGATGCCCTGATCTTAATTTTTTGAATGTCGAGTTTTAAGCCAGCTTTTTCACTCTCCTCTTGCACTTTCATCAAGAGGCTCTATAGTTCCTTTTCATTTTCTGCCATAAGGGTGGTGTCATCTGCATATCTGAGGTTATTGATATTTCTTCTGGCAATCTTGATTCCAGCTTGTGCTTCATCTAGCCCAGCATTTGGCATGATGTACTCTACATACAAGTTAAATAAGCCAGGTGACAACATACAGCCTTGTTTATTCCTTCGCAATTTGGAACCTGTCCATTGTTCCATATCTGATTCTAACTGTTGCTTCTTGACTTACATACAGATTTCGCAGGAGGCAGATAAGGTGCTTTGGTAGGCCTATCTCTTAAAGAATTTTCCACATTGTGTTTTGATGCACACAGTCAAAGGCTTTGGCATAGTCAATGAAGTAGAAGTAGATATTTTTCTGGAATTCTCTTGTTTTTTCCTATGATTCAACGATGTTGGCAATTTGATCTCTGGTTTACCTGCCTTTTCTAAATCTAGATAGAACATCTGGAAGTTCTCAGGTCACCTACAGTTGAAGCCTCGCTTGGAGAATTTTGAGCATTACTTTGCTAGCATGTGACATACATGCAACTGTGTGATAGTTTGAGCATTCTTTGGCATTGCTTTTCCTTAGGATTGGAATGAAAACTGACCTTTTCCAGTACTGTGGCCACTGCTGAGTTTTCCAAATTTGCTGGCATATTGAGTGCAGCACTTTCACAGCATCATCTTTCAGGATTTGAAGTAGTTCAGCTGGAATTCCATCACCTCCACTAGCTTTGTTCATAGTGAAGCTTCTTAAGGCCCACTTGACTTTGCACTCCAGGCTGTCTGGCTCTAAGTGAGTAATCACACCATTATAGTAATCTGGGTCATGAAGATCTTTTTGTATAGTTCTTCTGTGTATTCTTGCCACTTCTTCGTAATATCTCTGCTTCTGTTAGGTCCATACCATTTCTGGCCTTTATTGCGCTCATCTTTGCATGAAACGTTCCCTTGGTATCTCTAATTTTCTTGAAGAGATCTCTAGTCTTTCCCATTATATTGTTTTCCTCTATTTCTTTGCATTGATCACTTAGTAAGGCTTTCTTATCTCTCCTTGCAATTCCTTGGAACTCTGCATTCAGATGTATATCTTTCCTACCTCCTCTACCTTTTGCTTCTCTTCTTTTCTCAGCTATTTGTAAGGCCTCCTCAGATCTTGTCTTTGCCTTTTTGCATTTCTTTTTTTGTGGGGATGTTTTTGATCACTGCCTCATGTACAATGTCATGAACCTCTGTCCACAGTCCTTCAGGCACTCTGTCTATCAGACCTAATCCCTTGAATCTATTGGTCACTTCCACTGTACAGTCATAAGGGATTTGATTTAGGTCATACCTGAATGGTCTGGTGGTTTTCCCTACTTTCTTCAATTTAAGCCTGAATTTTGCAATAAAGAGTTCATGATCTGAGCTACAGTCAGTTCCTGGTTTTGTTTTTGCTGACTGTATACAGCTTTTCCATCTTCGGCTGCAAAGAATATAATTAATCTGATTTCGGTATTGACCCTCTGGTGATGTGCACTGCAGAGTCGTCTCTTAATTGTTGGAAAAGGGTGTTGGCTATGACCAGTACGTTCTCTTGGCAAAACTCTGTTAGCCTTTGCCCTGCTTCATTTTGTACTCCAAGACCAAACTTACCTGTTACTCCAGGTACCGCTTGACTTCCTACTTTTGCATTCCAGTCCCGTATAATGAAAAGGGCATTTTTTTTTTTTTTTTTTTTTTTTTTTTTTGGTGTTAGTTCTAGAAGGCCCTCACAGAACCATCAACTTCAGCTTTTTCAGCATTACTGGTCAGGGCATAGACTTGGATTACTGTGATATTGAATGGTTTACCTTGGAAATGAACAGAGACCATTCTGTTGTTTTTGAGATTGCTCCCCAGTATTGCATTTTGGACTCTTTTGTTGACTATGATGGCTACTCCATTTCTTCTAAGGGATTCTTGCCCACAATAGTATATATAATGGTCATCTGAATTAAATTCACCCATTCTGGTCTATTTTAGTTCACTGATTCCTAAAGTATAGATGTTTACTCTTGCCATCTATTGTTTGACCACTTCCAATTTACCTTGATTCATGGACCTAACATTCCAGGTTCCTATGCAATATTATTCTTTACAGCATCCAACTTTACTTCCATCACCAGACACATCCACAGCTGGGCGCTGTTTTCACTTTGGCTCAGCCTCTTCATTCTTTCTGGAGCTGTTTCCCCACTCTTCTCCAGTAGCACATTGGGCACCTACTGACCCGGGGAGTTCATCGTTCAGTGTCCTTCTACTCTGCCATCTATACTCTTACTCAAGAGAGTTCTACTGCTATGTATTAAAAGCACGTAGAGGCCAGAGATGCTTCTCAACATCCCACAAGGCACAGGACAGACCCACCACAAAGAATTGTTAGTCTCACATGTCAACAGCACCAAGGTTGAGAAACCCTACTCCAGAAGAGCTGGCTGTGTCCCTGTGACCTAGCTTCACCACTGAAAATGAGGCCTCACAGAAGCTACAAATTTGATGAGCTCCTATATTGAACCAGGCAAGCATTAAGTACCTTAAATACATTGATTCATTTAATCCTCACAACAACCCCTTAAGTTACATGGTGTGATTAGTTCTACTGCACAGATGAGAAAATTGAGATGTTAAGAACATGCTCAAGGTCATCAGTTAGGACGTAGCAAAGCCAAGACAGTCCTTAAACAAAGTCCTCCATCACTGCCCCGTGCCAAAAGGAATGCAAGAAGTGAACTGAACAGTGAGTTAAAGAAGTAAACTAATTCTATCTCCCCTATTCCAATTCTCTTCCTCCACTTTAAAGATCTATCATGACATGGACAGATGGTAACCAAGGTTAGCATCAGAACCCCAGCCTTTCCTTTCTCTGCCTCTTTGCTGGAGCCACAGTGCACCCTCAGGCAGGCAAAATATTATCATCTCCATGTTAGAGATGGGACAAGCAAGACTTGAAAGGTTAGATACTTTGCACATAGTTACACAGCCTAAGAGAGCCTTCAGTCCATTTGACTTGCCCTGAGGAGGAAACTTCTACAGGAGTTCGAGGGAGGGAAATGCGACCTGTGGCCCAAGCAAGAGGCCAAAGGAGGGAGTCAGGGAGACAGTGATCACTCTGCTTCATGCAACTATACTGAATCAATTTTCAGGGTAATAGTTGGAAAATTAGAGAATTAAGGATTTTTCCAGTAGTCATGAACAGATATGACAGTTGAGCATAAAGTAGGCTCAGTGACAAAAAATTGATGCTTTCAAACTATGGTGCTAAAGAAGACTCTTGAGAGTACCTTGGACTGCAAGGAGGTCAAACCAGCAAACCAGTCAATCCTAAAAGAATCAACCCTGAATATTCATTGGAAGGACTGATGCTGAAGCTGAAGCTCCAATACTTTGGCCACCTGATGAAAAGAGCCAGCTCACTGGAAAAGACCCAGATGCTGGGAAAGATTGAGGGAGGAGGAGAAGGGGGTGATAGAGAAAGAAATGGTTGGATGGTTTCACTGACTTAATGGACATGAGTTTGAGCAAACTCCAGGAGATAGTGAAGGACAGGGAAGTATGGCGTGCTTCAGTCTATGGGATTACAAAGAGTCAGACACAACTAAGCAAATGAACATCGACAACGGATCAGGTAGGGTGAAACAAAAAAACAAGGAACTGTTGGGGGGGGTGATATTCAGGACCACAAATATGCATTCCCTTACAATTCTGTCCCCTTTAGGCAGTAAGTGCCACACAGACAGCAACATAGTCTGGTCTGTTCTCAGATACAGCACACAGCCTCACCCAGGGTAAGTGTGCTGAAGGAATTACATGGACTGAAGGAATTACTTGGGTCTGTTTCCTGAAAATACAGGTTTCACACCACAGACCTACTGAGTCAGACTCTCTAGGTGGAGCCCAGAAGTATACATTTCCTACACTCCCCCATGGAAAACAGACAGACACTGCAGCTTCAAAACTCTGGCAGAGAGGAAAGTATTTTTGGTCCCCATCAAGGAAGCTCATGGGAATGTCTGTAGCTGGAGAACCTTAGGACCCAGAAGGACAGTGCTGGGCACATACGCTGTACTTAGACACTTTGAAATCATGTATTATTTAATCAGAAATAGGTCCTCCAGGATGACTAAATCCACGCTGTAAATAGGTGTTTGGAAAGCTCAGCACCCATTAGTGGTGTGTAATGACGATGAGGGCGCTATTAGGTGCTCTGAGGGGCTGTTTAAACATCCTGACAGGCAATTTGGAGTCATAAAATCTCCCATAAAGGTAGAAGTCGCTGTACATGCTCTTAGGGGAGCATCTAATTTTTACAGTTAAACTGATACCTAATATTTTCTTGGATAAACCCACTTTGTTATCTGGGATATCAAAGACAAAACCCAAAGGCTCATGACAATGGGGTGTCATGTATGGGGCCTCTAAGTGCTCCCTCAAACACAAAGTGTGAGGATTCCAGGAGAGATGTGCAACAACTTTCAGGAATCAAGTCTCCTGCAGCCTCTCTCACATGTCTGCGGCTCAAACTTAGAACCAAGACCTCCCTAACCCCTGCACTGCCTGCCAGTGGGAGGAAGGGGAGAAGGGAGGGTGGGAGACAACGCTGGGGGCTGCAACAAACAAGCTCTTCCACATATAACGGCTGGAACACAACAGAAAAGCACTTCTTGCTCACATAAAGTCCAAAACGACTACTATAGGTCAGAGTGAAGCTCTCCTCCAACAGCAATGCAGGAATCTGGGCTTTTTCCACCTTGTTTCCATCTTTTCATCGCCATCTCCAACCTGTGACTCCTAGGATGGCCATTCTCATCTGCACCCAATCAGCAAAAGAGGAAAGAGCAGGAAGGATGCTGTGTGGGAGAGGGTTGTGGACTCCATTTCCCAGCCTCCCTTGCAGTTAGGCGTGGTCATGTGACTAAGTTCTAGCCAATGAAACATGAGCAGAAATGTTAGGGTCCAGTTTGGACCCATGAAAGGGAAATGGATTTGAAATAATGACCTGTTTTCTTTCACATTCACACACCTATTCAACCCAACCAGACTATCATGAAAGTGAAAGTGTTAGTCACTCTGTCGTATCCAACTCTTTGTGACCCCATGGACTGTAGCCCACCAGGCTCCTCTGTCCATGGAATCCTCCAGACAAGAATATTGGAGTGGGTTGCCATTCCCTTCTTCAGGGGATCTTCCCAACCCAGGGATCAAACCTGGGTGTCTTGCATTGCAGGAAGATTCTTTACTGTCTGAGCCACAAGGGTAGCTCAGATTATCATGGGGGACTGAATAATAAAGATGATAATAATCATGATGATCATAACAATATCAAGTATTATTGATAATAATCAATAATCATGATAATAACCATGATGATCATAACAGTATCAAGCAGACATTTGCCAGCTCCTCACCCAGCATCCATTCACCCTCATTTGGGGATCAATTCTCCCCATTTCCATGACAATTCTGTCCTCATGGGGTTGTCTCCCCTTGAGCCCAGCATGGAGTCATGTGGCCCAGGCTGCCTTGCCTAGGCCATGGCAGAGAATGGCTCAGAAGTGGGCATGTGATCTGAAGTAGGACAGTCAGAAGCAGTGAGCCCCAGCGTGGGGTCTCTGTCTGTGCTGTCAAGGAGGTAGCATTGGTCAATCTGACACCAGAGATCCAGAATGCCCAGGACCCACCACAGTGAAGTTAGTGCTCAGACGAGGAAAGACCCACTGAGTGCAGCCAAGCCTCAAGTGTCAGTCTGCCACCAGACTTCCCAGTTACCAGGCTACTTAACTCCCTATAGTATAATCAAAGCAATGGTTTTTCCAGTAGTCATGCACGGATGTGAGAGTTCGACCACAAAGAAGGCTGAGCACCAAAGAATTGATGCTTTTCGAATTGTGGTGCTGGAGAAATCTCTTGAGAGTCCCTTGGACTGCAAGGAGATCAAACCAGTCCAGTCCTAAAGGAAACCAACTCTGAATATTCATTGGAAGGACTGATGCTGAAGCTGAAGCTTCAATACTTTAGCCAGTTGATGCAAAGAGCCCACTCATTGGAAAAGACCCTGATGCCAGAAAAGATGAAAAGCCAAAGGAGAAGGGGGCTACAGAGGATGGGATAGTTAGAAAGCATCACTAACTCAATGGACATGAATTTGAGCAAACTCTGGGAGATAGTGAAGGACAGGGGAGCCTGGTGTTCTGCAGTCCATGGGGCCACGAAGAACTGGACACAACTAGGAGACTCAACAACAACAATTCCCTTTAAAAACTGGTGAGAGTCGAGTTTTTGTCGCAGTTACTGAAAGAGCCCCCAGTGACATTGCTAGTAACTCGCTAACTCCTTTAAAGCACCCCAAAATCCCATGAAGGAATGTTGCTGTTGCTACCCCACTGCCATGACGAAGAAACTGAGGCATGAAGAGGCTAGCAGGCATGTCCAAGGTGACACAACCCATCCAATCTGGATTCCCATCCGTACGTTCTTATTTTAAAGCCCATCGTGTTGATGCCCAGTGACACGCATGTTGCCACAAATGCCGTATGGATGCTTACTGCACACCAGGCACTTGGCCATGGGCTTTCTAAGCTGTAGGTCTGGGAGATCCCCAGCGGTCCAGTGGTTAGGACTCCACACTTTCACTGCCAAGGGCCCGGATTCAATCCCTGGTTGGGGAGCTAAGAGCCTGTGTTCTGCCAATAAGAATAACAGTAATAATAAAGCAAAATGTAAGTTTATACTGGGGGGAGGACGCGTGGGTACAGCAGGGGTGAGTTGCTCAGACTCTGCAGGCGAACAGACCTGGGTTTGGATGACAGCTCTGCTCCCTTGGCTGTACAGCCTTAGAAAAATTACCTGGCCTCTCTGAGCCTCATAAAAGAGAGTAAGCAGTTCCTGTTGCTTGGGGTTGCTGCCAGGACACAGAAGATCCTGGAAACTAAGGGGAACTTAAGCTTTCTTCTAAAGGCTTGATTATAAAATTAGCATGCAAATATCAGGACAGAGATAGCAGAGACACCCTGGAGACAGAGCAGCTCCCAAATCATGTGGCTTAGGTGGATCCAGGCTGGGCTCTCAGCCTCCCTGAAGGCTGAGGGGCCTGGGCAGCCAAGGAGACTGAGAAAAGGGTAACAGAGGGACTGGCAGATCCACTCTTGCACTGCCCAGGGATCAGTGTCCCCCACCTGTGACAGCTCATCCACGGCCAGGACTAGGTCCACCCACACCGTGGATCAGTCACAAGCTCCCCAAGCATCAGCCTGGACACTATTACCTTCTGTCTGTGGTCGCGCTTCTCAAGCAGCCTTCACATGGCACTTAGTTTACAGGAGGCATGCCTTCAAGGGAAGAGGCATGCCTTGGACGTTTTATGTCTTGCTTTAATGAACTGAAGTCTGCCAGGCTCCTCCATCCATGGGATTCTCCAGGCAAGAATACTGGAGTGAGTTGCCATTTCCTTCTCCAGGGGATCTTCCCGACCCAGGAATCAAACCCAGGTCTCCTGCATTGCAGGCAGATTCCTTACCGAATGAGCTAAGAGGGGAGATAATTAAAAAGTTAGCACTTGGTATATGGATCAGCTGGGCTTCCCTGATGGCTCAGACAGTAAAGAATCCGCCTGCAATGTGGGAGACCTGGATTCAATCCCTAGGTCAGGAAGATCCCCTGGAGGAGGGCATGGCAACCCACTCCAGTATCCTTGCCCGGAGAATCCCCATGGACAGAGGAGCCTGGCTGGCTACTGTCCATGGGGTCATAAAGAGTCAAATACGACTGAGGGATTAAGCACAGCACACGTGAATCAACCAGGGAGCTTCAGAGTGAATCACTGTGTTAGAAGTGTGGTCTCTAAAGCCAGCCTGTCGAGGTGTGAACCTGAGCTCCACCCTTCCTGTGTGACCTTGTGTGAGACACTCACTCTCTCTGTGCCTACTTCTTCCACTGTAACATCAGAGTATTCGTACCCACTTCCCAGGGTGGCCATGGGAATCAAAGGAGCAAGCTCCTGTGAAACTCTCAGAACTGCTTCATAGATGGCAGAGTTGATTATTAATCCCCACGTCTGCTCAACTGAGGGAGAGTCAGCAGACCAAGTCCCTGAACCTGCAGGGAGGAAGACCAGGCCCTGGGCCCCCCTGACAAGCCCTTCTTCCCTAGGAACATTCCTCTCCCTTTCCATTCACCCCATGGACATGTTTACTGAGCACCTATGTGTTAGGCACCAGGAGAGCAATACTGAGAAAGAACACGTTCCTTGCCCTGAAAAATGTTAAGCTTTGTTGGGGGAAGACAGACATTAATAACATAATCACACAAATTTAAAGTTACAGAAAAGGCACTGTGTCTGAAAGAAACGTACCCCGTGGGGTGGGAGCATGATGGAGAGAGAAGAGGGGACACGTCAAGAAGGTCTCCCCGAGGAAGCAACAAACGCACTGAAAGCATGATGAGGAATAGGAATTAATGAAGTGGAAAAGAGAGGATCATGGGCTTTCCCAGGTGGTGTTATTGATAAAGAATCCACCTGCCAAGGCAGGAGATGTAAGAGACATGGGTCCAGTCCCTGGCTCCAGTATATCCCCTGTAGGATGTCATGGCAACCCACTCCGGCATTCTTGCCTGGGAATCCCAGAGGAGTCTGGCGGGCTACAGTCCAAGGGGTCACAAAAAGCCGGACATGACTGAGCATGCCCGCACGCGCGTAGGGATGACCCTGCCAGGCGGCTGGAACCGTGTGTGCAAAGGTCCTGGGGAATGAGAAAGGATGGATGGCAAGCCTGAGGGATCAAAAGAAGAGGAACTGCGGGCAGGCAAATTTCCACCACAGGAGAAGAGGCTTTGCTGACATTAAACTATCCCTCTATCCCTTTACATCCCACTTCAGGGCTCCTGAATCCCCAGATGCACCTCCAAGAAATCCTGGTGGGCCTGCTCTCCAACCAACTAGGAGATTCACACATTTTAAAGTGACTTACTGGGTTGATCCTCCCCAGAGAATTGTAATGGAAGAGCTTAGTGAAGGCAACGCTTGGCCCAAAGGAATGATGACTTAATGGTGGGGAGGCGGGTCAGAAGTGTGTTTCTCCTCCAGTGACTCCGGTGGACAGAGGTCTACACTCTGTGCAGGTGGTCCTGGCCTGGACACGGAGCTCAGACACTCACGGAGCTGAAAAGCTCGGCTTTGTTTCCGCTCTTAACGACTGCCTAGCTCACATTTATTCTTTAAATAGGTTCTCCCAGAGTGTGTCTTTGCTGCATCCTGTGGGGCTGGCAGGAGGAATATGGCACTTTCTCAACCACAAACCCTTTAAATTGCTAACTGCATGGTTTATGAGGTGTCAGTGGATTGTCTAGCTTTAAACAGGCCATTTGTCTTGTCCTGGGCCAGCCAGAGGTAAGGGGGCTGCTGAGGGCTCTTAACCCTCTTGACGGTCGGCTGTTCAGTAGGACAAGATTGATGTAATAGCCCCCAAGAGACTCTCCATTTTGTCTTCAGGGGGCTCTGCAGTTTGTTCCCTCCTCTTCCAAATCCTCTGCCCACCCTGGAGGCAGTGAGAAAGGAAAGTACCCTTTCTTGTGAGATAATCACACTCTAGGTATGTAAAGAGCTTTATGCACATTATGACAGTGAGACAAGACCTATTACTCACCCCATTTACAGATGAACAAACAGAGGCTCAAGGAGACATAATGACTTGCCCAAGATCACACAACAAAATAGTGAAAAAGTCAAAATTTGAACCTAGATTTTAACTTTCAAAAATGGAGACAAGGTCCTTAAAGATGAATGAAGCAGGATAATTAGCCCCTAGGATTTGGCTGCCTCCAGCATGTATACACATATTCACTCAACAAACCCCACCCCCACTAAATCCTGGGCACTGAGAATACAGAGGTGAGAAGTCACAGCCCTTGTGTATCTTACCACCTGGCTTTTCCCTCCTCCACCCTTTCATAGTCTGACAGTTCCAATGGATCATCTTCTCCATCCACCCATCTCAGCAATTACTGGGCTCTTTCTATCAGCCAGACTCTGAACAAATGCTGGGGTACAGACAGGAATAAGATAATGACCTTTCTCAGGTGACAGACATGTTAGTAAATAATAGCATTGTAGTAACAGCATGAAAAAAAGATGAGTACCTGGAAGTCCCTAACCCAGTCGTGGAGTCAGAAATGGTTTCCAAGGAGAGTCTAGCAGATGCTATTGCTTGCTCATCCAGCAGCAAGTTTCCCTTCCATCCCAGCACAGCCGATAGTTCTTTCTGCAGTCCACATGTCCCCTTGTGACTCTGCAAAATTCTAATTTGTCTGGATCAATCATGGTGGTCTCATGTACCATCCTAAGTGATAGGTTCTGAAATTGGCATGTTAACCAGTGCAGTTCAACAAGATCCTGGGACAGGGTGTGGATGGAGGGAGGGAGATGTCTGCTAAGGACTTATAAGAAATGATTTTAGATCCTGAAATTGGATGTGCATGGCTGGGATGATGTTTTATTTTCTCAGCAAAAGTTTTTAAGTGTGCATGGATTGTTGGACTTGAGGCAGTAATTGTACAGATCTGCAGACTTGAGGGGTTTCACTTGCAGATACAGGAGACATGGCAAATGGCAAGATGAAAGGAGCTTGGGGCCCTGGAGATTCCACTGGCCCCCGAGTCAATCAGCCCTATAACTAATCTCAGTTGGGAATGCTTCTGGCTGTAAGGGTCAGAAAACTCGACTACAAACAATTAAACAGGGGCTTTCTCACAAAAGAAGAGTGTCAGAAATAGGGGCAGGTCAGGGTACCCTCTTGGCCTCTGTTAATCCACTTTGATAAAGTGATGGATGACCCCAAACTCTCAGCAGTCTTTAACAGCAATGCTCACGGCTCACTCAAGGGAAATAGAGGCTGCAGTTGGCTGTGGCTCTGCCCTTGTGTGACTTCATTCCAGACTGAAGGAATGCCCTTCTACATGGGCAAGGTCCATCTTACTAATCAAGGGAGTTCCAATAAAAAAACCCAACCACACAACTGCATTTAAGGCATCTGCTCAGACATCATATCTGCTCACATCCTATTAGCCAAAGTTATACATCCATACCTGGCAATGGAGAACAAAAGAATGTTTCTCTTACAGGGAGGCTTTGTAAGCCAGGTATCAAGAAGAGGGTATATAATGTCCTTATAAGAGAGTAACAAATAGATGTGATCAAGACCACAGTCTACCTCATGGCCTTTTTTCCTCAAAGTTGCAAGATGGCTGCTGGAGCTCTAGCCATTTTGTCCCAGTCCGGGCGGAAAGAAACAGGAAGGGAGAGGAAAGTGCAAAGTTTCCCCAGGAACTCCAGAACAGCTTGACTTTCGGCTCATGGCCAAAATTAGATCACAAGAACAGTCATGTCTGGAAGGTGGCTAGGACAATGGGGGTTGAGTTAGTCATTCAGAGGAGCTGGCCCTACTCCCCTGCCTCCAGAATACTTATTGATATGTAACTCTATATTGTTTAAGCCATTTCAAGTTGACATTTCTGCGACTTTTAGCTGAAAAAAATTCTAATGGGTAAGAAATCCAAAACTTTATCTCAACCTACAAGATGCTGGTCAGTCAGCCCCCTCCCTCCCTTTGCCATTGTCCCCCCTTCACTTGCCACTCCAGCCACACTGGCCTCCTCTCCCTCCTCGAGCACAGGCAGCTCCCTCTGTCTGGAATGCTGCTCCCCACGTTCCCTGAATGTCTTTAATCCCATCCCGCTACCTCTGCTTCATCACACAACACACATTCCGTAACTATACGGTCATTGGTTTAGCCCTCTACTATCTGCTTCCAAAAGACTGCAATTTCCATGAAAACAGTTCCATGAACATCACAGTGGTGATGTTGACCACTGTCACTATCACATTTATGCATTACAGTGCCTGGCACAAAGCAGGTGCCTCATATAGAATTCATTGATGAATGAATGGGATGAAATGAGACTCAAGAGAAGTCTTAAAGAATGAGAAATTTACCCACTCATCAGGAAGCAAGTCTCCCAGCCTGCCTTATCAATAGATAATAATTCTGGGGTACTTCAAAGCCTTTTTTGTCAGTGAAGCATGGATGAGCACACCCCTTCCTCCTGTATGTACCCCACAATGATGAGAAAGAGAAGCTATAGATTTCCCCCTTTTGTACAAAGGGCAAAACCAGAAAAGGAAGATAAATACCCCCAGGCAGGAAATGGCAACCCACTCTAGCAAGAATACTAGAAAATTCCATGGACTGAGAAACCTGGTGGGCCGGCTAGAGAGCCCCCAGGCATGAAAACCACTGTGCTAGTACCATAACTCTGGATCTGCACATCGACTTGCCAATACTTCACACTAGCCATTTTTCCCACTTGTATTAGCTTTCGAGGGGCTTCCCAGGTGGCTAAAGTGGTAAAGAATCCGTCCACCTGCCAATACCGGAGACATAAGAAACATGGGTTCAATCCCTGGGGCAGGAAGATCCCCCGGAGAAGGAAATGGCAACCCACTCCAGTATCCTTGCCTGGAGCATTCCATGCACAGAGGAGCCTGGTGGGCTATAGTCCCTGGGGTTGCAAAGAGTGAACAGGACTGAGCACACCTCTCTCACACATGCCATTTTCCAGGGCTTCCATAACAGAGCGCCTCACACTGGGTGGCCTGAATGACCACAACATGTTTTCTCACAGTTCTGGAGGCTGCAGGTCTGACATCAAGGTGTCAGAATGTTGATATCCTTTGAAGCCTCCCTCCTTGGTTTGCAGATGGCTGTCACCTCCTTGTGTCCTCAGGTGGTCATCCCCCTGTGTGTACCCATATCCTAAACTCCTCTTCTTACAGAGGCACCAGTCCTGCCGGATTAGGGCCCACACATATGACCTCATTTTGGAAATGGTGACCCACTCCAATATTCTTGCCTGGAGAATCCCGTGGACAGAGGAGCCTGGTGGGCTGCAGCCCATAGGGTCACAGAGTCGGACACTGTAAAATGACTTAGCACCTCTTTAAAGGCCCCAGCTTCAAATGCAGTCACATCCTGAGGCATGGGGGGAGGGTGGGGGTTAGGATCTGAATTTCAGGGCAACGAATGAGGAACACTATTCAGCTCATAACCACCACTTCCTGAATCTGTGGTTTTCAGGGCAATTTCAGAAACTCAATCTTATGTGTTCCTTACACTAGGCCAGTGCCTTAAACAGAGCAGGAATTCCTCGCCCCCCCCTTCACAAGTGAGGAAACAAAGAGATAAAATGACTCCCCTATGACTGTACTTCTGGAGAATCACAAAGGTAAAACCAGAACTCACTTAGTTCAAATCTCATTCCGGAGTTTTGGTATGGACACACCCTCAAGGATTTATGAGCTTCCTCTGAAATCTTTTTATTTTAATAATTCTAAATTTAAATTTCAAGGGTAATCTTTTCAAACTGAACACATGCATTTCCCGTATCACCTGGCTGATTCCCTTAATTAGCTCATCCTACTGCATGCTTGAGCACTTGAGGTGGTGTTCGCAATCTCTTTGGTGCCAAGCAGTACAACCTGAACTGTCTTGAGCTGATAGGGAAGAAAAGAAGCAGTTGTAACACATCCATGAAGGTCAACAGTCAAGGTCAAAACCCATCATTTTGGAGACAGAAAGTAGTGGATGAACAGGATATTCACTTGGCAAACAGTAGTCCAGACAGATCTAACACACACAGAAAAAATACTCCAACCAATAGTACACATTGCACTTTATGAGAAGTGATTTAGTTTCAGCCAAGGAACATCATCCATCACATTAAATTAATGTTGCTAATTTGGATTTTATTGGTTTTATAGGTTTGTTTGTATTCAACTTACAAATTTGTTTTAGCTTTACAACAGTATAAAAGCAATAAGCATAAGGCATTTATAGGTAGTTTTATGGTTTTTGGCCTGGTTAAGTAGTATTAATTTAAGATTAACATTAATATAAAATAATTTAAGTCAACAATGGGGCTCCATGAGAAAATCTTTTCCCATTAGGACCACCATATATATAATGCTTGTGTGCTAAGTCGCTTCAGTCATGTCCAACTCTTTGCAACCCCATGGACTGTAGCCTGCCAGGTTCCTCTGTCGATGGGATTTCCCAGGCAAAAATACTGGAGTGGGTTGCCATTTCCTTCTCCAGGGGATCTTCCTGATCCAGGGATCAAACCTGCATCTCTTAAGTCTCCTGCATTGTCAGGCAGATTCTTTACCACTAGGGCCACCTGGGAAGCGAGCTTGAGGAATACTGCACTATACAACATTGTTCTACAGTCCTTGAGCCTCTGGATAAGAATCACTACAGGAACTAAAAAGACATGAGCAAAGGGAGGATAGTCCTCAATCTTCTGGATTGGCCCAACAGTTCACTGGAGTTTTTCCATTAACATCTTACAGAAAAATCAGAACAAACTTTTCAGCCAACCCAATGTTTCTGATCTGGTTTGTTCCTTATCCCCTTAATGAGTTTGCATTAAGTTCAACACACTAAAGATGCCAGACATTACCTCCTCAATTGCATGTCTTAGAGAACGTGCCCTGTCCAACCCCTGGGAGAGACAGAACCATCATTCATAGTTGATTGGACTAGGGTCAGACAACTGTTCAAATATGGACAAATCAGATTCTCCCTTCTGGGATTTTGGAATCAATGTATTGAAAGACTGAGCCAGTAAGCTGTTGGAAGCCAAGCCAGCAGGTCCTGCAGACTCAGCGCAGGGGCCACAATTCAAGAGAAGCCGTCAAGGCCTGTGTGGATGGACGAGTGAGCAGAGAAGGCCAGTCTGTAACGAGATGAGAATTAAGTGCTGGGCAGAAAGAAGCAGGCCTGGCAGCCTCTGTGAGGGGGCCTGAGGCTGGCTGTGAAACCCTGTTGACTTCCCAGAGTCCGGCTACAGGCTCAGGAGATCAGCTGGAGATGCAGCTATCTTCTTTCAACAAACCCCTCTGACTTGAGCCAGTCTGAGTAGGTTTTTCTCCCTGGTGACCAATGGAAGATAAGAAATGATGGAAGATAGGGGGACTCTGGATTTCCCTGGTGACTCAGATGGTTAAGAATCTGCCTGCAGTACAGTAGACCTGGGTTCGATCTTTGGGTTGGGGAGATCCCCTGGAGAAGGGAATGGCTACCCACTCCAGTATTCTTGCCTGGAGAATCCCCATGGACAGAGGAGCCTAGTGGGCTACAGTCCATGGGGTCGCAAAGAGTTGGACATGACTAAGCAACTAAACACAGCACAGGGGGACTTTCCTGGTGTCGGTGGTTAAAACTCCACACTTCTACTGAAGGGGGCGAAGGTTTGATTCCTAGGTGGGGAATTAAGATCTCACAAGCCATGCAGCACAGGCAAAAAAAAAAAAATTTCTTTAAAGAAAAGAAGAAATGATGGAAGACAGGAAGTGATGTGAAACAGGAAGTGACTGGGAGACAGGAAATAGTAAAACACAGAAAATAATGGATGATTGGAAATGATGGAAAATAGATTGATCTGATTTCACAGCTTATTCATTTCCCATCAAGTCTGACTTTCTTTGGAGGGATGGCATTGCTGTACTGGGATCAGATACAAAACTCAGAATGCCACCCACACTTCATCAGTAGTCTTTGCTGACCACCTCCAGATAGAGGTGGGAACAGGGACTCAACGAGCACCAGCTACCTTGGGAAACAGTTAAGAGGGAAGCAGTACAGTGGTTCAGATCGTGGACTCAGATCCTGGCTGTCACTCACTGTTTCAGCAACACTATCTGGGGTGTTGGTTTCTTTATGTATAAATTGGAAATAATAATAGACTAACTCACTGGGTTGCTGTAAGGATTAAGTAAGACAATGCATGCAAAAAGGCCCGGCACTGAGTCCGAGAAGCCCCTTGAGGGGTGATAGGAGTTATTTACCAATGTCTTAGAAAATAAACAGAAAGTTACTTATCATGAACCAGCAAGACCCACCAGTCTTGATACTTTGCAAAGCTTCTCTACAGCAGAACTTGCCACATTTCCCCCAAACTATTGGGTATTGATTTCCAACGTGAATAACCTTAGATGAACTTCATTTATAGCAGCAACTGCTTCAAACTGACCCAAATTGATCAGCCGTAAGGATTTTCCATTAGGCAGAAATTAAGAAAATACATCTTCCAATATCTCAATTAAAACAGCCTTCGTTTTGCAAAGGTAGGAACTGCTGATTTGATTTTCATGAACAAGCAGATCGATAAGATAGAAGGCCCCGGAGAGGACAACATGCCTCTCTGCACACCTCCTGGAGGCTGGATTGCTTTCTTGCATTAGATACCCACCTCCCCCCTCCATGGCTGATGGTGAAGCAGGACCCATCAAAGCACTGAATCCTGCGAGAACAGTGCCAATACCCGCTCCACTCGTCCACGTGGGGCTGACAGTAGCCACGGTCCTCCTGAGAGACTGATCACAGTCGTCTCTTCTTCATCGCCATCACCACTGTCAACACCGTGAGGCCCCCAAGGGCAGAGAGCTGAGTCTGCTTTGTTCTGTGCTGTCCTGTCAGTGGGTGTGGGGGACCGACAGCATAAAGGGCCTGGGTTCTTCGCCCCTCCCTGTGTCCACACCAACGCCCTTTGCCATGTGATTTGTGTTCCTCTCCCTAATGAGGCAGATCTTGCCGTCCCTTCCCCTTT
Source organism: Muntiacus reevesi (assembly GCF_963930625.1). NCBI lineage: Eukaryota > Metazoa > Chordata > Mammalia > Artiodactyla > Cervidae > Muntiacus > Muntiacus reevesi. The sequence continues at coordinate 183,742,559 of NC_089250.1, read as the reverse complement.
AAACCCGGCTGTCCTCCTGACGTCCAGCAGAAAACAAGCGGAAATGGTGATGCACCACTCTGAGCCTTGACTTGAGAAGGCTTTACATGTCTCCACGTTCCCTCTTAGTCTCTGTCATCACCAGGAGAAAGACACAACCCAGACGAGCCTGCTGGTCTTATGATCAGGATGAGGGTCATGGAGGCCAAGTCAGGCTGCTCTGGTCATTCCAGCTGAGGCCACCCAAGATACGCCAACAGTCAGCCAGCTGACCAACAAACACATAAGTGAGCCTGGGCAAGCTGGCAGGACCTTCCAGCTGACCCGCGGACCTGTGAGCTGAACTAAAGCTTGCTGTTTTAGGTCAACATATTTTGGGGTAGTTTCTTTGTTTAGGAAAGAAATCACTGATATACTAGCACATGCATATGAATTGATAGAATTAATCTATTAAATGCTGCTAAAATATGTATTAAATACTAGGTACCTGGTTAGCTATTAATATATGTTATGGATCCTGACCTGATATAAAATGTTAACATTTTGTTCATCATGAAATCAGTTTCATTAATTTTTATGTTTTAAGTCTTGCATTAACATATAATTTACCTTGGGACTTCCCTGGTGGTCCAGTGACTAAGACACTGAGCTCCCAACATGGGGGGGCCCAGGTTCTATCCCTGATCAGGGATTAGATCCCACATGGTGCAACTAAAGACCCCACAAGCCGCAGCTAATGGCACAGCCAAATAAATAAAAATAATTTTTTAAGTTTAAAAAATATTACTTATCTTGATTACTGATCCTTTTGGTGCCTCCTTAAATTGTGTACCATTCAAGCTACCATATTTTCAGCCCAGATTAACACCATTTATTCCTTATAAAAAAATAAATCTATCAAGAAAGTAAGGTCCCAATGAAGCTGGAATAATTTGAGCAACAAAATAAATAATGTGGTATTGGATTATAACTCAAAGCATAAAATTAATACCCACATTGATGTAAATAAATGACTGAATAAGTAAATATGAAAGAATGGATAAGTATCCCATACAGAAGAATCCTAAACAATTATGTAGACACCCACCGCCCTCAAGAAAGGGGATCATCAACCCTGACCCCTTAAGTGTGAACTGACACAGAGAGTTCCTTCAAGGGCTACAGCCGGGGAGAGTGGCAAGGAGGAACTGGACTGTGGAGACAGCTGACAACACACCTCAGCCAGGTGGTCAGGGTCAACATCAGCAGCAATGGTCGTGCTGAGAGCTGGTGACCCTCGACGGCGTGTGATGAGAATGGCGTTCTATCTCTGTGGTCTTCCTCGCCCACACCCATAGCTCAGTCTAATCATGAGAAACACATCAGACAAATCCCAACTGAGGGACAGTCTGCAAGACACCTGATTATCCTCCTCAGAACTCCCAAGGTCATTAAAGACAAGGACCGTCTCAAATTCATAGAGACAGAGAGCACACTGGTAGATGCCGGGGCCCGGGGGGCGGAGGGTGGGGAGGGGGAACAGGGAGTCAGCGTTCAGTGGGAACGGAGTTTCAGTTTAGGAAGGTGAAAAGTTCGGGAGATAGATGGCGGCGAGAGTTGCACCACCGGTGAACGTATTCAGTGCCACTAAACTGGACACTTAAATACGGCTAAAATAGCATGCTTTGTATTATGTGACTTTTACCACAATAAAAAAAAAGTGTTTAAAAAAACAAGGACAGCCTGAGGACTGCCTGGTGGCTGTCGTGGCACCCTGGATAGGATCCTGGAACAGTAAACAGGCATGAGTAGGAGATAAGGAAACCTTCATGAAGCATTCAGTTCAGTTCAGTTGCTCAGTCATGTCTGACTCTTTGCGATTCCGCAGACTGCAGCACGCCAGGCTTCCCTGTCCACCACCAACTCCCGTGTTAGCTGATAACAGTGCGTCAATGCTGGTACATCAATTGTGACAAAGGTACCATCATGATGTAAGATGTTGACAATAGGGGAAGCGATAGGGGTACAGGATATACGGGAGCTCACTGAGCTATCTTTGCAACATTTCTGTAAATATAAAACTATTCTATTTTTATATTTAAAAAAATTAAAATAAACCAAGGCCAAGAAAGATTAAGTAAATTGCCCAAAGTCACAGAGCTAATACACGACAAATCTAGGATTCTAATCCAGGATTGTATTCACATCAACACCTGTACCCCACAGCTCACCTACACCCACTGAGACACTTCCCATGTGGCAAAAATAAGAAGGGAGGGAGAGGGAGGAGGAGGAAAGAAGGGATGGATGGAGGGAGACGGGAAGGAGAAAAGAAAGAGAGAATAACAGAGGGAGGGAGAGTGATTGCCATGTATTTGCCAGCTTTCTGCTTTTTGATGAAACTGACCACCCAAAATGCCTTTTGTCTCCTCCTAAATGCATATTCAGCAGCTTTCAGCTGCACCGGGGACTTCTCATCCAGCTGTGCTCATCCTCCTGCAAACTCCCATGAAATCAATAGCACACATCCATCATTTTATCTCCACCACTTAGCAGAAGCAAAAAAAACCACTTTGCCAAAGTACCCTCCACCGGACAAGACATATCACCCCACTGCCATTGCACCCATCCATCTCACATACAATTGTTTAAGTGGTTTGGGGTCCTTTGGAATCAAAGATTTATTCCTGCTTCCCTTACGTTTTATTAGGGAAGGTTTATCATCAATATGAAACTTTAATTCCTCCAAAGCTGTGGATTAATAGACTCATAAACTTTAATACTTGGTGCTTTACACACTTCATTCAGGCTGTACTCCACACAGCTGGGGAGTAACAATTCACTTCAATCTTCTGGTCTCCCCCCAGCAAGATTCTGAGACCTCTGGGGACATAGTTAGATTCACCCTGATAAAGTATTGTGTGAGGAGGGCAACTCTATAGGTTAACGACCTTGGAAGACTGAACTGACGGCCTCGATTCTTCACCTCCCCCTACGTTCTCACCTTCACTCTGGCTTCACCCTGGGCAGAATGTTCTTCCCTGTCCTGAGTCTGGACTCGACCATGTCCCTTGCTTTGGCCACTGGTGCCAGGTCCAGAGGTGACAAGGCTGGGCCTTCAGAGGCTCCATGTCTTTCTGCTTCCCTCTTGCATCATGCCAACTCCATGAGATCAATGGGCCCTGCCTGCTCCACTGATCCCAGCAGGATAAAAAACACAAGGAACAGAGCCACTCACAGACTCACACACCTGCAGGAAGAAGGACTTGCCCCACACCCAGCCAGGATCATCCGGGGCCCAGATAACCCAAAGCGACATGGGATAATGTGATTGCCATCCAAAGCCACTGGGTTCTGGAATGGTCTGTCTTGTTGCAATCCCAGAACAGTGAGCCCTGTTTTAGCAGCCAAGGAGCTGAGGCGCAGAAAGGTTAAGCAATCAGCCCAAGTCACACAGCTGGCAGGCTCTGCGCCAGGCCATGTCCTGGTGCCTTCATGCATTTGATCACCATGGATCTTCACAACGGTCCTGACAAGCAGGTGTTTCAGGCCCCTCCCGAAGAGAAGGTGATGGAAGAGAAGTTTTAGCGGCACGTCCTAGGAAGGGCAGAGCTGGGCTTCGAACTTCAGTGCACTTGTGCCGTGCTGCCAGGTGGGCACCCTCTAAAAGCAAAGGATTAAATGATAGACAACCTTCTGACTCAGGGGACACTCAGGCTACTAGGCATGACCTCAGCCTCCTACTTGCATATTCACTGCCAAGGCATCACTTTCACCTCCGACAGAATCTCTTGGATCCATCCACTCCTCTCTGTGTATGTGACCACCTGGCTCTGAACGTCCACCATCCTGGCCCAGGGCCCTGCCCCCATTCTATGCCCTCCAGCACCCCCTCTCTTGCTCCTCAATCCATCATCCACACGACAGCCACAGAGACTATTGAAAATGCATCCCAAAGGTGGCTCTCCCCTGGGGAGCGGGGTGAACCTCGGAGGGCCCACCACTGCTGGAACAGGGACAGAGTTTCACAAAGCCTGCACCCTGGGCCCGCAGCCACCTCCTCTCATTCCACTCCCCCCTTCACTCTCTTGTTTTATCACTTAACAGATATTCCCCGAGTGCTGAAAGCACAGTGCGTGGTGCTAGAGACACACGCATGAAGATGACCAAGGGCCCTGCCGTGCTGAAGCTTACAGTCCGCAGGAGAGACAGAGGGTGCCCGCTAGGCTTCTCAGCATTCCCAGAACGCTCCGTGGCCCATCCAGCTGCGGGACCTTTCCGTCTGTGGCTTTACCCACTTGTAGTCACCCCTCGTCATCACCCAGGGCCACGTCTGATCCAAAGGCCCTCTGCTCCCGCACTGCCCTACGACATCACAGCACAGATCCCAGTGGATCATCACATGCTCTGAGGCATGTGGCTGTTTACTGTCTAAATCGCACACTGGATGCTAAGGCTGTGAGGGTGGAAACTCAACTCATCTCTGCTTCATGCTGCATCCCTGGCATTTCAGACACAGCTACACTCAGTGTGACTGAGTGGGGTGTAGCTGTGAGAGAAATCAGCTGAGTTTACAACAGGATCCCCGAGCTTATGTGCACCTCTGGCTTGAGAGGAACAAGCAAAGACCGTTCCCACGACCTTAGGGACCTGGCAGAACCCCCAGACTGTGAGTTGCCATAGGAACTGCTCCGACTCTGCTTGCCCACAAAGAACACAATCCCACCAGATGTCAGAGGTCTGGTTGGCTCTCAACTTCTGCCAGCCTGACTCTGCTCAACACGCTTTGAGGTGGCCTATGATCCCCCTCTTGAGAGCCACACTGTTGTCCCCTGCCCTTGAGTGTGGGCAAGACCTGTGATTTTCTTTAAGTGGATAGAATATGGCAAGGGTAATTGTTGTTAGTTGCTCTTTGTGACCCCATGGACTGCAGCACACCAGGCTTCCATGTGTCCTTCACTATCTCCCAGAGCTTGCTCAAACCCGTGTCCGTTGAGTCGGTGATGTCATCCAACCACCTCATCCTCTGTCATCCCCTTCTCCTCCCGCCTTCAATTTTTCCCAGCATCAGGGTCTTTTCCAATGAGTCAGCTCTTCGCATCTGGTGGCCAAAGTATTGGAGCTTCAGCCTTAGCATCAGACCTTCCAGTGAATGTTCAGGGTTCATTTCCTTTAGGATTGACAGGTTTGATCTGCTTGCTGTCTAAGGGATTCTCAAGAGTCTTTGCCAACACCACACTTTGAATGTGATTACACTACATGAAAATTGTAATGTCCACCTTCTGGAAATTCTCTCACCCTTGCTGGCTTTGATGAAGCAAGTGGCCATGTTGGGGTGAGGAGACCCACAAAGCAAAGAATGGTAGATGGCTTCTGAACAGAACTGAGGCTCCAGGACTTAGAGCAACAAGGGATTGGATTCCTCCCAGTCGAGCCTCAGATGAGACCTCAGCCCTGGCCGACACCTTGATTGCTTCCTGTATGGTTTAGAAGCAGAGGATCCAGCTAAGACCTGCCCAGACTCCTGACTCACAGATGTGGTGAGATAATAAATATTTTATATGTGGGAATTCCCTGGTGGTCCAAAGGCCAAGACTCTGCACTCCCCATGCAAGGGGCCTAGGGTTCGATCCCTGGTCAGGGAACTGGATCCCACATACCGCAACTAAAGATCCTGCATGCCACAACAGAGATCGAAGATCCTTCAACTAAGACCTGGCACAGTCAAATAAATGATAAACTTTTTTTCAAAAGAAGAAGATAAATGTGTTGCATCAAGCTGCAAAGTTTATATAATGTTATAGAGCAATAGAAAATGAATACACTGACTTGGGCTGACTCACCCACTTCTTTCCCATCCCAATGGGACATGAGCTCACGGAAAAGGCTGTGCTAGCTCCCTAGGGGCTTCCATGATAAGTCACCACAAACCAGATGGCCCCAAACAGCAGAAACCCTCTCTCTTACAGTTGTGAATAGCCAACAACTAGAATTAAGGTGTCAGCAAGGTTCTCCAAAGGCTCCTGGAAGACTCCTTCTCACCTCTTCCTATCTCCTGGTGGCTGCGAGTAACCCCTGGCATTCCCTGGCTGGCAGATGATCTCTCAAATCTGCCTCCATCCTCACACAGCCTTCTTCCCTACATGTGTGTGCGTGTGTCCAGTTTCCTCCTCTTATAAGGACACCAGTCACTGGAGTAGTCATTTGAGTCATTTGCTGGCACACAGGTCCTACAAGACCCCTCAGTCATGCCTGACCCCATGGATTATAGCCTGCCAGGTTCTTCTGCCCATGGGATTCTCCAGGCAAGAATACTGGAGGGGGTTGCATTTCCTTCTCCAGGGGATCTTCTCAACACTGGGATCAAACACACATCTCCTGCATCTCCTGCTTTGGCAGGCGTGTTCTTTACCACCAGTGCCACCTGGGACGTCCACTGCAGTAGGGTCAACCCCAATCCAGCGTGACTTCATCTTAACTTGATTACAACTACTTAGGCCCCATTTCCAAATAAGGTCATATCCACAGGTACTGGGGGTTAGGACTTCAACACACCACTGGGGGAAGGGATGGTAGATACAACTCAACGCACAGGAAATGTTGCCTTCATATCCAGAAAACAGAGCAGGTGGGTCTCTGCCACCTCCACCCTCTTGGAAAATTGCCATTCACCCCGATGTCCACCAACACCTGGTTCATTCATTCACCCCATGCTTACTGAACACCCACACATGCTCCCCATGGCAGAGAAACTGGAGGGAACAAAGGCGAGAAAACCTCTGCTCTCGTGGAGCTCACATGCTGCAGTGGGAAGCAAGACAGATGATCGACACCAACAAACAAGGAGATGGTTTCCAGTCATGGCAAAGTGTCCCAAAAACAAGAGCAGCAATTGTAACAGGAGCCATGGCAGCAATGGTAGTCAGCATTGCTGACTCCATGCCAGGCATTGTTCTAAACACTTGACGTAAATGTGTGCTCCTCGTCCTCACCAAAACCCCATGAAGTAGCTTCTGTTCAATTCCATTTTTAAAGGTGGGGAAACTGAGGCACAGAGAGGTTGCACACAACTAATAGCAGAGCCAGGATTCAAACCCGGGTTGTGCTGAGCCCCAGGGACACACTATGAGGAAGATAAAGCGCTGGGGGAAGGAACAGGACTTCAGAGCTGGTGGTCTCCGGAAGGGGACTTTTGAGTCAAGGCTTGAACGAACAGTAGGGCAGACGCCAGACAGTGGCGGATGAAAGAGGGACCATAAAGGGAGGGTGTGAAGATGGCAAAAGAAGGGCTCAGACCCATTCTGAATGGGATGATGTCCTCCCAGAGCGGACAGCTTCTGAAGTATCCATCGGCCACATCAGATAGAATCGAGATTGGTGGGGACTTCCCTCGTGGATCAGATGGTGAAAAATCTCCCTGCAATACAGGAGGCCTGTGTTTAGTCCTTGGGTTGGGAAGATCCCCAGAGAATGGAATGGCAACCCACTCCAGAATTCTTGCCTGGAGAACCCCATGGACAGAGGAGCTGGGTGGGCTACAGTCCAAGGCAGGGTCCCAAAAAGTCAGACACGACTGAGCAGTTAACACTTTCCTTACAGCACATTGGTTTCTTAGAGAGCAGGTGCTACCTCCCCCAGGGATGCTGTGATGCACTGGGTTCCCTTCTCGCTGACTCATCTCCATCCTAAAGCCTACCTTCCCAGTCTTGGCTCAGGCCAGCCCCACTGCCGGGGGTGATTAATAGGTTTAATTTATCTTTACATTCCGTGGAGCTGAGCTAGGCCGATGACGCCTCTGGAATGGTGTGTGAGTAATCAGCGGGCAAGCAGAAGCCTCTGCATCCTTATTTATATTCATGTTACGCTGGGGACATTTCTAATTTGTTTGTTTTTCTCTGATCTGGCTTCACCCACCCGGACCTGGATGACTGGGAGGAGACCAAAGAAGGGAAGGTCCAGAAGACATGAAGGAGGAGAGGCTGAGTCCGTGGGGACAGAAGCAGAGGCAGGAAGCGACTGGACAAAGGTCTGTCAACCCTCCATCTCTGTGCACACCACTGCCGGCACTGTATTCAGCCACACGTGGTCCCAGCCTGTCGCTGGTACCAGGGCCCAGCTGAGCACTGGGAGAGGCTGACGAGAGGACTCTGGGGTCCTGCCTTCAGAGGGTTCCCGGCAGGCAAAAGAGATGCAAACACACAGGACAGCAAAGTCCAGCCAGCCAACCGATTGGTACAAGGCAGCACAGGCTCACAGGCAAGGGCAGGGTTCCTCATTCTCTTTACTGGTAGGAGTTTCAGGACCCAGGAGCCCCAGAGCCAGCCTGAAACCTGGGCCTTGTCATCCCTTCTCCCAAAACCGGAATGCACCCGGCTCAGGGAACCATGATCAGGCAGAGCTGGGAGAGAGGGTAGAAGGTCTCCAGCTCAGGGAGGGTGAGGCCGCACCCAGATTTGTTGGCAGGTGGGTCCTGGCCACACGAGGCTTCAGCCCCTCCAAACACATCCCCACGGCAGATCCTCAACCAGCCCCGCAAAAGACACAGGCTTCCAAAGTATGCCAGGGCGGGGTTTCCTTCCCTCTCACCCCTCCTATGAGAGGGACGTCTGTCATGCAGTCAGGGCTGACAAGGAGACAGAAACCTCAGCAAACAAAGAGGCAGGAGCCCACACAGGCGAGGTGGCTCTCAGTGCAGGGCCTGGATCTGGCTGCGCTCAGACTGGTCCCCAGAGGTAGGTCTCAATGAGGGCAAGAGAGGCAGCAGAAGAGCAACCGCGGGGTGGGCGTGGGGGCTGGGAGTCGGGAGAGTGGGTATCTCTGCCCACCCACACATATCACACCTAGAATCTCAGACTGCAAAAAGTTGCTCAGGGACCAGCCAGGTGGATTAACCCACTCCAGACTCTCCCCGACTCTGTGGAAATACGTAGCTGGGATCCAAAATAAAAGACCGCACATTACCAGGATCCCGTGAGCAGCGATTGAAGTGAAACGAGACAGCAGCCAGCTGAGCAGGGCAACAAGAGGCTCTAGACAATGCTTTCTGCCATCTGGGGTTCAAGGTTATCCCAAGGACCCTTGAGTTAAATGTGAAGATGAGAAATCCAAAGTTTTACCTAGGGGATGGTTGGGGAAGGTGTGGGATAGGAGGTGTATGCAGCCTTGCAAACATCAATTCCTCATTTCTTCTTTTCTGGCCATTTTATTGAGATATGATTCGCCTACCACACAATTAACCCATTTAAGCATACGAGTCAGTGGTTTTTAATATATTCATGAGTCACACGACCACCACCACAATTAGAACAGTGTCACACTATTATCTTCAGGAGGTAGAGGGCTTGTGCCATTCCCACCAAGCAAGTCAGGCAAAATACAATAGCAGACAACCTCCTGGGGTGATGACAGTGTTCTAAAATTGGTTGTAGTGGTGGTCGCACAACTTTTTGATCACCCCCGAGAGGATCTCCCTACCCTTAGCTATCACCTCCCAAATGCACCAATATTCCCAGTCCCTGGCAACCACTAAAATTTACTTGCAGTTTCTGTGGATTTGTTCAGGCTGGATATTTTATAGAAATAGCCTCCTTCCTTCTCTGCTGGGGGTCACCATGTGCTCTGCAGTCAGAAAGTCTGGCTTCAGCCCAGATCCGACCTTGCCACTCGGCCTGGTCATGCTTCTATCCTCTAAGCTTCCGCCTCCTCACTGAAAGTGGAGCCAAGTGCTGTTCCTCATTCATCACGTGGCCGGGAGGAGTACCTAAGTTAACACCCACCATGGTGTCTGCACCCAGCAGGCGCTCAGCAAGTGGGAGACACACGACTGCTCTCATGCGTCTGCCCGGCTTGCTCGATGGAAATGGAACAGGCCCCCTTCCCCACCTCATGGAAATAAAAGATAGAGTGCTAAGTTCCACAAAAATACAAAGGTCCACACATGGAGGTCAAGCGAAGCCTGCTCAATGAATGGGGCCTATGTCGGACTGTGCCAATGTGGATGGTGAGTCTGGCCAAGTTTACAATCACAGCGGTCAGGACCACTGGCCTCACTGCAGGAAACTGTCTCTCCATGGCCTGAAGACAGAAGCCAGGGGCAGCCTTGTTATCCAGGAGCTGGGGTCAGGCTGGGCAGGCCTCACTGAGCAGAGACGGAGGCCCAGTGGGCTCCTGGCAGGCTCCTGAGCAGCTGTGGGTCCTAGGAGACTGCCTGCTGCCTAGTCAGGGCCCCCAGAGCCCAGGGCGGGTAAGGGGGGGGGGGGGCGGGAATAATCGGGTTACATGCTCAGGGGACGCTGCTGCTCTTGGCAGAGCCACAAATTGAGTTTGAAATGAGTAATCGGGAGCCAAGCTGCTTGTACTGTGAGCGACAAGGCCTGGCTGGCAGTTTTCCTCTAGGCCAAGCCCTCTGGACAGGAGGAGGGGGTTGGGGAGACAGCCCCAAACCAGCTCCGGGGGTAACAGGTAAGTCATTTCCCCTCCCTGTCCTTGGGGTCAGGGCAGGGGCGGCTGACACCCAGTCAAGAAGGAAGGAGGTCCTTTCTTTCTTTCTTGTTTAATTTTATGTTACATATATTTTGTTGTTGTTGTTGTTGTCTAGACACTAAGTCATGTCAGGCTCTTTTGCAATCCTATGGACTGTAGCCTGTCCATGGGATCTCCCAGGTAAGAATACCAGAGTGGGTTTCCGTTTCCCCCTCCACGGCATCTTCCTGACCCAGGGATGGAACCCGCGTCTTCTGCATTGGCAGGTGGATTCTTTACCACCTGAGCCATTTGGGAAGCCCCAGGAGGTCATTTCTATGAAACGCCTAGGAGAGGCAAATCCTGAGACAGAAAGTAGATTAGTGGCTGCCGGGGGCCTGGGGGGTGGGCGGGTGGGAAGACTAGGGTTTGATAGCTAAAGGGTATGCTACTCTTTTGGGGGGTGATGAGAATGGTCTAAAACTGATTGAGGCAGTGCTTGTACAACTGTGTACACTTGAAACCACAGACTTGCACATTTTGAGTGGGTGAAGTGTATATAACATCTCAGCTCAGTGATACCTTCAGAGACCCAGAAGGTATGTCTGGGTCTTCCTCAGTCATGTCTGACTCTTTGGAACCCCAGAGACTGTAGCCCATCAGGTTCCTCTGTCCATGGGATTTCCCAGGCAAGAATACTGGAGTGGGTTGCCATTTCCTGCTTCAATGAAGTATATAAGATGTGAATTAAATCTCAGTGTTGTTACAAAACAAGACAGGTTTTTTTGGGGGAGTGGGAGATGAAGAATGACTTCCCAAAGGCAGGCTGCTTTGTCCATAAAACCAAAGGTCTTCTCAGATTCTCCCATAAGAACAAAAATAAGAGCCAAGATGTAAAAGCGTTATATCTCACAGAGGAGAAAACTAAAGCAGAGAGGTTAATTCTCTTGTCCAAAGTCACACAGCAACAAATGGCAGTCAAGCCCATCCCCTGCCTAGCCAGGAAGAGGCCTGCGCCTTAACCACTGGGCTGCCTGGCCTCTGGATGGCATCACTGACTCGATGGACGTGAGTGTGAGCAAGCTCTGGGAGTTGGTAATGGGCAGGGAAGCCAGGTGTGCTGCAGTCCACGGGGTCGCAAAGAACCAGACACGACTGAGCAAGTGAACTGAACTGTCTTGCCTCTGAGTGATAAGCACCTTAGGCACTTGCCTGGGGCACCGGGGAAGGAGAAGACAACACTATGGGGGAGAGGCATGTATCTGACACCTCTGAATAGAAGAATCAAACCGCCCATCAGGCGTAAGAATAGAACTTGCCCCAGTGTCCCTGCTCTGGCCATCTCTCAGGCTCCCCCGGGGGGAGGGCAGGGGGAGCCTGGAGCAGACAGGAGCCGATCTCATAAAGATCCGACTCACGGGGCATGCTCTGGTGCGGCAGAGTCCGCACACGACTGCAGAAAGACTCTAACTCAATAGAGAATCTGTTAATGCGGCTGCCGCCGGTCCACACCCCCTCAGCTCCCAGTCTAACCACCGTGGCGATAACAGAGGCTGGAGACCACAGGGTCCTGATTACATCTCCTCCCCTCTCGCCGCCCTGAAGAGACGGGCTTTGTCGGGCTTCTGCTGCCACCTACAGCAGCTGCCACAAAAGGCAGGTCTCCAACCAGACTTGGAGAAATGGAGCAAGGCAGTTGAGGGGAGAAGCAGGGCGCCAGGGGCAGAAGCGTGAGATCTGATACCTCCCCATGCTCCTGCCCAGACTGGGGAAGAACACTCAGCAGCCTCTCCCGTCCTCCTCTGGAGAGGCCCCACCCACCGGGACACACCACCCAGAAGAAGGACCAGCCTCTCTTCTCTCCCTGAGGTTGTTCCGATCCTTCTGCCCAGATCAGTCATCCTCTGCACCACCTCATTCACCCCATCCTCCAAGAAGTCCCTCTGGACTCCTTCCCCTGGTTTAACTAAGCCCACAGCTCCCTTCTGCCTGCCCCACTGATCAGTCTGCACTGTAGCCTTACCTGCCTGCACCCCCCACAACAATGATAACAGTCAGATTGACCTTCACTAAGCACTGACCATGCTACCACTTCCTGTGTTTAGAGATTTGCATGCACCTTCTCATTTAATACTTCAGTAACTCAGGAAGGAGATGCCACCATTGCCTTCATTTCGCAGATCAGAAAACTGATGCTCTGAGGGCTTAAGAAACTTAGCCAAAGTCAGCCTGAGGTCTGACAGCAGCCCTATCTGCTTCCAGAGAAAACCCTCTTAACGCAGGAGTCGGCCTGCCTACCCGCCACCTCCCACCCTCCACCAACCCTTTCACGTGATGGGCAGGGTGACCATAGAGTTCATCTGCTATTAATTGATTTAGAAACTTGGGAGCCTGCTTGGCTGGGAAGTGGATAATCATGTTTTCTTTTATGGGGCTCATATAATGCTGAAAGCAGTTGCTGTAAAAAAAAATATATTAAAAATTATGATGTCTGGTCACTGCAAGACATCTCTGGGGCATAACTTCTCTTAGTCACACATTCCTTGTCCTTACAGTCTGTTTCACTGGGATTTGGGGAGAATGAGAGGCAAAATGGAGCCATAATTACAGTCCTAAAGGCAATGCAGAATTATGGATGGAAGCTGTCCTTAGGGAGACCAGTTGGTGAATCAACTATGTGGTGAAGAAGTTACCATCCCAGGAGCTGATGGAATGGACACCGACAGGACTGCTTTGCCCTAATGGGACCAGACCTGGAGCCTCTGAAGGTGGCTTCACATTCTAAGGGGCACGGGCTGAGGAGGGTGTGCCCAGAGAGGCATCCAGGGTGGGAGAGAACTCTGAGTCAGGAGGCAACACACAGCGAGAGTTAAAGAACATGGGGGAAACCTAAGAGCTGCCTACAGACCTTTGAAGGGTTGACACTTGCACAGAGTAGACTAATCTGTTCTCCCCCAGGGCAGACCCAGGAGAATTTGAGGGTAGGAAGAGGGAAAAGGGAGACAGCAGGAGACTGGTGCCTGGCACGTGATAGGCACACAGTACATATTTGCTGAATGAGGGAAAAGAAATGATGAGTGGCCATTTTGGAGTCAGAGAATTCTGGGTTCCGATCTTTATCCTGCCCTTTCTAACTGTGGGGTCTCGGTCAAGGGATCTAGCTTCTCTGAGCCTCCTCTTGTCCTTCTAAAAAGTGGGCATGAAAGAATCAGTACAGAGTTAACTTTCAAACCTGGACTGAGCAATCAGCAGGTATTACCGAGTAGAATTAAGGGTGGAAATCTGGGACCTGGGTATGGAGAGTCCAGCAAACGGGGAAGGGGGTGATGCCATCTGTGCCAGGACCGGCTGACCAGCCACAGGACAGACACTTGAGCATCTCTTCCTGCAGAGCACCAGGCCCAGGCACAGGGGGATGACAAACACGAAGTCATGTCTGGTTCCACCCTCCAAGAGCATATGATCTGGAAGAGAAGATGCAACGTGAGCTGGTTGAGTGTCAGAAGACAGAGCAGAGTCAGATATGGCTGCCAGCATCAGCACCAAGATGCTGCTTGTGAGCAGTCAGACTCCTGGGACCCAGGAAGACCCAGCGAATCAGATCCCCTGCAGGACAAGGTTCTGGAGACCGCACTGCATCCAGCTGACCTGGAGCCATTTACACACTCCACCCCTGAGACCACTGACCTAGTGCTTCTGAAAAAGGGCACAGAGTGGGGGGTGAGGTCAGCAGACCTGCAGCAGCCAGAGAATTCACAGAGGAGAGATCGTGGATCCAAGCCTAAGAACGCGGGGCGACAACAGGTGGAGAGGAAGTGACGAGCAACAGGGAGGGTGGGGAGCATGAGACTCAGAGGCAAAACCACAATCCCGCACTGGGATAACGTGCATCACAGGTTAGGACCATTTGGCCAAAAGAAGTTTCTGCTGGGAAATAAGCGACCATCAAGCTGGATGTGTGACTATCCATCTCTCAACATGCCCACCTCTCCATCCCCACCACCAGCAGCCTGGTCCGAGGTACCATTGTTTCACCTCTAGCCTGAACAAAAGCCACAGCCTCCGGCATGGTACCAAGACTGCCCTCCACCCTACATCATCCTCACAGTAGCCAGCATGACCTAAAAATACAAACTAAACTGAACAATGACTAGCACTCATAGACCACTGGGCTTCCCAGGTGGCGCTAGTGGTAGAGAACCCGCCAGCCAATGCAGGAGACTAGAGAGTAGCAGGTTTGATCCCTGGTTTGGGAAGATCCCCCTCGAGGAGATGACAATCCACTCCAGTGTTCTTGCCTGGAAAATTCCATGGACAGAGGAGCCTGGCGGGCTACAGTCCATGAGGTCGCAAAGCGTCTGACATGACTTAGTACACACAGAGTGTATACACCACTACTACCAATTAAATTTCCCCAACCCACACTCTCAGAATAAAATGCAGTCCCTTCAACAAGACCTCCGGTACCCTCCAGGACCTGGCCTCTGCCTGCTGCCCCCCCACCTTACTCACCCCAGCTACTCGCTATTGCTCGAAAGGACCAGCTTGCCCCACCTTCCAGCCTCTGCACCAGTTTTTCCTTCTTCCACTAATATTCTTTCCTCCTCTCTCTCTTTGACAGGTTCCTCCTGATCTTTCAGGTGTCATTTCAAATGTCATCTCCTCAGAGATGCTCTCCTCAAAGCCAACCCACCTAGAGCATCCTCCCCCTAAATTTCTATTTCATCACCCTGTTCCTCTTGGGCAATGATCAGAATCTATAAACTCTCTTGCCCAAATGTTTCTTCATTGTCTGTTTCCCCAGCTGTATTGCAAGTTCCAGAAGGGGAGGAGAAATCTGTTTCAGTCACCATTGGATTTCCAGCACCTGGAACACATGGTGCGTGGATGAGGCTTAACAAGCATCTTCTGAATCCATAAAAGATGCATCAGCCATAGGAGGCCTTGAATGCCAAGCTAAGGAGTACGGCGATGTGCCAACAGCTTCACAGAAGGAGCAATACCCAGCATGATGAAAGAAGAGCTTGTGTTATCTGAGAAAACCCTCCAGAGGATTTCTAAGATAATAATAGCAAAGTAAATTTCAGGAGTGAATCTAAATTCACCAACCCTGATGAAAGCTGAAAATTACTATCCCAGCTGGTGGAAATGTCAATTCAAACTTCATTTATAAAACCATTTCAGGCTCTGATTGCTAAATTATTATTTCATATGAGAATAAGCATTGTCTGGACAAAAAGCGAAGGCAAAGGAAAAAAAAATTCAATTTAGTCAACATCCCCCTCTCCTCCCAAAAATAATATATTTTAACATTAAAAGTTACTCCAGATAATTGCAGATATAAATATCACTTAGTGCAGATGTTGTGTATAAAATGTAATTATTACTCATGGAAAATCAATGGTGGCAAATACTAAAATCCATGATCTGGGTCTTTCTACTGGGCAGAAACGTATTAGCGCTTTGGCTGTGGTTTATGCACTTTTTAATTGAAAATGATCTCTAACTAGAAAAGAATCGCAACATGGGCATGGAGCAGCCGGTTTCAAATAAAGATGCAATGATCACCAAACTCGCCGGCAATGGAGGGAGTTCAAAGAAGGAGTCATTTCCCCCCAAGGCAGCCCCTGCTTCCTCTCACTCGTTTGCTGAGTGCTTGCTCTGTGCCTGCCCCGTGGTCAACAGCCATAAACCAGACAGATGAGGTTCCTCCTGAGGGACATGTGCGAACAACGAGGAGGTGAGACGCCGACAGACTGAGCCATAGGAGATGAAGGTACTAAACATGGGGCTGGAACGCAGTGTGACCAGAGGGGCCGCTGCTGGTCGGTGGGGAGACCGCTCAGAGACAGGGACACGTGAGACCAGACCAAGCGGTGAGAAGGAGCCAGATGTGGGAAGACAGGGGGCCGGGGGGGGTGCAGGGGGAGCGGGGAGGAAACAAGACAACAGTGAGAGTGGCTGGGAGACATTTCGGTGTGTTTGCAGCATAAAGAACAAGAGCTGGAGAGGGTGCCATCTGGGGTCACATCTGCTACTGGGGCTTTCAATCACCTTGCTTCCCCCACCTTCATCTCTGAGGTCCCTCAGCTGGTCCACCTCAGATGCTCAGCAAGCAAAAGCTGTTGGGCACCTGCAATGAACTGAACGCTTGTGTCTCCTCCAGAATTCATACGTTGGAACCCTAACCCCAAAGGCGATGGTACCAGGAGGTGGGGCCTTTGAGAAGTGATTAGGTCATGAGGGTGAAGTCCTCATGAATGGGATTAGTTCCTTTATAGATGAGACCCCAGAGAGCTTCTTTGTCCCCTTTGTCCCTCGAGGACCCAGTGAGAAGACAGCTGTCTCTGAACAAGGAAGCAGACCCCCATCAGACACCAAAGCTGTCAAGCACCATGACCTCGGACTTCCAGCCTCCAGAACTGTAGGAAATAAATGTCTGTTGCTCACAAGTCACTCAGTCCATGGTGTTTTTGTTAGAGCAGTCGAACAAACTAAGACAGTATCCGAACCCAAATTTCACTGTGATCTCTCTGCACACTTTTCTACTATTCAGTGTCCCTGTGACACCCGTGCACACAGCCCACCAGCTGCTGGGTGGATGTGGCCCTCCTGTCATTGGCCCAGAGGCCCCAGGAACACACTGTCTCCAACAGACCCTAGAGGAGTGGGGGGAAGAGGGGGCATGGCAAAGCCCCCTAGTCCGCTCCTTCCCGCACCCTGCTGACACAGCCTGCCATCGGCTGCCCAGCTCCCCCGGGTCCCCCAAAACAGGGACTCAGAGTCAGATCCGGGCCCACAGATGCCCCTGGAGTAATTCATCATTGCCAGATTCTGAGCATGCAGGGGATAGCAGTGATACATCAAGCCCTTCCTTCTCTTGTGCATTCCCTGACACGAGGGAGGTCAGGGTCTGGCAACCCTCCTTTGACACAAAAGTCAAGTGTCGGCTCCAGGTCATGCAGTCTGCAGATTCTACTGCAAGTGTGTTAGTCACTCAGTCGTGTCCTTGCAGCCCCATGGAATGCAGCCCTCCAAGCTCCTCTCTTCGTGGGAGTTTCCAGACAACAATACTGGAGTGGGTTGCCATTTCTTCCCCCTGGGGATCTTCCCAACCCAGGATAAAACCCACGACTACTGCATTGCAGGTGGATTCTTTACTGCTGAGTCATCAGGGAAGCCCCTCTAATGTGAGACTGGAATCCAAATGTCTGGATTTGAGGAACAAGGTCCACCAAAGAGATGGCATCAGCTGTTTGGGAAGAGAGCATAGTAAGAGTTCAGACTCGTCTTCCTTAGGACACCAAGGCACATAAGCAAGGACCAAAGTTGTTCAGTCTCTCAGTCATGTCCGACTCTCTGTGACCCCATGGACCACAGCACGCCAGGCTTCCCTGTCCTTCACCATCTCCCAGAGCTGGCTCAAAGACATCCATTGAGTCGGTGATGCCATCTGACCATCTCATCCTCTGTCACCTTCTCCTCCCACATTCAGTCTTTCCCAGCATCAGGGTCTTTTCCAATGAATTGGTTCTTCACATCAGGTGGCCAAGTACTGGAGCTTCAGTTTCCGCATCAGTCCTTCCAATGAATATTCAGGACTGATTTCTTTTAAGATTGACTGATTTGATCTCCTTGAAACCTAAGGGATTCTCAAGAGTCTTCTCCAACACCACAGTTCAATACCATAGTTCAAAAGCATCAAGTCTTTGCCACTCAGCCTTCTTTACCGTCCAATTCTCACATCAGATGAAAGAGACCAAAATATATGTCATGGCACGGGGGCCCCAGTTCCTATTCCATCGTGAAGTAAATCACCATATTCCAAAGTCTTCACAAAGCCCCCACAAGAAGGTTGTTTATCTCTGCCTTTCTAAAATCCTTTTTTCCCCCCTTCTTTCCTCTTCTGCTGTCCCTTTTGGAACAGCCACAAATGAGACAGGGTGATTAATTTCTTATTTTGGCTACTGTCGCAGAAATACCTTCAAACCCTGGTGCAAAAAGGAAAGATTTAATCAGTCTCTAGTGTGGCAGCCTCCTGCATTTGAGACTATCTCTGATGGGAGGCAAAGAAGAAGTTTTCAAGCATTAAACTTTAATGAGCAGAGCAGACAAACATATTGCTGTGTCAACACCCAGCTTGGCCTCATTGGGGAGAAACCTGGGCTAGTCCATCAATCTCCCCAGATTGGTATTGTCATCACCCTCAGCTCTTATTACATTTGCCAAACCTGGGTGTGCATGGAAAATACTCTGTTAAATCAATCAGTGCCAGGGAAGGCCAATGGGAGTGGGAACTTTGCAAAGTTTTGCCAGGCTGATGGAGACAAGGGAGTTTTTTTGTGTGTGCTTCAAAGTGGAAGTTAATTCTTTCAAGTTCTAAGTCATACCTTAGATTTCAGATGGTTTTTATTGCAGGAAGAGAAAAATCAAGGAGAGAGCAGAAGGTTTCTCTTGAGGAAGAAGATCAGGATGAGTGAAAGCTATATAGGTCTTGGGGATCTGAGTTTCTAGGATTATCTGGGCTAGTATTAATAGTCAGCACTCTTTTCTGTAAAGGGCTAGGTAGTCTCTGTTACATCTTTCAACTCTGCTCTTATACCATGAAAGCAGTCATAGACAACATAGAAGCAAATGGGCACGACTGTATTCTGATAAAACCTGATTTACCTGATGTGAAGAGCCAACTCACTGGAAAAAGCCCTGATGCTGGGAAAGATTAGGGCAAGAGAAGAAGGGAGCAACAGAGGATGAGATGGTTGGATGGCATCACCAATGAGATGGACATGAGTTTGAGCAAACTCGGGAGATAGTGAAGGACAGGGAAGCCTAGCTGTGTGTTGCAGTCCATAGGGTAGCAAAGAGTCAGACACAACTTAGAGATTGAACAACAACAACAATGATAACAGGTAGTTGACCAGATTTGGCCCATAGGCCGTAGTTTGCCAGTCCCTTATCTAGGCTCCAGGATTGAAAGAAGTGAATAGGATCCCATAGCAAATATGGACAAAACAAAGATCCACTCTTTCCTGCCATAAAGATCACCACTTGAAGGGCAGAAGTAAAGAGTCTAGTCCTATCTCACTTCAGTGGTTTGGTTTAGTGGAGAAGGTAAACATCATTTCATCCAGTGGCTCACCCATTATACCTCTGGCCACAGGACTTTTGTACATGCTGTACTCCCTCTACTTAAGATGTTTTTTGTTCCCCCTTTGACTCAATCAAATCACCTTCATCTTCCGATCTCAGCTAAGATTACATCCTTCAGAGAAGATCTGCCTGGTGTTTCCCACTCCCACCAAGCACTGTGTTTTCTGCACTGTGAAAAAGTGAAAGTGTTAATCACTCAGCCATGTCCAACTCTTTGCAACCCCATGGACTGTAGCCCATCAGGCTCCTCTGTCCATGGAATTCTCCAGCAAGAATACTGGAGTGGCTTGCCACTGCCTTCTCCAGAGGATCTTCCCGACCCAGGGATCAAGCCCCGATCTCCCACATTGCAGGCAGATTCTCTGCCATCTGAGCCACCACGGAAGCCTGCGGTTCTGTTGCAACTGTGTTTTAACAAGACAGTGGCTCTCCCCTCATTTGGACTGCAAATCAGCATTGAGCAGGCAGCAAGGGGCCCAGAAGGTGGGAAGAACTGAGTGAATGGGCAGTAAATAAATGTACATGAAAGGCTTTCATTAGACCTAGGAAATGATTATCTGTGATCTTTGAGTTCCCCTCACCCAACAAGTCTTCACTGAAACCCTCGGTCTCTGCAGAGAAAGAAGGGGATCCACTTGACTGTGCAGCAGCCCCCCGTGGAGGGCTCTGTGAAACAGACCCCATGCCCCACACCCTGAGTGTCTGAGTCAGTAGGTCTGGGATGGAGCCCGGGAATCTGCCATTTCAACCAGCTCCCAGGTGATGCTGCTGCTTCTGGTGCAGGATCAAACTCTCAAGTCTCAACTCAAGCCACGCATGAGAATCACCAGGAAGGTTTTTAAAAAAAAAAAAACCCGACATCCAGTGCCTCCCCAGACCAGTTACATCAGAATCTCTGATGTTTTTTGTCTTGTGCTCTCCTTTTGTTTTATAAAGCTGTGTGGAAGACTCTAATTTACAGCCAAGGCTTGAGTTCAACTGAACTACAGGATGTTTACAGCACAAGAACTGTCCTGAGGGGCCGGGCTCCTGCCCTCCTCTGTAGTGGCAGTCTGAGAATGACCCAGGGCGTGCCCCACCAACCCACCCACTGACACACAACCCCGCCCAGGGCTACCTGCTGGGACAGCTCCCAAGACACAGCTGAGAGGTACCTGCTGTTGTTATTGTCGTCACTAAGTCATGTCCGACTCTTTGCAAGCCCATGGACTGCAGCACGCCAGACCTCCCTGCCTTTCACTATCTCCCAGAGTCTGCTCAAACTCATGTCCATTGAGTCAGTGACGCCATCCAACCATCTCATCCTCTATCACCCCCTTCTCCTCCTGCCTTCAATCTTTCCCAGGTTCAGGGTTTTTTCCAATGAGTTGGCTCTTCGCATCAGATGACCAAAGGATTGGAGTTTCAGCTTCAGTATCAGTCCTTCCAGTGAATATTCAGGGTTGGTCTCCTTTAGGATTGACTGGTTTGATCTCCTTGCTGTCCAAGGGACTCTCAAGAGTCTTCTTCAGCACCACAATTCAAAAGCATCAGTTCTTTGGCACTCAGTCTTCTTTATGGTCCAACTCTCATATCTGTACATGACTACAGGACAAATCTTAGCTTTGATTATACGGACCTTTGCCAGCAAAGTGATGTCTCTCTCTTTTAATATGCTATCTACGTTTGTCATAGCTTTTCTTCCAAGAAGCAAGCATCTTTTAATTTTGTGGCATACTCATTGTCCACAGTGATTTTGGAGCCCAAGAAAATAAAATCTATCACTGTTTTCACTTTTTCCCCATCCATTTGCCATCAAGTGATGGGACCGGATGCCATGATTTTAATTTTTGGAATGTTGAATTTTAAGAAGCACATGAACACCAAGCAAAGCCCAGTGAGGATTCATTAGAATAGCTTGGCATAGAGGTTGTTAATCTGCTTCCATTGCTGTAAAAACTTCACTGTATAAATATACTACAGTGTCTTCACCCACTCGCTGTCAATGACTTAGGGCTTCCGTGAGCAATGCTGCTATAAACATTCTTGCACACATCATTTGGTGGACGTATACATGCATTTCTTGTGGGCAAAAGAAGCAGGTATAAAAGAAAGAACACTGTGTGACTCCATTTATATGACACTGAAACATGTAACATTAATTATGGAAGTCAGTGCTGGGGAGGGTACATGCTGGGAGGAGAGTGGCCCTGGGTAATGATGTCCCAGGTATATTCTCTCTGTGATAACTCAACAAATCGTACTCAAGATTGTTTGCCTTTCTGTAGGTATATTATACTTCCATTAAATTAGGGGGGATAAAAAAGTTTGTTAAAAGCGAAACACTTGCTGGGCAAAGGCAGATGCATTGCCAGCCCATGGCCTGCAGGGGGCGCAGCCGCCTCACGGACTCTGTTCTCCCGGCTCCTGCCTGGAATCGCCGGGCAGGCCGCCTTGAAGTTTCACCTGAAGAGCAGCAGATGCTCTGAGCGCGCCGGCAGGAGTGCCCAGAGGAGCTGGGGCAAAGCCTGGCCACACTCGCCTCCCCCAGCCCTCAGCTCACCACCCACGGCAGGCTGGAAATTCTGTTCTCAAAAGTTCTCAGCCTCCCAAAGCAATACCACCCAACAGCGAGCCCAGGACAGCAATGCTGGGTTCCCAGGCCTTTCTCCTCTCTCAATGAGGCCATGAACACATGCAGAGGGGTACTATGGTCAGGGGTGCGGGCGCCCTGGGTTCAAGCCCAGACACTGCCATTGCCAGCTGGGTGACCTGAACAAACCACCTAACCTCCGTTTCCAGTTCTGTTCAAAGAGGAGGAAAACCCTTCTGCAAAACCCCGTGGGGCTGCGGTGTCTAACTCAGAATGTAACTGGTACCTCTTATTCCTGGGGCTTCCCAGGTGGCGCTAGTGGTAAAGAACCTGCCTGCCGATGCAAGAGACATAAGAGACGCGGGTTCAACCCCTCGGTCGGGAAGATCCCCTGGAGGAGGGCATGGCAAACCACTCCAGTATTCTTGACTGAGAATCCCATGCACAGAGGAGCCTGGTGGGCTACAGTCCATGGGGTCTCACAGCCGGACATAACTGAAGAGACTTAGCACGTGCACACACAGACCTCCCTGCCAATCATAACTAGACACCCACAGACAGAGTGACCACAGAAGGGCAGCTGGAATTCATCTCCTTGGACCATCCAGCCCCGCCTCCTGGGAAAACTGAGGACAAGTGTCCTGCCAGGCCAGTGGCTGCAGCTCACGACCTTCTGCTCGGAGAGATCGTGGCCGAGGTCACCCTCGTCTTGGTCAGCACCGAGATGGGCGGCAGCTGGAAACAGTAGCCCAGGCCTGAGGCTGACCTCCTTCCAGATGCTCTGGGCTTTGAGACATCCTAGGACTCAGCACTTATGGTGCCAAGAAGATTGGCGGCTATCTGGAATGCCTGGGTCTGGTGGAGGGAAGATACCGGCTTGGGAGCCCTCTGAGTTCCACATCCCAACTCTGGTACCTAATCAACTGCATGGCCCTGAAATAGCTACTTGACCCCACAGGGAGCCATCCATTCCCCAGTGAAGTCACTCATCTGATAGGATTCACACGAGGGCCCAGTGCAGTGAGTATCAAGCATCTGCCACATACTAGAGCACGGGGGTGTTGCCCCCACTAATAAAACCAATGATAAAAATACCAGCTCACAGTTGAAGGCTCCATGCTGTGACAGCCCTATGGGTAGGCACCAGGCCCCATTTTACAGACAAGGTTAACTGTGTCTTAAGACAAGGAGTCAAGGTCATTGTTTTACCCAAGGTCACGTGGCCAGTGAGGGCTAAAAGCTGGATTTGAACCCAAACCTGTCTAATCTCAACACTGCTTTTTACCCACCTGGCTGAATTAGAACTTAAGCCACTGTCTCGTCCCCGCCCTTGGGGAGCAAGCCTTGGACACTGAGGATGTTTGTGCCGAGTTCCTTGTCCTCTGTCCTCTTTCCAGAGAAGCTAACAGCTCTCAACTCACCACATGATCCCTGAGTCTTCACCTTCAATGCAGAGTTGAGCACAGTCAAGGGAGAGCATGGGAGGTCAGAAAAGAAAGCTGTATGAGGCTGTCAGTGACCTGGGACTGCCACCGTGAAGAAATGCCACAACCTTCTCCCTGCTCTGCCCACAGAGCCGCAGGGTCAGCCAGAGCAGGAGATCAGGCCTGGCTCTGCCACTCACCAGCAGTGTGAGGCCAGGCGAGTTAGATGATCCCTCTGTACTGTGGCATCCTCATTTATGGAAACACAAATAATGGAGAAAATGGAAACTATCAGAAAAAGTCCTTGCGAGGACTAGAGGAAATAATGTATGTGAAGCACTTGGTGGGGTACTGGCATTATAAATCGGCATTTGAGTTTCAGCTATTATCTCATCATCAACAACGCCAGGAGTGCCACCTTCGCCTTCTTTTTCATCACCTTCCTCCTCTACTATTGTATCACCAGCATCACCCATTATCATCATCACCACCACAAACACCATCCGTTAACATCACCATCGTCACCACTGTCATCCCCACCATCTTCCATGATCGTCCCCGACACTATCAGCATTCCAAGGAGAAACCAGTATCGAAGGCGAAGCACACGGAGGGCAAGGAGAGTGAGGTAAAGCCCAGCAAAGGAGTCTTGGATTTTATTCTTAAATTCCTGGAAGCCATTAAAAGAAAAATTTAAGTTAAAAGGAAAAAGTATCTGAGTCTTACCAATGCCTGCTTCATACTCAGAAATAAGAAAGGCGTGAGTCGTGGCCAATGTCTTCTCTATCTCCTGGGAGCGACCCAGGTAAAACCACAAGTGGACTCACGCTCTCAGAGAGAGAACACTGACAAGCTGGTCAAGTTGACCAGGGAAGAAAGAGACACTCCAGGTGCTTCTCTGAGCAGAGGACCGCTTCCTCCAAATCAAGAAGACCTGACAGCCAACTGGCAGCTGGGCATCCCACGCACCTGCTGCCATCTGTCCAAACCTCCTGTCCTCCAGCTTCCCCGGCTGCCCCTGCCAGGGAGTCCAAACCTAAAACCATTCACCCCCAGCAGGGATGCACTTGAATACCGATGTCTGCCAAGAACACAGTTTCTCAGTGGTTCCCTTGGCTCCTCTCACCTTGCTCAGAAGATAAGACATCCACCCTGGAGGTCAGATGGAGAGCAAGAAACATCATGGAGCCCCCTTGCCTCTCCCTCCAAATGGACTCTCCATCTCGGGCAGCTTCAGGAAGTCAGACGATCCTGGAAGGATCTCCAAAGCCGACAACCCTGCAGTCAGGTCTCTGCCATGGAGACTTCCTAGTCGGGAGGCACTCTGAGTTGCAGAGCATTTCTTATAGGGTTTTAAGTGTTATTACTTTTAAGAATGACTGGTATAAAGCAGTTCCTAAAGGAAATGCTTCGGGGGAGAGAAAAGCATTGTCAAAATTAGAATAAATTATTGGGAAGAAGGGAAACTAGCTTGTACTGAATTCCTACCAGGAGCGGCATACTTTACACATGCTGCCTCTCTCAATTCTCACAGTAATCCTACAACAGAAGAACTCCATTTTGACTGTCTCCACTGCAGACGGAGAAAATGAGGTCCAAGAGGATATCCTCCAGGGCACAGTGTGAAGTGGCAGAGAAGGAAACCAAGCAAAGGTCTATCTCGGTCCCCAACCCACGTCCATTCTTGTGATCCCAACACAGGGTGTGCATTCACTTCTCAAGTTCTCGTCGGTGTTTAAGGAAACTCAAAGTTGTTCAAGGGTAATTAAGCCTCATGGTTAAAAACCTGGGCTTCAGAGTCAGGCAGCCAGGGCAAGTTACCGAGCCTCTGGAAGTCTCTATTTCCTCATTTGTGAAATGGAGAGAACCTCCAAGGTGGTCCCCAATGACCCCCACCTCCAGGTATCCACATCCTCATATAACCCCCTCCACTTGAGTGTGGGCTGAACTCACTCATTTGCTTGCTTTAATTATAATGAAATTGTTCTAATTTCATTCCTAATGAGAGGAATAAAGCAGAGACAATGAGATGTCACATCCAAGGTTAGGTTGCAAAAATCTGCCCTTCTGTGTCGAGCGCCCTCCCTCATTAACGGAAGTTAGTACCCTATGAGCTTCCCTTTGGAGGGGGGCCCATGTGTCAAGGAACTAATCTCTCCAGTCAACAGTCAGCGAAGACCTGAGGCTCTACCAGCCTCCTGAGTGAGGTTAGAAATGGTTCCTGCCCAGCAAAGCTTCAATAGGACTGCACTCCTGGTTGACGACTTGATTGCAGTCTGCAAGAGATCTTCAAACAGAGGCCTCTGCAAAGTCACTGCACAACTTGTGACCCACAGAATCCATGAGATGATAAATGTTTGTTGTTTTAAGCTGCAAAGTTTGGGGGTAATTTGTTACATGGTGCTAGATAACTAATACATTCATCCATATTTGTATTCACTCGACATGCCTATGCTTTATCAGCAGATCCGAAGGCGAAATGCAGCTCTGATCCTGTCTGTAGCATTATGAAAGACAAATCGGCATATCCAGAAGTAGTGAGGTACACTGTATTTCACACTTCAATACATGGAGTCTGACAGCCAAGACAGTCATACAGACAGGAAGCTGTGGGTCTACAGGATGAGATCTGAAGGGTGTGGAAACCAGAGACAATTGGATCTGAAAGAGCCTTACAAATTAAAGCAACTCCAGTGTGTTATAGGTGGGGGTGGAGGGTGGGGTTAGGGGACATGCCTTACAGGATTAGTTAAGCAAGGCTTCCCCTAGGGGCCTCTGGAGCCAGGCTTGAAAGGAGTGATGAACAGTGTTCACACATCAGTGAGACCATCGAGTGCATCCTGATGGACTGACGATGCCTGCCAGGAGGCTTGCCACTCCTGCTATTGGTGCTTCCAGAATGATTCCAGAGAAAATGCGACTATACCCCCACCCTAGGAGCCCCCAAGTCATGAAAGATGATGAGAATATCTGCATCAATCCCCCCTAGCCCAACATCATGCTTTGTAAAATATTTTATGTACTCCCCTATGCAGGGCCACAGACATGAAGGCTCTTGCTGGGGTTAGAGCTTTGTGGCACTGATGTGTGACCCACTTCTTTGGCTGTGACAGATGATGGGCTATAACTGCCCTGTGGTCACTTCTCAGAGAAAATTCAAAAGCAAGAGATTGGAAAATGTTCTTCTAACCCACAAGCTGCTCAGAGTCTCAGAAGAACAATGGTTCTCATCTTTCACTTGCCATCAGGACCTCGAGATGACTCCCTGTCCCGGAGCCCACTCAGCCCAAAGATGGCTCCTTCTCGCTCCCAGGAACAGTTGTTTGCTGTTTGCCAGCGGCGGCTCAGCATGTAAAGGATCTGCCTGCAATGCAGGAGACACAGGAGACACAGGTTCAATCCCTGGGTGGGGAAGATCCCCTGGAGAAGGAAATGGCAACCCACGCCAGTATTCCTGCCTTATGGATGGAGGAGCCTGGTGGGCTACAGCCATGGGGTTGCAAAGAATTGGACATGACTGACCAGCTAAACAGCGGCAGAGGCCTCTGGAAGGTGACTTCAGGCCAGGGTGGCCTGCTCTGTGCACAACCGTGGCAGGCTGAAAAGCAGGAATAGCACCAGCACACCACATACTCTGCCCTGTGTCCTTGGCAGACATCCTGAATTGATCAAGACATTGTTTTTTAATGAACTTTGTCATGGTCTCAGAGTCCACAAACACACAGCACTTCCAGCCCTGCCTACAGTCCACCGACGTTAGAATGAAAATCAGATTTGAATCAAAGTCTGCTTTGTCTTCCTTCCTGGCTCACTCGCTGAGATTTGCAATGAGCCGCCCTGGCTCTCTTTCCTCCACAGGCTTCACCTGTGAAAAGTCGTACCTCACCACCCAACCCTGGTTGGGCTCCAAGAGGCAGGAGAATCGGCCAAACACATATCTATCCCTCTTCTCCTCGGCCCAGGAAGTAAACTCTTTGTTTCTAGGTGTGGTGTGGAGCGTTTGAGACTCCTTCAACCTGCAGGAGCACCAGGCACAGGAGAGCCATCCGTGCTCGCAGCCTGAGAAGTGATAAGGTCCAAGCTGCCCAGCCTCGGACACTTCAACGTCCACCTGGGCCACGAGTCTTACAGGGGCCAGGCCTCCGAAAGAGATCGGAAAAGGCATTGTGATGGAGCACGCTGTCCCGTGGGCCTGGCATATGACTCACCATGGTGAGAGTTGTGAGTGTACGCTCCTACCTGGGGTGGGCGCCCCTGTGGTCACGACCTAAGAGGACAGCTGTTATGGGTTGAACTGTGCCCCCTCCAAAATTCACAGGTCAAAGTCCTGGCCTCCTGAACCTCAGAACGTGACTGTACTCAGAGAGACAGTCTTCAGAGAGGTAATCAGGTAAAATGAGGTCACATGGGGAGCCTAATCAACATGACTGGGGTCCCAATAAGATGAGACTACGACACACACACAGGGGGATGACTGTGTGAGGACATGGAGAAGACAGGGGCCCCAGGAGAAAACGACTCTGTGACGCCTTGATCTCGGACTTCCGGCCTGGCTTCTGTTGCTTAAGGCACCCGGTCTGTGATGAATTCGTCATTCGTTACAGCAGCCTGAACACAGTAATCCAAAGACTGACCAGAAATTTCAGCCTAAGGAAGTACCCAGTGTCTTCCTTTTCCAAGACACAGCAACTGGCCGTGATCGAGAAGAAAGACACACAGCTGGGTGATAATCGAATCCTTGAGAGTTGAGAACGTGTTTCCATGGCAGTCGTCGTATGGAACAGCAGAGAGATTCAAGCCAGAGTGTATGGTTATCAGCTGTAAGCTCACTGCGGAGTTGGGGAAGGATGCTTAGTTTAAGACCCCCATCCAGCTTTAAAGGGCACCGGTGTAATGAGGGAGCCAAGAGGAGTCAACAGGGCAAGTACTCCCAGTGCAAGAGGAACCACAAACCACGTCCTCCACTCCCAACAGTGAGAGCCCCTGAGTGTTCTTAGACTTAATATACTGGTGTGGGGGTGCTTCCCAGGTGGTACTAGTGGTAAAGAACCCACCTGCCAATGCCAGAGACGTAAGAGACACAGGTTCGATCCCTGAGTCCAGAAGATCCCCTGGAGGAGGGCATGGCAACCCACTGCGGTATTCTTGTCTGGAGAATCCCATGTGCAGAGGAGCCTGGAGGGCTCCAGTTCAGGGTTGCAAAGAGTTGGACACGACTGTAGTGACTTAGTATGCACACGCACATACTTGTGTAGGGAAGCAGGCTCTCAGATTCAATGATAAGGTTACGCATGCGGCCACAACCACCATGAAGGGTACTTTTGCAATTTCTATGGAAGCTTAAAATGCTCTGATTGGGACTTCCCTGGTGAACCAGTGGCTAAGACTCCATACTCCCAATGCAAGGGACCCAGGTTCCATCCCTGGTTGGGGACCTGATCCCACATACCACAACTAAAAGTTCGCATGCCACAAAAAAATTTTTAAAAATCCCGAATGCCACAACTAAGACCTGACACAGCCAAGTAAAAAAGTTTTTCTAAATAAATAAAATGCTCTGACCTTTAACTGAGCCATTCCACCATCAGGGATATAGTCTATACACGGATTTCTCTACAAACTTCAACAAGATGTATACACACACAAGATGTATCACTGAAATATTGTTTCTAAGGACAAATCCGTGAAAACAGCCTACCTGTCGAGATCAAACAAATCATGACACAGACGCAAGGTGACATCTAACGGAGCCATCGAGAAGAAAGGAATAGACTCGATGGTGCTGGTAAAAAAGAGCTCCAAAATACGAGAAAAAACAATCAAGTCTGAAAGAGTGTGTTCTGTGTGAGTACTCTGGTATCAGTGTTAAAGGCTGATGTACACAGTCACAGACGCACACTCACACACACATTCACACTCACACACACACGTTTTGCGACCCTATGGACTACAGACCGCCAGGCTCCTCTGTCCATGGAATTCTCCAGGCAAGAATACTGGAGCGGGTAGCCATTCCCTTCTCCAGGGGATCTTCCCAACCCAGGAAGGGATTGGACCCAGGGATCAAACTGGAGTCTCCTGCATCAAACCCAGAGTGGTAGAGACATACACACACTCATACATGCATAGCTTTCAATGACCTTTCTAAAAGGAATTCCAGAGATGCTGGGAAGTAGGACAGGCTGGAATAGGGTGGACAGGAGATGAGGCAGTTTATACCTTTCTGTCTCCCGTGAATTGTCTAACCAAGTACATTTATAAAGTCAGCAAGAGTTATCTAGGTGATGGGATCACAGGACATTTTTTTGTTTTCTCCTTTGTACTTGTGTTTTGGGGAGACAATGCTGCGGGTGTGGTTTTTTTTTTTTAACCTATACATGATGTACAGAGGAGTGAGGAATTTCCAGATGTGTAACAGGTAGGTATGTGCTTTTCATCTCAACCTTCCTGGAACCTCAGAGGGAGATTAGCAGGAAATACCCCATGGGCTTCAGCCTGTGGACAAACGCTTCAATACACATCATTAGCAATTCCACAGAGCACAGCGGGGATTTCTTTTGTGTTTCTCCCTTGAAAAGAAACCAGATCACAAGTTGCTCTGTGAATCCGAGACAGCTCCTGTCTCTGGGGAGGGCCCCGCCACCTGAGCATCCGAGTGGCCCAGCATCCCACAGACCCAGTCAGGGGAACCACCTCTGGACTGGAGAGCGCAGGGCTTGTGGACAGGGGTCAAGCTCCTGGGGGCTGAGCTGGAGGATGGGGAGGGAAACAGAGGAAGGGAAGGGCCCAGGGTGCTGAGGGCCAGTCTCTGCCTCTGCATCTGGGCAAAAAGCCTGGTGGGAAAGAAGAGTCAACTGCAGGCTCAAAGGATGTTTCAGCAAAGCCAACTTTCTCTATCCGCCATGAATACAGGTAGCAGGGATGGAATGGTTCTAAGGAAATAGTGCCCCACCTGCAGCTTGGCCTCTGGGTGTGGCTTTGGGGAAGGAGGGTCTTTGGAATCAGAGTCCAGAGCTCAATCTGGCTGTGCGGCCTTAGACAAGTCACTTAACTTCTCTGTGCTTACCATTGTTCTTCGAGGCAAAGAAGCAACAGAGGCCAACAAGCCAGTCTACTGACAGCACCAAGATGTGACAAGTGCCATAAAGGAAATCAAACGGATGCTGTGACCTCAAGGAGGCTCTCTGAAAAGATGGCATTTAAACTGTGACTCCATTTATAGGAAGTGAAATAAGCCATGTCTTGCCCATTGTATGAGCTAGGGCTTCATGAGGGAACAAACCGTACACTTGAGTTAGGATTCGTTAAGAGGAATTTAATAAAAGGTCTGTTTATGAAGGTGGAGGTGGGGGGTAGGGCAGCCGCAAGAGATACAGTGCCCTGGGGCTGATAACAGTGTGGTTTCAGGCTCTTCCCCGCCGCCGCCCCCCACCCCCCCCCACCCCATCTCTGAGCCTGAACACAGACCAGAGGGTTGCCTGTTGCTCATTTAGGAATGCAACAGTCCATGGTGGGGGGCAGGGTCTATAAATGCCCTGCCCTCTCCTCCCTCCTCCCATAACCTGCTGTGGCTCCCTATTGCCCAAACCCAATCGGAAAACAGTGGGCAAGAGAGCCTGGTGCTGTGGTCTATGCAGGGAAGGATCCCAGGACATGGAGAGGGTAGAGAAGAGCAGTGTGTGGATCTGGCGAGAGAAGCAGATGCTCTCCATCCATCCATCCATCCATCCATCCTTTTGGCACATCTGAGTTGGGCTGGCACCTTCGAGTTCACTGGCACTCCTAATCCTGCTCGCATAAAGCCAGTGAGAATTACCTTGTGTGTGTCATATGCATGTCTGTTTAACTTTAAATGCTCAGTGATTTGCTACAGACACACTTCTTCATGCAAGGGGCTCTTGCTGTCTAGAGCTTTAGACGTTCCAGGCAATCAATGATGCTGCAGCTCTGACTCCAAAT
This sequence comes from Muntiacus reevesi, assembly GCF_963930625.1. Classification (NCBI taxonomy): domain Eukaryota; kingdom Metazoa; phylum Chordata; class Mammalia; order Artiodactyla; family Cervidae; genus Muntiacus; species Muntiacus reevesi. Next base: position 183,711,035 of record NC_089250.1, on the reverse strand, counting down.
TAAATAACTGCACATTTATTACCCATTACTGGAAGGCACACCGGGAACGCTACAGCCAGAGGCCCGCAGCCCCATAAGTGCTCACAGCCTTCCCTCTCTCTGTTGGTTCACTCGGATGAGACAGTATAGAGACCATCTCACTTTTTAGAAATCAAACTCCCTCTTGCCAATCTAACCTAAATGGGGATGAAGAACACCGAGGCTCTGAAATGACTCCACCGAGCCGAGCCTCCAGGGAGCAGATAATACCTGGCTGTGGAATTTCGGTTCTGTGGGTTGTGGACTCCTTCCTTCCTTTCTACTGAGCCACTGAAGCAGAAAGAAGGGGTCACCTGCAAGTCGACTTGCAGCCTGGCTTCCCCTGGATGTGCAGTGAGAAGAAAGGGATCTACATTTGGGTTGGGTGAGCTGATGGCCCTTCCATCACATCCCTTCTGCCTGACTGGATGGTCGGAAAGCTTCATCCTAATGGGTGGGGAAGAACCATAGGGCCAGAAATTCCCTTCAGGGACAAGACTCATTGTTTTGCATCCCTAGCGAGCCCTTTCTGCAATCAGAAAGCTGGTGAAGCACCCATCAGAGGAACCATAAGGAATCCATCCAGAGGAACAGGCCCATCGTCAGAGGGGAGAGTTAGGTACCAAGGTGCACCCCAGCTCCTCCATGTGGAGCTTGCAATTAAGGAGAGCAAGAAGGCAGTGCCTGGGATCAAAAACAATCTAGAGAAAATCAGAACTAACTCCTTGAGCTGTCCCATCCCTACTCAGCATCTTGTAGATTAAGAGAAACAGTCAGTGCAATTACTTCAATCACTTATGCAAAGTCAGACCGACTCCCAAATTGGAAGTGACAGTCTGGGCCACCTGGTTAGTGAGGGCGGGCTGTCCCCAGGCGGGGGTGCTGTGCTTTTCCTCTTCGTTCTTTGGGTCTTTGCTTGGTCGGGAGATGATCATAAATAAAATCACTGCTCCTTTGCCAGCACCACCATCATCATCAAATACACCAAAGTTAAAACATCCAGGGGAACTTTTCAGTTCCCCTGTAATGGGCTCCGGGGACCACAGAGAAGCAAGCATCTAGTATCCACATGCTAAGAGATATTTCTCAAAAAAGTTGTATGGTCACAGCATATTATAAGCATATTAAAGGTGCTGATAAGCCCTGCAGTGAAGATATCACATTAGCTTTGTTCCCCAAAGCTTTGACCACCACCATTTTTAGAAAATTGCTTTGGGCACTTAACATCACGAACACCTTACAGAACAAATGTGGGGAACATGGCTTGATGTTAGTAGTCTCCAACCTTGGTTGTACATCAGAAGTTTTCAGAGATACTAATACCTGAGTCCCATCTCAGAGTAGATGAGCTACCAACGCCGATGGCGGCCAACATGTCAACCTGACCCTGCCGTTCTGCTTGAGACCATACCTAGTACTTCATCACCATCCCCGGAACAGAACCAACATCCAAAACACTAAGAGGAAATGGACATGCTGTTGAACTGTTCACGAGGTGACAGGAAGGGGAAATGTTGCACATAAGGGTGCAAAACTTCCCAACAATTCCCTTTAAAAAAAAAACCTTTGATCTTTCCCCAAAGTTTTTCTCCAAATGGCAGCTGCTTTGTTCTCTTTTCCCTTCTCCCATTGTTCTCCCCACTGGAGAGTCTCTAAAAGCCTCTATTATCCAATTCCCTTTGAATCTAAGTTTATATGATTCACTCAAGAATAATAGTAGCAGTCTGTTCTTACTCAAATCGCCCCCCAGGGGTCTTGCCCCCCAATCCAAAATAGCTTATCAAAGTGTATTTTCCAAATCTGCATCCACTAAAACATCCTTTACAAAGAGTTCAACATGAACTTTTATAGCTAGGTGGAGAGGAAGACATTTTTATAAGACTAACTGGGGGGACTGGACTGAGAAAGATGAACCAGGAAGGTTGCATGAAGAGGTGAGATTCCAGTCACCTTGAGGCAAGGATTCATGCAGAGGCAAACAGGAAGAATCTGGAGCGTAAGGACAGGGCCTGCACAAATCTCATCATCTGAGAAAGGAGCTGAGGGAGCAGGGAGGAGGAAGAGAGGAGGGAGGTAGTGAAAGGTTTGTGTCGTGATAGATTGAAGGGCTTCAATGGAACCAATGATAATACCAAGCAAGTACCTTGCCCTCACCATGTGCCAGACACTGTTCTAAACACTCCATTTATCTTGCTTTGCTTAAACCCCACAACGACCCAGTGGTGTGGGCACTGTTTTCCCAGTGAGTCAGCAGCTAGGCTGAGATTTGAGTCAAGGCACTTGTCTTCAGGGGCCATTTGCTTAACCACTGCATTAAAGAGTAATGAGCTAGAGCACCGATAAAAACCAAGCCAATTAAGCAGCCAGAGTGACAGGGTTCTGGAGTAGCCCCGACTCTTGCTGTCACAGACAGGCGCTCGGACCAGGAGCCTCAGCATCACCTGGGAGCTGGTAATAAATGCATCATCTCAGGCCTCCCTCCAGATGTACCAAGTCGGGTTCTGCATCTTAACCAGAGCCCCCTGGGGTTTCCCCAACACGTGAAAGTGTGGGTGATGCTGGTCTGGAAGTCGGGGGTCAGTATCGTCAGTCTAATTGGAGAAGGGGCACTGTGGATGGAAACAGAGCAGGTAAGAGCCCCCACGAGCTGCTGGGTAGAAATACATTTCACCGCCACACACAGCTGGCAGCTGACATCTCTGCCAGTGAGCAAGACAGGCGTGGCTAAGAGCCAGAACCAGACCCAGGTACTGATGGCTCCACAGACCTCGGAGATGTGTGACCTCGGGCAAGCTATGAGATGCCTGAGACTCACTTTCACTGTTTAAATCGGAGGCGAAGGACAGCTCCTCGTGGGCATGTCTAGAAGATTAGGTGAGAAACTCTATACCTGGTGCTCAGCACAGTGCCTCTACATATTAACCCCTCTGCAGGCATTATCTGTTACTATGACCACATCAACACGATAACTTACGGGCATTAAGCTAGTTCTGAAGTCTCAATTACAGGGGCAATGCCTGGGAACACGGAAGAGGGTGCAGAGAAATGCAAGGTGCAGGTGAGCTCCTTGTCCTCATTGTGCCTGGATGGAGTTCAAAGCTGCCATTTCATTCTTGACTTTGACTATTAGAGAATCGAGGGTTACAGCCTCCTTTTCAAAGAAGCGAGAGGCGACCAACATGTAGAATTAATAACAACATGCCTACCTTCCAAATCAGCAGGTAAGACAAAAATAAATCGAACGGAATCTGCAGTGCCAAGAGATAGAAAATAAATGAAATGGCAAGAAAAGTTCTTTTTAAGCAATAACTTTTTAAATGACAGGTGATCAAACATACATAATGGCAAATAGACTGAAGGTGAACTCCTCAATTAAAAGATGAAGATTTTCAGATGGGGAGCATAAACAAGATCGATCCATAGACTATTTCCAAGAGACATCTGCATTTCCAAGAGGAAATTTAAAAAGAGTAACAATGAAAAGATGTGCCCAGGCCTTTGGGAACCAAAGACAGATGGAAAGGAGCACTGATTTTAGGAAAAAAAACCCCAAGGCAGAAAGCATTACCCAAGCTCAAGATAGTCATTGTATATTCATAAAAACTTCTATCTATAACCAGCGCTAGTTAGTAAATTCCCCTTGGAAGTCAAAGAACATGGACTCAAAATATATAAAACACAAACCATGGCCATTACCAAGAGAAATCAACAGAAATATGGTAGTGTGGGAAACTTGAACCAACCCATCTCAGGTTAACAAAAAAAGGATCCAAGGCCTTTATTATAAAATTTATAAGGTTTGTCAGATATAGACCACAACTTTATAAGTGTCCAAAAGAGTATCTCAAGGAAATTTAGCCAGACTTGCCCATTTATCAATTCATTCACCCACTCTCACCCAACCACCCACCCAACCATCTACCCATTCACCCTCCCACCCAAACATCCACCCACCCATACATACATACATACACCCACCCACCCACCCACCCACCCAAATACTCATTTACCCACTCATCTATTCATTCACCTACCCACCCATTCATTCATCCATCCATCCATCCGCTGATGCATCCACCCACCCACCCACCCAATGTGCATTGAAAATCTACTCCATACCAGGTTCTGCACAAAGTGCTGCAGCTCCAATGGAATAAAAAGGTATGGTTCCTGCTATTAGGAATTTTACAGACCTTCTCCAAGCACAAAGAAAGGTAAGTGGACAAAGTTATTAAAAACAGAGGCGTGAAGATAAACAATGGGGTGTGACTGAGTGTAACAGAAATAATCAGGTGTCAGCAAAGGTCTCAGGTTTTCATTCAACAAGACATGTGAAGACAAGTGAGAAAGACATGGTTCTTGACCAAGCTTATATTTTAGTAAGCGAGTTGAGTAAATAAACATGAGCCCAAGAAAAGAATTTTATTCCGGATAACTCAGAGTACCAGGAAGGAGGTAAAACGGAACAATAGGAAAGGATGTAGGTGGGGCAGGAAAGATGCTGATTCTTTGGCCAGTCCTCAGAGGCTCCTTAAAGGAGATGGCATTGGATGTGAGAGCCTCCAAGGTCAGAAAGGTGCCTGGGAGCCAACCCTGGTCAGGGTGCCTGGACATTATTCTTAGAACCACGGGATGCCTCTGGATCTGCCTGGGTACTTTGAGCGGGTAATTCCATATGGTTCTGTGGGGCCCAGAAGACACCTCGAGTTCCCTGGGGAACCAGACACCTTTCGAAGCCAGAGCTACCTATGCTGGCAGGCTTGCAGCATCCACAGAGGCTCAGATGGTAAATCCTGCTCTAATTACACTGGTAATTATGAACCGACACTTGCTGAGCTGGAAAGAGCATTCCTCCTGTTAGGAGATGATCGCTGGGAAGCCAGCCCGAGCCACTCAAACAGGGAGGATGCCGTGAATTTACAAACGGTTGATGGAAGGAGGTGAGATGGGGGCAGCGGAACCACCCTGAGAAGTAAGTGAGGAGCCTAGACGCTGGGAAGGAGACTCGCTGCCGGCTCTCAAGGCAGCATCAGAAGGCACGAACAACACAGTTGGTCGAACCCGCATTTAATCCCTATCCTACCTCCAGAGAGCTGGGTGGCCTGGGATGGTAATTTCCCTCTCTGGGTGTGAGGCTCCCCACCTGCAAGTGGGTTTACTGATAACCTTTCTTGCGGGAGTCCATCTGGCACACAGAGGGTCTGAAAAATGCCAGACCCTTCCCTCTGGGTTCTCCCACACTCTTGGTCGGAAGCTCTGGAGGGCGGAGGAAGGAAAGGAGGATAAAAGGAAGGGAACTGCCAACCACAGGGGGTTATTATGCTCCCTGGTGATGCTGCAAGGCAGTTAAAGAACCCGTGATAATAAGATTCTCGCCCTGCGTTCCCCGTGACGGAGAACAACAGAGACACGGGAACAGAGCATCCATCAGAACTCACAGAGAGAAGGCAGGCGAAGGCAGGTGATCAAAGGAATAAATCCACTGCAATCTGAAAAACAGCCTGCCAGCTTTCATCCATCTGGGAAGTGATGTAAGGACTCACACTCCGGCCAAGAACACACTTTTTTCTATCCAGACCACCCCGAGTGCGGCCATGGGTGTGGCAGGTTTCCAGAACAGACCCCTTGGGGCTCATCAATCTTCTCCTTGGCCTGGCCACGTCTCCCAGCTCCTCGGCCCCCACTTTGAGCTAAGCTTTGAGAAATATGCCACTGCCAAGGAGATTTATCCATTTTAAAAGGTCAGAGAATTACTGCCATTGAAACATGTGCACGGAGCAGGTGTAAATATGCCCCAGCTCCCACTCGTGCTTTATCACACTCAGGAGAGGAAACCTGGTGGAAGTTACCTTCCAGGCAGAGCATTTAACTGCCTGGTGCCTGGGGTGCCAGGGATTCCCTGGGGCAAGACCTACCTGCCCTTGCCACCTTTATCACCCTCTTCCCCCTCTCACCCTCATCCCATCGCCAGCTTCCTGGGCTGCCTGCAGTGCTGGGGACCTAGAGCCTCCCTGTGCAGTTCTGTGCAGCATCCCGCTGCAGGGAGAAGGATGAACAACTACACACACAGAATATGGACCACACCCCAGTGACTGCCAGAGTATTGAGAAGGCAGGGCACAAAGTCAGTTAAAAAACAACCACCTTGACCGGAGATACCAGATCATCTGTCTTGCAATATGCCTCCTCTTGGTTTTATCAGCAAAAGAGAAGAATGGAATGTCTTCCTTCCTGCCCTGCCCCCACATAGGAATTCTCATTTTCTCACAACCAACTTAGAAGTTCTCAGCATCTCAAGATGTTCCAAGGACTATGTGGGTCCAAGAAAGCCCAAACTGTAGTGGGGTTTTTTAAAAATCACCACGTGCGTATGTGCACGCTCAGTCGCTCCAGTTGTGTCCGACTCTTTGCAACCCCAAGGACTGTAGCCCATTAGGCTCCTCTGTCTATGGGATTCTCCAGGCAAGAATACTGGAGGGTGTTTGCCATGTCCTCCTCCAGGGGATCTTCCCAATCCAGGGACTGAATCCATGTCTCCCCCAGTTCCTGCATTGAAGGTGGTTTCTTTACCACTGAGCCACTGGGAAAGCCCCCAAATCTCCATGCCTATGTGGAAAATGCCTAAAGGAGTCTGGAGAAACCTGCAGACACAGCTGGGAGAAGCCAGGCTGCAGAGATGCACGACTTGCATTCAAATTCTATCTCTGTCACTTACAAGCTGTGTGACCGTAGGCAAATTACTTCACCTCTCTGGGCTTCCAAACCCCACCTCCAGTAGGAAAAGAGGGATGAAGAGATTTAGTCTGCATAGGTGCTGTCTGGAGACTGAGACTAATTCAAGTAGTAGCACAGAGCTCACAGCTGATACCCAAAGAATTATTATTATTTTGTCAAGTTGACTCTGTCAGCCCTGAGAGACAGAGAGAAAGAGATTGAGTACCCGGGTCAAACAACCTATCAGCCAATCAAGGGACCGCTTGATCAAGTGGCCCGGCAACTGCAGCGTCTCCAAAGTGTAGAGTTCAGGATGCCACATGGACCGAGAGAGACTGCCCAGGAATGACACAGCAGTCCTTCAAGGTGACAGGAGCCTGCGTGCCCTCCACTCTTCTTCCACCCCAGTTTTCCCCGGGGCAGTGCCCAGAACAGGACATGTTACAGGGGGCTGACACCCCCAAATGCAGGACAGATGGTGGTAGGAGACAAGGGCCCAAGAGCCAGCCTGCCAGGATTCAAATCCTAGCAAACACCGGAGATCTTGCCGAGACTCTTTTTCCTCTTGTTATAGATGGGAAAGTTCACCAAGAAGTTAAACAAAGGTAAATACAGTTCTTCGAAAAGTTAAACACAGAATTACCACATGACCGTGCAAATCCACTCCTAGGTACATGCCCAAAAGAAATGGAAACAGGTGTCCAAACAAATACTTGTACACACATGTTCAGAGAAGCAATATTTACCACAGCCAAAAGGTAGAAAAAAACCCCAGATATCCACCAACAGACAAATGTATAAACAAATGTGGTCCATCCGTGCAATGGAACATTATCCATCCATTAAAGGGGTGAAGGGCTGACATAGCCACCATGTGGACAAATCTCGTAAACAAGATGCTCAGTGGAAGAAATCAGTCAAGGAGGCCATATACGGTTGGTTCTGTTTATATGAAATGTCCAGAACAGGCAAATCCAGAGAGAGAGAGAAAGCAGATTGGTGGTTACTTAGGGCTTGGGTGGAGGGGGAAAGGGAAATGAGTATGAATGGGGTCATCTTTTGGGGTGATGAGATGGAAGGTGAACAAAAATATACCCGATGCCACGAAATTATCCACTTTAAAATGGATATTATTATATTATATGGATCTCATATCAGTAAATTACTTCCCCAAAAAAACCCCCCACAGTTCCTCAGATTCTTCTCCCAGTAACTGGCAGCTGACAGCAGGAGCCCGGGGAACATTGCTTCAAATGATAGTGATGCTGGGAGGTGGGGAGGGGGCGGTGGAGCACAGAGTCCACTCTAATCACTACTCAGACAACAGATATCACTGGTTCAGCCTCGCCATGAAGCCTCTTCCGCCACTTACAGCATCTCCAGTCCACTCAAGGGCCAGCCACACCCTCTCTCCAATCCCATCAAAGGGGGAATTTACATGAGTAATAAAAAGTTGCCACCTTGACACTGATCTCAGAGAAAGGAAAAAAACAAATCCTCACATTTGTATTAATTCTCCTTCCCAGGTTTTAACTGAAGAGACGAAACAGCATCACCAGGGAAATAAAACCTGCCTTTGTCTGTCTGAGGGCCATGTGGCTTTATTAGAAATTACATTAGTTCCTCATTAAGCAACAATAATAATGTAGAGTTGGAATCAATAAAAAAAAATGCTTTGCCCCAAGGTATAGATCCGTTTGGTTCAATTATATTCTTACAAGGCCAAGCGCCGGTGGCTCCAACACTAATAAAAATGTGGCAGGGGTGATGCCAGAAGACAGAGGGAAGGGCAAGATTCCTGACAATTACTCTCATTGTTCCTAAAGAGAAGCCACCTAACCACCCACCTAGAGCGCATACATCAAGGGCGCAAGTACGCTTCATCTCACCAGCCTTCCCTGATCATCAGTAGTAACTATTCTCTGGAAGGGTTGAATTGTGCTGTAGATGATTAGAGATGTCTGCCTTGGGCATGGGATTGGACATCTGCACCTGGTAACAAGGTTAAAAAAATGATAGGCTATGAGCCTGGTGATGCCCACCCTTCTCCTTAGCCACGCCCACTGCATGGCTGGGCTGGGTTTGCACAGTAATAGAAAACAAGAGACGTGTTGACCTCTTTCCTTTCCACCAGACTTAACAGCAATGCTAAGTCAGGACAAAATGAGTACTTACCTGACCCTCGACCAGGCTGTATGGCAGGGACAGTAGATCCTGCATAAAAACAGACAAAGACAAGAAACGTTGAGTTTTGCATTGAAAACAACTGCTTTTCCGTTGCTTTTCTAAGATTTTTTTATATGGAACATCTTTAAAGTCTTCACTGAATTTGTCACCGTATTGCTTCTGTTTTATGTTTTGGTGTTTTGGCCCCAAGGCATGTGGGGCCATTAGCTCCCTGACCAGGGATTGAACCCTCCCCCCTTGCAATGGAAGGCAAAGTCTTAACCCCTGGACCACCAGGGAGGTCCCTCCTTTGTTTTTCTCTTAGACAAAATAACCACGTTCCTTGGAAAGAAATATTGGATTGATTCATTCCAAAGACACTGATTTGCTGCCTAACACATGCCAGGTGCCATTGTCAGCCCCGTGTTTTTCACACTAAACAAGATGGCAGGTCCCTGCCACCAGGTGGGAGAGAGGAAAAAGGACATAGCAAATAAGGTAATAAATTACCAAAAATGAAGATAATATCAGATAGTGAAGAGTCCAACAATGGTTAAAAAAAAATGGGATGGAGAATGACAGGTGCTATTTTATGCTGAGGGTCAGAAAGGGTTGAGAGTCAGACGGCAAGAAGGAGCTGGAAGCATCTGGAGCAGGTACTTTCAGTGCAGGAACATTGGGGACAAAGGCCCTGGGGCAGGCAGGAGTGGACACGGGCAGGAAGGCTGGAGTCTCTGGGGAAGGTCAGACATCAGAGAAGCAGGCAGGGGCCAGATCACGTCTGGCCTTGAAGGTCAACACATGGAATTCGGTCTTTTTCTAAGCAAGTTCAGAAACCACCAGAAGACTGTAAGCACATTTTCACAGAAGGAAAAGCCATGCCCTACTTGGGAGCCCCAACATGTCCCCATGCTGTTGACTGACTCACGTACATGCTCCACTTGTTCTCAGAATGCTGGGCCAGCTCCCAGCACAGCAAGGGTCCCAGCTGGGATGAAAGGGAAAAGCCGAGTTGCAGGGACACTTTGTGAAATGCAAACCCCAGGGCCAGCCTGCCCCCAAGCCCAGGACATAACTGTCCACGCCAAGTAAACCTCTCCCCTCCGCTCTCTCTCTCTGCCCTCGACTTGTGTTTCCACCATATTTCCTATTGGTCGAGATGGTTTCCCACCGAAAAGGAGAGAAGACACCACCTGCCCCCCTCTTCCCCACCTTAAATCCAGATCAAGCCCCCTCATCACATGCCTGTGACCTCCACCAGCACTTCAGAGTCATGGAAGAGAAACAAAAGAACCCCTTTCCTGGACTCTCCTGGACAAAAGAAAATGCCCTGGCACTGGCTAGTCCCAATCCCCAGGCTTCAGGCCCAACAAGCTGTGGGGAGCTTAACCAAGCCAGTACCTTAAGGACAAAGAGAGGGGACGTTCAGCCCAAGGTCTGGGGCACAGCAGAGCTCTCCTCACAGCCAATGAGAAGATAACATTCCACTGTGACCTCCCACCCACCCCTGCTGAACTCTAGGCTCTCCGCCTACTTCACTGGGTGGAGAGATTAAATGAGATACCACACACCCAGTCCACAGACGGCACTCATCAAAGACCCCCGTATCAAGAGCTGTTATCAGCCTGGACCAGCATTTTTTGCCATAAGCATCTTTGCCACAAGCATTTTCACCACAAACATTTTTGCTGCAAAGCTAATTGACCATGAGGCGATTTGCTGTAAAAGGTAAAATAACAAAAAAGTAAAGAGGGATGTTAAAAATGAAACAAGAAAAATGAGTAACAAAATTTTAAGACTTTATTGTGAAATACAAAATACTTGCACACATGTATAAAATGCATGTAGATATATACAATGAAATATTATTCAGCCACAAAAAAGAACACATAATGTCATTTGCACCGACATGGATGGACCTAGAGCTTATCATACTGAGTGAAGTAAGTCAGACAGAGAAAGACAAATATCATATGATATCACTTACATATGGGATCTAAAAAAATTGGTACAAATGAACATATTTACAAAACAGAAATAGAGCCACAGATGTGGAAAACAAGCTTATAGTTACCAAGAGGGAAAGGGGCAGGGAGAGGGATAAATTGGGAGGCTGGACTGGAATATACACACAACACTACGTACACTATATATACAACAGATAAAGAGAACTCCATTCAGTACTCTGTAATGACCCACGTGGGAAAAGAATCTGAAAAAGAGTGGATATATGTATAACTGAATCACTTTGCTAATACAGCAGAAACTAATACATCATAAATCAACCATACGCTAAAAAACTAATTGAAAAAAATAAAACAAAATGCATGCAGATTCACAGCAATACTGGACAAACCACTGAGAGTGATCAGGTTCAGACCCCAGGATATATTGTTGTTCAGTTGCTAAGTTTGCTCAAACTCATGCCCATTGAGTCAGTGACGCCATGCAACCATCTCATCCTCTGTCATCCCATTCTCTTCCTGCTCTCAATCTTTCCCAGCATCAGGGTCTTTTCCAATGAGTCAGCTCTTCGCACCAGGTGGCCAGAGTATTGGAGCTTCAGCTTCAGCATCAGTACTCCACTGAATAGTCAGGGTTTGTCAAAATGAATACCCTTCGGCAGTTGTTAGTTCCTGAGTGGTGGTCATCTCGGTTTGCCATGATGCATATTGGAAAGGGTCAGTTTTCATTCCAATCCCAAAGAAAGGCAATGCCAAAGAATGCTCAAACTACCGCACAATCACACTCATCTCACAGGCTAGTAAAGTATGCTCAAAAATTCTCCAAGCCAGGCTTCAGCAATACGTGAACTGTGAACTTCCAGATGTTCAAGCTGGTTTTAGAAAAGGCAGAGGAACAAGAGATCAAATTGCCAACATCCACTGGATCATTGAGAAAGCAAGAGAGTTCCAGGAAAACTTCTATTTCTGCTTTATTGACTATGCCAAAGCCTTTGACTGTGTGGATCACAATAAACTGTGGAAAATTCTGAAAGAGATGGGAATACCAGACCACTTGACCTGCCTCTTGAGAAATCTGTATGCAGGTCAGGAAGCAACAGTTAGAACTGGACATGGAACAACAGACTGGTTCCAAATAGGAAAACAAGTACATCAAGGCTGTATATTGTCACCCTGCTTCTTTAACTTATATGCAGAGTACATCATGAGAAACGCTGGGCTGGAAGAAGCACAAGCTGGAATCAAGATTGCCAGGAGAAATATCAATAACCTCAGATATGCAGAGGACACCACCCTTATGGCAGAAAGCAAAGAGGAACTAAAAAGCCTCTTGATGCAAGTGAAGGAGGAGAGTGAAGAAGCTGGCTTAAAGCTCAACATTCAGAAAACTAAGATCATGGCATCTGGTCCCATCACTTCATGGGAAATAGATGGGGAAACAGTGGAAACAGCGTCAGACTTTATTTTTTGGGCTCCAAAATCACTGCAGATGGTGATTGCAGTCATGAAATTAAAAGACGCTTACTCCTTGGAAGGAAAGTTAAGACCAACCTAGAGAGCATATTAAAAAGCAGAGACATTACTTTGCCAACAAAGGTCCATCTAGTCAAGGCTATGGTTTTTCCAATGGTCATGTATGGATGTGAGAGTTGGATTGTGAAGAAGGCTGAGCGCCGAAGAATTGATGCTTTTGAACTGTGGTGTTGGAGAAGACTCTTGAGAGTCCCTTGGACTGCAAGGAGATCCAGCCAGTCCATCCTAAAGGAGATCAGTCCTGGGTGTTCATTGGAAGGACTGATGCTGAAGTTGAAACTCCAATACTTTGACCACCTCATGTAAAGAGTTGACTCATTGGAAAAGACCATGATGCTGGGAGGGATTGGGGGCAGGAGGAGAATGGGGATGACGGAGGATGAGATGGCTGGATGGCATCACCGACTCGATGGACATGAGTTTGAGTAGACTCTGGGAGTTGGTGATAGACAGAGAGGCCTGGCGTGGTGCGATTCATGGGGTCACAAAGAGTCGGACACAACTGAGCAACTGAACTGAACTGAACTGAACTGATGCATATTGGAGTGTGTACCCATTCCCTTCTCCAGGAGATCTTCCCAACCTAGGGATTAAACCCAGGTTTCTTGCATTGCAGGAAGATTCTTTACTGGTTACCAGGAAAGCCCAAATGCCAGGATGCATACTTGTAACTAAGCTATGTGTCACTGCTGTTTCTTCTTGGCAGACTGACATGTGTCCACTGGTGAACATTCCAAAGTTCTACTGGAAACATGGGTTTAACTCTGCTCCTTCAAATCACGAAAGGATTTGCAAACTAGTGCTACCATTTTCTAGTATAATATGTGATTTGGCTTTGCATTATTTCACACTTTCAGTAAGTTTCATCTAACAAGTATTTTCTATCATGTTGATGTACATATCTGTTACCATTCACTGTTTTAAGACAACCACATCTACTCATCACTGTTTAGACCACCATGAGGGCTGAGATTGATGAAAGACAAAAATGGGAGTCCTGCATCAACGGAGAAATGAAACCAACTGTTAACCAGTTATTTTATCCTTTATGGCAAAATTTCCCTACAGCCAACTAGTTATGGGTGAAAATGTTTGCAGCAAAGGTGCTTACAGCAAAGAAGCATTAGGACAAAAATACCCAGAACTTGGACTAGTTTTTATTATCACTGTTGGTCAAGTTCACACACTGCAGATTAACAATGAACATGGGGGAGGACCAGTCAGCACAGATCATCCACATAAAAAGAAATCTTCGGGGACATGACAGAACTAGAGCTACAGTTTGGAAGCAGGTAACTCATAGAATACATGTTGAGCTGTTTCTCCTATCCCCTCCCAAAGACTGTTAAACCAGGCAGGGCTATGGTGTTTTTCTCTCCCGTTTGCAAAGTACAAACAAGGGGGCTCGTCCTGCCTGCCTGTGTAGAAAGGCACAGACGGGGTAGATCGCCTGCCTTCTCCTCCCCCATCTGTGCCTGGTCCAGCGTGCAGGCTCAGGTGGGTCTCTGACCTCGGCTTACAAGGGAGGCACACAGCGAGAGGGCAGAGGTAAGGTGGAGCCCAGGGTCTATGTGTAAGGGGATGAACCAACACAGACCTTTCTCCTGGGGTCTCAGAACCAAGCCCCGTGCCCACTCTGTCCAAGCTCCCTCCCCATATCTTCAAGCCCTCCTTCTACACCTCCTCCTTCTCTGGGCCCTTCTCTTCCTTACCCCGTCACCTCCGTTAGACACCGTAAAAGCTTGGTTCTCTTTCCTTTTTTCCGTCTGCCAACCAGAACTGTGTGCAATATTGGAGACACAGCAAGAAGCACAAACGGACACAGTCCCCGAGGGCACTTAGAGTCGGGGAGGAGGAGCAGACAGGAATTCGGGAATCACAAACACAAGTAAGGCCACAGCTCGGTAGAAGAGCTCGTAGGGGTTCCTACCTTCTCATTTACTCCTCAGCACCCACCACCCCCTCCCACCCAAACAGCTTCACTGCACAGCCCAGGACCCTCGTCCCCTCTCACCTCTGTGAGCCCTCCGTAGTGTCTTAAAGCTCTGTCTGTCTCCTCTCTGATATCCTTTCCCAAAGCCCTTCGTCCTTCGGACTCTGCTTCCTACACCTACCCGGGGAACTCCAGCGTCCTCTAGGACTCGCCTCTGCATCACACAACTCCCCCTCCCTTGGAAGCACTTACGGTCCCACCCAGACCTCAGCCCCCACCTCCTCCAGGACCCAGTGTGTGTGTCTGGTCATGGCTGCCATCCTGAGCTCCAGACCTGACCAACTGGCTGTCCTCTCGCTCTGTCCATTGGCATCTCACTGACATTTCAACATCACACGGGCCACGCTATGCGCCCCTCGTTTCAACAGCCGTGCCTCCTCCACCTCCTGGGTGAAGCGCATCCCAGCTCTGCCAGCCCACGGGGCCCATGGAGCCCAAAGCCGGGGTGCGTCCTCTCACTCAGCCCTGTGTTCAGTTCCTCTTGATCCACAGCAGCTGTGCCTCTTGCACTGCGCCCTCCTCCCTGGTCTGGTCACCACATAATAACTGCATAATAATAGATGCGTCAAAGCTTCTGGACAAGTCTCTTTGTGCTACTGAAAACCGTTTGGCTGAAAGCAGAGGACCAGCAGGACCATTTGGTCAAAATGAATATTCCACTGCAGTTGTTTTTTCCTGAGTGTTGGTCATCTCATTGTGCCATGATGTGGTTTTAAAGACTTTTTATGCCTCTTTAGCCACTAGGAGCTGTTTATTCCTCCATATTCAGAGTTTCATTTTATTTTGTTTGTTTAAGAAATCAAGACCTAGTATTGCCAGGCTTGGCTGTAACTAATGGCACACACTGGGCAATGAAAAGAAAGAGTCTCCTATAAAAATCTCATTTATAGCATTCATCTAGATAGCCTCACATAACAGTCTCTTGAAAAGCAATGTATGTGTTGCCCCTGTGAAAATCCATTTTGCAGCGTGTGTGATCCTGGAAAGGTAGGGTGTGCGTCAAATCTATACAAATCAAAATCAGTGTGATTTTCCTCGCCACTCTTTTCTGAATTAAAAATTAAGAAAGCCCCTACTATTCACCAAGTTCACCCCTGAAAAAAACAATACAAATTAGACATGTTATTCTTCTGCTCTTTTTCGTAAACTTGCTCAAATATATCTGCCTACGTATACACACACAGATACCCACAATATATACTTTTTAATTTTAAAAAATGGGTTGGCGCTATAGATGCTGAACTAAATAGTTGCTTTTTATAAACTTAACAATAGAGTATGAAGATTTTTCCCAGACAACTCACATAGAATGGAGTTTCTTGATCTCAGCACTGTTGAAAAGTTGGACTGGAAAAGTCTTTGTGGCGCGGGGGGTGGGGGGCTGTCATGTGCTTTGTAGGATGGTTAACAATACCCCTGGCCTCTGCCCACTAGATGCCAGGACCTCGTCCTCTCCCCCAAAGGCGACAACCAAACATGTCTCCAGACACGGCCAAAGGTCCCCCCAAGGGGATCACCAGCTGAGAACCCCTGGGGTGGAGCCATCACTTCCTTTTTTAATAACTGCGTAGAATTCTGTTCTATGAGTGTACTATCATTTATTTACCTATTCTTCAGGGCTTCCCAGGTAGCACTAGTGGTAAAGAACCCGCCTGCCAATGCAGGAGACCTAAGAGACAGGGGTTCGACCCCTGGGTCGGGAAGACCCCCTGGAGGAGGGAATGGCAACCCACTCCAGTTATTCTTGCCTGGAGAATCTCCCACGGGCAGAACAGCCTAGCGGGCTACAGTCCATGGAGTCACAAAGAGTCTGACACGGCTGAAGTGACTTAGCACACACGCATGCCTATCCATCAACATTCAACATCTACTTTAAAGGAGTCAGAGGGACTTGATGGTTAAAAATATATTACAGCATATAAAGAGTCATCGTACTTTATCCTTCTCATAAAATTTGAATGGCTGTGCATCTGGTTTGTTTAAAACAGACAGGTATTCTGTGTGCATTAGGCAGCTCTACGAGTTTCTTTTATGTTTGTTTCTATGATGTAGGCGTTGACAGAATTCCACCCTATGTCAGAAAGAGACAGGTGATCTTCCAAGCCGTGATGGCGTGGGGAGGTGGTGCTCTCATCCACTGTTGGGGGAGGGGGCAGCCATCGGTACCAGCTTTCTGGTGGCTGAGCAATCAGGCAAAAGAGATCAAGAGCCATCACTCTGTCTAACTATCTATTTCTCGTTCAGCAAAATTAGGTGGACAGCCACGGTCGGCCCCTCCCCTTCTCTTTAGCCTGGATGAACTCAGTAAGGCTAGATGGCTCTCAAAGATAAATGCCTGGCTCTTCTCAGAAAGACAATTAATGAGCTCCGAGACTGCTTAAACGGAGATGAAATGTGAGATTAACCGATGCAGGGCCATCTATCCACCCTGCCACCAGGCTCTCTCCTTCTCACCGTGCTGTTTCATTAGACACCGCCAAGGAAACCCACCGAATGCACCGTGGCTATCGGGTCTATTTTTGAGATAATTACAAGGAGCGGGCTTGGATCCACTTAGAGGCAGAAATATGGGACAGAGAAGGATTAAGGTGAACTCCACCCCTTTCTCCTCTGCTGAAGATGCCCCCACAGGCTTTAAAGGGAAGAGAAAACCACATGAAACTTTCATCAGAGCCTGGTTGGCTGCTGCCGGAGCTATGGGGCCCACGGTTCTAATTCTGAGCAGCGCCCAGTGCAGTAATGAGGCACCATCCCTGCTACAGGCATCATCTCCCCACCCACCCCGTCTACTCAGCCTTTGGGGGTAGAAGGAAGTGGTGAAGCGAGGAGTGGGGAGTGAAGAAGAGAAGAGAAGAGGGGGAGAAAGGGGCAGAGGGCAGTGCAGAGCAGGATCCTGGTGTCTAACGATCACACCACTCTCTCTCGGGAAGCTCAGAGGTCACTCTTCCACGCAACTGGATCTATCCTCTGCTCTCATAACCCCGCAAATAGGAAGACCAGGATGAGGTGAAGTCCAGCTTTCCCGTTTCCTCCCCAGCCTGCCATCTCCTAAAAGGCACAGCAAGAATGCAAACCTGCAG
Organism: Muntiacus reevesi; assembly: GCF_963930625.1. Taxonomy (NCBI): domain Eukaryota; kingdom Metazoa; phylum Chordata; class Mammalia; order Artiodactyla; family Cervidae; genus Muntiacus; species Muntiacus reevesi. The sequence continues at coordinate 183,693,568 of NC_089250.1, read as the reverse complement.
GAAAGGACCAGGCTTGCTTGCATCGTCTCCATCTCCCCCCCCCACCCTCCCACCCAGTGGAGCATTTCTGCAGACACTCCTTCTGTGTTGTTCATTTCGTGAGCAGAATTTCCACCTTGACATCTGAGCGTGTCCTTCACTCCCCACCCTGATGACGAAAACGACACTGGGACGTGGAGCAGCAACACTCATAAGAGCTGCTGCCCGATGCCCAAGCAGCTGACACGCTTGCTCCTGCAGCGGGATTAGAACCTGGATTGAACTTGGTGCTTTTCCTTGATGCCCTTCCTTACATAAGACTTTCCATCAATCAGAGGCCTCTTCTTTGCCTCCAGGAAGATTAGGGTTGCTTTAGCAGGAGCGAAAAGAAAAAGAAACAGTGCTCAGCCTTTCTGATATCCAAGGGCAGCTGCCAAGTCAATGCCTACAGAACAATCTTGCCCCTTTGAGGGGGGTCACAGAACCCAGGACAAGCAGCCCAGCAACACCTGGAAAGAGCCTTCCGAGAACAGCTGCCCCAGGACTGTCGGCGGTCCAGAAGGACTCCTGCTGCCCTGACGGAACCTCTCCATGTGTCCCTCCTTCTTCAAAGGAGATTTATAGACCCCTTAAAAGATGCACACGGGTGAGGGAGAGAAGTGGTGAGGCTGTGGACAGAACAGGGGCAAACTCCCCCCACCCATCAAACATGAATTAAAACATGTAACCCTCACAAAAAGACCACATGAAAGGTGAACATTCTTATCATGTCTGATTCACAGAGCATGAAAAGAGAGAAGTAAAGGTCTCAGAGTCCCCGTGGTTGGTGAACTGGGATTCAAACCTGCTTCATCTAATTCTAATTCCAGGTCCTCTCTTGTCCCCAGACTCTTTCACAGACATGAAAGGTCATGCTTGGCCTTGTGCAGAAGGACACACGCTTGCCCTCAGGTAACTTCCAAGTGAGTCAGGAAAGCAAAAAAAAATTATTTAAGCAAAAGTGGAATATCGTAACAGGCAAGGAACAGAACACTCCAGATGAGGGAAGAAAGCCCGTCAACTAAGTCTCCTGGAAAGCAGATGCCAAGGGCGCATCAGGTGTGCAAAAGGCTCACTGGGGAGTCACACCTGAGTGGGACTCAATAGTGTCCTCCCCCCAAAAATGTGTTCAAGCCCTAATCCCCCAGAACCTGTGCATGTGACTTATTTGGGAAACGGTCTTTGCAGATGTAATGAGGGTAAGATGAGGTCACACTGGACTAGGGGGCCCTGCATCCAAAGACAGCCTTCCCTAGTGGCTCAAACGGTAAACAAATCACCTGCAATGCAGGAGACCTGGGTTCAATCCCTGGGTTGGGAAGATTCCCTTGAGAAGAAAGTGGCAACCCAGTCCAATATTCTTGCCTGGAGAATCCCATGGACCAAGAAGCCTGGCGGGCTATGCTCCACAGGGCTGCAAAGAGTCGGACACGACTGAGTGACTAACACATAAAGCCAAAGACAGTGTTCTTGAGAGAAAAGGAAGGTTTGAGACAGAACAGACTCAGGGAAGAGGGTGATGGGAAGACAGGGGCAGAGACTGGAGTGACGCAGCCACACGCCAAGGAAGGCCTGGAGCCACAGACGCTGCAAGAGACAGGTGGGGTCCCTCTCAGAGCCTCGGGGGGAGAAGAGCACCCTTGACTTTGGACTTCCGGCCTCCAGAGAGGAAAAATTTCTGCTGCCTTAAGGCATCCAGCTCATCATCATTTTTCACAGCAGCCACAGGACACTGACAAGGCTGTGAGAGGAGAAGGAAGGAGGCGGGATTGGACAAAGGAAGCAGTCGGGCGGGGCTGCAGACCTGACAGCTTCTGGCTGCTCACTGGGGCCTCCAGACTCTAGTGCCCCTTAGAGGAGTCCCGCGTCAGGCAGAAACGGCCAGGCCCCAGGACTGCAGCCATGCAGTCAATGGCTGGGACCAGACAGAGCAGGGCAGCTCAGGGGCTGAGGCAGGCCCGGGGCGTTGACGCTGGAGGCTGTCATCTGTCCACACTGCTCAGAGCTAGGCTGAGTCCCTTCTCAAAGGGAGGGTTCTGCGTCTGCCGTAGCATGGACACAGAAAGGACAGCATCACAGTCCCACTCCACTTTTAAATCCCTCAGTGTGCGGCCCTACAAGTAAGAGAGCCCCAGCTTGGAAGGAATCATCATCTGTTCTGTCACCTGGCTGCCTCATTCATTTGCTCACTCATTCACTCGTTCACTCAGTCATTCCTTCACTGCCCCACTATTTCCTGGGGCCTGCTGTGTCCCAGCACTGTGCTTCGTGAACTGGCAATCCACAGGAGCCAGGGGCACTTCCTGAACTCTGGGGCTTGCATCCAAGTTGGAGACACAGAGCACCTAAAAGGTGCTATTAGGTGAGGTTGAAGGGACAAGTGGGTCTAAATTCTATCGTGTTCCCTTGTTGTTAGGAGTAAAGACAACCAAAATTTAAAATTCCTTAAAATCCATGAGTCCATTTTTATTAACATCAACCTGTAAGCTCCTCCTTCAAGAAACAGCAGAGGATCCTAGTTAAGAAAGTGATCACTGTGCCTATGATCACCCCAGCAAGACTGAGTCCCTGTGCACATCTCCTAACCTCTTTGAGATTCACCTGTGTGAGGTAGAATAATAAATATACCTGTTTCATTGGTCTCTCAGGAAATGAAATGAGATAATCCAGCACATCCCTTAGGACAATACATGGTAAATAATGTTGTCTAGTCACTAAGTCATGTCTGACTCTTTTGCAAACTCATGGACTGTAGCCCACCAGGCTTCTCTGTGCATAGGATTTCCCAGGCAAGAATACTTGAGTGGACTCCCATTTCCTTCTCCAGGAAATCTTCCCAACCCAGGGATCAAACCTGCATCTCCTGCACTGGCAGGCAGATTCTTTACCACTGAGCCACCAGGGAAGCCCTTAGTAAATAACAGGTGCAAAGTAAACTATATATCCCCCCTCCTCCTCTCCTGTCCTCTCTTTTCCTGCCATCAGACATCAACTCTCCCGGTGCAGCTCTGCCCTCCTAGCCACACCACCCATCCACGAGCCCCTGTGCACTCTCGCCTTTCCCCTTGTTCCTATGGACTCTAATAAATCAACAGTGACTCAGAAAACAACCATATACAGTTAGCACACGCTGGGATGTTGTGCTAAAGCCTTTATAATCCAACTTCAAGGAAGAGCATCCAGTACTCAATTTTTAAAATGCAATATATATTTAATGCAATATTAATATTTAACTCATTTAATTCAATATTTAATTTGATATCTAATGCAAATAAAAACAGTAAACAGATTTATTAATGATTTACGCAAGTGCTTGCCTATTCTGTTTTAAAAGTGTTTTTCCACCTTGAAGACAATTTTCTATCCCTCAGGAATTAAATATGGAAGGGCTTTCGAGCTGGTTCTTGTACATGGGTGGGAGTTGTCATCGCGTGAGTGAGCTTGGTCAGCAAGCAGCAGCCGCGGCTCTCACTCTCATAGTTAATGAGGTATCCTCTGTGCTGGACGCTGGGCTGAGCTCTGGTTGAGAGACAGAAGGGGGCGTATGCTCTCAGAGGACGAAACAGAGAAAGTCTACTTCCTTCACAACCTTTCAAATCTGTTCCCCAAAATAAACGTAACCTGTGAGAGGTGCTAAAGGTGACGACAGACAAAGTGAGTTTCACTCGGTCTCATCCTACACGAGCCAAACAACCCAACACAGTGTTGAAATAACCTAGACGTCCAACATCAGGGGACAGGTTAAGTGAAGTATATCACAGTCATGCAATTCAATATTATGTAACCTTTGGAAATCATGCTCCAACATTATGTTTAATGACATGAAGAAATGGGCTTATGCATTACATCTTTTTAAGTGTCAGGGTACATAGAATAATCTGCTTGTTTTAAGCACATGGTTGCAGTTTTTTAGTGACATATGCCACAAAGTTAACATTTGTTTTCTGTTCATTTTCAATTTCTTTTATATTTTGCTATATTCTCCATTTTTCCCATCGTGCATATTTATTGCTTTGGTATTCACAACATTATAAACATAAGCAAAACTTATTTCATCCAAATAATACCTAATGAAAACACTAGAAGCTTTGGGTTAAGGCTATGAATTGTCCTCCCTAACTTGAGTGACAAAGTCAAGGGCTAATTACTTTCCAAGACCAACAGTCTTTATTTTAAGGACTTATTTCTCAAGACCAGGGCTCTCTGGCCAAGCACCCTAAACCCTCATCTCTAGGATGCATCTAAGAAAATTTCTACAGTATTTAACATGTCACTGAGCTTCTTTTAGATGCCTGTATAAAACTGGAAAAGGACATAGCTCAATTAAAGAATAAATGATACCATTTGGGGGAAAGTTGGCAGTAACTATAGAAAATCAGAACAATCTTTCCAGCCGGCAAAAGGGCACCCAAAGTAAGAAGGGACAAGGGTCAACTCCAGACTGTTACCAGAACATCACGCTTGTTTCAGAGTAAAAACGAAGTCAATGGTGACTGAAACCTTCTGTCAAAATCTCAGAAATGCCGAAGAAAAGAAAGGAGAGTGTGACAAATTAGGAGTTTGGGATTAATACAAACTAATAGATAAGCAACAGGATTTGCTGTCTGGCAAGAATTATACCCATTATATTATAATAATCAGCAACAAAGTATAATCTACAAAGATACTTAATCACTGTACTATACACCTGAAACTAACATAATACTAACATAATCAAATATGCTTCAATTTTTTAAATCTCAGAAATATTTAAGGTGGTGCCTCCTAGACCATTTCAGTCGAACAAAACCCCATCTGAGGATCTTAAAGAGATACTAGAAGATAACCGGTTTTCTGAGGATATTAAGTGTGCTTTCCACAGAGGCCCCCCAGAGGGCCCAAGGACAAAGGACTTATCTCAAAGAAATGGGAGTGGCTTTGGTCAAATGACATAGATAATGAATTGATACATAAGAAATCCACAGAATTTTTAAAGTACTTATACCAGCTTGGGATAAAAAGAATTGAGATAGTACTAATAAAATGAGTCCTTCAAATCCCCAAGGGCTTCCCTGGTGACTTAGACAGTAAAGAGTCTGTCTGCAGTGTAGGAGACCCAGGTTTGATCCCTGTATCAGGAAGATCCCCTGGAGAAGGAAACAGCAACCCACTCCAGGATTCATGACTGGAAAATCCCATGACGGAGGAGCCTGGCCAGCTACAGTCCAGGGGGCCGCAAAAAGTCGGAAACAACTGAGAGACTTCACTTTCACCTTCACTTTTCAGACACCCAAACTTCTGTGGGTAGAAAGAAAGTTGAAAAATCTACTCAGCTGCAAGTATGGCCTATTTCTTATGTGGGAAAAAATAGGTGACTCCAAGGTCAGAATCAAGATCTCAGAGGATGGAGCCAAAAGCCACAAAAATCATTCTCAGAGACCTTAATCAAGAAATGGTCCTTTTATGCCAAGCTGAATTTCAGAATTACTAGGGCAACTGACTGCTATGTTTTCCCTTTTTTGAATGAGAACTTTCATTACAGTTATCCTACACTTGTCTCATCATTTATTATTGGGTATAGAGGGTGAGCAGATAATTTGTCTCTTCAATTTACAGGTCTTCAGGTCTAGAGGAACTATATCCAAGGAATCCAACTCAAGGATCTTCATCCATATCTAGATCTTAAATAAATTTTATGAGATCCTTGGTGTCAAGCCAAGCTTGATGGTGTAATGGGAAATAGTTTTAAGGGGTCTTGGGAGAGTCAAGTGTATTTTGCAGGTGAGATAAATGCAAATAATTTACAGCCAGATAACATACTGTTTTGGCTTTGTACACATGGCCCCAAGACCTTTAACACCCTACTGAGATAAGGGATCTGTCTCCCTTGAGTCTCTAGCCTACTGGCCAACCTTAAAGATTTTAGACTTTCCAAGCTCCATAATATGTGAGCCAATTCCTTTTAATAAATGTTTTTCTATATATTACTTATCCTATTGGTTGTGTGCAGTTCAAGTCCAAAAGCTTTCTGCTGTAGAATTCCCTCTTGCTCAGTGTAGGTTTTGGGTTTTATTCAGACCTTCAACTGATTGGATAAGGCCCACCTACGTGATGGCTAGCAGTCTAATTTACTCAAAGTCCATCAATTTAAAGGTAAATATCATCTAAATATACCCTACCGCAGGAAAGCTCAGAAGAATATTTGACCACCTATCTGAGCACTGTGGCCCAAGTCAAGCTGACACACAAAATTAACCACCACACTGGTCCAAAACTCTAACCCAGAGGTTAGAGGTCTAATAAAATAGTTACTGTTATAAGTTTCTAAGTTGAAGGTTGATTGTTATACAGCAAAGCAATATTAGAACACCCCTTGGAGACACCGCTTTAGGAAAAATCCCAGTGTTCTCCTGGCTTGCTGCAAATAATAATAAATCCTTCCTTCCTCTAAAATAAAAAGTAGAACACCCCTTGATACAGACTCCTACAGAGGAAGGCATGAAGGACTTTGGCCAGGCAACTCCGTAGCTGAAACATCGAGGATGTGCATTCACTCTGTGAGAACATTGCATTTCACTCTAAGTCAGCAAGGACAAGGAATAAAATCAAAACTCCCCATAAAACCCAAGCTCCTCACACAGCCTGGTTTCACCCCAGCCCACCTCTTCAGCCCATCGCCTATGATTCTCCTTTTCACTTACCCTCCTGGAAAACACCCAACACTTCCCATTCTCTTTGAACACGATGCTCTTCCCTGCCTTTTTCCTACTTGGGAACTAAAGTAAAACAGTATGGGCCCTGACCACTCTATCTAAGGAAACCCCCCAATGAGAGACAGGATAACAAGTCCCTTCCTTCTTCTGTATGAGAACTTAACCTTCAGTTAACTTCCTTACACTGTCTCCCTGGTAACCTAATTAGCTGAGATGTCAATTCTATTACCAAGCAACATTACCCAGGGTATAAATGACCTCTCACTGGTATGCTGCATCTGGCCTGGGAAGAACTATAAATGGACTATAAGCACCTGATGGGACGCCATGCCTTGGACGTCATTGCTGTGTAATAAGATGCTCTTTGCAGCATTCCTGAGAGCTCTGCCTGTGGCACTGTGACAAGAGATACTGGCTCCTGTGACACAGGCATCTTCTAAGCCAGGACAGAGTCACCCCTGCCCAAGGTGGAGTCATCTCCTTGCACTGGAGTGATGCTGCATGGACCACTGAGGAGGAGGAACACCTGGTGTTGCCCTAGCAACCAGCAGGGTTTCCCATCCTTTATCTTCCTAGAGCTTGTGATGCTAAGCGTGAAGCATGGAATTCTTATGAGTCTGAATGTTTAGATGAATCTTGGAAGACCCTTGGTTCACCTCCCTACTCCCATTATTCTCTCTTGTATTGCCCTATTTTTGCTTCACGGCACCTTTCACACTTAATTTACTAATTACCCATTTGTTTGTTGACTGGGAACTTGAAGAGGTCAAGGGCCATGTCCATCTTGTTCACCACTGTAAACTCAACATTTACACTACTGCTTGTCACATAGTAGGAGCTTGATAAATGCTGTATGGGTAGATGGATGGATGGACAAAATTAGAGAAGGAAGCTGCTAGAAAGCTGCAAGAGACAAAGTAAACAGAATCCAAACTGCAGAAGGTCTTATTTGAAGTGCTCATGCACGAGCAGTGAACTCCCCTAAGGACCTTGAAGAGATGCAGAAGAGTTTCAGGTAAAGAAGAGTAAAAGGATGTGTGCATAAAATGGATGGCTAATGAGGACCTGTTGTAGAGCACGGGAGCTCTAGGGGGTGCTCTGTGGTGACCTAAATAGGAAGGAAATTTGAGAAAAGAGTGGATGTGTGTATGCATGTGGCTGATCCAGGCTGCAGCAGGGGCTGGCACAACACCCTAAAGTAACTATACACCAATAAAAAATTAATTTAAAAAGAAAAGTAAAAGTATATGGCTTACATTGCAGACAGGTCATCCTGACAGCAGTGGGGGTTGGGGGAGGGGAGAGATGAGAGACTCAGGAGTGTGTGTGCGTGCTCCTTCAGCTGTGTCCCACACTCTGTGACCCCGTGGACTACAGCCCACAAGGCTCCTCTGCCCAGGGAATTCTCCAGGCAAGAATACTAGAGAGGGTTGCCATTCCTTTTCCAGATCTTCCTGACCCAGGGATCAAACCCACATCTTTTGTGTCTCCTGCATTGGCAGGCGGGTTCTTTCCTGCTAGTGTCATCGGGGAGGCCCGAGATGAGAGACAGAGAACAATTAGAGGAGTATTATGGCTAACAGTCCTGGTCAGAGGCAGTGGGATGAGGAGGATAAAACAGTCTCAAGAGTCGTTTAGGAAGCAAACTCTGGAGCACCTGGTGACCAAATTAGACATGGGAGGCAGAGAAATGGAGGAATCCAGAGTGGCCATACAATGGACACTTAGGAGTCTGGACCCATGTGGTGATATTAACACAGAGAGGGACTCAGAATGGGCCATGGGTCTGGGGGTGGGAGAAGTGGTGAGTTTGACCTTCCAGCAGAAATGTCAGTCAAACAGTTGGAGCCTGGAGATAGGGAAGCTGGGCATCAGCACAGATGGAGGTAGCTGGCCTCCATTAAACCCACCCAGAAAGCGTGGAAAGTAGTATTTTAAAGGGCCAGTGACAACTCTAGGGTAGTCTGCTGCAGAAAGAAAAGCTGAAGAAAGGAGTTAGGACTGTAGCCCATGAGGCGCCTCTGTCCATGGAATTTTCCAGGCAAGAATACTGGAGTGGGTTGCCATTCCCTTCTCCAGGGGACCTTCCCAACCTAGGGATCAAACCCAGGTCTCCTCCATTGCCGGCAGATTCTTCACCATCTGAGCCACCAGGGAAGCCCAAGAAGGATCCTACATGGAGTCAGAGCAGCCTGAGAGAAGATGCATGTCTTTGATTCCTCCTGACACTGTGCCCCTACATCTATCATGGAATTGATTTCTTTCTTAAATAATAGTCATTTCTGTTTGCATCTAATCTCTCTAGATTAGAATTTTTTTTGCCATCTTTGAGTCCTCTTAAATCCTGCACATAGTAGGTACTTAATAACCTCTCTGTATCTGAACTGTCCCAAGACGGGGAGGGGAATCACTAATTAGTTTCAATCCAGACTAATTGCTTTTCTAAACTCTCATATAAATCTGACTTTTAATAGGTTCTGAGAATCGATGTTTCATTATTTTTTGCCGCAGTGGAGTTTATCCCTGTTGATGGGTCATTACAAATCATCGCTCTCTGAGAGGTCCCCTTCCTACCTCTCATTTCCTGATCTTTCAGCAGGGTATCTTTGTTCTTGAGAGAGAAGGGGTAAAAAATTAAATGGGTCTTGGAAATTAACAACTGGGATCAACCAGACCAGAGGAAGAGACGTTTTGGTTTTCTCAAGGAGCCCACTCTAGACAGAATCCTATCACTCAAAAGGAATAAATGGAAGGCTGTATCTGGGGTCTCTGTCAAACAGATATTTTCGGTATATATCTGTCATTAAGTGAGCGCCCGCTGCACACCAGATGCTGGCTGAGCAATTTACGTGTGACCTCATTTAACCATCACAACAAGAGGCACGGACTATGGACCATCGACAATGATCAGTCCCATTTTCCAGATGGGAACACTGAAGCTCTGGAAACTTGATGAGCTCACCCAGGTCACAGAGCTATCGTGTGTCACACTCCTGCCTCAAAGCCTGTCCACACTCCCACACAGTATGCTGTGGATCTCTGGGCATACAGTTCAGCTCTGAGTCACTGGGGCCCCAGAGGAGCCCGCCTGGAAGTTGCAAGGAGTGCCAGAGCACCCCCTACACAAATGTCACCCTGGAGTAAGTATTGCAGCAAGCTTCCTCCTGATTCTGACCTCAGACAACAATCCTTTCTCTTCTCCCTGGCACCAAGATTCCCCCGTAGGACTGTTTGTGTACAGCCAAGCAAAACACTGCACCCTGGAGAGCAAAGAAAGATCTGACGCCAAAGAGGCCCCTCCCAAGTCCCCCGATTTCAACCACAGCAGAGTCTGAGCATGAAAGAACCATCAGAAGGGGAGCTCCAAACTGGCTCAGATTCTCTCAGCTGACTACATGCTGAGAAGGAAGGAATCGACAAGCAGTAAACCTGCTTCACCCATCTCACCAGAAAAAAAATGAGGGTTAGTCAGTCATTTACAACTCTTTGCAATTCCATGGAGTGTAGCCTGCCAGGTTCCTCTGTCCATGGAATTCTCCAGGTAAGAACACTGAAGTGGGTAACCGTTCCCTTCTCCAGGGCACCTTCCTGACCCAGGGATTGAACCCAGGTCTCTTGCATTGCAGGCGGATCCTTTACTGTCTGATCCACCAGAGTAGCTCCCCTTCGCAAATCTCAGGGTCTGTGGATATAATCAGGACCCAGGACAGTAGGTTGACCCCTCATTATTCCACTTCCATTTCCTTTCTGGGTGAGAATGCCAGGAAGGAAACAGAGCAAGAGCTGTGGTGGCTGGGAATTCAGCAGGACCAGATTCAACTGCCTCCTACCCTAGCCTCAGCCCTCTCATCTGTGAAATGGGGTTCATTACAGCGCTCCTGCCTCCTTAGATACACGGAGCTAATGCCTGGAGGGCACATATTTATCCCCATGCCTCATGAGCCATGCGACCTCAGCAAAGGGTTGTTGCTTAGCTGCTCAGTCATGTCCAGCTCTTTTGTGGCCTCACAGACCATAGCCACCAGGCTCCTCTGTCCACAGGATGGGGTTTCCCTGGCATGAATACTGGAGTGGGTTGCCATTTCTTTCTCCAGGGGAAACTTCCCAATCCAGGGATCGAACCCACATCTCCTGCACTGGCAGGTGGATTCTTTATCACTGAGCCACCTGGGAAGCCCAGCAAAGGGTAGCTGCTATTATCGTCACACAGATTGCAAGTACAGAGCCATGCAAAGGAGCAGATAAACTAGGAAGGAAGGTGTAAGAGGCTCCGGGTGGCCCACGTGCTTCCACATATTTCCAGCTCAATGTTAGACTATGTGAGGCGCACAGAGCAGACCTGCCCAAATCCTGACTCTCTCCACGCTGTCCCTATGGATCCTGGGACTTAACCTCTCTGGATCTCACAGACGTTAGGGTCTAGTGTGAGAGAAAGGTAGACAAATAATGATGCAAGTAAACGTGTAAGGAGGAAGTGAGATGTCTGCTACTGTGGGAAAGGGAAGGGAAGCAGCATTATTGTGAGTGTGCAAACTAACCGAGCAACCTGGGGTGGACTGCCTGCCCGGATGAGGGGCAGAAGTGCAGGAGACTTCTCTGAGGAAGCGGAGGTGAGTCAGACACAGTCAGGTAAAGAGGCTCGAGGGAGCGTTTCAGGCAGAGGGAAGGCATGTGTGCAAAGGTCCTGTGGTGGGAAGGATGATGGCCTGGATGCAAGTCCCAAGCTGAAATTGGAGGGGCAGGCAGCAGGCAGACCTACCATCTTCAGGAATGAATGTCTGAAAGGGCAGAGATTTCTAGTTCTTGATTTAGCCCAGGTGCCTAGAGTCATGCCAGGCATATCAATGGAGCTCAAAAAATATTTGCTGAACCTAAATGTCCATCAACAGAGGAATGGATAAAGAAGATGTGGTACATATATACAATGGAATATTACTCAGCCATAAAAAGGAATGGAACTGGATCATTTGTGGAGATATGGACGGACCTAGAGACTGTCACAGAGTGAAATAAGTCAGAAGCAGAAAAACAAATAGCATATATTAACACATACATGTGGAATCTAGAAAAATGGTACAGATGATCTTACTTGCAAAGCAGAAATAGAGACAGACACAGGGAACAAACATATGGATGCCAGTGAGGGAAGGGTGGGGTGGATGAACTGTGAGATTGGGATTGACATATATACACTATTGATGCGTGCTTGCAGGCATCTGACTCTTTGCAACCCTATGGACTGTAGCCCACCAGGTTCTTCTGTCCATGGGATTCTCCAGGCAAGAATACTGGAGTGGGCTGCCATGCCTTCCTCCAAGGTATCTTCCCAACTCAGGAACCGAACCAGCATCTCCTGCATCTCCTGCTTTGGCAGGTGGCTTCTTCACTACTAGTGTCACCTGGGAAGCCCACACTATTGATACCATGCATAAAATAGGTAACAACGAGAACCTACTGTATAGCTCAGTGCTCTGCGGTGACCTAAAAGGAAAGGAAATCCAGAAAGGAAGGGACGTATGTATACATACAGCCAATCTGCTTCACTGTGCAGTGGAAACTAACACAGCAACTAAAGCAACTGTACTCCAATAGAAATTCTTTTAAAATAAAAAATTTAAATGAAACATCAAAAAATGTATTTGCTGGACTTATATGTGTTCATATAGTTTATTTTTAGCAAACTAGCACCTACGGGTGGATGCACCTTGCATCACTTTGACCCGTGGTGGGTGGGCAATGCCAGAGGGAGGTCAGGGGATCCAGACTTTCAACAGTCATGAGAGGCCACTGCCCAGGGACTTTAACCCAGCCTCCTGCCTGGGCCAGAGGCACAGCAAACACAGGTGTGCCATGGCAGGTCTTGGAAAGTGAGGAGCTTTCTTTGTGAGGTGATTCTCAAGAAAATTCTACACTTAACAGCCCACATAAGAGAGATGTTTCTTTCCCAGCTGTTCATTATATTTCAATGAACAGCTCCATTTTGTGGTAAAATGTCCCCAAAACGTCTAACTCAGGTTTTTTGCCTCTGGAACACAACATGGCATTTCCCTTCTTAGACCCAGTTAAGTGGTGGGAGTGGGGAGTGGGGAATGACTTAAGAGTAGGCGGCCCCTTTATTTTTCTGGAATTGAGCTTCAGGAGTTGCTTGTATATTTTTGAGATTAATCCTTTATCTGTTTCTTCATTTGCTATTATTTTCTCCCAATCTGAGGGATGACCCAATCAAAAATGGGCCAAAGAACTAAACAGACATTTCTCCAAAGAAGACATACAGATGGTTAACAAACACATGAAAAGATGCTCAACATCACTCATCAGAGAAATGCAAATCAAAACCACAATGAGGTACCATTACACGCCAGTCAGGATGGCTGCTATCCAAAAGTCTACAAGCAATAAATGCTGGAGAGGGTGTGGAGAAAAGGGAACCCTCTTACACTGTTGGTGGGAATGCAAACTAGTACAGCCACTATGGAAAACAGTGTGGAGATTCCTTAAAAAATTGGAAATAGAACTGCCATATGACCCAGCAATCCCACTTCTGGGGATACACACTGAGGAAACCAGATCTGAAAGAGACACGTGCACCCCAATGTTCATCGCAGCACTGTTTATAATAGCCAGGACATGGAAGCAACCTAGATGCCCATCAACAGATGAATGGATAAGGAAGCTGTGGTACATATACACCATGGAATATTACTCAACCGTTAAAAAGAATTCATTTGAATCAGTTCTAATGAGATGGATGAAACTGGAGCCCATTATACAGAGTGAAGTAAGCCAGAAAGATAAAGAACATTACAACATACTAACACATATATATGGAATTTAGAAAGATGGTAACGATAACCCAAATGCAAAAAAGAAAAAGAGACACAGAAGTACAGAACAGACTTTTAAACTCTGTGGGAGAAGGTGAGGGTGGGATGTTTCGAAAGAACAGCATGTATATTATCTATGGTGAAACAGATCACCAGCCCAGGTGGGATGCATGAGACAAGTGCTCGGGCCTGGTGCACTGGGAGGACCCAGAGGAGTCGGGTGGAGAGGGAGGTGGGAGGGGGGATCGGGATGGGGAATACGTGTAAGTCTATGGCTGATTCATGTCAATGTATGACAAAACCCACTGAAATGTTGTGAAGTAATTAGCCTCCAACTAATAAAAAAAAAATTAAAAAAAAAAAAAAGAGTAGGCGGCCCCAAGACCTTAAATTGGGTCCAGTGAAGGTGGAGACATGTGTCTAACATAATATCCCACAGAGCTGAAGAAATGGAGGTGTCGTTTCTGAGAATCTCAGAAGACTAGGCTGTTCCTCCTGACAACCTGAACATCTCCTAACTTAGGAACCTGAGGTCAAAGTGCATCTGTAGTCCACAGTCTAGGAAGTGAACTCCATCACACATCACTTCCCACGGCTGCCAGGTTGCCCCGTAAGACCTCACCATCAGCCTCAACTCACTGCACGAAGGCTGAGACCTGACCCAAAGGGAACAAGTCCATTGGATGGCAGGCAACCAAGCGGAGTCACTCTGCGCTGAACAAGCGGGAAGAGGCCGTCGTCTGAGTGGAAGGCTGATGGGCTGAAAAGTCGCCCCAGCAAAGGGTGTGGCCGCCGTTGTGGCCCCGTGCGTCCATGCACTGGACACGGGAGAGACTGAATGGTGAGCAAAGCCAGGTGGCCACTGGCCGCAGAGAAAAGGGGTGGGGTGGAGAGATGCATTCTGAGAAAATGACTGCCGACTGCACAACCCGGCGAGAGAAGGGGCACCGAGAGGGCAAGTCACGGGCCTAAGGCCACACAGCTGTGCCCCAGCCGGGATCTGAGCCCGAGCCTGACTCAGGTCTACTGAGTTCTTGCAAACGCACACACTACTCTCTGCAGGAGGATGGCAGGGTTTGCTTCTGAGTCTGAGAGCTCCTGGATTTTTCTGTAACTGCGAACACCCTCCATCCTGTCCACATGCCTGTCTGGGTTTTCTGAGTGTTTCAAGGCTACTGCACTCTCTGATGCTTTGCCAACAGAACCCAGAAACTAGATCGTTGTCCCTTTTACCTGACAAATGTCTCCACTTGAGTGTCAGGTACTCAACTTCTATTGTCCCCTTGATGCAAATCACCAGTTGGAATTGTTATGTTTGTGGCAAAATTTGTCTTCCTTCATTCACCATTAATGTCTTATAAGGGCACAGTACAAGCCTGGACCAAGTGGGCCTTGCCCAGGGTAAGAATTCATGCTCAAAACCCTTTACATCCATCAGTAAAAATCAACGTGATTGTCAAAGGGTCTTTCACTTGTTTGGGCAATAAAGATTCTTTAAGCTAAATGTTTTTACTCCTTACATTTTCATTCAAAAAAAAAACCTGTAGGAAAGATATTTTATTCTGTAGATGACAGAACTTCCCTTGTTTAAAAGCAATTTAGCATATAGTAATGGTCAGAGTGTTCTTCATTAAATAGTCCAGAAACATTTCATGGAAATGATCCAAACTAGCTGAGTTAAATGGATAAAGGCATGTCACCCTGTAAACGTGAGTGTTGAATATTCGGTTGGTGAGTTCAAGATGGACCCACCAGGGTTACTGAGATGACACTGCAGAAAATGGAAGAATGAGCGCAGGGCGGATCATGAATATTTTTTCTCCTCTTTTGACTGTCTCCACATCAGGAAATTCAAAATTTCAGGAAATGGATATTCACTGCTGAAGGAAGGATTCAAGATGTTTGTAATTGAATGCTTGTTCTGAAATCTTTCATCTATCCAAGGAATTCTGACTGCCTACTAAGTAGTAGACACTATGATGGTCCTATAATGCCTGCGTGCTAAGTAACTTCAGTCATGTCTGACTCTTTGCAATCCCATGGACTACAGCCTGCCAGGCTCCTCTGTCCATGGGATTCTCTAGGCAAGAATACTGAAGTGGGTTGCCATGCCCTCCTCCAAGGTATCTTCTGGACCCAGGGATCAAACACTTGTCTCTTATATCTCTTGCACTGGCAGCCGAGTTCGTTATCACTACCACCACCTGGGAAGCCCATATGATGGTCCTAGGGATACCCTTAAAGGAGAGACACGACTTCCATCCTTATAGAGCTCACAGTCATTGGAGGCACATACAGCAAAGAGAAAATGGCAAATGTTATAAGCATGCATTACATGGAGACACAGGAGAGGGGGCGAGGAGAAGCCGGGGATGAAGTCCTTCCATCAAACACTGTGTCCTGTCAATTCTCACTTCTAAATATTTCCCAAGTGAGTCCTCTTCTTGACACCTCTCCCGATGTCACTCTAGTCTAAGCCACTAAGTCATTCTACTTGGACTATCACAACAACTTCTTAAAGAGTTTTCACGCTTCCCTGGTGGCTTAGCTGGTAAAGAACCTGTCTGCTCATATGGGAGACACAAGAGATGTGGGTTCGATCTTGGGTCAGGAAGATTCCCCTGCAGAAGGAAATGGCAATTTAGTCCAGTATTCTTGCCAGGAAAACTTTATGAGTTGCCAAGAGTCAGACATGACTGAGCGTGCATGCACAAAGAGCTTTCTGGAATCCACTCTGGTTCCCCACATACACCCCCACAGTGCTACCAGCGTAACCCAGAGGGGCCTTCAAAGTGTACATCTGATCATCCACTACTACCAACCTCTGCCAATAAAAAGGAGAGGAGGGGGAAAGAGGAGAAAGAGGAGGCGGAGAGGGAAGGAGGTGGGGTGCTTTCCCAGAGGCAGCCCCTCATTGCTGGGAACTTTCTGGCATGTGATTCTAGGGAAGTGTCTTCAGCCTTCCTTTCCTCAGCTACAAACTAAGGCTAAACATACCAGAGGTTGGGCTACACAAAAATCACCGACATTCAGCTATTCCTGGCTTACAACAATGACATTTTCATGTGGTTCCACCGGATGCCTCCATCACGGAGCTGCTGTGAGATGAAGGGAGATGAGCACAGTGCCTGGCACACAGGGATGCCCCTTGAACCCGGGCTGTCATTCACGTCCTGATTCCTCCCTCTGCTCAGTCCTACCTTCTTGCTTTGCAAACCCCCCACCCCCCTGGCCATTTTGTGAAGCCAGGCTGCCAGCTCCGTGGGCATCTGGGTTGGAGGGGCGCCCGGTGGCCTCCTTCTCCTCTTGTTACAGCCCATCAGTGGAGCGATCTTTATTTCTGGCCACTTCTGCAGAGCTGACATCTGCCTAGCACAGAGGAAAATTGTTTCTGCCACGTCCTCCAATAAGAATGATTTTCTTCATGCTCTGTTTGTCTACAACTGTCTTTCCGATCATTCTCACTGTTAGCACATGGTCTACATGCTTGAAATTCAGCCAGAGGAACTGGGTGAAATTTATGATCTACTGACTACTGAAGCTCCAAGCCATCAGATTTTAATATAAATGTTGGAATGAGGTCATCAGAAGCAACAGGTAGCAAGACAGCCAATCTGCAGATTTTCCATGGTGCAAATCCATACTTTAATCTGCTGCCAATTAAAAATATTGATCGGACAACTATGTTAATTAATAGAACACAGAAATTCTCCCAGCCTTTTATTTTGAGATTATAATTTTTGATGGAGTTTCAAATGCCTCGGTGTCACTATTAACGTCAGCATTTTCCCAATAATGCTCTGCTCAAACAGAACAATTCATTAGTGCTAAAACCAATTTACTGGAATGGGCTGAGAATCGCCTCAGTTTTCTCTATTAATGTAGTACAAGATGAAATATTTCATGAGCTGCTGGTTGACATGCTTGACACTTCCTCTCATACCGCTTAGCTCACTCAAGGTGGAAAGTCTCCATTCGGAAAATGAGATGCAAGGGACAAAAAAAAAAAAAAAGAAAGAAAGAAATAGGACCTTAAAAATGGTTTACTGCCCTTCAAAATTGAGACAGTCCCCATCGATATTTTCTAATGAACTTATCTCTTACAAGGTAATCCTCAAGGTACATGAAATCATTGAAGCAAAAGGCTTAAGACAGTGCCTGACTCAGAGTCATTGTTAAATAAATAAATATTAGCTATTAATTGGGGGAGGCAGGAAGATTAGAGAGGTTGAGATCATAGACCACAAGTCACATGATGAAGTCAAAACCCATCTCTGCCATGTCTTAGGAGATTTAGAGAAAACTCCCCATGCGTGAGGTTTTCTCCTAACTGAAATGGGCATTATTCTATCCTATTATTTTATTAGTTTCCCGAGGCTGCCATAACAGGTTATCACAGACTAGGTGGCTTACAACAATAGAAGTTTACTCTTGCACAGTTCTGGAGGCCAGAGGTTCCTCTGAAAGCTCTTGGGGAGAATCTTTCCAAGCTGCTTCCAGCTTCTGGGGGGTCCTTGTGTCCTTGGCTTATGGCCACATCACTCCAGTCTCTGTCTCTGTCTGTTTATCTCCTCAGAAGGACACTGGATTTAGGGTCCATTCTAAATCCAGGATGATTTCATCTCTAAATTGTTAACTAATTACATCTACAAAGATTTTTTATTTCCAAATAAGGTCAGATCCCAAGGTTCCAGGTAGATTTGAATAGGGGAGGGAAGGGGGACACTATTCAACCCAGTACAGAAGGAATGATATAATATGCTTTGTGGAATGGCAAGGAGGATTAAATCAGAAAATTGTACATAAGGTGCTTGGCCAGGAGTTCACATACAATGTGTATGTGTTAGTCGCTCAGTCGTCCAACTCTTTGCGACCCTGTGGACTGTAGCCCACCAAGCTCCTCTGTCCATGAGATTTCCCAGGCAAGAATACTGGAGTGGGGAGTCATTCCTTCTCCAGGACTCGAACCCAGGTCTCCTACATTGAAGGTGGATTCTTTACTGTCTTGAGCCACTAGGGAAGCAGGATTCAGTAAAAAGAGCTAGAGTTTGGACTTCCCTGGTGGTTCAGTGGCTAAGGCTCCATGCTCCCAGTGCAGGGAGCCCAGGTTCAATACCTGGTCAGGGAATGAGACCTCATATGCCACAGCTAAGACCTGGCATAACCAAATAAATTTGTTTAAGAAAAAGAAGCTAGTCATAGAAACAACTACTGTAATGTACACTTCCCAAGACCACTTGGCTTTAAAGAGCTCCACATCCTCTAGGAAGCACAGTCATCCTCACTTCCCTTGGTTATCTGGTTTTTCTCTTCCCACTTTCATGCCCAGTTTGGGTCATTATCATCACATCAGCAGTTCACCGTTGCCAAGTCACCTCTCCTCTAAATGCCCTGCAATTCTTCCCAGAGACACCAGAGGGGGCTGTCCTACACGCAGGGAAGTTTGAGTGCTCATGGGACCTTCCTGTGGTTACGGCCATCCCTTCTTGGCTTCCCAGAGCCCGCAGGACACAGCCTAAGCTCGCTTGACCTCATGATCTGACCCTGCCTCCCCCTCCAGCTCCGGTTCCACCTCCAGCCTCCTTCTTGAATGTGTCCCACTAAATCATGCTCTACTCTGCATTCTCAGATAAGGCATCACCTCCTTCAGGAAGCCTTCCTGGTTTGAGCCTCCAGGTCTGAGCTGAGTGCCTTATTGTGTATTCCCTGTCTACCTCTATCAAAAACCTCTGTGTGTGTGTGTGTGTGTGTGTGTGTGTGTGTGTGTGTGTGTGTGTAGTGTAATTGCTTGATTACATGCCTAGCTCCTTGGCCACAAGAAGAGTTTCTTATGGTCAAGGATGGTGTCTTACCATTGTGTATTCCCAACACCAAAACTAGAGCCAAGTTCAGTGTGGAAAACTCAATGAACAAAAGAACCAACAAAAGAGTTCTCACAGTTCTACCTACAAGAATCTGATAAATATGAGATTGAAATTGTGGGTGTCATTTAATTAGGGACCCACTACCCGGTTTTCTTGTGGCTCAGGGCATAGCCAGAAGAGTCCAAACAACATTATCAGAATGATGGCCCAAATCAAGGCACCAGGATCCTGGAAAAGACTTGAATTTTCACATTCAATTTGTTCATGGAAAGCTATATCTATACTTGCATACACACACACACAAGGAGCAAAGAGGAGTCTGCTGCTTGGGAGGAGTAGGACAAAGTGAGTTGGGAAAATGTGCTCTTAACTAGGACTGATGCTGAAGCTGAAGCTCCAATACTTTGGTCACCTGATGTGACCAACTCATTGGAAAAGACCCTGATGCTGGGAAAGATTGAGGGCAGGAGGATAAGGAGGCGACAGAGGAGGAGATGGTTGGATGGCATCACTGAATCAATGCACATGAGTTTGAGCACAATCTGGGAGACAGGGAAGGACGGGGAAGCCTGGCGGGCTGCAGTCCATGGGGTCACAAAGAGTCGGACATGACTAAGCAAGTGAACAATAACAACAACAAACCAGCCTCATGACCTTTGAAAAACCACTGAGCCTCTCTAGGCTTCAGAAGCCTCAAAAATTAACCAGGTGGGTCAGTCTAGAAGACTGACTCAGAAGCACCTCATTCTGTGCCTTTGAAATTCACATAACTGCCTTTGAATTCATCCCCACCACCCACACCAACAACTAAATTTTTTAAAAAACATATGCTCAGCTTCCTGAAAAAGAGATCCATTTGTCATGTGGTCCCTGGCCAGGTAGAGCATGGCCTCCAGCCAATCCTGCTGCTAAACCATAACCTCCAGAACTTCACAGAGATAAAATATTGACTGTTTACCCAGAGCCATGGAGAGCTCCAATTTGGCCTCAGCCAAAAAGCTCCTGGAAAAAAATGAACATTGCACATTCGCTGAACTCCCCTGCAAGTCAGAAAAAAAAACCCAGAGACCCTGGTTCTTTTAGATTAAGGCTAAAATAACTCAACTGAAAATTTTTTCAACTGAACACAAGTCATCTTTGTCTCTGAAGCCTTATCTGTGTTCTCCAATATTCTGATACTTGGTAAGAATTCTTTCTAAAGCATTGGTCTACATTGACAGGCAGGTGCCCTCTAAGGAACCTGAAGGGGAGTATCTGATGGGGAGGGGATTTTGTGCCTGAGATGAAAGCTCAGGCCAGAAAACCAAAGGTCCCAGGATTACAGAACTGTGGGAGGACCAAACACGATGGTGGTGTGAATAGTAAGTGCAACTGCCAAGTGCTGCGCAGTTTTCACGTGGTCTTATTACACATTTTTCCAGTGATATAGTTAAACTTGTATCTAACATGACATTCACTCGAGGAGGATAAATCATTCTGAATTTTTTTTATCATCTCCCCATATTATTGAACCAATTTAAATACTATCAAATGGTGGTAATGGCCAAACTAATATCTTCAGCCCTGGCATTTATCCTGAGCTACATAATACGATTCCCAGCTGCCAGCTTGACATTGCTGCTTGCATACTTACTCAGATAGTGCAAAGCCTAAACCAAGCTCTCCATTTCCATCTCAGCCCACACCCCAAATGCATCCTCTTCCCATCTTTCTCATTTCAGCGAACGGCATCACGCTCCACCCAGTCACCCAAACCGAAAACCTCACGGACATCCTTTTCTCTGTTTCATCCCTGGTGTCCAGTTCATCCGCGAGTCTCACTGGTTCTGCCTCTAAGATACATATGTTGGGTATGTTCTCTTGATTCAAACCACTATGGTCCATGGTACACACAAATAATGGAATATTACTCAGCCATAAAAAAAAAAAAACAAAATAATGCCATCTGCAGCAACATGAATGGACTCAGAGATTGTCATACTGAATGAAGTAAGTTAGACAGAGAAAGACGAATACCATAAGATCCCACTTAAATGTGGAACCTAATTAAAGGGTACAAATGAACGTCTTTATAAAGTCTATAGAGTTTATTGATTTATTTATAAAGTTCAAAGAAATGGAGTCACAGATATAGAAAATAAACTTGTGAGTACTAAGGGATGGCGGTGGGGGATGAGGTGGGCAGCAAACTGGGAGATTGTGATTGACATATACACACACTATATAAATATAAAATAGATAACTAATAAGGCCCTACTACATAGCATAGGGAATTCTACTCAATACTCTGTAATGGTCTATATGGGGAAAGAATCTTAAAAAAGAGTGGATATATGTATATGTATACCTGATTCACTTTGCTGTAGACACTAACACAACAGTATAAAAAGCTATACTCCAATAAAAATTTTTAAAAAGAACTGCTGCAGGAGCCTCCTAACTCATCTATTTCCCCCTTCCCTTCTCCATCATCCATTTTCTACCCTAGAACCGAAATAATCTTTTATAAATATGAACCATGTCATGTTATGTGCCTTCCTGGCCTGAAGGCCTTCAGCAAGGGATTCTCCATTATATGTAAAATCCAGTCCAGCCCTGCACTGTGGCCTCAAAGCAAGGTGGGTTTAGTCTCCGACTACCTGTCCAGGATCCCGCTGGCTTCTCCTCCTGACTCTGAGGGCCTAGCCATACTGGTCCAGCCCTAGCCCGCCCGGCTCGCTGCTGTCCAGTCTTCCCCAAGGCTGGCTCCTTCCCAACCTGCAAGTTGGGCCCAATGTTATCTTCTCAAAGAGCCTCCCCTGGTCGCCTACCCAAAGCAGAATCACGTGTCTTCATTGCTCTTGGTCACATCATTCTGTTTCCTCCACAATATTTAATATCATTGGACGTTGGCACAATTATTTATTGGACTTCCCTGGTGGCTCAGCAGTAAAGAATCCACCTGTAATGCAGGAGACTCGGGTTCAATCCCTGGGTCAGGAAGACTCCTTGGAGGAGGAAATGGCAACCCACTCCAGTATCCTTGCCTGGAGAACCCCAAGGACAGAGGAGCCTGGCGGGCTACAGTCCATGGAGTAGCAAAGAGTCAGATACGACTGAAGCGACTGATCATGCACACACACATACTTATTACTTCCTTCCCATCTTCCCACCGGCACTCCTACTAGAACACTAGCTCTAAAACAACCCCTCCTGTTATTCTGATCACCTCCCACTGCTTAGGAAGGGACCCTCCTCCTCAATGATACGGGACACCTGGCCCTGGACAGGAGAGATCCACACATGTACTCACAGCTGGAGGAGGAAACCTGTGTAGTAACAGAGGGTGAGGTGCCCCCTGGTTCCTGCAGGAGGATGTGATGGGCTAGCTGGAATAATTCTACAGGCTGGCAGGGAACTGAAGACTCTCAGGTGGAGGAGAGGTGGTCTGGTTGGTGGCGTAGGGGGTATTCCCTGATGGTCAGGGGCATATCTGACAAGAGCAGGGGAATCCAGGGGGGCCTGGGTGGCTCGGAGATGTCTAGGCAGCACTTGAAACTTTAAGCTTTACCACACGCCTGTCCACTGGTTTATGTCCATTGCCTGCAACACTGCCTTTACAAACACTGGATTGCTGAAGGAACGAATCCCAAGCGATAGGCCCTACCTCTCCCCCACCTCTGGCTTGACTATGTGGACACTTCACGACTCAGAAGGTGGCTGAGGTGGCTGGGTGGGGACTATGACTCTGCTTCCCTGGGCTGCCGCTCCTGTGAGTGGGTCTTTCTTCCGTTTCATCACCTAACCAGCTCTGTTTCTTTAGGATTCCCTGTGGATCGGAAGTGTAAAATCCATAAAAGAAAAGATCAATGCAATCTTTTATTTAAACTACAAATGTATGAATGTTATGGCTGAAGCATGAGTCTTCTATCCAAGAACCTGTCCAATGTCTCCATTTATTTTTCATCTGAACCTTTTCATTCCTGGTACTTTTACAACATGGAGACTTGGTCAGACTTTCTGTCTGAATATTCACCCATTAGCACTAGAAGGGGAAAAAATGTACATGCGAATATAATGTTCAAATGCCAATGAACAACGCCCTGTCTTCATTAGTGCTTCTAATGTATATTTCAGTGGTTCTTCTAATAGTTATTTTTAATATGAAAAAAGGGCATGCTTGTTAGAGAAGGCTTGAAAAATACAGAGCATAAGAAAGAACAGAATAATTGCTCGCAGCCCCACCATCCAAATTCAGCCATTGGGGGATAGTTTCTTCTGATTTTTTTTTCTAGGCATAATTATCTTTAACAGAGCTGGATTTTTACAACATTGTGTCTTATTGTTAATTGATATCAGAGTACCACTATTTTGGTGTTATATTAGATTCCTTAACATCAGCATTTTTAATAACAGTGAGAGTGTATCCACTGAATGGACCTTACGTCCTAGCGATTCACCTGAGGTTGTATGTTTGTGTTGTTTGCAATATAGGTTGTTGGCAATGTGAAGCCAGCAGCGAGCACATTTTTATTCATAAAGCTTTTATACTTAGGATGATTTTCTTCTGAGAAATTCTCAGACTCTCTGGACTAATGTTACAGATATCTTTAAGGCGTTTGATCTGTATTATCAAGTTGTTCCCCAAAAGAAAATTACCCTTAAAACAAAAAAAGAGCAAAAGGGGTTTGCTTTTAAGCAGAGTGACATTGACTTTGGTTCTCTCTCTTCTGTTCCTAAGTATTTTTTGACATAATTCAAAAGAATCTTTTGATGCCTTACCTCCCATTTCTTTCCTATGAAATTCTCACCCATGAATTTCCATTTACTACCATAGAATCCTGAGTCAATGCATTTTCCTGCTACAGTGTGTAAAAGTTCACAGTCCAGCCCTGCGATGTAGGCGATAGCTCAGGCCGCAACCCCGGGATGCCAGATTTAACCAATCAGAATGCCTGTCTCTTGCAGTCTTCTCAACATGGCAGGACAGCCCTTCCTGCCAACAACAGGGGAACGCACATACCAGGGGCAGAAAACTCAACATGGAGGGAAAGACTCTTGAGATTGACCTGGCCTGTGATGAAATTAAAAATTCAGTTCAGAGTTTAAGTGATCCGAAAGAACTATTTTCTTCTGGCATTTCAAATATAGCTTTGTCTTGGATGCAAAAAAAAAAAAGAAGATGAATTCTGAGGATTCCTTTATCTTTTCAAAAGAAGCACTTCATAATAATGGAGCTGAAAGCAAAGAGCTTAGAGAAGAGACGCCCAGGCTTCGTACAAGTCTGAATCACTCAGCTAGGCAAAGTGATGGGAATTTCTGACCTGGGTCTTCTGCAGCCCTGGACCCATCCACCAAAACCAGTGCCTCCACCTTGAAACCAGGGGTACTGAACAACCAAACAGCTTCTTTGTTCCTGTCATTGTTGAAGAAAAGCAACACAAGGCAGCCTAAGTCACAAGTCACTGTTTGAGTGATCCTGGGTGGGGATCAGAGCACAAGACCCTTCCCAGACAAAGGAGGGAGGAAAGTATTAGGTCCTCTCACACTGCATTCCCCCGGCTTGCTCTCTTTCCCAGCACCCCCAAACCCCACCTCCACCTCCTTCAACCCCCACCCCCCAAGACTGATCCTGCAAAGGAAATTTTTTAGTTTGTTCTCTACTTAGATATGAACCTGTGAGGGGCCAAGACTGATCCTGCAAAGGAGATTTTTTAGCTTGTTCTCTACTTAGATATGTTCCCTGTGAGGGGCAGTCTAGAGCCATGTGACAAAGGCCTTCAAAGAGCTTCAAATTTCTAAGGAAATAACCTAAGGTATGTACCCAGATTGAGGCACCAGGGTTGGCCACTGCAATTCCAGTCCCAGTTGACAAAAACAGAAACAACCAGAAATGGAGAGCTGGCTGAATAAATCAAGTACCTGTGTCCATACAGTGGAGTGCCCTGTGATCTCTAAAATTAAGTGACAAAACACTTAGTGGTTAAAAAAAAAAAAAAGGAAAAAGAGGCCCTGGGTGTTGCCTGTGGGGGGCACCCAGGAAAGGAGCCTGAGGGGTCCAATTTCTGACCCAAGTGGTGGTGGGGGTTTTGTTTTGTCAGCCTGCCTAAGTGAAAGTTGCTCAGTCGTGTCCGACTCTCGGCGACCCCATGGACTGCAGCCCGCCAGGTTCCTCTGTCCACAGGATTCTCCAGGCAAGAATACTGGAGTGGGTTGCCACTCCCTCCTCCAGGGGATCTTCCCAACCCAGGGATCGAACCCAGGTCTCCCGCACTGCAGGTGGATTCTTTACCAGCTGAATCACGACGGAAGCATGTAGGCCTGCCTACTCTGGCCAAAAAAAAGCTGTACCTATGAAGACTGCTAGAGTTGGCAGGGGTGAAGAAGGGCCAGCTTTCCACAGGCTCGGGCACAGGGAGCACCTCTCAAGCCCAGGTGACCCTGCCAGCCTCACACCAGCAGAGAGAAGTGACCCGCTCCTTGGTGGAGAGAAGTTCCAGCCCCGCCCCTTCTCAGAGACTCCATCACCCAGCTCTGAGCCCCACTTGTCCCAGACGTACCAATCTGGAATTTCCTTAATTGGAATCACTGTAAAGTTACTTTAACAGAATATTGCTACTTTGGAAAATGTCTTAAAGCCCAACGCACACTGTATCTGCCTTACTCAGTCACCCGGTAATTGCTGCGGTGGGAAGATTTACTGATTGGGAATTGTCAAATGGTGTTTGCTTAGGGGTAAAGAATCTGCCTGCCAACGCCGGAGACGCAAGGTTCAGTCCCTGAGTCAGAAAGATCCCCTGGAGTAGGAAATGGCAATCCTCGCCAGTATTCCTGCCTGGAAAAATCCCATGGACAGAGGAGCCTGGAGGACTACGGTCCAAGGGTTCCCAAAGAGTTAGACACAACTTAGCAACTGAGAACAGTCATCTGACAGCCCGCAGCTCACTGTGCGGCCACCTGCCACATCGCATTTAATAAAGATTAAATATCATTGTTTTAAAAAGCAGGAAAAAAGAAATCATGTAATTGCTCTGGCCACAGAAAAAGACTGGCTATTTCAATATGGTAGCTTGAAGACACGTGTTTACCATCTCTCACTTCCCAAATCTCATGAAAACAAGAATAAATGAGAAGTCTATGATGGTGCTGGGCTTCCCTGGTGGCTCAGATGGTAAAGAATCCACCTGCAATGTGGGAGACCTGGGTTCGATTCCTAGGTTGGGAAGATCCCCTGGAAGAGGGCATGGAAACCCACTCCAGTATTCTTGCCTGGAGAATCTCCATGGACAGAGGAGACTGGTGGGTTACAGTCCACGGATTCACAGAGAGTCAGACACAACTGAGCGACTAAGCACATGATGGTGCTAAGGACCGGAAAGAGGAGGGTGGCTTTGTTGGATCCTACCTATATCCCAACTGGTAGTGATGGAGTTTACTGGAACGGCATTTGATGAAAGAAACTAAGCCCTCTCCATAAGGGAGATCCAATCTTCCTGTCCCTCATGAGGGCCCTGTTCATGCTGGCCCTAGGGAGAGGTTGACCAGCCTGCCTCAAGTTCCACTCCTGCACATCCTAAATCAACGCCTGTCAGACACACACACACACACACACACACACACACACCACGGTCAGCTCTCAAACCACGGGTGAGGTCTAACGGGGAAGCAGACTCACACTCAACATAGGAAAGCCACCTCAGGGTCTGTAAAGAGACATTCCCAGTTGGATTATTTGTTCTACAGTAAGTATCCTTAACTGTTTTTAAGTTTCCTTAAATCAATCTACAGGCAAAGTTATAAACCCTGACAATGTAAAATTAACGGAAAAATTATTAGGGCCTTAACCATTTGTTCATTTTACTTAGTGGGTGATCAAGAGTTATTGTGCAACAGATAAAAAAAAAAAAACAGAGGCTGAGGATTGTTATTCAAAGGTGTGTGTGTGTCTTAGTTACTCAGTCGTGTCTGACTCTGTGACCCCATGGACTGTAGCCCGCCAGGCTCCTCTGTCCATGAGATTCTCCAGCAAGAATACTGGAGTGGGTTGCCATGCCCTCCTCCAGCGGATCTTCCTGACCCAGGAAGCAAATCCACGTCTCTGCAGCTCCTGCACTGCAGGCAGATTCTTTACCATCTGAGCCATCAAGGGAAGCCCCATTTAAAGGCATGGAGGTAACCAATAGGATGTCTGACATTAATGACAGAAGGACCAAAAATGAGGTGAAGGAGACAAGAAAGGAATGTGCAAGGTATTACAAATGAGCTGAAGTCCTCATGTGTCAATAGACAGATATTTGTCTTGTAGAGTCAATATTGATAGAGTAAATGGATATGGCATTTTAAATTGGGAAGGAGAAATAAGGGTATTGGTGCACGATTTAGAGGAACAGAGGTGGCCATCAGAACTTAATACAGAGTGCTCCAAACCATTATCTCCAGTGTGTGGGTCGAGGGTAGGGGCGCACAGGAAAGTTTTTCTTCTAAAGCAATACAGTCCTGCACTTCTTGACTTGCATAGCACAGACATGTTATATAAAGTGAAAAGTGAAAGTGTTAATTGCTCAGTCACATCAGACTCTTTGTGACCCCATGGACTGTAACCCGCCAGGCTCCCCTGTCCATGGGATTCTCCAGGCAAGAATACTGGAGTGAGTTGCCATTCCCTTCTCCAGGGGATCTTCCCAATCCAGGGATCGAGTCCAGGTCTCCTTCACTGCAGACAGATTCTTTACCGTCTGAGCCACCTCCAGTGTGTGGGTTGAGGGTGGTGGCTCACAGGAAAGCTTTGCTTCTAAAGCAACATACTGGTACACTCCTTGACTTCCATAGCACAGACATGTTATATAACAACAACACAATTTCAAAATGAAGCTTTGACACCCAGGACATACATCAGATTCTCTGCCTGTCTGCAGATGGGAGTCAGCTGGGGGTTTGGCCAAGCTCTGATGCCTGAGCACTGCACTGCCCCCAGCTCAGATTTCAGATCGGATGGGTCTAGGGTGGGCCCAGGAATGGCTCAATTTGAAAGCTCTCCTGGGGGACTCTGACGTGCTGCCAGAGCTGAGAACCACTGTCTGCTAAAAGCAGTATTATCTTCCTCCTAATGTTTTCCATCTCCTAAATGTCCCATCCATCCATGCAACATCTATCTATTGAGTACCTCCTGTCCAGACACGGGATCAGGTGGTGGACAAGAGCTTTACCAAGGGATTCACTGTGCAGGAAGTCATTCAGCAAACGACTCACTCGCTCATTCATTTTAATCACGGCAAATGCTACACAAAGAAGAAAGGGTATGGGAAAACCATGCATTGTTTTTGTACATCTGGAGGAAATGAATGATATTTTTAAATCCACCTTTTTTTTTTTAATCCCTTAATGACTCTGCCCTTCCCTTTCCCAGAGACTGGAGGTCAATGTCTCTGTCCTTCCTGAAGACGACATCAGGAGCTATAATTCCATCTCCAAGAAAGGGCTGGAATCCTGCCCCTTAAGCCATCATGAGCTACAACCATAAAATCCGTGTCCTGCTACCCTGGCAACTGGCCAGAGTGACGGCATGCTGCATGCATGTGGCTTAAATTCTCACCCCCGGCAAGGAGTGGAAAGAGTGGACAGCAAGCGTGAATGAGGACGTCTCACCCCCAAAAAACATGTCTGCCTCTAGTGAGGTTCTGATATGACAACAGCTTGCAATCAGGGTTTCTTTCTGAAATTTCCATGGATTCCTACCCAGCCATAACAGCCATCCTAGAGAGCCAAGGAAGCAATGAAAAAAATGGATCTCATTATTCCAGGGATAGCTAAAGGGGGCCGTCCATAAAACTGGGGCTCTGGACATCCACAGTCACTACCCCCTGACCTGCCGTGTTCTCACTCTGAGAAAAGCAAAGCGATTCTTTTTGTTTTGCCAGTTTATTTTTGCTGGAGGGGGGAAAAAACAGCAAAAACTAAGAAAAATCTCCCTGGTTGTAAACTACAAGTATAAAATGGGAAATCAGAGAAAATCAGCACACTTAACTTAATCCAGAACCAATAAAGAGCAATAGAGAAGGCTAATGACCGACAGTAAACACAGGTACGTCCTACAGTTGACTCTTGGGGGCCGGACAGAGACCGAGGCGGCCGGGAGCTTGCCGCCAGGGCTGTTACAGGCTAATTTGGTTAGCGGCAACGACAGGCTCCTTGTAGCGAGCACCTGCCTCTTCCCATTTCGTCTCATTTTTATCGTAACCATGTTTTTATTTTCACAGGCCAATTCGATTCTGCCCGACCCGTGCAGAATTGAGTTTTTCAGATTTATGACACGAAAGCTTTCAAGTGGTCGTGATGTCCAGGCTTCCTCATGCAGATCTGCACAGCCCTTCTCTAAATCCGAGACCGCACGGGCCTGCAAGGGGCTCCCTTGACCAGAATCCCAACGTCTCAGGGCCACAGAGGCTCCAAAAGAAACATCTTAATTCCCTTCATGAGAGAACCATCTGTGGTCATAACTTCCTTCCTTTTCTCCCCCCGTCTCCATGCCAATCGACTGTATCTGTAGATAGTTTCTTCCCCCAATCTCCCTTTATTATTATAACTCATCCAGGACTTGAGTCCTAATAGGATTGTGGCCCTGGAGGGAGAAGGTGCTGCCCCCTAGAGGGAGCTCTGGGAATCTGTGGGGTTGATTGAGCTTGTCAAGGTGATTCTGGGGACCCGTCTGACCTTTAGGGAGCAGAGAAGCTAGGGACAGATCCACACACATTGTCCTGCACAACTCTGGATCGGCCTCTGGACAGCCTCAATGGAAAATGAGAATAATAAAGAAGACTGTTTAAAATTATCTTCAGCTATAGGACTTCCCTGGTGGTCCAGTGGCTAAAACTCCACACTCCCAAAGCAGGGGGCCTGGGTTCAATCTCTGGTCAGAGAACTAGATCCCACATGTGGCAACTGAGAGTTCACATGCCACAACTAAGACCCAAATAAATAGCAAATACATAAATATTTTTTAAAATGATCTTCACCTAGAACCTAACTCTATTTCATGTGTAAACACAAAGTATGTTTGCACAGTTGAAATAAACACTGTTCAGACATGACAATAAAAGACTATACTTTATGCCATTTAGACCTTGACCAATGGCTGTTCAGCATTTTGGGAAGTTAAGTCACCAAGAAAAATACAACCCGTGTTTCCAAGTCCCCAGGACAACGGGTCAGCATTGGTAGATATCACGGTCAGAGTAATTCAAAGTACCTATGCTTTCTTATATGCTTACAGCATTCTGATGTGGCTCCATCCCAAAACATCATTTAAAGAAAGGGCATAACTACTACTCATTTGGACGTTGTCATCTTAAATCCCAATATCCATTAGAAGTAGATTTGAGAGCAAATTCATCATGTCTCCACCATAATTGATCATTTACATATTGAAGTACCTCCTTATTATAAATCACCTTCCTTCATTTCTCCTTTATATTAGGGCAAGATTTCTTCTGATGCTGTGTGTAAAAGTGAGTTATCTCTACATTCATCAGGATAGGAAAGGGTTGAGGCAAAGTATTTGTTCTAAAACAAGGGCATTCACTGTTATCATTTTTGCCTCACAAACAGCCTGCGTTGCTTGCATCCAGACACCTTGGCCAGGTAAGGATGGCCCTGGGCTCTGACCATTGGGCCCCTGGAGTCACCCTACCTGAAAGTCCAGATTTCACACCCGAAGCTGGGCTTGCCCTTTGAGCCCAGGACAGGGTCTTAAAATCCCTTCCCACTCTTGCATGCTCTGCTTCCCCTGACCCATGCCCAGCCCACCCCTCCAACCTCACCTTGCCTCCCCGGCTCACCATTCCCGAGCCACCTCTCCTTCTGACTATTTCTCAAACACTATGCTTCTTCCAACTTCAGAACCTCTGCATGAGCAATTTCCCCCTCCTGGACTGTTCCTAGATGAGTGAGTGAATTAAAGTTGCTCAGTCATGTCTGACTCTTCCCAATCCCATGGACTGTAACCTGCCAGGCTCCTCTGTCTGTTGATTCCCTAGGCAAGAATACTGGAGTAGGTAGCTGTTCCCTTCTCCAGGAGATCTTCCCAACCCAGGGATCGAACCCAGGTCTCCCACATGGTGGGCGGCTTGTTTACCGTCTGAACCACCAGGGAAGCCCATTCCTGGCTAGCTCCCCTTTTCCCTCAGCTATCACCCTCTTTAACAGGCTTCCCCTGACTCTCAAACCCAGGTCAGGTCCTACTACCTGCCTGCATTTCTTGCAGAGCAGTGACCACGACTGTAATATGATTATCTGCATGTCATCCGCCTTCCTCCACAGCTCAGTGCTCCGGGAAAGGGACCTCCTCCTACTTTCTTCCTCACTGTATGTTGAAAGTGTTAATCGCTCAGTCATGTCCGACTCTCTGCGACCCCATGGCTGCAGTCCACCAGGCTCCTCTGTCCTGGATTCTCCAGGCAAGAATACTGGAGTGGATTGCCATTCCTTTCTCCAGGGGATCTTCCTGGCCCAGGGATGGAACCCAGGTCTCCAGCATTACAGGCGGACTCTTTACCATCAGACCCACCAGGGAAGCCCCTCCTTCCTCACTGCATCTCCCTAACTGGATGGTGACCAATCTATAGTTGGTACTCAATAAATACTTCCTCATGTGTGAAACCCAAACTCACTATGCAAAATTCCTAAGATAATAACAGCCTTCTCTCTAGCTCCGTGTGTGGTCAGTGCAATGGAAAGCTGCCCCAGACACCCACTCGATGAAGACTTTCTAGGAAAATCTTTACAGGGACGTTGGCCTCCTGAGTAGGAACCTGGGTCTGCTCCCGTCACTGATATAACCCCGGCAGCTGACACAGTGTGTGGTCCAATAGGGACCCAAGAGATACTCATCCGACCAATTGATCAACCACACCAGGCTAGACGCTGGCACTGGTTTCTTATCGATAACACCAGAATTACAGTACAGTGGAGCATTTGAGATTGTTTCCACTGCCTGTTTCAGGCAGGGCTGAAATTTTCAAGCCTTTGTAGATGCCCACACCTCGTTGCCATGGGCTCTGTGCAGGACCATGGGCTGCCAACATGATCATCCCACCCTCATCAGAGATAACACCTGCTGAAGCCCCCAAGAACTCCCATGTCCCCCAAATCCTCCTGCAAATCCCCAGATGACTGAGTCTAAGGATCCTTGCCACTTTAGAGCTATCCTTCAATAAATGCCCAAAGCCTGAGCATCTGAGCAGCACAGGGATCACAGGTCAGACTGACCCCAGTGCAAGCAAATCCCAGCAAATCACAAAGGACCAGGAGCCGCAAAGAGCTCGATACACACCCCGCCTTCTGCCCACTCCCCAGAGCTGCTGCCTTAAGCAAAGAGATTACTGTGGGTAAATCATTATGAAAAGGCTCCCATTGGAGAAGATGAAAGGAGAACAGAGAGAAAGCAGTGCTTCGGCGGTCAGACAGGGGCAGGAGGCTGACTTTCCTGACCCCTTCCCACCCAGAGAGCCAGGAGTGGCTAACTCCTTCATTGCTAAGCAGATCCTCCTCAATGCTTCCCATTTTAAAAAAAAAAAGAAAACCTCACAATGACGGTGGTCCTGGAGCAGAGGAAACCTCCTGCTTCTCTCACATAGGGACAAGCCAAAAAGCAACTTTGTCAAACAAACAAAATGCTGAGGGTCCAGAAGAGATGCTTCCATGTAACTGTGTCTGGGCACATGGTTCTCAACTTGGCTACACTCCCAAAAGATCATACATCACTATAAGTTGTTACATGTGTGCATGCTAAGTCACTTCAGTTGTGTCTGACTTTGCGACCCTATGGACTGTAGACTCCCTTGTCCATGGGATTCTCCAGGCAAGAATACTGGAGTGGGTTGCCATGCCCTCTTCCAGGGGATCTTCCCAACCCAGGGATCGAATCCAAGTCTCTTACATCTCACTGTGTTGGCAAGAGGGTTCTTTATCACTAGGGCCACCTGGGAAGCCCACAAATTGTTATATATTGAATTCTATTCAATAGAATAGCAGAGACATCACTTTGCCAACAAAGGTCCGTATAGTCAAAGCTATGGTTTTTCCAGTAGTCATGTACAGATGTGAGAGATGGACCATAAAGAAGGCTGAGCACTGAAGAACTGATACTTTCAAACTGTGGTGCTGGAGAAGACTCTGGAGAGTCCCTTGGACAGCAAGGAGAACAAAGCAGTCAATCCTAATGGAAATCAACCCTGAATATTCATTGGAAGGACTGATACTGAAGCTGAAGCTCAAATACTTTGGCCACCTGTGAAGAGCTGACTCATTGGAAAAGACTTTGATGCTGGGAAAGATTGAAGGCAAAAGGATGAGATGGTTAGATAGCATCACCAACTCAATGGATGTGCATTTGAGCAAACTCTAAGAGATAGTGAAGGACAGGAAAGCCTGGTGTGCTGCAGTCAATGGGGTCGCAGAGAGTCAGACATGACTTCATGACTGAACAACAACAACAAAATTCAACTTCTCTTGAACCCACCAAGCTCTCAGCTTCCTCTCCACCTGATGCCCCATCTCCCCAGCGAAATCTTCCCAGACGTCCACAGGCCAGCTCCTCCTCTCCCATCGAGTTTCAGCTTAAACACCACCTCCTCCCGGAAGCCTTCCTAGACCTCCCTCTCCTGGCCCCTCTATCTCGGCAGACTGCTTGCTTCCTTCACGGCTCTCAGGGTAACCTGAAATCTTTTAATTGAACTGCTTGACGACTCGTCTTGCTGCAATTTCCCTACTAGAATGCAGCCAGCAGTGGGGCAGGAACCGTGTCTGTCAGTCACCCTGGAATCTTGTCGGCTCAGCTCAGCGTCCGGCACTTAGCAGGCACCCACTCAGTTGTGAATTGAGTAAAGGACTGAAGCTCTGTTGCGGACACTTGCTACTTAACCCAGCCATGTATTCATCCATGTATTCACCCTTACAGGGTAACCACATGTGCAGGGGCTGCGCTGGGTGCTTGAGCCACATCGTGGGTCATTTCACGAAGTCAGAAGAGACAAGTCCACATCCGTCTGGCTCAAGAAGTGTGCCCAGGGTAGATTCTGAAATAGGGACAGTGCAGGTAAGGTGTCCCACCACGTACACGCACGTGTACACACACACACACACACAGGAAGCCTATTGCAGCCCCGGGGCTCCCCTGCTTTTACTCCCCAGGAGACAGCGCCCTCAGGCAAAACCACCTCCGCAGCCTAACAACATCACAAACCCCTGAGTCCCACAGTGGCCGTGTGGAGGGCAGCAGCTTCTGCTCAGTGGCTTCCACTCTGGGCTGACTCAACTTGTGCTTGTTAATTCTAAGTGTTAACTTGGATGGACCACGGTGTCCAGATATGTGGTCAGATGTTATTCTGGATGTCTCTTCTATGAGGATGCTTGTAGATGGGATCAGTGTTTCATCAGTGAACTTTGAGTAAAGTGGATTGCCCTCCATAATGTGGGTGGGCCTTGCCCAATCAGCTGAAGATCTAAGTAGAACAAAGGAATGACCTCCCCAGAGCAAGCATTCTACAGCAGACAGCTCTTGGACTCAAACTGCACCATCAGCCCTTCTAGGGCTGCAGCCTGACAGTCCACCCTGCACACTGTGGACTTCTTATCCTCCATCAGCATGTGGGCCGATTCCTTAAGAGAAATCTGTTTATACACACACACACATATATATAGGGAGAGAAAGACAGGCACACCCTGCTGGTTCTCTGGAAACCCTAATACCTCTCAAGGGCTCCAACCTTCCCTCCAGGTCTGGCCCCAGACACATCAGGAAGATCGGGAATGTGGGGAGGGGACGGCTGGCCCCCAGGCCTGCACGTGGCACACACCCAGGGGAGAGACAAGAAAACAGGGAAGCACCCATGAACGGAGGCATGATGCTGAGGGGCCCTGGGACTGGCCCCAGCTGGAAGCCAACGTGGATTTGAATACAGGCATTAACCACTCACTCGGGCATTAACTTGGGCCAGTTTCCTCACCTGTAAAAAGGAGTTATTTCAGCTTCTGGGCCCTTGAGTTGTTTGCTGCTCACCTGTCCTGGTCCCCATGCCAGAACTGTCTAATGGTAACAGAGTCTGAGAGGTCACCTCCTCGCAAACGCAGAGCCCTTGACTGGTGAGTAGCCGCTCCCCTGGGGTCAACCAGGAGAAGTTTCTCTGCCCTCCTCCCTGGAGCAAGAACAGAAAAGGCTGCCAGGTAGTTCTTTGCTCTCCAAAGAGCCCATGTTAGCAGCAAACAACCTGGTAAAAAGCCATCTCAGGACTCAATGCCGAGCAGGTAACAGCCGCTTCCTCCAGCAAAGAATTCAGTAACGAAAAGAGAGAAGCATGTTTCTGCATCAACTGTAGCATCTCTGGAGAGGAGGCAGCCCGGAGTGCCTTGCTGACCTGAGGAGCTCCTCCCACAGACTTTCCGTTACTCACAGCTACCCTGGCAGTGGCTGCAAATACTGGGTCCAATTTGAGTCTTTTAGGTTCAGTGTAATTGCTTCTTTTATCTGATGGTTTTAAATTAGTTATTCCTTTCCAAAGAAATATGCAGCAATTTTCTTCTTTACAGACGTCCTAAATCAGATCGAGAATTCGGGGATATTCCACACACCTCCATGAAGGTGTGGGTCCCTGCAAGTTCCCTCAGACACACAGCAAACCAATTCTTCGGGTGGGACCACAAAGGAAGTCCACCTGTGTGCGTGCATGCTAAGTCACTTCAGTCGTGTCCAACTCCGTGTGACCCTATGAACTGCAGCCTGCCAGGCTCCTCTGTCCATGGGATTCTCCAGGCAAGAATACTGGAGTGGGCTGCCACGCGCTCCTCCAGGGGATCTTCCCAACCCAGGGACTGAACCAGCATTTCGTTACATCTCCCGCATTGGCAGACAGGTTTCTACCACTAGCGCCACCTGGGAAGCCCCTGAGCCACAAGGGAAGCCCCAGGCAAGTCCACTAGTGTCCTAAATGGAAGTGGGTGGGTCTGGAGTCATTATTACTCCATCTGTTAAGAATGGACTCACCCTCAGGGAAAAAGAATCTTTGAATTTCACTTGAACATTACATCAGTTTTAAAGAAGCGAGGAGGCAGAAAGGATTTTGCTTTGGCACTTTAAGCCTCACTGCTTTCTGCCAGCACCACTCAGGTCCTCACACCCACCCCCTTTGCCCTCTTCTCCCACGGGTGAAATGATTTCAAGGCAGTCACCAGGTTTGCATTAAGGCCCAGGAAGGCACGTACTGCTGCACCCAGGGGAGGTTTGGATTTGGGATTCCTCAAGGAGCACAAAACATATCACTAGGAGCTGAACTGAGCTGACTTGAGTCTTACCAACCCCTCCTTCAGGAATGAGGCAAGGAGTTTCAAGATCAGCTGCGAGGGGTGGATTGTGGAAATGAATGAGTATGTGGTTTCACTCCACATATGCACAAATGCTCCACGGAAGCCCTTTCATGTCTCTCTACTACTCCTGCTCAGACCCCCTGCTCTCCACAAGCACTGCTCTGCTTAGCCAAATACATTTGCCATATTCAAAAAGAACAGACACAGTATCCCTTTCTTCCATGTGGGGACCATGATGAAGCAGGGGAATCCCACAGTTGACTTGGCACGAGGGTCCACTTTGATAAGGAGCATCACTGCATCCTCTTTTCCTGGGAGGGTCATCAACACAGCAAGAGATTTGGCAGCTGCAGCAGGAAGGGACCCCATCATGCAGCAGGTCAGGGGCCCAGGCAACACTGACTGTAGACCCTGGACCCGCTTTCCTCTCCAAACCCAGATTCTGGTATGGCATGCATCTTCCCAGTTGGTGTGATTGTGGTCCTTGAGAGTATCAACTCTGCCCCAGTAAAGCTAACGGAAAGTGCTCCATAGTAAGAGTGGGCCTGTGTGCTAAGTCACTCAGTCGTGTCTGACTCTTTGGGACCCTATGGACTCTAACCCACCAGGCTCCTCTGTCCATGGGATTCTCCAGGCAGGAGTAATGGAGTGGGTTGCTGTGCCCTCCTGCAGAGGATCTTCCCAACCCAGGGAACAAACCTCATCTTCTACGTCTCCTGCATTGGCAAGCGAGTTC
The DNA here is from genome assembly GCF_963930625.1 of Muntiacus reevesi. Classification (NCBI taxonomy): domain Eukaryota; kingdom Metazoa; phylum Chordata; class Mammalia; order Artiodactyla; family Cervidae; genus Muntiacus; species Muntiacus reevesi. The sequence continues at coordinate 183,656,100 of NC_089250.1, read as the reverse complement.
TTTACCTAGACTAGCACCACCCAGGAAGCCCAACAATAAGAGCACAGGGAGAGAAGATTTTACACAAAATTCCAAAGGACAACTCTATAAGGCTCTATGAAATCCAACCATCTCCTCTTCTCAAAGATTCAGACAGCGCTTTCCTCATAAACAAGGTATCATCACACACACACACAAATCCAGTGACTGCAGGAGAACGCATTCAAAATAGAAAACTAGTTTCACTTGGCTAGCAAAGAGGTGTTTAGTTTCTTTACCCATCTGATCAAGATTTGCAGAGTGTTCACTGTGGGCAAGCTAATGTGTGAGAAATTCAGATGGATCAGAACCTGATCTTCATGGAAACGATGCTCCATCAGCGGGGGGAGAAAAAAGGGCATGATCAAATAATTTCAAGCCATCATCCAATAGGAGATGAGGTTGCTAAGAAGGAGATAGAGATATTTACTGCCAACATCTCCTGGGAGAAAAAGGCAAAACCAGACCTGAGGAAAGTCTGTCAGAATTCTAACCTGCCTGACGCAGGCATCAACAGCCCCAAAACGCATCCTGAACCTCCATGAAATGGGATTTTGCACAGTCGGTATTTTTAGAAATTTCTCATTCCTTTTTGCAGTCCTGATTTGGCACAGAGAGATACACCTTTTACTCTCCAGATGAAAGAAACACAGGGCTTCCCAGGTGGTGCTAGTGGTAAAGAATCCACCTGCAATGCAGGAGACACAGAAGATGTGGGTTCAATCCCTGGGTCGGTAAGATCCCCTGGAGGAGGGCATGGCAACCCACTCCAGTACTCTTGCCTGGAGAATCCCATAGGCAGACCAGCCTGGAGGGCTGCACTCCATGGGGTCACAAAGAATTGGGCATGACTGAAGTGCCTTAGCACAGCACAAAGAAACGCAAGTGGAACTTCAAGTTATGCCGTAGAAAACCCACAAGGAAAAGTCAAGAGCACATGACTTCATGTGATCCTTAGATCTTAGATGCAGAATGTACACATAGACGGGGAAAACAAAGGTGATGCCGGGTGTGGCCATTCCCTCATTCCCCAAAGAGCCAGCCGGGGGTCCTTAGCATATGCCTGGGGATAAGGCTGGCCCATGTTGAGACCAGGCCGCTGCTGGACAAAGGCATGTTTTCACTGCAGGTCAGTTTTTGAGGCCTTTCTCCATCATTTCTTCAGCTCTGTTCCTAGGGAGTTGGTATTAGCAAGAGTTATCACCCCTACGTTATAGATGTGGGAACAAACATACCCTTACTTCCTACTTGGGAGGCAGCACAGTGCATTGGTTGGGACAATGGACTCCGGCCCAAGACTGCCTGGGTTCAATAACCAGTTCCACTCCTTCCTAGCTCTGGAGTTTTAGAAAGATGCTTAACCTCTCTGTGCCCCTGTCCCCCCATCCGGACCCACAGAATTGCCAAAAATGTAAAGCACAGAAATTAGCATCTGGCAATGTAAAACCTCTCCATAAATGGGAGCTACTGCATGCACACTAAGTCATTTCAGTCGTGTTCCACTCTTTGAGACCCTATGGACTGTAGCCCACCAGCTTCCTCTGTCCATGGGATTTTCCAGGCAAGAGTACTGAGTAGGTTGCCATTTCCTCCTCCAGGGGATCTTCCCACCCCAGGGATCAAAAATGCATCTCTTACGTCTATTGCATTTTCAAGCAGGTTCTATATCACTAGTGTCACCTGCAAAGCCCAAATATGATCTATTATTTTACCCACCACCAAATAGGTTATGCTGCTTTCCAAAATCACATTAGGTAGCGGCAGACTTAGAAAACAGTCCAAGTTTCTTATTGCCCAACTCACTGGATTTTTTAAATTGAATTCTGCTGCTTCCTTTCAGTCCTCCTTTAAAGGAATATGGTAAACTCCCACGCCCATGCACAGGCTCAGCCATGCTTGTGCAACATGAAGGCACTTTCCGACCACAGGTGTTTGGTCACCAGACTAAAACTGAGCCAATCTGATTCCCTAGGAATTTGGAGTTGAAACAAGAGTCCAGTCTTTCTGGCTGCTGTCTTGAACGGGGGCCACGAGAATTTGAGAGCTGTTGATGGCAGCTGTTTCCTGTCATGTAGACAAAAAAATGACAAGTCAGTCTTCGACGAGAGAGGAGAATGTGCTCAGTGTACAGAGAGCAGCAGTAATGCAAAGTGGAGGTAAAGAGGGACACCTGGGTCCCCAGGAGCTCTGGTGCTGGCTCCTCAGACCCAGCTGGTGCCCTGACTTCAGGGTTCCCAACACACTCCCTGTACTGACAGCAAAGCCTGTTCTTTCCAGGCTACCACAGTCCGCTTTCCATAGTTGCAACCAGAGTCCTAGGGCACACCCGGAGGTGCAAAGCTACCTACTATGCGTGCACAGCTCAAGAGTCATCAGGGTCAGGAGATGGGGGTCTGAGCACCGAACAGGAGCAGGTGCCTGGGGACCTCTCTGGACATCAGTCTCTTTTCCCCCTGCCTTGTGGCATCATTAGAAACACCCTAACAGTCCTGCAAAGAACATTAGTGTGGTGAAAGAGTATGAAGCTAAAGTCTGGGAGTCCCTGAGGAGGCACTGTGACCTAGAAGAAAGGGTATAAGCACTAGAATAAAAATATCCGCTGTGTGACCCCTAGAAAGTTACTTAATCTCTCTGGGCTTCAGTTCAGTTCAGTTCAGTCGCTCAGTCATGTCCAACTCTTTGCCAGCCCATGGACTGCAGCACGTCAGTCATCCCTGTCCATCACCAACTCCCGGAGATGACTCAAACTCAGGTCCATCGAGTCAGTGAGGCCATTCAACCATCTCATCCTCTGTCATCCCTTTCTCCTCCTACCTTCGATCTTTCCCAGCATCAGGGTCTTTTCAAATGAGTCAGTTATTTGCATCAGGTGGCCAAAGTATTGGAGTTTCAGCTTCAGCATCAGTCCTTCCAATGAATATTCAGGACTGATTTCCTTTAGGATTGACCGGTTGGATCTCCGTGCAGTCCAAGGGACTCTCAAGAGTCTTCTCCAACACCACAGTTCAAAAGCATCAAATCTTTGGTGCTCAGCTTTCTTTATAGTCCAACTCTCACATCCACACATGACTACTGGGAGAATGATCGCTTTGACTAGACAGACCTTTGTTGGCAAAGTAATGTCTCTGCTTTTTAATATGCTGTCTAGGTTGGTCATAGCTTTTCTTCCAAGGAGTAAGCATCTTTTAATTTCATAGCTGCAGTCACCATCTGCAGTGATTTTGGAGCTCAAAAAAATAGTCTCTCACTGTTTCCATCATTTCCCCATCTATTTGCCATGAAGTAATGGGACCAGATGCCATGATCTTAGTTTTCTGAATGCTGAGTTTTAAGCCAAATTTTTCACTCTCCTCTTTCACTTTCATCAAGAGGCTCTCTAGTTCTTCTTCACTTTCTGCCATAAGGGTGGTGTCCTTTGCATATTTGAGGTTTCTGATATTTCTCCCGGCAATCTTGATTCCAGTTTGTGCTTCATCCAGCCCGGCATTTCACATGATGTACTCTTCATAGAAGTTAAATAAGCAGGATGACAATATACAGCCTTGACATACTCCTTCTCCGATTTGCAAACAGTCTGTTGTTCCATGTCCAGTTCTAACTGTTGCTTCTTGACCTGCGTACAGATTTCTCAGGAGGCAGGGAAGGTGGTCTGGTATTCCCATCTCTTTAAGAATTTTCCACAGTCTGTTGTGATCAACACAGTCAAAGGCTTTGGCATAGTCAATAAAGCAGAAGTAGATGTTTTTCTGGAACTCTCTTGCTTTTTCAATGATCCAGTGGATGTTGGCAATTTGATCTCTGGTTCCTCGGCCTTTTCTAAAACCAGCTTGAACATCTAGAATTTCATGGTTCACGTATTGCTGAAGCCTGGCTTGGAGAATTTTGAACATTACTTTACTAGCGTGTGAGATGAATGCAATTGTGCAGTAGTTTGAGCATTCTTTGGCATTGCCTTTGTTTAGGATTGGAATGAAAACTGACCTTTTCCAGTCCTGTGGCCACTGCTGAATTTTGCAAATTTGCTAACATATTGAGTACAGCACTTCAATAGCATCATCATTTAGGATTTGAAATGGCTCAACTAGAATTCCATCACATCCACTAGTTTTGTTCATAGTGATGCTTCCTAAGGCCCATTTGACTTCGCATTCCAGGATGACTGGCTCTAGGTAAGTGATCATACCATCGTGGTTATCTGGGTCGTGAAGATCTTTTTGTATAGTTCTTCTGTATATTGTTGCCACCTCTTCTTTATATCTTCTGCTTCTGGGCCTCAGCTTCTCAGTAAATGAGGATATGGTGTCTATGAAGTCATATAAGGGTTAAGGAATATAAACTGCCTACATATACTAGGCATGCATTAAGTACTAATTATTGTTATTATAAGCTATAACCATTTATTATGTTAATATAAATAAAATTGACATTCACAAATGTTATTTTATTACATATAAACATGTCCATACATAATAAATCATTGTTCTTAATATGGTGTGGAACACTGAAGTAACAGGAAAAGCGAAAACATTGCTCAGGGAATATTTTAACCAAATCTGTTTTTTTAAAAAAAGTCAAGCAGCAGGGCACCAACAGCCTGAGCAGATACCACATGCTGCTAGGCCTCCCTGAATGCCACTCAAAGATTCCTGGATCCTTGGACACAGAGGAGGGGAGGGAATAGACTGGGAAGCAGAGAAGTCTTGCCACCAGCAGCTTTCTCTCATGCTGGTTTGTGTATGATTGGGGACAGTAGCCCACCAGGCTCCTCTGTTCATGGAATTTTCCCTATGAGATTACTGGAGTGGGTAACTATTCCCTGCTCCAGGGGATCTACCAAACCCAGGGATCAAACCTGGGTCTCCTACATTGCAGACAGATTCTTTATCATCTGAGCCACCAAGGAAGTTCAATAAACCACACAGCCCTTCATCAAACTCTGGGTAACTGGGCTTGCATATGTGTAATTTGGCCACAATTAGGTGGTATTAACTTTCAGTGCAATTCAGTAGATAATCACTGAGCACTTAGCACTGTGCTGAGTCACTCCCGAACTCCTTAGTTTCTCAGCGATTAGTGAATATTGAACACCTTCTAAGTTAGAGGCAGACAGTGGGCAAGTGAGGCTAGAAGACAAGCAAAGGCATGTAGTTGAAGGTCGCCAGTGGGTGGGCCAGAGCAGGACCAGAAGGACAAAGAGAGGCACAAGGTGACCCCAAACAATCTGGATTAGTTGAATTGCCTGAGAAGTGGGAATTGTAAAGCCCCTGAGCTTTGGGTAAGAACACACAGAAGACTTCTCAGGGTTGTAAGAAAAATGCATCTTATTTCATAAACTACTGTGAGATGCCTGGGAAAAAAAGACGATGCCCAGTCCGAGTGAGTCAGGCCACTGTAGCTCCAGAGGATAACAAGACCCCTTCCTGCCCAAACCAGGCTGGATACAACCTGAGACAGAATGATGGGCAAGACTGATGGATGACCAGGGCCAGTTTCACAAGACGAGTCCACAAGCTGCTCAGAACCACAGCCATCAAGGGAAGGGGGACAGAGCAACATCACAACAGATTTGCACGGCCAGGGTGAGCCACCCCTGGGCACAGAGAGGCAACAAAAGCCTCAGGGACAGGCGGGGAGGGACTCGGAACAACAGCGGGCCTTAACAGAACACAGCGGAGAGCTGAGGCTTCTGCTCCCATGATGCTCCTTATGGGACAATAACAGGAGAGTCCTTTATAGGAATGGGCCAGTCTGTATCCGAACAGTGGTGGTTCCACAGACCTATGAATGGGAGAACACTGCATGGAACTACAAACACACACACACACAAGTGCGTGTAAAACTGGAGATAACTGAATAGGGTCCGTAGGGCAGGCCACGGATTGCATCAATGTCAGTTTCCTGGTTGTGACCCTGCTACAAGCTGTCACTACTGGGAGAAGCTGGGGGAAGGGGTCACTGGACTCTGCTTTCTGTTGTTGCCTTCCTGAGCGTCTATAGTTGCTTCAAAATAAAAAGTTTTTTAAAATATGCTCCTCGTTGTCCTCACCTCTCCCTCTTCCCCCCCTCCTCCCCTTCCTCCCCCTCCTTCCCCATCTTCCTCCTCTTTCTCTCTCCCTCTCCCTGTGTGCTCAGCCACTCAGTCATGTCCACTTCTTTGGGACCCCATGGACTGTAGCCCACGAGCCTCCTCTGTCCATGGGATTTCCCAGGCAAGAATACTGGAGTGGGTTGCCATTCCCTACTCCAGGGACTCTTCCCAACCCAGAGATCGAACTCACATCTCATGTCTCCTGCCTTGGCAAGTGGATTCTTTGCCACCTGGAAAGCCCTCTCACTGCTGAGGACGATCTGACAACGTTGCCAGGATAAAAAGGCCTCAGTGGATTAGAATAGTTACCCTGTTCAGCACCGGACTGTGCCCACTACACGGTGTTACAGGGATGAGTGGTTATTAAGCTGGGCTGCACTTTATAAGTGAAAGTCGCTCAGTTGTGTCTGACTCTTTGCGACCCCATGGACTACACAGTCCATGCAATTCTCCAGGCCAGAATACTGGAGTGTGTGAGCCATTCCCTTCTCCAAGGGATCTTCCCAACCCAGGGATTGAACCCAGGTCTCCCGCATTGCAGGCATATTCTTTACCAGCTGAGCCATCAGGGAAACCACAAGGGAAGCACTTTATAATAATTTAATGTATATTCCTTCATGCTTTGATCTCCTCGACATTATTTCCAGGACTTGTCAGAACCTTGTTGTATTGGCCAATGGATTCCTGTTGTAAGTTTCTTTACACAAACATCAATACAAATTTACCTATGTGATTAAATGTAATCACATCACATGTACAAGATTTATCTTTTTCATGCCGTCTTTTCTTTCACCTTTTTATGGGTGAATTCCCCTTCTGGGTCTCCTACAAACCCCCTAGTGGTACATGTGACAACCTAAAATGCCTTGTTTCGAATTTTGCTCTATTTGCAAATAAGCATGTATACACATCATAGGCGTACATACAAGGTTGCTTTTATCTTCATTAGAAAATGATGTTAAAGAATGTTAAAAATGTTAAAGATGGTAAAGAATCTACCTGCCGAGGCAGGAGTCGAAGGAAACGCAGATTTGATCCCTGGGTCGGGAAGATTCCCTGGGGAAGAAAATGGCAATCCACTCCAGTATCCTTGCCTAGAAAATTCCACGGACAGAGGAGCCTCGCGGGCTACAGTCCATGGGGTCGCAAAGAGTTGGACAGGGCTTAGCACGCACACATCAGGGGTGACTCATCCCTTTGTGGTCACGTGTGTCTGAGCTTCATGTAATAACATTCCTGCACCTTTCAGCATCTTTATTCACTCAACAGTACTTCAGAAATATCCCATCAACACAACTGGCATTTTCTTGATCCATTCTTTTCAATGGAAGAAAAGGTTCCCTAATTCATTCATTAATTTAACCATTTCTCCAAAGTGATCTTTCACAGTCTTTCCCTCCCTCTCTGCCTCTGCAAACAGTGCCACATTAAGCATCCTTGGACATATATTCTTGCTTATGCTTATGCCTTCAGTTCCATGGGCTGGATTTCCAGGAGTAAGAGAGCTCAGTGGAAAGGTTCACGCATTTTCATTTTAACTAAAAGCTACAGCCTGCTTTTCAAGGAAACCCTTCACTTCCTGGCAACAGGGTATGGACATCCTTTCCCCGAATTTCCACCTGCAGCAGGCAGTCATTTTGTATTTTGAATTTTCAGAAGGACATAAACCAATGCTGGGTTTTGGTTCCTGCATCACTAACTGTGAGTGTGCTTCTGAGTTGTCTGCTGGCCATTTGAATTTGCTCACCTGTCAGCTGCCTCCTCCTGCCCATTTTTCTAGTCGGTTTCTTAAGCTCGTCTGGATGACTTCTAAGATTCCCTTGCATATCCTTGGCATAATATTTTCCAAGTCTATGATTCATCTGTTGACTTTATTTATGACATGTTTTGCCATTCAAATGTCTTTTTGGATCATTAAGAACTGAATCCGCCTGACTCTTCTGTATGTCTGTGTGTTCCCAGGTTCTGATAGACGGGGCAAGGTGTATCTTTCTTAGGCTCAATGGGGCAAGAAGCTGCTCTTCACTCTTCCTCCGGAACTGCCCTTCTCTCCTCAAGATCATGATCTACCCAGGGACCATGATCTACCCAGGGCTCATGGCATTCTGAGCTTGCGTTGTTCTCCCTGCTGGGACCCCAAAAGCCAAAGGCCATGCTTGCATCCAGCCACCCACAGGGCCCTGTAGCCATGTGGCTCAAGATGGATTAGTGTTGATAGCACAGGAGAAAGAATTTCAAATTCGACCTCCATTTTTACAGCATCCCATTTTTTTAATTTAAGGAAAAGGTAGATGCAAAGTCTATATGAGGGTTGTGTATGTGTGTGATAAATTCAGCAAAAATTCACCAAAAAATCTTCATTGAATTTTTAAATGTCTTCCAATAGAATGGAAGTGTGCATATTGAAGGGTTTCTATTTTCCTTACTATTCCCTGTTTATCTTAGGCAACCAAGCCATGTTAACCAGAGGTAAAACATAAACTTTGATGGCACAGTGGTAAAGAATCTGCCTGCCAATGCAAGAGATATAGGTTCGATCCCTGTGTTGGGAAGATCCCCTGAAAGAGGAAATAGTAACCCGCTCCAGTATTCTTGCCTGGAAAATTCCACAGACAGAGGAACCCAGCAGGCTGTAGTCCATGGGCTCGGAAAGAGTCAGACATGACTGAGCGACCGAGCTCAAACACCCACAAAACATAAATTTACCTTGTTTATTTAAATCTACTTCAGTGCCCCAATCTAGACTTGCATTATGCAAATTTAGGTATGAATCTGGTCAAATCAGGCCTAGTGTGTTAGTCTGCTGTGGCTGCATAGCAAATTCCAATAACTTTGGCAGTTTAAAACCACACCCAGTGATCACCTCACAGGTAGGGAATACAGTGGCCTTGGCTAGGCCCTCTGCTCGGGGTCCCCCACGTCTAAATCCCAGTATTGGCTGCCCTGAGCTTGTATCTGTGGAGAATTGGGGATGATTCTGCCACCCAGCTCACACAGGCTGACATTCCTGTGGCTGTAGGACTGAGGTCCCTCTCGGCTCCGAGATACTGCCCGCACTCTTTCTGGCCCTGTGGCACCTCCAGCCTGACTCTGACTTCAGCCAGATGCGCTCCTGGCTGCCTGGGGCTAATCCTTCCCACATGGTCTGCTTGCAACACTGTACAGTTGACATTTTGTGCAGCTCTTCCACACCATGCTAAGTCGCTTCAGTCGTGTCCAACTCTATGTGACCCTATGGACCGTAGCCCGCCAGGCTCCTCTGTCCATGGGGTTCTCCAGCAAGAATACTGGGATGGCAGTGGGATGCCATGCCCTGCTCCAGGGGATCTTCCTAATCAGAGATCAAACCCACATCTTTTATGTCTCCTGCACTGGTAGCCAGGTTCTTCACCACTAGCGCCACCTCTTCCATAGACGGAGCTCTGTTTTGCTAAAAGAGACACAGTACTACTATAAGTTCTCCGTTAATGGTGAGGGAGGAAGAGATGGGAGAAAGGAATACAAAGAGAGGGAATCACAGAAGGGGTGGAAAGAAGGGCAAAAGGGAGGGGAGTAAGGAGGTATAGGAGGTCGAGTAGCAACCTCTCCTTGGCTTATACAGTCTAACTGATCTGGCTTCCCTCACGCAGGCAAAGCCTTTCTCTGATGGCCTCTCTGTCTTTCTCTCTGTGTACACTTAATTTTTTTAACATTTTTATTTATGTATTTTGGGCTGTGCTGGGTCTTCGTTGCTGCACTGGAACTTTCTCTACTTGCAGAGAGCTGGGGCTACTCTTCATTGCGCTGTGCCGGCTTCTCACTGGTGGCTTCTCTTGTTGCAGAGCATGGGCTCTGGGGCACACGGGCTTCAGTAGTCATGGCTCCCGGGCTCTAAAGCACAGGTTCAGTAGTTGCGGTGAAGAAGATTTGTTGCTCCACCACATATGGAAGCTTCCCCTGTGCAGCGTACACAGGAATCGAACTTGTGTCCCCTACATTGGCAAGTGGATTCTTATCCACTGTAACCCACCAGGGAAGTCCTCTCTGTACATTTTAACACCTGCAGAAATCTCTCCAGAATTCATCTCCTGGCCTCTGGGCTTTGGTCTTTCCCAGTCTCACCTAGTCATTACCTTTGGCTTAATCATGTCAGACCTGATGCCTCACTCTGTGACCCTGCTCCACCAGCTTCTCCTGGGAAGCCTCTTGAGCTCCCCCCTTGCACCCACTGATACCTCTGGGCCCACCCTGCCTCACTCCCTGACACCACCCAGGGCCATACCCCGGCCCACCCACTCCACCCCCTGCCTTGCCACAGTTTTCCAACATCAGCACCATAAACAGATAACATCTACTGTGTTTGCCACTAAACTACTGACCATTTACCATTCCTGCATTTTTAACTGGGCCTAGAAGAAGGTTTCAGTGCAGTGGCATCATGTGAAATATTCAAGGACACTTCTGCATATTTTATTGATCTCAGTGGGGAACACCTGGTACTCTCTGAAGACACATTCATGTCTATGCACCTGTCCATTATTTATTAAGTGCCTGCTTCATTCCAACCAGGCAGACCTCCTGCAAATGGCAGTCCTCACCAGATCCAACCTGAAAACACCTTGCAAATAAGATCCCAGCTGTCCAATCCATGCTCACCCACCTGCACTCTGTTAGGGTTCCCTCTTCATCTCAAGCCAAGAATGCAAACTCTATGACTGATGAGACTTGTCCAGAAGCCACACACTAGGTGAGGACTGGGCACTTCATTAACCCCATTCTTGATTCTCACCATGCTCCTTCACCACCAAAATCTTAATTCATTGTCAGAAATGTGCTTTCTATCCCTGGGTGGAAGAAATAATGACTTTGTCAATCACTCCTCTTTTGCTGGACTTAACTGAATTACCTAAAATGTCAAGATAATGTCTCCCCAGCCTGTTTTCACTATGGTACCAGTTTCTTCTCATTAAATTATGTTCAGATACATTGATTTCCTTCAACAGGGAGTAATGGAACCCTGCCAGAAATTAACACTAATCTTCTAATTCAGTAAGAATAAAATATGTGACTGATTTAATCTTAATTAACAGTTCACAAAAGGCTGCTTAATGTCAGGTGGCATATGCATCTTAATTATACAGCAGTGCTATTGCTGTTTGCAAGATAAGGTAGGGGTCTTTCAGAATTCTGTAGGGTTGGTTGTGTGTGCTTTTTTCTTTTGTTCCACAGAATCTTCCTCCTTACTACCCCTCCATCATTGTGGTTGTTAATGGGTTAGGTTTACATGCAAAAACTTCTATTACTGGGCTTTCTCCCACAAATCATTCCTTTATTTCATCTGAAGGAAAGTGAGAGAGTCTATTAGACAGGATAGGCTGGGTTGTGCTACAATAACAAACACCCCTCAAATCTTAATAGCCAGAAAATTCATTTACCGCAGTTACATGCTCATGATGAGTCAGCTGGAGTCATTGGTCCATCCTGTCCTCACAACTGAACCTGGATCTACACAGTATCTTAAATGTTGTTGCCACTTTCCATGGGCAGTGGGAGAGAGAATATGGGAAAGTCTGTAAAGTCTCTTGAACCTTTTTTTTTTTTCTCTTGAACCTTCTGTTTCACGGGCCAAAGCAAAGTTTCTTGATCCTACCTACACTCATATGCCAAGAAGGAAGTTCAGTTCAACCATGACCCCAAAAGAGGAGATCAAGATGAAATCCTGAAGACAACCAGAGAAAAAGGACACATTACATCCAGGGAACCAAGGATAAATTTTTTTTCATTTATTTATTTGGCTGTGCTGGGTAGTTGTGGCATGTGGAATGTAGTTCCCTGACCAGAGATAGAATCCAGACCCCTGCATTGGGAACTTGAAGTCTTAGCCACTGGACCACCAGGGAAGTCCCAAAGACAAGTGTTAGAAGAGACCTCTAATTAGAAACCACACAATCCAAAGGAACATGTAGAGACAATTTAAGGCACTCAAAGAAAAAAGGAAAAAAGAACTGTCAACTCAGAATTCTATACCCCATGAAAACACCTTTCAAAAATGAAGGCTTCTAGTCCAGCATGGAAGGAGCTTGAAAGTCTCACTCTCATCCAGACAACGTGGGGGGGGGGGGGGGGGGGGCGGGCAGAGAAGAGAAAATCCACAACTCTTCTTAGATCCATCAGAGAACTGAGGCCAAAAGAAGAGCAACGGAACACGTATAAGCAACTCTAAAGATTAACTATAATGTAGATGCTAAGAGCAGCGTCCCTGGGGTCATGCTTCCTGCATGGACACCCTGCTCCACTGCACATAAATGCGTGACTTGGTCAGATGACATCCTTCCAGAGCCTCAGGGTCCTCATCTGTAAAGTGGGAAACACCATGTCCAGGGGGATGTTGTCAGGATTCAGTGAGATGCTGAATACCAGTGGCTGGAACAGAGCAAAGACCTCATGTCAACTCTTATTTAAGGAGATGTACAGGTGTTTTCCAGGGAGAGTTAAAATGTGGTCCTGCCCTGCGTAGCCACAGTTGAGCCTCCAGTTTCTAAGAGTTTCTAGAGAAATCCCCCATCTGCAACACCAATGCATTCAAGCTCTCAATTCTGCCACAGTGGTCCCTAAGGGCACACACATGCACAAATACACACATGGGAGGGGCTCAGCATTTTACCTTCTGAATGCCCGGAAGCCCCTCCTATGATGCCCTAAAAGTGAAAGTGTTAGTCATTCAGTCATGTCTGACTTTTTGTGACCCCATGGACTATAGCTTGCCAGGCTCCTCTGTCCACAGGATTCTCCAGGCAAGAATACTGGAGTGGGTAGCGATTCCCTTCTCCAGGGGGTTGTCCCAAGTCAGGGACTGGACCCTTGTCTCCCACATTACAGGCAGATTCTTTACGGTCTGAGCCATCAGGGAAGCCCTTTGCCCTAGGAACCAACAGATAAATGGCCTTGCGTCTCAGCCTTCCCAGGAGGTGTGGGTATTCTCATGCCACTGTCACTCTCTTTGACACATCCACACCACATTAAAATCACTTTCTTCATATTTTTATTTAAGTAGAACCACTTTTTTAACATAGAATACCTTGACTTTCAGAGGAAACTTTTATCACTACTGTAAATTGAAAGCCAATATCATTTCAAGTGAAAACAAACAGTGATACTGAATTCTGGCAGGGCACTATTTGCCTGCCAAGCCTCATCTCCTAAGTGTTTCTTGTTAAAGGCATACCCACCCCAGTGAGGAGAATTGGTTCTGGATCTGGGCTCCAATACCACAATCTTCGTCTATGGCTCAGTCACCGTGTGACTAGACATTATCTCAAACGTCTGACCTTCAGCTTGCTCGCTTGTAGCATGGGCAAGATGAATGTACAAATGTACAGCATTGTTACAAGGACTGAGACATACAACCTGGAGGATGGAGACATACAGCCCAACACACGGTAAACACACAACAAATAAAAGCTATGAGACAGAGAGAATGAAAGTCTCCACCAAGGGTAAAGAACAGGCGCGAATTATTACCCCAGATCCCATACTCCTTACATAAAACATACAATCACAGCCTCCACTGGCTCCATAATTCCCTCCAGGAATGCCACCCAGGATTTTGATTGCAACAAGATACCCCAACCTTTTTTTGCCACGTTGTATCCTGTCAGTTGTCCAACTTTATCCACGATTTTCGAGCAGTAATTCTCTGCTCTGACTGATAATGAATAAACAGAGGTCATTTCAAATTTCAGTGTTCTAAGTTGGAAGACATGATATTGTTGACTCCACTGTGGATGTTGGAGGAAGCCATGGGGGTCCACCTGTCACCTCCAGCTAAGCTCTCTGTAATTGGACACCAGCTGGAAGCAATGATTTAAGATACAATGCCAGGAGTGGTCCCAACCATTGACCAACCCTCATCCAGGACCCTGCCTCCTAAGCAGAAGCAGACAGATGTCCACTGTAACCCTTCATTCTGTTGGTTGGAGGTAATAAATCTCCCTTCATCAGTGACACGTCGCTTTGTCACTTTAGACAAGTCTTTCATTGTTGTAGCTACTAAGTCGTGCGTAACTGTTTTGTGACCCCCATGGACTGTAGCCCACCAGACTCCTCTGTCCATGGGATTTATCAGGCTAGAATACTGGAGTGGGTTGCCATTTTCTCCTCCAGGAGATCTTCCAGACCCAAGAATGAAACCGGAGTCTCCTGAATTGGCAAGAGGGCTCTTTACCACTGAGCCACCTGAGAAGCCCAGGTAAGTCCTTAATAAGGAGGAAAATGTCAATCCATGGTGTTGGGGGGTGGAAGAAGGTCCACTGTAATATAAAGCTGGACTTTAATTCCTTAGCAATTAAGTGGTAACTGGGAAAGTCTGTGCTTTAGAGCAGAGACCACACCTACCACATGACAAAACTCTCTTCCCCTCAAGGGAAAGACCTGACCCTCTGCCTTCACCAGCCTCTCAAGAGGTGGGTGATACACAAACCCGCAGAGGAGAGGTCACCATTCCAGGGACACACCTGTTCATTCCCTGCGATCTGAGCAAGCACGTCTGGCCCAAACAGTGGGGAAGTCAAGAGCTTCGGGACACGGGTCAGCACTTACCTTGTGCTTGCTTTCCCCAGCTACACCTATGACCCCCTCTCACCAGCACTCTGCATTTCCTCACCCTGGCTGGTTTCCTTGGGGTTCTTTTCAGATTCTGCAATGACTTTTCTGCTGATTGTCTCACCCACCGAGGAGGTCACTCCTTAAAGGAGGAAATTTATTTTTCCTTTTTTTTTTTTTTCTTTTCTTTTTTTTGCCATGCCGTGGCATGTGGGATGGTGGTTCCCTGACCAGGGATCAAACCCAGGCCCCCTGCATAAAAAGTTCAGAGTCTTAATCACTGGCCCACCATGAAAGTCCCAAGACTTGCTTTCCTAGTTTGACCATTTACTTCCCAAAACCTGGAACAGGGTCTGCCACAGAGAAGATATTCAGTTAAAAGCTGAATGCGCTAATGAATGAATGTCCCAGACCAGTGCTGCCCAATAGAACTTTCTTCAACGATGGAAATGCTCTTACGTCTGTGGGGTCCAATGTGGCGGTCACAGCCGCTGGTCACATGGTCAGCCCAGTGGTAAATGAGCATTGGGGATGTGGCTCCTGCAGCAAAGAAGCTGAGTTTCTCTTTTATTTTAACTAATTTAAATTTCAATAGCCACAAGGACGTTTCAGATACTGTATTGAATGCTGCAGAGCCAGACCAAGGTGACGATGGAGTCTCTTCAATAGTCAAGAAAGAGGAAAGAAAGAACAAAGGAAAAAGAAAGAAAGAAAAAGCTGCATGGTGCTCTCTGGGGAGTGCTGTGGACACCTTGTTAATGTTATAAGAAGCTCTAACAGTTGGGGCTCTTGGTAGAAAATGTCAGTATTTCTTTTTTCTTAGTTAAGAGGCACCCCACTTTCTGGAGCATGAAGCAATTTGGCGGCTGCACTAAGGACTCCTGAGGCTCAGGGACCAGAAATGAAGAAACTGTAAGCGCCATGATGGGAAACATCAATAGCACAGCCTTTCTTCTATGCACCCCCCTGGGGCAGCCTCCCTTCAAAACACACGCCCCAGTGGCGCTATCCAGAGCTGTTTCCAGAAAGACTCTGCCAGCTCCACTCCTCCTCCTTCTATGGGGAGCACGGGCGCCGCACTGTTTCAAGGGGAAAGCTCTGGTCCTGGGTGGGCTACATGTCTTCCCTGGGGCCTTCCAGCAACCGTTCACAGCTGCGCTGCCAGGCACTCCTGCATCCTCCCCCAAGAAAGTGAAGTCCTAAAGGCAGCAAGGCCGGGTAGGCTCTGAGCGTGTTCAGGTGCCAGACCAGGGGCGAGCTGCTTGACCTCCTTGACCTCTGGGGATGCTAAGGGCTGTTAGGGACCGTGAGTCAGCAATGCAGGCAGAGCCCTGAGCACTGGGCACAGAGTGAGGGCTCGCTGTTACTTATTGTATCAGACAGCCTCGCTGCCCCACCCACACTCTCCTGAGGGACCATCATGCCCACCCCTCTGTATCCCACTCCTCTCTATACACATTCGAAAAGAGTCAATGGCTCAGCCATGCCCGACTCTTGGCATGACCCCATGGACTGCAGTCCACCAGGCTCCTCTGTCCATAGTGTTTCTCAGGCCAGAATAGTGGAGTGGGTTGCCATTCCCTTTTCCAAGGGATCTTCCCAGCCCCTTCCCAAACCCAGGTCTCCTGCATTGCATGCAGATTCTTTACTGCTGGAAGCACCAGGGAAGCCCCTACCCATGTGTAACAAATCGTCCATGTGTGTGCTGTGTGGAGCATCAAGCAATAATATTTGGGATTTCTTAGGACAACAGCATCTACAATCCTTGAAAACTCAGAAATTACCCTACAACAATCACAAGGCTGTGATCACATCAGAGTAAATAAATAACAATTAAGGATAATAATAACAACCACTAATAGGTACTGAGTACTTACTATATACCAGGCATGGCACTGAGAGTTTTACATACATTGTTTCCCATACTCTTTAAAACCACGCTGAAGTAGTGTTGTTCCTAATTTATAGATGATAGGAGATTGGAGATGGGTAGTCACCTCCCCAGGTTCTCACAGCACTTTAGGGGCCTCCCAGGATTCAAACCCAGGTCTGTGTGGCTTCAGAGCTCAGGCCTTTGACCTCTGAACTCTGTCAGGCATTATCAGGTTGTGTCACCTCTATAACGCAGACTTCCTCAGATGTAAGCAACGCAAGAAATTCCTGTGCATCTAGGTGGAAAGTGCCCCCAGCTTTCACGCTAACTAGAAATACTGACTAGATAGTAATAACTTCTGTGGAATCTTCCTGGTTTACCAAAGAGCACGAACCTCTGAAGATGGTTGAGCATTAGTTTTCTATTGCTGCAGTAACAGATTATCACAGACTTAGTCTCTTAGCACAAGTTTGTTATCTCTTGTTGTTGTTGCTCAGGGACTAGGTCCCGTCTGACTCTTTGCGACCCCATGGACTACAGCACACCCGGCCTCCCTGTCCCTCACTATCTCCTGGAGTTTGTCCAAGTTCATGTCCATTGAGTCGGTGATGCTATCCAGCATCTCAGCCTCTGCCGCCCTCTTCTACAGCCCTGTAAATCGGAAGTCTGCAATGAGTCTCACCGGGCAAAAATCAAGGTGTCAGCCGGGCTGTGGTCCTCTGGAGGCCCTAGGGGAGAAACTGTTTCTTTGACTTTCCCAGCTTCTAGAAGATGCTTGCTTTCCTTGGCTCATGATCATTCCTTCATCTGAAGCCAGCAGAATCTCATCTTCCAACCAGTCCCTGCCTCCAACCATCCTGCCTCCCTCTTATGAAGACTCTGTAACTTCATTAAACCCACCCAGATAATCGAGGATATCTCCCCATTTGAAGATCCTTAACTTGACCACATCTGCAAAGTCCCTTTTGCCAGGTAAGACAATGTATTTACATTTTCCAGAGATTAAGAAGCTGATGTCTTTGGAGGCCTTTTTTTTTTTTTTTTTTTTTGCCTACCACAGTCTACCCTTGGGCCCCAGAAGACTCATATACAGCAACATGCAAAATATGTTTACCCCATCCCGACATTCCCAAAGTGTCAACTCATTACAGGGGGAAATAACCATGGCTCATTCTTAATGACCACTTACTATGTGTTACCCCACTTAACCTTCGCACAGAAAAGAAATGGAAGGCTCAAAGCAGCCAAGTGATTGGCGCAAACTGAGGCAGGCTTTGAAATCAGGTATAACTGACTCGCCCTGAACTGAGTTCAAATACTGTCAGTACTTACAGCTGGAGTTGTTTGTTTGTTTGTTTGTTTTCATTTCGCATTGCCAGGTCTTCACTGTGGTATGTGGGATCTAGTTCCCTGACCAGGGATCAAATCTGGGTTCCCTGCATTGGGAGAACTGAGTCTTAGCCCCCAGATCACCAGGGAAGTCCCTGAAGTTGGCTTTCAAAAGTAGACTGAATTCAGAAAGTCAGAAAGGGGAGGAGAGGGCATTCTAAACAGGAGGAAGGGCTAGAGCAAAGGCTTGGAGGCAGGAAAGCACACTCCACGTGCAGGCGTCCACAGATCGGCATGGCTCGACAGGGACATGGAGTTTATGAAGGGAAGGAGCAGGGGCAAGACTTGAACGTGCACGTGGACGTCACAGTGAGGACCTTGAGCAACGAGTGACAGGAACGGATCTTCTCCGAATCTCAGACTGTGCCGCTCTGGTTGCTTTTCAAGAGATGCTTCACAAGGATGAGACAAGATGAAATTTTGAACTAGTCATTCTGTGCCTTTCTGTTTTACATCTCCCACTGGTCAAGGAGTCACATACTTTTTTTTTACCTCTCCAGATTGGAATACGAGTTTCATGAGGGCATGAATGTCTGTTTTATTCTCTGCTATACCCCCAGTACTCAGAACATCTTGCACATAATAAGTTCTTGATAAATACTTGCTGGGCAAGTACAAAGAGAAGAAAAAAATATGTTCCTTTTTTTTTTTAACTTTTAAAGAGGGCTCTTGATGCTACCTCAAAATTCATCATTTGGAAGTTCTAAACTTTTGATTTGCAAGAGGATAGCTTGTGGGGAAAGAAAGAGCCTCTTAGGATTTAAAAGTCCATAAAAGCAAATTTGGAAAGTATCAGTTAGACTGGAAGAGCGTAGAGAAGGGGAGGAGATGCCACCTGGGGGGCTCAGTGGGGTCTCTGAGGGGACCAGACCTGGGGGTGGGGGGCACATGGGGAGGAGTCAGTGTGGAGAGGCAGCTGAACTCTGTCCACCGGCTCCAAGGATACACAGGGAGGCCAGCCAATGCCTTCTGTCCATCCTTGTTCATTTTTTTAATTAATTAAATTATTTTAATTGGAGGATAATTACTTTACAATATTGTGATGGTTTTTGCCGTACATCGACATAAATCAGCCACAGGTGTACACGTGTCCCCCATCCTGAATCCCGCTCCCATCTCCCTCCCCACCCTATCCCTCTGGGTTGTCCCACACTGAAACATCTATATTACCATATGTAAAATAGATGGCCAGTGCAAGTTTGATGCATGAAGCAGGGCCATTAAACAGACCATTTAAATGACCCTAACCATTTAAACAGACTTGTCACATGTCCCCTGCCCTGAAACCATGTGACTATGGCCTGTGCCATCTGTTGAAGGCATCCTTCCTGCTTCCTCCTTCCTTCTGCCACGGACAGTCCAACAGAAGTTACATCCACTCCACCGAGACCCTTTGCACAACCCCATCCAAATGCTAATACTGCAGGACATCCACAAGTCTTAGCTACCCACTCAAAGCTGGAAGGACTTTCCCTGATGTGTGGAGGATTGTCCATGAGGAAGAGATACTCCTCAGAAACCAGGCTTGAGCGAGACAGGAGAGGAGCAAAACCCACTCTCACCACAGAACACAGGCTGCAGCTTAAGGCCCTGAACAGTTCAGATGCTCTCCACACCCCAGTGGCCTCCCATTCTGCCCTCAGCCCGCCTTGCATTTTTAGAACATGCATTCAAACGCCGTGAGTAGCAGCAAATACACCACCATTCTCCTCAAACAGAAGCCGTAAGAGAAAATAAAGGACAGAAACAGAAATCTGTGCCAAATCAAAGACAATTCACTGCATCAAAATAAGCAACCGCATTAAACACATTACCACACAGAGTTCCCATCGGGGCCACACAGGGAGGCAGAAAGGGGTCCACAGCCCTGCTGCGGTTTCAGAACAGTCATTGTACCGCAGGATCATGCTACAGCTTTTCAACCCACATGGTGGTTCTGTGTGGTGATCTTCCAGAAATGTGGATCTGATCCCATCAACTCACTGCTTCAACGACTCCCATGGGTCTTGGGACAAAGTCCAGAGGGCTTGGTGTGACACCCACGGCTCCACGTGGGCCAGCCCTTTCCAGCTCCCCTCCTCTGTCTGCACATCATGGTTAAATTTCACGTGTCACCTTGACTGGTCTAAGGCATGCTTAGTAAAACAGGGCTTCCGGGTGTGTCTGTGAGGATGTTGCTGGAAGAGCTGGCATCTGAGCCCATAGGCTGAGCAAAGAAGATCACCCTCACCCCCACCCACCAGTGCGGGCAGAGGGGCACCAAACAACCCATCAAGGCAGGAAGAAAGCACACAGCACAGAAACGGTGAATTTGCTTTCCTGCTTCAGCTGAGACATCTCCCACCCTCACACATCCGTGAGCCTGGTGCTTGGGCCTTCGATCTCAGACTGGGACTTACACCACTGGCCCCAGTGGTAATCTGCTACATAGCCATTAAAAAACTAATATATCATTTCTCGTGCTTTTCCTTTATTTAAGCAATGCATACAGGCATACACACAGACTCCCTGCTCCTACAGCAGAAGCCTACACCCCTGTCCAGCCTCATCTCACTTTGGTTCCATCTCCTGTCCAGCATCAGGCTCCAGCCCCCAAGTCCTTCCCCCTAACCCCCAAGACTCAAGCAAGATCAGCTTGCTTCCATCTGCTCTTTCTTCTATGTGAACCTTTCTTCCCACCCACCCCATGTACAGCCCTCATCTACACACAGTTGGGTATTCTTGTCATTAGGCGTCCTTCCTCAGAGGCGTCTTCCCAGTCCCCCTGACTAGAGTCACGACCAGCTTACTCTCTTTCACTCTGCTCCTTGGCACAGTGCGTTACACTGACTCGCCCATCCTGAACCTGCACGTGAGGACCCAGGAACCAGGCATGGAATCATTTGAGTGAGAGCAACCAGTAGGGTTTTCTCTTCTCTCTCTCTCTTTTTTTTTTTTTTTTTTTTTTTGTAAATTTTTATTAAAGTGTAGTTGCTTTACAATGTTATGTTCATTTCTGTTGTACCGCAAAATGAATCAACTATATGTATACATATATCCCCTTTAGGACGTGCATCCCTTTCAGGTCACCGTAGTGAGTTAAGGAAAGTTCCCTGTGCTAGAGTATGTTCTCATTAGTTACCTATCAGTTACCTATACAGTATCAATAGTGTATATGTGTCAATTCCAATCCCCCAATTCCTCCCACTGACCACCTTCCCACTTGGTATCCATATATTTGTTCTCTACGTCTGTGTCTCTATTTCTGCTTTGCAAATAAGATCATGTTTGCCATTTTTATAAAGTGAAATAAAATAGAAAATATCAGAGCACTTTTCATGCACTGCTGTCCACATAATGAAAATTTAATGAAACTTTTGTTTCTGTGTGTCTATGTATGTGGAGACACAATATCAAATTAATTTCTTAGTGTGGGATGAGTTCACAAAGTTTGAGAAATACTGCTCTGATATTTTTATTGTTCTTTTTTGCTTGTTTGCTTATGGCCTCTCTTGTTTGCCATTGAATTGCCCAGTGCTTGAGGGTGGTTGGCCCTTAATATATGTATATCAGATGGACAGTTGGAGGGAAGGAGGGGAAGAGAGAAGGACAGAAGGAAGAGGAAAGGGAGACTAAGCCATAGACTGCTCATGACTCTCAGAGCTGAAATTAAGTCTCTTAAAAGGGCCTCTTTAAAACCATATATGGCTTTATGGCAGCTCAGCTCCTACACTAGAAACAGGAAGTAAAATACACAACCACTGGAAGCAGGAAGATAAAACCATTACTTGTAGCTCATATAACTACACAGTGGGAATACCCAAGGGAACCAACTGGAAAGTTCTTAGAATTGGCAAGAGAGTAAGAATTTAGAAAAAACAAATGGGTAGTAGGATGAAGATAGAAACATCAGTTGCTCTTGGACAAATACGGATGGTATAGATGGTGGGGGGAGGACACAGGCTGAGGGAAGGTTGCTGGGTGGGTATCTTCCACCTGTCTCCATGCTTCCTCTCCTCTCATCTCCATCCATTCCGGAAGCTGGTCCATGTGGACTGCATCGATGGGCCCCTGGATCTCTAGCTTCCAGTTGGGTTCAGCCAAAGGAGAATGCCAGCAGAATGTCAAAGGGAGGGAGGAGAGCGTGGACTATTTACTCCCCACCTCCCTTCTCTCCCAGCGTCCTCTGATAGGCGGGGTGTGTGCTGTGCTTAGCTGCGATCATGTCCGACTTTGCGACCCCATGGACTGTAGCCCGCCAGGCTCCTCTGTCCATGGGGTTCTTCAGGCAAGAGTACTGGAGTGGGTTGCCATGCCCTCCTCCAGGGCATCTTCCCAACCCAGGGATTGAACCCAGGTCTCCCACACTGAAGGCAGATTCTTTAGCACCTGAGTCACCAGGGACGCCCAGATAGGCTAGGTATCCCAACATAAGGTTCCAGTTCCTGTGAAGGGGCCCTCTCCACTGGACTCTCCCTTCCATGTTCTCATCTTTGCTGCCTCTTCTTGCCTCTTCAAGTTGGGGTGCAAACTGCCCCCTACGGAAGGATTCTCTAATGCCTTATGATTTTATGCACATCTTGGTAAACAGTCCATGTATACTCTCTTTGAGTTACCCACCTTGAGTGTCTTTTGTCTCCAGTCAGAACATCAACCTATATTGGGTGTGAGGGTTCCATTCCCAATAGCAATAAAAATCGATGAGACAGAGAGAGTGAGAGAGAAGCAAAATAATAGTCAAAAATGAATTGAACCTACACAAGCTTGCCTGGGTGGGAAGACTAAATATGTAAAAAAAATATATCAATCCTTCCCAAATTAATGTATATGCTTAAGACAGTCCCAATCAAAAGCTCAATTGCTTTTATGGGAAGAGTGACAAAACTACTCTGAAATAAAGAATCGTGCCAACAATGCTTAAGAAACAAGTAAGAATGCTTAAGAACCACAATACAAAGGAGGACAAATGCAAAGAAGATATTTTCTATCATAAGGTTTGACATAAATACACTAAAATATGTGTAAAATAGATAGCTAATGAGAACCTGCTATATATCACAGGGAGCTCAACTCGGTGCTCTGCGATGACCTAAATGGGTAGGATGGTGGGGAGAGGTCTAAGACAGAGGGGATATATGTATACTT
This sequence comes from Muntiacus reevesi, assembly GCF_963930625.1. Classification (NCBI taxonomy): domain Eukaryota; kingdom Metazoa; phylum Chordata; class Mammalia; order Artiodactyla; family Cervidae; genus Muntiacus; species Muntiacus reevesi. The sequence continues at coordinate 183,633,028 of NC_089250.1, read as the reverse complement.
AGAGCTGATTCACTTCACTATAAGCAGAAACTAGTGCAACATTGTAAAGCAACAATAAAAATTAAAATAAAGAAATAAAAATAAACTAAAATATTATTTTAAATAAAATAATAAAAGTAAAAAAATAAGGCTCCAGCCATGAGATCACCTGAGAGGTGGAAAAGTTGATGGGAAACAGTTAAAGTATAGACATGCCTGAACCACACCAGAGCACAAACAGAAACATTCATCATATGTTAAAGGAGGCATCATAAGCCAGTGGGATAAGGAAAACTGCTCACAAATCAGTCTCTAGAAAATTGGTTGTTTGCGGGACTATAACCAAGTTAGATCCTCAAACATACATCAAAACAAATTCCAAATGTATATAGGATTTAAAATGCAAAAACTGACCCGTAAACACTGAAAGAGAATCTAGATAAATTTTTAGCTGATGTTAAGAACTGAAAGGCTTTTCAAAGCACAAAATCAATGGGTGAAAAAAATCACCAAAGAAGAGACTGAATGAACTGATTACCTAAAAATAAAAAATATCTCTATTTCAAAACCATCATAAACTCAATTGAAAAGCAAATGACAAACCTGGAAAAAATCCAAAACAACTATGACAGATTAGGGGTATCTTCTTTAATATATAAAGACTTCTTCCAAATCAATAAGAAGACCATTAATGCCCCAATAGAAAAAATGAGCTATGGACATGGATGGAGAATTCACAGAAAAAATATATAAACAGCCAATAACACATGAAAATATGCGTTTTTTAAAAATAAGTTTAATAGCACTTTTCCCATATCAAGCTGGCAACATTTTTAAAAAGACTTGCTGGGAGTGAGGGACACAGTGGGAGGCAGAGAGTGGTATTTTTTACAACCTTTCTTAAAAGCAATTTAAGAAAATGCACTGAGAATCCTTCAAAAGTTTATATGGCATTATTTGCAACAGAAAAGAAATCAGTTGGGAGTTTAGGATTAGCAGATGCAAAATATTATATATAAGATGAATAAACAACAAGGTCTTACTGCATATAGCACAGGGAATTATATTCAATATCCTGTGATAAACCATAATGGAAAGGAATATGAAAAAGAATATATATGTATAACTGAATCAGTTTCTGTACAGCAGAAATTAACACAACATTCTAAATCAGCTATACTTCAATAAAATTTTTTACATAAAAATGTTTAAAAAGGGGAAAAAATCAATCAAAAATGCCCAAGTAGAAGGGGAAATTATAAATAAATGATGGTCCAGCCACAATACGGAATATTATGCAAGTATTACATTTTCTATTCCCAGAGACTTTTTAATGAGAAAGGGATTTTTATTCAGGAGGTAATGCTTTTTAATCAGGACCCAAAACCTACCTTATGGTATGATATCAATTTTGTTTTAAAAGAGATTTGTACTTCCTTTATTTGAAAGTCTATTTTATCTGATATGAGTATTGCATTGTAAGACCAGAAACTATAAAACTCCTAGAGGAGAACATAGGCAAAACAATCTCCGACATAAATCTCAGCGGGGTCCTCTATGACCCACATCCCAGAATATTGGAAATAAAAGCAAAACTAAACAAATGGGACCTAATGAAACTTAAAAGCTTCTGCACTACAAAGGAAACTATAAGTAAGGTGAAAAGACAGCCCTCAGATTGGGAGAAAATAATAGCAAATGAAGAAACAGACAAAGGATTAATCTCAAAAATATACAAGCAACTCCTGAAGCTCAATTCCAGAAAAATAAATGACCCAATCAAAAAATGGGCCAAAGAACTAAACAGACATTTCTCCAAAGAAGACATACAGATGGCTAACAAACACATGAAAAGATGCTCAACATCACTCATCATCAGAGAAATGCAAATCAAAACCACAATGAGGTACCATTACACGCCAGTCAGGATGGCTGCTATCCAAAAGTCTATAAGCAATAAATGCTGGAGAGGGTGTGGAGAAAAGGGAACCCTCTTACACTGTTGGTGGGAATGCAAACTAGTACAGCCACTATGGAAAACAGTGTGGAGATTTCTTAAAAAACTGGAAATAGAACTGCCATATGACCCAGCAATACCACTTCTGGGCATACACACTGAGGAAACCAGATCTGAAAGAGACACGTGCACCCCAATGTTCATCGCAGCACTGTTTATAATAGCCAGGACATGGAAGCAACCTAGATGCCCATCAGCAGACGAATGGATAAGGAAGCTGTGGTACATATACACCATGGAATATTACTCAGCCGTTAAAAAGAATTCATTTGAATCAGTTCTAATGAGATGGATGAAACTGGAGCCCATTATACAGAGTGAAGTAAGCCAGAAAGATAAAGAACATTACAGTATACTAATGCATATATATGGAATTTAGAAAGATGGTAACGATAACCCTATATGCAAAACAGAAAAAGAGACACAGAAGTACAGAACAGACTTTTGAACTCTGTGGGAGAAGGTGAGGGTGGGATGTTTCAAAAGAACAGCATGTATATTATCTATGGTGAAACAGATCACTAGCCCAGGTGAGATGCATGAGACGAGTGCTCAGGCCTGGTGCACTGGGAGGACCCAGAGGAGTCGGGTGGAGAGGGAGGTGGGAGGGGGGATCGGGATGGGGTATACGTGTAACTCTATGGCTGATTCATGTCAATGTATGACAAAACCCACTGAAATGTTGTGAAGTAATTGGCCTCCAACTAATAAAATAAAATTAAAAAAAAAAAAAATCGCCCCCAGGGAGGAAGGCAGAGGAGACATTTATTTCAAACCAAAAAAAAAAAAGAGATTTGTATGAAAACTGGAAAAAAATAAATATCATGCCTTGCAGAAATACATATAGATGCAAAAAAAGAAAAGTAAGCAGTGCATGCTGGTTCCAGGTGATGGGTATCTGGTGGGGAGGGAGGCATGAAGGGCAAGAGTCATTAAGGGCAGTTGGACAGAAGTTCTTGCTGAGGACATAGCTCTTGTTTGGGGTGGTGGGTCTTATCACACTTCAAAAATAAAATAACCAATAAGATAAACCATATGAGATTGCTAACAATCAACTGCTTTTGATCTTCAAATGTGGCAAGAGTGAATATGCAGGTGACAGATGGACAAAACTGGCCATGACTGAACCAACGCTGAGATTATGTCATGACTAAGAACTGTGATTAATTCAATTTTAAGAAGAGAAAGATTCGGGAGGCAATTCAGTAAAAATGTTAGTGGTACTCATCTCCCAGTGGGATGATTAAATGTAATTATTCTTTTCTCCTTTATTTTCTACTCAAATTTTCTGCCAGGAAAATGGAATATTTTACAGACTTTGAAATACATGTCAGTTTCCTTGCCCTTCTATCCTGCTCTAATATCTAGCCCTGGCTCAAAAAGACAAAAATCACGGTTTGAGCTCTGACCCCACCTATGGTTAAGGTACAGATCCTGGAGTTGTATAATTATTATTAATAATTAAGTAAAATTGGCAATAATGTCATGATTACTGGCCATGCACATGCTCTATTTAATTCACTGACTCCAGCTAATCACCTGTGAAGAAGGGACTATACTTGTCCTCTTTTTACAGATGAACAAACTGAGGCTCTGAACAGTCAGGTAGCCTGTCCAAGGTCACAGAGTGAGTGAATGGCAGAGCTGGGAGTTGGACCCAAGACTCCAAAGACCTCTGTCTCCCCTGGCACACAGACCTGCCAGTCCTCTGGGGATAAATAAAAAGCCAAAAGCGTTTATGCTTATCAAACACCAAGTCAGAGAGGCTCTGAGGGAGGGGCTAATCCCCCAGAGAGCAGCTGTCACCGAGACAGGGCCCAGACCGTGGGCTGAGAAGGACAGCGCCCAGAGCAGAGAGCAGGGTGCCGTGTCAAACACCAACTGCGGCCGCCTTTCTGGTTCAGGGCCTCGCCTGTGCAATGAAGCATCTAATAGGGTCCCTGGACACTGTGAGTCATGCCCAAAACATTTAACTTGAATCAGACTCAAATTCGATTCCTCAGAAACGAGCCCAGGGCTCTCAGGGTGCTGCTGCTCTCCAGAGTTGTCTCGAATATCCTCCTGTGAACCCCTGGCATCATCACTCAGTCCAATAAGGAGACCAGAGTCCCAGCCTCCTCCCCTCCACTCACTCCCCCTCTGCTGGCCGCCCCTCAACACTGAATGTGCCTCCTATTTTTGCACAGCTGTTACTCTGTCCCCTGGTCCTTCCCAACACATGCAAATACACGCACACACCCATGTGCAAACACATGCACACTCATATATGTCCATGCACAAACATGCATACATTTGTCCAAGCTCCCATCCTTCATGTCTCAGCCTGCGTGTCAGGAAAACAGGAAAGCCTCTGTGGAACTCTTTATGTGAGTCTGGGTCGGATCTCCCTACAACAATCTCTTATAGCACTGTGTGGTTTTCCTTTGCAGCTCTGACCACAGTTTAAGTTAAATGTTTCCCTGGGAAAATATATTTAACATCTGCCTCTCCCACCATGCATGAGCTCCATGGGGGCAGAGACCCTCTGCCTTGCTCACTAAGCACACAGTACATACAGATATGGTGCCTGGAAGTCACTGAAGAATACAAGGAGAAAAGGAGGTGTTGCACCCATTTTAAAGATGGAAACACTGATCCCAGCATGAATCAGCAGTCACCAGGACTCAGCCTCCTAAACCCTAGTTGGTGACAGACATTTAATTCATTCACATTTACTAAGGACATTTTCAAACACACACAGAAGATCAAGCACCACCAGACTTCACGTAGCCATCATCTGCCTTCAACTGCAACCCATTTTCTGCAGTTCTTCTCTCATCTGCCCATTCTTCCCACTTTAGTTGGTCATCTAGTTTTCTTAGAATATTTCAAAGTAAACCCCAAACATTATGTCATTTACCCATAAATACTTCATTGGGTATTCCTAACAAGGAAGAGCCCATAACCATGACATCACTGTCACCCTCAACTTAATTGACAAAGATTCCTTAATAAAATCAAACAAGTTCAGGTCTCAAAAATACCTTTTTTTTAAAAAAAACTGGTTTCATTTCTAAATGGATTTAAGACCAGAAACTATAAAACTCTTAGAGGAAAACATAGGCAGAACACTTGATGACATAAATCAAAGCAAGATCCTCTATGACCCACCTCTTAGAGTAATGGAAATAAAAACAAAAGTAAACAAGTGGGATCTGATTAAATTTAAAAGCTTTTGCACAGCAAAGAAAACTATAAGCAAGGTGAAAAGACAACCCTCAGAATGGGAGAAAATAATAGAAAATGAAATAACTGACAAAGGATTGCTTTCCAAAATGTACAAGCAGCTCATACAACTCAATACCAGAAAAACAAACAACCCAATCAAAAAGTGGGAAAAAGACCTAAACAGACATTTCTCCAAAGAAGACACACAGATGGCTAACAAACACATACAAAGATGCTCAACATCACTCATTAGAGAAAGGCAAATCAAAACTACAATGATATATCACCTCACACCAGTCAGAATGGCCATCATCAAAAAGTCTACAAACAATAAATGCTGGAGAGGGTATGGAGAAAATGGAACATTCTTGCACTGTTGGTGAGAACGTAAATTAATACAGGCACTACGGAAGACCATATGGAGATTCCTTTAAAAACTAGCAATAAAACCACCATATGACCCAGCAATCCCACTCCCAGGCATATACCCTGAGGGAACCAAAATTGAAAGAGACACATATATTCACTGCAGCACTATTTACAATAGCTAGAACATGGAAGCAACCTAGATGTCCACTGACAGATGAACGGATAAAGAAGTTGTGGTACATATAGACAATGGAATAAAAAGGAACACCTTTGAGTCAGTTCTAATGAGGTGGATGAATCTAGAACCTATTATACACAGTGAAGTAAGTCAGAAAGAGAAAGATAAATATTGTATTCTAAACCATATGGAATCTAGAAAAATGGTACTGAAGAATTTATTTACAGGGAAGCAATGGAGAAACAGACATAGAGAAGAGGCTTATAGACACAGGGAGAGGGGAAGAGAGGGTGAGATGTATGGAAAGAATTAATATGGAAACTTACATTACCATACTTAAGTAAGATAGATAGCCAACAGGAATTTGCTATATGACTCAGGAAACTCAAACAGGAGCTCTGTACCAACCTAGATGGGTGGGATGGGGAGGGAGATGGGAGGGAGGTTCAACAGGGAGGAGATATATGCATACCTATGGCTGATTCATGTTGAGGTTTGACAGAAAACAACAAAATTCTGTAAAGCAATTATCCTTCAATTAAAAGATAAATAATTTTTTTTAATTTGTTTGATTTCTTCCATACATCAACATGAATTAACCATAGCTGTATATCTCCCAGTGGTTTTATGTGTGTGTGAATCAGGGTCCTAAGAAGGTCCACGCATTGCATTTCGGTGATGAATCTCTTAAATCTCTTTTCTTCTGTAACAGTTCTTTTTCTGTTCTTCATGCCCTTCATCCTTTGATGAAACTGGTTCATTTGTCCTCCTACATTTAATTTTCAGGAACAACTTCTCTGTCTTGAATCGATGCCTTTAGCAGGGACCTGTGGTGGGGGGGTTGCTGACATGGCATCCTCCCCCCGCCAGGGCTCCCAGGGCAGCGTCCTGCCCTCCAGACTCTACACTTGTCACCATCGTTACATCCAGCCTTTGTTTCAGGTCAGCTCAAGGCAGAGAACAGCCATCCGATCCTGTTCTGATAAAGTGAACCCCAACACTCCATCTGGGAACTGTCCAGAGTTGGGACCCAGAGGCCCAACAGCTCCAGAAGGAGGTGGTATTGAGCACCCACGTTAGAGAGGACACCGTGGAGCCAGAGAAGATAAAGGGTTTCAAGAAGATGCCCTTGAGAATCCTCCTCTTTCCTTTGCAGATTGGACAGTTAATCCAGGGGTGGGTCTAAGTGACCAGACATCTGCAGTCTGACTTTGTTCCTACTTCTAGCTACTGATCCCCTATATGCTCTTACCTAGATGGCCCAGAAAACTTAGACACCTTGGTCCTTACAGGCAAGAAGCTGGTGTGAGCTACAGAGGGGCTGGGAGGTGGAAACACGTCCAGAGCTGTTGACAGGACTCTAGTCAGGGAGGCTGCACACTCCCTTCCAGCTGAGGAGCTCTATAAATCATGGTGGAAGTTTACCTCTTTGAGATAAGCGCGTCCAAGAAATCAATCTACTCTCTCTGCTGGAGTCTCCAGACTTCAAGGAGATAATAAAATGTTCCAACTAAATACAAATCATGTTTATCTTTGGTTTTCCTAGGTGAAGCTGAGATCCAGATGAGCCCATGACTGCAGTGACACTGAGTGAAGGATATTCACCCATTAAATTCATCCATTCGGCCACCTACCAACCATCCTGTCTGTTACAAGGTCAGGTCTAGTGGACATAAGCATGATGACAGTTGCAATGACACCTAACTGCATTCACATTTTACCACGTGGTATCATGCTAGATTCTTTAGATGCTTCATTTCATTTACCCATTACGATGAGGATTGTCCGCTTAGGGTAGATGCTGACACACTCATTGTATAAGTTCTCTCTGCCTCGTCACAGATTCTCATAAATTTAAAATGACAGTATTAGGATTTCCGTGGCGGGCCAGTGGTTAAGAGTTTGCCTTCCATTGCAGGGGGTGCAGGTTCGATCCCTGATCAGGGAGCTGACATCCCACATACCTCATGGCCAAAAAACCCCAAAAAACATAAAACGCAATATTGTAACAAATTCAATAAAGAATTTTTCTTTAAACATTAAAAAAAAATTTTTTTTTAGTAATCTGCCTCAAAAACTAAAAGAATTGATAAATGACTCACCCAACAACAGGAAGCCAAAACAGTCTGGATAGAATCAGACTCAAACCCTCGTTCTTTTGATTCCACATATTTTGATCTCTTACTGAACACAAACTTTTCCCCATACTCTTCCCTTTGTGGCTCAGACAGTAAAGAATCTACCTGCAATGCGGGAGACGCAGGTTCAATCCCTGGGTCAGGAAGATCCCCTGGAGAAGGGAATGGCAACTCACTCCAGTATTCTTGTCTGGAGAATCCCATGGACAGAGGAGCCTGGTGGGCTACAGTCCATGGGGTCACAAACAGTCTGACATGAGTGAGTGACTAGCACTTTCACTTTCTTTCAAAATGAAAATATAGGTATTGTATTTATTTTTTTAAGCAGCATATAAATGGACCTATACATCAAAAAAATTAAAAATTAAATAAAACATCAGCATTTTATGTCTCACAGTTCCTGTAGGTCTGTAGGTCTGAGCACAACTTAGCTGGACCCCTACATCTGGGTCTCACCGGGCTGTGACTCAGATGTCAGTGGGGATGTGGTCTCATCAGAAACTCAGCTAAGGAAAGACCTGCTCCCTCGCCCCCTCAGGCTGTGGGCAGGATGTACTTCCTGTGGCTACAGGACAGAGGGCTTCAGCTTCTTGCTGAAGGCCACTCTCAGCTCCTGGAGGCTGCCCATAGAGTCTTGCATAGGGGCTTCCCCAACAGCCATGAGCTTCAGAGCAGCTTGCTGCTTCCAGGGCAGCAAGTATGCTGGCAAACGGAGCTTTGTAGAACATAACATAATCATGGGTGCAGCATCCCATCTGTGAGTTAGAGGCAAGTCATGGGTACCACCCACACGCAAGGGGAGGGCACCACACAAAGTCAGGAGCATGAGGAGGCCGAGATCATAAGGGCCACCTGAAAGTCTGTCCCCTGTGTGTATTACACAGACCAGGAAAGGAAAAAAAAAAAGGCTCAGAGGATACACAACACTTCCCTTCTGTCACAGAGCCAAGTGGAGGACCTGGAATTAGAAGCCAAGTTTAAAGCACTCCGGGGCCCATGATCTCATCCATAAGTGCATTATTCAAAGAGGCATCACTGCCCTTAAGGAGTCATGATCTGCCTCACCTACAGGAGAGACAGCAACAGATCCTGCTGATCCAATTTGGCAAGAATCTAACAGATGAATAAACAGAGAGTTTGGTCTGGGGGGAAGATCGGCTCTGCCGGGGACCCTTTGTGCCCAGTCTTAGGATGAGTTAGATCAATGGAGAAGAGATGTGAGGGAACACCATGTAGATCTAACAAAAAACACGAAAATGAAGCAGTCTGAGATGCTGGCATGTTCCAACGCCTCCAGAAAGTTTAGTGCGATTGAGATCTCAATAAAATGAAAGAGGCTGGACAGGACCCAACAGGAAAAGGGCAGGTTGGAGACAGGCTGTAAAGGGTGAGGACCTCTTCCACCTGGAGTGGAGAGGGCCCTTACATCTCTGACGCCATAGTAGCAACAGCAGTGCCCATCACATGACGGATTTTTAGAATTTGTAGTCACACCAGTCACGATGTGAAATCTTAGTTCCCCAACCAGGGATCGAATCCGAACCCCTTGCAGTGGAAGCATGAAGTCTTAACCAATGGACTGCAAGGGAAGTCCCTCACATGACGGATTTTTAAACTTTAAAAACCAAGAGGTTTGACCAGCAACTTGAGAGTGTTCTCTTTGGGCAAAGCTACTCTTTGCTGATCTTATAGTTCTCCAGAGATCTTGAGAAATGTGCTCCTACCATGGCCAGGTTACTTAACTCTTGGTAAGCAGGGATGTAAAACCATGCCGTAGGCTCAGGAAGTGAAGGGAACAAGGCCTGTGACAGTCCCTGGAGTAACTTCAGAGCAGGCCACCTTGGCCACCAACGCCGGTAGCACTGCCCACTAGCTTTGTGTTCCAACAGTTCAGGGCTTAAGCAGGCAACTGATACCCAGATTTTGGTTGGAAGGACTAACTTGGCTGCTACTGCTGCTGCTAAGTCGCTTCAGTCATGTCCAACTCTGTGCGACCCCATAGATGGCAGCCTGCAAGGCTCCTCCATCCCTGGGATTCTCCAGGCAAGAACACTGGAGTGGGTTGCCATTTCCTTCTTCAATGCATGAAAGTGAAAAGTAAAAGTGAAGTCATTCAGTCATGTTTGAGTCTTCGAGACGCCACGGACTGCAGCCTACCAGGCTCCTCCGTCCATGGGATTTTCCAGGCCAAGAGTACTGGAGTCGGTCGCCATTGCCTTCTCCTGACTCTACTGAGAACCAAGTCAAAGAAGGGTATATCTCAACTATATCTGGACTTTCTTTCATCTCCTCTTTGTTGGGAACAATAGTGTAATTAATATATCATTGGTTTGGACAGTGTTATTCCTTTATTGGCTTATTAAGAGACATTATCCTGTATGTTATTGGTTTGTGAAATATTATTATAAATCATAATTCCTGCAGAGAACCTGTGTCAAATAAATTACTGGCAAAGACAGCCTCAGTCTCTGAGCATAATTTGCCCTGAACAGAACATGGGGGCACAGTGCCTTCTGCTGTGCCAAGGAATCCAGGGAAGGCAGAGAATGGAGAAACACGGGCTCCCTGGAAATTGTTTAAAACACATTGTTAAACTCCCTGTGCTAAGGGAAAAACAAGGCCCAAAAAGATTTCCTGGTGGCTCAGATGGTAAAGAATCCCCGGGTTGGGAAGATCCCCTGGAGAAGGGAACGGCTGTCCACTGTAGAATTCTTGCCTGGAAAATTCCATGGACAGAGGAGCCTGGCGGTCTATAATCCATGGGGTTGCAAAGAGTCAGAAACAACTGAGTGACTAACATTTTCACTTTCAAGAAGATTCCATTTACATGAGGTACCTAGAATAGGCAAACTCATAGAGACAGAAAGTAGAATGGTGGTGACAAGGCCCTGAGTCGGGAAGGGGCGGTGGGTAGTATTTAATTAGTGCGGGGTTTCTGTCTGGAAGTTGAGAAAGTTCTGGAGATGGATAGTAGTGACACAACATTGTAAATGAACTTAATGCCACTGAATCATACACTTAAAATGGTTAAAATGATCATTTTATGTTGTGTGTACTTTATCACAGCTATAAGGCGGGGGAAAGACCCTTTTCTTTTGGGAAAGGCGACAGGCAGGCGTTGGAAGGAGAAGCACAACTGAGCGTTCTCCAAACGCCGGCGCCCGGTCCCCTCCCCTCCAAGGGAAGCCACGGTCGCAGGACAAAACCCCAGGTGCCAGCTTTCAGAAGAGCCATTTATCAAAAGTGACAGTCTAATGGATGTCCCTGGTCATCAGCTCCCTACCCACTCTCTTCCAACTTTGTCAAAATCGGAAACTAGATGTATTTGCTTAATGACTTGAGGGGCAGGAATAAAAGCAGAGAAGGGGAGGGTTATCTCCTTGCAAACCCTTCCCACAGTGCTGCCCTGCTTCCGTTAGACACATCCAGGCAGACCAGTATCGGCCACACTCTTTGATGAAGCCAGGCCCAACCCCCAGGCACTTATTCAATTGATTGATTGAGTGAATAGCTGTGGGGCTTCTAGGTTCTTTCTGTGCCAACGCTGGGGGCCAGAGACTCAGAACAGCCACAGCCTGGAGCTCAGAGCCCAGGGGCTGGGGAGACAGGAAGAGAGCAGAGACCGCAGATTCAGGGTCCTGCCCTGATCGCTCTCCTGGATCCTGGGCTCCCTCTCCAGCTGACTGAGAGAGTCACATTTCTCCACATTTCTCCCTGAAGGCCTAACCTGCCCCTCAGGGCTACAACGTCCTGCTCCACAACTCTTTAGTGCTCCATTATATTTGCATGAGAGAATGAGACCAGCCTGGCCCGTGTGTTGCAAATGAGTAGATAAAGGCAAGGTTACAAAGGCTGTGGACATGTGAACTGGTGGGCAGAGGAGCGTGCAGGGTCCGTGAAGTGTTCCCACTGTCCACACAGGCTCCGGGGGTGATTCCCCAGCCAACAGGCTGAGGGTGAGCTACATTTGTTCACGTGGATTCATTTGTTTCTGCACCTGCATTTGTTTCTCTCCCAAAAGGATAAAAATTGAGGATTGAGGGAACTTCAGAAACATCTTGAGACGACATAGAGAACAGACTTATGATACAACGGGGGAAGGAGACGGTGGGACGAACTGAGAGAGCAGCACTGAAATACATTCTCTTGTGTGGAACAGACAGTAATGGGAGGCTTCTGTACAGTGCAGGGAGCTCAGCCTGCGCTCCGCAACAACGCGGAGGGGTGGGGTGCGGTGGGAGGTGGGAGGGAGGATCAAGAGGGAGTGGGTATGTGTATACCTATGGCTGATTCATGTTGATGTATCGCAGAAACCAACAAAACATTGTAAAGCAATTATCTTCCAGTTAAAAAGAAATTTTAAACTGAAAAAAATAAACAAATGTTGAACTAACTAAAAATTTAAAAGATCAGCTAACACAAAACATCCTGAGACATACTCCATCCCAAGTGCAACAGACAGAACAACAACCCTCAAAGACACCATTGTGGTTTGAACTGTGTTCCTCAAAAGACGTCCAAGTCCTAACCCCCATACTTGCAAACATGATTTTATCTGGAAACAAGGTGCTTGTAGATGACCAAATCAAAATGGGGTCCTTAGGGTGAACCCTAAGCCAACATGCCTGTGTCCTTATAAAAACGAGAAATCTGGAAAAGGAGACAGATATGTATAGAAGAAAGAAGATGTGAAGGTAAACGGAGATCGTCATCCACAAGCTGAGGAACCCTGGAGACCAGCAGAAGCTGGAGGAGAGGCACAGAACATACTCCTCCTCGGCCCTCACAGGGAAACAAATTCCTGCTGACACCGTTGTTTTCAGCGTTCAGAACTGTGAGAAATAAATGCCTGTTGTTCATAAGGCTCCCAGTTTGTGGTATTTTGCTAGAGCAACCAAACTGGTACTGAGAAGTGGGCTGCCACGGTAACAAATACCTAAAAATGTGGAAGTGGCTTTGGATGTGGGAGATCAAACCATTCAGTCCTAAAGGAAATCAACTCTGAATATTCACTGGAAGGACTGATGCCAAAGCCCCAATACTCTGGCCACCTGATGCAAAGAGCCGACCCATTGGAAAAGACCCTGATGCTGGGAAAGATTGAGGGCAAGAGGAGAAGAGGGTGACAGAGGACGAGATGGTTGGATGGCATCACTGACTCAATGGACATGAGTTTGGGCAGACTTCAGAAGACAGTGGACGACAGAGAAGCCTGGTGTGCTGCAGTTCATGGAGCTGCAAAGAGTCGGACATGACTGACTGACTGAACGATGAGTAGAGACTAGAAGAGTTCTGAAAGGCAGGTGTACGTGTCTGTGAACAGACCATTGAGGGCATTTTGGTTTGAGCTCAGAAAGAAAAGAGTAGCGTTTTACAGAAAGCCTCCACCTTCACAAAGAAGGACTAAGGACTCCTAACAGAATGCTGGTAGAAACATGGATGGTAAAGGCCATTCTGATGAGGCCTCAGACAGACATGAGGAATACATGACTGGAAAAGAGCAAACCACGTGAGAATGTATTTTCTTAACCTTTCCCAGCTTCTAGGAGCTACCTGCATTCTTTAGCTTGTGGCCCCTTACTCCATCATCAACTCTGGCAGCAACTGTAGAGTCCTTCTCACATCAGATCACTGTGACTCTGATTCTCCTGCTTCCCTCTTCCTGTTTGAGGACCTTGATGATTTGGCCCACTTGGATAATCCAAGACAATCTCCTCACCTCCAAAGTCAGACAATTAGTAACCTTATTTCTTCTGTTACCTTAATGTCCTTTGCTGTGTAACATAGCATATTCACAGGTTGCAGAAGTTAGGGTGTGGACATCTTCAAGGGTCATTATTCTGCCAACTATAACAGATCTCTACTCCTCTACCCCTCTGAAAGAACTCCAGCCTCCCTTGCAGCTAGATGTCCTCAGGATACTATGTATCCTGTGTGTTTTTTTTTCCTTGCAATTTCCAGGAAGTCTTCTTAAAAGGAGAGGATACTCCCTTCATGGCACCGCCTCAATTCTATTATCCAAAATCAGATGTGATGGCTGGAGCTGCAGCAGCCATACTGGGCCAGGACAACAGCACCTCATAGTCATGACAGAATAGATAGCTGAAAGAAGCCTGCACCTGTGATGACTTTATGGAGTCGCCACATCAACCTAGAGGGTCTGCCTTGCACCGATTTATATGTGGCAAAATAAAAGTTTGTGCTTAAATCTCTATGGGGGTGGGAAGGCAGGTTCTCTCACAACAAAGAGTACGTCCTCAACATTGTAAATCAACTATGTGTGTTAGTCATGCTCAGTCATGTCTGACTCTTTGCAACCCCACGGCCTATAGCCCACCAGGTTGCTCTGTCCGTGGAATTCTCCAGGTGTGGGTTGCCTGGAGTGGGTTGCCATTTCCATAAAAATTTTAAAAAAAGAAAAGAAAAGATAGGGATGATGAGAAACCAAGAGAGGGTTTTGAATGGAGAGTCAAATGAAATAAGAAGATAAAAAATAAAAATGAACTTCCTTACAGATTCTGAGGATGAAAACATTAATTTATTCATTGATTTTTCAACATGTATAAAGAGCCTACTGAGTGCAAGCAGAGTGCTAGGTGATGGAGATACAAACAGAAGCCTGCCACAGTCAGGTCCTTGGACAGTTTAAACATAAGTTGCCACACAGTGTGGTGGGCTGGGGAGGCTTCAGCTCTGTCTGGGGAAAAAAGGAAGGTGGAGGAGCTGCAGCTGGTAAAGGGGAGAGAGCCTTCCGAGCATCAGGAACATCGTGGACAAAAGTCCAGTGGGGGAGATGATAACACATCAGTGGGTCAACAGCCAAGTGGGTAGAGTGGGGAGGGCAGGACCAGCAATTTGCAGAGAAAGTAGCAGAGTTTAGATGTGTGAGGCTAAAGAGCTTGGCTTGTATGTTGGGGCCACTAGGAAGAACCAGCTGGGAGGCTGAGCAGCGAGGGGACAGGTATTAAGCAGCTAAGCCCATTTTCCTGTTCCTGTGAGCCCCCGTGACACAAATGCTCTCAGGACCGTTCCCCACCTCCACCCTCCCCAACACCCACCCCACCCTTCAGTAAAAGAGGAAGACGCCCTCGCCCCCTCAGGCTTCCAGAACCTAGTTCTTGTCACTAAACCTTCCACATCACAGCTGCTGATTTTAGCTCCTATTTAAGTTTTCCGTTGGTAGCTTCGACCTCTCAGTTGGTGATTATTAATAAACCTAGATAAAGCAAACAACCTTTGACCCCCACTCCTTCCCCCCCCCAAAAAAAACTTGCAGATTTTCAAAGTTCAAAATGGGATCTATAAATGATTCGTCTTGGCAAACACAGTCCCTCCCCTAGGCAACGTGAACTGTTGGCAGCAGCTTAAAAAGAGGCATTCATTTCCTCCTCTCTTTGCATCTGTGGTTTAGATGTGCAAAAATATGGTTCAGCATTTTTACTCTAACGCGGATCTCACCACACTCCTGCCCCCACTTGTCTCGCTGGCAGAGGACGAGGCCAATCAATCAGGCATTATATCAGTCGGGCTCGCCTGACAATTTCAATAGTGGTGCTGATTGAGGGATTCACAGAAAACAGACAAGGTCATTGCTGAAGGGCAGGGTCAAGGGTGACCATAACAAATAGCCCATTAAATGGGATGGTACTCACCTCTCTTCCCTCAGCAAAAAAAAAAAAAAAAGAAAGGAGAGAAGCTACAACCACACAGATAATGGGATGGAGTGGTGAGAAGCCTTCCAGCAAATTGTCATGTACATGTCATTTTGGCTTGTAAAGGACACTGGCAGCCCATTAGGCAGCTGATCCAGGTAATTTAAGGGGGAAAGCAGCATGGCTCTTTGAGGACAGTGTTCTCTGATTCACTCTTTCTCTGAGTCACTTTAAGGATGAAGACCTCCTCACTACCTAGTGCCACTGTTGGAGTGTTTAAGCATGCTCTGCTCAAAGGCTGGTTTTCATAACCCACAAAATGCAACAGGGGTCAAGGGAGCTTTGATTCAGTATCTTTAGTATCTTTGGGAAACATTGTATAGTCTACCTGCAAGTTGGACATTTCCAGGTTGAGAGAATATACAATATTTATATGTGCACATGTGACTATAAAGGCTCTGAGAAGGCCTGCAGAAAAGCATCATTGTAGCCTTAGAAGTAACAGCTAGGTATCCGGAGTGACCGCAGCCATGAAAATAAAAGACACTTGCCCCTTGGAGGGAAAGCTATGACAAACCTAGGTAGCATATTAAAAAGCAGAGACATCACTTTGCCAACAAAGGTCCATATAGTCAAAGCTATGGTTTTTTCAGTAGCCATGTATGGATGGGAAAGTTGGACCATAAAAAAGGCTGAGCACTGAGGAATTGATGCTTTTGAATTGTGGTGCTGGAGAAGACTCTTGAGAGAGTCCCTTGGACTGCAAGGAGATCAAACCAGTCAATCATAAAGAAAATTATCCCTGAATATTCACTGAAAGGACTGATGCTGAAGCTGAAGCTCCGGTACTTTGGCTACCTGATGTGAAGAGCCAACTCACTGGAAAAGACCCTGATGCTGGGAAAGACTGAGGGCAGGAGGAGAAGGGTGGGCAGGGGATGAGATTGTTAGATAGCATCGCCAACTCAATGGACATGATTTTGAGCAAACTCGAGGAGATGGTGAAGGACAGGAGAAAGGCGTGCTGCATTCTATGGGGTAGTAAAGAGTTAGACACAACTGAGCAACCGAACAGCAACGACAACAATGATCCAGTGGCCTTGCCACTGTATGCTGTGTAACCCTGCAGGTTGTAAGAATTAAATTAGAGAGGAAAAACATGTGAAGCATACTGCCTAGTATATGGTAAGCATATAACACATATTTACTATAATAATAATTATTAATATTGAACCCAATGCTTAATACAACTGACGATCCTTTCCATTTCTCAGGCAACACCTTTTATAGCCTATGAAACTGGTTTTCCTCTAAACACTATTTGGGAAAGACTAGAACAATCTCTAAACCTTAATTGAGGTCTCTGAAAATTAACCCTGTGTAACTCATCTTCCCAGTGCCTGAGGCATAGTCTAAAATATCCTGCAAACATATGTTGAAGTCGATTTGGAAATTTCAGCATGTTTTCTTGAGCACCAGCTCAGTTGATCCTGGGAACTTAGCGTGCAGTCTTAACCCATTTCACAGATGGGGAAAGTGAGGCCCAGAAAGGTGAAGAACTTGGCTCCACACAAGCCTGGTGCCCGTCTGCGCTTTGTCTTTGGTAATCCTCCTACTGTTTCTCAGTGTGTACACAGTTGGTGCTTCATCAGGGCCAGTTGCTCCCGCGCTGGCATTCTGCTGTCCTGGTTCAACAGAGACTGACTGAGTTCTGGCAAGCGAGGCGATGCTGGCTCAGATCTAAATGGCTGTCATCTTTCAGGCCAAGTACCTTTTCCTTCCACCCCACCTTCCTGGCAGGCCTAGAGCCTGAATGAATGAACACAGTCTACTTTTTGCCTCAAACCACCCCCACCGCCCCCTGCTCCTGAGCCCACTTGAGGAAGACTCATAACCATGTACTCTGGCACCACGTACCCACTCGTGGATTTCAGATTCCACCAGGCCCTCAGGTTGCGTAAAATCCTTCTGTTTCCCTAAGAATGAATGAAGACATGTTGGCTGTGTCTCTGTGGCTTTAGAAATCCAGCTATTTCTCAGCAGTTGGAGTGTGAAATTAGGCAGATGGAACATCCAGATAACGGACGGCACTGCATCTGGAAACCGTGGCATCAAGCAGACAGTCAAAGCTGGTTGCTTTAGTGCGTGGGCAGAGAAGGCATTAATTCCAGCCCATTCCTGACTGCTAAATGCAGGCGCGCAAAGCAGAAAAGAGCACGAACCCTGCGATCTTTGGGCTCAGGTCCCACCCCTATCACTTATCCTGTGTGATCATAAATGGAGTCTTAAGATTTGGGTTTTGCCCATAAAATGGGCATAAAATACCTCCAAGAAATGTTTGGAGGATTCAGAGAAATAAACCACCGTGGCACATTGCAAGCACTCAATAAATTATCTGATGTTTGCTCTTTAATATTCTTAAACATAAAAAGACACCCAAACCCTTGCCAACTGCATCAGAACATGGGTTTTACAAATAATTAAATGAGGTCAGCATGATTTCATTGAAGGCTCTCAGGCAGCTTCCATGATAAATAAGGCAAATTTTTACAGGCACATCTATTAGACCCTTAAATTAGTCAAACATAAGGAAGCATACTAGAAAAACACAGACTAGGAGGTGAATCCTGCTTGCAAATCAGAACAGTGTAGAAATGGCCACAGATTGCAAATCATAAATTCCATTTTCTAGAAGCTCTGTTATACGTAGACACCAGAAGGCAAATAAAAGCATACTTAAAGATGGTGTTGGCAACATCTGTTTTTTTTTTTTAAAAAAAAAAAAGACAAAAACAGCATGATTTCACAGCACCAAATTCAAACAAGCGATAATATATAATATCAGACCCCAAATTTTTCAATGTGCGCTGAATAACGATTGAATAACCGCTGAATTGGAACCATTCAAGCATTCAAAAAGAAAAGGCTGTGATTCCTGCGGTCACTGCATTAGAGATGATTCTTTCAAATACCACTTGTCTCCGTTAACCCTTAGATGGCCTGAGTGTCAATTTGACATCTCCAAGATGCCCTGGAAAAGAGCCTGAACCTTTGGGGTCGGGGGAACACAACTCAGTCTAGAGTGGGTGTTCCCAGTTGTGGGGTGGGGCATGATCGTGCCATCCCAGGGGCATCTGGCAACATCTGGGAACAGTTTTGATTGTCACAACTGGGGGAAATGACAACGCTACTGGCATCTATTGAGCAGAGACCAACGGAGTAGAGACTGGACGCTGCAAAATTTCCCAGGGTACAGGGTGCTGTTCTTGTTGTTGCTGTTGTTACTGTTTAGTCACTAAGCCGTGTCCGACTCTTTTGCAACCTCACAGACTGTAGCCTGCTAGGCTTCTTTGTCCATGAGGATTTCCCAGACAAGAATACTGGAATGGGTTGCCGTTTCCTCTGCCAGGGGATCTTTCCAACCCAGGGATCAAACCTGAGTCTCCCGCAATGGCAGACTGGTTCTTTACCGACTGAGCCACCTGAGAAGCCAGGGGCACAGGATGGCCTCTGTAAAGAATGATCAGCCCCAAATGTCAGCAATGCTGAGAGGGAGAAGCCCTGCTCTGGAGTTAGCCAGAATGCTTTTTTTTCTTCAGTTCAGTTCAGTGGCTCAGTCGTGTCCAACTCTTTGTAACCCCACGGACTGCAGCATGCCAGGCTTCCCTGTCCATCAACAACTCCCAAAGCTTGCTCAAACTCATGCCCATCAAGTCGGTGATGCCATCCAACCATATCATCCTCTGCCGTCCCCTTCTCCTCCTGCCTTCAATCTTTCCCAGCATCAGTCTTTTCAAATGAGTCAGTTCTTCCCATCAGATGAGCACAGTATTGGAGTTTCAGCTTCAGCATCAGTCCTTCCAATGAATATTCAGGACTGATTTCCTTTAAGATGGACTGGTTGGATCTCCTTGCTGTCCAAGGGACTCTCAAGAGTCTTCTCCAACACCACGGTTCAAAAGCATCAATTCTTCGGTGCTCAGCTTTCTTTATGGTCCAACTCTCACATCCATACATGACTACTGGAAAACCCATAGCCTTGACTAGATAGACCTCTGTTGACAAAGTAATGTCTCTGCTTTTTAATATGCTGTCGAGGTTGGTCATAGCTTTTCTTTCAAGGAGCAAGTGTCTTTTAACTTAGTGGCTGCAGTCACCGTCTGCAGTGATTTTGGAGCCCAAGAAAATAAAGTCTCTCACTGTTTCCATTGCTTCCCCATCTATTTGCCATGACGTGGTGGGACTGGATGCCATGATCTTCATTTTTTGAATGTTGAGTTTTAAGTCCACTTTTCCAATCTCCTCTTTCACTTTCATTAAGAGGCTCCTTAGTTCTTCTTTTTCTGCCATAAATTTTCTTAAGATTTTTTAATGTATTTATTCATTTTTTTTGGCTGCTCTGTGTCTTTGCTGGGCACAGGCTTTCTCCAGTTGCTGTGAGCGGGGGCTACTCTCTGCTGTGCTGCAGGGGCTTCTCACTGCGCGGTGGCTTCTCTTCTTGCAAAGCATTGGTTCCAGGCATGTGGGCTTCAGTAGTCGTGGCACACGGGCTTAGTCACTCTGAGGCATGTGAGATCCTCCAGCACCAGGGATTGAACCCATGTCCTCTGCATTGGCAGGTGGATCCCTTGCCACCACACCACCAGGGAAGCCTACCAGCATGCTTTTTAGCGGCGTGAGACTGACGGGTCATTTCACTTTTCCAAGCCTCACTTCCCTAATTTGTGAAATGAGGGGAACACCATAGAATCCGCCTCTTAGGCTTGCAGAAGGTTTTGATGAGATATTAATAATAATTGCTCCCATTCAGCAAGCTCTCACGGGGCACAAGGCACTGAGCCAAGAGCCTGTATGTGCGATATTTGAGTCAATATGTGTGACAACTATATAAAGTAAATAACATGGCTAAGATTGCACTGCTGGAGGTGGGGGCAGGTTTCAAACCTCAGCAGTGTATGTCTTGACCTCTTCATTCATCATGCAGTCCACAGACTAGAGATCTTGCTAGAGATGTAGAATCTAAGGCCCCACCCAGACCAACAGAGTCTGAATCTGCTTTTTGGGAAGATTTCCAAGTGATTCATGTGCATGTCAGAGTTTGAGAAGCAACATACTAAGGACAGTGCCTGGCTCCTTAGAAAACACTAAATAAATGTTCATCATTTGCTCTGTCATCACTGTTCATGGCCTACAGAGAAATCTGCTAAAGTCAGACTCTGAGTCATAACAAACATGGATGTGGCAAAAGATCTCACAGAGGAACCTTGTCAACACCAGACACCCCCAAGGGCATCGGGTCTGCCCTGCCCTTTAGGAAGTCTCTCTCGATATGGATGAAGTCTAGCTGTCACAAGGGGGAAGAGCTGCAACCCCAATCCAGCCCTTCTGATTCCTCAGCCATCATTCTTCCCTCCATGCCTCTCTCCTGGGTTTATCTATTTCACACTATGGTGTGAGTGACTCACAGCAAGTGCTGCCTCTCCCAGGGATACTTGCAAAACTCAAATCGAGCTTCCTGCCACTGTCTGACGAAAGAAGCCAGCGCTCTGGCAGCAAACCTCAAGCACTGAGCTGTGTCCTCCTCGCATCAGTCACCTCAGGGGCATTAGAGGGTGACATTAAAAGGCACATTCCGTCTCTCTAGCTTTGTCTACTCTTAGAATTATATAAACAATGCATGTGCATCCTCAGTGTAAAATAGTCAAATTATACACAACTGTATATAGTACAAAGCAAAAGTCCTTTTCATCAGAGAAACCATCAAGGGTTCAAAGTAGAGACTCTGGACACACACTGCCTGGATTTGAATTCCAGCTCCACTCCTTAATAGCTGTGTGTCCTTGGACAACTTACTTAACCTTTCTGTGACTCAGTTTTCTCATCTGGGCCTCAAAGATCGGTTCAAGGATTAAATGTGACAATGCCTGAGAGATGCTTAGCTCAGAGTCTGGCACACATCCTGTGTTAACGATCCCTGTTGCTCCCATGTTCCTCCCCAGAGGAAAGCCCTATTAAAGGCTTGGTGTAAAGACTTCCTACAAATGGGACTTCCCATGTGGCTCAGCAGTGAAGAACCCACCTGTCAATGCAGGAGTCACAGAGACATGAGTTCTATCCCTGGGTCAAAAAGACCCCCTGGATGAGGAAACGGCAACCCACTTCAGTATTCTTGCCTGGAGAAGTCTATGGACAGAGGAGCCTGGCGGGGTGTAGTCCATGGGGTCTCAGCAACTAACCGGGCAGGCACATACCCTACAATCCAAGTGCACTTTGGGCATAGAGATGACCACACTGGACCTTGGTTCTACAGCTTGCTTTACAGTGGAACCAGACCACAGTGGTATTTTACTACTAGTCACACAGACATACCCATCATTCTCAACAGCAAGCATGCTTTGGGTGGATGCACCAAAGTGTGCTGAACCATTCCCCCTGTGGCTGGGCATTTAGGCTGCTCCCATTTCTCCCCACTGGAAGTGAACTGGATACGCAGAGGCAGCCAAGCTCTGAGCACGTCAGACTCGGGAAGCAGCACAGCCAGGAAGCAGAGCCAGGCGGAGGACGGGCTCATCAGCGTCTCTGCCAAGGACAGGAAGGATGACGACAATCTGGGGCACACTCAAAATAAGCCACTGTCCCCAGCACCACCCCCCCAAATGGGAAGTGCATCAATACTCTCTTGTCGGCTTTCCGTCACAGCTGGCGGCGGTGCCTCCCCGCACCCCCGAAACCTCCCACGGACAGGCCACGCCCAGGCCTCCAGGTTTACATTAACAAGGGCCCTGCTCCCTGTAACTTCTCCCTCCTACAGCGCCCCAAGTGCTCATCCTCCCCGGGACATACCAGATGCCCAAGTACAGAAGTTTCAAGGCTTGGTTAACACAGGACACTGAAACCTTACTCAGAACCCCAAATGCTAAAGCAGAGGCCTTGGCTGGACAGAGCTGGGTGATCAGAGGAGGTAATGGAGAGCCTCATCTTCTGCCCGAGACCCCCGTGGTCCTCTGGAATGCAGCTGGTAAACCACTCAGCCGATCTGTTTTCCAGATTTGGTGGCTGGAGCTCATGGACGGGAAGTAATTCAGCAAAGGCCACACAGAAAGTAAGTAGGAGAGTCCTGGCCTTGATCTCCTGACTCCTGACTCCCAAGCCACTGTGCTTTCTGCTACGCTCTGCAGCTCCTCTAACATTTGGGCTTGTTTAGACTAGGGTGTGGATGATTGTCTCAATCAGAGATGATTCTCTCTTCATGGACACTTTCCATGAGAGCCAGACTCCTCAACCCCAAATCCCAAGTATAACTTCCGGAATAAAAAAGCAGATCTTTCTGGATCAGGGGTTTCAGTGTGGAAAAGCTAATTATCAACTAGGGAAAAAGTTATAAACATTGCTTTTATGTTTTAAAAATGTAAGGAAATCAGAAATGAACATGCAATCTACTGAACTTCTGTGATTAAACTAGAAAGTTCAAATAAATCTTGCATGACAGACACTGAAATGACTGGATGGCACCACCAATTCAATGAACAGGAACTTGGGTGAACTCTGAGAGACGGTGAGGGGTAGGGAGGCCTGGCATGTTGCAGTTCATGGAGTCACAAGGAGTCAGACATAGCTTGACAACTAAATAACAACTGTAGTCAGTGCCTACAGGCTAATCCTCTGGCCCTAGCCCCTAATGACATGAAGTCACTCTCCTCTGTCACTGAGGTACTTTGGTGGAAAAGTTTGAGAAATCCTGAGCTAAAGGAATGACTCTCTCATAAAAAAATTATAGGCAGCAGAATAAGGGAGAGGTTTTCAATTGGTGGAAGGTCATCCCAAGCCCCTGAAATCTCTTGCATAACATCCACTCTACCTAATACACAATTATAATAGCAGTAAACATTTATTGAGCACTTACTTCATGCTGACCACTATGTGAAACACTTTACGAGGATGAGTCAGCACTAACATCATCTCCCATCTTACAGACGACAAAACTGAGGCTCTGCAAGCATACATCACCCAAATCTCCCAGTTCACCAGTGGTACAAACGGGATCCAAAACCCCTTCCAGAAGGATGACCAGCCATCCCAGTTTAACCAGGACTGGAGAAGGCAATGGCAACCCCTTCCATTACTCTTGCCTGGAAAATTCCATGGACGGAGGAGCCTGGAAGGCTGCGGTCCATGGGGTCGCTGAGGGTCAGACACGACTGAGCGACTTCACTTTCACTTTTCACTTTCATGCATTGGAGGAGGAAATGGCAACCCACTCCAGTGTTCTGGAGAACACTGGAGTGTTCCAGTGTTCCAGTGTCCCTGGAGAATCCCAGGGACAGGGGAGCCTGGTGGGCTGCTGTCTATGGGGTCACACAGAGTCGGACACGACTGAAGTGACTTAGCAGTCCCACTTTTAGCCCAAGAAGTACCACACCCTAGAAATCCCATGGACAGAGAAGCCTGGATGGGCTACAGTCCATGGTGTCTCAAAAGAGTTGGACATGACTTAGCAACTAAACAACAAAACCTGGAAATCCCAAATTCCCAATCTTACTGGGATATCTGTTCACCCTAATGGAGGGCTGGCTTGAGGCTGCTCAGAGAACAGAAACGCTTACTGCGAATGGTTAAGTTCTTTGCTAAGGGGTGTCTTTGGCAAAGTTCCATGGGGCTTTTCCTGGGGAGTTAGGAGAGGTGCTAACTGCCGCTTCTGGGTTGCGTGGGATAAAAATAAAGACTGCAAGTGTGGATGCAGGCGCTGAAGAATGAGAGTTCATCTGAGTGATACATTCCTGATGCACTGAGTGGGGTGACCAGCTAGCCCCATTCTGCCAGGGACTTGCCAGGTTTAAACTCCAAATGTCCCCGTGACTCCCTCAGTTGGGGCAAGCCAATCACTCACCCTACTTCCCTATTAGAAGCTATTGCTGAATATTCCAGAAAAGGCATACAACTTTAGCAACTAAGTGTTCCACATCTCTGTCTCGCTTCGATTTATTTCCCTTTAAGATTTTTTTTTTTTTTTTTTTTAGTTTTCTTCCCCACTCAAATTGGCAGGCAAAGTGACACTGTGAGCTGTTGTCTTTCTCTCACTGTGAAAGACTAGAGAGAGAAAAAAAATCGTAAAGGTCACGGTGCTTTTAAATGAGTCTTTAAAAAAAATGAAAGAATGCAAAGAAAATTGCTTGAATGGGTTCCTATTAGTGGGAAGTAAGAAAAGGTTCCAAGTGGAAAACTGTTCTCAAGAGAAAGCATGTTGACCCTGTTACTGTGTTTCAAACTTGTGTTTAAAATGTTCCCTGAATGTTTCAAAAGTCCTTTTTTGCATATTTATTTTCCCTTCTCTGCTAAAAGTTAGCATTAGGAGCACTTAATGACTAACAAGGAGACAGGTTCCCATCTTCCGTCCCCCTCTGACACTGCTAAATCCTCCTGGGGGCGGCCAGCCCCGCCAGGAGAGGGCCGGTCCCACCATGAACACCGTCCATCTGCATTAATCTCAGGGCTCCCCTCCCTGTCTTTCTCCCCCTCCTCCCCACGCCTTGCTTCTCCTTCTCCCTCCCTCTGAACAGCCCACACTGGCTTTCTTCCAATTCTGGCTTCTCATCAAGCTTCCTCTGGCCTCCACAACTTCGCACTTTCTGTTCCCTCTGTTCACACGCTCCTCCCCTTGTGCGTTGCCTGACTGGCTCCTCCTCCTCCTTCAGGTCTCAGCTGGTGGACATCCATCACCTCTCTCAAAAGGACATCCCCACCCCCTACTCCCTGCCAGCTCTGCTTCCTCCAGGCACCCACTCTACTCACTTGTAACTACTTCATGCTTGTTTGTTTAATTGAACTGTATTGGTTTTGGGTACATAACCCGGAGACTCAATGTTTCTATAGACTGGTCAGTTGTTAAGTCATCTGCGATTCTTTTGCAACCCCGTGGACCATATAGCCCATCAGGTTCCTCTGCCCGTGGGATTTCCCAGGCAAAAATACTGGAGGGGGTGCCATTTCCTCCTCCAGGGGGATCTTCCCAGCTCAGAGATGGAACCCATGTCTCCTGGATTGGCAGGTGGATTCTTTACCACTGAGCTACCATTTATAGATTACAAACCATTTAAAATTATCATAAAGTATTGGCAATATTCCCTGTGATGTACAATATACTTTGTAGTTTACTTATTTTACATGGTAGCTCTTATTTCATAGGTTTGATGTGTGTGTCTCCATCATCAGGCCTTCTAGTCTGTGGTCCCACAAGAATGCGAGCTTGGTGAAGGCAGGCACTGTGTCATTGTTCATGTCTGTACCCCCAGTGCCCATCACTGTGACTAGCAGACACAGCAGGTGCTCCATGGAGATCTGCAATTGCATGATTGAGTGAATGACTCCCAGCCTCTTTCCCGACTTGCTCTCTGGATGGTGAGTGCAGGTAGTTGATCCCAGACAGGAGAAGGGAGGCAGGGAAGGGAAGGAAGCCACAGAGTGTCATCAAGAGGGTTATCAATGCAGTTTTTCCAGTAGTTATGTACGGATGGGAGGGTTGGACCATAAAGAAGTTTGAGCCCCAAAGAATTGATGCTTTCCAATTGTGGTGCTGGAGAAGACTCTTGAGAGTCCTTTGAAGAGCACGGAGATCAAGCCAGTCAATCCTAAAGGAAATCAGTCCTGAATATTCACTGGAAGGACTGGAGCTGAAACTCCAATACTTTGGCCACCTGATGTGAAGAGTTGACTCATTGGAAAAGACCCTGATGCTGGGGAAGACTGAGGGCAGGAGGAGAAGGGACGACAGAGGATGAGATGGCTGGATGGCATCATTGACTTGATGGACATTAAGTTTGAGCAAGCTCCAGGAGATAGTGAAGGACAGGGAAGCCTGGTGTGCTGCAGACCATGGGGTCACAAAGAGTCAGACACGAATGAACAACTGAACAACAACCGATGTGGGCAGGCAGGACTCAATCGGGGGAGTCGGGCAGAGAATGCAGAACACGCCTCAGAGATACCTGCTCCCCTGCCAGGCACAACACTGCTGACTGAGAGCTGCTGCAGGGGGCATCCTCCCTGCCCCTTGCCAGGGTAAAAGGAAAAAGCCTGGCAGAGTCATGCGGGCTGCTGCAGGGCCCCATCTGAGTGGGCTGGAACAGTGAGTACCAAGAGCAGGAGGCTGGGGTGCCTGCAGCACCTGTCACAACCAGAGACCCAATCGGCAAGTCCGCCTGTCTCAGAGAGTCTTGTCCTGCGGAAAATCCGCTTCTGCGACTCTGGCCTGTGGACCATCCTTTCCCTCTTAAAATGCCTCCCTGCTTTGGTTTCCGCAATTCTGCTCCCACCACCCTTCTGCTTGCCCTGCCTGCCCACCCACCCCTGAAGCGTCTCCTACCATTTTCATCAACGATGGTGCCCCCCTGCAGTGGCTCCCCTCCTCTACCTGCCCTCTCCTGGGGAACGCAGCAAATCACACAGCCAGGCAGGTTATTCCCAATCCCGAGGTCCCCTCTGCTAAGCTTCTGTCCCAACTTACAACCACCCAGCAGAAATCACACAACAGTAACAGGTTACTAAGATCCCACATGCTGTGGAGGGACTAAGCCTGTGAGTTGCAACTAGGGAGTCGGAGCCCCACAACAGAAGATAAAGCCAAACAAATAATAAGTACATAGATAAACGGGCTTCCCAGGTGGTGCAAGTGGTTAAAAAAAAACCCATCTGCCAATGCAGGAGACATAAGAGACTCAGGTTCGATCCCTGGGTGGGGAGGATCCCCTGGAGGAGGGCATGCCACCCACTCCAGTGTTCTTGCCTGGAGAATCCCATGGACAGAGGAGCCCAGTGGGCTACAGTCCATGGCATTGCAAAGAGTCATATAGGACTGAAGTGACTTAGCACAACAGAAACAGGTAAGACAGAGCGGCGTGGTGTGGGAGTTGAGAGCACACTCTTGAGGTCCAGCCAGCCTCCACTCCGCACCAGGTCTGGGCTTGGACAAGTCACCGACTCTCTCAGAAAAGGTGGATAATGAGAGTCCCACCAAAAGGGCAGCTGCGGGCTTTGGACAAGTTCAACTCCAGTAGACTCAAGTGTTCATCGTAGAGCAGGGGTGGGTGGACTACAGCAGGCAGACCAAATCCACCCACCCGCTGCCTGGTTCTGTAAATAAGGTCTTGGAACAGCCTCAGCCCTCAGTTTACAGACAGTGCCTGCTTCCACATTACGACGGCATTTTTGAGTCGTGGGGACAGGGACTGGACAGCCCTGCAATGCTGAAGATATTTGCTATCTTGTCATTTACAGGAAAAGTTTGCCAACACCTGGCACATTGCCTGGCATGTGGTTTCTGGTGTTTAATGAATATTGGATATCACAGTATTAATATTATTTGTATTCCTATTAGTATTTGCCAGGCTCTGTGCTAAGCACTTCACATGTGTTATCTTATTTTAAGTCCTCATAAAGCTGAACATTGGGAATTCTTATTACCCCCATTTTATAGACGAGGGCCGTGGCCAGGAGCCTCTGCCTCACACAATTCTCCCCCTTTTATAGTGCACCCCTTTCCCGGTCACTGTCACTGTCAGCAGCTCCAGAATCTCAGGCTGGGAGCCTGGAAATCCTTTTGACTTGTCCTCCCCACAAGTTCTGGAGATCTAGCCTCTGCACTGTGACCACATCCATTCCTTTCAGCCATTCCCCCTGCCATTCCCACGCCCTTCACCCACATTTCCCAAAGCGGGCACACTGGTCCCCAGAAAAGGGGTTCCACAGTCAATTAACTTTGGGAAATGCCCATGTCATATGCCCTTCCCCGAGAGTCACAATGAACATTATTGTGGAAAAGGCTCTGAGAAGTCCTGCCATGAGATCTGTTTGATTCTTTGTAACCCAGCATCTGGGGCTTCCCTGGTGGTTTTGTGATAAAGAATCTGCCTTCCAAAGCAGGAGGTGCCAGTTCAATCCCTGGGTCAGGAAGATCCCCTGGAGAAGAGAATGGCAACCCACTCCAGTATTCTTGCCTGGAGAATCCCATGGACAGAGGAGCCTGACAGGTTACAGTCCGTGGGATCACAGAAGAGTTAGACATGACAGAGTAACTAAACAACAACAACTCAGCATTTAGAAAACACGCATGCTACACAACCCTATTTTTCGAACTTGAAATCTGTTTCCACGCCAGGACAGACGGAGCTGCTGCCAACGGCTCTCACAATGTCAGCCCCTCTGGAATTCCTGATCAGACTCTCTTCCCTGTCATCCATCCCAGGAATTCACAAACTTCTTCTGTGAAGAAGTGAATATTAGGGAATATTTTCGGTTTTGTGGGCCAAGAGGCAAAGCTGAGGACAGCACATCAGTGCTTATGTAATGAGACAGAAAATACATTTCCCTGTACTTTTTACTGGCAGGATTCAGAACTTCATTGATGAGCACTGAAATTTGAAACTTGTATGATTTTCACATGTTACAAAATATCATTCTTCTTTTTTTTTCCATTCAACTCTTTAAAAGTGTGAAAGCTGATCACACGTAACAAGGCGGTGGGTGGAATCTGGGGAGCAGCCCGTAGTTTGGTCAGCCATGACCTCCCACACAGCACCGAGAAGTCACATCTCCTGGAGTCCAGTTCCTAGAGCATCTGTGCTGAAGGACTGTTCAGGGACCCCGCTTGCCCTTCCGGAGTAAGTACCAGCCCCTACCCTAGGCATTCAAAGCCCCTTAGCCTGACCCCCACCAATCTGTTCAGTTTGACATCCCATCTCCCCCTCCTCACTCCCCCTGTGTTTTATCCAGTTAATCTTGCTCACTGCTCCTCATATCCCATCCTTTCTGCTCCTATGTCTTTGCTCACATAGCTCCCTCCTCCTACAATCCCTCCTCACAGTCTCTGCACATCCAAACTCTTATCCTTCAAGGACTAATTCACAGGCCATCTCCTCCAGAAAGCCTTCCCTGATCTTCACAAGTGGAGCTGACATTTCTTTCTTCTCAACCTCTGGGCCTTTTTGTCTGCATATCACACAGGGCTCTGGTCACTATCTAACTAAAACTGTGAGTACATGCCCAGTAATCTGTGCATGACACAGCACCTTGAAGCTGCAAAAATGGGTGCCCACAACTAATTTCAAAGCTGGGGGTTTCAGGGGTGATGATTCTGCCAAGAAAAACTCTTCTCAGCCTCCTCCCCATCTCATCCCTTCCCCCAGTTGCCCCATGAAGGCCCCTACAGAAATGGGGAGGGCTGGTATAAAGACAGGAAAGATATTTCTTTAAACTCCAAAACACCTTGAGAGTTGAAGTGGAAAAGGTAGAGCAGAGGTCTGCCCAAGTCTAGGAACTTCCTACACTGGCGGTTTGTCTTCCCAGCTTTAGAAGTGTAATGAAGTCAAAATCACAGTAATACACAGGATTGAAAGAGTGAGTATGCCTGAGCTCCAGAGGTATTCTAAAATGGCATCGTGCAGGTCAGCACAACCCAGCCTGAAGAATGCTCTCATCTGCTAATCTCTCCTCCCTGTGTAAGATAAAGCAGTTGAGCTAATGAGACATGACCTGGATCTTAGGGGAGAGCTACCAGATGGGCATGCAACGGCCTCTGAGAACGCAACTCCACGACTCCGTATGAAACCCTTTCTGTTCTGACTGACCAGAGACTAGGAGCTGAAGTTCCACTACTTCAGCTACCTGATGCAAAGAGCCGGTTTATTGGAAAAGACCTTGATGCTGGGAAAGATTAAAGGCAAAAGAAGAAGACAGTGGCAGAGGATGAGATAATTAGATAGCATCACCGATTGAATGGACATCAACTTGGGCGAACTCTGGGAGATGGTGAAGGACAGTAAGCCTGGTGTGCTACAGTCCATAGGGTCACAAGGAGTCAGACACAACTTAGCGACCGAAAAACAGGAGGGTCACACCACAGCAGGGAGATCTGAGCCCAGCTGCCCGCTCTGCCCAGACCATTACACCTAGCTCCACTGCACAAAGAAGCACGGGCCAGCCTGTGGACCACAGATGGAGCAATCAGAGTCTCAGCAGCTGGGTCCTTTCATCCACACACCCAGTTTGCAGGTCTCACTCCCCACCACCACTACCTTTTTCAGTGGCTTGTATTAAGAGGGTTTTACTTGGTTGACTCCTGTGGGTGGATGCAGGGGAAACTGAGATAAAGTTCTGCAGTTTATTATAATCGCCCACAAACCCTTCTGATCCAGCGTATCATCCCCAGCCAGTCTCAGCTGCTACCAGTGCAGCCTAACCCACATTAAAGTTGCTTTAATACGTCTTCATAGATGTCCTGAAAGGAGACAGCTCAGGTCAGCACCCAGGTCCACCCCCTCTGGCTTTCATGAAGCCGTATCCTGATAGATGTGGCCACTTCTGAGGGCAGCACTGCTGGCCATTTAATCCATGAAAAACCTGAGTGAAAAGACCGGGGTGGGAGGTAGCTACTAACAGAAAGTGGAAGATGGATGGGGGGTCAGTTAGCCATCCTCGCCCTCAGGCAGTACGGCGCCCACAGCTCATAGCATCTGGCACCAAGGATGTACTCCAATATTTGAATAACTAAAGAGAAAGAAAGGAGACAAAATTCATGTCAGTACCAGAGACCTCATGCTCAGGGACCGGGTCTGCCTCGGGGATGGGTCTCCATCGCTGGGCTGTGCTGAATGAGGAGCATCTCAGGGTTCTATAGAAGTGATGCTCTGGATGTCACCCGAGGGAGGGCAGGGGAGCGCCCAGGAGCTCCATGAGGAGGTGAAACGCCAACAAGAGCAGGGCTTTTCATCTCGTTCCCTCCCTGCTGTTATATCTAGCGTGAAGAAGAGTACCCAGCCCAAAGCAGGTGCTCGGTAAGCCGAATGGATGCACAAAAAGAAACCCCAAGGAGGTCCAGAGCCACACTGCCCACCACCTATGATCCCACCACATTGCCCTGGCTTATATGACCCATCTTCTATATTCCATTATTTTAAATGACCCTTTCTATGAGCAGAACCTTCCTATGTAACTAGAAGAGAGGGTAGGATATAAGGGGAGGAAAAGGATGATGCCAACCAAGCCCAGTGTTCTGACTGAGAACCATCTTCCAAGCAGGTATGCTCTGAAAATACCTGTAATTCTCTTAAAGGTTGGTCCAGCTTCCTAGGAGAGTGGTTCCCCTGGAGGTCAGGGAGCATGGATTCTCAGCATCAGGACTTTGTAAGTGTATGAACATTTAGGCACATTGCTGAACAATTCTACACCTCAGTCTCCTCCCTGAACCAAAGGATCACAGCACATACCACTGAGGGTGTCCAGGCCTTCAGTGAAGCTATGCACGTAGGCACTTTAGCATGCTGCCTGACACAGAGCAGGTTCTCTGTAAATGCGAGTGACCGGGGGAAACAGGTCCACCTGTCAGTTGCCTGCCCCTGGTTATTCCAAGAATCCTCATTGACCTTACAAAGAGAAAGAGGCTGGAGTATGGATGGAAACTCTAGCTGTTCATTTAAAACTTGAGCCCCTGCATTCTTTGCTCCTTCAATGCTCTTGAAAGTATACAAGGAGGGACTTTCCCTGGTGGTCCAGAGGTTAAGAATCTGCCCTGCAATGCAGGGGACATGGGTTCAATCCTTTGTCAGGGAACTAAGATCCCACATGCCTTGGAACAACCAAACCTGTGTGCTGCAACTAAAGAGCCCGAGGACCACAACTAGAAAGTCCACTGTCGCTGTTGATTGGTCACTCAGTCATGTCCGACTCTTTGTGACCTCATGGACTGCAGCACACCAGGATTCCCTGTCCTTCACTCTCTCCCGGAGTGTGCTCAAACTCATGTCCATTGAGTTGGTGATGCCATCCAACCATCTCA
The DNA here is from genome assembly GCF_963930625.1 of Muntiacus reevesi. NCBI lineage: Eukaryota > Metazoa > Chordata > Mammalia > Artiodactyla > Cervidae > Muntiacus > Muntiacus reevesi. The sequence continues at coordinate 183,600,663 of NC_089250.1, read as the reverse complement.
CCCAACCTTCTCCTCCTGTCTTCAGTCTTCCCTAGCACCAGGGTCTTTTCCAATGAATAGGCTCTTCGCATCAGGTGGCCAAAGTATTAGAGTTTCAGCTTCAGCATCAGTCCTTCCAATGAAACTCAGAGTTAATTTCCTTTAGGATGACTGGTTTGATTTCCTTGTAGTCTAAGGGACTATCAAGTGTATTCTCCAGCACCACAGTTGGAAAGCATCAATTCTTCGGCACTCAGCCTTCCTTATGGTACAACTCTCACATCCATCCATACATGACTACTGGAAAAATCATAACTTTGACTAGGTGGACCTTTGTTGGCAAAATGATGTCTCTGCTTTTTATATGCTGCAACTAAGACCCTATGCAGCTAAATAAATAAAGAAGTATTTTTAGAAACATTAGTAAAACAAAAAAGAACATATGAGGAATATGGGCTAAAGTTACAGCCATAAGATTGAAGGTAGAGGCCAGGGAACCCCTCCCTGATCATATTACTAAGAATGGGACCGCACTGCCATAGGATGGCCTTCCTTGAGGAGAGACAAGGAACACAGACTTCCAACACACTTGGAGGTCTAGGGAGGGAGAAAGAGACCCCAGAAGACTCTGAATTCAACTCAAAGGGGAGAAATCAACACAAAGACCTCCTGCTTGGAGAGGTCCCATGAAACCATGGCACCAAGAGTCAACTTCTTCTGCCCCCTGCAAGAACCAGATTTCTTTAAAGGAAGGGATTTGGGCTTTGATTTCTTAAACAGAATTCAGAAATGTGCACAATGGTGAGAGTTTAAAAAAAAACATGTACTGCAGCTTGTTAAATCATTGGAAATAAAGCTAAGTAAGAGTTGCTGAATTAGATTATCCAATATGAAGGAAGCATACTTTCATCTAAAGTTCCCCTAAATAGATGTTCTTTTCCTTTGCTGTAAAGGTAGGCTATTTCCCTTATTACTCTTTACTCAAGAAAAACAAGGAAGGGAGGAGGGTACACACACCCACACAGATCAGTTGCCTCCATGTTACAAAAGCAATTCTTATCAGCATTAAAGTTGCAACAGCCACGCAGAAGACATTGGGAGGTTTTCCTTGTACAAGAACAAAACTGAGAGATGAAAATGCAGTCGCAAGCGTAAAGAAAGTTATTATGAAATCTGCTCAAGCCTCGTGTTTCTCCAGTGATTCAAGATAATCGCATTAGTGGCTTCAAACATTATACAGTGACATCATTCAACAAGATAGCTCCCAGAGGTTGGATATGAGAGCAGGGAATTACCATCTGTCACACGTCCATGACAAACCTGACGGTCTGACCTGATTTGTTACCACCAGGAGCTCGTGTGGGTCTCTCTGACTGTGGTCACCTTTCTCGCTTAACAATCCTCTCTGACTACGAAGGACCCCCGTGGAACCCATAACCTCTCATTGGAATAAGGGATGGGGAACTCCTTCTAACCCAAGGTCAAGGGAGTGAGGTGTTGATCTTCTCATTGCCCAGGGTTTGTCATTCAAAGAGCAAGTGGGAAAACCTCCCCTCATCTCACAGACTGGTTTGAGCCTCACTAGACTGGAGGTGAAATATTGCTATTCAGGAAACAGGCCCAGGTTGGCTAACCTGTTGTGCTTCTTTCTGGATATGGGACGCTGCTCATTTCCAACATCATGATAAAAATGGCCTCTAACTCTCGGGGTGGTTGTGAGAATTACATGAAAGGATGTATGTAAAGTATTTAGCACAATGTTTGCCACAGAGCAAGTATTTAATAAACATTAGCTAGGAGGGTTGTTATTAAAATTTGAAATAATGCAGCAGCACCCATGAGGGAGGGTTTGCAGGAATCTAGTACTCCCATGACTGTATCAGTGTCACTCTGGGCTCCTTCTTCTCTGCTGTCCATGGAACAGATGTATGTGGGGCCCATACCGCTCAGACCAACTCAGCTGTCACAGCAGCTTCAGCAGACAGTTCCCACCCACATTGACTGGCTCCCTTCTCCAGCCCAGGTGCATGGTCACCCTGTGTTCTGGGCATCCTGGGAGTTGCAGAGTGACACCCCCTGGAGTGCCCTCAACCAGCAAGAAATGGGAACAGCTGGACCTCAGACGGGAAAGCTCTTAGGGGTGTCCTTCCCGGGCCATCCCCCTGAGGTCCGCCGACGGGCAGAGCACAGGCTGCCCTCAGAGGGAAGCTGCTCACTGGCCTCATTCATTTCCCCTCCTCCCCACTCTCTCATCATGCTGTTGCTGTTCAGTCGCTAAGCTGTGTCAGACTCTGCAACCCCATGGACTGCGGCAGTGCAGGCTCCCCTGTCCTCCGCTATCTCCCAGTTTGCTCAAATCCATGCATTATTCTGTACAGTATCAGATTTCACTTTCACCTCCAAATGCATCCACAACTGAGCATTGTTTCCGCTTTGGCCCAGCTGCTTCATTCTTTCTGGACATGGGATTGCCCCAAATAAATCCCTGCATCCAAATCCTTGTCTCAGAATATGCTTTTTGAGGAACCCAAACCAAGACGAGCCAAACAAGTCTCCCTCCTCCTCGGCATCTCCGAGTTTCTATGCAACCCCGTCCATCAAAAAGGCATAACAGAGGGACCTCCTTGGTTAATGGCATTTGACAGACTGGGTTCACGTCCCAACTCTCCCACTTACTAGCGGTGCAAGCAAACTAAATCCCTTCTCTGGACCTCCATCTCCCTGTCAGAAAAGCAATACCAGGACTTTCCTAAGAATCCGCCTTGCAATGCAGGGGATGTGGGTTCAATCCCTCAACAGGGAACTAAGATCCCACATGCCTCAGAGCAACTAAGCCCTCGAGTTGCAACTAGAGTCCATGCACAGTAATGAAAGATCCCTTACTACACAACAAAGATCCCATGTGCCGCAAGTAGGACCCAATGCGACCACATCAATAAATAAATAATTGTTAAAGAAAAACAAAGGAAAGCAATACCTACCTCATAGGGCTTTTAGGGAGGATTCTGGTACAGAGTGGGTTCAATCTCTGTCGCTTTTTATTACCTGGTTGGAGCATGCTAAAGAGAAGTAGGTACCCAAGATTTCCAAACACGCCTGGAGACCTTGAGAGCTTGGCACAAAGCAATGAGTGGCAAAGAGTGACATTTCAAGGATTCACTGGGGAGACATTTTTAGACAGAGAACGAAGTGACTATCATCATAGGGAGAGAAGCCTGCTCTAGGAACATAAAAGGCTGGTGCCACTGCCAGACCCTTAGCACCAGGGGCCAGAGAGACTGGTTCCTTGGCCGAGACCACACTTGCTGTTGGCAGCCAGTAATTGGAGCTGGAATATTCCTTAGGTTTTGCCAAGTCGATCGACGATTGATTTATTTTTCTAGAAAATGAGTGACAGCTTCAGAAAACTGGTAAGTCTTCAGGAGGGAAGGGAAAAAACACAACCCAGCGGCTCTGTGCCCTCCCTGTTCACCCTAGGGGAACTTCACATCTCAAATCAGCATGAATCCAAGTTAAAACTTAGCACTTGGTTGGAACTTCTGGAAGGAGTTGTCCTTAAATAAATGTGAAGGAAGCTTAAAAATTAATAAAGGTATGGGCAACCTGAGCACTGACATTTTTTAAAACACCCTCCAACGCTTTCCTAATTAAGGGGATCTGGCCGCTGGCTTCTGCGTCTGGTAGCCTGAGTCGGGGAATTCCTATGAGAGGGAAGGAAGAACTACCAGTTCTAGGTTGGGTTGGTTTTTTTTTTTTTTCCTCTCTCCTTCTCTTGGAAAAACCAACAGTGCAACTGTGAATTCACTCGTGGACTCTCTGGATGAAGGCTCTGACTAGGATGACAAAGGAGACCATATGGGAGCTATGATTCCAAGGGAGAGCTCCATGCATATGCATGGCCCAGCTGAGCAAATATCTTGGCAGAAAAGTAAGTAGACAGAATCATTCAAGCAACCAAGAAATGAAAGCTTCCTGGGAGCCCATGGCTGCCCAAGGGAGGTACCCCTGCCTCTTCTGATCTTGGTGAAATAGCAATCAGACAGACAGGGTCTCTGCCCCAAGGACATGCACGTGTAGGGGGGCAGACAGGCAGACAATCAGCAAGTAATCTCCTCCTGTGTACAGAAGAGCCATAGTCCCAAAGCATAAGGTGTTACCTAGTCTTGGGGGTTGGAAAGGTCAGATCAGCTGAGACCTGAAGGGTGAGTTCTGCAGGGAGGGAGAAGAAAGGAAGACTGTTCCAGACAGAGCAAAGGGCCTGCTTGGAAGCGCTGAATTTCACACACTTTGGAGGATCTGAAAGAAAACTCTCATGACTGAAGCTGGAGTGGGAGGGCAGAGTTAAACAAGATAACTTCTGCACTGCACCTGGCACGTCGTAAGCTCTCAGTGTTAACTGAGATACTGACTGTGGTGGCGTGTTTACTGGCTCTGCTCAGGGGCGCTGTCTGGACACTCTCCATCTGTTGTTAAAACCACTCTCAGAATCTTGAGATGATTCCTGTGGTCACTCATGGAACTGTGAGTTGGACAGAGGCCATCCTGCAGCCCCAGGAGTAACTTCTCTGTGCCTCAGTGGCCTCCCTAGCTCTTCAGGTAACTGGGATGGCCCTTCTTTTTTTTTTTAAGAGATTCACTGTTATTCAGGGTCTTACTGAGGACTAGAGCTGGGTAGAAAGACTCTCAGTAGCTCTGAGGAAATTGCTCCAACAATGTAGGAGAGGAGTATATAAATATATATAAATATAAGTATGTAAAAACTGGCTGACTTTATTTTTCTGGGCTCCAAAATCACTGCAGATGGTGATTGCAGCCATGAAATTAAAAGATGCTTGCTCCTTGGAAGGAAAGTTATGACCAACCTAGACAGCATATTAAAAAGTAGAGACACTACTTTGCCAACAAAGGTCCGTCTATTCAAGGCTATGGTTTTTCCAATAGTTATGTATGGATGTGAGAGTTGGACTATAAAGAAAGCTGAGCACTGAAGAATTGATGCTTTTGAACTGTGGTGTTGGAGAAGACTCTTGGGAGTCCCTTGGACTGCAAGGAGATCCAACTAGTCCATCCTAAAGGAGATTAGTCCTGGGTGTTCATTGAAGGGACTGATGTTGAAGCTGAAACTCCAATACTTTGGCCACCTGATGCGAAGAGCTGACTCATTTGAAAAGTCCCTGATGCTGGGAAAGATTGAGGGCAGGAAGAGAAGGGGACGACAGAGGATGAGATGGTTGGATGGCATCACCGACTCGATGGACGTGGGTTTGGGTAAACTCCAGGAGTTGGTGATGGACAGGGAAACCTGGCGTGCTGCGGTTCATGGGGTTGCAAAGAGTCGGACATGACTGAGCAACTGAACTGAACTGATATATATATATATATGATTTTTTAACATTTTATTTTATATTGAAGTATGGAGAACACTCTTGATAGTCCTTTGGACTGCAAGGAAAACAAACCAGTCAATCCTAAAGGAAATCAACCCAGAATATTCATTGGAAGAACTGATGCTGAAGCTGAAACTCTAATACTTTGGCCACCTGATGCAAAGAGCCAACTCACTGGGAATGACCCTGATGCTGGCAAAGATTGAGGACAGAAGGAGAAGGGGATGATAGAGGATGAGATGGTAGGATGGCATCAGCTCAATGAACATGAGTTTGAGCAGATTCCAGGAGATGGTGAAGGACAGGGAAGCCTGGCGTGCTGCAGTCCATGGGGTCACAAAGAGTTGGACATGACCTAGTGACTGAACAACAGATAACCAATGAACAACATTGTAATAGTTTCAGGAGGACAGCAAAGGGGCTCAGCCATACATAAACCTGTATCTGTTTTCCCCTAAGTCCCCCTTCTAGGATGGCCCTTCTTGATCAGGTTCAGTAACCGTCATCCATCATCCCAAGTCCAGAGCTGAACTCACAGGTTGTGCAATGTGAGTGGTCACACATGCTCCACTGCTGCCTTCTGGAAATTCTTCACTTTTAAACAAAAGGCCTTACCTTTTTATTTGGCACTGGACACTGCAAATTATGTGGCTGCTCCTGCCTCTCCCCCAAGCAGATGATCAAAGTCCACCCACCCCATCACTGACGGCCCCTTTCTACAAGAGGAATGATGGTCAAAGGAACAAAGCTATTTCCTTCTAGCATACCTCCGGGGCCGTTTTATAACCTGGCCCTCTGGGCAGCTACCCAGTTGGCCCACTCCGTAACCTATTTCTGGGGCCAAAAACTGCTGGGATCCCTGGACAGCAGCTGTGCTCATGTCTACAGCTCTTCTTTTCACCATGTTGGGAAAACTGGCAGCATCGGAAGCCAGAAGTTCATCACCAAAAAAAGTAAAGACACCAGATCTGTATAGTGTTTGTGTGTGTATATCCTGTACTCAGTCATGTCCAACTCTCTGCGACCCCGACTGTAGCCCAACCAGGCTCCTCTCTCCATGGGCTTTCCCAGGCAAAAATACCAGAGTGGGTTGCCATTTCCTCCTCCAAGGGATCTTTGCAACCCAGGGATCAAATCCATGTCTCTTGTGTCTCCTGCATTGCCTGGAAGATTCTTTACCACTGTATCACCTGGGAAGCCCATGGACCTGCATAGACTTGGGTCCAAATCCCAACTCTGCCTTTGACTCACTGAGTAACTGGGTAAGAAACTTAACCTCTTCTCAAGCCTCCATTTCCTCTAGGTCTCTAATGCTGAAAAGATGTCAGAATCCCAGGACTGTTGTGGAGGTTAAATGAGACCAGGATACAGTGTATCATGCACGTAGTCAGTGCTCTGTGTTCACCACCAGCCTTTCTTGAGTTGCCATCGTCTCTCCCCACAGGGTGTGTGGTCCTGGCATCCATTGGGGTATACGTCTCCTCATCCCAGAAGCCAAAAGGGGGCTCTGGACATTTCAATCACTAAATCTTTCTCATGAGGTGCTTGTACTGCTGGGGAACAGGCTATAAACTATGCCAATCATACTCCTGTCTAACTGAGCTAGAGTGATAAAGATGGAAGACCTGGGAGCACGCTTTCATTGACTGTACCATCCACTGATCCTAGACAAGACTGCTGGGCAATGTCAACTGTGGAAACCTTCTGGACAGACCTTCTGGAGCTGTCTCCAGCCTTCCCTTCAGCCCTGGGAGCTCCCCTGCATCCTTCCAATAAGCCCCCTTCTTTCTTACATTAGTCACAGTGGCTACTGTTGTTTGCAACCAAACACTGTAACTCAGACACCACTCACTCTTGCGGGAGCGTGGGCAGACATCCAGACTTTCATCTTGCCCAGAGCATCAGGCACAGCCCAAGGCAGCACAAAGCTGATCACTGGGATAAAGGAGGATGCATTCACTCCCAGGACGTGTGCAGGTGGGAGACGTGTGTGTACTGAGCCCAGAGGAAGGCTTCTGGCAAGCCAGCCAGCCCAGGACCTTTCCTCCTATAGGGAAACACTTATGGGTTGAGTCTCGAGCAGAAGAACACAGAAAAGAGACAGGGCTGCCTGGCACTGACATGCTCCCCGAGCACAGGGCCCTGGATTCTGCAGCAGTGATCTTAGGAGGGGGCCCGTCCTGCAATCATCCGTCGCCCTCCAGCCTTCCCACAGCATGTCAGCAGTGCATGGAGCTGGCCAGGCAGGTGGAGTAGGCGCTGCAGATGTGGGATCAGGAGAATGCAATAGAGCAACATCCACAACTGCCTCTGCCCCTGAAAGGGCAACCTGTACTGCCCCATCTTTGCAGAGTCCTTTGAATAAGCAGACAATGCTTATTATAATAATGCATAAGATGCATTCTCACTGGAACAAAGACCCTGGAATGGGAACAGGGGATCACTAAGAAACATCGAATGTCAGAATTGGAAAGTCTTTTAAAGAGCATCTGTTCCAGCAATCCCATTTTACAGATGAGGAAACTGAGGTCCAGAGAGGAAACTGTTTACTCAAGATCCCTGTTATAGAGCCCAGCTGGGTGCTCTGTGACGACCTCGAGGGGTGGAATAGGGAGAGGAGTGGGAGGCTCAGGAGGGAAGGGATATATATATATAATTATGACTGATTCACACTGTAGTACAGCAAAAACCAACACAAAATTATAAAGCAATTTTCCACTAATTAAAAAATAAATAAAATTAATTTAAAAAACCAAGACCTCTGTTATAGGTTAAATTGTGCCCCGCCCCCACACACATACACAAATTCCTATGTTGAGGTCCTAACCTCTCTCATTACTTCAGAAGGTGACTTATTTGAAAACAGGGTCATTGCAGACATAATTAGTTTAGATGGGGTCATACTGACTAGAATGGGCCCTATTCCAACATGACTGGTGTCCTTCTGAAAAGGGGAACTTGGAGACAGACATGCACACCACGGAGAATAAGATGTAAAGATGAAGGCACAGATTGAGGAGATGCATTTTCAAGTTAAGGAACACCAGAGACTGCCAGCAAACCAGCAGAAGCTAGGAGAAAGGCATGGGACAGATTCTTCCTCACAGCTCTAAGAAGGAATTAGTCCTGCCGACACCTTGATCTTGAAACTCCAGCCTTCAGAACTGTGAGATAATAAATTTAAGCCCTGGATGTTGTTTAAGCCCCAGAGTTTGTCTGGCAGTCTTAGGAAACTAATAAAGTCCCCTGGCAACTCTTCATGTATCCCAAACTCATCATTATTATTGTTACTCATTGTCGTTTTTATATGATTTATATCCCAGCTCATTCCATTAAGGATTTCAAACACCATTTAAAGAAGAGATGAAAATTACATATATATGAATAAGAAAAAGTACCAGGAAAAATAAAAAATGAAACAAATCAAGAACCAAGGGTAAAATGAGACCCCATGAAGTCCTACCCAATTACTAATTAAACCACAAATTGGACTGTAAGCTTCCTATTCAGTTCAGTTCAGTTCAGTTGCTCAGTCATGTCCGACTCTTTGCGACCCCATGAATTGCAGCACACCAGGCCTCCCTGTCCATCACCAACTCCTGGAGTTTACTCAAACCCATGTCCATCGAGTTGGTGATGCCATTCAGCCATCTCATCCTCTGTCATCCCCTTCTCCTCCTGCCCCCAATCCCTCCCAGCATCAGGGTCTTTTCCAATGAGTCAACTCTCCGCATCAGGTGGCCAAAGTATTGGAGTTTCAGCTTCAGCATCAGTCCTTCCAATGAACACCCAGGACTGATCTCCTTTAGGATGGACTGGTTGGATCTCCTTGCAGTCCAAGGGACTCTCAAGAGTCTTCTCCAACACCATTAGGCAAAGCCAAAACAGAAATATGATCAAGCAAGCAAATCTTTCTGAGTGCCGAACAATGTAAAGATAAAAGGATGCTGAGAAATCCAATGGGTCATGTTCTCAACAACACCCCTGCAACAAATGGCATAACAATTTTATAAAGCAAAAGATTTATCCAGAAAGTCACTGCTGGAGTCAATATTTTCCCTTGGGATTCCTGCATCCTACGTGACACTCATTTTTGTATTCATTCAACAAACCCTCCTTATACATCGCCTATGTGCCAAGTGCAGGGGACCCAGTGATGAACAAGATATAACATGGCTGCAAGAAGCCCATGACCTGATCTCTGGAATCTAGTGGGAGTAGGGTCAGACATACAGACAATGATCATGTTCTGAGACAATAGCTGTGGGTCCACGACCCCAGTGCAGAGGTTCTACCTCGTACACTGTGGTTGGGAATCTTGGTTTCAAAGAACAGAAATTCCCTGTGATAACTCACAGAAAAGGTGCTGAATCAGAATCTGCATGTTTACAAGATCTTAGGAGGTTCACATGAATGAATACTAAAGTTTGAGATGCACTGCTGTGGGACTTCAGAATTCTCTTTCTCTCTCTGTCTCACACACACACACACACACACACACACACACACACACACACCCCTTCCAATCTCTACTGGTCACAAACCAAGCCACAGAGCCCTGAATGACCCTCTAACTATGCCAGCCAATGCCACCATACAGCTATCCAGCTCATGCTGACAAGTAGCTCAAGTGACAAGAGTCTGAGAGGTTCTCCTTAGGCGGGGTGGGACTCTCCACTCCTTCCAACCTTCCCTGGCACCTTCCAAATCAATGAGACTCCCTGAGGTTTTTCCTGTGGACAGGGCTTCACTCAAGACAGCATGCTTCGGAAAGACAGAGGTATCCTACCCAACGGAGACATGCAGGTAAAGGGCTGTCACACACACTTTGTACAGAGGATGAGGCCTAGAAAGCAGCTCAAGATTAAAGAGAAAAATAGTAACTGCGCAAATGTATTGATCCCTTCTCCACCAGGCCCCACACGACATGTGCTGCCTCACTCCTTCACAACGGTGTCCCTGTTGGGGAGGGGCCACTGTAACTCTATCCCACAGGAGAAAACCAGGTTGAGCAAGGTGAGACAATCTGCCTAAGGTCACACAGCCCACAAGGGGTGCAGGCAGAGCTGTAAATCAAGTTTATCACTTTTCATGGTTAGACCAGGTTACAGAGAGAGGGAGACTGAAAAACAGTGGAGAGAGAAAAGGTGGTAGGTCCAGAGTCAGTCCTAAGGTCTGACGAGAAACAAGGAGACTCGTCCTTCAGTGCTCAGTGAAGTGAAGTGAAAGTCGTTCAGTTGCATTTGACTCTCTGCAACCCCATGGACTATATAGGAATTTTCCAGGCCAGAACACTGGAGTGGGAAGCTCTTCCCTTCTCCAGGGGATCTTCCCAACCCAGGGATCAAACCCAGGTCTCCCGCATTGCAGGCAGATTCTTCAACAGCTGAGACTACGACGGGCACGCAGGGCCCCCATGTTCATCCCGCCCCGTGCACATCCTCAGTCTCACCACCCACCATGCTGCTCTGGGCTCATGTGTCCCACAGCTGCTCCCTCCAGATGCTAGTCCCTCTGGGACCAGGGGCTGTGTCTGTTCACCTCACTCCACCAGCACCTGGAGCCATGCAGAGCTGGGTGTGAGCGGGAGCACAGCATCGCAGGCACTCAACGGTCCACGCGGCATTCTGGCCCTCAATAGGAAATCAGTTTCCAGCCTGGGTTTCAAGCAAGGAATGACTCTTCTCACCGGAGTGACTTTAAAATGCCTCTCCCTTAACATCACGGATAATGTCACACGCTGACATCATGCATCTCTTGATGTGATGCACGGAGAAGGACACAGCACGGCTTATGCGGGAATCCGGCCAAAATGGCTCACCTGAGTACAAGCAAGAGGCAGCAAGCGGATAAACCCATCCTGCATTTGCAAGCAGGACATGCTAGCAAACACCTGACCTGGGCTGTTTAAAGATGTGGATGGCCTGAAACACAGATACAGACACACACACATACACACATACGTACATATATACATATATACATACACACACATACCCACAGACATACACCACTCACACACAAACACACATATTGTTGTTCAGTCGCCCAGTCGTGTCCAACTCTCTGCGACCCCATGGACTGCAGCACATCAATAATATATATAATTAAATTTCATGAGTGTGGTCATTGCATTGTTGTCATGTAGGAGAATGCTCTTGATCTGAGGTGATACGTGATCAAGTGTTCAAGTGTCATAGTATCTACTAGTTACTCTCAATTTTTTAATAAAAATTGTATATGTGCATGCATGTATAAAGAGAGAGGTACAATGATGGAAAATACAAAATCAAATGGAAAACCATCTAGAAACTTCCCTGAGCAGACAAAACCAGTTTAGTCACACAAGCAAAGTTTCTTTTAGCTTATTTTGCAAGACTAACTTGACCTGGGTCATTTCTAGCTTGTGCCTCTGGAAATCATGAGTGAAACTTAAACTGTTTCCTGAGGTGAATACAAGGTGACCACTGGCCAATTCCCTATCATTTAATAAAAGCCTAATATAACAACCAATCACTGTGAAGAATAAACCACCACTGCTTTTTCACTTATAAGCTACTTCAGAACAATATACCCCTTAGCTTCATTCTACATTTTAGTTTGAATGCTCTTGGCTTGCAGAGTCTTTTTGGCATGTGCACAGTAAACTTGTACTAATTACTACTTTGGTGACTCACTGGTTTTGCTTCTGTTATTTCTAAACTTTTGACAAGAGAGATACCTAGAAGTGGAATTTCTGGGCTATATGGTCACAGTATGCTAAAGTTTGGGGTTTTTTTTAACTCCAAACTGTTTTTCCACAGCAACTGTACTATTTCACATTCCCACCAGCAATTCATGAGCATTCGAGCATTCCAATTTCTCCACATCCCCACCAGTGCCTGTTAGTGTTCATCTTCCTTATCACAGTCAACAAAGGTCTGTCTGGTCAAAGTTATAGTTTTTCCAGTAGTCACATACAGATGTGAGAGTTGAACATAAAGAAGGCTGAACGCTGAAGAACTGATGATTTCAAACTGTGGTGATAGAGAAGACTCTTGAGAGTCCCTTGGATTGCAAGAAGATTGAACCTATCAATCCTAAAGGAAATCAACCCTGAATATTCATTGGAAAAACTGACGCTGAAGCTGAAGCTCCAGTACTTGGGCCATCTGATGTGAAAAGCTGACTCATTGGAAAAGACCCTGATGCTGGGAACGATTAAAGGCAAAAGAAGAGGGGCCAGCAGAGGATGAGATGGTTGGATGGCATCACTGACTCAATGGACATGAATTTGAGCAAACTCCAGGAGACAGTGAAGGACAGGAAAGCCTGGCGTGCTGTAGTCCATGGGGTCACAAAAAGTCAGACCCAATCTAGCGACTGAACAACAACAAAAACAGCCATCCTAGTGCTATCTCAGGGTGGTTTTGGTTTGCATTTGCCTCATAGACTGATGATGCTGAGCATCTTTTCATATGCTTATTAGCCATTGGTATAGCTTAATGAAAACAGTTCAAAACCAGATCTTGATGATGGTCACACAACTCTGTATACTTACTAAAAATCACTGAATCGTGTCCTTATGTCAAGTGAATTTTATAGTATGTAAAGTATATTTCAGGCTTTCTTTGTGGTTCCTGGTGGTAAAGAATCCACCTGCCAATGCAGGAGACATAGAATCAATCCTCTGGTTGGGAAGATCCCCTGGAGAAGGAAATGGCAACCCACTCCAGTATTCTTGCCTGGGAAATCCCATGGACGGAGGAGGCTGGAGGGCTACAGTCCATGGGGTCACAAAAGAGACATGACTTAGTGACTAAACAACAACCACAAAGAATATTTCAGGGGAGTTTTTTTTCTTAAGGAGAGGGAAATAAATCAGTCAATACCATTTCCATCCCAGGAGAAGACTACAAAGCACTGATAACAGCAGTGCTATGGTAGCTGTGTTCTCAAAGACACCAATGATACCACTGAGAGGACTAAAAAGGGAGCCGAGTCCCCAGGCCTGGGAGATGGAGGGGTCCAAGCTGACTCCCTCCCTCAGCCACGGTCGGTAGCTGGAGGGTCTCATCAGCTCCTAAGTCCACAAGTGTAAAGTTAGCTGCATACAAGTCTCGCTAGAGGGCAAAAGTTTAACCATGTTCAACAAAATCTTATCATCATAACACCTTGAGTTGAATGTATGCCATCACATGTAAGTTGGGGGGCTGTGTGACCACCCCGAGCCCCGTCTTTTTTAATACTTAATTATTTTATTTTTTATTTGTCTGCTTTGGGTCTTGGTTGCAATATGTGGGATCTTTAGCTGCGGCGTGTGAGATCTAGTTGTTTCCTGACCGGAGATCAAATCCGGACCCCCCTCCCCATGTTGGGAACGTGGAGTCCTAGCCACTGGACCACCAGGTAACTTCTCTGTGCCTCATCTTTGAGAACAGTTTGACAAAATGGTTAAAACTCTAGCATCACACAGTCCCAAGTTCAAGTCCTGCCTTTCCACTAGCCATGTGACCCTCATCACTTCTCTGAGTCTCACTTTCCTTATCTCTAAAGAGGGTATAATCAATGTACCTACCTTATGGGGTGGCTGGAAGATAGAATGACACCATGCACGTTAAATTCTGGCTCAGAGCTCAATAGATAACAACCACCATCATTTATTGAAATAGTACCTGGAAGGTGCTTGGAGCCATGGCTGGACATAGTAAGGGGAAACAGATCAGTAATCCCAGGCTGATGCAGTCAAGATCCTGACTCACATCATGGGCAGAACCAGGGCAGCAGGCTCCCCTGAGAGGGTCTCATCTTAACAAGGTGCGAGCCTGCCGGGTCGTCCTGCCCCGCCAGCACAGTACCTGCCTCATGTTTAGGCTGTGCTGTGCTTAGTCGCTCAGTCGTGTCCGACTCTTTGTGACCCCGTGGACTGCAGCCCACCAGGCTCCTCTCTCCATGGGGATTCTCCAGGCAAGGATACTGGAGTGGGTTGCCATGCCCTCCTCCAGGGGATCTTTCTAACCCAGGGATTGAACCCAGGTCTCCCACATTGCAGGCAGATTCCTTACCATCTGAACCACCAGAGAACCCCAAGAAGATTGGAGTAGGTAGCCTATCCCTTCTCCAGGGGATCTTCCCAATCCAGGAATCAAACTGGGTTACTGCTTAACAAATGCTTGGTGGGTGAGCAATGGCTTCTGATACAGACATAAACAGCAGCTAATGTTTCTGTCGTTCTCGACACGTGTGGGGCAGTCTCCTGAGCTCATTTATTCCTCAACCACAGTCCTGCAAGGCCGTCCATTTTACAGAAGAGATTGCGTTTCCAGTGGATAGAGCAACTTGAAGAAAGACATGTACATCTACTAAATGCAGAGGTGACATGAGAACCAGATGGTATTGGACGCAAAACCACACAGGTCCCTTAACCATGGCACAGTCCTGGCGGCACCTCACTTCCTTCCTGTCCCCAAAGTGTGTCAGGCAGACACACTCCATGAATCATTCAGAACCATTTACCAGAACCTCCCCATGGAGGTCAGAACCCACAGCCAACAATATGCTTTGAGCCCTATTTCCCTCCAAAGTTATGAGCTTCCTGTCAAAACTCAAGAGCTGGTCTGAGTTTCTCATGACAAAAGGGCTCACAAGTTATTCTCCTCACCAGACAGCTGCTGTTTCCTAGTTAATTCTTTTTTTAAAATTAAAATTATTTTAATTGGAGGATAATTATTTTACAATGTTGCGATGGTTTTTGCCATACACCAACATGAATCAGCCATGGGTGCACACGTGTCCCCCCATCCTGAACCCGCCGCCTACCTCCCTCCCCACCCCATCCCTCTGGGTTGTCCCAGAGAACCGGCTTTGAGTACCCTGCCTCATGCATGGAACTTGCACTGGTCATCTATTTTTGTTTCCTAGTTAATTCTGACAGTGAGTGCAGACATTATGCACACACAGGGAAACAAAACCTCCTGAAAAAATTACTTTTCTTGAAAGTTTCTTGAAAGGCTTTCATTTCCTCTCACTCAAGCGGCAGTTTTATTAAAGCCAAATTACAGCACAGAAATGACTGTGGAGTGTACATCAGCAGATCAATTTATTTAATTAGCCTGGGTAATTATAGAGGAGTGAAAAATGCCTGGTAGTGGGAACAAATGCAGGGAGAATAGGAACTGGAGGGCGCTACACGTGTGCTCCCGGCCGGTGAGGGCTCTGCAGAGCAGGCTGCTCCCCCAGCCTCTGAGCGGTGCTGGAAGCGGGGACCACGGCAGCCACGGTCCAGCTCAGCTCCCGGGGTCTCCACCAGACCCAGAGATCCACAGCGGTGGTTTCCGAACCAGTCACAGGCTGGGAGGTTTTCTCTTCTTTCTTTCTGTCTTGTGATCAGATACACAAGGTTCAGTCTCTTAACAAAATTTCAGGTGTACAATATAGTATCTATAGGCACCACTTTGTAGACCAGATGTCTAGAACTTACTCATCTTGTGTAACTGAAACTTTCTGCCCACTGAACAGCAACTCCCCATTCCTCCTCCCCCAGCACCTGGCAACCAGCATTCCACTCTATGTAACAGAAAGTGGGGTCCGGCTCTTTGCCACTCAAAAGCCAATAAAGAGACAAGGTCAGTGGAAAGGAATGTTTGCTTTCTTTTGGAAGCTGGCAACCGGAGGGACGGGAAAGGCCAGACTCAAGAATCAGCCTGCCAAAGCAGGAGACTTGAGTTCGACCCCTGGGTCAGGAAGACCCCCTGGAGTAGGAAATGGCAACCCACTCCAGTACTTTTGCCTGGGAAATCCCATGGACAGAGGAGCCTGGTGGACTACAGTCCAAGGGGTCACAAAGAGTCAGACGGGACTGAGCGACTAACAGACACACAGACACACACACAGCCGCACTAACCATCAGTGGGCAAGAGGTTTGAGAGACAGAGGGAGGGGGCTATGCGCAGAAACAACACACTCAGCACTGACAGTCCTCGAAACTGGCCACGCGGTGGGCTGATCCGTGTCATCCTGATGGTTTTCAGTACAGTTAACCTTCAGTCCCAGGGTCGGCTTGCTCCCTTCTCTTGAGGGCAGTCCTTAGAACTGTGGCGACTTATGTCATGGCTACAG
Organism: Muntiacus reevesi; assembly: GCF_963930625.1. Taxonomy (NCBI): domain Eukaryota; kingdom Metazoa; phylum Chordata; class Mammalia; order Artiodactyla; family Cervidae; genus Muntiacus; species Muntiacus reevesi. The sequence goes on along the minus strand of NC_089250.1, from coordinate 183,584,200 downwards.
TCTGGTCATCACGCAGTTAACTTCTTCCACCTGGTGGGGGTTCTAGTATCGATAAGGCAGCTCCCAGGACAAGGCTCAGAACGTTACCTACAGCCCTCAAAAGGAATAAAGGTCTCTGACTATGCTTACTTACTAAACTATTATTGTTTTGTCCTTTTTGATTATTTTCCTTTGTTTCTGTATTTTCTCACTTCTCTGATTAAACATAGTCTCTGGCTAAAACTTTTCCACAGACAAAAGGCAGATGGAGGACATGGAGGGGAAAGACCGTTGGGTCCTGCTCCATTTCATCTGACTCTATGAGTCTGACTATTTTTGGCTCTATGTAACGTGGAATTATGCACCATGTGTCCCTCTGTGACTGTTATTTCACTCAGCATAATGTCCCCCAGATCCATCCATGTTATCACAAAGGCCGAGAATCCCTTCTTTTTGAAGGCTGAAGAATATTCTGCTGTAGACGAGTGTTGAGGAGAATGTGGAGAAATGGGAACCCTTGCTCCCTGTTGGTAGGAGTGTAAAATCCAGGTGCAGCTACTTGGAAAATAGTACTGAGGTTTCTCAAAAAATTAAAAATAAAACTACTATGTGATCCAGCAATCCTTCTTCTAGGACTTTATCCAGAAGAACTTAAATCAGGATCTGAGAGATATCTGCGCCTCCTTGTTCACTGTAGCACTCCTCACAACAGCCAAGATACAGGAACAACCTAAGTGTCCATCCACACATGGAAGGACAAAAGAAAAGCACCAGGAGTGGGAATTTTCACAAGCTGGCTCTCTACCCAGAAAGGAGCCTCCATTCCTAACCAAAGCTCAGAGAGCACACATCCATTAAACACATTTATTGAGTGCCTGCTGTCTGCATAATTACTTGTTCCACATCCGTCTTTACTGTCAAGCTGTGAACTCTGTATGAACAGGGACACAGAGGGGTTAAGGAAAAGTGAGATACAAGCTGCCAACCTGAGTCTGAACCCAAGCTCTTCCTACACGGGTGATCGTGGGCAAATTGCCAACGTCTGAGTGCCTCGGTTTCCTCATCTGTAAATGGGGCATGTGTCTACTTCATGAGGCTGTTGAAATAAAATATTCTTTGCAAAATGCTTAACACAGTGTCCGGCATATGGTGAGTTCTCAGTAAATTTTACCTGTTAATTTTGGTCATTAATATTATTCCAATGCCTAGCAATCAATATACATCCAATAAACATTTATTGTTGATGGACAGATGGATGATGGAATAGGATGGAATGAGATGGGTAGGTGAGTAGATGGATGGGTGGATAAATGAATGGGTATATGGGTAATAGATGAATAGATGATGGGGTGAGTGGATGGGTAAATGGATGGATGAACGGGGAATGGGATAGAATGGAATGAGAGAGATGGATGAGTGGATGGATGAATGGGCATATGGATGACTAGGAGAGTATGTGGGTGAATGGATGGATGAATGAATGAGTGAGTGGGTGGATGAAGGGTTGGGTGGGTGGGTAAGTGGATGGGTGAATAAATAGTAGTTTTTTAAGTTTATAGTGTCAATAAGAAGACAAACGACATGATCCTTGCCTTCAAAGATAGTTATCTAGTCCACATATCTAGTACTTTGTTACTTATAAAGTAGCATATTATAGTCTATCTGACATAGGCTAATAGTTCTATTTTAGAGGATAAAAGTATGGCTCAAGGAGGGTGCTCAATCAATGAGTATTTATTGAGAACCTATGTGTCACACACTATTCAACATGTACAGATTCAGCATCAAACTAAACAGACAAAATCCCTGCTTCCATGAGGCTTATACTCTATTTTGGAGAGACAGACAGTAACAGGCAAATAAGGAAAATACATATATGAAGAAACATGAAGGAGGAAGAGGAGTTACAAGGTACCAGGAGGTAGTTTCTTGTTTTTAACAATGCAGCCAGGTAAGGTCTCACTGAAAAGGTGCACTTGAGGAAAGACCTGAAGGAATGAGAGAGCGAGCCCAGTGGGGAAGAGCTTTCCAGGCAGAGGGAGCAGCCAGTGCAAAGGGCAGACTTCCACCACCCATGACAGGGCACTTGCCCTACGTCCAGTCCTGTTCCAAGTGCTGAACATGTGATCAGGTATTTAACCCTCACAACAGCTCCTGAAGAGGTGCTGTTATCACACTCACCTTGCAGGTGGGAAAACTGAGTAGCAGAGACACAAAGTCACTTGATGAAAGAGCTAGGACTAAGCTGAGGCAGCTTGGGTCCAGAGACCAGGCTCCATACTGTGATACCGTTGACAAGGTAGGGGTCACACCTTAGAAAACAGCAGAGCCAGGACTTGATCCACCCTCCCTGGCAGAGCATGTTCCACTCCACTTCAGGGCATTTAAAACCCAGGGGAGATGGCGGGACGTGCACAGGGGGAAAAGCAAATGACAAATGCAAGGGCCAAGCAGGAACACCAGACCGAGCAGGACCTCAGGAGCACCTGGTCAAAGGAATGAAAGGTCTCTGCTCTGGCTCTCACCCCTCTCTGCACGGTACCCTCCCCTTCTCATCCATCACATGACAGACATCCGATGCAGCCCTTGAGATGTGGTTCAAACGTCTTCACTTCCCCATAATTCACTACAAAATTAATTCCTCCCTCTTTTTTTCAATCCCATGACAATTTATATAATGATAATGATTTAAATCAGACACTTTCTGAGCACCGAAGATGTGCTGGGCATGTGCTCACTAATTCTCATCACAGACCTCCACAATGATACCATTTTTATTCTTCATCTTACAGTTGGGCATCCTGAGACCAGAGGCTGCAACCTGCAGGAGGTCACACACACAGACAGTAAGGACCCCATTCAGGACCTGACTTCGGTCTGCCTCTAGAACCCAGGAGCTCTGCAGACATAACACAGCTTGCCAAAGTGGTGCACATGCGTATCTGTCTCCTCTGCCACACTCTGGGTTGCTGGAAGGCATAGTCTTTGAGTTTCCCAATTCCAGCACTGATTCCAAAAGGCATCAATCAAGCATTTGGTGACTGTCCTCTAAACCACATTGTTTCACATGTCTTGAGAGAAGCAAGTTTCTCTGGTGTTTTCACACGGGCATAATTAGCACGGTTTCTCCCACACAATACAGTGGGGGAGCTTCCGGAAGTCCAAGCTCTCCTAAAATATCTCCCAGCAGCCCACTCATCATTCAAGTCTAGGCATTATGTCCAGGAGACCCCTTGCTAAACCATGAACCTGGAGGGGGGCAGGGTGGCGTGTGATATGCTAGCCCATCAGCTCCCAGCCAGCTCTCCCACACATCGGAAGGAAATTCCTCCTCTGACTGAGGGGCTAAATGCAGATGGTAATTAAATTTTCCTAATGCTCCTGCTTCACACGAACAGAAATCCTCTGCTGAGAGTCAGGGAGACAGACAGAGCTGTGCTTCATGGTTTGGGAGCTGTAGTCCCTCAAGGCTGTCTCAGCCCTTGGCCTTTGACAGAATCATTCAAAACCTGAGACTTGTCACATGGCAGATTTGAGTTTCCAAAGCCAGAGCTGCTAAGCCTCCTCAAGTCTCCAGAGACGGTGCAGAGCCCTTCTTTTGGAGCTGCTGGTCACCCCAGGCATCAGCAAGATAATGGTGTTGGGGGAAAAGGTGGATAGGAACAAAGCAATCAGGAGGGGAAAAACTATGCTTGTCCAGTAAGTCAGTGTGGACTGTCCATCCTACGCTTTGGAACAAAAATGAAGACAAAGGCCACACTAAAGGACATAACCAGCATCCTGCCCGCCACCAATCCTTTTTCTGTGCAGATGGTGGGGACAAGACATGGCATATTCTCTTCTCATAAGGCCAGTGCAAATCTCACCTGTTTCAGAATGGCCTCCATGACTCCAGTCCTGACCGAGAGCCTTTCCCTTCTGAAGACTCTGCTAGACAACTAACTTAGCAGCTCCACTGGGGTGCCTAACCAGCCTCTCAAACTGACCATGGTCAAAACTCCATATCTTCCCCCAAATGTCCCTCTTCCGGCCCCCTCTATCTTCATAAACGGGGCCACCATTCACCTCCTGGCTCAAGCAAGGCCAGCTGCCTAATTTGCAGGACGAAGCGCAAAATAAAGTGGAAAAGCCTCTGCTCAGAAATACTGTGAATTTCAAGATGTCAGCACAGAACATTAAACCAAGCACAGGGCCCCTGTCAGCCCTGGGCCCAGGCCACTGTACAGAAATTGCATGTCCATGAAGCTGGCCCTGGGCTCAAGCAAAAAAATCCTATGAGATATTTCAGTTTCTCTCCCCACGCCATGTCTTACCTATCAGCATGTGCTGTCAGCCCCAGTTCTAAATATATCCTGAACCCACCACTTTTCATCAGCTCCATGATGACTACCTCATTCTAGCCACCACGTCTCTCCTGGACAATACTGCAGCTACCTCCTAAGGGAGCACCCTGGTTCTCTTTCATCCCTCAATATCCAGTCTTCAAATAGCACCCAGTGCAACTGTTCAACATGAATCAGACCATGTCATTCCCCATGCAAAACTCTCCAGTTGCTTCCCATCCAGCTCAAAGCAAGACTCTCAACTCCTCACCATGATCTAAGAAGGCCTGCATGGCGTGTCCCTTGCCAGCCTCTCCAACCTCACCTCCCCATACCCTCCTGTCACTCACTCTGCTCCAGTTACCCTGACCTCCTTGTTGTACTTCTAATGCACTAGGTTTGTTCCTCCCTCGGGGTCTCTGTACTTGCAGTTCCCTCCACCTGGAACAATCTTTCCACAGACATTCATGAATGTTTTTGTTTATTTGGCTCCCTCATATCACACAGGTCTCTCCTCAACTGTCATCTTTTCTGAAAAGATATCCCTGAAACCTTGTCTAAAATAGCCACACAGCTCCCTCAGTTTCCTCCCACTCATCCAGCTGTACTTTTCTCCTGAACACTTGTCACTACCTGGAATTATATAATTTGCTTGTTTTTGCTTGTTTGCCATTTTGTCTCCCACTCTAAAGTAGGAATTTGATCTGTCTTGTATATGCATCACTGTGTCACCAGCACCATGGACAGTGCTTGGCACCCGGTAAACATTCTGTGTGAACTGATTAATCATTGGACTATTAGTTGCTGCTATTTAAACTATTAGGTGCTGGTCCATGTTTATATGCTTGATTTATATCAATTTTAAATTCTCCAAGCCAGACTTTCACAGTATGTGAACCGTGAACTTCCAGATGTTCAAGCTGCATTTAGAAAAGGCAGAGGAACCAGAGATCAAATTGCCAACATCTGTTGGATCATCGAAGCAAGAGAGTTCCAGAAAAACATCTACTTCTGCTTTATTGACTATGCCAAAGCCTTTGACTATGTGGATCACAACAAACTGCTCAAATTCTTCAAGAGACAGGAATACCAGACCACTTGACCTGCATCCTGAGAAATCTGTATGCAGGTCAGGAAGCAACAGTTAGAACAGAACATGGAACAACAGACTGGTTCTAAATTGGGAAAGGAGTATATCAAGGCTGTATATTGTCACCCTGCTTATTTAACTTCTATGTAGAGTACATCATGAGAAACGCTGGGCTGAATGAAGCACAAGCTGAAATCAAGACTGCTGGGAGAAATATCAACAACCTCAAATAAGCAGATGACACCACCCTTATGGCAGAAAGCGAAGAACTAAAGAGCCTCTTGATGAAAGTGAAAGAGGAGAGTGAAAAAGTTGGCTTAAAACTCAACATTCAGAAACCTAAGATCATGGCATCTGGTCCAATCACTTCATGCAAATAGATGAGGAGACAGTGGAAACAGTGGCAGACTTTATTTTGGGGGGCTCCAAAATCACTGCAGATGGTGACTGCAGCCATGAAATCAAAAGACACTTGCTCCTTGGAAGAAAACTTATGACCAATCTAGACAGCATTTTAAAGAGCATCAACATTACTTTGCCAACAAAGGTCCATCGAGTCAAAGCTGTGGTTTTTCCAGTAGTCACGTAATGATGTAAGAGTCAGACTATAAAGAAAGCTGAGCATGGAAGAATTGATGCTTTTGAACTGTGGTAGTGGAGAAGATGCTTGAGAGTCCCTTGGACTGCAAGGAGATCAAACCAGTCCATCCTAAAGAAAATCAATCCTGAATATTCACTGAAAGGACTGATACTGAAGCTGAAACTCCAATACTTTGGCCACCTGGTGCAAAGAACTGACTCATTTGAAAAGATCCTGATGCTGGGAAAGATTGAAGGCGGGAGGAGAAGGGGATGACAGAGGATGAAATGGTTGGATGGCATCACCGACTCAATGGATATGAGTTTGAGTAAACTCCGGGAGTGCTGCAGTCCATGGGGTTGCAAAGAGTCAGACACAACTGAGTGACTAAACTGAACTGAACTAGTGGAATTTTCCTAGGGGCAAAGCCAGTACACATCTCTAAAACCTTTACATCACTGACCTCAATTCCACCCATAAACTAGATGCTTCATGAATGTGTTCATTGACTATTACCAAAAATTTCTCCAGGAGTTGAGGAATGACAAATGCCAGCACTCCCAATTATGTGCCTGTGGCAGGCATCACTAACATATCACAGAATTCTTTCCCACTAAGCCTATACACAGTCTCAGAATCCTTCTCAAAAACAGCCTTCCAGGAAACCTTAACTAATAATAAAAGTTTATGCTTAAAGCAACATTTTTATCACCATTATATGACCTCAATGATAGGAAGAAAAAGATTTGAAAATCACTACTCTGGTCCAATTGTCTCCCTCCACCCCACTTTTTAATAATCTACTTAATAGTCTGAAGACAGTACATTAATCCAGCCACACAATGTACTCTGGGTTTATGGGCAAACACAGAAAACCCTGTATGTGGAAAATTGCCTTTTGTCATAATTCAATCAAGAGTAAGTTAGACCTTTGCAGAAGAAATGCATGTAAAACAGAATACCAGGAAAAAGGAGGACAGATTAAAGCCCAGATTCCTCTGTTGTTGTTCAGTCAGACAGTCATTTCAACTCTTTGTGACCCCATGGACTGTAGGTCCTTCACTGTCTCCTAGAGTCTGATCAAATTCATGTCCATTATTTTAAGGTAATTCAAATCTAGTCTCGTGTTGATTTAACTGACACTGCTCACTGGGTAAACAGGCCATTTACCTTTCTCTATGCATTTCTTAACAGCTTGAAGTTTAAATCTGGCACCACTCCCAAGGTCTGATGAGATTCCCAGGGTCACCTGAAATTTGGGGTATGGGTCCTCACTTTCAGCCTCCTATCATCCTACAGCCTCCTTGGGTCCTGTGGCTTCTTCTGAGCCCCCAGGCAAGGAAAGGTCTCCTACTTGGCTCCCAGAGCATCCTTGTCTTAGCTTCAAGGCTCCACACTGGAAGGTTTGACATCAACTCTGACCCATTTTCTCTGGCCATTTTTCTCTGAGGACTCACTACCAAGGCTGGCTCTAGCCTTTGGAGACATCTAAATTCTCCACCAAAACCTAACTGGAGATTGGTCTCTTAATGATCACTGCCTTTGTTAAGGTCATTTTAGTTAAAAGTGATGGATGTACACATAAACTGGTTTAAACTCACATTTTATTATAATATAATGAGGTCTTCCCAACCCAGGGATTGAACCTGGGTCTCCTGTACTGCAGGCAGATTCTTTACAGCCTGAGCCACCAGGGAAGCCCAACAGTAATTATAACACACTAAATATTACAGTAATATCTTATCCAACCCAGTGGCAGGAGGAGCATACAGACGCCAGGGGAAGCTGTCATCAAAGTTACTCTCACCATCTCTCTGGGATCAAACGACCTTAGTTTCTGCTTCTCTCTCCAGGTCTGCTTCATCTTCTTTCTGCAAATCAGTTGTCCCCATCTCTCCTTGACAAGAAATACCCAACTCACAGCTCTCCAGTTCACACAGAGAAGCAATGGTGGAAATTAACAAGCATGCCTAGTACCCAATTATAAATTCCCAGGAGACAGAATCTGATTGGCCCAGATTTGGTTATGTGCTCATCTCTTATCCAACCAGCTTTGGCCAACTTTTTCTCCATGGGAAAAAAAAAAATGACTACCAAGGTCTACCATGAGGTTTTCTGTTCTCAGAGAAGAAGAGTTGTTACCTGTGAAGACCCTTCAAAAAGGGTTAGTAACAAGCACAGTATCCAGCACCATCATCTCCAAAGCTTCTCAGCCTGTGTCACACTCTTTCCTTAAAAGAAGGCTATAAATTATTTATATTCTAAAAATTCATCCCCTTCTTGCCTTCCCAGTGATTCTATCTTCAGTCAGCAGGCCACTTCTGGTTCTCAACTATGTAGTCAGGCACAGAGCTCGTGAGCCTAAAGAAAGTTCCATCTCCTCCAGAATCATATTATCAATGTATCCTTTAACTTACATAACAAAGGAGTAAGATGATTCCTAAACCAGATACTCAAGGATATTTATTAGGCAAATATTTATTGAGTACATAACTCTATACCAGATAATGTTCTTGGAGTCAGGCTACAACAAAACTAACAGAGATATTAGGTTGCATAGTCCGATGAGGGGCTCTTTTTAATTTCTGCACTCACTTATGCAAGAAAAGAAAGACTTTAAAGGGTCTACAAACTAATCCATGCATGTATGCTAAGTCACTTCAGTTGTGTCTGACTCTTTATGACCCTATGGACTGTTGGAGAAGGAAATGGCAACCCACTCCAGTATTCTTGCCTGGAAAATCCCATGGACGGAGGAGCCTGGTGGGCTACAGTCCATGGGGTCGCAAGAGTCGGACATGACTGAGCAACTTTACTACTTACTATGGATTGTAACCCTCCGGGTTCCTCTGTCCATGGGATTCCCTAGCCAAGAATACTGGAGTGGGTTGTCATGCCCTCCTCCAGGGGATCTTCCCAACCCAGGGATGGAACCCACAGTTCTGTCTCCTGCATTGGCAATGGGGTTCTTTCCACTAGCACCACCTGGGAAACCCCCAAATAATCCATACACGTAGCAAATCACTTTGTCTGAAGACATTCTGAAATCAGAATGAACTGGTTAAATCTGACACATGCATTCATCAATGTCCAGGAGCCCCCCGCCCCCACCACCAGCCCCAGGAAAGGAGAGTGATCTTTAGGAAAACTCACCATGACACATTTACAAAATAAAAATTACATATCTTAAACACATCCCAATAGGCCATCATTCTGAAGTGGTAAAAGGAGAGTTTCTTCAGACCCGGTCGACAGCCCCACCAGCCAATACCCAGTGAGGGGAGGTTCTGCCATCACCTGAGCCATCTGCTCCGTCTAAACCCCGGACCGTCGAGGCAGCTGCTTGCCGGTCAGCCATCTCCTCGGCTCTGCAGAGTGCTCCTCTGCTCCCCACCCACGGGGAGAGCAAATAGCAAGAGTCTGGCTGCCTTTCTGCAGCTGGGCTTGGAAAAAGCAATTAATTTGGCACCTCTTAAATCTCCCTGCGCTCCAGCAAGGAAGGTACTTATGGTTGTAGGACTCAGCCAGTGAGAGAAGAGAAGCCATCTCATACATCCCCGGTGGAAGGAGGAATCTATAAATCCATTAGCTCTGGCATCTGAGAAGATAAAGCAGTCTTTTAGAAAGCTGTGAGCATGTTTAAAGTCCACCTGAGAATCGTGAGAGAAGGCAAGACTGGCCCAGGAGCACGTGCCTATAGGAGAGGGGTCGACCCGTCCAAGCCCTGCCAGCTGCTGGAGACGGCTGCGCCCCACAGGAGGGTTATGCTCCTCTCTCAGCTTCACGAATGAGCCATCACTGCCCATCCCCAAGGGCAGCCAGGCACACCTGCTTCACAGAGGAAGGCGGAGACAGAGGTTGCCTCCCTACCCAAGAAGCTGCAGGACCAGGGGTTAAGCTCTCCACAGTGCTAACCGATGACAGTCCACACGTATGGAAGCCAACTGCGAGCATGGAGAAAGACTGGCACCTCCATGCATGATCTCATCCAACCCTCAGAACAATCCCATAAGGGAACTCTGGTATCATCTCTGGTTCACAGATGAGAAAACTCAGCACTCAGAGGGGTGCTAGTTTGCCTAATGTCACACAGACAATAAAGAACAGTCTCCAGGGCCTGTATGAACTGAGAAACGGTACGGCGTCACTATCTGGAAATGCCCAGGAAGAAACGCCCATCTTCAGCCTCCCTTGTTGTTAAGTCGCTAAGTCATGTCTGACTGTTTGTGACCCCATGGACGGTAGCCCGCCAGGTTCCTCTGTCCATGGAATTTTCCAGGCAAGAAAAATGGAGTGGGTTGCCGTTTCCTTCTCCAGGGGATCTCCTGTCCTGCACTGGCAGGCGGATTCTTTACCACTGAGTCACCAGGAAAGCCCCCTAACTCCTGCCCAATTCTGGGGTCTCAGTGCTGCCCCTTCTGTCGGAGAGTGGTAGGACAAGCATTCTGATCCTGGTTCTCAGGGTCCCTGAGATAAATTTCCAGCGTCTTAAAGGAAAGACAAGCCCTGACCCAGGAGAACACAGCAATGAGAAGTTCACACACTGGACCACATCTTGGGTTAACTCCTTCCTGTGGTACCTTGGGAAAGTCACTTAGCCTCTCTGAACCTCAGTTTTCTCACCTGTAGAATGGGGCTAATGATAACCTATACAACCCAGTCTTGCTTGGAGGATTACATGAAACAAGGAACGCCAAGACCTTGGTAGAGTGCCTGGCTTCAAAGAAGAGTTCATAGATGGTGAGATATTATCATCAACATCATGATCAACACCCCAGAGTTTCCACAGTCTGAGGACACCCTATGAAAGGATCTACTCACTCACTCATACAATAAACACCAACTAAGTGCCAGGCAGTATTGCTGACTCCTCTGGACACAGCAATGAGTGAAGAAGATGCAGGCTCTGCCCTCTCCAAGGGCATCTAGTGGGGTGACCCCCACCCCCAGTAAAACACAAGCGCTTTTCCATTTTATCTCCTAATCTGGTCACTAATGTACAATGGAGAAAATGGAGGTGACTGCACAGCCACTGCCACCAACGTCTCAAATGACCAGGAAAACCAGCCCCACATTTCCCCTTCTTCGATCTAAACCCCTAGAATGCCCAGAAGCCCCCAGAGCTGCACCACTGTCCCATACCAGCAAGCCATCCAGTCAGCAATTCAGCCAACAAATACACCAAAAGACTAATATCTGTGAAATATAGTGAATTCCCTTGAATCTATAAGAAAAAAGGAATTTCTTTTTAAATGATAATAAGGTAAACTGGCAGTTTAGTGGGTAGAAAACAACAAAAAAGGTAAGAAATTTATAAATTTATAAAGAAATTTATAAAGCAAGTTTGTGAGGAAAGAGACACTCCAAACGCTGTTGGTAAAAGCAGAAATTGAAACAATTTTTGGAAGGCACTTTGACAGAGCTTATCAAAGGGAAATTGTACAAACCCTTTGACCTCGCAAAATAAGTCACTGGGTATCTATCCTATACGAAAATTAAAAACAAGTGAACAAACCTATTCCTTCGATGCTCTTCATTAAAGCCTCATTTATAATAGCAGAAACAAAATTAAAAAACAGGCTAATATTTACCAACAGAAATGGTAAAATAAAGTTTAATGTATTTATTCACACAATGCAACACTATGCAGCTGTTTTAAAAAATGTATCAAGTTCTTTGAGAAAGAAGACTACAATATACTGTTTGTGGAAAAAACAAATGGTAGAATAATATGGATGATACCAGCTTGTTTTTCTAATTGTGTGTTATGTTGGCACAGAAAAAAGTCTAGAAGGATCATATAGAATTGTTACAAATGGTTACTCTGACAGGTGGAATTTGCTGGAAAATAGGGAGAACTTTTAGTTCTTACCTTCTACACTGCTGAATTTTCCAAAAAAATTACAAATTAATATGCAGCAATCACAGTTTGAAAACATATCTTTAGTAAATTTACTAAAAATCATTGAATTGTACAGTTAAAATATGCTAATTTTACAGTACATAAATCAGGGACTTCCCTGGTGGTCCAGCAGCTAAGACTCATTGCTCCCCGAACAGGGGGCCCATGGGCTTCTCTGGCGGCTCAAACAGTCAAGAATCTGCCTGCAATGCAGGAGACCCAGGTTCAATCCCTGGGTGGGGAAGATCCCCTGGAGAAGGGAATGGCAACCCACGCCAGTATTCTTGCCTGGAGAATCCCACAGACAGAGGAGCCTAGCAAGCTACAGACCACGGGGTCACAAAGAGTCAGACATGACAGCGACTAACATATACACAGGCTCGATCCCAGGTCAGGGAACTAGATCCCACGCGCCACAACTAAAGATCCCGCACATGGCGACGGAGATCCCATGTGCCACAACTAAGACCCACCACAGCCAAATAAACAAATATTTTTTTAAAAAGAAATCACGTATGTGTTCAATGTTCAATATTTACTCAGTAATTATTATGTGCTGGACTCTCTTCAAGGGTTTGAGGGAAGAATAGTAAATAAGACAGAAGCAATCCTGGCCCTCAGGAAGCTTGTGTTGCCACGGGAAACACTTCACTGTATTAAAATTATCGTCTATTATATTATTTTATTCTATGTGCAGTCTTAGATACATAAGATACATATTGGGAAATAAATATGTATCTCTTAAGCACACGGCCATGCTTGGCATACTAGGACATAAGAAGACACAGAGGATGATAATCACATCTGACTCCTGAAAAGCACATCTCAGTTTCTGGCAACCCAGCAGCCATCCAGTAAGTAAGGCATTCACCCCTGCTCACAACCTGGGGAGACAAATGCGTCAAAGGTTGTGCCACTGAGACGAGAAGAAAATCACATCCCAATTAGATGTCACCAGCACCTCCCAGTGAAATGCCAAGTGTGTGGCCCAGAGAACAAGCTCATTGTGGACACAAGGACCCCAGGAAGCCTCAGGGTAGGAGGCTCAGGGGCTGAGAGGGGTCTGTCCCAAGGGGAATGAAAAAGGAACGTCTGTCCTAGGCCAAAACACATGGAGGGCCTCAGATTCAGACTTTTGATATCGGCTCCAAGTTCGATTATACAGAACCACCAAGATCAACGGACAGTGCTGAGAAAAAAACGATTTCATCATTCAACTTTAACCTGTGTCCTGTTGTCAGACCACACTCTGAACTGACTTTTACTTAGGAACCATAAAATTACACTGTAAGAACAGTTGATGGTTTGTGTGCATGGTGAGTGTGCATATGTGAGTGTGTATTTTAAGTGTAACTTAAAATACACTATAGTTTCTTTAATCCCATTTTTAAATTATTTCTTCTCCTTCCTTCCTTCCTTCCATCTCTCCTTCTTTCCTCCCTTTCTTCTTCTTCTTCATTAATTTACTAGAATCCTCCAAACCTAGACACGGCCCAGACACTTTTATTCATGTGTTTGTTTTGCTCAGTAATGTCCAACTCTTTGCGAACCCATGGGCTGGCTGTAGCCTGCCAGGCTCCTCTGTGCATGGGAATTCCGAGGCAAGAATACCAGAGTGGGTTGCCATTTCCTCCTCCAGGGGATCTTACCTGAATTCTTTACCACAGAGCCACCTGGTAAGCCGGGCCCAAACACTGCCTGACCCCTGTGAGAAGCTCTAGACCTGAGTCAGCCCTCAAGAGGGGAGAAGGACATACACTTAGGGACTTGGCTCCTCCCTGAGGAGCTCTAGGGCCCCTTGAGGCATTTTTGCATCTTTGGGACTTCTAACCAAAACCAGAGAAGTCAGAGAAGGGGTAGATCCAGTGAGAAGCATCTGTCTCATTGTTTACATAGTCAGGGAATCAGCAAACTCATCCTGTGAATGGCCAGACAGGAAATACTTCAAGCTTTGAACCAGATGGTGTATATGTCAATCACTCAGCTCTACCTTGGACTTGAAAGCAGTCATACATGACATGCAGATGAATGGGTGGTGTGGTTGCATTCTAATAAAACTTTATTTATAAAAAATGGCCTCAGATCAGATTTGGCTCACAAATCATAGTGTGCCAAACCTTATGTTTAATGCTCAATTTAACCTTTCTAATGTGGTTTACTGAAAGAAAGTCTGTCTCTACCTGGCCTCTTAGAAACAGGAAGTAATTGTGCTAGTTTATTTACACCAACCCGGGGGTCAGGCCATAACTATAAAGAGGTTGATAACAAAGGGCAGGTAACACACATAGAAATGAGACTCTGCAGGATTCCCTGGCAGTCCAGTGGCTAGGACTCCACACTTTCACGGCTGAGAGCCCAGGTTCGCTTGCTGGTTGGGGAACTAAGATCCCACAAGCCTCTCAGCAACATCAAAAAAAAAAAAAAAAAAGAAATGAGACTCTGGATGATCTTAGTGATAAGTTAAAGGCATCTTATATTAGTTTGATTAAATAGATACAGATTAATTCTCCCCTCCCCTTGATATTCTTACTTGTTATATTTCATTGCATCTATGATGTCGTCGGTTTTAAAATGCAGTATTATTTTAGGAACCATCAAGAGAGACAAAGCACTGACAATCAGACTACGACATGTCACCATGATTTGAGACACATATATATAAAAATGAAGGGAGGTGGCGGTACATCCTAGAAGCACTGAAATATGGCACGTTCTTCCTTGAATACAAATTTAGTGACCTAGACTTACATCTCCTTTTTTAAACAGCTTTACTGAAATATATTAATAATTCATGCACCTTACAAGTCATCCCTTAAAGTGGAAGATTCAATGGCTTTTAGTGTAGACACAGATTTATGCAACCATAATCACAATTAATTTTAGGATGTTTTCATTACCCCCAGAAGAAATTCCGTACTCGTTAGCCATCACTTTCCAATCGCCCCATACCCCATCCTTGTTGCTGTTGGTTGTGTTTAGTCGCTCAATCATGTCTGACTCTCTGTAACCCCATGGACTGTAGCCCACCTGGCTCCTCAGTTCAAGGGGTTTCCAGACAAGAATACTGGAGTGCGTTGCCACTTCCTCTTCCAGGGAATCTTCCCGAGGTAGGGATCGAACTCGCATCTCCTGCACTGGCAGGTAAATTCTTCACCACTGAACCACATGGGAAGCCCACCCTTAGCCCTAAGCATCCACTAGTCTCTCTCTCCATTAACTGATGAATGAATAAACACAAGATGATGAAATACTATTCGACCATGAAAAGAGATAAAATTCTGATACATGCTAAAATGGATGAACCCTAAACACATGATGCTGAGTGAAAGAAGCCAGACGCGAAAAGCCACATGGTATATGATTCTACCTAGATAAGATGTCCAGAACGCATCTCATTTTTTATGTACTCAATCCCAAACTAAATTCTACAATGAGAAACAGTTATAGAACCATGACATAACATATGCCACTTACTGGTGCAGAATCAACCTATAGACTGTGAAGAGAAGATAAATGCTATGGCAAACCTCACTAATGAAAGTAACAGAAGGCAGACTGAAGAGTGCAGGAGAGGTGGAAGGAAAGGAGAGACACTAATTCCCTTGCCTTGCCTAGTACAGAGTCAAGAAATACTGGCTGGTGTTAATAAAAAAACAGAGTGTGTTGTTTCAAGCTATAAAATTAATCATTAGAAGAGAGAGACCACGTGCCACAATGGGAGAGTTCTTGAGCCGCAACGGAAGGTCCAACGTGACACAACAAATACCCCTCACACCGCAACTGAGACCCAGTGCAGCCAAATAAACAAACTAAAGGAAGAAAAAGAGAGATAAATACGAGGGTGGGAGGAGACGTATAGGGCGGGGCATGAGCTAAGGCTATAACTTTCATTTATTTATTTCTATTCATTTCATTCATTTCACAAATATTTATCCTGGAGGCACAAGGTGCAGGGTCAGTTAAAAAAAAAAAAAACTTAATGATAAAGAAACAGGAGTATAAGGAGGTCTATAAGTTTAGACCTCCAGAACAAGTAAAAACAGAAGGGGTTAAAAAGCAGTTACTGAGGAGTAAGATGACAGTCATAGAATGTACAGGTGAATGGAAGGGGCATTTACTTTACTCCTCCATAGCATTTGAGTTTTTATCACCATGTATGGGTGCTATTGTTATAATAAAAGAAAACAAATGTATGTTTATACATATACTATTAAGTATGTAGTAACATATAATTATGTAGTAACATATAATTATATGCAATAATTATATAAATATAAATTTCACAATCATTAATTATAATATATAATCAATTTCTTTGGATCTTAAATGCTTTTCTGGCTTTTAAAAGCCTCCTGTTAAGAGGAAAATGCTCCTGAATCAGTGACAACCTAAGTGTTGTCATGTGTGTGTTTGGTCATTGAGTCATGTCTGATTGTTTACGACCCCACGGACTGTTGCCCGCCAGACTCCTCTGTCCATGGGATTTCTCAGGCAAAAATACTGGAGAGGATTGCCATTTCTTCCTCCAGGGGATAATCCCAACGCAGGGATCGAACCTGCATCTCCCGCATTGTAGGTGGATTCTTTACCGCTAAGCCATCCAGGAAGCCCCAAGTGCTGTCATGTAACACCTAAAAGTGGCTCTGCTCAAAAGGAGCCAAGAAGAAAGGTGGAGTTTTGCAGGAGTCAGACACAAGGAGGAGAAAGGAAACCCCAAAGACACCCTGCTCCCAAGTCCATTTGACAAAGGCTGACCCTGGTTTGGGGTTAATTTGAGTCTTTATTTTATATTCAGAGACCTAAAACCCCTCCCCTAGGACCTGATATCATGGGGGGAAAGTTAAGAGTTCCCACCTGAAGTTTACAGAGGTGTTTTGATGGAAGGGAGGAATTTGCAGATCCCACTGGGGTAAGAGGGTGGTACATGGAGTAGCCCTGATTATAGCCTGTGGGCCAACGGCTCCTCCTTCCAGGTGGGTGTCATCTCAGTGCCTCCCCAAAGGCCATCACCTGAGTTGCTGAGAGCCTGTGATGGATTGCAGTCACAGCTCCACCTCTTCATCCTGTCCTGCGGCCATACCCTTTGGCCATGGCTTTGTAACTTCTCTCACTAAAGAGGGTGAAGCTTATTTCTCCACCCTTGACTTGAGTGTGGCCATGTGACTGGCTTTGGCCAATGAAATGTCAACAGATTTGATGTCACCAAAGGCTTGAAAAGAGTTAATGTGACTGGGCTCTGCTACTACCATGAGAAGCACATGCCAGTCTACTGGCCCCAGAACAGCCTGGGAGACAGGCAAAGGTGTGGAACAGAACAAATGCCCAAGCCAAGCCCCACCTGGATGACCTCACCCAACTGGACCCTCACATGCACATGGGAGGAACTGGAATCAAGGCATGGCCTCATCTCTACCTGGGTTTCACATCTCCCCCTCTGATTCCTGATGTAGGAATCTGATTGGCCCAGCTTTAATCTCGTGGCCAGTCTTGGGCCAATCAGCTGAGGCCAGGGGGTGGGCCTAAGCAGCCAGCTGGCAGCTCAGCACAAGCCTGGGACCAGTTAAGACTAAGAAGAGCCGGATGTTTCCATGTTACACCTGCCATGTGCAGATGTGGGGCTTCTTGGACCTGAGAAATTATGTTTGACTGAATTAAACAGCTTAGAAATCCAGAATCACATTTATTTAGAACTTGAACAGTATTACAAGAATCTGAATGGTATTTCTCACCTTTATTTAAAAACTGGGGCTTCCCTGGTAGCTCGGCTGGTAAAGAATCCACCTGCAATGGAGGAGACCCCAGTTCGATTCCTGGATCAGGAAGATCTGCTGGAGGAGGGATAAGCTACCCACTCCAGTATTCTTGGGCTTCCCTAGTGGCTCAGCTGGTAAAGAATCTGCCTGCAGTATGGGAGACCTGGGTAAAACTAGCTTCTGCACACTTCAAAGTTATTAATGTCAACTGGTTTGACCAATAACCACCATTTGAGCCTTACCATTAAATTTTGTAACTAACAAAAATAAATAAATAGCCTAGTAAAAGCTCTGTGGTCTGGGTCTCTGGGCATTATCAATTCTTTGCCATCAAGACAGTTTTCTTTGAAGGCACTGTATTAATTTGCTAGGGCTACCGTAACAAAACATCACAGGCTTGGGGCTTAAATAACAGACATTTACTTTCTCACAGTTCTGGAAGCTGGAAGTTCAAGATTAGGGTATCAGCAGGGTTTTTATGATAAGCCCTCTCTCCTTGGCTTGCAGACAACCACCTCGCTGAGTCCTCACACCGTCTTTCCTCTGCATGTGCCTCCCTGGTGCCCTTGTGTGTCCATATTTCCTCTTATGATGACACCAGTCAGATTGGGTTAGGGCCCACCCTAACAGCCTCATTTTAACTTAATTACCTCATTAAAGGCCCTGTCTGCAGATACAGTCACACTTGGACCCTGGTTCAGGAATTGGAGCTTCTACATATAAATTAGGGAGGTTGGGGGGGAACACATTCAGCCCGTCAGGCTTTAATTTAGCTGAGAAATCACTGGTCCTGGTGCCTGACTCCTAACCAATGTTGGGCTATGTTTGCCTACTTTCTGGTCCCCACACAGGGCCTTCAACTCTTCTGAAATCTTTCTCCAGCCCCTATGAGTCTCCTCATTCCTAGATATAACCACAGGCAGGAAGATGTAAACCCAGGGAAGGATGACACTATTCCTAAGCTTTACTTCCAAGTGTATCTAGTCACAGGCCACAGCAGCTTAGAAGGAGAAGTTTTAACTATGGATAAAGCTGCCAGTGGCTTTATGAGGGGTGCTAGGAAGGAAATTATCTTCTTGGATTTCATTTTGGTTTAATGAGTTTAGAGACTCTTGTTCTGCAAAGTAGGGCAGCTCACAGCTGAGACCAGGGATTTGGGTAGGGGGACGCAGCTCTGCTGTTTCCAAAGTTAGGAGTCTTGCGCCCCTGCATAGGGTGAGGAGGTGGGGGGAGGGTGTCTGCCAATCAGGGTCCCAGAAACCAACTGAGAAGGCTGGGGTATTTCTGAGGGCTAAAATTAAGCAGTGACAGCTGCGACGTTAACATTCGCGTGTTTCAGAGCCAGGCAGTGTCAAGACTTGAATTAAACCAGTGAATGCTCTTTTAATTGGACCCAGCTTGAGATGATTCTGATCATTTCCTGGAACCGAAAGCTTATGTCCTATTTTAAACCCGGACTCTTAAGAGAGTGGTCTTCAAACTTCCTCCAACTTCAGGGTCCTTCGTAACGACTCAGGAAGCTGTTCCCTGTGTCCCTGGGCCCCGCCCCACCCAGGCAGGCCCAGATCCTGCAGACTGGGGCAGGGTCTCATCCCTAATTCCTAAAGGAAATCAGTTCTGAATATTCATTAGAAGAACTGATGCTGAAGATGAAGCTCCAATACTTAGACCACTTGATGAGAAGAACTGACTCACTGGAAAAGACTCTATTGCTGGGAAAGATTGAAGGCAGAAGGAGAAGGGGATGACAGAAGATGAGATGATTGGATGGCATCGCCGACTCGATGGACATGAGTTTGAGCAAGCTCTGGGGGTTGGTGATGGACAGGGAGGCCTGGCATGCTGCAGCCCATGGGGTCACAAAAAGTCGGACATGTCTGAGCAACTGAACTGAACTGAGGGTATGTTGATGTAGGGGTGTCCATAACCCAGACTTTCAGGTTCTCCAGATGAAAACTTATTCAATGACTACTCAGAATCTGCCATCCCCAGTTCTTTCATAAGGAACAGTAAATGTTCTTCTCCTAGATCAGGCTCCTGTCCCCAGCATTTCCTATTCCCTGCCCTCCTTTGACTTTTCCCGCAGCACTTAATCACTCTCTAACATACTTCAACAATCAAGGTCTCCCCACTTCAGAATATCTGCTTCACAAGGCAGTGATTTTTTTTGTTTTTGTTCATGACGGCACCCTCAGTTCCTCACACAGTGCCTGGTACATGATACTCTCTCAACGTTGCTAGATGAATGAATTAATTAATATCTGAGTCCATGCTGTGCTTTCTGCTGAGATATAATATTAATCATCTGGATGTCTGATATTAAAATGGAATTAGCAGATAGTGCCTAACAGGCAGAAAACTTTCTTGTATCAATATTTTCCCTCCCCCACCTGCTGCCAGACACCATCATCATCAAGGCTTTACAGTTCTGAATTAACAGACTGCTTCGAAATGTTTCTCTTTTTAATGGAGACGGATTGCCTTCGCTAAACAGACATGCCTACAGATGTCAGCGGAGCCACAGCCCTCTGAAACCTGGCCAGGAAGAGTGAGGGCCGTCTGACTTTCGTTTTCTGTGATGTAAGGTCCAGAATGGGGGTGGAAGGCCTGGACATCAGGGAGTCTGTCTAGTAACGGCCAATTTCAAATGCCAGAGGAGAGGGAAAGTCCTTATTGAACAAATAAATGTAGCGGAAACATTGTCCTCCTGAGTTCCTATAACTTCTCCCTATCCTCAAGTGTGTGAGTGGGGCTCAAAGTGCTCAGAAGGAACTTGGAAAATTGCTTTGTTATTGTCGGTGCTGATAAGACCTTTGTGTGAGCCTCTCTAAGTCTATCTGGTGGGAGAATGACCTGACTCCCATGTCTATGCCAAGACTTATAAACTTTGAGACGCTGCTAGGCCCATTCTCTGAATTTAAAATATCCCAGGACCCAGGGGGCCCAGGGCCAGAAGCAGAGTGAGCCCTGGAAAATAAAAAAGGTTAAAAAGGGGTTCAGAGATGCTATACCATGCCTATCAGAGTAACTAAAATAAAACATACTGACAGGGGCTTCCCTGGGGGCTCAGTGGTGGGGAGTCCACCTGCCAATGCTGGAGACACGGGTTCAATCCCTGGTCCAGGAAGATCTCACATGCCATGGAGTAACTAAGCCCGTGGGCCACAACCACTGAGCCTGTGCTCTAGAGCCCGGGAACTGCAGCTACTGAGCTCACACGCCCCAGAGCCCATGCTCTGCAACGAGAGAAGCCACTGCAATGAGAAGCCCACACGCCACAAGAAAAAGTAACCTCCCCTCATTGCAACCAGAGAAAGCCTGCACAGAAGTCATAGCACAGCCAAAAGTAACTAAACAAATAAAATTATTTAAAAAATAAATAAATACCAAATGTTGACAAAGATGCAAAACAGCTGGAACTCTTGTACACTGCTGATGGGAATGTAAACCAATACAGCCCCTCTGGAAAACAGTTTGGCATCTCTTATAAAGTTAAATAGGCACTTACAATGGGACCTAGCAATTCCACTCATAGGCATTACCCTAGGGAAATGAAAACTTGTGTTTATATAGGAACCTGAACATGAATGTTTTAAAACAGCTTTATGCACAATTGCCAAAGATTGGAAAAAACCCAAATGATTTTCACTGGGTGAATGGATTAAACTATGGTACAGCCATCCATGAACATAACACAGCAGTGAGAAGAAATTAGGGATATATTCAACAACATAAGTGCATCTCAAAGGTGTTATGCTTATGAAAGAAGGTAGTCTGAAAAGGTTTACATACTGTATGATTTCATTCATAGGGTATTCTCAAAAAGTCAAAACTACAGGGACAGAAAGACTGGTGGTTGTCAGAGGTCAGGGCTGTGGGGGAGCACGTGGCTACAAAGGGGCAGCCCTAAGAAGTCTGGGGCGTGATGGAACTGTCCTGCATCCCGACTGAGGTGGTGGATACAAAAATCTGTGCGTGCGTTAAATTATATAGAACCATACAGCCTGCCCCCAAAAAGTAAATTTTACTGTGCATTAATTTTAAAATGAAATAAAAATGAATGTGGTAGAAAATTTACTGGATTGGACTAAATTTAGTTTTCACACAACTGTGTAAGAATAGGAGCTTGTCAAATAAAAGCGAGTACAGATACATAGAATCAAGTGAGTCTCATGTTCCCACGTGTCAGAGCCATGACTGCAAATCGTCCCTTTTATAAGCAGTTGGGAAAGGAGTGGGGGGAGGGTATCAAGCTCCTGCCATGGGTCCAGGTCCCGCGTACTGAACAGAAAGACTGCACTCAGCAAAGAGACTCGACAAGAAAGGGGGCATGAGTGTGCAGATCTGCCAGGGCTCCATGACACACTCCTTGTCATGGCAAAGGGGCTTCTGTAACAATGAAACTATGAGCCATGCCGTGTAGGGCCACCCAAGATGGACGGGTCACAGTGGAGAGTTCTGACAAAACATGGTCCACTGGAGGAGAGAATAGCAAACCACTCCAGCATTCTTGCTATGAGAACCCCATGAACAGTATGAAAAGGCAAAAAGATATGACACTGGGAAATGAGCCCCCCAGGTTGGAAGGTGTCCGCTATGCTACTGGGGAAGAGCAGAGAAATAGCTCCAGAAAGAATGACACGCCTGAGACATACCTGACACACCCGAGACAGGGTACTAAGGTATATAGGAAAGGACTTCAAAAATGTAATGTGATGGGATCCACAAAAATAATACAGGATCTATGAGCATCAGGATCCTGATGCTGGGAAAGGCTGAAGGCAAGAGGAGAAGGGTATGACCAAGGATGAAATGGTTGGATGGCATCACCGACTCGATGGACATGAAAGTGAAAGTGAAGTTGCTCGGTCGTGTCTGACTCTTTGTGACCCCATGGACTATACCCTACCAGGCTTCTCCATCCATGGGATTTTCCAGGCAAGAGTACCAGAGTGGGTTGCCATTTCCTTCTCCAGGGGATCTTCCCAACTCAGAGATTGAATCTGGGTCTCCCGCATTGCAGGCAGACGCTTTACCCTCTGAGCCACCAGGGAAGCCCTAGGTGGACATGAGTTTGAGCAAACTCTGGGAGGTACTGGAGGCGACAGAAGCCTGCAGTGCTGCAGTTCATGGGGTCACAAAGAGTCGGACATGACTTAGTGACTGAACAACATCGGCATCACAAAACTCAATGCCTAATGAAGGGGTTTGGACTAAACCAAATCAGAGCTTGCACACCATCCTGTCTGATACCTCCCACTCATTCGTCCCCAGTCTGTGCGGACCCTGGGAATAGCAGGTCTTCACAGGGCCATCGGCAAGACTGCACATGAGTGGCTGAGGCAGGATGAGGTTCTGCAGAAATGCTGAAGCTCATCAGCTGGCTTCTGAAGCCCCGGTTAGCTTATTAACATACAAATAACTGAATTTTACTTTTCAGGGCTTCCAGCACAGCTATACTAATGAAGCTATTGCTTTAAAAGTCCATCTCCTCTGAAATATCTAATTAATCTGATGCTCACAAAGGTGCACAGAACAATGCATCTGCCAAAGGCTGGTGGGGCAGAGAGAACAAGGCAAGGCTGCTGACGCTGGGACAGATGTTTCAGGGGCCAGGGGACCCAACGATTAACGTGAGTGAGGCAGGAGGGAAGTGCCAGAGCAGCACTCTTTTTCAAACTGCAAGCCATGACCCATTCACAGATCATGAAATCAATTCAGTGGGTGACAACCACGAGCTCTTATTAATTAAATGAAAAAAGAGGAAAGGGGCGAGAAAGGAATGGAAGAATGTGAATTAGGTATAGTAAAGGTAAGTACTGTGTGAAATCACACCCTATATACCCTTATATATACGTGGACTGGCTTCCCAGGTGACTCAGTGGGTAAAGAATTTGCCTACAATGCAGGAGATGTATCCATGGGTCAAGAAGATCCCCTGCAGGAGGGCATGGCAACCCACTCCAGTATTCTTGCCTGGAAAATCCCATGGACAGAGGAACCTTGTAGGTACATAGGGTCACAAACAGTCAGACATAAGTGAAGCAACTGAGCATAGAGACACATATACATGGACTGAGTGAGCAAGAAAACGCATTTCTCATAACACACACACACACACACACATATAGCAGTTGGTCATATGCCAAGTTTGCCCTAAGTGTTTTGAGAACATTAAACCATTTCATCTCTATAAGCTGGATATTCCTATTACATTTCATGGTTCAGGAAACTGAGGCACAGCGAGGTAGAATGACAAGCCCAAGGACACCCAGCTAACGGATGGGGATTCAAGTCCATCAGAGTGCAGAGCTCACAATCTTCAGCAAAACTCCAGGTCCCCAAGGACACAGTTCAGGAGAGAGGGCCACTAAGCATGCTGGAATAATGATAGCTACCAACAATCGCTACCATGGGAATGGGATTCCTCCTCTGGGTGTTCTTCATGCATTGTCACATCTAACCCGAAAACTAAATAAAATGAGGAAGGCGCCACTGTTACCCTCATTTTTCAGAGCATAAATTGAGGGTTGGAGAGGAAAAAGAAGTGATTCACCAAAGGTCACAGAGCTAATAAGTGAAAGAGTCAGAGGAGGATCTGAGCTGATCCTCGAAGGATGGGGTAGATCTAGACACTCAAGTGTTCCTGCTGCACATAAGCTCTGAGAGAACAAAAACTCCTGAGCAGAGTTTTTCTGACGTTCTGCGAGCCTCTCTGCTTGAAAGGGACGACTCAGTTCAAGCTGCCTTGAAGACTGGCCTCACTGGGGGAGTGAAGGATGCCTCCCAAGACAGGAGGGGTGCTGTGGAGAGAAACAGCCTAGACGCTGAAGTGAACTGCCGCCACTCACACCTCCCAGGGAGCCCAGCCCAGCACCAGATTGAAGGCTCACCTATCCCTAGCCCCCAAGTGTGCACGTGCACACACACGTGCAAGCTCGTCCAGCTCTACCATCCCTAGCAGCAGTGCATACTCGGTTGAGTTACGGTTGTACCTGATAGAAGATCCAAGAGACGCCTTCCACCATCTACCCTTTTGGAGCTTTTTCTACTGCTTCTAGTTATGTTTTTATTATATTTTTTTCCTCAGAAGCTCCCAGAGCTGGAAAAAAAATGCTCTTTCTTAAGAGCAAAACCAGATCAGGAAATTTTAGTGAAGAGCCTCAGCTTCAGAATCAGACATGCCAGGTTTCAGGCCCCACTTATGTTCTGGGGCTGGGGGTGATGTGCCTCACCTTTCTAAGCCTCAGTGTCTTCCTCTGTAAAATGGGAATAACCCAGGACCCACAGCAGATGGTAGATATGGTGGTGAAGCCAGAGAAAGCCTACAAAGGGCTTAGCAGGGTGGCTGGACACAAGACACTCCGTGGGCAATCAGTGATTAGCATCCACGTCAGGAAGTTTCAGAGAAGGCAATGGCACCCCACTCCAGTACTCTTGCCTGGAAAATCCCATGGATGGAGGAGCCTGGTAGGCTGCAGTCCATGGGGTCGCTAAGAGTCGGGCATGACTGAGTGACTTCACTTTCACTTTTCACTTTCATGCAATGGAGAAGGAAATGGCAACCCACTCCAGTGTTCTTCCTGGAGAATCCCAGGGACAGAGGAGCCAGTGGGCTGCCGTCTATGCGGTCGCACAGTCAGACACGACTGAAGCGACTTAGCAGCAGCAGAAAGCTTAACCAGGTGTGAGGCCCTTGCTGCCTTCTGCAGAGGTCACCTGGGGGAAGTCAGGCCCAGAACCTTCGCCCAACTCTGGTCATTGCACAGAGCAGCACATTGTGCAGATTCCCGTCTGTTGCCAGCGATCCAGGTTCCCGTTCACCCAAGGCACCACCGGGAGTCCCAGGTGGAGGACCAGCTGTGGTAACCACTATTTCAGTTATTTGTTGCAGAATAATGAACCACCCCAGAACCTAGTGGCTTAAAGAAAAAGACGATCTCTGATTTCTCACTACTTTAATCCAGCAATTATCAACCAGTGTTGGGCTTCCCTGGTGGCTCAGATGGTACAGAATCTGCCTGCAGTGCAGGAGACCAGGCTTTATCTTTGGGTTGGGAAGATCCCCTGGAGAATAGAATGGCTACCCACTCCAATATTCTTGCCTGGAAAATTCCACAGACAGAGGAGCCTGGTGGGCTACAGCCCATGGGGTCACAAAGAATCAGACACGACTAAGCAACTAATACTTTCACTTTCTCATCAACCCATGGCAAGTTTGCCCCCACCTTTCCAGGTCCTGGCACTTCGGCAGTGTCTGCAGGCACTTTTGGCTGGGAGTTGTTATGGACATCTAGTGGGTAGGGGCCAGGAGTGCAGCTCAACATTCTGTAATGCACAGGACAGTCCCCATGATAAGGATGATGTGACCCCAAATGTGGAGAAACTATGTCCAGTCAAAATGCTTCCAGTGCCCAATGATTAGACACAAACAAGTACAATTTCTCTGTGACCCAAGACACAGGATCAGCATCTGAGAATCAAAACCTCTGGCCACGGACAGAAGGCCCCTGGAGCCACAGTGATGAACCAGAGATAGAGCAGCCCCTGAAGCAGCACCAGGGAGGACAGTGTAACAGGGGGCTCAGCTGTACATTCACATCCCAGAGCCCCAGAGCCCTGTCGTGCCCAGAGACTCCTTGGAGTCCCCAGCCCGCTCTATCCAACGCTTGGGGCATCAGTCTGTGGCCTCAGTGTGGAGAGACTCCAGGCCACTTCCTGGCAGTCACACAAAAAGAGCCATGACTATACCTGCCCAGAAACATCATTCCTGCATCCTCTCTAGATAGAGTCAGAGCTAAGGCATGTTGGGGCACCTCCCTCTCTCTCTCTCTCTCTCTCTCTCTCTCTCTCTCTCTCTGTGTGTGTCTCTCTCTCTCTCAAGACACATTTCACAGGCGCTCCAGCAAAAAGTATGGCAGACTTGGTGTCTGTGAGATGTGATGAATTTTATGGAGACTCTCGAGCCCTCTAGAAGACTTCCAAGAAAAAGATAGGAGTCTTTGGAGGGCCTTGTTCTTGGACCTACTGCTTTCTATTCTGGGATTTCTGTAAACTCCAGCAAAGCACTGAACTTGCTCAGCATAATCGCTCCTGCTCTGAAGACATACTGGTTGCTCCCCACCCACACCGATGCATTTTCCACTTCGTGCCTTTACCTGAATGCCATCCCCACTCACATGTAGGGGTTTCCCAGGTGGCGCTAGTGGTAAAGAACTCTCCTGCCAATGCAGGAGACATGGGTTCAATTCCTAGATGCCCTAGAGAAGGGAATGGCAACCCATTGCAGTATTCTTGCCTGAAGAACCCCTAACAGAGGAGCCTGACAGTCCATGGGGTTGCAAAAGAGTCAGACATGACTGAGTGACTAAATAACAACAACAACAACTCAGTTCAGGCACCATCTCCGCCAGATCCTTCTGCGAACCTCTAGAACTGACTTTCCCCTGTGCCCCCAGAGGCCCTGTGCACACCTGTGCTCACCAAGCCTCACTTCCTTTTCCTCTTGGGCACAAAGTTCAGTTTCCTGCTGACAGTCACTCCAGGGGCCACTCTTAGTTCCACCAAGGCACTCACATCCTTGCCACGGGGCCACCACCAGCAACAGGGGGTCCAGTCTTTCTCATGCTTCAAGGCTCTGATGTGCCCATCTGCAAGTAGAGAAAACTCTCTGCTTTTAAAACATTCACACAGATCAGGCCCACCGAGATAGTCTCCCTACCTTAAGGTCAACTGATTGGGGATCTTAGTTTGCAAAATCCCTTTACTGAAGTAGCTGATTGGTGTGTGAAAAACCAGGAGAAGGGGCATGGACAGACATCAGGAGCAGGAATCTTCAGGAACCGTCTCAGAATTCTCTCCGCCACAGTGAGGACTCTCAGTCTCCATATGATGAAATCTTCCTTCTGTCTTTAAGTCAACACAAATTCCAACTAAGTAATTCCAACCCCAATTCACAGAGTGAAGAGATCAAGAAGGATTTGCTAACCCCGAGTGGGAAAATCTGAGGCCCAATTCAGGAGTGCTGGCCAGATTTAATAACAGTAGGTGGAAATAACCTAGTTAAAGGGCCTTAGCTGAAATCTAGACCTACGGAGATCCACGTGAATTTCCCAGACTGTGACTCTGCACTTTTATATCAGGGTTGAAGGCCCAGGACTGTCTTCACAGACCAGCCCTCTCCTGCCTCTCAAAAAGCAATATTTTCAGGGACTTCCCTGGTGGTCCACTGGTGAAGATGTCACACTTCCAATAATGGAGGCCCAAGTTCAACCCCTGGTTGGGGAACTAAGATCCCCCATGCAGCGTGGCCAAAAAAAAAAAAAAAAAGAAAAGAAAAAATTTAATAAAAATTCTTTAAAAAGCATTATTTGCAGACAGAAAGTAGAATAGGGGTTACATAGCACTGGTAAGGGGGAAGAGGAAGGAAGAAAGGGGAGTTATTATTTAATGGGCACTGAGCTTCTATTTGGGATGAGAAAAATCATTTTGGAAATAAATAGTGGTCACAGTTGCACAACAGTATGAATGTACTTAATGCTACTTTTACACTCAAAAATGATTTAAATGGCAAATAAAAATGTTACATGTATTTTATCACAATTTTTTAAAGTTTAAAATAAAAAGAAAAATCAATATGGCATCTGACAAAGAGGAGAGAGGGAGAAAAAGTGTCCTTGAGTTACCATTGATCTGAGATTCAAAGGATGAATAGGAGTTACCTGGGTAGAGAGAGCATGTCTGGTAAAGAGCAGCAGATGCAAAGGCCCTCTGGTACAGGTGGGTGGTGGTTTAGTCACTCAGTCATGTCCGACTCTTGCAACCCCAGCCAGGCTCCACCAGGCTCCTCCGACGATGGGATTCTCCAGGCAATAATACTAGAGTGGGCCATTTCCTTCTCAGAAGTATGGCTCAATCCAGGAGACATAAGGCAGCCAGTGTGGCTGGAGCAGAGAGAGAGAGCAAGGGGGAGGGTGAAGCAGACGAGCCCTCAAGGCTCGAGAAGGAGAAACCTAAAGTGGAGAGTACTTGAGGCAACAGGCCAGGAGGCATCTGCCACAAAAACCCCTCCTTCTTCACTAGCAGGTGACTCTCCAAGCTCAGGTGCATGAGCATGTATGACAGGCTTTCTTTGCGCTCTGGCTTCAGGTGCTTCTGAAGGTTCTAGACGACGTGAAAGCAGAGAGGGCTGGACATCCAGTGTGACCATCTGTTTGATCTTAGGGGAAAGACAGAAGGTGCCCCCGCCCCCATCTTCTGAAAGGAACAACGCAGGACAGCAATTCAACACAATTACCTCCTTGGTGCTCTTCAAGAACACATGTATCAGTAAAGCACACTTAAAAGGACTTTGAATTTCCTGCAAAAGCACCCGCTGCACTTAACCAATAGAATCCCTGCTAAATGCACATCAGGCATAATCAAGACTCTTGTCCCCTGACACTGCCAGGCCCCAGAAACTGAGGGAAGTCACCCCAGCCCCAAACACCTGCAGAGGCAGTGCTGGGTCCAGCTACACAGAGATCACTCCCCAGGAGCTGCTCTAGGAAACCCCAATCATTTCCACTCCTGAGAACTGAGAAAAATGGCAGCGGTGCTTTCAACACTGTTTACTTATGTCCTGGCAGATAGGAATTCCAAGCACATCCCTCTGGGTCCATTTAATCACCAGAGATGACGTGGCCCATGGGGCAGTAATGGTGGAATTAAACATGGAAATACTCATCCTGACTTGAGACATCTCACCTGGACAGACGGGCAGCTTTTTTTTTTTTTCCACGGCAGATGGGCCACATTGAGAGTTCATATCCAGTGTCTCCCGCTCTTCACATCAGAATCATTGGCCTCATCAGCCCCTAAGTGCTGCACACAGCTGTCACCCATCCTTCTCACTTTATCCATTTTCCAAATGGTTCCATCATGATTCACGAGGCTCGAGAATCCAGATGAATTTCCCAGGCAGATAAACCAGCTTCTGATACGCCCCATGCTGCCCTTTTCAGAATGCATCATGACTTCTGTGGGCCTGAGGCACTTCTGCCTTCATGGGCTCCTTTCCTCCATAAATATACTTTTTTTTTTTAACTTTGTCGGTATAAAGATGAATATATCACTATCATATATTTAAATTTTTTCTAAACTTTCTCTTTTTCTTCCTCCTGATTTTAAAAGAAATTACAACATTTTCAGAGCCCCGGGGCTTCCCAGGGGGTGCTACTGGTAAAGAAGCCACCTGCCAATGCAGGAGACGAAAGAGACTCGGGCTGAATGCCTGGGTGGGGAAGATTCCCTGGAGGAGGGCCCAGCAATCCACTCCAGCATCCTTGCCTGCAGAATCCCATGGACAGAGGAACCTGGCAGAGTACAGTCCATGGAGTTACGAAGAGTTGGACGCAACTGAGGTAATTTAGCACGCATGCACATGCCTACTGTGCCTCATGGAGTGGTCGGCCCTGGTGCCTCCATTCTCCAGATGCCCCACGAGATGGGGTCACCCCCAGCTGCTCCAAAACCAAAGCCCACACCATGGGGTGGGGGCTCTGCCACCCCACCTCCCCGCATTCCGCTCGGGAACACTCTGAGCTGCAGCGCCCACATTTCCCTAACGAACCACAGGGGCAAAGCCACCCAAGGGCTGGTTTCCTATTCGGTCAGCAGGACACATGTCCTAAAGTCAGAGTGGCTGGGACATCAGACCTAGTCAGTACCAGCTGCATGACCTGGGCCACATGACCTCACTTCTCTCTCCAGCCCACCATGTCCTTATACTTAAGTGGGGAGAACAAAGCACGTGCCTCGCCAATTCACCAGGAGGGTTTAATGAGAGAAAAACCAAGAAAGTGCGCCATGAACGATTGATGTAACCAGCGGTGTGGTGGACCCCTCCCTCTTGAGAATCTGATGGGAGCTGTAACCTTACCCAGAGAAAGGACACCCTAAGTGCCCCGTACATCCAGCGAAGTTCAGACCATCACCACCCACTCCCACCTCTAAAACCCACTGACCCAACCATCTTGGAACCCATGGACCACAGAATAAGAAGCCTCCACTTAGACGACCCTCTTAGCTCTGCAGGAAAGGGGCCTAGTGAAGAAGGTGAGTATAACCGAGACTCATTTCCAGCCTAATCTCTCCGCAATCAAGAAGGGCACTAAAGCTGAGTCCCAGCGCTGCGGGGACAGCCATGCCCAGGGCAGACTTGCCACAGGTCCTTGCTCCCTCATCAACCGCCATACGGGGTGCCACCCCAGAGGACCGCAGGGAGGGGAAGGGCCCCCCACATCGTAGTGGATGGAGCATCAGGCCCGCATTCAAACCTCGGCACTCGGCTGTGCCCGACTCCGAGCAGTTAGCATCGCTGCCAGGCCTGCGTTCCCTCACCTCTAAAGCCAGACAGCGGTATCTGTCTGTCCGGGTGGCTGTGAAGACAGAATTAAACACCTTACGGAAAAGCAACTGGCTGGGCACCCAGCACAAGTGGAAGCTCACTCTCGCCTCACTGGGCTGGCTCCTGACATGCCCAGGGAAGTGTCACTGAAATTCACCAAGCACGTGAAGGCCTGCAGTTCCCGCCTGAGCTTGGGGCAAGCTAAACGGAGCCACCCGTGGGAGAGGCAACTAGGTGGCAAATCCATCCAGAAATTGTGCAGCACCTGCCCTGTGCCTCCCTGTTCCAAGCTTGCATCTGAAAACACTGGTTTTCTCTGTTCAAGAGCCCTTATGAAATCCAGAACATCTCGGCCACTCCCTGAAGCTCAGTGTCGGGCCCTGTGAAGGAAGACACATCTCTCCCTGGGCCCCAGAGCCCCCTCGGTGAGTCTGATACATCCCATGTCATCTATCATTTAAGCCAGGTCTTCCCAATATGGAGAAAATCCATTCTAAATATCAACAGTCCTGGAAGATGCCTGCCTGTATGTTCTGAGATGTGACTCGAAGGCCTTCTCCCACCCCTCAGTGAGATCCACTCACAACATATATACCATATTGAAGCAAAATATCCTAAACCTGCTTTCCACCTTGGCAATTGTTCCTGGACATTTTATGTAATGAGGTACAAGCCAACACTACATGTGATTCATATGGGGTTTCATTCATGAAGCCTCTCAACACTTAAGCATCCTCTAGATATTGGACACCATCCAGACCACCGGGAAATCCAGAAGGTAACAGGATATGGTCCCTGTCTCGCAGAGAGCGTGGCTTATTGGGGAGGCCAGGTGTATCCACAGGTTATCACACTGCCGTGGTAAGGAGCACGTGATTGTGAGAGTCTAGAGAAGGAACAATTTCAGAGCTCTTTCCCGTGAACAATTCAGGTTTGCTGAAGCTGCGTCTGGATTAATAACCAGAAGGGGCCATGGGACTTTCCTGGTAATCCAGTGGCTAAGACGCCTCATGCCCAATTCAGGATGCCCAAGTTCGATCCCTCGCAACTGGATTCCTCAGGCTGAAACTAAAGACCATGCATGCTGTAGCGAGGATCAAGGATCTCAAGTGCTGCAACCGAGACCCAGTGCAGCCAAATAAATAAATAGATATTAGAAAACCAAGGAGGTAACTATTCCCTCTGAAGGCGGTAACTTGCTGTGTAAGTTTCTTCTAAAAAATGATGCCAATCACCAGGAGAGTTTACAGAAGTGCTTTTAACAGTAAGACAGTCCTGCATGAGCATTCCATTTGCTCCACATCTTCACCAACACTTGCTCTTGTCAATGTTTTTCATCTTAACCCTCGGGGTGCACATGTAGTGTATCTCTTAACAGATGTAATTTACATTTTCATAAAGAGTAATGCTATGGAGCACCTTTTCATTTATACTTATGATTCAGACTTTTTGTGTGTATGTGAAGTGTTAGTGGCTCAGTCATGTCTGACTCTTTGTGACCCCATGACTGTAGCCCGCCAGGCTCCTCTGTTCATGGGATTCTCCAGGCAAGAATACTGGAGTGGGTTGTCATTCCCTTCTCCAGTGGTTCTTTCCGACCCGGGGGTTGAACCCAGGTCTCCTGCATTGCAGGCAGATTCTTTACTATCTGACCACCAGGGAAGCCTTTTTTTTTTTATTAAGTAAAATATCTGGTCAAATCTGTGCCCACTTTTTTCCTATGGGTTATCTTTCTCTAGATGAATTTTTGGGAGTAAGTTACATATCTCAGATATGCATCCTTTTATCAGATAAATATATGGCAATGCTTATCCTCTGTGCCCGCATCTTTTATTCTCTTGAAGGTGCCTTTTGATGAACAGAAATTCTTAATATCAATAAGACCCAATTTATCAATTTTTCTTTATGGTTCGTGTGCTTTGTTCTAAGAAATCTTTGCCTACCCTAAGGTCATGAAAATATTCTATGTTACCTATTAGAAATGTTACTTTAAAGTTTCACATTTAGATCTAAAATCCACCTGGAATTGATTTTTGGTTTATAATGTGACGAGTCAAGATGAATTTCTCCCATATGAATAACTAGTGGACTCCAGGTCATTTACTGAGAAGTGTCCTCTCCCACTGCTCTGTGGCGTCTCTTTGAAATAAATAAAATATCTGCATGCATGGGGAAAATAATAATGCAAACTCCAGATATGAAAAAAGAAGTGATAGATGATGGCACAGTAGGAAATTAACTTCTCAAGTCTAGTGAGATCTTGCTATTTACAGACAATGTCACCCTAGGTGAGCACCAACCCTCCTATTCAAGCTTCTCATGAATTGGGAATTGAGTCTAAGCATACAGTGGTATGTGGGTGTGGTCTCTGCCCACAAATTTCTAACACAGCCAAAATGACACTGATAGATATATTTTCCTCCCTCATTCTACTAGTGAGCGAACAGAGACCCACAGGTGCTAAATAACATGCCCAAGTTCACTATCCTTGGAAAATGATGGCACTGCTGCCTAATCCCCAATCCACGCTTTTCACCTCTGCCGTCTGCTGCTCATGCCTGGGCAGACGGAGAAAGTTTCTGGAGAGGAGGTGACATTGGCTCAGCAGTAAAGAACCTGCTTGCCAGTGTAGGAGACACGAGTTCAATCCCTGGGTCGGGAAGATACCTTCAAGAGGGAAATGGCAACCCACTCCAGTATTCCTGCCTGGGAAATCCCATGGACAGAGAAGCCTGGCAGGCTACAGTGCATGGGCTTGCAAAGAGCTGAACATGACTTAGCAACTAAACAACAACAAGGGAAAAGCAGGAACAGAGCATGCATGATTTTCGGGTTCCCTGTCTGCTCAAAGTGAGCAGACAGAAACCAGCACTCACTCAAAATCACAGTGTCAGAAGTAGAAGTTCCAGCTCTAGTTTAAATTTGAAAATGGCTCAAAGGAAGATGTCCATGATACAAAGAAAAATGTCAGACAGGTAAACAAAGTCTTTAGGAATCAGATGAATTATGGTCTTACACATCTATGTCCATATTGCATATATGTACATATCGATGTCCACACTGTATAATTTAATAAACTTGCTCTATGTTTTATCACTTTATAATGTCACACCCTCCTCATGTATAACCACTGAAAGTGAAAGTATTAGTCACTCAGTTGTGTCCAACTCTTTGCCACTCCAGGTTCCTCCATCTATGGGATTCTCCAGGCAAGAATACTGGAATGGGTTTCCATGCCCTCCTCCAGGAAATCTTTCTGACCCGCTGCATTACAGGCAGATTCTTTACTGTCTGAGCCACCAGGGAATGGCATACATAATCATCGAAAAGCATTAAATGATATTACCAAAATTTAGATGGTTCAGACAGTTAAAAAGCATGATAAAGGATTGTGAACCCCTAGGTAAACTTCAGGATGAATGAACCCTGATAATATTCACTGTGGCATATAAGCACTAAGTCCTATCTAGCTTTATCTGACAGTAGTATCATCAATCACTAGATTAAATCTAAGTGAAAATAATAATACAGAGAGAGACATACAGAGAGACAGAAATTGCGAGAGACTTTTTTTTAGCCTTAAGCGGGACTTCTGGTTAAAAATGGCAAACTAAGTACACGCATTTCTCTCCTAAAAACCCACTAAAATGACAGTGAAAGAATTTTAAAAGCAATAGATCTGTAAGAATTAAAAGAGGAGGAATCATGGGCTAAAGATAGATTTTAATAAATCCTTAGAGGAGTGTGGTGAGGAAGTGGGAACAGGAAGCAGGGTAGAAAAAACTCCAGGAAAGACAACATGAGAAATGAGAGGGATAAGCCACTGAGGAAGCCAATCTGCCTTCAGAAAGCCCAGAGAGCCTGAAAATCTGAAGCTCAGTGAAACACCCAACATCCATCAAGGAAATCCCAGGATTACAGCTGTACAGTGTATGCTGGACCAGCAGAAATCTTAGAAAAGTGTCATCAAGAAAAATAAAAAAGACCTTGACCACATACATAACATAAGAAAATTCTTGAAAAAAACATTTAAGACACAACAAAGACAAATAGTTTGAAAAAAGAAAAAAAAGGCAACTACAAACTCCAGGAAAAAAAGAAATAAAATGTCATCTTAGTATAGCTCTGAAAAGAACACTATTTACATAACCAAAATAATTAAGTTCTATATATCATTTTTACTATATATAGTAAAAATGATAATCTGTCAAAGTTGAGAGACGAGGAGGTACAGGATGGAAATGAAATTAAATCTCATCTATCAAAGCCAGAAATCTGAATTAATAATAACTGAAGTTGATCAAGAACCACAGACATACCCATAGTTTCTGAGCCATGGTGATAAGTCCCAAGGGGCTTGACGCTAAAAGAATTCAAGGTTATTATTGTCTGTGGGCAGTGAACCAAGATAGAAAGAATTTTTTGTTTATTATAAGCTTTTTTTACTACTTTACTTTTTTATCTTTTTATTTTTAAATGGAGGAAAACTGTGTTGATTTCTGTCATACAGCAACACAAATCAGCCATAATTACACATACAATGGGCTTCCCGGGTAGCACTAGCGGTAAAGAACCCTCCTGCCAATGCAGGACACATAATGAGACACAGGTTCAATTCCTTGGTCAGGAAGATCCAAGGCATGGAGGAGCAGGGCATGGCAACCCACTCCAGTATCTTGCCTGGAGAATTCCATAGACAGAGGAGCCTGGCAGGCTACAGTCCATAGGGTTGCAAAGAGTCAGACACAGCTAAAGCAACTTAGCACATACATATACCACCTCCGTCTTGAGCCTCCCTCCCCTCCCCCCAGCCTCACCCCTCCAGGTCATCAAAGAGCACCAGGCTAGGCTCCCTGTGTTATATAGCAACTTCTTAGCAGCTATCTACTTTACCCACGGTAGTGTATATATGTTGATGCTACTCTGTCCAATTGTCCCACAGTCTCCTTCAGCCACCATGTCCACAAGCCCATTCTCTATATCTGAGTCTTCATTCCTTCCCTGTAAATAGGTTCGATACCATTTTTTTACATTCCATATATATGCATTAATATACAATATTTGTTTTTCTCTTTCTGACTTACTTCACTCTGTATAACAGGCTCTGGGTTCATCCACCATCACTACAACTGACTCAACCACAGGAATGACCATTTAAAATTACTTGTATTTCAAAGGCAGTGTGAGAGGAAGCAGGACACCGCTGTACTGTTACACTAAGTATGCTGTAGCGCCATCTAAGCTTGTACGCTGTGCAAAACAAGAACTCAACAAACAAAAAGGTGATCCATGCCTATGAGAAAAAATTAACTGTGCGATACCATTCCAGCACATTCTATTGTACATTTTAGTCTTGTTTTCTTTCTCCTCATTATTGGTATGAGGCTGTGAACTGTACTGTTTCCAGCTAGTTACCCATGTTGGAGAAGAAATAAAAAGAGGGTATGAGGAGAAAGCAGGGGAGAAAGAGCATTTGTGAATTACAGTTGTCAAAAAAATAAATAAATAGCCTAGCTGGTCTTATTTGTGAAGCATAATTGCCTTTATCATATGGAAGTATTCTTTCACATTTTCTTTGTATAAAATTTTTAATAAACTTAAATGTTTTTGATAATGGTGTTTCTTTGTGAGTAAGCCAGTGGACTCACATGGTATGCTCTTTTGGGGTCCTCCTTAACTTTTTCAGATTCTTAACCCTTTTTAAATTAAACTGTTTTGGAAAAATGAAAAAAATAAAATAACTTGTATTTTAAGACCCTTGGACACAGTGTATATGGCAGAGATCAGGTATGTGTTAGTTAATGCACCAAGAAGTCTGTAATAAAATACTCCACACCATCAAGGGGGAGGGGGTAAGGGGTACCCTCAGGAAAGGGTGAAGTGAGGAGAAAAGAGAATATACACCTTTCTTCTATGAACTTCTCTGCTCTTTTCATTTGTTTCACCCACAAGTATGTGTTACTTTTTTGATTCTATCTTAAGTGGGCAGTGGGAAGGATGGCAGGGAGAGAATCAGGAGCCCAGGACATGGAACAGATTCAAGAGAAGAGAGAAAAGGTCTACACACCTGGGTGCCTAGAAAAATCTCCTGGTCTGAGCACAGAAATGAGACTTGTCAAGCACCACCCTCAACCCTGCCAGGCATGAAACGCAAGCAGAGTAATGGCAGTGACTAGCCTGGGGACCCACCAACTGAAATTTAATAAGCAAATAACCAACTCCACCGCCAAGCCCCAGGAACAGCCGGTTTTTTTTTTTTTCCCACTGAGAAGCTTAAGTGGAAGTGAAAATACTAATTTCATATTTCTGTTCCAACCAGCCAATTGAGATTGCCAAAGTTTTGCTGAGATGCCAGCCATGGGAGAGGCGAAATAAGCCTCACTCCCAGTGGCTGCTGCTTCTCGAAATGATTCTTCTCACTTTACACCAAATTATCTTGCAAACCTCGATGACAGGAGAGAATATGGAGGAGATTAAAGGCTGTTTTGAACCAGCGGTGATCTGATACTTCGCCTTGAGGCCTTGCAGAGAGCGGCACAGACAGAGGGAGGCTGCGACCGACGAGAGAGAACATAAAGAATCCGTTGGTGCAAGGCAGCATAGAAAAGCCATGCTCTCTGGGAAATGACCCCTGCATCTGAGTTAACCTTTTATGATAAATCTCCCATCATCACAATTCTACTAGGTCCCTCTCTCTCAAAAAAGAGTGGTAAGAGCTTGTATCCAAATCAGCAAAGGTTCTAAATCGTCTTTACAATTCATTCTAAAACTTCAGTGTAACTCCCTGTTTGGGCTTCCCAGGTTCCTCAGTGGTAAAGAATCTGCCTGCCAATGCAGGAGACTCAGGTTCAATCCCTGGGTCAGGAAGACCCCCTGGATAAAGGAATGACACCCACTCCAGTATTCTTGCCTGGGAAATCCCATGGACAGAGAAGCCCGGCAGGCTACAATCCACGGGGACACAAAAGAGTTGGACATGACTTAGCGACTAAACAACTCCCTGTTTAGAATCTTAAATGGCTGCCATCACCAAGAGAAAGAGCATGAGCCAGATGTGTATATACAGTAACAACAATGGCAAACATTTAGCACTTACTGTATGCCAGGCATTGTTCTAAGCATGCTACAAACACTAACTCAGTTATACCTCATAATAACCCTATGAGGGAAGGACTATCATGATTTCATTTTACAGATGAGAAAAAAATTAAGCCACAGAGACACTGGGTCAT
The DNA here is from genome assembly GCF_963930625.1 of Muntiacus reevesi. NCBI lineage: Eukaryota > Metazoa > Chordata > Mammalia > Artiodactyla > Cervidae > Muntiacus > Muntiacus reevesi. The sequence continues at coordinate 183,545,955 of NC_089250.1, read as the reverse complement.
TTGTACAGGGTCACAAAGCTAAAAAGTGGTTCAGCAATTTGACCCCAGAGTCTCCATTCTGCCTCTCAATACTTCCACTTGCCTGTTTAATTGGCATCTCAAGCCTAAAATGTCCTGAATGAACTCTTGATATGCTCCCCATGCTATCTTCTCCTTTGTGGTTGCCGCTGTTCAGCTTACCCTGTTGTGTCTGACACTTTGCAACCCCGTGGACTGTAGCCCGTCAGGCTCCTCTGTCCACAGGATTCCCCAGGCAAGAATATTGGACTGAGTGCCATGTCCTTCTCCAGGGGATCGTCCCAACCCAGGGATTGAACCCATGTCTCCTGCCTTGGCAGGCCGATTCTATACCACTGAGCCACCAGGGAAGCCTCATCTTCTCCTTTCCCTCTCCCCCCACCAAAAAAAACGTGCTTCTTTCTAAATCGTCCTACCTCAGGTAATGACAACGCCATCCTTTTTATTAACGTATTTTATTTTGGGCTGTGCTGCGTCTTCATTAGTGAGCCAGCCTTCTCTCGTGGTGGTGAGCCCAGGCTACTCCCCAGTTGCCGTGTGCAGGCTCCTCCTTGCAGCGGCTTCTCCTGTCGCCGAGCAGAGGCCCTAGAGCACGAGGCTCAGGAGTTGCGGCACACAGGCTGAGCGGCCCACAGCGTGCGGGATCTTCCTAGAGCAAGGGTCAAACCCATGTCCCCTGCATTGGCAGCTGGACACCCAACCACTGGACCACCAGGGAAGTCAGACAGCTCCATCCTTAATTGCTCAGAACCAAACCCTTGAAGGCATCCTTGACTCCCCTGTTATTTTCACATGCTCCACAACTAACCTATGAGGAAAGCCCACCTTCAAAATCTACCTTCAGAATACACTGAGTTTTACCACTTCTTATCGCCTCCAGGGGCCTAAGCCACCATAATCTCTCTGGATCATGCCATTGATAGCCTCTCATGGATTTCAGTTTACACCATTCTGACTCCCAGGGTGAAAGTCCAAGCAATCACAAGGTCCCCTGAAGCTTTCTTCATCTCGTTCTCACCCTTTTTCCTTTCCACTGCAGCCACATGAGCCCTGCGGCTCGTCTTTTTCTTTTTTAACCTTTTATTTTGTATTGGAGTATGGCCAATTGAAAACAATGTTGTGATAGCTTCAGGTGGAGAGCAAAGGGACTCAGCCGTACACATACATGCACCCGTTCTCCTCCAAACTCTCCTCCCATCCAGACTGCCACATGACATCGAGCAGAGTGCCCTGTGCTACACAGCAGGTTCTTGTTGTTATCCATTTTAAACAGCCAATTCATGTTGACATATGGCAAAAGCCATCACAATGCTGTGAAGTAATGATCCTCCAGTTGAAATAAATAAATTTAAATATATATATGTGTGTGTGTATACATATATATAGCAGTGTGTTCATGCCCATCCCAAACTCCCTAACTATCCCTTCCCCCATCCTTCCCCCTAGCAACCATAAATTCATTCTTGAAGTCTGTGAGTCGGTTCCTGTTTTGTAAGTAAGTTCATCTGTATCGTTTCTGTTTAGATGCCCCATATAAGGGATGTCTTATGATATCTCTCCTTCTCTGTCTGGCTTACTTCGCTCAGTATGACACTCTCTAGGCCCATCCACGTTGCTGCAGATGGCATGACTTCGTTCTTTTCTGTGGCCGAGTAATATTCCACTGTGTGTATATGCCACATCTCCTTTGCCCATTCCTCTATTAATGGACACTGAGGTTGCTTCCACATCTTGGCCATTGTAAACAGTGCTGCAATGAACATTTGTGTGCATGGATCTTCTCAGTTCATGTTTTCCTCCAGATGTATGCCCAGGACTGGGACTGCAGGGTCCTTGTTGCTCTTCTTGAACACAACAGACCGTCCCTACCTCAGGCCCTTTGTACCTGCTGCTGTCTCTGCCTGGAATGTCTTTTCCTGGTTATCAACACATCTCACCCCCTCATCTCCTCCATGTTCAGGTACCATCATTTCATCCTTGACCATCCTGCTGACATTGAAACCCCTCAACCCTGCAATGCACTATCCACCTTCTCTGTTTTATTTTTCTCTAGAGCACCTATCACCCAGAAGAGTACCTAACACAGAGTAGCTACTGTCATATCAATAAATACGTCTTCAATTGATGAATAAGTTAAACACCATTTCTGACAACAAACTTCATGCTTTTTAGGATGCTGATAAGTGCTATTTTTTTAACTTTTTTATTTTGTATTTGGATATAGCTGATTAACAAACAATGTTATGATAGTTTCAGATGCAGAGCAAAGGGACTCAGGAATGATTTTTTTAAGTTAACTAAATTATGCACATTTTTTCACTCCAGTAGTAAAGATCCTTTAATGATCTGAGTGTGTGATATTTCCTAATTTTTTTTAACCTCAAAACTGTTTTGTCAGATTAGTGCTTCTTGGGAAATTCTAGGCTAAAGAGATATAGTGGGATTAACTGGAGTAGGAAAGTGAAAGGGAAAGAATTCTGTTGAGGAAGGCAAAGATGGTTCCTTTCACATGCCAGCTGCAATTCCTTGATTTCCTAGAGTGTTGGATGAAGGACGATCCTGAAGATCTGACCAGAATGGGGGCTGGGATTCATTAGTGATGTCTGCACAGTGCACAGCCTGAGGGGACAGCATCACGGGAATCTACCTTCCCAGTGCACGGGCTTTACTGACAAATCCAGAAGGATCAAGACATGGGATTTCCCTTCTCCTTGTCTACGGCTTTTATTTTCACAAGAGAGAAACTTGACAAGAAATTACTTGCAAGGGCAAAAAATATGGAGAAGAAACATTCAATAAAATCACACAGATCCCAACACCAGCCTCTAAGTACTGCTTTGTTTTGCTAATCAATAGAGTAAAACATGGTCTTTAAAGAAATCAGGGGAAACATCTACAGATACGGCATTGAGGAGAAAAATAGCACCCTAATGTTTACTACCCCAATCAGTTACCTTTTGTACAAGTAAAAGTGCCCCTGCTCGCACCATGAAAGATAAGCAGATGTTCAGAAGCTCCATGGACTTCCCTGGAAGCTCAGCTGGTAAGGAAGCTGCAATGCACGAAGACCCACTAGAGTATTCTTTGGAGTATCCACTCCAATATTCTTTGACTTCCCTGGTGGATCAGCTGGTAAAGAATCCACCTGCAACGTGGCAGACCTGGGTTCAATCCCTAGATTGGTAAGATCCCCTGGAGAAGGGAACAACGGCTTTACCCACTCCAGTATTCTGGCCTGGAGAATCCCATGGACTCTGTAGTCCATGAGGTCGCAAAGAGTCAGACACAACTGAGCGGCTTTCACTTTCACTTTAGAGGCTCCACGGGAAGAATTCCTGCCAGGATTACTGTTCATAACAGAAGCCCATGCAGTGCAGGGCTCAGTACAAGCAACGCTGATTTCTCTTCAATACAAGCCCTGGCTTCTGTAACCCAGTGTTGCAGATAAAACGAGCCCCATGCAGACTCGGAGACACATCGCACCCACTTGGTCCCACACTGATTCAAGTAAACTAGCATTCTTCAAGGCCACTGATTCAAACTGCTCCATGCAGTGCAGTAACCCGTCAGTCTCCATCCACACGCGAGCCCACCTGGAGAATACACACAGTGGATCAAAACCTCCCTGTGAGAAGCAAAACTCCTCCAAATCAATAAGCAAAAGACGACTCACTGAGAAAAAGAGAAAGGACGTGAAGAGGCAAATTTCACAAAACTAGATCCAAGTTGCCAATAACTACACAAAGAGGTTCAAATTCATAGGGAACAAGGGAAATGCGAATGAAGGCATTTCTCTATATTGTTTGAGAAAAATCCTTTCATCTGGCTAACTTCCACCCGTCCCCCAGGTCTCAACTGAAATTTCTCTTCCATGAAGATGTTCTCATCTTCATAGCTCTCATCTCCAGTTATGACGGACGTATGTTGTGTTTTCGTTTAATTTCTGTATTCTCTACTAGCTCCTGAGCTCCACGAAGGGAGCTACAATGTCTGACCTACTCACTGTCATGTCCTCAAGACTTAGAAGAGTGCCTGGTGAAAACTGGTGCTTAATAAATATTTGTTCAATGAATGAAGCACAATCAGTTCTTTGCAGCAGCTCTGGGACAGGATTTTGCATCCATGTTCACATCACCAAGACAGACCAACCTTCCCTTGGAAAGTACACTGAATTGAAGGGCAGAGCTGTTTCCTTCTACTCCTGCTGCCCCAAAGAGAAAGAGGATTACCTAACACATTTCCACAGGAGTTTCACTGGGGGAGTTTGCTGATTTAATGTTCCTAAAAGGTGTAGCAAAGGATGCTACCAAAATGTAAATTCTCCCAAAATTTAAGCCTTTAAATTCCACTGCACAGGGGCTGTCATAAAGCAATATTTTGTGAGCTACAGATTCCAATAAAACTCACTCTGAGATGATGAAGGCTTTCTTGGTAGCCTAAGGGCTGGTGTATGAATAATCTGCCAGCATTATGCTGTGTCACTTAAATATTCCTTTGGAGATCTGTCAGAAGAAAATTTAAGTAAAATTAAAGTTCAAATGGAAATGAAAAATTAAGTTATGATCAAAGCTATAATCTCATATTGAATTTTTTTAAAGCTGTAGAGAAAAGTCCTGTTAAAGATTTCCTAGTTTGTATTTATGGATCCAAACAGAGGTATTCCCACTGTGCCTTGCTTAAAAGACTGATATGCAGAGTCTGGGCATCTCCCTTTATTTAGATGCTGAACCTAGCTGCAGGGGGAAAACAGCATCTTGGTTTCTACAGGCAATCCAATTTTAATCATTTTTGCTTTATTGGAATTTTCATAGGAGTCCAGGTATAAGAGGTTCAGAATTCATCTAAGTCATAAACAAAACAAAAATGGAAAGGAATAGAGTGAATGATAACTCAACACCTATAAGTCATGGTTCTTTTTTCCTAAAATAAGCACCATGATATGGGATGGTGGAGGGGACCAAAGCACTGTTTACATTCGAACCCTTAAAGTCAGAGCATGTCTGAAGTTTATCTAAAACACTGGCATCTATGACTCCCACAAATAGCTTTTCTCTAATGTTTCATAATATTCCCCACCACTTATCAAACTGAGGGAAGCAGCTGTGATGGAAAGGGAGGTGACAGCAAGCAGAAGCCTGGAATCCCCTGGAAAGAGACCCAGCTTGACCATGGAACTGAAATGCATACTCCAAAAGAAAGCATTAACCGCAGATTGAGTCCCGTATGGACCGTCCACATAGACTCCACTGCCAGTGTGACTCATGGGCTAGAGCGTGACAGAAAAATCCCAGAGAGAACAAAGGTGATATCCAGTGTGCCCTGTGCTGTGTGGATCCATCAACACCATGATGGTAACATTAATGAAACTAGTGAATCACCTCTCTAGTCTAGACCAACAGCCTCTCTGAGTATAAGCTTATGGCAGGTTTTTTCCTGATCAAAATTAAAGATTATTTTCTAACTTGAAGTTTTCTTATTAACCAAAAGAATACTTCAAAGCACACAGAGACTATATAACATATTTGGTTAAGCTAAAAGAAGGTGGGAAAGGAGAAATAGAGGAACAAGGGACAGAAAATACAAATAAAAAATAAAACCCAAGAAAGTAGACTTAAATCTAATTATATCAGTAACTGCATTAAATGTAAATGGCCCAAACACTCCTTGTAAAAGGCAAGACTGATAGACTGAACTAGAAAGCAAAATCGATTATATTGCTGTTTATAAGAAACACAAGCAAAAGAGCAAAATGGAAGCGAGAGTCACCTTGTAAACCAACCTCCAAGGTAACATCCTATCACATTTTCCATATTCTATTCATTGAAAGTGATTCACAAGATTCAGCTCATACTCAAGTGATGGGTATTACACAAGGATGTGAATACCAAGAAGTAGATACAACTGGGAACCATTTCAGAGGCTATCAAACAAATCTAGTGAGAGTGAGCAAGGGGAGAAAAAGAGAAAGCACAAAATACCAGTATCAGGAGTTAGAGAGGTGATATCAGTACAAATGATATAGATACTCAAAAGATAATAAGGAGGTAAAATGAAGAACATCGTGTCAACAACCTAGATGAAATGGACAAATTCCTTGAAAGACAACAGTACCAAAACAGAGAAGACTTTTAAAACATAAATAGCCCTATAGGGCTTCCCAGGTGGCACTAGTGCTAAAGAATCTACTTGCCAATGCAGGAGGTGCAGGAGACATAGCTTTGATCTCTGGGTTAGGAAGAGCCTCTGGAGTAAGAAATGGCAACTGATTTCAGTATTCTTGCCTGGAAAATTCCATGGACAAGAAGCCTGGCAGACTATAGCATGTGGGGTTGCAAAGCATCAGACATGACTGAGCATACACACACACACATAGCTAGTAAACAAATTGAACCCATAATTTAATATTTCCCAACAAAGAATAGACCCAGTCCCAGATGTCTTCACTGGTAAATTCTATCAAACACCTAAGAAACAAATAATACAAATATACCCACACTCAGAAAATGAGAGAACATTTCCAATTAATTCTACAAAGCCAGCCACATACAAAACAGCAAAAACAAAACCACATACCAATATTCTTCGTAAACATTGATAAGAACATCCTTCATAAAATATTTGCAAATCAAATCCAGAAATATATAAAAAGGACAATGCAACAGGAACAAATGAGGTTTATATCAGGAATGCAAAGTTAGTTAAACATTCAAAATGCAATTAGTGTAATTCATTACATCAAGGAAAAAAGAAAAATCATGATTTTTCTCAACAGGATTTAAGAAAAACACCTGACAAAATTTAACACCCATTCATGATTAAAAAAAAAAAAGAAAACTCTCAGCAAACTAGGAATAGAAGGAAACTCCTTCAACATGATAAGGGGCATCATTTTAAAACTTAAGCTAACATCACACTTACTGGAAAACAATAAACGCTTTTCACTTAAGACAAGGAACAAAGCAAGGATGTCCATCATCATTTCTTCTACTCAGCATTTTGCTGGAATTCCTACTAGTGCAATAAGGCAAGAAAAACAAAAAGCCTAAAGATTACAAGAGAAAGAAGCAAACTGTCATTATTTTCAAATGACATGATTGTGTATGTAGAAAAACCTGTAAATCTATAAAAACTTCAACATAATTAAGGAGTTCAGCAATATTTCTAGACATGGAGTATAAGTCAATTAAACTTCTATATACTAGAACAATTGGAAAATAACATTTTAAAACAATACCATTTAAAAGAGTATCAAAAGACTTCAAATAACTAGGAATAAATCTGAAAGATTTTCAAGATCTCTACACTGAAGATTACTTAAAGACGACCAAAATAAAACAGATATGACATGCTCATGGATTGGAAGGTTCAATATTATTAAAGCATCAGTCCTCCCCAAACTGATCTATATATTCAATGCAATCCCAAACATGATCTCAAAAGAGTTTCTTGTGAAACTCAACAATCTAACTCTAAAATATATACGGAAATGCAAGCAACCTAAAATAGCCAAAATAATCCTGAAAAAGAAAAACAAGATTGAAAGGCTTACACATCCTGCTTTCAAGACTTAATATAAAGTCATATTAACCAAGATAGTGTGGTACTGGCATAAGGATGGATAATAGATCAGTGGAACAAATTAGAGAATTCAAAAATAGACCCACACATATAAGATTAATAGACCTTTTATAAAGATACCAAATCAATTCAATGAGGACAGGAGTGCTTTCTTAACAGCTAGTGGCAAAACAACTAGACATCCGTATGGGAATAAAAGAAACTGACCTTTACTTCATACCAAACAAAAATTAATTTGAGATAGATCAGAGACTTAAACACAAAGTTGAAATGATAAAACTTCTATGAAAAAAATAGGAGAATATCCTTTGTAATCCCAAGGGTTAGCAAAGTTTCTAAGACAAACACAGAAGCACTAACTAAAAAAAAGAAAAAATGATAAATTGGAATTCATCAACATTTTAAGTGGTGTCTCATCAAAGAACATCATTGAGAAAATGACAAGGCAAGCCATGGGCTGAAAGAAAATGTTTGCAACACATGCATGTGACAATGGACAATTACCCTGAATGTCTAAAGAACCCGTGTAAATCAATGGAAAAAGATGAACAACCCCACTGAAAAATGGACAAAGACTTGAACATAAACTTTCCAAAAGAAGATAAGGAAACAGCCGACAAGCACATGAAAATCTGTTCAACTTTATTTAATCAACCTTATTTGGGAAATGCAAATTGAAACCATGATGAAATATCACTTCACATTGGATGAGATGGCTGGAATTTTTTTTTTTAATGACAACAGTAGATATTGGTGAGGCTATGGAATAACTGAAACCCTCGTTCATTGTTTATGGGAATGTAAAATAGTACAATGACTTTTGAAATGCTTTGGCAATTTCTTACAAAGCTAAGTACACACCTACCCTCTGACTCAGCAATTCCACTCAAACACAAAGCAATTCCACTTTGTATTTACTGAATGCAAAGACTTGGGAATAATTGTTTACAGGAGCTTTATTCGGAATGACAAAAAACTAGAAACAAATACCCACCTAGTGGCAGATGAATAAACAAATTATAGACTATTCACAGAATGGACTACTGCTCACCAATAAAAGATAAAAAAGGGAAAGACTGGTACATACAACATGAACCAATCTATAAAACATTTTGTTGTGGGGGGAAAAAAAGGCCAGGCAAAAAGGAGAACATATTATACAATTCCACTTATATGAAGCCCAAGAATTCACAAACTTAATCTATGGTGATAGAGATCAGAACAGCGGTTTCTCCTAAGAGGTGATAGGATGGTATTAGGAGGGTCATCGGGGGCCTTTCTAAGGCTCTGAAAACAGTCTACATCTTGTTTGGCATGATAGTTACATGGATGTACACAACTGTCAAAATTTATCAAACTTAAGATCTGTGTTTGATTATGTGCTTTTTGAAAATCAAGTAGAACACACAAATTCAGATTTCTCTAACAGTGCATTCTGCAGTATACTGAATTTTTCAACACTTCCAGTGTCATTTTTGTTTGTTTTTTGCCTTTTGATTTCTGAGTTTCTTCCAACAAGACAACCCCTGGCATACTATGTAGTCTTCATGAATGTTTCTAGCCACGCTATATAGGACTAGACTCTCACATATCAGTAACAGAAGTCTTTGCTTTGAGGAAATCTAGAAATCCAACTCCATGATTTTGAGACTTATTTACTGTTAACACTCCCTCAAGATTTGATCTGACTATTACTTCAAAATTAAATATACTGCCTGTATTACACCTTTAACTACCAAGGTTACAAATCAGCAGCCGACAGTATATTTTGTTTGACCTGCACAGCATTTTTTTATTTGAGCCAACATGTAACAACTAAACGCTTTCACACAAAATCCAGACTTTCAGATCTTTTAAAACCATCAGCAAATTCAACAATAATCAACTGGTGCTAAAATATGGCAGGCCTCTTTTCAAAGGACAATTGATCACTTTTTTCACTTAAATACATTTCTTTTTAAAGGACTCATTTACTGCCATGCCTGAAAAAAATAAAGTCAATGGCAACACAATATTATTATTCAGTTCTAGCTGGACACTGTTGGCTACAGAAGAGGCTGAGCTATACCCTGCTCTTTATGTTTAAAAGGGAGAGTATAAAGCATTTAAGACATTTTAGCACCTATAGAGTTTGTTCTTGACACAGTCATAAAGATGAGAAAGAATTAAAAAGTACAAAACTTTACCACATTGTGACTGAACCATTGTTTAATACTAAGTCTATGCAGCACCTTCACTCAGCTAAAAATCTCTTTGTATGCTAATACTAACATCAGTCCTAAAATGAGAAACACAACCACAAGTCTAAATTCCTCCACCAAACTCTGAGCTCCTCAAGGAATAGGGATACATCTTATTGATTTTTACATCCCTGGAACCAAGCACAATATCTGGCCCCAAAAAACATTAACATATTTTCTTCACTAAATGGACTCGAGGAGCACTGGGTATATAAACATCTCTCAAGCAGGAAACTGGCATGCAGTGGAGAGGCAGACTTTCAAAACAGGAAGGGAGCTCCCTCCTGCTCTTCTAATGCAGAACCCAAAGGCAGAAAGAGACCAGAGTTACAGATAATATCAAGGACAGAGTCCCTCAGAGATATCTGAACTTAGGTAAAAATGCTGCTTTTTATAAAACGTCACACCCAACTTTAACGCCCAGTTAATTTAGTCCATGTTCCAGACAAGTCAAACGGGGGAAAGGATTACAGGGTTCCGGGTTAGGTCTCCAAGGAGGGATAAAAGAGATTCTGTGATGATGGCATAGGAAGATCTCAAGAGGAACTCTGGGGCCACTAGAGTGAGGTTCCTTTCATAACCAGGAGACCAAAGACCAGTAATATGTGCGTGTGTTTGTGTGTGTGTATGTATGTGCGTGTGTGTTCAGTCGCTAAGCCGTGTCTGACTCTTTGTGTCCCGATGGACTGCAGCATACCAGGCTTCCCTGTCCTACACTATCTCCCAGAGTTTGCTCAAATTCATGTCCATTGAGCCAGTGATGCCATCTAACCATGTCATCCTCTGCTGCCCCCTTCTCCTTTTGCCTTCAATCTTTCCCAGTATCAGGGTTTTTTCCAATGAGTTGGCTCTTCGCATCAGGTGGCCATAGTATTGGAGCTTCAGCATCAGTCCTTCCAATGAACATTCAGGGTTGATTTCCTTTAGGCTTGACTTGTTTGATCTCCTTGCAGACCAAGGGACTCTCAAGAGTCTTCTCCAGCACCACAATTTGAAAGCATCAGTTCTTTGACACTCAGCCTCTTTTATGGTCCAACTCGCACATCCATACATAACCATAGGAAAAACCAGAACTTTGACTATACAGACCTTTGTCAGAAAAGTGATGTCCTGATAATGTTAACATTGGAATTAGTGCGGGACTTCCTTGGTGGTCCAGTGGCTAAGACTCCACACTCCCAGTGCAGGGGGTCTGGAATTGATCCCTGGTCAGTAAACTGGATCCTATATGCCGCAACTTAAAAAAAAAATCCTGTGTGCAGTTAAGACCCAAAGCAGTCAAATAAATAAATATAAACATTTTAAATTGGTAATAGTGATGATAATAATAAACAATAAATAATCCTCTCACTTAATCTTCACTAAAATCCGATCAATGAGAAACGAAGGTCCTGGGTCCAGCAGCCTGCAAGGAACTAAATACCACCAACAATCACAAGAACTTGAAAGCAGATCCATCACCACTGAAGCCTCCAGATGATGCAGCCCAGCCAACACCTCACACTGCAGTTTGTGAGACCCTGAGCACGGGACCCATCCAAGACTCCTGCCTAGAGTACTGAGGCACAGAATCTGTGGCCTAATAAATGTGTGTTATTTTAAGTCACCAAGTGTGCAGGTGCAACGAACATAAAAACAGGCTTACATAATTGACAGAACTAAGGAAGATAGAATGGTAACCCACTCCAGTATTCTTGCCTGGAGAATTCCACGGCCAGAGAAGCCTAGCGGGCTACAGTCCATGGGCTTGCAAAGAGTCGGACACGATTGAGCAACTAACATTTTCACTTTTCAAGGAAGACGCAGAACGTGGGATTTGAACCTGATTTCAGACTTGGCTTTCAGTCTCCCCAGGGAGACCCAACCTGGGGAAAGTGATGCAGGGTTGTGATCACTCTCCTCTTTCTGCCCAGGAGTCTCCCATGCGTAGATCCGACATGAGAACCCTGCTGTCTGCACGAGATGTGTTTCTGACAAGTAAGGGAACATCATATGCTCTCCTGCTTCACTGAGGGCTCCATGAGACAGGGACCACCTCTGTTGTGTTCAGGCCACATCCACAGGGCAAGGGCTTAGTGCCTGATACATGGAGCGGTGAACAGTGGGGAAACCTAAGAGTTTATAGCAGTAGGTCTCAGATCACTGTACACAAATGGTTGCCTGAGGTGCTTGTGGAATGTGTACCGTCCTGGGCCGCATTTACAAGATTCTGACTTGACAGGGCAGAGCTGGGTTCAGAGAAGCTACACAGTTAGAAAGGATCCCGGGGCATTTGGTACGGCTGATCTTTAGACCGGAGTACACAAACTACTCCAAAAACGTGAAGGAAGATAGAAAGGCAGAGCCGTGCCAGAGGCTAGAAGTGAACACAAGTATAACATGAAAAGGTCGATTTGAGGAGGCGAGTCTTAAGCAGGAGTTCTCAGCCCAGGTTGCACATCAGAAGCACCTGGGGGCTTTTAAAATCCAAATCCAGGCTCCACTCCCCAGTTACCAATACTTTAGAACCTCTGGAGGTAGAACACAAGTGCAAGGATTTTTTTTTTCTTTTGAGGCAAAATGCATATAACATAAAAGCCATCCTGTTAAAGTGTAGACAATTCAGTATCATCTGGTATATTCATGGTGTTATGCAATCACCACCTCTATCCAATTCCAAGACATTCTCAAAATGATACCTCACAGCCATTAGCAGTCCCTCCACCTTCCCTCCAGCCCCTGAACTGCTTGGAGGCTCACAGGTTTGCCTATGTTGGATATCTCATATAACTGCAATATTATATGGTATATCTATACAAAAATATATACAGTGTGGTTTCCTAGGGGGCATAGTAGTAAAGAATCTGCCTGCCAATGCAGGAGATGCAAGAGACACAGGTTTGATCCCCGGGTCAGGAAGATTCCCTGGAGTAGGAAATATCACTTCACTCCAGTATCCTTGCCTGGAAAATTCCATGGGCAGAGGAGCCTGGTGGGCTACAGTCCATGGGACCACAAAGAGTCAGACACAACCAAGCACACACAATGTATACTGTAGCCAAAAAGCAGAAACAGCCCAGAGGACCATCAATGGATGATGACAAACAAAATGTCTATCCCTGAGGTGGAGCAGAATTCAGCCATAAAAAATGAATGCATTCCAGGATATGCTACGGCTTGGATGAACCTCGAAAACACTACACTGAGTGAATGAGACATCGGTATTTTCTTAATCTCCCAGGAGATTCCAAGGTTCAGCCAAGGTCAAGACCCACTGGCCGAAGCCAGGCTGAATTAAACAAGGCAATCGGGAGAGGGAGGGACATTTCATTGAGGATGACTGTGTGTGCGGATACCCGGCCGAGGCAGGGATGGGGGTGAGGTGTGACAACAGCAGCACGTGGAGACACACTTCAGCTCCTTCAGGTCCTCAGCAAGTTGATACGCTTTGTGGGTTTTCCAGCCCTAGAACAAGGGATGCCAAGGACCCCAGGGAGAGGACGTTTGGAAAGAAAATTCATGCTATTTTACCTTGAGGTAAAGAACCCGCCTGCAATGAGGGAGACACAGGTTCGACCCCTGGGTCGGGAAGATCCCCTGGAGGAGGGCATGGCAACCCACTCCAGTATTCTTGCTTGGAGAATCCTATGGACAGAGGAGCCTGGTGGGCTACAGTCCACGGGGTCGCAAAGAGTCGGACTCGACTGAGTGACTAAACACAGCACAGCACATACAGAGACCAGCCTTGATCCCAACCATAGGCTCAGCCTAAGCTCCCAAATTCCTTATGAAATGTGACTTGCCACTTCTGAAAAACCCAGAATTCTGCCCCAAAGACAAAGTGGGACACCCCAGAGTTCACTTAAGGGGAATGAGCTTTCAAAAACAACCCTGGTGCAGGTACCCAACCAGCATCACCCCCAGCTGCCTTCCCTTCCCAATCAGGGGAAGTGACGGTGCTGGTGTTCCACAGTCTATTTGCATTGGGTTTTTATGGAAAATATGGTCGTGTCACTCATAGGAAAAACAAATCACAGCCCACGCTGGAGCTGCAACTTAAAAACACGGCTGAGCGTCAGTGCAGGCTTTCCACCACAATATCAAACCTGAGAGAACCAGCAACAAGCTCCCGGCAGCATATCTGCCAAATGATTTGGGAGAAAAAACAGCAAAGGCGCTCCTTAACATTGCCTTCTCTGCATGAAAGGGTTCGGCTGGCAACACCAAATGTGTTCATTGCTGGGGTCTTTCAAATCAAAGCAAGCTGTGTGTGGATGGACCGTCCTCCTATAGCTGAACAGCAGTGGATTTAGGCCAAAATAATAACACTGGTGCAAATCTGAATAGAGTCCACTCCCCCACAGCAATCCAAATTATTTTAACATGTTCTCTCAGTGGCATTCGTAATTTCTCACAAAAGCAAATGAACATCCCCCTCTGTGATGAATTAAAACAAAGAATTAATAAGTTCAGGACACGGGTTAGGGGGTGGGAGTTGCTGGCAGTACAAGAACATACTGCAAATGGCATTTCCAAGTCTAGACTTCTTCATCATAAAGACCAGCACTCCTGTTTGCAGAGGTCCTGAAGTCTTCTTAGACTGGAGGATCCAATTAGGAAAGCTTTTCGTTCACATCCTTGCTCTCCAGACCTCCTGCCCACTCAACCCACCTTCAGTGGCCAAGTGCTGCTGGTTTTATCTCCTGGAATCCACTCACTGCCCAGCCACCCTCTGACATCATCATAAGTCAAGTCCACAGTCTCCACCTGTTTGATCATGCGTGCTAAGTCACTTCAGTCATATTCAACTCTTTTCGACCCCATGGACTGTAGCCTGCCAGCCTCCTCTGTCCATAGGATTCTTCAGGCAAGAATACTGGAGTGAGTTGCCAGGCTCTCCTCCAGGGGATCTTTCCGATCCAGGGATCGAATCTGTGTCTCTTATATCTCCTGCAGTGGCAGGCGGGTTCTTTACCACTAGCACCACCTGGGAAGCCCTGTTTGATCATAAACACATCCAAATGGGTCTCTCCATTTCTCCTTCTCCTGTTGCAATATGTCCTCACCCAGGGGCCAAAGGAGTACCTTGAGAAAGCACATCCAAACAGATCACTCCCTTCTGAGGGCTCCCCACCTAATCTTTGTGGGTCAACAATCACGCAAGCTCATCTGAACTGAGCAGGATCATCTCACTTCATGCTTACGACAGCACTGTATTCCACCAAGGGGCAGTTAAGCAGGATGCCCACGGTGACAGGGTTAGTATGTAGTTCCAAGGCCCCCACAGGAGATCCACGAAGGCCAGCCTCTCCCTCCGCCAGCTCCTCTTCCTCTTACTCACCCTTGCCTTCCAGGCTCCTCAACGTCCCTCAAGTGTGCTCCATTCCTTTCGACCCAAGGACCCCCACATGCAGTGCTCCTCACCCTGAAGTGCTATTCCCAACCTTTCTTACCTGGTTAACACTTGCACCCTCCAGGTCTCCCTTTAAATGTCATGTCATCAAGGAAGACTTATTTTTTAATATAACAGCTTTACTGAAATATAATTCATATACCATACAATTCATCCACTTAAAATATACAATTTAATGGGTTTTTGTATATTCACAAAAGCTGAGTGCCGAAAAATTGATGCTTTTGAACTGTGGTGTTGGAGAAGACTCTTGAGAGTCCCTTGGACAGCAAGGAGATCCAACCAGTCCATCCTGAAGGAGATAAGTCCTGGGTGTTCATTGGAAGGACTGATGCTGAAGCTGAAACTCCAATACTTTGGCCACCTCATGAGAAGAGTTGACTCATTGGAAAAGACCCTGATGCTGGGAGGGATTGGGGGCAGGAGGAGAAGGGGACAACAGAGGATGAGATGTCTGGATGGTATCACCGACTCGATGGGTATGAGTATGAGTAAACTCCGGGAGTTGATGATGAACAGGGAGGCCTGGCGTGCTATGATTCATGGGGTCGCAAAGAGTCGGACACGACTGAGCAACTGAACTGACTGACTGAGTATATTCACTGAGCTGGGTAAGCACCCTCACAATTTTAGAACATACTCATCACTCCCAAAAGAAATGCTGTATCCATGAGCAGGCAACCTCCCACTTCCCTCACGTGCCCCCACTCCCAGGCAATGACTAACCTACTTTCTGTCCATGTGGATTTGCCCATTACAGACATTACATATAAATGGAACCAAACAGTATGCAGCCTTTTGTGTCAAGTTTCTTTCACTGAGCCTAATGTTTTCAAGGTTCATTTATATTCTAGCATGCATCAGTGCTTCATTCATTTTTATGGCCAAATAATATTCCACTGAATGCAGAGACCACATCCCATTTATGCATTCATCAGTTGATAGATGTTTGGGTTCCTTCCATTCTTTGACCATCATGAACAGTGCTGTTCTGATGTGTGTGTTCACACTTGTGTGGGCACACAAACCTCTTGTGTCTATACCTAGGAGTGGAATTTCTGGGTCATAAGAAAACTCTATGCATAACCTTTTGAGGAACTTCAGACAGTCTAAGGAAGGTTTTCCTGACCCTCCGAGACTGAGGTTCCCACTCCTTATTTGCATATTCTCTTCACAACTTTTACTTCTCTTTGGGAGCAGTTGTGACAAACACATCAATGACCTGGCTAACTCTCAACTTAATGCCTGTACTTCCTCTGGACTATCAATGCCCAATACAAAGACAATGTAACCACTTGCTTCCTTTCACAATTTGTAACAGTCACACAAAAAAATAATACTAATAAAGTGAAATATGTGAAAGTAATTTTAGTATTACTTACTTGACCAAGTATATACAAAATAACATTTCAGCATCTAGTAAACACTTTTTAAGACAGTCATGAGGGGCTTTCCGGGTGGCCAAGACTCTGTGCTCCAATGCAGGGGGTGCATGTTTAATCCCTGGTCAGGGAACTAGACCCCACATGCTGCAACTAAGAGTTTGTCTGCCGCAATTAAAGATCCCTCATGCCACAGCGAAGACTGAAGATCCCAACTGCCACAAGGAAGACCGGTCACAGCCAAACAAATAAACAAACAAAAAAAATTTTTTAATGGAATAGTAATGAGACATTTTTATATTGTTTTTATATTTTTTATATTGTCTTCAAAATCTAGGATGTATTTTCACTTCCACACATCACAATTCATACACACCCCATTCCAACTACTCAGTGCCTATTCCAACCCCATCATGGCTAGTGGCTACCTTACTGGAAGGTGCAAGCCTAAACTTCTCACTCCCTGAAGGCAAGAACCCTGTCTGCTTTTTCCAGTTATCATTTCCTCAGAACCCATTATAGTGTCTAGGATGTACAGTGTCACAGGCATCCCGCGAATATATGCTGAGTACTGAATAAATGAATCCAACCTAACCTCCACTCTTCCAAAAAAAATCTCAGAAGTTCACATAGATCCATCTGGTCTTTTCCAGCAACTTGAATATGTTACAAAAAGGCAATGTTCCTTCTACTTTTCTATATATTCACTCTATTAATTTTTGAGAGCTTGACATTGAAATTCCAACTAAAAATCTTAACTTATCTACTTAAAAAAATAATTTTAATATATAGTGGAACTATATGTAACTTTGTTCTGTATTTTCCAAGTCTCCTGTAAAAGTGTTATCATACTTTCACAATTAAAAAAATTAAAAAAATTTTTTCCCCAATTATTTTTATTAGTTGGAGGCTAATTACTTTAAAATATTGTAGTGGTTTTTGCCATACATTGACATGAATAAGCCATGGATTTACATGTGTTCCCCATCCTGAACCCCCCTCCCACCTCCCTCCCCATCCCATCCCTCTGGGTCATCCCAGTGCATAAAACTGGAGCCCATTATACATTGTTAAGTAAGTCAGAAAAAAATTAAAAAAAAATTTTTAAGTGACAATGAGATGTGGGAGTAGTACCTTGGGTCACAAGGACCTTCCACTCTTCAGGAAAACAGAGGTTTTGTTGAAACCAAAACCAATTTAATAAAGAGTTGTTTTGTTTTTGTTTTTTTTTTAACATGATTCTATTTTGCTTCATTTTATGATGTGTGAACCACTTTGAAAGGGCAGAGTAGCTGTCTGGGGAAGCCGATTTAATTTCCTCCCTTTAGTTTAAAATGTTGGCTAATGTTATTATAAAAGAAAGTAGTTCCAACAAGTAGGTGTGTGCACACACATGCACACACACACAACTCATGAGTCCGTGGGGCAAATGAATGCAAAAGCAGCTTCCTAATAGCCAGTCTTCTTTTGTGGTGTGGAAATAATTACCAGCATGTAAAAGCCTATATATATTCAACCATTCTCACTTCCTGCAAAATTCAAATCTACAATTGATTTTCTTTCCAGGCTCCTGAAACCAGCTTTGTCAAAATTACTCAGGAATGGAATGAGGCCAAGCATTGCCCTTCGGGGACTGAGGACAAAGCAAGTCAGCCATGGATGGTACAGAGCTGGCCACATGCAATTACACCCAGACCTATGGGACAGCCATGCCCTGCATGGTCCCTCCCCAGCCAGGTCCCTGATGCCTGGGCTGCAGCCAAAAGCATTCAGGCACAGGTGCATTAAACAAGTATTTATTGGATTTTATTGGTGGTTAGAGGGTTGTAGTCGATTACAGTGCATTAATGGACCCAATTCTTCACAATGTCCTAAATCCAGGCTCTTTGCCATATGATTTCACAGTTCTTCTCACTAAAGAGTCACTGTGTTCTTTCCCCAGCATTTGATGCTGGGTTTAGTCGTGTGTCTCGCCTTGGTCAATGGAATGTCAGTCTGTGATATGTGACTAAAAGCTTGCAAAGTGGGTGCTCCATCCTTCTTGCTCTCTCATTCCTTTCCATCACCATGAGAACACACCCAGGCAAGCTTGCTGGTCCCAGGAGAAAATAAGAGACATCAGGAGCAGAGATTTCCTGATGCACCCAGCCTAGATCAACCACCCCTCAGCTGACCTGCAGATCCACAAAAATATATACGTTGTGTTAAGCCACCAACTTTGGGCTTTCAGCACTTCTGTGACCCAAGCTAACTGATACAAAGACAGACAGCTCTGTGTGGATCCTCCAACTGCCTTAACACAGTGGACTGGAGTGCTGCTTTGGCCCTGACACTACCAGTTACCTACCCAGAAATTGCTTATTCCTTTCTTCTTCCTCATTCACAGAGCTCCTCTTTCACTCAGGTATGGGATTGCCTTGTTTCTTAGAAGTGTTGGCCTCGGAGAATGAACCGTGATTGGTTGAAGTAGGGTTTGGCAAAGTACAGCCAGAGGGCCAGATCCAGCCCACTGCTTCTGTAAGTAAAGTTTTATTGGAGTAAAGCCATGCCCATTCATTTATGAATTGTCTGCGGCTGTTTTAACACTACAAAGGGTGAGTTGGGTGGTTGCAGCAGAGGTTGTCTGATCCAAAAAGCCAATAATATGACCATTTTTCAACAGAGAAAGTTTGTTGTTCCCTAGTCTGAGGCTTACATCCTAATGTTACTCAAACTCCCCTTAGCCAGTGATTGGTTTAGGACTGGACCCAAGATTCCATTCATCTACTGAGGACTGATGTGGCTGAGATACAGGAAGTCTGCTAGGGTTTTCTGGGAGACGCTTTAATACCGAAATGTTCAGGGAGATGCTGTACACCCTTCTTCTTGCCTTTGTCTGCTGTCACATGAGGACTTCATGTTTGGGTTGTGGCAGACTTTGCGACCGTGGGAAGAAAGATGAGAGCATCACAGAAAAAGCAAACAAGGAACCTGCTGTCTTGAGCTATTCATTCTCCAAACCCTTGGAGTCATCTACCCCTGATCTTAGTGTTTGAGACAATGGTTGTTCAGTCACTCTTTGCAACCCCATGGATTACAGCACACCAGCTTCCCTGTCCTTCGTTATCTTCCAGAGTTTGCTCAAACTCATGTCCATTGACTCAGCGATGTCATCCAACCATCTCATCCTCTGTCGCCCCCTTCTCCTCTTGTCCTCAATCTTTCCCAACATCATGATCTTTTCCAATGAGTCAGCTCTTTGCATCTCGTGGCCAAAGTATTGGAGCTTCAGCTTCAGCATGTCCTTCCAGTGAATAATCAGAGTTGGTTTCCTTTAGGATTGACTGGTTTGATCTCCTTGCAGTCCAAAGGACTCTCAATAAACCTCTGGTGTTCAAGATGGGTGGACAGTCACTTCTTGGTTGGTTCTGCCAGGAAGGTCTTGTCTAACTCGCCCCCAAAAGCCTGGAATCTGTACAAGGGACCGAGGTGAACCCTGCTGCCACAGTTTAGGAAACGGAACCCACCCACCAATATGTGAACTGGTTGGATGGAGTTAGCATTTCCTGTCACTCCAACCAGATCAACTTGTCCTCTCACAAAAGGGGCAGAGAGAGACATGGAAACCCCTCTCCCAGTTCATCCCCAAGGGAATAAAAGTGATGCTAGAACCTCCCCGATCTATGGACAAAAAAGGGAAAATGGGGAGAGTGCTGGGCAGGAGAGAAGCAGCAGCGGTCGCCGTGTTTATGGAGCTCTGGTCTGCGGACCCAGGAGGAAGTGTGTTTCTAGACATGGGCTTTAAGGAAACCTGGAGTCACGTCTGCAGCATTCTCCTTTCCTCCAAGACAGAGGGAATACATTTTGCTCCATCATGCAAAGGTGTAAGAAATGTCACATTCCTATTTCTGTAACTCCAGTTAAATCTGCTCTGAGTCCCCACACGCCTGGCAGGTGGAGACTTTGGTCTCGTCATTATCGGGGCTTCTTTTCCTCCTCCATGAGTTTACATAAGAACTCTGGGTTTGCAAGCTGTTGGAAAGCCAGGCAGGACCTAGGTCCCTGGAGGTCACCACTGTTGCAGTCACAACTGACCGTAACTTTCGGGGGCTGTCTGCCGCAAGCAATGGTCATTCCATTCCGTATGATCATTCCAACTGACCACAGATTCAGTCGCAAGAGACCCTCCCTATAGCAGGTCTCCACTGCACATGGAAATTCCAAAAAGCTCTCTGTTAATCTCAGCTTCCTCACTTTCTCACCTGTAAACACAAATGCTCCTCCCCATCACCCCAAACCTTGATGGTAAGTCGGTTAAATCCTCCTCCAGGGCCTCAGACACCAAAGCTCTTCACCTTCCCTCCTCAGGGGGACAATACAAGGGTATCTGAGACCTTCAGAAGCACAATGGTGGCCTCTCTTTTTGGTGGAGGGCGGTGCGGTGACAGTGGAAACTACAACCTCTTGTTCAAACGTTGTATATCACCACTATATCCCCAGGGTCTGGCACATAGTAGGGGCTAAAAGGACAGCACTTAGTAGGTACTGTTAGAGTCTGCTGAACTGAACTCTTGAGGTTGAAGCTATCAGCAGAAACCAGTCAAGCGACAAAATGGAAAACCAACTCATTAAAAAATATATTCGAGTAATCATGGCTTTGAGCTCTGAACACACAGGGCACCAGCCCAAGTTTGGGCAATTTTAATACAACCACCATTTTGCCTCCAAACAAACTGGCATCAGCTCCAGAAGCCTCTCTCAGCCTCTTAAAGAGAGCCAGTTTCTCCTCCTCTAAGTGGCGGCATTCCTCCTTGGGTTGCAAAGGAGCAGTGTTCACCCCCACTTGCCTCCAGCCAAGGACAGCAGCCAGGCGTCAAAGGTTTGATAGCTGAGCAGTATATTTTAGAGAGAAACACAAAATTATGTCTCATCAATCTGTGAGTACCACCACTTTCCAGAGGACAGAGATCCTGTCTGTGGAATCCTCCACAGGTCGAGCACTGACTTGGCTCAACTACACACTTTGGGGATTTTTGCAGGGAATAGTGAAGG
Source organism: Muntiacus reevesi (assembly GCF_963930625.1). Classification (NCBI taxonomy): domain Eukaryota; kingdom Metazoa; phylum Chordata; class Mammalia; order Artiodactyla; family Cervidae; genus Muntiacus; species Muntiacus reevesi. Next base: position 183,524,314 of record NC_089250.1, on the reverse strand, counting down.
TGCTCAGTAAAATAAAGGGACAAGAACTTGGAGTTCTCAGAGCAATCCTGGAGGGAGGAAGGGTGTGGGAAATGCAGGAGTGAAACAAAGCAAGAGTCAGGCCAAGACCGAGCAGGGAGCACTATGACCCTGTCCTTGGCCCCAGACCTCAGCAAGTCAACAAAATTCAGTCACACTTGGTGCAAACGGTTTATGGTTTGGAGATGAAAGCAGATGGGGCCGGAGGTTGAGGGTGGGTGTGGTGGGCGGAGGCAGCAGACATGGACCCAGATGCCCAGGACTTCAGGGAGGCTGTGAGGTATAGAGCCCCCACCCCAGTCTCAGCAGAAATCTCAGGCAGGGCTTCAGGCATCTGCGGATCACGGCATTTGTGGCTTTGAGAGCACCGGTTCCTGAGTAGATGCTCCCAGTACATTTTCCAGCTCGACCACTTGCTGGTGGGTCTGTAAACAAGTTACTCAAGGGTTTCTAAAACCTCAATTTCTTATGTCTAAAGCAAAGGACATATTCTCTATCTTGTTGTTGTTTAGTCAATAAGTTGTGTCTGACTCTTGCGACCCCACAGACTGTAGCCCACCCTAGTCCACAGGATTTCGTAGGCAAGAATGTTGGAGTGGGTTGCCATTTTCTTCTCCAGGGGATCTTCCTGACACAGGGACTGAATCCAAGTCTCCTGCATTGGCAGGAGGGTTCTTTACTGCTGAGCCACCAGGGAAGCCTGCATTATCCACCTTGTAAGGAAGTTATTGTGTGGTTAAGAGGAAGTGAGACTGTTCCAGCACAGAGCCTAGAATAGGGCGAGCTCTCCATAATATGAGCCTCCATCACCTGACCTCTAGATCTCAGAGGATTCGCCACAGACATAGTGGGCCCCAAAGCAGGCTGAATGGTGGAATCCCTTGGGGACACGCGAGCCCTAACCAAGACCAACTGAGGCAGAATCACTGGAGGTAGGATCCAGGAATCTGTATGTTTTAACAGAATCTTCACTATTTATCTATTTTTGGCCAGGCAGCATATGGGATTGAACCCATGCCCCCTGCAGCAGAAGCACAGAGTCTCAACCACTGGACCACCAGGGAATTCCCGGGAATCTGTATTTTTAAGCCCATGAAGTGATCAATAGAATTGCAACTTGTCTTCTTCTGGTTTTTTACATTTTACACTTTTCTCTTTTCAATCATTTAAAATATATACTCACAGATACACACAACAATTACCACAGTCAATTTGATAACATCTTATCACATCAAAAGGAAGCCCCACATCCTTTAGCTCACCCTCAATCCTTAGTCCCATACCCCAGGCTTAAGCAACCACTAATCTACTTTCCTTCTCTATAGATTTCCCTATTCTGGACTCTCATATTAATGGAACCGTATAATAGGTGACCTTTTTTTTTTTTTTTTTTTTTTTTTTTTTAATATTATTTTATTAGTTGGAGGCCAATCACTTTACAACATTTCAGTGGGTTTTGTCATACATTGACATGAATCAGCCATATAGTCACAATAGGTGACCTTTTGTGTCCAGCTTTTGTTCAGCATAATGTTTTCATAGTTCATCAATATTATAGCAGGTATCCAAAGTTCACTTCTTTTGTGGCCAAATAATATTCCATTGTGTGGCTACACCAGGTTTTGCCTATCTTTTCATCTGTTGAAGGGCATTGGGGCTATTTCCACCTTTCAGCTATTATGAATGATGCTACTCTAAACATTCATACGTAAATTTTTGTGTGGACCTATGTTTTCATTTCTAAATAGGCCTACCTCCAAGTTAAGATATACAAATGGCCAGTATGTACATGAAAATACAGTCAACACCCTTAGCCACTGGAGACATGCAAACCAAAATCATAATGAGATTCCACTTCACACCCATAGGATGGCTAGAATCACAAAGTCTGCCAGTAGGGAATTCCGTGATGGTCCAGGGGTTAGGACTCTGAGCTCTCTCTCACTGCTGAGATCCCAGGTTCAAGCCCTAGTAGGGGAACTAAAGTCCCACAAATCATGAGGCATGGCCAGAAAAAGAAAGACTGCCAACAACAAGGGTTGGTGAGGATGTAGAGAAACTGAAACCCTCACACACTGCTGGTGGGAATGGAAAATGGTGCACGCACACTGGAAAACAGCCTGGCCATCCTTCAAACAGTTAAATACAGAGTTACACATGACCCTGGATTCCATTCCGAGGTAAAGATCCACTTGGGCTCTTTCACTCTGTGGGAAATGAACCATCAGTACTTGGCAAGAACAAAGAGAGGGGAAAAGAGAGAGGAGTTGTGAACACAGCCTTCATGCAGGAGCTTGCGCTTGCTTTCCTTGATGAGAACATCTCACTTTGATGAATGATTTTGGGGTTGAAGACACAAATATTCATAAAAGGTAGCCCCGGGATGACTTCATCAGCTGCTCACCAAAGAAACCACTGTCTATTCCAACCCAGGAGGTAGACGTGCTGGGTGGGAGCTGCTGAGCTGTGCTCAGTCTGACCTCTATACTCTGAAAGATGGAGACGATTTTCAAGAGTAACATGAACCGTATTGAATTTTTTGCTTTGCTCACTGACTAGAGAATCTCCTGCATAAGGTCTGGCATGCCTGTGCTTTTTATTGCTTCAAACTAAATTTCCAGTTCAGCTTAGTCGAGAGATGATATGCTAAGAAACAAATCTTTCTCAAAAAAAAAAAAAAAATTGCTAAGAATATAGACGTAATTATACTGCAGAGTTAACACAAATTGCACTGGTATATACGAAGTGCAATACATTTTCATGTGTAATTGTTTTTTAAGTCCTTCATTCTCAAATAGGCTGCAGGATGAGGTCTCCAAGACCCTGGGTTCTCATCTGATTTGTGTTAAGGTAGCGTCACCTCTGATGGGTCTACGTCCCAATCATCTTTTTATCCTCTTTCCTCCAAAGTTATAGGTATACAGTGTGTTCTGTGTATGTTTGCTGAATGAACCACAGACAAATGACAACTGGGAATTCCAGAAGTGCAGTCAGGACTCCAGAAACTGTGGGTGTCTCCAAGACACTCTGGCGGAATTCCTCAGTCTCACTGTGATTTTCTGTCTCAACTTGAACCCTATGCATGGCCTTTGTTACAGAACTCCTGCACAGGACAGGCCCCCTCAGCAGGGAAATAATCTGACCTAAAATGTCAATAGTTTTTAGGTTGAGAAACCCTTATGTAAAGAGAATCACATGCTACCTACTTTTTTGTGCTCACAATTAATTTTAACCCTTTGATTATGATCACTTAAAAAAGAAACAAAAACGTCATACGGAGGCGGGTAGAATCCCAAACAAAGAAAACCCAGAGTTGCCCACAAATCTGGTGTTTTTAGAGCTTGGATTTGATTTCAGTTCTTTTCATCTAGTTTTTTGACTGATTTTTCTTAAAATGGCATCCATTGGGCTCAAGGTCCTAAGATTCCCACAAAGATGAGGTTCACATGGGAATTTTGCACACACCCACACAGGTACACACTGTCATTTGCATGCAGACATCCACCCACAGACACACACACTCAAAGACACACACACCACCAAAGACAGAGAGCAAACTTCACCATAAAATCACCGTCCCACAGAAAAGCAGAAACGCACCCTTCTTTCCAGGGGGATGTCTATTTCATTGGTCTAATTCAGACCCCGACGGTCAAGCTGTTCCTAAGCCCAGTTCTCAGTCTTCCCCCTGGAGGAAGGAGAGATGGATTTTTTTTTCCTTCAATCAAGAATATAGATTTTTAAAATAAACACTTCTGCATCTCAAAGCAGGCTGCACTTCCTAAGCTGCACATATTGATCAGCATTTTATTGTGAGTTTTCTTTCAGTTGAACTGGAAAAAATATAATCTAATTATGTCCTTAGTGACAGTTGGGAATCAGTCGCACCAAATCCAACAGGGTGTGTTTGCGTGATTGAGGTGTTTAATTTGGGGGACAACAAAGAGGAAGCCGTGGCCATGTTTTAACGTAATTAGCACAGAATTTCTCTTAAGGGCTTAACTATCAAAAGGACACAAAGCTCCTTCTGAAGCTGGAAAAGATTCTACCCATAGCACTGAGGCAGGGTGGTCCGAGGCCTCTAGAGCCATCTAAGCCTTAACATTTTACCAGCGTCTCTTCAAGAGTCCCAGGTTGCAGCATAGGAAAGACAGAAATACTCCAAGTCTTGGCTAAGATTCTATAAAGAGAAATAACCTGGGCTTGTAGATACTCCACACTGCGGTTCTGTAAGCTGCTGACTCCCAGGTTGTTCTATTTCATAAGCCAATAAAATATTTTTTTTTAATTTGGGAACTAAGATAAAGTTGCCTTTTTTTTTAAGAGGGGTAGAGGGTTAAGAGGGCTTCCCTCGTGGCTCAAATGGTAAAGAATCCACCAGCAATGCAGGAGACCCAGGTTCGATCCCTGGGTCAGGAAGATCCCCTGGAGAAGGGACTGGCTACCCACTCCAGTATTCTTACCTGGAGAACCTCATGGACAGGGGAGGCGGGCAGGTGATAGTCCATGGGGTTGCAAAGAGTCAGACACAACTGAGCAACTAAGCACGCATGCATGGTACAAGGAACACCATTTGGGGACCACTGCTCTGAGCCAGGTGATAAAAAAAGACCCCAAAAATAGAGCATGGAGTCCCTAGGAAAGATCTGACAGAGCCAGAATGCTCACATTTCTCACCATCAATGAGCAGACATTCACCAGGAGCATCTATACGTCCAGCCTCAAAAGGGGGCTATATAGCTTCATTGTAATGCTCTCGCTTTGATCCTCATCATCACTGCAAAGCCATTTGGTCTCAAGATCTAAAATTCCCACTGTAACTACGTTCCCCCGTCTGCCTCCCCCTCCCATACCTTCTCCCTTCTAAATTGGCTCTTCACAACCTCACCACCCCTTTCTTGCTTTGCCCTCCTCATCAGCCTGGACCCTACACTGATCTCCAGGTTCCTCAGTTTTACTTCAGTTTATTTTTCATGTATTCATGCACCATTCAATGTAGTATTTTCTTAAAAAAAAAAAAAAATCCCATTGTGTCTGATTAGAAGTGTCTGTCCATCTCTCTCCACCCATCCTTCCATCTGAACACAGGCTGAGTCTGGGATGATGTTCACTTTATAGGAAGGAGGCTTATTTCCTGGGGTGGTAAGATTTGAGATGATCTTTCTTTCTTTCCTGTTCTTTTCTGTATTCCTTGAATTTTTTAAAGCACCTATTTCATTAGAAATAATCAAAGAAGGACCTTCCCTCGTGGTCCAGTGGTGAAGACTCCATGCTTCCACTGCAGGGCACACAGGTTCAATTCTTGGTTGGGGAACTAATATCCTCCATGCTGCATGGCATGGCCAAAAATTTTTGTTTAATGAATAAAAATTTTAAAATTAAACAAAGTATTTTTTAAATCTAGTCTGTGTTGCATTTATTCATATACTCATCTAATCTCCCTACTTGATTATAAACTTCCTGAGTTATCTACTTATGCTGTGGTCCCAGCATCAGAGATTCTGATTCAGAAAGGTGGGACCTTGTAAACTGTAGGCCCAGAAACCAGCTCAAATGAGTCCCTCACAGGTGTTCTAAGGGCATTATTCTGAGAAGCGCTGATACAAAAGGAAGAACCCTCAAGAAGTTTTTTTCTACAGTTTTTTCCTGCCCAGTTTATGTGTGTGTTAGTCACTCAGTCATGTCCGACTCTTTGCAACCCCATGGACTGTGGCCCATAAGGTTCCTCTGTCCATGGAATTCCCCAACAAAACTCTGTAAAGCAATTATCCTTCAATTTAAAAATAAATAATTTTTTAAAAAGCAAAAAATATATGAATAATAAACATATTTTTAAAGTTCTAAAAAAAAAAGAACACTGGAGTGGGTTGCCATTCCCTTCTCCAGGGGATCTTTCCAATCCAGGAATGGAACCCAGGTCTTCCATGTTGCAGGTGGCTTCTTTACCATCTGAACCACCCGGGAAGCCCTGCTGTCCAGCAGAGGAAGCAACTGAAATATTATGTAATCCATACCAATTATGGTACTGATTGTGTGTGTGAGGAATTCACAAACAGTTTGATCAAGGTTGAGGACTGTAGACAAGCTTCCTCTTTCGGATGCCAAGTCCCACCTCACACACAGCGGTAACTAAAGATGACACCTCTTTCTCCAGCTTTGTATTCCATGGTTTTTTAATCATAAATGAAGTGCATCCACCCCCAAACCCAATCCCAGTTACTCACATACATTTGTGCAGGAGATCTGATAGTACCCACACTGAAGGAGAAATCAACACAGCTCTCATGGTGGGGTGAAACGGAAGAGAAATTTTGAGTTCAATTAGTGAGGATGACAATGAAACATTTCCCAGGAGGTACTTTCGGCAGCTCTGCCCCATCCACAACCTTACTGCATTTCAGGGCAAAGCCTTGCTTAAGCTGCACTGGCTTCCATTAGAGTAAATCACACTGACTCACAGAAAATGCAGATGCGAGACAGAAAGGTTCTTTTAACAAAGATTCACATCACACACAGTCACACACACAAGCCTCCCTAGAGCCTGACCCCATTCAGCAAGCAATCCTGCTGCTCTGAGCACCTATGGAAATGTTGGTTCACTGATGCAAATGTGAGAGAGAACCCTGACATCAAAGAGCTTCCAGTCCAGGGGGAAGAAACAAGCTTGAACGCAAGTGAGGATAAGACAAGATGCAGCAGAAGAGGCCACCTTGACATTTATACAAAGCACCACCAAGGACTAGTTCCCAAACTGGGTCCCTGAGGCACAGCCAGGCCTGCCCAGGAGATACCTGGGAGCTTTTGTAACCAGAGATCCTGGCTGAGCCTCTAAGCTTCAGAAACTCTGGGCATGAGCTCCAGGAATTGGTATATGTAATAAATATCCTCCCCCGCGTGATTTTGATGTTCCTCAGGGCTGAGAAATGTGGAACTATGAAGAACACCAAAGAAGGCGCTAATATAAACCCACAAATGTTGATTTCTGTGCAGAACACAGTGTTAACAACCCGAATGTATGATCCCTGATACTCAGAAAACCCTGTAAGGGAAGCATTTGTGGGAATGACTGGGTGTTATGGATCAGAGCCAGGCACCTGCAAGACTCAAACCCTGCCCTGCTAGTCAGCCCTCTGCCTACAGGAGCCCAGTGGGAGTCTCCCTGCAAGTTTTAATACAATGCAACCTATTTTCCAAGGTCACTGGGGCCCGAGATGTTAAACAATCTGCCTGAGTTCTCTCTCCCAGCTGTAGCTATCCAAACCTGGGTTCAAACCCAAATCCATCTTACTCCAAATCTGTTTCCACTTGCTTCCTCCCAGAGTTGTCCCAGTTACAGACTGACTGAAGACACCCAACAGTCACTTTTGTTTTTAGAAACTGTCTCAAGTCCCACTTTGAGTATCAGATGAGGGCTATTTCTTACAGAGCAACCTTGTATCAAGAATATGAAGCAGTTCCCTCGCTTAAGCTCTTACACAGACAGACTCAGGAGTCCGGGGCCCTAGTCCCTTTTCTGCACCTTCCTTAGTTTTCCCCACCCATAAAAACAGCAACCACAATCTTTTGACAGATTCCCTCTGCCAGTGGAGACAGGGAGAAAGGGTTAACTCCATTCAGTTTTTGAATAGACAGCTTCAGGGTCAACAATGATTCCACAGGATAGAAAATATCAGTCACAGAACACTTTGCATTCAAATAGAATGTTTTCGTTTTCAAAGAGCCCCCACTTACCATCTCATCTTATCCTCCTAACAGTCCTGAAAGGGAAGCAGGCTTGATATTCCCAACCTCAATTCCCAAACGGAGACTGAGGCATGGGCTTTCCTGATGCCAGACATGGGCTGTGATGACAGGTGAAGCCCACCATCACTGCCAGCCCCCTCACCACCGAGTGACTCCTAGATCTGGTGGACTTTTGGCAGAGGAGTCAAAAGGGCTGGGTCACTCAACTCTGCTCTCTGAACACCGCTTTTATTGACTTGGAAAGTAAAATCTCACACTGATAATTAATACAAATTATGGTTATAACTGAAGCCTGATGAATTGGTAACAGTTGGAGGATCAATAATCAATGCCTTGGTGAGTCTCACCAATGGCATTCCAGGTAAATTCCACCAAAGGATCCTCATCAAATTTAGCAGCCTTATTACCCAGTCCAAGCTCACCCAGCTCACCGCACAACAAGCCAACAAAGCCAAGAGATGAGGTGTTGAGGCAAGGAAAATGACTATTTGGAAAGCCAGCTGACCAAGAAGATGGCAGGCTAGCGCCTCAAAATAAACATCTTATCGGGGTCTCTAGATGCCAAGTTCTTTTATAGATTACAGATGAGGGGAAGTGAGGAAGCAAAGTAAAAAGGCCATTAATCTTGCAAACATCTCCTAGAAGCGCAAGCCTCAGGCAGGGGATGTGTTAATTTCTTCCTTCCTGCTCTCTACAGGTGGACAGGGTTCTGAATAAAGGCACTTCAGTTTAACAGTCAAGCAGAGGGGCAGGATTCTCTGAGGTAAGCCATTCGGTATGATTATACTAACAAAAACAAGTCAAACAGTTCCAACATGGAGTCAGAATTGGCGTGTCTGCAACAGCCTCATCAATTACTCCCCAACCATGAGGAGAAGGAAGGTTTATTAAATACTTGAAGTTCACCTGAGCAAACTCAGACCCTTTTGTCCACTTGGACCTGACCCTCAGCCCTGAGACTCACTCACTCCTCCAAGTCAGTCCTTCTTCCAGCCTTTGGATTAACCCTAGTGCCTGCCCACCCAACAGGTAGCTTCACCTTCTTTACACATCCTCTATTTTAATGCTTTCCCTTAGTCTGGGCTTCACCAAAGGCTGGAGTAGTTGTTGACAAAACCAAGTCATCCTGGGTAAGTGATAGGGATAAGGGGGCAGGCCTCGCTTATGGGATCAAGTTCTAAGCAATGTTGAAGAGAGAAAAACAAACTGAACATCTACCAAGGGAAAGACCATGGATTTTACGTAACTGAAGCTAAAGAAGATCAGGGGGCCATGGCAGACCACAAGATCTAAATTTGATACAGATTCCATCCTCCCACACCAACAACTATGCTTCAAATACAAAGGCCTTTGCGAAGGATAAGTCATAAAAATGGGGCATTCTATGCCACACAGTAAGGAGGTCCACTGGCAGACATGTCCCAACATCATCTTCCAGAGGACCCCTGGTGTTCTGGTAACACAAGCCCTACATATTCTGCTGTTGGAGAGCTATCGTAGTTACGGGGTGAACAGTGCGCACCCCGTCAGGAGAGCATACGCTGAACACCAGAGATACAGTGGAAAGACAGCGTGGCCCCTGCCCTCATGGTGACCTTAGAATGTGCATCACAGAATCATGCCAAAAGAAAGAGGTATATCTAGCTGGGCCCAGACCTAAACAGAGAGACAGCTGGTGCTATAAGAACAGGGAACCGGGGGCCAGGCTTCCCTGAGGCAATGGTGACTCAGCTAACAGATGAGATGTTTACCTGGTGAAGTGGGGAGGCTGAAGGAACTTTCCCAGGCAGAGGCAGCATATGCCCGGGATATGCAAAGGCCCTGTGGCAGAAAAGAGCACACCATGCGTTCAGGAGCTTTAAAGAGAGGAGAGAGAGCAAGTGGGCATGCAGACAATCATAGCACCTGCCCCACAGAGGAGCTGCAAGGAGACAGAGGCCTTGTCCATAACAAGTTCAGTGAAAAGATTAAGCAGTTAACACAGAACAAGGTTCCTTCCTGGATTTTCCCACGAAGAGATGCAGTGGACTCAGAGGCCCTCAGAGGCTGTCCTCCTTGACAGCCCCCCAGCCAGCTGGATGCAAATGCACCCTCTGATCACAGTCAAACATCGGGAATCCCGAGGAACCTGCCTAGGGGGAAGAGGCAGCTTTCTTCCAAAGCTGTGGTCAGTTTCTACAGTCTTTCAGATGGAAATTAGGCAGCTCATCGCTGGGACCTGACAGAAGAGCCTCTCGCCCCTCCTGGTGAGAGAGCTGATGAATTAGGCGCACGGGTGGATCAATCAGCCCAGTCCGTGCCTGTGAACAAGTTTACGGTGGCAATGAAGGGCTTCATTTGTTTGGCAAAACACGGGGTGGTTTAATCTCCAGGAGGCGTGTCTGTCGGCGCAGGTTTTCTGGAAGGCGGGAGCAGGGCAGACAAGGCTTCCGTTTCATCTGCAGGCCCCTTGTGGAGGAAGCTGGGGAGGCTTTGCAGCCATCTGGCACAGTGTTTTCATCTCGTCTGGCTGAGCGGCTGTGCTCCAGACAAGGGTGGATGGGGCAGTTCTTGCCCTGTGTTTGGAGAGGCATGGGAGGGAACCAACAGAGGTGAGGGGTGAGGGGGCAGGTGCTGGGGAGCACCGCCCAGGCCCAGGGACCAGAGCACCAACCCCACAGGCTCTGGGCCACTAAGCAGCCCTGGAGAATCTTCCCAATTCCTCCCCAACCTCGTGCCTGCACCCAGGCCCTCCTGTGGACACATACCAACACATACCCACACCCCACAGAGCACTGCAAGACGTAGCAAGTGGAAGGATTGGACACCATTCACACTTGAATTTCAGATAAACAACAAATCATACTTTGGAGTAAGTATATCCCAAATATTGCTTCGGGGCATACTTATTCTTAAAAAAAAAAAAAAAAAACTGTTAATTTGAAAGTCAAGCTTAACTAGACCTCCTGCACTTAATCTGGCAACCACAGTCCTGAATAAGCAACCCAAGACTTGGGTCCTCACAGAGAAGGTCAAACACACACACACACACACACACACACACACACACACACACACACACACAAGAACACCAACATGCGAGCACACACATGTACACGCACACATACAAATCCATGTCCCTCACAGGGTCCAAGGCAAAGGGGAATTCAAGGGTCAAACTGTGGGCACCTACCCCCCACACTTCCCTGTCTTCTGTGTCTGGGCGCAGAACCAGCAGAGTCCCACCTTGGGGTCACCTGGAATCCAGGACCAAGCTACCGTGGGAGATGCCCTGAGGCAGAGGACAGTCCCTGACCTGCACCTGCCTGGACTCCAGTGGGGAAGACACAGCAGAGCCCTGTGGGCCTTGGCAAACACAGCAAGGGGCTGAGAGACTGGGGGTTCATCATGGAGCCTACAAGCTGGGGATCCACTGATGAGCCCATTTTTTTGTCTGTACCTGCTGCCTGCACCCCAATCTCTGCCCCCACCAATCGCGCACTGAGAGTTTACTGAGCAGCTACTAAGGGCCTGGCATCGGACTCGACACCACAGACATAGCCCCTGTGACATCACAGCCCAGCGTGCCAAAAACTCAGCAATGACCTGCCTGGCACTAGCTGAACATGCACAACAAGCCAAGTGTACAGAAGTTGTGGTCATTCCCTTGAATCCTCCCAGCAGCCAAGGAGGCAGCTGCCATTGTTCTATGATCCCCGCTTTACCTTTGAGGGACCTGACCAAGAAAGCTGAAACGGCTTGCTTGAGGACACATGGGGGGATGCAGCAAGGCCTGGAGGAAGAGAAAGCCAACCTTGGAACGTGCCATAACCAAGAATGTTCAGGAAAGTAAACCTTCCCACCTGCCAGTCAGAAGCCAGGGTCCTGCCAGGAGGGGCTGGAGGGACAGCTGGGCCCCCAGGGGTGGCAGGGTGTAGACCGAGCCTAACAGAAGCGAGGTGGGCAATGCCATCTCATCAGTGCCCCTCAGGCTTCAGAGGATGACCCCCACTGAGGATGGCACCTGTGAGCCTTAGGGTGCTGAGGGGGCAAGAAGATACTTATGCAGGATGCAAAGACCCAGGATGCACAGTAGCACCAATGCCCCTCTGCCCTGGTTATCTGCCCCTGGGGACATCTTGGAGAAGCACAGGCATAGAACACCAAGCAGTGTGCGCCAGGATACTCATCACAACGCCATGTGCAACAGGGAGGAAGAAGGAACCATTCAACCACCCATCAGTCTAGCGTCAGCCAGGAGCATCCACACAGCAGAATAACTGCCTTATGAGTGAGATGGAGCCCAGGTTCCCCCATGAGATGATGCCAAAGACACATCACTGAGGGAAAAGGAAGCTTTTCTAGACATTAAATGGAGCATTATCATGGCAAATAGATGGGGAAACAGTAGCTGACTTTATTTTTCTGGGCTCCAAAATCACTGCAGATGGTGACTGCAGCCATGAAATTAAAAGATGGTTACTCTTTAGAAGGAAAGTTATGAACAACCTAGACAGCATATTAAAAAGCAGAGACATTACTTTGCCAACAAAGGTCCATCTAGTCAAGGCTATGGTTTTTCCAGTGGTCATGTATGGATGTGAGAGTTGGGCTATAAAGAAAGCTGAGCGCAGAAGAACAGATGCTTTTGAACTGTGGTGTTGGAGAAGACTCTTGAGAGTTCCTTGGACTGCAAGGAGATCCAACCAGTCCATCCTAAAGGAGATCAGTTCTGGGTGTTCATTGGAAGGACTGATGCTGAAGCTGAAACTCCAATACTTTGGCCACCTCATGCGAAGAGTTGACTCATTGGAAAAGATCCTAATGCTGGGAAAGATTGAGGGTAGGAGGAGAAGGGGACAAGAGAGAATGAGATGGTTGGATGGCATCACCGGCTCAATGGACATAGGTTTGAGTGGACTCTGGGAGTTGGTGATGGACAGGGAGGCCTGGCGTGCTGTGGTTCATGGGGTCGCAAAGAGTTGGACGTGACTGAGCAACTGAACTGAACTGATCCTATTTGTATTTTTAAAAGATTAAAATTAAACTATATATGTGCAACTATATGTGCCTGAATACACAGAGAAAGGTGTGGAAGGGTATATGTCAACCCCCCACTCCTGGTGTCACCTCCAAGAGGAAAGACTGAAGAGAGGCAGACAAAAGAGTTGCTTGCTGTTTGTTTTATATATACTTATGTAGCCAAAATTCTTTACATGAGCAAATAATAATGTGTATTGCTAATAAGCAGAACAAAGACCAAAGAATTATACTCATACCATGTAGATGCTTTCATCCAGCCCGATTCCTAGAGGCCAGGGCTTACAACGCCACCAGGACAACACAGAACATGGAATCAAAAAGAAAAATGAAAAGGGCAGTAGATTTTCCCTCCCAGACATCACACACCTTCCACTTTAAGCCAACATGTTTCCAAGTCACAAAGTCTTCCTTATGCAGAGACACAGGACACCAGCCCTGGAGCAGACACAAGCCCTGCCTGGGTTTCTCCCAGCAGGAGGTCTGACAGGCAAGGCAAGGCACATCCGCACACAGTCAGGGGTGGAGGGGCCCGGCAGGAGGGGCCCACAGAGCCAAGGAAACCCACTGGGCAGCCCCTTCACCCCCCAAAGGTCTTCGGAACCCAGACCTGCACGGAAACCCTGAAAGCCTGTTTCTATGACATCCTGGAACACAGGGAGAGGAGGCGCGCAAGATTCACGAAACCCAGACACACGTGGAGCACACTGGTGGTGTCTGCTCTGCTCTCTGCTCTCGGAAATCCACGCTTTCTCCCTGGTGACCTCAAGGTCCATGCTTGTGCACGTGGGCTCTCCTGTCTGTCTATCTGCCTCTACCCTCTGTCTGGGGTTCCTCCCCGCCAGGTCTGCCCAAGCCCCCTCCCCCTCTGCTGGCACTAGTGGTAAAGTACCTGCCCGCTGAGTTCGATTCCTGAGTCAGGTAGATCCCTCGGAGGAGGGCATGGCAATCCACTCCAGTATTCTTGCCTGGAGAACCTCATGGACAGAGGAGCCCCTACAGTCCATGGGGTCGCAAAGAGTCGGACACAACTAAAGTGACTTAGCATGCACACACACACTCTCCCCCTCTGACCACACCCTGCCTGGGACACTGGGTCCAAAGCAGTGAGATCTAGGGGTCAGCTGTGGCAGAGACTCTCCGGAGAAGCAAAGACAGAAGCCTTGGGGACTTGTGAGTAACCTGACAACTTTCCCGCTGGAGATGATAAGGGAAAAGGCCAGCTCTCCTCCGGGCAGGGCTCTCGTTGGCCTCTCGGGGGATCTGTGCTGCTGGTCAGAAGTACTGTCGCCTCCACATGCAGTTGCCTGCAAGGAAAGCAGTGCAGGAAGCCATGTGTTCTCAAAGAAGAAAAAAAAAATAGAATTAAATGTACCATCTGCTTATTAGCGAGAGATTTTGAGGCAGACGCTTAAATATGCATGCCCAGACATTAAAAAACTTGGGGGTAAATGTTAATTTCAATAACCTGAGTTCTTGTGCTTGCAAAAAAAGAAAAAAAAAATCTTTCCTTTCTCTCAGTGATTTGGAGGCTCTGTACCCCAGAGTCACAGCACCAACAAGACTATCTCAGTGGACTCTGGCAGCTGTGCAAAGTAGGGCCCCAAACACTCACTGGGGACCCGTCTTAGAGGGACGCTCAGGAGAGGGCTGCAAAGTCTCTGTTCCCTCCCTCCTTTCTCACCCCCACCCAAATGTCAGACAGTGCTGGCTGGGTATCCAGCCACAGGGATGAGGAAAGCCCACTCAAAGCCCCAGTCCTCACCCTGACACCAGAGACCCAGAAAGGTGCGAGTAGGGGAGCTGAGTCCCTCTTCCTCTGGAGTCCCACAAGGTGAGCCCTCATCACAAACCCTGCCCAGAACTGCAAGTATTTCAAGAGCAGCTGTCCTCATGCCTCCACAGGACACCATCAGGGTGCAAAACCCTTCACCTAAGAGTCTCAGCATAAATATTTTCAGCTTTGTGGGCCATATAGCCTCTGCCCCAACTATTCAACTCTCCCATTCTAGCAAGAAAGGAGCCACAGACAATATGCATGTGAATGGGTGTGGCTGTGTGTCAATAAAACTTTATTGACAAACACAGGTGGGGAGGGCAGCTTAGGCCCATGGACCAGGGTCTGTCTCGTCTGGTAGAGTAAGGTCTCCAGAAGAACAAAGACTGATCCATCATGTAGACCAGCACCCAGCCTGGCACCTGGTATGCAAGAGCTGCTCAAATACTTGAAGAAGGGGTGAGAAAGCAAGTGGCCCCCAATGCAGAAAGGTGAGGGCTCCCAATGCTTACCCTCTTGTGCCAAGGAACACACCAGGGCAAGGCTCTCCACCAAGGCTGGGTCCTTTTCCAACAGAGCATCGAACAGTGACAGCTCAGTGTTTTAAGAGCACCAAGGCTTTGGAGTCACACACACACACAGCCTAATGTTTTCCAAGAGTGTCAAGGCCGTGGAGCATTCTGTGTTTCATTGCACATACCCTGGGTGGGTGCTGAGGTGTCTAGACTTAGGGTGAGTCTTTGTACCCCCACCCCAGTTGGCCTCCATTAAAATTCCAGCAAGAACCAACAAGCATATTATGTCCGGTGGGCTCTTTTCAACATAAATGACCCTTGTTGTTCTCCCTCGTCTGTCTGTGGAGCCACCCGTCCTCTGCCTGCTGGTCCTCTGGCCCTTCTCCTCTCACTGTTCAGATTTCCTGGGCTTCCGCTAAAGCCTCTTCGCTCGCCACTCCTCTCTTCCCAGTCAGTCTCGGGTATCCTGTTCGCCTCAACTGCCATCGACACTGATGACCGTCAAGTCTGAATCTCCATCCCCGACCCATCTGTTCATGAGATGTTGCCACCTGGGTCTCAGAACATCAGCCAGAGCCTGGAATCAGATCCAGGGCCTTCCCTGTTTGTCTGGAAGTTGACTTGACACTGCATCTTGCTCACTCCCAACCCAAAGGATCCTTAAGTCCTCTGAAACGTGTCTCCTAAGGTACACAGCTCAAGGTCCTCAACCCAGGCACACAACTCCACCATCGTCCAGGCCACCAGTAAAGCAGAGACTCCTGTCCCAGGGCCCAAACTGGTCTCTCTCCTACTCCCTGAGCTCCCAAGTCATGTTCCGGAGGACACAACGGAACGATGGCCATCTTGATGAAATTTTTTAAATTAGGAGGACCCTGGCCTGCAGTATGAATTTCCCCTGAGAATCCCAAATCGAGCTCCAGTTTGTCAGGACTGGGGTTAAATCTTTCTGAAATGATTAAGGCCAAGGGCAACACAGCTCACCCTCAAACTACTCCAGGCACAGAGTCATCCGCCTCCCCACACGGTGAGGGGTCTGAACCATCCAGTATGTGCTGCTCTGTTCCAGCTGAAAGGAATGTCCCCCAAGCTCCTGCCTCCCCCAGGACCCTCCACCATCTTGCACCCCACTCTTGGTCCCTGGAGGATGAGGAGACCTCCTGCCATTTCCCATTCCAGCACAGCATTCCGCAGACACGTGCCTCACAGACTGCAGAAGAGCTGAGGCAGACACACCGCGCTCCGGTGGGCGGCCATGTCTTCATGTCAGCTTGAGAGATCGTTGCCAGGGAAATATCTATATCTCGGCAGAAAGAGCTTCCACCCTGCGGAGTCCAGCTGTGCTCAGACGAGAATCCTGAAACCCAGATGTTGTTCCAAATGCCCTGCCTCGGCAGCTGGCACTGGAACTATCCGCTGTGGGCACAAACCCTTACTGCCACCTGCCCTGCCTGCCCACAGGATCCTCCCTGGGATCCTGGACCCCAAGAACCAAGACGGAAATCAGGGGAACCCAATGAGATGCTACCTGAACCCAATTTAAGGTTCAGGTAAATGGTATCCACTCCCAATTACAGGGCTTTCCAAGTGGTGCTAGTGGTAAAGAACCCATCTGCCAATGCAGGAGACATAAGAGACATGGGTTCAATCCCTGTGTCGGGAAGATCCCCTGGAGGAAGGCATGGCAACCCACTCCATTATTCTTACCTGGAGAATCCCATGGACAGAGAAGCCTGGCAGGCTACAGTCCATAGAGTCACAAAGACACAACTGCAGCAACTTAACGTGCACACACATCCTGCTTTATACATCACCAGTGGTTAAGGGGATGGGGATGGAGTCTGACTCACTCAAATAACTTAGAATGGAGACGACCATTTGTTTTATGCTTTTTCCATGTCTAAATGCTATGCCAAGCATTTTCTATTTACTAACTTGTTGTTTCAACAAAAGCATGCCCAACCCACCACTGAGGTTATTCCCATTTTATAGATAAGGAAACTGAGGCCCCTGGAGATCACATATATTTATCAAGGACACAGAGCTCATAAGTGGTACAGCAGGGACCCAAACCCAACTACCACACTCTGCAATATTTTTTGCAAGTGTAGACTTGTGCCTCTAAGCCAAGGTGACTTTGCCCACCTCTTCCTGGGTTGTCACCTCTGGGGATAGGGTATCAGTGCTACTGGCCTCTGTGGATAGAGGCCAGGGATGCTGCCAAGCAGTCCAATAACACATAGCACCGCCCCCGTAACAGAATAATCTGACTCCAAATGTCAATAGCATGGCGCCAAAGTTGAGATACCCAGGTGCAGACCCTCACCAGAAAGAAGGGGAAAGATCTACAGTCTGGATTCACCCCTACAAGGAGCCTCATGCTGACAACAACCTTCTGCTGCAGTCTCAACCCCAGAGACACTTTTTTTTAGTCATGACATGCAGTATGTGGGATCCCAGTTCCCCTACCAGGGATCAAACTCAAACCCTCCACATTAGCAAAATGAAGTCCCAACCACTGCACCACCAGGGAAGTCCCAAACCCAGGGACTCTGAAGCAAAGAGTCCATCAGGGAACTTCAGGGAATCCGATGAGTTATTACTCTTGAAAGCTCAACTCTGCCCAGCAACAACCCAGAAATCTATGCCAAGCTGCCTGATCGTGGGAAAAGCTGAACAAACACCTGGGGTTGATAACCAATTACATAGGAAAGACTTTTCTCTCCTTCCAGGGAGAGCTATCGGTCAGACTCACCCTGGGGTCACTCTAAAGGAACCAGTAGTTCAATTGTCATCACCAATAGAATGATACTTGGATATGTTATTTCTATAAAATTCTATAAGTAATAAAAAGAGAGAGAGAGAGAAGGAATCAATAAAGGCTCTAGGGGGACCAGTTCTTCAATATCTCCTCAGCATCACTGGTCCTGGAGGGGGCAAAAGGAGTCTGTAAAACTTCTGATCCCTGGTGGGGGGGGTCAGCCCTCACGAGTCACATACCTTCCTTCCACCACACGTCCAGCAGGACCTGGGTGTTGAGAGGCCTCCTGGGGCTCCAGTTTAGCTCCTAAAAGCATCCCCTAGCAAACCAGCAGAGGATGCAACCCCCTCCTTAAAGATAGGGGCCGAGTCCAGGAGCCCCTCTGAGCGACAGCCAGTCACACATAAACCTCAGCCATCCAGGACATCAGATACAGTGATGGAAAAGGGTATTTTATCCTTAAAAACATCTAGATACAACACGGACAGGGAGGTGCTGCCCATGCAGCTTCTGCAGAGAAAAGCCCAAAATGATCTGCATCCAAAAATAATCTGCTATCAAAGAAAAAGGATGTTTTTGACATTTTGGCCAAGCTAATGGTCTACACAGACAAAATCTCATGAAAAAGCATTCTGTTTTTCTTGATCCATTTGGACATGGTCTGTAAGTGAAGAAATGGTTCTCTTCCTCAAAGAAATAGCTACTGCTCCTGGCACCAGCCTGAAACTGCTTCCAGGTTCTTTAACGAGAATATTCTTATAGACATGGAAAAGGAGAAATCTGTCTGGTGGGCATTCTGAGCAGCCTGGACTTTGGCCAACCTTTAGACTTGAAAACCAAGACCATCTTTATGAGGGGGCCACTGCCCCCAGAAGATCCAGGTATCCCATGGAACAGGGCCTGTTGACATATGCTTTGCACCACGGAGACCATTAAGGCTCAGAGAGGTTAAGCAACTTGCCCCCAGTCACTCAGCTGAGGAGAGCCATAACCAGGATCCAAACCCGAGTAGTCTGAATCCAAACCCACACTCCTAAGCAGCCCACTGCACCTGATCACTCCATTCCATTCTGGGGTCCTGGTTTTGGGCAAAGTTCCATGTGAAAGAGGGAGGTGACGGGGCAGGGAAGGACTTCTGACAGTGGAAGTTTCACAGCACTGCACGGCCCCATCATCACATCTCAGACCCAGGACCTCTCCTCTCATCACACTGCAACACATCCCTTTCCATGACGTGTCCTGGAAAACCTTCCCCAAATATCATCCTTCTGGCATCGCAGAGAGAAATTCACCTGGTTCTGGTGTCCAGGTGGCCCACGATCTGAACTCAATCATAGCCACGGGAGGCAAGGGCTTGGGAGCAACACCTGAGAGCAGCCCCCTCCCTGAGTCCTCCAGGCTTTAACACGGCCCAGTGAAGGGGCAGCAGGCAGCTGACGCCAGCAAGGATTCGGGAGAAACAAGGGGACCTCTTCCTTGTGGGGCTCACTAGTCACCAATCAAATTTTTAAGGTGAGCTCGGCTGAGCAAATGGTTGGAAGAAACAAAAATGTCAAACCCATTATCAATTTAAAACTCTCAAGGTGGCAGCCCTTGCCAAAAGGACAGCCGTCCAGCCAGCCCTCATTTGTCCTCCAGACATCTACGACCCCCCAAATGTGAGGTCCGCCGGATCACAACTGGAAGATTCAGAAGAGGAAGCAAAAAGCAGGGGCCAGGGAGGGGGTCAAGCTGGCCATGGAACTCTGTCCCACATACTCACATACCCACGTACATATGCAACAAACCACCCCAAACGTACCCTCGGCCGGTGGGTACCAGAGCCAGGAGGCACCCCAAGGGGATGCACAGAACTTTGCTTCACTATCCTTCTCTGGAGAGATGGGCCGAGAAAAGTGACTCCAGAGTGGGAAGCCTTCACCTGCCTCCTCTCTCAACTCTCCCTGCCCAGCCAGCCTGGAGAGCAGTGACAGGAAGATTTGGGGGGGGGGGGGGGGGGGGGGGCGGGCAGGGGGGCTTGGTGAGCTGCCACCAGTGCACGCGCTGGCCGGGCATGGTTTTCAGAGCCTGTGTCTCGTACTTCCCACCCAAGCCCCTTACCAGGTAGAAGGCGACCAGCAAAAAGTCCCAGAGAGACGCCTCAAACAGCTCTGCCCAGGATGAGGCTGTGCAGGGTGCGGGCTCCTCAGAGTAAACCCCCCATCCACCCCTCACCCCCATCTCCTTTCCCTTCTGGGCGCCCCCAAGACACAGAGCGGCCCCTCCCTTTTCGAAAAACCCCAGAGCCCACGGGTGTCCCAGCCAGCGACGACGACGACGTGGCAGAATCAGCAAGTCGATCCTACATAAACAAGAAGGGAGTTGCCACCAACAACGGGGCATCTAGTTTCTCAGGAGGTCCCCACAAGCTACCACACCACGCCCGCACGCAGGAGTTGCTGCCCAATTACCAACTTGCAGCTGACCGCCGACGGGGAGCAGCCCTGCCCCCCAGCCCCCACCCCGTCCCTCCTGCGCCCCCGCTCACTTACGCCTCCGTCCTCGACACCTGTCTGGGTACCGGTCTCTTCCCTGCCCAGACGCGGCGCGTCTTCCCCTTCCTCCCTCGCGGCGCTTCCTCCTTCCAGCCCCAGCCTCAACCTCTTCTCCTCCGGAGGGGCGTCCTCCGCCTCCCGCCTCTGCCGGCCATCCCTGCCTCTGAGCTTGCCCGTGTCCTCGGGGCTGCTGGAAGGGCTAGCCATGGCTCCAGGGGGCTCTGCCTGCACTTGAGGGAGAGGAACGACCCAGCAGCCTTCCGAGCCGAGCGGCCTGTCGGTGGGAGACCGGGCTTCTGAGCGCGGGCTCGGTGGGTTCGCGCGGCTGGGCTCGGAGCTGGGCTCCTCCGCGGACCACTCCTGTCTCTCTGCCGCCCCCTGCTGGTTGCTCGCGGGCACAGCGGGCACGCGTGGACGAGGCCTGCGCGGGTCTCACCTGCCCCGAGGCCAGGCTCGCTCAGAAAAATCCTGCCCACCTCCCGCCCAGTCCGCCCACACGGACGATCTCCCTGCCCAAGGAAGGGAAGGAAGAAGGGACAGACAGACGTCCACTTCTCCAGTGCCCTGTGACAATGGACACCCTGGTCCTTGGTACTGTTCTGCATTTTGAACGGTTTAGAGGTGACTGGAAAACTGGGGCTGCTCAAAATGCCAGGAGAATTCAGCCTGGAGAATGATGCGCTTAAGGCAGAGGCACCATATTTCAAAGCTGTGCTTACCTATCAAGGGTGTTTATTGAGCATCACTAGGAACCAGGCATGGATGGTGGGGGTGGGGGCAGGGGGGGAGGGATGGTTTACAGCAGTGACCATGGCAGGCATCCTCTCTGTCCTGGTGGAGCCCAGTGCAAGGGGGGGTGGGGGGAGGTGGTGACTGACCGACGTTGCCAAAGGACTGCAAAGAGACATGCTGAGGAGTGTGTTAGTCGCTCAGTCGTCTCCAACTCTTTGCAACCCCATGGACTATAGCCCGCCCCCCAGGTTCCTCTGTTCATGGGATTCTCCAGGCAAGAATACCAGAGTGGGTAGCCATTCCCTGCTCCAGGGGATCTTCCCGACCCAGGGATCAAACCTGGGTCTCCTGCATCGCAGGGAAGCTGGGGAGAGAGGAGCCTAAAACAGCAACACCTCAGAGGTCTGGGGCTGGTCAAGGGGCAGAGGAAGTGAACGCTGAATGGAGGTGAACAAGATGAGTAGTTCTCAGCCAGGTGAAGGGTGTTCAGGCAGAGCGATCAGCACATGTGAAAGCCCAGGGGCTGGGAGGGAGGCAGCAAGAAGCCTGTGGGGCCGCAGCAGGGTGGGCGAGGGGAGCACAGGGTGGTGGGTGGAGAGGTTGCCGGGGACCAAGCATGCAGGGCAGGGCCGGACAGAGGACCACTGGGGGGCTCAGCCCAGCAGCAGTGCAAATGGACAAAGGGAGGAGACATTAAGGGACATTTTGGAGTGATGGGCTGATAAATCTGAGTGGGCCCCCGATGTTCCCTTAGCACCAGTGTGGGGCTCCCTCCTCAGCTGCGTGCTGAGTTGAGCCAAGAGGTATATTCTAGACATTTAAGTGTCATACCCAGAGTCCAGAACAGGCAGAATGAGCACCAGGCTCCGATGTGTCCTGAGCTTCCCCAACCAAGAGCTGAGACCATGTTGCACTTGTTAAATTTTTTCTGCCACTAAGCTCCTGCAGGCAGTTGCTGCCTCTGCCTTGTTCAGGATTTTATCCTTAGAAAGCCCTCACGGTGGGTAGCACACAGTAGGTACTCAAGAAACATTTGTAAGAGAAGTAAATGGATCTGCTCCCACCCAGTGGTCTCTGCATCCCGCGTGTCTCCCCTCTTGCTTCAGCTCCTTCCCCTTTCTTCCACCTCCTTCCCTCTGCCCCAGCACAACTAAAACCCTGTTGTTATCCCCAATACAAAGGAGGAGACTGTGGCATAAAGAAGGCACCCTAGAGTGGGAACGGCTGCCACTGAACTGGGAAACCTAGATGCAGTGAGGGGTCCCTGCATCCCAGAATGGCAGAGGCCAAGTGGCAGCTCTCAGTCGTCAAGGCAAATGGTCGTTGGCAGAGTCAAAGCATAAGTCAGAACAATCCGACTCACACAGAACCGTAGCAGCGGCCAGCCGAGCATGGTGATCCCAGACGTGACACAGATCACAGTCTACTGAATTCTTAGTTGATTCATACAAGCAGAGGAGCTCTAGGTCAGGGGAACAAGAGCCTAACTTGAATCATAAAAACAGATGGTCATGACCTCTCAATCAATTCCCAGACTTGAGCCAGTTTACAGACTCCAGGAGGCTGGGTCCCCTTGAGGAAGGACCTTGATATACTGCCAAAAATATATACTCTTAATCCTTCTCCCAGCCTTCCCCAAAGGGACCTATGCCTTTTATCAGAGTGACTACATGGGGGAACAAAAACAGACATTTCCAGGATCACTGAACACAGACTCTGATCTGACATGAATTCCAGGAGACCCCATCACTGGATTGGAGTCCACAAGTCAGAGCAAGGTTTATGCAGGTCAGATGACCAGCACAATTTTAGCTCCACCATCTCACGGTGGTCACAGTGGTCACCAAACCCATCCTGTCATTACTAATACAGTGGCAAAGCTGGGAGTCAAATCCAGGGTGTCCAGTTTAGAGGCTGTGCTCTTAATCACAAAACAGTGTGACATGTCTAGGAAGAAAGTATTGACTGTAATTCAAGATTTCAGTTCCCAGGCCCCACGCCCAGCCCAAGGTCATCATGTCAACCCTATTTTATGCAGTATTTGAAACTAGACAGGAAAATTAGGGACAATCAAAAGGTCACAGGGCCTGACATCAAAAGAAAGGGCATGAGTTTACTAAGCCAGTGGGGTTAGATCCTCCAAGGACCACTACTCACCTCCCCGGCAGTTTGACTAGGTTTGATGGTCAAGGTTAGAGAAAGGCCAGAACTAAGGTAAGCCCTTTCACCGTCTCACCTGAGAAAAGATCTGTAAATTCTTTGGGAGGCCTTTCAGATATAGACTAAACCAGCAATGAAACAAGCTACAGTGACTTGGACTGCAAAGTGATAAAACCAGTCAATCCTAAAGGAAATCAATCCTGAATATTCACTGGATGCTGAAGCTGAAGCTCCAATACTTTGGCCACTGGATGCGAAGAACCAACTCATTAGAAAAGACCTTGATGCTGGGAAAGATTGAAGGCAGGAGGAGAAGGGGACAACAGAGGATGAGATGGTTGGATGGCACTACCGACTCAATGGACATGAGCTTAAGCAAGCTCCAGAAGATGGTGAAGGACAGGGAAACCTGGCATGCTGCAGTCCATGGGGTCAAAAAGAGTTGGACACAACTGAGCAACTGAACAACAACAATGATGGAAACTATGAAAGAGGTTATGGACTATTTGAAGGAAGATACATCCTCTGCATTGGCAGGGACTTTGGAAGGCCATCCTAAGCAACACAGAAAGGTGCACCTGACTCCAAAGAGAGCCTGGAAAGGCAGTCTCCAACACAAAGATTCAAATGCAAGTGCTTTATTTTGGGAGTGAGTCCAGGAAACTGGTTGAGGAAGTGGGATGGAGCAGGGAAGGCAGTTTATAAGGCGGACAAGTCACCACTGTGGGTCGAGAGCTAATCCATGGGAGAAAGTATAGAGAGTGCACCTCAGAATCATCCCAGCAAGCAGTGTGGGAGCTGGGCACTCACTCAGTCTTGACTGACAGCTACCCCCTGGAGGGTCCTAACTCCCATGTGCTTCTGGCAACTGATAGCAACAGAGAGCCTCAGGCAAAGGCAAGCCAGCCTGTGCAGCAGTGCTGAGGGCAAGGCATGCAGGCAAGGGCACCAACAGTGTCCCCTGCAAAGCCCACCTCTCTCCTTTGGCAGGTTCCAGAAATGCCTTGGTCTACATTCTTCACTGTGGGGCTTAGGGAGCAGATTAGCTCAGCTGGGACTTTGGGGGCAGAGCTTGACTGCGGTTCTGGCTTCACTCTTAATCACATAACCTTAGGCAGGAAAACGGACCTCTGGGAGCTTCCATTTTCTCATCTGCAAAATGGGTATAATAGTACCTTATGGGTTATTGTGAGAACTGAACAAATTGTGCATATAAAGCTCTTAGCCTAACATATAATAAGGGCTCAAGTAGAAAGTGTATTTATTGGGACTTCCCTGGCAGTCCAGTGGGTTAAGACTCGGGACTTTCACTGCCCTGGCCTGAATTCAATCCTTGATGGAGGAATTAAGATCCTGCAAGCTGCATGGCACAGCTGAAAAAAAAGAAAGGAAAAGGAAGGAGAAAGAAGGGAAAGGAGGAAGGAAGAGGGAAAGAACAAAGGAGAGAGAAGGAAAGAAAGGAGGAAAATTTAAGCACATTTATTAATATCATCAACTCATGTGCTTCTCTTACAGGAAAGGCAAGGCTGGCCCTGAAGCTGACAGGCCCTGAGGCCTCCAGGTGGAGAGAAGGAGGGAGGCTGAATAACGATGAGAGTGACAGCCGGCGTCAGGAAGTCAGAGGCAAGGGCCGGGGTTCTGCGACATCCCGCACTGCAGCCAGGTCAGCCACGAGAAAGTGCGAGTCTGACCTCTTCAGCTGGTGATAAATCAGCACGTGAGAAACGTCCACCCCACGGCTTCCCTGCTCAGGCCCCTGTCATCAGCACCTGGCCATCTGAGAGGTGGAGGGTGGAAGCCACTGGTCGGGACCACCCTCTTCCCACTGACACCAGCTTTAGGTTGTTATCTGAGGGCCAGGGCTCCATCAAGATGAGACAAACATGCTCCTCAAGCTCTCATCTACCCAAGCTTCCGGGGCACTGATCCTCCCATAAGGACGGACCCTTGATCCAAGGCACTGCTGCCTCCTCTCCAACGAGAAATCTCAGGTGGGGGTACCGACCCCTCCAAACCCATAACTTCTTCAGGCAACTGATCCACAAGCCGTATATCTCCTGGTGCCACCTACGCATCACCCACAGCATGTTCATTGGCTGTATGAACCCCCAAGGCCCCCCCAGTGCTAGCCATGACCACCAACATCGACCAGGACACCCAAGGTACTGAGCCGAAAAGTCAGGATGTGTGCTGCTCTGCACCACTGCTGAGAATCCCATCTTACTCCCCATCAGCGGTCACTGGGGACAGGCGTCTGTCTCCTCCACACTGTACCCCAGGTCACCATGCATCTTTGCTCACAGACTCTCGGCTTCTGCTTCATTTGGAATGCACATGTGTCCATGTGTCCTGCACCTGTAATTACACAGGTACTCACAGGTCCTACCAGGGCCACCAGTGAGCTCTCCACCAGCCCAACTGTAAGGGCATAATCATGCTGGCGGTTTATTCTTACCTTTAACGTTTTTGTTAAATATCACCAAGATGCAAATGACAGTCCAACAAGTCACCAGGTTCCAGGTTCAAAAGTGTCACTTTTCGCTTTTGTCTCATCTCACCTTTAATTCTGGGACGTGACTGGATGTGTTTTTCTTCTCCTCCCAAGGAACATCACAACCCAACTTTTCATCTGCTTAAACGGTTCACACACAAGATTTCAGAGGGCCTCTCCTGAGCCCCCAGCACCCAAATCCTTCCCTCCTCAGCTCTGAACCAAACAGGTGAGCAGGCATCTGCCAGGAGAGAATGCAAACACCGGACCAGACGGACATCAGCGTTTATCTAAACCATTCCTGCCAGCCCTTCCTACAAGCACATGTGTATCTGTCTTGATTATATCTCCTCTTGTTCTCACTAAACGGGTACATGCCATGTCCCATTGTTTGCTGCCGTGAGGTGGTGATTGCTGCAAGAGCCTTTTAATACACACACAACACTCAGAACAGAGACGAATCCCTGCCTTCTCTCTGGCACAATTGTGCCATAAATTGTAGAGTTTAGAGAAGAGAGCTTCAGAGGCAGCGCCCACACAGCCTGTGCAAGACAGAGAGAGAGAGAGAGAGAGAGATACTGGGAGTGGAGGGAGGCAGCCGTCATCTTGGACCCTCAGACAGGGCCACGGGGCGGAAACAGGAGTGAGCACAGTGAGTCCTGGGGCTGGCAGAGGCCCTGACCTTGGAGCTTCTGGACAGACCCACCATCAAACCCTCTGGGCCCCTAGGTCTCGACAACCTCACATCATCATCTTGACGTTGAAGGGCTCACTTTTGTATGTCACTTTTTTTTCCCAGAAAACTTTGTGTGATTCATTGTGTGGCCGTGCATGTACTCCATCTTATCTGTCTCTTTGTGACCCCTTGGACTGTAACCCTCCAGGCTCTTCTGTCTGTGGACTCCTCCAGGCAAGAACACTGGAATGGGCTGCCATTTCCTACTTCAAGTTCATTGTGCAAACGGGAGATTAAAATGAGTTTCTATGGGCCACGGGTTAAAAACCCAGAATGGCTCAGGAAGTATTGAACCAACTGAGATGATATGCATGTGTTTCTGTTTCTCTCAGAGGAATATTCTGAATTCAACCTGACGAAGGGTTTCATGACCACCCCCTGCTCTCCGCCAAGCCAAGGCAAGAACCACCAAAGTGTGCCTTCATTTCAATATTTAATATACCTTGCCCTTGACTGTGACCAGGGAAAGGAGAAAAAGGAGAAATGTCACTGTTTGGGGCACTGATACGAACCACTCAGAAACTGGAGACAGAGAGTAAAAGTTCCCTCCACATGCCATCCAGTTGGTAAGAGTTTATGGTAATATTATTAGCCAGATAATAGTAATAGCTGATGTTCCTGAGAGCTTATATTCTACACTGTTCTAAACACTTTGTGTGTGTTAACTAAATACATCTTCAGCCCACTGAAGGGGTTATTATTATTATTATTATTACTATCACCATTTTACAGATGAGGAAGCTGAAGGATAGAGCTGGAACTTGCATCTCAGTTATCTGCCTTGAGCCCACGCTCTTAACCATTCAGTGACACCACCTCCCAGAACCTCCAGGTAATCACTGTCACTGTAAAATCAAGCTGACTTGATCAACATCAAGATGATGATCAAGTTTAGAACCAGCAAAGGTCACAGTGTGTTCTGTAATCACTCCAGCTTTAACATTAGCAAAAGCATCATCCTTAGTTCTGTGTTCAAACACCACTCCCCACCCAGAAGCGTATACATTCATGTTAGTAACAAAACAAGAGGCAAAGAAAGCTCACCCAAGACCACAGTGAGTGATGGAAATAAGATTTTAACCCAGGTATGTCTGTCTTGTGAGCCTGTGCTCTTAGCCACCTGCCCAACATCTTACCTTCCTGTAATGAAAAGCTCTGGCTTAAGAGAAGTCAGTGAGGTCCCCGGAAGGTCCATGTAAGGCACAAGAGGTACACAGCAAGGCCCTGGTCACCTCTAGAACATTACACCAGAGAAAACCAAATAGCAACTACATGGGTTGGAAGGCAACCTTGATTAACCAGACAGAGGAGGAAATTCCCCATCCCTTGGGCTGAGTCTCCTAAGACAGAAGGGAAGTATCTTTCATCTTTCCGCCCACATTGCTGCCAACATTCAGCAAGAATTCCAGTGGGTAAGACCACCTGTGTCTGCATCCAGCCATGCCGCTTGACCTGGACTATTTTATGAGCATGAGTGAAATCAATTTCCAAGCAATGCTTCCAATGCTGAGTAGAATTCACACAGTAATAAGTACCAGTGTTCTTACACACATGCACACACACACACACACACACACACACACACACACACACACACTCACACACAGACAAAATTTAAGAATCTTGAGGGAGTGAATGCTTGCAGAAAAGATATATGTTACCTCCCTGTCAAGGAGCTGTGGCATCTGACCCCTCATCTACACCTAGATACGATCCATCTCTCTCTCCCTCTGTCTCCCTCCCCTCCGCCCTTCTCCCCTTGTCTCTCTCCTAACTCTTACCTCACTTCCTCCTTGGTTTCCTCCTATTTTTATCAATACACAAACTCTGATAACCCTAGCCACATACCCTTTTCTCGCTGGCATCTCCCGGCTTTCCCTCGAAGCCAGACCTCAGGTTCAGCACCATGGCCAGAGCAAGGCTCCCCTTCCCCTCAGGGCAAGGACAAGGGGCCTCTGACTTGCCCTCTGACCCCGTCAGCCCCTCTCACTCCTTCCTGCTCTCCCTCTCTACCCCTCCCTCCCGCTCTCTTCCTCTCTCCTACCCTCTCCTCTTCCCCTGTACCTAATGCTGTTTGCGCACAGCATTAGGTACATGTCAAAGTTTTGCCCAAGGAGACAAATTGCTATGACAGATACAGGGACACAGCCTGGCTGGCCAAGAAAACACAGCTTGTGTGGGTCCCAGACACAAGCACCATCTGGAGATATACCATGTCTTGACTGTGTCGTCTGACTGATTTGGGCACCGAGTCCCTGTAGAAGGGGTAAACACGGAGGACCGCACCGCTCTTACCGGCCTCAGGACACACTCACTCCAAATGTGACATTTCCATCCCAGTTCAGAGCAGGGAAAACACTGAAGAATAAATGGGCTAAGGAGTGGGCACCCAGGGGATTTCCCTAGAGGTCCAGTGGTTAAGACTCCACGCTTTCAATGCAGGGGACAAGGGTTCAATCTCTGGTTGGGGGATGAAGATCCCACATGCCTCACAGTGTGGCCAAAATGAATAAATAAAATTTTAAAAAGAAGTGGACACTCAGCTTCTTCCTCACTGCCCTCACTTGCCACCCTCTCCTACTTGCAACTAAGAAAGGGGAGTGTGGGGGGGGGGTGGCGGGCAGGGCAGAGAGGATCTGGGGAAAGGGAGGTTTCTAGCAAATAGGATGGGAGGGAGGCCAGATCTGAGAGCAGAGAAAACAGCAGATGTTAACCACCTGGGGAGAGGTTCATTACCCTGTGAAAATCATCCTAAAAGAGCTAACATTGTTGAGCAATTGACATAGCTAGGCACTGCTAGCTGCTTTATATGCATCATGCCATCTAATCAGGACAACAACTCTGTGAGGCAGGCACTATTCCCGTTATACAGACGAGAACTCGAAGGCTCAGAGAGGTTGAGTAACTTGATCAGAGTCATACAGCTAGTGAGTGACAGACAGACGTAAGCAGGAGCATAAAAAAAGGCAAGAGCAATTAGGTGTAAAGGGAAGGAACTAGTCCTACGTTAGACAAATGCAATTAATTTGGGTTTGGCAAGCTTGGAGGTTATCTTTTCCCCTGTCTTCCGATCTCAAGAAGGAATTTTTATAAAGACAATGCTGACAAGTTCTTCTCGGTGTGTTTGGAATACCAGAGAAAAGGAAAGTGACAAATCAAAGCACGACTGTTTGCAGCTGGAGAAACAATAGACCTTACTGTCAGGGTGTATTTTTTTAAGCCAGGACGTTAACACTGTGATGCAAACAGCAGGGGCAAGGGAATGGGAGACTTGATATTGAATTTGGCTCCCCTGGTAACTTGCTGGGGCCTCTGGGTCTTAGTCTCCACTCCACTCACCCCTCTAGCTGCCAAAAAAGGAGGGGCTCCAACCAGGCTGCCCTTCCAGCTGCCGAGCTCATGCTCCCAAAAGGTGCCTCGGGACAAGGCCTCCTTCCTTTCAAAAGAAAAAATTAAAAAAAAAAAAAACCCATAGCCACACTGGCCCCTCTTTCCCTGCCCAGGAAATTAAGGGTCAGGGCATCCCCAGATGCCAACGGGGAACCACATCTGACTCGAGTCCCCCAGGAAAATGCTTACTGAGCCTGTCTGGAGTGCCAACCGCCCCCCAGTCCCATCCAAAGCCAGCCATACACCCACCCCACTTCAGGTGCTAATCTATCAGTCGGGTTTCCTGGGGAAACAGAACTCATTCTTAAGCTCTCTTTTATGGCTTTTACCCAGAATTGATTTGAATAAATCAGTCTAATGCTGTCTCTACAATAGAACCAATTGTAAAAAAAAAAAAAAAAAAAAAAAAAAAAAGCTTTATTTGCTCAGCTTTAAAAGCAGGTTGGAGCTTTCTTCCTCCCATTCCAGGGCTGATGGAAGAAAAGGAAGCACGCACATTAAATCTGACAAAGGAGGAGTCATCCAAAGGTGAGGATCCAAGACCCTCCCAGGATTCCCAGGCAAGGGGGTTCCCTGCAGGATTCACACCTGGCAAAGGAGGCCAGAGATGACCAATTGTGGTTTATCTGCTCCTGATGTTAACATCTTGATATCTGTTGTGCTCAGCCAGAGGCTTGAGAAAGCAAGGCTTCCCTGAAAGCTCCTGTTTTCCTGGCTCTTTTGATTTCTCCTCTCTCAGAAAGAACACAGAAAAGTCCTGCCAGTGTGCCAGGAGCTGCATCAAGTCTCAAAGGCACCTGCAATTCAGGGATCCCAGGGATGAGGACTTTCTTTCTATTCTGCAAATGTACCCAAAGTCTTGTCTTCCTCAGGACCTTTGCATGCGCTGTCTGAAGTTCCCACACTCTGCAAGTGTGGCTTCTTCTTTTTGTTCCTTCAGCTCTCTTCCCCAAGGTCACCTCATCCCAGGAGTATTACCCAAATACCCTGGAATAAATGTTATTCTCTTGTGGAACATCCTGTTCTTTTTCTCATGTCACTTTATAGCACAAAAGCAAGACAATGCTTTGTTTAAGGATGAGAGTTTGGGAGCCAGGGAGCTGAGAATGAGCCCTCTCTTCTCCTCTTATTAGATGTTAACTTGGAGAAAGATACTTTCTGACTCAGCCTCATTTTCCTCACCTGTGAAATGGGAGTTATGAAAGCACCCACCTTTAGAAATGTGCCTGGCAGGAGACAGCACTCCATCAATGTTTGCTGTTACTTGTGTTGTAACTGATTGATGGGTGTCTGCCCCATCCACCCACCCCGCACACCTGCCTATGTGCTCCAAGAGCACGGAGCTTGGTCATCCCGTTTCTGATTAGAGCCCCAGGGTCAAATTCAGTGCCTGGCACATCCAGATACTAAAAAACTATTTGTCAAATGAACAGAAATTTTGTTTGTTTTATGTTTACTTCACACAGACTTGAGAGCAACAAAGCAGAAATGGCACTGTTTTGTTTGTTTGTTTGTTTGCTTTACCATTTTACAGATGCAAAACGAACACTGAAAACCCCAATTTATCTAAGCCTGGACAGTCAGGTGTCCAAGCAAGGCACGAGCCCACATGGCCAGCACTTTTCCCACCAGAGGTCAGGAAGCAGAAACCCGGCATTGCCCCCCTCCCTCTGGCACCTGAGGCCACCACACCTTGGCAATAAGGAAGTCGTGGGTCAGTTCCAGACCCACGAAATAGGCTTATAGGGCTGATGCAGGCTTGCCCCTCCTGCCCTTCCCAGGGGATCTTGAAGAGCTGCAAAGATCAGGCCCAGGGCTCTAGCTGATGGTACAAGAGGGTGGCAGAGGTCTTGGTGTGGGGGCTGAGAACTTAGGGCTCAGAGGGTTCTCATGGTCAAATGAACACATGGAACAAGGAAGCACACTCACAAAGCAGACTGACCTTCAAACATCAAGCAGATGTAGGGACCACGTATACTTTTGTTCACTGCTACCTAGCCCACGGACCCTTGGCAAAGGACTTCCCTTGATAATTACTAGTTGTATAACTGAGTGAATAAGCGGATGCTTGAATAAATGAATGAATGACAACAACAATAAAAGGCTTTGTTTGTCCTCCTTCCTCTCTCCTCCACCTCCTGACTTGGAGAGGCTGAGTCTCATAATAGCTAAGAGGGCGTCCTGTGACCCTGCGAGGGTTCAAACGCCAGCTCTACCATGTACTAACCGTGTGACCCTGAGCAAGTAACCTAGCCCCTCTGCGCCTCTGTTTCCCCATCTGAGGATATCCATATGAGGGTATTAATTGTGACTTCCTAGTGAGACTGTGAGATTTAGGTGAATTCATACGTATAAAGCACTCGGAAGTGTCTGGCACACAGCAAGCACTCAAAACAAGTATTAGCTGTTATTACCATACTGGTTTTTCTCTGTATGTTTATTATTTCCAGGCTTTATTTGATTTGCCTCTTGCTATAAGCTTTCTTGAGCCCTTTTGGGGAAGAAGCAGAACACAAATCAATTTAATAAATGAACTACTCAAATATAACATTTACAGGGTGGACTTAATCTAACAGATTTTCTCCTAATAAGACACACTTGCAAATTAAACTGTCTAATTTGGTAATATCTTTCGAAATGTTAAATGCTCATACCCTCTGCCCCAGAAATCTCACTTCCAGGGACTGATCTTGGAGATACATTCACATGAGTGAGCCAAGGTGGCGTACAAGGAAATTCATTGCAGCATCATTTGAGAAAGCAAACAGCCAGAAACAGCCTACATGTCCATGCATGGAAGATTGGCTAAATGAATTTATGGTGTAGCCTAAAGCAGGATGTATGCTGCTACTAAAAAATGGAGCAAAGTTTTATGCATTGACATGGAAAGATCTCCAAGATATATTGTTTATGAAAAAAAAAAAGTTTCAGAATGTTGGAGAGAGCTTGACTTCATTTGTGTCTCTAAGCACACACACATACACAGACACACAGACATGTGCACAAACAGATGTGCGTACACACACACACACACACCAGTCATTATGCACATTTTAAAGATGAAGAAACTGAGGGACTTCCCTGGTGGTCAGTGGCAAAGACTCCTTGCCTCTAATGCAGGGAGCCTGAGTTCAATCCCTGGTCAGGGAACTGGACCCCATATGGTGATGACAGTTTAGTTGCTAAGTTGTGTCAACTCTTGCAATGCCTTGCGTTGCAGTCCACTAGGCTCCTCGGTCCATGGGATCTCCCAGGCAAGAATACTGGAATGGATTGCCATTTCCTTCTCCAGAGGATCTTTCTGAGCCGGGATCCTGAGGTCTCCTGCCTTGCAGGTGGATTCTTTACTGACTGAGCCACCAGGGACGCCCCTAGATCCTGCATGTCACAACTAAAAAAGATTCCAAGTGCTGGAACTAAAAGATTCTGCATGATGCAATAAAGAATAAAGATCCCACGTGTGGCAGCTAAGACCTGGCACAGTCAAATAGATAATTTTTTTTAATGATGGAGTAACTGAGTCTCAGAACCCTAAGTTCCACAGCTGGGAGATGACAACCTACACTCTTTCCCTCTCTGCCTAGTGACAGAATCTCAGCACAGATCAGAGAGTAGCAGCAAGGAGCCATCTTGGTAACAGATAAAAAGAAGCTGAAACAGCCAGAAGTGCTGACATTGAGCAGTGTGTGTGTGCTAAGTCACTTCAGTCATGTCTGACTCTGCAACCCCATGGACTGTAGCCCTCCAGGCTCCTCTGTCCATGGAATTCTCCAAGCAAGAATACTGGACAAAGTTGCTGTGCCCTCCTCCAGGGGATCTCCCCAACCCAAGGATCAAACCCAAGTCTCTTTACATCTCCTGCATTGGCAGGTGAGTTCTGTACCACTAGCAGCACCTGAGAAGACTTCCCTGGTGGCTCAGATGGTAAAGAATGCAATGTGGGAGACCTGGGTTCGATCCTTGGGTTGGGAAGATCCCCTGGAGGAAGGCATGGCAACCCACTCCAGTACTCTTGCTTGGAGAATCCCATGGACAGAGGAGCCTGGTGGGCTACAGTCCATGGGGTCACAGAGAGTCAGACACGACTGAGCCACTAAGTGCAGCACAGCGCAGCGCCACCCGGGAACCCATGAGCAGGGTCTGGGGGTAAGAACTGGCCCTTTTTTTCTCTGCTAGTTCCAGTGTCTTGCTATTTCTCTCTCTTTCTGACCTCAGCATTTTGGGATAACACTTTCTAAAAACTACCGTTCTCCAATACAGAAATCAATAAAATAAAAAGGTAAAAATAAAAAACAAGCAAAATATAGTATATGAACATATGAAATATTATTCAGTCTTAAAAAGAAAATAGAATTAACACTTGCTACAACATGGATGAACCTTGGGGACATTATGCAGCGACATAAGCCAGACACGAGAGGACAATTGCTGCATGAACATACTCAGAACATGAGGTTCTGAGAGCAGTCAAATTCCTAGAGTTAGAAAGTAGAACTGTGATGGAGGGAGGGGAGAGTGGAAATGAGTGTTTAATGGATAAGGAATTTGAGAAGATGAAAAAATTCTGGAGATGGATGGTGGTGGTGGCTAAACAATGTGAATGTAATTAACACCACTCAACTATACACTTAAAAATGATTAAAATGGTAAGTTTTATGTTACATCTATTTTACCACCCAGAAAAAAAAATTTGATTCTGCTATTCTCTTAAACCACATAAACAATCTATATGGGAAAAAACCTGAGGGAGATGAGTAGGATCAGAGTTGGCCACAGAGCTCAGCTGTGAGAACCACTGGCTCACCCCTCATCCCAAGTATCTCTACCCTCCCCACTGCCTTCAACCTAAAACAGTTGGTTGAAACCTTTGGTTTTGACTTTCTTCAAGAAAGCATCTCATCCTGAAATCCGTAGATCCATGACAATTATAAGCTACTTTCAAATTTAGTCAATAGATCAGATAGATGGTGGAGCTGGTGGCTCTATGACAACACTCACAGGTCCCAAATTGACACTCTGCTGCTCTGAGCATATTTCCCACATGACAGGAATTTCCACCCAGCTATGGGGCCTGGTTCGGGGTAGCTTGAAGGATGTGTAGCTTCCCCTCATGACGTCACCCTCAAAAGTTTCAGGCCCTGTCCCCCAGCCCACTCGGCTTCACTCAGTGACTCGTGAGGTAGACCCATCCAGTCTCCTTGAAGCTTGTGTTAGTTAGGTTGCTTTTGAAGTCAAGTAACAAAAAAATCTGGACTTGAGCTGGTTCGCCCAGTAAATAAATGTATTTTCTCATACAGGTGGCAGGCCAGAGAGAAGGCAGGGTACAGGTGCTTTATACATCTGGATAATTCCATCAAGATCTAGGCTCTTTCCGTTTGTCTCCTCTGTTGTTGTTTGTTGTTGTTTAGTCACTAAGTTGTATCTGACTCTTTACAACCCCATGGACTGCAGCATGCCAGGCTTCCCTGACCTTCACCATCTCCCAGAGTTTGCTCACATTCATGTTCATTGAGTCAGTGATGCTATCTAACCATCTCATCCTCTGCCGCCCTCTTCTCCTTTTGCCTCTACCAACCTCAATCTGCACTTCCTCCCGAGGCTGGTTCCCATCCTGGTCAATAAAAAAATTAAATAACCAAAATGCTATTGACTTATGTACCCAGGAAGCTTGAGGGAATGATCCTAGCTTCAAGGCTCAGCTGGATCCAGGTTCAAACAGTGTCGCCGAGGCTATCTGTATCTCTTCTGTCTCTTCTTATCCCTCACCTCTGCTGCTGCTGCTGCTAAGTTGCTTCAGTCGTGTCCGACTCTGTGTGACCCCACAGGCGGCAGCCTACAAGGCTCCCCTGTCCCTGGGATTCTCCAAGCAAGAACACTGGAGTGGGTTGCCATTTCCTTCTCCAATGCATGAAAGTGAAAAGTGAAAGTGAAGATGTTCAGTCGCATCCGACTCTTAGTGACCCCATGGACTGCAGCCTACCAGGTTCCTCCATCCACGGGATTTTCCAGGCAAGAGTCCTGGAGTGGGGTGCCATTGCCTTCTCCGATCCCTCACCTCAGCTCTTGACCCAGGTGGACACAAGATGGCAGTTCACAGCCTCCAGCATACATCCCAGATACAGCTCCCGATGCCAATTCATGAAGTGTCTTTCCCCAAACCTCTAAGAAAAGATCTGTGGGACCCCATGATGGGCCCCATTCTTATAATATGCCTTTCCTGAACCCATCAATAGCTGTCAGGATCAAGCCTTCTTGTTGGACAAGCTTGAGTCACATGACTACTTTGGACCAGAGGAACTCCAGCCAGGGTAGAGGTGCTGACCTATCTTTCACACCCAGAGGCCGACAAGCATGATCTGAAGAAGTCAGGAGACCATGAAGGGCTCTAAGATAAGCATCAAGTTATGCTCCAGAACCCCAAAACCACAGCTGTTCCCAAAATCCAAAATGACAGACAGTAGGGTGAGCCACTTGTTTGTTCATCGGTTTTGATTCAGTAAAGAAAGATGTGAGCTCCAGAGTCTCTTGGGAGGCTGCCAGATAAAGAACTATGTGGTTTTTAAAACTCTCTCTTGGAACTCACACTCATGACAAATGCAATCATGGTTCTATATGTCTGGCATCAAGAGACAGTAATCTTCTGCAAGTTTGAAATCTCACTTGGTGTATTTTTTCTCAGCCTTATCACTAGAATTTCAAAGTTAACCCAAAGAGTTAGTAGGAAGCTCAGCAGTATTTCTTTCCTGACAGATCTTTGAGCTCCAGCTCCAGCAATCTCCGGGAACACAAGGTGACTCCTCGTTGGGAAAATACTGCATTTGTCCCTTCCATAGGAAGGGCTGTTGCTCACCATATGGAGTGAGGCTTTTCCAAACCCAAGAAAGAAATATGTCCCCTTTGCTCCATAACCCAAGAAGAAAATAAAACACAGATTCTCACAAATAGGAGAGGGTTGAATTGTGTTTGTTATTCTCAACTTCGAGGCAGCATTGATTACTTCTAAACAACAACAACAAAAAAAAAGTTCCATTTCTAATATACAGTCACTCCACATCAGATTTATATAGTTGAGCTTAAAGGAAGCCAAGTAAAGTTATCTGTTCTTGTTGTACCTGATTAACCTCAATACACAAATCCTACAAATCAATAGTTAATTAAAAATGCGGCACTGCCTCTGTAGTTCAGTTACCTCAC
Source organism: Muntiacus reevesi (assembly GCF_963930625.1). Classification (NCBI taxonomy): domain Eukaryota; kingdom Metazoa; phylum Chordata; class Mammalia; order Artiodactyla; family Cervidae; genus Muntiacus; species Muntiacus reevesi. The sequence continues at coordinate 183,487,244 of NC_089250.1, read as the reverse complement.
TCATCCCTCTGCAAGCACTACCCACCTTGTATATTATGAAGCTAAAAGCCACATGGGCCACTTCTAGGGCAATGTAGAATTGTACAAACAAGAAAATAAACATATTTCCAAAACATTTCTACTCAGGAACTTCAGATGTCATTTTTGGGCTGTATTCGTAACTCGAGGCTTCCCACAGAAGCTGCTTCAGGCATTCTGCAGAGCTGCCCAAGCCTTGGAATCACCCTCATATGGACATGAAGCCCATAATCTCTGCATAGTCAAGGTTTATAAAGATGCTCCCATGGCGATGTGAAGTCCTGGGTTTCCATTTTTCAAGCTGTCTCCAAGCTGAGAGCCTAAGAACTCACCCGCACCTCATATTCACCCACGCCTTCTAAGCTAAAAATAATCAAGAACAATAAGGCAGACCTGATTTATTTGTCATTTCCTGGTTACTGGTAACTCTTTGTTGGGTTTGTTTGTTTTTCACTTCACACTCTTTCCTGCTATAACTAAATCATCTATTTTTTTTTTTTTTTATAAATGTATGGGTGCCCTACCTTATTCCAAAGGGGAATTGGAATGGCTAAGAAAACAGTGCAGTGGAAATAGCTTTGCCAGAACCACCCACTGAAATAGACTCAAGTCACACACTGATTTCACAAATGATTTCTTCTGGGGGTCTTGCCTGTGCTCCCCCACAACCCCCATCAGCCTTCTGGTAACAGGCGTATCCACTGCCCCTGGGCTCAAGTTGGGCCAACCATAGTATCTCAAACCCCTGGTCTACAGGTGGACAAGCGGCCCAGTAGAATCCATCACAACCCTTTCCTGGGAGTTTTCATACTGGAGCTGGAAAGAAGCAGCCAATTTTCTTCTTGGTGACAAAGCCGTTAGAACGAATGGCCAAGACACATCTGCCAAGATCCCCATCATACACAAAAACTCCATCTACGGTAGGAGGACAGAAACTAATATATAGAAGGGAGAGATGGAAAGAAAATGGACAAGAGAGAGCTGCTCCATGGTCTGGTTATTTCAACCAACACGCTCCCTTTTCAGCTTCAGTGAGTCAAATGCTTAAGTCTGGGAGAAATACCCCATGAGGAGATGAAGACAAGACACCCGCCCCTCTGGCCTTCACTGCAGTTGATGTTTATATACTTTAACCTCAATTCCCAACATAGGTGACAGAACCCAAAAGACCAAGAACCTCAGCAGCCAAGAGCAGAGGCTGGGACTTCCCTGGTGGTCCAATGGCTAAGATTCCATGTTCCCAATGCACGGGGCCCAGGTCCAATCCCTGCTCAGGAAACTAGATCCCACATGCTGCAACTAAAGAGCCCACATACCGCAATGAATATCGAAGATCCCATGTGCCACAGCTAAGATAGACAAATAAATACATAAAAAATATTTTTTAAAAAGAGCAAAAGCTGTTGGTTCCTCCTGTTGTCCATCCTCCTGGGTTGCAGGAACTGGGAAAGATTTCACTCGTTTTTATAAACCAACCCCCACCCAGGATCTGGCAGTGAGGGGGACCTGGCCACTCCTCTTGGGTTGCCTGGGGTTAGACTTTCAAGAACAGGAACTTGGCACTTGGTGGGCACCCTTAGCCAACAGGCTACCTAAAGAGAAGCAGAACTGTGGGAAGTAGGGAAACAAATTGGGTCTCCAAAGAGTCTAGGCAGAAGGAAGGGATCTGAGGATCCAGGGCAGGGGTAGGGGGAGTATCAAAGAGAAACGGGGGGCTGTCCATGGAGATGAGATAGTGGTTGTAGCCATTTTACAGGAAGCCTGCAGCCTCAGAATGGGCACTGGAGGTGTCAATGCAGTTTGGACAAATGAGCTCAGATTATCAGCAGTGGTTCCTGGAAGCCACCTTGCAGATGGAGAGTTAACTGTAGTGGTCCTGAGATAAGCCAAGAGCATCCACTTTCATGCCCAGCAGGTGACAGCCTTCTCAGTCTTTACTAACAATAATTAACATGTTTTGAGCACTTTCTAGGCACCAGGAACCATGGTAAGAGTTTAGCAGGCATCATATCAATTATTTCTTGCAATAAGCCTATCAGGTGAAGACTCCACTTTATCTCCATTTTACAGGTGAGGAGAATTTATAGTCTTATAATTCAAAGAAATTACATCAGTTTCACCAAGTCAATGGCACAGCCAGGATTCTGAATGAATTCTTTCTGACTCCAAAACTAAGATGCCAGGGTGCCCTTCTGCCCGACCTTCCCTGTTCTCCTCCAAGACACCAATCTCTATCGCTGACACCCACACCTTCAGGCCCTGGACAGAACCTTCGCTCCAATTCTCAGGCCACCAAAATTGGATCAAGGATCGGCACTGATTCAGAACTGCAATTGCTGGCTCTACGCCCATCGCTGGACCACTTTGGATCGCATCAAGCCCCATCAAAGCCTGCCTACATCCCCCACCCTCTCTTTACATAGTAATGAGAATAATGGGGCTCACAGCCCACTCATTAAAGTTGACACAGTTCCCCTAGTCCCACTCTGCTCAATCTCCCTGCCCTTCCCCATCAACCGACCCCAGGGAGGCCCAGAACACCTCACGGTCAAATCCACCTATGTATTGACAAAGGGTCACAATTCTCCATCTTAAGTTTAGAGCCAAGGCCTGTGCACTGGGCAAAAAGGAGAGAACGTTTTGGATTATTTCCAACGAAATGAAAGTAAAGAGCAGAGAAGCAATGAGGGAGACCAGGCCTGACACTGCACTGAGTCCCATAAAATGACAAATGCTGTACACTCATGTCAGGAAGCCAAGGCTATAAAAGTCACAAGTGAATTAGGAAGGGGTCCAAAGCAGTGATGTCATGTGAGAACACTGCTGCCTTGCAACAAGGTTGGTGCTCACTTCCTGGTCAGACAAGTTCTCAGACCCTGACGGTGCCACTCATCAGGAGAAGGTAGGGGAAAGGCAGAAATGCATCCCAAATGAATTCTGGAGTCACTACTTCCCTCAGGGAAGCCAGGGTGACCAGGGAAGACAGCCACCCTCTCCTCCATGAAAAGCATTCCAAGAAAGATGTGAGAGTGGACATTTGTCAGTCTGTGGCCAACATCCCCATGAGCATCCTGTCTGTCATTGTGTACAGCCCGGTTGTTGTCGTTCAGTCATGTCCGACTCTGTGACCCCACGGACTGCAGCACACCAGGCTTCCCTGTCCTTCACTATATCCTAGAGTTTGCTCAAACTCATGGCATCATCATGAGTCGGTGATGCCATCCAACCATCTCATCCTCTGCCACCATCTTCTCCTTTTGATTTCAATCTCCCAGCACCAGGGTCTTTTCCAATGAGTCGGCTCTTTGCATCAGGTGGTCAAAGTATTGGCGTTTTAGCTTCAGCATCAGTCCTTCCAGTGAATATTCAGGGTTGATTTCCTTTAGGGTGGACTGGTTGGATCTCCTTGCAGTCCAACGGACTCTCAAGAGTCTTCTCCAGCACCACAATTCGAAAGCATCAATTCTTCAGGGCTCAGGCTTAAAAAACCACATAATTTGTTCAGAGCTCCACAAGGCTTATTTCTACTCTTCACAGTATCAGCTGGGATGACTCCAGTGGGAGTGGGGGGGCCATTCTCAAGACAGCTCATTCTGTGGCTGGAGAGTTGATGCCAGTGTCAGCTGAGAGCCCAGATGGCGCTGTGAGCCAGAGGCCCCAGCTCTTCCACGTGGGCCTTGCCGTGGGCTGCTTGGTGGCTGGGTTCCAATCGTGAATTTGCAGAGAACTTGGGCTCCAAAGTCACAGAGAGCTACTACCACTGTGTCCTATTTGTGGAAACAGATTCAAAGGTACTCCACCTCCCCGTGGGGGTGTGACAGGTTTCTAGAAGAATCCCTACGATGGGAGATAGCATTGATGTTACGATCTGCCACAGCCAACAGGGTATTTCATGACTTCACCAGGCTGTCCTAACTTACAAAGTGAAAATGAAAGTGTTAGTCATTCAGTTGTACCTGACTCTTTGCGATGCCATGGACTGTTGACCACCAGGCAAGCCAGAACTTACAAACCAGACTTATCACTTCAACCAACCACCCACAAAGACCCCAACTAAGAGTTTTAGAAAACCACTGGACTCAAAGAAAGGAGACCAGAGACAGTAAAAGTCACTCATGAAGCAAACTTAGAGAAGGAAAACTTCCCCAAGATATTCACATATTTTCACTTCATTTCCCTACAATGCCTGAAGCTGTCCTCATTAGAAACTCATTCGAGATAACTAGTAACCAATTAAAAAATGCAAACACCTCGGGGTCTAGCCTGAGTCCTCCAAACTGTCCTGTAATTGGGATTCATCAAGGATTTCCTCCTGCCCCCCACTGAGTGGTAGCTACAAGGGGAGACTGGAGAAGGGCAACTGTTGTTGAAAGCCCTTACAGACAGAGACCTGGGGTAAAGGAGCACGTGAAGCTCAGCAGAGGATGTAGGGAGGTAAGTTTTGTTATACATCGGAACAAGCACCCTGGTTTGGGGCTCTACAACTGATGCTTTCGAACTGTGGGGCTGGAGAAGACTCTTAAGAGTCCCTTGGACTGCAAGAAGATCCAACCAGTCCATCCTAAAGGAAACCAACCCTGAATATTCATTGGAAGGACTGATGCTGAAGCTGAAGCTCCAATACTTTTGCCACCTGATACGAAGAACTGGCTCATTGGAAAAGACCCTGATGCTGGGAAAAATTGATAGGAGGAGAACAGGATGACAGAGGATGAGATGATCAGATGGCGTCACCAACTCAATGGACATGAGTTTGAGCAAACCCTAGGAGACTGAAAAACAGAGAAGCCTGGCGTGCTGCAGTTCATGGGGTCACAAAGAGTCGGACACAAACGAGCAGCTGAACAACAAAATCTAGCCCCAATCAGGCTGCAAGATCCGTCGCTCCTGGTAGGTCAAGTCACTTTTCAAAACCCCCTTGCACAGCTGTGCTGATGGCCAGCTCCACTGGCAGCTGGTGGAGCCATGACTCACGCCAGCACCACTCTCCCCAAACCTCTCCTGTGAGCACTTTGAATCAACACAACAGGAATGGACTTCTGCTGCAAATTGGCATGTGCTGCCAAGAGCATGGTTCCTCTCTGCTCAGAAAGGAAAACCCTCCAGCAGTTCACACCTACAAGAGACCACAAGAAAATATTTTCATTCTGCTATAGCCGTTAGGCTGGACACATTTTCTCCAGGGGGTGCATTTCTCTCTCAAGAGTTAATTTGCACTCTGAGGTACCATCTGTCTGTTCTCCAGTTGACTTTTCAAGACATCACTTCTCCCTAAATGGTCACCAGCCCTGCCCTGCAAGCCCCCAGGTGATGCTGAACTTAGGTGAGAAAGGAGGAGGTTTCAGGGAAATTCGATTAGGCATCTTAGAATCTCAGTATGCGATGAATTTTTTTTTCCCCAAGCTCTGGGCCAAACCAGAGGTTGGGGAAAATTACTTACAAAGATTATTTGTTTGTAATCTGCTTTGGTTGTTGGAAAGTGCTAGGGTAAAGATCTGCACAGGCAGTGGAAAGGGGCCCCTAATTGACTATCAGGTGGTTTTCTGAAATACTTCCCCCATCAGACAACCCTTAAGTTAAAGACTAGGATGTGATACACAAGTTGTCTAGGTGATGAGGCAGACGGTGGAAGATTCTTCCAAGCAGAGAATCAGCAAAGACTGAGAGGTGAAATAGTGTTTGAGGAGCTGAAAGAAGTTCAGATAATTGTTGGAATAAGGGGTGAGGGATGTAGAAGTAAGCTGGACCCAAACCAAAAAGGTTCTTACCAGACATGTTCATCGTGTGGACAAAGGGAGCCAGAAGGTGCCCTTAAGCAGAGGAGTAAAATCCTCTTTGTACTATAAAAAGAAGAATCTGGGAGCTCCCCTGGCAGTCTAGTGGTTAAGACTCTGTTCTTCCACTTCAGGGGGCCCAGATTCAATCCCTGGTCAGACAAGTAAGATCCCACATGCTGGGGTGCAACCAAAAAAAATTAAAAAAGCAAAAATCTAAGAGAAATCTCAGACTCCCCTGGTGATCCAGTAATTGAGAGTCTGCCTGCCAATGTAGACAGTCTTCCCTGGTCTGGGAAGATTCCACAGGCTATGGGGCAACTAAGCCCTCACACAGCAACTAATGAAGCCCATGAGCCGCAGCACCCATGCTCTTCAACAAGAGAAGCCACCACAATGAAAAGCCCATGCACTGCAACTAGAGAGCAGCCCTGCTTATCACAACTAGAAAAAGCCTGTGCACAGTAGTGAAGACCCAGAAGAGCCAAAAATAAAAGTAAATAAATAATAAAAAGTTTTTAAGAAGAGAAATCTCGCTAGAGTATGGATAGGAAGGCAGGATACCAGGTGGGAGGCTACAATAATCCAAGTGAGATGAGATAGTTGGCCAAACCAAGGTTGTAGCAAGGTAGATGGAGGGAAGAAGGTGGATTAACTTGACACAGGTGGAGTTGAAGGAAGAACGCAGGATGGTGTCTAAGCTTTCTGGAAGCGTGATGGATGGTGGGGTGAGTTGGACCTGATGAACCCAAGCATAAAAGGAGGTCAGGAAAGGAAGGGTAAGCTGAGGTCAGTGCAAGAGGGACATTCAAGTAGAGGTGTCTCAAGTACTGTTTGATACACAGAGTGGGGTCATGTGGAAAGTTCCAGAAGGTAAATGAAGAACCTTCCCTACCTATTGGGGAACTGTTGACCAAAACCACCCACCTTGGCCAGGCATGATGATAACCACTTATGTGAGCTTTCTCACAAGGGGTCCCAACAGGGAACACCGTACTGCAAGAACTAACATGGAGAAATTCAGGAGTGGGGGCAGACACCAGGCCGTATGTTCTACCAGCTTCCCAGGATCCTTCTCCCTGGAATCCATCTTGGCTGAGAGATGCCCTCACCACCAGCAAGGACCCTGAGTCAGACCAAAGGTGTGACTAGCAAGATAACTGGCCAGAGACAACCCAGAAACTAGCGCCATTACAATGAAACAAACAAACAAAACGATCTGAGGTTGCGAGCCCTGTGGCAGAGCAGTTCCCCTGGTTTCCCTTACGCTGCTGCCCTCCCCCAGGCACCACTTCCCAATAAGGTCTTTTGTCAATGGTTGTTTATCCTCGGACAATTGATTACCAAGTGTTAGATAAGAGCCCACTCTCAGGCCCTGGAAGGGGTCCCTCTTCCTGCAACAGAAGGACCCTGGAAGTAGGTGATCCCCCAGAATAAGGTTCAGAGGAATAAGAATAGAACCCAGGGGACAAGTGAAGGGGCCTGTGATTAAAACCAACCAACCTTCAGACACCGTCCCCAAAAGACCCACTGATTGTTGGTTTCCTCAGTATGAATTATTCAGGACCATATTTAAATATCACATTCAAAATAACTCAAAACATCTAATCCTGCCTTTTTTAAAATTAAATCTAAAAAACAGGAGTTCAACTTATTGCACAGACCCTGAAGCAATTTTCCAGCAAGTGTCTATCAAACAAAAATCTGATCTGACTCAAGAGGGTGTCACATCAAGTGTAAGAATCCAATTCCATTGTCTATAAGAGCCTTTCTGCCAGGTACAAGACCCTAATCCAGTTGAAGTGATTTTCCATTGATTAACAGACTGGGAATACACACATTGTTGGTTTTTTGAGATTCCTTCCCTCTGTCTTGATGCAAGCTGTGTATAATTTTCACAGTCAAAAAGCTCCCAAACGTCAAAATAAAAATGACGCTTGGTCACTGGGGAGGCAGAGTATAGGTCAATAACCTTGATTATTTTTTAACTGTGAGAAGCCATTAATGTTAGTGAATAAGCAAATCTGTTTGCATAACCAGATTTTTATAGGCTACTGGGAATAAAGGTTTTCCTAAGTGGATGATTTGTACAACGATAGCCTTTGGGTCTCTGATGGTACAGCTCTGATGAGGAAATGTTCCTTTAATTATGTGGAAGGCCAATTACCATGTTATAGCCACATTGTTTTGCAGATTGCATACAATTTCACCATTTCCATAGCTTCAGCACTATAATTCTAGAGAAAATGCAGGCACCAAGAAGACACTTGAGGCACATTATGCTGGAGATGAAGATGTTTTAGCGAATTCAATTTAAGCTACAACATTAAAGTTATTTTGTTGAATAAAACATAACGCAATAATGAGCTTGTGTATGTCAACTCTATAGTGGAGGTAATAATAGCTCAAGAGAGAGAGCGTCCTCTCTCTCCCTTTTTCATGCTCATTAGAGTAATAGATAATGCTATGGAGAGAACCTTGCTCTAATATGTGCTTCATCTCAGGTTAAGTGTGTTTCTTGCAACTACACTTCATGGGGGGAAAAAACAGTAAAGGGACTAATTTGGGAGCCATTCACATAAGTGCTACTACTTGGTATTTTTTATCCACTGAGATTTCTTGTTCCTGAGGCCAACTAGTAACGGACTTTCTTTAGAAGCGCAGATTAATCACTGTCTTACTATCAGTATTAGGAGGTCTGCAGAGAGAAATTTAAGAAAGCAGTAGAGTGGAGATGGGGAAGAACATGATGGTAGAAAGGTGAAATGATTGCAGTCTTGATTTCAGTCCTGCCACCAAACAGTGGAACCAATGACTTCCCTTCTCGAGCTCAGTTGTTCTTGTCTGTGAAATGGAGGAGTAGGAGGGTCTTCAATGCTCCCTTCAAGTGCTACCATTCCATGATCACATCCTGAACATGCAGGAAGACTACATTTCCCAGCATCTCTTGTGATTGCCATGTGACTGCATTTCCACCAACAGGAATGTAAGAGATCACATGTTGCTTTTGAGCCAAGGTAATTAAAGGCAAGTGTGGGCTCTCCATGGTTCCTCTCTCTCCCATTCACATGGCCACAAGAGATGGCAGATTTACAGGATGGAAACCCCCAAGATCTCTGAAACACTGTTGGAGGAGGGCCACCAAAAGAGCCCCTGACTTGCACTGGACTGTTATATGGGTGATATTAAATGGTTATTGTGGGAAACCTCTGACTTTCCAGGATTTCTTTGTCACAACAGAACTGTCTAGTGTTATCATGACTAACACATAAGGTTCTGAGAGATCTAACAACAGAGGAAGAAGTTAGACTTCAATTATAATGCTAATCTTGACTACATATTTAAAAATTAAACAGATCGTCCTATAAAACAGATCATCCATATTCCTTTTAAGCATGCATGGCACATATGCAAAATATTAAGCACATATAAAGCTATAAGAGAAATCCCAACCAAACCCCTATAACTGGCATCATACAGATAACATTTTCTGACTATAATGCAGCAAAATTAGAAACTGACAGTAAAAAGACAGTTAAAACACAAGCATACATTTGGAAAGTTAAAGATACTCTTCTGAATAATCTGTAAGTTAAAGAAGAAATCACAATAGAAATTATTAAATATCTATAACTGAAAGACAACAAAACTATATATTTATGTCTTTTCTCATATGGACTCATTCAGCTACTTGGCTTTCACTTTCATCATGTCATTCTAGGAGGCAGTGGTGGCTTTATTTCAACCCTACCTACTTTTATAGCCACTTGTAATTGATAAGAACATTCTTATTTCTTCCAGAGAGCTAAACACTGAGCTGAATTGTGCAGCAATACAACCATGGAAGGAGTAATTACGTGTTACTGGCGGGCAGGACAGCAGGGGCAGGGGCGGGGGACGGTAATCATGCACATACTTGCAAACTTGTGCAGTGACAGACACAGATAAGCCCCTTGGCAGCTATTTTGCTATGTTGAGCATCCAGACAAAAACTAAAAGTCAATCACTGAGCTATCTCAACACTCATTTTAACTTTCGGCAGCAAGTTGCAACTGAGAGAAAAAAGACAAGAGTTAAAATAATGTATGTGTATTCACGCATGCTCAGTCGCTTGGGTCAGATCCAACTCTTTGCACCCCTAGGGACTGTAGCCCTCCAGGTTCCTCTGTCCATGGGATTCTCCGGGCAGTTCTACTGGAATGGGTTGCCATGCCCTCCTCCAGGGGATTCTCCCAACCCAGGGATGGGATCAGCGTCTCTTGCATCATTCTTTACCCACTGAGCCACCTGGGAAGCCCAAAATAATGTACACACATGTGTAAAAGAAAATGATGAAACCAACTGTATATTTATATCTCTTTAGCTCTCAGGTCAGTTGTCCCATCATATACCAAGGGGCCACATACAAACTTGTTGCTGGGGTAGTGTCCTTGCTAGAAGTCACCACACAGGTTAGCCTGTGGGGCAAGCATGTGCTTGTGGAATCACGTGCAGGAAGGAGCTTCAGAAGGTGCTTCCCTCCAGGAAGGAGGGATATGGGATCAGGTGAGATGGCTTGACTGTATCTGTGATGTTGTTTCTTAAGAAACCAGAAAAGGTCTGAACCAAATATTGCAAAGTTATGTTGTTAATGGGGGTATTATTTCCTTATTGTCTGGGGTTTTTTCCTACATGGGCTTATTACTCTCAGAAAAAACAATGCGAAAATTTGATAAGGCAAGATACCAAAGTTCTGGTGTGTGACAGGGAGGGCTCTCTCTTTCTGATAACAAGTGGACACAGCAGGTCAAAAGTACTTTTTTATTGTTCTGGAGCCGCTCAGTGTCAGAGTTCTACAGCAGCGGGCTGAGTCAGCTCGTTCTCAGCCATTCAACCTTCCAGAACATCATCTCTGCAAATCTGCAGTGCAACGCTGATTTCTGAGATCACCCTCTGGGTGAAAATGAACCACCTCTGGGGGTGGGATGGGATGGGATGGGCCACCATCTCCACAACAAGCAGCAACAACAGTCGATGCCCAGGCTTTCCCGGGTGGGGTGGGGGGTGGGGGAACTGTCCTAGGAACACAGGTGTTCCAAATGTAACATCTGTGAAGGATTCTCTTCTCTGTTCCATCCCACACAGGAATCTCATTAACAGATGTTCCCATCTTTTACTGTATACAGTGAGGCAAGTCAAGAAGAGGAAAACAAATACCGTATATTAACGCAAATGTATGGAATCTAGGAAGACAGTAGTGACAAACCTATTTGCAGGGCAGCAATGGAGGTGCAGAGATAGAACAGACTTATTGTCATGGGGTCGGGAGCGGGGGAGGTGCGTACCAAGGAGAAGGTGGGACTAATGGTGAGAGTAGCATGGAAATACATACACTAACATATGCAAAAGAGAGAGCCAGTGGGAATTTACTGTTACTGTGTGAACCAAAAACTCAAATCAGGACTATGTGAAAACCTAGAGGGGTGGGATGGTGGGAGGTGGGAGGGAGGTTCCAGAGGGATGGGACATATGTACAACTATGGCTAATTCACATTGATGTATGGCAGAAACCAACACGATATTGTAATTATCCTTCAATTAAAAAATAAATTAAGAAAAAAGAAAAAAATGCTACCATGTTTAAAACTTTAAAATCTCTCCTTTGGCATATATGATGTCTGGGTTTTACTTCTGTATGACAGAGGCTACAGGGGTGGGAGTGGGGGTGTAGATAAAACAAGGGTGGCCACAAGCTAGGAATTGTTGGATGGCATCACGGATACACAGCAGGCATTAAACTACTCTACTTTTTATATATTTGAAATTTTCTGGAATAAATTTTTAACTACTTTAGAGCAATTCGGCAACATCTAATAAAATTACATTCCCTTTGACACAGCAATTCCACCTCTTGAAATTCACCAGATACACTAGCAAAAGTGCCAAATAAAGTGTTATTCCTTGCAGCACTGGCTCTAAGAGCAAGACGCTGGAAACAAGTTGTGTTCTTCAGGAGAGGATTGGTTAGGGACTTCTCTGGTAGTACAGTGGCGAAAACTCCATGCTGTCAATGAGGAGGGCCCAGGTTCGATCTCTGGTCAGGAGACTAGGTTCTGAATGCTGCAACTAATAATTCGAATGCCAAAACTAAAAAAATTCCATGGGCCAAAACTAAAAGACCTTGAATACCACAATAAAGACCTACAGCATCCAAATAAATAAAATATTCCAAAAAGAGGGGGTTAATTAAATTATAGCCCATCAAACAATGGAATAGATCTGTGCAGCAGATAAAAGGTAAAGAACTTTCTAGGTCCTAACATGAGACAAACTCCAAGATAAAATGTGATGAGCAGAATAATGTGCCACCCCCCAAAAAAGTCTCTGTTTTATTCCTGGAACCTGAAAATATGTCCCCTCACACGGTATAAGAGATTTTACATGTAGGATTAAGTTAAGGATTTTGTGATCAGGAGATTATTTTGGATTATCCAGGTGAGTCCAGTGCATCACAAGAGACCCTACTACAATAGGGAAAAAGAAGGGTTAGCGGCAGAGAAGGATCTGAGGATGTTGCACTGTTGAGTTTGAAGGGGTCCTGAGACAAGGAACACAGGCATGTCTAGAAGCTGCATAAGGCAAGGCAGCAACTTGGTTTTAACCCAGGGAGACCCATTGGGAATTTTGGGCCTCCAGAGTACACAAAAAATAATTGGTGCTGTTTTAAGTACTAAGTTTGCAGTGATTTGTTATAGCAGCAGGAGGAAACCAACACATCATGGAAAAAATAAGATGCAAAACAGGTTTATAGCTTCATTTACAGGAGACGGTATGTAGAGGTGTAGATATAGTTATAAATAGACTTTCTGGAAGGAGACGAGAAACTGATTGTCTGGGGGAGAACTGGAGGCAGAATAAAAGGGGTGGAAGTGGGCTCTTCCATGTGTCCCCCTGTCTAAGTCCGTTCAGACTGCCATAACAGGATCCATAGGCTGGGTGCCTTACAAAGAATAGAATTTCTTTCTCACAGTTCTGGAGGCTAGGAAGTCCATGGACAAGGCGCCAGCATATCTGGTGTCTCCTGGCTCACAGACAAGTGTCTTCTGGCCGTATCCTCAAATGGCAGAAAGAGGTGAGGGGCTCTCCGGGGTCTGCTTCGTAAGAGCACTAGTTCCATTCAGCAGAGGTCCACCCTTATGACCTGATCACCTCTCAAAGGCCCCACCTCCTAATACCGACACATTAGGGGGTAGGATTTCAACAAAAAAATTTGAGGGGTGGTGATACAGGACGGGACACACACATTCAGCCCTTTGTATTAATATCTTTCTGAGTTTTGTACCATTTGAATGTTCTGGCTAGGGAAAACAATAAAATTTCAATTAAAATAAACTTCCTTAGGGAATTCCCTGGTGGTCCAGTGGCTAAGACTCCACACTCCCAGCACAGGGGATCCCGGTTCAATCCCTAGTCAGGAAATTAGATCCCACAGGCCACAACTAAGACCTGGTGCAGCCAAACAAATAAATAAATTTTTTAAAAAGAACAAAAATTTTAAAACCCTCCCTCCATTACCATGACATGCAGATTTTCAAGGTTTGGATTATTTTTACATGTATAATAAACTCAAGAAGCATGGAAACGAGTGGTCATTACTCAATGGGTGGGCTCCTGACTGAGAAACAGACAGAAGTAGGAGGAAAACCTGACCAGATTTCATTGACCACAGGGCATTCACCAACTCATAAAGGGAGTTGGTCAGTGGCCCCTTTCAGGGCTGACTTCAGATATTTCTCCCAAATGATAAATAAGCCCACACTACAGACCTTCTCCAGCCTCCTCAGGGCTCTTCTCCCTCCCCCAGCTCATCCCAAAATGGCAGGAGGAACAAGGCCAAAGACACCTTTCCTGGAGCCTGGTTTGTTCTTCCTTGCTCCACGTGGGCCACAACTAGACTCTGCAACACCCCTTGTTCCACCTAAAAAAATCCTCAATTCCCCTGATTTTATACATCAGCTAGGAGGCTTCCCAGGTGGCACAGTGGTAAAGAATCTGCCTGCCAATGCAGGAGACGTAAGAGACAAAATTTCTATCCCTGAGTCAAGGAAGATCACTTGGAATAGGAAATGGCAACCCCCTCTAGTACTCCTGCCTGGAAAATTCCACGGACAGAGAAGCCTGGTGGGTTAAAGTCCATGGGGTCACAAAGGGACATGACTGAGTGAGCGCGTATGCACACACAGACACACACACACACACACACACACAGGGAACCAGTGGAAGACTGTAATAGTCCCAGGCAAAAATGCTTCCAGACCTAAAATGATTAGCTTTATGGAAGTTATTATGCAAATAGATGGCCATTTCAAAGCTATTCAGCCTTGTAAAGGCTTAGCAGAGAAAGGAGAGTGGAGGTGGATTCAAAAGTTTTTGATTATCCAAGTTCACTCCAATGCTAATCTGAATATTAATGTTAAAACACATTACAATTATTATGTGACCCCGTACCCTCAGATCTCGTCGAGCCTCACTTTTATCATGCTTGGAATCAGGGTGGTGGAGAGCTGACTGGAGAACAAAGGTTGGCCTAGTGCTATCAGGCCCTGGAGGTTTTCTCTCCCCTCCCCTTTGCACCTGGCCCGCAGCATCAGCCTGATCTCCTGGACCACTGAGAGGAGGCAGCTGCAGGCACGCCCAAGCTCAAAGACTACAACCCGGGTCCAGACTGGAGCTCCTCACAACCCAGAAACAGACAGGAGAACACGGACTCAGCACTTGCTACCAGCCGGACACACTTCAGAGTATATTACTTGTGTTAGCTCACTTATTCCTCTGGGCAACCCTATGAGACTGATATTTTTACTAACCACTCTGCCAAATGGGAAAACTGAGGCACTGCTGATGCTTAGCTCTGCTGGGCCTCCATTCAGTGATTCAACCACTCATCCCATCATCTCCTGGACCCATGTATGTTTCCCCTCTAAAGCAAATAAATCTAGTAATTTGGGGCTTCCTAGGTATGGCATGAACATATCCCATGTGGATGGGCAAAGATTTGGACAGAATTAGACTGGACCCTTGAAATAACCTGAGGTCAGCCTTGGCCTGGGTTTCCCTGGTGGCTCAGATGGTTAAAAATCTGCCTGCAATGCAGGAGACAAAGGTTTGATCCCTGGGTCAGGAAGATTCCCCTGGAAAAGGGAATGGCAACTCATTCCAATATTCCAATATTCTCCTACCTGGAGAATTCCATCCAGACTACAGTCCTGGGGTTGCAAGGAGTCAGACATGACTGAGCAACTAACACTGTCACTTTCTTCACTTCAATCTTGGTCCTGACAATGACAAAGTCAAGATTTTCCTGGATGAGTCCAAACCCGGCCAGATGAGTCCTGGACCCCACACCCATCAAACGGCTTGGATGTGATGGTCTCATTACTTTTGGAGTAAAGTCGCCTCAAAACTAGCAGGACCAGCCAGCTGCTCACTTTCCACCCTCACGTGCTGCTCTTGGCAGACAAGAAGGAATTTTTAAAGACTAATTACACATTCTTTTTTATTGGTGCCATGTTTGTAGTATTTGCTGTCCCCAGCTGGTGCCACAGTAGGTGATATAAAAAGATGTATGAATAATGTACACAACAGCTTCAAAGTCATCAGAGAACCTTGCTGCCAAAACAGTGAAGGCACACCGGGGCTGAGATAATGGTTTTGAGAGGGAAGTGAGAGATATGCATATTCCTGCTTGGTTTTCCCTGAAAACTGCGGGCTACCGTCAGCTTGAGGATGAGCAAGTGGGATCTGCATCTAGCCCTAGAGAAAGCTCCCATCAAGACAGGACAGGGTATTCAGCACAGCAATCCCACATCCGGAAATGCAACCTACCAAAATACAATTGCTGGTGTACAAATATTTATGGACAAGGATATGCATTTCAACACTGTCCTAATTGTGGAGGGAAAAAACAACTAAAGTTATTGATTTAATAGGGTTTCTCCAGAAAGATCCCCTCTTGGGACAGAAGCCCTCCAAACAGAGGCTGCCTTGTAATGAAACAACCCCTGATGTGAGGAGATGCCCGTAGGTCTTGAGAGATAACAAGATGATAGCGCTTTCCTGCACCGGGGAAACTGAATATAGTGAAACAGAAGAGAATAATGTGTCAGTTGGAAATTTATTTGGAAGAGTTGTGGTGTGGGGTTGGTTGGTCCATGGGTAGAGGCCCCTCCTCCACTCTTTCTCTCTTAGCTTCATTGACAGAGGTTGAGCAAGAGAGATGTTTGCTTTCCCAGCCTCCCTTACAGCTAGGGGCAGCCACGTGATCCAGTCTTAACCAATGAGATGCAAAGGGAAGTCTCCTGTGAAAGCTGTCTCCCCCTTCATAAGAAAACTAATCTCATTGCGTCTTCTCCTTCTCCTTCCTCCTCCTTTTTCTCCTTCCCCTTCTTCCTCCTTCTCCATCTCCAGCCCTTTTCCTCCTCCACCTCCATCTCCTCCTCCTCCTTCTTCTCCTCTCTCTCTTCCCAGACCTTTGAATGGAGCTCTATAACAGGTTTCCTGCTTGAGCCACAGCAGCCATCTTATAACCATGAGGGAAAGGCCAAGAGAATTGCAGAACCCCCAACCCAGAGTTCTCACATCATGGAAAGTCCGAACCATCCCTAGAAACACCAACCTCCAGGCTTCCTGTGGATCTTCCCCATGACGTGCTAGGCTCTTGGTTGCTTCAGGGTGAATGTGTCCTAACCGCTCTGTGGCCTGGCTGCCACAGAAGCACCCAGTCAACCTCAGAAAAGTCCTAGCCTTTTGCCTGGGCACTTGGAAATACCAGGACAATCCCTGTGGTAGGCTGCTGAAGAGTATCCCCTCACCCCACCCCCCACAAAATAATCACATTTACCCCAAACCTCAGAATATGACCTTATATGGAAATAAAGTCTTTGTATATATAATTAAGGTAAGAACTGAGATAAGATTTTAGGGTGGACCATAAATCTAATGACAGTGTCCCTATAAGAAAAGGACATACAGGTATTCAGAGAAGAAGGTCCTATGAAGAGGGCGCAGGGACTGGGGTGATGCAGCCACAAGCCAGGCAATGCCAGGAGCCATCAGAACCTAGAAGAGGCATGAAAGAATTCTCCCCTAGAGCCTTCCAAGGGGGCAGGACCCTGCCAACACCCTGACTCCATACTTCCGGATTTCAGAACCGTGAGAATATATTTCTGTTATTTTAAGCCCCTCAACTGTGGTGATTTGAGGCAGCAGCCCCGGGAAGCTACAACATTCCAACCTGTTCCGTGTCCCTAACACCTGCTGGGACCCACTGGTGAAAGTGCTGTGCCTCCCTGACCAGGCCGGGGGTACCGCCACCTCACCGCCACCCAAGCCGGCAAACCTCCCCTTCCCGCCTGGCTCAGACTCATTCCTGCCTCCCCATTGGGCCTGGGATGGCAAGAGGCAGCAACACAGTGAGCCTTCGTTTTACGCACGTCCGGAGAGTCTGAGTCCTCAGCATAAGGGCCCCCTCAAAGGAGGAAAAAACACCTTTCATTTAATTTACACAACTAGAAAATGCGCCTTTACCTAGATTAAACAGAACTGAAAAACCTGTTGATGGGAGACATGACAAATAAGTGGCACTGTATTTACCAGTAAATAATACACTATAGTTAAAAAGGAGTAAGGTATAGTGAAATATTTATGAATTCAGTAGTATAACATTTGGGATTTTCTTTAAAATAATATGAGAAGGGGGAAGCAGATGGAGGGGACATCTAGATGAAATATGTTTGGCCAAGAGTTGATCATTGTTGACTTGGGCAAAGGAGGATTTATCTTACTATTCTTTCTACTTTTGCATATGTTTGAAAGTCTCTGTCATAAGGATTTCTTTAAATGAGGCAGTCTTTCTGCATTGTCTTGGAAAGAGGTTGATGATATATTCTAAATTAAAAGAAGCAGCAAATTGAAGAATAATATATGCAATACAACCCTACTTATTTGTGTGTGTCTGCGCTTTATATGACTAAGTGTGGAGAATCATCTATAATCATTATTACAGGTAATAATTACAAGATGTATAATGATTTAATTATGAAATTTATAAATTCTGTAATAATCTATATGACAAACCCAGTAACAGTGATAAAAATTGGCCTGCTGTTATTCTCTCTCAAATCACCATTTCTTTTCCACAACAGCACATCTCAACTCTGTGATGACAAAAAGGCCTGTGCATATTAATACTCCATAGATATTTGCCAGGTGAGTATGTGGCCTCACTGCCTCATACCTGTGGAGCCCGAGAACTTGCTGAATTCATCAAATGAGTAAGTGAGAGACTGGACCTCAGGAGACTCTGAAAGTGTATTACCATTCTGAAGCGGTTGATTATTTACTTTTTTAAAAAAAATAGAAATTCTGCTCTTGGCAGAATAGCCTGTGGGCTCAAGTGCAAAATTATAACATGAAGGCAGACCTTGGGAACCACCCAGACAGCCCCAAACAAGATCACAGACTCAAAATCGATCAACACAAAACCCCTGCAAGCCTTCCCACCAGGAAAAGTAGGTTTTAACAGAAGCATTTTGCTGGTACCCAGAGGTCAGCTCACAGGGGTGGCAGAGGGGAGGAGGAAGGAAGGCAGTACTTAGGTCAGGAGCAGTGGGGAGTGGGGGGGGCTCCACCAGAAAGGGTCTGTTTTGCCAGGGGGTTGCTCTGCATTCAGCCCAAGTCATTATCAAAAGGCCTGGACACAAGTAAGCCAGGCTCCAGGCAGACACACTGGCTCAACACAGGGTGTGGTGCCTGATGTCAGCGTTTTTCCCTTCTCCACCTAAATCGTGAATTTAAAGATGTACACCCTCTCAGTTGGAGGGGTGAGGGGGGGGTGTGGCAAGAGAAAACCAGAACTCACCCAACCCAATACACACCATGCACCACCCACCACTTACCCAAAAACTCCACCATACAAAGTACAAGCTGAGAACTTGGGCCTTGGAGCCAACAGACCTGGGTCCCAGTCATGGCTTAGCTCAAGTAACTTTCATTCTCTAAGCCTCCACTTTATCTATAAAGTGGGGCATGATGATTCCTACTGGGCAAGGCTGATGTGAAGATTAAATGAGACAATATGCTTAAAATTAAATGAGATGATGTCCCAGAAGCAGACCCCTTGAGATAAGGGTTTGGCAGAGCACTGAAGAATTGATGCTTTTGAACTATGGTGCTGGAGAAGACCCTTAAGAGTCCCTTGGGCTGCAAGGAGGTCAAACGAGTCAATCCTAAACAAGATCAACCCTGAATACTCTTTGGAAGGACCGATACTGAAGCTGAAGCTCCAATACTTTGGCCACCTGATGTGAACAGCTGACTCTGGAAAAGACCCTGATTCCGGGGAAGATTGAAGGCAGAAGGAGAAGAGGGCGACAGAGGATGAGATGGTTGGATGGGATCACCAATTCATTGGACATGAACTTGGGCAAACTCTGGTTGATGGTGAGGGACAGAGAAAGCTGGTGTGCTGTGGTCCATGGGGTCATGAAGAGTCAGACACGACTTGGCGACTAAACAACAACATAAGTAGCTAATCTGGGAGATGATCTTCAGAAGCACTGAATGGGGAGTGGAGATGCAAGACAGTGGGGAAGCCAGTACAGGAGGTGTGATGAGCTGGTGCCTGTCGTGGGCAACATGAGCTCAGGCACAGTGGGAAACTGAGGAAAACAACCTGGAGTAAGTCTTCACACCTTTTCTGCTGAAGGGGAAGGAAGCTGGGTTGTGGAAAGAAGCTGCCTGTGTTTGCCTTGAGGATGTTCTCGCTGTGATAACTGTCTGGTGTATCTGGTCTACCCCCTGCATGGCTGAGCAAGCAGGTGGTCATGGGAGCAGGAAGAAGCTCTATGCTCACAGGAGTGTCTGCAACAGCCACATGCTATAGTGGACAAGAGAGCAGCCTTCGAAGCCAGGCTGCCTATGGTGGATTCCTGACTCTACCACCTGCAAACTGCAGGGTCTTGAGGGAGTAGGGGAGACAAGAGACCCCAGCTGGTGACCAGGACTGGTGATGGAACATGAGGACATGAAGATGAGCAGCAAAAATCACTCCACTGGGCCACGGTGTTCGTTTAAAAATGTCAACCCAGTGATCCCTGAGAAACATTAATGCTTGGTAATGTAAAATACAAGCCTAAGCAAGACAACAACCCCACAGACATGCAGAAAGGATCCTGTGAGTCACCTACAGCACTGATTCTCTAGATTCTGTGCACCAGGGACACTAGAGAGGGTTGATAAAATGCAGGTTCCTGGGCTCTGGCACCAGAGATTCTAATACAGCCAGTCCTTGATGGGGCCCAGGAATCTGTATTTTTAAGAAGTTCTCCTGGTGATTCAATACAGGTGGAACACAGGACCCCATTTTGAGAGGAAAGGTGCTAACAAAACAAAAGTTTTCAGATCTCCTGGCAACACTACGTGGGTGACAGACACTTCCAAGAAGAGATCATTACTCAGCTTTTAAAATG
The DNA here is from genome assembly GCF_963930625.1 of Muntiacus reevesi. NCBI lineage: Eukaryota > Metazoa > Chordata > Mammalia > Artiodactyla > Cervidae > Muntiacus > Muntiacus reevesi. The sequence goes on along the minus strand of NC_089250.1, from coordinate 183,466,945 downwards.
AGCACGTATTTTAAAAAAAAAAAAAAAATGAGCACGTACATGTGACCAGTCAATCCTAAAGGAAATCAACCCTAAATATTCATTGGAAGGACTGATGCTGAAGCTGAAGCTCCAATACTTTGGCCATCTGATGTGAAAAGCCAACTCTGATACTGGGAAAGATTGAGGGCAGGAGCAGAAGAGGACAGCAGAGGATGAGATGGTAACAGAGCATCACCAACTCAGTTAACATGAATCTGAGCAAACTCCGGGAGACAGTGAAGGACAGGAAAGTCTGATGTGCTGCAGTTCACAGGGTCACAAAGAGTGGGACACAGCTGAGTGACTGAACAAGAACATGTACACGTGAACTCACATGATATACATGCACACATCAACACCACCAACAAACAGGACTTGGAACACCAGTTGTGTTGACTCAACAAAATAAATGACTGTGTTCCTGACAAACGCAGAAATTATCAAAGAATAATTCATGTTCCTCCACCACCACAACCACCACCAATTCTACCCTCCCATAATAAAAAATCATTGAGAATGAACCAGGGTTAATGAGGCTGGTGGTTACATGCTGAGTAAGTGCTTGGCCATGCAAGTTATACTTCCTGAAGGTGGATCCAATTTTTCCAGGAATGCAAAGAAAAATGTTTTCAGGAGAAGAACAGCCAGATGCCACAGGCCAGGGTGAGAAAGAAAGACAGCAGAGTTCCACCAGGACAAACTTGGAATTCGGTCTGGAGAAGGTAGCCAGCTCTTCAGATGCCTTTGTTCGCTGTCTCCGATTCACTCTTTTCCCACTCCATCTCCTGAGCCAAAGGCAGCAAGAGGAACTTCTCCAAACCTTTCTGTCGCCTTGAGCGATGACACTCCCTAGCCCCTGCTTCTGAGAGTGAAAGTAGTTCCCACCTTGCCTGTTTATCCCCCATCCATCTCCAGACAGTGGGCAGACAGGCTACACTCAGTGCATGTCAGAGCTGAGGAATTTCTCCTCTGATGTGCACACAGCCTTGAAAACTTTGGTGCTCTGGCCAGCAGCAGTATCAACAGCACCTAGTCAGGATCTCGCCAGAAATGCAGAACCTCAGCCCCTGCCCGTGAACCTCCCCCCCACCCCTACCACAGAGGCACTGAATCAGAATCTGCATTTTAGCAAGATCCTCACGTGACTTGTAGGCACACGTTAAAGTCTGAGGTCCTCACTGTCCTCGGAATAAGGCCTGGAGTCCTCTCCATGTTCAGTGACCCTGCCTCAGAAAGTTTAGGGGTCGGGGGGTAAGGACCTAACGTCTCCATGAGATTCATTCTAGGTCTCCCTGGAGACCACACCCAGCTCTTCTCCAGTATATATTTTCCATATTAATGGGAAATCAGTCATTTTTATACTGTCCCCAAACAAACAGAGCTGTGTTTGGCAATTTACATAGATGATTTCACTCACTTTTTTCTAAGCTTCTTTTAATTGTATTGTATTTATTTATTTCTTGGGCTGCGTTGGGTCTTAGCTACAGCACGCAGGATCTTCGTTGCATCATGCAGGATCTTTCATCGCTGCTTACAGACTTAGTTGCCGCTCGTGGCGTGACTTGCTCCTAGGCATGTGGGAATCTTAGTTCCCTGACCAGGGGTCGAATCTGCATCCCCTGCATTGCAAGGTGGATTTCTCACCACTGGACCACCAGGGAAGTCCTGATTTCACTTACTTTTAAACTTCTGTCATCAGGTCTCAGATAGTTAGACCACAGACCAAAGCAGGGCTGCACACCTGTTCGGTTTTGCCTGCACAGTGTTCTTTCATTTTGGTTAACTAGCTGCCAATACTTTTAAATGAGGATTTCCACGTGCTTTTAAAAAGTCTGACTTCTAACTTCTACCAGACTACCAGACTACGTGGCACAGTCAGACGAAGCTGAGGGGTGGCCATCGCTCTAGGTTGGGCCTCTGTTTGCCCCCAGCCCCACCAAACCCCCAAGGGCAACAATGTCATCAACTCCCCGTATCACATTTCTGATGTTCATATGGCTCTCCTCCTCGGGGGAAACTGAAGGAACAGGTCTACCCCCTTACACATTCCACCCCTCTCTGTCAGTTTTCCACAGCTGCTGTAACAAACAAGTTGGCTTAAAACAACAGAAACTTTTTCTATCACGTTTCTGCAGGCAGAAGTCTGAAATCCAGGTGTCAGTAGGGCTGTGCTCCCCTCTGAAGACTCTAGGAAAGACTCCTTCCTCACCTCTTCCAGCTGCTGGTGGCTCCAGCAAGCCCCGGTGTCCTCAGCCTGTAGCTGCATGGCTCCAGTCCCTGCCTCCATTGCACATTCCCTTCTCCGTGTGTCTCTGTGTCTCCAGACCTAAACCTCCCTCTCCTTTGCCTTCGAGGACACAGCTCATTAGATTAGAATTCCCTGCTCCCAATCCAGTGAGATCTCACCTTAACTTGATTGTTTGGTCACTAAGTCGTGTCTGATTCTTTGCAACCCATGGACTGCAGCACGCCAGGCTCCCCTGTACTTCACTGATGTGAAACTCCCAGAGTTTGCTCAAATCCACATCCACTGAATCAGTGATGCTATCTAACCATCTCGTCCTCTGCCATCCCCTTCTCCTTTTGCCTTCAATCTTTCCCAGCATCAGTGTCTTTTCCAATAAGTCAACTCTTCGCATCAGGTAGCCAAAGTATTGGAGCTTTGGCTTCAGCATCAGTTCTTCCAATGACTATTCAGGGTTAATTGCACCTGCAAAGACCCTATTTCCAAATAAGGCCACATTCATGAGTGCCAGGTGTTAGGACTCAGACATATCTTTTCTGGTTAGTGCTCACCACTAATCACACTCCCCTCCACCTCAGTTCTTACCCTTCCCCCTGCCCATCCCAGCTGCCCACTACAACCCTCAGAAGCTCTGCTCTGTCTCCTGAACCTTCTCAGAGATGCTTTTCAGCAATCCTCCTCCTGGCCCCCGTCTCAGTCTCAGCCCAGCCATCACTTCTCCTGGGAAGCCTTCTCACCCCCAGTCCCCCTTTAAGGGGCCCTTGTTTTTTCCCAAGTCACACACCATGTCTTTAAGTTGCATTTTCTCTCCTAGCACAGTCTGTAAACTCCCAGAACAAGTTTGTCCACTATTTTCACTCTAGTATGCAGCACCCTGTGAATGTGTAGTAGTTACTCAGACGTTTGTTAAATGAATGAATAAGAAACAGAATGAATGGAAGGGAGAGTGTGGGGAAGAAGAGGGACTGACAATAACATGTATCACAGCTCAGATTTACAAGGATGGATGCTGTGGCAAAAGAATCTTTAAACAAGATGCCTAGATTGTCAGGAGCTGCTCGGCACTTTTTATTTCCTCTCTTGATCAATACTGCCCCATCTCGGTGCTTGATCCTGTCTCATTAACATTTATCAACAAGCTCAATGATAACACGGGCCTTTGTGATTGTTTCCCAGCTCCGAATTTTAGTTCACCTCGCAGGCAGCCCATTTAGCATCGGGCGAGGACAAACGCTTCTTCCAATCTGTATCCCACGAGCGACACGGGATTTATCACTGTCATTCCCACTCCAGGCTGGCCCTCCCTCCTCCTTTGGAATTATATCAATCCGAAGAATCCTTCATAATCCAAGTTGACGCTCCATCTAACTCTGTCATGCCACCTTTTTTGTTGAGAGAGGGAGGGTCCGCCTCCATCCTGCCTGGCAGTGATGTACAAGCGAGCGATTCCCGTCCCTTCTGTGGGACAGACGTTGCCAGGTACTAAGTGCATTTCAAAGAGCAGAAGGAGCTGCATTTGCAGAGGGAAGGGAGGGGGGCTCTGGAGACAATCAAGACTTCCCCAGGGGTTTCCTCCCCTGCAGTTCCATTAGTGGAGCTGTGAGCATCTGCCACAGGCCCAAAGGGGTCTCGGGGTGACCATCTCGGCTTGCTCCCTGGCGACGACCTCATTACACTCAAGCTTTCACTAAAAAGGATCTAGAGACCTCAGGGTGAGTGGCTTTTTGTGTCTAGCCGACCTTGACTTCTATATGGCTTGTTATCGAGTGTACCCCATGGCCCTATGAGCACAAAGAGACTGTTTTTCTGCACAGGTGGTTGGTAATTTGGTTCTCAGCACCTCACACCAGCTTCTCTGAGCCTCCTTCTGTGGAACTGAGACAGCATTTGTGTTATTTCAGAGAGCCTCTGACATCTGGTAGATTCAAAAAAAAAAGAAAACAAAAACCACCACTTAAAATTCATCTTCTCTCTGGGTTTTATTCCATCCGAGACTTATTTCCCTTGGCCTGCACACTGTAGAGCCATTGGGAAGAAGCATCATGGGTGCTGCTCTATTCCTGTGGCCCCAGCTCTTCCTCAGCTGCATCTCTAATCACGGCGCCTCATGATTCCAACTCATGGCTGCTAGGTCTTAGATAGGGAGGGGGAGGGCTGGGGGCGGCAGACACTGCCTCAGGAGGAAGAGAGAAAAAAAGATTCTAAATGACCAGGTCTTACCTTGGTCGTGGCTGGATGGGAGAGTGTAGTCCCGACAAAGCTGGACAAAGTTCTCACACTTGCCTCTCGGCCTCCTCCATCCCAGCCCGACATCAGGCTCCCTCGAACTCTGGGAGGCACTTATCTGTTTTAATCCCTCCTCCCCACCCACATCTGCTCATCTGGGAGGAAGGAAGCTGTGGTAGGCAGAATTCTAAGACGGCCCCCAAGATTCCCACACTCTGGAGTCCATGGCCTGTATAATCTCTCCTTGAGGGTGGTCAGACTCCGCGATTAGGTTACACAGTAAAGGGGAAGGGATTTTCTGATGCAATTGAGGACCCTAATCAGTTGACCTGGAGCTAAAAGAGAGATCATGATGGGGTGGGTCTGATCTAATCAGGGAAGCCCTTTAGAGCAGGTGAAATTTTAGAGAGATCTACCCCCTTGGCCTTCAAGGAGAAGCAGAGAGTGATGCTGCGAGCTGCCTGTGGAGAGGGGCAGCCTCTAGGAGCTGAGGGCCTCAGACCCATAACCACAAGAAACTGAATCTGGCCCACAAACTGAAAACACTTAGAGGAATAGCCCAGGCCTCAGATGAGACCCTGGCCTCAGCTCACACACTGACTATAGCCTGTGTGACCCAGTTGGGTCCTGCCCAGACTCTTGACCCATGGAAATAGTAAGGTAAAAAAAAAATTGGTGCTATTTTAAGCTGCCGAGTTTGTGTTAATGTGTTGCCCAGTAGTAGAAATTTAATACAGAAGTAACTACAGAAGTAGTTACTACAGAAGTAACTACAGTAATACAGAAGTAAATTGTTAGTTTAATACAAAACTAACCCTTTTGACCATCGGTGGAAGTTACTTCCACTCCCTCTTAATCATCTTTATCTCAACTCTGAAAAATGGATGCTGTTAACTCCGTTTGTTGCAGATAAGTCTGAAGCCCAGGAAAGCGATGAAATTTACTGAAGGCTGCCTTGCTATCTGGCACTTGAGCTAGAACTGATTCCCAAGTCCAACAAATAAAGCCCACAATCTTTAAGACACCCACTAAGCTTTGCCCCTCCCCCTCAGCCTTGCTCTTCAGAAACCTGTTCCTTCAATGAGATCCCAACCAAGAGTTTCAAGGTATTGTACTCTTAATTCTGACAAAATTGGGTAACTAACCCCCCAGATCAGCAAAAATAATAATAAACAGTATTTTGAGCCCAAATGTCTCCATCACTGGGCTATCCCCTGAGGAACAGATGACATTACTACTGTTGTTGTTGTTACCTCCACTTTAATGATGATGCATAAAAAGGTAAAGGCACTTGCCAAAGGTCACACAACCAACAAGCAGTAGAAATGGCACCTGAACCCAAGCTACTTTAACCATCACACCAAACTGTCCTCCAGCAAACCTCTGAAGTCTGACATTCTGAAACATGCACGTGCCTGATCACAGCTTGGAAACACACATATCTTCTGAAGGCTAGTGGGTCACAGTTTGCTTCAGACTTGTAACTCTGCTCAGTGTTAACATGAAGGCCTGGATGGGAGAATAGATACATGTACATGTAGGACTGAGTCGCCCTGCTCTGCACCTGAAACTACTGCAACGTTGTTAATCAGCTACACTCCAATATACTCCAATATAAAATAAAAATTAAAGAAAAAAACTTGAGGGGAATCACAAATAAGTAACTATATTTAAGTGAGTTCTTCTGTGTAACTGAAGAGCAGTCAGTGAGGCTGTTCACAAATATTTTGGCTCTCCTTCCAGGCACGTGGAAGTTGGGCATGACCATGTGATTTTTTTGTCCAATAAAACAAAAGCAGATGTGACATGTGTCGTTTCCAAGTGGAAGACTGTGTGATTCCCCTGCGCTAGTGATCAAGGAGACATATACAGATGGACCTTCCATCAGCCTGCAACCATGAGTGTCTAAGGATGGACAGCTGCTACTTCTGCTAAGTCACTTCAGTCGTGTCCAACTCTGTGCAACCCTAAAGATGGCAGCCCACCAGGCTCCCCCATCCCTGGGATTCTCCAAGCAAGAACACTGGAGTGGGTTGCCATTTCCTTCTCCAATGCATGAAAGTGAAAAATGAAAGTGAAGTTGCTCAGTCGTGTCCGACTCTTAAGAGACTCCATGGACTGCAGCCTACCAGGCTCCTCCATCCATGGGATTTTCCAAGCAAGAGTACTGGAGTAGGGTGCCATTGCCTTCTCCAAAGAATGGACAGATTACCCCCCTAAAATGCCTAGATATACACCAGACATGTAACATGACTGAGAATAAACCTTGGTACACTGAGCTACTATGATTTGGGGATTGTTGTTACAACAGCATAAACCAAACCATCCTGACTAATACACTGCCCTGACTAGGGCTTCTTACCAAAGACTAAAACAATTTTTAAGTTGATGACATTGTGAATAACAGCAAATACCAATAAAATCTGTTCCTTTGTCAGGCTAATGAACCCAAATGAAACCAACAGCCATAAAAGCAACAAATCATTAGATTGGAAACAGAACTGTCAAAAGAGGCACAACTGACTAATTAAGCGGTTGGCGAAGAACATCAGGCAAGACACAGATGTTGTCATCATCATCATTTATTGTATCCCCAACTGCACATAATGTCTGACTAAGGAAAACACAAAGTGTTTAATCTCATTATCTATAGTTCAGAGAAGTAGCTCTCCATTTTTTTTTTTACTCTTTCACTCTAGATTTCTTTATCGAGCAACTATCATGTGTCAGGCACTGTGCTGGGTGCTCATGATAAAACAATGAACAAGGTAGGTGTGCCCCCACCCTTGAGAAGCCTATGGGCTATTTGGGGAGATAAATGAAAAATAAGAAAGTCCATGAAGAGTAGCAAGAGGCTGAGGTGGAGAATAACAAGGAGTCCGTTTTATAAAGGGAGTCAGGAAAGACCCCTCTATGGAGTGGACATTTTTTTAAACATTTATTTACTTATTTGGCTGTACGAGGTTTTAGTTGCAGTACATGGGATCTTCGTTGCCATGTGTGAGATCTTTCGTTGCGACATGCAGATTTAGCTCCCTGACCAGGAATCAAACCTGGGCACCCTGCATTAGAAGCATGGAGCCTTAACCACTAGATCTCCAGAGAAGCCCCTGGAGCAGATATTTAACTAACACTTAAAGATGATCAGAGGCTAGTTTAGAGAGGAGCATAGGAAAATCATTCCAGGCTAAAACAACAGGTCCTGGGGTGGGAAAAATTTGTTGGATCCAAAGAACCTAAAGGAGGTCAGTGTGACTGAAAGAAAGTAGGAAAAGGGGAGGAGGCAGGAGGAGGTGGGGAGCTGGGCAGGAGCCTGCAGGAGACCCAAGGTCTGGATTTTATTCTCCACACAGTGGGAAGCCAAAGCAGGAACCCAAATATCCCGTTAGCTTCCAGGTGGGAAATGGATTGCTGAGGGTTGTGAGCAGAGGCAGGAAGACCAGTTCCAAGGCTGCTGCCATAGCCCAGTTGAGATATGATATCCTGGGCTGAGACAGTGGCAGCAAAGATGGAGAGAATGGGCAAGTTGAGATTACGTTCAGAATCCCAGGACTTGCTGATGGTGGGGAGAGGGGAAAAGAGGACAATGCCTGCTTTACTGCCTTGAACAGCCTAGGTGATATTTAAGGAATGGGAGACACGGCTGGGGCACAGGGCGTAAGGGGGAGGAAAAGCAAGGGTATAGCTTTGGTGACTTTGGATGTGTTAAGCGTGAGATGTCGACTATTGACAAGGGGAAAAAAAGCAAGAAAAACATTGGATGCATAAGCGGGTGTTTGAAGGAGAAGTGTGAGCTTGAAATGAACCTTTAGGAGTCATCGGCCAAGGAGTGACAGACAAAGCAATGGAAGTGGATGGACCCACCTAGGAGCAAGTCCAGAGGGAGAAGGAGAGAGTGTCTGGGCTAGGCTGTGAGAACAGCCAACATTTAAGAAGTGATTATGTTGGACAAGCAAAGACATGATCGAATGCCATCCCCCTCCCTCTCAACCCTGCAACGTGCCAAGATGCGGTTCAGCCTCTGCGGACTTCCAACGAGCCCCCAGGTATCTCCTTCTTCTGAGACCTTTTCCAAAACCTCCCTTCCATACTTAGTGAAACAGGATTCTCAACATACCTGCCTTCTCCTTCCCCATCCAGCCTAAGCAAAAACTTTTGAGTATGAGAGGAATAAAGAAGCCTTCAGCATCTGTTCTGCACTGCTAATTCCATCAGATTTCTCGTTATTCACGCCTGGCAGTCTAATTTTCTTCATTCGACTCTCCCAGCATAGTCATGGCCTTAATTATTGACCTTTTCATTCTTCTCGCACCACCCCTTCCCTCATCTTTGTTCTCAGAAAGTTCTGCTTGCACAGTTATCTGCTGGTTCCTCACCTGGGGATAGAAACTGTTTTCTGTTCACATGTCCTTCCCCCTTCTAATCTCAATCAGACAAGTCAGAGATCTCTGTACATCAGATATTAAGTTCATGCTTGACAGGTCATGTCTCTGGTTTCTTTCCTACCAGCCCATGGGTGAATAGTTCTACATGCTTCTCAGAGATGTCTCACCAAATTTTCACGAGGTTGAAGCTTACAAGGGTAACAGTTGCTCCTGCTCAAAACACAGCAGGAGAGAGTGTGACATCATCACATCCATGGAATATGCGCCTTGTTCTCAGGGCCACATTTTAGGAGAGGTGGACAAACGAACAGGCATTCAGAATATGATTGCCACAATGGAGAAGAAAATCAAAGATACACCAAAGAAGCAATGGTCTAAAGAGTTAGAGATATTAAGTCTGGAGAGAACATGCTGGTGCAGGGGTCAGGAAAATTGCGAGCTACCATTTTTTTCCACAAATAAAACTTTATTGGAACTTAATAGCCACGTCCATTTGTTTACATATTGCATATGGCTGCTTATCACGCTGCAGTGGCAGAACTGAGTAGTTGTGACAGAGACTGTCAGGCATGCAAGGTCTATCTGGGTCATCATAGAAAAGGTCTGCTGATCCCTGCTCTGGAAAGGAAAGGGAATGAGAGAAGGAAGGAGAGAGGGAAGGAGGGAGGGAAGAGACAGAATATGGATGTATTTCAAAATCTATTGTAAGAAAGAGGAATTTGATTTCTTTAGCATGGCCCAAGATATCATAAAGAAGGTTGAGCACCGAAGAATTGATGCTTTTGAATCAAGGTGCTGGACAGGACTCTTTGAGAATCCCTTGGACTGGAAATTCAAGGAAATCAACCCTGAATATTCACTGGAAGGACTGCTGCTGAAGCTGAAGGTCCAACACTTTGGCCACCAGATGCAAAGAGCCGACTCATTGGAAAAGACCCGGATGCTGGGAAAGATTGAGGGCAAAAGGAGAAGAGAGCAGCAGTGGATGAGATGGTGAGGGAGCATCACTGACTCAATGGACATGAGTCTGAGCAAACTCCAGGAGATAGTGAAGGACAGAGAAGCCTGGTGTGCTATAATCCATGGGGTCGCAAAATGTTGGGGTGACTTAGCAACTGAAAAACAACAACAACAAAGATATCAAACAAGAAGCAATAAATTCAAAGCTACAGGATGAGAGTTCAGCTTGTCCTTGCTCATAAGGATGAGCTCTCCAGCTGGCAGGACTCCACACCCAAAGGGCTGCCTGGAGCAGTGAAGATGATGTTGCTGGATGTCCACGTGTGTCAAGGGGACTAAGGTCCTGCAGAGGCATGCAGGCTTAGCTAGAGATTTTGCTAAAGGAAGCATGCAAGCTGAAGAGGTTTGTAAAGGCAGGGTGAGGATGGAGAAGGGGCTGTGGTGACAGAGAGCAGAAGGGAGAAATTATGGGGAGGAGGGAGAGTGATGTGGCCATAGAGTGAGGAACTTTACGAAAGATGGAGGCTTAACCATGTGATGTAGGACATAATCTCTTTGGGACTTCCCTGGTGGTCCAGTGGTTAAGAATCCGCCTTGTGATGCAGGGGATGAGGGTTTGATCCCTGGTCCAGGGACAAAGATCTCACAAGTCTTAAACCTGCATGCTCTAGAGTCCACAAGGCACAATGATGGAGCCCACGTGGTGCAACAAAAGATCCTGCATGACGCAGGAAAGATCCCACGTGCTGCCACTAAGACCTGGCACAGCCAAATTAATTAACTGATTTTTTAAAAAGATAATCTTTTCTATGTTCTCCCAAAATCTTCAGTTAAAGGAATATTAATATTTTTTCAATGCTTCTGGGGTTGTATTTGTGAAGATTTCAAGGAGTGGATGAAATGTGGCATTTGTCTTAAGGAAACAGCAATATTAACCCAAAGAGCCCTGGGTCCCTTCCAGCTGAACCAACCCTTGCAGGTAAGTCAGAGATGCTGGGAGGCCAATGGAATCCTGCCAACTCTGAGGCTGAAGGAGTCTTTGAAACATGATCTAGCTTAACATAAGCACTTCACTGAACACTCAACGTGAATCTTGCTGAAGTGAAGCCACAGGAATATGTTTTTTTAAACTTTTCTTTCATTTCAGATCCTTCTTTGGAATTTCCAGGGCTCAACAATATGTGAAAGATTCTAGAAGGCAAAATAATTTCTTAGCTTTGGAATTTCCCTGAGGATGGTTCAAACCTGTGAAAACTTCACAGGAATTCACCCCAAACCCATACAATGGACAACCCTAAGAGTGAACTGTAAAATTATAGACTCTGGGGGACTATGATGTGCCAGTGCAGGTCCATCGAGTATAACAAATGTGCCACTCAGTGGGGATGTTGATCGTGGGGGAGGCATTTGTGGAGCAGAGAGTATATGGGAAATCTCTGTCCCTTCCTCCTGATTTTGCTGGGAGCCTAAAACTGCTCTAAAAATATTGCTTTCAAAGAAAATTTTCATACGAGTCTCAAACACAAAGGACATTGAGGACATAAGTTGGCTCTGAGTTGAATCCCAGGAACTCATAGATCTTCATCAGATGGGATCTGTGTACCCCACAAGCTCACATCCTCACGAGCTATTTCTATAGCACCCAAAACTTAGTAGCTTTGAACCACAACCATTTATTATCTCTTGTGATTCTGTGACTTGGCTAGGCATATCCTCTGCTGGTTTCATTTGGGCTTATATGTAGCTGGAGGTCCAGCTGGGCTGGAAGGTCAATAATGGCCTCACGGATGTGATTGGCAGATGGTGCTGCTAGTGGCCGAGAACTTGGTTTTTCTTCATGTGCCCTCTAGTCCTCCAGAGCCCGTCTCCACACAGCCCCTTGAGCAGGAGAGCCAGGGCTTACTTAGTGTTGGCTTCCGTGAGAGCAAAAACAAGGGAAGCTTCAAGGGTTCTCAAGACGCCGGACCAAACATCAGACACCATCACTTCAGCTGCATTCTGTTGATCAAAGCAAGTTGTAGGCTAGCACAGGTTCAAAAAGAGGGAAATAAACTCTACCTCTTAATGAATAATTTGCAATCAGCGTGCAAAAAGGCATTTGAGGGATGTTGCACTCATCTTTGGAAAACACCTAACACACCCACACACTCCTTTATGTGCAACCATCCCTCCAGGTATGCCTGTTGCCAGCCAGACCCTGAACTTGACAGTACTCAACGGAAGAAAGAAACGAGAGTGTCCTGCATGCCAGCTCTCCTCTTGCTTGACTTCAGCCCCATCACAAGCAGACCCCATCAGAGTTTACATCCCTTGAAAAGCATTGTAATTGATCTTTGGATCAATCGCTAAGTATTTGAATCTGCAGCAACAGCCTGCCCATAGTAAGCAGTTCAGTCCGTGCTAGGTTTTTCCCTGCTGCTAAATCAAGCTGAGAGAACCACACTGAGGCTTTATATTCAAAGAAATGTTCCAAGCCTCAATCATCAACAGGTTTAAAAGGATACATCTCCTAATCCTTTCCTTTCATCACAGATATCTCTTTTTTTTTTTTTTCAGCCTACCACCCTCCCTTCTATCGAAATTTGCATCTCTTCCTACCAGTCACATGGTTCTGGTGGGGTTCGCAAAGAGCTGGACACGACTGAAGCAACTTAGCACACACACACCACATTCTTACTTGACTCCACCCTCCCCCACCCACCACTTCCCAGCCCCCACACAGTTGATTGGTCCAGGGACGGCAATCTGACCCAAACAGGCCAATCAGAGTTCTTCCCTCAGGTTTGTTTTTCCTAGCTGGAACTGGAAAAAGACAGTCATACTCTGTGATGACAGGAACTATGGAGTGAGACAGAGAGGAACTTCTGTGGCCACACTCCTCACTTTTGGAGAAAGCCAGTCCCAAGCAAGAGAAAACTGAGGTGATATGCAGACAAAGTCAGACACAGAGATGGGGAGAGAGATCTGGGGTGTGAGTCCCTGGAGCCAAACTGCGACCATGCCTTTCTGCAGAGTGACTTCCATGATCTGGGGAATCATGCCCAAAAAGGCCTCCAGCAGATGCCATGTGTGCAGCCCACTGGCAGTAACTGTTCTCGTACTACATATGCCCCAGACTGAAACACCCCACGCTGACCTTCCTCCCTGCCGTGAGTCACTCCCCCACTCCCCCATGGGTGCTCCCTGGGGATACGCCCAAATAAGCCACTTGCACTCCCATCCTTGTTTCAGGATCTGCTTTGAGGGAAAACAAGACTAGAGCATGGTCCCTTTTCTTACCTACCCTAGTAAGAGGTAGGTTTTTGTCATTTGCAACCAAGAGTTCTAACCATTACCTTCTGCTGGGATGATTCCTAAAATGTGCTTGGAAATTTCCTCATCTCCATTCCACTATGTCATAAATATGTTAATTTCTTAACAAAGTTTAATGGGATTGCAACCAAAGTTCCACAAAATGCACTGCACTTCTATACAAATTCCCAGTGACTGATATAAATGTCATGCAAAAGAAAGTAAGAGTCAGAGATAGCTCTACTGGGCTAGCAAAGAAGAATCTAGTCCAAGATAGCATGGGTGGGAGATGTTTCTGGAACTGGGGGACCCTCAAGCCTGCATGACCCACAGCTGAGTGCTAGAACAGCTTGAAAACATAGTGACCAGGACAAGATTTGCCCTCTACTCCATATCTCATCCTCCACCACATCCAAAGTGCTCAATAAATATTTGCTAAAACAGATGATGGATTTAAACCCTCCAAACCAGAGTTCAACAAAGAGAAAGCAAGATATCAGTGCTGTGACGATAAGCATCATGGTGGCCACCATTAGAACTCTCCCTAGCCAGCCACCTCCGCCACTCTCTGCTGATTGCACCAAAGGCTGCACTTTGGGGAAGATTCAGGGGACATGGTGGGTTGCTGCATGACTGCTGGCTGTTTCTTACGTGTTTTCTGTATTTCCAGAATGTTAAGATGTATGTGAATTGCTCCTAAAAGGGCCTAAAGGATTAACAAACAATTCTCAAAGGGCCAAACCGCTTAGAACAAATATTCACATTCCCTCCAAGAGTCTACAGACCAAGGACTCCCGGTTCTCTCTGAACCAAAGAACGCCTGGCCTGGGACAGTCCTGATCCCAGCGTCAACAGCAGCTCTCCTCCAGGCCTGGCTTTCCCAGAGCAGCATACGTTGTTCTTTGCCACCAAGGATATCCAGGGACACAAACTAAAGATAATGATGCTTTATTGGCCCTCAGTCATCTGTCCTTTCCATGTGCTGGAAGGAGTGCCAAGTCCAACTTGTCCAAGCACAAAATAGCATCATTGGCATCATTAGATCAGATATGGAAGCTATCAGTGGCAATTTATTATTGTATAAAAAGTAAACAACATTTGCTGAACACTTAACCAGTACTAAGGACCAATGCATTAACAGGATAGACTAAGTTATACCACAGTAACAAATTATCCCGAAATCTCAGTGGCTTGGCAACAGAGGATGACCTCTCACATTGCACATCCACCATGGGTTGGCTGGGAACTATGATCTATTTATCACTCAGAAGCCCAGCATGATGGAAATTCTACCATCTCAACACAAGGCTTCCACAGTTCCTATGGCAGCAATTGACAGGGCGAGGCGGTTATGCACCAATTCTTAAAAGCTTCAGGCTGGAAGTCATACATGCTGCTTCCACTCAAAACACAAGGGCCATGGTTACAAGGGGAATGGGGAGTGGCGGGGCGGGGGTGGAGGCAGGTGGATATCCCATGAGCAGTAAGCATTCATGTCAACATACATCATTTTATCTGAGGCTCATGACTTCAGGAAATACATTGTTGCTTTTTTACAGAGAAGGGAAGAGAGGCACAGAGAGGTTATAAGGTTTTCCCCAAGGGTAAAATGCAAGCCCAGAGCAGAGTTGTGAGCCCACCCTGCAGGGTGCAAAACACCCTCAACTGCTTCACTGCATACTCATCACAAAATTCTACGAAATTCTATCCTAGAACAAAACACCATGCTAATTAACAAGAGAGGCCAAGTGATGCAAATACAACGTGGAGCTCTCCTGATGCTCCACCTCCTCACCCCAAAAAGTCAACCTAAGCAAATACCTGGATCAAAATTCTCAGGCAGTTTCAGGAAGAGGGAAATGGTCACCTCATCTGGGTCTGATATTCTGCCTGCAGTCCACCCACATCAAGACAAAAACCTTCTAAAACTTCACCCGAAAACCTGAGCAGACTGTCACCTCCTGTCACTGGAAAGTCCACTGGTGACAGCTTTACACAACTCACAGATCCTTCAAAGCAGAAAAGGTAAATGTCATCCATGTACTTGTAGAAAGCGGCCACAGGCAGGTCTGTTAGGAGATGGTTATCACATCCAGATGAGCACTCGAGGTTAGATGCTACCAACAGGCTACTTCCTCCCAGCCTGCGAAACCCAAGTCTAGCAGCACCTCCTCCAGGGAAGCCTCCTCTGTCTGCCTCCCCAGGTGAGACCCTGTCCCTGTGCTCCCATACCACCTCCAGTGTGCACCTGTGGCAGGATTCTCCTTTATCTGCCTGCCTGTTCCCTGGACTCTGAGCCACACAGGCAAACCCTGCATCTGAACTTGTGTGTACCTGGCACCTAGCATCTATCACGTGCATTCTCAGTCACTAAGTTATGTCTGACTCTTTGTGACCCGATGGACTGTAACCCACCAGGCTTCTCTGTCCATGGGATTTTCCAGACAAGAATACTGGAGTAGGTTGCCATTTTCTCCTCTAAGGGACCTTCCTGACCCAGGGATCGAGCCCACGCCTTCTGTGCCTCCTGCGTTGGCAGGCAGATTCCTTATCACTGAGTCACTGGGAAAGCGCATAGCACATAGAATGTGCTCAATAAATGTGGGATGGAGGGACAGATGCTTAAGCCTGTTCACATCCATTTGTTCCCTTGGGGGAATTTTACATTCCCGTGTGCAGCAGACATGTAGCCAAGTATTAAAATGACAGTCACAGCCTCACTTCTGCTGGGTGGACTTGGAGAGGTTCTATAGCCTCTCTGAGCTGCTTATTCGACTACAGAGTAAAAACTGCCTCATAGATATGTTGTAAAAATTAAATGGAAAGTGGGGAATATTCAAACAAAAGCTCATATGCAAATGTTCACAGCACCACTATTCACAACAGCCAAAATGTGGAAGCAAGCCAAATGTCCGTCAGCTGGTGAACAAATGTATAAAATGTGGAACATCCATACACTGGAATATTATTCAGCCATAAAATGGAGTGAAGTGCCGACACATGCTGCAGCGCCACGAGAGAACCTTGAAAACATGGCACTCAGTAAACAAAGCCAGACACAAAAGCCCAGATGCTGTGTGACTCCGCTTATATGAAACGTCCAGAATAAGCAAACCCAAACAGACAGAAAGCAGATCACTGGTTGCTGGGGACTGGGGGGAGGGAGGAATGAGAACTGACTGCTAACATGCAAGGATGAAAACAGTCTGAACCTAGAGAGTGGTGAATGTGAGTGTACTAAATGTCAGCCCTGTGAATGGACTGAACGTCGCTGAGACTGTCCTCTTTCAAATGGTTAAAATGGTGAATTTTATCTTCTGTGTATTGGACCACGGTGATTTTTTTTTTATTCTTATGGGGAATATTCAACTTAATAACCTTTCTAGAATTTCAAAAAAAATTAAATGGGAGAGAATAGATGATGTATGTACAGTTCCCAGACCTCGTGGGCATGCAATCCACGGTGGCTGTTTTCATAATGAACAGTAATTTGTTCTCCCTATAAAAACAGGCTATATCGAGTAAAGGAAAGCACCGTACTAATTTGTTCTCCAAATGTTCACAACAGTGGAATCTGTACGAGTTCAAAACATTTGATGCGGTCTGCCTTTTTATATCATGGTAAGATCCACATAATACTGAGCACTGTTTTCACCATTTTAGCGTGCACGGGGCCGTCCGTGAAGCGCACCAGTGTTGTACAGACACCACCACCACCCGCCCCCAGAACTCTTCCATCATGTCAGAGGCGTGCCATCTCATTCTGCTCCAGGTGTGTTCTGGTCCACAATGGAGCTGGGGCAGAATTATCAACGTGGACTTTGCTCATCCACAGATAAAAAAGGGAGAAAACGGGAGCAGGCTGTGGCCCGCTGGTGAGAGCGTGGGAGGCGCTGAGCCATGACAGGCCCCCGGGCCCTCACGCTGCTGCTGCCCATCCTCCTGGCCTGGGCCGGCGGCCACCCTGTCCCGGGGACGAAGAGCTTCCGCAAGCTGCTGCTCATCTCCTTCGACGGGTTCCGCTGGGACTATGACCAGGACGTGGACACCCCCAACATGGACCGCCTGGCCCAGGAGGGCGTCAAGGCCAAGTACCTCACGCCGCCCTTCGTGACCATGACCTCCCCATCCCACTTCACCACCATCTCGGGTAAGCTCTGCCCCGTAGCCAGGCCACTGTGCCGGCAGAAGCCTGGTGTCCACCACTCCCTGAAACAGAGAGCTGCTTCTCTGTCACCTCTGGGGAGACTGAGGCAGCCCACGCGACTTGGGATTACTCCCTGGAAGAAGGGCTAGCTTAGCATGCTCAGGGATGCACAGGGTTGTCTTTAGAACCCATGGCCTGCAGACAGGATGGGGGCCACAGCTGCAGCCTCCAAAGGCATCTCTCCGATGCCCCAGGCCCACCCTACCCTCCACCTTGCCTTTCATATCATGGCCGGTGATCTTGTATACAGTAAATCAGTAAAAGACTTTTATTGAGAGTAATAAAATATTATGCCTAAAGTAATCAGTTAGATCAGGTAGCTCCCCTGCTTAATGCTGGTGCACTGGAGGGACATGTATGACCTTTGAAGAGAAGTTAAACTTTGTCTTTCAAAGACCCAGAAAGTCCCCACAGCCTGGCCCCTGACCCACTCTCATCTCTCTTCCCCTCACAAGCTTCCCTCCAGATCACAAAGGTCCCCTGCATGTGCCTCCAACCAGCCCCCACCTACCTCGGGGTCTTGCCCAAGCTGGTCCCTCCAGCTCACCTGGAGCATGTGGGTCAATGGGAGAGACGGACATCAGAGAAGTAAACACACTGATAGATGTCATTACAAGTCAGAGAGGCACCAAGATGGAAGAGGACAGCCTCTCTGGGAGAAGACAGCAAGGGCAAATGGACTTGAAATCAGAGAGACAGGGAAGGGCTCTTGGAGGAAGGTGGCAGTTGAGCTGCCAGTGAAAGAGATGTTGTGGGACTTTTCTGGTCGTTCGGTGGCTAAGACTCAGTGCTCCCAAAGCAAAAGGCCTGGCTTCAACCCCTCATCAGGGAACTAGATCTCACACGCTGCGACTAAGAGTTTGTATGCCGCAATTAAAGATCCCACATGCTGCAAGGAAGATCACAGATCCCACGTGCTTCCCTGGTGGCTCAGTGGTAAAAAGTTTGCCGGCCAATGTAGGAGACACGGGTTCAATCCCGGGTCCAGGAAGATCCCCCAGGCCGCAGAGCAACTAAGCCCATGCCCCACAACTACTGAGCCTGTGCTCTAGAGGCAGGGAGCCACAACTCCTGAGCCCACGTGCTGCAACCACTGAAGCCCGTGTGCCCTAGAGCCCGTGTGCCACCACAATGAGAAGCCTGCGTAGCAGTGAAGACTCAGCACAGCCAAACATAAATAAATAAAAAGAAAGAGACCTCAGGAGTCGAGAGGAAGGACAAGTGTTCCAGGCAGAGGGAACAGCATGTACGAGGTCTCTGTGACAAGAAGGAACGTGATGGACCCGGAATGCCAGCTGCCACTGAGCAAGGAGACTCCGGTCTAACTGAGAGGCAGAGGAGGGGGCAGTCAGGATGCGGGGACCCCCTCTAACAAGACTAACAGCAGCTCCCGTTTCAAATGTGAGCCTGCTGCCCGGCTCTGCGCCACAGGCTTTGCCTTGGGTATCTCCAGGACAACGCTGCGAAGCAAGTGCTGTCCCTGGTCCACAGTGAGGAAGCAACGACTCCACAAGGCTGAGTAACTGCTCAGCCACTTGGTCAGAAAGTGGGAAGGGAGAAGCCAGACGAGGGACCAGGGTGGCCCCAGACACACAGACTGGCTCTGCTCGTTCTGAACTGGGAATCTGCAGACTCCTCTCACAGGGCAGGGAGGGGTGCTAGTAATGTGAACCTCACCCCTCAACACACAGCCAGAAAATCACTTTTTGGTGTCCAAGGGCAGCTCTGGGAACCTCTGACATGATGGGCAAACTGCTGGTGCCTTTTTGCGGGGACTTCCACCCAATTCTCAAAGGGAACCTTGAATCAGAAACTCGAAAAATAAACCTGAGCAACCACTCAGAGGGAGATTTGCTGAGAGGGATTTTCCTACATGTAAACTCTTCCAGACGCAAGTCATTTGGGAACTATTAGCACCAGGAAACAGGAATGAAAGAGCACTTTTCTCTACTTCCCAGCGGCATTAACTTCAAAACACTTAAAAGATCTCCCATGGGCAGATTCTGGGTCCCAGAGCGCTGAGAATACAAGGGGCACAAAATATTGTAAGGCATGCTCACCTTTTACTGATCCCCAGAAGGCTTCTGATGAGATGATACACACAGTGAGAGCAAATTTTTTTAAATTACAAAATCACCCCAACACTACTGCCAGCAGGAAATGGAAACCTTACAGCTTCAATGGAGGGTAATTTAGCAACATCTCATACATTACAAACACACAAACTTTCTTATTTGGTGATTCCACTTGTAGGGCTCTATCCTACCATTACTAATTTGCTTTGTGGAAAATCATACACATACAAAGTTATTCATTACATTAGTTTGCAACAGTGAAAGAAAATAGAAACAACCTATCCATCCAGAGGCTAGTGGCTAAATGAAATACTGGACATGCATAGAATGGCATGCTCTGTCACCTCTAAAAGAAAAACTGAGAGGGGTTTCCCTGGCGGTCCAATGGTTGGGACTCTACACTTCCACTACAAGGGGCGCACGTTCAATCTCTGGTCGGGGAGCTAAAGATCCCACAGGCTGTGCAGCACAGCCAAAAATATTTTTCTTTTTTTTTTTAAACTAAGAAAAACAGGAAGCTTTTTGTTCCTGGTAGGAAGTTATCTCCAAGATGGATTAAGTGACAAAAGCAAGATGCAAAGAATATGTGTAGCATGCATATTTGTGTGCATATGTGTGTGTATATGTGCATATAGTTGCTTATAGATGCACAGAGAACCTCTAAAGAAATAAACAAGGAACTGGTAACACTGGTTCCTCCAGGAAGGAAATAGAGTGGAAGGGAAACTTTGAATTGTACATTCTGTGTACCTTTTAGATCTTGGACCATGTATATGTATTGCCTATAAAGTACTCTAGGTCTATAAAGTGCCTATATACATAAATTCACCCCATTATAGAAAAAAGCATGTTCTTCTGTCCTTCTTATTTATAACCAACCTGCCATTTATTGAGCTGGTCACTGCCTTAAAACAGGTTTTGAAGCCTCAGCACTATTGGCGTTTGGGACCAGATGGCCCTCTGTGGTGGGGACCATCCTATGCAGTGTGGGATGTTGGGCAGATCCCTGGTCTCCACCATCTAGGTGCCAGGAAGGTCCCTTCCTCCCGTTGTGACAACCAATAATGTCTCAGACATTGCCCAACACCCCCTGGGGGACAAATTGGCCCTCAGCTGGAAACCCCTGTCTTAAGTGATTGAACCACAACCTGGCTTACAAAAATGCTCAACAAGTACCACAATCGCCATATCCTTCAAGTCTCATAGCAGTGATGAGAAGTCAGAACAGGTGAGATATCTGAGGCCCATGAATGTACAAATCTTTCCTGAGGTCCCGCAGCAGACATTCTGCTGAGGGGCAGGGCAGGACTTGAATTCAGCCCTGGATGGTCCCAGACACTGGACATCACTCCCTGCCTTTGGTATGCCTAGAGCCATCTGGTGTTCTTCCTTCTAATTAAGTGGTCATCCCAAACACCTTTGAAAGTTGCACATCCTCGGAGCTCCCAGGCAGCAGGGAGCCATCCCAAATATGCTGTATTAATGACACAGAGGCCACTGTGGACCCAATAAAAGCACCAGCATTTGTCTTCGTGAGCTGGGCTCAAGCCGACCTCTGTCTGACTCCAGTGTGGAAAAGCATCATCCGTAATAGAGAAAATAATAGATAAAAATTGGTGCTGCCAGCACCCGAAGACCTCTTCAGATTCCAGGGGGTAGGCCTGACACAAAGTATGATGAAAGGGGCTCTCTGGGCCCAACGACTAATTAACTGGACATCTTATGAACACCTCAGGGCCAGTTAACTCAGGAGAGGGGTGAGGAGACAACGCTGCTGTCCTGCTGCTCAGCTCAGCTGCACCAGGGGCTGCTCCCACAGGGGCTCCGTGGAGCCCAAGGAGGCAAGCAACCACTCCTCCAAGCTTCCCAGACAGAGGCCAAGAGGTTAGGGGCCAGGCGGTCCCAGGCAGGTACCACGCGGCAAGGAGAGGCCGTGGCCCAGGCATAAGACATAGCTGACTTGGCTGGTGAGGTCAGAACTCTGAGCAGCACGGCCTCCTCGTGCCTGGGGGCTGTCAGATGTGTGGTATCTGGGCCCTCATCCCAGACCTAGGATCCCTCATCAGTTGTCCTGATGCTGGTGAAGAAAGTCTTGGAGAGTTTGTTAGGACTGTGTTCATCCTTTCAACTGACAAATACCACTGGAGCATCCCTGTGGAGCTGGGCAGTGTAGATGGTGGCCAGCTTCCCACTAACGGGTCTCCAGGGTCTAGCCATCTTTGTAGGGCTTGACACACAGCCTCGGGCTCCCGCCCGCTCTGCTCCCAAACCCCACACATCTTTTGGGAGGTTTCGCTTCCTTCTCGCTGCCACTCCACCAGGGTCAAGGACAAGGAGCCCTTTCCTTGGCAATCTTTCTGCCTCTGGGCTTCCTTTCTCAGGGAATCAGACGGGAGAGATTTGTTCTTACTCCCGTGTGTCCCCCCCCCAAACCTTTCTCTACACCCCAACTCCTCCGTGGCTCCCATAAGAGGCTTAGTATGTGAAACCCCAAAACCAAAAGTAGTCTCTGATTTCTCCACTTTCTCCCAAGGGGTCCCTTCCTCGGGACATGGAAACAGAAATCCTGACTGCTTGAATGAAGGAAAGACTAAAGGAGAGAAGTTTGGTTTTGTTTTTTTAATATTTATTTGACTGCATTGGGTCTCAGTTGAAGCACATGGAATCTTTGATTCTCATTGAGGCATGCAGGATGTTTTGTGGCAGCATGCAAACTCTTGGATACAGCATGTGGGACCTAGTTCCCTAACCAGGGATTGAACTCAGGCCCCCTGAGCTGGGTGCATGGAGCCTTAGCCACTGAACCACCAAGAAAGTCCCAGGAGAGAGTATTTTAAAAATAAAGCTATTAATTTAAAATATCCCACCTCATCATCACTCCATATCAGAAAATCTTTGCATCCTTATAAAGGGTGTGTTTTTCCTCCAAGTATTTGCCCCCAGCACCGCCTGCAAGTGGGACTTCTGGACAGGATGGAGGCTCCTAAGACCTGGGTAACATTCTCCCTCCAGTCCCGCAGGGCCGGGCACTGGGCAGGGCTGCATGTTGATCAAGCTGTTTCCCTCATTCGAAGGGCTATTACTTCCTCCAAGGGTAGTTTTCTTCTTCCCATCTGGCTCCACCCTGCTCCTTTCATCACCCCTACCTCCTTGAACACACACACACACCCCCCCAGCAGTCTTGGCCACAGCACCTGACCGTTCCTTTAAATGGAATGATGCATTCGTTTTCTGTGGCTGCATAACAGCCACACAAACTTAGCAGCTTAGGACAACACCCATTTATTTTCTCTCAGATCCCATGGTCAGGACTCTGAGCATGGCTGACTTTAGTCCTCTGCTCAGGGTCTCACGAGGCTGCAGTCGAGGTGCCAGCTGGGGTGGTCTCATCTGAGGCTCAGGGTCCTCTCCCAAGGTTATGCAATTGTTAGAAGACTTCCTTTCCCCGCAGCTGCAGAACCCAGGCAGCTTGCTTCTTCAAGGCTGGCAGGAGAGTATCTCCTCTGGAGTCTCTGCTAAGAGCGCACCTGCTGAGGTCAGGCCCAGCAAGGATAATCACCTCTGGATTAACTCAGAGTCAACTAGTTAGGGCCCTTAGTTACCTCTGCAAAATCCCTTCAACTTTTCCATGTTCACTGGTTAGAAGCCAGGCGCAGGTCCCACCCATGTGCAAGGGAAGGGAATTCTAACAAGCGTGTATATCTGGGGCATCAATCCTGAGGCCATCTTAATTCTGCCTATCATGAGTAGGTCATGAATGGGGCTCAGACAGCCAGAGGGGAAGCATTGGTCTTTGTGGAAAGGTGACAGGTAGTAGGGGATGGTGCCCCAGCGTGGAGCCCCAGAAAACCCCAGAATCATGGTCCAACCCCTAAGGCTAAAGGGCACAGTGACTGACTGTGGAGGCTGAACTTCCCACATCACAGTCTCCACATCCATAGGAGACCCTCTCTGTTGCTTAGATAAAGGTGATGATGATGATTCTGAAGGAGGAGGAAGACTGCTAATTTGAAAATACTTATACTAATCTCCTAGGGCTGCCATAACAAAGCACCACCAAACCTTGTGGCTTAAAAGAATAGAAATTCATTGTCTCATGGCTCTAGAGGCGAGAAGTTTGAAATCAAGGAGTCATTAGAACAATAAAGCTATGGGTTTTTTTTCCAGTAGTCAGGTACATATATGAGAGTCGGACCATAAAGAAGGCTGAGAGTCAAAGAATTGATACTTTTGAACTGTGGTGCTGGAGAAGACTCTTGAGAGTCCCTTGGTCTTCTAGATCAAACCAGACAATCCTAAAGGAAATCAACCCTGAATATTCATTGGAAGGACTGATGCTGAGCTGAAGCTCCAATATTTTGGCCACCTGATGCAAAGAGCCAACTCGCTAGGAATGACCCTGATGCTGGGAAAGGTTGAAGGCAAAAAAAGAAGGGGACGGTAGAGGATGAGGTGGTTAGATATAGCATCATCAACTCAATGAACATGAATTTGAGCAAACCGGGTGATAGTGAAGGGCAGGCACGCTGCAGCCCATGGGGTCACAAAGAGTTGGACACAATTTACAACCGAACAACAAACAAGAGTGATATTTTCTCCGAAAGTGGTAGGAACCCTTTGTTTCCTCCAAGCTTCTCAGGGTTTGCCAGTGATCTTTGGCATTCCTTGACATGTAGGTACATCCCTCCAGCCCTTTGTCCAGCCCAGGGAGTTCTCCCTATGTCTCTGTCTTCACATGGCTGTCTTAATAGGACACCAGTCACTTGGATTAGGGGCCCACCCTACTCTCTAATGACCTCACCTCTGCAATGATCCTGTTTCCAAATAAGGTCACATTCTGAAGCTCTGGGGTTTAGGACTCCAAAATATCTTTTTTGAGGAGCAGAGTCCAAACCCATATTCCCAAGATTGACTCTCCCTGGACCGGTTTGCTTCTTCAGAACCAATCTCTGTGGCCAGGGGGATGGAATGATGCTAATCACGTGCTCACACCCAGGTCAGGATGGGGAATGGCAAGCTTGACACAAACCATGTCACCCATGGGGGACTGATGAGTCCCCAGTGGAAAGTCAGGGACTGTCATCAGAGGGAGAAGCAACAGAAGAAGGACTGGCATGAACCTCAGCCTGGGCCCCATGGTGTGGGGATGTGGGGTTGCAGTTGGTGACCCAAGACCGAGTCCCAAGAAATCCCAACTCAGTCCATGGGTCAGTCCACAGGGCAGGAGTGCCCAGTGGATTCAGTGACCACACCTCCCAGCTCTGTCCCTCTGTGGCCCTGAACTCTGCCATAGTTTCCCTCAGACCTTGCTGAAATGAAAAGTCATTCTCTGGGGGCGAGCAGTTCATTCCACTAGTTTAAATCACACAATTCCCTCTCCTTCTCCAGAAGCCTGTACTTACTGCTCCATCACTGGTAATGACAATGAACATTTTCTGCAATCTCAGTTTTTATTACAAAGTGATTGAGGACCAGCAAGATTAAGTTATGCTGCTGAAACTAAGGAAATTCCGCCAAGCAAATAGTGGGTGGATAGGAAGTCTTATAGTAGCATGTATTTCCTCTCCCAAGGAACTGACTGAAAATAAGAAGCTATCACCGCCACATTTCAGATGAAAGCCACAATACTGTAACCTGACCATTTTAGATCTAGTCAAATGGACACGGCCTGGGGGTGAAAGAAGATGCTCTATGAGATGAAAGTGAGAAAGTCAAAGTGTTAGTCTCTCAGTCATGTACGACTCTTTGCGACCCCATAGACATTAACCCGCCAGACGACTCTGCCCATGGAATTCTCCAGGAAAGAATACTGGAGTGGGCAGTCATTCCCTTCTCCAGGGGATCTTCCTGACCCAAGGATCAAACCCAGGTCATCTGTATTGCAGGCAGATTCTTTACTGTCTGAATCACCAGGAATGAAGGTCTAAAATAAAGCAAGTGAGGTCCTCACAGTTCCACATTTCCTCTTTTCTTGAAAAGACACTCAACAGCATTCTCAGGGCCTCTGGCAGCCAGAATAAAAAGTCTCTCTCAGTTTCAGAACCACCAAGGCAACCCCAAAACTGGAGCAACCACTTATGGCTTTGTCGACTCTGTGCTGCACAATTTTGAGGGGGTTGTTTTCATTAACATTATATGGGTGGAGCCCCCTGGAGGTGTGCAGGACACCGCTTGCACAAATGAGCAATCACATTCTATCCCAAAATCAACCTATGAGTAAATATTCCTCACTGATACTGCAGTCAATCGTGAGTCCACCTCTCCTTCATGAGACAAAGCAAAAAAGTGTGGCCAAAGGCACTTGGATGATTTCTTTTTTTTTTTTTTTTTTTGGTGTGTCAAGTCTTTGCTGAGACTTGTAGTTCTCTGCCCAGGGATCGAACCCAGGTCCTCTGCATTGGTAGTGCAGAATCTTAACCACTGGATCACCAGGAAAGTCCTCACTTGGATGATCTTTAAGACTTGATCAGAGTTTCTCATTGTCCTGCTGTTGATATTTGAGGCCAGATCATTGTCTTGGGGGGTGGCCTGTCCTGTGCATTGTAGAAGGTTTAGCAGCATCCCTAGCCTATATTCACTAGATTCCAGCAGCATCCCTCTCCTAGTTGTACCTGATGTTTCTTAGGAGGTAAAACAACCCCCCAATTGAGAACCTGTGAACTAGAAGTGTAATATGCAAATCACATGTAAATCAGAGACCCGAAGGTCATATACATGATACGCTAGCCAGTGGACAAAAAAGACTGAATGAAAAAGGTAGGAGAGGTAGGGAAAGAGAAACGAAATCAAATTCCTGCTTCCGGTAGCAACACAAGCCCAGCAGATATTGTTGGAAACCCAGTCAGATGATGCCATAAACCTTCATCAGCTCCCATCCTGCTCCCCCGGAAACAACGCTCTGACGAAAATGTCCTGAAAGCCAGCAAAACCCACAAACATGAAGAAGCAAAGCAAATAAAACCACAGACTGAGATAGAAAAGGTGTCCCTCCAACACCAGCCATTTCCACAAGAGGATGAAAATGGATTCATGGGGAAAAAACTAAAGAGAAAGGATGGCTGGGAAAACAAGGCATTTCCTAACTTTTCATTGTAGAAATTTCCAACTTGCAGAAAAAGTAGAGAGAATTTCACAATGAAGCTCTGTGAACCCGGCACCGAGCTGCAAAAATGTGTCCACAATTCACCTCACCTGGCCTCCACTGTCCCCACTCAAGGCCCTTTCTTTCCTCCTTCCTTCTTTCCTTCCTTGAATCTTTTACAGCAAGTTTCAGACATCATGCCACTGCATGCATAACACATTGGCGTGCCATTCTATCCTAAGCATTTGGTTTGTATCTACAAAACTTCCACTTCATAACAGATTTGACATGAATAAACTAGAATCCTTGCAGGTAGAGAAGAGATCTAATTGTCACCGTACAGTTTATCCTACTAGAGCTTCTCAAATTTAAACGTGTATATGAATCATCTAGGCTTCCCAGGTGGCTCAGGGGTAACGAACACGTCTGCCAATTCAGGAGACACAGTTTCAATCCCTGGGTCAAGAAGACCCCCTGGAGAAATAAATGGCAACCCACTCCAGTATTCTTGCCTGGGAAATCCCATAGACAGAGGAGCCTGGCAGGCTACAGCCCCTGGGTTCGCAAAGAGTCAGACACGACTTACCAACTACACAACAACAAGCTCCCAGGTGCTGCCAGTGCCGCAGATCCATGCATCACCCAGAGGAAGGATTAACCCAAAACACCAGAGCAGTGAAGCAAAAAATCATGACTGCTCGGGATCCCAAGGCCTTGAGTGAGAGAAAAGGCTGGGACCACTTGAGACTGAGGACTCAGGTGTATTGGTTTCCTGCAGCTGCTGCAACAAAGTGCTATGAACTGGGTGACTTAAAGCAACAGAAAGTCTGGAGGCCAGAAGTCCAAAATCAGGGTGCCAATGGGCCAGGCCCTCTCCAGAGGCTCTAAGGGAGAAGCCTTCCTTACCTCTTCCACTTCTAATAGCTGTCTGCATTCCTGGGTGTGTGACCACATCACTCCAATCTCTGCCTCTGTGGTCACATTGATTCCTCCTTTTCTTCTTTTTTTTTTGCCTCCTCCTTTTCTATCTGTGCCTTTTCTGCCTCTCATAAGGACACTTGCTTTTGCATTTAGAGCCTATGCAGATTGTTTTTGTTGTTCAGTCACTAAGTCCTGCCCAACTCTTTTCAACACCATGAACTGTACCATGCAGTCTTCCCTGTCCTTCGCTATCTCCTAGAGTTTGCTCAAACTCAAGTCCATTGAATCAGTGATGCCCTCCAACCATCTCATCCTCTGTCATCTCCTTCTCCTCCTGCCCTCAATCTTTCCCAGCATCAGGGTCTTTTTCAATGAGTTGGCTCTTCCCATCAGGTGACCAAAGTATTGTAGCTTCAGCATCAGTCCTTTCAATGAATATTCAGGGGTGATTTCCTTTAGAATTGGCTAGTTTGAGCTCTTTGCTGTCCAAGGGAGCTGTCCAAGACTCTCAAGAGTCTTCTCCAGCACCACAATTTGAAAGCATCAACTTTTCGGTGCTCAGCCTTCTTTATAGTCCAACTCTCCCATCCGTACGTGACTACTAGAAAAACCACAACTTTGACTATATAGACCTTTATTGACAAAGTAATATCTCTGCTTTTTAATATGCTGTCTAGGTTTGTCATAGCTTCCCTTTCAAGGATCTTTTTAATTTTGTGCTGCAGTTCACCATCCACAGTGATTTCGGAGCCCAAGAAAAGAAAATCCGCCACTCTTTCCACTTTTTACCTATTTGCCATGAAGTGATGGGACCAGATGCCATGATCTCAGTTTTTTTAATCTCCTCATCTCAAAATCCTGAACTGAATTACATCTGCAGAAACTCTGTTCCCAAATAAGGCAACACTCATAGGTTCTGACGGAGAAGGCAATGGCACCCCACTTCAGTACTCTTGCCTGGAAAACCCCATGGATGGAGGAGCCTGGTAGGCTGCAGTCCATGGGGTCGCTAAGGGTCGGACACGACTGAGCAACTTCACTTTCACTTTTCACTTTCATGCATTTGGGAAGGAAATGGCAACCAACTCCAGTGTTCTTGCCTGTAGAATCCCAGGGACTGGGGAGCCTGGTGGGCTGCCGTCTATGGGGTCGCACAGAGTCGGACACGACTGAAGTGACTTAGCAGCAGCAGCAGCAGCATAGGTTCTAAGAATAAGAATATGGACATATCCTTGAGGAGGGGAGGCACCATTCAGGCCACTCCACCAGTAAGAAGGGAAAATTAATTGAGAAAAAATGCAGAACAGAGGACAGATCCCGTTTCTGTGACAGTGGCCAGTAAGGCAGGTCAAGGGTAGAACTGGGTGCTAACAGGGTTCCCAGATGAAACATAAGTGCAGCTGTCCGCTTCCAGCTTCTTGAAGAGAGAATGTTTCTGTTTCTGACAAAGGATTAAAGGAAGAGGTGGGGAGTGAGAAAGCTGTTCTCTGCTGGCCTAGTTCCTGAGGAATCGTGCATCTGCCTTCAGGCCATTCTCAAGTCCTGTTCAGGGATAGAATGATTTATTGACAGTCATAATTAAAAAGCAATGCCAAAAAAAGAAGCAGTCAGCACTTTTCATCTGCAGTTTCACATGAGAAAGAGCAGTTTACTAAAATGGACGCTAGGGTCTTACGTCCCTGTCCAGAAAAGGGCTGCCATTGTGGGGTGCCTTGCTGGGGTCAAGCCTCATGACTGCAGCAGGAGTGATGAGGTTTTAAATTTGGAATGGTACACTGAGCCACCCGTTCTCATCCCCAGCACTTTCATTACAGGTCCAGTGGATCATCCATGTGGCACTCTGGGTTTGTAGACTTGGGGAGAATGTAGTTTTGCGCCCCACTGAGGGCTGTTTATCCACCAGTGTCTTGGCTGTAGGTCTGACTGAGCTTGTCTGCTCCAGACTGGAGCACTGGGTTGATTTAAGGTGGTTGGTTGACTTCATTTAAAGGCTGTTCTTCCTCATTGATTTCATATCAGCTGGTTAAGAAGACCTTTCTTCTTTGGTTTGTGGAATGTGAACTTAACGAAACACTGGACCCCACGAATTGGGAGGAAAATGAAGATATGTTTATATCTTAATATGTTAGGTTGGTTCAAAGGAATTACTGACTGATACACAATAGATCCTTAAAGTGAAAGTTGCTCAGTCGTGTCTGACTCTATGCAACCCAATGGATTATACAGTACATGGAATTCTCCAGGCCAGAATACTGCAGTGGGTAGCCTTTCCCTTTTCCAAGGGATCTTCCCAACCCAGGGATTGAACCCAGGTCTCCCACATTGCAGGCGGATTCTTTACCAGCTGAGCCACAAGGGAAGCCCAAGAATTCTGGAGTGGGTAGCCTATCCCTTCTCCAGGGGATCTTCCCTATCCAGGAATCAAACCGGGGTCTCCTGTATTGCAGGCAGATTCTTTATCAACTGAGCTATCCAGGGAAGCCCAGTAGGTCCTTAAAATATTGTTAAATAAATGAATGCATGACAAAGTGTATCTATCCCCATATAATCTATTAGCAAATAGTTACTATTGCACCTGAAAAGTTGTGGTAGGAATTGAGCAAATGTTTGGGGGCATGCATGTATGATGAATCCCTTCAGTTGTGTCCAACTTTTTGCAACTGTAACCTGCCAGTCTCCTCTGTCCAGGGCATTCTCCAGGCAAGAACACTGGAGTGGGTTGCCATGCCCTCCTCCAGGGGATTTTCCTGACCCAGGGATTGAACCCACATCTCTTATGTCTCCTGCAATGGCAGGAGGGTTCTTCACCACTAGCGCCACCTGGGAAGCCCCTTGGGGGCAGGGGGATGCTCTTATTGAATATATTAAGTTATGTGTTTTATTTTAATTCCACTAAAGGTTTATTTTATAGGCTTATTTAATGATTTTAACTATTCTTTATAGGCTTATTTTCATCCCACTACAGTAATTTTTTTCCCAAATTGAGTTGGGACTAAATCAAGGCCTGCTTTCTACTTGTTCAGTTAGTGCTGGCCGTCTACTATTGGGGCAGAGGGTGGGAGGGAATTTGTTCGATTAAATCGAACAAACATTTGTTGAATGCCTACTATGGGCAAAGGTCTACACTTTGTGCCAGGGAGACACCAAAATAAATGAGGTACAGCCCTACTCTCAACTACATCAGGAAGTAATAGAAATCCATTCACACTAGTACAAGGAAAGGACCGCAAGGCAACGCATTTCAGAGGCAAACTCACGATCATGGGAACCAAATGCGAGGCAACTGGGGAATAGAAGCTGCAGTTATAGAGACCAAACTTCCTCCTCTGGCTCTCGGAAGCCCTGTGGTCTCTCTTATCTGCCCCGTGGGCTTTCTTGTCTCTGCTTCCCTCATTCGTGACCACTTTTCTCTTTTCACTCCTGGTTCATTGTGGGAGACAGCAGAGCCTACCACCAGCTGATTAGTTATTGTGTCTTTTGGTTCAAATTTTAAGAAAGAGAGAATTGGGTTTCTGGCCAACCAACTGAACAAAGGGAGACTTGGGACAAACATGGCATACCTAGACATGTCTGTTAGCAGGGCCTATTAGTAGAGGAATTCCAAGAAGAAAAAAAAATAGCGGTGAGTATTATAAGCACCCAGAACACATTCTATTTTTAACTCTCTCCCGCCCCCTAGAGTATAAATACCATGAGACAGTCTACCACAGTACTTCGTTCAAAATATCTGAGAAGGGGAGAAAAGAAGGGATAGAACTCAACTCTGGTTTCCTAAACCATATTTGAGAAATAAATACACATCAGTCCCTGAGAACCAGGGGAAGGAGTTGAATCTAGCTTGGTTTGCTCCCAGACCTGAAACGCTCAGCTGGGTGAATTACATGCACCTTGCCATAACTGATACAGTGTGGGAGTCTGCATTGTACCCTAATTAAAGTGTAATTAGCAAGCAGCAGGAATCCCATTCACTAGAAGAGCTCATCCTACTTCCTGTTTCACTTGCATAATTACCCTCCTCGCTAGACACTGAAATGACAGTGATGACAGACTCTCAGAATGATGGAGCCTGGAAGGCCCTTGGAAACCATTAACCCCACTGGTTCTACAGACAGGAAAACTGAGGTCCAGAGAGAGATCAAGGGCTTACAAGCCCAGCCATCCGCCCCACACACACACTCCTCTTGTGCAGCATCATGTGAAACCAGCAGGCTCTGGAAGTCTAGGCACAGACAACTGCGTTTACTGCCTTCACGCAGTATTCCCAGCCAGGTCCTCCCAATTGTCTCCAGAGAGTGTGCTGCATGCTCAGTCACTCCATCATATCCAACTCTGAGGCCCCATGGACTATAGCCCGCCAGACTCTTCTGCCCATGGGAGTCTCCAGGCAAGAATACTAGAGTGGGTTGCCATCTCCTACTCCAGGGGATCTTCCCAATCCAAGGTTTGAACCTGTGTCTCTTGCATCTCCTGCATTGTCAGGCGGATTCTTTACAACTGCGACACCTGGGAAGCCCCAGAGTATAATGCAGAGAAAATGCAATTCAAGTAAAACCGTGCTGGCTGCTCCCAGCAGCGGCATGTTTCCTAGCTTCCCCTCTCCTCTGTCTCGTTTTGCTCCCGTTCCAGAATTGGCCTTTGACAAGGATAAAGAGGTCTCAACAGCAAGAAGGAGGAACTGACAGGGCAGTGGAAACCTCTGCTGGGTGATGAGTGGTCCCCGGCCACTGGTTGGGTTGCCTTTAAGTGTTAGGGTGGGAATAACCCAAACACCACGGAGCCGATTCCTTTTGTACAATTACTGGAATGAGCCATGCCACAGAATGGAAGGGTCATGCTCCCCAAGCTCATTTTAGATTAGTTGTTTGAAACTCAGGTGATATTATTTTGAGGGAGAAATGGATGCTATGATTGGTTGGCCTACTTAACTTATGTTATAACTGACTTCTGGGTCCCAGGGCATGGAAGCCAGAATGTGTAGGGTGCAGGAGGAGAAAGCTTCTGTGCCTGCAGTGTGTGTGTGCATGCTAAGTCGCTTTAGTCGTGTCCGACTCTCCAACTCTATGGACTCTAGCCCACCAGGTTCCTCTGTCCACGGGATTTTCCAGGCAAGAATACTGCAGTGGATTGCTATGCTCTCCTCCAGGGGAATCTTCCTGACCCAGGGATCGACCTGCATCACTTGCATCTCCTGCACTGGCTTCCCCCAAACCCCCTCCCATGTCCTCCTAGTGGCTCTGGACACCCCCACCCCCACATTTCCCCAGACACCAGAGTGATCCAGAGTCTGAGGGCTCCCTGGTCCCTCAGGGAAGAGGGTGTGGGACTACAGGCAGCCCAGATTTTGGAGCAAGGGGCAGTCTGCTGGAACTAATCCACATGCCTGTGTGAAGGACTAACAGTCCCTGAACCAGTGGTTCCGACATGTCAGTGTGCACTCAAACCACCCAGAGAGGTTGTTAAAATGCAGACTCCTGGCCCCCACCCACAGCTCTATATTCAGCAAGGATTAGAATGGGGACCCGGGAATCTGTGTTTATAACAAGCAACTCAATTGATTCGAATGTTGATGGTAGTTAATACCATGGAGAAACACTAGAATGGGTGAAATGGTAGGCATTCATAATTCCACGTGATCTGCTCTTTCCTGGGTGAAGAGAGTCACATAGAACAGGATTCAGGATATTATAGGTTTCTTTAAAAATAAGGGCAAAAGAGAGCTCCCTGGGTGTCTATGTCTGTGCTTCCATGTCATCTGCTGTGATGACAGGGTTCAGTTATCAGGAAGCTGTAACAAGAAGGCTCCTGGGAGATTTCAGAAGGCTTCCGTTATTTATTTGTGAGGTTTCAAAGATTCTTGCCAATGCAACCTCTACCTGCTTCTAACAGAGTACTCTCACTCACGGTGTTCACAGGCTGCAAAGCTCAACATTGTCAGGCATTCGGGAAATGCAATTCAGAATCACAGTGAGTTACTCACACCTGCTATGCTGGACATAATCAAAAAGAGGAAAACAGCAAGTGTTGAACATTGCTAACGGGAAGGTAAAACGATGCAGTCACTGTGGAAAACAGCTTGGTGGTTCCTCAAAAAGTTAAACATAGAGTTACCGTATGACCCAGCAATTGTACTCCTAGGTATTTACCCAAGAGAATTGAGAGCAAGGACTCAAACAGAGACTTGTACATGAATGTTCATAGCAGCATTATTCACAGCAGCCAGAAAGTAGAAACAACCCGAATGTGTACCAACTGATGGATGGATGAATAAACAAATTCTGGTCTATCCAGGCAATGAAATATTATGCAGCCATTAAAAGGAATGGAGTATACATTCATGATACAACAGGGATGAAGCCAGGAAACATGAAGCTCAGTGAAAGAAGCGAGACACAAAACACCACATACTGAATGAGTCCACTTCTGTGAAATGTCCAGAATAAATAAATCCATAGAGATAGAAAGCAGATTACTGGCCACCAGGAGGTGTGGAGTGGAGCGCTGCAGAGTGACTGCTAATAGGCAGAGTCCCTTTCTGGGGTGATGAAAATGTACTAGAACTAGAAAGAGGTCCTGGTTGCGCAACATTGTGAATGCACAAAATGCTGCAGAATTGTTCACTTTAAAATGTGAATGGTTAGTTTTATGTCACTGCTGCCAATGCTAAGTCATTTCAGTTGTGTCAGATTCTTTGCAATCCCATGGACTGTCACCTACCAGGTTCCTCTGTCCATGGGATTCTTCAGGCAAGAACACTGGAGTGGGTTGCCATGTCCTCCTCCAGGGGATCTTCCCGACCTGGGAAGAATTCCACCCCGGGATCAAATTCATGTCTCTTACATCTCCTGTATTGGCAGGTGGCTTCTTTATCACTAGTGTTTTATATGAATTTTACCTGGGGGTAGGGAGAGCAGGGAGTTGTAATTAAACCAAGCAGATTCTACCCCCAGCTCTGCCACATGACCTTGAACAAACTCTGTGCCTCCATTCCCAGCAAAGAGTGAAAGCTCTAATCAGGGATATACTAGTTCGCATCTTGCAGGGCTATTGGGAACTTCACATGAGCTAATATTCCTGAAGTACTCTGAAAAAGTGTGCTGGTATATGGCGTGATGGTGAACGTGTGCCGTGATTCCTTCACACAGACCCTACCCTTGTTACACATGCAAACCAAGGCTTGTTCATGTGCACACAGTAAGTTCAGAAGCCAAGTCAGGAGGAGAACTCAGCTCTCATGGATTCAAAGTCCATGTTCTTCACCTGTCAACTGTCTGACCTGATCCCTGACCAGGAATCTTGACACCTCCAGGCCCGAGTCCCTAGCAGCAGCACAACTTATTTCTGGTGACTCCACACCTGGCTGGCTGTCAGGCCTGCCTGCAAGGCAGAAACGATAAAGTCACAACTGGTTTTGCTTCTTCCCCATAGAAAGCCTTGGCCTTGGCCACCCTAGGGGGACTTTACCCACCAGCAGTCTGGCAGTGACTCTGACCCAACAGAGAGCATTTCCCTTCTCCGTCCTCATGACCACAAGTCCCAGTCACAGACTGTCCTTCTTACTGTGAACATGGGAGGAATCATCGCTGTCTTATGATCAGCAGGGTTACCCAGAGGCTTCATCATCCCAGGAAGAGAGGGGCACGGACCCTCAGCTCTCCCCTTGAAACTTTCAACCCCCCTTTAGACTGGCCCTCATGTGCAGTCCCCTTTTCCCTGGTACAAAGTAACATCACAGGGTTTTTTCCCCATATCTGGTTCAGTCCCTATGTTTTCAACAACAACCTAGCTTACTCACATTCCCCAGTACCTGCCTTCCTCCCTTAAACAGAGAGAAATAAGTCTGCCTCCATCTACTGACAAGTCTAGAAATCCTTCCTGGGATTTCCCTGGCAGTTCAGTGGTTAAGACTCCGTGCTTCCAATGCAGGGGGCATGGGTCCAACTGCTGGTCAGGAAACTAAGATCCCACATGCCATGTGGCCAAAAAAACAACAATTATTTTTAAACAAACCAAAAAAATCAAATCCTTCCTGATTCCCTTGGTTCCCTCAAACAGCCAAGCCTGTGGGAATCCTGGGAGAAACCCTGGGATGTTTGCATGGACTCAAGCCCACTGGAGATTTCATATAAAATCAGGTCATCACAAGCCAATGAGGAAAACCATCCCACAGGAAGTGTCCCAATCCCAGACTCTTAGCTTCTGGACACAGAATAACCCGAGGAACTTGGCCTTCCTGTGCCCTGCTTCCCGCCTCCCTCATCAGCTTCCACAGCCAACGCCAGCTTCCCCCAGGACTGTGAGGTAAGCTCCAGGAAGCAGATCCAATCTGGCAGGTCTGAGATATAATGACCCTTCTTTGTGGCTGCCAACATTTGCACTCCAGAGAAACAAGTCTGCAGCCCACAGGGTCAGCCCTCGGATTACGTAGGCCAACCGGAAGGATGTTGGAAAGAGCCATCTTAAGCACACGTGGACACGCCTGGCAACAGCATTCACAGAACTCACCGATGCTTGCCCTGCTTTATTCACTCCCAAGGTCGCTGGATAGAAGATCACGGAGTCATTCACAACATGATGTTCAACACAGAGACACTTTCGAAGTACTCCTTCAAGACCACACAGAACAAGACTGAGTGGTGGGACAATGGCGTTCTCCCCCTCTGGATCACAGCCCAGAGACAGGTATCGCCAGAAACCCCAGGCTGACTTCCTGGGAAGTCACCTCTCATTCCTAGGCATGTTGGGGGCGGGGGGGTAGAAACTGTGTGGTCTTGAGCAGGGGTCTTAATCTCTCTAAGCACCTGTTTCCCTAAATGTGGCACAGGCATCATGATTCTGTGCTCAATTAATGGAGTTGGTGTAAGGATTAAATACAATGTGTACTTTATGCATATCTCAGCAAGTTTTAGCTGTTATGGATGGATAAGTCCCCATGAGGGCAGAGTCGGCATGATCTCGATTGTACCTCCAGGGTTCATAGGATCTGGACCCAGTCGCTCTTTAATAAATATCTCTTCTCTTGCCTCTGGCTTACGCATGAAAGTCCTTAGGAGAGAAGCTGACCACTCAATGCATGAAAAGTTCTAGTGAGAACATTCCCTTGAAAGTATTACTACCCCAGCGCCCATTCACTATTGCTCCGAAAAGGCAGAGATCAGTTGCACGTTGAACTCCAAGTCCCATGCCTAGCACCAGCTTTGTGTTTCTCTGTGAGCTTCCAAAGTCATCACTCCAGAACAGATCCTCCTCCTCTTCCCCCAAGACACCAGCCTTGGCTCCAAGCTTCCCTGGGTCCTGACCCTTCCTCTCTGTGCTCCCAGCACACACAGTGCACTCTACACGGCAAAGGGGTGTGACTGCAGCAGCTCAGAACGCAGGCTGTGGACTCTGACTCCCAGAGCAGGATCCAGCCAGCCCCACCCTTCTCCCGCAGCCTCACCTCGGGCAATGACCTCTGCTCTCTGCTTCATTTGTTCCCACCCTTAGAATGAAGGTTGTCCGAGTTCGTGCTTCAGAGGCTCACTGGGAGGACTAACTGTAATAACGCACGTGAGTTGCTTAGCGCTCACTGCTCGAAATGTATGAATGGAAGCTGAGGCATTTTAGCAGAACTTCAGCTGGTCACTAGAGCTTTAGGCCAAAACTATCCAATAGAACATTCTCTGATGATGGACATGTTCTATTCTGCATAGTCCAATACGGAAGCCAAGAGCCACAGGTGGTAATTGAGCCCTTGAAATGTGGCGAGTGAGACTGAGGGACTGAATGTTTAGTTGCGTTTCATTTTCATTAGTTTCCATTTAAATCTAGATACTACACAGGTGGGACTCCCATACAGGACAACACAGCTCTAGAAGAACCACAGGAGGCTGGCCACAACCCTTCTCTACCTCAGGTTCATTTTCTCCCCCTAATTGTTATGCTCTAGCTTCCTTCCCCAATCTGTCACATTTTTAAATTTTGAGGAATAGACCATGCAAATAAACTGTGTCCTTCCAATAAAAATAACATCCATAATAGTCACTATGTGCCGGGGGCTGATTTAAGAGCTTTACGTATATTAATTTATCACAACCCTGAAGTAATGGCAACCCATTCCAGTGTTCTTGCCCAGAGAATCCCAGGGACAGCAGATCCTGGTGGGCTGCCGTCTATGGGGTCGCAAAGAGTCAGACATGACTGCAGTGATTTAGCAGCAGCAGAGGTAGTGCTAAGGTTATGCCCCTTTAACAGATGAGTAAACTGAAGCACCAAGTGACACCATAACTTCTCAAAGTCACAAAACTAGTGAGAGGCAGGGCTGGGATTGGAACTCACTCTGGGTTCAGCAACTCTTTAACTCTCACCATGACATAATATTTCTTCTGTGGCCAAAGCATTTAGTCATGGACTTCAGAGTGATTCCTGTATCTGCCGGGCTGCTAAGAATGTCTGTATAGCCCTGATTAATTCACTATTCAAAACCCAGAGCCTCTCTTGCTACAGAATTTGTTCACCGGCATGAGGCTTCTGGTGGCATTCTCCCTTCCTGGCACTTTCTTATGCATGGTTTTTGTCTCCTTGTCATTTATTTGCAGGACTTTTTTCCTCCTGTTCAATTCATAATCAGAGTGCTTTTCCTCTTTGCTGAATTATAAGTGGCTGTGCAAAATGAGGATCTGGTGCAGGGCCAGACAGCTGACAACACACCACTTGCTTGGCAAGCAAATGTCAAGTTGGTGTATCGCATCCTGCCCAGGAAGGCCATTCAGCCAACTCCCTGAGGAGCTGGCACAAAATCTCCTGTAATCAGAGCAAACCTGTGGTCCCAGGTCAGCACCCCATCCCTAAAACAGGGTGACAAATGCCAAATGCCATTGGGTGGGCACATTTGCATTGCCAGGCGGGGTTGCAGGAGGGCAGCCTACCCTGTATCCATCACTGGAAAAATCCATTCCTCTTCTGAGTCTCTTCCAGGCAGACTCTGTGGATACTGATGCATTAACCTTTAATAGGACTAAAATGTTTTTCTTCAGTGACACTAACACTGCCAGAGGTCCATCAAGATTCATGAGAATCAGCATCTCTTGGCAGATGATGCCTGTGAGATGGGATTCTCAACCACCTTTGCATCCAATCTCCACAGTCCACAAGTATATCCTCACACCATCGGGACTTCCCTAATGGTCAGGCTGTGAATGGAGAGCCTTCACTGAAAGCAAGGTGGGACTTTTTTTTGGCCTGCACTGGGTCTTAGTTGCGGCATGCGTGATCTTCACTGCCGTGTGCAGGATCTGCGTTGAAGTATGCGGGATCTTTAGTTGCAGCATGCTGGATCTAGCTCCCTGACCAGAGATGGAACCCAGGTCCTCCTGCACTGGGAGTGTTAACCACTGGGCCACTGGGGAAGTTCCAGAGAGCAGGCTGGGATTTTAAACAAGCTTCTGGGATAACAGAACCTGATCAATGACTGAGGTATTTCACCAAGTTCAGAAGTCCTAATTCTCAGAGAAAGGCAGGCAGCTATAGCTGTGAGACCCAGGAAAGTGAAAGCGTTAGTCACTCAGTCGTGTCCAACTCTTTGTAACCCCATGGCTGTAGTCTGCCAGGTTCCTCTGTCCATGGGATTCTCCAGGCAAGAATACTGGAGTGGGTTGCCCTTCCGTTCTCCAGGGGATCTTCCTGACCCAGGGATCGAACCTGGGTCTCCTGTATTGCAGGTGGGTTCTTTACCACTGTACCACCTGAGAAGCCATGAAAACCTAGGGGCATGTTTCTCCTCTTATGGAGGAGACACAGAGAGTATTAAGATGTGAAATGGTGTGGGTGAGATACTCATGTCTGCCAAGAGTCTGTAACAGGACCATGGTAGGCTGCTACCAGGAGGGGATTTGGAGAGACGGTGGGGAGGGCAGCTAAGGTTCTCAGTGTCAGCCAGATCTCCTAGACAAAAGCTTCCAAACTTGGAAAAGCTGTGAGAAAGAGGGTGCCAGCAGTTTTTGCTTAGAAGAGCATTAATAGAAACATAATGCACCCCAGTACTGGTGCAAATTGTGTCTCCATCACGCACCATAAAGGTTCTAAGAATAATACTCTGACCTCCAAAAGGGCATGGGAGGGGGTAAAACACAGACTCTTGGCCCTCTCTATTCCTTCTGTTCAGTGACGCCTCCAGAACACAGAAGAGCAATGAAATCACTCAGAACCAACTTCTGATTTCAAATACTGGATTGGTCAAAAAGTTTGTTTGGGTTTTTCCATAAGATATTACAGAAAACCCAAATTTTTTGACCAACTCAATACATGAAGTCCATCTCTTTCCAGTCAGTCATTCTGGAGAACGTGTAACTAACTCCTTTCCCTAAACCACTAAACATACTCTCCACCAAAGTACAATGGGATGAACACTTCAGGGGCCTTCCTAAAACCTATACACCTTGGTGACATTAATTCTGTCCACTAAGAGAAGAGACAAGACAAAACACAAAACCAAACTAAAACTCCATCACTAATGATTGGTTCTGAAGAGTTGTGTGAAGTGCTTGTTGCTCAGTCGTGTCCAGCTCTTTGCGACCCTATGGCCTATAGTCTCCCAGGTTCCTCCGTTCATAGAATTCTCTAGACAAGAATACTGGAGTGGGTAGCCATTTCCTTTTCTAGGGGATCTTCCTGACCCAGGGATCGAACCCAGGTCTCCTGCACTGCAGGCAGATTCTTTAGCATCTGAGCCACCAGGGAAGCCCTGAAGAGTTCTGTAGATTCTATACAAAGCCCAACACTCAGGCTTTGGCCTAAGAAGTATCAACTCTTGTTTTAAAGCAGCAGCTTAAGAGTAATAGCCACACTGATGCAACAGTACACTAAGG
The DNA here is from genome assembly GCF_963930625.1 of Muntiacus reevesi. Taxonomy (NCBI): domain Eukaryota; kingdom Metazoa; phylum Chordata; class Mammalia; order Artiodactyla; family Cervidae; genus Muntiacus; species Muntiacus reevesi. Next base: position 183,426,691 of record NC_089250.1, on the reverse strand, counting down.
AAGAATAATGCACCTAATAAAACTAGCGATTTTCCAATTGCTATTGCTTCTGGAAACACTGATTATGCTAATTAAAGGGTAGAATAGTAAATACCCACTCTTTTGCATCCAATTAAGTGCTCAGATTGTTTCTCAGAAGTATTTGTTGAAAATAGCACTTTTGATTATCGTAGATCTCAAATAAACAGTCAAGTGTGTGTGTATGTGTGTGTGTGTATGCACATGCTACATATATATTTCTCTCTGGAGCTCATTTCACAAAGCATCATAAATCCTACAATCTCTATGGGACCAATGAGAAAAACCATAGCTTCCTAAGACTACAGTCTGGACACCTTTAAAGAAAGAGTATGTGTTAAGAACATAGCTCGAGAAAATAATTTCAAGTTGGGAACATCTGAGATTTAACAGGCAAATACCTAGGAACTTAACTAATGTGCAGTGCTGCCTAAGTCCCTCACAATGTCAATGTCAGCTTATTCTATATAATAAAATAGCCAAACTGTGTTCTACAAAACGTTAGAAGTTTCATCCTTCCAGTCAATCCATGCTTGAGAGAAAAGTCAATTTACACTTAGAGTTAAACAAACTACCATCACTAAAAACTGAGAATTATGTCTAATGCCAATCAGAAATGCAATAAATAAATATTAGAGGATTTGCAAGTTAAAGCAACCATAGAAATTCTATTATCAGAAAGGAAAATGTGTTACCTGTAGAGGTTACAAATAAGATACTAGAACCCGAAAAAGAAAGCATTTCTGAAACTATTTCCGTAAGTTAATCAAGAGAGAAGAAGGTGTGCTTTCTGCCCCTAAAAGGAGATGTGATTCATGTATTCATTCAGCATGTACTTAGTCAGCAGTCAGCACCTAAGTCTGAGCCAGGCCCGTCCTAGGTCCCAGGAAAAATGCATTCAACAAGAACAGCCACACTTTCTAGAGGAGGGAACTAGATAGTTTTCAAAGCAAGCAAAGTAAGGTAATTTCAGGTTGGGGAAAATGCTTTAGAGAAAATAAAACCGGATCCCAAAATAGGAAATGAATGCTGGAGGGCAGAAGGGACAATATTTCACCTATAGCTATGGACAGCAGAGTTTCTGGAACTGTGCAAAGTGCTTAGTGCTAGGACTTCTGTCTTGGGTCAAGCCTCCTAAAAGCAGAGCCTGAGGCAGGGATGCAGTGCATGTAAGACAGAGAGAGCTCTCAGGAGATGGGAGTAAGGAAAATTGACGTAGCGAGAGAAGGAGCTAAGCGAGATGTGGCCTCTGCTGAACACCAGCTTCAGCCTGATCCCCCAGGAGCACAGGAACATGAATTTCACCCCCATGTTATCCCACCCTGAAGCCAGGGAGCTGGCTTTATGTCCTGCTGCCGGTCACTGGCCGTGGGCTGCTGAGGATAAAGGAGCAGTAAAGGCTACCTACTCAGGTGAGGCAGGTCTGGCCACTTGGCAGAGGGATTTTTCCAGAACATGGAGGAATAGTGAGACATTAGCAGCCACCCTCACAGAAATGGATGTGGGTGCACAGGCCCAATAAGGGGATCTGGGTGGGGCTCCAATGACATCCCCTCCAACTTCCAAATAGCTTACCTGCTTCTCTCTCTCAAACGGTACATGGTAAGTTTGATATTATGCTTGGTTATACTTTTCTGCCCAGTTGTAGGCCACATAGCCATGACCCAGGTGCTAATATCCCACAATTTGTCCCATAATTTATTCTCTATACCAGATTGTCACCATTACACCAGCATCCTCTCCTGGCTCTACTAAAGCCATTGAACTGTAGAGAGTTTTTCAGAATATCTAAATCTTTGGTGATACAAGAAGAGTCCCAGTGCTTGCTTCGGCAGCACATATACTAAAATTAGAAAAGTCACAGAACAGCCCTCAAGTTAACAGCCAAGATGAAGGAAAATACTTGCTCCCCAAATAAGCAGGTCAGTCATTTACAGAACCAGAAATATATCAAGTGCCTACTATGTGCCCAGTCCTGGTCGAGGAGCTGCTTTACAACAACCTATTTAGTGAGATGGGTCCATCTTACTGTTAACTCATTGGCGAGTGTACATAAAACTATTTTCTTTTCCTAACAATTTTACCAGTCTTTGTCAAAAAACAAAAACACCTTTCTGCTGAGGAGCATTATCACTTGATATTTTCATGACTTTGAAATTACTTGTGTTGTTAACACAGCCTCATTTTCAGTCTGAAGACTCAGTTCTGCTCATGGTAAAACCTTCATCTAAGATCCGAGTCAAAGCTCTAATCCCCAGCATGCTCCCTACCCCACCACAGACTCTCTGGTGGCCCCAGCTGCCTGGAAAAGAAGGAATGTGACCCATGGTCCACTCTCTCGAGCCCCCACCCCACCCCTCTTTCCCCGATTTACCCACTGGAGACAAGGACAGGGAAGAGACAAGCAGCTCCTCCCATGACGGCTTTTAAGGAGGCCAGGGCTCTTTTTCTGTTGGCTATAATCTAGTGCCCTGCCTGGTTTCCCACAACATGACAGACAGGTGAAGGTGGCTGGGCCACTGACAACAGATTCAAGGTTAAGCAGCAACCCCTCGTCAGGCCTTGCAAGATTCAGCAGAATTTCAAGGATCACCCACCACCTTCCTCAGAGGTGAAGAATCCCACACTCCCTGCTGCAGCCATTCCTGCCATGACCAGTCTCAGCTTCCTTCTGCAGACTCCAACCATGGGGTCTACAGGCACATTTCAGTTCCACCTTCAATGCCCCTCAGGAGACAGAAACTGGAGGAAATAATCACTGCCCCTCTTCAGCTGACCGTGCAGTTGAGCCCAATGCTCTTCGTTCCTCTTCAGGAAGGATAAAAGTTGAGCTCACTGAATGCTTACCAATGTACTCTACGTGCATTTAGTCCCTGCAACCACCCCATGAGGTGGCGTTAACAACCCCACTTTACAGATGAGGTAACAGAGGTGGAGAGCATTTGGGTAACACACATCCAAATGAAAGAGAAAAGATAAACCCAGGCAATCCAGCAATAAGCACACCTTTAACTGTTCTGTTGTCTGCCTCTGGGTCTGGAATCAAGCAGACATCTGCACAGGGAATAAGATGACAGCCTCCGCTTTTGTAAACACCCCAAATTCAATAACATTAGAGATGAGGACAGCTAGGTAGATTCTTTCATCTCTAACAGCCCCAGAAGGAGTCCCCAGGTCTCTGACTCTGGCTGGGACACAGGCCCAAGGCTCAACCAACTGCTGTGGCCAGGGGACACAGTGTTCCCCGACTGGCAGCCCAGAGCCACACCCCACTTCCGGAGCCTGATGTGGAACCAACAAGAGCAGGGAGGAGAGCCTCCAGGGGACGTCAGGTGCTCCAAACCTGCAGACAGTGGAGTGGGCGCTGGGCAGGCAAACATTTACTGTCCACTGCACACATTGGACACACTGGGGAAGGCCTGTGGTGGCTTGTTAGGTCTAGAGGCAATGAAAAGAGTGCCTGCCAAGTGCCAAAACACAATGCCCAACACTTTATCTTAAAGCTACCTGGATTAATCCTCAAGAAAGTCCCATCAGCTTCTTGGCATTTTACAGGTAGAAATACTGAAGCACTACGAGATTAAAGAACTCACTCACCATCACCAGTTTAGAAAGTACCATTTCTCCTCCAATCTAAGGAACTTTTTTTCTTTCATTTTTCCATCCCAAATTGGAATGCATCTTCCAGTCACTGAAGTGTCAGCGGTTTTACTGGCAGCATTTTTCTTCGTAGAAGTGCATAAAATAAGGGCACATCTCACAATTATCAGTGTTTTAGATTCCAGGAGATCCTGGTGATGCCAGGAATGAAGCCCAACCCCATCTGCCTCCAAACATGGGCCCACATGTTTTCTATGCATGTTTCTGGACTGGGACAGGGCTGCCAACATGCTGGGCTTTGCACATGATGAGCAACACAGGAGAAACGGCTCTAACAGGCTTTTATTCTTGTACTTGCAGGGGAGGAAAACAGCGTCCTTCCACTATCCCGGGGGAGGTGCCAAGTACCAAGGGGAGGCTGTCCAGAGGTCCCTGGTGGAGTCATACACCCACCCAAACGGTAACGAGACAGAGTGGAGACAGAACATCGACATCGTCATGAACTGGTTCACCAAGGAAGACTTTGACTTTGTGACCCTGTACTATGGAGAGCCAGATAGCGTAGGACACCTCTATGGACCTGACACGGAGAAAAGGAGGGCAATGATTCAGCAAATCGACAGAACCATCGGATACCTATTGGAAGCTATTGGGAGGCACAGCTTGACTGAGCACCTCAATGTCATCATCACGTCAGACCATGGCATGACCACCATGAAAAAGAAGCCCAACATCACCGAGATCCTCCTGAGCAACTACATCAGCTTCAAGGACTTGGTCCAGTTTGACATCGTGGACTATGGCGGCTTTGGGATGCTCCTGCCCAAACTGGGGCAAGAGGAAGCCGTTTACCAAGCACTGAAGAATGCTCATCCTCACCTCAATGTGTACAAGAAGGAAGAATTTCCAGAACGCTTCCATTTTGCCAAACATGAGCGGGTCCTGCCGATCGTGATGTACGCCGACTCTGGTTATAGCATCAGCGGGGTGAGTGGATTCTAAAATAGAGTCCATCTTGGATCTGGAAGGCAGCCAATAGGGAAGGACTGTTCTGAAAAAAATTAAAACATAAGTGTATGCATGATGAGTTAGTTGTAACCCACTGTTTTCTGAGTGTTCCCCACCTCCCCACATCCCACCCTACCCACCCTGCTCCATGTTACCATTATGCAACAATAATGATATATATCTCTGGCCAAGGTTGTGTCTAGGGCTGTGTTAAAAATTTAACATTAATTATTTCATGTTTGGGCTTCCCTGGTTGCTCAGTGATCTACCTCAATGCAGGAATCATAGGAGATGTGGGTTTGATTCCTGGAGGAGAAAATGGCAAACTGCTTCAGTATTCTTGCCTAGAGAATCCCATGGACACAGAAGCCTGGCAGGCTATAGTCCGTAGGACTATTAAAAAGTCAGAAACAACTGAGCGACTGAGCACGCACACACAAACACATTTTATTTTTGTTTTCCTAACAGAGAAGGCAATGGCAACCCACTCCAGTACTCCTGCCTGGAAAAATCCCATGGACAGAGGAGCCTGGTAGGCTGCAGTCCATGGGGTCACTAAGAGTCGGACACGACTGAGCAACTTCACTTTCACTTTTCACTTTCATGCATTGAAGAAGGAAATGGCAACCCACTCCAGTGTTCTTGCCTGGAGAATCCCAGGGACGGGGGAGCCTTGTGGGCTGCCATCTATAGGGTCACACAGAGTCAGACACGACTAAAGCGACTTAGCAGCAGCAGCAGCAACAACCCTAAAGGTTAATTCTCTTATCTTTCCTTTATAATGAGGAAGAAACCAAAGCTGAAGAGGAGTGATTTGGTATTAGAAATGTTAAGGCTGATGTACAAACCCAAGCCTATGTGCTGGATTATTATGCACAGATTAACAAGAAATTAACAGCCCTCCGCCCCAAAAAAAACCACCTTCTAGTTCCCATTTGAATATAGTCAAAAGAAAAAAGGCAATCCTGATCACATAAAAATTTATACACAGATGCCCATGGCAGCATTATTCATAATAAACAAAAGGTGGAAACAACCAAAATGCCCATAAACTGATGAATGGATAAACAAAACAGGGTCTAGCCATACAGTGGAATACTATGTAGCCATTAAAAGGAAATGAAGTACTGATAACACGTTATCATTTGAATGAACCTTGAGAACATAAGGCTCAGTGAAAGAAGTCAAATAGGAGAGACCACATATTGTATGATTCCATTTTTTTTTTAGAATTTTTTAATTTTTTTTCTTTTTTTTTCCATTTATTTTTATTAGTTGGAGGCTAATTACTTTACAATATTGTAGTGGTTTTTGCCATACATTGACATGAATCAGCCATGGATTTACATGTATTCCCCATCCCGATCCCCCCTCCCACCTCCCTCTCCACCCGATCCCTGTGGGTCTTCCCAACGCACCAGCCCCGAGCACTTGTCTCATGCACCCAACCTGGGCTGGTGATCTGTTTCACCCTTGATAATACACATGTTTCGATGCTGTTCTCTCGAAACATCCCACCCTCGCCTTCTCCCACAGAGTCCAAAACTCTGTTCTGTACATCTGTGTCTCTTTTTCTGTTTTGCATATATGGTTATCGCTACCATCTTTCTAAATTTCATATATATGCGTTAGTACACTGTATAGGTCTTTATCTTTCTGGCTTACTTCACTCTGTATAATGGGCTCCAGTTTCATCCATCTCATTAGAACTGATTCAAATGAATTCTTTTTAATGGCTGATTAATATTCCATGGTGTATATGTACCACAGCTTCCTTATCCATTCGTCTGCTGATGGACATGTATGATTCCACTTAAATGAAATGTCCAGAATACACAAATCTATAGATACGGAGCATAGATTGGTGGTTGTCTACAACCAAGGGAAGTTGTAGGGAGATTGGGGAGTAACTGCTGAAGGGTATAGGCTTTCTTTTTGGGGTGATGGAAGTATTCTAAAATTTATTGTGATGATAGTTTCACAACTCTGTGAATATACTAGATATCATTGAATTGTATACTTCAAATGGATACATTGCATTGTATATGAATTATATCTCAACACAGTTGTTAAGAAAAAAATAAGAAGCCTAAAGAAGAAAATACCAAAATCAATGCTAATTGTGAGACATACATGAGGTCTTTTTTTTTAAACTACCAATCAATAATTCATGACAGAACAAAGTTTAAGTGATGCTTCAATATCACATGACAGAAGACCATCTCAGGTACAACCTGAAGAATCTTTGTCTAAGGCTGTGAACGGAAGCCAAACATCATAATTATGCTTGCAATCTGTATACTCTTAGGTTGCTGAAAGTCTAGAGTATAACAGGTGTGGGAAAGCTCATAAGGTTATTGTTTAATATTGGTGGAAACATTTACAGTAAAATATAAAACTTAATTGGTATTTTGTAAGCCCCCACATGGCCTGGAGCAAAGGCCCTGCCAAGAAGTTTACATAGCACTGACCTCTTTGTAAACCTGGTTAATGATGTCACAGTTTGAGAGGGACGATAAGACATTTAAATGAACAGTCATATTCCCAGCATGACCAACCAGATAGTTTGAGGGATGGGATGCAGTGATCAGTTTAATCTTCTGGCAAACTGTCTGTTAGAAAATCTTTTGTGTCTCAATGCTCTAAATTGAGCATATTCCCACCCACCTGCCTGCCTTGATGTGCAGAGCAGAGTGGGTGTGACTCTTCTCTCTTAGGATTAGGGAGCTTGCAAAGAACATGAGGCCATTCCTGGGATCACTTAACTGTTCTTAACAGGCTGCCCTATGGCATCAAGTTCTTCCCAGGTGGTGCAGTGGTAAAGAATCCGCCTGCCAATGCAGGAGACACAAGACATGGATTTGGTCCCTGGGTGGAGAAGATTTCCTAGAGTAGGAAATGGCAACCCTGCTCCAGTATTCTTGCCTGGGAAATCCCATGGACAGAGGAGCCTGGAGGGCTACAGTCCATGGGGTTGCAGAGTTGGACATAACTGAGTGACTGAGCACCAGAGCACAGCATGGCCTCAAATGCCTTTGGACTGGTTTCTTTAGCCAGGTGAGGGAGCCTTAGCTGAGCAGACAGGAAGCAAGACAACCAATAGACCAACCTTTCAGTACACAGAGACCACATGTCTGACACGCCAGAGTATCTGCTGGTCCTCAGAAAATAAGAAAATACAAACAGTGCTGTGGTGTGACTGATGCTTTGTCACTTGAAAGGGGTCAGACAAAAGTCTATCTAGTACTCATTAAACAATTACCTACAGTCCTGATACCCTCCTCTTTAATCCTCCTCTTCCCCCACTCCCAAAAAATATATATACACAATTTTGTGCCATAAGCAACAATATACCTGAGGACTTTCCTGTTGGTTCAGTGGCTAAGACTCTGAGCTCCCGATGCAGGGGGCCCAAACTCAATCCTCGATCCCACAAGCCCCAACTAGGAGTGTGCCACAACTAAGACCTGGCGAAGCTAAATAAATAAATAAATATTTTTGAAAAAGAAAATAAATGCTCCTAGCTATAGAACCAGTCTGGGTTCAAATACCTACTCCAGCATTGGCTACTTCATGACTCAGGATAGTTTATTCATCTGTAAAATGGCAGTGATGAGGATAGAGCCTTCATTTTATAAAACATTCAGAACAGTTCATGGTGCACAGTGAGCCCTCTATAATTGAGTCTGTTAGGACTGTCAGTATTACTATCTTATTACTGCTTCTAACAGGTGTGATTTTCTTTGAAAAAGAAAGTGTTAGTCACTCAGTAGTGTCTGACTCCTTGTGACCCCACACACCAGTCTCCTCTGTCCACAGAATTCTCCAGGCAAGAATACTGGAGTGGGTTGCCATTTCCCACTCCAGGGTATCTTCCTGACCCAGGGACTGAACCCAGGAATCCCGAATTGTGGGCAGCTTCTTTACCATCTGAGCCACCAGGGAAGTTGTGAGCTTTATTCTCTTCCTTAAAGATCTTCCATTCCTACTCCTCTCTGCCACTGCAGAGAGCAGTGTCCTTCCTTGTCATTTAAGTGCTCAAAGATTTCCTGGATCTAACAACTATGGAATTAATTAAGGGAAAACTTTCTTTCAGAGGACTGGAATCTTAAATGACTGTTTCGTTGTTATTATTTTTCAGCGATTTATACTATATTTCAACAAAGGAGATCACGGTTTTGATAATGTCTACATGGACATGAAGACCATATTCAGAGCTTTCGGGCCTGACTTCAAGAAGAACCACCTGGCCGAGCCTTTTGACAGCATCCACATCTACCCCCTCATGTGTAAGCTCCTGGGGGTCACCCCTGAGCCCCACAACGGCTCCCTGGCAGTCACCCAGGAAATGCTGGTAGACACTTACGACCCGCACACAGGTAAGACACAAAAGCCACCGCCAAGAGACTGGTAGTGTGGTCTGTTCTGTCCTGAGAGAGAAAAGATTCAAAAAGGGGTTTTCTGAATGAGGGAAACATCAAGCAGAACAATCCTGTTTCCTGGCAGCTTCAGTGCCCCCAGCACAAGATTATCAGCAGCAGCTGTGAACAGGTAGCATATGAAGGAGGAAATCCCTCACTGTGTTGGTGACATTTTATACAGTGCCCATGGGGCAAAAAGGAAGGCTCTCCATAGAGGAAATCAGGCAATAATCCTTCTGAGCCTCAGAAAGCATGTAGAGTCAGCCTTCCCTCCACCAGATACCCCTTGTAGATTCTGAAAAGCAGCCTTCCGTCAGCAACTCTGTGCATGCTGGTGCCCAGAGGAAAGCTGCTCACAGGAGAGGAACAAAGCTTTAGCGCTCTTCTCATGGCTAGACATGGGGGGCGGGGGTTCCTGTAAATGAGGTTGAGAATCCTTAAGACTTCAAAAAACTAAATCTCGGTGATATAAAGGAAGAAAGGAAGCATCTCTGGGAATTCAGCTGTTTACAAACACTCACCAGCATTTCTTCTGTGGGGAGACTCAGTGCCCAGTGATTTATCAGATGCTTAGAGCAACCACACTCAATCGAAATGGAGTACAAGGAACAGCTCCCTGTACTCTTCCCTTCTACCAAGCCACTACCCACAGTCTTCCCTGGTGGCTCAGCCAGTAAAGAATCTGCCCACAATGTGGGAGACCTGGGTTTGGTCCCTGGGTTGGGAAGATTCCCTGGAGATGGAAATAGTTACCCACTCCAGTATTCTTGCCTGGAGAATACCATGGACAGAGAAGCCTTGCAGACTACAGTCCATGGGGGTCACAGAGTCGGGGACACAACTGAGCAACTAAAAACTAGACCCACAACCTTCATGTGAATTTACTAGAAACAGGATGTTCTGCAGAAAACTAAATGAATGGCAATTCTCTAAGTTATTGAGAATTTCTTTTTAAGTGTTAGAATTTTGCTACAACCCTTTGGCCCCTACACCTGCCCCATACGTAATCCTGGGAGGCTGGGGTGAGGTGTATTTGATCATCTGTTATTGATAAGCAGGACATCCCACCGACTGATTTTCAGCGAATTGGCTTTTAGCAAATTGGTCATTTGGCAAAGTGGTCGTTAGGCAAATGGGTCATTTGGCGAATAGGTCATTTAGTAAATCGGCTTTCAATGACTTGCCCTATGAGATTTCTCTACAGTGAGCACTTTCTTGGGTTAAATGTACATTTCGTTTCCATAATTAATATTCACCAGTGCCTGGATAGGAAACTTCCCAGAGACCCAGGAGCAGCCTCTTAATCAGATCATTTAAAAAACATCTGATTTTTTATTAACAGGAGCAGAGATGAAGAGGGCATCTGCTCTCCAAAATACAGCGATCGGTCTCACAGTTGTCACAGGAGTCCTTGTGGTTCTGTTTGTCGCTGGTGTGACATTCACAGTCTTTTGTCGGAAAAAGACGTGAGTAGTCTGAGAGTTTTCTGTGGTTGATCAGTTCACACTGTAATAACCCATTTCAACCACTTTCTGAGTGTGTTGGGGTCCAACACTTGAGGACCCAGCAACCAGGGATATCTTTGTGAACTTGCAGTCTGGGCAGTGATACAGAGACCAGGACTCAGGAGAGCCCCCAGCTTGGTTTGATCTCAAAAATCTTGATATGTAACAAAGGCCCCATTTTCACTTTGCATTGGGCACCAAAAACTACATTTCAGTTGCATTCGTTTCCCAGCACTGCCATAACAAAGCACCACATACTGGGGTGGCTTACAACAATAGAAACTTGTCTCGTGGAACTGGAGGCTAGAAGTATGAGATCAAGGTATTCACTTGATCCCTCTGAAATGTGTAGGGGAGAAGTCTTCCTGGCTTCTACTAGCTTCTGGTGGTTGCCAGCAATCCTTGGCATTCCTTGGCTTGTAGACACAATCTCTGCGTCCACCATCACATGGGCAACTTCGCTCTGAATCTCTGTCTTCACATGGCATTCTCTCCTCTTAAAGGGACACCAATCATGGAATTCACAGCCGCCTGTATTTCAGTATGATCTCCTCCTAACTTAATTACACCTGCAGAGACCCTGTTTCCAAATGAGGTCATGTTCCTAAGTACCAGGGGTCATGACTTCCAACACATCCTTTTGGGGGAACACAGTTCAACCTGTAACACTGGTCCTGCCATCAACAAAAGCACTCAGTGGCCCAGATACACTGCTTTCTACATCTCCATAGTTACATCAGAAGACTGAGCCTCTCACATCCCTTGTGACACTCAATCCTGACCATGCCTCTGCTTTCAAAGAGCTCCTGTCTCAACAACATGGAGGCCTCCTGAACACCATAAACAGCCTAAGGAAAGTCAGAACTTTACTTAACCTTAACTCCATTACAAAGCCCACATTTAATGTAATTTATATTTGAACTATAAAATTTTCCTATAAGTTGAAACATGACCTATAAAAGTCTCTATACCCTGAAGCAACATTTTAGAAAGAAATCAATTGGTCCTTTTCTGCAGAAACCATTAGCCATGGAAGAGAGGAAAAACCTCAAGGTACTGATTGAATGGCCATTCCCACAGCATAATTTCTAAAAGATAACCATTTCATATAGTTAAAATGTATTAGTTTTTCATCATCCACCATCACCATCACCATCATTATTAAAGAAAGCCTCAAATCCAGAAGTTGAATCTTTACTATGTGCATATATGCATGTCTTCTGCCACTGAAAGGACTGTTTAGATATACCCTAAAGCTTCTCTCCACATCAATACCACTGGAATTTTCACTTTCTATGTTAAATAGCAGTCCTAATCTTCACTAACACCTGAACACACCACATCTGTGGGGTCCATGGGCCATTACAAATCCCTTCAATGCCTTGATCCTTCCAAGTTCAGGTGCGAGATATATTACCTATGACCTTTGTCCCTCCCAAGAGCCCACACACAAAGATAAAAGTATCGTCTGTGTGCAGGTCAGTGGTGTGGCCCACTCAGGGCCTTCTGCAATCTGCCTCCCATCTATGGCATCAGGAAGGCTAGACAAGCCTAGACTTATTAATATCTTAGTATAATATCATGCAGCATCACTTACTTTGGTATTGACCCTGTATGCCCTTTGGTTCCTCAGAGGAAAGGTAATTAATAGCTATTATATGTGTTAATAGAAAGCTTGGTATTCATGAGTTTGACCCATTCCCATTGGTTTCCACTCTCCACTGCAGGCAGAGAGCTGACCAAAACAGCACAAGTAAGCCAGTACACCTGACCGAGCTCTAACATCGTTCCTTCAGGACCAAGATCCAACTATATCTTACATCAGATGTTTCTACCCCAGGATGCTGTGACTCAGAGGATTTATGCAACATCTCAGACCCAGAAACCTTTAATTCCTTGTAAAAACACAGCAATAACCACAGTTCACACTCTTTACTTTAATCAACTGTTGATGGAATAAAAGACAATTTTTGTCAGATCCTGTGCTCACTTGGTTCTTGTAGAAGAACAGATATAAGAGAACAAATGCACTCAATTAGAATTAATTTTCCCCTCTTGTTCTCATAGCTGAGCAGGGCTCAAGTGTTTCTCATCTGAAAGGGGTAATAAGACTCATCTGTCCCCATCAACTGCATTGTGCAAGCATATTTAACAAATTAGCTCCCAAGATGCTTCCAAATAGAGTTATTTCAAGAGATTTATGAAGGTAAACTTATTAGACTCTGAACACAGTTCAAACTCCAGGGGCAGCACCAGTGCCTTTCACTGTCCTGCTTTTTACTCAAGACGTAATAAGGTCAAATGGAAGTAACTTTTTTTCTTTTCTTCCCCATCCCCATCTGTGTACCATTCTGACTCTTCTTCCAGATTCCTTTCCCTGCAGAGTCAAAGCTTCCACTGTAAGCCCTAATAGTTCCATGTGCTCACTGGCACTGTATATATTGCCATTGTGCTTCTATATTTATTTGTGTGATAATTAGTTCAATACCTATTTCCCCCATGTAACCCTGAGCCTCTGGAGGGAAGGGAACCACTCCTGGTTCTTCTTACTGTTGCATCCTCAGTGCCTGATAGTACCAGGTACATGAAGTGAGGCATTAGTTGCTCAGTCGTGTCCAACTCTTTGTGACACCATTGACTGTAGCCTGCCAGGCTCTTCTGTTCATGGAATTCTCCAGGCAAGAATAATGGAGTGGGTTGCCATTCCCTTCTCCAGGGGATCTTCCCAACCCAGGAATCGAACCCGGGTCTCCTGCATTATAGGCAGATTCTTTACTACTAAAACACCAGGGAAGCCCTACCAGGAACGTAGTTTATGCTTAAAAAGTATCTGGTGAACTCTGTGGGTTAGAGACAGACCCTAATTGGGATATGGGGAAGCAAGGGTTCCTATCTGTGTTGGGAGAAATCAATGAAATCAGAGTAATCATGGTTAGACCCATCACACCTATGGTCTGCCTTCACTGTTCATTTTATTTGTTGCTACAAATGACTTTCACGTCCCCCCAAGCCTAAACAATAAGATGTTCACCCAAGTTGTTTTCCAGGAAGTTGGAGTCAGCTGTGTCTAGTTCTAGCCGGTTAAGACTGATTAGGACCACCAACCCTCCAACTGGGCACGCGGGAGCTTGGTGACCTTTGACGTCAAAGGGTCAAAAACTCCATCAGAACCTGCTGTTTTCTGAACAATGGTCTCATGAAGAAGCCTATTAGTTGCCCCTGCATGAAACAACTATGACCTCACCTTTTACTTATTTCCAATCACCTCACTCCATGCCCACCTTGGTGCCAGACCACCCTGCTTCTTTAGCCCATAAACACCCCACAACCCCTTGCCCGCCTGTCCACAGGGAGGCAGGTTTGATGTTTGTTTCCTCGTGAGTGGCTGCTCATGAATAAATCCCTTCTCTGCCTCAAACTTCAGCGTCTCAGCATCTGGCAAATGAATCTGGTTGGGTAATGAGGCAAGCCTCCTAGCTGCACCCAGGCAGCCAGGGCCTCCTCATCCCTCTCCCACCCTCAGAAGTATGGCCTGCCCATGGTTCCCACAGTAGAAGCTGTTTCAGGAATGCAGCCTTGAGAGAGCGAGGCGCTGAGGAGACACTGGACCGTGTGCTGACTGGACCCTGTGAAGGCCTCAACATACACTGTTAGGGTTCTGCCAGGAGGCTGTGAGGGTCTATTCACCTTGGGTGCCCAACACAAGCCTCTTAAGCAAGCTCCCTCACGTATTAAAACTGCCACCGACCAACCTGGAGGGGCCTGCTGTTCTCCTCGGTCTCTCCTCGCCCTCCGTGTACGGGGCAGGACTGAGGTAAAGATGCAAACCAACACCTTCACCTCAGCGCCCTTGGCCAAGGAGAGAAAGGGCAGCGGCGGGCTGGGCCCACAGGCCCTGAGGCGACCCTCGCACCCGAGGCTGGGCTTGAGGCCACAGTCCCAGAGGAGTCGGGGGAGGGCTAGGATAAGGCTCAAGGGACGACGCTCCTGCCCGTAGGGGCCTTGCCAAAAAGACGGTCGAAAAAGTTCTAGAACAACGAGAAGGATTACCTGGCCCTCAGCCTGACTGAACGCTCTCCCGGGAGCCCTCGGTGCCCCGCCCAGCGAAACTTGGCGCCAAAGTCTGACACCGCCCTCATCGAAGCCATGGCCCCGCCCCCTTCCGCCGTGGCCCCACCTCCAAGGCCCAGAGCCCGCCTCCAACTTCCCCCTCGACGCCCCGCCCACCACCGCACGAACCACCTGCTGAACTGCACCGCCTCCTGAACAGGCTCCTTCCTTAAGCCCCGCCTCCTGAGCTCTGCGCCCCGCCTCCCAGGGCCCGAGCGGCTCTTGGCCCCGCCCCGAGCCCCACCCCGGCCCCGCGCACCGCCTCGGGCCGCCTCGAATCACAACCCTGCTCCCGCCTAGTCTCCGGGGCAACGCCGCGGCCCCGCCCCACCATGGCGCCGGAGGAGAGAGCGGATGCCGCGCGCCTGCTGCGGGGTTTCGAGCGCCGCTTCTTGGCGGCGCGCGCACTGCGCTCCTTCCCCTGGCAGGTGGGCGGCAAGGGGCTCGGAAGGTGGGTGGGGAGCGCCGGGGGTTCGCGGTGAGCGGGGCTGCGGACTCACACCCCCGCCCTCTCTGCCACGTGATGGCCTCTGCTACCTCGCTGGTCTGAGCAGCACGTCCGGTCCCCCGGGATCGCGGGGGCCTCGCGGGCTGGCGGCGAGGAGGCAGGTGCTCCACCGGTGCGCCCTTGGGCGCACCCTGCTCTCAGCCCTCAGCACCGTCTTCCCCTGGACCCTCGCCGCCCTTCACCGGCCTTTGCAAACGGCCCCACGAATTGGAGGAATGTGAGATTTCCTCCCAGCTCTCCTTTTCTTTGGGTTTTTTAGGGTCATGGACAGTTGGGTAAAAAAAAGGTTTTTTAGCCTGTTATCCTAGCCATTGGGTAACAGCTGCTGCTGCTCGTTTAAGCAGCCAGCATGCTCAGGACAGCGGGAGATCACGCTGTGTTGAGTTCAGTGACCAGGTCACAGGCCCTCTCGGGCCTCAGCTTTTCATGTGTATCAGCAGCTTTGGACAGGTCCTCTCAGAGGCAGCTGATGGACGAGGCAGGGAGGTACAAAACAGTCCCGAAGAGAGACAGAAGAGCTCACCTCCTTGCACTAGGGACCTGCCATTTGCACACAGGCTCAGGGCCGGGGTAGCAGCTTTATTCTGCCAAGGCAGGGGCTCTAATGACACTGCATCCTTCATAGTTTACGTGTGGTGAGCTCACTGGGATGACTCAGTTTGGACACAGAACCCTCCCCAGGTCTGCCCCGTCTTAAGAGGGGAGATCAGTATCTGTTCTTTCACTGACATAAATCATTTGGCATCCTAGGAGATCATTTCCCGTCAGAAAGGAATATGTCCATTTTTTAACCCAAAATTTAAACCTTCATAACAGCATCTGTGAGGCCCATGCGTATCGCCTATAATTGTTTACGTGAAATGAGTGCTTACTCTTCACCAGGCCTATGCTAAGTGCTGGCATAGGCTCACCCACAGCACCCATGTGGTGGGGACTATTGCTGTCATTGGTTTGACTAGAAAAGTCAGAGCTCAGATCTGGGAGACAGCCTGCCAGCTCTGAATCCTCGGCCGACACCCCACAAGCCGTGTGACCCTGGGCAAGTGACTTTGTCTCTCTGTACCTTCATATTTTTATTAGTAAAATGGGGTTATAATGATATAACCTCATAGGACTGTTGTCATGATTACATGAATATGTGGGCGGGGGGGGGGGGGGGTTGTTTGTTTTTTGGCCTCATCACCAGCAGGCAGGATCTTAGTTCTCTGACCAGGGGTCAAACCCGTGCCCTCTGCAGTGGAAGCTTGGATTCTTAACCATTGGACCACCAGGGAAGTCCCAGGATTACATGAATATGGGTTAGCTCGTATTTTCATTCTGTCACCACATGTTTACAGAATGCCTTGCATGAGCCAGGCACCAGGCTCAGCAGTGTACAGACAAGGCCCTGCCCAGATGGGAGAGCCAGAGGATAAACAAGTAAATGAATAAGCAAGAGAGCACGGGGAGATGACAGTGGCTGTAAAGTCAATAAAACAGAAATGTATCAAATTGGGGGTCAGGAAGGCCTTCCAAGGAGGTGACGCAGGAGCTGGGACCTGCGGAGTAAAGCAGTCCGCCTGCCGTGGGGAGGTCTTGGGGAGCCCGTCAGGTGTTAAGACCATGGCTCCCCCCGTAATTCCTGGCTGACTAGTTCAGCCACAGAGCTGGTCTGTGAGACCCAGGTGAGACTAAGCTGCCACGGCTAATGCAGACCAGCAGCCTGTCTTCTGACATTTTCTGTGACTCATCCAGGTGTAACCCAGGACTTCTCAAGGTCAGGCTTTCAGCTGCCTGTGGCTTCTGCATCATTTGGCCCCAGGTCCCTGGGGAGAGATCACTTAGCACTTTGCCAACATGTCCTATTGCATGTTTAATGTTCCTGCGATAATGCCCTTGAGATTTCTCTCTCTTAACCACCTCTCTCTCTTTGGATAGAGCCTAGAAGAGAAACTAAGGGACTCGTCAGGCTCTGAGCTGCTGCTGGATATTTTGCAGAAGGTAAGAATCACAGAATCCCTGGAACGCATCACTGGCCTGATTTCCCCGTAAAGAGGTAACAGAAGCACCCTGGGTGCGCGTGTATCCTTTAAAAAGAAAGACATTACATCTGGCGTGAGCGCCTCAGACAACTCAGGCTCTTTTGTTTTCTTAGATAAAGACATCAGAATACACAATACGCTGCATGAGAGGAGGGAATCTGGGGGATGTTTTTTAAAAGCGTCCACAGAGGAAATGGGGATGACAGCTGTAGGTACATCTAGTCTTTGCTCGCTGCTCAGAGACTTTCTTCTTTACTTTTAAAGGCAAAATAAGCAGTCTTGTCCACCGGGTCTTTTTCTAGTTGTGGGTGGGCCCCTGCTTTTTGGAGTTGGGGTTTGGACATACTAAGGGGTATAACAGAACACAACACTCTGCATGGTTTATAAACAACAGGAATTTCTCTCTGTCAGTTCTGAAGGCTGGGAGGTCCAAGATCAAGACGCCAGCAGATTCAGTGTCTTTTCAGGGCCCACATCCTCATTCATGGAGGGCTGTCTTCTTGCCATGTCCTCACATGGCTCAGGGGGCAGAGGGAACTCTCTGAGGTCTCTTTTAAAAGAGCACTAGTTCCACTTATGGAGTCTTTACCCTTATAACATAATCACACCCCAAAGGCCCCTCGTGATAGCATCACCTTGGGTATTAGAGTCAACATGTCAATTTGGGGTAGACACAAATATTCGGTCTATAGCAGGGTGTTAGCTTGGGCCCATATGCTCCATGTTCCTGCCCAGAAAGAGCATTAGAAACACTGCCGTGGTCTGTGCCAGCATTGTCGTTCAGTCACTCAGTTGTGTCCAACTCTTTGCAGCTGCATGGACTGCAGCACACCAGACTTCTCTGTCCTCCAGTATCTCCTGGAGTTTGCTGAAATTCATGTTCATTGAGTCGGTGATGCCATCCAACCATCTCATCCTCTGTCATCCCCTTCTCCTCCCGCCTTCAGTCTTTCCCAGGATCAGGGTCTTTTCCGATGAGCCGGCTTTTCACATCAGGTGGCCAAAGTATTGGAGCTTCAGCTTCAACGTCAATCCTTTCAGTGAATATTCGGGATTGATTTCCTTTAGGATTGACTGGTTTGATCTCCTTCTGCCACTGTAGTGGAGAAATATTTTTAGGAAAGGGCTGATATCTTAAACTCTTTCAGTTGCATGAGGATCACCCAGGGCCAGAAATCCAGGGATCGGGTAACTGGGGTTTGCCCTGTATTCACTCGAAGCCCGTGGAAGACTTAAGACGAAGTCTCACCTGCAACCCAAACTGTGTTCCTTCTCACAGACCGTGAAGCACCCTCTGTGCATGAAGCACCCACCATCAGTGAAGTATGTCCGGAGCTTTCTCTCCGAGCTCATCAGAAAGGTCAGTGACAGGCACTGTCCACCCAGTAGGCAACGTCTGGGACCCAGCCGGCTCTTCAGAGGTGGACTTAGCCTGTTGCAGCTCAGATCCACCCCGTTCTCTTTTCCTGCTCTGCAGACGCCCGTAGAGCAGGGGGCTCCCTGGGCAGCTACTCCCAGCGGGCTTCCATCAGTGAGACACTGTGGAGAGTGGGAGGAAGGGAGAGGCCAGGGTCCTTCCTGTCTGCTTCCAGGGGTCTCTAGCAGTGGCAGCATCTCCTCTGTGGTCCTGGTTCCCCCCGCCCCACGGAACCTTCGCAGTCCTACCCAGGCAGCCCCTGAGTGTGGGAAACCCCACCTGCTCCCAGCTGCCCTACACCACACCTCACCTAACCCTCTCAGAGGTCCCCCCAGCTCCCCCCAACCAAGTGACCTATATTCAGTCAATCACATCCCAAATCTCCCCTCCAAATGTGGTAAAAATCCTCCAGCCATTTTTACAAGTCAGAGTAAAAGCGAAGAGGTGGAACCTTGGTTTGAATCACAAGGGTCGACTTAACCCTCCCGCGAATGCTCTCTCCCTGCCCGCCCCCAGCACGAGGCTGCCCACACAGAGCCATCGGATGAGCTGTACCAGGCGCTGGCGGAGGTCCTGACGGCCGAGGAGCCCACCCACTACCACCGGAGCTATCTGCTGGTAGGAGACGTGCACCCTCCACACACAGTTAATTCAGGGTCCCGTCAGCCTCGTGTGGGTTCAGTCCCTGACTCTTCTGCTCTGTGGTCTTAGACGAGGTCAGTTAACCTTCCTGGGCCTTCGTTTCCCCACGTGTAAACCAAGCCTTTCCGAAGATATCACCTGTCTTATTGAGTACCTGGGGTTAAATTAAGTAACACACGTGAATTGCACAGCAGCGACCTGGTGCTCAGACTTCAGTAAATATTTGATGGATAGATGTGGGCTTCCCAGGTATCTCAGTGGTAAAGAACGCGCCTGCCAGTGCAGGGGACATAAGAGACACACGTTTGATTCCTGGGTCAGGAAGATACCCTGGAGGAGGGCATGATAACCCACTCCAGTATTCTTGCCTGAAGAATCCCGTGGACAGAGGAGCCTGGTGGGCTACAGTCCATGGGGTCACAAAGAGTCAGACACAACTGAAGCAACGTAGCATGCATACATTCCTACTACTTTTGCAGGACGGCAGTCTTTTCCTGCTGTCCACTGCCACCATCACCAGCCTGATAAATGCTGTGGCCTCCTGGCTGGTCATCTGACTTCCTGTCCCACAAACATCCATTTTGCACACAACAATTTTTGTTTGTTCTTTAACCTTTTGTTATAAAATACAGATACAAAAAGCCATGCAAAGAATTAGATTATCAAGTTGCTGCAAGGCGGCCACCATGGTAACTGCCAGTCTAGCCGAGGACTTTGGCAGCCAGCCCACAAGGCCCCACCTCTGACCCACCTCCATCCCAGCCCGCCCTCCCTCCCTTTCAGAGTCATCACTCGGAGGTCTTGTTGCTGCCCCGTGCACTCAACTCTCGATGCCTGCACTTAGTCTTGTCCATTAACAAGGTCTGGCTCAAAACCTCCCTTCCTCCACGGTTCCCCCAGCTCCTCCTCCCCCTGGCGGTTTGGGCTGGCCAGCTCTGTGCAGGCTGGCTTTCGTTGTACACATGTGATGCTGTTCAGCCTGTTCCTCTGTCCTCTGTTCCCCACAAACTGGAGGCTCACTGGGATGCTTGTCTGTTTGATCCCTTAGCAAGAACACTGCATAGGTCCCGGAAAGCTCATCACCTGTTTTTATCTGCTTCGTAGTGGCACTTACAGATGCCTAAAGCTTAGACCCATTAATTCCTTGGAGGATGTAAAAGAGTGACTTTCTGAATCATTTTGTTTTCATTAGCTGGAGAGATTTTTGTAAGGAAATGCCTCCTTTTGTCCATACTTGGTTGTGGAAGAAAGGCAGGATACAGACTTGACTCTTCCCCCTTTAAAGAGAGTGAACTGGTCTCCTGTCATTCCAGTAGGACTTCAGTCTGTTGTAGATCATGTCACTTTGTCGTTGTTCAGTTGCTCAGTTGTGTCCGACTCTTTGCAACCCCATGGACTGCAGCATGCCAGGCTTCCCTGTCCTTCACTGTCTCCTGGAGCTTGCTCAAACTCATGTCCTTTGAGTCAATGATGCCATCCAACCATCTCATTCTCTGTCATCCGCTTCTCCTCCTGCCTTCAGTCTTTCCCAGCACCAGGGTATTTTCCAGTGAGTTGGCTCTTCCCATCAGGTGGCCAAAGGATTGGAGCTTCAGCATCAGTCCTTCCAATGAATTTTCAGGGTTGATTTCCTTTAGGACTGACTGGTTTGATCTTGCAGTCCAAGGGACCTTAAAGAGTCTTCTCCAGCACCACAATCCAGAAGCATCAATTCTTCAGTGCTCAGCCTTCTTTATGGTCCAACTCTCACACCTGTACATGACTTCATGTCCATATAGTCAAAGGTCCGTATAGTCAAATCTATTGGAGAAACCATAGCTTTGACTATAGGGACCTTTGTTGGCAAAGTGATGTCTCTGCTTTTTAATATGCTGTCTAGATTTGTCATAGCTTTCCTTCCAGGGAGCAAGCATCTTTTAATTTCATGGCTGCAGTCACTGTTCTCAGTGATTTTCGAGCCCAAGAAAAAAATCTGTCACTGCTTCCACTTTTTTCCCCTTCTATTTGCCATGAAGTGATGGGACCAGATGCCATAGTCTTAGTTTTCTGAATGTTGATCTGGAAGCTGTAAGTCCAAAATCAGGGGTGTCGGCAGGGCTGATTCTGAGACTGAGAGAGAGGGATGTGCTCCAGGCCTGTCTCCTTGGCCTCAGACGACCGTCTTCTCCCTGCATGTGTGTGTTTATGCCCTCATTTTAACTTGATTCCCTCCATAAAGACCCCATCTCCAGGAGTTCCCTGGCAGTCCAGTGGTTAAGACTCTGCACTTTCACTGCCGAGGGCCCAGGGTTCAGTCCCCCGTCAGGGAACTTAAGACCCCACAAATCACACAGCATCGCAAAAAAAAGGTCCCATCTCCAAAAACAGGTCATATTCTGAGGCACCAGAGATTAGGACTTAACCATACAAATTTGGGGAGGAAATGATTGAACCTGTGACAATGTCTTAATTTCTTTTCAATTTTTAAAATGTCACTGCTTTTCATGTCCTCTCTTAAGGGTTTCCCTGGTGCCTCAGACAGTAAAGAATCTACTCGCAATACGGGAGACCCAGGTTTGATCCCTGAGTTGGAAGGATCCCGTGGAGAAAGGAATGACTACTCACTCTAGTACTCTTGCCTGGATAATCCCATGGTCAGAGGAGCCTGGCAGGCTACAATCCATGGGGTCACAAAGAGTCAGGCACGACTGAGCAATTATATTTAAGGGTTTATCTGCTTTTATGTTTTATTTTTATTCTTCCGTTCCTTCGAGCAGCCTTTATTTCTGAAATGCTGATTTCTCTCATTTATCACACATTTCTGAGTGTTTCTAGTGGCCTTACAGGCCTCACCCCGGGTGTCTCACTGCCCCCACTACCAGAGCAGGCCCATTCCCTCCTAGGTGGGCGCCTGGGCTTTTCCAGAAAATGCCTGTTGGCTTGGGTCCTCCTCGAGCCACATTGCCTCCCTCTTCTGTCCACCGACACGCTGAGCACACGAGGGTTGTATCACCCGCCTGCTCAGAATCCGCCAGCGGCTCCCATCACATTTAGACTCCAATCCTACTTTCTTACGTGGCCCCTGAGGCCCCCAAGTCCGCCCTGACTGCTGGATTAGTAATTCTTTGTCCTGGTTTCCGCGCAGCCTTCAGGTGACTCGGTCACCCTCTGCGAGAGCACCGCCATCGTATCCCATGGGACCACCGGCCTGGTCACGTGGAACGCCGCGCTCTATCTGGCCGAGTGGGCCGTGGAGAACCCAGCAGTGTTCGCTCACAGGTGAGTTGGGGGCGCAGGGCCGTGCCCCCAGGAGGGTCTGCTGCCGCACACCCGTAGACACAGCGCCTTCTCCCCACCTCCCAGGACAGCCTTAGAGCTGGGCAGTGGGGCCGGCCTCACGGGCCTGGCCATTTGCAAGGCATGCCGGCCCAGTGCGTACATCTTCAGCGACTGTCACAGCCGCGTCCTGGAGCAGCTGCAAGGAAACGTCCTTCTCAATGGCTTCTCGTTGGCGCCAGGCACGGACGCCCGGGCGCAGCACCCGGCACCCCGTACCCTCGAGGCAGAGCACCCCCGGGTGACGGTGGCCCGGCTGGACTGGGACACGGTGACGGCGCCGCAGCTCGCGGCCTTCCACCCGGACGTCGTCCTTGCCGCAGGTACCGCCCGGCTCCCAGCAGGGACACGGGGAGTGAATGCTGCCTGGCGGGAGGAATGGTGGGACCTGGGTTGTATGGGCCTCCAGGGTGACCGCACAGCGCAGGGCATGCCTCCTGGGTGCCCCGAGGCCACAGCCGCCCCGTCTGAAACAGAGGCCACGCACCCTCCCACATGAATGGTCCCTCCTATGGAGGAACCAGCTCTGCCCGGAAAGGTGTGCAATGAACAGAACAGGCCCCAGGGCACCAGACCAGTGGGACCAGTCTTAGCCAGGCCACAGCCCAGCAGCCAGACTTCATGTCCCTCTCCAGCAGCCTGAGGGAGGCCTCTCAGTCTCTTCCAGAACAAAGATGAGAAAGCCAGAGTAGCCCCAGGGGGCCGGCCCCACCTACACCCCTGTCTTCAGATGGGGACGGAAGTGGCCACTGTAGCCGCATCTTTCCAGGACCATGGACAACGACCTGATCCTGACTCTTCTGTGTGCCCTGGGACGGGCCGCGGGTCGGGGAAGGGGTTCTGGGGGCCCCACGTCCGTTCCGTGCACACCTGTGCGTCTCTGAGGTCTAGGGCGCTGCCTGTATGCCTCTGTCCTGGGTCCACGAAATGAGCCCCACAAGCAGGGCCCACCCACTTCTGGTGCAAGGACGGGGCCCTTGAGGAAAGTGGCGTGTGGCCTGGCCACCAACAGGCCTGTCCTCCTCCGCCGAGCTCACCCAGCCCATCTGCCCAGTGGTGCTGCACTCGGGCCCGGGCACGGCCCTGAGGCCCAGGCTGAGGGCAGCAGAGCACGGAGTCTAAGCAGCGCGCCCCCGAGGGCCCAGCTGGTGGGCGGGAGGGGGCCTGTCCCCACAGGAAGGAAACCAGAAGCCTGGGGCAGACTCAGCTTTGTTTCATTAAGCGTCTTCTAAACAGGCCACAGGCAAAGAATGGATTTTTTTTCTTGTAAAGGAACGCCAGTGAGTCCTGGATATTTTTCATGTGTTGTAGTGTCTTTCAGCAGCCTTTTTGCTCTGCTGTAAGGTTTTCTGTTTTTACCCAATGTAATTTTCTTACCGTCCAAGAGCACAAACCTAATTAAGCCACTGCTTTCCGGGCCTTCGTCTCCGAGTGTCAGCACAGAGGCCCTCGTCCTGAGAGCCCTTCCAGTAACCTGGGTTTCCGTCACAGACGTGCTGTATTGTCCCGAAACGGTCCTCTCCCTGGTCGGGGTTCTGCGGAAGCTCTCGGCTTGCCGGACGGACCAGTGGGCTCCTGATGCCTATATTGCCTTCACCATCCGCAACCCGGAGACGTGCCAGCTGTTCACCACGGAGCTGGGTGAGCCCCGGGCCCCAGGCCAGGCTGCTGTCTCTGAGAGGCCTGTAGGGTCACTGCACTGGCCCCACACAGTACTCCAGGGAGGGCAGAAACCAGGAAAGTAAAAGAAGGGGGGGGCAACCTGGAGACAAACCAGGAAGCCCCAGACCATGGTGTGCTGGAGACACCCCCACCCTCCGCCCAGGTCAGCAGGGGAGGAGGGAGGCAGCTTATGCAGTGACCTCGGAAGTCTGAGAGCAGCAGTCCTACTGTGTGTTTAGGGGTTCTGAGAGCCTTCAGTCTTTCCTTGTCTGTGAAACAGACAGGGCAGTGGACACCAGCCTGTATCCGAGTAGACGGGAGCTGGACCATCTTCTCCAGGTCCTCACTGTACAGCGGAAACATCCCCTTCAGAGGTGGGACAGGGCTGGCAGGCAGGGGCCCTCGGGGAAGCGGCGGCCACCATCGCTGGATCAAGCACACAGTAAATGGAAGAGGTTGGGTGCTTCAGAGAAAGGGGGTCTGCCTGACTTGGCTGCGGGGTGTGGGGGTGCTGTCCTTAGACCTGACCTGTGTCAGCCCCTCTAGCACCTGGTGGAGGCACAGGGCTGCTGTCATCCTGTCTCACCCAGAAAAACACTGGGGTATAGGGCGACTAAGTAATCATCCAGGCACCCAGGGACTAGACCCAGGCACCCAGCTCACAGTCTCCACCCGCCACCCCACAACCCCCACCCTGCAATCCCTAACCATGTGCCAGGCGTCATCAGGGCTTCCCACACAGACCGGACAGCCGTGCAGAGCCCTGCACCAGCCCCAAGCCCACCCCCAAACCAAGCAAAGCCCTCCCACGGCTGCCTCTGCCGAGATGACCAGCGCCCACTCCCCTGTCCCACTGACAGGGTGTTTGGCCTCAAAGAATAATGAAGTCTTTTTTCATATGCTTACAAGAAAAAATATCCATGCTGTATTTTTGAATACAATTTTTTTATACGTATTTGGCTGCTCCAAGTCTTAGTTGCAGCATGCAGGATCTCTAGTTGTGGTGTGTGGGATCCAGTTCCCTGACCAGGGGTGGAACCTGGGCCTCCTGCATTGGGAGCGCAGAGTCTTACCCACTGGACCACCAGGGAAGTCCCCTCCAGGCTGTATTTTAAGTGAAGAAATCTGAGTACTAAACAGCATATAGAGTATATACATATACTGTATGTGCCGTATATGTATACGTATGTATGCAGCATATGGGAGAAGGAAATGGCAACCCACTCCAGTGTTCTTGCCTGGAGAATCCCATGGACAGGGGCCTGGCGGGCTGCAGTCCATGGGGTCACAGAGAGTGGGACACAACTGAGTGACTAACACACACACACACGCAGCATATACCGCCCATTTTTATTTTTAAAAATAACCACATTAATACACACATGGGGGATTTTCATACATGCTATTTAACATTATTAACATGTTATACTTGGACAGCAGGATCATGAAACTTAACACAGTATGTCTAGTGTTTCATTTTTATAAATACTGATTTTTCACTCATAAAAAACTAACGACAAAACAACCCATGCCAGGGACTTGTCAGACATCCGTGCTTACAGAGGGGACATAAGCCCCTCTGAAGGCACCAGGCTGAGTGGTCAGGCAGACGTGCGTTCAGACCTCAGCTCCTAGTGAGCTGTGCTCGGTGAGAGGGTGGAGCACAGAGGCAGAAAGCGATGGGGAACCAACAGGGACACACACGGCCCAGTGGGCAGAAACAGGAAACTTCGCTGCCGTGAGCTGCTTACCAAGGGGGTTCCTGGTCCCACCCTGGAGGCTGGTTCCGGGTATCTGTCCCAAAGCCCCATCCTGATAGAGTGGCATCCCGCCCCCAACCCCAGCACCCTGAGATGCGTCTGTTCTGTTTCCAGGCCAGGCTGGGATCCCATGGGAAGAGGTGCCTCATCACGACCAGAAACTGTTTCCCTACGAAGAGCACTCAGAGATGACAATTCTGAAACTAACGCTGTAGTTTTTACAGATGGTTCTGAAGGGCAACCTGAAAATCAAATCACTGTCCTGGAAAGAATCTGATAAAACTTCCACTGGACTTGAATGTTCAAAAGATGTTAAATTCTGAATCCAGAGCCATAAACTGTTCTAACAAAATATAAATTGCTCGAGTGTGTGGGTACCCTCTCTCTGCCAGCTGGCGTATTTCTTAAGCAAATCGCCATAAGTCAGAAGTGAAATTTTTGGCTCAGACAGAAGCATTTCATTTGTGGAGATGAAAACATATACCAAGTGTGTTTTCCCCAACCTGGACACACGTCCCTCGCAGAGCCATGCTGCATGTGGGATACATCCTGGGGTCCCTTCCCTGGGCCAGGGGTGGGGCGCGGTTGGCCTACGGTGCCTGTTTTCAATCAAAATATTAGGGACACGACTTGGCAAGTGCAGCAGGAGACAAAACAGGGATCTTGAAAATGCCACAAGCAAATAACGGGAAAGTTATTTCCCCCCTCATAAACTGACGTGGGGAAAGACTCACAGAAGACAGAAGAAAAGAGAGAAGGGATTCAGAGCCTCCAAAGAAGAAAGGAGGCTGAGCCAGCTTCCTGGGCCACCAACCCCTGATTACCAACAGGAGCTTCATTCCCCAGGCGGTGCCCACTGCTGTCTTTCCAGCAGCCGTCCACCAGGCGGCGCCGCGCCACGGCATCCGGCCCGCAGCGCCAGCCGCGAGGACAGGAGCGGGCGGGCTGCTGCGGAGGAAGGGAAAAGGCGAGGCGGGTGGGCACTGGACACCTCACTGGCCCGAGGGGTCACGTGTCTGAGATCAAAGGGAGCACCGTCCGCTCCCAGCTCTCATCCCAGCGGAGTTGCTCTGACTCCCGGAGGCTCTCGCGGAACTGGTGCAGTTTGCCAGCAGGATCGGGAAACTTCGAGAAAAGTGTCTGGAAGAAAGATGAGAACTTACCTCGTCACGGCTTCCCGGTCCCACCCCAGGTCCCCACCCCGAGCTGTCCCTCCTCCCCCTTCCCAGCCGCACCCCAAACCCAGCTGCCAGACATCCCCCCCTTCCCCCCACCACCCTACCGAAACCCTCCCTCCTCCCCAACACCTGCAGAACCACCCGTGTCCCGGGGGCTCCAGCGAAACTCCGGCTCTGGCCCAGCTTCCCCACCAAACCTGATGATAACTCTTCTCATCACCTCGACCCAGCAAGCACCCCCTTCCCACAGGACAGAGGGTAGCCCTACGGCCCCAGCCCACTCCACCCCCTGCGGTTCCGACCTGACGGCAGCAGCGTTCACACCCACACCGTCCGCATCCCGTGACCTGCGGCAGCCCCCACCCCTACTCCGCCAGGCTCTGCGGTTCTTCCCACCAGGAGCACCACCCCCTCGCCGTCTGCCCAGCACCGTCCTGCCCATGTGCTGAGATCCAGGCAACGCCTGTGTTCTCGCCAACCTTGCTAAACTAAGGTGTCTGCAGATGCCAGCCTGTGGGACACCTGCGGCCCTCCGCTTGTCCAATAAAACTTGTAAACAAAGTTTTACTGGCACATGGCCACGCCCCTTCATTCACAGACTGGATGCTTTCACATGACAACAGAGTTGAGCTGTTCTGACAGACTATGGCAAAGTCTAAAATTCTTTCTAGGCCTTTCCAAAGTTTCTTGCCTTTGGGCTCAATTGTCAAGAATGACGACGTATTACTTTTTGTAATTTGTAGTAAGAAATAAGTACCCTTGAAGACGCCCACCCATCTCGCAAGGCTGGTCCAGAAAGCGCCCCTCACGCCTTCCTCTCCCTCCTCCATCCAGTACCCCTTAAATAACACACAGTCCACTCAGCTCTAGCATCATCTGTGTGGTGTGAGCTCCATACACCCAGATGGCAGGTGGGGCGAGCCCCGATTGCCCAGGCCCACTGGGGCCAGCGTCTGAGACTGCTGCTCCCTCAGCCAGACCGAGCCCAGGCCCACCCGCCCAGCGGCAGGAACAGATCACCGAAGCCCTGCGAGCACCGGGGTGGGGCAGACAGACAACACCACCTGCAGCTGAGCTGCCAGCTCCTCCGAGTCCTCGAAGACCAGCCCGTTCTCCCCGTGTTTCACAAGCTCGTGTAAGCTGCAGAGAGAGTGGCGGGGGGTGTGAGAGCTCTCAGGAGAACAGAACCCACCCCATCCACGGGCTAAGCCGGGGGTCAGGAACAGTCAGTCTGTCCTTCCCTTCAGGGAGCCTGTCCTTAGACTCCAGCGTCTGAACTGAAAAACGACCTGGAAGGACACGTGTTAAGAATTCACACTGATCTGGGGAAGGAGAGGCAGTGAAGGGGCCTCTGGGCTTTTTGTGCTATGTGCGCTCTTGGTGAGTTGTTTGCTGTTTTTTTTTCTTAATTCCACAGCAGAGAAATCAGGTAAAAGGCAACCACACTGGAGACAGGCTCAGAACTGATCAGGGGCTGATCCCAACGTGATGTGAACCCAGAGTCTAACATCCTGGCTTTCCCATTTAGAAGCTGGCCCCTCCGCTCATGGTGGGGCCACTGCACCTAAACCTCTTCTAACACTACCCTCTCCTGCCATCTTTTCCAAGAAGAGTGGAGACAGAAATAGACACATTCAACTGACTGGAACCCAACTACATGAGCTGAGACAAAAGGGACAGAGAGAAAAATAAGTCCCTGTGAGTCGGGCGGGCAATTCCGGCTACCATGCCACACCCCCAAAGAGTATCTGATTCATCATTTTTACTCAATATCAAAGTGGAAGCCACTCCGTTTGGTGGGGCACAGCCCACCCACAGGGGCTCCTGTTCCCCGGGGGTGGCTGAGCTGAACAGATCAGA
Organism: Muntiacus reevesi; assembly: GCF_963930625.1. Lineage (NCBI taxonomy): Eukaryota > Metazoa > Chordata > Mammalia > Artiodactyla > Cervidae > Muntiacus > Muntiacus reevesi. The sequence continues at coordinate 183,397,666 of NC_089250.1, read as the reverse complement.
AGCGGCACCCTCCCAGGTTTCCCGGCAATTCTAACCACGCTGTTCCCCGCCACCCCTGCCCCCCCCGCCAGCTGGTGATTTGAGAATATAACCCCGGGGGACTGGGTTTTTCGCTCCTACCACTGGAAGTTCACGGCACACACGGGCAGGCAGCATCCAAACATGTCCACCACCTTCATGGGCAGGTCCAGGCCACTGGAGGACCGGTGCAGGCAGACGCCCAGGTCTGCAGACCCTGCAAGGTGAGGGTGAGGGCGAGGGCGAGGTCAGCGCCGGCTGCGCGCCCGGTGACCACGCAGCCACAGGGCTGTGTACCAAGGCCTGCGGGGAGGAGAGGAAACGGGCCAATCACGCCCCCAACCCCGCGTCCAGATGCCTGGAGCTGGCCGAGTGGCCTGGCCTGAGGCAGGGACACAGGGGTGCTTCCCACCTGCTGCTCCTGTCTGCTCTGCCCTGTCTGAGAACTCCGGGCCCATCACTAACGTTTTTATATAAACGGACCCTCGTTTTCTCCTTAACCACAATTTGGTTTAGAAGTTGCAGCAATTATTGCTTACTGAGTTCAGAGTTTCTGCTGGGGTGATGAAAATGTTCTGGCAAGACACAGTGGCAGTGACGACAAGAGACCGTGAACGTAATCAGTGCCAGTGAACTGCACACCATTAAAAAGTGGGAAAATGGCATGTTTTTGTTTGTGTTTTATCACAGGAATTACAGAAAGAACCCAAAGCAGACGCAACAGAAAAACAGCTGTCACTGTGTAGACAGAACCAAGGATGCACCCTCGTATCACTCAGCGCCCTGGGAGCTCCTGCCTGCAGAGGGACGGCCCGCCCGAGATGATTACTTAGATGCTGAGATCGATCAGCACTGAGCCAACAAGCTCCCCCAGAGGGGTCAAGACGGCAAGAGGCAGGCGGCTGTCCTCACTGGCTAAGTCCGCACTGTTGAACTCTTGGTCTCTGCACCTCCCTGACTTGGGAAGTGGCCCTAACCCAGCCCAGCCCAGCCCTTCTGCCCATGGGAACAGCAGGACTGAGCTGGGTGGCGTGGAGCCCCAGAGCACTCAGACGGGACCTTGGCAAACAGACAGGGAGGAGCAGGCGCACCAGGAAACTGCCTTGTCTCCAGGAGTCCAGCCAGGACCCATCCCAGCCTGAGGCCTGCGTGTGGAGGGCCCCTAAGCAGAGAATGGCTTTAAATCTTTAGAGTTATAAAAACAGGGAATGTGCAAAAGAAGCTGGTAAAACATTTACCATCTGGCCCTTTTCAGAAAAACTGTCCCCTGCCCTCGGATTGGGAGAAGGAAATGGCAACCCACTCCAGTGTTCTTGCCTGGAGAATCCTGTGGACAGAGGAGCCTGGTGGGCTGCTGTCTATGGGGTCGCACAGAGTCGGACACAACTGAAGCGACTTAGCAGCAGCAGCCCTCGGGTTGTTTGTTGCTGTTTAGTTGTTAAGTCTGGTCTCTTTTGTGACCCCATGGACTGCAGCCCGCCAGGCTCCTCTGGAAATGTCATGCATTTCCCAGGCAAGAATACTGGAGTGGGTGTCCATTTCCTTCTCTAGGGGATCTTCCCGGATCAGGCATCAAACCTCTGTCTCCTGCATTGGCAGCCAGGTTCTTTACCACTGAGCCCCCAGGAGGCCCGCTGCTCTAGGGTATTCCCCTGTAAAGCCCTCCCTTCTCCTGCAGGCCTCCCACCAGACACTCTTACCCAGAAGCAAGGGGTAGTCCTCAGCCTCCAGCCATGGGGTGCAGACCTGGATGTGCTGGAAGCGCTTCTGATGGATGAGGCAGCTGTAATAGTCCTTCAGAGGCCCTTTGCCTGGCAGGGGAAATGCAGTCACCCACTGGGCGCCCCTCCACCCCAACCCACGGACCCAGGCCTGGGAAGCCCCTGCGAGGGCGTGAGAAGGCAGCCCACACTCGGCAGCTCCCATCAGGCCCCCAGCCTGGCGCCCTCCAGAAACACCCCCCCGGGGGTGTGCACCCTGACCGCTAACACCACGGCCCTTCCCCCAGCAACCTGTGCCCAGGGGACCTCAGGCTGGGACTGTGTCTGGGACAAACTCTGGCCAGTCATCAGAGTTTGTCACCGAGACAGCTTCTCACACAGGCTGCCCCGTGCCCTATCGAGGACCCCTAGGACCCCCAGGCAGCACAACGTGAGCAGTGGGCCCCTGCCACCCCTGGGGGTCCAGGGGGCCAGGAGGAGAGGGGTGTCCAAGGCAGGGCTGCTGGCCCAGGGCCCTCCTCCTCCAACCAAACCTCCTCTGCTTCTCTCTCTGCACTGCAAACAGGTTCACATTGGACAGCGGACGCTCGTTTAAAAATGAAATCAAAAGAGGGTTTCCCTAGTGTCTCAGTGGTAAAGAATCTGCCTGCCAATGCAGGAGACATGGGTTAGACCTCTGATCCAGGAAGATCCCACGCGCTGTGTAGCTACTAAGCCCGTATGCCACAGCTACTGAGCTTGTGCCCTAGGGCCCGGAACTACTCAGCCCTCACGCTGCAGCCACTGAAGCCCACACGCCCTAGAGCCCATGCTCTGCAATGAGACAAGCTGCCACGACGAGAAGCCCACACGCCGCAGCTGCAGAGTGGCCCCCGCCCCCCGCCACCAGAGAAAAGTCTGCACAGCAACGCAGACCCACCACAGCCAGAAAAAAAGAAAGAGAACTATTTTTTAAGGGAAGAGGCTCGAAAATCACTGTGCAGTAGAAAGTTCAGTATCTCTGAGGTCACCCGATCTGAGGTTTGAATCTAGACTCTGTGCCCTGCCATGAAGACCCTGTGATCCTCAGCCTGCCCCTCTTGTTAAGCTGGCAGAGAGAACCACGCATCAGAGCGCTAGGGTGAGGATCAACGAGACCGCAAACATCACAGGCCTGACGTGGGGAGGGCCTTCTGTCCCCTCTAGCGCCCCATCTAATACAGAACAGGGCTGCTCCCGGGTGGGTACCTGTTATGACACAAACCAGAGAAGGAAGGCATTCCCCACTGTCGATCAACTGTTCAAACTCTGCATTTAAAAAAAAATACGTGAAATCAAGACCAGGCTAATGGGAGGGGTGGAGGGCAGGGCACTGCTCCCAGCCACACAATCCTGGAGGGGATGCTTCAAGGCCAGGCAGGTCACTCACTGACCCAAATAGGGACTCGGGCCCGCCACCACCCTGTGTCCTCAGGCTGGCCCGCCCAGTGACCCTGGAACACTCTGCCGAGGGCACCATGCGAGGCCAAGAGAGCATCCCGCAGCTGAGGACACCCCGGCAAGCCCAGCTCCTGACCACAGCCACACACCTACTTTCTAGTGCCGCCAGCAAGATGGAGAAGTCTTCATCCTCTACGAGAAAAGAGAACTGAGTGTCATGAGTTGGTTTCTAGGTGCTTCCCCACCCAGCTCAGTGCGCTCCCCTTTCTCATCGGGGTCCTGAAAATGTAGGGGCGCAGGACTGATGCTCATAGGAGCCCCACGTGCTCGGGAGGGTCCTGACACCTGTCCAGCTCGTGCTGCTGACCAACAGGGCCGGCCGCCCGCAGAGACGGGTCACCGCTCCACTCAAGGCATCCCGCTCCGTGAAGGCTGACCGCTCTGCACCCGAGTCCGAGGATTCTGAGCTGAAGGAGCAGACAGAGCCCGTGAGCTGCCACAGAGCAGGCTCTCGGGCCCTGGGACAGCCATCTCCCGCCAGCGAGGCCCACAGGCAGCAGCTGGGGTATGGCCACATCCGAGTCACCAAGTGGCCCGACCACCCGGGGCCTGGGCGCCGACCTGCACCTGCTTTCTCTCTTTATCCCTATTACTTATGTGTCACCAGGTGCTGAGCCCACAGCAGCAGACAAGACCGACTCAGCCCTGCCTTCAGGGGGCTTACTGCTCTAATCACCCCCTCAACTTAAGACGAGGGTGGTGTGACCCCCTCTAACGGCCCCCAGGTTACTGAACAAAGACCAGGTGTGCGGAGGGCCGCTCACAGAGGCTCTCCTCACCCCCCAGGAGGTGCCCAGAGAACACATAGGTGCACACACCCTGCCACAGGGTCAGGAACCCCGGCAGGAGCGTAAGGACACCCACAGCCTAGTGCGGGCAAACACCGCCTTAAAGGGCCAAGACCCTGTAGACTTTGGGGGCCATATGGTCTCTGTTGCCGAGCTCAGCTCTGCTCTTGAAGTGCAGAACCAGCCACGCACAATATGTAAATGAATGCACGCATTGCATTCCAATAAAACTTTATTTATAAAAATAAACAGAGCAGGCCTGCAGTCATAGTTTGCCAACCCCTGGTCTGATGAATCCCCAAGTCAGCAGTGAACATAAAAAAAGGCACCCGAAAGCCGAAGACAGCAGACTTACCGGGCCCTGAACACAGGGTAGGTGCGCCTCAGCTTCATAAAGAGCTGATGTTGCAGGTCCAAGGGCGTCTCTTTGAAGAAAGATGCTGGCTTGTCGTACACGGTCACAGCTCTGCAATGAGATCGTTGGGGTGGCTCTGCTGCTTCTGCTAAGTCACTTCAGTCGTGTCCGACTCTGTGTGACCCCATAGACGGCAGCCCACCAGGCTCCCCCGTCCCTGGGGTTTTCCAGGCGAGAGTACTGGAGTGGGTTGCCATTGCCTTCTCCGTAGGGTGGCTCTAGGGAGGGGAAAAGAAAGGCCTAAAGAAAATAAAACCCAGAAGGATCCAGAAGAAGGGTGCTTGGAGATCCAAGTCTCAACAGTAAATTTCAGAATGACTTGGAGAGGGACTCCTCTGGCAGTCCAGTGGTTAGGGCTCTGCATTTCCAACACAGGGGCCCTGCATTCAATCCCTGATTGGGGAACTAACATCCCACCTGCCACATGGCGTGACCAGACAAAACAAAAAACCCAAAGTTTAAAAAAATGCAATTAAAAAAGAATTACTTGGGAGAAGTACAGAGAGAAGGTCCAACACCAAAACTGCCTGGACCACCTGGATGGCTGGCAAAAAAAACTTCAGCCTCCTCCCTGCTCAGCTCCCCCAAACCAGCAACCACTCCCCGAACCCCCAGGAACTCCCAACGCCTTGCCAGCAGGACAGAGCAGCTGGGAGTCACGGCGCTGGGAGGGACCCCTACTTGATGCCCCAGTTCTCAGCCAGGTCGTCCTGCATCGCGTTGGTCACACACAGGTTCAGGTGGGACAGGCGTCCGCAAAGCTTCTCGTACCTGAAGAGAAGTATCAGTGTTCAACCTGGAGCTCCGGGCCAAGCACCACCACCAGTCGCGCGTCTCGAAACCTTCTAATATCGAAGAGGCTGCAGAGCTAGGGTCTCTCAAATCAGGTCACTGGCAAGGTGCCTTCCCAGTGTTTGCACTGAGTTCCACCACCTGTACTATTATTTCCTTCACATCTTTCTTTAAATCAGATTGCTTTTCAGCTTAAACAAATTACTTTCGAGGGAAATCATATTATCACTATGGAAGGGAAAATTCAGTCTCTCCTGCCATAAAATGAAGGAGAAATACAATAAAGGCCTCATCATTAAATCTCAGGCACATTGCACTGTTCCCTGCAAAGGCTGTGAGGCTGAGGCTCGCTCCCACTGTGTCACAAAGGGAGCTGAGCAAATGTTGCACGTGCGGCGTGCTAAGTCGCTTCAGTCCTGTCTGACTATTCGCAATGCTATGGACTGTAGCCGACCAGGCTCCTCTGTCCATGGGGATTCTCCAGTCAAGAATACTGGAGTGGGTTGCCATGCCCTCCTTCAGGGAATCTTCCCAACCCATGATCAAACCCACATCTCTTAAGTCTCCTGCGTTCGCAGGCGGGTTCTTTACCACTAGCGCCACCTGGGAAGCCCTAGCAAATGTCAGAAAGGCGTTATCCACAGATTAGCTCCATACTGAGACACAAGCTTTAGTGACCAGAAGAACTGGAAAAGAACTGGAAACAAGCAGGGTTGTTGAATGTGTGTGTGAACCAAGGCCTGGTCCTCACTCAGGATGCAGGGAAAGCTCCCGAGGAAGTCCGTCCCAGGCATGGAAGGCTGGCACTCACACTTATCAGCTGTGTGGCATGTGACATATGGGCCCCCGGCCCCAGGTTCCTGGTATGTAAAAGAAGAACAGTCACAGGACGCCCTCCCTGGGCGGCAGTGCAGTCTGGATGGGCTGAGGCTGGGCATGCAGCCAGTGCACCGACAGCCGCCGTGACTACCACCCACGAGTGACCCACCAGGGGAAAGGCCGCAGCCGGCCGATGGCTCAAGGCCACAAGTCCATGCCGAGGCAGGCAGCAGAATTCGGGCTCAGAACCCAGCACTGCTCTTTCAGCCATCCTGGACCCTGTGGAAGCCTGCTGGGAACAGGACTTCTAAAGTGACCAGTATGTCTGGCAGGCTGTGGTGGTCCAAGGCCATTTTTGCAGGCCGTAAGCAGGGTCTACGGAACCAGAGGGAGCACACAGCTCTCCCGAAAACTGAAGGTGTATGTGCTTGAGATGAAGCTGAATTCTATCCAGGCAAGAGATGTGCTTGTGTGTATAAAGCAAAGAACAAGTGACGCTAGTGGAGAACCTCAAAAAACCAGAGCAATCTGGGGAAAGACATGGTTTTTGTCTCATGCTCATGGAAACATGGGTGGCATGGTTTCTGCCAAATTCTGAAGCAACCTTCCTGCTAAGAACGCTGGACACAGAATCTGTGTGACACTGTACCCTTCAAGGATTTAAACTTACTGACAAGTAAATAAATAGAAGTGTGGATTTGTTAAAGGAAAGAACATGGCATTGCTTCCTCTTGCAAGCACAACCTGCTCGCGAGGCCCTTCTTCCCTCCCCCCAGCTCACAGCTCACAGACTGTGGCCCACACCCCCAGCTGTCAACAGCAGCCCCCACTTTGCATCTGGGGATCTGGTCTGCGTGCACCAGGGACCTCAGCTCTCTGGCTGAGCACTTGTCCCAAGCCTGAGACAACAGGGTCCTGAAGCGTCCCAGGCTCAGTAGGGGTCAGAGGACAGCAGGTGAGCAGGAGTCAGGCTTGCCCTCCCAACAGAGTTGGAAGGGATGCGGATGGGAGCAAGGGGCTCCCAGAACCTGAGAAATACCTCCAGAAGGAAGTGTGGAAAGGGAGAGGTGAGCAGGGTCCTGATGACTCCCTTTCTGTGCTCAAAGTCCATTTCTCAAGACTTCTCACTTTCATGGGCCAACAAATGCCCTCCTTTGCTCAGGCCTGTTTTTATCACTGGTTATGAGCATCACCCCAATACCCCAGCCTTACCCTCACCCCTACAGGGCACACAGGGGACCAGCTTCCCCAGGTCTCTGCACTGGCCCTTCTTCCCACTGCAGTTTGGGGTCAGTGTCTGCGCCCTCCTTCCAGACCCTCACCACTTGGCCAGCAGAACGAGGGGGTGGCTGGGGCCGTGCACCAGACCCATAATGGAATAGCCGTAGTTGTGCCAGTCGACGACAAGCTTGCTCCCGCAGAGGCAGCCCGCGAACCAGCAGACAGCAATGGCGGGCAGGCCTGGAGGGTTCTGGGAAAGAGAGACGTGAATGAAAAGGAGGAACCAGACCATGGTTGAGAATAAACCAAGTGAAAATAACATACATGGCAAGAGTCAATTATGTTTACAGAACTCTTAAAATCGATAAGCAGAAGACCCTCTTCTTCACCAAAAAGTATAAAAAGTCATAAAAAAGAAAGCTGATCAGATAGTTGTCCGTGATGGTCCAGTGGCCAAGACTACATTCCCAATGCAGGTAGGCTTGGTTCAATCCCTGGTCATGGAACTAGATCCTACATGCCACAACTAAGGCTCAGCACAGCCAAATAAATATTTAAAAAGAAAGAAAGAAAAGAAAATTGATCAACATAAAAAGTACAAGAGCACTGATACCCAAGGAGATGAAAAATGGAACAAGGAGGTACCATTTTTCATCTGTCAGAATGGAAACTCATAACACTTATGATAGCTGGTGGTGGTGAGGATGAGGGGGGAAAGGCCTCTCTGTTGGGTGGGGGATAAAATAACCCAACCTTACTCTAGGACTATCCAGTAATCACATTTTAAAGTATATGGACTCTGACCAAACACTTCCCTTACTAGGAATTTATCCTAAAAGAGAAACTGGACGCATGCAAAAGACATATGTTCACTGACGCTCTTAGCCACTTTGCCAGATATGTTAAAAAAAAAAAAAAAACAGGAAGAATCTGAGTGTTTATTAAGATGATACTAAATAAATACAGCAGGGTATATATCACATTGGGATACGATACAGTCAGTTAAAAGAAGAAACTTTTCTGTTAAAAAGCAGTGATGGTAAGAGGCTAAGACCATAACCTCAGAACTAGAATGAAGACCTAGTTCAAATCACTCCAGCACTTCCCAGCTGTGTGACAATCTGTTATTTACAGAACCTCTCTGGGTTCAGGTTTTCTCATCTCTATGTGTACATAACACAAGAACCTATTTCTTAGGATTGTTGTGAGAAATTAAATGAGATAATGCATGTAAAACATTTAGATGTGTAATAAGTAACTATCTGTAATGACATTGAAAAACAGAAAGGATGGGTGTCATAAACAGGATGGACACAGGCCACAGGCTCCTACTCAAGTGTTTAAAAGTTTACATATACACACATGAATATGCAATTCATTTACCAGTTTGTACATTTTTAAAAGACTAGAAAGTAAAGAAAACTATCAACAGTGGTTCTCACAGTGGGAGGCGGGGCTGACACATACCTGGAGAAAGATGTAGGCTGCTGGCTCCGCGCACATCAACTTCCACAGCAGGTGCACTGCCTGGAATACAACTTTGACTCCGTACTGGAGAATGTGGGGCCCAACTGCAAGACAGAAAACAGCTGTCACTAGTAAAGGCTGTTGGTGTTTAGTCGCTAAGTCATGTCTGACTCTTTGTGACGCCAGGGACTGTAGCCCACCAGGCTCCTCTGCCCGTGGGGTTTCCCAGGCAAGACTACTGGAATGGGTTGCCATTTCCTTCTCCATGGGATCTTCCCCAACCAGGGACTGAATCCGCAACTCCTGCCTTACCAGGCAGATTCTCTACCAGTGAGACACCTGGGAAGCCCCATTAGTAAAGGAGTTCTTGGTAATTTGCAGATCCCCCCCCCCCCCCACCAAAACACACACACAGAATCTAGAATTGAGTGCCTCCTACCTGCAAGTCTCTGAAGGTCTGTCAGACTCACAATCTGAATTCTGTCGCTGTGCAAGAGCTCATCGTGGGGTTTGGAGTCTGAAAAGAATGTCCTCTTTAATGTGCTGGACAACCTAATTTAAAGTCTGATGATCCTGCCCCACCCCTCACCCCCTCCCCAGTCTGAATAAGGAAGAGCGTTTTGGAAAGTAAGACTTTCCCAAAACCTCTCTGTTCCTCAGTAGCTAAAACAGAGAATGAGGCCAGTTCTTGTCCAGACTTCTCTAGATCAACCACAGGAGGAAGGTCAGAATCTTATCCACTTTCAACTTAACACAATGCCAGGCACAAGGCAGGCACTCAAGCTGACCTAGGTTTCCTGGATGATAGAATTATCACATCACAGGGAGACCTCTAGGAAGTTCCACTCCCGCACCTCACCCTGGGGTAGCAGACTCTAAACAAGGACCTGAGGCAACCGGTACTATTCCTGCTTTCCCCTGATATGGGGTATGTTTAGAGCTACCTTCTGAAAATGTCAGCGTGGGGGAAGACGGAGGAGCAGACACCTCTGCCTCCTCACACTAAAGGGACAAGCTCAACACGCTGAGAAAATGAAACATCTCCTGCCTGCAGAGCTCTGCAAAGAGGGTGAGGAATGGAGATAAGTTGCCGGTCGGCTCAGACACAGCCTCAGAGATGTGCTTACCAGCACTGGCCCTGGGGTCACACCCATCTGGGTTCCAGTCCCATCTAGCTTAGGACAGTCCTGGCATATGGCAGGCGCTCGGTTAATGCTGACTGTTCCTAGGTCTCTAGCAACATCCAGGCTGGGGCGGGGGTGGAGATGCAGAAACCTGGCAACAGCCGTCCAGGCCGTAACAGTCTGGGAGGGCTGCCCGAGGGAGGAGAGAGAGAAAGCGGGCGCCCCGCCGCGGCCCGCCCCCTGGGATGGTCAAAGCCGAGGGTCAGGGGCTGACAGCGCAGCCTCCCTCCCAGAGCCCCGGGCACTCACTGCAGAACCCCAAGAGGGTCACGGAGAAGCCGCTCTTGGCCAGTGACAACGCGTGGTACTGCATGCGGGGGCTGCGGCCCACGTCGCCCAGCACCACGACAATAACGTGGCGGGCCGCGCGCCCCCACCGCCAGTGCTTCCACGCCACCAGCAGCAGCAGCGGCAAGGACACCGACAGCGCCAGGAGCGCCACGTAGAAGGCCGCCATCTTGGCGGGTCGGCGCCCGTCACGTGACCGCGCTCCCGCCGGCCGGGCGTGCAGTGCGCAGCCGCAGACCGAGCCTCCGAGGTGGGCGGAGACAAGAGGGGAGGAAACCTGGTTCCCTAAGCCCGGGCCCGCGGAACCTCCGAGGAGCCCCAGGGAGCCAAGCTTTAGTGGTATTAGGGTAAAGTTGTTATTATGTAGGGAGCTAGGAACATTTTTTCTTTCTTCAAATTTCTAAGATAATTTACAGTATACTGAAATAGCAGTTCGTTTGAACCTTGTATTATGTTAAGAAAAGGGGCAAGATGCCAGAATGCATAGCAGCTAGTTCTATCATATAAAAATCAAAACGACTCTTTATTGTATGAAGTCAGGGGGTGATCTGCTTTGGAGGATCGGGGAGTGAGTTGGGGTGGGGGCAGTTGGGAGCTGGTGGGGAGGCGTGTCGTGGTCGGTTTCTGGATCTGAGTGCTTGTAAGGTGGGTGTGGTCCATTTGGGAAAATTCGTCAAGCAGCGAGCTTACGCATTTTTCAGGATGTACGTTGTACTTGAAGTGGCATGCGTGCTAAAGAGCCTGCCTGCCAGTGCAGGGGTCTTTAGAAATACAGATCCTATCCCTGGGTCGGGAAGATTCCCTAGAGGAGTGCAAGGCAACCCACTCCAGTGTTCTTGCCTGGAGAATCCCATAGACAGGGGAGCCTGGTGGGCCACAGTCCATAGGGTCGCAAAGAGTCGGACGCGACTGAAATGGCAGCACAGCACATGTTGTAGGGAAGTCCCTGGAAGTCCAGTGATTGGGACTTCGCTCTTTCGCTGCTGAGAGCTGAGGGTTCAATCCCTGGTGGGGGAACTAAGATTCCACAAGCAGCATAGCATATCCAAAAAAATAAGAAGAAGAAAAATAAATATATATAGAGAGAGAAAAAGGACAAGGAAGGAAAAAAAAAACCATAATGATGTTAAGTATCCATTGAAACGACCCTGATGCTGGGAGGGATAGGGGGCAGGAGGAGAAGGGGATGACAGAGGATGAGATGGTTGGACGGCATCACCGACTCAATGGACATGAGTTTGAGTAAACTCCGGGAGTTGGTGATGGATAGGGAGGCCTGGCGTGCTGCAGTTCATGGGGTCGCAAAGAGTCGGACACGACTGAGGAACAGAACTGATCCATTGTAACAAGGGAAAGTTTCACTAACCCTCCTGTCTCACCTCCCAAGGTAACCACACTAAAGAGTTTTGTGTGGGTCTCTGTGACAGTGTTTTGACTTTAAAAGGGGTCCCCTTGAAGTCACCCCACTGCCCTCACCTTGGGAGCTTCCCCAGAATGCCCAGAGTCAGGCACAGGGACCACCTGCTCCAGGAGTCCCTCCCCCCCACCCACTCACGTGTTGGACAAAAAATCAACACTGCACCTCCTCCCTCAATGAAAACCCAGACAGAGCAGCGCCAGGGACCCTAGAACCGAGCTCAGGACGTGGCACGTAGCTCATTTCCTTCTCCCAAAAGCTCTGTGACTCCTGAAGGTCACACCCTTAGTGAGTGTGTGGCTGAGGCAGGGCTTGAAACCCAAGCAGAAGAGGGTGAGGAAGGAGGAGTAAATATGTGTAGATGGAGGGATGGGCTGTCTGTGGGCAGCCTCAACCCCCCAGTTTCCAGGGAGGCCCCACCTTCAGTTGTCTTGCTGGGGTCATGAGACCAGAACACGGACCCCGCCCCTCCAGGCACCGTCTGTGGTGGGACCGGGCTGGGATCCGGAGACCCCCGCCTCAGGGGCTCCTTGATCAGGGGATCAAGCACATCCCTCTCTGTCAGCTGGCTTTCCCGACCTGTGAACTAAGGGAGAGGACTTCACATCTGAGAGGCCCCCTCTTGTTCTGATGATCTAAGAGGTTAAGGACCAGGCACCCTGGCAAATGCCTTGTCCTGGAAGATGAAACCCCCCATTGGGGAAGGCGTTGGGATCGTTTCTCTAGGGAGAGAGGAACAAGATGCCACACCAGCCAGGCCTGCTTGTCCTGCTTGCCCACTTGGCCGACATGACACGTGAAATTCAATCTTTCCATAGATCAAGAGAGTATTGTTTCCCTTCCAGATACCAAGGCTGGACCCTGGCAGGATTTCCCAGTGGTTACGGGAACTCCAGTGTGAACCCCTGTACCACCCTAGCTGTGAGACAGTGGGTCGTAATAAGTCATTTACCCCCCAGAGCCTCAGACTTTACGGATTAAAAGAGGACAAGGATAACACCCACATCAGGAGTTTGTTGTAAGGATTAACAGGTGATAATGGTGACAAGCTTCTCCCGGAATAGTTGTGCTCAATGGCACACCCAAGGGAGGAAATACTGGTTCTTGAGGAATAAAGAAATACTTACACTTTTTTTTTTTTTTTAAGCTTTCTCTACATGAAGCACAGATATAGGGACCTCGCTGATGGTCCAATGACTAAGACTCGTGTGTTCCCAATGCCGGGGGCCTGGGTTCGATCCATGGTCAGAGAACTAGAGCCCACGTGCCACAACTAAGACCTGGAACAGCCAAAGAAGTCAATAAATATGTGATGTGTGAGTGCTCAGTGGCTCTGTCTTGTCTAACTGTTTGTGACCCCATGGACTGCAGCACTATCCTTCCCTGTCCTTCACTATCTCCCAGAGTTTGCTCAAACTCATGTCCATTGAGTCAATGATGCCATCTAACCATCTCATCCTCTGTCACCCTCTTCTCCTCCTACCTTCAGTCTTTCCCAGCATCAGAGTCTTTTCCAATGAGTCAGTTCTTCACATCAGGTGGCCAAAGTATTGGAGCTTCAGCTTCTGCATCAGTCCTTCCGATAAATATTCAGGGTTGATTTCCTTTAGGATTGACTGGTTTGATCTCCTTTCAATCCAAAGAACTCTCGAGAGTCTTCTTCAACACCACAGTTGGAAAGCATCAATTCTTCAGCACTCAGCTTTCTTTATGGTCCAACTCTCACATCTGTACATGACTACCAGGAAAACCATAGCTTTGACTATATTCATCACTTTGTCAGCAAAGTGATGTCTCTGCTTTTTAATACACTGTCTAGGTTTGTCAGGGATTCCTGGGTGGCACTAGTGTTAAAGAACCTGACTGCCATTGCAGAACATGTAAAAGACCCGGGTTCCATCCCTGGGTGGGGAAGATCTCCTGGAGAAGAAAATGGCAACATACCCCAGTATTCTTCCCTGGAAAATCTCATGTAGCCTGGCGGGCTACAGTCCACGGGGTTGCAAAGAATTGACTTTCCGTCCAAGGGGCAAACATCTTTTCATTTCAAACTTATTTCAAACAAAGCAAAATAAAGCCAAACCAACTTTGCAGTTGCTCGATCAGAGATGTAACCAGTGGACCTAGAGAGTCAGGGGTGAGAAGGAAAGGATGGCCCCTCTCCCCAGCCTGCAGCCAGCTGGCTCCATGTGCAGGGCTGGCTGGCCTGACTGTGAGACTGACCCCTGCCTCCCCTACCCCAACCCACCCCACCCCCATCCCCACAATCCGTCCCTGGCAGACGCCCTTTCCAAACCCTCTGCCCAGGCCATTCCAGGCTGCAGGATCAGCCCCACCCGGCCACTCCTCTACTTCTCTGCGGGTGGAGAGGGAGGAGGTGGGAGGCGGGCGCATGGGGCGGGCCGGCCCGGGGCTGAAGCGCTCCAGCAGCCTCTCTCAGAAGACCAGCCATGTCCAGCCCAGGGCTCCTGCTCCTGCTCTTGCTGCTGGTGGCCCTGCCACTGCAGCCCTCCTGGCTGCCACCGCCAGACACCCCAGAGGGCAAGGCCACCATCACAGGCTTCATCCTCTCCGCGCTGGACAGAGCCACGTCCTTCCTGAAGAAGAGGCTGCCCGAAATCAACCTGGACGGCGTGGTGGGGTTCCGGATGCTAGAAGGTGGGTGCTCTCTGGTTGCCCTGGACTGGCCACCGAGAAGACAGTTCTCAGCCTGTCACCTGCCCACTCTGCACCCCGGGACCAGCCCACCTTCTGGTCCCCAAATATGATGCTCTGACTATAAGGAAAGAGGGGCAGAGGGTGGCTGGCCCCTTTAAGGGTATCTACAGACCCTCTGTGATCAATTACTTTTTTCTTTTTAGAAGCAGGAAGGATTCAGAAGCCACTCAAGAAAAGATTTGGAAATTATTATTTTCCAGGGAGGAAATGATTCATTTGTCAATCCCTCCCTCCTGACTTGCCAGGGCTTCCCGATGGCTCAGCAGGTAAAGAACCCACCTGCCAATGCAGGAGACACAGGAGACGTGGGTTTGGTCCCTGGGTCGGGAAGATCCCCTAGAGTAGGAAGTGGCAACCCACTCCAATATTCTTGCCTGGAAAACCCTGTAGACATAGGACTCTGGCAGGCTACAGTATTTGGGGTCACAACTGGGCTATTAAGCACACCCCCTCCAGTCATGCCAGGACCGAGGCTAGCAGAGGGAGTGTGCCCATGAGTGTGCCCGCCCTGGCTCCCCCTACATCCAGCCAGAGCCGCCTGAAGGCTCCGAGAAAAGAGCCAAGTGTTTGTTCAGCTTTGAAGGATATAAGATCCCCGAGGAGGGGGCTGGAGACAGGCCAAGGCAAACAGGTAGCCACCCCCCACACTCACTGAGGGTTTCAGGGAGCCCTGCCCTGACCCCAGCGACAAATCCCGGGCTCTGGCTGGCCCCACTTCTGTGCCACGACAACTTTTCACACACCAAGACTCCAGATCCCAGCAGGAGGTGGGGCTCTGGGACCTTCTGCACTGTGTCCTTGTGGCCTCACTGCCTCTGGCTTCCTTGTGTCCTCCCCATGCCCCTGACCCCCACCCCGAGGCTGCATCCTGGAGACTCTCAAGACCCTGGTCCCCTCCCCTCCAGGCCAGGATCGGGGTGCAGGTCTCCTTCACGTAACCCTCGTCCCATCTTATAACTCCTCTTTGTTGTTGTTTAGTCACTAAGTCCTATCTGACTCTGTGACCCTATGAACTGCAGCCCACCAGTCTCCTCTATCCATGGAGTTTCCCAAGTAAAAGTACTGGAATGGGTTGCCATTTCCTTCTCCAGGGGATTTTCCCAACCTGGGGATCAAACCTGCATCTCTGGTGTCCCCTGCATTGGCATGCGTGCATCCTAAGTCACGTCAGTCGTGTCCAACTCTTTGCAACCCTATGGACTGTAACCCACCAGGCTCCTCTGTCCATGGGATTCTCCAGGCAGGAATACTGGAATGGGTCACCATTTCCTACTACAGGGGATGTTCCCAACCCAGGAATCGAACCTGCATCTCCTGCATTGGCAGGTGGATTCTTTACCTCTAGCACCACCTGGGAAGCCCTGCAATAACTTATTGCTGCACAAACTGCGCCAGGATTTGGCTGCTTGAAACAACAATTATCTCCTGGCTTCTGTTCGTCAGGAATCCAGGAGCAGTTTGGCTGGGAGGGTCTGACTGAGGGTCTCGCGTGATGTTCCCGTCCAGATGGTGGCCAGCACTGTGATCATCTGAGGCTTCCCTCGTGCTGGCAGAGATGCCCCATTCACCCACAGGCCTGGTTGGTTGGCGCTGGCTGGCGGCTGGAGGCCCCTGTTCCCCACCACGTGGGCTCTTCCAGGGACTGCTTGAGCATCCTCATAGCTCAACAGCCGCTTCACCCAGAGCAAGTGACCCAAGAGAGAGCCGGGCGGAAGCCTTGGTGTCTCTTACAACCTAATGTTGGAAGTCACAGGGGCTCCCCAGGTGGCTCAGTGGTCAAGAATCCACCTGCCAATGCAGGAGACGCAAGAGATGCAGGTTTGATCCCTGGGTCTGGAAGATCCCCTGGAGGAGGGCATGGCAACCCACTCCAGTATTCTTGCCTGGAGAATCCCATGACAGAGGAACCTGGCAAAGAGTCAAAGACAACTGAGCAACTGAGCACACACTTGGAAGTCTCATGTCACCATTTCCCGTTTTGTGTTGGTTTCACAGATTGGCCCCATCCCAAGGGCGAGGGGGCCACAAGGATGGGAAAATGAGCTGGCTACCACAGCCCTCCTTCTAAGGACCCTGCCTGCATTCTCAATCTTCCTGGGAGAGAGAGGAGGGTTCACATTCTGGGAGGGGTCCAATAAGAAGAGATTGCCCATTATCTCCCGGGTCCTCTCTGCTTGGGGCTGGACAGGCAGACACTGACCTAAGAGAGCAAAGGGTCCCTCCAGCTGCTTCCAGCTGCCTCAAGGGGGTTCCAGAATGCGGCAGCAGCTGCCACACATGCAGGGAGAAACAGGAGCAAGCCCAAGGACCTAGGATCACCATGAGGTCAGGTTGGGCTCACCTGGTCTCTCTGATGATCAGCAACCCTCCTGGGACTCTCCACCTACAGGTTCAGCCAAACGATCTAGAACAAGGCTTCAGGACTAGACTGCCTGGTTCCAGTTCAGAGAGGGAGCGGAGTCGGGGGAGGGGTGTTACAGAGCCCATCATCCTGCCAGACTTGCTCAGCACCCTCCTCAAACCTCGTCCACTCTCCCCCACGCAGTGCCCTACCTGACAGCAGCTGCCCTACCTCATCTCACTTCTCAGCTCTGCACTGATGCTCCCTCTCACATCTCCTCTCTTTCTGGCTACCCCACGACCTTCTCTTCCACCCACCCCATCCTCTCCCACCCCTCCTGGGCCACTGCTAGTCCACAGGGCACCTCTGTGAGAATTAGAAAAAGGTACCACCTTTCTGGAGTCACTTGACTGACATCTGCTGTAAAATTGTCTTAAAACATGTACAAACCCGTGATAGGAATGTGTGTTGCCCTTGTGCAGTGTACAACCTGCTCAATTGTACACAGCAGCCTTCCAGTCTGCAATCTGAGTCTCTCCCTCATTTTTTCCTCCTGGACCACAAAGCCCAAGTCTCTATAACTAATAGTAATCACTAAACATTATTAAGTGTTTTCTTTGCACTCTGGACAATGCACCAAGTCCTCTATATGCATTAGGACTAAGTTGCTTCGGTCATGTCCAACTCTTTGCAACCACATGGACCTCAGCCCACCAGGCTCCTCTGTCCATGGGATTTTCTAGGAAAGAATGCTAGAGTGTTGCCATTTCCTTCTACAAGGGATCTTCCCAACTCAGGGATCGAACCCGCATTTCTTAACGTCTCCTGGACTGGCAGGCAGGTTCTTTACCACTAGTGCAATGCATTTGCTCATTTAATCTTTATAACACCATCCTCCAAGAAGTAAGGAATATCATGACTCCCGTTTTACAGATGGAGAAAATGAAGCAGAGAGAAATTAAATGACTTCCTCAGGTCACCCAGTGAGAAAGCATTAGAGGCAGGACCAGAACCCTGGCCCCCTCCAGAAATCAAGCTCTTAGCCACCACCTTCCCTCACTCTGACCACCACTCCCCGCCCTGCCAGTACCCAGCTGAGCTCCCCAGAGGCCTAATTTCCAATAAACTCAGCAAATATTTTTCCCTCAAGAGCTGGAAGAAGCAGAGAGCTCAGTATGCATTATAACTGGGGGTATATTTTCCTGTCCACGTGGTTTGTCCAGTGTTGGGATGAATGAACTCTGCTTCCCCCTTGCAGTGCAGCTCAAAGGCGTTCAAGAGAAGTGGGCGCGGGACTCCCAGCTGCAGCCGCTCAGCCTGCGTGTGGGCAAGCTGGTGGAGAAGTTGGCTCCTCTCCTCCACGATGCCATCTTCTACCTCAACCTGAGTGACCCCAAGTACCTGAGAGGTAAGAGCGTGGGTGGAGTCCCGTTTCTTCAGGAGCACAGACAGCTTCTGGGGGCGCCCACTGAAACCACCTGCTGCAGCTTCAGTTGGTGTCAGGAAGGGCCTGGGAGGACCTGTAACCAGCTGCCCCTGCGGGTGTTCGGTCATCCTTGACTTCAGCTTGAGATGGCCTCTCCCACCCACGGAGGGCAGGTGGAAGGTAGGGAGTGGCTCTCCCTCACTTTTTCAGCTCATGTCCAGGCTTGGGGGCAAAGGACCATCCCAGACCAGAGGAGAGGGAGGGTCGAGATCTAAAAGGTAATCTGACCCTTTGCATGGCAAACATTAGCATCTTGCCACTATCTTTCTTCTCGCCCTAGAATGCAGAGCCTCTGTCTCCTTGTCAGCCTGGAGTCATCCTACCAAGGGGCCCCACCCAATAAGCCCTGGCCTGAGTTGTTCCTGGGTGGGGGCAGTGGGGGGTATAAACCAGCCCCGTGTGGTCCAGTCCTGCCTCCCAGGCTCCCCTCCCAGGTCCATGAGGGTAAGTGGGGAGATAACTGGCCAGACAACATGAGAGACCCCAGCCCTCCCCAGCATCAGCCTGCTTCTCTGTATGTGGGGTGCTCCACCCTCTCCCCTGGAGAAGGAAATGGCAACACACCCCAGTATTCTTGCCCGAGAGATCCCATGGACAGAGGAGCCTGGCTGGCTGCAGTCCATGGGGTCTCAAAGAGTCAGACACAACTCACCCTCTCCCAGGCCTGGTCCCTGAGACCATCCCAGGGTGGCTGGGATGAGCCTAGGATGAGCCTGGCTCATCCTGGGGTTGGTTCTGCAGGAGCTCCATGTTCTAACAGAACCGAAGGAGGCAACTAACCCTGTCTAAATGTCCCAAGCTTCCATGGGGTGCGGTAGATTTATTCAGAGCCTGTCCCAACATAGTTCCTAGTGATTTTTTTTTTTTTTCAGATAAAGAGCTTTCTGAATATTTCAAATGCAGTACTCAACCCTCAGGCAATGCTCAGAGCCCTGAAGGCACCTGAGTGCAGTCAGGGCTGCCAGGGGAGGGACAGCCAGTTCCTGGGCTCAGAACCACAGGAGCCTGGGGGCTGGTTAACCATAGCATGGCTCACTGCTCCTGTGTCTCCCCCCACTCCCTCTTCTCCACCAGAGTTCCAGCTGACCATCGAACCTGGGTTTTGGAAGCTCCCACGTGCCTGGACCCGCACCGAGGCCTCCATGGTCTACCCCGCTTTTGAGCAGGAGGACTCCTTCTCAGAGGAGCTCAGTGACTTGTGCCTGGTGCAGCTGCTGGGAACCGGGTGGGTCCCCTGGACCTGCCTCACTTCCTGAAGACCCCAAGGCGCCTGCCTTCCGCCAGGCCTCCGGTCCCACTTGCTTCCCAAAGCCCCAGTGCTGTGCCGTGCCAAGTCACTTCAGTCGTGTCCGACTCTGTGACCCCATGGACTGTAGCCCACCAGGCTCCTCTGTCCATGGAATTCTCCAGGCAGAAACACTGGAGTGGATTGCCATGCTCTGCTCCAGGGATCTTCCTGACCCAGGGATCGAACTTGCGTCTCTTATGTCTTCTGCAGGTTCTTTACCATTAGCACCACCTGGGAAGCCCCCAAAAGCCCAGGGGTTTGGGCAAAACTAGGTGCCAGCTCCCCTGAGAGCTGTTCCTCGTCCCACCCCCATCTCTGAGTCGGCCCCCGCCTCCATCAAAGGCTTCCGGCCCACTCTAGACACCCACCTTCATGCCCTGCAACCCCCAACTGACTGATCTCCCCACACCGGAGGGATCTTTCCAAAAAAGCACATCTGAACACCCCACTTCAGTGTGAAACTTCCTTGTTCTCAGGTAAAGCCTCGACTCCTCTGCCCTCCCCTGGTGGCTCAGACGGTAAAGAATCCGCCTGCAATGCAGGAGACCCGGGTTCAATCCCTGGGCTGGAAAGATCCCCAGGAGGAGGAAATGGCAACCCACTCCAGTATTCTTGCCTGGAGAATCCCATGGACAGAGGAGCCTGGCGGGCTACAGTCCATGGGGGTTGCAGAGAGTTGGACATGACTGAGCGACTAGCCCTTCCTCTGCCCTCCCAGGTCCCCAGGCTCCTCTGGTCCAGCCCGTGTGGCCTCTTTTCAGACCCTCAGAGGCACCTGTTCCCTCCCACTGCAGGCCTTTGCCCATGCCCAGCAGTCGCCTCTGTGGTATCTCTTCCCTTCCCCCTTGCCTCACCCCAGCCCCTGTGCTTAAGTAACTGCTCACACTTTAGGCCAGCTGCAGCATCCTGCTTCCAGAACCTTCCTTGACCCCATAGCAGGAAGCTGACCTCCCACGGTGGCTAGTTCTCCTAGCCAGGTCCAGTTCACGCTTGTTTCATGGTGCCACAGAACAAATGTGAACTGCATCTGGCTAAGGGAACCCGTTCCAAAGAGCAGGACAGGGCTGTAAGTCCCAGAAAGAAGGACCCAACCTTCTTGAGCTCACCGTTTTATCCTGCTGTGCAGTGGGCTTGCAGGAAACCCTCCAGGGCCAGTCCTAGGTGCAGGGACCCATGGAACCCATGAGCAGAAGAGGCAGCAGGTGCCCAGGCCCCCACCGTCTCAGCATCCTTCAGAGAGGTGTTTGGGCCAGGACACAGTTGGGCTTGCAGAGGGGCTCTGCTGCAGTGAGGGACCTGCCCCATCCCTTCTGTGGGGCAGGCCTGGCACGGGGGGTGTGGGGGACAGACCGGGTCTGCTGTTTAGGGCAATTCTGAGAAAGATGGTACTGGGGAGTCCCACGGAGAAATGGGATGTCACAGCCCCTGGTGCCTCCCCCAACCTAGGACAGCTCCAGCGTCACCTCCCCTGTGACGGAGGGACCGATTCAGCCAGTCCAGAAAAGGACACGTGTTTATCTGGCTCAGCTGCGGGCCTGACCCTGCTGGGGGCTGTAGTAACTAGAGGGGGAATCAGGACCCAGGAAGGCTCCAGGCCCCCGGGCTTCATTTAGGACACTCTTAACAGCCTGGAACCACTTCTCTCACAGGACAAACAGCAGCCAGCCCTGCCGGCTCTCCAATTTCTGCAGGACCTTCATGACCAGGCCAGGCTGCTCTGGCTACTGCCTGTCCCACCAGCTGCTCTTCTTCCTCTCGGCCAGAATGGTAAGTGCCCGGTGTGGGCCCAGCCACAGCCGGAGGAGGAGAAAGAATGACTGGAAGGCGCTCTTGACAGTGTGGTTTTGCACGTTCACACCAGGAAAACACGTGGGTTTTAAACCTGTGCTTCAGACATCAGAAGTGGGAAATAGCATGCCATTCATCAGCCGTGAAATCCAACCAAAGTGGTGGCGAGGTTGGGGGTGGTAGTGTTGAGGTTCTGTTGGACAAAGAGCTTTGCATGCTGAACTGGATCACAGGGCGTCAGGGAAACCGAGAGGGATTGGGAGAGGAGCCACAGAAGTAGCTCAGTAAACAACAGATGGTAAAGGTCTTAGAACAAAGTCAGTCACTAGCTGCTTCCAGAAAACCAAGCCAAGACCAAAAGAGACCCACCATCACCTCCCTGTGCCCAACACTCTTTCAACCCCAAGCACTCAGATTTTGCTAAATACTCATTTTAATTTATTTTATTTTGGCCTAACCACATGACTTGCAGGAACTCTGTTCCCTGACCAGGGTCTGAGCCCCAGTCACAGCAGTAAAATCACAGAATCCTAACCATTAGACTGCCAGGGAACTCTCGCTAAATACTCATTTTACACATATATTTATTTATATACAAAGCAGGGCTTGCTATCTCTATTCAAAAATGTTACTCAATGCCCAGAAATTCTTAATCAAGAAAGGACTTGTTGATTTTAATAATTTTTTAAATTATTTATTTGCAAATTGTCACAGCCCAGTGTCTTTGCAAATACAATAAAAGCCTAATTACAAGGAAAATTGTTGTGATTATTAGATTCAGCAGATAGAAAATTAGTCTGACATATTGCTATAGCAGTTTTTAAAGCCTGTTCTCATCACCTGTCCTTTTCTCCGTGTGGTGAGACCAATCTGCGGCCCAGGCTCTTTTTTTTTTTTTTAATTGGAGGATAATTGCTTTACAATGTTGTGTTGGTTTCTGCTGTACAACAACACAAATCAGTCATAATTATATATATATATAAATGTCCCCTCCCGCTTGAGCCTTCCTCCCCTCCCCCCAGCCCACCCCTCTAGGTCATCACTGAATGCCAGACTGGGCTCCCTATGTTATACACAGCTTCCTACCAGCTATTTATTTTACACACGATAACATATATATGTAAATGCTACTCTCTCAGTTTGTCTCACCCTCTCCTTCCCCGGCTGAGTACACAAATCCGTTCTCTATGCCTGCATCTCTATTCCTGCCCTGCAAACAGGTTGATCAGTGTTATTTTTCTAGATTTCCAAATGTATACATTAATATATGATATTTGTTTTTCTCTGACTTACTTCGCTCTGTATAACAGGCTCTAGGTTCGTCCACCTCACTACAACTGACTCATGTTCATTCCCTTTTGATGGCTGAGTAATATTTCACTGTGTATTTTTACCACACCTTCTTCACCCTTTCATCTGTTGATGGATGCCTAGGTTGCTTCCATGTCCTGGCTATTGTAAATAGTGCTACAGTGAATGCTGGGGCACATGTGCATTTTTTAGATTGTGGGTTTCTCAGGGTGTATGCCCAAGTAGCGGGATTGCTGGACCATATGGTAGTTTTTTTCCCTTGTGAAGCGCTGTAGCTGCCTGGGTAGGCTGGAATCAGCTTGCAGTGACAGCGGCTAACAGCTTTAGAGTGCCCCCTGGTGTCAGGCACTCCCACCCACACCAGCACCCCTCTGGTGCAGCTCCCAGCAGCATCACTTTCTTCTCCCCATGAAGACCCTTGAGGCTCATAATAGGTTAACTTAGGTGGTAGAGGTCGCACAGCTCCTAAGTGGCTGAGCCGGAACTTGAACCCAGGTCTCTTGGTCCCCCGGTGACTAAGCCTCCCATGGACTGGGAGCGCAGATGGGGAAGAAATTTGGGGAGAAAAGGAGAAAGATCTGCTGTTAAAGGCTGCTGCTGCTGCTACTGAGTCGCTTCAGTCGTGGGCTATGGGCTACCCCATAGATGGCAGCCCACCAGGCTCCTCCATCCCTGGGATTCTCCAAGCAAGAACACTGCAGTGGGCTGCCATTTCCTTCTCCAAGGCATGCATGCATGCTAAGTCGCTTCAGTCGTATCCGACTCTGTGCGACCCTATGGACAGCAGTCCACCAGGCTCCTCTGTTCACAGGATTCTCTAGGCAAGAATACTGGAATGGGTTGCCATTTCCTTCTCCAGCTGTCAAAGGCAGCCACTTGCAAAACCGTTTCAGAACAGCAGGTATTTCCCTGTAACAGAGCGTGCATCTGCTGCCCACTCTCTGACTTGTCTCTCTGTTCCCCCAGAGGGGATGCACCAAAGGGCTGTTCCGCCAGAGCCAGCACTACATGAACGTCTTCTGCGCCAACATGATGGACCTGAACCGGAGAGCCGATGCCATCGGATATGCCTACCCGACCCGGGATGTCTTCATGGAAAACAGTGGGCCCCGCATTCTACTCTAGCAACAGAGCTGCAGGGTGTCCCTGATTTCAGGCAAACACACACAGAGAAACACAATAGGGCTGCCAGGCTCAGCAAATGAAGATACAGGACGCCCAGGCAAATTTGGACTTCAGATAAACCATGAATACACTCTTGGTATAAGTATATCCCCAACATTGCTTGGGCTATACTTAACTTTTTTTTAAATTCATCGTTCTTTTGCAACTCAAATTTAAGTGCGCATTCTGTACTTTTTCTGCCACTCTTTTGACTGCTTCCTGCCCCCCAAAAGCTGACCCAGTGGTGGAGCTCTGGACAGACTGACCAACTGGGTGACTGGCAAACAGACCCTTAAAGCCTGAGAGAGGAGACTGAAAGAGGAATCCCTGGGTGACTGCTCCTTCGCTTGGGTGTCCAGGCCCCCGTACTGACCCTGACTCTTGAGCAGCCCTGACTGAGGCCCTAAGTGGAAGCAGGACTCGGGTCTGGGGGCCCCTGCTCACTAAGGCAGGTCCTCAGGGCTGCCTCCTTCCAGCCACTGTGGGGTTTGTTCATTTTTGTTTTATGGCTCCACTGGGTCTTCACTCATTTTTTTTTTAATTTTGGCAAGGGCTTTCTCTAGTTGCAGTCAGCTGGGGCTACTCTTCATTGCAGTTTGCAGGCTTCTCATTGCAGTGGCTTCTCTCGTTGCAGAGCACAGGCTCTGGGGACGGGCTTCAGTAGTTGCAGCTCGCAGGCTCTCGAGCCCAGGCTCAGCAGTTGTGGCACACAGCCTTAGTTGCTCTGAGGCATGTGGACCCTTCCTGGACCAGGGATTGAACCGGTGTCCCCTGCATTGGCAGGCGGACTCCAATCCACTGCACCACCAGGGAAGTCCCAGCCACAGTGTTGAGTGCCCACTTCCTGGTGCTGCTTCTCTCTAGCAGATGGCACCACGGTGGCCTTGGGGAGGAGGAGGAGGTGGGCCTGAGAGGCAGGCCTGCAGAGGGTCCCCTGTCTTTGCTTCCAGTCGTGTTGTGTGGGATGAGTGGCTTCTCCGACTTCTACAAGCTCCGGTGGCTGCAGGCCATTCTCAGCTGGCAGAAGCCGCGGGAAGGATGCTTCGGGGAGCCAGGTGAGCTGCACTTCCTCCCTGACTGGGAGTGGGCATGGGGCAGGGGGGTGCTGGGCTTCCACGCCATGTGGGGAAAGGATGCAGTGGTGTTATGGGTGTGGAGAGGGACGTGCAACATACACCATGCCTGTCCATGCACACATGTGCACACAGACACACACATGTTGGGGACGTGGCAGCAGACAGGTGCTCGTGGAAACTTCCAGTAGTGCCTCCAGATTCAGGAGACCTGTGTTGCTTGAGGTGTTGTGAAGAGGAGGGGTCTTAGCCAGTAGCTATTTCAGAGTTTATTTATTTAGCTGCACCTGGTCTTATTTGCCACACATGGGATCTTAAGTTGCAGTATGCAGATCTTTTAAGTTGTGGCAGGTGGGACCTAGTTTCCTGACCAGGGATGGAACCCAGGCCCCCTGCACTGGGAGCTCAAAGTCTTAGCCACTGGACTACCAGGGAAGTCCCAGCCAGTAACGTTTAAAACCCATTGCCTCATTGTACAGCCTAAACTAACACAACATCGGAAAGCAATTATACCCCAATTGAAAATAAGAAAAACAGAAATACAAAAAAAAAAAAAAACATCCATCTTGAGAAGTTCACCTTGTACTCTTCTCCCAGCTGCTGAAGATGAAGAATTACCTAAAGCCATTCAGTACCAACAGCATTTTTTGAGAAGAGTGAAGAGGCGAGAAAAACAATTTGCAGGTAATGAAAATACCCAAGGGACCTTCTTCTTGTCAAGAGGGCCTAGAAAAGATACACACAGCTCATCCTCAAGGAAAACAGGCCCCCAGCATCACTGAGGGGCCGGACTGGAATGTCTTTGTGTCTGGGAGCTGAAGGGAAGGGTAGGAATCGCTGATGCCCTCCTCTTTGAAAGTGGGGAGTCCAGAGATGCTGTCTTCAGTGAAGGGAACATAAAAGAGATGTTTAAGTGTATTTCACACTGAAAGTCACTGAGGTAACCCCCTCGGTCAAAGTCTAGTCAGGAAAACAGACCTTGAATTGGGAACTTCAGCAGAGGGAACTGAATATAGGGAACTCATCTCAGAGATGCTGCAAGAGCTGAAAACAGAAAAGGTAAGAAAACACAGAGGTTAGCCACTGCAGGACGCCCCCGTCCTCCCTGGAGGCAGAGCTAGAGGGACCGTGGGAGGAGAGGAGCCTGTGGAGGCTGGATGCAAAGAAGATGGGGGCGGGGGGGAGAGACACCCAGCTTCTCCCCTCATCCCACCTGTGCCTGCCTGTGGTGGGCAAGGCAGTCTGGTGAATGTATTGAATAGTTTGGAGGGGTTGGTGCACTAGGATTTGGAGCAAAGAAGGGCAGAAGCGGGATCTTTGAGCCAGTGGACAAGGGACAAGCACAGTCCTGGTGTTCCCAGTTTACATGTCATCCTGGAGCTCTTTTTTTTTTTCTTTGGCTGTGCCACATGGCTTATGGGATCTTAGTTCCCTGACCAGGGCTCTAATCAGGGCTCCTGGCAGTGAAAGCCTAGAGTCCTAACCCACTGGACCTCCAGAGAATTTCCCTGGAGCCACTATGAACAGCGCCCCCTTCCCTGCCAAATGTGTCCTAATTGAGATGAGTTCGCTATGTAGCCAGTGCATCAGTGTAGAGAAACAGAGAACGGGCTATGACTATTAATGCATTCCAGGTGGTGCTAGTGGTAGAGAACCTGCCTGCCAATTCAGGAGACAGAAGAGGTGCAGGTTAGATCCCTGGGTTGGGAAGATCCCTGAAGGAGGGCATGGCAAGCCACTCTAGCATGCTTGCCTGGAGAATCCGATGGACAGAGGAGCCTAGCAGACTACAGTCCATAGGCTCACAAAGAGTTGGACATGACTGAAGCCACTGAGCACAAAAAAGATTTCTTTTATGATTATTAATAAAAATTAAAATAACTGCAAGGCAAGAGCAGGAAGGGAGGTGAGCCGGTCAGCACGGAGATGTCCAGTACACACTGGGGAATGATTCCAACAACTAAACGTCTCCCCAGGAACCCCACCACGGCTTCATCATCTACCTGCAAGTAACAAGAGAGGAGAGTGACGATGGGTTTGTTTCGTAGCTGCCACCAGAGGCTGGGCGGGGTGGGGAGAGAGTTCTCAGGAGACCTCCAGGGCCCCCTGCCTTGGCAAGGTCTGCCTGACCCAGGGGCTGGGGCTGCCTGTAGCCAGTGGCAGGGGACCCGCTGTGCACTTCCGGAGATCTGACTGCTCCCTCGAGACTGACACCTGGAAACTAGACCTGCCCTGAGGACTGGAGAGGGAGCTGCAGAAATCTCACAGCCTGAGGTCCTTCCTGGGGCCCCTGCAGGTTGACCAGCAGCCCAGGAAGCTGGGAGAGGCATGTTCCTTCTTTCATTTATGACATGCATACCTGTTGACTAAGGGCACCGGATTCGAAGTCAGACTGTCTGGGTTCAAATCAGCTTCTGCCTTTCTTTGCTGTGGGAGTTGCTCAATCTCTCTGAGCCTCAGTTTCACCATCTGTAAAATGGGAACCAAGCCATACCTCATTCATAGGGGTTTTGGGGGGTTAATTTCAGATCATCATGCAACGTGCTTCCCACATTTTTCCTATGAAGGTCGCCCGTAAGCATGGATTGCCAGGGTTAGTAATTAGGCTCCTTGAAGTTTGCATTATCGCTACCTCGGAGGGGCCTTCCCTTCTCCAGAGGAAAGGAAAATCATGGCTCCCTCCAACCCGCTCAGAAACTAAAGGTGGACAGCTCATTTTGAGCTCAGAGGACTCATAATAAGAGGACATTATAAATGATGTCAAAGGAGCTCCTGGCCCAGGTTGCTGTTTGGGCAAACATGGGACCAAGTGGGCCCCAGGCAGGACTGAGGGAGGCTGTCAAGTAGAAGAAATGAGCTATAGAGTCTCCAGGGTTGGGATCTCAGTTCTCCTCCCAGTCTCTCAGTTTCCCCATCTGTGAAATGGGGCCATTGGGTGCTGTTCTAGAAGGTCTCACGCAGGTCCTGAGCATAGGGGAAGGTGGAAAGAATTGGACCAGGGTGTGGCCTCCAGGAAGGGGCTCTGGAGCATGAATCACAACATAGAGTCACCCCTGCCCATGTAAGGAAGTCTTCCAGACAAGATATAACCTCTCAGATGAGGAGGTTCCAAATGGCTGAAGACATTTCTTCCCAGAGGGGAGACTTTAGCAGCCAGCATTCACAGAGGTTGGGAGGTGGGTGCCCAGCCCTGCAAGGGAGATCTGGGGACACCAGGCTGGCCGAGAGAATATCTGAGAAGTCCTCACAATGGAGCAGTGGCTGCCTGCTGCGCCCCCCTCCCAGGACTCACAATGGGACCTCTGTCTGTCTCCCCAGACGGCTGCTCCTCCCACAACACAGCCATGGCTGTTGCAGCACTGGGTGGCTTCCTCTATGTCCTGGCGGAATACCCCCCAGCAGAGGGGAAGCTGTGGCCACCCACAATAACACCGCCCGCCGGCCACTGACAGTTTCACGCCTGCCACCACCAGGAAGATGAAGCCCACACCTTTAGTCCATCTTATTCTTAAGTCCTGGGGTGCAGGTCACATCCTAAGGCGGAAGCAGCTGAAGCAAAGAACCCAGGGTCACCACTGTCCCCCTCGCCCCCGGGAGCTGGGCTGGGGAGGTGGGGCCGGGATGGACCCAGGTGTGAGAGCAGATGAATAAATGTAGAGTGCAGTTGAGCTGGGCGTTGGGTCTTGGTTCTCAGCCTTTCAGACTTCTAGGGCTCCAATTCGGAAACAACTGAAGTGACAGCACGCATGCACGCACATTGAACTTATAACAACTTGGCAATAGAGCGACAGACTTCTAAGTAGGGAGAAGAGTAAAAGTCAGAAACTTGCCAAAGACTGCCTGCCACCTGCAACTCCTGGTTCATTGAGAACAGAAGGTTTCCGGCAAGTTAGCAGCATACCAACTTGTCTGCTGGTGAATTTTTGGCACCTGAACACTTGTGCTGGCTCCTGTATGGCTTGTGCATCACAGAGGCACCAAAAGGCCACCTAACCCGGGACGTTGCCTTTGGCTAGCTATATAGGACATTATGTGGACAACTGTTAATATTTGAATGTGACCTGTGGATTAGTTAATAGAATTTTATTGGTAGGAACCATCCTAATTTTACTTGACCCGTGCTTATGTAAGAAAATCCTCACAGAGGATACATGAAGTGTTAAGGTGCGGTACATAAAAGTGTCTACACTTCATGATGTCCACAGCTTGGCTAAAATGGTTCCAAAAATGTGTATTATGAATAAAGCGCAAACGTTAGCAATTGGTAAAGACAAGTAAAAAGTACACAGAGGTTCTTTACACTACTTTGTCAACTTTCCCGTAGACTTCAATATTACAACAACGTAAAACGTTCCTGCCATCCCAGAACCCCGCCCCCTCTAAAAAAATTAACACAGCAAGTTATCAGGACTATATCTCGCGATATCCGAAGAACTACAAATGCTTCACAGCGAAGAGCTGTCAACCGTGCGTGGCCCTGGGTCACGTGTGGTATGCTCACGTGACCGGAGGTCCGAGTCCAACATGGCGTCCTCCATGGGTCGCTTCCTTCTCTTCTTCATTGGGCTGCGCGGCTTCCTACTGGAGGCATCCCGCGACCTCGACTCGGGGTGAGTACAGCTCTCGCGAAGGCAAGTCCGGTTGTGGGGAGGGGGGGGTCCCCCAGCCCGAGGCGCAGCACTCCGAACTCTCGTGTGCCCCCCCCCCTCCCAGCAGGGCCTCCCGCGACGACGACGTGCTCTTGCCCTACTCCCGCGCGCGCGCGCGCCTCCCCCGAGACTGCACAAGAGTGCACGCCGGCCGGCTGGAGCACGAGAGCTGGCCGCCGGCCGCCCCGACCGCCAGCGCCCACCGCCCCTCCGTGCGCACCTTCGTCTCGTACTTCGCAGGCCGCGCGGTGCCAGGTCATCTGACGCGAGCGCCCGAGCCCCTGCGCACCTTCTCGGTCCTGGAACCCCGCGGACCCGGCGGCTGCGCGTCGAGGCACCGCGCCACTGTGGAGGAGACGGCGCGGCCGGCCGGCTGTACCGTCGCCCAGAACGGCGGCTTCTTCCGCATGGAGACGGGCGAGTGCCTGGGCAACGTGGTGAGCGGCGGGCGGCGGGTGAGCAGCGCCGGGGGGCTGCAGAACGCGCAGTTCGGGATCCGCCGCGACGGGACTCTGGTCACCGGGTGAGGAGGCAGGGTGTCCGGTAACTGTTGAGGGCAGAGGGCCTGAGAGTCGAGATGTAGCCGTGCCGCTGTGTTCAAGTCGCCTAACCACGCTGAGCCTCCGTTTCCGCATCTCCAGGAAAGGGAAGGTAGTACCTTCCTCGTAGAGTTTATTGTCTTTCAGTTTGGTATGCTGCTTGCTTTGTGTCGGTCTGTGTGCTGTGCAGCGGGGGTATGGCTGTGAACAAGCAAACAGTCTTTGCCTTCAAAAGAGGACACACATAGCTCCCATTACTGGTGAAAAATTCAACAAAATCCAGAGAGATAATTAAGTTAAGTTACATTGTATATAAGCAGTGAAGTAATGAACAGGATGAAGTGACTGTAAATAGAGCGTTGAGTTTAGGGAAGGTAATCAGGAAGCACTGGTCTGAGAAGGTGACTTTAATCGCATGAGAAAATTAATGTGAAATTTAATCACCGGTCAACCAGGGTCAAAACTGGAGGAAGAGCATTGCTGTCAGAAGGGACAGCAGGTGCTGAGGTTCAGAGGTGCAGAGGGGCTTGGTGTGTGAGGGACAGAAGGAAGGAGGAAAGTATCAGAGGAGGACAGAACTGATTTTGGTCACTTAAGAGCTTGATCTGATCCTGCCGGACACTAAACAGGTTGAGCCATAGTGGAAGCAAGGAGGCCAGTTAAGAGGCTGTTGCAGGCGTCAAATGGTAATTTGACTGGGGTGATGGCCTGAGAGATTGAGGGATATAGGTGAACTTGAGATCTATTGGGGTTGGTTGTTTCTGTTAAATGAAGTGTGAACTGGGATATGTGGACTGTTTGCAGAGATTGCTTCTAGGACCAGGCAGGTTCCTGGGCATCAGGAGGAATCCAGTAGCCAGTCAGGGGGTGAGGATGGGGACCCGCCACTACCCACAGTTTGCCGCTGCTGTTGACTGAATCTCACTGCTTCCCTATTTCCAGATACCTGTCTGAAGAGGAGGTGCTGGACACTGAGAATCCATTTGTGCAGCTGCTGAGTGGGGTCGTGTGGCTGATTCGCAATGGCAGTATCTACATCAATGAGAGTCAGGCGGCTGAGTGTGAGGAGACCCAGGAGACAGGTGGGAAGGGGGTACCGAGTACCATAAGATGCGGGTGATGAGTGGAGGTGTTGGCAATAAGTCTTTTGAAAACCTGGATAGGTGGGGTGGTAGTGGAAGTCTTTCTACAAGTTCCATTGTAGGTATGGGAATCAGTGGGAATCCCTGCTTCATGAAATGTGTAAGAAAGGAAATAAATATATAGTATACTAAAAAGAGGTGGTTAGTGCTAAGACAGAAGTTGGAGGAATGGAGCTATGAACAAGGCAGTAGAGGAGTATTCCTAAAATGTCTGTGGACCAGCAGCATCAGCGTCACCCAGGATCTTGTAAACTCAGAACTTTAGTCCCTCCTGCTCTGCCTCGAAGCCACAGCATCAGAATCCCTGGGGTGAGGCCCAAGAGTATGTGTTCTGAGGAGCTCCCTGGGTGATTCTGATTGACATTGGATTTTGAGAACCACTAAGATGTGAAATACTGGGGCAGGGAAGATCTGCCATGGCCTAGATGTTTAAACAGGCTGTTTCAGATTATACGGTCAGGGAAGGCCTCATGGAGGAGGTGACGTAGCTCAGAAGGAGCAAGCCATGGGAAGAGCTGGGGAAAAGCCCAGTCCAGCCAGAAGGAACAGAAAGTGTCTGCATGGAATTGCAGGGAGACTGCCAGGAGATGGGGTAGAGTAAGCAGTCCAGGGAAGTCATGCCAGGCTTCGGTAAGGCATTTGAATTTTGAACTTGGGACCGTGGAGGCCGTTGGAGTGTTTTCACCTGGAGGTTGACCTTGCTTGATTTACACTGAAGAACAACCCTTTGCCTGCTCTGTGGAGATGGACTGGGACGGGGTTAGGGGGCAGGCAGATAGCTGGGTGCATAGACCCAGAGGTGGAGAGTGGTGTTGGGCTGGCAGGAAGTGGCAGACAGAGCCCAGAAGGCCTCCCGAAGGGCCAGGCGATCAGCCAGGCTGCCTCTCCTTCAGGTTCCTTCAGCAGATTTGTGAATGTGATCTCAGCCAGGACAGCCGTGGGCCACGACCGGAAGGGGCAGCTGGTGCTCTTGCACGTGGATGGGCAGACGGAGCAGCGGGGGTGAGTCCTGCTCTGAGGAGCCTCAGCCGACCATCAGCTGCCTTTCTGACCCTTAGGTGTTCCCTGGGGATCGTCACACCCACCTGTCCCCTGTCTTCCCACCGGCAGAGGGTCCCTAGGTCTGTCCCACTTCCACGAACTCATCACCTTCCACACATTTGTTCTCAGTCTCCTTGACTTAGGGCCTCATCTCTCCTGAGCTCTGGTTGGGCTGAAATGAAATTATCACAAAGTATCTACTCACAAAGCTGGTTGTAGACCTTGTTTCCCATTGTAGCTCTGCCATATACTGGTTCTGTGGCTGTGAACAAGTTACTTGACCTCTCTGGGCTCATTTCCTCCTCTGTAAAGTGAGTGTGCTGTGTAACAGATTAGCACAGGCAGCATTGATTTGTTAGATCGGAACTCTGGAGGTCGGGAGTCGGCGGAGAGCAACAATGCTCAGCTAGGTTCTCCTGTTCAGAGTGTCCCGCAGAAACCATCCAGTTCTTGGCCAGATGGGGGGCTTATCTGGAGCTTCTGGGAAAGAATTGTCTTGGCAGCCCACTCAGGTTGTTGGCAGAATGCAGTTCTTGGAGTTGTTGGACTGAGGTCTCTGTGTCATTGCTGTCTGGGGGCCTCCCCACTCATGAGGCCGCCCACGCTCCTTCTCATGTGTATACCCTCCCCTTGTGTATTTTCAGGGTGCAGAGGTGTGTCAAATCCATCCAACCCCCTCATATTTCCAGTCTCCCTCACTTCGTCTTTTGCATTAGCCTGAGAAAGCTCTCTGCTTTTAAGGACTCCTGTGATTCTGTTGGGACCACCCAGATCATCCAGGACAGGGTCCCCACATGTGGACGGTTGTGCTGTGTATCCTAACACAATCATGAGGATGATGTCTAGTTACAGTCATAGCTTCCAAGGATTGGGACAGGCCACTTGAGCTGGGGGAGCATTTAGAAATTTGCCTGCCGTAGCAGGTGTGTGATACTGTCCACTGTGGAAAGTAAGGTGCACTAACCTGGAAGCAGATGCCACGAGGTCAGCAGCACTCGTCTTGTGCCGCAGCATTAACCTGTGGGAGATGGCGGAGTTCCTGCTGAAACAGGATGTGGTCAACGCCATCAACCTGGATGGGGGAGGCTCCGCCACCTTCGTGCTCAACGGGACCTTGGCTAGTTACCCATCTGATCACTGGTAAGCCTACCAGAGCCCCCTTGCTGAGGCCGAAGGCCAGGCCTGTCCCCGGCTGTCTCAGTCAACAAATACTGAGTGCCTGTCATTTGCCAGGCTCTGGGGGTTCAGTAGAGAAGCAAGAGGAGCCGAGATGCCTGCTTCTCCCTACTTACAGGAAGTGGTATACATAGCGTGCCAGCACTGCCCAGGGCCGATGGGAGGGGCAGGTGATGATGAGGAAAGACCTGAGGATAGAGCAGCATGAGCTGAGAGCTGAAGGGTGTGGAGGTGACTGGGCCCAGAACAGCGTGTGCAAAGGCCCTGGGGTGGGAAGAACCTATAAAAGGCTGGAGAAGAGACGATGACGAGAGGCAGCCCTCGGCCCTGCAGTGGGTGATCTGGGGGGTGGCCAGCACCTCAGCCTCTCTCGACGCTCCTGTCCCCCTGCAGCCAGGACAACATGTGGCGCTGTCCCCGCCGCGTGTCCACCGTGGTGTGTGTACACGAGCCCCGCTGCCAGCCGGCAGACTGCAGCGGCCACGGGACCTGCATGGAGGGGCGCTGCCAGTGCACGGGGCGCTTCTGGCGGGGTGCTGCCTGCGACGAGCTGGACTGTGGCCCTGCCAACTGTAGCCAGCACGGGCTCTGCACGGAGAGTGAGTGCTGGCTCTGCGGGAGGCAGCTCCAACCCGGGTGCCCTGCTCTCATGGCCCCAACCCGGCCCGGCCCTCACCTGGCTTTCTTGGTCTTGTCTTGGCAGCTGGCTGCCGCTGCGAAGCTGGATGGACAGGGCCCAACTGCAGTGAAGGTAAGAGCCCCGAGGCCAGCCTCCTCCCTGGCACCCCTTGGGGCTCTCGGGCAGGGGTGATCCTGGGAGCTGCAAGCCTCAGCTGCCTTTATCCCCGCCTCCTGGTCCGCTAGTCTCTTCGCTCTTGTCTCACGCTTTTGCCCCACATGTAAATCACCATGTCACTGTCCTGTGGCTGCTGCAGCAAGAGTCCGCTAACTCAGGATGGACACAGTCCTTTTTTCCCTCACAGTTCTGGAGGCCAGCACTCCATCTCAGCAGGGCCGCGCTGGCTCTGAAAGGTCTGGGGGAGGATCCTCCCTGCCTCTTCCAGCTCCTGGTGGCCCCCGCGTTCCTTGGCTTGTGGCTGCCTCAGCCCAGTCTCTGTCTCTGATTTCACAGGCACAGCCTCCTCCCTAGTCCGGGTCCAGTCTCCCCCTCCGTTCTCTTACACGGACCCCAGGCCCCTGGGGTTTGGGTCCATCTTAAATGCAGGAGGCTCCCCATTTCAAGATCCTTAATTGCATGTGCAGAGACCGTATTTCCAAATAAACCCAACGTTAACAGGTTCTGGAATTGGAACCTGTCTCTGGGAGGACACAGTTCAGATGTGTCCTACAGGACTACTGTCACCCGTGGCTTAAATCCTTAGCGGCTTTCTTTGGCACTGAGTGAAAAATCTGAACTCCTCAGCATGACATGCCAGGCCCCGGGTGCTCTGGCCATGCCCCCCTCCCCACCCCCCACCCTCCAGGCCTGCAGATCAGGTCCTCAGAGGCCCCTCCACCCCCCCACCACCTCGGTGCTCACTGCTGCCGCACCCGCTCCCCTCCCTCCAGCACACTCATCCTGTGAACATGCCTTCTGGCTCAATGGCTGCCTAGACCGAAGCCTCTGCCTAAACAGAGCAGAGGCTCCATGAGGGCATAGCCTCAGGCCTGCCACGTGACAAGTTCTCTGAACCGCCTTTTGGGAGAACATGTGAACCAACAGGGCCGCTTGGGATGCTGAAGATGCATTTGCAATCCCCTGGGCCCCAGCCTGGGAGGGGAGGGCAGGGCCAGGTTTGGCAGAGGCCCCCCCTTCCTCCACCCCAGCTTGCACCAGTGGCTTCTTCGGGGAAGA
The DNA here is from genome assembly GCF_963930625.1 of Muntiacus reevesi. Classification (NCBI taxonomy): domain Eukaryota; kingdom Metazoa; phylum Chordata; class Mammalia; order Artiodactyla; family Cervidae; genus Muntiacus; species Muntiacus reevesi. Next base: position 183,362,486 of record NC_089250.1, on the reverse strand, counting down.
CTGTGCCCAGAAGTGTCAGTGTCATAATGGAGCCACCTGTGACCCAGTGCAGGGGACCTGCGCCTGTCCCCCTGGCTTCACTGGAGACACCTGTGTGCAGGGTAAGCAGGAAGGTCCCCTGAGTCAGCCTGGAGGGAGCCCCACCCAGGGGGTGCTTCTGCGTCAGCCCGGCTCTGCCCACATCCGGACACATCCTAGCAGTGCAGAGAGAGGCCTGGCCACCGAGGCCCCCACCGCTGTCCTCCTGGCTCCTCCCTGCAGAGTGTCCGCTCGGCTGGTACGGGCCAGGCTGCCAGAGCCCTTGCAAGTGTGAACACCAGTGTCCTTGCGACCCCCAGACTGGCAACTGCAGTGTCAACTGGTCACCCACCCCGAGCAGCCTCTTCTCCCGAGGTACGGCACCTCCCAGGGCCCCCGCCCTGGGAGCAGGAGAGGGCAGACCCCTCTTCTCCCAGCCTTCAGCCTCTCCCTGGCCTCTTGCAGTGAAGGAGTGTTTCCCACCTCCCGAGGTCACCATGCGGGCAGGAGAACTCTCCCTTTTCACCAGGTAGGTGCTTCAGTGGGAACAGGGGCAGGGGCGGGAGGAAAGCGCCTCCTTCCACCTTCCGGGTGTGGCCTCTGCTCTGGGCACAGGCAGGGCTAGAAGGTGGCCGCTGGGCACCAGGCGACGGTTCTCCAGCTTAAGCTCAGGGAGAGTCCCAGCTGATGCAGCACCCCGAGTGTCCAGGGAGACGCTGAGGACCCTGGCCACCCCCACAGTCCAGGGGGCTGGGTGCGGGCTTGCTTTCTCAGCTCTTGGTGCAGAAGCTCTGAGCAATTCACGTCATTTCTCTGGCACCCGGGCATGTTCACCCCTTGTGTGGGGCCTTTACTTTCTAGCGCAGGTCCTCAACTTGACATCCAGGTAGGGGGCATGTATTAGAAGACAGAGCTGGAATCAAGAACCGGTGCTGTCGGTCTGGGAGCCCCCCTTGGAGAACCTCTCTCCATGGTTCTTGCCTCCCATGGCCCAGGGCAGTGCCTGGCCCGCCCCCTCCAGGTGGAAACCAGGTGTGGTGTGAATGAAAAACCCCTTAGCCTGGGCCTGGAGGCATCACCTGGGAGCTCATCACAAAACTCAGATCCCAGGTCCTTCCTGGAGATCCTGACCCGGTGATCGGGTGAGGGCTGGGAGGACAGCCCAGGTGGTGTGCTGGGAAATGCACCGGAGCAAGGATGGGGGCGCTCAGGAGCCCTGCACCCCTAGCTCAGGTCTCAGGTATGAGATCACGGGGTCCGCAGCAATGGGCGGGAGCTGTGGGGGGGATGAGGGACAGGCTGCAGGCCCCGCCCCCTGGGCAGTCAGCATGTGTCTGCTTCTGCGTTGAGGATTTCAGACCAAGATGACACGAAGGAAGAAAGATCACTGAAGGACCGCCCCCTCCTCCCCCCGCCACATCCCTGCCAGCTCCCCGCCTGGGAAGAGGGGGTGTGGGTCCTCGCTGCTCTGTCTGCTTTGAGGATCCTGGAGAGAGCCCAGCCTCTGTTGCCAACATCCTCGGGAACCCAGGATGCCGACCGCTGCCTCTTGGGGTGGATTAGGTCCTCAGCTGTGTTTTCTGTGGCATGTACAATGTAACATTTATTGGCAGCATCTGAAACCCAGGGAGCGGTGCACATCAAAATCTTTGTTTTTCCCTACTCTTGAAGTACCAGGCAAGGTGGGAGCCTGATATCAGGCAAGGTTTGTCCCACATAATAACTGTCCGCACTGCTCCTGAACGTGTGTGGAGTATGCTCCTCACCCCAGTAGGCCCGTTTGCTCCCCGCTGTGTGGTCCCTGGAGGCCCCTGCTGCTGTGCACCTGTTCTGGGAGGAGGAGCAAAGTGGGGGGAAGGAAGGAGCCCCTCCAGCGCCGCCTCATCCCGAATCGCATCCAGCATCCCTGTTCCGGGTTCTCTCCCACCCGCAGGACCACCTGGCTGGCCATCACCTTGGCCCTGGCTTTCCTCCTGCTGCTCAGCACAGCAGCGAATGTGTCTTTGTTCCTGGGATCGAGGGCCGCGCGGAGCCGGCACCTGGACGGGGCCTACGTCTACCACCCGCTGCAGGAGGTGAATGGGGAGCACCCGGCCGCAGAGAAGGAGCACCTGGGTGACTCCTGTAACCCCTTCAAGGACTGAAGCTTCCTGCTGCCGGTCGTGTCCTGTTTCCAAGGCTCATCTCCAGGAGCTCTGACTTCTGTGAGAGGAAGTCCCAAGGCCACCGACCCATTCGGGTAGTCGTGACCTGGGTGCCAAGCCAGGCTTCCGACAGCAACGTGCCTCAGCCCCGCCCTGGCCACCTGCCGTGGCAGATCAGATGCAGTCCAGCACTCCCAGAGGGCCAGCCTCTGTCCCCGCCTGCCTGTGTCTGCTGCTCACGGGGCCTGCCCCCCACCCCAAGGCCTGCCCGCTGCTGCCAAAGAGCCTCCGCCTCCTGGGGCTGGAGCTGCTGCGAACGGAGCTTGCGATGACCATGCCGCAACCAATGGCAGAGTCCAGCCGTTCCCCTCGGACGAGGGGTGGATTGAAGAGACAACAGCCACGTCACGGGACCCTTTTTTACAGACCTCACCACTGAACTTGCCCACTGGAATGGTGTTTCCTGTCGCGGGAAGCTCCGTAGAAGGGAGGAGGGGTGAAATCATGTTTACAGGCTCTCTATTTTGCCCTGCCGCTGAGAGGGTTTTTCTACCACTTGAATAAATTGATAAATTGATATAATAAAAGAACCTTATCTGAATTAGCAGTCGTGGACTTGAGGGGCTCCTAGGCCTTCACACGTGGGGGACTGCTTAACCAGAGTCAGAGTCAGGATGTGCCCATGGCACATCCAGCTCCCCGATCTATTTTGTTTAATCCAGAGGTTTCCCAGGTGGCGCTAGTGGTCCCACCTGTCAATGCAGGAGACATAAGAGATGTGGGTTCTATCCCTGGGTCAGGAAGATCCCCTGGAGGACGGTATGGTGACCCACTCCAGTATTCTTGGCTGGAGAATTCCATGGACGGAGGAGCCTGGCGGGCTACAGACCATAGGGTTGCAGAATCAGACACGACTGAAGCAACTTACCACACACGCAGAGGGGTTCTCACTTTCAAGTGTACTTGAATCACCTGGTGGCTGAGCTGGTAAAGAATCCGCCTGCAATGTGGGAGACCTGGGTTTGATCCCTGGGTTGGGAAGATCCCCTGGAGAAGAGAAAGGCTGCCCACTCCAGGATTCCGGTCTGGAGAATTCCATGAACTGTATAGTCCATGGGGTCGCAAAGAGTCAGACACAACTAAGTGACTTTGACTTTCACTGAAAGAGCTCCAGACTCTACTGCTCTCACCAAGCTCCCAGGTGATGGCTGTGGGCATCTGGACTGCACTCTGTGAGTTTGCTCTGTGTTTCTTAGTAAAATTTAGTTACCAACAGTTACAAGTCAAGAGAGGAACAACTCCAGAATTCTGGTTTCTGGTTTCTCTTTGAAAAGAGTGAGAGAAGGACTTGCAGTGGTTAAGAATCCACCTGGCAATGCAGGGGACGCAGGCTTAGGTCCCAGTCAGGGAACTTAGACCCCAGATGCAGCCAAATAAGCAAATGTTTTTTAAAAAGCTTGACGTCCCAGCATTAGAGGACGCCCTCAGAGGCAATGAGATAAGTTGTCCAAGCCAAGAGTGGCCGGTCCCCATCTGAGTGTGTCCTCTCCAGCTCATCGCAGCCCCAGCGGTTGGCTTCCCTTGCCTGTGACCTGCATCCTTGTGAGATTAGTTTGTAACCTGTGGCCTCTAGGGGTCTTTAGGAAGTGCCTGGCAAAAGCCTGCCTCGTAATACACCCCACTGTGTGCTTGGCAGCCTTATGTGGAGGGTACATGGGGGGAGCTGCTGCTGCTTCCAGCAGGTCCTCAAGTAGATCCAGGCACGTGGTGGATTGAGTGTTTGCATCCCCCGAGGTTTTTATGTTGAAACCCTGACCTGCTGTGCAATGGTGTTAGGAGGTGGGGCGTTTGGTTTCATTAAATGAGGTTTAGATGAGATCGTGAGGGTGGTGACCTTATAAGAAGAGACGAGAGCACCCTCTGCAACGCGACGCACACGAGAACGAGGCCACTCAAGCTCGTGGTAGAGGGTGGCTGTCGACAAGCCAGGCAGCGGGCTCTCACCAAATGTGCTGTCACTTCAGTCGTGTCTAACTCTTTGCAACTATATGGACTACCTTCCATGTTCCTCTGTCCATGGGATTCTCCAGGTAAGAATACTGGACTGTGTTGTCATACCCTCCTCCAGAGGATCTTCCCAGGGATCAAACCTGTGTCTCACGTCTCCTGCATTGGCAGGCAGGTTCTCTACCACCTGGGAAGCCCCAGTAACAGTAGTGGTCATTTACTGCTGCACCACAAACCAGCCCCAAACTGGTGGCTTAAAATAACAACCAGTCATTGCCTCTCACAAAAAAATAGTAGTTTTTCGTGCTTCTAGGGTTAGCTGGATGATTCTCTTGACCTGGACCAGAATCAGTGAGTCCAGCTGGGCTCACTCAAGTCTCTGCCATCTGCTAATGGGCCAGTGGGGGCCCTGGTCTAGAGTGACCACAGCTGTGGACATAGCTCTGATACCTCATCCTCCAGGATCAAGTTCAGGCTTGGGATCAAGGTGGAGACAGGGATCCAGGCAGAGATTTGAAGCTGCTTCTTGAAGCTTCACCCCTTGATGAGAAGCTGCAAAGGGACATGAAAGCAGGAAACTGACTGAGGTCATCACTGTAGCCAAGTTACTGTAGTATGGGTCTAGTTTCATTTTTTGTTGTTTTGTTTTGGTTTTGGACCATGCTGCATAGCTTGCAGGATCTTAGTTCACCAGTCAGGGATCAAACTCTGGGCCCACAGCAGTGAAAGCACCCAATCTTAACCACTGGACTGCCAGGGAATTCCCTAGTTTCGCTTTAGAAAGGAAGAATTTGGTTCAGAGAAGTAGGATGTCAAGGCCAGCTCCCAACCTCTGAGTTCCTGAGGGATGTGTCTGTGGTTCTGTGTGTCTTTGTCTTCCCACTGAAGACAGCAGATGGACAGCTGCCGTGCCAGCCTGTGATGTTCCCTACAGGGAGCAGGATGCTTGGGTCCCACAGTGGGTGCTGCAGGCCAAAGTGATGGAAGTGGGGGTGATGGAAGACCCCTGGACACAGAACGTGACAGGTGGACTAGAAGTCCTGGGGGTCTGACTGGGAACCTGGAAAATGCTGTATGCTGGGCAGTTGCCATGGTGACAGGTATCTCAGCTGCTGAGTTGCTCCGTATACAATCTGAGCATCTGGAAAGACCCAAGAGAAAGATTCCGATCCTGGAGTCAATGGGTGGGTTCTGGGACCCTGATGCCGTTTTCATCGGATTCTCGAGGGGTCTGTGTCCTGCCTCCAGAATTCAGGGATTTCAAATGGTGCTTTTCGGTGACCCACATTTCTCAGCAGAGCCTTGGTGGGCACTGACGGGAGGGGAGGGAAGTGGCCTGGGAAGAAGTTAGAGAGCCGCCCGGCGCCTTTCCTTCCAGCTCTTTCCAACTCCTTCCAAGCTCTGCCCAAACTCTCACAGGAGCCCCTTGCACCATAAGGCCCGCCTCATCCGTGGAGGCCCCTGGCCTTGGGGGAAGAATTGGTCCCAGAGGCAGCCCTCAGGCCACAGGGAGGCAGGTTGTGTTGCTCTCTGCTGTCTCCAGACCCAAACCCCAGGGGCCTTCCCGGGAGAAGACCAACGTCACCAGGGCCTGCGGCCCAAACCTGACCCCAGCTCGCCGGCTGCAGGAAGCTCTTTCTGAGCACCCACCAGGCCCACAGGCACTGGCAGTTTCTTGGAGAGCCCCGGCCACAGTGCCAGGACAGCATGGAGAAGCAGGAGGGGTGAATGCGGCAAGGGCTGCTCCCCCTCCCTCAGTTAGAAGTGCTGGGCCCGGCTGGTAACCGCAGCCAAGGTGGGCAGGGAGCCCATCGGGGCCACAGGAAGCACACCTCCTCTGCGCCTCCAGCTGGTGGCCCTTGGCCTCCTGCTCCAAAACAAGGGACCCTTTCCAGAATCCCGTGACACCTGGTGGCCACCAGGATCCACCTCTGGGTCCCAGGGGAGCTCGCATGAGGGATGGGCGGCACCCCAGACAGGCCCCGCCCACTCCTGACAGAGGGCTTGGCGTCCTCTGGTGCATCTCTGAGACTTGGGCAAAACCCAAGGGGAGGGGAGAGTGGCCTGGGAAGGTGGACAGCAGGGCCCTCGCCTTCACCTGGGCACCTGGCCAGGAGACCCCCGCAGCCCCATGACTCGGGGCTGAGTGGGGTCCTGGGGCCGTATTTAATACTCTGATAAACTGCCCATGTCTGTTTTTGCACCGTGTGTATATGCAGTCGGTTGAACAGTGTCACCCGAGAATTCATGTCCACCCAGGACCTCAGAATGTAACTTTACGTGGAAATAGGGTCCTTGCCAGTGGGTTCTTGCCCATGTGGTTGCTTCAAGATCTTGAGAGGAAATCATTCTGGATTTAGACTGAGCCCTAGATCCAATCACTGGGGTCCTCATTAAAGAGACACACAAAGGAGAAGCCGCGTAGAGACAGAGGCAAAGGGATTTCCCTGGTGGTCCAGTGGCTGAGACTCCGTGCTCCCAGAGTACGGGGCCCGGGTTCGGTCCCTGGTCAGGGATCTGGATCCCACATGCTGCAGCTGAGTTTGCACACTGCAACTAAAGACCCCACACCACAACTAAGACCTTGTGCATTAAAAAAAACTAAATACATATTAAAAAAAAAATTACAGAAGCAGAGACAGGAGTGATGTGGCCACAGCTAAGGAATACCAGGCACCCCCAGAAGGGGAAGGATCCTCTCTACAGCCATAGGAGGGAGCACGGCCCTGCCAACACATTTATCTCAGACTTCCGGCCTCCAGACTGTGAGAGAATCCATTTCTGTTGTTTTAAGCTACCAAGTTTGTGGTAATTTGGTTTGGCAGCACTAGGAAACTCATACAGTATGTCTGTGCTTCTATATTAAACATGGGATTTCTTCGTGTTCCCCTAATCTCTCCAATCTACTTCCCTGGTAGCTCAGACGGTAAAGTGTCTGCCTACAATACAGGAGACCTGGGTTCGATCCCTGGGTCAGGAAGATCCCCTGGAAAAGAAAATGGCAACCCACTCCAGTATTCATGCCTGGAAAATCCCATGAACCAAGGAGCCTGGGGGGCTACAGTCCATGGGGTTGCAAAGAGTCGGACACGACTGAGCAACTTCACTTTCACTTTCAATCTCTCCAAAAACCAATCTGCAACCCCTTGAGGGTGGTGTGGTCCCTGTTAAACATGCTCTTGAGTCTTTTAAACAACAGCTGAGTTATTCTTGAACAAACCCAGGGAAACCTCCTAGGCAACAGACAACAGAGGGGTATCCAAATCTAAAACGTTTAATGCTTCTGGTCGGAGCAATCAGGTGAATTTAACGCTTTCAGTTGGAGCAAACGATCAGGTGAACAAGAAATGCTGTGTTTTCCTGGCTGAGACAGAATGTGTGATCAGTTCATTTTACAGGGGGAGAAATTCCAGACACAGGCTGGGGTGGGGGGGGGGAGTCTCAAATCCCCCTTATTTCAACCTGTGGGGAGACCATTGTGTAGCCAGTTGAGGGAAACACCACTCGGAATGAGGCCCTTCTAGATGAGTGGACGTGCCCAGAGAATGCAGTTTCTGCAAAGGAAAAGTCAGAGGGAAACAGCATCCACGCTTCTCTCCAGATGCATGGTGTGTTCGATAGTGATGGGCGTCCTCACAGGATGGAGTCTGGGGTCTTTGGATGAGAAGCATTAAACTATCAGAATAACCACCGACTTTTATTAAGAGCTTTCCGTGTGTTGGGCACCGGGCCCAGAACTTCACATCCACTCTCATTTCATCCCACTACAACCCAGAGAATGAGGTAGGCACTATTCTATCCCCATTTTACAGATGAGGATGTTGAGGCACAGAGAGGTTAAGTCACCTGCTGAAGGTCACACAGCTCATGTGAAAGGATGGCTGGGGCTTGAACCCCACCTTGTTGAAATTTTAAGACTCGGGCTCCTAAACTCAGTGCCTAGGCAGGTCCTATTGCTAAAGGGACATTTGTGTCCTGGCCACAGTAGGCTAATGAACAAGATGGAGAAAGAAGTCATACCCAGGGAGCTTCCAGCCCTGAGGTTTGGGGAAATTGAGAAGCCAAGAGCTCAGCATCTCCTTCCTTGGATTTTTAATCCCAAGCCTCTCAAGGGTTGAGGAGAGTAGCTGTTGGTTGCTGATGCTCCAGCGTGGGCCCCAGGGACCTCCAGCACGGGAGGGGAACCGTAGCAGATGACACTGTGGTCATCTGCTGCTCCCGTGGCCCAGTTCTCTTTGTTTGTTGGGTCACTGGCCCTCCCCCACCCCTCTGTTGCTTCTGGAAGAAATGTCAATCACAGGGCTCCCAGTTGCTTAGCCAATATGTCCACAGGAGTGAGCACTGCCCAGGGCCACAGGAGTGAGTGACTGCCCAGGGCCAGTCACAGCCTTCCCTGGGATTTGAGATGGAGTCTCTTTCTGCCTTAGAAACTGAGAGCCCTGTGGTTGTAGGCTAGGGGCCGCCAGCAGTCACCGTTCCCTTCAGGTGAGGAGAGGACAAGGTCAGCGTGCAAACTGACACAGATCCAAGAGGCCTAGGTGAGGCTGAGGATGGGCATCGGAGCCTGAGGACACTGGGCTCCTGGATGCAGCCGTACCTGAAGCAAGACCCACCCTGGGCATCCCAGTTACTGCAGACAGGGAATTCCCGTTTTTGCTTAAGCCTGTTTGAGCTGGGGCTTTCCTGAGGGAGATGAAGACAGCAGGCTCTCAAAAAGATAGGCATAAGGCTCCTCATTGCTCCTGTTAAGGCAAAACCCAAAAACACTAAAGCCAGATCAGATCCGACTGCAGGGTGCCAGTGGTGACCTCTGACCTGTTACCTATTTGCAGGCCCAGGAAATGAAAGGAGAAATGTCCTCAGACCCATGCCCCTCCCATGCAGGAAATTAAAGTCTTTCAATATTGCAGCTGGTACTGAAGATAAGATTTGCCCCCAGTGCAACGGTGACAAAGTCATAGACCCTACACCACGGGGGAGTCCTGATGCATATTGAGAGCCTGGATCCAGCCTTCGCTGAAGCAAGACCTTTTAGACTGGTCAGTTACAAGTGCCCATGAATGGCTACCCTTTTTTGTTTAAGCTGCTGGGAGGTGACTTACAACCCAAAAAGGCATAATTAAACAGGAGATTCCCAGGAGACAAAGGGACCTTCAGAGAATATAAAGATAGTGAGAACTGCTTCATCATTGCCTGGAATTCAGCAAAAACTCTGGGCCTTCCACTGTCTTCAAGTCAAGGGTGGTCAGGATTAGACCTTCCAGCCACATGGTGTGAAAATGCATTTCGCATCCACGGTGGGCGGCTCCCCACAGAAAGTGGAGCCTATAACTTATATAACTGTTTGCCAGCATATCCTGGGACCCAGGGCATCATTGTAGGCTTAGATGCTAGAGTGTATACCCATCACTTCTGCTTCTTAGGGAGGGGAACCCTAAGAGTCTTGGGAGAACCCACCTTGTGCTTTTCAGACCAGGTGGTGGGGACAAGCATGTGGTCTGGGCAGGCCCACCACGGTACCTCCTCCACACACAATGATTGGTCCAGACTGAACACAGACCCTGCAGGCCAACCAGTGTACTCTGTTCCCCCCTGGCAACCGTGATCGGTTCAGGGATGAGCCTGGGACTCAAGCAGGCTGATAAGACTCAATTCTGGGAGGCTGGATGGAACTTGGTCAGGAAACAGATGCTCTTCTGCACCCGAGCTGCAGGAAAGGGCAACTAACAGTGCTGGGGTCGCCTGAGAAGGAGGCCACCCCAGGGAAGCTGAACCAGAGATGGAGGGGGCACTGAGCCCCCAGACCTGACGGGATCCACCCACCTCTTGACTTTTTATACTCGAAGCCCAGTCATAGATGATTCTGTCCTCGACACCCCAAGAGCCGATGGGGGCCTCCAGACAGCCCAACTTTGGCAGCGTGCAGACCCAGGGCTGCAGCCCACACGGCCTCATGGACAGGTGGGGACGTGGGAGGCAAGCAGGCTGCCCCACGGGGCTCGGTCCCGACTACCTGGAGGCCAGGGAGCTGCTGTGGGACGGCGCCGAGGAGGAGGAGGTGGCGGCGCTGAGCTGGGAGAAGCGGCTGGCGCAGGATTCCAGGCTGGACATGGAGCCCCTGGAGAGGAAGGAAACACATGTTGCCTCCTGGTGGTGACACAGCCCTGGGGCCACTGGGAGTGGCAGGAAAGCTGGGGTTGATGCCAGTGAAGCCCCAGGGCTCTTCCCACAAGGCTGGTAACCCCCCTGGGTGCAGAGGTCAAGTGCAGAGGGAAAAGCAAGTGAGACTGATGAGACGTGAAGCCTGGCCCACTGCCTTGCAGGGCCTTCCTTCCCAGCAGAGCCCAGCCGGTCACCCACCTCTCAGGGGCTTTGCTGACCCAGGGGCCCAGCATGGCCCAGAGGGCACCCCATCATCTCCAGCCTCACCCCTCTGCCCCCTTTCAGCTCCTCCAACACCCGCCTCCCATGTCTCAGGACCTTGTGTCTGTGCCTGCAGCCGGAAGCCTTTCTCTCCTGCCCACTTTGTCCGGTCAAATGCCACCCAGACCACAGAGCAGAGAGCCATCTAGGAGACATTCCTGTGATGACAGACATGTCCCATAACTGTGCCTTCCAGCACGGCTGTCACGGGCCATGTGGGGCTGCTGGGCACTCGAGATGTGACTAGTGTGACCGAGGAACTGAACTTTTAATTTTATTTAATTCTAATCGCTATGTTTAAATTGATGTCTGTGGCTAGTAGCTGTCGGGTTGGAGAGTACAAACTTAGGGCCTAGCTACTCAAAGTGTGGTCCGGGGACCAGCAGCGCAGCATCTCCTGGAGCTTGTTAGAGATGCCTCAAGAGCTAAGCAATCTGAGTCTGCGTTTTGATGAGCTCCCCCCACCCCCAGGTGATCATGTGCACACAGCCTGGATCTCAACTCAAGTGTCACTTCCCAGAACCTCCCCCAACCCCCTGCACCCTCACCCACCCTGTGCCCACCCTGGTCCTGGGCTCTGACAGCATCCTGTGTTCAGGCCGCCAGCACCTCCTGGACTATGACCTTGGGGTGAGGACCTTCATGGCATCATCACTGCTTGTGTGTGGCTAGGTGGTCTCCTGCTTCTGGATGGCGGACCCTGTCTGCCTGGTCCCTCTAGGATCACCAGTTGCCCACTGAGGGCAGGCTTGAACTGGGACTCTCCCGAGGCAATCAGGGTCAGGGCAGCAGGATCCCCCACATGGACCAGACAAGACAGGCTGCAAGCAGCTTCCAGCCCACTCCTTGGCCTCTGCCTGCCGTCCCGGAGGCAGCAAACCCCCGATGCATGTGTCCATGGGTCTGAGTCCCCTTGGGTCTCAGTCTCTCTCCCCCACACTGAGCCCAGTGGCCAAAACAAGCCACCTCCCAAAGAGGGAATCACCACCCTCTGACACACTTTACTCCCTTTGGAGTAAAGATGCTGGCTCAGCATTTCCTTTCTTTTATTTTTCTTCTGCCTCGTGGCTTGTGGGACCTTAGTTCCCTGACCAAGGATTGAACCCACGCCCTAGGTGGTGAAAGCGCAGAGTCCTAATCACTGGACCGCCAGGCAATTCCCAGCCCAGCATATCCTGTGCCGGCTACATGTGCCCCTAGAATCCCTGCAGCTCCACCGGGGATGTAGGTCCAGACCTGACACCCTCTTGGAGCTTCAAATCTACTCCACAGTAAAGAGTCAGACATGACTGAGTGACTGGACAACAACAAAAGAATTTGAAGCATCATTTTTAGAAGGAAACTGACATAGCCATGTCATGAGGCAGGATGCAAAATCACATTTGTTTAAGACAGAACACAAGTTGTGGCCAATTCAGGTTGATGTATGGCAAAAACCATCATAATATTCTAAAGTAACTATTCTCCAATTAAATAAATTAAAAATTTGTTTAAAGATAGAACACAAGGCCTGGAAGAAACCACTGTTGAGTGCTTACTGTATGCACAGACTTTCCCCACCCATCTTATGCTCAGGACAACTGCATGACATAGGGGCTCCGGTGGTCCCCGTCTAACAGCTGGGGCTCAGAGAGGTCAAGTGACTTGCCTGAGGTCACAGAGCAAGCAGGAAGTGCTGGAGAGCTTAACCTCCCTATCTCCTCCCCAGCAACACTGGGGGAGAATTGTCTGTGAGACATAATTCTAGAATGTTCCACAGAAGTCCAAACCCAGTTTCATGGAATTCTAGGAGTGAGGGAAGGCACAAATAGGACGGCTCAGGCCCCTCTTCTCCCGCCCACCCAATCAGTCTGGTGTGTGGGCCTCTGGGGTTTCGTTTGAAGGGAAGTTTCTGCAGCTGAGGCTGAAGCAGAAGTGATATGATCGCCCGTGGTAAGGGGCTGAGCCACTGGAGAGTTTATCAGTGCCCACAGCAGGGCCCCACCCCTGGAGAAGCTCAAGGGCAAGCAGGGAGGTGAGTGCAGTGCCCCCAGCCTATAAGGAACGGGTCTCGGGCGTGCTGCGGGCCTGGCCCAGCGGTGGGGGCGGGGAGCCGGGGGGGCCCCGTACCTGAAGTCCTCAGATGCCAGCACCTCGTAGTAGTAGAGGAGTTTGCACCTGGGGCCGGGGCTGTGCACGGCCGTCAGGACATCCTCTACGCCCGGGAGGCTGCAGGCCGCATGGGCAGGGGGGCTGTGCATTCGCCACTGCAGCAGGTAGACGCCAGGCCACCGGGTCACGTGGGAGCCCTGAAACAAGCAGCCAAGCCTCAGGCCCTGGTCCGCCTGGGGAGAGGGGCCCCTTTCTACACCAGCCCGCCAGCAAACCCTTCCTTTTGGAGTGTCCCAAAGTCACCTGTGCTTCCCCTCTGCTGTTACCCCAAATCCATGGTGACTGAGAGCCTCCCTCTTAACCTGGTGGGGGAGTCAGGGCTAGGGGATGCAGGAACTACAGAGGTGTGGTTTGGTTAAAAACCTGGATTTTGTTGGGCTTTCGTCATGCTGAGTGGGATTTGCAAATTGAGGAAACCTGGAGAAGGGAGTGTATGGGCTTCCCAGGTATGGTAAAGAACCTGCCTACCAGTGCAGGAGATGCAGGTTCGATCCCCAGGTTGGGAAGATCCCCTGGAGATTCTAGTCTGGCCTGGAGAATCCCAGGAACAGAGGAGCCTGGCAGGCTATAGTCCATGGGGTCGCAAAGAGTCAGACACGACTTAGCAACTGAGCCTACACACGCAGAGAGGGAGCTTAAAGGTGTCTAGAGTTTGCCAAGGGCGGAGGGACAGCCAGATAGGAGGGTGTCAGTTTTCATAAGAGCAACTTTGTAAAGGGGCTGATGTTCAGTGGGACCCCGGGGCGGAAGATGCTGGAGTGTGATGTGACAGCCGTCTGCCCAATTCACCGATGACACCTCCAGTAAGATCTCCACTGCTCACCAGTGCGTGTGTGTGTGTGCGTGTGCGTGTGTGTGTGTGTTTGGGGGCAGTGATGTTTGACCTGGAAGCACCATGGAGTGTGGGGGGAGGGTGGTCAGCAGGGTGGCCCAAGTTCTGGTGGCACGTCCCCGAGGGCTGTTTCCAGACCTACGGTCTCCCTACTGCATGGGTGCTGAAACTCGACTGTGCACCAGGAAACTAGGCTGAGGCGAAGCAGGCAGACACCAGGCCCCACGCCCAGGGCTTCTGAGCCCGCCCACGTGCATCCTTGACAAGAGTCTTGGGAGGATGCTGAAGATGGGGCCCTGGGGTTCCAGGTCTTGGACCTGCCTGCATCTGTCTTTCTCCCCTACTGTCCCGCGGGGTCTCTGAGACTAGGGACCAGGACCAATCTGTGCACTGCTGTTCCCCCGGAACCCTGGCATGCGGTGGACACTGGTCCTGTGTGATTGTAATGAATGAATAAATGACCCAAGAGATGACCTGAATGCTCTCCCCTTCCCGGCAGATGAGGGGGGCCTCCACGCAGCTGAAATCTGCACCCAGGGTCCAGCCTCTGTCCGTTAGCTGCCCGCCGGCCCTGGCCCCAGGCTCCCAGGGGCCTGGCGTGAGCGCCTGCTTGGCGTGGTACAGACTGAACACCACGTCCCCGCGGAGGATGTCGAAGTCCCAGGTGATGACTGACTCCCTCTCCAGAATCTCCACAGTGACCTGCAAGGGGACAGGTGAGGTCTGAATGTCCAGTCTGGAGGGGGCTGGGATGGAGAAGTCTGCTGCAGGTGTGTGGGTGCCCACCCTGGTCTCTATTCCTCACCCCAAGTCCAAGAATTGCTCTGGACAAACAGATCCACCTCTGTCTGAATCACCTGGGACGATTCCCTGCACCAGGGTGACCACAGCCAGTGACGGGCTGATGTGAGGGTACGGAGGCCAGCCCCCTGCACCGCTCTCTGCTCGGATCAGACTGGGCTAGACTATGGCTGCAACCAGCTCCTGGCTTAGCTTCTGTCCCTAGTGGTAAAAATCCCGCCAGCCAGTGCAGGAGACGTAAGGGATGTGGGTTCAGCAAGATCCTCTGGAGGAAGAAATGGCAACCCACTCCAGTATTCTTGCCTGGAGAACCCCATGGACAGAGGAACCTGGCGGGCGACAGTCCACAGGGTGGCAAAGGATACGACTGAAGCGACTTAGCACACACACCGCCCTCCTTAAGGGTTTCTCCTGAGGCTGATCCTCCTCAAGTCACGGGCACAAGGACCCTCGTCTCAGCCTCTGCTTCAGGGCCCCTGACCTAAGACAACACCCAGCCCAGAGGGCCCTCCCAGCCCAGGACCCCAGCACCTCGTGGGGGGCCCCGTGGAGCACGCTGGCCGAGTGGTAGGTTTCTCTCCACTGCCGCAGCTGGTCTCCGTGCTCCTGATCCTCTTCCGTCAGATACAGGGACTTGGGGACCAGTCCTCCTTCAGGGACGTTACACTGAGGGACAAAGGCACCGGGAGACAGTGAGGGCCCAGCCAGGCCTGGCTGACCCAGGGGAAGGGGCTCTATGACCCCTGAAACCACACTTACAACATGCATACAGAGCCTGACGATCGGAGAGACCTGGCAAGCTTGGCAAAATTTCTAGGAAATGTCTCTCTCTCTCTCTCTTTTAAATCCTGAAATCATGAAGGATTGCTCTTTGAAATTTTTTTTATTTATTTTTGGCTGCACTGGGTCTTTGTTGCTGTGTGTGGATTTTCTCTAGTTCCATCAAGTAGGGACTACTCTTTGTTGCAGTGGCTTCTCTTGTTGAGGAGCTCAAGCTTAGTTGCCCCGAGGCTAGTGGAATCTTCCCAGATCAGGGATCAAACCCATGTCCTCTGAGTTAGCAGGCAGATTATTAACCAGTGGTCCCACAAGGGAAGTCCTGTTTGTGATTTCTGTTGGAGAAGGGAAAGGACCTGCCCTCCCACATCAGATGAGATAAGGGTCACCCCCTGCCTCACCCCCAGGGGAAGCAATAAAAGGGGTCTGGGGGCACCTTCCTTGGGACGTATTGCCTGATCATCCCTTGCCATGAGGTTGTAAGTTGGGAATAAATAAGTCCCTTTGGGTACACCGGCTCCTGGGGCCAGGCCGCTGGGACATTTGAGTCTCCTCCCCTTGCAGTAGAGGCTGCAAAGTTAGCTAAATGCTAACTGCTGCCTGGCAACCTACTGGATGGGGATACAGAGGGGTAAGCCCTTGACTGGCCTGGTTTCCCAGAAGGGAAACTTCAGCTTTGCTTGAAAGCAGCAACATAAGGTCCCTCCTCCAGAGAGAAGTCACCTCTCGTAGGGGCAGCTTCTAAGACCAGCTCTGCCCCCAGAGAGCCAGCAGGGCCCTTCCCAGCTCAGAGCATGCACAAGGGGTCTGCCTTCCCCCAGCCTCCTGCCACCTGCAGCCGTGTCTCCCTGAGGCCACAGACCATCCCCGCCGTGGCTGCAGAGGGCCCGCTGGGGCCTCACCAGGCACTCTCCCCCAAGAAAGTCGGGAATCACATCTTTGTCCAGATAATCGACAAGGCCTCCGGGACCCTGGTAATTGCTGCCACTGTAGATGAGGAACTTCTGCCTGGTATTCTCGTTGATGAAGGGGCTGATCTGAAACAGGGGAGATAAGGCAAGATGGAAAGATTTTTTTTTAATCGAGGTGTAACTCACAGAACATAGAGTTAACTATTGTATTTTATTATTATTATTATTTGGCTGCCCTGCAAGGCTTGCAGGGTCCTAGTTCCCTGACCAGGGATTGAACCTGCACCTGCTACAGTGGAAGCTCCAAGTCCTAACCACTGGACTATCAGGGAAATCCCAGAATTAACCATTTTAAAGTGAACAATCCTCTGGCATTTAGTTCATCCACTATGCAGTGCAGCCATCACCTCTAATTCCAAGATGTTTTCATCCCCACAAAAGGAAACCCCAGATCTGCCAGCAGTCACTCCCCACTCCTTCCCCTTCAGCCCCTGGAAACCACCAATATGCTTCCCGTCTCTATGATTTGCCTGTTCTGAACGTTTCACAGAAAGGGACTGCCACAACGTGTGGCCTTCTGTGATTGGCTTCTTTCACTGAGCCTCAGGTTTTCAAGGTTCATCCACGTTGTAGCATGAATCGGAACTCCCTTTTCATGGCAGAATAATATTCCATTGTGTGGATAACCGTGTTTTGTTTATCCCAGATGGAAAGTATTTCAATACTGAACTCTAACCTGCGTGTCAGTCTGGTTTATCACAGCGTCCCAGTGCTGGGGTGGTGTCTGACTCAGTGAATAGTTGGGGAAGGTGGGGAGAGAAGGAGGGAGGTGGGTAACCAGGCACTTGGCAGAGCAGAGCACAGGCCAATGCCACAGGCAGAAGATTAATCGGGAGCTAGAAATCCCACTTGGGTGGGTCACACTCCTTCAGAACCCACCCCGGGAGGGGGTCCCTGTGGGCCTCAGCAAGCTGGCTCTCATCTGGTGCGGCCAGTGAGGGGGTGATGTAGGCAGTGGGAGGTGGGTACTACTTTGCCCACTCCCTTCCTGCTCCAGTGCCCCTGGAAGCAACCCCCTCACCTGTGCCAACTCTCACGGGGCTCTGGTAACAAGGACATCCCCTCTTCTTGTCCGTCCAGCCCTGGGGTGGTCAGGGCTTGCAGCAGTGTCCAGCCCCTGGGGCCGCTCCATCCTGCCCACCCTCCTGAGAGTGGGTCACACCCCCACCGGAGCCAGCTGGCTGAGTCCTGCTTCTGACCAGGGCTTTGTGGAATCTCAGCTCCCTGACCGGAGACTGAACTCGGGCCACAGCAGTGAAAGTCTGGGACCCTAACCACTAGGCAACCAGGGCACTCCCAGAAGGGGTGAGCTCTACGGGAAATGAATTAAACCTCAGTCAAGCCATTACTGAGTAGAACTGATGCAGCATAATCAGACAGGCAGATCCCAGAGGGACCCTCTCCCATCTCAGGCTCCTTGCTCTTTCTCACCAGCGTCCAGAGCACGGGGAAGACGCGGGGGGCTCGCACGATGAGCAGCCGGCCCAGGGTCTCGGGGTAATTGCCCTCCACCACCTCGATCATGCGCAGCAGGGCCTTCACCCCCGGCCGCCACAGGTGCCGCAGGCTGAGGCCCTCCAGGTCCACCAGGCAGGTCCAGGAGCTGTGGCAGAGATACCCGCCTCACTCCACCTCGTTCTGCCACACCTCAGAGCCCCCAGCACCGTCCGCAGGGACCCCAGGGCCCACAGACAGGGACGGACGGAGAGTCTCGGTGAGGCAGCCGCTGGGGACACTCCCGAGGACCCTCCCCCATGGGGAGGCCACATGGCACTGGGGTTCTCAGCGCGCACACCAAGGCCAGAGTGCCCAGATTCAAGTGCCTGAGGGCTGAGTGATGTGGGCAGAGTCCTCATCAGGACGTCAGCAATGTGTTACTAATAATTGAAAAGAGGTGCGTGAGTGCTTATTCGCTTCAGTCATGTCCGACTCTTTGTGACCCCATGGACTGTAGCCCGCCAGGCTCCTCTGTCCATGGGATTCTCCAGACAAGAAAACTAGAGTGGGTTGCCATGCCCACCTCCAGGGGACCTTCCCAACCCAGGGATCGAACCCAGGTCTCCCGCATTACAGGCAGATTCTTTACCAGCTGAGCCACCAGGGAAGCTGTATCACCTCTGGTGCTGGTGTTGGTTTAGTCACTCAGTCATGTCCAACTCTTGTGACCCCCATGGACTGTAGCCCGCCAGGCTCCTCTGTCCCTGGGATTCTCCAGGCAAGAATACTAGAGTGGGTTGCCATTTCCTTTTCCAGGGGATCTTTCCCACCCAGGAATTGATCCTGGGTCTCCCGCATTGCCAGCAGATTCTTTACTGACTAGCTGTGAGGGAGTCCCTAGTATCCCCTCTTAAGTCATTCTTTTTGATAAGCCATAAGGAAACCCTAGGGTCTCCCAGGTGGCACTGGTGGTAAAGTACCAATGCAGCAGACGCAAGAGACATGGGTTTGATCCCTGGGTTGAGAAGATCGCCTGGAGGATGGCATGGCAACCCACTCCAGTATTCTTGCCTGGAAAATTCCATGGACAGAGGAGCCTGGCGGGCTACAGTCCATGGGGTCACAAAGAGTTGGACTTGACAGAGGTATTTAGCATGCATGCAAGAAAACCCTAGGAAGAGTTTATAGAAGAGGAAGCCCCAGCTCAGAAAGGTTAAGTGCCTTTGGGGGTGACACCCCTGTGAGGACTGCTGTGGGAAACTCCACTCAGGAATAGGAGTTTGGGGCAGCCAGAGGGGGCGGTGGGTCACTGGATGAGCCCCGACACCTGCAAGGTCCACCTGCCTGGGAGATGGCCAGGGTGGATCTTGGGGGTGGGAGAGCCGATCTCAAAAAGCCAAGTCCAGGAGGCTGCGTTACACAAGCAGATGAGCTGGAGCCAGCCGGGACCAAGTTCCAAGCCCAGCTCCGCCCCACCCCTGCTCAGCAGCCTTGGATGACGTCACCCCGCCGAGCCTCGGTTCCCCCCTCCGTAAAGAACAAGGACACCTTGCCTCATCAGGGTCGCTGTGAGAATTAGGGGAGGGCATCTCTGTGAAGTGTCTAGCAGGCTGCCCGGCCTGGCATCCATGCGCAGTGAAGCTTGCCTGTTTTTACTGTTTGGGGGAGCGTGCCCCCAACCCTGCCCCGGCCTGGGGTCTTGCCTGATGGGACGGCCGAACTGTTTCGTGTTCCCTTCACACCGCTTCTGTCCTTCTTCATTGACGGAAAGAATCTAGAAGGCAGAGAAGGGGCTGGCGGATGTTCTCTTGGCTGCTCCAGCCTCGGACAACCCCGGGGTGGGGGCTCCCGGGAGCAGGGCCCCCGACTCACGTGCTGCAGCAGCACCTCCTCCCCCACGGCCTTCATCAAGCCCTTGGTGTCCATGTGGCACAGACGCAGGATGTACAGTGGGCGGCCGTCTTTGGGGTGGGGGGAGGGAGGAGGGGACAAATGGGAGACAGAATTACATAATGCTTAGGATACATTATGCTATATGTGCATGGTCAATCGCTCAGTCACATATTGTATATATATATATAACATACTATATATATTGTGAAAGTCGCTCAGTCGTGTCCGACTCTTTACTATCCCACGGACTGTAGCCCGCCAGGCTCCTCTGTCCATGGAATTCTCCAGGCCATAAAAATGGAGTGAGTAGTCACTCCCTTCTCCAGGGGATCTTCCCAAGCCAGGGATTGAACCCAGATCTCCTGCATTGCAGGCAGATTCTTTACCATCCGTCTGTGCCACCAGGGAAGCCCATATATAACATACTATATGTACTGTATATATATATTAAGTTTAATATTTTATACATATTATATACATACAATCAATTCTTATTATTTGCAGTAGCTAATTTCTATAAAGTCACCTCGAATACTAAATCAGGAAACACAGAACCACTTCTACTGGGGAAGACAGGAGGTTAAGTTCCTGCCAGCCTCTGGTCATGATATTTTTGTCAGTCCACCAGTATTAATTTTGTTTTGCGTGTGTTTCTATTTGAAGACATCTTGTTTATGTTGCTGATTCATTAGTAACTCGTGCCTGAAAGGAGCTTATCAAACATTCATTTTCTCCATAAGGCACATCACAGCCTTCTTGCACTTAGGAGCATAGCACTTTCCCGTGACTCAAAATCAACACACAAAAAAAGCACAAAATGCAAAAAACAAAAAAAAAGTAATGGCACTAAATAGACTGCAGAAAGGAGACTCATTCACAGTAGGAGCTGAAGCAAGGAGACAGAAGGACACTTATTTGGCCTCAGGTGGGAAGGGACCCACACTTTTGGTCACTCCGTCCATGAAGGACAGTGAAAGCACCTTGAGCATTGATTTGTGGGTTAAAAGTAAATTCTAATGAGCAGGCAAATTCACAAATACAGAATCCATGAAGAACAAAGATCGACTATATATTGAAAGCAAGTGTGCCAACCAGTTTTTCAGCAGACTCGAGCACTTGCCCTGATCAATACATATGAATTTTTAACATTTTAATTTTGAACAAGGACATTGAAAAGTGTAACAGGTGCTGCTTTCAATGGCACTTTCACTTTGAGAAACTCAGAGATGATATTTGTAGTGCGTTGCCCCAAAATTCATGTCCATCCACAAACCTCAGGATGTGTCCTTGTGTGGAAATAGGTTCTTTGCTGACATGATTAGTTAAGGATCTCAAGATGAAGCCATGCTGGATCAGCTTGGGCCCAGGAGAGAGAACAGAGAGATACTGAGTGGGGGGAGGTTGTCTGAAGACAGAGGCAGAGAATAGGGGGGGGATGTGACCCCCAGCCGAGGAACGCCTGGAGCCACCAGAAGCCAGAAGAGGCAGGAAGGATCCTTCCCTAGAGCCTTCAGAGGGACCACTGCCATGCTGACACCTTGATTTTAGACTCCTTGCCCCCAGAACAATGAGAGGATGGATTTCTATTCTTTCAGCCACCCAGTTTGAGGTCATTTGGTATGGCAGCCCCAGGACACTAACGCAGTATTCTGCAGACAATTAGTAATGATGGGCTGCCCCTGCCTCTGGGAGAACCACCTCATCTCAAGCCCAAATGTCTACCCCAGCTCCACCTTCACACTGGCTGTCATCTCAAAGGCATCTCCAGATGCCCAGCAGAACCAAAAGGAAAAATAACAAGCTGCTAAAGAAGAGGGGTATTCAAAGCGCATTCAGTGGTGACCCCAGCATGCCCTCCCCGTCATGCAGGTAAGGGACGCACCTACGTCATGGTAGTGCCAGCCCCCGGCATAGAACTCCTCCAGGAGGGCGGGGGGTCGCCAGGTCTCTAGGAGGAGGTCCACCTGGTGCTGCTCTCGCCAGCTCAAGGACTGGCACAGCATCTCGCGGGCCCGGTCCAGGTGGAAGTCTCGAGCCCGCAGGAAGCGAAGGATGTGTTCATCTTTGGGGATCTGAGGGGAGAAGGAGGAGAACGCCCTTAGCAAGGCATTCCCTAAACTGAGATTGTCACTTGTAATTTGGTCCTGTGTGTGTGTGCTTGTGCACATGCACGCACATGTGCACTAATATTGTGCCCATTTTACAGATGGGAAAGCAAGCTCCCAACCCAACACTAAAGTAATTCCCTTGTCTGCCTGCCCAGTAGGGGGAGGTGAGGAAGGGCGAGCAACTCATAACGAGCTTGGAAGCTCTTATTCAACAGAGCTGAAGGTCAAGACCTACATGCATGGTGGACCATGATGTTGGAGGCTTAGAGTCTAAAGGCAACGTTCACGTGCAGTCAAAAATCAACCCTCCCAAGCCATTAAATCTCTTGGTGGAGGACTTCCTGGTGGTTCAGTGGTGAAGAATTCCCCTACCAGTGCAGGAGACATGGGTTCAATCCCCGCTCCGGGGAGATCTCACGTGCCACGGAGCAGCTGAGCCGGTGCTCCACAACTACTGAGCCTGTGCTCCAGAGCCCGGGAGCCGCAACGACTGAAGCCCTGAGCCGAACTACTGAAATCCATGTACCCTAGAGCCCGTGCTCCGAGGCAGTGAGGCCACCGCAATGAGAGGCCCGCACATTGCAGCTAGAGACTAGCCCCTGCTCGTCTCAACTAGAGAAAAGTCCATGCAGCAACAAAGACCCAGAACAGCCAAAAATAAATAAAACTTTAAAACAAATTGTTAAGATGGTAAATTAAAAAAAAAAAATCTCTTAGAAAAGAACAATATGCATGGTTTTGTAAATGTAGGGCTACAGAGCAGTGACTGGGCTCCCCAGGGGACACTGGCAAGGTCTGGAGCCACTTTTTGTTTTCACAGCTGGGGGAGAAGAGCCCCTGTCCTCTCATGGGTGAAGGCCAGGAATGCTGCTCGACACCCTATGTACACAGGACAGCCCCCCATAAAGAGCTGTCCTGCCTCAAACGTCAACTGTGCCGAGACTGGGAAACACTGCTATCAGTGCTATGTACAGAAGGCACGAGACAGGATATAATAAAAAGAAGGTGAGATAGAAGTGTCCAGCATTGCTAATCACCCAGCCTTGCGTACCTGGCCCATCCTGCCCACCCCGTGCCTGAGGCTGAGAGGCTGCAGCCCCAGCCCCCACCCACCTTGCCTTTGTGGGTCTCCTGCAGCCAGTGTCTCAGCTGGACCAGGCAGCTCTCCTGCATGGGCGTGAGATGGCCCAGGCACCTCTCAATGTAGTCTGCATCCAGCTTGTCCCCTGGAGGAGAAGAGGGGGTTCAGAACAAGCAGGAGATACTGCACTGTCTACCCTTTCTGGAACCCTCGCGTGTAGGGCAGTCCTTTCACCAAAGAGCCGCTGGTCTTCAGATCTTTTAGAGTTTCCAACCCATTTGCAAGGCGATCTGAAAACTCAGGCCGAGGCTGGATCTCACCGTGGTGAGTGATATGCCCCTTTGACTCTCAGAAATCAAGATCATTCCCACGCTCTGGGAATGCCAGTTAGTGCAGCCACTATGGAAAACAGTGTGGAGGTTCCCCAGGAGACTCAGTATAGAGTCACCTTGTGATCCAGCAATCCCACTCCTGGGCATACACACAGACAGAACTCTAATTCAAAAAGATACACGCACCCCAGTGTTCATTGCAGCACTATTCACAATGGCCAAGACATGGAAACAAACCTAAATGTCCATCGACAGAGGAATGGATAAAGAAGATGTGGTAAATACATACATACAACGGAGTATTACTCAGCCATTAAAATACAACAAAACAATACCATTTACAGCAACAGGGATGCAACTAGAGAATATACTAAGTGAAATAAGTCAGAAAGAGAAAGACAAGGGCTTCCCCAGTGGCTCAGGGGTAAAGAATCACTTGCAATGCAGGAACTGCAGGAGACGAGGGTTTGATCCCTGTATCAGGGATATCTCCTGGGGGAGGATTATGGTAACCCACCCTAGTAAAAAAAAAAAAAAAAAAGACAAATAAAATATGGTATCACTTATATGTGGAATCTAAAATATGGCACAAATTAACCTATCTGCAAAACAGAAACAGACGTAAAGAACAGACTTAGGGTTTCCAGGGTGGGGAGAGGGAGGAAGAGGGATGGACTGAAAATTTGCGGTTAGCAGATGTGAACTGTAATATTTATTTTTGTGTTTGTTTTATTTAGGCCATACCATGTGGGATATTGGGCTTCCCTGGTAGCTCAACTGGTGAAGAATCTGCCTGCAATGCAGGAGACCTGGGTTTGATCCCAGGGTTGGGAAGATCCCCTGGAAAAGGGAATGGCTACCCACTCCAGTATTCTTGCCTGGAGAATTCCATGGCAGAGGAGCCTGGAAGGCTACAGTCCATACAGTCGCAAAAAGTCAGACACAACTGAGCAACTTTCACTTTCACGTGGGATCTTAGTTCCCCAAACAGGGATGGAACCCACGTCCCCTGCACAGGAACACAGATTCTTAACAACTGGACCACCAGGGAAGTCCCACTGTCGTCTGCTCTTAACTGCTGGGGTGGCAGATGCTGGCATGGTGAGGCATACGGGCATCCTTGACCCTCAGCACTGGGTGGAGATGGTCCACAAAGCACCGGCTCCATGGGCACAGCCCTTCCTCCACGTGTGGAGGGCACAGTCAGAAAACAAACGGAATGACTGCACACCCAGCGGCAGGACCCAGCATTTCCCCCAGAACAAAAAGAGCTCAGGGCTGGTGGTCATGACAACTGCACCAGTAGGCACCTGGGTAAACGGATGTCGAGAGGGGAACCACCCAGACTCTGCAACCCCTCAGAGTGGTCAGAAGTGGAGACGCTGCAAATGGGGAGAGCGTAAGGCGGGGATGAGGGAGGAAACAGAGGTGAGGCAGGAGATACCAGCTTCCTTCCAGCCTCCACGAAGATGTGAGGCCCTTTCTCCTGAGCACAAAGGCTCAGTGACAGAGAGTGTGGAAGGGGCAGGGCCCTGCCTCCCACCAGCCATCCTGAGAACCAGCTCTGCTGGTGGACAGCACAGACAGAGAAGGAAGGGGAGGTCTGGTGCAAAAAGGGGAGGGCGCAGGGCATGACCTGCAGAGTGTACACAGGAAAGGGCAGAAGTGCAGGTATTGTATAAATTTTTAAAAATATTTTAAAAGCACATGTACAACAGCAACCAGCTAGGGCACACAGCTGGTGCAGAATAAATACTGGTTGAATGAACGAATTTTGTTGTCCCTGAACACAGCCCCCCAGATATATTTTTGGTAACATGATATATCTCTGCATCAGGCAAGCCCTTACACTTCAATGGCCCCAAAGAGAAAACAATCATTGTGAGCATTAGTGCATACGGTTAAAACTGGATTCATGGGGCATGTGCAATTTTGTGTCCCAGGTATTTTCCTTTAACAAATTATTGTGAATGTTTTCCAGGTCAATAAAAGTCAGAAATATGACAAAAGGCTAATTGCTTTAATATGCAAAGAGTTCTCACAAAACAATAAGAAATTGATGAGAAAATAGGAAAATGGATATAGGACAAAAAAAGAAATTCACACACCAAAAAAAAAAAAAGAAGAAGAAGAAAGGAAAGAAAAACAGTCACCAAACATGAAAAAATAAAACTTGACCTCATTCATAAAAAAGAAGTGGTCACTAATTCAGCAGTGGTCAGTCTGCCTTTCAGAAGTTTAAAACATTTACTAATAGACTTGTGGTAGCTGGGGTGAAATCAGGAACAGATGCAACTACTCATTTTTGGTAGAAACATTGATTAGCACAACCTCTTGCAGGCCTAATTGGTAAATGTACCAAAATTTTAGTTGCCTATAACATTTGACTCAGCAAATCAACTTTTAAAATTATGCTATATAAATGCTCAAGCAAATATTTTTTATGCAAATATTTTTTACAACCTTAAGCACAAAGAGGTACCACATTATTTGTATTTAAAATTAGAATGGAGAGATTTCCCTGGCAGTTAGTTCAGTTACAACTCCATGCTTGGGGCTTCCCTGGTAGCTCAGAGGTTCAAAGAATCACATGTCTCAGAGCTGAGCCCATAGGCCACAACAACTGACGTGAGCTCTAGAGCCTGTGCTCCACAAGAGAAGCCACTGCAGTGAGAAGCCCGTGCCCCACTTGCTACAGCTAGAGAAAAGCCCGGGCAGCAACGAAGACCCAGCACAGCCAAAACAAAAAAATAAAATAAAGATTCTGTGCTTCTGCTGTGGGGGGCATGAGCTCACTCCCCAGTCAGGAACACATGCTACATGGGTTCATGGTGTGGTGTGTGTGTGGGGGGGTGCAAATAAAAATTAATAAATAAAATCTAAAAATAAAAAGGAATGGAACCAATCTACATGCCCATCAATACAAGACTAAATTAATTAAAATAATAATGTTTATTAAATTATGGTGCAACCACACCACAAAAGACTGCAAAGTATGACACATGCACTGATCCAAAAAGTTGCTCCAGCAACATTAGTAAATTTTTTAAAAAAGCAAATTATCAAATGGAATGTATACACACTCTCATTTGATCAATGTAAGTCCCATGTGTGTGTGTATAAAAAATGTGTGTATTATGTATGTTTATGTGCCTAGATAGTTTCAAGAAAACTTTCCACAGAGAGGAAAAGAGTCTTACTTCCTAGTTCACATCTGAGCAGTTTGAATTTTTTCTATCATGATCATGCATTACTCCTTTAATTTAGAATGCTAATAAAACCCAAGGAAAGGGCGGATCAGCCCATTCCTGATGGAGAAACGAGCCAGTCCTGGAGCAGAGAGAGGGCAAAGCAGCTGAGGGAGGGGGGAAGTTGAGCCTAACCCCAAGAGGACCCCTGGCCACCCTCTCCACTCCAGCCCCTCCCAGGAATAAGCAGGCCCACCATGGCTCCCAGGGCAGACTGGCCGGCTGCCTGAGACCTACCGTCAGTACTGACTGACTCGGGAGTCGGGTTCTGGGCACTGCTGGGCCCACAGACCTCCAAGGAGCAGGGCTCCCTTTGCCCAGCCGGGGATAGGGCGTCTTCTTCTCGGGCGAGGGCAGGCGTCCACCGGGGAATGTGAGAGGTGCCCTGGGAGATGAGCTCGTTCAGGTAATGCTCGATCACCTCCTTTCCCTGGAAGCCAGAGACACATCAGTATCTCGGAGGCGGGCCTGGGAGTCACCCATCACTGGCTCCCACCCCAGCCCGACACATGGCTACAGAGCAGTTGAAATCAGCAGGTCCAAGTGGAGAAGTGCTGGGCGTGCTAAATACACACCAATTTCTAAGACTTAGACCCAAATGAAGAAAGTGTAATAGCCCACAAGTAAGTTTTATATTGGTATATTTTATATTTTAAAGTATTTATATGTTAAATATTATATATTGACTTCCCTTGTGGCTCAGACGGTAAAGTGTTTGCCTACAATGCAGGAGATCTGGGTTCGATCCCTGGGTCATGAAGATCTCTTGGAGAAGGAAATGGCAACCCATTCCAATCCTATGGACAGAGGAGCCTGGTAGGCTACAGTTCATGGGGTCACAAAGAGTCGGACACAACTGACTGACTTCACTTTCACTTTCGTTATGTATTTATTTATACATATTTATAAATATATTTTTAAATATTATAAAACACTGTATATTTTATATTTTTATTTGGCTACCTGATGCTAAGAGCCATCTCATTGGAAAAGACCTGATGCTGGGATAGATTGAGGGCAGGAGGAGAAGGGGGTAGCAGAGGATGAGATGGTTAGATAGCATCACCGACTCAATATTCATGAATATGAGCAAACTCTGGGAGACAGCGGAGGACAGAGGAGCCTGGTGTACTGCAGTCCACAGGGTTAAAATGATTTGGACACAACTTAGCGATTGAACAAGTTTTCTGTTGAAAACATGTGAATAGAAATATAACTTAATTAAAATGAAGTTCACCTGTTTCGCTGCACTAACAAGCCTCTAGTCAGTGATGGTCTGAGATCTTTAAACCAAGCACCACACAAAGACCCTCTGCAGAGCTCTCTGCACAAGCCAGGAGCATCGGGACACAGGGACTCCGGTTCCCTGTGCTGGAGCAGGTGCTTTCCATGTGATATGACTTGATTAGAATAGCCATTCTACAGATGAGGACACTGAGGTTGAGGAAGGTTAAGGGTCTCAGGGTTGCAGATCAGAGTCTGCAGGCTCCAAGGTCTGTGTACCTTCCTCCCCATGACCAAGGGAACCCACCTCTTACCCTCTTGACGTTGGCCGTGTACTGCCTCATGGCGATCTTCTCCAAGGCGCTTTCAAAGCCAAAGAAGGACCGGATGTCAAGTGAGGCAGATTGCTCAAAGCAAGTCCAGTCTTCATTCTCAGGGTGGACCTGAAAAGCCAGGCAGGGGCGGCAACACAGGCTCATGTCATCCCCGATGACATGCCCTCTCGGGGGCCTCTCGGTGACCTGGACCCAGCCAGAGCAGGCAGTGGGCAGCATGTCACAGCCTGGCCAGTCACAGCAGTAGCAGGGGGCTCTGTCCAGAGAACAATGCGAGGTCTAAACCTTAGAGAAGACGGCCTTCTCAGGAGGGACCTGAAGAAAGTGAGTCCAAAGTTCCAGTCCCTTAAAAATTATACATACACAATTATGAACTTCCCTGGTTGTCCAGTGGTTGGGAATCCGCCTGCCAATGCAGGGGACGTGGGTTCGATCCCTGGTCTGGGAGGATTTTACTCGCCACTGGACATCTAAGCCTGTGTGCCACAACTACTGAGCCCATGGACCCTAGAGCTTATGCTCTGCAACAAGAGAAGCCACTGCAGGAAGAAGCCTGGACACTAGAGTGTAACCCCTGCTTGCCGCAACTAGAGAAAACTCATGCGCAGCGACAAAGACCCAGCACAACCAAAAAGTAAGTAAAAAATAAAATAGATTTTTAACAAAGTATGCATATGTGATATATTTAAATAAATATTTAATATATCATAAATTATGCATAAATACTATATTTTAAAATGTATTTGTTGTGAAAGTGTTAGTCATTCAGTCATACCAATTCTGTGACCCCATGGGCTGTCCATGGAATTCTCCCAGAATGCCGGAACAGGTAAGCCATTCCCTTCTCCAGGAGGATCTTTCCCACCCAGGGAAGGAACCTGGGTCTCCTGCATTGCAGGTGGATTCTTTACCTTTTGAGCCACCAGGGAAGCCCCACATATAACAATATATGTTTTTATTTCAGCTCTGTCTGTGAACTGCAGGTGTCAGGAGCTTCTGCATCCTCTCTGACATCTCCCTAGGAGGGCGGGAGCCGCCAGGATCTCACCACCTCTGGGCCCAGCCCTGTGAGTGGGGGATCCAATCCCGGAGGCCAGCCCCTGGCTCACCCTGTAGCTGCAATTCTCCTTGACCACCACGCGGTTGGCGAAGGTCTCGTTGTGCGCTTCGATGAGGAGCGTCCTCTCCTTCCTGTTCAAGACGTTTCTTTGCACGAAGACCACGTGCTCCACGCCGGCGATCTGCAGAAAAGAGACAGCAGGGTGTGCAGGCTGGCGTGAGGTGAGGAGGGCTGGGGGCACGAATGCCGAGGACTGTCACCCCCGGACCCCGGGAAACCCCGGGGTCTCGCCCTGACCACCAGCCCAGCCCGGATCCCTGGAACTCTGAATTCGGGGAATCCCCGGACTTGTGGACCATTGGTCCCCTGCCCGGCGCCAGTCCACCCGCCGGGACCCCTGACTCCAACACGTTCCCCCCACCTCCCGGGCCCTGGGACTTGCTGTTGGCCCTAGTTCTCCGGACAATACCCAGCCTCAGCCCAGCGCCCCCGGCCCTCCTCTCCCCTGGACCCGGGAGGCCCCCAGTCCAGAACCTGCTCCAAGCACTGACACACGCGTGTCCCCACGCCTGAACCCCGCCCCCTGTCCCAGGTCTCCGCCTGCCAGCCCCCACCCCGGTGCGGGCCCCTCCCCCGCGGGGCCCCGGTTCTCCAGGGACCCCCTCCGCGCCCACCTTGCGCAGCAGCCGCGGGGCCTCCACGCGCAGCCGGCAGCTCCGCTCCACCACGTGCACCGCGCCGTCGGCGCTGCGGGACTCGCGCAGGACCTCGCTGCCCAGGAAGACCGGAATCTGCGGGCAGGTGGGGAAGCGCTTCTCGTAGGCCTGGGGGCGGAGGGGCGAGGTCCAGGTGAGCGCCAAGGGGGCCGGGGGCGGCCAGAACAATTCCTCCCTCCCCCCCAAACCTGGCTGGGCCCCTGTCTCAATTCCAGGACGAGTCAACCAGAGAGGAGAAGGGTGTCTCCCCTGGGGAAAGAGCAGTGACCACTGACCCTATTACCGCAACTCTGGTCTTAACCTCTGTTCTGGGGCAGGGACACAGGCGTGCCTGAGC
The DNA here is from genome assembly GCF_963930625.1 of Muntiacus reevesi. Taxonomy (NCBI): domain Eukaryota; kingdom Metazoa; phylum Chordata; class Mammalia; order Artiodactyla; family Cervidae; genus Muntiacus; species Muntiacus reevesi. The sequence goes on along the minus strand of NC_089250.1, from coordinate 183,332,591 downwards.
CCTGACTTGGCAAATCACATTTGACTCTATGTGTGAAATGAAATATTTTCTGCCCTACAGCTCTCGGGGGAAGCAAGCCTTTTCCAAATGCAAATATCTGAGCCCAGGTGAAACAAAGCCAGCTCTCTGGAAGACATCAGTTACTTCCTGTTGAGCAGCTGGGGAGAGGAGAGGAGGCCTTCCTTCACACTGGTCATCGCTTACCTTAAACAAGGGATCAAGAAATTCGTCTGTGAACAATAAAGAAAGCAGGATTGGTCCCAGATAGCTAGACACATATGAAAGAAATTATTTCAGCAAGCCCAGACTCTTGCATCTTCCTATACATAGAAGATTGCTAAATTTCTCCATGTGACAGATTTAGCTTTTCTTAAATTAAGAGTCGTCTTTTAATATTCAGATTACCTGCCCCTTGCTACAAACTTGTATATAGCCTGGCTCCTCCCTTGCCTCCTGGCATCACTGACTCAATGGATATGAGTTCGAGTAAGCTCTGGGAGTTGGCGATGGACAGGGAGGCCTGCCTGGCATGCTGCAGTCCACGGGGTCACAAAGAGTTGGACACAACTGAGCGACTCAACTGAACTTCCCCTAAGATCAGGAACTAGGCAGGGATGCCTGCTTTGACTGCCCCCTTGTAGCCCTCTCCTGGGGGTTCTAACCAGGGTGGTTAGGCAAGTGAAAAAAATAGAAAACTTCTAGATTGGAGGATGAGAGGCCAGTTCCCCGAAATGCCAGGGTCAGAGCCAAAGGGGGAATCAGGGGCGGGGGTGGGAAGTGGGGGCGTGCCAGCATCGGTGGCTGACAGTATTCAAGCAGGGTTTGCTCCAAGAGCCTGTCACAGCCACGTGTCCCGGAATCAGGATCAAAGTGAGCTCCAAAAATAGGCGTGAGCTCCAAAAATAGCGCCAGCATCTGAGGACACACACCTCCTCCCCATCCCTGGGGGAGGTGGCACCACCCCGCTCAGAAGGGCAGAAGCGGGGGAGGGGCAAGGAAGTAACGCCTGGTGTCACTCAAGGTCCCAGGAGGCCAGCCTAGCACATCCTGCACCAGGGTCAGGAGGTCAGGGAGGCTGGGTGCTTTGTGCAAACACACCAGGGTCAGAATCATTCTCCTCGGGGAAGAATGAACAGTGGGGTTCCTGGGGTTCTGGACTCAGAGGACTGGCAAGGGAGGCCCCCTTAGAACAGTCTCCTTGCTACACGTCTCAGGCCACCTTGGACCCTCTCTCAGAGGAAGGCATTGTGGACTTCCCTGGTGGACCAGTGGTAAAGAATCCGCCTTGTAATACAAGGGACAGGGGTTCAATCCCTGGTCTGGGGCGATTCCACATGCAGCTGGGGAACTAAGCCCCATGCAGCACAACTACTGAGCCCGCACTCTGTGCTCCACAAGAGAAGCCATGACCTGAGAGTATCCCTCACTCGCCACACCTAGAGAAAGCCCATGCGCAGTAACAAAGACCCAGCTCAGCCAAAAATAAGTAAAGAATAAAATTAACCAACAACAAAAAAGGAAGGCATTTCTCCACTGAGGACGGTGCTGCTTTAAGTAGAACTTGGCGTGGGGTGCAGCACCTGGTTTGAAGCCCAGCTCCACCCGCTCCCAGAGGAGAGGCAGGTCCGTCTTTTCTCTAAGCCAGTTTCATCACCTGGAAACTGGGCACAAACCAGATTGAGTATCTCATGCAGAGCCTGGCACAGAGTAGGCACCTAGGATTTTTATTCTCCAGGCAACAGGACTCAAATTGTATAGCTCAGGTTTTCAAAACCAAAAACAACTCCCCCCCTCCCCAGGCCCTTCTGAGCAAGGGGAGCCAGAGGAACTGGGGTCGGCCCCACCTCTGTGATGGGCAGAGGGATGCTGACTTTTTTTTTTTTTTTAATTATATGGAGGGAAAGGTGCATGTGTCAGAACTGGTCAGGCTCAGTTTGGGTTTCTGCTTCCCTGGTGGCTCAGACGATAAAGCATCTGCCTGCAATGTGGGAGACCCACGTTCGATCCCTGGGTCGGGAAGATCCCATGGAGAAGGAAATTGCAACCCACTCCAGTACTCTTGCCTGGAAAATTCCGTGGACAGAGGAGCCTGGTAGGTACAGTCCATGGGGTCGCAAAGAGGCGGACACGACTGAACAACTTCACTTCCTTTCTTTCACTTCTTTACCTTCTCATTGGGTGATGTTGGGCAAGTGACTTGCCCTCTCTGAGCCTCTGTCTCCTCATCTGTAAAATGGGCTGGTGGTAAGGATGTCATTAGATCACGTCTCAGGCGCACGGTGAGTCTCAATTCTGCTCCTCCAGCTGTGTGCTTTCTTCCATTTAATCCTCTAAACGGCATCCTCATTTGACAAATGAGAAAACTGGAGCCCAGAGAGGCTAAGTAACTAACTTACCCGAGGTCACACAGTGCAAAATGGTAAACCTAGATTTGAATCCTAGGCTGGCCCAGCCCCTACTCCCTCAGGAACCTCTTGCTTAGCAGTTTGGAAACAGCCCAGGGGTTGCAGACTTGCTGATGACCCAAACAGCTCCAAGGAAGGGGAGCAGGGAGAGGAATGACAGTCTGTGAGCTCAGTGCATGCGGCCAGCCCAGCGTCACCGACTTCCTGTCTTAACAGACCTCTTGTTGGAAGAGCCCTGCCTGGGGCCCCCAGATAACGCAGGGGCTGATCCAAGCAGTAGACGGGCCCTTGGCCACAACTCCCCTTGACTGTGAGGAGGAAGGCACTTCTGTTCAACAATGGTGCCATCCCCCACGCACTGGGAGGACCCCAGAACCTAGGGAAGGCAGGAGGCCCCGAAATAAGGAGGCTATCCCAGTGCCAGTTCAGAGTCTGAGGCTGTGGGCCGGAGATTCCCTGGGGTTGTGAAGGCTGGTGTTAGACACCACTGTTACCGTGACATTTACGGAGGGCTGACTGCACCTCTGTGTCCTCATGCCATCCTGTTGGGATGGAGACTAGTATTCCCCCATTTTACAGATGAGCAAGTTGAGGCTCGAGAAGGCAGAGTGACCTGACTCTGACATCACAGGACCGGTAAGTGGAAGGGCTAGAGTGCAGGCCCCACTGACCCAGACCCCAGCCCTGAACTGCCTCGTCCTGCCTCTCAGAGGATGTTGGCTATGTCACAAACATCAGTGGTTTGGGAATCCTGAGTCCTGGTGGACCTCTGCCTCTGGCAGTTTGCAGGGTCTTACAGGACCGTCCCTGGGTGGAGACCAGTTCACACAGCTAGTTTCATCCTTGCCTGAGAGCCTCAGGCGCTGACCGCTGTCCCCACAGTGAGGCCTGAGCTTCTCCCTGCCAGTGAGTGCATGGGGTAGCCTCCGCAGGGACACGGGGCAGCAGAAGGATTCGATTTCAGCTCTTCTGCCAAGTGGCTGGGGAGGGACCCTCACATCTGCCCGCTCAGAAAGGAAGCTGGTCCAAGGCCCAGAACCCACCAGGACAGGGACAGAAGCTGGGGCAGGCAGAGGCCAGTGGACACTGCCCGTGAAGGTCTGCCACGGGCTGCCCATCCTGCCAAAATCTATATCGGCACACTCAGCACGTGGACGTGGGAGCTTGGATTCCTCGCCGGACTCATCCATCTCTGGGCTGGGTAAACGTAGAGTATATGTATGACTGCATCAGGTCTTAGTTTCAGCGGGTGGGCTTAATTTCCCCAGGTCATGTGGGATCTTAGTTCCCCAACCATGGATCAAACCCACTTCCCCTGCCTTGGAAGGCAGATTCTTAACCATTGAACCGCCAGAGAAGTCCCAGGGCTGAGTGACCCTTGAGCATGGCATTTCCTGTCTCTCCCTGTGCGCTCAGTCCTCCAGTTGTGCCCAACTCTCTGTGACCCCATGGACTCTGGCCCGCCAGGTTCCTCTGTCCATGGGATTCTCCAGGCAAGAGTCCTGGAGTGGGTTGCCATTTCCTCCTCCAGAGGATCCTCCCTACCCATGATCGAACCCGGGTCTCCTACATTGCAGACAGATTCTTTAGCACCTAGGCCACCAGAGCAGTCCCGTTTCTCTCTGAGGCTCAACTCTAAAGGGGAGTGCCGTGAAACCGCCCATGAGTGCTGGATTGTGCCAGTTTCCTGTCTCACAGCCGCTGAAGGAAAAAGTCGTCAGCCCTGAATCCTTAATGCTCGTCACAATGCCTAGCACACAGTCCACACTCAGTAGACATTACACAATGAGTGAGTGAACGACAGTGTAGCTTAGCCATGAAGGGCAGGGACTCCGGGCTTGGGTCCGAAGCTCCGCTCTGCCTCTGAACAGCTCTGTGACCTTGAACAACCCCAGCTCTCGGTTCTTCCTTCCTTCATTTGTTAAAAGGAGAAAAAAAAAAAAGTGGTATAGCTTCCTGAGTGGACAGGGCAATAAAGGGAATCCGTTTTGGTAAATTGTTGAGAACAGGGCCTGGCGCATGGTTCGTTCTACAGAAGAATTTGTTCAATAAATTTAAATTTTAAAAAAGAGTAACAGTCTATAAGATACAGAGAAACTATTTCTGCTAATCACTTGACAGCTGCTCCCTCCTCCCATCCCTCCTTCCTTCCTGCTTGTCCTCATGAAAATTCAAAGGAAACTGGAACGCTGCTTACCCCAAACCTTCCAGAGTAGGGAAAGAATACGCAAACCACACCCACGTATTCTAGCCTGAATCCTCACCTTTCCTTTCCTGCTGCAGGCTGGACTCAGACACCGAGCACGTGACCATCGCACAAAGTGTGCTCCTCAGGGGACTTCCTCATCCACCCCCAGCTTCCCCTGCAAGCCTGGGAGGCCCCAGGACCAAGGTTTCAATCCTCTCAGCTCCCCGCTACTTTTAAAAAATTGTGGTGTGCCTCATACTATAAAATGCACCCTTTTAAAGTGTACAGTTCAGTGGATTGTATTAGAACGTTCACAAAGGCGTGCAAACATTAGCACTGTCTAATACAAGAACGTTTCATCACCCCCAGGAGAAACCCCACACCTGGACTTTCCCTGGTGGCACAGTGGCTAGAAGTCTGCCTGCCTGCACAGGACGTGGGTTTGATCCCTGGCCGGGGAAGATGTCACAGGCCGTGGAGTGACCAAGCCTGAGCACCACAACGACTGTGCCCATGTGCTCCTGTAGCCTGTGCTCTGTGACAAGGGACGTCACCACAAAGAGTAGCCTCTGCTCGCTGCACCTAGAGAAGGCCTGTGCACGGTGACAAAGACCCAGCACAACTGAAACATAAGTTCATTAATTAAAAGCAAGAAACCCCACACCCATCACAGTCACTCCCTGCCCAGGCAACCACTAATCCACTTTTTTTTAAGATCATTTTTTATGTAGACTATTTCATTTTTCAAATTTGTCACAATATTGTTCCTGTTTCACATTTTGTTTTTTTGGCCATGAGGCATGTGGGATCTCGGCTCCCCAGTCAGTGATGAACCCTCACCCCCTGCACTGGAAGGCAAAGTCCTAACCACCGAACCACCAGGGAAGTCCCCCAAATCCACTTCCTGTCTCTTTGGATTTGCCTTTCCTGGACATTTCACGTGAATGGAATAATAAAATACATGATATTTTGTATCTGACTTCTTTCACTGAGCATCAAGTTCTCGAGGTTCATCCATGTTGTAGCCTGTGTCTGTGCTTTATTCCTTTTCACGGCTGCATAATATTCCATTGCATGGCACTCCCCGCTCTTGGCAGAGTTGCTCAGAGTTGCTGAAGGAGCCATCAGACACCTGATGGCAGCAGTGTCTTGTCAGCTGATGAAGGGAAGCAGGCATGGGAGAATCAGGGTGACATCATCCTGAGTCTTCTGAAATGATCGCTGTATATAATCTATAGAAACAGCTATATCCATATGGCCCTGTAGCTGAGCAACCTGCTGCTATTCCGGTTGAGGTCAGCTCAGGAGACAAAATGACGGAGACAGAAGATCAGAAGGACCCTGCAGGGGGCAAGAGTGGGAAGTGGAGTAGCGGGGACAAAGCCCTGGGTTTAGAGCCTACCCATGCTCCCTGCCAGCGGGGTGACCTCAACTTAACCTAAGACTCAATCTCTTCAGGAAAAAAAAGAGGATGATGATGATAATGACAATGCTATCAAGTTTGTGAGGGTTGCTGAGAAGACTAAAGGGAGACATGGTATTTAAGGCAGATAGCACAGTGCCAGACACGTTTTTCTTAAATGAGCAACGGTAAACCAACAGGGACCCGATTTGATATTTGTACAACCATGTTCACAGCGACATTTATTCACAATAGCCAAAAAGTGGAGACAACCCAAATGTCCCTTGATGAAGGAATGATTAAACAAACCATGGTCCAGCCATATGGGGGGAATATTACACAGCCATTAAAAAGAATGACATATTGACACAGGCCAAAACATGGATAAACCTTGAAAACATAATGCTCAGTGAATGAAGCCAGTCACCGAAGAACAAATGCTATTTGATTACACTTATATGAGATTCCTAGAGTCATCAGATTCATTGAGACAGAAAGTAGAACCGTGGTTGAAGGGACCGGGGGAGGGGCAAATGGGGAGTTAGTGTTTAATGAGAACAGAGTTTCAGTTTGGGAGGATGAAAAAGTTGTGGCCCTGATGGGTGCACAACAATGTAACTGCACTTAATGCCACGAACCTGAACCGTACCCCTGAAGATGGTAAATTTCCTGTGATGTATATTTTACCACAATTCTTAGGAAAAAGAAGCCAGCTGATGGATGGTTTCTAGCCCTACCAGATCAGGATTTGCAATGGGGTTTCAGGTCCTTGTTTATTTGTTTATCGTCAGCATCTCTGTCTCTAGGTTTTTCCTTCCCCGCTGGATTTCCCAGTGGCCTCATACGTACCACACCTGGGACCCTGTAGATAAGCAGCCAATATTTGCTGAATGAGGGAGGGAAGGAAGGAAGGAGGGAGGGAAAGAGGGAAGGAGAGGAGGGAGGGAGGGAAATGAGAAATGAAGGAAGGATGGCAGGAAGGAAGGGAGGGGCAGTCTCAGGGGAAGGAAACAGGAAGTTGGCCCATCCTCACAGACGCATACCTAGAAGAGGGTGAGCAGCCCAGGCCCCCATCTCGGCAAGCTATGGGCTTCTGTCCACACAGGCATGCTGAGGGAGGCACACAGCCCAGAAGGTGACCTGTGCCTGAGCATCACTGTTTACCCTCCCCCCTCAGAGAGTGAGGTTCTGGAAGGTGGAGTGTGCAGGCCAGCAGGCGCCTGAGTGGCTCCCCCGCCGCGTTCACATCAGTGGTGCATCCACAGCTGTTGGTCAGTGCATCAGCTCCCAGCAAGGTGCAGGGGAGCAGTTTGGTCTGTCTGTCCCAGGTTCCCCGTCCTGAAGCTGTGGTGTGAGGCACCGTTAGCAGGACCTGGTGGCTGTCCCTTCCTGCTTCTGTCCCTTCCTCTGAGGGTGGGGCCTCCTCTTGGCTGGTGTCTCCAGCTCTGGGGGAGTGCACAGCCCAGCCACCCGAACCCCCGGGCACTGCTCAAAAGCCTGCTGCAGCTTCTCATCCACTCGCAGGGGACTCTCCTGCTCTGAACCTGCTCCCTGCCCGCGGACGTCCGGGATCAGCTGGTGCCCCTGATGGTTCAGGGAGAGACAGGGAGGCAGCGAGGCCAGCCCAGGGGGTCTCGACATGTAGCACTAGGTCAGCATGGTGATGGGAGGGAAACGCTGTTTTAGATTTTCCAAGTGTCTCAGGAATGCACCTGGCCTTGGTCACTTCTGCTCCCCGCCCCATCCCCTACCAAACCCCCAGCCCACCCTCTCACCTCCGGATGAAAACCCCTCCTCCGACCCACTTTCCACACCTTCCCAAATCTCCCAACGTCCTTGAAGGGATGAACTGAACCCTGTGGGTTCACAGAAGCCCAACTAAGCTGCCTTCATTTCTTCAGAGAGACAAGTTCTGTCCCAGGGGCCTTGGCACAGAGGGGCAGGCAGGCTCCCTCTCCACCCCTCACCGCAAAGTGTGGCTGACTTACAAGGCCTCTGGCTGCTGACCAACGGGCCCTTCTCCGTGTTCCCGAGTGCATGCGTGCTCAGCCACGTCAGTCGTGTCCCACTCTTTGCAACCCTATGGACCGTAGCCCTCCAGGCTCCTCTGTCCATGGAATTCTCCAGGCAAGAATACTGAACTGGGTTGCCATGTCCTCCCCCAGGGGATCTTCCCGACCCAGGGATCGAACCCACGTCTCCTGTGGCTCCTGCATTGCAGGTGGATTCTTTACCGCTGAGCCACCAGGAAAGCCCCTGTGTGTTCCTACAATGCCCTATTCTTTCTTCCCCGATTTCTTCCCTGCTTTGCCTGGAATGACTCTCTCTCATACACACATACACACACACACACACACATACACACACACTGCAAGCTCTGTGAGGGCAGGAAGGGATCCTGTCAGGAGAACCAAGTCAAGACAATGAGAACAAGACAGACAAGGTCTCCGTCTTTCTGAAGCCTAATGAAAAAGACCCATATAAACAAACAAGCAAATTCCATGTAAACAAGTAGGCAAGCAAATTAACAGAATAATGATGCATTTCAGAAAAAGTGCTAAGAATGACACTGTTTTGTAGCCCTGGCACCTGGTACGATGCTTGGCATACCATAGAAACTCAATAAATATTTGTGGAATGCATTCATGTGTGAATTAATGCATGCATTCACAAATGAATGAGGGCCGAAAGGTGATCTCAGGACCCCCTGAAATCTGAAGATGACTTTGTAGTGGATCAGCTCCATTCTCCCAGCCCCAGTAGGAGCCGGTCATGGCGCTGGAAGCAATCCAGGGTGGAAAATGTTGCTTCTCTTAATCTGTTAGCAACGGGATCAGATGACAGGCTCCAGGGAACTAATTTAAACACATTTAAATAAGGCCCCTGCTGCTTTATTAAAACTACATCCCTAACAATGATTTCAACTGCAACTGTCGTTGACCTGGGCTGCGAGGATCTACCTTCAGTAGCTACTCCTTATTAATAACCCATTTGCTAAATTACAGGCTGTTTATCAATACAAAAGTCCAGGTCTTTAATATTTTAACACAATTGCCACCGACAGCCCTCACCTCTATAACCCTTCCTCCTCAGGATCAGCCAGCCTATTGTCCAGGAAATTCTACTCCATGCCATCTTCCTTCTTAAGGTTTGCAGAATCTGAGATGACCTGAAGCCACAGGGCTTTGAACCCCACAGGGACCCCTGGGCAGTGGACAGACAAGAGGCATACAGGTCACTTCTGAAGCCGCCTCAGCCACGGGCGCACAGATGTTTATTGAACATCAGAGTCAGAATCTGGAATGTCTGACTGTGTGCCCAGGCTATGGGGTCGTGTGCGAATGCGTGCTAAGTCGCCTCAGTCGTGTCTGACTCTGGGCGACCCTATGGACTGCAGCCTGCCAGGCTCCTCTGTCCATGGGATTCTCTAGGTCAAGAATACTGGGGTGGGTTACTGTGTCCTCCTCCAGGGGTTTTCCCAACCCAAGGGTCGAACCGGGGTCTCTTTTGTCTCCTGCATTGGCAGGCGGGTTCTTTACCGCTAGTGCCACCTGGGAAGCCCCTCTGAGGAACGGGGGACTTCATTACTTCCATTTCACAGGTGAGAACCCAGAGCCAGGGGCCAGCCTGGAGAATCTGACTCGTAACCTCCGCCCATTCAGGAGAGCCCAGAGGAGCTGGAAATCATTCGGTACCGGCTACAGGCTGACCAGAGAGTGACCTTCAGAGCGCAGGTAACCAGAGTCCTCCGTCCAAACCACAGCCTTTGTGTCCATACCAGGATCTCCACAAAGACCCCGCCCCACCTCCAGGGATCCCACATTCAGAGGGACCAGGGATTCTGCCAGCCTTGGATACTAGCTGCCTCCATTGTCTTAACTGTTTTCTTCTGCTTACCGAGAGAATACAAGCTCATTGTTCTGAACCCAATAATACAGAACGCTATCAAGAAAGGAAAAAGCAAAGGTCCCTGGAATTCCAAGCTTCAGAAACAGAATTCACGTCAAGGAATTTGGCCCAAATGGGAGAGAGACACCCATTCATTGAATTAGTTACATTTTTGAAATGGAAGAGAAAAATAATTTTTTTTAAAAATTAATGCTGGGTCTAAAAAGGTTACCTTAGTATTATTTTATAACCAATTCCACGAACACAGTTTCAGTGTATGGTGGAATATCTGCAAAGGGACATTTTGATTCTCAAGTCAGTTTCGTTAAACAGAAAAACCAAAAGGCCAGCTCGTCTGGTCGCTCGGATGTGGTCAAAATAGCCAAGTTCATCCGAAACTTCCTCGGCATCTGACCCAAACTGAGGGCAAGTGTTTAGCTGAGAAACAAAGACCGACATTAAGTGCAGAAAACCCCTTTTGTGCCCACACAGCGAGCGAGTTATGTTGAGTTATGCAGCTATTTTGGGGACAATGATGTTTTGTAAACAGTTGGCAAATTGGCTTTGTCCCATGTTGGGGTAGTTTGGGGTCATTTTGCCGAACAAGGACTGTATGGAGATAAGGTAACACAGTATTTGAAAAAAATACAAATGACAAACTGGCACAATACAGGTAATACATATCTGAAAACATCTATTTCCTGTTGTCCCACAAGTATTTATCCATCAACACCTAAAGATTATTAACAGTTATGGGAGTAAACTGAGTCCTTCGGCCTGCATGTGTGGAACTCAAAGCTGATGAAATATGCTTCACGTATTCCACTAGTCTTTTTTTTTTTTTTTTTGGCTACACTGGGTGTTAGTTGTGGCACTTAGGATCTTCGTTGCTGGGATCTGGATATAGTTCCCCACCCCGGGGATCAAACCCAGGCCCCCTGTATTAGGCACGCTGAGTTTTAACCCCTGGACCACCAGAGAAGTCCTCCAATAGTCCCATTAGTACAGTCTTAAGTGTTACATTAGTGGACATTTTTATGTTAAAATGCAATGATTGTAAATTTTTTTTTTTTTAAGAATCCTAAACATACTAAGAGTGGCTCAGCGCTAAAGAAGCTGCCTGCCAATGCAGCAGATGCAGATTCCATCCCTGGGCCGAGAAAATCCCCTGAAGAAGGCAATGGCAACCCACTTCAGTATTCTTGCTTGGAAAATTCCATGGACGGAGGAGCCTGGCAGGCTAGTCCGTAGGATTACAGAAAAGTTGGACACAACTTAGCGACTACAACAATAGCAGCATGAGTCCTCAACTTAGAGACGGAAAGTGTAGGCTCAGAGAGGTTAAGTAACTTGCCCAAGGTCACCCAGCTTGTCGATAAAACCCCAGGCTTGCTCCTGCTACTTTCCTGACCTGGCATCAGCCACACATAACCGCAGAGCATGATTACTCTAATGATGCTTTTTAATCTTTTACGCGACTATAAACATATATGTAGGTAGATTCACAGAAGAGAGGTGGGGAGGACACACACAGGGCCTTCTATCCAACAATGCAAGTCGTTGGGTAAAAGGCTGGGATTAAGCAACCAAGAATGGGATGAGGAGGATGAGAGTGGATCCTGGCGTCCCTCACACTTTCACTGTCATCACTGATAACACCGTGCGGTATAATTACAGGGAGAGCCGCCTTTAGTGAACACCTACTAGTGCCAGGCGCTGAGCCAGAGGCACCAGGCACTCTTTCATCGACTCTTCATCACAACCCCACAGCGTCGCCCCTGATCTATGGAGTAGGGAAGCTCCAAGAGACAGAGTGATGGCATCAGGAAGGAAACCCACAGCGGCCCGACCCCAGCACCGGCCCCAGGGGCTCAGACTGCTGATCCAGGAGGCCGAGGGTGCAAGAGCCAATTCTACGTCACACAGCTCTTCTAAATCCCAATAAACAACTGCTCCCAGACCCTTCCTGCCCACATGTGCCCCCCTCCCCCTGGTCTCAGCTTCCTGGACGGCGAGGGGTGGGGGTGTGAGAACAGACGGAGGATATGGAGGGTGTTGTGGTTAAATACAAGGCTCTGGAGTCCCCCCATGTGGACCCCAGCCCAGCTCCACCTCTTCCCGCCGCCGAGCCTAAGATCATCCTTGTCCGAGTGTCAGTGTAATGGAGCAAAATGAGAATAATAAGAGCTATTGGGAATTAAAGCAAACAACATATGTAAAGACTTAGCAAACCGTGGACAAATGGCTGCTGTCATTATCTTCATTGTATATGTACCATTATTATTATTATTATTACTATCACTACACAAAAGATGGCAGCAACTTGGCCCCAATACCCTTTTTCTGTCAAAGGAGACTGAGATAACAGATAAGCTTCAACAAAGAAAACAAAGACCTTGTGTCTTGCTCAGTGTGCAAGGGTTCTAGAAGTTGTGGCAAAAGATGGGATGGCAAAAGGGTCCTAGTTAGAAGCTGGACCCATCCAGTCAGCAGAGTAGCTCATTAATTCCTTCTGATCTAGGTGTTTGAGGGTTTCCTTTTCCTTCCCATCATGGCTGACATCTTGGGGCCCTCCAACTGTCACACAAGGGGCCCCGAGATCAGGGGTCACTCACCACCATGACCAGCTCGAATGGGTGCTTGTAGACACGGACGGGAGACTGGTACTTCTGCACCATGTTCTCGAAGGACCAGCGGCAGGAGCCGGCCAGGCAGGATTGGGCGCTGAGCCTGGGTGAGGGCAACTGGTGAGGGAGCAGCTCCCTCCAGCTGAAGCAGGAGCCCGGGCCTCAGCTCCCCTGGCCAGGGGTAGGCCCACCACCCCTCTGGACCCACCCACACACCTCCCCAGCTCTCAAAGCAAGGGGGCCAATGTGAACCCAAGTTACTTCCAGTCAGACCCCCAACACTTGCCCCACCCATTACCCATCCTCAGGGGCAATCAGTAACCCCCAAACTTTCCTCCCTTCTTGTCCCTTCATGCTGGGGGCCGCGGTAAACCCCCATAAAGCCACCGAGCTGGAAACATCCCCCGATTCATTCGCCCACGCAACCCACAAGAATCATTGCACTTGCGCTCCCATTTTCCTCCAAGATTCCCTAACATACACGTCTTCACCAGTGCCTCTGCCACACAAGCACACACATGCACGACTCCCCTCCCACATGAGAGAGCCCTTGCACACGAACTCAACTTTGCACACACACCCAGCTCCACACGCACAGTTCCCTAGATGCGCACAGACGTTCACACACATGTACACACACAGATGCAAACGCACGCACGTAGGCACATCCAAGCTCCCCCAAAGCCCAATTCACCCTCACCCTGGAAGTCTCTGGAGACGCAGACCCGGGGCTGAGCGAAGCTGAGTCCGCCGGAGTCCTCCGCGGCCGCCTGGCCCAGAGCGCAGCACCTAGGGCGGGGCGCAACCGCGATCGCCAGACCCTGAAGTCCGAGCCAGCGACCGCTGATCCTGGGCGGTCGGGTCTTGCACACCCTGCACCCTCCGGGTTGGTCTGGGAGGGGCCTGCTGGGCGGGAGCGCTCCAGGACCCAGGACAGCGAAGATCCCGGCCTGACCTGGCTCCACCCCCGCCCCACCCCCACCCCCACCCCCTGACTCAGCCTCGGCCCCCGCCCAGATTTAACCTCTGGACAGGCCCCGCCCCAAACTGGCTCCACCCCGTATTAGCTCCGCCCTTTATTTTACACCTCTGTCTTTAACCGCGCCTTCACCTCGCCCGCGTCCAGACTGGCCACGCCTCATGCAGGCCCCGCCTCCACCGGGTCCCGCCCCTAAAGCACCCAGCCTCCGCGGGGGCTCAGCCCCAGGGAGACCCCGCCCCAAGGCTCTAACCCCAGTCTCGTTCAGCCCCCAGTCTAACCCTTGCCCCTCCCAGGCTTGTCCCAGTTCAGTTCACGTTTGGCCAGTTCCCTAACAGGCAACCCCCTCCTCCTGGGCTCTGAGTCCAGTCCCTCCACTGGCCACACCCCAGAGCCCTCCTGACCCCGCCAGGGATCTTTCATTCACTTTGCCCGCTTTATAGAGCGCCTGCTGAGTGTCAGGATTTGCCAGGCGCTGGAGAGTTCTCAGTGAACAAAACGTAAAAAGTCCTTGCCCTCGTGGAGTTTACCTCTCAGTGAGGGGAGTGTGTGTGTATGCATGCTAAGTCGCTTCAGTCGTGTCCAACTCAGCACTCCATGCACTGTAGCCCACCAGGCTCCTCTGTCCATGGGATTCTCCAGGCGAGAATACTGAAATGGATTGCTGTTTTTCCTCCTTCAAGGGATCTTCCTGACCCAGGGGTCAAACCCGTGTCTCTTATGTCTCCTGCATTGGCAGGTGGGTTCTTTACTGCTCCCGCCACCTGAGAGAGAGACATTAAATAAGACAAATACAATACTGTGTGTGATGGGGAGAAATGTTAACGTGAAAAAAATAACCAGGGAAGGGATTCAAGAAGCCAGCAGAGTGAGGGTACAATTTAATACACAGTGGACTGGTAGAGTGAAGTTTCCCCCATCATTCATTCTCATTTTAGCTCACACGCAAACCCATCTGGCCTTTGCAGGATTCAGGAGACCCAGCATCCCTTCCATAGCTCCCCTCTTCCTCTCCCTCTCTGGTTTGGAGGAGCCAAGAGGCTGGCTCTAGACAGTCACGTCTTCCGTGTATTCATTCATTTGACATGCACTGAGCGCCTACTGTGTGCCAGCCCTGTGTGACTTTATCCATTTGCAAGAGGGAATCGGACAGGCTAGCCTGCTCTTGCGTGACCCACAGTCCTGGGCAGGTGTACTGGGAGACAGCGCTCTATTTAGCAAATGTATTGTTGCCCTTTGTGATAACCAGCCCCTAGCTTCCTTCCTAGCATATGTCACACTCTGTAATCATCTTATTTACTTTTTCATTTTATCTCTTTGTAGCTCTGACCCAGGAGACTGTGAGCTCCACAAGGGCAGAGACCTTATCTGTCTTACTCATGTGCCTGGCCAGAGTCCACGGGATCTTACTGGGGACCTGACACATTGGTGCCCAGTATGTTTTCTTGATTAGGGTTTTCAAGGATGGTGAAGCTGAAGCTCCAATCCTTTGACCACCTGATGCAAAGAGCCAACTCATTAGAAAAGACCCTGATGCTGGGAAACACTGAAGGCAGGAGGAGAAGGGGACGACAGAGGATGAGATGGTTGGATGGCATCACCGACTCGATGGGCATGCGTTTGAGCAAGCTCCGGGAGATGAATCCTAGTGGGCTGCAGTCCATGGGATCTCGAAGAGTGGGACGCGACTGAGCGACTGAACAACAATCAAGAATGGAAAAGGAGTGCCCCGGGTTCCATGCCTGCCACAAGATGGCAGCACAGTCCATGGCTCCTGGAGTCGCCACGAAGGAGAACGGTCGGGGGGAGATGGGAGCCCCGAGGTGCACCGCGGTATCCAGGGTTCATCAGGGAAACCCCCACGCTCCTCCTGGGCGTCTTGCAGGGCGCGTAGTGAGCATTCACTCTGTTGCCTGTTGTTACAGCACGATTGCCGTTAGCTGGCACAAAGTAAGCACAGAATGGGACGCTAAAGGATAAAGGATATCCTGGAAGGAAAAAGCGGAGCGATCGATTCCAAACTCTCCAGCTCCGAAGACCGCCCCCCCACTCCCCAGCTGGGCGAAGGTTGAAATGCAGATCCCCGGGCACCGCTGGAAGAGCCTAGGAATTTGCTTGTTTAACAAACTCTCCAAGTGGTTCTTCAAAGTGGACACGCCTGGCAGTGCTGGAGGTCATTCCCAGCCTGGGATTTCAGGATGCTGAGGAATTGCGGGCCCTGAGGAGGGGGGTGGGGCGCTCATAAGTGGGGGAGGTCGGCTCTCAAGAGCTCCTCCCACATGGGGGGCGTGCTCGCTGTTCCCAGTACCTTGTTCTGCCCAGACGGAATCTTCCGGGTCACCTCCACGCGTGTCTCCTTTGCCACAGAAGGTGCCGGCTTGGGGGAGCAGGAGCGGGCATGAGAGATGCAAGGAGTGGGAGCAAGAAAAGCCGCGAGGAGCAGAGGAGAGGCCCTGAGGCTGCGGAGAGGCTCCGGGACTCCCGGCTACAGTCAGCGCCGCCCCTGCCCACAACCCGTGAGGACGCCACTGCGGGGAGGGGGGGTTAGGGGGAAAGGGGTGTGACAGGTGCGTGCGCACAGCTCAGAGTGGAAAATGGGGCCCAGAGGGGAGGGAGAGCCTAACTCCCCCCTCCTCCAGCCAAGGCAAACGGATCAGTAACAGCACCACCTGCCACGACGTGCTTCTATCACATCACTGTTTTTCTATCCGTCATCCCTACCGTTTATTGAGCACTTATTTGGCATAGTGCTGAATCAGGCAAGGGGCTTCCCTGGTTGCTCAGAGGTTAACAATCCGCCTGCAATGCAGGAGATGCAGGTTCCATCCCTGGGTCGAGATGATCCCCTGGGGGAGGGCATGGCAATCCACTCCAGTCTTCTTGCCTGGAAAACCCCATGGACAGAGGAACCTGGCAGGCTACAGTCCTTGGGGATCTCAAAGAGTCAGACAAGACTGAAGCAACTTAGGACGCGCGCAGGCACATACCAGGCATGGTTCTAAGGCTTTACAAACATTCAAACACTTAATCCTCAAAAGTAGCCCCTGTAGTGATGAAAACGTTTTGGCACTCCACAGAGGCAGGCGGTTGCACAACACTGTGAATGCTCTGAATGCCACTGAATTGTACACATTGAAATGGTTCATTTTATCTTTTATAACTACACCTGCCCTGAATATTCATTGGAAGGACTGCAACTGAAGCTCCAATACTTTGGCCACCTGATGCGAAGACTCAACCCATTGGAAAAGACCCTGATGTTGGGAAAGACTGAAGGCAAAAGGAGAAGAGGGTGGCAAAGGATAAAATGGTTAGATAACATCACTGACTCAATGGACATGAATTTGAGCAAACTCCAGGAGATAGTGGAGGACAGAGGAGCCCAGAGTGCTTCATTCCAGGGAGTCACATGGAGCTACTGAACAACAGCAACCAACTATACCTCAATTAAAACAAGCAGCCTTTTCAGGTCAAAACTCTGTTAACCCTCATTTTAAAGATAAGGAAACTAAGGCACAGAAAGGTTGAGTAACTTGCCCTAGGTCACACAGCTAGCAAGGGAGTCAAACCCAGGACTTCTTCCCCCAGAGCTGCAGTGGAAGTACCCAAAAGGTGTGATTTTCCCAGCCTGAGCTTCAGAGATATCCAGGCATCCTGGTTAGGACTGAAAGTGAAAGTGAAGTTGCTCAGTCATGTCCGACTCTGGGATCCCATGGACTGCAGCCTCCCAGGCTCCTCCATCCATTGGATTTTCCAGGCAAGAATCTGGAGTGGGTTACCATTTCCTTCTCCAGGGGAATCTCCCGAACTCAGGGATTGAACCCAGGTCTCCTGCATTGCAGACAGACGCTTTGCCCTCTAAGCCACCTGAGGAGGTACCAGAAGGATGGGCTGATCCAATGAGAACACTGGGGCATGCAGTCAGTCCCAGGGGCAGGACCTTTAGCCTCCACCTGCTGCTTCCTACTGGCCCTGCGAGAATGATCGAGCCTATCTGCCTATTGTTGTGGCAGGTTTTGAAGACTCCAGGAACTACCTCACATCTTTGAATACATCCCTGCAGTTGAGCCATGTGTGTGTGTGTGTGTGTGTGTGTGTGTGTGTGTGTGTGAGAGAGATAAGGTACACATAATGGGACTTCTGTGGTCATCCAGTGGTCAAGACTCTGCACTTCCACTGCAGGGTTCAAGGTTCAACCCCTTGTCAGGGAACATGCCACATGCCATGGCAAAAAAAATGATAACATGAAATATTTAAAAGCAGAGACATTACTTTGCCAACAAAGGTCTGTCTAGTCAAGGCTCTGGTTTTTCCAGTAGTCACGTATGGATGTGAGAGTTGGACGGTGAAGAAAGCTGAGCGCCGAAGAATTGATGCTTTTGAACTGTGGTGTTGGAGAAGACTCTTGAGAGTCCCTTGGACTGCAAGGAGATCAAACCAGTCCATCCTAAAGGAAATCCGTCCTGGGTGTTCATTGGAAGGACTGATGTTTAAGCTAAAACTCCAATACTTTGGCTACCTCATGCAAAGAGTTGACTCATTGGAAAAGACCCTAATGCTGGGAAGGATTGGGGGCAGGAGGAGAAGCGGACGACAGAGGATGAGATGGCTGGATGGCATCACCGACTCAATGGGCATGAGTTTGGGTAGACTCCGGGAGTTGGTGATGGACAAGGAGGCCTGGCGTGCTGTGATTCATGGGGTCATAAAGAGTTGGACATGACTGAGCAACTGAACTGAACTGAACTGAATAACATGAAAATTACAAGTTTTAGCCATTTTCTTTCTTTCTCTCTCTCTCTCTTTTTTTTTCCTGACAAAGCCAGAGACTTTACTGGGGAGTGGCACCCGGCTGGAGAGAAGGAGTACTAAGTTATTTTCAAGTGTACAATTCAGTGGCTTTTCATGCATTCACAAGGCTGTGCATCCATCACTGCTATCTAGTTTCAGAACATTTTTATCACCACAAAAGAAAACTGGTACCCATCAAAGCAGACATTCCTTCCTACTCCCCTTCCCCCAGTCCTGGCAATCCTCAGTCTGCTTTCTGCATCACATCTCATTTGTCCTGGGGCTGCTTCTAATCCTGTTCCTTCTTCCTCCTCCCCAGAGTTCAGAGACCTCCCAGACTGGGGAACCTCCAGGGCCATCAGGGTCATTGGCAAGGGTGGTCATGTGCGGATGTGCAGGTTGTAGCCTGCACAACTCTGTATGGTTGTCCTGGTCACTGGGCAGCTTCAATGGAGCAGAGGCTGAATCTGGGGTCAGCAGGAGTCGGAGGAGGGGAGTGAGGGGAGGGGAACCTGACCTAGAGGGCTGCACAGCCAGACTCCACCCACCTCAATCCCCAGCCCACCCCCAAGTCCAGTAACTTCCACACAAACGCTCTGGGATTCCAGCAGGCATTGAATGTGGAGTCGGGGTCCAAAGGTGAGCAAAAGTGTCGGAGCCCAGGAGCTCTCAGCGAGGAGGAGAGGAAGCGGAAGGGAAGGTAGGATGCCCTAGCAGAGTCGCAGGGCCCTTGAGAGGGGGCGGGGTAGCAGGGTGGTGGGCGGTGGGTGCCGGAATCCAGACAGGCCTGTGTGCAAGTTCTGGCCCTGCCACCTCCCAGTGTTCCGGCAGTATGTGTGGCTGCAGTGTCCCCTCCTTTAAAATGAGGAGGATGTGGAAATGTTTCAACCTTCAAAAAGGGAGGAAAGGTCCGTGGATGAACCTTGAAGACATTGTGCTCCGTGGAAGAAGTCAGACAGAGAAGGACAGATATTGCACGATCCTACTTACATGTTTTCAGGTTCACAGGCTCGGAACGTAGAGGGGTGGCTGCCAGAGGTGCGAGGGAGGCAGGGGCAGGGGGAAGGGGAGTTAATGTTTAATGGGTGCAGTTTCAGTTTTGCAAGATGAGAAATTCGAGGAAGTCATGGAGGTAGATAGCGGTGAGGGTTGCACAAGAGTGTTGAGTGCACTTAATGCCACTGAACTTCTACTTAAAAATGGTTAAGGGACGTCCTTGGAGATCTAAGGCTTCTCCTGCCAGGGCAGGGGATGTGGGTTCAATCCCTGGTCAGGGAGCTAGAATCCCATGTGCCTAGTGGCCAAAAAGCCAAATCATAAAACAGAAGCGGTATTATAACAAATTCAATAAAGACTAAAAAATAAAAATGGGGCTTCCCTGGTGGCTCTGTGGTAAAGAATCCTCCTGCCAGTGCAAGAGACGTGGGTTTAATCCCTGATCCTTGAGGATCCCACATACCTCAGAGCAACTAAGCCAGTGCACCACAACTATTGAACCTGAGCTCTAGCTCCCATGAGTTGCAACTACTGAAGCCCTTGTGCCCTAGAGCCCGTGCTCCACAGCAAGAAACCATCATGATGATAAACCACAATTAGGGAGTAACTTCCGCTCACTGCAACTAGAGAAAAGCCCACTCAGCAACAAAGACCCAGCACAGCCAAAAATAAGAAATAAATAAAAAAATTTTTAAAAAGACTTAAATGGTCCACATCAAGAAAACCTCTAAGAACATGATTAAAATGGTAAATTTCATACTATGTGTATTTTATCACAATAATAATAAAAAGAAAACCTCATTGGAGAAGTCGATAAAACAAAATAGTGCTAAATAGTGCCAGCTTGGAGAGAGGGTCCATTTCCCACAAAGACTCTGTTGAGAGGGTGGCGTTGAGATGGAAGGGGAAGGAGATACCCACTCCCCTGCCCCTTTCTTTCCCACCTTTGTCATGACCTTCCTTTGGCCCAAAGTCATCTGGATGGTAGGGCAGACAAAGTCCCCTGTGGGGCAGGGAAGAAGGGCCCCATGTGTGAATTCCCCACGGCCGCTGTAACGGATCAGCACACTCTTAGTGGCTTTAAAAAACAACACAAATGGGGACATCCCTGGTGGTCCAGTGGTGAAGAATCCAGATCCCGCATGCATCAGGGCAGCTAAACCCATGAGCTCCCAACGCAGGGGGCCCTGGTTCGATCCCTGATCAGGGAACAAGATCTCACATGCCGCAACTAAGACCCGACACAGCCAAATAAATCAGTAAATATTAAACACACACAAATGTATTATCTTACCATTCTGGAAGCTGGAAGCTGAAATCAGTCACCCTGGGCTACAGTCAAGGTGTTGACCACCTTAGTGCCTTCTGGACGGTCTGAGAGGAGAATCCGTTTCCTTGCCTTTTCCAGCTTCTGGAGCCCATGTTCCTTGGCTGGGGGCCACTTCCTCCTTCCTCAAACTTCGTCGTTCCCATCTCTGCCTCAGTCAGGCATCCCATCGCCTTCTCTTCAGGCGTGTCTCTGTCTCCAGCCTCCCTCTGCCTGTCTCTTATAAAGACATCTGTCATCAGACGCAGTGCATGTGGGCTATCGCCTCAGTTATGTCTGACTCTTTGTGACCCTATGGACTTTAGCCCCCCCCCCCCCAGATTCCTTTGTCCATGGGATTCTCCCTCCTCCAGGGGGTCTTCCTGACCCAGGGATCGAACCCACGTCTCCTATGTCTCCTTCACTGGCAGGCGGGTTCTTTACCACTTGCTCTACCTGGTAAGCCCCATTGGATACAGTGAAATTGAAGTCACTCGGTCGTGTCCAACTGTTTGTGATCCCGTGGACTATAGCCTCTGTCCATGGGATTCTGCAGTGAAAGTGAAAATGGAAATGAAGTCGCTCAGTCGTGTCCGACTCTTTGCAACCCCATGGACTGCAGCCTGCCAGGTTCCTCCATCCATGGGATTTTCCAGGCAAGAATACTGGAGTGGGTTGCCATTTCCCACCCAAAATCCAGAATGATCTCATCTTGAGATCCTTAATTTAATTACATCTGTAAAGACCCTTTTCTCAAATGAGCTCGCGTTCCCAGGTTGCAGTGGGATAGGACTTGGACTGGTCTCTGGGGGGGCCACCAGCAGCCCACTGCAGGACCCCACCCTGGGTCGATGTGCTGCCCCTGGCATATGCTCTCCACCCACTTCCCTGCTCCTGTGCCCCAGAGTCCCTTCCAAAAGCCAAGTCCCTGAACCCAAGCTCTCTTTTCAGGGGGACCTGGGTGAGGATGTTCAGCAGATCAGATGTGACCTCTGCCCCCTCACCGGAGGAGGGGTGTAGGGGCCTGGGGGGGAGCAGAACTACAGTGCAGGCAGTCAGAAGTCTAGGAGGGATGAGGGAGGCTGGCCCCCGATGCTGGAGCCCGTACTCCAATGCTAGGAGATCAGCTCAGGTGATGATTCTGCCCGCCACACTGGGTCAGACTAAGGGGCTAGGGATGAACGGAAAGCTAAGCCATGGGTACGGAAAGCTGAGCTTGACCTCTTCAACAGACCCCAAGGGACCCTCAGCTCCATCCCGAAGGCCCTAACTGCCCCTGCCTTGGGGAGAGGCTATGGTTCCAGGCCACTGACTGCTCCCCGACCCCAATGTGACAGTTGTCAGCCACAGGCAGCTATTTAAGTTCATGAAACGGATATGAACATGTCATATATTTATGTAAATAAAAAATGTAAACAGCAAAATTAAATACACAGTTGCATGATCCACATTCCAAGTGCTCAACAGCTACGTGAGGCTCGTGCTGAGAGGACAGACTATTCCAGCACTTGCAGGAAGTTCCTTTGGCAAGAGCCGCTCCAAGTCACCCCCAGGGGCCGGCAGAGGCTGGGCCCTGACTCGGGAACAGGATGGACTGGGTGGGCGTGGAGCAGGGACCCCAGGGCCGGGAGGAGGAGGGTGTTTGTCCAGAGCCGACTCGCATTGACTCATCACTTCCGAGGCCCAGGCCCGGATGGGGGATTAAGCCTGAGCCGGTGACCAGAGGTTGGCCTGGGGTGGGGAGGGGGTTAGCCTGCCGTGGATGGGCCTCCTGGGTCCAGGGCAGGAATGTTTGACCTCAGCAGAGAGAGTAGACAAAGGGCCTGGGCAGGTCCAGACTGGGTAGATAGGCCAACTTGCCGAGTTGGGGGCAGCTCTACTTTAAATCAGAAATGGTCAAAACATCTGCTGCTTCACTTGTTACCACCTAGACTTTCCTCCCCATGAGGCTATGGACCCCTGTCTTTCTAACCCCATCTGCCTGTCCAGAGCCTGGCAGTATCATTGTTCCTCTGCCCACCTCCCCATGGATGAGCAGTTAGGTCATTTCATTTCTCTTTTTTTTTAAATCACAAATAATGCTTTTAATGATTTAGTTTCTTACAGTACTCATATGACAGAAACTGACAAATCCATGCTGTTGTTGTTTAGTCGCTAGGTCACGTCTGACTCTTTGCAACCCCATGGACTGTATAGCCTACCAGACTCCTCCGTCCATGGGATTTCCCAGGCAAGTATGCTGGAGTGGGTTGCCATTTCCTTCTCCATTCATTTTCTTTTAAAAATACATATTTTTTTTCTTTTTGGCCGTGCTGCATGGCATGTGGGATCTTATTTCCCCGACCGTCCTTCGGGATATTCGAGAGGTGCCGTGATCTCCCCCTAGGGACCTCATACTTACACTGTCTCCTCATTCCTGCCCTACTAGCTCCCTGAGAGCCCCCTGCACTGGAAGCGCGAAGTCTTTTTGCTATGTATTTATTTTGGGCTGTACTGGGTCTTCATTGCTGCCCGGGCTTTTCTCTAGTTGCAGCAAGTGGGGGCTACTCTCTAGTTTCGATCCCTGGGCTTCTCATTGCTGTGGCTTCTCTTGTTGCAGAGCACCGACTCTAGGGCCCTCGGGCTCAGCAGCTGCAGCTCCCGGGCCCCAGGGCACAATAGTTGTGTCGCATGGACTTAGCTGCTCCACAGCATGTGGGATCTTCCCAGATCAGGGATGGAACCCATGTCTCCTGCATTGGCAGGCGGATTCTTTACCACTGAGTCTCCAGAGAAGCCCCTGAAAGCGCAGTCTTAAACCACTGGACCATCAGGGAAGTCCCAGGTCATTTCGTTTCTTTACGTGTGGTCATCAGCTTGCTTTCCTATCCCTTTCTCTTCCCAGACTGGGTTGTTCAGGCTGTATCTTGCTAGCTGCTACATCCCCAGGATGGGGAACTAGGTAGGTGCTCCATTAATGGGAAGCACGCTGGGGGCAAGATCCTCCCCTCGGGACAGGGACGCCTGGTTCCCAAGGAAATATAAGTGATGCTTGGGGGGCAGGGAGGACCGTGATGAGGGAGCTGGGGGTCCCTGCCTCCAGCGAGGGGCTCCAGCCACCCTCAGCCTGGGGTCTGGCTGCTTTCTTCATGGTGTCTTGGGGCCCAGTCCATGATTTTGTTTGCCTGCGGTGCTCCGTCCTTGGGGATATTCGAGAGATGCCATGATCTCCCCTTAGGGACCTGATACTTATACTGTCTCTTCATTCCTGCCCTATTAGCTCCCCAAGGGCAGGAACCTGGGTCCATTGTGTTCCATTTGTATTCTGAGCACCTAGAACAGGACTTGTCGCATAGTAGATGCTCAATAAATATTGAATGATGGGACAAATGACTCCCTTCTCTTCCACCACAGTTCTGACTCAGGACCTACTAGCTCTGGTTGGTCCTCCTCTGGTCACCTTCCCTGGGACCACGGTGCAGTGACCCTCTCAATCACACCATTCATTCATGCAACATGACACTGGGCACCTACTCTGTGCCTAGCACCTGCTGCTGAATGGTGGTTGAGGTAGGGACAAGGGTGCTGGCTCAGACCGCAGGGTTTAAATCCTGAGTCCCTTCCTGACCTTTCTGAGTAAGCGTTGAATGCACTGAATGCCTTGGAGCTTCAGTTTCCACATCTGAAAAATGGGGAGAGGAAGAAGGCCAGTTTGCCGTCTTTGTTGTGGTTCCACCACTGTGTGCTTGTGCCAGAACTTATCAGATGATACACTTGAAATATATGTCCTCTGTTGTATGTCTATCACACCTCGATGAAGCTAGAAATCAGTGCTAGCATGCTTCCCCGAGCAAGGCCTGGCATACAGTAAATGCTTAACAAAAGTCATTATTTTCTATCATTATTACATGTTTTATTGCTGGGAAAGATTGAGGGCAGGAGGAGATGGGGATGACAGAGGATGAGATGGTTGGATGGTATCACGGATACAATGGACACGGGTTTGGGTGGACTCCGGGAGTGGGTGATGAACAGGGAGGCCTGGCGTGCTGTGGTTCATGGGGCCGCAAAGAGTCGGACATGATTGAGTGACTGAACTGAACTGAATCCTTTTAAGGCCCTGTGGAGCAAGTGCCAGAGTGTCCACAGTTTTGCAGATGGAGAAACCAAAGCTCAGAGAGTCGAAGACATTTCCCCAGGGTCACACAGCTAAGAAATAGAGGAGCGAGGATTTGACATCTTAGTTCACGGTCTCTTCCCAATTTTACGGATGGAGAAATTGAGGTTCAGAGAGGTTAAGCCGCTTGCTTAAGATCACACAGCGGGTTATATGGCTGAGCCAGATTTCAGACCCAGTTTGGTTTCAAGCTAAAGTTTGACTTGATTTTGTGTTTTGTCCCCTGTGGCCTGGCCTGTTCATTACTCAGGTCCCCAGATGCAGGAGGGAATGGGGTCCTGGCCTCCTGACCTGGGCCATCCCCAGGAACTGTCACACACTGGCCCCAGAAATGTAGCCCCACCGGTCTGGGCAGCGTGGGCCCCTGTAGGGCAGGGAGGAAGTAGGCTTGGTTGTGGGGAGGGGAGTTTTGGAGTTGGGTTGGGCAGCCTGTCCTGCAGTGGAGATCCCAGGTCTGGCAGAGCCAGTCTGGCCCCAGGACCGCACCCAGCTCCACTCTCTGCCCTGACAGCGTGACCTCCTCACTGCCCCATCTGAGAGGCCCAGGGATGGGCTTGAAATGAGGCATCCAGAGATGTAGAGTAGGTTGTGCCAGCAAGCCAGCCAGGGTTCACCATGAGGCTCAGATCTGCAAGATGCTATGAGGGCGCAGTCTGGCTGGGCCAGAGGGGCCGCCAGCCTGTGGGTGAGGACCCCTGCTGAGCAGAGGGTTAACTCCTCCGTGGCTGGGTCCTGTGGAAGGGCCGGGGTGGCCAGGGGCAGTGGGGGCTCAGTTGAATAGCCGCCGCTATTCAACCACTGGTCAGGAGCTGTTCCAATGTTTTGAAGCAGACACAGTCGTGCAGGTACACGGCCCTCCAGAGGGGGCCATCAGGAAGGTCATCCAAGTCACAGATTCCCCCTTGGGGGGCATCAGGGTGGGGCTCCCTGGCAGGCAGTGGGGAGGTGGCCAGGATGGGGCAGCTTGCCTGGGGCCCCAGGCGGGTTCAGGCCAGAGGCACATTCCTGGGGGATGACTCGGGCAGGCAGAGTGGGTGACTCACCACGGACCCTCTCCTGTCTCTGCTGCCAGCGGCCAGCCTCCTCTCTGGTCCCGGGGGGCTGTGGTGGGGAGCTCACCGGCCCAGGGCTGAGTGTGAGTCAGCCCATCTGGACTGGACGGCCAGCATGATTTTCCATCCATTGCATTGTTCTGCGAGGAAAGTAAATACATGTTACAAAACACGGGGTGAAGCCGGGCCAGCCCCCTCCTGTCCCCTTGGAGGGCGGGGAGGAGAGGGCCCTCCATGCCACGCCATCACAGAGCACTGGCTTATCCACATTTTACAGATGGGGACGCCGGGTTCAAAGAGGTTAAGCCACCAATCCAAGGTCACACAGCTGGGCAGGATTCAAACTGAGGTTGGCCTCAAGCTACAGCCTGTGGGTTCTTCCCCAGCGGGTGTAGACCAGGTCTGCCCATGTGCTGCGTCTCTCTGCTCACAGCTGTGTCTCTCAGGGCAGCCCAGAGACCCACAAGCTTTAGCATCCTGGGGGGCATAGGGGTGGGGTATGTGCTTGTTAACATGCAGATTCTGGGGCTCTAGCCAGACCCACCAGCTGCAATCTCAGAGGGGGACCCTGGAATCAGCATTTCTGAATGTCCCCCAGGTGGGGGTGAGGCCTTACCCCTGGAGAATGGCTGTCTGTCCACAGGAGGGCCGGGTCTGTGCCCTGGGAGGAGAGGCTCTGTGGTAAGGAACCAGCCTCCCGTCCTGCACACCCCTCTCTGCGGGAATGCTGCCCTTCTTGTTTCAAACTGGTTCCCCGAAACACCTGAGCCAGCCAGGGAGTGAGCGAGGGCCTCTCCAGCTGCTGGGGAAACAATGACAGCAAACAGGGAAGGTGTGGGTGATCCTTTAGATGTGGTGGCCTCCTGGGAGACGGCCGCCTGGCCCAGCTCTAGGCAGGGGACGGGTTCAGGGGTCAAAGGTGGGCCTGGTTGCCAGGGAACAGAAGGGCCCAGAAGGTACCATCCCCTCAGGGTGAATGTCAAGTCAACCCCCCGGGGAAAGCAAACACGCTCCCCACCCCCCCGTGCCCCCGCCCCACAGCACAGGCAGAGCGGGTGAGTCACTTGGCCTACGAGGGCTCCTCAGAACCAATCAAATCCCATCTGCCCACAGGAAGATCCACAGGGGCCAGATCCCAGCTCCCACCCCATTCGGCCTGCCCACGGAGCATCGTGCACACGTGTGTGCACACGTGCACACACATACACACACACGCTGCATCAACTCAGAAACCCAGATTCTAGAGGCTGGAGGGAGGAGGGATGGTGAAGGACAACTCAGTTCCTCCCCAAATCTACTCATTCTCCCCGAAGCACTTGGGCCAGGCCCAGCTGAGTCAGCCCATGAGGGTGGAGACGGGTGGGGGTCCAAGAGCGCGGGGCCAGAGCAGGCTATGCCAGGAAGCAGCCCAGCTGGCACTGGGCCTCTCGGGCCTCAGCGAGCTTCCCTGGAACATAAGATAAGAGAGCTTCCTCTTGGGAGGGAGGGTCCTCGGGGAGTCACTGGGGGTCTCTAGGGAGTGTCAACCCGCTGAAGCATGTTGGCCACATGCTGTGTTGCCTGACATGGAGTCAGTGCTCAATAATGGAGAAATGGCATTAATATCATCAATGTCACGTAACATCACCAGTGCCACAGCTGTTAACTGAGCTATCAGTTAGCTAACATCAGCTATCTAGCAGCTGAGCTATCAGCCTGCTCACCTGGAGGTCCCTAGTTTGGTTCCCTCCCAGAAGCCAAACTTCACTTTTCTAGGTGTGGGGAAGGAGGATTTGGAAGTTGGGAAAAGTCTGGAGTTCTGAACAGTTTAGAGTTCCTGTAATTGCCTGTAACCCTCAGCCCCACGAGCATGGGGCCTCCACCTGCAGAGGTCAACCCCTCCCATTTGTGGGACCCTCACTCAGGGCCAAGGGGCATGCCAAGTGCTTAACACATGGGATCTCACCTAGGAGGTGGATACTATAGTTGTGTCCATTTCACAGACAGGGAAAACTGAGGCTCAGAAGGACAAAATGACCTGCGTACAAGCTGCAACAGCTGAAAGGGACTGGATGAGAAGGCCACTCCAGGGCTCCCCAGGCTGCCACCCCCACCCATCTTTGGAGTCCTAATAAAGTTCGTCTCCCTAGACTCATCCCAGTTGGCTTTGTAGTTGTTGTGTCTTTGTCTCCGGCCTTAGA
This sequence comes from Muntiacus reevesi, assembly GCF_963930625.1. Lineage (NCBI taxonomy): Eukaryota > Metazoa > Chordata > Mammalia > Artiodactyla > Cervidae > Muntiacus > Muntiacus reevesi. Next base: position 183,304,621 of record NC_089250.1, on the reverse strand, counting down.
ATGTCAGCAACTTGAAGGTAGGGTGGCTTCCTTCCTTAACATGGGTTCTATTTTGCCCAAATGTTATATCTCCCATAATCCTTATCAACCAGTATCTTTCAATCCAGTAAGGAAGACTGACAAGGAAGGAGGTTAACACCACAAAGTGTAGTGGACCCTAACAGAGGGGCATGAAGTGGGAAGTTGAGGCAGGGAAGGGTCTGGGAAGTGGGAATGCCAGGCTTGCGTCATTTTGAAATGAGTTTTTTTTAAAGTAACTGAAGGACTTCCCTGGTGGTTCACTGGTTAAACTTCTACATTTCCAATGCAAGGAGTACAGGTTCAATCCCTGATTGGGAAATTAAGATCTCACATGCCACATGGCTAAAAAATAGAAAGTAACTGAAAAAAGCCATTGAAAAATTAATCCAAGCACATATAAAAATAATATCCAAAGGAAGTTTTAAAAAATAAGACAAAATCCAAACACTATGAAAGAGTGTACAATGAAAATTCAGATTTGTCTCCTGAGGGGACTCATGGCTAACAGAGCCTTGTGGATCCTTCCAGAAATTTTCTGTACATACAGGCATATATATTCTCTGCTTCTCTCTCACACTTTGCTCCTGGTGCCTGACAACGAATTCCACATCTCATTCATTTCCAAGTGCATGGTCTTCCCAGTGTAGAGGCGCTCTGGGTTATTTAACCACCTGATCCCCATCCCAGTGGCCATCAGGTTGTTTCCAGGATCTCCTCCCTAGCAACGGCGCTGCTGTGAATGACCCCAGTTTACTCTCCAAGGGAAAGGCAGTCCGGAGAAGGAAGGAAAAGAGTTTCCAAGCAGAGTTGTGCCATAAAACAGGGGGTTGGACAGTATTCCCTCCTGAGTCCTTTGGCTCACTTGGGGGCACAGGAAGGGGTCCACGCCGAGCAAGTTTTGTCCTGACTTCAGGCCAGGTCTCTAGACCCCAAGTCACCCCCCCACCACCACCAACAAGCTATGTGTTCTGAAGCCTTGGGCTCCTCCCTGACACCTATTCCCAGTGTACTTGTAGTCTGGACTTATAGTCTCCAGGTCTCCTGCATTGCAGGTGGATTTTTTTTACCATCTGAACCACAAGGGAAGCCCAATGCTTGTAGCGGGACTCTAGGTCCCAACCTTACTCCCACCCCCGGAGCTAACCTCAGACTTGGGGAGGGAAGTCCCTTCAGGTTGGAGGGAATTGCTCAAGCCTTAAGCTGCCTGGTGGGGAGCTCCCCACCTAGAAGGGGCATCTGATAGAGAAGCTGGAGCAAAGCCAAATTCAGAGAGGATAGAAGGGTTAGGTGTGGTTGGAAGGTCTGTACTGGGTTCCCCATCTGAGAGCTGCAGGCAAGATCCTCGCTCCTGGTTTCTCATAGAGGGGCCAGGGACCACCAGGGGGACTTGCTAAAGGTTTAGACTCCTGAGACCCTTCCTGAGCACCGCCCCCCAACCAGGAACTGGGGGAGGGGATGTCACGCCCCGGAATCTGCATTTTACAAGCTCCCCTGGGGAAGCTCAGCTGCTGCTCCTCCCAGGGTTCTTTATCCTTTTTAGGCCTTCAGATCCCAATTTGAGGTTGTCAATGTATTGTTAGTAGTATTAGTATGTGTCTTCTCCCCCTCTGAAGAGAAAGGTCTTTTACTGTTTTTTTGTTTTGTTTTTCCCTTTCCTCATCAACATAGCAGAACCAGGCAGCCACGGCTGGGAGAATGCCCACATCAGTGGAATGAGCCAACGAATGAGCCCACTGGAAGCAATAGACCCTCACCCTCAAAATGTGCATTTGGACACACACACATTTTGAAAGCAACTGTAGGAGGATCCGCAGGCCCCCTTAACCCCACCATAGATACCCCCTAACAAATAAGGTTTTCCCAGAATCTCTGTAGCACTTCAACACTGAAGTCCTGTGATGGCAGGGACAACAGATGACCTAAAGCAGCTGTCCCCAAACTTTTTGGCACCAGGGACTGGTTTCGTGGAAGACAATTTTTCCAAGGATGGGGTTGGGGGGATGGTTTCAGGATGATTCAAGCTCATTACTTTTTTTTTTAAATTGAAGGATAATTGCTTTGCAATGTTGTAGTGGTCTCTGCCATACATCAACATGAATCAGTTATAATTATATATATCTCCTCCCTCCCCACAATAGTAAACTCTCTCCTCCCAGGAAGGAGAAACTCCTAAATGGAAGTGCCAGGCATTGAACCTGGGGCCTCGTGCATGATAAGCACATGCTCTACTATTGAATTACACCCCCGCTACTATACTTACTGTGCACTTCATTTCTATTATTATTACACCAGCTCCACCACAGATCATCAGGCATTAGATAGTGGAGGTTGGGGGACCCCGTGGCCTACAGGACACTGTTCTCAAATGCTCTGGGGTCTGGGGCAGGAAAAGCCTGTAGGAATCAACTTCCCCATCAACCTCTTTATTTTTTAAATAAAAAATGACTGGGGAAGCGACTGGCCTGAGGACTCTGGATGTCCGGTGGAGGGGGGGTGGGGGTGCTCTGCCTCCTTCCCTCATCATTGCTCCCCATCTAAGTCCTTTGGCATCTCCCCTGAGGACTGTGTGCTCTCCCTCCCAGCTGGGCTCAGAACCCTCTGTGCCCTCCAGAGGGACACTGAACGCTCCCTGCTGTCAGGGCCCCACTCTGGCTCAGACCTGGGTTACTGTGTGTCCAACTGCAGCCTTCTCCGCGGGCACACACTGCAGCAGGGCCCCCGCGTGACTGGCCTCTGCTGGCACAGATGTAACTTGGCACATGGGACTGTGCGAAGTGTTGTGTGAATTATCTACAGGAATCCTCTATGGGGTGGGGTGCGGTTGTTACTACTGTTTGACAGATAAAGGAAACTGAGGCTGGGAGCGGAGAGAAGCCTTGCTGAAGAGTCAGCTGACCATAGCAGCAGGATATGAACTCAGGCAGGCGCACTTCGGCAGTTCCCAGGTGGCTCAGAATCCGCCTGCCAATGCTGGAGACGCAAGGTCCATCCCTGGGTCGGGAAGATCCCCTGGAGAAGGAAATGGCTACCCACTCCTGTATTCTTACCTGGGAAATCCCATGGAAGAAGGAGCCAGTCCATGGGATCGCAAGGAGTCCGGTACGACTTAGCGCCTAAACAACAAGGCGCACTCCCAAGCTCCCTTTTCCCAATTGCGACCGACAGTCCTACCACCAGAGAGTAATTCACTAGCTATCGGGGCATAGAGACCCGTCCGGCTTTCCCATCTGACTGGGGGCCCCACCTGGGTGTCAGCCAAGAAAGGGGAGAGCGGGGTGAGGGTCCTCAGCCTGGGGCGCGTGCGCCAGGCCGGGAGTCAGGGGCGAGGGGGGCTGCGGAGCGCGCTCGGGAGAGCAGCCAGGACGCCTCCACCCGCCTGCCCAGCTTCTCGAGTGTCCAGACTAGGGGGTGGGCCGGGCCGGGTCCTCCCAGGACCCCGTGTCCCCACCCCGGTTCCAGGCCGGGCGCCCAGCTCGCTCCGGCCCGGCCGAGGGCTTGCCTGGAAGCCCCGCCCACCCGGCGCCCCTCCCCCGGGAAGGTAAGCGCCACCTTCTCGGGAGCGGCGTGGGGAGCCGGGGCCTGCGGGCGCCCCGCCCCCCGCGAGTAGTGACCGGCCGCCGCCGCCGCGCCGCACTCGGGGCTCCCGCGTCGCCGCCCGCTCACCTGCGCCCGCTGCCCGCCCCTCGGTGCGCGCCGGGGCCTCCGCAGCCGAGTGCCCAGCCCCGCGCAGCGACCGCCGCCCCGCCCGGCCGCCACCATGAACTCGCTCTTCAGGAAGAGAAACAAAGGCAAATACAGCCCCACGGTTCGGACCCGCAGGTGAGGGGCCGCGCTGGGCCGAGATGCTCGGCCCGGGCCGCGAGGGGAACGGCCGGGCCTCCGGGGTTGCGGGGGCTGGGAGGGGGTGGGTGCTCACCGCCCTGGGAGGCCCGCGGGGCGGGGAACCCAGCCTGGAGTGCGCGACGCGCCGGGACTCAGGCGCCCAAGGGCCACCCTTGAACTGGGAAGCATGGCCAAGGGGGAATGGAGGTGGGCCGGGGGCGCGGAAGGAAAACACGCTGTTTGGCACCAGAAAGTTCTAGGAGCCCGGAGAGCACTGGCTTGGGCGCTTTAGACGGCAAGGTACTGAGGTGGCGTCCCGGCGGGGGTGGGGGGTGTCTCCGCGTCCCGCCGTCGCCCTCGGGCCAGGGGTCCTCGCGGGCCAGGAAGCACCGCCCGGGTGGAGAGTAGTGTGTCCGGCGGACGCTACACCCAAGGGCGGGGGCGGGGGTGTGTGCAGGGACAGAAGCACCGTCTAGGGGCGCAACCACGCGGCGAATTTGAGCTGGAGCGGGGGGCGTGGCGGGGAGCGTTCACCAGCGCTTCTTGGAGGGGCGCGCAGGTGCTTCTGGAGTCGGGGAGGCGAGAGCTGAGGGGACGGATGGGGGCGGGGAACGTGCCACCTGCAGCAGGACTTCCCGGCACCTGCCATCCTGAGCTCCAGAGCCCGGTTCGGAGGAATCTGTGGGTGTGGGGTCGGGTTGGGGGAACCCGGGCTGAGGCACCCCTGGCCCACACCCCCTACCCCACCCCGAGGTCTGCGCAGCTCCTGGGAGGGCGGTGGGGGCTTCTCCCTGAGTGATTTCTCAGGGGCGTGGCTGCCCCCAGCCCCCGCTACCCCCCCCCCTCCCCGCAACCAGCGCCGAAACTGGCGGCGTCTCTGAGAGCCTCCGGTTCCCAGGGCCGCCTGGGAAGGGAATGACATGTCTCGATGTGTTTGCGTTGAAACGGCAGCCCACGTCCGCTTGGTAAGCCTAATGTATTCACTTAATAACCGGTTTAGGGGAACCTCAGTGGTGATGCTGAGATTGAGGGAGGGGGCAGGACCTCAGACCCTTCCTTCGCCTCTCTCTAGGGAAAAGGAGGCAGGGGCTATAGCTGGGAGGGAGTCTTTATCCGACAAGGGGCTTCAGGCAGGTGGGGAAACAAAAAAAAAATTGCAAAGCTCACCTGCCCAAAGTGCCCTCACCTGAGACCCCCTCCCCTGGAAGCAGTCCCTCACTCCCTCCCAGGTCACAGATGAAGGCGAGGAGACCCTGGCCTGCGCTCCCACCCTGGCCCTGTGGTCCAGCCCAGGCAGACCTGTCTGACAGGTGCAGGCGGCCTGGGCTTGGCCTGGAGAGGGTGGGCCCTGCATGTCTTTGTTCAGTCAGTTAGTTGCACAGTTGTGTCCGACTCTTTGTGACCCCATGGACTGCAGCAAGCCAGGCCTCCCTGTCCATCACCAACTCCAGGAGCCTGCTCAAACTCATGTCCATCGAGTCAGGGATGCCATCCAGCCATCTCATCTCAGCCCTCACCTGAGACCATCTGAGATGTAGAGGGTAGATCCTCCATGTCTTTGAATTCCAGGCTTTTCAGAAACTCCCCTCCCCTGTGATCCCACTGCCCCTTCTCCTCTTTGCCTTGTTTCAAGTTCAGAAGCATTTCTTTCCCTCCCCTCCTGGGATCCCCTGCCCCCGCCACACACACACAAGCCTCCCTGGTCTTTCCCAACCCCAGGGATTGGGCAGGGCTCTGCACGCCGCTCCTCAGTGGCCAGGTCCAGCTGGCTCTCAAACCCGGCTGGGGTCCCGTCCAGTCCCTGAACTGTTCTTTCAGATGTTGCACAATCAGACGCTCCGTGCCAGCCGGGGAGGGCTGTGCTGTTCTCCCCCCACCAGGACCGGGGCCCCTCCAGTCCTCCACACACATGCACACACCCACGCACCAGGAGATGGGCCAGCCTCGCCCTGCTCTCCGCCTTCCTCATCCCTCTGAGCCTCCCCTTCTTCCAGCTCTCCATCTGTCCAGTCCCCCAAGGGCTGGGCTTGGACCTAACAAAAGGTTACAATGAATCTGGACAATCTGGGAGGGTCTTGGCCTTCCCAGCAGAGGGAAGGAAGGAAGCAATTAACATCCTTTACAGCTTCGGGGACTCAGGGTTAAAGGGCACGGGTCCTGCACTTCGCAATACCCCTGGCCCAAGGCAGCCAGCTGCTGCCCCTGGCTGAATGTGTGATCTCAGCATGGAGGCCTCTTTCTCCAGGAAGCCCTCCCCGATTCTTCCCAAGATGGGATGAGAGACCCTTCCTTTGGGCCCTGGGGTCTTGCACAGTCACAGCCCTGGGTCGATGCCAGGTGACCGTGGTCTTGCCAGCTCAGCATCTCCATCTGCCTGTTCCCCTTGGTGGAGACAGTTCGTGGAACAGATTGCAGGGTCGAAGGTAGCCTCTTGAGTGTTTCCCAGCGCTTGGTCCTATAGCTCTAAGGTGTGGTCGCTGGTCACAGGGTGCTGACCCCCAAGTTAGCCTTGCACCCAGAGTTTTATGGGGGCCTCCTCTTCTGTCTGGGGGAGGGCGGGGTTGCCAGTGAGATTCAGCATTGAGGTGGTCAGTCAGTTGAGGACCTAGCCTCTGGTTCCAGAGAGGCTCAGGAACCTCTCTGAACCTCGGTTTCCTCGTCTGCAAGGCAGGCCTGGTACTAATATCTTCCGCGTGGGGTTTCTGGGAGGAGCCAATGTAACAATGGAGAGGATGCCCTGGCACATAAGGGGTGCCCAGAGTGGGGTCAGCATCCCTGCCCCCAGCAGAGGGGATCCGGGAGCCAGGACTTGTGACTCACACACAACCCCTCAGTCACAGGCTTTGGACAGCACAAGTGAACAGAAATTCGTGAATGGAGAGCCCCTTAGGAGAAAACCACCCCTCCCTGTTTGTCAGCCTTGTAGCAGCTGGAACTGGGTGTGAACTCCGCTGTTCCTGCCGCCCTGGTTTCTAATGACAGGTGTCGGAACTGGTGTTCACACCTGAGCTAATGACAGGGTCAGGCTGCGGGTGCAGATCACCAAGGATAGTGTCCAGCTCAGCGGGGAGGGCCTTGACGGGCCCTGGTCCTACCGCCCTCCTTGGGTGCTAAGAGTACAGTCCTGGCCAGTCCTTGCTCCCCAGCTGTGCCACCTGGGGAGAGCTGCGTGGCCTCTCTGAGCCTCTGCTTTCTCACCTGTGGAATGGGCATAAAAATACTACCTGCCTGCGAGGATTAAATGAAATTATGCAGGGAAGGGGTTGAGAATTACAGGAAGCCTCAATTCACAGCAGCTATAATGGTTATAACTGTTGGATAAATTCGATTAGGCACCTGCTATGTGTCTGGGATTGAGCTGAATGCCGTGATAGACAGGCCGTGTACTGCACAACTCCTGGGGTGCCATTTCGGGGAGTAGGGATGGCTGTGGAGGAGATGTTGACAGTCTCTCTGCAGTTGATGGAATTTTGCTTAATTACCACTATGGTTGCAGGTCTGTGTCATGGTGGTGATGGGAACCACTGAGAGTTTGGTGAGACATACAGCTGGACAGATGAGATGTCCAGCCTGACAGCCCTGTTACTCCCTGACTGGTCTGAAGAGAGATCTGTCAGGCTTAGGGTGGAGACCTGGATTATCGGGGAGGACTTCCTGGGTGTCTGACCTGTCATTGTGAGGGATGGATGGTTAGACTCAGCTCTGCAGTTGGCTGAACTCTGCCTGTGTTTGAATTTGGCAAAGAAATTTGGCCTCACTAGGAGCCTCAGCTTCCCCATCAGTAAAATGGGACTAATTTTGCCCCTCCACCCAGATCTGGGTCCCAGTGAGCACCCAGCAGCCTGGCCTCACTTCCTGACCTCATCTAGGCAAAGTCCTACAAGAATGGCCCAATCCTAATGGGGATACCCTCTGGGGGAGGCAAGGCCCAAGGCTTTGGAGGCTGGTGAAAGGGGCGTCTGTCCTCCTGGAAGCTAGCTGGGGTACCTTGGACTCCTTGGTGATTAAGAGCGTGTCATCCAGGTGTGGGTTCAAGCTCCAGCTTTGCCTCTCCTGAGCTATGTGACCTTGGACAGATCATGAAACACCTGAGCCTCAGTTTCCTCATCTGTGAAATGGGAGTGCTGCTGCAGCCATCAGCTGGTGAGGTCGCTAGTGGCTCGGGAGAGATCATGCATGTGACAGGCCCATCTCCCAGTGAGTGCTCAGTAACATGGCACTGACATGTGGTGATGGCACACTGCTGTTAAAGATGAAAAGTGAAAGTCGCTCAGTCGTGTCCGACTCTTTGTGACCTCATGAACTATACAGTCCATGGAATTCTCCAGGCCAGAATACTGGAGTGGGTAGCCATCCCCTTTTCCAGGGGATCTTCCCAACCCAGGGATCAAACCCAGGTCTCCCGCATTGCAGGCGGATTCTTTACCAGCTGAGCCACAAAGATGAGGATGGTGCTAAGAACAGAGCTGACCAGGCATCTGGGCTCCTTCCAGCCGTGGAGGCTGTTGCCCCAGGGGCACAGGAGGTCAGCTGACTCCCATTCATTCACCCCAGCATTCATGTGGACCCCCCACAAACACCTTAAAAAGACACATGGAGAGACACACCTGTATGCATTGATCAGCGACAGCTGAAAAGCTCGAACAGTCTGCAGGAGGGCCCTGTCAGCAAAGTTCACCTCCCACTACACGGGTAGCCAGAGCTGGAGTGATCCGCCCAGCCGTTTCTCAATACCTGCTGTGCTCCCAGCACAGCCATGGATGTTTTATATATGTATGCATGTATATATATAAAATCTCATTCTGACACCAAGCCTGTAAGGCTGCTGGTGGTATCCCATTTCACAGAGAGGAATGCTGAGGCCAAGAGCAAAGGCACTCACCTTGGGCTCACAGCTCACACATGGCCAATGCTGGGGCCCCTGGAGACGGAAACTAGGGCTCCCCACCTCGACCTGGGGCTAGTGCTGTCTCTGGGGACTGACCCAGGCCAGATGGTGGAGTCGCTGGGTTTTGTATCCCTGACTCCGCCCAGCACCCTTTCCACCTCCCCTCTCTCTGGCTTTGCCCTCGCTTGCCCAGTGCTCTTGGCAGAGGGAACAAGATCTGGTGAATTAGATTCAGCACAGACCGGAACTGAAACATGTAACAGTGGCTGCTAGTGGTGGCATTTCAGGCACGGTCAGGGAGCTCCTCTGGGGACAGGGAGTTTTGTGGGGAGAGGCTTACCTGAAGTCATATCTTTTAGGCAACACTCCTAGGTGAGTGAGGGGCCTCTGGAGGGCCCTGGGGGCTGGGGGAGAAGCTACCTTTGAGAGCATGTCCAAGGTTCCTTGTCAAGAGATTTCTGGCTCCTCTCTACTCCAGGCAGGGCTGTGTGGGGTGTTGCCAGCGCCACCTGCCACTCTCCAGCCTGCCTGCCTGCCCTGACCTGTCTTAGGAATGGGGAGATGGAAATGGCCCCGGTCTTTGTTCTCTCTGCTTTTGATGGATCTTCTGTCCTCCTGAGGCTAGGGAGTGAGGCCCCCCGGTGCTCCTTCCTGCCTCCAGGCAGACTGAGCCCTGCTCTGGCCTCTAGGCACCCTGCCTCCAGAGCAGGCAGCCCTGCTGGGCCCCCAGGCCTTGTCACCAGCACCTCTGCAGCAGCCGCTTCACCGTTTCTGCCCCTGCCCCATCACCCCACTCCCTCCTCCCGGTGGCAGCCAGGGAGCTCTCCTTATTGTTCCGTCACTCAGTCAAGTCCCATTCTTTGTCACCCTATGGACTGCAGCACACCAGGTTTCCCTGTCTTTCACCATCTCCCAGAGTTTGCTCAGACTCATGTCCATTGAATCAGTGATGCCATCCAACCAACCTCATCCTCTGTCGTCCCCTTCTCCTACCCTCAATCCTTCCCAGCATCAGGGTCTTTTCTGGTCAGTCAGCTCTTCACACCAGGCAGCCAAATTATTGGAGCTTCAGCTTCAGCATCAGTCTTTCCAGTGAATATTTAGGATTGACTGGTTTGATCTCCTTGCTGTCCAAGGGACTCTCAAGAGTCTCCCTGCCAGATGCCAGTCTGGTCCTGTCCACCCCTCCCCGCTGGTTCATCCCACCCCAGGCTTCCCTTTGCTCTCAGGCCCTGGGAACCGCCACCCTGTATACTATGAGTGCATTCCCCTCTGCTTTCCATGACCCTTCCAGCCCCTGAACCTTTGCCCATGCTGTTCCTCCCGCCTGGAATGCCCTTCCCACCCCTCTGGGCTCACTTCTCTTCCTCAACTGGTCTCTGTTCCTTTGGGAAGCCCTCCCTAAACCTCTCTTTCCCCAGGCGGATCCACTTCCTGCACTGTCTCCCCCATCTCCTTGGTGACCCTTATCTCAGTGGCTGTTGGGTGGTCTGATGGAGATGAAGGTCTGTCTCCCCCAGAGACTGGCAGGGTGGCAGGTGTGCTGAACGAGTGAATAAATGAATGAGGGTGGCCCTGGGGGCCTACAGAGATTTCCCCCTCCTGAAACATCTCAGGCCGATGCAGACACACACAAGACACGAACGCATGCACTTGTTCCTACCAAGAAATGGGCTGGGTGGGTGGGGCTTTGATCTAGTGGAAAAGAATAAGGGGGCCTGAGCAGAGGGCCCCCTGCCCCCACCCCCTTCTCTGTGCTGCGTAAACAGGCTGCAACAATGCTATGTGACAGATGCGGAGACAGTGGAGGCAAAGGTGGGGGAGCAGCAAGGATCACGAGATGGCGAGGTGGGCGTCCATACTCACCAGCCCGAGGAGCCATCGCAGGTTGTGGACAGAGCAAGTTAAGGACACAGCACATCTGTGTGCATTTACGAACATTCGTTCACAGACTTCCCTGGTGGCCCAGTGGCTGAGACTCCGAGCTCCCAGTGCAGGGGGCCTGGGTTCCATCCCTGGTCAGGGAACTAGATTCCGTATGGTGCAACTAAAGACCCCACATGCTGCACCTGAGACTCGGCTCATCCGAATAAGTAAATGTTAAAAAAAGAAGAGACTGAGAGATCATAGTAACAAAAACATTCTTTAAAAAATAAAAAAATTTTAAAAATTCATACAAAGCAATTCCATGTATGTTTATAGATGCAGACACCAATATGGAGTGAAAGTTTAAGACAGGCCTAGGGAGAAACCTGTGTAGATCACAATAAACTGTGGAAAATTCTTCAAGAGATGGGTTTACCAGACCACCTTACCTGCCTCCTGAGAAACCTGTATGCAGGTCAAGAAGCAACAGTTAGAACCAGACATGGAGCAACAGACTGGTTCCAGATTGGAAAAGAAGTACGTCAAGGCTGTATATTGTCACCCTGCTTATTTAACTTATATGCAGAGTACATCATGCGAAATGCTGGGCTGGATCAAGCACAAGCGGGAATCAAGATTGCCAGGAGAAATATCAGTAACCTCAGATATGCAGATAACACCACCCTTATGGCAGAAAGTGAAGAGGAACTAAAGAGCCTCTTGATAAAAGTGAAAGAGGAGAGTGAAAAAGTTGGCTTAAAACTCAACATTCAGAAAACTAAGATCTTGGCATTCCCGTCCCATCACTTCATGGCAAATAGATGGGGAAACAATGGAAATAGTGACAGACTTTATTTTCTTGGGCTCCAAAATCACTGCAGATGGTGACTGCAGCCATGAAATTAAAAGACACTTGCTCCTTGGAAGAAAAGCTATGACCAACCTAGACAGCATATTAAAAAGCAGAGACGTTACTTTGCCAACAAAGCTCCGTCTAATCAAGGCTATGGTCTTTCCAGTGGTCATGTATGGATGTGAGAGTTGGACTATAAAGAAAGCTGAGCGCTGAAGAATTGATGCTTTTGAACTGTGGTGTTGGAGTAGACTCTTGAGAGTCCCTTGGACTGCAAGGAGATCCAACCAGTCCATCATAAAGGAAATCAGTCCTGAATATTCATTGGAAGGACTGATGCTGAAGCTGAAACTCCAATCCTTTGGCCACCTGATGTGAAGAGCTGACTGATTGGAAAAAAACCCTGATGCTAGGAAAGATTGGAGGCAGGAGAAGGGGATGACAGAGGATGAGATGGTTGGCTGGCATCACCAGCTCCATGGACATGAGTTTGAGCAAGCTCCGGAAGTTGTTGATGGACAGGGAAGCCTGGTGTGCTGCAATCCATGGGGTCGCAGAGTCAGACATGACTGAATGACTGAGCTGAACTGAGGAAGAAACCAACAGCTCCAAAATTATGCTCCCCCAGAGGAGGGGGCTCACAGGGTACTGAATAATAACACTGTTTTTGAAAAAAATCTGAAACACATATGGCCGAGTGGGAACATCAGCGAAGTCTCGGTGGCGTTCTTTTCCATACTTTTCTGCTCGTTTGAGCTAGGTTAAGAGTTTTCAAGTTTTTAAAAGTGCGGGGTGGGCTAGATCAGGGGAGCTGGCAGCTGATACGCCTGGAGGGAAGCCCACAGTTCTGGATCCGAGTCCAGTCAGCAGGGAGAGAGGGGGGAGGAAGAGGAAGGTGGCCTCAGCCGGGGGCAATGTCCAAGGCCTTGGGCGCAAGAATGGAGGGTTCTGGATGCAGAGACTGAGAATTGCAGGAGGGAACAATGGCCAAGAGCTGGGAGAGGTGTGAGCACATGGCAGCCTCTGAGGCTGAGGGGTAGAGGTACAGCCATCCTGAATTATGCTTGTATTGTCCTTCTTAGATAGTAGTACCCTCGTCTCTCTTTTCCAGGTGAGGCTCAGCGTTTTAGAGTCTCAGCGGCTCTGAGCCGGGAGAAGATGAGCTGGCTGGTGGGGTGTCTACACTGATTTCCCAGCCCATCCTTTCCTGGTCAGAGAGCTTGTCAGGTCTTATAAATGCACAGCGGGCTGCTGGCTGGCCGGAGGCTCCACCCCACCCATGGCCTGCTGACTCTGGAAGGCTGCAGGGCTGCAAGAAGACCGTCCTGTGCAGAATTCTTTGCTGCGCCAGCAGCCAGGGCTCAGATGTCAGACTCATGGCTCTGAGGGCTTTTCACTTCTCCATCCTGGGATGGGGACTTTTGGGTTCCAACTGGAGGTTGAGAAAGGACTCTGAGTTTGTGCTGCTAGGAACAGAGGAGGCTCCAGTCCTGCTGCTCTGCATCAGGAACGTGACTCTTCCCAACTATAAACTGGACGGTAAAGCCCCCATGTTACTGAGAGGGAAGCTGAGGGGTGGAGGGCTTGAGGGTCGAGGTGGAGGCTGAGGTCAGGGATGGAGGGTGGAGTAGAAAGAGCCTGTGTTTGGGAATCATGGACCTGCTTTCCAGGCCCGATTGTGCCTCTGATCAGCTGTGTTGCTGCTGGCCACGTTCCTGCCCTGCCGTGGGCTTCACCAAGGTAGGGGCTCTGCAGACCGTGTGGTCGCTCCCACGCCCTCGAAAAGACGCCTCATACATAGGTGCTCAGCAAGCGGCAGTGAGAGGCCTGTTTTGAATCTACAAATTCGAGGTGTGTAGAATCATGGAGAGAACTGGAGATGATGTGTGTAAGAGCATCAGGCACATAGTAGGTGCTTCCTATTCGGAGGCCAGTACTCCTTGTCCACTGGTTTTGAACCCGGAATGATGTCCTACCAACTGGGTTTGTCACAGTTGGCTTGAGCCCCATTTAAATCTTGCAGAAATCTTAAAGACACACCCTGGTGTTACTCAAAGAGGTTTGAACTTGTGTGTGTGTGTGTGTGTGTATGTGTAATGAGAGCCCAAAAGCACACGCCTGACATGAGGCCCCGAGGTGGGGAGGCCTTCCCTGGGTGGAAGCAGATTAAACCATGAAACAGGGCTGTAGTTACTCCACCAGCAGGCTTCTCACTGTAGAATCTACTTCCCCAGGATTAGCAGACAGTAAACTCCTCCACGCCCAGCTAATTATCGCTGAGGTTTCTAGTAGGGAGCCCGTCAGTCAGTTGACCTGTCAGCCTGGTATTTTTTGGATGCTTTTTGAGTACTGTTCTCTACAAGACTTCCTTCCTTCAGAGACCTGGGAATTCTTCCTCGATCTGCTGGTCTAACCCTGCAGCACATGACTCTGGTTAGTCTCCTTGTTCCCAGCCCTGCCAGCACGTTAGAACCATCTGAGTTTTGGGACTTCCCTAGCAGTCCAGTGGTTAAGACTCCAAGTTCCCAGTGCAGGGGGCCCGGGTTCCATCCCTGCTCGGGGAACTAGGTCCCATGTACTGCAACTAAGACCTGGTGCAACCAAATTAAAAAAAAAAAAAATTATCTGAGCTTTGAAGGTGATGTCCAGGTCCTATGGCAGACCAATTAAGTCAAAATCAGTGAGGCGGGGCCCAGACTTGAGTCTTCTGATGTGCAGCCGTTAAACCCAGTGTTTACACTGCCCTGAGTAAAGGGGCAGTATAACTTGACCGTAGAATTATATGTACCTTTGTTGTTGTTTAGTCACTAAGATATGTCCAACTCGTCTGCAGCCCCATGGGCTATCCATGGTATTTTCCAGGCAAGAATACTGGAGAGGGGTGCCATTTCCTTCTCCATGGGATCTTCCAGACCCAGGAATCAAACCCATGTCTCCTGCTTTGCCGGTGGGTTCTTTACCACTAAGCCATCACTGTACCTTGCCCTTCCTTTAAAAGAGCTAAAGCAGAAGTTGCCTGGTCTGCCACACTCTACTCCTTTAGTCTCAACCTTCCTATGCAATTTTATGTTAGATATGTGCCTTATAAAATGGCATAGAGCTGGCTTTTGTTTTGTTTTCCTATTCTCCCCTGAGAGTCTTATCTTTTAAATAGGTGAGTTTAACTCATTCTCATTTATTGTAATGACTGGTGTGTTTGGACCTACTCCTGCCATGTATTTTGTATTTCCTATTTAGCACGCTTTCTCTTTGTTTCTTGCTCTCTTCTTGCATTTTATGGGACCGACCTTTATTTTCACAATTAAATTAGGATACAAGGCCTGAAGTGGGCAGAATGGATGAAAATACCCTGACCCAAACAGTCTGAATCTCTGGAATTACAGTTATTGGAGAGCTTCTCTAAATCCTGCCTATTAGACCATAAACTTTTGGACAATAAGGACTGACTTACCTTTTGGTGGAGGTTCTTCTGTGGCTCTTAATTCCAGGATTTTTGTAGGCTGAGGGCTCAATAAATAGGTGTTGAATTAAATAGACATTTTAAGCATGTTGACAGCTCCAGGGACTTGGTGATGGAGAAGGGCCTGTCCCCAGGGCCTGTAAGAGGGACAGAGAAATGACAAGGAGTTGGGGGTGCGGTGAAAATTTATTCAGCAATTGCTGAGTATCTGGAAATCTTGACAATCTGGAAAGCTGACAGGGGGCGGCAACAGTCACCAGCATGGACACTAACCTTCTGGCCCCAGGCAGGTCTCCCTCCCTCCCCAGGCTCAGTTTATGTATCTGCACTGGAAGCAATAATAGTACCAAGCTTGATGATGGGTTGTTAGGATCAAAGCAGGAACGCATGTCAGACCCTGGGGGAGGGTGTGGCCCAGGGAGGGGTTCCGTCATACCAGTTCCTTCCTCCTGAATGGCCTGTTCAGAGGGACAGGCTGGGAGCCCCTCATGGTGGCATCTTAGGAGAATGACTCAGCCTCAACTACCACCACTGATGGTTACTCAACCACTGGGATTAATTATACTGCTGAAGATGCCAACAAGATGTAAGTCACTATGCCTCCCCTGGGTGGTGAACGCTTTGATCTCTCCCCGTCACTTTGTGGAATAGTATTGACAGACCCTGATGCTGGGATAGATTGAGGGCAGGAGGAGAAGAGGGTGACAGAGAATGAGATGGTTGGATGGCATCTCCAACTCAATGGACATGAGTTTGAACAAGCTTGGGGAGATGGTGAAGGACAGGGAAGCCTGGCGTGCTGCAGTCCATGGGTCACAAAGAGTCAGACACGACTTAGCGACAACAACAATATTGACATCCCTCTTGTTCTGAGGAGGTGTCTCTAACACCTGTTTGGATCTTGACACCATCACTTCCTAACAGTGTGACTTTGAGCAGGTTTCTTAGCCTCAGTTATCTTCATCTGAAAAATGAGGAGAGAAGAATTATTCACATGCTATAAAATGTCTGCTCAGTTCAACATGTATTTATTGAGCCCCAAGCCTGTACAAAGCCTGGAATTAAAGGCTACAGAAGGGTCCTCCCAAAAGGTGAGTAAATCCTTATTGTCTAAAAGTTTATCACCTAATAGAATTAAGAAAAGTATCCCCAATTACTATAAGAGTATATTTCTCCCAAGATTGCCTGGTGTCAGGAGATGTTGCAGGAAGAGGCTGAGCGGGCGTGGGCACCTAGTGGGTCCTCTCAGTGTCTGGCTATCTGTTTCATCGGTCATTTCCTGCACCTACTGTGTGTGCCTTTGTGGTCGAGACAGGGCAGGTGTCCTGGAGTAAAAGCCTTTGCTCTCTCAGTCTGGCAGTGTTTAAAGAAGGTGGTGTCTGGGGGCCACCTAGCACCCAAGATGAACTTGGAGGTTCTCCTGGGGGCCGCTTGACCCTGGAGGCAGGCAGGACCCAGAAGGGTTTGACCATGCAGAACAGGAGGCCAGGCCCTCTTCTCTGGACTGTAGGAGGGGCAAGGCTGGGACAGGCTGGTTCCCAGGAGAGGTGTGGGCTCCTGTGCATTCCAGACATTCCGAGACTGATCATCCAGCTCCACCTGCACCCACTGAGACAGAATTAACCCCAAAAGGGAGGAACTGTGGACCTGACCAAGGACCAGAACGTGGGGACTGACTCAGGCCTGGAGGGTGAGGTGACGCTGGCCAGAGAGGAAGGGTTCTCACCATCAGCCACACCCTGTCCCTGCTGGTTCCCATCTTGACGCCCAGAAAGAAAAAGCAAGTTGGGCGTGACCGACAGGTGACAGAACAGTTCTAGGCGGGCAGCGACTGCTGGGGTGGGGGCTTATGGAAGGGTTGTGGCCCCTCGGTAGTGGTATGAGCTGTTCCCCGGAGTTGGGTCAGGAAAGAGGCTGTTCTCCCAGGAAGGAGGGTAGCGTGGCTGGAGCAGGCTGTGTGCCTGGCTCTGGCCTGTGGCTGTGAGCAAAGATGCTGGAGTCAGGCAGCTAGAGACCCATGGACGAGACCTGGCCTTGGGCAGGTGTCTGGCCAGTCTGTGTGGGTCTGGTGGGACAGTGGCAGGGAGCAAAGGAAATAGCCTTTTTTCCCCAATTAATTAATTAATCTACTTGGCTGTGTCAGTTCTTAGTTGCGGTGCACAGGATTTTCACTGTGTCACAGGGTATCTTTCACTGTGACACACAGACCTTCCAGTTCAGGCTCAGTAGCCCCACGGCAGTGGGATCTTAGTTCCCAACCAGGGATCAAACCCACATCCCACGTACTGCAAGGTGGATTCTTAACCAGTGGACCACCAGGGAAGTCCCAGGAAATGACCTTTTATTAAGTGGCCCTAGGGCACTAGTGGTAAAGAACCCATCTATCAATTCAGGAGATGTAAGAGATGTGGGTTCCATCCCTGGGTTGGGAAGATCCCCTGGAGGAAGGCATGGCAACCTGCTCCAGTGTTCTCGTCTGGAGAATTCCCATGGACAGAGGAGCCTGTTGGGCTACAGTCTATTGGACCACAAAGAGTCAGACATGACTGAAGTGACATAGCATGCACGTGAGGATGCTGATAACCACCTTATGATGCGTGCAGGTACCAGGCACTAGTGTTCCGAGCCTCCTTCAGCTTCATTATGGCAGAACTGATGGGCTGCAGTCATTGTGGGCTTATCGTAGAGTGGTCCAGGGGCCACAGAATCACCCAGAACTATGCCGTCATATTTGTTAACCATTTGCTGTGTGAGATGTGCGTATAACAACCTGAGATCCCCTGCAAGTGTAAACCACATGCCCAATGTTGAGGAAAAGAGAGTGTAAACTATCTCTTTAATAATGTTCTATTGGGGCTTCCCTGGTGGCTCAGAGGTTAAAGCGTCTGCCTGCAATGCGGGAGACCTGGGTTTGATCCCTGGGTTGGGAAGATCCCCTGGAGAAGGAAATGGCAACCCACTCCAGTATCCTTGCCTGGAGAATTCCATGGATGGAGGAGCCTTGTGGGCTACAGTCCACGGGGTCACAAAGAGTCGGACACAGCTGAGCAACTTAACTTTCCCTTTCACTATTGACTGTCAAAATAATGGTTTAGCTGTACTTGTGTGTGTGTGTTAAGTCACTTCAGTCATGTCCGACTCTTTGCAATCCTGTGGACTATAGCCCGCCAGCCTCCTCTGTCCATGGATTTCCCAGGCAAGAATATGGGACTGGGTAGCCATGCCCTCCTCCAGGGGATCTTCCCGACCCAGGGATCGAACCTGCATCGCTTATGTCTCCTGCATTAGCTGTATTAGATTAAATCAAATGGTGTATAAAAGCTAAGCTCACCTGTTTCTTTTTATGTTTTTCACGTGGCTGCTAGGAAGATTTAAACTACAAATGTGCTCACATTCTGTTTTTATTGGACAGTGGCGACCTTGAAAGCAAATCAACCTAGTCCCCACCCTATCTGCCTTGGGAACATTTTCCACCTATCAGATATGTCTTTCTGTTTGCTACCCAGTCAGTGGATCCAATAACCTGATTATGCAGACAAGGAAATTAAAGGTAGGCGGGTGAAACAGCACACATTGTTATTCCAAATGTCAGCAGCTGTTCATTAGATTACTGCTGGGACGAGCTCTGTGCTGGACACCATGGACACAGCAGTGAGCCAAACAGACCAAAATGCCAACAATCCTGAGCCTTCCTGGTGTGACATGCACGTCCAAGGTCCAATGTGTTTTACGAGGCTCCTCTCTTGAACTGTCTTCATCCTCTGGATGAGGCTGATTCTTATTCCCATTTTGCAGATGAGAAGACTGAGGCACAGAGAGGCTAAGGAACCTGCCCGGGCTCTCTCAGTCTCTGTTCTTTCCCTAGGCCAGGCTGACTCAGTTTCCCTCCCCACAAACAGGATGGAGAGGAATGGACCAGTTGGTGCAGGATGACTGGGACACGGAGAGCTGACAGCCAGAAGGGCTGGGGCAGGCAAGGCAGGCCCTGGATGGGACAGCGAGCCCTCTCCTGAGTGTGTTTGGGAGTGTCGACAAGTCTGGGGACGGACAATGGCAAGATCTGGTTGGGTCATTGAAAGATCTCTCCGACAAATGTGCAGAAATTGGCTGGG
This sequence comes from Muntiacus reevesi, assembly GCF_963930625.1. NCBI lineage: Eukaryota > Metazoa > Chordata > Mammalia > Artiodactyla > Cervidae > Muntiacus > Muntiacus reevesi. The sequence continues at coordinate 183,285,599 of NC_089250.1, read as the reverse complement.
GTCCACAAGGGTCAGAGTGCATGGAGATGGCTGGGCGTGGCCGTCACACTGATCCAGGTGAGAGGTGATGCTCTTGATCAAGGTGAGGGTTTTAGGGCCAGAGAGAGGATGGAAGCACAGGGCTCTCTCTTCCTAGGTGGAATCGGGTAAGGGGGAGGTGGAGGCAGGGGTCTGGGGTGGTCTTGGCGTTCTGCTTGAACAACTAGGTAGATGAAACCTCTCCACTCTGCCTATCTGCGGTGTCCCTGCTGCAGTCCAGGGACAGCAAAACTCATGGTAGAAACACACTAGACCCCTCAAATCCCAAACCTAGTGACCCGATCCTTACTCCAAACCCAAGAGGGTTCTTCCAGACTGGGGCTGGGAGCTGCGCCCTCTCATTACCCGTATATGTGCATGGCCCCTCCCCGCAGGAGCTCGAGGAGACATGTCCAACTGTCGAGGTGACGTGAATTCTCCATTCCCCGGGCGAGGTGACATCCGCAAGGAGGAAGCGGAGTGTGTCTGGGCTTGCATGAAGATCGGTGTGGATGGCCTGGGTGGCCTGGGGTCTCTGTTTTTTAGCTCCTCCATGCCTGTGGGTTCTGACATGGGGCCTTGGCTGCCAGCTTTTATCAGCTCCTTAAAAGGAGCCCGAATCCCTGGGTGGTGACTCTGGGCGGAAGCAGAGAACCTGGGCTCCCTGCAAAGCACCACTTTGTATCTGCTCTCAATTAACCATGCCCCAGCCCTGAGGGGTGTGGACTGCCGTGACCCCCAGTGACAGATGAGTAACCTGAGGCTCAGGAAGGCTAGGTGACTGACAGCTTAATAAGGACTGAGTCAGGATCCGGATCTAGGCCGCCTGCCTTTGGTCCGGGTGCTTAACCACCAGGTTATACTGTGGTATGGCTTATCGTGGAAAAGGGCCAGGGGCTCCTCACCCAAAGTAAAGCAAGAAGAAGTGATTAGCAGTAGGTCGGGCTGAGGGTCCTGCGACAGCCCTGGGTTCTCTGTCTTTACCCACGTGGAGCATCCGCAGAGTCTGGGCGACTCGGAGTGCCACCTCTGTCCCCACTTCTCTGATGGGCTTTCCTGCCAGCCCACTGACCAGACCCCACCCCCCCGGGCTTCACAGCACGGGTTCCAGCCCCGGCTCCCCAGTCTACAGCTGACTTCCTGGGCTGCAAGCAGAGTTTCTAACGCTGGGGATGGAATGAGGGCGCCCGATGCCCTGTGAGGCTCCCAGGCCATCTCGCCACAGCTCTAACGCCCAGAGTACATCCTGAGGGACAAAGACGTCTGTTCCAGGCTAGTGCATGTGGCCTCAGACCCAGAAAGTTATTGCTTGTCCCCAAGTGTCCTCAGACACAGTCATGGGACTCTGCGGCTGCCCTAGACGTCCCCCTGGCCGGTCTGTGCCCTGTTTTCCCTCCTCGCACCAGGAGTCTCATACTCAGACCGGGTCAAGGAAACGGGGTCCCTTGTCATGGCCTCAGATGGGACCTGGGCCCTCCTGGACCCTCGCCAGACTCCAGCGTCCTCAGCCTTGGAAAAGAAAACAAGGGCGGATTCTCTGGAAAAACAACCCCTGTCTGCAGGGTGTGACTCCACCTGGCTTGTGAAACCCATTCACCTTGTCTGATCAAAGTCTGGGCTGGGCTGAGAGGACCGTTTCTGGAGACAGCCAAGACCTGGGTCCCATTGGCCTTTATTAGTACCAGGTGGGGTCTCGGGCCATGGCCCCTACGGCCCGACTTGTCAAGATGGGCATCCTAGACACACTATCGCCCAGAAATATCTGCTCCTATAGGGTTTTGCTGGAAAACCTGGACATCTAGACGTGAAAAAATGAGTGTTAGTTAGCTCAGTCATGTTTCTTTGTGACCCCATGAACTGTAGCCCGCCAGGCTCCTCTGTCCGTGGGAATCTCCAGGCAAGAATACTGGAGTGGGTTGCCATTTCCTTCTCCAGGGTATCTTCCCCAACCTGGGGAGTGAACCCGGGTCTCCTGCATTGCAGGCAGATTCTTTACCATCTGAACCACCAGGGAAATCTAGAAGGAACCTTTAAAGAAAAAAACAAAAACAAAAACAGCTGAGCTATGAGGGCTTTCCTGGTGGTCCAGTGGTTAAGCCTCCTCAGGTTAACCCCTGCCATCACAGCGTGCACACGTTCGATCCCCAGTCAGGAAACTAAGATCCCACATGCCATGCATTGAGGCCAAAACATTAAAGAGAGGATCAACTGAGATATGAACTTTGTTCTGCCTGCCCAGTTTCCCCAGATGCCTCGTTCTGTTCCAGGCCTCCAGGTTGTATTTAGTCATCGTGTCTCCATCATCTCCGCCGGTCTGACAGTTCCTTGGTCTGGTCTTTCATGACCTTGGCCGTTTTGAAGAGGTCTGGCAAGGCGTTTTGCATTTGTCTGCTGGCTCCCAGCCATGGCTTGTGGGTCGAAGGTTACCAGGGAGGATTCTGAGGGAGTGCCCTGTCCTCTGTGTCCAGGTGCCTTCTCCCTGGTGGTGTTCACCTTGTTGTGAAGTTACTGTTTTTCAGAAGGAACCTACTTACAGCTTCCCTGGTGGCTCAGCCAGTAAGGAATCCGCCTGCAATGCAGGAGACCCAGGTTCCATCCCTGGGTTGGGAAGATCCCCTGGAGTAGGGAATGGCAACCCACTCTAGTATTCTTGCCTGGGAAATCCCATGGACAGAGAAGCCTGGTGAGGCACAGTCCATGGGGTCACAAAGAGTCGGACACGGCTGAGCGACTTTCACTCACTTCTTTTACAGGACCAGGCACCACTGGCAAGCGGGGTTCCCCAGGGGAAAGGGGGGTCCATAAGCACAGCCCCATGCACAGATCAGGGAGCAATGTAAGGGCTCAGTTTCATTTGGATGGCAAGCCCCTCGGGAAGTAAAAGTGCATGGAGTAGTGTTCTGTGAATAGTCATTGTCACCACTTATGGGACCCCTGAAATGTGCTAGGTGATTAGACTGAATATTTGTTGAGTGTCTCCAGTGTGCCAGGCACTGTTTTAGGTGCTGGTGAAACTGGTGACACCCCACTCGTGAGCTGACATGATGTCTGACCTGCTTAGAGGCTGCTGTAGATCTCTAGCTCAGTCCCCGAACCCCAAAGTGGTCTTTGAAACTCGATTCCAGGGTCCCAGAAGTGACCCTGACCCTCGCCACCCACCTCACTTGCCTAGATAGGATGAATCTTGCCCACCTGACAGGTGATAAAACCGAGATTCAGAAGTAGAAAATAGTTCTTCCAAGGTTGTGTGCTCAGTCACTCGGCTGTGTCTGACTCTTTGCAAGTCCATGGGCTATAACCCGCCCTCCTCTGTCCATGGGATGCTCCAGGCAAGAATACTGGAGCGGGTGGCCATTTCCTTCTCCAGGGGATCTTCCCAACCTAGGGATTGAACCCCTGTCTCTTGCATCGGTAGGCGGGTTCTTCACCACTGCGCCACCTCTATGGTGGGGATATTGACCACGCTAGTGGAACTTCTCCCACAGCGTCCTCTTCTTTACCTGTCCCTTCCCTTTCTTGGCGCTGGGTTACGAGGTTACACGGATGGTTAGCGCAGTCAGGATTTGAACCCTTTCTGGCTCTGGACACTGGCTGCTCCCCACGTGACCTTGGGCGGGTGCCTGCACTTTTGAGGGCCTCAATTTGCTCACCTGTGTAATGAGCAGGTGGGGCTCGATGACTTCCGAGGCACCTACCAGTGCCAACAGCCACTGCCCTCAGCATCTCTGTCCGTGTTAAACTTCTAAGTAAGTGGAGGGAGGCTGAGTGTGTCCCTCGTCCAGCCTGTCACTCAGATCCGCTTCCCTGGTCCCTTCCCTTCTCTGGTGGGGCTGGGGGGGCACCTCAGCTTTCCTGGCTCAGCCCAGAGATTCCCATCTTCATGGGTGGGACCGGACTCGGAAGAGGCTGGTAGGGAAGAACTGTATCTGGGCCTCCATCGATCGGGCTGACAGCTCCCAGGGGCCATGTCTGGCTGCCTCAGTGTGGCCCATTAGCTGGATGAAAAGCTGGACTGGCCCAGCCAGTTCTCAGCCCTCTTGGGATCTGCACACACACACACACAACACACGCACACACACACGCGCGCGCACACACACACACTTGCCTCTGCTCCTGCAGGTTCCCGACTCGCCCACATTCCTGTACCCCTGGTGCGGGGATCTGCGGCTCTCACAGGAACACATGTCTGCTCCTATGGCCAGCTGGAGGTTCGAGGAAGACAGGACCCTTTGGGGCCTTTCATTTGGGACTCCAAACCCAAAAGGCAGAAGTGCTGAGACTGCTCCAGAAGTGTGGGTTGGAATCCCAGCTCTGCTTTGCTTTAGCCAGTGAGACTGTGGCCAAGCTAGCTAATGACTCTGTGCCTCAGTTTACCCATCTGTAAAATGGGAGATCAGTGCTACTTCAGGGAGTGGTAGAATTAATGAGTTCATCTGGATGTGATTTGCTTAGCACCAACCGGGCATATGGTCAGCCCTCTGTGAGGTTTTAACTAGCATCTTCCAGGCACATGGGTGTAACCCAGGACTGGCCCAGCCTCCATGGAAAACAGGATAAAACGTGGGGACCATTCGAGAGGGGGACGGAAGAAGAAACAAATCCCTGCCACTTGTAAATGGCACTGGCCAGTGCTTTGGATGCGAGTTTTATTGAGATATAACTCACATACCATATGGTTCACTCATTGTGCTTGAGCTTAGTTGGTCAGTTGTGTCTGACTCTCTGCGACCCCGTGGACTGTAGCCCATCAGGCTCTTCTGTCCATGGGAATTCTCCAGGCAAGAATACTGGAGTGGGTTGCCATGCTTTCCTTCAAGGGATCTTCCCAACGCAGGGATCAAACCCAGGTCTCCCGCGTTGCAAGCAGATTCTTTACCATCTGAGCCACCCGGGAAGCCCAGTTCACTCATTAAAAGTGTACAATTCAGTTGTTTTGAGTATATTCACAAGATTATATGACCGCCACCATAATCGGGGTTTTCCCAGGTGGCACTAGTGGTAAAGAACCTGCCTGCCAATGCAGGAGACGTAAGAGACTCAGGTTTGATCCCTGGGTTGGGAAGATCTGCTGGAGGAGAGCATGGCAACCCACTCCAGTGTTCTTGCCTGGAGAATCCCATGGACAGAGGGGCCTGGCGAGCTACATAGGGTCGCAGAGAATCGGATGCGACTAAAGCGACTTAGTACGCATACACACCATAATCAATTTTAGAACATTTCATCACCTTAAAAAGAAACTCGCACCGTTTAGCACTCACTCCCCTTCTGTCTCCCCATCCCAGCCCCTCCTGACTATTAATCTACTTTCTCTTTCTATGAATCTACCTACTCTAGATAATTCATGTAAGTGGACCTTTTGTGTCTGGATTCTTTCACTTAACCTCGTGGTTTCAAGGTTTCTCCATGCTGTAGCCTGTATTAGCGTTTCATTTCTACTTTCCATTGTGCGGATATTCTGCATTTTGTTCTTCTGTTCATTAGTTGAACATTTGTGTTGTTTCCACTTTCTGACTATTGTAAATACTGCTGCTGTGAACATTTGTGTACAAGCTTTTACATGGGCCTGTGTTTTCATTTCTCTCGATATCTATTGAGTGGAATTGCTGGTTTCCTTGCTTGTAAAGGCGCACACACACCTCCCCCAGGGACTTGGGGTGAAGATGCTATCGGGGCCATCTGTGGACGTGTCTGATGCCTGGTGAAGCGTGCGCGCTAGGTGTCAAGTTACCACAGTGACTCTGTGGTCATCCCGGTAGACAGATGGAGAGACTGAGGCGCCTCAAGGCTGAGGTGCCTGCCTGGGACGGTCCAGCAGGCCTTGGAACCCATGCCTCTCTGGCCATACGCTCCCACCGAATTGCCCTTTGTTCCCCACCAGGAGCACCAGGTCCATGGAGCTGGCTGTCCCCACCCCACCGCCCTGGGTCCCCTTCCGGTGCTGGGCTTCAGCTAGAGTAATGGGCTGGCCAGGGTGCGGCCCAGGAGGCGCTTTCCTCGAACCTGTCCCAGCCAGTGAGGGGGCTGGTTTGGGAGCTGGCCCCGTGCCCTGGGGTGCGGCTGGGCTAGACCCGCGAGGGATAGAGGCCTCCACCTAACCCACATTGCGGGTTCGCAGTGGTGGCCCTTGCTGTCATGGTTAAATATTTGGGTTGAGACTCACCACGTCTGACTACTGAGGCCACAGTAGGGGTCAGTGGCTGGGGCTGGGTTGGGGGCTGAAGTGTTCACATTCGCCATGTGGTCTGCCCAAGCCAAGGTGGGGGGTGATGTGATGGGAGTCAACCCATGACCTGGCAGCCTCATCCCACCTTACCCAGATCCTCCATGCACAGTCCCCTCTTCTGAGCCTTTCTAGATGCTCCACTGAATACCAGCTTTCTCCACCACAGGACTTCTCAGAGCCTTTACTGACTTATGAGCTTATTGAGGGGTCGGGTTTTCCTAACTGCCTTGAGTGACAAAGCTTTCATTCCAGGAGCAATTTACAGGACCAGGATTCCTGAGGCCCCACTTTGGGAAAGTCTGCCTCCTTGGTGTTCTTCACAGAGGGTGTGGCCTGGGTTTTGTTCCCCAAGATCCTGACCCTCTCCCCTCCTAGCGCCTGTGTATCCAGACCTGGCACAGAGCAGGCGCCCAGGCAGGGTTTGGGACTGAGCTGGACAGTCTTGCAGCTTCTGTTCGTGTGCCTGTCTCTGCCACCACGCCAGCTTCCCCTGCAGCATCAGCAGTATCTGCAGTGTTGAGCCTCAAACCCTTTTGTTCAGCCACTAAGTCGTGTCTGTCTGCAGCCTCGTGGACTGCAGCATGCCAGACTTCCCTGTCCTTCACCATCTCCCAGAGTCTGCTTAAACTCATGTCCACTGAGTTGGTGATGCCAGCCAACCATCTCATCCTCTGTTGTCCCCTTCTCCCCCTGCCTTCAGTCTTTGGAGCCAGTATATGAGGTCTCTGATGGAGACAGGAGGACTGAGTGCCGATCGTGACGACTGCTGGGTAGCTGTATGACAGTGACTAAGCTGCTTCCGCTTTCTGGTCGTTGTTTCCTCCTTTGTTTAAAGAAAACAAGGAGGGACTTCCCTGGTGGTCCAGTGGCTAAACTCCACGCTCCCGATACAGGGGGCCTGGGTTCAATCCCTAGTCGGGGAACTAGATGCCACATGCCGCAACTAAGAGTTCCCACAACAAAGATCCTGCATGGCCAAATAAATAAATTAAGGAAAAAAAAGAAAACAAGGAGCTGGACAATGATCAGTAAGGCTCCTTAAGTATAATCACGAACCTTCGTGAGACTTATGGGGCACCCAGCTCTTTACCTGCATAACCTCACTCCCATGCCTAACACCCAACTGGGAACGGTCCATCTGACAGCGGGAAGCAGAGCCACAGAGAGGGACAGCAACTTGGCCAAGTCACACAGCCCCAGCGCACATCTGAGTCCCAAACCAAGGTCTCCTCCACTCCCACAGGAGTGTTTGCTAGGGTGGGCTGCAGTGGGATTTTGTGGAGCAGACAGATACAGCCAGAGAGAACACAGAAACGCAGAGTGAGAGAGCCTTTCCGATTTCAAATCTCTCCCAGACACCCTGAGAACTCTCAGGAGGTCTCAGCTCAGTGCCAGCAGAGCTCTGACTTGGCTGCGGGGCGTGCATGCCAAGCTCTGCCTTTAAGCAGGGGCGGGCAGGGCTCAGTTTCAACGTGTGCAGGCAGCCAAGTGTCCAGCTAGAACTTAATGCCATCCTTTTATTTCTGTGGGATTTATTTTGCCTGTTACCTCTTTATGGCAAGGGCTTCTGGTTTTCTGTTTACAATGAGGAAGCAAGTCCTCTTTCTTAGGACATTTATTTAAATATAAAGAATGAGTAGATTGAAAGAAAAGTATCAGGTACTTAGTAATAAGGCTGCTGACACAAAAACTTGTACCCGGGTGTTCAGAGCAGCCTGAGCCATCAATGGCCAAAAGGTGGAAACAGCCTAAATGTCCATCAGTGGATAATCAGATAAACAAAATGTGGCATAGCCAAGGCATGGAATATTATGTAGCCATAAACAGGAGTGAAGCACTGTTGCACACTATCTGCAACGTGGATGTAGCTCCAAATATTGTTAAGTGAAAGAAGTTAGACACGAAAGGCCCTATGTTGTACAGAGTAGGCACATCCAGAGAGACAAAAAGTAGATCTGTGGGGCCGTGGGGTGGAATGGTGAGGAGTGAGTGCTAAAGGGGGCGGGGTTTCTTTTTGGGGGTGATGAAAATGTTCTGAGATTACATAGCAATGATGGTTTTACAACCTTGTGGATACACTACAAACCCTGAATTGTGCACTTTATTTTTAAAATTTACTTTTATTGATTTATTTGGCTGCGCCAGGTCTTAATCACGACATGTGGGATGTGAACTCTTAGTTGCAGCGTGTGTCATCTCGTTCCCTGACCAGGGATCGGACCCGGGCCCCCTGTATTGGGATCGTGTGGTCTTAACCACTGGACCACCAGGGAATTCCCAGAATTAGTACACTTTTAAGGGGTGAATTTTATGACACGTGAGTTATATCTCAATAAAACAGGTGGGAGAACAGAATAAGTGTGCTCTGCCCACGTGGCCAAGAGAAGCATCGCAGTGACGGCCAGAGCAGAGGCTGATTCCTGGGCAGGTGCTGCCTCACTCTGCGCCTCTGGTGACATCGCCCTGGCTGGACAGCCAAGCTCCATCTGAGGCTCATTGGGCAGCTTCTGCTCTGAGCCCGGGGCTGGGGACAGCCTGGGTAGCTGGGCGCTGGCGGGACCCTGCTCCGGCCTGGCGGCTCACCTCTCCTCTCTCCGCCTGCAGCGTCTCTAACAAGGAGCTGTCGGAGCTCATCGAGCAGTTGCAGAAGAATGCCGACCAGGTAGAGAGGAACATCGTGGACACGGAGGCCAAGATGCAGAGCGTGAGTGCCTGCCTCCCCCCCGGTGCCCCCGAGATGCCAGTCCCCTGGAGACCCGGGGCTCGGCTGACCCCGAGGTTCTCAGCTGGGCATGATTCTGCTCCCGGGGGACGTGTGGTCACGTCTGGAGACATTTTTAGCCATTGCACATTGGGGAGTGTGGGGTTGGGTATCTAGTGATGGAGGCCAGAGATGCTGCTATGTAGCCTAGAGAGCACAGAAAGATTCAGCCTCAAATGTCAGGATGCCCAGGGGGAGACACACTGCAGAGGAGCCTCTTTCATGCTGTTAATACCAGCTCCTCCACCCCACATCCAGAGATCCTGCAGCCATGGGCCCTGTCTGGAGCAGAACCAGTCTCAGGAGCCAGGCCTTGGCTAGAACCTTGGTTTTGCCACTTCCTGTGTGACCTTGGGCAAGTCACCTTACCTCCCTGTGCACCCAAAAGGGGGAAAAGCCATCACCCCCTCTCCTGGGCTGCTGGAGGGATTTGATGAGATTATGCAGGTGGCGCTAGTGGTTACAGAACCCTCCTGCCAATGCAGGTAGACCTTAGAGACCCAGGTTCAATCCCTGGGTCGAGAAGATGCCCTGAAGAAGGAAATGACAGCCCACTCCAGTATTCTTGCTTGGAGGATTCCTTGGACAGAGGGGCCTGGCGGGCTGCAGTCCATGGGGTCGCAGAGAGTCGGACACGACTGAGCACGTATGCGGGTGCAGTGCAGGGCTCCCTGTGATTAGCAGCAGCAGCATCCTCACGTCCCTACCACTGCCACTGCTCAGATGCAGGCAGGCCAGATCATTTCCCCCCTCCATGCCTCAGTTTCCTGGACTGTAAAATGGGGATAACAACCGGCCTGAGCCCAAAGGTTCTCCCAGGGATCCTGCTCCGTGGGCAGCCCTGCGGCCATGCTCACGCCTGTGAGCTGCTAAGCTGGCCACCGCCTCTTTGAACCCCTCCGCACCAGCCCAGAGTGGTTGAGTTCATACCTTCTCTGTAGCTAGAGAGGGCCAGGATGGATTGTGTCAGTGAAAGAGCTGACCTCAGAGCCATCCCCCACCCCCCAGAGAGGGTGTTGCCAGATTTAGCAAATGAAAATACAGGATATCCAGTTCCATTTGAAGTTTAGGACACAAATTTTTATGGGTGTAAGTGTCTCCCATGCACTACTTGGGATATACTTATATTACAGATTATCCATTGTTTACCTGAAATTTGAATTTAAACAGGCGTCTGTATTTCATCCACATTTCAGGCATGACTAAGAGGCAGGTCCAGAGGCGTGCAGATGAGTTGAGGGTGGACAGGTCATGAGTCGTCTGGCTGGCCCCGCGGCCGTCCCCAGGCCCAGATGTGGCTGCCTCTCCGCTGACCACCCAGGCGTCCACTCCCTTGAGGGCCAGTCCCCCTGAGATCTGAGGGACAGGGGTGGGTTGGAGGAATGTCACTCTTTGGGTGAGAAGTAGGGGGTGGGGAGAGCTCGGGAAGGGGGCAGGATGGACCCTGCTGGGGTCTCCCTCCCCCAGGACCTCCCTTCCTCCCTCCCCGCCTCCACCTCCCATCTTTCTCCAGGCCTCAGCCTGCCCTGCCAGCATCCATCCCTCTGGCCATGCCCTCATGGCCGTACCCAGTCCCTCCGGCAATTTCTTTTTTTGTCCCCATTCTCATGACTGCCATGGTGGCGTGTGTACTTTCCTAAATGAAAACAGATTCTTGGAGTGTCTCCTTTTTTCCTCCTAATAAAAGTAATATGTGTTCGCTACAAACATTTCGGGGCCAATAAACAAGTATAAAGAAGCAAATTAAGATGGCATATGATTCCACCAGCAGAGGGGAAGCCCATCCCTTCACATCCAATGTCTCTCTGACCTTTTCTGGCCTGTGTGAGTGTGTGGGAACAGACCCCAGCGCTCATCTCATGGTATTTGCTTAGAGTCATGACTCAAAGTAGCAAGGATGTGTTTGGAAGATAATTTTGAACTTGTTTTTTGTTTTAATTCAAAACAAACTTAAACCAGATTTTGAAGATGGCATGGGCTAATCTTTTTGTCTTTTCTCTTCCTTCTTTCAAAAGAAAACATCATTATTAATTTTATTTATTTAACAAATAGTTTATAAATTTTTGTAATATTTTTTATTTTTATTAATTTATTAATTTAATGTTTAATTTATTAATTTAATATTTAATAATTTTATATATTTATTCATTTATAAGTTAAATTTTATTAATTTAACAAAATTATTAATTTTATTAAAAGAGAACCTAAAAGGTCTCTTTAATTTTCCTATTTTTTAAATGGAAGTGAGGTTCACATGAGATAGAGTGAAGCATTTAAAGTGTAGAATTTCATGGCATTTCATACGTTTATGATGTGCGATGACCACGTCTTTCTGGTCCCAAGGTGCTTTCATCCTCCCAAAGGGAACTCCCATGCCCATCAGCCCAGCAACCGCTACTCCGCTTTCTTCTCTTTGAATATACATATTCTGGATATTTCATAGAAACAGAATCACACAGTGTGGGGCCTTGGGTGCTGCTATGCTTTCCCTGGTGGCTCAGATGGTAAAGAATCTGCCCACAATGCGGGAGACCCAGGTTCAATCCTTGGGTCTGGAAGATCCCCTGGAGAAGGGAATGCCAACGCTGTCTAGTATTCCTGGGGTTTTCCTGGTAGCTCACACGGATAAGAATCTGCCTGCAATTTGGGAAACCCTGGTTTGACCCCTGGACTGGGAAGATCCCCCTGGAGAAGGGTATGGCAACCCACTCCAGGATTCTTTTTGTACCTATCCCAATTTTTAAATGCCAGAAAAGCCGGAAGGTTTGGAGAACACCTGTAACCTCACCACACAGATCCTACCAGTAACCATGTCCTGGATTTGCTTTATTGATTATCTGTCCATCAGTGTGGGCAAAATTTACAAGATATGTCGGTCCCTATGACTTTCTTTTCTTTTTTTACTTAAGAAAACTTGTCTGTGGTAAGTGTCCAGATTTTAAGAGCTCACGCTTGTGAGTTTTCGCGTCAGTCAGTACCCATGGAAGCTTTACTCAGGTCAAGTCAAAGGACACTTCCCGAAAGGTCCTGGGGAACCTTCGCAATCAGTGTCACCCCTCCGCCCCGAGGTAACCACAGCGCTGACCTGTCCTCATCGATCAGTCTTGCCCAACTGTGGACTCCTGAACGCCTGCATGGCATCTTTTGGCTGGATATTCTCTCTCGTTTTGGCTGGGCACGGCTTGCATTCCCACGGAGGCCCTGCCCCTGTGGGAATTAGGAAATGATTAATTTACTTCCTCCTTTTGCAAAATTAGTCTTTGACACGGTAATTGCCCAGCAGAGCTTCAGATCAACTGGTGATAAAATTCCACCCACGCCAAGAACCATGATGTTTTGCTGTAACTTTTAACCAGCCAGCCCTGCCCACAGTGGGGCGATGGTCCAGCGACTTTGACCTTCTGCCACATGGGCCTCACCCCCAAAGCCCCTCAGGGAGCTGCCCCCGCCCCTCGCTGCCCAGCCCTCCCAGAGTTGGCCCAGGAAAGACCTGGAAGATGGCTGGATACCATCTCTTCTTCCAAGAGGGAGCTGAGTCATTTTACACTGTACCAGGCACCACACCACCTCCGTTCACTTCTTTTCCCTTTTGCTGTTTCTCCCTTTTGTGCTTTTTCTTTTTTTTAACAGCTTTATTGAGGCGGGTTTTACAGATCAGAAAATGCACCCCCTTCGAGCACACAGTGCAGTGATTTTTTTTTAGTAACATCACTGAGGGGTGCAGCCGTTTCCACAGGTCGGTTTCCAAACCTGTAATTCCTTTGTAAGTTCCCCCGTGTCCATAGACTGCGGATTCCTGCTCCCATCTGGCCTCTTTTATAGATCGACCGACTTGGGGCAGCTCCCGGAAACCAGTCCCGAGGGGCGTGGCCTTTGGTGCCTGACTCCTCTCACTTGCTGGTTTTGAGCTCATCCCCATCTGTACTCCCATCTTCTGGTGGCCGAGGGACAATCCCCTGGTCCCTCGGCTGCCTCTGCTGAAGCGTGGGTTTCTCTTACTGCCATTGCAGAGATGGGGACACCGACCCCACCTGGGGGTAGGGGACTGGCCTGCGAGGTCCCCTGTGGGACCCCCCTCCTCCCCGCCTGTGCTCAGTCCAGTCTCTGACTCATCTCCCCCCACCCCTGGGCCTGGGGTCCCCAGGGCCTGGCTCAGAGCCCATCTGCGCTCCTTGAAAGTCCACTAAGTGGATTAACAGGCTGTGTTTTGAAACCTGCTGTTCCCACTGCCAGTTCATCATTCTTCCCTAAATTATCAGAGACCCTGGACTCATCAACCCTGAATATTCATGGAAGGGTTGATGCTGAAGCTCCAATCCCTTGGCCATCTGATGAAAACGGCCAACTCTTTGGGAAAGACCCTGATGCTCGGAAAGATTGAGGGCAAAAGGAGAAGGGGGTGGCGGAGGACGAGATGGTTAGATAACATCACTGACTCAGTGGACATGAGCAAACTCTGGGAGATAATCAAGGACAGGGAAGCCTGGTGTGCTGCAGTCCGTGGGGTTGCAAAGAGTCAGACATGACTTAGTGGCAGAACAGCAACAACGGGTCTCATCAGCGACTGAGCAGTTATACCTCCCAGACATCCCCCAACTCTGTTCATTCTCAACATTTCAGTGGCAACACCCTGGCACAGGCCACCCTCAGCTCTCACCTGGGCCTTGCCACAACCCGTGACTGTGCCCCTAGCTTGGACCCCTTGTGTCCAAGCCCCTAGCTTGGACCCTCTCCCCTGACGAGCCCCTGGAGGAATCGCCTTTAAGGATGGGTGGCACCATGCCCTGTCCCACCCCCAACTTCCTCCCCTGACCCTCCTTCCACCGTCATTTCCTGCCACAGGACCTTTGCACAGGCCACTCCCTCTGCCTCCAAAACTCTTCCCCTTCTTCCTTCATTCTTAGCCTGCGTCACTGCCTCAGAGGGGTCTCGTTGAATCCCAGAGCCCGAGCTCAAGCAGGTCCCCCACGTTCCACCTCTGCTGTGTTTCCTTGGTAAACACCGACCTGTATGAACTTTGTCATCTTTCTTCCTCGATCAGGGAGCGAACCCATCTCCCCCTGCAGTGGAAATGTGGAGTCCTAACCACTGGACTGCTGGGGGGTTCCTGATGTTTTTTTGTTGACAGGCCTTTCCGGGGGTCTCCCTCCTCCCTTGATGGCACAGTGGTAAAGAATCTGCCTGCCAATGCAGGAGATGCAAGAGCCTCCGGTTCTATGCCTGGGTCGGGAAGATTCCCTGGAGGAGGAAATGGCAACCCACTCCAGTATTCTGGCCTGGAAAATCGCATAGACAGAGGAGCCTGGCAGGCTACAGTCCACAGAGCCGCAAAGGGTCAGACACGATGAGCACACACACTGCCCTCCTCCCTGGTCTGGATGGGCCGTGTCTCCCTGTGCTCGGCTGTGTCCCGAGCCTGCTACCTCAGAGCAGGGGCTGGGCAGCGCCAGGGGAGCCCCCGATCCTAGCTGTGCCCCCCGAGTTCCTGGCCTCTGTCTCCCCCACCCCTTGCTTGTGCCTCTCACAGGACCTGGCCCGGCTGCAGGAGGGCCGGCAGCCCGAGTACCGGGACGTGGCCCTGCAGAAGGTGTCGGACTCGGAGAAGCTGCTCTACGTGCTGGAGGCGGACGCGGCCATCGCCAAGCACATGAAGCACCCCCAGGGGGACATGATCGCCGAGGAGTAGGTCCCCTCTGCTTCTGGTCCTGAGGGAGCCGCTCGGGGTCAGGGCAGGTGGCTGCGGCCGCTCAGTCTGCAGGGACCTGAGTCGGGGTTCATGGAGGGCTGACGGGGGGGGGCAGCCCTAGCTGAACGCGTCACGCGATCCTTCCAACAGCCCATTTCACAGCTGGGGAAATTGAGGCTTGGAGTACCCGGGTCCCCTGTCCTGGTCACAGTGTGACTACAGCCCCCGACCTCCAAGCTGTGAGCGCACTGTCCCCTGCCTGATGCCCGGCTGGCTTTCTGAGCTCCGGGCTCTTGCCTCAGCTCACACATGGACAGAGCACCGTCCCTGTCACAGCCCTACCGTGGGCCCTGTTGGGTGGATGGTGGGCTGCAGAGAGCAGCAGACTGGCCTGTTTGTTCTGGAAACTTCTATGGTTCCAGACACATAGTAGGCCCTGGGGAAACATTGGTGGGGGAAGGTAGGATGAAAGAAAGTGGGCAGGAGCAGGGCAGGGAGTGGCTGCCTGAACCCAAGGCCACCGTGACCCTGACCTTCCAGGCTACTGAGCAGAAAGCTGAGGCTGGGGGCTGGCGTAGGAGCCCCCCTCGGGGCAGAAGCACTACACCTGCCACCAGCCCCACTAATCAGGGTGGTCTCTCTCCCTCCCCACTCAGCATCCGTCAGCTGAAGGAGCGTGTGACCAACCTCCGCGGGAAACACAAGCAGATCTACAACCTGGTGGTGAAAGAGGTGGACCCACAGGTCAACTGGGAGGCGCTGGTGGAGGAAAAGCTGGTATGGCCCGGGCTTCAGCTGGGGTGGGGCGTGTAAAGGCCAGGAGCCCCCCTCCATTACATGGGCACTGGAGTCTGGCTGTTCCCGATTATTTCCTGATGTCTGTGTTGATGAGATGAGCAAGGCTCAGAGAGGTGTAGTGCCTAGCCCAGGGTCACACAGCAGACATGGTGGAGGTTGGGACCCTTCCAGGATCGTTGGGGTCCTGGTTGGCTGAGGGCAGCAGCTAGATTTCTGGCCAGCCACTGGTCTTCCTGTGCCCTCGCCAGCCCATCTCCACCCTGGAGAAGCCCGGCCACTGGTGTCATTCTGAGCAAGTGACTCCCTCGGCCGAGCCTCTGTTTTCCCATCTGAGAAATGGAAACAGTAACCGCGAGGGCCTCTGAGGTTGCTGTGAGATTAAATGAGATCAGGGGTGACAACCTCTTCCCCCATCCCTCTGGGGCTACTTAACTGCCTCCTCGGCTGGCGCTGAGGAGGAGAGCTAAGGTTCCCCGGGCAAGGATACCGGGTGGCCCGCGAGTCCTGGGCCCCCTGGCCCACGCCTTTGCGTGTCGTCCCTCCGCCTCCCTGGCCAGGACAAACTGAGCAGCCAGGGCTTCGGGACGGACCTGCCGCTGGTGGACCAGCAGGTGGAGCAACACAACATCTTTCACAATGAGGTCAAGGCCATCGGGCCCCACCTGGCCAAGGTGTGTGCATGGGGGGAGGGGTTGAAGGGACCCTGGGGAAGAGGGGCTCCTGCCTGCACCCCCCAACCCTAACCCGTGTCCTCGGCCTCATCCTCAGGAACAGAACAGTGAACTCCAGGCCAAGTACCAGAAACTGCTGGTGAGACGCCCCCGGGACTGGGATGGGAGGGGATGGGAAGCCAGGCTGTGAGCAAAGAAGTGTGTGTGGTTAACACTTCAAGCAGGATGGAGGACGATGAAGTGGGGAGAAGCAGTACCCTGAGCCCCTACCCGAGAGGCGCCCCTGATTGCCCTTTGCTCATGGAAAACCCCAGGAGACCCTATGGATACAGTTTGTCCTACTGTTTGCTTCTTTATTGAGCACCGACTGTGTGCCAAGAACAGTGCCAGGTGCTTAATAAGCAAAAGTTCTCTATTTTCCTTTCCAAAACCTTTGAAGAATGTCTTCTTTTTTATAACTGCACAAGTGATACATAAGTGCTTTCTTGTTGTGGACGTTACAGACACCTCGGGCATGAGAAGGTAGGGGCAGCAACAGTGTCGCCCATGGTCGGAGGCTCTGGAGCTGGGCCACCTCCACCCCTTTAGGTGGGGAGACCTTGAGCATGAGCTGCTGAGTCTCTGGGAACCTCAGTCTCCTCATCTGTAAAACGGAGTCACTTCCACTGCTTGGCTTACAGGATGCTTTCAGGATCGCATGAGTTGATGTCGGAGAAGTCCTTTGCACAGTCCTGGGACGTGGTGGGCTCCCCGCTACGTGTTCACTACTGTTCTCATTTGCTGTCCTGTGGCAGTTTGCACCATGACATGCTCAAGACAAAAGTGGAAGCGTAGCTGCTGACGTTTATGGAGCACCAACTGTGTGCCAGGCTTGGTGGCCTATGAGATCAGTGCTGTTATTCCCATTTTGCAAATGAGTAAACTGAGGCTCCACAATTGTGTCTGTTCTGTGAGAGTTTTGTCTGTTTTGCTCACTGCTATATCGCAGGGCCTGGAGCCATGCCCAGCACTTGCATACATGCCAAGTCACTTCAGTCGTGTCTGACTCTTTATGACCCCATGGACTGTAGCCCACCAGGCTCCTCTGTCCTTGGGATTCTCCAGGCAAGAACGCTGGAGTGGGTTGCCATGCCCTACTCCAGGGGATCTTCCTGACCCAGGGATAGAACCCGAGTCTCTTATGTCTCCTGCATTAGCCCAGCACTTAGTAGATGCACAATAAATGTTTGCTGAATGAAGGAAGGGGTTTGGGAGGGTTAGATGACTTATCCAAGGGAGTCCAGCGGGGCAGGAGGTGTGGAGGGAGTCCCTTGCCGGCGAGGCCGCAGCCCCGTCCTTGCCCGCCCGCAGGTGGCGTCGCAGGCGCGGCAGCGGCACCTGAGCTCACTGCAGGACTACATGCAGCGCTGCACCAACGAGCTCTACTGGCTGGACCAGCAGGCCCGGGGCCGCATACAGTACGACTGGAGCGACCGCAACCTCAGCTACCCCAGCCGCCGACGCCAGTACGAGGTGGGCGCTGGGCTCTGGGGCTGCGGGCTGGGGGCCCTGGATGGAGCACAGGGCTGCCCGGCATGGCACTGAGCCCCTCCGCTGCCTTCGCTGCAGAATTTCATCCACCGGAACCTGGAGGCCAAAGAGGAGAGAATTAACAAGCTGCACAGCGAGGGTGACCAGCTGCTTGCCGCCGAGCACCCCGGGAGGAACTCCATTGAGGTGCGTGAGCCCCGGGGAGGGACACTTGCTTCAGGCTGGCCTCCAGGTGACCTCTGCTCTGGGCTGCCTGCACTCAGGCAGGCCCCAGGGTCCGGTGTCCAGTGTCTGTCTGTCTCTCCAGTTTGCCGTCTCCCTTTCCTCTGACCCTGCCTCCTTCTTGATAGTCCCTAGACTTCTGAAGCCCATGTGCTGCCTGCATTACTTTCCTATTGTTGCTGTAAGAAATGACCGCCAACTTGGAGGCTTTAAACAATGGAAAGTTATTCTCTCATAGTTCTGGAGGCCAGAAATTCAGAGTCAAGGTGTAGGCAGGCTTGTCTCCTCTGAGGGCTCTAGGGGAGAATCCTTCCTTGTCTCTCCCCTTGAGTCTGGTGACTGCTGGCAATCCTTGGCTTTCCTGGTTTTGGAGCAGCATGATTTACAAGTTGAGGGTTTTTGCTTTCTATTTTCAAGTTTTACAGAAAGTGTGGGGGGGGGGGTGTGGGGGCAGGGTAAGGAGGAAGAAAGCAAACACAGAAGAAACCCCAGGGACATTTTGCATGTTAAAATCATCCCACTGGAATCGTTTCTTACCCTCCTAAATCCACCTCTATGTCTTCACATGGCCTTCTTACCTGTGTGTTCTCTCCTCTACTTGTAAGGACACCCTAAATCCAGGATTTCATCTTGATATTCTTAACCAATTACATTTGCAAAAATCCTATTTCAGATAAAGCCACATTTTGAGTTCTGGTAGACATGAATTTGGGGAGTACCTTGTAAGATTTTTTTTTTAAAGCACCTCTTTGTCTGGGCAGACATAGCCCCTACTTGTCCCTTGTGCAGTGCACAACCTGTGCACCCGAACATGGCAGCCCTGCTTGACCCCTCACTACATTCTCCTCTCTCCTCCTCCCACTCCTGGGCAGGAACTGGCTGGGAGTCACACCCATGCAGAGCCCAGATGCCCCTCTCCTCTACCCTTTTCTGGTCTGGAATCCTGCCATCCCTCCCTTGGTGTCCCAGATCCCAGATACCTGCAGGGGTGTGTGCTAAGTCGCTTCGGTCATGTCCGACTCTTTGCTGCCCTATGGACTGTAGCCCGCCAGGCTCCTCTGTCCGTGGGATTCTCCAGGCAAGAATACTGGAGTGGATTTCCTTGTTCTCAAGGGGATCTTCCCGACCCAGGGATCAAACCTGCGTCTCTTCCATCTGCTACAATGGCAGGCGGGTTCTTTATCGCTAGTGCCATCTGGGAAGCCCTGTCCCAGATACCTGGCCAGCAGCAATGTGCCCCTTTCTCCTGGCAGGCTCACATGGAGGCTGTCCACGCAGATTGGAAGGAATACCTGAACCTGCTCATCTGTGAGGAGAGCCACCTGAAGTACATGGAAGACTACCACCAGGTGCCTGCCAGCCCCGCTGCCCACTTGGCTCGCTTGTGGGCTCAGTACCGCTTCCTCCAGGAACCTTTCAAGCTGCCTTCCCACGCCTCCCAATGTCTGTGGGTCTCATGGTGGACATGCACGTGCCCCAAGATTGCTGGGCCCTTGTCTGCCTTCCCTTGGGGCTGGGACTGGAGAGTCTTAACTCACCAAGATAGTACAGGTGCAGGAATAGGTGGGTAGGTTCTCATTTTGGTATACATTATATGAAATTTGCCATTTTAGGCATTTTTAAATGTACAACCCAGTGCAGTGATTATATTCACTGTTGTGCATCCATTGCCACTGTCTTTCCAAAACCTGTTCACCACCCCAAGTAGAACTTCTGTACCTAATAAGCAGTCATCCCCCATTCCAACCCCTGATAACCAGCCCCCTACTTCCTGTCTCTTTGGATTTGCCTATTTTAGATATTTCATAGAAGTGGACTCACATGATCTGTGGCCTTTTGTGTTTGGTTCTTTCACTGAACATAATGTTTTCAAGGTTCTTCGTGAACCGGAACTTCATTCCTTTTCACGGCTGAATAATATTCCATTGATTCCATTGTATGCGTAGACCACATTGTGTTTATCCATTCACAATGTTGATGGAGACTGCATTATTTCCACTGGAATGTGTTTTTAATAAGACAGCTGCACGTGATTATTACGAGCAGGGGGTTTGGGGACACTGGAACTCAGATGATACTAACATAACTAACTGTTATAGTGTCTCAGTCCTGCGAGGCTATGGGCTTCCCAGAGATCCCAAATCATGTTCACAGATGCAGCCCAGGGGACCTCTGTCAATGAATGATTCCAGAGCTGATAGGCTGGAAAACGGGCAAGAGAGTGTCCCAGAACCAAGTGGGGAGGCTTGTCTTCCATGTACTGAGACTTAGAATAAGTCAGGGTGTTCCCAGCACAAAGACAGGAGTGGCATAGAGGATAACCCTAAGCTCACTGGTGTACGGACATGAAAGCAGTATGTCATAGAGGTGGCGTTGCGTGGACTGTGAGAAGGGACCCGGTTTCTTCCTGTGAAGCCCCCCAGGAAGGTGGGCTGGGGAGGGTTGGGGGTGTCCCCAAGCCTGTAGATTCAGGGTGAGTGGGAGGCCCAGCCCCACCTGAGAGTGGGTTTCAAGTCACAGCCAGGATGAGCCCCAGGCATCTTGGCGGACTCCCGTCTGTGATGGGGCCCTCTGGTCTCCCCTAGTTCCACAAAGACATGAAGGATGCCCAGGAGCTGCTCCGCAAGGTGGACTCGGACCTGAACCAGAAATACAGCCCCGACTTCAAGGACCGATACCAGATTGAGCTGCTGCTGCGGGAGCTGGACGTGAGTGACGCCCGCCGAGTAGGCCCTTCCCCGGCTCCCTGCTTGGTGCCTGCGGAGGGCGGCGTGGCCTCACCCGGGCACTCCCCTCCACACCCAGGACCAGGAGAAGGCCCTGGACAAGTACGAGCACGTGGTGCGGGGGCTGCAGAAGCGAGGGCAGCAAGTGGTGCCCCTCAAGTTCCGCCGGGAGACACCCCTCAAGCCCATCCCTGTGGAGGCACTCTGTGACTTTGAGGGTGACCAGGTGAGCCCCTGCCCAGGTGTTCCAGGTGCCCCAGGCACCTTTCAGGTCACTGAAAGGCCTAAGGGGTGACAGGGCTGGAGGCAGGACCTCAGACGTTTTCAGGAGCCTGTGTTCATCTCCGTCATTGGGGTCACTCTCTGCCAGCCCCCCGCCCCCCACGGTCCCACCTGCTGCCCTGGCCTTCTGCCCCACCAGCTTAGCAGCGCCAGTCATCCCAACAGATGTCTCAGGGAAGGTTCTCATTGGCCCACTGTTGAGTCATGTGTGCAGCTGGAACCAATCACTGTGGCTGCAAGTGCCGTTCTCCCATTGGCCAGACCTGAGTCACATGTTCACCCTAAGCAGTCAGGGAATGAAGGGAAGAGACCACTTGGGCTGGAACTGCATGGGGGGTTCCACAGAGGGAAGTCCAGGTGAGTGTTAGGCTGGCAGAGCCTCTCATCTTTATGATGAAACATCTTGAGGAGGGTCTGAGAGACAGGCTGAGACTCCCCAGGTGCCAGAGTTAGGCAGTGACTGGGCTCCCGGCCGCTAGCTGGCACAGGCCTGTCTGTGTGTCCTGACCGGCCTGTCCCCCACCAGGGCCTGATCTCTCGGGGCTACAGCTACACCCTGCAGAAGAACAACGGGGAGAGCTGGGACCTCACGGACAGCGCGGGGAACGAGCTGACGGCCCCAGCCGTCTGCTTCATGATCCCTCCCACCGACCCCGAGGCCCTGGCTCTGGCCGACAGGTATGGGGTAAGGAGGGGCCGGTGTGGGGTGTGGCTGCGGCCCCCCTGGGCTCCCAGGCCCCATTCACAGCCCTGGGCACCACAGCTGAGCCTCAGGGTGCCACTAACGTCCCACACATGCACCCCCTTTGGAGGCTCATATGGGACAGCGGCAGATCCCATTGGCCTGGCCAACTTGTGTGTGAGCGTCTGGCTCTGGGCACGTTGTAGGGAGGGGCCTCTCTGCAGGTCCCTGTGGACCTTGGCATGCGTACCTCCCTCCACCTGCACGTCAGCCCACCACTCTGTTGACTCAAGACCTCTTGGCTTGAAGACCCCAGCCTGGGGGCCACCTCTTCTGTGAAGCTGTCCTTGATTGCCCCCTCCAATCTGGCTCTAGGAAAAAAGGCTGCCGCCTCTCGGCTCCCAAGCACTTTCTCCCACCTCGCGTGCTGCTCTCATGAGGGTGCTCTGTGTCTATGTGTCCGTCCCGCTGGGCAGAGGTTCCTTGAGATTTAGTGTATTTTCAGGGTCTTGTTCCATTCCTGGTGCAAAGCAGGCACCCAAGAACTCTCTGTTGAATGAGTGACTCAGGAACTCCTTCACTTATTCATTCAGCAGATATGTACTGAGCGTTTGCTGGCACTGCTCCCCCAGAGGTAGCACCGTGTGGGGACAAGTGATGACCAGACAAGACCACTGTAGGTAGTAAGACTCGCCACGAAGGAGAGAGAGACAGGAAGGCGGGTGGAAGGGACCCACTGAGCACGGGAGCAGAGAGACACCGGCGTTTCAGCAGGTCGCGCGCGCGTGTGTATGTGTGTGTGTGTGTGTGTGAGAGACACCAGCGTTTCAGCAGGCCGTGTGTGTGCGTGTGCGTGTGCATGTCTGTGTGTGTGTGTCTGTGTGTGTGTCTGTGTGTCTGTGTGTGTGTTTCAGCAGATCGTGTGTGTGTGTGTGAGTCTGTGTGTGTGTGTGAGTCTGTGTGTGTGTGTGTGTGTGTCTCTGTGTGTGTTGACTTTTTAAAGCATTTGGGGAGCTGCCCGACTGCTCAGGGCTGCCTGTCAAGCCAGGGCCCAGGGTCCTGCTCCTGTGGGTGGTGGGGGCGTGGACCGCCTCGGGGTCCCCAGCCCGTTTTTGCTGTCACAGCCTGGGCAGCCAGTACCAGAGCCTGCGGCAGAAGGCA
Organism: Muntiacus reevesi; assembly: GCF_963930625.1. Classification (NCBI taxonomy): domain Eukaryota; kingdom Metazoa; phylum Chordata; class Mammalia; order Artiodactyla; family Cervidae; genus Muntiacus; species Muntiacus reevesi. The sequence goes on along the minus strand of NC_089250.1, from coordinate 183,262,839 downwards.
GCCGGGAGCAGAAAGGCGCTCCAGCAGCGGCATGAGGTGTTGAAGGCGGAGAGCTCTGGAGGTGGGTGCCCGAGGCTCTGTGGGGACGGGGAGGGGGGCTGATCCACAGTCCGTGCAGCAGACTGAACAGCAGGGTGGGGGGGTGGGGGACATGCTGAGCTGACCCCTAAACACCCCCAGGGCCCCCACGGCCCCCTAACTCTGACCTCCCTCCGGCAGATGCCTCGGACCTGCAGGGCCGCCAGCTGCTGGCCGGCTTGGACAAGGTGGCCAGCGACCTGGACCGGCAGGAGAAGGCCATCACGGCCATCCTGCGGCCACCACTGGAGCAGGGCCGGGCTGTGCAGGACAGCGCCGAGCGGGCCAAGGACCTCAAGGTACCCGGGGCTGGGGGCAGGGGCTGGCCCCCTGGGCTCCCCAGGGGCCCGGCCCACGGTCTCATGCCCGTGGGGGCGCTGGTGCTCCACGGGGACCACTTGCCACATGTAACAGGAAGCCGTGAGTCGCAGGGAGAGGGACTGTTCTAGGTTGAGAACCGAAGAGGTACCAGAGGCCTGGTGCCCCCCACACATGTCTCCAGGAGAAAGGGCTCTTGACAGAGCTGATGGCAAGACCGTGGCCCGAGCAGGTCAGCACCCAGCTGAGAGAGAGTCACGACGCCCGGCGGCCCAGGGGCCCTGGGCCGACAGAGCCGGCCCACTTGCCCTGACTGCAGACCTGTTTCTTCAATAAAATGGGCTGGCTGCCCGCTCAGGGGGCCTCGGGAGGCTGGAGCCCAGGAACACAGGGCTCGACTCACCTCCCTTCACACACACACTTTCTGGGGTCATCGGCCCCCTCCGTCGTGGGTGCAACCTTTCCCAGTCAATAGAGGAGGCATGGGACCCAGAGCAGTGCTGTGGCCCTTGACAGGGCTTGTGCCAGGGCTGGGAGGGCATGGGGGTGGAGGCGTGGCTGCAACCTCCTAAACCGCATAGAGTCGTACCCATCTCGTCAGGGTCCCCCCAAAGATGAGTAGACCATCCCCATGGAGTAGTGGGAACAGGAAGTGCTGGGTGTTAACCTGTAGGTTTTCATCAGTCCTGAGTCCCCATCCACTGCATCAGAACCCCCGGGGATGCTCATTACAGACCCTGACTCCTAGGCCAGCGCCCCAGACCCCCAGGTGGCCCCCACCCCGGGGAGGGGGCATCTCTGGGGGAGAGGAGCTGCCGGCTATGGCCAACATGAGGGCTCCGGTCCCCACAGAACATCACCAATGAACTGCTGCGGATTGAGCCCGAGAAGGTGCGCAGCACGGCCGAGGGTGAGGCGTTCGTGCGGGCCCTCCCGGACAGCGGCAGCACCGCCCTGCTGAGGACGCGGGTTGAGGACACCCAGCGCAGATACGAGCGCCTGGTGCAGCTGCTGGAAGCGGCCCAGGAGAAGTGGGTGCAGGCGGGCAGCGGGGAGGCCAGGCAGGGTGGTCAGCGGCCGGGCCGCCCCAATCCCCCAGCTAACTCCTGACTCGTGTCCTCAGGGTTGACATCGCCAACCGCCTGGAGAAGAGCCTGCAGCAGGGCCGGGAGATGCTGGCCACGTATGAGACGCAGCTGGCCCAGGAGGACACAGTGCCCGAGAGTGGCCAGGCCCTGGACAGCAGGAGGCAGGAGCTGGCAGTGAGTGTGCAGACTCTGGGCCCTGGGAGCCCCTCGCTGAGCTGGGTATGGGCTCTAAGGGCCCCCATTCCCCCCGCCTCTGGACTGTCGAGGGGTCCAAGGCCCAGGACAGCAAGTCTCTCCAGGTTTGGAATCCCAGCCGCACAAGGGGTTTGTGCAGCCTGCGGAAATCAGGTGCTGTTATCTTAAAATCAGGTATCAGCATAACCACCCTCACTCCCTGTTTCTCTGCAGGAGCAGACATGCCCACCTGGGCCCAGATGCCCACTGGGCAGGTCAGCTGAGCAGAGGCAGCTCTGCCCCTCGCCCGGCACCTGCTGTTTTCACTGGGCCACTCTAAGCACCAGTCTGCGAGCCTGTGGGAGGCCCCTTATTCATGAACCACCTCACAGAACCCTTGCCTTGTGGGACTCCCTCACCTGGGAGTCCAGGAAGCAGGCTCAGAGGGCAGAGCCTCCGCTGGGGGCACTTCAGTCCCTTCACGGTATCACCGGCCCATGCTATGCGCTGCAGGGTTTTAGAAGCGAGGTTTTTCCCAGGTGTTGTTCATTGTCACGAGACGGAAATTGTAGAAGTGACCACAGGTTTGAGGACCAACTCAGAGGCAAAGCCCTGGTCCCTGACCGGGCCAGGCCCACCACCCCCTCAAAACAGGCGGTCCCAAGCACTCTGGGCAGCACTGCCCCGGGCCCTTGGCCACGGCTCCCGCCACCTGCCTCTCCACCCCACAGGCCATGGCCTCCGAGCTGCAGGCCCGGAAGGCCCTCCTCGGTGAGGTGCAGCGGAACCTGCAGGCTGCCAAGCAGTGCTCGGGCTCGCTGGCCAGCCGCTTCCAGGAGCACTGCCCGGACCTGGAGCGCCAGGAGGCTGAGGTGCAGAAGCTGTGCCAGCGCTTCGACGGCCTCTGTCAGCAGGCGGAGCTCAGGTCAGGGGCCACGGGGATGGGGAGGGTGGTCTCGGCGGCCTTGGCTTAGCTAGTCTGCCTGAGGCACCCAAGTGGGATTTCTGCGGGCAGCACTGAAGGCTGTTTGTTTTTCAAATAATCGCTGCTTTTTGGAAAAAAGCAATACACATACGAAATTTAAAAACCCAAAGGGACCAAACCGTTCCCCCCAAGATCAGCCCTGCTACCAGTTTCTTGTGCGTCCTTCCAAAGGCACTCTGTGCGAGCCGGGGTCGGTAGGAAATGTGGGAACACCCAGCATGTCCTACTATTTCCCCATTATGTATTTTCCTGGCCTGAACAATCAGGAAGTGCTCCCTCCTCCTCTTCTGTTTTCTGGAAGAGTGTCTGTGAAGACTGGGTATTACTCCCTTAAATGCGTGGTAGAATTCACCAGGAAGCCATCTGAGCCTGCAGTATTTTTTTTTTTGTAAGAAGGTTTTTAACTACAAATGCAACCTCTTTTATTAGATATTTTGGACGATCTGGGTCATCTGATGCTTGAGTAGCTTCACAAGTTTGTGCCTTTCACATTGTACACCTTGTCAAGCTGTTGAGTTTTTGGCATGAAACGGTTCATAATATTCTCTTATCCTTGAATGTCTGTGAGATCTGAGGGAATGTCCTTGCTTTCATTCCTGACATCATATCTTCTTTTGTTGTATTTGTTTATTCTCTCTGGGGTTGATCACTGACTGTTTCAATGAACCAGCTTTGGTTGCAGTGATCTTTTTCCTGTTTCCCTGTTTCCTGATTCACTGACTTCTGCTCATTATTTCCTACGGTAGCTGCTTACATCACGTTCAGTTGGCTCTTCTTTTTCTTAAATTAGAAGCTTAGATTGTTGATCTGAGAGCCTGCTTTGTTTTTTTCTCCCCTAATCTAAGCATTTAAGTACCTCTTGCTAAGTACCGCTTTCGCTTTGTCCCATAAATGATGTTTTTTATTTTCAGTGAGCTCCTAAGATTTCCACACCTCCCTTGTGATTTCTCCTTGGATCTGGGAGTTATTTAGGTCCTGGGATTCACAGTGGGCATGCCCTCAGGTCCGCACACTCGGGGCTGCCTGCCTTTAACAGAGGCTATGCAGTATTCCCACCCGATACTCCATAATTTACCTAACTGCTCCCCTTCCTGGCAAACGTCGCACTGACTCCCAGTTCAGTTCCCTTTGGTAACCCCTAGAAAGGGGCAGCAGGCGGCTCTCAGTGTGGCCCGAGTGCTCAAGGGCCTGGCTGGCTTTGCCCCGCAGGGCCCAGAGCCTGCAGAGCGCCCGGGCCGAGCACAACGCCTTCTGCAGCGGCCGCGACCGCCTGCTTCAGTTCCTGTCCCACATCCCCAGCTATGAGCCCCAGGAGACAGACGGCCTGAGCCAGGTGGAAACCAAGCTGAACAACCAGAAGGTGAGCAGGCTGGGGGTCAGCAAGCCCCTTTGTGGACGGGCGCCTGGTCGCGGTCCTGGACCAGCGGGCTCCCAGCACCTGCATCTCTGAGCTCGAGGACAGGGCCCCCCTCACTGCTCCCTCCCCGGTTCCCTGCATGGGGCCTGGCCTGCAGTGGATACCCGCCCCCCGCCCCCCCGCCCCCGCACAGGTCTGCTAAATAAGCAGATCACTGCGGGGACACCGGGGAGCCCTCGTGGGGGGAAACCCATTTCCACAGCCCAGCACCCCAGCTCCCCAGAAGACAGCAGGGCCCTGGGGTGAAGGACGAGGAATGGAAAAGCCTGGGCTCAAATCCTACTCCCACCCCTGGAGCTATGCACCCGCAGGCCAGGCACTGCACTGCACTGGAAGTGAGGATGGTGCTCACCTCAAAGGATGTGGGGAGAGTCAGGGAGATAATCTCAGAAAGACACGTGCTTAGCCTTAGCACTGTGCCTGACACCTCCATGCACTCAGTAAACACTGCCTTCCTGGCAAGGTTCGTGACCTCCTTGGCCCTTCTTCACAGGCCCTTAGAACTGCCTTTTGGAACCAACAAATGTAAACAAGGAAGCTCCTCGTTATACTCTGTGCTACAGAATTCCAGACTCTAAGGAATTCAGCTACTCTATCTAGGTTTAGGATTTTTTTTTTTTCTTCAAGTTTTTATTTTTGAAGTCTTTGTTGTTATGCAGAACCTGCTAGATGAAATAGCAAGAAGGGAAGATGAAGTGCAGAAAGTCCACACGCACTCCCAGCAGTACCAGCAGGCTGTCAAGGTGAGATGCGACACCCGGGCCCGGAGGGTGGGCAGCCCGGGTGGGCTGGGCCATGGGTGTGTCCTCACCTCCCTTTGGGAAACAAGATGGTACGAGGCGTCGAATATCAAAAGGGTTTTCTACTGTTTAAAGCAGTATCTGGGGGAATTTATCATAACAGAAAAGATATGAAAAAAATGATAATGTGGGATTAACAAAATCACTATAAAATAAAAAATTATTTACAGTAGCCAAAGAGACAAACTAGAAGTAACCTAAATGTCCAACATAAGCAGAGGAACAGCTAGGAAATTATCATCCAGCCACTTGATGGATGTTTAAGTCACCAAACTGACCATACAGGAGGACTAGGACAGGGCGGCCTGGAAAAAAGCTGACGGTGTAGAGTGAAATGAAGACAGCAGGATGCCACATTCTCCAGGCCAGGGGCGGCCTGGAGGGAGTGCGCTTTGGGGACGAAGGGGTTTGCGGCCCCGTTTTCTCTTGTCTTGCGTGTCGTCCAGGGATGTGGCTGTGTGCCGTTGATGGAGTGACAGTTCTCCAAACCTCCTGATGGTCAGAGCAGGGTACGGCTGAGCGGAAGACCTCCGCAGTCAGCCGGAAGGGGCACGGGAACACTTTGGTCTCATCTGCTCTGGTCTGCCCTTTGCCACATCTCTCTCACCCAGGACTACGAGTTGGAAGCAGAAAAACTCAGGTCCCTCCTTGACTTGGAGAATGGAAGGAACAGCCACGTGAGCAAGCGGGCCAAGCTCCAATCCCCTGCCGCCAAAGTGAGGGAAGAGGTGAGCTCCATGGGCCCGGCCTCCTGGGGTTCCCTTCCTCCAGGGAGCATGGCACGCAGGCCTCAGTGGGGCACGTGCAGTGGTAAATGGGGCTGGGGGCCCTCCTGGGGGCCAACAGGCTCAGTGGGAGAAGACGATGAACTTATTCTGGGCCGGTGACAGTGATATGCCTGGAAAGACAGCCTGCTAGGCGTCATGGCTGGGGCGGTTCCCCGTGCTCCCTGCTGAGTGGGTCCGCACACACAGCGGGCTGATGTTACCTGTACACGAGTGCCTTAAGGCTTACAGACAGACCTGCTCAAAGTCCCTGGGGGTTCAGGCTTCTGACTGTAAATCCAGTTTTCTCTCTCACAGCTGAGACTAGTAGAACTCCAGGTAGGAAGTGGCAATTCTCCTTGGCATCTCTCCCCAGATGCCAGGTTTTTTTCGAACACCTTGCTCAGCTTGCTGATTCCTGTCTGTCTGCTCTCCTGTAGGAAGCAGCTCTTGCTGCCAAGTTCACGGAAGTTAATGCCATCAACAGACAGAGGCTGCAGAACCTGGAGTTTGCACTGATCCTCCTGAGACAGGTAATGGGTCTCAGGAAGGCATCCTACTGAAAACTATCCCAACCGCTGAGACACTAGGCTTGCTCTGCCTCAGAGAAACAGAGGTGGCCAGGGGGTGTGCCCCCTTGCCAACAGAGCAGGGCAGCACCAGTGCCATGCCCACGTCCCCCCATGTCCCCTTGGGCATGAGTCCAACCTAAGTGGCCTGTCCCGCAAACATTTGCTGAGTGCCCAGTAAAAGGTAACTTACTTCTAAAACTCAAAAATGTTTACAACAGCATTGAGAGACACTGGAAGCAACGCAGTGTTCATCAGCAGTGCGTGGCTGACTGGGCCAGGGTCTGTCCACACAAGGGAAAACGATCAAACTGTCGTATGACGAGGTGGTCTTCTCTGGCCGCTGCGGAGTCTCCCATGAGCGCCATCAGCAGGGCGCATGCAGATGGGGGGCCATTAGTGTGGAAAAGATAAATACACGTCGCACACAAAAATATATGTGTGACTGTATCCTGTAGCATACGGGCTGCCCTGGGGGCTCAGCTGGTAAAGAGTCTGCCCGCAGTGCGGGAGACCTGGGTTCGATCCCTGGGTTGGGAAGATGCCCTGGAGGAGGACATGGCAACCGACTCCAGTATTCTTGCCTGGAGAATCCCCGTGGACAGAGGAGCCTGGCGGGCTGCAGTTCATGGGGTCATAAAGAGCTGGACACGACTGAGCGCCTAAGCGCAGCACAGCACGTCCTATAGGAACAGGACCGGAAGAGACAGGTGGCCGTCACGTCATACTCTTCTGTGGCTTTAAGATATTTTCCCAGATGCGTTTAAGCTAGTGGTTTTACCAATTTCAAAAGGAAGCCCAGGGTTCTAGTGGCCCCGACACTGAGCACGGGGTGGGGGGGTGGTGTCCCTTGGGGACCGCAAGACAAGCAGTGTGACCCTTTGCGGGTGGCGAGACAGGGACCAGCTGTGTGGAGTCCAGCGCTAACCCTGCGTGGTCTCCCCCTTCCCAGCAGCCGGAGGCAAGTGCGAGCCAGGAGGCCCTGCCTGGGAGCAAGCCGGGCCCTGGAGCGGAGGAGACGTGGAAGATTCAGAAGGAGCTAGATGAGGAGATGGAGCGGCGGCAGCAGCTGGAGCACGAGGTCCGGAGCGCCCAGGAGGAGATCCGGGCCCTGCGGAGCCAGAGCCCGCAGGAGGCGGTGGTGACCAAGGAGGTGCTCAGGAAGGTGCCGGACCCAGTGCTGGAGGAGAGCTTCCAGCAGGCGCAGCAGACCCTGGCCGAGGAGCAGCGCAAGAACCGGCTGCTGCAGGAGGAGGTGGAGGCGCTGCGGCTGCAGCTGCGCACCCTAGAGGAGGAGGCCCGGGCCGGGGGCCAGGAGTACGTGGTCAAGGAGGTGCTGCGCATTGAGCCGGACCGGGCCCAGGCCGACGAGGTCCTGAGGCTGCGGGGGGAGCTGGAGGCGCTGCGGCGGCAGAAGGGCGCCCGAGAGGCGGAGGCACTCCTCCTGCAGCAGCGCGTGGCCGCCCTGGCCGAGGAGAAGCAGCGGGCGCGGGAGGTGGTCACGGAGAAGGAGGTGGTCAAGGTGCACAACGACCCCCAGCTGGAGGCCGAGTTCCGGCAGCTGCAGGAGGACCAGCGGCGGGAGCAGGGGCTCCGGGAGAAGCAGGAGGAGGAGCTAGGCTTCCTGCAGGACAAGCTCAAGAGGCTGGAGAAGGAGCGGGCCATGGCCGAGGGCAAGATCACCGTCAAGGAGGTGCTCAAGGTGGAGAAGGACGCGGCGACCGAGCGGGAGGTGGGCGCCCTCCAGCGCCGGTACGAGGATGAGGCCGCCAGGGCCCGCGCCAGCCAGAGGGAGAAGACAGAGTTGCTCCGGAAGATTTGGGCCCTGGAGGAGGAGAACGCCAAGGTGGTTGTGCAGGAGAAGGTGCGTGAGATTGTCCGGCCCGACCCCAAGGCTGAGAGCGAGGTGGCCAACCTCCGCCTGGAGCTGGTGGAGCAGGAGCGCAAGTACCGGGGCGCCGAGGAGCAGCTCAAGAGCTACCAGAGCGAGCTGGAGGCGCTTCGGAGGCGGGGCCCCCAGGTGGAGGTCAAGGAGGTGACCAAGGAGGTCATCAAGTACACAACGGACCCGGAGACGGAGAAAGAGCTCCAGAGGCTCAGGGAGGAGATCGTGGACAAGACCCGCCTCATCGAGAGGTGTGACCTGGAGATCTACCAGCTGAAGCAGGAGATCCAGTCCCTCAAAGAGGCCAAGCCCCAGGTGCAGACCAAGGAGGTGGTTCAGGAGATCTTGCAGTTCCAGGAAGACCCCCAGACCAAAGAGGAAGTGGCGGCCCTGAGGGCCCGGCTGGCCGAGGAACACAAGAAGCAGGTGGACCTGGAGTGGGAGCGGGTGTCCCAGGAGGAGAAGATCCAGGAGAAGGAGGAGGAGCTGGCCCGGGGGAAGGAGGTGGTGGTGCAGCAGGAGGTGGTCAGGTACGAGGAGGAGCCGGGCCTCCGGGCCGAGGTGAGCGCCTTCACCGAGAGCATCGATGCGGAGCTGCGGCAGATCGACAGCCTCCGCGGTGAGCTGCGGCGGCTGCAGCGCCGGCGGGCGGAGCTGGAGCGCCAGCTGGAGGAGCTGGAGCGCGAGCGGCAGGCACGCCACGCGGCCGAGCTGGAGGTGCAGCACCTCAAGCAGCGGCTGGCCCAGCTGGAGGCGCAGGAGGGCGAGGCCCGCGAGAAGGTGACCCTCACGCAGAAGGTAGTGCTGCAGCAGGATCCCCAGCAGGCCCAGGAGCACGCCCTACTGGCCCTGCAGCTGGAGGAAGAGCGGCACCGCCGGCAGGGCCTGGAGCGCGAGCTGGAGACCCTGAAGCAGCAGCTGGAGCGCCTGGAGAAGATGGAGGTCAAGGAGAAGGTGGTCTTCTCGGAGAGCGTCCAGGTGGAGAAAGGCGACACCGAGCAGGAGATCCAGAGGCTCAGGGGCAGTCTGGAGGCCGAGAGCCGCGGCAAGAGGGAGCTGGATGCCGAGGTGAGCCGGCTAGAGGCCAAGCTGTCGGAGCTGGAGTTCTGCAACTCCAAGTCATCCAAAGAGCTGGACTTCCTGAGGGAGGAGAACCACAAGCTGCAGCTGGAGCGGCAGAGCCTGCAGCTCGAGGCCCGCAGGCTGCAATCGGAGATCGAGATGGCCGCGGCCGAGGCGCAGGGCCTAAGAAGCCTGCCCTCGATGGCTGGGGCCGACCCCGGGGCGCAGCTCGACTCGCGCCTGCGGTCCCTGGAGCGGGAGCTGGACGACCTCAGGAGGCTCTCCAGGGACAAAGACCAGGAGATCGAGGAGCTGCAGCGGCGCCTGGGCTCCGTGGCCGTCAAGCGGGAGCAGAGGGAGAACCACTTGCGGCGCTCCATCGTGGTCATTGACCCTGACTCAGGCCGCGAGCTGTCCCCTGAGGAGGCCCACCGCGCCGGCCTCATCGACTGGAACATGTTTGTGAAGCTCAGGAGCCAGGAGTGCGACTGGGAGGAGATCTCCGTCAAGGGCCCCGGTGGCGAGTCCTCCGTGATCCACGACAGGAAGTCTGGCAAGAAGTTCTCCATCGAAGAGGCCCTGCAGAGCGGGCGGCTAACCCCCGCACAGTACAACCGCTACGTCAACAAGAGCATGTCCATCCAGGAGCTGGCCGTCCTGGTGTCGGGGCAGAAGTAGGGAAGACTCCGCCAGCTCACTCCTGCCCGGGACCCTCCCCCGGGTCTTCTCTCCCTGGCCCCCTCACAGCTCCCAGTCCATGCAGAGCCCCGTGTGCCGCCACCCCAGCTGCTGGGCGCAACCACAGGTGGGACTGGCCCCACTGAGCCATCCCTCAGCCTGGAGAGTGACCCACTTTTCCCCCGATAGTTCACGCCTGCAGTGCCCGTCTCCCCCCCCCCCCACCTCTCCTACACTCCTCTATCAAGAACTCCCCCTGGGACACCTGGAAGCAACTGACATCTACCACTAAAGCACAAGACAGGCAGCAGCCCCGTGGGCCAGCCTGCTCTGCACAGCACTGGCCTCCACACCACAGCCGGGGAAACTCAGGGCAGGGAGGGCTCCATTTGGCAAAGCCCCGGCCCCCGGGGCCACCACCAGCATTCACAGCCCTCCAGATTCTAGCTCAGCTGACTCACCATCGAGGCCTCCTGTGGAAACCGATCTGGGCGCTACACCAAAGGAGGCGCAAAGAAACTAGAACAGCGTCTGGCCCTGGTGCTCGGGTGAAGCTTAACTGTTGAGCCAGACTGTCCCAAGAGAGCGCACCATCAGAGAGCGTGTCGTGGTTCTGTAACTGAAGTCCTTTCCTAGTGGACTGTCTCTGTCGGCCTTGGATTCGGTACCTGGTCCTGCTTATTCTTTCACTGCCACGTAAGACTCCACAGTTGATTTTTTACGAAATGAAATTTGGGTTCTCTGTATCTCATATATTATGTAAGAAAATGGGAAGAGGGAACTCTATTTATAGCGTGAAAATAAACACCTGGTGGCTTGATTCTAATTTCATGGAAAGTGTGTTTCTTCCTCTTTTGAGTGGGGCTGATTCCCCAGGGCCTGCTTGGCTTTCAGCCAGAATCAATGTTCCCCAACTAGCAGCTCCTAAGGGAGAGAGAATTACTTGCAAATATGGTAAAAAGAAATGAGTAAGAAACGATGTTCTGGAAACCTTGAAACAATTTATTGTGTTGCTTTATACAAGATTAACAATTTCCACACCACCCCCAACACCAACATAGTCGCTGCACAAAAGCCACAGCCCTTTCACACCCAAGAATTGCCAGCAAGGGGAGCCCGCAGCGTGGTGGCCGGGACGCCTCCACCTGCAGCCCTCCTTGCTGTGGCTCAAGTCACTCACTCTTCTGTTACCACAAATAAAGCATCAACAAGGAAAAGAAACCTCATCAACTCCCCATCAAAGAAACGTTTCCCTGAGGCAAGAGGCATCGCTAGATTCCTAAGGAGGAGGGCATCCTGCTCCGGCCGCAAGCTGGGTGGTGCCGGGAGGTGGGGGCACGGTGGGAAGGAGCACCTGGTGTCCTCCCACCGCTCAGCGCTCTCGGACGGACGGCCTCTGCGCCACTCTGAGCTCAGCAATACCAATCTCTTCTTTGGCTCTTTTGCTACTACCTAAGACTAGTCTGTAAACTGGAAACCCAAGTTGCAAAAAATAGATATAATAAAGGGACAAGGACTCCACTTGGCCCCGTGTGACACACGTGTTGGTTTTTCTGTTTAAAAAAAAGTCAGAGCAGAGGCCTGGCCAGCTGGCTGGCTGCGGTCTTGCTCCCCAGGGAGCTGGGCAGCCTCTGAAAAATCACGAGACACCAAGCATCATATTCTGGGAGTCAGGACCCAAAAGAACTGCCCGTATCTCCACATAGGCAGGCGCACATTCTGAGGAGGCTGTTTACTCTCAACATAAGGGAAATGACTTAGCTGGAGCAGTCGGTTCAGACTTCACAGGACAGGCAAGTGCCTGAAAATCCTTGAGAAGCAGCCGCTGCCTGAGTGGGGCGCTGCCCCGTCCATCTCCCAGTGAAGGCAGAGCCTGCTGTCTGGAGAGCGCGGACCTCAAGGCCTGCTTCTGCACGGCAGACACTTCCCAAGGGCCTGTGCCTGCAGCTCTGCCTGAGCATGGTTTTACAATAAACTGGAATGTCTACCTGCAGCCTGGAACTCCTCACATCCTCAGCCCTCAAAGAGACGAAGAAGGAATTCGGGGCTCTGCAGCCTACCTGCATGAACTTGGGAGAAACAAACTGGAGGCCCTGGCTGAGCTGGGACCTGGGAGGCGTGGGCCTGGGTGATCTTCCAGTCAGGATGGCCCAGGTTGTGATGTGCAACCATAGAAAACTCAAAGAAGCTGGCTCTGTCTTAGATACAGACATGTCTTTAAAAAGGTCTTCATCTGAGACCCACTCAGAGGGCCGAGTGGACGTGTCCAGTCCTGCTCCACCATAAAGGCACTGGAATTATGTCTTCCTAGGAACAACATGACGTGCGGAGAACAGTCCAATTCTATCCAATGCGTTTAATGGTAAGGATCAAAACTGAGCCAAAAATAAGTGTCTTTAAAAATCCTACCACAACTGTTGAATCTACAAAGGTCTTTCTCTAAAAGAGCTTCATTGTCATGTTCAGTGGAGAGACTGGCCCCCACGATGAGCACACGCTGGGTGTTCTGAGTATTGTTCAGAGAACAAGGTACCTCTCCCAGCTGGGGTGTGAGCCAGGAGGATGGACGGACACTCTGACCAACCAGGGAGCCCACTGTGGCCAGAAGGAGCCCCGACCAGTAGGGTGCGATGAGGTACTCTGGCCAAACACGAGGAGCTGGGCCACCTGCTCTGCCCTGCCACCAGAGCTCCCAGCACGAGCCGGCATGCTCCTTGGCCTAGCGCTGCCCCTCCAACGATTGTCTGCAACAGAGCTGCAAGGTGCCGAGCACCAGGCTGGCTGGGGCCCCCAGAGAAGCACAGGGCTGCTCCCTGAACTGAAGGCACATCACACGTGCCAAGAGATGCTCCACTTAGCACTCACGCCTTCTCCAGAAGGAAACCAATGGCAGAGCGTAATTATTATCCAACTTCTGAGACCTCCTTGTTCAGCTTCCAGCCTTTGCCCTGAAAATCACAATTTCCTCGGTACACTGGGCCCTTTCCCATGAAGCTGAGAAGCATCTGAAAGACAGTAAGCAAAAACAGAACACAAGTCTCTCAGGATCTCTGACTCCTTGAAGGCAGCAGTAACCAAACCTCAAGGGGACCACTTCTGAAATAGCAAAAGCCCCTGAATACCGAGTGTTCTGGGCTCAAAGGAGCCGGACACGCTGGCAGGTCATCTGCAGCACAGGCAGTGTGCCGGTGCTGGGAGGGTGGCCGCCGGCTGAGCGCCATCTGTGCCGCAAGTGCCGCTCCCGTTCCCAGCCACAGCTGCCATCCCGGGGCAGAGCCTGGCTCCTGGTGAGGCCTGTCAGATACAGCGAGCACCCCTCCACTGCAGACCTTGGGGTCTGGAAGGGCAAGCTCACAGGCACTCATGTTCTGAGCCCACACAGGGAAGCAAGCAAAGCAGACACGAGTCAGAGCTGAGACGGCAGAAGGCGTCTCACTGATGACCACTCAGTGTAATCCTACAACACAACGAGTGTCTAAAGAGAGACATTCAAGTGGTCTCTTATAGCCCAGATGCTTTTCAGGCAGCCTTTTAACTCCCAGAGGAAAAACAGGAAGGAAATGGTACAAGAAAACACTTTTCCCTTTTTCCTGAAAATTCCACATATCAGTAGTCACGTTTCCAATAGCACTTCCATTAGTTTCTGTTTGAGAGTGTTATCAAAAGCAAACACAGGCAGTGCAGTCTTGCAAATGCTACCCGCTCTCGCCTGGATGGCTCGGAGACCACCAGTTTGTGGAATAAGTCCCTGCTTTCTCCACAGGAACAGGGAGTAACTGCTGACACAGGCTTAGCCCCAGTTTCTTTCTCTGAAAAAAGCATGTTTCTGCCTGAGGGACTTGCAGTCCACCGTTGCACGCAGATGGCCTCTGGCATCCACTGTTAAGCATCAGCCTCAGGACACTGATCAGTGCAGCCCCCAGGCCGTGTCTGGAGCAGGTGTGGAGCAGTGGGAAGAGCAGCTGGCCCTGCACTATGTGCACCCGAGAGCCAAGGTCCCGGGACGGGGCCAGGCGGCCTGCCCACTGGGCACGTGCTGGCTCGGGGCACCTGTGCCCTCTTCCATGCTGTGAACCAGGGCTCGCAGGCTGGCCCCTTCTGCAGGCACAGCTGTGTGCAGAGCAGACGCCAGGGAAGGAGGACGCTGCCCAGTCCTCTCGTGCTCCCAAGCCCCCGCATCACCCTCAGACTGAAGCACACGCCGCTCCTCTCCTGGACACACGCTCCGTGAGGGGTCAGGGTCCCTCCTGAAGCCCTGCCACTGCCACCCGACTCCCCCTTTCACTCACACTGAGGTCGAGTCCTGTTAGCTGGTCCCACCTGGAAGGGGTGGCAGTGTGACCCCAAAGGCCTGCAGTGCCCGGCCCGCCCCGGGAGTCAGCACCGTCACCCTTCCAGTCTCAGTCACACTGAAGAGGAAACACGGAGCTGAGGGCGAGGAGGTCCTGAGCCGAGCACTCAGGCCACCGCACCCGCCTCTGCGATCACACAGGGCAAGGCCAGTGTCAGTGAGGGGGCGACTGCGTCCCTCTCGCCAGCACCACAGAGATGCCCGAGCCTCCAAGGACAAACCAAGACAACACAGTGACAATGGGGGAAGACACTGTCCTTGGCAGCAGAGAAGGCATCTGATGGGGGGAGCGTCCGCAGTGCACGCGGCACTGGGACCACCTGGAAATTACCTGGCAGGCTCTGCGGGAGGTGGGCAGACACGGCAGTGTGCGGGAGAGGCGCTGCACGTGGCGGGCTGGAGTGCACGCCGGCCAGGAGACCTGAGAGGAGACGAGAGGGGGAGGGGACAAAACGCACTGACGGGGAGCAGCCTGGGGCTCCAGGGCCCCAGACGGCCGACTGCCCTGGTCCCGGGTGCACAGCCGGGCTGGGGGGTCAGCACACTGCCGGGGAGGCTGCCCACGGTCACACACCAGACACACACGGGCACCCAGCACGTGAGAGCAGAGCCTGTCGGTCACGGAGGCCCGGGCCCCTCCTGTGCTCCGGTACGAGGGAGGAGGGAGGCACTTACTGTGGCCGAGGCCGTGGTGGAATGTCCCAGGGGCAGGGCCGGTGACGATGGCATCCTTGGAGACCCCCGCTTTAGCAGAGGAATCAGCACTGAAGGAGATCACGTGGAGGGGAAGCTGGGAGATAATCCCCAAGGGGCTCGAGTTCAAGGCCCCAGGGAGTTTGGAACTGCCAGCCTTGTAGGATGAAGACAGCAGGTTCAAGGGTGAGGAGCCAGTCAACAGCACAGCCCCACTCGCTCCTTTCTGGGGAAGAAGCAGAGAGGGGTCAGAGGTCCAGCCCACTCACAAACCGAAGCTGGCACTGCACCGGGGGTGGGTTGCAGAGGGGTACGTGCACGCCAGCTGCCCCTCAGCGGCAGCCCCGAGGGAGGAGGACCATTGTGAGAACCGGCAAAGAAGGGCTCCCCCAGCAGCGCTCACTTAGGTACTAACTATGCCTCCTTTGTGCAAGAAAGGAAGGAGAGAGCATCATACATGGACAGCCACCAATACAGGGATAGAGCAACATGTGTATACTTACCTCCATCACGCACACGCGCACACACACACACACACACGCACATGCACACACAGAGGCATTTCCCTTTAGTTTTTACAAAGAAACAGAAAAAACCTAGAAACTAAGGAACGCAGTTAAAAGGGCTGGAGGAGGAAGGCAGAGGCGAGTGAAGCTTTGCTAAACACACCCTTCTATAGGTTTGCTCTTTGCAACCACACTCTCTTATATATGGGAAAAAAGAAGAAAAAATAAGCTCTCATTCCCCAACCTTCATCCAAACCTCCTGTAATGAACCACGCGAGGTGAGCCTCAGCAGCCAGGGGCTGGGTCACGGCGCCTTTGTCTCACGTGCACAGTCTCCTCAAACCCAACAGAACCACCCTGAGAAGTACCAGTCTTCCTGGTCACGACATCCCTGTAACTGACCACCTGAGGGCAGGACTAGTTTCACATGCTCGCTTGGAGAGATGACGGGCAGGAGGCTGTGCAGGGCGAGTTTCCTGACACCCTCTGGCCATCCGGATCCACAACCTCCAGACGCAGAGCTGCCCAGTCCTGCCCTGCTCGTCCTCCCCAGGAGACTTTTCAGGCTTTCCTGGGAATCTGGCCACCAGAAAAGTAAAGGCCTGAAAACAGGAAGCCCGGTCCTCCTTCCAACTGGCGGGCTCGCTGTTCCTACCTGACCGTGAGCATCAGCTCTCACTCTCAGACCAGGGCGAGGCCAGCAGCCCTGCCCACAAGGGCGGCGGGCCGCAGGAGGACACTCACTGGCAGGGAGGTAGACGATGTCACGCTGCTCACCGCGCTGGGCTTCAGGGAGGAGGTCAGTAACTTGGCCACGCCCTGGGTTCCTCCACTAGAATCTCCATTGGGACCACCAGGAGGGGCCACCAGGGTCAACTTCTGGGGTACAGGCGGCTTTTTCACTGCAGGGCCAGGGATGGGTCGGCCGGCAGACTGTCCTGTGGAGGGAGGCTGAGCCGCAGGGAGCAGGTTCCCAGAAGCAGGGCTCTGGACTGGTGTTCCTCCAGACGAGGGGCTGCCGGACGACACCCCATGTTTGGAGGCAGAGCCCAGGAAGGGACTGGTCTTGTAGGTGGGCCCTGAAGAGCTGGCTGAGTGTGGCTTTGCTGGATGGCTCACGGCAGCAGAGCATGAAGCTGGGGTCTTATGAGAGCTGCTGCTGGAGGCTGGTGTGCCCCCTGAGGAGGCTGGCGTGGAAGCATGGAAGCTCTGACTTTTGGTCGCTGTCTTGACAAGCTGCAGCAGGGATCGGTGACACTGAGGGGAGCCAGGCTTCGGGCCCTGCAGCTTACTGATGAATGGAGCCGGAGGGGTGAAGTTCTTCTGCGGCTGCGAGCCGGCATGAAAGACCCTGACCTGGGGGCTGGGCACGGTGGTGCCTGCCGGGGGAGCGTGAGACGTCCGCGGCAAGCCGTGGTGCTTGGCTCTCAGCTGCTGCCCTTCCGGCGGGCCCTTGCCGAGAGCTGCCTGACAGGACAGCTCTTTGCAGCCGGAACTCTCTGCTTTTTTCTCCTGAGAGGACTGCCCCAGGGCCAGAGCCTGTTCAGCCAGGAAATTGAGGGGTGACTGCAGAGAGCTAGAGGGTGGAGGGGCTGAAGAAGGGCTGGGCTTTGGAAAGTTCCTTTTTTCTTCTGGACACAGAACACCCGCGACCTTCTCTGCAGGCACTTTCACGGGTGCGGGCAGTGGGAACTCTGAGCTCCCACCAGCCCTGCTGTTCAATACAGCCAGTTCCTTGGACATTGCCTCCAACGAGGAGGCGGAATTATGGACCAAGTCTCCATCCAACGAGTCCTCCAGGTTGATAGGAGCAGGATGAACAAGGCTGCCAGATGCCTGGGATGAGAGCTCCCGGCTTGCGGCCCCCATGCCCAGGCCTCCTCCCAGGTGCTCTGAAGGCAAAGCCAGGGGGCTGCCCATCTGGCCTGATGAGATGGACACCTTCTTATCTGGCTTAGCAGATGACTCCTAAAGGCAAGCAGAAAGGCTCATGTTTACAAATGTCCAAAGATGCCAACCCTGGCCCTGCTGAAGAGACTCAAGTGTGAGAAAACCAGACAGACAGCGGGCCTTCCAGTGTGATCGCGAAGCCAGGGCGGAAAGGCACAGGAGGCAGGGCTGCATGGACTCGGAAAGGCTGTGACCCCACCACCCTCTGCCACCCTCTGGCCATGGCTGAGCGGGGCTGGGCTGACCCAGGCGTGCTGCCACTGCAACACGCACAAGGAAACTGCGTTCTGTTTCTGCAAAACTGTACGAACTGAACAACAAGATGTGCTCCCTTCCGGCTCTCACCCCACCTCAGCTCCCAGCCGCAATCAGGATGAAAGGGGACTGCTTTCGCTTTCTCTCCCTCCTGGTTTCTCCAGCACCTAACCCCCCTCTGGGCTCAGAGTCTGTCCTGTCACTCCCGCCTCCCCAGCACCTGGTGCAGTGAGTCTTAGGGACATCAGAGGATATCAAAAGACACTTGGGAATAACTAATCTGCATGCTGCTTCCCTCGGGCTGCTTAGGGACAGTTAGGGGCGCTACAGAGCCTCAGGAATTGGCAAAAATTTTGGTGAAGCAGCAATTTTACTACATCGAGAGAGCTCTCCAACATCGAAGTCATTTCACAGTCTCCAGTCTCTAGCCATCGCACTCCCCTCCGTGTCTGTCAGTCAGCTGAACACAGCTTCCTGCCTGCCTGATGCCAATCCAGGCTCACCTGCACTTGGCTCGGGGGCGCTCTTCCGTAGGACGCAAGGACAATTCACCCATGACACTTCCCATTTTCAAGGGCTCAATGATTCTCAGAGGGCTACCAGGAAGACCTCATTTAACTCTACAACAACCCTAGGAACTGGCCAGGTAGGTGCTGCTTCCTAGACCTGGGGCTGGAGGGCACTAGTGGACCAGGTCAGGTCTCTGTCCTGCAGACCCCAGGCCCCTCCTGTGGGCCAGGCTGCCTCCTGGTACAACCTCATCCCGAACAGCTGTCCCCAGACCAGCAAAGCTCCATGAGCTGCCAGGAGCATGGCTGCAGAGAGCTAAGAGCAGGTGGCACACGACCGGGCAGGCTGACTCACCTTCACCTTCATTTTGGAAGAGGCCATTACTTTCTTCTTGGCCCTGTGCAAAGGAGTGAACACAGGAAAGGTTGAGGGGAGCTCCCCAGAGATAAAAATGCCAGCAGTCCTGACAAGTGAGAACACTGAGACACTCACAGAACTGACGTCAGGTGCCCATGGCCTCGTCTGCTCTCCTTAAACAGAGTCCTGCAACAGAGAGACATGGGGAAGTCCTCACGAGCCCCTGAAAGCAGTCTGCTCCCCGAGCCTCCCCACCTCCCATTAATGCCAAGGGGCTACTGAGGGCCTTACGTAGCTGCCTGACCACCCAAAAGCCACAGAGCTGGGATTCCCCCCAAAAGGCGATGACTCTGCCCCAGACCTCTCAGAGTGATTCCTCCCCTAACGGCAGGAGCACTCTCCTCACCATCTCTTCTCATCCCCCTTCAAAGGCACAACTTTTCCCAGAGAAGCTCAACAGAATTTTCTTTATGCCCTTTCCTACACACCGTCGGGAGTCCAATCTACAGCGAGAAGAGCAGTTCCACCTGAAGGGACTCTAAGAGAAGGCCTGCTAAACCAAGAACACTCCCAAGCTCCATGGGGAGGTCCTGGGAACATGCCGAGCAGGAAGCACCAGGTGTGGTCTCCCACCTGGACAACTACTACACTACACTGGCTGAACCCATCTGATGGAACTACCCTGTAACTTCAGAGGCTGTTCAAGCTTGCAGCTTCCAGGGGAGGACTCAGACGAGTAAACTGCGGTTGGTTCATCTTGGCGCTCAGCACAGGAGCAGTCGCCCACCCCCCACCCGGTGGCCCGCAGCTGCAGGCGTTCCTGGAGCAGCTTGCACACAGCTTGTGGGAACCAGCGTGGGAAAAAGGACCTTGTCTCCAAAGACCAGAGACCTGTGCTCTGATCATGGGGGTGGGAGGTGCAGACACAGGGTGGCAGCCCATTGCTGCTGCACTACTGGCTGAAGCAACTGTCAGGGGATTTAAAGGGCCAGGACCCCCTTTAACCTCTTATTTTTTTATCATTTTTCCCCCTTTTGGAAGTCAGACGCTAAAGACTAGAGCATTAAAAAAATATATATGTGGGAGAAATTCCCTGTATGTGCCTAGGGAAAAGCTTGGAAAAGATGTGAGAATATCATGTTAGGTTCACACCTCAGGCTGATCCTTGACATAGAGACAGCCTATACTAAAAACAAAACACAAAACCAGCAAACTCCAGCCAAAGGGGAGAATCTGATTTTTGGAGTTATCACATTATTAGATTCAAACGTCTGCTATTCAACAAGAACAACAAAAACACAAGGTACATAAAGAAGCAGGAAATATGGCCCGTTCAAAGGAAAAAACAAATCAATAGAAACTGTCTCTGAGAAAAGACCAAATGGCAGATACACCAGACAAAAACAACTGTCCTAAAGCTGGACAAAGAACTACAGGAAGATGTGAAGAAAGAAAATAATGTGAAAAAATATCAATAAAGAAATAAGAAACCTGAAAAGAAACCAAAAAGAAATTCTAGAACTGAAAAAGACAGTAACGGAAATGAAAATTTCAGCAGAGAGATTCAAAGGGAGATTTGAGCAGGCAGGAAAAAAACAAAGAACCTGAAACAGGACAATGAAGATGATGGAGACTGAGGAGCAGCAAGGAAAGACTGAAGAAAAGTAATCCAAGTCTGCAGGACCCATGGGACACCATCAAGCGCACACACACCCTCAGAGCATGCCCATTCCCGGAGGACAGAGAAAGAGGCCCAGAGAAGAGTGAAGAAACAAAGGCTGAAACTTTTCAAATGTGAAAGCAAGCAATGTAAGCGTAAATGTATGAATATAAATATCCAAGAAGTGCAAAGAACTCCACATAAGATGAAACTGAGAGACCCACACCAAAACACATGATAATCAAACTTTCAAGAGTCAGAGACAAAGACAGAATACTGAAAGCATCCAGAGACTACTGAATCATCACACATGAGGGATCCTCAACAAAATTATCAGCAGATTTCTCATCAGAAACTTTGGAGGCCAGAAGACAGTGGGCTGATACACTCAGAGTCTGAAGTAAAAACAGTGTCAACTAAGAACCCTATATCTGACAAAACTGACCTTCAAGAGTGGGGTAGATGTAAATCAACTATACTTCAATCAAAGAGTAGAGGATATCCCCAGATAAGATAAAAGTTGAAGGTGTTCATGATCAAAAAACCTATCCTGTAAAAAATGCTCATGGGTCCTGAAGGTGAAATGAAAAAACAGCACTTCAAAGTTACATGCACAAATAAAGATCTCAGAAAGGTGAATATACAAAGACCACTACAGAAGACAGTATCATTATAACAATGGTTTGTAATCATACTTTTTTAAAGTATGATTTAAGAGACTAATACTAATTTAAAAGCTAGTAACTATTATTATGACTTTGGTTGGTAACTCTAAATCTTGTTTTCTGCATAATTTAAGAGGCATTTTAAAAACTATTAGTTTATGTTTTGGGGCACACAATGTATAAAAATGTACTTCTGTGACAGCAGCAGAGCTGTATGGCGGCAGAGCTTTTATATGTTAATCAACTTACAGAAGTATTAGTAACTATTTTAAAAAATAACAATTCAACACTCTAATCAAAAGACAGAGACTGGTAGAACAAGTAAAAAACATGATCTGATCTAACTACATGCTGCCTGTTGCCACTGTGGTGCTGTGCTCAACTGTGTCCGACTTGGTGCGACCCCATGGACTGTAGCCCACCAGCTCCCCTGTACGTGGCATTTCCAGGCAAGCTACAAGAGCCAAAGACAAGAACAGATTGAAAACAAAAGGACTGAAAAAGGTACTCCAAGCAAAAATCACCAAGAGAGCAGAGGCAGCTGTATTAACATCAGACAAAACAGACTTTCACTCGAGAAGGTTACAAAGATACAGAAAGCTATTATATGTTAATAAAAGGTTCAATACAGCAAGAAGATATAACGACTATAAACATTCATGCACCTGACAAACCTTTAAAATATATGAAGCAAAAACTGATGGAACTGAAGAGAGAAAGAAACAGTTTTACAATAAAAGCTGGAGATTTCAATACCCCCTCACAGAAGTGCCTAGAATAATCAGATAGAGGATAAAGCAACAGAGGACTTTACACAATAAACCAATTAGATATAACAGAGAGACACAAAAACATTCTACCCAACGACAACAGAACACACTTTCTCAAGTGCACATGGGACATTTTCTAGGACAGATCATATGTTAGGCCACAAACTCTCAGTAGATTTTAAAAGACAGATATCAAACAAAGTGTCTTCTCTGATCACGACGGGAATGAAGTTAGAAATCAGTAACAAAAGGAAAACTGGAAAACAAAATTGTAAGAAAAAAAGGCAGATATATTAGACAAAACAACTTTTAACAACATACTTTTAAATGATCAACGGATCAAAGAAGAAATCACGAAGACAATTAGAAAATACTTAAAAAAACAAATGAAAATGAAAACACAACATACCGAAACCTACAGGACACAGTGAAAAGTGGTGCCGAGAGAGAGCACTCTTAGGCATAACTGCTTACATGAAGAAACAAGGAAGGTCTTGAATCAACAACCCAACTTTATAAGGAACAGAAAAAAGAAGAACTAAACCTAAACCCAGCAGAATGAAGGATATATCAATAATA
The DNA here is from genome assembly GCF_963930625.1 of Muntiacus reevesi. Lineage (NCBI taxonomy): Eukaryota > Metazoa > Chordata > Mammalia > Artiodactyla > Cervidae > Muntiacus > Muntiacus reevesi. The sequence continues at coordinate 183,240,725 of NC_089250.1, read as the reverse complement.
AAGATTAGAGAAGAAATAACGAAAACAGAGAATAAACAATAAACAATTATAGGCCAATTTAGACTTCCTATTTTTTTCTGTTTTAGTCTTGGTAACTTTTGTGTTTCTAGAAACTTGTCCATTTCATCTAGGTTGAAAGACACTATCCATAGAGCAAAAAGGCAACCCAGAGAACAAAGAAATATTGGGAAATTATGTATCTGATAAGGGATTAATATCCAGAATACATAGTGAACTCTTAAAACTTAACAACAAAAAAGCACACCAACTTAAAAATGGGCAAAAGACTTGAATAAACATCTCCAAAGAAGATATACAAATGTACAGTTAGCACATGAAAAAATGCTCAATATCACTAACCACTAGCAAAGTGAACGATGGGGCACCACCTCATATCCATCAGGATGATGGCTACCAAAAAAAGAGAAAACAACAAATGTTGGTGGGGATGTGGAGAAATTGGAACCTTGTGCACTGCTGGTGGGAATGTAAAAAGATAATAGCTACTATGAAAAACATTATGGTGGTGCCTCAAAAATTAAACACATCATCATATGATCCAGCAATTTCAGTTCTAGGTGTCCATGTAAAAGAACTGAAAGTAGGGTCTCACAGAGATGTCTGTATGTCCGTGTTCACAGCGGCATTATTCACAATAGCTTAAATGTGGAAGCAACACCAAGTACCATCGATAGATGAATGGATAAGCAAAATGTAAACACACAGGAGAATATTATTCAGCTTTAAAAAGGAACAAGTTCTGACACATGCTACAGTTGATGAACCTCGAGGACATTATGCTGAGTGGAGTAAGCCAGACACAAAGACAAACACTTTATACGAGTCCGCTTACATGAGGTACTTAAAGAAGTCAAAACCAGACAGTAGAATGGTGGCCTCCCGGTCTGTGGGGAGGAGAAATGCAGAGTTGGTGTATTTAACACCATTGAACTGTGCCCTGAAAGATGCTAAAGTTTACATTAAGTATATTTCACCACTCCTCTCCCCCCAAATTTTTTTTTAAAGAACACTAGTTACAGGAAACTTTCTCTGTGTATTGCAGATATAGTCCATTCATGGAAAGCTATGTAACACAAAGTAGCCTGTTAGAAAAGTCTGGCACTTGGCTCTAAGAAGTAGTCACTCCTGCCAATTGCAAATAAGAATTCTGTTCAGAAAATTAAAATGTTCCCGACATGCACCTGCCTCCCAACTTCCAGCAGGCGCCATTATGTCACAGCAGAAAAGGGCATACAGACATAGAACTGAAGTGGGATAAAGAATGACAAAGACAAAATCCCACAAATAACTCCCTCTTCCTGGGGAGACAGAGAAGCCCCTCATTTCTTAGGTGAGATGAGAGTCCAATCCACTAGCCTGTGACTCTGAGGGTGGGGCTCTGGTGGCCTGGCACAGAAGAATCACTCAAAACATCTCTCTACCACAAGAATGGGCTTCCCTTGAAGTTCAGCTGGTCAAGAATCCACCTGTAATGTGGGAGACCTGGGTTCGATCCCTAGGTTGGGACGATCCCCTGGAGAAGGAAAAGGCTACCCACTCCAATATTCTGGCCTGGAGAATCACATGGTCCACAAAAATGCTCTACCCTAAGGTCACACTGACTACACTGGCTGCCCACGAGCCCTCACCTGGCCTGCATCCAGCCTTTGGGCCAGAGAGGTTTGACCTCAGCATCCAAAAACGCCTTCACGTAGTCCTCCCAGGACTGGGCCTTGCTCTTCTCCAGGTCAAAGCTCTCCAGTTTGATCTTCACCACCTGACAGAGCAGCTCCCTGCAGAGTGGACAAAAGTCACAACCTTTAAACCATCCCAAATGCTTCTTCAAGGTTTCAATCATGTGCTTTCAACAGCCCTAATTAAAGAAAAAGATTCTAACCTTCATTAGAAACACAGGAACACGCTCAGACACTGGCCCCACAAACCCTCCACTGAGGCAAGGTCCCAGTTTGGGCACACCTGATTTCATCACTCCACTGGAACTTCTTCCGGGGTCCCATTATCCTCCGGCCCCCCTTCTCCTCATCTTCCTCCTCATCAGAACAGACCCGTTCTCTCTGCTCCTTGTCCTTCTCCTCTTCCAGCATCCTAGAGAGTGGGAAGGATTAGGCGGGACCCCAAGGTCACCACAGACCCGCTTCCTCCTGCCCACCGTCCCCTACCACCCCCCAGGACTTCTCAGAAGAGATGAGGATGCTGAAGGCAGCGAGGGGACACACTTACTTGGCGACCTTGGCTTGTGTGTGGGCCTGGCACTCGTCCTGGTACTTGGCCATCTGCTCCGGCATGGCCCTGCCAATGGCTTCCTTAAGTTTCTGGAGCGGCTCCTTCAGACGCCCACCCTGCTAAGAGCAAGACCAGTCATGAGTCTGGATTACACGCCACTTTTTACACTGAGGACACAGTCTAAGCATAACCAACCACATGTAGGCAGTGCAGCAGCAGCTATGGCACCTGTGAGCATGCGATCACCCTCCCCACTGGGCCCCGAAGCCACAGGGCTCCACTGCAAGGTCACCCACCTGCTCACACAGGTGCAGTTTTCGTGCACGCTTGACCAAGGTGTCTTTGCTGCAGGGCAGGAAGCAAGCAAGGTAGGCATACACTCCAGAACGGGTCTGGCTGCTCAGCTCCCGGGTCTGTGCCTCTATGCTGAAGAACAGAGCAGAGTTACCCACCGCACCACCTCTCATCTGCAGGAGCCAAGAGTGGGCCAAGCCTTATCTCGCCAGTCACACAGCATCACGGAGCGGCCAGCACCGATGAACTTGGCTAGGCAGAGTGCACCAAGGTTCTCAGGTCAAAAACAAGACTGAGTCAAAGGTGTCAAGAAAACTGAGTCTCCATGAGTGTAAGCTCTGAAGTTCTAAGTTTCATAAACAAAGAAAGCATAAATGCTTTCAAGCTGGGAAATAATCGAGTTACTTGGGATTGACAGGAAACAGTTTCCAGCAGAGCTTCCCTTTTCTCCCCCTATAGTTCCAAGTTCTGTCCCTGACTCCGTGGTCAAGGAAATCCTCACGCCTGCAGCATCCCCACTGAGGCGAGCAGAACGCAGTCTGCTTTCCAGCCCTTGAGCTCTCTGGACCTGGCACAGTCCCAGGCACAGACCCCTCACCTGAGCAGACCCTCAGGTGCTTCCTGACCCCAACGGCCAATCTCCCTCTGTCCTGGCCAGACAAGGTGCTTTGCTAGAATATTCCCTGCTCTGGATCATTGGTTTCACACATGCAAAACCCTCAGCGGTTGCGCAGTCAGCTTCCTCTGGTACACAATGCAACCAGGAGAGAAACTGGCAAACCTGGTGGGCCAGATACAGAGTCTGGCTTGGATTTGTATGGGCGGGTTTTGGCTTTTTTTGCTTTTTAATCCAGTTCATACAGTGGGGTGTCCCAGAGGCTCGTGTGTGTGAGATGGGGAGTGGGAGGGTGAGCACTGGCCTCAGAACACAAACGCGACTAGGAGAACGACCAGGCTCACCAAGGAGCTCCCTGAGGGCAGGGCCCGGGCCTGCACTGAGCCGGCGCTCCCTCTCCTCAGAGACGGGCAGGCAGTGCCTGCTCTCTGCTCTCGCCTCACAGGCGGCACAACACCCTCCCCAGCATGCCGTGACGAAGACACATGGAGTCCCAACAACGTCTGCTGCCTCAGGTTAGGATGGTCTAGCACTTCCTAGAGACAAACATCTGATGTCCCCGCCCCTGACTTCTATTATAAAAAACCACAAATAAAGCAATAGAAACCAATTTTTAAAACTCTCATCAGGGCTTTCTCTTCCCTCAATTGTACTCCCACTTCCCCAGGCCTGCAAACCCCCTGCATGGTAACAGCAGATGCAAAGAAACGAAAGATACTCACTCTAGGAGGATGCCATTAATATCCTGGGTGAAGAACTTCTGTCTGCTCTCTCCCTCCGCAGCTCTGGCAGCCTGGTTCACGGCAGACAGGAACAGGCGTTAGCACCCTTGCCCTGCACGGCCCGCACTCACCCACAGGCCTAGACAACGCCAGATGACAAAACCCTCGCGCCGAGCCCTGCCCCGCTCAATCCTAATCCAGACTAAGTTCACCTATGACCACTGCATGCTCCAAAAGTGGCGCATCCAGCTCTCTTCACAGGCTGCTGCAGCATCTACGGACAGACAGTCCATTCTTCCCAGGACTTGACACAACAGTCATGTAAGAGGGTTGAGTCTTATGTGAAGAAAATCAGAGTCAAGGGACTCGTGAATCTGATTCAGCCAACGAGCGAGCTCCTCTGCCCGGCACTCTATCATCTAAACGGCGAGTTGTGTTTTCCATACCATCTACAGCACAAAACAATCAAGAACTTTAACAAACCTGCAATATTTGAAGGCCTTTATTCACCAAAATAATATTAGTAACAATGATAATGTGCTGCTTCAGCATTTAAAAACCATAATTCTTTGAAAATTCATAATCTATTTAGGGTATGTTATCACAAACTCTATTTATTACTCAGACCACTGGAATAACTAACCCACCTGACTACCTACTAACACAGATATAGCAGGCTGCTACGGTGCTGTGCTTCCCACGAGCACACAGTTGACAAGACTCTGGCTGGCCACCCTGGAGGCCCCTGAAGTCATCCCAGGAGGCGGCCAAGCCACCAAAAGCACAAGCGAGGAAAGCAGCATGTAGAGGTCTGGACCAGGGGTTCTTTACTTGGCTGCATATAGCTGGCAGCGTTCCGCATCCTAGATGCATCCCATCGGAATCTCCCGGGAAGGCCTGTGTTCCCTACAACAGGCCTCAGGATTAGGACTCTTTAAAATAACTCTGGTGACGAGCATGTAGAGGATCGAGAACCACTGACCTACACCCAAGAGGTTCCTGGTTCAAAGTCAGTTGCTCAGTCCTGTCTGACTCTTTGTGACCCCATGGACTGCAGCCCACCCAGCTCCTCTGTCCATGGGATTCTCCAGGCAAGAATACTGGAGTGGGCTGCCATTCCCTTCTCCAGGGGATCTTCCCGACCCAGGGATCGAACCTGGGTCTCCTGCATCACTGGCAGATTCTTTACCGTCTGAGCCACCAAGGAAGCTCCCTAGTCCAAAGGCTTTGGGCAAAATAAAACGTCAGGCTTGACATATAATAATGATGATAAACAGAGACAAGAAGGTGACTGTCTACAGTGAAGTGATCAATCCTGATCAAACTTTGGGAACACCTACCTTTCTCTAGCCCCACTGGCCTTCCCCTCACCGCATCCTCTGGGTCCTGTCCTGACTTCCTAGCTCTAACCTGTCTCCTCCACTAGCTCTTAGCTGCAGGCGCACTCCCAAGTTCCATCAAGAGACCTCTTCAGCCAACAGTGTCTCCCCCTCAGCTTCAAAATAACACATATACACAAAATAACAAACACAAACCTAAACCTCTATCCTTAGCTCTGGACCAGAACTATCAATTATCTCCCTGAATGAATGACCCTGGAGTATACAAATCAACTTGTCCAAAATCTAACCCACTCCTTTCTGCTCTTCCTCCCAAGTCCCTACTTCTAACAACAGCACCTCACCCTTCTTAAATCCTCTCACTTTTCTTTAGAACTCTTTGGGAGGCCTTCCCAAGCCTAGAATCAAACCCAAACTCCTCCACCTGGCAGTCAGGGCTATCCAGGACCTGGCCTCACAATCCTCTCCAGCCCCCACCTCCCACCATATACCAGGAGTCCCTGTTATCCAACACATTGCCCATTCTCAGCCCTGGGCTCTGGCTTACCAGAAGGCCATGTCATCCAAGAGGCTGGCCAAGCTTGCTGCTTCCAGTCCTTTCCCTATGGACCCCTAAGAGCCCCTCTTTCCCTTCCTCAAGTCTGGTGGTCCACTGGGCCATCCTGTTGGCCATCCAATCATGACAGCTTATTTCACCCTGCTCTGTCCCACAGCCCATTCTTTACATGGCTACCAGTCTGTTTATACAAGCTCATGGAGAACGTGAACTGAATCTTACTCATCAACATGTTTCCTACAGCGGCTCATCACCTAACAGCTACTGAATAAACGTCAGCTGAGTGGGCGATGAATGAACACACAAATGAACAGATTATCACTGCAAGGATGAAAACTAAGACCAAGAAAAGCTCAGTACCAGACAAAACTTGCAGAGGATATGAAAAAATTTATTTAGCTTGGCTAGGGGAGGGGCAGAGGCCGGAGATGGCTGGCAGAAAGGGAAGGAAGAGAGGGCGTCACTAACGTCACCCGTTATGTCTTATGCTGTCACAAAGTTTGGAATTCCCCGGTGGCACCTTTAATGTACTAGGATTGTGATTTCAGTTTGAGAGAAAACAAAATGGAGTCATTCTTTGAACTTAGAGAATGCTGGTTATAGGGCTTCTCAGGTGGCGCCAGGGGTAAAGAACCCACCTGCCAATGCGGGAGATGTGAGAGACATGGGTTCAATCCTTGGGTCAGGAAAATCCCCTGGAGGAGGGCACAGCAACCCACTCCAGTGTTCTTGCCTGGAGAATCACATGGCCAGAGGAGCCTGGCAGGTTACAGTCCATGGGTGCTGTGCATCAGGCCGCAGAGAGTCAGACACGACTGAGGTGACTTAGCACACTGCTAGTTATAAGATGCAGAAGCACCTTTACAGTAATCCAACCTAATTAACATGCACTTCAAATGTCTGTTTGTCAGACCCAACAACACCTCAGGCTTCCCATTTTTGTTTGTTTTGGGCCATAATGTGCGACTGGTGGGATCCTAGTTCCCTGACCAGGGACTGAACCCAGGCCCCTGACAGTGAAAGCAAGGAGTCCTAACCACTGAGCCGCAAGGGAATTCTCTCTAATCAAATTTTTCGATATTAGCCATTTCAGATGCTTTCTGGCTATATAATTTTTTTTTTTTTTCCTGATGCCTTCTGAATCATGCAAAACAGTATCTCTGAGGATCTGGCTTTATGCTGAAGTAGTCAAGGGCTGCATTTTTAAATAAATCTAAATAAATGAGCCACTGACTATGTAGTTGATAGTCTGCCAAGAAGAACTGAGATCCCTCAACCCTAATAAGAAACACCCTTGCCGGAGGCATTGTATGAATCAGTTAAATCAATCACTCCTAGGAAGACTAGCTAGGAAATGAAATAAAACCAGACAGCCAGATCGTGCTGATTTACAGTAGTTCCAATAGCCTTTTAATGAGCTCTTTATTCATTATAAGAAAAGCCACTTCTAGCCTTTCAGCACCTAGATCACAACTTTATATACTGTACCTGCTTTTGCTGAATAGAGTGAAATCTGACATGATTTTCTTTACAAAGACCAAATTGGTTTGTTTGTTTTTAGGTTGCACCGTAAGGCATGCAGGGTTTTAGTTCCCTGACCAGGGATCAAATCTGTGCCCCCTGTATTGGAAGTGCAAAGTCTTAACCACTGGATCACGTGGGAGGGCTCAAAGTTTTTTTTCTATCTTATTCTCTTTGAATCTGTGTCTCTCTAGTTTTGCAATGCAAGGGTTCTAACTGTACAAGGGAGTAAGCAGTGAGCAGGTAGAAGGGTGGGCAACATGTGTCTCCATTTCTTTTCTATTTTTAGGATCACTATCCTTTCCATTTTATGCTTAAATGAAGAGGAAACAGATATGGGTCATCTGCACGAAGCAGGGTAAGTAGCTGCCAAACTCTTATCAAGACAGTTACCTATCAAGGGGCAACGTTATCTCAACTTTCCAACCACCAAGACAAAAGACACAACCAACACATATTAGGAGAAGACAGACAGGGGGCAAGGCTGTCAGGTCAAAGCACTGGGGTCCCTGGGGCCCATAAATAGGCATAGCACATGGGAGTAAGAAGTGGAAAGTGAGCTAACAGGAGAAAACAGCAACAGTGCTGGAGTGCTCCCTCTCAGAATATCTCTTTCACTTATGTAAATTTTCAAATGTATTTTTTGAAGTTTTAAGAATAACATTTAGTTAGAAGACAAATCTTATTTTCGCTTCCAACAGCAAAATATTTTTCCCTGGGAGACTGACGCACATCACCTTAGAATCTGCTTCAGCACCATGGGGGACTGCAAACAGGACCACGGACTCCTCCCCTCCCAGGGCAGGTTGTCCCCATGGGAGGGGTCCTCTAGCTGGTGACTTGCTTTCCCAATACAGTGTGGCAGAAGGGATACAGTGCATACTACCTCCAAGGCTAGATCATGAGGGTCTTATGGCTTCCACCTTCACCCACTTAAGATAGTACCCTGAGACTGTCCTGCCCAGAATGAGAGACGGGAGGAGAGGCCCTGTGGTCCTGGCTGTCCCAACGCCCAGCCATCTCACCAGCTGAACGCAGCCCCGAAAGCCACCACGTCTGTGGGGGGGGTAGGGTGGGTACAGACACAGTAGAGACTATGCCCTCTAGGGCCGAGATTTAAAATCTCAACAATCACAAAAACAAAGCAAGGGGGAGAAAAAGAAAAAGAAGGGAATGAAAAATAGTGAGAAACACATAAACACTGTCGATGTTAGTGATATATATCAAGTTTAATTTAAATTAAAAAAAAAATAATGTCCAATTCAAGATCTAGGACAGGGCTTCTTATTAATGATCCAAAGATCCACACGTGACTTTTGAAAATTTGTGTAACTTTTGTGTACACAGGCATCTTTCCCTGGGAGGACACTCTGCCAGCAGACTCTCACAGTGGGGCCTGGGGATAGAGCACCTGCACACATGTGCAAAAGGCTCCAAGTGCCCCCAAGAGCTGAGGAGCCTTTAGGGTGGCATTAAGTAACTTTCTAAAACAAGCCTTCTTTGTCATGCAATCATTAAAAATAATGAGGGCTTTAGAATAATATTTATTAAGTGAAAAGAGCAGAAAACAATTATTCACAACTATAATTACAACTGCATAAAAACATATATACAGAGGCTAGAAAACAAAGTGAGTTGAAAATAGTTTTCAAAGTGGCAGTTTCCCAAGTTTCTTAATGCTGGCATAGGAGGGCCAGGTGATGACTGAAGTAACAGTTTCACATGTGAATATACATTCAAGCCAGTACAGTAACATCTCGTCACCACCTCCTCACCAGGGCCTGAGCCTACCTTACCTATGGGCCCCTGATCCCTCTCTCCATCATGCCTAAGAGATAACAGAGACTTGGCAATTCCTGAGGAAGGACAGCCTGCTCAGTGTCCACCTGATGAACTCCAGAAAGTAAGGTTTTCTCAAATCACGACCCAACGCTGTTCCACATGAAGCCACTTTGTTTCCACCAGACTTGTCCATCCTTCCCAAGAAAACGCCAATAATGAGTCTCAGTTATCAGACTAGGACACCACCCTCGGTGGAAGCAGGGACGCATCCCAGAGCCACTTTAACTTTTCTCTAAGGAATGACTGGCCTCTGCCACACACATCTGACTTGACTCAAGGCTTTCAGAAGCTACGGGATAATCTGATTACAAACCAGAAGATTGAAAAGAAGGGGTAATTTTTTTTTTTAACATGTATTCTGAGAGCAAGCACAGACCCTAAATCCTGACAGGGCATAATTCATTTAAATGGGTATATTCAAACAACACTGTGCACATTCCACAAGGATGAATAGAGCTCTGAATAAGACATCTGAAGTATTTCGCATGCCGTGTTCAAGTATTTTTTGCAAGTGAGAAAATCATTTGCAGAAGTGGTTCACATTTTATCCTGCCCTGGTCCTAGTGTATATGAGGACTAGTATACACAAGAGATTCTGAAACACTGAGAGTCCCTGGTTTAAAACTTAAGCTATAGAGTATAAGTGCCCCCAGGGTTGTCATAAGTCATGATGTCCAAGGTGAAATGGTATTTTAACTAAAATACACTACAACTAATGACCCGTGCTTGGCTTATCATCAGTATTCATGGATCACGGAATTTACAGTCCTTAGTGCTCTAGTACTAGGTCAACTCCCCATCCCCAGGGGGAAAACAGGAGGAATGTCCACTATTTTCCAAAGACTGTTACTGTTTTTAACGTGGGGCATGGACAGCACTTATGGTTCAGCCCTTCTTACTTATCAGAATTCCAGATTCCTATAATCACTACCTAACAATAAACCCAGTGGCAACTAAGCATATGCCCCACACTCAACATGTCTGCAAACTTCTGTGAATGTTCAAAACCTTCAGATTACTAAAGAGATGGATCTCTGCCTCAGCTGCCTGCTGCCCACATGCGTGTCTGTCACACAAAAGGAAAGATACTGACAGGCACAGAGGAGGAGAGAAAAATCTCTCCAGAAGAAAGTAGATTTTCCAGACGTGAAGGAATCACAAAAGGACAGGCAGAGCTGACCCTGTGCCCCTGCTTGGGATGGGAAGAAAGCCCAGAAAAGCAGACACTGGAAGCGCCCGTGACTAAGGGTTGCTCTGGGCCATGAGCTGTGGGGCGTTCGGGACCAGCAATGATCCGCCCGATCGCTTCCAGGAAAGCCCAGCCACTCCATGTCACCATACCTGAGCCAGCTCCTTAACGCGCTTCTCCAGGGGTGCAGGCAGGCCTTCGGGAAGGGAAGAGGGCTGCCTGAATTCCTGGTCCAGTCCCACCCCAAGGGAATCGCTTTCATCATCCATATCGCGGAAGGGGCTTCCTTCTGGAGACTCACTGAGCAGCTGCTCCAAGTCCAAATCCGTCAGCGAGTCCATGGCAGTGGCCGCCTGCAGCAAGTCGTTGTCAGAGGCGGAGCCGAAGAGCGAGAGCAAAGGGTCGGAGGCACCTTCCAATTCCCGCAAGCCCTGAGCTTCTGCTGACACCGCTATGGGCTTATGCTCTTCGTCCCTCTTTCTCTGAGCCTCTTTCTCCTTTTGGAATTTCTTCAGCATCTCTTTAACACTCAAAGCCCCAGAATACTTCTTTTTCTTCTTCTCCTTACTGGCATTGAGGGCTGTAAAGCTGCAAGTAAAAGGGAGAAGTCGGTTACTAAGATTGCAGGACTCCTCGCAAGGGAGATTTCCAGAGGGGCTTCAGCCCCGCTCCCAGCACAATGGTCTCCGGGAACCTCAGCCACAAGTCCACCCCGTCACTCCTCCTCCCTCCTCTTGGCACATGGAGCTCCTCCTTGGTGGGACCAAAGCTTGAGACTGAATACAGGTTAGCAAAACAGTAACACAAAATGCTAAACATCCGATGGGTTTGTTAAAATCACTGCCAGGCTGAAATAAAAGGTTGCAAAAACAGGAGGGGCAAGAAAGACATTTAAAGGGAGAAAGCAGGAGCAGCAGCAACTTGGAGGGCAGCTGGGATGAGACCAAGTGAGGCTGAGGAAGCAGGACCAGAGAAGACAAAGGGGACAGAGACAGGAGAACGGGGGCAGAGAAGGGTGCTCAGGAGGACAGGAGACGTCAGCAGTCACACAGTGACAGAGAGACCCGCCAACACGGACAGCGGGACAGAGCGCGCTCTGATGCCGACACACAGGGACGTGAGAGCCCCGACGAGGCCGCATGGCCGCGTGAGGCTGTGAGGAGGAGGGCGCATTGCCCGGCGGCCCTGACGATGCAGAGTCCTCCTAGCAAAGAAGCTGCTGCCTCTCACCCGGCTTTGGAAAACTTGGACTTTTTCGATTTCTTCTCCTTGTCATAAGTGTCATCTTTTTTCTTCTTCTTTATCTTCTCACCACCTTCCTTCAACTTCCGCTTCTGAGAATTAAAGACAAGGCACAGTTACACGGCTCCCCAGCTCTGGGAGCAAGTGCACTACGCAGCACTGGCCTTCTCCGCCCAGGGTACATCCTGAGAGCTGTCTTACTTCCTCCACGAACACACGGTTTCAGCTCAGTCCTTGGACCACAGACCCGCAGGTCAGGACAGCATTCCCACTGACAGCGGCTCCTAGGAAACCCGGGCCAGAGGCAACAGAGGCCCTTCTGCAGCCTGAACCATTTCTGGGGGCCCACCTCACATTTTAAACACCCAGGCAGAGATAGGCAGCTTTCAAAATAAGCTTATCTTAGGGCTTATTTTCGTTGGGGTGACAGTCCTGGGAACCAAAGTCCTCTAATGTCCACAGAAGAGACACAGTAAGCTGGTGCACACTTCCCTCACTCCACACCCATCACTGCCCTCGTCCCCACCCTGGGGCCACCTTGAGGAGCGAGTCCCCGCCGAGCCTGCTGGGACACAGGCATGGACACAATGACTGAGCCTCCAGGGTCACAGCACACGTGTGAGAAGGGAACCGCCAGCCTTGGCACAGCTGGTGCCTCTCCGCCACTCTCCTGAGCCATCCTACACCGGCACAGATTCGGGCAAGTCACCTACTGATCTCGTAAGGTCATGTCAAAAAGCACTTCTGAAATCCAAAGGCGAGCAATGTTCTAACCTTGGGAGATTTTTTCTTCTTTTCCTTAATGAAGTCATCCTCAGATTCTGACGCCTGTCTAAACTGCAGGGTTCCCGAGTTAATGTAAAATCCTCCATACTTTGTAGTCAAAGAAGCAGGAACAAGCTCATCGTACTGAAGGGGGAAAACAAACTTGGGTCAGCTCCAAGGTCAGTGCTATGTCCACAGGTGCAGAGTGCGTCCTGACAGAACGGATGTGACCCTGTCCCTCTGTCACACTTCAGACGGCATACTAAGGTATGCTTCAGGCCAGTCACCAAGGTCCAAGTTAGGAGGTGTTCTGCACAGACCTGATCACCATATTCAGAGAGGGAACCAAGGCCCAGATTAAGTCGTCACTCCCTTCAGAGCAGCTCTTTCCACTGAAAGGGCACACCCACTGACTCCACCCCCAGTTCCAGGCACTTCAGTAGGTGCCTAGGGGCCGCGGTCCTGGCGTCATTAAGTACTCACCGCCTCAGAGTTATCAATGAAGGAATCGGATTCATCATAACCATAACCCATATCAATCAAGTCCTGTATTCGGTCTTTTCTACGTTTCTTTCCACCCTAAAATTTAAAATACATCACATGCTTGTTTTTATACTTGTGATAGGAACATACAACACAAGATCTAAACTTTAAACAAATTTTTAGGCCCAGGGTCACAGGACTTTTTTGTTTTTAATACACAGAATTAATTGTTGCCTTGAACTCCAACAGCTAATGACTAAGGGTTATAAAACACTGGACCAGTCTCTATCACACATCCCCCAAAACTGTGTTCCCTGAAGACCTTTCAAAATTGGACAGATTTGTAAATGCGTAAAGTGGCCTAAGACTGAAGAAGGAACTAAATGGCCTCACATGCCTTGCATCAAAACATTTATTTTCAGGACAAATTCTAAGGGTAAAAGCCTCCTTATGTTTATTCATCCATTTAGCTCCACATGTGTTCCTGCCATATGCACTTTCTGCACCTTAATGCATTTGTTTAATAACTTCATTCTGCTCTCTCCAAGCTCTATATTCGTTTCACATTAGTGTTGATTAGATAAACCACTAAAGGAATATGAAAATGTCTGAAAACCTCTCCCACCCAACAAGGTTGTTCTGTTGCCCAAGAGAGAAATCTTACATATTTTTCTTCAAATTTCCTAGCAAGGGCCTCCACTTTATGCCTTTCCTTTTCTTCATCATTGAAAGGATCCAAGAGATCTTTCTTCTGTAAAGAGACCATTCCACAAAAATAAGTCACAAAAAAATTCCCACAAAGCTATTCATTGTACCTTCATTGATTCCACACCGATAAACTATATAATAAAAGCAACTTTTTCAGAAAAGACAAGGTAAAATACATATTACCTTCCCATCCATGTTTACCTTACTTGTTTAAGAAAGCAAAATTTCAATTCATGAGACTCAACAGAACTTGATTCAGTTCATTTCAGTTCAGTCGCTCAGTCATAGTCACGTCTGACTCTTTGTGACCCCATGAATCACAGCACACCAGGTCTCCATGTCCATCACCAACTCTCGGAGTCCACCCAAACCCATGTCCATCGAGTTCGGTGATGCCATCCAGCCATCTCATCCTGTCATCCCCTTCTCCTCCTGCCCCCAATCCTTCCCAGCATTAGGGTCTCTTCCAATGAGAACTTGATTAAATACCTACAATCGCCCACTGAAGTACTAGGTCCTACAGTGCTCCAAATATGGCAAAAGGAGTTTAGTTGGGGATGCTCACCCCCATGTAAAACTGTGTTCCAAAATAACTGGTTTCCTCTGTAATACTAAAAATTATTTTGTGCTTTTAAAAACATTATTCTAAGAAAAGGTCCAAAGGCTTCAACCAGACTTGCAAAGCAACCAGTGGCTCAGAAAGGTTAAGAACCCACTGAGCACAGAACAAGCTCCTGACAGCTATTCAATCTTACCGGTTAGAAGAGTGGTATGAACTTATTCTTCTCTCAGTGCTATCAATAGTCAAACCGAAGTTCGTGCCATTACTTTTCCTTGGAAGCCTATCTTGAAGGATCAATAATCTCCCTTTCCTCCCAATCTCAATACTATCTCCAGATATTTTCAAGTAGTCTTCCAAAGTTTGTACTCCATAAACCTTTCTATTTTTCCTCAAATTTTCCAGAGTTGGACCTTAAGCTTCCATGGCAAGGAATCTTAATTTTAATAAAAGACTTCTGTATCAAAATACACTGAAGACTTTGGAGTCCAAAAACACTAAGACTGGACTTTTACTTTTTCTACAATGATCACATATAACCTAAGTGGTTCAAATAATTTTAAGAAACCCCACTCATCTGGAGCAGTAATGGATTTAATGTTTACTCCTTAACGACCTGCAAACAGCAATCATCCACGATTTCCTGAATGCGTGAAGGTCTGCCTCTGTCTGAACACAGCATCTGGAATGTAAGCTCCTCTCTGTTCAAGCCCTTCAGGGCCTGCATTTGTACCAGACTTAACAAGTACCACACTGTGACTCCTGTGACTTGTATAGGTGTAATCCTCCTGAAACATCTAGGAGAGTGCAAAGTTCCTTCGAGGTTGGGACAGCAGCCTCCCCACCTTTACTCAGTCCTCAGCATTCCAGCACAGCGCCTTCACATTCTAAGACACACGTGTTAAGTGAGTTAGCATAAATGTGTCAGATTACACTGTGCTTTGAACACTGCAGAGCAGACAGGGTCATTTAGGAGTTCTGAACCTGAAGCCAGAAGCGAATCCCCTGAAATCGGATCTGAAGTTCTCTGTGTAAGTTCCACGCATTTTTCTGCAATTGAGGAGGGCATCTGAACCCCACAAAAGGTGAAATCAGAGCACTGGAGTTCTGATCTCAGTTGACCTACTGATTTAGTATGAGCCCATAAATAAATACTTTAACCAATTCCTGCTACTTTCTCTTCCTCTCAAGGAAGAGGATACTGTTCCTACTTTGGAGAAGAGTTGATGAATGGATATGAAGTTACTTTTTCTCAGTCTACCCACTGGCCCTCATACAACCTGGCACAGACTGAAATGGCTTTCATTCATTCAATCAGATCTTTATTAAGGAAACACATTTTTATCTAAAAAAAGTGGGTAGTCCTTCGGACCAAAGGCACCCCAAAGAGCACAACCACAGGTCAGACTGAAGGAACATGGCGTGGAGGAGTCAGGCACCTGCATCATCTCTTCAACCTGATAGATACTGTGAGCCATGCCCGCCCAACCTCCACGTCCCTGGAGCCCGTCTAGAGACGGGAACGCCGCCAGCGCAGGACCCTGCTCACCTTTCCCACAGAGGCTGGCAGAGCACACAGGCTTATAGTAGGCACTTAAAATAAATGCTCCTGACCCAGCTCCTACTCAAACTGCACGGTTCCACTGACATGAAATACAGAAACATGCAAACTGATCTCAGCTATTAGAAATCAGGACAGTTGTCACCTTTGAGGGCTGAGGTAATATTCTGGGAGGGAAGAAGGGGGGTTTCTATTAGCCCCAAAAATGTTGCATTTTGTAATCTAGGTGCAGGTTACAGGAGTGTTTGTGGAAAATCCATCAAGTTATGTATTTATCACATGTGCACTTTCATTATGCACATAATTCAAAGTTTATTAAAAAAAAAACTGTACAATGTTAATGAATTGCCAAAACATCAGTAATAACTAAAGCTGGGTAATGGGTAAATGGGGGCTTATTATATTATTCCTTCCACACTATACATGACAAAACCCACAAAAATAGGTTTCTATCCATCCAAGTAAAGAAACTATCCAGAATATTACTATGCTTAGAAAAGATGAGCAATCTGTGTCTTTTTTTGTCTGCCCTTGTATTAGGCACAATAAGATTCCCTTGGAAAAGAGAAATGCCCAGCATGAAATTCCAGGTCTAGAAAAGGCAGGGGCTGGTCACACTAAGATGCAACATTTATAGCTTTGGCATGAAAAAATCTGGTGTTTATTTGTATTAATTAGCCATAATACAAATTAGCCTTGGCTGTGTCACATATTTTCTCTAGCATAAATGAGAAAAATGATTCTAGAAAGAATTCTAACCCAGAGGCAAAACTGGCAGACCATGAGCTTACTTTGTTGGGGAGGCCAAAGCCTCTGTATGCTGCTTCCACCCTCCGGAGCCCTACTGACACACACTACCCTGAGCATTAGATCTGCAGAGCGAGTTGGGGCCACAGTGTACCTTGTCTGCGGGCTGAAGTCCTTTCACCTTCCCTCGTAAGTTCTTCACCAGCTCTGGGTAGAAGAACTCTGGGCAACGTTTGTGATCCGGCTCAAAGAGGGTGAGTGTGATTCGAACAGCAGCCGCGGCTGGCTCCGAGTCCTGATGCTGCTCTGCTCCCCCAACTTCCTCTTTCCGGGATTTCTTCAAAAACGCAGGATTCAAAGAACCTGGGAGAGAGGTGAACTGGACCCTGTGGGGCTCCGACATGGCTACCAACAAGTCTTAGCGGGTGTCACTGCATGGCTTCTGTTAACATTGAAAACAAGAGCCAGGTCAAACCAAGATGATAAAAATGGTGATTTTTCCTGTTCAGTTATACACATTTAAATTAAAAAAAAAAATTCACTGTCAAGAATCATCGTTAAATTTCCCCTAATTATTGTTTACTGCTTTTTTCTGCCTAAATACTATTTACTTTAAATATAAAAAACTTCATATAGATATGAAAAACATTCCAAATCCTATACTCAGAGATAATCACTGTTTAGCATACTTCCAGTCTTTTTGTCCCATGCATATTCACTAGATCCTTGACACTTAAGAGAACCCATGCTGATACAGCCTTAAAGAATCCTCAGAACTGCAAAGGAACGCAGAGAAAACTGGTTTTCATTTAACTTATCCAATATACTTTTTTTTAAACTTCAGACTGAGAATAACCTCTTTCTTAAAACCTCTTTATTTTCAGCACCAGCAGTTTACTTTCATGTGGGGCCATTCTTCAAAATGACAAGGTTTTCATCAGTTCATAGAAGCTCTGCCTGCCCCAGGATAAGTTTAAGACCACTGTTTCAGGAGCAGTGTGGCTGGACTCACTTCCTCATACCAGTCTTCCTCATAACACCCAAACTTGGGCCTCAGCAAAGTGACAAAATATCACAAGCCAAAGACCTTCCAGGGGCTTTCCCCAGTGGCACTAGTGGTAAAGAATCCGCCTGCTGATGCAAGATATGCAGTTTGATCCCTGAGTAGGGAAGATCCCTTGGAGAAGGAAATGACAACCCACTCCAGTATCCTTGGCTGGAAAATCCCATGGACAGAGGAACCTGGCAGGCCACAATCCATGAGGTCACAAAGAGTCAGAACGACTGAGCATGCACACAATATCCATATACATTATTGTGACCATAAAATTGTGACCTATAAAACCAGCTAAAGGAATAAAATATCTAAAAATGAAGAGTTAAAATAATTCTAATTAGGAAGAAAAGCAACTGGCAGCAAAACAGGTTATTTTTTGGCAGCAAAAACCATCGTGCACTAAGATGTCAAAAAAATTCCCCTAAAAGAAACTTCAAGGCCCCCACGACATCTGTGATGCATTGGATTATAGAAACAAATCCAAGGTGAAGCCATAAAGATACCCACTCATAAAAGCAAGCAAAGTCCCACCATATGAAGAGAATCTGAACATTAACCAATGAAGGATGTAAAAAGGTCAACTTAGAAGTGGTAACTAGGTCCCTGCCTGACCAGTAGGTAATTTAAAAATGTAACCTTATCTTGACCCAAATTTTAGATAGTATGACCTCAGTCAACCTAACGGTAAAAAAATGCATCCCGTGGTTGTTAAGTGATTTTGTAGGCCTGAGAATTATAGAGATAAGACTAGAAAATAAAGTAAAATCAAACCTATAAATACTAACACTTAAATTTTGTATTAAGTTTCATAGTCAATGTGATAATTGCTGTTGCTTGTTAGTATTTCAAACATTTAAGAGAATCAGACATATTAATGACATTAAAATTGCAATTTTAATTTGAAATCCTTAGAAAAATATAAAATTGAAAGTGTGCTTTTAAAAGACCTGACTTACATCTATAAAAGTTTATTAGACTTACAAGAGTTAAGTCTTGGAAAGATTTAACTTTAGGTTTATGAGTTCACTGTTTTAGAAGTTTTAGGTACTTGGGAGAACAAGCATAAAGAACTTTAAATGCAGTTTAAAACACTCAAAGAAATTTAATTTTTTTAAAAGTTCATTGTTTATGAGAATTTAACCTATTAAACTTGAACTGTGGTGGAGAAGACTCTTGGGAGTCCCTTGGATTGCAAGATCCAACCAGTCCATCCTAAAGGAAATCAGTCCTGGGTGTTCACTGGAAGGACTGATGTTGAAGCTGACCCTGATGCTAGGAAAGATTGAAGGCAGGAGGAGAAGGGGATGACAGAGAATGAGATGGTTGGATGGCATCACCGACTCAATGGACATGACTTTGGGTAAACTCCGGAGTTGGTGATGGACAGGGAGGCCTGGTGTGCTGCGGTTCATGGGGTCACAAAGAGTCGGACATGACTGAACTGAACTGAATCTATTAAACTGGTGCTTTAATTGAAACTTTGTCAAAAATCAAATTTTTTTTCAAATAATTGAAAAATCTAAAATGTTTATATTTATGTATACATTCTTAGATTTACAAACAAGATTTGTTGAAAAAGCTTAAAAGGCTTAAGAAAGATTAAACATTTAAATACTCAATTTTAACGAGTTGACTCTTAATTCTAAATAAAAGCACAGTATTCTACAAACGAAAGCACCCCTCTTAAAAAACCTCAACCCAGGTTATCCAAGAAATTCAAGCCTCCTTTTGCATCCCAGATTATTTCAAGGTATGGTAATTTTTGTTGCTTCTATATACCCTCTCAATCATATTTTCAAACTGATTATTGGTGAAATGTAGAAAAACCCATCGAATATTGTGTGCTAATTTTGTAATTAGTCTCGTCAATGAATTCCTAGCTATTTTAATGGTTTTCCCTTAACTCTGTTTTTCAAAATAGGCTGTCCTGTCCTGTTACAGCGGAGAAGGTGATGGCACCCCACTGCAGTACTCTTGCCTGGAAAATCCCATGGACGGGTGAGCCTGGTGGGCTGCAGGTCAAGGGGTCGCTAAGAGTCGGACATGACTGAATAAACTCACTTTCACGCACTGGAGAAGGAAATGCCAACCCACTCCAGTGTTCTTGCCTGGAGAATCCCAGGGATGGGGGAGCCTGGTGGGCTGCCGTCTACGGAGTCGCACAGAGTCGGACACGACTGAAGCGACTTAGCAGCAGCAGCATCCTATTACAGAAATGAGAATTTTGTCTCCTCCTTTCTGAAAAATAATGTTCTATTTTTGTTTCATGTCTTATTGCATTGGCTATAACTACCAAGATAATATTAGACAATATATTTACTCATTACCATGTTCCCGGTTCTATCGCAAATGTCCTTAGGATCCAGTGTGATACTGTCGTACGATTCATAAATTTTACTAAGTCATTAAAAGGTATCCTTTAATTCCTCAAAAATTAAGAGTTCTTAAACCAGGAAGATGTGGTCAATTTTCTTATTTCCTGGAAACTTGAATATGCTTTAAAAAACGATCAGTCTGGTCTATAAAACAACATGAAATAGTTAACAGTGAATGACAGCTCCTGAAACTAGCTGACGGTACTTCGGGGAAGCTGAACGCAAAGAGAAACCAGGCCACAGATGAGCCAGTTCTCGAAAAAGCCCCTCTTACAACCAATTTACCTTTGGGAGACAGCGTGTAGACGTGCCACTTTTTTTTTTTTTTTTTTTTTGAGCATAGGATGGCTCAATAAAAGTCCGGTTCTAAGTTAAGTCAACATCGGCGTTGGATTCTTTGGGTTCTACAACTAGAACTGGGGATCTTAAAATATTTTTATTTTCTACCTGGGCTGTCGAGCAGACGTTGTGCTCACCTGCTGTCCCCAGTTCCCCATTGAACGGCTTAGTCTTAACGCACTGATAACCTACGCATTAGCATCTGCCTTCCTGCTGTCAAAAAAAAGCCTGCTCCCAACTTCCCCCCAAAGTGTCAAACTACAACAAGGCTGACGTGCGAGCCCGGACCCGACAAAGACACGCACCTTTGTCCCCGGCGCGACGCAGCCTACGGCCCCGTGGGTCGCTTTCGTGCCCCTCGCGGCCGTCTTCATGCCGGCCCGGGAGCCCGGGCGGCGGCGCCGCTAGCGGCCGGCCCCCGAGCCATGCCTCCCGGAGGGCAGCCGGCCCGCGCCGCGGCCCATGGCCGGGTCCCCGCGCACCCGGGGTAGTGAGCTGAGCGAGGGGGGGTCGGTTCGCCGGCTCTGCCGGCCCAGGAGGAAGCGGAGAGACGCCGGCTCCACGTCGGCCGGGCAACTCGGAACCTCGCGGCGGGCAGCGCTGCGCCCCGGAGAGAACTTGCGGCGCGGAAGCAGGCTCGGAGCGGCTCCCGCTGGACGCCGGCCGTTAGAGAGTGCTCCCCGAAGGACCAGTCCGTCCCCCGGGGGCGACCACGCAGAGCCCACCGGGCGCGGGGCCCCGGGCGCGGGCGGAACGCTGGCTTCCAGGCCGCGCCGAAGTCCGTCAAGGCAGCTACCGGCGCGCCTACGCGGCCGGCCCCAGGGCCCGCGCCGGACTAACGGCCGTAACGGAAGTGCTGTCGGGGCGGGCGCTGGAGGCCAGGGCCCGGGGGCGGGGCGGGCCGCACGGCCGGCTCCCTAGCTCGTTCCGCCGGCCGCACCGTCGTCGCCGCCGCCGCCGCCTCAGACCGCGGCGCTTCGTTGTCACGAGCCGGAGGGAGGGGGAAGGAGCCGGGAGTCCAGGAGATCCGGCGCGCGGAGACCGCGGTGCCCGGGTCACGTGCCGCTCGGCCAGCCAATAAGCCCCTACGGGCGCGGTGACGTCAGAGCAGCGGCGTGGCCAGGGGGGACGGCCGGCCCCCATCACGTGGGCTGCCTCACTCCAATGGGCGGCGCCGGAGCGACCTGATGTTCCCGACCGCCCGTGCGTCGGCGGTGGTTGGGTGGTAAGATGGCGGCTGTGAGTCTGCGGCTCGGCGATTTGGTGTGGTGAGTCCGGGCGGCCGGGGCCAAGAGCGGTGCGCCGAGGAGCTGCCTCCCCGGGCGTGGGGTGTGTGGCCTGCCCCGAGGCGGCCTTTCTACGCGCTCCAGGTCGTGGAGAAAGGGCGATACGAGGTGCCGGCGCTGGGAGTGAAGCCGGGCGGAAGGGGCAGCCTGGCCCAGGGGGACTGAGGCCGAGGGTGGCCGCGGTGGGCCCAGCTCCGAGCACCGACGCCGCCCGGGGAGAGCAGCGCTCCGGACCCGGACGCGTGGCGGCCCACTGTGAGGAGAGTGTCCGGCGCCGCGCGGCTTCCACGGACGCCCGGTTCCTCGCCCCGGGTCTGGGCTGGGGGGCTCCCAGGAAGAGCAAGAGAGCCGGGGCCATCTCGTCTGGGCAAAGCCCTTCGACACCCGCGTTGCGCGACGAAACCCACCTGTGCGGGCGGCTCGGCCCGGGGGTGTCGAAAGCGGACTGCCGGCGCTGCGCTTTGAAGAAATGGAGGGGACACTTCTCCATTACAGGCGAAAGCTTGGCAGTGACCGGTGCCTCTCGTTGTCGGCTTCTGTGTCCCGGACAACCGCCCGGACCGAGACGGGACTGTCGCCGCCTCCCTCGAGCTGCGCAGCTCGTCTCTTCGACCCGGAGGAAGGGCTTCCCTTAGCGTTTTGTCAAAGCCAGGCTGGTGAATTAAACCAGACTTTGTGAAGGGGAAGTCTTGTGTTTACAGAGCGAGCTGCCCCCTACTCCCGTCACGTCACGGGCAGGCTCTAGACAAACGACTCTCGTTGGTTTTGTTTTGTCTTTTCTGTATTCCTCGTCGCCAGAAGGATGCACCTTTCTGGCGCACCGAAGTCTTCGAATTTTTTATTTTATTTTTTTGCATTGCGTTTCTGAGGAATTTGGGCATCTTGGGCCCAGCTGTGGAAGCCACGTTTAAGAATTCCTTGTTGCCAGCTTTTAGTCTGGCAGTGGAGGGTGAAGGTGGATATTTAGGAAAATAAATTGCATGTTGAGTGTGTTGAAGGAGCTGGAGTTGCTTTTCCAGGGCAAATGCTGACTCTCTGTGTTTTCTCTAGGGGGAAACTCGGCCGGTATCCTCCTTGGCCGGGAAAGGTGAGTGTCTTGCTACTGAAGGAAGAACGTCTGAAGTTGGCTTTGAGAAGGGGGAGCATGTAAGATGGAATTCCCCACAGACTCTAGCATTGAGTTAAACTGGGCTTATTCAAATAACACACGGGTTTTTTGTTTTTCTTTTTTTTGTCTTTAGTATCAGTTTATTTAGAAAAGGCAGTATACATAAACCAGATCTTTTAATCTGCAGTGAATTGTTATTTCTTGACTCAGAAGTGGTTTTGAATAAGGTTTTTTAATCCTGAAAATCCATTATGACTTGAATTTAGCTTTGCATAAATCGAACAAAAGGAGAAGAAGATGAACTTTTTTGGAAGAAAAAAATCTAAATGTAGATTAGTGAAAAGTCAAAGTATTTTTGTCCCAACTAAGTTTAAATCTTCCATTTTACCATATGTGCTGCTCCAGTGCGTCTTTGCAGAAGTTGGCATTCCACATTTTGCATGAGGCGATCCTTCATAGCTTTCCAAATGTTCTGTTTTTATATTCTTGCTCAGAGCCCAGGAAATGTCTTTAGACTGTGTCTTTGCAATATGGCATTTGCAGTGCCTTATTTATTCATTACTGTTGTTGTCACCTGTCTCAACTCTTGTACAAAAGAATTTTCAGGAGTGTCCTGTATGTTTCTTCAGTGACGACAGGGCCACATTACAGGAGTAATACTTTTAAAACAAGGCCATTTTAATTAAAGGGATATTGTATCTACCGAACACTATAGATGATAATAGATGATAGGAACTCCTGGAATATTTGCACATTTCCACGTATCTCAATAGAAAAGCACCAGGTTTGAACATAAACTAGGCCCTGTGTTTAGTTTCGTTTTTTTAAGACATATTTCTTTTATTTCATGTTTTTTCTTACCAACTTATCACTGTGGAAAATAAACCTTTTTTGTTTTCCTCTTTCATCCTCTAGATTGTTAACCCGCCCAAGGACTTAAAGAAACCACGTGGGAAGAAATGCTTCTTTGTAAAGTTTTTTGGAACAGAAGATCAGTGAGTAGTGCTCACTAAGAGTTTCACTTTCCCTATGTTTGGGAGTTGCCCTGGGTTGAAGCTGCTTTGTGAATATTCTAATTCGGTCTCCTAATTCAGTCTTATCATGGTCTATAAAAATGGCATATCCTTCTGGTTTCTGCCAAAATAAAAGGTGTTATTTTTCTCTCCCAGACATCAGTTGAGAAATAGGGCGATGCCTTCTAGATATGATCACCTCATTGAGATAGGTTCTCCCACCTCTTTACTCAACCCCTCTCCCCTCCAGGCAGATCCTTTGTTTTTGTTTGGTTCTCTTTTAATGGCTGTTTATGATTGTGGTTCGGGCAGGAGTTATACAGTGAAAGCTAAAATTTCTTTTGTCTTATAAAAGTAGTTGTTTAGCCTTGTTCTTGTAAAACTAGATGATTTGATCGAGCGTTGTAACAGTAAAGCTTTTTAACCAGATCTGTTCTAGAGTTGAAATCAGGATTGTTAATTTGAGATTCTTTGATAGGCCGTATAATAAATCGCAGCAAAGGGAGGAATGTGTACTCATGTTTCCAGTGACTTGTTTAGCTTTCTCATCACTCCATCAAGTTGATTGTCTGGTTCTAGCTAGATGGTTTAATTTCTTTAAGTAATTGTGTTTGTATTTGTGATTCTTACAGGAAAATGCAGCTTTGGGTTTGAAAAATGTATGCTTGTAGAAAGTGATGTATAACATTCCATAGGAAAATCTCTTATAAATGATATTCTTTGCTAGCAGATTTTTGCATCAGAGTGCTCATCCTGGTTTAGAGTTTGCATAGCATGTCTGCATTCACCATACACACATGTACCGACATACCCAGCCCCAGTGCTTGTCTCAGACCAGCCTAGCAGCCTTTTGGTGGCAATGGAGTCACTGGCCCAGAGCTGTGAGAGTCAGAGACAGTCTGGAAGAGGGGATGTTCTGCTAATGCTGTGCACATCACAAGAAAGATCATCTGGATGCATAAAACAAGGACTGAATGCGCAGCCAGACACCAAAGAGAACTTCTAGGAAAGCAAACGCTGTGGTTCCTGTCTTCTGGGAACTGAGGTGACAAGATATAGACACTTCAGATGGGACCAAGTGTATGAGGAGCAGAATTATTAAAGGATTCCAGAACAAGGAGAAATCAAGAACAGCAAGGAGAAATTTGAACGGGGTCAAAGGAGTCTTCTTGAAGAGACAGGATTTGTATCAAACTCTGGAGGATGGGTAGAATTTGGAGAGGAATAGTAGGGGCATTCCAGACAGTGAGGATACCGTAAACCACTGGGAGATAAGTTGAACGTGTGGACAAAGAAAGCCTTCCTCCCAGAGGTAAAGAACCTGTGTTTGAGGAGAGCAGGGCAATATTGTTGGCCTACCTTGGTTAGCTAAATGAAGAAGTCACCAGTCTGGAACACAAATGGGAACTCATAGAAAGTGGAGAGTTAAACAGCTTTCAGGGGACCTGAAAGCCATTGTGTTTTTATGATAATTTTTAACATGCTGGAAGTCTAGAGGAATAAACTGTCCCTGTGTGTAAGAAATACTACAAATAGGACACAGAAAATTGAAGCGGACTGTATCTCAGCACTCAGCCAGGCAGACGATTGAAGCCAGTGAAAAGGATGTGCTTTCTGGACACAAAAATAGCGTGTTAGTGATGGTGGCGATGTTATGAAGTTTCTTGAGGAGACTCTTAAGCAAACAGATACACAGCAGTGGCTAGATACAGTATCTTTAGCCTCTTTAGCCTTCTAAACTTCCTTGATACTGTTCTTCATAAAAAGCCATTAAGTTACGAGGGGGGTAACATGTTAACTTTTTGTAACTAAGCAGTTGTCTTAGTGAAAGGAAACAAAAGGAAAGGAGCTCCAGCACTTCTCTAACCAGAGAAGAGTTCTTAGTAGTCAGCATTGAGTCAGAGTTTAGAATCTTTGTATCTTCTGAAGGGGAAATCTCCAGATTGTTTCTTAGTAGCAGATTACTTTGGGGACAGAGCTCTGGATTGTTACTGGCCTGATGTATATTCAGATACCAGTTTCACCTGCTCTGTGATTTGGGCCGTTTGACTTTTTTAAGCCTCTGGGTCCTTGTCCACATGTGGGAACAACACTCTACCCGGCAGTTATGAGAAAGTAGCATCATTTACTCATTGTATTAGTTGGCATACAGCAGGTTTTCAACAAGCATTGGGTTAGGGTTAGATCTGTTACAAAAAAAAAAAAAAAAAATAGTTGATGAGAAGCAGGTGGCTTAATAAAGAAAATAGGAGAGAGAAAGAAACGGACCCTGCCCATGGTAGGGTAGGGTGTGGAGGATCTGTGTTTGAGAAGAGAGTGGTCTGAGAGCTGGAGATTCCTAAGAATGTCAGCCAGGTTTGCTCCTTTGACCTTCAAGCCTTTGAACACAAAATGATACATTGTGCCACCTTTTTTTGTTTGGCTGATGTTTTATTTTTGTTTGGCTGATGTTTTATTTTTGTTATTCTTTGTTTCCTATTTTTAAATTGTTTCACCTTTATGAAAAAAACTACATTGTTCCTAACCAGGGGTACTATGTGCTGTCTAGTCTGTCCTCCTGATGGAATCTGACGGAATTAACATTGGGAAAGGGGACTAAGTCAGGTGAAAGAGAGACCTCTTTAATGTGAAAAAGCAAAAACTGAGGAAAGAACATGAGCAGAATTGATGAAATAATTGACCTTAAGGAGATAAACACTGACTTGATTATAAATCCTCAGGTGTTTGACAAAGGGCACCGTGAGTAGAATAAACATTGTGTGACCGTGTTTAGGAGGGCTGTGTTTAGGACTGTGTGTAAGGAGGGCTGTGTGAGATATAGTTCAGACAGGATATGCAAGTGGATTTTAGGATTGAGAACTGCTTTGTGACAGACAGAGCTGTGAGTGGCTATGGCAGAAGCCAGACTCTACCTCCCCTTAACGCCTGCTCCTGGCACATCCTAGAGGCTCTGTTGGTCACAGGGTCCTGATCTCAGTGGACATGTTCCTACCTTTTAGAAACCTGATTTTTTTTCTATTCTTCCCTTCCAAAACATCTAGAAAATTTTGTTGCTCTCCCACTGAAAGAGAGAACCAAGAAGAGAGGATCCGGGAGTGATGTCACCAGGATGGCGACAGAGTTCATCCCTGACTTTGCTCCCCCTCACAAAAAGGAAGAGAGGATTAGACCTTCCCAGCCAGCCTCCCCTGTGATGGGAAGGACTTAACAAGATGGCCCGGTTGAGCTCTCTGAGCCTGGGTGACTACATGGGAACTGCCCACAGTCCTTTTCTATTTAATGAAAATATAGAGGGGAGGATACCGCCACCACGGGACCATAGCCCAAGACTAAATATCTGGTGCGCGAGGGCCCACTTTGAACAGGCGGTTGCCATCAGGAGGAACTGAGCTCGGGGTTCTAAAGTTTCTTCAGTGGCCAGGGATGGCGGAATGGAGGGAGTTCATTCAGTTTGCAGGTGTGCGAAGCCCACAGAAAACAAACCAGTTCAAAGAATACTGTGGGCAAACGATGTGTAAATCCGTAACAGCTACTTCAGAGTTTGTATAGCAGTCTTCACATCTGATCCTCACAATAACCCTTTCAGAAAACAAGGCAGTTGTTCCGGTTCTTATTTTTCAACAGATACAGACACTGAGAGGCAGGAAACTTGAGGACTTAAGTGATAATATGTCCAAGGTCCCAGCCTGAGATTCTTTTTACATCAAGCCAGATATAAGGCGGGACAGGCTGGTTGTGAGGTGTCTAAGTAAGTGCTGAAATATCAGTAACTTCTAGAAAAATCTGCCTCTAATTAGAGGCACGGCAGGTTAGACCCACCTGAGCATCCCCCACTTTCCCTGCCTCCAACACCATGTAATGGTTGGAGGATTAAGACAGGCCGGGAGTGAGAGCCACTGCTCCAGTGTTTGAACTGAGCCAGCAGTGTCCTTCTGCCAGAGCTGGACAGCCGCGATCCTCGAGAGCGCTGGCAGCGGCTCCTGCCCTTCAGGTGAGACACCCTCCGCAGCTGCGGCAGGGCGCCCCGGGGGCAAGGGTCAGGCCCCTCGTAGAGACCAGTGAGGAAAGCAGTGGGTGGCCGTGGCGGTGCAGCTTGAGAGCCTCATCCAGCCCTGGGGATTGTTGTCAAGTTTCGGAAACAAAAATTTTCTGTATGTTATAGGCAAGTCTTTGTTGACATTTGTATGATAGTCGCTGCTTATAATTAACTGAAATTATTAAACTGTTAACTGTTTTGTGACCTTTTTGGTCTTTTGATTTGCATTTGGGGAGTGTGTCTCGATTTCTGAATAGTTTAGACTTGGACCTGTAACACCTCGGTAATCCTCAGTCTCTGTGACTGGTTTAAGCTGGAGGGAGGGGGGTCTGAGAGTTATTTACTAAGTACTTCTCACCAAATCCAGATGGAGGGCAAACATACCTCTCTGACCATGTCCTTGTTCTCACCTGTGGCCTATGCCTGGATGCCCTCTCCCCCCCAGGTCACTGTTTCCGAGAGTCTGAGACACATATGTGGGGGTGTGAGATCTTTCATAGACTGGTTTCTTCACTATGATATCTATATAGTCTAGTTTTAATTAAGAGGAAGGCTGGTCAGAATTATGAAAGTGTTTGAAAATGTGAGGTTTTTTTTTAATGTTTGTTTATTTTTGGCTATGCTGGGTCTTTGTTGCTGTGCAGGCTTTTCTATGGTTGAGGTGCGAGGGCTTCTCACTGTGGTAGCTTTTCTTGTTGCCAAGACTTCAGTAGTTGTGACACACGGGCTTTGCTGTTCCACAGCATGTGGCCAGGGATTGAACCCGTGTCTCCTACATTGGCAGGAGGATTCTTTACCACTGAGACACCAGAGAAGCCTGAAAATGTGAGATTTTTACATTCATTTTGAGTGTATAATCAGAGGGTGGCTTAGGGGAAGGGTTCTGTTCCCAAACGAGAAGTATTTGTAGGAGGTGTATCAGATTACCGGGGTAAGTTTGCTCTTGGCTGTGTCACAGGTGCAGTTACACTGGCAGCCAGGCAGCAGCTGCCCACCTGAACAGACCTACACAAGGAAGTCATGGGGGAGAGCCCCTTCTCAGTAGAGATAGCTCATGTGCTACAGCACGGGCCCTTGTTATTGATTTGTTGAGGGATTTTTTTTTTTTAATTTCATTTATGCAGATTTTTAATATTTATTTATTCATTTGGCTGTGCCAGATCTTTGTTGTGGGATCTTAGTTCCCCCACCAGGGATCAAACCCGGGCCCCGCATTGAGAGTGCACAGTCTTAGCCTCCGGACCGCCAGGGAAGTCCCTGATATGTTGTTTTTTAAGACTAATAGATACTTAGGGCTTCCGCCCAAATCAAGCTTTAAACCGTTGAGGCAGTTCCATTCCTCCTCTTCCCCTCAAGTCTCTGGCCCACAGGCATCTAGTTATACTAGTTTCTTACGACGAGTACCTCAAGAGATACTGGGTGCTTAATCAGGAAGTTGCATGTTCCTTTTTCCTTGTCTTTATACAAGTGCTAGCATACTACACACACAGCTCTGTATCTTGCTGTTTTCCACTTAGCCAAGTATCTTTTTTTTTTTTTTAGTTAGTTGGAGGCTAATTACTTCACAACATTTCAGTGGGTTTTGTCATACATTGATAGGAATCAGCCATAGAGTTACACGTATTCCCCATCCCGATCCCCCCTCCCACCTCCTGCTCCACCCGACTCCTCTGGGTCCTCCCAGTGCACCAGGCCCGAGCACTTGTCTCATGCATCCCACCTGGGCTGGTGATCTGTTTCACCCTAGATAATATACATGCTGTTCTTTCGAAACATCCCACCCTCACCTTCTCCCACAGAGTTCAAAAGTCTGTTCTGTACTTCTATGTCTCTTTTTCTGTTTTGCATATAGGGTTATCATTACCATCTTTCTAAATTCCATATATATGTGTTAGTATGCTGTAATGTTCTTTATCTTTCTGGCTTACTTCACTCTGTATAATGGGCTCCAGTTTCATCCATCTCATTAGAACTGATTCAAATGAATTCTTTTTAACGGCGGAGTAATATTCCATGGTGTATATGTACCACAGCTTCCTTATCCATTCGTCTGCTGATGGGCATCTAGGTTGCTTCCATGTCCTGGCTATTATAAACAGTGCTGCGATGAACATTGGGGTGCACATGTCTCTTTCAGATCTGGTTTCCTCAGTGTGTATGCCCAGGAGTGGGATTGCTGGGTCATATGGCAGTTCTGTTTCCAGTTTTTTAAGAAATCTCCACACTGTTTTCCATAGTGTTAGCCAAGTATCTTAAAGGACTTTCCATTTCATTTTTTATAGTGACCTCACTGATTGCCAGTTAGCTTGTTTTCGGGCGTTTACTTCTACAAACAATGTGTAATTAACTTCCTTGAATACAGAAGCAAAGCCAGTTCATTAGACACAACTTGACTAAGCGTGATTTTTTTTTTTTTTTTAAACTTCTCAGCCTACAGCAAATTGATTGGAAAAAGCACAGCTGCATCTAGGCATTGGGAGCACGTTGAGGGAAATCAAAAGTTACAGCTTAAATCAAGCAAAGAAACAGAATGCTCACTTTAAAAACATATAAACAACAGCAACCACCACAGAAAGCCTGCACAGTCATCTGTTGTTTTAGCCCAGAGGCCAGCAGTCCAGCCTCCCTGACATGCCTGGAAGGCTTCATTTACTGAGTAATTATTGAGCACCAGTTGCATGCCAGTTCCTGCCTGGCTGGCCTCAGTAGGACCTTGCTGAAGCTCCAGCTGAAAAGCACACTCTTTTTTAAGGAGACAGAGTTTTGCAATATAGCTTTTGGAGAAAAAATTATTGAAATGGCCAAAGTAAATTTCAGTTCATTGTGCTTTCAGGAGATAATCCTTCTGGGGCTCTGCTGGGCTCGTGTTTTATTTACTGTTTTTCTGATGTGACAGGATGTTTCTCCAGCAGAAGGTGATTTCTTAGGTAGGTT
Organism: Muntiacus reevesi; assembly: GCF_963930625.1. Taxonomy (NCBI): domain Eukaryota; kingdom Metazoa; phylum Chordata; class Mammalia; order Artiodactyla; family Cervidae; genus Muntiacus; species Muntiacus reevesi. Next base: position 183,210,188 of record NC_089250.1, on the reverse strand, counting down.
AACATTTCTCTTGAAGTCATACTTAAACTGTCACTTCTTTCAGCAAACTTATTTTCACTTTTCAAAGATGGTCATAAGAGAAGAAAATGCCAGTCTTTATTTAGGATGAATCAATTTTGACTCTGCTGTTCTCTTGGCAGAACTCAGTAATCCACTTAAAATGCTTCAATGGAAGATAGGCCTGGGTTCATTGGTGCTTTCTCCACAAATATCCTCACCCTTCCACTTGCTCTGAGTCCTCGGTTAGTGTGAGGAGATGGGGGAGGAGGGATTTAGGAATCAGGATTCTTACAGTCCTATCTCAGGGACGCTTGATTAAAATCACCCCATCTGTCTTACGCTAGGAATGCATGCAGGTCTCAGCATCTGACCTGAAGCTGGGAGAGGGAGGAGGTTTCTTTGAGGATTGTAGGTCTCTAAGCTTCATTACTGATACTGAGTATTTGTCACCTCAGAGCTCCCAGTTAATCTGAAAGTTTAACTTATTTTTCATCTGATTGCGCTGGTGGTTTGGCCTTTTAACATTGTAAACACACTTGCTGAATAATATGGGGTCAATTTAATTCCATTTTTCCTCCTTATAGATTGGACCCGTGCTATCTGTTGTGTCCAATTTCAGACTTCAGGATGAGTTGGTCACTTGGAAGTTACCTGCTTACCTCATCTTTTTGGAAATCTGCAGTGAGACCAGCGTCCGAGTCTCCATTCACTGTTTTGTTCTCGCTCGTCTTGTTTACCCACAGATAATATGCCTAGTCCTAGTTTGCAGACTGATGGTTCCAGATGTGTTTTTACAGACCCATTATTACAGCCATTAGCACAACACGGAGCACAGGTGGCTGTTGCTGGGTTGATAGCACTATTTTTATGTGCAGAGGTTAGCACTTCGACTATTATTAGTGAGTACTCTCTAGCTTTCTCTAAAGGAAAGAAGCCTAAGTTAATGTAATAGCCCCATTTCTATATCCTTGACCTGACCCACTTTTCTGAAGGTTATGCTATGAAACCTCTGAGTTTTACAGGGTAAAATATGTAAATAGACTCTTAACCTTGCCAAGCCTATAATTCTCTCCATTGTACGGTGCTTTGGAAACTGACCGTCATTTAAGGAAACCACAAAAGCCACTGGGGGCAGATTCGTGCAGGTTAGGGTGGCAGGCCAGTTATTCCAGGGTTGATGGCTCTTTTCATTCTCACATCTTATGCTTTGGTGGTGGGAATCAAAAATCCGAAGAATATGTTTCTCTCCCTTTAATCACAGGCAGTCTTGTTTCTGAAGCCTCCTTTTGTGACTGCTGCCCTTGTTCCGAACCGTGTGTCCCCTGTCTTGTGTAGTTCAGTAGCCCTGGGTACAATCATTCATGAAGAAATAAAGCTCCGAGACTGCAGATGTCTGCAGGAGCAGCAGGTTTTTTAAGCTGTTGCCTTACTTTAGCTCTCGGAGCATCCATGAGTCTTGGGATTGACAGGTCATTGGTCTGACTGAGGTTTTTGACTGACAGTGATGCTGCTGTGGTTGATAACGCCAAAAGTCCTGATTTTCTGGGCTCCACATGGAGCCATTTGTGTTGTGAGAGTGGGAGTGCATCTCCAGGTTTCCTTTGTCCTGAGCTAGTGGCAGGGTGTGTGTGTTTCAGCGTGGAAGGCTGGTGAATGAGAGTGGAAATAACCCACAACGGTGACTTTATTTGGAGGATGCTGATTTTGATGATGGTGGTTTGACTTGTTTCCGGAAAACATACTTTTAGGCTCAAGAGCCTAGGGGCTGGTCAGTAGTATGTTTTGAAAACATGGCAGGCCTGTTTCAAAGACCAGTTAAACCAAATGGATACTTGCACTCTGCTGGGGTGAGGTCTTTGATACTTTCTGGCATAAGCAGTGTGGATCATGTCCTTGCTCTGTATGTTTTCTGCCAGTGCCTGGATCAAAGTGGAACAGCTCAAGCCGTATCATGCACATAAGGAGGAAATGATCAAGATCAACAAGGGGAAGCGATTCCAGCAGGCTGTGGACGCGGTGGAGGAGTTTCTCAGGAGAGCCAAAGGGAAGGACCAGGTGAGAGGCCCCGTGGTTCTCACTCTGTGCCGACTCCAGACTGGTTCTTTTCTGCATAGTAACTAACAGATTAAGTATCGCCCGAACCTGAAGCTATTCTCGTGAAATGCCAGTGGGGAGAGAGCTACTTTAGGTCTAAGGCGTCAGCATTTTGCTGATCAGATTGAAACTCCATGCATCTGGTTGACCTTTTTGGAATAGATTGTTGCCCTCAGGAAAGTCGTTTAGACCCAGCAGACGTCCCTCAGCTTTTGAGTACAGCACAGGCCTTCTCCCTTTTATGGAGGTTAGGAGCATGCCTCTGGGATCTGTCCACTGCCTGAGTGTAAATCCAGTTTGGAGACTGTGGCGAATGACTTGAATTTTATTTTACTCTACTTCCCCAAATGTAAGCAGAGATGACAGCAGCGCCTCCTTCATAGGATTGTCAGGTGGATAACGCATGTACAGAAAGTGCTCACCACCGGGCATGGCCCGTGTAAATAGGGGTTGCGATGGTAGCAGCCATTGTGGTGGTTATCACTATTATTATTAAACTTACAGACATCATCCCACAGTTCTGCTGATGACAAGAATCGGCGTAATTCCAGTGAGGAGAGAAGTAGGCCAATCTCAGGTGATGAGAAGCGCAAGCTTAGCCTGTCTGAAGGGAAGGTGAAGAAGAACATGGGAGAAGGAAAGAAGAGGGTGCCTTCAGGCTCCTCAGAGCGAGGCTCCAAGTCCCCTCTGAAGAGAGCCCAGGAGCAGAGTCCCCGGAAGCGGGGTCGGCCCCCCAAGGACGAGAAGGTTGGTTCTGTCTCTGTAGCTTCTGGGACTGGTGACTGTCCTTCTACAGGGCAGAGTCGAGCTCTCCTGTGTGCTTCAGCTCCCTGAACGGACGTAGGGTCCCCTGCTCTGTGCTGCCCTAAAGAATTCTGCAGACAGGGAAGGGGCCCGGCCTGGACGCACAGGCGTGACAGGAACACAGAACTCGAGCGTTCAACCAGACACATGGTCAGGGGAGTAGAAGGGTCCACTGAACCAGCGTGCAAGGGCTGAGCAGGAAAGAAGGGAAGGGCTTCCATGAACGAAGGGTGCGTGTTGTTGGCGGGCAGGACAGATGGGTAAAGGCAGCTTGTACTAGGTTGTGGAGAGCCTCCAGGTCTGCTTAAGCAGTGTTGTGCCACCTTGGAGTTAGTAGGGTGGCGTGAAGGTGTCGGAGCTGGACGTGGAGATGGCGGTGTGTGCCAGACTGTGTGTTACAGGTCACGGCTGGCAGTGAAGGAAGGCTCAAAGCCGATGAGAAGGGTGACATCAGGTGTGCGTTCATAATGGGATTTCCTTGGGGAGGGGGAGGGGGGCGTTAGCAAATACTGAAAGGAACTATGTGAGAAGCACTTCAGAGGAGGAGTTGGTAAGATTTGGTAACTGGTTGCATCTAGGGGATGATGAGAAAAGGGGAAGGGAGATGATTTCAAGTCTGTGCCTGGAGAAACGTGCCTTTCTTCTGAGCAGAGGAGCTGGCTTTGGGGGCGAGAGGACCAGTTCCATGTGTGATGACATTGAGTGATGTCTAGACTACCAGGGAGGCTTCCAGGAACATAGGATGGAAATGTTGGTGTGGGGGAGCAAATATCTAGAGAGGACATTAGATCCTGGAGCCCTGATTGTGGTTATCTTGAGGGAAAGCCAGGAGAGAGGAGAGGGGAGGGAAGAAGTTGGCTTTGAAGAGAGAACGCCCACAGCTCCAGGCTGGAAGAAGTGGGTGGAGCTGGCGAAGGGAAGTAAGGCAGAAGTAACATATCTCTCACCTTTCCAGAAAGATCTGTGTGGGTCTTGGAAGCCAGAGGAGGAAGATTTTAGGTGAAGCAGGTAGTCTGTCAACACACAGGGGAAGATTGTTAGAGCAGGATCGGAGGCTGGAAGCCAGATGGCCGGCACAGACCTGGGATGATGGGACCGTGATGAAATCCTGGAAGTCAGATGGAGGCGCACAAGTTGAGATAGCAGCGAGATCAGGCAGGGATGGGAAGAGGTGCTCAAGCAGGAGGCTGGGCTGAAGGTGTTAGGGTGGCAACAGCTGCCATCTGGTGAGGCCGTGCCCCGCGCTCGGACTCCCAGCCAAGTTTTGCCAGATTCTTTGGTTTTTCTCAAGAGAAGCTGGAAATTCATATTTTAAGTGAAATGTTCCTGTTTTATATATTAGAAGCTAATTCAAATTTTTACAACGTTGCTAAGTCCAAAGGAACATCACTCTGGACTACATTCAGCCTGTCAGCTGCCGCAATACAACCTCTGCATTAGAGCGGGTCCTTCTGGCTGTTCAGTGACCTAAGACAGAATAGATGAGAGCAGCTGAGTGGTGGGGACAGCCCGGGTGACCAGGAGCTCAGGGAACCTCCGGCCAGAGGGGAGGGAAGTTTAGAAACTGCCAGGTGTGGTGCATGAAGAACTTTCAGGAGATGTGATCTGGCTTGATCCAGTTGAGTTGATTTCGTGGGGACCCACAGAAATCTAGGCTGTTGGGTTTTATCTGTTCTCCAAATGCATGCTGTCCGGCATCTCACACCATGGATCTCACCACCTCCTGTGCTCACCGTGAAGAGAAACAGCTTCTTTGGGGGTAAAGGGAAGTATGAAGGAGAGGAAAGGAGGAGGCCCTGGGGTCTCCATGACCTGCTACAGCTATATGACCGTGGCCAGCTCCCTTCACCTCAGTTTCCTTGTCTGGTCATTGAAGATAACAGTGCATCTTAGGTTTATTTTAAGAATTAAATGAGTAACACAAGCCAAGCACTTAAGACAGTGCCTGCAGCACTATACATTTGACGAACATTGCACATTTATTATTTTTCAGCAGAAGCGTTTGTGTGGTGAGAGTGTGGTGGTTGTAGTGCACTCCTGGGGGCCACTGCCAGGCTTATGTGGAGGGACTCTTCTCACACAAGCATGTGTGTTGCTATAGTGATCGTCATTTGGCTGGCGAGCTCCTCACTGAAGCAGAGAGCGTAGTGTAGCTGGGCAGAGCCCCCGATGAGTGCTGTTCTGAGCCATAATCCCCTGTCCTGTGAGGGTTACCGGAAAAGGCTGAGCTCAATGGCAGGGGTGTTGATTACGTGCGGGAAGGCGAAGGCTGGGTTTGTGTCCAGCCCCATGGGGGAGCCATGCTTGGGGAGTGCACACTCACCCTGTCTCTGGGGCTCGAGTCCTGAGAGGAGAACTGGGACTGTGGGCACGAACCACGGGACAAAACAGAGCTATCCTGTGGCTCTCCTAAAAATCCAGACTCGTGCAGGCAATCAGGACTGGAGGCTTTTGCTCAGTGCTGGATGGACCCACAGCTGTTTTCCTGCCATACTCTTGTTCTGTTGTTATGGTCACTAGGCTAGTGACCATTTACATTTAAATTAGTTTACATAAAACCCAAATTAAAATCCAGTTGCTCAAGTCACACTGGCCGCATAACAGGTGCTCCATAGTGACACAAGCTTCCTGGCTCTTGCACTGGACCAAGCGGATATGGAGCACAGCCATCGTGACAGCAGCTTCTCTGGGGCAGCGCTGCTCTGGGCTACTTGGTTTCGCTTTGCGCATCTCCACACCAGTCTGGAGATCTAGGGATAAAGCTACAGCTCGTCTGCTCCTGCCCCTCTGCCGCAGGCTGCCTCGTGTCCCTGTCCCCATTTGCTGTCTCCCAGCCTCGGAGGCCCTACTGACACTTCCCCGCAGCTGTCTAGTGGAGAGCTTCACCTGGCGCGCTGAGCTCTTGACTCGCTGCCCCCACAACACCTTCCTTCTGTCTGGGGGGAGAGTGGACTCCTGGATCCTGACTGCCCCAGGATCTAGTTCTGGCTTCATCACTTAGTGGCTCTAAAATGTTGGGCAGATCTCCTCATTGCACCATGTAGCTTCCTTAGGGTTTTTTTGAGATACAATGGATTCCTTTTTAAGTCAGTACTGTTTTTCTAATGCTCATTATTTGCAATAAGGAGTTTTCCCTGTGACCTGCTGATCACACTACAAACCACAGTTGGTCTTTCAGGTTACCTCCATCCTTGAGGAAATTTGGCCCAGGAACACGTTTGTCATTTCTGGACCAGAGAAAAGAAAGCTTCCCTCTGTGTTGATAAGGACTTGCCCTGTTTCTCCCGATAAGACAGTCCTCAGAGCTGTGCCTGGGGAGACCATGGAGCTGGCTAGGGTAGTTTGGGGTGGAGTATGACTGAAGGAAGCAAAGCAGTGAAGAGGGACCCCCGACTGAGGGAGGAGGACCCCTGCTACTGAGGTGCCACGGTGTTGTGACCACCTGTCTTTCCCTCTGTAGGACCTCAGCATCCCTGAGTCCAGTACTGTGAAGGGGATGATGGCTGGACCCATGGCCACGTTTAAATGGCAGCCGAACGTGAGCGAGGTAATGACCCCTCCCTTGGGCCATGACAAGCCCAGCCTCAGGACTGGTTTCCCAGCCTGACCGTGATGTGCTTTTCCCAACGCTTTGTACTTGCCAGTGAATACAGAAGTGTGTGAGTCCACCCTGGCACAGGCTTGTGTCAAGTTTGATTTAACTAACTCCAGACCGTTTGGCATACCCACTTAACCATCAGGTATATAATCACATATCCATGTTACAGGTTTTTGCTTTTGGGAGTGGTGTTGATTTTTACAAAAGTGGGATCATTCTGCAGTTTTTCTCCACTTGGTACTTTATAGACACACTTTGATCATGTACACAGCTGTGATGTTTGGTTACCTGCACACTGCCTTATCCTTGGAGTGGGTGTGCCCGCTGTTCCCCTGCTGCTGGGCCTGCTTATGAAAAGCCCTTGAAAGTCCTGCAGTCATTGCCTCCTCCTCTCTGTTAATATTAACCCTCGGTGAGCATTTGGCACCAGGTACAAGTGGGCCAAAATCCTAAGACTGGAGGAGCCTGAGAATTTGGCTTGGTCTGCTGGGTCATCTGAAGTGACTGGTGAATGCTGGATATAAAAATCACTGGTACACTTTTTAATTATTTTTCCACAGTGTTTGGGAGTAATTTATACACCAGCCTGGCAGAAACATCCATTCTTTTCCACTGAAGCCAGTTTTCCTCCAGTTGAAATGGGCATTGTTTATAAAAGGCTTAGAACCAGAGTGGGAAAAGAGCTTCCAGGCAGTTGTAAACTCAGCTCCCAAAGATGTGTCAGCCAGAGGAGACTGGTTATCAGTAGAGGAAGGTGACCTCTGGTGGAAGATAACTTGTTTTATTAAATCATTTTCTGATTTCAGCCTGTTAAAGATGCAGACCCTCATTTCCATCACTTCCTGCTCAGCCAAACTGAGAAGGTAGGTTTGTTTCTTGAGGTTCTTGATTCACCGTTAGGAGCTGGCCTGAGGGGAGAGTGCTGCTTCGTTGGAGCCACACCCTAGTCTGCTGCCTGTACTGCTGTCCAGAGCAGCAACTAGTTAAATTTAAATCACATACAGGACCACTCGTGAATCAGGCATTGTTAAGATTTAAAAGGAACCCAAAGCTTTTAAAACTTAGTGGCTGTGTGCTTGAGACATTTGTGGTTACCCTCAGAGTCTAAGACAGAAAGCCAGCCTCAGGAGCTGGCATCCACCCACGGATGGCCAGAGCTGCTGGATGAAGATAGTCTTCCTTGAGCCTGGGGGTTGGGGCAGTCTCCCCAGGTCTCTCCAGGGCTGCCAGGTAGGCTGAGCCCTGATAGGGTCTGCTGATGGTGTGTGACCTTGGAGTTGACACATCAGGATTCCAAGGCCAGGTACACTGACCACGCCCATAATTCTGGACGTATAAACCCCTGATTTTCAGCATCATCACCAGCAAAAAGCACCTTGTAGAGCCACATGAGAGCTGAGTGGAGTAATGCGAATTAAGTTTTCACGTGTTGAAGTTCAGCAAAGTTGTACACCAAATAAGTTTTGATCTTAACTTTCTGTTTTGGGTCTTGCCTCAGTAGAGAAATAGTAACTAAGACGAGTTAAATGTTCAGTTTAATAAGTGATTTTTTTTTTCACTCCCTCTTTATTAGCCAGCTGTCTGTTACCAGGCAATCACAAAGAAGTTGAAAATATGTGAAGAGGTAAGTAGGTTCCACGCCTCCTGACTTTTATTCTCACCGGGGCCTGGCATAGGCAGGCCAGCCTGACAGCCTGTGTTTCCTCCCCCAGGAGACGGGGTCCACCTCCATCCAGGCCGCAGACAGCACAGCGGTGAATGGCAGTGTCACACCCACAGACAAAAAGTAGGGCCTTCGGGGGAAGGGCTTCCTTGGGCTCTGGTTCTGTGGAGCTGGGGGTGACCTCAAGGCGGCTTACTAAGGGTTGTGTGCCAGCCGTTGCTGGGACTAAGTGGAAAGAGAAAGGGAAAATTGTAATTCTTAACTATTTGCCTGGGAGTAACTTGACTTGCGGGAGACAGAAATTGCCCTGTGAATGTACTGTGGATTTGCTCAGTAGTGAGTCTCCTAAGCAGGGAACACTTGGGTCAGTGGTTCTCAGACCTTCCTGTGCCTCAGAACCACCTGGAAGACCCTTCGTAAAACACCGATTGCTGGGCTGCACCCCTAGAGTTTCTGGATCAGTCGGTCTCAGGTGGACCAGTTCCCAGATAAGTGGCTGCTCATCAGGAGGCCACACTTGAAGAACTCCTGACCTTGGCCCTGGTGGGGGCAGGTGGGAGCAAGAGATGAAGGCAGCCCATTGTCCTGCCTTCCCCAGTCCTCCCAGTGTACCTGCCGGCTGCCCTCCACCCCACCCAGACAAGTGGGGCACTTCGACTGCGGTCCCCAGGCCTTAGCGGGCATCCACTCTCGCCTTTGCCTCTATTCTGACAGCCCCTTGTGCTTCCCAGTCGTGATGATGAGGAGGGCTCTTAAGGAAGGAGCATTCTCCTGAAGAATGTCTGAATCTCCCATCTGAGTCTTCTGTGCGGTTCTTTCTCAGACTAAAAACACTTTTTTTGTGCTGTTGAAGTCACTTGTTCAACCAGATACATTTGGTGAACTTCCACTGTGGTGTGAAGGAGCTGGAGGCATGTGCTAATTAAAGGAGGAATGGGTGTCACCCATTAAATCAATGAGGAATGTGTTGGCTTTTTTTTTAAGAAGTCCAACTCCAGGCCAAGGACAGAGTCCAGTGTTTTCTGCCATCACTCAAATCCTTTTTTATTATGAGTGTAAATCCAGCTACTGAGCAGATTAGCTGCATCGTACCCAGTCCACCTGGTCCACATTTTCCTTGCCTCAAGAACATCATGAGCAACTGTCAGTTGCCGTGTAGAAATGCATAAACTTTATCCCCAGGTCTTCTGGGTGTCCTGGAACACTGAACAAAGGAAAGAGAATTAGTCTGTCATGATTTAGAATCCTAAAGAAAACTGGTTGCCACCCAGATAGCTGTGAATAACAGATTATACCTTTGGTGAGGAGGGTGGTAGGTTCCATTTTCAGCATTTGATTCAGGTGACTTAGAGCAGGCTAGACAGAGAACATGAGAGTGTTGTATTCCCGCAAGGATAGGGGAACCTTTGAGCCAGTTGACAGAGGTGGCTGCAGATATGGCTCCCAGGAGACTGAAAATACTGAAGGATAACACCGGTCAGAGTGGAGAAGCTGCAGACAACATTAGAGCTGAGAGAGAGACAAGCTGGAAATGAGATCATGAGGTAGTAAATGAAGAAAGAGGCGAAAAAAAAGAAAAAGAGGCGTTGTTTAGCCATGTCTCGTGCAAGGAGAGATAAAGAATTGTAGGAACCAAGAAGAGACATTTGAGCAAGATAAAATCATCCATTGAACCATGTGGCAGTTACAAACCCCAAGTTCTGGGGCTGCAGGAAGGAGCGAGCGAGCTGTAGCAAGTGCAGGTAAGCAGCACGTACTGACCACCTGAGTTTTAGTCACAGAAGGAGCATGATGGGCCTGCAGTTACCAGGTGTGGGGGGAGCAGAGGAGGATGGGCCCAGATGGAGCAATATCAGGGAAAGAGAGGTTCAGGAGAAGACTCCACGCACCGGGAAAGACAGACTCCACAGAGCCGGCGAGGCTTTGAAGAAGCGTGGCGAAGCCCATCCCTGCTGACTGCATGAAGAGGGCAGAGGTGGTGCAGAGCGTGAAGCCAGGAAGGGGAGGTGAGCACCAGGACCTGGGCTTGTGCAGGCGAGGACGGTGGGGGCTCCGCACGTGTGGTGCCTGTACGTGTCGTGGATCCCAGGGTGCTCGAAGTTGGCACCTCAAGGCCTTGCACCTGAGGTGGCTGGCGAGGAACTGTTGCATGCGCTGAAGATAAATGTCTGCTTTCTCACTGCAGTGGAGTTGTAAGCTCAGCCCCTCCATCAAAGCAACAAGGAAATGGTTGGGAAGATTTGCTGTAACCTGTATGAGTCATACTTCTTGCAGTGGCAGTTGAGGGTTTAGAAATGCCTGTGTAAACTTATAAACACTTTTGAACAGGGGCGGAGTGAGAAAAGTGCGCTGTGCCAGCACTCCCGCTGGCTCTGCGGTTATGGTATCAGCACACTGCTCTGCAGTGTGCGTGATGGACTGAGGTGAGGTTCCCCAGGTTTAAGAGGAACAGAGCAAGGGTAGTATTCAGAATCCCACCCTGTCCTCCCCTCCCACCCCATCCCCCACTCTGAACTGACCAGTCTCTCTTTTCTAGGATAGGATTTTTGGGCCTTGGCCTCATGGGAAGTGGCATCGTCTCCAACTTGCTAAAAATGGGTCACACGGTGACTGTTTGGAACCGGACTGCAGAGAAAGTAAGCGTTCATGGTGGTGCTTCTTGGGTGGGTGGGATGGGACCTGGGGCCTTGGAGTTGGGGTAACCGAGGACAGGAGTCTCCTTGCTGTCTCTGCTCCACGTTCTGTGTGCCATGGAGTAGAAGTCAAGCTTCTAGTCCAGGCAGGGGAGGATGTAGGTAAGCCAGCACAGGATGCGATCATAAAAACTAAATATTGAAAATACCCAGGGGTATAAAATGAAATAGAAATTTACCCGTCTCTGCCATTACCTGAAATAGGTAATAGAAGGTAATAGGGGAAAAAGCCTGTCAGGTTTTTCCGTGTGTGTGTGTGATGAATTCATTGATACGGAGAGTGTGCATCAACAGATCTGCTTCATCTGAGTCAATGGCCAGGCTCTGTTGCCTTTGGATTCTGTTAACAGCCCTGTGCCACAGAACATTCTGCGGTGAAGGAGCAGTGCTGTGTCTGCACTGGCCTCTGTGAGAGCCACTGACCACATGTGGCTCTGAAATACTTGGATTCATGGCTCAAGGACTGAAGAATCGAATTTTAAGATTATTTCACTTAAGATTAAGCAGTGATAGTGGCTACCATGTTGGACAGGACAGGTTCAGAAATTCTTAATCTAAGGTGGTCCGTGGCTTCACGGGGCCTGTGCATGCCCTGAAATGGAATTCCAAGTCTTGTGTAATGGAGAAAGGTCATGGCTCCCCTCAAGTTCTCATCCAGGAAAAGGTGAAGAACCATAATCTAAGTACCAGAAAAATAATGCACTGTGCTTGCCAGGGAGAGAGACCAAGAAGGAACCAGCCTCTTGAGGAACAAGGTGTGGCTGCGCGTGTGTCTGTGAAGTGATGGGCGAGCGTCCCATGTGTGCAGCACGGGGAGAGCAGGAGTGCGGGGAGGCGGTAGAGCTGATGGGTTTGGAGTAACAAAAACGTTCCAGGCAAGGGAAGCAGTTCACTTGGTTGAAACAGCCCCCTTTCAAGAATAACAAGGAGCTCGTTGGAGAGGAGATGGAGCCTGGGAGAAAGGGCCCTGAAGGCTGTTCTAAGAGATGTGGGCCTCAAGTGCTGGGTGTGAGGTAGCCATTGCAGGACCTAGGTCAGGAGCGAAATCCCAGAGACCCTGTTGGCAGATATTTTGTGATTCACGGCCAGGGCAACCAGGAAATCTAGACACACATAGTTGAAGAACATTGGGAAGCTCCAAGTGTATGTTCCCATTTGATAGAAGTGCCTCTGGTCAACCTGTTTCCTTGATTGGAAAGCCTATTATAAACATGGCTATGCCTTTCAGATTAATTTATGAGAAGGCAGTACAGCAAAGCAGTTACGAATGTGGGTTTGTAATCAGTTGTTACCCTCTTTCTTCAAAAGAAAAAAACCAGAAGGAAACAAAATTTAATATAGATGTTTTTAGAAGTCTTAAAGAGTTACCAAAGAAAAAGATGAATAGGTTTTGGTACTACTTCCCACAACAACAAAAAAGAAAATTTGAGAACAAGATTTTGTATTTTTAAAATTTTCCCACTACCTAGCAGTTTCTGTGTTTTCCCCTAGTGTGTGTGTGTGTGTGTTGAGGTACAGTTGATTTACAGAAGTGCATTAGTTCCAGGTAGGGGTGTGTGTGTGTGTGTGTGTGTGTGTGTGTGTGTGTGTGTGTGTGTGTTGAGGTACAGTTGATTTACAAAAGTGCATTAGTTCCAGGTAGAGGTGTGTGTGCGCGTATGTGTGTGTGTGTGTGAGGTACAGTTGATTTACAGAAGTGCAGGAATTCCAGGGGGGGGTGTGTGTGTGTGTGTGTTGAAGTACGGTTGATTTACAAAAGTGCATGAGTTCCAGCTCAGTGAGTCAGGATTTGTACAAGTTATGCGGCAGGTGTACAGCTCAGTGAGTCAGGATTTGTACAAGTTATGCGGCATTGAAAGCTATTATGAAATAATGACTGTTTTTCTGTGCTGCAATATATATCCTCGTAGTTTATTTATTTTATACGTAGCAGCTTGTACTATCCCCTCCTGTCTTGCCTCTCCCTGATTCCCTTTTGTCACTGGTAACCACTAGTTTGTTCTATGTCTGTTTCTTTTTTGTTATATTCATTTGTTTTACTTTTTAAGTTCCATATATAAATGCTAGAGAAGGAAATGGCAACCCACTCCAGTATTCTTGCCTGGAGAATTCTATGGACCAAGGAGCCTGGTGGGCTATAGTCCATGGGTCTCAAAGAGTTGGCCACGACTGAACGGGTAACACACACACACACACACAAGTGCAGGTGTAGAGTATTTGTCTGTCTCTGTCTGACTTATTTCACTAAGCACAATAGTATTCTCTAGGTCCATCCACAGTGTTGCACATGGCAGAACTCCTTTTTTTAATGGCTTAATAGTATTCCTGTATTCCATAGTATGAATGTGTGTTCATCCGTTCATCTCTTGATGGGCACTTGGGTTGCTTCCATATTTTGGCTTTCGTAGTGCTGCTTTGAACATGTGGGGTACGTGCAAATTAATGTTTTTATTCAGATATAAAACCAGGAGTGGAATTTCTTATTAAACAAATAGTTTAATAATGATATAAAGATTTTTAAATAGGTCACAAGGAGACAATCAACAAAGGTATTAGATATTTTGTACTTATAAATAATCAAAATGTATCACACAAAGAAGTTGCTATTTTTGGCTTGTTAAATCAAGTAGGACAAAAAGTTAATGTATTTATGGATACTGTGCTGTTTTTAAATAATGTATTCCATGCTACTGATATGATAAAACCATTTTCAGAGCCTGTTTTTTACCCTCAGTTCAGTTCAGTTGCTCAGTCGTGTCCAACTCTTTGCAACCCTGTGGACTGCAGCACACCAGGCCTCCCTGTCCATCACCAACTCCCAGAGTTGGCTCAAGCTCATGTCCATTGAGTCGGTGATGCCACCCAACCATCTCATCCTCTCTGTCATACCCTTCTCCTCCTGCCTTCAGTCTTTCCCAGCATCAGGGTCTTTTCCAATGATTCTTTTCTTCACATCAGGTGGTCAAAGTATTGGAGCTTCAGCTTCAGCATCAGTCCTTCCAAAGAATATTCAGGACTGATTTCCTTTAGGATGGCCTGGTTTGATCTTGCAGTCCAAGGGACTCTCAAGAGGCTTCTCCAACACCACAGCTCAAAAGCATCAATTCTTCGGGGCTCAGCTTTCTTTATAGTCCAACTCTTAACATCCATACATGACTACTGGAAAAATCATAGCTTTGACTAGACAAACCTTTGTCAGCAAAGTAATGTCTCTGCTTTTTAATATGCTGTCTAGGTTGGTCATAGCTTTTCTTTCAAGGAGCAAGTGTCTTAATTTCATGGCTGCAGTCACCATCTGCAGTGATTTTGGAGCCCAAGAAAATAAAGTTTGTCACTGTTTCCATTGTTTCCCCATCCATTTGCGATGAAGTGATGGGACCGGATGCCATGATCTTAGTTTTTTGAATGTTGAATTTCAAGCCAGCTTTTTCACTCTCCTGTTTCATTTTCATCAAGAGGCTCTTCAGTTCCTCTTCGCTTTCTGCCATAAGGGTGGTGTCATTTGCATATCTGAGATTATTGATATTTCTCCGGGCAATCTTGATTCCAGATTGTGCTTCATCCTGCCTGGCATTTTGCATGATGTACTCTGCATAGAAGTTAAATAAGCTAGTTAACAATATACCACCTTGATGTACTCCTTTCACAATTTGGAACCAGTCTGTTGTTCCATGTCCGGTTCTAACTGTTGCTTTTTGACCTGCAAGAAGAAGTTTTACCTTTCTTGTTGTTTTAGTCATTAAGTCATGCCCCCACTCTTTTGCAAAACTGTGGACTAGAGCCCACTAGGCTCTTCCATCCATGGATTTTTCCAGGCAAGAGTTCTGGAGTGGGTTGCCACTTCCTTCTCCAGGGGATCTTCCAGACCCAGGGATCGAACCTGCATCTCTTGCATTGGCAGGTGGATTCTTTAGCACTGAACCACCTGGGAAGTCCCTTACATGTATTTGTTGGGGTCATTTATAATTAGGCCAGGAGAGCCATTAGGTAAATTCAGATATGTCTCTCAGTGGGGCAAATTAGATACAAAATCATAGGTCCAAATTATTCTAAATACTTCTTTTAATACCCATAAAACAAGGAAATAGACCAAAATGTTAATGATATATTTTGTTATGCGATATTTCAGGTGATTTTAACTTTTTAAAAAAGAAGAGTTAGTGCTTTTTGCCCTCCCACCCAGAAGTAATTCAGTAGGAAGTGGCAGCCTGTTGGCCCCAGCCCTGCTTCCCCGGCTCACACAACACTGGGCGGATTTTGCCACAGCCGAGACAGCCACAGAGAGCTGTGGACAAGTATTGTTCACGTGCTGTTCTTGGATCAGGAAGCCTCCAGCAGACACTTGTTTTGTGCTTCCTGTGGAGCAGAATGTGGAACATGCATCCTTGGCACCACATTTGCAGAGACACAGACTATCCTTAAGGGGCTCCCGTCCACTTCCCCTCGAGCAGTCAGACTGCCTGCCTTGGGAGGCCACGCAGGAGCACTGGGCGCTGCGTCTCTGGCCTGGCTAGTCTGTGTTTTGTGCACTGCCTGCAGCTCACATTAGGATCTGTGACTTTTGCAGTGTGATTTGTTCATCCAGGAGGGGGCCCGCCTAGGAAGAACCCCCGCTGAAGTCGTTTCAACTTGTGACATCACCTTTGCCTGTGTGTCGGACCCAAAGGCAGCCAAGGACGTAAGGATCCCTCCCTCCCCTCAGCGTCTCAGGTTGTGGCCAGGAACGCTGGCCAGCCTCCTCCCCTTGTCCCCTGCACACCGAGTGAGTGTCTGCATGTGGGGGGTTGGGTGTCCTATTTGGGGGCCATCTCCCATTGTGAAGGGTGTTTGCATAGACTGAACACAAGACTTCCTTTAATTCAGAACAAAGAATGAAACTGACTGGGGTCCCTGAGGTCTGTGCTGAAATGGTTCCTGACAAGCTCATGTGTTCCTGGTGAGCTGGAAGCTTTGGGGCTGAGTGTGCCTTTGGTCCATGTGCCAAGTTCCTATATTTAGCTATCACTGTATTTGTATGCTTTAAAAGTTCAAGTGCAGTCATTATCTTGTTGGACTCGTGACTAAACTAATCCAGGTAAATCCAAAGAAGCCAAAAAATAAATACTGACCTTTCATCTTTTCAGTGGGAGGCTTTTAATAAAAAGAAATACACATATATTCCTTTTGAAGGTAAATGGGAACATAACAAATTCTTCTCTTTCCCTTGCTTATTTACATACTCTTCCCTTTTGAGCTTTAATAATTAGCTTCTGTTTGGGAAATGAGCCCCAAAAAAATCAGCAGGACATTGACCTTAGGTCTGAGGGTCTCCTGGGTGTCCGGCTGGGAGCCTGGGCTATTGCTTCTCCCTTGTGTCCCCACAGCTGGTGCTGGGCCCAAGTGGCGTGCTTCAGGGGATCCGCCCCGGGAAGTGCTACGTGGACATGTCAACAGTGGATGCTGACACAGTCACCGAGCTGGCCCAGGTAGCAGCCTCGTTCAGGCTGGCCCTCCAGCGTCCTTTCAGTTGGAGCCCAAGAGCCAGGCTCACCGCACCCTAGTGTGGGCCACATGGTTACTGCAGAGCCACAGCAGAGACTGGGACTCTAGCCTGTTTTCACTCTCTGCCTTCAAGTCTACAGCTAATCTGCCTGGCTGAGAGAGGAGAAGTGCTGCTTAGCTGGGAGAGGCGTCAGGTCCCGTGGCCGCCAGCCTCTCGGTTGGAAGCAGTCCAAGCTGCCAGCAGGGTCTTTGTGGTTTAAATAGCTTTCTGCAGTTGATACTAGCAGAATAGTCCCCCACCCTGAGCCTCTGGGCCAAGGTGAGGAGGTGGTGACTTGTGGCCCATGTGTGTTCAGAGGGTGGCTGAAATCAAAGAAGGGCAGTGTCTGTCCTAGAAAGTGTGGTCAGCCAAGCCATAGGTGTGGTTGTGTTGATGATATCTTTGTAATGGGAGCCTCTGAGGACCCCCAGCTCCTCGCTGTCTCCGGCATGGGATTCGGGCATCTGGTGGAGGACAGTCTGCTGGCCTTCCCCCAGCGTCAGCCCAGCACCTTGGTACATGGGTCTGCTCTGGAGCTCAGCATGGAGGGCCTAGTGCTCCAGCCCCTGTGTGCTCCTTGCTTCCTGCCCAAGACCCTTGTGAGAGGCACAGCCTCCAGAAGCTGTGACTTTCCTTTCCAGGTGATTGTGTCCAGGGGGGGCCGCTTTCTGGAAGCCCCGGTCTCAGGGAATCAGCAGCTGTCTAATGATGGGATGTTGGTGATCTTAGCGGCCGGAGACAGGGGCTTATATGAGGACTGCAGCAGCTGCTTCCAGGCAATGGGGAAGACCTCCTTCTTTCTAGGTAACACGCCTGCCCACCTGTCGGGCCACTGCAGGCCTGGAGGCTGGGTGGGCCACATCCCCTCTAGAGCACCCTGAGGACAGC
Source organism: Muntiacus reevesi (assembly GCF_963930625.1). Taxonomy (NCBI): domain Eukaryota; kingdom Metazoa; phylum Chordata; class Mammalia; order Artiodactyla; family Cervidae; genus Muntiacus; species Muntiacus reevesi. The sequence continues at coordinate 183,192,927 of NC_089250.1, read as the reverse complement.
GTCAGTCCCGCACGGCCTCTCTGCCTGGGGCCCCCGTGGGAAGGTTTCTTTGACTTGCACAGTCAGTGCCTGCAAGGAGGAAGAGCCAGAAGGGTCAGAGCCAGTTCTGTCAGGGGCAGGTGAATGGGGCCTCCCCTGGGTGTAGAGGTGGGTCCGAGCAGGGTTGAGGGTGGGCAGAAAGTCCCTCCCCGTGGGATTCCTGGGATGTGACCGCAGTTCTTTGCCGTGGGCAGGTGAGGTTGGCAATGCAGCTAAGATGATGCTGATTGTGAACATGGTCCAGGGGAGCTTCATGGCCACCATTGCAGAGGGGCTCACCCTGGCCCAAGTGACAGGCCAGTCCCAGCAGACACTCTTGGACATCCTCAATCAGGGACAGTTGGCCAGCATCTTCCTGGACCAGAAGTGCCAAAGTAAGTTGCCTTTGATCACTCTTGTTGCGTTTTAGTTTTGGTTCTAGCTGGGGAGCTGGGTCAGGCAGCCATCACAGAACAGTCTCTGCTTTGGGAGCTCCTTCTGTGTGAATGACACATCCTGTCCAGTCAGTCTGGCCCCCAATCAAAGTGAAGTGAAAGTCGCTCAGTCGTGTCTGACTCTTTGCGACCTCATGGACTATACAGTCTATGGAATTCTCCAGGCCAGAATACTGGGGTGAGTAGCTTTTCCTTTCTCCAGGGGATCTTCCCAACCCAGGGATGAAACCCAGGTCTCCCTCATTGCAGGTGAATTGTTTACCAGTTGAGCCACAAGGGAAGCCCAAGAATACTGGAGTGGGTAGCCTATCCTTTCTCCAGTGGATCTTCCTGACCCAGGAATTGAACTGGGGTCTCCTGCATTGCAGGCAGATTCTTTACCAGCTGAGCTCTGAGGGAAGCTCTGTAGGATTTGGGGGTGCAGGCTGGGAACTTGTCTCTTGGGTGTCTGAGGAGGAGGAAATGCTGGTGCTCCATATACTTTCTTATTAAGGATCCTTTTAATTCTTCCGGTGAATGCCTTTCCCTCCTCAGATATCCTGCAAGGAAACTTTAAGCCCGATTTCTACCTGAAATACATTCAGAAGGATCTCCGTTTAGCCATTGCGCTAGGTGATGCCGTCAACCATCCGACCCCCATGGCAGCTGCAGCCAATGAGGTAACTGCAGGAGACTGTGGGTGGGGCCTGCAAACTTCACTTGTTTCCCTTGCATTGCCCCCTCTGCCAACTTTGCCTTGGCTTGGCTGTGTCTGACCTCTCCAGGGGGAGTCTTAGATTGTTGATTTTAGGCTTTCCTTTTCTAAAGTTGTATGTCTCCTCCAATCCATGCTGACTTCGCTAGGAATTCTTTGACCTGGGGATTACTTAAAAGTGTGTCAAATATGAGTAAAAACCCTAAAGGGTTTCCTAGATATTGAATCGTTATTGAGTTCTAATGTATCTTTGTGGTCAAAAAATATATTCCATGTGGCCTTTAGCTCTTTGCATCGATTCAGACTTGTTTTGTGGCCCAACAGATGGTCTGTCTTGGTAGGTGTGCCATATTCACTTAAGAAGACTTTGTGTTCTGCAGTTAGGTACTATGTTCTGCATATATCGGTTAGGCCGAGATAGTTGGTAGTGTTTTTTCAGATCATCATTACTGACCTTTTTCTCCAGTTCTTTTAATTGCCAAGAAAGGGATGCTAAAATCTCCAACTATCATTGTGGGATTATCTGTTTCTCCTTTAATTTTGTCCATTTCGCTTAATATCTTTGGAAGTTTTTGTTATTGGGCTCTTAGCCATTTATGATTGTACTGTCTTCCTGATGAATTTTCCGTTTTGTTATTAGGAAGTGTCCATCTTGATCTTTGTCTTGACGTCTGTTGTCAGACTTTCATGTGGCCACTATAGCTTTCTCAGGTTTACAGTTTCCGTGTGTTATATCTTTTATTTCAATCTGATAGAAGTATAATCTTTCAGAAAAACAGCTGAGCAGTAGTTATCTTTGAATTGCAGTAAGAACCACATTTTGTGAAGCACATACATATATAAATCATGTAGTTCATTGTAGAAGCTTTTCTCTTCCAAGTGCTATAAGCTGTATGCATTATTATCCAAGTTAAATAGAGGTCCCTAGTGGCTTTTCCTGTAGAGGCAAAGAAATATCGATACACAGTACTGGGGAGTTCCCTGAGGGTCCAGTGGTTAGGACTCTGTGCTCCCACTGGTGGGGGCCTCGGTTTGATCCCTGGTTGGGGGACTAAGGTCCCACAAGCTGAGCAGTACAGCCAAAAATCAGTAAAAAATACACAGTACTGTTCTCTTTAAACCTGCCTTTTCATAGCTGATCACCTTCTGTCCTTGACCTCTATGTCTCTCTCTTCCTTGTCTGTCTGAACATCTCAGAGCACTCATTTCAATCTTCAGGCTGCAGTACCATTTCTGGCTCCTCCTGTCTCACCTCAGGTTCTCTCTCGGCAGTGAAGCTCCTGGCTGCTGTGCAGCTTTTCGGTGATGAGTCCGTCTGTAACTGGTTGCTTCTGAAGGGTTCTGTAGTGTCTGTGTTGGGAGCACTGCTCTCTGAGGTGATTTCCGCTTGCCCCTCCCTGACTCCAGGGTTCGTGGACTTGGAGACAGACATTTTGGTTCATTTCTCAGTGGAGCATGGTGGTTCCTGGTTGTGAGTTTAGGTTCTCTGTTCTTTGGAGTTCAGGATCTTAAGGCTAAGTTGTCCATTAACATTTAGACTTTGTCTTGAAGTCTGTTGGTGTGTGGTTGAATTTGGAGCTACTGTTTTATCATTTGATTGCCATTTGCCCCCCTGGCTTTTGTCTGTCGCTTTCTCCTTTCTTTTGGAACATCTGAATTGTTTTTTAGGATCCCATTTTTTATCTGTTGGCTTTTTTTTTTTCTATTGGCTTTCTTTATCAAGTGCATCATCTTTATTTTGTCTTTTCTCTCGGGATTACTATATGCATCTTAACTTCACATCCTAGATTGGCCCTCTACGTAAAATGTGTTTCCATTTACCACTTCCTCCCTCTCATCCTTGGAAGCATTTTTCCCGGCCTGGGCACCACTGACACTTGCTGTGGGAGCTGTCCAGTGCATTGCAGCATCCCGGTCCTCTACCCCCTGGATGTGATTGCACCACCTCGGTTGATAGGAGATGTCTCCAGACACTACCAAATGTCGCTCCAGGTGGGGAGCAAAAGGACCCGAGACTGAGAACCCTTGCTTTAGTGTACAAATGTCCTATGTGTTATGTTTGCTTTTATTTTAAGCCCGCCGTTGTTGGAGTGTCTCGCTTTAGTAGTCATATGAATTCTAAAGATATTCAGAGAAAAGATAAGTTTCTGTTTCTCTACCATTTCCAGTTCTTTCCTTTCCTTTCTGAAGAGTTGAATTTCTCTCTGGTATTGTTTTTCGTGCAGCTGGAAGAACTTGCTTTAGCATTTCCTGAACGCAGGTCTGCTGGCAACAATTAGTTCTCTTTTATCTGAAAAAGGTCTTTATTTAGCCTTTGTTCTGAGTTTATAGCTATACCCGAGCTGTAATGGACATCAATCATGATGGCTCCAACCGAACTATGTTTAAAAATAGAAAAAAAATACACCTGTGTCCAGCTGCATTTTTTCAACATGACTGGACATTGTCCTGCCCTTATTGAGCGATGGCTTTTTTAAGTTCTCTCACACTCTTTCATATTCACCTGGTACCTTTGGGGTGGCTGTTAATTGCCAAGGACCATTCTAGGCTCTGGGGACACAGTGCAGCCCTTTCTCTTCCTTGTAGAGGTTACATTCTAATGGAAGGAGGCACAAGGTGAGCACATGAATGTTTCAACAAGGAAGAATTGCAGAAGGTTAGAATTGTGAACAGAATGGAACAGAGTAAAGGGATGGAGGTGGCCGGGTAAAGTGGCACAGCTGGTGCTTCAGATGGATGGCAGGGAAGGCCCTGGAGCTGATGGGGCAGGACAGAGGCAGCAGCCCAGAGAGAACGGGGCAGGCCTCGGAGCGTCTTCAGATGGAAGGGATGTGATTGTAACTTACTAACCAGTGTTGAGCCCTGCCTCCGAGCACTGTCCATCCCTCAGTCCATTTAACCTTCACAGTAACCCTGTTACCCTCCCCATGAAATCAAGAAGCAATGCTGGAGGCACAGAGAAACTGAGGTACTTAGTCCGGGGTCAGGCCAGATGTGGGAGATCCAGGAGTCACACCCAGGCAGCCTGGGCTCCAGAACCTACCCACCTAACCACACCTAGAAGCCCTCTAGGAAGCAGGTCTGTCTGTAAGTCAGCTCTGTGGCCAGACTAAGCTTGTGTTGTTTTTTTTTTCCAGGTGTACAAAAGAGCCAAGGCACTGGACCAGTCTGACAATGACATGTCTGCCGTGTACCGAGCCTATATACACTAAGTCCTTGACCCCACCCCACCCCCATCTTCCCTCTGAACCCCTCTTCCTCACACGGAGTTGGGGTCCTGGGACTAACTCTGGACCAGTCCACCTGTCTCCATCTCCTTTTATACAGACTTTGAGACTTGCCATGAGCACAGCACACAGCATCGCTCCTCCCCTGGAGGTCCTGGAGAGAGGAGGGGTGTCAGCAGGAGTGGCCTGTGGGAAGGCTCTTGAGCTGGGCACTGGCCATGGACTCAGTGGCTGTGTGTTCTCACACACACACACCCCCTACACACACACACCACACACTGGCTCTTGCCCCAGGATAGAAGCTGTCCAGAAACTGCTGCCTGGCTTTTTTGTTTTCCTTTCTTCCGAGCTGTCTTATCTCAGACCCTTACAGTTGAGGAACTTGAGTCAGCAGTGAGAACTGGAAGCTTTCCCACTGCTTCCCTCAGAGCGAAGAGGCTGTGGTTCTGTCCACTGTCCCCCACTGGATTCCACACGGAGAGAGGCTCTAGGCTACGATGAGCCAGCAAGACTCTTAAGCAGAGGGTCGCATGGCCCCTCCAACCTCAGGTGACCCGCTGATGAGGATTGTCATGTTTAAGCTACCAGTGTGCAACCAACTCTCCATAAATGCCTTTGTGAGCTGAGAAGAGATGGACACAGTCAAGCAAAGACAGGGCTCTGGCTTTCCAGGGAAAGCGACACACAGCCCAACCTAGGCAGACCTCCTGGAAGCCCACTCTCCTCAGTGCTTCTGCGTACCTGTCGCAGAAGTCTCTGTCACTGTGGAGCCTGAGGGGCTGATGTGACTTCCTCACCAGGCTGCTGTAGTATTGGATTTGCATTCCAGCCCTTGGGAAGGGGTCCTGAGGGCACCCACTGAGGAGTGAATGGGGGAAGAGGGTTCCTTCCTGTTTCCGTTATGCCGTAGACCTTCCACCTGGTTCTGGAGAGCCGCTGTGACCCAGGTCCCCTCACAGCAGTCCCCCTTCTCCAGCCCGTCTCTGCGCAAGTCCTCTGTGCCCGCACCTCTCCATCCGCCTCCCCGCCCCCCCTTTCCTCCGTGGAGACAGTATTTCATTCTGTCCGTTCCTCCTTTGGCCCATACCCAGCCTGACCAATGACGACCATTTCTTAGGCTCAGCTCTTGAAACAGGAATGAGTGTCTTCACTTAAGCCAGCAGCTTGGTCTTCGGTGCTTTCAGGGCCCTGGGGTCTGTCAGGAGAGAAGAGGAGATCTAGGCTTGACGTTACCAGAGCTCACTGACCCTCAGTGACCCTCAGAGGTGCATCTAAGCATTTCTCCTTGGATAGGGGACCACAGGGGCTTGGAACGTGGCATGAGAACAAGGAGAAGTCCCCTAAAGGATGTCAGTGTTCTGTCCCCCTGCTTGGGTTGGATTCTCCGAAGTCAGGCTGTGCGGAAGGTCGGCGTTTGCAGTGAACACAGTGATAAACACAGTTAGAGGTGGCCACGCTGCTGTGTGCCCCTCCCCCTCGCAGCTGTGGCCCTTTTCCACTGATCGGAACCCAGGATGGGGGATCTCAGAAAACATGGGGGGAGGGCGGGGGAGATGCCTGTGGTTTTTGACACAGTTGTTAATTTCACTGGGATTTTGAATTCTTTTCTGTCTGAACACAAAGCCTGTCCTAGTCCTAGGGGGACACTGGGGGGTGGGGGTGAGGGGAAGATGCTGTAATGAAACTGGTTAGTCAATGTTGTCTTAATATTGTTGACAATTCTGTAAAGTTCCTTTTTATGAATATTTCTGTTTAAGCTATTTCACCTTTGTTTTTAAATCCTTCCCTCTTATGGAGAAAATGTGACACTTGTGAAAAAGCTTGTAAGAAAGCCCCTCCTCCACCCTCCCCCCTTTTTTTTCCTTTAAACCTTTAAATGACAAATCTTCTAGGTAATTAAGGTTGTGAATTTTTATTTTTGCTTTGTTTTTAATGAACATTTGTCTTTCAGAATAGGATTGTGTGATAATGTTTAAATGGCAAAAACATGATTTTGTGCAATTAACAAAAAGCTACTGCAAGCAAAATAAAAACGTTTCTTGGTAACACAACTGACTTTGGTGGGGTGGTCTGCGCCCGGACACCAAGCACCACGCGGGAGGCAGGGGTTTTCCCTCCGGGATCAACGGAGCTAGGAGATGAGACCGGGCGGGAACAGGCTGCCCCGGCGGCCAGTCGCCGGGTGCGGCGAGAGCTAGCCATACCGCCGGCCAATCGCCGAGCGCGCGCAGTACAGGCGTCTTATCAGAGCCGACGAGGGGCGGGATGAGCGAGCGCCGCGCCCCGGCGGGTGAACCGCTGCGGTTGCTGCAGCTCGAGCGCTCAGCACCGGAGCCTGGCGCGGGCGGTGTCCTGGGCGAGCCGGCGGGGGCAGGTCCGCGGCGCTCGCTGCGTTGCGAGCTGGGGGCGTGGCGGGCGCCCGCGCAGCCAATCGGCAGCGAGGGTGGGCCCGGACGCCGCCGGCTGACCGCGGACCCGCGACGGTCGCTGGGCAGCGAGCGGCGACGATGGCGACCGTGATGGCAGCGACGGCGGCGGAGCGGGCGGTGCTGGTGAGGCGCACGGGCCGGGCCGGGCCGGGCGGGAGGCGGCCGCGGGCCGGGGCGGCTGACAGCGGGCCTGTCCCCGCAGGAGGAGGAGTTTCGCTGGCTGTTACACGACGAGGTGCACGCCGTGCTGAGGCAACTGCAGGACATCCTCAAGGTAACCTCGAGGACCTGTGCGGGCGCCCACCCTCCCTACCCTCCCCCAGCGCGGCTTCCTCCTCGGCCTCCCGCGGCTGCTGCGTACCCGACGCGCCGTGTTCAGACCAGGCCCTGCCCTCAGGCCCTGGACTCAGTCCTAGGACATGAAAAGCGTCTAACCCGGGGCGCCAGCAGATAATTACCCAGTTCCGCAAGCCGTCCTGCCAGTGCTGCGGGCCTGGATTGAGCCCCGGGGTCCGGGAAGCTACCCTTTGAAATTGACATTTAACTTCCTATCTGAAGGACCCAGCATTTTGACCTCAGCCAAGTCCTCGATCTCTCGGGGCCTCCCCTTTGCAAAAAGGAGATAGCAGTACCGCCCTCAGGGCTGTTGTGAAGATTAAAAAAAACAACCAATGGAAATACAAAAAAAATGTCCAGGCGTTGCCTGATAAGGCCGGAATTACCGGTTGCCATGACTACTGTCGTCCCAGACTTTGCTCCCCACTTCCAAGCTCGTCAACAAAACGGGGAGGGTGTCTCTGGGTCCTCTATCCTGTATGGGACACGTGGTAGGCCCCCAGGGAATGTGGAAGGAGCGGGTATGGGTTCAGGTAGGACCTGAAACTGGCCGTGGGGGTGGGGCCCTGGGAGCGGGGCTTATGGAGAAGGGGCTCGGCTGGAGTCGGTGAACTTTATTTACCCCACTCCCCTTTGCCCCCTAGGAAGCCTCGCTCCGCTTCACTCTGCCAGGCTCAGGCACCGAGGGGCCCACGAAGCAGGAGAACTTCGTCTTGGGCAGCTGTGGGTGAGCCTGGGCTGGGTGGAAACTGGGGTGGGGTTGGGGGGCGGACTTCTGGAAGGAGGGACCCTTGGGGATACCCTCCAGGACTGGTGGCGTGGCCACGGCCCTGCCCTGCAGACTGATTCCAACTCCAGCGTCCAGAGGGTGTGCAGTGGGACAGGCCACTGGGAGGCTGGGGTGGTGGGAGGGGGCAGCTGCAGGCGCTGCTCTGACCCCCACGTGTTGTAGCACAGACCAGGTGAAGGGCGTGCTGACGCTGCAGGGAGACGCACTGAGCCAGGCGGTGAGTCCCCCGGGCCCCTGGCCTCCTCCCATGCCGCCACAGCAGCCAGTGAGCAAGAGTTGGGGGGTGGGGGGCCTCCTGCTTTAGCTCAGCTCTGCCACCCGCTAGCTATGTGACTCTGGACAGGATCCTTGACCTCTCTGGGACTCAGTTTCCTTGTTTGAAAATGGCAACAACCCCCGTAACCTGCTTCCGAGATAGGTGTGTGACTCCATTGAGAGGTGCAGCAAGTGGAGGTGTCGGGGGGGGGGGGGCGGTGGGTGGTGCTTTGCACACGGCACTACCTATAGTCTGGCCCCGGGATTAGGCTGGCCCCAGACCAACATCTTAACTCTTTCTGCCCTTGATCCTGTAGCAGGTGCCAAGGCCTGGGGGAAGGTCCCCCTCCTCCTCGGGTGGGCATTCCGTCCCTTGGCACCTGCAAATGTCCTCCATCTGCCCACAACCACACACCTCCTCCCTTCCAGCAGAAGCCACCTTCCCCTTTCGTGGCTCTTTTCCCTTTCATTTCTTTGTGGTTCCTCTTGGGCCTGAGTTCCTGTTTCCTGTTCCCTGTTGGCCCCCACCCAGATGGCCATGTTCTTACCCCTCTCCCGCATGGAGTGGCTAGGGCCTGAACCACCACACACTTTGTTTCTGCCCCCGTCTCAAGGGCTCAGAGTGGCCGGCAGCAGGAGGGCATCCTTCTGCCTGGCTTAGCCCACCCTTGCCTGTCAGGATGTGAACCTGAAGATGCCCAGGAACAACCAGCTGCTGCACTTTGCCTTCCGGGAGGACAAGCAGTGGAAACTGCAGCAGGTAACTGGGCCCTTCCCCGGCTGGGGCCCAGGGCACAAGGGCAGGCAGGAACAGGCCCTTGCAGCTCTGAGGCCTCCAGGGCTGGCCTTGCAGCTGCAGCGGACTTAAAAAGATATTTCCTAACAGCGCAGCTGGGGTGGGCAGTGCCTGGTCTCCTAGCCTGTCCTGTAATTGGGCCTGGCTTCTGCCGCCTCCCTCTCCCCTCTCACTGGCTATCAGCTGTTTCTACTTCACGGTCTTTGCTTGGACTTGTCCCTCTGCCTGGAGTCCACTGCCTCAGCTTTTGCCACCACACAAGCTTCCGCTTAAGAGTTGCCTTCCCTCGCCGCCGCGCCCCCACCCCCCATCACCTTGTTTCCTTGTGAAAGCTGAACAGGCTATTATCCTGTGCCTTTCCTCCGTTACCCTCTGTCCTCCTTTGGAAAGTGAGCTGCAAGGGACCAGGGAGCGAGGCTACCTCACTGTACCAGCCAGGCCTGACAGGCGGCACCCACCCCACCCCCACTAGGAAGATAGGCCCTCGGGGTGGGGATCCCTAGGCTGTGCCCCCAGAGACCATGGGTGATCTGAGGCTGGCACCTTTCCCTGCCGAGGCCCAGCCCACTGACCGCTCAGTGGGCCCCGCTTTTAGATCCAAGATGCCAGGAACCACGTGAGCCAAGCTATTTACCTCCTCGCCAACCGCGATGAGAGCTACCAGTTCAGGACGGGAGCAGAGGTCCTCAAGGTGAGCCGCCTCAGGAGTGTGAGAGCCCGGTTCCCTGACCACCGATCGGGCACCTGGAGAGCTCTGCCCCCACCCTCAGGTGAAGCTGAGAGTCGACCCTTCTTTTCCTCTTGGTGTACGCCATGTCCTTCCAGCCAGTTGAATGGCTCACAACCCAGGCCCCAGAAACAGATGTAGGTTCTGATCCCAGAGCCTGCACTATGAGCCAGGCCACCTCAAATCCCTTACTCAGCCATTCTGTGCCTCAGTTCCCTCACCTGATAAAAGGTGGGGACAGGTGCTCGCTTCGGCAGCATATATACTAAAATTGGAACGTTACAGAGAAAATTAGCATGGCCTCTGCGCAAGGATGACATGCAAATTCATGAAGCATTCCATATTTTTAAAACCCACTGCAATGTTGTGAAGTAATTAGCCTCCAACTAATAAAAATAAATGAAAAAAATAAAAATAAATTTTAAAAGGGGGGGACAAGCTGTCATGCCTGCCATTGTGACAACACGGGTGACGTTACCTCTAGTAAGCACCCAGTAGACGGGAACTGCAGGTATTACTACCAGCAACAGAAAAGCTTCTGTAATTAACAAAGTGAATCCATATGGTGTGAAGGGACAAGATGAGCTCAGGTTCCCTGAGTTCAGGCTTTAGCCCTGCCTCCAACTTGCTGTGTGTCCTCGGGTGGTTTGCATGCCATCTCTGGGCCTGATATGAAAACTCGAAACCAGATGGATCAAAGTCCATTTCAGAACTGTGAGTGTCCTTTGGGGTGTAATGTGCAACCCAGTAATTCTGCCTTTCCCGGGAGCCAGGTGACCCCAGCACCCACAGCAGCAGCTGGGTGAAGAGCTGGAAGCAGTGGGCACTGGGGCTCTGAGAGCTTTGCTCCCATGCAGAGGGAGGGGATGAGTCTCCAGAGGTTCCACCATTCCCCAGCCATGCGGCCTTGGACCTATGGAGCCTCAGTTTCCTTCCTCACCTGTGAAAACAGGGCTCCTGTCCACCTTAAGGCCTCAACTCAGCCATCCCAGTGCCTCCTCAAGGAAACCCTCCCTGACCCCTTACACCCAAGCTGAGTTAAGGTCCATCCTAAGCTCCTTCATTGACTGAACCCTCATCCTCAAAGCCCTTGGCCCCCTGGGACTGACTTCTGGGCTCCTCCACCCCAATTGGACCAGGACCGCGGATCCCAGATGGTAGAACCTTCTGGATGGGTGGTCAGCAGCACAGATGTCCTGCCCCCACCCCCAACTGGAGCCCGATCACCCACATCTTTAGCAAGTCCAGTGCTGCAGGGGTTCCGGGCCCAAGTCTGTGACCCCCAGGGAAGGAATTGGGAGCTCCCATAACTTGGTTCCTCCTGATGGGGCTGCCCCAGCAGCTGCTGTGACCAGCTCTCCTCCCCAGCTGATGGATGCCGTGATGCTGCAGCTGACCAGAGCCCGCAACCGGCTCACCACTCCCGCCACCCTCACTCTACCTGAGATTGCTGCCAGCGGCCTCACGGTCAGTGCCTCAGGCCCACACCTGCTCCAGGAGAGGTGGGAAGGACACAGGTGCCAGGGCGTCCTGCAAGCCCCAGATTGTTGACAGAGTTCTCTGTGCGGTTTTCTTGGATTGGGTCTTTGGCTTCCATTCTGAATCCCCAAAATATATCTCCCCCTTCCCCTCGGATCTGGGTCACTGGTTTCCAAGCCCAGTGGTGCAGGAAGCTACCTGGGGCACCTGGCAAGAATCAGAAGGCCCCAGTCCATGGGATGGGGACTGGGATTCCCCCACAGAGGTTGGAGGGGCGGGGGTAGGACGTGCCTGCTGGCCCTTATCCCCGCTGGATGCCCGGCCCTACCCTCACAGCGGATGTTCGCCCCCACCCTGCCTTCTGACCTCCTGGTCAACGTCTACATCAACCTCAACAAGCTCTGCCTCACCGTGTACCAGCTGCATGCCCTGCAGCCCAATTCCACCAAGGTGAGCCCCCGCACCCAGCCTGCCCTCGCCCACCCTGTGGTCCCAGGCCTGACCCCATCTGATGCTTTCTTGTCTAGAACTTCCGCCCAGCAGGAGGCGCCGTACTGCACAGCCCCGGGGCCATGTTGTAAGTATGCTACCTGAGAGGGGTCTCAGGAGCGCCCCCGCCCCTCCTAGGGTGGCCCTGGCCCTCTGGGCCGCCCTCAGGGCCGCTCTCGTCTCCCCCAGCGAGTGGGGCACGCAGCGCCTGGAGGTGAGCCACGTGCACAAGGTGGAGTCCGTGATCCCCTGGCTCAACGACGCCCTGGTCTTCTTCACCGTCTCCCTGCAGCTCTGCCAGCAGCTCAAGGATAAGGTGGGGACATAGGGGTCAGGGCCAGGCTGGACCTCACTCAGAGGAGGCCGGCCAATCCACGGGCCACTCAGCCCCTTCTTTTGGGGTGGGGGCGGGGATGCCAAGGGCTCCTGTGTGTCTCCAAAGCAGCCCCTGATCTTAAGATCTGTTACACTCTGCGCACACCAGTCGGGGGTGGGCCATGGTGTCACTCGGCAACACTGTCTTTTTCCGGCCGCTTGGCCCTTGGATGACAGAGGCTGCAGCAGGGCAGACCCCCTGGCCTCACCCCTCATCACGTCTTCCATCTCCCTCCTCCCCAGATCTCTGTGTTCTCCAGCTACTGGAGCTGCAGGCCTTTCTGAACAGAGCGCCCAAGAGCCTGTCCCCAGGGAGTGGAGCCCAGGGCGTCCTTTCTCCCTACACACCCTCCCAACCCCAGAGTGCCGTCCAGGGCCGGGCACTGCAGGCTATTTATTTCCCCCTTCACCCTACCCTGCCTGTCACTCCTGCACAGACGGGCTGGAACATTGGATCCGCTGGGAGGAGGGGACGCCGGTGGGCTTTTTGTTTTCGATGGGGGAGGTGAGGAGGCACACAGTGGCCTCCAGGCCACATCCTGGCCTCCCGACAGGGCAGGAGCCTTTAGACTTGGGCTGGAGCCAGGCTCTCCCTCCCCCTTCACCTCCTGCCTGGCCCCACCCCCAGGAGGGCGAGGGGCGGCCACACACCCCCTCCCGCTTGAACCTGAGGGCGGGGCAGAGAGGGAAGAAGGACAGAAGCCCCCCCACCATGACTGCATTCACTCAGCAACCCTGGTGGGGTGTCCAAGAAATAAAGATTGTCCAACTTTGTCTGGAGCCCTTCTCTCTGTCTGTCCGGGTGGGGACCTGGCCAAGGGCCCCTGATAGTTAGGAGCCAGGCTGAGTACCCAGTGACTTGGCCTCCCAGGTACTGAGGGGTTGAGTGGGCTGGTGAACGAACAGTGGCTGGGTGGCTACAGCATGTCACCTAAGGTCTCCTGGTAACAGCCATGCCAGCTCAAGTCTGAGGAACCCAGTAGGTGACTCAGTGAAGCCGTAAGGACCTGCACTGCCCACCCTGATGGGACGAGCTGTAGACTCAGGCTTTGGCTGAACGAGGTTTTGTTATTACTCTCCAGCAGAGCAAAGGCAGGGAGGCAGGGACTGTCCGCAATAAGGCTCCAGACGAAGTTATCAAATCCCTGGGGTAGGGGTGGATTCCTACAAGAGAGGCACAGGGGGGCCAGTGGCTTCACTCCTCGGCCCCCCGCCCAACCTACTGCAGCTCCTCGCTGCCCCAGTGCCTGCCCAGCCCTGGTGCTCAGAGCTCACCTTCTGGGACCCGGAGGAGCAGCTTTGTCAGCAGGGCAGGGAGCAGCCAGGAATACAGCCGCCACAGCCGGGAATACAGCCGCCACAGCCGGGAATACAACTGCCACAGCCAGGAATACAGCCGCCACAGCCAGGAATACAGCTGCCACAGCCGGGAATACAGCCGCCACAGCCGGGAATACAGCCGCCACAGCCGGGAATACAGCCACCACAGCCGGGAATACAGCCACCAGCGCAGCCGTTGATGCCAAACAGCAGCAGGAGTACCATGACCACTGTGGGCAGGACGGGGGTCCAGATAAGGCCCTGGGCCTGGGAGGCTGATGGGGACCGGGGCTGAGCCTCACTCACCGAGGACGAAGACAAAGGCGATGGTCCAATTGGAGTGGAAGAGCAAGGTCATCAAGTCCATCTCAGCCTGGAGGTCCTGGGTGCCACCTGCTCCAGCCCCCCCACAGAGGGCCCCTCAGAATCATGGCTTCACTGGGGCTGCTGCAGGCCAGCCCTTACACCGTCCTCCCACACTGCCCCCTGGAGCCTCGCCCCTACGCTGCTTCTCTCCTGCTCCTCTCCTGACCCTGGCCTAGGCAACCCCCTTCCCACCCGCCCCCCAAAGCAGCCCCATCCCCGGACCCCCACCTGCCTTGGAACGGCCCCAGTCAGGTGGCTTCTAGGCCCAGGGAGCACAGATTGCCTCCTGCTTCCAGGTCCGCGGGACCTGAGGCCTTAGCAACCCGCCCCGCCTCCCACCACTCCCCTAGCACAACCCCGCCCCCCAGGAGTTCAAGCGAGGGCAAGCCCTATGCCCCAAAGCTGTGCTTGCTGCCTCTGAACCTCCGCAAGTGCTGCGGGAGCAGGCAAGAGGCCACAGGCCTGGTGGCCTCTTCACTCTGGGTCACTTTTTCTCAAAAGACCAGAGAAGCAACCTGGGACAGCCTGGCCCTCAGCCGCTGTTGACTTCACAGGTGAAAAAAAGAAAAAGATGGTGGTGGGTTGGAGGGATCAGTTCAGTTCAGTAGCTCAGTTGTGTCCAACTCTTAGCGACCCCATGGACTGCAGCACGCCAGGCCTCTCTGTCCATCACCAACTCCCGCAGTTTACCCAAAGTCATGTCCATTGCGTGGGTGATACCATCCAACCATCTCATCCTCTGTCATCCTCTTCTCCTCCTGCCCTCAATCTTTCCCAGCATCAGGGTCTTTTCAGATGAGTCACCTCTTCGCATCAGCTGGCCAAAGTATTGGAGTTTCAGCTTCAACATCAGTCCTTCCAGTGAACATCCAGGACCGATCTCCTTTAGGATGGACAGGTTGGATCTCCTTGCAGTCCAAGGGACTCAAGAGTCTTCTCCAACACCACAGTTCAAAAGCATCAATTCTTCACGTGCTCAGCTTTCTTTATAGTCCAACTCCCACATCCATACATGACCACTGGAAAAACCATAGCCTTAACCAGGCGGACCTTTGTTGGCAAAGTAATGTCTCTGCTTTTTAATATGCTATCTAGATTGGTCATAACTTTCCTTCTAAGGAGTAAGCGTCTTTTGATTTCATGGGTTGGAGGGATAGAGGGAGGTAAAATGGAGACAAGGAGGTGAGGGGAGGAAGAAGCGGTTACCTGTCCACCACCCGTCCCTGGGCAGCTGTCTTTTGCCTCGTGGCACAGCTGTAGCCTCCCAGGTTCTCCCCGTTCTGACCCTCACAATGACCCCACAAGATGATAGTTAAGGTCGCTTGCATGAGCTCTCTCCCCAGAACCTGGGGCCTGGGGCCCCGACACAACACCTGGAGGCAGCTTTCACCGCCCCCCCCCCTCCCCCCATAGCAGGGGCCAGGCCATCTCAGCGCTTGGGACTGGCTGCAAACCAGGTGGACACACCTTGTTGTCCCTTGTGGGGCTTTCAGTCTTGCTGGGAAAACACGTTGGCTAGTGTTAGGCTCTGCCTGACCCTACATGGGTTCACCTTTGTTTACTGCACTTTCACAGATGGTGTATTTTTTGGACAGATTGAAGGTCTGTGCCACCTTGGGTTGAGCGAGTCTTGTTGGTAGCATTTTCCAGCAGCATTTGGAAACTTTCATCGCTACTATATTTGTTAGGGCAATCTGTGATTAGTGATCTTCAATGTTGTTTTGGCATTTTTCAGCCAGGTTTTTTTTTTTTTTTTCTCTAGCCAGGTATTTTTTAGTTAAAATTTGCACATTTAGACACAATGCTGTTGCACACTTAATAGACTACAGTGTAGTGCAAACAGCTTTTATGTGCCCTGGGAAACCAAAAAATCCATGAGAATCGTTTTTTGGTAGTATTTGCTTTATCATGAGATTCCCACTCCAGAATTCTTGCCTGGAGAAGCCCATGGACAGAGGAATCTGGTGGGCTACAATCCATGGGGCTGCAAAAGTCAGACATGACTGAGCAACTAACACTTGCTTTGTCATAGTAGTCTTGAACTGAGAAGAATGCCCGTACGTACGTTACCCGGTTTATTCCTCACAGCAGTCCTCAAGTGGGTATATTTGCTAGTCCCATTTTACAGATGTGTACAGAGGCCTTGAGAAGTTCACCAGCTAGTTCAGGTCATACATGCAATGTGTTCATTTCCTATTGTTGCTGTGACATACTGTACACCAACTTAGTGACATAATGCAAGTGTATCGTCTTACAGTCCTGGAGGTCAAAATCTGAAATGACTGGGTAGGACTGCTTTCTTCCTGTAGGTCCCGCAGCAGAGAATCCATTCCTCGGCTTTTCCAGCTTCTAGAGTCCTCTCACCCCTGTTCCTTGGTTCGTGCCCCACCCCCATCCTCACACCTCTGGTTCTGCCCTTCCTGCCTCCCTCTCATAAGCATCCCTGTGATTGGTCCACAAGATCATCTCCCCCATCAAAATCCTTAATCACATCTGCAAAGTCCCTTCTGCCACGTAAGGTAACATATTCAGGAGTTCAGATGAGAACGTCTTTGGGCACCGTGATTCTTCCGATCACACCCAACAAGCAGGGAACTCAGAAGCCAGACCCAGGCATTCAAACCCCAGAGCCCTGGACCACCATATAACAGAGTCTCCTGTGCTGGGATCCTTGTCTTAAACCCTCCATCCCCCCTGTCCCATTCTGAGATCTCAGATTGGTGTTGCCCAGGAGAGGTAGCTTTGAAATGACTATTCTAGTGCAAAACTGAAGGGAGGCAGCCATGGTAGAAAACAGTCTGACAGATCCTTGAAAAGTTACGCATGAAAAAAAACAGAAAAGAAAAGTTATGCATGGAGTTGTCAGGACTTGACAGTTCCACTCCACTCCATGTCCACACAGAAACTTGTATGCAAATGTTCACAGCATCATTTTCCACAGTAGTAGCCCAAAAGTGGAAACACCCCCAAAATATCTGTTTACTGATGAATGAATAAACACAACATGGTCACTCCATGGGCTTCCCAGGTGGCTCATGGGGTAAACAATCCGCCTGCAATGCAGGAGATGCAGGCAGACTCGAGTTTGATCCCTGGGTCAGGAAAACCCCCTGGAGGAGGGCATGGCAACTCAGTCCGGTATTCTTACCTGGAGAATCCCATGGACAGAGGAGCCTGGCGGGCTGCAGTCCATAGGGTCGCAAAGAGTCGGACTGACTGAAGCGACTGAACATGCACCTGGGGTCTCTCCATGTAATTGAATATTATTCAGCCCTGAAAAGGAATGAGGCACCAACCAGCACACACTACAAAGTGGACGAGTGTTGGAAAGATGGGTGAAAGAAGCCAGACAGAAAAGGCCACATAGTACATGATTACATTTATAGGAAATGTCCAGAGGAAGGGAATCCATAGAGACAGAAAGTACTGTTTGCCAAGGTCTAGGGCAGGGGTTGGAGAGGGGTTGCTTAGTGGTGATATAATTCCCCTTTGGGGTGGCCAACAGGTCATGGAATTGGATAGGGTTGTTAGCTCTGCAGCATTGTGAATGCAGTAAATGCCACAAATCTGTGCGTGTTAAAATGGCTAGCAGTTAATTTTATGTTCTGTGGATTTTACCTCAGCTGAAAAAAAAGCAAGGAGGGGAGGTTAACAACTGTGGTCCCTGCCCACCCCTTGGCCTGGCCAGTTAAGCAGGGGCCACTGTCTTCTCTCCCCGCTGACCCTGTCTTCCGGTCTAGATCTTCAGGTGCTTCATTTGTTTACTTTCATTAAAGAAAGTCCGAGGTACTCTTGAGTCATCAAAAGACGAAGAATTACCGGTACAGCCCCCACCCGCCACCAAGATCCAAGCAGAGCGATGTTGGGGGACAGGCCACAGCACGAGACGTTTCTAACCAGTCAGACCCCAGACTGGGGTCCTGTTCCCAGCCCTAACACCCACCCGTGTGTGACCGTGTGTGCCCAGCCCCAACCCCCCTCTGCCTCAGTTTCCTCATCTTAAATGGGGTGTGGAGAGCTCCCCACTCGGGCCTCTGTGAGGGTTGAATGCAGTAGTTGGTAGAGATGCTCCCTTGGCACAGGGACCATGTTACTCACCCCACCTGTGCGTGTGATCCCCTCCAGTCTTGGTTCTCTGGATACGCTGGGCTCACCTGCCCTCTGCCCTCTGCTCTGATCACTTTGCCCTCAGCTTTCCCAGTCCCTGTGGGGCTTCCCTGGTGGCCCAGATGGTAAAGAATCTGCCTGCAATGCGATGTTCGATCCCTGAGTGGGGAAGATCCCCTGGAGAAGGAAATGTCTACCCATTCCAGTATTCTTACCTGGAGAATCCCATGGACAGAGGAACCTGGCGGGCTACAGTCCATGGGGTCACAGAGAGACACAACTGAACGACTAACCTTTTTTCCCCAGTCCACAAAGCCCAGTGCCTTGAATGGTCCCTGTGGGCATCTTCCCACCAGAATTCCACATCACTCACATGTGACACTGCCACAGAAAGTGTTTTCTGGGCAGAGTCTGATTTCCTTATTCCCAGATGCAGTTTCTTCTCCTGTGCCAAATGGGTCCCCATGTCAGTGGCGCTGTTGGGTCATCCGCACACATCATCCTCCTCTGCATGGAGGAGGAGGCCAGGCTCACCTAGTCCCTTGAGCTGTGGTGTCCGTCGTAGCTTGAGGGAGTTCTCCAGCGGGAGTAGCATCGTGTTCTGGGCAGGCTCTGCCCCGGGCCCCAGCCAGCCCCGCTCCTGGCCTCCAGGCCCTGAAGGTGACATTTGAGCCTCTGTCTTCAGATGTGTGGACGTTAGGGGAGCAGAAGGCAAGGCAGGCAGGCAGGGACAGAGACTGCTGGGGCTCAGGACAGTGGGAGCGAGTGGGTCGGGCAGAGGAGCTGAGTCTCAGTGAGAAGAGTGGGCGCGACAAGCCACCACCTGCTTCTGTAAATGGGCTGACTGGCGCGCATCCACACCTGACCCTCCACTGTGGCTGCGCTTGTACCGCAACAGTGGAGTCGAAGAGCAGTTGCAACAGAGACCCTATGGTGGGCAGAACTTAAAATCTATACTATCTGGCTTTTTACAGAAAACATTTGCGTACATCTGAGACAGAAGATTGCTTGTGGCTTAGAGACTCGGGTGCCAGGAAAGAGGCAAGAAAGAACTGAGTGAGGCAGACTGACTATGAGAAGGATCTTACTGGGGAGGCATTAGGGAGAGGGGAGGACTGTGGCAAACTGGAGAGCACATAGCCCATCTAAAGAGGGCAGCGAGGGACTTCCCTGGAGGTCCAGGGGTCAGGACTCAGCACTTTCATTGCCAGAACCTGGGTTCAATCCCCGGCCAGGGAACTAAGGTCCTGCAAGCCATGCAGCATGGCCAAAAGATAAATAAATAAAAAATTAATAAAGAGGGCAACTTGAGTCAGCTCTAGGCTGGACCCAGAGTTGCCAGGGATTATAAATCGCTTTGCTGTTCAGTCACTAAGTTGTATCCAAATCTTTGTGACCCCATGAACTGCAGCACACCAGGCTTCCCTGTCCTTCATCTCCCAGAGCTTGCTCAAACTCATGTCCGTTGAGTTGGTGATGTATCGGTCCGTCGGTCAGTGAGATGTACCAGAAATCGAGACACTGATGTGAACAAGAAAAGAGACTATAGAGGTGAGCATGTGGACACAGCTCCCAGTTCTGCCACTTCCTCACTGTGTGACCTTGAACCACTCTCTGGACCCTTATGTAAGCTGGGGTTTCCTAGGTGGCACTAGTGGTAAAGAACCTGGCTGCCTGCCAATGCAGGAGACATAAGAGATGAGCACGTTCCATCCCTGGTTCAGAAAGATCCCCTGGAGGAGGGCAAGGCAGCCCACTCCAGTGTTCTTGCCTGGAGAATCCCGTGGACAGAGGAGTGATGGGCCACAGGGTCACCAAGTCAGACACAACTGAAGCGGCTTAACACACGCAGGGCTAGTAATAACACTTACTCCCATGAAGACCGTTGACAGGTTACCATCCTAAGGCTCCTAGAACAGTTGTTAACACAGACCCAACACAGAGCGTGTTGACAGGATGACACCGGCAATGGACAGGCCAAAGAAAACACACACACAGGTGTGCTTTCCGCTGTCTTTTTGGTCACGGGTTTCCTTCCCTGACAGAGTGGTTTAAGGGCATGATCTCGGAAGCCAGAGGAACCAGAGGCATTCCCGCTGTGCCTCTTACCAGTGACTTTCAGCAAGGGAGTTGCCCTGGGGCCCTGGCTTCCTGTCTATAGAACCAGGCTGGTGTCATTGTGAGGGTTACAGGGTACTGACCCGAAAGGGCCCGGAGGTGTGGCTTAACTGCTTCTGTCCCCGGGCCCCTGCTGCAGCGGAGCCCCCGGGGTTGGGGGGGTCATGGGAAGCAGGTGGAGCTCAGATTCTTCAGTTAACTGTCACCTGTCCCCTCCCCCTCACCACACACACCAGGGTCTGCCAGGACAAGGCAGTCCCCCAAGGCTCCCACAGGGACCCAAGGCCACCAGGTGCCCACGAAGCTGCCTGTCTCCCTCTGTGCCCCCCCACGGGTCTGGCCCCTGGCTTTTGCCAGGCCGGCCACACAGCTGCGGGAGCCTGGCTGGGCCGAGGGTGGGGGAGGGACAGATTCCTGGGGCTGGTGCATCTCAGAAAAGGGGTTCAGTCTCCCCTGAGAGGCCACGCCCCCAGGCACCCCTTGCCAAGCTCCATGGGCCATGGGGACTTAGCAGGGTACATAGGTCAGGAGATGTGAAGCATGGGAATGTCTGGGAGCAGGTCTCAGGAGTCAGGGTTCAGAGATGAGAATTCGGATGGTCCCCCTCTGGAGCCCCAGCGACCCGCTTCTCCCCACCCCGACCCAGATGACAGGCATCGTTGTTCCTTGGCTCCATGGACCCCTTGAGGCAGTCCCCCTCGCCCAGTTCATCACAGGCCTCCAGCCCGAGGACCCTCTCCTGCGAGGGACTTGGTTACGTGGGCATCGAGGCTGTGCTGGACCAACTCAAGATCAAGGCCATGAAGATGGGGTTTGAGTTCAACATCATGGTGGTGGGTGAGTGAGGGGTCGGGGCTTACAGGAGGACTGAGCCACGGACAGCACCCTGTGGGCCTGGATGTGTCACCTCTCAGAGCCTCAGTCTCCCCATTTGTAAAGTGGTCCTGACAATTGTACCTCAAAGGGGAAATGCTGAGTCATGAAAAGACAAAAATCACCCAAGAAGCCCCAACTAAACCCAATCAGAACATGAAAAGGGGAGGCCGTGTGTGGCAGGAAGTGGGGACACCCGGACTTAGATGCTGGTCCCAGGATTTAACGCCCACCAGTGTGTGACCTGGACCCCTGACCCCTCGCTGCCTCAGTTTCCTCATGGGGTTTAGCATAGTGCCCATGGATCAGCTGACCTGGAATTGCATTTTTATACATGCAAAATTAATGTGGTAGGTCAAAAGCTACACTTCTCTGCTTCCCTGGTGGTCCAGTGGTTAAGACTCCAAGCTCCCAATGCAAGGGGCCCACATTCCATTCCTGGTTGGGGAACTAAGATCCTGATTGCCACACAGTGCAGCCAAAAATGTAAATCAATATTTTTAAAAAGACATCAGTTAAAAAAATAAAACTACACTTCTCACAAAATAAACTGGATGCAATGGAACATAAAATGTCAGATATATAGCACCAACTAAGGGTATTATTCTAAGGAGGGTGCACCCAACAGAAATGTCATGGGAGTCACATCCATAATTTTAAATTTTCTAGTAACTTCCTTTAAAAAAGTAAAGAGAAACGGGAGAGATTACTTTTAATCATCTTTTTTACTTAACCCAATACATTCCAAAAATACTATCATCTTGACATATAATATACAGAAAACATTATCCATGAGATTGTTTGCATTCTTGTATCATATTAAGCAAAATATGGTTTATTCCTTTACACTGACAGTGCATCTTGGTACCGATTGGCGCATGACCATATTGCTGGTAACAATAGCCAAGGGTGGCTCCCACTCTGAATATCAAAGCCCAAAGGACAATTTCAGCTATAGACACAAAGGTGCATCCTGTCCTGTGATGTAGAATGTTTCCTACTGCAGGAAAAGGTTCATGGGATTGAGAAGCCAGCACAACAGGGAGAATGGACCATCTACAAGTACAGACAGCATGGCGATTGTCGTTTTTCAGTCACTCAGTCATGTTTGACTCTTTGCGACCCCACGGACTGCAGGACACCTGGCTTCCCTGTCCTTCACTACCTCCCGGAGTTTGCTCACACTCATGTCCATTGAGTCAGTGATGCCATCCAACCATGTCATCCTCTGTCACTCCCTTCTCCTCTTGCCCTCAATCTTTCCCAGCATCAGGGTCTTTTCCAACAAGTCGGCTGTTTGCATCAGACGGCCAAAGTATTGGAGCTTCAGCATCAGTCCTTCCAATGAATATTCAGCATGAGGGAATCTCACCAAAAGAAGCCAGAGATGAAAGAGCATGTGCTGTGTGATTCCCAAGTAGAGGGTGGGTGGGCAGAGCTGCTCCTTGCTGCTGCAAGTCAGGAGAGTGGCTGTCCCTGGGGCTGTTAACAGAGATGTGATCAGAGTGGTCTTGGGTGGAATCATGTGTTCTGTCTCTTCACCTGGTGCTGCATCTATCAGTTGTTTCATTTGTAAAAAGGCATTGGCCTGCCCATCCGAAGATGAATGGATAAACAGTGTGGTCTATCCATCCAGTGGAGTATTATTCAGCCGTGAAAAAGTATGAAGTCATGGTACATGCTACAGTGTGGATGAGCCTGAAAGCATTATGCTGAGTGGGAGCAAGCAGATACAAAAGGACAAGTATTGCATGATCCCATTTATATGAAGCATCCAGGGAATTCCCTGGAGGGCCTGTGGTTAGGATTCAGCGGTTTCAGTGACGATGGCCTGGGTTCGAGCCCTGGTTGGGGAAATAAGATCCCACAAGCTACACAGCATCACCAGAAGAAAAAGGTTGAAAAAAAGAAGTATGTACACATTAGGCAAGTCCATAGATGGAAAGCAGATTAGTGACTGGGTAGTGTGTGCCTAATGGATGTAGAGTTTTTGTTGGGTTGATGAAAATGTTTTGGCGCTAGAGAGAGATGGTGTTTGCACAGCACTGTGAACGCATTCAATGCCCCTGAACTGTACACTTCAGTGGTTAATGTTAATTTTTATTATATGAGTAACATAATTTTTATTCATGTTTTACATAATTTTATATTTTATTTAAGAATAAATAATTTTTTATTTTATTTCTGCCTCAATAAAAAATGGGGAAGGCACTGAACTGGAGACTTATGATCATACATGCTTTTCTGTGTTTATGTTATACTTAAAAAACGGTTGACTTTCTGAAAGTTTATTTGAGAGTTTCGGAAACATGCCTAGCCCTTCTACTTTGTTGCTGCCCTGTGGTTATTCGCAGGACAGAGCGGGCTGGGCAAGTCCACCATGGTGAACACGCTCTTCAAGTCCAAGATATGGAAGTCCATGATGCCGGGTCTGAGGGTGCCCACGCCCCAGACGCTGCAGCTGCATTCCGTGACTCACGGTGAGTGAGCCCCCGTCACCCCACCCCCCTCACCCCCCCAGGCCCATGCTCTGCCTCCCGCTTTTCCCCCACAGTCATCGAGGAGAATGGCGTGAAGCTTAAGCTGACCGTGACCGACACACCGGGCTTTGGAGACCAAATCAACAACGACAAGTGGTGAGTCCTCCGAGGGGGCGGGGAGGGCCAAGCCCTGGCCCTCCAGTCTCCAGGAAACATCAGGCCTGGAGCCACCTGGATGTGGCATCTTTGAGACTCAGTTTATTCACCTGTACAATGGGTGCGTGCAGCCCTCCTCCCAAGATCATCGGGAGTCAAGTACATAAAAGTCTTAGCTTGCTCTTAGCTCGATGATGAAGGCTACAATATGGCAAGGCAATAGAAGCCCTCACTCCAGAGTCAGGACCCCTGGGTACCTGGGCCTGGCTGCAGATGCTCTCTGAGCCTCGGTTTCCCTTTTTTGTAACTTGGGGATGATGACATCCCCCGTCCAGAGTTGTTTTAGGATCTCAAGGAGATGAAACACACTCACACAAGCACCTGGGTGAGGCCTGGGATGCTTCATCCATAGACACCTGGTCTCCACCCCTTCCCCAAGGGACCCGGCTAACCTACACAGCTCTTTTGCTTGAATTAGAAAAAGGCAGTAGCATTCTTCACAGACAGGAGCCTGCATGGGATTCATCCCTACACAGCCTCATGGTGGGTTGCCTTTGTGCAGTGCACAAACTGCACATCTGTACAGAGATGCCCCATAAGGGCAGAACACCCAGAGAACCTGGGGAGGTGGTGGTGGCAGGAACTCCCAGCAAGTTTCTGAGGCTGGGCCATCTCCCGCCCCAGCTGGGACCCCATCCTGGGCTACATCAATGAGCAGTACGAGCGGTACCTGCAAGAGGAGATCCTCATCACCCGCCAACGACGCATCCCCGACACGCGAGTGCACTGCTGCATATACTTCGTGCCGCCCACCGGGCACTGGTGAGGTGGCTGAGCCGGCGGGCAGAGGAGGAAGGGACCCTGGCATGGGCTGTGGGCTGGCACCCGCTCATCATGCCCTCACCACCATCACTGCCCTACCTGAGCAGCCTGAGGCCCCTGGATCTTGAGTTCCTGCAGCGGCTCTGCCGGGCTGTGAACGTGGTGCCCGTGATAGCCCGGGCCGACAGCCTGACCATTGAGGAGCGAGAGGCCTTCAGGCACAGGGTGAACTGGGCATCTGGGATCAGTCTGGGGTCAGTGGGGGTGTGGAGGGGGCAGAGTTCACCTTAGCGTGGGCTGAGGTCACCTGTGTGTGGTCCGCAGATCCAGGATGACCTGAAGACTCACAGCATCGAGGTGTACCCTCAGAAGTGCTTTGACGAAGACATCAATGACAAGATCCTCAACAGCAAGATCCGGGTAGGAGGCCGTCTGAGGTGGGGAGGCTAGTGGGACTGAGTCTGGGTGATGTGCTGTCCATTCATTCTTTCCATCTGAAGATTTGTCTCTCTGAAACTTGGGGAAAGTTCATATATTTCTGGCAGACACAAATCTCCGCTCACAAACAAGGTGAGCAAGAAATTGGCCACATCAAAAACACCTAGAATGGAAGAAAATGTTCTCAAATGATATATTTGATAAGGGACTTGTATCTTGAATATAAAAAGAACTGTTACAGATCAACACTAAAAGACAGGAGGGACTTCCCTGGTGGTTCGGTGGTTGAGAATCTGCCTTGCAATGCGGGGGGACGTGGGTTCGATCCCTGGTCTGGGAAGATTCCACATGCCCCACCCCACCCCCGGGGCAATGAAGCCCGTGCACCAGAACTACTGAGCCCACTCTCTAGAGCTCGTGAGTCACAGATGTTGAGCCCATGAGCCGCAAGTACTGAAGCCTGCATGTCCTAGAGCCTGTGCTCTGCAACAAGAGAAGCCACAGCAATCAGAAGCCCAGGCACCACAGCTCCTGCTTGCCCCAACTAGAGAAAGCTGGCACAAAGCAACAAAGACCCAGTGCAGACAAAAATAAATTACTAAAAAAAAGCCAGAACTCTTACAAGTCAACAATAAAAGACAAATAGCTCAATTTAAAAATGAACAAGGACCTTCCCTGGTGGCTCAGGGGTAAAGCATCTGCCTACCAATGCAGGAGACTTGGGTTCAGTCTCTGGTCTGGGAAGATCCCACATGCCATGGAGCAACTAAGCCCATGTGCCACAGCTACTGAGTCTGCACTCTAGAGCCTGGGAGCCGCAACTACTGAAGCCTGCTCACCCTAGAGCCTCTTGCCATAAGAGAAGCTAAAATGGACAGAGACTTCCCTCACCGTCCACTGGTTAGGACTCATGCTTCCGATGCAGGGGACGTGGGTTCAATCCCTGGTCAGGGAACTAAGATCCCACAAGGCATGGCAAAAGAAAAAGACAATGACAAGTGTCAGTGAGGGTGTGCAGAAACCAGAACTTTCACACACTGCTCGTGGGAATGTCAAATGGTGCAACCACTTCGGAAAATAGCCTAGCAGTTCTTCAAATGTTAAACACTGTTACGATACGGCCCAACAATTCCCCTCTCAAAAGAAATGGAAACCTTATGGCATTTTAAGACCCTAAAGAAAAAAAATAAATGAAAACCTATTTTGATATAAAAACTCATACACAAATGTTCATATAACAGAACATTTAGAATGATCTGTAATAGCCAAAAAGTGGAAACAATCTAAATGTCCATTAACTTGTGAATGGATAGACAAATGTGGTCTATCCATACAATGGAATATTCCTTAGCCATCAAACGGAATAAAGTTCTGATAGTGCCTACAATGTGGATAAACCTTGAAAACATGACGTTAAATGAAAGAAGTCAGACACAAATGCCATGTGTTTTATGATTCTGTTATATGAAATGTCCAGAATGGGCAAATCTACAGAGATAGAAAATAGATCTGTGGTTGCCAGGGGCTGGGAGGTTTAGGGGGAGATGGAGAGTGACTGCTAAAGGGTTCAGGCTTTCATTTGGAGTGATGAAAGTGCCTTGGAGTTAGATTGTGGTGACGGTTGCACAATCTTGTAAGTATACTGAACTGAACCTCTAAAGGGAAGTATGTTATAGTGTATAAATTATATCTCAATAAAGTTGTAGAAAGAAAGAGAGAGAGGGAGAGAGAGAGAAAGAAAGAAAGGGATGGAAGGAAGGAAGGAAATGACTCATATCTTCTTTTTCCCTGAAGCAACTGAATTCCACGTCCAAGTCCCAGTCTCCCTGTCCTTGGGGTACATTCAATGTCAGTCTGTCTTGTTCCTGAAAAGCACCTGGGTGAAGCCTGGGATTCTTCGTCCATAGACACCTGGCCTCCACCGCCTCCCTGAGGGACCCTGATAAACTACACAGCACTTTTGCTTGGATTAGAAAAAGGCAGTAGCGTCCTCCACAGATAGGAACGCACATGGGATTCAGCCCTACACACCCTTGTGGCATGCCATGCACATCTGTACATGGAAACCTTGCTTCCTGTCTGGCCCCCAATTTCTCCACACAGTTTCTCTTTCTGCTCCCCACTGGAGCAATGAATAGTATTTCCTGTGAAAGATTCAAAGAGCTTTGACCTTCCGCTTTCTGCCCCAAGGCCAGCAAAGACAGCAGCCTGGTCACAACTGGATTAGAGCTGGGGGAATAAAGGAAAGCTTTTCAAATTAACCTCTCAATAAATCATCCAGACATATAACATCTGTCAAGGGTGGAATACTGGCTGGTGCATAATAATTGTGCAACAGATAGCTATTTTTTAAATACTTATTTATTTTTACATGGCTGCTCTGGGTCTTAGTTTCCTCACAGGAACTCCTAGCTGTGGCATGTGGGATCTAATTCCCCAGACAGGCATCAAATCCGGTCCCCTGCATTGAGAACTCGGAGTCTCAGCCTCTGAACCACCAGGGAAGTCCCCAATACATAGTTATCATTATTAGCATCAATTTATTCCCCATCACAGCCTAATTCTTAGAAATAAAAACAAACCCCCATGCTGCACTTGAGAGCCTAATCTCCACTTGTAGCCACGAATGGGCTTCCGTAGAAGGTCAGTTGGTAAAGAATCTACCTGCAATGCAGGTAGATTCCTGGATTGGGAAGATCCACTGGAGAAGGGATAGGTTACCCACTCCAGTGTTCTTGGGCTTGCCTTGTGGCTCAGGTGGTTAAGAATCCACCCACAATGCGGGAGACCTGAGTTTGATCCCTGGGTTGGGAAGATCCTCTGGAGAAGGGAAAGGCTACCCACTCCAGTATTCTGGCCTGGAGAATTCCATGGACTGTATAGTCCAGGGGATTGTAAAGAGTCCGACATGACTAAGTGACTTTCACTTGTACTTTCTAGCCATGAACAAGTAAGAAACTAAAATTTACAAAAGGGCTTAGCAAACTTTTGTGTGTGTGTGAAGGGTCAGACAATGGTATTTTAGACTTTGCTGCGATCACTCAGCTCTCCCAAAGTGGTATAAAAGCAACATAGACAACAGTAAATGAACGGCCAGGGTTGTATGCCCATGAATTTGACTGCTTTGGTCCAGGAGCCGTAGGTTGCCAGCCCCTGGTTTACAAAGTTCTCTCTCTCTTTCAAATTCCTTCTATGGAAGTATCGTTGATTTACAGGGTTGTGTTAATTTCTGGTTTACAGTAAAATGATTCAGTTACATATATAATTTTCCATTATGGTTACGGGATATTGAATACAGTTCCCTGTGGTATATAGTAGGAGCTCGTTTTGGTCCTTTCTATGTATAACAGTCTGCATCTGCTAATCCAAACTCCCGATGCACCCCTCCCCACCCTCCTTCCCCTTGGTAACCACAACCCTGTGTTCTGCGTCTGTGAGTCTATCTCTGTTTCCCAGGTAGGTTCTTTTGTGTCACAGTTTGGATTCCACCTATAAGTGATATCACGTGGTATTTGTCTTTCTCTTTCCGACTTACTTCATTTAGTATGATATGGCATCGCTTCATTCTTTTTATGCCTGAGTAATATTCCATTCTTTATCCATTCATCTGTCACACGGTGTTAGGCTGTTTCCATGTCTTGGCTATTGTAAACAGTGCTGCCATGAACACAGGGGTGCATGTATCCTCAAATTATAGTCCAAAATTGTCTCTTTTAACCTTATAATAATGGTTTAAAGTGATTGCTTTCAGGTAAGAGACAGGACATGAACAGAATTGACATCACTAACGTAGCTCTGAGTAACACTTGGTTTCCAAGATTGTTCTGCTAAGCCCTTCAAACTGCTAAGCCCTTCCCAAATATTCAGAGCCCTGCATCGGTACTATCATGTCTCCCATTTTGCAGATGAGGAAACCAAAGCACCGGTCAGGCTCTGTGCCCTCCGACTTCAGACATCTGTGCTCCTCTGGCCACTTTCTGTCCCCACAAAGGGCAGCAACTTGAGGGTTCATACTCTCTCTCCACGTCCCCAGTGAGGCCAACCCTCCTGTCTTGTCTCCTCCCTGCAGGAGCGGATCCCCTTCGCTGTGGTCGGGGCCGACCGAGAGCACATGGTGAACGGGAGGTGTGTCCTGGGCCGGAAGACGAAGTGGGGCATCATTGAAGGTCAGTTCAGGGACCCTAGGGAGGGCTCAGGGGAGAACAGATTGCAAAGTGAGGCTCAGCCTCTTGCCCTTGCCATCCTCACACCCACCAGAGAGTCTGGTGGGGATTTTAAGCCCAGAGCCAGAAAACAGTCAGACCTGGGGTCAAGTTCCTTTGTGCTTCTGGGTGACCCTGGGCAAATTACCCAACTCCTTCAGTTTCCTCACTAACGGCTATCATGAAGTCATCAGCCTCATAGGGTGGGTGGAGGGGGCAGAACCACCACTTTGCATTGAAACCTGGCACCCAGGAGGCACCCTATTCATTCACCAGAATTTATTGTGGGCCTACTATGTGCCGGGCGCACTATGTGCAGCTCCCAAAGGGAAACAGTGAAAGTGGGACCAACAGAGTCTTCGTGCCCACAGAGGTGGCCAGACAAGGACAGGTGGGGACGCACAGAGAAGGAAACGTGTGGGGTTGGGGGTGAGCCCTGAAGGAGCAGAGGGAAGTCCTGTGACTCAACAGCCGTTTACAGGAGCCGCCTGTACCAAGGGCTGGGGACACAGCAATGAATGAATGAATGAATGAATGGGAGAAATGTGGGGAGGGGCAGGCAGTGGTGGGGGGTGGGGGAGTGCAGCATACAGCAGGCGCTTACTCAGTGCTGGCCAAGGGCAGAGCACCGAGCAGAGCCCACACTCAGGGTTCGGTGCCGTGTCTTGCAGTGGAGAACATGGCCCACTGTGAGTTCCCCCTCCTGAGAGACCTGCTCATCCGGTGAGTCGGTGGGGAACCCGGGGGGCGCCCCCGCCCGCCCCGCTGACCGGTTGCCCATCTCCCAGCTCCCACCTCCAAGACCTGAAGGACATCACCCACAACGTCCACTATGAGAACTACCGCATCGTCAGACTGAAAGAAAGCCACGCGCTGCCCCGGGGGCCCGGCTGGGTGAACCTGGCCCCCGCCCCGCCCACCGCCCCCGGCCCGGCCCCCACGGGCACCCGGGCCAGCCCCGGGCCCGCAAAGGTGTGCCGGTGGGCCGAGGACAACTCAGACGAGGACTTCTAAATGGGTGCTGGGCGGCCCCCCAATATGCAGTTGTGTACTCAAGCATGTATTAAAGGTGGACATTGCTTTTTATGAAAAGCTGTGCTTTGAAAACAAAAAGCATTTTGTAAATGACTTCTTTGAGCTACCCTCCAATAAAAGTATGGTTCTTTCTAAAATAACAGTGTAAGACCCCAGGCCCTCAGGAGTCTTGAAGAGCTGGGAGGCCCTGTCTTGGACAACCAGCCCCCTCTTCTGCCCAGAACCAGGGTCAAGGTCCAGATCAGGCTCTGTCCTCGGTCACAATGCCTCCCTCCCGCACAGGCGTCATAAGATGTGACCTGGAGCAAGTTGCTTCCTCTGGTGGGCCTCAGTTTCCTCATCTACAAAATGGGGATGACACTATCCCCACACTACAGAGGTGCTGTGCAGATAAAACGAAGTGACTCGGAATGTGGCTGCCACCGAGGAGAAACAGTTCTCAGAGGCAACAGGATAGCACAGACCACCAGTCCAGGGAAGAGGCTGTGCCCACAGGATGTGCGAGCACTTGCCAGGGCCCTCGGGATCCCTGGAAAGGAAATGGACTTCACCGAAGCCCTCACGGTACGCCTGAGCTCCCCCAGGGCACCGGCAGACGGTGAGCATCCAAAAGTGACCCTGGGGAGCATCAGTGGTGTCCCAGCTGCTGGTCTGAGCACCCCTCATCACCAGGGCAATCTTTCTCGGCGGGGGGGAGTAGGTATTCCAAGTGTTACCGAAAGCGGCTACTCACCGCTCAAAGCCGATACCAGCCAGGCTGGTGGAAAGGAAAGTGTGCTTTATTTCAGATGCCAGTGACTGGGGCTGGGGGAGGGTGGATGTTGGTCCAAAGGCTGACTTTCCCCACCCCCACCCTGCCCACTGGCCTCCAGTGGGACATGAGCTTTTCTTTTTTTTGGGGGGGGGGGGGGCATGAGCTTTTATAGACAGAAGGAAAGGGCTACATGCAGAAACAGCACAGTCAGCTCTGACAGTCATCTTCAAATTGGTCACTGGTGGTCTGACCAGCATCATCTTGGTTGTTTTAGGCACAGTTAATCTTCAGTTTCAGGGTCCATTTTTCCCCATTTCTTTGAGGCCAATTTTCAGAATTGTGGCAGCTTCTGTGGTGGGTGCAGTCCGGTCACCAAGTAGTTAATTTTTCCACCTGATGTTTCAGTATCTATAAGACAGCTCACAGGATGTGGCTCAAAATATTATCTATAGCCCTTGAGAAAGAACTAAAGGTCCTCCTTGACTATGCTTAATGACTACATCATTATTATTTGGTCTCCTTTGACCATTTTCCTATGTTTCTGCATTTCTCATTTCTCTGATTAAACTTGTTTTTTGACTAAAGTTTTCCACGGACAGAAGGCAGGCAGAGGACATGGAGGGTAAGGACCATAGGGTCCAGCTCCATTTCACAGGGACAGTGGTCCTGTTCTCTGCTGACAACTTTCCCTCCAGTTCTGGAAGCTCTTGCCATGCCCACAGAGATGCTACAGTGCATGCCTGGCATAGACTCAATTGTGGACCCAGTAACAGTAATGACTGTACACAGATTACTTCTGCATTTCCTGACCTGTATCAGCTGGGTGAGGGCGGGGTGGGAGTGGGGCTTCAGCTGGCACATTTCTGGATTCCCCAGGCCCAGCAAGCGTGGATGACACATCCAGCTCTGCCCCTTTTTAGCTGAAGGACTTTAGGACTTTAGCAAGTCACCTGACATCCTAGATTCCACTTCCTCCTGCAGAAAACAGGGACAGTACCCCCAACCTACTCTCCCAGGGTGTGTGAAGGCAAGCCTGCTCACAGATGTCTAGGTCCCATAAGTGATCATTTATCTGAATATTTTGTTCCATTTTATAGGTATGAGGGGGTTCCCATTGTGCTACATGCTAATCAGGTTCATGTCATAATGATAAAGTCATCGTATCAACTAACAATGCTGGTGTTGTTGTTTAGTCCCTAAGTCATATCTGACTCTTGCAACCACATGGACTATAGCCCAGTAGGCTTCTCTGTCCACGGGATTTCCCAGGCTATAATACTGGAGCTAGTTGCCACTTCCTTCTCCAGAGGATCTTCCCAACCCAGGGATCAAACCCCGGTCTCCTGCACTTGCAGGCACATTTTTTTAAACCACTGAGCCACCAGGGAAACCCAATAAGTAACAATAGTGGGCCTCTTTTAAAACAGGGAATCACAGATGAAGTTAGTTGCAAAGCAGAAAGAGATAGAGAGGTAGTGACCAAGTATATGGTTACCAAGGGGGAAAGTGGGGTGGGTGGGACGAACTGAGAGATTGGGATTGACATATATATACACTATTGATACTACATATAAAATAGACTAACTAATGAGAACCTACTGGAGGGCTCAGGGAAGTCAACTCAGTGCTCTGTGGTGACCTAAATGGGAAGGAAATCCAAAAAAGAGGGGATACATGTACACATATATGGGCTTCCCTGGTGGCCTAGTGGTTAGGATTCAGCGCTTTCACTGCCACAGCCCGGGTTCAATCCGTGGTCGGGTGGGTTCAATCCATAGTCGGGCGGATTCAATTTGAGGTCGGGGAACTGAGATCCCACAAGTCACTTGCTCAGCACAGCCAAAATAATAAAAACAGACAAACAAAAACTTGCATTTTTATGCCACCTGCACTCTTCCCCCATCACATCTCTCTCCAGCCCCTGCCCCTATCACCAGGGATAACCATCATCTTGAATTAGGTGCTTACCCAAATTCCACCTTTCTTTACCCTCTACCATCTATGCTGTTGTTGTTTAGTCACTAGGTCATGGCCCATATACATTTAGAGATACCTACATGTATATGTTCCTAAATCATACACAGCATCATTCTTTTTTTTTTTCATTCTGTGTGTTCTTATAATTCATGGAAATGATTTCGTTCTGTCACTTGCTTTTTAGCTCAACATAATCTGTGAGATTTATCCATCCATCATTCTGTTGATCAACACTGAGATTGTTTTCAGGTTTTTATCATTACAAACATTGCTCTAAACACAGAAGCAGTCTTTATTACTTTAAAAATTAGCATGTATTAAGCATATATTAAGCCTTTATTGGGCTTCCCAGTGGTTCAGCGGTAAAGACTCCACTTACAGTGCAAGAGACATAAGAGATGCGGGTTCAGTGCTTGGGTTGGGAAGATCCCCTGGAGGAGGGCATGGCAACCCACTCCAGTACTCTTGCCTGGAGAATCCCATGGACAGAGGAGCCTGGTGGGCTACAGTCCACAGGGTGGCACAGAATCGGACATGACTGAAGTGATTTAGCACAAGCCTTTATTATGTATCAGGTATTTTATTGCATATTTAAATCATGAGGTTTCCTACCCCAGGTGTTACTATCCTCATTTTATTAATGTGTTATTCTTGTCTTCTCCCTCCTTCACCCCAACCCAATCACTCCCAGGGCCCTGTGGACTCTGCTTCAGGAATCTGGATCAGATCCCTCCCTGAGTGACTACCACCATCTCCAGTATTACTTCAACTTCAGACCTCAGGGCTTCCCTCTTAGTTCAGATGGTAAAGAATCTGTTTCCAATGCTGGAGACCTGGGTTAGATCCCTGGGTTCGATCCCTGGGTGGGGAAGATCCCCTGGAGAAGGGAATGGCTACCCATTCAGTATTCTTGCCTGGAGAATCCCATGGACAGAGGAGCCTGGCGGGCTACAGTTCATGGGGGTCCAAAAGAGCTGGACAGAACAGAGTGATTAACACTTTCACCTTCAGACCCCACAAGCTTCCAGCCGGTCTCACTGCGCCCCTATGGACTCCCTGACATCTGTATTCCACCAAGCTTCCTCTCCTACCAGGACACTATCCTGCCTAAAAGCCCAAACTCCTCCTTTATCCTGGCTCTAGGGATGTAACGTTCAATCTTCCTAGGAGCCTTCCAGAGACCCCTGCTTGGTCCCACCTCTCCAGTCTTGTCTCCCAAGGTTGGCCCCCTGCACCGGGACCACACTGGTCTCCTTTCTGACCTGCAAATGCACCCCGATCTCTTGGGCCTCAGGATCTTCACACTTGCGGTTCCTTCTGTGTGGACCCTTCCCCCCACAAACCCCCAGGCTAACTCTAAGCTACCTTCCCTCTGACACATTCACCCTAAGAAGGTCAGGTCCCCTCTCCTCTACTGCTTTTGTAGCATCTACCAAAGAGGTGACTAAACAATTATTTGTGCAATTATTTGTCCAGTGTATACCTTTTTCTTGGTAGAATGTAAGTTTCATGAAAGAAAGCACTTGCTCATCATCGCCAAAACCCCAGGGCATAGCAGAGCTGGCGGATGGGATCGCTCAATTGGCGGCTTTAAAATATACATGTATGAATAATAAAAAAGAAAAGAAAAAAAAATATGTATGAATGGATGAAGGATTTTGAACGAATTAATGTCCCCCATTCACAGATGTGGAAACGGAGAAGAGGAGCACGCAAGGGACCGGCAACGACAACGTGGCGCCCAAAGGCTGATGCCCCTTCTCGCCCGCGCCTTACCGGGTCACCTCCAGGAAAGACCCTTAAAGCAACACGACCCCTCGCCCTGCCGCAGGTAGGCCTCTTGGCATCTGCCTTAACAGCGCCGCGCGGCGCATTCTGGGAAATGTAGTCTAGCTGTCTCCCCGTTTCCGGCGTCCGCGACTTCTGCTTCCCGCGGGCACCAGCCTCTTGCGAGGCTTTGGGAAGACGGGCGAGACTGCGGTTGTGGATCCGGTTTGCGTCTGAGTTGCTGCTGCACCGGGCGCGCTGGCGTTCGCTGTGTAGCGAGGTCCTGTCAGCCTTAGTCATGCGCTGCGGCTCCTCCCCGGGCGCGGAGGTGAGTTCCGCACGGTCGCAGCCGTTAGGGCAGAAGCGGGAGTCGAACCTGGAGTGCCTCCTCTTGCTGGCCTCTCTTGCTGGTGAGGTCCAGGCCGCGCCTCAGAGCGAGTTCAGTCAGAGTCAAGGGTGGCTGAGTCAGGCCTCAGGTTGTCAGCGTTGTTATTTCGGGCTACAGTGGATTAGCCCGGGACTTAGGAACTAGAGTTCTGGAATCAAAAATGTGTGTTCCAGTCTCATTGCTATCACTTCACAACCATATTATCCTCCCTGGGCTCTATACCTAAAACTCGTGGAGCTTCAGGGTTATTTATTTATTTTTTTTTTTAACATGTAAAATAGAGATACAGCACCTTTGGCGTTAGTAACTTAGAAACAGAGTGGGAATGGGTATTGCCCGGCGCTCAGAAATTGGTGGCCATTATTATTCTTGTATTGGGGAGAAGCAGCAGGCGGGACAAGGAATTGGGGTTGGAAGTTGTTGGGGTCTTGAGGAGGGTGGGTCTTGACTCCGGAGGCCGTTGTCTCCCCGGCAGAGGGTAGGCAAAGGCACTTGGCATCTCTTTCAGAGGCTTAGCATGAACAACTTCGGCCTTTGGAAAGAAGAGTCTCCAGAGGCCACTTTTCTCCAAAGGTCACTTTTTTCTCCAAAGCAGTCTTCTCTGTCAGGGACAGGGAGGCAGGTTACCCTGGACCAGGTGGCAAAGGGTCTCTTCTTGACCAGACTCTACTTGGACTCCTCTGAACTCTCTTCTCAGCTAGGCCCTGATTTCTGGGCTTCCCTGTTTATTTCTGCATTGTTTGCTTGTGGCCATTTTAGCCAGAACCACCCACGGAATTGGGTTCCTCATCCTTCAGCATCCTCCAGGTGATGTCTCGTCACCATAACCTTCCTTCAGCAAGAAACCCTTCTTACCCCTTACGTTTCCTTTTACCAATTTTCCATCCACTGCCACTCTGCCACCTCAGTCCCCAGGCCTGCACCTTGGCTATAAGTTCCCACCTTTCCTTGTTGTATTAGGAGATGAACTTGATCTCTCTCTCCATTGCAGTGTAATAGGGAAGAACCTTTGTAGTCTGTTGCAGGTTAATTACTAAAGGGATGTTGCCTGTAAGCTTAAATTATCCATAATGGCTCTGGGAATTATCCATCTCTGGGAATGCTGCCTTCCAAGTAATGATCATTAAGCGCAAATACCTTTGTTTAGGGCTTCTCAGGCAACTCAGTGGTAAAAGAATCCCTGTGTCAATGCAGGAGATGCAAGAGAGGCTGGTTCAATCCCTGGGTCCAGGAGATCCCCTGGAGGAGGAAATGGCAACCCACTCTAGTATTCTTGCTGGAAAAATCCCATGGACAGAGGGGCCTGGTTGGCTACAGTCCATGGGGTCACAGAGAGTTGGACATGACTGAGTGACTCAGCACACAAGCACCTTTGTTGAGCTCACTAGAAATATCCTTACCAGACCCACGTGTGAATGACGGCAAGAAATTAACACAGCCGTTCTGGAGGCTGACCAGAACCAGGAAATGTTTGATTTTACGCCCTCCCCTTTTAGTATAAAAGAAGCCTGAATTCTAACTTAGGCAAGATGGTTGTTCGGGACACAAGTCTGCCATCTTCTCAGTTTGCCGACTTTTTGAATCAAGTTGCTGTTCTTGCACCAACAACTCGCCTCAATTTATTGGCCGGTTGTGTAGCCAGCAGTACAAGTTTGGACTCGGTAACAGCAGTGGTCCCTAAAAAGTGGCATCAATAATTTCTTTTCTTAGAAGTGGCTTAAGAAGCTCCATTCCTCAGCTGTTCCTCTGTGTGTCTGTCTGTCTCACAGGCTGGCTCTCCTCTTTGTGATTGGCTTCAGCCCACAGCAGATTCTTAGAGGGAAGCTGGACATTTTACCTCTATTTCTCTTCCCTAGCTCTGGCCTCCTGCCCTTTTAAGAAAGCCTTTGGAGAAAATACTGAAGCCAAGGAGGTGCTGGCTTCCCTTTCTGAAATGGAGGCCAGGTGAATGAATGGTCTTTTGTCTAAATATTTTCTACCTAAAAGAGCAGCTGCATTGCTCTTTCCCCTCCCCGTGGTGTGTTTTTCTTCAAAGCAGTATCATCACCTGCATCATTTTTTTTTTCTGTGTATAGACTTACTGGCAGCTCAGATGGTAAGGAATCTGCCTGCAATGCAGGAGACACAGCTTCAGTCTCTGGGTCGGAAAGATCACCTGAAGAAGGGAATATGGCTGCCCATTCCAATATTCTTGCCTGGAGAATTCCATGAACAGAGGAGCCTGGCAGGCTACAGTCCATGGGGCTGCAGAGTTGGACATGACTGAGCAACTAACACACACAGGCATACCTCGGAGATACTTCCAGTTTGGTTCCAGACCACCGTGAGAAGAGGCTATCACCATAAAGTGAGTCACATAAATTCTTGCTTTTCCAGGGCATATAAAAGTCAGGTTTATGGGGACTTCCCTGGTGGTTCAGTGGCTAAGACTCCATGCTCCCAGTGCAGGGGTCTGGGTTCGATCCCTGGTCAGGGAACTAGATCCCACATGCTGCAACTAAGACTCAGTGCAGTCAAATAAATTAAAAAAAAATAAAGTCAGGTTTATATTATACTGTAGCCTATTAAGTATGCAGTAGCGTATGTCTAAAAACTCTACAAATCTTAATTTAGAAAAATATTGCTAAAAAATGCTACCATCATCTGACAATACAGGGTTTCCACAAACCTTCAATTTGTTAAAAAAACGTAATATATGCAAAGTACAATAAAGTGCAATAAAATGAAGTCTACCTATACATCTTTGTGCCAGAAACAGCCCAGAAATGTGTTAGTGGGTTTGATTTATCTCACACAGGATTTAATCCCATTTTGAGTCTGCATTTAAACTTGGGAGTTTTCACCTAAAAATCCAAATATTTAGATTCTGCAAAGTGACCAAATTGGCAGGCAGTGTTGGGCCTGTGTCCCCCACTGCTTCCGGTGGCCTTGTATCTGCTCCATCTGCCACATGGCACTGTTATGTTTCTTGTAGAGAGAAAATCTCCACACTCAAGTCACTCTCACACACAGTAATACAGAAGAAAACCCAAGAGGGACATGTTTAAAGAAAAATGGGAGAGCGCGTATGTCTTTGTGGAAAGCAAGAATATTCCAGAATGTTTAGTATCTATGTCAAAAGCCCATTTTTACCTTCCTTTCTGACCCTTGTGGGTATTTGAGCAGGTGACCCCAGGCCCGGAGTGGGTGATAGTCTGAGGGGGGACTTTTGCCATTCCAGGGACTGGTGGTGTTTGTGGGTTCTGTGTGTTACGGACTGGACTGTGACCCCCAGAACTCACACTGAAGCCCTATCATGACTGTATATGGAGACAGGGTCTATAGGAGGTAATTAATATGAAAAGGAGAGAGAGAGCACCGTTTTTTCCCACCAAGTGAGGGCACAGAGGAGGCACCATCCATGAGCCAGGAAGAGAGTCTTCACCAGGAACCGAATCTGCTGGCACCTTGATCTTGGACTTCCTGCCTCCAGAACTGTGAGAGATAAATGTCTGTTGATTAAGCCCCCTGTCTCTGGTACTCTGTTATGGCAGCCCAGCAGACTCTAACACTGTTTTTCCCAAGAGAAGTATGTGAATCATCACCCTGTCCTGAGCCACAACTGAGCCGACCTTGAACAGGAGACTTTCCAGACTTGACTACATCTCCACGGGTGAGGATTTCCAAGCATGCCTGGTGGTCCTTGAGTCCCTTCCTTCCTCCAGACTCCAGCCTTTTTTCGTGATGCCGCATCCTTTGCATCCTTCATGCTTTGCACACCTGTTGTCACTCATCTGCTTCTCATTTAACTTGCTGACTTAAGGAAAAAGACAGATAGTTTCAAATGCTGGGTGGTTCGAGGTGTAAATGGTATCTCCTGCCTCCCTGTTAACTGATGAATCCTCTTGTGTGTCTAAAATCTCATGATGGAACCAAAACACAGCCAGACTCCATGGAGAGATTTCACAGTATTGCCCAGCAAGCACTCTTATTCTCCATCCTTTCTGTTAATGAAAATAATAACAAAACATTTGCCGTTCACTGAGTGCTCCTATGTTTGAGTCTAGAGCAAAATATTTTAATGTACTCTGTCATTTAATTCTATTATAGTAAGTATCCTCTAGGGAATAGGTACCATTAACCCCCATTTATATTATTGTCAGAATTAAGAGGGTTGTTTTTTTTTTTAATTTTTATTTATTATTTATTTTTGGCTGTGCTGGGTCTTTGTTGCTGGGCACAGGCTTTCTCTAGTTGGGGCGAGCAAGGGCTACTCTTTATTGCAGCTCAAGGGATTCTCATCGCAGTAGCTTCTGTTATGGAGCACCAGCTCCAGGCATGCGGTTTAGTAGTTGCAGCCCACAGGCTTAGTAGCCTCACAGCATGTGGAATCTTACCAGACCAGGTATCAAACCTGTGTCCCCTGCATTGGCAGGCAAATTCTTAACCACTAGACCATCAGGGAGGTCCTGGAATCAAGTTTGTGATAAAGTTGGGCAACAGAGTTCAGTGTCTAAAGAACAAATTCCACCCACTTATTTATTTGAGCCTCTACCATTAGTATATGCCAAGTAGATCTATTTAGTGTGTTGAGAAAATTAGAGGGGCCCTGCTTGGGCAACTCAAAGGAGAATCTTGGGACAGGACTAGAGTCTTCCAAGAAACAGCTTGCGTATTTACTGTGGGTCAAAGCTTCAGTTACGTAGGTGGCATTCAAGTTTACCTTTAGGAGAGTGTTCTAAGGAGCAGAGTCTGAAGCATGCTTGCCTGAGTTTGTCTTGGCTTTTACACTTTCCTAGCCGTGTGACCCTAGGCAGGGCTCTGCACCTCTCTGAGCCTCAGTTTACTTAACTAAAATGTGGGTCACGATGATGTTTACATGATTGTCATTATGAGGATTTTAGTAAGTAAAAACATGAGCTCCCTGGACTTAGGAAGTACTTAAAAAAAGTTAGCTTTTATTGTTAGCTTGCAAAGGCCTTAGAAAAAGTATAACAAAACACCAATTACATGTTAGTTTTGGAAAACTAGTTCTCTGGTGACTATCTGATATAGTTCAGTTGAATTATGGACTGTAGCCTGCCAGGCTCTGTTCATGGACTTCTCCAGGCCAGAATACTGGAGCGGGTAGCCGTTGCCTTCTCCAGGGGATCCTCCCAGCCCAGGGATTGAACCCAGGTCTCCCGCATTGCAGGTGGATTCTTTCCTGTCTGAGCCACCAGGGAAGTCCAAGAATACTGGAGTGGGTAGCCTATCCCTTCTCCAGGGGGTCTTCCCGACCCAGGAATCAAACCGGGGTCTCCTGCATTGCAGGCAGATTCTTTACCATCTGAGCTACCAGGGAAGCCCATAAAAAAACACCCATCACATATCAAGTTTTGAAAACTGTAGTTCTCTGATGACCTGAGATAATTCAGTAGAATTAGCTAAACTGGTAACCTTGTACTGAATTGTTGGTCCTTAGTTATTTGGGCTTTGGGAAATTGCTACCACAGGTGACTTAGACTTGCAGAGTGCTGGATCATAGACCATCTCTTCCCAGCCATAATTAAGTCATGGGAGTAAGTGTGAGCTGAACCAATGCCCAGTTGTGATTATGAATTGTGTGCCATCTGTCTGAAGATGATCTTCCCCTCTGTCTTCAGAGGAGGACATGTGTGAGTGAACCTCTCAGTTGTTGGCCTGCTTCAATGAGTGTGAGGCTGCCATTTTATTTATTTATTTTTAATATTTATTTATTTGGCTGTGCTGGGTCTTAGGTGTGACATGTGGGATCTCCCATCAGAAATTGAACCCAGGCCCCCTGCATTAGGAGGGTAGAGTCTTAGCCACTGGACCACGAGAAGTCCTACGCTTCTGCTGCTGCTAAGTTGCTTCAGTCGTGTCCGACTCTGTGCGACCCCATAGACGGCAGCCCACCAGGCTCTCCTGTTCCTGGGATTCTCCAGGCAAGAACACTGGAGTGGGTTGCCTTCTCCAAGAGAAGTCCTATGGCTGCCATTTTAAGTCGAACTGTTTTGTAAACTCCATAAATGCTATGAAAACAAGCTACCTTTATAATTATAAATAATTATATGTGATTATAGATACATGTACAGCAATAAATACTTTTCCTTCAGACTCCACACCGTGCTTGGCACTTTAATGAACTGTGAACCTCTTACAGGAACTCCATGGCCCCAGGCATCTGAGATCCACAAATCTGGAGGCCTGTAGGCTTCATCCCAGTATGGTTGCAGGTCATGAGCTGGTGTTTATGGAGCACCTGTTAGATGCTAGACATCATCAGAGGGACTTTATAAGCTCAATCTCATCTGTCAGCTCTCAGAAGCTGGAGCTATGACAATCCCCATTTTACAGATGAGGTAAAAGGTAAGGCTTACCCAGTTACTAAGTGGTAGAGCCAGGATCTGGTTTGGGTGTGTGTCAGTGTAGGTCCAAATCCATACTGGTGTGCATTGGTTATGGAGTGAATGTGTGTCCCCCTCAAAATAGATTTAAGAAGGAAATCCTGGGCAAAGTAGAAATGTATCCTTTAAAACTCCATTGGCCATAGTCACTGAAAACTGCCCAGAGAGGAGAGGACCAGGGCTATGTCAGTCAGGCTGTGGTCACTACATGGACTTTGCTGACTTGTGTGTATCTGGCCCTGAGGAGATGATGCAAGACACAAGGCCAGGGCCCTGCAGCTAAGCAGGAGGCCGTTAGAAACTGGAAGGTGTGGGGCAGGTTTGAGGATGGTAGTGTCCCCACCCCTGTCTGCCCCTCCAAACAGAGCCCAACATGTCTCTTCTGTTTTCCTCCTTTTCCCTGTTGTACATCTGTCTCTCTTCTTCTTCTTCCTGTTCTCTCTCCTTCCTCCCCCGCTACATACCTCTGTGACTTGTTCAAATTTCCCCTTTCCACTCCCCGCTGAGGCTGACAGAATGGCAGGCTGCTTGTGCTCAGCTTGAGTGCCAGTGCTCTGGACGGCCCCACATCTTGGTTCTGGTTCCCGCCAAGAGCATGGCTTTCCTGACCAGCAGCCCAAGATTGTAAGGGGAAAATGAAGCACATGTGGTCCTGACTTGCTTGAAGCCCCACCTCGAGGCTGCCCTGAAATCTGGTGTCTTCCCTTAAAGATGCCTCCCACTCCGCAGGGGTGGTCCCTAGAAGTCAGGGGGTGGGCAGTCCAGCGTCTTGTTCTGCCTGTGTGCCACAAGAAAAAATGGATGTTGGTTGTAGGGGGAGAAGTGGAACGTGAGCAAGAATGGAGAGTGAAGCGAGAATGAAGTGGATGGAAAGAAGGAAGCCAGTGGGAGGTGCTAGGCCTGGGGATGCCAGCGCTGAAGGACTCAGGGTCGTCTGGTGGTTAGTCAGTGATTTTACGGAGCTCTCACTACTCACCGCCAGGCACACAAGCCTCACCATGATCCTCTGCCTGCTCAGAGCTCCCTCCCTGCCTCCACCTCCCTCCTCCAAGCTCCACAGGGACACCAAGGACTGACTGTCCAGTTCACCTCCTGTTCATGGTGCCTCCTTGGGTCAGAGCAGAGGCTAATAAAATACATATTTGTTGATCAGATTAACAAATGAAGAAATAAGCAGTTGATAACCAAGATGCACCAAACAATTTTATCAGTCTTCATCTTCCAGCCTCTAAAATTGGAGTTGAACTAAGACACCTGAGTTCCAGCCTCACCCCAGCTCTGCACCTGCTGGGTGTGTGTGTCTTTGGGCAGGTCATTGAACCTCTGTACCTGTGTTTTGCTGTTGCTGTTTAGCTGCTAAGTTGGCTAAGTTGTGTCCGACTCTTTGGCAACCCCATGGACTGTAGCCCTCCAGGCTCCTCTGTCCCTGGGATTTCCCAGGCAAGAATTTTGGAGTGGGTTCCCATTACCTCCTCCAGGGGATCTTCCAGACCCAGGGATCGAACCAAGGTCTCCTGCATTGCAGCAGGTTCTTTACCATCTGAGCCACCAGGGAAGCCCTGCACCTCTGTTTACTGACCTTATAAAGCAGGGATAATAAAACCTCCTTTGTTTCAAAGAGGAACCGATTTAATAATTACAAAGCGTTTAGAACAGAGCCTGGCACATACATAGTACTATGTAGGTAAAACAGTAAATTTCCAGGGTCCCCTCCACCTTGGGACTTTCTCAGGCCGGGGGCGGGGAGTGGTAGAACGGAGGCTGGGAGAATGGCCAAGTAGCTGGGTAGCCGCTGTAGCACTCACACATGCGCACTGGAGGTTCAGGGCTACTATCACCTACAATGCCTACTGGAGTGGGTAGCCTACCCCTTCTCCAGTGGACCCAGGAACTGGGGTTGCCTGCACTACAGGCGGATTCTTGACCAGCTGAGCTACCAGGGAGGCCCACAGCGCCTCCCAGGACCCTTCCAACCCAGGGCGCGGCTTAGCCGGGGGAGGACTACATTACCCACAGTGCATCCCGCGGGGCCTCAGTTCAGTTCAGTTCAGTCGTGTCCGCCTTTGTGACCCCGTGGGCTGTAGCCCGCCAGGCTTCTGTGAACTGAGCCGGTCCCACCTCGCGGAGCAGAGTCGCTCCGTAGTTCGTTTCTTTGCGTGAAAGTCGGTTCAGCCAATAGGGTTCAGCCTAAGGGCTGCGTTACCTAAGGTAGCCTAAGGTTCAGCCAAAGGGCTGCGTTACCGAAAAAGCCTCCCGTTGGCCCGCCCACCAAGACCCATTCCCATTCAACAGCGGGCTTGAACGTGTGAGGACTACGTTACCCAGAATGCTTCCCGTGGGCGGCCCTCGCGGCCTTGCTCTCCAGCTCGACGCGCGGCTCAGCCAATGGTCGCTTCCGAGCGTTCGGGTTTGTGATGCACGGATACTGGTCCTAGTTTCTGGACCGCCTAGACCTCCGTACCCACTGTCCCACTCCGGTTCCACCCCGCAGCACCGGCCCGCCGCGAGCTCCCCACGAGTCGCAGTGCTGTCGGTGAGTGCGGACGCAGGGTCC
This sequence comes from Muntiacus reevesi, assembly GCF_963930625.1. Classification (NCBI taxonomy): domain Eukaryota; kingdom Metazoa; phylum Chordata; class Mammalia; order Artiodactyla; family Cervidae; genus Muntiacus; species Muntiacus reevesi. The sequence continues at coordinate 183,149,111 of NC_089250.1, read as the reverse complement.
CCGCTCGAGCTTCTGTCTGCGGCGCTTGATGGAGCGTGGTTTGTGTTCGGCCTCGGTTCTAGCTGTCCCTCTTGCTGAAGGGGCGAGACGGCAAAGCAGGTCGGCCAGAGAGTTCTGACCTTGTCAAGACACTGGAAGGAGAGGGGCTGTGGTGGGGCTCGTGGAGCCCGAAATCCGGGTTCAGGTTGGGATAGAATCTAAGCCTTCCTGGGCAGAGAGGTCCCAGATTCTCATTATATTTTCGAGGGACCTCGTCCAAAAATGGCAAACTGTGAAAATGAAAACTCTCTCGAATTGTGACCGCGTTCCAGGCTCTGTGCTAAAAAAATAAACCCTTTTAAAACATCCTGTTTAGTCCTCTCAGCAACCTCCTCTTTCACTTGAGGAACTGAGGCCCAGAGATTAAGAAATTCTTGGGGGGGGGGGTGGGATTCTCCTGGGAATTATGGGGTTAGTAGCGAAGACAGGTTGATCTACTTTAACTGTTTCTTTTGCCGATAAGGGAGAGTTGGCCTTGGGGCCAGGGCAGGGGCTTATGGGCGCAGAACGCTTATCCAGCCCCTGTGCTGCACCCCGTATGAGTTTACTGTCTCTCCACAGAGCCCTGAAAACATCTTTCCCAGTGTCTGGCCAGAGGTGCAGGGAGAGACAGGCGTTATCTCCAGGCCGGGGAAAGGGCAAGGGCCGCCAGAAGCAATGGCGACCGCTCCCGGCCCGCAGCCTCTGGCCCCCCTGGAGCAGGAGGGTGACATCCTCGAGGGTGACATCCTCGTCGTGAAGGTGGAGGATGACTACTGCTGGGAAGAGGAGCCCTCCTCGGAGGCGGAAGACCCCAGCCCTGAAACCTTCCGCCAGCTCTTCCGGCTGTTCTGCTACCAGGAGGTGGCGGGACCCCGGGAGGCCTTGAGCCGCCTCTGGGAGCTCTGCTGCCGCTGGCTGCGGCCCGAGCTGCGCACCAAGGAGCAGATCCTGGAGCTGCTGGTGCTGGAGCAGTTCCTGACGGTGCTGCCGGGGGAGATCCAGGCCCGGGTACGGGAGCAGCAGCCAGAGAGTGGTGAGGAGGCCGTGGTCCTCGTGGAAGGGCTGCAGCGGGAGCCCAGGAAGCAGAGGCCGCGGGTGAGGTGGGGGGCATTTGAGCCCTGAGGTGAGGAATCGGGGCCCTGCTCCTGAGGTCTGCATTTGTAGGTCCCGTGGGCTCTGACTGACATTGAGGAAGGTAGCTTCAGAGTTTCCTAGCTCTGGCTAGTGTGTGTGTCCATCTATTGTTTAACCACCATAGTCCCAGTCGCCCTTTCTGAGCTACATGGTTTGGTTCCTTAACACCATACCAATATACACAGGTTTTCATGGGAGGGAGGCTGAAGGCCTTTTAAGGCTGGACCTTGAGAGTTGAAAAGATTCCCAAAGAGGGAGGAGCCCTGGGAAGAAAGAACAGGTGCTGATGGATGCTCTGATTAGAGCCCCTGTCTCTCCAGAGCGGTACCATTCAATACAGTAGCTGCCATGTGTGGCTCTTCTTTTTATTATAATTAAATAAAATATAAATTCATAGGTCATACTTTACCACCTTCCAGAGGCTCAGTCGTCACATGTGGCCAAGGGCTACTTGTTGAACAAGGATAGTGCAGATATGGGACACTTCCATCATCATGGAACGTTCTCCAGAGAGCACCACTCAAGAGCACTCTCCTCCTCCTCAGCAAATGCGGGGAGTCTCTTACATATCTCTTCTGCTTGGGTCAGATTGAGTCCTCCTGACTCGATACTTGGCAAACTCTGCAGGTCACCTTTTATCCTGTAGCAGTGCCATTGGCTGCACACTGCTGTTCTTTTGCATCTGTCAAAAGAGAGCAGCACCCACCCCCCACCAAAAAAAACCAAACCTGACCACAAGATGAGTCGAATGCAGTAAGCAAATCTTGCCTTGAGATGGCCAACAGGAATTCAGGAGCCCTTCTCAGACCCCCGCCAGCCTGGGCACTTGGGGTCCCTGGCACGGGCTTTCCTCTGCCACTGTGCACCATCATCTCCGGGTGACAGAGCTGTGGAATGTTAAGCCTGGAACAGGGTCCCTGGCACTGGTTTCACAGTTCCCCAGGGACGTCTCTTGTCCTTGGTATGGTTACAGTCAGTGTTCTCTGAGACCCGATTTCGTCTGATTCGCCGTCCCTGGAATTAGGAGGTAGATGGTTCCAGAGGACCTGGAGATGACCTTCAGAAGTGGAACAAGTGCAGTAACTCAGACTTCCAAGACGAAAGCTGATTCAGGGCCTTCCTGGCTCAGTCCTTTCGGGAACACTCATGGAAGGGAGGAAGGGTGAGAGTGTGATATGGTGTGACAGGGCGAGATGCAGAGTTTCAGGAGTGGAGCGGGCCTCCCCTTCCCCAGCTTGGGAGCCTGACCTCTTCCCGGGTCACCGGCCTTCCCCCTGGGGGCTGGCTGAAGGGCGGCACATGGATGGTTGCAGAGGCCGTCAGACTGAACAAGGCAGCCCAGTGATGAGGCAGAGCCTGGGACCAGGGTGCCCACGATGAGGGGTGGGGCACCTGTGGGCGCCCCCAGCCTTCTGGGAGCTGGCGGGCAGATCTCTGTCTGTTGTAGGATCCAGAGTTGCTCCCTGATGATGCACTGTCCCATGGGACAGAGGAGTGGTTCTCGAAACACCAGGTGGAAGCCCAGCCAGAGGAGCTGTCCCTGGGGGAAGGGGCTCAAGACTCCAGCCAGCCGCCCCCAGCCCAGCTGAGCCATAGACCAAGAGGAGACCCCTCACTCTGGCCAAAAAGGGGTGAGTATCTGCCCCTCTAGAGGAAAGCAGAGTGCTGCACTCAGGAAGGAAAAAGGGAAGGAGTGTGGCTGGTCAGACCTGCGTGCCTGTGGGGTGGGCGGGCTCCCTTCAGGTGAGCGTCCGTGAGGGATAGCTGAACCTGTCCAGCCTTTGCTGCTGTGGGCATGGGTGGGTGACTCTGTACTGTCTCTCCAGGCCCAGCAGCTTCACGGCATCAGGAGACAGCAGCCCTGGCCACATCCTTCCTTTCAGCCTGGTCCCAGGTGCGCAGCTTCCCACTCTGCAGCATCCCCATGCATCCCACGCCCTTGTTATGAGCACACTTCTCTCAAGTGGTCAGGTCTGTGGGTTTCTGAGGCAGACCTTCACCCCCTGGGAAGTCTTACCTGCTCTCAGATGCCACCTGAGTATCAGGTGTGTGCTGCAGGATTCTGTGTTCCCAGTGGTAAGCTCAGGCAACCGCTTCAAACCCAGCTGTATGTTAAAATCTCCTGGGATCAGGGTAAAAATTAGAGAATTTTCCCCCAGACCTGGCCTGGAATCCTAATCTCCTTTGTTTGTTTCAATAACAGCTCTGTTGAGGTGTAATTCACATACCATGCAATTCACCCATTTAAAGTATACAGTGTTTAGTGTATTTACACAATCAAATTTTACAATATTTTAATCACCTCCCCAAAATATCCCCCACTCATTAGCAGTCGCTCCTCATTTCCTCTCCCTCAGCTCCCTGGCAGCCCCCAATCTCTATCTCTGTGCATTTGCCTCTTCTGGATATTGTTTGGGTGTTAATTGTGCTCCCAGGTACCTTGGGTACCACTGGCCTAGAGGCATCCTGAAGTCCCCAGTCACCCCATTTGGGTCCCGGGCCTGGCTTGAGCTGAGGCAGGGCGGGCTAACTCATGAACCTGGAAAGTGTCAGCTCCAGCGGGTGAGATCTCAGCAGACGCAACTGCCCCCCGCAGCGCGTCTGTCCATGGCCCTGCGGCACTGCATGGAGCTTAGTGGTGACAGTGTCCTGAAGAGCAGGGTCCAGCCGTGCCTGAGCTGAGCTTCGGAGGGGAGGGTGGATAACAGCATGTGGAAAGGGAAAGGGTGGGAAGGGAAAAAGGCGGGGGAAGCAGGGCCTTCCTCATCACATAAGAGGAGGGGATGGGTGGGCCCAGCAGGCTGGCCCCGCCTGCATGGCCAGGGGCATGGGCTCAGCGAGCTGCGCTCCCGCAGGTGCCAGTGACCTTGGGGGGCGTGGCCGTGTACCTGTCCCAGGAGGAGTGGGGCTGCCTGGACCTGGCTCAGCAGGACCACAGCTGCGACATGCTGCTGGAGGATGCAGGTGCCGTGCGGAGACGCCGTCAGACGCTGCGCTATGTCTCAGAGTGGGCGAGTCTCTGGGGGGGTGCCCCTTCCTTCGGGCTCACTGAGGGTGTGTGTTGGTTTCCAGGACCCAAGGCCCCTGGCCACCTCCCTGTTCAGCACTTTCCCTGGCTCCCCCCACCTTTAGGAGCCGGTCCAGCAGTTCTCAAACTTTAGTGGCCTGAAGAATCCCTGGGGAGGATGTTAACAGTAGGAACTCGTGGGCCTCGTGTCCAGGGCTTGGCTGAGTGAGGCAGGGTTGTTCCCTGGCGAGTCTGCTAAGCAGCAGCTGCACGCAGCCCGCACCGCCAGGGTCACTGGGTGTCCTGTCAGCCCCCCGCCTGCAGTGAGGGCAGTGTGGTGCTTGCCCCATCTCAGGCAGACGCCCAGAGCTGTCCTGGGTGCCTTCTTGTCCTCCTTCGCCACGCGGTTGTCCAGTGTCAGTTCAGCCTCTGTGCCACACTCGGGCCCTGTGGGCAGGGCTTCTCTTGGCCAGGCTCTGGCTGTCTGCAGCCTCTCCTTACCACCCCACGCTGTCCCTTCTCAGCTTGCCCAGCCACTCTTGACACCTGTTCTCTTCCTGAGATGTTTTCTAAAGGAGTTGAGACCCTGCTTTGTATCAGCTGGAGTCCTCCAGAGAGAACGAACTATTAGGATGTGTGCATATGGAGAGGTTTATTTTAAGGAATCGGTTCTCATGATTGTGGAGGCTGGCAAGTCTGAAATTTATACAGCAAGCCAGCTGGCTGGAAACCCAGGCAGGACTTCTTGGCTGCTGTCTGGAGGCAGAATTCCTTCTCCAGGAAACCTCAAGTGTTGCTGTTAAGGCCTTCAACTGATTTGGTGAGGCCCACCCTCAATGTGGAGGGTAATCTGCTCTATTTATAGTTATCTGATTGTAGATATTAATTATATCTACAAAATAATCTCCACAGCAACATCTAGACTGGTATTTAGGGAATTATCTGGTGGCCAAGGTGATTAGGGCTCTGTGCTTTCACTGCCAAGAGTGTAAATTCAGTCCCTAGTTGGGGAACCAAGATCCTGCAAGCCACGTGGCCAGGAACAAAAAAAAGCCTGCTATATAACCAGAGAGTGACACCGTAACCTGGCCAGCTTAGCACAGAAAATTAATGATCACATACCTTGATTTATATCCTGATCTTTTCCAAACTTAAGTGTATACACAACAAGAAGAAACTTGTCTGTTGCTGAGAATACTGGCTTGCTGGGTCTGCAGTGTTGCTGTCCCACCTCTCTGTGCCCTCTGCTGTCTCTGCCTCCTGTGTGTTGTGACTCTTGGCCATTTCCACTCGGTTATGGTGAGACCCTGACGCCTCGGGACACCTGGCTTCCTTCCCAGAGCCAGGGAGAGCCGTGGGCCCTGTTTCCTCACTTCCTCCTCTCTGAGCAGCTAGTCTGCACAGAAGCCCAGCGCCTCCCTCTCTGTCTTTCGAGGCATTGAGCTTGTCCGCAGGTTCTCCTGACACCCCTTTGCCCTCACGAGGAGGGGGTTGTTGCAGTCCTGTGTTCCGTCCCGGCCACATTCACATCCTTTCTTCTCTTTCCCCACAAGCAGGACTCCCCACTCCTGGGCCCTGTCTGACCGCCCTGCAGGGGCGAGGAGAAGGCCCGTGGGACCCAGCTCGAGCAGCCTCAGGGCCAAGGGAGATCTCTGGTGGAGCCAGTTCAGGTAAGGTATCTTCGAGGAGATGGCATCCCAGATGAAAATCTCGCTTCTCCTGGGCTGAGACTTTGGTGACTGTGTCTGTGGGCTTCAAGCTCAAGGGCTTAGAGCAAGTGCTGGCAGGCTTTTTCCAAAAAGGGCCAGAAGTAAACAGGTTTTAGGGACCATGCAGTCTCCCTTGCGATGCCTCAGCTCTGTCGTCCTGGTGCAAAAGCAGTCACAGGTGGTAGGAAAAGACACGAGTGTGTGTGTGAAACTTCGCTTGCCAAGACTAAGCTCCACCTGAAGGGAAGGTCGGGGGAGACAGGTGGCTTGAGGGGCTCCAGAGGCACGCCCTCAGGATTGCAGGAGAGAGTCCTGCCAGCTCGACTGGGACTGTGCTGCACGCAGGTGCGACAGGGAGCCTAGTCCCAAGGAAGACATGAGGGGCCAGGTGGGGGCCCACAGGATGTCCCGAGTGTCGCCCGGCCAGCAGAGCTCACTCTCCTGGGCCTGCAGTGTGGGTGGAATTGCACAGTCATGTGGTCACTCGGTGTCACCGCCTGAAGAGATGCCAGACTCAGCTCTGTAAAAGCTCTCCCCAAAGGCCAGAGCGGTGGTTCTGTCACGTCTCAGCCGTACAGACGAGGCGAACATGAGCTCGAGCCCACGCTTGGCTTCCAGGATGAGCCAGTGTGGAGACAGGAGGGGCCCGTGGGGGGGGGGAGCGGATGTTTCTCAGAGGGCCTGTCCCTCCCCTGTTGAGTCGTGGGCTCCCACGTCCTCAAGTGTAGATGTGCCCGTCACAGCCCCACCTCACAGGCCTTGATGAGTTACTGTGTGTTTCTGAGTGTCTGCCCCTGATTTGAGTTCCTGGACTCAAGCTCTTGAGTGACGTGTGCCCGGGGAACGTGTGGAAACGGCCCTTGAAGGTACTGCCCTGCATCATCCGCCTCAGATGGGCCACCGCGCCCCTGCCCGCCTTCTGCGAGCGACCCTGTCCCTCCCCCCTCCCCGTGGAGCCCTCAGCCGTGTGCTGTCTGTCTCAGGGCGTGGGAGGCGCTTGGAGGCTGGAGAGGACACCAGGGCGGACGCGTCGCTGAGCACAGGGTGGGCCCACGCACGCCCAGATCTGGCTCCGGGGCCCGGCCAGACCAGACCCCAGCAGCCTCAGGACAGAGCGGGGCCCCTCGGGGTCCGGAAGCCACACGCGTGCCCCGTGTGTGGCAAGGCATTCCGCAAGACGTCGCACCTGGCCAAGCACCAGCGCACGCACACGGGCGAGCGGCCCTACCAGTGCCAGGTGTGCGGGAAGCGCTTCGGCGACCGCTCCAACTGCAGCACGCACCAGCGGGTGCATACGGGCGAGAAGCCCTACGCCTGCGCCGAGTGCGGCAAGCGCTTCAGCCAGAGCTCCAGCCTGGTCATCCACCGCAGGACGCACACGGGCGAGCGGCCCTACCAGTGCCAGCTCTGCGGGAAGCGCTTCAACAACAGCTCGCACTTCAGCGCGCACCGCAGGACGCACACGGGCGAGAAGCCCCACACCTGCTCGGCCTGCGGCAGGGGCTTCCGCCGGGGCACCGACCTCCGCAAGCACCAGCGCACGCACGGCGGGGAGCAGCTGCCGCGCAGACCTCCAGGGCTCCAGGACACGCCTGGGGCCTGGGCCTGATCATTCGGGGACCTACAGGGTCGTTTCAGTCCTGGAGTCAGCCCCCCCATCTCCAGGCGTCTTCAGACTCTGTTCCCGTGGGCCCAGTGTGAGCAGGAAGCCGGGCCCGCAGGTGGATCAGGGTCTGGGGCTACCACAAAGGACCACATGCAGGGGTGCAGGAATTCTTAGTTCAGGGGCCAGAGTCTGAAATCAAGGTGCCTGCGGGCTGCTCCTTCAGGAGGCTCGGGTGGGGTCCGTTCTGCAGTCTCCTCCAGGCCTGTGGCCACAGGGCTCTGCCACCGCCCTCTCCCCGCCCCCCCCCCGCCCCGCCCCCTCTATGTGTCTCCACGTGTGCTCCTGTCTTGTAAGAACACCGTCATTGGATTTAGGGCACACTCAGTCTGGAACAACCTCATCTTAGCTTGTTATATTTGCAAGGACCTGTTTCCTCCAAGTGGGGCCCCCTCTAAGGCTCTGACTGTTGATTTGGGGGACACCCTTCAGCCCACTTTGGGGGAAGCCTTGGTGACTGTGGCCGCTTGCAGCTTTACATGTCCCCGTCCTCCCGGGATTGCTCTTCTCCTTCCCCCAACCTCACCGCACTTACCGGGTGTAGCCTGAGGGGGTTCTCCAGCATCACAGTCGTTGGGGGTCCCCCTTGCAGATCCACGGCTGTCCTGTTGGATGGATGGCTGGTGCGGGAACACTTCCCTGAGACCCTTCCTTCCAACCTCCCCTGCCCGCTGGGAAGTCTTGGGGGTTTCCCCAGGAGAGGTGCCAGGGCTGCCATTGTTCCGGCCCAGGTGGCCATGTCCCAGGATGCAGGCTGGCCTTGGTTGCCCCTCCTTGTCTTTCTGATGTGGCCATGCCTCTCTGATCGGTTCCCATCTGTGGCCTCACACATGGCCGAGTGGCGCAGTAAGAGGCCTTGTTTGCTGTCGCCACGAGTGGGGCAGCTCTGAAACCTCTGGGTTTCAGAATGTTCCATCCCATCACTAGACATACTGTTACTTTTTCACACACCCCACGCACCCCGGTGTGAACTGCCCTTCTCTGTTCCCTTAATAAACAGCGTCTGTCAGTCATCCTGGCCGCTGTGCTCTGTTCTGTGTGTTCTCGGGAGACTGGGGCCACCCAGTTTAGGGATGGCTTCTCCCTTCTGGGCCAGCTTGTGGGACACGTAGCGTCCACCCAGATCCAGCCACGTCAGTGTCGCCAACGGCCCACCCACCTGCCACTCACAGACTCACTTCTCACATCCCGTCTGCTGCTGGAGGTAGCTGCGCTCTGCCAGGCCTGAGAGCAGGGCGAATCCAGTGCCTGTTCCCTGACACTCTCCCTGTCCTGTAACAGGACTTCACGTTCTCCCATTCTCAATGGAAACTGAGGTCTGAGAGCTTGAAGCACCTTGTCCAAGGGGCAGGACCCGCTCTCAACCCTCACCCTCCTGGCCTGCTGCTTCAACAGTTAGCAGAGTTTAACTTGGGACAAAGATTTTGTTTTCTGTCACTGTTGGGGAAACATCTTGAGTGAACTTAACTGCCATTAAAAAGGGTAGAGAGAGTAGGGGAAATGGAATTTTAAAAATAGCCATTGCAGGACTTCCCTGGAAGTCTAGTGATTAAGACTGCATGCTTTAAAAAAAAAAAAAAAAGACTGCATGCTTTCAATGCAGGGGGCACAGGTTTGATCCCTCGTTGGGGAACCAAGATTCTGCTTGCTGCACGGTCTGGCCTTCTGCCTCCACCACCCCCCCCACTCCAATAGATTTTGCTCTTGAGAGCTAGTGACTAGTGGAGGCTGTGTGCCCAGGGCCTGAGCTCTGACCATGCTGTGTGTGCCCCGGAGTGGAGGGCGGGGGCCTCCACAGTGAGGAGAGGGTCTGGGGGCCCCTGGTGATGGTAGTCTGGCTCCAGTCCCTGCAGAACAGGCTCCACAGGGCCTCATGTGGCCTTGGAAGCCAGTTCACATCTGGCTTGTAGTGAAAATGCTCCTTGTTGTCGAGAACAGGGGCTGCCGGCAAGGCCCCCGTGGGAAGATCAAGTGGAGTCTGTGGCCCTGATCTTGGCTGCCTGTGGCTGGGCAGGGCCTGCCTTATTTCGCGGGGGGGTTGGGTGGGGAGGAGGCCCTCGCCCACCCTCAGGGCCCGGCAGCCAGTGGTAACCCCAGCTGAACGATGGAACGCATGCCCAGAGGCCAAGGGCCGTGCCGGGCTGCCTGAACCCTTGGCACAGGGGGTCCAAGCCGACCGCTCTGCTCTTCCCATGGGGCAGACAGGGCGGAGGGGCGCTGAGACCTTGAAAACAAGTTGGAGTCAGAACAGTCGTCACAGAATAGGGCCTGTTGGGAGCAGCTGGGCCAAGAACCAACGAAAGGACTAAAAATTGGTGGAGGTTGGCAGTAGTGCTAGGAAAGGATTGGTGAGGGAGACGGCAGAGCCGCCTCAGCTCTTGCTGGTTGTCCACACGGGCAAGCCTGGCTCCACTGTCCATGGGACAGTTTCCAGCGTCAGAACATTCATATTCTGTATTTAAAAGTCAACCCACCTTTACTTTGGAAGGACCCTAGAACATGATTATATACATGCCGCCTTTGTGTCTTGGTTAAGGAAAAAAGCAAATTTCAGTTCACCGTTCCATTCAAACATTGTGTGTGTGTGTGTGTCATGGTTTGTTCAAAACAGCAAACATCAAGGACCCAGAAAATCAAGCTAAGTTTTTCAAGACCTTTTCAGCTCTGAAATTCTCTAAAGAAGTTTTACTTTAGTTTTGTAGTTACAAGAAAAACAAAAACAAAAAACTTGTATGATGGAAATCAATAGATGCACATTAAAGAGGAAAAAATGCAGAAATGGAAAAAACTGAGAAAGCCCCCTAGTCCCGCTATCAGAACAAATCCATTGTCTCCGTGGTGTTTCGGCCTGGCCCCTTTCTGGAGGATGTGGGGCCAGGTGACGTGTCATGCTGTATGTACAGGTCTGCACTGCGTCCTTGCTGTCAGCGCGTGAAGATGTTCTGACTGAATTCCAGCAGAGGGCTGCAGCAGAGCCCCAGTTGGGGGGTCCCTGTGCTGCAGATGGGAGCGGGAGGGTGAGGGGACCACCAGTACCTTGGTGTTGGTATCAAAGGCAAGTCAGATCACCAGCTCACCTCCTCAGACCTGAGGCATCTACGGCTGACCCCGAGGAGGCACCGGGCCTCCAGGGCTGTCGCTGGGACTTAGCCCTGCGGGTCTGGCCTGTGTGCCCCTCTCGGCCCAGAGCGTTCCGTGCTGCTTCACCCCAGGGCTGGACCCGGCCGGATCTCCAGGGGCCTGAGCCTTCTGATTGACAGGCCTCTCGCCGGCAGGCAGCTGAGGCCGCGCTGCCGCCTCCCGAGATGCCCTGAGCTGCTGGAGGAGCTGACTCTTCCCCGTGCAGTCTCTATGATACAGGAGATGTGCCCTCCATCAGCGCCAAGTGGAGCCCGCCTCCCAGTGCTGGGCCACAATCCTGGGGTACTGTGCCTGAAACAGGACCCCAGCAGAGGGAAGCCAGGGCGCCTCTGGAGCATGTGCCTGGTTCTCAGGATACTAAAGAAACCAGGACTGCGGCCTCCCGGCCCACACCAAGTCACCGAGCACATCAGCATGCTAAAGGCCTCTGGGAGGACCCCTGTGGGACACTTCTCAACCCCAGTGCGTCTCCCCTTTTTGTTCCTGGGATGTCCAGCCACACACCACGTGGGAGGAAAGCTGCAGCAGACTCTGACGTTCCCAGAGGGCAGAATCTGCAAGGTCTGGAAGTCCAATAGCGACAGAGACTTTCAGAGCACCTAGTGCAAATTCACCTTGCGGCCCTGGGGTGGCCACCGTGCCTCAGAGACCCGAGCCTTCCCTGAATCTGACGCTTCACTTAGCTGACCTGAGCCTTTCCTCTCCGGCCGTTAACCATCACATAGTCCCATCCCTGCAATATCTCTTCACCTCTGTTGCCATCACTGGCAGGGAGCAAGTCAATTTGCAGAGCCATTTTTCAGAAAGAAAATGTAACCCCTTCTTGAGATCAAGCTAAGGCATCCTGGGGGTTGTCTGGAGGGGAGTAGGGCAGGCTGGGCTACCCTGCCAGCCTCCCAGAGCAGCCCACACCCTCCTGTGCCAGCCCTGTGCGTGCAAGATGCTGAGAGCAGCAATTAAAAACACGAGCTGGAACCAGGTGAGCATCCCTGCCTGTGATGGTGAGGGGCGCCCCTTGCGGTTACCGTAGCGTGGCTGGGCCCTGCGGGTCTCTTTGAGCTGCTGTCTCATCTTCCGCCTCCTCGCTGTCAGAGGAGCTGGAGTAGGAGCTGGAGCTGCGGGCAGACGAGAGGTGGGTTCCTCTGGACATGTCCAGTCTACTCTGGCCCGGCGTGGCTCCCACCAGGGACTTGGAGCGCCCAGGGCTCCCATGTGACCCAAGACAGGAGGACGGGCAGCCGGCCAAAGCCACAGGGCCAGTGAGCTTCCTGCAGGTGGTGGAGGGGTGCGGCCAGGGCCGGGTACCCCTTGCTTGCTCGGCTAAGCAAGACCCCTGCCCCAGCTTCCCACCTCCCTGCAGGGAGGGCCTGTGGCTGGGGCCCCATGGGATTATGGGCCAGACTCAGTTCCTGGGTGAAAGCACTTCTCCAGTGAGTGGAGCCCCCAGGACCTGCTGTCCGAGTCCCCTTCTTCCCGAAGCAGCAGGGAAGTCTGCGCTTCCCCTACCTCTCCGAGGGTCTCTGGTCCGATGTCTTTGTCGGCCGCAAGTCAATGAATATGGTGGGAGGCTCCACCGGGTTCCTCAGCCGCGTGTCCTGGGCCAGTGCCTGAAAGCCCAGCTCCCTGGAAGCACATCTGGGGGTGGGGGTAGCTGAGTCACTTCCCGGCGGTCACCGTGACCTGCCTGTGCTGGGCTGGGGGCCCCCGTACAGGACCCTGAGGCAGGTCCTGAGAACAGTCCTCAGGATTCAGGCCAGCGCTGTCCAGTGGAACTCTGCGTGGCGCTTAGACGTTCTGTATCTGCCCTTTCCAGTGTGGTAGACACTTGCCGAAAGCTATTTAAACTTGCATTTAAGCTAATATAAAGTAGAAATCCCGTTCCTCAGCTGCACTAGCCACGTGTAGCCAGTGGCTACTGACTGGACAGTGCAAAGTCCTTTCTACCGGACACATAGGTTGTCAGGGACAGAAGCCCGCTTCAGCTAGCTCAGGCAAGAAAGGGAATTCCTGGCTCTCAGACTTCTAAAAAGGGTGGGACAACCAGAGTGTTGGAAGTTGGGATGCAGCTGGGCCTCAAGGGACCCCAGGGCCCTGTCCCCACCTCTGCCCACCCCGGCCCCCAGCTGACCTGGCTGGGGACAGATGCTCGAGGCTGGCCCAATCAACAGTGGCCAGAGGGAGAGGGTCCTCCCCTAGGGAGGATTCCCATGGGGTGGGAAAGAGCAGGTGCTTTGGGGCCTGAGTCCCAGCTCTGCCACTTATGTCCTGGGCAAGACAACCTCTCAGCCTGTTTCCCCATCTGTAAAATGGGGGGTAATAGTAATACTGACACCTGATCATATTCTTGAGATGAAGAGAAATACACATCAGGTGCCCTGCCCTTAAATCAAGGCACCATAAATGCTGAGAGAAGCCACTACTAGGGAGGACGGGGCCAGGGGTCAACAAGGCCCACCTGCTTCCGCCTTCTCGGGACCGGGCTTCCCCGGGCATGTCAGCAGGCACTCTCCGAGTAGAGGCAGCAGCTCTGGACTGCCTGGAGCACAGGAGGCTGAGGCGTTCCATGAGTCGGTCCTGGGTGCTGGGCGCGGTGTGGTCTGCGGGGAGGGGGAAGGCAGCTTGGTGAGGACACAGTCCCTGCTTTGACCCACTGCAGCCTGAGCCTCAGGGCTCATCACATGGAGATGCTGGGCTTACGCGTAGAGAAGTGCCAGGGGCCCAGCCCACCCTCTGCAGCTCACAACCTTAGTGTGGCCCCCTCCAGCTCAGCAGGGTGAGGGGCCCCTTCTTTCCTAAGCAGGGAGCTGTGTGCACCCTGGGAAGCAAGGGTGACCACCTGTTCACAAGGTCGTCCACTCCCTGGCTCCTATCTCACTTGTCAGAGGGAACCATGGTTAACACTTGTGTGTGTTTTTTCCTTTTTTTAAAAAATAGCAACAGGGGGAGTTTCCCTGGTGGTGCAGTAGTTAGCCTTCCAATGCAGGGGTACAGGTTCAATCCCTGGTCAGGAAGATAAGATCCCACATGCCTCCTTGCCAAAAAAACAAAAACATAAGAAATAAAAAAAGCAAACAAACCCCAAACAGAAACAAAATTGTAACAAATTCTATAAAGCCAGCCCACATCCAAGAAAAATCTTAAAAATTTTTTAAAAATAGCAATAGGATCGTCTATAGGTTGCTTTTTTTTTTTGCCTCACTAGGCGGGATGTGGGATCTCAGTTCCCTGACCAAGGATGGAACCCATGCCCGCATGCAGTGCAAGCATGGATTCTTAACCTCTGAACCACTAGTTAAGTCCCCCTCTACAGACTTTTTTTCACTGAATGTACTTTATATCCTTCCATGTTAAGATAGATGTGTGATGATAGGTTGTAGAAGTGGGATAGCTTAGTTAAAGGCTTGTGTGCCTTTAAATGAAGAACGGGGCATTCCCAGATGGCCCAGGTGGTAAAGAATCCAGCTGCCAATGCAGGAGATATCTGGATCAAGAAGATCCCCTGGAGCATAGTGGAAACCGACTCTAGTATTCTTGCCTGGAAAATTCCATGAACAGAAGAGCCTGGTGAGCTACAGTCCATGGCGCTGCAGAGAGTAAGACACGGCTGAGGCTGAGCACATAGCACACAAACAAATGGATAGCAGATTCCGCTGCACTGCTGCCCAAGGGGGCAGCCACTAAGCCCCTCAACCCTGCCCCACTTGTAGTAGGGTGAGTTTCTCCATACCCTGCTCTAAGGGGTTAAATTACAAACAAAACCCTTCTTAAAAGCAGCCTTTGCTCTGGAACCAGGGGCTGGAAATTGCACCTTCTTTGCCTCAGGCCAGCCTCCATTCGCTTTTATGGGAAACTCTTAGGAAACCGCCCAGAGCCAGACCACAAGCCCAGTGAAGGAGTTAGCCCTGGCTTTGTTGCAGAAGCACGCCAGCTGCGAAGGACGGCGCAGAAGCGTGGCGGTGAGGAGCTACCTCTCGCCCAAGGTCAGAGGTAGCGACCGAGAGCGCCAGGCTGCGACAGCGTAGGAGCGACGGCCGAGAGGAGCTTCCCCACCTCCAAGGAGCGGCTGCTGCCGGGCGCAGGAGGGCTGAGAGGAGCTACTCCACGTTCAAGGTCAGTGAGAGGGTAACAGGCAGGAGGGCCAGGGATCTCCACACGGAGGAAATAGGCTGCAAGTGTCAGACATTTTTATCTCTGTTAAGAGGCAGGAGGAAACAAACTAGCGATATTTTTTTTTTCTCCTCTATACAAATTTAAAAGGATGTTTCTCTTAAAATGCTGTGTTGCCCTGACACCTGGTTTCACCTGAAGCTAACTATTCTCAAGACCTTGAGTTAACCAATATATTTTTTCTTATGGAAATGTTTGTCTTAAGCTATGTTAATGTACCCCAGACTCAGTCTTCAAGTTGGTTCTGCCAAATGGCCCAACCTACTTACTCAGATATTGTTCCCCTCATCTATGTAAACGAAATTATTTGTTTGGTAAAGATTCAAGTCAATCGTTTATGGCCAGGGATGAATTATCTGGTGCCATTCTAAATTTTAAGACATTCTTTTCATTAACAGACTGCGAGTGGCTATATAACATACAGCTGAAGACTAGATGGGGGGTACTCTTTCTGCCCCCTTCTGATGCCTATGTCAGAAGCTTTCTCTATCTCCTTTATACTTTAATAAAACTTTATTACACAAAAGCTCTGAGTGATCCAGCCTTGTCTCTGGCCCCGGATTGAATTCATCTCCTCCGGAGGCCAAGAATCCCGGCGTCTTATCGTTCAGCAACAACCTTTCATCTTGGGGGCTTGTCCGGGATCCTTCAGGACAAGGCAGGGATGCTTTGAGCTCTAGTTCTTTGTTCTCCTAGCGAACACATTTTCCACTGTACTTTACTAACTCTATGGTGTGCTTGTGTGAATGAATGAAACGCTCTGTGCGAAGCAAGTGAGGAGCCCTGCTCTTCGGTTCCGTGGTGACCTCATAAGGCTTATGGCAGAAACCTGTCGGGGGTTTATACTGACCTGCCAATGCCAGGAGGCAGCCAATGTCTTCTTCGAGAACCGACCAGAAATGGGCAAAGCGTGTGGACTGAACTCTCCTTTCTTGGTCAGACTTTTCGGTCTCTTTGACCATTTCATAACTCCTTGGAAACTAAAAGTACTAACCTAATCTATCGGATCATAGGCTTTCAAGGGACTTGTAATCTATGTTGCTACTGTGTACTAGGTGGCCTAGGTCTCAAACTTGGATTGATAGTCAGGAAGCACCTAGCCTCGCTAGGCATCGAAAGTTTGGAAGCTAGATGGAGCTCTAGCTCCAAGAGCATCTCTGAGGTTAAAGGTTACTCAGATTGGAACTGCAATGGGGCTTTTTTCCTTTGGTAACACTGGCTCTTAGTGGACCAGAGGAGGCTCTTATACCGGTGTGATGATGCTTGGAAGGAGCATCTCAGTTTAAAGTTCGTGCAGGTCTTATTGCGGTCAGGAATATTCTCAGGATCGTGCACAGGCACTCAGGTGATGCATGTGTCCCCCAGAGGTCTTAGCTTGGGAGGCATCCCAGACGGTTACTCTGATTGCACCCCGGGTGGCATCAGAGGCAAGCAAGGTGAAGAGCTGGACGTCAGTCAGGGATGCCATCAGGTCTACCGCTGGTGCATCCCCACCCCATCTCGGTGGTAGAACCGGGAGGGACGAGTGTGATGCCTGCGTCGATAAGGGACAGAATAAGTCCGACCAGGAAGGAAAAGTTTTTGGTGTAAAGTCTGTCTACACCCCCATCTAGAGCAGGGAGGGACGCCTCTGGTAGAAAAAATGGCGCTGGTCGCTTTTTTTTCTCTCTTACAAATAGGAGCTAACAATTCCAGCCTCACTCCTTTGAACTGTATCCTGAAAAACTGGGATAGATTTGATCCCCAGGTCTTAAAGAAGACACACCTGGTCTTCCTATGTGATACTGCATGGCCGCAGTACCCACTGGGAGTCAGGCGGTCCCAGCTACAGAACCAGACTGGGACTATAACACTGCTAAAGGAAGATGGGATCAGAGTCATTTTGCCAGATGTATTCTTGAAGGACTCAGGCAAGCGCGTTCTAAGCCTTTAAACTACAGCAAACAGGCAGACATAGAACAGGAGGAGAAGGAAGCTCCTGGTAAATTCCTAGATAGACAGAGAGAAGCCCTTCGCAGATTCACTGAGATTGATCCCGAAAGTGAAGAGGGAAAAGTGATCTTAAAGGATAGATTTCTCACTCAGTCGGCTCCAGATATTCGCCGTAAGTTATCAAAACGGGCTTATGGACCAAATCAGTCTTTAGATAATCTGTTACAACTGGCTCAGACAGTCTATTATGGTAGGGAATATGAGGAAGAGAAAGAAAGGCAGAGAAAGACAAAGGAAAAGGTGGAAGCCCTCTCAATGGCTATGAAAACCGTTCTTAAACAGCCTGAGAAAAATGCTCAGAGGGACCCAGGTGAAAAGGGATGGGCTTGCTATTACTGTGGAAAGGAAGGGCATCTCAAGCAGGACTGCCCTCAGGCATCTAAGCCGCCCCTGGCTCCCTGTCTGGTCTGCAAGGGACCACACTGGAGGAGAGACTGCCCCCAGAGGCGTAGGTCTCAGAGGTCTGACTCTCAAGACCATCAGGACTGAAGGTGCCTGGGGGTCCTCACACAAGCTCCCGTCCTAATTACACCCGAGGAACCCCGGGTATTGATAACGGTGGGAGGCCAATCCGTCAATTTCCTTTTAGATACTGGGGCAACTTACTCCGTGCTTACTGAAGCCCCTGGCCCACTTTCTTCCCGATCCGCTTCCGTAATGCGACTGTCTGGACGAGCCAAAAGGTATTATTTCAGTTATTCTCTATCGTGCAACTGGGATTCTGTGCTATTTTCACACGAGTTTCTTATCGTGCCAGAATCACCCTCACCCCTTTTGGGGAGGGATATACTGAGCAAGGTCCATGCCTCTGTTTTCATGAACATGGAGCCTTCCCTTTCTCTCCCTTTAGTTGAACAAAATGTGAATCCTAGAGTATGGGCTGATGGAAAATCTGTGGGTCGAGCACAAAATGCTATTCCTGTAGTTGTCAAGCTCAAAGGCCCGCACTTATTTTCACACAAGAAGCAGTATCCACTGAAACCTGAGGTTAAGGAAGGGTTAAAATCCATCATTGAGAATTTAAAGGAGCAGGGACTGTTAGTTCCCTGTAACAGTCCATGCAATACTCCTATTTTGGGTATATAGAAATCAGATGGTAAATGGAGATTAGTTCAAGATTCACGAATAATAAATGAGGCTGTGGTTCCTTTACACCCCGTGGTGCCTAATCCTTATACTCTTACTGTCTGAAATTCCTGAACGAGCCAAATATTTTTCAGTAATTGATTTAAAAGATGCTTTCTATTCAGTGCCTTTGGCAGAAGAAAGTCAATTTCTATTTGCCTTTGAAGACCCTACTCAGCCAGCTTCTCAGTTAACCTGGACAGTTTTGACTCAGGGATTTCGTGACAGTCTTCACTTATTTGGGAAAGTTTGTCACAGAATCTACAAAACTTTAATAGCTCTGAAGCGGTAGTGTTACAATATGTAGATGATATTTTGCTCTGTGCTGAGACAAAGGAAGCTTGTTCACGAGCCTCAGAAGATTTCTTAAACGTTCTGGCAGGCTGCGGTTACAAGGCATCAAGAGAAAAGGCTCTGCTTTGTCAACAATCTGTTAGATATCTGGGCCTAATCATATCAGAAGGGACTAGGGCCATAGGCCCTGAGAGAATTAAACCTATCCTAAACCATCCCCTACCTATGACTTTAAGGCGATTGAGAGGATTTTTGGGAATCACAGTCTACTGTCATATTTGGATTCCGGGCTATGGGGAACTTGCCCGGCCTTTATATAAACTTATAGCTGAAACTCAGCAGGCCCAAACCAACAAACTGATTTGGCCTCCAGATATTCAAAAGGCTTTTAAGGTTCTTCAGACTGCTCTCCTGCAAGCTCCCGCTTTGAGTTTGCCCACAGGGTCAGAATTTAACTTGTATGTCACTGAAAGAAAAGGTATGGCCTTGGGAGTTTTGACACAACCCCGAGGGCCTCACCAGCAACCTATTGCTTATCTAAGCAAAGAATTAGATGTAATTGCACGTGAGTGGCCCCACTGCCTAAGAGTAATTGGGGCAGCGGCTTTATTAGCACCTGAAGCTTTAAAAAAAATAATTAATGGACGAAAACTTACTATACTGACTTCTCATGATGTGAGTGGAATCTTAAATTCTAAGGTTAATATTTGGATGACAGACAGTAGACTTCTTAAATATCAGTCATTGTTGTTAGAAGGACCAGTAACTAAGCTTAAAGTTTGTGGAAATTTAAATCCTGCTACTTTCCTTCCTGAGAAGGAAAATGAAACACCTGATCACGATTGTTCCCAATTCCTAACTTTAAACTATGCAGCTCGGGAGGATCTAATGGATACCCCATTAGATAATCCTGACATGGAAATATTTACAGATGGCAGTTCTTTTGTTCGGGATGGAAAGCGTAAAGCAGGTTATGCCATGGTGACTGCTGAACAGGTTTTAGAAGCAAAATCTCTCCCCCAGGAAACCAGTGCCAATTAGTGGAGCTTATGGCTCTGACCCACCTGAGTTAAGCAAGGGACAGCGAGTAAATATCTACACCGATTCTAAGTATGCTTATTTGAGTTTACATGCTCATGCGGTGATATGGAAAGAAAGACAGTTTAAAACAGCAACAGTAGACCCTATTAATCATTTCAGAGCGATCGAGAGACTTTTAAATGCTATATATTGTCCTAAAAAAGTAGCGGTTATGCATTGCAAAGGGCACGGCAGGGATGGGAGTAAAGTAGCCGCTGGTAACCTGTTACCTGACTCTCAAGCCAAAAAAGCGGCACTTTACGAAACCCCTCCCTACAGATGCCTTTGATCTGGACAGGTCCTGTGGAACAGGAAAAACCACAATATACTGAGGAAGAATTAGAAAGATATGAGAAAAGAGGAGCAAAGATTACTGATAAAGGATGATTACAGTCCGAGGATGGGCGATTAATATTTCCTGAAAATGCTCAGTGGAAAATTCTTAAGGATTTACACCAGAGTTTGCATTTGGGTGCAAAAAGTACTTACCAGATGGCTTCTTGTTTGTTTGAAGGTAAAAATGTAATGAAAACTTTAAAGAACATTATCAAAAGGTGTGAGGTTTGTCAGAAAAATAACCCAAGACTGAAAAGCTAGCAAAATCTGGATTACAATGAAGTGGAAAGTATTCTGGAGAGGACTGGGAAATTGATTTTACTCATATGCCAAAAGCTAATGGATATTCTTGCTTACAAGTTTGGTGGATACTTTTACGGGATGGATTGAGGCTTTCCCCTGTCATAGTGAACAAGCTAAGGAGATTATAAAGATTTTAATCCATGAAATCATTCTCAGGTTTGGGCTGCCACGCAGCCTTCAGAGTGACAATGACTCTGCCTTTAAAGCTGCTGTAACTCAGGGGGTGTTTAAAGCTCTAGGAATAGAGTATCACTTACACTGTTCCTGGAGACCCCAATCCTCAGGAAAGGCTGAAAAAGCTAATGACATTATCAAAAGACATCTGCGCAAATTAACTCAAGAAACGCAGGACAACTGGATTAAAGTCCTACCCATAGCTTTAATGAGGGCTCAAACTGCCCCCAAAAAGGAGGGACTGTCCCCCTTTGAATGTATTTATGGAAGGCCTTTCTTACGCACAGACATTGTTATAGACCCTGAAGCCTTGGAGTTAACTAATTATGTAACTCAGCTCTCAGCTTTTCAACAGGCATTAACAGAACTCCGGACGACTCCTGACCCAGCCTCTGAATCCAGCAAGCCTCTATTTGAGCTAGGAATCAAGGTCCTCATAAAAACATTGAGATCTGGGGGCCCATCCCCCGAGCCCCTCTGGGAAGGCCCTCACCAGGTCATTCTTTCTTCTCCCACAGCTGTCAAAGTACCAGGAATTGATTCATGGGTACATCACACTCGAGTCAAGAGGTGGCATCATGATCAGAATTAAGTGATGTCATTTTATGTCTTTACTTTCTATGCTCTGACTTTGTACTTTTCAGATGGGCCTGATAATCTATGTGAGCCTACTTCTGCTGACTCCAGAAATCCTGAGTCTGCCGTTTGATCCTCAAGACAATGCCTTCCTGTCCTGGGCTCACTCCTACGCTGCATTCCACAATCAGTCTAACTGCTGGGTCTGTGGAGCACTCCCCTCTTCATCAGTGGAAGGCTTCCCGTGGTGGACAGCTCCACTTCAAGGAAAAGACTTTCTCCAAGTCTGCGAATACCTTCGACAACAATCGCATGTGATGCCTCTTCTTCATCATCTGATGACATCTAAAAACCCTGGAATGGACTGGTGCAACACTTTGTATTTGAACTATGGACATAACGTGACTTTTAATTTTAATTATACATTGTCTCAGTTTAATGACTATTTTGCTGCACATAAGACAAATAGGTCTAGATCTGATGGTTTTTTACCTGATGTTTATCAAATATGGGATGAGGTTATATGGCTAACTCCTGAAAAAGGACGTCTAATATCTACTGCCCCCATATGCTGGGAACAAATAGAGCCATTCCCCAAAGTTAGCCAACAACTTAATTACAATGATTGGAAAACAGTGGGATTTTTGTCTCAGGAAATGTGTAACATAATCATTCCCGTGTTTTCCAACCCCAGTTCAGGATCTCCCTTTGTCTGGCCAGGCACTAACTGGGACTGGGTATCTCAGTCACGCTGGCTTGCTCCAAATGGGACTTACTGGATGTGTGGCTCTTACTTATGGTCTTGGCTTCCCCCTGGCTGGATAGGGAGATGCACCCTGGGTCTAGCCTTTACTCACGGCTTTATATTTTCAGAGCTTCCAGAAAAGCCTGCTAATTTTCCCCACCTTAAAACTCGGTGGGCAAGGTCTGTATTTCACTGGTATGATTATTTGGCCGCAGTGTTTGTCCCTTCTTTGGGAACTGCAGATGTTATGCTACGAGTGGATGCTTTGACTAATTTTACTCAGCAGGCATTACTAGATTCTAAAAAAGCTATTTCAGCTCTTAATGCTGAACAAGCACAAATTAGAAAGGTGGTTTTACAAAACAGATTGGCTTTAGATATTCTGACAGCTGCGCAAGGAGGAACTTGTGCCATCATTCATACTCAATGCTGCACATATATACCTGATATGAGCACTAATGTTACTCATTTCACTGAACACATGAACAAGATGATTTGGGCCATGGATACTCCTGAAGTCTCAATTGCCTCACTTTGGGAATCGTTAACTAGTTCCTCATGGTGGAAAAATATCTTAATTATAATAATTCTGATTGTTTTGTTTTTGCTGTTTGCTCCTACCATCTGTAACTGTGTAATTGGATTTGTTTCTAGTCGCCTGCAAGCTTTTAAGTTACAAAGGATTGCTCAAACTCCTGCTAAGGATGCAGCTTCTTCCAACTACTATTTGGGGCCCCAGAATAAGACATCCTCAGTATGAGGATTAGGAGAATTTGTTGCCTCTCCAATTTAGGGACAATGCCCCTGGTCAGCTCAGAAGCAGTTATGGAATGAGAACAACGCCCCTTTTCCCTAGGCAACATAATTCTCCTAAAAGAAAAGGAGGGAATGAGAGGGTAACAGGCAGGAAGGCCAGGGATCTCCAAATGGAGGAAATAGGCTGCAAGTGTCAGACATTTTTATCTCTCTTAAGAGGCAGGAGGAAACAAACTAGTGATTTTTTCTTCTTCTCTATACAAATTTAAAAGGCGGTTTCTCTTAAAATGCTGTGTTGCCATGACACCTGATTTCACCTGAAGCTAACTATTCTCAAAACCTTGAGTTAACCAATACATTTTTTCTTATGGAAATGTTTGTCTTAAGCTATGTTAATGTACCCCGGACTCTGTCTTCAAGTTGGTTCCGCCAAATGGCCCAACCTACTTACTCAGATATTGTTCCCCTCATCTATGTAAATGAAACTATTTGTTTGGTAAAGATTCAAGTCAATCGTTTATGGCCAGGGATGAATTATCTGGTGCCATTCTAAATTTTAAGACTTTCCTTTCTTCTCATTAACAGACTGCGAGTGACTATATAACATACAGCTGAAGACTAGAAGGTGGGGTACTCTTTCTGCCCCCTTCTGATGCCTATGTCAGAAGCTTTCTCTATCTCCTTTATACTTTAATAAAACTTTATTACACAAAAGCTCTGAGCAATCCAGCCTTGTCTCTGGCCCCGGATTGAATTCGTCTCCTCCGGAGGCCAAGAATCCCAGTGTCTTATCGTTCAGCAACAACCTTTCATGAGGAGGGGCGGCTGTAAGAAGATACCCCTCGTCCAAGGTAAGGAGCAGTGGCTGTGCTTTTCTGGAGCAGCCATGAAGAGATACCCCACGTCCGAGGTAAGAGAAACCCAAGTAAGACGGTGGGTGTTGCGAGAGGGCATCAGAGGGCAGACACACTAAAACCATAATTACAGAAAACTAGCCAATCTGATCACAGTACCACAGTCGTGTCTAACTCAGTGAAACTAAGCCATGCCGTGTGGGGCCACCCTGACAGAATGTGGTCCACTGGAGAAGGGAATGGTAAACCACTTCAGTATTCTTGCCTTGAGAACCCCATGAACAGTATGAGAAGGCAAAATGATAGGATACTGAAAGAGGAACTCCCAGGTCGGTAGGTGCCCAATATGATACTGGAGATCAGTGGAGAAATAACTCAAGAAAGAATGAAGGGATGGAGCCAAAGCAAAAACAATACCCAGTTGTGGATGGGACTGGTGATAGAAGCTAGGTCCCATGCTGTAAAGAGCAATATTGCATAGGAACCTGGAGTGTTAGGTCCATGAATCAAGGCAAACTGGAAGTGGTCAAACAGGAGATGGCAAGAGTGAATGTCGACATTCTAGGAATCAGTGAACTAAAATGGACTGGAATGGGTGAATTTAACTCAGATGACCATTATATCTACTACTGTGGGCAGGAATCCCTTAGAAGAAACGGAGTAGCCATCATAGTCAAAAAAAGAGCCCAAAATGCAGTACTTGGATGCAATCTCAAAAACGACAGAATGATCTCTGTTTGTTTCCAAGGCAAATCATTCACTATCACGGTAATCCAAGCCTATGCCCCAACTAGTAACACTGAAGAAGCTGAAGCTGAACGGTTCTATGAAGACCCACGAGACCTTTTAGAACTAACACCCAAAAAAGATGTCCTTTTCATTATAGGGGACTGGAATGCAAAAGTAGGAAGTCAAGAAACACGTGGAGTAACAGGCAAATTTGGCCTTGGAGTACAGAATGAAGCAGGGCAAAGGCTAATAGAGTTTTGCCATGGAACGCACTGGTCATAGCAAACATCCTCTTCAACAACACAAGAGAAGACTCTACACATGGACATCACCAGATGATCAACACCAAAATCAGATTGATTATATTCTTTGAAGCCAAAGATGGAGAAGCTCTACATAGTCAGCAAAAACAAGACCAGGAGCTGACTGTGGCTCAGATCATGAACTCCTTATTGCCAAATTCAGACTTAAACTGAATAAAGTAGGGAAAACCACTAGACCATTCAGGTATGACCTAAATCAAATCCCTAATGACTATACAGTGGAAGTGAGAAATAGATTTAAGGGACTAGATCTGATAGACAGAGTGCCTGATGAACTAAGGATGGAGGTTCATGACATTGTACAGGAGACAGGGATCAAGACCATCCCCATGGAAAAGAAATGCAAAAAGGCAAAATGGTTGTCTGAGGAGGCCTTAACAAATAGCCGTGAAAAGAAGAGAAGCAAAAAGCAAAGGAGAAAAGGAAAGATATTCCCATTTGAATGCAGAGTTCCAAAGAATAGCCAGGAGAGATAGGAAAACCTTCCTCAACGATCAATGCAAAGAAATAGAGGAAAACAACAGAATGGGAAAGACTAGAGATCTCTTCAAGAAAATTAGAGATATCAAGGGAACATTTCAGGCAAAGATGGGTTTGATAAAGGACAGAAATGGTGTGGACCTAACAGAACCAGAAAATATTAAGAAGAGGTGGCAAGAATACACAGAAGAACTATACAAAAAAGATCTTCATGACCCAGATAATCACGATGGTGTGATCACTCACCTAAAGCCAGACATCCTGGAATGTGAAGTCAAGTGGGCCTTAGAAAGCATCACTACTAACAAAGCTAGTGGATGTGATGGAATTCCAGTTGAGCTATTTCAAATCCTAAAAGATTATGCTGTGAAAGTGCTGCATTCAATATGCCAGCAAATTTGGAAAACTCAGCAGTGGCCACAGGACTGGAAAAGGTCAGTTTTCATTCCAATCCCTAAGAAAGGCAATCCCAAAGAATGCTCAAACTACTGCACAATTGCACTCATCTCACACGCTAGTAAAGTAATGCTCAAAATTCTCCAAGCCAGACTTCAGCAATACGTGAACCAAGAACTTCCAGATGTTCAAGCTGGTTTTAGAAAAGGCAGAGGAACCAGAGATCAAATTGCCAATATCCGCTGGATCATCAAAAAAGCAAGAGAGTTCCAGAAAAACATCTATTTCTGCTTTATTGACTATGCCGAAGCCTTCGACTGTGTGGATCACAATAAACTGTGGAAAATTCTTAAAGAGATGGGCATACCAGACCACCTGACCTGCCTCTTGAGAAACCTGTATGCAGGTCAGGAAGCAACAGTTAGAACTGGACATGGAACAACAGACTGGTTCCAAATAGGAAAAGGAGTACATCAAGGCTGTATATTGTCACCCTGCTTATTTAACTTATATGCAGAGTACATCATGAGAAACGCTGGGCTGGAAGAAGCACAAACTGGAATCAAGATTGCCAGGAGAAATATAAATAACCTCAGATTTGCAGATGACACCACCCTTATGGCAGAGAGTGAAGAGGAACTGAAAAGGCTCTTGATGAAAGTGAAAGAGGAGAGTGAAAAAGTTGGCTTAAAGCTTAACATTCAGAAAACTAAGATCATGGCATCTGGTCCCATCACCTCATGGGAAATAGATGGGGAGACAGTAGAAACAGTGTCAGACTTTTATTTTTTGGGGGCTCCAAGATCACTGCAGATGGTGACTGCAGCCATGAAATTAAAAGACGCTTACTCCTTGGAAGGAAGGTTATGACCAACCTAGATAGCATGTTAAAAAGCAGAGACATTATTTTACCAACAAAGGTCCATCTGGTCAAGGCTATGGTTTTTCCAGCGGTCATGTATGGATGTGAGAGTTGGACTGTGCAGAAAGCTGAGTGCCGAAAAATTGATGCTTTTGAACTGTGGTGTTGGAGAAGACTCTTGAGAGTCCCTTGGACTGCAAGGAGATCCAACCAGTCCATCCTAAAGGAGATAAGTCCTGGGTGTTCATTGGAAGGACTGATGGTGAAGCTGAAACTCCAATACTTTGGCCACCTCGTGCAAAGAGTTGACTCATTAGAAAAGACCCTGATGCTGGGAGGGATTGGGGGCAGGAGGAGAAGGAGACGACAGAGGATGAAATGCTGGATGGCATTACCGACTCGATGGGCCTGAGTTTGAGTAAACTCCTGGAGTTCGTGATGGACAGGGAGGCCTGGCGTGCTGCGATTCAAGGGGTCGCAAAGAGTCGGACACGACTGAGCGACTGAACTGAACTAAACTTGTTTGTAAACAGAGGTCGTGGAAGCAGGATTCTGTTTAGGAGCTGGCTGAAGGGGGCACAATATGCAAGATTACTTGGCTTCCAGAAGGAAAGAGGAAGGAAAAGGCAGTCACATATATAGCAGGGGGATGAATGGGTGAGTTGGTGAGTGAATCAAAGGATGGATGGATGGATGGGTGGATGAAGTCTTACGTCCTGTGTGTGTGGGAAGGCGAGGGCTGAGCAGCACAGAGGGTGTGGCGAGCTGCTGAGGTGACCCTGCTTAGCCCACCCCCCATTTTACTGGGAAGCCCTGGAATGAGCCACTTTGGGAGATGTACTCGCCCCCCACCCCACCCCTGGTGCTCAAGGTCAAACCTTGGCCCTGGAGGCGGTCAGCAGCCCACCACGCAGCTCTAGGAGCACCATCGCCCCGGTCCTCTTCTCGCCCAGTCAGACTCAGAAGGACTTGATCCAAATCCCACTCTTCAAGTTCCTGAAATAATTAGAGCAGTGATGATGAGGCTGCCTCAGGGTCCCAGGGACAGGAATTCTGGATCCACAGAGGCTGTCCCGGGATGGCTGGGGCAGAAACCAGGGTTGAGATGAGGCGGCTCACTCACCCACCCCGGCTCACCCACCCCACACATAGGCTTTGCAGAATGAACCACCCCCGTGAAGGTGGGTGGGGTCCGCCTTTCTTGCCACCCCCTTTCCTATGCCCTTTTTGGGGCAATACTTCTATTTCTGGCACAAAGACATTGTCTGGCTTGGAGGAAGCTCAGTGTCATTTTAAAACTATTTAGGTTCAGGCAGGTTTAGAACGTTGGGAGGTTAGAACGTTTTGCTCCTTTAAGAAACACAGCAGCTGTTGAGATTGGAGGGCTTGGAAGAGAGCTGTGGGGGCGGTGATGCAGCGGGCACAGAGATGTTCATCAGGAATTAGTGTGTCCTGTTAAGGCCTTAAGCGCCTCCCACCGGGGTTTGAGGAAAAAATGGAATTGACAGGATGGAATTGGTGAAAGTGACCTCTGGGTACACCTCGATGCCAGTTTTCTCTAGGTTGTTATGAAAATCTGTCAAATAAGGCAACAAAGATAATTTTGTGATGTTTCTATGTCATATGGGGGCATCTTCTAATGAGCCCATCTTTCTCGGGGAGGGCTGGTGTGCGTAACTGACCAGGGCTCACCTGTTTGACAACTTTGTGTAACTGAGAAATGCAAGGGTTTTCTTTTCCCTCCACTGGAGCAGCTAAGCCCAAAGGTACCGGTTCTGTTGCCCCATTGAGTTACTGTACTTAGTGTAGCAATTTAATCTCCACATTCCCCACTCCCCTGTTGAACAAAACCCCAGTTTCTCATGATCTCTGAACCGGCTTTGTCATCGTGCTGGCTCTCGTGGATGATCTAAATGACAGCGTTAATGGGAGCTCACTGCGTGTATGAGAACGAGGGCTTGAACGTTTCCAGGTGCTGCTTCCTCACAGTCTGCTCTATCTTCTGTGTCTTCATGATGATTCTTGGGATTAGTTTTCTTTTTTCTTTCTGTTTTAAGAAAGCTGGGGACTATGTGCTCCTCCCTGTTCACTGTAACTCTGAGGATTGTCTGTCTGGCAGGTAGGACTTGCCTGCCTGATGGTAGGCCTGGTGCTGTGGGCCTGAGGTCATTGCTACGGACTGAATCTCTGTGTCCCTCCGAAATTCATGTGTTGAACTCCTAATCCCCAATGTGATGGTATTTGAAGGTGATGAGGTCACGGCAGGGGAGCCCTCATGAATGGGATTAGTGCCCTTAAAAGGAGACTCCAGGGAGCTCCCGCAATGAACCAGGAAGCATGCTCTCAACTAGACACCAAACGTGATGGAGCCTTGACCTTGGACTTCCAGATTTCAGACTGTGAAAAATTAGTTTCTGTTGTTTAAGCCCCCTGCCCAAGTCTATGGGACTTTTGTTATCACAGCCCAAAGAAACTAAGACAGACATAGCGGGGAGGACCAACACCTCGAGGAAGCCTGGGCTGGGGGCACGCCTACCTGGAGGGAAAGCATGGGCAGATGCCCCAGGGGCTCCTCTGAAGGCACCTCCACAGCGCCGCAGGCCTTTTCCTTCCCTCGGCTCGAGTCAGAGCAGGCTGGGTCCCGGCCGTCCCGGGTGACTTTGTGGAGGATGTCTTTCTCGATCATCTTCCTCCTCTCCCTCCGCAGGGCCCTGCGGTTGGCAGCGTCTGAGCCTTCCGGGGCCCGTGAGGCCGAACCTGGGGGCTCTGTCTGCAGGTCTGCTTCCTGAGGAAAGCAGGTGGCCTCTCCTTGAGGCCCCTGGCGAGGACTCTGTGGCCCACTGGTGTTGAGGGTCCCGCCCGCATCATTATCCTGCCGTGGAGGGATCTCTGCAGACATCCTGAGAAGAGAGTTACTCTTGCGGGGGGCCCTTCCTTCCAGACGGGCCGACTCCTGGGGCCGGGGCCATGCCTTCCACTCGCCCCAGGGCTCCACGGCGGATTCTACAGGCACCACAGCTGGCTACACAGGAAACAGACGTCCCTGGTTAGCAGCCTCCAAACATCCCTCGGGGGGCAGGGGGGTTGTGTGGTAAGATGTGCAAGGAACATAAAATCTGCCATCACCTGGAACAGAAACCCTGTACCTTCCGTCTCCCAGCCTCTGGTGTATGCTCATCTACTTCCTGTCGCTATAGGTTTGCCTGCTCTAGATATTTCATCGGAGTGGAATCACGCAATACTTGTCTTGGGTGTCCTTCCACTTGGCTTCGTGTTTCCAGGGTTCACCCATGTTGTGCTGTGTGTCAGGACTGCATTCCTTTTCATGGATGAATACTATGGATACACTCCATTGTATCCATATTGTCTGTTGTTTATTGTTTATCCATTTTGTCTGTTGATGGACACCTGGGTTGTGCCACCCTTTTGGCCAGTGTGCACAGATACAAGTGGTTAGAGGTGGAAAAGACAACACCCAGGCCCTTTGTCTCCAGATGGAGCCCACAGCCTCAACCCCCGTGAGCTGGTACAGGCTTTTCCATCCCAGGTTAAACCATAATTGTCTGGAAGAGTAACTGCCGAGGTAATTGTAGAAATGGAAAAAACACAAAACTAAGTGAAGTAGACATAGTTCCAACTGAACTAACCAGGGAGCTTGGCAGCCTTGGCAGTTTTCCTGTTAGAGTTATTTCAGATGTATTTCTAGGCCTGCCTGGGGGTGTGGGTGACTTCTGGTGTGGACATGCCCTGGCTCCGTATGATGACCCTGGGTCAGTGCTTGCACTCAGGACTATGTGTGTGTGGTGAGGGGTCAAAGGGGTATAGGGGGTACAATCAGATAGAAAATCAAGTCCCTGCCCCCAGCTCTAAGTGTTCTGGGCTCCTGGGAGCATGATGTGCACAAGGCCAGTAGATGTTTGGTGTCTGAACTCCTTGGGCTGTACCTGGAGAAAGGCCTGGGTGATGCTAGACCGGGGGCGTTAACCTCTTTAGAACCACACTGCTTCAGAGCCCAGTGAGGGCCAGGAGCACCCACACCCTATTTTGACTGAAGGGTCCCAGGTCCGTGGACCCCTGGAGCCTGCATTTAACAGACCTCAGGAGGAGACCCAGAGGAAGTGATCCAGGTCCCAGCAGGGTCGTCGGCCAGTTCCTCTGACAAGTCTGGAATCAGGGCGGTTTGATTTCGCTGGAAGATGAACAGCTCCTCATCCTCATGGTCTGACTGTGGACAGATGAGAAGGCTTTGGGTTAACGGTCCGGAAGCAGGGCCAAGAGGGCCTCGTCTTCCACCCACTTGCCCTGTCCCTGGCTCTTCGGCTCTCTGACTGTCTGGGGAGACCAGTTCTCTTCCAAAGGGCCTCGCTGACACGGATTTCAGAGGTTGATTTAGAAATGGGCTCAGCAGCGCCACCTGGTGGAGGTGAGATCCAGGGCGCCCAGTTCTGGGTTACCTGCCACCCGCTAAGCCCAGTTAATGCCTGGCATGGAATGAGCAGTGCAGTGAGGTGACAGCTTGGTACTTCGCTTACATGACACCGAGCTCTCTGGTCAGCATCGTGTCTGTCACGGGAGGAAAGTGCAGTGGGGGCCTAGGAAGATGTAGGAAGGTGCTTGCTTACCGAGGAGGAATCCCAGTCCAGAGACGGGAGCTGATCCTTGACGGCCTCTAGGATGGCGTCGCAGGGGCTGGGCAGTGAGGGCCGCCAATCTTCATCACGAGATGCCATGGGATGCCGCTCAGCATACCATCATCCAAGGAGCCTTGCAGAGGACATGGAGTAAAGAGAGAGGGTCCCAGAGACAAGGGTTGAGAGCTCAGGGTGCTGACTTTTCAAAGCATATACCATCCCTTGCCTTGGGGGTTGAAAAGAGATTGGGGGACCACATACCCCATCTTCCTTCTAGTTGGCAGGTTCCTGTTACTGAGTGCCAGGCACTGTGCTGTGTACTGTGTGTGTGTGTGTGTCCGCGCACAATGCAGGATAGAGCCATGGAGCCACAGATGTATGGATATGGTGATATTTTACAATAATATATAGATACATGTATTGATATATATGTACTTGATATGTGGGTATATGGATATGATGTACAGAATGATACATAGATATATGTATAGATATATGATATATATACTATGTAAACTATATATGTCCAATATAACATAGATATTATTATTATCTACAGACAGAAATTGTATCAAAGTCAGAGGGAATTTCAAGCCACTACTTTTTACTGCCCCCTTACAAAGGAACAGAATAGACATTTTGGAGTCCCCAGAATACTTTTTTTGGAGTTGACACTCAAATTATCAGGCAGTTGGCCAACACACCCCTTTTGTATCCCAGAGTCTTAACAGACCCCCTTCAGGGGTCAAGGAGGCTTAGAAATGTGGGGTGATGGCACTTCAGAGCCGGCATCTTGAGAGTACTTGCAGCCTGAAAGGCCTCTGTCACTATAAAATAGGAAGAGAACACTCCTGCCCCAGCCTTGGCTCCCAACAAGGGAAGCAGCAGGCGAGGTGAATGGGGGCTTTTTGCTTTTTCTGTGCTCACAGGAGTGGGGCAGGAGCTTGGTGTACTCTGATCTGGGAACAGCAGGGCAGATCTGGTATATACATCACAGGATGTTCTCCGCTGCAGGGCAGATCAGAGGGCAACAGAATCATCTGGTTGAAGGGGACAAGCAGAGACTCTTAAGTTCTCCAGGAGGACAAGGTAACAGAGGAGGAAAAGGCCCTACAGGCTGCGGCAAGAGCACCTAAGAGCTCAGAGGAGTGAAAAGTATCCAACGTGTTGGGGGAAGAAGTTTTCAGTTGCTGGAGTTTGTGGTGCAAACGGACCAGACCGTGAAGGGTCCTGAACGCCAGGTTGAGGCGCGTAGCTCACCGAACGGACTGCCGAAGACTACACGAAGCAGCAGCCCCAGTCCGGCAGAATCTTGACCGCGCCTCCACGTCCGTTTCTTGGCTGCAGCCCGTTAGCCCCGCCCGACGCCCCGCCCCGGCCCCTCCTACCGCCCCGCCCCCGACCCCTCCCGCCGCCGGATCGCGGGTTGTTATGACAACTGGACGCCACCGACCACTCGGGTGGGGTTTTTAAATTCTAAACTTCGGAAACAGGAAACCCTACTATCGCGCGTCCTCCCACCAATTCCTCAGCTCGTTTCCCCAGCCCCCACCCCGTCCACCTCCCATCATTTATCTCCGCAGCTGCGGCTTCGGCCTCCGCCTCTCTTCCCGGCCCCGACAGGGACGAAAACGGCCCCGCTGCGCCTCTTCGGTCGTGTTCTCCTGCTTGGGCAGCGGCGCGATTACTGAAGCCGTCGCCGCCTTCGGAATCTCCGTTCAGCAGAGTCTTACATCACTGGACGGCCAACTCCTTACCACCACCCCCCCACCCCCCCGCTCCTCTTTCGGGACTTGGCGCGTCCTGCCTCTCCTGAAGCACGATTGGTTCTCCTGGCCAGCGGAGGGGCGGGGCAAGGCGGACTCCCCTTGCTCATTGGCTGCCGCGGGTGTCACACAGCGAGCCGGGCGAGCTGACCGGAAGGTCCGGGTGCGGGACGGATGAGACATCCACAGCGCCGGGAGAGGCCAGGGGGGACCCGCGAGCGTCCCGGCGTGCTCCGCGCCACCCGTAACCACTTCCGGGGCGGGAGCGGGCCGCTGGGTCTGCGCGCTGTGGCGGCGACCAGCGCGGAGGGAGCCCGGGCGGGCGCGGCGGCGGCGAGCGGCGGCCCCAGGGCTGCCCGGGGCCCGAGGCCCAGCGCGGGGAGGCTCCGCGGCGGCCCAGCCCCTGCCTGGTGCTCGCACCTGCTGCCTGTTCGCGGGGTGTCCCAACTCTGCCGCTGGTTCGCCGCGGGAGTTTACAGCTCCGAGCGTCCTCTTCGCAGCTGAGGAGCCAGGAAGGAAAAGCCACGTGCGGGGTAAGGTTACTGGGAGGAGGCGTCGGCGCGTTGGTAGTTCCCTAGGTTACCCTAGCTGGGGCCCGGGAACGAGGTGGGGATGCCTGGAGGCAGCGGAAGGCCCACGCCCCAGGGCAGGACGCCGTGCCCTCGGGCTTTTACAGACCCTGTGGCCGTGACGGTCACCACCAACGTCGTTTGTTGTTATTATTTACTTATCTTGGTGTGCTTTAGAAGTAAAGGATACTTAGCATTTTACCGGATGGACAGAACGCAAAGGTGGAAGGAAAATTAAAAGATCTCATTCCCAGTGCTACTTCCTGGAGATAAATTCTAGAAGCGATAGGCAAAAGATTTTCGACAAGTATACGTGATATATACCTGCATATGATTTTGTTCCTAAGGAATACCCCGTCGTCTTAGAGCGTCTGGCATGGAACAGGGTGATAAAGTAGCTTTATGGTCCCTGGGCATCCGAGTTCTCCTTCCATGATTCTGATAGCCCCTCAGCGTTGTGCCCAGTTTCAGACAGTTGAAAGGGAAAGTCGCTCAATCGTGTCTGACTCATGGGGTCTGACAGACCTCATGGACTGTCCATGGAATTCTCTAGGCCAGAATACTGGAGTAAGTAGCCTTTACCTTCTCCAGGGGATTTTCTGAACCCAGGTCTCCCGCATTGCGGACGGATTCTTTACCAGCTGACCCACAAGGGAAGCCCAAGAATACTGGAGTGGGTAACCTATCCCTTCTCCAGTGCATCTTCCCAACCCAGGAATCAAACCAGGGTCTCCTGCATTACAGGTGGATTCTTTACCAACTGAGCAAGCTTCTAATAAAAGAGAATGTGGGTCCTACCCTGGAGGAGGCATTTGGGAGTAGAAGAGACACCCCCAAAGAAGGCTGAAGGAGTGTTGTGAAAGAGTGCGGAACTGACACTCAGCTGATTTGGATTCTTGTTCAGGTTTGGCGACCAGGATCGTTCAGCTGCTGTGGGCAGAAGTCTGCTGCAGCAGGAGTGTGACCGTCGCGTTTCATCCCCTGGAACTACTAGAAAGGAAAGACCCAACCGACCCCAGCGCCCCCTCCACAGCGATGTCGGAGCTCAGCGATGAAGCCAGTGAGCCAGAGCTTCTGGACCGCAGCTTGTCCATGTGGCACGGGCTGGGCACGCAGATCAGCCGGGAGGAGCTAGCTGTCCCCCTGGATCTTCACACAGCGGCTTCCGTCGGCCAGTACGAGGTGGTGAAGGAATGTGTGCAACGGTAAGAGGTCTTGGGAGGCGTTACTTCCTCTTGGACGTGTGAGCGCCATGGTTCACATCCCAGGTGGAGCCATCAGGAGGCGAGTGAGGCCTGGCCCCCAGCTGTAGACGTTTAACCCACGGGTAGATTATGGACTTCCCTGGTACGGTAAAGCATCTGCCTACAATGCGGAAGACCCAGGTTCAATCCCTGGGTTGGGGAAGATCTGAAGAAGGAAATGGCCACCCACTCCAGTATTCTTTTTTTTTTTCCACTCCCGTATTCTTCCCTGGAAAATCCCATGGACGGAGGAGCCTGGTAGGCTACAGTCCATGGGGTCACAAAAAGTCGGAAATGACTGAGTGACTTCACTTCATTTCAGATTAACTGCTGCTTCTCTCAGGCGGTTGTCAGGGATGGTTTGTGCTGGGCACCAGTGAGAAAAGCAGTTTCGAATAGTAGTGTGTAATCAGCAGTGTCTTGGCCTCGGCACTGCTGGAAAGCTGGGTGAGCTCCTCCTTTGCTCTGCGGGGCGTTCTGTGCACCTCCAGATGCAGAGCCACACGCCTGGCCTCCCACCGCCCCCTGGATGCCAGTAACCTTTCCCTTCGCAGTTGTGACAGCTAAAAAATGTCTCCAGGCTTTGCTGACTGTCCTCTGGGGGCAGAACCTCCCCTGGGCAAGAACTGTCTCTGTGACTGGTGGGAGGGAGGAAGAGCTGACCTTGAGGTAGGAAGAGAGCACAGATGAGAACAAGACATTGGAGCATGGAGGCAAACTCAAGGTAGTTTGCAGAGGCAGTGGTCCAGAAAGTGGAGTCACCCCTGAACCCTGTGATGTCCAGGGTGGCAGTTGACTCTGCTTCCTGTCAGCACTCCCCACTCTTTCTCTTGGCCTAGCCTGGCCACTGGGTTTGGTAAATCCCATGTGTGCGATGGCTGGCATGTCTAGCATGACTTGCATTTGTTTAGGAGAGAGTTAGATTTGAATAAGAAGAATGGTGGTGGCTGGACCCCGCTGATGTATGCCTCCTACATTGGACACGATACCATCGTGCACCTCCTGCTTGAGGCAGGGGTCAGCGTGAATGTGCCGACCCCGGAAGGGCAGACTCCACTGATGCTGGCTTCCAGCTGTGGCAACGAGAGCATCGCCTATTTCCTTCTCCAGGTGAGCTGCGAGGGCCTCAGGCCACTTGGCAGAGAGGGAACCACTGCAGTGTGCTCGGGTAATCACTTTGATTCTTTCAGTGGGATGGCCTGGAGGGTGCCTGCCCTGTGTGGAGGAGACGCGGCCTTAACAGGCATTCTCTGTTCTCTTGAAGCAAGGTGCTGAGCTGGAAATGAAGGACATTCAGGGCTGGACTGCCCTCTTCCACTGCACCAGTGCTGGGCACCAGCAGATGGTCAAGTTCCTTTTGGACAGTGGAGCGAACGCCAACGTGAGGTCATTACCAGGTCGTCAGTGGCCGTGGGAGTCGGGTGGTCACGGCTGACTCTGAGGAGGGCAGCTAGCGAGGCAGCTGGAGGCCAGAGAGCAGGAACCCTTGCCTCGGTGTGACAGGCTCAAGACCTGGGGTGGAGGCACAGGGAGCGTGCTGGCTTTCTGGTGTGTCTGTCACGTGACACTCCGTGCAACACTTTAAGCTCTGCGTGCCTTGTTTCCTTTATCTGAAAAGAGGATGGCAGTGCCTCTGTCACGGGATTATTAGAAGAATTACATGTCCTGTCATATGCCAGGGGCCTAACATAGTGAATGGCACTGAACTGACACGTGTTAGATGCCAGTCCGTTTCTCTTTCTTGCCTTCCTTGTGTGTATACGTATATATCGTTCCACATACATGTATGAAGTGATACTTCTAAAGCACTCTTGAGTTTTTTAAGCTGGAAGTAGTGTTGTTGTCTAAAGCGTGTCACTGTGATAATCCTCTTTCAACCCGGCATCCACCTGACACTGCACACCCTGGCTGATGTCAACCAGAGTCACACACTGTAGGTCTCCAGCCCATTAAGAAAGAGAAAAAGGGCTTCTCATTAAGTTGCAACTTGTTTATTGACGTTGACTTCAGTGATGCCAAAACATGAAAACTATGTGTCTTGGAACATGAAAACCAGTGGTTAGCTTGCTTCCTGTCTCCTAGACCGGGTGACACTAGTCAGAGCCAGGGGGCGCTCTGAAGAGGTGAACGTGCGCCTGGTGCAGTTCAGCTCTGAGTTACGCATAAGCAAGCACCAGGTACTTGTAGTGAGGGCAGGGTCGGTTGTTAGTTCTGGAGTCCCGGGAGGGTTCCTGGAGGGTCTTGATCTGCAAGGTGGGGTATCTGGAGAGGTGGAGAGGAGATGCTCGCTGTGAGCAGGAGGGACGACAGCTACTTTTTGCTGTGGTTAAGTGGAGGTTCAGGTCACAGCAAGTGGAAACAGCTATGAAGGAGCAGAGACGGGAGGTGGATTGTCTTTGGAACAAAAGACTAGCGCTGGGGGTAGAAGCCAACGGAGCCCTCCAGGCTGGGGGGAGGCGTCACCGTCGCTGAGGTTTTGTCTGCAGCAGGGGGACTCCCCCTGCTCCCCGTCTGACCACAGTCCCCCTGCAGGGAGCCAGTGTATGGATTCACTCCGCTGATGGAAGCTGCGGCTGCCGGCCATGAGATCATTGTGCAGTATTTTCTGAATCATGTGAGTGACCCTGTTTATTAGCTTGTAATTCCATCACAGCAGCTGAGGCATCTTATCACCGAACTATAAACTGCAGGAGAACTTTCTCCTACACAGAAATAACGGCTCTGCATCCGTTGATTCAGCACATTTTTCACTGAGTGTCTGTGGATACCCCATGCTGAGTGCCGCATCAGGCATCAAGGGTACAGTCGTGAGTGAGTATAGACACCTGTTCCTGTAATGCCTTTGAAAATATTTGAAAAGTGTGGAAAAAAATTTAAAACAGTAAATAGCACTCATCGTCCCATCACTTACAAAATTTACACAGAATCAGGAGGCCACCCCCATTCCTCCTCAGGATGCCCACTGGGTTGATAAAAGACCACGTCTATAGACACCTGCAGACGCATGGCTTTATGCTTTGCACGAAGTGGGATTCCACTGCCTGTTTGCTCTGCAGCTTCTGAAAAACAGCTTAATGGGACATAGACATTGTACCCTTTTATGGTATTCCATACAGTATCCATGCCATAGTTAGTTGAATTAGTTCCTTATTAGTAGAATTGAGGTTTCCAACATTTTGCAATTACAGGCAGTGCTCCAGGAAATATCTTGGCACACACAGCTCTACCATGCATGCAGTTATCTCTGTATGTTGTATTTCTGTTTTTATAAATTAAAAAAAAATTTTTTTTTTAATTGGAGAATAACTGCTTTGCAGGGTTATATTGGTTTTCTGCCTGTTGTCATATGTTCAGTCGTGTCCGACTCTTTGTGACCCCATGGACTGTAGCCCACTAGGTTCCTCTGTTCATGGGATTCTCCAGGCAAGAATACTGGAGTGGGTTGCTCTTTTATGTGTGTGTGTGAGAGAGATTTTATTTATTTATTAAGCTATGCTGGGTCTTAGTTGGTCCATGTGGGAATCTTAGTTCCTTGACTAGGGATCGGACCCAGGTGGGGTCCCTGCATTGGGAGCATGGAGTCTTAGCCACTGGACCACCAGGGAAGTCCCTGGGACATTTTGGTCATAAAATATTAACATGCTATCTCTTTCTGAAAAAGAATTTGGGGATAGTACCTGCACATGTAAAAACCTGGATGAGACAAAAGGTGCACATGCCTCCTGCCTCTGCCTCAGTCTCCGTCTCCATGTTCTCCCTACAGCTGCTCCCCAGCTTGTTTATTTTTTTTAAACTGGTCTGTCCTGGCTTCTTCACCAGTGGACATAAAGCTCGCTCTTGTGGGTGGCAGCGTAGTGCTCCCTTGTATGGTTGAATCAGGTTCTCCAACCCTGGCCGGCTGATGGCATCAGGTTGTGTCTGCCATCACTCAGCGCCCTGCAGGAGGTCTGCACACATACATCATACACGTGTGTGACCACGTCTGTACAGTTGGGTACTGAAAGCAGGAGTTTGGGATATAGCCTAAGGACAGCCTTCACTTGATGAGGCCAGACTGCTATGCAGAGAGCAGGTCGTACCAACCTGAACCCTGTTCAAGGCAGTGAGGACACTGAATCGTGAAGCGCTTTAAACATACAGAACGGTACAGAAGGTAACACCAATACAACCCCCACGTGGATCCAAAGGTAACCATAGTCCCCTGACTTTACAGTCTCCTCACGTGCTGTGTGCAGACTTGTTTTACACATTTTAAAGGTTTATATATATAAATGCGTGCTTATTTCTGCGATGATTCTGTCACTCAGCGCAGTGTGGTGCGTGTGGATGGGGCTCGCGCGTTTCAGCCCTCTTCTCCAAGGTCCACAGCTGGGAGTGAGGCTGCTCTGTAGGTGAGGCTAACTCTCCTTCTTCTGCAAACTGTCCCAGGGAGTCAAAGTGGACACGAGAGACCACAGTGGAGCCACAGCCCGGATGCTGGCCAAGCAGTACGGACACATGAAGATCGTGGGACTGATTGACGCCCACTCACCTTCTCTGCCCAAGAGCCTCTACCGGAGCCCAGGTAGCGGCGTCTGCAGCCTGGCCTCCACCGGCACCCCCTCTTCCCCCTGGGCTGAGGAGGGAGGGACTGCCCAGCTGAGGATAGGCGGGCAGGTGGGCGGGAAGAGGGCAGCTCAGAGGGGTGGCTCTGGCTTTTGTTCCTTGACTTTGCTCTGGCGTTTGTTGCCAGGCAGATGTTTTAGTTTTGTGTCCAGTTCATTAGCGTTGTGTCGCCTAGAACTGCTTCCACAGAGGAAGGAGATTGATGTCTGTCCACAGTGCCAAGTTCTGCTGCCTGACTGGATTCTGTCATTGTTGGGAGTTTATAATGGTTTTATTTATTGCTTCTCTAGTTTTTTCCCAGGTACACTACCATAAAACCTGCACATAGCGACAAGATTTACTACTTTTTTCCGTGATTCTTACACCTCCGATTTCTTTGCTGTCATCACACTCACTCGTCCCTCTAGTTCCCTGTTGAATGAAGTGGAGGTAGTGGACTTTGACTTTGGCCCTAATCTTAGCGGAAATGCCGCATTAGGTAATACGCTGGCTTGCAGAGTAAAGTTTGCATATATATCATCATGTTAGTAAAGTATCCGTTATTTCCTGTA
The DNA here is from genome assembly GCF_963930625.1 of Muntiacus reevesi. NCBI lineage: Eukaryota > Metazoa > Chordata > Mammalia > Artiodactyla > Cervidae > Muntiacus > Muntiacus reevesi. Next base: position 183,109,878 of record NC_089250.1, on the reverse strand, counting down.
TTCTTGAATGTCTTTATACGTGCCAAATTTTGTCAAAGGTGTTTTTAACATCTATGGAGATGATTGTGAATTTTCTCCTTATACCTGTTAACACAGTATATTAATGAATTTTCTAAAAGTGAATCAACTTTACATTCTTGGGATAAATCCTACTTGGCATATTATGATATTTTTTAATTGTTTTTATTTGGCTGCACCCAGTCTTATTTGTGGCATGTGGGATCTAGTTCTCTGACTAGGGATCAAATCTGGACCCTCTGCATTGGGGGCACAGAGTCTTAGCCACTAGACCACCAGGGAAGTCCCTTATTTTCTTAATATGGTTTTGGATTTTGTTTGCGAGTATTTTATTAATTTTGTGTGGGTACTCATAACTGATGCTGGTCTGTGATTCTCTTTTGTTCTGTCTTTACCAGCTATGGGTCTCAGTATTGAACTTGCTTCATAAGCAGAACTGGAAGCTTCCCTTCCTTTCTGTGCCCTAGAACGGTGTATGGAGCATTGGTCCCACATGGTCCTTGAAGGACTCTCCTGTGACCCTGTCTGGGCCTGGCCTTTGCCCTCGTTTCTCTGCTGTGGTTTTCTTGAAGACCCGCTAGTCTCTGTACAGTGAACGGGCCGCTGAGCCCCTGCACGCACAGAGTGGCTGCCGGCTCCTCCCTGCCCTCTGACCCTGCCGGGGTGTGGGCTGCACCTGGTGCTGGCTCTTCCACTGAAGGACAGGGGCTGCGGCAGCTCAGCGTCGTGCAGCCACCTTTGCTTTGGTTCCCCTCCCTGAAGGTTCATGTTTTGTGGCTCCTTCACCCTCCGCTTGGACGGCCCCAGTGTCCTGGAGGCATGGATAGTGGAGTATGAGGGAGAGATCCACTCGGGGTCACTGCCCCAGCTTGGGGGCGCTCAGGCAGCGGCCGGCTGAGCCTGCAGTTCACGTCTCAGTGAGCTGCTCCCCTCCTGTCTAGGCAGCACACACGGCCCTGGAGATGCAGTGGTCACCAGGGGCTTCTGTCTCTGCCCCAGTCCTCCGGCTCCAGAGTGAGACCCTCCCCAATGGGAGCTTCTACCAATAAGCTGCTGAAATGTGCCTTCTAAGCATCACGATGTTTGGAAAGCGATGAAAAGCTATAAAGTGCCGACAACCATGGGCACACTGAGCTCTTCGGCTCAGATGGGTGGTGATTTGAAAACTTGAGTAAAACAGCACAGGAGCCTTCACGTGGTCCTTGTTTCCCAGTACGTTGTTGAGGTTGAGAATACACATTGAGAAGAGGAGGATGCGCTGGACCCCTGTGATGCTCGGCAGTCTTGTGTCCCCCCTCCCCCCACATCCCTGTGGCCCCCCGAGCATTGGACCTGCCCACTGTGGCATTTCTTGCAGGTGACAGCCCGGGAACACTTTCCTTAATTTAGGAAAATCAGTTATGATGATTTTTCTTCCAGCTTGTTATGAAGATTAGTCTAGTCCATCACTGGTCAGGCTGTCTGAATCTTGGTGCTTAACCCACAGAAAAATACGAAGATCTGAGCTCTTCAGATGAGTGTGGCTCTGTCCCTCCGCGACAGAGGCCCTGCCGCAAGAAGGGGCTCAGCATCCATGAGGGGCCGCGAGCCCTGGCCCGCATCACGGCCATCGGACTCGGGGGCCGGGCACAGCAGCCTCGCTACGGTGAGCGCCCCATGACCCTGGAGCCTGGGATCCCGTCCCAGAGAATGAGCACTCAGGCTTGTGATATGGGGCCCCCGGGCAGCTGGGTGGGAGCAGACGCTTGAGGACTCAGAATGGGTCACAGGGATGGAGGCATGCCAGGCCCCAGCTGGCTCTTTGGGCCTTCCTTTAAACTTCCTTTCTGCCAGGTAGAATTACAAATAGAACATTTTCTCCTGGAGGAGAAGCATCGCTGAGCTCAGATCCATTCCTCAAGGGGGTGGGTCTCACGGGGGTGAGAAGTGTCAGAAGGTAAACACACCTGGTGGGCCAGAACCTCAGACCCCAAGTGTTCAGATCCCCTGAGCTTTGTCAGACTCTGTCCTGCGTGTTGAGTGCAGTGCTCTTGAGGAGCAGATGCTGAGTTCTTGGGGCATGTCGGGGTTGACACACTCGTGCTGGTCTGGCTGTGTGACCAGATTTAGATGTGGTGTCTTGCTCATCAGTGACCAGGCCACCCTGGGAACTCCCTCCCAAGCCAGGAGACCACGTGAGGACTTGATTCCCTTCTCAGACCCTTGGGTTGGGGTCCTGGTGCTGGCTGGGAACTCCAAGCCCGCCTCCTCCCAGGGCCGGGGGCTGACCAAGAGCTGGTGCCTCAGGCGAAGGCGCGGGCGGTAGTCCTGGCGGCTGGGAGCACAGGACCCTGGGATGAGGTCTGTTCCTTCAGGGGCACCCAGGCCGCCTGTCCCACCTGCGCTGTGGCGGGGGTGGGGTGGGGTGGGGTTGATGGGGGGAAGGAGCACCCCCCGCCCCCCCAGTCTCTTAGCTGTGGCCGTTCAGGAGATTGCTTTTCCTCTTACACTGTGTGATAGTTTAACTTTTTGTAAGCACGTGTATTCTCTTCCCCAGCAGTTAAAAAACATTTTTGAACGATAAAGGTATAAAGAAGGAAATAAGTTAACCCCTGGTCCCACCAGCCAGGCACTCTGCACACACACACTTTCTGTGGGGAGGGACAAGTGAGGTGAGAGTCGCTCAGTCGTGTCCGACTCTTTGCAACCCATGGACATACAGTCCATGGAATTCTCCAGTCCAGAATCCTGGAGTGGGTAGCCGTTCCCTTCTCCAGGGGATCTTTCCAACCCAGGGATCAAACCCAGGTCTCCCGCATTGCAAGTGGTTCTTTACCAGCTGAGCCACCGGGGAGGGGCAAAGTGGGTTAAACACTTGGGTTTGTGTCTCGCCTCTCCCCCTCGTTTTCTCACAGGCAGATACACTCACAGGTTACATACTTCACCGGCTCGCTGTTAACGTTTAGCCAGAGCTCCTCAGCTTCCTGCTCAGCCAGGTCATTTGGCGAGGGGTGTGTGTTTCCAGTTACAGGAACGCTTTGTGGCACAGATCTCCTTTGGCCCAGCAGTCTGTAAACACAGCTTACGGTTTTCTCCTCTTGGCAAGGCGTCAGTGTGGCTGGAGGGAGAGGTGGCCGTGCACCTGCTGTTGGACACACACTTGTCGGGGACCCCTTGGAGCCTTTCGATGGCACAACTTGTCCAGGTTGCGGCAGCAAGTGGACAGTGCTGTCTTGGGGCTCCCCTCCCCAAGGCCCCAAGGAGGAGGTGGTCATGTGCAGAAGGACGCTTCCTGCCTCTTGTGTGCAGGGGTTTATGTGCCCCTTTCTGTCCACAGAGCAGATGCCTCCGCGGGGCTACGTCAGCTTCAACAGCAGTGACGAACACCCCCTGGAGGGGGGCGGCCTGTGCTACAGGGATGTCACCTCGCCCATCAACGAGCGGGATGTGGAGAGCAGCAGCAGCAGCAGCCGTGGTGCGCTCCCCCAGCAGACCGGGCTGGGGCCGGGGAGAGGGTGGGGGCTCCTGAGGAGAGTCCGGCGTGGGGCCAGGGTCTCTTGAGCCAGTCCGGGGATCGGTGCAGACAGACAGGTCTCGCCCCTGGAGTGGCGAGTCCTTGAGAGCGTCTGTGTGTTCCTTGCCGCCCGCCCCGCACGATGCCTGGGTCTCCCTGAGAACAGGGCAGATGAGCCCTGCTGTGTGCGGAGGGTGCGCGGGCCCAGCAGTCAGCATGGAGCAGAAGCGACAAGGTGGCAGGCAGGGCGGGGGCTGGGCTGGGCTGCGTGTTGCCACGGCCAGGCCTGTGGTCAGGCACCCTTGTCTCCCCTCCGTCAGAAGAGCAGGCCTTCTCTGCCAACCCTGGAGTCATGCGGAGCAGCAGCAGCGAGGGCCTGGCACGGGCCCCGGGACTCAGCAGCGAGGCCTCCCTGGAGAGCAACGAGGTAACCCTGCCCTGCCCTCCCCTCCCCTCCCCTCCTTGCCCGGCGTCGTGGGAGCGCCTGACGGCTCAGCCAGGTGAGCAGGGCTGTCAAGCTGTCTCAGAGGCATCTGGAGCTCTGTGGAGCCACGGTGGCAGGTGGGGCTTTGGTGAAGGTTCAGACCGCCCAGTGTCCCCAGGAGGTGAGGGAACGTGGATGAGGCCAGATGCTGGCGGCGGAGTGGGGCCTGGACGGGCCAGCCCAGAGCCACTGTAAACACACCTTTCACCCAGGATTCGGATCACGTGCGGAGAAGCTCAGTTCGCAAACAAACTAAAAGTTATGTGAAGACCAAGAACCGTTACAGCAGCAGCGACAGCCAGTGGGCTCCCAGCGCCGCGACGTCCTATGCCCCGGGAGCGAGCCCCCAGACCGACAGGCCCTCCTATTCAGGACCTCAGGTAAAGCCACGGGCGGTCTTGGATTGCTGAGGCGTTTATTGGTACTTCCTGTGGGCCGGCACTGTTGAGAAGGGTGGGGTGGGATTCTCCACACGACCTAGAAGACTACTCAGCTGAGGGTTCTCGCTGGGGAGAGGAGCAGGCTGTCTGTCTGTCCCTCCACGGAGGTTCCTGTCTCGCCCTCTGGTTTCCATGCTCATCTCAGTCTCCCTGAACCTGGGGAGGAGAAACGCTGGACCAGCATCAGCACTGACGTCAGGTGACAGGGACAAGCTGCACGAGAGGCAGAGAGAAGGTGACACTCGGGACTGTCCCTCGAACGGCCACGGGGCCCCTGCAGAAGAAACCTTGGAGGAGGGCTACAGGCGCGGGAGTGCGAGTTCAGAAAAAATAATCTCAGACCCTGGACGCTTTGGTTGGGATCCAAGCCCTAGTGCATCAAACACTAGGCATTGGTACTTCTGGCCTGGACCTCAGCGATGCTGGGGAGGCCAGGTTTCGACACCACAGACGAGAAGCAGGAAAGGCAGCACTGGGGCCGAACAGAATCAGCCAGGTAGGGGCTATGAGCTGGTCCCAGCAGAAGCATCGGGGATCATCCTTCCTGGCAAAAGCCAGATCTTCCCAATTTGATAAAAAAAATGGATCTGCACATCCAAGAAGCCAAATCAGCTCTAAGTTGGTTAAACTCAGAGCCACACCTGGACACATCACCATCAGTGTCGGAAAACAGTCCTGGAGCAAGAGATGAGTGACTCAGCACAGACGCGAGGACCTCCAGACGGTTTAACAGTGTATTTCTCATCAGAGTCCAGGGAGCCCAGAAAACATGGGGTGACGTTAACTAGGGACGCAACATCCCGTGAAGCCTCTCCCCCAAAGGGGGCGCGGAAACAGTCCCAGGCAGCGGAGACTGAGGGCCGCTGCTGCAGCCTGCCATGGACTGTGCTTCCTGCTAAAGTGATGAGCTTGGCCAGGGAACAGCAATGGGCTTAGCATGTCCCTGGATGCCCTAAGGCCATGCCTGAGGACACAAAGCGGACAGCGTGGGCTCCCTGCCACGCCTGGGGGTCAACAGGCTCAGGACGGGCTGGGTGCTGAGCGGGAAGACGGTGGCCCGCGTGCAGGGTGGGCCTTGTCCTGCCCACGTCTTCACGGCCCGCCCGTCCTGAGCCAGCCTGCTTGCCCCCAGGATCTTGCCACACTGCTGGAGCAGATTGGCTGTCTCAAGTACCTGCAGGTGTTTGAGGAGCAGGATGTGGACCTCCGCATCTTCCTGACCCTCACTGAGAGCGACCTGAAGGAAATCGGCATCACGTGAGTGTGGGCCTCTGTTGCCAGCTGAGGTCGCAGCTCTCAGCATGGGGGGGTCACCCCGTCCAGAGGCCAGCTTCTCCCTGCTATCAGCTGCCCTCTACTCCAGCGGCCGCTCCTGGCTTGGATGCTGGCAGCCTGGGTCCCGAGACCCGAGCTGGCCTGGCGGACGCCACCGTGCTCAGGGCACCAGACGCTTCCCACCCTGACCCTGAGATCGTCTGAGCAGCCTGGCTCTCCATGCTGTGAGAACCGGGCAAGGCGATGGGCAGAGTGAGGGGTCATGACTTCCTGGGACACTTCCGTCCTCTCTCCCGGGATCCTGGGGGCTTCCCGCTCCCTTCAAGGCTGGGGTCTCTGTAGCGGACGGTCTTGGCAGGATGGCCCACGGAACCTCCACACAACAGCAGGTGCTGAGCGGTGTCCTTCTTGCTGCAGGTTGTTTGGGCCCAAGAGGAAAATGACGTCTGCCATCGCCCGCTGGCACAGCAGCGCCCGCCCCCCCAGTGATGCCCTGGAGCTGGCCTATGCCGACCGGCTGGAGGCTGAGATGCAGGAGCTTGCCATCCAGCTGCACAAGGTGAGGGCGGTGCCGGGGCAGGGGGCGGCAGAGAGCAGCAGCTGGACCGGTGACAGGTCAGGGGCAGGAGGGGGTACCCAGGAGGTCGGGCGCACTGCAGGCTTGGGGCAGGACTGAGGAAGATGGGCCTTCAGAGCAGCAGACGTGGGGGCCAGGGTGGGGGGACGCAGCCTGAGGTGCTCTCCCGCCTGCCCCAGCGCTGCGAGGAGGTGGAGGCCATGCGAGGCCTAGTGTCCCAGGAGCAGGAGCTGCGAGCCGTGGTGGAGAGCTGCCTGCTGGAGCAGGACGGTGCCCGCAAGGACGTCCACACACAGCTGCAGGAGACCTGGGCCCTTGCCAAGGATGCCGCGCTTGTCCTGGACCAGCTGCGGTGAGTGGGTGTCCGGCTGACCCCCGGCCAGCACCAGGCTCTTATTTGTTTCCTCTGGATTTCCCATCAGTGGGTGGTTTTCAGGGCCTCCTGGAGTAGCTGCCACGCCAGGCTGTCCCTCCCCGCAGGCAGCAGAGGGGCCCCCGTGGGTGTCCCTGCCGGGCGCTCAGAGAGGCTCCCAGGTGGAGCCTGCTCCACACTCCAGGCCGCCCTGGCTTTGCCCCTCACTGGCACTTGGTGTCCGTCCGGCAGGGCCTGTCAGGCTGAGCTGTCAGCCCGAGTGAGGCGGGACGAGTCCCTGCGTGAGGCCCCCCTGAGCCCAGGCCTCCCTGCAGCAGGTGAGGAGGGTGGCGTCCTGGCTGTGGGGCGGGCGGACGAGGGTGGGCCGCCTCCCGGGCCGGGTTTCACCATGTGTCTTGGTGTGCCTGTCACGTGGACGCCTCCCCGGTCCCCTCGCACTGCACGCCCACGTCCTCACGGTCTCTCCCGGAGGGCCTCGGCTGCCAGCACCGTCCAAGATGCCACAGCCCAGCAGGCTGGCCCTCGCACACTCAGCCCTGGGGCCGGGCCCCTACTGGCCGTCAGCGCTTTGCTTCACAAGTGGGCAGAGAACATGCTGACACTGCGGGGACATGTGGCTCTAGAGGGCCAATCCTGTCACAGTGGCTCAGGCCGCCTGGAACCCACGCCCACCCGGCTCTCTGCTCCACAGACCCCAAAGGCTGGCAGGCCTCCTTGCAGGCCCTGAGCCTCCCCGAGCTGTCGGGAGCCCTGGAGGAGCAAGTTCGGGAGATGGGTGAGTCCAGGGGCTGCAGCCCAGCGGCCGCGAGGTCCGCCGTGCCTGCTCCCCGGCCCATGAAGCCGTGACTGTGCGCTCCCGTCCTCAGGGCGAGTCCTGTGCTCCATGACCCAGAGCCTGGAGAAGCTGCAGGCGCTGAGTGGGAAGGAGAGCTGGCGGGAGCCCTAGCCAGGGGACGGTGAGTGTCTGGTGGCTGCGGGCCCGGAGAGCAGGGTCGGCGGGGTAGCCGAGGGAGCACCCTCCAGTCTGCCTTTTCCCTTCTCAGAACTGGACGTGGGGTGACTGATCCACCCTGAAGCTGTGTGCCCAAGGACAGGAGGCCAGCGCGCGGGCAGCTGCGGTGGCCAGAGGAGCAGGCCCAGGAGCAGCAGCAGCAGGCAGGCCGGGCAGGGCCGGTGCAGGGCAGTGACGCCCGCAGCGAGGCAGGATGGGGCCTCTCATCCTCTCGTCAGACCCTCTCGTCAGACCCTCTCGTCAGGCGGGGGAGCAGGCAGGGCCGCGGGGAACATCCCCAGGCCACACTGAGGTTCACCCAGATGGGGAGACCTGGGGCCCCTGGGCAGCGTAGGTCATTTGTGGGAAAATAAAACTTACAGTCCGGTGGTGGTGCGGGTTCGGTGCTGGCCTGCGGTCCTGGCTGGTGAGGCACAGTGAGGGGAGGGTGCGCCGTGCTGGGCGCAGGGCCGCCAGGGTGACCTGCGCTGCCCCATCCTTGGCCCTGCGGCGGGACCACCAGTGCACAGAGCCCCTCCCAACAAAGCTACCCAGCAAGTGAAGCACGCCCCAGAAAATCAGAGGAACGAGGTTCAGGTGTTTTATTACAGAGCCAGTGCTCCTGCCCACACGTGCCAGCACGGCTCCAAGGCAGGTGCCCAGGCGGGGGCAGGAACCTGCTGTCCTTACCAGCCAGGCCGGCGCCACAGAACCCGCCAGCTTCACTGAGCAGTCTTTCCATACCGAGGAGACCGCCAGAGGTGACCCTCCTGGCCCGGGCGGCTCCACTGCTGTCACCGCACACTCGGCTGGTGCTGCCGGGCCGACTCCTGGGGGCGCCCGCAGAGGGTGCTGCCAACAGAGGGGGAGGCTCTCAGAGCAGGCCGGAGCAGAGGCACCCAGGCCGGCGGTGGGGGAGGGAGGCCTGTCAGCTTCCACTGAGAAACCACCGGCGCAGGCTCATGGCCCAGCGCCCAGGGCAGGCAGGGCCACAGCAACCACAGGGAGGGGGCCGCACCCCGCCTGGGAAAGGGCCCCGAGCCCCACTTAGGCTCCACCTCAGCCCTCAGTCCCGGGAAGCCCGGAAGGGACACCTCCCATGTCTGCCCCAGGCCCGCAGCCAGGATCGAAGGACACACAGCTTCCCTGTCCCTCCAACAGCTCCATCTACCTGGGCCCCATGGCCCTGCCTGTCCACAGGAACCAAACCCAAGGAGGTACAGCTGCTCTGAAAACTCACAAGTAAAGCTAACAACCAAAATTCAGTGTCCCCTCCTAGCTTAGGCTGGGACTGGCTCAGGGCAGGATGCAGGAGAGTCCACCCAGGGTGGCTCCTCAATCAAGAACAGAACTGCCGTGAGAACAAACCAACTTCTCCAGGGCAGTGCGTGCACCCACTGGGCTGTCAGACAGCCCCTGGGCCCCCCAGTCCACAATGAGACGTGCAGAGTGCTCCGCAGCATGGGTGTGCCCACGCCGCCCCCAGTAACTGCTCGGGGCACTGGGGAGACAAGGTGCCCACTCCCCCAGTCAGGTGGGACAAACGTGGCACATGCCAGAAGACACGCCCGCAGAACACAGCCCACAGGCAGAGAGCTGGTGGGGGGCACCTCAGGAGGAAGACTGGAGCAGCTTCTCCAGGGCCTTCTTCTGCTTCTCTGTGGCAGCCGCCAGGGCCTCAGCCAGCTTCTCCTCCGGCATCATGTTGAGCACCTTGAGGGCGAACAGAAGCTGGTACTTGGCTGTGCTGATAAAGGCATTGCTCAGGAAGTTGGGAAAGCCCCCAACTCGGTCTTTCTGGGTGTATAGAGGGACACGGACAAGTCCCAGTACCTGCGGAGAGGAGACTAGGGTTGGGACCAGGCCCCACGGGGACAGCAGGGCCGTTGCAGGAGGAACTGGTGAGCCGCTAGGCTGGGGATAGGGGAGCCAGGTCGTCGACAGAATGTGAGACCCTAACGGGTAGGGGGTAGCCAGCCGGCTCCCTCGGGGAAGTGCAGCCCTTCCCTTCCCCCAGCGAGTTTCAAACCGCGCCCCCCACCCCCCCCCCACCCCCGGCATGCACGTACCCCGCCCCCAAGTCCCAGCCCGCCCTCCCTGGCTGGAAGCCCCCAGTCCGGACCCCATGCTCCCTCTTCCACCTGATGAATCCCAAATACCCCAAGGGTCACTCCCAGGCCTTCTAGGCGATGAAACCCACCACTAGGAAGAGACTTCGTGCCCTCACCACGAGAACCCAGACCTCTGTACTCTGCAGTTCACACCCCCCGGAGCAGGCACCGCCCCTTCCCAGCCTCCCACCGATCCCACGCCCCCACTCCCAGGATTGGCAATGGCAGGCAGCAAGGCAGATGGAACACAGCCCCAAGGGCGCCCCGGCCCCCCTCCCACCCTGCCCGATCCCTGGTCCCTCTCTCCTCCCCGAAGCTGAGACAGCGTCACCCTCCCAGCCCGGCCAGGGAACCCTCAGGGGGACGTGTTACCCATCGGTGCCTTCCGCGGGGCCAGAGCCAAACCCCGGGGCGGGGGGCGGGGCCCGGGGCACGGGCGGCGGCCCCACCTCCAGGCCGTGGTCCCGCGAGTGCACCGCGCTGATCTCTACGGCGTGCAACTGCTCCAGCGTCAGCTGCCGCGCGTACAGGTGCGCCACGACGCGGTGCGGGCCCTCGGTCAGGTGCGAGCTCAAGTAGTCTGCCTCCGTGAGGCGCAGGCAGCCCAGGCCCAGGCCCAGCACCCGGTTCAGTCCGTCCTCCAGCGACCAGAAGCGCCGGTCTACGAAGCCACCGGGGAAGCCCAGCAGCCCGTCGAAGCGCATCTGCATCTGCAACGGAGCTTCAGGTCACGGGCGCGGATCCGAGCGGCGGCGCCCCGTCCCCAGCCGCCCGCACGCCCGCGTCCTCACCAGCACCGAGAAGCGCATGGGGATGCGGCCGAAGAGCTGGCCCGGGTTCGCAGCGTACAGCATGGCGTGGCACGAGTGGCTCCAGCCGGGGCCCAGGCGCATCGCCTCCACCCGACTGATCCGCTTCAGCTCCGGCACCACCGCCGCCGACATCTTGGCACCAGCGCCCGCGGTCCGGACACCGCCCCTTAAGTGCGTGCGCGGCCCGCCCCCGCCCGGCGCGGCCAATCAGCGGGCAGCCGCGCCCCGGTCCCCGCCCCTCCGCCAATCGCCGGCGCGCGTCGCGGCACAGCCGTAGCGGCGCCCAGGCGCGTCGTTGCGAGGCGCAAGGAGCGTGCGCGGGGGAGCGGCGGCGCGCGCCCCAGCCACCGCCCAATAGCTGCGCGCCCCGAGCGTGCCCCGCCCACGGCCCGAGATGACCACTGGCCTCCGACGGCCCGAAGGCACCCGAGTGGAGCGTGGACTCCGGGTATCCGACTGGGGGCGGCGCCCGCGGAGTCCAGGCTCAGCCTGCCCGCTCGATGAGGGCAGAAGTCCCAAGTAACTTTGCGCCGGGGCTTCCCCCAGCGCCCCCCTGGCAGCGCCGCCCTGCGGGGTTCCCGCCACCAGCTCCAGGCTTGACGGGCGCCGGCTTTTGGGGGCTCAGATGAGCCCTGGCACCAGAGGCCGAACCCCGCCCTCAGGCATGCCAGCCCCATCGTTCTGCCACCGGGTGAGCACTGGAATCCAAGGTTGCTGCTGTCGGCCTGCCTCTAGAAGAGCAGGACAGCGGGATCCATAGTCCTAGTCCACTCCCAGGGCTGAACTGGGTGGGAGTGCATGCTGAGGAGCCCTGGGGCTCCCTAAGCCCAGCCTGCTGGGGCAGAAGTGATTGAAATCCCGGGACAGGGAGCTTCCCAGCCTGGTAGGGGAAGCACACTGACTGAAAACTGTCCACCCTGGCCAGGCACCATAGTTCCTATTTGCATGAGTTGTTTTAGGACAGGAGGTCCTAGTGAGGAACAGGAAACTAATAAGCCACCACCAACTGGAAGAGTTCGGGAAAGATCATAAAGTGACACATGTCCAACCACCTCTGAGAATCCGTCTCGCTGCCATCCATCTTGGCTGAACAAGGCGTGCACCACCAGGAAGGACCCTGAGTCAGAACGATAGGCCAAAGACAACCTGGAAACTAATCCCATCCCCGTAAAAGCCAAGACTGCGAGCCACGAGGCAGAGCAGGCCTCCTGGCTTCCCTGACCTTCCTGCTCTCCGCGGGCGCCCCTTCCCGGTAAAGCCTCTTGCTTTGTCAGCACCTGTCTCCTCAACTCATTTCCGAGTGTTAGACAAGAGCCCACTTTGGGGCCCTGGAAGGGGTCCCCCTTCCTGCAACAAGTAACGACTCTGGCAGGATTCTTCTTTGCTGTGACTGACATCCTGACCACTCGGGGTACTCAAGGACCAGCTTGCCCGGCAATGGACCAGACCCAGCGGCCGCAACTGGGACCCTTTTGTCCCTGCTCTCCTCCTGACACGGACAACTGTCCAGACTGCCCTGACCAGTTAAGAAACAAGAGACTTTACTGACCTTTCTCCCCTTTGCTCTCCTTAACCCTTCCTATCCTACCCTTTTTTTCTAGTCCCCAGTCCTGGAAGCAGGAATCTGGTCGAAGGGCCTCAACCTGAGCTGAGGATTGGAGACTGATCACCTCCTCTTGGCAGAGAACTGGAATTCTGATTCTGTTCTGGTCTGGTTTCTGTTAAGGCCAAGTTCCAGTCCCCCCTTCTCTGGAGGCCCAGGGTAAAGTCCTGTAAGGCCTGGGTATCTGCAGGTGGCAGATGTCTATAAGGCCACCCCTTTTGCCCTTCTCTCCTGACTGCTCCCTGCTCTTCTTTCAACCTGGCTTCCTTTCCTCCCTGTAGAGGTTTTCTTAAAGACTGTAATCTTGTATTTAAGGGAGTGTTTGAGAACTGCCAGATCTATGTGTGTGTTTTATATTCCGTGTTCTGATTTGTGATTCTCATTTTGCTTTGTGTGGCTACCATTTGTTTTAGACATGCTGCCATTTTGTTAGAACTTGATTTTCTTTCCCTGTGCCTTGAGACCAGGGTTATCAGAACACTTATCTAGACTATCTGTAACTCCTAGAGACTGAGGAAAAATGGGAAGAAGTCTTTAAAAAATTTATATATTCCGTTATTTATAAACTAGTGAATTTTATATTGTAATGTCTAATTCATGACTAAGTTTAGAAAATGAATCTAGATCTTGCCTTTTATCTGTCTGAATATGTGTATATCTTGGTATATCTTTGTTTCTGGCTAAGATTTTTAAGATTAATTTGTAAATGAGCTCTATTTAATTGACTTAAAAGAAAAGTAAGCAGCTTACAAATCAGATAATTCTAAATTAAACTAAATGAATTCCAGGTTCAGGTGAACTGGGAAATATCCAGTATTAATACCTGGTAACACAGACACCTATCAGCAAGTATATCTGCTGTGCCTAGGTTTCAGTCAGCTCAGCTGCTCAGTCGTGTCCAAACCTTTGCGACCCCATGGACTGCAGCACGCCAGGCTTCCCTGTCCATCACCAACTCCCAGAGCTTGCTCAAACCCACGTCCATCGAGTCCATGATGCCATCCAACTGGCTCATCCTCTGTCGTCCCCTTCTCCTCCTGCCTTCAATCTTTCCCAGCATCAGGGTCTTTTCCAATGAGTCAGTTCTTTGCATCAGGTGGCCAAAGTATTGGAGCTTCCTATAGGTTTACTAGAGATCAAAGACGACTGTATTCTGATAAAAATTTGTCAAGAAATGGACCTCATTGTGGAAAATACTTTAGGGAATCTAAGATGTGTTTTCAGTAGAAGGTATGAAGATACTGAAAAGAGTTATGCATGATCAGGATTTTCTAAAATTGGATCACAATTAGTTGGATAAATGGATTTTGTTAGGAATGACACAGCTATAGGAAAACTGGTTAGAGCCAACTAGGTCCAATACGACAGAGCCCACTTTCACTAGACCTTGAGCCTTGGTATACACACCTATTGTGACATTATCAGCAAGCTAAATGATACACCCATCAGCATTGACTGAATCTGACCAAATGTTCTAAACCCTTTTGATTGATTTGACAAAACTTCCTAAATCAAATTCTGTTGAAGTTCTTTTGATCTCTAGTTAACTTTGGGGTGCTTCAGAGCACCCCTGAAAGCATCCTATAGAGAGATATTAAACTAATTGTGTTTATTTGGTTGGTTAAATTACATGGGAATAAGTAATAAATCCTCGCAGGATATAATATATGGTAAATATTACTAATATAGATATCCTAGACATTACATGGAGTTCCTAACATTCTGACATGTCCTAGCATTCTAATGAGAAGCCTCATGGCTTCACAGAAGTTAACAAAAGGATTGAATGAACCAGCGAATATGCATTTAACTTTTATGGTTTCTATCTGAAAAAATCAAAGGTTTGAATTTGTGTTTTGGGGGAGTAGGGGAAACCTTCCCCTCAAACTAATTATGACAATAATTTGGTAAAATTAGATGTTACAAACAATTATATTTTCTATCTGACTCCTCCAGAGATTGGACACTCTTGGTTTCTAGTAACTTTATCAGATGAGTTAGGAAAGTTACCTCACTAACAGATACAGAAATCTCAAGGAATTTTTAAGACCTTGAAAAGGGAAGAATTCGCCTAGATTTGTTAGGTGAAATCGATAGCTTTTGGCATGACTTTCCCAGTCCTGAAAGGTTTTATTTTAAAAGCTCAGTCTGAGACTTTAACAACAAAGCAAAAAGTCTATGCTCAATTGGTCATATAAACCAAGCTAGGCCAAATTTTTTAGAGCGTAAGTATTTTGCAAACAAACTAGCCTTAATTTGGTTATATTTGATAAAAATGAGGGTTACTTTAGGGAGAAAAAGATGTTTTGATAAATGTTAAATCCCAGTTTGTTAATAGAGGTCTGTATCTAATAAGACTCATTTCCTGGATAGTTCTTTGCTGTTATGGGATATTAATGTAAAACTTAATTGAATTCCTAAAGAACACCCTTTTGTTTCTGAAGCTTATCTCAGTAATCTCTTTGGGTAAAGATCATATGCCTCATGAGCTGCAACCAGGACTGAAGGGCGTAGTTTAAGGTCTCCAACCTGAATGGAAGGACCTTTTAATCAGGTACTTTTAACTAGCTCATGCACAGGGAAATTGACTCAGAATAATTCCCACTTCCAAAGACCCCTACAGTGGACTGGTCTATAGAGAGGACACCTGATCTGATCTCACCTTAAGACGATGCTCAAACAGAGGAGAAACTGCACTACCTAGGACGAGAAGGTGACATCAGAGATAAGAAAGCTTGCCCAAGATGCTGGACCTGACTGGTATGATCATTTAAAATGCTTTCTTGACTTCTTAGACCTTTGCATATAAATCAAATGCTTTTCTATCGTAGGCCCGACCCTATGCTAGTTTTAGAAACCACCCAGTTGTTGGGTTTGTGGCCAGTTACCTGTCTAGTTCTGGGTTACCCTGCTGAATCTCTCTGCTCCAAGGTGCTAACTGGCTGACCCTGAGAAAACTTACTTTAAAAGAAAAATTATAGTCAGATCCAGGTCACTATTGACAATTACTAGATGGGATCCCCTCATCTGGCCAATCAATAATGCCTGCTGTGACCCTGGCCATAAAAGTTTATGTTGCTCAACATAAATGTTGAGTTTATTGTTGCTCAATCAGAGCAACAAGCAAAGTTTCATCAAAGGAAAAAAATCTCCCACAGTTATGGGATGGATAACACCAGGCTGTGGTAATTTAGGCATCCGTCTTGGCTGAACGACGTGTGCGCCACCAGGAAGGACTCTGAATCAGAACGATCGGGTCAAAGACAATGTGGAAACTAATCCCATCACCGTAAAACCGGAGGCTGTGAGCACCAAGGCAGAGCAGTCCTCCTGGCCTCCCTCACCCTCCCGCTCTCCGCCCAGGCCCCCCTTCCCAGTAACATCTCTTGCTTTGTCAGCATGAGTGTCTCCTCGGACAATTCATTTCCGCGTGTTACACAAGAGCCCACTTTTGGGCCCTGGAAGGGGTACCCCTTCCTGCAACAAGCCCAGCACACCAAGCACCCTCCAAGTCAGACACCACAATGCCAAGTACTGTTGAGGAAACAAGGTCTCCCCCATTCAACAAGTGGGGACCTGGGGCTCCAATGAAGGGGGTTTGTCTGAGGGCATGCAGCAGTCAGTGAGAGCCAGGATCCCCCCATCAGACTCCCACCGTCTCCCACCAGCGTCCACAACAGAAGCCTGCAGAAGGGGGCCCAGGTTGCTGACCTGGTGTCAGTACTGGAGGAGGTCGTCGCTAGGGCTCAGCAGCATCAGTGGGGCTCCCCTGGAGCTTGTGGGGTCACGCACTCCGCCAGCTGGCCCCAGCTTCATTTTTCTCCCGCGGTGAACACCGATTTGCACTGCAGCCTGCACTCGGGAGAGCTGTGTGGTGAGGGCAAGCCCTGGGCACAGCGAAGGCTGCCCGGGGCGGGGCTGAGCAGGAGAGGGTCAGAGAGCAGGCGAGGGTTGGCAGGACCCGCCAGAAACTCACTCGTATTGGGTCCACAGTGGGCTTCCGTCGGGAGATGTCGGGGGTGGGGACCCGATAGGCTTCGGGAGACAGCAAGGGACAGGGAGGCGTAGCACATTGCAGTTCATGGGGTTACAGAGCCAGGCGTGACTTAAGCGACTGAACAGCAACAGAGAGGCTCTCCCCCACCGAGGCCCTCTGCCGGGGTCAGGGCCCAGATGGGGCAGCTTACTGGGTTCGAAGGGAGAGCTCATCATGAGGAGGGGCCCATTCAGAGAGGACACTGCCTCCAAGTCTGCACACAGGTTAGCAAAGGAGGTGGGATCGTCTGGGGTCAGTGTAGCCCACGCAGGAACCCATGTGACACCGAGTGTCCTCCCCCCTGGGATCATACCCAACCAGGCACGACCGAGGGTGGCAGCCTTGCCTGGAGCAGGGACAGGCTGCCAGAGTCAGAGGGCCCAGGAGAGCCAGGACCAGGCTGGCAGCGGTGGTGCCAGCGGTGGGTATGCCGCGGCCCAGCCTTCCCCTGCTGGGAGGCTCGCCGAGACCAGGCAGGGGGTTCCGGCTGGGTGCCAGCAGCCTGGCAGCCAAACCTGCCCCTCTCCCCACAGGAGACGCACAGGACGCTGGAGAAACCTGCTCCCTTGCCGAGAAGCCTCTGATCGCTCCGAGACTGAAACTGCACCCCACACCGCCAACTCTGACGCTTTGGCCACTCAAAGCAGACAGGCCAAGTCCACTCTCCGGGCCCATGTCCCTGCTGGGCTGACTGCCGGGGGGGCAGCCTTCAGGGCTCAGCTTGAATGTCTCCTCGGTGAAGCCCTCCCCAGGCACAGGTTAAACCTGCTCCATCTCATGACCTGCCAGCTCGCTTCCTAACAGTCCCCAGACATGGGAAAGACTTGGATGACTCGTGTGGCATCTCACTGACAGAAGACAGGCTCCAGGGGGCCTTGCCCGTTTTGCCCTCTGCTGGGACAGCAGGCACTGGTTCACGGCAGGGGGACGAACTGGCGACGGGTACGCTGACGCCATTGAACACCTCGGGGCCCAGGACTCCGCCAGCACTCAGGAGGCAGGCCTGAGGTCTGAGGGTCCCTCCCCGCTTTGCTCCAGGCCCAGAGTCAGCACAGTGATGGCCAGAAGAGGAACAGCAGCTGTCCTCATGGCCTCCTGGAAGCTGGAGGTCGCTGGCATCTTAGACATGAGGGAACCGGGGCTGCAGCCACGAGCGGGCTCCCATGCCACCGCGGGGGCGGCAGCTGCCGGCCGCCACCCAGCCTCCCAGGAGGGGACCTGAGCCCGGCGGGGCTGGGCACAGAGGGAGCAGGCGGGCCACTGCTGCGTGGTTTTATTACTATAAATATACAGTAAAAACGGACAAAAACTAGCCAATCAGAGTATGTCAAGTGACAGCACGTGAGTCCAAGACAGGCCAGTCTGCACCCTGTCCTGCAGAATCACGGACACCAACACAGATGGTGCGAGGTTGGGGTGCTGACCGCAAGAGGAGTGGGCAGCGGGACACGGCCTCCCCGCCTGTGTGCAGGTGTGCGTGTGTGTGCATCGCCTCGTGTGCACCCAGGAGCACACGGCGGCTGAGAGGGGAGGGCACGCAGGGAGCCAAGGGGCTGGGGCACGCTGCCCCAGCCGTGGCCTCTGCTCACAGGCTGGACCGGAAAGAAAAGGGGGCATCCACCCCGAGGGCCCCGGGCGGGGCTGCCGGCTGCCAGCTGCCCCAGGACCGTGCTCCCTGGGGCAGCTCTGCAGGGAGCCGGGCCTTCTCTTGCTGGCTGAGGGTCAGCTTCTGGGTGCTGAGACCCACCCGCCAGGCTCAAGGCCTTGCATGGACAGCTGGTCCGGGGCACCAAGGCCAAGCGCCCCCTCGGCCTTTCCGCTGCCCAGAAAACGTATCTTTAAAAGATGAGGTCACCTCAGATGGGACCCACAACCCCCAGGCAGGTCCCACCACAGGAGCCCCAAACTGAAGAAATCAAGGAGGGACGGTGAGTCAGGGCTACACGGCAGAGAGAGCAGAGAAGCCTAGAGGCCTGTCACACCCCCCCGGGGGGACAGGGGAGCAGCAGTGCCCCTGGCATATGCAGCCCCCACCTGGAGGGCCCGGTAAGGTGGGCGAAGCTGCCTCTGAGAAGGCGCCAGGCTCAGAGAAGGGCCCAGACAGAAGCACTGCCAGTGGCCGGGCCCATGGCGGGTCTGGTTGCCCGGCCGGCCGAGCTAAGGAAGGTGCTCACGGGGCCAGTGGGGAGGGGGAGGCCACACGCACGGTGGCGGGACAGGCACTGTTTCCTTCATTGGCTGAGACTCGGACCCCGCTTCCTTCCCTCCCAGAGTCCCGCGGCGTTTCCTGTCGCGGCTGCGCTTGGTCCGCCACCGAATTCTCCCCTGTGCTGCATTCACTGGCGCTGATGGGCCCCTCAAGGGCTTGGGGGCTGTGGAGGCCCATCCAGGCTTCCCGTGGGCGACCAGCCCTGCAGGGTGTGTGGGGGGAGCCCCGGAGCTCGGCGCCCAGAGCAGAAAGCCGCCGTCCTTCATTGTGCACCATCGGCAAACACGTCGACCACAGACAAGGGGGGTTGGTGGAGGCGACAGTCACACGGCCCCTCGGAGCTGGGAACCACACCGCCATGCAGATTGGAGGAGCCAGGGTCGCGCTGGGGTCTCAGCGGAGCTGGGGGCTCCGTGCTGCCAGCTGGCCCGACTCTCAGAGCGGGGTCAGCTCAGCGGCCCTGGGGTCGGGGCTGGGGCCGCCAAGCGGGGGCCGGGGGTGCCCAGTGGCGTGGAGGCTGCGGGGCGTCTCCATGGAGGTGGACCATCCTGCGGGGCGAGAAGGTGAGGGTCAGCGGGCGGCCCACAGGCTCTGGGCTCCCGCAGCCACCGTGGAGGCAGGGAACACGGTGGACCTGGCAACCTCGGCCAGCCGAGGGGTACCCGCCGCTGGACCCTGCCCACGCTGGCGCTGAGCTTCCTGCTTCTGCCGGGCCACCATCCCGTCACCACTGGGTTTGGCCAGAACTCAGCCCCCGCCACCGGCGGTGGGGCACATGCAGAGGGCCCCGGGAGGCACCCCCAGGGTGCTGTGAGCCCCGTCACGTGCTCAGGCCACCTTGGGGCACCCCGGGAGGCACCCCCAGGGTGCTGTGAGCTCCCCCTGTGCTCAGGCCACCTGGGGCACCCTGGGAGGCACCCCCAGAGTGCTGAGCCCCACCACGTGCTCAGACCACCTGGGGCGCTGGTGCCTGGGGGTCGGCACACCTCGCAGGCCCCTGGCGGCTTCAGGGGCAAACCCAGCTGCCCCCAGGGCCAGCGACAGACCCTCAGGGATCCAGCGAGGGGACTGTCTTCTTAGGAGCCGTGGCTACACATGGGAAGCCAGCTCTGCCATGCAGCCCAGAGGACAAATATGGTTCTCTGCAGCCAAGTCTGACCCATTTCCCGCTTCTGGAAGTTTTACCCAAATGGCAACACTATCTCCCAAGGATGAGGCTGGGGCCAATGTCATATAAATGCCAGGTCCTATTTCAGTCGAGGCTAAGTGCTGTCACAAAAAGCGACCAACGAAGGTGAGAGAGGTCTTTGGGAGGAATGTCGTCGGGAGGCGGACCCCGCAGTCTGGGGCAGCAGGGCTGACCGGGAGGGGTGCCAAGTCCTCCAAGGCCGACAGCCTGGGGTCTGACCCCACCACACTCATCTAGAAACCCTGGGCCATCGAAGGCGCCAAGTTCTCTCTCTCCAGACTTCCCAGCGGGCTGATGTCACCTGGAGGAGGGGCAGGGGTCCCCCAGTGTGTCTCCCTTTGGGGGTGCTCTCGGAATGGCTTTCAGTAAAATGTCCATTTGGGCTGTCTGGGGAGAGGGAGGTGGGGAGATCGCTCACAGGCTGACCCCAGAGCACGCTGGTGTTCTAGGAGAGTCCAGAGGTGGGGGCAGGGACAGGCCAGTTGTCAGCAACAGCGGGGTCCTGGCCAGCGCTAAGTCACTGATCCTGGGACCCTCGAGGCTAAAAGAGCCTGACTGGGCCGCCGGGTCCAGAGGGAAAGTCCTCCGGTTCCAAAGGCTGGTCAGACCCTCCCCCCGCAGAACCAGCTCTCTGGAGCACCCCTGCTGTGGCCTTCGGAAGCCTCTGGATTCAGAATCCAGGGCCCCAGAGAAGACATGGATGTGGAAGCAGCCTGGAGGACAGGAAGGAGCCCCCCGCCCCACGTGCGAAGGCATCACGTACCGGCTTACTCCTCTAAACCAGCGGAGCAGGAGCCGGGCCCCAGGGCTGCCAGAGGAGGAGAGAGACGGAAGCTCAGTTAGCAGGGTGCTCGGAGGGGCCACACGCTCCAGGCAGAGGCGCCGGTGGGGGATGAGGTGCAGGCGCGGGGGCGGGGTGTGATAGGAACAAATGCCACACACGCGTGAAGAGAGGTGCGAAGTGCCTTTCCTGAGAGCGTGTCCGGTCCTGGTGCTAAGGCAGAGGATGCCAGACGGGGGAAGGACGCGGGCAGCCGGCAGGGACGAGAGGTTGGGCGCGGCAGGGATGAAGGGCTGGGCGCGGCGGGGCCCAGAAAGGGCCTCCAGCCTGCAGGGCTGCTAGGGTGCCAGGCGTTGTGGGTCTCTCCGTTTTACAGATTTGCCCGCCCCACCTTTATTCCATCTGACAGGTTACACTAAGATCCACTAAACCACGCTCCCTCCACCCAGAGGACGCCGTGCAGTTGCTGAAAAGAAGACACCTCCCACGTGTGGGGGCTCACATTCCTAAAGCCACACAGCGCTGTGGGAGATGCTCAGGGTCTCTGCTGAGGGAAGCAGCCCGCGGGACAGGCAGCGGAGTGGGGGCGGGCGGTCACAGAGGTGGTGGGTCCCCGAGGACCCCGGCCCGCCCCCAGGAGCAGGCAGCCAAGCTGGGGGGCAGCAGGAGCAGAACAGGCCAGTGTGGGCCCCGCTCTGCTCTGGCATTGAGAACCAAGCCCCCCCCGCCGTCCCACCGGTGGCATCTGCCGCTCTCCCCACCCCGCAGCTGGCCGAGGTCCACAGGAGGTCCGAGACACGCTGGGAGTCCTGACCGCCAGAGGTCCCGGGCCCACTATGGGCCTGGCCAGCCCAGCAGACGCCTGGAAGCTCTGTGGGCCACTCGAGGGAGCAGAAGTGGGGGGCGGCCCTGCACTGGCTGAGGGTGCTTGAGGTGTCCCCCAGCGGCACCCAGGGGCTGGGGTGAGAGGTCGTCGGCAGGATCAGGATTCGCTCAAGGCTCCCAGAAGCGGAGTCTCTCCTGACCCCTCCTTCCCACCCCGCCCGACCAGGTCTTCATCCTGGTGAAACACCAGGTCTTCGGGAGTCACTCTAACAGAGCTTCGCCCATGGGCTCCTCTGGGGGGCCTGTGTGTGTCGGTGAACCACCTGCTGCCCTGCTTCCTCACACCAGGACCCCGACTTCCAGGACCCCGACCTCCAGGACCCCGACCTCCAGGTCCCCTCTGTCTGCACAGGCTGCCACTTGGCTGGAAGCCCCAGGACAAGAGGCCCTTCTACACCGAAGCCCGTCTCAGCTCCCCTGATGCCCAAGGTGTGGCTCCAGGCGGTGCAGCTCCAGGGGCAGGTGGGGGCAGAGAGGAAGGCCTCCCCCCGCCCAGGAAGGAGCGAGGCTACTCGCTCATCTTGACTCCAGAACCTCAGGTGTGGCGCCCCCGCCTGGCCTCGGGCGCAGCGCCCTTACCTGGCAGGTAGACGTCGGCAGGTGCGCCGGGCTGGCTGCGGCCACAGGGCTCGGGGCTGCCGTCCTGCAGGACGTTCTCGATGGATGGCATGCGGCTCCCTGCGGGGGACGGGGCAGGTTGGGGGGCCTGCAGGCAGGAGGTGGTCCAGCCATTCCCCGGAGCCCAGACTCGACCCCAACTCCCCCCTGCTCTCCCGGGACCCAGAAACAGATTGTCTATTATGCTTTCTTTCTTTTTCCTTTTCTCCTGCCCACCCCCCACACAGCGTGGAGCTCTGTTTTGTTTTTATTAGAAAAACATCCCATGCCCACGTTGAAAAGACTGTCTGCTATCTTCCAGGATGGGCAGGGGGGCGCACAGCTCCAGGCACACAGCAGGGCGTTCACATGGGGGGGTGGATCCTCCTCCTTACACGTCAGACCTCAGCTGGGACCTGCCCTGTGCTTGTGGGGCCCTCAGAGGTGCCTGGATCCCACAAGAGGGCCCTGGAGGCCCCTGGTCCCGGCGTGGTGTGCAGGCAGGAAGGAGTTGCCACCACTGGGGGGTGAAGCTGAGGCCTGAGGGGCAGAGGGGCCTGCCTAAGTGGTGGGCAGGAAGCGACAGCACTGGACTCCCACGGGGACATGGGGGACACGCAGGGGAGGGGTTGGCTGAGCTGTGCACACCCCCCGGCGATCGGCCACACCAGGCCCGAGTCCCAGAGGCCCTGGGGGGCCCCCGCCCCGGTGGGACAGGCAGAGCCCCAGGCCAAGAGTGTGGGGCACCCACCACGGCAGAACCGTCCAGGCAGAAGAGAAAAAACGGCTGCTGCCGCTAAAGAACAGGTAGGGAGGGAAACTGGGGCGGCCGAGGGCTGTCCTCCGGGAGAGCGTGCAGGACCCGTGGTGTGTGGTCGGCCAGCACGGCCCCGAGAAGCCTCAGAGGAGCAGGCAGGGAGCACGGCAGGGCTCAGGCCGGGAACACTCACCCTGCTTCACCGACGAAGTCTCATCCACCGTCTCCGTCATGAAGCTCTAAGACACAGAGAGGAGATGTTCGTGGACCCTGGTGCTGACAGCCGAGCCCGATACGGGGGCTCCCACGGCCTTCACCCACCAGTGCCCACCCCACAGACGAGGAAACTGACGCCAGGGAAGGTCACGGTGGTCATGGTCGCTGAGTGAGGGAACAGCGGGAGCTGGGAGGCCAACAGGTGGGCAGCAGGGACAGAGAGACAAGGCGGGGGCCTCACCTCAGGGGAGCTGCTCAGCGCCGGCCCCGCCCCACTTGGAGGGGGCAGAGCCTCCGAGTCGTCCTCCTCGTGGATGGGGGATGACGGGGACCGGAGGGTGCTGGGGACACAGGACAGGTGAGTGAGCTCAACCAAGCCAGCCCCGGGGGGCCGCCGACACCCAGGGAGCCAGCACCGGTGCACCAGGCCCAGGGTATGTGTCGCAGGAGGCCCCCCAGGGCCCACACACGCCTGTCTGCAGAGGGGAAGGGAACTGCGACAGCAGAGGCCGCAGGGAGAGCTGGGTGGCAGCAGGACAGGCCCAGGGGCCTCCGCTATCCTTGGAGCCATTCTGTGACACGCAGAAGGGGCTGGGGCCGTGGGAGTTCTGCAGAACCTGTGCCTCCTTCACACTTCTCTAGAAAACCAGCGAGCGTCAGAAAAACTGCGCCCAGCAGGGCTGGTCGCCAGCATCTCCAAGGGTGGCCTGGAGGACCCATGACTGACCCGTGGCTGGACCCTGGGCACGTGGCCCCCATCAGCGATGATGACCCTGTGCTTGCTGAGTGGGCTGGGACGGCTCGTGGGGGCCGGGCGGGGTTTGGAGGTGCAGCTGGCAGGCCTGCAAGCCTGCCGCAGGGGGCTGCCGGCGCCGGGCTCACCTGTCGGGGGACTTGCTCCGGGGTTTGCCCTTCTGCAGGCTGCTTTCCACCATCCGATCGATCCCGGCAAGTGGACAGCTGGCCTGTGACAAGCCGTCCGAGACACCTGAGTAGGTGATCTCCTCGTAGAGGGGAGCCGTGGGGACGGCCGGGGGGCCAGCCGGGGGCACCGCCCGAAGGCCATTGAGTGCCTCGAGCAAGGAGATGGGCTCGTAACCGGGCGGGATGCTGTCGGCACTCTGCGGAGGGAGGTGGGAGTGAGGGGCCAGCCGGCCAGGCGCCCGCCCACTGCCCATGGCGCCCCTGAGACGGTCTGCTCCCCAGAGCCTGCTCTCTGACCATCCCCCGTCCACTCCACCTTCCAGGGTCTCATCCCCCGCCCTCGGGGGGGCACCCCTGCCCAGAGAGGCCTCAGCCATCAGCCGCGGCCCTGGACGTCCCAAGTGTCCAAGTGGTGCCCAGGATGGAGGCAGAGAAGACGCCCAGAAGGCCGCCCGACTCGGCCTCGGCCAGCCCCTGCCTGACTTTCTGCTCCTGCCAGGTGGGCGCAGAGAGTGGGGGGGGGGGGGGGGGGCGCGGTTAGTAAGAGGAAGGGCCGGAGTAGGAGGGCAGCGAAGCCGTGGGAGAAGCTGCTGGGAGCGTGCGGTCCAGGCCACGAGGACCCGCCTGACACAGTGGTCGGGCCTGGAGATCCTCCGGGGCTGCTCAAGTGCTGCTGGGCCGACACGGGCTCCCGGGAGTCTAATAAAGCCCAAGACGGGTACTGCCCATGCTGGGAGGATCCAACCAACGGGCTAAGTTCAGGGCTAGAGGTGAAAGGAGCGGGAGGCCAGGCGCCGGGGATGTTAGTTGGGCCGCCGGGGCCGCGGGTGGGACGGCCGTCTGCCGTCAGCTTGTGAGCGAGGTGAAGGGCAATGCGCTCTCCTCGAAGCCCTGCCTGCCCTGCTGACCTGTGGGAGGTGACAGGGTGACCCTGGGGGCTTGGCAGGCAGAGGAGCCGGCTGGGGCTTCCTGACCTCAGCAGGCGCTTCCGGGCCACCTGGGACCACGGCGCCTGCATCTGTTCCCAGGCCGCCTGCAGGTTCAAGTTATTACACTGATCTCCCTCACCCCTCGGAACAAGGAGAAGAAAAGGAAATCTCTGTGTCTAAGCTGACCCTTGGGTAACCCGACTCTCTGCCTTTTACCAAGGGGGGATCCAGGCAAAGGCCTGGCCCGGTGGCTACTCACTAGCTAGCTCCCACCTGCCCCCACCCCGAGATGCAGGGAAAACGAGAGAAATACGAAGTGTCGGCCCGCAGAGCGGGGGTGCAGGGTGAGCAAGCGTGAGGGGCATTCACAACAAGAGCGGCAGCCTTAGTTCCACCTCTGACATCATTCCACTGCCAGCAAGAAAAAAAAGGGAAACAGGGCATTCGGGAGGAAGCAGAGCTGGCGAGAGGGGTGCCCGGGGCTTCGTGCCGACAGACCTTGTGTTCTGCTTGTTCCACAAAACTCCCTTCCTGGGCGGGCACGCCGGGACTGGGGAGAGTGGGTCTGACAGGTTAAAGGAACTGGACACATTGGCCTGGGATGAAAGTGCTTCCCCGTTCCTGTCACTGTGCAGTCGTCAGGGCACGGGGCAGAGACGAAGCCACGGGGCCAGACACACTTACTGTTTCCCTTTTAGGTTTCTTGCTGGCCAGTGAGGCGGGGTGCGACTTTGATTTTTTAAAGGGACACTGTCAAGATAAAAATCATAGGTTTAACCGCTGCCACCCCCCGTGTGGCACCGAGCGGGCTGGACGGGGTCTCCCTGGCCTGCAGGCCTCCAGGCAGGCCAGGCACCAGTGCTTTGCACCAGCCTCTGAGCCACGAAGATCTGGCCAAGCACGGGTTCTACCTCGGGACTTGGGTAGGCTGGGCCTGCGTGTCCTCTTGGCACTGGAGGAGCTGGCCCCTTCCCCAGCAGCCACTTCTGGTCTGGGTCCCCCCACCCCACCGCGAGCAGCAGGTCCTGGCAGGGGTGGGTATGACAGTGGCCGCACACTCCCCACGAGGGGGCCCAGCGGGGCACAGAGAAGGGGCCTGCAGGCCCCAACACAGCCAGGTCGACTCACTGCCAAGACTGACTCCTAAAGATGGAGTTCAAGTCCCTGATCGCTCCCACTCGGTGCTGATCTGAAGACTCACTGCAGAAAATGGCTCATGTGGGCTCTGGTGCTTCATGGAAACTGCTCGTGCAGGGAAGGTGGTGGAGAACGAGGGCCACTTACATGGGATTATAACCTCCAAAGAGGGTGGTGCTGGCCCTTGAGAGCATGTGAGGTTAACCAACCAGGCTGCCCTGCACTGTGGGAGGCGCCTCGGCCCTCCAGACAAGAGGGACAAATACGGGAGGGTCCCACCTGACCCTCGGACACCAGGGCAGAAACCAGGAGCAGCTGCAGTTGAGAACCCACTGCCAAAGCCCACCCTCCGTGGAGCAGCCAGACTCCTGCCTCGGGGTGGGAACCTCAGCACCGTTCTCTCCACCAGAAACACGGGCGTGCTGGAGAAAGCGCTGACTGCTCTGAAATCAAGTCCACCATTAAACGGCCGAGTGCCTGGTTTCAGAGCTGGAAGCCCTGGTGGTCATGGGCCTCGCAGAATAAACAATGTGGCTGTCCCGGGAGAAGTGGGGAGACAGGCACCCCCCAAGGGGCATCCTTGCCCCTCATTCAGGGGCACACAGCACCTTCAGATATTGAAAGAGAAGCCAGAAAGCTGAGTCTCCGGGAGGATTCTCAGACTTACACACTGGCCCGGTTCTCAAACACTGGGGCAGAATCGGTCACACCTGGGGCCCGGGGCAGGCATCGTCTGTGGGGACGGCAAGCCGCGCGGCACTGGCTCGTACCCTTTCACAGCGTCAGCAGAGCCTCTGAGAATCACGGGATCCAAACAACTCAATCGAGAGCCAAGAAAACAGGCTCACAGGCCGACAACGCCCAAAGCCAGAGGGGACCCGAGAGCCGGGCCTGCCCCATGTCCGTTCTCCTTCCTTCTGCCCCTCTGCCCCCCTTGGCGACCCCCAGACCACTGCCCCATCCGTGGGTCTCTCCACGTCCCTTCCTGCTCCTCTGCCTGCCCTTCTCTCAGCACCTCCCTGTCCACCTTCATCCCCACCCGCCTATGTCTCCCTCCCGTCTCTCTCGAGGTTCCTGAAGTCTGATCCGCCTCCCCTCATCCGCTGCAGCAAGGTCTGATCCCCGGTGCCTCAGGAGCTGGTGCAGGGGAGGGCTGTGGGTGCCCTCCCGTGTGCCTGGGCAGGGGCTGGGAGAGCAGGGGGCAGGAGAGGACGCGCCACTGCCACGCTTAGGAGGGGAATTCCCTTCCTAAGAGCACACAACGCCCCTGGCTGTCTGGTGTGGTGGAGAAGAGGTGACCGACACCACGACTCAGACTCAGCCAAAGGTCACCTCCGTCTTAGAACCTCACCATCGGCAGAAGCAACCTCCTCGTGGCAGCCGGCTCTCACGGGGCCTGGGCCGACCCCCCCACTCAGCCTCACCGCTGCCCCCCGGAACCAGGCAGGTGAGCCAGGGGCCCCGAGAGCTGGCAGGGCATGGCCGTAAGGGCAGAGCCTGGGTAACCCCATGCTGACCCACCAGCCCCGCCGGGGGCCCTCAAGGTCCAAACGTGAGGGCGGGGCCTGTGCAGTGGGCGGGGTTTCTTCCAGGCCCCACCCCGCCCTCTCCAGCCCCGCCCTCTCCAGCCCCAACACAGAAGGAAGCAGCACTCACAGAATGCTCGTCGTGGTCCATGCTCTGGGCCAAAACGGGGCTGAAGGAGATGGGGGACAGGGCCCCCGGCTTCTTGCGCACCGCCCGGATCTGCAGAAGAGCCCGGAACGCTGCGGGGGAGGGATGGGTTCAGGTGGTGGGAGCGACACTCTGAGACCCTGCTGAGTTTCGAGACCCTGACGACCACCCACCCCGCAGTGATCCGAGGAGAGGCCCGGGTTGAGGTTAAAGGAGGGGGAAAAAAAAAAGATGGGAAAGAATATAAGCAGATTCCTCCCGGTAGAAAGCCAGAGGCTCAAGGGAAACATGCCAGCTTCTTGGAATCGAATAGTAAGAATGACTTCCTAAAGACCATGATTCTCAGACATGAGGAATTTCAGTCAGTCCAATACAGCCAATGAAACAGATGGCCACCATTCTATTTTAGTTTTCAAGTGGATGAAGAATTTGTTTTATGAAAAGTACGGTAGTCATGAAATAATATTTGTTATCGAAAACGAAACAAATGATTTAATCACAACAAAGGCCTTCAAAATGCCCTGCCTTGGTCTCCACTGACTGTATATACAAACAACGAATGCCTTTAAGCTGGAACGCAGTTCACTAAAAATAAAAGTAAATCCAATTGGGAAACAAAGTAAAATGACATGTTATTACTACGGACTTACTGAATTTGAGTTAGGTTTTTGAATATGCTAAACGCTTTCATAGGGCAAAGAGCACTTAGTTACAAAGATCAATTTGCATTATTAAAAAAAAAAAAAGACCCTAGACTTTTTTTTTTTTTACCAGGCCTCGTGGCACCATCTTGAGGGATCTCAGACTCCACCAGGGATTAAACCTGGGTCACAGCAGTGAAAGCCTGCAGCTCTAACCACTACGCCACCAGGGAACTCCCTGAGTTTTGCTATATGTAAATCACACTTTCTTTTTCTCTGCCAGGGTTTCCCAAGGCCATGAATATTGATTAACTGCTCTGAAGCGTGATTTTAACATAGCTATAAACAATCCAACAGAAGAGCTTTACAGTGAACAGTCACTGACCAAAGAACTAAACGCAACAACAAAGACATATTTTTACGACCCGAATTTTAAATCTACTGATGCATTGCTTCTGAAAGCAGCAAGCAATACACCTGACAGCCGTCTATGACTGGGGGAAAAAAAAAGCCATCCTTTATTTATTCAGAGAAAATGTCCTGCAGTGGCCACAGGAGGGCGCCCTCGCTGCCCACACCCAGCACCCACTGGGACCAAGCCAGGACCCTGGAGCCACCAGCAGGACCCACGCCCTGAAGACGTTCATTCTCTGCCGGAGAAAGGATGTTTCACTCAGAACTAGGCCTGACGTGACAACTTTTCCAGATGCTCCAGTAAACGAAATTTAACTCCGTGATCGTTTACACTCAGCACACTTTCCACTTTCTTGTCATGTCTTATCAGACTCATTTGAAAAGACCTTGATGCTGGGAAAGATTGAAGGAGAAAGGAAAAGCAGACGACAGAGGATGAGATGGTTGGATGGCATCACCAACTCAATGGACATGAGTCTGAATAAGCTCCAGGACTTGGTGATGGACAGGGAGGCCTGGCGTGCTGTGGTCCATGGGGACGCAGTCGGACACGAGTGAGCGACTGAACTGAACTGAACTGCTCCCAGTCTGTCCCACGCACTCCCTGAAGAGAAGCTCTGCGTCGCTGATGGCCTCCATGCAGCTCCCTGCTCACATCCGCCGCCAACCCCTCCTGGACCCGGCCCGACCTCCCGGAGGTGCCGCCGTGGCCGCGGGGGGCCCTGCCCGCCCCACTCACGCAGCCGGCAGATGGGGCAGTTGCTGGCCTGGTAGCGCAGCGTGTCGGCGCAGGAGTTGCAGAGGCAGAGGTGGCGGCAGGGCAGGATGAGCGTGTCCCGCAGGTCGGACAGGCACACCACGCACTCGCTGCTGTTGTCACTGTTCTCCTCGTCCGAGGGCTGCGGGACATGGGCACCCAGGTCGGTGGCTCCCGAGGCAAAGAGGCCAGGGGCTGGGGGCCTTCCCCTGGGGGCTGCGGGGGGGCCCAGGGAAGCCCCTGGGGGCAGAGGAAGGTCACCGAGGGGCAAGGCGCCCCCCATCCACCCCCCAGATCAAGAGGACTCGGGGCTCCTGTTCCCCACAATTGAGGGGCGCTGTGCCCCCACCCCCGGGCTCTGTGGGCCGCCAGGCTCCCCTCACGGGTGTCGCACTGCAAGCTCAGCTGCTGCTGTGAGCGGGGAAAGGCCAGGGACGCCTGGGCGAGGTCTGGGGGCAAGAGCGGGCCTGGCGTCCCAGGCTGCCCTGACAGTCAGAGCCCAGTGATGGGAAGGAGGCAGCACGTTTACCGGAAAAAGGACAAAACGTCCCACAGACTCTGCTAACTCAAGAATGAAGGAAAAGCGATGGAGCCTGGGGTCCTGGGGCCTCCAGGAGAAGGCACAGCAGGGCCCTGGCCAGGATGGTAGCCCCAGGCAGGTCACCACCCCCAAACAGCCAGGGGAGCGCGGGGGGCACGCCGGCCTGGCCCACCCGCGGGGCCACGAGCACGAACCTTGGTCTCCTGGTTGTTCTTGTTCTCGATGCCATAGATCTCCTGCAGCAGGTAGCTAACCCGGTCCACCTGCAGGGCAGAGCAGCCTCTGGGCACCCGCCCCACCAAGGGCTCCTCTGCACCCCCCCCAGCCCAACACCCCCTCCCAGGGGCCGGGCTCAGTTCCTGGGGGCAGGCGTGGGCGTCTACTCTGTCCAACCGCCCACCCCCAGGGAGCAGGCACTGCTGGAGATGAGAGGCGAAGTGCCCAGAGGAAGCATGGACATGGCTCGGCCAGGTCCCGCCCGGCCCGGAGGGCGTGAAGCCAAGCTCTACCGGGCCCGGTGACTGCACCTTCTGCTCACCTTATCAGGCCCAACCCCACAAGAGAACGACTCCAGACTCTCCCGTCAACCCCCTGTCCCCCACCACACTGACCAGAGTTAGGCCTCGAGCTGACTACGTTTCAAAGTGGTCCGAGTTGCTGCATTGCCCAGCACTCACGGACCACAAAGACCCTCCTGAGAGCCATGGTGTGCCGGTCAGCTCTCCTGAAACCCTCGCCTAGACCACCACGGGGTCTCCTGCCCTCTGGACACCTCCAGGCATTGGCCCTGCCAGGGTTCTCTCGAGCCCTCTTTTTTTTTTTTTTTTAATTTTTTTTTATTAGTTGGAGGCCAATTACTTCACAACATTTCAGTGGGTTTTGTCATACATTGACATGAATCAGCCATAGAGTTACACGTATTCCCCATCCCGATCCCCCCTCCCACCTCCCTCTCCACCCGACTCCTCTGGGTCCTCCCAGTGCACCAGGCCCGAGCACTCGTCTCATGCATCTCACCTGGGCTAGTGAACTGTTTCACCATAGATAATATACATGCTGTTCTTTTGAAACATCCCACCCTCGCCTTCTCCCACAGAGTTCAAAAGTCTATTCTGTACTTCTGTGTCTCTTTTTCTGTTTTGCATATAGGGTTATCATTACCATCTTTCTATCTCGAGCCCTCTCTTAAAAAACTGACCACTGCCAGCCCCGGGCTGTGGCTAACATGCCTGAGCAGCGGCACCCAAGGGCAACCTGATCATCACGGCTCTGGAGAAAGACCCCACCAGGGCCCCGGTTAAACCAGCCTCCAGGCTTGGCTCAGGGGGCCCTGGCCTCTAAGTCCTCACAGAGCACACCAAAGCGGGAGGCCACCATGGGTAGTTCTTCCTGGGGCTGGAACAGGGGGCTACTGACTCCAAAGAAAGGCTGCACTGGTCTGCAGCTCCTATGGGTGCCAAGAGATTCCATCCTTCCCTTAAATGTGGATCAAGTCGATTCAAGCCTTTATTCAACACGGACGTCGTTTCAGGAAGTTGTAAGGAGAAAGGAGGGAGACTGCAGTGTTTCTTTCTTAATTTCTTCCTTCCTTCCCTCCCTCTCCTCTCTCCTTCTGTCCATTCACACATTCAGCTAACGTTTACACAACGCTAAGTTCAAGCTGGACAAGACTCAGGACTACAGTGGTCAACACAGGTACCCGGTGGGTATGCAGTACACGCAGTACATGCAAACCTGGTGACCCTGACCTGACTTCTGAAGCTCAGGGCCCACTGCAGTGGCATCAACAACTAATTCCGCAGCAGCCATGGTGGCCTTGCAGAATAACCCACAGAGACAGAGGGTCACGTGTCTGCACGTGTCTCAAGAGGGCTCCCGGTGTTCCCTCTGATGGACTTACGATCTGCTTCTGCTTTAAAGGCTTCACGGAGAAGCTGCCGTCCATGTGCTGAGGGGAAGAAAGACCAAGACATTAACTCGGCCGTGCTCAGGCCCACCCTCGGTCAACCCACATCCCTGGCTGAAAAAAGGACAGACCCAACGAAGACTCGAGAGTCAGGCCAGGGATTCTCAAAGCAGCCCTCTGACCTGGCTTCAAAACTACCCAGAGAATCTTCTAAATACACCGTCTCCTGGGTTCCACCCTGATCTACAAAACCCAACTTTCCCTGGGTAGTTGGTGCTCAAGTAGGTTCAAGTTCACCACCATCAGCCTGGTCCCGATGATGGACAGGCGCCTCCCCAGAGCAAGCAGCAGCACTTGGACAGCAAGAACTAAGACAGGCTGCTCCAGCCCTCAGAAAACCTGGTCTAATCGCGAAGATGGCACGAGGACATCATGTGCCCACGTCCGCAAGGAAGCCCAAAGCTCAGAACCGTGAGGACAGCAGGTTGGGTGGGGTCGGGGGAGGCACACTGCTCCAAGCCCACAGTTAATCAGTCAAAGAACCTGATCAGAGCTCCTGCTCCCCAAACACCCCTTCTGAGTCCACCGAGATTGGCACCGGCCTTTTCTGTGAGCCTGGTAGTGGTAGGTTCTGAGCAAAGTTTCTAGTATACTGCACCCCAAAAATAAGGCCGTTTTCTCATGGGGCTCTAAACGCACAGCACAGAACGGAACGTCTGTCAGCGATGGCCCATCAGCGGCCAGAGCACATCTATGGGTAAACAGTCACCATCCCCTCCAACCAGGCCGGCTTGGGAGCGCAGCCGGGGGGCCCAGAGAGGGAGAGGGCCGCCCCTGCCCCCCACCAGAGGGGCCTC
The DNA here is from genome assembly GCF_963930625.1 of Muntiacus reevesi. Taxonomy (NCBI): domain Eukaryota; kingdom Metazoa; phylum Chordata; class Mammalia; order Artiodactyla; family Cervidae; genus Muntiacus; species Muntiacus reevesi. The sequence continues at coordinate 183,077,251 of NC_089250.1, read as the reverse complement.
AGGCTGGCTGGCTGACCCCCAGGGGCACCAGAAAAGGCCCGGATCACAGGGAGGAGATGGCCTTGCACGGGAGGCTCTCAGGGCTGGACACACAGGCCGAGGGAGCTGGGTCCCGTGGGACGCACAGGTCTGAGGCCGGTGTCCTTGTGGGGCCCCTCCTCGGCCACCTGGGCCACAGGCTGATGCTGAAACCTGCCCGCTGCTGGCCGATGCCCACGGGAGGCGGGGGTCTGCCGTGGCCTCTGCAAACAGGGGCCATGCCCCACGACTTCCAGCAGAGCTCTCAGCAAGCAGGCACCCTGTCCCAACGCCGCCAGGCCCTCGCTCACTGCGTGCACGAGTACACAGAACTGCCTGGCCCCCAGGAACAACAGGCCCGGCGAGAGGACCATCCCAAGACCCCGAGACTCCCTCGTGGAAAGTCGGTGGTGAGGCTGACCTTAAGTACCCCCACCACCCACTGAACACACGAACAGCCAGGGCCTGGACTCGGGTCTGGGTGAGAAGAAAGGGGCAAACGCCTAAGCTCAAACACATGTAACGCTAATAAGCGAATCCTTCCATGCAAATGGTCTCTTTCTACATGGGGCAACCCAACTCGGGGCCCCCAGGAAGGCATGAGCCTCCCATCTAGGGCCGTGCCAGGCAGACAATAGACCTTCGGCCACCCCACCAACATTCACTGGGCGCCTACTGTGTGCAGGACACGACAGTAAATGGAAGGTCAGCCGGGCAGTAAGGGGTAGGATGGGACTTACCTTTTCGAAGGCGGCTAAGAGCACGTGGGCGTGGCCGGTCACTTCCACAACTGCCCAGGAGAGAGAAGGATGGTCAGAGTCGGCCTCCGCCGCCCCAGCTCCAGCCCCGGGCTTCTTCTCTCCAGATGGTGCTTCCCCAGCTCGCAGCCTGCACACGGAGCCCACCCCACCGGGGACCCCACGCCCACAGCAGTGGGAGGCAGTAGTAGGCAAGGTCAAGGTGCTGACGGCCTTCGCAGCTCCCCCGCGGGGTGGACGCCAGCGCTGCCAGCCTGTCTGCCCTGGGCTCCGCCCTGGGGGAGTGGGGTCGACACCGCCTGCGGGCAGCAGGGCGCCTGGAACCCTCAGCCTGCTAAGCCACATGGGCGCTATCTCTGGACTGAACGCCCACGCCCCGCCCCTGACGGATGGGGTGGGAAGGTCCTCGGGCCTGGAAGGAGTGTTGAGGGGGAGACGCCACTCACCGTCCCCCTCGTCCACCATGGCCTGGATGACCACTGGAAACACGCCCCGGTCCAGGTCAAAGTTCAGCTGAGGAGAGAAGGAGGGGACAGTGGTCAGAGCGAGCTGGACGGAGCGGGTGCCGTCAGCAGGGGTATCAAGGCGGCGGGGCCAAGCAGGTGCAGACGCCGGTTCTTCTCTGCAGGAAATGGTGTAAAAGGGCACATTGTGTTCTGCGTGTAACTCGGGGCCACCAGGGATATCTGCGCCACCTTTTCTGGAACGTCCTCACCTGCCCTCCCAGCCCTGGGACCTCACCGCTGCCCGCGCGGCCCCCTGACCTGGAACCTTGGACGGTCCTGGAAACACAAGCGCTGGCGCCGGCCCCCCGCGGCGGGTGCCCCCCACACAGCAGCGTCGTCACAGTGCGGCCGCCGCCCAGTGAGGCCCGGCCAGGTCCGCCGTCTCCCCCGCCTGCTCACCGTGCCAGGCTGTGTGGGGCGGCCTCTGCCTGACACTGCTCGGTGCACCTCCAGGCACCGGGGGCCTTGGCGACCCCGCGTCTAAGCTTGGGAAGAACAGCGCCCCACCTGGCCCGAGCAGAGATGGACACAGAGTGGAGGAGCCCGCGTGGCTGTCTGGGCTCCCGGAGGGGGCGCCTCTCGCCTTCCCTCCCCTCCAGTTTAAACCCGCCTGCGACCCCCACTGCCCTCCCGCTGCCATCCATGCCCCACCCACGTGTCCACCCAGTGTGGCCCCGTGTCTGCGCGCTGGCGGGGCGTCACACGGAGCCCGCGGGGCAGAGGCACTCAGGGGGGTGCCTGGCGAGTCCCCAGCTGCGGGGGGGCGGGGGGAGCCAGTGCTGGGACGGGGCGGACAGCACGGCTGGGCTCAGGTCTGGCTCTGCAACGTGAGCCTCTGGTCCCGGTCCTGACCCAAAGACTGTGAGCTGGGAGGGCACGCAGCCCACGGCCGAAGGATGGCACATCCCCCAAGCACCCTGGGACCGCACGTCTCCCCTGGCCTCAGGCACCAGCTGAGAGCATGGTCAGCTTAGCAGGGCACACCCGTCCTGCCAACATGGGACCCAGCACGCAGCCATCCAGCTTTTCATGATCAATGCCAGTAAGTTCCTGGTTTTCATAAGCCAGACTGAGGTGCTTCTGCCACTTCTGAACAAAGAAGTCCCGACAGAGACCCGGCTCTGAAGGCCCCGCGGCCTCCCTGGTGTTCCCGCGAGCACTCAGCGCCCGGAGCTCAGGGCAGCGCCCAACACTGGACATCTGGCCAACAAACGGGCTCTGCAAACCCCGAGGGTGACTACACTGGCTGGCCCGGGGCTGAGCCAGGGGACTGGGTGACGACGACAGGGCACCTCGACGCCACCGCCCCCCAAACACCAGGACCTGGTTGGGGGGGACCCAGGGAGTGTGGGCACCCAGAGAGCAAGGACCACCTCCCCTGAAACTCCTGCTCCCCAGAGCTCAGCACAAGTCACGAGCCAGAGCCAGGCCCGCGGGGAGAGGACAGAGACAACCGCCCACCCAGAGGATCTGCAGGGGATGGTTCTTTTCTTAAAATTTTTTTTTCTGTCATGCCAAACGGCATGTGGGATCTTAGTTCCCTGACCAGGGATGGAACCCGCACCCCCCTGTGGTGGAAGCATGGAGTCTTAACCAGTGGACCACCAGGTAAGTCCCGGGAGATGTGAATTTTTAATGCAGGGGGCAAGGCTTTCTTAGGGAAAACGGGGGCCAGGTGAGGAGCTGGAGCAGGAACGAAGGCCAGAGGGAATCCCGCTAAACTCTGCTGTCACAGAGGAGCCACTGGACAAAGGGATGCAAGCCCCAGGCCAGACGGACACCGGGAAACAGGGAAAGCAAGAGGGTAGGGGAGGAGGGGACGCAGCTGTGACTGAAATAAACAGAGGCCCATGAGGGGCTGGTGGGGAAACTTTGAAGAAGCCCCACCAGCCACAAGGGGACCTGTAACCGACTTGGAAAGACCACAATGTGGTCCAGGAATAAAAGAAAACAATGCATGTACGTGGCAGGGGGCCACATGGGAAATCTCTATACCTTCCTCTTAGTTTTGTTGTGAACCTAAAATCACTCTAAAAAAGCCTTTAAAAAGCAAACTAAAACAAAGATAAATGAAAACACACATCCAAAGACTTGCATGCAAATGTTCACGACAGCATCATTCGTAACAGTCAAAAGGTGGAAACAACCCAAACATCGGTTAGCCGGTGAACGGACAAACAAAATACGGTAGCGTCCAGCCAGTGGGACGTTATTCGGTCACACCAAGGGATGAAGTACCAATACGTGCTACAATACGGATGCAATGCGGACAAGCCTTGAAGACACGATGCTGAGTGACAGAAGTCAGACATGAAACGTCATATCGTGTACAAATGTGTTCATGAGAAATATCCAGGACAGACAAATCCGAAGAGACAGGAAGCGGCTAAGTGGATGCCAGGGGCTGGAGGAGGAATGAGGCGGGACTGCTAATGGGCAGAGGGTTTCTCTCGGGGGTGACGATCACGTTCTCGAGCTAATAAGGCAGTGATGACAGCCACGCAAGTCTGTGAAAACAGTCAATTCCACCCAACTGTACACAGGCTTCCCAGGTGGTGCTAGTGGTAAAGAACTTGCCTGCCAATGCAGGAGATGTAAAGAGATGTGGGTTCAGTCCCTGGGTCGGGAAGATCCCCTGGAGGAGGGCATAGCAACCCACTCCAGTATTCTTGTCTGGAGAATTCCATGGTCAGAGGAGCCTGGCAGGTTACAGTCCATGGGGTTGCAAAGAGTCGAACACAACTGAAGCGACTTAGCACGCATGAATATTGTTATTATCTTTAAATAAGCAAATCTGGGGGAAAACGGTTTAAAAAAGGGAGGACGGCCAGGTCTCTGATGCCACGATGCTTGCAGCCGAGGGGATGTCTGGCTGTGTCTGGAGGCACTTTCAGTGTCACTACTGCAGCAAGGGATGCTCCTGACACCTGGTGAGTGGGGGCCAGGAACGGTGTCCCCCCCTGGACCCAAACGTCAACAGCACCAAGGCTGAGAAACCCCAGCACAAAGGAGAAGCCCGGGTTTGGTGCCAGAGTATCTGTCACATCCCTAACATCTGCCAACACCCCCTTCCACGCCCTCAGCAGGCAAGGACGTCACGCCAGGATGTGACAGCCTGACCCTGTCCCCCATACAGCCTAACTTCCAGAACCTTCTATCTACAGCAGAGCTGAGCCGTTTCCCAGCTACAGTGATGACTGATGAAGTTTCCACTTAAAAACAATACACGTAACAGAGGGAGTCGTGGGCGTGACTGCGAGTGGGTGCAGGGCTTCCCTCCGGGTGATAAGAATGTCCCAGAACTGCCTGACGGTCACACCCTGTGAACCGTCTGTCGCTGACGTAAGCCTATGCTGTATGTATTTTATCACAGTAAAAAATGCGTGCAAGGGGCCCTGCCTGGCGGTCCAGCGGTTAAGACTCTGCACTTCCAATGAAGGGGGCACACGTTCGATCCCTGGTCAGGGAAGGAAGATCCCACATGCTGCACAGTGTGACGAAAACAGACAAAAAACCACACGTGAGAAAAACTGAGCAGATTCCAAGAACGTGTCAGCTGAGTTAATAATCAGAAAAGGAGACATGAGGACAGGGTGCCAGGATAACAGCGCTGGACAGGTCGAGTGTCCACGCCCTGGACCCACCAGGCCACACGCTGACAAGTCAGGGATGTGGTTCCCCGACACCCCAAGGGAGGAAAAGGGGGCGCCCTGGGGAGCACTCAAGGCCAGCTTGACACGGAGCCTCCAACAGCTGCAATCATCCCATCCAGACAACGCCCAGACTGACCGCGCTCCACAGTCCAGGCACCGGCGGGGTCCAGACCCCGGTCAGCAGCCACAGCTGACGCTCACCAACCACAGAGGAATCTGAGCAACAGGCCACTGCACTGGGACCCTTCCCGTGCAGGAACACGGGGCCCAGCCCTGAGGCTTGTTACCTCGTCATCCTTCCACTCCGAGAAGTCGATCTTGAAGGAGGGCAGGGAGAACTGCTGGCTCACGCCGCGCTTATAGTGGACGGTCTCGGACTGCAGGGCTGGGCTCTTGGGGCTATACCTAAGGGGCCGCATGAGAAAGGATGGTGAGACACGCTCCCAGCCCGAGCCCGCACCCGCCCCCTTCCCAAGCTGGGCTGCACCTCTGCCTGCAGCTTTCATGGTTTGTGCACTTTTCTGAATGAATGGGGGACAAAAAACGCACAGTGACCCCCGTCCCCTGCCTCATGCTTGCTCCCAGCCACCTGCTTCTCTGCCCCGCCTGCAACCCTGGAAGTCAAGGCATAATCACACCTGCAGGTGCAGAGTTACTTTTTAGTGCCCAGGCTGCAGTCCACCTGCAGTCTGCTCACATGCCTGAAGCTGTCCCACAGACATCATGGAATCAGATGCCGTGTTCTCAGAACCCTGCGTGGGCTCCACCGCAGTTTTACACTGACTGATTGGATCAGACCCCCGCTGGCGGACACCGGGCGGTCACCAGCATCTTACTATTCCAACATCTTGACCATGTATGCAAGCACGTCCCCCAGATAAACTCTCAGGAAAGGAACAACTGGGTCAGGCAGCATACACACTTCCCATCCTAATAAAACCCGGGCTTCCCCCTCCGCAGGGGTCCCACACACAACCCGCCTCCCTCCGCCCCACCCACACCTGCTGTCCCTGAGGCCTCATTCCGTCTCCAGGACAAAGGACACTCTTGAGGGTCTGCTGTGAGACTGGCCCCGGGGATAGGGGCAGGGGCAGGGGCTGTTACATGATCAGGAACTCAAAGCCTGGGATCTCAGAGCACTGACCACTCCGCCCCTGACCAAATCTGGCCTCCGAGGGGACTCCTCCAGCAGGACGGGGGTGGGTACGTGTCTGCGGGTCCCACCAGGGGTCTGGCCCTGCAGCCTGGAGGCAACCCCGCTAGGGTCTTGCTGAAGTTGCAGACTTCGGACTCTTGGGGCCTGCAGGATCCTTATTTCAAATAAAACTTCCGACAGCTCAAGGACAGGACACAGACAGAGCAGGGCACCTGGGCCCGGAGCCACGGGGTGACTCACGCTGCAGTCCCGTTCAGGAACTCCTCCACCGCCTGGCAGTAGACGGTGATGGCCACCCGGGCGTCGGCGTCGAAGGTGAACTCCAGGCTGTAGAGGATGCGGGGCTTCTCGCCGTCCTCAGTGGGGCTGTCGGCACCGTCCTTGTACCTGCGGGGGATGTGGAGGGACAGGGCAGGTGAGGGGCCACGCCCCACCTTTCGGGGAACGTGGAGGCCATGCCGCGCTTGGACAACGAGGCCCAACGTCGCAGGGTCCCCCTTCCCTTGCCTCCTGCCCTGGAAAGGGAGGCTGACACGTCCTCATGGTTTGGGGACGGCCCAGGCACCTCTGGTCTCCCAGGTTGGAGGCGGTTTCTCAGCCCCCTGAGGTCTGGGCTGCATCGCCCAGCACGGTGGGGGCATCCTGTGAGCTGTGGGGTGCTGAGCAGCACCCTGATTCCTGCTTGCCAGGGGCCAGCAGGACTGCCCCCACCACCTCCAGTTGTGACAACCAAGACTGTACCCAGACCTGGCCTGCGGCTCAGGGGCACAGTCGCCAGCTGAGACCCTGGGTTACAGGCTGCAGCACCTGAGGCTGAACCCGGCGGCCCCGGCCCGCCCTCAGCCGAGGAAGCTCTGATTCCACGCCTGATTCTGCACGTGGGCGGGTGGGCCGGGAACCACTCTCTCCCAAGTGCAGGGCACCCCTGGGGCGGGGGGACCCACCTCACGAGCCGGAGGGAGTCTTTGCGGATGTTCACCAGGCTCCTCAGTGTCTTCACGGGCTCGTGGGGTGCAGGCGTGACATAAGGGAACTAGGAGGGAAAGAGAACTGCAGGTGACTCCAGGGCTCAGCAGAGAAAGAAAACAGGGCTTCATCGAGGCGACGGTCACAGCCCTGCCTGGTCACCCCGGGGCCCTCACACCAACCACAGGACAGCACCACCCTCAGCCGCATCCGAGGAACCACAGGTGACGCGGCCAGCACGGGGCACGGCTGGGACCAGAACCGCCCCGAGGTGTCTGGGTCCCCAGTTCTGGGAAGGACCCTCCGCGGAGTCCCTGGGGCAGAGGTTAGGGCTGGGCCAGGACAACGGTCAGTACAGATTCAGGTGGGGACACGTGCGCACGCTCTCTCTCTCTCTCACACACACACACAGAAGTTTCTGGAAGGTGTGGGAGTGAGGTCAGTCTTGGTGACAACACAGTCTTGGGAAACGCTGTCACTGGGAAGCCAGGTAACGGGCACCCAGCATGTCTGCATCAATGCAGGTCACCCGGGACAACAGGTCTGCAGGAGGCCTGCGGGCCAGGCCTTGGGTCAGCGCCGAGGCTGCAGAGACACAGAGGCAGGTCCTGCCTGGTGCCGGGGACGTGGGAGGGTGGGCAGCTCAGCAGGGCACGGAGGCCCCGCCAGCTCTGCAAGTGGGGGGCCGGCGCTCCGGGTCCCGGGCCCTCGGCCCCCATCACTTAAAAGAATCAAGACTTTGTGTCAACCACAAGGCGGCTCCACGGCTACAACAGCCCACAACTCAGCAGCCTTAGGGGACGAGTCACGACTCCTCAGAGGGTCCCCTGCCCGACCCCTCCCTGGTACCGGGGACCGTCATCTCAGGACGCAAAACCCAGGGCAGGTAGGTCCCTGCTCAGCAACCCCCCAGACCCTCGTTCTCTTGCTTTCTACTCTCCATCCATCGGACGCTCTCTTATCATCTGCACCCCTCCTGCTAAACCCCTGCCTCCAGCCCCTGGGAGAGTCCTGGGCACAAGGCAGGTGCCACAAGGGCTGAGAATGAAGGAAAAACAGCGCAAGAAGTCACTTCTCTGGGGACTCATGGGGGCAAACTTGCAGAAATGGCGCTGGCCATTTTTCTGCGTTTCTGTTTGGATCTCATCTCTCGCCCACTGGTTCATGGAATGTGGACGACCTTTTCTCTCTTTAAAGACAGTCATCCGTGGGGCCTGGGATGAAATCCCGAGACTGGACATGCCAGGTTCAGGGATGACTGCTCTGTCCCTAGGGACCCGCCCTCAGCCCAGGCCTCCCGCACGCGTCTGGATGGCACCTCTGTCCCATGGGGAGGAGACCTGGTGCCCGCTGGCAGCCGGCGGCCTCGCCACGTCACCCACGTGCCCAGCCCACCGAGACCCACCTGGACTGGGCGATTGCCCAGGAAGTTCAGGTCCATGTTCTCTCCAAAAAGGTAACCTTCGGGGTGGGGGGTGTCGAATTTCTCACCTCCCATGAAAAAGTGTGACGCGAAGTAGTTTCCTGGGGAAAAAGGAGACGCAGCTGGAGACGACGAGGCCCAGCACGGCCCCCTGGGAGCACCTCTCGGCCCAGCAGCCCCTCCACCGGCCCGGGCGCCCCCTCCCCGCTCAGGGACTTATCCCGCTCCGACACCGCTTCCTTCTGCAGCAGGTTGAGCTCTGCGCCCAGCAAGGACATGTCCTGGCCCCAACCCCGGCACGTGTGTGCCTGACCTTGTACAGAGATACGTGCAGGTGTAAGTAAGTTCAGAGGTCAGAAAGGACGCAGGTCCTAAAGCCAGAGACACCGGCCTCTGAGAAAAAGAGGGCGAGGTGGACACAGACACATAGAGTGCGGCAGGCCCTGTGAGGACGGAGCAGGCAGACACTGGAGTGAGGCAGCCAGAAGGCGAGGGAGCCCGGAGCCGCCGGAAGCTGGGGGGAAGGAAGGAGCCTTCTGCAGAGCCTTCAGAAAAAACAACCCTGTGGACACTTGGCTTTGGATCTCTGGCCTCCAGAGCAGCGAGCATAAATTCTGCTGCTTTAAATCACCAGGTCTGAGGCACCTCATTAGAGCAGCCTTAGGAAACACGTGGGCTTCCCTGGTGGCTCAGATGGTAAAGAATCTGCCTGCAGTGCAGACCAGGGTTCAATCCCTGGGCCAGGAAGATCCCCTGGAGAAGGAAACGGCAACCCGCTCCAGTGTTCTTGCCAGGAGAATCTGGTAGGCAGAGGAGCCAGGCGGGCTGCAGTCCATTGGGTCACAGAGTCGGACCTGACTAAGCGACTAAGACACACACACACCCGGGAAACAAGTACACCTTCTCTGACCCCCAGACTAAGTCAGCACCCTGCTCCACCTCAAATCTGAACTCCAAGACCTTTTTCACTTCAGCACTGACCACAGTCTAAACTGTGTGGATCTGAGTTATCTCCTTCCTGCCCAACTCTCCACACGAGACCTGAGGCTAAATATCCCCAGAATGCACGCATGCATGCTAGGTCGCTTCAGTCGTGTCCGATTCAGTGCGATCCCAATGACGGCAGCCCACCAGGCTCCTCTGTCCCTGGGATTCTCTAGGCAAGAATACTGGAGTGGGTTGCCGTGAATACCTAAACACTAAATCCACATTTCTTATAAAAATAGATGGATACAGGGCCTCGAACACGGGTCAGCTTCAAAGGACTGAGCTCACAGCCTCGCTGGGGAAAGGCTGGAAGTACCACCTCTCCCAAGCTCTCCAGTCTGATACCTGCCCACTGTCTCCCTTTTCTCTCTGGCACAGAGAAAGGCAGGGTGACCACAGGGGCCTGTGGATTCTGTGAGCCAGAGGGAATTCTGGGTCCTCGAGCTCTGCTGGGTGCCCCGCATGGATCCCAGTGTCCCTCCTAAGAAACGCAGCCTTGGCTACAGGGGACACAGCCAAGGCTGCCTAGGCCGGAAGGCTCACAACCAGGAGTCCAGCCTGGTGGCTCCGCTGGCAGAGAACCCAGACAGGATGTGTGAGGCCACGGTGTACTCCCAGCCCATGTGTGGACCAGGAACCAGAGTAAACCGCAGTGAGAGAAAAGGAATACAGTGGTGACAAGTTACATAAACATAACACCCCTGGTTTTATGGAACATCATATGTATGTGCTCACTCGTCATGTCCAACTCTTTGTGACCCCGTGGACTCTAGCTCGCCAGGCTCCTCAGTCCACAGAAGTCTCCAGGCAAGAATACTGGACTGAGCTGCCATTTCCTTCTCCAGGGGATCTTCCCGACCCAGGGACAGAACCCAGGTCTGCTGCATTCCTACCTGCAATGTAAGAAGGCTCCATCCTCTCCACACCGTTCCCAGCCTTTGCTGTTATATCAACTATGTGTGAAAGTCGCTCAGTCGTGTCCGACTCTTTGCGACCCCATGGACTGTATAGTTCATGGAATTCAACTATACCAACTACAGAGTATCAACTGTAGTTTTAAAAATTATGGCTAAAACAAATCCACGCCTCTGTCCCCTCTCTGCTGCGGGGCCGAGGGACACTCGGCCTCGGACGGCTCGCCCCACCTCTGCCCGAGGGACTCAGACTCTGCCCTACTTACGGGCGTCCCAGTGACCTGGACGACAGAGAGAGACCATGAGCGCCCTTCCCGGGAGGCTCCCGGGACCCCTGCGCTCCGCCGTTGTCCCTGACACACGTCAGCCGTGGAAGGACACGGCGGGTGTGAAGCCTACCCATGTTCACCGTCTTCCAGGATGAGGAAAACCATGGCTGTTTCCATGGCAACCCGTGGAGGCGGGCAGCGGACTTCTGGGGTTCCTGTGTTGTGTGTTCACTTTCACACGTCTGGCTGTGCACGTGTGTGTGACCATCATTTACAAATGAAAATTGGAAACATTCTAGTTTCTTAAAGGAACTAACCCTGCTAAGGAGCTATGTGCCAGGACATGCAAAGATCTCCTTGGGATCAGAGTCAAAAGGCAGAGTGCTGGTCAGCGTGGAGAGTGAGCTGGACTCAAGTGGAATGAAAGGGTTGGGCAGGATCCACACCAAACATTCAAGCATCTTTGAGGAGGTGCAGAGAGAGTGGGAACGTAAACCACCACCCTCTATGTTCTCCCCCAAACATTGGCTATGCACCCAGGGTGCTATCAAAACCTGAGTTTATCAAGAGACTGCAGTCTGAGACTCCACTGCAGAGTGAAAGTTTGTGTCCCCCCCAAATTCACATGTTGAAACCCAAGCCCCAGCGTGACGGTGTCAGGACGTGGGGCCTTCGGGAGGTGATCGTGTCATGAGGACGGAGCGCTGATGAACAGGGTCAGTGCCCTTGTAAAAGAGGCCCCACAGAGCCCCCCACCTCTCCTACCACGTGAGGACACAGAAGGCGGCTGTCTGAAAACCCGGAAGAGGGCCCCCCAGACAAGGAATGTGCTAGCACGCTGCGTTCCAGCAGCCCCAGGGGACGAGGACAGACCCCCGGGCCAGAGGGTCCAGATGTCTGGACCCACGTGTGTGCACACATGCTCAGGCGCTCAGTCACACTTTCCAAAGGTCACTTCATTAACATAAACTCGGCTGTGGTTGCAAAGGGTCTGTTAAGAAGATTAAAAGACACCCATTACACGGTATCACTCTTCCCCAAGGAAATTCCAAGGATTTGAGGAATTCTGTGCCAGAAACAGATGAAAACCAAATATATGTTTATTACAAATCACGATGCCCCTGCCAGATAAACTGTGATATGGACTGAGACACCGGGGGGCCCTGCTAAGAAATGCAACTGCCCTGGAACCTGGGAGGCCAGGTGTGGGCTGCACTCAGCCACCCGGGTGTCTGCCCACTCGGACGGAGGGGAGCAGGAGTGGCGAGAAGGCCGGGAACAGTCCATCCGTTCCACCAGCCGAAAATCTTTTTCGCTGTACCACCGCACAGAAGTTCCTGGCTTGCTGACTCCCGCTGCTGACACCCCCCAGCTGGGCCTGCCCCCCAGGGGTCAGGACGGCACCGTCTGCAGAAAGGGCTGACCGCGGAAAGCCTCTCCAGGCCCATGAGATCACCCGCCAGGTGAGGGACAGCCCCTCGGACTACGAACCTCTGCCGCAAAACTCAGAGGAGCTAGAACCCTGGGTCCACCTGCCGTGATCGGCCTGCTCAGGGACTCCCCAGAGTCGCGGTCACACGCGTGCACGGAACAGCTCCTCTGCTCCCCACGCTAGGGCTGGGGGACTCAGTGCAGCTCAACCTCCTGGGGCTCAGCGTCCCCACTCCAGGTGACATGAGGCCTCGGTCAACAACACCGGCTGCGGAAGGAGGGCCACCGGGAACGCCCTGATGACAGAAGGAGCCGATCGTGCAAAGAAGCTTCACGTGGGTGAGGAGACACCGGATAAACACCAGTGCTTCCTGGCCTCCCTGCCACGCCAAAGCCGTACCAGAGTGGACAAGGTAAGTGAAAAGCTCGCACCCGCCCTCCATGGAGGGAAGAACAGTGAATGAGAAGGGTTCTGACCGAGCAAAGCCTCCGCTTTGCTGAATCTCCACCTCTTTCAGGGGGAGGCATCCTCCCCAGCTCCCACACACACCTCTTTTCCAGACACGGCCTCCGCACGTGGAGCTGGGCCCCAAGTGTACGCAAGTCCCAACCGCTGACACAGCTGGGGGGCTGCCATGGTCACCTGACTGTGCCGGGCCGTCCCCAGATTCAGCCCCCATCCCCGGGAGCTGGCCCAGGACTGCAGGACTTGGTCCCTGAGGGTCCCCGGGGGTGAAGCCAGCTCTGTGCCTGGCGACATGGAGGCCAGGGCGGACGGGGCTCCGTGGTCTCCTCCTCCTGGCCTCCCGGGCTGGGATCCCCATCCTGGGTTCCAGAGACCGCGCCCGCCCCGGCTGTCAGTGCGTGTTCCCCTTGGGAGAGCTGGTGTAAACGCCAGTCAGTCTCCAGAGAACTCACAACGAAATAAACAGCATTCAGGAACACGCTCCTGCCACTGAGTGAGGATAGAGCAAATCCAGTATTATTATTTTTTTTAAATATGCAAAAGGTCCCACAAAAAGAGGAAGAGAAATGAATGGTAATCTATATACAAAAACATACCCAGTCTAAGTAAAAATAAATAAATTAAAACTGCCAAAGGATATCCATGGCTAATACTAAAAGGAAAAGCGACAGAACAGGACACACACACACGCACACGCACGCACGCACGCACGGTGAGGAAGCAGAATCCCTGCAGCTCTGGTGGGGATGTGAACAGGCTCCCACCACACTGCAAAAGCTTCGGACTCCGCACATACGCCACCTGAGGGGGCCAGACCCACGGCCAGGAATGGAAACAGCCCCAGAGGAATGGGCACTCAGGGTCGTCAGGACCGGACACAGAAAACAGTGGTGGCTGTCACGGGCTGGGGGAGGCGGCGACGGGACGGAGTTTCAGCTCCACAGGAGGACAACGGTGGGGCTAGCCACATGGCCGTGGGCGAGTGCTGAATGCCTCTGAACTACACACTTACACTGGGGAGGGTGGCAACCATCACGTGGAATTCACTGCAATTATTTTAAAAAGTGAAAAAGCCAAGGGCACCCAATGAAATCAGACTGGTGGGCACAGAAGCCAGTCACAAGAGTGTCCTCAGCGGCATCACTCACGAGCCCAAATGGGAGCCCCCCCAGCGCCCCCCACGAAAGCTCACGGCTGAACCCGCAGACGCCAGGGCGTCACGTGGCAGAGACAGGAAACTGGCTGCCGCCCTGCTCACAGCCTCAGCCTTCGCGTCACCCAACGTGAGCCAAGAGCGCCCGCTTCCCTTTATACCAAGTTCAGGAGCAGGCACGACTCACCTCCGCTGGAGCCCGAGTGGGCCTCCCAGGGAACGGGGCAGAGACTTGGGGGGGGGGCCACCGGGGCTTCAGGGGCTGTGGCTGCTCGTGCCCACCAGCCCGCCCGCGGGTGACGGCGTCTCCCCGGTATTGACAGTGTGAGCGCGGACATGTGTGCACACACCGCATGCTCCTGCAGCACTGAACACAGTTCGTTTCGGGCCCTCCTAAAGCACCAAGGGCATCCGGTCACTCAAGGCCATCACAGATCTGCAGGGACAGGACCCCCGGGTAACAGAAAGTGGAGGCTATCTGAACAGTGGACCCCAGGGCTGACCGGGGGGAGCCAGCACCCTCTCTGGGGGCCAACATCTCAGGCACTGGGCACCCAGGACCAAGCCGACACTGCATGGGATGAACAGATGAGAAACTACTGTTCCGCAGCCGTGGCCGGCTCCCAGCTCAGGGACAGTCGGCCCATGTTTTCTAGACATCGAGGGACCCCCACTCCGCTCCACACCATCGACTCGTCTGCAGACGGCCAGGGTGCGGGCCAGGCGGGGGTGGGCTGGGCTCCCCCAACTCCCAGGAGCTGGGCAGACGCCAGGGCAGCTGGCAGAACTGAGCGATTCCACTGTTGTTCACTGAGCCCGCACCCAACCTGCGGGGGCGGCACGCAAGGCCTACTGCCCCTCGTTTCACAAAATAACACAGAAACGTGAGGCTCAACGCCTGTACCAGACCACACGGAAACACATGGGAACGGCCCACTGGAAGGGGCTCCGAGCAGGCATCTGGCCACGGGCCCCCGGCTGGGGGGTGAGGAGGGCGGCGCTGGTCACCGCCCGGGAGGTCATCCAGGAAGTGCAGGACTTTCCCAGGAAGCTGCCAGGCCTGGGAACACTCGGGCCGAGGCCGGGTCCCATCCGCCAGCTCCCGAGGACTCGCAGAGTCTGGACTGAGGGGCCCGGGCACCAGAGGTTAACTTAACCCTAGAGGCACGGAAGTGGGGCCTCAGAGCAGGCGACCAACAGGCCCACGGTCACGGGGCAGCTCAGGGCGCAGGGCCTCTGGACCCCAAATCCAGGGCCCCTCCTGCCAGGGCTCCATAGGCAGGAGGAGACTCCCTCTCCCAAGGCTGGGCCGAGCTCCGCCCGTGCCCACCCTGTGCGTGTGGTCATCACAGCAAGGCCACCCCAACCATGAGGAAGTGCACACCCGTGCCCCTTCAACCCTGGGTAGCCGGGCGCTCTACGCCACGGCCAAGCTCCAGGCATGGGATGAAAAGCCCATCAGTCAGCCAGCCTGCCCAGCACAAGCCCAGGCTTCCTCCCCTGGTGCCAGCTGAGGGGGCAGCACAGCAGAGCCCAGGAGCCACGTAAAGGATGCTCGGACCCCCAGGCCCCCAGAACCCCGAGGGCAGGCAACACAGCGAACCGCAGTGGGCAGAGGGCACAAGCATCCACCGCAGGCTTCCAAACCCAAGCAACCCATGGCTTCTCCTTCAGGGAGACAGGCCCTCAGATGCCCACTGCCACCTGCAAGGGTTTTTGTTTCCGCTTTTACCTAAAGCAGAAAGGTTCGTTGTTGTTGTTTAACAAAAAATGTTAACAACCGAAGTTCGGAAGATACAGCTTCTTTATACAGCTCTTTCAATGACAGAATCCAAACCGAGTTCACGTGAGCTGAAGCTCAGAACTGGCTCTGCCTTATGAACGGTGCAGGGGGCATGATGCCGGCGACGATGGCACGGGGCTCTGAGCGGGAAGGAGAGGCCACTGAGGGCGGGTGCGCCTCTTCCCCAGCCCTGCCCCTCCACCACCAACCTCGGGGCTCTGAACAGAGGCTCACTGCCCCGGGACACTGATGGGCATAGAGAGTCCTCCCTCGTCTGGAACACATGCCTTGGTTCTTTCCTTTAGACACCAAACTAACCAGAGTCAGCAAGGCCCCACTCAGAAAGGGAAAACCCAGGTAGCAGCGGTCACGAGCAGACACCTCTAGATGCCACCAACACAGAAGCACACACCCAGAGTCTCCTGGCATGCACAGCGGGCCCCTCATCGCGTGGTGGCGGGCCCAGAAGCCCATGGACCCCCAGCTGCCACCCCAGGGAATAAGATGCAGCCCAGCGACTTCTCTGGTGGTCCAGTGGCTAAGCCTCCGAGCTCCCAATGCCTGGGGCCCGGGTTCAATCCCTGATCGGGGAACTAGATCCCACATGCCACAACTAAGACCGAGGACAGTCACATAAATCTTGAAAAAAGAAAAAAAGGTGCAGCCCAGTCCGAGCAGCCTGCACACTAGAGAAGGGGGTGTTTTCTACAAGGCTGCTGCACAAGCATTTATTAAACACCAACCGTGTGCAGGCCCGGGTGCTGGGAGACAAAGGGCACAGTCTGATTTCTAGCTCCTTTGCCAAAGAGAACAAAAGTCTAGTGTTACGAGGACATGGCAAAGTTCCAATGAGACAGTGAAAGTGCCAGTCGCTCAGTCGTGTCTGACTCTCTGTGACCCCATGGGCCGTAGCCCACCAGGCTCCCCTGTCCCTTAAATTCCCCAGCCAAGAATACTGGAGTGGGTAGCCATTCCCTTTTCCAGGGGATCTTCCGGACCCAGGGATCAAACCCGGGTCTCCTGTGTTACAGATTCCTTACCGACTTACTAGGGAAGTCCCTCTGATGAGATACAGGAGGAGAAAATGGTCTGAAAGGACACGCACCTGATACACAAAAGGTTCAGGTCCGGGGAGCATTTCACATCCAACTGAGGGGCTGGTGGGTCGGGTGGCTGGTGGCCCCTCCTGACACTCCTCCTGTGCGACCCATCCCTGCCGTGACCTCCCTCACACACCAGGGCAGGGCCGCAAAGACACACAGGGCCAGAAAGACACGCGAGTCACCCAGGAGCAGCAGCCCACGGCCAGGCGCTCCTGCGGGGACCCTGTGCGCCCAGGCTTCCCCCGGCAGCGGCACCCTTCTCCTGCAAGGCTCCAGCCAGGTGTCCCGACGCTTGCTCCAGCCCTCGGCTGGGGACCGGTCACCTGTGTGACGGGGGCAAGGGACAGCATGGCAACGGCGTGCAGAAATTTACCGTCAACTGATCGCCGATGAAGGTACAGAGGCAATTTGATGGGAAAAGAGACGTCTTTTCAACAAAAGATGCTCAAGTAACTGACTATCCACATGCTGGAAATAAAAACACAAAAACCTACATCTTGACCTCAAACTATACATTAAAAGAATTAACTCAAACTGGACCACACACCTTAATGTTTCAGCTAAAAGTATAAAATTTTAAGAAAAAAAAAAGATAGGAGAAAAAAATCTCTGTGGCCTTGAGCTAGGCAAAGATCTTTAAGGTATAATTCCAAAAACATTAAACATTAAAAGAATTGGGGAATTCCTTGGCAGTACAGTGGTTAGGACTCCACATTCTCACTGCCAAGGGCCCAGATTCAATCCTTCCTTGGGGAACTAAGATCCCACAAGCCACAGGGTGTGGCCAAAAAAAAAGAAACATGATAAACTGGACTTCACCAAAATTAAAACTGCTCCTCAAAAGACACCATTAAGAAAATGAAAAAGACAACCGCAGGCTGCCAGACATTTACAAATCACAGAGCTGATACATGAATTGTATCATCGTCTCCAGAACCCATAAAGAACTCTCACCACTCAGTAATAAGATAATTCAGCTTCTAAAAAGTGAACAAGCCTAATAGAGCCAAGCCCACCCCATCCCTAACCTGCCCCCCACCCAGCACACAAAGAATATACAAAGACCAATAAGCACATGAAAAGACCTCAACAGCATTAGTCATCAGGAAAATGCAAATCAAAACCACGAGATACCACCTTACACCCACTAAGACAACTATCATTAAAAAGGTAGACAATAATAAGGGTTGACAAGAATGCTGGGAATTTGGAACCCTCACACACTGCTGATGGGAATAAATAAAGTAACCATTATATTATGGAAAACAGTCTGGCAGTTCCTCAAAAGGTTAAACAGATGATCCAACACTTCCACTCCCAGGTGTATACCAAACAGAACTGAACACACCACACAAGCGTCCACAAATGTTGGCAGCGGCATGATTTCTAAGAGCCACAAGGTGAAAACACCTCAAGTGTACATTAACTAGTGAACAGATAGACAAAACGCACTCCAACCACACAGCAAAGCACAACATGGGTGAGCCTCAGAAACGTCATCCTAAGTGGGAGAAGCCAGACACACACACAAAAAGGCTGATTCCAGCATCCAAAATGTCCAGGAAGGGCGAACTGTAAAGACAGAACACAGATCAGGGATGGGATGGGGGTGGGGGTGACGGCGGAGAGCGCCTGTGAACAGGCTCAAGGCAAGGAGACTTTAAGGGGTGATGGAAAGGTCTGAAACTGACTGTGCTGACGACTTTACGATTCTGTAAGCTTACAAAAAGTCACCAGATCACAGGTTTAAAAAGAATGAGTTGTACTGCACAGGACTGATACCGCAATAAAGCTGTTATGAGTAAAATAAATAAATACAATGAAAACAAAGTGAATGCTGTTAAATTCAAGCTACATACTGTTACAGTGCAAGCTGAAAGTTTTGAAGCAAAAGAAAATTGGACAGGAGATTTTTAAAAGTCCTCTCCCCCCACCCCCCCACCCCCAACACACACAGGTAACCTTATTGCAATAATCATTTCCCGGATATATACCCATATCAAATCATTAGACTATATACTTAAAACTTATACAGTGTTATGTGTCAACTGTATCTCAATAAAGTCAGAAAAAAATTGGACAGTGTTACAGAGGTGTTAAAAATAAATATCAGCAGGGCTTCTTGGATGGCTCAGTAGTAAAGAATCCATCTGCCAATGCAGGAGACATAGGTTCAAGCCGTGGACTGTAGCCCACCAGGCTCCTCTGTCCATAGGATTATCCAGGCAAGAACACTGAAGTGGGTTGCTGTCCTCCTCCAGGGGATCTTCCCAACCCAGGGATCGAACCCACATCCCTGCTGTCTCCTGCATTTGCAGGCTGCTTCTTTAGAGCTGAGCCACCAGGGAAGCCCAACTGAGCCCACAGGCCACAACTACTGAGCCTGTGCTCTGGAGCCCCGGAACCACAACTACTGAAGCCTGAGCTAGAATCAGTGCTCTGCAACAAGAGAACCACTGCAATGAGAAGCCCGAGTCCCCCAACTTGAGAGTATCCCCCACTCGCTGCAACTAGAGAGAAGCCCATGCAGCAACAAAGACCCAGCTCAGCCAAAAATAAATTAATAAATAAAAATTTTTAAAAAGATCTCAAGCAAGTTCTAGCTTCCAATGATTCTTTGTCCGTAACACAATCAACGAAATTGGCAGAGACCTGAAAAGAAAACAACCTTCTCATAAACTGATTGTACAGTCCATGGGTCCCTAAAATCATCTCAACCCCCCTTCCATCCACAGCCCACTCTTGAGGAAACATACTCAAGTCCTGCTTAGGTCCCCAACTGCCTCCCAGAACAAGGTGGCCCGAGGGATAAGGAAGCAGAAAGGACAGCCTTCGGACTGGACAGGCCCAGGAGGGCACTAACCTCGCTGGCAGCAAAACCGAGGTGCGCATGGCATTCACCTGGGTGCCAGCCCCAGTCGATTAGTTGTGCCTGACTCGGGCATCCAGGATCGGTACAGGTGTCTGGACTGATTAACAAGGTCTGCCACTCAGAATCCAAAAGCAGTGCTCTAAGTGCCTTGCATTTGTGATTTATTTTCCAAGTGCCCCACTGAAGGGACTTGCTCTGGTCCCAGGTGACCACCTTAAACTTACTGCTGTCCCTGCCAAGCCACAGCTAACTGCTATCAGAATCTGAATGGATCACCTAGTTTCCTCTATAAGCCAATATAGCAGCTGACTTGTGAAGACGTCTTAGGTGCTAAGCACTGTATGAGGAGCAGCCCATTTTACAGATGAGGAAACTGTGACCCAGCGGGCTAGGTGGCTTGCCTAAGACTAGGAAGACTCAGTCAAAGACTACCAGGAAGAACATGAGAGACGGAAGAGGATGACTTCAAACAACTGACTGCTCCATCAGGTCTGGGATGTCAGCCTGCAGGGGATCCCCACACCAGCCTGGGCTGCCCTGTCCTTGTGCCAGGGATCAAGAAGGCATGGAGGTCTCCCATGCCTATCAGGGAACATGGCCCTCTGCCCAGCTCTGACTGGCCCCAACTGTGCTAGTCCCCACTCAGTTTATTTCTGGTGGTCCCAGACACTTGCCTTCTTTCCCCTTCCAAAATGAGAGCAAAGCAGTTTTCAAATTTGAGTGGACAGTCAACTCACCCTGGGAATGGGTTTTAGATGCAGGTTCTTAGGCCTCCAGCAGACCCCCAGGAAGTGTCAGGCAGAGTCCAGGGAACACACCTTAAACAAGCTTCCCCATGGTCCTGGACCATATTCAGGGGAAACCTGGCCTGGGGGATGCCTGCAGGCCAACTGAGAGGCCAAGAAACCACCAACCGGCTGCAATGCTTCAGAAGTCAGAATCGAAGGCCCCAGTCTGAAAGTGCCCATGAGGCCCAAATGCCCTGTCCTCCTCCCGGGCAAACGACCAGATGAGGAGATGGAGCATGAGGAACCCGAGCTAAACCTCCAGGTCAGGCCACTCTCCCCATCAGAGAGAGGCAGGAAAGCAGTGTGGGGGGGTGGGGGTGGGGTGCGGGGATGGGAGGGGGACAGCTGGCCTGGGAGTCCGACTCCTGGTCCAGTTCTGAGACCCTGGGAAAGTCACTTCCTTCCTGGTGGCCCACATCTCTCAGGCACAAAAGCGGGTCTGGAGAACCTGGTAGGTCCCCTCCAACTATCCTTTGGTTCTCCAGCAAGGACTCCCAGCTCTTCTCCCAAGGACAGTAATGCCTCCCTGGGCCCAGGCCCACTCCCCAGCGCCTTCCCACCCACCCACTAAACACACGCGCCAGGTCACGGGAGAGCTAAGCCTCTGTCCAGACGGGACGGGAGACTGAACAGAACCCGAGCCACTAAAGAAGGCGAAAACCAGCAATGGAGTGATGTCGATCCCTTTGACAATGACCACTTTGTAAGCGCAAGCAAAGCGCCGGGCATGGGGTTAAATCCTTGCCAGATGCGAGCCCCAGAACCTCACCCCGGTCCTTGGGGAGGTTTCCTATCGAGTGTCTCCCGGGTGTGCAGCCGTGTGAGCGTGCAGCGCGCAGGGGCGAACTGACTGACCCAAGGTCACCCGGCCGGGCCGCGGCAGTCAGCGCCGGGCCGACCCTCGCCCCAGGGTCTGGGTGGAGGGCGCGTGGAGCCCCAGACAGTGAAGCTGCAGGGAGGGCCGCGGGGCCGAGCAGGGCCCCCAGACCACCCTCCGCCGAGGGGCCCGCGCCCTGGTCTCGCCGCCCGCTGCCCGCCCCCGCGCGCTCCAGCCCGCGCACCTCGCCGTCCGCGCCCGGGGCAGGGGCCCGGGATCGAGGCCGGAGTCGGGGCGGCCACTCACCGGACTTTGGGGGGTAGCGATAGGCCGAGTTCGCTTGGATGTCGATGTCCTCCACGCCCGCGATGCGGCGGCTCAGGATGGAGCCCATGGTGCACGGCGGGCCAGGCCGAGGCTGGGGGGCCGGGCGGGCGGCGGCGGCGGCGGCGGCGTCCTCACGCGGACACGGCCCGGACCAGGCCGCACGGACGCTCGCCCACGGCCGCGGGCGCACGGCCTCCCCGAGCCCCCACCCCCGGCTCGGCCCAGGGCCCGACGCCACGGCAGCCCTCCGCCCCCCGGAGCGCGAAGCACCTCGGGAAATAGAGTCCCCTCGTACGCTGTGGGGGCCGAGCGGTGGCGTGGGTAGCCCGACTGGAAACTACACTTCCCAGAAAGTTCCGCGTCCAGGCTCGCCGAGGTTGTTGACAAACGCTCCGGGATAAACCAAATGAACCTGAGTCCAGAGGGGAGTGACCATCAACCGCCCTGCAAACTATCCATCCCTTTGCATTCCAGAGCAGGAGACTAACATCGTAAGTCTTTGGCTTTTTAATAGTTTGTTCGTACAGATACCTCTCGAGGAAATCAACGCCTTCCATTTACTCCCTCTTTGAAATACCTTCCTGAGCTACCATGGTTCTCCCCACTTCCCAGGGTTTGATCTCCTGGCCCGGCCAGCAGAGGGCAGACCCTCACCTGCCACCCGGCAAAGAAAAGCTGGGGGTGGAACCCAAGATTGCTTGCAAGAGTGACTACACGGGAAGCGAAGCACCTTTTCCAGAACTCAAGGCATCTCTCCGTCTCCACGTCCAGAACAATTATTTTGAAGACATCAAATCCCCTTCAGAGGCAGTAAACCTCTCCCCATTTTAGAGACAGGGAAGCGGAAGCACAAAGAAGAGAGGGCTTAAGGGTGCTTAAGCCAAGTTCAAAGAATCCATGTTAGACCCTAACTGAACCGCCAGGGAATTCCCCAACTTTCCATTTGAATAAATATTTATAAATAAACAAAGAGAATCCGGGTTAGAGTTAAAGCCTCCTCAAGGTACTTTCCTGGCTTGTGATTCACACAAAATTCTGTAAGCAGGCAAGTGAGGATCTGTTTTTACCAACTTTTCAGGTGAGAAACGGCTCTTCTGAGAAGAAAGTGGCTTCCCAAGACAAGCCTGTTCTATTAAGAAAGGAGCTGGAGGACTTCTCTGGTGGTCTGTGGTCCCAGTGCAGGGGGCCTGGGTTCCATCCCTGGTCAGGAAACTGGATCCCACATAGTGCAACTAAGAGTTTGCATGCCTCAACTAAAACACTACACATGCCTCAGTGTAGACTGAAAGATCCCGTATGCCACAACCAAGACCCTGCGCAGCCAAACAAATAAATTATATATATATGTATATGTATATGTATAAAGCAGCTAGGGAGGGCAGAGGCTGGCTAGGAGTCTTAGGTGGTAAATTTACCACTGTCCACATTAAAGTGAGTCTTAACACCTTTCAGGACTCCGGAATCCAACCTTCCTATTTTCAGGGGGCATGGGAAGCCAAAAGTCAAAGTAAGTGAAGGACTTGTGTGATTGTAAGGGAGAGTGTAGGTCTTGGGGGAGCCTGATCTAACTAACCTCTCTGCCATGCAACCAAGAACCCCATTTACTGAGCAACTACTATGTGCCAGACGTTGGTGTTGAACACTATCCATGAATTCTCTGCCGTAGTTTCTGTTTTCATTCCCAATAAGCAGAAACAGGAAAGAGGCTGGCAGAAGTGAAGTATCCCACTCAGTTTGCATAGTAGATAAGTGGTAATAAAGCTGGAATTTGAACCAGGCCACTCTTTTTAATGTCACACTCCCCTGCCACCCCCAACCCCCATCACCCAGACACAGGAATGCTCCAGTACCAGATTTCTTGTCTCTTGCTCCCAGATGGGCCTGAGGATACCCCCACCCCATGCGACCATTCTTCCTTCACTT
The DNA here is from genome assembly GCF_963930625.1 of Muntiacus reevesi. Classification (NCBI taxonomy): domain Eukaryota; kingdom Metazoa; phylum Chordata; class Mammalia; order Artiodactyla; family Cervidae; genus Muntiacus; species Muntiacus reevesi. The sequence continues at coordinate 183,053,938 of NC_089250.1, read as the reverse complement.
CAAATTTCTTTCTGTTGAATCACATAGCACTGTTGAGTCATATATACACAAACAGATAATACCAACACAACATTCAATTGATCAGTCTCCCTGCCTGTGGGGAGGGAAGGAGCGTACTGTGGTTCTAGATGTTCCCACTGACAAAAAATTCTAAGAGAAAGTCCTCCCTACAGATCGTGGCCATGGCAGTCATTTCCATGGGCTGGTGTTGGATCAATTAAAACACTCCTTTTAACAGAGCTTTGGACTTTACGTACACTTTTCTGTGCTTATCCATGCGCCAGTGGAAGACAGGCACTTTCTGATTTGATACTGGTTCTACTATCAACATCTTGGCTGATTCATTTATTTACTCAACAAATACTTATCATGCAGCTACTATATGAAAAGCAGTGAGCCAGGCAAAGAGCCAGGTAATAGAGATTAAATGGTGGAAACCACCAGATACGGAACATCTAGTGAGGAAACAGACACTAAAGGTGAGCAAGTATATAAGTAAAATGCAGTGGGTGCTATAGGGGAGTGGCCTGAGGTGCAGTGAAATACTAGGAGAGACCTACTATTGCTAGGGGAGTCAGGGAAGGCTTCTCTGAGGAGGTGACATTTAGGCTAGGACTTGAAATACACGGAAGAGCCAACCTGGCAAACTCTGAGGGAGTGGGTCAGCCCAGGTTCCAGGCAAGGATAACCACCTGTGCAACGGCCCTGAGGCAGCAGGCCCTGAGAAGCTAAGTAAGATTGATGAGTCCAAAGTCCAGTGCAACTAGAATCTAGTAGGCAAGGAGAGTTCAGGGACAGGGATTGGAGGTCAGGTGGTGGCCACATCTCAAGGCCCCTCAGTTATTCAGGGAGTCCGTGGTGGCTCAGCTGGTAAAGAATCCGCCTGCAATGCAGGAGACCCCAGTTTGATTCCTGGGTCAGGAAGATCCATTGGAGAAGGGATAGGCTACCCCCACTCCAGTATTCTTGGGCTTCCTTGGTGGCTCAACTGGTAAAGAATCCGCCTGCAATGCAGGAGGCCTGCGTTTCATCCCTGGGTGGGGAAGATCCCCTGAAGAAGGAAACGGCTACCCACTGTAGCATTCCCAAAGAGTTGGACACAACTGAGTCACTTTCACTTTCAGTTAGGCAGCACCCAGTCCTTTGAAACACAAAGACAGACCCCAGTCACACTTCAGGGCCTGAGTGTAAGTTCCTCAAGCCACTAGACTTCTCAAGCCCTCCGAGGGTGCACAATCCCTGACTAATTCTAGGCACCCTATGGATGTCTGATAAATACATCTGTGGGGTGACTGAAAGAATGAACTTGGAGAGAAAGAGGCTGGAATCCCGGGCCTTCCATAAACTAGCAATGCCAACTTTGCCAAGAGCCTCAACCTCCCTGGACCTCAGGTAAAAAGAAGGCACTGCCGGAAATGCCCTTTATACTGCCCTCCCCCCATCTACTGGCCCCAGCTGTCAGGCCCCATCTGAGCCTGCTAAGAAATCCAAAGTCCACTCTCTAGCCAGTCTGATCCTGGCTGAAAACAAGGTTGTTTTTTTCTCTTCCCTGCTGCCCCTTGGAAAACAAGTTGGCTGGGGGGCCACAGCAGGCAGAACCAGGGGCCACAGGGGGCAGAAGGGTGACCTTTGCTCCTACTGTCCCCACCTGCCCCACCCCAGCCAGCGGGCTGGCCTGGAAAAGTGCCTTCTGGGCTGGGCAAGTCTGGGCAGGTACCCGAATGGTGCTCAAATGAGGGTGAGGGACGTGCTGGAAGGTAATTCTTACCTCTCTAAGCAAGAAAAGTCCCCAGTGGGCCCTGCCAGGACAGCGCCCACCCTCCTGTGCCAAGAACACACCTTGCTGGCCCACTGGGTGCCTGGTCTTTTACACTGGCTCTGAACACTGTCAAGAGTGTAAGGAGGTCTGGATCCCAGCCTCAGTTTCCTTATCTCTAAAATGGGGCATGGGTTTCCTACAGTTGTCCAGATGCCCCAGAGCAGTCCTGGGAGAGCTATGAGGATTGTACAAATGAGGAAACAAGCTCAGAGCCCTCCATTCAGTCCAATTGTGCAACAAGGCCCTGGGCAGGGGCGGGCTTCCCTGGAACCAGATTAACACCCAGAACATCACCTCACCATACGGGACCTGTCTACCACCATTTGGTCTCCATACTGTTCAGCCACAGTGATTCTAACGCGGACAAGGGATCAGATGTACCAAAACTCTTCAGTGGCCTTTAACCCGCCATCTCCAGGGCCTGTCCTTGCTTCCTGAAGGCACTTTCCACACTTGCAAATTCTACACCAGTCCTAGGGATTTTCGACACACGTCCCACTCCACCCTAGGCACCATCCAATCCTACTAGAGTTTGTTCTCTGCACGCTTGGGGCCAGTTGAGAGCCAGACACAGAGTAAGGGCCCAATAAAGAGTTGCTCAAGTAAAGAAACCGGGGTCCAGGCAGCGCGGGGAACCGGAATAAGGTCAATCAGAGCCGGGGCGACCGAGCCCCCTGGCCCAGTTCCAAATACGCTGGGCACACCCCCCCCCCCCCCCCCCCCCCGACAACCCGCGACCTCAACCGGAAACGGCGTGTGCGGAGCTGTAAACACAGCCCGCATCCCCCCCAACCCCCCGCGCTCTTCAGCCCCGCCCCCGCCCTCCACGTGATGCGCCCCCGCCCGCCCCTACCCAGTGCCCGCCCCCGCCGCTGCCTCATTGGGCAGCCAGCTTTGTTTACCTTATATGGCCAGGTCCTAACACCTCGCGGCCATCCATTGGCCAAGGAGCGGCCTCACTCACTTTACGTCACTTGGGACTGAAAGATGCAAATAAACCGGGGCATCCTGGGAATGGAAGTTCGGGGGCCGCCCCGGAACTGGCTCCGAGCGGTCCTAGCGCCCGCACACTAAGAGTCGAGATTTCCGGCCAAGCGCACGAGATTTTGCGTGGGAAAGTGAGAGTGTCGCGCGGAGGGGTACCTCGGGGCTCCAAACCTCCCCTGTCAGTCCCAGCCCTCAGTCCTTCCTCCAGCGTTCTTCAGGCCTCCTGTGCCTGGCTCACCGTCGGGCCAGGGACGGAGGGACCAGCACAAGTGGGAGATGCAGGCTTCCAGTCCACGGGTGTTGGGGAAGACTTGTAAGGCTCCCTGGAGGCGGTGACTCGGAGTAGAACCCTAAAGGGCAGATTCATTCATCACTGAACAAGTATTTGTAGGCGCCTAATGGACAGGGAGGCCTGGCATGCTGCAGTCCGTGGGGTCGCAAAGAGGCGAACACGACTGAGCGACTGAACTGAGTGTGCCAGGCTTTCGGGGCCTACAGCCTTCGTGTTGATAACTTGTGCAAAAATAGGGCGCCTAGTCAACACGGGGGATGCCAGCCATACTGGGGTTCGGGACCCTGGATTCTTGGCAAACAACCCGCAGCCAGCGTTTGCACCCGTGCACGGTCTGTAGGCCCCGCTTCCTGGCCACCCCCGCCACCCAAATCGGTGCAGTCACGGCCTGGGCACGCGCCCGTCCAGCACACTAAGTAGGCGCCTAACACTCAGGACACACCCTCGGGCCCAGCCCGGTCCGCCTGCCCGGCCGAGCGCGGCGGAAACAGCGCGGGACTACATCTCCCAGCATGCCGCCCGCGGCCCGGAGCGAGGCGAGGCTGGGTGAGTCAGAGCCGCACAGTAAATATTTGTATTAGCCGGAGCCGGCTCGCTAATGGTGGACGCGTGAGGCGGAGGAGAGCGCCGTGGCGGGAGGCTGGAGCGGGCAGGCGGCGGCGGCGCCATGTCCGTGAACATGGACGAGCTCAAGCACCAGGTTATGATCAACCAGTTCGTGCTGACGGCCGGCTGCGCGGCCGACCAGGCGAAGCAGTTGCTGCAGGCGGCCCACTGGCAGTTCGAGGTGCGCGGCCGGGGCCCGGGGTGCGGGGTGTCCGTCCCGCGTGGCGGCGCGTGCTGTGGGGGCTGTGCGGGCGGGTGTGGACACGTGCCGCGGCGCGCTCCGCCGGGGCCGGGCCCGCGCTCTCGGCCCCGGTGTCCCGGCGGCCGCGTGCCCCGGCGGCCGGGCCCCGGCGCGCACACGCGGCGTGCGGGTCAGGCCCAGCGGCGCGGCCGCGATTACGCGGCCCCCGGAAACGCCTCCCGCGCGTGGTGGGCGGGAGGGGCGGCCTGCCCTCGCCGGGCCCGGAGTCCCCGCCCCCCACCCCCCAGATTACCCGGGCGATGGGGTTCCGGAGGCCCCCTTTTTTGTTCGGTAACGGCCAGGGCGGGGCGGCGCTGAGGCCCCGACGGCCAGTCGGCCCGGCAGCCGGAAGGAGGACGCCCGTGGCCTGGGCCGAACTGGGCCGGCGCCGCCCACGCCTTGGAAGCCCTGTGCCCGCCGGGAAGCCGTCCGGTGTGTGTGGGTCTGAGGGTCTGCGTGCCCGGTGGGCAGCTCGGCGGCTCGTGTCCACGTACTTGTGCATTTGTATTTACGTACGCGCCACGCTTCGTGTGGGCATGTTGGCGTCTGTGTGTGTAAACACGCAGTCCACCCCGCGGCGCGGGTGCGGGCTGTGTGCGCTTCGTGTACACATAGGTCACCGTTTTGCAGACGGTGTCCAGGTGGTGTGTCAGAGCCCCACACGACAACTAAGGGTGTGATCTGTGTACCCCGCTCCGGAGGCGTATCCAGGTGCCCTCCTGTGCTGGCTGCCGAATCTGCCTGCACAGCCCACGGCTTGGTGTACACGGTTCAGTAGCTTTCGGCCAGCTGGGCGGGAGGTGGGGCTGCCCCAGCCTGGCCCCCACCTCCTCAGGCCTCCCTGACCCATAGAGCACTAGCGCCCAGGGCTTGTGCTGCCAAAAGGCCATCTGGCCTTCCCAACTCAGCTGCCCCAGAAATAACCCGGGATGGCATCTAGGGACGAGGCCAGAGCCCCTTGAGCTCCACCCCTCTCAGGTGTAAGGTCACAGTCACAGTCTGCAGAGTCCGTGCCCAGCCTGGGCTGGGAAGCCTGGTTTCTAGATGAGAAGCCAGCTCAGGGAAGGTACTCCGGCCAGAGGAGGGATAGGGAGCCTGGGGGCTGTGGAGTTCAGCTTCCTGGGGGGTGGGACGTAGATCGTAAATCCTACCCCAAGGTTGGGACCATCTGGGGAGGCAGTGGCCTGTCCATTCAAAGGAATCCTTGTTCACTTTCCCACCAGAGATGTCGGGGATCTGAGAGCTAATCCTGGGGTGGTCCTCATATCACAAGATGGGACACTGCTCGCTCTCTCTGGGCAGGTCCCACCCTGCGGCCTCACTCAGTTTCCTTCGCTGTACCTGGGGGCCATGAGCTGACCTCCGAGGAGTGCATGGGCAGCCCCCCTTCCCACCCCAGCAGCCCCACCCTGCAGGAAGCTTCCTAATCTAGAGCTGGATGTGGCAAAACTTGCAAAACCACATTCATGGTAGTTTGTTGGAGTCCCACATCTGCATACATGTCCTGTTCCTCCCCCCACCCCCACCCCCCGCCGCCGGGCTTGGATTGGGCCGGCAGGTGTCCGGTGGGAAGCGGCCCTGTCCACAGACCCTGGCACAGGCCAGCAGTCACTCGGGGTTGGTGTCTCCTGGTCACTGGAATTGAAAATGTGTCTTTGAAGATTAAAATGCCTGGGGAAACTCTAATCTCAGGATGGGCAGGAACAGCTTGCAGGCTGGGGGGGCTTTGATGGCCCCCACGGTACAAGTCCTGGGCTCCCCGAATCTCAGCTTCACCATGTGTAAAATGGGGACGTGGTTAGTAGGGAGGTTCACTTAGGGTAAAAATGGGGTATGAACATCCAACCCTTAGGTCTTTCTGGGAGTGAGTGGGGTTCCTTGCCTCCACCCCCCACTCTGTGCCCTCCACCCCCCCACCCCCACCCCGCTGGCAGCCACTTGGGCTGAGGGCTGGCCCAGAAGGAGGCCTGTTTTTGGGTCATATTCTCTGTGATTCAGGTGTTAATGGGGACAGAAGGCTGCTGGGGGAGGGGGACCTGCATGCTTTAAGTTTGGGGGTGCTCTAGGAAGGCAGGAAAAGGGCAGCCGCCTCTCCCTGGAATGCTCACACACTGTAGCTGCCTGTGGAGCTGCTGCTGGGGGAGGAATGGGTTGGTGTCCCTTGGGGCTCCTGGCCAGGGAGGTGTCACAAGGAGGTGCTTAGAGACTGAGGCATTCTCCCCACCCCCACCCCCAGCTCTCACACCCCTGTTTGGGGACTTTGGGGTAGGGCGTCTCCAGCAGGAAATTCCCAGAATAATTCATTTGCATTTATTCTAGTAATAAAACCCCTAGGGTAAGCCTGGGAGCCAGGCTGGGTTTCTGGGTGTGTTGGGAGTGGGGGAGGGGGCTGACAGCGCTGGGCCATGGTGGGCGGGGAGCCCGAGGCATGGGGTGAGGTGGTGGGGAGCATGGAGGGCAGAGCTGCCCGCAGACCCTTCACATACTTGACGGGCTCCCTCACCCTGCACTTTCGCAAGAGCAGCTGGTTCCGTTATTTTCCTGGACGCCTGTCCTGCAAGGGGCCGAACCAGGACACACCAGTACCAGAGGCCACCACCCTGGGGGCCCCTCCCCCCAGCCCCCCAGGGCCACTGGAGGAGCTGGTTTGACCCCGAGCCGCCGCCACCTTTCCCACCCACTTCTCACAGTCCTAGGCGGGAACCCCACTGCCGCCTTCCTCTTGCTCCACCACTTTGCAGGAGGGTGACGACTGGATAGGAGTCTGAAACCCACAACACACTACTTAATCCTGGCCAGGTCCACTGCTGCCAGGGAGGGAGGCTGCCAGCCTCCTAGTCCCATGTCCCTTTGGTGCAGAAAGAGAAACTGAGTCAGGGCAGCATCCCTTGGCTAGTCCAGGAGAGGAGCGGTAGGTTACAGGCTCTCAGCATTGGGGTGCCTTTGCCATCCTCTGGCTCATAGACAAGGAAACTGAAACTCAGAAAGGAGTAGGGACTTGCCACCGCCCATGGAGTTGGTGACCGTAGGGCCAGAATCTCCCCGTGAGGCCCTCAGGTTGCTCATGGTGACGAAACCAGGTAAGTTGGAAGCACCTGGCAGCCAGCTTGCAGGCAGTGTCCTGAGGGTCCTTCCTGCCCAGCTGCCCAGGGCTCCACAGCACCTCTCTGGGGGGTGGTGAGAGTCGAGGAAGGCCAGGCTAGGGCCACTGGGGTTCTGAGGGTAAGCGCAGTCCTCTGTTCCTACAGACGGCTCTCAGCGCCTTTTTCCAAGAGACCAACATCCCCTACAGCCACCATCACCACCAGATGGTAAGTGTTCCTTGCAGCCCCAAGGGCATCCGTGTGGGACTCTTACCAGGTTGGGGGGAGCGGGGAGCGGGCGGCAGCCGCCCAGACCTGAGGAAGGACTCCTGGGAGCCGGGCAGCAGGCGGCGTGGGCCAGCCCAGGTGGGCACCGCTCTGCTCCCGTGTGAGCTCCGGGCTGGTGGGCCGCCTGGGGGTGGGGTGCCCTGGGGAAGGGGCCCTTCTGCAGGGGCACTCACCCCCCTCCCTTTCCCCCCACAGATGTGCACTCCCGCCAACACCCCCGCCACGCCCCCCAACTTCCCCGACGCCCTCACCATGTTCTCCCGCCTCAAGGCCTCCGAGAGCTTCCACAGCGGAGGCAGCGGCAGCCCGATGGCCACCACGGCTACGTCGCCGCCTCCGCACTTCCCGCTCACCGCCACCGGCAGCTTCGCGGCGCCCGGCTGGCCGGCCACGGCCTCACCCCCAGGGGGCGCACAGCACCACCAGCCGCCGCAGCCGCCCCTGTGGACTCCGGCCCCCCCTTCCCCGGCGTCAGACTGGCCGCCACTGGCCCCCCAACAGGCCGCCTCGGAACCCAGGGCCCACCCCGCCATGGAGGCCGAGAGATAAGGGAGGCCCCTCCCCCCTCCCGGAGGCCAGGACCCCGTGGGGCGGGGGAGAGGACGTCTCTGCGGGCCCCCTTCACCCTTCTCTGTCTGCACCCCCTTTCCCCGGAGCCCTGGAAGGGAGAGACCGGACCCTCAGGCCAGCCCACAGGCTGCCTGCACGCGTGCCCGGCGGCGCAGGCCTGCGGCGCCCCGCTTCCGTGGATTCGGTTCCGAGTCACCTGGGTGCTGGTGGACAGAAGCTCGGAGAACAAGCAGTCTTCCCCAGAGGACTCACCCGCCCTGCCTCGGCCGGCTCCTGCCTTGGAGCTCCCCGGGGCCGGCGGGCCTAGATCTCCACCCTCGGGAACGCAGAGCCTACTCCGCATGTGTGCGTGTAGCTGTGTCTGTGTATTTATACGTATGTCGCTCTTCAAGAAGCAACCTAGTTTATGGGGCAGCTGGACTTTGCATGTTAGAGTGAGCCCCCCCTCGCCCGCCGCCCCTCCCCCCAGGGCCCTGCGCCTCTCCCCTGCTCCCTGGGCAGCCAGCCTTGCTCTTCCCTGCAGAGAAAAGGATTGTGGGAAACTCCAGGACTCTTCCCACCCATCCCCCAGCGCCTGCCTGCTGGGGCTGCCTGCATGCCTCCCCAGAGCCCGGGGGTACCCCTCCCCAGTTCCTTTCCCTCTTTTAACAAAGGAGAAGAAAGAGTTCCAAACCACCACCAGGCTCTGTGGTCGTGCCTCGTATCCTGAACTTTGCTGCCAGCTGGCTCCACGTGGAGGGGGAGGGTGCCAGCCGAGCCCAGAGCAGAGGCCACCCCCCCAGTCCCGCTTGGCTCCACACCACTCCTGTCTGTCGCTGTCTTTTCAACTACAACGTGCTCCGGAATCTTCCTGCCCACCCCAGGCTTTTCCCATGAAGTTAGTTCCTGCCCTGTGTTCCCAGAACCCCTGCCTCTGTCTGCTTACCCTTCCCCCTGTCCAACTGGACAGGTCCCGACCTTCAGGGCTAACAGCTGCCTTCCGGTCTGCCTAGGTTTCACACAAGGACTTTTCTCGCTGTCTTTAGGGCCCCAGTGGTCAGTTGCAGGCTGGACCCTCAGCCCCACCTCCGGCAGCCACAGTAGGTGGGGCAGGGCCCTTCTCTGGGGGAGGTGCAGGCCACAGCCCCCGTGGTAAGATAGCAGGCATGGATGCAGAGCCTGTGGGCCAGCAACAGGGACCGGATGAGGCTGGGCAGAGTCCAAGCTGCAGCTCAAATCTTTGGTTGCCAAGGAGACAAACCACTCAGGGGCAACAGACAGTGGATCCCCAGCTGCTCCCACGCCAGGCTGGGCAGGCACCTACTCCTCTTAAGGGAGAAGCTGGGCACGACTGCCCTGGACAGCCTGTACCAGGGAAGGGTGAGCATCCCTGGGGCAGCTTTGGGTGAAGGCAGCCTAGATCTTGCACCCTTTGGTGAGGAGCTAGAACTTGGGGGAGCAAGGGAGTGTGGGCCCCTGCAGATGGTCACCAGTGGCCTGACTCCCTAGTCAGGAGGCCTACCCCACTCGGCCCACTGGATGGTGCCTGGGGTGGAGAGTTCTGTTCTGGAAGGTCTGCCTGGCAGGCGCTTCAGAACCTGCCAACGGCAGCCCCGCTCCCGCTCCCTGGGGTTGCCACACAGCCCATTGCTGCCCTGCCGGGGTCTGGACAGCCTTTATAGACCACTGGAGGCCCCCACTGGTCACAGGACTGACTGCAGCACCCCCACTGCAGCTGTTGCTCGTGTCCTCACCTTGAAGCCCACCCTTCTAATGGCCTTCGGGCGGGCAGGTGGCACAGGGTGCCTATGGGGAGAGGGAGGAGGCTTTCCTGAGTTCCTGAACCTTCACTGCAGCTCTTTCACCCTTTTGGAGGGAAGACAGTTCTCAGGAAGCTGCCACACCCCCTTCCCAGTGTAGGAAAAACATGTAGAGGCAAGGAAGTGATTCTGGGGGTGAGTGTGAGTTCCCAGAATGTCCACTCAGGCTCCCCCCCAGGCAGGCCTCGGAGTGGCCTGTGGGAACCACACCCTCACTCCTCAAAAGTGTGGTCACCAGACCAGCCACGTCCCATGGGAGCTTGTCAGAGATGCGGGACCTCCTCTCTAATCCTAGCCCAGACCTGAATCAGAATCTGCTTTGAAGAGGATCCTCATGTGCCCCGTGGACATTCAAGGGTGAGAATGTCCCAACCTGACCAAGCCCACTTCTGTCTCCAGAGGCCACTGGAGGCCCCAGGAGGAGGTCCTGGAAAGACTTAAAAGTTTCCTGTAGATGCAGCTTTTCCAGCGTGGGCATTCTGGACACTGGGGCATCCTGTGCAGCACCCCTGACCCCTTCCCACGAGTTGGAACCAGTAGCAGCACCCAGTTAGGACAACCAGAAGTGTCTGCAGGCAAAGTCGCCCCAGCAGAGAGCCGCAGGGCCTCCGCGCAGCCCCCTGGGGTCCCACAGCATTGGTCTCTGGGGTGGGTCCTGACAATACAGTTTTAAAGATTCGCTAGGGCATTAGTGATCAACTTGTGAATGTGCTAAAAACCACTCAGTCATACACTTCATTATTTTTTTAATCATACACTTTAAAAGGGTAAATTACAGCACGTCACTTATGTCCTAGCTGTTCTTGAGCAGCTTTCAGGTGACTGATGGAAAATAAATGATGGAACACAAGCCCCTCATGGCAACTGGGAGCCCACTAGACTTGTGACCCTCCAGCCTGTAGAGCACAAGTGTCCCCTGGATGCTTGAGGCAAGGAATCTGATTTCTAACAAGGGCCCGGGACACGATGGGAACCAGAGCAGGAGGGAGCAGAGGGCGGGGTTGAGCTTTCATGCAGTGCCCGGGCCCTGCTAGGTGTGCTGGAAGCCCCACGCACACCCTCCCTCCTCTGCAGCTGAGCATCTCCCAGACAGGCAAAGGGCTGCAAAAGGGGGTGGGAAACGCGAGAGGAGGCAGAGGTGGGCCCATGTAGATGTCAAGCACCGTGGATGGAACTCAAGGGCAACACAGAATCTGAAACTTCAACTTCCCCAAGCCTGGAGGCTCAGAAGCAAAACCGGAGGAGTCAGTAACCACCTCCTACCACACATTCAAGTGTAAACTGGCTAAAATGCAAAGATGAGGTACAAACGGAACAGAGTCACATTTACAGCCATTCTTAGCTGTCCCTTTCAGCACTTCCTGGGAGCCGCCTCAACAACACATGGAGAAGACCAGCCTCTGGGCTTCATCACCACCCACCTGACCACCAGACTTGAGCTCCATCACTTTGTTTCCAAAAATTCCACTCTGAAAACACCATTTGCATCCCAGAGTTTCCTGGGAAGAATGTGACTGGAGCTCCTTTCTGAAGAGGGGACGCGACTGCAGATGGGCAAGGAGGCCTGGCCTCCCCATGTGACTTGATGTGGGTGGGCCCTGTTGTTCAATGATTGTGCACACGTGCAAAGTCACTTCAGTCGTGTCCAACTCTGCAACCCTATGGACTCTAGCCCACCAGGCTCCTCTGTCCATGGGACTCTCCAGGCAAGAATACTGGAGTGGGTTGTCATGCCTTCCTCCAGGGGATCTTCCGACTCAGGGATCAAACCCACGTCACTCATGTCTCCTGCATTGGTAGGTGGGTTCTTTATCAATAGCACCTCCTGAGAAGCCCGTTAAATGATTGGGCACGGCCATCTTAGGGGTTTGCAGACTTGGAGGCCCCTGGTGTGTGCCGTTGGGCTTGGTTTGTCTGCCAGCACTCTAAAATCAGTTTACATGAAAAGCTCCACTTCCGGCCTACCTTGGATGTTTGTCACATCTGGCCCAAGTTCCCTTAAGGCCACAGCTGGTAGAAGTTGACCCATCACAGCGGGGACGCCTCCCAGCCTGGCCCTGGCTGGCCAGCCACTCCTCTGGCCACCATGGCGGCTGCATCCGTCTCGCACCTCAAGTCTGCTGGCATCTCTGAAGGAGGTTTGCTCTTCCCCAGGAGCATCTGTGAAAGTAGATGTCCTGCACTGTGGGGTCAGGGGGGAACGGAGGGGTGAATGGAGGCGTTGAAATGCTTTCTGCGGGCAGGCGGGGCGCCTCCTTCAGAGCTGTGAAGAGAAGGGCTTGTTCTGAGACTCCCCTGGATGGAGGCAGACACTCAGGGCCCCTGAGAACACACTGTGGCCGAAGCAGAAAACCACGCGGCTCCCAAGACTGCCCCCCAGCCCGGCGGCTGGCGGGGCCGCTGTGGCCCTGGAGGTCTCTGAGGGTCTTTTCATAGCCGGACTCCTCTGAGGACAGATGAGGGCTTTGACTCCAGTTCCTCCTGGTGTCTGTGTTGGGGAGGCCGCCCGGGTTGGCCAAAAGGAGATCTTTTGAGGCAAGGGCTATTTCCAGTTCCTGCATTTGGAAAGGTCTCCGGTTGCTTAGCCACAGTTGATGTTTGGGAAATATAAGTATTTCAAGTAAGTCTTAGAAGAACGCAGCTCTTTTAGGGGTGTAAAGGTGCTGGGTCCTGCTGGGGAGGGTGAGGGAGGGCCCAATCCCTGGATGGCCAAGGCCTGTCGGCAACCCAGCACGAGGCACCAGGAGCCTGCTGGCAGAGTTCTGCTTGGCTTTCTGGCCATTTCTCATCTCCTGGGAAATATGAGGTGCAGATGTTTGGGGGCTCATTTTCTATGAATCTAGGGAAAGTTGAGAGCAAGAGGAAGGGGAGAGAGAAGAGAAGCCCTTCTCTGGAGGTTGTGTGTGTTTGGAGGGTCTCTGTCTAGAGCTCTCGAATCCATGGAAAGTCAGGGCTCAAGCCAGCCAAGGGAGTGGTGCCAGGGAGACCCATGTGCCCCTAAGACATCCTTGCACAGAAGGCCTTCCCTCCAGTGCCCCCTGACAGCCTGCTTTGGGGTCCTGAAAGCGAAAATCCCTCAGTTGTGTCTGACTCTTTGCGACCCCATGGACTATACAGTCTATGGAATTCTCCAGGCCAGAATACAGGAGTTAGTAGCCTTTCCCTTCTCCAGGGGATCTTCTCAACCCAGGGATTGAATCCAGGTCTCCCACGTTGCAGGCGGAGTCTTTACCAGCTGAGCCACAAGGGGGGGTCCTGGTGGTGCCTTTTCCAAGGCAGACCATCTTGTTCAGGACACACGTTTGTTGTCGTCAGTTGTGCATACCTTAGGGTTAATGAGTCTGTGGTCTTTGAAAGGAAGAAAACGTTCAGTGACCCTTTCATTTGCATTGGTGGGTTGTGGGCTGGGTTTGGTGTGCAGAGCAGTCACCATGCAACACCCCGACATAGGACCCTCTGCTTGGCCAGAGCCATCTCATCTGTGCCCCTCATGCCAGGCCAGCCCACATACCTCCCTCTCCACAGGGCTGATTCATTTGTCTTTTTTTTTTTTTTTTGCCGCGCCTCAAGGCTTTGGGGATCTTAGTTCCCCGACCAGGGATTGAACCTGGAACCTTTGGCAGTGAAAGCCTGGAGTCCTAACCACTGGACCTCCAGGGAGGCAAGTTTTAATGTGCTTTTTTTAACAGCAACAACACGAATAAAATAGCCATTATGGGGAATTTGCATTCCTGAAACATTGAAACCTAGCAAATGTTTTTGTAAACAAATTTTTCTTTTTGTTTTGCTGCGCCACACAGCTTGTGGAATCTTAAGTTCCCTAAGGAGGGATTGAATCCAGGCTTTTGTCAGTGAAAGCCTGGAGACCCACCCACTGGTCCGCCAGGGAATCCCCTCATCTGAGCCTTAAAACAGAAAATTCCAGGGATCCCCCTTCACTCGAAGGCAGACGAGGACAGTCAGTCATGCTACTCTTTGTGCAGCCTGGCCCAGCCAGGAACTGTGGTCCCCCAGCAGAGGAGGAGGTGGGACCCAGGGCCTTCAAAAGTGACTCCTCTACTGACCCCAGCCCCGGTTTCACCCACTCCCCAAGCACCTCCTCCTGCTGGGGAGCGGGCATCCTGCTGAGCATCAGTCCCAGGAGGAGGTGCAGCACCGCCCTTCCAGCTGCCAAGGCCAGCAGGTCCCCCCACCTCCGGGGGCTGGAACAGGGGAGAGGGGGTTTCTGCCCTTCTCCTTGGTAAGGATTCTGCCTCCGACGCCCGCCTGGGATCAGGCCAAAGGCTGGCTTCCCCACCAGCCCCCACAGGGGACAGAACTGTCATCTTCAAGACTGCTCCCGGCTGGCTGCAGGGGGGCTCACCGCCCCCCTCCTTCCCAAGCACCCAGGAGATCTGTCCCTGGGCACGCGGTTACTCAGGGCCCTACCTGACCCACCCCTCCACTCAAGCAGGAGCCCACTCAAGCACTGACTCCATCGGTAAATTGGGAAAAACGGGCTGGAAGGCAGCTACCAGGGACTGAGAGAGCAGGGCTCGGCTGCTGTGAATTCGAGGCAGCAGGACATAAGCCTGACCGCGCCTGGCTCAGGTGCTTCCCTGGGGCCCCCACCTCTCCTCTGGCCCGAGCCTGGGCCACACGTGAGAGGTGTTGGAAGTTGGACTCCTCACACTGGCGTCCAGCACCCAGGAAGCACGGCCTTATCGTGTGAGCCCGGGTAAGTCACACCACGGCCTCTGCCTGGGGCCCCGCTCTGCCCACCACTCAGGGCCGGGGCTGCATGGGGCACTGTGCCGCGGAGCCGTGTGTGATGGGGCAGGGGAGGGTTGCCATGATTCTCTGCCCCAGCGGGGTGGTGGCCGGAGCGGGGCTGACAGGCCCACCCACCCGTGGGACGGGCAACGCCAGCCGCCGCAGAGGGCATGGGGCCAGTCACCCTCATCCACAGTCCGAAAAGTAAAAGGTTTTATTCTGGGGAGAAGCTGATAAAAATACTCATCTCTGCTACAGGGATGGGGCCAGGGCTGCACTGGCCGGTATCCCCCAAGGCGGTGTAGGTCATGGGGCTCAGGAAATGTTCGGCTTCATTTGGACGCAGTCCTCGGAGAAAGAAAAGAGAGCTCAGGTCCAGGAGGGGGTGTGTGGGAGGGGAGGCAGGGCTGGGGGGCCACTGGGGTGGGGGGGGGTAGGCACGCAGCACCCAGGACGCCTTTGGCCACAGGTCCAGAGGACCCTCCGCCATGCCAGCACCCTGACGCCCCCAGGGTGGATCCCCGGGGCAGCTCACCCCCCACCCCACTCCCTGCCTCGCTCTACCACCCCAGGGGCCCCTGGTGGATGCTAGGGAGAGGTGTGCCCCAAAACCAGGCAGAAGGAAGTTTTTTTTTTAGTCTTTGTGGAACGTGACAGAAGTGTCAGGAAGCATACAAAGGGTAGGGGGTGCAACTGGACAGCCTAGGGGTGGAAAGGGAGAAAGAGCCAGCCTGAGAGGAAGAAGCATGCGCGCTCAGTCGCTTCAGTCGTGTCTAACTCTTCGACCCTCTCGCTTCAGTCGTGTCTAACTCTTCGACCCTCTGGACTGTAGCCTGCCAGGCTCCTCTGTCCATGGGATTCTCCAGGCAAGAATACTGGAGTGGGTTGCTGTGACCTCCTCCAGGAGATCTTCCCGACCCAGGGGTTGAACTTGTGTCTCGTACATCTCCTGCATTGCAGGTGGAATCTTTACCGCTGAACCACCAGGGAAGCCCGAGAGGGAGAAGGGGGACCAATAAACCATCCAGGGATTTCCCTGGTGGTCCAGTGGTTAAGACTCTGCGCTTCCAATGCAGGGGGCAGGGGTTCGATCCCTGGTTGGGTAACTAAGATTTCCCAAGCCCTGTGATGCGGTCACACACTCACAAAACCATCCAAGGGGCAGAAACCACTCGGGCTGAGGGGCCCACCAGGCAGGGATGAGTGCTCCGCTCTTCGCCCCGGGGCCAGTCACGGAACCCCAGATGAGCATGCTTTGTTGGTCAGTCAGCAAAAGACAGTGAGCATGTGACCCAAAGAACCAGCAAGATGCCAAACAGGATGGAGCAGTCCTGGAGTGGTGATTCCAGGGCTTTTGCTCTAAGTGCCTCGTGGATTAGCCAGAAGTAAATACAAACAATCAGATTCTTTAAATACCCAACTCATAACAGTGATTACTGGTGGAAACAATCAGCAGACAGTAAAAAAGCACGCATGCAGTAAAATCTGGTTCCCATGAGAAAACAGGTCCTGGTAGAAACAACGCTCGCTAAAGAAAATGGACAGCGGCATTGGCTGTAATTGGAACGCATTCTGATGAAATCATTTCAGCAAAATAAAAAAGGGAAGTGATTGTTTTTTAAAAACCACTGTAACTGTGCTGTATTGAAAATGGGTCAAGGAATTAAATTGATTTAGTGGAAAATTCAGTCTAGCAAGAAAGCTGTGTTCTCCAGGAAACATAGCATGAGATGGATTGTGTTGTGTGTATCCATGGGCAAGTTAAAAGCAGCTACTGGATCAAAATGAGTCCCTTATGGAGACCCCTCCCTTAAGCCCAGGAAGCCCGCACCTAGCGCA
The DNA here is from genome assembly GCF_963930625.1 of Muntiacus reevesi. Taxonomy (NCBI): domain Eukaryota; kingdom Metazoa; phylum Chordata; class Mammalia; order Artiodactyla; family Cervidae; genus Muntiacus; species Muntiacus reevesi. Next base: position 183,037,662 of record NC_089250.1, on the reverse strand, counting down.
GGGCAGTGTCTCTGCCTCGGGGTTGGGGGGAGGGTGGAGATGCTGGTGGGGAGCGGGTGGGCGCAGGACTCACAGGTTGCTGGGCTCCTTGGCGGACTGCAGGCTGGCTCGGGACTCCAGGTGCAGGAACCGTGGGTGTCTGGCAGACCCGGGGGCTGGCTGGGGGTCCTGCAGAGATGGCATCAGCGGTGGCAGCAGCAGCATGGCCGGGGGAGACGGAGGCCGAGCAGGCATCGTAGGTGGAGGGCCCGAGGTGGCTGAGCCCATGCTGGCGCGGGGAGGCAGGGCTGCGGGGGCGGGGGGCAGGAGAGACCCACGATGTGTCCCAAGAACATTCTGGAGAAAAGCTGGCTCAACGGGGCCATCCCCACTAAGGAAAAGAAAACCCCCAAGACTGGAAGTGTTCACCTCTGATCGATCACCCAGCCCAGGCATCTGACACTTCCTGGGTGGGAGTGGGAGTATCCATCCTGGCAGATGGACAGTTTCATCTATCCATCCAAGATCAGTGAAACCAGAGGTGGACAAGGACATGGAGCAGGCAACCCAGAGAAAGCGGGGCTTGGAGCCCAGGATCCCCCAGTTCAAAGTCGCTGTGCCTCAGCTCCCCGGCTGTAGGCCCTCCCCAGCTGGGACAGTATGAGATGAGGACTGGGCAAGGTGAGAGGGGACGGAAGTGCTCTGTATGCTGTAAAACGCGCTCAGGTTGGTGATGAGACCCGAGGAGTCGTGACCTCAGCTGCCCCCCCACATACTTGGCTCTCGGTCCCCCAGCGGAGAGGCCCAAAGGAATGAACAGGCTCCCTTATCCCACCCTTGCAGCCAGCTGAACTCCGGGAATATAGACACCAGCCCTAGGCCCCAGGGATGGCGCCTGGACCAGGAGGCCTGGCTGGAGGGTGAAGCTGGAGCCCTGGATGGCTGGGAGCACGTGCTCAGGGCACTGGGTGCCAGAAGGCAGTTACTCGAGGGACCGTCTCTGGCCCTCCGGGTCTGGGCTGGGCTGGGGAGAGATGGGTGAGGTGGAGCCGGAGAGCCTCTGGCTGGGACTGGGGGCCCAGACATGCTGCTGGAACCCCAGCTGGGCCAGGAACTTGTGGGGCAGCTACTCACCGGAGTAGATGGCACCAAATAGGGTGCTCGGGCGCACACCCTCATACGGGCTTCTGGCCGGGGGATGTGGGACCTTCACAGCTTAGCAGAGAAGAAAGGGGAAGAGACAGGCGTGGGTGGGGGCACCCCCAGGGCTCTGCCCACCTGGAGGCCCACGTCCTGTCCTCTGGCACCCGCAAAGGCCCTTCACTCCGGCAGGAGCTGCCCTGCTGCCCACACCCCGCCTCTTCACAAACCCAACCCCCACCTACTCGTGCACGGAAGCCCCTTCCTCCCTCCCTGCCTCCCCTTCTCAAGACGCAGGTGTTAGGAAAACCCTTTCTGAAAGTAACTCAAAGCCAGGGAGGATAGAGACCTTATTCTAGCACAGAAAGATACAGGTGGTGTGCTGGTCGGCCTGCTAGTTCTCAGCGATTCCTAGCAGGGCCAGCCACCACAATGCCCCACTCCACCTCCCTGTCCTTCATATTCTGTGTGTGCACTTCTTTTTTTTAAGGTACGTGCCTGCTAAGTCACTTCAGTTGTGTCCAACTCTTTGCAACCCCATGGACTATAGACCGCCAGGCTCCTCTGTCCGTGGGATTCTCCAGGCAAGAATACTAGGGTGGGTTGCCGTTTCCTCCTCCAGGGAATCTTTCAGACCCAGGGATCAAACCCACGTCTCTTAGGTCTCCTGCATTGCAGGTGGATTCTTTACCACTAGCACTACCTGGGAAGCCCTTTTTTTGAAGTAAAATGCACATAAAATTAATTATTCAAAGTGAACACTTCGGTAGCATCAAGTTCATTCACAAGGCTGTGTGACCGCCATACCCATCCAGTTCTCAAACATCTCATCACCCCCAAAAGAGGTTGGTACCCATGAGCCAGTCACCCCCATTCTCCCCTCCTCCAAGCTCCTGGCGACCACGAACCTACTTTCCATCTCACGATCTGCCTGTTCTGGACATTTCATAGGAGGGCATCGCACAATACACGGCCTTTGGGGTCTGGCTCCATCCTTCACTTCTGAACCCAGGGTCACCCTTTCTGGACGGGGGTCCAGCCAAGAATCTCCATGGCCGGCCACCTAGACTAGAGGCCAGTGCATGAGGTGGGAACGTGCGGGGAAAAAAGGCCGTGAGAGTGAAGGGGCAGGAAAAATGAGGGGAAGGGTCACCGACGGCCATTCACCCAGGGCTGCTGGGGACGGCAGCCAGACTGGTGAGGCACCTCCGCCCCCATCTGTGACCCGGATGCCTCCACCTGCCTCAGCCCTCCTTGCACTGAGACCTCTGGAAGTCCAGCCTCCTGCTGGGGGCACTGTTCGCTAGGCACCTGGGGTTGCTCTGGCTCACCTGAGATCCAGGCCACAGTGTGGGCATTGGAGGGGAGGGCACAGGTTGGAGGGATGGCCCTCAGTGGCCTTGCGGGCAAAGGACAGATGGATCCATGAGACCAGGCTGGACCTGGGCAGGGTTCGCATCAGCTAGTTTAGATACTGAGTGTGCCTTGGATTGAGCTTCCCAGGTGGCGCTAGTGGTAAAGAACCCCCCTGCCAATGCAGGAGATGTAAGAGACATGGATTTGATCCTAGGTCAGGAAGATCCCCTGGAGGAGGGCACAGCAACCCACTCCAGTATTCCTGCCTGTAGAGTCCCACGGACAGAGGACCCTGGCGGGCTACAGCCCATAGTGAGGCACAGTTAGACATGACTGAAGTGACTTAACATGCCCAAATATTCTTTCAAGTAACAAACGAGCAATAAGACAAACTGGTCAAAAAATTGGGCCACAGGCAGGTTTTAAAGTGATCCCAATTGCCAGTTAGACTTTGTGGCCCCCAAGCAGGATAAAGCAATGAGACGTCCTGGTTCAGTCCTGCTTTCTTGCGTGGAACTGGAGAACGAACACATGCTGGGGAGAAAAGCTCCTTGCTCCGGGTGACAGCCTGGGCGAGCTGGGTGGAGGGGGTCGCCGTCTGGCTGATGACAGGGAACAAGAGTGGGGTCTGTATGTCCCTCTGGCCCCTCCACCAAAGGTGCCCTCCAGGCAAGCAGCCCTCACTCGCTCGTTCGTGCAGTGCTTCCCTGGCTCTTGCGGGATGAAAGGAGGCAGTGCAGGGAGTGGCAAGGAGTTGGATTCATCAGAGACTTCCCTGGCAGTTCAGTGGTTAAGACTCTGCGCTTCCACTGCAGGAGGCGTGGGTTTGATCCATGGTCAGGGAACTAAGATCCCGCAGGCCATGTGGAATGGCCAAAAAGAATAAATAAAAATATTTTTAAAAAGAAAGAAGTTGAGCTCATTCAGTGTTGGCCACCATTGCTGTCATCCTGCCTAGTGGCCTAGAGGCCGCCTAGAGGCCCGGCCTGAGTCTCTTTCCAACAGCATCCCTCCCTGGGGGCCTGGAGCGGCCAAACCTCATCCACGCGGAGTTGTTAACACCAAAGGGTGACATCCGTGCTCCAGGGGAATACAGGGCTTGAGATGGTGTCCTGCTCCACTGGATCAGGGCAGGGGCCTGCAGTGGGTTGAATGGCAGCCCCCCAAAAGACATGTCCCCCGGAACCTGAGAATGTGACCTTGTTTAAAGAAAAGATGCCTGCAGATATAAATAAGTGAAGGATCTTGATATGGGGGGACGAAATGGCAACCCGCTCCAGTATTCTTGCCTGGAAAATCCCATGGACAGAGGAGCCTGGAGAGGGTTGCAAAGAGTTGGATGGACATGACTGAGCACCTGAGCACACACATACTTCTTGAGGTGAGGCCATCTGAGTTAAGAGACAGAAGAGGAAGAGACATGGGGAGAAGCCACTCGAAGACAGAGGCAGAGATGGGAGTGGCGCAGCCACAGGCCCAGGAATGGAAGAGGCAGAAGCTGGAAGAGGCAGGAGGGACCCTCCACTAGGGCCTTAGGAGGGCACACGGCCCTACCCATGCCTTGATTTGGAATTTCTGGCCTCCTGAACTGAGAGAGCTCATTGCTGTCGTCTCCAGGCGCCCAGCTGGTGGTCATCTGTCGCGGCCCCAGGGCACTAAAGCAGGCCGCTGTCTTCCCCCGCACACCAGTGCTTAGGCGTCTGGTGCTTGTTCTCAAGTCAGTGGAGGCAAAGCGGGTGATGGGGGACACCACGCTGGGACTCTGTGGCTCCTGGACCAACCCCACTAGGGCAGGGTGTGGAGCCCCTCTTCCCAGACGGGGGGACCTCAAAGGCGCAGAGAAGGCGCCTCTTTGGGTGCTTCCGGCCCAGTGCTGGAGCTGAGTCCCCAGGGTCCCCAGCTGGAGCCAGCAGGAGCCAGAGCCATTCCGTGCAGCAACCAGAGTGACTCATTCCCCGCCTCCCTCGGGCCCAGCCCTCCCGGCCTGTCCTTGTCTCCTCCTCATCACGCCCAACCCCAGCCCAGGTAGACTCATCTTCCCGAGTTCCCAGCGGGTCTGCCTCCCACCCAGCACAGCGCATTTACACCTGCTATTGCCCGTGCTCCCTCCCCAGAGCACTCTTCTCCCAGCTGACTCCTTCATCCAGCAAAGCCCTCTTCCCTTTTCAGAGGCCTCAGGACAGCAGCCCTGGACCTCTCCCTTGGACCATCTGAGGACCAGCGTCCCTGGTCACAACTCTCCCATCACACCCGGCACTCCAGGGAGGCCCTCTGGTGCCCCCTCCTCCCAGCCACTCCCCAGTACCGCGCCTGGCACACAGGAGGAGCTCACATTTGCCAGTGGCTGTGTGAGGACCCCCCCGTCACAGGTGCTGCCAGCTCTGGGTCCCACCTGCCTCACACGGGGCCTCATACTGCACAGCAAAGGCAGGACCCCGGGCAGGGTGCCCAGGCAGGCTGACGCTCCTCACCTGCCACCTCCTTCTCTGCGCCGGTCAGCGGCCGCGCCCTGTCCTTGCCAGTCATTCGGCCCTTGTAGAGGATCCCGTCCACTCCCAGGAGGTCCACCTCGGCCTGGTTAAGGCATCCCAGGCCCCAGGTCAGGGACTGTCCACAGAGGCAGCAGGGCCCGCCTCCCCTGGGGTCACCCACCTCCAGGGGCCCTGGCCTGACTCACGGAGTCATAGTCCAACAGCTCAGGGTCCCCATAGGGGTAGAGTGTCGACAAGCCGTATGGCTTGAACTCGAGGTTGGCGTCATTTCTGGGGCCGTCACCCCAGTCTTGCGGGGGGCCCAGTGAGTCCAGGCTCCCCTCAGGGGCTCCGAGGTTCCGGAGTTTCTGCAGCTGCTGTTGTTCCCTGGGGGCAGTACAGGGGGGTCAGCAGCCACCTGGAGGCACCTCTGCCCCAGAGGAGCCTCAGGTTGGGTCCCAGGGCCTGGCCAGTAGCTGGGGAACTCTGGACAGACCTGTCTGGGGCAGAGAGCAGAAATTGAGAGCCATGTTCCGCAGGTCTGGCCTGCCAAGAGCAGGATTTTAACCTCTGTCTCTCTTTTTTTTTTTTTGATCACACCATGGGGCAGGTGGGATCTTAGTTCTTGGACCAGGGATCAAACCCAAGCCCCCGGCATTGGGAGGGCTAAGTCTTAATCAGTGGACCACCCGTCCCTCTTAACCTCTCATCTCAAAAGAGAGTCAGGCGAGGGAGGGGGGCATCAGGTCCAGGCTCCAGGTCCCTCACCTTCACGTGGCCGTGGCTGCTGTTCAGCCATCACTCCCTACCCTCGAGCCTGGGGGCCTGGGTGTCAGAAGCACCCATGAAGCCATAGGGGGGTCAGGGGCTGAGGAGCGGGGCTGGGGTCTAGGGTGCCGGCCGGGAGCCAGGGAAACACGAAGGCTGAGGCGCCAGGCCTGCCATACACTAGCTGTGATCTCAGGCCAGTTGCTGCAACTCTCTGAGCCTCAGTTTCTTCAGCTAGGATGACAGCAGAATGACCTCAAAGGGACGGTGTAAGGTTTCAACGAGGTCAGCGCTGTCAGAGCACTCAGCACAGAGCCTGCCCGGCCACAGCAAGCCCCTCGGCGAGGGGTCATGACTACTTCTTTCAGCAGGAAGCTGGCCTGTCAACCCTCATTCACAGGGGCGTGTGAGGTTTGAGACCCTCCCTCCCCTAACAGTTCTTGGTCCACGACAGATGCCTGATAACCTGCTCGTTCCTCTCCGCATGAGCACCTCACGTGCCCGTCTACAGCCTCACCGCCCAGGACAGCATCCCTCGCAGATGGCTGCGGTGCCCTGGACAGTCTTTGAGTCTCCGTACTGCAGTTTGCGCCCGGATCCCCCACCTGCTCACCTCATCTGCTGGCGCTGCAGGTACTCGTAGCTATTGGCGCTGGCCGGCCGCAGCCCTGGCAGCACGTGGGTGTTGCGAATGGTGATGAGTTGCCTGTGGAGGACAAGAGCAAAGTGGGGGGCGAACGTGGCCAGCAGAGGGCCCGGCTCCCACCTCCTCCTGGAAGCCCGCCCTCAAACGTGGCCTTTCCTCCAGAAAGATCCACAGTGTGGGACCACCATCCTCTTCATAGGTAATCGAGAACAACTGTTCTGATGACAAAAGGAAAACCCAGAACAGGTGAGTCCTAGAAATGGAACGTGGGTTGGAGGGTGCCATGGGCTCGGCGGAGGAGAATGGAGAGTGACTGCTGATGGGCACGGGGTTTCCTTTTGGGGTTGGGCCATGTTGTCAATGTACTAAATGTCCCTGAACTGTTCACTTTCTTTCTTTCTTTTTTTTTTAGGCCACACCACCCAGCATGTGGGATCTTAATTCCTCGACCTGGGATCAAATTTGTGACCCTTCCCTGTAATGGAAGCAAGGAATCTTAACCACTGGATAGCCAGGGACATCCCTGAACTGTTCACTTTAAAACGGTTAATTTCTCAGATTGGGAGAAAATAATAGCAAATGAGGAAACAGACAAAGGATTAATTTCAAAAATATACAAGCAACTCCTGAAGCTCAATTCCAGAAAAACAAATGACCCAATCAAAAAATGGGCCAAAGAACTAAACAGACATTTCTCCAAAGAAGACATACAGATGGCTAACAAACACATGAAAAGATGCTCAACATCACTCATTATCAGAGAAATGCAAATCAAAACCACAGTGAGGTACCATTACACGCCAGTCAGGATGGCTGCTATCCAAAAGTCTACAAGCAACAAATGCTGGAGAGGGTGTGGAGAAAAGGGAACCCTCTTACACTGTTGGTGGGAATGCAAACTAGTACAGCCACTATGGAAAACAGTGTGGAGATTTCTTAAAAAACTGGAAATAGAACTGCCATATGACCCAGCAATACCACTTCTGGGCATACACACTGAGGAATCCAGATCTGAAAGAGACACATGCACCCCAATGTTCATCGCAGCACTGTTTATAATAGCCAGGACATGGAAGCAACCTAGATGCCCATCAGCAGATGAATGGATAAGGAAGCTGTGGTACATATACACCATGGAATATTACTCAGCCATTAAAAAGAATTCATTTGAATCAGTTCTAATGAGATGGATGAAACTGGAGCCCATTATACAGAGTGAAGTAAGCCAGAAAGATAAAGAACATTACAGCATACTAACACATATATACGGAATTTAGAAAGATGGTAACGATGGCCCTATATGTAGGGCAGAAGAAGAGACGCAGAAGTACAGAACAGACTTTTGAACTCTGTGGGAGAAGGTGAGGGTGGGATGTTTCGAAAGAACAGCATGTATATTATCTGTGGTGAAACAGATCACCAGCCCAGGTGGGATGCATGAGACAGGTGCTCGGGCCTGGTGGGCTGGGAAGACCCAGAGGAATTGGGTGGAGACGGAGGTGGGAGGGGAGATCGGGATGGGGAATACGTGTAACTCTATGGCTGATTCATATCAATGTATGACAAAACCCACTGAAAAATAAAAAAATTAAAAAAAAAATAAAACGGTTAATTTATATTACGTGTATTTGACCTCATTACAAAAAATTAAAGCATCAGCCTTCTGAGGAGCTGGAACTACTCTACATCTTGATCTGAGTGGTGGGGAGATGAAAATATTTTGGAATCTGAGGTGAATGGGCTTCCCTGGTGGCTCAGATGGTAAAGAATCCTCCTGCAATACAGGAGACCCCAGTTTGATCCCTGGGTCAGGAAGATTCCCTAGAGAAGGGAATGGCTACCTACTCCAGTCTTCTTGCCTGGAGAATTCGATGGACAGAGGAGCCTGGCGGGCTACAGTCCATGTGGTCACAGAGTCAGAAACGACTGAGAGACTCGCACTTTCATTTGGGGTTTCCCAGGTGGCCCTAGTGGTAAAGAACCCGCCTACCAATGCAGGAGACATGAGACCAGGGTTAGATTCCTGGGTTGAGAAGATCCGCTGGAGGAGGTAACCCACTCCCGTATTCTTGCCTGGAAAATCCCATGGACAGAAGACCTCGGTGGGTTACAGTCCACAGGGTCGCAAAGAGTCGGACATGACTGAAGCCACTTAGCATGCACACACGTGCACTAAATGCCACTGAGTTTTCCACTTTAAAATGACTGATTTTGTATGTGAATTTCAGCTCCATACATAAAGTATTAGACTATAAAAACACGTGCAGGGAAGTCCCACAGGGTTCAGCTTTCCCCGAGTTTCCTCTTACCCTTTTCCTCTGGAGTCCACCCTGTTCCTGGACACAGCGGGCAGCAGACAGGACTGGGGAAGGGAGGGGCACAGTGCTGCCCAGGTCGGAAGCTAACGGGATCGTATGCACAAAACGGTGTATACGGATGTTCCCGTCCCCGACCACCCCCGCAGTACTCACGGGCTGGTCATCATCTCCACGGGCCGGTCGCAGGAGATGCATTTCACCCGCTCAAACAGTTTCCTGGAAGACATCCGGCTCTGTCAGGCGCTGCCCCGGCTGGGCCCCACGAGGCCATCCCCGCCCCGGGCAGTGCTTGGGGGAGGCTACAGGTCCATCCGTGCTTCAGGGCCAGGGCTTCCCCCCAGAGCCCACTCCCGCTGGCCCGGCCTGGCTCAGCTTAAGTCCTCTGGTCCCTGCGGACTGCCACGTGGGGCCACTTGGGGCAGCAGTGGGGGTTAAAAGTGGGCGTAGTTCCCCTCCTCACCCCAAACACAATGGAGGCCTTCATAACCAGGAAGAGCTACACTTCACGGTGGACAGTGGAGGGCACGAGGGGTTATCTGAGGACAGGAGCCCCCAGTAAGATCGGGTCTCTCTGCTGGGGGCTCTGTCTGGATGGGGTGGGGGCCTGGCTCTAGTTCCAGGTCTGCCCAAGCTCCCTGTGTGGCCTCGCAGGGGCCCCCTCCCTCTCTGAGCCTCCATTTCCTCATGAAAGAACATGGAGCCAAGGCCAGGGCGGCCCACCTCTGAGCTCTGGTGCTCTCTGCCTCATCTTCCCCTCCACTGGGAAGTCCCATGTCCCCCCTCCCGGGGTTCACAGGTCTGGAGCCCTTCCTCCCAGAGTCCAGAATCCACTGGGATACCTCTTTCATTTCCTCTCTGGAGGGAGGGCCGTGCAGCCTCTGGGAGCTGCAAGGGCTGCAGGGGACCCCACCCCCAGAGGGACTCACCTCCTAAAGCCGGCAGCATTGTCGGGGTCAAAGTGGAGGCCTTCAGTCAGCAGCTTCCTGACAACTTTCCAGACCTCGTCCATGTCTTTCTTCAGATCATCCAAATCGCTGGGAACTAGCTGCCAGAAGCCAAAGGGAAGAGTGTTTAGTCAAGTAAGTAAACACTCCGCCTCCCTCCAGCAATCTGCAAAGTTATATAGAGAGTAACAAGATTGATGGCAACCCACTCTAGTATTCCTATCTGGGAAATCCCAAGGACAGAGGAGCCTGGAGGGCTACAGTCCACAGGGTTGCAAAAGAGTTGGACATGACTCAGCGACTAAACAACAAATAAGATTAACCAAGAAAAGCGAGGTGGTCCAGTGGTTAAGAATCCACCTTGCAATGCAGGGGATGCAGGTTCGATCCCTGGTCAGGAAACTAAGATCCCGCATGCCAGGGGGCAGCTAAGCAACTAAGCCTGCAAGCCACACCTAGGGAATCTGTGCACCACAATGAAAGATCTCATATGATGTGATGAAGATGCTGAGTGCTGCAACCAAGACCAACTACAGTCTTTTAAAACTACACACACACAGAGACCAAAACTACACACAAGTTGCAAGAATAGTCCAAAGGACACTCCTATATCCACTTAAATTCACCAATTCTTAACATTTCACAATGTCTTCTTTATCTGTCCATATGTATGTATGTGTTTGTTTTCTGAATCATCTGAGAATAATCACAGACATCACAATATATTACCCCTACAAAAAGTTAAACATAGAATTACCATACGACCCAGCAATTCCACTCCTGGTGGTCAGTAAATGAATGCAGGTGATCATTAAATGATGAATGGATAAATAAATGACCACTCCTGGGTATCTACCCAGAGTCACAGAAAACAGGTCTTCAAACAAAAACTTGCTCATGAATGTTCACAGCAGCATTATTCACAAGAGTCCAAAGGTGGAAATATTTAATCCAAGTGTTCGTCAGCAGATGAACAAACAAAATGTGGCCTATCTGTCTGACCATGTTATTCAGTCATGGAAAAAAATTAACTTCTGATTTATGTGACAACATGTCTGTGTTAGTTACTCAGTCATGTCTAACTCTTTGTGACCCCATGGACTGTAGCCTGCAAGGCTCGTCTGTTCATGGGATTCTCCAGGCAAGAATGGAGTTGGAGTGGGTTGCCATTCCCCTCTCCGGGGGATCTTCCTGATCCTGGGATCAAACCCGGGTCTCTGGCATAGCAGGCAGATTCTTTACCATCTAAGCCATCAGGGAAGCCCATGTTACAACATGGATGAACCTTGAAAACATGATGCTCAGTGCAAGAAACCAGACACTAAAGGTCACATGCTGTGTGATTCATTTATATGAAGTGTCCAAAATTGGCCAATCTAGAGGGTAGATTAGTGGTTGCCAGGGGCTGGGGGAAGGGGGAGCGAGGGGTGATTGCTTCATGGGTCTGGGATCTCCTTTTGGGGGGATGGAAATGCTCCAGAACCAGAGAGAGGTGGTGCTAACACAACACTGTGAATGTAACAAATGCCATTGAATTCATCACCTTAAAATTGATAATGGTTAATTTTATGTCATGTGAATTTTCCCACAATGAAAAATACACAAAGCAAAGGAGAGCAATGAGGACAGGATCACTTAAACCAACAAACAACAAAAAAGCTTTCAATCAGGAAAAAAATTTAGACACATAGAGAGGAGAAAAGACTAGAATCATGAACCCTGAAATATCTGCTATGTAGATTTAATCATTATTAACATATTGCTCCATCTGATTTTTTTTCTCTCTCTCTTTTTCCAGCTGTGCTGTGCAGCTTGCAGGCTCTTAGTCCTCAGACCAGGGATCGAATCCCTACAGTGGAAGTACAGAGTCCTAACCACTGGACCTCCAAGGAATTGATGCAGTGTTTGTTTGTTTTTTTTTAAGTTACAGAAATCACAACATTCTACCTAAATATTTTAGTGATTTTCTTACATGACTGCAATACCATTATCCCATCTAACATAATGAGCACTCATTCCTGAATTTGATCTAATTTCCAGCTAATTTTCAGAGTTGGAGCAACTGAAACAAGGGAAGTCTCCTCGTGTATTGCATTCGGTTGTTGTGACTCCTGAGACTCTTTTAATCTAGAACAGTTTCTGTCCCACTTTTTTTCACTCTGCCATGAAATTATGGGAGAAAAACAGGCCAGTGGTTCTGCAGATAACTGAGTTACTTCAGCTGTAGTTCTGCATTGATTTGTATAATTTTTATGACAATTGTGTCCCGGATCTGTTTTGCTTAACCTCATATCCTCATTAACCAGAGGTACCCAATAGGTGGAGGATGAGTGAATAAATCCTCACTTTACAGATGAGGAAACCGAGACTTGAACAGGTTCTCTAACTCAGGGCACAATACTGAGCACGGTGGAGTTGGGGCTCAGACCCCGAGTGCCTGATTCTAAACCCCAGTGCTTTTATCCACACCAGTCACACCAGCTGCAGGAACCACAGCACGCAAGGGCTTGGCCTGACTGTTCCTGTCTCTCTATTGGACGGTGTAAATGAAGGCTATGACTCCTTATCAACGTTTCCCCAGGGTCTGGCTCAACACAGGTGGCCATTAAATGATGAATGGATAAATAAATGACCAGCAGGACGCCCCCTCTGCCCGCCATGTCCCTTTGCTTGTCCAGAGAGAAGCACTACGGTGGTCAACGTCCCAGACACTCCTGACTATCACACTGAACAGGGCTGACCTGAGTAACCAACAGGATATTACAGAAGTGATGGAGTGTGACTTCCGTGGCTAAGTCAGAGAGGACATTGCAGCTTCTGTCTTGCTCTCTTGGATCATGTGCTCCTGGGGGGGAACACTTGTTGCCATGTTGTGAGGCTGCTCAAGCAGCCCTAAGGAGCCCACCGTGTGATGAGGAAGTGCCAAGTCTTGCTCACAGCCACGTGAGGGCGCTATCTTGGAAGTGGCTCTTCTAGCCCCAGTCAAGCCTCTGGACGACAAAGGCCCTGGACGACACCCTGTCTGCAGCCTTGTGGGAGGCCCTGAGCCACCCAGCTAAGCTGCTTCCAAATTCTTGACCCTCAGAAACTGTGAACTTCGCTGTCTTAAGGCACTAAATTTCAGGGTAGTTTGTTATGCAGAAGGTGGTGATTAATACAGAGCTCCTCACCTTAGTACGTACGTCTTTGTCCAACTGCTCCACAGCCTTCTTCCAGTCATCCTCATTGGCAACCACCCTGAACAGCATGCCCTGAATCAATTCATTCAGCTGCATGGCCACTGTGTCCAGGTCAGCCCGGCTTGCCTTGCCTGCCAGGGAGCTCTTGTCGGCCTTCTGGGGAGAGATGGGACTCAGGGAGGCAGGGCTGTGGGGGTGGGAGCAGAGGGGATCTTGGGGAGGTCAGATCACTTTGGTCAGTTGTTCTAGTTTGGGACCCTGGATACCCAGCCTTGGCTTAAATTCGACCCTGGGGTCCGGCTCAAACACAGCTATTAGATCAAAGCCAGGGTTTTCCTGTGATGGAGAAATTGAGGCATGGTTTTAAGTTCAGAACTGATGCTTTTGAATTGTGGTGTTGGAGAAGACTCTTGAGAATCCCTTGGACTGCAAGAAGATCCAATCAGTCCATCCTAAAGGAAAACATTCCCGGGTGTTCACCGGAAGGACTGATGCTGAAGCTGAAACTCCAATACTTTGGCCACCTCATGCGAAGAGTTGACTCATTGGAAAAGACCCTGATGCTGGGAGGGATTGGGGGCAGGAGGAGAAGGGGACGACAGAGGATGAGATGGTTGGATGACATCACCGACTCGATGGACATGGGTTTGGGTAGACTCCGGGAGTTGGTGATGGACAGGGAGGCCTTGCATGCTGCCTTTCACAGGGTTGCAAAGAGTCGGACATGACTGAGTGACTGAACTGAACTGAACAAATTGACACAAACTATAATTCAGAAAGATACATGCAGTCCTGTGTTCATAGCAGTACTATTCACAATAGCCAAGACAGAAACAACTAGAATGAACAACCAAAATCGACAGATGAATGGACAAAGACATAGTGTGTGTGGCATGGAATATGACTTGACCATAAAGAAGAACAAAATAATGTCATTTGCAGCAACATGGATACAGCTAGAGATCATCATACTAAATGAATTAAGTTAGAAACAGAAGGACATGTGCCGTATGATATCATTCATATGTGGAATCTAGGACATGACACAAATGAACCTGTCTGTGAAACAGAAACAGAATCACAGACACAGGGAAAAGACTGGTGGTTGCTGGGGGGAGGGGGTTGGGAGAAAGATGGAGTTGGAGGTTGGAGTTAGCAGATGTAAGCTTTTAGATACAGGATGGATAAACAACAAGGTTCTACCATATAGCACAGAGAACTATACTCAATATCCTGTGATAAACCATAATGGGAAAGAATATTTAAAAAAGAATGCATATATATGTATATATACTGTGTACATTGGGCTTCCCTGGTGGCTTAGATGCTAAAGAATTCGCCTGCAATGCAGGAGGTCTGGGTTCAGTCCCTGAGTTGGGAGGATCCCTTGCAGAAGGGTATGGCAACCCACTCCAGTATTCTTGCCTGGCGAATTCCATGGACAGAGGAGCCTGGTGGGCGACAGTCCACGGGGTCACAAAGAGACAGACACGACTGAGTGACTCATACTTTCACTGTGTATATCACTTTGCCGTACAGCAGTAATTAACATTGTAAAACAACTATACTTCAGTTTAAAAAATTGTCACTAATCCTGAGTCACCGACTATAAGAATTGATGGGACAACTTTTGAGAACTTCCCCCGGACTTTCTATATGATAAAGGTGGAAGGAAGCTTGGGAAGTCTGTCTGCCTGGCTTCGTCCTGGCTGGATGATTCCATTTCCCTCAGTGGGAGAGCCGAGCTCAGAGTGGGGGATAAGGTGGGGGAGAGGAGTCTCTGCTCACTCACCTCTTTCAACTCCTGCTCCATCTCATTTCTGTCTGCCTTGTACATTTCTAGGTTTCTTAGCTGAGCATAGACAACCTAAGAACAGAGGCGGAGGGATGTCAGTCATCCTCGGACATCCTGAGGACCGCCTCTGCCTTCGGCCTCCACCCTAGGAAGGGACGAGTGGGGCCGGGAGGACAGCAGGCGGGGTGGCACAGTGAAAGGCTTGGGCTCCAGGTTTCCAGATCAGAAGGGAAGGAATGGGGGGCTCGGGACAAGCTGTCCCCTTGGGGGTGGCATCATAGAACTTTGCTACACAGGAGAGGAAGGAAGACCGGAGGAAGGAACGCACAAACCAGTGCTGATGCTCTGTGTCTCTAGATGTTTGAGGCAAGCGCATCTCCTCTGATCTGTAATGGAGTCTCTACATCAACCTAGCACTTACGTGCAGCACACACTGTGCCCTGTGACAAGCGAAAACCCTCACTTCCCGCCCCCATGACTCCACAAAGAACCAATTCCCTGCATCAATTCTGCCCTGTCTCCACTGACTGGACCCTCCCCATGACAGGAGCAGCCAGCTTTCCTGCTTGGGAAGAGCCTCGATCTACTGGGCCATGTCTCCAGCAGTGGGGGAGGTCACGCTCCCTCCAAAACTGGAAACAGGCTTCTACTTCTCCCTTCATATCTGGCCTTCCTTTCACTCTGAGAAACAGAACACCCATCTTCCAGCTGGCATCTGGCCACCCAGAATCACAACTGTATTCCACAGCCTCCTTTTTAGCTTGATGTGACCACTGAAGTATAAATGGAAGTGGGTAGGTGTTCTCTTCACTGCTGGCTTAGACTCAGAGTTAAATTGTTGGAGCACCAGCAGCTGTCTTGGACCATGAGGTGACCTTGTGAACAGAAGTCACACACCAAGGAGCTCTATACCAGCTCTGAGTTTCCTGAACGTAAAAGAGAAATATGGGGTTTCCCTGGTGGTTCAACGGTAAAGAATCCGCCTGCCAAGGCAGGAGGCACAGGCTCCATTCCTGGGTCAGGAAGATCCCCTGGAGAAGGAAATGGCAATCCACTCCAAAATTCTTGCCTGGGAAATGCCATGAACAGAAACTTGGCGGGCTACATGGGGTCACAAACAGTCAGACATGACTGAGCGACTAAGAACAACAAAAACAAAAGAGAAATACACTTAGGCCTTGTTTAAGTCAGCTATTTGGGGGTTTTATGTTATTTGAAGACAAACCTAATTCTAATTAATGCAAAGCTCCTTCACATCCACCCTGCCCCCAGGTCTCAAGGTCTAGTATAGGTGGTGGAGGTGAGGAAGGGACTCCTGCTTCGGCCTCAAGTCAGGCTGCTTCCTCCAACCTCACGTTAGCGGGGAGCTGACCTTTTGGAGTCATCAGGCCCGACAGGAACACTTAAAGCCCCACTTGGCTGTTCCCGATTAAAATCTAGAAATTCAGAGAAGCCGGGACCCTCTAACTTCCACTGCCAGAAGGGCTTGGGCGTTGTCCGTCTTCTTGACCGCTGTATAGCGGGGCCCTGGAAGGGCGCCTGGTACCGAGTGAAGGCTCAGTAACGTGGGCCAAATGACACAGGGGTGATGGGGTGCACGGGGCTGACTAAGGTCCTTCCCAGAATTCACGCCTTCCCAGA
Source organism: Muntiacus reevesi (assembly GCF_963930625.1). Lineage (NCBI taxonomy): Eukaryota > Metazoa > Chordata > Mammalia > Artiodactyla > Cervidae > Muntiacus > Muntiacus reevesi. The sequence continues at coordinate 183,021,425 of NC_089250.1, read as the reverse complement.
ACCTGTGAACATGGCCTTATTTGAAAATGGCTCTTCGCAGGTGTAATCAGTTAAGATGTGGTCACACTGGATTAGGGCGGAACACATGGATGAGGAGGCCACATGAAGACACAAAGCACACACAGAGAAGAAAGTCACGTGACAACAGAGGCAGAGACTCAGAGCGATGCATCTACAAGCCAAGAACACCTGGAGCTGCTAGAAGCTGGGAGAGGCCAGGAACGATCCCCCCGAAGCCTTCAGACAGCGTGAGGGCCCGCCAGCACCTTGATTCAGGGCTTTCAGCCTCCAAGAATTGGGAAGAGTACATGTCTCTAGTTTTAAGTCACATGGTGTGTGGTTACCTGTTCCAGCAGCCACAGAAATGCCCAGTAAGTGGCAGAATCGGGATTGAAACCCCGGTGTATCTAACCACAATGGCAGGCCGCCTCCCAACCAGCTGGTTACTCTGCCTGAATCTGTTTCCTCCTCGTTCAAATGGCATTAATATCACTCCTGCGGTGAGGAAGCCGAGGGAACTAGAAATGGCATCTTCCTAGAAGAGTTAGCATTCGATATTACGTCAGCTCTTGTATCAGTCCTCTCCTGCACCAAACCAGAGCCCTGGATATTGCTGTTTGTTCCAAGAACGGCTCTGGATGTATAACTGATTCACTTGGCTGTACAGCAGAAACTAACACAATATTATAAATCAACTATACTCCAACAGGAATTTTTAAAAAAGAAAATAAAAAGAATGGTTTTGGGGATTCCCCTGTTGGTCCCGTGGTGAAGACTTCACCTTCCAACGCAGGGGAGTGTGGTTTGATTCCTGGTTGGGGAGCTAATGGTCCCATATGTTTTTTGGCCAAAAACACCACAACATAAAACAAGCAATACTGCAACAAATTCAATAAAGACTTTTAAAATGGTCCACATCAAAAAAGAAAAAAAAAAAAAGAGGTCCTGGAATGCGGCCTGTAGCTTATAAAAGATACCTGCCCATTTGCAAAGGGCAAATAGTGTTCTCACATTTCCACACTGAGTCAGTAAGAAAGACTTCTGTCCTCATTCATTTTCCTGCTGCGTTCTTTGTGAGAAACACTCCAAAAGAAGCAGTCTGAGGCGATGGAAATGCTTCCATCGGGATGGTGCTGACATGGCTGTACAAAGAGGCAAAAATAAGTTGAGTGTCTATGCTTCAAGCCTGGGCATTTTACTGTGTGTAAATCATGCTTCGATTAAAGACAAACAAATGCTATCATTCCCCCATGAGAAATACAGAAGGGCCGGAGTGTTGGCCCTCTTCTTGACTGCTGTATCTCGGGGCCCTGGAAGGGCGCCTGGTGCGGAGTGAAGGCTCAGTCACGTGGGCCGAATGATGCAGGGGTGATGGGGGCTTCTCGTGCCACCTATTACGTACAGAAGGTTTTCCTTCAGCTTTCCAGGTAGAAGGCCGTGTCGGCGGCGTTTCTTCACTAGCCCCCTGCTATAACAGAACGGGGTGGGTGTCTGCCTCCCTCTTCCCTCTGCTGGAAGGGCTCCATGGGGCTGCTGCTGATTCGCAGCCCGTGTTCATTTAAGAACTATTTGATGAAGTGTGCTGTATACAAAGCCCCGCTCCAGATCCTTCCAGGGTCCACTTTTAGAAGCAATTAGCTCTTGCTGGCATGAGGGGCAGGAAGGAAGTCCAGACAAAGGCTGACTTGGTCCATTCAGCCTGTTGGGCCAAACTCCTCTTGAGCTTCTCTCAACGAGGGACCACTGATGGCTTTCTGGAGGCAGATCCTGTGCCCTCCTCCTCCTCCCCCAAGCTGAGTGGGACGTGGTGCTGGACCCACATCAGACGTGCCAGATGAATTGGCCCGTTCTCCGACCAGGAAGGGCTCCAGTAGGTCCCTAGGACATGGCATCCCAGCCTCTCTGAAAAGCAGTAGCTAAACAAGAGCCGGGGCTGGCAGGAGATGGTGCACTTCCTGATCCTGGTACTTGCAAGAGTCTCAGCCCAAGACTGTGTATCCTATGCCCACACACAGCCCGGGCGCTCCCTTCCTCCCCGCTCGGGCTGGGCATCGGCTCGCCTTTGATAAGCTTTCCTCCCGTCCAACTTGCCCTGTGCACACTGGCCTGGTCACTCCATGTGATGACCTTGACAGGGGAGCTCTGCCCTCCCCTCTTGCTCCCCATATCCTAGTGCGTCCCACCAATAGCCCCTGACTTGGAATCCAAAGCCTCCATGGGAACCACCTCAGGTGGTTCTGCTTGGGATTTTGTCTCATTACACCCCGGGGGAAAAGGTCACCTCCCCACTGGGAAGGACTGTGATCTTTTCTCTGAAGATCTGGGATGCCTCCGGGACAAGACTCAGACCGGAATGGTACCGAGGACCATCAGGCTGGGGTGGTCAGGGCAGCCCAGCCAGCCCACAGGAGGAAAAGTCTGGCGAGTGACCCCTGGGAGGTGCTTTTCAGGGTCCTCACATTTCTCATGTCAGATGCCGCTGTTCCATCCAGTCGTTGTGGCATGAGAGCTCAGACGAAAAGCCAGTTTAGGGGAAAGGTTACAGACATGCACAGCTGGTGCCAGAAGTTCTCTTATTCATTCACTGATTAGTTCAGCCCACTGAGCCTTCACTCGGCGCCAGGTGGGTGACCCCAGTGGTGAACAAGACAGACCCTGTCCAGGTGCTCTGGTGTATGTGTGGGGGTGGGGTGGCGGGTTGGTTTGCTTTCTGTGGCTGTCTACTTCACACACAGTGAAATGCCAGCAGAGCGTCCCTGGTTCCTCTGCCTTCGGGGTATCTGTGAAACCTCTGGGAAGAGTCTCAATGTCCCGATGAGGAATCCTCCCCACTCTGGGCCTCCCAGACCTCCAGACCTTTAACTCATCCAGGCGAATCTGTAGCCTGTTCACTGCCCTGTCCAGCACGACATGATGGTCCTTTATCATCTCGATCTGGTGGCCCCAAACTCTCTCAAGTTCCTCCTCCTACAGAGGAGGAGACACAGACATCTGAGGCCTCTTCTCTTGAGGTCGCCACGGCCGGGAAGGGACTTGAAGAGGGTACTAGCCCGGGGTACCTGCCAGCCCACAGCCTCCTAAACCCTTGTTGGGGGAACCGTACAGCCGCCCACCCAGCCCCGCCCCAGCCAGAGCAGATCGGCCTCCTTTCGGCTACAGGACAGATGGTGCTTCTTCATCTGGAAGGGCAGGATCTGCCCTGGCTCTGGCCATGGACTCTGCTGTCACCTCAAGCCATCATCTTCTCAATGCCTTTTCTGCCCAGGACACTGACCTTCATCCTGGATTTCTGGAGGTTGCCAATCTTTTCTTGCAAGATGTCCACTGTTGACCCAAGCTTGGAAGAGGCTCCCATGTTAGCTGAAAGCAAAGGAGTGGGTGGCTGTCGGGGACAGGGATGGGGAAAGATGCTTCTAGAGCTCTATCTGCTTCTGCTATGAAGTATCTAAGATGATGTCTTCAAATAGAAGGAAGCTGTGAGCTTGGGGGCCTTTGAGGTCATTTAAAATTTTCTAGTGACATCTTTTAAAAGAAAAATCTAAAAATAAGCAGATGAAATTAATTTAAAAACTCTTTTTAACCCACTCTAATCCAAAATTGTACAGGAGGCAGTGATCAAGACCATCCCCAAGAAAAACAAATGCAAAAAGGCAAAATGATTGTCTGAGGAGACCTTACAAATAGCTGTGAAAAGAAGTGAAAGGCAAAGGAGAAAAGGAAAGATACACCCATTTAAATGCAGAGTTCCAAAGAATAGCAAGGAGAGATAAGAAAGCCTTCCTCAATGACCAATGCAAAGAAATAGAGGAAAACAATACAATGGGAAAGACTAGAGATCTGTAAATTAGAGAAAATTAGAAATACCAAGAAAATTAGAGATACCAAGGGAACATTTCATGCAAAGATGGACACAATAAAGGACAGAAATGGTATGGACCTAAAAGAAGCAGAAGATATTGAGAAGAGGTGGCAAGAATACACAGAAGAACTATACAAAAAAGATCTTCATGACCCAGATAATCACGATGGTGTGATCACTCACCTAGAGCCAGACATCCTGGAATGCGAAGTCAAGAGGGCCTTAGGAGCATCACTACAAACAAAGCTAGTGGAGGTGATGGAATTCCAGTTGAGCTATTTCAAATCCTGAAAGATGATGCTTTGAAAGTGCTGCGCTCAATATGCCAGCAAATTTGGAAAACTCAGCAGTGGCCACAGGACTGGAAAAGGTCAGTTTTCATTCCAATCCCAAAGAAAGGAAATGCCAAAGAATGCTCAAGCTATTGCACAATTGCATTCATCTTACACGCTAGCAAAGTAATGCTCAAAATTCTCCAAGCCAGGCTTCAAGAGTACGTGAACCGCGAACTTCCAGATGTTCAAGCTAGGTTTAGAAAAGGCAGGGGAACCAGAGATCAAACTGCCAACATCCGTTGGATCATTGAAAAATCGAGAGAGTTCCAGAAAAAACATCTACTTCTGCTTTACTGACTATGCCAAAGCCTTTGACTGTGTGGATCACAACAAACTGTGGAAAATTCTTAAAAAGATGGGAATACCAGACCACCTGACCTGCCTCCTGAGAAATCTGTATGCAGGTCAAGGAGCAACAGTTAGAACCAGACATGGAACAACAAACTGGTTCAAAATTGGGAAAGGAGTATATCAAGGCTGTATATTGTCACTCTGCTTATTTAACTTATATGCAGAGTACATCATGAGAAATGCTGGGCTGGATGAAGCACAAGCTGGAATCAAGGTTGCTGGGAGAAATATCAATAACCTCAGATATGCAGATGACACCACACTTATGATGGAGGGTGAAGAGGAACTAAAGAGCCTCTTGATGAAAATGAAAGAGGAGAGTGAAAAAGTTGGCTTCAAACCCAACATTCAGAAAACTAAGATCATGGCATCCAATCCCATCACTTCATGGCAAATAGATGGGGAAACAGTGGAAACAGTGATAGACTTTATTTTTGGGGGCTCCGAAATCACTGCAGATGGTGACTGGAGCCATGAAATTAAAAGACACTTGCTCCTTGGAAGAAAAGTTATGACCAATCTAGACAGCATATTAAAAAGCAGAGACATTACTTTGCCAACAAAGGTCTGTCTAGTCAAAGCTTTGGTTTTTCCAGTAGTTATGTATGGATGTGAGAGTTGGACTATAAAGAAAGCTAAGCGCTGAAGAATTGATGCTTCTGAGTTGTGGTGTTGGAGAAGACTCTTGAGAGTCCCTTGGACTGCAAGGAGATCCAACCAGTCCATCCTAAAGGAAATAAATGCTGAATATTCATTGGAAGGATTGATGCTGAAGCTGAAGCTCCAATACTTTGGCCACCTGATTTGAAGAACTGACTCATTTGAAAAGACCCTGATGCTGGGAAAGATTGAAGGCAGGAGGAAAAGGGGACGACAGAGGATGAGATGGTTGGATGACATCATCGACTCGATGGACATGAGTTTGAGTAAGCTCCGGGAGTTTATAATAGACAGGGAAGCCTAGTGTGCTGCAGTCCATGGGGTCACAAAGAGTCGGACACGACTGAGCAACTGAACTGAACTAAATCCAAAATAGTATCATTTTGGGAATTCCCTGGCAGTCCAGTGGTTAGGATTCCATGCATTCATTGCTGAGGGCATGGGTTCAATCCCTGGATGGGGAATGAAGGTCCCAGGAGCCGTAGCGCAAAAAAAAAAAAGCATCATTTTAACATGTGATCAACAAAATGATTAACAATAATTTCACATTCCTATTTTCATAGTAAGCCCTCAACATCCAATGTGCACTTTTAGATTTTTTTTTTAATGTGGATCATTTTAAAGTCTTCATTGAATTTCATACAATGTTGCTTCTGTATTATGTTTTTGTTTTTTTGGTCACGAGGTATGTGGGATCTTAGCTTCCTGACCAGGGATCAAACCCGTGCCCCCTGTATTGGAAGGCCAAGTCTTAACCACTGGACCACAGGGAAGTCCCTGGTGTGCACTTTGATTTGGACCACATGAGAACTTGAACTTGCCCCATTTCAGATATTTGACAGTCTTGTGGTATCCTACTAGACAGCTCAGGCCTAGGGAAACCTCTCTGGAATTTATTGCCCTTCCAGAAATGGTCCTGAGAAAAACTATGGAGTGTTTACTTGTGGGAGTTCATGAAATGTATTATCCCACAACAAGATGCAAAGACAGGTTTAACAAAAAAGGAGTGGGGTGACAAAAAGTACCCTATATCCAGTTTCAGAGGAGAGGCCAAAACGTGATGTTCAGGGCATAGCTAGGAGGGTATGAGAAACTGCAGCCAAGACACATTTACAAGCTATCTTTAGTTTTCTTAACAAAAGTGGCAGCTGGTCAGAAGTAGAGTTTGGGCTACTACGACTTTATGGTTTTTTTTTTTACTTTATGTTTTATATTTAAATTCATGACTGTCATAACCTGAGCTGTGCCCTAGGATTCAGAAATTGACATGGATCTTTTTGGCTGCTCAAAGTTCTACTTTTTCAAGATCCGTGGGACCGCACCTGCCCATCAAGGGTGGTGCCACATATGGATTCGACTTGGGCTAATTCAACTATTACACTTGGCAAAGAGCACAAAAGCAAGATAATGATTCAAAGAGGAGAGGACAGTGGATCTCAAAGTGGGTTCCCTGGGTCACCAGCAGCATAAGCAGCATCCCCTGGAATGGGTTATAAAGAGAAAGTCCAGGGTCCTACCCAGATCAACAAGCCAGATCTGGGGCTGGGCCCAGCAGTCTGTGACTTACCAAGACACCCAGGGATGCTGAGGCAAGCTTACAGTTCAGAACTTCTAGGGTAGGCCACTCCCTACCCTCCATTTCCCACAGTGAACATATGCTCAAAGTGGGCATGAACTGGGAGCATAAGTTTATTGGTCCTGTGTGTTCAGTCCTGTCCAACTCTTCACAGCCCCATGGCCTATAGCCCACCAGGCTTTTCTGTCCAGGGGGATTCTCCAGGTAAGAATACTGGAGTGGGTTGCCATTTCCTATTCCAAAGGATCTTCCTGACCCAGGGATGGAACCTGTGTCTCTTGCGCCTCCTGTATTGGCAAGCGGGTTCTTTACCACCAGTACCACCTAGGAAGCCCCCTATTGGTCCTACTGCCCCCTAGAACATGACTGTGGCCTTTAAGGAAATATATGTCTGCTCAGCTATTTTTCCTAATCCCAAGTTGACCACATCATCTGGGGTCTGTTCAGTGCTACTAACTGGTTGATCTGAACTTATCAAAACACTGTACAGCAGTACTGTTTTATGGACAATTTAAAGGGAATTTCCAAGAGTAATTCTGACTTGTGCTTTTCCCCCTTAAGCACCAACTTTAGACTGTAACCAGCCCTCTCCCTTAAGATAAGACCTCACTGTACATTCATTGTAAGAAAATAGACTAGTAAGAGGTTAATGCTTAAACCAAAGGAATGAATGGCTAATGGTGGTATTAGCCAAATGGTTACATTTTGTTGGGTAGCTAAATGGAGAGGAGGGACTTCTCAAAGGCCACAGGGAGGGCCTGAGCCCTCGTTACCCTTCCAGGAGTCAGGTCGGGCCTACCTAGATAAGTCATACGCTGCTGCAGGTTAGATGACAGCTGGGCAAACTCTTCTTTCAGGGTGTCGTGTCTAACGGGCATCTGGGCTATGTGGCTCATGGAATACCTGACAGCCTTCTTCTTGTCTTCGGGGGTCGTGGCATGTTTGGCAGCCAGCATGGCCTGGGACAGGGCCGTGTCGGGAGGGACAACGACAGAAGAGTATGCAGGAGAAAGCAAGTCCTCATGCTCCACCTCCAGCAAGTCTTCCATCTTGTCCCCAGGGAAGGCCCCATGCGAGGGCCCCGCACCCAGAAACTCTGCAAGGACCCCTAAGGGCCCGGCTGAGGCTGCGGCTGTTGCTACAGTGGCCAGTTTGGTGGCGGGGGCGTCCTTGATTAGCTTGGCAGCGGCCTTGGCTGCCCGGGCCGCCGATGCGGCCACATCAGAGGTGTAGGAGGCAGCGGCCGCGGCCGTGAGGGCAGCGCTGGGTTTCATCTGCTGAACGGCAGACCGGAATCCCTTAGGGAGGCCTCCTGTGGGGACCTCAGCTCTCAGGGCTCTGTCCCGAGGGCCTCCCCTTTCCATGGAGGAGTATTCCTCCATTTCTGAGAGAGCTGAGAGCTTGGACATGTCTCCCTGGCGGTACATGGACCGCTGCAAACGAGGCCAAGCTGAGCCCAGCTCCATGGCTGGGGGTGGAGCCCTGAGGCCCCGGAACCTGGCAGGCGGGAAGCCCATTGGGCCTAGGCCAGGCTGGAAGCCCCAGAAAGGCCAAGGGCTGGTCCCGGGAAAGCCTCTGGGAGGAGGCCAGCCTTGCGGTGGTACAGTCCAGGATCCTGATGGTGTGGGTTGAAGGCCTGGGGCAGGTTCCAGTTCAGGGGCAGGCCCGGGTCCGAACGCAGGCCCAAGTTCGGATGAAGGCCCACGTCCAGGTGCAGGCCCAGGTCCCAACGCAGGCCCAGGCCCAGGAGCAGGCCCGGGTTCGAACTCAGGCCCAGCTTCGGATGAAGGCCCAGGTCCAGGTGCAGGCCTGGGTCCAAACGCAGGCCCAGGCCCAGGCCCAGGTCCAGGCACAGGCCTGGGTCCCAACACAGACCCAGGCCCAGGCCCAGGCTCTAGCACTTGGGGCTGGTCTGGCCCCTCAGCCCCAAGGAGCAGAGCTGCTTGGGCAGACTCCTCCTCCAGCATCTGCCCTGGCACCTGGTACTGCCAGATGGTCTCCAGGAACCTGGGGTGCTGGATGGCCTCTGAGAAGTGGCTGAGACCCCCTCCTCCGTGGTCCTCGGCTGTCTGAGCAACGGTGGTCTCCGAGGTGAGCTCTGAGATCCGCCACAGGTCGGAGTCTCCCAGCAGTTGTGGAGCAGCTCCCTGTGGGATGTGGGGCTGGGCTGGTGGGGCTGCTCCAGACCAGCTCATGGTCACCCTGTCACCCGTCCCTCCCCGACCCTGGTCCCCCTCCACCACGTCCTTCACTTACCGGGATGAACATGGCCTCGTGGAGACTGCTCCAGAGCACCAGGTCCTCAGGTTTGGGGATGGCGGTCACCTTGCTCTGGAGAGAAGTCTGCGGGTGGGATGGGGAAGGAGGTGGGGAACAAGGGTTGTGAACCCAGAGGGTGCGGTGCTCTCAGTGGCTTCCTCCTCCACAGCTGCCCTCCACACTTGCAAATAGAGGGGCCTTTCCAGACTGTTCTCCTCCTCCCCCCTCCCCACCGCCGTGCATCCCTGGGCCTGGAGGGCGTGGATCTGGGGTGGGAGGATGGGGCCGGGCCCTCACCACTTCCCGCTGCAGCACACTCATCTTCCGTTTCTGCCCTCTCAAATCTTCTGAGAAGGCGTCTATTCTTTGTGGACTGATCTGTCAAATGAGCCAAGCCTGTGAGCCAGAGTGTACAGGGTCTGGTCCCGGCCCAGTTTCTCCCCCAGTGCATTCTTGCATTCTCCCCAAATGCAAGACCTTAGACTGAGAAACCGAGAGGGAAGAACAGTTTCCAAAACAAGTGCTTCCCATGGAGTGGGAAAGGGTTCCTTGGGCAAATAAGTTTGGGAAATGCTAGGCTTAAAAATCATGTAAGGGGTTTCTGTACTGTAGGACATTGTGGAGCCTTCAGTGGACCAAAGTACATTAAGAATCTCCAAGGGAAAAAAAAGTCTCCAAGAAGCAGGTTGAGAAGGCATTGTTGCCAAACAGATTTGACCAAGGATCCTATTTAGCGTTTCATAATACAGTTTCCTGATGGTCCCCTTGCTGCTACAGAGGGGAGCTACCCAGCCCAAGAATGAAGTTCTCAGAGTTGCCATGATGACCAAATGTGTACACTGACCTGTACATTAGGGATGATAAGGTAAATAATGTTATCTGGGGGCAAGTTGTAAAACCTCAGCCAAAAAACTAGCTGGAGGGTGTGGAGGCCTAGCTTTTGAGCCCAGATCTGACTCACCAGCTGTGACCTTACATTTCAGGGATTCTATATCCTTTCACATCATGCAATGTCTGGGGTGATATCCTTATGGCTACAGAAGGAGCTAGAATATATGCCTATGCTAGGTTTACTCTACTTTTCAGTGTGAACAAACTTTTCCAGACAAATAATAAGTATTCTCTTTCTGCTAAGTTGATGGACTTTAAGTCTGGAGCTGCCAGAACTTGAGAAGTACCTACCTGAGAACAAACCCAACCCAGAGGGAAGTACCACTGAAGGAGAAACTTTGACGTGGTATGAGAACCTTGATCCAGCTGTACCTGACAGCATTCCTGACATTTTTAGTAAATGAAACAATAAATTATTTTGCCTAAGGCAGAATGAACTAGGTTTTTGTCACTCAGAAATGTCTTTTCACAGTAGGGTAAGGATCGTGGTGGAAACTGCAGAGAGTTCAGTGGGATGGGCCAAGTGGCTGGGCCATGTCAGTCCCCTTCTCTTGCCCCCATGGCTATATTCTTTGACTAAGAACAGGCTTCTTGAGTTTATCTGGTCATCCCAACCACCAGAGGTCCAAGCAGCATGACCACTGTGAGGGATGCTGGGGAGGGTCTACCTTCTCAAACACGTCTTTCAGCATGGCCACCTCCTTCCTGAGGGTTTCAACGGAGACCTTCAGTGCATAAATGTCCGTGAGCAAATCCTGCAGGGTTCTTATGGACTGAAGACGGGAAGAGGAAAGGAAAATGTGAAGTTGAGTGTAGTTAGCGGAAAAGACAAGTTAAATGTGGAAGCTCTCTGGTGGTGGTCATGGTTCTAGAAGTCTTCTTGGCTCTTCCAAGGCCTAGGCTGAAACATATCCAGAGGTCATAAAATGACACTGAAGTTAATCTTGCTCTGAGCTCTCAGGGGCCCTAAGTGGGAAGGGGGCAGCCCTGGGTTTGAATGTGTTCAGTAAGCAGGAGTCATTCATCATGAAGCATCACATGCCCTTTAATGAGAACCATTGGAGGATCAACAAAGCAGTTACTGGATTTACATTTTTAAAGGGTTCTTATGGCTGCATGTGTAGATTGACCCTGGGAGGGTAAAGGGAAAAGCCAGATGAGGAGGGAGGAAACTTCAAAGCAAGAGCTGATGGGTGCAGTACTAATCTTATAGCTCAGCTCTACCAATGACTGGGGCTGTTACAGCATTTTCCTAGATTTTGAAGTCCTCAATCATTAAACGGAGAAGGCAATGGCAACCCACTCCAGTACTCTTGCCTGGAAAATCCCATGGATGGAGGACCCTGGTAGGCTGCAGTCCATGGGGTTGCTAAGAGTCGGACACGACTAAGGCGACCTCACTTTCACTTTTCAGTTTCATGTACTGGAGAAGGAAATGGCAACCCACTCCAGTGTTCTTGCCTGGAGAATCCCAGGGACGGGGGAACCTGGTGGGCTGCCATCTATGGGGTCACACAGAGTCGGACATGACTGCAGCGACTTAGCAGCAGCAGCAGCAATCATTAAATGGGTATGAAAAAATGTGATAATGTACATAGAGGGTATAGTGCATAGTTAGGCATTCAGATAACAAAAATAACAAACAGTGAAATGGCAGAAGTCCTTCTTATCGGTGGTGGTAGTGGTGGTGGTCTAGTTGTTAAGTCATGTCTGATTCTTGTGACCCCATGGACTATATAACCTGTCAGGCTCCTCTGTCCATGGGTAATTACATTAAATGTAAATGTAAACATTAAAAGGCACAGATTGGCAGAATAGATAAGCAAATATGATCCAACCTCATACCATCTAAAAGATTCACATTTTATTATCTATTTATTAATTTTAGGCTGTGTTGTGCAGCATGTGGGATCTCAGTTCTCCAACTAGGGATCATCTAGTTGTGGTGTGCAGGATCCTTAGTTGTGCCATGTGGGATCTAGTTCCCTGACCAGAGATTGAACCTGGGCGAGGTAGGGTAGTGCATTGGGAATGCAGAGTCTCAGCCACTGGACATCAGCGAAGTCCTAAGATATAACAATTATAAACGTATATACACCTAGTAGTGAAGCCCTAAAAATATATGTGGCAAAATCTGAGAGAATGGAAAGGAGAAATAGTTGAGAACTTCAATATCCCATTTTCAATAATGGATAAAACAGCTAGACAGAAGATCATCAAGGAAACAGGAGATTTGAACATCACTATAGACCAAATGTATATAACAGATATCTACAGGATACTCCACTCAACAGCGGCAGAATACACACAGGACATTCTACAGGATAGCCTATACTAAGGCCATAAAACAAAACTCAATAAATTTAAAAAGGATTGAAGTCACACAAAATGTATGACTTTTGTATAACAAAAATATATAACAAAGGAATTAGAGATCAGTAGCATCTGATTTGGAATTTGAAAGTTCACAAATATATGGAAAATAAACAGCCCTGTCCTAACTAAACAATGGGTCAAAGAAGAAATTGCAAAGGAAATAAGAAACGCTTTGAGATGAATTAAAATGAAAATACTATGACTTACCTAGAGATCCAGGTGTTAAGACTCCCTGCTCCCAACGCAGCAGGCCTAGGTTTGGTCTCTGGTCTTGGAACTAGAGCCCACATGCTGCAACTATGAATCTGCACGCCACAACTAAAGATCCTGAGTGCAGCAACTAAGACCCAGTGAAAGTGAAAGTGAAGTCGTGTCCGACTCTGTGCAACCCCGTGGACTGTAGCCCACCAGGCTCCTCCATCCATGGGATTTTCCAGGCAAGAATACTGGAGTGGGTTGCCATTTCCTTCTCCAGGGGATCTTCCCGATACAGGGATCGAACCCCGGTCTCCCACATTGCAGGCAGACGCTTAACCCTCTGAGCCACCAGGGAAGCCCCAAGACCCAGTACAGCCAAATAAATAAATAAGTAAATAAATAAATAAATAAATAACTTTTTAAAAAATAAATAAAATGAAAACACAAACACACCAAAACTTATGGGATGTAGCTAAAACAGTGTTTAAAGAGAAATTTTAACTGGAAGTGACTATATTAACAAAGAAGAAAGATCTCAAATCAACAGTCTAGCCATTAACCTTAAGATACTGGGGAAAGTAGATCAAAATAAACCTAAAGGGGGTAGGAAAAATAAAATGATAAAGATTGGAGTGGAAATTAATGAAAGAGAAAATGAAGAATAACACAGGAAATCAATGAAACTAAAAGCTGGTTCTTTGAAAAGGTCAACAATAAACCTTTTGCTAGATTGACCAAGAGAAAAAGAGAAGATTCCAATTACTAGAATGAGAAATGAAATAGGGAACATTGCTATTGACCCTACAGAAATAGAAAGAATTATAAAGGAATACTATGAACAGTTGTATGCCAAGAGATTAGAAAAGTTGGATAAAATGGACAAATTCCTAGAAAGACATAAACTTCCAAAGCTGACTCAAGAAAAAAATAGATAATCTGAATAGACCTAAAACAAGTAAAAGGATTGAATTATCAAAACAAAAGCAACACATGAAAAAAGGCCAAGCCCTGGTGGCTCCACCGATGACTTTTATCAAACCTTTAAAGGAGAATTAATACCAACTCTTAACACATTATTGACTAGAGACGTATTAACACTACCGGTGTTAGTTTCTGCAAAAATCCCTGGATCAGTAATGTGTTAACAAACTTTCCCAGGGACTTCCCTGGTGGTCCAGTGGTTAAGAATCCACCTGCCAATGGAGGGCATGCAGGTTTGATCCCTGGTCCAGGAAGACCCCACATGCCACAGAGCAACAAAGCCCATGCGCCACAACTATTATGGGCCACACGCCACAACTAGTGAAGACCACTCGCCTAGAGCCCGTGCTCAGCAACAAGAGAAGCCACTGCAATGAGAAGCCCACACACCACAACGAAGAGTAGCCCCCCACTCACTGCAACTAGAGATAGTCTGTGCACAGCAATGAAGATGTAGTGCAGCCAAAAATGAATAAGTAAATAATAGATCTGGTAAGAAAAAAAACAACCCCAGACTTTTCCAAAAACAGAGGAATTCCAAAGTTATTCTATGAGGCCAGTATTGCACTGATAAAAATCAAAGACACCACAGGAAAACTACAATATGGATGCAAAACTCCTCAACAAAATGCTAGCAACTGACCCCATAAACATATAAGACAAATAATCCAATTAAAAATGGGCAAAGATCTGAACAGACATTTCTCCAACTATGATATACAAATGACCAATAAGCACAAGAAAAGATGTTCAACATCATTAGTGATAGTCGCTCAGTTGTGTCTGACTCTTTGCAACCCCATGGACTGCAGCCCATACAATTGATAAATACAATTATTTAGCAAAAAAAAAAAAAAAATTACTGATACATGCTATAGATAAACCTAAAGATATTATAGTAAGTGAGGAATGGGGCTCAAGGAGGCACAGGAATGGAAAATGACAGCTAATGGTTTAAGTGGGTTCTTTCCGGGTTGTTGGAAATGTCCCAAAACTGACTGTGAAAGTTGCACGTGTGAGTATACTAAAATCACTGCATTGTACGTGTGCATATGCTAAGTCGTTTCAGTCATGTCTGACTCTTTGAGACCCCATGGACTATAGCCCACTGGGCTCCCCTGTCCACGGGGTTCTCCAGGCAAGAATACTGGAGTGAGTTGCCATGCCCTCCTCCAGGGGATCTTCCCAACCCAGGGACTGAACCCATGTCTCTTGTGTCTCCTGCACTGGCTGGCAGGTTCCTTACATCAAGCACCACCTAGGAAGCCCACTGCATTGTACACTTCCTTTTAAACTGAGGTATAAGGACTTCCTTCCCTGGCAGTCCCGTGCTCAAGGCCTCGCCTTCCAGTGCAGTGGGTGCAGGTCTGATCTCTGTCCTGGGAGCTAAGACCCACCTGCCTCGCAGCCAAAAAACCAAAACATGAAACTGAAGCAGTTTGCTAACAACTTCAGTAAGGACTTTAAAAATGGTTAAAAAAAAAACAAACTTAAATAAATTGAGTATAATTGGTATATAACATTGCCATACACTTTAAATGGATGAACTCTCTGTTATGTGGAATATATCTCAATAAAGCTTTAAAAATTAGCATTTTTGTTTTACCTGGGGGAAACTGTCAACACTGTCTATTGGATAGTATTCATGAGTTATTGTTAATTTTGCTGGGAGTGATATGGTATGAAGAGACCGGTTTTCCAAGGCCTTATCTGCTGTAGGAGGAAAAACGCTTTTCAGAGAAATCTACAAGGACCAGGTCCCCCATCTATGTAGGACTCCTCCCCCTCCCCCTGTCTCTCCAGGTGCAACCGGGGCACCAAGTTACCTGAGCAAGTATCAAACTCCCTCCCATGGGGAAGTGCAGGGCAAACCCAGAAAAGACGGCCTGGCTGCCCTGCGGGCAAGGGCTGCACCAGAGAGAAGGAAGACTTCTCAAGAGGCGCTGTCTCAAAGGCTCAGCGGTAAAGAATCCACCTGCAATGCAGGAGACTCAGGAGACGTGGGTTCGTTTCTTGCATTGGGAAGATCCCCTAGAGGAAGGCATGGCAACCCACTCCAGTATCCTTGCCTGGAGACTCCCAGGGACAGAGGAGCCTGGCGGGCTACAGTTCTTAGTGTCACAAAGAGTTGGAAATGACTGAAGCAACTTAGCATGCACAGTGGGACCCATGAGTGTATTTATGGAAACAGGGTGAGCCCGAACAATCTTAATATTAAACAACAAACAATGGCCCCTCATTTTCCCCTGTGAGGCTGGTGGCCAGCCAGCAGGAGTTATCATCACAGATGAGATAACCGAGGCCTCAAGGAGACAGGCAGGGGCTTCTAAACAACTTTCTAAAGCTCCTGGTCAGGGCTGCCTGGGAGGTGTGGGCGGGGCCTGGGAACCTGCGATTCTGGAAGACTCCCTGGTGCCGAAAGTCTGGGTTGGCACCTCCATGGAAGTCATGGAGACGATGCACAGTGAGCCAGGAGCCCATGCTTTCTAACTCAGCAGTTCTCAGTGGGGCAATCTGGCCCCCAGCGGGCATCTGGCCAAGTCTGGAGACATTTCTGGTTGTCATGACTTAGGGGTGCCCCTGTCCTCTGGTGGTTGGAGGCCAAGGATGCTGCGTAGTGTCCCTCAGTGCACGGGACAGTCTCCACCACAGAGAATCCTCTGGCCCCAGATGTCAACCATGCCGAGGGTTAGAAACTGCAATCTAAGCCTGCTTAGTGAGGCCCTGCTGTCCCTCCCCCGAGTCCCCAAACCCGGCAGTGTGCTGACCAGGGGCACCCACCCACATGCCATGCCTGTAGGCCCTCCCAAGCTGTCTCTCCAGGCATCCCCTCGGTGCCTGCCTTAGTCTCCAGGGCGCCATTCACCCTGTCTGGGATGGATGCTGGGGCTGGCAGGCTTGTCTTTCCCCATAAAGGGTGGCATTTGGTCTGCCAGACTGACTGATGCAGGCGGAGGTGGGGAGGATGGTGGGGGTAGCTTGCAGACTCTTAGTTAAGCAACCTGCACCGCCCTAGAACCCGCTACCATGGCAACCCTGACAATGGGTCACCGTGGCAACCCCAGCACCCTCAGCCAGGCTGGGACTTGGTGACATTCTGTAACAGTGGTGGGGATATTCCTAGGTGCACAAGCAGTCCTCTGAGGGCGGCGTGACCAGTTCCGAACCTCTCCACCAGTCCGCTGTGTGAGCTGGCTGAGACATTCTGGGTAATCGTGATTTCTAAAAGCCTTCATCCATCAAGGCAGGCTGCTCTGGAGGGGCTGACACCTCAGACACCATCCAGCTCCGAGGCCTGCGTAACCTGCCCTCAGTCACCCCTGCAGCCTGCTGTGTGTCTAGTAACAATTCTTATCTTAAGGTCTATCTGTCTGTGGTTAGTACAGTCACTCTGGCTCTCTTCGGGCTGTTACTTGTGTGCAATATCTTTTTCTACCCTTTTATTTTCAACCTGTTTGTCTTTGAATCAAAGTGTGTCTCTTGGAGACAGCATATGGGTTAGATGATGTGTTTTTTTCTTTCTTTCTTTTAACTGATTCTGCCAACCCCTGCTTTTTGCACATATGGTAAAACACACAAAACAATACTAAAGTGCACAACTGGGCGGCATTCGGCACATTCACAAGTGTGTACGACCATCACCACTGTTTAGTGTTCCAGAACATTTTCATCACCCCCAAAAGAAACCCCGTTCCCAACAGCACTCAACCCCCAGCCCCTGGCAACCGCCACTTTCTGTCACCACAGACTGGCCTATTCCGGGCAGACTGCCTGTGAACAGAGTCGTGCACGGTGTGGCCTTCTGTGCCCAGAGGCTCTCACTGAGCACGGGATTTACGGTTCACGCTGTGCCGCTTTGCCCCTCCTCTCATCAGGTCACCTTGGCCAGAACAGACAGCCAGCTTTGTGCTGAGCAGTTCCCACACTTTATCTTGCTTAATTGTTTTAACAATCTTGGAAGGAGGAAGCCACGGCCACCCCTCACCCCTTCCGGGTGATAAGTGGCGGGGCATCTCAGCGTCCACATTCCTATGCCTTCCGCTTGCCCACTTGGCACAGGCTGACACTGGTTCCCTGTTTTCTAACCCTGACCTCTCTGCACCTCCATTTCCTCATCTGTAAGCTCAGGATAATGATAGTACCTGCCTCTTAGAGTCAATAAGAAGATTGACAGAGGAATAGATGTAGCGCCCGGCTCACCTGGCACGCGGTGAGCTCTTATTCTCAAGCTCATTCCCCCGGGGGATGGGGCCAGTCAGGGAGCAAGGGCGAAAGGGAAGTGAGGAGAAGGGGCGTGAGCCCCAGCAGTCAGGCTGGTGGACTCTGGCCTGTGCTTCTCGTGGCCCAGCGACTCTGGGTTCTAGGAAGGGAGTTAGGTTTGTCTGTTTCTGACTTCTCTCCAAAACACTGGCACCGGGGCTCCCATCTTTCTCAGCTTAGATGTAAAGCCCAGTGGCCCCTGTGTGTGGATACCGTCTGGGATGCCTGCTACTCCAGGCAGTGGGAACAGGCCCCCAGGGGCTCTAATTCTTAGGCACCACCCTGCCTGTCTGGCCAGGAGTGGATGCCTGATCCCAGGTGTGCTGTCTCATTCTCTTACCCCAAAATTATAATCAGAAAACCTGGAGACTGGCAGCTGGAAGCTGAGACGGGTTTTTTTTTTTTTTTTTTTTTTTTTGAGACGGGTTAAAGTCATATTCAAGATGCAGGTCTGTGAAGGCTATCAGGCCCGCCCTATCAGGCCCGCCTACCTACTTCTTCCTTTTTTGCTGCTGCTGCTGAGAAACCCCTGTGTCCTTCAAATAATACACTCCTTTGTTTAAAAAGAATCTCAACCCAAATGCCCATCAACAGGTGAGTGGTTAAACCCAATGTTGTCTGGCCCTACAACAGAATATTATTCAGCCATAAAAGGGGGTGAAGCACAGACCCAGGCTACAATGTGGGTGAACCTGGGACATCTGGTGCTCAGACAGAGAAGCCAGACACAAAAGGCCACATATTGTATGATTCCATTTATGCGAAATGCCCAGACTTGGTAAATCTTTAGAGCCAGAGAGCAGATAGGTCTTGTCGGGGGGGTGGGGTGGGGAGTGACAAGGACACAGGGTTCCTTTTGGAGCCACGGAAACGCTTTAGAAGGGGACGGGGTGGTGCTCGTATTACATTATCAATGAGCCAAAATGCCACGCAGTTGTTCACTATGTGCTATGCGACTTGCACCTCAATTTAAAAAAGAAGAGTGTTGGGGAGTTCCCTGGTGGTCCAGGGGCTAAGACTCTGTGCTCTCTATGCAGGGGGCCCAGGTCCCATCCCTGGGTCAGGGGACTAGATCCCACATGCCGTAACCAAGACCCGAGCTGCCAAACAAATATAAAAATATTTTTTAAAATAAAAATAAATGTAAACACAAGAGTGTTAACCTAAGACATCCTGAAATGATCCCTCCGTGTGACAGATGTCCTCTGGTGCCCCCACAAATCCATCCTCCGCCCCCGCTCAGTGCCCCCAGAAGCTGACCCGCAGGTACTGTGCCCTCCACACCTCGGGGTGCTCTGACTTCTGGCCCTACTGTGTGACCAATGGGAGGAAGGGAGGAGAGAGGAGCCAGGGTATTTATTCCCCAGGATCCAACTCTTCCCCAAGGCTACAGCTCCGGATGGATAACTGTGTGGGGGGTGGGAGGCAGGCGAGCGAGTGGTCCAAGGTGGGTCCTGAAACAGGAGGCCTCGGCTCGCCGCCTGCCCCACCGTCAGAGGCTCTGCACTCTCAGCCAACCATGAGCATTTCTGGCTGGCAAGTTTCCTTGCCTGGACGTCCTATGCTTCCCAGGGGGCTCAGATGGTAAAGAATCCGCCAGTGATTCAGAAGACCAGGGTTTGATCCTGGGTCGGGAAGACCCTCAGAGAAGGAAATGGCAACCCACTCCGGTATTCTTGCCTGGAGAATCCCATAGACAGAGGAGCCTGGGGGCTACAGTCCATGGGGTCGCAAAGAGTCAGATATGACTGAGCAACTAACACTTTCCGTTTCCTCACCTGCAGATCCTATAGGTCTTCGATTATTTTTTTTTCCCACTGAGGTGAGATTCACATAATATACCGTTTGAAAGCGTATTGTTCAGAGAATGCATTTAGGGCATTCACAATGCGGTGCAATCGCCAGCTCTTTGTGGTTCCAAAACCTCGTCATCACCCCCAAAAGGAAGCCCCGTAGCCACCAGGCAGTCCCTCCCACCCCCGCTCCCTCCAGCCGCTGGCAGCCGCTCATCTGCTCTCTGTCTCTGTGCATGCGCCCCCTCCGGACACTGTGGCCTTCTTTCCTCTACGCTGATGAGGGACGCCAGCCTGGCCACTCAGGTTGCTAAGTCAGGTTCCACCTGAGTCCAAAGCTGAATCCCTCCCCCTGTTTAAGGGAAGGGCCTCTCATCGGGGGTGGGGGGGGGGTAGGGGTGAACGCCGGGGCAGGAGAGTCAAGGGGAAGGGCCGTGTCTGGAGACTGGGCGGCTTACCTTGGCAACAGCCTCCTCGTTGCCCTCCACTTTCTTCCGGAGCCTGATCAGGTTCCACAGCTCCTGGGCGGGCTGCCTGGTGCCCTGGCTGCTCTCCAGCAGCTGGGCGGTGGACGGCACGTCCCTCAGGGCGGCCAGCTGGCTCTCCAGCATGTCCACGCGGCTCACCAGGTGGTCGAAGATGTTGCCGAGCCTCTTCAGGGGGCTGAGGGTGGGCTGGGCGTCCCCTTCCCGTGGCGGGAACGTGACTGACATAGAGGCTTGGAGGAAGTCCTCATCCCCTGAGAGATCCTTCTCGAGCTCCGCCATGTGGATGTGCTCCAGGATCCCATGGAGCAGGAAGTGCAGGGCCTTGAAGTTCACCACCCCACACTGCGGGATGGCGATGTTGACCAGCTCTGAGAACTTGAGTGAGAAGCTCATCTTGCCAGGGTCATGGGCTGGCCCTGGCCGGCCTTCTGGGCATGCGTGGGGACAAGCGGTGGCTTTCAGTGGACCCTCGGGTGGTACGGACAGGTCCTCAGGCTCCTGGGGGGCCTGCAAGTCACAGTGGTCAGGGAGAGAATGGCCTCTGCCCCAGTCGGAGCTCAGATCACTTTCCAGTTGCTAGGACACCAGAGAACGTGGGCATGTGGGTGAGCTTCTGAGAGCCTAGGGTGGGCAGGGTAGCTGCTCAGTTAGTCGCTGAGGAATGTTCTGACAGGCCCGTGGGCCATCTTTTATAAATACGCTGTGCGTGCTAAGTCGCTGGGGCGTCTCTCCAGTTGAGATGTGCAGGTTTCGGTAGTTGGGGCGGGTGGGCTTAGTTGCCCTTGTGGCATGTGGGATCTTGGTTCCCTGACCCGGGATGGAACCTGCGTCCCCTGCTTTAGGAGGCAGATTCTTAACCACTGGACCTCCAGGCAAGTCCCCAGGCTGACTTAATTCAAGTCTTTCAGTTATGTAAGAGCCGATGACCCCTTCTGGGAAGCAGGCAGGCGGGTGACAGAGAAGCACCTCACTCCTCGGAAGCTTCTAGAATCAGGACTCCTCCTCGGAGTTAGGAAACCCTAGGTTCCTGCTCTGGGAGCCCAACAAACTGAGTAAATGTCAGTTCAATAGCAGATACCAAAGTAAGGCCTGAATTTCTCCTTGTGTAACTGAAGAGAATTCATGTTGGAGCAGACACTTTTTGTAGCACCAGTGTAAATTTCACATACACCATCAGTCAAGTATGCAGCTCATGATGGGCCTCCAAAAAAAAAGGTCAATGGGGTCTCTAGGGAAGGACCAGCCTGACTCTGGGGTGGTTTTCATGGTCTGGGTTTGGCAATCAAGGTCTCTATCCTCAGGATCTGGTACCAGAATGAACAGCCCATTTTGTTTCTGACAACCAGTTGCATTGTGGTGTGTGATGTCTGCTGTCCAAAGCCTGAAGTGCAGTGTCTGCTCAGTGAGAGGACCAGACAGCTCACATGTACGAAAGCAGGAGGTCTAACCACACACAGTCCAGCTAATGACCTCCTTCCCAGCACGCTTCTCTCTAGGTACCGAGATGAGCATCCTGGGGTTGACGCCAGCCTCCCGTGGCTACAAGGGGGTGCAAAAGGGGAGAGGCAGCTTGGAGAGGGAACTGGCCCCACGGGGTGGGGCTCTGTTCACTCCCGTGACAGTAACTTCCCAGGAGCCCTGACTGACAAGGCTGCTGTGCCCCGTGATGGGCTCAAGATCTAACAAGACCAGTCCCGGTCGTGTCTGAACTTAGCCAAGAACTCAGTGTCATCCAAACTACAAACATGACCACGTGTAACAGCAGACTCCCCGGTCCCAACCCAAGGCGTGATGGGCTCTTCCCTCCTCCCTCTCTGGCAGGGGCCACATGCCCTTAAGCCAGGGGCCGCTCCACTGAACTTCTCCTCACAGGGCCGGCCACGCTCAGCCCACCGGACCCCCCATGCACCCACTGCATAAGCAGGCATGCAGGAGCTGCACGCTGGGGACTCCCGCTCCCAGGCCACCTCATCAGTCAAGAACTGACCCTTGAAGCCAGCAGCGTGCTGAGCCCATGACACCTGCAGCCTCAGATGGAGGTCCCGGTAACGGTGGGTTCAGCTGCCTCCGAGTGGCCACCACGGTATCTGGCTGGTACTTCTTCAGACCTGGACCTTCCTGCTCAGGGTGTAATACCCACCAGGCACGAGCCACCTCAGCAGCCCTGCTCAGCCATTGGTTGGTGCCGCAGTGGGCCCCTCCCCCGAGTAAGCTTCTCGACATTGAGCACTCGATATGGTCTACCAGCAACCATCAGTGGTCCTGCTCACCACTGGTTGGTGCCGCAGTGGGCCCCGCTCCCTCCCGTATACAACAGGAGCCGGATTTCCACTGAGGGAAGATGGTGTTTTTGAGACACCAGTCTGCCATCTTCTCAGTCTGCTACATGTGCTCATTCGCTCAGCTGTGTCCAACACTGCAACCCTAGGGGCTGTAGCCCATCAGGTTCCTCTGTCCATGGGATTCTCTAAGGCAAGAACACTGGAGTGGGTTGCCATGCCCTCCTCCAGCATCTTTGCAACCCAGGGATCAAACCCGTGTCTCTGATGTCTCCTGCACTGGCAGGCAGGTTCCATACCACTGGCACCACCTGGGAAGGCTCTCTGTCTGCTAGGTTTCCAATTTAAGTCACCATTCCTTGTTCCAACAACTCAGCTCCTGATTTACTGGCCTGTCGTGTGGTGAGCAGAAAGAGCTTGGGCTTAGTAACAACCACATGGCCCCTGTCCTGGCTGAGCCGAGTGACTGCCTCTTGACCAGTTAGACCATTAGACTGGCTTCGTTCCTCCAGCCTTCGAGATAAGACTGGTTAAAACACCAGTCACAGAACTCCCTGCTTCCCAAAAGCGCCAGCTCACCCCAACCACATGATAACACTCCCCACATTGCCCGACAAGGGCCGAGTTCCAGGACAAGTCCTTCTGCCTTAGCCTTTCTGTGAGATGCCCCAGGGGTCCCCACTATGAGGTGAGACCAAGATTTCTATTTAATTTGGCCATGTGTGCAGCTGATGGGATCTCAGTCCTCCAACCAGGGATTGAACCTGGGCCATGTCAGTGAAAGCACCGAATCCTAACCACTGGACCGCCAGGGAACTCCCCATAGACTAACAGTTCAGGTGCTACCTACCTTGACATCCTTGGTCTCATAGGCTCCTTGGTTTCCCCTGCTCTCATCAGACGTACTCCCACCCAGCAGGAAAGCACCCCCTCACCCTGCTAGATCCCCCTTGAGCCGGATCAGCTGCACTCCAGCCCACACTCAGTCTGAGGGTCCTCAATTCCCTGCCAGACAAGCCCACCTAAGAGTTCACCTGCCATAACTAAAACTCCTGTACTATAACTAAAGATCCTGCAAGCCACAGTGGAGATCAAAGATCCTTCGTGCTGCAACTAAGACCTGGCACAGCCAAATAAATAATGAATGTTAAAAATAAAATAAAAATCGTGTCATTCACCATAAAATTCCTAGAAGAGAACACAGGCAAAACATTCTCTGACATAAATCACAGCAATGTTTTCTTAGGTCAGTCTCCCAAGGCAATAGAAATAAAAACAAAAATATATAAATGGGAGCTAATCAAACTTACAAACTTTTGCACAGCAAAGGAAACCATAAACAGAAGGAAAAGACAACTTATGGACTGGGAGAAAACATTTGAAAATGATGCAACCGACAAGGGCTTAATTTCCAAAATATACGAACAGATCACACAACTCAGGAACAAAAAAACAACCCAAGTGAAAAATGGGCAGAATACCTAAATAGACATGTTTCCAAAGAAGACATAAAATGTCCACTAGGCACAATGAAAAGATGCTCAACATTGCTAATTATTAGAAAATTGTAAATTAAAACCACAATGAGGTACCACACTGGTCAAAATGGCCAATATCAAAAAGTCTACAAATAATAAATGCCGAAAAGGGTGTGGAGAAAATAGAACTCTCATACACTGCTGGTGAGAATGTAAGCTGATACAGCCACTTGGCAAACAGTACAGAGGTTCCTCAAAAAATGAAAAATAAAGTTGCCAAATGATCCAGCAATCCTGCTCCTGGGCATATATCTGGACAAAACTATAATTTGAAAAGATACATGCACCCCTATGCTCATAGCAACACTATTTACAGTAGTCAAGACAAGGAAACAGCCTAAATGTCCATTGAAAGATGGATGGATGAACACGCTGAGGTACATATATACAATGGAATATTACTCAGCCCAAAAGGAATGAAATAATGCTTTTTGCAGCAACATGGCTGGACCTAGAGATTATCATACTAAGTGAAGTGTGTTAAATACCAGATGATATCATTCATTTGTGGAATCTAAAATATGACACAACTGAACTTATGACAAAACAGAAACAGATTCACAGACACAGAGAACAGACTGATACTGTCAAAGGGGTGGTGGGGGAGGGGAGGATTGGGCGTTTGGGATTAGCAGATGCAAACTACTATGTGTAGGATGGATAAACAAGTCCTACTGTATAGCACAGGGAACTATACTTGATATCCTGTGATAAACCATAACAGAAAAGAATATGAAAAAGAACACTGTGCATATGTATAACTGAGTCGCTTCACTGTACTGCAGAAATCAACACAACACTGTACATCAACTATCCGTTAATAAAGTTTTTAAAAAAGTAATGTCATTTTTGGTCTGAAAATAAAACTTTTGGTTAAAAAATGAGAGACTCAAAGATGTGGCTGCTGGTGGGGAAGAGGCCACTTCACAGGGTGCGCTCAGCTTCCTAGAGGGTCTGCGGTCCCCAGGGACCCTACCCAAGAGGCACACTACCCTTTGGTCAGCACGCAGTGGCTCTGAGCTGGCACCACTCAGAGTTGGTGGCAGAACCCTAACTCAGACAATTTCATTTCAGACTTGTCGCTGAGACATTCTCTGAGCGGCTGGTCAGAGCCAGAAGTCAATCAACATGATTTGAATCAAACAGGAACTTTTTTCCTCCCAAATAAATTGAGGTCGATGATTAAATCAGTTCTGTAAAGTTTCGTTCTTCTGCTTTGCCCAGACAAGCCATTTTTCTCACTGGATAAACAGATAATGGTAACTAGTCTTATCTATAACAGTCCTTTCTGCTCTTGCTCTGGGAAGAACCCAAAGGAGGAAAGACTTGGGTCACTGGTGGAGGATTAGAGCTTGTGGTGAACGTCTGCACCTTCTGGCTGCCGGGTATCTGGACATTCTGCTTATTAGGGGTGGGGGGAAGGTGGGGAATCTCAGGACAGGTGCAGACGAGCTGCCCCCTGCTCAGAAGCTGAAGGTCTGGGAGTTCTCTGGTGGCCTAGTGAATAGGATTCAGGGCTTCCACTGCCATGGCCCAGGTCCAGTCCCTGGTAAAGGAACTGAGATCCTGCAAGTTGCAGGGTGCAGCAAAAGAAAAAAAAGCACTGGAGATTTCACTCCACCCACGAGGTCTCCTTTGTAGTTAGATGTGAAAAATCAACAAGGCAACTGCTGTCTCTGGTCCTGAATTTTGAGACCAATATTTTATTTTATTTTATATTTATTTATTTTTTAATTTTTTGCTGCACTGGGTGTTCATTGCAGCCCACAGGCTTTTTCTAGTTGCTATGCCTTGGCTTCTCACTGCCTGTGGAGCACAGGCTCTAGGTGTTGTGGGCTTCAGTAGTTGCAGTGCACGGGCTTAGTTGCCCCTCAGCATGTGGAATCTTCTTGGACCAGGGATTGAACCCATGTCCCCTGTATTGGCAGGCAGATTCTTTCCCACTGGACTACCAGGGAAGTCCGCGATCCCAATGTTTTAAAAAACCTCTTTCAATGTAAATCAGCTCTGGCCTAACCCACAGGAAGCTGTGGGCTAAGCACTGATCTGGGATGGTCTCTGGGATTGCAGTGACTCCGCGCCTCCTAACCATGTTGGGTGGATACCTGATCTCAGGCAGGCCACCTGCCTCCCCAAGCCTCAGCTTTCTCATCTCCTCCTTATCTCACCAGGATGAAGGGCTAACGGACAGGGAAAGGGGTTTTGTTTAAGGATACTGCACTGTAGGTGAAGGTCCCATGGCTGGGTCACCGGGTAATGGCAGGCTAAGCACCCTCACCAGGCTGTCTGGAGTGGCATCTTGGCCAGGCCCAGCTTCCTGGTTCTCATTTGAGCTGGGTTCCCAGCCAGGAACATTGGTTCATAAGTGATGGGGACCTTACAATCAAATCTTTTTCTGCTTATGTAATGTGAGTCAGTTTCTGTTGCTTGCAGCTAAGAACCTCCAACTGGTCTGAAGTGCTCATTTGTGAGACTGGCTGAACATAAGAAAACTTCAAATTGAACTTGGTGGGGAGGGGCAGCTGGGTGTCTAGGGGAGGCTACAGCCAATCTGAGCCTATACTTGCTGGGTCTCATGATGCCCCCGATGCAGGAGAACACATCCATCGGGGAGTAGGGGCTGCAGGGTCCACATATCTTCTTGGGGGAGATAAAATATAAGTGTACATTCGTACACTGGGATTTGGATAAGGCACTGTCCAGCTCTCTTAACAAGACTTCAGACAGAGGTTTCCAGGGACTTGAGGGAGAAGCCCAGAGACCTTCTAGATGCCATCCCCCCACACTGCGCTAGTCATCCACATCATGTCCTTCATCAACCTTACTGACTTTCCTTCCTAAATACTTCCCAATTCTATCCACTTCCCTCCTTGTCCATGGCCAGCCCTGTGGTCTTGTGCTTATGACAAAGACCAAAAGTACTTGACATGGTCCCCTCGACCTCCAGGATCTCACTCCTGATGATCTGAGGTGGAGCTGAAGTAATAATGACAGAAATAAAGTGTAAAATAAATGTAATGTGCTTGAATCAGCCCCAAACCATCCCTGACCTACTACCCCATCCATAGAAAAATTGTCTTCCATGAAACTGGTCCCTGGTGCTAAAAAGGCTGGGGACCACTCATCTACAGGGTTCAAGGCTGGATTCAAGGCTCTTTTCTTTTTTGCCACACCATGTGGCATGAGGGATCTTAGTTCCCCCACCAGGGATCGAACCTGTGCCCCCTGCAGTAGAAGCTTGGTTAGTCCTAATCACTAAACCACCAGGGAATTCTCCCCCACCTCTTTGGTCTCTACACATAGCAGTTCTCTCTGTTCTCTGATTACAGCACATTAATTTTTTCTTTTTTTTTCAATTGTGATAAAATACATACAGCCTTAATCTCAGCATTTTAAGTACACAGTTCCCTGGTGGCTCAGCTGGTAAAGAATTTGCCTGCAATGTGGGAGACCTGGGTTCAATTCTTGGGTTGGGAAGACCCCCTGGAGAAGGGAACGGCTATGCACTCCAGTATTCTTGCCTGGAGAATTCCATGGATTGTATCATCCATGGGGTTGCAAAGAGTCCAACACGACTGAACGACTTTCACTTTCAGTGACATTAAGTACCTTCACACTGTCGTGTGATCATCATTACAATCATCCGTCTCTAGAACTTTTCTCATCCTCCCAAATGTAACTCTATCCCCAGTAAACAATCAAGTAACTCCTCATCCTTTCTTCTCCAGGCCCTGGCAACTATCCTTTTACTTTTTGTCTCTGTCAGTTTGAGGAATCAAGGTACTTCATACAGTATTTGTTCTTTTGTCACTGGCTTATTTCACTGAGCATAAAGTCCTCAAGGTTTATCCAGATGGTAGCATGTGTCAGAATTTCCTTCCTTCTTTTTTTAAAATGAATGAATGAATGAATTTCTGGCTGTGCTGGGTCTTCGTTGCTTCACAAGCTTTTCTCTAATTGCGGTGAGCAGGGGCTGCTCTCTGTCGCTGTGGGACGCAGGCTTCTTATTGG
Source organism: Muntiacus reevesi (assembly GCF_963930625.1). Lineage (NCBI taxonomy): Eukaryota > Metazoa > Chordata > Mammalia > Artiodactyla > Cervidae > Muntiacus > Muntiacus reevesi. The sequence continues at coordinate 182,993,570 of NC_089250.1, read as the reverse complement.
AGTGGCTTCTCTTGTTGTGGAGCATGGGCTCTAGGACCCGCAGGCTTCAGCAGTTGAGGCACATGGGCCCTGAAGTTGTGGCTCGAGGGCTCTAGAACACAGGCTCAATAGTTGTGGCGCCCAGGCTGAGCTGCTCTGTGGCGTTCGGGGTCTTCTTGGATCAGGGATCAAAGCTGTATCTCCTGCACTGGCAGGTGGATTCTTTACCACGGAGCCATTAGGGAACACCCTCCTTCCTTCTTAAGGCTGAATAATATTCCACCGTATGTGTAAGCCACACGTTGCTTATCCACCCATCCCTTGATGGACAATGGACACTTGGGCTGTTTCCATATTTTGGCTATAGTGAATAATGCTGCTGTGAACATAGGTGTATTTGAAATATCTGTTCAAGTTTCTGCTTTCAGTTCTCTTCGGTATATACCCAAAAATGAAGGTGTTGAATCATATAGTAATTGCATGGTTAGCTTTTTGAGGAACTGCCATACTGTGTTGCATCATCTTACACCCCCAGCAGCAATTCACAAAGGTTCCGATTTCTCTGCATCCACACCACAACGTGCCGTTTTCTGCTTTTCTGATTATAACCATTCTAATGCTGCTGCTGCTGAGTCGCTTCAGTCATCCCGACTCTTTGCGACCCCATGGACTGCAGCCAGCCAGGCTCCTCTGTCCATGGGATTCTCCGGGCAAGAATACTGGAGTGGGTTGCCATGCTCTCCTCCAGGGGATCTTCCCAACTCAGGGATCGAAACTGCATCTCCTGTGTCTCCTGCATTGGCAGGTGGGTTTTGTTTTTTTGTTTTTTTTACCACTAGAGCCACTTGGGAAGCCCAGGCATTCTAATACATGAGAGGTAATATCTCACTGGGGTTTTGACTTTGTATTTCCCTAATGAGCAAACTCAGGGAGATAGTGAAGGACAGGGAAGCCTGGTGTGCTGCTGTTCATGGGGTCGCAGAGAGTCGGACAGGACTTGGCGACTGAACAACAACAATTAGGGATGATGAGCATCTTTCTACGTGCATGTTGGCCGTCTGTATGTCTTCTTTTATATTTTATTTATTTATTTGGCTGCGGCGGGTCTTGGTTGGGGCACTTTGGCTGTTTGTTGTGTCATGCGGGATCTTTCAAGCAGCGCAGACTCTCTAGTTCCAGCGTGAGGGCTCAGTAGCTGTGGCGCATGGCTTAGTTGCTCTGCAGCCTGTGGGATCTTCCTGGGCCAGGGATCAAACCTTTGTCCCCTGCATTGGCAGGCGGACTCCAAACACCAGAATAGAAACTGAAACTGCAGTTGCTCAGTCGCGTCTGACTCTTTGCGACTGCTTAGTCTGTAGCCTACCAGGCTCCTCCGTCCATGGGATTCTCCAGGCAAGAGTACTGGAGTGGGTTGCCATTTCTTCCTTCTAGTAAAACCAGCTCCTGTCCCCTTTAATCAAGCATCAGTAATTTGCTGCTATCTTCTTAAGGCTTCTATTCTTGCTCTCCCAATTCTCTGCATTGCCAGAGATCAAATCCTTGAGGAGAGGGACTAGAACACAGTGTGATAGAGGAGCCACTGGATCAGAAGACTGGAAATCAGAGGACTGAATTCTAGATCTGCCCTGTGAGCTTCCTTAGTCATAAAAATGAGCAGTCACTTCCTCGCACCAGGGCCTGTTCTCTGTGTCCTAGCCTGGGATCAGCACAGGGGATGAAGCATGGAGTCAGATGGCCGGGTGAACTTGGGCGAACCTTTAATTTCCCTCTGGGTGTGAGCCTTGGTTTCTTCATCTGTCCAGTGGATGGGGTTGGGGGTGGGCAGTGGAATGGCAATATAAAAGAAGGATTACTAAAGGAATCAAATGGTATTTATTAAATGCTTGGCATGGTTTTCAACAAATGACCAGCTAGCTATTCGACAGATAAAGAAACTGAGGCCCAAAGCACTAGTGGTAAAGAGTTTGCCTGCCAATTCAAGAGACATAAGAGATACGGGTTTGATCCCTGGGTCGGGAAGATCCCCTGGAGGAGGAAATGGCAATTTGCTCTATATTCTTGTCTGGAAAATTCCATGGACAGAGGAGCCTGATGGGATATAGTCCACGAGGTGGCAAAGAGTCAGACACGACTGAGCACAAATGCACACCCACAACCAGAGTAGACAGGTGGGTGCTTGCTAAATTGGATGACAGGTGCAAAGGGGATGACATGTGAAAAAGATCTGTTAACTCTCATGGGCCATATTAATGACAGAAATGTAACAAAATAGATATTAACATTGAAATCATTCATGTGTCCATTTAGAATCATTTAGATTGGATGGTCTGGCAATACTGAGTATTCTCGATATGACCAGCAGAACCCTGGTGCTCTGGTGGAGTATAAGTTAGCAGAAGGACTTTGGGAAACCTTGTCCCAGGATCTACAAAGCTGAACAAAGGGGCGCCCTATGGCCCAGCCACCCCCTCACTGGGCACCTGACAGAATTATACTCATGCCATGTACTAGAAAGCTTGTGACAACACTGTGAGAACAGCCAGACATTCCCACCAGGGAATTACCTGGACGCCCACGAGCAGCAGAACGAACTTTGGTCTATTCACACAATGGACTATCACACGACTGTGAGAGTGAACACTGAGAGCTGTGTGACTCACAGGCGCAAGACTGAGCCAAAGAAGCCATAGTGAAGAGCTCACATTACATGAATCCATTTCTATAAAAATTACAGAAAGGAAGAAGCTAATCTTTGCTGCTAGAAATCAGGAGCGTGGTGACCCCAAGGTGACCTCGTGCTTGGAAGGGAGCGCAAGTCAGGTCGCTGGGAGCAGGGCCCATTGGCAGGCTTGGTTTGTGGAAACGCATTGTACTGCACCCTGCTCTTTTCTGTGTCAAAGGTCTGGGAACCTGCAATGACTCAAACAATCCCATCACGCAACAGTGTAGATACCACAGGGGTTGCGGTTTCCCTTCCTGTCCCGTGCAAAGCGTGGGCCTGCGTCTGACGGCTTCCTCTCTCGCCCCTTCGTGCTGGCTCTCATTACCTGTGGAGGGCAGCAAGGGTGCTGGGGAACCAGCCTAGAGCCATAGGAGCTGGATCTGCTAGCCACTGGCTCCAAAACTCTGAGCACACCACCTCTCTGCTCAACTTAGGTAAACTCACACAGGATCCTTGTGAGGATGGAGGGAGGAATGTGCGTAAAGAGCTTAGCCTGGGGACTTCCCTGGTGGTCTGGTGGCTCAGAATCCACCTTGCAATGCAAGGGACATCAGTTCAATCCCTGGTCTGGGAAGAACCCACACGGTATGGAGCAACAAAACCAGTGGGCCACAACTACTCAGCCAGCGCTCTAGAGCCTGGAAGCTGCAGCCTGCACACCTAGAGCCCATGCTCCATGACAAGAGAAGCCTGAGCACCACAACCAACAATAGCCCCCATTCACCAAAAGTGGAGAAATTTTGTGCACGAAGACCCACCACAGCCAAAAAATTTACCAAAAAAATAAATACATCTTAAAAAAAAAAGACTCTGAGCTTCCAAGGCAGGGGGCCCAGGTTCGATCCTTAGACAGGACACTAAGATCCCACAAGCCGTGTGCTGTGGCCAAAAGAGCCTAGAGTGATACCTGGTGCCAAGAAAGTACTCAGTGCTGTTCGTTGCATCTCTCGAAATGATCACAAGATTGTGTTTGAGGCTTTCAAGCCAGCGTGCATCAGCCTGGGGGGTGGAGGCGGGGTGGTAAGGAGGATGTTGAGGACTGTGGGAGGGGAGAGGCACCCACAGGGGCTCAGGCTCTTCTCCAATGAGCCAAACCCTCTAGCTACCTGGAGCGTTACACAGCTGTACTCAATTCACTCCAGTTGCCTCCAACCTGTAACAGAAGATAAAAAAACAGGCAAGATGAATTTATTCAGAGAAACTGGGCTGGTGGCTTCCTCCTGCGGGGTGACAGTGAGTGGACTAGGGCACAAGGAGGCTGCTGGGGAGAAGAGGTCACGCTCTGTGTCTTGAGTGAGGTTCGTGAAAATGCATCAAGCTCAATACTTAAGATGTGCACCTTTCTTTTGGGTCTCAACGTCAGAATCGAGTCCAATTTTAGCTCTGGCCTAAGAAAACTAAACAAAGAAGGCCAAACACTATCCTGGCCCCCTTGTTCTATAATGCTGGCTCCAAGTCAGGAAAGACAGGCCACAGACGAAGCCACTTCCCCACGTGTGTCATCATTCTGCCAGCAGAGGGCGCTAGTTTAGAGAGGATGGAGGCGCTCTGATTTTCCCTACTATGGGCTATTTTCTGCACAACCTGGGAAGCAAACAGAAAGGTTATCTGGAATCCCATGGGCCGCCCAGTTGAAGGCCGACAGGGGTTCATCTAGAGGCAGGATGACCTAATGGCAGGGGCTGAAAGGCACCCGTGGCCGAAGGCGTGCTGGCCCTGAGGCACTCCAGCTGCCCCAGTTCAGTTCAGTTCAGTCGCTCAGTCGTGTCCAACTCTTTGCAACCCCGTGGATTGCTGCACGCCAGGGTTCCCTGTTGATCACCAACTCCCGGAACTTACTCAAACTCATGTCCATCGAGTCGGTGATGCCATCCAACCATATCATCTCCTGTTGTCCCTTTCTCCTCCTGCCTTCAATCTTTCCCAGCATCAGGGTCTTTTCAAATGAGTCAGTTATTTGCAAGAGGCGGCCAAAGTATTGGAGTCTCAGCTTCAGAATCATCCTTCTGATGAATGTTTAGGACTGATTTCCTTTAGGACCCCAGCTGCCCCAGTTAGGGTAAAATCAGGACTAAAAATAAAGTGAAGTCGCTCAGTCGTGTCTGACTCTGTGACCCCATGGACTGTAGCCTACCAGGTTCCTCCATCCATGGGATTCTCCAGGCCAGAATACTGGAGTGGGTTGCCATTTCCTTCTCCAGGGGATCTTCCCGACGCAGGGATTGAATCCGGGTCTCCCACTTTGTAGGCAGACGCTTTTACCATCTGAGGCACCAGGGAAGTCCAAAGAATAAAGGGCGGATGGCTTCTAAGTTCAGGTGAGAGGTCGGTGGCAGGTGGGGAAGGTAGGTTTGGGTGCATTAGGGAGGAGGGACGGGTCTGCAGAAAGTGAATGCTCCCTACGAAAGGGTAAGACAGGCAGATATCCTGCAGGACAGCTAATGACAGCTCTTGCCACCTCCTGTGATGGTTGGATGTAGCAACATGTTAATAATAAATAAATCTACACGGTGGGTATATCAGAGTTCATGATTCTCGTCTTATCACCTCTCTATGTGTCTGAATTTTTTTTCCCGGCTGAAAGCTTTTTTGTGGTTTGTTGGTTTAAGTGATCCTGTCCTCAATGCTCTGTTTTCATATACTTTAAAAAAAATATTTATTTACATATTTGGCTGCACCAGATCTTAGTTGCACCATGCAAACTCTTTGGTTGAGGCATGTGGGATCTAGTTTCCTGACCAGGGACTGAACCCAGGCCCCCTGCACTGGGAACACAGAGTCTTAGCCATTGGACCATCAGTGAAACCCTCTATTAGTTGATGGGTTGTTTCCACTCTTTTGCTTACAGTGAACACGAACATTCATGCTATGAGTATGAACAAATGCTATGGACATTAGTGTATGTGTTTTCATGTGGATGTATTTTTCATTTCTCTTGGGTATATTCTTAGGGTGACCTTATATTTAATCTTTTGATGAACACTTGCCTTTAGTTTTAAGTCAGATACAATTCAATCACCTCATTTATTCCTTGATTCCTTTAATAGCAAGGGGAAATGGCAATTTCATTTTTGTGAGTGAAGGAATAGAGGTCCAGGGCATTGAAAGGACAGCAGATACTAACAGCTTCCATTTGTATCGAGTGTCAGTAAGTGCCAAGATCCATGCAAAGTGACCTAACTACAGCAAGCCAGTCCATCCTCACAACAGCCCCATGAAGCTGGTCTTATATTCAATCCCATCTTGTGGTTGGAAAAATTAAGTACTTTGAACAAGGCCACATGGCCGTACAGTCCAAGACTTGAACCCAGTTCCATCTTAATAAACTTAGGCTTTCAGTGGTGCTGAAAGTGAGAGCGAAAGTGTTAGTTGCTCAGTCATGTCAGACTCTGCGATGCCATGAACTGTAGCCTGCCAGGCTCCTCTGTCCATGGAATTCTCCAGGTAAGAATACTGGAGTGGGTTGCCATTTCCTTCTCCAGGGTATCTTCCTGGCCCAGGGATCGAACCTGGGTCTCCCTTTGCTGTTTGGTGGACTCTGGAGGATCAGCAAATCCTCACCAGCCTCTGGCATGGTAAGGTTTGCCTGTACTGTTCTCCTGCACGGGACACTCTGGACCACCCTTGACCTCCCTCCTCTCTGACCCTTCTCAGTCTCCACAATTCTTCCCTCTGGACCCATCCTAGAGCCCTCTCCCTTCCTAATGGGTCTTCCTGCCTCCAGTCTCTGCCCCTTCCACACTGCCAGAATGCTTTGTTTAAAGCACAGATCTGGTCACATCACTCAGCTTAAAATCCTCAACATTCTCCACTACCACCAAGCAGGGTCAGTGCTACTTGCCATAGACTGGTTCAGAAGACAAGTCTTTCCTCGACCAGTACCCTCCCATTTCATATCCTACACTCCAGCTGTGAAGAACTGCTTGCATTTTCCCAGAGATTCTTGTCATCGCTTCTCTGGGACTTTGCAGGAGCAGTTCTCACCGCCCAAGTGCCCTTCCCCACTTCTTCCACCTGGGGATCTGTCACACATCCGTCAAGTCCCAACTTATTCAATGTCTATCTCCTCTCTGAAGCTTTCTCCATTTGAGTGCTTCCTCCCTAACTTCGCAAAGCACTTGGTCTAGCAGTCTTCAACACAAGCTACTATATTAGCCTCCCTAGCTGGACTGTGCACTTTGAGAACAGAGACTGGGCTTTATTCCATTCTGTGTATTTCCAGGCCTGGAACAAGATCTTGCTTGGTTGAATGAGTAAATGAATAAATGTTTGATATCTGCACTATCTCATACAATAGCTACAAGCTGCATGTGGCTATTGAGACTATGAGATGCAGCTGAACTAATCGGAGATGTGTAAAATAAGTATAAAATACACTGGATTTTGAAGACTTGGTGTGAGAAAAATAAGAGTGCAAAATATCTCACTGATAATTTTTTATGTTGATTAAATATTGAAACAATAATATTTTGTATTGTGTTGTGTGTGTGTGCTCAGTCGTGTCCAACTTTTTGCGACCCCATGGGGTGTAACCCACCAGGCTCCTCTGTCCACAGAATTTTCCAGGCAAGAATACTGGAGTGGATTGCTATTTCCTCCTACTCCAGGGGATCTTCCTGACCCAGGGATGGAATCCAAATGTCTTGTGTTTCCTTCATTGGCAGGTGGATTCTTTACCACCGAGCCACCTGGGAAGCCCAATATTTTGCATATATTGGGTTAAATAGAGTTAATCTCATCTGTTTCTTTTTACCTTTTAAACATAATTAGTAGAGACTTTAAAAACTACATGCGTGCTAATCTCCTAACTTCCTAATTGCTTCTTGGTCTAAACCGTGCTCCACACAACAATCAGAATAATTTTTAAAAAAGTCAATCAAATCATATACAGTTGAGTCTCATTGTTAGTGGTATTTATGTTCTATAAAGCCGCTGCAACTTCCCAGTCATAAAAAGGAATGAAATAATGCCATTTGCAGAAACATGGAGAGACCTAGGGATGATCATATTGAGTAAGTTAGAAAAACAAGTATCAGGGACTTCCCTGGTGGTCCAGTGGCTAGAACTCCCCACTCCCAGTGCAGGGGGCCTGGGTTTGATCCCTGATCAGGGAACTAGATCCTATGTGTTGCAATGATCAAAGATCCCACATGCCACACAACTAAGACCTGGTCAAATAAATTAATAACTATTTTAAAAAAAGAAAAACAAATATCATACGATATTACTTATATGTGAAATCTAAAATATGACACAAACTGGGAATTCCTTGGCAGTCCAGAGAATTAGGACTCCGTGCTTTCACTGCCAATGGTGTGCATTCAATCTCTCATCAGTTAACTAAGATCCAGCAAGTTGTGAGGCACAGCCATAAACAAAAGTTTAAAAGTAAAATAAACATAGAAAACTCACAGGCTCATGGTCACTAAAGGGGAAAGAGGGTGGGGGGGTATAAATTAGGAAGTTGGGATTAGCAGAAATAAAGTACTATATGTAAAACATATAAATAACAAGGTCCTATGGAATAGCACAGGGAACTACATTCAATATCTTGTAATATACCATAATGGAAAAGAATATGAAAAAGAATATACTGTATAACCGAATCACTTTGCTGTACATCAGAAATGAAAACAACATTGAAAATCAACTAAACTTCAATTTTTTAAAAAAGTGGTGGGAATTCCTTGGTGGTTCAGTGGTTAGGATCAGTGCTTTCTCTGCTGGGGTCCCAGTTCAATCCCTGGTCAGGGAACTAAGATTCTGCAAGCAATTCTGAGTGGGAAAAAAAGAAAAAAGAAAGCAGGAACATCATCTGGGTAAATTAAAACTGACCAAAAACTTAAATATTAACCATAAACTATATCTAAGCCCCTAATTACCTGATTAAGAAAAAAAGAAAATAAAAATTCTTTAAAAAGTCACTGTAAATCCTGAAATAGTGAATACAGTAAGTCCCCTACATATGAAAATTCAAGTTTTATACTTTCAAAGATGTGAATGTGTGTTTGCATGTTCAGTCACGTACATCAGTTCACGTGTCTGGCAAATGCTGTCACACGCCTGCATCCTCTCCAAGTGGTTGTGCTTTACTGTACAAGCACACTAGTACAGAATGTTTATCTCAAGCCCAGGATGTCCAGAAGCAAGTGCAAAAGCAGCAGTGATGTAGCTGTTACTGCTAAGAAGCACCAAGTGATAATGATAGAAACAAAAGTGAAAATAATTGAGTGGAGCAACAGAGGAAGAAGTAACTGAAGAACAGAAGAGGGTCATGATGCAGGAAATGGTACGGGGATTTTCTTATTTGAGGAAGCACTGTTAAGTGTTTGAGGCACAGAACCTGGACATAGAAAGGCACACAAAGGTTGCAGCAGCCATTCAGAATACAATCCAGTGCTACCGTGTCATCTATGATGACAAAAAAAAGAGTTAGTACCCAGACATCATTGGATTGTTTTCTCAGGAGGGTAGATAGAATTGAATCCAGCAAGGATCCAGAACCTGTGCCATCTATGTCAGGCGTGAGTCAAACTGCAGCTTGCCCTCCGTCTCCTATTGCTGATGATCCATCAGCTCTCCTATCTCCCACCCCCCGCCCTCCTCCAGTCAGTAACCCTTCTTGCCTGTTCACTCGATGCCGGCCCCTGTATGTCAGCTGTTAAATAGTGTACTACAGTACTTTTCAAGCTACTGTCCTGTAAGATTAAAAATGTGTTCTTTAATTTTGTGTTTTTCATCTATTATTTGTGTGAAAAGTACTGCAAACCTGTTACAGTACAGTACTGTACAGCCAATCGTGTCAGTTGGGTACCTAGGCTAACTTTGTTGGACTTAAGGAACAAATTGGACTTACTAACTCATTCTCAGAATGGAACTTGTTTGTATGTAGGGGACTTACTGTACTGAAACACTGCTCCCAGGGAAATGCAGGGTAAGATTCCTGTCAGCTACTTGTCACAATATTTGCATCAATTAATTAACACATAACCATGTTTTGAGTGTTTCTGTTTAAAAATACTTCATTTAATATACATTTCACTCAATAACACTGAACTCAAGGCCAACAACACTATAACTCATGTTTGCACAGCTGACCTAACACAAGTATTTTCTGTGTAAGAGCTTCTGGTACTCAGAAAAACTGAACAGCACATCAATACCATGCTTGGGGGCCATGTTAAAAAGCAGAACCAATCAAAAGCACAAAAATGTGAATATGGCATTAAATATGCCCTCTAGAACTTCCCTGGCGGTCCAGTGATTGGGACTTCACGCTTCCAATGCAGGGGCACCAGTTGGATCCCTGGTCAGGGAACTAAAATCCCACACGCCTCACAGGGCGAGCAAAAAAAAAATAATAATAATAATAATTAATTAATGTTTAAAAATGCCTACTAACACGCTGAACAATAACAAAACACTTAACGGTATGAGAGCTGAAAGGAGAAGACGGAGTGTTGTCTCATTTAAGCTCTGCTTCGTATCTCCGTATCACGCAACCACCATCGTTCCCACCTGGGCTTGTCCACATAACGGCCATTGCCTACACAATAAATACTTGTGGAAAAGTGCCTGGAAGGACAGCTGGTGCGTTTTGCTGTGGCAGATATGGGAGTTGGAGGGGCAGTGTAGAGGCGGGACTGGTGCACCGGGAGGGAAACCTCCCTTGATTTTCCAGTCACCTCACCTGACAAAGTCACCTCATCTGACGACCCCCAGGTCCTGCCACGTGCCTCTCCTGGGCCGAAGCGCTAGCGCTCGCCTGAGGCCCGCAGGGCTAGTCACGTGCGGTCTAGAGGCCACGCCCCCGAGATGACCTCACGGCCCCGCCCTCATCGTGACGCCGCGGGCCTCGGCCCTGCCCCAAAGCCTACCCGCGTCCTTCTGACAGACGCCCAACTGCGAGCAGCGGAGGCGGTCGTTCTCGGTATTGAGGCCGCCGCCGGTGCCGCGGTGACGGTGAGTCGCCCCGACCATTCTAGACGGCTTCCCGCGGAGTCCCTAGGGAGCAGGGCTGGGCGCTTGCGGCTAGGGACGACCGCCGACCGCGAAGCCCCCTCTCCGCCCCCGCCCGCGGCGCCCGCGCGGTGCACGCCGGGCACTGTGGTCCCCGCTGGCCACTGTGGTCCCCGCTGGCCAGCAGAGCGCGTCTGAAGGGCCTGGACGGACTACATCTCCCAGAGGCCTTTGGGCGGGCGGGGGGTGGTGCGGTGTGTGCGCAAAGCCCCGCGGGGCTGAGGGTCCTGTCCTCCGAGAGCCTGGACCCGGGCTGTCTCTGCGTTCTCTGGGCCTGAGGAGGTCGGCTTGTCGAGGTAAAGGGACCCGGGGGCGGCGCAGCGGGCCAGGAGCCTCCTCCCAGGACCCCGATGCGATCCAGAGCGGCTTTGGGGTTTTGACGTTGTACCGTCGTTTAGGCTGGCTGGCCACCCGCGGGGCTGCGGTGACACCTTAGCCAGGCCCGGACGGGCGGCGGGCTCGATGCACCAGGGGCTGCCGGCCCGCCCCTGGGGTCCCGCCATCATGCCTCCCACATCCTTGCAGGCAAGCTTGGGGAAGTCCCATCCCCAGTTTTCTACAGGGGCTGTTTCTTCAAGGAGAGGGGCTCGGGCGGAGGGTCTCGGTGACAAAGAAGCCTCTGCTAGGCTTCGTGGTGACCTTGGCAGGCCCGCCAGGCCCCGCGCGTCTCTGCCTCCCCGGTCTTCCCCGGCCCGCCTGCATCTGTAAATCTCTGCGCCCGCCCTCGGCCACACATGCTGGTGCTAGGGGTTGGGGGTGGAGGCAGTGACCTGGCCTGGCTTTGGGCCCGGCCTCATGCCATTGAAGACCTTGTTGTAGTTGAACTCACAGCATCATGCGAGCCTGGGTTTGGACCCTTGACTTATTTAAGAGTAGGCATGTTTCTGCTTTCTTAGAAATGTTCCCAGGTATTCTCTCAACAGGTGTCAGGTAAGGAGCAAGGGGCTGTAAGTTTCTCCATTGTGGGCCTAAAGTCCTCTGCGTCAGTCACTGGGGCCTTTGCTCAAAAGACTGATTGGGGACCCACCCCCAGAGGTTCAGATATAGCAGTTATGAGCTGTGCCCCAGGACTCTTCTTAATAAGTTCCTCAGATAATTCTCGGGCTCCCTTGGGGCTGAGAACCTTTGTCTTAGAGTGAGGAGGGTGGAGGACCTTGAGCATAGTGTCTTCCCCAGTTTTGTGTGTTTCCTGTGGGCTGCTGGGCGGGGCAATGCCTGGCAAGTGTGACCTCGCTTCTATTGCTTTGTTCCTTTCCTCAGGGCTGATCTAAGATAAGAGTTGGATGGGGAGAGGCCCACCAGCTCTGCCTTGCCAGACGTTTAATTTTGAAAAATTCCAAAGGTACAGGAAAGTTGAAGAAATTTTACAGTGAACGCCCATAGAACACCATCTAGAATGTCCAGTATTTTATTATATTTTATCACCATTCTAACCATCCCGCCGCATGGGGTGAGTTGAGGATATCTGTTTCCTCCCAGATGGTTAAGCATGCATAGCATTCAGTAGTCGTGGAATTCTTCCCCTTGTTTTTTAACTGTCCGCATACTTGGAAGTCTTTCTGTTTTCCATCCCAGAGGACCTGAGGACCCTGGATGGGCCTCTGGAACAATGAAAGAACTTCATGTGTGCTCTTGCAAAGATTTGAAAAAACACAACAGGCCGTGGTGGTTCTAGAATCACCCTAAGGGCAAACGCATGGACTGTGTGAATGCTACTTCAGGGAACAGAACTGTTTTGAAGGGGAGCTAATGGAAGGTGTCCCTGTGGCCCGGCTGTCCCTCAGACAGACTTGTTAGGAACTGATGCTGGTGGTCAGCTTGGAAGTCGTTCCTGCTCTCTTGCTCTGTTTGAACCTGCTGGTTTGGTGTATTTCCTGATGCCCGAGGGGCACAGGGCTGTGTAGCCTCTGAGTCCCTTGGGCCCAGGTACTTTATTCCACAGCCATAGACACCAACCCTAACCCTCCCTCTTCAGTGATCTGAAGGGGCGAGAAGAGACAGGGCCTGTGAAAATTCATTTCCACTCTCAGAAATACTACTAAAAGGGCACAGACATAGTCTTACTCCTCTAGGACACAGGGAGGCGTGCCAGTTAATGTCGTGGCATCATATGTTGACGTCTCTGCCCTCATGAGGAGGGAAGCAGCTGTGCCAGTGAGCAGCCAGCATGCGATGGCAGCACTGCAGAGGACACTGGCCCTCAGTGGGGAGGAGAGAGGAGGAGAGTGAGGCTGGCAGCGGTGGCACGAGGCTTATTGTGCCCCCACAAAGAGACTTGGAAGTGGAGTGCACGGCATGGAAATGGGTTGGTTTCTAGGATCCCACAAAGGCCTGCAGTCTCTTCCTCCCTGCATAGACTGGATCCTTCAAGACACATCTCCCCTGAAGGTGGTAGAGGCTGTGGTGTAACTTGTTGCTGCAGAGGGCAGGGGGCACCTAGCCGGAGACCTCTGGTAGGCAGAGCCTCTCTCCCTGGGAGGGCCACCCACGTGAGGAGATGCAGGATCTGTCAGCTCCTGAGCCTGTGAACCTACTGCTTCTCCTTCTCTGGGTCATCAGTCTCCGGTGACGATGCTAGGGTCCTGGGACCAGCACTGTCTGCACTCCACAGCCCACACTGGAGGCCTTTTTGTCACTTCCAAGCTACAAAGCATCTGCCTTTCTAGAGCTTCATTTTTCCAGAAAACATGTCTCATCACTTTTTCTGGTGCTCCTGATCTGTGGGTGCTATGAGCTCTCACTTGGTTTGTTCACTGGGTGGTTCAGACCATCCATTCTTACTCCAAGGAGGTGTCATGAGGGGCCAGGAAAAACTGTGAACGTGCTGGGTCCGTGTTGTGTCTGTCGACTAAAACAAAAAAGATATACAACTTGAGAATTGTGAGTTAAGTTTTATTTGGGGCAAAATGAGGACTGAAGCCTGGGAGGCAGCATCTCAGATAGCTCTGAGAGACTGCTCCAAAGCGGCAGTGGAGGAAAGTCAATATATAAGGTTTTGGTGAAGGGGGAGTTCAACACCATGAAGCACTCAATTTACAGAAGGTTTTTTGTTAGTCATAAGGATCTGATGTCATCAAGAAGGGATTTAATGCTTCTCTAGATATGAGGAGATGCAAGGATTGAGGTCATAAAATCTGTTCCAAAAAACAAGCAACTATCTAAGGACCTGTCCCACCAGATTCCCTGGAGCACAGAGTGCCTCACTCCACCCTGAACTCCCTCAGGGGTTGTTGTATAGCAGCATGGGGTTCAGTCTCAGTAGAGGCAGATGGCAAATGTCTTTGTTGTTCACTTGGTGGCAGTGCTCTTGGTAAGTGCCAGTTTGTAGTTGACATGTCCAATAAGTTTTGATTCAGTCCAAACTCAAATCTGCTCTGTTGTCTGTGTCTTTCCTTCAAGGAGAAAACAGGCCAGGGAAAGTGGAAGTGGAAGTAGGTCGAGAAGGGTGGAAGAGTTGCCCTGGGTGGGGTTTGAGGAGAATTCCAACACGTTATCACTTCAGGAAGAAGTGAGACAGTTGTCACAGTTCAAGTGAACCTTAAGAGCAGCAGCCTTGCCAGCTTGGGGGGCAGCAGGAGTGAAGTTCTGTCTGTGGTGTGTGCCCTTGGTATGTGCTCTTGCCCACCTGGCTGAACCCTCACCTGTGTTTGGTCATCGTACTCAGTGCCAGTGCTGCAGACCTAGCTCAGGCGCCTCTGCTTCCCCCGGCTGAGGACGCGTCCAGAGGACCAAGTGACTTGCCCAGGGTCGCCACGTAATGACAGGAGGGTCCCAAACCCAGCAGTCCTGAGACGGCAGGCCTGAAGGGAAATGGGGGCTCCCCTGTGAGCATGGCTTTGTGGACCTGACTGACTCAAGAAAAAGGTTTCTTTTCTCGTCTGGATATTTGACACACTCATTGGAGAGCCAGCGCGGGCCTTCTCAATGGAGGCTGTGCTCTGGCCCTGTGGGCTGGGTTAGGCCCGTGGGAAGCCTTCCCTCACCGACTTGCTTGTTCAGCACCGCTGTGCCAGGGGCTGAGTTGCGCCCCGCGCAATGAGGTGTTCTCCAGTGGGGCCCCAAGAGTGAGGGACAGGGGATCCCTCCGCAGGGAGGTACAGGAGAGGCTCAGTTTTCTGGAAAGAGGGTTTGGAGGCTGAGGGATGGGTCTTTGGTGGGGGCAAGGTTTGGTTTGTTTGGAAGAGAGTGAGCTACAGTCAGGGGTGTCTGGAGTGTAGTGTGATAAAGAGATCTGGAACACATGGCCAAGTCCAGACTTCCCTGTGAATCTTGATCTTAAACCTTGACCAGTAGATAAGATCTGAGAGTTCTTTGAACCTTGGTGTTCACTTGGCTTGCCTACAGATCAGGGTTTAGGGGCACAGACAGCTCTGGGACACCTCCCAGACATCCATCTTGGGGCCTGGGGTGCTGCTCCCTGAAGCAGGGCTTGGGGCAGAGCTCCTGCCTGGAGTGTCACTTTGTTAGCTGATACTCGATGTGCTTCCTGGGGCCGTGGAGAGACTGACCCTTGGCACTACCCTGGCCTTCCAGGAGCTGCCGGCCTGCCTGGGGAGGCTGGGCCCTTGACCACAGTTCTTTCCTCCTAGTGATTCTTAGTTCCAGTCTTGGAAGCCCAGCCCACTACCTTGCAGGGCCTACCTAGGGCTCATCTGGTTCTCGAAGCCTTCCCAGGGCCCTCACCACAGACCGACCCTTCTCTCACCTGGAGCACCTGCCGTCACAGGTCTCCTTGGGTTTTGCTGAGTATCTTTTGTAAGTTTTTCTCAAGTGCGAGCTTGCCTCCATCTGCAGTTCTCTGAGGACAGGGACCAGGGCAGTGAGTGGCCTCCATGGAGAGGCCTGTGAAGTGTTGGCTGAATTAAAGAGTAAAGAATCTTAAGTCTTTTCAAGCAGGCTGTCACTTGAAAGAAAGAATAAACAAACTTGGGTAGTAATGGCTCTGCTGAATACAGTTGGCTAATCCCAGAACCAGAGGAATTCCGTGTTGTTCATGTGACCACTTCTCAGCTCTGGTACTCGGGGTTGGCCTTGGTTTCTGAGCTCAGGTCATCTGTCTGCCTGCCCCTCCTGGAGAGCGTGGGGGCCACACTGGGACCCGTTTCTCTGTGGTCCCAGTCACACTGGCCAAACAGAACCTGCGCCTGCTGGAGGTGGGGGCCAAGCTGTAGGGTTCAGGACTTGGGGACCCACGTTCGCTTCCCAGACAGTGCAGGGACCCCCCACCTCACCCCCTTGCGCGGCTGTGTGGGGCTCCGGTCCTCTGCGTGGAGCCGCTCTGGTGCTTGGTCTCTCAGTCGCGTCTGACCCTGTGACCCGGTGGACTGTGGCCTGCCAGGCTCCTCTGTCCACGGGACTCTTCAGGCAAGAGTACTGGAGTGGGTTGCCGTGCCCTCCTCCAGGGGATCTTCCCAACCCCGGGATCAAACCCAGGTCTCCCACACGGCAGGCAGATTCTTTACAAGCTGAGCTATGAGGGCCAGCCCTGGGGGAGGCTCTTTTCTCACCTCAGTCCTGTCTTTGCTTGAAGATTCGCCTCAGAAAAGCCCTCCCTTCCCTGCTTATCCTTCCACCATGGCAGGCCTCACCAGCCGACCTACTAATGTATTTTACCAGTTTCTGTGTTTTATGGCCCCTCCCCCACTAGTTTGTCGACAGCTGTTTCCTCATCTTCAGGCCTTAGAAAAGAGCCTGATGAGTAGTCCAGGCTTGCCTTTGTGGGCGCTTAGTAATGTCTGAAGACCCGATGTATGTCAGCTGATACCTTGGACTTGGTGATCCCTAGAGACACTTCCGGCCTGAAAGGTGACCTAGATGCATGAGTACACACATGGCCAAAAATAAGGCAACCCCAGATATAACATGAGTTCCCAGTTCCTCAAAGAGAAGATCCAAAATAATTTTGTTCCAAATGCCTCGGGTCAGCTCTTCAGGTCAGATATCCATTTAGAGTGACAGGAATTTAGTTAAGCTTCCATGTACTATTTCATGGAGTGTAATTTCAAATGCTGGTTACATTTGCCCCCCACTCACATTTCCTAGAGTGCTTTTCCCGCTTTCCCCTTCACCTCTGTGGACATCGTGTCCTTGTCCTAGACACTAGCCCCTGGGGATTGTCAGTGCCGGCCGTGTGGGCGCCCCTTGCTGCATGTAGGGATGTCTCCCCTGGAGAGTGTGTCCCTGGACTGCTGTGTACACACAGCTTCTCACCGCATGCCCTTTCAGAGGCTGTTTACCACTGGAGCGGTGAGGTCCCACCCTGGGAATAATTACTAGTCTGCTGGCTTTGGGCTTTTTTCTTTTCACTGACTCCATCCAGGTGACCTCTAGAAGCATGCCACGCTGGACTGAGTGAGGCAGACGTTCTCCTCCCAGCAGTGCCCAGTGTGAGAAGTGAGACTTCCTGCAACACAGGGACTTGGGTGACGCAGAGATGCTCCCGAGGGGTGCATATAGGACCTTAGAGCTCATGAGGGCAGAAAGGCAAAGCCTTCTCTCGGGAGTATAGAGATCCACTTCTCCCCGATGGAATAGGGGGACCTGGGCAAGGTCTGGCTGCAGGCCGAGCTTCTCGCCTGGGCTGGTGAGGCCAGCAGGCATTTGTGTCCAAAATAAGGCTCTTAACAGCCAGGGGACCTTGTAGTGGCCATGTGGCTGGGCTGCACTTCAGGGCCTAGAACTTGTTTCCTGGATTGGGCTGGTGTCTTGATCTGAGATAACCAATGAAAATAGGAGTCAACCCCAAGGCTGTCCGTTTTGCATCAGCTCACCGTGGTGGTATGGTGAGGCACAGAGCTGACTTCCATTAAGGTTCCACTCTGATTGCCTAAGCATTGGTTCTTTAGACTCATCGCATTTCTAAAATTAGTCCGCCTTCTGGTTACCGAGCCCTGCCTATCCAGCAGGTGCGGCTGTCCTGTTTACTCAGTCGTGGTTGCAGCTGCATCTGTTTTTGGCCCTGGCTCCTCATTCCCTCCTGTCTGTACTTCCTCCTCGGTGCCAGCAGTAGAAACAGAAACCGAGCTCCTGAGCCTGGTCCTGCTGGGGGGTGGGGGTGGGGGGCTCGGGGGCAGGAGGAGATCGCTCCGCTCATGTCTCAGGCAGGCCTGTCTCAGTTTGCTCGTGCATCTGTCTGTTGGGATTTTCTCACCCGCCCCCTCTGCCAGGTGACCTTCTGCTGGCTCTCCAGGCAGGGTGTCCGAGGCTGGAACCACCTATAGCCTGCCAGGCTCCTCTGACTGTGGGGATTCCGCAGGCAGGAATACTGGAGGGGGTTGCCATGCCCTCCTCCAGGGGATCTTCCCCACCCAGGATCAAATGCACATCTCTTAATGTCTCCTGCGTTGGCAGGCGGGTACTTGGCCTCACTGTGCACCATATGGGATCTTAGTTCCCCGACCACAGATCGAACTCATGTTGCCTACATTGGGAGCGCTGTCTTAACCCCTGGGCTCCCGGGAAGTCCCTTGGCAGGCAGATTCTTTACCACCAGTGCCACCTGGAACTACCTTGGATGGTCTTCGTGTCCCAACTTCATGGGTCTGGATCCCCCCAGTTTCACTAGAGCACTGGGAAGGGACTTGGCACAGAGAACTGACTGGTGTTACCAAATTCCTACAAAACTGAAGTAGAGGCTCCAGCTCATGAGTGGGGGGCAGCCCGTCCTTGCGTTTGCCTCGAGGACAGGTGCCTCGAAATGGACTGAATGTGGGAGAAGGTACAGGTACATCCTCCAGAAAAGCTGTGTGCACCGATCTGATCTGCCGTGGCCCAGGTCCCCGTGCCTCTGTCCCGGGGGGTCAGACTGGTTTGCCTCGGCTCCAACCAGCTTCAGAGTGGCGGACACCGTGTGCTTATTATTGTCATCATCATGATGGTTCCTAGAAGTCTTACAGCTTTTTTAGCCCAGACCGTTCTTGGAGTCCTGTCTGCCATTTGATTTTCCTTCCAATGAAGAGCAACCAGCATATTCTCTCTTTTCTGTTTAATTGTATACTTCCTTGCCCATGCTCTGCTGAGGCTCCATAAATACAGCTGTTTGTATGTATGCAAAGCATTGTTTGTGTTTGTGGGACACAGTGCTGCCTGCTCTTCTCATCACGACCTCATTGACAAAACCCTGTGGGTCTGGGGTGGCTACTGCCATTTCACAGATGGGAAGACTGAGACTCTGAAGGCCTCTGAAGGCCAGATGGGGAGGACCTAGTGCCTGGGCACTAGCAGGTGAGGCGTTTGCACTTTCAACTTGACCTGTGCCATCAGGGCTCCAGCCTCCCCCGGGAAGGGCCCAGGCTGTGGTATTTGGGGCCATTGGCTTAGGCTGATGTATCAGCTCTGTGAAGCTGTGATATTCATCCCAGAGGAGCGTGTGGGGCTGGTGAGGAGAGCAGCCAGATGGGAAAACCAGATCTGCTCTCTAGTCCTTTCCATGTCTTTAGCCCGTTTTGAAGTGTTTAGAATTCCAAAGGCATCAGATACACCCATGTTCAAGTGTAAAGATGAAGAAATGGTTCGCAGCCACCAGTGATGCTGTCTGGGCTGTCTCTCTGTCCTGCCTCTGTCAGGAAGGACAATGGAAAAGGGGCAGAGTTCCGGATTTCCAGTCCCACTGGTGCTGAACTTGGTGGCCCCGGGGCCTGCTCAGTAAGGCAGTGTGGGCTAGAGGAAGCCAAGGCCTCCGGAAGTCCTTGTGGGAGCTTTTCAGGGAGGGACCTCTTGTTTACAAAGCCTCAGGCCCAGGGAGCACTGTTTATTGTTAATAGTACTTGTTTTCCTTCCCTGTTAAAATAATCAACTGGAAATGTACCAGTCACGAGTAGATTCTGGCTGCTGTAGGTTGAGAATTGCTGTAAACCAACTTCTCTGTTTCCCTTCGATACTGAGGTTGTGTCTGGCTGCATTTACTCAGAAACCCAAAATGACTGGTGAAAACAAGTGCGCTTCTTTCTCACTGCAGGGTAGGGGAAGCGGTCAGTGCCGGGATGCTGTCTCCATGGTCGTCCGGGGCCCGGGCACCTTCAGTTGTCCTCAGCACGGCTTCCATTCCCGAGGTGGTCTCGTGGTCAGTGTGGCTGCGGGGCTGTAGCCTTCAGCCTTCTGGCGGCAGGCAGGAGGAGGGCCGGAGGGCACAGGGTCCATCTCCTGGTGAGGCGGCTCCCTTTCGGCACCTTCCAAGAAGGTCTGTGACCTGTGTGACTCATTGGCCAGAACTGAGCCACGTGGGCACCCATCGTTAGAAGGGCTGAGAGCAAATTCATACAGGCACTGCTGCCCTGCTCCTCAGCGGCTCCCAGGTCTGAGCGCTGCAGGGCAGCCCCTGGGCCTGTGCTTCTGAGGCTGCCCTGAGACTTGACAGCTCCAGGCCGCTGTCTGGCTGCCCACCCCAGTACAGCCTCCTTCCTGAGGCCTGTGACACTGTCCTGCCACTGTCCCTGTCCCCGCCTCGGCCCGCATTGACCCCACCTCCTCCCCTCACCCGGCTCACTTGGAGAGATGTCTCCTGATCCCTGGAAAGAGTCTGGTCCGCCTATACTTTCACAGAATACTTTCTCATGCACCACTGGTCTTCGCTGTGTCCTTGGGGTTGGGGTTTGGGGTGTGTCTTTGACTCCAGTCTCCTTAACTCAGTTGTGAGCTTCTGGAAGGCAGGACCAAGCCTCTCACTCCCTCCCACTTCCCAGCCTGTGCCCAGCGTGAAGTAGGCGCTACACAGCAGTCAGCACCAACAGACCGCTGGTTATTCCCAAAAGAAGGATCATCCCCTCCAGGGGCTTCTGTTAAGTGGCCACCATACAGATTGTCCTTCAGCCTGCCCCTCGGGACTTGCGAGAACAGGAGGGTTACGTGGCGTTGCCCCGGGAGCCAGTGGCCATCCCTGGTGAGCAGCCTTTGGGCAGAGGGACGCCCCCACTGAGGCGGGGGGGGGGGTGTGTGGACAGCGTGGGTCAGGGCTCCAGGAAGGTCTGCTTGCTCACAGGGCCCGAGTGCTTCCATCCTCGGACCCCGGGCCCCCCCTAGCCGGGTGCTTGGCTTTCACCGTGGGCCTCTACCCCTCACAGAGCAGTGGGCGCCTCCTTGGTTCAGCAGGTAGGAGCTGAAGACAAGGCATAAAGCTGCCTCTCTGTTTTCCCGGCAAAGCCCCAAGCCCTTCTGGCCAGCTGCCTAGAACCTGCCTCCCGGGGACAGAGGAGCCCTCCAGGGCCAGCTGGCATCATGGTGCGGTGGCTGTGGGAGCTGTGGGCTGAGCTCCTGGAGCAGCCGGCAGGCCAGCCCAGCTCTGGGAAACTCGGCCCTGCAGCTGCTGCCTCCAGGGCTCCAGGTGGATGCCAGGGTCCAGGCCCAGTACCCTTCCCTGGGCACTGCAGCCATGGAGTGCCAGGGCAGCTGCTGGGAAAGAGCGCTGGCCCTTCAGGAGGACTGCTGGGCTGTCTTCCTTTCCAGAAGGCGTCTCAGGGGCCCCGAGGTTGGCCTCCACTTGCCAGGCCTCAGTGACCTCTGCGGGCCAGGCCCTAAGGCTGGACTGGCTCACCGGTGCCCGCGATGCTGGGGACCAGAGGCTGCTATGGCAGAGGCGGCAGTGCCTGTGTTGTTTTCCTTCCTGTTGGATGTTGTTCACAGTAATCAACCCCGATAACCAGGGTCATTTATTCAGTGTTCTTGTGTGCGAGGCCTCAAGATACTGCTCTGGGCAGTTCGCATGTCTTTACTATAAAACTTGCTCCAGCCCTGAGTGGTAGGTGTGGTTACAGACAGGAAACTGAGGCTCACTGAGGTCACACCGCTGCACAGTGGGAGAGCTGCGTCTGAACTAGTCTGGTGCGTGTGGCAGCAGGCACATCCCTGGAGCACCCGCTCGGAGGCCCCCTGGGACGGTCCCCTCTCGGTCCCTCTGGCTGTGGAGCCCTGACCTGCTCTGCCTGCAGGTACCCTCTTACCTGCTGGGGGCTCCTCTTGCCCAGCAGCTCTTGAAGAGTGACTTGCAGTCGCCTGGAGGCTTCCTGAGATCTTCCAGGGGCTGAAGGTCAGAGCTGTGTTTATAAGGACACTTGGAGGTTATAAGTTATTCTGCCTGTTTCCATCGTGTTGGCATTCGAAGGGGTGGTGCTGCAGCAGTGGGACTTAGCTCAAGGTGTGGTACCTGCTGTGCCAGCGATTGTTGTGGTTGTGTTCCTGCAGGCTTCACTGAAGAAGCAGCAGTAAAAATGACTTGAGTGTATTAGCTGGACCCTTGGGTGCACGTTGTTAATGTTTTGTGTGGTGAAATGAGAGGAGGCGCATGCAGCATGCTGGGTCCCTCGGGAAGCACGGGTGCAGCTGTTGGAGCTGTGAGCCCAGCCACTCAGCGGGTGTTTTCATGGCGCTCCACACTTACTTAAAATAACAGCTGACACAGACTCCAGTTATTCAGACTTGGGGATTCAGCCGACAAGGTGAGCCTACAAGGAAAACAACTGACCTTTTGTTTTTGTATTTGTTGCCAGTGATAAAATTTGGGCTTTCAAGTGAAAATGTTAAAATCTTGTAGAACTTGTTTTTGCTGCTGTGAGCTTGACAACTTCCCAGTAGTAAAGACTTTTCTGATGGGATTGGTGGTGATACTAACAATGTGATTTTTTTTTTTTTGAGAGGGGCATATAGTGAGATGCCTTAACATTGCCACGTCTACATAATCAGGCTCATAAATGTGGACCAGAATTTTCCAAATGACCCAGGCATATTGCAGATAATCTATAAGAACTGTCAAGTTTGGGTGTGGTGTTGAAGAATATCCACAATAAGCTGAAAAGACTATTCAGTCCCTCCCTCCTTTCCAGCTGCTTACTGTAGGAGGCTGGGTTTTCTCATACTTCATCCAAAACATCACAACAGATTGGATGGAGAAGCAGATACAGGCATCCAGCTGCCCTCTCTTAAGCAAGACTTTTTTATTTTATAGAAGCATAGTTAATTTATAACACTGTTAATTTTTGCTGTCCAGCAGTGATTCAGTTATACATACATATTCATTATTTTTCATATTCTTTGGCTCATCACAGGCTATTGAATATAGTTCCTGTGCTACAGTAGGACCTTGTTGTTTATCCCTTCTATATAGTCTGCATCTGCTAATCCAAACTCTCAGTCCTTCTTGGCCCCCCTCCCCCGGCATCCACAAGTATGTTCTGTCTGTCTGTAAGTCTGCTTGTGTTTCATAGGTAAGTTCATTTGTGTCATATTTTAGATGCCCCAGCGGCTCAGCAGGTAAAGAATCTATCTGCAGTGCGGGAGATCTGGGTTTGAAAGATCCCCTGGAGAAGGGAAAGGCTACCCACTCCAGTATTCTGGCCTGGAGAATTCCATGGACTGTAAAGCCCATGGGGTCACAAAGAGTCAGACACGACTTAGCGACTTTCACTTAGATTCCACATATAAGTGATACCATATAAGTGAGGTATTTATCCTCACTTCCTTTAGTGCCATCATCTCTCAGTCCATTCATGTTGCTGCAGATCGCATGACTTCATTCTTTTTTATGGCTGAGTAGTATTCCATTGTGCATATGCACCACATTTTGTCCATTCACTCATCTGTCAGTGGAGGTTTAGGCTGTTTCCATGTCTTGACTGTTGTGAACAGTGCTGCTGTGAACATGGGGGTGCATGCATCTTTTTGAATTATAGTTTTGTCCAGATATATGCCTAGGAGTGGGATTGCTAGATCATTTAGCAGCTTTATTTTTTTCTTCTTTCATTTAGCAACTTTATTTTTCACTTTTTGAGGACCCTACATACTGTTCCATAGTGGTTGCTCCAATTTACATTCCCACCAGCAGTGTAGGAGGGTTCCCTTTTCTTCGCATCCTCTCCAGTATTTGTTACCTGTAGACTTTCTAATGATGTTAAGCCAGACTTGTAAAGGGTTTGCAGAAATGTAAAACAATGCCAGTCTTCTTCTTAAATCTTGTTTTGGAAAGTAGTTATTTTAAATTTTTGTTAACATGTAATGAGTTAATCTCTTTAATGAACAAATACTTTTAACAGTTCTTCATTTTTGGTTTCTAATAAGGTAAGTATTGTTAGGTATAATCCACAAAATCTTTTTGGTGTCCTTAGTAATTGAGGGTTAAGGGGTCCTGAGACCAAAAAACTTGAGAACGGCTGTTGCAGCCGACCCTGGCGGAGCTGATGTCAGAACGTCCTCCGTCTGGCCACCGCGCTCCCCCTTGTCTCTGTCTCAGCCCCATGCCCTTCCTCATCCTCCAGGAACCTGCGTGTGTGCGTGGACGGAGCTCAGCCCCACGCTGCCCTCCCTGCCTTCCTCCAGAAGATGGTGTTGGCGTTTCCTCAGCAGGTCCTGTGTGGGGTGGGGGCCCCGGAGGCAGGGTTAGCACCCTCCCCGTGCAGAGTGCTCATACTGTCGGCTCAGACTACAGAATGGAGTTTCCAGCAGGGGATGGAGCCAAGGAGGAGAGCATCCTGCTGGCCCGGGCCCAGACCCTCCCGGCTTCCTCGGGGAGACCCCAGGCTGCCTCTGGCTGCTGCCAGTTGGCCAGGCCCTGGCCCTGGCTCAACAGCTGCGCGCGCTGCAGTGAATGAGGAGGAGCTGGGAGCAGAGGAGGACGCCAGGGCTGCTTCCCGGGGCCAGAAGTCTTGTGCAGGGGTGTAGGGAGACTGGGCTCTGCAGAAAGTGCCTGGCCCTGTGTCCCACCCCAGAGGCCCCCAGCACCTGCTGTTCTGGGGAAGACGAGATGAGACTGCAGCAGGAAATGGGTCCAAAGACAGACAGACATGGAGATGGGCTTCATCCCACTGTGTGTGCGTGCGCTCAGATGTGTCTGACTGTTTTGGACCCCATGCATTGTAGCCCACCAAGCTCCTCTGTCCATGGGATTTCCCAGACAAGAATACTGGAGCGGGTTACCATATCCTTCTCCAGGGGATCTGGTTGACTCACAGGTCAAACCTGCGTCCCCAGCGTTTCCTGCATCACAGGCAGATTCTTTACCCGCTGAGCCACTGGGGAATCTAACTTTAAGGTGACTGAAATATTCTGTGCTAGGTTGTGTTGGTCATAGGTGCAGAGGGGCCTGCCCCCCAGGCTCTGCCATGGCTTAGAAAGGCAGCTGCAGGGTGGGTGTGGAGAGGAGAGGAGACAGGAGCGGCGGGGCCTGGGGGGAAGCAGTGCCTGCCCCAGGTTCGGTGTTGGTGACGGCGGGGGCCGTGTCTTCCTTCTTACTGATGCAGGAGACAAACGAAACCAAGTGTCATCTTAACATTACAGATCAGTGATTAACAGTATTCAAAGTGTGCACTGTAAGTCAGTATTATCCTTCACCAGAAGGTATGAAATGTATTTTTTGACCTAATAATTTCACTTCTGGTGTGTTTAGGCCGAAGAAATAATCCAAGAAAGGGAAAGAGCGCTAGTCAAAGGTGTTGCTGTGTTTTTATGACAGTAACAAGGAACCTTCTAAATGACTTAATAGGGATTGGTCAAGTAAACAAGGATGGGCCCCTTTTTGGAAATACTAAAATCTATGAACATGGAGTCTTACAGGATAGAGGAAATATACGTGACACAGTGTTAAAAGGATTTAACTTTGTCACAACAGCAACTGTATAAAAACCTAGCTGCCTGTGCAGACTGGCAGGGACAGGCAGAGACTGGCTGCATTAGGGTGATAAGGTTGGGCAGCTGTGTTTTCCTTCAGTTTAATAAGTTTTATGGACGTACAATAATCTGCATACCATATGATTTCCCCATTTAAAGTGTGCAACTCAGGGACTTCCCTGGCAATCCAGTGTTAAAACTCCATGCTCCAAGTGCAAGGGGGAATAGGTTCAACTCCTGGTCAGAGAATTAAGATCATGCCTCAGCTGAAAAATTTTAAAGTGTGCAATTCAGTGGGTTTTAGTATAGTCACAGAATCATGCAACCGTCATTCCAGTTTTACAACATCCGTTGATGGACACTTGAGTTGTTTACATGTTTTGGCTATTATTAGTAATTCTGCTCTGAACATTCTTGCACAGGTTTTTGTGTGGACATGAGTTTTCAGTTCTTTGGGGTATATACCTAGGAGTGGAATTGCTGGGTAACTCTTGAAGAACTGCCAGACTCTCTTCCAGAGCAGCTACACCAGCAGTGGGGTGGGGGAGAGGTTCCAGTTTCTCTACATGATACTCATTACTGTCCTTTTCATATTAGCCATCCCAGTAGGTAGGAAGCGGTACCTTGTAGTTTTGATTTGCCTTTTGGCTCACAGTGTTCAGGTTCTTTTCATGTGCTTATTGAGCATTTGTTTATCTTTGGAGAAATGTTTGTTCCCATCCTTTTGCCCATTTTAAAAAACTGAGTCATTTTTTCTGTTAATGAGTTAGAAAAGTTCTTTATGTATTCTAAATGGTGCAGGTCCCTAAGATACTTGATTTGAAAGAATTGTTCTACATTGTGTGGGCTGTCTTCCCACTTTCTTGATGGTGTCCTTAGAAGCACAAATCTTACATTTTGATGAAACTGATTTTATCTTTTTTCACTTTTGTTGCTTGGACTCAGTCCTTCTGGCCCTGCCACTGGTTTGTTACATTTAATATTTAAACTGACTGACTCCTCTCCCTCAGCAGGATTGTTCAGTTCAGTTGCTCAGTCGTGTCCGACTCTTTGCGACCCCATGAATCGCAGCACACCAGGCCTCCCTATCCATCACCAACTCCTGGAGTCTACGCAAACCCATGTCCATTGAGTCAGTGATGCCATCCAGCCATCTCATCTTCTGTCGTCCCCATTCTCCTCCTGCCCCCAATCCTTCCCACCATCAGGGTCTTTTTCAGTGAGTCAACTCTTTGCATGAGGTAGCCAAAGGATTGGAGTTTCAGCTTCAACATCAGTCCTTCCAATGAACACCCAGGACTGATCTCCTTTAGGATGGACTCGTTGGATCTCCTTGCAGTCCAAGGGACTCTCAAGAGTCTTCTCCAACACCACAATTCAAAAGCATCAATTCTTTGGTGCTCAGCTTTCTTCACCGTCCAACTCTCACATCCATACATGACCACTGGAAAAACCATAGCCTTGACTAGATAGATGGACCTTTGTTTGCAAAGTAATGTCTCTGGTTTTAAATATGCTGTCTAGGTTGGTCATAACTTTCCTTCCAAGGAGTAAGCGTCTTTTAATTTCATGGCTGCAGTCACCATCTGCAGTGATTTTGGAGCTCCAAAAAATAAAGTCAGCCACTGTTTCCCCATCTGTTTGCCATGAAGTGATGGGACCAGATGCCATGATCTTAGTTTTCTGAATGTTGAGCTTTAAACCAACTTTTTCACTCTCCTCCTTCACTTTCATCAAGAGGCTTTTTAGTTCCTCTTCACCCTCCGTCATAAGTGTGGTGTCGTCTGCTTATCTGAGGTTATTGATATTTCTCCCGGCAATCTTGATTCCAGCTTGTGCTTCTTCCAGCCCAGCGTTTCTCATGATGTACTCTGTGTATAAGTTAAATAAGCAGGGTGACAATATTGTGGACCCCCTATTCCTGTAGCTCTTTTTCCTAGTTCACATTATTTCAATTAAAAAAAATAATAAGTCTCACTTTAAAATGCTGCTAATTTAGGAGCTTTCATGCTGTTGAAGAGAGTTGAAGGATGTGTCTTACTAAAGGAGACAATGCAGACCCAGGGCGGGAAGCTGGCCTGCTTCTCCAGCAGCAGGTGCTTTTAGTGAACTTTGCACAGGAAATGAGGGAGAGTATGTCCCCAGACCGACAGCGCCTCCTTCCTTCTCACCATCCTCCCTGACCACACCACCGCGCCACTGCTGTGGAGAGATGCCCTCGGTTTTCATTGCTTCCTGCAGGGCATGTGGACGTGCGGGGGCTGCTTTGGGCTGGTGGAGAGAGGATGGAGGACCGGCCGTGGTCCTGGGGGGACAGTATCTGTGGGGAGGGGAAGGGGAGCTTGGGCATGGGTAGGGACATGGGATGGCACCGAGTTGGGCAGCGGTGCCAGGGCAGTGTGGCTGCATGGGGCCAGGTGCCCAGGGCCAGCTCTGCCCCGCTGCTGAGGGCACTGCTTGTGGGTCTCCCCCCAAAACAGCTCCCAGAGCCCTGCGTGTTCGCCCAGGCCGGCGGTGGAAGGAGCCTCAGCTGCCTGTCTCCTCTGAGTACCTGGGATCAGAGGTACAGTGTCGCCCAGCCCTCCACAGGCAGGCCCTGGCGTGGAGGTCAGCCTGGTGCTCCCTCGGGAGGGGTGGCAAGGACCCAGGCGGCTTCCCCTTGAGACACCCTAGATGAGGTTCCCAAGCTGCTGGGTTCTGCCCCCTTCACCAGGCCACGCCCCTGCCCTTGCTCCCACACAGAAGTGTGGGTGACTCCTGAGGATGGTGTTTCTGGAGGTTGCAGGATGGTGGCTCTGGGCTGTGGTGGGGCATCTCCAGGACCTGGGGGCAGCTGAGTCTGTGCTGCCGAAGGATTGGCCCCGGCCCATGCCAAGCAACGAGATCTGTGTGGGGAGGAGACGAGTGAAGGTGACCTGAGGCCAAAAGCAAGGGACGCCTGCGGGAGGAGCCACGGAAGGCTCTGTGTCCGGGGGGAGGGGGTAGCTTGGAGCCCAGCCTGCACCCTGGTTTCTCCTCCAGGCCCAGGAGAAGCAGCGAAGATGTCGAATGATCCTCCCCCTCCTTATCCTGGGGGCCCCACAGCCCCCCTTCTGGAGGAGAAAAGTGGTGCTCCACCCACACCAGGTAGGGTCCCATGCCCTTGCCAGCTGCTGGGAGCTGCACCTGGAGCAGCGCCCCTCCAACAACTAAGCCTCTGCGCTCCCCCCCCACCCCCCGCCCCGTCCAGGCCGCACCTCCCCAGCTGTGATGCAGCCCCCGCCAGGCATGTCGCTGCCCCCTGCAGACATCGGCCCCCCTCCCTACGAGCCGCCCGGTCACCCGACACCCCAGCCCGGCTTCATCCCTCCACACGTGAACGTGGATGGCACCTACATGCCTCCAGGTAAGACGGAAAGGAACCTGGCTAGTTTGTGCTTTCAGCGGGCAGGCTGTGAGGGTGTTTAATTAAGGTCAGAAACACGGGAAGGCGCCCAAGAGCACGGTACAGGGAGCTTCTCTGTCCTCTGGGACAGAGACCAGGAAAGGCTGGGAGGACGATGGTCACTCGGGCCCAGGGCCTTGTCTCCAAGCCCATGTCCTTGGGTGCTGAAGGCTCGGGGCTTTGTGCTCACCTTTCCGTGGGGCCAGCGGCCCAGCCCGCCAGTGACCCGCCTTTGCTCCGTCTTCTGTTTCCAGGTTTCTACCCTCCTCCGGGTCCCCATCCACCCATGGGCTACTACCCACCGGGGCCCTACCCACCTGGGCCCTACGCTGGCCCTGGGGGCCACACGGCCACGGTCCTCGTCCCCTCAGGGGCTGCCACCACCGTGACAGTGCTGCAGGGAGAGATCTTCGAGGGAGCGCCGGTGCAGACGGTGTGTCCCCACTGCCAGCAGGCCATCACCACCAAGATCTCCTACGAGATCGGTCTGATGAACTTCGTGCTGGGGTTCTTCTGCTGCTTCATGGGGTAGGTGGTGTAGGCACCCGCGGGGTGGGGCCGCGCCTACCTCTACTGCCCTGGAGGGGGCCCAGCTCTCAGCCCCTGCTCTTCAGGCCTCCATCTCTCCTGATGCAGGTGTGACCTGGGCTGCTGCCTGATCCCCTGCCTCATCAACGACTTCAAGGATGTGACGCACACGTGCCCTAGCTGCAAGGCCTACATCTACACGTACAAGCGCCTGTGCTGACGGGCTGGGCCTGGACTCCCCGCTGTCCGTCTGGCCCCCGTGCTTCGCCCCCCGCACTCAGTGGCTCACCTCCCTGCTCCCACTTGGGGGTGGAAGCCGTTCCACTGGTCCTCCCCTGGAAGTCTTTGTCCTCTTCGCCTTGCCCTTCCCTGAGCATCTGACTCTTGTGGCAAAAATTCTGTTGGATTTCAGGCCAAGGGTCAGCGAGTGGTGGGGGCTGGCACTGAGCTTGTGTGCTGCTGGCGTGCTAGGTATTTGTGATCAAGAAGACAAGAGGGAGTGGTCTCCTCACATGGTCCTCCCTGCTGGGGTCTCTTCCTCCATTTCTGTACCAGGTACAGGTTCGGTCCAGAGTCTCCCTGGGACCAAAAGCAGCCAGAGCCGCAGCTGGTTCCCCAGACCAGGGCCTGCGGTGGGGCTTAGCCCATAGCCACTGTCGTTTATGATCTGCTGGGCTGAGAGTAGCGGATGGACCCAGGCAGGCCTGAGTTTGTGGATGCTAGAGGCAGGCATGATGGTCAGAAGGAATGACTCTGGCCCTCAGAACTCAGGAATTCTTAACTGTGCCCAGGAATCACCTGGGGTAAATAGAGGTCAGCACACCTGCAGGCCATGGGGTGAGGGACTGGACCCTAGCTTGCCAAGCAGGGATTCTCCTTGGCCCCTGCCCAGCTGCCTTTCATCCACACTGTTGTGAAGCCCGGCCTTTGCTGGGGCTGGAAGGAATGCCCAGGAGCCCAGCCATCTGGCTATATACCGTGTCCTTGCCACATGTGGGCACAGCCTCTGCCTGGTGCCAGGTGGGACCAGAGATGACAGAGTGGGGCTTCCCTGCAGGCCCTCTGGGTTCTGCATTGCACGCTCCACGGGCCCTCCCAGTGCCCACAGGGCCCTGCACCCCGGCTGGTTCGCCATCACTGCTCTCACTCCAACCACAGGCGCTGCAGCAGGAGCAGCCGTGGCGCTGGACTGGGGACAGGCTAGGGACAATGAAGGAGCAGCCACAAGTGGCAGAGGTGCCCCGGTGGCCACCAGCCCTGCCCTGGGCCTGAGCACACACTGTTTCCTGAAGGGTTTGTCTGTGAACTTGCTCCCGTGGACCGCTGTATCCTGCCGCCCTCTCCTGGTCTTGCACGGCCACTGCATGGCCTCCTGTCACTGTGAACCGTGGCCAGTCTCAGTTGATAGTTCCTCATTAAATTGGCCCTTTCACTCCCCTGCCTGAGGCCTCTGCTCTCTTGCCTGGCTTCCTTCTTTTGTGAGGGAAAGAGGGTGGGGGGCCTGCAGGTAGTTGGAAGGCAGGGGGTCAAGACCTCAGGGTCTCAGTGCTTCTGCTGAACCCACTACCCAAGGACGATGATGGTGTCTCAGTCCCTGGTTAAACCCACCGGAGCCCAACTGTGACTGCACTATCAGGCTTCCTTACTGATAATGTCACCTGTCTCCACAGCACACACCTGCCCATGGGGTCTGCAAACCTGGAGACACCCCCCAGCCAGAGCTTGGGGTCATCAACCCTGTGGGGAGGTACCCTCACTCCCTTGAGGAGGGTAGAGCCACCAGGGCTGAGGCATCGGGTCTGCAGGCTGCTGGGGCGGGCAGGCAAGCTGGGCCCCCACCCCTCATCTGACTTGTGAAGGCGGGTGGGGTTGGTCAGTTACTGAAAAGTGTTCCCACCATTTAATTCTTTTTTTAAGTAACACTTTCACAGATTCTCAATATATAGAATAGGTAATAAACTCTTATTAAAATAAATACTTAAGTTCATTTCTGTTTTAGACAATGAATTATTACATAATGCAAGTATATGCTCTTTTATCTTAGGTATTTAAAAAAAAAAAAAGCAGGAAAACTAAAGCACTCTGAGAACTAGAAAACTGAGAGACCACATGGATGTCCAGGTCCCTGAGAGGTGGCTCACTGACTCCCTGGAAGGAGGGTGCTGGGCAGGGACCAGGCAGTGTTGGGAGCGCGAGGGATTGCCAGGCACTGACAAGGACAACGTCACACCAAAAAGGAGGGAGGCGACGAGCAGAATCCACTTTATTGAGTGCAGAAGCGTTTTCATAGGTCAGAGGAGACAGGCCACGGCCAAACTGACCCCGATTTGGGTGTCTGCTTGAGAGGCGTGAGGACTGGCTGCCCAGGACGGAGCTCCAGGACCTCTGAGGTGAGGCGAAAGCCCGACTTATGGCTCCCACCCCAGGAGAAGTCCAGAGAAAGAGCAGCGCCATCTGGGGAGACCCCCACCCTCCCACAGCGCTGGGGCCTGAACTTGGTGGCAATCCACTCCCAGCACGGGAAAGACACCCAGCTAAGTGGACGCAACAAGGAAGCGGGGAGCGAGCGAGCCTTGGGTCAGAGGTGCGGGGGCCCCAGCAGCAGCGCTGGTCCCAGAGGCCTAGGCCAGCTTGCGGACTGCTCCTGCTGCTGGGGCCGGGGGCTCGGGTGGGCCTGCACCCAGTTCAGTGTTTGGCCTGCAGGCAGGATGCTGACAGGCAAAGGCTTTAGTCTCTGACTTTTATTGGTTGCTTGTTTTCTCAAGCCCAGCATTAGAAAAGTCACCTGAGGTGGTAGTTTGGTCGTGGGTGGAGGTGGGGCAGGCCGGTGGACGGGAGATGGCGCAGCGTGGAACGGTGGGTCCTTCACATGGAGTACCAGGCCAGGAGGCCAGCGGCCAGGGCCACGCTGGCAGCCAGCAGGAACTGGAGGCTGGGCCTTCGCAGCATGGCCAGGGCTGCTCCAAAGGGGCAGCTGCTGCCTTCCAGGGCACCTGCACGGCAGCACCGAGGGGACACGCCATGAGTGGGGGCCGACATACCCGCCCTGGGTGCACAGGACACGTGAGGCCTACCTTTGTCCAGCTGGGCAGCGTAGTAGGGGCACTTCCGCACGTCTCCTTTCCCGTCGTGCACGGGAAGCCCGTCCTGCGTGGGAAGTCTGCTGTGTGTGGGAAGCCCATCATGCGCAGGGAGCCCATCCTCCAGGGTCTCTTTGGCCAGCAAGGAGCCAGCCTGGTCCAGTTCATTGAATACCTGCAGGTGCAGAGGATCGACAGCCGTCACCGGCGTGTGTCCCCAGAGGGGCCGAGCAGGCAGGGGCGGGAGTGTACAGGGCGGACACCTCCCCTAGGGGGAGCTCTGGGACGTGTGGCTGCATCTGTGCTGCCCAGGCTGAGAGCCCAGGTGGACACCCCCAGGGGGTGGACAGGACAAAGCAGAAAGCACTGCCCTCCACCCCGTGGGATCCCCAGCACGTCCCTGTTTGCAGGTGCTGGGTATTTCTAGCAAGAAACAGGAGAAAATGAGGGACGTGGGAGGAGGCAGCCCTGGCAGGGCTGACTGGTCCTGAGGGGCCCTCAGGCCTGTGCTCAGGCCAGCACTTCCCTGGAGTGGAGGGCAGGGCCTGGGCTTGACACAGAACTAGCCTGCCAGACTCGGGCCTGTCTAACAGCTACTTGTAAACTGAATCATTCTCTCTTTGGTTCTCTCCCCGAACTTACCAAGCAGGACTTTTCACAGCAACCCTTGCTAAATAGGGGGAACTCCACATTCCTTCAGACCAGAAGCCTGGGGTGAGAAGGACGGAGATAACTCCCACCTTCCCGACCCTTCAACGTGCCGGGGTGTCGCCTTCTCAAAGCACCACACACAGGTTATTGATCAAACAGGGTGGAACCCTGAGTGGGGTCATGCCCGATGGCCTGTCTAGTTGCTAGACTTGCCCTCGGGCAGCCTATCTGTCTGACGGAACTGCTGCCCCTTCAAGTGGCTCTGGGACGGCCCTGCCGGCAGAGGCCCTTCCTACCTGGCCCTGGCAGTACCTGCATGTTGAACTCGAAGGCCTTGTTGGCCTCCTCCACGATCTTCTCTTTGGTCTCCAGGTTCAGGTCGAGGGCATTCATCCTGGCCCGGTACAACTGCTTGAACTGCTGTGCGTTGTCCACATTCTCAAACAGGTAGAACTGGGTCCCTTCCCCTGTGCTGGGGAGTTTCAGGGCCCGCTGGGCCACCTTCTTCAGCACCTGGCCCCCCGAGAGGTCCCCCATGTAGCGGGTGTAGGCGTGGGCCACCAGCAGCTCTGGTTCATTCTGCCCCACCTCGTGGATCCGCTCCACATACTTCCGGGTGGCCTCGGAGCACTTCGCCTGCTCCTCCCAGTGCTCGCCATAGAGATACTCCATGTCCCTGATCAGTGCCTTCTTCCGGTGTAGCTCCATGGGGAAGTACAAGGGGGCAAAGGCTGGGTGGTCCTTGTTCCGGTCGATCTCCTCCTCCAAGGCCGAGTATGTGAAGTACAGTGCGGTGGTGGCCAGCTGCCAAGGGCGATGGGGAGACCGTGAGAGAGGGCCAGGGCCTGGGCGAGCAACTCCCAAGCCCACTGCCCACACTCCTGAGCACCCCCTCCATTCCCCACTTTCATACAGTGAGTTATTTCACGTGCGCAGGAAGTGTTTGTTTCTTAAAGGAATGACAGGGTGAATTCTTTGGAACACGGATCACTTCCTTTACATCACTACCTTATTCCTTTTAAGACATTAAACCACAGCCTGATGCTGAGAAAACATGGGGCGTGGAGGAAGGCTAGGGGGGTGGGGGGGTCAACCCTGTGGGACTAAGGGCCCTCAGCCCGACCCATTTCATGATCAAGGGCACAAACCTTAAATAGCTCCTTCCTGATGTTGCCTTTCAAGAAGTCCTTGACAAACTGGGTGTTTTCCGCCCGGTCATGTGATTCCTTGGTGCCTTCCTTCAGGAGCTCAGAAAGGTCTGCCATCCTATGGAGAGAGCATGTGTGAGTTAGCCTTCCAACTCCAGGCTGACCACTCACTGAGCTCGAGGCAGAGGCTGCTCAGAAATGTGATTCCAGCCTCTCAGCAGGGAGCAGAGCACAGGCAGACATGGGTCTGCTCCCGGACTCAGGCGACACTCTGGATAACCCTACCCACTCCTCCACTGTGTCCGGGTCTCTCTGAACCACCCAAATGAGTGACGCTTGGCTTCTGTGCCCGCGTGAAGAAACGCACACCTCTGATCCTACCACAGTGTGTGCTGATTTCAGGGCACAGACGACTTTGGGGAACGTGTCTCCCAGGATCCACACCCTGGAGAAGAACCAGCCGTGCAGCTCCTGGGGTGGCCCAGCTGCCTTCCTCCCACCTTGAACCCACAGCCCGAGGACGACATGAGGCTGGGACCCGGCACAAGAGGATGGCAGTGAGAGCAAGGCTGGGGAGGCTAGAGCCAGGACCGAGGCCTGTGCTGCTAAACAAAATCAAGTGACAGGTGCGAGCACCAGACAAGGCAGAGAAGGTGCTGGGCAGGGACTTGTGTGCATCCACACAACTGTCGACGCGAGTGAGAAAAGCTTGTCCTCCCATGGCCCAGTCTCTGCTGGCCTCCTTAGGAGACTGGCTCATATCACTCACGTGCTGCCAATAGTTTATTTTCAACAATTATTCCAAGATGTAAAAAGAGAACTTTGCCAATGACAGGGCTATAAGGAGAGGCTGAGAACAATGAAGAACAGGCCTGGGTGACTGGAGGCTTCGAGTGAATTGCCCTCAACCCAGTAAGGAAAGCCCTGGAGGTAAGAGCTGCTCCCACATCTGAGGGGTGGAAGACACTGGAAAGGTGCCAGCTTTGCTTCTGATTACCCTCTCTCACCCCAGATGACATAACGCTCAGAATTCCAGGAAGAAGAAACGACCAGGACCATCATCAAATCCCACCACTTGGCACTGAGCAGTCTGTCCTGCCTCCCTGCGTGGGGGGAGGGTGAAGAGGCAGCGGGCTGGGCCCCAGCAGCACGGCCTGACTGCACCACGGCCGCCACCGCTCACCTGGTGTGGTTGTTCTGCTCTGGGACCCCGGAGATCTTTTTCTCCGGCTCATCCAGCCCCTCTGAGGTCTCCAGTTCCACTGACATGGCTGCTGCTCTCACGCCTCTGGTCCTGCGGAGACACAGGAGCAGGGGATGTGGCACCCGTGGCAGTCACTCCCCAGGCGCCTGCCAGTTCTGCTCGCCCCTGAGCAACACCACCAGGAGGCGCCACAGGCCTCAGGGACGTTTTCATAAAAATAAAGCTCTGCCATCACGGGGACTGGATCTGCATTGGACAAAATGTGAATATGGACAGTGGTAACAGCACTGTATTGATGCTGAACTTACTGATTTTTATAACTGCACTGTGGTTATTTACAAGAATGTCCTTGTTTTAGGAAACACACACTCAAGTAGTCACAAGTAATGGGGCATATTACCTGCAACTTATTGTGAAATGGTTCAGAGACAGAGTGTGTGTGCGTGTCTGTGTGTACAGGCACATTCACTGCGGTGGTGGTGGGGGGGACATACAAGTGAAGCCCTTGAGTCAGTGCTGACGGTGAACCTGGATAACACGTGCACAAGGGTTCTACGTACCATTCTTACAACTTTTCTGTATTTTTGAGATTATATCAAAATTAAAAGTTACCTAAAACATAAACAAAGGAATATGACTTAAATAAAAAAAGCAGCGGTGCAGCAGCTCTCAGTGTGGCAGCGAGTGATCGGAACCAGCTAGCCTGCTGGTTCCAGCTAGAGGCGGGCGCCCTTGTGCAGAGAGCACCCCCTCAGGGCAGCTCCAAAAGCGTCTGACAAGCTGCACCAGCAGTGCTGAGTCACCACGCAGGCACACTGCCTCCAGCCCACTCCAGACTGCCGAGCTAGAGGAAGTGACACACATCAGCCAGTCAATGCCCACTGCCGCTGCCTTTGTCAGCCCTGGAGATTGGCTCCTAGAAGACAACAGGTTCACCTGCCACCTGACGGGGCAACGGGGAGAGCCCATCTAGGCCTTTCCAGTCCTGCTGGGAACAGCAGCACAGCTGCCCAACAACCAGTGGTAACACAGGACCAGAGCTACTATCACTGATAGAAGAGACCTGAACTTTCTACCTCTACCAGTGTCTTCTTACTGAGTGTTACTGAGCTCTGCCCAGAAACAGGTGTCTAGGGGGACAAAGAAGTATAAGAAATGGTCCCTGAAAGGATAAAAAACCACTTCTATCTCAGCCCGCAGATAACCACCATTAGTATGTTACTACATTTCCTTTCTGAGTTTTCTCTAGATAATATCTCCTTTGTTATCTTTGGAGATATTACAAGGCCTGGTTTTACTCAGCAGTCTTTCTGAAACTTCTCTCAACTTTAGATTTAGCATTTATACAATGGAATTAATGATAGGAAGGATTAAGTAAGAACACAGAAGCACAGTGCCTGCCACGTGGTAAGCACTCAGTAAATATTAGATATGATGGTGTGCACTTGTTCCAGGAACTCTTAGAAAATAGCAGAGAGTAAAATAAGCCAGACAAGGCATTATACTATTTCTATGTGCAATCTTTTTAAAAAAAGGTTCGATTCAGAGAAAACAATGGAATGGGAATTGCCTGGGAGTGGAAGCAATGGGAATGGCTGGTAAAATGGTACAAATTTGCAGTTATATTGTGAATAAGGTCTGCAAATCTAATGAAAACCATGGTGACTATAGTTGATAATTGTTGTTCAGTCACTAAGTCATGCCCCACTCTTTGCGACCCCATGGAATGCAGGACTCCAGGCTCCTTTGTCCTTCACTATCTCCCAGAATTTGCTCAGATTTATGTTCATTGAGTCAGTGATGCTATCTAACCATCTCACCCTCTTTTGCCCCCATCCTTTGCCTTCAATATTTCCCATCATCACAGTCTTTTCAAATGAGTCAGCTCTTCACATCAAGTGGCCAAAGTCCTGGAGCTTCAAGCATCAGTCCTTCCAATGAATATTCAGTGTTGATTTCCTTTAGGATTGACTGGTTTGATCTCCTTGCTGTCCAAGGGACTCTCAAGAGTCTTCTCTAGCAGCACAGTTCAAAAGCATCAATTCTTTGGCGCTCAGTCTTCTTTATGGTCCAACTCTCACATCTGTATACGACCACTGCAAACACCCTAGCTTTGACTATATGGACTATAGTTGATAATACTGAACTGCATAACTGAAATCTGCTAAGAGAACAGATCTTGAATGGTTTTCACTTCTTTAAAAGGGTAAATATGTGAGGTGACGGATGTGTTAAGTCAATTGTGGGGATCCTTTCACAATGTATACATATACCAAATCACCATTTTTATACATTTTAAATATATTACAATTTTACTGTCAATGATACTTCACTAATGCTGGAAAAAAGAGGGAACAGAAATAGCAGAATACAAAAAAAAAGAAATAGCAGAATACAGAAAATGGGACCTTCTCCTGACAAATCAGATATATTCTCCTCTATAAAAATGCTGGTGAACGGTGTGGTGCAGACTGTCAATGACAGACAGGAGTTGGGGTGGGGGAGATGAAGTGCCTCTAGATTTCGGAAGAATATGAACAACGCTAGAAACGGGACAACACAGCAGGTGAAAGGCTGCCTTCTATGTGTCCACTTTCCTAGGAATCAAGGTAGACTTTGCCAACCCTGAAGTAAGCTCCACATCGCTTCCCCCAGGTCATTCATTCTGACCTGATTTTTTGCCCACACCTCGAAGCTCGTGGGATCTTAGCTCTAACTGGTCAGGGATCAAACCGAGGCCCTAGGTGAAAGCTCAGAGTTCTAACCATTGGATTGCTAGGGAATTCCCCAGACTTTTAAGAAAGAACATCTGAGCTCCACTCCCTTAGGGACCCTAAGAGCCACAATTTTTCTCCATCTGCTCAGCACTCAGAATGCAGAGAGGAGAGGATGCTGGGAAGAAAGTTCTGGGCTTCACAGAGGAGAGAAGGCTGCAATAAAGCCCCAGAAGCTCTAGGCAGGTATGTGGCTATGCTGAGGACACCCCAGGCACCTGAGGCCTGCAGCCCCAGGCTGCTTACAGGAAAAACTAGTATCAGGCAAAGACAGAACAATTGTCATCCGGTTGCCTAGGTTACCAATTGTGGTAACAGGTAAACTTCCAGCACCTGATCACCATGGTGAACGCAGTGATCGTGTGAGTGACTCAATCTGACCATTAACTGGTCTACTGGATGATACTGCACTCTGGGAGGTGTAGTCACTCAAGCAACAAGGCTTCTGCTTCTCTTCAAAACAGAGGAAGAGAAAGCCAGCTCCCACCAGTGCCCACCTCGGCATTTTTTTCCGCAGCAGCAGTTTATTTGTGCCAGTCCCTCCTCAGGCATACCCTCCGCCCACCCTCTTCCACTGGTCCTGCCCAATAGCCCCGAATTCCCACCTCCCCACTCCCAGGAGGCCAGACTCTAGCCTCGGGGACGGGGACAGGGCCGCATCTGTCTGCTTCACTGCTGTAGCTCCAGGGCCTCGGAAATAACAGGCTCTCCACAAACACTTGCTGAAAACAAATCAAAGGAAAGAAGGCACACGGGAAATGCTGTAAAGCATACCACCAACAGTAGGCGCCAGTGGACAGCAAGGCACACTCTGCAGTCCACCACCTCAATAGGTTCTAAACTCAGAACAGGGTTGAAAACTTTTGCTTTGAAGGAAGGGTAGATACCAGTTTTCTCATCCCAGCAGCAATTATACTGAGTCCCAAATGCAGGCTGAGGGCTTCCCTGGTGGCTCAGTGGTAAAGAATCCACCTGCAATGCAGGAGCCACAGGAGACGTGGGTTCAATCCCTGGGTCAGGAAGATCCCCGGAGAAGGGGAGGGCAACCCATGCCAGAATTCTTGCCTGGAGAACCCCATGGACAGAGGAGCCTGGAGGGCTACAGTCCATGGAGTGGCAAAGAGTCGGGGACACGACTGAAGCAACTTAGCAAGCATGCACACAACGCAGGCCGAAAGTGCCATCTGGCCGGAAGGAGAACATTCTCAGGAAGGCTCACTTAGCATATTCACCCCACACAGGCTGAGTTCCAGAAAGAGGGCCGCCTGGAGGCCTGGCCACTATTCCTCGAGGGAGTGGCCGACAGGGGGCGGGGCGGGGGCGGTGGTTGGCAGCATTCAGGAGCCACCTAGTATGTCAGAAACAGAATTCACTTCATTCTCTGAAAAGCTTCATGGTCAAACTTGGTCAGGCTGACTTCTACACTCCAGTCCCTTCTCTTTGCAGGAACCACTATAATCCTAGAAAATCAAAGATCAAATCATGAACATGGAACCTTTCTAGACTGCAATCTCTTGTAATCCATAAGAAGCTGCCCCACCCTGCACCCGACAAAAACAAAAAGATCCCCAAATAGTCCACTGTGAAAAATATACTTCAAGAAGTATTAACAGTAAGTAATCTGTACCAAAATGATAAATAGCTATACTATAACCTTTGAAAAAAGTCACCCAGCCTAACAATACAGGGCAGGGCTACTCAAGTAGCAGCAAACAATGGAATCCTGGCACCACAGCAACAAGTTGATGGGCAGTACCCATGCATGAAAATGTCTGCATCAACTTCTTTATTTAAAATAAGTGACTGAGACTTCGCCTTCCAACACAAGAGGTGTGGGCTCAATCCCTAGTCAGGAAGCTAAGATCCCACATGCTTCCCAGGCAAAAACCAAAACATAAAAGAGAAGCAACTGTTAACAAATTCAATAAAAACTTTTAAAATGATCCACATCAAAACCAAAAAAATCTTAACAAAAAAAAAAGACCCCAAACACTGACTAGGACTATGGATAACTAAGTATACCAGTGATGGCAGGAAGGGACTTTGGAAAACTATAAATACTTGTTATTTGTTGGACTTTTTAGCCAATTGGCTCCTTCTATGTAAAGTGGCTAAAGTCTTTTGAAAAGGGGGAGGGACAGGCAGGAGAAAGGGGGACAGAGAGACAGAACAGGACTGGGCAAACCACCTAAGTCTCTGTGCTGTACCAACCAGTCACCAGAAGTCCCCAGGGCCCTTTACTTTGCTCCTACTAATTCCAGGAACGTCTATCTATAGAGGTCAGGCCCTCTTCTTCTACTTCCCAACAACACTGTGACCCTGTTTATAAAATCTGCTTCCACGACCGGACCGGGTAACTCCTATACTCCTAGCTGTTCACTGATCATGACTGGTTTTCACTCCCACACCTGCTCTGAGAGAAACAGCAACATTGTCCTGATTACCAGTGTTCTCTCTGGTGGGCCTGGCCCAGCAGATCTAGAACAAAGTCTCTGCCCTGTTGAGTGACAGGCTGAAGACTCTAGGGATTCTTAAAGTACAAACATGTTCAAAGACGTTAAGTCCTCCTCTACAAACTCATGTCAGCAAACTTCAGGCCAGTCAGCCTGACTGCCAGACAGAAATGTGACCCCCAGTCACTCCCCCAAAGGCGCAATGGGGACTTCAGCTGTAACAATTCTTTTCTTCATTCCCATTTTTTCTTTGCCCTGGAAAACCACAACCAGGGCAAGGGGCAGGTTGCGGAGTTGGCCAGCACGAGAGAGGAAAAAGGGGGAAGTGAGGAAAGGCAGGGTGACCAGCGGCTGGAAATTAGAACAGTTCTCCCGCCTACTGGAATTGACGGTGACCAGACACCAACTACCACAGAGCACAGGATGGAGGCCCACGACCTGAGCTGGCGCTGGTCTCCTGTACACAGAGGAGATGGCGGCCAGAGGGAAGGTGAGGGGCTGCTCCCTTCTTGCAGAAAGGCCCCTACTGGGCACTGGAGGCCCTGCCTGCCTCAAGAGGGCTGTGTGAGGCTCAGAGTCCACTCCAGTCTAGAACTGGCATCACAGCCACAAGGGTCATCATCCTGTTTTCCCTGTTAAGCTGGAAGCATATCCTACAAGACAGAGCTAGACTCCCTCAGACTGAGCTGCTCCAAATCCAACAGCACATTCCAAATCACGTACAGCGCAGTGCCCTGGGGAGTCTCCAGCCTGAGCTGTAATGGATGCCATCGCCTAAATGAATTGCCTACTGATCAGGTTAGCTAAACAAAGGGGGTAGTGAGATAGTGACAGTAAATTATGGATTAAATTCTAAAATACCAAACAAAACAATAAAAATTTTAATTGCCACCTGACCATCTCTGCGCTGCTCCCAGACCTCAGGGAGGGCTGGAAGTTGGGGGGCAGGAGGGAGCTCAGGAAACCTGTCAGTTTACAGGGGTCACTTCCGGGCTCCCACCTACTGCTGATTACTGCTCGAGACCCAGCTCACCTTCAGGAAGGGAAAGGTAGCTGGGCCCTGCCCAAAGGGCAAGGTCTTTAGAGTTAGAAAGATTTGGGCTGGAGTTCCAATGCTTAGTAGTTCCACGTCTAGTGGTAAGGCATACCATTCTAAAAGCTGAGTTTCCACATCCATAAAACTGCATAACAAAACTCTCTTTACTCCACATTCTGGAGTGTGCTGTGAGGACTAACATGTGTACAAGTGCTTCATGAAACTAACGTGGCTGAAAAGTGCTGATGATCTCTTGACAAAGTTGTTGGAAAAAGTGAACAGGTGGGTGATTCTGAAACACTGATGAAGGATGTGAAATATGATGTGTCCACAGGTAATTTTCGGCAGTCAGTTACACGTGAGGACTTGTGACTCAGGCCTTTTCGTCTGCCAGTTCAGGAAAAGGGAATTCCTGTTCTTTCTGAGGTGAGGCCTGTGACCGCTGCAGCTGGAAAATTCTCACTGCAGATGCTGCCAGACGCTCGCTGAGCTGGATGTTGGGAGCAGTGCAGAGGGCTGACTCAGCTCTAACCCAACAAAGCAACTGAAGAAGAGTGGCCTCCCAAAACCCTGAGGAGACCACATCCTCTAGGTCACCACTTTCTGAGTCTATAGAATGAATGACACTCAGGAATTCTTATACACAAGCTTCACCCCTTTCATTTTGGTCACTGGTGAATTCAATTCCACTGCTCATTGAATGGATGACTATTAACCTCTTGACAAAGAGCAAGTTCAGACAAGCAATTTTGGAAAAGTGAGGAGTCTAGGGACATAAAGCTCTTGGCGTCACATTTACTCAACACACACCTGCATATCTGGCAACAAGCAACCAGAAAGCAACTAAGGGCACTAACCGCTTAGTAACTTTAAAAACTGGACTCAGGAAGTCTAAGACTTCTCAGGCAGGTTGTGTTCACTGGGGGGCGGTGGGCTCATCTCTAGCATGTTCAAATACAGCTGAGCAAGAATTCAGACACTGCGACGGTACCTGAACACTGAAAAGAGCAGAGAATGGGCCGGAAGTCCATTGGCTGCTGGCACCAAAGACGCCACTTCCTACTACAAATGAAATAAACACAAGACCTGCTCTGTCTCCTGAATGTCACTGGGTCTTGGGGCTGAGAAGACAAGGCTTTTTAGTCCCATGAGAAGCACCTGAGGGGTGGGGGCTGAAGCCTTGACTGAATTCTAGAACAGTCAGGCTGGGATTTTATAAGAACAAAAGCTTAGGCAGCAGACATCCACAAGGCTGGTTGTAACAGCGTAAATTCTGACGAG
The DNA here is from genome assembly GCF_963930625.1 of Muntiacus reevesi. Lineage (NCBI taxonomy): Eukaryota > Metazoa > Chordata > Mammalia > Artiodactyla > Cervidae > Muntiacus > Muntiacus reevesi. The sequence goes on along the minus strand of NC_089250.1, from coordinate 182,950,682 downwards.
ACTGTGGGTCACCCCTAGGTACAATCAAGCAAAAATCGTTCCAACTTTGGAACAATCTTGAAAGCACAGGTCTTATGAATTAAGTGTTCAGTCACATTTCCTTTCACTCAGGTGCAACAACTGTCAACTGTGACCTCAGCTTCTCTCACAAATGATGACATAAACAGTGTTCGGAGTGGCGGGAAACCGTGAGGGCTTAGGATGCTTCTGCCGAATTTCCACCTTGGAAAACCTAGAAGTGCTATGGACTTCCAGGTGATTTCCTCTTTACATGCTTGTGTCCTCTCTACATGCATCATGTCTGACTCTTTGGGACCCCATGGACTGTAGCCTGCCAGGCTCCTCCTTCCATAGGATTCTCCCGGCAAGGATACTTGAGTGGGTTGCCATTTCCTCCTCCAGGGGATCTTGCCGACCCAAGGATCAAACTGTCATTTCGGGTGTCTACTGCTTTGGCAGATGGATTCTTTTGCCACTGAGCCACCTGGGAGCCCTTTCCTCTCTACATATAGACTCAATAGAGCCTCCCAGCAGGGACCAAAGGCCCTCAGGTTCACCCAGAAGAGGGCGATGCAGAGAAAGACCACCAAACTAAAGTCTAACAGATGTGGACACGCCATGTTAAGTCACTTCTGAGCAGGGTCCCATGACTATGAAGGAACTAAAATCAAGAGAATTAAGTAATACAGCCAATGTCACTCAGAGTGAACAGTCGAGCTGGAACCAAACTTGAGTCCTTCTGAATGCAAGGTGACGCCTCCTGTGTCCACAGCCAATCCTCAGTGGTACACAAAGGTGAAATTAGTATGGTGTCTACTGACAAGACTACTAGCCACATGGAAACTGAGGTTATATTACATTGCACTTATGCTCACAGTGGAGGGGTTGGCTAAACCATTGAGTGACACTTGTTTTTTAGTAAGAAAAGTGAGCTCAATCCTTTGGTTTCTGAGACGTAAATGCTCAGGTTCCCATTTGAAGACTATACCGCCCACCCGTAACACACTCACCTTGACTCACTCAGATTACAGGGCAACCCAAGAAGGTTGTCCTCTGGCGGGCCATGCTTTTGTTGACTAGCAGGGCAGGCCAAGGCTGGAGACGGCTGGTCCCAAGGGGGAGGGTGGCGCCCCACCCTCCCACCTCGGTGCCTGGAGGGAAGCAGCCAGATCTGCCAGGTCCTGGCCGATGCTGAAGCCGAGGCTCTGGGCATCCTGACCCCATGGGGAGGTCACAACAGCTAAGGCCCGCAGATTGCTATAGTACCTATTACCATAGTAACTACAGAGAATCAGAAGAGCTGGTTTTAAGAATCTGAAAGCGTGTCCTCCACATGTTGAGAGTCTAAAATCTATTCAGTCCAATCTTCCTGTCTACTGAAAATATACCCTGCCTTGGCAACAGGAGTGTGATGGACAGAAAACATATCAACATAAAAGTCTTATAAAACCAGCAACTCCACAGGCTAAGGCACTGGTCAATCTAGTGAGGCGGCTCCTCTGGCTCACCTTGGACCTGTTTGGGACCCTAACATGCTTCCACAGGTCTCAGAGTTAGGTGTTATTCTCAGACTTTTTCACAACTGCCTAGACTCTGGCAGTAGAGGGGAGGGGTGGGTGAAGTGGGTGCAAAGAAAGAAGCCCTGACCAGGAACTGGTAACTCCCGAGAGGCTGCCCTGTCCTCACAGACTCACGTTTGTGGTGGCAGCAGACCAGCAGCAACAGCTACCGGCTTCTCCGAGAGTAAGAGGTTCGGCTTCCCCCAGCTCCCCGTAGGCCTGGCCTCCCCGGGGGCAGCAGTCAGGCCCCAGAGCAGGCAGCCCGCTGCCACTCTGCTCTCTGGTTCCCTGTACTAATAACAAAGCAACAGCTCAAGGAATAGGGGTGCGCAACTGTCTTCCTCCCTTGGTGTATCAGGCCTGATTTGTACATGGATGAAAATGTCCCTGAGGAGTAGCCAGGAGCGGGAAGGTAGAGAAAATACATTGCAGGTGATGTGAAAGTATCAGTAGTCAGGTGTGACAGCAGCCCTCTCTTCCACTCTAAAAAGCCTCTCAGAGTGAAAGCTGACTTACAAGGATAATCTTTAACTCAATAAAACTGATTTTTCTTAAAAGACAAAACATTCAGAGACTCCACTGTTAGTAAAACTCAGGGGTACAGTGAAGGAAAGGGAAGCCTGGTGTGCTACTGTTTATGGGGTCGCAAAGAGTCAGACAAGACTCAGTGACTGAACAACAACAATCCACCTGCAACACTCCTCGAAACCACACTTGAGAAGCAGAAAAATGAAGGTGGCAGAGTGATTACTTAACAAAACACCCTTAAACTCTCTTTCTAGACACTCCAGCTGTTCGCTGAAATCTTCTAGGATCCAAGGTCAGAGATAACAGGTCAGCACATACCACATAAATAACCTCAGATATGCAGATGACACCACACTTATGGCAGAAAGTGAAGAAGAACTAAAGAGCCTCTTGATGAAAGTGAAAGAGGAGACTGACAAAGTTGTTCATTGCAGCACTGTTTATAATAGCCAGGACATGGAAGCAACCTAGATGTCCATCAGCAGATGAACGGATAAGAAAGCTGTGGTACAAATACACAATGGAATATTACTCAGCCATTAAAAAGAATACATTTGAATCAGTTCTAATGAGATGGATGAAACTGGAGCCCAATATACACAGTGAAGTAAACCAGAAAGATAAACACCAATACAGTATACTAATGCATATATATGGAATTTAGAAAGATGGTAATGATAACCCTATATGCAAGACAGAAAAAGAGACATAGATATATAAAACAGACTTTTGGACTCTATGGGAGATGGCGAGGGTGGGATGATCTGAGAGAATAGCATTGAGACATATATATTATCAAGTGTGAAACAGATCGCCAGTCCAGGATGGATGCATGAGACAAGTGCTCGGGGCTGGTGCACTGGGATGACCCAGAGGGACGGGATGGGGAGGGAGGTGGGAGGGGGGTTCAGGATGGGGAACACATGAAAATCCATGGCTGATTCATGTCAATGTATGGCAAAATCCACTACAATACTGTAAGGTAATTAGTCTCCAACTAATAAAAATAAATGAAAAAAAAAAGTTGGCTTAAAGCTCAACATTCAGAAAACTAAGATCATGGCATCTGGTCCCATCACTTCATGGCAAATAAAGGGGGAAAAAGTGGAAACAGTGTCAGACTTTATTTTTGGGGGCTCCAAAATCACTGCAGATGGTGACTGCAGCCATGAAATTAAAAGACGCTTACTCCTTGGAAGGAAAGTTATGACCAACCTAGACAGCATATTAAAAAGCAGAGGACATTACTTTGGCAACAAAGGTCTGTCTAGTCAAGGCTATGGTTCTTCCAGTAGTCATGTATGGATGTGAGAGGTGGACTATAAAGAAAGCTGAGCACAGAAGAATTGATGCTTTTGAACTGTGGTGTTGGAGAAGACTCTTGAGAGTCCCTTGGACTGCAAGGAGATCCAACCAGTTCGTCCTAAAAGAGATCAGTCCTGGGTGTTCATTGGAAGGACTGATGTTGAAGCTAAAACTCCAATATTTTGGCCACCTGATGCAAAGAGCTGACTCATTTGAAAAGACCCTGATGTTGGGAAAGATTGAGGGCAGGAGAAGAAGGGGACGACAGAGGATGAGATGGTTGGATGGCATCAGCGACTCGATGGACATCAGTTTGGGTGGACTCCAGAAGTTGGTGATGGACAGGTAGGCCTGGCATGCTGTGGTTCATGGGGTCACAAAGAGTCAGACACAACTGAGCAACTGAACCAAACTGAACACACTACTCCGTCTGGTATAGTTTCCTCATCAGTACAAGATGCCCAGATCACAGTCTCCCTGTGCAGCAGTTGCTGGCAGTAACTCAGCATCTGTGTAAATGTGACCATTATCTAGATACAAACATGAGTATCTGTATTTCAGTATACATTCAAGGACATGGAGACCAAATCCCTCCATCTCAAAGTTTCTGGAACATGGACTCAACAAGGCTAACAGCAGCCACACATACACAAGTCCCACCTGCACAGCACAATGCTAATGGGCTGACTGGACACCAAAGGGGCTGAGACAATGACTGAATTGTGTGATCATCTTTAGAGCTGGCCTACAGTTCAGTTCAGTTGCTCAGTCATCTTGGACTCTTTGCCACCCCATGGACTGCGGTACGCCAGGCTTCCCTGTCCATCACAAACTCAAATTCATGTCCATTGAGTCAGTGATGTCATCCAACCATCTCATCCTCTGTCATCACCTTTTCCTCCCACCTTCAATCTTTCCCAGCATCAGGGTCTTTTCCAACATCAGTTCTTTGCATCAGGTGGTCAAAGTATTGGAGTTTCAACTTTCAGCATCAGTCCTTCCAAAAATATTCAGGACTGATTTCCTTTAGGATGGACTGGTTGGATCTCCTTGCAGTCCAAGGGACTCTCAAGAGTCTTCTCCAACACCACAGTTCAAAAGCATTAATTCTTTGACACTCAGCTTTCTTTATAGCCCAACTCTCACATCCATACATGACTACTGGAAAAACCATAGCATTGACTAGACGGGCCTTTGTTGGCAAAGTAATGTCTCTGCTTTTTAATATGCTGTCTGGGTTGGTCATAACTTTTCTTCCAAGGAACAAGCGTCTTTTAATTTCATTGGCTGCAGTCACCATTGACAGTGATTTTCGAGCCTAAAAAAATAAAATCTGTCACTGTTTCCATTGTCTCTCCATCTATTTGCCATAAAGTGATGGGACCAGATGCCATGATCTTAGTTTTCTGAATGTTGAGTTTGAAGCCAACTTTTTCACTCTCCTCTTTCATTTTCATCAAGAGGCTCTTTAGTTCCTCTTCACCCTCCATCATAAGTGTGGTGTCATCTGCATATCTGAGGTTATTGATATTTCTCCCAGCAACCTTGATTCCAGCTTGTGCTTCATCCAGCCCAGCATTTCTCATGATGTACTCTACATATAAGTTAAATAAGCAGGGTGACAATATACAGCTCTGATGTACTCCTTTCCCAATTTGAAACCAGTCTGTTGTTCCATGTTCAGTTCTAACTGTTGCTTCTTGACCTGCATACAGATTTCTCAAGAGGCAGGTCAGGTGGTCTGGTATTCCCATCTCTTTAAGAATTTCCCACAGTTTGTTGTGATCCACACAGTCAAAGGTTTTGGCATAGTCAATAAAGCAGATGTTTTTCTGGAACTCTCTTGCTTTTTCTATGAGCCAGAGGATGTTGGCAATTTGATCTTTGGTTCCTCTGCCTTTTCTAAATCCAGTTTGAACATGTGGAAGTTCACGTACTATTGAAGCCTGGCTTGGAGAATTTTGAGCATTACTTTGCTAGCTTGTGTAGGAGCCCAACAAACCCGACCTCAACTATGACTGGCCAAGAGTCCACTGCCACATAGGTCGAGAGGCAGCGCAGGCATGTGATCAAGGCACAGGCTCAAGTCAGGCACTGCAGGGCGGGCCCCGGTTCTGCTGCACACCCACTAGGGTCCTCAGACCAGTTACTCTCAGAGTCTCAGTTTCTCCATTTGTAAGGGGAGTGATAACAGCTCTGCATGGCAGGTGTGACAATTCAATGAGATAACCATAAAACTGCTGTTTTAGTCTATTATTTAGTTTATTTATGAAACTGCTGTTTTCATTTATTTATTATTTTTAGCTTGCCACATGATGCTGAATAGTAAACTAAAGCAAGTGTCACTTAAAGTTAACTAATGTTTCTGAATATTTTTAATCAAGAAATGGAAAACCCTTTTCTCTATCAAAGGTTCTGTAAGTAGCATCAAATCTATTCCAGGGTCACAGGCTGAGATGAATGCTCACTAAGAAGAACCTGTTTTCATTCTGATAACATTTCTAATACCATGAAGGAACAGAAAAACCTGGGCATATCTAGCAAAATAAGTTTTGCAAAGAACCCAAAGGAAGATCATTTCCGGAGTTCAAATTCTTTTCAGGGGCCTCTGAACCTGAGTTAGGTGAAGGCCCCTCCATGCTATAGATGGGTCAGGATACAGGATGGGACATGTTATTGTTTTGTTTCTTCAGAGCAGCTCATCACTATAAATAAAGGTTTAGGTAAATGAAAACTTGACTTTATATAAATATGATAACTCTCATTTGCAGTTAGTTCTCTTGACAATCAATCCCCACCCAGTGGTTTTCAAGGGGACATCAGTCATGCCCAGAGGGATCTCTGCTTGTGAAAACTGGAGGGTGGGCTGTGCTACCGGCATCTAGTGTATAGAGGCAGGAATGCTATTCAACATCCCACAACGCGCAGAAAGCAAAAGCACACGTGTGCACACACACATAACACACACACCAGACCACCACCACCACCAATCATTCAGCCTAAAATGTCAAGAGCACTAAGGTTGAGAAGCCCTGCTCTAACCTTTCATTCCTTCGTCAGTTTAGAGAGAGACAAGAAGAGGTCTGTTTTCACAGTAAGCTTCATGCCATTCATCACACACCTTCATCAAATACCCTTTACAGCAATTTCTGGGGAAAATGAATTTCCACCAGAAAACAAAAGAGGCTGTAAGTGGGGCAACCTGGCACTCACTACCCACAGATGACAGGGAAAAGGGTCACAGTATCTTCCTGGGAAGAGAACTGATATGTACTTAGATCACAAGGAGGCAAAACCTTTCAAGCAGGCTCAGTTAACAAAGCCAGGCAGAGGAGAAGCCCCTGACAGAAACATGTTCACTGACTTCTTGAAGGAATAGAACACAGAACTGGGAGAAAATCTAATCATCGTTTACCAGTTTGGTGTCTGACTGACATGTAGGCTAAGAAGGAAGAGAACTAAGCTCTAATACCAGGTCTGCGCCAGCTAGCTGTATTACAAACACTACTGTTCTGGAACTCCAACAGCCTCATTTATAAAATAAGAGGCACTTCTCAGGGAGCTGCAGGGAGGATGGCATTTAACAGAAGGTAGAGCAGGAAAGACCGTGGGCTTCCCCCACCCATTTCAGACACAGCAACCCGCATACTCCTCCAAAAATGGAGTTATGCCGCTTCTAAAAATAAGGTCAGATAACAATGAGTTGGATGATCTTGGAGGCCTGATATTACATTAAGAGCCACCTAAGCAAGCTTTTCATCAACTATTACAGCACGTGTATCCTGCTGCAGCATTTGTCTTTGTACATATGTCTTTTTTCCAGATTACAGCTCATTTATCTTTGTGTCTTACTTCAACACAGGGTACCTACCTAATCAGGGTTTGTTAAGTGACTGGATGATTTCCAGAATGTAAGGTATTCTCAAAATCGAGGTATTCTCAAAGAGTAGATGACAAAGAGAACATTTAAAAGTGAATCCCAGACATAAGAAAATTGGCTGGCTAGTAAGTATCTTTGAGCACTATATTTACTACAAAAATTCCTACTGATGAGCAGTTGCGGGTGAGGGGGTTGTTACATGGGCCTTGTAGAGGGGCTGAAAGAGAAAGGTTGCACTGCATGGTTTTCAACTGCCTCCATCACATTCCACAGATACAGCTATTAAGAACATACCTTTTATATTTTAAGGATTCTGAAAGCCTGGTTAAGAACAGAACACTGCCTTACCTTTTCTTTTTTTTTTTTTTTTTTAAAGGAAATGGAGGGCTTCCCTTGTGGCTCAGTGATAAAGAATCTTCTTGCCAGTGTCAGAGACACATATTTGATCCCTGATCCAGGAGAAGCCATGCCTCGAAGCAACTTAGCCCGTACATCACAACTAAAGAGCCTGTGCTCTAGAGCCCGTGTGCGGCAACTGCTGAAGCCCAAGTGCCTGACTCAGCCTGTGCTCAGCAACCAGAGAAGCCACTGAAGTGAGAAGCTGAGGCACCGCAACTAGAGAGTAGGCCCTACTCACCACAACTGGCAAAAAGCCAGAGCAGCAATGAAGACTCGGCACAGCCAAAGTGAATAAATTTAAAAAATTATTTTTAAAAAAGAAAAGGAGGCTAGCAGTGTAGGATGAGGCAGCAGACACAGCTGTACTTTAAAAAAAAAGAAAGGTTGTGGGCTGGGAGGTGAGGAAGGGAGAAAAAGAAGGGGGTAAAAAAAAGAAAGAAATGGATAGGCAAAATTTTAATAGTCCAGGTAACAAATGCTTGCCAGCACTGCTCCACCCAATGCAGGCAAAAAGCACTGGCCCTTCTTGCTGTCCACCTAAGAGAACCCTTTATTCCCCCAGCTGGCTTTAGGGAAGGGGTTTCACAGCAGTTTTCTTCTCAGGTCTGTTACTCTAGGGAAGGGGGGTCAAGCTTCTCTTAACAAGCCCAGATCTGGTCTTTAGAACATTTTGGAGGAAATACAACAAGGCAATATGTTGTTATGGTTACTGCAGGAGGGAAAGCAAAATGCTACAAAAATACCAGTTTACCAAAAAGAAAATTTAAAAAAACAAACAGCAGTTTGCCACTGTAAAACTGAGCAACTTCCTGGTGCATGAGGCAGCCCCCACGAAATACATGAAGATACATGAAGTGGGTGCCTGTAATTCCCAAGAGGTCTCCAGAACTCCAGAACTGCAATGACAAACATCATTGTCAGCACTAATCATTACTGAGAAGAAATTCAAATGGCCCAGAACATCTATTGCTGACTAAGGACCTGATTAGGCAATAGTGAATGAGTAACTAGGGGAAAAGGTAGACAAGATGGGGAGGGCAACTGACAAGAAAGGCAGAAAATCATGCGCTCCAGGGCTTGCTTTGAGGTATGCGAACGCCTTTTCCCCAGCCCAACCCTAAACAAAAGGCTGATACCAGAAGAAAGGACAGTGGACCATCTACAGTTAAAGCAGGGTGGTGGGGGGCGGGGTGTGGGGCAGGGGTACAAGCTTGGCCTACTTGGCTGGCTAAGCTCTGGGGAGCTAAGGCACTCACTCTAAAACAGATGGTTTGTATGTCCCACTGTGTGTGCTAAGTGACGGCAGTTCTGGGACAGTCTTTTCAGGCTGTATGTCAAAAGAAGCAGAGGGAACCTGGTTCTGAATCAGTCACCACTCCCGAACCTGCCCAGGGCTCCCTCCCTCTTTCATATCTTGTTTCCAATAGGCCAGTCATTTTTGAAAAAAATGACCTGACCTTCCAAAAAGCACATGATTTCTCACCCCATTCCCAACACTCCTGCTGCTGCTGCTGCTGCTAAGTCACTTCAGTCGTGTCCGACTCCGTGTGACCCCGTAGATGGCAGCCTACCAGGCTACCCCATCCCTGGGATTCTCCAGGCAAGAACACTGGAGTGGGTTGCCATTTCCTTCTCCAAGGCATGAAAGTGAAAAGTGAAAGTGAAGTCACTCAGTCCTGTCTGACTCAGCGACCCCATGGACTGCAGCCTACCAGGCTCCTCCATCCATGGCAAGAGTACTGGAGTGGGGTGCCATTGCCTTCTCCACCTACTTGGCTCTAACTCTGTATTGTGGAGAGGCACACACTTTAAACAGCTGCACTTGACCATAAGGCCCCCGAGGGCAGAGCTGAGTATCACCCCCGCTAGTCAATAAGCACACTTTAGCTGTGCCACGCCTGGCAACCAGATTAGACCACTGTGTATGTGGGAACATGCTGTCCTTTGCACAAGCACTCATGTATGTCCCACGACACCTGGTGCTGGGTAGAAGGTTGTTTACAAAGGAATCCTTGGGTTTCTCTCTCCAGTCTTCCACCCAGTTACCTCCTCATCTGAAGATACAAATTCAGAGATGTGTACTTCTGAAGATGGGTAGCAAAGCTATTTGTCAGATTATAATAATCATTACCCTTTTGAGGTTGCAAACCCTTCTGAAAATCAGAGGAAGGCTTCTGACTCTCTCTCCAGGACAATCATAAGTTAAAAAAACATTGCCTCATGTGGCTATTGCCTCCTGTGTTGAACTTCTGCAGATACAGAATAAATAAATTTGGAGAGAACAGATTCATTAATAAATAAATACATGTTACCTATGCCATTCCAGAGCACCCACAGGCCCCTCAAGTTCAGGAATCCCTGTTCTAGACGAGCCATTTATGAAAGACATTTTTGTGGGTGACATGTTTCCAGTAACTCCCTGAATGCTCATTCACTAAGCAATGGTTCCCCTCCTTCCTGCTCTTCTGTTCCTACTGTCTTTTACGCAACCCAGTGGATTCAGTTCAAGTGGCTGTCTTTTCCATTTCTCAGCTCTTCACTTCCCTGACCTCCCAGAATATTGAGTGCCAAAACAACAATCACAAACCTTACAAAGTGAATTTACTGTCTGGCACCTCCTCAAGGTGACTGCCAACTCTTGGTGAACAAGGACCATGGGTTTGTTGTTTTTGTAACCCCCTCAGTGCACACTACAGAGGCAATACAAGTATGCCAAGTGGGCAGAGAGTGCGCTGTTTCTCTGTCCTTCTACCTGTAAGCATTTGAACTTGAACGTATTGACTTTAAATCTGGGCATGTGTCTCAGAAAAGTCACATGCAAAAGGGAAGAAAGCATAACCCAGAGCAGCCAATCATCTCACTGTTCCTTTTGGGTGCACCAGTAAGACCTTCTGCAAACACAAAAAATGTTACAAAGCAAAACAAACATGACACTGAGCACAGACACTTAAGAGATTTCTCTGAGGCTGACAAAACCCAAGTGTGGTAGAGGAATAGAATGTTTTAAAAGTTATTTTCTGTGGGACACCTGCGATTACTAAGCAAAGAAAAGACTAACCCTCCCCTTGTCTCCTTCTATAAAACTGAAGGAGCAAAGTTGTACCATCCCTTCACTGTCTTTGCTTTTCTCATCACCTTCAAACACTGCTACCCAGGACCCCCTCACACTCTAACTCAGTTCTGCTCACTGATCCTTCCCCTCCTCTGCCTGCCCTCCCCCAAGCTGCTCTGGAAATAGTTTCAGGTGACAACAGTTCCTCCACAGAAGCTCCAAGTGGTCTTACCAGAGAGAACAGCAGATGCAGTACTAAGGAAGGGATGAACACGCCTGTGCATGTGACATGCCATGTTATCATCCACAAACACTTATAATACTCATGGGGCTCCTTGACTACAAAGAGGCCTAAGATCTTGTTGGCGATTTTAAGCAGCTTTCAATAGAGAGAGAGAAAAAGAGAAACAGAAAGATAATAGAACAGGTGTGTTATACTATAAATGCTAATTGTGCAGTTACAGAAAATGGTGCTAAAGACAGAGGTTTATGTTCCAGATTTTCTAGGACTGTTCTGACTCAAATAGCCTGTCTCACCAACTCCTTCAGTACACCTCTATGCTTAGACTATGGGTCCCAGTGTTTGTCATAATAAACAGGATCACCTCAGTGACTGATGAGGCAGGCCAGTCAACTAGAGTAACTAAAAGCATGATGGCAGATTGTTTTAATCATGCCAGCACCTTCCCACAGCCCTCAGGTAATTGTGGAATTGAACATAATACAAGACAGTGAAACCTGAGGCTTCCAAGACTGAGAGAGCTCACTGGGAGAATGGTTGGAAGCTGAGGGTATTTAGCAGAAGTCAGGCTGGCAGGGTGCTAGACATTTGTCTCTTTAGGCCATTCTTCCCCAAAGCCCTTTTAAAGTTACTGAGAACTATGACAATAATTAGACTTATTGATATTCCTGGGAAGGAAACAAATCTATTCGTGTGTTGCTCTTGTTGTGCACTGGAGAAGGAAATGGCAACCCAATCCAGTATTTGTGCCTGGGAAATCCCATAGACAGAGAAGCCTGGCAGGCTACCATCCACAGGGTCGCAAAGAGTCGTAAACAACTTAGCAACTAAACAACAGACAGGAGAGAGCATTCACTTGTTGGGCCTCTGGCAGAACAGCAGATGGCAGGCACTGTGTGCAGCAATCCATCCTTTTCCTGTCACTACTTCTCTGCCTTCCTGCCAGTCTGCTCTCTCTTATGTCCAGGGAGGCCCCAAACAAGAAGCATGCAGGAAATTTTAAAAACACAAGTTCCCAACCCCTAATTTAGTGAAACAGAAAGGTCTGGAAACCCCTTAGACTGAAGAGCAGCATTCTAGGCACCCAAGACTTGAAGGCTCATCAAGTATTAACTTCATTTTTCAGACACAGAAACTGCACATCAAGGGGTTTAAATGTTTTTCTCATGATCAAAAATACTCCACAGCTTCCTTTGGGGGAGAAATGAACCATTTATTTGTCACTCTTTCTAATATAAATTAACACGTATGTATTTGGAAAACATACATGCATATGTAAAACATTATCTAGTGCTGAATAGCTGTTTATGAGTGAAAATAATGGTTACAAATCGATTAATCAGCTCAATTTTGTACTTAACAATTCAATCATTTTGAAGAGCAAACAAAAAGTCAGTGGATCTGTAGACTTTCACAGAGAGATACTTAAGCACATATTTGAAAAAAGAACCTTCCTCAATGAATGCAAGAAGACATGCAATTCTGATGCAATTCCTACTCCATGAGCCAACTATTCACTGGAAGGACTGATGCTGAAGCTCCAATACTCTGGCCACCCTGTTGCAAGAGCCGATTCACTGGAAAAGACCCTGATGCTGGGAAAGTCTGAGGGAAGGAGGAGAAGGGGGCAACAGAGGATGAGATGGTTGGATGGCATCACCGACTCAGGGAAGACTGGTGTGTTGCAATCCATGGGGTCCCAAAGAGTCAGACACAATTTAGTGACTGAACAACAACAAACTGACGAAACAGCCCTTGAATTACTATTAAAATATTTGCTTAAAAAAACTGTCACATAGGGAAATGCATGTTTGCTAAAAGTCTTCTAAAATTACATCAAAGTGACATTAAAGCCTGCTCACTAAAAAGAGCCTCATGAATTTAACTGCTGTTTTGAAACAAATAGTTAAGGTTCAGAATGTTATCTTGTAAGGAAGGTCTGACTATAGATGTGGTTGATATGATGACCCAGAAAGCGTCCTTTGCTCCACTGGAGTCAGACAAGATCACAATTAAGATGTAGTCCTCTAACGGACTGACTATAAATGAACTTCCTTTACAATAGCTATGCACCTCTAAAGTATCTACAGTCAATTCCAAAACCATTATTCTTCTTAAATAGAAAGAAGCTGGTCATATAGAAAGGATTTATGAAGAAATGTAATGCATATTCTGTAAACATATATAACATTGTTAGACCAGACCATCAACAATACTGCTAAATTTCACTGGCTTTACAATGTGTAATATAATGGGAGACATTTTATGGTAAATAAATGAAGTCAATATGAAAAAGTAAACCAAACTGGAGTGAACAACATCACAGAGCACCTGAATGGTCACCAGAGTGAAATATCTTCACTATAAAAAACAGAAAGACCCCAGTATAAGCAGTTATATTAATTGTTCCAATTAAAGATATGCACCCCCTCCTTCACTGTTGGCAAGAACTAATTGGTAATGGCACTGCTTCTCAGCAGGGCAAAAACATCCTGAGAGACTATTCAGGTTACAACAAAAGACAGGTTACAACAAAAGAGTTTTCATCCTCTGCTTTTACACAAACAAACCTAACAGATATAATAAAGTTAAAAAACAAATAACCTTCGCTGTGTTCAATACAAAAAGAGATGTGACTCAGATCTCTCAATTCTCCCATTAACTACTGTCAGAATAAGAGACTGAATTAAGTGTGTACTTAAAAATTTTTAGTTAACTATGGCCAGTAATAAACAAGGAGGTAATTTATGGTTCAAATTTTTCATCTTTTCTCTCCAAGGAGTTATAGCTAAATTCTAAATTTTATACTGGCGAATTCCCTGGTGGTCCAATGATTAGGACAACACAATTTCACAGACGAGGGCATGGATTCCAATCCTGGTCAGGGAACTATGCTGAAATATACAATTCCAATGTTCAAAAATGTCTTCCTCCTAGATGAATGGTATTTTGGTTTTTGCTGCAAACTTGATACACAGCCCAACTGTTCTCTGAAGAGAGTCAGCTTTTAAAAAGAAACCAAAAAATCAAGATAGTCAAAGGCCCTGGCTGTTTTGCTTTTTGACAGACTCAACGAGTGTAAACCAAAGGTGATGAATACTTTACTTTCTGTATTTCACCTTATCCTTGGCATTGTCATTTCTGGAGTAGCTCATACTCTTTTGACTCTGGAGACTCACAGGCTATCATTTTACTGGCCCAGGCAAAGGAAAAAAGGAAATCCAGTCAGACAATGGGGAAATCACAGATTCTTCCTCTTCACATCCCTAATCAGAAGTCACTCAACGAGTGTGTCCTTCAAATCCCCACACCCTCACCAGTGTTTTGGCTTATCTGCCTGAGTGCTCATTTGCTCATTCAAGTCTGACTCTTTGCAACTCCAAGATCTATTAGCCTGCCACGCTCCTCTGTCCATGGTCTTTCCCAGGCAAGAATACTGGAGTGGGTTGCCATTTCCTTCTCCAGGAAATCTTCCCAAACTAGGGATAGAACCTGCATCTCCTGCCTTGGCAGGCAGGTTGTTTACCACAGAGCCACCTGGGAAGCCTTTGGCTTAGCTACTGTATTTGAAAACTTTTCCCAGTTTCACCAAGTAAACTTGGAAATGACCAACTGAACTGTGAGCTTCTGGTAAGCTTGCGATGTTTTGTCTTGTGATGTTTCTTTAAAAAAAAAAAAAAACTAAAGAATAAAGCACAGATTTACTCATTTATATTCCTTATTCCCCCTCCTCACAAAAGCAAAACTAAAAATTTTAATGTGGCAGTTAAAATTTTAATCAAAATACCCTGGTTAATGCCATAACAGAAATTCAAACACATAAAACCAGTAAGTTCCTGTTTCCTTCTATTTGGGAGGACAGTTTAGGGGGAGGGGGAAGACTGTCTAGTTTAAATAACATAAATCTATTTATACTCTAGGAAAAAGCATGGGATCTGGGGGCAGACAACCAGGTACAAGACCACCTATGCCCTTTTCCTGATTGTGGGAGGCAGGTTAAGCGTCTTAATTCCATTCATCATTAACCCCATTTCACCAGTTTTGTTAGGGGCTGAGAGTGAAAGGGCTTCCTGAGCTCTAGAGCACTACAGGATGTCTCTCTTTTTTCAAACATGCTCCACCTGGTGTGGGACATGGGAGCCAACGATACAACATGATGAGGATGAACAGCCACAGGCCAGAGCAACCAGGTCACCAGAAGTCATTAAAATGACAAGACGCAGACAGGCCTTGTGCTAAGACTGTGCAAGGCGGTCCTGGCAGCTTTTACAGGGCAGTTAACACACCGAGGGCACCGCGCTTGTGAGGTGACAGGTGGACTCCCTGCCAGACTAACCAGCTGCCCCTGACGTTGGTCCCTTGCAACCTGGCGGCCGCGGGTAATTCGGGAAGTGACTCAAAGGGCCCTTCAGCCAGAGGTGAGTCAGGAGGAGGAAGATCAGAACCCGGTCCGCGCCAATAGCCCGGGTACGACTCTCGGACGCCGGGTCAAGTCCGGGTCCTCGCCGGCCCAAAGTGGACCGACGTGCGGGTTGGGCGGCCAGAGGCTGCAGGCCTGATGGGAACGCCAAGTCCTCCCGCGGCGACCCGGGGGTCGGGTCACCTCCTGTGGGGCGCAGGAGACGCCGGCAGGGGGGTGTGCCCCACGAGGACCGACGCGAACGAGCGGCTCAGGCCTCCCCAGGCCTCTGAAACGCCGTCTGGGAAGCGAGGTCCTCCCTCCCGGCCCCCTGCTGCCCCGCTCGCCGCCTACCGTCCGCCCTTCGCCCCGGCCCGTCCGGGCTTCCTCAGGCGGGCGCAGGGGAACAGCTGGCCGTATCGGCCGAGCGGAGTTCCCGAGAGCCGGGGGTGGCCAGGCTCGCGGAGGAGCCCCAAGAGAGGCCAGGCAGGGCACCGACACTCACCCGCCGCGGGTCCGCTCCGGCGTCCGTCAGTACCGCGTCCGCGCGTCACTCAGCGACTCGCTTGGGCGCCGCGACCGCCGCAGCCTAGCAAGCGGCCCGACGTGCGCACGCAGCGGGGGCGGGGCCTGCGCAGGACACGCCCCTGCGGCGGGCACGCGGCAGCCGTCCTCGCGTGCTGGTCTGCGGCGGAAGTCGAAGTGAGGGCGGGTGAGTTCTTCCCTTCGTGAGAGGGGGTGTTCATGAACGCCTCTCTGGGCCCTTCTTGCCCTTTATCACCACCGCTTCAGGCTTATCTCGCGCGTTCTCCTCCTGTCCCATCTGTTTCAGCCACACTGGTTTCCTGTCATTTCTTTAACCATCCAACTGGCTTCAGGACTGATATTGTCCGGTATTGGCAAAGGTGTGGGGAATGTTATAATTGGCAATAGGCATTCTCTTTGATCTAGTACTTCCATTTCTGGGTAGCTTTTTCTAGAGAAACGCAAGAACCCAAAGAGACACAAACAAGCAAGTTCACTGCAACAGCATTTGGGTGAAAACCTTGAAAGAGCCTGAACGTATATGAAAAGACAATGTGGGATGGTTGGTTGACAGAGGCACATCTCCCTGTTCAAAAGAGTTGTGCCGGATAATAAGGAATGGCAGGGTATTCCCTGGCAGTCCAGTGGGAACTAGGATCCCGCAAAAAAAAAAGGGGGGGGGGGTGTGAAGGGCAGACACCGCCTTAAGGGAGGCAATCAAGTAGAAGGGGATTAGAAAAGAAAGTTGTAGGAGAATACAAAAATACATTCAGAGGACTTCCCTGGTGGTCCTCTAATATTGCATTGTGTATCTGCATTATGCATTGACCAGACCTCCCCAGGGGCAGAAATACCTGCTCAACCATAAAGATCAATTTTTCTCCTGCCGCTGACCATGAAACTCCTGAGATAATAGCATTCCTTTCTCAATCCTGTAAGGAGTCAGGATGTTGATATATTAGGGCAGTATTGGGCTGCACCTTATTAATGTTACTAGATATACTACTGTATTCTGCCTATTTTACGAGATTGAGGTTTCTCGCATTACCAGACCTGTGACTGAGCCTCAGATAAAATTAATGACAATTAAACAGCTTGAGGTTTCTTGCATTACCAGATGTGTGACTGAGCCTCAGATAAAATTAATGACAATTAAACAACTTGAAACAATTGACCTTATAGATGATTCTATGAGATCAGTGATTGTAATAGTGTATCTCTAGATATGGGAAGAAGCAGCAAGCGAGAACCATTTCCCTGACCATGACCAACGGTATGACAGGTGGTCCAGAAGCTTATGACTTTTCTTAACAGGGCCCTTTGTCAGCCCACAAAGGGCCCTGTTAAAAGTAGCCAAACAAAGGTCCATATGGTCAAGGCTATGGTCTCCCCTGTGGTCACATGCAGTTGTGCATGCTGGACTGTAAAGAAGGCAGAGCGCCAAAGAATGGATGCCTTCAAACTGTGGTGCTGGAGAAGACTCCTAAGAGTCCCTTGAACAGCAAGGAGATCAAACTAGTTAATCTTAAGGGAAATCAACCCTGAATACTCATTGGAAGGACTGATGCCAAAGCTGAAACTCCAGTATTGTGGTCACTTGATGGGAACGGCCAGCTCATTGGAAAAGTCCCTGAATCTGGGAAAGATTGAGAGCAGAAGGAGAAGAGGGCGTCTGAGGATGAGATGGTTGGATGGCATCACCGATGGAATGGACATGAACTTGGGCAAACTTTGGGAGATGGTGAAGGATTGGGAGGCCTGGCGTGCTACAATCCGTGGGGTCACAAAGAGTTGGACATGACTGGGCGACTGAACAACACCAATAGGGCCTCGTCCAGTAATAGCGCATTGAATGGCCTATTGATGAAATTCTGACCTGAGAATAAGCATTCCTAGTACCGGGAGACAAACTGTTCACGAAGTGCCTCCTGAACTTTAAAGTTGAGATCAAAAGGGAAGGAATTGTAAAATAAAGAATGTTGCCCACCATCCAGTTCTACAGGAATTGAGTCATTAGTCACAATAGTCACTGATTTACAACACACCCTGAAATGGTGAAGATCGGGATGAGGCACTTTGTGCTCTAGGAAAACTGGCAGAAATGGCCCTCAGGTAGATATTTTCAGGAGAAATTTTTATGAACCCAGTTTCTTGTATCTTCCCATACTTGGAAATGCACTAAAACCATTAACTAAGATTTTTTCCTCACGAATAACAGTAACTTTCTCCCAAGATGTGTGCTTCATTACCTGTGCATGTGTGCTAAGTCCCTTCAGTTGTGTTTGACCCTTTTTGACCCTATGTACTGTAGCCCATCGGGCTCCTCTGTCCATGGGATTCTCCAGGCAAGAATACTGGAGTGGGTTGCCATGCCCTCCTCCAGGGGATCCCAACTCAGGGATTGAACCTGCTTCTCTTATGTCTCCTGCATTGGCAGGTGAGTTCTTTACCACTAGTGCCATGTAGGAAGCCTGTAACCTGTAACCTTTTCTCAAAATCACACCCTCATCTCTTCAGAACAGTTCTCAGAGCTCAGGTTGACTGGGATAAAATTTTCCATTTCTTTCTTAGACTGGCCATTGTTTAATTTTTTTAGTCAACAATCCCTTTTATTTTTTTATATCTAAAATTTTTTCTGTTTTTATTTTTTTAACTACAAAACATTATCTTTGGGGCTTCTTGGTGGTCCACTGGCTAAGACTCCACCCTCCCAGTGCAGAAGGCCCAGGTTCGATCCCTAATCAGGGAACTAGATCCCACATGCCGTAACTAAGACCCTGTGCAGCTAAATAACATTCTTTAAAAAACAAACAAATAAATGTTATCTTTCTACACATTTGTGTTTAGGCGTGTAAATGCATCCAAAAGAGGGAAGGTTTATACACTAGAATGACAGAGGGATGGGAAAGCTCATTTGTGCTATGTATCTGTACTATTTAAATTTTTTATGAGAATGAATAATTGAGTCATGCAAAATCAAATTTAAAAGGATGAATCTTGGGACTTTGCTGGTAGTCCAGTGATTGAGACTGAGCTTCCACTGCAGGGGACGTGGATTCAATCCCTGGTTGGGAAACCAAGATCCCACATGCAGCAGAGCAACTAAGCCTTAATACGAAACTCCTGAACCTGCATGCCGCAACTAAAGTCCTTGCGAAAGATCCCACATGCTGCAACTAAGACCTGATACAGCCAAACAAATATTTTAAAATAGATAAGTAAAAGAATGAATTTTAAGACTGCCTGCTGTCCCAAACAGGCATACATAAAATTGAACTAAACTGAGTCGCAGTGATTGGAGGAGGGGTTGCCTCAAGAGTTCCAATGAGATAACGTGGTCCTAAGTCTGCGTCTGATATGTAGACGAAGCCCAGAGAAGAGTTCTCCCTGTTATCATCATTAGTACATGGGCTGACTGGACTGACAGGAGCTTTGCAGGAAGTCCTTTGTCAGATATAAGGTCCCACAGGAGGTGCTGAGTCATGGCTGAGCTAATGCCAGTCAGTCGCCAAATCTTTTCCCTTAGGCCTCAGGGAACCCCCTGAGGTGGGTAGCTGGGGCTTCAAGAAACGAGACCTTTGCCCAGGCTGCCTGTCTGCCCACCCACTTAGGGACAGCTCCCTGGTACCAGCACCACTGACCAGAAGCCGAGGGCAGAGATGCTCTTCTCTGCCACTCACTGTCTGCACTGATTTCCAAGCTTTGGGTTCAGTGATGCCAAAGGGCATTGTTCAAGTCCCACTGTGGGAGGCTCCTCTCAAACCCAGTGACCAGGGCCGAGCCGCTTCATGGGCTTGTAACTAGAGCAGTCATACTGGGTCCCCAGGCTTGGTTTAGGTTCTGCTACCACAGTCTTTAAATTCTCTGTAATTTTTAAACAATGGGTCCTGCTTTTTTTTTTTTTTTTTTTTTTTTTTGCACTGAGCCTTACACAATATGCAGCTGGTCCTGAGACTTTCCTGGTGGTCCAGTGGTTAAGACACACCCTTCCACTGCATGTGACAACGGTTTGTTCCCTGGTCTGTAAATTAAGATTCCAGATACTGTGGGGTGAAGCTGAAAAAAAAAAAAAAGATTTCTGCAGCTGGTCCCATTGAGGATCTTCTTGCTTGGATTTATTTCCTTAAAGTGGAGACCTCAGAATATCGAGTTTTGTGGCTTAACCCACACAGTTGAAGAAAAGTCTCATCTTTTATCAGAATAATATGCACTTGGGTTCCATTCAGTATGTTATTGAGTTCCTACTAAATGCTGGACATTGTGCCAGGAGGGAGAGAGACAGAAATAAAAAAGACATGGGGTCAACTCTTAGGAAGCCCACAGTCTAATATGGTAGAGACCATGTTGCCAGTGGAATAGAGATGGGAATGAAATAGTAGCTATTCTAGCCTAGGAGTCAGAGAGGGCTTCCTGGAGGAAGTGATGGGTATGTGACGCGTTAAGGAATGAGTAGGAGTTAGCCCTATCTAAGGTGGTGGGAGGAAGGTATACAGCCTGAGCTCTGAGAATAACGTAATAGACTGTGGAGGAGGCAATGCAAGGTTTATGCAAGATAAACATTCTATTTAGATGACACCTTCACTTGTAGACACAAATGTGTATTTATTAAAATAAATACATGCATCTTACAATACATAATGACGACTATTTTACATATATAAAATACACATTATTTCGTGGGTCATTTCCACCACTAAATTTGGGAAAATAGCACCAGTTTTAGTTTGATTTCCCTGTAACTCCAGTGCCTAGTAAATGTTTAGACAATCAATCAGCAAATATTTTTTGAGCCACTATTTGTGCCAGGTACTGTTTTAGGTGCTGGGAAATTCAGCCATGAATAGAGACAAGTGCCTCCTGTTACGAAACTGACATTCCTGGAGCGGTCAGTACACATTTTGGAATGAAGGGAGGGGGAAAAAATGCTTTTATCCGAGTCAGCAATAAAATTTCAGAAGAGGAGTGAGAGGGTCATTTTTGAGTTTTAGTTGAACAACAAAGAAATATATCAATGTAATTTGCGGAATTCCCAGGTTGTCCAGCAGTTAGGACTCCTTGCTTCCACTGCGGGGGGACACTTGTTCCATCCCTGGTCGGAGAACGATCCCACATGCTTTGGGGCGTGGCCCCAAAAAAAAGAAAAAGAGAAGAGAGAGAGATCTTTTCTATTAAAAAGAATTCAAACCTGGGCAAGTAGTAGCAACCTCAAGTATGAGTCAGGCATACAAGAATTGAGACAGAGCCTTGGGTGTTAAGAGCTACGAATATAGATTTGTCTTTCAAAAGATCAGATGTTCATGCAAAATAAAAACTATTTACTTATTCGTTTTTGCTTGGCACAGTCGTCACCACCAGCATTCGCCTGTGCAGTCCTCGTCTGCAAGTACATTTCGGTCAGACCCGATTGACGCAAATTCGGTTTACGTAGGCCCGGTGCCGGCGGCTGGAGACCTTCGGCAGAGTTCGCCCGAGTTGGGACGAACCATCTGTGCCCGCGGAGGGGGGTGGCATGTCCGCTTCGCGCAGAGTCAGGGCCCGGACGGCGGGGATTCGGAAGCAGACCAGCCTGGGGTCCCTTCACGCAGGATGCCTGGGAAAGCGTGGCTTTTCCGGGTTGCAACTGGAGCTAAGGGCGAGGGTCGGCGCCACATGTAGGCTTGCATCCCCCCAAGCTGTGGACTCGGCTGCAGAGCAGTGGGTCCCCAGTTCCCGGACCGTTTCACACCTAGGCCTCCACTGGGAGGTACAGCCGGTCTGGGGGACCCGGGAGCGGGGTGTCGGTAGGGCCCGGGAGCCGGTCCGAGGGGACGGGGGTGGCGGGGTCCCTATCTTTCCCGGCCGGACCTCCCCTTGGGGCCTACGCGACGTGCGCGCCCCTTCGCCCACTGTGTGCCTCTCACTGCCCCTAGACCTCTCGGGACCACACCTCCCGCTCGCATGGCGGACAAGAAGCTGGTGGTGGTGTTTGGAGCCACAGGTAAGCGAAACCCCCAAAGGAGGCGCTGAACCCTTCACCCAGGACAACCTGGGGGTCCGACCGGCCCCGCCCCCCAGCGCTAGGGGCGCCACCCTCGGCAGGCCTCCCAGGCAGCTTCCACCCTGCAGGTCTTTCTGATTCTCCACAGGTGCCCAGGGGGGCTCAGTGGCCCGGACGCTCCTGGAAGATGGGACATTTAGGGTCCGAGTGGTGACCCGGGACCCTGGGCAGAGGGCAGCGAAGCAGCTGGGGCTGCAAGGTGCAGAGGTAGTGCAGGGAGACCAGGATGACGAGGCCAGCATGGAGCTGGCCCTGAGCGGCGCTCATGCCACCTTCATTGTGACCAACTACTGGGAGAACTGCAGCCAGGAGCAGGAGGTCAAGCAGGTGAGGGCAGGCCGCAGGGCGTCGGGAGGGAGTGGGGAGGCCAGGGCAGGAGCCGGACATCTTCAAAGAGCTCCCAGCCTCCTTGCAGGGCAGCTCTGACTTGTCAGAGAGGGGCTGTCCCCTGCCTGTGATGACGGACACTGCAGCTTTTCTCCTCCTCTTCCATGCAGCCCTCCTAGACTTTGATAAGGGCAGGAGGTGACTTCTTTTTCATCCAGTGACTTAAGATATCATTCATGTACCATACTGCTCACCCTTTTGACATGTACAGTTCAGTGTTTTTTCACCTGTTTGCAAAGTTGGGCCGCCATCACCACTACTAATTCCAGAACATTTCATCACCCCCAAAAGAAAACACCATACCTGTTGGCAGTCCTTCCCCATTCCCCCTCCCAGGCAACCACAATCTGCTTTATGTCATCCAGTGACTTCACATTTTCTAAACAACTCTGCTGACCCATGCTGCTGCTGCTGCTGCTAAGTCGCTTCAGTCGTGTCCAACTCTGTGCAACCCCATAGACGGCAGCCCACCAAGGCTCCGCCATCCCTGGGATTCTCCAGGCAAGAGTACTGGAGTGGGGTGCCATTACCTTCTCCCTGCTGACCCATAATTTTCTTAAAAGGTACATATTTTAATTGTACAATTTGATGAAATTTGAAGATAAATATACACATATAACTGACTTTCCAGGTGGCGCTAGTGGGAAAGAACCCACCTGCCAATGCAGGAGACATAAGAGACATGGGTTCGATCCCTGAGTCAGGAACATCCCCTGGAGGAAGGCATGGCAACCCACTCCAGTATTCTTGCCTGGAGAATCCCCTGGACAGAGGAGCCTGGCGGGCTACAGTCCATAGGGTCGCAAAGAGTCAGACATAGTTGAAGCCACTTAGCAGACACACAGCACACATACCCATGGAACTACCATTCTAATCAAAATATGGTGGTGATGGACAGGGAAGCCTGGCATGCTGCAGTTCACGGGGTTGCAAAGAATCAGACACAGCTTGGCAACTGAACAATCAAAGTATAATCCATCACCATCATTCCCCAAATTTGCCATGTCCCTTTTTAGATGTGTCATGTTTCTCTTTATTCTGTTTTCCACCCAGCTTCTCTCTGGTCGGTGGCTGTTGAGCCCAGGCTGCCGTGGGAGGGATGTGAGACGAACATGTATCTTTTTAAAATCTCCTGGAAGGTAGAGACACTTGCAGTGGGCCTGTCACATAGCAGGCTCTTGGGTATTTGTAGAAGGTATGACTGGCACAGCCGAGTTTCCGGGGCTGAGACCCCTGGCCATCGGCTTTCAGTCCTGCCTCGTCCACAGCTCCCCACTGCCTTGGCTGTGGACGTGACTTCCCTGAGCTGGTCTCTTTTTCCTCTTATGTAAAGGGACCACTTTGGTCCATAAAGGGAAGCTGGACTGGACCACTGGTCTCTTTGTTTTTAACCTCGAGCCTTCAGTTGCTGTCTTACCTGGAAGCCCATCTCAGCGGGTGGACAAAGAGAACTTTTCTGGTTCATGCAGATCCTGTCAACCTGACCGCCTGTGCCATAACAAATGACCACAAGCCACGTGGCTTAAAATAGCAGGAATTTATTCTCTCCCAGCTCTAAGTCCAGGAGTCCAACAGCAAGGTGTTTGCCCTGCGCTGTCTGGAGGCTTGCCTCTTCTGGTGTCCGGAGGTGCCAGCTCTTCGTGGGGTCACGTCACTCCAGGCTCTGCCTCTGTCTTCACCCGGCCTCTCCTTTTCTCCCTGTCTCCTCTTCCATCTCTCATAAGAACACTTGTCATTGGGTTGAGGGCCCACCAGGGTAATCCAGGATGATCTCAAGTTTTTTAACTTAAAAAATATCTGCGGAGACCCTCTCCCAAACGATGTGACATTCACAGGTTCTGGCGGATGGGAGGTGGACATGTCTCTTGGGAGGCCACCATCCAGCGCCTTACACAGCCTTGTGCAGCAAGGTCCCCATTTAACCGACGAGGCCAGAGCAGTTAGACCCTTTGTCCTGGAAGGCAGAGCCAGGGCGCTGCAGAGCCAGTCTGAAGCCCACGTGGCGTGTCTTCTGTGCTGAACGTCTGAGCCATAGCGCTTCCTTAGGGAACGGCTGGGGCTCTCCAAGGAAGACGGCACAGTACGGGGACAAGGTGCTGTCTAAGCACAGGCAGAGACGGGAAGCCTCTGTGTGCCCCCTCCCAGGTGGCACATGGAGGACTTTGGTCTAGTACCCTGGAAGGTGGAACAACCTGGATGATCTAGAGAAGGGGCGCTAAGGCTGTGTGGCTGGTGGGAGGCCTATAATCCTGGGGTAGAGGATGTGATGCTGTGGGAGCTGCACAAGAAAGGGGGAGCCTTATCAGAGGGGTTAGTGGCCTGTGGCTCTTGGCAGAGTGGCCTCTGGGGTGGGAGAGCCAGGGCCTCGATGGGGACACACACCCTTCCTCTGAGCTTTGTGGCTTCTCCCTTCCTGCCTGCCCACCAGGGAAAGCTGCTGGCCGATCTGGCCAAGCGCCTGGGCCTGTGCTACGTGGTCTACAGTGGCCTGGAGAACATCAAGAAGCTAACCGGGGGGAGACTGACAGCGGGACACTTTGACGGCAAAGGGGAGGTGGAGGAGTATTTCCGGGACATCGGCGTCCCCATGACCAGCGTGCGGCTGCCCTGCTATTTTGAGAACCTCCTCTCCTACTTCCTGCCCCAGAAAGCCCCGGATGGAAGGAGCTACTTGCTGAGTGAGTGTGCTCCCTCGGGCGTCTGCTGGCACCGTGCAGAGCCACGGTGACCCAGAGAGTGGGCTTGTCCTCCGAGGGCTCCAGGTCTGAGCCCCAGCCCTCTCACAGTAGACCCATGACCCTGCCAGGCCTCCGTGTCCTGTCCCGTGAGACGGGCATGACCTGGACTTCCCCAGGGAAGATCTGCCCAGTGCGGGGATGCTGTGCTGTCTGTTGGAGAGCTTTGCAGAAATGAGCATGGTTCTTGTTTCTGCCTCATCAGTGAGGAGAGGGTTTGGAGGGCTAGGTCCAGTTGATTTCCCAGGGGTAGGAAAGCACTTTCTTCTCTGCCCGTCTGCACATCTCCAAACAGCGTGGAGGGCGCCGTGTCCGGCCTGTGTCCTGACGCTGGTGGGGCAGCAGGGGAGGCTCGGCAGGCAGAGTGGGAGGGGTCAGAGCCCTCCCCTGGCTCCTCACCTCTGCGTGATCCCTGCTCACCCTCCCTTGGGCAGAGTCTGGGCCTGGTGTTGGCACCCTGACACCACCCTTTACAGTTTGCAGAGCCATCGTCAGAGAGTCACCTGTGTTCCATCACTGAGCTGGAGTTCCATCCCCGAGCTGGATTTCCATCCCCACAGGCTCCTGGGTGGTCTGAATGGGCAGCCATGGAAACTTTACAGGCAGGGCTGGAGGGCTCCAGGTGCCTCATCTAGCCAGAGCTCTGCCTCTCCATCCCCAGAGCCACACCGTGGCCGGTAGAGTCACTTGTTAACACGTTTGTCAGCACCCACCACGCTGCTCTGGGCTCGGCCCAAGCCTTGGCCAGCCGAGCTTTCTTGTTGGCGTTTGGAGCACCCTCCGTGGGCATCCGCGTCAGGAACTGGGGTTTGCACCCATTCTTGGGCAGGGCGCCTTTCAAAGCCCCTTCCCCTCCTTCTGCTTGTTCCCGTCTCAGGCCTGATGGGTGGCAGGCCTGGAGTTCTCCCCAGCCCGACTCCCAGGATTTGAACGGCCTGCCAGCGGCAGAGCTCCATCATGTCCCGTTTCCTGACTCAGTTCTGCTGCTGACCCTGGGGTGTCTGAGTTAGGCCAGGTGCTGACCTGTGCGCCAACCAGCTGGTAGAGACCGACCCCTCAAGAGACAGGGGCCAGCACATCCCTCCCCCCTTCCCAGGCTTGCCCATGGGTGACGTGCCCATAGACGGCATGGCCGTGGCCGACCTGGGTCCCGTGGTGCTCAGCTTGCTAAAGACCCCAGAGGAGTACGTCGGCCGGAACATCGGGCTCAGCACCTGCAGGCACACGGCGGAGGAGTATGCTGCCCTGCTCTCCAAGCACACAGGCAAGGCGGTGCGCGACGCCAAGGTGAGAGGCCCGGCGGGACATGGAAGCCCTATCCGAGCGGCTCTGCGGGTAGCAGGGGAGTGGCATCCTGGGCTGCCCCGCGCTCTGAGCATCACAAAGCCTAGTTCATCCTCAGAGAAGGCTGACGTCGTGCGGTTCTCAGGAGTGAAGTGTGGCTGCCGGGTGAGATGTCTGGCTCTGGCAGAGGGCCAAGTGGCAAGAAAGGGCTTGAGGAAGAGGGCCCAGTAGGGGCCAAAGCAAGGAGGGAGAGCACAGGGTGTCTTGGGCTCCTTGGTGGAGGGGAAGGAGGCTGGAGTGGGCACAGTCCCCTCCTTCCCTCACCTACCCTGTCCTCCTGTCCAGACCCCTGGGTTTGTTGTTTCTTCTCAGTTTGAGATTATGGGATACTCAGACTCATTAAACGACAGAAACCACCCACAGAGCCTCCCAGACACAAACAGAGCAGTAAATGGGGAGAGACCAGGGCAGGACACGTTTTGGGCTCAGATTTTGCTCCCAGCCTTTAACACCCACCTGTGTGTAACCAGAGGCCCAGCCCATGGCCCCTCTCTGTCTTGGTTTCTTCATCTGTAAAGTGGGTGTATGGAACGTATCCCATCCTCGGGCTGCTGTGAAGACTGAACGGGATAACTGATGTAGACGCTCCCTTGACACAATGAATGCACTAGAAAATGTGCACTAAATGGCTGTGTATTACTATCTAAACAAAGAAAGCCTGAGGCCGTCATGGAGGGTTTGGGAGCCAAGGAGTTAAGGTTCAGTTTGGTTAGGAAAGGGGAACAGCTTTGGTGTTTTAAGCGAGAAAGTGATGAAAGCAGAGTCCTGCTGTGGAAGGGACTGAGACGTTTTCACCTCGTGATCTTGGAAGAACAGGATATAAATTGCCCTGGAACAGTGGTTTTTGAAGTTTCATCTCTTTAGTAATCAATGGTTTTCAGATGAATTCAGGGGGACAAAGTAGAGGCTGAGGTACCGACAGTGTAGTCGGGGTGCTGCCGACCCTAAGAGACGCTCCTCTGCTTGCAGACAAGCCCCGAGGACTACGAGAAGCTTGGCTTCCCCGGCGCCTGGGACCTGGCCAACATGTTCCGTTTTTATGCCCTGAAACCTGACCGCAACATCGAACTGACCCTGAAGCTCAACCCCAAGGCCAGGACGCTGGACCAGTGGCTAGAGCAGCACAAAGGGGACTTTGCAGGGCTGTGACCCTGCCCACCTCTCAACCCCGTCTTGGGGGACAACGGGGGATGCGGTCACAGTGACCCTCTCTTGTGTTACAAGAAAGTTTATTTTTTAAATAAAGGCCATTGTTCTCACAGATGGCTTCCAAAGAAAAGCGCTTTGTTTCATGGTTTGGGGTAGGGGTGGCAGATGCTGGGGCACCAAGGACATGAAAATTCCAATAGGAAGCGTCAAGTGCCCAGCCAAGTGGTGGCGGGGGCCAAGAGGACCCCCGACCCAGCCCTGCAGCCAGGGGCGACGTCTGACACCCCTGCACACACACCCTTCCACTCCAGAACATCCGGTCATCCGCGTGTTCCTTCTGAGTTTCAGGGCGGAAAGACCAGCCCCTTCTTCCTCTCTCTTCACCTGCCTCCTGGGCTCCCGTGTGCAGTAGCCTTGAGATGTGGTGATCTCAAAACATGCTGGTAAGAAAGAAACCCTTGAAGGGACGTTACCGAGCTGTGGACCCCAGGCCATGAGAACTGAGCACTGTGGAGAAGAGGTGATGCTGTCCACAGCACAGGCAGGGAAGGGAAACCAGGGAAGTGACCCCCCAGACCTGCTTGGTGGGCAGAGCCCCCCGGGCATTTGGATGGCTTCCCTCTCTCACTCACTATAGAGATGAGAAGCGCAGGCCTGGAGGACACAGCTGGTGGGGAGACTGGTGTCTCCGGGCTTGTGGGTCATCTACCGCAGTCTCTGCTACCCTGCTCTGGCCTTGGGACCCGCAGAGGCACTGAAAGGGTAGCAGGGCTGCCAAATTCATTCCATCTGTTGATTCATAAGTACTTTGTCGACAACTTATCCAGTGTGCTAGATCCTAAATACAATGTTAATCAGGAAAGTTATACACCGTGTCTTGAGTCTGGTTTAGCAGGAGGGCCAGATACCAATGTGTGGGATGGCTGCAGGACCGACATCAGGCTGCAGGGAGCAGGGGGGATGAAGAACACTGGAGGAGGGCCCACTTCAGGGGCACAGCGACAGCCTGAGGGAGCAGCCTCCCAGGAGGGTAGGAGGGAACAGACGTGATGACCCAGGCTTCCAAGCCCACCCATATCAGCAGGAGAACCCAACAGGTCATCCGTATCCAGCCCTGTGATGCCCAAGTGCCGTGGGCCCTCTGGAGGGGAGACTCGCCTGCTGGACCCTGACTCATGATGTCGGGATCCAGGAGTGGCCCTCGGTTGGCACCAAGCCTGGGGAGGGCCCGCTGCGCTGGCTCCAGGGCGAGCTGCAGGGAGCTGGGGGCAGGCTCCAGCCGGTGCTCTCCGTTTCACCAGCCCTCTGGGGGTGGGTTGCTCACCTGGTGCCCTCTGGCCGGGCTGCTGTGACGACTACATAGGGGAACTGGGGAGAAGCAGCGTCTAGCTCCCTGGGCCCCTCGTGATCAGGTCTTGCAAGCCTCCAGTGCCTTCCCCTGTCCATCCTGCTCCCAGCACTTCAGCAAGTGCTTGCCTCCCAAACACAAAGGCCCAGGGGCCTAGAGACACTCTCTTGTGTTTCTAAATGGCTCGGCTCATGCTCTAGCCCCACCTCAGGCTGCAAGGTGGTCAGGAGACAGATCTCAGGAGCTAACTGTGGGAATGAGCCAAACCCAGTCCAGCCAGGCCTCGAGGGGACCCAAACCTACAGATGCTGCCCCGCCACCTTCTGACCATCAGAGGGAAGAATGCCTTGGCATAGCCGTGAGGATGTCTCACTGGAAAGAAAATCCACTTTCCCCTTTCAAAGTCTAGACTGCTACTTTCAAAAAACATGGCTTTGGTTGACTTCTCTAGGAAGAAGACCTGAGGTGCCAAGAGAGACACCACTGAGCTCTCCGCCACCATACCCTGGGGTCTCAGATCCCACCCAGGCCATGCCGAGTCCACAGCAGGTGCTCAGCAAACTTCTGTTCAATGGAGGAAGAGTTTGGAGATTGGCAGGAAGTCTCTGAGCCTCCTTCTTGCCCACCAGGTCTTCCCAGCCTCTTCACCCAATCCAGCAAGTGCACACCCCCGCCTCCACTACAGCCTGCTCAGCCCAGAACCCCGGGGCAGGGCAGAGTCATGTGCTTGGGGCCCACTCCAGCCACCAGAGCCCGGAAGAAGACCACAATACACACAAAATACCTTAATACTCCTCTGAAAACAATGGAGGAAACAAAGAGTATCTAGTGATGGCGGTGGTGATGCTCAGGGACCTAAGGAGGCCACACTGCAGGTCTTTAGAGGAGCGGGCTCCCAGAGTAAAAGCGACAAGCTGAATCCTAAAAGGTTCGTTCAGATCAGCACATCACTGCAGGATAAGCTCCCTGCTCCAGGTTGGGAGGGTCTGCGCCTGTCAGAGCGACACCTGTCCCTCGGTGGGGGTGACGCTGAGGAAAGCCACCTCTGGCTGCCCCAGGAAGGCCAGCAGACGTGGGGTGGCCTGATGGGCACCTGCAGAGAGCTGTCCGGACTCTTTCAAGGAAGAGATGACCACAATTCAGGTTTTAAATATCTCTTTGCAGTAGATAATCTTATTTACATTGATACAGAATCATTTTACATTCTTAGAGCAGACACTAGCAGATGCTTTATTTGAGTAAATTATGGGGGGGAAACAGAAAGCACACTTATCAGAAGGGTTCTCCGTTAGACTGTCTCACCACAGCGAGGGGATCTGGAAACACAGGGAACCTGCACGTCCCAGGAGCCAAGGCTGGAAAATGGTGCTTGGTCTGGCTGGATGCTGGAGAACCTTCGATTGCTGAGAGTCTGCTTTCCTCTGAACAAACACTCGTACGGGAAAAGACAATGATTCTCAGCACTGAATAATTTAAACACACGTCTGAAAACAGGTCAGTAGTGAGTGGTGAGACCCAAGGCCCTGATAGCAGTGGGGCAGGGCTGGAGTTGAGAGGCCCTTAGTCAGCCCCAGGCCACGCCGGCTGTGGTCCAGCAGAGGGGCAGGAGCCCCACCCACGCCTGGTTTAGAACAACACAAGCCAACTGCCGGGGGACAGGGCCACCCTGCGTGGGGTGGGAGGAAGGACCTTCCGTCCTGACGGAGATCATGGCCCATGTGTCCTCTAGGTGTCACCCCAGGCCCCCAGGTTCCAGCCGCTCAGTACCTGTGGGAATTAAACCAACTCCAGCTGAAGGGTGGGTGACACCAGTGGGGTGTGTCTGCCCCATGTTCCCAGAAAGGACAACCTGTCAGGAAAGACTCATTCTGGAACGTCCCGGAGGTTTGCTGAGAAGGAAATCAATCACGTCACAACTCGGTGCAGCTTAAGGCTTCATTTTTAAGCTGTAAGCATGGCCTTTAATTCTTTAACCACATTCAGTTCCAAATTAAGAGTTTCAGCTCTGCAGGAAGTGTCCAGCTGTCTGACTTTGCCAGAGCCTGAAGAAGCCAAGTTACCTCCCCGCAGACAGGAAGCTACAAGCCCTGAGGCTGGCCATGCCTGACTGCCCAGGGTCTGTCCCGTCTGCCATGACCTTCTGTGAAGAGCCGCATGGTCACATGAGTTCACTGTTGCCAAGGTGGTCCGGAGGCCTCTGCAGGCAGGGGCTCGGTGCTGCCGTGGGGAATCCTCCTGTGTCCGAGGTGCCCTGGACAAGAGGGGGTGCTGCTGCTCCCTGCCTAGTTCCCAGTGGACCGTTTTCCTGAGCCAAGACACAAACGGGTACAGTTCACTGGCCTCGCAGGAAAAGACATGCCCTGTCGATGAACTTCTGCAGTCCTTGGGAAGGAGGCCCCAACATCAGGGACCAGCACAAGTGAAAGGTGAGTCCCAAGACACCACGGTGAGCAAGCAGGACTCCCGTCACTGCCCCACCCCACCCCACACTAAGGCTGCCACTGCCCTAGCCCCAGCCAGCACAGGGCGGGGCTGGGGAGATCTGAGCTCTAGGCCTGGCTCTGCTGTGACCTGCCCTCTGTGACTGTGGGCAACCTGGTTCCCACCACGGCAGGATGCAGTGCCCCCGGGAGCTGGTGGAAGGAGGGCTGGGGGGCTCCAGGAGGCGGTTCAGCCCTGCACTATCTGCCAGCTCCCCTTGGGCTAAGGCTAGGCTCACACCACGCCTGAGATGGGAACCTCTTCAACTCTGGGGGTGGGGGGAATGATACCGGCTAAAATGAGGGAAAACAGGGATTCATTATTTCAGAGGGGCATGAAAGGGAGGAACCTCAGGGGTTTTCCTACCTCGGCTGGGATATCAGGAGGTAAACATTCTCTTAAGTTTGGAAAGGAATCCCTCGTCCTCCCCAGCCTCAGGCCTAGCCTTGCCTCCCGCGGAGCTATCCATGGTGCTGCCACCTGGGCATAAACAGCAGAGAGAACTGGGGTCAAGGGCGCAGACCTCACAGCCCACCCCAGGCCCCACCTGGCCACCCAGGTCTTGTGCTCCAAGAGCCACCCAGAGAGGAAAGGTGGCCATATCAGATTGTCCAGGGTTGTCCCGTTCATCAGATGACTCAGCACTTAGAGCATCCCAACTGCTCCTCAAGTCACTGGCCCTCGAGAGGAAAACAAGGTACAGAAAGGAACAGGCAGCTGTCCCACTTAACAACCATAACAGAAACAGAGCCAGCGCCAATGCCTTCCAGGCCAGGCTGCATGGCGTCCATACCTCATTCAGTCCTTACGGTAACCTTACAGGTAAATTCCAGATGAAAAAAACAAAAACCAGAGGCACAAAGGGGTTAGGTGCCATGACTAAGGTCACAGAGCTGCTAAGCGAGCAGGAGGTCTGAGTTCAGATCCAAGCAGTCAGACTCCAAAGCCCAGGCTCTGAGAAGCTGAAGAGCATGTGCCAAGACCCACCGACCAGCTTCCGCACCCGGTCAGTGCGCACGGATCATCTCTCCAGGGCACCGGGATCCCAGGACACATGCACTGCTCATCTGGGACGGGGCAGCCAAGGACCCGTGCGTCACTGGGCAAGCACCTGGCTCCAAATGCTCCCGAGACTGGCGGCCACCTTTCTGTTTCTGGAGGGGCCGTGAGAGCCCCTCTGCACAAACACATCAAGTTAAAAATCAGTCACCCATGAGGCACGAGGGCCGACGTGTTACGAGCTGGACTGGACTCAATGTTTTTCATTGTTTCAGGAGAATTAGTGCATGTCAATGTGCAGGGGGATGTATGTCAAGGACAGTGTGTAGAGGGGACAAAATGTCCATGTCCCCAAGCTCTCAGTCTGAGACGCCTTTGTCGGTGAGAGGCCCACAGCTTTGGGCAGTAGAGGTCACAGTCTCCAGAAGGGGTGGGGAAGGTAGTCCATGGCTCTTTACAAGGTGATGAATAACCAGGTAATGCTCATTCTATGAATCTGTACCACCTTTTTCTCCACAGGTACAAGCTCCTAGTGTCATAAGCAAGGTCTGGCATTTACTTGGGGGTTCAGTGCCTGCCTGGCCCTCCCCCCTCACACTGTGAGCTGGGCAGGGCAGGGACCCTGTCTCTCTGGCCATCGTTTCTGAGCACATGGCAAATGCTCAGTGACCATCACTGCGAGGAAACAGACCCACCAACCGGACTCCAGGATGATATCTGAGGACCAGACCCACCCTACAGGCAGAGGTGCGGGGTCTGCACACACAGTCTGACTCCCTGAGCTGACTACACACTCAGACTGAGCCAGCAGAGTGCCTCTTGTTCCACTAAAGTGTCTTTTTCCTCATCCTCCTCTTGCCTCCACCCTGCCTAAATAGAGGGGCTCAACAGTCAATGCCGTCAGCTCATCAGAGAAGAGACCGCAGGGGGATCCAAGCTCTGGAAGAGGTTCCTGCACTACAGCTAAATGAACGTACAGGGGTCGTCACAGGAGTTAATGACGATCCAGAAATACCAACAACAAGCCACGCTGTCTCTAAACCCAAAAGGTAGAAACTAGAGAGATCATAGCAAAAATCAACAAAGCTAAAAGCTGGTTTTTTGAAAATATAAACAAAATTGACATACCATTAGCAAGACTCATTAAGAAACAAAGAGAGAAGAACCAAATTAACAAAATTAGAAATGAAAATGGAGAGATCACAACAGACAACACTGAAATACAAAGGATCATAAGAGACTACTACCAGCAGCTCTATGCCAATAAAATGGACAATTTGGATGAAATGGACAAATTCTTAGAAAAGTATAACTTTCCAAAACTGAACCAGGAAGAAATAGAAGATCTTAACAGACCCATCACAAGCAAGGAAATCGAAACTGTAATCAAAAATCTTCCAGCAAACAAAAGCCCAGGACCAGATGGCTTCACAGCTGAATTCTACCAAAAAATTAGAGAAGAGCTAACACCTATCTTACACAAACTCTTCCAGGTAAACTTACAAACTCATTCTATGAGGCCACCATCACCCTAATTCCAAAACCAAACAAAGATGCCACAAAAAAAGAAAACTACAGGCCAATATCACTGATGAACATAGATGCAAAAATCCTTAACAAAATTCTAGCAAACAATCCAACAACATATTAAAAAAATCATACACCATGACCAAGTGGGCTTTATCCCAGGAATGCAAGAATTAATATCTGCAAATCAATCAATGTAATATACCACATTAACAAATTGAAAGATAAAAACCATCTGATTATCTCAATAGATGCAGAGAAAGCCTATGACAAAATTCAACACTCATTTATGATTAAAACTCTCCAGAAAGCAGGAATAGAAGGAACATACCTCAACAAAATAAAAGCTATATATGACAAACCCACAGCAAGCATCACCCTCAATGGTGAAAAACTGAAAGCATTTCCCCTGAAATCAGGAACAAGACAAGGGTGCCCACTCTCACCACTACTATTCAACATAGTGTTGGAAGTTTTGGCCACAGCAATCAGAGCAGAAAAAGAAGTAAAAGGAATCCAGATAGGAAAAGAAGAAGTGAAACTCTCGCTGTTTGCAGATGACATGATCCTCTACATAGAAAACCCTAAAGACTCTCCCAGAAAATTACTAGAGCTAATCAATGAATATAGTAAAGTTGCAGGATATAAAATTAACACACAGAAATCCCTTGCATTCCTATATACTAACAATGAAAAAACAGAAAATACCATTCACCATTGCAACAAAAAGAATAAAATACTTAGGAGTATATCTACCTAAAGAAACAAAAGACCTATACATAGAAAACTATAAAACATTGATGAAAGAAATCAAAGAGGACACAAACAGATGGAGAAACATACCGTGTTCATGGAATGGAAGAATCAATATTGTCAAAATGGCTATTCTACCCAAAGCAATCTATAGATTCAATGCAATCCCTATCAAGCTACCAACGGTATTTTTCACAGAACTAGAACAAATAATTTCACAATTTGTATGGAAATACAAAAAAACCTCGAATAGCCAAAGTAATCTTGAGAAAGAAGAATGGAACTGGAGGAATCAACCTGCCTGACTTCAGACTCTATTACAAAGCCACAGTCATCAAGACAGTATGGTACTGGCACAAAGACAGAAATATAGATCAATGGAACAGAATAGAAAGCCCAGAGATAAATCCACGAACATATGGACACCTTATCTTTGACAAAGAAGGCAAGGATATACAATGGAAAAAAGACAACCTCTTTAACAAGTGGTGCTGGGAAAACTGGTCAACCACTTGTAAAAGAATGAAACTAGAACACTTTCTAACACCATACACAAAAATAAACTCAAAATGGATTAAAGATCTAAATGTAAGACCAGAAACTATAAAACTCCTAGAGGAGAACATAGGCAAAACACTCTCCGACATAAATCACAGCAAGATCCTCTATGACCCACCTCCCAGAATATTGGAAATAAAAGCAAAACTAAAAAAATGGGACCTAATGAAACTTAAAAGCTTTTGCACTACAAAGGAAACTATAAGTAAGGTGAAAAGACAGCCCTCAGATTGGGAGAAAATAATCGCAAATGAAGAAACAAAGGATTAATCTCAAAAATATACAAGCAACTCCTGAAGCTCAATTCCAGAAAAATAAATGACCCAATCAAAAATGGGCCAAAAAACTAAACAGACATTTCTCCAAAGAAGACATACAGATGGCTAACAAACACATGAAAAGATGCTCAACATCACTCATTATTAGAGAAATGCAAATCAAAACCACAATGAGGTACCATTACACGCCAGTCAGGATGGCTGCTATCCAAAAGTCTACAAGCAATAAATGCTGAAGAGGGTGTGGAGAAAAGGGAACCCTCTTACACTGTTGGTGGGAATGCAAACTAGTACAGCCACTATGGAAAACAGTGTGGAGATTCCTTAAAAAACTGGAAATAGAACTGCCATATGACCCAGCAATACCACTACTGGGCATACACACTGAGGAAACCAGATCTGAAAGAGACACGTGCACCCCAATGTTCATTGCAGCACTGTTTATAATAGCTAGGACATGGAAGCAACCTAGATGCCCATCAGCAGACGAATGGATAAGGAAGCTGTGGTACATATACACCATGGAATATTACTGAGCCGTTAAAAAGAATTCATTTTAATCAGTTCTAATGAGATGGATGAAACTGGAGCCCATTATACAGAGTGAAGTAAGCCAGCAAGATAAAGAACATTACAGCATACTAACACATATATATGGAATTTAGAAAGATGGTAACGATAACCCCATATGCAAAACAGAAAAAGAGACACAGAGGTACAGAACAGACTTTTGAACTCTGTGGGAGAAGGTGAGGGTGGGATGTTTCGAAAGAACAGCATGTATATTATCTACGGTGAAACAGATCACCAGCCCAGGTGGGATGCATGAGACAAGTGCTCGGGCCTGGTGGGCTGGGAAGACCCAGAGGAATCGGGTGGAGAAGGAAGGTGGGAGTGGGGATTGGGATGGGGAATATGTGTAACTCTATGGCTGATTCATATCAATGTATGACAAAACCCAGTGAAATGTTGTAAAGTAATTAGCCTCCAACTAATTAAATAAATAAATAAATAAATAAACCCAAAAGGTCACTTGGTAACCTCAGAGTGCCCCAGGCTCCCAGCTCGCTGCGGTTTTTCTGCTTCTCAGACTGGGAACAAAGCCAGGGTCAGCCATTATTAAGGTTTTCAGCAGGGGCTACAGAGAACAAAAATAAACAAGCAATACTAAACCCGCCAAAAACTTTTAGGTTGTTTTCCTACATAATGGTAACTTTTCCAAATGCCTTCCAGGTACCTTTCCCGTGGTGAAAGCAAAGACACCCAGGAATCAGTCTGCATCTACAGTGACTATCTCCACGGGCACTTGGGGGCTATTAAGCGACATGCTAGCTCAAGAACCACTGATGACTGAAGGCAACTGCTTCCAGTGTAACTTTAACAGCAGAGATTCAGGCTCTACTTGAATAAACAGGATGCACCTTAGTGCAGTTGTCAGAAAAGGTAATTGTGTGCACTGGTGTGTCCTCACAGGTGGAGGGCAAAAGTAACTTTCTTCACAGTAACAAGAGGCTTAACCACACCCAGGCTGCAGACTGACAGTGCATTCCAGTGTTAAGATTCTTAAAAGCCACTTAAAGAATTATGTCTGGGAGCCAAATTTCCCACTGAATACAATTCTGAAATGACAACAGAAGTGAGTGGAAAAAAAAATAATTCAGGTCACTCATTTCACTTTATGAACTCTTCACAAACACATGCAACACATATGTTAACATTATGATATATTCAGCAAAATTACATCAATAGAAATTCAAAACGAAGAACTGGCAATGTGTCTGGCACATAAGAGCCTCCCAATAAATCTCGGCTAAACAAGGGTAGAGGGAATGAGCTAACAGGATGAGAACCATGGACATTACTCAGAAGCTGACTACAGGATCAACTCCCAATCTGAGCTCTCAGGAAGGGGCTTGATAACAACTGGTGGATAATACCCAACATGCAAACAGTAAACAAGGCCCAGGGTCTCACGCCAAGCTCAGTCAGGAGGACCTCAAGTTCCCCTGGGGGAGGGGGGCATGGCTGAGAGCTGGTTGCAGAGCAAATCTCGCATGCTCCGTGACTGTGGGAATATTTGGGACTCAGGAAAAAAACCTAGAGGTGCATAAGCAGAGTTATGTGGAAGAATTATCCCCACTTTTTAGTCCAAGTGATAGTAACAAGAAAATATGAAAAGGCTATGAACCAAACC
This sequence comes from Muntiacus reevesi, assembly GCF_963930625.1. Classification (NCBI taxonomy): domain Eukaryota; kingdom Metazoa; phylum Chordata; class Mammalia; order Artiodactyla; family Cervidae; genus Muntiacus; species Muntiacus reevesi. The sequence continues at coordinate 182,913,004 of NC_089250.1, read as the reverse complement.
ACTAAAGTAAGTGCTCACTTTATGCCCAGTTGGCCAGATACAATCTGTGGCAGTTGTTTTTTCACAGAGGACTTGGTCTCCTGGATTTTGGGGAGCTCAGCCAAGTCCATGCAAAGGCTGCTGCCACTGGGACCCCCAGCCCTGCCCCAGGGCTCCAAGACCCCACACCCCCAGCTCCGATCACCTGCTCTGACTGTACACTAATCTAAATACCATTCAAGTTCCGAGAAGGTGAGAGAAAATCCAGGACCCAGACAAAAACAAAGTGATGCAACCAGGAGGCAACACGTCGGGCAGCAGAAGTCAACTCATCCTCAGCATGGCCTCTCCCAGCCCAGCAGGAGGCCCAACCGACAGGGTTTCCTCGGCGGAGCACCCCATCCCAGCAGAGCACCTCATCCGGGCAGAGCACCCCATCCCGACAGAGCACCCCATTCAGGCAGAGCACCCCCATCCAGACGGAGAAGAGCTGCAGCCAAGGTGCCTGTAGCCAAAGTGTCTGCCTGTTGTCAGAATAAGGAGGCATGGCTACTCACCAATCGCCAATATTTAACTGCACTCTACAGATGTTCAAAAAGCTCAGAGTAAACAAGGCGTTTTGTTTGTTCATGGCCCTAAAAGCTCAGAGTTTAGACCTGCCGCACACAGGCAGATATGGGGTTGTTAAGCCTGCCACAGCTGCTGTTTACAGGACACTCTGAAATCCAGGGGAAGCCTTCTGGACGAGGAAGACATATATCTTCTCCTTTAGTGGCTACAAGCTGATCTCATGCATGAATGAACCCACGGTCACAGGGCAAGTGGCAGAACCGAGGCCAGAACTCAGGAGAGCAGCTCTAAGACGCAGAGCCGCTCCCTGGAGGGAAGCGTCACAGGCCTCACTGACCTCGGCCAGCAGCGCATGCACAGAGGATGAGGGCCAGGGCGGGGGGCCCTGGTGGCCAGCTTCCCCGAGTGGGGCTGCCCCATGCCACTCTGCCCAACACTCAGACCCCTCTTACTACTGGGCCCTCTGGAGACTCCAGGAAGATTCCCCAGTGGAAACCCCAACATGCTTCCAGACCGTCTGCCCTCCCAGGTACTGGGGGACTCCCACGGGCCGCAGGGATGCCTCACCAGTGCTTGTGTTGGTGACGCCGTTCACCGTCCCCTCCACGTCGGTCTCGTCCTCGGCGTAGCTCAGGATCAGGCTCTGCTGTCGGCTTGTCAGTCTCCTGTGGACCGAGCGCAATCAGTGTCCGAGCGGCTCCTCTGGGCAGCTCTTCAAAAGAACGTGGACGTGGCCGGCCCCCATGCAGCATGTGGGAAAGGTAGGACCCTTGACCCAGGCACCGGGCACACCCTGAACCCAAGAGCCCACACCCTTAAAGCTTCTGTAAAGTAAACCGTTGCAACTACCCTGAGTTGTCCTAAACGACTGCCACTGTGGCCACGGTAAACAGTTTACCAGAGGGATGAAAAGCTGTTACAAGTGTGTGTGTTGGAAATTATCTAATTAAAGAGAGCGCTGGAAACCCAGCCCTCTGAAAAGAGCCGGGCAAGCCCTCCTCCAGATGTCCGCAGCTCCCCCTCGGACTTTTCTTTTGAAGGCTGGACACGACACAAGCCGCCAGCTCGTTCTAGATCATCTCTCAGATAGTGGGCGACCCAAGAGCGATAATAATAAAACCAACAGCAGCAATAACAGCTAACTGCTCCCTATGGGTTATTCATTTCATCTCCCAGCAACTCAGCGAGGTCGAACTTTTTTATCACGTCCACTTTCAGAAGGAGCACCTGGGCAGGACAGACTTAGAGGGAGAAGTAACCTGCCTAAGCCTCAGTGCTTACAGCAGAAGCACCACACAGGCAGGGCGGTCGGGCTCAGCACCTGCTTGGCAGGTGAGAAGTCCTCGACCGGCTCCTGCTGGTGCTGGAAGCTGCAGAGAGCGCGTGGGCCTAACCACACCAGGAGGCGCTTACTTTGGAACTCTGATCTTGATGTGAATGTAGTGGTCTCCGTAGCCGTAGCTGTTAATCCGCGGGATGCCCTTCCCGCTCATCCGAATCTTCTGGTCTGACTGAGTCCCAGGGGGGATCTATAAAGAAAGGAACCTCAGGTTTTCCTCCACCTCCAGCTGCCCAAATGTAAACATCTCACGACATGAAGACAATCTTACTCCTGAAAAGAACTCCATTCAGGTTTCTGGACCAAACCCACCAACCACCACACAGAAACTGGCTAAGCTGGGTCCACCTTGAGCAGTCTATGACGGGCTCGGGGGCCAGGAGTCTAGGGTGGCAAGCCCACCGCAGGAGGGAGGGAGCTCGGGGAGGAGGACCTGGGAGAAGGCAGAGCCAACCTGGGGCGCCACTGAGGCCGCTGCCCAGCCCAGCAGGATGGACATGGCTCAGGAACTGCTTCCCGGCCGAGTCATACCCAAGGCGCGGCCAACACTCCTCCTGCCTTCCGCCAGGCTGTTCCCAGGTTTCAGTCATTTCCCGTTTTAGAAAAAAGAGAGCACTGCAGTACAAGAGTGGTGAGAACGTGCTTGCACTCTTACCGTCACGCTGATGGTCTCGTACAGGCCCTGCGTTCTGGCGGTGCCCCCAAGGATGGCCTGAGCTATGGAGATGAAGAGATCTGAGTGGATGTCTGCACCGTCCCTCCGGAACACGGGGCTTTTCTGCACCTAGGGCCAAGGACGGGAGGGTTACTAATGCTCAGAGAAGTCCTTCTGGAGAGCAGACCACAGCCGCGGCTCAGCGTGCAGCATCCAGGGAGACAGTGCACTTTCACCAAAGCACCCAACTACCCCAGCCTCTGGGAGTTACAGGGCAGCTTCTTCCTTCACTGCAATGCCACAGTGTCCTCCCAGATTAAGCTGTTCAAGTTTCAAGGGAAATAAAACTAAATTTTGAAAATTAAAAGAAATATAAAAATCTTACTTTACTAGAAACACAGACTAATACAGTCTACAAAGGCAGAAAGGGTTAACTTTCCAGAGTCTTTTGGTACAAGCTACTTTCAAGTCAGACTAGCGGCACTGGAATGATTTAAATTTTATAAGCACTGCTTTTTGGGTCTCAAAGACATTCTTTGTCTTCCAGTGATTTCTTCTTTTCTTCTTCTCTACTATCAGCTGGGAACAATCTGAATTCTCTATCAAACCTTCTTCATAGACTGGCTTCCACTCTGCGACCTTTCTCTTCAATTTCTCAGTCTTAAAGATTCACGCTTTACATTATTTTTTTCTTTGTTTTAAACTATGAAATATTTCACATATACGTAAATCAGCAAAGTAATTAACACACGCTGTACACACAACCCTGCTTAGGTCACAGAAGACCAGGACACAGGTGACTTCTCCCCCTCCTGCTCACCCCTCCACAATAACCACTACATTTAGTCTGTATCTTTCCTAGGAGCGTCTGTTTACCTTTTAAACATGTTTCAGTTCAGTTCAGTTGCTCAGTAGTGTCCGACTCATTGTGACCCCATGGACTGCAGCACACCAGGCCTCCCTGTCCATCACCAACTCCCGGAGTTTACTCAAACCCAGGTCCATCGAGTCGGTGATGCCATCCAGCCATCTCATCCTCTGTTGTCCCCTTCTCCTCCTGCCCCCAATCCCTCCCAGCATCAGGGTCTTTTCCAATGAGTCAACTCTTCGCATGAGGTGGCCAAAGAATTGGAGTTTGAGCTTCAACACCAGTCCTTCCAATGAACACCCAGGACTGATCTCCTTTAGGATGGACTGGTTGGATCTCCTTGCAGACCAACATGTCCCTAAACAATACATGACACCACCTCATGTGATTTGAAACTACAGAGATGACCTCCTTCCTTGGCCTGCAACCTGCTCATTCCCTGTCCGTGACTGAGAACTACCAGGACGTCTCACACCAACACGTGCGTCTCCAGCCTTCTGCTCCGAGGTGTCCACAGTGCAGCCCATTTGCCATCTCCTCCCGAAGGACAGGAGGCTGCTGACAATGTCTCCCTGTTGTAGACAAGGCTGCCACACACCTTGCCTCCACCTCCCGCACCTCCTTAGGGACATGCCTGGTGGAATCAGTGGCAGAAGGTGCCACTTCCTCTGTTACCCTTGCCTCAGAAAACTTTGCCTGCACGTCACACGTAAATCTGTAGCTCTGGCACTTATTGTCCCCATGAACAATTCAATACATCAATAAAAAATAAAAGATGTTTTCTGTATTTTTATGAGTGCTTTGTTGCCAACTTGTAAACACCTTGGGGTAACTTTGTTCTCTCCACATTTAGCACAAAAGCTTGATGTAACACATGTTTAATCACCCTGCTGAGGTGGCCCCCACTTGCCTTAGAAACTTGAACGACCAGGCACATTCCGTGAAGCTCCCATCTCACCCATAAGAAGCCTGGGCTGCACCCGCTCCACGAGAGCAAAGGCCCAAAAGAGACTGTGCAAACAGAGCACCTACCCTGAATGTGATGAAAATTTCTCGTTTTCCTACAGGCATCCTCACAGTCTGGCCATCCTCGACTCCTGTAAGCAAAAGAACAATTATTTTGGGATGTCTGAAGGCATTTTCTACACTGGATCTATTTACAACTCACCCACTTACTCATTCCTGTTTCCTGTTAACAAGGAACAACACAATTACCCAATACAGCAATGAGTAAAACAAGGGTAACTTTTCAAAGGTGCAGCATATAGTAATCGATAACCAAATGAAAGCACCTTCTCTTCACTTATTCAAGTTTACCACCAGGTCCACCTAGTATCCCAGTGAGTTTAGAGTCTAGTGGGGCACAGTGCTAAAGAATCCGCCTGCCAATGCAGGAGATGCAAGAGAAGCAGGTTCGCTCCCTGGGTTGGGAAGATCCCCTGGAGAAGGAAATGGCAACCCACTCCAGTATTCTTGCCTGGAGAACCCATGGACAGAGGAGCCTGGTGGGCTACAGTCCCTGCAATGAGTTGGATGCCACTGAGCACATCCACAGGGGAGATAGTTATTAGCTGAGTAACAACACCATGTATCACTACAAACAGAGATAAGTTCTTAGAAGGAAAAGATCACAGCTCCAAAGGAACATCTAAGGAAATGCTTCCAGAAGGCTCCCCTGGGGATGAGGAAGCTGCAGGTAGCAAGGCAACAAGGGGGAGACTAAGAAAATAGGAGGCTGAGACCAGGAGGGGCTGGAAGAGGAGGCCAATTTTTGGTCCCTGAGAATCGCCAGAGTCTTCAACAGTGTGAGACGTGATCAGACCACCCTATGCAAAGACCACTCCAGGAATAGGATTGGTTTGGGGTGGGGGGTGGGGGTCATGGGCTGGCCCTGGGGGCAGAGAGGGTGGTTTGGCCAGCTGGGCGGGCAGTGGGTACAACGTTGGCCTTGGGACACAAAGAGGTGGAGGAGCTGCTTCTCGCAGGAGCAGGGCAGGCACATGAGGTGCCATTTCCCTATGACATGTACAGATCTTAAGGGTAACTGGTGCAGAGGAAAATGCAGGAGACCCTGGTTCCTCCCTGAGTTTCAGCTCCAGAAAGAAGGGCAGGTGGCCTTGGCTCTGAGCCCCCATGCGTGGAGGAGCCCAGACCCACCGGCAGGCACGGGGATCACCACCTTCTTCTTCTGCTTGGCCTGTCCTGCTCCTCTGCACACCACACAGGGAGACGTGATGATGGAGCCCCGGCCACCACACCTCCGACACGTGGAGCGCATCACAAAAGGGCCTGTGTTTATGGTTTCCTACAAAGACAAGAAAAATGGAACCCTTAGACACCGGTGTACCCTGACAACAAGGCCCTGGGACCACAACGAGCATGCGAAACATCTCACCGAAGACCCGTATGTGTGGTGTGCCCCCGCGCTCCAACATACTGCCTGAGGACAAGGTGTAGGAGCCCGAACTGTTAACCTGACCTAGAGCACACTGCCTCCTGAATCCCGAACCACAAACCTGATTACATGAGGCCGAAAAGTGAGACACTGCCTCTTTACAGAAGGTCCCCAAGCCCCCGGAGCTGAGCAAATTGCTTTAAAGAGAACCCTCTTTTCCCTTTAAAAAAGGGACAGCTGGGAAAGAAAGAAGAAAGTGACAACTGGATGCAACTCCCACCCAGAGCTGCCCCTGCCTGCCCCAAGGGAGGAGCAGCATAGGCCTCTGTCCCCCACAGCCCCCTACAGTCCCCCCTTGTCACAGATGCCCACGAGCAAGGAGGCAAGCGGCTCCTCTCGCAGCCACCCTCACCCCAGTCCTCCAGGAGCCTCCTCGGCTCCCAGCCCCTTGCACAGGTGGGGCCTTACAGTCTGTGGCCACTCCCATCAGCTCTTCACTGGTAAATGGAACTCAGTTACCATTTTCTTTTAACTCAACATCCTTGGGTGTTTTTAGGGGGTGAGGGTAAATTATCAACATGCTATTGTAGCAAATCAAAGGATACAGAGATATATAAAAAATTAATCCCCCCCCTCACCTTGACTCCCAGGGTGACCTGCTCACAGGAGCTCAGTTTGAGGTGTTCTTCCCCTGATTCACTCACTCTCTTTCTCACCATAAAGAAGTTTTGTGTGGTTTTTTTTTTTACATAAAGAAGTTTTTAAGTAAAAATTTTACAAGAAGAGTGTATTGCATTATCACTCTGCAACATGCCTTTCCCTTTCACCTTCATGATACATCATGACCAATGTACACAGACCTCAATTTCCATTTTAATATTTCTGTTTCAATGCTGAAGAAAAAAAATCTCTGCACATAGACACTCTTCAGTTTTACCTTATTATCTCAATATTCACCAAAGAAATATGAATAAAGAAAGTTGCAACAATTCAGGACCCTGGAGAAAGGACCTCAGAAGTGAGAGGGAAGTGGGATCAATAAAAAGTATCTGTAACAAGAGGCAGGGACTCCGATGGTAAAACTAAGCCACAGCAATCTTCATCCTCTCCACGGGCGCCCTCTAGAGGAAAGCAGGCACAATTTTACTTTTCCAGACTAAGCTATAGGATTGTGTACAGGTAACTGTGGACTCCCATCAGTGGACTATTTTTTTTTTTTAAGAAACTTATTTTTATTTATTTATTTGGCTGCTCCCATTCTTAGCTGCAGCACATGGGATTTTTAGTTGCTGCATGTGGGATCTAGTTCCCTGACCAGGGATCAAACCCAGGCCTCCCGCATTGGGAGCTCCAAGTCTCAACCACTGGACCACCAGGGAAGCCCCCATCAGTAGACTATTATTCCGCCAACAAAGAGAATGTTTAAAAGTATCCAAAGATAGGGGGAAATGCCTTCATTATAACAAGTGAAAAATAGGAAAAATTTCACTATGATTCTCAACTGATGAAATCCACACATAAATAGGCAAAAATACATTCAAAATCAAAAGACAAATACAACTAAAATCAATGACAAACACTGGTGAGCCAGTGGTTAGGACTCTGCTCTCACTGCCAAAGGTCCAGGTTCAATCCCTGATCTGGGAACTAAGATCCTGCAACCTGTTCAGCTTAGCCAAAAAAATGAAAAGATGAGAACCTAGGCATCCAGCAACAGGGGTCTGGCTAAACAAAAGGGGATGTATCCGTATGGAGGAATACCGTGGCCACAGAACAACTGAGGCAGCTATAAACATAGACTATTTCCCAAACACAGTGAGAACTAGAATCAAAACAAAACCACCAAGGTACAGACGGGGCTAACAGTTGTATTCTATCTTTGGTATGAAAACAAGGCACACACACACAGACACACCCGTCTACCTAGGCTTGCATCTAGAAAGACAGAAAGGATGCTTCTGGAGAGTGGAATTCAATGGGTAAAAATCAATAATGAGAGGGAGATTCATCGTACACAGTTTTCAATTTGTACCCACTGAATTTCAATGATTTACATATACAACCTGTTTAAAAACTAGTTAATATAAAACAAAAATGACATTCCTCATCAACAACTGGCAGGAGGCACATCAAAACACTAACAGTCACAGGATCATCAGGGACTTATTTCCTTTCTTATGCTTTTCTTCTATGCACTCAAAGACAACTTCTGTCCCCCCATACACACTTGGTGGTGGTGTAGTCACTCAGTTATATCTGCCTCTTGTAACCCCATGGACTGTAGCCTGCCAGGCTCCTCTGTCCATGAGATTCTCCAGGCAAGAACACTGGAGAGGGTTGCCATTTCCTTCTCCAGAGGATCTTCCTGACCCAGGAATCGAACCCAGGTCTCCTGCATTGCCGGTAGGCAAGGATTTTATTTTAAAGGTGGGCAGTAGAGAATCTCCCAACCCCCTTAAAAAAAGAAAACATCTAAATGGAATACAAACATACTCAGTGGAAACCAACCTGCATTTCAAGCAGATAATAAAATCACAGTGAAGGGGGAGAAAAAGAAGTGATCTGAGTAAGTTGAGCACAATATTTTGGCCATATACCCAAATGCCAGTTAAGCAGGATTGCTTTTGCAGTGGTATGAGTGACAGTTCTCAAATTACTTTTTGTATGTTATAGGATTGAGCAAATGAGTAAATATTCAGGGTAACCAGGGCCAGATTTCTCATTGTTAGAAATTAATAATCTTTCTTTATTATTTAGTTTCAAATATGGACAGGCAGGCAGAAGACTAGATAAGCCTTGCGGTGTTGTGCTGAAAGTGGAACTATCAGTTTGAACTCACTGGTTTGTTAAACGGATGGACCAGTGTACACATATGTGTACATATATACTCTATCACATGAAAAATATGGAAAGACAGACAGGTATTGAATATGTGTCTATAAGTGCACGTGTGCATGTCTGATTTGGCGACCCTATGGACTGCAGCCCGCCAGGCTCCTCTGTCCACAGGGATTCTCCAGGCAAGAATACTGGAGCGGGTTGCCATGCCCTCCCCTCCAGGGGATCTTCCCGATCCAGGACCTTCCCGATCCAGGATCCACACACACACACACTTACTTCCTGTCTCAGTCAGCTGAGAGGACCTGGAAGCGGTGACACCCCAGATACAATGAGTCACCAAGAGCACAGATCTTGGTTCCTAAATCCTACTAGACAATTAGAAGGAGTCAGAACTCCCTGGAGAAATGGCTGGTTCCAGGATGTGGCTAGGAAAGTATTTGTAAGATGGGACACCAAGTAAAGAAGTGCTGAAAGAATGATGGGACATCAAAAGAATACAGGAGCCAGCCAGAGAGACCTCCACAAGCACAGTCTGGGACGGCTTGTGCATCAAAGTAATAGTGATGACGGTTCAGTGAATGAAATAACAATCTGTGAGTTCACACTGATACAAATGAAAGAATAAATAAATGGAGAAGAAAAGAAAGCTCTTCCTTTTAGTAGAATGCCAACTAATAAACAGAGAAAGGGGACTTCTCTGATGGTCCAGTGGCTAAGACTCTGTGATCCCAATGGAGGGGCACAGGATCGATCCCTGGTCAGGGAACTAGATTCCACATGTTGTAACTAAAACTCGGCACAGCCAAATAAATAAATTAACTTAAAAACAAACAAACAAACAAACAACAGAGAAGGGACATTGGAATCAGAAAAATCACCATTTTGCAAGTCACAGTAATACCTGATTTAAGCAAGACTGATTAACGGATGCTGTTAAGTACTGGGTATAAGTTTGATGAGACAGGACATTTATATAGTGTCAAGGTAAGTCACAGATTCCTTGTTAATTTCAAAGGGAAAAATAATAACTTTATAAAGAAGAAACCTGGTAGACAGTTCCTTAACTAACTGACTGGGATCAAATGTAATTATCATTTGATAACGGGACAAACTAATGGGACAACTGACACATGACTCCTAACATGATCCACGCAAAGGGCACTACATCTCTGTGCTGTTTCTGCCAAAAATGCATAATCTGAATCTTATCATGAGGAAATATCAGATGACCCAACTGAGGGACATCCTACAAAGCAGTCGGTCTGTAACCCTAAAAAACGTCAAGGTCATAAAAGAAAGACTAAGAAATCGCTACTGATTAAAGGAGGCTAAAGATACGACAACCAAACACTACGCAAGATCCTAGACTGGCATCCTGAGTCTGGGGTAAAAAGAACATTATAAGGACAAATGAAAAACTCAGTAAGTACAGATAACAATATTGTATAGACATTAAATTTCCTGATTTCGAGAACATACTGTGGTTACATAAAAAAATGTTCTTGCTTTTAGAAAATACACACTATAAATGACAAATCAAAGGGGACAAAATGTTAACAACTGTTGAGGCTTGGTAAAAGGAATAACGGAGTGGTTATTCATACTATTCTTACAAGTTTGAATTATATCTAAAACTTACCAAAAAGAAAAAGAAAAAAAGATTACACTTCAAGCAAAATTTAAGTTCCCCTCCCCTGATTTTAAATTACCAACACACCCCGAAATGTATTTTCAGAGAAGACAGCAGAATTTCCTTGCTCCTTCCGTAGAGAGCACTCCTGGGACAATGTGGAAGGTTCTAGATCACAGAGTCCCACCCATTAAAGAGTTCTCAGAGCCCCAGGCACACTGACACACAGAGAGGAGGTGTGGTGGGGAAGCACAGGGAGGCGGCGGAGGCGGGAGCCCCGGGGAAGGCAGGGCCCGCCAGGCTCACCATGCCGGAGCCACCGCAGTAGTGGCAGTGCTGGACTTTGGTGCCGGGCTCGTTCCCTTTGCCGTCACACCGCTCACAGGTGTCGGTGATGTTCACAGTGAACTCTTTGTTGACACCCTTGGCAGCTTGATTGAACGTCAACTCCATGATGTACTAGAGAAATCAAGAGACCACTGTTATCACTCTGAAAGTAAGGGAGAGCGCTGGCTGGGAGTTTACAGTTACTGTTTCTTTTAAAGACTCTATTTTTTAAAGCAGTATTAAGTTTAAAAAACTGAGAAGGAGGTAGAGATTTCTCTCATACCTTTGCCCCCACACGTGCACAGTCTGCCTACACTGTAATCAACATCACTCACCAGAATGATACATTTTTTTTATCAAGGATGAACCTACATTGACACAGCATGACCATCCAAAGCCCACAGTTTACATTAGGGTTCACTCTTGGTCTGGATATTCTATGGGTCTGAACAAGTGTATAATAACACACATCCTCCCACAGAATCATGCAAAGTATTCTCACTGTTCTAAAAATCCTATTCATGGCTCCACCAATTCATCTGTTCCCCTAGTCACGTTTTACTTTCTAACTTTTACTCTGTCAAGTTAAGAACAGATGGGACTCAACTGATTCAGTTCTACTCCTCACGATTTTCAACAGATAATACCTGTTGTATAAATGAAAATGTGCTTTTCAACAAACTGAAAATGTTCACAGATAATATTTGCACATGGTCCTGACAGTTCAAATGATCCACAATCATAATTTACATCGTAAAACACTTCCCCCAACTCTTTGGTTCTCTTCTGATAGTGCCTGAAACAAGACATAAACATGGAAGACGCAGGACTGGCAGTGCCTCCCTATGGACTGAGTCTCCTAGAATAACAAGACAGGCACTACATAAAATAATCACTCTAAATGGATTCTCAAAGCCAAGGTGTTGCCCTGATTAAGCAACTGTAAGAATACAGCAGAACTGAATGTACACATTATTAATGGTTTTTCAAATACTGGAACCACTTCCTACAAAGATGGCTGCTTCCCAATCACCCCAATTAAGTTGCTTTACCTTGTTCTTTGAGAAACAGAAACTGGTAAAAAATATGTTTGTGTCACATTGAGCAGCTGAAATTTGAACAATTCTTCAAAATGAGGGGCTTACCTCCTGAGGCTGATTGAACACACTCTGGAAATCGCCAAAAGAGGAGGATGAGAACTCCCCAAAGATCTTCCTGAAGAGCTCCTCTGGGTCAACAGTAGGACCTCCTTTCCAGTAGCTCTGCCCAGAGCTGCCGGCCCCGGGATCGAAGCCAGCGGAGCCGTAGGTGTCATACTGCTTCCTCTTCACTTCATCGCTCAGGACCTGCCGAGAAAAGCCTGGCAGTCGGTGCCCCTGAGGCTCCCGGGGCCCAGGGCATGGACACCAAGTTCAGACGGTGGTGGTGGCCTATCGACATTAGATGTCCTGATCCTGTCAATTGTACTGAGGCTATGGAAATAATGTTCCTGCTCTTAGAGAACACACACAGAAGTACATAGGAACAGAGAGACACCACATCTGTGACTTACTCTCAAATGGTCAGGGGCAGGGAGGGGGATGCACACACACAGCTGATGTACGACACCCTACATGTCCCCAACCCCTTCAGCACGACCGAGTCTGGGAAGGAGGTCCACTCTCATTTAACTCTGCACTTGTTCAGCAGCTGTCTCACACCCTCTTTGCTCTCAGATGACATTCTACACTCCTCCAGGGGAGTGGTGGTCTTCTGCTTTTACAACATCCACTATCCCACCAGTCCTACGAGGGGGAGGTCACCAAACAGGCATGGAACTGTTTAATCTGACAAGAACGTCCCAGACCCAGCTAAAGTCCCAGTGACTGGGACTGGTAATACAGATTATTGGGTTCTGTTCTTTGTTGAGACCCCAAGTGAGAGCTCACGTGAGCATTTTGGAACTGCAGTTTTTTTCCTCTTCAACGAGGTGATCTGGAGGGGGACGTGGCCTTCCCACTGAACCTTCTCACACATCAGGTTGCCAGTGCATCACGCTCTGACCCATGCACACAGCTGAATGACAGGGACTGCACACACTGGTGGGTCGCGTTACCTCATAGGCCTCTGCCAGCTGGGAGAACTTCTCCTTGGCTTTGGGATCATCCTTGTTCGTGTCTGGGTGATATTTCTTGGCAAGCTAAGGGAGGAAATGGTCAATTAGTATGGACACAAGATAATTACTAAAATTGAACCCCAGACACCAGTCACACCTCATGTCCTTTGTAGCAGTTGTCAGACATCACAACTAACAGCAATTCTTAAAACAAGATTTAAGACTAAATCATCTCTAACCAGACTTATTATGATGATCATTTCATAGTGTATACAAATAATGAATCATTATGTTGTACACCTGATACTAATATGTCAACTACACCTCAATAAAAATAAACTAAAAGCAAAACACATGCAGCCAGAACTAAGAACATACACTCCATGAACTGTGTTCAGTTTTCAAATCTGATCAAAAGTTTATTACAAAACAGCAAACTGAGTTTTGGGAAAGGGAAAGAAAGAAAGAAAACTCTCTCTTCAACTCTTGAGATGTGTACATGTTTTTCAACTGCAACAAATCTCTCAACAGAAATAACAACTAATTCTTTAGAACTTGGGGTCCTCTGTGAGAGATGCCAAAGAGTGAATCTGATTAGACTATCATCTATGTAAAAAGAGGGAAATAACTGGATAATAAGTAGATATAGCTGCTGTATAAATTAGTTTTGGAAGAACAGACACTAAGCTGGAAAGGCTGACTGCTACCGGAGGGAGGGGATGAACGGGAAAGAGAAGTCGTCTCACTGCACACTCTGTACTTTCTGAATTCAGAACAAGGGGAATGCATTACATATTCAAAACACAGGTTTAAATATTAAAAATCCAAACACGGTCCTAACTTGCCTGTCCGGAGTACACAGGAGACCTGAGCAGCCCTAACACAAAGGTCTCCTCCTGGCCACGCTGAGCAGCGCTGTGCGACACCTCTGCAGGTGCTGACTCACTGCTGCAGCTCACTGACGCCTTCCCAGTCTGGGTGATCCTGGTGTGAGGGCAAGCAGGGCTCAGAATCCTGAAGCTGACAGGAACTGTGGGGACGGCTGCCCCACTGCCTGCAGCTGACTGCTCACTCTGCACCCGAGACACTGCTCCTCACACCAGCATATGATGGAAGCACGTCAGAGGCTCGGCCCGAAGGGAGCTCTCAAGGCAAGGCAGTAGATCAACGGTGGGTCACGAGGCTGGTTCCAGGCCAAGGTAAGAAATGCTGACGTGCTTGTGAGATCAAAGAGAGGCCCTCTGCACTCAGAAAGACCTGCATTTTAGTCTCCTAAATGCCACTGATCGGCTGTGTGGCCTCAGCAGCATGTCATAACCTAGCCAAGTCTTCTGCCTTGAGGATTAAATGATGTAAACATGAAACGCTTTTATCAAGGTCCAATCCCAGCAATTGCTCCATAAAGTCAATTTTCTAAATTTTCGGTTTCAAATTACACAACTTTACCCAATTTTTTTATTTTCACACCTAAAAAATTGAATGGTTTCTACTCTCTCTTAAACGAAATCTCTAGTACGTGCTAAGGGCCTCACATGCCCCAAGAAGTTGGTCCCAGTCTCCATCTCTCCAATCTTCACCTGCCTTTGCACCAGGTAGCTTACCTTCCAGCTCAAAAAGAGAGACAAGCTATTTACTCTCCCAAGATGAAAAAGCTAATCAAAACCACAGTGAGATATCACTTCACACCTGTTAAGGTGGCTTGAATCAAAAAGACGCTCTTTGAGGAAGACGCAGTTGCCTCTGCAGCAGAGCTCGGTGCTGCCCGCTCCTGCTCCTTAGTCACCACTGTTCTCTCTCGCCAAGGAACAAGGCAGTCAGGAAGCCACGCCGCAGCCATAGCCTTTAAAGATACCGGCAAGACTCCCGTGGAGCCAGAGGTGGCCATTCACTGGATTAGGATCACCCTCACCAGCCGCAATGTGAAGTCTCTGGAGAAGGTGTGTGCTGACCTGATCAGAGGCACGAAGGAAAAGAATCTCAAGGACCTGTTCAGATGCCTACCAAGTCTCTGAGAATAACTACGAGGAAAACTCCTTGCGGTGAAGGTTCTAAGACTTGGGATAGATTCCAGATGAGGATCCACAAGCGACTCGTTGACCTGCACAGTCCTTCTGAAATTGTCAAGCAGATCACTTCTATCAGCACTGAGCCAGAAGTCAAGGTGGAAATCACCACTGCCGATGCCTGTTACTACCTTTTTAATAAACTGATAATCAAATTGTTTAAAAAAAAAGAAAAAAGATAAGTGTTAGTGATGATGTAGAAAAATCAGAACCCTCACACGCTATGGGTGAAAATCCAGAATGGTGCAGCCAGTCCGAAACAGTCTGGCAACAGAAACAAATCCACACACCGATGGTCAACTAACCTACAACAAAGGAGGCAAGAATATATGATGGAGAAAAGACAGTCTCTTCAATAAGTGGTGCTGGGAAAACTGGACAGCTATATATAAAAGAATAAAATTAGAACACTCTCTAACACCATGAGTGATAGTCGCTCAGTCAGGTCCGACTCTTTGCAACCCCATGAACTACAGCCCACCAGGCTCCTCTGTCCATAGAATTCTCCAGGCAAGAACACTGAAATGGGTTGCCATTTCGTTCTCCCTCTAACACCATATACAAAAATAAACTCAAAATAGATTAAAGACCTAAATGTAAGACTGGATACTATAAAACTCCTAGAGGAAAACATAGGTAGAACACTCTTTTTTTTTAAAGTAGAACACTTTTGACATAAATCACAGCAATATCACACTGGATCCGTATCCCAGAGTAATGGAAATAAGAACAAAAACACATTAATGGGACCGAATTACACTTTTGCACAGCAAAAAAAAGCTTTTGCACACACAAAAAAGCTTTTGCACAGCAAAGGAAACCAAACAAAATGAAAAGACAACCTACAGAATGGGAGAAAGAGATTAATTTCCAAAATATACAACAGCTCATATAGCTAGCTCAATATTAGAAAGAAGAAAAAAAAAATCCAACCAAAAAATGGGCAGAAGACCCAAATAAACATTTCTCCAAAGAAGACAAACAGATGGCCAAAGGGCACATGAAAAGATGCTCAACATGGCTAATTATTACAGAAATGCAAATCAAAACTACAATAAGGGCTTTGGTCTCGGCGGCAGAAGCAAGATGACCAAGGGAACGTCATTGTTTGGAGAGCGATGGAATGAGACACACATGCTGTGCCGCTGTTGTGGCTCTAAGGCCTACCACCTTCAGAAGTCAACCTGTGGCAAGTGTGGCTACCCTGCCAAGTGAAAGAGAAAGTATAATTGGAGTGCTAAAGCTAAAAGACGAAATACCACCAGGACTGGTTGAATGAGGCACCTAAAAATTGTATGCCACAGACTCAGGCATGGATTCCAGGAAAGAACAACACCTAACCCCACGCGAGCAGCTGTTGCAGCATCCAGTTCATCTTAAGGATTTCAAGGAGTAGTCGCGCAATAAATGTTCTGGCATTGGGAAAAAAAAAAACTAAATAAGGTTCATGACACACTGGTCAGAATGGCCATCATCAAAAAGTCTACAAATAAATGTTTGAGAGGGTGTGAAGAATCGATGTCCATCAACTGATGAACAGATAAATAAAACGTAGTATATACTCAGGCAACAGAATATTTGACCACTAAAAGGAATGAAGTACTGCTACCTGTTACAACATGGATGAACCTGGTAAACATTATTCTAAAGTTAAAAAAAAAGTCACAGAAGTTTTACACATTACATGATTCATTTCTATGAAGTGTCCAGAATAGGCAAATCCCTAGAGACAGGAAGTAGGTTAGCGATTCAAAGGCAGGAGAGAGAGGAGAATGGGGAATAAGGGCTTATGGTGTGAAGCTTCTTTTTGAGGTGCTGAAAATATTCTCAAATTGATCACAGTGATGCTTATACAACGCTGAATAAACTAAAGACCAGTGAGTTCTACCCATTAAAAAAAGAGAGAGAAGAGAGAATAGTTACTCAAGCCATAAGCTGTTATGTTTGGTCTTGATCAGTACTTGGTTCATAAATATTAGGCTTAGCCAAAGTTTTTATTTCCCCACCAAAAAAATTTAAAAAAAAAAGAAAGAAAAAAAATCAAGACTCATAGCAAATTTTACATAAAATTTTAAAAACTTTTCTTCTTTTCCGACCACACTGCACACAGCTTGTGGGATCTAAGATCCCTGAGCAGGGATTGAACCCAGGCCATGGCAGTGAAAGCTTGGAAGCCCAACTGCCAGAACACCAGGGAACTCCAAAAAACTTTTAAAATTAAAATTATATTTATTAACCTTATTAAACTAATCTTGCTTATTCTGACATTACGGCTTTCCTATGTTTTACAGTATCAAGGTGCTCTTTCTTCCATCAAAAGATATTAACAGATTGTACCTAATGATTTTTAACATCTGCATTAGGCAAAATACAAAAGCTAGCACACCTACATTGGCACCCTTGCTCTTTAGTTTTTTAAAAATTTTTATTGTGTTCATCAGAGCAAAAGTCTGGAAACCACAGTCGAGATAACTCACAGGCCACTTCATCAATCAGCCCAACACATCCTGGGATATGACGATGGGAGTTTCACACTTTTTGAGTTTAAAAAAAAAATTTCTAAATTCATAAACTTTTATTTGAATGCAAAGAATGAGTACCTAAAACTTAGACCAGCATATCTACCAATTCGGAAGAATAGATTTAAACACAAAAACAGTCATGGAAAAAGATTTTTAAAAATCTCTGGTTCTGAGTCTCCTTTTCCTGAAGCATTAACCAGCATGGTCTCAGGCACTGAGGAACATGGTCCAGCAAAGCCAGCTTTTTCAGCCCACGCTGTCGGCTGCATACAACCCACACATATGGGCACACACACTGCACAGCTCAAGGTCACCCTAGATCCACACCATCCTTTCTACAGTCTCTGCTCTAAAATCTGGCTTCCACACAGACCTGGTAATAGGCTTTCTTGATCTCCTTCTGGCTGGCGCTCCGGGGCACTCCTAATATCTGGTAATAATCTTCTTTAGCCAAATGGGTGCTCGTGTGGAAAGAGGCAGTACAAACAAAAGGGTACCGTTTTACTCCTGAAAAAGAAAAAAGGAAAGAAAATCACTCTGGGAACCTACTCAACAAATGGAAATTGTGAGTAAGCGACCAGTCAGGCCACACCTATGAAGGAGCAGACGCAGGTCACAGCTTTTGGAGGCTGTTCTCCTCCAAGCCTCCTGGAGACCAAACTCACTGCACCTCAGAAATAGCTAAAGGGACTTCCCTGGTGGTCCAGTGGGTAAGAATTCACCTGACAACGCAGAGGACACGGGTTTGATACCTGGTCAGGGAAGATCCCACAGGCCTTGGGGCAACTAAGCCTGTGAGCCACAACTACTGAGCCCATGTGCTCTAGGGTCTGTGCTCCACAATGAGAAGCCACCGCAAGGAGAAGCCTGTGTGCAGCAATGGAGACCCAGTGCAGCTAGAAACAAAACCAAAAATGGCTAAACACAGTGTACACGGAAAATACAAACATCAGAGTGCAGGGTGTAGCTAGTTCTGCTGGACTACACGGGGGCTACAGCCTCATTACCTCTCCAGAGATGGGGGCTGCACCTACGGATGACTGAAAAGCAACTTCACTCTCCTGTTATACAGCCAGCCGAGCACCTGCCACATCCCAAGTGCTGGCAGAGATCTCATCTCACTTAACGTTTAACAGCTCCCCAGGTTCTCTCCCGCCACTGTGCAACTCTGAACATCTGCCAACCCATCCTGTGACAACTGAAGATGGGGAAGGCGGGGCTGGGAGGGGAGCAGAACAGGTCAAATTAAGGCGGAGGGGAGGGGAGGGCCAAGAAAGAGAATGAGGACCAGGAGGCAGCTCCAGGTTTCTAAGTCAAAGGTTCCCCTACCAGAGAGAAGCTACTGGATTCACCACTCATTCATTCAGTAAACATGCCAGTCAGGCACTGGGCTCCTTGCAGCAAACACAACAGCAAATCATGCCAAAGGTCCTGCCCTCCAGGAGCTTGCATTCATTCATGATCTCAACACTGGACTAGGCAATGAGGACACAGACAGTAAGACTCAAAGCCAGTGCCCTCAAGGAGCTTCCAACCCAGCAGGGGCGTGTGGGAAGCAGTGTGAGAAGGGATGTTAGTGCACAGGGACGCAGAGTGAGAACACACAACAGTATCACCTAACCAGGGCCTCTCAACCCCTACACTGTTGAAGATAGAAAGATCAAATTCCCTGCTGGGGGGTGGGGTGGGGCTGTTAAGGGCTGAATTGCGTCCCCCGCTCAAATTCATATGCTGAAGTCCTAACCCTCAGTGCCTCAGAACCTGACTGTATTTGGAAATGGGGAACTTTAAAGAGGACCCTGACAAAAGTCTCGGATTACAATCTCCAGAACTGTGAAAAAGTAACCTATCTTTTTAAGCCACTTATTCTCTGGTACTTTCTTATTGCAGCCCTGTGTATTTATTTATATCCTAACATGCCTATGTGCTTATTGGAGGATGTGTTAGCAGGATCCCTGGCTATCTAGTTACCAGAAGCCCCTCCCACTCTCAAACAGGTAACTAAAATTCCAGACATTGCCAGATGGCCCCTGGAGGGCAGAATCACCTGCAGCTGAAAACCTGCATAACCCAGTCTCAAAAGTTTCAGTGAAGGTCTTCTAAGGCAGATGCTGTTAAACTGCAGAAATTAACTTCGCTAAGGAGGGTTGGAATCCGTCCAGATTTACACCTGCAGTCCCAGCATTGTTTGCAATAGCATCCTCATTCGCTTTCAAAAGTGCTCCCTTTGGCAGTTACATCCTATGATCACCTTTGGTTTGGAGGGAGAAAGTCCTTGTGCAACTGCAGGAGCTATGATGTAACTAGAGACTAAAGTAAGTGTGTGTGTGTGTGTGTGGGGGGGGGGTGTAGGGTAGAGGGGTGGTTAGAGATGATGATGACAATGATAGGTGCTGGGAATAAACAGAAGGGCCTCTGAGTATGTTAGTTGTTGCTATTCAGTGGCTAAAGCGTGTCCAACTTTTTGTGACCCCATGGACTGCAGCACACCAGTCTTCCCTATCCTTCACTATCTCCCCAAGTGTGCTCAAACTCACATCCATTGAGTCAGTGATGCTAGAGTTTGGATTTTATCCTGAGGATAACAGGGAGCTACTGCAAGTGTTAAACAGAGATGTGATCAGATTTGCATGAGAAAGAACTCTCAAACCATAACCAGGACTGTGAAACTACTTAAAATCTGTGTAGGCACAAAAGACAGCCAAGGGTATTGACCATATCCAGGAAGGGTGCCGAGATTAAGAATAATCAGACATGAGAATAAGTAGGAAATGGTCAGTGCAGTTCAGTCACTCAGTTGTGTCCGACTCTTTGCAACCCCATGGGCTGCAGCACACCAGGCCTTCCTGTCCATCACCAACTCCTGGAGTTTCCTCAAACTCATGTCCATTGAGTTGGTGATGCCATCCAACTATCTTATCCTCTGTTGTCCCCTTCCCCTCCCACCTTCAATCTTTTCCAGCATCAGGGTCTTTTCCAACATCAGTTCTTTGCATCAGGTGGCCAAAGTATTGGAGTTTCAGCTTCAGCATCAGTCCTTCCAATGAATATTCAGGACTGATTTCCTTTAGGATGGACTGGTTGGATCTCCTTGCTGTCCAAGGGACTCTCAAGAGTCTTCTCCAACACCACAGCTCAAAAGCATCAATTTTTCGGAGCTCAGCTTTCTTCACAGTCCAACTCTCACATCCATACATGACCACTGGAAAAACCATAGCCTTGACTAGACGAACCTTTGTTGGCAAAGTAGTGTCTCTGCTTTTTAATATGCTGTCTAGGTTGGTCATAATTTTTCTTCCAAGGAGCAAGCATCTTTTAATTTCATGGCTGCAGTCACCATTGACAGTGATTTTGGAGCCAAAAAGATAAAGTCAGCCACTGTTTCCTCATCTATTTGCCATGAAGTGATGGGACCAGATGCCATGATCTTAGTTTTCTGAATATTGAGTTTGAAGCCAACTTTTTCACTCTCCTCTTTCACTTTCATCAACAGGCTCTTTAGATCTTCACTTTCTGCCACAAGGTCATCTGCGTATCTGAGGATATTTCTCCCAGTAATCTTGATTCCAGCTTGTGCTTCATCCTGTCCAGCATTTCTCATGATGTACTCTGCATATAAGTTAAATAAGCAGGGTGACAATATACAGCCCGGAAGTACTCCTTTCCTGATTTGGAACCAGTCTGTTGTTCCATGTCCAGTTCTAATTGTTGCTTCCCAACCTGCATACTTATTTCTTAGAAGGCAGGTCAGGTGGTCTGGTATTCCCATCTCTTTAAGAATTTTCCAGTTTGTTGTGATCCACACAGTCAAAGGCTTTGGCACGGTCAATAAAGCATAAGTATGTGTTTCTCTGGAACTCTCTCGCTTTTTCAATGATCCAATGGACATTGGCAATTTGACCTCTGGTTCCTCTGCCTTTCCTAAATCCAGCTTGAACATCTATCTGGAAGTTCATGATTCACGTACTGTTGAAGCCTGGCTTGGAGAATTTTGAGAATTACTTTGCTAGTGTGTGAGATGAGTGCAATTTCTTCCACTCTGGGAGAAAAAGTCAGATTTAAAGTGTTGTTTTTACATCTTTTAATTGTACTACTGGACTTGCAGTGAGATCGCAGACCAACGTTTGGGAGCTGAGTTGATGCCCTAAGATGTGGTAGAGGACAGAGAACCGTGAAGGACGCTCTCACATATGTTCAACACCTGATACAAAACATGCCCACTGGGGGCACTTGGCTCACTTGGGGAAAAGGACAGCTGACTGCGTAGTTCCTCAGTAATCACCCCACACCAGGCTCAGTATTTAGTGCTTGTCTGTCTCCTTTCACACATACACAATCACCAAAAAATGTTCCCCAAATATGTACATATGTGATATGAACAAATTTACCTTCATAGATATCTAAGGAATTATATTTGAGCATAAAGTGAAAGCGAAGTCACTCAGTCATGTCCGACCCTTTGCGACCCCATGGACTGTAGCCCACCAGGCTCCTCCGTCCATGGGATTCTCCAGGCAAGAATACTGCAGTGGGTTGCCATGTCCTTCTCCAGTGGATCTTCCCGACCCAGGGATCGAACCCAGGTCTCCCGCATTGCAGGCAGACGCTTTAACCTCTGAGCCACCAGGGAGGCCCCAATATTTGAGCATAAAGATGCAGGCAAATGCTATTCACAACAACCTTGACATTAGAAAACACTGGTAAAACCTAAAAATGACCACTTTTGCTCATATTGAAAAATACAGCATGACATCGTTTCCAAATCCCAAGGAAACCAGGGCAGACTACTGTGAGGAAATATAGGTGGCAGGAACAGAATAAACAAATGGGATCACCTGACCAAAATCACATCCCGTCTCTTTGTTCTCTGCTGTATCCCCAGTACCTAGCACAGAATCTGGCATATGACAAGTCCTCAATAAATACCTGTAAATTAAAATATTTTCAATTAAGGAAAGGGAAGCACAGAAGAATTTAAATAATCCACCCAGGTCTCTTTCTCTCTTTCTCTCACACACACACACTCTACTGGAACCAGAGTTCACTGTACAAGGCAATCACAATTACTGATACATAATGACTGGCTTTTATGTAAGCATTACAAAATTCGATATTACTAAGACATTATCTTTAAGTAAATTACCTTGTGAACAATTACCTTTGTTCATATCACATATGTACAAATTCGATATTACTAAGACATTATCTTTAAGTAAATTACCCTCTAGTTAATCATCTCGGTAAGTTTATAGATAAAAATAGCATTTGCACAAATTCTAGGGGACACAAACACCTAGCACAATTCAGGCACCATAATTAGTGGTTCAATGGCTCCTCCTTCTTTATCTCACTGCAAGGGAAATTGCCCAAACACACAGCTAAGAAACCACTATGGCTAAGCACTTAAAAAGCTTAATATATGCTAATCCAACATCATCCCCATCAATTACGGAATAAGCAGCTTTTGAATCAAGGGACAATCACTTTCCAGTTTTGTGACATTATTCAGGTTAACATCTAAGACTCAGTTTCTTAACCTATAAAACAGAATAATAGTGGGAATTCCCTGGCAGTCCAGTGGTTTGGAGTTCTCTTTCACTGCAGGGGCCCAGCCCCATCCCTGGTTGGGGAACTAACATCCCACAAGACCACCAGCTTGGCCAAATAATAGTTAAGTGTCTACCTCACAGAAGTAATCCATACCTCATACATAGGAAGTGCTTAATAAATATTAGTTTGCATTTTTATTGCAATAAGCAACACACGTGCTCAGTTCCTAAGGTGTCCAACTATTCGCGACCCCAAGAACTGTAGCCCGCCAGGCTCTGTCCATGGAATTTCCCAGGTAGGAATAACGGAGTGGGGTGCCATTTCCTTCTACAGGGGATCTTCCCGACCCAGGGATCGAACCTCCGTCTCCTGCACTGGCAGGCCAGATTCTCTACCGCCCTGAGCCACCAGGGAAGCCCAATAACCAACACGAAGACCTCTAAAAAACAGTGTGCCCTTCGATTTACACCATGTGGCAGAAAGGGACTAAGCTCTGAAAGAACAACTCTAGGTTCGGGACAACTCTCCTTATCTATGACCTTGGGCGGGTCAACTCTGCT
This sequence comes from Muntiacus reevesi, assembly GCF_963930625.1. Taxonomy (NCBI): domain Eukaryota; kingdom Metazoa; phylum Chordata; class Mammalia; order Artiodactyla; family Cervidae; genus Muntiacus; species Muntiacus reevesi. The sequence continues at coordinate 182,889,610 of NC_089250.1, read as the reverse complement.
AGAACCTCAGTTTCCCACTCTTTAAAATGGGGATGATCATCCCCACCTTGTAGGACTGTTACCATCAAGTGAGATGGGTACACAGTGCCCACCGAGCCCAAGAGCAGGTGCTCACCGAATGGCAGTTCCCTCTGCCCCGCCGCTACAGGCCAGGAAGTAGCGGGATGAGAAAGGAATTGGGCAGGGGAGCAGTAGATGGCGGGAAAGAGGCCTCCAGAAATGCTGCCAGAGAGAAGGTTCACGGCCTCGGGGCGTTTCGTCCCCTCCGCTCGAGACTCCACGCAGCTCTTCCTCCTTCACCGCTTCTGAGCAGCCATTTGGGCCTCTCCACCTCCCGCCGGCCCACCTCCCCCGAGCGGTTCCCCACTAGGTCAGAAGACACACTCCACCCCGCTACCCCCGTAGCTAGAGCCAAGCGAGTCACTCCTTTCCAGGACTTGGGCGCTAGAGCCTGCCCTCACCTGTAAAGCTGACACCGGGTCTCAATGTCAGCAGCGCCCCGGGACCGCGACCTCCCAGGGAAGGCGGGAAGGCGGTGACGCTCAAATTGCGGCCCAGCGACGCCCCTACCACGCCCCCCATGGGTGGCCTGGCCCCTCTCCCCGCTGCAGCCGGCAGCCGCGGGGTCCCCACAGCCACCAGCAACCAGCGTGTGGAGCACCGCGCCGCCATCTTGGCCCGGGGACACCGCGCCTGCGCCACCCGGCTCAAGGCAGCCTCACGAGGACGACGCACGCGCGCAGAGCCGGAGCTTCCGGGGGCGGGGCCTGCTACGGTCACTCGAGAGGGGAGGTGGGGGCGTGGGGGCTGGGGGCGTGGGGGCGTGGGGGCGTGGGGACTACGAGCGTTGCGCGTGCGCATCCGCACCGAGTGCGCTTTCTCGGTCGCCGACGCCGAAAAGGTATTTACTCTAAAAAGTGCTAATTGGTAACTTGGCTTGAGAAGACCCTTCATTCTGTGCTGAACGATCAATACTGCACCTTATCTGTGTAAAGACGTGATGAATGTAGCCAAATATAATGGGTCTGAGGGGCCTGGGCGGGGGCGGACTACAAGTCCCGGCGTGTCATGCGGCCGTGCATCCCGCAGATCCCAGCATGCCTTGCGGCTCCCTTTCTCTTGACCCTGAGCCTCAGGTCTTCTTGCTGAGGCTTCCTCACTCGTGTGCGCAAGCGGCTCCCTTCGTTAACCTATTCCCAGAGCCAGGCTTCATGCTTACTCTTCCTCTGGCTGATTCACCACGAAAAGGACTTGGATCGCTCGGCTCTCTCCTAAGCGTATTTGTCTTCTCCCAACCTGTAGTGAACTTGCCGGTCGCTGACTGTGAGCTGAGCTACCCAAAAACGAGTTTAATAAACATTGTGGGTGTCACGCGCGTTCTAGAATGTCGAGGATACAGTGATGATTGACACGCCATCCGTGCTTTGGAGGAGCACACAGTGAGGCGAGAGGCATCTTAGCCACTGAGATAACGTGGTCAGTGCTATTGAAAGTATAAAAAGTGTTACAGGCCCACAGGCGAGGGAGTTTCTCCTACAGGTTGGGGGCATTTCGGTGTCAGGGAAGGTATCTAACAGGCAACGTTTGAGTTGGACGTTGGTGAAAACTGCGCCAGGTTGGAGGGGAGGGGAAGAGTTTTCTAAGTAGCAAGAACTTCAAAAGCAGATGCAAAAGTACTTGCCCTGTACGCGCTAGCTAAACTTGGGATATATGATTGGAGATGAGTCTAGAAAGAAGAACCTGGTCTGGTTAGTCCTGCAGAGGGGTTTCCACTTTCACACTCCCACCACCACCACCGCTAACAATAGAAGGGGAACCTGAGGGCTCCTGGATGGATTTAAGGTGATGTGTGCTCCTTGCTTCTCCCCCATTACACATGACATTTTTGTGTGTGTGGTTATTAATCTGGGGAAATATACATAGCTTTCATCAGTCAAATTCTCCACAGGCTCTAAGATTGAAAGAAGGTTAAAAACCACTGGTCCAGTGAAGAACAGTTAGGAAGCTGCTATAAACTGTAAGGAATACTTGAGAGTTTGGGCCAGGGAATTCAGAGAACTGAGGTGAGCAAGGGATGTTGAAACAGGAAAAGATTGACATGGGAGGGGAAGTGGGTATAAGTTTGTTTGATATATTCAACAAATATTTAAATGTCTCCAGCATAGTGCTTTTGGGCTTCCCTGGTGGCCCAGACAGTAAAGAATCCGTCTGCAATTCGGGAGACCTGGGTTCAATCCCTTGGTTGGAGAAGGGTGTGGCAACCTCTTCTGGTATTCTTGCCTGGAGAATTCCCATGGCCAGAGAAGCCTGGCAGGCTACAGTCCTTGGGGTTGCAAAGAGTCGGAGGTGACTGAGCAACTCAGCATAGCACAGCATAGTGCTTTAAGAGTATGGGCTCTGGAGTCAGACTGCCTGGGGCTGAATCCCAGCTCTGCCAGTTAACAGCTGTGTGTCCTTCGACCACTTCCTTTACCTCTCTGTGCCTGTTTCCCTCCTCTCAAATGGGAATAGTAGTACCAGGGTGTAGTAATACTTCAAGGGATCATCTGAGGAGAGGGTGAGATCATTCACGTAAAGCCTTCATACTGTACTCGACACGTGGTAAGCGCTCCGTGTGTGCTCAGGCTCTGTGCTAACCACTGGGACACCGGAGAGAACGCTGACAGGTACTTGCCCACAGGGATCCCAAAGCCTAAGGGGAGGCGGGAGGGTGCTGGTTGAGAGAAGTACAGCTTTCAGGAATGAAAGTTAAGAATGAAAGCCAAAGAGATTTTCATTTACCACCTCAGAGTGAGTTAGGAATGAAGGCTCACTAGTATGAAAACTTTGTCAGCCTTGTAACCCTCATTTTTTGGTATTTTAGTCTCCCTCTCCTATCTATTTACCCATAGTGATTAACAGCGAAGATCCTCCATACAGAAAGTGGGTATGTATTCTTGTTTTAGCAGATAATAGGAAGGCCATTTGTCAAGGAGCCTATATCTCCTCTTATGAAGCAGAGAGCCCCAGGGTAGTGGAGTAAATGAGGGTGGATACTAAAGGAGGGAAGAAAGGCCCTGAACAGAACACAGAAAGCCTCTGGCAAGATTCCCTGGTGAGGGGACTTCCCTGTGATCCAGTGGTTAAGAATTCACCTTCCAATGCAGGGGACATGGGTTCAATCCCTGGTCAGGAACTAAGATCCCAGATGCCACAGGGCAATTATACCTGCATGTGTCAACTAGGGGCAACTATACCCGCATGCTTCAACTAGGGACACAACCAAAAAAAAAAGACTCCCTGGAGAGAGGAGTAGCCTAGGCCTGCTCCCGGTTTCTCTCACTGCTAATCACCGTAGAAAAACAGGAAATGATACAATTACTAAATGTGAGTATGGTACAAAGCATGGGAAGTCTCCACAGAAGTGGTCCTTGGTTTGTGCTTCCTGAATCAGCCTCAGTTGATGGTTGTTTGGAGACAATGAATATGCTCTTTTTATGTTCTTTAAGCAGTGGTCATTCCAAACTAAAAATTCTGGGAAAGGAGTGGTTTGGGGGAAAAAGATAATGAAGTGTTTTTTTTTTTTTTTTTTTCTTTTGGCTGTGCTGGGTCTTCACTGCAGTGGTTGGGTTTTCTTGTTGCGGAGCACAGGCATTAGGCGTGTGAGCTCAGTGGTTTCGGCTTGCTGGCTCTAGGGTGCGCAGGCTTCAGTAGTTGCGGCACAAGGGCTTGTTAGCTGTGGCTCTCGGACCCTGGAGCATACAGGCTTAAGTAGTTGTGGCGCACTGGCTTAGTTGCTCCGCAGCAGGTGGAATCATCCTGGACCAGGGATCGAACCCATGTCTCCTGCATTGACAGGCAGGTTCCCATCCACTGTGCCACCAGGGAAATCTGATAATGAATTATTTTTATTTGGATGTAACAACCTTGAGACATCTATGGGACCAATTTCAGGCAGTCTCTTTTCGGTTCACAAAGAACTTCTCATGTTTTCTATCTTGATACAGTCACAGCCCTCTAGCTTAAGTAGGACAGAGGCTAGCTGCATTTTTATGAATGGACCCGCTCCCCAGCCTCCCACAAAACACCACCAAACTATGCCCTGAAAAGTGGAAAAGCTTGTCCAACGTCACAGAGCTTGTGAGTCAGTGAACCAAGATCTTCTAACAGCCAAACCAGAACTCTTTCCTTTAAACCATGTGCCTTCATAGATTATGATCAATAGTTCCCAGTTATACAGCTCTGGATGGCTTACAAAGCACTTCCTCATGCAGAGTTTCATTTGCTTTTCACAACGAAAGGAAGCAGGGCTAATATTTACTACCACCCTCACCTACAGACTATTTCACTGCCATCCAAATCTTTCAGCTCTGATGAAACGCAAACAGATCCTCCCCAGGCTTGTGATTAAAAAACTGGGATGAACACACAGGATACAGCTACCCACACTGTCAGGCAGAATATGTCCTGGGTCTGCTTCTTCCACCACCTTACCCCAACTCCCGCTGCCCCCTTCTCCAGTCTAAAGCTAAAAACTTGACCTTTAAGGAGAAACAAACGTTTTGCAAGAGGCAGACAAGTTGCACAAGCCTCTCCCTGTCTTCACTTCTCATTTTACTATTCCACTGGGCCCTCTCGGCTCCCCTGAGTTGAGGAGGTCTGTGAGCGCTAGCAGGGAATTGAAGTATGGTCCACCGGGACATGCCAGACTGAAGGCCAAGGGAGACCAGAGGGTCTACCCCATGATTTCCAGTGGACACTGGCCACCTGAGGTACAAGGGACCTCCCAAGTCCTTGGCTCTGTGATGGAGTGATGGTCCTTCTCCACTGTGAGTGAGGAGCCCTTCCAGGGAGGGCAGACGGGCCTAAGCCTTCAAGGGCAATACAAACCAGCTCACCATTCTCTAGTTGTAGTGTTTTCTTTCCTCCCCAAGAGTGTGTGTGTGTGTTAGTTGTTCTGTTGTGTCTGACTTTGTGACCCCATGGACGGTAGCCCGCCAGGTTCCTCTGTCCATAAGGATTCTCCAGGCAAGCATACTGGAATGGGGTGCCAATCCCTTCTCCAGGGTATCTTCCGGACCCAGAAATTGAACCTGGGTCTCCTGCATTGTGGGCAGATTCTTTAACCATCTAAGCTACCAGAGAAGCCCAAGAGAGTATGGGGCAATTGCAAGGAACTGTGGAGTGTCGGGCCCAGATGTTTCTAAGCCTGACCTCTGCAATGGGTACAGTCCCCTGCAGCAGGAGATGAACTGTGATACCCGGCTCACCCAGGTATTTCCAATGGGACTTTTGTGTTAATGATCTCCTTAAAGGCCCTTTAAACCACAAGTGACTCCAGCTCCCAGATGAATACCCTTCTGCCCAAACTAGGCTTAAACTTCAGCAATGTTTTACAAACCTGAGAAATGAACTTTAAAAAAAAAAAATTTATTTAATTTGACTGTGTGGGGTCTTAGCTGCAGCACCAGGGATCTTCTTCATGTCATGTGGCTTCTTTTGTTGTGGCTCATGGACTCTCTAGTTGTGACCTTTGGGCTTAGTTGTCCCATGGTATGTGGGATCTTTGTTCCTCAACCAGGGATTGATCCCATGTCCCCCTGCATTGCAAGGTGAATTTTTATTTATCATTTTCTTTTAATTATAGGGGGGTGGTTCCCTATGCTGTGTAGCCCGCCATGCTTCTCTGTCAATGGAACTCTCCAGGCAAGAATACTGGAGTGGGTTGCCATTCCCTTCTCCAGGGGATCTTCTCAACCAAGAGATTGAACCTGGGTCTCTGGCATTGTGGTCAGAATCTTTATGGTCCAAGCCACCAGGGAAGCCCTGCAAGGTGGATTTTTAACCATTGGACCACCAGGGAAGTCCCTGAAGGGAACTCTTAAATGGAAAAAAAAGGTGGGGGGGGGAATCACAGATGCTGAAAATGAAACTCTGGATCCCCCAGTGATTAGCAGACTTCAAAGTGCAAACATCACCTTAGAAAATGACAGACTTTTCTATGGAAATGTCCTTTAGTTGTGAATTATCACCACAAAAGTTAAAGTGTGTGTTTCTATTAAAATATTCAGGGACTTCCCTGGTGGTCCAGCGGTTAAGACTCTGGGCTTCCATTGCAGGGGGCATGGTTTCGATCCCTGGTCATGGAACTAAGATTCCCCCATGCTGCATGGTGTGGCCAAAAATAAATATACATAGCTTGCAAAAAATCAGAACAAATCACTAGATGTAGTAAGACTCCTGAACCCCAAGACTACATGGGTGCACCTCCATAAACAACAAAATAACAACACAGGCTGCAGTCATGTTTTCCTCCACTTTTGAAATGTATTTTGCTGCTTAATAGTTTTTTTCCTCTGTTGAGATAACTACACATGCCTTTCTATGTCAGCTCCTGAAATGAACATGGCAGGGCTTATGCATAAAAAAATGTTTTCAATGTATATTTTAATAAACAGTCATTTCAGGGGCAGATAACTAGATCTAAATAATTTGCTGTTGGCACTGATGCTGGCCTCATCCCTCCCTTTCTTACAAAAATTCTACTTTACGGAAACCACTGACCTTGCTGAAGATTAAGGGAACACCATGTCAGAAACTTCTTTTCTTTAGCATCATAGTATAAAATAAAGATGCCTCCTAAGGCTCTTTAATGCTTGTGTGTGTGTGTGTTTGGTTTCTTTTTGCTTGTCCCTTTTCTTTCCACTGATGTCTCTTCCTGTGGTTACACGAAGCACTTCTTATTTTTCTAGAATGAGGACTTCACTACAACTGGACTGCCAAATTCTTGTTCATTATTAATTACTCTTGGAAATAGGACCTGTGAAATCAACATCTTGTCATGCACCTAGCTAACCAGACATCCTCCCTTTGTTGAAATTTGATCCATATTTTGATAGATTGCCTTTGAGGGTAGAGAGGTGTCTTCCAGTGTCCTTATAAACAGAGAGGTTGGGATTCTAGGATTGCAGAGACAAAGCTAGTAATAGCCCCCCCCCGAGGGGCTAGACAGAATCGTGCAGGCTGTCAGTTGAATTTTGCAATCCATGAAGAAATTTAATCTGCTCAAGTCTGCAGCAGTCTTCGAGTTCTGAACTCTCTACTAGAATGACTCTCTCCAGTCAGAATGGACCTGGCTACATGTGGGATGGTCCCTCTCTGGGCCTTGATGATGTCCCTCTGGTCCCTCTCGTCCCTCTCTGTCCCTCTGGTCTCTCTCCCCTGCTATGGCACTCAAGTTGGTCACTATGGCAATTGAAAAGTTGACATTCTTATAGTTTTCTTCCACCAACCCCTAGTTTGTAGCAAGAGTTACATGACCCAGCACAGCCAGAGTCAGAACTTTAACCCCCAGAGGTAACAAATGGTAACAAATGAACTTTAACCCCCCAGAGGTTGTTTAGTCACTCAGCTGTGTCTGACTCTTTGCCACCCCATGGACTGCAGCATGCCAAGTTTCCCTGTCCTTCACTATCTCCTGGAGTTGCTCAAACTCATGTCCATTGAGTCGGTGATGCCATCCAACCATCTCATCCTCTGTTGCCCTCTTCTCCTCCTGTCCTCAGTCTTACCCAGCATCAGTGTCTTTTCCAATGAGTCAGTTCTTTGCATCAGGTGGCCAAAGTATTGGAGTGTCAGCTTCAGCATCATTCCTTCCAATGAATATTCAGGATTGATTTCCTTTAGGACTGACTGGTTAGATCTCCTTGCTGTCCAATGGACTCTCAAGAGTCTTCCCTAGCACCACAGTTTGAAAGCATCAGATGGACATTCCACGGGCTAAATTTGGTCTACAGATATGGGGACCTTACACCAAATGAAATAAGCCAGTCACAGAAGGATAAATGGTGTATTATTCACTTAGATTTGGTATCTAAAGTAGTCAAATTCATAGAAACAGGAAGCAGAATGTTGGTTACTAGGAGTTGGGGGGAAGGGGAAATGGGGAGCTGTTGTCTAATGGCTATAGTTCCAGTGTTGCATGAAAAAGTTGAACACTCCTGAACTGTATAGGTAAAAATGTTAAAATTTTTTTTTTTTTGCCACAAGGTTTTATAAAAACCACAAGTGATATCTGCAATAATTGAACACCACAACCAACCAACTCGGGATTGCACTAATGGTGCCTTTTGCAAAGCTGCTGGAATTCCAGTGTCTGAAGGGTATGTCGTGGGAAAGCTGCACTTCAGTGGCTGCCAGCCTGCTCAAAATTCAAAATCCCAGTTCAGTCAACTTACCTGACAATCTATGGAGATCAAAGTTCCCTCCTAACTCAGTAATGGCCTTTGAGTGGTCACAGTTTACCTGTGAGAACTGAAAAAAAGAACTTGCATTTTAGGGATCCATGCGTGCTCCTCGCCAGGCCGAGCTTTCAGAATGACCCTCTAGGCAGTCTGCGTCAGTTGAAGCTGCTGTCTGCAGCCGGCTGCGGAAAGCGAGTTTTCACAGCAGCTGGCCGCTGCGACTAATCATTCGTCTTCCTCAGATCAAAGTCCCCTTTCCAGACACGCTTGAGCAGGTGTTCTGTCTGGTATCAAGCAGAAAGCCTATTCTGGAATCACAGAGTCAATTTTCAAAGCGAAGAGAAAGGCTTGTGGAATGAATGGCCCCGGGTTTGTTCCGTAACTAAACAAGAAGCGCCGGTTGGGCAAATTGGCCATTCAAGGGATTCTCCCATAGCCCTTATCTACTGCCGTTTCAGCTTATCTGTAATTGATTGATTGCCTACCGGGAGTCGGCCCACAGCGCCAAAGGCCTGCGGCCAAGACTTGCCCTTATAAGGGACGCTGAAGGCTCCATTCCCCGCTCTTTACAGAGCCCACTTGACCTAAGCAGGGTGGGTGCGAAGCGAAGCTTTTAGAGTAGGTCCCACCGCAGGGATTTGCTTCAGATCTGGGCTCTCCTCCGCTGCCATTCATTATTTCTGTGACCCGGTGCCAGCGGCGCCCGAGAGCGTTCTTCCCTGCCTCCGAAATGGAGCTAGTTCATTTCTGCTTTCCCTCCTCCCAGAGAAGGGCGTGCCCCGAACCCTGGAAAGCCTCCCGGGGCCAACCCTGCCCACAAAAATCACAGCCGTGGTCCAGGGTCTTGCACGCCCAACCCGGCCGGGGGCGGACAGCTCGCCGCACGTGACCTCGCGGCCCGCGACTCCAACCCTCCGACCTTGGGGCGTGGCCTCGAGGGGCGGTCGAGCGGCGATTGGCCGGGAGGTGGGGCCTGCGGCGTGCGCGCGGAGGGAGAGGGGGTTGGGGGTGTGGCCCGACAGGCCGGAGAGGGCTGCGATTGGCTTGAGACGCGTAGGGGGCGTGGCCACGGGCGGCAGGCCGCGGGTGGGGCCGGAGGCGGCGGGAGTCCCGGCTGCGAGCCGTGCACCTGAGAGCCGACGCCCGGGTCCGCGAAGCTGCACTCGCTGCTGTCCCCGCCGCCATGAACCGCTTCAAGGTGTCCAAGTTCCGGCACACGGAGGCTCGGCCGTCCCGCCGCGAGGTAAGCCCGGCTTCCGTCGCCCCTTGCCCGGCGGCCACCCTCCCCCCACTCCTGGCCCCGCGCGGGGACCCTCCCGAGCCCGCCTGCCCCGGGGGCGCCCCCTTCAGGCCCGGGTCAAGCATCCTGGCCGCCCTGTGGCCGCTCGGCGGTCAGAGCCTGGCGCTCCTGGGACACTCTGGGCTCTCGTTGAGCACCGAGGTCCTGCCTCGCAACGGGACCCCCGAGGCGGCGCCGCCCGCCCGGTGGGCCCGAGGCCTGAGGCCTACGAGGCTGCCTGCCTTCCTGGCTTCCGGTCGGCCTCGCCTGGGAGCCACAGCTCCTCCTCCCCGTCTCCTCGATCGCCCCTGCCCGGGGCTGGGGTGCGAGAGAGATGCCCCTCTGTCCTGGCCTTGGCGAGTCCGGGTGTGTCACTGGAGATGGGGAGCTCCTCGGCCAGAGACGCGCCCCTCCCTTGGGTTTCCGCCGGCGCTTCCTCTCGCGGCTGGCTTGAGTTCTTCCCCTACTCAGGGTGATGCTGCCAAAGCCTGGGTGGGGCGTGGGAAGCCGAAGCAGGTGGAGGCGAGAGAAAGAGCTGAACCAGGTGGCGGGGGAGTCCCCTCGGCCCCCCGGAAAGGCAGCAGGCCTGAGGAAGGGTGTGCTTCAGAGTCGATGCCAGCCCGGGTCTGCAGTGAAACATTATTTGGAAGGCCTGGGAGTGTCTTCCAATAATGAAGAGGAGAAACTGACCTCTGGTGACTCCATCAGAGGCCATCTCCCATCAGGACAGCCTGAAGCAGAAGCCTGGTTCTGATCCTCTGGACAGTGTTTCCTGGGCATGTCCCACGTGCATGTCAAGCTGCTGAAACCACAGTGGTGAACACAACAGCAATTTCCTCCCTCTCTGGTGCTTACAGGCTCAGGAGAGAGACAGCAAGCATGCAGGCAGGCAAGGGCAATGCAAGTTTTAATAAGTGCACTGGGGAACACACATGGTGGCGCTGGGATTAAGATGGAGACAGACCTAGAGGTGGAATTAACCTCAGTAGGGTAGTCCAGGACGTCAGCTGGGGGGAGGTGACATTTAAGCTAAGGCAGGAAGGGTGAGAAGCAGCTGGGCATTCGGGAAGAGCGGGGTGAGAAGGAGCCTGGTGGAGGAAGGAAAGTGGGGCAGGGTGGTTGGAGGGCAGTGAGAGGGAAGCATGATGTCAGATTAGTCCAGAGTGGGCCTGCAGAGCCCGAGAGCCCCAGGAAGAAGCTGGGTTTTCTTCTGAGTGCAGTGGGTAGCCATCGAAGGGTTGAGGGGTGGTGGCAGAGAGGTTCTCATGTTTGCATTTAAGACCGTCACTCAGTGTAGTCAGTACTGCTTGGAGAGGTCTAGAGTGGACTTGAGGGGCTCAAGTGGACTTGTTCCTGGTGGACCTCAGTTCAGCAAGGCGAGCAGACAGGTGTGGAAGTAGAGATAGTAGAGAGAGCTTAACACTGTTTACACGTTAGGGAGATGGAAGGACAGGTGGTGTGTTCTCTTTGTCAAAACTATTGTATTTTCTGTCACTGTATTTGTACAGTGAACAGGAGTCCGGAGGGAAGAATAATCCTGAATGATAACATTCTACCCCAGCAGGTGAACATTGAAATGGAAACTAGGGTGCTGGGGGTGGTTTCCGGGATGCTCTCAGCGGGTGGGCTGGGACATGTGGGTGCTCGACCCTCGTCAGGGATGATGTGAGGTGCTGATACAGGAAAAGCTGGGACCTCGCTGAGCTCAGTCTTGGAAAAAGAGTTGCTCTGCTCTTCTGCTGGGGGTGTTAACATCATTGTCTATTTGTGGGGGAGCGTCGTTCAGCTGACTGTAGGACTTCGTGGAAAGGCCTTGACTATCCCCTTTCTGAGCTTGTTGTATTTTCCCCCTCCGGGGCTCGGAGGAGACGCGTGCTTGGTGGAGGCCTTCAGTAATGCGGTTGAGGAAGTTGAGTTTGTCTGTCTGTCTTAGACGCTCACTTCTCCTTTCTCTGCTTCTCTCTCCCTTTTAACATCAGTCCCCACCCCCAGCCAACACACACACGGCCCAGTTAGCCCCTTGACTTCGTTCAGCCTGAGCTTCCTTCAGACATTTTCCTGCCCCTTATTAGAGAACTTACTTAATACTCAAAATTGACCCCCTTATGACAGGTTGTTATTTTAAGGACATTTTTTGTATTTTCTAAGGGACTGTGCATGGGGACAGGGTTTGATTCAAAGGCCTGCATCTCTAATGGTGCAGCTTTAAGGTAGAGTCTCCCTTCAGTATGCCCTACTCCCTGCTTTAGGCAGAGCCCTAGCCAACCCTTTTTTTTTTTTTTTGGTTCTCTGTTTTCAGGCCTGGATCAGTGACATTCGAGCAGGCACTGCCCCCTCATGTGGGAACCATATCAAAGCCAGCTGCAGCTTAATTGCATTCAACTCTGACCGTCCAGGTAGGGAGGTGAACATGGATGTGGAGAGTCAGATGTTGTCACCCTACCAAGGGCAGAAGGACAGGCTCGTTGTAGGCCAGAGGCTTGGAGGGACCTCTCGGGGTTCAGAAGTCAGCACCATGAGGGGCCTTAGACCCCTGCAAACCAGTCAATGTGCAGTAAGCAGATGGACTTCAATTTGGGCATTTTACAGAACACGTTGTGTAAACGTGTTGACTGTGGTCTTCAAGAGCTTGGCCTGGGGTGGGGGTGGGGGGCTGTCGCTATTGTTTCCAACAGTCCCCATATGCAACCCACTCCTCATGCGGGGGCAGCTGGGGTCGATAGGGAGGTAAAAGCTCCCTGTGTTAGTTGGGGCTCTGAAGGTTGCTAGTGATGACTCAGACCTCAAATTGACTTAAGCAATAAACAGATAAAACAGTTACCGTTTGGTTTATATAACTAAATTCCAGGGGGTTCAGGCAGAGCTGTGTCTCACTGTATCCTGTCCCTCAGTTCTGCTGCCCTTGGGTGATGGCTTCTTTCTCAAGTAGAACTGGGAAGGTGGCAGCTAGTGGCCCCAAGGTGACTACTAAGGCCAAACAGTGCCATAAAGAGACAACTTGTGTCTTTGCATAGTCGATGTCACGGAAGACTCTTGTGCGGGGCAGAAACTGAACCCAGGCCAACCACTCCATCCGGAAGGATGTGGTCTTACCATTGGTGGAGGCTTCAGGAAGGTCTGAGGCCAACCTCTTGGGTCTCATGTCCTCTGGGAGCCCTGGGCAGTAGATCCCCGTTAGGCCTGAAGTCAGAGCCCCTGTGTGTGTTTGACAGGTGTACTGGGCATCGTGCCTCTGGAAAGCCAGGGAGAGGACAAGAGACAGGTGACTCACCTGGGCTGCCATTCAGGTGAGTGGGGACGGAAACCAGGACGCCTGGAACTCACCCCTCCCGCCCTGGGGCCAAGGATTCCTACTCACCTGGTCCTGCACCCCCGTGGTTGGCTGGGCTCCTCCTGCCATCCCCACTGTGGGAAAACTGTTGCTGGTTGAGAACTCCAGCCTGGGCAGAGAGGAGGGAAGCTGGTGCTCCAGATGGTCAGACTGGAAGGAGGAGTATGCACCGTCCCGTGCCAGGCTCCAGGCTACTGATGGCTCCCTGTCACTGTGGAAGACTCAAGCCCGTGTGATTCTTAGTCCCGTGTGCTCGTCTGGAGCCCAGCAGATCACCTCTCACAGCAGGCATCCTCCCAGCCAGGCTGGCTGCTGAGGGCCCTCCAAGGAGGGGGCTGGTTGGGCTGCAGAGCCAGAGATGGGCCCTCACAAAGAGAGCTTTTGTCCACCCCTGTAGCTGCTTCTGGGGGCGTCCAGCAGTCCACCTGGCAGCCTGCCCACGTCGAGGGAACAGTTTGGTCTTCTCAGGCTGCAGCAGCGCCTCTTCTTTTCCCATCCAGCTGCGGTGGCCACGGGCCCAGACCCTCTGGCCTGTGCTCCTGGCCGCCTGTTGGGCGGCCTGGGGTGAGAGAAGGGCGCTGATCCTTCATCCCCAGTCTGGGTGTGCAGCTCAGTGTCTCGGTCCTGATGCTGAGGGTGGCGGTTAATAAGATGACGGTAGTAAAGAATGATGGAGCTTTCCGTGGGCGCTCAGCACTGTCTTTGTTTTCTTACCCCATCCTTGCTTAAAACTTAAAACAACTTTGTCAAGGTATCATTTACGTACTTATAAACATTGCTTGTTTTATATGAAAAATTTGGTGCCTTTTGTTAAATTAACAGGGTCGGGTATCCCACCATTCAGTTTTAGAACATTTCCTTTATCCTGAAAAGACCCCTCATGCTCCTTTGCAGTTAATGTGTCTGCCTCGGGCGGTGAAGTCTCAGGCATTCATGGATCTTTCTGCCTCTGCAGCAGGGGCTGTGAGCTACTGTGTGGCCAGAACTGGCCTGCTGCCTGTCTTTGTAAATAGTTTTATTGGAACACGGCCACGCCTCTTCATTGACTTATGGTCTGTGGCTGCTTTTCCCAACAACTGCAGAGTTAAGGAGACGGGTACCATATGTCCCTCGAAGCCTGAAATGTTTTCTGTCCCACCCTTCACAGAAAACGCTGGTTGATTTTTGCTCTATGGACTGGCCTTCTCTGGATGTTTCACATAAATGGATTCATGTTATGCGTAGCCTTTCAAATCTGGTCTCTTTCATTCAGCGTAATATTTTTGCGATCCATCTAACGTAGCCCGTAGACGAATTCTGCTTTGTCATACCTTTCTGAAGTAGGTTTCTGTTTTTATTTTTTATCTGATTGTGCCATACAGCTTGCAGAATCTTAGTTCCCCGACCAGGGATTGAACCTGGGACCACGGCAGTGAAAACACCAGGTCCTAACCACTGGACCACCAGGGAATTCCCAAGAAGTAGGTTTTTAAATAACCGATTTTTCAGCTAAGAAAACCAAGGCTCAAAGGGATTATTAGGAACTTAGCGATGTTGGCATTGCTGCTGGCAGAGCCAGAGTCGGAACCCAGGTATTTTAGGCACGGTGCTGTTGGCTTTGTGATTCTCCTTCACAGGGAAGTGGCTCCAAGTTGGAGCTGCATGCAGGGTGGTGAGACCCCTGTTACTGGCAGCTAGACCGGGCTTTGTGGTGGATCATAGCCTCTCTGTGGCTGCAGCTGTCCGGCGCCTCTCCCCAAGGGAGTAGCCTTGCCCGGAAATTGGTCCTGGGGGCGCTTCACTCCAGCTCCTCAGAACCTACCCTTGGGGCACCAGGCACTCCTCTCCCCTTTGGGTGCTGGTGGAGGGTGGGGGGGTACTGCAGTGACGGGTTTTGGCTGCTGCTCTGACTTCGGGGTGCACCTGGGGCACCTTCTGCCTCTCAACTCTCGGTTGGCCCTTTGGTCTGGGGAGCAGAAGGTTGGGCAGCATCTGGAGACTGTTTCTGCAGGACTGGGCTGGAGGGTGGTGACCAGCGGCCTGCTCTGATGTGGGAAAGGCCGCAAGCTGTTGTGCTGAGGATGTAGGTTCTGAATCTGGGCTGACTGCCTGACCCTCAGCCTGGCCCCTTCTCAGCTGTGCAGCTCTGGGCAAGTAACTTAACCTCTCTATCCTCGTGTTCTCATCCTCCACTTGGGGATGAGGCCACAGTGCCATCCTGAAGGTCATTGTGAGGAGTTGGCAAGATGAACCTTCAGGCCACAGTCCTTCCAGCACTGCTGGGCACCCGGATTGGCCGCTGCTCGTTCCCTTGGGGAGGCCAGAGTCTGCACCCAGCCCGGGCCCTGCCTTGTCCTGTCAGAAGCCCGCAGGGTTGGGTGCACGGTTCTGTGGTCAGGAGTCCAGGTTGGGGTTGTCCCAGGAGTGCCTGTCCCCGTCCACCCCTTCTCTTCCTTGTCTTATGGGTCCTCTGGCCTGGGAGGACAGTGTATTTGCTCGGCCCTGCTGGGGAGGCTGGCAGGAGGGTGGTCACTGTGCTCCTTGCTTTGGTGACTCAGGCCTGGCTGTCCTGCTCACATCCCAACCAGCTCTACACCCAAGTCTCTGCCTGGCTGAAGCCCCCAGTCTCACCTCCCTTCTGGGCTCTGGCTCACTCCGTGCGCCCCACCCCTCCTCCTGGTTTCCCCAGAGCTGAGCAGTTCAAGTTCTTCAGTTGTGGATCTGAGACCAACTCCAGCTCTCATAAGCCACAGAGGGGTTTATTGGGAGACTCTTGGGGAACTTCCAGAACTGAAGAAACAACTGGACACACAGGCCTTCAGAGGGTCCTGCCCAGAGCTGACCGCCGCCTCCCGGCTGGCTGCTCTCCACCCAGGCCAGTCCCTAAGGTGCCCTGTCACTCGGCCTCCTCTTCCCGGTCTCATTCCCTTCAGAGAGAAGCTGGCACCTGGGCTTGGGGCGGGTGCGCTCCTGCAGGTGGGTCAGCCCTGGCTAGTCAGGGGGCAGAGAACTCCTAGGTTGGCACTGTCACCCCCGCCCCCTGCCTGCCTGGTGCCCTGACCCATGCCACCCTCAGTGTTCTCCGGGGCCCGCTGTGCCCCCTCCAGGAAGCCCCCCTCCATGCTCAGCCATACTCTTGCTGCATCCGCAGAGAAATTCGTGTCCCTGTGGAGGTGGGGAGGGTCCTTGAGCGCTGAGTGGCCTGTGGTCTGTCCTGTTTGTGATTCACGTGGGGGCTGGCACTTGTGTCCGTTCACCCGAACTGGGCTCTGGATTTTGGGTGAATGCAGGTGCCTGATGACCTGGGGAGCTTCCTACCCATCCTGCCAGTCTCCCGATGCTGGGCCCTTGGCCACCAGGGACCAAGTCTGGGCCTGTGTCTGGCAGGTGTGGACCTGTGGTGTTGGCCCGCGGTCTCCGAAGGTGCCCTTCCCTTGAGGATTTCCAGGCTGCCATCGTGTGGGCAGCGGGTCAGCCGGGAGGCCCTGGGCTGTGGTTCTGGCCTTGGGAGAGGGTACAGTGGGTCGGAATAGGACATTCATCCTCGTCAGGCCATGTCAACTGTTTCTCTCCCACAGACCTGGTCACGGACTTGGACTTCTCTCCCTTTGATGACTTTCTCCTGGCCACAGCCTCAGCCGATAGGATGGTGAGCAGAGCTGCTGGAAGACCTGTTTGTGGTCTTCTGAGAGCCCAGGGCCCTGCTGGTTCCCCCACATCAGCTCTCGTGCGCCCCCGGGAACTTGCTCTGAGCCAGGGCCATTACCTGCGCCCTGCTGCTCGGCTCCTGCGGACAGCAGGGCTCGGGTGGTGGGAGGCCTGGAGGGGACAGGGCAGAGCGCCGGCTCCCCCCACTCCCACATCTTTCCCTCGGCCCCCGAGCCTGCCCCCTCCCTTCCCCTGGGGTGGGGGCACCCGGGACAAGGCTGGACGGAGGCAGCGGGATGCCCCCCCCCGCCCCCCGCCAGCCCTGGGCTCATAGACTCATTCTTCTCTGCAGGTGAAACTGTGGCGACTGCCAGCGTCTGGCCAGGCACTGCCCTCGGGGCCTGGGCTGCTGCTGGGCCCCGAGGACGCCCAGGTGGAGGTGCTGCAGTTCCACCCCACCGCCGACGGCGTCCTTCTGAGCGCGGCGGGCAGGGTCACGAAGGTCTGGGACGCTACCAAGCAGCAGCCGCTCACAGGTAGG
This sequence comes from Muntiacus reevesi, assembly GCF_963930625.1. NCBI lineage: Eukaryota > Metazoa > Chordata > Mammalia > Artiodactyla > Cervidae > Muntiacus > Muntiacus reevesi. The sequence continues at coordinate 182,872,610 of NC_089250.1, read as the reverse complement.
GCCGCCACGACAGCTCCTCCCCGGGCATCCCCATCTGGCAGCACTTTATGTCTGTTTGCAATTCTGGCAACGTGAGTTTCAAGACACGTGTCAGGTTTCACATGCATGTGATATATATGTATATGTAGTTACGTGTGTGTGTGTGTGTGTGTATGTATCTGTGTATTTGTTTACCTGTGCATGTATATATGATACATAATTTTACAAGACTTGTTAGCAAGCACCCTGTCCCTCCCCAGTTTCCATAGACATCTGTTTTCATCTCATTTGGCTTTTTTTTCTGCTTTCTCCTCCATATGTCTAAATAACTTCCTTATACTGTTATTTCTTGAATTGTGTGTCATTTCAGTTTTGAAAGCAGACTATTAATTCCTCCTCTAGGAGATGAGAATTTTGCTGTCTTCCTCACTTCCCCCTTCCCCCCACAATGCTGCTTCTCTCATTTCCCCCAGTGTAGTGTCCTGGTCCATTGGACTGCTACAGCAGAATCCCACAGACTGGGATTATAATTGGGTTGTAAACAACATTTATTTCTCACAGTTTCGGAGTCTGGAGGTCTAAGATCCAGGCACTGGAGAGGACCTGCTTCCTGGTTTGCAGGTGGTCCTCTCTTCACATGGAGGCAGGGGTGAGGGAGCTCTCAGGGGTGTCTCTGATAAGAGCACCGAGCCCTTCATGAGTTTGACCTTATCGCCTCCTGGAGGCCCTGCGGCCAGATTCCATCCCAGTGGGAGTTAGGTTTCAACCTGTGAATCTGGGGGCACACCAGCATTCAGACCACGCATAGGGAATGACAGCTTTGGGCCAGATTCTTTAGTGTTTGCATGGTTATGACCCACCACGGAGCCCGGGTGTTTCTGTGGCATCGTCACCAAATCCTTTCTGCAGAGTCCTCCTGGACAAGCTCGTCCCCTTTGTAGGGGAAAGACATGAAGCTCAGAGAACTGAAGGATGGACTTTCCCTGCAGGGCTGTGCAGACTGTCCGGGGTTGTGCAGGGTCACCATGGTGGCGTCCCCATCTCGGGCAGGGACCAAGGGCCAACAGCTTAACAGGGTGTCTGAGGGACCTGCCTTCTGACAGCATCAGTTCCCAAGAAGTCACTCAGTGTTCACCATGGAGCCATCTTGTGCTCCAAGGGACCTGAAACTTAAGGTGCAGGCCTCGGCCCTAGTGTGCTCCTGGTGCAGTTGAGACCAGCCCGACCTTGCAGTGGTGGCGTGTCATCAGGGAGTCACCGCAGCTGTAACTTCTGTCTCAGGCCCTTCTCGTCTGCCCAGCACTTCCTGGTTCGCAGGTGGTGCTGAGCACTGTGCTGGGGGCTTCACACAGGGGGCTGTTGCCGTTCCCGTATAGTAGCTGAGGCTAAAAAACGTGACAGAGGTCGCAGCGCAAGTGGGTGACAGGGCTGGGATTAACTTGAGGGGGTAGACCTTGGCATGGTAGTTACCTGGGGCTGCAGAGAGAATTATCCCCAAACCCAGAGGCTCAAGAGAACTGAGAACATTTCTTATCACCAGGGGTTTGAGAGCAGTGTAGCAGGGTGTCTCTGGCCTGGGATTTCTCGTGAGGCCGGGGTCCCCTGTCAGCCGGGGCTGCCGGCACCTGCAGGCTGAACTGGGCCAGGAGGATTCACTTTTTGGATGGTTCACTGTCACGGTGCAGGCTGTGGGTAGGAGGCCTCAGTTCTCCCCCGTCAACCTCCCCGTGGGCTGCTTGATCACCCTCACCACACAGCAGCTGCTTCCCCAGGGGACAGTCCCAGAGAAGCAGCGAGGAGGAGGCCACGGTGCAGCTTATGCCGCAGCTTTGGGAGATGCATGCCTTCTGCGAAAAGCTGGTCACCAAGTCCTGCTCACACTCAAGAGGAAAGGACTTGGGCTGCACATTTTGTTCATGTATATTTTACATTTATTTGTTTGGTTGCACCAGGTTTTAGTTGTGGCATGTGGGATCTAGTTCCTTGACCAGGGATTGAACCCAGGCCCCTTGCATTAGGAGCGCCCAGTCTTAGCCACTGGACCACCAGGGAAGTCCCTGGGCTGCACATTTTGAAAGGAGGACTTGTTAACGTTTCCTAGCATTGCCATCATCAGTTCAGTTTAGTCGCTCAGTTGTGTCCGACTCTTTGCGACCCCGTGAATCACAGCACGCCAGGCCTCCCTGTCCATCACCAACTCCCGGAGTCTACTCGAACTCATGTCCATCGAGTCAGTGATGCCATCCAACTATCTCATCCTCTGTCATCCCCTTCTCCTCCTGCCCCGAGTCCCTCCCAGCATCAGGGTCTTTTCCAATGAGTCAACTCTTCACATGAGGTGGTCACAGGATTGGAGTTTCAGCTTCAGCTTCAGTCCTTCCAATGAACACCCAGGACTGATCTTTAGGATGGACTGGTTGGATCTCCTTGCAGTCCAAGGGACTCTCAAGAGTCTTCTCCAACACCACAGTTCAAAAGCATCAGTTCTTCGGCACTCAGGTTTCTTCACAGTCCAACTCTCACATCCGTACATGACCACTGGAAAACCCATAGCCTTGACTAGACGAACCTTTGTTGGCAATGTAATGTCTCTGCTTTTTAATATGCTGTCTAGGTTGGTCATAACTTTCCTTCCAAGGAGTAAGCGTCTTTTAATTTCATGGCTGCAATCACTGTCTGCAGTGATTTTGGAGCCCCCCAAAATAAAGTCTGACACTGTTTCTACTGTTTCCCCATATATTTTTCATGAAGTGATGGGACCAGATGCCATGATCTTAGTTTTCTGATTATTGAGCTTTAAGCCAACTTTTTCACTTTCCTCTTTCACTTTCATCAAGAGGCTTTTTAGTTCCTCTTCACTCTCTACCTCAAGGTTGGTGTCATCTGCCTATCTGAGGTTATTGATATTTCTCCTGGCAATCTTGATTCCATAATAGAGTACCACAAATTGAGGGGCCTAATATAGCATTTATTAACTGGCAACTCTGGAGACCAGAGTCTGGAATCAAAGTATTGGCAAGGTTGGTTCCTTCTGAGGCTGCGCAGGAGACTCTGGACCAGGTTCCCCACCCAATGCTCCGTGGCTTCCAGTGCTCCCATGGACCCCGTGCTCTGTGGCTTCCACTGTGTTTGTAGCGTCTTCTCTCTGTGCATGTTTGTCTCCCCATCTGATTTCACAAGGGCATCATTCATACTGGATCAGAGTCCGTCCTAGCAGTAGCAACTTGATCATCTGCAAAGACCCTATTTCCAAATAAAGTTGCATTTACCTGTGCTGAGGATTGGGACATTGACATTTTTGGAGGGTAGACACAATTCAGCCTGTAACTGGAGGGGTGTCAAAGAATTTGTGGATACATTTTAAAACTGTCATGCTAAAAAATAAAAGCAAAAAAAACTGTCATGCTCTGCAGGGAGGGAGTGAGGAGAGCCCGAGCAGGTGCCCAGGGCAAGGGTGCTTGTGACACTTCCATGGGCTGTGTGGCCCACTGCAGGGGGATGGGGAGGCATGTTGGTGACTGAGCAGAGCGAGGTGACCCAGCAGCAGGGAGCTGGCTGGGGGCGTGGCCTGAGAAGGGTGGGGCTGAATGACGCCCCGCCCCCAACCTGGAGGCCCTGCTGCTCTGGCTCCTGCACCGGAAGGCACCCTCGCAGCGGCTGCCCCTTTCCCAGAATGACCCCCAAGCCAGGCCCGCCTGCAACCGCTTCCCTGAGACCCTCATTGCCTGGGATGGGGTGGGGGGACCCTGGACCCCTCCTGACCTTGGCTGCTTCTCTGCAGAGCTGGCGACCCACGGGGACCTGGTGCAGGGTGCCGCCTGGAGCCAGGACGGAGCCCTGCTGGGCACAACCTGCAAGGTAAGGGTGGGCGGTGAGACTCGAGAAGGTGCCTTCCAGGGCCTGAGGCATGCCCAGCTCTGCCAGGGCCATCCCATCGCAGAGCCCAGGTCGCCAGCAGTACCTGTCAGGCCCCGAGGTACTTGGGGGGCAGCAGAGAACTGAAGCCAGGGCGGGTGTTCCCCTCTGCTACCCTCACTACTCCAGCTCATATTTGTCTCTCGAAGCCCACGCCCCACTAAGGAAAGCCCCACACTGGCCCTTGGGGGCTCCCGTCACCACCCTCAGCCAGCCCCTCCTGGCTGCTGGCCACTTTGTGACCGTGGGGGAGGGTTGTGTCAGGCAGCATCCACAGCAGGGCGCTGTGCCAGCCCCCCCTCCCCCAGGCAGTCAGCAGGGCTCAGGGTCCTTGGTGACGTCAGGTCCTGTGCCCACCGGGGCCCACGCTGGTGGGGGCGGCCAGTGTAGGTCCCGGGATCATGTAGATGAAAGGATAATTGTGACCCCTGACGGTGACCCAGGCTGTTAGAGGGATCAGAGGTGCTTTGAGTGGTTGGAGAGGCCAGGGAGGCCTGGTCTCCAATGGGAGGCTGGGAGGGGAGGGCTCCTGGTGCAAGGCCGGGGGTGCGGGCTGTGGCGGAGGGCAGAGCTGTGAGCCCACCGTCACGCTTGTTACTATAGAAGCAGCTGGAAAGCAGCGGAGTGTTTAAAGGCAAACAGGGTGGGGGTGTGAAGGGAGCAGGTCTGCACCGTGAGGCTCCCCGGCCACAGTGTGGACAGGGCACCTGGACAGTGCGGACAGGGGAAGGAAGGAGGAGTGTCCAAAGCAGAGGTGGAGCGACCTTCGCAGGAGGGAAGGAGGAGCCTCCCTCTACCCTCCAAGACACAGAGTACCCGAGAGGACTGGGGTCATGAAGCCGGCTCCCGGGTCGCAGGCTGAAGGAGGGCCTGCCCCCGAGCCCATGGGGTCAGAGGCCCCCGGGATGTCCCAGGGACGTCTGCTGAGTCCAGGCTGAAGGTGGGGGCCTGTGTTCATGTGGCACCCGCAGAGGGACAGGAGGACTGACTGGGAGGGAAGGGGTGAGAGGAGGGACAGAACCTGCGAGGAGACAGGGAGCCCCCGCCGGAGGGGAGGATGCGTCCGGGGAGGAGTCTGCATGGAAGCAGCTGGCAGCGTACCCGGGGACTCGGGTCTTGCACAACCTTCAGGAGCCTGTGGGGTGTCTTCTGCCTGAAGCCACCCGTGAAGGAAGCTGGAGGCAAGGAAGGAGCCTGCACAGGCTCTTCTGGGAAGTGTGGCTCGGGCTTCCCAGGGACAGTGAGGTTGGGGCTACCCTGCTGAGGAGGGAACAGGTGTCCCAGGCAGAGGCACTGACCTAGACACAGTCCTGACAGATACCGAGAGAGACACAGAGACAAGGAGGGAAGGGCATTGTCACAAAGTGTTTTCTTTTGATCACCCAAATACAGTATTTTGCTAAGTCACTTCAGTTGTGTCCGACTCTTTAAGACCCTGTGAACTGTAGCCCGCCAGGCTCCTCTGCCGATGGGAGTCTTCAGGCAACAATACTGGAATGGGTTGCCATTTCCTCCTCCAGGGGATCTTCCTGACCCAGGGATTGAACCTGCATTGGCAGGCGCCTGCTTTGCTACTAGTGCCACCTGGGAAGCCCAAGTATAGGGTTGAGTTGACCAAAATGTTTGTCTGGGTTTTTCCGTAGCATCTTTTTCCCCCCCCTTAGTATTTATTTATTTATTTGGCTGTGCTGGGTCTTAGTTGTGGCATGTGGGATCTTTAGTTGGGGGCTGTGGACTCTAGTTCCCTGACCAGGGCTCGAACCAAGGCCCCCTGCGTTGGGAGTATAGTCTTAGCCACTGGACCACCAGGAAAGTCCCTTTGTACATAGTCTACACATTACTCTACCCTATACTTTTTTGTCCAGTGTAATAAACTTTTTTTTTCCAGCTTATCAAAAATTTAACAAATGTCACAGGAAACATTTTATCACATAATTTCACAGTTTGCCTAGTGGAACGCCTGCTCTCAGAAGTGTGGATTACTTCCACTTGGAGTCACTGTGTTACAAGCTGTAACATTTGGGTGTATCTCTATAGAGAGTTGTTTCCCTGTGTTCTGTGACTTCCTTAGCCTGGAGCAGGGGCAGACTTTTTCTGTGAAGAGCCTGGTAGTAGAGACTCCAGGTTCTGCAGGCCAGACTGTCTCCATCAGCGCCGCTTGGTAACAAAGCAGTCATGGGGAGTGCATATATGACGTGAGAGCTGCAGCCTCGTGGCCAGTCCAGCCTGTGGCCTCTGCCCCACGTCCCCTCAGCTCCAGGCCCCCACCCCAGCCCCAGGCAGGGTGTCTGGGAAGCAGGTGTCCAGGGGCTGGACACGGGTCATTTCCTGTGGAGCAGGCAGAGGTGCCAGCCCTCCCCAGAGCTCACAGCCCAGCTGGGCCTGGTGTGAACCGGACCCCAGTGTGGTTGGAGCCCCCAGAGGGGTCATAAATGAGGCTGCAGAGGGATTAATCGGGAGGCAGGCGTGTCTCCCGGGGGTCCTGCCATGTTCAGAGGCAGCCAGTGAAGGCATGCGTCCACGAGGAGGGGAGGGTGGGCTGAGGGCAAGGGAGGATGTGTTTTTTTCTTTTTTTTTTTTGAGGATGTGTTTTGAAAGGCAGTAGGCATCCTGGCTGGGGGCCCAGTGTGGGGGTGACCTGATCAGATGGCGCTGTGGGGGTGAGGTGATGGGGAGGAGCACATCAGCCTGAGAGGGGGCAGAACGGTGAGGAGTGACTCCCTGGGGAGGGCCTGCTGGAGCCCAGGAGAACCTGGAGAACCCGGGAAGGGAGACAAGAGCTTCTGGTCTGGGGATTGTGTGCAGAGGGCTCAGGGGCTGCATCATAACTGTCCCTGTTGAGACAGGGGCTGGGCCCTGTCCCCACACTGACCGTGTGCATGGCTGTGGGCGGTGGTGTGGGAGGGGTGACCACTGTGGGCCCTCAGCATCCAGGGCTGAAGGCCCTCACCACCCAGCCTGCGGCCAGGCAGCCCCGAGGTACCACCCCCCGTGCTGCGCTCCGTCCATACTGGCCTCCTGCCTTGGGAGGGAAAGTGTAGAGAGAAGATCCATCTAGTCACAGAGCCCCACTTCCCTATTGGATCCCAAGGTGATGACTCCTTGCCTGCTGGTGTCTTCGTGGGGCGGATTAGTGGAGCATCCAGCTTCAAGTCCGGTGGAACTCTGACCCTCTGCACCCGGAGCCCAAAGGCGCAGGGACAAGAAGCAGAGATTTCCGAAGGGCATCGCCTGGGGTGGTGCCCGGTGGAGGCCCTGCGGCCCCGCCCCCTCAGGTGCTCTGCCTGTGGGGCTGGCCCGCGGAATCCGCTTCCTGCTCCCCTCCCAGCTGCTGCCGCCGCGGGAAGGGAAGGTGGCCGCTAGGGGGCGCGCTGGCCCCACAGATGGCTGGATGTGGCCAGCTAGGCCCCCTCTGCAGGGTGGGTTGAGCCTGTGAGCCCAGCCCTGCAGCTCCCACCGGCGCCACACCAGCCCCCAGTGCCCTGTCTGAACCCTGGTCTGGACCTGACACTGGGATTGTATACTGCGTGGCCCAGCTCCCCAGGTGCCTCTGACCTCTGAGAATTGCTACCGTCACCCCCAGCCCACCCTGGTTTTTCCCAGGTCATGGAGCACGTGAGTGGTGGAGCTGACGTCCTAGCCTGGCCCTTTCGTCTCCACAGTGTGGGGAGTGGCCTTTGCTGCCAGGAGGCCTTCTCTCTTGCCTGTCACCTTCAAGATCCAGTTCCTGCCACTGCTTGACCCACCCTCTGTCTGGCCCGTGCTGCCCTGTCTCTGTCCTCAGCCTCCAGTGGTTCTTTCCTGTCCCCTGCTGTCTTTTCTGTGTCTGCTGCTGTCTCTTTCTGTGTCTCTGTTTTTCCCCATCCTCTCTGTCTCTCACTGTTCTTTCTGCCTCTGTCCTGTGTCCTTCATTGGCCCCATTGGTCTAATCTCTGTCTCTTAAGCAAACTCGTCCTGAACCTGAGACTGTGGAGTGGATGGTGCCTCAGGGTTAATCCCTGGACTCTGCCCGGCGCCCCCCTGAGCAAGGGCGCAGTAAAATACAGCCACAAGGCTTTGCCGGGCGAGACCCGAGAACCCTGGGACCCTGCCAGGTGTCAGGAAGGCCTGGCTTTCGAGCACTCTCCAGACTGGACCCCTGCCTTGTCCATCTGTGCGTTTTCCCAGTCCCCCCCTTTTCTGCCATGCCCTCCCCGCAGGACCTTGTCTTCCCTGCATGCCACATGCCTGCAGACCCCGTCCCCATCTTTGATTGTGCTCTGTCCCCTTCCTCGAATGCCTTTCTCTTTCCAGCCCAAGCGCCGCTTGTCCTTTGGGCTCAAGTCAGGTCCAGTTCCTCCCCAGAGTTACCTGTGACCCCCTCCAAGTGGCAGACACCAGCACTGTCTGCATCCCAGGCACCCAGGAGGGACGGGCAGGCAGGACCAGGAGTCCAATAGCCCCCTCTATCCCCACTCCATCTTGCATCAGTGAGGTGCGCTTGTTACAGTTAAACCACTGTTGCTACAGTAACTAAAGCCCACAGTTTACATTAGGGTTCACACCACGTACTTCCTGTGGGTTCCCACAAGTGCATGACGTCATGCGAGCCTCCTTACAGCATCACACAGGATAGTTCTGCTGCCCTAAGAAAGTACCCTGTGCTTAACCCATTCATGCCTGCCTGCCTCTTCCCAGACCCCTGGCAACCACTGATCTTTCTGCTGTCTCCCTAAGATTCGACTTCTCCTGGATGTTGAGTGTCACACAGGTGGAATCATAGAATGTAGCCTTTCCAGATTGAGTCCTTTCACTTACTTAGTAATATGCATATATGTATGGGTCTTCCCTACCTTTTTGTGGACTGATAGCTATTTTTAAAATTTTGATATAAAAATGCATATAAAGTTTTCTGTAGTGACCATTCTAAGTGTACAGTTCTAATATTAAATATTTTACATTGTTCTGAAGTTGAAACTCTACACCCATTGAACAACTTCTCTTTGCCCCCTTTTCCAGCCCCTCGTAATCATTTTACTTTCCATACCTAGGAATTTGACTATTTTAAACACCTCATATGAATAGAATCACATACTGTTTGTCTTCCTATAACTGACTTATTTCATTTAGCATAATGTCCCTCAGTAGTGTTAGTCGCTCAGTCGTGTCCGATTCTTTGTGATCCCGTGGACTGTAGCCCACCAGGCTCCTCTGTCCATGGGATTCTTCAGGCAAGAATACTGGAGTGGTTTGCCATTTCCTTCTCCAGGGTATCTTCCCAGTCCAGGGACTGAACCCAGGTCTCCTGCATTGCAGGTAGATTCTTTACTCTGAGCCACCAGGGAAGCCCGTAATATCCTTAAGCTTCATCTATATTATAGCATGTGACATAATTTCCTTTTTCAGACTGAATAATGTTTCATTGAATGCATTTTGTTTCATTGAATGCGTTTTGTTTACCCATTCATCAGTCACTGGACCCTTGGATTGCCTTTGGATCTTGGATATTGTCAATAATGCTGCTGTGAACATGGGTGTGCAAATATTTCTTTGTGACCCTGTTCTCTGTTCTTTTGGGTTTACACACACAAGTGGAATTGCTGATCATATGGTAATTCTATTTTTAATTTTTTGAGGAACTGCTCGACTGTTTTCCATATAATCTGTACCATTTTATATTTCCACAAATAGCTCATAAGGGTTCCACTTTCCACATCCTCACCAACACTTGTTATATTCTGTGTTTTTTTAATTAATTAATTCATTTATTTTTGGCCACACCCAATGGCGTGTGGAACTTTCCTATCCAGGGGTCAAACCCATGCCCCCTGCATTGGAAGGGTAGAGTCTTAAACACCCGCCCACAAGGGAATTCCTATTCTGGGTTTTTTGACAGTAGCCATTCCATTGATGCGAGGTGCAAAATCTTAACCATGATTTTGATTTGCGTTTCTCTGAGGATTAATCATGTTCAACATCTTTTCACATGCTTGTTGGCCATTTGTGTTATCTTTGGAGAGATGTCTATTCAAGTCCTTTGCCCATTTTTAATTGGGTTGTTTGTTTTTTTTGTTGTATGAGTTCTTTATATTGTCAAACACAAGGTCACCTAGGTTTTCTCATATGCTATCTTCTAGAGGTTTTATAATAGAGGTTTGCTTGTTAACATTTAAGTCTATGACCCCCTCTTAGTTGATTTTTGTGAAAGACGTGAAGTCTATGCCTAGACTGATTTCTTTGCATGTGAATACCCAGTTGCTCCAATGCCATGTGTTGAGAAGACTGTCTTTGCTCGTTTGTTGAAGACCAGCTGGCTGTAGCTGACGGGGTCTTTCTCTGTTCCGTGTTCTGTTCCATTGATCTGTTTGCCTGTCCTTGTGTGGATCCACTGTCCTGATTGCCATAGCTTTAGGGTGTACTCCAGAGCAGCAGTCCTCCACCTTTGTTCTCCTCCTTTTCTGCTGTGTCTCTTGCCTGAGTCTCTTGCCTGTCCACATAAAGTTGTCTTGCTGAGTCTCTTGCCTGTCCACATAAAGTTGTCTTGCTGAGTCTCTTGCCTGTCCACATAAAGTTCAGAGTCAGTGGGTTGATATTCACAAAATAACTCGTCGGGATTTTCATTGGGATCATATTGAATCTATATGTTAAGTCGCGAAGAACTGATATCTTGACAATACTGAGTGTTCCTGACTGTGAACGTGGACTAGCTCTCCGTTTAATTCTGTGATTTCTTTCATCAGAGTTTCGTGATGTTGCTTGTGTACATCTCATACGTATTTTGTTAGATGTATAGCTAAATATTTCCGGGTTTTTTTTTTAGAGGGGGGTTGCTGATATAAGCAGTATTGTTCTTCATTTCGAATTCCAGTTGTTCATTGCTGATTGATTGTTTTTTGAAATAAGAAAATGTGAACCGTGCTGATTGAAACAAAGGGGAGCCATGCTAAGATGTAAAAAGGAAAAGCTGACCACCCCTCACCTGCCTCCACCCTGGTCCCAGTGTTAACACACGTCCCGTGCCTGTCAAGACCTTTCTCCTTACTCAGCACTCTTGCAAAACATACAGGAATGTGGTCAGACAAATGGGGGTTTTGTTTATTTTTAACCACAGTAAATTCACACCACCACGTATTACTAGGCATCTTCCCTTTTGCATTTAGCAGTTCATCACTGCCAAGCCTGTAAATAGTCAGTGGATATAGATTCTCTTCCCCCTCCCCCAGTTCTTTATGCATGTGTGTGTGTGTACACGTTCACACACACACATGCAGAGAGATTATTCCACAGAAATAAAGCTGTTTAAAACATGGACATTTTATTTTGGTTTTTTTTTTCTTTTTCTATCTGTTCCCATCCCCACCCTTGGGTATTCTGAACCAGTAAATGCATGCTGAGTGATGGGTGGATGTGTAAGCTTGCCATCCTGGTTAGATGCCAGGTTCAGTGTAGAAATGATGATGTCCTTTGAGCCCCTCTAGCCTGGACAGGCCCAGACATGTGTGGCAGCTGGGAACCTTGAGTTTTGGTTCTGGGCTTTGGTTTCTCTGTCTGTGACGGGGTCGTGGGATAGCACAGGGGGTTAGAGATCATAAGCATAGTAGGTGCTTGGGATACGTGAACCCTTGTCACTAGGTTCTCCATCAGGGGTGCCTGGGGCTGGCAAGGGGGCCTGGAGAGGGGTTGTCTGGTGGGTTGATGCTTACCCTGTGTACTGCGGGGCAGGACCATCAGAGCCTGGGGTTGGGGGAGGCCGGCCTACCGGCCCCCAGAGACCCTCCCCGCCCTAACTGTGCTGTTTTCTCTTCTTGGCTTTTCCAGGACAAGCAGCTGCGGATCTTCGACCCCAGAGCAAAGCCCGAGGCCGCCCAGGTGAGTCGTGTGGGCAGCAGGGCTGGGTTGAGGCTGCAGCAGGCGTGGGCAGGGCAGCCAGCCTCTGGCACACAGGTTCTGCCACGCCTGTGCCCTGGCCCAGGCCCAGCGGGCACATGGGGGTCACCTGGGTGGTGGTTCCTGCTGCTCAGGCTGTTTCTGGGAAGCGTGTTGGGTCTTGGGAAGGTCCAGCTTTGACCACAGGGTGGGGCGCAGCCACGCTGCCCACAGGCCTTCGGTGGAGCCATCCTGTGGCTTCAGGAAGCTAATTTGAGATGCCAAGTTCCTCTTCTTTGAGACCCTCATCCCCACCCAGCTTTCCTGGTACTGTCAGCAGAGGTTGGCCACAGAGGAGCCAAAGAGACCCAGCCCTCGCCCTCTGCACCCCTCCAGTCTCCCAGCCAGCGCTGGGGGGGCGTGCCCAACCCGTGGGCCCCAGGCCCTGAGTGTGTTTGGTCCATGTTGGGCTGTGCCCAGGTGCGTGTGGCCCCTCAAGTTCCGAGCAGGGAGGCTGGGCCGCGGGTTCATGCTGCAGGCATCCAGCCACCAGGGACTCATTCAGTCATTCGAGGGCAGCCCACTGCCAGGCACGGAATGTTCCACAGTGAACAACACGGGGCAGCCGCTGGGGGCTTCTCTTGTGGGAGCGCCTTGACGCTTTCCCGGGGAGCTGGCTCGGGGCGGAGGCTGGAGTTATGCTTCAGGCAGCCTGGGGCGGGACGGGCTGGCCCACGAGCCCGAGTGAGGGGCCTGTCACCTGTGTCGTGGAGCCGTTGGGGTTATAAGGCAGCAGTGAGGTGGATGGGTTTACATTTTTCAAAGTTTTTCTAGAAGCTGAGGTGCTGTCTTTCCCGAGAAAGGTGCAGTACAGTTCAGGATCCTGGCACCAGCTGGTGGGAAGAGCTCCCCAGCGAGGCCCAGGCCCAGCACAGATGTCTCAGCTCCATATCTAGGACCTGTTCCCTGCCCGAGGTCAAGGCTGAGCCACCAGTCTAACTCCAAGCGGCAGTAGCCAGGGGGCTGTATTCCCCCTGAGACACACACACATCCATCAGTCTAAACCCTAGCAGCAGTAGCCAGGGGGCTACATTCCCCCGACCCAGTACGTACACACACAACGCACATACACGGAGTCCCCCAAGGCACACACACACCCCTTCACACAGCCAGCTGCAGCTCTTTGCCCAGGACAGGGCGGTCCGCTCCACCTTCAACTGGCCAAGCACCTAAAGGAGGCCCCGTCCTGGCAGGTGAGCCAGGCCCAGCAGCAGTGGCTTTGACCCCACCCAGCCGTGCTTCCACCCACAAGGCTGACTCCTGGTCCTTTGGCCCCATCGCCCTGTGACTGGTGGGCCAGCCGTTTGAGCCTCGGGGCAGCCGCGGCGGGCCTCCCAGCAGCTTTCTGTAGTACACCTCCAGTGTTTGCCCAGAGAGAAGGGCCAGGCTCAGCTCGAGGAGAGAGACGGGCACGCCGTCTGCTCAGCTTTCTCCGGTCGCCCTCTCCTCGCCAGGGTCCGTGCAGGCCCTGGTGCCGGGCACCTCCATCCCAGCCCCAGCCAGGCAGCACCCCCGGCCCGTCCCCCAGCTGAGCGCTTTCCTCCCCTCCGTCCCCCGCAGCGAGGGGGAGGCGGTGATGGCGCTGAGGTGGAGATGCGGTGGCCGCCATCCAAGGGCTGCGAGTTCAGCGAGGCGGGGGAGCCCCCCTGAAGGGGGTTTCTGGACCGAGGAGACCTGGGAAGAGCGTGGGTGGCTGCCACCCCCTCCCCGTTCCTGGGCCGGTGCCTGTGCTCGGCCCCTCAGCCCGCGGGCGCGGGGGCAGCAGGGCCTGGAATGCCTCTCTCCGCCCGGCCCTGCCCCCCGCTTCCGCCGGGGCATCTGGCCCACACCTGGCTTCCATTAGGAAAACCGCTGGTGGCGGCCGGGTCGGCGTGAGCCGAGGGGCCTGCTTGGGGGAGAAGCCTTCTGGGAGCACCTCCTCCTGGGACCCTCCTCACCCACCGCCCACCGGAGTGGGCACTGCCCTCCCTCCGGCCTCTGCCCCGTCCACCCCGTTCCCAGGCCATCCCCACAGGCCGGGACTGGGGGCTCCTCCCCCCACTGTCTCTTCTGGGCTTGGCCCCTGGCAACCGGAGCTTGGAGCAGGAGACGCTTGGACAGCTCCCTCCTGCTCACGCCCCCCGCTTTGTTTTTTGGTTGCCTTTATGACGGATTACTGTGTCCCAGGCCCTTGGCATGCACAGCCTCCTTCCACCCTCCTGAGCATCCTGTCAAGTCAGCCCATTGGTCATTTTTGTCCCCAGGGTCACAACAGCTCACGGGCAGGTTCGGTCCATCTGACTCAGGAACCCTGGGGGTCCAGAGCCCCTTCACTGTGCCAGGGCCCCAGGGGCTGGGGAGAGGGGGTGGCTGAGGCCCTGAAGCCATGGCCGTGCTGGGGAAGGTAGCTGCCGCGGTAAGGGGGCACCCAGGGATGGGGAGGCTTGGGCCAGCCGGTCTGGGCAAGAGCAGCCAGAGGACCCCTGGTGTGGACAGAGGTGGAGCTGCGTCAGGCAGGCCTGGGGGCCGGCATCGTGACTGAGGAGGGGTGCGGGTGGGTGATGGGGGGGTCTCACCGCCGGAGGAGGTCCCCTCAGCCCAGACCAGCTCAGGGCTGCTCCTCCAGCCGCCCTGCCCCTCACAGGAAGCGTTGCCGTGGTGACAGAGAAGGGGGTTTGGCGGCACCGCAGCAGCTGGAATGCCGGGTATGCGCCAGCTCCTGGCGGCTCGAGCTGGGCAGGCGCTGCCTGGCTGCAGCCCTCCTGTTTTCTCCTTGGGGCCAGGTGTGGGGGAGACAGGGACGCAGGAGGGGAGACTCCTCTGCCTGCAGGACACCCAGCCATCTGTGAGAGGGGAACCCCAGGGCCTGGCCCGCAGGCTTGGCTCACCGTCAGGGGCTCCCTGTGACAAGGCTGGGTCCACGCTGCCGCCTGCCCTTTGCCCCAGGAGAAGGAGAACCTGGGGATCCCCAGGGGAGGCTCCTCCTCTCAAGTCCCACTGAGGTCAGCAGGGCACTTGGCAGGTTTGAAAATGAAAGTCACTTCGGTCCTCTGGGATGGAGGCCTCTGCTAGTTGCTGGGGCTTCCCATGGTCCCCGGGCAGGCTGAGTGAGTGTACCCGCAGCAGGCGCCCTGGGTTCAGGCCGAGCTCCGACCTGGCCTCCGCTTCCTGGTGCTGTGCCTTCTGAGGCCCGAGGCGGGGATGGGGAGCTGCGGGGCGAGCCGGACTGGCCTGTCCACAGCGCCCTTCCCGTCGCCACCTGCTTCCCCAGGGTGACAGCTGGACACCCAAGCTGCCTGGCGAGGGTGGCCGGCCTGCCGGGCAGCTCCTGGCCTAGGCACTGTTGCCTCGGGTCGGGCCTGTCCCCTCGCCGGCCCTCCGTCAGCTCCTTCTACTGAGAACAGGAGAGATGGTGGGCGGGCGACTGCCCTGCTGGGTTGCTGGGGGCAGATGGCTTCCCCTGTCTGTGCCTGTGGTTTCTCCAGGCCTGAAATAGGAAGGTGGGAGACACAGGCCAAGGAGCGTTCTGTCCAGACCTGTGCCTCTGAAGGGAAGAGGCTCCCCCGCTGCCCACAGGCTCTGCAGGCCCTAGGCACCACAGCCTCCTCCCCCGTGACCCCCTTGCCAGCCGTGCCAGCCTCCTGAGTCTCCAAGGCCCCACCCTTCACAGATGCCGGTCCCCATACTGGCTCGTGACCATCGATCCTTCATATCTTAGCTCAAGTGTTACCTTAAACCCACTTCCCTCAGTTATACTCCATTGTGCTCCATGACCGTGCTTCTGAAAAGCACACATGCCGTGTGCCGGACTCACCCCCAGACACTTCTGCAGTAGCAAGTCCATTACGGTGCTCAGGTCAGGAAACGAGGCACACCCTGTTGGCAGCAGGGCTTTCCCCCAGCTAGTCTGACCCAAAGCTTGCGCCCTAACCTGCTGACGTCGTTACTTCTATTTGGTTCACGTGGGCCCTTCAGCCTGCGCGTTCCGAGTGTGGGGACCCTTTTCTGTTTCACTGTGTCCCCAGTGCCCAGTGTCACGTGTAGCTCAGATACTCACATTACAAAAGAACAGATGAGTGAGCAGTCCTGCCTCACCCGGGACGTGACCGTCCATCTGAGACGTGTCCAGCCCCACCGCCAGCACCCAGCGCGGTGCCTGGCCAGGGTGAGGGCTGTTGAGTGAACGAAGGGTGTGCAAAGCTGTGCGAGCCACCTGCACTCCTTACACGGGATGTTTGCACACCGGTGAGAGGGCGAGAGAGCCCAGGTGACACTGACGACTGACCCTGGGGTGCCGGTTTCGGAACTGACCCTCGCCCCCACCCCTCAGCCCCTCTTGCGTGAAGCGAGGGACATCGGGCCCCAGTTCTCAGGCTCCAGCCCTGACTTCCTGTGCTGACTCCTGCCGGGTGGGAAGGGAGCAGTGAGAAAAGCTCCTCGAACGACACGGAGCCATTTCCGACGGGCTCCCACGCTGGGGTCGGCCTCCGCGGGCTGGGGAGGGGGTGCCGGGCCAGCTCCCCTCAGCCGCCTCCCTCCCTCATTCATTCCCAAGGAGATCGTGGGAAGCCTGGAGGAAGCTGGCCACGGTTTGGGGTGAGCTATTTTTGGTAACAGGGTCTTTCGTCTCAGGCTCCAGGGGCCAGGGTGACTGGGAGGGAGCTGTTTGCATTTCCTCTGGCCCCCTCGGTTCCCCCCCACACACTGCCTGGGCCCCGGGGACAGGGCCGCCCGCGGTGTGAACCCGCCTCTCCTCCCTGGGCCCGGGAAGCCTTCCTACTGGCAGCCCCAGCACCACGGGAGGGCCACGCTCTGCCCCCTCCAGTGACTGTTCCCTACACTGGGCACCAGGCCCTCTCCCCGGCCCCCTGGCAGTGTCAGGAGGCAGCAGTAATTCTCGTAATCCCCTGATTTGCACGCCGCTTTGTGGCAGGGCTGTTCCTATCACATGTGGTCTCAGTTGATCCTCGCGACAGTCCTGGGAAGCAGGCAGCCTGGGCCACGAGCCGGGAAAATGAAGTTCCAGGAGGGCATTGGGTCCCAGAGCCCGAGGACGGTAACCGGCAGAGGTCGGTGACCAGCAGTCGAGTGCCCACTCTGGGGCACGTGCAAGGGCAGGGATGTGCCACCGAACCGAGCCCCCTGGCCATGGCAGGAGGGGCCTTGGCAGGGCACAGGGCAGCCGGACAGAGACTAAGCCCGAGCTTGGTGGCCAGGTTGGGCCTCTGGGTGCGGAGCTGGCCCCAGCTGGCCGCTCCTGCCCTCTGAGGGGCCCTCAGGTGGGCGGACTCCCCGAGGAGGGCCCTGGGGCTCAATGCCATCTTTTCTTCCCCCAGAGCACGCTGGCCCATGAGAACAACAGGGACGGCCGGCTGGTGTGGATGGGCACCCACGAGCACCTCGTGTCCACTGGCTTCAACCAGGTAGGGCTCCTCGTGGCCGAACCGGACATACACACCACGAGGGCGGGACGAGCCCCTCTGGGAGGCAGGGGCTGCGGCCGGCTCCAGGCCTGTCCATATACGGCCCTGCCCCGCGTGCAGCCGGGTCTCAGAGCCCCAGGGGACGGACGGCCGCTGAGAACTGGCAGATTCCATTTGCAATAGCTAAGCCTGACCCTGGGAACTGTGGTGGACACCCCCAGGGACCAGAGTCTACAGAGGGACCCGCCCCCTTGTCACCTATGGTTTCTTAAAGGGGCAGGACATGAAAATCCAAATCCTCCCTCCCTGGTGTGCCTCACCACCCCCCCTCCCCCCAGTGACTGCCCTCCAAGCTCTGCTCTGGGGCAAGTGCCCCTGTACCAGCCCATGTCCTTGGCCCCGGGGTTCCTGGATGGGCCCTTCTGAGCCCCTCTCTGCCCCTCATTGCAGATGCGAGAGCGTGAAGTCAAGCTCTGGGACACCCGGCTCTTCTCCGGTGCCCTTACCTCCCTCACCCTGGACACCTCTCCCAGGTATGAGCGGCCGGAGCGTCGGGTCGGCTGGTGGCTGTCAAGGCCCCGTGATGTGTACAAAGCGCGCCGCTGGTTGGGGGCGGGCTTCTGCACGGGGCTCGTGCTGCTGTGTTTTGGCTTTTGGGGAGGAGACTGTGACTGGGCAGGTGGGGGACAAGGGACATGGGGATGCGCTTGATTTTGGTGTGAGTGCTCTGGTGGGGCTGAGGACTGGGACACCGAGGCTCCGATCGAGAGGTGGACGTGGGGTGACGTGGGGGCTGGAGGCAGGCCTTGGACCCGCAGGCTCAGTGAGACCCCAGCCCAGGCCCCACGCTGTTGCTGGTAGTCCTGGGCGGGTCGGGGGTGCGGGCAGTCACTTGATCCACTCACCCTCCTGCAAGTGCGTGCAGGAGGGTTTACGGTGGTGTCCACGGGGTCCTGGCCGAGCCAGCTCGGTGCCAGGACTGCCTGGGCCTGAGGAGGCCGGCTGGGGGAGGAGGAAGCAGAACCTGGCCCACGAGCTCTGACTCAGGGCAGCTTGCTGAACCCACTACCCAGGCAGGGACCCGCAGAGGTCAGAGCCAGGTCGGGGCCTTGGTCCTTGGATGTCCATCCAGCCCCTTCCTCTTCCATTTTACAGCTGGGGAAACTGAGTCACAGAGGGTGCAATGCTCCACCCAAGCTCCGGGAGCAGGGAGGGCCGTGAGGGGGCAGGCTGAGTGCCCGAGGAGCTCCTGCCAGGGTGGCCCTGCTGAGAGCCCCAGGGAACGGGAGACGGTCAGGAGGCAGGGACCCTCCACTCACGTCTTCTCTCACAGCACAGGGAGAGGACAGGGAGCTGGGAAGGCCCGTTTGCAGATGAGGGGGGCGAGGGTGAGTGAGGTCCCCCACCTTCCTTTTCAGTGCACAGTTGGCATGAGGCCTCTGCCTGCTCTTGGCCGTGGGGATCCCAGGGGGTACTACCAGGACCCCCTCCCTGCGCGGGAGGACTCAGGGCTCCCAGGCCTCCTGGCTTCGTGTCCAGCAGCCCCTCCCCCAGCCCTGATGCTGCACCGGTATCTCATCCCCCAGGCCTCCCCAGGCCAGACACCTCCTTCCCTGCAGGCCCCCCAGCAGAGGGAGGGGACTGGCCCAGCCTGGACAAGGGAGTCAGCGCTGACCATCAAGGGCTCCTCACCCCACCACTTCCTGCCTTCTAGACTCCGCCCCTGATCTGTGCTGGTTACCCACCCCCACCCCGCAAAGCGGCCCCCGCCCAGCCCCAGCGTGGCCCCTGGGGGAGTTAACGATGCCCAGACCCCATGGTGCCACTGGCCAAGGCTGACCCTGTAATTATAGCTGTTAAGAATAGCCTCGCAGGGCCAGCGAGGCCTGGAATTTCTCAAATCACTCCCAGATGGGCGGCCAGGCCAGTGTCCCGCCCCTTTCATCCCCCAGTCCTGGCCACTGCCCCACTGGGCCCACGCCCTTGGCAGAGGAACTGGGACTCTCCAGCCCTTTGCAAAGCCGGTGGACGCCAAGGCTGCATGCCAGCCTCCAGGCCAGCCTGAGAGCTGGTGACCCCCTACCCCCAGGCTCCCCAGAAGCCAGAACCCCACTGGGGCCCCCTGGGGCATTGGGGGCTGCTGACGGGGCTGAAGCCGGGAATTGTGCAGGGTGTCAGCTGCGGGCACCACCTAGGCCTCCACCGCACCCACTCAGGTTATGTTGCAGATTTCCCACCTTCACTTGGGTAGGATGGTGAGAGCTACAGAAGGCCAGGGGCGGGTCAGGCACATGCCCCTCCCTGCCCTCTCCCAGGGAGGACCCAGGGCCCAACCCTCCCAGGGGTCTCTGTCTCTGCTCCCACCTGTGCCCTTCCCCGGGGGTGGCAGGTCCTATCCCTAAGGCTGGGCCCAGGCAGACAGCCACCCCGCACTTCTGTGCACGGTGGAGGCTGGGGTTACCGTCGGGGCTGACCGAGCAGCTCACACTCCGGCCCTGGAGAGGCAGAAACCCCACCTGTCCCGGGTGCCCTGCCCCTGGGCTGGGCAAACAGTCAGCAGTTACCGGCCCCGGGTGAAGGCGAATGGAGGTTTTTCTCCAGATGTTACCAGTGCATAAAAGCTGAAGCCAGAGAAATCGATCCTCTGTTGAGGTCACCCTGGGAGCCAGCATAGGGGTGGAGGCTGGGAGTGTGCTCTGGCCAGAGGCACCCGCCCCACATCCCAGCGTGTTCCCTGGAGGCCTGGAGCTTCTGCGGCCCCTCCCAGCTCCTGGAGGCAGGAGGCTGACCACCCCTCGAGGGCCAGGGAGCAGGTGTCAGCTCCTGTGACCGGCAGCCCGGGAGCCTTTCCTTAGAGGAATTGAAGAGCCCGTATAGCCCCGGGGTCTCAAGGACCCGGTTGGGGGCTGGTGTTTGCCCACCCAGGGTCACCCTGGTCACGGCTGCCTCCTGGCTGCGTACCCCACTTGGTACCCAGTCCCCGCTTCCTCGCCCAGCCCCTCCTCTGATGGGAGGCTCAAAGACCTTTTCTGGGGGGGCTGGCATGAGTGCCCTGCCCGCCTCCTGCGGGCCCTGCCACCCACCCGCCTTGCCGCCCCATTCGCTAGGTTTAGCTTTGCAGCGAAAACATCCCCTCAGCAGCCACTGCACTGAACAGCAGCCCACAGGCCTACAATGGCTCCTTTGAAGGGGCCACCCGCTGGAGGGGGGGGTCGGCCTCGCCAGAGCCGTTCCCCTAACGGGACCCAGGCCCACAGGAAACCCACCTGGGCCGCCACCGCCGCCTCCAGGAGAGGGCCCCACCCTGGCCCCTCTGCCCACTGCGGCCCCCCTCCCACCTCTGCCCTGCTCATGCCAGAACCCTCAGCAGTCGATAATTGAATCCAGAGCCTCGCGTGGCCGGCACTGACATCAACGCCCAGAGCCGCAGGGTCTGTTCCGCAGGCCTAGCCGGGCTGCCTCCTTCCTGCCAGGGTGAGCCCGGGGGCCGGGGGCCATGACCTGTGCAGGGCGGTGGGCAGGGGCCTAGGGGGGGCTCACGCGGGCTTCCACAGGACCTCCGTGGCCCCAGGGCCACCTCCCTTCTTGCCAGAGGGTGACCGGAAAAGGTGGTGGCGTGTCTGTGTCTGTGTCTGTGTCTGTCTGTTCGGTTCCTCTCCCCAAGCTCCCAGCACCTGGTCCAGCCAGGGCTGTGCACAGCCTCCCTGGTCCTCCCCCGCCTCGGCTGGTGGCTTCCAGGAAAACACTCGACGTCCAGGGTTGTTTCTGGGAAGCCTGGGTACCCCCCCCAGTGCAGAGAGGAGAGGGGCGTCTTGGGTCTGCAGACCTCCTGCCTGAGGGCGCTGCCCCTCACAGCCCTGGTTCAGCCCCTGCCTGCTTGCCTGCAGTTCCTGCCACTCAAGACCTCGCTCCTTCCACCACGGCCCGTCTCTGTGGCTGGAGCAGAAAGATGGGCCGAGGTCTCCCCGTCTGAGCCCACGTGGAGGGGCCACGGGACCACAGGCAGGGCTGGTCCCGCCTGCCACCTGGTCCAGGGCCATTGAGGGCCTGGGGTGACATGGCTCAAGGCACCCCTCCACAGATGAGAGCAGGCGATGGTCAGACCCGTCCGCGAGGACGGACCCCTGGGGGTCTGTGTCTGCCGCGAGCCTCTCCCCAGCCTCTCCCAGGAGCCTGGCAGATCCTGCTGGCAGATGACTGGGCCTGGGGAGGGGAAGGCTGCCCTCAGCGTTCTCCTGCCCCGAGGCTGAAGTGGCCCCTCTCCCATCCCTGCTCCCACCTGGTCCCCCGTCTCCCCGGGAGGCTAGACCGGGCAGCTCAGGTGAGCTGGACAGTCCAGGGCATGCCGACTGGGGCCCCGCACCTGCTGGGAAGCAGGGTCCCGGCTCCCAGCTCCCCGCTTTAGGCTGACCCTGCGAGCCCTCAACCCCCCTCCACGCAGGTACCCTGGGACTGTGCTGAGAAACACACATGCTGCTTTTCACCTTTTATTTTTCTTAGAAAAGGCCTTCATATCATCATTTGTCTTAAAAAAAAAAAAACCAAAGTCCTTGTCTCTGAGTTTGAAAAACATTTTCCCAGAACAAATGGGAAAGGATCTTTTATAAATACATTTAAAAAAAAACAAAAGCAAAACTTGTTCCTAAAGCATCTTTCTTTCCAGTTTCTTTTGCTCCTTCGCTCCCCGGGGCCGAGGCAGGATCACCCGCCCCCCATCCCCAGTCCTACTCTCTCTCTGCTCTTTTCCGGGGGCTTCTTTCATTGTTCCCCCAGAGTCTCCTTGGGGTGGGGGGCTTGGCAGCCCCAGGCCCGTGTTACCAGCACACAGCAGGGCCGGCCCCACCCCAGGGGCTGCACACTGCAGAGGATGGGGTGACACCATCCTCCAGACACTTGGGCAGGGGGGCCCTCGGAGCTCATCCCTGGGTCCCAGCGTCTCACAGGTGAGGAACCCAAGGTCTAGAGATGGGCAGGGATGTGCCGCGGTCACCCAGCCCGGGTCCGACGTGTCCTCCTCGTCCGGATCTGAGAAGCTCCTTACGTGGCAGCAGGAACTGAACCTCCTGGCCGGTCCCAGCGGGCCCGAGGGCCCGGCCCTGGCGGTCCATCCCTCCCAGGCTTAGATGTAGGGCTTGGCTGGGAGGGGCCCCTGTGGGCCCGGCCCCGAGTAGCCCATGAGCGGCACCTCGCACTCCAGTCCGCCAGGCGGGGCCTCCCCACCACCCTCCAACGCCTTGGGATCTGGCTCCAGGGGGGCCTTCACCCCCTCCAGCTCCAGGGGCCCGGTCCCGGGTCCCACTTGCCCTTTGCCCTGTGCCACGGCCGCGGCGGCCCGCCCCCGCCGCACACAGAAGGCTGCCCCGATGGCGGCCAGCACGGCCAGGATCACGGCGGCCAGGGCAGGCGCGATCAGGAGCGGCAGGTTGCCCTCGCGGGCCTGGGTGACTGGGGCGTGGTTGGAGCGGGCGGCCGGGGGCGTGTGGGCCTCCCCGCAGGCCTCCTCGCCCTCAGGCACCCTCCCAGCCCCCAGGGCCTGGACGCAGATGGAGTAGGTGGCATTGGGCCTCAGCTGGGTGACAGTGTACTCGGCGAGCGAGGCGGGCAGCCGCAGCGTCACCGGCCGCTTGTCAGGGCCCGAGAGGTTGCGATAGGTGAGGCGGAGGCTCCTCAGCTGCACGGCACTGCCCTGCTGGAAGCGCTGGAGCCCCACCCGCAGGGACGTGGGACTGGCAGGCTCGATGCCCAGGGGCAGGGGCCGTGGCGTGGCCGGGGCGGGGCTGGGCCTGGGCCCCGGCCTCATGCGGCCCTCGCAGTACAGCCCCGTGAAGCCCTGATGACACAGACACTCCAGGTGGCCCCGCGCCCCCAGGTGGCAGGTGCCCCCATTGAGGCAGATGGACGCTGGGCAGTCCCGGGGCGGGGGCACAGGCCCCACGGTGGGGGGTGCAGGGGACGGCCGGCTCGGGGCCTCGGTGGCCAGCTCCGTGGCGGGGAGCCGGGTGGGAGCTGGGCTGGAAGGCGGGAGCGTGGGCTCCCGCACGGGGGCCCTCGTGGTGGGCGCCGTGGCTGTGGTGGTGGTGGCCGGGCAGCCGAAGTCGGCGTAGTCAAGGTCCAGGAGCAGCCGGCCAGCGTTCTTGGGTGGGAAGTGGCAGCGCGTCTCCTCGGGGCTGGCCAGGGTCAGGCGGCTCTCCCGGACCCAGGGGCCGAACCAGCTGAGGGAGCACACGCAGTTGAAGGGGTTGCGGGCGGCCGCCAGGAGCCTCAGGCGGGGGAAGAGGGCAGAGAGCTCGTGCGGCAGGGCCTGCAGGCTCAGGTTGCTCAGGTCCAGCTCCTGCAGGGCCGCCAGGCCGACCAGGTCCTCTGGCCGCAGCTGGGCAATGCGGGTGTTGCCAGCCAGCCGCAGGCGCGTCAGGCCTCGCAGGCCCCGGACGGCGGGGGGCACGCGCTCAAGCTGGTTGTCAGCCACGTCCAGGTCGTGGAGGTTGCGCAGGCGGCTGAAGAGCCCCTCGTCCAGGTGCCGCAGCCCCAGGCCGGCCAGCCGCAGTGCCTCCACGTTGGCGGTGTCCAGGATGCCGGGCTCCAGGGCTGGGAGGCTGTTGTGGCTGAGGTCCAGCAGCAGCAAGCGGGGCAGGCGCAGCGGGGGCAGCACCCGCAGCTCGTTGTCCTGCAGCTTGAGCTCCAGGAGGCGGTTGAGCGCGTCAAAGGCACCGGGCTGGATGTGGCGGATGCGGTTCTTGCCCAGGTAGAGGCGCTCGAGGCGGCGCAGGCCTCGGAAGGTCTCGTTGGTGATCTCCCGGAGCCTGTTGGCAGTCAGGTCCAGGTTGCTGAGGTTGGCCAGTGGCTGGAAGACCCCCCCGGGTAGGCTGGCGATCTGGTTTTGCGACAGGTCTAGGAGCTGCAGCCCCAGCAGGCCGGCAAAGCTGCCCGTGTCGAGCGTGGTGATGCCATTCTCAAAGACGTACAGGCCCACAGTGTCGGGTGGCACATCCAGAGGCACGGTGGTCCCCTGGCGGGCAGTGCAGAAGACAGTCCGTGGCTGGTTGCACTGGCAGCCAGACGGGCAGCCTTGCACCCCGGGCCCCAGGGCTGGCAGCAGCAGCAGCAACGGCAGCAGCAGGCACAGGGGGGCCCTGGAGCACATCTCTGGTCCCTGGGAGCAGAGAGGGAAGTGGGAGACCGTGAGTCAGGGGCCCCAGGGGACAGCCACTCCAGGAAGGGTCAGGAGGGGAATTCCCAGCCCCCCTTCGCTCCCCACCCCCAGACCCGACAGCACACAGGAGTTATGAGTCAGGTCCCCTGAGCCGGGGCCAGGCTCCTGGCGCTGCCCCGTCACTCCCTCGCTATGTGACTCTGAGAGGTCACGTGGCCTCATCATGGTATCAGTTGCCATTTCCTGCGCTGACACCAGGGTTCGGTGGGCTGACTGACGCACACAGAGGGGGCCCGGCCCCCAAATTCTCAGTGACCACGAATAGCGCCCCCACCCCGCTTCTCCTTAGCTCCAGTCCTCCAGCCTCTCTGTAGCTCAGAGAGAACATGTATTGGTCAAAAAGCATCAGGCTCTGTGCCCTCCTCTGAAACCCCCCCAAAAATATCTCTGCGGAGGCAGACGGGAAAGGAGGGAGAACGGAGGTGTTGGAGCGGCAGCCCCTCCCGCAGCATCTGGGAGAGACGGGGCGGGCAGGCGGCCGAGCGCGTAAGTAGAGAAGCTGGCTGCCCCCGGCCGCCGCCGCCACGCTCCACGTCCTGCAAGTGAGGAGAGACCACAGCAGGAAGACCTCATGTGGAAACTATGGGATCGGTGTTTTTCCACTTGCGAAGTCAGACCTGCCCAGGACGCGGCCAGCAGGAGAGTTCCTGGGGAGGGGGAGGCAGGGAACCTCGGCCTCCAGGCACCCCCATCTATGAGTCGTGATGATAGAACTAAAGGTGGGGGCCCTGGCCTCCTTGGAGTGGCCCAGGGTGCAGGCTGGGGGACATGGTATGCATGACGGCCCAAGAGAGAGCACCAAGCCTGGAGATGCTCCAGAGCGGATCCTCCGCCATTTCTCGGGATCAGCTCTGGGCCAAGCATGGAACGCTGTCCCCACGCGCCAGAGGCTGCGAGCGTCCGCGGTCACCGCATTTGGTCGCCCAGCAGCTCCTCCAGGTGGGAGCTGTTCTCCATGCTCCCAGACGACAGGAGAGGGGCTCCTGGAGGCGCAGGCACTTGGTGCCTTCACGCCGCTGGGAAATCTGAGCCGGAGCCCACCCAGCTCCTTAACCATGTCCAGGTGCGGCTGGGCCTGCCCTCCTGACGTGGGGCCCAGTCCTGCCCGAGCGGGGGTAGCTCCCCCAGCGGCTCGGCTCCCACTCGTAGACGGAACTGCCTGAGACAGGATGGGGCCACAGCACAGGCCCCCTTCACTTAGGCTTCTGTGGGGAGCCGGGGGCCACCCCAGCAGCAGTTCCCCAACCCCGTGGGCCTCTAGACCCCCTGAGAGGCCGGCACACGTCCCCTCCAGGTGCCTCCAGCTCACACAAGGGCCTTTTGTGCTGTGGTTCAGTCTCCCCTCCCCCACACCGGCCAGCTTTCCAGCCACGCAGGTAACAGGGCCCCCCAGCCAGCGTGCTGCCTACTGCCGTGCATCAGGCTGCCCTCCCCGGGGTCGTGGGCTCCTGGACCTGAGTCCAGGAGGGGCAGGAGGTCCCCCGGAGGCCACGGTGGTGTCAGGCCAGCACTGGGTAAAAGCCTGTCACCAGGTTGGGCCTGCCTAGAGCTGCCCACCTGCAGGCCCCCCTCTGCCCCTCGGTCGTTAACACTGATTACC
Source organism: Muntiacus reevesi (assembly GCF_963930625.1). Classification (NCBI taxonomy): domain Eukaryota; kingdom Metazoa; phylum Chordata; class Mammalia; order Artiodactyla; family Cervidae; genus Muntiacus; species Muntiacus reevesi. Next base: position 182,846,599 of record NC_089250.1, on the reverse strand, counting down.
GCCCTCCAGAGGCCTGGCCCCGGCCTTCGCTCCCTAGGTCCTGCAGTCCTCTCCCCGAGGGGTGGCCCCGTCGGCTTTTGCTTCCCTGCATCCCAGAGAACATCTCTGCTGAGTGAACTGCAAGGAAGCTCGGCCAGAACCCAGAGGCCCGGCGCGCCCTGGCCCCGCTGGCGCTGTCCCCGGGGGGCTCTGGGCCGCACCCAGCCTCCTCCCCCGCCTGGGCCTGCTCCACCCATACTGACTCAGAGGGGCGGGTATGGCCTGACCACCAGATGTGCTGGGAGCGACCCCCGCCCCCTCACCCGCGTGGCGGGTGAGCCGCCTCCCCTTGAAGTCGCCCTCCTGGCAGGGGCAGGCAGGGTCAGGACGGGAGCAGGCAGGCTCGGGGACAGGAGGGGGCCCTACCCACGGCCAGCCCGGCCAGCCCTACAGCTTCAGCTCCCCCTGGGCCTTACACAAGGTCACGGCTAAAAGCCCACACTCTAGTCTGGCAGCCCTGGGCCAGGGGTGCTCGAGGTGTGAGGTCACAGACAGCAGGTTCCTCTCGGCACCCCAGTTTCCCCATCTGTCTAGCCGGGCGTTTCAGAAAGGACACCTCCCAGGGCTGGGGTGCTTGGCACCGAGGGGCCAGGCGTGGTCTGTGGGGGCCTGGGATGCATACTGGGGGTGTTTCCCATTCTGCATTGAGGAGGGACCTGGCATGGACTCTGAGCTTCCCTCTATAGTCTGCTGGCCCTTTAATCAGTGAAGTCCTCATGGGCGGGGGGAGGCAGGGATGCTGGGGGTCTGTCTGGCCGAGCTGGCGGAGGATAGGGAGTGGCATTCTCTGCCGGGGAGACCCCACAGGCAGCAGCCACCCTGCCTCCCAGCCCTGGGGTGTAGGGCTGAGTGTTTTCACCTGAACCCCACTTCCCCCATCCAGAGAGGGGGTGGCACTGAGGCGTGGGAAGGTGACAGCTCGGGGCCATCCGCTCTGGGGGCTCTGCCACCAGGAACCGATGAGAGGGCCCCAGAGGGTAAAGGCTGACCATGGAGGGATGGTGGTGGGGCAGCCAAAGGCCAGTTCCACCCTACACAGGTTCTGAGCCCCCTCCTCACCTGTGGGCTGTGTCTCCCCAGCCCTGCTTCACCTGGACTTGGCTCTGAGCACCCAGGGTTGTGGTTCCATGTCCTCCTGTTTGTTTGAAATGGGGAAGTTCCTTTAACAAGTTCTGGGAGTGATTCCACCCACCTGGGCGCGTGCTGGTGTGTGTGTGTGCGTTGGGGGCGGGAGCGTCTCCCCGGGGTCATGGCTGCCCTGGCCCTTGCAATTTCAGCAGCTCCGAAGGACCAGGGCCCTGTGCTTTGATATCTGATCTGCTGACTCCAGCAGGGCGGCGGGACCTCTCCGTCTGCAGAGGGTGTGTGGGGGTGCTGGCGACAGCCCTGGGGTGGGGGGCAGAGTGTCCTGGGCCTGGCCCCACCACGGGACCCATCAGGGGACCGAGCTGGGGTGGGGCTTTGGGGTCCAGCTGCCTGTACTGGCCGCCTGGCCCCAACCCTTCGCAGGGCTGAAGCAGGGGGTGTGGGGTGGGTACAGCCCCTGAGTCTCAGGGCTCTTTAGTTTGTATTTGGAGAACGTTCTAAGTGGTCTCTAAATAAGTGGGTCGGTAAACATTACCTACTGAGGGTGTCACCCATGAAACCTCTGCACGCATGGGGTGGGGGAGCCATGGTACATACATTTCGGCACAGACAGGAGGCCCCCTGGACCCAGGGTGGGGCCTCCACACACTGGCTGCCCACCGTGCTCGGGCATGGAAAAGCGTGAGAAGCTGGGAAAAGCAGGCTGGGGCGGTGCTGGGGACGTGGGGGGCGTCTTTCGTTCTAGAAGGGGGTGGGGGGAAGTGAGCTGTCCTTTGGCCGGCACTTCAGCATGTGATGGGGGGTGGGGAGCAGGAGGAGGGACTCTGTGAGTAAGAACGTGGTCATCTCAGCTCTCAGGAACCCAGAGTGTCCCCACCCACCCCTTAGCATGGGACACACCTGTGGGCACCTACTCACACGCAGGCCCTGGGTCAGGCAGGGACCAGTGAGTGGGCGGGACACGGGCTCCAGAGCTGAGGCTGGAGCGTCTCCCGTGCCTCTTCAGTGGGCAGGGGTGGGTACAGGCAGACAGCAGCAGGCACACGCCCCTTCCTGTACCCGACGCTGCGGAGTGGGTACCCGGGGTCCGGGCTGCGGCTCTGACCCCGCGGCTCCAAGTGCCGGGCGGCCGGGCCTGGCAGTAGCCCAGCCCAGGAGTCTGCCAACCCCCTGGGCAGGCGGGACCATGTCGGCAGCCAGGACGGCTGGCTCCGGTTTCGCTGACGTGTCTGAGGAGGCTCCGGGTCCAGGTCGGGTCCACCCGCCTCCCCATCCCTAGCGGGCAGCAGCCCCTGGCCCAGCAGGCGGGGGTCTCGATCCTGGGCCCTGGTGGAAGGGACCGAGGGGACTGAGCCTCAGGTTCCCCAGAGATAGCCCTCGGGGTGAGGGCGGGGGGTCCTCATCCTGCCCTGTGATTAAGCTGGGGGGCCCCCACCACTCTTGGTGTCACCACCTCCAGCTGGTTCTGTTCTTGCTGTGGATGGGGCCTGACACGCCATGCCATGATTTATCCGGGTCCCTTCCCTTCCTTTCCCTTCCATCTCCCACCTATAGGGCATCTCAACTCCAGCTGCACATTGAAAATCACCCGGAAGCTTCAGAAAAGTTCTAGTGCTCGGACCCCGCCCTCCCCCAGGCAATTTAGTAAGACTTTCTGGGGTGAGAACCAGGCAGAGTTGTGTTTCAGAGAAGCTCCTTGGGTGGGTGGGTCTCCTTGCCTAGCCCGGCCTCACAGATCCTCAGGCAGAGGGTCGCCGAGACAGGCAGTCTGTGCGGCAGCCTGTCTCCCTGACCCCAGAAGCCTTGATTCCTGAGCCGGCAGCACCGGAAGAGCCGGGCTGGGCCCCCTCCCTGCCCCACTCCACGGCAGGAACTGCTGGATCCCGGTGGGTGCCGTCTGGGGCACCCAGACGTGGGTGACTTGGCAGCCGCCGGACCTGTCAGCCCAGGGCAGGGAGACCAGTGACTAAGGCTAGTCGCCAGCTGCAGGGAGCCCTTGGGGCAGCGAGACACACCTTCTCGGTCAGCGCAGGTGCCACCCCGCAGGACACCTGCAGCCCAACTCAGAATGGGCTGGTCCAGATGCCACAGTCGGCACGCGCCAGTGTGATGCCACAGGGGCCAGGCTCAGAGACGGGGCCTCCTCATCGCCCTGTCCCCACCCAGGGCCAAGACATCCATCAGGTAGGGCCTTAACCCTGCAATTAACCCTGAATTTGCCAGGGGAAGACCTTAGTCACCAAGGGAGGCCGCCAGCCCCAAGCGAGCTGGGACCAGGCTGTCTGCAGCCTAGACAGGGTGTGAGAAGGAGGCAGAAGCCCCCCCACCTGGAGCGGGACTTGCTCTTCTGATGCCCTCATGCCTGGGCTCTCGGTCACCCTGCAGCAGAGGAGGCCCTTTGCAGGGTCTGTGAGCTGGTCGGTGGGCAAGTGGCGTCGGTCGGGGGGGGGGGGCACGACCCTGCCTCTCACCTCTCACTGCTGCCCATGTGGGCCCCAGGGCCACCCCAGCCTCTTCTTAACGCAGGCCAGCTCCCTCCTTCTTCCTTAATTAAATCTCTCAGGCAGCCTCCAAGGAATGTCAGAGCCTTATTGCGTTCCCCGGGAGGAGACTGGTGGGGGCTGGCCCCTCGCCTGCCCCCACTTCCAGTCCTAAGGTGGCCTGGTGTGTGTGGGGGGGCCCACTCCAGCCTCCTCATACCCGGGGAGGCTGGAATGAGGAAACGCGGGGGAGGCCCATGGGCCTGGCCGGCCAGGCGGCCCAGCCAGCTGAGAGAAAGCAGTCCGGCTGCCTCTGGAATGTGGAAACCGATAAAAGGAAGGAGGCTGAGCCCCCGCCCCCCCTCAGGGCACCCCTGCCTGCCCCCAAACACAGCCGTGCTCCGGTCACGCGCGCGTGCAGACACACGCCCACGCCAGACACACGCCCACTGGGCTGTGCTTTGAGAGACACACACACGACCTCCCCCTTCTCCAAGAACTCTCAAATTCCACAGCAGTGAGGGGAGCTGGTTTTCTTGGCAGTGCAGAGCCTTGGGCTCCCTGGCCCAGGGAGGGGACTCGGAGGGGGGCTCCGGGAGGGATTATTAACCCTGTGAAGTGGCACTGCTGTCCCTCCCATGAGCTCAAGGCCTGCCAGTGTCAGGGTTGCTTCTGTGGGCAGAGGGCTCACCCAGCCTTCTCTCTGATCACTTAGGAGAACTGGCCGGCTGGCCTGCTGAGGTGGGAGCTCCCTCCAGGGCCCAGCTGAGACCCTGCTCCCCTGATCCCAGGAGCTGTCTGGCCCAGGGGTGGCGTCCACTTAAAAGTTCCCACAAGGACTCAGCTCTCTTTACCTGGGACTTGTCCTAGCTCCCCCACCAGTAGAGGTGGTCAGGACCCCTCTCCTGCCCAGGGCATCTGCCTGGGGCAAGCACAGGTGTGGGCACTGTCTGAGGGACTTTCTCGTGTTAAAGCCCTCCTCCTCGATGTCCAGGGTCTGGAGAACGTGGTGCTATACCAGCAAGTGCCCTGGGCCACCCACCCAAAACTGATCCTCTGGACCCTCAGGTCCCAGTCTACAGCTACAGGAGGCCAGGGGAGGTAGGGACAGTCAGCGCCCAGGCCCCCAGCCTGGCACGCGTGTGCTCATCCTCCCTTCCTGGGTCGGGGGGTGGGGGGGCAGATAATGGTCTGGAGGGAATCCAGCTGGGCTGCTCATTACCAGAGCCCTCTTCCTGCCTCTGACACTCTGTTTACAGAAGCTCTGGGGGCTGATTCCCTTGGGAGAAGACCGCAAACTCAGGGGACTGCTCTCCCATCCCCCTGCGCCTGCCTGCCTCACTCCTCTTGGGCCTTAGCAACAGCTGGGCCCATACTGGACATCATGGCCCGCTGAACCTGCTGACCCCACTCGGAGGTCACCTGCCCAGCCACCCCTCTGTGCCCCCAGTGCCCAAAGTCTAGCCTAGTGGGATGGGACCTCGAGATTTAGTTGAGTACCGCCCCCCCCCACCTCCCCGGCCCTGGAGGCTCTTGGCTTGGAGGGGGGTGGGCTCTGGGTCTTGGTGCCACACTCCGTCCAGAGCCTCACCTGCCCTTGGTGCAGAAAGTGAGCAAAGTGACCACAAAGGAGGGCCACTTCCTCCTTCCCACCTTTCACACTCCACCCCTCAGCCCCAACGGGAGGGGTAGTCAGCGACCCTGGTGTGGTAATCGTTAACGAATGGGGGTGAGGCAGGACGCTTGGCACCAATCGGCTGGCCTGCCAGTGACCACAGGGGACCTCGCAGACTTCAGGCTCCAGAGCTGCCAGCCCAGGGACACAATAGATTGGGCTGGCTCCAGGCCACTGGGTTCTCGGCCTGAGCAAAGCCCCTTCCCTGGAAGAGGCAGTGATGGGGCACCCTAATACCTGGAGTATGACCCCAGCTGGCCAGGCAAGGTCTGGGGGTCCATGACTGTGGCCCCCTTGCTCTGCCCTGAGTGACAGGGGCCCTCAGGGCCAGCCCAGGCTGTGGATCTGCACAGGGGGGCGGGGATAGGGGCTGGGGGTTATCTGTGACCAGAACCAGACCTTCACTCCAGGAGGTAGAAGTAACCTAAGACTGTGTCTTAGCCATCCCCTCAAAGGGGTCTGATTCGTAAAACTGGTCATGCCGGAGGGCCCAGCCGTGGGAGGAGGAAGCGAGGGAGGGGGTGTTTATTTTGTCTGCTCGCAGCCCCGCAGGCCGGTGAGCCGGGTACACGCACGCGCGCGCGCCCTCACCCCCAACTGTGGAGCTGTCGGCGCCCGAGGACTACCAGATAGGGGGACGGGCTGGGGGCGCACGGCGAGTTGGCCCAGGTGATCTTGCAAGGATCGGGGGCCCGCGTGCCCGCCCTGAGTGTGTGTGCGCGCGGCGGACGGGGGTGGGGGTGGGGGGGCGGGAGATCCGCGCGCGTGATCGGCGCGTGTGCACAGCCTGCCCGGGGCGCCCTGCGTTCCCACCCCGCAGCCCCCAAACCCGGCAGACACTCACCGGGCGGCGGCGGCGGCGGCGGCGGGAGCCGGGCGGGACGCGCCGCTGCCTCAGTGCTTCCCAGCCCGGCTACCGGGGTCCGGAATCGCGAGGTCCCGAGGCAGTCGGCGTCCGTCTCTCCCTGCCCCGGGCGCGGGCTGCGGAGTCGCCTGGCCGGAGGCGGGTCCCGCCTTAAGAGCTGGGGGCGGGGCCGCCGCGGGCGGGGGCGGAGTCGCCCCCCATTGGCCGGGGCGGGGCCGGCGGAGACCCGCCTCCTCTCGCGGCCGAAAGGGTTTTCAGCCCCGGCAGGCTGGTCCTCAGCCGGCCGCCCTCCCGACCAGGCGACCGGGAGAGAGTCATAGGAGTCCTGCGGTCCAACCCGGTCCAGTTTGCAGAGCCCTGTGTTTTGTGAAAAGAAAAAAGCGAGCCAATATCGAGTGATGGGGTAGAACACACGAAGCAGGTGATTTAAACTCAAGGAATGCCCCCCACCCCTCCCGGCGCCTCTGGAGACCTAGGGAGAGCAGCCCGGATGACCTGTCCCAGCCTGCCAGAACTTGCGATTTTTCAGGGGAAACTGGAAATCTGCATTTTTAGGTGAAATCTCTTCAAGTGTGTTGTTGTTGGTTGCTAATCTCAATTTCAAGAACTCCTGAGTCCACACACACACAGCCCTTCTGCAAGCCTCATAAGCACAGCCTCTTGTCGATATGCCAAATGTGAGTCCTGGGGTCCTCTTGTCCGACCTTTGCTCTGGACTGCTTTCCTCGTGTCTTAGCTGGAGAGGCTGAGACACAGGAAGAGGACATGACAGACCAGCCACCGTTACCAGCAGCATCAAGGCCAGATGTGCTGGGGGGTGCTGGGCTGAAGGGCCAGGTTGGGCCTCACTGTCAGGAGGTGGGGCCCGGGTGCTGCTGACAGTGGCCCTTTGATGGGGCAGAAGGGCGGGTGCCAGGGGCTGGACTAGTCCAGAAAAATCCCCTGCCTTGGAGGCTTCCAGGAAAACTCTTTGCTCTACCCTCCCCCCGCCTCCACCCCCTCAGTGCTTGTGGTCAGAATTGTGCCTCGGAGCCTTTGGGGACCAGCTCAGCTCCTGACTTGAAGCCAGGCTCCAGGACACCCACCACCCCCTCCAGCCCAGCCTGCAGCCAGCACCTTTGGCTGGGCCAGCTCACATCTCGGGGGGCCTGACGGCTTATCCCAGCAGATGGCCACACCAGTTTGGGAGGGGGGCGGTTTGAGTGGTCTTTGAAGAACTTGATGGCCCCCAGAAGGCAGGATGGCCTCCCATGTCCTATCTCTAGCAGGGCTAAGTGGGGTTCAGCCGCAACAGTGACCTCCTAGACTTTTCTTTCTCAGCTCTCTGCTCCTCCTCAGAACCTCTCCCCCCACAGGGCCACCTTCCAGGATGGGCAGGGATCTGCACCCCTCGCTTTTGTTGTTTTATGTGGATGTGGGGTGTGCCTTGCAAACCTCTGAATGTCCACTCCTGGGCCAGTGTGCAGGCCCTCAGGTGTATTTCATTTGTCTCACGTGGGATTTTATCAAAGTTGGAAGCTACTGGCAACGCTGAAAAGTCCAATGCTTTCACATTAGAATGGAACTTCCCGGCTTGCCTTGAGCGGAAACTCTCAGCCGAGGCTAGGTGGCCGCTGCTCCCTGTGACCAAGGCCTGGACTCACAGGTTGCCCCCGTCCCAGTCATGCCCACTCACCCCACCCCAGGCTGCTGCACTCCCCCCGCTCCCTGCAGGGTTTGAGTCTGCGGTCGGTACCATGTGGCTCTGCCCTTGGGCCCCTTGTGCCCCCTAAGGCCCTCAGGGAAGTCCAGCCCGACGCTCCTAAAGGAACAGGACTAGCTGACAGGTTCGGGGCTTCTTGCCTCTGTGACCTGTTCTTGCTGGTAGTGAAATACCCCCTTCTTAAAGTGTCCAGCCCCCGCCCTGATCCCGAGACTAGGCTCACACTGGCCATGCTGCTGTCCACACAGAAATTGAAGGGAGGTTCCAGGAGATGCCACCCCCCACCCCAGTTTGTCCATCCTGTCCTCTTTCGGCTTCAAGGCACTACTCTGTCTTAGGACCTAGTTCTAAGGGAGCAAGGGAGTGGGGGTGGGGATCAGGGCTTGATTCGGGGAGACCCCACTGGGCAGCCTGGGTGATCAGAGCAGAACCCAGGGACTTGGACTGCTTTGGACCAGTGGCAGTGCCCGGATACCCAGGTGGTGGGTCTGAGTAGAGTGATGGTTTAGCGGAGAAAACTAGGGAAGGGTTCTTGAAGCTGCTTTTCCTGGCAGGTTCTCTGCGGTCCTGCCTGTGTTATTTGTAGCAGCGTTGGGAAAGTTGGTGGGATTATCAGGGGCTGACCCCTCCCAACTCAATGGACGTGAGTTTGAGCAAGTTCCGGGAGATGGTGAAGGATAGGGAAGCCTGGAGTGCTGCAGTCCATGGGGTCACAAAGACTGGGACACGACTTTGCAAGTGAACAACAGCAAGCCCTCCCCCACAGGACCCACTTGATGCCACCCTTGTTCTCCCATCTTTTGGGACCTGGGCTCAGAGGTCAGGGGCAGATCCAGGCTTTAGACTTCCCATGGCTTTGAGTCCAGAGCAGACCCTCAGACCCAGGTCAAAGCCATTCCCACTGGCAGGCCCAGATGCCAGCCCTCCCCTGGTGCCACAGCAGCAGGAGAGGTGCCTGCGCCAGCTCTCATGCCCTCTGGCCCCATGCCAGGCTGGGGCTTGGTTCTGCATTCCAGATCCAGACTTGGCTTGGCTGTCTTTACAAGGCCTGGGGTCAGGCCCGTGCCAGCTATTGGCCAACCCTCAGGGCTGGGTGCCGTGACCCCATTTCCTGGCCTGTGTGACAGCAGGGGCAGGATGCTCCTGCCTGACGGAGCTGCTCAGGTAGCTCCGCCCAAGGCGAGGAAGACTGGCCTGACCTGTCAGAGAAGCTAGCCCTGCCCTCCGAGACTTCCTGCCCTCGCGCCCCTAGCATCTGAGTCAGTGGGCTGGCCAGCCGGGCCTACGGGACTGGGGTATGGGGGTGGGGTGCCAAGTCAAGCCTCTTAAGGAGATCGGTTTAGAGCACCAGTGAGCCACCGATGCCCTGGTGGAACCGGCAGGCCACTCCCCCATTTCTCGCCATGGCAGCAGCAGGGTGGCAAGAGTCCCTGCCTAGCCCACTTGGTCTCAGACTCTTGTTTTCATTCCTCCTACCCGTCTCTACACTGTGACCTCTGCTCTGCACAAATCTAATCCTGCCTTTCTCGAGAGGTGTCATTTGCTTCTTTGTTGCTCACCTGATGGAGGGAGACTGAACGCCTCTGCCACCCCACCCTGGGCCTCAGACCCTCCCTCACTGCCCAGGCTCGGGCACAGGGGCTCAGAAATGCTGCCAAGGGGGGTGCCCAGCCTCTACAATGCCATCGAGGCCCAGGAGCTGGGTGACTGAGGCGATGGCCCTAGTGCAATCCGGGAGCGCCCAGCTGACTGTGCTGGGTGGGGATGGAGGGATGGAGGGGGTCCTCAGCTCCAGCGCCTCCCCTGCACCTTCCCTGGCCTGTTGTCTAGGCTGTTGGAGTGAGACCAGACAAAACCTACGTGGGGGGCTTGGGGGGGGTCTTCCTGGTGCTGCTGAGCATGGGAGGAGAGCAGGGCTGAGGTGCTGAAGGTGGGGGCAGCTCTCTTGCACCCAGGGCCTGGCACAGTCTTGGGGGGAAGCAGCTGGGCAGATGGAAATAGTGTCAGTCACGTCCGACTCCGTGGCCCCATGGACTGCAGCCCACCAGGCTTGTCTGCCCATGCGATTCTCCAGCCAAGAGTACTGGAGTGGGTTGCCATTTCCTTCCCCCCCAGGGGTCGAACTCAGGTCTCCTGCCTTGCAGATGGAGGACCCCAGGAAAGAAAGGCTGGGAGGCATGGGCCTGTTGGGAGCACAGGGAGAGAGGGTGGGTGGAGGGTCCCCAGACACCAGCGTGGATGCCACTGCACCCCTCCCGGCCACGGTTGAGTTTGGCCTGAGCCCCTGTCTAGGGTTGCAACACTCTCAGCCCTGCTGCTGCCCCTCGGTCATGGGGACTTGGCCGTATTCCCACGACCGGCCGTCTCTCTCCCCCAGGTCTCTGATGCCCCTGCTGGACCCAGACTCGGGGCTCCTGGTCCTGGCGGGAAAGGTGAGAAGAACCCACCCACGTCGGGCCAGACCTGGCCTCAACTGGCAAAGTAGGGAGTGTAGGATGCTCGCCGCCCCCATACAGAGGCAGGGAGCTGGGACACTGCTGCCCGGGCTGCGGGCACACAGTCAGGGTCACAGGCTAGAGTGTGAGCTCCCCGCCGGGGGCGGCACCCCAGCTTGGCTGGGCGCTTAGTAGGCGTCTGCCATGGTGGTGCTGTGACTCGGTCCTCGGGGAGGGATGGGGTGGCCAGAGTGGAGCCGGGCAGCCCAGACCGCCAGCACGGTCAGCACGTGCTTGGGTGGGCTTCGTTGCAGGGAGAGAACCAGCTCTACTGCTACGAGGTGGCCCCCCAGCAGCCAGCACTGAGCCCGGGTGAGCCCTGCCCCGCCCCACGCCCCACGCGTGCCATCGCGCCCTTCCTCCCCTGGCCCGCCCTGACCCTCCTTTGCCCGCTGTGTGCCCGCCAGTGACCCAGTGCCTCCTGGAGAGCGCGCTGCGGGGGGTGGCCCTTGTGCCCCGGCGGGCGCTAGCCGTCATGGGCTGCGAGGTGCTGCGCGTCCTGCAGCTGACCGACACGGCCATCGTTCCTATCAGCTACCACGTACCCCGCAAGGTGAGCGGTCCTGGGGGAGGGGCCGGGAGGGCCTGGGGTGGGGGACCCCGAGCTCACTGGCCCGCCCCTGTCTGCCGCCAGACCGCGGAGTTCCATGAAGACCTGTTCCCAGACACCGCAGGCTGTGTGCCCGCCTCCGACCCCCACGCCTGGTGGGCAGGGAGCGACCAGCAGGTAGGGCCAGGGCCTGGCTGACAGCCCCACTGGCCATGGTTGGCACTCAGCGGCCCGGTGTCCACAACCCCCGCCTCCCTGGGGCCCCACCTCTCCTGCCTCCACCGCGGACCTCTCCCCACAGGTGCAGAGGGTCAGCCTGCACCCAGCCCGCCGGGCCCACCCCAGCTTCACTTCCTGCCTGGCACCCCCTGCAGAGCCCACCCCTGCCGCGGCCCGGTCCGTGGGGACACCTGTGGGCGACTCGGACCCCAGCGTGAGTATCAGCAGGGGGCGGGGGTCTGGGCGGGCCGGAGCATGTGGCCTGCCCAGCGGGTGTCAGAAACTCGAAAAGCAGAAGTGAAGAACCCCAGTGTTTTCAAAATTGTGCAAAACGCCTAGGAAGTGAGACTTTCACACACACAAAAAAGAAATTATAGATTTCTAGCCTCTCTTCAACGATCCTGACCACTCCAGGCCTGCCTTCCCACAAAGTCAGAAGCCGGCAGCTGCCACCCGCTGCCCCGTGTACTAAAGCCCGGTTCACCCCCGTGTTGCCTCCTGCCCCGTCAGTGACTGCGTCTCCAACCCCGCATCCTGCAGTGGGGATTCCCACCTACCCCGGTGTCCCAGGGTGATGACCCTGGACCCTGGCGCGTCCCCCTGGCGGACCACTCACCCACCAGGGGCCGCTGGCTGATCGGGTGCTTCTCCCCCAGGAGGGCTTCTCCTCCCCGCCCAGCTCGCTGACCTCGCCCTCCACGCCCTCCAGCCTGGGGCCCTCACTCACCAGCACCAGCGGCATCGGCACCAGCCCCAGCCAGCGGTCCCTGCAGAGCCTGCTGGGTAAGCGTGACCCCCTAGCACAGGCGCCCTGGGCCACCCCCCACCCCAGCCACCCTCCTCTGCACCCCAGTTCTGACTCCCCTGCTGTACCAGTCACTTTCTTGTGGGGTGAAGGGAGTCTCGATGGCCTGTATGTTCTGAGATCTTGGCAGTTGAGTTGGTCAGACCGGCAGAGGCTGGGGTCCTTTGCCGAGGGGAGCAGGCAGTCCAGATTTAGGGCTTCCCAGGGTGGGCAAGCCAGGGACCCTCACCTCACGTGGTTCCATGTCCCTGCTGCTCGCCGCACCCAGGCCCCAGTTCCAAGTTCCGGCACGCTCAGGGCATTGTCCTGCACCGAGACAGCCACATCACCAACCTCAAGGGGCTCAACCTCACCACGCCTGGCGAGAGTGACGGCTTCTGCGCCAACCAGCTGCGTGTGGCCGTGCCCCTGCTCAGCAGCGGGGGGCAGGTGGCTGTGCTGGAGGTGAGGGCCAGCCCCGCCACGCTGTCCCCATGTCCCCCTGAAGGGTGCTGAAGGTGTCGAGTGCCCACGCCAGCTCACCTTCTTTAAGCTCAAACCATGTGCCAGGCACCCCGCCTAGTACCCCGTGCTGGGGGTGCCACTCTTATCCCCGTCTTACAGATGAGAGTGGTGAGGCACAGAGAAGCTAAGTGACCCGTGGGGTCACACACTGTGTAAGTGTGGAACTGGGAATCAAACCCAGGCCCCCTGAGCCCCAAGCCTGAGCTATTCCCACCGCCCCAGCCGCCCCCCCTCACTTCCCTCGGGCCTCACGGTTGGCACGGGGCTCAGAGCACAAGGTGACTGAGCAGAGAGCTTGGGCATCACCCGGGGGGGGTCATCGGCTGCAGAGGGTGAGGCCCAGGCGTGCCGCTTGCCCTGCAGCCACTGGGACCGGGCTCTCTTGCCTGTTACTGATGGGCCTCGGGGTGGGGGCACCTCCCACAGCTGCGGAAGCCCGGCCGTCTGCCCGACACTGCACTGCCCACTCTGCAGAATGGGGTGGCCGTGACTGATCTGGCCTGGGACCCCTTTGACCCCCACCGCCTTGCTGTGGGTAAGGAGGATGGGCTGGGCTTGAGGGAGGGTCCTGGGGCCCCAGATGGGGTCAAGGGAAGTCTGGGGACCTTGGGCCAGCAGTGACGAGCCTGCGCACCCCACAGCTGGGGAGGACGCCAGGATCCGGCTGTGGCGGGTGCCCCCTGAGGGCCTGCAGGAGGTGCTCACTACACCTGAGGCTGTACTCACAGGTGAGGGGGGCCCGGGTAGGGGCTGGGGGGTGGGCAGAGGCTCTTGGGGGGCTCAGTGTCACCCCACGCCTCAACCCCAGGCCACACGGAGAAGATCTATTCTCTGCGCTTCCACCCGCTGGCGGCCGACGTGCTGGCTTCTTCTTCCTATGATCTCACCGTTCGAATTTGGGACCTCAAGGTCGGAGCCGAGCGACTGAGGCTGCAGGGCCACCAGGATCAGGTAGGACAGTTCTGGGGGGCAGGTGCCCAGCCGTGGGGCGAGAGGCTGCTTCTCACATTCCCACCTGCCCCCAGATCTTTGGCCTGGCCTGGAGCCCCGATGGGCAGCAGCTGGCCACTGTCTGCAAAGACGGGTGCTTGCGGATCTATGAGCCCCGGGGTAGCTCTGAGCCCCTGCAGGTGAGCAGGATGGGCTGGGGGTGGCCCTCAGACCCGGTGGGGGTTCCGGCCGAGCCTCATATGCTGTATCCTAACAGGAAGGCCCAGGGCCCGAGGGGGCCCGTGGAGCTCGCGTTGTGTGGGTTTGTGACGGTCACTATCTCTTGGTGTCAGGCTTTGACAGGTGAGGACTCTGGGATCGCCACTCCCATCCCCAGACCTCAGCATCCACTGCGCCCCATCCCCAAGATATGCATACACCTGTCAGATGTGCAGAAGCTGTCCCCACCCTCACTTATTGGATGGATGGTTGGGTGGACAGATGGATGGTTGGATGGGTGGATGGATAGATGGATGGTGATGGATGGGTGGGTCAGTGAATGGATGGTGGGGTGGATGGATGGGTGAATGGATGGATGGATGAGAGGGAGAGAGATGGGGAGGAATCAACTGGGGGCCCAAAGGAATGAGATCTGTCCCAGGTGCGAGGAGCCCATTCCTGGTGGGGACCAGATGAAGCACACAAAACAGAACCAAGCCTCCTGGAGAGATCCAGGGGATGGGCATTTGGTGCTCTGGAGGGAGGATCGGGGGGCAGGGGGGCCTCCTAAGAGAGGTATCTCTGACCTGGGTCACAAAGGGACTGGTAACCACAGATCCAGAGGAGAGGGCAGTGGACTCTGGGTGGAACGGGCTGGAGCAAGGGCCTTAGAGCAGAATGCTGGGGAAAAAGCCCAGAGATGCTGGAGTCGTCGTGCCTGCCCCAGGCCCCTCCCGCTTTGAGGACCTGCTTCTGTCCCCCTGCAGCCGAAGCGAGCGCCAGCTCCTCCTGTATTCAGCCGAGGCCCTGGCTGGTGGCCCCTCCGCAGTGCTGGGGCTGGACGTGGCTCCCTCGACCCTGCTGCCCAGCTATGACCCGGACACCGGCCTGGTGCTGCTCACGGGCAAGGTGGGCTGGGGCGCACAGGGGGCTTTGGGCAGGTATGGGGGGGAGGCACCTGAAGCTAGCCGCTTCACTGCCGCCAACCCCCTAGGGCGATACCCGCGTGTTCCTGTACGAGCTGCTCCCCGAGTCCCCCTTCTTCCTGGAGTGCAACAGCTTCACATCGCCCGATCCCCACAAGGTAAGCCGGCCCGCGGACTCCGGGTCGGTCCCCAGGTAGGACCTCCGGCTCTCCGCCCTCTAGTGGCCATGTGGGCGAACTGCACAGGCACATAGGACCTGCGGGTCGCCCAGCCGCCTTGGGAACTGGTTGTTAAACTCACCCATCACTGAAAATTAAACTACGTAAGGTTAAGTTTTATGAACCCACAAGTAAGTTGCATTAAAGACCACGGCAATAGATACTTAATTTATCACTTTGCAATTACTTTATTTGACTTCACTGTTATTTGTGCTGTTGAGGCTACTTACATCTGTGGGCCCTTGTCTGCCAGAGATCCATCATGAGCTGTTACGGCACTTCTCTTCCCGTATCTGCATTCCCCCAGTCACATTGCTGGCGTGAAGCTGGCCAGGCGGGCAGTTTTTACACCATGGAACTAGGCAAATGCTACAAACCAGGGCATTTTTCCTCCCAAGAGCTAGTTTTTAAACATCACACCACCGTCCAGGGCTAGGCCTTGCTCCTGGAGGTCCTAAGTGAGGGGTACTGGGGGCCTGGGTGCCAGCGAACTCTGGACTCTAGCGTCAGCCGTGGCTCAGCTGGTAATCAGTCTGCCTGCAGTGTGGGAGACCTGGGTTCAATCCCTGGGTTGGGACGATCCCCTGGAGAACGGAAAGGCTGCCCACTCCAGTATCCTGACCTGGAGAATTCCATAAACTATACAGTCTACGGGGTCACAAATAGTCAAACACGACTGAGCAACTTTCACTTTCTCACACTCCCCTGCCACCCCAGGGATTCATCCTCCTGCCCAAGATAGAATGTGATGTGCGGGAGGTAGAGTTCGCCCGATGCCTGCGACTTCGCCAGACCTCCCTGGAGCCTGTTGCCTTCCGGCTGCCCCGAGTCAGGGTGAGTTGGGGATGAAGCATGCCAACGCCCAGCCCCCCCCACTCCCTGGCCCCTGTCAGGGGCTTTGGGGCCTGGCTGGTCTTATCACCAGGCTGCCCCACCCACTGCTCTGTGGGGCATCTGCACCCTTTTATGCTGCTGACATTCTGAGCCCCATAGAAACCTCAGATTGGGGTCCTGGGTCTCACCATGCCCCCCTCCCAGTGGAGGCCTGTGTGCCCTGGGCCTCTGCTCAGTGCCTCAGAGCAGCCCCTTCCTCCATCGCTGCAGAAAGAGTTCTTCCAGGATGACGTGTTTCCCGACACCGCTGTAAGCTGGGAGCCAGCGCTCAGCGCTGAGGCCTGGCTGGGAGGTGCTAACGGGCAGCCCCGGCTTCTCAGCCTGCAGCCCCCCGGCATGACCCCAGGTAGGATGAGGGCCTAGGCGATGGGGGAGAGGAGGGTGGAGGGGAGCAGGTGGGGGTTGGAGAAAGGGGCAGAAGGTCCAAGTCTTACCCTCCACCCCTGCTGGCACTCAGGAAGCTCTAGCGTTCCTGGGGACGGGTGGCTGTGCTTTGGAGTTGGTGTCTGAGCCCCTAGAGGGTAGGGCCCAGGGTCTGTGTTTCTATCAGAAGCCCCCCGCCCCAAATACGCATGAGCACATGCACATAGCCTGGTGCTGAGGGCAGGCCACGTGAACCAAGGGTTGAGTAGCTGTGAATGCCACCTCTGGACTCTGCTATGGAATCCCCTATGGGCTGGAACCCAGGGGTCGGACCAGGAAGCCTGGTCCCAAGGGGCCTCTCTCCTGCCTGATACTTGTCCCTGGTCCCGCCCCAGTGAGCCAGGCCCCCCGTGAAGCCCCTGCCCGGCGGGCCCCCGCCTCAGTCTACCTGGAGGAGAAGTCAGACCAGCAGAAGAAAGAAGAGGTAGGCGGGGAGAGGGCTGGTGGCAGCGGGGGAAGGGGTCCTGGCTGCACCTGGCGCAGCCTTTCAGCTCTCTAATCTGACCCCGACTGGGCCAGGAGTCAGTGTCACCCATCTGTCAGTTGGGCAGCTTGATGGGGAGGTCTTCCAAAATTCTAAAACTGACCGGCATGGGGGGACGGGACTCAGGAAGCCAGGGAAGGGCAGGGAGAGGCCCTACCCTGGCTTGGCCGGGCTCAACCTAACCAACCCAAGTGCACTTGGGACCTCCGTATGCAGAGACCGCCATTCATTTCCCACCTCTTGTTCCGTCCACCCTGTCCCCAGCTGCTGAGCGCCATGGTGGCGAAGCTGGGGAACCGGGAGGACCCGCTCCCACAGGACTCCTTTGAAGGTGTGGACGAGGACGAGTGGGTGAGTGGACTGGTTGGGGGGCCACCATCCTCTCCCATCCCTCCCCGACTTACACCTGCAACCTGCTCACCCACTCCCGCCTCCCGGACCCTCCCAACTCCCCCCCACTTCACTTCTTGGTTCATCTCCCCAGGACTAGCCTGCCCACCAGCCGCCTCTAGCCTCACCCTCCACTGCCACCTCTGGGAAGTCTGGTGCCCCTGCACACCTCACATCGCTCCCTCAAACTGGAAGCCACCTTCTGGCCCTGGCACACCTCATCCCAGAAGCCCTGGCTTCCTTTGAGTCTTGGGCATTTCCACGGCCTCTGGGCCCTGCTGCAGTCACCATGGATTGTCCGCATCTCTGCTCTTTCTAGGACTGGGCGCTTCTCCTCACTGCCTGCTAGCATGCGGAGCCAGGGCTTGGGGGTGGGGTGGGGTGAGGGCTCAGGGGCACGTCCCTGGGTAGGCGCTGGGCTTCTTGTCCCCCCTACTCTGACCTGGGCTGGTCCCAGCTTGGGCTGGCTTCGCTCAGCACCTTCAGTTATCACATGCCGTCCCATCTTGCCTGCTGCCCCAGTTCCAGTCAAGGGTCTAGGGGGCTGGGCCCCCAACCTGGCCATTTGGAGCAGCTCCAGCCTCAGGGGCCTGGAACCAGTTGCCCTGCTCCCCAAGCTTGAAGCCAAGAAAAATGGGTGTCACAGAGCTAATAGCCCATTTAAGGGCGTATGAGCCCCGCAGGGACTGGCCTGCACGTGTCCTGGATGTTTTCAACAATTAAACTTTTCTAAGCTGGCCACCATGGTGCCGCTGTGGTCTCTGGGCTGGCTGGAAGGGGAGGGGGACAGCAGTAAGGGTGACGGTGGTCTGGCCCTGGGCTCCGCCTGATCCCAGGCCTCACTCTGCTCCTGCTGGGAATTCATTCATTCATCCGACACATGAGTAACTGGCCGGGTTCTCTCTGGATGGCAGCTCCGGTAATGAACGGGAGAGACAAGGCTTCTCAAGGCACTTGGCACAGTTTTAGTAGGCAAAGGGGAGCCGGACTCTGCTCAAGTTTGCAGATAGACAGTGTGCAGAGAACTGTGAAGTAAACTTCATGAAAGGGAGTCCCCGGGATGCTGGGGGAGACTGTAGTCAGGGTTTGAGAAGTGACGAAGTTAAGAGATAAGACCTAAGAGTCACAAAGCCATGGAGAGAGCCCTGAGAAGAACGTTTCAGATGAAAGGAAGGGCGCTGAGGAAGACTGCGTTTGGAGACTCAGAGGAAAGGAAAGAAGGGTGGCGGTCCAGAACACTGTAGGAGGCAGCCGGAGGTTAGGAATCCATCTGCCAATGCATGGGACATGGGTTCGATCCCTGGTCTGAGAAGATTCCATGTGCCGTGGAGCAGCTAAGCCCATGCACCACAACTGCTGAGCCCACGCTCCAGAGCCCGTGCTCTGCAGCAGGAGAGTAGCATCGCTCCCCCGAGCTAGAGAAAACCTGCGTGCAGCAAGAAAGACCCAGTACAGTTGAAAATAAAGCAAATAAGATTTTTTTTTTTAAAGCCATTCTTAAAAAAAAAGCCATTCTTCCAGGTGCTGATGCCCAAGAATAGAGAAAAGGAGAAAAGAGGTCTTGCCCACCAGGAATCCACATTCTAGTGGGAGGGAACAGATAAATGGTATGATTTGATAGAATGTGATAAGAGTTTCAGAAAAAAATATACATATAGGGATCAAGAATGGAGGTTTAAACCAGACACGTGCATGCGTCAACCCTTTGTGACCCTATAGACTAGCCCGCCAGGTTCCTCTGTCCATGGGATTCTCCAGGTAAGAATGCTGGAGCAGGTTACCATTTCCTTCTCCAGAGGATCTTCCCAGCCCAGCGATCAAACCCACCTTGCTTACATCTCCTGCATTGGCAGGTGGGTCCTTTACCACTAGCGCCACCTGGCAAAACCATATAGTATGATTCCATTTTTGTGGAATACCAATAGAAAGAGGAGGCAGTGAGTGGTCACCAGGGACTAGGGGAGGGGGAAATGGATAATGACTGCTCATGAGTGTGGAGTTTTAAGCAGGGAATGAAAATGTTCTGGAACTAGCGGAAATAGTTGCATGACTCTTGAGTATGTGAAAAAGCACTGAATTGTGAATTTCCAAGGGGTGACTTGTATGGGGTGTGATTATCTTCCAATAAAGCTGGTAGTATTAGAAAAGCAAAGAGGAACTTTCCTGACAGTCCAGTGGTTAGGACCCCACGGTTTCACTCCCAAGGCTATGGGTTCAATCCCCAGTGGGAAACTAAGAGCTCCTGGGTGGTGTGGTGCAACCAGAAATTTAGAAAAGCAAAGGAATGGAGTACAAGTTGCAGCCCTGGTAGGGGGTCAAGGTGGCCTCACTGAGAAGCTGACTTTGGAACAAAGACTTGGAGGAGTGAGAAGAGCCCTCCTCCCCAGACAGAAGGAACCTGGAATGAAACCGGTTTTTCTTTTTTAACGACTATTTTTTAAAATAATTTGTTAATTAATTTATTTGGCTGTGTCGGGTCTTAGTTGCTGCACGTGGGATCTTTGTTGTCATGAGGGCTCAGCAGTTGTTGCCTGGGCCTAGTTGCCCCTGTGGCATGTGGGGTCTTAGGTCCGGTACTGGGGATCGAACCCCTGTCCACTTCGCTGCAAGGTGGATTCTTAACCATTGGACCACCAGAGATGTTCCCGAAGCCTTTTTTTAAAGTTTTCTTGTGTTCTTAAATATTGGTGAGAATTTAGCATCTTACT
Organism: Muntiacus reevesi; assembly: GCF_963930625.1. Lineage (NCBI taxonomy): Eukaryota > Metazoa > Chordata > Mammalia > Artiodactyla > Cervidae > Muntiacus > Muntiacus reevesi. The sequence continues at coordinate 182,826,987 of NC_089250.1, read as the reverse complement.
CCTTATTACGTTTGTGAAATGTATGGTTATTTCATGTCTTTAAGTCCCAAATATTTTGGCAAAATGAAGGGAAGAAGTAGCTCCCCGCCCCGGATAGAACAGGTGTTATTCTTTGCTCTTAGCACACCAGGGTAGTCACGGGCGGGGTCTACGTTGTCCTAAGCCTCCGGAGGTTCCCCAGCGCGGGAGGCGGACGCAGACCCCGCCCTTTGGAGCAACGCGCATGCCCGGCGCATGCGCTCTTCGCAGACTCCCTTAACCTTTGACCCGCCGGCCGCCCTTGAGCCGGGGCCGCGGGGCCAGGAAGTCAGACCCCCGGACCCGCGAAGCTGAGTCGCCGCCATGGTGAGACCCCCCGAGGGGAGGAAAGGCCGGGAGCGGGGCCGGGCCGAGCAGCTCCGGTCTGGCTGCGGGCGCCCCTCGCCCCACTGTGTGCCCGGCAAGAAGCCGAGACTAGGCGGGGGTCGCCGCCGGGCGTTCTGCGACGGGCACTGGCGACCTCGGGGCCCAGGGAGAGCCTTCTGGCTGGAGGGCGGGGCGGGCCGGGGAATACCGAGCAGATGCGGTCGCCGCGTGCGCCAGCCATGTGCAGGGGGTCCTTGCTCGATCCCCGAGCTAGTTGATGGTGTCGCCCCATCATCGTTCCCATTTGAAAGCTGGTTAATCGGGCTCCGGGACTTTTCACGAGCAAGTGGCAGAAGTGGGACTTGACCCTGCGACACCGATAATTGAGCGTATCTGGGGTACCGTAGGCATCCCGAGCCAGCCCACAGACGTGGGCCACCCTGGCTGAGTCAGGCCATCTGGGGACCTTTACCAGTGCAGAGTCCTGAGGTCTATCCCCTGATAGAGGATTGTTCCCCAAGTTACTGAGGCACTGGGTTTGAGGAACCACTTCTTAACTGATCGTGATAACGTGAGTGCTTTCAAGTGCCAGGCCCCGAGCTGACGCTTAGGTAGATTCACATTTAATGCTTAAGCAGATGCTCTCATTTTCCCCATCTTACAGGTAAACAACCTGGAGCTTAAAGAGTCTGACTTCTCCAGAGTCTCTCATCGTGGTTTTAACTGAGACTACACACGTAGGGGCACATTGTTCTTACCTTGTAATAGTCACTGTCTTTTCCTGAGGACCACTCCCAGCTGGGTCCCTCACAGATGTTCCTGCGTTTGACTCAGTCAGCCTTGAGGGACCGAGTAAAATGTGGCCCCCGAGGAGTTTGTACCTTAAAGGAGAAAGCCAACGAATTCATAAAATAGGACAATATATTAATGGGAAAAGAAAGATAGTGCAGATGGGTTGGTAGAAATGGAGAGAGCCTGGGAAGGTTTCACTCCAGGAAATGGAGGTGATGTGAGCTTTGTTTTTATTTTTGGTGGTGGCATGTGGGATCTTAGTTCCCTGACCAAGGATCGAACCTGTAACCCCCTGCATTGGATACGTGGTGTCTTAACCACTGGACAGCCAGCTGTGTCCAAGCTAAATCTTGAAGGATGTTGGGGTTTGACAATATTGGCATAGAAAGGAGGGTATTCAGTGGGTTAGTAGGTATGGCGTTTGTTGGGGGTGAGATAATGAAAATGCTGTGTGCAGCTCATTGAAAATCCTAAAAAGTGCTGAATTGTGCACTTGAGAAGAGTGCCCCGAGGTGTATGAATTCAGAGCTACAGAGACTTTGGGGTAAAGAAGTAGGGGAACTGATCTTGGAGTCAGGGAGTAAAGGGTGTGGCTGTAGTGCGTGGGGTGGAGAGTGGTGAGGGAACATAAAACCAGAAAAGTCCTCTGTAACCAGACTGGGGGTGGACTGTATTGGCTGCAGCAGCAGCAGAAGTGGGGAGTTGCGTGTGTGTGTGTCTGTTGTGGGAAAGCCGGAGCCCTCCTTCAGCAGAAGGAGTGGGAGGCATTGGGAAGCCCTGTCAAGTGTCGCATTCATTCAGATATGTATTGGGCACCCACTGGTGCCCACCACAGCCCAGACCCTGGATGTGTCCTGGCAGATGTGATGGTCCTGGCCCTGAGCTCCTCCTGCCTGGTTGTGATGCCCGCAACTGTTTGCAGGCGCCCTGGGCAAAGAGAGCCTCCTTTCTATCCCACTGTGTCCTTGATAAGAAGGTGGGTCCATGCTGGCTCGGCTCCCCAGCCCAAGGAGCTGTGCCGTGAAGGGAGCTTTGCACATCAGTCTGTCCGGAGCCGGGCTCCCTTCTTGGTGCACTTGACATGGGACAAAGCGCGTCCCCAAGCGCCCCCCAGCCCCCACGCCGCCTGCGGGCCTTCGCCAGCTGCAGGGCTCCGGTCCCCAGACGGGGCAGCGCGGGCGTGTGGTGGTGCACGCTCTCAAGTGTGGCAGCAGGAGGGGAGGTCCAAGGCCTGACGGGAGCTCCCAGCCAAGGGAATCCTTGGAACCACTGGCAGGCCTGTCGGCCTCTCTGTCCCTCAGGCAGGACCAGCTGTCCACCTCAGAGCCTCCTGTCCCACATGAGAGAGGCTTCAGGCAAGCTGGGCTGGGGAGGAAGCCAGGTGAGACCCTCCCACCGGAAGCGCATCCTTGTTGGCCTTTTCACCTCAGCCCCTGCAGCCCTGCCCTCCCTCTGACCACTGGCGAGTCTTCAGAGAGCTTTGCCTTTTGGTGTGAAATACGGGGCTTGTGAAATCCAAACTCACTTATCATTTGGCCCGGAACCACACCCACCTCGCCCAGCAAAGGAGAGGTGGCCCAGCAAGGCCAGTTCCAGAGTCTGGGTTCCGCTGGAATCTGACAAGCCTGTCTTTGGCCTCTGAGTTGGGTCCTGATCCTTGTCATGTTGTTCAGTCGCCCTCCCCGCCGACTCTGCGTGAAGTGGGCAGCCTGGGGACAGCACAGCTGGGGGCACGGGCTGTGGGTTTTCTGCCCGTCTTCCTCCCAGCCGTGTGTCCTCAGGTTGGTCACTAAACCCCTCTGTGCTTCGGTGTCTTGCACTGTCGGGATCAGACAGCACAATAGGTAGAGTGTGTCCGTCAAAACGCTCGGCACCCTGGCTAAGTTCTTGCTGGACACACTTGGAGGCACCACGTGATCCGTGGTGACCCGCAGCGAGCACTCGCCAGTGTCCTCCATGCGCCCACGTGTGTGCCGTCTCACACACACGTGCTGTCTGTCTGGTATCCCTGGTCACAGTAAGGTCTGCATGTTTCCCGTCTCAGCCACCTCCCTCGTCTTGCCCCTTACTGTTTCACAAGTCCGCCAGGCTCTTGGCTGCTCCCAGGCGTCCCCTGCACTCCCCTAGTGTGGGTTCCCCCTGGTCCCTCTGCCTGGAAAGCCCCCGTGTTACCATCGTGATCCTTCCTGCCCAGGAGAAGTGCCCTCACCCCTCAGAGTCCCCACGTCCTTCCTGAGGGCTCCCTCCCTCCGTTGACTGTGCACACCTCTGGTCCTGCTTGATGCCCCACTCGCCTCCGTGGGACACTGGACCACGTGGTCTCGGAGTGGAAGCCCTCCACTCTGCACGACAGTGGGGATTCCCGCAGGGCTGGGTCCTGTGTGTCTGACGCCCTGGCGCTGACTCTCAGGTGGGGTTTGAGTGAAGCAGTGAGCCGGTGGAGGAACGGAGGCAGGGCCTGCTCTCCTTCTCCACTTGGTCCCTGCTGTGTTTGTCCACATGCCCACCTCATGGGCTCTCCTTCTTGAGGGCGGAGGGCATTTTGCTCTCTTGTTGTATTGGATGGAATGGACTTGAATAATGTGGGGAGAATCAGAATGGCCCTGCATCTCACCACCAGCAAGTGAAGGCTGGACCCGCCAAGCTCAGATGCAGCGGCCGAGCTGGCAGCGAGTCCGGGACTGACCCCAAGTTCTGGCTCCCTGGCCACGTTGTCTTGGCTCCTGTCTGCCTTGTCCGAAGGCTGAGGGAGAGGCCTGTCTCCCTCTGGGGGACTCTTTCGGGTCCCTGTCCCCCAAAACTAGAGACTGCTATCCTGTGAGCCTCCGATGCCTCCCAGAGCAGAAGCTTATATCAGGTGCTGGGAGGAAGTGGCCTGTGGCTGCCGCTCTAGGGTCCCTCACCTCTGCTCTCCAGCAGCCTTGGCACTCACCCAGCACCTCCAGGACTCATCTTGGGGGCCCTGAGAACGCAGTCTGCTGACAGGTGCCTCCTTTGCCTACAGGCCAAGTACCTGGCCCAGATCATTGTGATGGGCGCGCAGGTGGTGGGCAGGGCCTTTGCCCGGGCCCTGCGGCAGGAGTTTGCAGGTAAACTTGGGTTCCTGTCTCCCTGGGCTGGGAGATGCTGCTTGGGTCTGATTTTCCCTGTAGCTGTGGGCCCCTCCCTCACTCTGGGCCACCTGTGAATGCAGGGACCCTCTGTGGGCTGTATTCTGGCAGCTTGGGTAGCCTGGGACATTTACTGTTGGGGGCAGTGCTTGACCTTGGGACATTGCCAGAGAAGGGAGACCTGATGGACACAAGCATCCAGCCAGGAGTGGGCACGCTGGCCCTCCTGCCTGCCTGTTTTTGCAAATAAAGTTTTATTGAACAGTCAGCCACAGTCCAGTAATTGCAGCACAGACTAATTGACCTGCAGAATCTAAAATATATTCTCTGACCCTTTAAGCAAAAGGGTACTGGCTCCTGAATCGAGAGGTCACCCGAGACGGCCTACTTCAGTGGCCTTGGTGACCACAGGGCTGCCGGGTCTCAGCTGTGCTGCCACCCCTGCCTGCAGCCTCACTCTGCTCCCCTAGCAGCCTAAGCTCCCCGACTTGCTGCATGCCCAGAGTGAGAGGGTGGGAAAGATGAGGAACAGGGTCATCTCCTGGTCTAGGCTGGAGACCTGACGCCAGGTTTGACAAGCCCCTGCTCCGTCCTCCAGTGGGGAAAACCTGTCCTCATTTGCCTACCCCACCCCCACCCCCAAAAATGCACTCCTGGAGAAGAGATGCCCCCCAGCCCTGCCCGTCTCTTCCCGCACCCCCTGACAGCGATGAGCTGCTCCCGGGGAAGGCCCTGGGCCGCTGGGAGCCAGGTGCTCACCTGCCTATCCACACAGCCAGCCGAGCAGCGGCAGACGCCCGGGGACGCGCAGGACACCAGTCTGCAGCCGCCTCCAACCTCTCGGGCCTCAGCCTCCAGGAAGCACAGCAGATTCTCAATGTCTCCAAGCTGAGCCCCGAGGAGATCCAGAAGGTGAGGCCCCCCGGCCGACTCGGAGATAAGCCGACCACAGTGGGGAGAGGGTGGCAGGCTGCCAGCTGGTGGGGGAGGGAAGGGGGCAGGAGTGGGGCCCTGGCTGCGGCCGGCTGGGATTCAAGGCCAGCGTTGTTTGTCACTGTGCGGGCCACAGAGGCGGAGGCATGGCCCGGTCTCACGGGCGCCTGTCCGCTTCTCCGCCCCTTAGCGGCTCCCAGCATTGCAGCGCGCTGAGGGGCGAGCCCTTTCGCTTTCCTTCTTTGTCATCTCCTAGCTTCCCCCGCTTCTGTAACCAGGGACTCACCGTCTCCCCTCCTCTGCAGAACTACGAACACCTATTCAAGGTGAACGATAAATCCGTGGGTGGCTCCTTCTATCTGCAGTCAAAGGTGAGCACAGGGGGAGGGCAGACCGGGGCCTCATCTCATCGGGTGTCCCTCACTTCTTTGCAGTTCAGAGCCTGGCAGGAGAAGGGTGGCCGGGGCTCGGGGGCCCCCTGAACTCCCAGTCCCTTGGGGCTGCCAGTGGGGCTGTGTTGACCTGGGCCCTGTGTCACCCTGGACGGTGGCCCCCCAGCAGCCATGGCCTCGACTGCTAGCTGGCGGGGTGCTGGAACCAGCTCCCTGACCTGCCCACGGTCCTCCAGGAAGCCAGAGCAGGACCTGGGGAGGCAGGGGGCACCCAGCCTAACTGTTCGTGACCCCCTCCCCAGGTGGTCCGAGCGAAGGAGCGTCTTGAGGAGGAACTCAGAATCCAGGCCCAGGAGGACAGGGAGAGACAGCAGCCGCCCAAAACGTGACTACTTGTCTCCGCCCGCCCGCCCGCCCACCCACCTCTAATTTATAGCTCAGTAATAAATGTCTTTTCCTCATTTCTTGAGTATGCATGTCCAGATTCCAGAGGCAGGCCGCTCTTCCTGCCAGCTGTGGGGCTGGCAGGGGAGGCGGCGGTGTCCGCCCGCCCACGGTCTGGCCTCTGACACCCAGCGGGGCCGGGGCAGGCGAGGATTGCTGGTCACGTACCGGACGAGGGGCCACTCCCATGCCACCCTCAGGTCGGCCCCGCCCGCCCTGCAGTGAACGGGCCCCGGCTTTGCCACAGGCCTCCCTTTCCTGAACTGGGTTGGGTGGTAGCCCCTCAGTAATCTGGGGGGGTCAGCGCCGGGGTGCAGCCGAGGAAGAAGAGCCTTTGCCAGCCTGACGGCCCCAAGGAGGCCAGGGAGCCGGGCTCCTCCTAGAGCCAGGGTGCTCATAGTGGGTGCGGCTGAACCCATGACATGTGGTCCAGACCCTGCCATCTCGGCACCACACATCCCATCCTGTCGAGCTCCCAGCAGCAGATGGCGAGCCTGTGGCGCCCACAAGGTTGGGAGGAAGCCCCAGAACAGGGCCTCGGCCTGGGCGGGGGACCCCAGAGCCAGGCAGGAGGTGGTCTTCCCAGCATAGCTCAGCTCCTGACACATCTAAGACAAAGCATGTTTGTAACTCACTTTTATTCCGTTTCTTTATAAACTTCCTCTCACATGGAGGAATATATTGTTATAGTCATTAGCTTATCTCTCTTTTCTTTTTTTAAACTCTATGCTAACAGCAATGGAGCCAAGAGGAGGAAAAACAAGCTACGATAGAAAGGCACTTAGAACCTGTTAGAATACTGATATCCTGGAATGTGCAACAACAGACGGACAACAACGACACGCACACCGGCCCCCTCGGGCCTGGTCTATCACCGAGTCACATGCTGAGCTAATGTCGCCTTCCTATGCCCTGCTCCTCTGCTCCTGGGGCTTGAGTCCAACCCCTCGCCCCAAAGGGGACTTAAGGCCTGGGGCCCTTGTGGGGGTGGGGGGCCTGGGTCTGGGGTGGGGGTGCTAGGGAAGGAGACCAGCTCCCTCCTGCTCTGCTTGCGGCCCCTTCAAGGGGCAGAGCCAGCACTGCGGGCCCGTCAGCGGGCCAGGTCAGGGTGACCCCTCTGGGATAGAAGGGCGGTCCAGGAAAGGGCGGGTGAGCAGAGAAGCAGCAGGGAGACCCCGGGACTGCATGGGGGCCAATGGTCCCCCTGCAGCCCCGCAGCTCCCCCATCCTGCAGCTGGGACATGGAGGGTGTGGCCCAGGGCAGGGCCAAGGCCAGGACCTCCCAGACTGAAACTGGGCCCCCACAGGAGAGAGCACGAGGGCCCAGGGCGGGGCACGAGACGAGCTGCTGCCCCGTCAGGGCCTGGTGGGGAGAGCCTGGCTGCTGGGCTGGGGCAGCATTGTGGGCTCCAGGGGCATGTGGAGCCCCTGCACCCTGGGCTCCCCTGGTTCCCAGAGTGGGGACACGGAGGGCAGGGGCTCAGTTCAGAGAAGCCAAAGGAAGCAGGCCACACGGCCAGCTCTCCCCTCTGGCTTCCTCTGCCTCCACGGCCTCCGTGGCTGCCTCGCTGCCCCTCATCCCTTGTCGAGCCCAGGTCCTTCCATCCGTCCGTCCATGGCCACTGGGACTCTCCCGTGCCTGGCACTGGCCTGGAGCCCCCTCCCCTGCGCCGGCTCTGCCTTGGCGCCCCCAGAACAGAAGCCATGTCTCGACCCGGGGTTGTCCCTAGCCAGCCTCCCCGCTCTAACTGCCCTGCAGGCCTCCACCGTCCCCGGGGCAGGGTCCCAGGCCAGTCCCAGCCCCGCCTGTTCCCTGAGCTGGGCACCTCTCCCGACTCAGGGCTCCCTGAAAGCAGAGGGATGCGGAGGCAGACAAGCAGCCAGCCAGCTCAGAGCAGGGACCCCCACCTCAGGCAGTGTGCTGGCCACCACAGACGGCAGGCAGTGGGGGGCAGCTGGTCAAGCGGGCCTCCCTCCCTCAGCTGGGAGGCACCTTGTCATGGGGGGAGGTGGCTTCTTGCTGTGGCTTAGCCGCGGCCTGCGTCTGTCTTGCTCTCCCTCTGGAGGGTGGACCAGAGGGAGAGGGGTCGGGAGCCTCCAGAGCAGGGGCCCAGTGAGTAAGCAGGATGAGGTGCGGCCTCGATCCCAGGGGGCTCCTCCCAGCTCACCACTGAAGGCGGTGGGAGGGAGCCTGGGGCCAGCCGGGAGGGCCGACACCACCCCCAGCCCCACCCCCACTGCTGGGTCAGGGCTGGCAAGTGGGCAAGGGAGAGAGGGTGACCTGCCCAGCTGGCCATGGGATGAGGGAGACAACCAGAGTGGGTTGGGGGAGGGCAGGCGTGGGCCGGAGATGAGCCAGGTCTCAGCTCCCAGGAGCAGGGCTCTCCGCCGGCCAGCAGACCTGGTTCCCCCACCTCAGGAGCCTGGGTGCCCACAATGCCCTACTAGCACCATCCTTGCTGCCCAGGGGTGCCCCCAGGGCAGGAGGACATTATTGCTATTTCGCAGAAGAGTTTCCGTTCGTCGTCGGGGGCAGGCAGGCAGGGCTGGGAGCCACCGGCTGGGCTGCAGGTGGTCCGCGTCCACTGAGCGGGTTCAGTTCACCACGGCCGGTTTGAGCAGCACGGAGCCCGGCGGGATGACCACCCAGCCGGGGGCGAGCGCCTCTGGGCTGCTGGCGGCTGAGTTGACGCCCGTGGACAGGTCCAGCACAGTGCCGGGCAGCAGGGGCAGGCCGTCGGGGCTGGGCCGGGAGCGGCCGCCCTCAGTCCTCTCCAGGGGGGTCTTGCGGCCCTCTGAGCCCAGGGCCCTGGCCTGCACGGCCCCACGCCCCTTCTCCCCCTCGGCCTTGCCGCCAGCGGAGCCAGCGAGGAGGGAGACCACGGGCAGGCCCAGTCCGCCGGCCCCAAAGGGTGAGGGCAGCAGCGGGTTCTTGGCCAGGTTAAGAGGCAGGACGGGACCAGGCAGCCCAGGGCCCATGCCTCCCGCACCCCCGGCGCCCCCGCCGTTGCCACAGGCCAGGGCACTGAGGTCGAGGGGGCCGGGGGCCAGGGGCAGGGGCAGGCCGGGCAAGCCGGGGCCGCCGAAGAGGGCAGCGGGGTTGGGGATGATTATCTGCGCCCCGCTGACGTAGGGGCTGCCGTCGGGAGCGGGCAGCGGGGGCTTGGGGGGCGGGCGGAGCTGCAGGAGCTCGTGCTGCTCGTGGGACACAAAGTGGCCGTGGGCCTTGATGTGCTTGCGCAGCGAGCTGGGGTCCGTGTAGCGCTTGTGGCAGCCGGGCATCTTGCAGTAGTAGGGCTTGTCCACGTAGTGGGTGCGGGTGTGCTTGAAGCGGTCGCTGGAGTTGGAGTAGCGCTTGTTGCAGCCCTCGTAGGGGCACACGTAGGGCTTCTCGCCTGCGGGCCGGGGCGGGGCGGGGCCTGCGTCAGGGGCTTCCGGCGCCCAGGCCAGCCCCGCCCACCCACTCCGCCGCCAGCCGAGAACGCCCGAGAACGCAGGCCCCAGCCCCTACAGAAGCTCTGACTCCGGCGCCTGGCTGGATGTACCCTCGGCCTTGGGCCTATGCTTCAGGCTGTGATGACAGCGACCCCTTTCGCAGGTAATGACATACAGACCCTGCTGGTGCCTGGCTCACAGTGAGCGCACAGGGGTGCCCTTTACCCTGACTCGGCAGTGGCCCCAGGTTTACACCAGGGCTTCCCTCGTGGCTCAGACAGAAAAGAATGCGTCTGCAATGCAGGAGACCGCGGGTTCAATCCCTGGGTCAGGAAGACCCCCCCAGAGAAGGGAATGGGAACCTACTCCAGTATTCTTGCCTGGAGAATCCCATGGACAGAAGAGCCTGGTGGGCTACAGTCCCACAGTCCCCATGGCGGGGGTCCCAGAGTTGGACACGACTGAGCGACTTAACACTTTCACTTCACTTTCACCAGTGGCTCCAGGTTTAGTAAAGGGCTGTCCCCGCGGACCAGGGCTGGCCAGAACCCCACAAGGCTGTGAGCTTTTGAAAGTGCCTCGAGTATAAAATATACACCAGAGGGACTTCCCTGGTGGTCTAGTGGTTAAGAACCAACCTTGCAACACAGAGGACATGGGTTCAATCCCTGGTCGGGGAACTAAGATTCCCACATGCCTCAGGGCAACTAAGCCTGCATGCCACGACTACAGAGTCCATGCGCCGGCAACGAACAATCTCTCACGATGTAACCAAGACCCATGGCAGTCAAATAAATAAATAAAATACACCCCGGAGTCTGCAGACTTTGTAGGAAACGAAGAATTTCAGTGTCCCATTGATGTTTTAATATTAAAATGATTGCATTTTGAATATACTGGGCTCAAGAAAATGTATCATCATATTAATAATTCATCTCACCGTGTATTTCTTTGTACTTTTTTTTCTTGCGATGTGGGTGATTTGGAAATTTAAAATTAGGTGTGTGGCTCTGCTGGCCAGTGCTGGCCCTACTGTGCATGCCGGGGTCCATGAGGGGCGAGAGGACACGCCGCAGTCAGAGGGGGCACGAGTCGACAGCCACATGAACACAGTGCGGAGTGTGACGCAGGAAGACGTGTCTGTGCCCCAAGAGCATGTGGCAAGTCTCCCCCCAACAGGACAGGTGCCCCCACCCCCAGCAAGTGGTGCTCGGGAAGGGATGGCCACAGAGTGGGGTGCGCGCCCATCCCCTGGCTGCAGGGGGGCCCTCACCTGTGTGTGACCGGTTGTGGATCTTCAGGTTCTCCAGGCGGGAGAAGCTCTTGCTGCAGGTGGGGCAACGGTGCGGCTTCTCGTTGGTATGCGTGCGAATGTGGATAAGCATCTTGTACCTGCTCCGGGGGGTGGGGCAGGGGGGAAGGGGGGTGGGGAGCACGGCTCAGCTGCTGGACACTTGGGCCCCCCTTCCCGCCCCCTCGCCCCCCCTCACCTGGCATTGAAGCCGCGGCCGTGGCGGGCGCAGCCCTCCCAGTGGCAGCAGTAGCCTGCGTCCTTCTCGGGCTTCACATGGTAGTCGTTGACGTGGTCTACCAGGTCTTGGAGGAGCTCGAAGGGCTGGTTACACTGCGAGGGCCAGGAGTGTGCTGAGCCCGCGAGGGGGCCGCCCGCCCTGGACCCTGCCCCGCCCAGCTCCACCTGGCTCCCCGCTCACCTTGGCCCAGCGACACACCAGCTGCTTGGGCAGGGGCAGCTCTGGCGAGAGGCACTTGTCCTTGGGGGGGGTGAGGAAGGAGGAAGCAGGCAGATGCAGGGCCCCCCCAGAGCCCAGCGGCAGGAAGAACTGGAAGGAGCTAGGGACACCGTCCAGGTAGCGCAGCGGCTGGAGGTCCTGGGGGAGGTGGGGGGCAGAGCGGGGTCAGCAGCTGCCCGCCGGCCCGCTGGCCCAGATCCCTGCCCGCCTGGCCCATCTCCTTCTGTCTGGGGGCTGAGCAATGCCCCACACGGGACAGGTCCCAGCCCCAGCCTCTGGTGCCTGTGCATAGGACCTCTGTGGAAAGAGTCTATGCAGACGTAAGTTTAGAGAAGGTCAGGCTGGCTGGGGATCCTAAACCCAGTGACCAGTGTCTCCACAAGAGAAAGAGGGAGATTTGGAAACACACACAGAGGGGAGGAGGCCATGTGATGACAGAGGCAGAGAGAAGAGAGACAAGTGACACGGCCACAAGGCAAGGAGCGCCTGGAGCCGCCAGAAGCCAGAGGCGGCCTGGGAAGAGCCCTCTAGAGCCTTAGGAGGGCGCAGAGTCCCATCAGCACTGTGATTCTGGACTTCAGCTTCCAGAATAATACACTGCTGCCATTTTAAACCACGAAGTTTGTGGTCCTTTGTAACAGTGGCCCCAGGAGGTAAGTGCACCGTCTCGAGAACGCGTGGCTCCCCCTTACCGGACCGGTGGGCGCGGTGGGCAGGTCCCCATTGCCCTGGCGCTCGGGGGACAGCGAGCTGCTGCCGTTGGGGGAGTCCAGCCCAGATGGCGGTGACAAGCTGAGGTCCACCAGGGGAGCTGCTGAAAAGCGTCCCTCCACCTTCTCGGGGAACTTGGGGTTCAGCAGGAAGCCTAGGGCAAAGGCAGGATTTGGGGGTACTGGAGCCAGGAGTCCCGGCAGGCCAGGCCCTCCTGCCCATGACTCCTCCACTGTGACTTGGAGCAGACGCTAGCCATGGCGCCCCCATCCCCGGCCACGCCGGAACTCAGGAATCGGAGACTCCACAGCCAACAGGCATGACGTTCTCCAAAGTGGAAGCCTGGCCATCAGTTAAGACAGGAAGTACTCATTTTCAGATGGGGGTGGGCTGGCACACAGGGTAAATAACTGAATAGGAACTTGAATTCAGGGCCCCTGGCTCCCGTCACAATGTCAGGTAAGAACTTGACTCACTTTCCCCCCGGTCCCTTTCTGCCTCAGTGTCCCCTTCTGTAACATGAAAGGTTTGGGCTGCGTGGCCCAGCTCAGATACGGTAGATCTGGTTTTCAGGGTCCACATTCAGAAATGGAGCGGAAGACCTGAGCCTCAAGTAACCCCCCCCACCCAGAGAAGCACCTGCTGGGCTTGGTCCCCTGTCTGCCTGGCTGGCTGACCACACTGCCTCAGAGCCCAGACGCGGGGCCACAAGGCCTTCTGTTACTACCTGTGCATCCCCTGCTGCCCCTTAAAGCTCGCCCATATCCAGCCAGAGGCCTCAGTCTGAATACTAGCTCTGCTGAGCCAGCTTCGGGAGCTGGGCTGGTCAGTCCCCTCCTCCTATGGACAGTGTCTCCTGCAGAGATGAACTGCTGAGAGGGTGGGCAGACAGTTGTCGGGGGGGCACCCTAAGTGAGGCTGTGAGGGGCTGTGACAGTGTCCAGGTGGGCCCATCGGGGGACGTTTTTTCCTATCACCAGGGCTCCGAGATCGCTGCTCTGCCCGGGCGTGCAGTACCTGAAGGCGGGGAGCCCGGGGACCCGGGCGTGGGGCTGTCGTCCGCCAGACCGAGCTCCCTGTGCAGGGCTCGGTGCCGGGCTGCGCTCAACGTCCTCTCCCGCTTCTCTCTCGCCGCCCGGAGCTTGGTGATGCTCAGCTTCAGGTCGAGCGGCTCGTCCAAGGAGTGCATGGTGGTGGGGGCTGCGGGGTGGGGGTGGCAGCAGGCAGCAAGGGGCTCCGGAACTGGTATTCAGGCAGGAACCTGAGGGCAAGCAGGAGCTGTGCTGTGACACTGGGACCCCAGACTCGTCCCCGGGCTGCGACCACTAAAGCCCACAGGAGCAGAGAGGCAGTGGGCATGGGGCAGTGTGAAGGCTGTCTCCCAGGCACAGAGACCCTCTCGGTGGCCCCGGACAGCAGGTATATCAGAGAGCGCCAACCACCGACCCGGATCTAACACGTTCACTTCCCGCGAGACTTTCTGGGAAGCAAAGCTCACAGGGTCCAAGCCTGCCATGAACTTTGAAGCTTTAGCGACAGCTTCAAGCTGCAGAGCTAGGCAGTCGCACAGCTTTCAGACTCAAGGCCAGATCTTCTCCCTGGAACTGGCTGGGCAAGTCCCAAAGGTCATTTCTGACTGGGTGGGAGGTCATGCCTGGGATACATGCCTGATCTGAGCTGGAAGACCCAGAACCAGGCCAGAAGGGCAATGAGTGTCCTCCCAGGTAGCCCTCAACGGGCCTAGCTGCTGACCACTGGGCCAACCCCTCTAGGCAGCCCCCTAGGCAACTCCAAGGGAATGAGACCCAGAGCCCGTCCCAGGCAAGCCTTGCAAAGCACGGCCTGGTCCCAAGGGCTGGGCGGACAGACGGGTGGCCTTGAGTTCCAGGGCAGAGGGCCCCACAGGCTTGGGAGCCAGAGGCTCTGGGCCACCACCAGGGGGCAGCTGTGGACTATGGCCCAGCCAAGGCCAGGGTAGGGGGAAGTGACCAGCTGTCTAGTGGTTAGTAAAACACATACATACATAATTTTTTAAATACTGATGATACTCTTATTTTGAGCGGTGCATTTTCACCGCTTCCTTAGAATTTCTCAACAGTATAACATTCTTCCCATGTAAAAAAAACCCAAGAGGAAGGTCAACTCTTCATTCCAAATTCAAACATCATTTTTTAACAGCAGCACGCCTTTTTAACTTCACACGCTAGGAAACGCTGTTTCCTTGTGTTTGTTCATTGAGATGATTCACCCTGACAATCTATCTGCCAAAGAAGATAATCCCTGCCATTCACCAAATCCAGCTCTTCACAATTTTATACAGAACATCCCAAGACCACCACTTGGTAAAAGACTCTATTTTTCACTAGTGTGTGTGCTTGCTGAGCTGCCTGGAGCTCTTTTCATGCAGCAGGGAACCCATGTTCCCAGTCATCTTCTCCAGGACAAGCCCTGAGGCAACACTAAATCAGCCTTGCCCCAGCTACAAGCCTCTGCTCATTCATCTCCCAGACAAGACCCTGTGTGCACACAGGTCACAAAGTCCTCACTTACAGCCCTCTGCTTCTGAGGACACATCCCAAGACCCCAGCACATGGCAAAACAATGCTGGAGTCTCTGAGCCTGGAGAGGGGCTGCATTATCAGAGTATTGGTGGTTGACCGTGGGACTGAAATCTGTGACTTGACTTGTCCCTCCATCAGGTGGGAGCTGACAGGTCTGTCTGGATGAACCTGCAGGGCATGCATAGGTCAGGAGTTCTCAGTGATGTCAGAGGTTGGGACCACACTGCCACCTTGTCCCCTTTAGGAGCTCCAGCCAGGCAGGTGGGTGGGTAACAGTGATAAATGGACATGGGTCCCCTCCACTCTTCCTCTGTCTGGGCAGGGAGTTGCCCTCTGCCTGACCCCCCCCCCCCCAGTGATGTCTGTCTGTCTGTGTGTCTGCCTGTCCCTCCACCTGTTTATTTTTAGACACAAGCCCAGTCCAACCTCCCTGAAGCTCCTCTGTGCTGGGAGCCTGGAAAGGGAGGGAGGAAGGAAGTAAATATTTATGCTGATTAAGAATTCAGGAGCCAGGAAGGGCTGGTGGCCTGGTCCTTCAGCTGGCCTAGGGCCACAGGCCTCCACACAGCCTCTGTCCGCCCCCCCACCCGATCTCTTGGAGAAGACCACAAGGGCAGGATGGTTTGGGAACTGGGAATTCAGACTGACACTGACTCTCACCGGCGACACTGCTCAAATAACATCCTTCGGCACCTGCCTACTGCGCCCCACCCTACCCCAGGTCCCCGCCAGAAGGGAACCAGGGAGGAACCATGGGTCACCTCGTTTTGGAGACTTGCAGAAGACACTGCCTCAGCTCAGAAAGAGGGAGGACCCCAAAAGGAGCTAGTCTCCCAGGGTGAGCCTGGGACTCCAGCACCCCCTGAATCAGCAGACCCAGTCCCCAGAGACCCCACCCTAACTCCCCCACTTCCTGCCACTGGTCCTGCCACTGCTAGGAAAGGAAGAAGGATCAGCCCCCCAAACCCACAGCTCCCAGCACTCCCCCACCCCAGGCTGTCCCCATCCATCCAAGGGAAAGACGCCTGTGACCCTCCTTCCTACTTTGACCGTGGCCAACCTGGAAGTGGCCCCTTTCACCCCCCACAGGCAGGGGGGTGGCCAGTTCTGGGCTCGGGCTCTACTCTTTGTTCCCGGGTTGGATGAAGGGGGGCAAGCGAGAGCTAGTGTCACTTCTCTTGGGCCTCAGAGGCCCTGAGCGGGACGTACCAGTCCCGGAGTTCTGGCGCGGCAATCACCCCCCTGGAGGCCGGCCAGCCAGCCATCACTAGATTGATTTTTGGAGGTGGGCGGGTGGACACTCGGTGTTTGTTTTCCGGATAAGGACAGGGACCCGCCTCGCCGAGAGCAGAGTTCCTTAGGCAGCGCGAAGCCCAGAGAGGACCGGTGCCCAGCGGGTGCCGCTCGGAGCCCGGCTGCAGAAGCCCCGGCCCAGTTTCCCGCTAGTCGCGAGATGACCCCACGAGCGCCCTGCTCCCGCGGGGTCGTGCGATCCCCGAGCGCTGGAGGGGGCGGTTAGGGAAGCCGCGCCGAGGTGGCCGGGCGCCGTAGCTCCAGCTGCGAAAGGAACTAATTAGGGCGGAGGGAGCGGGAGGAAGCGGCGCGGGGCGGGAGCGCGCGGGGACCACCGGGGCGGCGGGGGCGGGGCGGGGTCACCCCGAGGGTGGGCCGCGCTGGCCCTCGGGGGGCCGGCCCCCGCCCCACCGCACCCGCCGGCCTGGCGCAGACAATGGCCGCTATTGTGCGCCCGCCGGCCGCGCGCAGACGGCCCCCAGCTGCAGCGTCCGCAGCGCCGGGCCGGCCCTACCTGGCGGCGCGGCCAGCCCCCGGCGGAGGGGCGGGACGAGCGCGCGGCGGGCCCGGCCCCCGGGGAAACTGAGACCCGGAGAAGGCCCCGCCTCCGCCAGATCCGGCGGCGAGGGGCGGAGCGCGGACCCTAAAAGGGCGGGGGTGTCTTTATCTACCACGCTCCCACCATGTGCCGGGAGTCATCTGTGCGCCCCGAACCCTCTAAAGCCGCTTCTGTTGAGCACAGATGAGGAAACTGAGGCTCAAGGTCACCAGGCTAATAGGAGCACCTGTCCTGGAGAAAGCCACTCGTCCCTGCTTGGGAGAGACCCGCTAGCTGGCCCCGAGCCGGGAGAAGAGCCGGTGTTGATGGAGGCATTGAGCTCGGCACACCCCACTGAGAGGCACTCGGGGTCTCCTTGGCAAAAATAGAGGATAGGGCCCGCTGTAAGATAGCCCCCACCGCCCCGCCCACCCACAGCTGCGAGGAGCCAGGTGAGTGGAAGCCAGGATAGCGGTGTTGTCAGGCAACAAGAGGCACACCCCTTATTCCCGGGTGATGGGTGGGGGTGGGGGTGCGGGGGTAGTCCTGACTTTGCCCTTTGGTCAGCCATGACCTGTCCAGCCTAGGACTTGGGGACAAGGGCCCAGGAGGCACTTCTCAAAAGTCCACGTGGCTTTCTTGCTATGGAATGAAAGCAGAAGCAAGTCCCTGTCTTCCCCTGTGCCCATCGGCTCCCACCTGCTCAGAGGATGTCAGTGTGTCTGGTACAGGGACCAAAACCATCAGTACAGGGGTCCTATGGGGGGCGCTGAGGGCCGGGAGGGTAGGCCGCTGGCCCACATTGCACAAGTGGGTGGCAAGCCTGGGACTGGAAGCCGAGGACGAATATCACCACCATCCGCCAGCTGTTGATGGTCGGGCAATGTACCAGCACCTGTTTAAGCCAGGTGCTGTTTCATCCCCATTTTACAGACGCAAAAACCGAAGCCTGAACTGTCCCGGGTCACACAACTTGTCTCTGGCAGGGCTGAGTTTCAAGCCCAGGTGAACCCAGAAACTGTGTTCACCCATCAGCCCCCTGGGGGCCCCTGGATGTGGGAAGGGGCAGGCAATGGGCTTCTGGCTTCCCACCCCCTGCCTGCCCAGGGGTTTGTGGGAGCTGCATGCCGAACCCCGAGGGGCAGCAGGCAGTGAGTGGGCACTGGAGGGGCCAACTGTTGGGGGGCCCACAGGGAGGCTTGGAGAGCTGAGGGCAGACATGCTGCCAAAGCAAACGGCCCCACAGCCCCGCATTCCTGGGAACCGCTGCAGCACCCTGCTCTGGCCAAGGGCTCCGCCCTCCTCAGCCGCCCAGCGGTGGCGGGAGCCGGAGGCAGGGGCAGGCCTCATCTCCTCCTCAGACCCCCGCTTCCTGAGCAGGCTGCAGAGCAGGGCTCCAGTACGGGTCCGACCACCCGGTCTCCAATTTGGCTCTGCCACGTCCTGCCCGCGTGAGTCAGGGCAAGTCACCTCCCAGTCTGGGTCTCATTGTCCTCATCTCTAAATGAAGATGATGATAATACTGCAGGGAGTGGCACCCCCACTCCAGTATTCCTGCCTGGGAAATCCCGTGGACAGAGGAGCCTGGTGTGCTACATCCAGCCCGTGGGGGTCGCAAAGAGTCAAACATGACTGAGCAACTAAACACACACACAATAGTGTAAGACGCCCCCCCTTCATTGGATTTTGGGGAGAAATCAATACGATGATGCCCATCCAATGATTACTTTAGTGTTTCCCTCTGTTATATAATGTTCAGCACCTAGAACAGTGCCGGGTGCATAGTAGGTGGGTAATTAAACTTGTAAATGAATTGTCACCAGCACTTGAGTCCCCCAAGTCTTTGACCAGTTGGGGAGCTGTGAGGACAGAGGGGACCGACCCTCCTGCTGTACACACAGACCTAGAGTCTCGCCCTCACCTGAGAGAACCCCTGCTTCAGCTGAGGACACAACTAAACAAGCTTGTGGCCCTCAGAGGGAAGGCCGCAGGCCCTGCTGTCCCACAGGGTGGCCCCAGCTGGCCCCAGTCCGCTTCCAGAACCCAACTGCATCAAAGAGAGAGTGCTGGGAGGCCCCAGACAGTCTCTGAGCAGCCCTGGAAGAAACAGGCCTCCTCCCAGGACCCAGGGAGGGGCTTATCCTGAGGGCTCGGCCCGTGCAGGTCCCAAGAGAAGGCCCAGTGCGGGGCGGACAGTACTTCCTGGAAAAGCATGGGGTTTCGCCTTCCCCAGGAACCTCCAGATGGGAAAGCAGACCCTGCCCTCACCCCAAGATGGGCGCTCAGCCAGCACATGGATTGGAGGGGGGGCAGCTTCTCCAGGTCCCCTGGAGGCTAGACCCTGCCCAGGTGGGAACGCAAGGGCTCCCAGGTGACACAGTCAGGGCCAAGCTCTCTGCTCAGCCATAAAGGCCTCGGGAAAGCGCCCAGCTGGGCAGCTCCTGAGCAAGGATGCAGGCTGGGAGCCCCCACTTGAGCCTGTACCCAGAGTCATCTGGAGGAGGGCATGGCAACTCACTCCAGTATTCCTGCCTGGAGAATTTCATGGACAGAGGAGCCTGGCAGGTTACCGTCCATGGGGTTGCAGAGAGTCAGACACACGCACGCCCCTGGGGCTCTTGTTAGTGGCTTATGGACCTTAGGGACCCAGAGTCTGGTTATCAGGTCCCAGTCTCCCAGCCACCCCTCTGCGACTTGGTTTCCTCATCAGGAACACAGGCACCATGGATAAGGTGCCAGCTCACGGGGCAAACTTGCCTGGCACCTGGCACACAGGCGGTGCCAGCAACTGGTAGCCCTGAGGATTCTTGTTCCCAACCCTGGGCTGGGGGGGTGGCCCACATAGTAACTCCAGGGTCACCCCGATGGGTCAGGCAGCACTGCTGCTGGAAGGCCAGCAGCTGGCTCGCCCACGCCCCTCCCCAACTCCAGTTCCCTAGGATCCACACTTCCCTCCCCAACGCCAGCAGGGTGACACCAGGCTGGGGTGGGGGGTGCAGCTCAAACACAGACACACAGACACACACACACACACAGACAGACAGACACACACACACACACACGCTGGGGTGGGGGGTGCAGCTCAAACACAGACACACAGACAGACACAGACACAGACACACAAGACACACACACACACACCCCCGTCCAGCTGCGGGGCCCAGCCTGGCACAGAGGCCTCCCCTGGCCGGGTGGCTCCAAGCCCATCAAGGCGGGCCCCCGCCCCCTGCTGCCTGCCCGCCTGCAGCCACCTTTGCACAACTATGTCTGGTATTTTCCTGTCTGCCCAGCTTGGGGGGGAGGTGGTGCGTGGGGCTGTGAGTACTGCCCGCACCTGGGCCTGGGCCAGAGGGGAGCCCGCCAAGCAGCCCCCACGCCCAGGGCCAGGGGTGGGGGGGGCGCGGGTGCAGAGGGAAGGGCTGGGCCCTGGGCCGCCCAGATCCCAGGGAGGGGCCAGCAGCAGGGGAGCCAGACGGAGACACACACCCGGAGGCAAGGCTCAGGCACGGCCCTGGACCCTGCCAGGCAGCGCAGCTCACAGTAGGCGGGCAGTGCTGGGCGCTCAGCCAGTGCTCTTGAGGGCCTGCAGAGGCGTTGGCCAGCGTCCCACAGGTCATGGATGGGCACCCCCAGACACAGAGGCACACGCATATGTGTCACACCTGTGCACGCGAGACACGGCAGGTAACCAGAGTCAGGGTCCTGGACCCAGGACTCTGGGTCTTGTGGGTGGGAGCAGGGGTGAGGCCCAGTCCCCACCGAGGAGGAAACACTGCGTTTCCCACACTGACCCTGGCTGCAGGACGAGCCCAGGAGTGCCTCCCGTGTCCCCTCAGAGCCCTGGGATAGGGATCAGGCCCACTGGGAACAGCACCCACCAACTCACGGGGCAGGAGGCAGCCAGCGGGCTCTGGACTTCGGCCCTTCCCTCCGCTTCATTTACCAGCTACTCAGTTATGCATTCCAACACCAGGCCCTTCGCTCGGTCCTGGGGGCCCACAGATGAGTGAGAATGAAGGTCACCCAGCCTGCACAGAGGTGAACAGTGTCAGGAGGGGGCTGCTAAGATCCCCATGGACAGGGGGCAGTGGGCCAGGAAGGGCCAGCATGCCTCCTGTATGCCATCTTGGTCCATCCTCAGGACCCTGGGAGTTAGGTGCTATCCTCTCCGCTTTCCAGACAGGGAGACCGAGGCTCAGAGTGGTTCTGCTATCTGACAAAATCACAGAGCTTATCAATAGCACAGCTGGGATTCACCTCCAGGCTCCAAAGCCCACAGTCTGCACCCAACACAGCAGAGGCCTGGAGGTGTGGCCCCAACTGACCCACAGCAAGTCTCTCTGTCATTCAGCAAACGAGGAAGCCCAAGAGAAAGGCCAGGCCAGTGGGCAGTGACCTGGAGGGCACTGGGGAGCCATGGAGTACTCTATACAGAAGACTGCCATCTTCCTTATCAGCCCATCTTCTATCCCCAGACTCCCATTCATCACCTCCTTTCTCAGGATTCCCTGCCTCTTGCCAGCCTGATACTCCCCCCCTTGGGTGCTAGCTCCTGCCCCACAACCTTCCACACTTCCATATTCTCCTCTAGCTGCTACCCTCCTCCGACCTCATCCAGCAAGTCTCCCCGGATTCACCCTCTCTGATCTTTGCCTTCTGCAGCCACACGTGGGCTGTTTTTCCAGGTGCCTGAGAGCAAAGCAAGGGACCTGCCTCTGTCCCCACACTGCTGAGGGCAGCCTCCCTAGCCTTCAGTGCCTTGTGCTGCCTGGCACAGGTGCCCTGGTCCAAGTCCTCACTAATGCCACTCCTACCAGAGTGAACTGGGCAGCAGTTGAAGTGGGGTGTGCTGGGGACTCAGACCCAGAGAACCAGGCCTGCTCCTAATTTGATGTGGACTGGAATCTGGGCTTCAGTTCCCCCATCAGTGAAAGGAGGGGGCCAGCCAAAAGTAGGACTAGAGCTTGAACTTCCAAACCATCCCTCTAAGGGCACCATCATACCTGCCCTTCACTTTTCTCAAACACCTGTTTGAGTGTTTGAGAGTTTGCTGAGGGGATGAATCCATTGGTGGTACCTACCAGCCGGGTGAGGTGTGGGGGTGCTTAAGGCCCAAAGAGAGAAGTGGCTTGCCCACAGAGGCCTCCTCCTCCTGGTTTGGGGCGAGAGACCCAGGAACAGATCTGGGTGGTGAGAGTAAGGCGTAACTCTGGTGGATAACTCTGGTGGGTAACCCTGGTGGGTTAAGATGACCAGAAGGGCCCAGTTCTCCCAGCTTCATCTCCTGCCACCCCCTGACCCCTCCAGCCTTGGCACAGAGCCTCCCCAGAACAGCTGGCTTAGACCAGGCCCAGCAGGGGCTCCAGCACGAACTCTGGACTCCGCCCCCGCGCCCTCTTCCCAGCCACCCTGCCCCGCCCCTGCTCCCACTCTGGGTAGGAAAGCAAGTCCAGAAGCCAGGGGCCATCTCTAAACCCAAAGGGAACACCCAGTGGGTGGGGCCATGCCAGGCCTGGCCTGTTTCAGGCTCTTGGGGCCCAGGGTCCACGGAACCACTCAGGGTGTCCACTAGGTGTCCTGAACCAGGGATTTGGGGGCTCGGCCTGGAGGAGCAGATAGCCAGCAGCACTGGAGTGGGGGGCACTTTGGAGCAGGCCGGGCAATGGGGGGCCCCACAGCCTGTGGGGAGGGGGACATCACAGCTCTGGGTCAGCAGCCGGGAAGCATGGTGACAGGGGTTGGATGGGGGGGGGGGGGTCGGGGGGGGGTGTCCTGGACACAGGAAGGAGTGGCCCTGGGAAGAAATTGCTCAGGCAGGCTGGGACTTGCCAGGCAGACCCAGGTGGACCGTGGGGGAGAGGGAGAGAGGCTTCCTCCCGACACAGCTGCCCCCACACTGTGCCGAGGATGGGGGCAGCAGGGAATCAGGAGGGGTTCCTGGACTGAACTGACATTTCAGGGGCCGGGGCCATGTAGTCTGAGACTCTGGCTCCCCTCTGGCCCTCTCTGACCCCAAGTGACCCTGGGCCAGGCCCTCAAGTCTCCAAGCCTCAGTGTCCGCCTCCCACCTCCTTGCTGCCAGAGTCCCAGTGGAATGCTAGCCTGTGACCCTCAGTCAGCCAGGCAGGAACGTCTTCCTGGAGGCTCCCAGGGCTGAGTCAGGCAGCTCAGCAGTCTCCTGGGGCCTCCGCAGGTTCCCACCCGCCCTTGGCCGAGACTGGAGGAGGGGGCCGGGGGCCGGGGGCTGGAGCTGAGCCCTTCTGCAGACAGCCATCTGCCGTGACTAGAGTTCCGTGGACACATGCAGGTCACACACCAGGCCCGCCCTATGCAGGGGACTACCTGGTTGTTTAGCAGGAAGACAAAGGATCTTCGGAAGCTCCAGCCAATCGCATCCCCCCCCCCCCACTCGCGCCATGGTTATATCCCTGGAAGAGTCTCAGCTCCCGCTGCCCATCCCCCACCAGGGGCACGTGGAGCAGATGGAAGCCCTCCCCCATTGGAATCACCTCCCATCTCTGCCCTGGAGGCCCCTCCCCGCCTGGCTACCAGTTAACCAGACCCTCCATCCATCAGAGGGGGAGGGGGAACAGAGAGCCAGAGCTCCCTGCTCCTCAAGGTGCCCAGAGCCAGGGGCTCTGCCCGGCCCAGCCTGAGGAAGCTTGAAGGGACATGTCCCAGGCAGAAGACAGGTCAGACCCCGGGGAGGGGGGCTGCCTGGAGCACCCTGGGAGGGTCCCACAGCCCCAGAGCTGGAATGGGAGAGAGGACCAGGGTCCCCTGCAGCCCTGGGCCAGGCCTCGGCTCCCCCATGGATAAGTCTGGAGCTGAGGCCAGGAGGATCAGTGCCAGGGAAAGGATGGAGGCGTGGGGCCCGGTGCATGCAGCTGCTATGGCCAGCTTGGGCTCCCCTCTTGTGCCAGGCTGGGAAAGTGGCCACCAGACCCCACCGCCACCCTCCAGAGCCATGGCAGACCCAGGAACTCAGGCCCAGACACCCGTCAGCCCTCCTTCATCCTGTGCCTCGGTTTCCACCAAGTAGGAATCAGTGGGTCTCTCCAGGAGGCTCGTATAGCATTTCAGGTGATGGATGTCAATGCCTGCTATGGCCACTGGAAGGCATCCTGTGGATTTTCTCAGGGAGCTGTTAGAGGCGTTCCCCCACTGCAGCTCCATCCTCTGACCCACTTCACCTCCCCACCCTCACCCCCACCCCCACCCCAGGGACCTTAAGCTGGCATTTTTACTAGTTGGAGAGATAACAGGGGTTTGTAGGGCCAAGTTGGAGCCTAGAGAGAAATCTGGGTCTACTCCAGACTGCCACTACATTAGACACCCTCTGACCCAAGTAAGTCCTTTCCTGTCCAGGTGTCAGGGTCACCCCAACCGTGGCTGATTAGCAAAGCACGAGTGGTCCTGGTTGAAAGTGCAGGTCCCTGTCCCCAGAGTGGGGCTGAGGCAGCCACCTGGGAAACCTCAGGGGCAGATGTGCCTCAAGGGCCTTGCAAAAGTTGTGATCTCTCCCACCCAGGGCTGGCAGTATCCACCTCAGCCCGGGCTGCGGCCCATCTCTAGGACCCTTTCACAAGCCCAGAGTGGGGAGGCAATTTGGGTTGGGGGAGATCAGCATCTTTTGGCTGGCCCCAGAGACCCTCCCCTCACCAGCCATGGACACCTCCCACCTCTGAAAAGGGAGCTTATCGAAATGGAGGACCAGCCAGCATCTTCCAGGGGTCACCCCTCTGGCCTCACTGTGAAATGTAAAATAACAATAACCCCAACAGAGGAAGACCCAGCCCCACTGCGCCCAGCTCAGGGCCTCTCCACTGCAATCCGAATTTCCCACTTGGTTAAGGGGCCTCCTCAGCACTGCCCAGTACACGGAACCTGGGGAGACGCAGGGCACTGGAGACAGCCCCCACCACCAGCGTGTAGGGGCCCACCCCAAACAGCTCCCAGAGAGCTCAGCTGCACGCCCCAGCCCCGCATCTGGTCCCCCAGCCACAGCTGTCGTCACCCTCGCCCATCCTGGGATTGCCCCAAACTCTGCCTGGCACCCATCCCCGCCCTCTCGCCCAAGTGGGAAACTCAGATGCCAGGCAAGCCAAGCCAGGGTAGATGGAAACGCACATGGGAAAATTGTCAGGAAAAACACATTCTTCCTTCTGTACCGCAGCTCAGACCCTGGGAGAATTAGGTGGTCGATGACACTCCCACCACCTGGGCCAAGGCCAGGCCAGGAAAGGAGGGGAGAGGGATCCACAGGGTGGGGCTGAGAGGGGTCCAGGCCCTCTGACACGCCCCAGGGAGGGGTCCTGGCAGACCTCTGCTTTCCCCAGGCCAGGGTGCACCGTCGCCCTGTCACCCTTGGTAGGAAGGCGCTCCCAGCGAGGAGGGGAGCCCGGGCAGGAGAAGACATCGCTGTGGCTACCCATTTGCAGTTGGGCTTTTCAGAAACAACAAAAGCCTTTGGGGGGCGGGACTCAGTTCACACGATTGTTTAAAATGAGGTTTCTGGATGTCTGTGGCATTCGGTTATTCATCCTGGCTCCACCCACAGATAATTGAGAGTTGGCTTTTGTTGGCCCTAGCCCCCCCTCTCGGTATCCACCCCCCCCCCCAGGTCTTCTCGTGGACTCTGCAGTTCAGGAAGATCACTTTGTACAACCCTTTGGTTTTACAGATGAGGAAACTGAGACCCAGAAAGGGGAAGAGTCTGGCTTGCCCAAGGACCCTTGGGAGTTGGTGGCGGAGCCAGAAGTCAAATCCAGGACGTCAGACTCCCAGGCCAGGGGCTTTTCCCACTCACCCTCCAGGCTGTGGCCCAGTTCCAGTGAATCCCCCAAAGCCACTGACCCCAAAAGCAGTGGTGCCTGGAACCGGGGTGACTCACTGTCTGGCTTCCTGGGGCACCTCCTCCCCACCAGTGAGGGAGAGACTGGCAGGTGTCCCTGTGTAGAGAGCCAGGAGCAGGGAGAGCCCCCCCCCCCCACCCACCAGAGATCCTACAACAGGGTCACTCTGGGGCCGAAGAGCCCCAGCTGGAGGGATTTAACATCAAAGGTCAAAGGTCACAGACAGGGAAGGGCGGGCAGGCATAGGGGTCAGAGGGTCAGCGCTAATGGCAGCTCCGGAAAGGAGGGGGAGGGGAAGGAGCTAAGGAAAATAGGGCCGCTCCCAAGGGGTCCTCAACTCCTATAAACGGTGCCCAAGTCCCTGGCACTGTCTCCAGCTCAGATGACTGCAGACAGGGTCAATTCAAGCTGGGCTGGAGCTCAGAAAGGGGTGTCCCCAGGAGGGGGGGGGTCCCCAGGTGCAGCCCTTCCCCCAGTGCGGGCCAGAGCCAGCTGGGAGGCCCAGCCTGGGCCCAGAGGGGAGAAGGAGCAAAGGGGAGGCTCGGAGGTCGTGGAGAGGATGTCTGAGGAGGGCTGGAACAGATGTGGCAGTGGGCACACCGAATCCCCTTCCCCGAGCTTCTTCCGAAGCTGCCCATGAAGCCCCACTCTCCCTCCTGGATGCCAGTACCAGGCATGCTGGATCTTCAGATGGCTGCCTCCAAGGACCACAGCTCAGGCCCTGTCCCTGGCCCAGACCAAGAACCATGGGAGCCCAGGCCTTGGCCAGGTCCCCAGCTGGCCTGGCTGCCCCCTCAGTGTCAAGCGCTCCCTCCAGAGCCAAGATCTGGGCTGTGATGGCTGGGGGCCCAGGGCTCCTCCCAGGATCCCTTCCCACTTCCCAGGCCCCAGGGCTGGGCAGCTCCCTGCAACCATCCCTGCCCAGGGTGGCAGGCCAGGCGGGCCCTCCTGGACAGGCCTACCGGCGGCAAGCTGCCCTGCTGTGGCCTGAGTACCCGGCTGGGCAGGGCAGTGTGCCAAGGCCTCCAGGTGCCAGCCTGGATTCCAGCCCCATCCCAGGGGGCCTGTGGGGAAGCAGGGCGCAGGCATCTCCCTCCTTCGGGATGCACCTGCCTGGCCCCCTCCTCCCGCCCCCTCCGGACCCTCCCTCAGGCAGGCTGGAAACCCCTGCCCTCCCCACTCAGCCAGGCCCTCCTGCGTGCACGCGGATAGCAGGGAGGAACAAGTGCTGGACAGGACGCCAGCTCCCAGTCCTGACCCCCGGGCCCGAGGGAGGCCGGGGCGAGCCAGGGGCAGCAGGCGGAGGCTTCCCTAGACCCGGGAGGAGACACCTCTCAACTCCCGTCCTAGGAACAGCCCCGCCGTGGGAAGGGGCGGCTGCCCGGCGGCCCCAGACAACTTCGTGCCTGGCCTTGGGGGGGGGGCCCTCTCACCCCGCAGCGCGCCCCCCGCCGCGGCCGCCCAACTTCCCTGCCGAAGTTTGCTCCCTCCTGGGGCCCGGCCGCGGCTCTGCCCGGCCTCCGGACAGACGGAGGTAAGGAGGGAGGAGAGAGAGCGATGGAGGGACGCGGCCGGGGGAGCCGGCGAGGGAGGGAGCGCGCGAGCCAGCGAGCAAGGGAGCGAGCGCTGGGGCCCCGGCGAGGGCTCACAATGGCCCGGGGCGAGGCGCGGACTCGCGGGGGAGGCGACCCCCGGGTCCCGCAGCCCCCGACGACAGGCCAGCCCCGCCGGTCCCCTTCCCCGCGGCGCGATGCCCTGGGGGGCGGGGGGGGCGCTTCTTACCTCGGCGGCGGGGGGCGGTCGGTCTCCCGGCTGCGGGCTCCGGCGGTCGGGGGCGGCGGGGGAGCGAGCGGGGGAGGGGGCCGGGCGGGCGGGGGCCGGGGCGCGAGGCTCACGGGGCGCGGGCTCCCCTGGCACCGCCACCCGGCGCCCGGCCGCTCCGCCACATCTGCAGCTCCGGCAGGGAAGGTGGCCGCGGCGGCCGGGCCGTGCGGGGATGTCTTAGAGAGGGAGGGAGGAGGGAGCCGGGAGGAGGGACCGGCGGGCCGCGGAGGAGGGGGAGGAGGAGGGGCGCGGGGGGCGGCCTCCCCCCCCGCCTCCCTCCCCCGCTGCTTCCCTCCCAGCTAACCCCTCTCGCCGCCGCGGCCCCAGGCCCGGGGCGCCAGCTGCCAGGCGGGGCGTGCGCGTCGGGGGGAGGGGGCGGCCGGGAGCCGGCGCTGGGCCGGGGGAGGGGCAGAGGGGAGGAAGGGAGGGTGGCGCGGCCCCGGGGAGCGGGAACCGGGAGGGAGGGGGCGCCGGGCCGCGGCCGGGCCGCGCGCGCGTCCTCTTCTGCCCCATCCTCGGGTCCCCCGCCCCCCAGCGGCCCCGCCCCCGGCCCGAGGGCAGCGCTAGGACACAGCCTGGGAGGTGGCCTGGGGGTGGCGGGCGGGCGGGGGGGTTGGCGGGGAGGGACGTCCCGCCCTCGGGGAAGCCCGGAGAGGGGGCGGCGCGCGGAGGAGGACCGGCGGGAGGGCGTGTGGGCCCAGAGGAAAAGACCCGAAGACCGGGAAGATGGAGGAGGTCGCGGCGGCCGAGGGGGCGGGGGCCCCTCGCCTGCCTCCCGCGGGGTCACCTTGGCCAGGCCCCCCGCGGCCCGGGGCGGCGGGGAGGGCGGCAGCCGTGCCTCTCCGCGGGCCCTGATTTCTCCGCCCAGCCCAGTTCCAGGAACGCGCGGGCAGCGCCGGGCGGGCTGAGGCCCGGGCTCCGGATTCGGGGCGGCGCAAGCGAGGGTTCGAAGCTGGTCTCAGCCCCTCCTTCCCGTCCGACGTCGGGCTGCTGGTCCTCGCCTTGTCCTCGGCCTCAGTTTCCCTCTCGGTGGAATAGGGAGGAGTCCCCACCGCGGTCTTAGTGCCAGCAGTTGGGGACAACCTGCATCGTCAGCGCGAGCGCCTGCGAGGGTCGTTGATCGCGCCTGGACCCTCAGCGCCCAGCGCGATGCGGGTAGTTAGGAAGTGCAAGGAGTGAGAAATCAGCTGCAGCCGGCGACGTTGATTTCCACCTCCTGAGATTGAATCCCAGACTCGAATTCTTTAAGTGTGTTTTGTTTGGGTCAACCCGGAGACCCCGCCCAATTATCTTCTTGCTGTCTGGTGGCAAATCTTGGTTCAAAAACAACCCCTCCTGGTGTTGACCAACGCTGCCAGTTGGGCTTGAGGAATCCGGGAGAGGAAAACCATCCACTCTAAGCGAGGCATCTTGACTCGGGGTGTAATTTTGCCTTCATTCGTGCGGTTGGTGCCCGGCCAGAACCTGAGAGGAGCAGGTCTTCATCACTCAGCGTCCTCCGTGCCTGGCACCATGCTCCCGCACATAGTAGGTGCTCAGGATATGTTTCTCGGATGGACGCAGAGCAGGTGCTCATTCCATCTTAAGTGGTCACGTAGGTATAGTAGGGCTCACGGCTGGTGGGTGAATGGGCACATAATTGGTGCTGTGAGCTGTTATGTGGGCAGGTAGTAAATGCTCATTACATTTACAGCAAACGGATACATAATAGGTTGCATAAATGGACAACTGATAGGTACTCAAGACCGTTTCCTGAACAGACAAGAGGCCGTTGGGTGATCCATGAAAGGCCAGTAGGCCCGCACCATTTGGAGGTGACCTCCCCTGTCCCACCCCACCCCAGTTTCCCAGTGTGAATAATGTGGAGTGAGGCCGGGTTAAACATTAGCCGGCAGATGGGCCCGAGGGAAGGCCAGCTTGGGGAACTAGCACCTCCTAGGAGGGGGCTGTTAAGGGCCAACGCTCTGGGTTCTGGGTCGGCTGAGCAGCCGGTGCGTGGGGAGGGGCAGGGGCCAAGGGCCGCAGAGCGCCCCCTTCCGGCCTCCCGAACTCGGCTCTCAGGGGGACCCTGCAGCCTAGGGCCTCACTTCTGCCCAGTTGGCCCTGCAGGCTCCAGCTCTGAGGGAGTGAGGGTGTGTGGTAAAAGGTACACAAGGGGCTAGTTTTATATCTGTTAAAAGTGCTTATGGAAGGCTTATAGGATGCCAGCGACAGCGGGGACAGGTAGTGAACAATCCCAGCCATCCTTGCCCTTCTGGGTCTCACAGTTCAGCTGCTACTGATTCAAGTGAAATCCACAGGTCTCCACACTATGAGGGGAACCGACCACAAGAAACCTTAAAAAAAAAAAAAAAGAAACCTTAACCCGTGAGGACCTTTCTCATTTGTTTTTCTGCTCCCCTGTGTTTTCATGGACAAGCACGTTGCTCCCAATGAGAACTCTGACTTGGAATTCCCACATTTGGATGGTAAATAATATCTCCTTTCTGAGGTTGTTGTGGAGATTAAATGAGGTATATTCTCAATATACATTAGCAATCACTACTAGGAATCAAGAGCCTTCCCAGATGGCATTAGTGGTAAAGGACTTGCCTACCAATGCAGGAGACATAAGAGACACAGGTTTGATCCCTGGGTGGGGAAGATCCTCGGGAGGGGAGGGTGAGGGTACAGCAACCCACTCCAGTACTCTTGCCTGGAGAATCCCATGGACAGAGCCTGGCAGGCTACAGTCTATAGGTTCACAGAAGTCAGACACAACTGAAGCAACTTGGCACATATGTATACCCACAGCAGGTATCATTAAGCCTGACCCACTGCTTTTCAATTCCAGGACCCAGTTGGTGTCCCCTTAGCTGCAAACAAACACCTAAATTTGGCACCTGCAAACCCAACAAGAATGAGGAACTCTATATAAAATTTTGGTGGAGTCGACCCAACCAGTAACCCCCAATTCTCAGCCAGACCAGTTTTTTCTCTGAATGAGATGCTTTACTTTCATTATATTCACAATAACCCTGAGGGTGGGTCCTATGATTATTCCCATTTTGCAGAGAAAGAAACTGAGGCAGAGATTAATATGGCCAAGGTCTTACAGAAGGAGGCATAGACCAAGTTGTGGTCTCAATCAACCTGAGTCCAAAGCATTTGTTATAATTGCGGCCTCCCTGGGGCATCAGCTAAGTGGTGAGATGGAGTATGGGACATTTCAGAGGGCCAGTCTCAGAGAGGGTTTTTCATGGTATGCTTTTCTGGGAGGCAGCACCTGTTATAGCAGTTAGGCCAAGCATGGCTTCCTCCTTCTAAGTGAAAGATGGGTGAACAGGGATGTCTTATTCCCCTAGTATGACATTAGATCTCCTCCCTCCAGGAGCGCTTATTCTGAGTACCCATCCTTTGCCACCTGCTCCCCTCCCATGTGTTATATACTGTCTCTTCTATTAGAGCATAAATTCCCTGAGAAGTAGGACAGGGGACAGTATCTGCTTTGTCACCCCCTCTACAGGGTCCTGCCCAGGGCCTAGCATCATCATAAATATTGCTATTAGAGACTGAAGGTTTGTGTCCTCTGTATTCATATGTTGAAGCTCTACCCCCAACCCTGAAAATATTTGCACATGGGGCCCTTAGGAGGTAATTAGGTTTAAATAAGTTCATGCAGTCCCCATGATGTGATCGGTGGCCTTATAAGAAGAGGAAGAAAGTTAGAACTCTCTCTTTCCCTCCCTTTCTTCCTTTCATGTGAGGACACAGCAAGAAGGTGGCTGTCTGCAAGCAAGGATGTGAGCCCTCACCAGGAACTGAGTCTGTGAGCACTTTGATCCTGGCACATTCCAGCCTTCAGAAGTGTGAGAAATAATGGTTAGTTAAGCCACCCAGCCTGTGTATTTTGTTATAGCCACTGGAGCTAAGATAATTGCTAATATATTTGGGAGCTGAATATTGTCCCTTAATCCTTCATCAATGAATTTTTTTTTTTCCCATGCCGCGTGGCTTGCAGGATCTTAGTTCCCCAACCAGTAATCAAACCGAGTCCCACCCTCCCCCTATCCCAGGCAGTGAAAGCACCAAGTCCTAACTGCTGGACCACCAGGGAATTCCCAATAAACATTTATTGAACATCTCCTAGGTTCCCATCCATTCAAACAGATGCCTATTAAACTGTTATCACGTGTTCATTCAACAACATTTATTGAGGGTCTGCTGCGTGCTGGGCTAGCAAACTCATCCAGGTTTCCAAGGGGATCACTCAATCTAGGGTGGGCTCCTTACCTGTCAGTACCCAGAGGGGACATGGCTCGCTCATTCACACACATGTACCTGCCCACTTAGTACATGGCTCCTCGGTTAACACATGATGAGTTTCAGTCCAGCAGAAACTCAGCTGTATAAATACAGTTCTTCTCTTTCCAGAGCCTTTAATCTATTCAAGGGGCTGGAATTGAATAATACAAGACAACATGTGAGCCTGAAGACTTGTTTCAGATGTAGGAGAGGTAATAGGAACCAGGATAGATGAATGGTATCTATCAAACCCCAAACTCTAGCCCTTAACCTTAGCCAAGTCATCAACTCTCTCTTACTTTCCCTGTTTGGGAAACGGTGATCCTCATGCCTGCTATGGGGCTATATGAGGCTCTACTAAGAGCGAACACAAAGGGCTGGAAGGGAGAAACAGCACCGCAAATGGTAGCTGTGCTGTTATTATTAATGAAGCCTGCAACCCACTGTGAGTGGGGCCCAGGCACAAGGATGGAGCCATGGCAAGAGTGAGATCAGGGTGACTTATTAACCTTGAGCAGGCAGCCTGGAGAGCTCTCTCCCCGTTGGTGCTGGCTTGCCATGGCTGCAAGGCTGGGACTGACTATGGGTGGGGTGTTTATTCTGGGAATCAGCCCTGACTGTTCCTCACTCTCAGCTCCAAAGAAGGGCTTTGAGTCAGAACTGAGGGCCCTGCTGGGCCCAGCATGTATGACCCAGCCCACCTGCCAGCAGGGCCCCTGGCTGAGAACGCCTGGGAGGCACAGCCCCCAGGGCCAGCAGGGTCTTTTGGGTTTGAGACACACTCTCCCACTGGAGACACACCTGACCCCTAGAGGGCCTGAAGCACTCAGCTTTTGGAGTTTTGGTGGCTGAGTTCTAGACGCCAGCCTGGAGTGAGACTCCTGGGCAGGAAGGGACAGACACTGGAGGTGGGGGTGTCCATGTTGACTTTTCCGCCCCTAGAAGTGCCCCCAGCTCCTTCATCAGGGCTTCATGGATATACACCTGTTCAGTCGCTCAAACCTGACACTTATCAGGACTCATCCACCATCAAGGGTGATTTTGGGCTTCCCTGCACTGCAGGAGACACCGGGTTCAATCCCTGGGTCGGGAAGATCCCCTGGAGAAGGAAATGGCAACCTGCTCCAGTATTCTTGCCTGGAAAATCCTAGAGACAGAGGAACCTTGCAGGCTACAGTCCCTGGGGTCGCAAGAGTCGGACACGACTTGGCGACTAAACCACCACCATACTTCACCGAATGTTCTGCCTTCACCATCTTGGGATTATTAATCATTTTGGACCGACCCAGTGCATTTTCATTTTTTCAGTGGATCCGGTCCATTGTGCAGCCTGTCCTGCCCCGTGCTTTGTTTTCCCCCCAAGTCTGGGGCTTCTCCAAGTGAAGCAGATTTTCAGATCCACCCCTTAGCCACGCCCAGCCAGCCAGGAGTGCCTTAAGTAAGCCCATTTCTTGAAAGGGGCGGGGGTGAGCACCTGCCACTTCAGCCTAACGGTACCCACCTTTCCGGAAAAAAGCCCAAGGCGTGGGGCTGTGTGGTGGTGGGTAAGTCACTCAACTTTCTGATCTTCTGATTATTGAGACAATGTTTTATTTAGCTGAGTTGGACTATTGGGAGGATTAAAGAAGTAGTTCACACAACACACAGCGCTTGGTGGAGTAAGCGCTTAATCCATTAGAATTATTATCAATATCGTTTTTAAAAAGGAGGATTCTTACAGGCACTAACTTGGAGAGAGGGAGGGAAGGGTCAGCCCCATCCCTACGGACCTGCCCCAGGAAGGAGGAGCCGCCCCTCCCCCGACCCCGCCCCGCTGTCTTCCGAGGGAGGAGACCCCACCGTGGTAGGGACGAGGGGGCGGAGGAGCGGGAGCGACACATTTTTGAGTCGTGACCAAGTGGAAACTCCCTCCCAGAGGCGGAAGCCGGGGGCGCCCCACTGGGGCCGGAGCCTCCGCCGAGGCGGGATCCGCGGCCTGGGGGCGGGGCGGGGCGCCGCGGATAGGGGTGGGGGGGACCCGGTACCCGCCCCTCGCCTCATGAATATGAATAAAGCCGGCGGGGGAGAGCGGAAGTGCGAGGCAGCCCCGCCCCCGCTGGCCCCGCCTTCGCCGCGGGCCCGCGGTCGGAGGGGCGTGGCATTGCCGCAGACGCCCCGCCCTCCCGCCCCGCGCGCGGGGCCTCCTTCCGGCCGGCGCGCCCCGGACGTGACCTCGCGCGGGCGCGCGCCGGAGCCGCCCTGGGGGAGGTACCCGCGCCTCTCGCGCAGGTAGGAGCACGCTTTGTCTTCGGCGCAGGCCCCAGGGGCCCGGGTTTCCGCCAGCCGCCCGGCCCGAGGCCCCAGTGCTCGCTGCTCCTCTAGCTCCGACCCGGCCTGGCGGCCCCCAGGGCGCAATCTGGCCCCTGAGTCAGGCTCGCAGGGGCGCCCGCAACCCGGGAGGCGCGACAGGAACCCATTCACTCCAGCGCGGGCTCCCTGGGTGCAGAAGGCTGCAAAAGCCCTGCACCTTACGGGGCTTGTGCTCCAGAGCGAGAGAGGCCAGCGGGTGCATCAGTAGAACGTCCAGTGTTTCGGATGAGTGTCAGGGTGAGAACAAAAGCACGGGATGGCCACCACCCAGGCCGCTGGGGGGCCCTGGAGAAGGTGACTTTTGAGCCAAGACCGGAGGAAGCGAGGAAACAGGCCGGTGCCTGGGGGTGTCTGGGGCAGCCGGGCATTGAGGCTGGTGTGACTGGAATGGAGACAGGCAGAAGGATGGAATCATGATAATAATGGCTCAGTGTTGAGCAGGTGCCCTGCAAAGTGCTAGGTGCTCTATGCATATTATTTTTTTAAGCCTCAGGACAGCTCGGACCTGCGCGCCAACATTATCTGAGAGAAAATCAGTCTCAGGCCGGCTAAATAACTTGCCCAAGGTCACACAGCATTGGAACCCAAGGAGACTGGCGTCATTGCCTGAAACACCCAGGAGACCCAGAATAGGGTGACCTTGACCGAGTCAAGTTCTTGTGCTGCACCTCAGTTTCCTCCCAAAGTACTGGAGGGAGAGGGTGTGACTGACCCCCTGAAGGGAAGGATGGGCAGGCAGGGCCCTTTAGCTGACAATCTTCCCCAAAACCAGCTTACAGTAATTCATACCCATCCCTGAAATCTACACTGAACGAGGTTGTAGCAGGAGCCTTCAAGGATGTACGCCTACCCAGGAGAGGCTTTTATTGCCTGGGAGGCACTTGTCACCCCTCCAGGCTCTGGAGCTGCTACAAGTTGGCTTGGGGAGGGAGAACAAAAGGCCCAGAGGCCCGAAGAGGCTACTTCTGGGGGGGAGGGGGTGGGAAGAGCCCCATGGTGCTTGCAACCAGCAAGTGCAGAACAAGCAGAATTCCCTAAACATCCCTGCGAGCCTGGAGAGGTTCACACACACACACGAAACGAAACCCACCCATGTCTACACCTGCAGTGTGTTCTTTGGCCGCTGCTCAGACCAGAGGGAAAGGGCCTCAGTGCTTCCTATCTGGGCTTGACTGGCCACGCTGACCGCTCTCTGCTGTGGGAAAGGGCTGTCTCCTGTGAAGATTTGCTTATGCCTCTGATCCTGAGAGTTTCTAATGGGGCAAGGGTGGTGAGTCTTCAGCAATTTGCTCCTTCTCTAGCCTGGCACAACTTCAGCCTTGGCCTCTGGGCCATGGTGTGAAATGTGGCGCTGGGAGGGTCAGGCATGTGCCCCATTCCTCTGTGTTGGAACACAGTCCTGGTGGTACAGGACCACATCGGAACTTACCATCAGGCCCATTTGGTAGATGCTCAGAGAGGTTAAGTGGTTGGCCTGAGCGTGCAGAGGGGACTTCCCTGGTGGTCTAGTGGCCAAGACTCCTGGCTCCCAATCCAGGGCCCCAGGTTTGATCCCCAGTCAGGGACCTCAATGCCACATGCTGCAACAAAGAGTTCAGATGCCACAACCAAAGATCTCGCATGCTGCAATGAAGATTGAAGATCCCGTGTGCCACAACTAAGACCCAGTGTAGCCAAATAAATTTTTTTTTTTTTTTTAAAGGACCAGAAGTGGGATCCTAGTCCAAATCATTTGACTCCAGAGCCCTGCCCCTCAGAGAGCTGATTCACCCTGTAGAGGAGATATATTTCCTGTTTGGCCTGGAGACACCCCTCCACCCTCGCTGCCCCCCCCACACGCACATATACTCTGTGGGGTTGTAGGGGTGGCAGAGGGGACAATGACCAAAGGGGATGGAGACACTTTCTGCTCTGCTTTCTTCTCAGCCACACAGTCTCCAGGCCTTTGCGTCTGGGTCAGGTAGGTCAGTCCCTTCTCAGGGTGGGACTGCTGCAGGTGGGGCCAGAGGCACCTTGGGGGCACCTGGCAGGCAGGGGGCTTCCCCAGGAGAACAACTCTCATCCTAGCTGGGCTCCTGGGACCTTCCGTCTGGCTTTGAACTGAGGGGGCGGCTGGAGCTCTGGCCACCGACCAGGTGGGCTGAGAGTGTGGGAGTGTGGGTGGAGGGGGAGGTCTGAGGCGGCACTTTTGAGTCCTGTGAGTCACGGGGATGAACGTAGAATGCCCGAACGAGCTGAGAGCTGGTCCCCTCAGATCAGCCTCCCTGTGTTGTCGCCTACTGAGCTGGAGAGCTTCTGAGCCTTACAGCCCTAGTGCGTCTCAAACAGAGACTTACTGAGGGCGGGCCCAGGGATGCACATTTCTAACAAGCTCCCAAGCAGTTAAGATGCATGTGGTCCTCTGACTAAACCTGGAAAACCGCTGTCCTGGACCTCCCAGCCAGGCAGCCATGAGAAACCCCTTCTGGAGCCTTCTAGCAGATCCGGAGCCTGGTGTGTGTGTAAATGTTTTCCATGACTGGCTTTAAGTGCATTCCACTCTCCGTTGGGGTGCTGTCATCAGCTGAGCTTCTCCCCTGTTTAAAATAAATGATGGCATCTCAAGTGATAGCTCTGCCTCAATCCTTCCCCAGCCAAGTTTCCCCCAAAGAGCTGGCTGCCCCATCACCCACTCACCACTGAGCTGTCCTGAGCCTTCCCCCTGGGCAGACCTCCTCCCAGCTGTCCTTCCCGAAGCCCCCCCAGGGTCTGCACCACCTGCCTGCCTGTGGCCCCCTAAAACTGGGTATTCCCTAGGATTCCCTCCTTGGTCCTTTTCTGTTTGATGCCTTTCCTCAGTTGAAGAGGCAAAAGTGAGGTGGAGGGATTTCCCTTGTTGTTCAGTGGCTAAGACCCCAGTTAAAGGGGTCCGGGTTCAATCCCTGGTTGGGGAACTAGGTCCCACATGCTGTGACTGAAAGATCCTGTTTGCCATAAGGAAGATCTCTTGTGCTGCAACTAAGACCCAGCGCAGCCAAATAAATAAATGGATTTTTCTTAAAGTGAGAGAGGAACCCCATCTCTATTCAGGAGAGTCCCCCTAACGCTACCCAGCTTCTGAGGTGCATAAACCCTACATTCTTAGGGGTGAGCTTGATATCTCCCTTCCGCTAACCCCGTGGAGCTCTTCGATACCGACTCGCTTGAACGGAGTCTGGCCACGCGTGTAACCCCGAGAGGGGTCCACCCACTGTGGGTGCCTCGATGCTCCTTCCAAGTTGTACCCCTGACAGAGGAAAGAGTGCCCATCCCAGTAACCAGGTTTCCCTGCTAGAAACTTCTGACTTCTTTCTGCTTTCCCTGGTAAAAGGCATAGTACCGTCTCACCTTCCAGACCCCTGAGCACACACACACACCCACCCACCGCATGGGTGTCTGTCCTGGTGTTCCTCCAGGCTGAGGGTCTCTTTGTATTAATACCTTTACTTTTATTCCGCGCCCTCCCTGTCACACATCTCTTGGGTCCCTCCATCTGGCCACTGCAATTAGGGGCCTTTGAACTCCGCAGTGGCCCCCTCACTTTCTGAGAGCTTGACTCAGCCCAGGGGCGTCAGCTGAACTGGACTACTTGGAGGCTGCCTGGCTTTTCCTCATTTGTGTCAGGGGCCATGTGGCACTGAGTCAGGGCTCCTGCCGGGGGTCGGGGTCTTCATTCAGATCCTGGCTTTACCATTCCAGCCTTTAGCCTGCACAGACTCCTTGAGCCCCCCAAATTCCCATTTCCTTGTCTATAACAGCAAAGCAGGTATTAACAACAACAGTCATCTCACAAGGCACTTGTGAGGATTGATGATATGTGGCCTCCTCTCTAGAATTCCTTGGCACATTAAATTTAAACACTGCTTGGCGCATCTAATCCTCAAAACTGTGCTGTCAGAGACTTCGTTGCTGGGCCAGTGGTTAACAGTCCACCTGCCAATGCAGGGGATTCAGGTTCGATCCTTGGTCTGGGATGGTCCCACATGCCGCGGGGCAACTAAACCCATGCGCTGCAACTGCTGAGCCCCGAGTGCTCACAATGATGATCCGTGTGTGGATCCGTGCTCCACAACGAGCGAGGCCGCTGCAGCAAGACGCCTGCACACGGCAGCGAGAGAGTAGCCAAGCCTCTGCCCGATGACTCCTAGCAAGCCTAACTAATTTAGCTCAGCAAAGTCCCATGCAGCCAAAAATAAAAATAATGAATCTTTTTAAAAAATGGTGTCAGGTAGAAAGTCACTGTCAGGCCCAATTTGTAGATGGTGAGGGAGGCTCAGAAGCCAAGAAGCTGGGCACACAGCTATACAGCCGCAGAGGTGGGATTCAGTGGAAACCAGTTCACCGCAGAGCCTGAGCTTATAACCACCAATCCCCACTCTGGGTTCTCTTTCTTCACCTTCTGTTCATTCATTCACCCATTGGGCAGTAATTTATGATGTTCCTACTATCCAGGGCTGTGGCGTGAAGGAACAGGTGAAACCCCTCTCTGTGAAAGTGCAGAGAGGAAGGCCTCAGTTCCTACAGGAACTCCTGGAGGTGATTGCCCAGGCTCCTCTTCCACACTGTCCTCCTTGGAGGCACAGACCAGGATGCCCGTCTCTCCTCTCCACTGCTCCTCATACCTGAAGGTCTGCAGGCGTTGGACTGGATTAGGGTTTGACCCTTGTGAAGGAGGAGGTGGATCACAGCAGGACCTGTTGCAGGGCTTGGAAACACTGGAATCCTCAGGGAGTGGGACAGTGCAGTCGTGAAAGGAATGGGGGTGCAGCTCGGTACCCCAGTGGGGTACCACTTCACCCAGCAGATGGCGGTCACAAAAAAGGAAGGACAACAACAAGTGTTGAGGAGGAGAGGGAGGAACTGGAACATTCTCCCACTGCTAGTGGGCATGTTGGGCATATCAGGTGGCACAGCCACTGGCAGTTCCTCAGGATAGAGTCACCATTTGACCTGGTGACTTCACTCTGAGGTGTGCACCCTAGAGAAAACACATGTCCACAAAAAGCCTGTACACAGATGTTCACAGCAGTGTTATTCACAAGAGTCAAAAGGTAGAAACAGCCTGAAGGTTCATCAACGGATGAATGGATAAACAAACTGGAATATTACTCAGCCAGGAAAAAAACTGAAGTACTGACACAGGCTACCATGCGGATGAATGACACCACTTCTTTCAGCAAAAGAAGCCAGACGCAAAAGACCACATACTGTATGATTCCTTTGCTCTGAAATGTTCAGAATAGGCCAATCCATAGATAGTAAATAGGTGAGTGGTTGCAGGGGCTTGGGGCAGGAGGTGGGGTGGGGTGGGTAACTGGTAAGCAGTGCAGGGTTTCTTTGAGGGTGATGAAAATATTCTAAAATTGATTGTGGTGAGGGTTGCACCACATTGAAATACTGAAAAATCACTGAATTGTATACATTAAAATGGTAAGTTATATGCTATGTAGTTTATATTGCAATAAAGCTTTTATTTAACAAAAAAAAAAAAATGTTAGCCCAGAGCCTTTCCTGAGGGTACAGTGGTTAACGCTCTGCACTTTCAATGCAGGGTACTTGAGTTCGCTCCCTGGTTGGGAAACAGATTCCACATGCCACATAGCATGGTCAAAAAAAAATCAGGATAATTAGCCAGACTTCCCTGTATCAATGCTGACAGAAGGCATAAACACAAGGACTCAAAAACTTTCTGAGGAATCGAGAGACATTCTTCGGGGTTGCTTTGCTATAGTTCTCGGGACACAGAGAAGTGACTGTAGATAAGGTTTCCGTTCATCCTTCAGCCCTCAGCTTACACGTGACTCCAGAGAGAGACCCTCCTTTTGTCACTTGTCCTCTGTCTCAGGCCCTTCTTTCTTTCCTTAAAAGCTCTTCCCGCACTTGGAATTGTTTTCTGTCTGTGGAGCTGATTCTGACTCTTGCTGGGTGTGGTTCCGGGCAGTCAGGGGCTTGCCTCTCTCTTGCTTGCCCCGAAGTAGGTGCTCAGTAAATTCCCACTGCGTGAATGAACAGCAAGTACTGATAACAGCCGGGGTGCCGGGCTGGGGTCTGCACTCCCTGCAGGGGAGAGAGCCAGCAGGGCGGGTCGGGGTGCCTCCCAGCCCCAGTGGCTTTCTTTTTCTCTGTTCCAGTTCCAGGAGCATGTCTCTGGAAAGGAAGCCCAAAGCCCGGTTTGGCTAGGAAGAGGCGGCAGGGAGGGGAGCAGGGGCCGGGCGGGCCTGGGGAGGAAGTCTGCAGCCCCAGGCTGCCGAGGGCGCGGTGTCTGTGTTCGCACCTTTGGAATGTGGCTGATTCACTCTGGGGGGAGGCAGGCAGCCACTGCTGCCGCCGGCCGCCGACTCGGATCCGACATCTGGAGGCTGGATTCCAGGAGGAGAGATGGAGTCTTGCAGGCAGATGTCAGCTTTGAAGGTCAAAGCGAGCGAGGGAGCCAAGGAGGAAGAGCCTGCCAGGGTCCCACGCTCCCCCACCCAGGATTCTGGGAGAGAGGTGAGACCCCGTCCCCAGCCTTGTCCCAGCCCTTCAGCCACCAGAGCCCCTAAGGGGCAGGACAGCCTGGGGCCCTCCTTCAAAGACCAGTTGCTTAAGAGCTCGTGTAACTGCACAGGCTGAGGGCCTAGCTGGTCCCGTGCTGTCAGTGGCCCTGGGCCGCGGGCGTGCATCTCCCGACCCAGTGTCCGGTGTAGCTTCACTCAGGCCATCGCTCCCCGAGGCCTGTGGACTCCCAGCTTGCCTCTCCCTGGGGCTCCAGCAAGACCCTCGGCTTGCCCCTCGTTGGCTCAGCTGGGGCCCAGCTCATGTTGGACACTTGGATGGGACAGGTCCGGGAGAAGGCTCAGAGCTAAGTGACCGCGGCCCCCTTTTCTGCCCTGAATCTAGGTGCTCTGTGGTCTGCCCCGTGGGCTGAAAGGATGGTGTGTGCTTGTGTGCGTGTGTGTATCTGGGAGTAAGCAGGCAGGCCCCTTTCTGTTCTCCGAGGAATTTTGTACTGTCTGGCTTCTCCCGGGGTTAGGGACTACACCGGGCAGAGGGTGGAGGCAGGAGGGACAGGAAAGAGGTTGGGGGGAGAGGTGGGTGGGTGCCACCTGCGGCCTGCAGGCTCAGGCCTGCCCCTGGGAGTCACCTCGCTGTACCCTCTGCTCCACCGGGGGCTGGAGGAGGGGCCCAGGCTCACTCCTGGGAGTGATGGTCCGTCCCTCCCTGCGCAGCATGAGCCTGCCTGGTCATTGGACCGGGGTGGGGTGTGTGTATGTGTGTGTGTGAAGGGTGGGACCCAGGCTCACCCGTCTCTTATCCTGTTTCTCCTGGAACCCGGGAACCTGAGGCCGGGGGCGGGGTTGGGGGGTGGCTCAGAAGAGGAAACCCAGTGCCCAGAGTGGTCGGAACCTCTTGGAGGCTTCAAGAGAAACCTGGAGGTTCTGGGAGGGCAGAGGGCCGGCCTCCTGGAAGCTTTTTGCAGCTATTTGTGAAGTGCAGCCCCTCCCAATATCTGCTGGGGCACAGGACGTGCTCCAAGGAGTGTGCCCCCACCCCACCCCACCCCACCCCGGACTCAGCACCCTCCACTCCTGCCAACCCTGCCTCCCAGCATCCCTTTGGGACGCCACACATCTGGAGGTGTCTGCTCATCC
Source organism: Muntiacus reevesi (assembly GCF_963930625.1). NCBI lineage: Eukaryota > Metazoa > Chordata > Mammalia > Artiodactyla > Cervidae > Muntiacus > Muntiacus reevesi. The sequence continues at coordinate 182,785,721 of NC_089250.1, read as the reverse complement.
CCACCAAACCACCCACATCCTCCGACTCGAGGACTTGAGTCCAAATGCTACCTCCTCAGATCCCTGCCAGCCTCCTGCACTCACAGTTATTCTCCTCTGGACACGATGGGCTTGATACTCCTGTGTGGAGCTTATCACCACATCAGCCCCCTCAGTGATGGGGGGATCCCACATCCATCCCTCGTCCATGTCCTACGTGCCCTGAGCCTGACTCTAGGACAGGTGTCCCAGACTGCTGGGACCAGGTTGCCTGGCTCTCTTCTGTAAGATTTTTCAACGTGTTCATCTGTCTCTTTTCATTAGATGACAGACTCACTGAAGTTGAAGGACATAGTAATGAGAGCTACGTTTTTTGAGCTCTTACTAAGTGCTTTTTAAAAACTGAGGCATAATTCACATACCTTAAAAGTTGCCCCCTTAAGATGGACAATCCAGGACTTCCCTGGTGGCACGGTGGATAAAGAATCCGTCTGCTAATGCAGGGGACACAGATTAGATTCCTGGTTCAGGAAGATTCCACATGCCATGGAGCAACTGGGCCCCGGGGCCCCAACTACTGAAGCCCTCGTTCCCTAAGAGCCAGCAAGTTGCAACTGCTGAGCCCCTGTGCACCTAGAGCCTCTGTTCTGCAACAAGAGGAGTCATTGGGATGAGAAGCCCGGACACCGCAATTAGAGCAGCCCACCCCCTGCAACTACAGAGAAGCCTACGCAGCAACAAAACCCAGCACAGTCAAAAATAAATAAATAAAGCAGTTTGTACACGTAAAAAAAAATAAAATTTCCAATCCAGTGGATTTTAACGTATTCACAGAGTTGTGCATCTATCTCCAGCTTCTAATTCCAGAACATTTTTATCATCCCCCAAAAGGAAGCCTAGCAGATTCATCAACTGTAAGATGTGTACCATTCGTGTGGGGATTGATCGTGGGGGAGGTTGTGCACGTGTCTGGGCAAGTGAAAAGTCTCTGAATCTTTGCTCAATACTGCTGTGAGCTTAAAACTAGTTTGTTTGTTTTTAAATTGATTTTGGGAATTTTCTGGTGGTCCAGTGGTTGGGACTCTGTGCTTTCACTGCACAGAGCCTGGGGTCAGTCTCTGGTTTGGGAACTAAAATCCTGCTAGCTGCATGGCACAACCCGTCCCTACATTGATTTAAAACAAAACAGAACCCTGAATGCATTAGCAGTCACTCCCCATTCCTCTCCTTCCCCACCCCCAACCACTGGCAATCATTAGTCTGCTTTCTGACTCTACAGATTTGCCTGTTTGGGACATTTCATATAAGCAGAGTCCTGTAATATGTGGTCCTTTGTATCTAGCTTCTTTCACTGAGCATCATGTTTTCAAGGTTCATCCATATTATTCCTTTCAAGGTTCATCCACCTCATTCCTTCTTTATGGGTGAATAATATTCCACTGTCTGAATGGATCAGCATTGGTTTATCTATCTATCCACCAGAGGACATTCAGGTTGTTTCCATTTTTCATGAATAATGCTGCTGGGAACATGCATGTACAAGTTTTTGTGAAGATGAGGTTTTTCAGTCTAAGTGTTTTTTGACAAACACCTCATTTAATCCTCAAAGCAGCCATATGTTTCAGTGCTAACATGATCCCCCTCGTGCAGGTGAGGAAGCCGAGGCTCAGAGAGGTGAGCCAATGTCACGTCACCGCTGGAAGCCATGGAGCCAGGACCCTCCTGCCTCCTGGTCAACAGACCCCAGTGTTTCTGTTTGTATTTAGCAGAGCTTTGCCCACTGTTACTGCACGGTAGATGTTGCTGACTCTTCAAACAAGGGCCATGCACACCTGAAGTCCCAGAAGTCCTCTGTGATCTGTCGAGGTGAGTGGGTCACCTGCTTGGTGGTGATCCAGTGGCTCCAAGGGATGTGCCTTAGGGGGTTACGAGAGGTCCCTGTGGCCATAGCATTGTCATCCACCGATCCAGGCTGGACCAGACCCGGCTCTGCTCCCTCCAGATGCCGTTTGCATCACCTCGTGGAGTACAAGCCCCAAACATTGCTGCCCCATTCACCTGCAGCCTCTTTCCTGGGGTTCCTGGGCTGCCTTTCATCTCTTGCTTTCTTGGATTTGGCATGCAGCCCCGGGTCACCTTCTGCTGGACTTTGTTCCTGACTCCTTCCCAGGAGCGTGGCATGGTGGGTAACTGCTGTCAGACAAACCCAGGATCTTGTCAGCTTTGCCACTCTGGCTGTGTGGCTTTGGGCAAGTTTCTGAGCTTCTCTGAGCTTTCGCCTGCTCATCTGTGATGGGGGTCACAATAACAAACCCGCCTAAACTCTGTGGGACTGGACTGACTGAGGGCAGGGAGATGAGCAGCTCGCGCCATGCCCAGCACCTCACACGTGCTTGGGAAGAAGTCGAGGTCGGTCCTCAGGGCAGAGGCAGGCTGGCAGTGGGCCGGGGAGGGGGCGGGGAGCTTCGTGTGTCTCCCATGACTCAATCCTGCCCAAGGAGGGGGGAGTCAAGGCCAGGCCGCTGAGGTCGGGCCCCTAGGGACCTCCCGTCCTCGTCCTCCTCCTCCCCACTCTGCCCTCGGCCTGCTCCCCACCCAGCGCTTCCGGCAGCGCTGGGCAGGGTCTCATGCATTCTCTGCGGGCCGCCTGGGCACGCCCTCCATCCTTCCCCCTGATCCGCAGCGCCGATCTGCAGCCCTGTGGCCCAAGGGCTTGGACACTGGCCCACCATGGACCCTCTTGAGTGGGCGCCACAGTCCGCAGCCTAAGGCAGGGGGGCGGTGATAGGGAGAGGGGCTGGGGGTGGAGGGAGGGTCTTTTCTGGCCGCTGGAGCGGAGCTGCAGCTCCTGTCAGGGAAACCCTCTTTCCTCTGCCGCTGAGCCTTTCCCAGCCCTGCCCCTCTCCCCTCTGCTTCTCAGATTTCAGCTTCTGCGTTACTGGCATCACTGCCTGTGGTCACTGCACCAGACAGACGTTAACCCCCAGTGTGCTGGTGGGAGCAGCACGTGACATGGGCGCAGGGTCCGGAGAGGCTGAGGGAGGAGAACGCCACCCGGAAACCTTCCTTCGCTCCAGCCAGCTTCCCCTCCAGCGAGCTTGCCTCGCCTTCTTTCTCCCTGTCCGCCCAGGCTTGAAGCCAAAGCCCTCCCTGACCCTTAGGAGTTGCTCCTTCCCTTGGCTGTCTGGGCCCTGACCGTCATCCACAGCACGTGGGTTCTGTATCGCTGTGACCCCGGCCTTGTTGTTTCAGTAGACGGGGTTCTCGCCCTCCACATCCCTCAGCTTCCCTCTTGCACCTGGGCTTACCTGGGCAGGGCCAGACCACCGGGACCAGGTGAGTTCTCAGCCTGTTCTGGGGATGACGACAGCAAGGTCGTTGAGAGGAGCCTGAAGGGAGCCAGGCGCTGGTGCAGGCTGGCCAGGTGACCCTGGCAAGTCCCCAGGGAATAACAGGATTAGGGGTCCATAGTGAGGATGAAACGGGAGATGCAGGTAAAGCCGCCAAAGCTGCAGGTGTCAGGCACATGCGTGGCCCAGCCTTCTTGTGCCCACATACACAGGTGCCTCCTGGCACGCTGAGCCCCCCTTCCCCAGGGAGAGTTCCTCCCGTTTCCCATCAGCCTCCCCCCTCGAAGCCCACCCAGGTCTGCTTTCTCATCAGAGCCAGCCTCTGTCCCTCCCCTGACCTGGCCTGTCCCATCCTCAGATGGGGCCAGACGTCCTGCCCTCTCCTCCCCCTCTCTCCCCATCCCTGTCCACTCCTCCAGAGGAGAGCCTGCGGCCCAGAGGGAGACTGGACAGCCTCTCGAGCTCAGCAGTCACCCCACTAGTCCTCCTCCCTGATTCTCCTGCTTTCCTTCTGAACCCCAAATGCTCCCTCCTGGTTTCCTGTGGCGCCTCTGCTGACCCTTCATCCCCTCTGGCCATGGCTCCCTTGGTGCCTTAACCGACTTAGCCTCCTTTATATTGACCGGAGGACCAGAGGCCCTGTCTTTCTCTCCCCCTGCACCCCTGATCCCCCTTTACTACTCTGCTGAGACCCCCGGCTCCTGGTGGGATTGTTGTAACTGCCCTGACAGCTTAAAATCAACTGAGGAAGTGATCAGCCAGCCATTGCTGTCTAATATGGAAAGTCCAGCCAGGATGACCCTTCACTGAGTTTTTATAAGGGAGATGCACCCAACTGAAGCAGATGACCTGGCTCCTGCTTGTCAACTTGTTGCAAAGCAGCAGAGCAACATTTCCCAGGGTTGGGGGGTGGGGAGGCCTGGACAGAGCGAGCTGGTGGAGGAAGAGAAGAGAAGGCAGGAGGTTCCCCACCACGGGCTGCAGTGTTAGGCCTGGAAACACGGAGTGGGGACCAGAGAGAAGGGACAGGGGACACATCAAGGTGGGCTCCAGCCCCCTTGTCAAGGGCTCGCTTGTGAGCAAAGTGAATCAGGTCAGCCTGTTAGAAGGAAGCGGGCATCTGGAGGTCAGGGCCTTGTGGCTGGGGATCTGGGGCCCTGGGGGTGTGGGAACCTAAGTGGTCAGTGCTTCCACCCTAGTATGTGCAGTTGGGTTCCCCAGATGTGCTCAGGGTGAGCCTGGACAAAAACATTGTGTGTGCTGGTCGCCCCCTAGTGGTTGGGGGGGGGTCCCAGTCTTGTTGGCCCAGGACTCTCCCTGTGATTAACGTAGGAAAGGGGACCAGAGCATTGGTGGGTATTGTGGTTTGCTCCAAACCCCAACAGAGGCGTCTGACCCCCATTCTGCCTTCCTGGGAGCATTTAGGATCGTCTCCCAGGCAAGGGCTTTATGCTTCTATGGGGCCTCATCCCTGCTCCCATAGCTGGTATCCGCACCCCTCAACCCCAAGAAGGCCGGGATTCTCCATGTGCACGTGAGCATGCTGGGGCCTGAAAGGTCAGCCAGAGCCCGAAAGGCCATCTTGTCCATCCACCCGCTGCTCCTGTCACGTTTGTGTAGAGGAAAAAGCTTCCAATTAGGGTTGGGGCCCTCGTTTCCGCTTCAGGCTCCATCTCCAATTCTCCATACTTCCTGACAGGAGTTCCATAACTTTCTCTGTACCTCCTTCATGGTCTCCCCTCTGTGGTAGCAGAAATTCTCCTATGACCCCCAATGACCTTTGCTCTCGTGAACTCCCTACATTGGGTGTGGGTGGAACCTGTGACCCTGGCATCACTCCTGTGATTAGGTTATAAGTTGCCTAAGAGATAGGTTATCCAAGTGGGCCTGACCTAATCACTCAAGCCATTAAAAAAAAGTTTTCTCCAGTTGCTTGTGGAAGAGTAGATTAGAGAGATTCAGAGCAAGAGAGGGAATCGATGTGTGGGACCCTTTCTGTTCCTCAGATGGAGGGACCACAGGATAAGGGCCTGAGGATGGTCTACAGGAGCAACCATAAGATGATGGGACCTCAGTCCTACAGTCGCAGGAACTGAATCCTGCTGACAACCAGTGAGTTTGGAAGACCATCCAAGGCCCTGATGAGATTGCAGCCCCACCAACACCTCAGTTTCACCTGGCAGGACTTTGAGTTGAGAGCCCAGCCATTCCACATCTGGCAATGATGAATGGTACTGTTTCAAGCCAGTGCCGCTGCTGCTGCTGAGTCACTTCAGTTGTGTCCGACTCTGTGCGACCCTGTAGACGGCAGCCCACCAGGCTCCCCCGTCCCTGAAATTCTCCAGGCAAGCACACTGGAGTGGGTTGCCATTTCCTTCTCCAATGCACGAAAGTGAAAAGTCAAAGTGATGTTGCTCAGTCATGTCTGACTCTTCACGACCCCTTGGACTGCAGCCTACCAGGCTCCTCCATCCATGGGATTTTCCAGGCAAGAGTAACTAGAGTGGGTTGCCATTGCCTTCTCCGTTTCAAGCCAATACATTGATGGAAGTTTGTTATGCGGCAACAGGGAATAAGTACATCATTCCAAAGAGAAGAACAGTAGTTTAGATGCACATGTAGGATAAAAGTTTAAAACTGAGAAAAAGCCATCCGCTGCCCCTCGGGCGCTGTGTAGAATGGTAACCTGCTGCAGCCTCTCTGCTGGTGGTCCCCTCTCCTGCCCTCCTGGCTGCAGTTTAAATCCATGGTCTTAGGGCTCACGTCTCTCACGTGAGGTTCCAACCAGCCTCAGAGGAGGGCAAATGTGTTCTGAGAAGGGCAGCGCTGATGGCACCTTGAGGGCAGCCAGATCCCACTTTGGCTGAAGAAAGACGCTCTGGAACCCTTTGCTTTAGGGGATCCTTGAGGTTTCTGGGGCTCCTGGGACTTCTGGAAATCTTCAGGGTCAACAAAGCCTTTTTTTTTTAAGAGGTAAAGCTATTTTTAATATAACAGCTTTATTATATATAATTCACCCATCTAAAGTGTACAATTAAGTGGGTTTTTTTTTAATACAACCAGTTTTGTAACCATCACCACAATCGATTGAGAAGATTTTATCACTCCCCCCAAAGAAACTCTGTACCCACTAGCACCCACTCTCCATTTTCCCCTGACACCCCCTCATTCCCTTCAGTTCAGTTCAGTCACTCAGTCGTGTCTGACTCTTTGTGACCCCATGCCAGGTCTCCCTGTTCATCACCAACTCCCAGAGTTTACTCAAACTCATATTTGAGTCAGCGATACCATCAAACCATCTCATCCTCTGTCATCCCCTTCTCTTCCTGCCTTCAATCTTTCCCAGCATCAGGGTCTTTTCAAATGAGTCAGTTCTTCGCATCAGGTGGCCAAAGTTTTGGAGTTTCAGTTTCAACATCAGTCCTTCCAACAAATATTCAGGACTGATTTCCTTTAGGATGGACTGGCTGGATCTCCTTGCCGTCCAAGGGACCCTCAAGAGTCTTCTCCAACACCACAGTTCAAAAGCATCAATTCTTTGGCACTCAGCTTTCTTTATAGTCCAACTCTCACATCCATACATGACTACTGGAAAAACCATAGCCTTGACTAGACGTACCTTTGTTGGCAAAGTAATTGGCCTCATTCCCTGGCAACCACTAATCCACTTTCTACCTCTGTGGATTTGCCTATTCTGGACATTTCATAGAAATGGAATCATACGATATGTGGCCTTTTATGTCTGGCTTCTCTCACTGATCGTCACTTTGTCAAGGTTCATTCACAAGGTTGTGCCATGTATCAGTAGTTCATCCCTTTACTTGCTGAGCAACTCTTCACTGGGTGAACAGACCATGGCTTCTGTATCCATTCATCAATAGAGCCTGTTGCTCATCACTCTTCCCACCTGGAATCTGGGGGTGGGGCTGGGGGAAAGGCAGCAAAGGGGGATGGGGGGAAATGGGCTGATTGGGCTTGGGTTTGACAACATAGAGGAAGGAGGACGGCGTTCTGAGGTGTCCCAGGCCACACTGTGGTCCCTGGCTCTTTCCCCTAGGCTGAGTCAGTCCGTTCCCCTCATTTGTTCTCCAAAGCATTGTCTGTCCCCGGGGTCTCCAGCCCCAGAGCCCTGCTGCAGGTGGGCCGGCTGTCTGTCAGCTCTGTAATTTGCATTTCTGATCTGCATTTCTAACACCGATTGTCCAATGGCAGTTATTTGATGACAGTCTTCACAGAGACTTCCCCTTTAAAGGGCAAACTGTCTGCAGGCCAGTTTTTACACCAGATCCTACCTGTGAGTGTCTTTACGATAAAGGAGGTGAGCACCACGTTCAACAGAAAAGAACCTTGCAATACGCTTGCTTCCTTTCACTGTGACAAGTTTTTTTTTTGGCTATGCCACGAAGCATATGGGGTCTTAGTTCCCCAACCAGGGATTGAGCCCGTAGCCCTTGCATTGAAAGTGCAGTTTTAACTACTGAACTGCCAGGGAAGTCTCATCACTGTGACAAATTTGAGCAGGGGAAGGGGAAAGCTGGGCCCCTCCTCTGTCCCTCCTCCGCACATCACCAAACCCTGTCGTTCTCCTGGGCCAGCTAAGCTACTTCTGGCCACTGTCACCCATGGCAAACCAGTGATACCAGGAAATACCGCTTATTAATGCTATGCACACCAGGTGTGCCGGTGACTTCTTGTGACAGCCAGCCTGCAACCTAGGTATTAAATGGCCTCTGTTTTATAGACCAGGAAGCTGACTCAGGTTAAGGAACTTGACTGCGGTCACCCTGATAACACCAGGAGCTGGGGTTGGGGCAGAACCTCCTGGATTCTGAATCACACTGCATGGCCTCGAGTCCTTTCTGGAAACTCTGTGGTTCAAAGAGTGGGCAGGGTGTGTAGACAGAGATGAGGTCTGAAGACTATGGCCCTGGAATATCTCAGATGCCAAGCAGAAAAGAACTTCAAGATTATTCAGGGACTTCCCTGGTGGTTCAATGGTTAGGATTCCTTGCTTCCATTGCAAGGGGCCCGGGTTCGATCCCTAAACAGGGCAACTGAAAAAAATTTAAAAAGTCAGATACAGTGTTTTCCTCTTCAAGGAAACAGAGCTCCTTGGAGTCACCAGTGAGAGCAGTTTTCATGGATGGAGTGAGCAGGATGGGAAAGTGAGCATAGGCAGCCACTTCAGGGAGTTTTGCGGTCAAGAGTGGTAGCTGGAAGGGGATGCATGATTGTCTGATTTTTTTTCTTTTTGGCCGAGCTGCGGGGCTGATGGGATCTTAGTTCCCTGATCAGGGATTGAACCCAGTCCCACGGCAATGAATGCATGGACTCTTAACCACTGGACCGCCAGGGACTCCCCTGTTTTTAAGTGGGAATAAGATGGCTTGTTCTCCACGTGGGAATAAGCCAGTAGGGGGCAGGAGGGAAGGTGCAGGAAGGGGGACAGTCGCTGGACAGACGTCTTTGAAGAATACACGTGGAGGGGTTCTCCAGGCACGGACAGAACATGGACCAACATCTAGGTGCTGGCCGGATGGCAGATTCCAGGTACCAGGAGGAGGCAGAGGCAGCGATAGGAGCCTTGGGAAGGGAGGGAGGAGGGACCAGGGGCATATGAGGGGATGGGCAGCCATGCAAGGGAGCCACTTGAGGATCTTGGTCCAGCATCTAAAAGTAAGATGGTGGGATTTCCTTTTCCCAGTGCTGTGCAGATCCAGGGGTGGGGGTAGGGGCAGGACAGGTGGAGGATTGGACTCAGAAGGCAGCATGCATGCAAGATGATTAGATTGCTGGGCTGTGAAACCTAAACTGCAACAACCCCCTTCCCCTCACCTATGGAGTCAGGCAAACTATAGCCCACAAGTCAAATCTAGACCTATTGACTTTTTTTTTTTTTTTAACTTTTTAAAAAACTGTGGTAAAATACATATAACATAAAATTTACCATTTTTATATTTTTGTGTGTTCACCTGAATGGCAACTTCGCCATTTTAAAGTGCACGATTCAGTCCCATTAATTACATTTATGATGTTGCGCAAACACCACCACTATTTCCAAAAGTTTCCATCACCCGAAACAGAAACTCCATACCCACTATTAAGCAATAACTCCCCATCTCCCCTCCCCCCTGCCCTTGGTAACCTCTAATCTACTTTCTGTCTCAATGCGTTTGCCTATTGTAGATCATTCATAGAAGTGGAGTCATATGATGTGTGACTTTTTGTATCTGACTTTCACTTAGCATCGTGTTTTCAAGGTTCAGCCAGGCCGTAGCATATGTCAGAACTTCATTTCTTTTTAAGGTTGAATAATATGCAGTTGTTTGAATAGATCAGAGTTTGTTTATCCATTGATCCACTGATGGTTTTCACCTTTTGGCTGTTGTGAATAATGCTTCTGTGAATACTGGTATATAATCATGTGTTTGAGTCCCTGGTTTCATTTTTTGGGGGATGTGTACCTAGGAGTGAAATTGATGGAGCACACTGTAACCTCTGCCAGGTTTTGTATGAACTGAGATTGTATGGTAGACGGAAAAATGACCTCCCCAAGATGTTCATGTCCTAATCTGTGGAACCTGTGAATAAGTTACCTTCTATGGCAAAAGGGACTTTGAAGATATAATTAAGTTATGGATCTTAAGATGGGGAAATTATTCTTGATTATCTGCTTGGGCCCAAGGTTATCAATAAGGGAGTGGTGGTGGTGGTGGGGGGGGTGGTCAGAGTTGCATAAGGAGATGTGATGACTAAAGAAGTTGGAGTGATGCACTCTGAAGATAGAAGGGGCTGGGAGCCAAGAAGGGGTGGGCAACCACTAGAAGCTGGAAAAGGTAAGGAAATGGATTCCCCTTCCTACCCTAGAGCCTTCAGAAGGAATGCAGCCCTGCTGACACTTTGGTTTTAGCCAAATACAACCCATGAGGATGTCTGACCTCCAGAAAGTATGTGTATGTATATATATACATATATATATGTATATATATATATGTATATATATATCCCACTCCAGTACTCTTGCCTGGAAAATCCCATGGATGAAGGAGCTTGGTAGGCTGTGGTCCATGGGGTCGCTAAGAGTCGGACACGACTGAGTGACTTCACTTTCACTTTTCACTTTCCTGCATTGGAGAAGGAAATGGCACCCCACTCCAGTGTTCTTGCCTGGAGAATCCCAGGGATGCGGGAGCCTGGAGGGCTGCCATCCATGGGGTCGGACAGAGTCGGACATGACTGAAGTGACTAAAATATATATATATATATATGTTTTTTTTTTTAATTGGCTGCACCATGCAGCTTGCAGGATCTCAGTTCCCCCAACCAGGAACCTGGGATTGAACTCGGTCCATGACCGTGAAAGTGCAGATTCCTAACCACTGGACCAGCAGGTAATTCTCTTGTGTTGTTTTAAGTCATTAAGTTTATGGTAATTTGTTATAATAGCAATAGGAAGCTAATACAAATATTAAAAAAATTTTTTTGATGATGTGTAGTTGATTTACAACATTGTGTTAATTTTTGCTGTAGAGCAAAGTGATTGAGTTTTATATATATATATATATATATATATATTCTTTTCCATTATGGTTTATCACAGGATATTGAATACTGTGCTATACACTAGAACCTTGTTGCTTATCCATCCTATATATAATAGTTTTCATCTGTTAATCCCGAACTCCCACTCCATTCCTCCTCCCTCTGTTCTGTGTCTGAGTGTGTTTCTGTTTCTTAGATATGGTCATTTGTGTCATATTTTAGATTCCACGTGCAAATAACTTTTACATTCCCTTTAAAGAAAGTATGCTGATGCCTAATTTAGAGTAAGAAGGGGAGGGGAAAGGTCCAAGGATCAAAGTGATTTTGCAGAACACCCTCTGAGAACTCTAGAGGGCACAGTGGCCTAAATTTAGGAGCCAGGAAGGGAGTGAGAAAGGGTACAGTACTAAGGGGGTCTACAGAGCCTCCTGGGAATGAAAAATAGCCTGGAGGAACTTCTTTGGTGGTCCAGCGGTAAAGAATTCACCTTTCAATGCAAGGGACACAGGTTTGACCCTTGGTCAGGCAACTAAGCAGAGGTACCACAACTAGAGAAGCCCGCTGGCTGGGACAAAGACCCAACACACCCAAAAAGAAAAAAACAGCCCGGAGTTTGGGGACTTCTCATGCTACTGTCGTGAAGCAGGTGACGGGAAAGAGCTGGGGTGGGTGGTGGGGGCAGTGGTACTTCAGGTGTTGGGGCAGCTGAGCCAGGGGTGTGGGTTTGTGCCAGGGAGTGCGGTTTTGTGCATCAGAGACAAGAGAGGGCTCTAGAAGAGAAGGTGCCTTTGGCAGAAATGGGGAGGCCAGTCAGAGTGACAGTGTGCCCAGTGAACCAGGCTCTGGCTGGGTCAAGGGATTTCTGAAGAAGACAGAGCAAGAGGTGGACGCACCTCCCCAGCTCTCCTTCATTCATTCCCCAGGCACTGTGGATGCTGTTCAGTGTACACAGTTAAGGGGCCCTGTATCCTCTATTGTCCCCTGATGTCACCCTTCCTGCTCCCTCAGTGAGGCCTCCCAGGGACCCCCAATGTTACCCAACAGCTGACTTGCAGGATCGCAAAACATTCAGGCAAAACTGCCAGGCCTCTCTATAAGGGGCTCCAAAAACAATAACATTTCCTAATAATAACAGTAATCCTTGTTATTAAGAGGGTTTCAATCGGGAGGCGCGATCTGGGCGGGAACCTGGAAGGCGGATGGGATTGGGAAAGGCGGTGGGCAGGGGAAAGGACATTCCAAGGCAGGCGCGGTCTTCCTGAGCCAGGGGCCAACCTCCAGGAGCCGGGGGAGGGGACGCGGGAAGAGGGGGACGGAAGCTCGCCGGCCAGGAGTCCTTCCCTCCTCCGCCCCAGGCCTTCACCCTTGGTAGAGAGCGCACCCTGCTGGGAGAGCAAGTCTCGCCCTGGCTTCGCCACGAAAGGGCAGCTGCAGCCTTCCGCCTGCCCAGGCCAAGCTTCGGTGGGCCTCTCGCTGTCCAGCCTCCCAGCGGAGGGCTAAAGAGAAGAGGGGACAGGAGGCGACCCGCAGCAGCCACCGGACCTCCGGGCCGCGCCGGCAGCCGGCCTCCGGGGCTGCTGCTGTCCTGGCCCGCCTCCACCCTTCCCTCCCTGCCCGGGCCCCTGCTGCCTAAGGCAGCCCCAGGATCTGAGGCGCCCGGCGCGCTCCCCCTTTGCCCTCCCCTCCCCGGCTCCGGGATTCCCAGGTTCCGGAGCCCAGACCGAGTGGCCAGCGGCGGGCAGCTGGGCAGGGAGGGAGGGAGGGGGCCGCTCGGCCTCTGAAGTCGGCCCCAAGTTACATGTGGGAAGCGGTGGCTGTGACGCAAGTTTCCAGGGGGCCCTGGGCTTGGAGGGAGCGCGCCAGAGCGGCTCCTCTCGGAGCAGTTGCAACCGTAAAAAAGAAAAAAAAAAAAAAAGCCCCGAGCAGCGCAGCGCCCCAGGCCGCCTTCGCCTTCGCCGGGCTCAGCAGCGCGCTCCCGCCCCCTGAGGGTCTTCGAGGGCGCAGACCCTGTACCGGGCAGTCCCCGTCGGACCCCGGGCGCACAGGCTGGGCTCCCTCGCTGTGGCTAGCCGTTTTTTTTTTTTTTTTTTTTGCTATGCTTGCCAACCTGTCAGCTGATGGACCTCATCACCCATAGTGGCGCATGTAGCTCGGCCGCAGCTCGCTCCATTCACGCCGCGCCCCCAAGGCCGCCCGCGGCCCCTGCACCCGGAGCTGAAGGGGGTGGCCCGCAGACTGGGGCCACCACCCGCCCCCGGGGGCCCGCGCCCCTCTCGCCCCGGCCTCGCGCCTCCCGGGGGGGGGCTGCAAATAGTCCTTTGTTTACATGCAATTCCTTACTCCGCGGAAGGAGGCCGGGGGAGTGCTGAGTTTTCACCAGCTGTTTCCCGCCTTGAAACAGACATCTGATCAGCTGCAAACACACACACACACACAGACACACACACACACACATACACACGCCCGGGGAGGCAGGCCGGAGAGACCTCCCTCCCGCCCCTCCCGCCCGCCTCCCTCCCCTCGCCGCCGCCGCAGCCAGCATCTGGGACCGGCCGATTCTGCACCTCCGTCCGGCGCTGCCCTTTGATTCGGATTTCCATCTTGCATTCTCCGGCGGACCGCGGGACCTGGCTCGTGCAGAGGAGGGGGGCCGATCGCTATGGAGTATTTCATGGTGCCCACTCAGAAGGTGCCCTCTTTGCAACATTTCAGGAAAACAGAGAAAGAAGTGATAGGAGGGCTCTGTAGGTGTGTACTCCTCCTCCCCCTCACCCCCTCCCCACGATTGCAGCCCCCGGCCAGTCCGCCCGGGCGGGCGCGCGTGTGCGCACGCATGGCCCGCGCCGCGGACCCTCTCGCCTTTCTTATCCGCTGAGGCGACTGCAGCCCCGCGCGCCAGGCTTGGGCCGCCTGGGGACCTTCCTCCCTCGGAACGTGGGGGCCCCGAGCGGCCCCGGTCACTTTTGTCCGCTGCAGGCGGGCGAGTCGCGACGTTTGTAAATTGCAAACAGACCCACGTGGTTCTGCAGCAGTCCCGGCCATGCTTGGTGCTGGTGGCTCTCCCCCCGCGCTTCCTCCTCCCCCCTCCCGCGGCGGCTTCCTTCCTCTCCCTCCTTCATCGCTCTCTCTGGCCCCCCCCTTCAAGGAGGACTGGGGGGCCCTTGTCGCGCTTGGGGCCGCGGGGCCAGGGGCTACAATGCAGCCACGCCGCGGCTCCGGGCGGGGGGGGGGCGGGGAGCCGGGTGGTTGTGAGTGTTTGCTGGGACCGGGGCTGCAGCGGGGTCGGGAGGCGTGCTGGAGAGGGGGTGCGGGAGTGGGCGGGACCCGGGGGGCCAGCGCGGCCCGCCGGGAGCGCCGCGGACCCGGGCACGTTGGCGGCCGCCTGCTAGCTCGCCGCCCGCGCTCGGGCGCTGTTTACTAGCGAGGCCTGGACGTGACTCTGCAGCCCTCTTGGAGTAGGCGGACCTCCGCGCGCCGCCTCGCGGGAGCTGTAGTTCTCCGCGCCGCGTCGGTGCGGCATTGTGGGAATTGTAGGCGCGCCCAGGCCATGCTTTACCCGCACAAAGCTCGGCCCCCGCGGGCGGGATGGGCGAGGCAGGCCGGGTGGGGGGCTTTTTGGGGAGTGGGCGCCGTAGGCCGCCCCTAGCCTCGCCGGGTTTCTGCCCTCCGCACGTGGGCCTCGGCTGCAAACTTTCGCGTCTCACGCCCCTCCCCCCAGTCATAAACCGAAAGCGTCCGGTTGCCCAGCAGGCTGGGTGGGTGGGTGGTCCAGGATCCGTAGCCCTCCCCGGGAGCTACTTCCTGAATTTGGCCTGGGTTGCTCCGGGATCTGTCCTTTGCCGAAGAGTAATGGGTTAGGGGAATCGCCCTGGACACTTGTTAAAATGCACACGCCCACAATTCCGATCGCTAGAAGGGCCTGTGTATCTGCATACTGAACACTGTCTGCGGGACGGCGATACCGCGTGGGTTGTTCTCTGCGGGTCCAAGTTTGGGACCTGTGGCTCCTTTCCTGCCGTGCTGCTTTCGGAGAGAAATGGCTCCCCAGGGCTGGGGCCACGTGCTCTGCCGCCCCGGGCAGGCAAGGCGGGGATTGAGGGAGGAGGAGTCGCAGGCGGTGTGGCCCGGGCTGGTGGACACCACGGGCTGCAGAAACCAGGATAGGGAGAGGTTGCTGCACACGTATACATCGCCCCCGCCCCCCCACAGGGCTCCTGCCTTAACTACTCTCAAGTCCAAGGTGGTGGGCAGTCAGCAGTACCATCCTGAGTGTTGGCCCTTCCCCAAGGTCCCTCCAGCTGGAGGGCTTAGCTGTAATAATTGAAAAGAAAAAACAATTATGGAGCTTGTAATACGTTGTAGGGCCTCGTTTTGCAAGACTTCTCTCATCGAATTGTTAACAGTCTTCCTCTGCTAGTTAAGTGGCTTTATGATTTCTGTGTGGGTGGAGGACACAGGTTGGGGAAGGAATAGGTAGGGCAAGTGGTAGGGCTGGGACTTGAACTCTGACCCCTGCTGCTACCCTGAACTGCTGGTTGCTCCTGGAAAGGAAGGGCTGGGCGGTGAGGAGGTGGGTTGAGCCGCCCCAGATGCTGGAGCGGACATCCTGGGCCTGACCTCAGGCAGGCGTGGCAACATAGGACCCTCTGGCCACAAAGTCTGAGCCTTGGCTGAGTCCTCTCTGGGTCCCCTGGGACTCCAGCTTGACCTGTTTCTGTTCCAAGCCCCCCTTCGGAGGAATCCAGCAGTTCCTTAGGGACCTAGGACCCCAGGCTTGGGCACGGGGACTGCTTGGCTTGCCCAGCTGTGAGGCAGTGGTCAGCCTATGTGCTGGGCGTGGAGCTGGGGCCTCTGGGTTTGTTCCTTTTCGGACGGAGTTGCCGGATGAGGTAGGATTGAGTGTGGGTTGGGCAGGACCTTCTGGCCGGATATACTGGCTTCTCAGGCTGGTGGACTTTGCTCCATCCCTCGTTGACTAGCAGGGCTCCCTGCTTCTTCTCTCCTGTTTCCCAGACCTACCGGAGGGAACCATACTGGACAGTGGGTGGGGGCGGGGGTGGGACAGAATGGGCGTACCTTTCAGCGACATCCCCACACGCTGTGTGGTTTTGGACCCGTTGCCTAACTGCTCTCAGCGTCTATAAAATGAAGCACCTGTGAAGCTTGGCTCTGCGTGTGGAAAGTGCCTGGTAGCTGTTAAGTGGCACTTGGATTCTTAGAATCAGGAGCATGGTGGTCTTAAAGAGTTTAGCTGCCCGCTGCCAGGGAGAAAGAGACCAGCTCCCCTCAGAGGGAGCTACAGGAAAATTAGGGGCTTTGGAGTGTGTGTTGGGTCCCTGGTCTGGTATTTACGAAACACTTACTTTGTGCTGGGGCTTCCCAGGTGGTGCTAGTGGTAAAGACTCCACCTGCCAGTGCAGGAGACGTAAGAGACACAGGTTCAATCCCTGGGTGGGGAAGATCCCCTGGAGGAGGGCATGGCAACCCACTCCAATATTCTTGCCTGGAGAATCCCACGGACAGAGGAGCCTGGTGGGCTACAGTCCATGGGGTCACAAAGAGTCGGATATGGCTGAGCGACGAAGCATACACACACCATGTGCTGGGATTGAAGACACCACAATGAACTAGAACTTGCCCCCCTCCTAAGAGATGGAAGTCTCATGGTGCTACAGAGTCCTGTCAGCTTCCTTAGATGCATGAATTCTGGAATCTGGGGTACAGACTCTGGAAAAGCAAGGCATCTTGTTACCCTCAATCTCTCTCTTTTATTTATTTACTTTTCTGTTTACTTGTCTGCACTGGGTCTTAGTTGTGGCATGCGGGATCTTCGATCTTCATTGCAGCATGGGGGATCTTTACTTGTGGCAGGAGAACACTGAGCTGCCGCATGTCGAATCTAGTTCCCCGACCAGGGATCAAACCCAGGCCCGCCTACACCGGGAGCTCAGAGTGTTAGCCACTGGACCACCAGAGAAGTCCTCCTCCTTTATCGCTTTTAAACTTCACTATGACCCTGTGAAGTGAGGCAGTATGTCCCCATTTTTTGAATGGGGAAACTGAGGCTTCAAGAGACAACGTGCCTAAGCTTGGGATCCCACAGCTAGTAAGTGGCAGGACTGGAGTTTCCACTAGAACCCAATGCAGGCCTCCCCCTGAGAGGCTGGAGAAACTGGGGGGAGGGGGTGTTTCTGATGGGGACAGTCCAGACATGGTTTGTTTTGGGACCGTAGACAGGGTGTATGGATAGAAGCAATGGGCACGGGCCAGGGCCTAAGGCTGCTTCAGTAGCTGCTGCAGGAGAAGGATGGGGGCCTTGGGCATCCTTGGTGAGAGGGTCATCTTCCTCCTGTCCTCCTTTTTGGGGTATAGGAGAAACCCCAAGTGGACTTTCCCACCTCTGACTGCGTAGACACTGAGTGGTAGGTTTGTGAATGACTTTGGGGCAGCGTGAAATGAGAGCTCTCAATGGCTAATTTCAGGCTGGAGCTGGGCGGGTATTGGGAGGCGGGTGGGGGAATGGGGGCTACCCATTTGCACTTGGGCTGGCCAGGAGGGACGGGTATAAGGTGGGATCTAGACTTGAAGAGCCTGCTTCCTGTCCTCGAGCCTCCGGTTGAGAGGGAGGGAGGGAGGGGGGGTTGTCATGGGGTACCCTGAGAGTGGGAGCGGCAGCTCTGGTCTTGGCACCGGAGGCTCTGCCACGAGCTGCCCGGCCCCAGGAGACCAGATGGCTGAGGGCTGTCAGGGAGGGAGAGGAGAGAGAGACAGTGTCTGTGGACCAGGCCTCACCGCTCACCTCGGGGTTCTGAAGTTGATGTGAAAGAGTGGAAGGACCTTACAATTACTGTAAATCGTGTGTACTTCTGCAAAACTCAGAAAGAAATGTAAGAAACTTCCAGGCATTTGCCGAAAAACCCACTTTATCTAGTACAGTAACAGCTGGAAATGCTAATTAGCCATCCTTTATAGGAACCCCTGGCACGCCAGCAGTCACATCCCCTGGTTAGTCGTGATTCCACTCATCAGAACTTTGGGTTAGTCTGCATTCTATTAAAGAAACTTCCAGGGCTATTTAGGTGAGTTGGTCTTGGTGGCAGCCCAAATCCCTATGAGGAACTGTGGCTTTGGGATGAAGTCTGTTTTCTGAGCTTAAGTCTGAACGAGCTTAGCCAGCAGCTGGTTCCTGAACCAGGAGGCTGGGCTGAGGGACTTGGTGCTGAAGGGGACAGCATGGACCATTCAGAAGAGCCAGGCCCCCTTCCCTCTGGGGACGCCTGGGCTGGGGCTCTCAGGCCTGGGGTCCTGTGGCCTCCTGTGGTGTCTGCTCACCTCGTGGGCATCCTGGGGAGAAGGGAAGGGCCAAAAGTTGGCTTCCCAGGGTTGAGGTTTTCTGAGCAGATGAGTGGGCTGGCAGGGTGCAGGTGGGTAGGAGGTGGGTTGTTGAGTTCTGGCTTCAGCCTGGAGAGTTGGTGAGTCTCGGCTGGGAGGCAGGGGGGCTGCAGAGCTGTATGTGAGCCGCCCGCAGGCAGGGGAGGAGAGCATGCATTTTGGCTCCTGCAGGTGCCTGTGGTATCCTGGTGTGGCTGCCGACCTTGGGCATGCCACTTCCTCTCCCAGAACTCTGGATTCCTCATTGCAGCGTAGCCACTAGGTGTCCATGGGGGTCAGAGAAAAATACAAAAGGCCTGTGAATGACAGTGAGAGCTGACCCGCTGACAGCACAGCTGTGCGCAGCCTCTCTCCGCGGTGACTGTCACCTGTCTGTCAGGGCATCTGGCCTGTGGCGCTGGGATCGGGGTTCAAGTCTCAGCCTCAGCACGTACCAAAGCTGTTCGCTTCCCAAGCCTCAGTGTCCTCATCCCATCAGGCCACTTGACTCAGAGGAAGGTTGCGATGGTTCAGTGAGCTAATTCCGGCGAAGTGAGTCTTTAGCACATTATGTTAAGAACTCAAGACTTTTTTATTTTTTAATTTTTTTGGCCATGCCAAGTGGCTTGCAGGATCTTAGTTCCCCAAGCAGGGGTGGGTTAAACCTGGGCCCTCAGCAGGGAAAGCACCAGTCCTAATTCTGAAGACTTTTAAAAAGCAGTAACTCTGTGGCCAGGCTCTACAGGTGGGCCTTCTGGAAGGGCCAGCACTCAGAGTGGCCCAGGGGTGGAGGTGGGGCTCCTTTTTGACCCTTAATGCTCTGGTCAGCTCTGGTCTTTGGGCATCACCAGGGGGGAACCCAGGGAATGGATGAGTGGGGGCGTCTCTCCCTGTATTTCTCCGGGTGGGGGAATAGGAAACTCCCAGATGGATGTCAGTCACCTGGTGCATTGGCTTCCTGGGGACATCTCTCCCCATCTCTTTAATCCACCTGCCACAGAGGGTCTGGAGAGTGCTGGCAGGCCTGGGAGCCCAGACTCAGTTCTGATCTCTCTTCTCCCCCCACCTGCAAAGGGCAGGCAGGCCACTGTGCATCAGGTTTCTGACCTTCATTTTCTCTTTTTCTCCATCACCCCTACTGTGTGGGTGCATGCTAAGTCACTTTAGTCGTGTCCTGCTCTTTGCGACCCTATGAACTATATAGTCCGCCGGGCTCCTCTGTCCATGGGATTCTCCAGGCAAGAATCCTGGAGTGGGTTGCCATTTCCTCATCCAGGGGATCTTCCCCACCCAGGGATCGAACCCATGTCTCTTATGTCTCCTGTGTTGGCAGGCGGGTTCTTTACCACTAGTGCCACTTGGGAAACTTCCCACTGTTGGGTCAGGGAAACAGAGAAGTGAGGTGCCCCTGGCCCAGAAGTAGGGGAGCCAGGTGCTCGGCTGTCTGACCAGGAAACCGCGTGCCTCCCATTCTGAGCCCTCAATCCCATTTGTAAATGGGGGGTCATGGGCCCCCTTTTCCAGTGCTGTGAAGGAACTGTATCTTGATGGGGAGCTGGGGGGGGCTCCTAGGGAGACACTGGGGCTGCTGGTGGTGGACAGGGCTGGTGTATGGACCCCTAGCAGCAGCTGAGGTGAAGCTTGCTCCCAGCTCACCCCTAGCCAACCACCCTTATGTGGGGAGAGGAGGTGGAGACCCAGGAAAGGGCAAGGGCAAGTTCATGGAGTCGCTCAGGGGAGTGAGGGGGACAGGCGGAGTGGGTGGGGGGCCAGGAAGCCCTTGGCTGTCTCCAGCTGGGGGGACGCGCTCCCCTGCTCGGTTTCGCAGCAAACTCCTCTTTTCCTGGGGGTGGTCAGAGGGGCCTGGGCACCTGCCTCTGAGCACAGGCTGCTCCCCCATCAGCGGAACGAGGCTGCTCAGAACTGTCTCCCTGCATTCCCCAGACCCGGGAGTGTGAGCTCTCTCAGCCAGGGCCTGGACCAGGTCACCCCAGGAGGGCCCCTCAGGAAGAAGCTGGGGCTGTGGCTTTGGGTGGGGCCGGTGGCCTCTTCTGGGAGCCCGGCATCTGGAAGCCATCAGGCCAGGGGCGGGGGAGTTGCAGGAGAGAGCCAGGGAGGGGAGCCTGCCTCTTCCAGGCCACACACAGGCCCACCCCTCGGGAGCAGTGGCGTTGGGCCCACAGACCCGCTGCTGGCTCTGTCTCCCGCCAACGCCTCTCAGCCTGCAGTCTCGTCCCCTTCCACTGGCTGCCTCTCCTGCAAGATGCGATCACATAATATGCAATAACATCGCCTGCTGCGAGCTGGGAGCCTCGCTTCTCTGGCCCAGGGTGGGCCTGCCTTTCAGAGTGGGTGGGCTTGGGGACAAACTGCTCCTAGGCGGGGCTGGCCAGGTCCTCTCCCTGGAGCGACTGGTACCCGCTTGTCTTGGCAGTCTTAGCACAGGCTCTCGGGCTGGGCTGGGGGCTTATGTAGGAGTGTATGTGGCTGTGGAGATGGGAAGGGAGGAGGGACATCTTCCTCCGTCCTCAAGCCTATGACCCTGAAGGAGGGGGCCCCCGGGGGCACATCGAGGAGCTCAGAGGTGTCCCAAGAGCAGGTGTCTCTGATTATCACCTGAGGCCACCCGCATCCGAATCACAGGGATTCCTAGCCATGTGGGTTTCTGGGTCCCACTCAGACCTGCTGGCGAGACACTGAGGTCAAGCCTTGGGGTCCACACGCTGATGTTGACACCCAGGCATCTCAGAACATGCTATTCCATCAGCCGCCTGGTCTGCTGGGGGGTGTAGGCATCAGACAGAGCCGGTATATTCTGCAGGGGCAGCTTGCCTGTTACACGTGGGCCCTCTAGAGATGAAGACAGGGGCCCACTGGGGGCAGGGTTCGGAGGGCGCCCAGCCAGAGCCCACCGCTGTTCTCCCATAGCCTGGCCAACATTCCACTGACCCCTGAGACTCAGCGGGACCAGGAACGGCGGATTCGGCGGGAGATCGCCAACAGCAACGAGCGGAGGCGCATGCAGAGCATCAACGCGGGCTTCCAGTCTCTCAAGACCCTCATCCCCCACACAGATGGAGAGAAGCTCAGCAAGGTGGGCAAGTGCCAGGAGGACTTCCTGGGGGAGGAGGTGGGCTGCAGGGGGAGACTCGGGAGACGCCAACAGTCGGGGTCCCTGACTTGTCCCTCCTGCCCTCAGGCAGCCATTCTCCAGCAGACAGCAGAGTACATCTTCTCCCTGGAGCAGGAGAAGACCCGGCTCCTGCAGCAGAACACACAGCTCAAGCGCTTTATCCAGGTAGCGCTCTGCCCTCTTCCTGGCACCCCTTCCCTGGTGTGGGCATCTCTGGGCCCAACCACTGGCTTGGGACTATGATGTGGCTGCAGGTCCCTTCTTCCCCACTGACCTGCCTACTTCTGGCACTTGCCTTCCTGCCTGGAGTCCTGACTTCGCCATGGGCGAGTGCACTGCAGTGGGGTGGGCTCTGGAAGCAACCGGGTGACTTTGGGAAAGCATGTCCCTTCTGCCTCCCTTTCCGGCCGTGGCTGTTTGGTGGATTTGCATGGGGGCTGCCTCGTGCACGTGCACCTGGGTTTGACAGCTTTGGAGGGCTGTGATGGAGCTCCCCACTGCCCTGGTGGTGGTGGTGGTGGTGTATGCAGAGTCACTGCACACTCATCAGCCCCTGGGCGTTCCCCAGGAGCTGAGCGGCTCATCCCCCAAACGGCGGCGGGCAGAGGACAAAGACGAGGGCATCGGCTCACCGGACATCTGGGAGGACGAGAAGGCGGAGGATCTGCGGCGGGAGATGATCGAGCTGCGGCAGCAACTGGACAAGGAGCGCTCGGTGCGCATGATGCTGGAGGAGCAGGTGAGGCGGGAGCGGTGAGGCAGGCGAGGTGATGCTGTCGGCTCTGAGCTCCTGCTTTGTGCCGGGGCTGGGAGTCGGGGTGTCCAGTGGGGTGATCAGTGGGGAGCAAACCAGACAGATTCCTGCCCTGGGGGGTGGTCACTGTCCGAGACTGGTGAGATGAGTCAGAGGCATTCACACTATAAACACGTATCCGTGGTAAAGGCCATACCAGATCGGTGGGCAATCAGCGAGGGGGGAGTCTGGGCTAGTTCCACCCCACAGCTTCCTTGTGAGGGTGGGAGGAGCAGAGAGGGGAGAAGGGTGCTCCAGGCAGAGGGAACCACATGGGCAAAGGCCTAGGGCTGGAGGTAGGCAGGGAGGGAGCAAGCCTGCAGGAGGGAGAGGAGTCAGTGTGGGCCCAGCAGGCTACGGTGCAGGACTTTGGTCTCCACCCTGAAGATGTTGTGGAGGGCCCCGCCCCTGAGCCCCACTGCTCCACCCCCAGGTCCGCTCCCTGGAGGCCCACATGTACCCGGAAAAGCTCAAGGTGATCGCACAGCAGGTGCAGCTGCAGCAGCAGCAGGAGCAGGTCCGGCTGCTGCACCAGGAGAAGCTGGAGCGGGAACAGCAGCACCTGCGGACCCAGGTGAGCGGGAGGGGCCTGCAGGGGCCGCCTGAAGCTGGGCTGGGGCTCCCAGACCCAGCGTCAGTGCCGCTGGGTGTCCAGCAGGGCGGACCCAGGGCCTCGGTCGCAGTAGTGAAGACGTTCCTGGCTCCCAGGCGTCTTGCATACATGATTATGTTGAATCCTTAGAGCAGCCCTTTGAGGCCTGAGCTGTTACTACTCCTGTTTTACTGATGAGGAATTGGAGGCACAGAAAGGTTCACTAACACGCCCAAGATTTCTCAGTGATGTGGGGCAGGGATTTGAACCCTGGCCATCTAGATTCAGTCTGAACTCCCGGCCACCACTGTATTTATTAGATGTGAAATACTGGCATGGCTCCGGAGAGGGAAGGCCCGTGCAGTCTCAGATGGCCAGAAGTCCCTCTCCAGGCCACCTTGCCTTCATTTCTTAAAATAAGAGGGGTGGGAGGGGTCACGACTTGGGCGGCCCCAAACTGTGAGTGAAGGAGGTTGACGGGCTGCTGGGGTGATTGGTGGAGGCTCTCCAGGTGGTGGGCAGAGGGAGATGGTTTGGAGGGCTGTCCTGCACCCTCTGTGACAGACGGAAGGGAAGGGGCTGCTCCTAGAAACTCGACAGAGAGACTGAAGGCCCCTATCTCGCAGCTCCTGCCCACTCCGGCCCCCACCCACCACCCCACGGTGATAGTGCCGGCGCCGGCACCCCCTCCCTCCCACCACATCAATGTCGTCACCATGGGCCCCTCCTCGGTCATCAACTCTGTTTCAACTTCCCGGCAAAATCTGGACACCATCGTACAGGTATCTGAGCCTGGGGAGAGGGCAGTGCTTGGGGGCTGCCCCTTGGGAACAGGCCCTTTGGGGAGAGATTAGAGAGTGGGGGAGTGGAGGGGATAGAGGCAGGGATATTGAGCGTTGAGTTGGGGGAGGAGGTCTGGAAGCCAGATGGTTCCATCACTGCATCCTAGGTTAGGGGCAGAGAAGGAGGGACCGGATGGCCAGGAAGACCCCATTCCTTCCCTTGTGGGAGTTTGCTGGGGGTGTCCTTTGTTCCCGGAGCCCCTTGCTTTCAGAGTTCTTGCATCTGTCTCTTGGGTTTTGGGATGGGGGTGGAGGTGGAGGAGGAAGAAACGAGATGCTAGACTTTGAAGGTCGAGCCCCGAAGTCCCTGCTATGCCCAGCCTGGTGCAGAGAGACCCCTTTGGGAGGCCCAACAACATTACAAAGAAAGAAACAACCCAAAGGCCCAAATGGGAAAAAAACGTTCATTGAAGTCCCGGGAACTTGAGTTGCACCCGGTGAACTGAAGAATAAAATTAATAACAGAGACCTTCCATAAAGCCAACAGGCAGGCTTTTGAAATACATAAATGAGGGAAAGAGGCTTATGACTTCAGGCAGGCCTGCACTGTCCTTCCAAGCCAGATTCAGCTCAGGAGAGAGCTTCTAAAGTTTGTTTTCCCCCTGACTCTGAACCGGCTGCCCCTTTTGCCAGGCTTCCTTCTGGACCTTTCTGGGGGGGGTGTGGGTGGTGGGGGAACTGGTGAGGGAGACATTGCTGGAGATGCCGGTGGTCCACATGGCCCCCGCATCCTCACGGCAGCCTCCCCCCGCCCAATCCCAGGCGATCCAGCACATCGAGGGCACCCAGGGCCAGGAGGAGGAGCAGCGGCGAGCCGTCATCGTGAAGCCCGTCCGCGGCTGCCCCGAGGCCCATGCCTCGGACACTGCCTCTGATTCGGAGGCCTCAGACAGCGACGCCATGGACCAGGGCCGGGAGGAGCCAGCAGGGAATGGGGGGCTTCCCTGACCAGCCCCCCCAGCCCTCCTCTCCCTTCTGGGGGCTGGAGGGGGCGGGGCAGCAACTGGGAGAGAGACGAGGGTGAACGAGTGAGAAATTTTTACAAAATTTACGGCGTCATTTGGGTCTCTTTTATGACCTCTTTTTTCAATACTGTACATCGTCCTTTGAGTGAAGCCGCCCTACCCGAGGTCGGGGCTGGGGCGGCAGGAGCGCCTGGCAGCACCCAGGCACCTGGGGCTGGGCCTCGGCCCCGGAGGCTGGGGAAGCAGACGTGGAGGTGCCTGGCCTCTCTCCACCAAAAAAGCATTTTTTCAATGAAACATGTTTTTAAGAACAGGGAAAAAAATCAAACAAAACCCCAAGGTATTTTTGCCCTCTCCAGAGCCAGCCTGCCGACCGTCAGTTTTTAATTCCCCCTTCCCTCCTCTTTTTTGGTGTTCTTTCTCCTTTAAGCACTTACATGGGTTGGGGGTCTGGCTGGGTCGGGGCTCTGGGGGTCCGGGGGTCTCCATTGCTTCTCGGTTGGGGTTTGCTGCTGCCCTTCTCCCCTCCCCTCCCTCACCACCCAGCCCCCCACCTCTCCCTCCGGGTTTCCCATCTTGCGCCCCAAAAAAGTCTTTGTCTCTCTCTTTGTTGTGTTTGTTGTTGGTTCTTTTTTGGTTTTGGTTTTTTTTGTTTTTGTTTTTTTACAATTTTGAGGTCTTTATGTTCAAGGAGAAGCTATTATATTTTGTTAAAAAAGTGGGGGGGGGGAACCAAGAGGCCACTGTGCCTTTATAAAGAAACAAAATAAAGTTTGTACTTTGTTTTTTAGATTCTGTATCTCCTGGGTGTGTGCTGTCCTGAGGGGCTGGCGAAAGCTCCCTGGGGGGTACTGTTTGGGCCTGCCAGAAGGGGACTGGATGTGGGTGAGCGTGATGACTCCCCCAACTTACATGTGGTGTTGTGATGAGAAATCAGGGTCCTGAGATTCCCTGGGTTTACTCTGGGGATTCTGCAAAGAGGGGAGATGGTGTTGGGATTGAGGTGAGCGGCTCCCAATTTCTCCTGGGTGGGAGACAGGAGAGAATAAACAACTAAGCCAATAGTTCCCATCTGCTAGAGAAATGACACAGGGTGTTCAGGGCTCCCGATTGATTGCCACTTCCCAGGCTTGTGTAACCTCTCTGAACCACAGGATCCTCCTCTACAGAAGGGAAGGGAGCACTGCCTTAAGGTGCAGTGTTTAAGAGTCCTGGAGTCGGTCTGCTGTTGATCAGTTTCACCTCGGGCAGATCTCTTGATCTTTGAGACTCAGTTTTCTCTCCTGAAAGCTGGGAATCATAAGGGCTCAAGGTTAAATTTCTTAATCCTGTATGACCAGAGATGGCTTAATAACATCTCGCTCTTGACCTGCTTTTCCTTAGGTATGTGACAGGTACAAGGGGACTGAGGTCAGAGCAGAATAGCGGATTCACACCTCACCCCACATTGAATGCTTCTAGACATGAATTTGTTGGATAGAAAGGAAGGCAGGGGCCTGTAATTTTTTTTAACTTTTAATACTTTTTTTAAGTGAAATTAACAGAACTTAAAATCAAGCATTTAAAAGTGAACAGTTCAATGGCATTTTGTTGTTCAGTCACTAAGTCATGTCTGCCTCCTTGTGATCCCAGGAACTGCAGCATGCCAGGCCTTGCTGTCCTTCACTATCTCCTGGAGTTTGCTTCAACTCATGTCCATTGAGTCAGTGATGCCTTCCAACCATCCCATCCTCTGTTACCCTCTTCTCCTGCCCTCAATCTTTCCTAGCATTAGGGTCTTTTCAATGAGTCAGCATTTACTACATTACTATTCTGTGCACCCATCACCTCTAGCTAGTTTCAAAACATTTACATTTCTCATTTTAAAATGATCCATTAATCAATTTCCCCATTCCTTTTCTCTGATCCCCTGACAACCACCAATCTGCTTTTTGTTTTCTAGTATTTAAAGAAATTAAAGTGTAATTTATCTTAGGTATAAATTCACTTTTTAGATTTTGGTTGTGGGAGTTTTGACAAATGTATATAGTTGTGTTACCATCACCATAATCAAAATAGAAATTAGTTTCTTCATCCCCGTGTTGCCCGCTGCCCTTTTGTGATCCACCCAGCTCCTGGCAACCAAGGCTCTATTCCTATGATTCCTGTGTAGTTTTGTCTTATCTAAAATGTCATACTATAAATATATTTATAGTATATGACAATACAAATTTAGCTTTTTGAATCTGGATTCTTTCACTTAGCATTATCACTGTAGGTTTCTCTCTTTTGGGGGTGTATATAGGTATATTTACATAAATTAAACGCGTGTTTGAGGAAAGGGGCTTAGCTAGGATCTGGGCGGGAACACCAATTCCCAAGACCGGTAGAGCGACCCCTTTTCGCCAGTGCAAGACGCGTCCTACGGGTTGCAGGCAGCGCCTAAAAGGGTCAATAGAGGGTGCTGTGGAACCAGGATGTCTGGCCAGCAAGGGCAGAGGCTCCGCCTCCTTCTGGTGTCTGCGGGACTACTCAGTTCCTATAGGCCAGAGGCGGGGCTCGGGGGCGGGGTCAAGGGAATACCCAAGACCTGTCCTTGTGAGCCCAGCGACCGTAGGCGGTCTCACCAGCAGGCGGCGGGAATCGGGGGCGCGGCTGCGGTCCCTCCCCTTCCCGGACTCGCCCTGCCCCGCCCCGCCCCGCCCCTCGGTGCGCAGGCTCCTTGGTGCCTCAGGCCATCTCGCGCGCTCCCGATAGCACGCTTCTCTGGCCCCGGCCCGACCCCGCCCCGCGCCCTCCCACGCACGCTCAGCACGCAGACGCGGCAAACGTGCGTTTCCCGCGTGTCCTCCGCACGGAGGCGCTCGCAGGCTTTCCACTGTGCCGGATGGGGCGTGTGGTGGCTCCTTCGCTGATTACATACACTTAGAGGGCTCGTAATGAAGCGTTTAGCTCCGTGAATTTTCACAGACTGAATGTACACCCATCTAGCCAGCATCCTACCAAGCCTTCAAGTGGTTTGTTTCTTAAACAAAAAATTGTTGGAAGTAGTTACAGAAATGTACAGGAGTCCACCTGCAGCCTTTACCCTGCCTCCCCCAGTGCTAACATCTTGCCTACCTACTGTACCCCATGGAAACCAGGTAACTGTTGTTGTTGCAGGCCACAGGACTTATTCAGAGTTTACAGTTTTGCATGGGTTCACTTACGTACGTGTGTGTACAGTTGCTCTGTACTATTTTGCAACAGCGATTTTGAGAACTGGAGTTGCTCTGCATCCTCACCACTACTTGATATTATATTGTCAGATCACGATATTTTTCAGGTTTTTTTCCCCAACCAATTTGGTAGGTGTAGAGTAGAATCTCACTGCAGTTCTACTTACATATTTTTGGCCACACCTTGGGGCATGCAGCATCTTAGCTCCCTGACCAGGGATCGAACCCTTGCCCCTTGCAGGGGAAGCATGGATTCTTAATCACTAGACCACCAGGGAAGTCCCTAGTTTTGCTTATTTTATATTGTCATACAAATCATACAATATATATACTCTTTTTGTCTGGCTTCTCAATATAATTCTTTGAGATTCATGTTTGATTTTGTGTATATTAGCAGTTTGTTCTTTTTTATTTCTAAGAATACTGCATTGTATGAATATACCACAAATTGTTTAGCCAGTCATTTAACAATGGACACTTACGGTGTTTCCAATTTATGACCATTGTGAATACATTCTAGTAGAGACTGTCCCCCAAATAGATTGTGCCAACCTATGGATTCTGTCACCAGTGTGACGGTGAAGGGGCATCGTAAGCCTGTGCCGTGGGCCTTCTTTTGTGGTGGTTTCCCCTTTGGGAGGGGACTAGGCATTCTTGGTTTCTTAGTGGCCTCACCCACCCTATTTTAATGTCTTCGTTAGGGATTAAATCTTATGGGAAATGTATGTCTGCTCTGATCTCAAGGATCGTGACATTGCACCATGTCCTCTTTGTGAAGATCCTCAGAAGAAATTCCTGTCGAGTCTCAGCAGCAGAAATAATTTCACTTCTCCGGAACAGTTGGTTTGTTCTTATTTTAAGGACACTGAATTGGCAAGAGATCAAGTTACACACACGTGAGGGTTTACGTACGCACTGCTGTTTGCTTTTCTATCAGCCTTACGCATGGCTCCATTTCGTGTGCCTGTCTTTGTGTGGGTTTCATCTCCTGTTACTTCCCATTCTTGTTTTCTTGGTGTACTTTATGGATATTTGGGAGCCATTTTTATGCTTTTCTGGCAGAGGGTGGGTTATGATAAACGCTGCTTGTGCCCTGATTTGGGGGTGTCTGGCGGCAGAACATTTGCCCCCCTAGTTCTGTGAGATGTTGAAGGGCTATCTAGCAGAAAGAGGGCTATCTAGCAGAAAGAGGGAGGGGACTCCCTGTGACCTTGGCCTCCTTAGCGGTTGGTTAACTGGCCTCAGACCAGTACATAAAGCCCATGCAAATCCTCCAGCCACCTCTTGGGGCTGGCCGGCCAAGTTGTCCTTAGCTTCAGATTTTGTCTCTGGCTCTCCCCTGCCTGCCCCTGACCCTCCTGGACCCATTCCACAATCCCTTCTTCATCCAGCTGCCTCTCTGTGCACTCCTGCAGGCTGCCGTCCTTGTGGCCTTTGTCTTTCCCCCTCTGTCTGGAGTTCTGCATGCCCTCCCTTGCCCTGCAAGTCCTGGGCTGGGGCGTGGGGTCAGTGCCATCCCCTGCCTTGGTCCCCTCTCTCCTCTTTCCCTGCTGAGTTGCAAGTTTTGGTGTTGATTGACGCGAGCGTGTGCTGGCCGAGAGGAGGGGGGTAGGACTGGGGGCCGGGGGGCAGGATGGGCCCTGAATCCGGCAGCCGTAGGAAGGAATGAGCTCCCCGAACCGGCTGTCCCCCCCACCACACCCCTGGTGTTGAAAAGGAGCTAGGAGTGACAGCTGCAGGGTTTCCTGAATTAGGGGGCCTAGGTCACAGGTTCTCGCGGGTGCGGCCTGTCTCCATGGCAGCCTCAGGATCAAGTTCAAGAGGAAACCGCACAGCGAGCGATTGGAGAAGCCTGCGTGCGTGCTGCACGCATTCCAGAGATTAGCCGTCCCTCTCACGGCGCCTCTCGCCTATCTGAGGCAGATAGAGAGGATGCTCTGAAAACAGAAAGAATCGACGGCAGCCTGTTCCCTTGTGGGGAGAAGGAATTGTCTGGGGTGGACAGGCTCTGAGGAGTAGTGGGGTCTGTTTGTTTGAGATCAGGGGAGGGGCGGTCTCCATTCTCTGGGGGCCCTCATGGTGCGGGTCCCTGGCTCCCTGCGAGAAGGTGGGGTGGCAGTGGGGAGGGGGTCTGGAGCACTGCGGCTGGCTGTGGACCTCACCTTGCACGCGGAACAGCAGAGTCAGTACTGTTGGGAGTACTCTCTGTCACTGGAGGTATTCAAGCAGAGATCTCTGTGAGGGTTATTGTAGGGAGGATGGTGGGAATTTGGGTCCTTCCAAGGAAGATAGTCTCTAACTTCTGAGGTAAATGGGAAGGTCCTCTTAATGAGGGCTACTCTAGAAGAAATGAAATCTGCTGACCCCTTGATCTTGGACTTCCCGCCCCCAGAACAGTGAGAAAATAAACTGTTGTTTAAGCCCCCAGTCTGTGGTATTTTGTTACGGCAATCCTAGCAAAGTAACGCACTATCCTTTTGTGGCTTTTGTTTCACTTTGCATAGCATTTTCAAGGTTTAGCCACATGTTGTAGCATACCTTAGTATTTCTTCTTTTTTAAAAATGACTGAATAATATCCTATTGTGTGGATGGACCACATTCGGTTTATTCATTCATCTGCTGATGCATACTTGGGCTTTTTTCACCTTTCGGCTGTGGTGAGTCGTTGGCTGGGTGTACAAGGACCTGTTTGAGCGCAAACAGGGCATCTTTAAATCAGACCCAGTCAACCCTTTAAGCAGAACTGGGCTCACCCTCCCTGTCTGCTTGACTGGGGTTCCTCTGGTTTCTCTGACCCTCTCTCTCTTCCCCATGTGCCACACCGCACTCCTGCCTTCCACCCCTTCCCTGACGTGCTAACTCATTTCCCCCACCATGGATGCCGCTCACTTGGTTGATGGGAGAAGCACCGGGTTTGTGAGGTGGGCAGATTTGGGCTCAAGCCCAGCAGCTCTGTTCCTAGCTGGTGACCCTGAACAAGTCCCTTCAGCCCAGAGCCTCGGGCTCCTCTGTGAGGTGGTGACATCCACCTTTCATCCCTCAAAGCCCCCGGTGGAGCGGGCGCCTCCTTGGTTCAGATGTCCTTTTCTCTCCCATGACCAAACGAGGCCCCCTCCCTCACAAGGAGGCCCCCCCCCCCCCAGCTCCCCAGCCATGAACATGGGTTGGAAGACTTAATGTTGGTGTGTCAGTCAGGGTCTCCTGAGAAACAGCCAATGGGATCTGTGTTTACAGAGGGAGCCAGAAAGTTAGAAATCCCTGGGAAGGGCAGTAGCTGGAAGTCAGGTGCGTGGACGTCGCAGTCTGAAGGCAGAACTCCCTTCCCATCGCGGGACCTCAGTCTTGCTGTTTAAAGCCATCAACTGATTGGGTTAGACCCACTCACATTAGAGAGGGTGATCTGCTTGACTCAGGCCGGGGATTTAATTATTTTAAAATTATTAATTTATTTATGTTTGGCTGTGTTGGGTGTTCATTGCTGTGTGCAGGCTTTCTCTACTTGCCGTGAGTGGGGGAAACTCTCTAGTTGCAGTGAGCGGGCTTCTCATTGAGGTGGCTTTTCTAGTTGTGGATCACAGGCTCTAGGGCATGCGGGATCAGTAGTTGTGGGGCATGGGCTTAGTTGCCCCTCGGCATATGGAATGTTCCCCAGGTCGGGGATCGAACCCATGTCCCCTGCCTTGTCAGGCGGATTCTTAACCATTGGACCACCAGGGAAGTGGGAAGTCCACGGCTGAAGATTTAAATGTTAAGCGTGTCTGAAAAGCACTTGCACAGCAATATCTACACTGTTGTTTGACCAACAACGTGGTGTCATGACCTAGTCAGGTTGACACACAACCCGTTGCAATTGATACCTTATCAGTTCTCTTCAAACCAGTCTACAGGTTGATCATAATTCAGTTAAACTCCAAGAAGACTTTTAAAAAACAGCTGACAGGCTGATCCCCAAATTCATGTAGAATAGTCAAAATGACTTTAAAAAAGAATATCAAAGTTGGAGAATTCATACTACCTATTTTCAAGATTTATTAGGAAGCCACGGTGATCAAGATAGTGAGGTATTAGTGAAGGGACAGACATATAGCTCAGTGTAACAGGATATAGTCCAGAAATAGATTCTTACATATATGGTCAATTTTAAAAATAAAAAACCTTTTTTTTTTTTGTCCAAGTTGTTTGGCATGTGAGATCCTAGTTTCCTTACCAGCGATGGAACTTGTGCCCCTTGAAGTGGAAATGTGGAAAAAAGAAAAAGAAATGGAAGTGTGGAGTTCTAACTACTGGACCACCAAGGTGTCCACATATATAGTCAGTTGCTTTTTAAAAAAAAAGATGCAAAGGCAATTCAGGGTTGATAAGATGGTATAGAATCTGCCTGCAGTGTGGGAGACCTGAGTTTGATCTCTGGGTCGGGAAGATTCCCTGGAGAAGTGAATGCCAACCCACTCCAGTATTCTTGCCTGGAGAATCCCATGGACAGAGGAGCCTGGGGGCTACAGTCCATGAGGCTGCAAAGAGCTGGACATGACTGAGCAACTAACACTTTCACACTTCAGGAAAGTCCTTTTCACAAACAGTGCTGGAATAACTGGATATCCATTTGCTAAAATCTAAAGTTTGGTCTAGTCTTGCATCATATTAAAAAAAAAAAAAAGCAGAAAATGGATTATAGCTAGAAATGTAAAACCTGAAACTACTGTACTTCTGGAGAAAACAGGAAAAAATCTTTATGACCTTGGGTTAGGCAAAGAGTTCTTAAGTATGACACCAAAGGTGTAATTCATAAAATAATACATTGATCAATTGGACTTTATAAAAATTAAGCATTTCTGCTCTTTAAAATACACATATAAATGAAAAGATAAGTTGCAGACTTGGATAGGGAATATTTACTAATGATGTATCTGATAAAGGATTGTCTCCAGAAGACATAAAAAATGGGGAAATATTTGAATAGGCACTTCATCACAGATGCACCAAAGAAGTGGATGACAGATACAGATACACGGGAACATGCTTAATATCATTAGTTGTTAGGAAGGTGCAAATTAAAACTACAATGTGATATCACTACACACCTATAAGAATCACTAAAATTTGAGAAACAGACCATACCAAATATTGGTAAGGATGTGGAGTAACTGGTGGTGGGATTATAAAACATGATCATCTTAGAAAAAAGTTAAGGCGAAGAGGAGTGAATTAAAGAGTTTGAGATGAACGTATATGCACTACTATATATAAAATAGATAACCACCAAGGACCTACTGTATAGCACAGGGAACTGTGCTCAATATCTTGTAATAACATATAATGGAAAAGAATAAAAAAATTTTTTTTTGCCGTGCTGTGCGGCATGTGGGATCTTAGTTCCCTGACCAGGGATCAAACCCGTGACCCCTGAGGTAGAAGCCTGGAGTCTTAACCACTGGACTGCCAGCAAAGCCCAACTCCTAGGTATTTACCCAAGCGAAACGAAAGTGCATGTCGTATTGAATTGTATATAGATGTTTATGGAAGCTTTGAAAGCCGAAAGTCTCTCAACAGGTGATGGATAACAAATTGGGGTCCATCCAGGCCACGAAATACAACTCAGAATCAAAAGGAGTCAACTATTCATATGGGCTACAATGTGAAAATGTCTCAGTATCATTATACTATGTAAATGAAGCCAGATAAAAAAGAACGCAGATGGGATGATTCCATTTATATCAAAATCTAGGAAATGCAAACTAATGTATAGTGGTAGGAATCAGATCAGTGGTTGCCTGGGAAGGGGTAGGCATGCATGCATGCTAAGTCGCTTCAGTCATGTCCGACTCTTTGCGACCCAGTGGACTGTAGCCTGCTAGAATCCTCTGTCCTGTAGGATTCTTTAGGCAAGAATACTGGAGTGGGTTGCCGTGCCCTCCTCCAGGGGATCTTCCCGACCCAGGGATGGAACCTGTGTCTCTTAAACGTCTCCTGCACTGGCAGGCGTGTTCTTTACCAGTAGCGTCACCTGGGAAGCCCTGGAGGGCAGGTAGGAGGGGGTAAGAGGGAGGGACTGTAATGAACGTGAGGACAATTCGAGAGTGGGAAATCCGTTTGTCATTTTGATTGTGGTTCTGTACATGTGTGAAGATATATCGAATTGTACACTTTGAATACATTGTTTGCTGTGTAGCCATTGTGTCTGATAAAACTGTTTTAAATGGAAGTGCATGAAAGATGCCACCCAGACTTTCGTCCTTTCCCCCATGGCCAACGGTCACTCCCACAGGGACGCCATCCCCAGCAGGACCAGCCAACGCCACCCCTTCTAGAGCTGGCTTTCAGGGGGTCGTCACGTCCCCCCAGGAAAAGTGCATCAAGTAGCGTGTTGCAGAAGCGCTGCTGGACGGGGACTGGTCCATCCAGGCTCTGCCCGACCACACAGCATCCGACATACCTTTTCCCTACCATCAGCATTCTGCCTCTTCCAGGGCCTGGGGAAGCCGAGGCTCCTCACCATCGACCTCAAAGGTCAGATGTCGGGGGCTTTCCTCAACTGACCATCAAAGCTCTGCCCTCCTGACCTTCGGAGAGGGGCTCAGATGTGTGTCAGTGGCTGTTGTCTAATAGGCCCTTGGTCCACAAAGCCGAGGCGTGTGAAAGTCACTGCTTACACGGACTTCGGCTCCCGTGATTGCAGATGCTGAGAAGACTCAAGCCCTGACTCCCAGACCTGACCCAAAAGGACACCCCACTTTTGCTCTGCTATACACTGCCCCCCCCACCCTGCGACCCCTGCCACGTGACCCTGGCGCCGCTGCGGGAGAGGAGTCAGCCGGGCCTTGCCTTCCCTGTGGCAGCTGGCGCTGCAGGCGCAGAGCAGCCTCCGCGGCCTCCGGGGTCCGTGCTGCTGGCCCATCACGTCTGCCCAGTTGCCCTGGTGACTGTGTGACCCTGCCGCCCGCCCCCGCCGCCACCTGCCCTATAAATAGAGGCCCGGAGCAGCTGGGCTCTCTTGGCAGTCACCATGAGGGCGCTGGTCCTGCTCTGCTGCTTCGTGGCCTCGCTCCTGCTCCCAGGACAGGCAGGTACGACCCCCTGCCGGTCGGCCGGGCAGCCTGTGACCCCACGTGCCCCCGAGGTTTTCTCTTTCCTGTGGGGTGGGGGGGCTCGGGCGGTGGACGGAGGATGAGGCTTCCGTGGCTCCTGGAGCTGGGCAGCCCTTTGCCTCCCGGCTGGTCTCACTGAGAAGGCGCTGGGTGCGGAGACCTGAGAGCAGTCAGGGGGCCCGTGGGGAGGAGGCCCGTGAGGAGGAGGCCAGAGGGAGCGGAAGCCGTGACCTGAGAGGTGCAGGCAGGTGCAAGGCCCGAGCAGGGGGCCGGGGAGAAGGGCCGGCCGGTAGGTGGTAGGAGAAGAAGAACCCAAGAGTTCGTACTGGAACCTCCTAGGCGGACAGAAGACCCTGCTCTTGGAGGTGGAGGGAACCCCTGGAGGTCACTGAATTGACCCTCCCACCTGGTGGAGATGGAGGGGTGCCTGGCTTTGCATGAGTGAGGGCGGGTGGCAGGGGGCTTGGCTTAGGAACAATGGGAGAGAGCGGGGCTCAGTTTGGGCGGGATTGGAGCGGGGAGCTGGAAACCAAATTGGGCACGATTCAGAGGAGGACTGGGACCCAGTCTGGAGTGGAGCTGGGCTGGGCCGGGGGCTTCACTGGAAGGGGGCTGGGGCCCGCGTGCTGCGGTTTTCCTGTGACATCTCAGCACTTCGTGTGGCGGAGGCGGTGGCTCTGGTTACAGCTTGGGGGCTATTTATAGGTATGGAGGGGGCACCGGAGCATGTTGCCACCTCTGTTCTGAGATTCCTGGGGCTGAGTGCCCCTCCAAGATGCTTCAGGGGTGCCCTGGGGACCCCGCAGAAGTCCAAGAGTCCTGCTTTGCCTTTTCATGACAACTGTAGGTTTCATCTGCTCTGGGGACCGTGGGGCCTTGGGGGTTCTCTTTCTTGAGGTCTTAGACGCAGACAGGGGATCCCGTGGCAGGCAGGAGCAGAAGCCAGTCCCTCGGGGGCTGGAGACTGAGGCGGGGGGCTCCGGCCTCGCATGTGCGGCTGGGCCCTGCCCTTGTCTGCCCTTGAGTTTAATTTGGGCTTCGTGGGGCTGCAGTGGCCGGGGTGGCGAGGATTCCAAGCGGCTGTCAGGCGGCTAAGTATGGAAACAGCCGTGTAATCGGAGCCCGAGCCCGGGAGCCACTGCCGCCCTCTCCCCTGCGCCGCCCAGCCCCAGCTGCCAGCTCCGTGGCTTCCATGCTGCCGCCCCAGGAACTTTTAGCCTTTTAGGGACATCCTTTATCTTTTCTCCCACCAAGGGAACTGGACATCTGGAATGTCCCACAGGTCCTGTTGGGGGACCTTGCCACTGCGAAAGGAGGCAGGCAGGTGCTTTCTGCAAAGATTCTTTGGAGTCTTTTCCTTCCTGGACTCTGCGGTGTGCGCCCCCCTCGGCCCTGGCCTGCCCACTCGTGTGCGGGGTCCCCGCCCTCCTCCCCGCTGCTCATGGCTTATGCTGTGCATTCTTCACAGTGGTGGGCTTCCTAACCCCCAGTTGCAGATTGTAAACCCCAGATGGCTTCCTCCTGCGATCCGGCATAGGGGATTCCATGAGTGGCTTCCCCCACCCCATAATGACAATCCTTTCTACCGGTTGGCTTGCCTGTAGAGTATGCTACCAGTAAATGCCACCATGCCCACAGGCACAGCTTTGCTCCTGAACTTCCCACCCCCGTGCCGAATCCTCATTTCCAGCCCCGTGTCGCTCACCCTTCCCTGGTGGCAGGCACAGCCTTCTTTCTAAGCCCCCTTCCTGCTTCCTGGGGGGACCCTGCAGAGCCGCCCTTCCTTCTTGTTTGCCCTCCTTGCTCCCGTTGTCCTCTGCACCAGGGTGATGGGCTCCACAGCCTCCCCGACCCCCAATCCACTCCAGTCCTTTGGAACCGCCAGTGTCCTCCTCTTTGTCTTGGGGACCTGGCCTGGGGTCAAGCCTGCTTGAGGACAGAGGAAAACAGCCCCGAGAGGGTTTACTCAGTCTGCTCATGGTCCAGGTGAGCGAGCAAAAACCAGAGGAAAGAACCGTTGTCAAGGTCAGAGAGTGAGTCAGGTCAGATACGCCGGGCCAGGGCCGGTCTCAGCCCACCCAGTAGTTCCTGGCCTCCTTTGGCCCTTCTTTCTGCAGTCCTGCTTGGACACCCCAGTTCCTCTGCCTGTGGGTGTGGGGCCACGCGTGGCTGCCTTGGGGTACAGGGCAAGACCAATGCCTTTGAACTTTGACTCCCCAGAGAGCATGTGGGAATGGGGGTGCTGGGAGCACATTTCTTTGGGCTTAAACTGCTGATGTTTGTTAGGCTGAATTCAGGACAGCCTTGCTTCCTGTTACCTGCTGGAGGCAGAGATTGAGGGATGACAGGGGGTCTGAGTCTGCTTCTCTACTTCCTCCAGCCCAGCCCTGGATTGCAAACTCACCCCGTCTGCTCTGGCCCCACCCTGCCATCCCAATGGTGAGAGGTTGGTGCATGCTGGGACTCCCAAGGCCCTCCAAGAGCAATGGATGTCTCTCAGGAACCCCTTTGTGATATTTCCTCTCCCACCCAGAAGGAAGTTGTTTTCACAGCCCCTCAGCAGGGTACCCCAGGTGCCATGATGCAACTATGGAGAGGGCTCGGAAAGAAGGTCATGAGTTGGGGGGTCCTGGGGAGGGAGTAGACTCCAGAAACCTCTCCAGCATCTCCCCCTGCCACAAGCTGTGTCCCCAGTGAGGTCTCCAGCTCCTGGCTCGGTGCCGCTGGACGAGCCGTGGGGAGCAGGTGATCCACCACTTCCCACATCGGGTGCATAAGGCGCTAGTCTGGATCTGCTCAGTGGATGCAGCCCCCCGATGTGGGCACCGAGCCTGGTGGCCTGTGGGACTGCGGTTTGGGAAATTTGGGCTTTGCCTCCCACGTGGGTGTGGCAGTGAAGCTCACACTGCTCAAGGGCCAGAGCTGGAATCCTGGACCAGAGTGGGGTCCGGTGAGGCTGGCTACATCCACCTGGCCTTTGGGCACTCACTCAGGTGTGGTGGCCAGGAGGGAGCCTGATCCTTGTGGACTGTTCCTCTGTTAACCTGGGCTGAGGGATCAGGACAGGGCATAGATACGATGCCTTCTGATATGGAAGGAGGGGTGTAGCTGGAAGAGGGGGGGTGAATGGGGTCTGCCACTATGGGGTGCACCCCTCTACTCCAAATCCAATCTAAAGCCAGACTCACCATCCCTTCCATTTAAATACTGCTCGAGGATTTCTTTCAAACACCTCCCTTAAATCATCCCGGATCTAGTGTGTACCAGCTGGTTCGTAGGTATGGTGCCGAGGGAATGCAGATAGGCATTTTGTGCTTGGCACGCTTACAGTCCAGGGTTGGGGGAGATAGGGCGTCCTCCCCCTTGTGGCTATGCACACACAAAGAAGACACACGTGGTACTTAGGGAAGTCCAGGTAAATGGGGTGGGGTGGATGGAAGTGGGTTTGAGTGGACAGGAAATGTCTTCCAGGTGAGGGACTGTCTGAGATGGGCCTTAAGAAGCATAGGGTTCAGAAGAGAATGCCGAGGAAAAGCAGGGATGAGCACATTCATGCATCAGGGAAGGTGGGGCTCAGGCGAGACCCAGGAGGGTCACGGGGAGGAAGGGTGTGGGGGGGTTGTGGAGGATCCGGGAGGCTGGATTGGGGCCAGAGTGAGGGGAACTGGGCTGAGGAGTGGGCTTTGTTCTGTGGGTGCCAAGTAATCATGGGGTGGTGGTGGGGGGGTTGGAAAAGTATGTCTGGCAGTTGTTTGTAGGGAGGAGTAGACCAAGCTGGGATGATGTGTACTCTGGCGAGGGAGAGGGATGGACTGGAGGGCAGGCCCCACTGCAGGCCCCCCCAGATTGATGCTGGGGAAAAATCTGCTGGACCCCTCAGCCTGGTGAGCTGAGCAGGAAGGAGCCCCCGAGGGTTTCGTGTAGGCCACTGCAGGCAGAACCTTGCCAGAAAAATGAGAAGAGATCAGGATTGTAAAAGAACCGAATTTAAAAGGTCACCTGAAATCATTATGAATTCTGGGTCCTGGGAGAACGCCTGGATGCAGATGGTTAGCTTAGGAGGAAAGTCGGGTCTGGGGATCCAGAAATGAGGCTAGTTTGGGAAAAGATGAGGGCAAGGCTGTGAGATCACCAAGGATGCTGCTGCAGAGAGAGAAAAAGAAGAGAGTCCAGGACCAGTCCCCGGGGAGTAGGAAGAGGAAGAAGATAAATGGATTTCAGGAAGACGGGACGAGATCCAGGCAGAGGCGTGACCTGGCAGCGGAGGACAGGGTGCTTCCTGCAGAGGCTGTGAGTCCCACGGAGAGGCTGGGGAAGGTGAGGCGTTGGCTTGGACACCAGGAGGCTGTGGACTGGTCACTCAGTGAGGATGTGGAGGCATGTTCACTGGGAGAGACTTTCAACATTAAGTCTATAAGAGCTAGAGAACCGTGAGAGAAGGTGGGGTGGCTGAGTCTGCAGAGGAGGCGGTATGTTCCTGGGTTGACGGGGAGGATGTACAGGCGCGGGAAGGGTTGATGAACTGGGGGATGGGGTAGGTATCAGAGTTTGAGAATGAGGTGGACAGGTCCGAGGGGGTTTGAGGGGGGACCGCAGAGGGGCCCCCCACGCACTCGAGGTTCACTCAGTAGTGCCTGTGCCCACCAGAGAGTTCAACGAGGAAGTGAGGATCCTGGTCTACAACAGGGGATTGCTACAGAGCGGGGTGAGGGCCGTGGAGGGGAAGAACCAGTCAGAGCTGACCAAGAACCCCTTGAGGTAGAAAAGGAGGCCAGTGGTCCTGAGATGTGTGGGATCAAACACCAGGGCCCAGACCAGAGCCAGGTCTCCAGTCCAGCTGAGATGAGGCCAGGAGGTGGCCAGTGAATCAGCATTTTCGTCACAGCAAATGTTGGTCTCGCGCTATTGGTGAACCAGCCCTCTCGAGCCTTCAGATGCTGCAGAGAAGGGGGCAAAACCCGACGCCAAGCTCTGTCCCAAGGTGTTCATTCCACAGACACACACCGACCTGCTCCCGGGAAGCGCAGTGTTCGGTTCTGCAGGGACCGTTACTTTGGGGGAAGCTGGCGCAGGGCACGGTGC
The DNA here is from genome assembly GCF_963930625.1 of Muntiacus reevesi. Classification (NCBI taxonomy): domain Eukaryota; kingdom Metazoa; phylum Chordata; class Mammalia; order Artiodactyla; family Cervidae; genus Muntiacus; species Muntiacus reevesi. The sequence goes on along the minus strand of NC_089250.1, from coordinate 182,745,789 downwards.
AGGGCACGGGGCCCAGAGGCAGCTGGGCTCAGGTTTCCTCTGGGTGTTTTCCAGGTGGCTGCAAGGCCTCCCTCCGCGGCTCCCTGGCCCATTGGCAAGACTGATTTGGGGCTGAGGGAATTCAGGATCTGCTCTGGGCGGCCAGGGCCCTCAGAGACCCACCCACCTTCCTCACCTGCCTTCTCAGGAGCCTTCTGGACTCACACACATGGCTTCAGACGCCTGCCTCTGCCCTGTCCGTTTCCTTCTCTCCTTGGAGGTTCCCTTCTCTCCCCGGACACTGACCCTGCTTTGTCCCCATGAGACGTGCCCTGAAACTCATTCCAGCAAGGACTAATGGCCTAAACTTTCACTTTCCCAAGTCACTTTTTGTTTGAAAGGAGTGAGAAGATTTTAGCTCAAGGAATGAATCTCTAACACGGAATATCTCATGGATTTGGTGGGCAAGGTCTTACCCTAGTCCCTAGTCACGGTGTTGAGGCAACAGATAGTTCCCAATCCTGAGCTGTAGAGCAGGGCTTCCTCTACCTGACCCCGAAGGAGGGAGACAGGGAGTGGACCGGGGCCACGGTGGCCACAGCTGTAGGACTTGCTCCCTGGTTAGAGGACCCACCCGCCGCTCACCCCCAGCCTTGCTGTCTTCAGCAGGAGGTAAAGGGGGTAGCATAATTCGGCAATGGGATGGGTCAGTTTTCATTTGCACTGAGTTTCTGGAGACATCCGTTTCCTGGTCTGTGTCACCTGGGATGTATCTTTCTCGGGGCTCAGGGACATCCCGTCCCATTTGATTTCAGCCTCATCGCTCTCCAGCCATGAAGACGGATTTGTTTAGAGTCAGGGTCCCAGGCACCCTCCGGCGTGGGCACATGCCTGCCCCTGTCACTTCCTTGTCCCCTTAGAGAGCTCCAGGTCAGCCTTTCCTGAGCTGCCCGTCCTCAGGGTGAGGAGCTGGGGTGGTGGAGTCTGCTCTTAAAATGCTTGAGCTGTTAGGTCCGCCATTCACACCCCCGGCAGGGCCTACAGCATCTGCCTCTGCCGCCCTCCAGCTCTTCCCCGGCTGGAGTTGAGGGAAGACTGGTGTCGTTGTTGTTGTGTAGTCACTGAGTCACATCTGACTCTTTGCAACCCCAGGGACTGTAGCCCACCAGTCTCCTCTGTCCGGTTCCTCTGTCCATGGGATCTCCCAGGCAAGCGTACTGGAGTGGGTTGCCATTTCCTCCTCTAGGAGATCTTCCCGACTCGGGTTGAACTCGTGTCTCCTGGGTCTCTTGCACTGGCCGGCAGATTCTTTGCTGCTGAGCTGCCTGGAAAGCCCCAGGCTGGTGGTGGGTGTGCCCAGTTCTGAAGCCCACGAGACCACGGGGCTGGCGGACAGCTCCTGCCTGGTGCCGTCCCAGGAGCCTGTCCTTTCTGGGACCACGTCGTTGGGACCATAGGAAGGCACAGTCGCTGTTGCTCTGTCCAGCTCCCAAGCCGGGACCCAGAAGGATTTCGGGTGGGACATTGGCCCAGGGCGGGCAGGCTCCCCATGTTCATGGCAAGGCTGTTAAGTGATAAGAAGAGACTTTTCTCCTCTGGCCCTTGGGGTCCTTGTCTTCCACAACCTTGAGGGCCCTTGACCTCGAGTCTTCTGTCAGCTCAGAGTGCTCAAGGGCACAGGACGTTGCAGACTATGTGGCCAACCCTGGGGAGGAAGGCTCAGCACAGCCCCCTGAAGAAACAAGCAGTGTGGCCCTGGGTCGGGAATCAGGCTGGACACATGATTCGGGGTGATGGGCTGTATGTGATCAGCAAGAGGCATGAGGCTGCAACATGGATTCAGACACAGCAGGAAGAGGGGAGGAAGGGCAGGGCTGGGTAATCGCACAGGGTCGGGGCTGGAAGAGCGAGGCAGGAACGATTAGGCAGGCAGGGGTCCCTCTTGGAAAGGCCCAGCTCTCTAGCCCAGAAGCCAGGCCGTGCCCATTGTGACGTCCAGGCTGGCCACGCTGTACTGGCAGGAACGGGTTATGCCCCTGCCCTGAGGCACTGCCTTCTATTTGGGGAGATGACACGCACTGAAAAAAAAGATGTAACTAACACTCCGGGCAGCTCTGTTTGGAGTTCAGAGGAGGGCTGGAGGTCTGGCCTCATGGAAGGGCAGGGTTTCAGCTACACTGGAAAGAAGGCGACGATTGCTCGGCTGTCAGCTCCAAGAGGACGGGGCTGTGCGTTCGTTTAACTTGCTCACCGCTCCATCGCTGACCCTTAGCACAGCGCTGGGCTCACTGGAGGCAGTTAGCAATGTCTGATGAAGGAGAAGATGACTCGTGCAGGCAGAGAGGGGGTGGGGCGGGGGACCATCTGGAGCTGGGGAATCAGAGCCAGGAGCGGGGAAGCTCGGACCGTGGTGCTGGCAGGAACAGGATGAAGACAGCTCTGGCTAGAACGTGGGGCTCCCGTTTAGGGAGACCAGACCACCCTGATGGGCTGGAGCCCCCTGGAAAGGGCCTTGAATGCTGAGCCAAGCCGCTGTCTCCCTAAGCCCTCAGCATGCTCTAGCCCCTCCCCTTCCAGTAAGCTCCTCCCCTTCCCTTCCCTCTCAGATATTTTTGGATCCTTCTAGAGCAGGGACTGCATTCTGAGCTCAAACAGGTGCAGGCAAAGTCTGGCCTGGAGTTTGGGGCCCGCAGGAAGAGGGTTGCACTGGGAGCCCCGCCCAGAACCAGGCCAGGGGGAGCCCTGGGGTGTGGGAGCCCCCTCCCTCCCTCCCCCCCACCCAGGCCGCTGCCAAACCTGCCTCCCCTGGTTCTCCTCCAAGTGGCCATTCAGTTAGGACCTTGTCCAGTGCAGTTGCCTCCCATAGAGTTTTCCCTAGATGGCAATAGGTTAACACAAAGCCATTGCCTTGATCTCTAGGTCCCCCAAACACTTCTGATTCCATGGGTGCCTGCCCTGTATATCCACACTGCCCCCGCCAGAGACACTTCCAGCCATTGCTGGTTACTTGCTTTTTCCCGAACTTCCTTCTACGCTTTATTAATCAAGGGTCAGGCAATAGAAGACCATTTGTTTCTCTAGCTTAGCCCAGGAGGTTGAAGACACCAGGAACACTCCCTGGGACCCAGGAAGGGGTCTGGAAACATCGGGAGGGGTCACAGCTCTCGCAGTGACCTGGGGGAGCCCATCCTGGCCTCAGCTCCCAGAAGATGAAGCCTGGGTCCCAGGGGTCCCAGGAACAGAAGTCTAGCGGCGAATCCGCCTCTTTCTCCTGTCTCTTCCTGCCTGAGTTTCGTTTTGGAGTGGGTAGTTAGGCCGGTGTCCTCTCCACCCAGACCTCCCTCCCCTGAGGCTGCCCACGAGGGTGCCTGGGGGCGGGGGCGGCATGCACTCTGAGATTCGAGGACAGAGCAAGCCCTGGCATCGTCACAGTTCACCAGCGAGCCCCTTACCATCTCGGCACCTGTTGGCTCTGCTTGTAGAAGTGGAATAATACTCGCCCTATTTACAGCATGGGGTTGTTACATGACTAAAATAAGAAAGCGGCTATCGGATGCTTAGGATGTTTTTCAATCTCAGATACTTTTTAAGGTTAGAAGGGCTGTGACAGCGATTACAGGCCCTCACTGCGAACAGTATTCCTGTAGTTTGACACCTGCCTCTGGTTTCCTCGAATATCATGAAACTCGAGCAACTCAGAGGATCTCATCAGCAGCACACCCGCCCCTTCTTGGCGCTGTGGATATCCTCGGATTCTGTCCTCAGGGAGCTTACAGACTGGGAGGGCAGGCTGTCCCTGTTGGTGATAAGAGCATGGAGCCATATAAGGCAGGTGTAATTGGGGCTAAAAATAAGTGGCCAGAGCTTGCAGAGTAAGTGGGAGCAGGGACGGGGCCCCGGGGCTAGGAAGCATGACCAGTGTAGCCTCAGAGGGGCTGGGAGGCTTTTGTAGGGCCGGCTTGGGTGTTGGTTCTTGTATTAATTTCCTGGGCTGCTGTAACAAATGACCTCAAACTAAGTGACTTCAAATAAGAGAGAATTTGTTTTAATTGAAGGATAATTGCTTTGCAGTATCGTGGTGGTTTCTACTATACATCAACATGAACCAGCCACAGGTATACACATGTCCCCTCCCTCCTAAGCCTCCCTCCCGCCTCTCACATCATCCCAGTCCTCCAGGTTGCGACAGAGTCCCGGTTTGAGTTTCCTGAGTCATACTACAAATTCCCACCGGCTCTCCATTTCACACGTGGTGCATGTGTGCATGTGTGTGCTAAGTTGCTTCGATCACGTCCGACTATTTGCAGACCCTATGGACTGTAGCCAGCCAGGCTCCTCTGTCTCTGGGAGTCTCCAGACAAGAATACTGGAATGGGTTGGCATGCCCTCCTCCAGGGGATCATCCCAACCCAGGGATCGAATCCATGTCTCCTGCATCTCCTGCATTGCAGGTGGATTCTTTACTGCTGAGCCACCGGGGAGGCCCCTCCACACATGGTAGTATACATCAAAAAACAGAAATCCATTTTCTCCCAGTTGGCAGGCTGGAAGTCCGAAGTCGAGGGGTGAGCAGGGCGCGCTCCCTCTGAGGCTCCAGGCGAGATTCCTTCCTGCCTCTTCCAGCTTCTGACGGGTCCAGCAGGCCTAGGCCTTCCCTGGCTACTGGGTGTGTCTCCCTGATCTCTGCCTGTGTCCTCACACGGCCTGTCCTTTGTGTGTCTCCTCCCCCTCTTATAAGGACACCAGTCTTGGACTCAGGGTCCACTCTAATCCCATATGAACTTATCTTGACTAATCACCTCTGCACAGACCTTATGTCCAAATAATGTCACATCCTGAGATTCTAGACGGAACGCTCTCTCTTTTTAATACTTACTTATTTATTTGTTTATTAATAGCTGCACCAGGTCTTAGCTGGGTCACACAGGGTCTTCTGTCTTCGCTGCAACACACAGGATCTTTGATTGTGGCATGGGAACTCTTAGTTGCGGCATTTGGGATCTTGTTGTTTCCTGACCAGGGATCGAACCCAGGCCGCCATGCATTGGGAGCACAGAGTCTTACCCACTGGACCACCAGAAGTTCCCTTGTTGCTGGCTCTGGGCAGTTCTCATCTGTCTCCCAGGTTGTCACACCTGTTTCCTTGGACCCCTCTCCAGTCCCATGGCCCACACAGTTGTCCCCAAAGGCTAATATGGAGCTCTGTGGACACTCCCAGGGTGAGTGTGTTGAATGAATAGATGGACAGCTGGCCGGCGATAGGGGATTTCAGGAGCAGTGTCTCGCCTAGTGGTGGTCCTGGGGAGGACCATGGGGAGGATTTTCCAGCTCCCTGTGGTCAGTCATGTATGCCCAGGTACAGAGAGAGTTGGAATTGGCGCATCTGGAGGGCAGGGGTCTGGTTCCTGGCGGCCTGTTGTGTGATGGAGAGAGGCAGAGAGAACTGAGAACCAGCAAACTCCCTCAGGAGTGCCTGCATCCCAGCTCTGCACTGTCTCCAGCGGTGGGGGTGGCCAGAGAGGAGCAGGATGGGGGGCCCTCCTAATACTCAGCAGACGTCACATGCAGAAGGAATGTTTGGGTGACCCTCCACCGCCATCCATGAGGGATTCACTTCTCAGCCTCCTATGCTCCCCTCACTGGAAGGAGCCCCCATCTACAATGTATCTGGGTCTCCTCGGGGTGGAGTTAGGGGTCCCCAACCCAGAGAGTGGGTTGTCAGCCAACTCTGGAAGCTGGTGGTTGCAGCTCTGTGGTTTGTCCTGACTCTGGAGGGACGAAGAGGTGGGGGGAAAGTCTCCAGGGTCCCCTCCCCTTTCTAGAAATGCTCACCAGTGAATCCAGTTTACACCCAAATGCCCTACCCCTGCCCCAGGCGCTCCTGCAATAAGCTCCTGGGGTCCACATCCCTGCCTGGCACTGAGCCTCCGCTGCCAGGACGAAAGTTCTCTCTTCCTGCCTGCCACTCCCTTCAATTACCTGCTCTGTCTTTGAGGGGAGGATCTTTATATTCAGGAATCCACATTGGCAGCTACTCCTAGGACCCTTTGATCACCAAGTAATAGGCCAGTTAAGTGCCTCCACCCATGCGTGCTTCTCTGGTTCTGAATCCTGGTTATGAACTCCTCTCTTCTGGAACTTTGAACTTTCTGATTTGTGGGCAGGCCTTACATTTTGCCACCATTCACCTATCCTCTCCTCCCATCCATCCATCCATCCATCCATGCATCCATTCATCTGTCCATCCATCCATATATCCTTCCATCCAATGGCTGTTCTAGATGCCAGGACATACAATCTCTGATAACCAGGCAGTCAGATAAGTAAGTTATCTGGTCTTTTAGACTTTTATAGGTGCAGTGAAGAAAGAGAGACTAGGGTGGAAAGAGGGGACAGAAGGTTGGGAGACAGCCTCAGCAGGGTGGCCAGGGAGACCTCAGAGAGAAGGTGATAAGGAGCCAGGACTCAGGGGAGGATGGGAGATAGCCAGGCAGTGCGGGGAGCATCCCCAGCTGAAAGCACAGCAGAGGGAGGCCAGGGGGGGCCTGGTGCTCCCAGAAGAGCAAAGCAGACAGAAATGGGTGATGGGGAACAGGGCTCAGAGGGTGTGTGCAGAGGAGGGCATGGGGCTCAGGGAGGGGCTGTTCCATAATCCAGGTGAGAGATGACAGTGCCTGCCTACCTGGGTCCTGGGCTGGCGGCGCTGCTGGAGGGGTGGGGCAGGGGGGTCAGAGCTGTTGAGGGGGAAACAGTAAGATTGAGGATTAGGTTGAGGAGAGATTTTGAAGGTAGACCAAAGGTTCAACTAAAGTTTTGGAGAAAGAAAAGAATTGCAGATGCTTTATTTTTTAAACAGCTTTCTTGAGATATAATAATTCACCTGTAATACAATTTGCCCATTTAAAGTGCACAATTCAATAGTTTTTAGTGTATTCACAGAAATGGGCAACCATCAGCGTCATTTTAGAAGGGCTGTTGGCTGGGATGCAGAACAAGGGGGAGGCCTGGTCCACACTTTGCACGCAGTAGGTTCCTGGGAAGATGGGTATAGGTTGACTGCCAAGGTCAAAGCCCAAGGACAGTGGTTCTCAGATTCTAGCATGTGTGAGAATCACCTGGGTGCTCATTAAAAAAAAAACAGACTCTGGACTTCACTGCTAGTCCAGTGGTTGAGACTTCTCTCTTCCTATGCAGGGTGTGTTGGTTTGATCCCTGGTCAGGGAACTAGATCCCACAAGCCACAACTAAGGATTCACATGCTGCAACAAAAGATCCCTTATACTGTAGTTAACACCTGGTGTAGTAAAAAAAAAAAAAAAAGGCTGTCACATTGGCTGACAGTCGCTGTGGGGACACAGAGCAGAAGCTCCTCAGTACCAAGTCCAGGGATGCACCCCAGGGGTTCAGCCTCGAAGCTGAGGTCTGAAGCGGGAGCTGGAATTAGCCAGACAGCACTGGGGAGCGGGGAGAGAGGAACCGGCTGGTGTTGGGGAGGCTGACCCAAAATCCTGCAGCCAGATCTGCGGGAAGCAGAAAGCGTCCCGGGCGCGTGGTGGCCTGGCTGTCGGCAGACCCATCACAGGTTAGGTCGTGTCTCCCAAAAAGATATGCCGAAATCCTAACCTCAGCATCTCAGAAGGCGGCCACTTTTGGAAATAGGCTTGTTGCAGATGTAGTTAGCTCGTGTGACTGGTGTCCTGAGAGGAAGAGGAGGAGAGACAAAGAATGGAGGCACGGGGAAGAGGCCACGATTGACACAGGGTGAGACTGGGCGAGACTGGAGATGCCCATTGATGAGCCAAGGGCTGTTGAGAGCCGTCTGAGCTGGAGGAGACAGAAAGGCACCACTCCCAGAACCTTGGGGAAAAAGGGCCCCTTGATATTGGACTTCTGACCCCAGAACCATGAGGGAATACGTCTCCGTTGCTTTAAGCAGCAAGGTTGCAGGACTTTGTTACAGTAGCTTCAGGAAAGGAATGCAGGACCAGGTTCAGGTTTGTGCAGGGACTCGGGAGTCTTGTCTGGCGGGGTGGGCGGCCCCCTGGGCAGGCGGCCTGCTGGATCCTCAAGTGCAGTCAGTCTGGGGGAGTCTGGCTGGCATTGATGACCAGGAAGGTTCACCCTGGGGATAGTGTGTGCGGAATGTTCACTCGCTCTTGCCCCGCCCTCCGTCCTGCCCTTGGCCTTGAACTTCCCCTCCCCAGGGTAGACCCAAAAACTAAGGAGTCGGTGACCAGCCCTGGCCCTCTGTATGACCACCAGGTACCAGAGGAAGAAGAGGTTCCTGCATGGTCAGAGCCCTGTCTGGGGTTTTAGTGTTTGAAGAGACGAGGACTACCCGGGTCCTCGGTGACACTGGGTTCACGCAAGAAGGAAGCTGCTCTCAGGTTTAACTGCCTTCATGATTCCTCCCGGGAGTGGGGAGGTCCTGAGAGGGAGCCAGACCCTAAACTTCCTGGGAAAGTGTGGCCCACGTGTCTGAGGCTACAAACAGGAAATAAGTCTGCTTCCAGAGGAGATGTGGATTTCCAGAACGTCCCACCAGAGAGCAGCCTGAGTGTTCCAGACATCTTTGTCTATGGAGTCCAAGCTCTGGAGCTATGACTGAGGGTAACGGGTGGTTACCTGCTCTGGTAACCATCCATTACCAGATGACCAATGCTCTGGAGGCTTTGGGGGTTGGTGCAGTTCACGGGGCAGTGGGTGGGAGGTGGTGTTCTGCCCTTCCTCTGTGACACCAGGCCTTCTCCAAGTATCCGTCCGGATTTGTGCTCAGGGGCCCAGCCTGATATCAGCGCCCTCCCCTGGCCCTTTCTGGGAGGCTGCACTTTTTAGGTGAGAGGATGGGTGATCCCAGGAACACCGGGCCCCAGGGATGGGGTGAGACTTGGAGGTAAGGGGTTGGAAATATCAGGTTGACAAGGACACCATTGCTGTTTGGAGCCTTCCTGAAAGGCCAGAGCTAGAAGCCTAGGAGCCATCCGTTTACATCTGGCTTTGCCCCAAGGGGCTTGGCAACATAAGGGCAGGTTCTTTTCGGTCTCTGGGCCTTGGTCTCCTCATCTGTGAAATGAAAGAGCTGGGTTAGTGAATCCCTAAGTTTCCTTTTAGTTCAACAAGGCTGTAATAGGAAAACCGTCCTAAGGTTGAACAACGAGATGAGCTTGGGGGCCATGAACCTAAGGACTCAGAGGTAGAACCTGTCGGTCTCGAATGTGGGGAAGCCCTTTGGGAGAGAAGGCAGAGGATCTGGCATTGTGGCTGTGGGCAGCGGTTGCTCTGGAAGGGTCCAGGGGGTGGAGTATCCCCTGTGTTGCTGCTGCCCCAGCTTCTCCCGTTGGCTTGACCTTCCTCTGCAGTCTCCTCTGAGTGGACCTAGGGCTGGGGGGGTCCTGGGGGTGGGATCTGCTAAGGATGACGCCTCACTCCCGAGCAGAGGGAGGGGTTCTAAGGCTGCTGAGGGGGCGGGGCTGCTGGCAGCGGCAGCCAGGCCAAGGGACGGGTAGTTGGGCCGTGCAGAGTGGTGTCTCCCCCAACTTGAGCTCTGACTGCAGAACGAGCCAAGTGCCGCTGAGCGGGAGCTGGAGCCGCCCTCAATTGGCTCAGGTGCAGCCAGAGCTGTGTCTCGAGGCCGGAGTTGCTCCTGAAGGGCTTGATGCTCCCTGTGCTCACGGGTCACAGGAATGGTGGCGAGGCTCCTCCGGCCCCCCAACTGGCCGGTCTCCCACTGTGCTGCCATTTCCCAGAGTGGGGAGAGGCCTTTGCCCATCCTCATGCCGACGTGGCCCCCAGCACGTCTTTGCGTTGGGGTGAAACGCAGGGTCACTTCGGAGTGACGGGAGGAGCCCGGGAGGCAGAGGACAGAGGGGGAGCCGTGCATGGTCGTGAAAGTTTCTGAGTGAGTCGGGGCTGCATGGAAGTGGGAGTCAGTGACCGCAGGAGTTAGCCTGGGGCTCGGCAGGAGAAAGTCCGGGCACAGGTGCCGGCTGCTCAGCCTTGTTCCTGTCCCAGGCCAGCGGGAACCGGAGAGAGCAGGGACACTCCCAGCTCCTCTCTGAGCTGCTTCCGGCTGGAAAAGGGGGAGAAGGACCCGGGGCAGAAAGACCTCACCTGGCCCACGGACGGACCCCTTAGAAACAAGGTTGAGAGGAGTAGAGTGCAAGTGAGCCAGGGTGGCTCCCGGCAGAAGCCAGTTCTGTTTTGCCCTACCCAGTGAACTTGGGATTTAACCTGGCATCTTTGCACTTCTAGGAAATTATTATTATTATACTTGACATTTGTAGAATGCTTTTTTTTGTTTTTGGCTCTGTACCAACTTTCGGGCTTTTAATTCGCTGAACCTGGGCCCACAGCAGTGAAAGTGCCAAGTCCTAACCGCTGGGTCGCTGAAGAATTCCCCGTAGAGTGTTTTAAACATCACCTGAAGTTTAAAATACTCCGAAGAGGTTGGCAGGGCAGGTATCGTTCCCTACTGCATTTTATGGGGGAAAGGAGCTGGGTGCAAGTCAGTGAGGGGCAGCCTATACACTAACCGCATGGGCGGTGAGGAAGACGTCAAGGAGCAGAGCCCAGCTCTCCTGGCTTCTGACTGAGTCCAGAAGGATCAGTCTGGCTCTGGGTCTCACGGCAAAGGAAACCCTGAGATGAGGGCCTGGCCCAGGATGGTGTCAGATCAAGTTCCTTAGCTCAAGAACCACGCTGACTTCCCCGGCCTTGGGAGGAGGTGCATCTGTGCCCTTGCTCCCCCACCTGCCAAGCCCATGATGACGGCTCTGAGCTGAACCCAAGGTGTCCATCTGACAGGGGCCTCTGGGAGCCACTCTCCTCTGCCCCCCAGTGGGTCGCTTCTTGTCTGGTGCCCCAGAGTTAGACCATCAATCCTCCCAGAGGTGGTCCTTATGCTCCCACGAAGGTTGTTTCTCTGGGTGGGGAGGTGGAGGTGGGGGAAGCTACCTGCCTACCTCAGCCCGTCTCAGAATCCAGCCTGTGTCCCTACCCCCTGCCTTTCCTGTCCCGCCCAGCTAGGCCCCTCTGAAGGGAGGAAGTATTGCCAATGACTCCTGTGAGGCATTCCCTTGAGGCAGGGAAAGCCGTGCACTCCATAGAGCGTCCAATCACCCCCCCAGGGCTTAAGGTTTAATGTCCTACTTCTTCCAAAGGTACTTGCCTTTTGAGAGTGAGTGCTTACCCTTGTCCATGAATCCTCTGCGCATCAGTATATACACCATGGCTGTGGAATCCTGGGCGAATTTCCCAGTGTACCTCCTGAACTAAGAATTCCTGGGAATTAGGGGTGGGGAAGGGGGATAGAGTTATTCTGTCAGTCTCTGGACTTTATGGGTTAAGAACAATTGTGTTGAAGTCTTGAGCATGGTTTTCAAAGCGAGGAAGAAGAGGGTAGGCTGAGAAGTCGCTGTCCTTCTGAGGTTGACTCACCCCCTCTCATTCCGAGGTCGGGGGTAGCGACCAGGCACTGGGGCAGCGCATGTGACTTGGAGTTGGTAGAGAGCTGGGTCCTTCAACCAGCCTGCTGCTGACTAGCCTAACTAGCCCTGTGGTCTTGGGATAATCATTTATCAGAGTTCTAGGATCCTGACCACTGAAATCAAACCAGTTGGTCTGTGAGGAGGTCCCCTTTAACCTCCTATCCCATCGTTCCCACTGGCCGCTGCCCTTGTCATCCTGCCCCATGCCCTGGGTGAATCATTTTGGGGCTAGAGTCCAGCCTGGGACAAGCTGTCCTCTTGGGATTAGCCTTGACTTTAGGAGCTTGGCCAGGAAGCCAAAGAACCTTCTGATGGGGCCCCTTGAGGGAGGGGTCCACAGAACAGCAAGGGGGAGGGCCCTAGGGTCCCCAGGGGGAGGTGGGCACTTCCCTCCTAAGCTCCTTTCCAGAATCAGCGTCTGTAAACCATCTGAAGTCTCACTTGTGAAGCGAAGGAACGAGGGGCTTTGAGCAGCAAATATTTACTCCGTAAAATAAGGTTGAGAAAAAATGTGATGCCAGAGGGGCTGCTGCCATCCGCACAGTCCAGGAGCGTGCAGGGATGCAGGGGGGTCAGCCTGCCACCCCGGCCACGCGAACGCAGACTCCGAAGTCCTCTCTGCTGTACCTGAGGCACTGCCGGTGAGACGTCCAGGTGTCTGGGCAGAGGACAACCTGGTGAAAGATGGGGGGCTCCCTGGGCACCCTGACCAGTATTCCTGGCTCCCGGGGGCAGACGTGTCTGGAGGTAGAAGTGGAAAGGGATTGTGCCCCCGGGGACTTTTTTTTTTTAACGCATGTGCATCCTCGTGTATGAGTAATGGTATATCTTACCTGCGTGTGACTTTGGATTCAGTGGCTTCAGTTCAGACAGATAAGTCACATCGGCAGATGCTTTGAAATACGTGCTAAGAGACTTGGGAGCTTGGATCCGAGTTTACATTCTGGTCCATGAAGGGGTCAGCCAGAGCAGGTCGATCAAACAAAAGATCTTGGGTGCTGATCTCTTTTCTCCTGAGGCCCAGTCCCAACTTCAGATTCCCTGACACTTGGGGGTGGCCTGGAGCAGGCCTTCTCACACTCAGGTGTTCATTAGAATCACCTTGTGAAACACCCGGATTCACACTGACCCAACCCTGAAGACGGGGCATCTATGTCGGGAAAGCCGACAGGCTTGGATACCACTTGTCACAGGCAAGAGATCTCGGGTGTTGTTTCTTGGTGAGAATGCTAGTCCATCCCTGGGTGGCCTGTCAAGCCCACACTGGACTTTCCTGTGTCTGCTTCCTCCTTTCCAGATAAGTGAATAATCAGTTAATAATCCTTGCTTTCCCTGCTTCAGAGGACGGCTGGGGAGTGGAGAAGAACACAGAACTATTTGAGGGGAAGCATGATATTCAGCGTGAAGGTCAGATGGCCTCTAGCTCCCTGCCGGGTGCATGTTCATCAGCAAAGTGAAAAGATGCTGTTGGGGAGGCTTCTTGGGTTGTTGGAGGAAATGAGCAAGAGGAGGAATTCTCAGGGAAAAGGCAGGGGAGGCAGAATAGTGGTTGTCACACCCCCGCCTTAGGCAGTAGGGCAGACAGATCCAAGGAGAGCTGGCTGGGCAGGAAGTACCAAGGGGGTAGCTGAACCCTAGCTCCCTCATCTCCCCTCACCCCCTAGACCCTTCCGTGGAACCCTAGCACCTCATGGGACATGGTCTGTGGGAGCAGAAAGAACTCTAGACTGAGGGCCATGACCTTGGGCTCTGTCCCAACCCTACCCCTCACCTTGAGCAAGTCTCTAAAGCTCCCCAGCCAGAGCTTCCTCCTTTGTATTGGACTCACCAAGGCCCCGAGCAACTCCACAGTAATCTAAGTCCCTGTGAAAGCATTTGGGAAGAGTTAGGAGCTGGAAAAAAAATCCGGTGTTTGGCAGTGGAGAGTGGAGAGAGGAACTGAGCCTGGGGCCCCCACTGAGGTTATGAGCAGGGGAGCAGCTGAGAAGCTGACCCCCGCAGAGAAAGGCTGATGACAGGGTGTCAGGAGAGAAAATGGAGCCAGTTTACCCTGTGCTCTGCCCCGGGGCACCTGTCAAGCTCAGGGGCCTTCCTTGATCTCCAGGGTTGAGCCGGGGGCTTGCTATTTGCATACACTGACATTAGCACCCAGGCTTGCCCAGGGCCTGGGCGGCTGCCTTGGCAGCAGCACATACAGTGCGGTACTGCATGTCCTGGGAGAGACTGAGACCCATCTCACCAGGCTCTCAACCTGGTCAGGGTGTCCTGGGTCTTCTCTGCCCCCCACCCCTCCTCTGGGGCCGCTGGAGGGCTTCTGCAAGAAGTTAAGGAAGTCAGGGTGGGTGGTAAGACCAGCCTGGTTTGATTTCACAGAATTGAATTAAGTTTAACCAGAGGCTCCGTAAGCCTCTGAACTGCTTCCAGGAGGAGAGATTGGACCCAATGGCACAGCTGCTTCCTGGGCTTTGAGCTCTGGGACCCAATGGCACAGCTTGTTTCATTGAGAGACTTTCTCTCAGAGAAGTTATTTTTAGCCTGGGAAGGAAGATCATGGGTCATGAAGTCATCACCCTCGCTGTTTGTCACTGGAAGGGCAGGGGAAGCTTGGTGCTAAGTCATAAAAACCAGGGAAGAGTATGGATGTACATAAGTCAACACACACGCACACACCTGAGTTCCTGTCTAGGGCCCAGGTGGGGAAACACACAGCAGTGCAAAGGGCCTTATCTCCCTTCAGATGATGCAGCCCTCCCACCTCCACTGGGCCAGAGGGTGTCCTGAGAATAGCAGAAATGCTGCAGGTAGTCAGACCCAGAGTCCATTCAGCCTGGTATCATCACCACCATCAACATTATCACATCACCATCACTATCACTGTCACCATTACTTTGGCCACTTGATGAGAAGAACAGACTCATTGGAAAAGACCCTGATGCTGGGAAAGATTGAGGGCAGGAGGAGAAGGGGGTGACAGAGGGTGAGATGGTTGGATGCCATCACTGACTCAATGGACATGAGTGTGAGCAAACTCTGGGAGATAGTGAAGGACAGGGAAGCCTGGTGTGCTGCAGTCCATAGGGCCTCAAAGAGTCAGACACGACTTAGCGACTGAACAACAACAGTCACCATTATCATCCTCAGTACCACCATCATCATGACCAGCATCACCACCACCAGCATCATCGCCATCATCACCATTATCACCATCTTCATTATCATCACCACCAGCATCACCACCAGCATCACCAACTTTAACAGTAGAGGGTGTCAGGGCCTGTTGAAAGGGGCTGGACTCCCCCGAGGAAAAGCCCTGACCACTGTTATTCCAAGGTCACATGCCAAGCCCTGGTGATCCATCTAATTTGGACGCCTCCAGTGGGCACATGAGTGGAGAGAGGCCAGGAGCAGAAGCCTTAGGGTCAGGGTTATTTGGCTGGGTAGCCTTTCCCTTCTCCTGGGGATCTTCCCAACCCAGGGATTGAACCCAGGTCTCCCTCATTGCAGGCGAATTCTTTACCAGCTGAGCCACAAGGGTAGCCCAAGAATACTGGAGTGGGTAGCCTATCCCTTCTCCAGCAGATCTTCCCGACCCAGGAATTGAACCGGGGTCTCCTGCATTGCAGGCGGATTCTTTACCAACTCAGCTATCAGGGAAACCCCTGAGTAGAATCACCCACCTAATTTTTTGGAGGGGGTTACAGTCCTGATGCTGGGAAAGATTGAGGGCAGGAGGAGAAGGGGATGACAGAGGATGAGATGGTTGGATGGCATCACTGACTCAATGGATATGGGTTTGGGTGGACTCCGGGAGTTGGTGATGGACAGGGAGGCCTGGCGTGCTGCGGTTCATGGGGTCGCAAAGAGTCGGACACGACTTAGCAACTGAACTGAACTGAACAATCCTGATGCTGGGGCTACACCCTGGACTAATTAATTCAATGAAAACCTTCAAGGAGGGGGAGAGGAGTGGGATCAAGAAAAGGTGTTTCCATGTACAGACAGTGGCGAGAACCACTGGTTTAGAGGCAGTTTTATAGGCTCAGGTTGACTAATGCTTCTTGAACTGTAATGTGCAACCAGTGAGTGGCGCAAATGCCAATCCTGAGTCAGTGGTGCTGGGCTGGGCCTAAGAGTTGGCATCTCTACCAGGTGATGCTGATGCTGCAGGTGCCTGGACCACAGGCTGAGGAGTGTTGGGAGGGGTGCAGGGTGGGGTAGGGGGCTGGGGAGAACCCCACTGCAGGATCAGATGATCTCCTTTGCAGTTCCAAAGTTAAATGGCCTCAGCGGGTTGCTAGCTGCGTGATGTTGGGGGTAAGACATTCAGTGCCTCTGATTCCAGTCCTCTCCTCTGTAAAATGGGGGTGAGTAAGACTTGTTTCACAGAAGCAAGCAAATAGAGTAAGATCAAGTTCATGTTTTATGCATCCAGGGCTCAAGCATTTGCCTGGCACACTAATTGTCCAAATGTATCTCATATGATATCTATATACCTATCTTGCTGCTCAAAGGCCTGTCAATCTCTTGGGTTAAACCAAATTCCTGCCGTAGATTTTTATTTTCCCCAGAGGTTGGGGGCAGGGCGGATCGAGATTCAGGCAGAGGAATGAGGACTTACAGGTATTCAGGTGGTAATGAAAGAAAATTTTAATGCGTTACCTCCAGCTCCCCAGCTAAGGGACCAGGAATTCTGAATGTACCGAAATCTCCCCATGGACCTCTTCATAGCACTTTCTGGTGGGGGGTGGTGGTGGTCAGGCAGGGTCCCAGCCTGCAATCCAGGAGCCAGAGCGGGTGCATCCAGGGAGGGCAGAGGTACCAGTAGGAAGGGGCTCCCCTCAACATAGCATGGCATGGAAAGCCTGGACAAGGAGTGGGCAGTTCTGGGTTCCGCTTGCCCACTAGCCATCTGGTGTCTTGGGCAAATCAAACACTTTCTCTAGACCTTCAGCTCTGAAATCTGGCTGATTAATAAGGGAGGTGAATGGGGTCACAAATGTGAGTGGGGGAGTGTTACATCAACATACGGACTCCTTTATAACAAAAGGCACCCAAACTTCCCATCTTTCTGAGTTTGATAGCAGATTGTGTCTGTGGGGATTAATGAGAAAATATTTGTGCCTGGCCCTTAAGAGGCTTCCCCAACTTTCAGGGGAACAAGGGGGTGGGTACCCCCCAAAAAGTGGCTTTTCTTTGTGGGAGGCAGAGCTGGGCCAGCACTGAGGCGGGATGCTCCTTCCTCAGAAAGAGTCCTGTGAACCCAGGGAGACCCAGGAGCATCTCAGCAACCCTGAGGCAGGGCCCCCACTTCGCCCTCATCCCCATGTGCCTGCGATGTCCCACTCTGCAGGGCTCCTCCTTAAACACATCCCCACCTGGGCGGGAAGGCTCAGAAGGACTAGACCCCACCCTCTCTTCTGACCCCACTGTCCAGATGTATCACACTCGTCCCTTGACAGAGGCACATTCTGGGCCCCTACCTGCCCTCTGCTTTGCCCTCCCAGTGCCCCTGGCTCTCCCCTTAAAGCCCTCTGCCCTTAGAAGGGGATCCCCTAGGAAGGAGGTGGTGAAGGCCATCGGGAAGCCCAGGTCTGCCTGCAAGGGTATCTCCTCCTGCCACACGTCCCCTCTAATCTAAGGTAGAGAGGCCAGCAGATGCTTGCTCTTAAGAGGACAGAGTTGGATGTGTGACTTAATAAGGCTGAGAGCCGTAAGTAATCTCCCGAGTGCTGTGCCCCGTAACCCAAGAGGACCTGGCCCGCACGCACCTGTTTTCACTCCTTTGCTGATAGCAATATAAAAAGCACGCTGCTTAATGACTCTAGGAACTGACCAGGGCTGGCAGTTCCCATCGGCCTTGTCTTGGAAAGATCTGCTGGGCGAGTCAGGCTGCACGTGCCCTCCCGCACGGTTGAGGAAGGACTGGAAGGGCGGCGCCCAGCTTCCATCCCCCCGGGGGAGGCTGGCAAGGCCGGGACGGGGCTGGAACGGGTCAGCTGCTCCCTCAGAGCCCAGGCTCGAGTCGGGAGCGGGGCACGCCCGCTCTGCCGGCCACGCGGGGCGGTTCCGAAGACCAGGGAGGGAGGAGCCCCACCGTCCCCGCAGGTCCGCACCGTTCTCCCTCCGGGAGACAGGCTGAGATTTTATAGAGTTGTGAGAAGCAAAGCGCGTGCCAACCCCTTGACACTGACCCCTCGTGTTCTGATCATCTAGAACTGCAAGTTTCCGCTTCGGGTGGCACGGAAGATGTTGGCAATTTGTTGGAGAATCATTTCTCTGCCGGAGACGCAAGTCTAGAGGAGAAAGAAAGGGCGCTTCGGTCAGAGGCGGCCCCTGGAGAGACGCGGCCACTCCTTCACCCCACAGAAGGCGGGGAGGATGGGAGCTCGGAGAAGACAGCCGCCGATGGGCTGGGCTCGGATCCCGATCCCGATCCCGAAGCCAGCCTCTCCAACGCCTCGGCCTCCGAGTCTGCTGCCCCGGGGGAACCTGTGGGGCCCGTGGCGGAAGATGCGGGCCCGCCGGGAGCAGCGAGCGCCCTTCCCCCAGGAGGGGAGGGGGAGCCCGGGGAGGAGGAAGGGGCGCGGGAGCTCAGCTCCGGAGAGGGCCCAGGACAGGAGGCGGAGGGGCCGGCTGGGAGCGGCGAGGTCCCCGAGGAAGCTGCGGAGGAGCTAGGGGAAGACCCCGCGCAGGGAGCAGCGGCGGGGTCCCCAGAGACTGAGGACGCAGGGGACTCTCCCAGCCAGGAGATCAAGACAGGAGGGGAGGGCAGCCCAGGGCCCGGTCAGGAGCCAGAAGTGCCTGACGGAGCCGCGGATGTGGACGCAGAAACCGCACAGAGGACGGAGGACCAGGCGGAACCCAGCTCCAGCTCCGCCGCGGCCGCGGAAGACGCTGCCGCGCGTGAAGAGGGGAAGGGCTCCCGGGAGCACCACCCCGCGGAGGGGATACCCGCGGAGCACCCGGACGAGGCCTCCTCTGAAGAAGAGGGGGGTGAAGAATCCGAAGAGGAGAGCGGCGACGAAGAGGACAGCGGCGACGGGGCTAGTTCGGAAGAAGCCGGGGGCGCCTCGGAGGAGGAGGAAGCCGAGAAAGAAGCTGGGGAAGGAGCCCACGCGGCAGCGGGAAGCGCGAGTCCCGGGGAGGAGGGGTCCCCGGAGGAATCGCCCGAGGGTGCCGATGCGCAGGAGCCCAAGGAGGAGGGGCCACAGGGTAGGGGGAGTCCCAGGGCTGCCCACCTCCCCCCGCCCGCCGGGCACCTCGACGGAGGGGGCTGCTTCGGGCATTCCGGCGGCTGCAGTCTTCCCGGAGGTCTTGTCTGTAGGGGCAGACAGGGACCGCAGGGCGGGCGGGAGAGCCTCCAGGCAACCGCGGGGGTCGTGGGGCAGAGGCCCCATGGGGGTTCCCGGCCCTCTGGGTGCCTCCGGGCTGTTCCTTAATCACTTATCCCCACTTCAGAGAGACGCACTGAGAGCCTGCACCCTGGAGGGCCCAGAGGAACCTGGTTACATCTGAGTTAGGCCATCAGAAACTTATCCGTTAGAGTCCCTCCCTTAACACAGACCAGTGCCTAAACCCCAAGGACAAGGGACACAGGGGCAGGATTTGAGGTCGGGAGACAGGCTGGTGGGTGTGAGGGGTATTGGGGGACCACGATGGTCGGCTAGCTCCTGGGACTGCCCCTTGAAGACTAGGTCATGTCAGGATCCTGATAAGAAACACTGGGCTTGCTGTCCGTCCAGCAGGTGTCTGTCCCACAGATGTCTGTCCTGCAGATGAGTGGCTGGAGCAGTCACCCTCAGGGGTAGGGGACGGGGGCGGGGGGATGGAAGTGGGCAGGACCTAAGTTATTGGGCAGCATTAGAGGTGTGTCCAGCACTGGCCATGGCCTCACCCACTGAGTACACTGACCTGGACTAGGAATTGGCTTGTAGGATGGAGGCACTGGAGTCAGTCTTCAGTTTCCAATGCAGGTTTCCTTGCAAGAACTTCATTTCCACACTGGTCGGGTACTTGCAATGGGGGACCCTTCCCCTGGCCTCCCAGATCTGGGTCTGCTCGCAGAAAAGATCACCCTGTCGAGATACATTGATTATTCTCTGCTCCCATCCCTCCTGGAACTGGTCTCCCCTTGTCCCCACAGGCTAGGTCCATCCTCCTTCCATCACCTGAAATTCTTTGCGCAATTAGCCCAGGATAAAAAAAAAAATGGCTGTGATGTTAAGAGGCCTGGGAATATGAACACCCCTCCCTGGGAGCCTCAGGTGGTCACGGGCACCTCTTGCTGGGTCAGAAGCAACAGTGTATCCCCACTCCCTCCCCCCTCTCCCTACTCCCCCTCCACTCCCCAAGACTCCCTGTAGCAGCTCTTCCTGAAGAAATGCTCACTTGACCAAGCCAGTGGTCCACGTAGAACCTGAAAGTCAGTCTCCTATAAACCACTCCTGTCCTGGATCTCAGCTCACAGGCAACCCTCAGAAAATTTTCCAACTTCCCCGGCTAAAATGTCATAGGCACACGTCTTAGGCCCTCCCAGCTTCCGGACTCTTTCCTCCCGAAGCCACATCGATGCCTGTAACTGTATTACTTTCCAGGTTACTTCTCCCTGTCTCCCCGCAGACTGTGGAAAACTCCACGTGGGCAGAGCTGGGTCGGTTTGGGGCACCGCGGCATTCACAGCACAATGCTCCGTGCTTGGCGCGTGTATAGTAGGTGCTCAGTCAACATTTGCTGAATACCTAAAATGGATCGTGGAGCTTCACAGATGTTGAGTTTGGATTTTCAAATCCCTCCGAGACAGAGCTCCGTGCAGTTGAACCTGGACGGGCTCCGGTCAGCACTTGCTTGCGATCCTGCCCCACCCTGCCCACTCCCCAGCTTGCCTGACTGGAGGGAGCCCCAGAGCCCTCCTCACTCTGCCCTAACCTCCATCTCTGCTTCTTTCCCCAGAAGAGGCGGAGGATGTGAGTGAGGAAGCCCCACTGAGGGACCGCTCCCACATCGAGAAAACTCTGATGCTGAATGAGGACAAGCCAGCTGATGACTTCTCTGGTAACCAGAGGCAGGAGCTGGGTGGGGCCGGGTGGGGAGGGGAGATCCCCGGGGCCAGTGGCCAGGCAGAACCTCTGAGTCTGTAGCTGAGGCCGGCAGACACCCCAGGGGAGGAGGAGAGCCCTGGAGTTGAAGGGAGGGGAGCGCTTCTCTTCGTGGAGAAGGCTCTGTGAGCAGCGTCCAAGCTGGAGGGCTCTGGGTTGGCAGGAAGGAGGAAAGGCGATCCAAACAGACGGACCAGTTGGGGATGCACATTTCAGAGCTGTGACCTGGGGATGGTTGTTGTTCAGTTGCTCAATTGTGTCCCACTCTTGGGGACCCCATGGACTGCAGCACGCCAGTGTCCCTTGTCCCTCACTGTCTCCTGAAGTCTGCTCAAGCTTGTGTTGATGGAGTCGGCGATGCCATCCAACTGTCTCACCCTCTGTCACCCCCTTCTCCTCCTGCCCTCAATCTTTCCCAGCATCAGGGTCATTTTGATGGTGCCAGCATGTGAGTTGTGGCCAGGGGAAGGTTGTTCATCACACTGGCTTCAATTTTCGTGTCTGGTATTCCATTTCACCCTCATAGTAACCCAAGGCTGTCAGCAGGGCTTTCTGTCTCCTAATCGAGGAGCCAGTGAGAGCTCAGGGCAAGGCCGGGGTCTGCTCTGGCAACAGCAGGAGACGGGCTGCTGACGGGCAGCTGGGGAGCCTGACCCTCACGGCTCCGAGTTCGTCCCTCCCTGCACCTCACCCCACAAGCCCTTTCTCCCTGGAGCCACATTTTCCCAAGAAGACACTTGGGATGTCTGAATCCTCCCAAGGGTACCAGGGATGCGGTGAAGGGTGCAGGGCTGGGGTGGTCATGCCTGCTTGCCTCTGATCCTAAGGCAGGTAGCGGTAGGGGGCAGAGAGAAAGAGCTGGAGTTCCCAGCACCTCGAGGTAGCCGCAGGCTGAGGTGGTGCTGTGAACTGTTGAGGGGAAGGACCAGAGGGCTAAATGGAAAAACAAAAGTGCTGTGGTGACTCTCAGGGGTGTGTGTAGGGGGAGTGCCTTCTAGATGGGGCCACAGCTGTGAAGCCCCTGCCTGACCTTAACCCTTCACCCTTCTCTGCCCCCAGCGGTGCTACAGCGGCTTCGAAAGATCTACCACTCGTCCATCAAGCCCCTGGAGCAGTCTTACAAATACAACGAGCTTCGGCAACACGAGATCACAGGTACCACCCGTTTCTCCACTGAGCCCTCGAGGTTGGGGGGGGGGGGGCGGAGACCTCAGTGACAAGGGCCAGCCTTTCCCAGCAGGTGTGCCCTTGATCTACACAGGGATTTACGTTTCCTCTGTGAGATTCTTGAGTGCAGTTTGGGTTTCCAAAAGATGCCAACTTCCCTTACTGCTGTGCTCCAAGCCCCCATGGGGCTCCTCATTCACTTACAGATTGAGTCTTCTCTCCCCTGTCCACTTCCCGTGGGTCTGGATTCTTTTAAAAATTGATTTTCAAAATCATTAAAAAAAATAAGATAAACTGGCAACCAAAAATATTTCTGTGCAAAATAGTATAAATTGAAAACATTTAAAAAATCCCTATCTTGATTTCCAGTCTCTCTGATTCCACTCTCAGAGACGCACGCGGCTACGGTTTCTCATCAGAGCTTCCAGACAGCACTCTGCTTTCATGCCCATGGGTGTCTTTTCCTCTGTTTTACAAAGATGGGATCACAGCACACAATTACTCTTTCTGGTCTTTGGGAGCCCACCACCTTAGATAGCATACCCTGTTGATGAACCACTGGGCGTTTGCCTCGTTCCCTTTTCAGAGTGTTACAGACACTGCTACAGTTGTTCCATATTTCACACAAGTTTATTTGTAGGATATGTTTTTTTTTTTTTTTAAATAATGCTGGAATTCAGCATTCTGATAGTTGTTGCCCAGTTGCCTTAGGTTGTCCTCTGTGTACCGCAGCAACAGGACAGAGTTCTCGTTGCTTCCCAGCAAGGCCACTTTAAAGTGTCTCTTGTCTTGGAAACCTGTTGACAATGACATCTAATTGCTATTATTGTTGTAGTTGTTGTTTTTTAAAGGGGCGGCAGAAAAATTCCTGTTTCACCTTTGATCACCTTTCTTTTTTAAAAATTTAATTTAATTAAAAATGTTATACTGGAATATAGTTGCTTTACAATGCTGTTAGTTTTTACTGTATAAGTGAATCAACAAAGTGAATCAGCCGTACATACACATAGATTCCCTCTTTTTTTGGATTTCCTGCCCATTTAGGTCTCCACAGAGCACTGAGTAGACATCTCTATACTATATAGTAGGTTCTCATTAGTTATCTATTTTAACATAGTTTATAGGCTTCCCAGGTGGCGCAGTGGTAAAGAATCCTCCTGCCTATGTAGGGGACACAGGAGACATGGGTTTGTTTCCTGTGTCAGAAAGATGCCTTGGAGGAGAAAATGGTAGCCCATTCCAGTAGTCTTGCCTGGAGAATTCCATGGACAGAGGAGCCTGGTGGGCTACAGTCCATGGGGTCACAAAGAGTTGGACAGGACTGAGGAACTGACCATGCACACATGCACACTGCACTAGTGTATATATGCCAATCCCAGTCTCCCAATACGACCCAGCCTGAGACGGGAATCTAATTTGCTTTTGAGCAGGGAGTGAAATTGCACGTCCCTTCCTGTGTTAGTTGGCTGTTTCTGCATCGTCTCCTGTGACGCTGTGCAGGGAGCAGAGTGTTGTAGGGCCTTCCTCATCCCTGCTTTACAGAAGGCAGACCAGAGGCCCAGAGAAACGCTGGGCTGCCCAGGCCACACAGGCTGGAATTAGGAGCTGTAACTTCCTCCATCTCCTCCTTGTTTGACCATTCCTTTGCAGGCTTCTCAGAATGTGCAGGCCAGAGATGGCAGGCAGGCGGCCCATGGGGATGGCACTCTGCAGAGAGGGCGTCCCCGGGGCCTGATCTCTCTGTTCAGGCGCCCCGCCTCTCCCCTCTTCTCTTGCCAGTGTCCAGGCTCTTCGGAGCCCAGGGTCATCCTCCTGTGACCTCCCTCCTGGGTGCCGCACCTGTAGCCTCCTGCATGTGCCAGTGCCGCCCCCTGCTGCAGGGAGCGGGAACAGCAGCTGGGAACACCGGCGAGGTGGTCTTGCAGGGGAGCTGGAAGGCCAGGTTCCCCTTAGTGGGGCCTGGGCCGGGGAAAAAGATGCTCCTTGTAGGATCTCTGTGGCTGTGACTGGGGATTCCTGCCACCCCCACCCCCCTCCCTCCTGTTCCTTCCTGCACCCCAGCCAGGGGTTGTTCTTCAGTCATTAAGTCATGTCTGACTCTTTTTGACTCCATGGACTGCTGCATGCCAGGCTTCCTTGTCCTTCACCATCTCCCGGAGTTTGCTCAAACTCATGTCCATTGAGTTGGTGATGCCACCCAACTGTCTCATCCTCACCCATCCCTTCTGCTCCTGCCCTCAATCTTTCCCAGCATCAGGGTGTTTTCCAGTGAGTTGACTGTTTGCATCAGGTGGCCAGAGTACTGGAGCTTCAGCTTCAACATCAGTTCTTCCAATGAATATTCGTCATTGATTTCCTTTAGGATTGACTGGTTTGATCTCACAACGAACTTTGGGAAATTCTTAAAGAGATAGGAATACCAGATGTGGTCTCACACGTGCATTCAAATATCTGGGAGGACACACAGCCTAAGCAGCTTGAGGACATGGACGGGAGACTCTTCTCTGTATACGTTTTTATACTTCTGATTTTTGAATCAAGAAATGAAATCAATTAACATTTTAAAAAATAACTGAAAGAAACAAAAAAAAAAAAACCACCACAGTGCCTCCTGTGTTGAGGCCTTGCCTGCCAGGTTCAGCGGGGCTAAGATGTCTGGAGAACTTTAGGTACTAAGCTGGTGATCCAGTGGTTAAGACTCCATGATTCCAATGCAGCAGGTGCGGGTTTGAGCCCTGATCTGGAAACTAAGATCCCACATGCCTCGCTGCAGGGCCAAAAAAAAAAAAGCTGTGCATGGCCAACTCTATGTGCCCTAAGGGCTGGAAGTCTGCAACAGGAGACTGTGAATCTCCCATGTGGAAAGCCTCTCACTGTCCCCTCCCCATCCCTGGGTTTTGAAAGCACTGGAAAATTCTGCTTTTTCTTCTCAGGGACCCACACTGGAGAGGCCCAGGCAGGGTGTTCTCCCCAACATGGGACAAGAACCCGAGAATTGCCGAGTCAGTGCTTGGTCTTGGACACTGGCAAACGCGTCATGGACTTTAGAGGCTGACATTTGAGACCGGCCCTGTTGCCCGGCTTGGGCTGAGCCTGAGGAGGGGTGTTGGGAGGTGCAGCTAAGCAGAGGGAGGTAGGGGGCAGGCAGCACCCGGGTCCAGACCATCCCAGAGGGTATAAACCTCTTCCATGACTTCTGTAACCAATCCAGGTAGCGGCGTTTTAGCCTCTCCTTGGTAACTGCTCTCTCCTGCCCCTCCTATGAATGGTGCGTTCCCAGATCTGAGCCTGAAGGTCTCCCCCAGTGTGAGGTCTGAGTCAGTGTTTGTTGACCTCAGTGGATCCCTCCCTCTCGGGGGCTGGTGTGCTGTGGGTCTGTGCGTGGTCCAAATGCTGGTGTGCCACAGTCCAAATGCTGTATTCTCTTGGGTGCTAACTGGGTCATCACACTAACATAGAACAAGACATGCTCCTGACCATGCCATGTTCTACGGTCCAGGGTAGAAACCCACAGCTCCTGATGGACTGTCTGAGGCACAAAGTGAAGAATCCTGTCCCTCCACAGTGAAGAGCTTTGAGTTCATGTCCATGTCTTGTCCCTGCTGCCCACAGATGGGGAGATCACATCCAAGCCGATGGTCTTGTTCCTGGGGCCATGGAGCGTTGGCAAATCCACCATGATCAACTACCTCCTTGGCTTGGAAAACACTCGCTACCAGCTCTACACAGGTAACAGTGTGACTGTCGTGTGTGCCTGTTGGCATTTCAATGTCACATGTAAAAAGCATTGTGAAAAAAATGAAACATTTAGGGGCTGTAGTGTATGGCACAAAGTACCAGGGAAGAGATCCTGTACCCACTAAACTTAAGCTGTAATGCCATGGGGAAAAACCTGGAGATCAGTGAGATATCTGTGATTCAATAAACAAAGATTTAAAGGGGTTACATTAGTTTAAAAAGAGATATATATATATATATATATATATATATATATGTAAAATCAGAAATGAGTTAAAAGTATTTGACTACACAGGAAATTTTATTTTTTTAAATTACAGTATAGCATTAATATAGGGTTTCCCTGGTGGCTCAGTGGTAAAGAATCCTCCTGCCAATGTAGGAGATTCAGGTTTGATCCCTGGTCCAGAAAAAGCCTTTGGAGAAGGAAACGGCAAGCCCCTCCAGTTTTCTTGCCTGGAGAACCCCATGGACAGAGGATCCTGGTCAGCTACAGTCCATGGGGTTGCAGAGTTGGACATGAATTAGTGATTGAACAGCAACAAATGTATGGCATAAGTGAAAGTGAAAGTCGCTCAGTTGTGTCTGACCCTTTGTGACCCCATGGACCATACAGTCCATGGAATTCTCTAGGCTAGAATACTGGAGTAGGTAGCCCCTCCCTTCTCCAGGGGATCTTCCCAACCCACGAATTGAACCCAGGTCTCCCGCATTGTGGGCAGATTCTTTACCAGCTGAGCCACAAGGAAAACCCAAGAATACTGGAGTGGGTAGCCTATTTCTTCTCCAGTGGATATTCCCGACCCAGCAATCGAACTGGGGTCTCCTGCATTGCAGGCAGATTCTTTACCAACTGAGCTATCAGAGAAGCCCAGTGTATGGCACAGGGAATATAGAAAACAACACTAGTAACTTCGTATGGTGACAGATGGTAACTGGACTTACTGTAGAGATCATTTCTTAATGTATGAAAATAATGGATCACATTGTTGTACACCTGAATCTAACACGATATCGTAAGTCAGTTACATTTCAATTAAAAAAATAGGATCTGGCAGATTAAAAAAAGAAAAACAAAAATATTCATACACATCTTCAATATAGTAATGAAAATTATGTGCAAGAAACTGGCAGTTATACCCATGTTCACAGCAGCGTTATTTGCTATGGCTAAGAGGTAGAAACAACCCAAATATCCATCAACTGATGATGGGTAAAAAACATGTGTTCATTCCATCTGTACAAGGGAATATTATTCAGCCTTGAAAAGGAATTAGTTTCTGACACATGCCACAACATGACTGAATCTTGAAGACATGCTAAGTGAAATAAGCTAGACATAAAACGGCAGATATCGTATGATTTCACTTATATGAGGTCCCTAGAGTCATCAAATTCATAGAGACAGAAAGTGCAGGAGAGGGAATTCCCTGGTTGTCAAATGGTTAGGACTCGGCACTTTTCCTGCTGGGGAACTAAGATCCTGCAAGCCAGGCGCCATGGCCAAAAAATCAAAATAAATAAACACTAAATTCCATTCCTCCACCACCCACCCCCAGTAGTCTCTCCTGTGCCTCCTTTTGTGTTGCTGTGATGTGAGATGCCTGTGTCCCTTCTAACCTGTGTGTGCAGGCGCCGAGCCCACCACCTCGGAGTTCACAGTCCTCATGCACGGGCCCAAGCTGAAGACCATCGAGGGCATCGTCATGGCTGCTGACAGCGCCCGGTCCTTCTCACCCCTCGAGAAGTTTGGCCAGAATTTCCTGGAGAAGCTGATCGGCATTGAGGTTCCCCACAAGCTCCTGGAGCGGGTCACATTTGTGGATACACCAGGCATCATTGAGAACCGCAAGCAGCAAGAAAGAGGTAATTTAACACTCATTTCTGAACAGCATGAGTTCTGTCTTAGGAAACTGTTCAAGGCAGAGGGTGGTAGGCAGACCGGGGGAGACCAGCGTTGGCCAAGACTTGGGGATGCATTCTTTGCTTCCGGCCTTTTCTTTGTCATCACTGTGGGGCCTCCTAGGTGTGGGTACCTCATCCTTTTACTTCCTTGAGGAATGGTCTGGTTTGGAGGCCGTCAGCATCTTGCTGGGGGGAGGGCTGGGCTTCTTGCCCGGAGCTCCTTGAGGTCCCTGCTGTGTCTTTGGGATGCACAAGCTGTCCAGGTGATCAAGGGCCTGGACTGATTGGATCCCTGTCCAGGTGCACTTGACCTCTGGCTAACGTGGGTCTGGGTTAAACCTGACCTTCAACTCATCCTGGTCCCAATATCTGCTTTGCCAGACCTGCTTCAACACAATCCTGTCTCAGACTTTCCAAAGCCCCGCTTGCCTTCAGGTGGCAGGGGAGTGCCACTGAATGTCACCATGACGCAGCGCCATCTGCAGAGATGAGTCATAACAGGGTGTTTGTCAGAATAGATGAACAGATGGTGGATCTCAGTTTATGGTTGTAACTCTCATTTTGTTATAACCAGATCCTATTTTATAGCTAATAATAATATTATTGCTAATAATTATAGTAATAAATTAACCTTTATTGCACTCTTCTAACGCACTGGATAATTTTCATGTGTTATTGGTTGATCATTGTAGAAACATTTCAAGACAGGTATCCCTACTCCTCCCATTTTGGAAATAAATTAAAGGAATTAGGATGTATTGAGCACCTACCCTGTGACTGGATGGAAGTTTTAGTTCAGTGCTTGCCTGTGTTTCTAGCAACATCATAATCTTTATATCACCTTAGGTGGTATTGTTCTTTTTGTCATTTTTCAACTAAAATGGTAAGGCTTAGAAGCATTTAATTTTCAGTTGGTTAGTGATGGAGCCCAAATTCTAGTCCAGGTCTCAATGGCAGGTCCACATTTATTTCCCGTAAGTGATGCACCCTCTCTTTTATTCCTTCTAATTCCCTGACTTATTTCCTTTAACATCTTTGCCACTGCCCCAGATCTTTTCAAGCAGTGGGAAAATCTCCATTTGGCAGAATTGTTTTGTTTTCCTGGAGCCTTGAATTCCACTGTGGATTAAAACAAGAATCAGGCCATTTTTGGGTTTTTTTTTTTTTTTTTTTTTTGCTGTACCACACAGTTTGCAGGATCTTAGTTCCCCAACCAGGGATTGAACCTGAGGCCTCAGCAGTGAAAGTGTGGAGTCCTAACCACTGGACCACAAGGACATTTCCCCAGGTCGTTCTTGGTTGAGGGCTGACAAGGAGCAGGAGATGTGTAATGAATTCTTTAAAAGTCTTCAGAAACCCAGAAAATCCCTGATGTTCTTAGTCCCTTCAAAGCCACAGAATGGTCTGGTTCCGGAAGGAGGGGCAGGGGGGCCTGGGGGTGGGTGGGGTCTGCCCAGCCTGACTTCTTGCTCCCTCTCCCCAAGGCTACCCCTTCAACGACGTGTGCCAGTGGTTCATCGACAGAGCGGACCTCATCTTCATCGTCTTCGACCCCACCAAGCTGGATGTGGGTCTGGAGCTGGAGATGCTCTTCCGCCAGCTGAAGGGGCGCGAGTCCCAGATAAGGATCATCCTGAACAAGGCCGACAACCTCGCCACGCAGATGCTCATGAGGGTGTACGGGGCCCTCTTCTGGAGCCTGGCCCCGCTCATCAACGTCACAGAGCCTCCACGGGTGTACGTCAGCTCCTTCTGGCCCTACGACTACAAGCCCGACACCCACCGGGACCTGTTTCTCAGGGAAGAGATCTCCCTCCTGGAGGACCTGAACCAGGTGATTGAGAACAGGCTGGAGAACAAGATCGCCTTCATCCGCCAGCACGCCATCCGGGTCCGCATTCACGCCCTCCTCGTGGACCGCTACTTGCAGACGTACAAAGAGAAGATGACCTTTTTCAGTGATGGGGAGCTGGTCTTTAAGGACATCGTGGAAGACCCTGATAAATTCTACATCTTCAAGACCATCCTGGCCAAGACCAATGTCAGCAAGTTTGACCTTCCCCACCGCGAGGCCTACAAGGACTTCTTTGGCATCAACCCCATCTCCAGTTTCAAGCTCCTGTCCCAGCAGTGCTCCTACATGGGAGGCTGCTTTCTGGATAAGATTGAACGGGCCATCACCCAGGAGCTCCCCAGCCTCCTGGGCAGCCTCGGGCTGGGGAAGAACCCAGGTGCTCTCAACTGTGACAAGACAGGGTGTGGCGAGACCCCAAAGAACCGTTATAAGAAACCCTAGGTGGCCATGTTGCCATTCTCGGGCTCCCGTCGTCTTTGGTGAATGAGCTTGTGTCCTGACTGTCCGAGAAGTCCTGGTTTATTAACCCTTTGAGCCACACTGGCAGCAACTGTTGCGCATTGGAGACGGGAGTTAATTGAGGCCAGTGGTGGGGGAAGGGGTGGGTCGAGTTGGGGAGTGGAAACTGTGAATTAGGGCCTGCTTGTCTTGTTGCTTCAAGTAGGGGCCTGATTGAGGCATGTCAGGCCACACCTGCTTTTCCAGGGTCCCCTCTCTTTGGTGGGTGGGGGGACAGAGAGCAGCTAAACTCTAGTGTAAACTGAATTAACAAGCATCACACAGGCTAAAAGCAGCTGAAGTTCCTTTTTTCCTGATCAGCTGAGAGGCTAGAGAAGACTTGAGTTCTGCAGGGCTGTCTGCTCCGTGCACGTGGCTGCCTTCCACACAGTCTTCTGTCTGTTCCCAGCCCTCGTCTGCCTCCTGAGCTTGGGTTGGCTTCACAGGAGACGATCTCTTGGGTCTCAATCAACCTGGGTGTTGCGCCTACCCCCGGGCCCTCTTCCCCGTTTCTTCAAGGGGCAGGGAATGGTTTGGGATACCAGGACACTGAGAGAGAACAAGCGCTCCCCAGGCCAGTTCTCTGGCACCTTCTAAGCCAGCCGGAAGCTCGGTCCCTTTCTCGGCCCCAGGAGGAGGGTGAATGTTCCACGTGTTCAGGTCATTTCCTTGTTGAAAGTGACTTCAGTGAGAGTCCCGGCAGGGCTCAGAGGGTTAATCGGTTTGCAGTGTGTCTTTGTCTATTGCATGTCTTGGAAAACTCAGACCCCAAAGGCTTTGGGTTTCAGAGGGGACAGTGGAGAGCTTGCTCCTGCTGTTGCCACAGCTTCTCCATGGAGACACTCGGCACAGGAGTCGTTTCTTCCTGGTTTTCATCACACGGCTTTTCCTTTCGCTTCTCCATTCCCTGATGCATCAATGCTCGAAACTCGGCATAATTTCTGGGGAGTCAGAAGCAGCACCAGCCACTCGGTGCCGCTGGCAACCCAGGCCTGACTGTCAGTTTCCCACCTGAACTTGATGCTGATGCCCACCGAGCGCATAGCAGGGGCGCCTGGCCTTCCAGTACCAATGAGTGTGAATGTGTGTGTGTTACGCTGTCCAAGAGAGATTAGGGAGATGACAGTTGCCCGAGGGCACAGAGGAGGAGCAAGCGGTGAGAGTCCTGCCTGCCTGGTATGCCCCCTCAGAGGGCAGGGGGGGGACGGAGGGGCGGGGCATGGAGGGGAGAACGTGGAGGGGACAAGCCTTTTGATAGAAGATGGGTGGGTGATGAATCTAAGTCTAGGGGACCCAGCCTGGCTGCCCCTTCCCCCCCAGCCCAGGGCCTCCTTCTGTCTGTCCTGGGAGTGAGCTGTCTTGGGGGACTTCCCCAAGAGGCCCCGCCGGCACCAGAGAGTCCCCCAGACCCAAGGGAAAGCCAAGACAAAGGCAGAGGGAGAAGTGCCTTGAGGGTCAGGCAGAGGAAACAAACTGGCACTTTGATGGCCACGTTAGACTCACATAGAGATCTGCAGTCTGGAATTCCTTGAGTTTCTTGGAATTATCAGCACTCTGGCACGTGCTGCCTCAGAGGCTGCTTCTTCTGGCTCCTTTGGAGGATCTAGAACCTCCCACAAGAAGACCAGAGGCCCCACCGCCTCCGGGACATGTTTCTAAGGACAGAGTCGACCAGAGAAGACAAGTCTGCAGGGGCATCCGAGGAGCCTGGTGACCACACCCGAGGAGCTGCTTCCTTCTCATTCAAAACCAGCCCTGGCCTCATCTCGCCATCCTTTACACTCTCAAGGGGCTACCCTCCCACCTTGCTCCTTAATGCCCCTCCGCCCCCTCGGCTACTTTGGGCATTTCTGTTTTCTCAGCGCAGAAGGGGAAGAAAAAGTGCAGAACTGGGCATTGTCGTAGCTGCTGAGGTCAGCACTGCTTTGGGAGCAG
This sequence comes from Muntiacus reevesi, assembly GCF_963930625.1. NCBI lineage: Eukaryota > Metazoa > Chordata > Mammalia > Artiodactyla > Cervidae > Muntiacus > Muntiacus reevesi. The sequence continues at coordinate 182,714,131 of NC_089250.1, read as the reverse complement.
CAGCTGGAATGAGATGAACACATTCATACGGTATTTATATTTCTGGGGGTGCATGTGACATCATCAGTGATCTTTCCCCCCTTTTCTTTTCTCCATTCAGCTTCTTTTTCTCTTTCCTTTTCTTCCGCTGTTCACCCCTTGACTTCCCTTCTCTCTAACTTCCCGCAGGCTTGTCTACCAGCCAGGGCTTTGAGTGCTATTTGGTGTCCTGCTCTGTGGAGGTGGATTTCGAGCAGAATTCTGACTCTTTGGGTGGGGGTGGGGGGTTGTGGGGAACCGGGTGGGGAGTCAGGAATCCCCTAGGAGGAGTATCTGTGAACGTTTGTGCCTGAACAGTTGCTGTTTCTCTCCAAAGTGGAATCTTTCCAGTGCTCTTTCCATTCTGAGTTCATCAGGGAGAAACTCTCAATAAAGTTCCCATCTCTCTTTAACACCTCGTACTGTCTCGGTGCCTCCAACCTGTGTAATCTCTTTTTTAAAAATTTTAAAGAATTTTGGCTGTACCCTGTGGCATGTGAGTTATTAGTTCCCTGACCAGGGATCAAACGCACACCCTCTGCATTGGAAGGCAGAGTCTTAACCACTGGTCTGTCCCCAGTGTAAACTCTTTCTTCCTTTTATCGAGTAGAAGGGCTTCCCAGGTGGTCTAGTGGTAAAGAACCTGCCTGCCAATGCAGGAGACATAAGAGAACTGGGTTAGATCTTTGGGTCAGGAAGATCCCTTGGAGAAGGGCATGGCAATCCACTCCAGTATTCTTGCCTGGAGAATCCCCATGGACGGAGGAGTCTGGTGGGCTACAGTCCATGGGGTTGCAGAGTGGGACATGACTGAAACAACTTAGCAAGCACGCATGCATGTACTGATTTTAAGGAAGACAAATCTTTTTTAAGGGCATTTTTCGGTTTATAGAAAAACTGAGAGGAAGGCAGAGGTTTCCCACATGCTCCCCCACCCCCCCACCCCCGCCACAAGGCTTGCCCATTATCTACGCCCCCCTCAACAATACATATGTTACAACTGATGATCCTCATTGACACATCATAGTCACCCAGCTCTGAATCTGCTTATGGGGCAAGCAAATGGGCATTGAAGTCCCTTTTATGAGGATCAGCCAGAGCAACTTCATGGTCACGTTTAGGGAAAAGTACTGAATAAATTTGGGGTAACCATGGGACTGTAGTGATATCCAAGGTGGAGCTGAGACCACCTTTAAATTAAGTCTGCAGTCAGGATGGTAGGAAAATCAGAAGGGTGAAATACAGAAAGCAAAATCAAGGATCATTCTAAACACAGCCTGATGACATGAGGGACGCTGTGAATGGAGGGGGTGTCTACACCTGCGTGTATGCCTCCCCTGAATATTTGGGGGTTACAGGTAGCTGTATGGATAAGGGACACACAAACACTTGTGTGTAAAGTCTATGTGTGGGTGTAGCGACTCAGCAGATACACATGTGGGTCTGGGGTGGTGAAGTAATTGTATGAACAGTGTGAGGATTTCAGATCACAGGAGCATATGTGCAGGCAGATGTGTGTGTGGGGTGAACTGGGTGCCCAACCCAGGGTGGAGAACCAGGAAGATCTGGCCCAAGGAGGACATCGCAGCTGTCCCCAAGCTTTACATGTGTATCCCAAAGTCTGAGCCTTGAGACATTTCAAGCCAACTTCTCTTTCTCTCTCTCTCTTTTTTTTAAAAGCCAATTCCTCTTTCCGTGACATAAGCTCAAGCTTTCCTAGCCCAGAGAAACTTGAATTTTTCTTTAGAAGACCATAAAGGCAATAAAAAAAGAAACCTAAGAGAAACAGAAAAACGAGAGTAGAGCAATGCAGCAAAGGAGGATTGAACAGGTTCTGAAGGAATCGCTTGCACCAACCTCTTATCTGAAGGATGCAAAAGTGACACACATAAATGAACATATTCTGTGTCTGCCTCCACTGTGGGGCCTTTCTCTGGTTTACCGTGATGTCAGTGGGGAAGGGAAACAACTTCTAGAGCACTCGCTGTGCCAGGAACTGGGCTATAGACCTACAGACATTACCACTCTTAAGGTTACCTTAAGATAGTGCCTTAATTTTAACAGCTGTGTGCCGTGCCACATTGAGTACTTTATGTGCTTTATTTCTTTTCCTTTTTTCCCCTTTTCTTTTTTTTTGGGGGGGGGGGCTGCATTGTGTGGCTTGTGGGATCTTGGTTCCCCAACCCAAGCCACGGCAGTGAAAGCGCTGAGTCCTAAGCACCGGACCGCCAGGGAAATCCCTGCTTCATTTCATGTAATCTTCCAAATAACCCCATGGGAAAGAAGCCATCCAGCGCGGACAAGAGAACAGGCTCTGGAGTCAGTGCTTGGGATCCATCCTGGGCTCCACTACATACTAACTGGGCATCCGTGGGCAAATGTCTTAACTTTGTGCTTCAGTTTCCTTACCCATAAAATGGAGATGTTAATAGTTCTTCTCTCATGGGGTTGTTGAGAGGATTAAATGACTTAATGCAACATACTTGAAATAGTACAGAGCCCACAGGAAGTATTCAGTACATGTTATTACTATTATTAATCATACTTTACTGAAGAGGAGACTGATGGTCAGAGTGATTGGGACGATGGCATGTGTATTTGGGAGGGCTGGAATTCTATCTGAAGTCTGATTCACCATACAGGTCATGCTAGGTTACTTGCCCAGGGTCACATTTGGTGACACTGTTCTTTCTGATCCCTTTCCCTCCTCTTCATAAACTGTCTAAAATGTTTGGTCAGTACCTTGAAGCTTGTAAGTAATAAAATCTATCATTAGAAAGATTATTGAGGATTATTTCCTGAACAACAACAAAACATTAAAAGAAAAAAAATCACACCCTTAATTCCATTTCAGTTTGATCTCTACCATGATCATCTTGTAAAGTATTAATAGATTGGGCAGGTATATTTACTAACCTTAAATTCAAATCCAGCCTGGGGAAAATGCATATCCAGAGAAGTTAGGTCCAAGTTCACCCTGTTAAAAGATGACAAACCAAACTAAAAGGCCAATTTTCTATCCATCTCGCTGTTCTTTCAACTATTTTCTATCATACTGACTTGTGTTAATCTGGAGCCTAGGCCAAATTGTGATAGTACATTTTTCTGATACACTGAAGAGTGATTTTGTATTTGTGAAGACTGCAAAAAAAATTTGTTGGTTCTATTTCCATTTTCTCCAAACTTCTGGATTTTTCTCCCACCACAACTTCAAAAGCCTTGGAATTCTCACATATTTATTTAGGCATATTCTCTGCCCTGGGGGAGCCAACAGTCCAATTAGGGAAAGAGTCATGGAACCGGAGTGACCACAGAAGTCCTCTGGGATGAAGTGACCACATTTTCTAAATCATTCATGGGGACACATGGTCTGGCAGAGGATTTTTTTTTTTCCTCATTTGAAAATGTAATTATTTGAAAAGTCTGACCAATGCATATTGACTGTGGAATTTATTTTAGCATTTAATAGATTCCCTTTGTTGAGAATTTGTTTACATCATATCAGGACTCTCCTGAGAATACTGAGACAGCCAGGGGGTTATCAAGCTTGGGAAGGGAATTCTAGATACATGATGAGGGATGGGTGGGATTGGAAGGTCAGAGACCAGGGGGATGGATCCAGGGGGGAGATCAAAGGCCCAGATTCAGAAAGGAAGACATCTGTGTGTCCAGTGAGGAAACAAGGTGAGATGAGGTGATTTAGGGGAAACCAGCACTTTGCTGACAAAGGTTCATACAGTCAAAGTTATGGTTGTTCAGTACTCATGTGCGGATATGAGAGTTGGCTGAGCGCGGAAGAATTGATGGTTTCAAATTGTGGTGCTGGAGAAGATTCTTGAGAGTCCCTTGGACAGCAAGGAGATCAAAACAGTCAATCCTAAAGGAAATCAACCCTGAATATTCATTGAAAGGACTGATGCGGAAGCTAAAGCTCCAATACTTTGGCCACCTGATGCGAAGAGCTGACTCATTGGAAAAGACCACGATGCTGGGAAAGATGAAGGGCAGGACGAGAACAGGGGCGACAGAGATGACATGGCTAGATAGCATCACCGACTCTATGAACACGAGTTTGAGCAAACTCCGGGAGATTGTGAAGGACAGAGGAACCTGGTGTGTTGCTGTCCATGGGGTCGCAGAGTTGGACTTCACTTATCAACAACAACAAAGCAATTAAATGGAAGCCCAAGGAACCAGGGTTTGAGGTCACTCCATTTCTGAATACTGAAGCCCGTGAAGAAGAAGGAAGTTCCTGCAGGCAGCAAACGGGCGCTGCCTAGAGAGGTGAGCGTTTAGCATCCAGGAGCCTTCTTTGGCTACCCAGTATCCCTTGGGCAATGCCCCCTTCCCCCAGTGATTCATGGCCTGATGGGTGGGTGATACTGGGTTTCTGTCCTCCCTGCCTCTCCCCCACTCCTAGGAGCTGAGAACCAGGTGCTGGAGCCTGGTAAGGAGGCCACAGGAAGAGGCCCACCCCATCAGTCCTGCCCTACTCAGGAACCCCCGTGGGGCCCTGGATGGCTACTAGTGCCTACACCCAAATCTATGTCCCTTCTCTGGCCCCCTGTGACGTTTTGGTCACTCTAGCCCAGTTGACCAGGGACAGCGGACAAGAGGACAGGAAGGCCTGCATGATGGGGCAAGACGAGGACATGGGGTGCTCCTGGCCCCGGGGTCTCAGATCATCCAGTGAGGTGGGCTCCTGGTGGGGTCGGGGGCCACTTCTGCTGCGGGGACAGGTCTTCCGGACCAGCGACCTCCGCGTCTGGGGACCTCAAGGTCTGCGGCCCGAATCCTCACACCGGTCAGGTGCGGTCTGAGGTCAGCGTCACGACTGGAGGGCCTCAGCCTTGGCCGGTTCATTCCCCCATTCTCTCCCCCCAGCCTCCCCCGCTCCCCGCCACCTTTCAGGTGAAACCAGGGCCCGGGCAGAGCAATTCTGGACCGGGGTCATGAGGGTAGGGGAACGGGCGCCTGGTGGAACTTGGCCTGGTCCCTCAAGCCCAGCTCCTAACGCGTAAATGGCTATCCCCGAGAGGCTCGTCACCCCGACTCTGAGGGGTACGACGCGCGGCCACAGCACCGGGACCCGTCGGAGCCTCGCCTGTGGGATCCCGCCCGGCGTAAGCGCCTCCGCTCGTGCCCGCGGCCCTGCCCCGCCTCCTCCGGGGCCGCGCGCTCCCGAGACACGCGCCCAGGACCGCGCATGCGCAGGCTTGCGGCGGCTCTTCCTGGGAACGCGGGCTCGGCGGAGCCCGGGCGGCGGTGACTCAGCGCCTGAGGCGAGGAGGGCAGCGAGGTCCCCTCCCCGCGAGGCCGACGAGCTTCACCTTCTCGGCCCTCGCCGCCCCCAAAGTTGAGGCCTCCCCGGGGCCGGGCTACGGTGCAAGCTCGTTGCCTCAGCCGGCTCCGTGCGCTGTCCGACGCTTGGAAGCCCGGAGGAGCTCTGAAGTTTTTCATTTGGGGCGGGGAAAGGTCTTGAACTTGCTCAGAGTTGTGGGGGTGAAGCCACAGCTTTCTGGAGGCATTTGGGGAACGTGAAGAACGTCAGAGACAAATTGGTGCTGGCAGTTACTGTGTTGTGGTTTTTCACCTGCGGTCAGCCCTCAGGTAAAACAGGAACTGATAATTTTAGGAGTTTATCGCACCTCTCTCACCCCTCCAAAATCTCAGAAAAGCTGGAGTCTACGCTGCCCTCTCCTCTTGTCTTTAGGACAGAGACCAACCTTATCTGGCTCACTTTACCCTCCTTCTGGATGACCGTGGGCGGGAAAGCACTTAGAACAAATGAAACTTCAGATTCGGGGCGGTGGGCGGGGTGGGCATGGAGAGTGATATTAGAACATATTTCCTGTGGCTCCTGGATTCCTCTGGGTCACTAATTTTAGGAGCTAAAAGGACTTCAGAGAGTCTGTAATAAGCACCTAAGTGGTCCTTAGCTTCTACTTGAAACATGTCGGGCCACAGGGATCTCCCAACAGGGTGATGGTTTAGGTTCCTCTGTCTTAGATGCCAACTGTGAGATGCCCCCCCCCCCCCCTTCCCTGCTGCAGCCTGGGGGAGTGGGGCATTAACTGACCAGGCTTTCCTGCTTGGACCTCTGGGCCATTAGAACTTGGGAAGGGGTCTTGGTGGCTAAAGCAGGGTTGGCGGCTGGCTATTGAAAGATAAGGGAATTTATTTTAATTCCCTGAGTTTTCTTGGCAATTGCTTTGGGGGTGGGGGAGATCCTCTGAGCATCTGGTAATCTGGTGGCCTGAGAGAACAAGGACATGGAACGTCCTTAGAAGGAGTGAGGCAATTCTTGGGGAAGGATGCGATGGTGTGGGCCTGGCAAACTCACCTGCCCTCTGACTGAGGCAGCTCTCCTTTGTATGCATCCCTGTCCTGGGCTTAAGTTCACAGAACCCTCTGTGTGTGTTTGTATATATGTGGCGGGCCGGGGTTGTAGAACAAAAGAGCTGTTCTTTTTACAGATGTGGAAGCTAAGACCTTGGAAAGGAGATCCTGGCTCAGGGTCACAGAGCCAGCGAGGAGGAGACATGAGACTTAAATCCAGGTCTCTCAATCCCCAGGCCTGTTCTGTGTTCTCCTGAACCTTGGATGTCAGGGGTCCCTGAAAACAGTTGGCACATATCAGCTGGGCAATTTGACACAAGCTATAGGGAAACAGCTATGGAGTGTGAAATATTCTGGGGCTAGTCACAGTGGGATCATAACCACCTCTGCGCCCAGAGGTAAGGAAGCTGTTTGGAAAGTCATTTTCCTAGAGCGGAGACTTTGTGTCAAGGGGCTCAGGAAGGGAGCTGGGGAAATAAAAGCCTTGTCTTCAATTTCTCCCTCCCTTAATCTCGCTCCCCATGGCCCAAACCCAGTGAGAAGTCAAGGGGCAAGAGAGTCTTGACTAGTCCATTCTAGGGCATTGCACAGGGTGGAAAAGGGTGTAGAGTGTATCTGGGAGGTGGGAAGAGCGAATGAAAGATAGCCAACATAACATGCAATCTTGCTTCTACCAGTATAACAATAGTTTGCATTTCTGGAGCACTTATTCTATGCCAAGTATGTTCACTATCTCATTGCATCATCCTATGAGCCCATTTTCTCCATTTGACAGATAAGGAAACTGACTAGTAAATTGGCAAAAGGAATGGAGGTATGGACAACTGAACTGACATTTGCCTCTCTGGGATCTTGTGTTTGATAGTTCCTCTGTGGATGTTTGTGGGGTGAAAGAATGAAAGAGGAGCACATAAGAGGCCAGATTCGACGGAGACTTGCCCTGAAGCTCCATAGCTGTGCCTCTTCTCTGCAGGATAGGGGCATGGCTGTCAGTGTCTCTCCTTCCACTTTGTGATAAGTCAGGTTATTCAGGTTAAAAGAGTAGGTATATAGATCTGAAAAAACAAAAAAACCTTGGACATTTTGCCTTTTCCATAGAGGATAGTGTTGGAGTTAAAAGCATTTCTCTTTCTGAAGCCATCTTTCCCCGCCCCTTGATTTCTGGTTCCCCCACAGTCTGGGCAGGAGCCCAGGTGCTGCCGCTCATCCCTGCTCAACTCCTACGCTCCACCCACAAGCTCGATTCTGCTAATTGCATCGCTGTGCCGCTCCTGGAACACAGTGTTGTTGGGGAACAAACCAAAGACCAATGGGGAATATTTTACCAGCACCCCTAAAGTGGCCTGCCATGGAGCAGAACCTCAGCTCAGAGGCTCTGGGTTCTTTCCTGCAGGCACCTCTTCCGTCACCCCCCCCCACTTCAGAATCCTCTTTTATTGACCTCTTCCTTCCTCAAGGGTCCCCCAAAGTCTTTCATTTGTTGTTCATCGTCCCAGCACCTCAGACATGGAGACAGAACCTGACATTTAGTGATCACCCACCATGTGCCTGATGCTGCCAGATGCTCCTAGCCATGATCTCATTTCATTTCTTAGTGATCTACTCAGTAGAAAGTATCAGGGAGGGACCTTGCAGAAAAGCAAGACTCTGGTTAGGTAACATGTTCAAGATCACACAGCTCTTTTTTTTTTTTTTAATGTATTTTTATTGTGGTAAAAATCACATGAAACATACTGTTTTAACCATATTTAACTGTACAATTCAGTGGCATAAGTACATTCACATTGTTGTGCAGCTCTCACCATCAGCCCTCTCCCAAAGTTTTCGCCTTCCTAAACTGAAACTGTCCCCATTAAACACTAACTCCTCATCCCCCTCTGCTGTCCCCGGGCACGGCATTTACCAGTGTACTTTCTGACTATTCTATGTATCTCATACATGTGAAATAAACAGTAGTTGTATGCATCTACTGTATATTGGAATACATTTTTAAGGTTAACTTACTATGTTCTACAAGCAGGTTATACCTTCTTTTTTCCCCTGTGTGCTATACAATAGGTTCTCATTAGTTATCTGTTTTACGAAAGACCTTGATGCTGGAAAAGATTGAGGTCAAGAGAAGGGGGTGATAGAGGATGAGATGATTGGATGACATCACTGACTCAGTGGACATGAATTTGAGCATACTCTGGGAGATAGTGAAGGACAGGGAAGCCTGGTGTGTTGCAGTCCATGAGCTTGCAAATAGTCAGACAGACTTAAGGACTGAACAATGATACATAGGAGGGGCTTTCCCAGGTGGCGCTAGTGGTTAAGAACTCACCTGCCAATGCAGGAACATAGTTGCTGGTTTGATCTTTAGGTGGGGAAGATGCCTTGGAGGAGGGGCACAGCAACCCACTCCAGTATCGTTGCCTGGAGAATTCCACATGGACAGAGGAGCCTGGCAGGCTACAGTCCATGGGGTTGCAAAAAGACACAACTGAAGTGGCTGATTGCGCACGTACATAGTAGGACCATACAGCTCTTAAGGCAGGGGAACCTGGTAGGCTACAGTCCACAGAGTTGCAAAGAGTCGGACACGACTGAAGCGACTTAGCACACATGCACGTATGCAGGGTCCATGGATCCTCCCCTAGTCCTGTGCTGCTGACGTCTCCATGTGAGGGCACTGCCACTTCTGAATGGCAAGTTCCCTGTTCTCTAGAGCCCAGCTCAGGCGCCACTCCCTTCAAACTCACCTGTAGATCCCCAAACTCACCTTGGTGAGCCTCCCCTGGAAGACTTATCACATTACTCCTGTCTGCATGAAAGTGAAGATGCAACTTACTTTCTTTGCTGGGAACAGGGATTATATTGCAGTAGGATTTGAATTTTCAGTTCCTAACAGAGGACCTCATACACGGTAAGCCAGCAGTGAATGAGTGCATCTGGGGAGCTCTTTTTCCTCCTTAAAAAAAATTTTGCCCATGCCATGCAGCATGTGAAATCTTAGTTCCTAAACCCAGGCCCCCTGCATTAGAAGCACAGAGTCTTAACCACTGGACTGCCAGGGAAGTCCACATCTGGAAAGCTTTTTGTGGTGAAAAGAGTTAAGTGAAGCTTCATCCCTCTACTTTACATGCTCACTTTGCTCTAAACAAAATTCAGCTGTATAAAGTAATTAGCCTCCAACTAATAAAAATAAATGGGAAAAAAAAGATTCAGCTGTAAAACAAACATCATGGTTGCATTTGAGGGATGGGTAGTGGAGGATGTGTCCCTCAAGGATTTTAATTCTCCAACCAGGGATCAAACCCATGCCCCGTGCAGTATTGATTACCCAAGGTGAAAGTCGCTCAGTCATGTCCGACTCTTTGCGACCTCAGGGACTATACAGTCCATAGAATTCTGCAGGCCAGAATACTGGAGTGGGTAGCCTTTTCCCTTCTTCAGGGGATCTGCCCAACCCTCAGGTCTCCCACATTGCAGGCGGATTCTTTACCACCTGAGCCACAAGGGAAGCAGTGTAAATGCAGATTCTTAACCACTGGACTGCCAGGGAAGTCCCTTAGGGAAGCTTTGAATTAATTTGAGAAAATGAAGACACACCAATGAGGTCAGGCAGTGGAGAATAGGCTGCTTAGTCTCTCCAGATGGGTGGTGACCTGAGTCTGTTGACCTTTATTAGGGGCTGCAGCTTTTCTGAGCCCATTCCTTGCATCCCCGAGTCCCTATAGGTTGGCTCCTTTGGGTAGAGGCCATCACTCCCGCTTTCATCCCCAGGGGTGGCGGGACCTTGGCCACAATAGCAGCCCTCCCTCCTTGGATCAGAGTTGGCTCAGAGCACCCATTTCCTGTATCCCAAAGACAGGCAGATGCTGGGGCCCTTGAGCGGAGAATGAGCGTGGGCTGGGATGACTTGCCTGCTCTGCCACCGCCTCCAGCTCGATTCAGAGCCCCTCGGCAACACGACAGTTCCCCAGGATGGGCACGGAGGCTCTCCTTACAGATGGCAGCTTGGGCTCCTGCTTCTGCCAATGTCTGTCACTGCCCCAGGGTTTCTAAGTCCAGATCAGTGAGGAGCATCCAACTGGATGGGCACAGAAAATGGAAGAGGCAGCCTAGGAGGAGACCCCTGATCTAGACATCAGACAACCTAGATTTTTAACTGGGCTCTGCCAGGAGCTCACCGTGTGTTTATAGAGGGAAGGGTTCATTCTTTGTAAATGAACATTTTTTTTTACCACTTACTACAGATACATCAGGAATACACCTTCAGACACAGAAGTGCATGCAGAACCCCAGCTGAGACCAGACAGGAGTACCTGATCAGTAGAAAAGAATATCTAGAACCACGCAAAACTCAGTAGGATGAAGGAACCAGGGCGAAAAACAGAAATGTTAGTAGGACACTAACTAGCAACTGGTGTGCTAGCAAGCAGGGCTGTGAGAAGTCAAAACCCATCCGCACCCCTATGGTCTCAGAGTCTCTGTAAATCAGTATGAATTAGGGTCATAAATGCTATGCAGAAGCGTATATATAGAGGTTTTCCCCCCAACTTAATTTTTTAAAATTAATTCGTTATGGCTGCACTGGGTCTTCACTGTTGCATGCAGGCTTTCTCTAGTTGTGGTATGAGAGGTTCTTATTGTGGTGGCTTCTCTTACTGTGGTGCGTGGGTTCTAGGGTACGTGGGCTTCAGTAGTTGTGGCTCCAGGGCTCTAGAGCACCGGTTCAGTAGTTGTGGTACACAGGCTTAGCTGCCCTGCTGCATGTGGGATCTTCCCAGACCAGGGATCAAATCCACGTCCCCTGCATTGGCAGATGGATTCTTAACTATTGGACCACCAGGGAAGTCTGCAGAGGTATTTTTGGAACATAGAAGAGCAACTAACTCATCCTTCTTGGGAAAGTGAGGGGGGGATTTAACTGAGGAGGTGGCACCTGGGCTGGACCTCGACATTTCAATTCTCCTGGCAGATGGCAGTAAATTTATTGCATCTTTGGAGAATGTTGTGCAGTGTTTTGTCAGTGGAATGAGGTCAGTGGGATGTGGAAAGGCATAGGGTAAAGACAGAATATTGTTATGTGAAGGTCTACCTGGGTCTGGAACATCCGCTGGAGGAGGGCATGGCAACCCACTCCAGTATTCTTGCCTGGAGAATCCCCATGGACAGAGGAGCCTGGTGGGCTACAGTTCACGGGGTTGCAAAGAGTCGAACACGACTGAAGCAACTTAGCACTACCTGTGTTTAACAGAGAGAGGCCTCTTTAGGCCATATGGACTTTGGACTTTAACCTGAAGGTTGAGGAGCAATTTGAATGGACTATTGCAGAAAGTCCACAACTTGGAGGATGGATTGGAAGCATCAAAGATGAAGACTGACGCTGGGTGGAAGTGGCTTCTACTGTGACAGGAAGGAATGTTTGAGGACCTCAACTGTGGGCTCAGAGAAGGGGGTCGGACTAGATAATCCCTTAACCACCTAGGCCTTTGGTCTCTTTTGCCCATTTTGTGCCCCACCCTGTTCCTGTTTGGTCTCCTTGATGGACCATCTCCCTGGGGGGATGGAGTAGCTCATAATCCGTCTCCCTGCCAGGGGGACTTGTTTGAATTTTGACCCTATCTGATGTCCCTGTTTGTCATTCTTGTCCAACAAGCACTTCAGAGGAGACCACCTCGTAGAAAGCTGTATTCTGCTTTGGGGTCCTTTCCACCCCCACCCCCACTGGGCCCAGATTCTGCTCTCCCCTCTGGACTTGGATCCCGGACCCCCCAATCTGGCAGTGGCAACACTACCATCCTTCCCGTTACTCTTCCCAAAAGGAAGGAGGAGACCCCATGTCTCCTTGGAAGATGTTGACAAGCAGGAACTAGGAAAACAGATTAGGGGAATCTTGGGACCTTGGTCTGAGAGAGCAGAAGGTGAAATACTGGAAATGCAGGGCTGTCCCACAGAATGATCCAAGCTCCTTGATTTTAATATATCTCAGTTCTATAAAAGGCAGTCCTAAAACCAGAAGTACGTGTCTACTCTTAATCCCTTCTCTATTATATTAGATGAGGGTTACATATGTACCCTTTCTTGCTCTCCTCATCTTTGAAACTGTCATCCTGTGATTCTTGGGCCTGTAGACTTCAGCAGGGGCTTCCCTGGTGGCTCAGATCATAAAGAAGTCACCTGCCAATGCAGGAAACACAGGTTTGATCCCTGGGTCAGGAAGAGCCCCTGGAGAAGGAAACGGTAACCCACTCCAGTATTCTTGCCTGGAAAATCCCATGGACCGAGGAGCCTCGTGGGCCACAGTCTGTGTGGCCACAAAAGAGGACATGACTGAGCAACTAACAACAAGATTTCCACACAGAGGTTTTGAGTACCTGCCTGCTCTGTGCCAGCTTCACGATGGCAGGGGTAGGATAAAGACACCTCGTGGCTGTGTTCATAAGGAATCAGGAGACTGGTGTTTTAATCTAGTTGGGAAAGCAAACCAGACATAGAAAACAGAAAAGTTGAGTGGTTAAGGGCAGTTAAGATCAGGTGGGACATGACACAGGCACCTAGGGACATGAGAAAAGAAGGAGCAGGTGGTCTGGGTCTCTTGGCTTCCCTCAAGCTGGGGCAAGATCCAGCCCAGATCTAGCTGGAGGCCTGACTGAGCTGGACGGCCCCTAGCCTCAGGTGACGTGGGGGCTGAGCAGACTTCACACTGTTCTCACATGGGGCTCCGTCCCTGTTGCCCAAATGTTCATGCTCTTTCTGCTTTAACTGTATGTCTTACCGGAAATCTTTTAGTATCTTCATAGAAAAAAGTTGCCTAGTGGGCTTCCCTGGTGGTCCAGTGGTTAAGAATCCATCTTGTAATGCAAAGGATACCAGTTCAATCCCGACTGCACACACTGCAGAGCAATTAAGCCTCCTGCGCCACAACTACTGAAGCCCGCACGCCTAGAGCCTGAGCCCCACAACAGAGTAATCCCCCTCTTGCCGCAACTAGAGAAAGCTCGAGTGCAGCAACAAAGACCCAGTGCAGCCAAAAAAAAAAAAAAAAACCCTTAAAAAAACGTTGTCTAGTAACATAAATTGCTTCTGCATCAGTTTCACAAACAAAGCAAGGACCTAAAGCATCCAGACTGTTTACAAACAAAGCCCTGTTTTAAAGCAAGATTGTGATTGAAGTACCATCTTTTGCAGGATCAGAGCTGAGCCAGGAGCTTACAAGAGACTGGTGAACATCAGCTTGGTTACTAATGCTGCAAGCAGAAAAGTGCTATTTCTTCTGCAGTGAAAGGCTTGATGATTTCTCAGGTACGTCTGTGGAATCATTCCAGTGCCAGAGGGATCATCTTCCGGTCAAGTAAATAGATGATCTGAGTTGGATGGGTGAAGATGGACTTCCCACATCTCAAGCTTCATGAGCCTTCAGTAGAGACACAGACATTGCACGTGTCTAACATCCCAGATACTCAACATCCCACCTTGATCACTAGTAGCTACAACATGCTGCTGGTTGGGATGTCTGTCGATAAACACAGTGGAGTGGCACTCCGTCACCAGTCAGTGACCCACACCCACCTGCTTCTCCACTGTGAGTCCAGATTCTCCACTCACCCGTCAAGGTCCAGCCCAAAGGCTGCTTTCTTTTTAGGAGTACACTTTTCTTCCACTAGTCGGGACCATCCCTGATTCTCCACAGCCCTTTGTTTATGACTCTGTTGTGACATTTATTCTGTCTTGTTACGCATTCACGAATGTCATGTGTCTCGTCAGGTGTTTGCGTTCTCTTCAGTTCCGCTAGACTGTGAGCATCTCGTTAGTAGGGACTATGTCTGGTTCATTTCTCTAACATCAGGGAGTAGTCTAGAGTGATGCCCTACTCAGAAACAGCTGTTAAATGGACAAATAACAGCTTGACAGATAACATTCTCCCTGGTTTATTAGTTATGTAAAATCAGTTGTGTAAAAGTAATCCTAAAACAAAAGGAGATAAGTGAAGGACAGGGAATCCTGGCATGCTGCAGTCAACGGGGTCACAGAGTCAGACATGACTTAGTGGCTGAACAATAGCAACAATCCTAAAACCAGAAGGGGGAGGTGCCTGCTTCTGGGGCAGCTTCCAGCAGAGGAACTGAAAGGTGTCCCAGTGGTTAGGATGCGATGCTTCCACTTAGTCCTGGATTTGGAACTAAGATCCTGCAAACCATGTGGCATAGCCAAAAATACAAATAAAAAAGAAAGGTTAAAAAAAAAAAAAAAGAAAGCTTACTATAAGTTGGACTTGTATGGACACACAAGAAAAGGGTGTTCAATTGTCTCTTGGTCCTGACCCTCAGGACTAAAGGGACAGAAGTAGGGTATGCGTGCTAAGAATGCCCTTGCTTAGGTTATTAAAAGTGTTTGGGAATCAGAAGAGTTAGGGGTTGATTCGGAGCCAGCCTCCTTAGAATCAATCAGTGTGTTCACTGCTCAGTCATGTCTGAGGATTCTTTACTGTCTGAGCCACCATTATATTTGCTTTATTAACCTTATGGGATTGTTCTTTGAACCAAATGAGATAAGAAATATGTGAGTTCCTTGAAAACTCTCAAGTTTGGAGAGTTTTGATAGTTACTGGACTATCAGTCATCCTTGTATCTTCCTCTTATTCCTGATCCTTACTTTTCTTTCATTCTTTCAATAACAAAATTCTCAAAAGAGCAGCCACTAAGGCCAACTGGGAAGAGCTCAGCTAGTCTCCCTTTGAGTTCCCATTTAGGCCCAAAGACTAGAGACAAGATGGTAGAAAGGGAAGAAACATAGATTTTTGGCTTCTAAACTAGTTGACCTTGGGTGAATCACCTCAACTCTCGGAGCCTCAGTTTCCTCATCTGTGAAGTGGAGATGGTGGCTCATTGGTAAAGAATCCGCCTGCAATGCAGGAGACGCAGGTTCAATCCCTGGGTCGGGAAGATCCCCTGGAGAAAGAAATGGCAACCCACTGCAGTATTCTTGCCTGAAAAATCCCATGAACAGAGGAGTCTGGTGGGCTACAGTCGATGGGGTTGAAAAAGAGTCGGACAGGACTTAGTGACTAAAAAAAAAAAAAAAGGTAGAGATAATAATCTTTACCCCACTCACTTCCTAGGGCTCCTGGGAGGGTCAGATGAGACAATGAACAGGACAGTGCCTTGTAAACTGTAAGTGAAAGTAAAAGTGAAGTCACTCAGTTGTGTCTGACTCTTTTACGACACTATGAACTATAGCCTGCCAGGCTCCTCCTCCGCCCATGGGATTTTCCAGGCAAGAATACTGGAGTGGGTTGCCATTTTCTTCTCCAGGGGATCTTCCTGACCCAAGGATCGAACTCAGGTGTCCCACATTGCAGGCAGACTCTTTACCATCTGAGTCACCAGGGAATTCCCACCAGGAATCCCAAAGGTCTCTTCAAATGCCATGAATTTACTTTTTAATCTGTGCTTGAGGGCTCTGGATGAAATTTGCCAAGATTGTTGCACAGTGATTGTTTAGACAGTGACATCACTGCCCATAATGGGAGTTGAGGGTGAGTTACAGAAGGCAGGCCAGAATTCCAGGGGTGGGTCAAGTGCAGAAGGGACCCCACCCACTGCCTCCCCAGAGCAGACCTGAGTTTGCCCCCACTCATTTTAACAACCTGAAAAAACTCAGTCTCCTGGTCTCCAAACTGTCAAAGACTGCCACAACCTCTGTGCTCAGGGGAGACCTGGATTCAAATTCAAGGGTTGGAGCCACTCTCATCTGATTCTCTGTCTCCAGGGTCTTAGGTCGGTTTCTGGACAAGGTGGGTATCCGGAATAAATCTGTTGTTGAACGAAATACAGGTAGAATGTTGTGTGAGTTCTCTCATCCTCTTTAGTCTCACTTCCTTTGTTTGCACATTCCAGGTATAAGTAAACATTCAAATAAAAAAACACAACTGATTGTGATTGAGAGCAGTGGTAGCCCACTTGTGCTTGAAAATGTGACTGGCCAGTGCTAATGAAAGGTCAGGCTGCAGAAATGGGTATCCCCATCTTGCATGTGGAATCTTTGCAACCCCATGGACTGCAGCCTTCCAGGATCCTCTGTTCCCGGGATTTTCCAGGCAAGCATCCTGGAGCAGGTTGCCATTTCCTCCTCCATGGGATCTTCCCGACCTAGGGATCAAACTCTCATCTCCTGTGTCTCCTGGCATTTCGTTAACCCCAGGAGGCTGTGAGACCAGAGTCTCCTGGGAGGAGTCCTCTGGGTGCCTGTGGCCGGCTGAGTTTCAGTTTCCTTCATTGGCCCTGCTGGTCACTGGAGCTGAAAGAAAATGTCTTAAGCCAAAAATATTTGTGAGTGTTTATTGTGTGCTTTCGGAGAAGGCGATGGCACCCCACTCCAGTACTCTTGCCTGGAAAATCCCATGGACAGAGGAGCCTGGTAGGCTGCAGTCCATGGGGTTGCGAAGAGTCGGACACAACTGAGCTACTTCCCTTTCACTTTTCACTTTCACGCACGGGAGAAGGAAATGGCAACCCACTCCAGTGTTCTTGCCTGGAGAATCCCAGGGATGGGGGAACCTGGTGGGCTGCCGTCTCTGGGGTTGCACAGAGTTGGACATGACTGAAGTGACTTAGCAGCAGCAGCAGCATTGTGTGCTTGGCCCTGTCCCGGGTGCTTTGGGGAATATGGAAAAGGTCCGGTTGTGGCTTCTCTGTTGGAAGCACTCAGACTAGAGTTGAGAAGATGTGGTGACTTGAGGGGAGGCTCCCCACGGGTGGGCAGTGTGTGCCCAGGGCCAGGAGCGTGGTGAGCTGGAGGGCAGAGTGGCAGGTCTTCAAAGACTCGAGGAGGTGGAAATATGTGGAAAAGCCAAAGTCAGTCACCAAGATTCATTTCTCTCCCACCAAATATCTTCTCTCTTTTTCTGCCCCCAATTAGGAGACTGTATGGTTTTCTGTTTCTGCCTAATAGCCACAAACGTAGTAACTTAAAACAGTGTCTAAAGGGGCTTCCCTGGTGGTCCAGTGGTTAAGAATCCACCTTCCAATGCTGGGGGCAGGGGTTCCATCCCTGGTGGGGGAACTAAGATCCCAATATCTGCAGGGCAGCTAAGTCTGAGTGCCACTAGAGAAGCCCACACGCCACAGGGGAAATCCAGTGCAGCTGAGATATATGTGGGAACCTCATGTAAGTGGAGTCACAGCATATATTTGTCTTTCTGTGAGTGACTTATTTTACTGAGATAATGTCCTCAAGGTTTATCCATGTTGTACGGTGTGTCAGAATTTCCTTTCTTTTCAAGGTGAATAGTATCCCATTGTATGTCTGTGCCACACTTTGCTTATTCACTCATCTGTCAGTGGACACTTGTGTGGCCTCCACCTCTTGGCTATTGTGAACAGTGTTGCTATGGACATGGATGTGCAGATATCTCTCCAAGACCCTACTTTGAATTTTTTGAGGGTATATCCAGAAGTGAAATTTCTGGATCATGTGGTAATTGATAATTCTATTTTTAAGTGTTTGAGGAACTGCCATATTGTTTTTTCATAGTGACTGTGCCATTTTACAGTCCCACCAGCAATGCTCAGGAGTTCCAGTTTCTCCACATCCTCATCAACACTTATTTTCTGTTTTTTGTTTTCATATTAATTTTTATTTATTTATTTACTTGGCTGTGCCAGGTCTTAGCTGCAGCACACAGGATCTTTGATCTTTGTTGCTGCATGTGAACTCTTAGTTTCAGCATGTGGAATCTAGTTCCCTGACCAGCGATCATACCTGGGATCCCTGCTTTGGGAGTTCAGAGTCTTAGTTACTGACCTCCAGGGAAGACCCTATTTTCTTTCTTTCTTTTCTTTTTTTTTTATAGTAGCCATCCTAAAGGGTCGGGGCATAGACTTGGATTACTGTGATATTGAATGGTCTATGCCCCGACCAGTAATGCTAAAGAAGCTGAAGTTGAACAGTTCTATGAAAACTTACAAGACTTTCTAGAACTAACACCCCAAAAAGATGTCCTTTTCATTATAGGGGACTGGAATGCAAAAGTAGGAAGTCAAGAAACACCTGGAGAAACAGGCAAATTTGGCCTTGGAGTACAGAATGAAGTAGGGCAAAGGCTAATAGAGTTCTGTCAAGAGAATGCAGCAGTCATAGCAAACACCCTCTTCCAACAACACAAGAGAAGACTCTACACATGGACATCACCTGATGGTCAACACTGAAATCAGATTGATTATATTCTTTGCAGCCAAAGATGAAGAAGTTCTATACAGTCAGCAAAAACAAGACCGGGAACTGACTGTGGCTCAGATCATGAATCCCTTATTGCCAAATTCAGACTTAAATTGAAGAAAGTAAGGAAAACCACTAGACCATTCAGTTCAGTTGAGTTCAGTTGCTCAGTCATGTCCGACTCTTTGCGACCCCATGAACCACAGCACACCAGTCTGGTATTCCCATATCTTTCAGAATTTTCCACAGTTTACTGTGATCCACACAGTCAAAGGCGTTGGCATAGTCAATAATGCAGCAACAAATGTTTTTCTGGAACTCTCTTGCCTTTTCGATGATCCAGCGGACATTGGCAATTTGACCTCTGGTTCAGGTATGACCTAAATCAAATCCCTAATGATTATACAGTGGAAGTGAGAAATAGATTTAAGGGACTAGATCTGATAGACAGAGTGCCTGATGAACTATGGATGAAGGTTCATGAAATTTTACAGGAGACAGGGAGCAAGATCATCCCCAAGAAAAAGAAATGCAAAAAAGCAAAATGGCTATCTGAGGAGCCTTACAAATAGCTGTGAAAAGAGGAAAAGCCAAAAGCAAAGGAGAAAAAGAAAGATATACCCATTTGAATGCAGAGTTCCAAAGGAGAGTTAAGAAATGCAGAATTCCAAAGGAGAGATAAGAAAGCCTTCCTCAGTGATCAGTGCAAAGAAATAGAGGAAAACAATAGAATGGGAAAGACTAGAGATCTCTTCAAGAAAATTAGAGATACCAAGGGAATATTTCATGCGAAGATGGGCTCAATAAAGGACAGAAATGGTATGGACCTAACAGAAGCAGAAGATATTAAGAAGAGGTGGCAAGAATACACAGAAGAACTATACAAAAAAGATCTTCACGACCCAGATAGTCACGATGGTGTGATCACTCACCTAGAGCCAGACATCCTGGAATGTGAAGTCAAGTGGGCCTTAGGAAGCAGCACTCTGAACAAAGCTAGTGGAGGTGATGGAATTCCAGTTGAGCTATTTCAAATCCTAAAAGATGATGCTGTGAAAGTGCTGCACTCAATATGCCAGCAAATTTGGAAAACTCAGCAGTGGCCACAGGACTGGAAAAGGTCAGTTTTCATTCCAATCCCTAAGAAAGGCAATGTCAAAGAATGCTCAAGCTACTGCATAATTGCACTCATTTCATGCTAGCAAAGTAATGCTCAAAGTTCTCCAAGTCAGGCTTCAACAATATATGAATCGTGAGCTTCCAGATGTTCAAGCTGGTTTTAGAAAAGGCAGAGGAACCAGAGATCAAATTGCCAACATCTGCTGGATCATCGAAAAAGAAAGAGTTCCAGAAAAACATTTATTTCTGCTTTATTGACTATTTCAAAGCCATCGACTGTGTGGTTCACAATAAACTGTGGAAAATCCTGAAGAGATGGGAATACTAGACCACCTGACCTGCCTCTTGAAAAGCCTGTGTGCAGGTCAGGAAGCAACAGTCAGAACTGGTCATGGAACAGCAGACTGGTTCCAAATAAGAAAAGGAGTCCGTCAAGGCTGTATATTGTCACCCTGCTTATTTAACTCATATGCAGAGTACATCATGAGAAACGCTCGGCTGGATGAAGCAAAAGCTGGAATCAAGATTGCCAGGAGAAACATCAATAACATCAGATATGCAGATGACACCACCCTTATGGCAGAAAGTGAAGAAGAACGAAAGAGCCTCGTGATGAAAGTAAAAGAGGAGAGTGAAAAAGTAGGCTTAAAGCTCAACATTCAGAAAACAGATCATGCATCTGGTCCTATCACTTCATGGCAAATAGATGGGGAAACAGTGAAAACAGTGTCAGACTTTAGTTTTTTGGGCTCCAAAATCATTGCAGATGGTAACTGCAGCCATGAAATTAAAAGATACTTACTGCTTGGAAGGAAAGTTATGAGCAACCTAGACAGCATATTACAAAGCAGAGACATTACTTTGTCAACAAAGGTCCGTCTAGTCAAGGCTATGGTTTTTCCAGTAGTCATGTATGGATGTGAGAGTTGGACCATAAAGAAGGCTGAGCACTGAAGAACTGATGCTTTTGAACTGTGGTGTTGGAGAAGATTCTTGAGAGTCCCTTGGACTGCAAGGAGATCCAACCAGTCCATCCTAAAGGAGATCAGTCCTGAATGTTCATTGGAAGGACTGATGTTGAAGCTGAAACTCCAACACTTTGGCTACCTGATTCAAAGAGCTGACTCATTTGAAAAGACCCTGATGCTGGGAAAGATTGAAGGCGGGAGGAGAAGGGAATGACAGAGGAGGAGATGGTTGGGTGGCATCACCGACTCAATGGACATGAGTTTTAGTCAACTCCAGAAGTTGGTGATGGACAGGAAGGCCTGGCTTGCTGCAGTCCATGCGGTTGCAAAGAGTCGGACATGACTGAGTGACTGAACTGAACTGACTGATCCTAAAGGGTGTGAGGTAATATCTCATCTTGGTTTTGATTTGCATTTCCCCAGGATCAGTGATTTTTAAGCATCTTTTCTTTGTTGACCATTTTTATGAGTCATAAGATCTGAAGACATCACTGCCATCTGTTGTATGCCATCTCCTAACTGTAGGAAAAGTACCTAAAGGAGAAAAATGCAGTCTTTTAAATCTACAGAGATAGAATGGATTAGTGGTTGCCTGTGGCTAGGAAATAGGGACGGGCAGAATGGGGAGTGACTAGCGATGGGTATGGGGTTTCTTTTTGGGGTGATGAAATATTCTAAAATTAGTAGTGATGGTTTCACAACTCTGTGAACTTACTAAAAACCATGGATTATGCAATTTAAATGGATGAATCTTGTGCATACATAGCATATCTCAATAAAACTGTTTTAAAAATGCTGCCTTTTGAAAGTAGAACTAAAGCAGTGACAGTGAGGGGGGAGGATATGGGAAGGTTGGAGTGTGAGTTTGGGGTTAGTGGACACAAACTATTATGGATCAACAACAAGGTCCTAGTGTATAGCACGGGGAACTATATTCAATTCCCTATGATAAACCACAATGGAAACGAATATAAAAAAGAATGTATGTGTATGTGTAACTGAATCACTTTGCTTTTCAGGGGAATTTAACACAACATTGAAAATCAACTATACTTCAATTTAAAGGGGAAAAAAAAAGAAGTAAAAGTGATAATAACAAATGTCACTACTTCATTAGTCAACTCTATTGAGTAGGAGAGAATGTTACACATTTTGGGTGAATTTACATTCCTACCCAGAATTTCAGAATTTCTCCCTTCCTCCATTGTTCCAAATCAATTCCTCTTCCTTAGGTTGGAGTCTGTCTTCCTTAGGTTCTTCTAACCCAGAAAACTTCTTTTTTTTTTAAGGCCACGCTGTACAGCATGTGGGATCTTAGTTCCCCAACCAGGGATTGAACCCATGGCCCTTGCATTGGAAGCATGGAGTTTAATCACTGGACCACCAGGGAAGTCCCAATAATCCAGGAAACATCTTCATTCTTCAGCAGAGGCAGGCCTGCATATTTGGCAGAAAGTCAGGGAGGAGTCAGCCAGCCTGAGGTATCTCTGGGTCTCACCCCTGCCCCCGAAAATGTCATGGTTGGGGGGAAAAGGACTCTTGCAATTTCCATGTCTTAGGGACCTGAATGCATCCTGCTGGTTTGTCTTATTTGTCCTGCAAGTCTAACTGGAGCAAGGCTTTGAGGGAAGGAGTCAAGGTCTGGGTGATTGGAGGAGAAGTCACCTGAAGTGCAGCCCTGGGCGTGTCACCGTGGCTCGAGGCCGGCCCCCAGGCCCACCAAGACCCTGACTTTCTCAGGCTGAGTGCCTTTGGGCGTAAGTCACAGAGCTGCAGGTGTACCACGAGCTTTGCAAGTTCATCTCTGTGTGTATCCAACTCTGCCAAGGTTCAGTTCAGTTGAGTTCAGTTGCTCAGTCATGTCCGACTCTTTGCTACCCCATGAATTGCAGCATGCCAGGCCTCCCTGTCCATCACCAACTCCCGGAGTCTACCCAAACCCATGTCCATCGAGTCAGTGATGCCATCCAGCCATCTCATCCTCTGTTGTCCCCTTCTTCTCCTGCCCCCAATCCTTCCCAGCATTAGGATCTTTTCCAATGACTCAACTCTTCGCATGAGGTGCCCGAAGTATTGGAGTTTCAGCTTCAACATCAGTCCTTCCAATGAACACCTAGGACTGATCTCCTTTAGGATGGACTGGTTGGATCTCCTTGCAGTCCAAGGGACTCTCAAGAGTCTTTTCCAACACCACAGTTCAAAAGCATCAATTCTTCAGTGCTCAGCTTTCTTCACCATCCAACTCTCACATCCATACATGAGTACTGGAAAAACCATAGCCTTGACTAGACGGACCTTCGCTGGCAAAGTAGTATCTCTGCTTTTTAATATGCTATCCAGGTTGGTCATAACTTTCCTTCAGAGGAGTAAGCGTTTTTTAATTTCATGGCTGCAATCACCATCTGCAGTGATTTTGGAGCCCAAAAAAATAAAGTCTGACACTGTTTCTACTGTTTCCACATCTATTTCCCATGAAGTGATGGGACCAGATGCCATGATCTTAGTTTTCTCAATGTTGAGCTTTAAGCCTGCTTTTTCACTCTCCTCCTTCACTTTCATTATAGGCTTTTTAGTTCCTCTTCACTTTCTGCCATAAGGGTGGTGTCATCTGCATATCTGAGGTTATTAATATTTCTCCCAACAATCTTGATTCCAGCTTGTGCTTCCTCCAGCCCAGCATTTCTCATGATGTACTCTGCATATATGTTAAATAAGCAGGATGACAATATACAGCCTTGATGTACTCCTTTTCCTATTTGGAACCAGTCTGTTGTTCCATGTCCAGTTCTAACTGTTGCTTCCTGTCCAGATGTTCCTTGGTCAATGTGGAGGGTGCCCCCCTTGCAAACTGCCTTCCTGACCCAGAGAGAAAGGGAAAGGACTAAGAACTAGCTGGAGGAAAATGACAAAGAGCTGAAGGGAGGCAGGTGCTAGAAACGCATTCTGACGGAGTCTGGGGTAGAGAGAGGGGTCGCTGAGCCTCTTTTCTTGCAACAGTGATGCTCCAGTCAGTCTTAGACATCAGCAGGGAAGCCTGTCACGTCTCCGCCTACCAAGCAGTTCAGAATGAGGAAGCGGGTCCCCGGTGAGAGGAAACGCCTGGCCCAGGGTGGTCAGTTTCCAGCTGAGCCAGGGCCTCCAGCTCCCCAGCTTGTGGGTTCCCCTCAGACCCCACACTGCTGATCTAGCCCAGCCAACAGCCTCGGGGGTCCCGGGCGCTCACTGCTAAGGAAGAGCTTCTCAGAAGACTGTCCACCCCCTTTTGCCCCTGGAGGCACACGTGCGTCCCTCCCCGCGCTTTCTTTGGAGCGGGCTCCGCTCCCGGTTTGCCTTCTGCCTTCTCTGCGGCAGCCCCCTCAGCCCCCACGCCTGGACCATCTGGAAGTGCCGCTCCGCTGCCGAGGATCCCGGCACCTTTGTGCACACCCCCTCCGCGGTGTTCTGCCACCCGCCCGCGGGCCCACACCAACGCGCATTTACCGAGTACAGAGAGTTCTCCTCGTACTTGTTTCTGATGGCTTAGGGGGAATCAAATGTTGCTTCTCAGACTTCAGCGTCTTAGCCCTTTAAGGAGAGACAGTAAAACAATTATTTGCAAAATCTGCCCCTTGGTGTTTATTATAGTTGCCCCTCTATATATATATACATGGGCTCCTCTTCTGATTTGCATCCAGGACAAGGTCTGTGGCTTTAAAGGGGTCAGACGCCCAGGCCAGCAAGGGCTATTCAGTCCCCTCGGCCTCACAGGATTCTGAGCTGCAGTGGCCCAGGTCATGTTCTCTGGAGTTTGACCTGCATGGCTCCAGCTCTCTCTCTCTTTCCTTCCCTGTTTTCCTCCCCGTTTCTGCCTGCTTGTGGGATCTTTGTTCCCTAACCAGGGATTGAAACTGTGCCCTCTGTAATCCAAGCTGCAGAGTCCTAACCACAACCCTCCAGGGAATTATCTTTCTTTTCTCCTCCATCCTGCTCGCCTTCTCTTCTTCTCTTCTTTGTCTTCTTTTCACCTCCAGAGTTTCTCACGCTTGTGACAAGTGTCATCCAGTTCCCACCCGAGTGCAGTGCTGTCTCAATGATGTCGATTTTTTTTTTTTAAGAAAAAAAAGTGTTTATTGGAATATAATTGCTTTACAATGTTGTTAGTTTCTGCTGTACAGAGACGTGAATCAGTCACGTGCATTCACATACACCCTCCCTCTTGACCCCCCCTTCCCTGATCCCACCCATCTAGGTTGTCACAGAGCATGGAGCTGAGTTCCCTGTGCTTTATAACAGGTTCCTCCTGGCTATCTGCTTTTCTAATCTGTCAGTTCATCCCAATCTCTTCTGTACCTGTGTTCACATGTATCTGTTCTCTACAGCCGCATCTCTCTTCCTGCCTTGGCAATAAGTTTATCTGTACCATTTTCTCTAGATTCCACAGATATGCGCTAATATATGGTATGGACGTGGCTGTTTTCTGCATATTGATATGATAGTGTGGTCTGTTCTAGAACTTCATATAATTGAGATCGTATATCCTCTCTTTCACCATCATGTTTTTGAGATTTGTTCATGTTGTGACTGTAGATTGTGGCTTTTTTTTATTCCCGAGTAGTATGACTTTGCTATAGTTTTTTTATAGCTGAACATCTGGGACATTTCCAAGTTTGGACACTACAGATGAAACTGCTATGGATATTCTTGCAGAAGTCTTCTTGTGGATACATGTTTGCCTCTTTCTTAGAGAAATACCTAGAAATGGAATTGCTAAGTCTATGGTTTTATTTTTCGTTTTATAAGAAACTGAAAGACTTTTTTCCAAGGTGATTTTACCACTTACACTCCCATCAACAACATTTGAGAGTTTTGGTTGCTCCATATTCTCACTGGCAGGCTTCCCAGATGGCTCAGCTGGTAAAGAATCCACCTGCAATGTGGGAGACCTGGGTTTGATCCCTGGGTTGGGAAGATCCCCTGGAGAAGGGAAAGGCTCCCCACTCCAGTATTCGGGCCTGGAGAATTCCATGATATGTTCATGGGGTTGCAAAGAGTCAGACACGACTGAGCAACTTTCACTTTCACTTATCCTCACTGACATTTGGTGGGATCAGTCTGTTTAATTATAGTAATTTGGGTTGGTGTGTTGGAAATTTAACATTTTTATTAATTCCAGTTTACTATTTTTTTTTTTTTTTTGGTGGCTAATGTTTTTTGTGTTTTGCCTAAGAAATATTTGCCTATTCCAAGGTCATGAAGATATTCTCTTGTTTTCTTTTAGATGCTGTATGGTTTCAGTTTTTCATTTAGGTCTAGGATTTATTTATTTTTAAGCATTGTTGTATTTATGGTTGTGCTGTGTCTTCATTATTAGGCGTGGGCTTTCTCTAGCTTCAGTGAGGAGGGGTTACTCTTCGTTTTAGTTAATGGACTGCTCATTGTGGTGGCTTCTCTTGTTGCAGAGCATGGGCTCTAGGGCCCAAGCTCAATAGCTGTGGCGCACAGGCTCAGTTGCTCTACAGCACGTGGGATTTTCCTGGATCAGAGATTGAACCTGTGTCTCTTGCTTTGGTGGGTGGATTCTTTACCACTGAACCATCAGGGAAGCCCTAAGCTGAATTTTTTGATGTAATGTAATGAGTTGTTTCTTTCTTTTTTTTTTTCTTCCTTTTGGGTAGACAATTTTTCTAGCCCACTTGTTAAAAAGATTTTTCTTTCTCCATTGAATTATCGTGGTACTTTTGCTGAAAGTCAATTGGTCACATACATGTAGGTCTATATCTGGACTCTGTTTTCTGTTCCATTGATCTGTTTGTATATCCTAATTCTAATACTGTTTTGATTACTGTTGTTTATAGTAAGTCTTAAAATCAGCTACTTTAAGTCCTCCAACTTTGTTAAGATTATTTTGGCTATTCTAGGTCCTTTCTATTTCCACTTAAATTTTAGAATCTGTTTGTCAATTTCTAAAAAAAAAAATTGCCTTTTAGAATTTTGATTGGATTTATATAGAATCTATTGATCAATTTGGGGAGAATTGACATCTCAGCAGTATTGTCTACTCATGCACTTCACAGAGGGTACCCTTCTTTCAGCATCAGCTCGGAGCCAACTTTTCTTTCTTCTTATGACTCAACCATCGTTAATTAGACTGCCTGAGCCTCCTTCACTTCAGCCAGCAGCCCTGCCCATGCTTAAGCTGTCGATGCTGTAGGCATTGGCCTCTTTCTCATGTAAGGTCTTGTAGGAGACTTGTCCTTTCCAGACATCCTCTTTAGAGGGACTCTGAACCCCTTTCATGGTCTGTGTGCAGGAGAGAAGGTAACACCCTCTTCTTGTGATTTCCGCAGGTCCCACCTTTAAAGTGTCTTCCCATGATGCATGCCCAGGGTCTTAAGTGGGCGAGAGCATGGGGGCGAGAGGTGAGGAACACACCACTCCCCATCATGGGATGTGAGGCATCACAGGCTTAGGAAAGGAGCTTTGAGTCTGAACAAGTCTGAATTTGCTTGCCCATTCCAATGCTAATTAGCTGTGTGACCTTTGGTAGTTTATCCACGCATCTGAGCCTCAGTTTCTGCACCTGTAAACAGAAGGTGATAGCATCTCTTGTATTGGTGCTTGGGATTGTTCAGTGGGATGCTGTGTGTGGACACACCTGGTGTGGTAGTTGCTTTGAGTAGAGGCTCAGTGAATTTTGCCTCCCTCACTCTACTTCCTACCACTGCCTGGGATTTGATCTTCATTCCATCTTCATTCCTTCATTCCAAGGCCGTCCTGGAGCCTCCTAGCAGGCACCCAGGTGCCAAAGGAGTCATCTTACTGTATGGGAAGTCTTGGCACCCTTCGGAACTTACAGAGAGATCCACGGACAGAGTAAGTGGCCACTTTATGCTGCTCCAGAGTGTGACCCAAGGAGTGGGTAGTGGGCTCCCTCTGTCACTTGTTACTCAGCACGCTGATGTGGCCTGAAATTCCTCCCGTTAGTCATTTACATTTTTAAATTGTCTTCTGGAATCATTGATTTACCTGGAGAAACAGTCCACACTCCTCAGGAGTGTAGAAAGCCATTGTCAAGGGTGGAGAGGAAGGCCATCTTCAAGGGTGGAGGTTGGCTGTCTCTCCTTCAGTAGCACACTGGACCCTTTAAACCTGATTTCATTGGCTGACTTCTTGGAGCAGAGACTCTGTCATTTACCTTTGTTGATCAGCAGCATTGAGAATGGGTCCTGATTGCAGCAAGAGGTCATCAACATGTGAGTGGCCTTTAAAAATTATATGATTCTGACACATGCTACAACATGGATGAACCTTGAGGTCACGGATGCTAAGTGAAATAAACTAGACACCAAAAGACAAGTATAGTGTGATTCTACCTATATGAGGTACCTAGAATAGTCAAATTCATAGAGATAGACTGTAGAGAGGTGGTTGCCAAGGGCAGGGGGAAGAGGGTATGAGGGCTTGTTGAATGAATACAGTGTCAGTTGGGGAAGATGAAATTGTTCTGGAGATGGACAGTGGTGATGGTTACACAATGATGGGAGTGCACTTAATACCACTGAGCTGAGCACTTGAAAATGATCAAAATGGTACATTTTATTGTATATATTTTAGCAGAGTAAAAAATTTATGTGTGCATGTAATCTGATCAGTGTCCTAAGTTTTTAAACTGTGGAGGAGTCTGGCTGGCTACAGTCCATGGGGTGGCAAAAAGTCGGATACAACAGAGCAACTCAGCACAGCACATAATCATAATACTGTGAGCTAACATTTGGCAGATGAAAACATTCCTGCTTTTGCTCGATTATTCAACCAATATTCCTTCAGCTGCCACCTCTACCTGAGCCCCTTAACCAAAGCTTGAGGATTCAGGGATCCAGTCCCAGGCTTACTCTTCCAGACCTGAATCTTGAGAGTGAACACTCGGCCCTTGAACCCCTGATGCCGTGAGCAAAGCTTGCGCTCTGGTGGAGACCAAGGAAGAACTGACCAGTTCCTCCTGGTGTTTGAGACAGTGGCCTAGCTTTAGCCTGTTGTGTAAGGAGGGTCTCCGGAGGACAGGGATGCTGTGCCAGTGGAGGCCAGCCCTGGGCGCAGGCATGGGGTCCTGACGTTGTCTGGTGAGTCTGGGAGACAGTGGGGAGCCCTGTGGAGCTCAGGTAGGGTGCTCAATGCCCAGTGAGTTTTCAAACTCGGTGCTAGCTTCGCCTCAGTCTCCTGTCAGCTGGTGACCTCAGCTGAATTAACTAAGCCTCTGTAAAAGCTCAGTTTTCTCATCAGTAAAACACTTCTGCCTAGTTCGACAGGATTAAATGAGAAAGTGTGTGTCGAGCGTTGAACGGGGCTCTCCCTGTGTCATCCGTGTGTCTGTCATCTACAGACCTCTGTCTATACGCACATGCGAACTGGATGGGTCAGGGTGGGAGAACTTGGAGGCCTGGAAACAAGCCCTGATTATTTACAGGTTTCACTTCTCTGTTTCTCAGCCAGGATGTCTTGGCTCTGGGGCGTGGTGAGAACATCTGGGTGTGGCTGGCGCCCCAGGTCTCCTCAGCCTAGCCTCTTTGTCGAGTGTGGCTGGGAGTGTGGGACCCAGGGCGGAGGATCTGGGTGGAGCCTGAGGTGTCAGCAAGGGTGGGTGCTGAGGCTGTGAGAGCCCAAGGCTGACGCGTTGCTTCCTGTGTTGGGGTCCAGGTCAGAAGTCCAGGCCCTTGGGATAAGCCAGTCTGCTTTGTTGCCATGGAGATGGCACTGTCTTAGCCCAGACCCATCCCTCCCACTTCCTGGAGAGATAGTTTAGGAGGCAGTGGATCCTTTTCGTCCACGGAAGATGTTGTGTCGCACACTCATGGGTGGCAAGCGTGGATGACTTAGATGTGATAGAGCCCAAGGACAGAAAGGAAAAGGAAAGGAAGGGACGGGACGAGCCTTCATTGGTCACTGATAACTCCGCTTGAGTCTGTTTCTCAGATCTTACATAGTCATCAGTTGTGACTGTCGGAAGGCTGAGTGCCCAGCGCTCAGACACTCAGTTGTGTCCGACTCTATGCAACCCCATGGACTGTAGCCTGCCAGGCTCCTCTGTCCATGGGATTCTCCAGGCAAGAAAACTGGAGTGGGTTGCCATGCCCTCATCCAGGGAATCTTCCCAACCCAGGGATCCAACCCAAGGTGGATTCTTTACCGTCTGAGCCACCAGGGAAGCCCATTCCCTGGCAGTCCACTAATAATTATAATAACTAACCCTTATTGAGCACCTACTGTGTGCTAGGAACCGCACATGTTATACCCGTCTTTATGGACTTTGTTCAGGTGGGAAAAAATTACATCTCTATTTTTATTAACTCCTAATGGATATTCAGCCTTTCCTTCAATTATGAGTATAGACGGCGGACCACAGTATTGTCAGTTTACTTTCTGGTTTATAATATTTTTTAAGTTTCACGTTATAAGCCTGTACTGCTTCGGTCATGTTCATTTACCTTTTTTAAAAAGACTTATTTATTTATTTATTATTTTTGGTGTGCTGGGTCTTCATTGCTTTGAGAGGACTTTCTCTAGTTTTGGCGAGCAGGGGCCACTCCTCGTTGCGGTGCACAGGCTTCTCATTGTGAGGGTTTCTCTTGTTGTAGAGCACAGGCCCTAGCGCCCATGGCCTTCAGTAGCTGTGGTGTGTGGACTCAGTAGTTGCAGCTCCCGGGCCCTAGTGCACAGGCTTAGTAACTGTGGCTCATTGGCTTAGTTGCTCCATGGCACGTGAAATCTTCCTGGACCAGGGACAGGTGGATTCTTATCCACTCCATCACCAGGGAAGTCCTTCATTTACTTAAAAAAAAAAAATTGTTTATTTGGCTGCGCTGGATCTTAGTTGCAGCATGGGGGATCTAGTTCCCTGATCAGGGATCGAAACTGGGCCCTCTGCACTGGGAACAGAGTTTCAACCACTGGACCACTATGGAAGTCCCTTTCATTTACTTTTAACAGAAGTATTCTCCAAAGCATCTTTTCCAGTGACAATTTGATAACTTTTATTGTTTTATAACAATAACACTATAGTTTTCCTCGCCTATGTATCTGATACCCTATTTTAACTGTCTAAGGCAGGTAATCTTTTCCCTGCCTTAAAGATGAGACTTACGAACTTCCCTGGTGGTCCAGTGGCTGTGACTCTGTGCTACCAATGCAGGGGGCCTGGGTTCGATGCCTGGTGGGTGAGCTAGATCCCACATGTCTCAACTAAAGATCCCACTTGCCACAGTGGAGCTGGAAGATCCTCTGTGCCACGAGGAAGACAGGGAGCAGCCAAATGAACAATAAAATAAATAAATAAACATTAAAAATAAAGAAAAAGATGAGACTTAGACTTAAAGATCTTACGTCATTTGTCCAAGAGTGACAAGCGTCCACTGTCAGGAGCAGAGCTGAGAAAGACTAACACTGCATTTTTCCCAGTCTATTTTCATAATTGTATACACAGCATTTTCTCATTTACTTTTTCCTCTTGGGTCACATAAAACTCTGTGAGCAGGACAAGGCAGAGCTTATCCTCATTTTACAGAGGAAGAATTTGCGATTCAGAGAGAGATAAATAACGACTTGCCCAAGTGCTCATGTGGCAGTTTTCAGAGCTGGGATTTCATTTCAGTTCTGGTGGAGTCTGCTGGCTGGGTCTGGCCAAAGTGGGGTCCATTCACTGAGGGAGACAGACACACAGAAAGAAAAGGGACAGCCTGAGCTCATGTGCTTTCGTTTTGCATAGGCCCAGCTTTGCGGGGCTGTCCTTTCCTGACATTTCCCTCCCAGGGGTGGGAGGGTGTGTTCGGGACTCCGAGGTGTAGAGCCAACCCCTTGTCTTGGAATAAACTGCGCACAGGGAGGTGGGCCGCCTGGCTTTTCTCTACCAACTAGTTTCTCTCCTTCTGTGTGTGCGTTTTTAGCCCTGCTTCCGGCCAGAGACCAGCTGCCTGAATGGGAGTTTTCTAGGCTGAAAGATGAGACTTCCTCTCCTTGAATACAGATAACAGACGGCTGGACACTTTTTGACAACCAAACTGATCACCTGGTAAAGAAAAGGGAGAGAACCAAGGTCCAAGTGACTTTTCTGTTGGCACTGACAAATATAGTTTTTTAAAAAACTAGCAAAAACAAAACAAAACAAAAAAACAAAAAACCCCTAGCTGGTTCATTTTCTTTGGCTGTGCTCTGTCTTAGCTGCCACACGCGGGTTCTTCCATCTTCATTGCCACATGTGGGATGTTTAATTGTGTCATGCAAGCTCTTACTTGAGGCATGTGGGATCTAGTTCCCTGACCAAGGATCGAACCCGGGCTTCCTGCATTGGGAGCTCGGAGTTTCAGCCACCTGACTATCAGGGAAGTCTTGTAGCTCACTCATCTTCTAACGGTCTGTGCATGTAATGATGAACATGGCTCTAAGCTGCTACCTCGGTTCCTGGATTATGAGTTTTCGAGAAAAGTGCCCAGTGATGTACAGCACAGCAGGCATGAAGGCTCCGGCCACAGCCAATAGATGAGCACAATGGATAGCAGCGTTTGGCTAGAAATAGAATCATTTAAATATAAAAGTGTCATATTTTGATGTTGTGTTGAGTTAAAGAAATGTTGATAATCACACAGTGAGCAGATTGGTATAGTGATGAATTCTCCACCACCCACTGTAACTCAGTTCAAAACATGGAGGCACATGGTAGGCGCCCAGTAAAACTTTCCCTGAATAACCCTGGGAGTCAAGCCGACCTGATGAATTGCTCGCTGGGCTTTTTGACACGACAATCAGACAAAAAATTTAAAAGTGACCTGGGTATTCCATGGTTATTCCAAGTCTCACAATAATCTTTCAGAATAAACCATTGTCAAAGCTGTGTTGCCAATGAGAACAAAGCCCAAAATTACATCTGCTTTCACCAAGGAAACCTCACGTGGTAATCACTTCTTTCCACTCTTGCTGGTGGTCTGACATGTGAATGGGATTTGCTCCTGACTTCAGCAAGCAGACTGCCTGCTGGGTACCAGTTAACTTCTGGTTAACTTCTGATCAACACAAATCAAAGGGTTGCCCAGGGAGTCCATTATACCCGCACTTAATGCCATGTGGCCAGCAGGTCCCCGCTGGATGTAAATATTGAGAGTTTTTAAGTGTCTGCAGCCCCTCACTTTCATGGGAACAGTGGAAGCAACCAGGATCGAGCCCCCCTTTCCAGAAATGTCTTCTCCATCACCAGAGCTTCTCTGGTGGTTCAGATGGTAAAAAATCTGCCTGCAATGCAGGATATCCGAGTTCGATCCCTGGGTTGGGAAGATCTCCTGGAGAAGGAAATGGCAAACCACGCCATGGGAGAACCCCACGGACAGAGGAGCCTGGGGCTACAGTCCACGGGGTTTCGAAGAGGCACATGCTCAGCTCCTCCCATCAGTTGCTCAGGCTGATAACTTTGGAGTTAGTTTGACACCTTTTTCTTTCATATTCCTGATCAGATCCATAAGCATGTCCTATTGGCTGTACTTTAAGAATGTATGTAGAATCTCATCACTGTTTTTTTCCTGAAGATTTTTTGAGGTGGATCATTTTTTCTTAAAGTCTTTATTGAATTTGTTACAATATTTTTTTATGTTTTGGTTTTTGGGCCACCGGGCGTGTAGAACCTTAGCTCCCCGACCAGGGATAGAATCTGCACCCTCAGCATTGGAAGGTGAGGTTTTAACCACTGGACCACCAGGAAGTCCTGAACCTTACCACTTTTAACTTGGTCCACTGATACTATACCGGGCTGAACGACCATCATTTCACACCTGGGCCGTTGAAATAGCCTCTTAGTTGGGTTTCCTGCCTCTGCCCTTTTTTATAATCCACACCCAATACATGAGTAGAGGGATCCTTTTGTAAAAATGTAAGACAAATTACATAACTCCTCTCAATTATTTTCAAAATTCTCCAGATCTCCATCCTGCTCAGAGTACAACCTCAAGTCCTTATGGTGGCTTGTAATCCCCGTGACCATTCTGAGTTCACCTCCTGGGACTGTCTCCCTGGCTAACTCCCCTGGGCCTCCTTTCTGTTCCTGGACCACCAGACGGGCTCCCATCTCCAGCAATTCCTACCGCCGATTCTTCCTTATGTCTAGGACACTGCTTCCCAGAGAGCCCCACGATTCACTCCTTACATTCTTCAAATCTTTACCCAAACATGCCTCTCTCAGTGAGACCTACCCGTGTCACCCTGTTAAAAAGTTGCAGCAATCCCGTAATCCCTTGACCAGCATGCCTTCTTTGTAATCTCAGGGTTGCCTTCCCCACAGATGAGGAAGCGAGTGGTGTTCCCTGAGCTAGTCCAACTCACAGCCTGGCCAGCCCACTTCCACTTTTATTTTTCTCACCACCTTTTAGAAGACTACAAAATTTTCTTTATTTGTCTTGCTCATTGTCTGGCTTTTCCCACCTGTGACTTAAATATACATTCCATAAGGTTAGGAATTTTGTCTCTTTTCCCCCACTATTAAGTTGCCAACATCTACAACAGTGTGTGGCACAGAGTAGGTGCTGACTACAGATTTGTGAATGACTGATTGACAGACTTGCTTCTTCCTTTTCAATCTTATACCTTTTGTTTTTCTAACTGCTTTATTACACAGACTGGAATACACTGAATAAAGTTGAAAAGAAGCAGAGAAAATTTTTGTCCTTCCTGATTTTTAAAGGGTCTACTTTTAACATTTTACTGTTATATATTAGGTTTGCTATAGATTTTTTTTGGTAGGTACTTTTTATTCGGTTAAGGAAGTTTCTTTCTATTCCTAGTTTGCTGAAAATTTAAAAAATACATTGACATTTAAAAAGCTTTTTCACAGCAAACGGAACTGTAAGCAAAATGAAAAGACAATCTGAGGAATGGGAGAAAATATTTGCAAACAATAAGCAATTAATTTCCAAAGTACAGTACACTGAATTAATGTGGTACATACAAACAATGCAATGTTATTCGGCCCTAAAAAGGAATGAAATTCTGACATGTGCTACAGCATAGATGTACCTTGAAGATATTATACCAAGTGAAATAAGCCAGACACAAAAGGAAAAAAAAAACTATTGTATGATTCTTAGATGGGGCATCTAGAACAGTCATATTCATTGAGACAGAAAGTAGAACAGAGGTTATCAGGGACTGGGGACAGGGAGGAAATTGGGACTTAGTGTTTAATGGGGACAGAGTTTCAGTCGGGGAAGAGGAGCAAATTCCGGAGCTGGAGGGTGGTCATGGTTGCACAATAATATGAATGTGCTTAATGTCATCCAATTGTACTATGAAAAGTGGTTAAAATGGTTAAGTTTTGTGTTTTTTTTCTTACCAGAAATTAAAAAATACTTCTTGTTAGGTGTTTGGAGCAGGAGCATTTCTTGCAGTATCGCTGGGCCTCCATGTAGAAACAAAACGCAGGCCCTGACATTCTAAACCACTGTGCTCTGTGCTTGTCCTATCTCGGCGTTTATATTGTTGGGAGAAAGAATGGGTGCAAGCATATGATATCACAGCAGTTATTAGAAAGGGCAGGCAGAGCGTCCATTCCCAGCAGATGCCTTTGAACATTTATTTTTGGCTGCACAGGGTCGTGGCTGCGTGGCCTTTCCCTAGCTTCAGAAAGCGGGGTGTGCTCTCTAGTGGTGGTGTACGGGCTTCTCATTGGGGTGGATTCTCTTGTTGTGGAGCACAGACTCTCGAGTGCTCGGGTTTCAGTGGTTGCTGCAGGACGGCTCAGTAATTGCAGCTCCCAGGCTCTAGAGCTAAGGCTCAATAGTGGCACATGGGCTTAGTTGCTCCAAGGCATGTGGGATCTTCCAGGACCAGGGATCGAACCTGTGAGCCCTGCATTGGCAGGTGGACTCTTAACCGCTGGACCACCAGGGTAGTCCAGGCAACCACAGGAACCCTTCTAATAAAGAACAGAGGAGCTTCTGGCACTGACGGACTCTGCTTTGCCACTGTGCCATTTTCTCCCGTGAACGGCTGTGAGATCTGTCCAGCTGCTCTGGGTAACCAGGGTCAGCTTTTGGTGCATCTGGTGGGGATGGTGTCTCTGCCCCAGGCTGTGAGCAGGACTCTGGGTGAAACCAGCTCCCATTGCCAGCCTTTTGGAGCATCTGTCTACAGGAGGCTGTTCTGTCACACCAGCCCCTACCTTCAGAATCACATGAGCTTCAACAGTGTGCAGAGTCCCTTCTTGGATGCCGATCCCATGCCTGGCAGCTGTGCCCAGATTCCAAAGAGAGCCTCCCAGACTTGCCTCTCAAGCTGTTCTGCCTCTCCCTGACTTTGAGCCGTGATGCCCTCAGGCAGGGATGTGTCTGCATCTATAGGTGACATTATTGGTCCCATCATCTATATGGTGACATCACTGGAAGGGAGAGGTAGGCTCCTTTCTCTTCCCAAGCACATTTCTACAACTGCCCTGGCTCCACCTGTGAAAGCAGATCTATATTGGGGGGGTGTGTGTGTCTGCTAATGTGCTCTGTGTGTGGCCGCTTCGGCCAGGGCTGCGCCCACACCCACACGCCTCCCCTCAGCACAGCCTCACCCTGCCGCACGCCCCCTCTGCCTTGCCCAGCTGGTCTGCTCAACCTCCTGGGCACAGACCACCTGCTCAGGCCTCTCTCTGGGACATTTGTCCTTAAGGCTCCTGGGCCCTGGTTTTGCTGCCCTCACTGGCAGAGTTCCCCAGAGAAACAGAACCAACAAGTAGATGGGTAGGTAGATAGGTAAGGTGAATGGATGGATTCAGATCTATCTATCCTTCCGTGTGCTTGTGCTCAGATGTATATCTGCTTATCTAGGTCCGTCCATCCTTCAGTCCATCTAACTATTTATCCATCTGTCCATCCATCCATCCATCCACAGAGATTTATTCTAAGGAACTGGCTCGTATGATTGTGAGGGCTGGCAAACCTGGAGTCTGCAGGGCAGGCAGCAGGCTGGAGACCCAGGGGAGAGTGGACACTGAGCCCAAACAGGGCATCTTTAAATCAAATGCAGTCAGCTCTCTAAAGCAGTGCTGGGCTTACACTCCCTGTCTTCCTGGCTTGGGTTCCTGTGGTTTCTCTGACCCTCTCTCTGTTCCCCACATCCCCGCCCTGCCCTCTACCCCCTTCCCTGATGTGCTAACTCCTCTTCTCCCCCCATGGATGCTGCTCACTTGGTTGATGGGAGAAGCCCTGCAGTTTGTGAGGTGGGCAGATCCGGGCTCAAGCCCAGCAGCTCTGTTCCTAGTTGGTGACCCTGAACAAGTCCCTCAGCCCAGGCTCCTCTGTGAGGTGGTGTCGTTCGCCTCCCATCCCTCGAAGCCCCCGGTGGAGCGGGCGCCTCCTTGGCTAGGATGTCCTTCTCTCTCCTGTGATCGAGTGAGGCCTCCTCCCTCACAAGGAGGCTTCGCAGTCCCCCCGCCACGCACACGGGTTGGAAGACTCAGCGTTGGTGTGTCAGTCGGGGTCTTGTGAGAAATAGCCAGTGGAATGTGTGTTTACAGAGGGAGGTGGTGGGGACTGGAAAGTCGGAACTCCATGGGGGAGGCAGCAACTGGAAAGTCAGATAGGTGGACATTGCAGTCTGAAGGCAGAGTTCCCTCCCCCTCACAGGACTAGGGGCTCTTCTCTGAGGGCCGGCAATTGATTGGGTGAGGCCCACCCACATTAGGGAAGGTGGTCTGCCTGACTCAGAGGCTATGAATTTAAATGTTACTAATCATGTCTGAGAAACACCTGCACAGCAACATCTAGGGTGACGTTTGACCAATAACTGAGCACTATGACCTAGACAGGTTGACACGTGAAATTAACCCTCACACTCTCCCGCAAGGCTCATCTCTGATGGTGCTGGTATGAACTGGCTGACATACCAGTTGTTGCATAAAGCGTGTTCTTTGGCTCGTATGATTTAATCCTCATAGTAACTGTATGAAGTATGTTCTATTTTGAGCCTCAGTTTATAGAGCAGGGCCCTTAGGTTCCTAGAGGTTAAGTAACTAGCCCAAGGTTGCACAGCAAACTGTGTGGCTGGGGTTTGAAGTCAGGCAGTCCCACTGCGGAACCGACTGCTTTGGCCTCACATCGTCCTGCTGTCTCTCCCAGAATCCTCAAGAGACTCCAGCCTCTTCCCTCAGCCCCACTGGGACTTGCCGGTCCACTTCCCTGCCTGTTAGGAGCAGGCAACAGGTTTCTGAAGTACTAAAGTCTGGAACTGCCTGCGGCCAGGCCTGTCTGACTCCACTTTGAGCCAAGGAGGAAGGAGACCTACCGGCTCTCTGTCTTGGCAACTGGGGCACTCCTGCATGACCACCATCCCTGGTGGGGCAGAGGCCAGACTACAGTCCTGCAAAAGGCACTGTGACCATAGGCTCAGCTGATTAAGTGTCGGGAGGAAGACAAGCTCTGAGCTGCAGAGTCAAGTGAGTTCGGCCCCTCTTCCCCGCAGGGCCCCGTGGCCGGAGCACAGGCGATAACAGGACTTCCGCCTTCTCGGAATACTTGAGCAGTCCAGGAATGAGGTTTTATTCTGTCCTGGCAATGCTGCGGAACTAGCTTTCTGTCCCTGACCTCCCTGAATCTCAGGAAGCTGTGATCTCTGCTCTGTGTAGCCCTACACTGAGTTCACTCGCTGCCCTGGGCACCAGCCTCTTGCTAACCATGTAGTCATTTCATGAACCCAAGATGTTTGTATTATGATTCACATGGTGTTTATCTGTGTCTCGATGCATTTCTACCTCATGTCTTCGTGCCTTCGTGTAACACAGGTATGGAGGAAAAGACGGTTTCTAAGCTTTTAATGTTTCCAGGATTTAAAATGTACTTAAAGAAACTTGCTTGTTGTTGTTTAGTCACTAAGTTGTGTCCAACTCTTTTGTGACCCTGTGAACTGTAATTTGCCAGGCTCCTTTGTCCATGGGATTCTCCAGGCAAGAATACTGGAGTGGATTGCCTTTTACTTCTGTAGGGGATCTTCCCAACCCAGGGATCGAACCCATGTCTCCTTTGTTTCCTGCACTGCAGGTGGCTTCTTTACCAGCTCAGCCATGGGGGAAGATGGGTATCATTATACACCCGGGGCCTAACACATAATGCCAGGCACATTGTCCCCAATCTCAAGGGTTTATGGAATGACTCAAGCCCTAACCTGGAGATTGAGGATGCTCTAGCAGTTTATAGGTTTCAGCAGGGAATGTTGCCTAACTGTTTCCAGAAGACAAACAAAAGAAGGTGGATATGACCATTTCCTGTGTCTAAAAACCTGACATGGCTGATTTACAATGTCAAAGTCACCAGCAACAGTGGGTGGACTGAATGATTTGCAGAGAGGAGGAAAAGCGCACGCAGGCCAACTTTCAGATTATTGAAGGAAATCAGAAATGGGGAGCGTAGGATAGCACTGAATGGGGGTTGGTAGTGCACAGTTAACACTGTCTCCCAGGGCTTCCTGTCCAGCTAGGTCGGTCAATAGAGGAGGCAGCGGGGTGGTTAAAGGGCTACCTGGAAGCTCACAGAGAGTGGTGACTGGATGCTCAGAGCTTCTTGGCCGCAGGACTCTGATCTGGTTTTCAATCTGAACTCCGTCCCTAGCCCATTGTCTGACTTTGAGCATGTCACTCTC
Organism: Muntiacus reevesi; assembly: GCF_963930625.1. Lineage (NCBI taxonomy): Eukaryota > Metazoa > Chordata > Mammalia > Artiodactyla > Cervidae > Muntiacus > Muntiacus reevesi. The sequence goes on along the minus strand of NC_089250.1, from coordinate 182,674,856 downwards.
CAGCTCCTAGTTTCACATCTCTAAAATAGGGACAATAATATCTACCTCAGCGGGTTGTGGTGAGGACCAAAAAGGTCACAAGTGAAAGCATCCAGTGGTTTCTGGTACTTAACGCCACATTCGAGCAATGTAAGTTTCCTACGCTTATTTCACTGACTGCTCTTCTGAACTTCAATTTTTTTCATCTGCAAAAAATGGAATATGCGAGAGTGCCTGGCACATCATTGAAGCTCAATAGAGGCCTTATTTTTATTTTTTATGACTTTTATTTTTGAAACAATTTTAAAGTTGCAAAAAATACTAGAGTTCTCCTATACCCTACACCCAAGCTTCCCCTAATGTTACCATGGTACCTAATCAAATTAGTAGCTTCCCTGGTGGCTTAGCAGTTAAGAATCTTCCTGCAATACAGGAGACTCAGAAGACGCAGGTTCCATTCCTGGGTTGGGAAGATCTCCCGGAGGAGGGCATGGCAACCCACTCCAGTATTCTTGTCCAGAGAGTTCCAGGGACAGATGAGCCAGGTGGGCTACAGTCCATAGGATCGCAAAGAGTTGGAAGAGACGGAGCACGCACACATGCAATCATATTAGTACAATGATCCAAACCAGGAAATCAACATCTCACAACTCAATGCCATTAATCAAACTACAGACCTTATTCAAGTTTCCCATAGATGACATTTTCTATTCTGGGTTCCAAATCAGAATCCTATATCCCATTGAGTTGTTGTATCCCTTAGTTTTCTGTGATTTGTGACAGTGTATTTTGGTGTTTCATGACGCTGACTCTTTATATGTGTACTGGTCAATAACTTGGGAGAAACACTTCTCAATTGGGGTTTGTCTGGTGTTTTCTCATGATTAGATGGTTACTCACTCTTTGCAGAAATACCACAGCAGAGTTACTGTGTTACTTTTTGTTTTTCTTTTTCTTTTATTGTGATAAAATACACATAAGATAAAATCTACCATTTGAACCATTTTAAAATGTACAATTCAGAGGCATTGAGTACTTTCACAGTATTGTGTGACTGCCACCTCCGTGTTGTTCGGGAACATTCTCATCACCACCAGTCCCTAGCAATCACTAATCTGCTTTCTGTCTCTTTGGATTTGCCTTTTCTGGACATCTCATACACTGGAATTGTACAATATGAAGTCTTTCCTGATGAGCTTTTTTTTTACTTAGCAGCATGTTTTCAAGATTCACCCAGGTTACAGCAGTGAATCAGCCCACCACTCCCTTTCCATGGCTGACTAATATTCCACCATGCAGACAAACGGCATTTTACTTTATTTTCTAATTTAGCAGTGAAATCTGGTGAGGCAAGGTGGTCGCAGACCCTGGTGACTGGCAGGAGGTACTGTGAGGTGTGTGGAGGACAAAGTCAGGACTGGTGCCCTAGGGAGCAGAGGGCTGTATTTCACCTTGCAGACAGTGCTCACCAGGTCACTGTTGCTTTGAAAACTTCCTCTGTGGAAACGGAAAAACAGTTGTCCAGGAGGAGGGGGAGACGACCCAAGGACGGGAAGGGAAACCTTCCCTAGGGCTGCAGAAGCTGGGTCTCAGTGGCACCAGCTTTCCAGGGTCAACCATGACCTCCTGGGGGTCTGTCCGGCCGGGCCAGCAGAGGCTGGGGCTCGGACTGCACCGAGATGGTCGCCCCAAACACGCTCAGGGAGGGGCTCGAGTCCCGGGTGACACTTGCTCATTGCTTATGAGGAAAGGGAAGCCTCCCTTTAGGCACAGCAATTAGTTGCAAACTTCCATTTATAAACAAGGTGTGCTGAGCGGGAGGGTAAACATTTTCAAGTCCCAAACGTCGCACCTCAGGAGCTCCTTAACTAGCAGATGCCCTCAGGTTTCTGCGAGCGGGTCTGCTAGGCCGACCTAAGAGGGACGGCGGTCTCTCAGCCGCGTCCGCCGCCTCCGCATCGCGCGCAGCCCGCGGCCAGGGCGCGGCGCGGCCCCAGGCGCAGGGCGAAGGGCGGGGCCTCAGCACACGGCCCGCCCCTGTCCCGCAGCCTTGTCGTCCCGGCGCGGCACCGTGCGCGTGCCCCGGACCTGGCGGCGGCGTGCGCGGGCCGCGCGTGCGCGCTGCGGAGGGGCGAGGGGCGGCGCGGGCGCGAGTCTGTCAGTGACAGCGGGAGGGGGAGGGGGCCGGAGATGGTGGCGACGGCGGCGGCGGCGGCAGCTCTTCCGACATGAGGCAGCGGCAGCGCGGGGCTCGTCGGCGGCCGCGGCCGGGGCGGCATCTCTAGCTCAGGAGGCGGCCCCAGGCGGCGGGCGGGCGTCCCGGGTCGGCGTCGCGGGAGCGGGCTCTGCGGCAGCGCCGCGCACGGGCCGCCGGCTGAGGGGCCCGCGCCCGCCGCGCCCTGCGCTCGGCGCCCGGCGGCTACGGGGCGCGGGGCATCCCCGCCCGCCTCGTCGGCCCCGGAGGCCGGGAGGGGCGGCGCGGCCGGGTCAGGCCCCGCTAGACGGGCCGCGCCGACGGGGGCGGCCGCAGCGCCGCGGGCTCCGCAAACTCGCTCGGGGCACCGGGCCTCGCCGCCCGCCCGCCCGCCGCCCGCGGGGCCGCCGCGCGCGGGGCGGGGGCGGGGGTCCGGCCGCCGGCCTTGACGCGTCTGAGGCGCCGCTCCGTGCACAGCATGAGTGGCCGGCGGCCGCAGCCGGGAGAGCTGTGTTTGCAAGAGCGGCCCGCGGCGTGAGAAGGCTCGGCTGGACTTCCCTCAGGAGCGGGCGGCGGAGCAGGCGAGTGCGCGCGGAGGAAACGAGCTCGGGCGGCGGTGGACGGGCGCGGGGGCGGCCGCCCGCGGACCCCCGGGCGCTCCCGGTCCGGCCCGGTGGCTGCGGTCGGCCTCGAGGGTGGACGGTGGAGCGGTGCTCAGACATTCCCCAGTCGTCGTGAGCAGACGGTGGCTTTCCCAGTAGACCGCCAGGGCCCCCGCTGAGGAAGCCGGTAGGGCTGGTGGCCTTCAGGTGCGCGTTCCTGCAGGAACAGACCCCGGGCTGACTCTGGCTGTCTCGCCGACAGGTCCCGGTGACCCCGGCCGGCAGGGTTCCGAGCTCGGCAACATGGCTTCCCCGCCCCACCAGCAGCTGCTGCAGCACCACAGCACCGAGGTGAGCTGTGACTCCAGCGGAGACAGTAACAGCGTGCGGGTCAGGATCAACCCCAAGCAGCCGTCCTCCAACAGCCACCCGAAGCACTGCAAGTACAGCATCTCTTCCAGCTGCAGCAGCTCCGGGGACTCCGGAGGGGTCCCCCGGAGAATGGGCGCCGGAGGCCGCCTGCGCAGGAGGAAGAAGCTGCCCCAGCTGTTCGAACGGGCTTCCAGCCGGTGGTGGGACCCCAAGTTCGACTCCGTGAACCTGGAGGAGGCTTGCATGGAGCGTTGCTTCCCGCAGACCCAGCGCCGCTTCCGCTATGCGCTCTTCTACATAGGCTTCGCCTGTCTTCTCTGGAGCATCTACTTTGGGGTCCACATGAAATCGAAACTGATTGTCATGGTAGTCCCTGCTCTGTGCTTCCTCGTGGTGTGTGTGGGCTTTTTTCTGTTTACCTTCACCAAGATGTACGCCCGCCATTACGTGTGGACTTCGCTGGTTCTCACCCTCCTGGTGTTCGCCCTGACCCTGGCTGCCCAGTTTCAGGTTTTGACGCCCCTCTCAGGACGAGTTGACAGCTTCAATCATACTCGGGCCGCCAGGCCCACAGACACTTGCTTATCTCAAGTGGGGAGCTTTTCCATGTGCATCGAAGTGCTCTTTTTGCTCTACACCGTCATGCACTTACCTTTGTACTTGAGCTTGATTTTGGGAGTGGCCTATTCTGTTCTTTTTGAGACCTTTGGCTATCACTTCCAAGACGAAGCCTGCTTTCCCTCACCTGGAGCGGAGGCCCTGCACTGGGAGCTGCTGAGCCGGGCACTGCTCCACCTCTGCATTCATGCCATCGGGATCCACCTGTTCATCATGTCCCAGGTGAGATCCAGGAGCACCTTTCTCAAGGTCGGCCAGTCTATTATGCACGGAAAGGATCTGGAAGTGGAAAAAGCCCTGAAAGAGAGGATGATTCATTCTGTGATGCCAAGAATCATAGCTGACGACTTGATGAAACAGGGGGATGAGGAGAGCGAGAATTCTGTCAAAAGGCATGCCACCTCCAGCCCCAAGAACAGGAAGAAGAAGTCTTCCATCCAGAAAACCCCTATCGCCTTCCGCCCGTTTAAGATGCAGCAGATCGAAGAAGTCAGTATTTTATTTGCAGATATCGTGGGCTTCACCAAGATGAGTGCCAATAAGTCTGCCCACGCCCTGGTGGGTCTCCTCAACGATCTGTTTGGCCGCTTCGACCGGTTGTGTGAGGAGACCAAATGTGAGAAAATCAGCACCCTGGGAGACTGCTACTATTGTGTGGCTGGGTGTCCTGAGCCAAGGGCCGACCATGCCTACTGCTGCATCGAGATGGGGTTGGGCATGATAAGAGCCATCGAGCAGTTCTGCCAGGAGAAGAAAGAGATGGTGAACATGCGCGTTGGGGTTCATACGGGGACCGTCCTGTGTGGCATCTTGGGCATGAGGAGGTTTAAATTTGACGTGTGGTCCAATGATGTGAACTTGGCCAATCTCATGGAGCAGCTGGGAGTGGCTGGCAAGGTTCACATTTCCGAGGCCACTGCAAAATACCTAGATGACCGGTACGAAATGGAGGATGGGAAAGTTACCGAACGCCTTGGCCAGAGTGTTGTTGCTGACCAGTTGAAAGGTATGTGCATTTCTTTGCCTCATCACCTCCCTCCCCTATCCCGTTTGTGTTGAAAAAACAAAACAATCTCTTTCCAGTATCTAGAGGTAGATCAGTTGTCTCCCAGGGCCAGTGGGACTTTTCCCCTAGTGAGTCAGATATCACAGGTCTGTTCACTGTGACAGTGCTGACCTAGATGACAGCTTTAGAAGGAAGGAGAGCTTTGAAAATGTGTTGCCCGTCAGCCGATTGTTAATGTCTCTCAGATGCTGGGGCAGGTCCAATGAGTGTGAGGGGATCCGAGCCCTTCAGTGGTCAAAACTTTGAAGCACCATAAGAAATTGCCTTTGTGATCCATTAGGTTGCCCTTAAGCCCCATCAAAACATTTTTCTATGCCTTTCTCCTCTCTAGGCCTCACTTTGCTGGAATAAAGAAGTCGGCTAAGCCCTGCAGGACCCTTGAGAATTAGATGAAATTATGTACCCCCAAGTGCACACTGCCTTTTGCCTGGGTCTCTTTTTTAAATGTTTGCATTTTCAGCTTTCAATTTTCATATGTTCATTATGGTTTCCAATCATGGTATTTGTCTTACCTTTTGGACAGCAGCATTTTAGAATGGTGAACTTCTTAAACCACCAGGTGATTTGAAAGTGGGACATATACCCAGAGCAGTCTTTAGACCTCCTCCCCCAGCTCCTCAGATTTGTCCCTGTCTTAAGTTCCTTACTGCTATTCTTGTTTTTTCACCAAGCTACTTCTTTTAATTTTCTTTTTTTCACTTAAGGCAAAAATCTTTGAGGTCTGGGAAGTGATGACTTATAAGTAACTGGGATCAAAAGTAAGAATTCTAAATAACATCCTCTCCCCTCCTTTTTAAAAAGAATCCTTCTATTTTATTAAGGTCTTCAGGTGAAGGAGAACATCTGTTTTGGAAATATGTAGAGACAATAACATTGATCTTTAAAAGCCAACATTTGTAAAGCTCTATTGTGTTTTGTGGTACCCCGCGTTGTATAATTACATGATGAAAAACCCCTGGAAAGGGAGTACTCAGGATAAGTAACATCTTAAATCAGAGACAGGAGAAGTAATGGTGTAAATCTGCGCTCATAAGTGGTTGAGTTTGAGGGCCTGGATGGATTGTCACACCGCCTGTGTGCTCAGTTGATATTTCCTTTGTTCTCCCTATCATTTACTTATTTGTTATCTGGTGAAGGTACTTTATCCTTATCCTGATCTTTCTTTGTTCTGTTGATTTTGCTAACAGTTGAGGAATTTGTGGGTAGAATAGAAGAATATTTTCACCTGATAATTCTCTCTGCCTAGAGAGCTTTGTGTCTGCTTTCTGCTAAATACTTTCTCTCCTTCTGTCCTCCTCAAATTTCTCTCTGCCTCTCCTTTGTGTTAGTTTTGCACAGCATTATTAGCAGTGCTGTATATCGGGGAAGGGGGCTTCCCAGGTGGCGCTAGTGGTAAAGAACCCCCCTGCCAATGCAGGAGACACAAGAGACACAGGTTCAATCCCTGGGTGGGGAAGATCCCCTGGAGGAGGGCATGGTAACCCACTCCAGTATTCTTTTTTTTTTTTTTCTTTTTATTGCTAAGTATATTCTTTTTTTTTTTTTTTAATTTAATTTAATTTTTTTTCAGTGGGTTTTGTCATACATTGGTATGAATCAGCCATAGAGTTACACGTATTCCCCATCCCCCACTCCAGTATTCTTGATAGAGGAGCCTGGTGGGCATAGGGTTGCACAGAGTCAGACACAGCGTTGGACTTAATGCTAGCAGAGAGCTTGCAGTGCTACATTGATGAGGTCAGAAACTGCAGTTTACAGTTGGCTTGAGGTTCTACTGTGACAAGTGTCTTCATCTGTAGGTTGGTGGCCCCTGCTCTGGAGTCTGGAGATGCCTGTGGAGTGGGGTACAGATGCAACCATTGCTACTTTTAGGATCTGAGTGTCCCTGGCTCCATCCGCAGGGATTGTGGGACAGATTCCAGAGAATGGAGCAGCACTGTGCTATGTTAGATTAAGTGTGACGATGATAGCAATTTTGTAAGTGGTGCTCTGAGCAGTGTATTACTTGAATTTCAAAAATGAAGACAGATGTAATCAGTATGTCTGGAAATTGCCAGGTCTTTGACTCTTTGGCAGTACCCATTTTGGTTTATTTATGTGTAATTTTATTTTTAACTTACAGATCAAAGTTCTTGAAGACACTGACACCGCCCCCCAAAAAAAGCTAGAGTAAATTTTTAAAAACCCACATAGTGTAAATTTGGTAAATTAATTTCTTCTTTAAATTTGTGTACACTGTGTATTTATAAGGGAAGATTTTAGCACTGGATGGAGGATGGGGAAAGATAGAAGCCTTAGCCAAACTGGTGATTTTTTAAAATATAATATTCTCTTCTTTAACAGTTTCCCTGAGACCATGATTTTTGCTTTATTCAGCTCATTTTGAAACCCTCTGGACAGGACCCCAGTAATAGAGGATGTCTACACAACTTCCTGACCTTTTTTTTTTTAAACTGCACAGTTCACTTCTCCTGATGCTGTACAAATCTACTCAGCTGAGATGTTAGCATAGTTTGTAGAAGACCCTTTCCACAAAAGAAGTTAAGGTTATATAGATAAGATTCCTTTTAGCCCATCTTTGGGTTTGTGGCAGGTATTTTTCTCTATGCAATGCTGAATGCTAGCCTTTCCTCTCGTCCCCTTTTCTGATATTGGGGCTAAAAATACCCAGTCGAGGACTTTGTAGAAATGAAGATCCGTGGAGTGAACTGGGGGTTCCAGCGCTAGCCTGGCAGTGTGGGAGGAAGCTGCTGCTCTGTAGTTTGTGTGAATGGGCTTTGTGGAAAGTGGACTGACGTTATTTCTGCACTGTCACTCACCCCTCGAACATCTTTATTGTCCTCTCACGGCACCTGGCCCTGTGGGCACACAGGTGGAGTCGTGATGGTTCCTGCCCTGGGTGAGCTTGCAGATTGTAAACATTCTTCGAGTCCACAGAATTGGGAATTCTACAGAGATGTGCACGCACCCAGGGTGGGTCTTGAGGTCAAGCAGTGGCTCTCTAGGGGATAAAAGGACATTCAGTGCAGTGGGGGAAGCGTGGGCAAAGGCTTGCTGTGCTGTGCTTGGTCGCTCAGTCGTGTCCAACTCTTTGCGACCCCATGGACTGCAGCCTGCCAGGCTCCTCTGTCCTTAGGGATTTTCCAGGTAAGAATACTGGAGTGGGTTGCCATGCCCTCGTCCAGGGGATCTTCCCAACCCAGGGCTACCACAGTGCAGGCAGATTCTTTTACCATCTGAGCTATCAGGGAAGCCTGGGCAAAGGCTTGGGGTTACATTTCTTGGCAGACTGGGCAGTTTAAGTAGTTCATCAGGACAAAGGCAGCTGTGATTACCTGGGAAGGAGTTTGGGTTCAGTCCTGTAGGTAATGAGGGGCCATGATGGGCTTTAGGCAGGAAGCTTAGGTTCTCTGACTTGCAGTTTTAGAAAGTTTACTCTTTCAGTCCTAGGGAGTGTGGGTTGGATATTAGCAAGCCATTACAGTAAACCCTTGGTGGCCTGGACCAAGGGAACGAGAATGGCAATGGAGGTGAGGCAGCCGGTGTGAGCAGCAGTCAGGTCACCTGGGTTGGACCCACAGCCACATTAAACAGAGGAAGGGGGCAGGCGTGGGGCTGGATTGTTTGAGAGGCTTTTCAGGTTTCTGGAATTGATGTGGGGATCTTTTGGCATCAGGAATGGGTGAGAGGCCTTTGAAAAATCTGTGGTGTAAGTGGAAAGTGCAGGATCAAGTTGTAGAACTTGAAATAGGCCAGGAATCCCTGGCTTGTCCATTCATTCATTCAGCATTTTGGGGCACATTTCTAGGTGCTCACTGTATCCACTGCTGTGGATACAGCAGTGAACAAAACACAAAAATTTCTTCTTTGTAAAAGTAAAAGTTAGTTTGTTTTGTGTTCAGTTCTAAGGAGAAGCCATAAAGCAGGAAGGAGACTATGGAGTGTGTGTGTGTGTGTGTGTGTGTGTGTGTGTGTGTGTGTGTGTGTGTGTGTGTTCAGTTCTAAGGAGAAGCCATAAAGCAGGAAGGAGACTATGGAGAGAGAGAGAGAGAGTGTGTGTGTGTGTGTGTGTGTGTGTGTGTGTGTGAAATTTTAGAGAGGGTGGCCAGTCACTGAGAGAGAAGGTTAAAAGAATTTTCAGCAGGAGACTAGGATTTGAAAATGATCCAGAAAGTGAGGGGCAATTATTATTAAAGATTAGGAAGAAATAGTTTGATTTGAGTGATGGGAAGAAGGGTCCTTCAACTCCATTTGGGACATACCACTGGGCCCAAGAGGATGCTGGCTGCTGTTGTGTTCTGTCTTGGGCCACAAGCAAAAAAGATGAGTACTGTCAGTTATTACAGGTTTCCCTCTCATAGGCAGAGAATCACAAAGGAAGTGAAACTCAGAAAATACCTACAGACATCTTATTTTCCCTCCTTAACTATTGATCTAGGAAGATAAAGGTGCTCGGTCACCCTAAATCTACACCAACAATTGTGTATTTGTAGAGGGAATACCAACCATATTGCATTGTTATAAGCCAAACAAAATAAGACTTTCCCTGCAAACCAAGCTTTGGACTTGTGGAGCAGCTTGGGGAAAGATCTGTTGATGTGTCTGGGAGAGATGGTCACCCAGTGGCCATTTCAGTGACTGGCTCCTTCACCATGTGCTGCTGTCACTTGGGAGAGTTCCTATCTAGACCCTGTCTGGGGTCTCTCCTCAATCTGACAGTGGGCAGAGACACTCAGCACTTCAACCTCTGCCAGCAGCTGTCCCAAACTGGGAGTCTGGGCTCCTGGTTCCCTGCCAGCTACAGCTAGGATCCCTGGCTATGTACTAGTTCGGGGTGCAGGAAGCTTAGGTGCTTGCACCCCTGGCTTCACTTGATAGCTTGTCCCCAGCCTAGCCCATACCCCTTGCTACTCATTGAAAAAGACTGTGATGCAGGGAAAGATTGAGGGCAGGAGGAGAAGGGGGCGACAGAGGGTGGAATAGCTGGATGGCATCACTGACTCAATGGACATGAGATTGAGCAAACTCCAGAAGATAGTTAAGGGCAGGGAAGTCTGGTGTAGTCCATGGGGTCACAGAGAGTTGGACACAACTTAATGACTGAACAGCATCTTGCTACTGTAGAGCTTGCCCATGGCTGACCTCTTGGCGTCCCCTCTTAAGTCCTGTTGAATAAAAACTCCATGCTCACCTGCATCCTTGAGCAGACTCTCATGCATGTAGCCAACAGCCTCTGGAGTAGCAAGGAGGCAGAGATAAGATGAAGCAGAAAATCTGGCTTGACATCTGGGATCGGAGACGGCAAACAGCTGTGGAGTTGGTGCTCAAGCAGCCCCTGATGACAGTTTATTCAGACTCCTTCAGACCAAATTATATGGCTTCCAGAAGGAGCACACAGCTGTTGATCCTGAGGACCAGCTTTTGAGTAAATTAGCCTCTGGCAAAGAAAGTTAAGGATATGGTTTGCTGAATTGCAGGTGGAATGAAGGGAGGAGAGTCATCTTTTCAGGCAGGATAACTAAGAAAGGAAAAAATTGAAAAGAAGCAAATAGAATAGGTAAAGAAATTTCAGTGTTCTCGCCTACTAACCAGCCTTCAAATGATTGTGTTTTTACCTATACCAGTCAGTGTCTCCTGTGAACTTTGCTGTGGAATAATAATCTTGAAAAGAAGAACACAGTGAAGTTTCTATGGTGTATGCACATGGGCCTAAATTTTCATCTCTCTGCTGATTGGTGATTTCAGTATTGGTATTTCTGTTTAGATTTTAGTATTGCGAGAATATGGTCATTACATACAACGTAACAAAAATTTACCATATGAGCCATTTTTAAGCCTGTCAGCTGGATTTTCTTAACTGCTTTGGCATTGTCTGTTGCAGTATGTTGAAGAATGTGTAGAAAATCTGACTCTACAGAGAGAGATAGTTGGAAAGTAGAGGAGCATTTTAATAGCCATTTAGATAGTTGTGGATATTTTTCTTTGGTACTGCACGAACACCCAAGAAGTGGTAGTTTATTGAGGATTAGTTGCAATATCTAATCAGCCTTTTGTCTGCTGTCAAAAAACCCTGTTGGATTTTTGAACAGAACTTTTTACCCAAGTGTGACTTTGTAACATCATCATTGGTCTTTTAGAAAATTATGGTTTCTTGAGTTACGCAGATCTTCCAGATGTCGACATAAAGTCTTTAAATATTAGGACGATGTCAGCTTCACAGTGGTGGGTAACAATGTTCTAAAATTCTGGTTTTCCCTTGAAAGTTTGAGTTTCATCCTTGGCAACAAATATACTCAGTTGTTTTCGTTGAAGGGACAGACTCATTTCCTTCATTTCTTAGGAACAGTCTGCCAGATACTCAAGTGAATGACCAGAGTCTGTCTGTGCATCAAGTATAAGCGATGTTCTATCAAAAAAGCAGCCCAAACAGGAGCATAGACGCTTTTGGAGACAACTGGTCACTTTAGTTCTTAGGGCAGAGTTGTAGGCTCATTCCAACCTCATCCCTCAGAACACACTCAACATTTAACACAATTATTCGATTTTACTGCTTTATCAGGGGACATTCTTAAGTGCAAATGACTGTTTTTTCCTTCTGCAAGTGTGTGATGCAACAGAGCTGGTTAATGACCAGAAGAGTTTGGTGCTACTGCTCAGTTTCATGGTCAGGCACCGGCAGTTTCTTTAGGGGTCAGGATGAAGAATGTTGGCTTAGTATCATCACGTTTGCTTTTGTATCATAAAGGCCAATATCAACATGTGCGTGTGTGCTGAGTCACTCAATCATGTCTGACTCTCTGCGACCCTATGGACTGAAGCCTGTCAGGCTCCTCTGTCCATGGAATTCTCCAGGTAAGAATGCTGGAGTGGGTTGCCACGCCCTTCTCCAGCCAGAGATCTTCCCCACCCAGGGGTCGAACCTGTGTCTCTTGTGATTCCTGTAGTGGGGTGTTCCTTACCACTAGCACCATTTGGGAAGCCCAATGTCAACACGGAGAAAGGCAAGTCATGTGTTAGTATGAAAATAGTTTCGGCCTCACAGATGCCCTGCAGAAGTCTTAGGGATCCCTGGGGGTCTGCACACCACCCTGAGAACTGCTTCCCTGAGTGGTGGGAAAGGAAGAGCGAGAGTTTGTACATACTCCCCGGACACATTCTCGTGTAGATGGTAGAGTTCATGTTGGAATGAGGATGGACGTGTGACATTTATTGTGGAAGTAGCAAGTGACTTCAGTTCATGCATTTCCTTTTTCTCAAAAAGAAAGAAAAAAATCCTTTGTGACTCTGCCAAGTCCCTACTGCTGGTGTTTAGAGGTCAGGATAAAGAACGTCAGCTTTGTTTTTTGATTTATTTTTGCTGAGCTCCCTCTTTGGCGGAATAGTGTAGCGGTCGGTGCATGGGTTTTGGTTTCCCATACATTTGGAATCAGTTCTCAGTTCTGAACAGTGGAACCCAGGGAAAGCAGGAACGACAGTGCCTCTGTCAGAGGCCTGTTGGGAGACTATGAACAAGTTGATCATTCAAATAAAGCAGTTATTAGCATAGCGACGTGACTGCAAAAGACGTTCAGTAAACAATAACCAACTCTTCTGCCTGAGGAATCACGTTCCATGTTGCACTCAGTGGTGTGTTTTTTCTTGCTCTCTATCTGGTACACCTCTTGTGTAATTGGGTATTGAAACTGAGAACACACCAGGGACTGTGATTGTGACAGTTTCTTGAATGAAAAAGGGCAAGTGTCCAAAATACAAAAACATGGATAACTTGCCCTAGTTAAACTGTAGCTGCCAAGTTTGGCAGCTTCATTACTGAAAGCTCGAGGGAGTTCAGGCAGTATTGTTCTTGGGCTGGTCTTGTCCCCAGAGCTTAGAGGTACTTAAGGCGACGTGACCCTTGATAGTTGAGAAATTATGGGAAAATCTTCACCTCTGGGACTCTGGAGATATTGGATGAGATTTGTACCAGTTAGTTATTCAGCTCTGCTGTGTTCTACTGTAAACTCATTTATTTATTCAATAAACATAGAGTGACTTTTTTTTTTTTAAACTATTTGCAATGGCTCGACTAGGTTCTGGAGATAGAGCACGATGCCCTCTTAAAAGCCTACAACCTAGAAGGCAAAATAGATACGAATCAAATAATCACCTAAACAAATACTGTCTAAACTTGCTGATCTTATTACAAAAAGGCCTGGAGGTAGGAAGACTTACCATCTCCTCCTTATAGGTGTGGGAACTGAAGTACTGAGAGGTTAAAGGTTAAGTAACCTGTGATGGTCATCCAGCTAGAGAAGTTGCCAAATGGTGGAGCTAGTATTTATTCCCAAATGACTGTGTTAGAAAACATTGGTACCTGCTTCACAGAATTGTTGTAAGGATTAAAGGAGAGAATAATATTAAGTACTTAGAAATGTACTTGGCACATAGTACTCAGTAGGGATTAGATTCACTAACTAGCATTACTGAAAGTGGGGAACGTTTTCTTAGCAGCAGCAGCAACAGAAAAACAGCTATACTTTTCTTCATTCAGCTCTCTCCTGTTCATACAATGTTTTCAGGCATGTTATTATCTCAACCATTGTGAAATCCTAGGATCTTGGGATCTGTGTATCCCAAGAAGTTTATGTATCTGTGTATCCCAGACGTTTATGTTTCATTTACTTGATTCCTTCCCGTTGTCCACCAGTTTTCAGGCTGACTTGGTTTCTTAACATCCTCTGAAGAGGACTGGTGGCTTTTTTTTCAAGAATTAATGTAAACTCTTGGATTTTAGCTTCTTTGGTGTATTTCACTCCATTACAGATATGGTGGGGTTTTTTTTTATGCTCAAATTGTCCCTTCTTGGCCCCTTGGGAAAATCCTTTTGAGTTAGCCCCTGAGTTCTTTTCATACAAACTGGCAGTGTCTGAGGGCTCTTGTACTTACCTCATAATGTTTTTATGGAGTAGAGAAATTATAGGCATGAAAATTTCGTTATTTCTGTTTGTCTGGTATTTTTGTTGAGTGAGACTGAGCTAAGCTTTACCCTCTTCTTTTTTGAAAAGAAAATTAATAGTATATGCGTGTTTATATGGAGAAAGAGCACTTCTGAACAAATGGTTTGTACTTCTTCAAGCTCCTCAGAAGCTTTAATTTACATTCTCACAGTTGACAATTACAGAGCAACGCAGCTTTCTGTCTCCCGTATCTTCCCGCTAATGCTTGTTGAAGGACAGGTGCCCTCGAATGTTGGTAAATAAGGATAAAGAACAAGAAAATGAAAGGAATCCTAGACCAAAATGTAGGTCACCTGTTTGCAGACTGAAGCGCACGCCCCCTGCCCCTTAAGCCCCATCTTCCAGGATAGCTGTGGAAAGTTCCGGGAGACCCCGCTCCAGGAATTCCCTCCCTGGGCCGCTTGTTCTGAGCGACAGCTTTTGGAACGATGCCCCGCCACTTCCCTTCCCGCGCGTTACGGTAATGTGTATCTGACTTCTCATCCGTATCCACCGTGCTTGGATGTGCCTCAAGAGCAGGAATTTTTGCGTATTTTATTTACTGCTGTATTCCTGGTGCCGGAAACATAACTGGTATACAGCAGAGGCTCAATATTTGTGACATGAACAAATGAATGAATGAACATGGGTGGTGGTGTTCAGTCACTAAGTTGCATCTGACTCTTTGCGACCCCATGGACTGTAGCACACCAGGCTTCCCTGTCCTTCACAATTTGAGTTTGCTCAAACTCATGTCCATCGTGTCGGTGATGCCATCCAACTCTCTCATCCTCTGTCACCCTCTTCTCCTCCTGCCCTCAATCTTTCCCAGCATCAGACCTGTGTGCGAAACCATGCCCCAGACATCTGCATGGAAGGTGGAGAGAAGGCAGCAAATGGCCTTCCAGGAATAGCTGTGTGGTTAATTAAGTCGAGGCTGTGAGCAGGGTCTCTAAAGGCCCTAGAGAATGAGATGGGAGAGTGCCTGGGAGTGTGGATGGCCCGCAGGTGGGGAGTGGGGGCAGTCCTGGGCTCCCGGGTCCGTGGGGAAGGCTGCCAAGCAGGAGTGCAGAGGATTGAAAACCCAAGTGTTTATTCAGGGCCCAGGAAATGTGGGGTTGAATGGCTTAGTTTTGGCAATAATTTTTAAGCTTTTTAAGACAGAGATTTCAATAAGTATATTTATCTTTAATAATACTGTAGCTCCTTAAAATTCTTATTCGATTATCATTTGTGAACATGGAAAGCCAGTATATCCTTTTTTGGGCAAAGCTCCAGCATAATCTTTGTGCATAATTTCCAGGATTTTATGTAATGCTATTAAATTCTATTCATTTTTTTTCCTTCCAAGGAAAAATGTGCTACTGAAAGCAGCTTTTGGATCATTTATATTTGTGTTTGAATTGTGTGGGAAATATCAACTTTGTTTTTTTGTTTTTTTGTTCAACTTTGGTTTTTTACCAGGTAGTTTGTAGAGAGGAAGAAAACCCACATGCAGGTGATTTTATTTTCTTGTTTATGGATATCAACATACAATATCCCATTAAGGCTTTGACATTTTAGGTGGAAGAGACTATTGCCCGTGAATTTAGTTAGTTTTATCCTGTCGTCAAATGTTGACATCGCAAGTGTGGGTCACACTGCATTCTGTAACTTCACAAATGAGTTATCTTCTCCATGAGAAATGCTTCTTATGGTCATTAATTTTTGTTTTGTGAATGAGCTGTATAAAATCAGGAGAGGGGAGTGTTTTTGAAGGAAAAGTATGTTTATAGAATTATCTTATTATTTGAAAAAATTAATTTGTTTAGTAGGTTAGCTTTTCATCTTGAAATGCTTTCTCCACTAACTAGATAAGCACTTCCGGGAAAATAATCTCTTTGGTTCTCAGTTTCCTCCTGTCCGTAAAGCGTGAAGTTTGAACTAGATGTACTTAAAATTCCCTACCGTTCTTTAAGACCAGCTGAGCTTCTGTGATTGGAACACAGTACACATTCTTCATATGAGGAACTGTTTTCTTCTTCGTCCACTTGTTTAAACTATGAACCCTCATTTAGATAAATTTAGCATATGGAAACTCAGATTTACCTAACCACTAAATTGCAGGGCATGGTGAAATTCTTAATGTTCTAAAGGATTCTTTACTTCCTTCAAATATAAGTAAATAAAGATTGAGCTATAGAAGTGTAATTTACACATGGTTTTGTTTTTTTTTGGGGGGATCACAATTGTTGTATAAAGCAGAATATCATTAGAGGAATCTAATTTGATTTTGAAAGTTTGAGACATTCTCTGGAAATGTCTTGGAGAAAATGTAAAGTGATTAAATAATAGCAAAAAAAAAAATGTGCTTTGGTTCTTGTTTGAACATTATTTGGGAGAGAGATTGGAAGGTTAGTTGCCAGTAAAATGAATTTCACTTGTGTTGGCAAGTTTCTCCCTAATAGGACAGAGCAAATACTGGGTTAATAATGTGCTTACTGATTATTCCATTAATAAAAGACTCACTTGCTCCCAAGGTGGGTTCCTGGATCAGCTGACTGTATATTTAGGGTGCCAAGGTCCTATATACTTTGTAGTTAGTATGACTTCAGTAGGCCCCAAATTAATACACCCAGGAAGAGTCTACCTTAGGCCTCTCAATTAGAAATTACAGGTCACAGTGATAAAAGGAAACCCTTGGATTTCATTATAAAGGATTTATAAAAGATTTGAATGGTTTTCTTATCCTATCTTACAAAATAGCAAAGCCTTGCAAAGTAGCTCATGGAAAGTAATATGACATTTTCTGTGATCTGCAAGGTTGGTGAAACAAAGTAAAAAGGAAAAACACTCTACTACTCTGTCCTGAGAGTTAGCATTGTCCCTGGGTACATGTGCCATCCGACCTGAGAGAGAATTTCACCTCAACAAAGGCCCAACTTGTGAAACTGTAGCTTCCCTTAGAGAAGCTGTTATTCACAGCCTGCTGGAGTCACATGTTTTCTACTGACTAGAGCGCCTGACTCAGTGTCAGTCATTGCAGGAGGTTAAAGCCTTGTGGAACTACCATGCAAGCAAAACATCTCAAAGAACTTTTCTGGTCTTTCACACACATTTCATAGTGACTTTCTCAGCTGGGATAACTTAATTAGTCCTGTGTTCTCTCTGGCTCCTGAAAGAAATGGTGATTTATGAACACTCTTAGAGCCCACGATCCTAAGATAACAACTTTGTCCCTCTGCCATTTGAAGTTCAAATGGAAATGTTTGCTTTCATAACTCCAGTCATGATGTTGCTTTATTTAGTAGCTATTAAATTTCCAGTTCCATATACTGCCCTGGAGGCGTTCCAGTTTGCACTAAGGTTTCTACTTCTTTCAATAACATTGCTTATGGTGTGTGGAGCTTTCCTGAACAAGGAATATGAACGAAGTTCTTGGGGTGGATGATTTTGAACTTTTTTTTTTAAATTACAGCTTTTTTTGAGGTATAATTCATATACTGTGCCATACTATTCACTTGTTTAAAGTGTGAAATTCAGTGATTTTTTTTAGTACATTCACAGAAATGTGCAACCATCACCATAATCAATCTTAGAACCTTTTTTTTTTTCAGTTTATTTTTTGACAGTGCCTCGCAGCATGAGAACTCTTAGTTTACCAACCAGGAATTAAACCCATGCTCCCTGCAATGGAAGCATGGATTATTTAAAACATTATTTATTTATTTATTTTTATTTTTGGCTGTTATTGTTCCTGCTTGGGCTTTTCTCTAGTTGCAGTACATGGGCTTCTCATTGTGGTGGCTTCTCTATTGTCGAGCACGGGCTCTAGGGCTCGTGGGCTTCAGTAGTTGCAGCACATGGACTCTAGATTACAGGCTCAATAATTGTGGCACATGGGCTTAGCTGCTCCGCGGCCTGTAGGATCTTCCTTGATCAAGGATCAAATCTGTGTCTCCTGCTATTCTTTACTACCAGGCCACCAGAGAAGCCCCAGAAGCGTGGATTCTTAACCACTGGACTGCCTGGGAAGTCCCTGGAACATTTTTATCACTCCCACATGAACCTCTGCACAAATTAGCACTCAATCCCCATTTCTCCCCTAAACCTCCCAGCCCCTGGCAACCACTAGTCTACTTTCTGTCTCCGTGGATTTGCCTATTCTGGACATCTCATGCACAAAAAATTATGCAATATGCAGCCTTTTGTGTCTGACTTCTTTCACTGAGCATATTGTTCAAGGTTTATCTGTGTTGTACCTGTATCATTACTTCATCCCCTTATTTGGTCATATGAATAGACCACATTTTGTTTATCCATTCATCAGTTGATGGGAAAGAGATTCCTTTTTTGAAATCAACAGTCACACTGAATACAAATAGAAATGATAAAAGTATCTTTTATTATTTAATAATATAACTTGACTAAAATTTAGCTGTTTAATTTTCACTAATGTTTAAAGTTTTTCTGAAAGATGATTAAATGAGATTTATTGCTGAATTGTAATTTAATGTAAATGCTTCACATAATCAGCTTAGTGTTTTTTTTTTTTAAACAGCTCTCCTCTTTTCTAAGCTTGATTTGGGTTTACTAAATATTAAATTCTCTGATGCTCTTCCTTTCTCCCAGCCAGTTACCGAATAGACAGCTTTGGGAGTAGCAGGTGGTTGACTTTGAAACCAGCCTCATTTGATATGTTGTTAGATATAAATATCAAATATAGTAAAGCTTTTGGAATTTCTCAGGTGTTTTGAAGAGTTGAGGATTTTCCTCTGTAGTCAGTCAGATGTTTTCCTGTTTTAACCAGTTTAAATGTTTGGTTTTATGTTTCCATTTCAGAAATGTTTACATTTCATATGAAATACTTTTTTAATCTTCATAAAAATGAAATATACCAAATAAAATTTAATTTTCTTGCTGACTCAGTTATTTTTATTGCTTGTTGTTTGGCTTTTATTGATATAGCATTTTGCCTATAAAAATAGGAATTTTTGCTTTTTACTTTTGATAAAATAAGATTGTTCTGTTTTCCCAGTTCTTATGTTTTTAAATACCTTTTCTGCTTGCTCTCTTGCTATCAGCTAATGTAGCTATCAGTATGCTTTCTTGTGACAGGTTTGCTCCTGGTTTTCACTTTATTCCATTAAAAAAACCCCAAATAACCAAACTCATTAACCCTGCAGATATACTTTGATTAAAAAAGACTGAGTTCCATCTTTGTGTGATTTTTTTGGTTGTCTGCTATATTCTGAATAAGTTGCCAGGTACTGAGTTCAGGATGAGTAAGATGTTGTGACAGTTATTTTTAGTATATTTTTTAAGGGGAGGAGAAAGGGAAATTTGAATCAAATCTGTGCTTTCATAAATGGAGCATGTTTTCCACAAGACCGAAGTAGGTTTCTTTTGAGTGTGTAGAAATAGAAAATGGGAATTATAGATTAGATTATGAAGCTAATAATGAACTAGTTAGAATTCACTAACCGTGAATTCTATAACTGGTTGTATTGTAAAGGTAAAACATGAACGTTAAATTTGGGAAGTGTTGATTGTTGTTGAGATTTACCAGAGCTTTGAGAAAGTACTTTGCAGACTTTCCCAAGAAGCATTTGGTAAGAGCTCCTTGCAGAGTAGTCGTGTGTGTCAGGTGTCCTCGAATCCACTGCCAAGGAAGGAGAGGCCATGTTTCTTCCTTTTTGGTTTAAGCTGAAGGTGTGCCTGGGTTTGCATATCCCAGATTTATTCTTATGGCCTTTAAAATAGGTTGGTCTGTGGTGGTTTGTTTTAGAATGGTCTGTTCTTCCTGAAGGGCCTGGCCAGGGCCCAGGTGCCCAGCGCAGGCCCAGGTGACCCCAGTTACCTGATCCATGCTCACATCTCACTCCTCAGGTTATGTTCCTGTGTCTCTGCCCTCTAGTTCAGTAAGGTGTTCTCTGAGGTTAAAAACTAAGGTAGACTCCATCTGTAGGAGGATGGATTGTCAGCGTTTTAACTGTCCAGGTAGTCAACGTGCTAACATATGCCATCTGAGCACTGGTTTCCTCTTTAGGGAAGTGTGTTGTCTGACCTGAGAGGTTCTAGCTTCAATCAATCCAGTGCCATCATGCATGTAAGAGTGCCTGGTGTGTGGTAGGCATTCAGCAGATGTTGGTTTTCACCCTGCTCCCCTCCCCACAACCGGTTTCATCAGCGATGAAACCCATGCAGTCAGTGGTAATGTCGGTTAGAGACTTCCCTCATACCCGGGTGGAGCTTACCTTTCGTCTTTGGCGCCCACCTGCCTTTTGCAGATGCGTGTCTCCTGCTGTGAGCTCTGGACACAGCGGATCAGGGCAGGGGTGGCAGTCAGGGAGACTCTAAACCAGAGAACAGGAGGCCGACACAGTGGGGCTGCACGAATGAGTGGAGCAGCATGAGGGCGTAGTCGCTGCAGGTAATGAATTTGTGTCTGGTGGGCAGAAGATGCATTCGTCTCTCCAAAGAGACGTTCATTAATATTGTGGCTGAGTTAAGACTGTTGGCGCAGCACTTGAACTCATTTGTCCCCTTTTACAGGTAGAGAAAAAGGTATTTTCCACAGATCAAGTGCTCAGTTCATGCTTCCCCACGGGGCCTCCCGAGCTGCTTGCCCAGAGCCTGGGAGGGGGTCGACATTTCTTAATGATAATCGTTGTAAGACTGTCATGGAAAGTCTTTGGGTGGGGACTTGGGATTTATCTAAACCTGACTGGCTCCCAAGCCTGGTGGTGCTGCCCCTGTTGCTTTTATAAACTGATGCCAACTTCCTGTACACGAGAACTTTCTAAGGTCTCTGTTCTGCCACCCATCCCCTTGCTGTAATCCCAGTTTTCTGATATTCTGTTCACTTAAAAAAAAAAACTGGTATGAAATTCACAGAACATAAAATTAAGTTGACAGTTCAGTGGCATTTTATGTATCCACTGTGTTGTACAACCATCGCCTCCCACTCTAGCACATATTCATGGCTCCAGATGAAAACCTCACATCCATTAAGCAGTTGCCCCCCATGCCCCCCTCTCCCCAGAACCTGACAAGCGTCCAGTCTACTTTTCATCTCCATGCACTTGCCTGTGCTGGATACTTCATGTGAATGGACCATCTGTGACCTTTGTGTCTGGCTTCTTTGACGTATCATCATAATTTCCAGGTTCATCCGTGTTGTAGCATGTATCAGAACTTCATTCCTTTCTGTGGCTGAATAATACTCCACTGTGTGGATGGACCACATTTTGTTTATCCACTCATCTGCTGATGGCCATTTGGGCTATTTCCACCTTTTGACTCCAGTGAATAGTGTTGCTGTGAACCTTCTAATTTTTGAGCACATGTTTTCAGTTCTTTTGGGTATATGCCTAGGAGTGGAATTGCTGGGTCATAGAGGAACTCTATGTTTAGCTTTTGGACAAACCTCTGCAACTTTTTAAAATGAGAAACTTGTAAGAAGGACTGTGTTGAGTCACATCTGGCAATCAGATGTCTCAGCAAACATCCTCCAGGTTGAGAGCCAAGGTGGAATAGGTAGTGATGAATGAGGGGTCCTGATTGAAATCATGACTTTGTTCCCTGTGAGCTGGAGTGGTATTGTGGTATTAGGGAAAGGATAACGTAGATGACACTTGTTTAGAGGTCTTTTCTTTCTGATAAACATATGGGTTTGAACTGTCCCCTCTGGGCTGGCACTGGATTCAGCAACTTTGGAATTGTGTCTTAGATAAACAGTTGGTATCTAGGGCAAGCTTTAAAAAAAAGTGCTATTTAAATATTGACCAAAAGGAAAAAGAAGCCCTAAACAGCTCTAGGAACTTTCTTGTTCGAGTGAATCCAAATTATATAAATACAGCGTGGTAGGATCAGGCTCCCCTCTGGTTCCGTGAGTTGATAAGCCGGGGGCCTCCTGTGCCGTCTGGACACTCCTGTTAGCTGTCCTTCCAGCTCGGGGATTCGGACTACTGTGCACAGCCAACAGCGTTCCCACAGCTTGGCCTTAATATAGAACGTTTTTCCAAAAAAACATTGGCCGCTGAAAGAGCCCAACTCCCAAACATGGTCATTGGTTCATAGTTCGTTTGTATTTGTTTTTACGTAGTTAAAACAAGAAAGAGTATGTGAACTGGTCGGTGTTACCAAGCGTCAGTCCTGTTCAGGGCAGAAGAAGAGGAAAGTGAGTTTCTAGTCAGAAAATGACTCTTCCTCCTTCGGGGCAGAGGAGGGGGCAAGGGTCACCTCTGCAGTGACGAGGGTAAGGGTGGGCCCTCTGCTCAGAAACTGGGGTGGGCAGATGCTCCACCTCGGCCCCCACTCTGGGAAGTGGTGTCACTGCCTCAAGGCATGTTTATTGTTCCCCCTGAGAAGGTACCCTGTGCACGGCTTGGAATGCCCTGTAGGGCAGCTGGATTACGATGCCCACGAGTAGAGAGGTTTTGTAGCTCATCTCTGCACAGCGGAGGGTGATGAGGTGGACGGTGCTGCTGTAGCCTCCTGGGAGAGCTAGCAGTCCTGGGGGGAATCCATGGGCTCCAGGGGGATCTGGTTCACCATTTCAGTCATTCGGAACCTTCGTTTCCATCAGCATTCTGAGTTGTAGAAGTTTAAGACGACTGATTCATGCTGGTCATGAGACTGATCCATAAACTCGGTGCCAATGTGTTGGTTTACGTTGGGGAATATAGTGTATTTTTCTAGGGGTTAGAATATTCTTAACTACTGCCCAGGGCATTTCCTCCATGAACTGAAGATATGTGGGGGCCTAGGAACAAGGTTGCTAAGGAGGGTAGTGTAGAGTGAAGGATCTTACAGCATGTGACGCTTTACGTAGCCATGGGGGAATCACAGTGTGTACCTCTTACCAGGACCTGGAACACTTATGTCCACCAGATCGAATGCCTTCCCTGAACTGTGTAAGGTGCTGCCAGAGCTCTTATCTTGTGCTTTCCTTAAAGAAGAAGAGATGCTGCAAAATAAAGCTTCACCATAAAGTAAAAAGCTCCCTACTTCATAAGAGAGGGAAACATATGTAGAAAAGCTTACAAGTAAAATGAAGAGGGTTTCAAATTAATACCGTGTGAACTAATGAAGACCTAACTAAAAACTAGGCTTCTCTTGTGGCTCAGCTGGTAAAGAATCTGCCTGCAATGCAGGAAACCTGGGTTTGATCCCTGGGTTGGATAGATTCCTCTGGAGAAGGAAATAGCTACCCACTCCAGTATTCTGGCCTGGAGAATCCCATGGACTGTGTGTATAGTCCATAGGTTTGCAAGAGAGTTGGACACAACTGAGTGACTTTAACTTCACTCAACTTCAACTAAAAGTAGCTAGAAATAGAGGAATTTTAAAAAAAATCTCATGAAACAAGAAGTGTGACAGTTACAGGGTTGCTTAAGTCAGAGGTTTGATGATATTTTCAAGGGCCCAGGTGCTGACTGCCTTTGCTCTCTGCTGTCCCTGCTGTGTGGGAGATGTCTTCCCTCATGGCACAAGGTGGTTGCAGACATTCCAGGTGACACATGACATCCATCAAAGAAGAGGGCCTTTCCCTCACATGCATGTCTTGTTTTATTAGCAATGAAACTTTTCCTTGGTGTCCCCAAGCAGACCTCCCTCAGGTCCCTTTGGACAGAGCAGGACCATGTCCATGATCACCGGAAGGGAAGTGAGACCCTGTTGGCCTAGACTTAACTTGCTTCATCAACTGGGGCCCGGGGTGTCTTCCAGAACAAGTGGGAGAACCCCCAAAGAGTATCAGGCTTCTGTTGTTGAGAACAGTTGGAGGCGGGGCCTGAAGAAAGAAAATGGCCCCTAGGGATGCACAGCCTTAAGGCTGTGATTTCAGTGAAAACTCCATGTTTTTAAGATGAAAATTTAGGTGCTTGTTCTTAGGAGAAACTTGTGAAACTGGATCATGCAATCAACTCAGACTTTGCGTGTCTTCTCTTCATTTCCCCCAAATGGATCCAGTCCCCTAGACCTGGCACAACAGTTTTTTCTGCCTCGAGCCCGTACCCTCACCGGTTGAGTTTTTTTCAAAGGGCAGGTCCTCTGTGCAGTCCGCCCCTCTCCTCAGCCCGCAGACTGGAAGGACGTCCTCCTCCCCCACTCTCCTGGCCCCTGACATCAGCTCTGACCCGCTGGCCCCCCGCAGACGTAGCCACCCTCCTCCCCCTCTGGATGGGGGCTCTGCCATTGACCCTGTGGGTGTAAATGAATGAAGGAAGATATTTAGACTTGATGTGATGAGAGGTAAAACACTCTTGAAGGTTTTGAGCGGTGTTGTGACTGTCGCAATGAATGTGGTTTTAATGTGTAAGAGATTTATTCCTTTATAGTCACCTGCTAAGTGTCTTGGATTTCACCTCTGTGTCTTTTTCTTTTTTCTTAAAAAAAAAAAACAAATCCTTGTAACAAACATATTTCTTAAACTTTTGTCGGGAGCTCTGGAAAGTATTGGTTGTCCTGTAGGGATGATGAAGTGTCTAGAGCAAAGCTAGTTCTTCCGGAGCTGAGGAGCACTCTCGGTTCCAAGGATGGCAACAGGAGGAGGCAAAGATGATTTCACAGTGGGCTGTGAGCTGTTTACAGCATTTTCTTTAATGTTAAGTGAAACAGGGTTCTAAAATACTCTGCGATTATTGGTTCTAATTTGTATTCCATGAGAAAAAAAATACGTGAAGTGCCACTGGCCCCTGGAATATAAACACACAGTGAAAGTATTTTCCTTTCCTGAGCCTCCTGTCCTGGCCCTGGGCTGTTCCGTCGACATACATTAGCACGCCTGTCTTCCTTTTCCATAGAGCACAGGCCTATAAATATTTCGCAGTTTAAAAATAATGTTTTCCCTACCATGAGTCAAGGTTCAACTCTCGCCTATCCAATTTTAGTTCCTTGTTTTTATGAACTTGCAAATGTTTTCTTTAACCAGAAAATGGTGGGGGGTGGGGGAAGCACACACAGAGATGAAGGAGACTTCTTGGTACGTTTCCTATAGCATAGGCATTTCTGTGTGAGATTTGCTGTTTTGTTGGACAGGTTATAGAAAAACAAAATTTAACTAAGGAGTTTAGAGAAGATGCGGAAAGAGTGCTGTCTGTTAGTATCTACATGGAATGTTTTTCGAGAGTACTGTTAGAGACCTATGGAATGCTGACGTGGTTCTGGAAAGTCTTAAATTTTTGCCTCTATTAAGCTAATTTTACATGAAAAATGGAATGAAAAGATAAAAACAAAGAATTATATAACACCCATTACCTGAAGTGACCTCTTTGAAGACCGTAACTCCTTCACATCTTGAGGTACAGGCAGTGATTTTTTTCTTGGGTAAGATTGATGTCATCCAATACGGGTTTTCTACTTCTGCTGCTATTTTTATTTAGATTTCTCGTGCATCTGCTTAATTCACATATTCTTATTTGTGAGGATGTAATATCCCTTGGAACGAATGACCATGATTTGTGTAACGGTGTTCTGCCTGAGCTGTTAGATTGTTTCATCTTTTCTTCCCCTCTTGTCAGTATTGCATCTTTAAGGAGTTGTGTGACATTTGAAGACTTATGCTTAGACAGATGACCAGGTGGGTGGATATCTTATACTTACATATTTTTAATAACAAAAATGAAACATGTTTGTGGTCTAGCTTCAGAAGAGGCAGAAGAGCAAACAAAAGATTAAAAAAATGCTTACCACCCAGAGATGGCCTGTAAGAGATGTGAACCTCTCAATACAAAGCTTTTAGACCTTTTCAGTTCAGGTATACATACCAATAATTATCTTTTAACAAAATGGAAGGCAGCTATGTTCACCACTATACCACCAACGCAACAAAATGGTGTCACAGTAAACATGTTGTTTTATAATTTACTTGTTCATCTAATAGATTGTGAGCGTCTTTCCACCATTAATCTTTATATACATCTATATCGTCATTTTAAATGACTGTAAACTATTATCACAGGGGTATACTATGACTTGTCCAAGAAATCTCCATTGTTGGAAATTCAGATTGTTTCCAGTTTTGTTTTACTACATGTCGTGATGCTGAGAGGTGCATTTTCCAGACATCCCTCAAATCAGGATGCATCACAGAATTTAGTGTATGCCATAGTTTAATGGACAAGTTTCTTTTGCTTAGAATAACACTTTTAAGATTTCATCCAGGGACTTTCCTGGTGGTCCGGTGGCTAAGACTCTGAGCTCCCAATGCAAGGGGTCTGAGTTCAATCCCTGATCAGGGAACTAGATCCCATATGCTGCTGAGTTCTCATGCAGCAACTAAGACCCAGTACTTCCAAAGGGATAAGTAACTTAAAAAAAGATTCATCCATGTTGTTGCATGAATCCAAAGTGTGTTCCTTTTTATGGCTAAGTAATAGTCCTTGTATGGATGGATCTACCACAATTAAAAAGCTCCACTCATCAGCTGATGGCTGTTTGGGTTGTTCTCAGTCCTTGGCTATGATGAGTAAAGCCTCTATGAACATTCACAGGTCTTTTGTGGACATGTAATTCCATTTCTCTTGGTTAAATACATCAGAGTTGAATTACTGGATTGTGTGGTGAGTGTGTATTTAATTTCATGTGAGTGTGTGTATGCTCAGTTGTGTCTGACTCTTTGCAGCCCCATGGACTGTAGCCCCCCAGGCTCCTCTGTCCATGGATTTCTCCAGGCAAGAATACTGGAGTGGATTGCCGTTTCTTTCTCCAGGGGATCTTTCCAGACCCCGGGATTGAAAACATGTCTCCTGCAGTGCAGGCCTTCTCTTGCATTTCAGGCGAATTCTTTACCACTTCATATGACACTTTAAAACTGATAGTTATTTTTCTGTGTAACAGGCCTCTTAACTGAATGCTTATTTGTTGTGATGTTTAAAACTCACCCAGTCTTTAGATTTTCTTGGTATATATTCATACAAATTTAAAATCCCTTCCTTTTCAGTGCTTATAGTTCTTATTTCTTTTTACGGAACTGACATGTGCAGGCTCCACATGTGCCTTTTCTCTGCGTAGAGCTGCTGTAACATATGGCTCTGGGGTGTGTGTGTGTGTGTTCTTTCCTTAAGAAAAGAAAGGATGATGTAAAGTGCAGGAAATAATAATAAAGGAAATGCTGACCTATTTCTTAAGTGCTCATCGCTGCCAAACGAGGCTTCCCGGCGGTGGCACCCGCCTGCCAACACAGAAGTCGTATGAGACTTGGGTTTGATCCCTGGAGAAGGGCCTGGCGACCCACTCCAGTGTTCTTGCCTGGAGAATCCCATGGACAGAGGAGCCTGGCAGGTTACACTCCATGGGGTTGCAAAGAGTCAGACACGACTGAAGCAACTTAGCACAAACTGGTTGAAATGTGCATTGAAGGCATAGGTGAGGCAAAGTGAATTCAGAATAAACCCTGGTTGTATGCTGGGTGTGGATCAGAGGTGAACTTGTTCTGGGGTGAAAATATCACATTCTATACATTCTTTATTTCTTAAGTAGCTTGAATTACTGTGGAGAAGGCAGTGGCAACCCACTCCAGTACTTTTTTTTTTGGTTTATTTATTTATTTTTTTCACTTATTTTTATTAGTTGGAGGCTAATTACTTTACAGTATTGTAGTGGTTTTTGCCGTACATTGACATGAATCAGCCCTGGATTTACATGTGTTCCCCATCCCGATCCCCCCTCCCACCTCTCTCCCCATCCCATCCCTCTGGGTCTTCCCAGTGCACCAGCCCTGAGCACTTGTCTCATGCATCCAACCTGGACTGGCGATCTGTTTCACCCTTGATAGTATACTTGTTTCAATGCTATTCTCTCAGAACATCCCTCCCTCCACTCCAGTATTCTTGCCTGGAAAATCCCATGGGCAGAGGAGCCTGGTGGGCTACAGTCCATGGGGTCTCAAATAGTCGGACACAACTGAAGTGACTTAGCAGTAGCAGCAGCAGCTTGAATTACAAATCATAATATCCAAAGACTTGGTTTTCCCCCCAAATAGAAAACTTCTTAAACACCTTCAAATTTCAAAAGCGAAAGAGGAAAAAAAATGTTTCTGCTACCTTTTTTCTCTCTAGCCTATTTAATGAAAGAAGGAATCAATTTTTCACCAAAGGTGTAACTGTGGAGTTAGTTCAGTCACCAAAAACAGATTCAGTCATTTGATTCTGTTCATGTAGCGAAGTGTCGTGTCTGACTATGCTACCCCATGGACTGTAGCCCATCAGGCTCCTCTGTCCATGGAATTCTCTAGGCGAGAATACTGGAGTGGGTTGCCATTCCCTTTTCCAGGGGATCTTCCCCCTAGGGATCGAGCCTGGGTCTGCTGCATTGTAGGCCAACTCTTTTACCATCTGAGCCACCAAGGAAGCCCACTTAGCGAAGATGTACAAATTCACAAAGTAAATATTCGCATGCATTAGCTCACGGAGGAGAGTGCGTCTTGGGAGGTGACATCTCACTGCTGGTGGCGGAGAGCCCATCCTCTTGATCAGCTTGGGCCCTGACTTAACCTGCTCCCGAGGGTCACCTGAAGGCTGCGTTGGTTTTGGAGTTCCTCTGGGGGCCCAGTTATGTTTAGGACAGACCCTAAGCACAGCCCTCTGGGATGCGCAGGGTTACCCCAGAGCAGGCATTTAGCCTTGACATTGGCTCAGCCGCCTGTGTGCAGGGTGACTCAGTTGAGCCACAACTGTCTTAATTTGATAACTATCCTAATTTGAACCATAAGGCTTGGGTTTGCCCTGAACCATCTTGGTCTGCAGTGGAGTTGTGGTGTGTGTAACGCTGTCAGATTATGTATATTGTTAGAAGCCTGGGGAGAGGAAGTGACTTGCTTGGCCAACATAAAAATAGCCGTGGTAAAAGAAGAAGGATTTAAAAAATTAGTGTTTTTAATCTGCTTGTGAAGTAATGTTGGTTATAAATACTGTTTCAATCTATTTCTTAAATCCAGTTTTTGAAAAAACCTGCATTTAGGGCAGGAGTTCAAGTTTCTAACTTGGGGTGCGTTTTTCTCATCCCCTCCCCTCCCACTCATTATTCTAATTGAAAAAATAAGTTGCTAGTTTTTAAAACTTTTTCATAAGAGCTAGGCATCAGCAAAAATTTCCTCTTGATTCTGTCTCATGATGACTTTCAGTTTAGTCATATAACAGATAAGGAAATTGAACTAGTAAAGTTGCATTTGCTTTGATGTAATAAAGAATCTTTTCTGCATCTAAAGAAAATGGAAATTTATGGGAAAACAAATCCTTTCTTTGAATTGTATGTAAATAAGAAAGCTGGGATGGACAAGGTTATGTTTAACTGGGCAGTTTTGAAATTGCTCCTGTTTGAAGCCAAGTTTTTTGATATGAATTATTTGTTGTTCTAAAGAGTAATATTCACCTTCTTCTTGGGGCTTATGGAAATGTTATTGGATATATGATCTCTGTCATTAAGAAGTAAAACTATTGGATCTAGCTTAGGGAGAGAAAATTAAAATATAATCAAAGGACTTCCCTGGCAGTCCAGTGGTTAAGACTCTGAGCTTCCAATGCAGGGTTTGGTTTGATTCCTGGGAAGTAAGATAGCACGTGCCACAAGCCATGAGCAAAAATATAAATAAAATTTAAAAAATAAAATATAAAAAAGTCTAGTCGAGGAGCAAAGAGGAGTTTGTTGTAGTTGATCAAGATGATAAAACCAAGTGTTTTTCCAGACAAAAGACTTATGCAGTATTATGTATTGTAATTGAGCTACTTAATACTTTTTAAAACTTCAAGAGTGTACATTTTTGTAAATTTGAGGGTGTTCCTTGATGAGATGTACATGTAACTTCCCAGTTGCCCATCACAGATACTCAGGCAAATTCTTACCCATCCTTGGAACAGGCCCCTTATCTGTTGCTTGGAAGTGCCCCCATGCCTTGGGAGGCAGCAGCAGGAAGTAGAAAACACATCCCACTTGTTGAAGTCACGGGCCTGTACAGGAGGCTGATTGCTGCTATGTGACATTGGACCTCACCATTATTTCAGATTTAATGCCCTCCCTGTCTCTGTTGTGGTGGCGTTGTAAGGATCTTAAGAGGAGATGAATAATGCATGACAAATGTAAAGTATTATTCCATTTAGGGAAGAAAGAAAGAAAACTGGAAAGCACCAAATGTTTGGGAGGAAACTAAAACACAGCTTACTTTCCCTTTCTGCGAGGGCTGTATAGTGTGCACTTGGGGATAGAAAGTGAAAGGAATGCGCAGGTGTTCCAGACAGGATGGGGTGGGGCAGGACAGTGAAGATGACAACTTTAAAACCCTGGATGCTTTGATCTTAGAGCACCACTAATTTGTACTTAGCTCAGATCCAAGTAAATTACGGTGTAATTGACATAACAATAGAGGGGCGTTTTTGTAACAGACTCTAGTAGCTTCCAGTCCAGCACATAGATCATTAGAGACTGACACATGCAGTTGTGGAGTGGCTGGCTGGAAGCTGCCAAAAACTTAAGCCTGGTGACTGACTAGACTTCAGGAACTGCTGTAGCTAATGCTTCTGATCTTTCCCTTATCCTTCCTTTGTTACTCTGTATGTTTGCCCTCTTAAGTCTTCCCCACCCATCCATCCACTAGCCATGTGTACCAAGAGTGGGCCTGGAGCCATCATCAATCTAGAGGTGAGTGATGTAGGCAGAGGAGTGAGGAGTAAGTATTAAGGCAGCCCCTGAATTAGTTGTTAATTTTTTTATTTTATTTTTGAGATCTCATTGTCTTTGTTTGATGATGCATGAATTGGGAAGCATCTTATCTAGCAGAAAAAAAAGTTCTGTTAATTATTTTTTAACAAATAACGCTATATTATGGGTAACTTCCAGCATACAAAGGTGAAGACAACAGTACAATGAACTCAAGTACCCATAACTCAGCTTCAGTTATCTACTCATGGCCATTCTTGTCCATTTCTATAAGAAAAACTTACTGGATTGTGTCAAATCTGTATATATGGGGAGAAAATCTATTTTAACAATTCTGAGTGCTTCAATCTAAGAACCAGTATCTGTCTCCTTCCACTTATTTAGATGTTATTTAATATCTCAATAATAATGTTTTTTAGCATACAACAATTTTGTACTTCGTTATTAAATTTATCCCTAAATATTTATTAATTTTAATGCTGTTACGAATGGAGTTGTTTATTTTTGGATTGTTCATTGCTGGTATGTAGAAATACAGTTGGTTTTTGGATATTGATCTTGTATGTTGTGAGCTTGTTAAAGCTCACATATTCTAGTAGATTTTTTTTGTAGTTGCCTTAGGATTTTCTATGTACAGGACCCTGGCATATGTGAATGAGGACAGTTAACTTCTTCCTTTTCAATCATCTATTAATATATTTAAAATTCTCTTTTCCTGCCATGGTGCACAGCTGAGAGCCTCCAGTAGGTACGCTGTTGCCTGGAAGTGAGGAGGATGGACATCCTTGCTTTGTTTCTGATCAGAGAATGAGCTTTCAGTTTCATTGATTTTCTCTATTTTTTTTTCCTAATTCATTGATTTCTACTTTAATATTTATTCATGTCTGCCTTCTGCTTCTTTGGGGTTTAATGTGCTCTTTTTGGTTTCTTAAGGTGGCAGCTTAGATTACTGGCTTGAGACTTTTCTTTTTTTCCCCTCCAGGATTTTTAGAAAAATTATAAACTTCCCTCTCAGTACTTTCTACAGCTGAATTCCATAATTTTGATCTTCTGTGTTTTAATTTTCAATCAGTTTGAAGTGATTTCTTCTTTGATTCTTGAATTATTTAAACATGTTTTCTAATTTCCAAATATTTGAGGTTCCCCCAAATTTCTCTTCTTGACTTCTGTTTTAATTACATTGTGGTAGACAACACACTTTACATGATTTTGATCCTTTAAAATGTATTGTTAATTATTTTTTTGGCCTAGCCTATTGTCTACACTGAAGAATGTTACACGTGCACTTGAAAAGAATATGTATTTCGCTGTTGTTGCTGGAAGTGTTCTGTAGATGTCAGGTTAAGTTGGTTGTTCAAGTCTTATATATCTTTGCTAGTTTTCTATTTAATTGTTATATAAATTAAAATATCATTTTGAGTTGTAATTTCTCCCTTCTGTCAGTTTTTGCTCCATGTATTTTGGGGTTCTGTTTTAAGTGTTTATGTGTATATAATAGTTATATTTCCCTTATGAACTGATTCTTTTATCATTAAAAAAATTTCTCTTTGTCTAAGATTTTTTGTCCTACAGTTGGTTTTTCTAATATTAGTATAGTGACTGCAGTTTTCTTGTTGTTTTGTTTGCGTAGTATCTTTCCCCATCATTTTATTTCAACCTATTTATTTCTCTTGTAGCCAACATATGTTTGGGTTTTGTTTTTATTTAATTTTTTAAAATTTATTTTGTGTCGAATACAGTTGTTTTACAATATTGCATTAGTTTCAGGTGTACAGAATAGCAAATCGGTTTTTTTCCTTGCACATTACATTCTGCTATAGATCATAACAAGATATTTGATACAATTCCTTGTGATATACAGTAAATGGGTGTTGCTTTGTTTTTATTTTTTATCCAATTGGATGGTCTTTGCCTTTTACTGGAGTGGTTAGCCCACTCAAATTTAGTGTATTTATTGATATGGTTGGATTTATGTCTGCCATTTTGCTATTTGTTTTCTCTATCTTATAATTTTTTTTTGTTCTTCTGTTGCTCCTTTATGTCTTCTTTTGTGTTAAATAGATATTTTCTAAGGTTCTATTTTAACCCATAAATTTAATGTTAAATGAATTAAATTTAAATTTAATAAGATTTTTCTTGAGTTATATTATTAATGGCTAGAGATTACAGTATGAACTTCATCATGATCTACTTTAGATTAATGCTAGCTCATTTTCAATAAGATAGAAAGTTTCCCCGTTGAATCTCTGTCCTCTTCCCCCCTTTTGTGTCCCTCTCTGTGGTATTATTGTCATATATATTACATCTTTATATAACTGAATTATGAGGTCTAGAGTAAAGGTCTGTAGTTATTGTTTTATGTTCAAGTCTTTTAAATCAGTTACCTGTTGGGGGGGGGGAAGGCAAGAGACTATTCATAACTCTTTTTTATATTTATCTGTGTAATTACCATTACTGGTGCTCTTTCCTTCTTTGTGTAGATTCAGATTACCATCTGGTGCTGACTTCCAGACTTAAGGATATCCTTTAGTATTAGTAAGGCAGGGCTAGCAGCAGATTCTCTCAGTGTCTGGAATCTAGGGATGTCCTTGTTTTTACTTCATTTTTGATGTACAGTTTTGTTGGATATAGAATTATTGGTTAACAGTTTTTTTTTTCTTTTTTTTCTTTTAGCATCTTGAACATATTTTGTCACTGCCTTCTGGTTTCTATCATGTCCAATGTGATGTCAGCTGTTAATCTTTTTGTGGGTCCATCTTGGATGATGACATTTTTCTCTTGATGCTTTTCAGACTTTTCTCTTTGTGTTTGGCTTTTGAAGATTTGATTGTACTGAGTCTAGTGGATATTTTTGTGTTTGTGTTTCTTAGAGTTTATTGAACTTACTTTGAGTTTGTTGAATGGGAAGATCAATTTTTAAAAATCAAATATGGGGAGTTTTGGCCTTTTTTTCAAACAGTTTTTGTGCACTTTTCTGACTTCTCCTTTTGGGGTTTCCTTTACATATATGTTGTTATTCTTGGTGGTATCCCTCATGTCTTAGAGACTCTGTGCATTTTTCTTCATTCTTTTCTTATTTCTTCATCATATTGGATACTTTAAAGTTTGCTGATTTTTTTTTCTTCTTCCATGTCAAATTTATCATTGAGCGTTTAGTGAATTTTCTACTACATTTATTGAACTCCAGAATTTCTATTTGGTTCCTATTTATAATTTCTCTGTCTTTTTCTCTTTTTATTTTCTTTATTTGGCAAATCATTATGTTCATACTTTCCTTTTTTCTTTGAACACAGATTCCTTCATTTCTTTGACCATATTTATAATAGTTACTTTGAATTTTTTTAAGTTCTGTATCTGAACCCCCTTAGAGTTTCTGATGATGGTCCTTTTTCCTGAGTATTGTTCACAGTGCTTTCATGTTTCTTTGCTTGTCTCATATTTTACTTTTTAAACTGGATATTTTAGTTCACATAATATAGCAATTCTAGATTCTGATTACCCTTGACAAAAATCTAGGTTTGTTTTCATTGCTTTTTGTTTTTTTTTTACTTGCCTGGATTAATTCTGTAGAGTATGTCTTCTTAGCAGTGTGCAGCTGCTGCTGATCCTGTTCTTTTCTTCTTTTTGTATTTAAGTCCAGGTTCCTAAGGGTTGCCCCTGCATCAGCATAGCTTAATGGTCAGCCAGTGATTGATCAGAGTTATGTTTAAACACCTTAAACTGGCAGAGCTTCGTCATTTTGCAGTAAATCTGTGTTTACACTGAGGAATATGTGCAAGATTCAGGCCATTTAGGTCTAGCTTGGTTTACTTTTGGCCACCACCTCGCTTCAGCCAGGGAGAAATAGACCACTAGGGCCCTCTCTGGTTTCTCCTGCATGTCTGCACCCTTTCAGGATGCCAGGGACACATGGGAGCTTACCCTTGTCCACTATAGCTGTCTTGTTTTTAGCATCTGTCTCATGTATTTTTGGCTAGTCTTCTCGTCCATTTCTTACCCTGACCAGTATTGCAGCCTAAGGCTCTCTGAGATGTTGGCCTTGTATGACTTTCCGAGATCGCTGTTGTTTATGGTAGTGCCCTGGGCGTGTGCTCTCTCCACATCAGTCATTTCCTCCAGCAGTGGAGACACCAGTTTTCAGAGCCTGTCCTGCCCTAGTGGATCCAACACTGTGATGGAGCTGGGGTGAGGGGTGGGAGCACCACAGGGCTAGAATGCCGTGGATCCACACTGCTCTAATGCAAGGTTCTGTAGTTCTCTTTGAGTGAACACTTCTTGATTTGTTGTTTGGTTGATTTCCGTTCCCGAAATGGTTGCTTTTGACAATCCAGATCTTCTCTTTGCTTTTGGAGAAGCTTCTCACTTATTATTCCAGAAGTTCTGTCCTCACCTCCCCTTTTACCAAGCTGCCATTTTGTATCTTTTTCTCCCCAGGGTCCTAAGTGGTGTTAAGTTAGTTATAAAAACACAGTAGCATAAGGTGTATAGAATGGAAATGAAAAGCATCCACTGTTCCCATAACGACAGCCTCTGCTGATAGGCCAGTGAGTGGCTTCCAGACCAAAGGCTTGCTTTAACCATCGTGCTTTTGGTTGCATCCCCTCTCCACACAGTTCACTTACCCTTTGCCACAGTGGTTTTTAACTCAGGGACTTCTTTTAGCTCCAAAGAGATAAACTTAATCAATAATAATTAGTTGAACTAAAAGGAGACAAGGGGCCCTCTCATAGCAAGGATATAATACTCAGACTGGTGCGATTTGTGGCTTGTGAGTAACTCTAGTTCTGCCTGCACCTTTCACAGCACTCGCCTGCCTGGTCCCCTCTCTGCTGGGTCCCCGCCCCTCTGCCCTTTATCCCGCTGAGAGTGCATGCCTTCCCAGACTCTGCGGGAAAGTGCCCATCAGTCATGTCCCCTGTGATGTCACTCTGGCGTGACTGCATTTTAGAGAGTTCTCAGAAAGAAGAGGGGACACAGAGCAGGGTTAGGGCCTGAGCTCTGGCATCATGCTGCTCAAGGTTCAGATTTCAGCTCTCTGTCCTCTAAGCCTCTGTGACCTCAGTTTTCCTGTCTCTGCAGTGAGCCGGGTAGCAGTCCTTGCTGTCCTGGGCCTTGAGAAGGAGGTGGCAGCATTCTCTATGTCATGGGCTTTGCAGTAGCGCTTGGGACTTTGGAGTAAGCAGCAGATGCTTTCCCTGTCTCTCCTCCTGTTTTCCCTTTTGTTCATCATCATCTTTTTGTTGTTGTTCTTTATTACTAACGAGGAATCAGATAGGAGAGGATATCTAAAATGGGGCCTCTTCCGTGCTCGCAGCAGCTTAGTTAAACCTCTGAGTGGAGTCGAGCCTCTTCTACCAGGCGGGGCATGGGGGATGCCATTGCAGGGGCACAGGGGTGGAGGAGCGGGCGCTGCTGGCAAGCACACGGCAGAGGCCTGAGGCCAGGCGGATGGAGAAGCACAGAGAACAGAGGACATAGAAGCTGCTGGAGGGCACAGGGCTTGCTCTCAGGTTGGTGAAAATGTTCTCCGTGGACCGGCCTGTGTTTGCACAACTCTGTGAATACATTGAAAGTCTCTGACTTTTGTACTTTAAATGGGTACATTGTATGAGGTGTGAATTTTATCTCAATAAAGCTACTATTTAAAAATGGTGTTAAAGAAGTAAGGAAGTTAACAGTGGTTAATCTCTCCGGTTAGGGTTGCTGATCATCTTTATTTTTCCATTA
This sequence comes from Muntiacus reevesi, assembly GCF_963930625.1. NCBI lineage: Eukaryota > Metazoa > Chordata > Mammalia > Artiodactyla > Cervidae > Muntiacus > Muntiacus reevesi. The sequence goes on along the minus strand of NC_089250.1, from coordinate 182,638,688 downwards.
CACTACACATTTCACTTTTTAAGGTATTTCCAGCAGAAATATACTTATTGCCTTTAAAATGAGAAAGCAGCCATCAATTTTTTAAAAGATTTATTTATTTATTGGCTGTGGTGAGTCTCTGTTGCGGCATGCAGATTTTCTTTAGTTGCAGCAAGCAGGGGCAACTCTTTGTTGTGGTACACAGACTTCTCAGTGCAGTGGCTTTTCTTGTTGTGAAGCACAGGCTTCAGCCACGTGGGCTTCAGTAGTTGCAGCTCATGGGCTCTAGAGTGCAGGCTCAGTAGTTGCGAGGCACGGGTTTAGTTGCTCCGCAGCATGTGGAATCTTCGTAGACCAGGGATCAAACTGGTGTTCATTACATTGCAAGGTGGATTCTTAACCACTGGACCACCAAGAAGCCCCAAACATCAGTTTTTTAAAAACCATGTTATTTTATCTGCCAAGAGCTATGATAGATGTAAAATAGTAGCAGAATAAGATTGAGGTGAGTTTCGCCAGTGCAGGTGACGTGAAAGAACTGAGGTCTCGGGCTGAACTCAGCTGGAACCAGCCCTGCACCGGCACCAACCGTGACCCTCATAGCAGGGCTTCGAGACTGGCGCTCGTCTGACCCCAGGCCTGCAACAGCTCAGGCGTGACAACTTCAGAAATCACAGGGGCAGGGAGTGCGCGGGGCGGGAGTGTGTGTGTGTGTGTGGACTGCTGTCAGTGGGAACCGATAATAAAAACACACATGTAAAGCTCTGCACATCTCTGGCCTTCATCATGCTCAGATGTAACAAGGAAGTGTGTTTCCTGAGGACCCCCTGCGTGCAGGTGTGGCACTGGATGTTGGATGCAGAGATCAGCTGGGGTGTCTATTGGTCTGGCCCTCGTGGTTCATCCGCTGCCTCCCAGTGGTCCCAGGAGACCAATTTTGAGGTTAGAATTCTGCTTTTTACAGTGAGGGCTGGTTCTGATTCCTGAGAGGACTATCGCGTCCCTCCCCTTCCCCCCCTTACATTTGCTTTGGAGCCACAGAATTTTTGTGCAGGTAGAAAGATAGCTGTGCGTGAGGCAGCGGGTCTATAAATGTTTTGAGCTCTGCTATTGAGGAAGTTATTCGTGAACCCACAATGTCATAGATTTTTCTGAAGATGACCTCTGTGGGTAGGGGAACAGGAGTCTTTGGGGGAAGTTGACCCACTGCTTCTCACTTGTCGACTTTTAGATTCCCGAGCCCTGACTGACAGCTCCCCGCCAGTGCCTTTCAAACAGTGCCCGACAGCAAGGCTTAAGAAGTGGCTTCAAAGCCATTTGCCAGAGGTCCTCAGCAAGCCAGTCATCTCGCCGACCACCTGCAGGGGCTTTATTGTTCCTCAGGTGTCTTTGATAAGGAGTTACTCACATTTAGGAAGCCACACCTTTATTCTGCTAGTGAATTTCCACCCCAAAAGCATTTCTAAGCTTTTCTAAAGACTTCCTTACCTGTGAATTTGCTGAGTAGAACTAGCTTTCTGAGTCTCGTCATGCCTGCACAGCGTGGAACGGAGGCTGAGCAGAAGCTCCCAGGATAGCCCCCACCATGTCCCCACTTACTCTTCTCCCGCCTCTGCCTGTGCCCTCTCCCCTTTCACTGGAGCCCTGATCTCTGCCTCTTCCTGACCTTCCAGAATTCCCTGTGGTGACTTGAATTTTATTTCCCTAAAATCAAATTTTGTGGCTCAACTGGTAAAGAATCTGCCTGCAATGAGGGAGAGACCTGGGTTCAATCCCCGGGTTGGGAAGATCCCCTGGAGAAGGGAAAGGCTACCCACTCCAGTATTCTGGCCCGGAGAATTCCATGGACTGTATAGTCCATGGGGTTGCAAAGAGTCGGACATGACTGAGTGACGTTCACTTTCAGTTTTCATCAAGTTTTCATGATATACTGCTGTGAAGTGGTGCTGGAGTGACTGCAACCACCTGGATGTTGCTGCAGAAACACACGGTGGCTTCCCGTGGAGAGAACCTCAGGTCTAGAATGTGTCTCCCATCCTGTGTGTGTGCACAGTGGCTCAGTCATGTCCAACTCTTTGCGACGCCATGGACTGTAGCTCGCCAGGCTCCTCTGTCCATGGGGTTCCCCAGGTAAGAATACTGAAGTGTGTTGCCATTTCTTACTCCAGGGCATCTTCCTGACCCAAGGATCAAACATGTGTCTGTTTGTGTTTCCTGCGTTGGCCACCCGGGAAGATGCATACTGCTGTAAGACCCCGAAAAAGACTAAAATCTCAAGTCATTTGTTGTGCACAATAGAGTGTCCTTTTGCCTTAGTTGATGTTCTTTCATACTCGCTGAATTAGGGCCATGCTTTTCATTAGCACCAGTGCCTCCCAAGTCCGACACCTCCAGCAGGGTTTGCCCAATGGATAAATAGTGATTCAAATAGTGTCAGAGACACAGTTTGAATGAAACGATTTCAGAATTGAACACTGTGAGGCATTTTACCAGTCTTTCTTGGCATTTTACCAGTTTGAGGACATCAAGTATTTATGAAGTCCATTTTTGTTTTTGCATGCTGTGAGTGTATGTGAACAAAACCCGAATCTTTATGTTTGGGGGAGAATTCTGGAACCTGACCCTGGTCCTCAGGATTCCCATGTGCTTCCTGAAACCATTGTCTGCTACTTAAGTCACTTCACAGGGCCACACTCGGTAACTAGTGTGGGCCAGCCCCATGTCTCAGTTCTGCAGATCCATAAGTGAAGGGAACAGACAGTCTGCCTGTCCCTGCTTTTGTGGACCACACGTGTAGGATGAGGGCATCAAAATGTGGGCACGCATCTTAGGGAAATATGTGGTGTGTCAGAGAAAATTCAGCCAGGAGGCCGGGCTTTGGGGGAGTTGCGGGGTAAGGGCAGCAAAGAGGCTTAGAGGGGGTGGTTGCTGCGGGAAATAAGGCCACCAAGGAAATCCTTGCTCCGTTGGGTCTTCCCTGTCAGGGAGACCCTCAGAATATGTGTCCAATGCAGTTTTTTTTACCAGGAAGGAATGGTCTGTGAGCACTTCCAGGCAAATAACTTGCAAAGTTGGCATTGGTGGGAGGTTGTGCAATCAGGCTCTCTGGCTGAGTCCCAGGCCGCCGGTCTGAAGGGCCCACGACTGTGCGCTCATTCCCGTGCCATCCAAAAATATTTTGTGACCTTGCTGGTTGGCAATTTTTTAAATGTTATTTTAAATCTCCAAAAAAGGGAAACATCAAAGTGCAGGCTGTCCACGGCTGCCCTTCTCGATACACACAAACAGCTGCACAATACAATCGCCCATTGTGGCGCCCGATGCCGGCCGTTATAAATAGACCCGCGGCCCCACGTGAAATGCTCCCGAGGAAGGGCAAGTGCTCTCTTGATGAATGTGAGCCGCTGTTCCCATCGAAAGCCCTTCTCAGACATCAATATTATTTTATGTTTCACTGACTGAACTACAAGGACAGCAACTGTGTTTCTGCATAAGCCCTACGTTGTTTAACTCTTTCCAGTCCTCTCATATCACTGTGCTGTGTGTGGTGTGATTCATGGCTGGGAATGTCCAGCTGTTAAATATCCTGTTCATTCCCACATTTTCACCCCTATTCTAGGAAGTTTTTATTGTGGTTTACTTGGAACATGTCAGAATGTCTAAAACTGTGCCATTCATATAGTTGGCTGTCACTAATCTAGAAATCAGTTTGTCTCTTAAGAAAAATAAATACAGCATACACTTCTGTCAGTCTCCACTATTCCAGAGCAGATTAAGAGCAGCTCATAAAGAGTCATAAAGAAACAGTGCTTATGTGGTGTGTGGCCTAAGATGCTATGTCATAGTCACTTAGCTGAGATATGAATATGTCAAATGATTTACTTAATTATGTAAATATGTTAAGTGAGATTTTAGTATTGTTCACAAAACCACTTTACATATTCTCGGAGTTATAGATTCACTCCCCAGGGCTGCTACAATAAAGTGCCACCCACTGGGTGGTTTCTGATGACAGGAATTTACTCTGGTACAGTTCTGGAGGCCGGAAGTCCAGAGTCAGGGCGTAGGCAGTTGGTTCCTTTCTGAAGATTCAGGCGAACCCATCCCAGGCATGTCACCTGGCTCCTGGGGCCACCGACCATTCTGGGTGCTGCCTGGTGGTAGACACAGCGTTCTCCATCTCCACATGGCTTGCTCTGGGTCTCCACGTGTTCTCTTCTGTCTCTTGTAAGGACACTTGTCGAAGTTGGGGCCCACCCTAATCCAGTGTGATTTCACCTTGAACCTTATGTGATTACTTATAATCACATCTGCAAACACAGTGTTTCCAAATCAGCCCACCTCCTGAGGTTCTGGTGGACATGAATCAGGTTGGACACTTTTCAGCCCACTACAGGGAGCTTGCATTCAACACTCATTGTTTGAGCACACACTATTTGAGCATTTACAAGACCCCAAATGTGGCATGGGGGCAGGGTTCAGAGATAAGTGACATAGCCTTTCCCTTAGGCGTTTGTGGTGTCCTAGTCTCCACTCTTGGCATCGGTGATCAAATGTCATGGATTAGCATTTACAGTTAGAAGGGCACCACTGACATGCCTTTCTGTCCAGTGGGTCGTCTTAAGAGCTGTGTCCAGTGGCTGTGACAGAACTGCGTGGCTGTGTCTCTGGGGTCCACTGAAGCCCTTTGCCCAGATTCCCCAAATGCTACTGTTCTGCCACATTTGTCTCTCTCCAAACCACATACACACATTCTTTTTTTTTTTCCTCTCTGACCCGTTTGGGAACAGATTGCAGACAAGAGTCCCTAGAGTCCCTAAATACTTCCTTGTATACTTTTTCTTTTCTTTTTATTTATTTATCTATGGCTGCTATTGGTCTGCGCTCCTGCACACAGGCTTTCTCCAGTTGCGACAAGTGAGTGCTGCGCTCTAGTTGTGGTGTGTGGGTTTCTCATTGTGTTGGCTTCTGTTGTTGTGGAATGTGGGCTCTAGGGTGCATGGGCTTCAGGAGTTGTGGTTCATGGGCTTAGTTGCCCCAAGGTATGTGGGATCTTCCCAGACTAGGGATTTAACCCATGTCCCCTGTGTGGGCAGGTGGATTCTTAATACCTGGACCACCAGGGAAGTCCCTTCCCTGTGTATTTCTTAAAAACAAGGACATATTATGTGTAGTTACCGTATACCCACCAAGTCAGGAAATGAACACTGTCACCATACCCTCCCCAGTCGCCCTTCACATTTTGTCACTTGTCCAGTCATTTCCTTTATAGGCCCAGGAGCCAGTCTAAGCTTACACATTACATCACCTGTCATGGCTCTTCAGTCACCTTCAATCTGAAACAGTTCCTTGTCTTTGTGTTCCATGACCTTGACATTTTTGAAGAGAACAGGCCAGTTACTTTGGTAGAATGTCCCTCAGTTTGGTTTTGCCTGTGTTCCCTCATGGTGAAATTCACGTTGAACATTTTTGGCAGGACTGCAGAAGTGGGTTCTCGTAAGTATGTCAGTGGAAGGGCACTCAATTTTGATTTGTCCCATCTCCAAAGATGTTAGTTAGGGGTTATCATTGGCTGAGAAGGTGTCTGCCAGGTTTCTTCACTACAAAATTAATTAGCATTTTTGTAATTATTGAATAACTACTTGATGAGAAACATTTTGAGGCTATATAAGGCTGTGAGACTGTCTTTCGTTCAGTTTTTACCCACTAGTTTCAGCATCCTTTCCTGTGGCCCAGGTTAGGTTCTGCTCAGCTGTGGGAGGCGAGGAGCGGTCCCTGAGTAGGCCACAGCGTTGGGAGCAGACCCGTGGCGGGTGTCATGCCGGCAGTGGCTCTCCTGGCTCCCGTTGGTAATGCCTTGCAGGGAGTGCTGCCTTCTCCTGACCTTTGCTCTCCCCGTCCCTGCTTCTGTGTATTTGAACCTTTCTGATCTGGGATTACTGTTTCCTTATCGGAATCATAACTGACAAAGGCCCCTCGGTCGTTTGGAGTCCTGATGGCCCCAGGGAGTTTCTGGTCACTTGCTTGGTCTTCAAGTCATGATCTGGAGACCCGGGGCTTCATTTGATGGGGACAGTGTTGGGTTTTATCCCGTGAGTGACCAGAAGCCCTGCCCACCTGGCTCCTTGAGAGCTCCAGGGTTGTGAGTGGTCTGGGGGCTGGAGCGGCCGTGCTGGGGGTGGAGGATGGCCGGTGGAAACGGTGGGAAACCAGCGTCACTGAACACTTGCTCTGTGCGGGATACCGGGTCACGCTCTGAAGAAGAGAGGGTGGTGAATAACGACACATGTTCCTCGCTTCAGGGAATTCCTACTGTATCTCGAAAGGGCAGAGGTGGGCCCTTGGAAGGCAGGGAGCAGGCCGTGACCACGGCCCTGTGGCTCCCATTTGGTCTTCCTCTGCAGGTGGGGCGAGGTGCCAGCCTGAGCCGTGCTTGAAGGTGTGCCGACGTTTGTTTCACCTTTTCACATCACAGAAGGTGGTGTTGTGTTATTCTTAGGTAGGTTTTAATGGCTCGGTTTTCACAGTAAACTCCGTCTTGGCCTTGCACCACCGTTTGTTGAACAAAGAGAAGTTGCTTGGCTACAGAAGGGCGAGAACTTGACAGAAAGATGAACTGCTGTGTGTCTCAGTAAGTGTCTAACTCACTGAGGATGGTTCTTCAGTGTCGAGCAGAGGTGATTGAGATTTGAACAATGTGCAGTCACTCTCCTTTAATAGAGGCTTCATTCTAGTGTTATTAGTGTTATCTCCTTTTAAAATGGCAGTGCAAATACAACTTTAAAGGAGTATTTTTGATTAATTAAATCTCTTTTTATGTCTGTCTGATAGTTTCTGATCATCAGGTGTTTCCTTTTCCCTGAAAAATGGCAGGGACTGGAAACCCACGTAAAGATCTCTGCTTGGCGTGCTTCCCAGCCTCAGATCTGATCCCGCCCAGGGGGACCTTGGTGGAGAACTGAGTCCTCCCTTGAGGCCAAGGGGAGGACGGCCTTACAGATCCAAGTGGGTCAGGGCGGGGCGGAGGAGCACAGAAGTATGACTTCAGAGCTGCTGCCGCCATGAGGCCCCCTTGTCACCCAGTGAATAGTCCAGGGGGAGGTTAGATGGATCTGCAATTTAAACAATGGCGGACATACCAGGGGATGCCGGTTCATCCCAGAACCAAGGTCTGTTTCTCTTATATTCTGAGCGTACGTTGTATGGTTTTCAGACGCTGTCGGCAAAGTCTGTGGGTAGCTCTGGATCCATCTCCCACCCCACTGATCAGGAAAGCAGGCCGTCTGCCAGTCCTGGAACCTGTGTGTGTGCAGTTTTGAAAGCTAAGAATGAAAGCTGTCCAAATGCTATTTATGTTTAAAGTGTGTGTTGGAGGGGGTAGGACTGTGGTTACCTGGCTGCTCTCACACGGAAACTCTCCTGCCCAGAGCGACTTCTCAGTTTCCCTCAGGCAAAGCTGTAAAGACCTGTGATTGTACGTACCCATGTCATCTCCTTTTCCATCCTGAGTGAACACTGATATCTCAGAGGCCACACAGAAGTGAGTTGCTTGCAAAGAAAGCCTCTTTGTCAGTCCAGTTCCTCCCTCCCCTCTGCAAAACAAACAAACAAACAAAACCTGAAGATGTTTTTACATAGTGACTTTGTAACAGATATATAAATCCCCTGGTCTTTAACTGGAGAGAAATACTACCTTGATAAGGAGACTAGTAAAGAATCTTGGTTTAAGACTATGTACACTGATGACTTGCCTGGAATTTTTAGAGACTCTTATTTTCTTTCCAGCTCTGCGAGAGAGAGTCAAGTCCTAGATCTAAGTGAAAGGGCACTATAACAGTTAACTTCAGCCCTTTTCCACGAAGTACAGGCATTTAACATGGCCTTGGAAATAACCACTAGCCCTCTCCTTTAAAATTGATTCCTTCTGCATGAGTGGAAACATTGTTGGTTTCTCCCTTTATTCTCCCTTTATATAAAGGGAGTGCTTAAAATACACATGCACTGTGAACATACACAAGCAACAAAGTTGCCTGGCTGGTACAATTTTGTCCCTATTTACAAAGCTAATATAAACAATGTAGCAGTGCTCACACATGACTCTTCACAAAGTATACCTAATTACATAACTATGGGAAATACAGGAAAACCTATGTGCTTTGGTTCAGGCTAAACCCTGCTGCTTACTACTAAGGTGACCTTGGACAGTTACCTAAAGCTTAGCCTCAGTTTCATCATTCAAATGAATCACAAAGTCATGAGGATTTTCAAAGCTAGTTATTATCTGAGGTCTTTTTCCTCTCTAACATTAAGCAAGAAAATTAGAAAACAAAATTGTTTGGTTCTTCTTTAAATAAAAGAGTACAAACTGCTTATTCTTTTTTTAAAAATTTATTTATTTGGCTGCTCCAGGTCTTAGTTGCGGCACGTGGGATCTCTTTTTGGTTGTGGTATGTGGGATCTACTTCCCTGACGAGGGGCTGAACCTCGGCGCCCTGCATTAGGAACATGGAGTCTTAGCCACTGGATCCCCAGAGAAGTCCCCAGACTGCTTCTTCTTACTTAGGCTTTGATATTTTCTCAGTAACCATTTTATTTTGGTTTTATTTCTGTTCTCAGCGTCCCCTCAAATATTGTCAAAGGGTCTAAAAGATGGAACTGGGCTCTTCAATTCAGGGCTCTGTTCAGAGTCACTTATAAAGATTTATAATTTATATTTCTACCCATAAATTAAGAAGGTTGTATTAATTTATAGGAGTTTATTCTAACAAATGTTTATTGCGTGGTTGCTTCATGAACAATGCAGAGCCAGCGCAGTGTCAGAGAATTTATAGTTGGTTAGGGCAGCCGGGAGCCAGTCACTGGAATGCTGGGGAGAGGAGTGTTTGTCTGGGGACAGACAGATTGTTCCCGGGGTGACAGAGGCGGGATGGAGCGTTTACCCACCTGGCCGAAGGGCTGGAGTGGCCTCTGATGAGGTCCTGGAAGATTGGTAGGACTTAGATGCCGGCTCAATCTAGGGACGGTATTTAAATATATTAAGGTTGGGAAGTGACACCCTCCATCCTTCACACAGATCAGCCTTCTAACCTGGGATCTGTGACTAACCAGAGACAAAGCTGATTTCCATGAAAAACAACTACATACCTCTGTTTCCAGGATTAAATGCAGTATGTTTGTTGACACTGAGCTGTGCTGTCGCTGGTGGCTACATTGTTAACAGTTTGATAACATGGGTTTATGAGAAGTCCAAGTCTCTAAAACAGGTCTTACTATCAAGGAGCCTTGATTTAGATTTCCTTTTGTCTTGGACAAAAAAGCCTCCATCAGATCATAGACTTTTATTAGTTTTATAAATCCTTTTTTAAAAGATTTAGTTAAAGACATTTTGTAGTTTAGATGATTCTAGTTAAACTGTCTTTTTTTTTTTTTTTCTTCTTCTTTTTTCTTTAAGGGAGAAACTGAGGTCCGTAGAACTTCTGTGCCCTGCCCTAGGTCACACAGGTTTGTTTTTTTTTTTTTAGCAACTGTTAATGTGTTCCTTCTTACAGTGAGCAGAAGTTCTAGGGGAAGAATCAAAGACTCCAAATTATCAGAAAATAAGAGAATGAGATTTTGATTTTGTTCCGTTGGTACATTCCTTTTCTTATGATACTTTGTCTGTATATAAGACTATAAAATAATCTAAAAATAGTGTGTGGGGTCCTATATTTTTTCCTTTTTCTTTTTAAAAATGAATTCAGGGACTTCCGCAGCCATCCAGTGGTTAAGACCCCACACTCCTGATGCAGCGGTGTGGATTTGATCCCTCGTTGGGGAACTAAGATCCGTAAGCGGGTGGTGTGGCCAAAAAATAAAAATACAGTGAATTCAGATAAATAAAAACAAAAAGAAACTTTAAACTTATGAATCATCGCCAGCTTTTCCTTTGCACATCATCTCTCTCTCTGGTACTTGCACAGCAGTAAAATGATAGAACATGAGGGTGGAATTTGCTAGTACTTTGTGATTTCAGAGCTGTTGCAGTCAAGTGTTCCTTAAGTCTGGCAATAAATCTAAAAATTTAGATAAGAGCCTAGCTATTTAGGAGAAAAAAAATATCGATAGAAACCTAGAGAATGGTGAGTAGAGGCAGCTCCCTTGTTGGTGAGGGTGAGGTGGTCGTGGAACCCTCTGTCCTTGGAGAAGTATGACAATACTGCTGGTCTTTAATGCTCCATATGTGATTTTGCTCTCTGAGCCTTTGTTTTCTGTCTTATCTTACGTGGTCTTTTCTATCCTGACGTTCTGGATGAATATTTACCTCCAACTTAAGCTTGGCCCTGGTGGTTAAGTACTGCCCCTGCCAACCCCCCCCCCCCACCCACCCCCCAGCCGTCTCTACTGGAGGCAGGATTATTTCACCTATCTCATCGGAAAATCAAATGAGGTAATGGAAATGAAAAGTACTACACAGGTATAGTTATTAAAGACAATTCAATCAGCAGGTGAAAGGCTTGTTTTAATACTTTAACCTGGAATCAATATCTTGCACTCAGTAGATACTCCTTAAATGTTTGCTTAATTGAATGTCACTTTAATGAGCAGTTCCTTTTCAAGGAAGGAACCAGGAATCTGATAGCACCCAGCAACTTCACCAGGCACTTGTCTTCAACGCAGAGATACCCAGAGCAGGAGAGTATCACCTTGTAACTTCCCTGCTCCTGCCAAAGAGGCTTTCTTGGTTAAGAAAGAATGAAAAAAGAAAGAGAGAAAGCCTCAGCAATGAGACAACAGACCACCATGGTCTGAGCTAAGTGCACCACCTAACGTCCTGAACCTAGATTCTCTTTGGAGGAGAGGGTGAGCGTGGTTTTGGCTATAAGAGGGATGATTGCGTTACATCAGGTGCAAGCCCAATTTTACTATTGACTTCATTAATTGTGGTTAAAAAGAGGAGCACATTGGCACTCCCCGGTGGTCCAGTGGTTAGCCCTCTGCACGTGCATTGCAGAGGGCACAGGTTCGATTCCTGGTCGGGAACTAACATCCTGCGCACCACATGGTGCACACACACACACACACACACACACACACACACACACACACACAGAATGTGTATGTATGGGTGCCAAGCCGACAGGTGGACTGTAGTGGACTCATGTGTCAGCTTGGTTAAGTTGGATCTCTGCGTGTGCAGCTTCGGCCACAAGAGGCAATCTGCACAAGCTCTGGGAGGAAGAGGCGAAGCAGCAGGACCTCTTCTCACATTCACAGTCAACGCAGGGCCTGGAGCACCTGGTCCTGACCTGTTGGCTGCCCTGGTCGGGCGGGGCAGCAGTTCCTCCGACACCCAAGCATCTTTGGTTGGTCCTCCCATCTGCACTCGTGATAACCAGCTTTTCTGTGTCTTCATCCATGCTGTTGACCAAACAGTAACATGACTTTGTAACAGGCCAGCATCAGGGGCACAGCTCTCTGTACGGTCTCAGGCTGCAGACTGCAGATATCCTGGCGTGACAGTAGAGGAAACAAACGTTTCCTGAGTGCTTACTATGTGTCAGGCATTTTCCATACATTATTTTAATCCTCACAACTGTCCTGTAAGCTTGCAACCGTTATTGCTCCAGTTTTACAAATGAGTAAACTGGAGCAAGAGTGTTAAACAACAGGTAGTTTTGAGGTGGTAGAACTGGTACCTAAGGCCAGACAGCCTGTTGCTAGAACCCGCGTTCTCAGATTCCAGAGTGGTGTGTACCCCCCAGAGCCCATTCCTTCACATGGGATACTTTCGGCCGCATTCTCTGGGTGTGGTGGTTTGGCCAGCTTATTACCATGTACCGCTGCTGCCCCCTTTCATGTGAAGATGGTCTTTCGTCAAAGCCTTGTGTGATGTCTGTATGTGCCCGGCATGACCCTCAGCATTCTGTGTGTGTTTACTCGTGTAATCCTCAGAACAACCCAGTCAGTAGGTGGTATTATGTCCTTTAAGATGAAGACATGGAGGCACCATAAGCTTAAGTCATTTGCTTGAGACGCCACAGGTTGCACGTAGAGAGTTCTGAACCCAAGCAGTTTGGCGCTGGAGTCTGAGGGCTGAAATGGAACACAGATACTGTTGTCGCTTGTCGGAAGTGACTTCACTGAGAGGCTGTGGAGGGTTCCTCTATCTGTGTGTGGAGAGGGTTTGTCCTCAACATGGAATCATGCAGGTTTAGCTCTGCAGTTAATTTGTCTACTGACTAACTCATTTGGAGTTAAATTCCAAGGCAGCTGTAAACAATAAACATTTTGTTTCTAGTTATCTTCATAGCACTGCCCAGAGAGGAGAATTAAGAACCAAAACCTATGGGAGTTTTCAATATTTTTGCTAAGTTTTTATTTGCAATTTACGGGAAAATGACTTGCTGGGAAACAATTTTGTTTCCTAAAAAAAAAAAAAAACCCCACCATCTTGCAACACCTTTAATAAATCATCCTTCAGTGTAAGTTAGGTATGTTTTCATAGCAACCAAATTGTGAGAACATTTGGCAGCGAAGAGGCAGTAATGCTATTATGATCGTGTAACCATGCCAGCAGCTGCCACGCCAGACGTGGCTACGCAGTGAGGCCTGCAAAGTGTGGTGGCAGAGGCTGTGGAGCTGGAGCAGAGCGACCGAGCTGGTCTCTCTTCGTCCAGCTTGGCTATAATTGCCTTTCTCACACTGCACACACAGCTCCACCCTGCTCAGGCTCTCTGTTCCTCCGTAAAACCACAGCTTTGTAAAAGTCATGAAGCAACACAGCCACAGAAGGCTGCATAAAATACACCTGCGACCTGATTAAAGTGTCCACCCTGTGTTTCTGGACCAAGTTAAAAAAGAGATCTCTGCCACTGCTCATGTGCTCCCAACCTGTCTCGTCCTGCCAGAGATAACTGTGGTGTTGCGCTCTCCTGGGGCCACTTCTCTTGTTTGTGGTTTTCTTATCAAGTGTGTGTGTGTGTGTGTGTGTGTGTGTGTGCGCGCGCGCGCGCGCACTGAGTTGCTTCAGTTGTGTCCAGCTCTTTGTGACCCTATGAACTATAGCCCACCAGCCTCCTCTGTCCATGGGATTTCCCAGGCAAGAATACCAGAATTCCAGAATTTTCCATTTCCTCCTCCAAAGGCTCTTCCAAACCCAGGGATCGAACCCAGGTCTCTTACGTGTCCTGCATTAGCAGGTGGATTCTTTACCACTAAGGCCATCTGGGAAGCCCTTTCTTACCAAGAGTGCTTCCTTAAACACCTGGATTAGGTTGTTTGCTTTTGCCAGATTTTTGGTTCTCTTTTGCTTCCCCCCACCACAGTTTTTATTTTGAAAAATTTCAGACCCACAGAGAAGTTGAAAGAATAATGTAGTGAACAGTAGTTTGCCTTTCTCCTGGATTCACCAACTTAACATTTTACCAAATTTGTTTTCTTTTGCTCTATACATGTATCTATGTGTACATTTATGCAAACACATATATCTATTTGTCCTTTATATATGTGTATCTATACGTGCTCTTTATATGTATTTATGTGTGTATGTGTGTATCTCCTCTTTATTCTTTCCTGAGCCACTGAACCACTTGAGAATAAGTTGCAATCAGTATGACCGTGCCCCCTTAAATTCCTTAGCACGTGTCTCCTAAGGAGGAGGACATTCTCCCGCATACAAAGACTTATCACATCAAGAAGTGTCACCATTAACACCGTGCTCCAGGCAGATGTGTCGTTCACAGTCAGTTGTCCCCAGTTCTCCTGTGGTAGCTTTCAGAGCTTTTCTTACTTGCATCCAGGGTCCAGTCAGGGATTGGACTGTTCATTGTGTTAGTTCCACATCTGTGTGGCCTCCTTTGACCCAGAACTATTTCCTAGCCTTTTTTGTCTCTAGTGATATTGGCATTTTTGAAGATTTTGGATGCTTGTTCTTAAAAAGAAACTTCCATCTTGACGTATAATTTGCATAAATAAAAATGCATGACTTGTAAGCGGACATTTGAGGAATTATCATAAAGTGGACCTGTCTCCACAGCCAGCACCCAGAAGAGATGGAATGCTCCCAGCCCCCCTGAACCTCCCTTTATGTGCCCCTCAGTACTGCTGTCTCTTCCTCCTGCAGGGACCTCATCCTGACTTCTGGCCCCATCAGCTGGTTTTGCCTGTATTTGCATTTTATACAGATGGAATCCGCAGGATGTCCTCTTCTGGGGCTGCTCCGTCACTCCACATTATGCTTCTGGGGTTCATCCCTGTTGGACCGTCCAGACGTTCATCATTGCTGTTTTCCCATCCTCACTACCATGATGTGTCTCCGGGTCTGTACTGCCGCCTCTGTCTCTCCTGTTGATGGACGTGTGGCTGGTCCATCCTGACTCCTGCTGAACTCCTGCAAACATGTCTGTGCCGTGTCCTGGAGACACTTGCATGCACTTCTTTTGCATAAATAGTCATCCAGGAGTGGGAGTCTTGGGTCATAGAATATGAGTATCTTCAACTTTAATAGACAGATGACACCCAACTGTGAATTTACTGATTTTTTTTCTCCCACCAGTAGCTCCTATTGCCCCATGTCTTCATGGGCACTGTCAGTCTGTCTGACTTTAGCCACTCTGGTTGGTGTGTGGAGTTTCTGTTGGTAGCTTTAATTGGTGATTCCCTGATTTGGTTCGCGTTTCCCTGGTCGAGTGCCTTTTCTTACGTCAGCCAGCCATCTGGTTTTGTTCTTTTGTCAAGTGTGTACTTGAGTAGCTTGCCCATTTTCCATGGAGTGGTCTGGTTTTGTTTGGTTTGGTTTTCTTATTGATTTTTAGAAGCTCTTTATATTCAGGCTACTGGTCCTTTGTCAGTGATATGTGAGACAAATGCCTTCTCCCACTATGGTCTTGCCTTTTTACTATGAAATAGCCATTTTTAGAGATCACAGTGATCAAATTCTGGCAGTTTCATGTGATTTAATCTAGTATGAATTTTTTTTTTAAATTAATTTATTTATTTTTTTTATTTTTCAGTGGGTTTTGTCATACATTGATATGAATTAGCCATAGAGTTACACGTATTCCCCATCCCGGTCCCCCATCCTGAATTTTTTTAAAATATTTATTTATTTGGCTGTGTTGGGTCTTAGTTGTGGCACACAAGATCTTTGTTGTAGTACTTGGGCTCGGTAATTGAGGTGCGCAGGCTCAGTTGCCCCGTGGGATTTGGGATCATATTTCCACTACCAAGAATTGAACCTATGTCTCCTGCATTGCAAGGTGGATGCTTTTTTTTAAAATTTATTTATTTTTAATTGAAGGATAATTGCTTTATAGAATTCAAGGAGGATTCTTAACCACTGGACCACCAGAGAAGTCCCAGCTCATGGTGTTAGTTTGCATTTCCTAAGCGGCTAATAATATTCAGTAGCTTTCCACGTGCATATTTACCAGCCTAGAACTTTGAGGGTGGCTCTAAAGGAAGCAAGCGATATCCACTCAGAGCTTAGCACCGTTCTTAGAAAGGCCATCCTTTCCCCATGCTCTGCAGTGTTGCTTTTGTCATAAATTGTGTCCATATGTGTGAGTCTGTTTCTGAACACTGCCCTTTCATCTATTAATACTTGTCTGCCCCTGTGTTGATACTCTGCTCAACTGATGTAGCTGCGTAAGACCTGTTGGATTCCCGTAAAACAAGCCTTCCCCCTTGTTTTCCTTCAGGTCATGTTGTAGAAATGGAATGATCTTTTGTGACTGTCTTCTTTCATTTAGCGTAAGAGTCAAGGTTCATCCGTGGTGTAGCATGGATCAAACCTCCGTTCCTTTTTGTGGCCGAATATTTTATTGTGTGTCTAGACTGTCAGTTGATGGACTTTTGGGGTGTTTGCATTTGGGGCTGTTACGAATAATGCTGCTAGGATATTAGTACACAAGTGTTTGTGGACGTGTGTGTCATTCTCTTGGGCTGATAACCTAGGTGTAGAATCACTGGGAGCTCAAATATTTAGCATTTTGAAGAACTGCCAGTGTGTTTTCCACAGCAGCTGCCCCATTTTACTTTCCCACCAGCAGTGCATAAAGACTGCAGTTTCTCTTTATCCCTTGCCAGCACTTGTTATTGCCTGTCTTTTAAATTATAGTCATCCTAATGGGTGTGACGTGATAGCTCGTTGTGGTTCTGATTTGCGTTTTCCTGATGGCTAATGATGTTGAGCATCTTTTCACGTGCTTTACTGGTCACTTGTATATCTTCTTTGGAGAAATGTCTATTCAGACCCTTTCGCCTTTACAGAAAAGAGATTATTTGTTGTTTCACTGTTGACTATGAGAGTCCTTTGCACACGTCACCTCCGGGCATCCACAGCCCATCATACTAGTCTTCTCTCCTGTCGTCTCTTACTCCACTTTCGAATAGGCTTCAGGTTGTCAGTTGGCGAATTAGCATGTCAGCCTGTCTATTCTCTCTTTGATTTCTATATTTGTTCATCAGGTACTTAAGTGCCTCATCTGTGCCTTTGCTCTTTCTCTGCCCTCGAGTGCTGTCCTGAGAGAGTCGGCCCCCTGCCGTTTGGCTGGCTGGTAGTACTGTCACCTTCATGATTCCAGGTACCCACCCTTGGGAGCATGTCCGCCAGCCTGAGCCCGACATGACATCCTCACAGTCACAACCAAACCTTGAGAGTCCCGTGCCTGCTCCCACTCTCTTCCTGAGAAGCCTGCAGATGGTTACGTCTAGTTGGTTCTTCTTCCTTTTACAGAAGACGTTTGCCTCCTGGTAATTCCCCAGGCCCTTCACTTGAGTTATGGGTTCTGTCTTCTCTCCCTTTTCAGCAGCATTGCTCCTTGAGCTGCCTTCCTTTCCCTGCACCTTTAACCTCCCCACTCTCCAGGACCACCCTGTCAGCCAGAGCTTTCTTGAGCGCCTACGCCCTGCACAGATTCCCCCCCCCCCCCCAGAACACCAGATCACCTCAGTTCTCTGCCACACGTCATGACCACACTTCTCTGACGGATTGACATGTGCTTTCCCCACTCAGCCCACCAAGTCTAACCACTCAGGTGCATCCCTGCTTGGCATGGCGCTGCCAGTCTCCATGCTGCCTAGCCCAGGATGGCTTTTCAACAGCATTTGACAGAGTGGCCCATTCCTTTTTCTGAGTTGGCTTCCTCAGAATCCTGTTTGTCTGACTGTCTTCTTGGACTTCTTTGCTGGACTCCCTCCCCTACCCCTTCATGACTCAGAGGTCCTCAGGCTCCCTTCCTGGCCCCTCCTTTCTTGTCATCCTCTCCATGGGTGTAGCAGGCACATCCCATCTCTGGTCTGGATCTCCCCTCTTATTGGGACGGTGTGATTGCTTTCTTGATGTCCTTGCTGGGGGATTTCACAAGCGTCTTATAATTAAAGGGTCTGGAACTGAGCCTCTGGTCTTACCCCTCAAACTTGTGCCTGCCCTGGTCTTCCTCAGCCAGTGAATAGGACGGAACACGGGGAGTCGGCCTTGTTCCCCTTCCTCACCCCCACGTCCAGCCTGTTGGTTCTGCCTGGAAGTCATTTCATGAATCTGCCTGCTTCCACCCAGCGGTAACCCCAGGCCGGGCCTCTCTGACCCTCCGCTTGAGTCACAGCAGCAGCGTCAGGGTGAGCCGCTGCTGGCTCTCGATGCCCTCCAGCCGCTCACCTGTCCCAGCCAGTCAGGGTCTGGGTAGGGTCTTGGATCAGAAATCAGATCAAACATTGGTGACATTTCATTTGAATAAAGTTTGTAGTCCAGTTAGCAATATTATACCAGTGTTGATTTCCTTTTCTTGATTACTGGTCTATATTTTTTTAATTAATTTATTTTAATTGGAGGATAATTACTTTACAATATTGTGATGGTTTTTGCCATACATCAACATGAATTGGCCATAGGTATATGTGTCCCCCAATCCTGGACCCCCCTCCCACCTCCCTCCCCTTGTTCTATGTTTGACGTTGCACAATAAGACAGTA
Organism: Muntiacus reevesi; assembly: GCF_963930625.1. Taxonomy (NCBI): domain Eukaryota; kingdom Metazoa; phylum Chordata; class Mammalia; order Artiodactyla; family Cervidae; genus Muntiacus; species Muntiacus reevesi. The sequence goes on along the minus strand of NC_089250.1, from coordinate 182,620,760 downwards.
ACACCAGGACAAGAGGGGTGAGGAATAGAAGGGAACTCCTAGTTCTTTTTGTAACTTTTCTGGATTGTCTAAAATTACTTCAAACAAAAAGTTTTTTAAAAATTAAAATGAAAATAAAAACAGGGAAAATTGGGCTCTGTGCACCCACACCTAAAGCTCCGCCGAGGTCTCCCCTGCGCTGACTCAGGCTGCGCCCGCTGGGTCCAGCCCTGCCCGCTGCTCCAGCCTCACCCAGGCCACACTCCTGCCTTACCCTGCTCAAGGGAGGAGCAGCTGATTGTTTATTCTTCACTCCCAGTTCCAGGGGGTCAGGGACAATGGTCTGTCCTGCACACAGTTTTGTCACTAGCCTGGCATATAGTGGGTGCTCAGGTAGAGTCAGCAGACAAGTGACTCCTTGTTCCTGTTCAGAGGAAGCACAGCACTTTCAGTGCTTCATTCTGCCCTCACTTGGTTTTTATGCCATGTAAACGAGCCCCTGATGCAGGGGTGCGGTCCGCTCCTGATGCGTGTGGATGCCGCGTGTGCTAGGCCTTCAAGCCGGTGCTGTCAGTGCTCAGATGAGTAAGGGAGAGGCCATGTATGGTATTAAGGGCATTTGTAGTGGGCCTTGCCTCATGCTTGACAGATCTCAGGAGCTCATTACTTGCTGAAGGAGTGAGGAAGATAAGTTCAGAATCTTTTCCTTTTAAAATTGCTGCAGATACACACATAACATGCACACACACATACATTATATGTACAATTATGTAATAGATGCATATGCAGCATTGTGGAATTTTTCAGTTTTTTTAATATCCTTTCAGCTGGTTCTCTCTTGGCAGGGGGAGGTGTGGGAAGAGAACTGCAGGACTTCTGGCGACTTGTGGGCAGGGGCCCTACCGTGGCCTGGCACCCACTTTCCTGGGCACCCCCTGCTGTGTCCCAAGGCGGCTTGACACAAAGCCACATGGTGGGAGATGGGTAGAGATATGGCTGATGATCTCAGTGGTGAAGGTTGCATATTGTCCATGAATTTAATTTCATTCAGGAAGGTAAAGAGGACACTGCAAAGGAAGTATGTAGTAAAAATGGGATAACACAGGGCCTTTGAGGTGGATTGGATTGAGAACCATCTGTTCTCTTGAAGGTGTCAGTATAGGTCCTCAAGGAACTTGAAGTATTTCAGAGGATCCAGCGGGAATGCTGTGCTTCATGATGATTCCAGACGAAGCTCAGCTTTATGCTGGAACCAAGACCTGCCCTTGGCATGGGGGTCCCTTCTGCAGTGCCTCGCAGAACCTGTGCCCGACTGTTGGTGACCCCAGAGTTTCTGGGCTGTGACGGGGGACCAGATACTGTCACCGAATTCGCGTCAGGAAGGCACAGCATGCAGGTCAGCCAGCTGCAGGGTGAGTGCCTGATCACTGTGGGCAGCTGCCGCGTGAGAGAGGAGGCAGGGGCGGGGTCCCTGGAGCCCCCTCCTCCCTCCCGTCCTGGGCGATGTCACAGCCCCCTGGGACCCTTCATCTCTTGGATGCCGTGGGTGCAGACAGCAGGAGACAGGACAGAGGGGACCCAGGAAGAAAAGAAAGGGGAGGTTGGCTGAGGTGACCAGAGTCGGTTTACCTGCTTCACAAGTTGCTTGGGGTTGCAAGGGCCGGTCAGCAACACGGCTCATGAGACGCCTCCTCTGGCCTGGCCTTGGCCGCTTGCAACAAACCCATTAGCAGCGTGGCCGCGTGCCTAATTCAACATTCAGGCCGGTGCAGTCAGAGAAGCCACCCCCCACTGGATGGTCATTTGTTCAAGGGCGTGTTTTACTACATGTGTTGCTTTTAATGAGTGTGAAAGATCACCGAGCTCAGTGTTCATTTTACAAACTGCTTTTAGGAATCATGAAGTAAATTTCCAAGCACTCCTGTTTCCTTATTCTTAAAGATTGTCTACCATTTTGTTTGCTTTCAATTTGTTTCTATATAGTGTCTGTTTCTACCCTGCTTTTCCAGTTTGCCATTGCTGCTCTCAGTGTGAAGGGTAATTTGCCCGTTGTCTTTGCTACTAAATGTTATCTATAAAAAAGTTCATACTGGTTTCACATTTAGTTTTCCTCTTCTCTCCAGTCTTTTTTTTTTTTTAATACCTCTTCTCTAGTTAATAAAGATAAGGAGTTTTTCTGTTGCCTGTTCATTCTGGTTCTCTAACAAGGAAGGATCTAGATCTTCACTGTTCAGTGTGGTGGCAGTGAGTCACATGTAGCTATCTATAATTTATAACGAGAGAACATTAGAAATTGAGTTTTTCACTCGTGCAGCCACATTTTGAGTGCTTGGTGGCTTGTGACCGCTGAACCGATGGCTGTAGGACATTTCCTTCATCAGAGACAGTTCCCTTGGACTGCCGGGCTACCTGCTTTACATACCCCAGTAGTGCTCTTCCTGTATTACCTCATCAACCCCCTGAAAGCCTCTTCAGTTTTCCAGAACCTTCTCCTGTTCCTCCCAGCCCAGCTGTGCGGGGCTGAAGAGTAGAAGGCACATAACCTAACTCTGTAGCAGTCCCAAGGGGTCTCTGAACCAGGGGAATGGAGTTGTCGCCTCTCAGCCTCTGTAACTCACCGTCTGAGAAGCTCTGTGTTCCTCTCATTTCTCTCGTTTGTTTTTTTCTATTTCAGTATGGTTTTGTGGTGCCTGGCCTGCCATCTTAGCTGAGCTGGATTTCTTTGACTTTTGGGGGGCAACTTTTCTTCCATCCTTGAGCTCCTCTCCTGATTTTTTTTCTTTTAACTAGTTCCATTTCTTTTCACAAGTTCCATTTCTTTCTTAAATGTGTATTTATGACACATTCTTTGAATCAGTGTCATTTTTGCATTCAGTATGTCTTTATTGATTTATCATATTTCTCTCTTATTTTAAACAGAACACAGGATTTATCATTGGTGTTAATTAATGTAATACTTGGAGGTTTTCTTTATTGAATAATGATATATTTATCCAGTGGGACATTTCATAGTTTTGAAAATAAATGAATGTGGATCACATGTATCAGTATGGATGACTCTCAAACATATTGCTGCACCCAAAAAAAAAAAAAAAAAAAACTTTTAGAATGCGTGTAAAATAATATCATTTAGGTGAAGGCAAAAAAATATATTAGTGCTGAGTATTGTTAGCATGATGTATGTACTTAGTGAAAACCTAAAGAAATACGTGGGGAGAAGCCCCTGACTGTGAGTTCAGGACGGGTCTCTGCTCTGCTGTGGAGGGGTTGGGTGGGGAAGGCCTGCAGGGAACCTGGATGCTGCAGACGACCCTTGCTCCTTGAACTGGAGGGACTCCAAGTCTTCAGTCTACTTTTCCTTACATGTTTCTATGTCTGAGAAATTTTCTCATAAACTCAAAACCTCATGCTTATTTAAAACATAAGTAAATAAGAAAAAAATCTAATATGGAGAGTGTTTTCCATAGTTCTGTTGCCCTGTGAATATTTTGGTACATTTCTGTGGGTTTTTCATTCCTTAAATTTTTTCAGCTTTATTGAGGTGTAATTGACAAATAAAATTGTAAGATATTTAAAGTATAAATTGTGGTTTGATATATGAACATGTTGTGAAAGGATTTCCCCATCTAGTTAATTAACACGTTCATCATCTCATGTATTTATCTTTTATGTTTGTGTGTGAGAGAACATTTAAGTTCTAGTCACTTAGTAGATTTCAATTATGTAATATGGTATTGTCAACTGTTGTCACCACAGTTTACATTAGCTCCTTAAGCTGTAATTCAGTGTTTTTAACGTAGTGGTTTAGCTGTTAGTCGTGTTCGACTCATTGTGACCCCACAGACTATAGCCCACCAGGCTCTCTCTGTTCATGGGATTTCCCAGGTGGGAAACTGGAGTGGGTTGCCATTTCCTTCTCTGGAGGATCTTCCCAACCCAGAGATTCAACCCATGTCTCCTGCATTGGCAGGTGGATTCCTGACCACCGAGTCACCTGGAAAGCCCATCTTCTGGTGTTATTGGGAATAACACATTTTTCTTTCCTGTGACGCCAGCTGCTCTTCATGCCTCCTCTTGTCCAGGTACTCAGCTGTGGGGTTTTGGGCCAGCACCTCTGCAGCATAGGGACCTGCTTGCTAGAGTGTCTGCCCCCGCTCCTGGGGAAGTCTGAGTCCCTGGCCTTCTGCCTGGGTCTGCCTCTCCTTTAGTAAAGCTCCACTCTCTGCCCTTAGATTAGGGGACTTGTCAAGATTCATCCACCCTTCTTGGGCATGAGAAGCTGTTTCCTGCAGCTCCAGGCCACATGTTTATGTAAGTCGCATCTCTGTGTGTCCACATGCCCCCTGCATTGCCCCTTGACCTCTTCTCACAGGTGGGCACTCACTACTCCCTGCCTTGGTTTCACTTTCAGTTTGCCTCTGGGAGAGTCTACAGCATAGCTGTGATTTTCCCGAGGCAGGAATTACAGTGGGAGGCTAGCATGGGAGAAGGAACCCCCAGCCGGTGTCCCCCCACCCCACGGAGGTGCACTGTTGCCCGGCAACACTTTTCAGGTTGTCAAGAACAGACCACACAAACACAGCTGAGAAAGATCTAAGAAAGGAAGACCACCTCTAGTGCTGAAGTGAAATTAGAGAAGCCGGCGATGTCCAAGACGATATTGCTTCCTGATCAGGAAATAGAGATTGGGGTTTCCCAGTTCTGGGCTTGCGCAAGTCTGCCTCTGGCAAGAAAATGCCATCTGGGAAACTGTTTCTGGCGGCAATCCAGCTGGTATGCAAAACACTCATCGAGAGAGAGAAAACTTTGATGTGACCTGAAAACTGGTTGACTTGGAAAGTGAGGACACTCGCAGCAGGCGTGTGACTGTGCTGGAAGTGTGATCTGGGAGCCTGCCAAAGCCTACATAAACATTCCCACGAAGGAACAGGTGGTGACGGCCCCACGCCGTCGCTCCTAGGAAAGGCTAGTCAGGAGTGGGAAGAAGTGTGGGGTTTTGTTTTTGCATAAGGTGAAGTCTCCAGGTGAGGCAGGGTGAAGCTGTCAGCGTTGCCTTCCATCCCAGCTGTAGGTGCTCCTGGGAAGTGTCTCGTGGTGGCTCCCCAGCCTCTGCAGATGAAGGTCCTGGTGGGTGAGAGGGGAGCGCAGTGCTGGGGGTCTGGCAGCACCCCGCCGTCTGCCACGGTGTGGTAAGGCTGTGGCCCCGCTCGCTGCTCAGGCAGGCTTGCTTGCAGCGCAGTGAGCAGTTGTCTGGGGGGCGTTGCTTCGGTGATCTACGAAGACAACCTGGGTGTCAGCCCAGCTCTTCTGGACTGGCCTGTAGCAGTGAGTGTTGCACATTTGCTGATTCTTGGAGATATCTTGTGAAGGTCAAACTTCTGTTGTGTTTTGTTTAATCTCTCCCAGACTTCTGAACTTTTGCCATGTTGAATTTTTAGTTCTTCAAAGCTGTTTAGCTTTATTTCTTATTTATATGTTTTTCCGTCCTAGCTCTACTGTGTTATCTACTTCCAAGCCTTTCTTTGTAATATTTTTCTTTCACCTGCTACTGCCCACTCCTTTACCTTGAATTCCCAAGGACAGTGTATTTCTTACTGACTTTTTTTTTTTTCATTTCTCCTTCAAATCTCAGGACTGTTGCATCTTAATGTTTGTGTAGTTTTTGTTGTTTAAAAAAGAAGCAGCCTTATTGAGGTATAATTAACATACTGTATAGTTCACACTTCCAAAGTATACAGTTCAGTGGTTTTTAGAGTGTTCTCAGTTGTGCAACTGTCACCACCATCTGACTTTAGAATATTTTCATCATTTCCCCCAAAAGGAACCCTGGCCCATTAACAGTCGCTCCCCATCCCTCAACCTGCAAACCTCTGGCCACCACGAGGCTACTTTCTGTGGATTTGCCTGTTTCAGACACTTCCCATCAGTGGGATTATGTCAGACGTAGCCTTTTGTGTCTGGCTCCTTTCACTTAGTGTCCTATAGCTTTATTTCCATTTCAATATATTCCCCTCTTAGGGTTTTGCTTTTCACTTATTCCCAGATCTTAAGTTAAATCTCCTATTTATCTATTTTCTAGAACGTATCTTCCATTGTCTGTGTCCTGTGTGCAAATCTGAAACTCTTAACATTAATTTTTAAACTATTAGTTTAACTATTAAGTTAAAATCTTAAAATTAGCTAGTATTTCGCAGGTCTCCAGGGGGAAGAGTACAGTCTGTGTCTCCTGTAACTGCCACAGACGTGACCCGACATGCTCGCCTATGTCTGATGGTCACTCAGGGTCACCATTAGGTGAATAACAGTTCATTAGTTGTCAGTTCGTCTTAGTTCCTGACTCCTTTCCTTCTAGCTGTCTTGTTTTGTAGTCTCTTCTGATTGTTTAATTCTGTCATATGTAGTATTCCATAGTTACCATAGACCTTCACTTTCCTTTTGTTTTCTAAAACTCACTGTAAATATGCCTTTTGTCACTGGTGAACCACCTGCCAGCACAGATTTGACTTCACATGATTCTCTCTTCTTGTCGGTAGTCACTGTCCTCATGCTCACCGCCAGCCTCCCATCCTCCCATTTAACTCTTTGTGAGCATTACTGCATGCCCTTCCTCGGTCTACTCTGAGTTCCTCTGGAGTGTTCCTGGAGCTGCCCTGAGGGGAAGCACTGACTCTTTTAATCCTCACATAAGCCCTGTGAGGTGGGTCATCATTAGGTGACTTGTATTTCCATTTTAGGTCACGGTTTTCATCTGCACTGTTGCAGATGAAACCATTATCCATTTCTTTCAACACTCAGCCCAGGTCCCTGCCCTCAGTAGGTTACTCAATAAATATTTTGTTTGCTGGGTAAGTGAATGTGAGAATGAGCCAATGCATGAAAGAGATGGTTAGTACCTGGCAGACTGTTTCCATAAACAGCCAAATGCTGTCTTTCAAAGAACTCATTTTGTATCTTTTGAAGACCTGTGGTATTAAACCCTAATTCAGGAGCTTCTTAGAGGTGGAGGGAGTGGGTCTTTGAAGGTGGTTACACTGGCCTCTCCCTGTGTTGGTTTCCAGCATTGAACAGGGTAGCACGTCCTCTTGCCAAGTAGGAAAGTTCAGAAGACAGCTCACGGGAACGTGGGCACCAGGTGACTGCCCGGTCACTCACCTTTGGCCGTGATATGTACCCACTCCTGCGAGAAAACGGAGGCTGGCATTGGGGGTGCCAGCCGCAGGAGCAGGTGTGGGGCAAGTGTGTGCACGTGTGTGTTCTTGTAAGAGTTTGTGGGTTGGGCTAAAGGTGTAGTCAAGATCAAGCCACGCAGGCACAGTGCCCATCACTTCACTTTTTTAGAAGAGCGTAAGTTTCACCCGCAGCCATTTGCTATCTTGAGAACTTGTGATTTACTGTCAAATGTTGGGACAATCAGGATGAATCACCTCCTTGCAATTAATTAATTGTTTCATGTAGGAGTAGAGAGGGCTTAGGCCCATCCACAATGTTGTGATGTTAATAAGATGGAAAATACTTTTTTTTCCCCACCAAAACTTTTGGTCTTCTTAAGCAGAAGCAATAGATAGTTATGAAATATCTATAATTTTGTAGGCCCTGGTTATTTGGTAGATTAAGGTTGAACACTTTGAGTCTTTATTTTCTGTGTTGACTGACTGCATTTTAGTGTAAATAATCCTCATGCTACTTGGTCATCACAGACCTAGTTAGGAGGAAAAATTTGTTACAAAATGAAGTGAGTTTTTAGACTGTTTGGTTCTGAATTAGCCCAAACCGATGGCCTCCCCTTACATTTATTGTTTTGAGCTCCCAGGTGTCTGCTGTTTCACGCCTCTAACTCCCAAGGTCATGCCTCCAGGCATTCTTTCCTTCCTGATTAGTCTCCTCTTTTCTTTCGGGGTTTCGGGTTGACACTCTTGTCCTTGGTTCTTGGGTTGGGATATCGCCCTCCAGAGCAAAAATCCTGCAGAAAAAGACTGAAATAAAGAGGCCAGAATTGTCTTTCTTTTCCAAAATGAACTTTGGCACTCACTCAAATTACACTCAGCTCACAAAAACTAGACACGAGTTGTGTGCAAGGCTTAGATTTTCTCCTCAAAGAATTGATGCTGTAGTTAAGATTGTGGACCACGTCAGCCTCTTGAGCACATGTAGCCACAGGTGGCACTTCTGCCCGTTGGAAGTTCCGGGTACCTTCTTTAGCTGCTATGAAATTAAACCAGTGGAAGGCATCTACGCTGGCGAGGTTCAAAGTCAATTACCAGGAAAGAATATAAGAAATCTTATTAATTGTTCTCCTGTTTACACTGTACATAAGAAAATAAATAATTCAGCTGCCTTATTTTGCCCTTCCGCTCAAAGAGAGCCTTCCTAACGAACTTGGACCCCTGGTTCTCTCTGCGTGGTTACTCATTAAATCCTTATGTCTTATGACCTCTCTTGACTGGAGACTTTAAAGGGGTTGCAGCCCAGTCACCCGGCCCAAGTACCTTCCCTGGGATAGTTCACATCCGGCCGGGCTGTGTCACACTTGCCACTCCGGTTTCAGCAGACTACACATTAAACTTAAACTTTTCATATTGAAGCATAAATTGAACGTTGCTTAACTTGGTCACCGATTTGGTCACACATCCATGTGTCTGTCCTTTGGAACACTAGCACTGCTGTGTTACTAATACAGGTTGGTCACTAGGGGCTCCCCAGAGGAGAATTCAAGTTAGGAGCAAATTCGGAGCAGTTATTGATTTAACAGTCCTCCAAATGCTTTTGTACATAGGAGGAGCGTAAAAAAAGAGTCCCAGCGATAAGCAGGCCAAACACACTGGTGGATAATAGTAGCTAATGTTACTGGCTTTTTGCCGTGTGCCAGGCACTGCTGTGAAGGCCGCACGTGTGCTAATCATTTAATCCTCGAGTCAGCCCCATGGGGTGAGTCCTGTTCTCAGTGGGACGCAGAGCCATGAAGAGTCTCACCCCGTCACATGTATCGAAGGGATGGAGCCTGAAGCCCTGGGCTCCCCCACCCTCGGAAGCCACGCACCCTCACCCGTCACACCTGCCTGCCACAAAGCCTTCCCGCTGCCCCACACTTTGGGGAGCAGGTTTCTGCCCATTGGTCTCCCACCTCCCTTGTCCCCTGACTCCCTCCGCACCCGCTTGTGGCCAGTGTTCCCAGGGCTCCCCAGTTTTTCCTCAGCCTCCTGCCTGCTTCTTCCACCTCCTCCCCATGGCCCCAGCGTGCAGCTTCCTAGAGTCGGCCCACCCAGTGCAGGGCATGGACTCCAGCCCCTGTGTGACCACCCCTCTCCCCCACATGTCCTCTGTTCCAGCCACGCGACACTCACCTCCATCCCTGACTCTGCCCGCCAAACACTCCCTTTCTGGAGGCCACTTCCCCAGTTTTTCTGTCGACACCCACAGCCTGACCACGGCTGCCCCAGCCCCTGGTCCTGGCAGCTCTCACGGGACTGGCCTCTCTATATCGTCTTCCTCAGCGTGGAGGAGACATCACCCAGGAGGCCTCCCTGAACCACTGAGTCTTTGCAAGGTGCACCCTGTCCTGTGCCTTCTGGGCCTGGACCGGCTGCCAAGGTCCCCCTGCAGGAGCCACCTGTATGGGGAAGGCAGTGGCCACTGTGTTCACAGTTGTCCCCCCAGCATGGTCACAGTGCATCGTAAATAGAGGCTCCTGATACACGTTTGCTCGGTGAGTGGCAGCTCAGTAGCCACAATTCAGAGCGAGAACAGCAACAAGCCTCAGGGGTGTCCCCCCCCCACAGCAGGCATCAGAGCTCGTGCTGTGGAGCTGGCGCCGGGCCCTGCATCCCCAGGCAGAGATATTCTAGTTAACGTCCCTCTCTAGTTTATGCAGGACTGTGACTAATCCTATACACATTTGGGATGTATATTTTTTTTGGAAAAAAGTATATGGAAGTTTAGGACCTCAGGTTAAGAGTGAGCATTTGACACTCTCCTTGGAGTCAGTCAGTATCTAAAATTATTTATCTCAATCTTTGGATTCCCACCTCTGAGTTGGCTGCACTCCTAGGTGTCTTTAGGTGTCCTCGGTGTCCTTGACAGATTCTCAAAATAGTTGACTTAAAAACATACATGAAAAAAAAAGTACACCGTGCAGTATTTTACAAGGAGGGCGGGAGAGAAAGAAAGATGAAGTGACGAGATGGTTTAACTATAAAATGATTAAGGATTATTGAGGAATTAGCCCCGGGGTCATTTGATTAATTTTAGAGTATTTATTAAATATGAATTGATTACGAAAAACTGTGAACTCAGAAGTGTAGACACTGGCCACCTCTTGATTGAGTCTCTCCATGATGGCTTTTCTTTACTGCCTTCTGCTGCAGCTTAAACTCTTTAAGATGGAAACCCTGCTTTGTTCTGATTTTATTCTCTGTGTACAGCATACACCAGGCCTAAAATAAATATTTATTGAATAAATCACATTGTCACTCCCTTTCATAAATTCACAGTCTGGGTCAAATTCCAGTAAAGACTAACAATGGATTTCTTTCAGTCAGGCTTGCTTCTTTTTCAGAAAGCCCTTGGGTTCCATCTGGAAAAGCTGTTCCTTGTTACCTTCCCAGCAGATAGTCCTGCACACCCAGAACAGGGCCCACCACCCGTCACAGTGGCTTCCCGGGGGAGTGTATACTGCTACTGCAGCCTTTAGTGGGCATTGTAAAGTTGTAGGCTAAGTGTCCACTTAACCAGCTTTTTTCATCTGTTTTAAATGGGGATTTGGTGAGAGAATAAAATTCACATAGATGGCAGCTTGACATATGCTGAAGTTCTTGCCATGAATGTCTGGATCCCATAGAAACTTGATGAATGTGAATTGAGGGAGGGCTGAGTTCCCTGATGGTGCACATCCTGGTCTCCCCCTTCAGGGTGGTTGGCAGTCCCTGACGTAGGTAACACAGTCTGTAATGACCCTCATGTCTAGAGTGGCCAATATGAAGATCAACAACCAGTCTCTCCAGATAGAAAAAACCCCAGAATTGTAGAGGGTCCACCATCAGTGGGCTCTGCCGCTGGCAGAAAGAGGGCATGAGACCCTTCCAAAGAGGGACTTTTAACCCCCATTTCAGCCCCAGAATGTGACACGAGCTGCCGCCGCTCAGAGGACACAGCTGGAAGACACGGTGTGTCCTAGAGGCGGGTGTTCTCCGTGAGGCTGTGCGTCTTTGGGAAGTTCACGGGTGCAGTAGTGAAAATATGACCTTTTCTCATTTTCACTTTACTCTCAACTTTGCAGGAGAGTGTCCCGCGCAGAGAACAGGATGGAGCTGTGCTTTGACCACCGCTGGTGTCACCTGTGCTGACTGTAATTTTTATCCATAGGTTTGAAGACATACCTGATAGCGGGTCAGAGAGCGAAGGAGTCTCACTGCAGCTGTTCAGAGGCCTTACTTTCTGGCTTTGAGGTCCTTGACGGCTCGCGGGTGTCCTCAGGCCCTAGGGGACAGGGGACAGCATCGCCAGGGAGTATCAGTGACTTGGCGCAGACTGTCAAAACCTTTGATAACCTTAAGGTTAGTTTTTTTTTTTTTTCCTACTTCTAAAACATGATATTAATTCTGCAGTAGAACATGTGAAATAATAAGCAGCCTTCAGGTCTGTGGCAGAGACTTGGAATGCCCTTTCATTTTTTTTTTTAACATTTTAAAATTTAGTATAAGGTTAGCAGCATTTTGCATTTTTAATATCTTTGCTTTTATGATATTTTATGCACCACCATTTTCTTCTTACACATAGACTTGCTTCTAACTTGAGTTACTATTTTCTTTCTCTGTGAACTACAATGTCTTGGGGGGATTTCTGAAAGCTCACCAAACGTGATGATAGTCAAGGTGATTCTCTCAGCATCTTGCTTTGAGACCTAGTTCATATCTTATTTCAGAGACCACTTTCTCAAGTACTCATACGTCTCCTGAAACCCAGTGTTTTATATAATTATTTTAAGTTTTGCTGGTGTGGATAAAGCCTGTGCTGTATACCTCACTGGAAGAGCGCAGGCTCGCCAAGAACATTCTAGAAGTTCATCAGTGGGACAGAGATCGCCTGGTGGTTGCATGGCTGCACCCATTCCTGTCCTAACAAACCGCCAAGGAGTTAACACAATGGGCCCCGAGCCTGCAAAAGCACTCTAATATGTGAGTCGTTCCTCGTTCCTCGGTTGATGTAGTTCCCCCACTGCCCTGATACCTTTTGTTTATTTTTACAGTTTACATATTTGCCGTTTCTATTTTTTTTTTTTAAAGAGACAGTTAAAACCTTTTCACTTCACTGTTTTGTGCTCTCGAATAACACTGTGACATGTGGTCAGGATGATGGCCTGCCGATGTGGCTATGACCCAGCACGTTCCCCCGTGTCCTCATCCATTAACACAGTTGAAGGCTAGCGGTCTTGGTGTTTCATGGTGTCACACTTGGCTGCAGCCTTCAGCTTATTTCACTGTGTTGGACTCCGTGGTGCCTCTCCTCCAGGTGACGTGTGTGGTTCCCATGTTCAGGTTTGTGAACCGCACACACATCATTTTCATCACGTGCTTTGTTTCCTCGGGGCAGGGTTCCTCAGTCTCGACACCACTGGTGTCAGCTTCAGCCTCGACTCCATTGACACTCTGGGTGGAGAACTCGTTGTGACGGGGGTGTCCTGTGTACTATGTGATGCTAAGTAGTCTGCAGGCCTGGCCCCGTGTCCCCTTGCGGGAGGGGAGAGGTACAGTCACCCCTGCTGAGGAGAGGGTGTTAGCCCCCTCCTCCCGCACACACTCTGGCGGGTGTGCCACAGTGGGTGTGGCAGAGAGCTCTGCTGTGCCTGCACACTTGGAGCCAGCTCCTTTGCCTGGGCTGCTGTCTCACAGGAGTCAGAGAGAGGAACCCCCTCCCACCCCACCCCGCAGTTCAGCGGCCAGCACCCAGCACAGGCCAGGCCGGGAAGAGCAGGGAGGGAACAGAGGCATGGCTTCCAAGTCCGGCCTTCTTACCAGAGGAGAGTGTTTCCTCAGGCTTCCAACTGGACTGTAGTCAAGTAGAGAAACAGCTCAAGCCAGAAGTAAGCGCTTCATTGCATTTGTGTGCCACTTGAGATGATGTGCGCGCGTGTGTTTGTGAGGGCGGGGCCCTCGTGGACCTCACCGCGCCACATGCCCGCAGCATTAGCGACCGCAGTTCTGCACTCAGTTGCCTTACGGAGGTGTTCTGTCCTCCCGACAGCACTTCTTATTCTAGCTATAAATCTACTTATATACTTACATATTTTGGGTCTGGTTAGGCAAAAGCAATTTAGCATTCTCTATTGCCATGTGTAAGTTTTCCAGATAATCTTGTGATCCCTGAAGGATCTTTGTGCCCCTTCCCAGAGGGGACGATGAGAGCATATGAAGTATACTCTCAAATTAATTTTGGGAGGATAACAGGACATCCCCATCCTGAGACGAGGACACCCTGAAGGTAGCGTTCCTAGATTCACGGAGTGGAAGGAGCAAGAGGAGATAGGAGGCCTGGTCTCCATGCCAGAATTTGCCACTCAGGGTCCCTTCTCATAGCCCTGCTCTGGGCCCTGGTTCCTGGGCGTCGGCTGGGCCAGGGCATGCGACTGAGAGTCATACGCTCCGGGGACCTGAGTGAGTCGCTGTGAACTGTCATCCTGGACTCAAAAGGCAGAACACTGAGGCCTCCTGTAAAGAGTACGTAGATTACAATCTGACGGGCAAGGCCTCCCCTCCGGCAGGAGTCTCTGAACAGTGCACAAGTGCACGAGCACTCACTGGCCCCGGGTCTCTGGGAGGATTCCTCCTGTGAGCGGGCAGCACCTCACGTGGACCCCTGGCCTGTCGCCTGTGTCATCCACACTACCGTGAGCTTTTCTAATTTGCTGGGTCACAGACAAGTTCCTCCCCATCCTTTCCCAGGATCTGCAAACCCTGTCTGTCCACAGTCTTCTTTCCCTTGGATGCCGCCGCCACCCTGGCCATCAAGAGTTGGCTCTCGTGGGCATTTCTATCTCCCTATATCCCCCTGACCCCTGCCTAGCACGGGAAACCCTACCCAGCTGAGGGGGCCTGTCAGAGAGAGGGTTTCCCCAAGTAGGTTCCCTTGAGCAGTAGTTGCTCAGGATGGCATAGGTGTCAAGTATGAAAAAAGTGTTCTGCAGTCAAGTCAGTGTGGGTTAAGGTACACTGAAAATGTCTCTCTGCGGAGTTAGTCATCGTGTTGCAGCATTTCTTAATTGTGGTTTCAGGAGTCAGGATGACTCTGGTTCATGATTCTCTGGCCTGGGGTCCCTGGTGACCCATGGCTGGGGTCTGTGGCTCATCTAACCCTGGAAAAAGCAACCTGACGGTGATGCCGACAGCAGCAATTCAACGCGCTAACGATGCTGTCGGCGACACCATCTTAGTCTCCTGACGCTGGCTGAGGCGTGTTCAGTTAGCCCTGCGTTGAGGTCAGAGGGCACAGGAAAGGGAATAAGGTTTTTGATAGAGAGATTGATCGTAAACTCAGCAGGGGAACTTGGTGTTAGAGTAGCTCAGCAGCAGTTTCAGAAAAGAACCAAGGACTTAGAAGAAAGGGGTTCCATAAACTCTTGGGGAGTGAATCCACGAGTCTGGTCCTGTCACGCCTCTCGCCTGTGATGCGCTTGCTTCGTTGGCCCCACAGACTCCCCTCTTCCTGTTGCCCTGCCCCTTAGTTTCCTGTGATTCCTCCAGCTTGTAATGCTGCCTCCCTGTCTCTGAAGTCTAGCTCAGTCAGTCTGTACCGCTTGGTTATAACACACGCAACCTGAAATATGTGCTTTCATTTCTTATGCACCTTTCTGTGAGCTCTTTGCATGCAGGGCCCATGTGTTACATAACTTCAGTTTCTCCTGAGTGCCTAGCATGGTGCCTGGCATGAAGTAGATAAGTACAGCTTCCTTTTGGGTTATTTTTAACTTTTTAATTATGCACAGAGACCTGTAACTCTCCAGAGCTAGACTGAGGGCTGCACTGGTAGCCTGAGCAGAACTGAACAGAGCCAAGGTGAATGCCTGCAAAGCTCTTATTTTCTGCTCCTGTCACTTGTACCTCATGTGTCTGTAAGTTATCACCCAGTTCACAGCTGGAGAATTGCCTCCTGATATTTCATAAGATAGTCTGAGTACGGTGATGACCTGCTAAGAAACAATAGTGGTGTCAGAGGTCAAGGGCTTTGGCCCTGAGGTTTTAGGTCAGAGGGAACCCTTCACACCCAGGCCTTGGCTTCTTGAGTGACTGGCTGAGTGATGCTGCTCAGTAAGGTCCTGGCATCACATATTGTGGGAAAGGGGTCCCCTAGAGCGCTAGCACTCACCCACTGAGCTCCATGAGCTGTGAGAGCATCTTACGTCGCCTCTGAAAGGCCTCCCCAGGAGGCAGCTGCTTGGCTGGTCTTCGTGCATTTGCCTCAGTCCCTTATTCAGAACCCAGGGCATGTGCTCACAGGGCCTTTCTCCCTGTTTGCAGTTGGTAATGAGACTAGTAGTGTGGATTTGCCCATGTAGGGGTGATTCATAGAGGACCTGTTCCAGCTCATATGGGTTATATTATACTTATATGACTTGTGGTAAAGAATCTGTCTGCCTATGCAGGAGGGCAAGAGATGTGGGTTCAATCCCTGGGTCAGGAAGATTCCCTGGAGGAGAGCATGGCAACCCAGTCGAGTATTCTTGCCTGGAGAATCCCATGGACAGAGGAGCCTGGCGGGCTGTAGTCCATAGGGTTGCACAGTCAGGCATGACTGAAGCGACTTAGCACACATGCACACCTGGGACCACCCTGCTGTTTCAGTTGCTGTGGCTTTTTAAATGACTCTAAGAAAATAATCTCCTCTTTTATCTCCTTGTTATTTATATGTGAAATCATTATGAATAGGCTCAATCCAGTTTGAGGAAGTGAGGGTCTTTTATTTCATTGTATCAATAGATGGAAAAAGTAATAGACTTTTCTCTTTGTCTGTGTGTGTAGTTTGTGCATGAGTGCTCAGTCATTTCTGACTCTGCAACCCCATGGGCTGTAGCCCGCCAGGCTCCTCATAAATCCCATAGATATATGGGATTTTCCAGGCAAGAATACTGGAGTGGGTGCCATTTCCTCCTCCAGCAGATCTTCCTGACCCAGAGATCGAACCTACGTCAGTTTAGACATTAAGTATTTATTGTAAATAGTTGTCTGAGTTAGTTGGTGGTGATGGTTGCACAATTCTGTGACTATACTAAAGACTTGAATTATATACTTTAGATGGTGAGTAGATACAATGTAAATTGTACCTCCATGAAGATGCTGTGCAAGTAAGTAAATAGTAATCTGAATGCTGGCTCTGAAATGTGGATGCAAAGTAAGTTTGTTTGTTTTTTTAAAAAAGGACTTTTCCAGTTGTGTCTATAGTTTTAGTCCTGTGCATGTTTCCTTCAATTAGAAGGAAGCACATCAAGTATAAATTGATAGCTCTTCCTTGTAGAAGAACTCCAGCTAATAGATTATAAAAAGAATGAGAGAAAGAAAATCAGCTTTAGAGCATCACAGTAATAATTGCTTCAGGCAAGATCCGTTGGTGAGTTCTAACAGAAGTGGATAAAAGTTTAAGGACAAACAGGACATTTGCATAGCCTCCAAGCATCTCCCCTCAGGTAGTTATTCATTTTAAAGGGAAGTATATTGAGGGAGTTCCCTGGTGACCTAGTGGTAATGGCTCTGCACTTTCACTGCCCTGGCCCAGGTTCAGTCCCCGGTCAGGGAACTGAGATCGCCCAAGCTGTGCAACTCAGCCAATAAAGGGAAGGAGAGAAACTTGGCAATGGAAAACCTAGCAGAGCCCACCTTCAATGATGGTTAGCATCACAGTGAATGAAACCAACTGTGTTGTGTACCCCCACCACCGCATGTTGTGCAGAGAAGAGGGCATCCCCTCTGTGGGATTCTTCTCTGAAACCCTGAACTTCCATCAGCTTCTGAGAAAACATTAGATAAATCCAAGTTCAAGGGCCAGGACTCTTAAAAAGTGTCCCAGACTGGAGGAGACTTAAGTGTGCATGGGATCCTGGAACAGGAAAAGAACATCTGAATGAAAACTGCATCAGGGACTTCCATGGTGGCCCAGTGGTTAGGACTCCACAACTGGGGCCACAGGTTCCATCTGTGGTCGGGGAACAAAGATCCCACATGCCACGTGCCATGGCCAAAATGAATAAATAAATAAAGTAAAATATATGCAGTGAAAGCAAATCTGTTGCAAATAGTGGAATGAATCTTGACGAATCAGTATTTTTTTTTTTTTTTCCAAATCTGCAATGTGGTTAATAGTACGGTGCCAGTGTTAAGCTCTTAGTTTTGATAACTGGACCAAGGTTCATGTAAGATACTAACTTTTAGTGAAGCTGAGGTTTTCGTATGGGATTCCCTGAATTGTCTTTCCCACTCTGTTTAAGTCTAAAAGTGTTTCAAAGTAAAACATTAAGTATACACATATAAAATATTATGTTTGTATTGTTTTGTTATAAATATAGTTATTATTGTTATATACTATACTACACATGAATTGAAATGGGAAGGTTAGTCCAGCTCATTTAATTGGCATCATCAGGTAGTAGAGTGTTGCACATGTAGGGGATTTCCCCAAATACCAACTATTTTCTTACTTTGACTTTTCTGGTGGAACTTTATCACAGCACAATGACACTCTTCTTGCTTATCAGCCTCAGTTATTAAACTAAGTGGTTGTTTAGGGCTCAGAAACCTGAGGAGGTTTCCGGGGTTCTGCATTCCATGACTCAGAGGTTTTGTGCCTGGTTCTTACAGATGTGTGTTTCATTTGTTTGTTACTTTGCCTCCAGTATTTGCAGGCTGTCCGCTTGCTGTTCTTACCACTTCTGGATGCCTTTCATTTTCTGTAATAATTACTGCTTCTGTCTTTCTCTAATATTCGGCCTCTACT
Organism: Muntiacus reevesi; assembly: GCF_963930625.1. Classification (NCBI taxonomy): domain Eukaryota; kingdom Metazoa; phylum Chordata; class Mammalia; order Artiodactyla; family Cervidae; genus Muntiacus; species Muntiacus reevesi. Next base: position 182,602,808 of record NC_089250.1, on the reverse strand, counting down.
TTTCTCTAGGATTTTGTTAACAGCAGTCATCTGTTTGGGAGTGTGCATGCCTGTGCCGACCCGCTAGCTTGGGGAGGGTGCCTGGCCTTCCTGTGGCAGGTTGCAGCTTGGACAGCCTCTGCCCCACATGGGAGGCGGCCCCTGCTCACCCAGCGATGTCACATGTGTGGCTGGGGTCTGCACCTGTGCCTCAGTGCCCTCGGGTGGGAATGGGCTGATCACAGTGTTACCCAGGTGCTCGTGGGGACTCAGCACAAGCCCCTGTGGGGCATGCGTGCTCTTGCTGCATGTGTGCTCCTGTCTGCCGCATTCTACCTGCGTCTCGAATTTCGGAGGCGAGGGACACTTCTCCTGGTCCTAGGAGGCTTGCTGAGACTGAGCAGGCAAAGCAGGACTTTCCTCATGTTTCCTCCTTGATTCTCAGAAGAGAGGTCTCCCTGTCCCCCTCCTCCACCCCTAACAGCTATTGGCTTAGAGCTGGTTTTATCTTGTGAAGAGAAGTAGCCTTCTCTTCTGAAGAAAAAATTATCTTATAGCTCCGTGCCATACATTCTAAAGAGAATATAAGGTGTGTGTGTTGAAATGTGAAATGTGTTAAAAAACAAATACAGAGGCACCTGAGTGCATTAGAGAAATAGTTACAACCTTCCCTCCAGAGCTCTCATCCCGATGGGGGTGGCCGTCGGGTAATCTGGGAAGATGCAGAGCTTGCTCCTGGCTGTCTCCAGGGGAGCTTGGGTTTCCTGGGCAACATCCAGCACACGCTTTGGTGAGAACAGTCACTTGTCCCTTAGCTGGTCTTGGTGAAGCTTCCTTTGGTGCCACTTAAAGGAGCCAGGAGATGACTGTAACTGCCTGGGTCACTTCAGGAGAACGAGGCAGAGGCGATCAAAGTGCCAGGATTATTCTTGGGTCCCCTTTGTGGCAGGAAAGGAGGCAGAGAGAGGCTGCTGTGTGGTGGTCAGGGGTCAGGAGCCCCGCTGTCTGACCCCCACTGTGGCCAGTCACTTCTGCTTTGCAGCAATGACAGGAGGATTATTAACAGAGATCAGGCACACGAGACCATGGGTGTTGCATGGATAAGGACCTGACGGTGCGTTGGCACGTCCTAGGCACGGAGGCGTCTCCATGTCATGGCAGCTGCTGTCATTAGAACAGTGGCTTTGACCCACCGCGCCTTCAGAGAGGCTGCCCTGCATGTCAGCTGCTCAATTCAGGCGTGCCCCCAAAGCCCCCAGCGAGGGCTTCTTGGGGTCAGAGATGCCGACAGCTGCTCAAGAGGAGAGACAGGCCTTTAATGATCTAGCAAACGTTTCACAGAGGGTACTTGTGTGCTTGACAAAACCCAGTATGTAGGGTGTTTTAATCCAATTAAAACAAAGCTGGCAAATAGTTCAAGCTGCTGTGTGTCTAGGGGGCAGGGGATCAAACCCACCCACTGTTACTTGGTGAGACCCTCATGGAGCACAAGGGGTTCCCCCCAGAGATCAAGGGAATGTCAAGATACGAGAACATCTCCATCAGGGCAGACGTATTTCTCTAAGGTTTCTGTTTCATTTGCTTTAAGCTTAGAATCAATACAATTTCCCCCAGAAAAGAAAAGGGATTTGAACCCTGGTTTGTGAGGAATGAAAGTTCTGCCCTTTCTATTTGGTTGGCTGAAAAGTTCGTTTGAGTTTTTCTGCACAATGGTATGAAAATCCAAACAAACTTTTTGGCCAATACAATATTATCCAGGTCAGTACTTGTTTAAAAATTGAAGTATGGTTTTTGTACAATATGATATAAGTTGTGCATGCTAAGTCTCATCAGCCGTGTCCGACTCTATGCGACCCTATGGACTGCAGCCTGTCAGTCTCCTCTGTCCTTGGGATTCATCAGGCAAGAATTATAGGTGTACAATATAGCAGTTGACATTTTTAAAGATTATCTTCTCTTTGTAGTTATTGTAAACTACAGGTTATATTCCCTGTGTGGTATCAATACTATACCCGGCAGTGTTGGGGCTTTTTGAGGTCAACTAATTCCTGCAAACGTGTGAGAAGGGCTGGGTCTGTAAGCTCATCCCTCTGCTTTACAAGAACAGCCCACCTTCCCAGGGAGCTTGAGAACCTTCACTTAGGGTTCGAGTATGGGTTAGCGGCTCGTTTAACAAGAGCTTTATTGAGATATGATTGATGTACAATAAAATTCACCCTTGTAGAGCATCTAATTCAGTGGTACAGCCATCTCTACGGTCAATTTTAGAACATCTTCATTCCCCTGAAAAGAAACCCCACACCCATTCCAGTCACCCTCCATCCCCTTAATGCCTCTCATTCCTGTAAACCAGTAGTCTCCCTTCCGTCTCTGTGGAGTCACCTTTTCCGGACATTTTATGCGGATGGAGTCCTATGACACGTGGCCTCTTGTGTCTGGCTGCTTTCACTGAGCGAGTTTTCAAGGTTCATGCATTTTGTCGTGTATATCAGGGCTTTATCCTTTTGGAGAGCTGCATAATGTTTTGTTCTATGGACATCCCCCATTTTATTGATCCACTCACCCACTGATGGACATTTGAGTTGTTTCTGCTGAAGAGTAGCCCTGTTAGGGTGCATTCACGTACAGGCCTCTGTGTGGATGTGTTTCCATTTTCACGCTGCCTGTTCCTTTGTAACTCATCCTGAGATGTTTGGTAAACTTTCCATTGGGTTGTGCCCTTCTTGTGTGACAGTTTGCAACAGCAGCGGGCTCATCTGAGTCACGTAGTGAGCTTGTGTTGCCGAGTGAGCTCCTACGCTCTGTGCTTTTCTTACAGACCTGCCCGTCATGCGGAATCACATTCACTTCCAAGTCAGAAGCTGGTGCAGAAGGCGGAGCGGTCCAGAACGGCTGTCAGGAGGAGCCCAAGAACAGCGCTAAGGTACCAGCTCTCGGCCCTGGTCCTTGCCAGCGCCTCTCCTGGTGTACCTACCAAAGGGGACGTCCCGTTGGGTCAGCTTCTCAGTTCCGAGGGTAACTCCTCCTGGGTGACATCACTGCACACCTTCTAGTCCTCTGGGTTTTGGACAGAAGGATAAAGAGCAGGATGGATGCTGACCTGGTGGGACTCCCTGACGGCAATGAGACCTGAGGGCATGTGGCTGAGGGGAGTTAGGGAGGGTCCATGGGGCTGGACTCAGTGCCTGGTGGAAGGTGGATGTTGAGGAGAAGAGGGGCATCCTCAGGGTGAGAAAGAAGAAACTCCAGAGCTTCGGTCTGCCCCCACCTCCTTACTGGTCCTCCCTGCGGTACCACTGTCCTGGTCACCTGGAGGAGCGGGGGGAGTGGGGAGAAGCAGACGGTTGCTCGGGTTAGAGCAGAGGCCCAGAGGTGCAGGTTGCGGTGTGTGGGGCACAGTCCAGGGGCCTCTGGTGTGGCTGCGTCGGGGGATGGCGCTACTGCGGCCCACACGCAAGCCTCTGCGTTTGCCCCGCTTGTCCTGATGCAGGCCTCCGGAGGACCCAGCTCCAAAACGCAAAACGGACTTCTGAGCCCTCCCCCGGAGGAGAAGCTCACCAACAGTCAGACCTCTCTGTGCGAGATCTTACAGGAGAAGGGCAGGTGGACAGGCGTGAGCCTGGATCAGTCGGCGCTCCTTCCGCTGAGGTTCAAGAACATCCGGGAGAAAACGGACGCCCACTTTGTCGATGTTATCAAGGAAGACAGGTAAGATGCAGTCAAGGTCTGCAGGTAGAGCCCCCGCCCCCGCTGCTGCTTTTCTGAGCCCCCCGCCCCCATGTGTTTGCCCTCCAGTGTCAATGTGTCAGTAATTTGAAACTAACAGAGTGGATAATACAGAGGACTCCCTTTATTCCCCTTATACCCAGTTTACCAACGTTTAACACTTTGCTGTGCTTGTTTCATCCTCTTTTCCCTCCCTGTGAAAGTTACCTGTTTTTTTTTTTTGTTTGTTTAAACCATTTGCAATACATTGGACACATTGTGCTCTCTACCCCTTAAAACTATTTCTTGAGAACAGGGGTGTTCTTGTATATGATCATAGTTACAGGCTGCAGTTCCTGTTCCAGTTCTGTGGGGTGGCCCCCTGCGTCCCCAACAGCATGTCCTCTCCTCTGGTCTGAGACCCAGTCCAGGGTCACGTGCTGTGTTTATGCGGTTGTCAGATCTCTTCCATCTTCAAATCTGGGAGCAGTTCCTTAACCATCCTTCATCTTCCAAGATGGTGACTTTTTGAAGCACGCAGGCCAGGCTCTTACATAAAATCTTCCTGAAGTTGGTTTTGTCTGATGTCCCCTCAGGATTCTGTCCTGGGCTGTGGGTGTGTCCATACCCAATGGAGGGGACTTGTCTTCTCCAGCCCCAGACCCAGAGGCCCGAGGTGCCTCTGTGATGACCTTCGTCAGGCAGTGAGATTGATCAGCTGGGCAAGTGTCGCCAGCTTCTCCAGTCTGTGCTTGCTGTTTTCTCCCTGTGACTAGTCGGCCACCCATGGGATCATGTAGAGATCCCATTCCTCATCACACTTCACTGGTGACTCTTGCCTGTAATAGTCCTCACTGTGCTGGTCAGCACGGCGACTGTCCTGCATCAGTACTGACAGCACATTCACCACTCACCACTTGGCATTCTGCAGTGAATAGCCTCTCCCCACTTACCACTTAATCTCTCCATGTATGGACGTGGAGATCCATGTAGACCTGCATGGAGTCCTGTTTTACTTAACAGGGCATCATTGATCACTGTCCTAATGAGTGTGATGCCCTAGTCATCCTGATTCTGGCCATAGGAAGCCCCCATTCAGGCTGGCTCTTGCGTCCTTTTGACATAGCTCTTTCATTTGTTTCCTTTGTTTTAGCTCATTGATTTCTTACTTTCCAGCACAACAACTCCTTTTATATTTTCCCTGCCCCAGCACAAGCATTATTTATTTCTCTAAATAGCCCTGGCTAGTGAAAAAATGGTATTTAGATACATTAGTTATTAATGTTCGATTAATTGTCTTTGTACTCAAAGGCATACGCTCACTATGTGACTTCATTCCTTTTGCGTTCATTAGAACTTGTTCTGTGATTTCTGCCTGTGGTCTGTTTTGGTGAATGTACCATACACACTTAAAAAGAATGAATGCTCTGCATTCTCAGAATGTTGCGATCCATAAACCTCAATTAGATTCAGGTGGTTGGCAGCAGTGTTCAGATCTTGTGTCTCTACTGAAATTTCAGGCTGTTTTTCTATTGAAATAATTGATAAGATTATTATTATTTCTATCAGTTAGTGAGATAATCTCCAGCTATGGTTATGGAATTGTCTGTATCTGTCTCACAGAATTGTCTGTGTCTTTGTTTCAAGTATTTTGAAACTCTTTTTTAGGTACATACACACTTGTGATACAAGGTAATACACACTGGTAATTAATCCTTTTATCATTTTGAAGTGTCCGGCTTTTTGCCTAGTAATACTCTGTCTTGAAGACTGCTTTATCTGATATTAACAGTCGCTCTAGCTACTGTTTGCATGCTATATCATTTTCCATTAAAAAACATTCTAACCTGGGTCTTTATATTTGAAATAAATCTCCTGTGGGTCTTGCTTTTTAAATCACTCTGACAATATTTGCCTTTTTATTTTAATGTATTTTCTTTTTAGCCATAACTCTTTGCATTATTTTTCTTTCAGTGGCTGCTCTAGGCAGTCTTATATTTTTGTAGTCTTCCTATGGTTAATATTGTATCGTTTCACTTTAAATGTAGAAATCTTATATCAGTATAGGTACATTAACTCTCCTCTCATCCTTTATGTTATGGTTTTCACATGTTACATATATATACATTATAAACAACAACCTTCAATTCCAACCTCTTGGTAACCTCAGGTTGGTCTCTTTTGATTGCTTTTTGTTGAGGAGGGACCAGTGTTTTCCTGCTTCCTTGCTTGTCTAGTAATTTGGGATTATGTTGTGCACATTGTATACAGAACTCTCCATTCTGTTACATTCCTTTGAAGAGTATCAATTTTTTGTTTGTTTCAGCAGCCAGATAACTGGTCTGAACTCAAACCAAACTCTGTCTTCCCTGAGGTGGGCAATAGCTGCTCTTTTTGCCTTTATTAGGCTGCTTGGAGTCGGCCACACACATGTGCATTTCAAGGGTCTGCCAGGGATGGGAGCAGAGTCTGTGTGCAGAACGTAGGGCTCCCCCTTCTCTGGTCCTCTCCTGCTGGGATGTCCAGTCTCATTTTCCATCTGTGGGCATGCTGAACTCTTATCTCCTGGGTTTCCAAATCAGTGAGACTGGAACTTTTCTTTCTGAGTTTTAGCCATTCCTACATGTGGTGCTGATTAATGGCTCTCTGCAGATGAAAAAAAAAACCCACAAATTCAACTTCTTCCAAGTGTAGCTCCATTTTCTTACTGCCTCAGTCCAATTGCCAGTGCCTTCCAATTGCTTTTATATTTTGTTCAGGGTTTACCTTGAAACTCGGATGGTTAAGAATCTGCCTATAATGTAGGAGACTCGGGTTCGATTCCTGTGTCAGGAAGATCCCCTGGAGAAGGAAATGGCAACCCATTCTTGGACTTCTTGCCTGGGAAATCCCACAGACAGGAGCCTAGCGGGCTAGAGTCCATAGGGTTGTCAAGAGTCGGACACGACTGAGTGACTAACACTTCAGGGTGTGTGGTCGCTGTCTGAGAGCGGATTGATCCAACATGAGCTCATCCCTGTTCCCAGAAGCACTGGGATGGCCCAGTATTCATTTCACAGGGGCAGAGCAGCTTATAGCGTGGATCCTGCCTCTTGACTCTTTGCGACCCCATGGACTTCCATGGAATTCTCCAGGCCAGAATACTGGGGTAGGTAGTCATTCCCTTCTCCAGGGGATCTTCCCAACCCGGGGATTGAACCCAGGTCTCTTGCAGTGCAGGCAGATTCTTTACCAACTGAGTCACCAGGGGCAGGAGGCCTGGGTTCGATTCCTGGATTGGGAAGACCCCTAGAGAAGGGAACGATTATCCACTCCAGTATTCTGGCCTAGAGAATTCCATGGACTGTATAGTCCATGGGGTCGCAGAGTCGGACACGACATAACAGCTTTCACTTTGCCTCTTGACTGCAGAAATAAAGCCGTTACATTTCCTCCTTGTAGCTGCTTTGTTTTTCCCTCTGTCCACACTCACCAAGTGAAAGGGAAGATGAGGGGGATGGGGTCAACATTTGGGAGTGGAATTTTTTTCTCTTCTGAGCCTGAGAGCCAGTAAGGAATCTCACACTTAGCACCAGGAGTCCAGTCTGAGCATGGAAAGGAGGAAATGCAGTGACCCTTACTGTGTGTTCGGTGCCTGAAAGGCACTTCATGTATTTCATCTGCTTTAATAATTCTGGTAGTTACTGTGTGAAGCAGAGAGACATCACACAGCTATATTATCATTTTAAAATTATATTAATGTCCCCTTAGGTTTATAGTAATTTTCTGCAGGATAAAAAGGATATGACTGTTTGCTAGCCTTCCATAAAAGAATGAGAGTCACGTAAAGGAGGCTTGATTTCTCTGCTATTAAAATCATTGAGCATTATCATTTTTCAGGTTTCACATGCAATCTGCATATGTGACAACAGCTCCAAAATTACACTGACTGTAAACACAATTTTGTGATAACAACCTGTTAGCGGTGACGGTGGTAATTACTGTCAGTGCTCTGAGTGACAGGACAGCCGGTTCTGAATTATGTGTGCAAGGAAGCCTCCGAATCAACAGAAGCACGATCCGTGCAGGGACCTGCTGGTCCTTCAGAGGGGAGCATTTCATGGAACAAAAAAAGCTGCCGCCTCCTTCTCATTCTGAATGCCAGAAGATGTTTTCAAAAGCACAGTTCTAATGCTGTGTGTTATATTTGTGGTGAATGGGCATTCTTTCATGGAGGTGCAGCCTGAAATGGGATTCTGTGTAGAAGCATGAAGGACTTTCCAGAGAGTTCTAAAGGGGTGGTTGAGCAATGTCTATTGTGCAGTGACTTTCAGGTACAGTCTTTGTGACACGCGCCACAGATGGCATCTCAGTAGCTAATTGTGGTCCTCTGATAGAATAAATGTGACTGCATGTTGATTGATTGCATTTATCATCTCTTCTAGCCTGATGAAAGACTACTTTTTTAAGCCACCCATTAACCAGTTCAGCTTGAACTTCCTGGATCCGGAGCTCGAGCGGGCCTACAGGACCAGCTATCAAGAAGAGGTGCGTGTTTCCTCATAATTTTACTAAAGACATGCAGGTTTTACTCAGTAGCTCTCAGTCTTGTACTTGGGCAGCCTTTTTTCGTTTTCCTGAGCAACAGGAAATTGAAGGCTCATTTTGATCTTCCACAGTCTGTACGTAAGCCCTGAATTTCATCTGTATGTGAATTTATCACCACAAGGGAGGAAACCCTAAATTTCTCTCCAGTAACTCAGGTCTTGGTCTCCTTCCCCTTCAGGTGGTGGGTGCCCAGGCTCCCCGGCCGTGCTCCAGCCCCTGGAGGCCTAGTATGTGGAGGGGGCTCCAGCCCCACCCGTTCTGTTCTCCAGCAGCACTTCTCTCCCTGTTCCCTGTTGGCTTTCTTCCCACTGAGATGGGACAAGAGTCAGAGGCCTGCCACCTCGCTGGGCTTTCCCAGATGCTTCAGAGCAGAGCTCCCTTCCACTGCCCTCCCCTGCCTTAATTCCTGCTGTCCTGTAACGCTAAGCCCAGACGTCACTTCCCCTAAGAAACAGTCCCTGACTGCAGACTGGATTCCCGCCCCGCCCCCCACTCTGTTACACCATATCTTCACAGCTAGAATCCCTTTTTGAAACCTCTTTTTGTGGGACTGTTGAATCATATGCCTCCCTCCCTGGACTCTCAGCTTGGGGAGGCAGGCAGGAGCCCATCTCTTAGTCTCTACTCTACGTGGTGTCCAGTCCCCAAACCTGCAAATGCTTGGTGGGTAGCGATGGACAGATGCAGGAGCCTAGAGCCTGGTTTGAGTTACAAGTAGCCAGCCCCCTGCAGTCTTCCCAGACCTAACCCGGCTTAGTGTTACAAGGTCAAAAACACATACCCTCCCAGCCCAGAACCAAAAGGATTTCTCCTTCGACTTCCATTTGTTCATCCAGAGGATCACCCCTTAGTGCCTGTTGCATCCAGGGCCCGACCAGGCCCGAAAGTCCTGGTGAAACAGACAGGGTAGGTCATGCCTGTGGGGTTGGGTTTCATGAGCCTCTTGGGACCTGAATACCTGTGAACACCCCAGGCGGGGCTCCTCATGTGGACTTTCAAGTCAGTTGATTGGTGCCTGGAGAGCAGAACATCATCACATTTAGTCCACATAGCAGCCTTTCAAGCAAGCTTACGATGATCCCCATTTTGCCAAAAGAAAGCCAAGGCCAGGGAAGGCTGAGAGGCTGAGACCCCATCGCCAGAGTGGAACACCCCCCAACCCCGATGCTGAGTTGCAGAGCCTCCCTAGCAGCGGGCACAGGCTACCCACCCCTCTCATCACCGGATGCTCCCTGAGCATCCTGCTCCTGGGACTGAGGCGGAGAGATGACAGACACTCTCGGGGAAGCAGTAACCTGGCAGAAGTCAGACCCCAGACTCCTGGGTCCCGGAAGGCCCTCAGAGCACACCGACCCCAACTTGAGGGCCTAGAGGGAGCCGTGTCAGTGGGAGGGCTGGCAGCTAACCCAGTGAGGGAACGTCCCAGAGAGGGGCCAGCAGCTGTAGACCTTGGAGATGAGATAAAGCCTGGGTACCTCCAGGGATCTGGGGGCGCTTCCATCTGGCAGATGGGGTGGAGGTGGCAGGTGGGCAGCTTCCTGCATGGTGGACGTTATGCCAAAGGCCAGGAGAGCTGGGAAGGATCCAGAACAGGGGGTGGCACCATCAGACTGTGCTGTGTAGAGGTCACATGGCCGAGCCATAGAAGTTGATGGGAGTGGATGAGCCTGTAGTCTGGGGCGCAGGTGGGGTGCTGCCCCTGAAACTTGGGGCAGGGTGGCGAGGAGGGGAGGGTTGCAGGAGCAGCGGAAAGCTCCAGGCTGTCCCCACTTAGGCCCCTACCACACTCAGCGTTTTCCCAGTGAAGCATTGCCGTTGCCCATAAGGTGTTGGTCCAGAGTTCATCCTTGTTCCCAGATAAAGAAACGAGGCCCAGGGATAGTAGGTGACGTGGTCAAGGCACCACAGCCCTGGCCGGGCTCCTTGCCTATGTGACCTCGGGTAGCCCCTCGCCTTGGCCTCTGACCTGTACCCCGAGACGAGGAGCATCTCCTCCTCAAGAACTGTGTGAGCATGGAGTGAGGCCTGTCCCCGCAAAGGTTCATCTGGTGCCTGGGTCTGGCCTCTCTCTCGGACTCTGGCTTTGTCACCAGTTTTCCCCCTTGCTGTGATTCCCTAGTACCCCGTGCATGTCGCTTTGTCACATTGACCACACCACCATCTCAGACCCTCGTCTGCCCACCTTTAGGCTGTGAGCCCCCCAGGGGCATTGTTTCCCGCCTGTCTGTTCCCCTGCACGCCATGCAGGCCCAGGCCCAGAGCAGACTCTTGCCGTCACTGTTACTGCTGACCTGCTGCTGCCCTAGTCCCGCCTTCTGCTTCTGTCCTGAAGCCCCGAGTCTGGGACCCGGCTTCTAGCACGTGACTTTCCTGTCACCAGCGTATTTTGGGCTCAGTCTGTCCCACGTCTGTGAGGATTTACTGGTTTGTAGTCAGTTGCTCTGTGACCTTGGACAAATTTCTGCACTTCTCAGTGCCTCAGTTTCCTCACTGTTGGGCGGGGGGTAGTAGTAGGGAGATGGCTATGTGAAGCATTTCTCGCCCTGCACCTGGTCCTCGGGAGGCAAGTGCTCAGTACACATCCACTGCTTTCCGCCTGGGTCGCCTTCCTCCAGGTGGGTACGTCCAGCAGTGTCTGTTAACGTTCCCCCACCACCACCTCCCAAACAGGTTATAAAGAACTCTCCCGTGAAGACTTTTGCCAGTGCCACCTTCAGTTCCCTCCTGGATGTGTTTCTGTCGACAACAGTGTTTCTGATTCTCTCCATCACCTGCTTCCTGAAGTACGGGGCCGCCTCCACGCCGCCCCCGCCGGCCGCCCTGGCAGTCTTTGGAGCGGCCCTGCTGCTGGAGATCCTGTCTCTCGTGGTCTCCGTCAGGTAAAGGCCCACCTGCGAGCGGCTCCCCAGCTATTAGCCTTCAGCTCCCTCTGCTGGTGTAACTGCCAGCCGGCTCCGTGAGTGCGTTTCTGGATGGTCCTCTTCTTTTCCTGCCCCAGCCTTGCTTCACAGGCTCTTCCCTGGCGAGCCCCTCAGCACAGGGGGTCCCCCGCCTTACCTGCAGGTCAGTGTCCTCTGCGGCCTCAACAACACCAGTTAAGTCCCTTGAGCGCCCAAACCAGACAGTTAGAAAGTAGGAAGATAAGGGTAAGAAAGCGGGGCAGAGAGAGAGAAAAGGAGGTGTGCAGGGTGCCCCTGGGAGGGGCCTCTCCTGGGTGCAAGAGTGAAACTCGAAAGCCCCAGAGGAAGCGCAGGCCCAGGTCCATGGGCTTGGGTCAGGCAGTGGTTTCTTCAAGGTGCCACGGAAACATGAGCAACCAAAGAGAACGTAGCCAAGTTGGACTTCATTAGAATCTAAAGCTTTCATGTTTCAAAGAACATGGTCATCACCTTTCACCCCCCAAGTGAAAGAGAACATACGGAACAGAAGAGTATTTGCAATCATGTCCATGACAAGGGTCTAGAATGTTAGCTCAATAATAAAAAGACACTCCATTTAAAAATGGACAGAGGGTCTGAAGAGACATCAGGGCCTCTCTAGGAGGCAGGGCCCTCAGGACCCGCCCAACCTACCTTCAGGTTCATCTCCAGCCCCAGGATCTCACAGTGATTCTACCAATGCCAGCAGTGCCCCAGGCCCACCCCTTCCTCCAGCCCTGCTGCTCTCAGCAGGACAGCCCCACACTGGGGGTCAGAGAGAAATAGGGAGACTGGCCCTAACCTGGAGTTTCTGCTCTTCCCCAACATCCCAGGACAGGAAACTAGCTTTGGGTCTGGCCCTGAAGCTTCCAGTGCATGACCCTTCCCTCCCTCCATGCTCACCTCCAGCCTCCCCTGAGGCCCCTTCAGCTCTTCGCCAAAGGGTTTCGCTGCCTTGCCCACATCAAGGCCTCCCTCCGTGTCTCGGCTCCAAGCTCCTCACCAAGCATGCTGGGGACCCACTCCCAAACTAGCTGCGCCCTGTGCGGGCCTGCCCTTGGCCAGGGAGCACTGAAAAGACCCAAACCCTGATTTTCCTTTCTCCCTGCTCCCCAGGATGGTGTTTTTCCTGGAGGACGTGATGGCGTGCACCAAGCGCCTGCTGGAGTGGATAGCCGGCTGGCTCCCACGCCATTTCATTGGGGCCATCCTGGTGTCCCTCCCCGCCCTGGCGGTGTATTCACATGTTACCTCCGAGTTTGAGACAAACATACACGTAAGTAGAGTCACAGTGATTTTGTGTCCAGGCTCCTCTAGGCTTACAGATCACTTTTTTTTTTTTTTTTTAAGTAAGCCTGCTGGCTTGAGACAGGAATTTAAATACAGAGGCCCGTACCCTATCAGTCCTCTGAACTTGTCTTTTTAAAAGACTTGCCTGGGACAGAGGAGCAGCCTCAGAGGTTGGACCAGGGCCTGCCTGTCCCCCGTGGGGCTGGGTCCTGTCCCATCCCCTGAGTGTCGCCAAATCCCAAGTCAGTTATCTCCTTACACATTTTATGAGGAAGCATCTGTCCCACATATCCAAATGTTACAGGGTAATATGCTGTTGTCTGTAATCTGTACTTCATTTTAAAAGAAAAGTAAAAATAATAACCTTAGCCTGCAGAACTGGCACCAACCATCCACTGGCACCTCAATCGGCTGCTGTTGATCATGGAGGGTTCTTCCAAGTTAAACCCATAAAGAGTGAATTCACGCCTCTGTGCAAGATTGTATTTCTGGTGCCTGCAAGTGTAGCACAAAGAGTTGGCGGACTGGCTGCATTAGATATTTACACACCCAATTTCATTTCTGCTGACATGCAGCAGGGTGCCTGCAGGATGGGTTTTGTGGAGGGAACTGATGACAGGGTGGCTTCATGGGGGCAGCCTGCCTTTCCTCCCCTCCAAGGTGACGTGTGCGGTTCCCACACATCGGAGAGGAATCTTAGTGCCAGTGAGACCTCTAAGCGAGAAAACTGTGGGTACTTAATTAATCCCGTGGTTTATGATCTGCCCCTGAACTGAGGGTGTTCTGTTCCACAGAAGGACAGGTAAACGAGTGTGTCATCTGCTCTCGGGGTACCCAGGCAGCGGGGAGGCAGGTGGGTGCACTGGGGTCCTCACGAGCCCCCACCTCGTTTCAGTCCACCGTGTTCACGGGCTCCGCCGTGCTGACTGCCGTGGTGCAATACTGCAACTTCTGCCAGCTCAGCTCCTGGATGCGGTCCTCCCTGGCCACTGCCGTCGGGGCCGGGCCCCTGCTGCTCCTGCTCTACGTCTCCCTGTGCCCGGACAGGTACGTGAGCCCTGCTCGCCACACAGGGGTCACCTGCCCTGATGCTGCTTTCGTCCCCCTCATGCCTCCTCTCTTAATTGAGATATATAATTAACATAGAAGTATTAGTTTCCAGGTGCACTATGTAATGATTTAGTATTTCTGTACTTTGTGAAATGATGACCACCATGTCTAGTTAAGTTACTCTCAGGAATTGCCTAGAAGTTCAGTGGTTAGGATTTGGTGCTCTCACTGCTGGGGCCCAGGTTCAATCCCTGGCGGGGGAACTAAGATCCCACAAGCCATGATGTGAAGCCAAAAAAAGAAAAAAAGTTACCCTCTCAGCAACTTTCAAATATATAGTACAGTATTATTAACTGTAGTTACCATGGTGTATGAGTTTGAGTAAACTCTGGGAGTTGGTGATGGACGGGGAGGCCTGGCATGCTGCAGTCCATGGGGTTGCAAAGAGTCAGACATGACTGAGCAACTGAACTGACCACGGTGTATGTTACTTCCCCAGGACTTATCTACTTTATAACCGGAACTTTGTACCTTTTCAGAACCTTCACCCATTTTACCCACTTTCCACCCCTGCCTCTGGCAACCCAGTCTGTTCTCTGAAGAGTTCATGGTGTGTTTTTTGGTTTGTTTTTAGAGTCTACATGTAAATGAGATCATACGGTATTTGTCTTTCTCTGACTTACTTCATTTAATGCCTCCCAAGGTCTGTCCATGTTGTCACAAATGACAGGATTTCTTTCTTTTTTTATGGCTGAATCATATTCTGTTGTATATATACCATGTCTTCTTTGTCTGTTCATTCATTGACAGATACTTAGGTTCCTTCACATCTTGGCTATTGTAAGTAGTGCTATAATGGACATGCGGATACAGATGTCTTTTCAAGTTGCTGTTTGTGTTGCCCTCAGATGTTTCTGAAGTGAACTGCTAGGTCATATATTAGTTCTATTTCTAACTTTGGGGGAAGCCTTCACAGTGTTTTCCATGGCGGCTGCACCAGTTTACTTCTCACTAGCAGTGCATGGCGGCTTCCCTGCAAGCTCAGCTGGTAAAGAATCCGCCTGCAATGCAGGAGACCCCAGTTTGATCCCTGGGTCAGGAAGATCCCCTGGAGAAGGGATAGGCTACTTGATTCAGTATTCTTAGGCTTCCCTGGTGGCTCAGCTGGTAAAGAATCCTCCTGCAATGCAGGAGACCTGGGTTCGATCCCTTGGTTGAGAAGATCTCTTGGAGGAGGACACGGCAACCAACTTCAGTATTCTTGCCTGGAGAATCCCCATGGACAAAGAAGCCTGACGAGTTAGAGTCCATGGGGTCCCAAAGAGTTGAACACAGCTAGTGACTAAGCACAGCGCAGCAGTGCCCAAGAGTTTTCTTGTCTCCATCTCTTCAACATCACTTGTTACTTATCTTTTTTTTCAATATCTGTGCTAATAGATGTGAGGTGATGTTTTACTTGATGTGCATTTCCCTGATAATTAGGGGGATATTGAACAGCTTTTCAGGTACTTATGAGCCATCTCTATGTCTGCTTTAGAAAAATGTCTATTTAGATCCTCTGCCTGTTTTTCAATTAAATTTCTGGGTTTTGCTATTTAATTGTGTCTGTCACTTGTGCTTTCTCATCAGTACTAATGCCCTCCACTCCAACAGACATTTACTGTCTCAACAGGAAATGGCTTTCAGCCTCATCAAGTCAACAACTTGATGAAATGCCCAAAGAGTAATGTGTAAAGGAAAGAAAAAGGAAATAATTTTTAATAGCAAAATAAGTATTTACCTGTAGACCTCCTGGGGTGACCACCCCCAGCTGATGTCATGCAGTAGTCACATGCTAGAACTCACAGTTGTCCCATGGTATCCTCAGGGGATTGGTTCCCAGACCCCTTCCTCTAATACCAATATCCAGGGATGTTCAAATTCCTCCTATAAATGGCGCCACATTTGCATATAACCTACAGAGCTGTTTAGGCTACTTATGATACCTCATACAGTGTAAGTGCTATGTTGTAAGTTGTAAGCATGCAGCGAATTTAAATTTTGCTTTTTTTGAACTTTCTGGAAATTTTCTTCATAATATTTTCGATCTGAAAGTGAAAGTTGCTCACTTGTGTCCCGACTCTCTGCGACCCCATGAACTCTACAGTCCATGGAATTCTCCAGGCCAGAATACTGGCGTGGGTAGCCCCTCCCTTCTCCAGGGGATCTTCCCAACTCAGGGATCCAACCCAGGTCTCTCTCGCATTGCATTCTGTACCTGTTGATCCACAAGGGAAGTCCAAGAATACTGGAGTGGCTACCGGGCTTCCCTGATAGCTCCTTTGGTCAAAAATCTGCCTGCAATGCAGGAGACTCCGGTTTGATTCCTGGGTTGGGAAGATCCCCTGGAGAAGGGATTTTTGATCTGAGGTTGGTTGAATCCAGAGATGCAGAACCTGTGGATGTAGAAGTCCATTTGTATTTACAATGAAGAAGTTTGAATTTAAGAAAGTAGGACTAGAAGCCATTTCATACAAGACTATGAAGAAAACGAAGTGATGGAGGTGGACCTGACACACAAATGGAACGAAGTAGCAGGCTCTTGTAGCAAGGCCAGTGTGCTGAGACAGGTCGCAGCCTGGCGAAGTGGAGGAACTGAAGAATGAGGGCCTCAAGAGTGACTTGGCCTTCTTCATAAACACCATGTCATAACAGTTCTCTGCCTTATGATGTGAAATGTTAGGGCAGTGGGGAATCACTAGAAATACATCTCTTATCTTGAAATCCTTCCACATATTGAAGAATACATTCTACTCAAATGGCCTTCAAAGCTCTTTCACTCGTGATGTGGGGAAAAGAAACAGGAGCTTTGTGAAGACCCCTGGGGACAGGATCCGTTCTGTGCTATGAAAAATGTAAAAATTAAAATAAATTGGATGGTGCTGATAGGTGCTATGTTTAAAACAGCCTTTGTTAATGAATCCATCAAGACTCCTACTTTCCATGTGTCCTACTAATTAAGTTGTGTTTTGGTTCTCCTAAATCACCAGTTGCACATTTGCAGCTGGCTTTGTGACTTTTAACCTTTTCAACTAAATATATAGTTGGAAATACGATGCTACCTTGTAGCAGAGTGCACATAGTAAGTAATTTATTCAGGAATTTGGAGGGAATGTCTCAAATCATTAAGCTTCTGTTTCTAAACATTGGACTTTTTGTGTAACTGCTTATGAAAATGTTTTATGTTAGCACACATTAAAGAACCATTTATTTATATTTACAGTGAGTTTAGGTTAGCAGGATATTTCAAAGTTACCTGGGACATTTCTCCATTGTGCTCTGCAGGACACCTAACATTCCTGGCTCCCCAGATTATTATGAAAACTAGCAGGGACTTCGGTATTCCCAAAATGCTCCCCTGTGCTGTGCTGCGCTTAGTTGCTCAGTCATGTCTGACTCTCTGTGACCCCATGGACTAAAGGGGTCCCCTTCGGACTAGCCGCCAAGCTCCCCTGTCCATGGGGATTCTCCAGGCAAGAATACTGGAGTTGGTAGCCTTTCCCTTCTCCAAAATGCTCCCCTAGGAGTGGCATTACCGCTGAGAATCATTGCTTTCGTAAATTCAAAAGTAGAAAATGGTCTAATTTGTTTCAATATCCAGATGAAATCACCATAGTGCATTTGGGGTATTACCAAAGCAGTGGTCAGTAATTGACAGAGTGAGTGTCCTTCCTCAATTTACTTAATAAAATAATAGCGACATGAAAGATGTTCAAGTTCTTTGCAAACTGAGATCAAAAAGGGAATTCAAAGTATTCAACATACACTTTATTCAAGAAATTTACTGCTATTCAGCATTTGAAAGGAGACTTTAATGAACAGTTAAATTACTTTAAGCAAAACAAAGTGTCCTTTTTCCTTACTGAAGGTGTGTGCAGCCTTCTGGAATTATGGTCTTTATAAAGCTCTTTCCCAACAGTATGAAATTCAGTAATCCATTTTTTAACCTTTTAAATCCATCACAATTACCCCACCAGTCATTCAGTCACAGGGATGAACCTTTTCCACTTGAATCTGGAGAGCATTAGCTATGGGGAACCCAGAAATCAAGCAGGAGATCTCGAAGTGGGGCTGGTGGTTGAATCTCTGCTTGACTCGGTTCATCCCCATACTCACAGGATCCTCTCAGCCCACCCACCCCATCACTACTGAGCCCAACCAGGATAGGGGGCATGTTCCGTTCAGTTCAGTTGCTCAGTTGTGTCCGACTCTTTGCGACCCCATGGACCGCAGCATGCCAGGCCTCCCTGTCCATCACCAACTCCCGGAGTCCACCTAAACTCATGTCCATTGAGTTGTTCATGCCATCCAACCATCTCATCCTCTGTCATCCCCTTCTCCTCCTGCCCTCAATCTTTCCCAGCATCAGGGTCTTTTCCAATGAGTCAGCTCTTTGCATCAGGTGGCCAAAGTATTAGAGTTTCAGCTTCAACATCAGTCCTTCCAGTGAACACCCAGGACTGATCTCCTTTAGGATGGACTGGTTGGATCTCCTTGCAGTCCAAGGGACTCTCAAGAGTCTTCTCCAACACCACAGTTCAAAAGCATTAATTCTTCGGTGCTCAGCTTTCTTTATAGTCCAACTCTCACATCCATACATGACTACTGGAAAAACCATAGCCTTGACTAGATGGACCTTTGTTGACAAAGTAATGTCTCTGCTTTTTAATATGCTATCTAGGTTGGTCATAACTTTCCTTCCAAGGAGTAAGCGTCTTTTAATTTTATGGCTGCAGTCACCATCTGCAGTGATTTTGGAGCCCAAAAACTAAAGTGTGCCACTGTTTCCACTGTTTCACCATCTATTTGCCATGAAGTGATGAGACTGGATGCCATGATATTAGTTTTCTGAATGTTGAGCTTTAAGCCTACTTTTTTCACTCTCTTCTTTCACTTTCATCAAGAGGCTCTTTAGTCCTTCACTTTCTGCCATAAGGGTGGTATCATCTGCATATCTGAGGTTATTGATATTTCTCCCAGCAATCTTGATTCCAGTTTTTGCTTCATCCAGCCTAGCATTTTTCATGTACTCTGCATGTAAGTTAAATAAGCAGGGTGACAATATACAGCCTTGATGTACTCCTTTTCCTATTTGGAACCAGTCTGTTGTTCCATGTCCAGTTCTAACTGTTGCTTCCTGACCTGCATACAGGTTTCTCAAGAGGCAGGTCAGGTGGTCTGGTATTCCTGTTTCTTTCAGAATTTTCCACACTTTATTGTGATCCACGCAGTCAAAGGCTTTGGCATAGTCAATAAAGCAGAAATAAATGTTTTTCTGGAACTCTTTCTTTTTTGACGATCCAGTGGATGTTGGCAGTTTGAGCTCTGGTTCCTCTGCCTTTTCTAAAACCAACTTGCACATCTGGAAGTTCACAGTTCACGTATTGCTAAAGCCTGGTTTGGAGAATTTTGAGCATTACTTTACTACTGTGTGAGATGAATGCAATTGTGTGGTAGTTTGAGCATTCTTTGGCATTGCCTTTCTTTGGGATTGGAATGAAAACTGACCTTTTCCAGTCCTGTGGCCACTGCTGAGTTTTCCAAATTTGCTGGCATATTGACTGCAGCACTTTCACAGCATCATCTTTTAGGATTTGAAATAGCTCAACTGGAGTTTTATCACCTCCACTAGCTTTGTTCGTAGGGGGACCAAAACATGAACTCAATTCCTATGAAGCAGGGAGGACTCTTCTAGCTTTGAGGAGACAGGGGGGACTCTTCCAGCTTTGCGGGGGGACGCACATGTGGGTTATAGCAGTGTCACAGTCTTGTCTGGACTGGATGAGAAGAGGACATAAAGTCTTAGAATTTGCATTTTGTGTGTAGCTCTCTCTTTCCTTCTCTGTGAAGGCAGCTTCTGTAATCACGTAAGCCACTCTGAGCCCTCACTGGCCTGTGCTGCCCAGGAGAGCTGCTCCCAGGTGCTCCATGAGGTCTTCTTTGCAGGAAGCAAGGCTGGGGGCCTGGAGGATGAAGTGTCAGGGCCCTTGCCCCAGAGAGAGGGGAGGTTCAGGTGATCTGTGGGCCTGACTGGATGCTAGGTGTAAGGTGACCCCAAAGGAAGGCATGGAGAGGGTGGGCTGTGTGTCTCGGGCACCTTCCCCAGCAGCACTGAGAGAGAGGTTTTTAGGCACTGGTAGTTTCAGTGCCCTAAAATTGGGATTTGATTGCTTTGGACACCACCAATAGCCAAGTTCAGCTTCCAGAGTAAATAATTCAGCAGCACCTCCAGAAGGGCCTTTTGAAATTGATCCTCTGTCAGTAGACTTCAATGTCTGAAAATGACCAAAGTTTCCAGCCTGTAGACACTGTGGATGTGTTCTTAGCAACAAAATGAAGGCTTTAGAGACCTTTCCTGATTTTGCTCTTTGTTTACTGTGCGTACCTTCCATGGCTAATATTAAAAGTTGCTGTCGTTGTTAATGTTTATTTATTTATTTGATGTCCTGGGTCTTAGTGCAGCATGTGGGATCTTTCTTTAATTTTTGTTGCTGCACGTGGGATCTTTAGTTGTGGCATGCAGGATCTGGTTCCCCGACCAGGGATTAACCCAAGCCCCCTGCACTGGGAGCGAGGAGTCTTAACCACTGGATCACCAGGAAAGTCCTGCTAGAAAGGCTTTTACATCATTGTCTTTACCATTCTGTTATTCTTCATTAGCGCACAGCATCAAATTATAATTAAAATTTACTGTCCTTAACTGTCTACCTTGAACTCCACCTTGAAAATAGAAAAGTTGTTTTTATTTAAACTCTTCTCAGATTGCTTTGTATAGTGCCTTCCTAGCTTTTTATAATCATAGTTTTCTGCATTTTAATTTCAGTTCCACTGTAATTTCACACCTTGATGCAGTACAGAATTTCAGGTAAGCTTTTAACATTGTGCCTATATCTGAATAAGTGAGAGTAACTATATTATTGCTAGCTATTTCTAAGCTTCCTGAAAACAGTTGTGTCTTGAATAAAAAGAACAACATATGCACTCTTAAAAGAGCAAGCGGAAAATATCTTTATTAAAGTAGTGATTATATTTAGAATACCTTATTGGGACAGTGAATGACTGCTAAGCGCAGGCAGGTTCCTCCTGCTCTCTTGCCAGTGGCACTCCTGTGAGAACTTTCCTAACCCTCACTGTGGAGCAGCAGGTACCGCAGGACACAGCTTGCAGTCGGAGGCACAGAACGCGCCGAGGTGAAGTGCCGATGCTCACAGCTCAGAGCTGCGGTGGCCGATGCAGCGACGCTGAGAGTGGGACCTGGGGAGGACTCCCTCCTTTCAGAGCGGCGCTGCTTTTCCAGCATCCACTGCAGAGCAGACGCAGAACACGGTTTTTACTTTCTGCCTTTCTCCCTAAAGGCCAAATCCCCTTCAGATTCCTTTCATTAGCAAAAACAGGTGCTAATATAGATCTTTCATCCAAGCAAAGCAGCGAAAAGCCAACTTTCAAAAAGCAAAGGATTCTGGTATTAGATTTGGTTTAATTTTATATACAACCTTTTATGTACGACTGTTACAAAGAAGATCTCACAAATCACACAGTACTTTATTCCCTAAAATATTTTGAAATAACTGACTAGAAATTTGAAGAAGAAAAAAAAAGGTTGGGTCCTTTCCTTACTATAAACATCAAAATTTAATTCTGAATAAATTGAACTCAAAATTTTTTTAATTATCTAAAAGTATATAAATATCTAGAAAAACAAAATTAATCAGTTCTCAAGTCTCTAAGACAGAGATAACTTTCCAGTCTTACTAATACTAAATAAAACCACATTCACAAAAAAATAAGTCTGACCGAGTGGGTGGTGCCAGCACGCTGAGATAAATATCTGTGGGACTGTTACATAAAGAGCTAATTAAGACCTGCATAGATGAGAGAGAGAGAAATCACAAAACAGGAAACGTAGTAGGAGATAAATACACTACTCCCTAAGTCATTGCACAGTTAAACTACAAAATTCCCTCTGATCTCCTACATTTTTCCTTCAAAATGTTACCATATGGATACCCAGCGCAGGCCAGGGTATGGCACATTTATGAATTGATGGTGGTGTTTAATATAGGTTTGTTGAATCTGCACAATAACTTCATACATTAGGAGACTTTGTCCCTAGTTTCTAGATAAGGAAGCTGAAGCTCAGAGAAGTTAAGGAACCTGCCTGTGGAGACACAGCTAGTAACTGGCAGTGTTTTAACCCTTGCCTCCGTCACTGCCAGGCCATGCTTTTTCTGCCATGCTTCATTACTTTTCAGATGGTACAGTAGTTTTGGAAAGTAACTTGACAGTCTATAAAAAATAGTCCTAAAAATGTTCATCATCTTTAGCCTAATAATTCTATTTTTTAAGCTTATCTGCTGAGGAAATAATTCAGCATTTGGTAAAGGCCACATGCCCCCAAATATTGATCATAGTGTTTTATAATATTGAATGTTCATCAGCAACTTCAATTGTCAGTAAAGGAGAAGTTAGTTATGAAACATGTACCCAAATATTGCAGCCATTAAAACATGGAAGTTATGGAAAGCATTCATGATTTTTCATCTTTCATTTATTATGTGAAATTGCATATGTCTTATAGCTACAGGTAGGTATTTCATTATATATTTTAAAAAGTAAGATATGTAATATTTATGATCTAATGGTGAGTGGTGATTTTCTTCTATTTCTATAATTAAATTAAATATCTGTGTACGTTTAGATGTTGGGAAGGAGAATTAAAGTGACAATAGAAGTAGAATACATTTGCACAGAGAAGTCCCTAGATGAGAACAACTCAGTGAATTTTCACAAGTGAACACACCCATTTAACTACCACCCAGACCAAGAAGTGGAACAGTACTGCAACCCAGAAGCTCCCCATCACACCCCCTCCTGGGTCCCTGCACCCATCCTAAGCGTAGATTTTAAATGGCATTGAAATACACCAGAATGTTGACACATCCCATGTTGAACTGACTAGGACGACCAGTGGTCTGTGTTTTCTGTTTCTCTCTATTTTGTAATCCCGCTCTTCTGTGGTAATGAACTCTATCTTACTGTAACCTCCATTTGTCCACCTGTTGAGTTGTCTCTTGCATTTATTCATATCAGATCCCTCCTTTAGGGACTGACCTTCACTATTTGCATTTAGGAGTAGAGCTATTGCCTTCATTATCCCTTCTGCAGTAGAATAAGAAACACAGGTGTAGAGTGGAGGTAATTCTCTCACCCGCTGGTGGCAGATCTCTTTGGCTGCAGGGCAGCCCAGGGCTTGATGTGACAGTCTGTGCACTAGGACCCTTCCTTCTCTCTCTCTCTCTCTCTCTCTCTCTCTAATTGAAGGATAATTGCTTCACAGAGTTTTGTTGTTTTCTGTCAAACCTCAGCATGAATCAGCCATAGGTATACACATATCCCCTCCCTTTTGAAGCTCCCTCCTTTATAAGCAAAGGCCAGAGCAGGCAGTGCTGGTGTTCCCTCTCCCTCTCCCACCCACCACTTCTCACATTCCCCTGCTCCATCCAGAGCAGACTGGCCCGTGCCCGTCCCAGGCTTGGGCCACACTGCCGGCTTTGGCCACAGCGCAATCGACTTCTCCGCCCTGCCCACCTCTCCCTCTGGATTCTACAATGCCTGGTTTCAAGATGACCTGAAGCCTCAGTGACATCTCCCCATACAGAGGCTGTTCCTCAGTATTACCTCTTCGGAGAAACGAAGGAAAGGCCAGCTCCTCAGCCAAGGAGAGGAGCTCACGCAGGGAAGACTCCTCCCTCCAGACTCTCTCCTCCTCTGGGCCAGCCAGAGGTCTTAAGGGGCTGCACATGGATCTGTTTCAGTACCTAAAAGAGTTATGTTTAGTGCTTGTGATTCATTGTATGTTTTGCCATTCATTTAAGTGACAGTTGGCAAAATAAATGAGTGAAGTGGGGTGAATCTTGCCACAGAGGCCTTTTTTGGTTCCTGGTTCTTAGGCATGAAGTCAGGGTCCCCAAGACCACCCACCCGCAGAGATCATTCTCTTGGGGGGACTCAGAACTCATCATATGGTTGTACCCATGACCATGGTTTAATACAGCAAACAGGACAGAAAGCACAATCATCGGGGGCAGGGGTGCGTGAGAGAAGGCTGGAGGAGACCAGACGCCTGTGTTCAAGAGCCTGCGCCCAGTGGGGTCATGCCAGATGTGCGGAACCCCCAGCCGTGAGCTGCAACAGCCAGTGTGCACCGCCCGCCGGGGAGGCGCGTCACATGGGCGCCCTCTGCCTGGCAGGTTCCAAAGTCCCAGGTTCCTGGAGGAAGGGCAAGTGCCCAGCACACACTCTTGTTTGTACAAGCAGTTCAGGCACAGTGAACCCCTCTCCTCAGGGACTGGCGGGAGTGCCCCAAAGCCAAGCTCCCAATGCCAACCTAGGGTGCCCTGCCCGTGGGCCTCTCTAGGACACAGCCTCAGGCCCTTTCTGCACAGGCCCTTGGGCCGGTAGAGACTTAGCCATACTCCAGCCCATCTTCAGTTTACACATGAGGAAACAGACCTGAAAGGTGGCGTGACCTGCCCAAGGGTCCCAGAGCTCTTCAGGGGGGTGCTAATCTGGCCATTACTCCAAGGCTGGGGCTTTTGGGACTATGTTTCATGGAAGGCGTTATGGCCAGATTGGTCAGTTTCATTATTTTTAATATCCTTAAGTTACTGCTAACAGTGAAACTCATTTAAAGCACTCTGATTACAGAATTGAGCTTTCTGTGCCACGGCACTGTCTACACTCAGGATCCATCTGTTTTGTATGTAATTATTTTCCTATAAGTGACCCAGCAGCCCGCTCTGTGCATTTTAGAGTACAGCAGGGAGCAGTTTACATAAGCAGAGCAATCACAGCCGTGTAAGCTAATAGAAGAAGGATGAGAAGGAAATTCAACAAGTATTAACAGTGATCGCCTCTGGATAGTACAATGACAGTGAATCTTTTCTTTCTTTCTACTTTTGCCCTAAACTTTCTATGCTGAGTATGTAGTATTTTTAAGTGGAAAAAAAAATTCTACTTAAAGAATAAACTTTAGAAGAGGCAGTAGCCCATGCTCATCTTCAGTCCTCGCGTGCCAGCTGTGGCCCCACAGTGCCTTCACCACACTGCGTGGAGCTGCAAAACGGACCGAGCGGACTCGGTCATCAGAAGGAAGAGAAACGGGTTCCACCTTTAGAAGGGTAGTTTGGACATTTCTACTGGAATTCTAAGTGTGCAGTATTTTACATGACTCAGCAGGTCCATGCTCAGGAATTTATCCCATAGACAGGCTCCTTCATATGCACAAAGATGCACTTGGGAGTACCAGCTGCAACCTTGTTCCTAGAAGCCTAAAGATGGGCGAAGTCAAGCACCCTCACCCAGCGTCTGGTTGTGACAGCACAGCCAAGGGTTAGAATAGTGCGAAAGGGCACCGCATAGGAAAGATGCTTATTTTCCATTGGTTATAATGTTTGAGTTTCTTATAGTATGTTACTCTTAAAAGTATACGTTTTATATATATATATTTAAATGTTAAAGTTGTCTTAAATGACTTTGGTAAAACAGAACTAACCCGGGTGGGGGAATGGGAAGGAGGGAGCAGGCAGATTGTATCAAAGTTTATGGATATGAAATATCTTGGGTATGGCAGTGTGGTATGGTTCCCAGGGAGATGGCCTTGCTCTTAGGAGACAGGTCCTGAGCAGTTCAGGACTGAAGTGGTCTGGTGTCTGCAGCTTGCTTTCAGAATGTTCAGCAAAGTGTGCCTGTGTGAGGGTGCATGCACATGTGTACCCCATGTGTGGAGTGTGTATTGACAAAGGGAGGGGGGAGCAAAGTAGCACAATGTTGACAACAGTTTCATGCAGGAGAATGGTGTACAAATGTGTGTTTTGCTAGTCTCTTAACCTTTTTTTGTAAGGTGGAGACTCTTCAAATTAGAAAGTTGGGAAAACAGAAAAGATTTTAAAAATCAAGGAGCTCAAGACTTCTGAAAAACAGCACTTAATATAGAAATCTTACAAGAGTGACTCTACCTTGCCACATCTTTCTAAACAGAAACAGGTCACTCAGCAGCTGCAGGTGATGGAAGGTTTGAGCTGCACAAAACTCTGTGCAGGATGCTTGTTAGGCAGGGCTGGCTCAGACCTGGAAGTGCTGGGCAGTAACCTTTCCTTAAAGATACATTTCAGGAGGCACGCCCTCTCTCCTCTCTTTCCCCTCCAGCTCCACGAGGAAGCTGTGCAACACCTCGCTGCCTCACGACAGCAGGAGCCCAGCCAGCCTGATTGGCCAGGAAGTAATTCTCGTCTTCTTCCTCCTGCTCCTGTTGGTCTGGTTCCTGAACCGAGAGTTTGAAGTCAGCTACCGCCTGCACTACCACGGGGACGTGGAGGCGGACCTGCACCGCACCAAGATCCAGAGCATGAGGGACCAGGCCGACTGGCTGCTGAGGAACATCATCCCCTACCACGTGGCTGAGCAGCTGAAGGTGTCCCAGACCTACTCCAAGAACCACGACAGCGGAGGTGTCATCTTCGCCAGCATTGTGAACTTCAGCGAGTTCTACGAGGAGAACTACGAGGGCGGCAAGGAGTGCTACCGGGTCCTCAACGAGCTGATCGGGGACTTCGACGAGCTCCTGAGCAAGCCAGACTACAGCAGCATCGAGAAGATCAAGACCATTGGGGCCACGTACATGGCCGCGTCCGGGCTGAACGCCACACAGTGCCGCGACGGCAGCCACCCACAGGAGCACCTGCAGATCCTCTTTGAGTTTGCC
The DNA here is from genome assembly GCF_963930625.1 of Muntiacus reevesi. Taxonomy (NCBI): domain Eukaryota; kingdom Metazoa; phylum Chordata; class Mammalia; order Artiodactyla; family Cervidae; genus Muntiacus; species Muntiacus reevesi. Next base: position 182,576,477 of record NC_089250.1, on the reverse strand, counting down.
AAGGAGATGATGCGTGTGGTGGACGACTTCAACAACAACATGCTGTGGTTCAACTTCAAGCTCAGGGTGGGCTTCAACCATGGCCCCCTGACGGCGGGTGTCATCGGCACCACCAAGCTGCTCTACGACATCTGGGGGGACACGGTCAACATCGCCAGCAGGATGGACACCACGGGCGTGGAGTGCCGCATCCAGGTCAGTGAGGAGAGCTACCGCGTCCTGAGCAAGATGGGCTATGAGTTCGACTACCGAGGGACGGTGAACGTCAAGGGCAAAGGCCAGATGAAGACCTACCTGTACCCCAAGTGCATGGACAGTGGGTTGGTGCCACAGCACCAGCTGTCCATCTCGCCAGACATCCGCGTCCAGGTGGATGGCAGTATCGGACGCTCCCCCACAGACGAGATAGCCAACCTGGTGCCTTCCGTTCAGAACCCGGACCAGGTGTCTCTGGGTTCCGAGAACAATGCCCAGACCAGGGACGCTCACCCGTCTGCTAAGAGACCCTGGGAGGAGCCCATCAGAGCCGAAGAAAGGTGTCGGTTCGGCAAAGCCATAGAGAAAAGCGACTGTGAAGAAGCGGGGATGGAGGAAGCCAACGAACTCACCAAGCTCAACATCTCAAAGAGGGCGTGACGTGGCCCAGCCCGCCCGCGGTGCTCTGTCCGTCCAGGCGCCACTGTTCCCGTCCCCGGACGTGGTGTCGTGTGGTTACTGCAGCCCTAACTTCTGTGTGGATCACAGTCATTCAGGGTTCACTTTCATCTGCCTCCTTCCCCTTCCCCCACTCGGTGTGACCGTCGGAAGCGTGGAGAACAAGTGCCTTCAGGGGTTGGCGCGACCTGGAGTCCAGGGAAGCGCAGCCAGGGTGTGGCGCTGGGTGGTGGTGGACGTTAAAACAGAAGCTGTGGTTAAAATCAGATTTTTATTGCTTTTTCTCACGAGACACTTTTTTTTGGCTAATATAATGTTTTTGAGGTTGTTTTTTTTTTTTCCTGTATACATACTAGTGTTTTTCCAGTGACCTGACCTTTCTATGTAAACACATACACGCACACACACTTGTATTCATGAATATGAGATCAAGTGCCAGTAACTCACTGGGCGGGGTGCTGGGGGCGCAGGCTGAGGACTTCGAGGAACCGGCAACCCCCTACCCACAACTTCCAGGGCGATCAGGCCCTCAGGGGCTGTGGCTGCACGCACTGGCCCCCCACACCCAGCGGATTTAGGGCTTCCTCCTCATGCAGGCCAAGATTCCAAATGCCAACCGGTCTCACAGCTTGTGAACCCAGGCCTCAGGTATCTAAAAGCCCTTTTCCATTCTGCCCCTGCCCTGAGGGGTCTTCCAGCCGGAGTGGAGGGGCTCGTCTTTGAAGCTGACTCGTCCCAGAGGGAAACGCAAAATAAACATCCAAGGGTTGCATTTATTTATTTATTTATTTATCAGGAACCGTGTGTGTCTCGGGGAGGGTTGCTGGGCTGTTCTCTCTAGCAAAGGGAACTAGGCTTGGAGCAGAGGGTAGGTCACAGTGGAAAGATGAAGATGGGGCCATTAGAGCTCCAGCCACCCAGGGCCATCTCCCCTGAGGAGCAGGACCCCAGTGGGCATGGCCCATGCTCTGGGTTGGGGCACCCTCGGCCACCACTTTGAACGCAAAAGCTCTGCTCCTACCCCTCGCCCATGGGGTCTGCCCATGGCAGGAGCTGGGTCAGAACAGCTCAGTGTGAAGCAGGTCTGGGCCGAGCACCAGGGCTGGCAGGCAACGCTTGGCCTCCACTTTCGGGAAGTTCCTCCATCCTTTCCGTTCTCAGCCTGCCCAGCGCTTGTCTGTGGCGGGATCGGGCCTGGTGAGTGGACCCCAGTCCTCTTTAGGTGGAGCTCTTACACTGTCAGTAGGGGCAGAATCGTCTGGATGTAAATGAGGTGTTGGAACCCGGGGGAGTAAGAAAACCCAAGGAACTCACTTCTGTGCCCTTTGTTACGAATCCTGTTATCCCCCTTGTAATTGTTTTGCCACATTGAGTCTGAAGTTTATGTAGACTTGAACTCAGGCCAGAGTTGTCCTGTCACAGTCACATGACCCCTCCCTCTTAAGGTGGCTGCAGCCCATGCAGTAGGAGAGGGGTAGTTCCTCCTCTGTGTGAGGCCTTCACCAATGTGCCCTATGCGTTTTCTTGTCCCCAGCAAATCTCTGTGTAGCTTTTGCATCTGCACCAAGTCCCTTTATCACTCCTCCTTGCCAAACTCACACAGAATCTGCCCTCCCCGGCACCATGAAGTATTGACTTGGATCAGCCAGCTCCCTAGTGACATGCCTGGGATGGCCCCCAGCAGCGCAGTCATAAGCCAGGATCTCCACGTCCAGGGGGATTTGCCTTCAGGTTTTGCTGTCAGACTGTTGGTCTTCCAATGCCGGAGAAAGGCTGTGACAATACCTCTTGCTTCTAAAGAATGTATTCTTATAAAATATCGCAGAATTTTTATTTTTTCTTAGAAACACTACCTGATGCTCTGCCTGTCCGTCAGGATTCTGGGCACGTCAGGGGTTCCTTCCATCAGTATTAAGGTGGGTGTCATGTATGGCCCTCACCCTCTGTCCCCCCACCCCTCGGCCCCAGGCTCTGCAGCTACCGTGGTGGCCAGGGGCTGCTGGGCGGTTGCTGAGTTCTCTGCTCTTCTGTTCCACAAAACTCATCTCTGCACATGCTTCCTCCCTTGAAAGCTCTTTTTTTTCCTTCCCCTCCTGCAAAGGTTATTTGTGATTCCTAGGAAGCCAAGGGACTGCAGATACAGGGATAGCGTGGTGACCCCCGCCGGCCCAGTTCAGCATTGTGCAAATGGGAACCTTCAAAGGACGGTTTAAACTGTCTTTAAAAAACACCCCGAACCTTCCTAAGCAACCAGTTACAGGTATTCCCTCTGGGTGTTCCACTCGTGACTTGGGTCCCTCCTAGCCACTGCTCAGAAGCGTACCTCAGCGCAGAACCACGGAGTGTCCGCAGGGGCCGCACTGGACCTCCGACACAGCCGGTTGCTGAAGACAGACAGACTTCTGAGCAGCAGTCTCAGGCACTACCGATTCAGTGGAGGCGTCCTTCAGAGCGGTATACCTCCTGTGAACTTAGGGCAGGAAGCAATACTTCAGAATTGAATGTGTGTAAATATAGTTGCTTTGAGTTGCAATCGCTGTTTTCTTCTTGGCCTCAGGTCTGATCAAATTCTCCATGTACAAATCCATATAAACAAGCACACAGAATTGTATCCAAGGCAGACAAACGCAGAGCATCAGTTATGAAACCTTCACAGAGCCTGGAGGCTCCCCACAGCTCCATGACCCTGACCGTGCTGTGGAGACGCCCGCACATTTGCACTTGACACTGAGAGCCAAAGGGCTGCGTGCTTCCCGTTATGTGGGCTGTCGTGATTTGTAGTTTCCAAAGGTCTGTCCGCGTTTGCATTTCTAGGTTTTTGAGGTAAGCACTTTTTGGTGGTTGTTTCGGAAAATCACGTCATGCCTAGAATCTGAAATTATATTCGTGAGAACCAACTGTTTGAGTTCTCCATCTTTCCTTTGCTCTACCTTTTTAAATTGTTAATCCTGATAATTTCAAAATGCACCCCACTCCCCACCACCCCAAAGAAATGAACATTAAAATACTCTAAAATCTCAACATTTGCTGCCTGGTATTTCCTCACTGACAAGATTGGTACCACTTCTGAGATTACAGTAGTCCTTCTTGCCAGCCAACTGTGGCTGAAATAAGGTTTGCGGGTCTTTTACATTGTGACTTTGAAAACAAGGCAACTAAAAACCCGTGTGTGTGTGTGTGTGTGTGTGTGTGTGTGTGTGTGTGTGTGTGAAATGACTGTATTTGCTATAGTTAACTTTTTTTGAGAAGTATTTATTTCTGCATGGAACTTTTAACAAAAGCAGGTTACAGCACAAATTTTGCTTGAGACCACATCCTGATTTTATTAGGCCTCCTAAAGATTTTCTCCCACAATGTCTCAAGCAATTGACTGAGAAAATGAAGTCAGTTTTTTAAAAGGATGTGCCCACACAGCCTCTCCCTTACAGAGTTCTGGGAGGCCCGTGTCACAGGGAAGGTCACAAACTCAGTTCAAAATCTGTTTAAATTCAGAGTGTCTTTGCCAGAAAATACACATGCCATTTCACACATCACAGGGGCTCACAGCACCTCCATACCTGGAACCAGATGCTGGCTCTGCTGGGGGTTAGCACCTTCCCCATGGTTTTTCCTGGTGGTATTTAGGTGCAACTGCAAAGTCGGCCTCTTATCGACTCAGGAAAGGGGGATGCAGACGTGGCCCAGGCCTTGTTCATCAGCTCAGAGGCACCCAGCATCTGTGTGATCCTGGAACCCATGAGGACAGCACTCATTGACGAGGGTGCTCTTTCCTCTGTACTGTAGGCATCTTCAGGAACTTTCCAGGAGGTGAGGGAATAGCAGTCTTTGTTGCATTTCTCTCTTAGAAAGGACACCTCAGGTACTTTCAGAGCTTTCTCTGTCTCTTGAAAGGCAACCTCTAATTCTCGCAGCAAGCCCCAGGTCTTTCCATTTGTGGTTTCGCTTTCACTTTCTTTTTCATCTATTCTGTCCCTTAAAAAAAAAAAAAATACTTTAGCTTGCATTTTAGAGACAGTTCTGAAATAAGTGCGAAGAATTGACCTTACCCAAGTTGAGGGCTGGCCTTTTCTCTGGTCTCTTGGGAAGTGATCTCTGAGCTCTTGGAATGTCCTGCCTGATACATATCTCTGGGTAACTGGGGGCTTTGGGTCACACCAGCTCATCCGGTGGTGTGGTTTAGTGTGGTTGTCACATGGACGTTATGCTGGGGCTGGAGACAACTTCTCTCTTTCAGCTGAAATCTCTCCACGTGGCGGCTTTTCTCTGCTGTGGAAATCTGTCATGGTGGCCACCTGGGTTGGATCCCAAGTGCCAGGGAGAGGAAGCGGACTGGGGCAGCAGATAGCGAGAGGAAGTGATTAAGAAAAAGTACACACTTGCTCACCACATAGGCGTAAACTCAAAATCTCCCTAAGTGTCTATTTTTATACTCTTCCTTTGTAAAAATTGTTTTTTAAATAACATGACTTCAAAGCGTTGTTAACTTTACATCAGCGTAACCCAAGCGTGGGGAATTCTCACATCCTTGCTGGGCCTGAAAATCGGAAGGAGGAAGGAATTATGCAGTCAGACATTGAGCAATCTTAGCGCTTCCTGAAATCTCAGTCATCAACAGCAGCGATTCCTAACCTTTCAGCAGGGGGGGAGCTTACAGAGCCTTTGATAATTTGATGAAAGCTGTGACTCCTTTCTCCAGGAAAAAAAAAAAAAAGGCACATTAACTCACTTCATGTTCCTTGATCCAAACCAAAATACCCGTGATCTACAATAACAGGATGGATGGTGATTTTTAATTGCAAGCATCTGTGGGTGAAGTTTCCACGCATTTCTGGACTCTCCATTGGAAATGTGAATAAACAGATGAATGCTGCTTGTTGATTTATGCATTTCCAATCCAATTATGTTTTAGACTTTAATGTCCAAGTTACCTAAGTACATCTGGAGAGCCACTCAAAGAACTTTTCAGTATAAAGACGAAGCTCGTCAGAGTCTCTCCAAGATAACTAGCATTCAGAGAGTATGCGCTGAGCACCTACCGCATGCCAAAGCTCACTCCAGCGTGGTTGCGCCATGCCACTTGAGGCTGTTTGAGGCGCCCCTGGGATCAGTCACTGCTTTTCTGATGGCTCTCCCATTAGGAACCCCACAAGGAAACTGAAAAGAATTCTGAGACACCCCTGTCCTTGCTGACATTTTTAAACAGTGGCTCTTTAGTGTCGTCTGTTACTGATGATTTTCGTGTTCACGGTCTCATGGAGTATTCAGTCTTTCTGTGAAGAAAGGGCAACAGAAGAAGTACCATTCAGAAAAAACAGCTGCACCAGTACTGTGTTGGTCCCTCTGTGAGGGAGGGGGCAGTCCACATTGGTCGTATATTTTATTTTTAAAACAGGCCTCTCCGGATGGCACCTGGGGTCTCAGAGCTGGGCAGGACGAGCCACTGGCCTGGACGGACCAGGCTGGGGGCAGCCTTTCAGGAGCCACACCGTCAGTGAAGCATGCCCCCGCTGCTTCCCCGGGAATTGCTGGGGGTCAGAGGACCAGAGCCTCTGCCCATCCTACCTCCTTCCAAGGGGCCTCTAGCAGGCTGCAGCGTTCTCAGAGCTGCTCCTCCTCTGACCTCCTCTATCTACTCAGCAAGCAAAATTCTTGCCCTGTAGGTTGACAGGGCAAGAGGTGTGATCACAGAAAGCAGGAACCGTTTGGACTTGTCCATGTGATTCCAGGAAGGAAGCTGAAGGGGAGTGACGTGGCTGAGCACGCTGCGCTGGGCGTCCCCTGGGCACAGACACCCTGGCGCCCAAGGCTTCCATCTCCAGCCCTCCCTGCTTCGCAGCCTCCAGTCCCCAGCTCCGGCCTCGGTCTCACGGAGGTCACTCCTCTCCAGGACGCTTGTGGCTCCCTCCCCTCTACCTGCGGCCCCTGCCCCCTGCCCACCATCACCTTTGACCTCCCAAGTAGGTTTCAGTGCTATGCTGCCTCACTCCCAAACCTCAGGAGTACAGACAAACCTGCGGCAACACTTTGGAGCAGATGCTTTATTGATTTAAAGAAACTAACTCTTCAGCCACAAAATTAAGTTCTCACATATGCGAATGTGCCTCTACACATAAGGCAGCCTCTCATTCTATGACAGTTTTCTGCCAAGGAACTCAAAGCACCTGGAACCCCTTCTGTCTTCACCATACCTCACTAAAGGTGGAGGAGTTTTCTTCTGTCCAACAGGTTTGAAAACTCAGGTTCAGAGTCTCTTGAGTGGCTGGCCATCCTCAGCCAGTCATTACCAGTGACTTCCAGCTTCAAAGCCAGAGACAGATCACCCTGTCAATCCAGACCATCTCGTGACTTGACAGCCCCTTCCTTTACAAGAATAGAATAAAGAATCCAGGTGGTGGAGTGAGACACTGTGCATTTAACTGGTGAGATTAGGCAGTACGTCAGCAAGTGACTAGCAAGGTAAATCCATTTCCCCTTCTCTCCCTCTCCCCTTCTTTTTGTAAGACTGGCTACTTGAATTATGTGTAGAATGTTTAAGGTATTATTGTCTAGTGTCTTCTTAGAATGGAGAAGTTTTCAACTTATTCAAGTGTCTGTGTGGACTTGTATCCATCTGCTAACCAAGACCATCAGGGAATGGAGGCAAAGTTTGCAACACGTGGGTGCCTTCAGAAAGGTCCGTGTGAAACACAGATTATATTAGTGTCATGTGTGTCCTGCTAATGTAACAGAACTAGAACACGTCCCTTTAACACAAGATCCGGGTTTCTTTTTCCTCTAACTGTTGATTACACAATAAATGTATTATTATATGTAATGTTATATTGTTTTTGAAATGCCTTTATATATCTGTATGTACATCTCTGGCAGTATTTCAGGGAAGTATTAGAGGGAAAAAAAATTATTTAGCCATTTAACTTGAAATATTATAAAATAATTCCCAATTTCCATGCCAAAACCAACTTTGTTGACTATTTACAAAGGACAGAGGAAACAGATAGTTTGCCTTTTGGAAGCAAATCTTGGCAAAATGGTGAGCTGGTGGAACTTGTCTTCAGTAATTTTGATTTGCCAGAATCATGACTCTTCTTCCTCAAGAGTAAAGACTTCTTGTGGCATCATAGATACACCTAGAGTGTTCACTTAGTGCAGAAGAGCATGGCTGAATGTTGTCCTTGGTCTCCTGTTTCTATTATTAATTGCATGTGAGTTGTGCTTTCCCAAAATTTCAGTCAAGGACTTCCAGAGATTCCTAAAGACCCTAATCTACCATAGTACCTAGAGAGCATTTGGATTCAGCTGGTTGTTTATATTTTAATATTGAAGAATGTGACTTATGTGAGCCTTCGGAAATTGATTCAACTAAAACCTAAATCTAAGAAGATAAGGTAAAATTACTTGGAAGAAAAAAAGAGATTTGAAGCACTTATCCCGATACTTTAGGATAAAAGCATCCTTTTGCAAAAAACATTTCAAATGCGACAAAATGAATTTATTGCATGAATCACATGGACAGTGATCTACATTCTTCAAGTCACTTTTCTTACATGGCCAATACAGTGTGTCACTTCAGTCCCTTCAGCAGCTCATTTCCCAATTTCCTCATCTGTCACTGTCTGTTATGTTGGCAGGATTACAGTAGACTCAGACCCGCATGTTTTGAGAGAAAACCTGGCGTGTTCTTGTGAACTTGCCGTTCAGTAGTTACCGAGACTCCGAAAGTTTGTCTGTGTTCCCCCTGGCCGGTGGTTTTTGTCACCATTGCAAACATAAGACCTCCTGCATCTGTTCCCATAGCAACAGCCTTGTGGGTGACCTCTGGCAGGAGCTCTGTAGCGCCAGCGTGACCATCCCACATGCCTGAGACAGTCTGGCCACCAGGAGGAGACTGGCTTTCCTCTCTCATCCCTCTGTAGTACAGGAAGGCAGCCCCATGCTCCAGCCCAGCTTGAGATGCTGCAAACCCCTCAGCACAAGCTGCTGCCAGGTCTGGGGCAGGCCTGTGACACCCTGCACCCTTCAGGAGACCATCTGCCAGTCCCTTCCAGTTCTAGCCTCAAGAAGCTGCCCGAGCAGCAAGCTGGGGCTTGGGGCCTGATTAAGGCTCACAAAGAGATTCTTCATCCCTCCAGTCCTGGGCTGGCCCAGGTAGCAGCAAGCCAGACTCTCAGGCCCTCATCGAAGCCAAATAAACTCCCACCAGTGCCACACATGGTCCTGGAGTCCCCAAAGCTGTCCTTGTACCTGGGGGTGGTCAGGGATAAAGAAGAGGAGCAGCTGGGAACACCTAGAGAAGTGGATGTCAGCGAAGTGGGGACTCCAGCGTTTTGTGACCTAACACAGCAAGGGTGCAGCCCCTCGGCTGCCACCGCTGCCCCACATCATAAGCCATCGCGTGGGTTGTGCCAGGACAGGCTTCTGGGGCACACCCACTTCACGCTACTGCATTCAACCTAAGCACCAGTAACACACAAACAAGCACCAGTGAAAAACCCAAAGCCTTAACATCCTCTAGAAACCCTGTGTCAATTTCATGATTTGTAACAGACATTGTTTTAGCATGGAGCTTTTCCCTAGGATGATCCAGTTACTAAAATCAACATCCACCGTCTTGATCCATGCACTCATGCTCCTACCAAAACCAGTTCTGTAACGTGACAGAGCAGTGTCACCCCATCCTGGCAGCTTTGTCCTGACAGGTCGCCGGGGCGTGTTTTCCTTGTTTACATCATTGTATCACCATGAAGGGGCAGCAGCGATTTTGTTCCAGCAGCGTTTTGGCCCTGGGTGGTTGCACGCTCCATCCTAGAACGGGCATTCTCACACACTGCACGTGTTTGTGGAGAACAAGACAGCACTCCTGGAAGGGAGTAAATCGTCCTTCCGTTCCAGAGCATGAATAGTTTACTTTTTCAATTGTCATGTTATGTTGAGCCTGCTCGTGGTTCTTCCTCTCTTCCTCTCCGAACTTCTTCCCATCTGCACTTTTCCTGTCGCCTCTTTTCCACAAGATGAGAGCACTGCTGAGAGGGGGAACTCCATTTCCTTCCAGATAAAGGGAAGGAGCCTAATTGTAAATTTTAAAAATAATGTAAGAAACTGCTTATGTTCTGTCAACAACCAAAAAAACAGGAAGAGTTGTATCTGTGAACAATCAAGCTGTTTCTGTAAATAGATTAAAAAGCACATTATCTTTAATTTGTCACTACAGGCCTTGTAATCTATTGTATATTCAAATGTTTCACTGTATCAGAAAAAAACAGTATGTGATACATTCAGAAAAGCTGGGAAAATAATTCAAAATACAGTATAATTAACTCAAATTTTGTTGTTTGTTTATTCTGGGCATGGCACAATTTCCAAGTGGAAAATGTGCTTACCTTAAATTATCAACCAGAAAATGAATTTATCTGTGAGACTTCTGAGATTTATTTATTTTTTATTGGAGTATAATTGCTTTACAGAGTTGTGTTAATTTCTGCTGTAAAACAAAGTGAATCAGCTACGTGTGCTAAGTTGCTTCAGTTGTGTCAGACTCTCTGTGACCCCCTGGACTGTAGCCCGCCAGGCTCTTCTGTCCATGGGATTTCCCAGGCAAGAATACTGGAGTGGGTTGCCATCCCCTTCTCCAGAGAATCTTCCCGATACAGGGTTTGAACCCACGTCTCTTAACCTCTCCTGCGTTGGCAGATGGGTTCTTTACCACTAGTGCCACCTGGGAAGCCCCTTGTATACATACATCCCCTCCTTCTTGGGTCCCCCCCACCCCCGCACCCTCCTGAGACCTCTTTTTAATGCAGTGCCATTCAGAGAGCTTGCAGTGTGGCTTCACCATGCAGCCCAAGGGGTCAAAACCTCGTTGTACCAATTTAATCCAGACGCAGGCATTACAGGGAGAAGGGGCTGCAGCCTGGGTCCAGCCTGCTTCGCACCAGGCCACTGTCAGCTCCCTTTTGCTTGAGAACAAGTATCCAGAACTCAGAGTGGCTACGAGTGTCCAGGGCCTCCAGGGCCACTATCGGAAGTTCAGGAGCCCCTTCCCTCCAGCAGGACACGTACAGACAGACAAGTAGAGAAAGAGGACAAAGAAGTGCCCCCCACCCCGCCTGGGGGTCTCTCCTGCTGAGAAAGGGCTGGAGAGGCCTCCGTGGTAAGAAACAAGGATGCAGGGAGTTGGGGTGGGGGGCTGCTGGGGAATGAGCTTTTGCTGTGATTTTGCTGAAGTTTGTTCAACCCTGAGCTGAGCTCATGGACAGGAGGGAGACAAAACTTATTTGCTTTGGACTGTTTTGAGCCAAAATAGAAGAAAGGGGCTCATTTTTTCCAGCGATTTTTTTTTTTTTTGGATCAGTAATACAGATCCAAAGTAAGCGCTTATTCACTGGCCCAGCTTCCCAATCTTTTTGCTTAGACGCACAACAGCCAATTCCCTGGGTTGTAAGAGTATTCAGAAAACAGCCCACCAGTCGTGGACTCATGAAACGTGCTTTCCCCATGTGATGGGATGAGGGTGGCTGCACCAACCACGGAGTATGTCGCTCTTCACTCTGAGCTTGACTGTTTTAGCCGGCGTTGGGTGAGCAGGTGTGTGAAGCTGGTTAGCAAACACGACACTCAGAGAAGCTGCGCGCCTCCGGGGAGAAGACCGAATGAACTCTTCTTTGGTTTTTAAATTCAAACCAACCGTCTATTAGGAGAAAAGCCTGACCCTCCTAGCCAGAAGTGATGTGCACGGGAGGAGAGGAGAAGGGTGTTTAGATGTTTTGTATTGACAAATGCCCTGCTGACAAAAGGGTTTTGTCCATGAAGGAAACACTGTTCACCTCTTCACCACCCCCCCACCCCCTGCCACCCAGTTATCAAGCTCTTGTGGAAGTCAGAAAGCATTCCTTTAAGTAGCATTCCTTTGGTGGCCTGGTGGCTATCCTGACAGTAGGATTGTCACCTGGTGGCCCCCAGACCTTCCCTGCATGCTCGGAGATGGGGCCTTCCTTGTCCATCACCAACCGGAGAGAGGCAGCCAGCACACCTAGGCCACACGTCCTTCCGGAAAACAGGAAAGTACCTTGTATAACGAACTCTCATAGCCAAAGGGATCTGGCAATAAATGTTAAGACTGAAGGATCCCAGTCTCCATTTTTAAAAGGGTATTAGTTTGAGTTTTGGTTTATCAATTACTTTTTCTGGAGGGCTTTTTCTTTTTTTTCAGTCAGTTTACTCACTCTGGTCTGTTGTGATGCAGTCAGTTTAATTTCATGGCTTTCATAAGTTTACAGGAACATAAAATTTTGATGCCAATGAAATTGATTAGAATTCTCCATTATCCAGTGTGTTTAGTGCCCATCTGTCCTGCATATGTTTCCAGTGGTGACTGACAATGGCACTCGGCATCTATTGGCCTAATGGCCACGTATCACGTATCACGCACGCAGGGACAGGACAAGTCTGGGGACCCCAAGGCTGGTCATAAAATAAGGCCCGTCTGCAACTTGAGTTCAAACCCCCACCAAGGCGAGTGCCCTGGAAAGGCGCGCGGGCACACACACATGCACACATGCACTCTCTCTCTTCTGTGCTCTTGACAATAGATTTAGAAACAATCCAGCCAGCTCAGCAAATGTCACTTTGTTTCTGCCTGCTCTCCCTTTCATTTGCAATAAACCTGACAAAAAACTTCCAGAATGAAAATGAGAAGATTTGCATTGGAAGGAGATGCTGGCAGGCGGCCACAGACTCAGAGGACGAAAGCTAATTTTGCTCTTGTGTTTCTGCCAATAACTTCTTGGCCCCCATGAACTCCGCACAGGACGGGCCCAAGGGGGATCCTGACCAGTCAGCGGCACTCAGGCCACGGAAAACCCCCAGCAGAGAACGGAGCTTCCTCAGCTCCAGAACAAACCGTCCCTTCCCACTCAGGGCCGCTCAGTCCACAGAGCCGGGCGATCCCACCTTATGGGGGCCTCCACTCACTCAGCTTGAGCCCAGGAACATACACGTACATCTGGCTTCCCTGACTGGCCCCCCAGTTAGGGGATCCTCCAGTTTAGGAAGCAAGGAAGGGAAGTGGGGAGGAAGGAAGTTCAGAGAGAAAGAAGGAAGGAAGAAGGGAAGGAAAGAGAGAGGGAAGTGGGCAGGGGGAGAAAAGAGAAAGGGAGAGAGAGAGTGAGAGAAGGCAGATACTTTCACTGCTTTTAAAGTAGATTTGATTTTTAAATCCATTTCTGGGTCCCATTTTCAGAACGTGTCTCCCACAGCAAGTGTCCTGCCACTGGGGACACAGAAGAGCTGGAGTTTCACACCTTGTTGTGTGTGTTGGGGGCTGGTTCCAGGGGACAGGGGTGGTCCGCTCATGGAGTTTTGAGCTGAACCCCAGAAGGCACTGGGGTTGGTTCCTTCCCTGCGCAGCTGGCGAGGTGCCCCCACTTCGGATGTGGGGTGGTGGAAGGAGCACCCTGGCTTAGAGGAACGAGACTGACTTGGGCCTAACAGAGCTTGGAGGAAAGACTCAAGGCTCCGGAAGGCCCACTGGAAGAGGGGTGGGTGAGGCGGGAGGGTCTAACCCCTCACTAAGCTCTCCTGGACCCGGGAGCTCTGGGGCCGGGGGCCTGCACCAGGCACAGGAGAAGTGAGGGGGACAGGCTGGCAGCCTCTTTAGCTAGAGGCTCAGGAGATCCTGGAGGAACAGGGCCAGGACCACCATCGAGCTTTCCAGGAAGCGACTGAGCACTCCCCAGCCTCCCGTGAGTGTTCCTTCACCCAGAACTGGCAGCTGAGGGCCCAAGACCCCAGGGCCTGGCCTGAGAGAGCTGAGGTCATGTCAGGAGAGAAGAGCCCCAGGAATTGGCTCTACAGGGGAGATCTTGCCCCCACCTTCCACGGCCACATGTAGCCCAGCAGTGGGACCTGGAATGTTCCAGAAACACTAAAGTTTTCGGTGCAGGGAGGGCAGCTCAGGAGCAGAGTTGAAGGCAGGAGGAAGGAGCCGCTGAATGAGGCTCCTTTCATGTGGAGCCCAAGGCTATATATAACCAGGCAGCTGCTCCACAGCTGGTGCAGAGCCGTCCAGACAGGGGGAGGTGGGGCTGGGCAGTGAGACAGCAGCACCCCTGCACCTCTGAGCCTTGGGGGGTGGGGGAGGGGGTCCTGGGCAGCGGAGAGACTGCAAGCCTCCCCTCCTGATGCCTGGCGCCAGCAGCTGGTCAAGACGGGACAAAAGAGACCCAGGGCCTCCGTGCAACCCTCCATTCCAAGGACCCTCTGTGGCCCTGGCCCTGCTTTGCACATCAGTTGGCAGTTTTTTTAAAAAAACTTTTTATTGAGATATAGCATCTGTGATGCACACACTGCTCAGTGAGTTTCATATGTAGGTATACACTCACCCAACTATCATACAGATCAAAGTACAGGGCATTCTGAGCAGCATAGGGGACGATCTTGTGTCATGTCATCAAAAGCCCCCCATCCAAGGGAATCCCTGTTTTGATCTCTGTCATTGTAGATGGCTTCTTCCTTTCAACTTCACGGGTGATTCATCTCACTGGAATCCCACAGGAAGCACTGCTTTGTATCTGGTTTCCCTTGGGCACTCACATGCCTGCGAGATTCCTCCACGTCCCGGGTAGCAGAACTCTGTCCTTTTTCGTTGCTTTATACTATTCCATTGTTTGATGAGACTGTGATTTATTTCTCCATTCTCCTGCTGATGGTCACTGGACTGTTTCCAGTTTGGAGCTTTGATGAATAACACTTCACTGCGGATTCTTGTCAGTGTTGGCATATGACAGAGCAGGTTTGGAAATAAATTCTGGTGGGGATCTGACTGGTACACCCTCAGTTCAGTTCAGTCGCTCAGTTGTGTCCGGCTCCTTGCGACCCCATGGACTGCAGCACACCAGGCTTCCCTGCCCATCACCAACTCCCAGAGCTTGCTCAAACTCATGACCATAGAATCAGTGATACCATACAATCATCTCATCCTTTGTCACCACCTTCTCCTCCTGCCCTCAGTCTTTCCCAGCTTCAGGGTCTTTTCTAGTGAGTCAGATCTTTGCATCAGGTGGCCGAAGTATTGGAGCTTCAGCTTTAGCATCAGTCCTTTCAATGACTATTCAGGATTGATTTCCTTTAGGATTGACTGGTTTGATCTCCTTGCTGTCCAAGGGACTCTCGAGTCTTCTCCAAAACCACAATTCACCCTCAGTGGATGGCAATTTGGCAACAGTGGGCAAAATCAGAAAATCACACACCCTTCTGAGAATTTATTCTGCAGATCTGCTCAAACATGCAAAACACCTGGTGCATATGGTTCTTCATTACAGCACTTATTTGTAAAAGCTAGAGTTCTGTCTTTTTGTTGTTGAGTTATATTCTTTGTATAGTCTGGATACTAGGCCCTTATCAGACACAGAATTTGCCAGTATTTTCTCCTATTCTATAGGTTGTCTCTTCACTTTCTTGATAATGTCCACTGATACACAGTTTTGACTTCAATGAGTCCGATATGTCTGTTTTTTCTTTTGTTACTTGTGCTTTTGGTGTCCTGAGATTCTACTGCTAAAACAAAAGTCATGAAGCTTTACCCCTGTATTTCTTCTAGGAATTTTATGGAATATAAACCCACTTCTTAAGTGTGGGCTGCAACTCACAGTTTTGCTGCAAAGAACACAGTATGGAAAATGGAAAGAAAGCCAAGAAACCTGACCAACATGCCTCAGCCCGGTTATCCAGGTGGTAAGTCGGCAGTGATAAGCCATGTTGGCAGCATGGACCCTCAATATGACGAGACCGGCATGCTTATGGGCTCAACTGTGTCCCCTAAAAATTCATATGTTGAAGTCCTAACTCCCAGTACCTCTGAATGTGAATGTATTTGGATAGAGGATCTTTTAGGAAACAAAAACGACTAAGGCTTCCAGGTGGCTCAATGGTAAAGAATCCACCAACCAAGCAGGCAGGATTTGACCTGGGTTTCAGCCCTGGGTCGGGAAGATCCCCTAAAGAAGGAAATGGCAACCCACTCCAGTATTCTTGCCCAGGAAGCCCCATGGACAGAGAAGCCTGGCAGGCTACAGTCCACGGGTTGCAAAGAGTCAGACATGACTTAGCGAGTAAACAACAACCAGGTTAAATGGGGCCATTGGGATGGGCCCTCATCCAATATGACTGACGTCCTTATAAGAGGAGATTAGGACTGAGAGAAACTAGTGAGGACACAGGGAGAAGATGGCTGCGTACAAACCAAGGAGAGAGGCCTCAGGAGGAACCAGCCCTGGGGACACCTTGAGCTTATTAGACTTTCAGCCTACAGGACTGAGAGAATAAACTACTGTTTAAGCCTCCCAGTCCGAGGTCCTTGTTTTGGCAGCCGGAGCAAATACAACAGGCCCTTTACCTCCAAAGTCTTCGGTTCAAGAACCCATAACCCCATGCTAATCATAAGAAAAACATCAGACAGATCCCAATTAGGGATATTTCATGAACTATCCGACCAGTCCTCCTCAAAACTACTAAGGCTATCAAAAGTCAAGGTTTAAAAAGAACACCCGAGAAACTGTTACCACGAGGAGCCCGAGGAGACATGACCACTAAATGTAACAAAGTGTCCTGGATGGAACCCTGAAAGAAAAAAGGGGATTCAGGTAAAAACTAAGGAAATCACAAAGTGTGAACTTCAGTTAACGGTGACAAAGGTACCACAATCACTCAGACAGATGTTAGTAACAGAGGAAACTGGAAGTGAAGTATATGAACAGTCTGTACTGTCAGCACTTTTCTGTAAATCTACCACTATAATAAAACTAAAAATTCACTTTTTTTAAAGTGGACAAAAGATTTGAATGGACATTTCAACAAAAATATTCAAATGGCCAATAAGCACTTGAAAAGATGCTCAACATTATCATTCATTAGGAAAATATAAGTTAAAATTACAGTTAGGTGGGAATTTCCGAGTAGTCCAGTGGTTAGGATTCTGTGCTTTCATTGCCAACGACCCAGGTTCAATCCCTGGTCAGGGAATTAAGGTCCCACAAATCCATGATATGACCAAAAAGAAATAAAACAGACTTTAAAAAAAAAAAAAAAAAACTACAATTAGGTGCCATTTCACACCCACTAGGAAGGGTACCATCAAAAACAAATCAATGTTGGCAAGCATGTGGAGGACTGAAATTGTATTGCTGATGGGAATTTAAAATGGTACAGCCAAAAAAATATAAAATAAAATAAAAAAATAAAATAAAATGGTACAGTCACTTTGGGGAAAAAAATTGACAGCGTTTAAAGATGTTAAGCATACATATACCATAATATGCAGTAACTTCCATTTCTAGATCCTTACCAAACAGACATGAAGTGCAGCGCTGGTGGTATAGTGGTGAGCATAGCTGACTTCCAAAGAGACATGAAAACATCTGTCCACACAAAGGTTTGAATGTGACTGCGCATAGATGTTTTATTCATAAAAGCCCCAAAATACAAATAACCTAACTGTTGTCATCAACTAATAAGCAAAATGGGACCCATCCATACAATGAACTGTTACTCATCCATAAAGAAGAAGAATGAAGCACTGACACACTCTACCACACAGATAAACTTTGAGAACACCATGCTCAGTGAAAGAAACCAGATACAAAAGACCACACATACTGTACTTCCATTAACATGAAATGTCAATAGAGACGGAAGGAAGACCAGGGTCTGCCTGAGGGCTAGGGATGAAAATGAGGATAGACTGCAATTAATCACCAGAGAAATGTAGGGGATAGAAATGTTCTAAAATTGGATTGTGATGATGGAGTAGGTGAGTTTCCTACTATTTATTGTTTTGTGATTCTGTATTTTCCAGGGTCTGACTCAGAGGTTGGCAAAATAAGTGTTAGTTGAAGAAATTCCTAAAATATAATGGGGAGGGAGAAAAGGAAATAACTGGTAACACAGAGAAAGACCATTTTACAAAAGCTAACTCAAGTTTCTCAAAAGGAAATATTTTAAGTATTCAGAACTGCAAGATGACACCTTACTTCAAATGCGTTTGGCTGTTGGATTTTCTGGGATGTTCTGCATTAGGGAGGGGCCCCTGTTAACAGGAACCACACTGATGGTTCCCTGGTTCTAAAGTTGTTATAAAACACCTAAAGCGCTCTGAATGAAAATAACCCTGAACAAACTAGATCCTTTTGGGTAGGGACTTTACAGTGTCTCAGGGTCCTCATTGCGAAGCTCCTCTCTTTACATTTTAGTGGAGAAAACTTGACTTTGGTTCGGGTAAATTTCCTGTGTTTTAAAAATGTGATTTTCTTGCCAAGCTGCAGTCCTATGTGGCACGTGTTGAGCAGGAAAACTTCGAAGAATCGTCCAGATTTGCTAACAGAGAGGAACAACCCACCCGAAAAAAAACAGCCTCCGGTCCCCCCGCACCCCGCCTCCACCCCCGCAGTAAGAGGAGGCAGGAGGAAATGAGCTTAACATGCCGTCCACCTTCTTCAGGGGTCGGGCAAGGGCTAGGTCTTGAGAAGTTCTTGCACGTGATCCTACTGACAGTCCTGCTAAAGAAGCGAGGAATCGCCCTCTCCCCCTCCCCCCGCCACTCCGCCAGGATTCCCCGGGACCCCAAGGATTCCCTGGAGCCGGGTAGGGCCGGCCGGCGGGCGCCACCTGGCGCTGACAGTGCCCGGAGCCGGCCCTCCCCGCGGGTCCCACCGGCCCCGATCCGGAACACCTGATTCCCAGGTCCCTGGATAAACGAAAGCAGGACGAACAGCGCGAGTCCGCCCTGCGCTCGCGGCGCGTCCTGCAGGGGTTTCTGATGCCCCGTGCCTGGGGCAAGACAGACGCTGGACTGGCGGCAGGGCTGGGACAAGGTTCTAGCCCAGCCTCAGTCCTCAAGGATCTGTTTCTTCTAGAGCAGAAGGGAGGGACCCTGAGACCATCCAGGGGGTTCTAGCATTAAAAGTCCGAGTCCAAGCGCACAGTGTACTCCCAGCCCCTAATTCATCCGTAGAAACGATCAAAACGCTTCTATGGCCCCTTAACCTTGGTAGTTCACTGGAATCACTGGGCGGGAGGGGTAGGGGACTTCTTAAAGGGCAAGTATCTGGGCCCCACCCCAGATCAATTGAAGGGGGAGAGAGGGTGGTATGGGGGGCCTGGGCATCGGGATTTTCCACCTTTGCTGGGGTGATTTTTTTTTTTTTTTTTTGCTGGTTTACAGTTAATGCGGGATCTTAGTTCCCTGAGCAGGAATGGAACATATGCCCCCTGCAGTGGAAGCTCATGGTCTTAACCAGTGGACTGCCAGAGATGATGGGGGATTCTATTGTACAACTAAGAACACAGCCTTATACTTTGATATAAATATTATTAATAGTGTTGATCCATGTGCTCCTCCCAGCAATCCTATGGCGTAAGACTATGCTCCCTTGTAGGTGAGGGGCAGTGTAAGTGCCTCATTCCAGGTTATGCACTTACAAAATGACGAAACAAGTAAACTGATAAGCTCTTTCTACCAATTATTCTGAACTGACCTTCAACTAGTCAAGGGTAAAGGCCCTGTCCTTAGACATTCCTATCCAAGAGGGACCAAATCTGAATTAAACCTCTTTTGTGGGCTGTATTGTGTCCCCCCAAATCCATATGTTGAAGCCCTAACCCCTAGTCTCTCAGACTGTGTGACTGCATTTAGAGATGGGATCTTAAAAGAGATGTTTATTCCAAATGAGGGCTGTTAGGGTCAGCCCCAGTCCAGTCCATCTGGGGTCCTTAGAAGAAGAGTAAGAGTCACAGAGGACAGACAATGTGAGGACAGAGTGAGAAAACCAAGGGGACCTTCACCTTGAACTTCCAACCTTCAAAACAGTGAGAAAATTAATTTCTGTTGTTTAAGGAACACAGTCTGGGGTAATTTGTTATGGCAGTCCAAGTAAACAAACACACCATCTCCCCAACCCCAAGGAATTCAAGGGTGAAAGGATGGAGTCCAGGAGCCTGGTGTGCACATTTCTTCCTGTCCAAACTGTTGCCCTTTTGTTCGAACTGTTCAGCGTCCCACCTGGCACATGATAAGCACAAAGCCATTCTTAAGAACATACAACACCTGGATAGGACAAGGAGTATTCCCCCTCCCACATCTGAGCTGTAGCCCTATTCTCCAGATGAGGAAACTGAGGCTTATTAAGGCTGCATAAGTTGTCCAAGGTCACACAACCTTTTTAATATGGAACCAAGATGAAAGACTCAAACCCAGGTCATTTTTTCCAGATACTCATGCTCCTTTTAATTTGTTTAATCCAGTTTCCCTATTAAAATGCATATATTTAAAGTCTACAGTCCAATGAGTTTTGGCAAATGTATGCACATCCACAAAAGCACCATCACAATCAATCAAGATATTTGCATCCCTCCAGAAAATTCCCTCATTCTCCTGTATAGTCAATTCCCCAACCCCAAGCTCTGCTCCAGCCAACTACAGATCTGATTTCTAATGCTGGTTCTAGAGTTTTGTATAACTCAAATTATTCTGTGTGTACTGTTTTCTTTGGTTCAATGTAAAGTCTCTGAGACCCAACCATGTTTTTCTGTATCAGTTGTTGTTTCCTTTTTATTACTGAGTAGAACTCTGTTGTGTGGACCTGTCCTAATATGTTTATTCCTTCATCAGTTGGTGGACTAATTTGTTTCCATTTTTGAAATCTGGTTATGAAATCTGATTGTTTCCACTTTTTAGCTATTATGAGTAATGCTGCTATGAACATTTTCTCTTCGGTAAATATCTAGTAGTGGAATTGTTGATCATGGATAGCTATATGTCTAATAGTAAAAGAAGCCGGGTTTCAAAAGTGGTTGTACCACTTTACACTCCTACCAGTAGGGCTGGAGAGTTCTGGTTACTCCACAATTTGCCCCTGCCTCCCTGTGAAGCCCAGCGAGGCCAGGAATGCCCAGAGACCTGGGAGAAGGTCTGGGAGGAGAACCAAGAGGAAGTCCAGAAGGAGGAGGAGGGGGACAGTGATGAGAAGGGCAGGGAGGAGCCGAGGACCAGGAGTCAGGCCTGCCGCAGGGAAAGCCTAGGTATAGGCCCATGCCTTAGTCTCTCTGGAGGACAGAGGTGTAGCGTCCGGATCCGGCAGAGTGACAGTGAGCAGGAAGCATCAACAGCACAGCCCTGAACCCATGAAGCAGGGACAGGAGGCTCTGGTGAAAGAACGTTCCAGAACTCCGAGCTTAGATGCAGACGCAGAAGGCTCCGCACAAGAGCAGAGTGCAAGTGGAGCAGCTCTCCTGCCAGCGGAGCAGAGACAAGCGAACGGAGACAGCAGAAGAGATATCGCGAGACCCTGGGATCCCAGGACCCGACGCCGGTCTGAAGGGCGTCTCGTCGCTCCTGCAGGAAGGCGCCCCCAGCCCACCGCCAGTCCTCCCGCTGCCCTTGAAGTGCCGTGCCTCCCTCCGCTGCAGGCAGGCCCAAGCGGGGACGGCCCGCTCCTCAGAGGCCTTCCTCCGGGCCCGTCCCGTGTCTTCTGTCGTGAGGAGACTGAGCGACCGAAGAGGTGACATCCCGACGAGCGGCCCCGCGCTCTGGGTAGGTCAGGGCGGTTGGCGAGACAACTTTGCTTTCCTCTAAGGGGTGAGGAGACTGTTGAGGAAGAGCCCTTCTGAGCAAAGGTTTGTTGTTGCTGTTGTTTTTAAGAATTTTAAAATATTTATTTCTTTTTGGCTGCTTTTTGGTTTTAGTTGCTGCATAGGACTCAGTTTCCCCACAGCATTTGGGCTGTTAGTTCCCAGAGGAGGAATCAAACCGTCGTCCCCTGAATTGGCAGGTGGATTCTTAACCAGTGGATCACCGTGAGCAAAAGGTTTTAAATCAGAAGTTAAAACCAAACCTTGTGCACTGTTGGTAGGAAGGTAAAATGGTGCATCATCTGTGGAAAACAGAAGGTGGAACTGCCCCCTCCCCCAAGCAATCCCACATTTGGGTGAAGATCCTGAAGAAATTGAAAGCAGGGTCTCCAAGAGGTATTCACACCCTCATGTTCCTAACAGCACAGTTCACATGTGAGCTGAGACATGGAAGCAGACAAAGGGGCGTTGATGGGTGAGTTAGTCAGCAGTCGCTCAGCCTTGTCCAGCCCTTTGTGATCCCATTGACTGTAGCCAGCCAGGCTCCTCTGTCCATGGGATTCTCCAGGCAAGAATACCAGAATGGGTTTCCATTCCCTCCTCCAGGGGATCTTCCCAACCCAGGAATTGAAACTCAGGTCACCTACACTGCAGGTGGATTCTTTATTGTCTGAGCCACCAGTGGTTGACGGGATGAGCAAACATGCTAAGTTCATATGATGACTGGGACCCAGCCTTGACAAGGAAGGCAGTCCTGACACAGGCGACAGCATGGATGGACATGCTGAGTGATATGGGCCAGTCACAGAAGGACAAGTTGTGTATGATCCGTTCACATAAGTTCCCTAGAGCAGACTGATTGTTGAGGGGGATGGTGGGGGCTGGGGCTGGGGCTGGGGAGGGGAGTGAGTGTTGAATGGAGACAGTTTCAGTTTTACAATATGAAAAGAGGCATGGAAGGTGGTGATGATGGCACAACCATGTGAATGTACCTAATACCACTGGACTGGTCACTTGAAAATCATAAACTTTGTGTTATATACATTTTACCCAATAAAAAGAGAGAGATAGACCAAAAATATTTTTTTAGTCATTCTGGTGGGTGTGTGCTACTACTCATAGTAGTTTTAATTTGCATTTCTCTAGTCCTCAACATTAATGATCTTAAGCATCTTTTTACAAGTGTGTGTGAGTGCTCAGTTGCTCAGTCTGGACTTTGTGTGACCCTATTGGCTGTAGCCTGCCAGGCACCTCTGTCCATGGATTCTCCAGGCAAGAATACTGGAATGGGTTGTATTTCCTTCTTCAGGGGATCTTCTTGATCTAGGGGTCTTTTCATTTGCAAATTTTTATTTGGTTTCTTCGTTTGTGAAGTGTCCAAGTCTTTTGCCCATTTTTATTTTTTTTGAATCAAGGTATACTTCATATAACAAAATTCACTATTTTTTAATATATTCACTGTGCTGTGCAACCATTACCACTAATTCCAAAACATTTCCATCACTTCAAAAGAAACCCGCATCTATTAACTTATTTTTTTCTTCTTTCTTTCCTTTTATGGGGAAAAGGAATGTTAAAATTCGAGAAGAAACCTACACTACATCTTATCTCAATGAAAGAGTAACTGGTAATTTCATCACAAAGGGAAAGAGTCTATAGATGAAAATAAGTATAGAAAAATTCATTGTAATATATTTAAAACTTTCCTATAGATTTAAATTTTTTCAAAATAAATACATTTAATTAATTTAAAAAGGGAGTCCTTTGGCATAGAGAAGTGGTGAAACTGCACAACTCATATTGGGATTTGAACTCACTGTCTTTTTTAAAATTAAATTTATTTATTTTTAATTGAGGAAAACTCACTGTCTTTTAATTGAGCTCGCACATCTGGTCTCAGGACTTGATGAAGTTCTTAAAGAAGTTCTTTGTGTCTCAGAAAGAATTCAGTGAGAGACAGAGAAAGGTAAGAAGTGGGATTCCTAGGTGGTACTAGTGGTAAAGAACCCGTCTGCCAATGCAAGAGATGTAAGAGATGTGGGTTCAATCCTGGGTCAGGAAGATCCCTGGGAGGAGGGCATGGCAACCCACTCCAGCATCCTTGCCTAAAGTACCCCATGAATAGAGGAGCCTGGAGGGCTACAGTCCATAGAGTCGCAAAGAGTCAGACACAACTGAAGTGACTTAACACACAGCATGAGAAGCAGACTTATTTAGAGAGATATGCATTCCATAGACAGAATGCAGTCTGTTTCAAAAGGCAAGAATGACCTTGGGAGAAGCACACTCCACAGACAGATTGTGGGCTATCTCAGAAGGTAAGAGGCTTCAAAATATGGGGTGGTTAGTTTTTAATGAGCTGGGTAATTTCATAGGCTAATGAGTGGAAGAATTATTCCAACTATTTTAGGAAAGCAGAGGAGATTTCCAGGAGTTGAGCCTGGAAATTTTATGATTGGCCTCAGAACTGTCATGGCACTTGTGGGTATATCATGTAGCTAATGTATTACAATGAATAGTGACTGCAGCCTTGAAATTAAAAGATGCTTGCTCCTTGGAAGACAAACTATGACAAACATAGGCAGCAAGGTTTTTTGTTTTTTGTTTTCTTAATGACAAACCTAAAAAGCAGAGATAGCACTTTGCCAACAGAGGTCCGTAGAGTTAAAACTATGGTTTTTCCAGTAGTCATGTACTGATGTGAGAGTTGGACCATAAAGAAGGCTGAGTGCCAAAGAAGTGATGTTTTTGAATTGTGGTGCTGGAGTAGACTCTGTGAGAGTCCCTTGGACAGCGAGAAGATCTAACTAGTCAATCCTAAAGGCAACCAACCCTGAATATTCTTTGGAAGGACTGATGCTGAAGCTCTAATACTTTGGCCACCTGATGTGAAGAGCCAACTCGTTAGAAAAGACCCTGATGCTGGAAAAGATTGAGGGCAGGAGGAGAAGGTAGTGACAGAGGATGAGATGGTTGGATGGCATCACCGACTCAATGGACATGAGTTTGAGCAACTCCAGGAGATAGTTAAGAACAGGGAAGCCTGGTGTACTGCAGTCCGTGGGGGTAGCAAAGAGTCGGACACAACTTAGTGACTGAACAACAACAACAATTATCTGAATTCATTTTATTTCTTTTTCATGCCTTATTGTAGGGTCTAGGACCTGCAGTACAATGTCTACTAGATATAGTGAAAGCAAATGTCTTCTTTCTTCTCCCAATTATAGCAGGAAAGGACTCAGTCTTTCACTAGTAAGTTTGATGTCCATTGTAGGTTTTTCATAGGTGCTCTTCTATTTTTAGTTTGCTGAGAGTTTTTCTCGTGAATGAATGATGAATTTTGTCAAATGCTTTCTCTGAACTTACTTAGATGATCATATGGTTTTTCTCTTTTATTCTATTGTAGTGGGTTACATTGATTGATTTTCAAATGTTGACCTAATCCTATATTCCTGAGGTAAACCTCATATGGTTCTGATCCTTTGACTATATTGCTAGATTTTATTTGCTATCATTCTGTTGAGAATTTTTCTGTTTGCATTCATGAGAGATATTGGTCCGTAGTTTTTAAAAAAACTTTTACAGAGCCCTACTTCCTCCTTAAGTAAAATGTAAGGGTTGGGGAAGTCCTCCCCACAGAGGGTATTTCCAAGTCTAAGTTTCTCTCCAGGTAGGGCTCCAGTCCCAGAAATGCCTGGGTAATAAGCAGCCAGTGTCAGTGAGATGAGATATGCTGGTTAAGAGTTCCACCTGGGTCATGTAGTATATACATTTGATGAGTAAAGCTGACACCAAGATCTGAGCTTCTCCTATACAGATTCAAGAATTTAACTTTATCAGATCACCCAATGGTATTAATTTCCTAGGAAATTGCATCATACTGTGCAAGCCCATGGAGACTAGACGATTAGATCAGTGTCTTTTTATGAATTTATAATAATAGTATATCTTTCCTTAAATCTGAATATTCATGCCTTTTATTCAAGGAATATACTCCCTGACTTGGTCTCTCAATATTCAAGAAATCAAGTTAGTCATGCAAAGGGTTCTTAGCAACTCAGAGGCTGAGCGCAGGGAGCTGGGCAATGCTAGGTTTGTTTTATCCAGGCTGGGGTGGAATATGGAGTCTTTTCCATTCCTAGTTGGTGATACTGTGCCAGTCAGAGTCCCTCTGCCATTGTTAGCACTAAATAAACAATGGCGATTTCTTAGCCTTAGGCAATCCGAGACTTATAACCTTTCTCCTTTTGCAGTTAATTGAACAACTGCTGATTTTACATTTGCTTTCATTTTGCCTCCCTGATGGAGACTTAAGACACCCTGAAATGGGGACAGCATATATTCTGTATCTTTCAAAAATCTTTGTGAAAAATGACAACCTGCACAGAAAAGTGCACAAAAGAAAAAAATGTACTACCCAATGGCGAATCATAAGGCAAATACTCGTACAACCACTATCCACATCAAGAAGTAGAACACTGGCGGCACCCCAGAACCCACTGTATGCCCTTTCTGTCACAAATCTCCATTCCCATCTTGATTTATGTTTAATCTCTTCTTTGTGTCTACCTATAATTTCTCACCAAAACATGCATTCCTAAATCCTATGACTCTGTGTGTGTGTGGCAGCGGGGTGGGGTTCTTCTTCAGAGTCAGTCATGTTGTTGTACATTGTTAATTCACTTTCATCTTTTGGATATCTTTTGGATATATCACAACTTATTCACCCATTCTACTGTTGGTAGATTAAAAAAATTTTTTTTTTGGCTGTGCCCTGAAGCATGTGGGATCTTAGTTTCCCAACCAGGGATCCAACCCATGCCCCCTGCATTGTAAACAGAGTCTTAACCCCTAGACCACCAGGGAAGTCCCTCCTGATAAATTTTTGGATTACCAAAAATCCAAGTTTGGGGATTTTTTATTTATCCCTCCCTATTTTTGAATTGTTCCATTTTTTGAAGTCAGTTTGTCAAGTTCTATGTTTTTAAAAATCCTTTGAGATTTTGATTAGGATTGCTTTGGATCTATAGATCAGTTTGAGAATTGACATTAACATTATTGTCTTCTTATCCTTAAATGTATTTATTTAGGCCTTTTAAAATTTGAAGTAATTTTTTTTTAGTTTTATATTTAGAGATCTTCTTTTTAAAGTTTTGGGAGTTAGGAAGACAAATATTGGTATCTAACTCATATTGTGGGTTTTTTTTTTACTGTATATAAAACCACATTTAGTGACATTTTGTTTCAGTGAATATACTTTAACATAGACTTTTAAAAATAGTTGATTTAAGTTGTGTTAGTTTTGGGTGTACAGCACAGTGATTCAGTTACATACATGCATGTGTACATGCATGTTCAGTCGTGTCCGACTCTTTGTGACCCAATGGACCTAGCCTGTCAGGTTCCTCTGTCCACAGGATTCTCCAGGCAAGAATACTGCAGTAGGTAGCCATTTCCTTCTCCAAGGGATCTTCCCAACCCAGGAATTGAACCCAGGTCTCCTGCATTGCAAACAGGTTCTTTATCAATGAACCACCAGGGAATCCCCTATATAAACATGTATATATATGTATATTCTTCTTCAGATTCTTTTTTCTTATGGATTATTACAAAATATTGACTATAGTTCCCTGGGCTATACAGTAGGTCCTTGTTGATTATCTAGTTTATATATAGTAGTGTGTATGTGTCAATCCCAACCTCCTAATTTATTCCTCTGTATTTGGAGATCTGTGCATACATTTTTTAGTTTTATTTTTAGACATGAGTATTTTTAAACTATTGCAGATAATGTCTTTTAAATTTATTTTATATTTACTACTGGGACACTCATGTTTTTGTACATTGACTCTATATCCAGTTACCTTACTAAAATATTTTATTAATTCTAATTTTTATCAGTCGAGTCATTTGGATTTTCTTCATATAGAATCATTAGCTGAGAACAGTTACTGTCTTAGATTTTTTTTCTCCTCTGTTCAACCCTTATAACATTTATCTCTTTCTTGCCTGTTTTACTGGCCAAAGCCTCCAGCAAAATGCTGAATAGAAATGATGGTTGTAAGCTTTCTTATATACAATCTCAAGTATAAGTTGAAATCTCACAATTTCAACTTTTTACCAAATATGGTATTTACCAAGTAAGATCGGGTTTTTTTTAATCCATACTTTAATAAAATATCTTATTTGTTTATTTATCGGGCTGTGCCAGGTCTTAGGTGCAGTATGCAATGCCTTCATTGCCACGTGGGCAATCTTTAGTTTCAGCATGTGGGTCTTTTTTTTTTTTAGTTGCAACTTGTGAGATCTAATTACCTGTTGTTGTTGTTGCTCAGTCACTCAGCTGTGTCTGAGTCTTTGTGACCCCGTGGACTGCAGCACACCAGGCTTCTCTGTCCTTCACTATCTCCCCAGAGTTAGCTCAAACTCAGTCCATTGAGTCAATGATGCCATCCAACCATCTCATCCTCTGTTGCCCCCTTCTTTGATCTCTGTCATAAGGGTGGTGTCATCTGCATATCTGATATTTCTCTTGGCAATCTTGATTCCAGCTTGTGCTTCATCCAGCCCAGCATTTTGCATGATGAACTTTACATGTAAGTTAAATAAGCAGAGTGACGATATACAGCCTTGATGTACTCCTTTCCGGAGAAGGCAATGGCAACCCACTCCAGTACTCTTGCCTGGAAAATCGCATGGACGGAGGAGCCTGGTAGGCTGCAGTCCATGGGGTCGCTAAGAGTTGGACACAACTGAGCAACTTCACTTTCAGTTTTCACTTTCATGCATTGGAGAAGGAAATGGCAACCCACTCCAGTATTCTTGCCTGGAGAATCCCAGGGATGGGGCAGCCTGGTGGGCTGCCGTCTGTGGGGTCGCACAAAATCAGACATGACTGAAGCGACTTAGCAACAGCAGCAGCAGTACTCCTTTCCCAATTTTGAACCAGTCTGTTAGGGATCAAATCCAAGCCCCCTACATTGAGAGCGTGGAGTCTCAGTCACTGGACCACCAGGGAAGTCCCAAGATAGGTTTTTTTTTTAAAGGAATTTTATTAGCTAGTTTGTTTGTTTTTTGGCTGCCCTGGGTCTTTGTTGCAGTGCTCGGGCTTCTCTTGTTGTGGAGCACAGGCTCAGTTGTGGTGGTGGTGCATGGGTTTAATTGCTCCATGGCATTTGGGATCTTACCGGACCAGGAATCCAACCCGTGTCCCCCACGTTGGCAGGAGGATTCTTAATCCCTGAACCACCAGGGAAGTTCCCCAAGATAGGTTTTTAAATTGATGTCCCTCATCAGATTTAGGAAGTTTCATTCTTTCCTATGAGTTTTTGTGTTATAAGGATGTCAAGTTTTGTCACTTTTCCTGTAAGACTTTAATTGATGAATTTTCTCTTTTAATCTGTTATTGTGGTAAATTCTATTAATTGATTTCCTAATGTTAAAGCAACATCCATTCTTGGGATAAATCCAATTTGATCATTATGTATTATCCTTTTACATATTGTTTGATTTGACTTCTTTTATTTTGTCTAGGATTTTAGCACCCATACTCGAGTGAAATTGACCTGTACCTTCTCTTTTTGGTGACGTAGTCTGCCTGTATCTACAGTTTCACTGTTCATTGTTTCAGTGACTCAGGATCAACCACAATCCAAAAACATTAGATGGAAAATTCCAGGGTGGCCCAGAGGTTGAGACTCTGTGCTTTCAATTCAAGGGGTGCAAGTTCAATCCCTGGTTGGGAAACTAAGATCCCACATGCCAAGGGATGAAAAAACCTCCAGAAATAAACAATTCGTAAGTTTTACATTGCAGGCCGTTCTGAGTAGTGTGATGAGATCTCAGGCAGTCCTGTTTTCTGCCACCTGGGATGTGAATCATCCATTTGTCCAGCAGATCCTGCCCACTCCTCACTTAGTAGCAACTCATTTATCAGACTCACTGTCACCGACTCGTGGGACTTATGTACAAGTGACCCTTATTTTACTTAATAACGGCCTCAAAGTATAAGATGAGTGATGCTGGCAATTCAGAAATGCCAAAGAGAAGTAAAAAAGTGCTTCCTTTAAGGGAAAAGATGAAAGTTCTTGACTTAACAAGGAAGAAAATAATTGTAGACTGAGCTTGTTAAGATCTATGATATGACTGAATCTTCTATCCATGAAGTTGTGAAGGAGGAAAAGGAAATTTGTGCTAGTTTTGCTTTCGCTCAAGCTGCAAAATTATAGCCACAGTGTAAGGTAAGTTCTTGGTTAAGATGGAAAAGGCATTAAATTTGTGCAATAAGATGTTTTGAGAGACTACACATTAATATACATTTATTACAGTATATTGTTCAATTTTATTATTATTGTTGTTAATCTCATACTGTACCTAATTTCTAAATCAGAATTTATCATAGCTGTGTATAGATGGGAAAAACAGTATATATAGAGTTTGGTACTGTCTGTGGTTTCAGGCATCCACTGGGGGACTTGGAACATATTCCTACAGATAAGGGGGGCCTACTGTACTGTTCTTGTTGGGCATCAATATAAAATTTATACCAACGTCCAAGAGTTAGCTGTTGAATCTTTTCCTGCTTTCTGGAAGAGCTGCATAAGTAAGCATCTTTTCTTTATTCAATGTTTGGTAGGATTCCCCAGTGAAGACATTTGAGTCTTGAAGTTTCATCATCAGATATTTTAAAATTACAGCTTTAATTTTTTAATCATTATAAGACTAAGATTTTCTGTTTCTTTTTGTGCCAGTTAGGTTGTATTTTTCTGTGTGTGTATGTGTGTGGGTGTGTTAGTTGCCCAGTCCTGTCTGACTCTTTGCAACCCCATGGACTGGAGCCCCCCAGGCACCTCTGTCCATGGGATTTCCTAGGCAAGAATACTGGAGTGGGGAGCTGTTTCCTTCTCCAAGGGATCTTCCTGACCCAGGAATCGAAGCCTCGTCTCCTGCATTGCAGGGAGATTCTTTACTGCCTGAGCCACCAGGGAAACCCTGCTCTTTTTCTATAAATATGTCCATTTCACCTAAATTTTCAAGTCTTTGGCATAGAGTTGTTCATAACATCCTCTTACTTTTGCAACAAATTCTCTTTTTCATTTTTGATACTTTTCTGTGTGGCTTCTTTTTTCTTTTTTTCATTTTCAATGGGGGTTTATTGATATTTTCAGTCTTTTCAGTTTGACTTTGTTGCTTCTCTTTGCTGTTTGCTGTAGGCTTTCTTTTATATTTACTTATATTGTTAAATTGTTTCCTCTCATCTACTTGTGTTGATTTACTTTGCAATTCTTTCTCTAACCTCTCAAAATGAATGCTTAGCTCATTATACTTCAATCTTTTTCTTCCCTAAAGTATGCAATTAAGGCTATACATTTCCCTCCAAGCATTGCTTTATTTTTATTCCACAAATGTTGTTGTATTGTATTTTTTAATTATATAAAATATAGTTCAAAATAATTACTAATTTCCATTTTCATTTTTTCAGACTATGCATTATTTAAAAGTGTATTTTGGAAGCATATTACTCAGAAGTGTAGCTTTCAAAGATACAGGGATTTTACAGTTATATTTTTGCTATTGATTCTTAACCTGTTTGCAATGAGGTTAGAGAACATTATCTTCTTTAGTTCAGCCATTTGAAATTTGTTGGATTGTGCATTTTGGTTGAGTATTATAGTCAAATTTTTAAATGAATTTTTAAAAAATCCATTCTTCTTGAGACTAATATATTCTCTGGTTGTTGGGTGCACATATGTCCATAAAGTCAAATTTGTTGATGATGTTGTTTCAGATCTTCTGTAGTGTTATTTATTTCTTGTCTGCTTGCTCCATTAATTACTGAAAAAAGTATGTTAAAATATCTCACTATGACTATGGACTTAATCAGTTCCTCCATATAATTCTGTCTACATTTACTCTGTATTTCATGTTATTGGTTTTGTACAAATTTAGAATAATCCTTTTTAAAAAAATGTTTTGGCCGCATATTGTTGTGTGCAGGATGGCTCCCCCACCAGGGATCAAGCCCAGGTCCCTACAGTGAAAGCTCTAAATCCTAATCACTAGGCCACCGGGGAACTCCTTGGGATACTCTTTTATTATTATAGAGGGCATGCATGTTCAGTCACTTCAGTTGTGTTCGACTCTTTGCAACACCATGAACCATAGCCTGCCAGGCTCCTCTGTCCTTGGGATTTTCCCAGTAAGAATACTGGAGTGGGTTGCCATTTCCTTCTCTAGGGGATCTTCCTGACCCAGGGACTGAACCCGCATCTCCTGCATTGCAGGCGGATTCTTTACCTGCCGATCCATCAGGGTTATTATAGAGTGATGCTCTTTAATTCTAGTGATGCTTTTACCTTAAAATATATTTGTTTGACATTAGGATTGTGACCCATACTATCCTTATAGTATTTCAGTGGTATATGATTTTTTCATCATTTCTTTGCAGTCTCTCTTGATTCTTCTGTTTTAGATATGTCTCTTGTACTTAGCATATATAAGGTTTTGTTTCTATCCATTGTGATAATCTTTGCCTTTTAGCTGGAGAAGTTGACCCTCTTCGGAGAAGGCACTGGTGACCCACTCCAGTAGTCTTGCCTGGAAAATCCCATGGATGGAGGAGCCTGGTAGGCTGCAATCCATGGGGTGGCTAGGAGTTGGACACGACTGAGCAACTTCACTTTCACTTTTCACTTTCATGCATTGGAAAAGGAAATGGCAACCCACTCCAGTGTTCTTGCCTGGAGAATCCCAGGAATGGGGGAGCCTGGTGGGCTGCCGTCTATGGGGTCGCACAGAGTCAGTGCGACTGACACCGACACATCAGTCACACACGACGGATGTGACTTAGCAGCAGCAGCAACAGCAGCAGTTGACCCTCTTACCTTTAATATAATGATCTTACTGTCTTCCTGTGGATAGGCTTTCTGCTCATCTCACCTCTTCTTTGTTCCCTTATCTCTTCTTTGCCCTGGTTTAATTTGGTTGAGTTTTTATGTTATCATTTTGTTCCTCTGTTGGCTTGATATTTATTCAGGATTTTATCATTCTTTTTAGTGACTATTTTAGGAATTACAATATGACAGCCTTGACTTATCACCCAATAGGAATTATTACCTCTTCTTCTCTCCTAGAAAAACCAAGGCATTTATAAAGAACATTTACACTTCTCCCATATTAGATGCTTTATTTTTTCAAAACTGGCAACTTTTTATTGAAGTATAGTTGATTTAAAATGTTGTTTTAGTTTCAGATGTACAGTGAAGTAGAGGTTGTTACAAGATATTGAATATAGTTCCCTGTGCTATACAGTAGGCCTTTGTTATTTATTTTATATTTAGTAGAGTGTAACTGCTAATCTCAAACTCATAATTTATCCAAATCTTCCCCTTTCCCCTTTGGTAACCATAAATTTATTTTCTGGATCTGTGAGTCTGTTTCTGTTTTGTAAATAAGTTCATTTGCATTGTTTTTTAAGATCCCACATAAAAAGAAATATCATATGATATTTGTCTCTCTCTGTCTGACTTATTTCATTAAGCATATTACCTTCTGGGTCCATCCATGTTGCTGCAAATGACATTATTTCATTTTTTTTTTAAGACTGAGTTGTATGTATACAACAGAATATTACTCATATATATATAAATATATATATATATGCCATATCTTCTCTTTCCATTCATTTGTCAATATCAAAAGGTTGCTTCCACATCTAGTCTACTGTAAATAGTGCTGCTATGAACAATGGGTGTCTGAATATATGTCTGTGAGTGGGATTGCTAGATCATATGGTAATTCTATTTTTAGTTTTTTGAGGAGCCTCCCTATTGTTTTCCTAGTGGTTATACTAATGTATATTCCTACCAGCAGTGTAGGAGGGCTCTCTTTTATACACACCCTCTCCAGCACTTATTATTTGTAGGCTTTTTGATGATGACCATTCTGACCAGTGTGAGGTGGTACCTCATTGTAGTTTTGATTTCTCTAGTAATTGGTGGAGAATTGAGGAGCCTGGCATGCTGCAGTTCATGGGGTCACAAAGAGTCAGACCCAACTCAGCGACTGAATAACAACAGCCAGAGTTAGTGATGATGATGAGCATCTTTTCATGTGCTTATTGGCCATCTGCTTGTCTTCTTTGGAGAAATGTCTTCTACCCATTTTATTAAAAGATTTTTTTCTTTCTAACTTTATCTGTTTATTTTTGGCTGTGCTGGATCTTTGCCTGCTCACGGCGAGCAGGGGCTACTCTCTAGTTTTGGTGTGCAGGCTTCTTATTGCAGTGCTTTCTCTTGTTGCAGAGCACAGGTTCTAGGGCACGGGCTCAGTAGCTGTGACTCGTGGTCTTAGTTGCCCCAAGGCATATGGAACCTTCCCAGACTAAGGATCAAATCCATGTTCCCTGCATTGGCAGGCACTGGACCACCGGGGAAGTCCTAAGTTACTATTTTTTACAGACACCAAGTACTGAATGAGAAATAAATGAAAGCGATCTATTTAGAGGAGTGTAGAACCTCCTGGAGAAGATGCCCTTATTCAGCTTATCCGTGAGCCAGAGAGCAGGACATGCAGTGATACTGCAATGAGTACACATGGGACATGGGAGCCTCGAGGGCTGGAGGGAAGACGCAGCCCACTGGACAGTGCCTCTCAGAACGAGCCAGGCCCTTAACGTCACTGCAAGTCACTACACTCTCGCTATGTGTGGATTCTTGTGAGTTCTGAACATTCAGGTGCAGTTTTCTTTTCTAATCTTCACATTCTGTGGACCTCAGGGTGGAACCTGTACTCTTAGCTCATGACTGCTTAGAGTAAGAAAATCCTTCATTGTTCACCTGGCCTGGCTTAGGTCAGTCATTTCACAGACCCCATGGAGGCTGGAGGGATTACACGAGATTCCCTCCCACCACCCCACCCCACCCCATACTGACGAGAGACTCTGGCCCGTCAAAATCCTTTTCCTTTCAGCAGCTTTACTGAGATATCATTCACATGCTGTTCTGTTCACCCATTTATGTGTGCAGCTCAGTTGCTTTTAGTTTATTCAGAGTTGTGCCTCCATCACCACAGTTGTTTTTAGGACATTTTCATCACCCCCAGAAGAAACTCCATACCCCTAATCCTCCTTTTCCCCAACCCCAGCTCTAGGCAGCCACTAATATGCTTCCCACCTCCATGGGTTTACCTGGTCTGGACATTTCATATCTATGGAGTCTTACAATATGTGGTCCTTTGTGTCTGGCTTCTTTCACTGAGCATCATGTTTTCAAGGTTCTTCCATGTTATAATCCATGTCAGTGTTTCATTCCTTTTTTATGTATAAATTATATTCCACTGTGTGATTAGATCACATTTCATTTATCCATCACCAGCCTGTGGACATATGAGTTGTTTCCACTTTGAGCTGTTGTGAATAATGCGGCTGTGAACCTTCAAGTACAAGATGTTGTGTGGACAAAGGTTTTTAATTTTCTTGGGACTACGCCTGGGAGTGGAATTGCTGGGTCGTATGGTGATTCTGGGTTTAACCTTTTAAGGAACTGCCAGACTGTTTCCCAGAGCAGCTGCATCATTTTGCATTCCCACCAGGAGTGTGTGACGATTCCAATATTTCCACATCCTCAGCAGCATTTGTTATTACCTGTGTTTTTCATCATGGCCACCCTAGTGGGTGTGAGGTGTGCCTCAGTGTGGCTCCAACATGCGTTTCCTGATGATAAGTGACCTTTTGTTTTTCCTCCTAGCTCTGCTTTCAGCTTCCCTCCATCACCCTCGTCCACCCAGACAAGGGGGATCCCACTGAGCTCATTCTGCAGAAAGACTGGCAAATGTTTAATTCCATCCATGTTAGAATTTTCTCTCCCTCTCAGCTTTCCCATTAAGGGGCAATTTTCACAGGTACTGCTTTAACACTTAAGAGTTGCTCACCTCATCTCTCCCCAGCTTTCCCCAAGAAGCACATGTCTCTCACCCAGTTTACATTTGCTTTTACCCATCTTGCTGGATAGTTGTGGACCAGGTGAGCAAAGACCACATCATCCCTCCATGATCGTCTCCTCTTCCTCTGAGCAAGGCCTCGTGCAGCACAGAACAGGTTTCCCTAGTTCTGCAAGTCGCCTTCCCCGCAGTCCTCTGCACTCTGTGGGCTCTGGCACCTCTCCCGGGCGTGTGCTCCAGGTCGGCCAGCAAGCTTATTTCCTGTGCAGAGATTGGCAGCGTGTGGACCCATTGGCTCTGCCCAGTGCTGTTTGTGGCAGCTGAGGATCACCCATTGCGACGATTCGGGGGAGGCAATGCTAGCTCGTGTGCCTTCACCCCCTCCAGACTTGCGTTCAGCTCCCAGGAAGGGGTATTCTGGGGAATATCTGGCCCAAACCTTCTCAGTTTGGGCAACTGAAGAGCTGAGTAAGAGAAGCCCACCAGAGACTTCCCCGGTGGCCCAGTGGTTAAGAATCTTCCTCCTGATGCAGGGGATACGGTTTGATCCTTAGCCAGGAAAGTAAGATCCCACATGCCGCAGAGCAGCCAAGCCTGCTTGCCGCAACAATAGAGTCCACGTGCTACAGTAGGATAGTCCGTGAGAGGCGACACACACAACTAAGACCCATCACAACCAAATACATACGTAATAAAATTAAATACATAGAAAAAGAGACGCTCTGTACCCTGGCTGGTGCTAAGTAGAAGATAAAATGTCACTGCTTTATGATGGAGTGCAGGCCTTTAATTAAATTCCTGTTTATCAGTCCTTTTCTTTTACCACATTTGTAACCCACTGGAAAAGATTAAGTACTTCTAGAGGGAGAAAAAATCCTGGTAGAATAGTCAAACAGAATGGAGACAGAAATCAAATAGTAGTTGGCTTGTGGCAATGCCAACTGTGTTACAAAGACCTGGGTCTCAGGATCTCAGCACATGCTGTGAGAGAGACAGGTGCTCAGAGGTGAGCCGTGGGAGGAGACGTGCTGCATGGGTCCCATCAGTGTGGCAGTGTGCAGCCTGGGCAACTGTCCACTGCACTCAATCTGCCCCTCAGAGTGCCTGGGGGTGCAGCTTTGCCGCTCATATTCTCTGCCAGGATCTTGTATCCCTCACAACCAGCCCTGTGGGCTCCCTTCGCTACAGTGGGAGAAGACCCCTAAGATCCTTGCATCCTCGGAGAAGCCATGTTTTCCTGAGCACACAGGTGGTACCCACTGCCTGAATTCAAAACCAAGGAAGGGGGTGATGGGATCCACAAGAAGGCAGGCATTTTGGGTCTGCTCATTCATTTGCTCATCTGTTCAGTGGATATTTAATGAGATGTCGATATAGAGTGGTGAACAACAGTAGTTCTGATTCTGAGCCTTTGGACTGAGTCTGTAGGAAACTCTCATACCTGTGGAATTAGGAACAGAGATGCATGTCAGTAAAGTCAGGCCCTAGGGAGGGTGAGTGAGTGGTGGGTGCCAAGGGACCTGGACAGGCCTTGTGGCCAGGGAAGGCCCCTGAGGACGAGATGGCTGAGCTAAAGGATAAGGAGGGTTTGGGGGTCATGAAACTTTTAGGGAGAATGGAGAGTGCAGACCAGAGCCCCAGGGAGCAGGGTCTTCCGGGGGCTGGTGGAAGGTCAGGGTGGCTGGATGATGGAGAAGACACGTGGTCACTTAGAATCTGGGCCTGATCTGGTGAGGTGGGGTCTGACCTGGGCTGGCGCGCAGTGGCAGGGCTGGTTCAGGCATTAAAATCTGAATGTCCCCATGGCTTCTCGGCCAGCCCTACCCCTCCCCAGGAGCCCCCTGAACCTGTCTAACTCCAGGCAGTAAGGGAGTCTCCAGAATCCTGTTCCCCCGCCGCAGTCAGGCCCCTCCTGGTTGGTCCTGCCTATGTCCTACCTGCCCAGGTCCTGCTGGCCCCCCTGGAGTACCAGCCTGGCTGGCCCTGAATGTCCTGCACACCCCCTGCAGCTGCCGTGACCTCGTGCCTCTCAGCTGAAGCCGCTTCCACCCTGGCTTCACATCCAGATGTGGGGACACATAGGGTGCCCCGTGTTCAGCCACATGAAATGCTACCAGAAACCCTTAAGTCCAAGCAGCTGCATTCGGCCACTTTCCCAGGAAACCTTTTGGGTCCCAGCATTTCCTCCTGACCTCTCCATCCTCTCCATCCTCCCCAACTCTTCCCCACCCATGGGCTAAGCTGGGGACCCCTGAGTACCATGACCACCAGACCCTGCTGGTCCCCTTCTCTCCTTTCAGATCCAGCAAGTCCTTCCCCACCCCCACTGTCTGGATGAAGGGCAGATGGGGATGTGGCTTCCCCAGGTACTGGCCAGCAGGACATACCTGGGCACACCTTGTTCCATCTGCATCTCTCCGCACACATCCACCCATGGGGAGACACAACCCGAGATGCCCAGACTGCCTTCACCCAGCTCTCCAGTCATCATTGCATTTCCAGATGACAACCTGGTCCTTACAGCTTCCTATTTATTTATTTTATTATTTATTTGGCTGCATTGGATCTTAGTTGTGGCATGCAGGATCTATTTAGTTGCAGCATATGGGCTCTTAGTTGCAACATGTGGGATTTAGTTCCCTGACCAGGGATCAAATACGCACCCTGCATGGGAGCTTGGAGTCTTAGCCCCTGGACCACCTGGGAAGTCCCTAGAGCTTCCTGTTTCTGCTCTCACTCCATGTGGTCTGAGCACCTGCTGGGCGCCAGGGCTGCTCCCCTCCAGGTGCACGGGTGGGGAGGACAGGCAGTATCCCCAGAGATCACAGGAATCAAGCCCCCACGCCAGTGATAAAGGTGTGCACTGCTGTGCCCCCCTGCCCCCTATGGAACAGGACTGGGAGGTGGTGTTGGGGACAGGGATTGGACTGGGTGAGAGGACTGCATGGTCTCTTTCAGAAGATGACGAGGCAGGAACAGACTTGCGACTCAGGGAGCAGTCATGGCCAGGGTTGGGAACAGCATGACTGTGGTCAGCAGTGGGGGCTGGGGCTGGAGGTGGAGACTCAGCATGGAGGTGGGTCTGTGTCTTGAGAATAAGGGGGGGTGCATAATTCCTTCAAGCAGAGGAATGATGGGATCTCATTTGCCTTAATAGAAGATGACTTGTTTTTGCTTGGTACCAAGAGAAGCAAGGAGACCAGTTAGTGCCAGGCTCTTCCATGAGCCTTGCAGCTCCCCAGATCCTGGAAGCAGGAACAAGCAGGGTCCTCTGTTGGTTGGCCCTGGAGGCCATGGCTGTCTAAGCTGCTGGCTGGTGGTTCTGTTGTCAGTCCAGTCCTTCTCCCTGAGCCCTGCCCCACTCAGCCCCATGCTGGGTGCCCTCCCTTCTTCCAACCTCCAGAACCTCAGAACATTCTGGCTTCTTCAGTTGGCTCCTTCCTCAGACCCTGCCCTCCTGGGGGGTGGGGAAGAGGTTTGCATCAGAAAACCATGTGATTCTTGGACCTCTGTTCCTTGCAAAGAGACAGCTAGCCAGACAGACTCACGTGAAAATCCAGCTAAGGGGAAAAAAAAAAAAATCAGGGTGTTCCATTCCCTGTACATTACCTGGAACCAAATCAGAGTAAGATTTACTACCTCTCAGAACACAGGCATTTCAAAATCCCTAACAAGAGCCTTCCTGGATTACAATGATTATGGTGCAGGTACGAGCTGCTGTTAGAAAGTCTGGAGGCAATTCATTCCCTTTATAGAAAGTTTTCCAGAGTGTTCTTCATGAAAGATACCTACAGAGCATTCAAAAGGGAATTTGATTGATGTTAAAGAGGCCATTTGGCCCACAAATATTCCAGCACCTAGAATAATCACAGCAAAGCTCTGCTCTCCAGCAATATGGGACTTTAGGCAATAAACAAGACAAGTAGTCATTTTAGCTGGTTATAAAAAGGATGAAATAAGATAATGTAGTGGATGTGACCTGGGGTGGGACTCTAAGGAAGTGGCACTGAGTGGAGCTCAAAATAATGGGAAGGGGCAGCCTTGTGAAGGTCTCGGGGAAGAATGTTCTGTGTGCAGAGGTTTGGCAAGTTTGAGTGGCATTTGGAAGATGGGAACCTAGAGCTTAATAGTGGGGGTGGGGCCTATCACAGGAGTCTTGTAGCTATGGTACAAGTTGAAGTTTTTACTCCAAGGGTAAAGGGGAACTGCTGGAGGAATTTAGGTAAAAAGTGGTGTGAACTGATTTACAGCTTGGATATCCCACATGTGCTACTGTGTGGAAGGTAAACCTGGGAGGCGAGGCTGGTACACAGTACTGACACAGAATTTTGGGGCTTTTGAAACATCTTCATGTTGGGTTTTTAAAATATTTATGTATTTATTATTTATTTGGCTGTGCCTTGTCTTACTTGTGGCATGTGTGGTCTTTAGTTGTGGTATGTGAGATCTTGTTCCCTGACCAGGGATTGAAGCTAGGCCCCCTGCATTGGGAGCACAGAGGCTCAGCCACTGGACCACCAGAGAAGTCCCTTGGCACAGGATTTGTATTGAACTGAATGTCAACCAATTCCTTTGATCCTTTGTATAAAAGAGACAGCAGTCCTCCCCCAGGGTGACTGTCCACAGACAAGAGTCCTGCTGAGGGGAAAGGGAAAGAAGCCAGGAACCTGCTGTAGGGGTGGCCCCTGAGTGGGCATAACTCACAGTCCAAACCTTAGCCCCTCGGGGAGGGGACTGCCGAGACCTCAGAGTGGAAAGGAGCTAATCAGACCCCGTATTCATCAGGCATCTAGCCCTCTGTGTGTGTTATCCCAGTGAATCCTGACAGATACTTGCAGTGAGTATATCTCTCTGTTATCTCTTGTCAGGTAACAAAATGCCTCCAGTGTCCTGTTGTTGTTGTTGTTGAGTCCCTAAGTCATATCCGAGTCTTTGTGACCCCATGGACTGCAGCATGTCAGGCTTCCTTGTCCTCCACTATTTCCTGGAGTTTGCTCAAATTCATATCTACTGAGTCAGTGACGCTATCCAACCATCTCATCCTCTCTCTCCCCTTCTGTTTCTGCCCTCACTCTTTCCCAGCATCGAGATCTTTTCCAATGAGTCTTTTGAATTGTGGGGTTAGAGAAGGCTCTTGAGGGTCCGTTGGACAGCAAGGCGATCAAACTAGTCAATCCTAAAGGAGATCAACCCTGAATATTCATTGGAATGAGTGATGCTGTAGCTAAAGCTCCAATACTTTGGCCACCTGATGCAAAGAGCCAACTCATTCCCGTCAGGTGGCCAAAGTATTGGAGCTTCAGCTTCAGCATCAAGTGGTGGTATAGATGATAAGTTGTGTCTGACTCTTGCAACCCCATGGACTATAGCACGCCAGGCTCCTCTGTCCATGGGATTCTCCAGGCAGGAATACTGGAGTGGGTTGCCATTTCCTTCTCCACAGGATCTTCCTGACCCAGGAATTGAACCCAGGTCTCCTGCATTGCAGGCAGATTCTTTACCAACTGAGCTACAAGGGAAGCCCCACTTCAGCATCAGTCCTTCCAATGAATATTCAGGGTTAATTCCCTTTAGGATTGACTGGTTTGATCTTGCTGTCCAAGGGTCTCTCAAGAGTCTTCTCCAACTCCACAGTTCAAAAGCATCAATTCTTTGGTGCTCAGCCTTCTTTATGGTCCAACTTTCACATCCATACATGAGTACTGGAAAAACCATAACTTTGACAATATGGATGTTGGTGAGCAAAGTGATGTCTCTGCTTACTGGTTGAAAGCAACAGACACTGATTATCTCACCATTTCCACAGGTCAGGAATTCAGGAGCAGCTTCACGAGGTTGTTCCGGCTCAGGGTCTTTTGAGAAGTTGGTATTGAGGCGTTGGCTCTGTCTGCCACCATCTGAAGGCCAAACTGGGGCTGGAGGATCCTCTTCCAGTATGGCACCCTCACATGGCTATTGGCTGGGCACCTTGGTCCTTCACCAGTGTGCCACCATTCATGACGTGGCAGTTGGCGTCCTCTGGAGGGAGAGACAGGAGCTAGCGGGGTAACAGGCGGGAAGCCATGGTGCCTTTTACGCCCCAGTCTCCAAAGTCGGAAGCCAGCACTGCTGCTTCATTTTATTAGTTGGAATCGAGTCCTTAAGTCCAGCCCACACTCAAGGGGAGGGGAACTAGGCTGCACTTCTTGAAGGGAAGACTGTCAAGGGATTTGCAGACATACTTTAAAACCACCACAGGAGATGTCTTTACTCCCATCCCAGGTTGGGAATCCTTCTTTTTTTTTTTAATTTTTAAAAGTTGCTGTATAATTGATTTACAATGCTGTGCCAATCTCTGTTGTATGGCAGAATGACTCAGTTATACACATATAGACATTCTTTTTAAATATTCTTTTCCATTTTGATTTATTACTAGATATTGGATATAGTTCCCCATGTGATATGATAAGACCTTATCCATCCTATATATAACAGTTTTTCATCTGCTAATCCCAGACTCTCCATCCTTCCCTCCTTCACCCCCCACCCCCTTGGCAGGCACAAACCTGTTCTCTATGCCTGTGAGTCTTTTTCTGTTTTGTAGACAGAAAAAGTCTTTTTCTGTTTTATAGGTTCATTTGTGCCATATTCTGAATTCTACATATAAGTGATATCATATGGTATTTGTCTTTGTCTTTCTCCTTCTGACTTCCTTCACTTAGTATGATAATCTCTCGTTGCATCCATGTTGCAGCAAGTGGTATTACTTCATTCTATTTACGGCTGAGTAGTATTCCATTGTGTATGTATGTACCACATCTTCTTCATCCATTCCTCTGTCAGTGGACGTTTAGGCTGTCTCCACGTCTTGACTATTGTGCTGCTGTGAACATGGGGGTGCGTGCATCTCCCGGAGTTATAGTTCTGTCCTGATATATGCCCAGCAGTGGGATTGCTGGATCATAAGGTAATTCTACTTTCAGTGTTCTGAGGAACCGCCACACTGTTTTCCATAGTGGCTGCACCAACTTATATTCCCAGGTTGGGAATCTTTAATGGACTTTCCCTGCATCACACTATAGGAAATGGCAGGCATGTGATTAGAACTCAGATCTCCAGAGCCTGTGTCCTTCCTCTGGCGCCATGATGCTGAGGGTAACTTTTCCAGAGGTTTCTTGGTCTCTGCAGCTAGCTTCTGGTGGAACCAGACCCATCAGCTCAAACTTACGTTTCTAGAAATGTCTAAGTCCAGCCATGGGCCCAGCCTAGGCCCCAAGCTAAGATTTCCCTACTAGGGCAGGGAGTTTGTGTCCAGGCTTTAGACATAAGCGTGAGTCCAGATGCTACCCAGCCGTACGCGGTCAGGGTCAGGGCTGCTCACGGCCAACCCCCGAGGGTGCTCAGCAGAGTGGGGCTGGGATGGGACAGTGGGGCCAGAGGCTGCTGTGGCTTCCTCTTCCCGCAGCAGGAGGTGCTTGTGGAGTCTTCCAGGGCATTTTGGGGATGGTATGTGATAGAACTTGTTTGGTCACTCCCAGCTCTGCAATTAAGAGCAGATTCACGCCCTGGGGAGCACACGTCC
This sequence comes from Muntiacus reevesi, assembly GCF_963930625.1. Classification (NCBI taxonomy): domain Eukaryota; kingdom Metazoa; phylum Chordata; class Mammalia; order Artiodactyla; family Cervidae; genus Muntiacus; species Muntiacus reevesi. Next base: position 182,533,708 of record NC_089250.1, on the reverse strand, counting down.
CTGAGGAGCTGCCTCTGCAGCAATGGGATCAGATGCTCTGACTTCTGGGTCAGCCTGGCCTGCCCTCGAACAAGTTTTTGAGCTTTAGGTGATCCATTTGTAAAATGGGGACAATGGGAACAGTGTCTACTCCCCAGGGCTGTTGAGAGAATTAAACCCAATAAGGTGTGGGAAGTGCTACACTCAGTCTTGGTACATAGTCAGTGCTCAGTGGCATCAGCTGTCCGAATTCATCACCGCTCCATACACTGGACATCACCGTGCTGGCCGTGGATTGTGTTTATGGGGCTGGCTGCCCTCCCATCAGTGGATGCTGTGAGCCCATCAGTATCTACTCATACTCTAACTGACCTTTGGGTTGCATTCTGGGTGGTCTGGACACAGAGGGAGGGAGGGAGTTGGGGCTTTTACTGGGGGCAAAGCAGGAACTGATGTGGGTCAGGAGAAAGCGGGCTGACTTGCCTCAGACCTCACCTCCATCCTGATGGCCAGTCTGTGTCTTTGCGCTGGAAGCATGTGTACCCTCCAGGAAGCACCTCACTGTCTTGACCTTCGGGAGAGCGTGTGTGTCCTGCTGCACCTGTGGCTATTTGGTAGTGTCGGGAGCAGTCAGGTGAGAACAGAGGCACCTGTTGGAGTTCCGGGCTAGACCTGTGTGGGGGGAGGGGGTGGTAGAGAGAAGCAGCCAGAGGAACCGAGGGGTGTCACGGAGAGTAGGGGCCACCAGGATGCAGGAGAGTGTGACCTAGGACCTGGGACTTCTGGGTCCTGGCCCTGGCTCCCTGCCTGAAGCCACACCCCATCCCCACCCAGTGAGACAGAAGGATGCAGGTCTGCTCCCATGTGATCCCCTCCCTGCAACAAAGCACCCTCCAGCCTGTGTTTGGGGCGCCAAGGCTCGTCATGCCGCTAATGGAGTTAGCTTCAGAATCCCTGCTCGTCGGCCTTCTGCCACAAAGCCCTCACTCTTCATCTCCAGGACACAGAGCGGGCCCAGCATCTGTGCGTGGATGTGTGAAGGCCAAACCACGTATGCAGCATTTTAAGAGCTTCTGCGCATCATGAGTCATGTGAACCAAACATGACTGTAACCCTTGTTTAGAGCCCCAAGTAGGCATCACTCGGCAGCTTTAGCTGGGACCGGCCTTAGGCAAGTTGTTAAACACCCGTGTGTCTCAGAGTGAGTTAAAAATCATAACATGCCGTGAGGTGATGATCACGGCACCCCTCACAGGTCCCCGGCCCCACCCAGGCACCTCACAGCCAGCTGAGGTGTAATTTAGATAAACTAAGCTAGCCGTTGCCACCCGCCCAGCGATGTGAAGGCAGTCCGCCCTCCGTCACTGCTTCCGCAGTGTCCTCTGGGCTGCTCAGCGCCACTGGCCCTCAGGAGGGAAGGAGTTTGCTTGCAGCTCCACGGGGTGCTAGGTGCTGAGTCCGCTGCTCCCCACGATCACGACACATGCTGCTCAGTGATGCTCCTCTAAAGTGCACGGCCAAGGCTCTGAGAACCCAGCCTACCCCAGTTACCTGCCAGTGGGTCACAAAGCCCAAGGATAAGCTGACCAACCCTGCTGGAATCCTTTCGTCACCTCCTCTGGACCTCAAGACAACCTTGAGGATGTGGTGAGAGTGGCCTCATGCGACCACAGAGGAGCCACAAGTCCCAAGATGCGGCTCAGATTCATCCCATGATACATCCCCCCCCCCGCTCCTGAATGCTTGCAGACATCACAGAGGGGAGCAGGCTGGGTGGAAGGACAGAGCTCCACACAGTTGACTTCATATCCTCAGCACCTGTGAGCTCAAAGGTTTTCTGGGGAGCCGCCCCTCATCCAGTGTGCCAGATCACATCTCACCCTCCACAGTCACCCTGCGTCGTCCCTGCCGGGGTGTGTGCCCCTCAGTTCCTGCCTTTTGAGACCCCTGCATCTCACCTCCAGTGGCCTTAGTCCTGCCACGTCGTCTGGCTTCCCTGGAGGAGGGGGGTCAAGAGGCCGGTGGGGTGCCTCCCATCCCAGCTCCATATTGACTTGTGAGCATCTTGGGGTCCTTGGGGCAGAGCAGAGTGGCCAGAATCCAAACACTGGCCCAAATGAAGCCACTTTCCAAGACATCAGACTACAAATTAGCAAGGAAGAACGTCACAGGGGTGTTCCTTTAAACAGCACGTAACGCGCTTTGTGAGAAGTGGCTGGACTCACCAGCGGAGTCTGGTGTCGCCTGGCACAGTCTCTCAGCTGGAAACTCAGGGCCGTGTTACTGGGGAGGGTCCCTGGACTGGTCTGGTCCCACTGAAGTATTTTGGACTTTAACTGGGAAAGTGTGCCTGGAAGATGGTTATTATTCTTCCTCAAAAAGCTGTTTCCAAAGCTGTCCACGCTGTCACACCTCTGCTCTCTCCTCTGACCATGACTGCTATCCCCGCATCGCCTGTGCTGGGATGCTAGGGGTAGTGGGGAGATGCTCTCCCAGTGGCTGCAGCTGTGGAGGTGCTGGCGGGCAGGTGGGGCCTGCGTCCCCCCACACCCTGTGTTGCCCTCACGACCATCGTTACAGGATAGTGGTGGATGGGGCTGTTCGTGCTGTCTCACTTCTGAGGGGCCCCTGGAGCCCTTGAGACAAATGCACCAGAGACCCCTGCCCTCCTGGGAGTTCACAATTTGCTTTTCCTGTTGCCAAAGAAATGGAAGCCTGGCTGCCACAGGGGCTTAACTGGAGCCCCCAAAGATACGCCCACCTGGCATCTCAGACTGTGACCTGATTTGGAATAGAGATCTCTACAGCTGTCACTGAGGTAAAGATCTCGAGGTGAGCTCACGCTGGATTATCTGGGTGGGCCCTGACTCCAGTGACGAATACCCTTAAGAGAAAGGAGAGAGGGACTTCCCTGGTTGGTCCAGTGGTTAAGAATCCACCTCCCAATGCAGGGGACACAGCTTTGATCCCTGGTCAGGTAACTAAGATCCCACATACTGCAGGGCAACTAGAGAACCTGCACCACAACAAAAGATCCTGCATACCCCAGTGAAGATCCCGTGGGCCATGGTTCAGAACCAATGCAGCCAAACAAATAAGTATTAAAAAAAAGAAGAAGAAAGGAGAGGAATATCTTAGACACACAGAGGAGATGGCCGTGTGACGATGCAAAGATGAAGACAGGGGTTGGGTCGATGTGGCCACAAGCCAGGGAACACCTGGAGCCACCAGAAGTTGGAGGAGACAGAGAGGATCCTCCCTTTGAGCCCCTGGAGGGAGCATGTCCCTGCGGCACCTCGACTTCAGACTCCTGGCCTCCAGACTGTGAGGGAGCACACTTATGTGTTGTGAGACCCCCAGCAGCCCCCGGACACCAATCCAGGTGCTGTGATGGGGGGCTGGGCCCCCCGGAAGCAGACACGGGGATGGGGGGACCACGTGGGAGGTTTACTAGGGCTCCTGTAGGGGAGTGAAGAAGTAGGAGTGGCAGGGAGGTCACTGGGCTGCAGTGTCAGGGGGCCCTTCACTGTGGGATTGGAATGGGCGCTGACCCCTGTGTCCACCACCTCGGATGCAGACTCCCAGGAAGGGGACAGGACTCTGATGAGACATGTCTCCCCAGTCAAGGGCACTTCCCAGAGCATTTCTCACAGTTGGGGAACTAGATCCTTCAGCCCCAAAGGGGAGTGGGGGGCGAGGAGCGTCATGGAAGTGCCCCTGTGGCCCTGACCACTTTAAGCAATGCAGCCCAGAACTCAGCATCCTCTTGTGCCTGTCCCAGCCCCAAGGCGACAGCCCTGACCGTCAGCATGTCAGCATCACCTGGTTCACGCGCGTTCCCTGCAGGCAGTGGAGAGGCTGAGGCCCAAATCACACTGGGCCACAGCCACGGGGGCTCGAGAGGGGCCCCTACACGAACTCCTAGCCATCCGCACAGCTGACCGTGGGCGTGCTTGGTCAGCCCGGCGGCAGCAGCGCTTATTACATATGGCACCACGATGGCCACAGAAGATAATGCACAGCACCAAGCGCATGTCAGGAGAAGCTTGTCATGTCACAGGTGTGCGTCTTCACTCAGTCTCTGTTCTGTCGTCTGCCCATCTGCCCTCAGCATCGGATGAGAGAAAGCCCTGTCCCCTCCGGCCCTGCCCTTGGCTCCTCGGGACCTGCTGGAGTCCCAGGGGTGGCTGAGCAGAGTCCAACCCCACCCTGGCATCTTTACCCAGCCCACCGTAGGCCCTGCACACACACGTGTCATCGTCGGTGCCCAGGTGACTCCCTTGGCCCTTCATTAAAGCTGATGATGTTCTTCAGTATGTTTTCATCCTTAACAGACAATGGTCTCTTTGGTCATTGTGTTTTTTCTCATGATTTTTAAAAAATTTTAAGTTTCTAAAACTAGGCAGGTGATACACAAATTTGTTTGTGCTTAGTCTTTTTTCCCCTTTAGTTTTTAACTCAGGCATGGGGGATTAGGTGACTTGGGCTCTGGTTCATGGCCCTATCTCATCATTGGTCTGTGCAAGGAGCCTCTTTTCTTTTGCAAAGACAGAACTGGCATGCAGCCTGCAAGTAGGTAGCAGTACCTTCTCCCTTGAAGATGGTTTCCGCTGTCTCCACAGCAGAAACCCTGGTGTGGGTGGTGCCCAAGTGGACAATGCTGGCCCAGCTTCTGGAAACAGTGCCTAGTAAGGAGGGCTGTCACTCAGAAAGTGAAATTCCTAAGCCACCTTTCCTGTCCAGAGACTCTGACTTGACCAGGTCTCTGGTGTCAGTTGAGGCTTCCCAGGTGGCTCAGTAGTAAAGAATTTGCCTGCCAATACAGGAGACGTGGGTTTGATCCCTAAGTCAGGAAAATCTCCTAGAGAAGGAAATGGCAACCTGCTCCAGTATTCTTGCCTGGGCAATCCCATGGAAGAGGAGCCTGGCAGACTGCAGTCTATGGGGTCTCAAGAGTCAGACATGACTGAGCAACTAATCCACACCACCTGGCTTCAGTTACACCAGCCTGTGGAATTGGCAGGAAGCGTGCATGCTCAGTTGCTCAGTCGTGTCTGACTCCTTGCGACCCCATGGACTGTAGCCAGCCAGGTTCTTCTGTTCATGGAATTTCCCAGGCAAGAATACTAGACCAGGTTGCCATTTCCTACTCCAGGAGATTTTCCCAACCCTGGGATCGAATCTGCATCTCCTGCTTCTCTTGCTTTGGCAGGCAGATTCTTTACCACTGAGTCACCTGTGAAGCCCCTTATGTATACATGATTCCCTTACCCAAAACCCCCAGTGGGTGCCTGAAACCATGGAGAGCACTGAACACTATATACACTGTGTTCTTCCTATACATATACACATGTGATAAAATTTGACTTAGAAATTAGGCACAGTAAGAGATTAACAACAATAATAATAAAATATGGAAATTATAACAATATACTATAATAAAAGTTATGAGATTATGGTCTCAAAACATCTTTTTGTGCAAATTTATTGCCTTTTCTAACTAAGCACTTACCTGAACTGTAGCTGCAACTTTTGCAGTTTAAGGAGCGGAAGCAAAATGGGCATGAATTCTCTCTTCTTTGTTCGCAGTTTCACGGATAGAAGATTCATTCTTACCATAGATCTTAGCAGTCTCAGCTTGCAACTTATTTCTTTCATTATTAAGTCAAGAACTTTCACCTTTTCCCTTAAAGGAAGCACTTTTAGGTTTCTCTTTTGTGCATCTGAATTGCCAGCATCACTCTTCTTATACTTTGGGAAAATAAGGGTCATTTGAACACAAGTGCTGCAAGAGGGCACTCATGGGTCTGATAACTGAGTTGCTACCAAGTGACTAGTGGACAGGATCCACTGGACCAAGGGATGATTCACATCCCAGGTAGAATGGAGTGGGGCAGAGTGAGATTTCATTGTACTGCACAGAATGGCGCACAATTTAAAAGCTTTGGATTGTTTATTTCTGGAATTTTTCTATTTAATATTTTTAGATCATAGTTGACTGAAGATAACTGGAACCTCAGAAAGCAAAACTGCAGATACGGGAGGACTACTGGATAGGTGAATTTGTGTGTCTGAACTTGGCTTTATACTCACGCTTTTGAAATTTGGCTGGATATAGATTTCCAGGTTAGATATTATTTCCGCCCGCCCCCCACCCCCCAAATTTTGAAAGTATTGTTTCTTTGTCTTCTGGCTTCTGGGTTGCTTTGAGAAGTCCACCATCATTCTGATAGTCGGCTCTTGGAATGAAACCTGTTCTCTCTGTGTGTCTGTCAATCTCTCAAAGTTTATAGGCACAGTTTATAGGTGTGCCTTGATGTGGGTCTCTTTTCATCCTTCAGAATAAAGTGTGGACACAAGAATTCCCTGTCCTGACCCTACACTTCAGAGAGCCCTCCAGTCACTCTTTCTCCCATAGGATGAAGTGTCTACTGGCAACTCAGAGCCCATGACCTGATAGCAACCTGGGTGCATACCTGGAAGCATGCACTCTGGAAACGCCCTTAGTGCTCAAAGTTCATTGCCAGGACCCACGCAGGCATCTTCTCTAGATCTGTCCTGGGGACAGGGCACACTGCAACTTGTTCACAATGTTAATGCCTATGAAGTGGCCAAGAAGCAGCTTTAACAGAAACGTACTTTGGAAATATTTTCTTCCAGTACATTACTTGTTTTCTATTTTCTTTAAGGTGTCTTTTGAAGAACAAAAGATTTGCATTTTAATGAAGTCCAATTAATCATTTTTTCTTTTATGTATTGTGCTATTGTTGTTATATGTAAGAACTCTGACTAACCCAAGATAGCAAAGATTTTCTCCTATTTTTCTTCTAAAAGTTTTGTTGAATTTATGTGCTTTTTCTTTTTTACAAATTCCTTTATTGGTTAAAATATAGCTACTTAAAATTTTGAAAAATAAACTTATTTTAAAATACTTTGGAATGGGGAGGAGAAACCAATATAGGATGACATTGTGAATAAGTGTTAAACTAGGTAATAGGTGAGTAGGAATTCATTATACCTTTTGTAGGTATGGGATTATCTGAACCGTGAACTTCCAGATGTTCAAGCTGGTTTTAGAAAAGGCAGAGGAGCCAGAGATCAAATTGCCAACATCCGCTGGATCATCGAAAAAGCCAGAGAGTTCCAGAAAAACATCTATTTCTGCTTTATTGACTATGCCAAAGCCTTTGACTGTATGGACCACAATTAACTGTGGAAAACTCTGAAAAAGGTGGGAATACCAGACCACCTGACCTGCCTCTTGAGAAACCTGTATGCAGGTCAGGAAGCAACAGTTAAAACTATTAGTATATGATTGTTATAGAATGTTATGTTAGTTACAGGTGTAGAGCAAAGTGATTTAGCTATCCATATGCTTCCCAGATGACACTAGTGGTAAAGAACCTGCCTGCCAATGCAGGAGACGTAAGAGATGTGGGTTTGATCCCCGGGTCAGGAAGATTCCCCTGGAGGAGGGCATGGCAACCTACTCCAGTATTTTTGCCTGGAGAATCCCATGGACAGAGGAGCCTGGTAGGCTACAGTCCACAGGGTCATACAGAATTGGACACAGTTGAAGTGATTTAGCACACACACCTGACCTGCCTCCTGAGATATCTGTATGCAGGTCAAGAAGCAACAGTTAGAACCAGACATGGAACAAGTCCAAGACTTGTTCCAAGTTGGGAAGGGGTACGTCAAGGCTGTATATTGTCACCCTACTTACTTAACTTATATGCAGAGTACATCATGAGAAATGCTGGGCTGGATGAAGCACAAGCTGGAATCAAGATGACTGGAAGAAACATCAATAACCTTAGATACGCAGATGATACCACCCTTATGGCTGAAAGTGAAGAAGAACTAAAGAGCCTCTTGATGAAAGTGAAAGAGGAGAGTGAAAAGGTTGGCTTAAAGCACAACATTCAAATAAATTAAGATCATGGCATCTGGTCCCATTACTTCATGCAAATAGACAGGGAAGCAATGGAAACAGTGAGAGACTTTATTTTGGGCATCTCCAAAATCACTGCAGATGGTGACTGCAGCCATGAAATTAAAAGACGCTTGCTCCTTGGAAGGAAAACTACGACCAACCTAGACAGCATATTAAAACGTAGAGACATTACTTTGCCAACAAAGGTCCATCTAGTCAAAGCTATGGGTTTTCCAGTGGTCATGTATGGATGTGAGAGTTGAACTATAAAGTAAGCTGAGCACCATAGAATTGATGCTTTTGAACTGTGGTGTTGGAGAAGACTCTTGAGAGTCCCTTGGACTGCAAGGAGATCCAACCAGTCCATCCTAAAGGAAATTAGTCCTGAATATTCATTGGAAGGACTGATGCTGAAGCTCCAGTACTTTGGCCACCTGATGCAAAGAACTGATTCATTGGAAAAGACCCTGATGCTGGAAAAATTGAGGGCAGGAGGAGAAGGGGATGATAGAGGATGAGATTGTTGGATGGCGTCACTGACGTGATGGACATGAGTTTGAGCAAGCTCCAGGGGTTGGTGATGGACAGGAAAGCCTGGCGTGCTGCAAAGGGCATGTGAGTCGGACACGACTGAGCGACTGAACTGAACTGAGCACGCACACACATGCATATTGGACAGAGGAGTTGATGAACTACAGTCCATGAGGTTGCAAAAGAGTAGGAGACAACTTGGCGACTAAACAAAAACAACAGCAACAACAATACATATATCCATTCTTTTCAGATTCTTTTCCCATGTGGGTTATTACAGAGTATTGAGTAGAGTTTCCTGCTACACAGTAGGTCCTTGTTGACTATCTATTTTATATATTGAATTTGAATTGAAAGTACGTACTCAAACAGATACTGCTGCTGCTTAGTTGCTTTAGTCTTGTCCGACTCTGTGTGACCCCATGGACTGCAGCCGGCCAGGCTCCTCTGTCCCTGGGATTCTCCAGGCAAGAATACTGGAGTGGGTGGCCATGCCCTCCTCCAGGAGATTTTCCCAACCCAAGGATCGAACCCAGATTTCCTGCATTGCAGGCGGATTCTTTACCATCTGAGCCACGGGGGTGCATATGTTAATCCCAACCTCCTGATTTATTCCCTCCCTCTCCATCCCCTTTGGTGACCATAAGTTTGTTTTATAAGTCTGTGAATCTGTTTCTGTTTTGTAAATAAGTTCATTTGTATCATTTTTTAGTTTCCACAAATAAGTGATGTCATACGATATTTATCTCCCTCTGTATGACTTACTTCACTTAGTATGATAATCTCTGAGCACTTTTGCCTTTTAATTAGTGTTTATTAGTTCATTGACTTATGGTGTAATTATTTCAGTGGTTAGATTTAGGTATAACATTTTACCATTTGTTTTATTTGCCCTTTCTTTTTTTGTTCCAGTATTTCTCCTTTCCTGCCTTTTTTGGTATTAACTGAATATTTTAATGATACCTCTGGGTAGTATTTCTTTAGTAAATGCTCTGGGGATTGCACTGTGCCTCCTTAATTTTTCCCAGTGTTCTTAGAGTTAATGCCATGCTACTGTTCCCCAAATGTGGACACCTTGTAACTGGACAGGTCCATTTACTCCCTACCCCATCCTGTATGCTTTAGTTTTCATGTATGCTATATCTGCACCCATTGTAAACCTCACAATCAATACAACCCTTTAAATTTTACTTCAAATAGTTACATGTGTTTTAACAGAATTAAGAGGGAAAATAATCTTTTCTATTTCCCCACATATATATACAATTATCAATATCATTCATTTCTTTCTGAAAATTTAGTTTTCCAGGAGATACAGTTACTCCTTAGTCAGAAGACTTTCCTTTAGCAATTCCATAGCAAAGTTTTGCTGGCAATATATGCTCTGAAGATTTTCACTGAATTTTCACTGAATACAGAATTGGGGGTTGATAGATTTCTTTCTTCCCTCTTAATCTAAAGATGGTGTCTGTTGTCCTCTGGCCTCCACTGTTTCTGGTAGGTCAGGACCATCCGTTCATGGCTCATCTACGGCTTCCTTAGCTCCTGAAGTCAGTGCCTTCCGGATCTTTGTTGCGCTATATCTATTGTGTCACTTTTTGTCTGCTTTCAAGACTTTCTCTTTATCTTTGGGTTTTTTTTGGTTCTACCACTTTATTGCTACCAACCCATTTCCCTCCACCCTCGTGCACACATGCTCAGTCATATAATCCCATGGACTTCAGCCCGCCAGACTCCTCTGTCCATGGACTTTTCCAGGCAAGAATACTGGAGTGGGTTGCCATTTCCTTCTCCATATCTTTGGTTTTTAACAGTTTGACTATGAAGTGCCTGAATGTAGTTTTCTTTGTACTTATTCATCTTAGGTTTTCCTGACTTTCCTGAATCTGTGAGTACGTCACCAAAAATATAGGAAAATTCAATTCATTATTTCTTCAAAAATTTTTTCTGTCCATTCTCTCTTTCCTCTCCTTCTAAGACCCCAATTACTCATGCTAGATCATGTGATCTTGTCACACAAGTTACTGAAGTCATTTTTTTCATGCTTTTTTTTTCTCTCTAAGCTTCCGTTTGGGTAGTTTTATTATCCTATCTTCTAGTTCACTCATCTTTTCTTCTACAGTGTTTGATCTGCTCTCAAGTTCATCAAATGAATTTTTAGTTAAATTGTGTTTTTCTAGAATTTCCATTTGGTTCTTTTTATTAGTTTCTGTACCTGTCCTCTGTCCTGAGATATCCTGTATTCTAAATGTATGTTTATCTGTCTATCTATCTTTATATACATATTGACCTTAAGAACAATTATTTTATGGACTGAATTGTGCCCCCCAATTCATGTATTATAGCTCTTACTCCCAGCTCTGACTGTATTTAGAGGTAGAACCTTTAAAGAGGTAATTAAGGTTAAATGCACTCATCTCACATGCTAGCAAAGTAATGCTCAAAATTCTCCAGCCAGCCTTCAACAATATGTGAACCGAGAACTTTCAGATGTTCAAGCTGGATTTAGAAAAGGCAGAGGAACCAGAGATCAAATTGCCAACATCCATTGGGCCATAGAAAAAGCAATAAAATTCCAGAAAACATCTACTTCTGCTTCATTGACTATGCTAAAGCCTTTGACTGTGCGGATCACAGCAAACTGTGGAAAATTCTTCAAGAGATGGGAATACCAGACCACCTTACCTGCCTTCTGAGAAACCTGTATGCAGGTCAATAAGCAACAATTAGAACCGAACATGAAACAACAGACTGGGTGACAAATTGGGGGAGGAGTTTGTCAAGGCTGTATATTGTCACCCTGCTTATTTAACTTATATGTGGAGTACATCATGCGAAATGCCGGGCTGGGTGAAGCACAAGCTGGAATCAAGATGGCCGGAAGAAACATCAGTAACCTCAGATATGCAGATGACACCACCCTTAAGGCAAAAAGTGGAGAGGAACTAAAGAGCCTCTTGATGAATGTGAAAGAGGAGAGTGAAAAAGCTGGCTTAAAACTCAACATTCAAAAAACTACAGTCATGGCATCCGGTCCCATTACTTCACGGCAAATAGATGGGGAAACAATGGAAACAGCAAGAGACTTTATATTCTTGGGCTCCAAAATCACTGCAGATGGTGACTTCAGCCACGAAGTTAAAAGACGCTTGCTCCTTGGAAGAAAAGCTGTGACCGACCTAGACAGAGTACTAAAAAGCAGAGACATTACTTTATTGACAAAGGTCCATCTAGTCAAAGCTATGGTTTTTCCAGTAGTCATGTATGAATGTAAGAGTTGGACCATAAAGAATGCTGAATGCCAAAGAATTGGTGCTTTTGAACTGTGGTGTTGGAGAAGACTCTTGAGAGTCCCGTGGACTGCAAAGAGGTCAAACCAGTCAATCCTAAAGGAAATCAATCCTGAGTATTTGTTAGAAGGACTGATGCTGAAGCTGAAACTCCAGTACTTGGGCCACCTGATGTGAAGAATTGACTCATTAGAAAAGACCCTGATGCTGGGGATGATTGAAGGGAGGAGAAAAGGATGACAAATGACAAGATGGTTGGATGGCATTACTGACTCAACAGACAGGAGTTTGAGCAAGCTCCGGGAGGTGATAAAGGACAGGGAGGCCTGGTGTGCTGCAGTTCATGGGGTCACAAAGAGTTGGACACAGCTGAGCGACTGAACAACAACAAGGTTAAATGAAGTCGTAATGGTTAGATGCTAAGCCCATAGGATTGGAGTCCTTATGAGAAAAGAAAGAGAAATCAGATATGTGCATGGACAGGGGAAAGGACTTATGTGGACAGAGCAAAGATGAAGCAACTATCTGCAAGCCAGAGAAACCAACCCCATGGCACCTTGATCTTGGACTTCCAGCATCTGGAATTGTGAGAAAGTAAATTTAAGCAGGTAAACCATCTAGTCTGTGGTATTTGTTACAGCAGCCCTAAATGTCCAATGCAAGTTATAATAATTGTTGTAGCATCCTTGTCTATTAGTTCTAATGTTTTGTTTATCTTGGGGTGAGCCTCCATTGATTATCTTTTCTCTTGAAAGTGGGTCACATCTTCCTATGTATTTGTATGCCTAATAATGTTGAGTTGTGAATGATATATTGCAGAGACTCTGAATCCCATTATCTTCCTCTGAACAGTATTTTTATTAAGCCAACATTTAACTTGGCTGGATTCTGTTTGCAAATTCTGTCTTCCCCATAGTGGGCAGCAGCTGAAACCTCAGGTCAGTTCTTTTAGCCTTCACTTGGTGCCAGTGCATGCATTGTTTATGAGTCAGCCAAAGATTTGAGCAGTTTATACACAAAATTTGTAGCACTCCATCTCTGTTTCTGTTCTTTCCAGGTTTTCTCTCCTTCCTTTCCAGCAGCTATGCTTGTCACAAATCGTCCTCTGTTTCTTCAGCCCAGTAAAGCTATGAGTTTTCTATTGGAATTTTAGCCATCTGGAATGGTGGTTACTGCAGCCTTCCCTCAGGCTAGAAACCATAAAAAATGAGAAGTAGCTAATGCAGTTCCATTCTTTCAAGTGTTGATGCCCCTCCAGTATTGCTCTTGGTTTCCTTCCAGAGCCTTTAAGTAGGTGCTTTTTTCAGTGTTTGGTCCAGAATTTGCAGTAGTGTTCTGCAGAAGGCTTGATCCAATAGGAACTCCTTTCCCATACCTGAGTAGAAGTCCTAAATATCACTGGAATCAGTCCAAGTGTCTCCACTTTGCCTGAGTCTTAAGCTGCCATTGCAACAAGACTAAAGCAGTAACTCCCAAACTAGTTTCTCCTAATACTTTATCCCCATTAAGCTCATTCTCCACATGCTTAGAACACTTCCGTGCATTGACCCTGGATCCCCTGTTCCTGCTATATACACCTCCTGGGTGTTGTATCCACTTCTGTCTTCAGTGGCCATCTCTGTGCTGATAACTCCTGAATGTGAACCTCTGGTCCAGAGTGTCTCTTAATGAATGCGTCCTTTTATTTATGTCAGCGGAACCTTTAACCTATCATGTCCTTAGGGGACATCATTATTTCACGTCTTAAAACTAGTTTTCTGGTGTTCCTGTTCACAATGAATGCCTTCACTATCCACTCATTTTTCCAAATAAGAGATCTGGGAACCATTCTTTTTTTTTAAATTAATTAATATATTTTGTCTGCACTGGGTCTTCGTTGCTGTGTGCAGGCTTTCTCTAATTGCAGTGAGCCAAGGCTACTCTTTGTTGTGGTGAGTGGGTTTCAGTAGTTGTGGTGCACAGGCTTAGCTGACCCACAGCATGTGGAATCTTCCCCCACCAGAGGTCGAATCTGTCCCCTGCATTGGCGGGTGGATTCTTCACCACTAGACCACCAGGGAAGTCCTGGGAACTGTTTTGATCCCCCTACCTCCGTGCTTAATCTCCAAAATTTCTTGGTATTTATCTCCTAAACCTCTCTCAACACTGACCATTTTCTCCATCTTCATTTCTACTGTTGCCACAGTCTCTAGCCTGGGTTCTCAGCAAGTGTCTCCTAATTGGCCTTCCTACTTCTCTTGTTGCTCCCATCCCTTCTATATAGCAGTGGCCAGAGTGACATTTTGGTGCTACTAGTTCCCCTTAGTTTTCCATATACATTTTTGAATTTTTATTTATTTATTTTTGGCTGTGCTGATCTTTTGTTGCTACATGGACTTTTGTAGTGTGGCAAGCAGGAGCTACGCTAGTTGCAGTGTGCAGGCTTTTCACGGCGGTGGCTTCTCTTGTTGCAGAGCACGGGCTCTCGGGCACGTGGGCTTGACAGTTGTGGCCTGTGGCTCCATAGTTGCGACTCTCAGGCTCTACAGCACAGGCTCAGTACTTGTGGCACATGGGCTTAGTTGCTTTGCTTTGCGCATGTGGGATCTTCCTGGATCAGGGGTCAAACCTGTGTCTTCTGCATTGGCAGGTGGATTCTTTACCACTGAGCCACCAGGGAAGCCTTCCATAAACATTTTTTACACAGCTTGTGAGTTCCCTTTTAAAAATCTTGCTGGGGTTGCACTGAATCCATAGGTCAATTGGGGGAAAATTGACATACTAGCAATATTGAGTATTCTATCTCTTGAACATGGTACTGATCTTATTCCATTAAGTTTGCTATAACAAAAAAATCACAGATTGAGTGGCTTATAAACAGCAGAAATTTATTTCTCACGGTTTTAGATGCTCAAGGTCTGAGATCAGGGTGCCAGCATGGTTGAGCAAGGGCTCGCTTTCAGTTGCAGGCTTCTCATTGTATCCTTGCATAAAGAACGCAATGAGAGAACTCTCTGGGGTCTCTTTTATAAGGATGCTAATCCCATTTATGAGGTCTCCACCCTAGTCACCCCCAAAGACCCCATCTCCTAATACTATCACATTAGGATTTCAACATATAAATTTTAGAGGGATAACAGATCATTGCAGTATCTCTCCTCATTTATTTGGGTTTTTAATTTTTTCAGAAATGTTGTGTGGTTTATACGGTATGGGCCTTGCACATCGTTTTTGTTAAATCTATTCCTAAATATTTCATATTTTAATGCTATTTTAAATATTATTGCTGGAATTCCCTGATGGTGCCCTCCTTCCAGGGCAGGGGACTCCAATTTGATCCCTAGTTGGGGAGCTGAGATCCCACATGCCATGGAGCAGCTAAGCCTGTTCCCTCCAATGAAGACCCAGCTCAGTCAAAAAAAAAAAAGTCGAAGTCCAAATTATTTGTAAGTGCTTTAACTACTGTAGTTTAACTTAAAACATAAATGTTATCATTCATTAGTATCAATTTCCAATTTTTTGTTAATGCTATTGAGTTTTGGGTTTTTTTTTTTTTTTTGCTATTGAGTTTTATATATCGACCTTACATCCTGCAACCTTAATAGACTCACATGTTAGTTCTATTATTTTTTCTAGATTCCTTAGGATTCTGTGTAGAAGCAATTATGTCATCTCTGAATAGTTTTACTTCTTTCTTTAAGAAGTGAAATTTGCATTTCACTTCCCATCCATGTTTTATTGCGCTGGATAGGACCTCTGTTAGTCTTATATAAGATGAGTGAAAATGGACATCTTTGCCTTGTTTCTAATCTAAGAAGGAGATAGCTCAATCTTTCACCACCGAATGTGATATTAGCTGTAGGTTTTCTGTAGTTGCCTTTTATGGGATTGAGGAAGTTCCACTTCTTTTTTTAAAGTTTTTTTTTTTTTAATGAATATGTGTAATCTGTTCTTATTTTGAAGGAGTGCTTTTCTACTGATTTGCTAGTTCAGTTATTCTTTATATGTATATAATTTTATTTATTTACTTTTGGCTGTGCTGGGTCTTCATTGCTGCGAAGGCTTTTCTCTCATTGCAGTGAGCAGGGGTTACTCTCTAGCTGTGGTGTGCGGGCTTCTCATTGCAGTGGTTTCTCTTGTTGCGGAGCACGGTTTCTAGGGCCTGAGAGCTTCAGTAATTGCAGTGCATGGGCTCAGTAGTTGCAGATCCTGGTCTCTAGAGCACAGGCTCACTAGTTGTGGCTTGTGGGCTTAGTTGCTCTGCAGCATGTGGGATCTCCCCAGATCAGGGATTGAACCCATGTCTCCTGAGTGGCAGGCAGATTCTTTACCACTGAGCCACCAGGGAAGACTGTGGAAGTTCCACTTCTACTTCAGTGTTCTAGTTTGGTGAGAGTTCTTCTTTTTCTCTTCTTTTAAAAAAAAAATGATACTAGGTATTGAATTTTGTAAAAAGAAAAAAAGAATTTTTTTTGCATCAAAAGAGATGGTCAGGAGGTTTTTCTTTTGTAGTCAGTGTATGAGTTTCTTGGAACTGCCATAACAAATTACTACAAGCTTGGGGACTTAAAACAACAGAAATTTGTTCCCTCACAGCTCCGAAGACCACAGGTCTGGAATCAAAATGTCAGCAAGGCTACAATCCCTCCAAAGTGTCTAGGGAAGGTTCTGTTCTTTGGTTCTTCCAGTTTCTGGTGGCCCTGGTGTCCCTTGGCTTGTAGCCATGTCAATCAATTCCCTTATGTCTTTGTCTCCTCTTATGTGTCTCAAATATCCCTCTGCCTTTCTGTCTCTCTCTTTTTAAGATTCATTTGTTTATTTACTTATTTTTGGCTGCTCTGGGTCTTCATTGCTGTGCTCGAACTTTCTCTAGTTGCACTGAGCAGAGGCTATTCTTCAGTACAGCGGGTAGGCTTCTCATTGCAGTGGCTTCTCTTGTTGCACAACACAGGTTGTAGGTTCGTGGGCTTCAGTACTTGGAGGCAAGGGGGCTCAGTAATTGTGGCTCCTGGGCTCTAGAGCACTAGCTCAGAAGTCGTGGCACACGGAGCTTAGTTGTTCCACGGCATATGGGACTTTGCTGGACCAGGGATCAAATCCATGACCCCTTTATTGGCAAGCAAATGCTCAACCACTAGACCACCAAGGAAGTTTCTCATGGTTCAGATTGTGAAGAATCTCCTTGCCAGTGCAGAAGACACAGTAGACGTGAGTTCAGTCCCTGGGTTGGGAAGATCCCCTGAAAGAGGAAATAGCAACCCACTCCAATATTCTTGCCTGGAGAATTCCATAGATAGAGGAGCCTGGTGGGCTTCAATCCGCGGGGCCACGAAGAGTCAGACACGACCGAGTGACTAACACACACAGATCACCAGGGAAGCTCTCTTCTGCCTTTGTCTTGTAAGGACACTGGTCACTGGATTTAGGGACTACCCGAATAATCCAGAGTTATCTCCTCATTTCAGTTTCCTTAACTTAATCACATCTGTAAAGACCCTTCTGAATAACATCACCATTACAGATCCTAGGAATTTGATGTGATACCCTTTAGGGACTCTTTCCAGGCCCACCACAGTTAGCTAATATGTTAATTGCCATGACTCATTTTCACATGTTAAACCTAGCATTCCCCACTTGTCATGATGTATTAAATTTGCTTTTTGTATCTATGTTCATTACTAATATTGATCTGCCAACTTTTTTGGTAATCTTGCCTGATATTGGTGTAAAGGAATGAAGACCTCATAAAATGAAATGACTTCCTCTTCTGTTTTCTGGAAAACCTTGTGGGCAATTCATTTTTTCCTTTAAATGTTTGGTCAAATTCATGAGTAAGGCCACCAGGACCTGAAATATTCTTTGTTGGAAGGTCTTAAACTACAAATCTAATGTCTTTCATTGACATTAAATTAAATTAAATTTCAGAAATTAAACCCATTTCACCTTGAGTGACCTTTGGTAGTTTGTGTCCATTCCTTCTAAGTTTCTGGTTTTGTTGCTATAAGGTTTTTCATAATATTCTTTTATTATTCCTCCCACCAGGCTATGTTTGGTTTCTCCTCTTTAATTCCTGATATTGGATATTTTAATTTTTTCTAGAAGTTTATCAATTTTATTGATATTTTCAAAGAACCAGCTTTTGGTGTTATTGATTTTCTCAGTTGCATTTCTATCTTCTTTCATTGATTTCCACTCTTTATTTTATTTTCTTCTTTCTGCTTATTTTGGTCTTAATTTGCTCTTTTGTTTCCAGTTTCTAAGCATGTAAACTTACTTCATTGATTTGGGACCTTTTTTCTCTTTTCTAATGTAAGCACTTAACGCTGAAAGTTTTTCTAAGCACTATTTTAGGTACATTCCACACATTTTGATATGTTATCATTTTAGTTTCACTCAGTGCAAAATATTTCCAATTCCCTGTTATTTCTTCTTTGAAGCAATAGGTTATTTAAGATTGTGTTACTTAATTTACAAACATCTGGTTATTTTCCAGGTATCTTTTTCTTATTCAATATTTATTTCTAATTTCAGTGATGGTCAAAAAACATACTGTATACGATTTAAATTCTCTTATTCTTCTTCAAACTAGTTTTATGACCCAGAATATGGATGAGTACATTGCCAAGATGTCCGGCCATTCAGAAATCGTCACCAGCATGAAGTTCACCTATAATTGATCACAGTGTTCGGAGACAGCTGTGTCTTCATCCAGCACGTGGGCCGTGAGATCACCAGCTGCTTGAAGCATCATTTGCTGGAGGTGAACCCCTGGGAGCAGCAGCAGTAGAACACAAAGGACGGGAGACCAACACCCAGGCCTGAGATGTGCTCCCTGAGCCCTGGAGAGCAGATGGAGAATGAGACCGATGAGGAGTGTGAACCTGAAGAGGTGCTGAATATGCTGTCGAAAGAGAGCTTGGGTCCAGATCCTCAGTGCCTGCTGATCAACGGCACGTTGCCACTCTGGGCAAGGTAGCTGGTGAGTCTGCCTGGAAAGCGGGACACCGAGGGGTTAACAAAGTAGCGCCCTTCTCCATGCCCCTTGTGTTTCTGGGAACCCTTTCCCCTTGACATCTCTGCTTTCCTTGGAGAACCCCCGTCATGCTTCCAGTCTCCAATTATACAACCTTCATTCATCCCACATGTATTTGCTGCATGCCTACCCTGTGCTTTTGACACTGTTCATGGGGTTCTCAAGGAAAGAATACTGAAGTGGTTCTCCTTCCCTTCTCCAGTGGATCATGTTTTGTCAAAACTCTCATGACAAATGACAAAACTCTCCATGACTCATCCCTCTCGGGCTTGAAGGGTTTCCCTGGTAGCTCAGTGGTAAAGAACCTGCCTGCCAATGCAGGAGACTCGGGTTCAGTCCCTGGGTCGGTAAGATCCCCTGAAGGAGGAAATGGCAACCCTCTCCGGGATTCTTGCCAGGAAAACCCCTTGGACAGAGGAGTCTGGTGGGCTACAGTCCTTGAGGTCACAAGAGTGAGACATAGCTTACCAACTAAGCAACAAATGGACTATCTGGGTGAATGTTTCATGGGTGTTTTAAAACAACATGTGTTCTATAGTTGTTAGGGACAGTGTTCTATAAATGTTAATTTAGTCAAGTTTGTTGACCATGGTATTTAAGTCTATATCTACATTGAGCCTCTACTTGCTCTGTCAGTTACTGATGAAAGTATGTTGAAATCTCCAAGTCTAACTGGATTTTTCTATTTTTCCAGTTTTTTGCTTCATATGTTTTGAAGTTATTCTATAAGATGCATATACTTTTAGCTATATTATGTGCTTTTAATTAATTGACATTATCACTGTAAAATGTTCTTCTTTATCTCTGGTAGTATTCCTGGTTCCGAAACCTACTTTGTCTGATATTAATGTAGTCACTCTAGGTTTGCTTTTTTGAAAATGTATTTATCGGAGTATAGTTGATTTGTCATGTTGTGTTAGTTTCTGCTGTACAGTAAAATGATTGTTATATATATGTATATATATATCCTCTTTCATATTCTTTCCATTATAAGATTTTAATGGATTATAATGGTTATTATAAGATATTTTCTCTCGCTTTTCTTTTGATTAGTGTTCACATGCTATTTTCCCATCCTGTTATTTTTAATTACCTTTGTCTTTATAACTAAAGTATAATTAGAAATTTGAGAGAAAATTTAAAATTTCTAGATAACACATAGTTTTATCTTGTCTTTTCACCCAATATAATGATTTTTTCCCTTTAATTGGGGGTGTTTAGGTCATTTACATTGATATAGTTTTTAATGTGGAGCAGGAATTAATAAAATAGAAAGCAAAGAACCAAGAAAGTAGATAAAAAACCAAACAAAAACTGGTTTTATAATAAAATTAAGTTGATAAAACTCTTGTGAGACTGATGAATACATAAAAAATAGAGAAAATACAAATAAACATTATATTAGTTTTTTTTTTTTAAAAAGAGAGCTTTCTGAATAACTTCATACCCATATTCTAAAAAATGGGTAAAATGGGAAATTTTGAAAAATAAGCTTATATGTGTATTAACTTACAACCTTAATAATATTTGATTCAGTAGTTAAAATTCTATACATAAAAAAACCAAAACCAACAAACACACATAAAGTTTGTCATATAGGTGAATTCTACTGAACACTCAAGGAATGAATGTATCCTATCTTATACAAACTATTCTCATACAAACTATGAAGCAAACTATTCTAAGAAAAAAAAAATGAAGGAGACCAGTTCAAATAATTCTATGAGACAAGAACAATTTGAATATAAGAAATTACTAACCAATCTCATTTATAAGACTCAATGCAAAATCCTAAATAAATATTAACAAACCAAGTCCAGCAATGTATTAAAAATGATAACAACAACAAAAATATGATAACAACAGAGAAACAAATAAAATCAGATTATGATCATGTAAGGTGTATTCAGGAATAGAATGAAGGTTTTTTAAACTTTTATTTATTTATGTCTGCTCTGGATCTTTGTTGCTATGTGCAGGCTTTCTCTAGTTGTGGCGAGTAGGAGCTACTCTCTAGTTGCAGTGCACGGGCTTCTCATTGCAGTGGCTTCTCCTGTTGTGGAACATGGGCTCTAGGGTGCATGGGCTTCAGTAGTTGCGGCTTGATGGCTCTAGAGCTTGGGCTCAGTAGTTGCAGGGCATGGGCTTAGTTCCTCTGAAATACATGGGATCTTCCCAGACCAGGGATTGAACCTGGGTCCCCTGCTCCAGGGCAGTCCCCCGAATAAAGGTTTAACATTAGAAAATCTGCTTGTGTGTTTCACAGCATTAACAGATAAAAGAAGAAAATGTGTATTCATCTCAAACTCAGAAAAACTCTTTCATAAAATTCATCACTCATTTGAATAGCCTTCAGTAAATAAAGATGAGGAGAGCAATCTCTTTAACCTGAGAAAGCATCTACTGAAACCTAGAGGAGTATGCTGAGATCCAAGCCCTAACGTTCTCCCCCAAACTGCTTCACCTTCAGCCCTCTCCATCTCAGTTAAGAGCAGCTCTGGCCCTCCAGTTGCTCAGAATAAAATTGAGAGTCATCTTTAACCCCTGTCTTTTTCATTCGCCCTGCTCCTAATTCATCAGGATGCCTGGTTGGCCTTCAAAATACATCTAGAATCCAATTGCTTTCACCATATCCACTGTTAGTACTAGACAGACCACTACCACCTAGCTGAAGTGTCCTTCCTGGAATTTTTACTTCCAAGCTTGCCCCTTCTACACTCCCATTTCTATTCTTGGTGCAACATACAGAGAGATCCTTTAAAACACAGACACACACACAACAGTTCACTTATTTAAAATGTGCAATTCAATGACCTTTAGGGTATTCACACAACTGTGCATCTATTACTACAATTAATTTTAGAAGATTTTCATTATCCCAGAAGAAATCTGTACCCCTAAGGCAATAATTCCCCAGTCCTCACAAAAGATCTCCTGGAGAAGGGAATGGTTTCCCACTCCAGTACTCTTGGGGCTTCCCTGGTGACTCAGACAGTAAAGAATCTCCCTGCAATGTGGGAGGCCTGGGTTCAATCCCTGGGTCCAATCCCTGGGTTGGGAAGGGAATGGCTACCCACTCCAGTATTCTCACCTGGAGAATTCCATGGACAGAGGACCCTGGTTGGTTACAATGCATGCTGTTGCAAAGAGTCAGACATGACTGAGCAACTGATACCATTTTTTTCAAGCCAGTAATCGCCAGTTCCCCAGCCCCCAAAACTACTGATCTACTTTCTGTCTCTATAGATTTGCATATTCTGGACATTTCGTATAAACCAAATCATACAATACATGGTGCTGTGTGATCAGTTTCTTTCACTTAGCACATTGTTTTCAAAGTTGATCTACTCTGTAGCATGTATCATTACTTTATTCCTTTTATTCTTGAATAATATGTTGTATGAATAGATCACATATTTTTGGTGGACATTTCCACTTTTTGGATATTACAAATAATACTGCTGTGAACATTTATGTACAGGGTTTTGTGTATAGACATGTATTTTTATTTGTCTTGATTATACACATATACCTAGAAGTAGAATTAGTGGGTCAAGGGGGAACTCTCTGTTTAAGTTTTTGAAGAACTGCCAGACTGTTCCAGAGTGGCTGCATAATTTTATATTTTCATCAACAGTGTATGAAGGTTCAATTTCTAATCATCCTCACCAGCACTTGTTATTGTCTGTCTTTCTTTTTTTTTCTTTAAATACTGAGTTTATTTCACATGTATATTTTTGTCTCCCCACCATTTCCATCTGTCTGACCACCACTACTACTATTCCTATCATAACATTCCATACATACTTAAAACCAAGCAAAGGGTGGAGTTCCATCTTTAAAAACTAAACAGGCATTTTGGACAACACATTCTTGGCAATGGAACGTGGACAACATTTATCAGACACGGTAGGGAAAGTTCTCACTCTGCATTATAAAAAGGACAGCCAGATATCAACTGTTACAGAAATGAAATAAGATGGAAAATTTTTAACAAACTGTTTAAACTATTTTCTTTAAGAGACTTCCTCCACTGCCAGAGATCTTGAATAGCCCCCTGGTCAGTCATCCGGAAACAATTCTTCACATAATTGATAAACTTGGCTTCCACTTTGGGAAGTGAACCACCTTTTTCTATACTTGCTTGCATTTTTGCTTTAATGTCTTCTACGGAGCTAGGTCCTTTTGGTGTTTTAGGTGTTTTTTCCTGTTTTTTTGAAGGATTCTTGACCTTTTGATCTTGGTGTTGATGGTTTTGAGTCTTTTCCATTTTGGTTCGATTTTTGTGCATCTTTGGCTGGAGTATCTCATACAGATTTCTTTAGTGGAGCTTTTCCTTCAACTTCTTCATCAAAATCATCATCATCATCATCATCATCATCATCATCTTCATCATCATCATCGTCATCGTCATCATCATCGTCATCTTCATCAGCAGCAAGCTTTACTTTTTTCTGGGGAACCTTGCTACCACTTCCAGGGGCAGAACGCTTTCCAGATATACTTAGGAGTTTCACATCCTCCTCCTCTTCATCTTCTGACTCTGCATCTTCCTCCACAGCTACTAAGTGCTGTCCACTGATATGCACAGGCCCTGAACCACACTTCAACCGTAAGACCACAGGTGGTGTAATTTCAAAGCCCCCAAGAGAAACCGTTGGCTGTACAGACATTTTCAAAGTTGCCAGTGTTACTTTAATTGGACTGCCTTCATAATTCATCGCCTCTGCTTCAACAATGTGTAACTCATCCTTTGCTCCAGCCCCTAAACTGACTGTTCTTAAAGATAACTGGTGCTCATTTTCATCATTATCCACCTTGAAGTGATAATCTTTAGTTCACAACCGAAAAGATAGTTCTGGGGCCTCAAGGGGCTCATGTCCATGTCCATTGAATCCTCCATGGGTGGCGTCACGCACTTATGTGGGAGAGAAGCCGGATGAAATTAAACGACTACTATTCGAACCAGCAGCCGCGAAGGACGGAATCACACCAGGGCTATTGTCTGTCTTTCTTATTCCAGCCATCCTAGTGGGTGTGGAGTGGTATCTCATTGTAATTTGATTTGCCTTTCCCTGATGGCTAATGAAGCTCAGCATCTTTTTGTGTGCTTATTGGCTTATTGGCCACTTATACATGCTCTTTTCTGAGAAATTTGTCAATTTAGATCCTTTGCCCACTTTTAAACTGAGTTTTTTAATCTTTTAAAAAATTATTATTTATTTTTGGCTTCTCTGGGTCTTCATTGCTGTGTGTGGGCTTTCTCTAGTTGCAGCAAGCAGGGGCTACTCTCTAGTTGTTGTACACAGGCTTCTCATTGTGGTAGCTTCTCTTGTTGTGGAGGATGGACTATGGAGTACTTGGGCTTCAGTAGTTGTGGTGCATGGGCTTCGTTGCTCCACAGCATGTGGAATCTTACCCAACCAGGGATTGAACCCATGTCCCTTGCAGTGGCAGGCAGATTCTTAATCATTGGACAACCAGGGAAGTCCTGGATATATTTCTGAGGGAGAGCTTAGAGGATTTTTAAAAAATAAGTTGCATATAAGGTGAGAGAAAAAGAAGAATCAAGAATGACTCTACATTTTTTGGCCTAAGAAACTGGGAAAATTGAGTTGCAATCAACCAAAAAGACATTGGGTGGAATAAGTATTGTCAGGAAGCACATTTGGGACTATGTAAATTTTGAGATATCTTTCTGGCTTCTTTCTGGAGTTCAGTTTGGAAGTCATGTGCATTCAGTCATGGGTATTTGCCTTTCTCTTTCTGACTTCCTTCACTCAGGAGATAATGTCTAGGTCCATCCATGTTGCTGCAAATGACATTACTCCATTCTTTTTTATGGCTGAGTGGTATGCCATTGTGTATATGCACCACATCATCATTATCTGTTCATCTGTGGATGGGCGTTTAGGTTGTTTCCATGGCTATTGTGAATGAACTTTCAGTATATATACCTTCTCAAATTATAGTTTTTTTCTGGATATGTGCCCCAGAGTGGGGTTGTAGGATCATATGAAAACTCTATTTTTCATTTTTTGAGGAACCTCACTATTGTTTTCCATAGTGGCCACACCAATTTACATTCATACCAATAGTGTAAGAAATTTCCCTTTTCTCCACATCCTCTCCAGCATTTGTTATTTGTAGACTTTTTAATATTGGCCATTCTGACTGGTGTGAGATGGTACCTGGTTGTAGTTTTGACTTGCATTTCTCTAATAATTAGCATCTATCATGTTAAATTACACTTGCTCCCACACTGACACTCTGGATCCTCCTTAACCTACCTTATTACTTTTATACATAGTGTTTATCACCTTCCAACATATGTTGGAACATGTTGTGCAACAACATAGTGTGCTGCAACTAAGACCCAGCACAAATAAATAAATAAATTAATTAAAATATTATAAAAATAAATTAAAAATAAAAATAAAGAAATCCAGGTTGTGTTTCCTGCAGAGCTTTGCAGCATCTGGATTTTGCAGATCAAACCCCAGTGTTGTGTGACATGTTCCTCTGTCCTCCATTTTGCTTGCTAATTGATAGGCAGACTCAATGTATTTTAAAGGATAGTTCTCTTCAAATTAATCTAAAAATTCAATTCAATTTCAATAAAAAATCCAATTTTTTAAGTGGTCCTGGAAAAACTTACCTTAAAATTCACCTGGAAGAGTAAGTTCAGTTGAGTTCAGTCACTCAGTTGTGTCTGACTCTCTGCAACCCCATGGACTGCAGCACACCAGGCTTCCCTGTCCATCACCATCTCCCAGAGCCTATTCAAACTCATGTTCATTGAGTTGGTGATGCCATCCAACCATCTCATCCTCTGTCATCCCCTTCTCCTCCTGTTCTTAGTCTCTCCTAGCATCAGGGTCTTTTCAGATGGGTTGATTCTTTCACATCAGGTGGCCAAAGTATTGGAGTTTCAGCTTCAGCATCAGTCCTTCCAATGAATATTCAGGACTGATTTCCCTTAGGATGGACTGGTTGGATCTCCATGCAGTCCAAGGGACTCTCAAGAGTCTTCTCCAACACCACAGCTCAAAAGTCCAGAAGAGTAAAGGGCTAAGAATAGGCAAGACAAGTTTGAAGCGGAAGAGGGGTGGGCGGAACTCTCCTTACGCTAAGTTAGAAACGCTGCAGTAGAGGTGGGGGAAACTTCCAGTTGACCTTTGAACAGCTCAGGGGGTTAGAGGCCCCAGAGAACTCCTTTACCCCTTCTGCCATGTGTGAACACAGCAAGAAGACAGCCAATTATGAATTGGGAAGCAGGCTCTCACCAGGCACCAAAACTGCTGTCACCTTGATCTTGGACTTCCAGCCTCCAGAACAATAAGAAAAAAATTTCTGTTGTTCATAAATCATTCCATCTATAGTATTTTGTTCCAGCAGCCTGAATGGAGTGAGGAGTAAGACAGAGCAGGGTCTTGATTTATTTGTAAACCCTGCATTATTCACAACAGCGAGAATGTGGAAGTGTCTTAGACAACCATCAGTGGATGCATGGATAAGTAAAGTGTGGTATTGAATATATAAGTGGTGGTGGTGGTGGTCATTTAGTCCCTAAGTCATGTCAAACTCTTGCAACCCCATGGACTGTAGCCCACCAGGCTCTTCTATCCATGGGACTTCCCAGACAAGAATACT
This sequence comes from Muntiacus reevesi, assembly GCF_963930625.1. Classification (NCBI taxonomy): domain Eukaryota; kingdom Metazoa; phylum Chordata; class Mammalia; order Artiodactyla; family Cervidae; genus Muntiacus; species Muntiacus reevesi. The sequence goes on along the minus strand of NC_089250.1, from coordinate 182,507,307 downwards.
GGAGTAGGTTGCCAGTAGGTTTCCTTCTCCAGGGGTTCTCCCTGACCCAGGGATTGAACCTGAGTCTCCTGCACTGCTGACAGTCTCCTGCATTGAAGGTGGAGTCTTTACTGCTGAGTCTCCAGGGAAGCCTGATACATAAGTACAATGGAATATTATTCAACCTCAAAAAGGAAAGAATTCCTTACACGTGATACAACATGCAGATGAACCTTGGAGTGGAACAACGGTTGCCAGGGGCTGGAAGATCAGGGAATGGGGAGTTATTGTTTAATAAATACAATTTCAATTTGAGAGGCCCAAAGACTTGGATGCACAAGTCATAATTATATAACCATATTAATTTGTTTGGGGGGGGGGGTGCAGGGATCAGAAACTGTCAGGTACTGACAATTTCACTTGGTTCAACTGAGTAAAAATACTCAGTAAAAACACATCTTGGCAACTTCCTTATCAGTCCAGTGGATAAGATGCTGCGCTCCCAAGGCAGGAGGCACAGGTTTCCGCAGGGGAACTAGGATCCCATATGCCACATAGCATGGCCAAAAATCCCCCCAAAACACATCTTATGTGGTAACCATATACACCAACTTCAAGAAAGTGGTGGCTTTGGGGGATAGAGGAAATGGGGGCTTCAACTCTGTGTCTGACATATGATTCCTTATATAAATAAGTAAAATAAAGGTCTGAAGCTGATGTGGCAAAATGTTAACAGTGCCTACCTTAACAATGTAGACAGGAATATCTATGCATTATTTTTTGTAACTTGTTTGATAATTTTCATTGAATAAAAATTAAAACGGTGAATGGGAGAAGAGAAGTGAGTCAGGTCAGCGTAGACAACTGGGTCCAGCAGCTTGACTGGGAGTGGAGGAGAAGGGGCAGAATCAGGGCTGGTTGTAAAGACTCTGCATTTATGGAGGAGGAGAAGCCCCTGGCGGAGGCAGAGATTAAAGGTTCAGGAAGGGGAACAGTGGGACGCTACCCTAAGGCCTCCAGAAGAGAGTTAGGACCCATTCCTGGGAAGTGGGGCACGTGAGGCGGAGCTGGAGTGGAGACAGGGTCGCAGCCTCTGTTTGGGGCCCACTGAGCATGAGTGTCCGCTGGGGTCTGAGGCAGGAGCCCGAGTCGCACATTCCTCAGTTCTCCCTCATGAACATCGTCTTTCTCCACTTCGGCCCGTGAATCTGGGTCTCTGTCTTTTTCCCTCTGAGTTCACCCCCCAGCCCCTAATTGGGAAATCCAGCCCCACCCCCGGACCCTTTCCCTTGGTGCCACCACACAGATCCCTTTTTCACTCTCCAACTGGCCGCTGACTTTTGTCCTTCTGCTGGGAGCACCTGCCTCTTTGTCTTTCCTTGTCTCTCTTCCTTCTTCCCAAACCAGCCTGTTAAGAACCAGCTTGGTTGAGACAGAGGTCATGTACCATGTGATTCACTCAAAGTGTAGATTTCAGTGGTTTTCAGTTCCGAGTTATGAACCATCATCATCATTAATTTTGGAACATTTTCATAACCCTAACAGAAACCCCATATTTTCTGGCTACATTCACTGTCTCCCCCTCTCCCCAGCAACCCCCTACAACAGCTAATCTACTTTCTGTGTCTATGGATTTCCCTATTCTGGACATTTGTATAAGTGGAATCATACAATATACAGTCTTTTGATAGCTGTCTTCTTTCACTGAGCATCACATTCTCGAGGTCCATCCATCTTGTAGCTGTGTCCATGCTTTATTCCTTGTGTGGCTAAATAATACTCCATTGTGTGGCTATAACACGTTACATTTAATTCATCAGTTGATGGGAACTTTCCCCAGGAAACCTCTGCTGATCTGTTTCTACCTCTTGCTCCTCTCCTGGCCCCGAAGCATCCTGTAGATGGGGATTCCTTGGTGACACGGCCTCTGAGACTGGAGAGAGCAGGCAGCCTCATGTCTGCAACCCCGCGGAGCCCCGTAGTGACTGAGTGGCTCTCCTCTGGGCCTTATTCCCTGCTCTGTAAAAAGAGGACAGTGATGTTTCCATCCAGGGTTGTGGAAAGTGCTGATCCGAGTGGAGCATATGGCAGGACGGCCTGGGATACAGAAGGCACGCAAATACTGCTGGGTCCTTTTTGTCCTCGACAACCTTGATCCCAGGCTAAGGGTGGGATCACCCTTAGCTAAGCCATACTTCCTCCCGTGCTGTTCCCCCACCTATGTCTGAGTGCTGTGTTCTTTGACAAGTCAAACTAAGGGGAGAAGGTGTAGAAAGGAAAGAAACAGCAGATATCAGGAAATACCAGAGGGATGGAACAAAAGGATACGAATGAGACAGAAAAAGGGCTGTAGAGCAGGTATGTTTCAGGGTGGGGAGGCTGGAAGAACATGGGGTTTGAAGGTTTGAAGACCTGTGTTTCAGGCCCAGGCCTGACATGTCCAGGTCACTTACCTGAGTCTTAGGGACAAGTGCCCTCCATTTCCCCCTCTGGGAGTGAGGGGATGGCACGAGCTCATGTGCCCACTGTTGTGGAAACCATTTACCCAGGAATTCTGCAAGGCCTGGAGGTACTCCTACTGACCCAAGCAGGCCCTGGCTGAGGCCTCTCAGTGACCTGATGCGTTGTCCCCTCTGTGGGGAAATGGCCTGGAGCTGCTTCAGGCTGGAGCCCAACCTTCTCAGCATCCTTGAGACCTCTAGGCCTCAGGGGAGCCTGACACTGTTCGTTCATTCATTCGTCAAATGTTACAAACCTGCCTCCTGCAGGGCACTGTGCTCTGAAGACGTGGCCCTTGTCCTCACAGGGCTCCCAGGCTTGTGGTGAGAGCGACACACAGGCACGTTCAGATACAGGCTGCTGCTGGCCCCTGTTACTCTGTGACTCTAAACACCTCCTGCCTTCTTATGCAGTGACTTCTTGAATGTTTGTTTCTGGTTTCCAGGGCTTGCTGTTTGGCCTCTGAACAGATAGGGATTTCTTTCTTTATTCTTTGCCCAAGAAAGTAGTGCAGTGGCAATGCCCTCAGGAGATTCTCAAAGGATATTTGATAGATAAATAAAAACAGGAAAGATAAAAAATGAGTGTGTGTGTGGTATACCTTCACAGAAGTATGCCCACAAGTGCTGTGGGAGCCCTAAACTGGGCTGGGAGGGCTTCCTGGAGCAGGTAATATTTGAACCGGGTCTCGGCATTAGTTTGCCAGGTATATGTATTCTCAGCACAGGGAATAGCATTTGCAAAAGTATGAAGAGGTCTGAGTGGTAAGCACTTCTTAGTGACTGTGTGGGTGTGGGGAGGTAAAGAGGGAGTGAGGCACAGATAGTGGAAGAGGGATGCAAAGGGGGGCAGTCAAGATTTGGAACAATATACATAAACAGAAAAAAGTAGAAAGATCACTCAGTCTTTTTTTTTTTAAAGTTGAAGTATAGTTGCTTTACTATGTTGTATTAGTTTCTGCGGGCACAGGAAAGTGAGATCACTTAGTCTTGACACTTGAAGACTATCACAGACACTATATAAGCTGTTTCTTTGTAACAGTTTTTTTTTTTTCCTCTTTTTCCAAGAAGTTAACTCTGGTGCCGAATGGGGAGAAATAGAGTTTTCAAGGCACGCTCTCTTTCAAGGGGAGATGCCATTGGAGCCAGGCAGTGGGAGGACGAGCGGTTTGCCAGGTAAAGGACCTGGGAGGCAGGTTGCTCGGTGAGTGGAGAGGGAGGGAGGAGTCGGCGCTGACTCACAGAATACTGGCTTAGGAAACAGGTTGCTGGTGATACCTTTCAGATAAGGACTTCGGATGAAGCGCTAGCAAGTTCTGAGAAGCAGATAAAAAGAACCGAGATGTGTGAACACCTCAGATTTTTGTGGAACCATCCTGCGGGGAGTGGCCAGGCGGGCCGATCTTCCTGGGACCCCACACCTGTCGGCTCCAGGAGGTTGTCGAGGGGCGGTGGGGGGAGCGCACCAAGGCCGTCGAGGCCCTAAGCCCTGATGTAATGGGGCCTTCTGGGCCTGGGGCAGGCTGAGCGCGTCAGGCTAGGGGACAGCGCTCACCACCTCCCGAGGCAGGTGAGGGTGTCGCACCTGGCGCCCCCGGCGCATCGGGCTGCGGAACAGGGTCTCAGAAGCCTGGCGACCCCCCTCACATCTCGTGGGGGCGTTCGAATTCCCGCCCGCCACTTCCTGCCTCGGTTTCCCCACTGCACCCCCTCGCAGGCGGACCAGACGGCAATGTGTAACCTGCAGAGGCCACGACACACCGCTGGCATCCGGCGAGGGAAGTGGCCAGGCCTGGTCGCGGGGCAGCGGCAAGAGAAGCCGGGACCGAGCAGAGTCGCCCTGTGGGACAGGCGGGCCCTGCCGGCGCCGACTCCACGCCCAGGGGCCCGGCTTGAGGCCAGGCCGCAGTCAGAACCCTCGCCGCCCAGTCGCCGTCAGAACAAAAGTGGCGGCGGTGCCGGCGTCCGGCGTCCCGCAGGCCCGGCCCCCGCCCGGCAGCCCAGCGGCCCCGCCGCTCCGCCGCCCGGCGGCACAACGCACGACAGCCGCGCCTTCGGCCCTTTCCGTCCGAGCGCGCTCGGCTCTTTCCGCCGCGGCCGGCGCAGGTGGAGGGGGCGGGGCGGGGGCCGTGCGTAGTGACGCCGCGGGGGGGTGACGCACCGGCGTGCCCCGCCCCCTCCCCCTCCCCGTTCAGGCTCTGGAAAGAGAAGAAAAAAAACTTTCTTTTTTTTTTAATTGAGGAATCAACAGCCGCCATCTTGTCGCGGACCCGACCGGGGCTTCGAGCGCGATCTACTCGGCCCCGCCGGTCCCGGGCCCCACAACCGCCCGCGCACCCCGCTCCGCCCGGCCGGCCCGCTCCGCCCGGCCCTCGGCGCCCGCTCCGGCGGCCCCGCTCGCCTCTCGGCTCGGCCTCCCGGAGCCGCGGCGGCGGCGGCGGCGGCGGCGGCAGCGGCGGCGGCGGCGGCGGCGGAACGGGGGGTGGGGGGGCCGCGGCGGCGGCGGCGGCGGCGGCCCCGCTTCGCGCATTGTTTTTCCTTACGGCGGCGGCGGCGGGCCGCGGGCGGGGAGCGGAGCCCGGAGCCCCCCGGTAGTCGGGCCGCGAGCGAATTAATTAAGTGGGGCGCGGGGGGGGGGGGAGCGAGGCGGCGGCGCGGCGGCGGCACCATGTTCCCGGGGACTGCCTGAGCCGCCCGGCCGGGCGCTGTCGCTGCCAGCCGGGCCCGGGGGGGCCGCCGGGCCGCCGGGGCGCCCCCGCCGCGGAGTGTCGCGCTCGGGAGGCGGGCAGGGGATGAGGGGGCCGCGGCCGGCGGCGGCGGCGGCGGCGGCGGCGGCCGGGGGCGGGCGGTGAGCGCTGCGGGGCGCTGTTGCTGTGGCTGAGATTTGGCCGCCGCCTCCCCCACCCGGCCCTGCGCCCTCCCTCTCCCTCGGCGCTCGCTCGCGGCTCGCGCTCGCTCCTCTCCCCTCGCAGCCGGCCGGGGCCGGCGCCGACCCCAGCCCCGGAGCCCTCGCCGACCCGGCCTCCCGTGCTCGGGGCTGTTTTCGCGAGCAGGTGAAAATGGCCGAGAACTTGCTGGACGGACCGCCCAACCCCAAACGAGCCAAACTCAGCTCGCCCGGCTTCTCGGCGAATGACAGCACAGGTGAGAAGGGGGCCGGGCAGGGGGCCGGGGCCCCAGGGCCCCGGGGGTTGCTTGTCAGCCCCATTCGGAGGTGAGTGCCCCCGGGAGACCCCAGTTCGGCGGCGGGCTGTGCGGGGCCCGCGAAGCGAAGGCCCGCGCAGCCCCTTCCCCTGGACCCCCGCCGCCGAGGGGGGAAGTTTGTCGGAAGATTGTCATGGGGCCCGAGTGGGGCGGCACATGTCCGGTGCGCTTGGATCGCCCGGAGTTGGGGAGCCCTCCTCGCCGGGAGACCGAGTGGTACTTCCAGGGAGGAAAAGTAAAGTGGAGCGTGTGTATTGTGCGTGGTGATTCCGTCTGCCTCCCACTGCCGCCGTGTGTCCGTCCACACAAGCGTGGCTAGCTGGAGGGATGACAGCGGAGGTTACGCTGGCTAGTGAGAGAAGGAAATAGTGCAGCGGAAAGGAATCCCGAAGTGTTTTCTGAATCGGTAACATATTCACAAGGCTGCGACCAGAGGACTTTCCTAACAGCAGCTTGCCCGTGAGTTACGACTTATAAGTTTCTTGGAATGTGCTTCTTGGGAAAATGCTTAGTGCTATTTTGAAAACTCTTGTCGCTGGTCACCTAAGCCATTCCATTTTTCACAACCCAGAACTTCTTAGCAAGATGTCATAAAAGTTGCTGTGGAGTGTTAATTTCACGTGTATCACTTCGGAAGAAAGTTAAATAGCAGATTCATCTGGGCTGCAGTTTCCAGGGGAGCTTGTGTTCTTACAGCGTACATATATATACACACATATATAAATTATGTTCAGGAATGTAGGAATTACCATTTTTTCAATTACAGTTTTTATCAGAGTATTGAATAAATCTTTTAAACTGCTTGTCTGGAGACTTTCTTCGGGACTCATATCAGTTACCCAAGAGAAGTATTTTAGTTTTCTATTGGTTTAATGATTCTGGGTTCTTCTGGGCTGGTTTACGGTAGCGTTATGTACTAGTTGTGTTTCCTCTTTCAGAGCTCTCCTTTGCAGTAAAACACAAACTTGTGCTCTGCTGCCCATGATTTGATTCCCAGCGCTACTTACATGTCTCCACTACGGTCTTGCAGTAGCAGTATCTGAAAATCAGTTTATAATGAATGGGTCCAAATTGAATTATGTTGCTGCAGCAGTGCCTTCAGATTTGCAGTAGACACAGCTGTTCAGCTTGTGCAAATATTTCTTTGACTGACCACTAGCGTTTTCCTACTGGTGGTGTAAAAATCTCTTTCTCCTGTTGAAACAAAACTTGAATTTTGTGGTTGCAGTTTTAATACAATTCCTAGACTATTATTTAATGTGGAAGTGAGAGAAACAATCAAAAACGAAAAACAAATCAGTCATGAGATTCTTGTCTGGTTGAAATAAATTTGTTAAGTAGTGGAGAGGAATGAGTAAGTCTGGTGATATGTAAGTCACTAATAATACTCTATTTAAAAGCTGATAAAGAATTGAGTTTGATGTTCATTTTGTAAAATTGGCTTATCTGAAGTGAGAGATGTGGAAACAGCCCAGAGTTAAATGCTCTGATTTCACTCCATGAAAATAAAATGATTTTACTGCAGAATAGATCTCATTTGCTTCATTAATCTTGATGTGTTTGAGTGAAAAATCTTTAAACATATGAAATGTAGATCATACCAGACAAGTTCGGCCTTGAAGCTTGTCCTCTGAAACTGGTAACTTTTGAATGGCTTTGCAGCTTTGCTATTGTTAAATGAGGTTATTTTAGATTTTGTTTTATAAAAAGGGACAAATTAGTAACATGACACTTTAACAGAAAGGCTTGTTGCACTATATACTTTCAGCTGTTTCCAGGATGGTGCACAATGGATTGGCTTTTGGGGCAGTTCTGTTGCTGGATGGTTAGATACTTAATGTGCTGCTAATCACAACAGAGTTTTATCAAAAAGGATTTTTCTACTCTTGACCACTTTTTTCCCCTTCCTTTCTAGTTTTGACACTTGTAAGGCACGGGGGCTCTTTTGTAAATGTGGGACCAAAAAATCAGTTTTTAATGGCTCTGTTTAAATAATCCAAAGAATAAATTCACCATTATATTTATGTTGGGTTCTTGGTTGCATATTCGTCACCGTCACATTGTTGTGAAATGGTCCGTTAGTGTGGGGGCCTTGGAAGGGATCACCATTGAACATGTTAAGCAAGGTGTAACTTTGTCTCCCGTAATTGCTAGTGTAAAACAGAGATTTTAAGGACATATATTAAAGCAAATAAAGGACTAAAGGAATTACATTACACACACAGAGTGGAAGCATTTGAATAGATGGAAAAGCAGGGAGAGACCTGGCAATAACATTCTGCGAGACTCAGCCTTATTTTAGTGAGGGGATGTGTGTTTGTGGTAAAGTTTGTGTCTGGGATAAAGTTCGGCCAGGCAGAGCAAGGTGTGTTCCCTGCTCACGTGGTAAAATTTGAGGGAGGGGCGCTCCGAACGGAAAGAGCTGAAGGGTTAGGCAGAGCAGGAGGTGGCTTTGGTGGCCTGAGAAGCAGGAGGGACTTGGACGGTCATGATCCAGTGCATGTCTCTGGGGACTGGCCTGTGGAGCCGTCCTGTCCGTTAGCTGAGCCCGGTGGGTAGGCCGTGGGCCCCGGGCATAGTACACCTGATGCTGGGGAGCTGACCAGCTAGGATGCTGCCTACAGGGCGCTTGCAGTCCAGCCAGGGGAGCATGGATGTGCGCAGGGTCCAGTAGGGTAAGGTGGGATTTCTGACCAGTGCCATTGCCACCAGTAACAGGTGGGAGAGGTCAGCGCAGGCTGGGGAGGTCAGGGGTGATTCTGAGAGAGCATGCAGAGGTGATGCTGAGATAGGAAAGGTGCCCCAAAAGGTAGCAAGGGGAGGAAGGGAAAGCAGTGCTTTTCACCCACACCTAGCCTGCCTTCTGGAGCGGCACCGAATTTGATGGCATCTGATATTGTTTAAGTAGCCTTTTCTTGTTTTGCGTTGAGGACGTAGACGCTTTCTCACAATTGTCATCTTCATTTACTTGGCACCTTTTATGAGCAGTGGGACTTTGTGTTACCAGTATATAGTTTGTTGTGTGTTTTGGAAATTTTTGTGTTTAATATTTCCAAGTTAAAAGAGCGTATTACTGTCTTTCAGCAGCAGGGATTCATGATTTAACAGTGTGGAAGAAATAAATACCTAGGCAAGCAGAAAAGGTGTTTTTTGTTTTGTTTTGTTTTTTGGTCAGCTTTATTGAGGCCAAATATACATTCAACAAATCTACTATAAAAGTTTTATAGGACTGCCTTCTGAAAGTTGAATATAGGTATATTTCATCTCGTGCTATATACGTGTTGCTAGTGTGTGTTAGTTGCTCAATCATGTATAACTTTGTGACCCCATGGACTGTAGCCTGCCAGGCTCCTCTGTCCATGGAATTCTCTAGGCAAGAATACTGGAGTGGGTTGCCATTTCCTACTTGAGTAAATGTCCCTAAGCAGTTGTGGTTACATTGTATACTGTGAATCCCTTTAAATGCAATAGAAAACTGTATTTAAAGATACTTGGTGTAAATACCATTACCAACCAAAATGCCTTTTACAGCAAAATGATGACCTTTTAGTTTTACATCTCAAGCGTTCTTTTCTCCCCATTACTTCAGTTTGATCCTCAACAGCATCCTGTCAGGTGGGAAGAGAAAATACTGTTTCTGCCAATTCCAGGTGAGAAATCAGACTTGAGAGAGGTGATCTACTGAAAGTAATGCAAAGGGTGAAAGCCAGAACCTAACGTAGATCTTTAAAGTGTGTGTATTCATCTTATGAATCTGCATCCAGAAACATGGAATTTACTTGAATCGTGAACTCAGGAGACTACATACTTAGCAAGTTTCAGTAGCATAACTCCAGCAAGTGGGGAAAGTTTGTCAGCAGCTTTACGGGGATGTGGGGTGGGGTTGGGGGTGGGCAAGCAAGAGTATGCTCCCCTCTGGGGGCAGGGGCTCCCCCTCCCCTCTGTTCTGGCGCTGCAGGATGTTATCCAAGGTGTACACAGTCTCACCTGTTTATTGCAGTGGATAATTGAAGACCAGTCTCAGGCTATTTCATCTCTTTACTACATTCCAGCTAAATAGGAGCTGTGAGTTTTTGTAGAGCCTTCTAGGGCTAGGGCTTTTCATGACTTTGCTTAGGTTTTACTTGGTAGAAAAGTAGGGATTCTTGGATAACTGAGAGGGATGAGGACAGTGGCCACATTTGAAGTTGCTTGGGATGGGGATAAGTATGAATCCCACCAAGGGAGTTGTCACAGTGAAGCAAAAGATTGGGAATCATCCCTGCTTAACGCTTGAATTTGATTGTATGGTTCTTTAACATGGTTGAGAATGACTTGTAAAGGGACTTAGGCTTAATCCTATAGTCGGAAGTTAATGCTTGCATTGTTAGCCTGTGTTTTTACAACTTCTGACTTGTGCCATTGTAGTTGTGTGACAAAGTATGTGATTACTTGGGGCTATGTAAGTGTCGACTTTGTGTTTTCACTTAATGTGTTTGAAGACAAAATAGTTAAAAATGATTTTACCAAAACATGCCTTCCTTCCCTTGTTAAGATGAAATGTTCCTTACTATGAGCTGTTCAAGATGAGGAAGGCTTGCTTTCAGCCAGGTTAGTTGTTGGTGTATCCTTAGTCAGGACAGCACCTCTTTATCTCATTCAAACCAGCTCTTTAGTATATTCCAGGGACCCGTAAGGAAGTGTTGCTCAAGAGCAGATTTGTGCTCAGGAGAAATTGGGCATGGCTGAGGCTCTTGACTGCAGACTCTCCCCAGCCTTCTGTGCTCTGGGCTCTGAGTCTTGGAGGGGCTGCAGCATCATTCCCAAATGCGTGGGTCACAGACCTTTTATGTAGAGGGTCAGAGGACAGAATTTTGGTTCTGCAGGCCACGCAGTCTCTGCCACAGCTGCTCACTCAGTGCTGCCACTTCAACGTGAAAGTGGCTCTGGGTGGTATGTCCATGGATATGTCAGGAAACTAGTAAACCTCTGCTTTCAGAAACTGGCAGCCGGGGGTTTGGCCTTGAGGCTGCAGTTTGTGACTCGGAGGTGATGTGGGACTGGTGCTCTGAGGATCTTCAGTTTCCTCAGGTGTGGAATAGAACGAGCATTCCCTTCCCCAGGGGCTGGGTGAGATGACGTGTGAGAGGTGCCCGGTGCCAGCGCTGTCCGGATAAGGGGGGAGTGGGTGCACTTTGTAGCCACGTTTGCTTGTGGTTCTGGAAGCAGTAGCAGCCCCATGCACGCGTCCACACGGACACTACCAGTGGGCAAGTCTGTTGTAGTGGAGCACATTCAGCGTGTAGCCGGGAATTCTTCCATCAACACTATTGATTTTTTTGCCTCCATTTTCAACTATTTTTTCAATAGGAACATGATGGCCATGAAATTTTTAAATTGCAGAAACTTAAGCAGTGTGGTATGTTCTGAAAATTCTTACTAATTTTGAAGCATATGTCATGGACTGTTTAGGCAGCCAGCGTGTGAATCTGTTTATTTACTGTGTGTATCACACTTCCGTCTGAGGTACCCCTTATGCCAGAAGTGTACAGAGGATCGGGTGATGCCTTCAAGTAGCTTAGAACTGTGTTGACTAAGAGAAGGCTAAGAAACAGAACTGGAGAAAAGAATGTAAAATGAAATTAGGTGTCCAAATGCACAACTCAGAAAGGACACTTGAAGGAAGCTTCCTTTATTCACCTTTTTACTGGATGCCCCATGTGCAGAAGCCCAGGGCTGGGTGTCCAGGTGGGGGTGGCACCGGAGGCAGGCCTTGGTGTTCTTTTCTTTGATGCCCGCGCCCCAGGAAGCCTGCTGGTTTTCTGCACTTTGTGTGTGCTGGGAAAAGCGCTCTGGCTACTCAGAGAATTTCATCTCTGTGGGTGTGATCTTGGCCCATGGCTTGCACCTAAGTCCTTTCAGGTTGTCCGGCTGGTCTCAGATGCCCTCACACTCCTGGCCAGCCCTCTTGATTTTCAGCACGTGTGGTCAGTGTCCCCTGAGCCCTTCCCCTGGTGGCATGTCCCTCATCAGAAGACTGTCCCATACCTGGGGGTCTCTCGGGATCTGGAGTGGTGTCCACAGCTCCTGCACAAACTGGGGGCAGGGAGTCGGGGGTACCACACTTTTCCCATCCAGTCTAGGCTTAGCTTTCAGGAGTTGTCATGTCACAGCAAGGCATCGATGCAGGGTGTCTGCGCTTGCACCAGTGCCTGTTGGGGACGCTGGCATGTTTGACTTTCCGTGGGTCTGTGATTGCCGACAGGAGTGCTGGGAAAGAGCCATGTGCAAGGGATGCCCAGCTCGAGCTTTGACTCGAAGAGTTGTGAATCAGAGATTTGGGTGGGGGGCGGTTCTTTAGGAAAGGCAAAGAAGTAAGCAAAAATGGCTTTTTTTCTGTGTTCTTAGACAATACACAGCATGACTGCTGCTGATTTATAAAAATGTGCCTTTAGGGTGTTTTCTTGTTCTAAATTTGGGGATTAAGGCTATTTTTGAGCTCTATGTCTAAAAGTCAAATTCCTGTCTTTTAAAACCTTACCCTTAGAAAGACTTGGATATCATCCCATATGACATTTCCCCCCGTGTTTCATTTCCATTAATCAAAAGAATGTTTAGTTGAACTATCGCTAAGAATAGTAAAATCTAATGCTGAAGAAATTTTCGCTTGGTTAAATCTGACTTTCCTATTTCTAGATGTCCCGTCTTCTGCTGTTTGACAGTCTCTTAATTTGCCAGTCTTTCTAATACCCCTGTGCCTTACTTTATGTAGTAGGTGTTTCTTAATAGTTGTAGCTGTTTAACAGGGTTGTACAATTCTGTTGTGAAGTAAAATCTATTTATAGTTCAAAAGCTTCCTTTTGCACGGCCCCCAAATATTTTGAATTTTTAAAAAGTCAAAACTGTACCACCTGGACATGTTTTAATTTCGTAGGTAGAATACCCAGTGAAATCACAAGAAAAATAAGCTAGTATTCTTTATAATAGCCTGTAGAGTGAGGCTTGGGTCATATTTGAATAAGGTGGATTTTGGTGGATTTATCAACAAACTGCATGATAACACTGAGAAACTATAGAAATATATCAAATAATTGGAATTTGCTTTGACAATTATGGGCTATATGAGTCTGACCCCTGTTTCTTTGCATTGATCTCTGAGGAAGGCTTTCTTATCTCTCCTTGCTATTCTTGGAACTCTGCATTCGGATGAGTCTATCTTTCCTTTTCTCCTTTGCCTTTAGCTTCTCTTCTTGTCTCAGCTATTTGTAAGGCCTCCTCAGACAACCGTTTTGTCTTTTTGCATTTCTTTTTCTTGGGGATGGTCTTGATTACGTCATCCTGTATAATGTCACGAACCTCTGTCCATAGTTCTTCATTAACTCTATCAGATTTAATCCCTTGAATCTATTTGTCATTTCTACTGTATAATTGTAAGGGATTTGATTTAGGTCATACCTGAATGGTCTGCTGGTTTTCCCTGCTTTCTTCAACTTAAGTCTGAGTTTTGCAATAAGGAGTTCATGGTCTGAGCCAGAGGAAAACAGTAGAATAGGAAAGACTAGAGATCTCTTCAAGAAGATTAGAGATACCAAGAGAACATTTCATGCAAAGATGGGTACAATAAAGGACAAAAATTATATGGCCCTAACAGTAGCAGAATATGTTAAGAAGAGGTGGCAAGAATGCACAGGAGAACTATACAAAGATCTTAATGACCCAGATAATCACGATGGTGTGATCACTCACCTAGAGCCAGATAGGAATCCGAAGTCAGGTGGGTCTTGACTTGAAGCGTCACTATGAACAAAGCTAGTGGAGGTGATGGAATTCCAGCAGAACTATTTCAGTCCTAAAAGATGATGCTGTTAAAGTGCTGCACTCAGTATACCAGCAAATTGGAAAGCCCAGCAGTGGCCACAGGACTAGAAAAGGTCAGTTTTTATTTCAATCCCAAAGAAAGGCAATGCCAAAGAATGTTCAAGCTACCACACAATTGCACTCATCTCACGCTAGCAAAGTAATGCTCAAAATTCTCCAAGCTAGGCTGCAACAGTACGTGAACCTCCGAGAACTTCCACATGTTCAAGCTGGATTTAGAAAAGGCAGAGGAACCAGAGATCAAAACATCCTTTGGCTCATAGAAAAAGCAAGATAGTTCCAGAAAAACTTCTACTTCTGCTTTGATTATGCCACAGCCTTTGAATTTGTGGATTGCAGCAAACTGTGGAAAATTCTTAAAGAGATGAGAATAACAGACCACCTGAACTGCCTCCTGAGAAACCCGTATGCAAGTCAAGAAGCAGCAGTTAGAACCAGACATGGAACAATGGACTGGTTCTAAGTTGGAAAAGGAGTACATCAAGGCTGTATATTGTCACCCTGCTTATTTAACTTATATGCAGAGTACATTATGTGAAATGCCGGGCTGGATGAAGCAGAAGCTGGAATCAAGATTGCTGGGAGAAACATCAGTAACCTCAGATATGCAGATGACACCACCCTTATGGCAGAAAGTGAAGAGGAACTGAAGAACTTCTTGATGAAAGTGAAAGAGGAGAGTGAAAGGCTGGCTTAAAATTCACCATTCCAAAAACTAAAATCATGGCATCCAGTCCCATCACTTCATGGTAAACAGATGGGGAAACGATGGAAACAGAGACTTTCTTTTCTTGGGCTCCAAAATCACTGCAAATGGTGACTGCACCCATGAAATTAAAAGATGCTTGCTCCTTGGAAGAAAAGCTATGACCATTCTAGACAGCATATTAAAAAGCAGAGACATTACTTTGCCAACAAAGGTCCATCTTGTCAAAGCTATGGTTTTTCCAGTAGTCATGTATGGATGTGAGAGTTGGACCATAAAGAAAGCTGAGTGCTGAAGAATTGATGCTTTTGAACTGTGGTGTTGAAGACTCTGAAAGTCCCTTGGACTGCAAGGTGATCAAGCCAGTCAATCCTAAAGGAAATCAGTCCTGAATATTCTTTGGAAGGACTGATGCTGAAGCTCCAATTCTTTGACCACCTGATGCAAAGAACTGACTCACTGGAAAAGACCCTGATGCTGGGAAAGATTGAAGGTGGGAGGAGAAGGGGACGACAGGATGAGATGGTTGGATGGCATCATCGACTCAATGGACATGACTTTGAGCAAGCTATGTTGATGATGGACAGGGAAGCCTGGTGTGCTGCAATCCATGGGGTCGCAAAGAGTTGGACACGACTGAGCGACTGAACTGAACTGAGTTTGACCCAGTTCCTTTGGATTAAAATATTTTGAGTGTTTGTCACTTGATGAAAAGTAGAACCTTCTAACCATGACTCAGAGTTGAAGGAAATGTCAGAGCTTTTTATACTGGGAGGCAGGCAGTGTGGTAGTGAGGAAGGAGCGTGGCCTCCTCTCAGTGGACACTGCACCTCAGCATGCAGCTCTTCAGCTCTGTGACTTGGACCAGTGACTCTACATTAGAACTTGGTTGGGGAGGATGGATCTCATGTCTAAAAGGGAGTCTTTCCCCCTAAAATTTTGCATTTCTTCTCAGTTTGATTAGCTTTGCATATTGGGCTCCTGTGGACTTCCCAGATCATGCAGTGGTAGAGAATCCACTTGCCAGTGCAGGAGATGAAAGAGACATGGGTTCGATCCCTGGGTCAGGAAAATCCTCTGGAGTAGGAAATGGCAACCCATTCCAGAATTCTTGCCTGAAAAAATCCCATGGACGGAGGAGCTTGACTGACTACAGTCCAGTCCATGGGGTTGCAGAGTCAGACATGAGTGAGTGCACACAGAGAGAGACAGACAGAGAGACACACACACACACACAAGAGTTCCTGTGGTTCCTGTCATTTAGCCAATTGCAGTGGCTCTTACTTGTATCATTGTATGGGAAAGTACTAGATTCATCTTCCTCCTGGGCTAGTGAGGATGGGCTGATGCAGGTGAGGGGTCCAACCCAGAACCAGATCCGTGGACGTCCTCGCTGAGCACAGGAAGATGCCACCGCTGCCAGTTCCCATAGAGCACGAGGGCCAGCGCGGCCTCAGTTCCTGCCGGCAGGGCTGAGGTTGGAGTCCCTGGACATGGGTGCGTGTGTGACACACTTCACTCAGTCTGTGTTTGTAGTTGAAAATTGTTCTTTATTGGAAAATTGAAGTCTAAATGGAACTGTTTTTATAGTATTGTTTCAGAACTGGGACTTAAGTTAGGACTTGGGGAGAAAGAAAGTGAGCACAGAGAAGCTATACAAATGGTCTTTCTGTTTTAGAGAACAGAGTTAGGGGAGAAAATGTCCTTCGAGTCACTCTTCAGTTTAGTCAGGCTGATTGGCTGAAAGAAGTATCAGTGAAATTTAATTTCCTCTTTGATTCAGCAACCACTGATCTTGAAAGGGGTGGATTCAGCTCCTTGCTGTTTTGTGGGGTTTTCTATTCCTGCAGATTCTGTAATAGGAAGTGACTTCCATGGTGTTTACTATTTTTTCCACTCTAGATTTTTGTTGTTGGTGGTGTTTAGTTGCCAAGTTGTGTCTGACTCTGTGTGACCCCATGGACTGTAGCGCACCAGGCTCCTCTGTGCATGGGATTTCCCAGGCAAGAATACTAGAGATGATTACTATTTCCTCCTCCAGGGGATCTTCCCACCCCAGTGTCCTGCATTGGTAGGCGGGGTTTTACAAACTCTGAGACACCTAGATATTTTAGGTATGGCAGTTTATGGGTTTTGCTAGTAAAAATTGCCCCACAGTGGACAAAGAATTTTTCTCCCTCATTTGTGTTCGTGTTTACATTAAATCTTTTTTACATTTTATTTAGTTGTAATTTTTATTGAAAATAACAAAAGAGACATAAAGCATTGATAGATTGTGTCATTTTGGTTGTGCCTCTACTGCTATTTGGATTGTTTTTTGTTTGAAGAGCAGAACCCACCCAGAGTTGAACTTCTCTTTTAAAACTCTTTGAGAAAATCATATTGAAAGATTAACTCATTGTTTTAGCTCACAGGGATGACTTTTTCAGTCTGAAAGTTGAGGGGAAAACTAGTTCCTTCTCAACAGTAAGAGTGGTTTTGGACATTTCCTTTGTTTGAAACTCTGTAGAGTTCTCATGGTAGTAAGTCCAATTGAACTTTCACTGATGCTGGCCATCTTCTAGATCCACACTCCCAGGACTGGGCCCACTAGACTCTTGTGGCTAGTGAGTGCTTAAACTGTTACTAGTGTGACTCAGGAACTACATTTTTGTTTTTCTTTAATTGTAATTAATGTAGATGTTAATAGCCACGTGTATCTATTGATGCTGTGTCAGACAGCACAGCCCAAGGTAATGTTTGTTGTTGTTTAGTCGCGAAGTTGTGTCCAACTCTTTTGCGATCCCATGGACTGTAGCCCATGGGCTCCTCTGTCCATGGAATTTTCCAGGCAAGAATACTGGAGGGGTTGCCATCTCCTTCTCTCCAGAGGATCTTCCCGACCCAGTGATCAACCCCAAATCTCCTGCATTGGCAGGCAGATTTACTTACCTCATTTGCCTAGAGTATTCTTTAAGATACAGGCCTGAAGGCCAAGTCCCTCTAAAGGGACCAACTTTTAAAGATGGAAAACATTTTTAAAAATACACTTTGGTTTAGAGTCAAGATTTTTCACTCATGTAGAAAGTATTCTAGTGTGATGTCAGCCCTGGAAATCTAGGAGACACGGCAGGTTCAGGGTCTGCCTTCATGGAAGGCAGCTCTGTCAGCAGTGACTGAGTACCTTGGAAAGGAGGCCCCGATTGGGGCATAGG
The DNA here is from genome assembly GCF_963930625.1 of Muntiacus reevesi. Classification (NCBI taxonomy): domain Eukaryota; kingdom Metazoa; phylum Chordata; class Mammalia; order Artiodactyla; family Cervidae; genus Muntiacus; species Muntiacus reevesi. The sequence continues at coordinate 182,489,869 of NC_089250.1, read as the reverse complement.
ACAGAGGCTGTGCAGAAGGGTCCTGGTAGGCCTTCTGGAGGAGATGAAGGAGAGCCGAGGATGAATAAGACATGAGAGGTACTATTCCAGGTATAAGGAGCAGCATAAATAGCAAATGTGGTGGTCTGGAGGTATACACTTCTGCGCAAGTAAAGTTTTTGCAAGAGCCAGTTTTGTTTTTGTTTTACATTCAATAAATTGCCACTTAGAGGCAGTGTGGTCTTGCCTCAGAGAGGGGGAGACTGCTAGTGTCATTCCACCCTGGTGGGCCTGGGCTCCAGTCTCAACTCCCTCTTTATTCTTTTATTCAACAAATATCAAAATGCTTATATAATGCACATTATCTGTGTGTGCTTATTATGTGTGGACACTGCTTGGCTGTGGTTATGTCAGTGTGGCCCCATCCTCTTGGACCTCAGAGGGTAGTGGTGTGGTCAGGCAGTCCAGCAGCCCTACCAGTGCTTGTCTGAACTGCAGACTGAAAGCAGCGTCGTGATGGGAAGGAGCCAGGTGCTCCTGGCTGGCTGGTCAGGGAGACTCCTTAGAGGAGGGGCGCTGGAGCCTGTTGTGGGACAGACTCTTGGGTGAGTCAGGCTGGGCCCCTGAAGGCAAGGTCACCTCGTGGGGAGCCTGCAGTGCTGGCCCAGGGAATCCAGACTGTCCATGTAGGGCTTAAAAAGTAATTCAGAGTTTTAGAAACCCATCACATTCAGGGTGATTGGAGGAAGTGACTGTGACTTGTTCTCCAGGAGGCTGGATCATCTTTTTTTCCAGGTGTATTTTCCATCCAAGTTCATATGTGCAGTGAGAGCTGACAGTTGCCTTCTCACTCCCCAAACTGTGTTTGTGGGAGCAGGAAAAAGACCCTATGAACAACAACCTAAGAATCAGAACTACAGTTGACGCTTGAACAGTGCAGGGCGTTGGGGTACCAACCCTCCCTGCAGTCAAAAATCCATCTAAAACTTGACCTCTGTGTACCAGTTCCTTCACTCTGTCTCCCTAACGCGGTTCCTGCGTATCCATGGTTCTGCATCCTCAGATTCAACCAACCACTGTGTAGTAATGTAGTCTTTACTACTGGAAAAAAAAACCTGTGTGTTAAGTGGGCCTGTGCAGTTCAAGCCCTTGTTCAAGGGTCAACTGTAGTGTTCTTGTTTAAGGTATTAGGAAATTTTTGTACACACAGGAGGTTTTTGTTAATTTTTTTTTTTTAATTCTTTCGACTGGGTGACATATTCATAGAGTTCCAAAAAGTACAAAAGGCTGTTTAGTGAAAAGTCTTCCTTTTTCCAGAATCATCAGTTCCCTCCCCATAGGCAACCAGTGTTTCTTGTATGTCATGCAGGAGATACACTGTGTATGTAAGCGCAAGCTTTCTCTGCTTACTCCTCCTTCCTAAAGTGACACACGGGTATGTTTAGCCAATCTAGGTGCGTTTCAGACTGATGAATATCTCAGAGCTGTTAGAAGTATTAATAATTGAAGAGCAGGCATCATTCTAAAAATCCCCCCCCTTTTTTTAATGTTAAAATGTTTTGGCACTGTACTTAAACAACACAGAATGATTTTTGTATTTGTACTACACTTTATAAATATGAAGAATCAAAATTTTAAAAATTAATTTCATCTCAAAGGGCATTAGAGGCTTTGTTGCTATCATCATGTTGAACATCATGTTACCCTGGTTGACACCAAAGTTCTGTTTTATGGCTTTTTCCTAGTTTCTGGAAAAGATTCTTTAAACTTGTGGTTTTTATTAACCACCTTACTAGTTGACATACAAATACCTGCAGCTTAACACAACCTGCTTCTGCACCAAGTAGATAAAGTAAAAATCAGTCTGTGGCTTGGTAGGACTTCTGTGAATATTCATATTCACTCCAGACGTTTCTGTTAATTTAGTCAGTTAATCTAGACATTGTAGAACCTTAACGGTGACGTAAATGTCCTTCAGAAGAGGAATAGCTGAGCTCTTCGCCATCACACATCTGGGGAGGGAAATTGATGGTTATTTAAGATGGAAGATAAATTTTAGAACTGTTAAATAGGATGGAGAACAGAAATGATAATTAGACCCTTTTTAGGGGTAGAAAGATACACTAACATGTGCATAGAATATTTTCAGAAGGAAATTCCTGGAAATTGTTTTTCTTAGGAGTGGGAGTCCTCCACTTTCACTGTATATTCTTCCAAAAAGCTTTTTTTTTTTTTAATTTTAAAGCATAAATATATTGTTTTTAAAATGAAAAGCTAGTTTAAAAGTAAGTCAAACCCTCAGCAAAACATCTTTAATATTTGTGGTTAGAAGAATCTGTGAAATGGGGAGAACTGGAATTCCCTCTTGTAACCGGTTAATCCCTCTTGTAAAACCTTTAGATTTGTAGCAGGAATGTAAACTAAGTTTACATTCCTACTACATGCTACTACATAAACTAAGTTTACATTCCTGCTACATACTCTGTAGCAGGCGTGTAAACTGACTTGGAGGTGTCGTCCAAAGATGGGAAATATGGTTGTGTTTTAGTGTGATGTCCAGTCATCACCTCCTTTGTCACAAGCGCTGATTTTAGAAGAATCCTTCTGTTAGCGGTATCTTCATTGGTGTGCTTGAAGCTGCAAGACCTGACAGCCAACTAATGTTTCTTCAAGTACACTGAAAGAATGTCACCTTTCCCAGCGTGAGCAACATGTATTTTACTACTGCGTTGGGTGCAAAACATTATATGTAGATAATCACGTTTCTTTAGGGAAAAGATAGTATTTTTGAAAAGTACTTCTTTAAAGTACTTTTTATTTTCCTGCCTTTCAAACTCATTTGAATACTAAAAATATTTTAAAATAATATCGAACCCATTTCTGATTTCATCCTCAAACTATAAACACTTCCAAGTGGAACCAGGAGCATCTGGAAGCGTTCCAGGTGTTATCACCTGGGCTGAAGCTAATCGCCTGGGTCTGGACACCCCAGGGGCTGCCTAAAAACATCAGTTTCTTTCATTAAACGGGTAGTTCACTCACACTGTTCAGAAACCAGAGGACACAACTCTGTCAAGTGAGACCTCCCCCAGTCCCCTCGGTGCTTTCCTCCGGGGTGATTTCTTCAAGCAGAGAGCATGTTTGCAGCTCCTTTGCCCCCATCCTGCCTTTGTCCTCTTACCGGGAGCTGTATCCCGTCCACGTGGTTGCCTGCCTGCACGCAGCAGCACATGGAGAGCTTCCGCACTCTCTCTGCAGTTGCTTGGTTCCTGTTGTGTGAGAGGAGCTGTGATTGGTTCAATCTGCTCCCCACTGGTGAATGGTCAGCTTTCCAGTTTCATCAGGGCCTTAATGAATAGCTCTCCTCAGCTACATGTGTCTCCGTAGAACAGATTCCTCAAAGTGGAGTTAATGATGGAAAGGAACATGCATTTGTAATTTTGATCGTATCATCAAATTGTCCTCCACGAGTTTGTATGTTGGTGGAGCCTTAAAGCTTTAAAAGCAGCACACTTAAACCCAGCATAGACATCACTAGGTATTTTGTGTATGTTATTAATATAGTTGATAAATACTCAAGTTATTCTTCAGCTTGTGATTCTGTATCATTTTGTACCTCTCAGTCGTTTGTGATTTATCTGTAATTTTATGGCACACCCTTTTTTTCCCCTTTAAGACAATTTTTTAGCACTTTCAGGTTCAGAGCAAAATTGAGGGGAAGGTTGTACAGAGATTTCCCACATATGCTCCCTCCCCCTACCCATGCATAATCTTCCCAACATCAGCATCCCCCACCAGAGTGTACGCTTGGTATGATTGATGAACCTTATTGATACATCATAATTATCCCGAGTCCATAGTTTACTTTAGGGTTCACTCTTGGCTTGGTGTATTCCATGTGTTTGGATGATGGTGCAATGGCATGTATCCATCGTTAGAGTGTCATGCAGCGTTTTCTTCACTGCCCTAAAAATCCCCTGGACTTACCTGGTGGTTTCATGGTGAAGAATCTGCCCACAGTGCAGGAGATGCAGGTCCAATCCCTGGGCCAGAAAGATCCCCAGGAGAAGGGAATGGTGGGGACATCCCATGCAAGAGGAGCTCCCGTGAACGGAGGAACCTGACAGGCTCCAGCCCATGGGGTTACTTACCGACTGAACGACAACAGATCCCCGGTGTTCCTTCTAATTTATCCCCCCCCCCCCCCCCCACCAAAAAAAGCAAACTCCTGGTAATCATTGATTATTGTTACTGCCTCCTTTGGAGAAGTAAATGGCAACCCACTCCAGTGTTCTTGCTTGGAGAATCCCAGGGACGGCGGAGCCCGGTGGGCTGCCATCTGTGGGGTCGCAGAGTTGGACACGACTGAAGCGACGCAGCAGCAGCAGCAGCTCCATAGTTTTGCCTTTTCCAGGATGTCATGTAGTTGAAATCATGTAGTATGTAGTCTTTCAGATTGTATTCTTTGATTTAGTAAAGTGCTTTTCAGGTTCCTCCATGTCTTTTCATGGCCTCATTTTTTTTTTTTTTTTTAGAACTGAATAATATTCCATTGTCTGGATGTTGGTGTACTTTTTAGACTAAATGCATTCATTTCTCTCCTAGCCCACACACACTTCCATATGTTGTACATTGACACCTCTAAGTTCAGAATAAGGCTGTTCTTCTTTCTCCAGACACGGGACTGCTACCTACCAGCTGCAGCTCCCAGCATTTGGGCCAGGGGACCCGTCTCTGGCTTGCTTGTACGTATGGCGCGGCCAGTAGTCTGAGGTGGCCTAGCACCTGAGGTTAGGGGTTGCTTCTGCAGAGGCTGAATCCTCGCTCCGCCCCCACATCCTCCTCCTCTCGGACTTTTACCTGGGCTGCCAGCACTGCCCTTCTCTGCCGGGATGCTGGAGAACAGTGTGCCCCTTTCTACAGGCCAAGGCATCTGGTCACCCTCGCGGGAGCTGATGGTTGGTCTGATGGTGGCCGTGCCTTCTGACAGTACCTTCTTTCCCACCTTTGTCCCAGGAATGCTTTTCTCCTCCCCTGAGGGCTGAGGGAGGCAGCACACAGACCTCATTTAGGAAACTGTAAATTGTCCTAAGCTGTCTGGGAAATGACACTTCCCTTTCCCTGGGGCTTCTGAGTGAATCAAATGAGGTAGGAAGCTGGCTGCAAGTCCAGGATTCTCCTGATTTAGGGTCCAGTGTGACAGAGATCTTCCATTCAGTATTATCTTATAATCCTTTCATACAAGTCTCAGGTGAACCTGGCCATCCCTGCCTGGAACGAAGGCCTAGGAGCAGGGACTCACTCTCACTGAAGAAAGCCTGGGAGGAGGGGGATCGCCTGGCTGAGCCCACTTTGGCTCTTGGGCAGATAGATAGTGACCTTGAGGAAGGGCATTTTTTGTTGTTGTTGTTGTTGTTGTTCAATATAAAATCACTGTTCAGAATAAAGTAAAACCTTATTTTTACTAATTTATGTATTTGCATTAAATATTGAAGCCTGAATCATAGACAATTTTAGAAAGAATTTGCTTTTAATTATTTCCTAATAGTTATTGTAACCAAAAAAGGGCGGGGGGTTAGATTAGATGTCTTTTAAGAATGTGATTAAATGCCCGAAGTTTATTTATAATGGCATAAATGCCAATAAAAGAGTGCTTTTTTTCTTTTCCTTTAAATTAAAAAAAAAAAAATTTTATTTCTCCATTGTTGGAAAGTTGTTCCTTTATTTATTTGCATAATCTTTGAGAATTTTCAAAGCAATATGAGCATTAAATCCAGTAGAATTGTCAGATTTTTAGGGCTTTACCATACAGAAAAGACAATTGCTGGCATGAACTGTGTACCAGGCATAGGGTGCCAGGTCCTTGGTGTGCGTGTATCTTTCAGTCCTCATAGCAAGTTTGGAAGATGGGGCAGTGACAGTAATAATAATGACTGATATTTACTGAGCCCTCACTGCATGCCAGGCTGAGTGCTGTGTACACAGTGTATGACTTAATTCCTTCTTCAGTGATCCTAGAGGCAGGTACAATTTTCCTTTCCAGGTTAGAGGTAAGGAAGCACACGTGGGGGAGGCAGGAGTAGGTGACAGAGATGGACCTGAGTGAGACTGGCTGGGTACTTTCCTCACTGCCCCAGACTGTGCTCCCTCTGTTGTTGGTGTCTGATTAGCAGTATGTTCATAAATGCACTGACAAGGCCTGGAATGGTCTCCAGGTCACCTAAGACTGAAAACCCTGTGAAAATGTCTAACATTCTGTGGATTCCTCATCTTTAGATGTGAGCTTTTTCAGGATGCATTGCCCTTTTGGATCAAGGTGGTTTTTCTTTCTTTATTTTAATCCAGTTTTGACTCAGGAATTAAAATTCTCTCTGTAAAAATTTCCAAGGTTGATGAATAAAGATGGTCAGCTTTTGAAAGATTTAAGAGATGCATTTAATAATGCCAAAGAGAATCTAGAGAATTCTGAAAGGATTTTAAAGAAAGCAGACCTTTTGCACGGGGCAAAAGGGCTGCAGAGAGAAATAGGGGTAAGTGGGGAAGAGAATATACCCTTCCTTGGGAGGGGAGTTTCATGCTTAGAAGTAGAGAAACACTTACACAAAGCAGCGTGTAAACTCTAGGGTAGTTTATTTCCAATACCTCCATCTCTCCTTCTCCATTATGCTTTTTAATCTTTGCATTACCAGTGGAGGGTCATTGATGCCAAGATGTAGCCAGAGAGGGAAATAGACTTGGCTGGTTTTCTGGAAGATAGGCAGCAGGAAGAAGGTGTGAAGAGGAGGATGAACAAAATAATGTAACATTTCAAGAAAATTCATTGTTGAATTTTGTTCTCCTTGTTTCTGTTTTAGGAAAATAGTAATAAATGTTAAAATTACTGCTTGCCCTCTTGGGCTAGACAAAGTAACTTGTTAACATTGATATTGTGTATCGCCTGTAGCTTAGGCACTCTTCTCCCGCCTGTGTTCTCATTTGGCTTGCAGTTAGCTGTCCAGGGCTCCTCTGTGCTAAGCATGGGGTGGTGGGCACTGGGCCCTGACCTCATCCCTGTGTTTGTGGCGTTTACAGCCTCATGAGTTGTAACAAGAAGTTGATAGTACGATTTTAAGATTCACCCATTATGTCTGCAGACTGTGGACGAGTTCATACTTCTGGCCAGTACAGAGTGTAATAAACTGGTTTGTACACGTTTTGAGAGAAAAATCAGTTCTGCCAACGTGGAGGATCTGGGGCTCTGAATGCAATTCAAAGAAAATAAGATATATTGATAGAAAGAGGAGAATTCAGAAAACCTGAGGGAAGAAGTATCTTCTAGATGGTTTGTTTAATTAGCTGATGCATTTGAAACAACTCCTTTCAAACAAAACTTTTCAGATGTTACTGGCTGGAAAGATTGGGTCAGTCACCTGCCAGGTATTTATTTGATTTGTAAAATGAAAAGCCTTTTCCGGTGTCTCTATCAGAGTAGTTCATTCCTTAAGGTGAAATGCTGCCTTCTGGTCACAATGCATTGGAATGGGTCTTGCGGCATGGGGCGGGGGTCAGTGTTTGGCGTGTCCCTGGACTGAGGTCTCTGTGGTCCAGAGGGGAGAGGGCCCTCGTGGTCCCGCGTGGTGAAGCCGTTCTGCTCCCGAGGCGGCGGGTGTGCTCAGCTTTCTCCTTCCTGACCTGCTGCCATGGGCGCTGCAGCCTCGCGGGGCGTGGTGGATCCTGAGCGCCCACAGCTGCTTTCCCCGGGTCAGCTTAGCTCAGAGGCACAAGAGGCACAGGGGAGTCTGGACCTGGTGGAGACGGGAAGGGAAGAGGTTCAGCTCCACATCCCTCCTTCTCCCAGTGCCTTCCAGCCCCAAATGAAGAGTCATTTGTGGCTCCTCGGGGAGCTGACTGAGGCAGGAGGCACCTCCTCCAGTTGGAGGTGACTCCCCAACGTGTGTATGTTCTATCTTGAATTCCTTGGTGCAGCTGGAAAGTCCCGAGGGGGTGAAAATTCCTGTTCCCTTCTCTGACTGTGGACACAATATCTGCTGGTGGCTGTGTGATGGGGCTCATCTTCTGCTGAGGGTGACCCCAAATCTCTTGCAGCCTCAGCTTTGCCCTCTCCTGGGCCCATCCCCTGCTGATGTGGTGGAGAGACAGGAACTTCCTGGGATTGGAAGTGTTGGTGCTCAATCTTGAATTTTCGGAACTTGCAGTGACTCAGACTGGTGTTTGCCCAGCCTGTATGTGGGGACACTGGGTGTGTGGAAAGCACAGCTGTGTTGTATTGCAACAGCCTGGCTCTCCTGCTTCGCTCTCCTGTGTCATGGTTTGTTTTGAACTAGAGAACACGGAGAGTAATGGTGAGGAAAGTGTGATGGTGTGAGCGTGGATATGCCTTCCACAAGCGCTGCACACCCCCTTCTGTCTGTTACAGAGACTGTACTTCATGTATGTGGCTCTTAGTGTGTTCATACATGTTTGGACTGGGTAGGTGAGGACACAGCAGAGTTAGTCAACCCTTCCTGCACCCAGACAGCTGTGAGATGTGCTTGTGCTGAAACAGGGTGAGAAAGAGTGGTCACCGTGGACACAATGTGGCAGACCAGTAAAAACCAAAACCAGAAACGAGGCACAGACATAGAAGGTGCAGCTGCACTGGGACTAGGGCAAGATAAAACCGTAAAAGAAAATGCACCAGTTTGAGAGAGGCAGCACGTGGGTGAGCTGTTAAAGGTAAGAAAGTTTCTGTGCAGGGTGGCCTTTAGATAACTGGTGTCAGTGGCAGAGCGCCCCTTTCCTGCTCTCAGCGCGTAGCCCCGGGATACCATTGTCCCTGTCTCACAGTTGAGGGAATTAAGACGCAGAGATTAAGCTGTTTGCCCAGGGACGCGGGGCTGATTGCCTCAGCCAGGGTTTGCACTCCTGTGCTCTGCCTGCAAGAGTTCTTTCTGCATTCCCATTTCCGACTCCCACTTCCCACGCTGGACTGGGGACCCTGTTGTTGACCTTGCTGTGGTTATCTGTTCTTCTGAATTTACCTGCCATTGTCCTGGCCTGCCCGCTCTCTCCTGGAAAAGTGCTGTGGGACTCTTGGAAGAGTCAGTCAGGAGCATCCACAGGCTATTCCAAACTTCGAATGTACAGTATTTGTAGCTCGCTTCCTCCTTCTGGTCTCTAGTGCTTGACACTGCATCCCCTCCTGGCAGATAAGGAAATCTGGTGTCTGTCATAAGTGGCTTCCATTGTCTTTGTTTAAATGAGTTTCACTTTCATATTCATAGATTAAGAAGCATTGCATTAAACATACACACACTTGATTTTTCTGAAAGAGTGGTCAGTAAACGTGTGTACATATGGGAGGCAACAAATACAAATGTTAGTTATGTTAGAGGGTTGTTCTCATTTATTTTTACTTTTTTTCATGTGGTCTTTGTGTCTGGAGACCTTAGTGAATCTCCAGCTTAAGGACGACACAATAGCATAGAAGTTGTGGAATGGAACCCCAAAGCCACGTGGAAACACAGGAGCTTGGTGGTCGCCTGCGGGAAGCCCTGTCAGTGGTTCTCTTTGCGGTCTTCTGTATCCAGGAGTCCTGTTGTTGCTTCATGATTAAGTGTCCTTGAGCCTGAGGAAGCAACCCCCACTTGGGGCATTCTACAGAACAACTGACCTACCCTCTTCACAAATCTCAGAGTTAGGAAAGATGAAGCCTGGAGGCCCTTTCTGGAGTCAAGGAGGAGACACCTAAAAGCGTTGGGGTCTTGAAATGGTTTTTTTTTTTTTTTTTTTTAATTGTTTTACAGTGTTTTTTTTTCTTCTTTATCTGAAATGGGTTTTGCAACAGGAAAAAGAAACGTGATAAAGGACATTTTGGGAACAATTGGCCAGATTTGAGTAGGGGCAATCAGTATTAAGTACCATATCAGTGTTAAGTTTCCTGAATTTGTCAACTGTCATGTGCTTGTGTGAAGGGTGTTCTTAGGGGGCACACAGTGAAGTACTCGGGAGGCAAGGTGAGGCTCATGCCATCTGCAGCTGCCCTCAGAGTTTCTGCAAAGCAGAGTGTGTGTGCAAAGAGTGTCTAGTCCCTCACAGTCAGGCAGGATGAACTAAATATGTGTTCAAGGTTGCTTATGAGGCCTGTATGTGTAGTGAACTCAGGAGGTTGAAAAGGGACTGCTTGGTTTTGCAGGAGTCGTCTCCGTAGTCACTGTTTAATGTGAAGGAGGGCAGGACATGAGGTTTTCTAGACTGAGAGAAAGTACCTGCAGAGGAGAAAGCGTACTGATGCAGATGCTGGCTTGTGATATTGTAGCTGGGAGGTCAGGTGCCCCGGCAGGTGCTGAGGAGAGTGAAGGAGTTTGAACTTCATCGGTAGACATGAGGAAGATACCAAGATGCCTTCAGCTGCAAGTTACCTTAGACTGCAGCTGGAATGACTTCAGTGATAGGAGTGCATTTTCTCTCATTACAGGAAGTCTGAAGATGTTGGGGGATGGGGGGTGGTTCCAGGATCAGCTGTGTTAGCCTAGAGATGGCTTCATGGACCTGGGTGCTTGTGTTTGCCCTGCAGCCATCCTTAGCACACAAGCCCTGTCTTCTTTCCTGGCTGAAGAGCATTTCTGCAGTTCCGGGATGAAATCTAGTGAAGGGTGGGAGGTCATCTTCTGAGCATCCCTTAGCATTGGGAAGGAGAACCAGCTCCAGAATGCCTTGGCCCACTTGCCTTCGGTTTCCGTAGCTGGGACTGTGTCACTTGCCGCGGGGAAGGTGGTCTGGTGGTCTTTGCTCCTTGGACTGGAAGTCACTGCCCTTCCTGAAAGGAACGTCCCAGGCAGCCAGCTGAGGAGCTGGTTGGGGAAGATAGTCAGAAGAGTCTGCACCTTGGAGAAAAAGGTTTTCAGTTTTCTAAAAGTGGTTGGTGGCAGGGGGAGTGGCTTGTTAAATTTTATAAGAAGTCGCTTGCACACATCACCCCCCATTTTACCCTTGCACCTATTTTTGGCAGGTTACTTTTCAGCTGCTGCCCACATGCACGCACTTTAGTTCTAATCTTACTCTGTGTGCCATTCTGCATACAGTTTCATTTGCATGTTTTTATATAACACAAAACATTTTCCTATATTTGTACAGTCTTCGTATGTTAATGGATGTATAATGTTCTCTAGTTTCTATTATACAGCAGCTTATTAAACCTCTGTTATTGGATGGTAGTAATGATAATAGCTGAGGGCTTCCCCGGTGGCTCAGCAGTGAAGAATGTGCCTGTGGTGCAGGAGCCACAGGAGCCATGAGTTGAATCCCTGGGTCAGGAAGGTCCCCTGGAGGAGGGCATGGCAGCCCACTCCAATATTCTTGCCTGGAGAATCCCATGGACAGAGGAGCCTGGCGGGCTACAGTCCATGGGGTCACAGAGTCAGACACGACTGAAGCAACTTAGGAAGCACACACAAATAGCCAATACTTTGTGAACCCTTAGCACCCACAGGCACTGTTTAAGTGATTTCCATGTATTAATTCATTTAGTCCTCACAGCAGCCCTCTGAGGTGTAGTAGCCATTATCACTTCCAGTTTCTAGATGAGGAAACTGAGGCACAGAAAGCCTATGTGACTTAACCAAGGTCACACAGCTGGCAAGTGGGGAGCAGGAGGCAGAGCCGGCACCCAGACACTGGCAGTCTGATTCTTGAGCTGTGATAACCAGTAGGTTAAACTGCTTCTGTGTATAGTCTGCATTTATTTTGATGTTACAAATAATTCCACGGTGACTGTATTTCTGCACATCTTGTCCTCTGCACTTGCACGCATGGCCAGGTTGTTGTTATTTGAACAGTGCGTGGTCAGTGAAGGACTAGGGATGACATATATAGGCCACATAAGAGAAGTGTTACTTTGAGAGGGACTGGAAAAAAGGAGTTGCTATAATTTTCATGTTTGATGACTAGGAAGGATGGTCTCTTTTGTTTACTGTTTTATCTTCCTTTGTGATATTTACGTGCTTGTATATCTGTTGCACATTTATTTTTGGGAGGTGTGGTTTCTATCTTTCTATAAGATTGACTTTAACCCTTTCTGTAAGTTTTTAAGCTCCTATTTTCTTTTAATTATTTTTAATTTCTGTGTATATCTATTTCCTGTAGCTTTGGTAGTTTGAGGAATCTCATTTTCTGTTAAGGCTAGTTTTTTAAAAAATAATTTACTTCTTTTATATATATATATTCACTCAAGGCTGGGCTTTAATTTTCTCAAATTGCTGTTGGTCTGACCTGATGCCCAGTTACCGTTCTGCACACATTCTTGAAGCATTTTGGCATCATAATTCAGCGAACTTGTTAAATTTCCATTGTATTCCTTTAATTTGCATTTGCCTTAGCCCACACTATTTATTGTTTTAGACTATAGCGTAGTCTATCATTTTAGATAACCTTCCTCTCCTCTCTCTTTAACTTTCCCTTCTTCAGAATTTGAAAAATATTTTTCTGTTTTATTTTCCCAAATGAACTTTCAGATCATTTTGACATTATTCGTAAGACATGCGAGTGTTCCGTGTTAAATGCCCCTTTAGGTTACGTTTGTAGTAACATGTGACTGTTGGAGAGCGATTATGGTTGCTTAGTTTCTCATTTCTGTTTCTGTTTCATTTCTAGATTTTGGATCATTGTTTGACTTGGAAAATGATCTTCCTGATGAGCTGATCCCCAATGGAGGAGAATTAAGCCTTTTAAACAGTGGGAACCTCGTTCCAGATGCTGCTTCCAAACATAAACAACTGTCCGAGCTCCTGCGAGGAGGCAGCAGCTCCAGCATCAATCCGGGAATAGGCAATGTGAGTGCCAGCAGCCCCGCGCAGCAAGGCCTCGGCGGCCAGGCCCAGGGGCAGCCCAGCAGTGCCAACATGGCCAGCCTGGGTGCCATGGGCAAGAGCCCTCTGAACCAGGGAGATTCTTCCGCCCCTAGCCTGCCCAAGCAGGCAGCCAGCACCTCCGGGCCCACTCCTCCTGCTTCCCAAGCACTGAATCCGCAAGCACAAAAGCAAGTGGGGCTGGTAACCAGCAGCCCTGCCACGTCGCAGACGGGACCTGGGATCTGCATGAATGCAAACTTTAACCAGACCCACCCAGGCCTCCTCAATAGTAACTCTGGCCACAGTTTAATGAACCAGGCCCAGCAAGGACAGGCACAGGTCATGAATGGATCTCTCGGGGCTGCTGGCCGAGGAAGGGGAGCTGGGATGCCATACCCTACTCCGGCCATGCAGGGGGCCACGAGCAGTGTGCTGGCTGAGACGTTGACCCAAGTTTCACCGCAAATGGCCAGTCATGCAGGGCTGAACACTGCGCAGGCTGGAGGCATGAGCAAGGTAAGTGAGCGTCAGTAATTTGCAGGCATCCTGCTAACCAAGGGCACATTCCTGTCCTCCTCTAGGTGTTCCTCCTGCCCCTCCTTCTCGAAAGGGATGGATTTGGTGTTCCATGTCCTTCTTCCCAGCATACGGATCCCTGCCGTGTCTTTAAGGTGGGAACTGGTGAAGAAGCCAGCAGTAGGCTAGCCTACACGTCAGACGGCAGACGGTTGAGAACACAGTGGGGGGGGTGGGGGCCGAGGGCCAGTTTTCAGCCTCTGAGACGAACGTGTGGAGATAGGACCACGTGATTGAGAGGCAACTTGGCGGGGAGTCGGCCGTCTGTGGTGTTAGTGAGCCCGGCAGAGGCGCTCTGCCGTCACCTCCCGCCACCAGCCAGGGCCATCCTCTTCATGCCCTTCCTGTGTTACAGCCAGCTAGCCTGATGTCTTTTGCCACCGCCTCCATTTTACCAGTGAGGAGACTGGGTTCCAAGCTGGTTAGCTCCTGCCGTGCTTCACAGGAAGGGGTGGCATGGCAGAGCCAGGGGCAGTGTGGGGCCTTGGGTCCCAGAGGAGACTCAGCAGCGGTGCTCCAGACGGGGTCCCAGAGCAGCGATGTGCGTGCCGCCTGGAGCCGGGAGGCGCTCGGAGCTGCTGACTTGGGGTGTGATGGCGGTGCAGCGTGGAGCTCTGTCCCAAGAAGGGCCTTGCAGCTGGTGTGCAGTGTAGTAACTGCGTGTGGAGAGCAGGGAAGGCAGATGCCAGGGTGGAGAGGGGCCTCCGGAAGAGTGAGAATGGACACGGGGCAGGATGCGAGCTGCCGTAGTGGCTCAGGCGGTAGAGAATCCGCTGTGGTGCAGGAGACCTGGGCTCAGTCCCTGGGTAGGGAAGGCCCCCTGGAGGAGGAAATGGCATCCCACTCCAGGATTCTTGCCTAGAGAATCCCATGGACAGAGGAGCCTGGTGGGCTGTAGTCCATGGGGTCACATAGAGCCAGACCCGGCTGAGCAGCTGACACTTTGGCTTTCAAGGGACAGAGCACGGACTGACCCGCCAGGCGCCGACCACTGGGATGCGCTGAGAAGACGCTCAGCTGCTGCCCCCAGAGCCCCTGTTTTAGGCAGTGTTTGGTGCAGCAGATTCCAGAACAGCAGAGCTGTTTGAATTTGATGAGTCCCAGATAAGGGGAAGGGAGAGGTCAGCGTAGAGCAGTTTCCCCATGAGGTTGATGCCGGCACTAGGGGACAGCTGCGAGCCCTGTGACTGGCTTAGCTAAGAAGAGGATTTTTTTAACTGAAGAAGTAAAAGTGAAGTAATTCTAAACATTCTAATTTCATTATCTCTTTTGAAGTGTTGTTAAGGGGAAATGTGAACTCAGATTTTTGTTGTCCCTGGTGTTCGAAGAGGGGTCTGTGTGTGCATGCGCGTTTTGGAGTTGAATTGAGAAGAGGTTTTTTTGGTTTAGGCTTCGTGGGTAGATTGATGTTTGTTCCTTCCTGATTCACTGGTCACTGCTCCACATGCACACTTACGGAAAGGTGTTCTGGAGAATTTAAGTCACACACAAAAATAAACAGGGCTCCTGAGTGATCTCATAAATCACTGAGGAGTTTTCTTTAAAATGTGGATTATCTGTCCATATTTGCCACATTAGATACTAAAAGAGAATTTTACAACACAAATGTTCATTAGCCATTGTAGTGATGTCACATGTCACAGAGCCTCTTGTGAGAGGATGAGAGCAAAAAAGGCAAATAATTGTCTTAGTGTTTTATGAAAATAGTTTCGACCCTTGAAAGGAACTGAGTCCCTTGACCACATTTAGAGAGCCATTGATTGTGTGTGTGTGTTTATGTATTCCTGAATGTTGGACTTGGCATACCTGGGCAGGGTACACTGTCACACGTACATAAGTGATTTCCTTGTGTCATCAATGTCCACTAGATGCTCAGTTTTCCAGTGGTTGCGTGTGTCGTGATTTGTTATTACAGACTCCCCTCCCCCCAAATTGAATAACCTATCTTTTATTCAGTTGCTGTGGCTCTTAAGAAACTGTTAATCTCTAGAATTCTTACAGTTTATTTGTTGACAGATCTGGTGGTTTTGCTTGTTCTTTGTTCTGGGAGTTTCCTGCAGTCTGGGCATTGCTGATCATGTCTCCCTCACCCCATATTCCTCTGTCTGCCCAGCGTTTTCATTCTTTTATGCAATGTGATCTGTCTGTAGACAGCAGCGAGTGTTCGGTGTGAGGATGGTAAGCCACATGACTGCTGTGGCATAGCCGTCTCCTGTCCCAAAGAGGCTGATGGCGAAGAAGGGGTGGGAGGTGGCATTTTTGAAAGTTATCATGGCCTTTGGTTGGGACAAAAGAACTAACAGTGGTGGACAAATAGTAGGAGTGAGACAAGTTCATTTTAAACTGAATAAGATTTTAAATGCACAGAGGGAAAAAGAAACTTTTTTAAAAAGGTAATTTTGTTTAAAAAAATTATTGGTACAAAGGATATGCAGATTTCCTATAAAATAATGTAAATAGTAAAAAAGAGCAGCCCCTCTCCGCTTACAGGTAACTGCTTCTGTACAGATATGTTAACACAGGTCCTTTTTTAATATACAAAACAGAACCAGACTACATGAGCTGAGCACCTTGCCGTTTTAGGTAACAATAGACCACGAAATGCCTTTCCATGCCACTGGGCACAGATTTTTCTTGTTTTCCTACTGATAGCAAGGTAGTGTATTTTGTGATGCACCATAGTTCATGTACCCTGATGAGGAACATTTGAATTCTTTCTGACATTCCATTAGTACAGGCAGTGCTGCAGTGACTGTCCTCATGTAGGCATATCCACATGCATTGTGAGGTAAATTCTGTAAAGTGAAGTTACTGGGTCAGAGACTTTGTTAATGGTTTTGTTTCTAGAAAGTAATCATGCATGTGGTTTAACAACTGAGTCAAATTTTTAAAAAAATCAGCATTAAGGATAAGAACTGAAAAGTTAGTCTCCCTTAATTTTTGACCTTTGGTTCTCCCAAATTCTCTCACCAAAGGCAGCTACTATTTCTTATCTGTCCTGCCAGAGATGGTCTGTATGTATCCAGGCACGGGGGGGGGGGGGTGTGTGTGTGTGTGTGTGTGTGTGTGTGTGTGTGTGTGTGTGTGTGTGTCTGTCTGTCTGTCTGTCTGTGTCTGTGTGTGTGTGTGTCTGTGTGTGTGTGTGTGTCTGTGTTATCTGTCCTGCCAGAGATGGTCTGTATGTATCCAGGCACAGAGAGGGTGTGTGTGTGTGTGTGTGTGTGTGTATCCAGGCACAGAGAGGTTGTGTGTGTGTGTGTGTGTGTGTGTGTACCGCTTCTAAACATAGTATAGTATAACCTCTCCCCCCCGCGCCCCCTCGCATGTATGTGTGTGCCCACGTCCTTTCCCCTCAGCAGTGTCGGTTGGAAGCTGTTGCCTGTTAGATAGAGCTCTCAGTCCTCCTCACTAGGTATGGCATGGGAGTAGTCCCTGATTTGACTGTGTTTTAATTTGTAGGACTAATGCCCCAGTAGCTGTATGTTTTGATGCTATACGTTTGGTTTTTGATTTGTGTACATATATTTGTATAGCTGGACGTATCTGCTGGAGAGATTTGGGGGTGAAATTTCTGGATTAAAAGATATTGACATTTTTAATAAGCATATATATTTAAGCACAGATCCTCTCCAAAAACATGCAGATTATACCCTAACCAACAGCAGATGAGTCCCTGTGCCTCAAATTCTCACCAGCACTGATAGCTTTTTTTTTTTTGTTTTGGGTTTTTTTTTTTTTTTTTTTTTTTTTTTACTGATTTGCTGTTCTCTTAGGCACAATGTTTTGTCATAAATTCATGGGCTTTTCTATTTTGCTGTTGCTCAGATTCTCTGTCAGTTTTCCTGTTGTCTTGTTTCCCATTTTTACTTGTTGGTTTGTACTCTTAATATTTTTGCGTATTAAAAGCTGAAGTCTAAAGACAAAAAATTAGAAGCAAAAAGCATATAAAGTGAGATGAGAGAAGCAAAATCAAGCATAGTGTGTGTGAAAGTTGCTCAGTTGTGTTCAACTCTTTGTGACCACATGGCCTATACAGTCCACGGAATTCTCCAGGCCAGAATACTGGAGTGGGTAGCCTTTCCCTCCTTCTCCAGAGGATCTTCCCAACCCAGGGATCAAACCCAGGTCTCCTGCATTGCAAGTGGATTCTTTACCAGCTGAGCCACCAGGGAAGCCCAAGAATACTGGAGTGGGAAGCGTATCCATTCTCCAGTGGATCTTCCCAACCCAGGAATTGAACCGGGGTCTCCTGCATTGCAGGTGGGTTGTTTACCAACTGAGCTATCAGAGAAGCCCTAAAAATATTAAGTCACTCATTTTTTTTCCCTGAAAGTATTATAATTTTTTAAAAAAGCTAAAGTCTTTTAATGAGGGAAAGTGTTTCCCCCTTTTTTACTTGCCAGAATGGCCACATAGTTCTGAGTTTTTACCAAATGGATGTTTTCAGTTTTTATAGAAACAAATTTATCTGTTTTTTCCCTTTACGTCTTTTGTGTTTTATGTCATGCTTGGAAATGCTTTTCTATTCCAAAATGGAGTATTATATACTTTTTCCCTTTATACCTTGAATCTTTAACCCAGAATTCATTTTGGCTTGAGTTTCTATATTAATAGAAATCTAGCTTTGTGTACATTTTTCCAAATTAGTTAGCCCAGTGCATTTATTTAGTGTTACTAGTCTTTTTTCTGAGTTGTCTTATCCTGTCTTATGTTGCTCAGAAGCATACTATAGTTTTCTTTATATAAGTAATACACCTTTTTTTTTTTTTTTTTTTTTACTAAGTTAGTTTCTGGATGTATTCATGGGTTTATCCTTGCTTTTGGACCTGAGTTCTATTTCATTACCTAATTGACTGTTGTTTTAATATAGGAAAGATGTTAACATATATATGTCACTTCAGTAATCTGGCCACTTAATGGAATTCTCTTGTTCCAATACTTTTTCAGGTGGTTCTCTTAGGTTTTTCCTAGTAGACAGTTATCTTTTGCATTATTGGTACTTTTGTCTTCTCCTTGGCAGTATTTCCACCAGTGTTTATGCTCTTGGGCATCCCTGTCTTGTCTCTGATTTAAATAGAGATGTATGTAGTGTTTTATTATTAAGTATAATGTGAACTTTGGTTTTCAGTCTTTTTAAATTGGGTCATAATCTATTCCTCATTTGTTGGATGTTGGATTTTATCAGAGTCCCTTTTGACATCTATAATTACCCTGTGATTTTTTTCTTCTTTGTTTTATTTATGTGGCAAATTATCTCAGATTTCCTACTGTCCAGTTGAACCATCTCTGTAATTGTGAAATTAAGTTAATATTTTGCTGGATTTTATTGACTAGCATTCATTTAGAATTTTTGCTTCTCACTAATAGTGAGATTGATCCCTAATTCTTTTTTGTCTGTTTTGTCAGGTTTTCTGATCAGAGTTGTGTTAAATTGGTCAGAAAGAGTTTGGAAGATGTTCATATCGGTTCTCTGAAACAGTTTGAAATTTAAGTGATCTGTTCCTTGAAGAACTGAGAAGCTTCATCTATACAAAAGCTATATGGGCCTGAAGTTTTTCTCCCTAGAGGGTGACTTAAGATCTTTGACAGTACTCCATTAGACTCTTGGTCTTGAGTCAATATTTTTTTGTTTTAGAAAAATTTAAGTTTGTTTTTATTCTGAGGAAACACTCAAAGCATTTAACTTCTACTCTTCATTAAAAATAAAAAGTGGGTACTACTCCCATTTTACAGATTAGAAATAGAAGCACACAGAATGGAGAGGAGAGATTATTTCATTTAAATATCATTCTTTGTTAACATAATTGGCATGTTGTTGAAATGGCTTGTGTTTTCTATTTTAAATATTTTCTTTAAGAGTTGCACAAAATTAGGATGAGAAAGTGGAAATAATCACAAACATCATAGACGGCTTCCCTTGTGGCTCAGCTGGTGAAGAATCCACCTGCAATGCAGGAGACCTGGGTTCGATCCCTGGGTTGGGCAGATCCCCTGGAGAAGGGAAAGGCTACCCACTCCAGTATTCTGGCCTGGAGAATTCCATGGACTGTATAGTCCATGGGGTCACAGAGAGTTGGACACGACTGAGTGACTTTCACTATTCCTGTCAGCCAGGCTTCGTGGAATCCTCTCCTGGCTGTGCTGGCTGATCATGGGGAGTTGATCAGCACCCCTCCACTCCCTCCATTCTGCGTGCCTCCGTTTCAACCGTAGGAAACCTCGTATGTTACCTTTTTGGTAGCATGCTCTACTTTTCTGTAGAGAATCAAAACTTGTCTTTTAGGAGGAGAGCAAAAAATATATTTAAAGTGGGGATTGGAAGCTGTACGCAAGTTCTCTTGCCTGGAGGTGGTGTTGCCATGCGCAGAGAGGTGGCAGAGGAAGCAGACACTGATAGGAAGAGGAAAGTGTTGTGGAGTATCTGGGCAAGGGATCCAGAGTCTGTCCAGTTCCAAGGCTGGTAAGTGCTTTTGCAGCTTCAGAAATCCCTTCAGTCCTTTCTTATAAGTAATGTATAAGAAATAAGGGACCAAAATAGTTTGTATGGTAAGCCCTCTTCACAAAGGGTTAGATTAGGACTTGTTTTTGATAAGGCTTTTGGAATATTATTCTTTTTTAGAAAGTAGTTAGAAAACAGGGGCCTGGCTTTCCCTGGAGCTGTCCCCCAGGGATGAAGCTTTTGATTTAGATCTAGACCCCCTAGTCAGTCAGCCAGAGTTTTGGTCAGACGGGGTAAAGCAGTGGTTCCCAAACTTGGCGTCCGGCACAGTCACTGCGGGCTTGCTAACCCAGCGTGCTGGGGCTCCCCAGAGTTCCTTCTTCAGTAGGTTTGGGGTATGGCCAGCTCCTAGGTGACCGTAGTTGCTGCTGGGACTGCACTCCCAGAACTGTCGTGCTGAAGGGATGGATTAGCAGCATGTTGTCATGACGGGAGGAGTGGAGCCAAATTCGTTATCGGGATGAGTGACCCGCCTTTTCTATTCTGGAATGATAATTGAACATTTCTAACATTTAGTAGCAAGAGAAATAATCCTGTACATTTGTCTGATGCTTTTCTCTTTTTCATGTAATGTCATCTTATCTAATCCTTGAAGTAGCACCAAAAAAAAAAAAAAAGATATTCTTTATTAAGTAAATCCTAATTTGGCCTTTCTAAAAAAGATCACTGTGGAAGTGGCTGGTGACTTTATAGAACAAAAGAACTGAAAGCTTAGAAGTACTCCAGTGAGCTGTGGTATGATTATAGAGCTATTGTAGACACAGGTTTTGGTAAAAATGTTAAGCAGTCTTCTACTGGTTCAGTCATCTTAGCATGACTTTCACAGAGAATATGTGAGTCAGGATGTGCTGAACTTCCCATGATACTTATGCATGAATTTATTTTTAAAAACTTTTAAATGAGATTGTATATGTGCGGGTCATGGCCTTGCACAGAGAGCCCTGGCCAGCTGCTGCTTCTGTCCCTGCTGTCGTCTCATCATCTTCAGTGGTGGTCCAGGCCGCCTCCCCACACGGAGTGCAGCTGAGTGCTTGAGAGCAGAGGTTGGAATCTGGACTCCCTGCATCACTAATTATTAGCTGCGGGAAAATCATGTAATCACTCTGCGTGTTAATTGTTTGTCTTTTAAATGAGCATAATAGTAATATCTGCCTTTGAGAATTGTGTAGATTGAAAGGAGATAGTAATATCTATCTCATAGAATTGATGTGCTGATTAAATGAGAATGGGGTATGTATAGTTCTTGGTGTCTGGGTTTACTGAAAACTTTCAGAGAAGACTGGGTTAGTTAGCTGGCCAGATGCTTTCTTACCTAAAGGATTTGAGATAATTAACATTTGAAGTGATGAGACTGCTTTTCTGCTGTTTTCAGAGAATTATTTTTTAATTAAAAACATAATTGATTGAACAAAAATTGTAGGTCTAGAGAAGAAACCACTGCCAATAATCCTATCACCCACTTCATAATTGGTATTAACTTTTTGATGTTTTCCCTAGCAGTCTTTTATCCATAATTACTTACCTCTTTTTAAAATCAGAGTTGGAGTTACCTTTCTTTTTTTCAATTGACTTTGTAACTGATTATTTTCTGTAGCATAAACTGAATGTTTTGCAAAATAGCAACATTGAGTTCTTTGATTTGATAAGTCTCTAGGGTGACTACTTTGAAGAGCATACTTGTAAGAAAAACCAGTTAACCCTATTACTTTCTAACTAGAGGTCAACAATTAGGATCGGGGGTTAGAGACCTACATGTATTAATTTTTAAAATACTTATTGTTTTACTTTTATTATTTTTAAAAGTATAATTTACATAGAGTGAAATGCACAGATCTGAAGCGTTACAGTTTGATTTGTCAAGACTCATGCCAATGTTATCCATACCCCTATCAGGATACAGGGCGAATCATTAGCCAAAAAGTCCCTTTGGTATTCCTCCCTTTTCCTCACCACCCATTTCTTCACCATGGATGAGTTTTACCTGTTCTCAAACATCATATAAATGGAATTTGGTAGCGTGAGGCTTGTTTTTGGTGGGGCTTCTTTTTTGCTCAAGAGTGTTTTTGAGATTCATGCATGTTGTTGCCTGAATTCAATAGTTCTTTTTACTGTTGGTGTTCCATTGTGTGAATATACCATGATTGCTTATTTAGTTTCCTATTCATGGACATTGTGGTGGTTTCTAGTCTAGAGCTGTTAAGAATAAAGCTTCTATGAACACTTTTGTATAAGTCTTTGTGTGGACATATAAGTTTTCATTTCTTTTGGATAAATAACTAGGAATGGAATTGACTGGATAAGGAGGGGTCTGTTTCTGGATTATAGTCCAGGAGTCAGCAAATTTGTAGCCCATGGGCCAAATGTGGCCCATAACCTAAAAATGGTTTTTATGTTTCTAAAGGATTGGTTAAAAAACAAACAACTAAAGAAAAGAATGAGGGATGGAAACCACAGGTTACCTGCTAAGACTAAACTATTTACTAATGACTTTTACAGAAAGTCTGACACCCCTCTTCGAGTCTGTTCCATTGATCTGTTTATTTTATATGTGTGTGTTTATATATATAGCTTATTTATTTATTTATGACTGCGCTGGGTCTTTGTTGCTACATGCTTTCTCTAGTTGCGACAGAGGGGCTACTCTCCAGGTGCAGTACAGGGGCTTCTCACTGCAGTCGCTTCTGCTGTCGTGGAGCACGGCTCTCGGACTTGTGGGCTCAGTAGTTGGGGCACGTGGGCTGAGTTGCTCCATAGCATGTGGGATCTTCCTGGATCAGGGATCAAATTCTCATTTCCTGCCTTGGCAGGTGGATTCTTTACCACTGAGCCACCAAGGGAGCCCTGGTCTGTTTATTTCTCTAGCTTTTTAGTAAGTATTAAAATCAAATTGTTTAATTTCTCATTTTCATTTGTTTGCTGTCTAGATTTTGTCTAGATTGTTTCACTTGTTTGTTGCTAATATAAAGAAATAGAATTGATTTTTCTTTATTAACATTATATCCTGTAACTTTTCTTAAGTCACTCGTTAGCTCTACTTATGTGATAGATGCCTTAGAATTTTCTAGGTCATGTTGTCTTTGTAAAATAGAGGCAGTTTTACTTCTTCTTTTCTAATTGGTGTGCTTTTTATCTTTTTGGCTTCACTGCTCTGCCTGAGACCTTCAGTACAGTGTTTAATCAAAGTGTTGAGAGCTTGCACCCCCTGTCTTATCCTTGATCTGTGGAGGAAAACAGTTTTCCATTAAGTATGGTGTTAGTTGTAGGCTTTTAAAGATCCCCTTCGTCAGGATGTTGCTGAGCCTTTTTGTCATAGATGATTGTTGAATTTCATCAAGTATTTTCCTGCATCTGTTGAGAGGATTCGGGGGGGTTTCTTTATTCTATTAATGTGGTAAAATGCATCTTTCTGAATTTTGAACCAACCTTCCATTCCTGGGATAACCTCCCTCAATTGTGATGTGTTATCCATTTTATGTACTGCTGGATCTTATTTATTAAAATATTGTCTTGGGATTTATGCTTCTATATTCATGAGGGATATGGGTCTGTAATTTTCTTGGCAGTATCTCCTGATTTGCTTTAGTATCAAGGCTATGCTCTTTTGTTATCTTCTTCCTTACTTTCTATGAGAGGTTAGTATTGTTTCTTTAAATATTTAATACAATTCACCAGTGAGACCACCTGGGTCTGGAGTTTTCCTTGTGAGAAAATTTCAAATTATGATTCGATTAATAGGTACAGATTATCCCGATTTTTCATTTCCTCTTGTGTTAATTTTGGTAATTTTTTTTTCCAAGGAATTTATCCATTTCATCTCAGGTCTTTAACTTACTTAACAGTGAAGTATTCATAATATTCCCCTAATTTCCTTTTAATGGCTATAGAATCTGTAATAATGTCCAGTGTCCCCTCTTTCAATCTGATATTTGTAATTTATAGTTTTGTGTTTCTCTCATTTTCCTCTGATGAGTCTGGAGAGGAATTTGTCAACTGGGTTGATATTCTCAGACAGCCAACTTTTGACTTGTCAACCTTCTCATTTTCTATATCATTGATTCTCTTTATTTTCTTTCTTCTGCTTTGGATTTTTTTTTTTTTTTTTTCTCTTTCTAACTTCTTGGGGTAGGTGCTTAGATCCTTGATTTTAGATCTTTCAATATTAACATTTGAGCAATAAATTTCATCTTAAATTTGTTCTACACTGCATTTGATAAATTTTGATAGTTTTATCATTTAGTTCAAATATGTTAATATTTGACTCATATTTTTTATGTAGAAGTGTGTTGCTTAATTTTCAAATATTTGAGATTTTTGCAGATACTATTTTGTTACTGATTTCTAATTCCACTGTGGTCAGAGAATGTGCTGTATATAATTTTTGCCGTTTGAAATCTCCTGAGATGGCTGGATGGCATCACCGACTCGATGGACATGAGTTTGAGTAATCTCCGGAAGTTGGTGATGGACAGGGAGGCCTGGCGTGCTGTGATTCTTGGGGTCGCAAAGAGTTGGACACGACTGAGCGACTGAACTGAACTGAAGTGAACTGAGGGAGGCTTGTTCTGTGACCCAGCATATGGTCTGTCTGTCTTGAATATTCTGCATATGCTTGTAAAGAATATGCAGTTGTAGGGTGTAGCTTGTAAATGTCAATTAGAGTAAGTTGATTATGTTCAAATCAGCTACATCTTTACTGATTTAAGTTAATATACACTTTGGGTTATTATGTCCTCCTGATGAGTTTTGTATCATTCTCAATGTTTCTCTTTATTTCTATCTTTGTCTCATTAACACAGCTACTCTCATTCTTACTAATATCTGCAAAGGATGTCTTTACCCTTTTGTCCATGTCTTTGAAGTGTGTCTTGTATAAAGAACATGTAGTCAGAACTTGTTTTTAATGTATTCTGACAGTCTTTGTCTTTGAGTGGAGGGTTTAGTTTATTTACATGAAATGTTGATGCAGTTAGACAGTTAGACTTAGGTCAGTATCTTGCCATTTGTTTTCTGTTTGTCCCTTCTGCATTTAGTTCTTTTTTTTTTTTCCCCTCTGTTCCTTTCCTGCTCTCCTTTTGAAGGCTAATTCCAACATCTTTGTCATCTCTGTGTTTGCAATCTTTCGTTCATTTTTAAAATATATATTCCCAGTGATGGGTCATATTTTCCTGCCTCTTGGAATGTTTAGTGACTTTTGATTATGTAGTAGACATGGTGGATATGTTGTTGAATAAGAGTTTTGTTGTCTTTCTTTAGAGTGTGTTGGGTTTGTTCTGGGAGACATTTGACTCTGCCCTTCATATTCCTCTTGGGTACTTTTCCTTCAGTGCAGATATTTTAGGAACAATTTGATTCTAAAGCCCAGCCGTTAACGTATCTCAGACTTGAACATACCTTTGGGCAGGGCTTCCTAAACTTTATGATTTGCAGATCACCTGGGGGTCTTGTTAAGGTGCACATTCTGCTTTGGGAGGTCTTGGGAGTGGGGTGCTGTGAGTCTGCTTTTCTCACCAGCTCTGGGAGGGGCAGGTGGTGTGGCTGTGCCATCTAGGCACTGGGAGGTCTCTCCATCTTGATGGTGTAGCGTAATTAGGGTGTGTAATGAGTGCCTGTTGATGACCGAATACATCACATTTCAGAAATTATCTTTCATTTCTTTCCTTGTTTAGTGCGTAAAGTTAGGAAGTACTAAACTTAACATGTAAATGGGTCCAAAGCATGACTTCTAGGATCGACTTCTCCAAAATGTTTCTGCAATATTTTGGAAAGAGTTGCATTTACTGTAGACAGTAATTTGCTGTCCATCTGTCACAAAGTTAAAACATTTAGGGTTTTTATGTTGATTACTGTGTAATACTTCTGGCATTTTCAGAAGTATATAATGACTATAACATAAAATTGCAGTTTGATCCTTTCATGAACAAGGATAACAGTTACTATGTTTTCTCTTTTTGAACTATAGTCAGAAAAGAGCAGGCAAAGAGTGACATTTCTGGGGCACTGGTTATACTGGACTCTGTTCTAGGTGTCTTTGCAGCGTATCTTGATTCTTCTCATGTTTAGTAATCCTGTGAGGTACATGCCATATCCGTTTTGCACATGGAATAAAATCTTCTGAGCCACTTTTCTGTCTCCCAGGAAATTATTCAAGATGACACATGTTAGTGGCAGACTTTGACTTAAAACCCATCCATGTCTGACTCCAAGGTCTGTATTTTTTCTTCACCATTTTGTCTGTGATATACCAGGATTCAAAATAAGGTGAGAAAGTGCATAATACCCAATTTTCTGTATATGAGTCAGATTTGACCCCCATCTACAAGATTTATAGAATAGATAACTTGGAGAGTGAATCTGATTTCCCAGGAGTACTTTTTGTTGTACAGAAGGATTTGCTGTTTACATCCTTTTAGAAACACACTCATGTATACTGTACTGTGAGCCTTGCCTGTGGTCTGATTGGGCTGTAGCTCTCCATCTGAAACAGTAATTCAGCCAAGCAAGATTTGCAAGACCCATAACAAAGTTGATTTTTCTAGCTAGTGAAAATGTTTTTACGTCCCATGTAGGAGGCCAGCATGGTTATAATTACTTTTAATGTGATGTTTTGAAGTGATCTTGCCTCTTAAAATTTTTTTAAAATAATACTGCTACTATAGCAAAGAAAGTTTTCATTTGTGTTTTTCTGGGTTTTTAAATTTTCAAAACACCAAAGAATGATAGAATCAATATGTTTCTGTTAAATTAACACATTTATATTTATCAGATTTTTTCTTCACAGTCGTTTTTTTTTTTTTTTTTATTTTAAAAAAAATTTATTTTTTGTTGGCTATACCACGAGACTTGTAGGATCTTAGTTCCCCAACCAGGGACCAAACCTAGGCCCATGGCAGTGAAAGTACTAAGTCCTAACCACCAGAGAATTCCCTTTTCATTTTTAAAGTAGACATTTTTTAAGAACAGTTTTAGATTTGTAGAAGAACTGGAAGACAGTTTTAAGGATTCCTATACCTCTTCCTCCCCCCATTTCATTTTCTCCTGTTATTATATATGTATGTAACATTTGTGTATTTGTCACAACTATTGAGCCAATATTGATACGAAATCCATAAAGATTTCCTTAATTTTCCCCTAATGTCCTTCTTTCTTAAGAGTCCGATACCATGTTAATTATGTCTCCTTAGGCTCCTCTTGGCTAGGACATTTTCTCTGCCCTTCCTTGTTTATTATTTTGACAGTTTTGAAGAGGACTGGTCAGGTGTATTTAGAATTTCCCATTGTGATATCATTCTGAGATGACTGGGGTTTTAGACTTACGGTGTTGGGGAAGGAAGATCATAGAGATAAAGTGCCATTCTTACCACATCATGGCAAAGGTACATATTGTCATCGTGGCTGATCACATGGTCGTGTGGCTCACCTGGGCTGGGTCGTGTCTCCACTGTGCCGGGCCATCCCTGCTCCCTTGTGGTGTGTCCTCTTGGAAAGAAATCACCATGCGCAGCCCCCACTTAAGGAGTAGGGGTGGACTCCGCCTCCCTTATGGGGGCGGGGCGCGTCTGTCTGTGTAACTCATCTGGAATGCTCCTGCACAGATTTGTCTCTTCATAGTTTTTTTTTTTTAATAAATAAAATCAAATCTAACAGATTAAAAATCTACATGTCTTATGTATGTTATACATGGCACACTATACATATTCGTCTCATTTTTCAAAAACTTGGTATTATTAAAATTGATAATACAGATTTGATTGATTTATTTTAAACGTCTGTCTGTGCAACTTTTACAATTCTTCCTTAATTTTTTTGTATTACAGTTTTTCTGTATTGTTTGCGCAGGGTTTTGTATATATATGTAACACGCTGAAAACTTTGCCTTTTACAAGAACTTGAAGCAGTGGGTATAGTTGAATCTGAGATACAAGAGATTTTTGTTTTAGTAATTTTTAAAATGAAGATTACTCACAAATGGAGTTTTTCCCCTAGCATTTTTTATTTTTCTTTGCTCATGTTTGTGACACTTGGTAAAATGAAGTCTGTGTGTGCAAACGTTCTTTCTCCTCCCTTTGGTTTTGTGCTGAGGAATGAGCACCCTTCCTGAATGTTCTAAAGAACGAGTGTCCAGAGTGCTCCGAACACACCAGGTCAGAGCTGTCAGTTGGTTGTTGATGACATTTCTGTTCAGGAGGTACAGGTCATTATCAGTGGATTATAATTCCAAAGTCATAGTTCTGTGTTAGTACACCTGTGCCCAGTATTATATATTTTAGGGGCGGAATGTGGCCCTTGGGTTTATAGTTTTTGATGAATGGCATACTGCGGGGGTTGCTTTGTTATTTACTTGGTGGAAACTTCATATCCTTAGTAACAAGCCATTTCATTTATGTTTTTCTGCCAAGTTTTTGAAGAATGAACTGGGAGGCAAGCCATCTAAAGTCCTAGAGTAAGATAAGAGAGATGATACTGAGAAATGCCAACCTCAGACATGATATTGGAATCACTGACTTGAAATCGTTAACAGTTACGATGCAAGCCTGCCTGTTTTCAGTTTTGTAGAAAATCTATTCACTTTAGAGAATCCTCTCTGAGGTTAGAGATTTTCTGTGCTCTGTTTTTGGAAAGAGATAGTAAAGTCACCTCAAGATTGCACAGTGCTTTGTGGTTTTCAGCGCATTTTCCTCTGCACTCTCCCATTTGAGTCGGAAACAGGAAGTCTAGGCAGCCCTGCGTGCCTGGTGTACAGGGGCGCTGGTCTCGGTAGGCCGCGGGGAAGCACTGGGTGTGGCGATAAGGGGCAGGCCAGGGGGATGCTGGCCAGCTTGGCAGTTGTCAGGGTTTGGCTGTGCCTCAGTGCTGCTGCCACACGTGGGTTCATTGAAGGAAAGGTGTGGGGGTGGGAGTGGCTGGAAGTGCGTGGCTGTGATCTCAGGTCAGTCTGTCTGGATCTGACTGGAGACGTCACAGCAGTTTCCATTCCAGTCTGTCATGTTTCAGGGCTGCTCTTGAGAGACAGAGCTTACCTCTTATAAGTAATTATCAGCATTAATAGCCAGCTTACTTCTGTTCTTCCCAGTCTTGATGTTCCTTTTAATTAATACCTTAGATTTGTCAGTCAGCTCCCAGCCAGATGGCTGGTCATCTAGTCCAATTGTTGTGGGTATTTGAGTGGAGAGACTTTGAAACTGTGAGAGTAACTCCTCTGTGGTGGATACCCAGGGATGTCCTACCGTGTTCTCATTCATGGTGCTGACCCTGAACCGCAGCCACCACTGATGAACATTAGTGGTTACTGCTCAGACCGCTTCTCGGGGCCCACCTCAGGTTGGCCCACCTGAGCTGTTTGTCTGCCTGCCCCTCCCTCCCCAGACTCCATTTAGCAGTCGGGGTTGGTGCCACCTGCCAACAGCACACACGTGTTTCCTTGTAGCTCGTGTCTCTTGCCTTGGGCTCGAGAGGACATGGCCCCGCACGCTCTGCACCGCCACCAGCCCGCAGTGTCCCCTTGTAGAAGGTGTTGATAGATGTCATTCTCATAAGTGATAAGCATGTGCATCACCACCACCTTTTCACTTCCACTGTGCCAAAGGTCAGAGCATCATTCTAGGAGCTTTGAGCTCAGAGGCAGGTAGGCATCAGTGAGTGGGCAGGTGCGATAGATGCTGGACCCGCTCCTTGCTCGGAAGGTCTGCTCCCTAAACAGGTACTCTCCACTGTCAGTGCATCTCACTGTCGAAACCTGGGAGCCAGACACGTTCTGCTGAGTCCCTTGTGACCCATTCCCTTGCCTGCTGCTCTCCAGAGCTCAGGTGCCAGGTGGAGTCAGAGGAAATGGTGTTCCTTGCTGCCTGGACCAGAGTACAGAAAACAGGAGTTCTTTGTGCCTTTGTTGAATCAAGAGTCACTCACGCAGTTTCCGAGTTGATAAACATTAGCAACTAGAGCAGCACACAGTGTGTTACATCCCGATTGGCTGTTAACTGCATTTGCTTCTCTTTTCCCTCCTTCCAGCCTTTCTTGCCGATGGGAGTGTAGATGTCTGAGTGGCTAAGCCTCATTCAGGCTTTTTTATGGTCACATGTATAATACATTAGAGCAAAGTGTGACAACCTACAGCCATGTTATAACTGTGGTGAGTTTAATTTAAATTCCCACCCAGGAGTAATCTCTGGCAGTCATAATCAGTTTGATCTACCTAGTTTTATTCAGTGTCTGATGATGGGTTAAAATTAATATTTTAAATACAGCTGTGCAGCCCATCAGTGGGTCATATTATTGTGAGCAGTCAGAATGTTTGAGTAGAGAATGACTTAAAAACAACTTTTCCTCCTTAGATAAAATAATGCTTTGTAGAGAGAATTGGACAATATAGAAAATGTTTAAAAAATAAAAACCACCTCTCAACCCTTTATTACTTTGGTGTTCTCTTCCATGCTCTGCGTGTATCTGTGTACACACATGTGCATGTATTATGGGGATTATATGTTTTTATCCTTTTTTTTTTTTTTTAACTTAATGTACAAGGGCCATTTTCCCCTTGTCAGTAATGGGTGAGTTTTTATAGTAAAAGAACTATTTTACCTTAAATGCCACTGCCACTGCTTTACATTGATTTTGCATTTTGCCTTTGCGAGAGCTTTCACGTAAGTTATCTCTAGGAATGAGGCGCCGAGTGTGTGAAGTGTTACGGTACCTCTGTGTGTCCTCAGAGCTGTGTCTGCCCCCGTGGACATGACCAGGAGCACTTCACTGTACTGAGTGTGTTTTTATTAGGACCTGACACAGCTTGGATTTTGGTTAGAAGTAGAGCCACATGTGTTTGAAACGACGACATGTCTTTGTGTTTTATGGCTTGAGATTTATGGTGTTTAATAAGCTGGGCGGGACTTGACTTCATCCCCTTCGTTCCTCCTCTTGCAGCCGAGGAGGCCCCAGAGAACACTGGGCCCGTGGCCTCCCCTGCCTCCTGGGACTCTCCTCCTGCCCCGCCAGGAAGCTCAGAGCCTGCCTGTTTCCAGAGCTGGTTCAGTTTTCCTGCCTCAGTGCAGGGGAAGAACAGAATTCTGTGAAATGTCAGCCTTCTTTCTCTTTCAGATTCTACTGGAAATAATCATGGGGTCTGGTCCCCCACAGCCTGCTTTGCATATTCAATTCCATCTTTAGTTACCTCTCCTTCCCCTGAATTCCCTTGTTACCTGTGTGAGCATCTCCTTGTTCCTCTGTTGTCTCTCCTGTCTGCTGTGTTTCATCATTCTTCAGGTAGTTTGTAAATCCACAGAGGAGGGTTCTTCTTGGCCTAATAGAGTTCTCCCCATAGAGGGTTGGGGTAAGGTTTATTGAAAGCTTGGCATTCTCTTCTTTTGTGCTGTAGCTGAGCTGCAGTGTAAATTAAAATTTATCCTTCTACACATTCATTCTTTACAAAATAGAATGCTTTGTTCTCATGTTTTTCCCTTTTCTCTCCTACTCTTTTATCATCTTTTCCTCTTTCCTCCTCTTTCTCCATAACCACTGTGGGCAGGGCTTGATTTTGACTCAGAAAGAGGCTGCTTTCCTACCTTAAGAAAATATTAGGACTTGAAGAATTAAGAGAAGTGACCAATTTTGAGTTTCTTTGCCCTCACCTTGGCTTGGTGGTACTTCCTGCGACACAGTCTGGGAGGTGGCGTGGAGGATGTGAAGCTGTGGAAAGCCTGGGGTCTGTGACAGGAGTGCCCTGCAGAATCCGGTCTCCTGGACGGGCCATTGGCCACCCCACAGGGACCACGGCCTCAGTGAGAGCCTCCCAGGCCAGGGGCCGCACTTGGCCACGCAGACTCCGAATCTCCAGCTTCCTGTCCCCGTTGATAGCTGGGCCTTCCAGGATATGGATTATCAGACGATCAGCATTGATATTGTTTGTTTGTTATGGCTGCACCGGGTCTCTGTGGCTGCCTGTGGGCTCTCTCTTGTCACGCGGGCTTCTCACTGTGGTGGCTGGGCTTGTTGCGGAGCACTAGAGTGGCTTCAGTAGTTGGGGCTCACGGACTTGGTCGCTCTGTGACGTGTGGAATCTTTCTGGGTCAGGGATCAAACCCGTGTCCCCTTCGTTGACAGGCGAATTTTTAACCACTGGACCACCACGGGAGTCCCGCACTGATTTTTTAAAACCAGAGAAGTCACTGGTTTTAGGATCCCAGGGAACTTGAAAGATCACCAAGTGGCCATCTAAATGCTTCATGTCTTGTGGCTGAGGAGAACTGAAACTTGGAGGGAACAAGAGGTTTGTCTCAGTCACACAGCTGATTAGAGGCAGATTCAGGATTAGTTCTCCCTGACCTTGGCCTGCTGCTCTGCTTGTGAGTTAGTGCAGACTGTACCCTGGAGAGCTGGTGTCTACCTGTAGTGACCTATGAGGGATACCAACATTGTTAGGGCATTTTTATTGCTAGAAGTTTCTGGAACAGAGGCCAGCTGAGGCCTTGGCAGTGATCTGCTGTCCTGTCATCTTCCCTTTAGGAGCTTCCATGTCTTTCTAAGTCACACTCTGCTCACACACCACCCAAGGGCAGTACCATGAAAGTCAGTGCAAACTTCTTTCCACCTGTTTTCCAGTTGCAGTTTATTAGTCTAAGGGGAGTCTTCAGCCTTGGGGAGCTGTGTTTCCCTGAATACTTTCAAAGCTGGAGGCGTCGTGAGAGTTGAGTTCAGCGAGGTGGTTTGTCCCGTGCTCAGGGTCTCCCACCCAGTTTTCTCACTCTGGGTGACCCTGCACAGCCAGGTGATGGCTTTGGCATTGTGATCCTGTGTGTGTTACTCTTACTCTTTACTTGCCAGGCTGAGGTACTGGAAGGATTCCAAGAGCAAGCGGGTGATAGCAGACAACTGAATACAGCCATGTCTTTCCATGAAAACTGCTTTTCTTGGCTTTCTCCCAATAGTGTTAGGTTGCCAAGAGAAAATGCTTTTGGCTTTACAAATGATATGGCCAAACTCTGGGTTAGTCCTGGGGTTGTTTTGGTTTGTTTTTTGTTGTTTTGTTTCTTTGGTCATGGAAAAGAATGAATACTTCCGGCTCTTAAATTATTTGTCATATTTTTGCTCATGGCATACCAAATTGTGTTTTTACACACTTTATATGAATTTGTGGCTTTATGTGTATAGCAACGTGTGAAGAAAGATGCGAAAAGCTTCAGGTTAATAAACCTGTTAGGTTAGGTCGAAGCCACATCAAATGGAACATTCGTTGCTTTGTCGTGGCCAGCTTGTGAGTGGGCGTCACTTCAGTCTCTTTTTTGTGGGAATGTTCTTTCTTACTCAGTTCTATGTTTTGATTTAAACTTCAACCCAGGAACCTTAGTGTAGGGTATTTTGACCATAATATTGTTTCTGCTTAAAATATATTTTAAGTTCAAAGTGAACATTCTGACTTATTTTTTGCTGGCAAACAATCTAGAATGAAAACTGAAAATTTTGTGATTTGCTAGGACAGTTAGAACACAATTGTCTGTTAAAAGTATATCTAAAACTAATAAATGCACAAGATTGTTTTTGTCACAAGTTTATTTCATGTTTCTCTGAAAATGTCTCATCATCAAATGCCAGTAATCCCAGCTGGCTTCTCCCTCTGATCCTGCGTGTTTGAACCACTCCTCACTATCATGCATTCTCTGAAAAATGTTCATTTGTTTTATTATTATTACCCTAAGTGTACTTATGAAAGAAACTGCATCTGGTGTAAAATAAGTCCCCCCAAAGACAAGTTGTAACACACCAGCCGACACCTGCAGCACCTGCTGTACATGTCAGTCACTCTTGTGCTTCATGTATGTGAACCCACTTAATTCTAACATGACCCTAAGTGGAGGCAGCACCTCCTCTTATCTCCATTTTACAGATGATAAAACTTGGGCACAGAGATGCTTAAGTAAATTATCCAAGGTCACATGCCAGCAAGTGGCAGAGCCCCCCTTAGACCAGGTAAATATCCCCGGCGTCTGTAGACTTAACCAGTGTCTTACTGCCTCTCAGAGTGAAGTCTTGTTTGTGGCTGTGTTTCAGTAAAACGTTTGTTTGTTTTGTGTTTTCAGAAATAGGCGCTGGGCTGCTTTGACCCTGGGGACATGGTTGCTGACACTTGGTCTTCGTGGACTGAGCCTGTCTCTGTCCAGCGGTGCCCAGTGCTCGAGGCTGGCGGTGGGAGTCCGGGTGGCTCTGCCCGAGCAGGGGGCGGGGCCTTGGGGCGGGGTGGATGAGCCTCCGGTGAGTTCGCCAGTGACTTGCTGTGTTCCTGAGCTTTCTGGGCCACCCTTTCCTCATCCACGAAGTGTTAAGTTTTAACTAGATTCTCTCTGAGGCCTTCCAGCTGACAGTTCTGACCTGTCCTTTTGTCCCTACTAAACTTATCGCAGAAGGCTGTATTTTCTTTTCTTTTTCCTGACCAGCGTCAGTTACACACACACACACACACACACACACACACACACACACACACACACACACACACACACACACACACACACACACACACACACACACACACACACACACACACACACACACACCTGCACGCATGGTGCTTCCTCTGATCCTTCTGCTGTGTGGTGTGGTTTTAAGTGTGTATCAAGGTGTGAGGAAGAATGCAGCTTTTGAAAAAACAACATGTTTAGTGGGCTCCTCAAAACCACATCAGACTCAGCATTGGCTGCCAGCTGACATGCTGGTGGGGCCATGAAGAGAAGCCTGTCCCTGGCTGTCCTGCCCCTCTCCTGGGCATCCTCCCTGTTACTGTTGTTCCTGATGCTCTCAGCTGGTCACCCAGTGTGTCCCCATCAAGCTGTTAGCTCCTAAATGGTTGTGATCTGATCCTTCCTGTGCGTGTGTGTTGCAGGAGGCCGTTTGGAGATGGAGACTGGGGAGAGTTGATTTGTGAGGGTGGTGGTTCTGTGGATGGTTGGTGTCTCTGGGCGGGAGTCTGCTCCTGGGAAGGGCCGTGTGTGGCAGTGGTGTGTGAAGTTGGGGGGAGGGGAGCTTGTCCTCCCGCAAGACTCGGGAAGCTGCCTTCCCCAGGGCAGGTGTCTTTATACTTTAGGGGATCTTAGGACCCCTTTTGAGAACCTAATAGTGGACCTTTTCTTTCAGAAACACACATCACACAATGTGACAAGCGCGGCCGCCCAAGCACCCCTCCCCGTGTCGACTGCCTGCGGGCCCCGGCCTGCTCTCTCGTCCCCGAGGGGGAGTTCGGGTGGCCAGTGGGAGGGGAGGCTGCACCGTGAGGTGGCCCTGCCTGCAGGGAAAGAGTTTCTCCGTTCCCGTTCCCTCCAAAGGAGCAGGAACACTGGCTTGCTGCTGTAGACTCTGCTAGGGAGGAACTTGCGTGACCACGGTTCCTCCCCTCTCATGCCCCAGTGAGTTCTCTGGTGTTCAGTTACTACCTTACTTGATTCCCGGAGTGCGGGCGGCAGCAGAGATCGTCTCTGGGTTAGTGTAGTGTGTGGAGAGCATCTCCCTGCACTCTGGGGGCTCACAGCTTGTGTTCTTATCAATAATGTTGGTAGTTGTCATATTCTGACACAAATAGAGGATGAAAATATTTGTTCCCACACTGAGGTCAGCAGAGGAGGCTGTTGGCAGCCAGAGGTGACTGTGGGCGCTGATAGACCAGGGTTGCAGAGCGCCCGTGGGAGGTTCTGGGGTGGAGCCTGGCTCAGGCCTTGCACCAAAGCCAGGGGTTTGCTGGCCTAGAGCGTGCAAGCGCAGAGTCCTGTTACATAGCCAGGCTGGGCTACCGTCTGTGCTCTCGTGGGGCACAAAACTGTGTTCATTCTGTAAGAACAGCTTCAAGTGCATACTCTCTTTGTGCTCAACTTTTCAGCACAGGGCAGTGGACTGGCAGCCTGTCTGTTGCAGCTGGTAGCTGAGATCCTCGTGGTGACTGTTTGAAAGACTTCAGAAAAGAGCCTGTTCTGCCTCCTTGAGTGCCCCCTGTGCCCAGGGGTGACTCTCATCTGTGCCTGGCTGCGGTGGCTGGGTCACAGGGCTTTGACCAAACCCCCCACTGCCACCATGCCCCCCCCCTCAATGCTGATGTTGGGGGTTCTGTTATTCCAGGGTGGCCTGCAGGATGCAGTGGTCTCTTGGTGGTTATTTATTCGGTTCTCTCCCCAAATACTAATCAAGTACCCACTATGTACTGGGGCCCATGGACACAGAGGAGACATAGATTCCAGGAAGGCAATAAGTTTCATCCTGGTTTTGTGCCAAAGACAGATTTAGTCTGGATTGTCATAAATATTATAATGACAAGTAATTGCACAGAGCTGTGTTCTATTGTAAATCTTCACAGTGTGTCTGCACCCTGTGTCTGTCAGAGTGGAGAGAGCACGTTGTCTGCTCTGTCCTGCTTCTGGAGTGGCGGTCACTCACCTGTTGGCCCAGCAACTCAGAACTTGAGCTGTTTTTGATTGATGGACCAGACCCCATTACCAGAATTGGGTGCAGACACTGTCTCTGTTTCACATGATGCGTGTGTAGGCCGGCTTCCTCATCTGGTCTCATGCTTTAGAGCCCTGCCATCTGGGGCGGGTGCAGGCTCCAGTTCTGACACTACTTTTGGGGGGCAGGTTTAGGGGGTTGTCTTCCCTGATACACATGGCTGTAGTTTATGTCTTTATTCTCTCAGTGAAGTGATAAACAGCTAGGAAGTAGGTTCTCAAGTGATTGATAGATAAACTTGATCATAGGAATGCTTTTCATGGGAAAACTTGGTAGACTTATAAAGCAGTATTTAATTTAGATTTCATTCTGGGAGAAATTGTCTTTTTCCAGTACTTACTATAGTTAACTTTTCCTATTTTCTAAGATTCAGCTTGAATTAAATGTTTAAAAGGACTCTGGAAGAATAGAGTGAAAGGATATTTTAACATGTATGGACTGTTGCTGAATGAGGCAGAATATAAATACTGTATAGGCTTTAATTTGTTCATATATAAATTGCACCATTAACTGAACTGTTGGCTATTTCTGCTGTTCTACTTTTTGAATTTTATTGAGAAGACTATGTGCTGGTTTTGGAGCAGCCTTAACCTAAAATCTGATAAACTTCAGTTGAAAATAAAGCAAAGTTTACAAAGTTTACTAAGTTGCTACCAAGTAACTGTTCGGAAATTAAAAGAAATATGTAGATTTTATTAATTGGAGTTAGACAAACATCTTGATTTATACAGTTTCATCATGAGCATTGGTGCTAAAAAACCTGTGGTAACTAGACTGGGGAATGTTCAGTCTGATCAAAGGAGAGCAGATACAGACAGGAAATCAGAAATCTAGAAACCTCAGGACGTGACGTGGGCTACTCAGAACTGCAAGCTAGGACTGGAGAGCGGCTTCCAGTTCTCCAAGGCTCTGCCAGGAGACAGCTGGGGCCAGGGGGCCTACTTGGCCGAAGGCTGGGGGAACTGTTCTCGCCTGGCCTCTGTTAGCTCTGATGTTGAAGAGGGTCTGGCCTGGACCAGGGAGCTGAGGTTGACCTTGGAGCCTGATCCCGTGGGTAGACAGGACTCACTTTGGCTCGTCTTTGGAGTGTGGTGTCATGGGCTGAGGGTGGGATTTTCCCCTATTTTTAAAGTGCATCATCTCTGTGAGCTGGCCATTCCTTACCTGAAATCTCTGATTGTTGACTTTACCTTGGTTCTTGCCCCATGAGGGTGGAACCCACATTGAGAGGTTTCCTTCGCTATGGGATGGCCAAGAAGAAAAAGTGAGAACAAATTTCCTGATGAAATCTGTCTAAGTTCACAGCACTTTGGTGCTTTGCCCCAGCGACTCACCGGGCAAGTAGTAGCCGACCGAGCAGACCACATACCACCAGGTGTTCACCCTGGCAGGGTGCGCGTGTGAGCACCGTCCAGATGTTTGCAGAGCCTTAAATGTTT
Organism: Muntiacus reevesi; assembly: GCF_963930625.1. Taxonomy (NCBI): domain Eukaryota; kingdom Metazoa; phylum Chordata; class Mammalia; order Artiodactyla; family Cervidae; genus Muntiacus; species Muntiacus reevesi. The sequence continues at coordinate 182,452,079 of NC_089250.1, read as the reverse complement.
TTAACAGGCCTGATGACCTTTGCACCGCACGGGTCCTTGGAAGCTCGTGGGCCTCCTGGTATTTACTTCTCACTCTGCACTGAAGGACCACCTGTCTTGGACAGTTGGCATCCGTGCAGGGACAGTTGCCTTTCTTTTCCCACTCCAGCTCCGTCTATTTTGGCTCATCAGTACTAGAAACTTCGAAAAGACATTGATTTTTCTTGTTTATCAGATTGATGGTTACGAGACTCGAACTCCATGACAGGCAGGAAAACTGCACTCAGTGTGGCCTGAACCAGGCTTGACTCATCGCAGGCGCTCAGAAAACGCTGGCTGGCTGTGAGCAGAGATTCATGGAGGGTGAATCGATACATGTCTCCGGACATATTTGGTCCTAAATAGAGAAATTTTAAATGGAATTTAGGAAATGGGAATTACAGCTATTTTTTCCACAAATTCTTGGGGTTCTGAGAACAGTGCAATAAAACAGCAATTCAGACCTTCTGGTGGTCTAGTGGTTAAGAATCCACCTGCCAATGCCGGGGACGTGGATTCAATCCCTGGTCCGGGAAGATCCCACATGCCTCAGAGCAGCTTAGCCTGTGGGCCACAACTGCTGAGCCTGTGCTCCACAGCAAGAGAAGCCGCTGCAATGAGAAGTCCCTCCCTGCAGCTCGAGAGTAGCCCCACTCACTGCAACTGGAGGAGCCCCGTGAGCAGGGACAGACCTAAGTGCAGCCCAAGTAAATGTTTTTTTAAAGCAGAAATTCTACAAGAAATAATCATTATGTAGAGTTTGTTTAGTGTAACACGTCCTGAAAATACAGGTTTTTGGCTCAGTTCTTCTTAGTTTCAGATAACAACTGAAGGAACCTAGCTGAAAATCAGAAATGTCCTTTATGTTAAAAAAAAGTTTGTCTGTTAAATCTTTCCTTGATTAAGTCATGTGAATTTAAAGTGGAATCTCCTTGTGGGCTTTGTAGAGAATTTGTTTTTATTTCAGTTTACTCAAAGCAAATAGGACAAAAATGGTAGCTAGGATGTGTTTAAATGGAAGTATCAGCTGCGAGGGTGGAAACCACTAGTACTATGAAAATGCCAGACAAAATCTTTTTGGTTACAGTTGTTTGGTTTTGTGTTTTTATGTGGATATTTCAGCAGAAAAGCCTCAATTGTGTTGAGCATCTATTTGTTTGCAACCTAGAATTTTAGAGCCGAAAGAAATAATGCAATTGTCTTGTGCGAGACGCTCATCTTTCAGATGAGGGAAAGGAAGGAACCTAAGTTAGCCTGTGTGAATGGGCTGGTGCTATAGTCACCACGTGAGGCTGGTGGAGAGAACTGAGCTGTGATTTCTTGAATGGGAACTTTCCCCTAGGGAAGGGGGGGTGGTCTTCTCTTCAGGGGACTCCTTCCTCCCCGTTGCTAAACCTCAGATGCACCAGGATCCCAGAAACATAGAACAGGCAGTAGGCAGCAGGTAGGTTGTTGCAGCTTCGTTAGAGAGCAGAGGCGGGCAGGTTAGAAAAGCCTGTCTCTCAGTAACATGTCTCTGCTGCTGCTGCTCCAGGGGGGCAGCTGAACAGCAGGACCTCCCCGTGGGGACTCAAAAGTGTGGAGGTTGGAGCTGAGAGGTCCTGGTTGTGGCCTCTTGACTGTAGAGGACCCCCGAGGGGGTTGCTGACTCCCTCCCTGAGGCATCGGTGGAATCTCTCCTTCCCATTCTTGGCTTTATCTACTATATAGATTATTTTATTTCACTGCCAGTGCAGGAGACACAGGTTTGACCTCTAGATCCGGAAGATCCCCTGGAGAAGGGAATGGCTACCCACTCCAGTATTCTTACCTGGGAAGCCCCATGGACAGAAGAGGCTGGTGCACTACAGTCCTTGGGATTGCAAAGAATTGGACATGGCTTAGCGACTAATAAGACTTTATAATGGAAAACTCCAAATAGGTACAGTACTAGAGGGGCTAGTATAACAACTCCCTGCACCTGTCTCTGGGTGAGTAGTCACTGGCATTTGTCCAGTCACTCTCCAGGAACACTACCCCTTGCTTCACAAGTTTATTTTAAAGCAAACCCCAGACATTATATCATTTCTTTGTCAGTATTTCTACTGTGCATTTTGAACTGATGGAAACTTAAATCTGATTGAGGGAGGTGGTAGCTGAAAGAAACTACTTACAGAGTAATTAAGGATTAAGCTGAAGGAGCGCCCCTTTGTCAGTGACTCGAATAGGTTTTGTTTTCCACGTGATCTTCTGACTGTCAGTGCCTCAGTCAGCATGGGGGTGCGGGTAGGGAGTCAGGCGAAGGGGTGAGGGTAGAAGAGCATGGGCTCTGGGGTGGTGTTTAGGAGGCGGGAACAGACCGGATGCTGGGAGCAGCTTTACTTGTCTTCTGTCTTTAGTCTGTAGCCGTTTGAGCAAGTTGCTCTGTTCATAATGCTAACTGTGAACCCTGAGAATGCACCTTTAACTTATAATTGAAATGAAGGTTCCAAAGGGAAATAATGATTTTTGCTTCAGTGGGTCACAGTGAACGTTTCTGAGACCCTTCCTTTCATAAGTGGTCATGTCAGGATGGCTGATGTTGCTCTTTCTGTTACAGATGGGAATGACTGGTAACACAAGTCCATTTGGACAACCCTTTAATCAAACTGGAGGGCAGCAGATGGGAGCCCCTGGAGTGAACCCTCAGCTGCCGAGCAAGCAGAGCATGGTCAACAGCTTGCCTCCCTTCGCCGCAGACATCAAGAACGCTTCAGTCACCAATGTGCCAAACATGGTGAGTTGCCCTTGGTCTCAGAGCTATGGGTCTCCAGTGGGTGCTTCGGTGTGTGGATTTTAATCGTGCTGACAGTGAAGATCTAAAGCTAGAAGTGTGTTGTGGGTGATAGGAAAATAACACGTATTTCCTGTGTGTGTGCTGTCTCCGTGAGTTTAATTTTCTGTGATGAGCTGCCCATAAGGGGCTAGTAAAGATGATTCAGCTAGTCCTCCTGTGGTCCCTACCAGGAGGGAGGGAGTTCGTGAGTCACTTTGACTTTCCTCCAGAGTCACCCTCTGATTCAGTAGGAGAGCTGAGAAAATGGGGGACATGGGCTTTTTTGGCTTTTTTACACTTCCTGTCTGTCAGAGGTTGAGGCTGTCAGTAGAAGCCCATCCATTATTGTCACAGTCAAGCGAAGGACATTTATCTCAGTGAACTGTGCCTTGTCTTGAGACGTGTGTGTCCTGTCTGACTTGACAGATGGCTTCACGTGTCTTCATTCTCCCTGAGATTTCCTACGTATTAAATAGAAACTGCCCTTGTAACTCTCGATCTCACTAACCCAGGGATCAGTGGGAAAACAGCTCCTTTGTGCCGCAAGATGGAATCGCTTGAGTCCCAGCCACTCACGGGAAGTGTTCTTCTGTCGGACCTCACTGTGCACACGTGGCCGCTGCGTCTCTGATGTGCCTTTGGTGTGGGGTCAGGGCTTGGAGCAGTCACTCTCCTTTCCCCGGGCCAGCCTTGGGGCTGCCGGCCACGCAGGTTTGCGGAGCCATCTGGGCAGACTCAGAAGAAAGCTGGGGTTTATGTTAAAAAAAGATTGTTCTTTGTCTTCTGATTTTTTAAAAACTGTAATTTGAAGTATTTGTTGTGAAGACATCCCAGAGAATTCCTCTATCACTATCACCCGCTTCCCTGGATCTTAGCATCTTTTGTAACTTGGGACATTTGCCAGAACTAAGTACTTAGAGTACTTAGCAGTCTGGAGGTTGTTGGAAGCAGAAAGAACTGGGTCTCTTCCTCTTTGTTTTTTATAAAAATCAGGAAACGGGATGATACCTCGGTGTCCTGGTCAGATTTGCTCTGTTTGCCACATTCTCACATCTTAAAACAAGAGAGAGTATGAGTGATGAGACTTGTCCTCAGGCTGCTCTGAGTACTGACCACTTCTCCCTGTGGGCGTCTCTGACTGTCCTGGGTCTGCTTTCCTCCAGTGACTGTGTGTGGCCAGGATCGCTTTGTTCACAGCCAGGCAGACCCAGAACTTACGGCAAAGCCCACTGCTGCTTCCACACCCTGCCCCCAACCCCCGGCCCTGCTCTCCCTGGCCTTGCCTCTCCCAGGCCTCAGTGGGGGGCAGTCGTGTGGACTTCAGCGCTGCTGATTGTCCCCTGGGTTTGCTCAGTGACCTGGAGCACATTTTGGCTTCGGGAGTAAAAGCATTTGCTTTTCACAGACATCCTGTGTTTTGTAGTCTGGGAAACCATGACCCAATGTTTTCCTCCCTTTTCTCCTTTAAAATTTTCTCCAGCCCCACTTTTTCACCCTCTCTCCTACACGCACAGCCTAGTGGCAGAAACCCTGTCCGCCTCTGCGACTCCAGGGACTGAGTCCCTGGGACCGGTGCGCTGATCAAGGGCAGGGTCAGACCAGGCGGAAAGTAGCTTCTCTGTCCACCTGCACATGGCCTGGAGCCCTCTGGGCTGTGGAAGGGCTTCTCTGCTGGCACTTCGGGGGTCTCAGTTGCACAGGCTGTGCTGTGTGTTATGGATACTTAGCAGGGTCCCTGCTCTTTGCCACGCAGTGCTCCCAGCCTTCCTCCATTCCCTTCCTTTCCCTGCCTAATCCCCACCACCCCCCAGCCAGCCCCAGTTGAAGGCCCCTGCCCTGGGGAATGGTTAGGGGAGGCAGTAATGATAAAATCTCATCCTTCTGTCTGTGAAGCTAACAAATGAGACCAGCTCTTCCCCGCTAGCCCACCCCCCCACCCCCAACCTTGACCCCCTCAGGACAGCATGGCAAACTGGGGCAGAGCCTTGATCTGTGCCAGCCTAGCCACCACTTTCCCACAGGGACCCGGGTGGACCTGGAAAGTGACGCACAGCTGTTGTCTCTGGAGTAAGGTCCTCAGATGTTCACCTATGAGGCGCCAGAGCTTCCCCAGCATGTGCGCCTGCAGCCTCGGCCTTCACGCTGTTGGGCGTGCACAGGGGCTGGCGGGGACCATCAGAGGAGCAGGGCATGAGGGCTCCTCGCTTGCCTGGTGTACAAGTGCTTTCTCATCGTGTGTTCTACCTTACTCTTTCACAGCCTCTTGAAAAACATCATTCACCTCCCATTTTACAGATGAGGAGGCTGAGGGTGTGACTGAGTTCATTCAGGGCTGCGTAGCCTGTTTTCTGCAAGGCCCAGAACCCTTTCAGTGGTCTTGGCCGTCATGTTTTAGGGGCTCCGAGCTCTTTGGGGTGTTTATATCACTTATGTCAGTTCCTCAAACATATTTGGTGGTCTTCCTTGAACTTTCTAAATTGTGTCTGGCCTGTTGGAGTTCAGAGATTGTTGTCTACAGGAAGGAAGCAGTTACCAAAGACTTAGGTCTCTTTAGTTAAAAAAAAAAAAAAGAAAAATTTGGAGCCTTGAATGTATTTGTGGTTTTTGTCATGCTTTGGAGAGCGACCTTGTAAAACCAAGCTAGGTTCCATGTGCTGCCTGGGTGAGTGCAGGCCTCTGACTCCAGCTCACCCGGTGCTCTCTGTGGAACCATTTAGATATTCGGTCATTGGCCAAGGGGCTCGTGCCTGTCTCCTCTCCATCACTGGAGGTGCACAAGAAGCTGGGGGTGCGGCCAGTCCTTTAGTTTGCCACTTTTGTTGAGCACCTTTTCTGAGCCCAGGTGTATCTGGAATGTGGGTATGAGTGATGTAGAGCTCGCTTCCATGGAATTGCGGGGGTAGGAGGGTGGTGCTGGTGGTGGAAAACAAATAATCAAATACAGACTGCTCCAGCAGGTCTGAGTAGCGCACAGAGGTTGCAGTTGACACGGGACCTCCTTAGATGAAACCATCAGAGAGAGCTGCACGAAGAATGGGGTTTAAGGGCAAGTTCGGGAGGGTGGGCAGGAGCCACGGAGACCCCAGGGCTCTGGAAGAGCATGACTTGTATGGGAGCCAGCGAAAGTCCAGGGAGGGATGAGGGGAAAGTGGTGTGAGGTGGGCACTGGGGGCTCAGCTGGAGCTATCTCAGGGAGGCTGTGGATGGCAGCGGCCGCTCCTGTGGTCCAGGCTAGAGGAGACGGGGGCCTGGAGGTTACTGATCACAGTGGGGACAGGAGACCAGGCGAGATTTGCCGCTAGAGTAGGGTCACCGTGAGAGATGACTTGGTGAGTGGTGGGACCACTTACAGAGCTAGCAGAGCAGCGGGCTGGGAGAAGGGTGACGAAGGAGAGGGTGCTCGTAATTCCAGCGTAGACCTGCTCCTCTTGAGATGCTTGTGAGACGTCCAGGTGAAGAGGCCAGGCAGATGGACGGACATGCAAGTAGGGTGGCCACTGTCCACGGGAGCTGGCGGTGTCACTGAAGGTGGGAGAGGAGACCGAGAGAGGATGAGGTGGTGAGTGAGGTGAGGGCCAAAGATTGTGCAGGTAGGTGTGTGGGGCGGTCAGGAGGCGTGAGGGCTGTGGGGCCCATGGTCGTGGAAACCGGAGGCTCGCCTTGCCCTGAAGTCTCCCTCTGGGCTGTGCTGCCGGGCGCTCGAGGGTGCAGAGCCCCCATTGCAGACAGGGTCCTTATTGGGGGTGTCCATATCCCCAGGACAGCATTCAGGAGCAAGTGCCGCATCTCCCTGAATTTTCACGTGGATTTCATTGCAGCTCTGTCTTCGGCCATTTTATTTGTAATTTCTTAACTTTCTACAGATTTTTTTAGTTCTTAGAGAGTTTTCACCATGTTATTACACTGTATTTCATGATTCTAAGATGCACTCTCCCCGCCCCCCCCCCCCCCACACACACATTGTAGCATCTTTGAAATCAGGATGTGTTTTAGAAATAGTCAAGTTTTAGGTCTAATAAGACTCAGTATGTATGCTATTGTTTATAATTTGAATTAATAAGAGTGACAACTTTTAAATGTATGTATTCACTGTCCAGTTTTCTGGGATAGTTCACGTGGATGTAAGAATTTAAAAATTATATAAATTTTACAGATGAAGAAGAATGATTTTGGTGGGGGCATAGGTTGGGTTGTCTTTCTGTAGCCTGGCTTCAAGGTCCACATGGGCCGTCTCAGAGGAGAGCTTTGCCTGGGCGGAAGGGCGTTGTCCCAGGGCAGTCCTCTGGAAACAGGGGCTGCCTGACCCCTCACTGACATTGCCCTTCTTGCCATCTTCACCTGAAAAGGTCATAACAGAGAGCATGGGAGCGTTAGCAGGAAGGGGTCGAATTCGTGCATCAGCTGAAACCAGGTCGTCCATTGCGCCGTTTGCTGACCTTCATGATGGGTGTGGGGTTGTTTCGAAGGAGCCCCGTTTCAGGTGGGGCACCTCTGGGCTTATCTCACCTGAGAAGGTTTGGTGACCAGAGGGACCCCACCGTCAGTTTCTCTCTATAGAGTCTGCTGTGGGTGTCCCACTGTGATCTCCCACAGGGTTATTTCTAACAGGAAGTTCATGTGTGTTGGGGTTTTTTGTTGTTTTGAGAAAAAATAAAGACAGTATTATGGAGAATTTGCCATTCCGAAGTTGTAATGGAGGAGGGACTTCCCTGGTGGCCCAGTGGCTGACTCTGTTCCCGCCTCAGGGGCCCCGGGTTCAGTCCCCGTCAGGGAACTGGATCCCACATGTGGCAACAAAGACTGAAGATTTCATGTGCCACAACTAAGATCTGGCACAACCAAATATATTAATTGATTGATAACACATTATTGCTTGGGGGATTTTTACAGAAACTCACACCTGTGGTCAGCAATTTGTTACAAAGTGAATATTGAAGCATCTCTGGTCAGTAAGTTCAGGTAACAAAAAACATCTCTGGTCAGTAAATTGTTAAAATTGTTCACTAAAGGAAAGATAAAGTAGGCCATGGGAGTGGTGTTAGGATTCATTTTGTTCTTGTGTCAGACAATTGGAACCTGAAGGCTCTGGACAGGTCCCCGGGCAGCTGCTGGTTCAGGTCTCTGAAGGGGGGGGGGGTGGCTGTGCAGGGCACTCCGTGCGGAGAAGGGTCGGGCTGCAGTGACAGCTGGGGGGCAGCGCCGCTGGCAGCTCGTGGTGACGCGCCATCAGCTCTGGCCCTTCCGGGGCAAGCTGTGTGCTTGGAGTTGGTTCTGTCTGCTTCTCAGTGAGTCAGCGGACCCACTCATCAGACTGACTGGCCGCTGGGCCACCCTGTGTCCTCCTGGTTCAGAACTCTTAGAGGGAAGGGGAGGAATCTTTTTGTCTCTCACTGTTATTTGTGAGACTTTCGTCTTTTTCTTTCTCAGTTTTCCAGTGTGTGCCACCTACTTCCTCTAAGACGTTTCAGGATAATTGCCAAGCAGATGGACTTGTTCTTCCTCTTGTGGTTGAACTACGCTCCTCCAGTGGTTCTGGTGTAGATTAGGCTTCCAGAGGCTCTGTCCCCTGCAGTGTCAGGAACCTGATGCCCAGATGCCCACTGGGGACTGGCCTGCTTTATTAGTCTTTGTGTCCACTTCCTCACTTCAGAAACCTTCACTGTTCTCCCTCCTGGTTTTTGTCTTCTTTTTTCATCATTTTCTGTCCTCCATATGCAGTTTCCAATCACTGAGGAATCAAGACTTAAACTGATTGAACTTCATGAACCCAAGCGTCTCTACCTGTTGTCGTCTTTGACTGGCTCATCCTAGTTTTAGCTGCACTTTAAATGCTCATGTGTGTAAAGCATTGTCTGTAGTTCCTTGTACTTCACAAGCATGGATTTAAAATCACTGGTGCTCTGGTGTTTCCTTCCACCCTAGGGCTAGGGAGAGAGCTTCCAGCACTCTTGTCCTTCACTGGAACGACGAGTGAGTAGTCTCGTCAGCTCTTCACTGTGAGAGCAGTTTCTGTAGAAAATCACTCTGTGGCTATGAATTATGCCTCAGTGATTGAACTGGAATACAAGGGACAGTGTTGGGAAGTAAGTGCTTGCCTCTCACTGTTAGTCCTCCAAGTGTTCTTGCAATTTTAGGCATTTACCTTTCTTATTCTCATCGACTCCACCTGTAACTTCAAGACCTCTGAGAAGATGAGTTTGTGGGCCTTTGAAGAATAACTTTTAATCTAAAATTCTTACCGGCACCTATATAAACCCTTTCTACTATATAAACTCATCCCCTTTTGTTTTGGCAATAAATGTCAGCCTGGGAAACATAGTCTTAAGCCCAAAATATGATGTGTTGCAAATATTTTAAAAAAAACATAAATTGAGAAATATTTATAGTATTCTTTGATAATAGGAACCAGCTGTATTGGTTGTACTGGTATTGGAAGTACTCAATCAGGATAATTTAACTGGGTTTCCCTGGTGGTCCAGTGGTTAGGAACCTGCCTGCCACTGCAGGGGACACAGGTTTGATCCCTGGTTTGAGAAGATACCACATGCCATGGAGCCACTAAGCCCCTGAGCCATAGCTGCTAAGCCTGCGCACTTAGAGCTGCGACAGGAGAAGCCACTGCAGTGGGAAGCTCACACACTGCAGCTGGAGAGTAGCCCCAGCTCTCCACACTAGAGGAGGCCTACATGCAGCAACAAAGACCCAGTGAAGCTAAAAAAGTCATTTAACTTCTTTCCAAGACCAGTTTCCATTAACCATGTCTTCTCTAGAGTCTAATTAGCATAGCCTTTTCTTCAGTGAAGCTTTCTAGGTAAAGCAACATGAATTATCTCCAGAGACATTCAGGTCTTTGACTCCATGTAAAGTGGAGACTTAGGAGGCAGGTTCTTCGTGTCTAAACAAGTTGTGCCCAGTACACACTAGTGTCAGAATTTCTGCCCGCCCGCCAGCAGCAAATACAGAGACTGTACCAGGCGTTCTGGGAAATGAAGTGACTGTTTTAGGAAGAACTCAGTAGATACTTTAAATGATTATACTTATATATAAAATTTTTTTAATTAAATAATTTTTTTTAAGAGGTAGAACTCAGTAGGCAGCACATTTAATGGGTCTGGAAGGAGACATTCCCAGCTACCAAAGATGTGAGCGCAGTGTCCTGTCTGAAGAGTCACAGCTGTCTTCGTGTGGCCCCAACTTCCCAAACTTCTTTTTACCTTTTCCACAATTATCTGAATTGGCGCTTAGGCTCAAGCCACCGAAAGCTAATTTGTCTGTCAAATGATTAATTTGCCAAGTTATCAAAAACTTACTGTAATAAATGTTCTTGAAGTATGTTCATATAGTTGTGTGGTCTAGAAGATAATTCCTTAAAACTTGTGTGTGCTCAGTTGATTCAGTCATGTCTGATTCTTTGCAGCCTTATGGACCTTAGCCCACCAAGCTTCTCTGTCCATGGGATTCTCCAGGCAAGAATACTAGACTGGGTTTCCTGTGCCCTCCCTCCTCCAGGGGATCTTCCCAACCCAAGGATCGAACCCACATCTCTTAGGTCTACCTGCACTGGCAGGCAGATTCTTTACCCCTTGAGCCACCTGGGAAGCCATTTGTTAGTAGATGGGTAGTTCTTGTGGCCTGGTTGTACAGTAACGGGGCTGATGCTCGTAAGACCTCATGAGTCAGTTGAGATGTGTGGATCTGGTGGGCCTGTTCCCTTGGCTGTTGGAGTAGACCCAGCAGCTTTTACCCTGGAGTAAAGGTGTACCTGACCCCTCAGCCCCTGGGGCAGATCGACTCTCCACGTGGGCAGGAGTGACGCTGGGTCGGGGGGAGGGTGGGTCTGTCCAGTTGTCTGTCGTGTGCTCTCTCGTCCATGAGGTTTCTTTCTTGCCTTAGCCGTCTGTTTTCCAGTGTGAAATCAGTGTTTCTGATTTGGAAGATTGCTTAGAAATCATTCTGGTCCCACTTGATCATTTTTAGTTATTTCCTTATTGAACTTAAATCTTAAATTGTTAGGTAATCTTATTTTTTAAAAATCAACAGACACCAAACAAAATGAAGAAGACACAAGAAGCATTATACTATCTAAATAACTCTTCTGTTTCTTACCAGTTGATCTTTATCGTCTCAGGTGATTATCACTTCTTCCTGGTTTGATAGCTGAGTACATTTAATGAGCATTTTCTCTATTTTATGACTGCAAAGCTTTGTGTAACCAGCTGTTCTAGGGTCCTTCTGGGGGAATCAGAACAAGCAAATATTGCAGAATAACCCTTTGTCCCACCTGGTGTTCGCTTTGGTGTCATTTCCTGACTTTTAAGTGGAGACTGGGGAGAAGTAAAGTTTCCAGGTGGGTTGGGGGAGGATGTCAGAGAAGTAGGGGTCTGGACTGCATCGGTAATGTGGAAGGTCTGGGCCAGGCTTATCTGAACAGTGGTCTCCGGGAACCCCAGCCCTGCAAATGGGCGGTGGTGGTCATGTGGTCAGAGGAGGCACTTTCGTTCGCTGTCCTGACTTGTCACTTTCTGCTTCTTACTGTTTGCAGAGTCCTTTGCAGGCATTATAATCTATTCTTGGATACTTTGTGAAAAATAACTTCTTTTTCTAGAAAGAATGCCAGGATAAACTTTATACACACTCCTTGTGCACATCTGTGATCCTGTTCTTAGGATAAAGGGCATTTTAAAAAAATGGGGTTGGTGCTGATTACTCAGACCTATGTAACAATGACAAACCTAATAAAAATACAGCAAGCTCCTTTAAAATTAAGAAATACACCAGAATAAACATAAAATGTTTGTTTTTCAAGGCCATTTAATGGACAGAGGTTTAAATGATGGTTGAGTTACGCTGACAGCAAGATACATGAAAAGAACAGAAGATCTAGCAATGAAATGGGGTGAGAGGGCTGTGCTCTCCACAGCCCTTGGGTTGCACACTTTGTGTTCACCTGCTGGTACTGGTGGTTCAGAATGTTGACAGGCAGGGGGTCGTGATGGCAACACTGTGACTCCTGCTCCCCCGGTAACCTTCCCCTTCCACTATTAGGAATTGCATATGAGCTGATAGGAGTTACCAAAATGTATTGCATGAATTTTAAAGCTTGTGATGGATACTGTTGTATTGCCTTCCAACAAAAGCCAGGAAGCAGGTCACTAGTATCAGATGATGCTCCCAAGGCTGGGGGTTATCATTTTGTCCTTTGACAGGAGGAGATAGTGTCCAATTATTGTGATTTGCATTTCTTGATTACTGGTAAGAATGAAAGTACTTGTGTTTAGTATGTTTTTGTTTCTCAAGTTGCTTAGTTCCTGTCCTTGGCCAGGTTTTCTTTTTTAAAAAACTTAATTTATATATTTTGATTGGGGGCTAATTACTTCACAGTATTGTGGTGGTTTTTGCCATACACCAACATGAACCCGCCACTGATGTATATGTGTCCCCCATCCTGAACCCCCCTCCCACCTCCCTCAGTTTTCCTGTTACATTCTCTTCAAATGCAAGGTGACAGCCCTCTGACATGGTGAGCACAGAGGAATTAAGGAGGGAACTCTACTGTTTGACAGCCCCCCCGGCCCCCCAGTCCGCCACCGCCCACGAGGCCGCGTGGGCCTGCGCTCGCCGTCCCTGGGCTGTGGGTGGGTATGAACCGAGCACAGTCCTCAAGAAGTGAAGGCCGGAGAAGGGCCCACACCTGCGCTGTTCGCTTTGTCTCGTGTGTGTCACATGCTTTGCCTGTGTGTTGGTCACTGTTACGGCGGTCTGGCCCAGGCGCTCTCCTGATACACATGACTGCCGCTGCGTGAGAATCACCTGTGAGTGTCTCTCCTAAATGTGTCTTTTTATTGTAACCGTAAAAGTGCATCCATGTTCATTTCGGAAAATCTTTAAGAAGTGTAAAGCTATTGTAAGGAAGCACCCTCTGTGGAACTTGGATACAAATGCCTCTGCTCCCCCCCCTCCCCCAAACCCCCATCTTGTGAACCTTAGTCTCTGGGAGGTACGAGTGGGGAATCTGTATTTGAAGAGGTTTTACTGGGGACTAGTTAGGAACCACTGCTTTATATATTTTTATGAAGATCTTTACCACTTTCTAGTACTTTTGCAGTTTTTTTAAAATACTTAATTGTTCCTTGTTTTCTATTGATTCTTTTGATTTTCCTCCCAAAGTGGGTTTTGGTTTTTTTTGTTGTTTTTTTTTTGGTTATAAAAATAGTAGACACTTCTTGTAAAACATTCAAACAATGCATGAAGGTGATAAGGAAAAGCTGAATGACTTTATGGTGCTATTTTAATAACTTTCCTTTGTAGCTTAATATGTTCCATTTAACTTTATTGAAAGCATGGAGGTCTGCGTTATGGTTGGGGTTTGTCTGTGGGTGTTTTGGCTGTGCTGGGTCTTCGTTGCTGCGCGGGCTTTCATTGCGGCGAGCAGGTGCTGCTCTCTGGTCTGGGCTTCTAAGTGCAGTGGCTTCTCTTGTTGCAGATCACGGGCTCTAGGGCAAGCAGACTCAGTAGTTGTGGGGCATGGGCTTAGCTGCCCCAAATAACAATGATTATATCTCATAATGCCTGGTGGGTCAAGGATTTGGTTAGGGCTTGGCTCTAGGCCTTTCTATTCCATGTGGCTTTGACTGGGGTCTCTTCAGGTCCCCCTTACTTTTCATGCCTGCATCTGATTTCATGAGGTCTGTAGCCATAATTTTTCTTAATTGGTCTACCTTTTCTAGACATTTAGGGAATTTTCCAGTATTCAGTAATTTAATCAAAGTGTGGTGTCTGTCTTTGTACACACATTTTAGCACACTAGTCCGGTTACTTCCCTAATAATAAATTATAAGACATAGAACCACTGGATCAAAAGGAATGGACATTTTTCTTTATTATTTTTTTTATTGTGGTCATATTGATAGGTGAAAGATGCTTCTTTGTTCTAATTTCGTTTCTTTGATAATTAGTGAGATAGAACTCATTTTAAAACAGCTTTATTGAGATACAATCGCTTTCCCGTGCAGTTCCCTTCTTTAAAGTGCACAGTTCAGTGGCAATTAGTGTTCTGTGCAGCCATTAGCAACCATGTTCAAATTTAGGACATTTTCATGTTTCAGAAAGAAAGTCTGTGCCGTTAGCAAGTTCCTCCCATTTCCCCGAGATCTTCAGCCAGATGCAACCACTAATCTGTTTTCTGCCCCTAAGGATCTACCTATTCTGGACATTTCATTGAAATGGAATTATACAATATGTGGTTGTTTGTGACGTGTTTTCACTTAGCATAATGTTTTCGAAGATCACTCATATTGTAGCATGTACTGGTACTTCCTTTTTTGTGGTTGGGTTATATTCTTTTTTTGATACATCATGTTCTTCTAGTCTCTACTTGATGCCCATTTAAGTTGGTTCCATTTTTTGGCTGTTAGGAATCTCGCTGCTGCAAACATTAGTGTCCATGTTTTTGTGTGAACATGTTTTCAGTTCTCTTACACGTATGCTTCAGAGAATTGCTGGTCCAGATGGTAACTCCAGGTTTAACCTTTTGAGGAACTGCCAGAGTGTTTTCCAAAGTGGCTGCACCCTTTCACACACACTCCAGTAGAGTGTGAGAGAGGCCAGTTTCTTCTCCACCAGCACTTGTTACTGTCTCATTTTTAAATCCTAGCTATGCAGGCAGGTGTAAAATAGTACCTCTCTGTGGTTCTGATGATGTGTTAATGGTGTTGGGTGCTTTTTCATGTGTTTCGTGTTTCAGTAAACATGCCAGGTTTTTCATGTGCTTCTCTGTGTATCTTCTTTGGGAAAATGTCTCTCCATATACTTTGTCCATTTAAAAAAATTCTAGGTTCCTTTTTTTTTAAAAAAAATCATCGAGTTTTAAGAGTACTTTGAATGTTTTAGGTTTGTAAGTCCCTTATCACATCTGTGATTGCAGATGTTTTCTCCCATTCTTTGTGTTGTCTTTCATTTTCTTGATAGTGTCTTTTGAAGCTTAAAAGCTTTTCATTTTAATGTGGTCTAGTTTATTTTTTTCGTTACCATGGTTTATGCTTCTGGTTACATACCTAAGAATCTATGGCAAGATAGATTCCTCCTTCATTTTTTCCGTTTTCCAAAATATCTTTGGTTATTGCAGAAATAAAGTTGCCTAAAATTATAAATTACATTTGGGGAATTTGCAAATTCTGTTCTGTATGTTTAAAGAGAGGTTCTTGTCTAAGCATTTTTCTTTTAATTCTCTTCTCCTGCTTGGACAGTGGGGACTGAGCTGAGAAGTTAGTAGAATCTGAAGGCTGCTTCTGACAGATTTTTGCAGAAGTTCATACAGCTCTTCCGTCTTGTTGAGCACCAGCCTAAGAGAGAAGGAAATTAAATGTGCCCCACGTTTGTAAGCACTTTGCAACCTGGACTAGCCTCATGCAAGCCCATGGAGTTACGTGGGGGAGGCTAACCCAGGGACATGAGACATGTTGTCTGCTTCATGTTGCTGGTGACTCCGCTTCATCCTCTGGTTTGTTTTTGAGATGTGTAAACAGTGTGTAGACTTGCTGAACAGCTAATGTGGGTGGGGAATAGACCAAGACTTGGACATGCTGTATTCCCAGCTGTGCTGTTTCTACATGTTGAGGTTCCAGCATACCATCAAATACAGTTCAGAATGTGTTACTGATAACATTGCAGATGAGAAACAATGTGTTAATTTTTAGTAACTTTGAAAGTCTTTTATAATTTAATCATAAGGTTGAGTTTTTTTTAACCAGATTTTTATATGATACCTCTTTTTATGTTTATTTGTATGTAGTATTTCTGTATTTTAAGAAATGGTAGGAAGACAACAGCTTGATTCTTCTAGACGTCAGTATCGTGAGAAAGTAAAGGTGGGGGAGGGTAGCAGGAGAAACTTAAAGACAGTAACCAAGTGGAGGGTGTGGGCCTGAACTGGGTCCTGATCTGTGCACACCAACTCTAAAAGACAGTTTGGGGACAAGTTGAGAAATTTGTGTATGGACTAGATGTTAGAAGATGTTAAAGAATCCTTCATTTGGTTAGATGTGATAATGGTATCCTTTCCTTTCTACTTTTTCCACGTTTGAAATTTTTTTATAAATGCAAAAGAGACCTAACCAGGGATCATCTTACATTTCCCGTATTCTTCTGTTCCTGTTGATTTCCACTTGGACTTTGTAGTGGAAATAAGCTGATCGATGCAGAATCATTTAACGTAGGTACTGAATGCTGCAGAGGGCATAGTCACAGGCTGTTTGTTTATTGGAGCCTTATTTTAAAGTGTCAGAAAAAAAGAGGAATGGCTACAGTTTATGCCCAGTCATTGGAGTTTGGATAAATGAATGTACAGCCACATGTTCACTACATATCATGCTACAACTTCTCTGGTACGGGGCAGAACCTAGAATAAATAGCAAGCCAAATGTATATAAATAAGACTCTTGGTCATGGTTCGTACATACAAAAAAGACTGGAAAGAGAAAAACCTGTCTGCACTTCTGCAGTGAACTCCTGGCTCTCAAGATTGCAGGTGTTAAGTATTTCCTTAGTTCTTTGCTTTCCACATTTTGCATGTATTTTTTTTATTAGTTGGACGCTGATTACTTTACAATATTGCAGTGGTTTTTGCCATACATTGACATGAATCAGCCATGGATTTACATGTGTTCCCCATCCTGATCCCCCCTCCCGCCTCCCTCCCCATCCCATCCTCCTGGGTTTTCCCAGTGCACCAACCCTAAGCACTTGTCTCACACATTTTGCATGTGTTATTTTTACAGTCGGGGAAATAGACATAAGACAAGGAGGCTGTTTTCCCTCGGGTGTTGCTTCTGCACTCAGTACACTCGGCCTCTCGGCTTGAGTTTTGCTTTTGTTTTGGTTCCTGGTTAGGGTTCTAAGAGTTGTGCTTCTGAGCGAAGCCAGGTGGCTTTTCTGTGTACTTATTTTATGAGTTCTCATCAGCGTAAAACCAAAACACAAAACGCTCTAACTTTTTACAGTGAACTTTGGTTCATAAAGAAAAATATTTTTACTTGGTATTCCCCTAGTTGCAAATGTATATAGTTTTGATTCTTCATTTGAAAAATCAGAGCTGTGTTGTACTTCATGGGAGGCACTAGGTGTTGTGAAGTGAAGTCAGAAGTGTGACTTAATCAGAGCAGTAGATCAGAAGATCCCTGAAATATGGATTATATTGTTGCATGTTAGGAACACTACATTTCTCTCATTTCAAAGTTTCTTTGGTAAATTTCAGAAGAATATTGGTAGTTGGTAAAGAGTAAGAGTTCCACAGGTCCCCATGTTCTTTGCAGTTAAGAGGTATGGTTGATCTGGCCTACTATTTTGAAAGGATGAAAGTAGTAACTAAGCTCTGTTTCTGTATCTTTAGCAGATCATCTAATACCTAGAAAAAATATTGTCTGATGTCCAAGTAGAAATTTTAATGGAATGCAAAGCATTAACGATTGTACTGGATTGTTGTATTCAAGATAAATGCTGTCTTAATCTTTTAGGAGAAGTAATGAATGCTGCAGGTATTGTCCTTCCAGTCAGAAGATTAGGAATCTGCAGGGTGGCTCTGATTCCTCTGCTCTGTCAGAGCACAGTGGGTTGGAATTTGTCAGTCCTTCACAATCTTTTTATTAGGTTGAATCATGTGGAATTGCCAATGTTTGATCATTTGACTTAGAGAAACAGTGGTTTCATATGGTTCAACCTAATATAATAACAGCTTTTCCTGCACTTGTATGTATTGTAGCATGATAAATTGCCAATGAATTAAAGAACCTCATCAGTTGCATTCTCACTGTGGCCTACACTATCACTCAGCTTTACCCTTAGTTTGAAAAAAATAGTTAATGAACATGAATTGGAACTCTGAAAGCTTATTAAAATGTTTGTGTTAATTTGTTTTATTTTAGTCTCAGATGCAAACATCAGTGGGAATTGTACCTGCACAGGCAATTGCAACGGGCCCCACTGCAGATCCCGAAAAACGCAAACTAATACAGCAGCAGCTGGTCCTACTGCTTCACGCTCATAAATGTCAGAGGCGAGAACAAGCCAACGGAGAGGTCCGGGCCTGCTCACTCCCACATTGTCGAACCATGAAAAACGTCTTGAATCACATGACACATTGTCAGGCTGGGAAGGCGTGTCAAGGTAAGTGCCGTTCGCTCAGGTCCTGGTGGTGGAGCCAAGGGTGGACTCAGCTGGTGTTCTTTGGCACCTCTCCTGTTGATAAGGTTCCCACCTCCCACGTCCCCACATGCTGACCAGTCAGATGCCTCTGGACACTCACCTGCCCAGGAGAAAGGCAGTGTGGTTCTATGACGTTCCGTGAACTTTTGCTGGTAGAGCTGCGCCCTGCATTCATTCTTTTCTGCCTTTCTCTGTCACAGAAGACCTGTGTCCCTTCTTGAGCACTGTCTTCGCCATACATGTCTAGATCATGTTTTCTTTCTAACAGTGTAGTGCGCACACATGCATGTACATGCCTTTCCCCAAGCCTGGAGCATCTGTCTTGCAGTTGTTTTGTGCGCTCAGGCGCCGGGGCCGCTGCCTTGCCCCTCTGCCCTTCTGTCTTAGCTCATCGGGCTCCTGGCGACCTGTGTATATTGCCCACCCCTGCCACCTCCTTCCACCTTCCCCTCCAGAGGGGAGAATCGTGCACGCATGTGCCCCTTCTCTGGTCTTCACACAGACACCCCATTTCTCCTGAAGAAGCCTTCCTTAACTTCCCTTTAATCTTTATCCTCTTTCTGTCTCTTCTCACTTGTGCTCCTAACCTTGGGGAGAGTCTCCCTGATCTCCCTGTTTCCCCTTGTGACACTCGTGAGTCCCGGGTGTAACCCTGTCCTGATGGAGAAGCAGAGGAGGGTCGTGCTGGACCTTTAGGAAGAAGTGGAAGCGAAGATAGAGACAGAGGGTCTGGCCGCAGCTGCCGTCTCGAGTGCTCTGAGAAGTGCCCGGGCCCCCACAGGGTCTCTACAGACCTCTCATTTGCTTCGCTGTGTTTCTTCAACTCTAGTGTTTAGATGGTTTCATCCTTGAGCATTATTAAACATAATGTAAACTTTTTATTGTAAATAGTGACATTGCAGAATTATAACTTGTTCTGCCTTTCATTCCACCTGTGTGGTATTTCAGGCCAGGTAGTTTTGTTTTGTTTTTGATTTTGATTTGTGGGCTAAACCTTGTTCACCATCATTCATAACATTGCTTCTCTGGGAAGTTTTTGTTTGGATTTCTCAGTAGTCGACTTACAGACTTTCTGGCAAGCAGTCTGTAAGTTGAGGACGGCCTGCCCCGTGCTGCAGTCACGCTTGTGCCCATTTTTGCGGATGCTGGCCTTATAATGTAGGTGTGATTGAACGCCGCCGGTCTGGATAGAAAATAACGTCTCGCTGTTTTTCTGGTCATAGTTGCCCATTGCGCATCTTCACGACAAATCATCTCTCATTGGAAGAACTGCACACGACATGACTGTCCTGTTTGCCTCCCTTTGAAAAATGCCAGTGACAAGCGAAACCAACAAAGTAAGTGAGCTCGGGGGGCAGAGAAGCTTGGCGACGAGACGCTGAGAGCACAGAGGATCAGGCAGGAAGCAGGGCAGAGACCAGCCGCCACACTCGCGGTGGGAGCTGGGGCGCCCGGGCGGAAGCCGAGGGGCGAGCTCGGCACAGCCGGCACTCGGGCGCCCCCCCCTGCTCGGTGACCCTGCCCCCAGCGCTGGAATCCCCCTCCCCAGCCCCTCTGGACTCGGCCACAGCAGAGCAGCGAGTGCAGAAGAGGGACGTCACTTGGATCAGAGAGGCGAGAGCTGGCGGGTGGCTCTCTGAGTTTCTTGACAGATACTCAGCGTTTGTCACTGTAATGACAGTGACTTTGGGGTGAGGGGTGGAGTAGACGGGACACTTTTTGAAATCACTCTGAAGTAAGTTTTGAGGACCCCCTTGTTCTAGAAGAGTCAGTCAGGATGGGTTGGTGTAAATTCCACATGCAGGTGTCGTGGAGGCAATGCGGTTCCCAGACCTAGTTGTGCAGCTAACAGTTGATTCAGCGCAGGTGGAGGGTCTCTGCACCAGGACTGCCGCACCCTGATGGCTGCTCTCGCTTCATCATCTTCCCATCGGTCTGTGTGCGCTTAGCGGGTGCTGAGGCAGTGCCCCCCAGGAGGCCTTGTGTGGCATCGGAGCAGGGAAGGATGAGCGTCTCTCCCCGACGCTCAGTCCCTTCCGGTCGTCTTCGAGTCCAGTTGTGCTCTCGGGCTGTATCCCTTGGCTCTCGTGTCGCCGCGGGCTGGAGCTGCCCTCGGAACTCCAGCACTGTCTGCTTCTTCTCCGCCTCATCTGGGCCATCTCGCCCCACCTGCCCTGATTGTGGTTACGTGTCCACTGTTCTCATTCTTCTTGGGCAGACCTGTTGCTGCCTCAGAACACGTGTGCTGCTTCTCTTTCTGCTTGTTTCCAAGTGGCACTGGGAAAGGTGGTCAAACCCGCTAGGCCCCACTCCCTCCCAAGCCCCCCCAGCACCCAGCACACACAGGAGTGTCCATGGCCCAGGAAAGGCAGTCCAGGGCCACGGGCCCATCCTCCCTCCCTTGCTCCCCAGTAGAAGCAGTCATACTAAGTTTCCTTTAAAAGTCATTTTCCTAAATCAGTTAAATTATACTTTTATTAAGCAAAAAATGAATTAATACACAATTTTCTAGGACATTTCTTACATAAAGTGAAGATCTAGGAATCTGTGTCTTCTAGAAGCAGATATTTGAGAGAACAGTTCTAGTGGACTACAGTCTGAGTTTCTTCCAAGTTAGTGTAAAATGTTTTCTTTCTTACTAACATGTTGTGATGGTTATGGTTTCTTCTGTTTTAGGATGTATTTCAGTTATAGTCCTTTTAAGTGTCAAGATACTTATTATCGAGTTTGTGGTTGTACAGTATTCATTCCATGAATAATGAATTAGGATAGTGTTCTTAACTTTAATTTGGGACTGAATTTTCTGAGATCCTTTTGGTTTTTAACATGTATTGCCATGACAGTTGTAAACTTTTGAGATTTCTCTTTTTAA
This sequence comes from Muntiacus reevesi, assembly GCF_963930625.1. Lineage (NCBI taxonomy): Eukaryota > Metazoa > Chordata > Mammalia > Artiodactyla > Cervidae > Muntiacus > Muntiacus reevesi. Next base: position 182,431,197 of record NC_089250.1, on the reverse strand, counting down.
GAAACACTTTGTGTGGTTTTTATTTAAAAAAAAAAAGAAAGAAGTGAGTGTGGGTTTTTTTCTAACATCTTTGTGACTGCCTGCTTGTTGTAATGATTGATCCAGCGTGAGCCCTCAGAAGTGGTAAACCACAGCGTTTCTCCCAGTCATAATGTAAGGTGTTGTCAGGGCGACTTCACAATATAAAGTCACGGGGTGCATATAGATGAACTCTGTGCAAGGTTTTAGCAAATTTTCATGAAAGAAATGAAAGTGGGGTATTTTAGTGTGTATTTTGTGTGTTTGTGTATGTTTTTGTTTTTAATGCTTCTCAAGTTAGGTTTCTGCTCTGAGTGTATTCCTTTGGCTCCAGCACTATGGTTTTGCGAGGACAAGGAGTTTGATAGGATGAGCAAGAGAGTTGTAGCAGTGTCTTCTCTGTAAATGTTTGCTGCCCTTCTCCTCTCTTGAAGTAAACTGTGCCCATTGTGCGTGAAATGGGCCGTAGCAACAGTAGGGAAGCGTGGCTCTGCCCCTCCAGCAGCTGATGAACTCTGTCCAGCTGCCCCTTGCACAGCTCAGGATGAGGCTCTGATCCTTCTGCACAGTCAGGGCCACGGCCCTCCCAGCCCATTGGCAGCATGGTTCCTCCACAGGTTCAAGCAACATGGATAATGTGTGGCTGTTGTATTTACTGTTGGAAACTGTCTGTGTAAGCAGACCCATGCTTTTGAAACCTGTCTTGTTCAAGGGTCAGCTGCACGTTAAAAATGATGTGACGATGGAATCAATCTGGGACTTCTTGGTGGTCCAGTGGTGAAGACCCTGCACTTCCACTGTAAGGGGCACAGGTTTGATCCATGGTTCAAAGGACACATGAGGTTCGTGAGGCACATGGTTCATGAGGGCACAGTAAGATCCCTCATGCTGTGGGGTGCAGCCAGAAATAAAACGTGAAGCAACAGTGGTATCACTCAGGGGAGTGAGATAGAATCAGTGGTGTCGGCAGTCCTGGCAGGGAGGGTCAGTGTGTGTGGGAGGTAGGGCTGGGCAAAGCCCAGCTTCAATTAAGTGACAAGAGAAGAACTTTCTGGACAGCGAGGCTGACATGCCTGCAAGAGGACACCTCTGATTGGACTCAGATTCCTGTGCAAGTGAGGTTTGTAAGTGGGTGGCCAGGACCCCCAGGGACCATCTGAGATTCACCTGAGTCCCCTGAGGCTGTGCTGTCCAGGCAGGGTTTCCCGCAGACGCTCGCCCTGCCTGGCGCACACACCCTGCTTCTCTGACTCCTCCCGTTGATGTCTCTGCTGAGAAGACCTGCCCAGGTCACCTGTGGCGCCTACGCAGGGGCCACTGAGAGGAAAACCAGACTTCTGTGTCCTGTGTGGAGTAGACTTCGTGTAATTTTCCCCACAAGCTATTGTCCAGAGATTCTGCAGTCACTGATCTTGCATTATCCATCCCTTATAGAGATCGTCAGATTTTATTGACTAATGAGGACGTTGCAGGGTGTGTATCTAGCATCAGTCTTGGCACCTGACTCCCAGAACTGTGCAGGGTGGCAGTGGGCGGGCTGTGGCGGCACAGAACAGATTCCCTGTCTGAGTTCATGTTGCCTCCTCAGGGGGGTTTTGCTGCTCCGCATATGGTCCTCAGCCCCACTGCAGGTGCACCCTCTTGTTGCTGATTAGAAACGCAGAGACTTGGACCTTCCCCCAGGCCTCTTGTGTTATTAGACTGCATCTTAACAAATTCCGCGTGTTTGCCGCTCTGCATGCCTCGCAGGGCGGAACGTCAGTCCTGGAGCTCTTGAGATAGGCCTGCTCTGGGCAGCCACGGATTTCCCAGCTCAGAGCAGAAGGACTGTCAGAATGGGTGCCGCAGCATCAGCCCAGGGCCACCCCAGCCTGCCCACTGCCCGTGGCTGCCTGGGCCTTCGTGGGGGTCTCAGTCAGCCTCCCCAGACCCCTGGCTTGAATACCTCTGCTGGCTTGCCACTCACTACTTGGCCGTACGCTGTGATCCAGTTTTGCTGCTGCTGCTGCCAAGTCGCCTCAGTCGTGTCCCACTCTGTGCGACCCCACAGACGGCAGCCCACCAGGCTCCCCCGTCCCTGGGATTCTCCAGGCAAGAACACTGGAGTGGGTTGCCATTTCCTTCTCCAGTGCATGAAAGTGAAAAGTGAAAGTGAAGTCGCTCAGTCGTGTCCAACTCGTAGCGACCCCATGGACTGCAGCCCACCAGGCTCCCCCGTCCCTGGGATTTTCCAGGCAAGAGGACTGGAGTGGATTGCCATTGCCTTCTCCGGTGATCCAGCTTTAGGCCCCTCTGATTGTTTGAGATGCCTGCCTTCATGGTGTTGAGTCCTGCTTAAAACATGCCCTCCAGATGCCTATTTGGTGCTCCACAAGCACTCGCAGGCTCAGCCCCTGCTTCACCTGTAGGCTCTCCAGAGACCACCAGCGCTTCTGTGACAGCCCGCAGCGGGGGCAGGGGCAGGGGGGTGGCGAGGCCACCTGTGGCTCAAGTATAAGACAGCCCCTGGTGATAGCCTTCATTGGAGGAGCTCTGTCCTTGTTCTTCTGGGCAGCGCCAGGTTGCCAGTTCTGAGCTGTTTGACTTCTGAGGATGGCCTGCTGCAGGGTGCGCGCATTCTTGCTTGGTGCTGGCTGTGATGGGGGCCTGGCCCTCGGCTCGGGTGTCCCTCTGCCCTGGTGCACGGGCCTGGGATGCCCTGTGCTGTGGGAGCAGCTTTGCAGAGACGTCTGCAGGTCTGAGCAGACTCGAGCCTGACTCTCTTGGTGGAAATCCAGGTGATGCCCAAGTAGTGGCTGCTTTGCCTGCCCCATGGAGTATCCCCCAACAACCTGACAAAGTTTTGGAATTCAGCGTGTCCATTTTTGTTGGCTTTCCAAATTGAGCGCAGTTTTATTGAGACTAATTGGGGGCTGGAACTTGTGGGGAGCCGAGTGTTGCACATCAGCAGTGGCCAGCGTGTGTGGAGCCTGTCCGTGGGCCAGTCTCTGTGCCCACAGGGGAGTGAGTGCTGGACAGAGCCAGCTGTGACGCCTGGCCCTTTGCTGTCCTTAGTAGCTGCGGCAGAAGGGGAGCGGGGCACTCTGGAGACGTGCTGGCAGCAGGAGTGCTGACCGATGCCTGGGGAGGGGCCACACTGTACTGAGATGCACTGAGACCCTGAGTGCTGGGATATTACAAGGATCGATTGTGTGTGAAGCGTAGCCTTCACCTCTGAGAAAGGAAACAAGATGTAAAAATAGTAAAAAGAACAAGAAGTGTTGATATCTAAAGAGGTAAACATTGGGAGTTCCCTGCGATCCAGTGCTTAGGACTCCACACTTTGACTGCGAGGGCGTGGGACTAAGATCCCCTCAGCCACGCAGCACGGCCAAAAAACAGAGAGGTAAGTGTCAATAATGTGTAAAATTGATCCATGTAGCAGGCTGTATTCTCAGTGACACCAGATACATGGAATGTTGCTGTGTTAGCACTCCTCACGTTTTTGCTCAGCCTCAGAGCCCTCAGCGCTGCGGTGCTGGGAGGGCGCCTGTTCCTCTGCTGCAGCTTGAGGCGAGCGCCCAGGTGGGAGGAGAGTCCCGGTGAGGCGCATGTGGGTCCTGCTGCAGGGAATGTGCAGGGAAGAGGAGATGGTCTTGATCATCTCGATCAGAGACCACTGTCTCTGATATGGGATCCAGGGCTGCAGCCTTTCATTATTAGAGATATTGCTCTCCCAGCAGACCCTGAGCTCCATGAGCACAGACTGCTCACTTCTGTCCTGTTGTCCATGTCTGTCGTGGAGTCTGTGCTCGGAAGTGAGGGAGGAAAGGACGGAGGGAGCAAGTGCAGGAGTTGCAGGTGTCCATAGAGGAGGAGAGGCCCAGCGGCCACGGGGGGGTTCAGGGAAGGCCAGCTGCTTCTGGGACACTAGCAGTGTGAGCGGAAGCATCTTGAGCTTGTAGAACTTGAAGAGTCTGTGGTGGCTTTCACCAGGTAACTCCCCTTCCAGCCGTCACCCCCGTAGGAAATGCCTGCGTTCCTTGTCTCTGAAGCATAAATTTTATCTCATAGCATCATTTGGACTCAGATTGGGCCATGCCTGTATGTCAAAGACCTTTTTATTTGTTTGTATTTTCTTTTCCTTGTCTCTAAATTAGTTAGAAATGTCAAGTACCAAATGCCTGTCTTCAGGTATGTTTTCTCTTAAAGTAAAAAACACAGTAACGTTTACATTTAGGGCATAAATGCTTTTAACACACACAATACAGTGACCAAGTCAGCAGCTTCCACGAGAGGAGGAAGTCCGTAAGTGGCCCATAAGTGGCCTTGAGCTTGGGAGTGGCATTCCTCCCAGGATGGGGAACTTGGGGTAAAAGGATGGCATTTAGGGAAGTGTGGACACGAGTGGATTTTAGTAGAAAGAAATCGTTGTTAAGGCACTGCTATTGCATCTTCACCCAAAACCCGAAGCTTTGTACACCTTGTTTCTTTTAAGTTCCTCTCTCTCCACAGTTGATCAGTATGCGTGTCAATGTAGGTCTAGGTCTGTTCCTCCTTACACCGCAAAGTAATAGAAAAATAAATCATCTTACCATTGTCACTTTCCTTTTTCCATCGTAGTTCTTTTAGACAATTCAGCATGTCAGTTTCAATAGTACGATGGCATGTGTTTAAAGTTTCATGGAGTATTAACTATTAGGAAAAATACCTTTAAAAGTATTATATATGACTTATTTCAGAGCTGCATACTTGTCATAAAATGTACCTTGGGAATTGCTTTTCATTTATAATAGGTGCTTGGTGTGTATAATTGTGTCTAATGAGCGTTAATGAGTTTGAGATCTGAATATTCTTATTAGAAAAGTTAAATAGTATGAAATATGTAATTATCAAGGGCTTTTTTTTTTTTTTAACACATTTTGGTTTCATGAAGTTACTCAGATAAATGTTCGAGTTGTTTATGTTATTGCGCTGATGGTAATGTGAGGATATTACTATTACAGTAATGGTCTGAATTTTAAAGAAAAATTTTGTGATAGTGTTTTATGTCTCAAAGATCTTATGTTATAGTATCAGTTTTATAAGCTGCTGTTCATGACATGACTCTAAAGTTTGGGGAAGTTGGAAAGAAAGGAACTCTTTTAAATAAGAATCAATGGTATGACACAGAACTTCTGCCATATGTTGAAAACTGATTAGGACATTTGGACGGATGGACAGACAGATGGACAGATGGGTGTTTGGGTCATCTCTGTTAACTTTGAAGCCCTTGGGAATGGGGCTTTTTATGTTGCTACAGATTTTCCTCAGTCAGGCACCGTATTTCTTGAACAGCTTCACATAGCAGAGAGCTTAGAATGGTGCCCTCCCACATAGGAAACTCGGAGGAGAGAAAGGCGTGGTGTTGCCTGGTCACTGTACGTCACTGATTCAAGGAAATGCAGTTTTGTTTTTTGAAAGATTGTGTCAGAGATCTTAATTAAGTTATTGTTACTTGACACCTTTAGTAAGTAAGATATTGACTAAGTTAGTAAGTGACAGAACTGACCAGCTGGGCGTCTCCTCTGCTCCTGCATTTCCTCCTCTGTCCCTGTGCGGGTGAGCAGTGAGGGACCCAGAGGAGCAGCAGCAGGAGGGGCTGCTTAGCTCGTCTCAGTGGTGGCTGACGACCTCCAAAGAATGTGTGTTTTCCCATGTTTGTTGTTTCCCCAGAACTGACTTCTTATGGGGCTCGAGATTTAATACATGCTGACCTTGATTGCATGATCACTGATTTTCTGGTCCATTGTTTTCTAACATAGAAGCTTGAATTCTCTTCAGATTTTTGTTCTTCATGTGCCGCTGTACAGATGAGATTAATAGGATGGGCTCCTTCTGTCTGCACAGTTTCTTGGTAGTGGGGTTCCAGTACTTCATGACATACATAGTTTCTGGTTTTCTGATAAAATTTTACTTGTTTTTCAGTAGTTTTTAGCTCATTTGTGGACTTTTCCCTTTTACTTACCTCTTGTGTTTGTCTGTTTGTTTTTATAGCCATCCTGGGGTCTCCAGCTAGTGGAATTCAAAACACCATTGGTTCTGTTGGCACAGGCCAACAGAATGCTACTTCTTTAAGTAACCCAAATCCGATAGACCCCAGCTCCATGCAACGAGCATATGCTGCTCTTGGACTCCCCTACCTGAACCAGCCCCAGACGCAGCTGCAGCCTCAGGTTCCTGGCCAGCAACCAGCACAGCCTCAAACTCACCAGCAGATGAGGAGTCTCAACCCCCTGGGTAGGTGAAAGGACTCTTGAGAACTTCCTTGTGCAAATGCAGTGTCGGGAATGACGAGCCTTCTGGAGCCCAGTGCTTTTTTCAGCTACTGTTTTTACTTTAAATTCAAATTTTAAATTTAAATATATATATATATATAATAAAATTCAAATATATATATATATATATATATATTATGGTGAATGGTATCTTTTAAATGATTAAAATAAAAAAATTCCAGGAAAAGGTTAAAGTGTCAGGTACACTGAAGATGTTACAGGCTTGTGAGATGAATCACATTTGCAAATGAACCAACATTTTTGTCGCTTGTGTCTGGATAGTTGTCATAAAGGGCATTTCACATGGCTCAGAATGCAAAATCTCACAGGTTGGAATTAGGGCAGTACCACTTGCCTTGACTCTGCAGCTCCTAGCATGTCTTGGTTGTGGACTACTTGTGACTGGAGCCAGCCAGTCTGAATCTGGACAGGCTGACAGGGATCTCAGAACAGGGTTGTTGTGCTGGTTTTGTTCTTTTCCTAATAAAGTATTTTCACCTTAAAGATACTTCATCTGTTGGGAAACAGTTGCCCTAATGCTTCTCCGACTCCTGCTGGCTAGAAGACTGGGTTGGAGTCTTGAAATGTCCCTTCCAGTCTGACACCACTTCTGTTGGTGGTATAATCTGGGACAAGACTATTAACCTGCGTCTCACCTTTCTCTTACTTTAGAACAAATACTGTAGACAAACTGATGTTTTGTCTTCTTCACCTAAAGTTATTTTCTATGATTTTTATCTTCTGTTATGCAAAACAAAAAGATGATGAAGTATATGTGACGGGAATGAAGCCAGAATCAAAACCGAAACTGCAGATGGATCATTTCTGATTTTTTCCTCAGCCACCAAGCATTCATGATGCCAGCCAGCCTCTATAGAAATGCTCTTCTTTGGTTTTCAAGTGCGATGGGAAGCAACTGAATTTATACAATTTGACCACCATTATTGAAAATATAACTCCCAGAGTTCCTGCCATAGCATTTATTATTATGAGTCATAATAATTTTCATAAGAATCATTTATTTATATGTGACTTGTTATTTGTCTGTTAATGAGGACTTTGAGGTGTATAATTTAGGAGTTGGTTGATTCCTTTTCTTTTTGTCTTTCAGGAAATAACCCAATGAACATTCCAGCAGGAGGAATAACAACAGATCAGCAGCCACCAAACTTGATTTCAGAATCAGCTCTTCCAACTTCCCTTGGGGCCACAAAGTAAGACCCTTGTTTCATTTGGCTTCTATCGAGCGACAGTCACATGTTAAAGTGGGCTGGGAACCACACAGAACTCTTGATTCTTTCTAAAGTGTAGGGCTGTTTCCCTCCCTCCCTTCTCTCTCTCCCTTTCCTCTCCCTCCCTCTTTGTTTCTTTCTAACAGATAACAGAGTTTAAAGTCGCATATGGTTGAAGAACCTTAGTTAGATGAATGGCATGTGAGTCACTTTTTCAGTTGGATGACCTGTTCTTACTCTCCCCTCAGCCCCCTGATGAATGACGGCTCAAACTCTGGAAACATTGGAACCCTCAGTACCATACCTGCAGCAGCACCTCCTTCCAGCACCGGCGTTCGGAAAAGCTGGCACGAACACGTCACTCAGGACCTGCGGAGCCATCTCGTGCATAAACTGTACGTGGCCCTCTCACCTGTTATTACATGTGATGGAAGCACTTTGTGACTGATGGCGATGTGACAGTTTTGCAGTTTCCTGGGTGTCTGATTTAACTCCCAGGTGATCTTTGGGGCCCCAGGTGATCATACCCTTGCAACTGAAGGGAGTCACATGCTTGTTTAGGGAGGCCAGAGGATCCCAGATTCTGAATGCCCGGTGGATCCTGGAGACGAATGTGAACTTTGACCCATGTCACAGGGGCAGGCCTGTTTTCTAAGCTCTTCGTGCACGGGGAGCTGGGACTCACTCAGAAGCTTGTCTTATTTTATGGCTCAAGGTTATAGTTGTGGGGAGCCCTGAGAATTGCAGGAATTTGGGCCTAGTAAATACAGATGGCCTCACAATACCATCGTACAATTAACATGGGAAATTAATAGCTGAATTTCTCCAGCAATTTAAGTTAAATGAAGGTGATGTTAATCAACTCAATTCCGATGGAGTTTTCTTTTTTTTCTCCTTCATTATCTTAATCAAAAATTTTTGTCCTTAGTAGTTTAAAGATTAGGAATTCAAAATCATATTATTCTTGAGTTGTCAAGCACGTAGTGTTAATAGCGAAATATTGTTGTGTTTGTCTTGTGGATAAATTGACAGATCAGTATTATCTCCAAAGAGTGACTGCACATGAACTAGGCAAGAGGTTGGGGGTCTCAACAGTATATTGTGCCCAGAGGTAGACGGTGGTTTCTTCTCTTCCTGTGTCACATGTAGAATGGCAGGATGTTGACATTGTACTAAACGTAGGTTGAGAGTGCGTGCTGTCCTTTCAGTGTCCAAGCCATCTTCCCGACACCTGACCCTGCAGCCCTGAAGGATCGTCGCATGGAGAACCTGGTGGCCTATGCTAAGAAAGTGGAAGGGGACATGTACGAGTCTGCCAACAGCAGGGTGGGTCAGCGTTCGTGTTCAGCCGCACGGCACCTGGGGGGCTTGTGACTGCGGGTCTGGACGTGGGGAGGAGTGGGGGCTTCCATCAGCCTGCGGTCTCCTCGCTTGAGGTCCTCCCTGCACACCTCTCTTGGTTTGTAACTGCAAAATCTTAAGTATTCCCACTACAGTGGTAAATGAGGTATATGAAGTTTTTCTAATCTGTGGGTGTACTTTGTAGTGGAGTGTTTACAGAGCTTGTACTGTGTTGTCACCTGTGTCAGTGAATATGCAAGAAGAGGTTCAGCTGTGGAACGAACTGTCATGAGGACTTAGCATCCCCTGACTGTTAAGTCCCATAGCATCCCTTGTCTTTGGTTTATGAGTTAGAAGTGGTGAATACTTTACCCGTGCCATTGTTCATAATTTTAATTTAGAAATTCATTAGTTTGTTAGAACCTACAAAATCAGATCAGTTTGTTTACAAATAACTAGTATTGAATGTTGCTGCTTTTTAGGATGAATACTATCACTTACTAGCAGAGAAAATCTACAAGATTCAAAAAGAGCTAGAAGAAAAGCGGAGATCGCGTTTACACAAACAAGGCATTCTGGGTAACCAGCCAGCTTTACCAGCCCCCGGGACGCAGCCCCCCGGAATACCCCAGGCGCAGCCTGTGAGACCTCCAAGTAAGGACTGCGTGTCCCACCCTGGGTCTGTTCCCTCATGTGTCTTTCTGTGTTTGGTGTGTGTTTCTCAGCACACAGAAATACATTCCCAGGAAACCTGTTGCTTTGAACTGCGGCCGTGTTCTGCGGTGGCCGTGTTCTGCGGTGGCCCATGTTCAGACGTTGAGTCTCTCGCACAAAGGCCCTTTAAAGAGTGTGCTGGCATCCGTGCACAGCACTTTGGGATCTGCTCTGCTCTTTAAATCTAAAGGAATATTTTAAGTAACCTCCTTTTTTTTTTCTGCCATTGTAGATGGGCCCATGCCTCTGCCAGTGAATCGTATGCAGGTTTCTCAAGGTATTTAACTGTTGTTATAAATCATATTTTAGTTTAACATTCTGCAGCACAAAGTTTATTGGTTTGTCCTCTTCCCTGTGTATTTCTTTCCTTCCATTTTTCTCAGTTTCTCTTTTCTTATTGATTCCTTTTTTTTTTCTTTCCACTGATGAGCATAGGGCATGTCCACAGGTAGTGTGCCATCTGTTGCGTTTGGAAGTTTGGAGATCACAGCAAAGCTCTCCAAGGAGATCAGAAGGAGGAGTTCACTTTTTTTTTTTTTTTTTGGATGGATAAGAGAAGAGATTTCTCTTGGAAGAGTCTCCAAAAAAAGCATTGTAGGTGGAGGAAAGAAACATTTCTGAGCACTTCAAAGTAGAGCGTCAGGCCTATCCTGAAGCCCGAGCACCCTGTTTGGGGGACGGGTGAGGCTGCTCTGGGCTAACGAGCACAGGTGCCATGCCTACCAGGCTCGCTGAGGAGGGTCTGTGCTCAACAGCCCTCATGGGGCTGGGCTCCTGGCAGCTGGTCTGAGCAGCTTCCGGAGGTTCTTTCTCAAGTTGAGAGTCTTTGGTCGTGGTTGAAGCAGTCATTTGAGTTTGGGGGTGAGGGTCATTTCAGAGCTTTTACAGCTCTTAGCAGGTTGAGACCTGAACAGTGGGATGTTTCTGCTGGTTGTGAAATGAGGTGGTGACATTATCTAGGAGATTCCAAAGCAAGGCCTTGCTGCTGTGCGCTCCCTCAGGGAGCTGTGCTGTGGTGATCGTCCTGCATACCACACCGTACCTACTAGAGCTGCTGCTGATACTGTGGAGGAAACTTTTCAGGGACTCGTGTAGATGGACCAGATGTGAAGAGTGAAAGAAGTCAAGAAGGCAGAGAAATTGAGCCTTAGGAGAGAGAGGGTGCTGTATCGGGGACAAGACGGACGAGTCTGCTGCTTTGGGATCTGAGGAGGGGCTGTTGAGCAGAGTGTGGAAGGAGGAGCCTTCGAAGGGAGCACTTGCACGCCCCTGTCACCAGCACATCCATGTCTGTGGAGAGGAACTTGTTATGGTGCCATTGCTTCATGCATCTTTTTCGCTTGCTCAGTAAAATCTCCTCTTGTCAGTAAAACCCTCCAGAAGAGCAGGGCACTTTGTTCTGTAGGCTACCTGGAAAGTCCTGGTTACTTGGGACATTTCTCGCTGGTGCTGAGGGAGGCCCATGTTCTTTGATGCTGTCTCATGCTCCACAGTTAAGGCAGTACCTCAGGATTCTGTTCACGGTCATGGGACTGGGCTAAGTCCTGAGACTTACTGAAGTAGCATTTACATTGAACTCAGAGTTCACGGAGAATTGTGGGAAATTACAGAGAGAGAGGCTCTGTGGCCTGGAGTCGTATAGCGGCTGGTGAGAGGTGTCGTTCGTGATGTGGCACCACTGGGAAGGCCAAGGCAGTCATGTAAGTGAGATCTTCCCAGTCGGCAGAGAGGAGGCTGAAGTTGAGAACTGCCAACCCTTGGGCCCTTTCTAAATGCTTCATGTCCTTGCAAAATTAAAGCCATGTTTTGAGTCTTATCCCAGATTCTAACAATAAATGTAAGCCCAGCCAAAGAGCTGGGGGGCCTGGAGTGATGGGAGTGGGCTTCCTGCTGGGAATCAGGTGGTCCACAAGGCTCTGATGGGTTGGCTTAGAGGGGTGCCCTGGCCTCAGCAGACCTCCTCCATGGACGGTGGGTGCTCCTTCCCACTGCCCCGCCCACCCCTGTCTGGGCTCTCACTCGGACCCTCGGACACTGTGGTCCCGAGTGCTGCCCTGCCTCAGCTGCTCGCAGCTTCCCTCACGTGCCACCTTCCTCTCCTCACACTGCCCTGCCCACTCCCCACCCACCACCTCACCACCACCATGGTGGTGCTATTTTTCCCGGATATGAGTAGTCTGTTGCTTAGCCATCTTTTCTGATTGACTGATCTCTTTTCAGTTGTGTATGTAGTGTATGTGTTCCATCTTATTTGGCTTCAAGTTTCTTTGGCAAATTGTCATTCTGTTTTCCTGCGGGTGTTTTCCTAATGAACTGTTGTGGGTACGTTTACAGGGATGAATTCATTTAACCCAATATCCTTGGGGAATGTACAGTTGCCACAAGCGCCCATGGGACCACGTGCGGCATCCCCCATGAACCACTCTGTCCCGATGAACAGCATGGGCTCCGTGCCAGGGGTAAGTGCTTGTCCTCCCCTCAGCTGTGCTGAGAAGGCCTTGCTGTAGCAGGACAGTTCTCCCCGCGGGAGCTTGGAGGTTGTCCGGGAATCCTGTGGCGCGTGTTCTTTTGGATTGTATTGTGCTTTGGCAACTCCATCTCTCTCTCTCTGGTCCTTATTACTACAAGGATTATTTGGCCATTACTTATTTTTACTGAAATGAGAGATTCCTTGGCACCTGTGACTTTGTGAGACAACGGGGAGTTCTGGGGATGTGTGACAGAATGGGGGAAAGGTGTCAGTGTCCACTGGCTCTCAGAGCGTCCTCTCCTGAGGCTGCTTTCTAAATGAGTCCAAGAACTCCTAAAAGGTGTATTTGAACTTTACACTATGACATGCTGTTGATTTCTGTTCAGAGGACTGTGTGGAGCTGGCTCATTAGAGACCTGCATGCATGAAAAAGCATGCAGAATCCCTTGGGAGCTGGGAGGTCTTAGCGCTTGGCAGTTCCCTTCTGTGAAAGGGGGAGTTGAGGATTCCTCTCTCTTCTGGTTCACCTTGGAGACATGGACCCTGCAGCCCTCTGAACGCAGTGGCACACATTGTCTTGTAGATGGCCATTTCTCCGTCCCGAATGCCTCAGCCTCCAAACATGATGGGCGCACACGCAAACAGCATGATGGCCCAGGCGCCTGCGCAGAGCCAGTTCCTGCCGCAGAGCCAGTTCCCGTCGTCCAGCGGGGCGCTGAGTGTGAGCAGCGTGGGCATGGGGCAGCCGGCGGCGCAGGCTGGCGTTCCACAGGTACTGTCTACCCTTTTAGTTGTCATTTTCTTGATTTTTATTTGTATATTTCAAATTCTAAGCTTCACATGTGATCCTGAGGGAGTGAGAAAGGATCCCTTGAGTTCATGCTTAATGATTTGGCACCTGCTGGTTTAAACTGCCCAGGTGACGTTCGGCTAACTGGGCCATTTGAGTAGTTCCCTTCTTGTTGAATGTGTTTTTAATTATTCAATATAATGCTGGTGGGGACTATTTTCCACTCATTTTACTGCCTTTCCCTGACTTTTGTTAATTGTTAGAGTGCATCAGATTGCTGCTGTGTACAAATGTACATGTATTTAAAACAGACCAAGTGTTCCCCTGAGAGATCGAATTCGTTATTTAACTTAACGTGAATAACATTGAATAAGAGGCAGTGACTACACTAGGTTCACTAAGTAAATACCTATTAATTAATTGTTTTTTAAAATTTTATTTATTATTATTTATGTGTGGCTGTGCTGAGTCTTCCTTGATGCATGCAGGCTTTCTCTGGTTGCAGTGAGTGGAAGTTACTGTCAGTGCAGTGCCCAGGCTTCCCACTGGGATGGCTTCTCTTGTGGAGCATGGCCTCTAGGCAGGAGGGCTTCAGTAGTTGTGGAACCCAGGCCTCGTTGCCCCACGACGTGGACTCTTCCCCGACCAGAGATAGGATTTGTGCCCTCTGCACTGGCAGGTGGATTCTTAACCACTGGGCCACCAGGGAAGCCTGATACCGATTAATTCTTAATTTGCGTAAATTTTATTTCTCTGGCAAAGGGGTCGACAGGTTTGTCCTGTAGATACTTCCAGCTTGGTGGACCAGGGGGAACTGCTCTGCTCCACTGCTGTGACACAGAGGCAGTCATAGACGTGTGCATTCACACGTGAGTGAATGGAGAGGCTGCTGGCCAATAAAGCTTTATTGACAGAGACCAGCAGCTAGCTGGGTTTGGCTTTGGGCCCTGTGTGGTTGGCATATCTCTGCTCTAGATTCAGAATAGCTTTTTAGTTGGCCCACAGGTAATTCCGAAGCATGTCCCTAGTTGAGAACTACCATACTGAAACATTTCAGTGTTTTGAGTAACTCATTTTTTTAAAAAAGACAAATACCTTTTCCAGTGGTCTTAGCTGTGGGTGGATATTATGGAACATGAGCTAGTAAGTGGAGTGTATGTGTGTTTGTTTAAGCCAGAGATTTCTACACTTACATAAATCAAAGCCTGATTACTACAAACGCAGGTTACTATAAGTGTGCAGGTCAGTGACATGTTACAAGCAGAACATTCGCGTGTAGTCAGCAGACCTCATCCAGAAACCGTGTCAGGTTCTCATATATTTAATTCTTTATGTCTGCTGCCACATTTTCAGACGGAGGGGAGAACAGTTTTAACTCGCTCCTTTCCTTCTGCCTGTCAGGGGCAGGTGCCGGGGACTGCTCTTCCCAACCCCCTGAACATGCTTGGGCCCCAGGCCAGCCAGCTACCTTGCCCACCAGTGACACAGCCGCCGCTGCATCAGACCCCACCTCCCGCCTCCACGGCTGCCGGCATGCCGTCTCTGCAGCACCCAGCAGCTCCTGGGGTGACGCCCCCCCAGCCAGCAGCGCCTACCCAGCCATCGACTCCCGCATCGTCTTCCGGGCAGACTCCCACCCCAACTCCCGGCTCTGTGCCCAGCGCCAGCCAGACGCAGAGTACTCCTACGGTCCAGGCAGCCGCCCAGGCCCAGGTGACCCCGCAGCCTCAGACCCCAGTGCAGCCTCCGTCGGTGGCCACCCCGCAGTCATCGCAGCAGCAGCCAACACCCGTTCACACGCAGCCCCCCGGCACCCCGGTGAGCCCTTCGGCCTGTGGCCGTCTGCCCATGGAGTTGCAGATGAGAACTTGCCCCTGAACAAGTGGTCACGAAGCCACCACAGGCCTTGGTGCAGCCGCACAGCATGTGTGTCTGCACCCTGATGGAGCTGTCACGGACTGTATGGTGGTTCCAGAATGGGCTCTGGAGGCCAAGTTTGGCAGGACATGACTTGTGATTATCTTCCCGGTTAAATCAGCTTGTAGAAATCAGCAACTGAAAGAGCTCATACATGGGTCCTCTGTAGAATATGTGAACTATCCATAGGAACATCACCTGTCACAGGTGGTCGTCTCTGAGATTTAGTTGTCCTGATGGTTTGGTAAACAAGTCAGGTTCCTAGTTGTACATACTTTCACCTTGCCCGTCAGCCTTGTTTTCCAGCTGGAAGCTCTTTCTTTTTCATGACAAAATGGCACAGCCAGATTAGCACTTCTGTGTCTCAGATCTCCCCCCTCCTCCTGGGAGGTGGCAGTGGCAGGACCACAGCACATCCTGTGTCCCGGTCCCGTGCTCTGCTGATGGCACCCGGCCAGGCTCCCCCACACGGGGCCATCCCCACCGACCCCAGGGGCCCGAGGCTACTGTTTCTCACCGAGTCATGGTATCTGTTTTCTCACCATCCTAACTTAAAAACTTCCTTCCCCCTGAAATGCATTAACTTTATTTGTGGGGACTGAGGATATTTATTTATAAAATGTCAAAATTAATCCCAAGATGACACTTTCTATTTTTCCATAGGGAGTGTTCTTATTGTTTCTTATTTTAGATTATCTCTGAATAAGATCCCTTTGTAATGTTATGTTTTTGTTTGTTTACTTAAAACTCTTATCAGGTAAATCCTTGAAAACGTAAGAGTTTTTTTTTGAGATTTCGTCTCTTAATGTTTGTTTACTCCTCCACCACTGTTCCTGCAATTAACAGGCTAGTTATACACTCTTGTTCCATGAAGTGAAGTGAAGTCGCTCAGTCGTGTCCGACTCTTTGCAACCACATGGACTGTAGCCTACCAGGCGCCTCCGTCCATGGGATTTTCCAGGCAAGAACACTGGAGTGGGTTGCCGTTTCCTTCTCCAGGAAATCTTCCCGACCCAGGGATTGAACCCGGGTCTCCTGCATTGTAGACAGACGCTTTACCATCTGAGCCACTAGGGAAGTCCATATAGGTACCTTATTCCCCTTCTGACAGTGTATATACACATATTTATTATTCATCCTTTTAGCAAAACGATTAGTACCATTGTTGGAAGGAATTGAATTTAAAATAGGAGGTTCTCTGACTTAGGTAGAAAATTCCCAGAAGATAATTTTCTGTCACAGTGTAGAAAGCTTCTGCTCTTGCATCTCTGCATTGTTGGCAAGAAGTCAGTTGTGTTTCTGCCTGATGTTGACTTCTCTGGAACTCCTCCTTTAACTGTTATATTCTTCAGTTCTCTCAAATAGGGGTGCCTGTTAGGTTAGTTTTGAGAAAAATTAACATGGATCTGTGTTGGGTGAGCAGCAGGGTTTAAGATCATCTGTGTTGTTTACAAAGATAAATGATTTTGGTTTCCCCACAGCTTTCCCAGACAGCAGCCAGCATTGATAACAGGGTCCCCACTCCATCCTCAGTGGCCAGTGCCGAAACCAACTCCCAGCAGCCGGGCCCCGAGGTGCCACTGCTGGAGATGAAGGCCGAGATCAAGACAGAGGACACAGAGCCTGATGCTGGGGAGCCCAAGGGAGAGCCCGGGGCTGCGGTAGGTGCCTTTCCTGGGCGTGGTGGCCGTGCTTCACACGGCGGCATCCTGGGGCGCCCGGGGGAGGTGCCAGTGTCCGCCCTGCACGTCCCCGCTTGTGTCTCCCTGCCCCATTCGGTCATGGTTCAGGTGTGAAAGAGATTACAAACAGATTGGCTCTTTATTTTTAGATATTAGGTGTGGGTTTGTTTTTATTTTGCCAGAAGTGAAGAGCACTGGCTTATATTTTAAATGTTTAAATCATCCAACAACTCTTTCACTGCTGTTCTTCATTTATAATTCTCCAGAGGCAGGCTGCTCAGGGGGGTGTGTTCTTCTACTGATTAACCTGTGGCAGAAGTTGAAAACTGGCAGACCGTGGACTGAACCCAGCCTATAAATGTATTTTGTTTGGCCCACACAGTATTTTTAAAATGGGAAATTACAAATAATACTCTAGACTTCTGGTTTTTCTTGAAAAACGAGGAGCTTTGCCAGCACCGAGTGGCAGCAGAGCCATCCAGGTGAGAGCGCCGGCATGGCACTCAGGCGGGCCACGGCCGCTCCAGTTTGCGGAGTGCCCCCTGCTCCCCACTGCCTCCCTCCGCACTTGCTGCTGCTCTCGTGGGCTTCACCTGCCAGGCCTCTGAGCAGTTGGACTTTCCATCCTTCTCACAGTTTTCGAGGAAATTCTTGTCCCAAACTAGAAATATATGTAAAACTACTGAAGAGGTAATGGTATGTGCAATGTGTGTTTTTAAGCCTATAATGCACTGGCACTGTATTAAAGTGACTCACAGGCATTCCACCTCTCCTTGTGGGAAAGAGAGAGTGATCGATGCAGCTCTGACTAGGGGAGGTTTTAACAAGCCTGTAGAGACTTTTAAGGGCCTTCCGAGAAGGCTGGGTGATAACAGAGGTCTCTCATAGTCATGTATCTGTGTCTGCCACTCTGTTTTCCTCAAGATGATGGAGGAGGACTTACAAGGATCTTCTCAAGTTAAAGAAGAAACAGACCCAACAGAGCAGAAGTCAGAAGCAATGGAGGTGGATGAAAAGAAAGCTGAAGTGAAAGTGGAAGCTAAAGAGGAAGAAGAGGGCAGCACCAATGGGGCAGTGTCTCAGTCCACGTCCCCTTCGCAGCCGCGCAGGAAAAGTAGGTCTTCTCGGGGACTCATGTGGAGCTGCTTTTCCCTCCTGTTAGGAGTGCATGCTGTGGATGTAAAGCTAAAGCAGAAAAAGAATTCCATCCCTTCCTGTTGCCCTTCTTACTGGCCATTCCCCCAGTTTTAGAAATGGTGTCAGCTGTACTCCAGGGCACTAGCCCACAGCGTCTGTGCTAGGGCTCTGAGGGGCAGTCCACACCCAGCCTGTCCAGGGTGGTGCTGGCTTTACTTGGCACGCCGTGGACACCTACTGATGGGCTCCATTGATAAGGTGACCAGGAGCTTGATGTTGGGGAGTTACCACCAGGGCAACATGTGGGCCAGTAAGTTTGTAGGTTTCTGCTGGTGCAGGTGGAACAGAGTGCCCAGAGTCGGGCTGGGAGCATAGAACCAGTGACCAGTGCAGCGGGAGGGGGCCAGCAGAGAAGGGAAGATGCTGGGGTTCTGAGTAAGCAGGCTGAGCCAAGCTCACGGCGGAGGTCAGATAGAGTCCATCTGAGATGTGTCCAAAGTAGGGAGGAGGAAACAGTGTCAGAAAATTGTCAGGTGACAGAAATGTGAGACGAGGCTCAGTGGTTCAGGGGTACAGGTGATGCGTTTAGGAATGATGCCAGAAAAACTCAGGCTGATGCTGTGCAGTCCTGCTGCGCTGGGACCCTGGGGATCCCAGAGGACAGCAGGCCGCAGGCTTGTGGTCTGAGACCTCTTCACATCCCTAAAGATTGACCATCCCAGAGAAGTTACTGTTTGTATGGATCACCCATCACTTCTGCTCTGCTAGATGTCTTTTTTAATATTTATTTAAAAGTGAATGTTTCATGGCATCCATAAGTAACACACTTTCGTGAAAAATAACTTCCACAACAAAAATAATTGGGATGGTGACATTGTTTTTCACAATTTTGTTTCTCGGAGAATTAAGTGAACACAGCTGGACTCTCATATCTACCTGTCCTTTCGCTGTTGTATTCTGTTGTTTGTTTGAAGGACATGGAGAAAATCCAGCCCCACCCAGATAAGTAGCTAATAGAGAAGAGTATTTTAATATTTAATAGCCTTTTCAGATACTTGTGGATAATTCTTTCTTGATACTACACGAAAATTAAACAGGTAGAAGTTTCTTAAAGACTGGTTGCAGTATGAAGTCTGAATCCATAGCCCTAAATTTCTCGTGCTCTACAATTTTTCTGTCTTGTACTCAGAGTGACTCTTTTGCCGTTGTATGACTTTTTTCTTTTTTTTTAAACACACGATCCTTTGGTCATTTGGGAATTTGGCTCATCTTCCAAATGTTGGCATACTTTATTATGTGATATTTTTTCAAATCACATTTGTTAATATCACTGTGACTCGCTTTAAAAAGTCTTGTAAACTTTGACAAGGTGTCAAGCTTGTGTGGCAGAAACAAGTTTTTCAAAAATTCTAATTTTTGATGAAAGTCCAAATTTTATCATTGGTAGCAAATAGCGTCAGTTGTCCTGGAAGTAACTGGTGTATTTGTTCATTTTTGAGAAAATGTCTGTCGTATACCCAGATCTGAGTAACCATAGTTTGTCTGTCAGCCATTCTCTCTAGTTTTGTGTGTTCCGTGAGAAATTGCAGTTACTTCAGCTCTTAACTCAGCACTCAGACGAGTGCTTTCTCTGAAGACAACGGCCGCCTGCAGCAGAAATGGTTTCTGACAGCTTTCAGGTTTGTCGTGCAGAATAAAAGACCTGTAGCCAAAGGCTGAGATTTAATAACAGTAAGGATTTTTGCTCCTTCATCAAGGACATTTGTTAAGTGCAGGTGGCATTTCACCTGTGTATGCAAGACAGCTCTGGAGAGCGCGCGGCCACTGCGCCGAGTTTGGAGCTGCGGCCTGGTCGTGTTGCCTCTGGTATCCACGGTATTCCCTGTTGCTCCTGCCCCGTCTGTGTGTAGGTCAACACACAGTGCAGAAAGCAGACCATGGCCTAGTGTTACCGTGAAAATCATTTTGCATCATGGAATTGGATTTCACAGACCCTAGAAAAGCCCTCAGGCAGTGCTCAAACTTTCTGCAGTGATGGAAATGCCATGTGTCTGCCCTCTCTGTAACCACCTCTGCCTCTGATAACCAGTGGAACCGTGTGTGGCTCCTCAGCACTTGGAATGTGACAGGTGTGCCTGAGGAAGTGGGTTTTTTACTTTATTTAATATTAATTCATTTCCATTCAGCCACACAGGCTGGTGCGGTCCCCATAGACAGCATGGGGATCCCCAAGTCGTCCGTGGGCCATGCTGTGTACACTGCTGATGTGGGCCGTCCCGTTGTCTGGAGGTTTCAAGCCAGAGAAGTGGAGTGACTTGCTCATAGGACACCGCACTAGTCGGTGGCAGGAACTTGTTTCAAGTACAGCTCCTGACTGCTACCTCCACTCATTTGGAGCCTTCTTACATCAACGTAGTGGTTAAAGACAGGAGTTATATGAGTTTTCCTTGCCATAGGTTTTAAATGTTCAGCAAATAAGTGAGCAGTCATCCAGAGTGAGACGCATGTAAGCACCGTAAGCAGTCAACACCGGAAGCCCAGCGGGTCTGGGGAGTGCGTCAGCAAACCGCGCGGGCTGCCAGGGAGGGCGTGTTTCGGGCTGTGCACATCATTAGGTTTCTGTGGCAGCTACCGGTCCCTGCCTTGTGTGGGGAAGGCAGCCACGAGACACGTGCACAGATGAGCCTGGCTGTGTTCCGATAAAGCTCTCTTTTGGAAGACTAAACAGGGATTTTGTGTAATTCACGTATCATGAAATATTATTCTTTTTTTCCCTAACCTTTAAAAAACTTAAATACTATTCTCAGTTCCCAGGTCCATACAAAGGCAGGCAGCTGGCCAGATTTGGCCTGTGGGTCATGGTTTGCTGACCCCTAATTTAGAAGAATGAAGAAGCTATTGATTAACTAAAGAATTGTTTTCTTATAAAGAGTTATTCAAAGAAAACCAAGCTCTGTAAAATAGACTGGAAGAAAAAGGGTTAGCTGAGGGCAGGGTTTGCCTGTTTCACAGTTCCACGGGGTATGTCTGCTCCCTGGACCAGGGCTTTGTGCCTGCAGGGGAATGTCTGTACTGGGCAACACCAGTGCTCACTGACCGCCAGGCATTCTGGAGTGCAGAAGGCCAGGCAGGACACCTGGGCGGGCCCTGCTCTGGTGGCAGTAAACCCTCTGGGCACTTCCCAGTCAGTGCCACCTTCTCTCTCTACTCAACACAATTTTTACTGTATTTTAGTCTGATTTATAAATTTACAACTTACAATGTATCCGTTCTAGAAAATACTTTCAAAATCCGAAAAACCACAAAGTGGAAACCTACAACTCAGGACCTAAGGCGTCAGACCCTGTCTACGTGTTTGCCTTTCTCTGATGGTTGTGCTCTGCACAGGAGTGTGTGCCCGCGAGGGCTGCGAGACGTGCCCTGCTGCCTGCACGGTACCCGCACCCTTGTACTTCACGAGGGGCTCGTGCAGATGAACAGCAGCCAGTGTTTATCCTCACATCAGTGACACCACAGAGTGTAGTAGACAGTGGGTGGACCTGGGAACGTGGTTATTGCTACATGTGCGAGGGGGCAGCAGAGAACTTTTGGGGAAAATGCGTATTTTTGTAGCTTCCTTATGTAGCTTCCTTATGTACGTTTGTTGGTGAGGTTGTAACAAAACTGTCTGTCTCAGGTGGTCTGAGTTTACTTCCACCAGGACAGAGAAGTTTCTTCTGAGGAGAAAAGGCTCCTTCCGGTGAAAATGGCTCTGTTTCCACACATTTGATCAGTGAGGCAGATTTGGAAGTTAGCTTCAGTTTTTTACTGTTCCAACAGAATTGGGCGTTGGAAATCTTTTTGTTGAGCAAGCAAACTTCTCAGTGTGGTATTTTTGCCTCGTGATATGGATGCAGTTTTAAAAACCCTAGTGTGACTGTGTTCTCAGGACCCCTGAATGGTGGGTTGAGAAAGTGTTCATGGACAGGAGAAAGGTGACTCGGGCCTTCTCAGAAGCAACCCAGCTTCCATTGGAAAGCTCTGCGGGAGGAGTTTGGGTGCCTTGTCAACAGTGTCGTTTCCTGTGTTTTCTAACTGCAGTCTTCAAGCCGGAGGAGTTGCGCCAGGCTCTGATGCCAACCCTGGAAGCTCTGTACCGACAGGATCCAGAGTCCTTACCTTTTCGGCAGCCTGTGGATCCCCAGCTCCTGGGAATTCCAGTAAGTTGATGTCATGAAAACACTGTGGCTTTTCCAGTGTACTTCAGGAGTATCCACAATACTTGCTTAATCTCTCTAAGTTGAGTACAGTAAGATTTTTTTTTCCCCAAATGTAAAAAAATTAGTTTGTTGTCAAAATAGTGATATGCTTTTGTCTTACTAACAGAAATGTGTGTGTTCCCCCACCCCATTCCATTAAGCCCCAGGGTCATGGGGGGATGTGGGGAGATGGGGAGCACATCCTGGGGCATGCAGCTTCTGTTGCCTTGCTTTACTCGTAGGTAAGACT
This sequence comes from Muntiacus reevesi, assembly GCF_963930625.1. Lineage (NCBI taxonomy): Eukaryota > Metazoa > Chordata > Mammalia > Artiodactyla > Cervidae > Muntiacus > Muntiacus reevesi. Next base: position 182,409,112 of record NC_089250.1, on the reverse strand, counting down.
TTATCCACGGGAGTGGGTTTAAAGAATTGGTGAAAGTCCCTTATAAACCACAGGGGCCTCTCACTTTGGTATCCCTGGGTGTTCTTGCAAAGGCCATGGTGACCCAACAGGTTCTGTTTAACCTTATTACTGTTTTTGTGTTTGTCTTAAATTTCATTTTGCTCACTAGGACCAAGAGTGAATCTCTAAAAAAAAAACGTACTGTCTGATAAATATGCTCACCATTTTAATTCAGTGGATCAAAATCTTATTTTTAAAATCTGACACTAAAGGACATCTCTTATTAAAGAATTCTTTTGATTTTTTTTTTCTTTAAATTTGCTTTTGAAGTAATATGATCACACTTAGAAATGGTAACTACCATCTTAGAGTAAAACCAGAGGAAGGTCAGGAGTTGCTCTCTTTTCGGTCACTTGTTTGGTTACACTGGTACTTTCTGCTGTTTTAAGGTAAAGCTGCCAAATAAGGCTTACATTTGGGGTTTGGGATCCCCTAGACTGAGACCCTTTTGTCTTTCAGGATTACTTTGACATTGTGAAGAATCCCATGGACCTTTCCACCATCAAGCGGAAGTTGGATACAGGGCAGTACCAGGAGCCCTGGCAGTATGTGGACGACGTCTGGCTCATGTTCAACAATGCCTGGCTCTACAATCGGAAGACATCCCGGGTCTACAAGTTCTGTAGCAAGCTCGCAGAGGTCTTTGAGCAGGAGATTGACCCCGTCATGCAGTCCCTTGGATATTGCTGTGGACGCAAGGTACAGTTGGAACTTTTTTTAATTCATCCAAAGCGGATGTTATGGGGATATGACGGACTCGATACTTTGGCCACACCTGTATATTGAGAAGGACCCGGATGGAGTCCAATCTTTTGTGAAACAGTTGGTTGTCTGAAGCTCGACGTGCTTATGGGTCAAGCATTCCTGGCTGCCCTGGTGTCCATTCATCTACCTGTAATAAATGTCCCTTAGACACTAGTTCTGTCCCATTTTATCCAAAAGTATCTTTAAAATTAATGAGAATCATCAAAAGACTACTCAGTGTACTAACAACTAATTTACTAGCTAAATCTCGCTCTCCATATCAGACAGAGCATTACATGACAGTAAATGCATTTATTTTTAACGTTTTCTCCTTTGTTTTCACAGTATGAGTTTTCCCCACAGACTCTGTGCTGCTATGGGAAGCAGCTGTGTACAATTCCTCGAGATGCTGCCTACTACAGCTATCAGAATAGGTAAGCACTGAGCGGTTTTCTGAATTACGGGACAAAAAGAAGGTCTTAGGGCAAGGCACGCTCATCTGATTGCAACTTGGTTACATCATTTCTTTCCTGAAGTTTCAGTGAAATAAGCTGAAGTTACATTGCTTCTCGCTTCCCAGTCACTCAATTAGGCCCAGGGTCTCTTAACTTAAAAGCATGCTTGTATAGTATAGAATTTTAACTCAAAGCTGCTTACTGCACTCTTTGGATTAGGAACATTTGTTAAGCCATAATGTCACCATATGAGAAGGAGTTGGAGTTGAAATTAACTCTAATTAAGGTTGATGGGCCTTTTTCAAGGTACTAATAAACTTGAAGCATTGTTATTTTACCAGTCTGACTGTAAATATTTGCCTAGCTAAATTGACCTGCACAGGCTGATGGAAAGACTTGTGTTCATGCTGATTCTTTAAAGAATTGAGTTTATGAATGACTGCCTGTCAGGAGGTGGCCTTTTCAGGGCTTAGCGAGTGACAGGGATGCTTGAGAAATCTTGGTTCTTCTCTTGAAATGTGGAGATGGCCAAAGAGTAGATCTCTTGTCTTAAGTAGAAGGAGAATGAAAATAATTTTTGTTGTTGATCTCCTTACCTAAATATGGCTTCCTGGTTCGGGGGCTTGTCTTGAATTAAGCTCCTGGGCATCCATGGCTCTCAGCATCCATAGCATGAGGGCGCCCTGCCTGAAACTTTGGCAGTATTTCTTGGTCATATTCAGTCACCTTGCCTCCACTTCTTGAACTGACAGCTGAATTCTTTATGCGACCAAGATGAAGCTTCATGCCTGTTCTTTGTCTTTAGGTTCAGGTATTAAATGTCAGCTTTTGGGTCTGACGTTTTGATTATTTTTATCTTACTTGCTTGTAGTCATTGCATATGTTCTAATACTTCAAAGAAGATAAGTACACGGCTTTTTATTTGTTCAAAGGTACATGCAGAGGCCTGAATGATTTGGAATGTTGCGGTTATTTTTCTTCCAATTACGTTTTTTAAATTATTCTTAAAAAAAATATGTAGGGAATTCCCTGGCAGTCCAGTAGTTAGGATTCAGGGCTTTCACTGTGGTGGCCTAGGTTCAATCCTTGGTCAGGAAACTGAGGTCCTACAAGCCGCATGGCACAGCTGGAAAAAAAAAAGTTAAAATTTTAAAAATCTAACCATATTTAAGTTAATTAACAGCTCCCATCAAAATGCTATTGGAAAAAAAAAAAAGAACTGTTGACCTAAAATTATCTTAAGACGAGATTTCTAAGCCTAGTCTGGCTCACTTATCCCAGTGAGATGCTGGTTCCAGGGAAAGATGGGAGTCCCCAACAGGCATCTCTAGCAGAAGTGATGCTGACACAGCTGTCCTGATGAAAATATTTCAACATTTGGAATTTAATTTCTCCTTTAGCATTCTCTTCTATCCCTGGAAGCATTTTACTACTAGAAGTTTGAAATGGTATCATAGCCTTTGTAGTGGAGTCTTTCCACAGTGGCAAGTGTTGTTTTGGGAGTTCTGGCCCCTCTTACAGTTTTAGCCCAAAGACCTTTGGCGTGGCCCGGAACCTTCTTGTTGATGGTGTGGGCACAGTAGCGCCTCCACTTGACACCCTTAGTTGTCAGTCTCCAATGAGACCACGAGGAGGAACTCACTTTGGGAACTGACAGGCGCCAAACAAAGCAAAGTTACGAAATTTTAAGGAAATAGGTTAAAGTGAACTGTGAAAAATGCCCCCACTAATGAAATGCACAGCAGAGTTTGGGTCTAGAAGGGAAAGCAGACAGCAGATTGCTCACCACCGTCTCTCCAGTTCGGGGCCTTCTCCTTGTGGGCTTCACTGTTCCTGGGTCCTTTGGCCCCCACCTTTGCTGAGTTCCACAGACTTTGGCCATATTTAAGTGGAGAGAAGTTGTAGTTCAGTAGGACAGATAGCATCAGCATCCACTACTGCCCCCTCAGAGGGCGGTGTTGATGGAAGGATTCTTTTGAAAGTTCTGAAATGTCCAGTTAGATTTCTGTGTAGGATTTAGTTTTTACTGAACAAAAGTGATGTATTTTCCTTAAGAGTAGAAACATAAATAAAGGAGTTCTTTTTTACACATAAGACATTTTAAATAAGAGTATGAGCATACTGCTCCTCAGCTGAATCTCACAAGGTGTGCTTCCTGGAACATGGAAATGGAAGAGACGCCGTGTTGTGAGTCTGAAAGCAGTGGTCTAGTTCTGCGATGGGCATTTCAACTGCTTCCATATTTATTCTGAACCTTGACTGTTTCAGAGAACGCTGTGGTGTTCTTTTGAATAATTGTTTTGGCATTTATAGTTCTAAACTGTTGGGCACTTAGAATAGGAAATTCTATGAACCATTTAAACAAGTGAAACTAATTTATAAGCTAGTGTATGGTTACATTTTCACTTGTTTCCATACTTATAAATTTTGAAAGTAAGTCATGTTGGGAAAACCATTCTGTAGATTTTTCCAGTAACTACTGATAGATGAGAATAGATATCTATTATCCCAGTTATTTGTGTGTACTTATATGGTGCTTAAAACAATCTGCATTTGAAAATTTACTCCATACATTCAGTTACCCTTACTGATGAACTATGCAGTGACACTTGCCAACTTTAGGTACCCAGATGTGCATCGTCATCAGATTCTGTGAAGCGTTTCTCCTTTACAATTCCATATTCATCAAACTGCTTCCTTTGTGTCAGGCAGAAGGTCATCTAGGCTCTTGTGGCTGGAAAGAACCATTATGTATTTCCAGGGTGAATAAAGATGGGGCAGGCTGGTATTAACATCTGCCACCTGCTGATTCCCAAAGTGGTTCCCACCTGCTGGACCAGATGGATGGCTATGCCCCCTCTGTGGGCTGTCGTCATCTCAGAAGGGTGCTCCAGGGAGGCCCAGGCCCTTCCCCCATCCTCTTCCCATTCACCTGAGGAGGTTTGATTCTCCAGCATCTCTGCCCTAGCTCTTGGACAGGCACTCTGTCCCTTCCAGTTTCTGACCCTGAGGTTCTTAGGGGTGGGAGTTAGTTATACGCAGACAGCGTAGGTTTCTGCAGCCACCAGTGCTGTGTTCTGGGCCAGTTTCCTCCGGTGGAAATAATGGGTTTATGATTCCTATTCTGTAGATGTTGCTAGGTGTCATGTCCTGCTTGAATAAAAGCAGTAAGTTGTCCAGGATTTTAAAACCGTTTAGACTCACGTGTAATTTATCATGGCAATTTCATTTCAAAATATGTTCAATAGTCCTCTTCGAGCTAGCCCGCTATGGCCAAATGTTTGCTCATAATGAATTGGAACACTCATTCATTTTAAAAGGGACACAATTTGGCGTTGAAGAGATAACATTTTTGCATGTTGTTCTGATTGCTGCTTAATTGGTTTACAGTATCTATACTTTAATTCTTTCTTGCCAGTTATGACACATGAAAATTCCTTTTATTACATGATTTCAAGGCCCTGTAAAAATATTTACAAAATAGTGAATAGTCAAAATATTACTATAGTTCATTCAGAGAAAGAGATACGAGATACATAGTTTTTAAAAACAGCAATGTTAGTCTGTTTATTCCTGGTTAGCTTTTAATCTTGGCAGACTTTGTTAATTGAATTAGTTCTAAATAAACTGGTCCCAGCAGAAAACTCTTATTAATCCAGTTGCTACACACAGTGAATCTGTCATGTTCATCAACAGTCTGAAAAATTGGATAATCTTGAAATGCGTGCATGCTAAAGTTTTAGACTTTTAATTCACTGTATGTGTTTAGTCAATGAAATATGGCAGACAGCAATGCTCACTCAATGTGTTTAGTTAAGGTTAGGATTAGAACTTGTGGGGATCTGTTTTAGCGGTAATGGAGACACACTGGCCAGGTAGTGGCCTGAACCTCAGTCATTTGTAGCTACACATGTGTGTGCGTGTGTGCATGCGTGGCTGTGTGTGTGTGTGTGTAGCTGCTACATCTCCTCCTGCCTGTGTGGTTCCGTGTGGCGCTCCAGTCTCGTCACAGTGTCTTTAACACTAATCCTCTTGGCATCTTGTAGATGTAGTTTTGAGCACTAAAACCACATTTTATTGTGCTGCCGTTGCTACCATATATTCATCCTTTTTTGCTTGTGCAGTTCACCTCATTCGCCTTGTTTACTTCTGCAGTATTCCTCTGTGCCCATCTTGTTTTTTGCAGCATCACCTGCATTTTTGTTGATTTCTCATTTGTGTCCTTTCCAAACATTTAATAGTTTTTATTTAAACTAATCTTATTTGGTAGCTTGAGCCCAGGCTCTATATTATAAGAAATTGGGGTGATGGATAATTTCTCAAATGCAGATTGTGCTTTTAAAGATTAACTCTAAATTTGCTTAACTTGGATTGTTCCCAAGTCAGAGCAATCACTGAGTATCTCAGATTGATGAATGATTGATTCCAGTACCAAAAAGTTTAAAGTCAAAGCATAGAATTGAATTTTAAGATTGTTCATGGATTTACATATATTGTATTGCTTATACAATATATCATAGTTTGTTCTCTGTATATTCTTACTGATAAATGGCTGGAAAGTCTTTGACCCCGATTGCATTTCTGTTAAGTGTTTGTCTAGAGTATGGATTTGGTTTCATTTCTATTGTAACTCAATTAACTAAGTGAGTAACATGAGAAAAATAACAGGAGAAAATTAAAACCAGTTCTGGGTGCTCAGCATTTTCATACCTTTAAAGATCTGGCTTAATACTGGAAATAAAATCTATGAATTGCTATCAAGCATAAATTTCCCATTTTGAAAAATAAAACTATTTCAGTTTAAATTACTTTTTAAGGACTTTTGTCAGACTGTTTTGTTCAAAGTAAATTTTTTCCATCTCAAACCCTGGAGTTTCATTTGGTTTTCTCTAAGTAAAAACAAAATCCAAACTCCTAAATGTAGGCTCCTTGCAATTCTAGTATTACTGACTCCTTGAAAACATTTGCATTTTGGAGCTGAACAAGCCCGTTGTTAGTGATGATGGCCTGGGATGTATGCAGTGAGACCGAATGCTAATCAATGCTTTGCCTTGGCTTTCTGCTCTGTGTTGTCTTGGTGTTTGCGTCTTACCTTTATGTCTGTGCTATTTGTTCCCTCCCCTGTTCTCTAATCCTACCCTTCCCCACCTGCCCCTGTTCCTTTCATTGTCCTCACTGACCCATCAATCAACCAACAACGCCCCCCCTTCGTCGTGGTGATCTGCCCTGCTCTGATTGGTGGCTTCGTTGCTTGGGTGGCTGTGTGTTATGATGGACCAGTTCACCCAAGTATGGCCTTCTTGCTGACAGGTATCACTTCTGTGAGAAGTGTTTCACAGAGATCCAGGGGGAGAATGTTACCCTGGGTGACGACCCTTCACAACCCCAGACGTAAGTACTGTCCTGTCATTTCTCTTGGGGGTGACCCTGGATTGTTGTTTTCCTCTTGTCCACGATTGAAAGGGAAGCACCACTGCCGTTGTGACTTTTCTGTTGTCTATTTTTCATAGTAACTGTACCCACATTCATACTTTACAGTGTGGCTGAATTGCAGTGCCATGCCCACGTCCTTGCCTCCACCCAGGACCTTGATTCTATAGCCCCTGTTGAGTCCCCGGGCCTCTTGTAACCTTGCTCTGTATCTCTTCTTCCAAAGCACTTGCTTTTTCCCAGTGGCTGTCAACTTCCCTTTGGGGGGATTGTAAATTTTCCTTTATATCTAAGAAATCAGATAATCCTAGTCACAGAACTGGCAGTAGCAAAAGGGAGTCTTGTGTGCATACCCCGACTCCAGCATTTAGTTGATCTTCCCCTGAAGCCTCTGTCCTTGAAGTTGCAGAGGTAACAGAAGTCAGTTGGGGAGACCCCAGCGAGTACATGTAGATATCTCCTTCGTCGCTGGAGGCTGGACACCTGCTCACAGCTCCAGCACAGACAGGCATGAGTTAGTTCATTCATTCCCTCCCTGAGTTCACCATTTCCTGCCTGATGCATATCCTCTGATGGAGTAGATAGATGTCCAGAATGTGGTGAGAAAAAAAGCAGAACCAGATCCTCAAATTGGATGATCAAGGGGCCTAAAGACCTGCCAGCCACTATAGCCACCCAGGACTGCCAGCATTGTGCCTCTCTCTTTTCTCCCTACTCTTGCTCTAATTCCTGCCACCCAGAGAAGTCTGCTAGTGCAGCTGCCCCCACAGGCAAGAAGGGCTTCCCACTGAAGCAGTTTCCAATGCTGTTCCAGTGACATTTACTCTGCAGCTCAAGTTTACTTTATCCAAATGCAGAACAGGCCATAGATACCCATAAGATATATAAACCAAAATGTCAGAAATTCTACTTAGTCAGTTTTTCTACCCCCGTCACCTTAATTCTTCGGTTCAATTGTGTGATTAATAATTGGATTGTATGATTCTGCGAATCAAGTAATTCACATATACACTGATCACAGCAAAGGGACAATAGAAATGAAACACTCAGTCCTTAAAGAATGAGTAAAACCTCCCCAAGTACACGCTGCAGGAACACTGTGATTGAAAGAACTGGTTACACCAGTCTTGGTCAGATTCAGTAGCCATTCACCATGTACATTTGACTGGGAATTAGCAGGTTTGAGTCTGAACATAATTTTCCCACCATACTTGACTGACTTTACTTAAATCTTGTAATAAGTGTTGATGAGGATTTTGAGGAAATATTTGAAGGAAGATAAAAAAAATAAATGGTGGTGCTTTCTGTGGAATTAAATTTTATTATATGTTCATGCTATCATTGCATCCACTTGAGAGTTCTGCTGACCATCATTTACTTTTTACGTGAAGAACTAGTTATAGGATAATGTTCCAGAGACCCTATAGTTTATACACAACAGATAAAATTTAGTTAATTAACATTTTTCCTCTTTCCCCTTCCAAATAAGGACAATTTCAAAGGATCAGTTTGAAAAGAAGAAAAATGATACCTTAGATCCTGAACCGTGAGTATACAGCTATTTCTTTCTGACTTTTAGGTTTTAACTTTCGGATCGGGAAAGTTACTCCATGTGATTGGGTTGCTGTAGAAGACACTGGAAATAAACATATTGCCCTGGGTGGCACTCTCTGTGTGGATTTATTTCAAATGTAGATTCTTTTTTAACTCATGCAAAAGATATGTGTCTGTAGCATGCTGTCCAGCTGCTGAATTTTACCAGTGAGAAGAGCAGGTGGATGTTTTGGTTCTGTTAGAACCTCTGTAATAACTTGGTCATCATTGTCTTTAAGAAGCTGTTTGGTATGAATCTTTAGAGACTAAAGATAGTATTTGGTGAAGGGGTCCTAGTATCACTTAAAGGGAATTTTTAGAGGAACTCTTAGAAACCTATTGTAAATAATGGGAAGCCCGGTGTTGTGTTGGATTGGCTAAAAGTTTGTTCACTTTCTCCATATGATGCAGAAAAATCCAAGACAACTTTTTGGCCAACCCTCTTGTGCTTGCCACCATCTTTGGTGTGGTATGTTTTCAGAGGTTGTTCAGTTTCCTTGCCTTCAGCGATCAGTGAGAACACTGATCAATTTGTAAAGTTTGCTTTGTAATAACCCCTTGAAGAGGCCTCAGAGCTCCTTCTGTGCTGTGGCACCTCCCAGGCCCCCAAAGCCAAGTCCTGAGGGCACCCCAGTGTGTGGAGACGCCCGTCTTGTTCTGTCCCTGTGGTGAGTGCCTGTCCAGGGCCGCTTGGTGAGCAGAGGCTGCGACCCTGCTGGTGTTTGATAAACGTGGCTGCGGTGCATCTGGAGCTGAGAAGCAGGTCCTCCCCTCCCTAGGCTCAGCTTCCAGCGGAGAACACAGATTTCACTCTGTGTCAGAGCTGCCTCAGTCTCTCTTGCCAGCCATGCTGGCGGGGATTGCGGGGGGAGCAGTGAGAGAGGGCATGATGAACAGTTAGCAGAGCACCTGATGCATGAAGAGCTGGCTTCCCATCTCTTTGTGGAAAATGTTTACTTTATATTGGAGTATAGTTGATTTCCAATGTTGTACTGGTTTCTATATTAACTTTCCAATTGCAGGATACTCTAGGTTGAGGTAACAGGTACCAGGCAGTGGGGAAGACACAGCTGAATAAAGGGGGCCTGGCCTGCAGCCATGTGTCTTCTAGTAGGACAGACAGACGGATGGTAGCACAGGCAGCAAGAGGCAGTAAGGTGGTCCAGAGGGAAGGGCCCTGGCCCAGGCAGAGTGGCATCCTGGAGAAGGTGGCGCTCACCTGGAAGGGACAAGGGGTGGGGTGGGCAGACATTGGACACACAGCAGTGAAGGGCCCGGGGGCATCAGTAGCAGTGCAGTGAGCTCACCTGGGGGCAGGCGGGGAGCGTGGGTGGGGCCCCCGGCACCAGGAGGCAGGGGTGCTGGGTTCCCTGGCGCCTGACTTGGTGTGGCTGCAGAGGTTTTAAAGGACCACATAGAGTAGGAGGGGGGCGGCCTGGGAGAGAGCGCTCGAGGACAGTGGACAAGGCCACTGCCGTGCTGCCCACTTTGCCTATATGTGTCCAGTTTTCCTTCAGCAAAGCAAGGACAGAGAAGCTGGGTTAGGCTTGATCTGTGGTCAAAGGCTCGTTCTCAGCAGGGGGGGGGGAAAGGGCGGGTCAGGGCCGGGAAGCAAGCGGTGGTCTGAGAGCATGCCTCAGGTTCGGGGCCCAGCACCGAGGCTGAGAGGAGGAGCCAGGACCCCAGACAGCCTGCAGAAGTCTGGTGCTCTCTAGCCCGTTCAGCCTTCCACAGGGTTTAAGTTGTGGCAACCTTAAGGGCATGGCTGAAAAAAATAGGCTTTGACCTTTAAGCGTGTTTGGCGATGAAGATTCCTAGGTGAGGTGATAGGGTCCGGGTGAGCCGTGGCGGAAGCTGTGAGGAGGGCGGGTGATGAGGTGAATCCCGACCTCTGCAGTGTTTCCTTGAACAAAGACCATCATTTCCCACCCTGGTGACTGACTCAGCAGACGTTTCCTGTGTGAGGTGAAGAACAAGAGCTTGTAACACTGACAGTGTTGTCTTCTGCTGTTGAAGTCCGTTTAGGCATTTTTAGTCATCTGGAGCAAGTGCTGGTCTTGAAAATGTGACCTGTAAGATAGGCCTTTGTCATAGCAGTTTTTAGAAGTAAATTTTCATTGCTGGTTGCAAAAGAGATGAGGGGAAGAGAGGAATGAGGCATTGGTGCAAAGAAGGGGAGAAAGTCAGCTTTTCCTGTAGAACACATCCTACTGAGGCATGTTTCAAAAATGGCCGAGTTAGTCACGAGACACGTGAATGCCAAGGAGTTTTGAAGTCCTCGTGCGGACAAGGTGTGCGCGCAGCACTCAGGCTCCACTTTGCGGTTCCGTGTGTGACAGGGCACTTCTTTTATCTTCTAGTTTCGTTGACTGCAAGGAGTGTGGCCGGAAGATGCATCAGATTTGTGTTCTCCACTACGACATCATCTGGCCTTCAGGGTGAGTAACTTCCCGGTCATTTCCTGAGACTCCAGGAAAGGGAGAGCAGCTCGCAGAGAGTAGAGGGGAGGGCACTGGCGCCTGCCGTGCCTCTCGTCATTGTCAGCGAGGACCCAGCAATTAGAGGGATGGCAGTTGGTTCTAAATTTAAGTCTTAAGTGTTTGCCCGCTTTAGGAATTGTAGAATCAAAGCAGTCTGCCTCTTCACTTTTGTGTAATGATGTGATGTAAATTGCCAGCAAAGTATTTTAATGCTGCCTTTCACTAGTTTGGCAACATATACTGTTTTATATAATCTGATCACACCCATTATTTTTTTGCAGCTTTGTATGTGACAACTGCTTGAAGAAAACGGGCAGAACTCGAAAAGAAAACAAATTCAGTGCTAAGAGTAAGTCATGGAAGGGTCTTTGTTTCATGGTCTGTACATTTTAGAAACGTGTACATCTTCCCAGTCTTCCTTTGGTCCCTCTAACACACGGCTTCAGGGCTTGCTTGTCTCGGGTCTTTTCTGTGGCTTTGTTTTCTAATACTTGTATTTTTCTTATCTTACCCTTAAATAGAGTCATTTAGCTTAATCTTTATGTGAAAGTCAGCTTTATGATCAAACTGTGTTTTAGATGAAAGTTTAGAAACTTAGTTATATAGTAAACTTTGTGAATTCTGAGAAAATATCATCAGATCCTTCTCAGGAAACTTGGAAGTAATGCACGCACACACATCCTTTGGTGACGGGCACACTCAGCCCTGGATACGTGTGCCCATTGGTAGGCGTGGGCCCCACTGTTGTGAAGAGTGACCCTCTGGGACCTTTGGAAATCAGCCAGCATCGCCAGGACCGCCCGGAGCCTAGTCTGCCCAAGGGCTGCGTGGGTGTCTGCGTGGAGCACCCTGTTGCCACAGGAGTAAACGGTTCATAAGTGTATGGTGTGTCATCTTTGTCAGCTTGACTCTCAAGTGCTCGGGCCACCTTCTGTAGCTTGACATTCCCAGCCATCTTTTTGCTGAGTCTGCAGCAAACCTGAAAAAGAAAAGCCCCTAGAGGACTTCCTGGTGGCCCAGTGGATAAGAATCTACCTGCCAATGCAGGGACCATGGGTTCACTCCCTAGTCTGGGAAAATCCCACACACCTTGGGGCACCTAAACCCGGGTGTCACTGTTGAGCTTGCACTCTGGAACCTGGGAGCCAGTTACTGAGCCCAAGTGCTGCAACTGCTGAAGCCCGCACACCCTAGAGCCCGTGCTCTGCAACACAAGAAGCTCTCACACCTCAACTCAAGAGTGACTACCACACAGCACAGCTAGAGGAAGCCTGCATGCAGCAATGGAGACCCAGTGCAATTAAAAACAAATAGTTAATTTTCAAAGGGAAGGAAGAAAAGCCCCTGCAGCAGTGCCTTCAGAGCTCAGCCCTCCTTCAGGCTCCTGGCCGCTCTCACTTCTCTCCCCAGCAGGACAGGCAGCTGGCACACTGCTTGGGGTCCTTGGTCAGAGCTGGGCTGATGAGCGTAGAAGAGAGATGGGATGTTGTGAGGTTCCGTGGTGGAGAGAGGGGTGACAGGGAGGAAGCCCCTCAGAAGCTCTCCAGATTGGTATTGACTCAAATTCAGACTGTGTCATTACCAAAGTCCAGTTATCCTGTCATTTAAACTCTTGTCAAGCCTTTTGAAATATTGATGAAGTCACCAGCCATTCTAATAGTTTTCTTTAGATCAGAGTTTCTGTACTGACATTAGGGCCTGAAAAAATCTTTGTTATAGGGGCTAGCCTTTGTAGAATTTTAGTAGCAGTGTGCTGAGTCCCTCAGTCGTCTCTGACTCTTTGCAACCCCATGAACCATAGCCCACCGGGGTTCTCTCCATGGGATTCTCCAGTTAAGAATACCAGAGTGGATAGCCATTCCCTTCTCCAGAGGATCTTCCTGACCCAGGAATTGAACCCTGGTCTCCTGCATTGCAGGTGGATTCAGCAGCAGCTGCCCCCTAAATGCCGGTAACACTCTGCCACTGCTTCCCCCACCCCCCCCCATGAACAGTGGCCGTCAGAAATATCTCCATACGTTACCAGATGTCCTGGGCAGGGGGTGCAGGTGAGGACCCCTGCTTTAAAGGATTCATTCCGAGTGATGTCACTAAAGTAGTCAGCAACTTAGAATCACTTTCCTAGGCCAGAGTCTCACTGACCAAAACAGAAATTGCCAGAAGAGGTAGTTCTCAATAGAAGAGCCGTTGCAGCCTGAAGAAAGAGAGGTGGAGGGGTGAGGCGGGACTGGAGAACCTGAGAGCTGGCCCAGCCCCCACCCCCGCCCTAGAGTCCAGAGCATGGTGGCGAGTATGTGGACCTTTAAAGGTGGAGAACATTAACTTACAGAAAAGGATCTTAAAAGTGCTATGTCTCCCCTTGGTTTTTGAGCATGAATTAGCGTCGTCTCTGCAAGCATCTGTCAGTCACAAGAGAGAAGTTGCCTCCTAGGTGTCTGCATTGACTTGGTGCAGGGGCGCAGGGGGCTGTCTGTCCCGCCCCATTTTATGTAAGGAACTTGAGTGCCTTTGGGTTTTGGTGTCTGTGGGACTCCCGGCAACTGTCAGTCCCCCATGGATGCGGCGGGACGACTGCATTGAAAATACCTTCCAGCTACTGGTCAGCCAGTGATGTTCGCAACTGACCAAAACCTCCTCCCCACCTTCCTTCACTAGGCTGGTTAAAAGCGCACAAAGTAACGACTCCAAGTGCTTTGGAGGTCAGCGTCAGAGTGTTCTTATTGTGTTTGGTTATGGAAGTTCCTCCTAAGAAAGATGCAACCCAGAGGTCAGAAAGCACAGGCTGAAGAGTTTGATCACATAAAAGGAAATATGAGGCCTCCATCATGTGCCACGGACAGGCATGTGCATGATGGGGTACAGTTTAAAATGTCCATTTTCAGACTCCGCAGTTCCACTTTGACCCACGTCTCCCACAGGAATATTTGGGGATTTACTCCTGTGCATTGTCCGGAAGTCATGGTGCATGTAGCCACGATTTCATGAGGGAAGGGGGGTGGTCCCTGCGGCAGGGCTGGGTGGCCGTCCTCCTTCCTGGACTGGAAGCCACCTCCTGAGGGAACAAAACCTGCTCAGCAGCCACGGGCATGGGAGCACTTAGGGGTGAGAACGAGGGGGTTTTTCTTCAGGGTCTTCACAAAGATAGATGAGGTGGTTGTGAGCCCTTTGCGCTTAATTCCATGTTTCTCAGGATGGTCGAGAAGCCATGGGCAGTCACAGGAGTGGGGGTACAGAAATTTATACTTTTTAATGGGGTTTTTATTTCATTGCCATTGTTAATTTTTTTTCTTTAAATCATTTTCATTGAGATACAAGTTATATACCCAAAAAACTCCACCGTTGGTGTGTTTATTACAGAGAGACTGAACTTAGAAAGTCTAAATTTTGTAGATATTTCTTAACCTCAGTAAGGAGTCAAGCCATATAATTATAAATATAAACTCAAGCCATCTTACAGTCACTGTCAACCTTTTTGCAGGTTTCCCTTCTAGCTTTTTTTTCTGCACATGCACAGTTTTTTTCTGCCGTGAACTGTATGTGTAGTTACATGCTGTGTAACTCCTATCACAGGGACCGTTCCTGGGAGAGGGAGGGTGCAGAAGGAATGGGGGATGGAGCCCACCAGGAAAGTGGCCTGGCCAGTCTGCATCCTGGGGCAGCGGCTCCTGCTGCCCAGGTTTGGAGCCCTCTCAGGGCTGGACTGGCTCAGTCGTCTTAGATTCAGCAGCGGGATGCCCCTCGGAGCTGGGCAGGAAGGGGCATTCGTGCCAGCCTGCCTTCCAGGGAGAGCAGCGTCAGGCTTCCCATTTCTGTTAAGAGTTCTTCCAGAGTGGGAACCAGCCTCAGGGCACAGCCGAGACCCCGAGCAGCCACATGGGCACAGCCAGGGCAGAGCCCAGTGTCACCAGGACCTGGGCACGTGGGGCAGGAGGCAGGTGGACCCTGCGTAGCCCCCTCATGCCTTCTCCTCTGCTTAACCCCAGAGCCTGTCTTCTTTCAGATTTGGGTCCACCTTTGTGGCTCTTCTGCCCCTTAGAGTTGGAAAAAGATGGAAATTTGGGGCGTTTGATAGCAGTTTCCAGTGTGTGGAATGCCTAAGATTCCAGGGTTCACCTTTCTCTTGTAAAATGCTCACCTGATAGGATCTCGTTAGATCCCTTCTGTATTTGGAGAATGTCAGTCCTTAAAATATCAGACTACCCTGGAAAGAAAACATGGATCCTGCAGCCTCAGCGCTTCCCACGCCCTCTCACTGCCTCGTCTGGACCTTGTAGGACTGCAGACCACACGGCTGGGAAACCACCTGGAAGACCGCGTCAACAAGTTTCTGCGGCGACAGAATCACCCTGAAGCCGGGGAGGTGTTTGTCCGCGTGGTGGCCAGCTCAGACAAGACGGTGGAGGTCAAACCCGGGATGAAGTCACGGTGCGTGTGCAGACGTTGTCCCAGTGGGCACCCTGCCTGGTTCACCAGAGCCCTGCTTTCTGGCAAGGCTTTAGAGTCTGGCAAGCATAATTTGAGAGCTTTGCATCAATTAGCATGTAGCTACCCTTACTCTTAGCGTCCCACACTCTTCAGGGGAGGTGGAATTCCTATCCGAGTGAGGCTGTCACAGAAAGTGGGGTTGCAGCTCTGAACTGCCCGGGCCAGTGGTCCAAAGGGGTGATCCCACCTGCAGTTCGCCTACACCACACGGGTCAGAACAGCAAGTCTTGTCTGTGTAGATGGTGATGCATGCAAACAGAAGGCTCTTTGTTCCAGGTTTGTGGATTCTGGGGAGATGTCGGAGTCTTTCCCGTACCGAACCAAAGCACTGTTTGCCTTTGAGGAGATTGACGGAGTGGACGTGTGCTTCTTTGGGATGCATGTTCAGGAGTACGGCTCTGACTGCCCCCCGCCAAACACAAGGTAACCCTCAGCCCCTTTGCGGTGCATGTGCGCCTGTGCTGTGCCAGTGACCAGGGCCCTAAACATCCTGGAGGGCTGCTTCAGCAACCAAACAAGTTAGTTTGGTTGTCTCCGAAGCCAGTGAGAAGGGGAGGGTTTTGATGACTTCTGTGTTGAATACATGGGTTCTGACCCTGATCTTGCTGTGGCCCCCGTCTCACCTGGGGCAGGTAAACGTATGGCGAAGGGGTGGGGACTGCTGCCCGGGCCTGAGTGCTCACTGATGGACCTGTGAAAACCTCTCAGCTCTGCCTAGAGTTACTTCCTGTTCAGTCAGGAATCTGGGTGGATGGGAATCGGAAGTGGCTTTTCCTAGTGGCCCCGGTCTCTCCCTGTCGTTCTCATGATGAGGGATGATGTTGCTGCCTACTTCAGGGGCGAGATGGATTCCATTCTGTCGATTGGTAGCAGAGATTGGTGGTGGTAATTTTCTCGCATCTTGTTTGTGGCCAGTGTAGATGCTATCAGAGCAGTTTATTTCTAGAGCGTTCTTTGGATGCTGGTGTTTAGTTTCACCTTTGGGAGATAACCTGAACTTCCAATTAATTTCTCCCTGCCTGCCCCCACCCCCCAGGCGTGTGTACATATCTTATCTGGACAGTATTCATTTCTTCCGACCCCGATGCCTCCGAACAGCTGTTTACCATGAGATCCTTATTGGATATTTAGAGTATGTGAAGAAATTGGGGTGAGTTGAATTCAGATTATCCAGAACTAATAAAACTCTGTTTTTAATTTTCACTGTGGCATTTATTTTGTGAAATAACAAATTTTTTTTTTTTTGAGGTTTTCTGTGTTTTTACTCTGGTGTCCTTAGATATAGCCCTTCCTGACGTCGTCTTGGGCCACGTGGGGCTGGGGCCTTCCCTGCCTTCCGTGTCCTCACATTCCAGTTTGTTGTTAACACTTTGTTCGGGCGTATTTCATGTATCATACAGTTCACCTATTTCACTTGTACACTTGAGTGGTTTCTAGTAACCTAAGCAGGTGATGCAGGCGTTACCACAAGTTTCAGAATGCTCTCACCCCTGACTCCCGCTCCCACAAGGCCCCTGTCCCCAGCTGATCTCCTTGTGTTTTCCTTTTAGTTATTTCTGCCCTTGCTTTGGTGCCTGTGCCTCACCGTTGCTCCTGGAAGGCAGGGATGGTTTTGCTCCCTGCTTCCATCTGAGTTGTGTGTGTCCTGCAGGTATGTGACAGGGCACATCTGGGCCTGTCCCCCAAGTGAGGGAGATGACTACATCTTCCACTGCCACCCCCCTGATCAGAAAATTCCCAAGCCGAAGCGCCTGCAGGAGTGGTATAAGAAGATGCTGGACAAGGCCTTCGCTGAGCGCATCATCCATGACTACAAGGTTCGCGTGCCTGGGGAGGGGGTAGGGCATCTTCATGTGTCTTTCTCTGTGCTCACATGGGTTAGAGTTAATAGCCACTTCAGGAGAAATGTAAAGCAAAAATTAAAAAATTTTTAAAAGCATAAACTTAGAAGCAACTTATCTGCTGTCTGTGGAGACTCACAGACGGCAGCTTTAGAACAGAGGCGACACGGCCTCTTAAGGCCGTGCGGTCCTTCCCGCACATCGTGGCCCAGAGCCCCCTCCTCCCCAGAATGTCGCCCAGGCCCCGTCATCTCACCACTGCACTCGGTCATTCTCTAGGACATTTTAAAACAAGCAACTGAAGACAGGCTTACCAGTGCCAAGGAGCTGCCCTACTTTGAGGGGGACTTCTGGCCTAATGTGTTGGAGGAGAGCATTAAGGAGCTGGAGCAGGAGGAGGAGGAGAGGAAGAAGGAGGAGAGCACCGCGGCCAGTGAGACCACGGAGGTAACGCTGGGCCGCGCGTTGGGGCTGCGCTTCAACAGCCGGGTCTTCAGGCGGGGGCCTGCCTCATCCGCGCTAGTGTTTCTACACAGCCTTACCGCATGATCACCCACCATGGGGCCAGACTGGGCCTGGGCCGCAACGCAACCACGGTGCCCAGCCACGGAGACACATGACCTCCTAGGTGAACAGGGGGTCTTGCTCTGGCTTCTCTGGGCAGGACGGGCAGGGCTGAGACATGGAAAGATGAGAGGAGGGCATCCTGCAGGGAGCCCGGGAGAGACGGGTGGAGGTGCAGACGGTAGTCATAGTCAGGAAGGAGTCTGTTTGCTTTAACACTGACTTAAGGAGGAGACTCTTACTTGCAGGCCTCGTTCACTTTTTTATAAACCGCCCCCTGCTCTCCACTGGGCACTTATGTGTTTGTGCCCTCGCTCGGGTCACTCCAAGCCCCTGCCATGTACAGGCACCACCCTGAGGGCTACAGTGGGAACTAGTGAGAGAAGCAGGAGAACAGGCGCATGCGTGGTGCACCCTGAGGTGGAGGAGGAGGTCTGCGCAGACACAAGGAAGGTGGATGCAGGCTTTCAGGGGGCCTCATCTGGGGAGGTGGTACGTGAGCAGAGACTGGCTGGGGAGAGGAGCCCAGGAGATCCAGGGGAAGGGCTTCCAGCAGGGAGAGGAAGGTGTCAGAGTCCGAGCCAGGAGCACATGTGTTGTGTTTCAGATGCTCAAGAAAGAGCTGATGGTGGTTTAGTTGGACGCAAAGCCGTCAAGCAGTGAGAAGCATAGGATGTGTTTCAAGACTAACAGCCCTAAATTTAGGGCACGTGAGGACAGTTCTGGATGAAGGCCGCCTGCTAGGTCTGGGGCCTCAGGACTGAGTCAGTGTTTCAGCCTCTCCGAGGGGAGGCGGGCAGGGAGCATGCCTGGGGGACGATCATGAACTGAATGTGGACCCGCTCATCTCAAGAGGCTGGTGGTTACTGACTGTGCGGGCCTGGGGCCCCAGGAGGGCCTAGGGCTGCCTGAGGAGCTGCATCTGGAGCCCTGGGCTGGGGGGTAATGTCTGCAGTCTGCCTCAGGCCACCTTTGTGGGTTTTAGGGTGTGTCCTCTTTGGAACACAGCCTCCCCAGCCCCTTCCAGAATGGAGACTGCCTGGGTGAGGATGTGATGAGCCCTCATGTCACAGGTGGGCCCCAAGGGGGTGTGCTCATCGTCCTCAGCCTGCCACAATTTTGCTGGGCCTTCCTGGAGGCAGACCCCTTGGGCCTGGAAGATAGGGTGATTTAGGGCTGGAGGTACTGGGAGGCTGCGCTGGTCACCGCCATGCCCATTGGGTCCTCCTGACCAAGCCCAGGCCCACGACCGCCCACATCAACTTTCTCTCAGCACTTACCTCTGAAGATAGCAGTGTTCGTGGCCTGTAAGTAGGCAGGTTGCAGTCTGCTTGGCGGTCACCTGCCTCAGCCCGGCTCCCTGGAGCCCCCGCGGCCAGGAGCTGGCGCCCTGGCGCCTGCTGAGCGTGGAGCAAGGGGCAGGGTGGGGCCAACAGCCATGCATCTTATTGCAGGGCAGCCAGGGTGACAGCAAGAACGCCAAGAAAAAGAACAACAAGAAAACCAACAAGAATAAAAGCAGCATCAGCCGCGCCAACAAGAAGAAACCCAGCATGCCCAATGTGTCCAACGACCTGTCCCAGAAACTCTACGCCACCATGGAGAAGCACAAAGAGGTGAGGGCTGGCAGGGCGGGGCGGCTGGGCACCGAGCAGGGAGCTGGCCACAGCCGAGCTCAGCCCCTGGGACGGCAGCAGGAGGGCTCGGTCCTTCTCTTCGTGGGGCTGACGTGGCTCCTCCCTGCACCCCCAGGTCTTCTTTGTGATCCACCTCCATGCTGGGCCTGTCATCAACACGCTGCCCCCCATCGTCGACCCCGACCCCCTGCTCAGCTGTGACCTCATGGACGGGCGGGATGCCTTCCTCACGCTGGCCCGGGACAAGCACTGGGAGTTCTCCTCCTTGCGGCGCTCCAAGTGGTCCACGCTGTGCATGCTGGTGGAGCTGCACACCCAGGGTCAGGACCGCTTCGTCTACACCTGCAACGAGTGCAAGCACCACGTGGAGACGCGCTGGCACTGCACCGTGTGTGAGGTGAGTGCTCCCGGGCTGCGGCATGCTGCAGGGGACTCGTAGCCAGCTTTCTCTAGGGAGAGAAGGACCAGGTGCACTGGTCCACCGTTGGTTTTGAGATTGTTTTGGGTTTACACGAGAGGCCTGGATGTGGGGGGGTTCCTGCCGGGGTCCCCTCATGGTTCGGCCTGGGGCCCAGTCCCGGCCACACGTCCTTGTGGTGGGGGGCAGTTGGTGTGCTTCCCTGGGGGACTGTGTTTGTGCCGACCTTTCCAGGGTGAGGAGATGCTCACAGGGCACCGTGTTGTTTTACTCTCCATCTCATTAGCACCAGCCCAGTGTCTCGGCCGCGCACAGGCCTCCCCGCGCTGGGCGGGGACCCAGACGGGAGAGCATAGCAGGTCCTGGTTACACTTGCGGTGCCCCCAGCTCTGCCCTTGCCAGGAGGCTGAGGGTGCCGGGAGCCTTCCTCTTGTGGAGGCCTCAGCCCCAGTGCCCCCGAGCTGCACTGCAGAGCTCTGGGGACACCTCAGGGGCACTCGGGGAGTCCCCCACGGCGTGGGCCAGCAGCTTGAGAGGGCCATAGGGGCCACCAGAAGAGAGAGTGGCTGGGGCAATGGCCTCCAGAGCTTTCTGGGGTGCGGGTGTTCCTGGGAGGGAGGCTCTGGGGAGCAGACGTGTTCAGCATCTTTGGGTCTCTTGAGGGACTGGGTGCGGGGGCTGCTGGTTGTGGCTGCGTGCTGACTCGTCCCCCATCCTCACCCACAGGACTACGACCTCTGCATCAACTGCTACAACACGAAGAGCCACACCCACAAGATGGTGAAGTGGGGGCTGGGCCTGGACGATGAGGGCGGCAGCCAGGGTGAGCCGCAGTCCAAGAGCCCCCAGGAGTCGCGGCGCCTGAGCATCCAGCGCTGCATCCAGTCGCTGGTGCATGCCTGCCAGTGCCGCAACGCCAACTGCTCGCTGCCGTCCTGCCAGAAGATGAAGCGGGTGGTGCAGCACACCAAGGGCTGCAAGCGCAAGACCAACGGCGGCTGCCCGGTGTGCAAGCAGCTCATCGCTCTCTGCTGCTACCACGCCAAACACTGCCAAGAAAACAAGTGCCCCGTGCCCTTCTGCCTCAACATCAAACACAAGCTCCGCCAACAGCAGATCCAGCACCGCCTGCAGCAGGCCCAGCTCATGCGCCGGCGGATGGCCACCATGAACACCCGCAACGTGCCTCAGCAGAGCCTGCCTTCCCCTACCTCAGCGCCACCCGGGACCCCCACGCAGCAGCCCAGCACGCCCCAGACGCCGCAGCCCCCCGCCCAGCCCCAGCCCTCGCCCGTGAACATGTCACCAGCCGGCTTCCCCAGCGTGGCCCGGACTCAGCCACCCACGACGGTGTCCACCGGGAAGCCCACCAGCCAGGTGCCGGCCCCGCCGCCCCCTGCCCAGCCGCCCCCCGCGGCAGTGGAGGCGGCCCGGCAGATCGAGCGGGAGGCCCAGCAGCAGCAGCACCTGTACCGGGTCAACATTAACAATGGCATGCCCCCGGGGCGCACGGGCATGGTGACCCCGGTGAGCCAGATGGCCCCCGTGGGCCTGAATGTGCCCCGGCCCGGCCAGGTCAGCGGGCCCGTCGTGCCCACCCTGCCAGCCGGGCAGTGGCAGCAGGCGCCCATCCCCCAGCAGCAGCCAATGCCAGGCATGCCCCGGCCTGTGATGTCCATGCAGGCCCAGCCGGCCGTGGCTGGGCCGCGGATGTCCAGCGTGCAGCCGCCCCGGAGCATCTCACCCGGCGCTCTCCAGGACCTGCTGCGGACCCTGAAGTCGCCCAGCTCCCCGCAGCAGCAGCAGCAGGTGCTCAACATCCTCAAGTCCAACCCTCAGCTGATGGCAGCTTTCATCAAACAGCGCACAGCCAAGTATGTGGCCAGCCAGCCCGGCCTGCAGCCACAGCCCAGCCTCCAGGCCCAGCCCAGCCTGCACCAGCAGCCTGGCTTGCAGAACCTGAACGCCATGCAAGCCGGCGGGCCGCGGCCTGGCGTGCCTCCGCAGCAGCAGGCCATGGGCGGCCTGAACCCCCAGGGCCAGGCCCTGAACATCATGAGCCCGGGCCACAACCCCAGCATGGCAAGTATGAACCCGCAGTACCGAGAGATGCTGAGGAGGCAGCTCCTGCAGCAGCAGCAACAGCAGCAGCAGCAGCAGCAGCAGCAGGGCGGCGCCAGCATGGCTGGGGGCATGGCAGGGCACGGCCAGTTCCAGCAGCCCCCGGGCCCCACGGGCTACCCCCCTGCCATGCCACAACAGCGGATGCAGCAGCACCTCCCCATGCAGGGCAGCGCCATGGGCCCCATGGCGGCTCAGATGGGGCAGCTCGGCCAGATGGGGCAGCCCGGGCTGGGCGCAGACAGCACCCCCAACATCCAGCAGGCCCTGCAGCAGCGGATTCTGCAGCAGCAGCAGATGAAGCAGCAGATGGGGTCCCCGGGCCAGCCGAACCCCATGAGCCCCCAGCAGCACATGCTCTCAGGACAGCCTCAGGCCTCGCACCTCCCCGGCCAGCAGATGGCCACGTCCCTCAGTAGCCAGGTGCGGTCTCCGGCCCCTGTCCAGTCTCCGCGGCCCCAGTCCCAGCCTCCACATTCCAGCCCGTCGCCACGGATACAGCCCCAGCCTTCACCGCACCACGTCTCGCCCCAGACTGGCTCCCCCCACCCAGGACTCGCGGTCACCATGGCCAGCTCCATAGACCAGGGACACTTGGGGAACCCCGAGCAGAGTGCGATGCTCCCGCAGCTGAACACCCCCAACCGGAGTGCGCTGTCCAGTGAGCTGTCCCTGGTCGGCGACACCACGGGAGACACCCTAGAAAAGTTTGTGGAGGGTTTGTAGCATTGTGAGCATCGCTTTTTTTTTCCCCCCTTTCATGTTCTTGGACCTTTTGTACTGAAATCCAGACATCTGGGCTCTTTTTATTCCTAGATGGAACTGCTACTTCCAAGCCATGGAAGGGTAGATTGCTGTTTAAAGAAACAATACAAAGAATATATTTTTTTGTTAAAAACCAGTTGATTTAAATATCTGGTCTCTCTCTCTTCTCTCTTTTTGTTTTTGTTTTTTCGTTTTTGTTTTTTGTTTTGGGGGGAGGGGGGTTTTGTTTGGATTCTTTTGTCGTCATTGCTGGTGACTCATGCCTTTTTTTAATGGGAAAAACAGTTCATTATATTCATATTTTTTATTTGTATTTTCAAGACTTTAAACATTTATGTTTAAAAGTGAGAAGAAAAAAAATAATATTCAGAAACTGATTCCTGAAATAATGCAAGCTTATAATGTATCCCGGTAACTTTCAGACGTTGCGGGAAGATTTTTTCTATAGCGAACTCTGTGGGCGTCTCCAAGTATTACCCTGGACGCTAGGGATTGGCTCCTGCGTGCACACACGTACACACCCACACACACACGTCTATCTATACATACTGGCTTAAGCCAAACTCTTGTCTTGCAGATGTAGAAATTGTTGCTTTGTTTCTCTGATAAAACTGGTTTTAGACAAAAAATAGGGATGATCACTCTCTTAGACCATGCTAATGTTAATAGAGAAGAAGCATTCTTTTCTTTCTTCTATGTGAAACTTGAAATGAGGAAAAGCAATTCTCGTGTAAATCATGCAAGCGCTATAATTACTATAAATAAGAAAATTCAAGAAGATCCAATCACTGTATAGAATGGTAAAGCACCAACTCATTTCTTATATCATATTGTTAAATAAACTGTGTGCAACAGACAAAAAGAAGGGTGGTCCTTGAATTCATGTACATGGTATTAACACTTCGTGTTCGGGGTCTTTTGTTATGAAAATGCTGTTTTCAACATTGTATTTGGACTATGCATGTGTTTTTTTTTCTCCCCATTGTATATAAAGTACCGCTTAAAATTGATATAAATTACTGAAGTTTTTAACATGTATTCTGTTCTTTAAGATCCCTGTAAGAATGTTTAAGGTTTTTATTTATTTATATATATTTTTGGAGTCTGTTCTTTGTAAGACATGGTTCTGATTGTTTGCTCACGGAGAGGCGGGGGCTGTGGTCCTGCCGGCTGGGGGGTGGGGGGGGCAGCTGGGCTCCGCCGGGGCTGCGCAGGTGCTGCTCGGCTGCCAGCGGAAGACCCTCAGCCAGAGCCGGGGGCAGCAGCGGGCCTGAAGCAGCACTTTGTCTTCCGTCCACTCCCCGTCCTAGCCACCCCCACCCCCACCGCACCCCCGTTCCTACCTGCCAGTCCCAGAGCTCCTGCAGAGGGTGTCCTGGGGACCAGAGGGAGCCCACGACCCACTCCTCACCCTGGCTCAGCAAGGGAGGACGCTGTCACAGCCCCCTGGGCTGGGCTGGGCTGGGCAGACGCGGCACCACCTGAGGGGCTGCTCTGGGGGCCGCCGGGGGCAAGGCGCAGAGCACTGCCTGCCAGCCCCGCCGTGATGAGAAGAGGCCTCCAGCTTCGAGCGACGCTTGCACTTGGCCACCACGCCGTCCTTCCCCTGTTTCTGCTCCGGTTCCAGGGGTCCTTACTGGGCGGGGTGGTGACATACAAGGTCCTGAGTGCTGTAGAAATGACATCTGAGAAGAGGATCACCGGCAGGAGAGCTGAAGTTCCTTCTCTGGTCTGCATAGTCCCTCCCAGGGAACAGGCGAGTAGAGTCCTGCCTCCCATTCCCTCAGCCCCCAACCACCGGGGTCTAAGTCAAGGGTCGTGATGTTCAACTTGGAAATCATGGCCCAAATAGCTCTCCTTTTGGCCCTGAATTCAAAGAAATATTTCCAAAATGTGAGTTGAGAATCTAAATTTGAAATGAGTTGTGATACAGAGCTTTGAATCTTGTTCTAACATTGTAGATCTAGTCAGGTAAGACTTAAGACCAGCATGTTCGCCACCATCCAGCCCCACCCATCGGCAGAGAGAAACAAGGCCAGACCCAAGGCCACGTGCCACCCCTGCTCCAGCCCCTTTTCCTGGCTGCCTTCTGCAGTGAAGAGAGCACCCTGGGCTGAGTCTGTTCACACAAGAAGTGTGGGCCTTCTGGGCCCTGGAGAAACAGCTTCAGGCCCACACTCCAGATCACAGCCCTTTAACCTGGCCAGTGGGGAGTCTCTTTTAGGTCATCCTGGATTCCAAAGCTCTGTACCAACCTCATCCTCTTGGAAGTCCCATGCAATCTTGTTGCCAAAGGATGCGGCCGAGGGTGTGGTCCAGATGCTTAACCTGGCACTTGGCGCCAAGGAAGTTTCTGTGTGAGCCGGAAAGCCCTGACACAGTATCTCATGTGCTGTCTGCTTAAAAGAAGATAAAAGTCCTATATTTGTGATCAAAAAGAGGAAACTTGAAATGTGCTGGTGTTTATAATAAAAGCTGATAAAACTGCTTGGATTCAAAGATGGTTCCAGTTGGCTAGTGACCCTTAGAATTAGCTTAGCAGCCAAATCATGATAAAGAGGTTCAGTTGATTTTGTCTAGTCATATGTTTATGTTTTTGAGAATTTAGCATGTTAAAAACAGGAATTGGCTGCAATGTCTGGGTAACAAAAGGTGAAGAGCCTTCTAATATCTCAGGCTGAAGACATGTAACTTTCTTTTGATTGCTGTTAAGTGGAACCAAAGATTTTATTTGAGCCAAAATATGCTTTTAGAACTACATGAGAAAATAAGCTACTTTTGGCAATTACCTGGTCAGTGGTGAGGACTCCGCATGTCCACTGCAGGGGGCACAGGTTTGATCCCTGGTTAGGGAGCTAAGAAACTGCAAGCTGGGCAGCACGGCCAAAGAGAGCTACCCTGAAAAAGCAAAACTGAGTGTGGGTGGCAGCCAGGGGGGAGACAGGAAGTCCTTGACCCAAGACCTGTGCTGGGAAGTAGACTCTGTGTGTATATGCAGGGGCGGGTGGGGCTGGGGTCAGCGTCCACCTGGGGTCACGAAGCCACACTTTGTTACTCAGAGTCAAGAGCACGGGTAACGTGAGTGTAGCACCCAGGCTGACACAGACGAGGCTGAGAAACTTTGACAAGGAGCTGGTGGTGCAAGTGGTGCCTTCGAGGAGCTCTCACCTCTATATAGAGGATGGACTTGGATCCAGTGAGTATGTTGTGACTGAAATTACTTCACTAAACTGAAGGATTCAAAGGGGACTGACAGAACACCCCGAGGAAGCGGTTCAGGTGTCAGGGGATCAGAAAGAGACCTCGGGGTGGGAGTTCCCTTGGCTGTGAGCAAGTCCTTCTGCCTTCCCAGCCTCGTGAGAGATAGCAACGCTAGGTAACAGGTGCTGTTTAGATGTGTGTCCACCCCTCTGTAAGGTGGGGGAACAGAGGCAGTATCTGGCCTGAATTCATGAGCACCCAGGGCGGACGTGAGCCCCAGTCAGACTCACGCCTTCTGTTGGAAGGGAACTTTTCCTCCAGCCTTAAGAATCATCCTGTGGCCCCCACTCCTATTCCAGAGGTTCACTGTGAGCCCACTCTGGGGTACCCTGGCGACACGGGGGCTCTGCAGTACAAGGTAGCCTCTTGAACATCACTGACAGTGGTGGGTGGTCACAGGTCCTCACAAAGGACCATGTGGCTACTTTGGCACCAGAGAAGAAATGGTGACAGTGTCGGTCAACAGTAGTGGCCACAGCTTCCAGCTCCTGGTGTAGATGACCCCAGCCCACCTCCCACCTGATGCCTAGAGAGCACTTAGGTGTGGAAAGGGGTTTAATGTCTGATCACGGGTCCCCATGGCTTGTAAACTTTATAATGGTGATATATAAGCAGATCAGTGACATGGATCCAATAAAGGGTCCTCGAGGGAGGTGGTGATGTTTAGGGAATGCTACAAGGGAGGTGAGGATCCCGCGTCCCACAATTCATTCAGGAAACTGTCCAGAGAGGGGCCTCCCAGGAAGGATGGCAAGGGCCATGTAGGGTCTGTTCTGAGACCAGGCAGGCCCCCTCACATCTGGGCATGGGGTAGGGGCCACAGAAGACAGAGGGCTGCCTCGCGCCACTGCAGGGAGAGGGAGAGTGCTGGGGACCAGACGCCAGCGCCGCAGCTGTGCTCCCAAAGCCAAGAGATGTAGAGAAAAGAGCAGGGGCCCGGGGCCACTCAGGAGGCACTCAGAGCTGCCGGGAGCTCGGCCGCCAGAAACGGGACCACCCGTGAGAGTGAGGTCTCCACCCGCAAGAGCACAGGGGACTCTCGGGTTCCTGGGGGGCCGCTTCTCACTGTTCCCCACCCTCCAGACACTTGAGTTCTGAGCTGTGGTTTCCTGGGCGAGGAGGAGGGGTCCTCGTGAGGGAAGAGGGCAGCGAGTGGCACCGAGCCGAGGCCCCTTTCCCCCGGGAACGAGCACACCTGCTGCCTCCAGCTGATGTTCAGAGAAGCACCGGATCTGTCCACTCAGGAAATGTTTATTGATTGGCTCCTGAGCAGCGACAAGTGAGGCAAGTCCTGAAGGAAGGTGCTGGGCTCAAAGACAGATCCAGTTGGTCTCTCCGTCAGGTTGAGGATCGCAGGCCGTTCCACTGTTGAGGAAGCACAGGATCCTCTACTGTCGTGTGTCCTGAGGGACAGTGCTTCCTTCTCAAGCTTAACGTGCGTGTGGACAGATTATCCGGGATCTTGCTAGCATCTTGATTCTTACTGGGGGTTGAGAGTGTATGTCAGAATTTCCTTCTTGTCTGAATAATATTCCACTGTACATATAGAACATGTTTTGTTTACCCATTCCTCCATCAGTGGACACTTGGGTTGCTCTCACATTCTGGCTATTGTATTGAATAAAAATGCAGTGGGCATTTTTCATGGCCCTCAGCTTACCCCTAGGGGAAGGTAGTGACTTCTGCAAAAAGAATGAGCAGCCTCACAGTGGCCACAATGATGGAGCGAGATTGAGGGGTCTCCCTCTGCCTACCACTCCCTCCATTTCTCTCTCTTCTCTCCCCAAGCGACTCCCCACCGGTCTCCATCAACTCAACTCAAGTACTCCTGCCTCTACTCATCCTTTCCCTTCTTCCATTTTTCTTATTCGCGTAGGGCCTGAAATCTGATCATGACCTCCTCAAGACTGGCTTGGATTCCTGGGCACTTTAAAAAGCCACAGTTCCCTGGGTTACCAGGGGACTCAGTATCACAAAGATCTGTGACTGAGGGTATGTCTCTGAAGGCCACAGGCCAAGAGAGAACAGAGGGCCCTGGTAGGTGTGTCTGGAACCCGATAACTTTGCCCTAATTCCCGCCTGTCTTGGCAGAGGTCGGCCCACCCCCCCACCACCAACTGAAGCCTAGGTTTCCCTCCTCCCTTTGCTAAATACCACTTCCTCTTTCTGTAATAAGAGGGCTCCCCAGGCTAGATCTGTTGCCCCATCGACCAGTGTGTCAGCACTTACCAGAGACAGTTTCCTGAATGGAGTGAACAACACATGAAATGTGAGGCTGAGACACCTCGGTCTCTGTCTGGGACTAGCTCTGTGTCTGGAGTGTAGTGAGGGAGGGATCAGGCAGGGGTCAGGTTATGCAGGACTGAGGCTGAGGGAGGAATTTGGAATTATGTGCAGGGTAATCCCTGGAGTGCCCTGATTGAGGAGTCTACTGTCAGCAGCTGTGCAGAGAATGGGGTCGGCGCAGTGGTGGGGGAGGTCAGTGAGGAGGCTGCTGGAGTCTCCAGGTGAACAACCTCCGGCTCTTCCATTCAGATGGGCCCACCTCTTCAAGGTTCCCCTTCTCAGCTGCTTAAGCCTGGAACTTGGCGATCATGCTTGATACCTTCCTTGTGTAAGTATTCCCTGTCACATCCCCTCCTGCGCGGCCTCAGCTACGTCCAGGCCCCACTGGAGGACACTCCCGGCTCCTGTCCTTTACAGATCCTGTCACAATCTCAACTCGTTTCTGTGCAGTTATTTGCCACTCGTTTGTGGCAGCCAGTCTTCAGGGTACCTCAGTCATCAGGGGGCCGCCTGATCCCACTTCAGGCGTTGCCAGAGAATCTGCGTTTTACGTGACTTGGAGCTCTGTGACGTTGACGGTCCGAATCCACAACCAAACTCACCTCCAGAAGGGCAAGATAATTGTAATGAATGCATAAGCCTAGTTTTGCTGGTGGGCCTTGGCTCCAGAGTTTTGGTGTAAGCAAGCCAAGCCTGAAATTCTCCTTTTTCACTCTTTTTAGTTATCTGGCCTGACTTGGTTGGAAGAGACTGAATTCCAGCGGTCTGGACCAGAGACCGGGGACAAAGACCCCGAAGATGTTAACTACTTCTGCCCCGGAGCCGCCTTTTCACGCTGATCGCGGTGGGTGCGAATATTTGCACCCGGTTTCTGGGACGCACATACCGAGGCTCAGTTGGCGGGCTAGTGCCCGGGCGCCCAGCGCGCACGGCCGTCGCCCTTGACAACGTGACACAAGGTCGTGGGGGGTCCCGCCCCCAGGCCCGACTGTCCCCGCGCGGGCCGGCCGCGCCCGAGCCACAGAGGGCCCCGCCCACCCGCTGGCCCGGACCGGTAGCCGGGCGCGCGCCGTGACGTCACCGCGCCGAGCCTGGAGAAAGCCCCGCCCCGCCCCCGCCCCCGGCGCGCGTGGCTGCCCGGGACGCCGGAGGAACGACATGGCTCGCGAGCTGCGGACGCTGCTGCTGTGGGGCCGCCGCCTGCGGGCGCCGGCCCTAGCGGCTGCCTGCGGAGGTGAGGGCGACTGGACAAGAGCGGGTGGGAGGTGAGCGGGGGAGGGGACGCGCGGAGCCTCCGGGTCCCTACAACCCCTATTCTGTGTGGGACGCGCGGTGGCTGCTCTCTCTCACGCGGCATGGGAGGTTCTGTGAGGATTATGCTCCCAGCGCGCGGCGAACGCTGAGCGTTCGGTGCGTCCTGGGGGCACCTGTCTCGGCCCGAGCTGCAGGTTTCCCCGGAGGTGACGGGGTTGAGCTCGGGCCCGCGTTGAGCCCGGGTCCGCGTGACTGCCTGCTCTAGAGGCTGCTTCCCAGCGAGCTGGTCAGGCCAGGTTGAGGCGGAGGGGCTGTCGGCAGTTTCGGGGAGTTGAAACCAAAGGGCGCGTGTGCGCTGGCAACGGGCTTCACTCGGGGGATTACCTCAGCCCCTTGGCTGAGCTCGGTTCCTCTCCTCCCCCAACTGGAATAGTCGCTTGTCCCTTCGACACACCTGAGGGCCCGCTCGGCCCGGCGCGCGGCGGCGAACCAGAGAACCGACCCCGGGCCCTCGCGCAGCCCCGGACTCTAGGTTGTTGACCTCCGTAACCCAGGGCTTGAAATTGGGAGGTGCTCAAATTAATGTTGGGAAAAAACCCATGACCGCAGTCCCTTCTCTCACTCCCCACTCGGAAGTCACGGCGGGTGAACGTCTTGGCGTTCCTTCCTGGTTCTGCACACTCAGTTACACACATATAAATATACACATCTAACGATTTTTACGTAAAAAGGCCTAAACCGTTTATGCTTTGTGCTACAGATTTTTTTTTTTCTTAAAGCTCAGGATGGCTTATATATGTTTTCTGTTTGTATGTATCAGTTTATGACTTTACAACGCCACGTAGTAGTCTATGTTACGGACGACGTATTGTTTACTTAACGTTGTGTGCTGTTGGCGTACTTTATAAAGGTGATTTCGGAGGGTTTGGTTTGATTGGCGGTTTGGGGGTTGTTTTGGTGGTTTTTTTTTTTTTTTTGCCCTGGTCATTACAGTGCTGTTTAGAATGGGTGAGTATTTAATCTTTGTGACCATGCATGGCATTTATTTAGAATGACAGAATTAAAATTTTAGAATTATGGTTCACAGCGTGTGCATGTTTAAAATGTTACGTGATATTGCCAAATTACTGTCCAAAAAGGCTTAAGCAATTTATATTCCCATTATCTGGGAACGAAACCACCTATAGCAAGGCATCTTCTCCAACACTGGGTATTAGCTCTTTTCCAAACTTGTATTACATGTTGTTTAACTTATATTTGCATGGGAAACATTAAGAGTGTTTTCATCTGTTTTACAGCTTTTTCTGTTACCTGAGTTTAAAATGTTGCAGTTTTTTTTTTAAACAATGATTTTTTAAAATATCATGCATTAACAGATAAGACAACTGTAGTTTTTATTACTGTTACTTGTATCCAACACCTTCCTTCCTTTGGGATTTATTTCCTGTTTTACCAGAGTATACCCTCGTGTTAGTTTTGCAGAAAACGACAATGTGTTGTAAATTTTTTAAACCCCACCATGTCTAAAATTATTTTTATTTTGCCCTCATACTTGTAGTTTGGATGGGTATTGCATTCCAAGTCAAAATAATTTCCTTCAAAGACTAGTAGTTCTCTATTGTCTTCTAGCATCTTCATTAAAGGGGAGCAGTTTTGTCAGTTTGCTTCTTGTGTTTTTTGGTAGCTGACTTGTTTGTCCACCCCGCTCCCCTCTGGAGAGAAAGAAAGAGATTTTCTTTTCTTTTTACTTCTTGTGTTCTAAGATGTTCTGATCATGTGTGTTTATAATTCATTCTTTGTACCATTCTTTTTCTAAAATTTATCATTTGTTTATTTACTTAGGTTGCGCTGGGTCTTGATTGCTGTGGGCAGGCTTTTTTGAGTTGCGGTGAGCGAGGACTTTTCACTGTGCTGGTTTCTCTTGTGGAGGTTTTAAGTGTGCAGGTTCAATAGTTGTGGTGCAGGGTTTTAGTTGCTCCGTGGCATGTGGGATCTTCCTGGACAGGAGTCGAACCCGTGTCCCCCTCATTGGCAGGTAGATTCTTAACCACTGGACCACCAGGAAGTCCTGTATCATTCTTACTGTCTTGGTTGGCATTTCAAAAACAGGACTGTGAGGCAGCCACAGTAAGAATGGTTGGTGCTTAAGTTGACTTTTCTATTCTCTACCATCTGGAGCCTTTGCTGGCATTTTCTTCACAAGAGTTCAGGCAGACTTCTGGAGTTCCAGGCTGTTTTCAGGATGTGGGGAGTCACTTGTCAGTCAAATTTCCCTCTCTCAGGAAAGCAGCTGTGTGTGTTGCTAATTTAGCATGACGATAAAGATTTTGATGGTTAACTGCTTAAACTCTGAATGGCAGTACCATCTGTATAGGGTGCTGGGGCTTAGAACCATCACCAGAGAAGCCTGTGGACAGAGGAGGGATCTGTGGCCTGCTGTCCAGAAGGCACCAGGTGGTCTTTAGTCCATGAGACACTTGGTTAGGATGAGGGGTCTGAGTGATCCGCACTGTCTGCAGAAGAGCAGACCAACCCAAATGTAATAGATGAGCAAAAACCTAATTAGTTTTTGGTGGAGGAATTGATCAGAACTAAGAAGAAAGATCCCCAAGCTTCTTGCTCCTCCTGGGCATACAGCTTCAGGCTGCAGGAGGCGGGAAATTGGGGTGGTGAGTAAGCACTGAAGGAAAATGAACAGTTCTTGCTCCCCAGTGTCAAAATACCAGGTTGTAACAGGACAGAGGAGAGACTGTTAGAGAGACCAGTGGTGCTCCTCTCAAACCAGGATACCAGCTTAGGATCAGTGAAAATGTGTCCACTTCACTCTCAAGTGAAATTGCTCAAGTTCAAAGAGGATTTTCCTCTCCTGTGTTCTTGGTACCTTCAGTGCAGCAGCTAGATATTTTTTTCTTTCTTTTTGAAAAACTTAATTATTTATTTTGACTGCACTGGGTCCTCATTGTTGCACGTGGGCTTAGTTGCAGCATGTGAGAGCTTATTTCCCTAACCTGGAGAAGTCCCCAACTCCCTGTGTTGGAGTGCGAAGTCTTAGCCACTGACTGCCAGGGAAGCCCCTAGAATTTTTCTCAAACACCCTCTAATCATTCTTGATACAGAACACTAGCGTTTTGCTAGGAAGCTGCTGTTTGCTTAGTCCACACAGAGATTTACCTGTAGTTCTGTAGCATTTAGTAAAGGTAGATTTCCAGATGTTTCTGCTATCGCTGGTTATATCTACTAAAGCCACTAGAAGTTAAAGGTGATGAAGGTTGTAGCTTGGAGAGCCAGTGTCTAATTGGGTGCAATATTTCCACCTGCTTTTGCTCAGAGATCAGGTAAATTGAATTTAGGAGTACCTGAGTCGTGGATGTAACTAATTTTGAAAGAATGGCTGTTATTTAACGGTTGTATTATCAACAAATGTGATTAGGATATTAGGAATTAATTTTGAGATAGCCAAAATGAGTACCATATTTGAAAGGAACAAGCTGTGGTAAAGAAGGTGGCGCAGTGGTAAAGAATTCACCTTCCAATGCTGGAGAAGCGGACCTGGGTTTGATCCCTGGGTCAGGACGATCCACTGGAGTAGAAAATGGCAACCCACTCCAGTATTCTTGTCATGGAGAATCCCCATGGACAAGAGGAACCTGGCAAGCAGGCTACAGTCCATGGGGTCAAAAAGAGTTGTACATGACTACCTGCACGCACGCACACACACACAGAGCAATACTGTTGAGGACAAAATAGTTGGTGCCAGTCTTCCTAAAAAGCCGGGGTAGGGAGGGAGCTGACTTGCGCTGAGAAGGTGGAGCAAAGCATGTCCTGTGGTCCTTATGAAGTTTGCACATACCAACATCCCAGCATTTGCAGGGAGTGGAGTCCTGGGGGGATTTTCCGTGAAACTTACTTGTAGAGTAGTAAAACATTTCACTTCAACCTTTGTGATGAGAAGTCTTTCTAAAAGACTTAATCACAGATGCAGCGTAACAGAATCTTTCTTTGATATTTTCAAGGTCACTGTGAATGTTAATTTAGGGTCTTCTGTTGTAACACACAAACGCCTGCAGGACCACTGGACTATTGACAACTCCTCTGTCTGTAAAACATCCCACACTGAAACTGTCCTGAGTGTTTCTGTTTTTAAGCCTCTGTTACTCTCATTTGAACTTACCAGGCCTCTGGAGCTGTGTTCCTTGCTCCTCTCTGTTTTCAGGTGAAGGTTGAAAAGCTAGATCAAAAATTTGTTAGCAAATTTTTTTTTGTTTGTTTTTGTTTTAAGGAGAGGAGAGGAGGGAACAGGCTATTCTTGTTTAACTGAAGCTCAGCATGTGGGTTTTATGTGTTGTATTTTGGTTGTTCAGAAATGCCCGTCCAATTTGGCTTGGTTATGTTTCTTTGTATTCAGGAGTTGATGTTTCTTGATAGTGTCAGTATTGCTTAGTAGTGAATGGTTAGAACAGGTCATGAAACAGTAAGGAATAGTGAAAATGTTTAGGAATGCTAGCGATAAGAACTAGAAAATTTTAAAGGAAATCTTTATTTGATATATACACAGAAAGTGAAGAGCTTTCTGTCTAGAATATCGATACACTTTAAACAGGACTTACCTCAAGTGGTTACAGAACTTAATAAACAAAATTGAGTTGTTAATAGCTAACCTGAGATATCTGGTGAAATTTGAGAGATAATGGAACCATCCAAACCAACTTACTGAAAAGCAGAGAATTTCACGATTAGGAGCAAAGAGCATAAAACTGTGGTAAAATAGTTGGCGGTGTTATGGAGAAAAAGCCTGAGGCTACATTCCAAAGAACTTTTTTCCCAGTATTGTATTTTCCCTTTTTGGGAGAGGGTTAATTCTCCTTTTCATTGATCTGGAAGTACCTTTAGTTTGCAGAATTTTAAACTTTTCAAGTAAATTTATTAATTTTTTTTTAATAGAATCTGAAACTTTAACTTAAAAATGTTAGGTTGATATTAGATGAGTGAATTTCAAATGTTTTTGTCACGTTTTTTCCAGTAAGAAATGCATTCATATCATGACCTACAAATATGCATATACTGGACAAATACATGTACATACTTAGCTGAAAGAGCTTTGTAAACACTTAACCGGATTATGCCATGTGTTCTTTTTAAAAATTTTTTATTATAGTTTTATTTATTTATTTATTGGCTGTGGTGGGTCTTCATTGCTCTGTGGGCTTTTTTCTAGTTGCAGCGAGTGGGGGCTACTCTCTAGTTGGGGTGTACAGTTTGCTCACTGCGGTGGCTTCTCTTGTTGCGGAGCGCAGGCTCTAGAGCAAACGGGCTTCAGTAGTTGTGGCTCACAGGCTTACTTGCTCTGAGGCAGGGGGATCTTTCCATATCTTCCTGATCGAACCTGTGTCTCATTCATTGGCCGGCAGATTCTTTACCACTGAGCCACCAAGGAAGCCCTATGCATTCTTTTACTTTCTGTTTCATTAAACAAAGAAACAAAAATTCTGACCTAACTCACTGAATTGGCTTCAAAACCAACAATCTTGACCTGCATTCTGAGAAACACTGTGTCCTGTGGCTGTACCTTCCAAGGAAATGACCACGTGTCTGTCCAGGGCCTGTGACCTCAGACCGTCAGGGACCACGGGAGCATGTGCCCCGGAGCGTGGCAGCATCAGTTCTGTAGACACCCCTGCAGTGGGCCTGGGACTGGGCACCCAGGAGACGAGATGGGCAGGAGTCTAGGCCTCTGCATTGTTGCCGTGGAGTGCGGTCAGCGCGGACGGGAACGCGCCGTGGGGATGTCCTGCGCTAAGCCCCGTGAAGAGACCGGAGTGGGAAGGGGATCCCAGCAGAAGGGGCGGTTGCGGGGGGGGCCTCACGAGCAGGGTGGCATGTAAGCAAAGCCGGGGAAGAGATGAAGGTGTCTGGAGAAGGACATGCCACGCAGAGGGAGCAGTCGAGTCCAGGACCCTGAGACAGGACTGGGCTGGCGAACCGGGGGGAAAGCTGGGCTGCCAGGGCCGCGCTAGGGGTGCTCTTGAGCGAGGGCGTTAGTGTCCCACCTTTTCCCTCAACTGCACAGGGGAGATGCAGGCAGTTGGTAAGAGGAGGTATGGAGTTAGAGTTCAAGCTAACGTCATAACAGTTTCCTGAGCAAACTGCTTTCTGTTTTTATTAGTGAGAAGGTAGTGATGTTTACCATAACAATGGAACAATGAAAAATCTTCCATTTGGACTCTCAGCTCACTGTCTAGTGTTTTGAAAAAAAGTCTCTGTAGCAAAGGGGTGTTTACACCCCGCTTCCCTCGGGAAAGAAGAGGGGCTGCCCCGGGGCAGGACCCTGTGCACTCAGCCCCTCCCACTTTGCACTTGCTGGGTCTTGATGCCCAGAGCCCTGGGCCCACCATGTGGCACCCTTTCCTGCACTTCAGTCAGTTCCGTTCAGTCGCTCAGTCGTGTCCGATTCTTTGCAACCCCATGGACTGGAGCACGCCAGGCCTCCCTGTCCATCACCAACTTCCAGAATTTCCTTAAACTCATGTCCGTTGAGTCGGTGATGCCATCCAACCGTCTCATCCTCTGTCGTCACCTTCTCCTCCCGCCTTCAATCTTTCCCAGCATCAGGGTCTTTTCCAGTGAGTCAGTTCTTCACATCAGGTGACCAAAATATTGGAGTTTCAGCTTCAGCATCAGTCCTTCCAATGAATATTCAGGACTGATTTTCTTTAGAATTGACTGGTTGGATCTCCTTGCTGTCCAAGGGACTCTCAAGTGTCTTCTCCAACACCACAGTTCAAAAGCATCAATTCTTCGGTGCTCAGCTTTCTTTATAGTCCAACTCTCACATCCATACATGACCACTGGAAAAACCATAGCTTTGACGAGATGGACCTTTGTTGGCTAAGTAATGTCTCTGCTTTTTAATATGCTCTCTAGGTTGGTCATAGCAAGCGTCTTTTAATTTCATGGCTGCAGTCACCATCTGCAGTGATTTCGGAGCCCCTCAAAATAAAGTCTCTCACTGTTTCCACTGTTTCCTCACCTATTTGCCATGAAGTGATGGGACCAGATGCCATGATCTCAGTTTTCTGAATGTTGAGTTTTAAGCCAACTTTTTCACTCTCCTCTTTCACTTTCATCAAGAGGCTGTTTAGTTCTTCTTCGCTTTCTGCCATAAGGGTGGTGTCATCTGCATATCTGAGGTTATTGATATTCCTCCTGGCAGTCTTGATTCCAGTTTGTGCTTCTTCCAGCCCGGCGTTTCTCATGATGTGCTCTGCATATAAGTTAAATAAGCAGGGTGACAGTATACAGTCTTGATGTACTCCTTTTCTGATTTGGAACCAGTCTGTTGTTCCATGTCCAGTTCTAACTGTTGCTTCTTGACCTGCATACAGGTTTCTCAGGAGACAGGTCAGGTGGTCTGGTATTCCCTCTCTTTAAGAGTTTTCCACAGTTTGTTGTGATACAGTCAAAGGCTTTGGCATAGTCAATAAAGCAGAAGTAGATGTTTTTCTGGAACTCTTTTGCTTTTTTGATGATCCAGTAGTTATTGGCAATTTGATCTCTGGTTTCTCTGCCTTTTCTGAATCCAGCTTGAACATCTGGAAGTTCACGGTTCACATACTGTTGAAGCCTAGCTTGGGGAATTTTGAGCATTACTTTGCTAGTGTGTGAGGTGAGTGCAATTGTGCAGTAGTTTGAGCATTCTTTGACATTGTCTTTCTTTGGGATTGGAATGAAAACTGACCTTTTCCTGTCCTGTGGCCACTGCTGAGTTTTCCAAATTTGCGGGCGTATTGAGTGCAGCACTTTCACAGCATCATCTTTCAGGATTTGAAATAGCTCAACTGGAATTCCATCACCTCCACTAGCTTTGTTTTTAGTGATGCTTCCTAAGGCCCACTTGACTTCACATTCCAGGATGTCTGGCTCTAGGTGAGTGATCACACCATCGTGATTATCTGGGTCATGAAGATCTTTTTTATACAGTTCTGTGTATTCTTGCCACCTCTCCTTAATATCTTCTGCTTCTGTTAGATCCATACCATTTCTGTCCTTTATTGAGCCCATCTTTGCATGAAATGTTCCCTTGGTATCTCTAATTTTCTTGAAGAGATCTCTAGTCTTTCCCATTCTGTTGTTTTCCTCTATTTCTTTGCATTGATCGCTGAGGAAGGCTTTCTTATCTCTCCTTGCTGTTCTTTGGAACTCTGCATTCAAATGAGTATATCTTTGCTTTTCTCCTTTGCCTTTCACTTCTCTTCTTTTCACAGCTATTTGTAAGGCCTCCTCAGACAACCAGTTTGCCTTTTTGCATTTCTTTTTCTTACCTTACCCCTCTCCTGATGGACCTTTGCTAACTTCATTTCTGTTTTTTTTTTAAAGTCACTGGCAGCACTGCCAACAGTTTTTTACCCTTCACCAGTGCTAGCACAACAGTACTTTATAAATGTCAGTCTGATAGTGAAAATGTTACTGATTTTACTTATTTAAAAAAATTATTAAAAAAAAAAATTATTTATTTTTGACTGTGCTGCATCTTCATTGCTGCATTCAGGCTTTCCTTTAGTTGTGGCGAGTGGGGGTTACTTTTTTTTTTCCCTTTATTTTTATTAGTTGCAGGCTAATTACTTTACAGTCTTGCAGTGGTTTTTGCCGTACATTGACGTGAATCAGCCGTGGGTTTACATGTGTTCCCCTTTAGTTGTGTGCAGGCTTCTCATTGCGTTGGCTTCTCTTGTGGATCACAGGCTCTAAGGTATGCGGGCTTCCGTAGTTGCAGTGTGCCAGCTTAGTTGTCCCATGGCGTGTCCCTCCCGGGATCAAACCCACGTCCCTTGCATTGGCAGGTGGATTCTTAACCACTGGACCACCAGGGAAATCTTCTATCTTGTTTGAAAAGGCACTTTTTTAGTTACGAGTGTGGTAATGCATCCTTTTCTATGATTCAAAGCCATTGATGTTTCTCTCTCTTGTGAGTTGCCACTCTTCTCTTGCACTTGGCCTTCTTCTTGTGGATCTGTTAGTGCTCTGTTATCAAGGAAACCAGCCCTCTGCCCTGTTTTCAGACTTTTTTGTCTCTAGTGTGTTTGCCCACTGACTTAAAATTTTTTAAAGTGTGGTTATTGCTAATTGGTTTTGTTTATTCATTAAAATTTTGTATTTTTTTCAGTTGATATGATTGACATATAATCATGATTGTTATATTAGTTTTAGTTGTACAACATAATGATTTGTTATTTGTATGTACAAAATAATCACCATAATTAGTTAACATCCATCACCTCACACATTAAAAAAAATTTTTTACCCCCTTTTAAGGTCTGCTCTTTTGACCTTAATTTTCACATTGTCCACAAATATGTGGGCTATGTGTCTTGTTCTTGGGCTGTGTATCTTATTTAAACAGATTTCCTTATTCTCAAGTCATTAAGGAAAAATCTCCAATGATCACCATCAGTAGTCATTGGGTAGGGAAGTGCAGGTCCCCGCACAGTGAGGTAGCGCATCAGCCTCGCCGCAGTGGCTGTGATAAAAAGCACAGCAGAAACAAGCGCTGACAACGATGTGGAGAAACTGGAAACTTCACCCGCTGCTGGCAGGAATAGAAAATGGTGCAGCACTTTGGAAAACCAACCATCTTGCCGTCCCTCAAATGATTAAATTTAGGATTACCATTTGACTAGCAATTCCACTCCTGGGTTTACACCCAGGAGAATTTAAATATTGAAACTTGTACACCAGTATTTATAGAAACATTGTTTAGAATAGCAAAAAAGCAGAAATGGGACAATTGCTCATCAGCTGATGACGTAAACATCTTGTAGCCTATCCACATAATTGATACTATTCAGCCATAAAAAGGAGTGATGTGTGCTATGCCCTACGGCGTGGTTGAACCTTGAAGATACCACATTCAGTGACAGAAGCCCCAGACAAAGACCATGTATGGTATGATTGCATTTATGGGAACTGTCCACAGGCAACTCTGTAGAGGTGGAAAGCGGTTGCCAGGAGCTGGGGGCATGGAGAACGGGGAGTGACTGCCGATGGGTGTGGAGTTTCTTTCTGGGGTGATAATTATAGTGATGATGGTTTTGTAAGTATACTCAAAGTCATTGAATTGTGCACTTTAAGTGGGTGAGTAATATCTCAATAAAGTAATTTTGCTTGCATGCATGCTCAGTCGCGTCTGACTCTTTGTGACCGTATGGACTATAGCCTGCCAGGCTCCTCTGTCCATGGAATTCTCCAGGCAAGACTA
The DNA here is from genome assembly GCF_963930625.1 of Muntiacus reevesi. Taxonomy (NCBI): domain Eukaryota; kingdom Metazoa; phylum Chordata; class Mammalia; order Artiodactyla; family Cervidae; genus Muntiacus; species Muntiacus reevesi. Next base: position 182,369,466 of record NC_089250.1, on the reverse strand, counting down.
CTGGAGGCATTTCCTTCTCCAGGGGATCTTCCTGACCCAGGGATTGGCCCTGCATCTCCTGCATTGGCAGGCAGATTCTTTACTGCTGAGCCTCCCAGGAAGCCCAAAGCTATTTTAAATACTTTCTGTAATTCTAGTACTTTTAGCTTTTATTTTCACTTTTATAGTTCATCTAGAATTTGTTCTGATATAATAAGTGAGGGGAGAAATTAATACTGTAGCTTTAATGTGTTTTAATATTTTATAATATTTCCTCATGCTTTTCAAAAATGTCTTGGCTGTATGTGCACTTTTATTTTTCCATATGAATTTTAGAATTTGCTTGAATAGTGAAAAAAATCCTGTTTGATTTTTCAGTGGGATCATGTTTTAAAAATTAGAGAATTGGCACCTTTAAACACTATTCAAGGGCATTTCCCCAAGCTTTTTATATCTCTTTATAAGTGTGTTTTATGTCTCTAGTAACTTCTTTTTAATGTTTTTTGTATTTGGGTACTTTTTATAAAGAATGTTGTGAATAGGCTACTTTGTAAATAGGTATTGATACACATAGCACAATTCAAAAGGTACAGAGGAGTGTGCAATGAAAAGCATCTCTCTTCAGCTGCTACCCTTAGCCACCAATTCCCCTCCTGAGGGCAGCCCCCTCAGCCCATTTCTTGGGTGTCTTCACAGAGACACACTTGGCTTATGAGAAGAAACATACACACATACATGTATTTAATCACCATAGTAATAAATGCAGACCACTGTTCTGGACCAGGTGTTTTCTTAATATATCTTATAGTTAATTCAACATCAGGACACTTTAGACGTACCATTGCCTCATTGTTCTGTGTTTCAGAGTATCCATTATATATATATTATAATGTGTTTGCTAATCCTTTACTGATGACACTCTGCCTGGTCATTGGCCCCTGACTCATGGGGGGACCCCTACCCCGGAGCCTCATCTGGTATGTTTTTTAGGGACCTTCTCATGACCCCAACATTGACATTTGGTGGGAAGGGGCTAGCCCTTTTTGTGACAGCCACATTTTTTAGTGTACTGTTTCGAGTATTTAAATATTTGATTAGAAAGATACTCATTGAGAAGTCTTGCTCTCAGTTTTGTCCCCCTTCCTTCATCCCCCTCTTCATAGGTCATCACAATTATTAGTTGTTTGTGTATCCTTCGTCTGTCCTGCCAGTGTTAGATGCGTAGAGTAGGCTTCCCAGGTGGCACTAGTGGTAAAGAACCCCCTCCCAGTTCAGGAGACATAGATGCAGTCGAATCCCTGGGTCAGGAAGATTGCTTGGAAAGGCATGGCCACCCACTCCAGTATTCTTGCCTGGAGAATCCCTTGGAGAGAGGAGCCTGGCGGGCTACAGTCCACGGGATCACAAAGAGTCAGGCATGACTGACGCGACTTAGCACACACAGCACATGTGCAGATATACATTTTTCTTCTGCCAGTATATGCACTTCTCCATGTTCTGTTATTCACTTAGTAGATACCGGAGAGCATTCTGTATCAGTACACAGTTCCCTCAGTCTTTTTTTTTTAATAGCCACATTTTAGTAGTGGTCCTATGTCAGGAGGCACCATCATTTATGAGTCCTCTTTTGATGGACATTTAGGTGGTTCCCAGGAATTTGCTATAGTGTATGGTCTTTCATCTCTCTTTATATTCACGTTTGGCTGTATTATAGTCCCAGAATAAAGTCCCAAAGTGGAATTGCCAGATTAGAAGGCTTGTAATCTTGACCAATTTGGCCAGATCACCTTCCACTGGCCTCAAGCCGTTTCCCACAACCCTGAGTACTGTCCCCACAGGGTCGCCAGAAGTATGGTCTGAAAAAAAATAGCTCTGTGGACGTTCCTGTCATCTGAGCTGGTGAGGCTTAATCGTGGTTTGAAGTAGAGCAAAATGCCAAAGCGGGGCCTTCGCTCAGGAAGCATTGATTGGGTTGTTTGGGGCCTGCCAGATTCCCTTTGCTGCAGCTCCTCCACTTCCCACCTGCAGGCCGGGCTACACCACAGGCTTATCCTGCCCTCCTGGACTTCAGGGAGAGCTGGCCCCTGCCCACGTTACATCCCACAGACCAAGCCATGGGGATCTGCTCTGCTTAGGCTGGTTTCCAGAGGCTCGTGTGCATCTCTATTTGCACGTCCAAAGTGACCCAGAGGGGTGGAAGCTGCTGGTTAGGTCCCCACCCCAAAGTCTGCTTCCCTCCCTCCTTTGTCCCCCTCTCCCTCCCTCTCCTCTTTCCTTCCTGCCAACCTCCCTCCCATCCTTTCTTCTTTTGGTGAAATGCATGCCATCTAAAAAGGAATGCATGTAATATGTCTGTGCCAGCATAAAGGAATCCCCGTTGCCCACCTCAGGAACAGACGTCACCTTCCCTCGAGGGCACTGTGTGCCCTCCCTGATGTGTCCCCTTCTCTCTCCGCTAGAGGTGACTGCTGACTTGAATATTCTGGGTTTTATTCCCTTGCTTTTCTTTTTATTTCTGCATATGTGTGTATATGTATATATGCACATAAGTACACACAATTTGTTGAAATCATACTGGGTATATTCTGCTGTGACTTTCTTGGGTCAACTTTGTTTTCTTAGCTTTATCTTGGGTAACGTGCATCACCTGCTTACTCGGTTGTGTGACTGTAGCTTCATTTCCTTAGGTGTGATTCCTGCCAGCAGCATGTGTACTGTTGGATCGTTTGGTGTGCTCCAGGTGTTGTCTGTGAGATCCGCCCACAGCACGTTCTATAAGATTCCCTCACGCGAACGTGCTGCCTCTCGTTCCTCCATCCCCGGCACGGGCTAGGGGCTACTGCTCATGTAGGGCTTCTGGAGACGAGGCTCCGGGTGCATCCTTGTGCAGGCATCCTGCCCGTGGGCGCACAGTGCGTTTCCATAGGGTGCGTGACTCATGTGGAGTTGCTGGGTTTAGGGTGTGTGTTTTTACTCCACACTTGACTTTTTCAGAGTGGATCTGGATTTACATTCCATCAGCTCTGTGAGACTTCCCACTGTGCTGTATCCTCACTAGAGCTTGGCATTTCCAGATGTTTAAATGTTTGTCAGTTTGATGGTTATGAAATGTTTCAGTTGTGATTTTAACTGCCTTTTAATGGATTGCTAATTAAGTTTTTTCTATGGTTTATTGGCCATATTTCCTTTTCTGTGAAATGCTGTTCATGTTTCGTGTTTTTTTGCCCCAATCTTTTTCTTCTTGATTGTAAAGAATCTACCTGCAATTCTAAAGACCTGGGTTCAATCCCTGGGTCAGGAAGATCCCCTGGAGAAGGGAAGGGCAACCCACTCCAGTATTCTTGCCTGGAGAATCCCCATGGACAGAGGAACCTGGCAGGCTACAGTCCACGGGGTCGCAAAGAGTCAGACATGACTAAGCAACTAACACTTTCACATATGTATTTTTTATGGGTGCTAATCTTTTATCAATATACCCTTTGTCAGTTATTGCAAATGTGTTCTCCTAGCTTGTAGCTCACCACTTCACTCTCGGTCTGATGTTTGTTTTGGCCTGATGTTTCAGAGGGAGATGGAGTTTTTTGTTTGGTTTGATTAACAGAAGTTCTTAATTTTAACTTTGTTAAATACCAGTCTTTTCCTTTATGAATTATCTCTGTTCTGTGAATGAAGGTGCATGAGTCAAACTAGACTTACTATTTTTGTAAATAAAGTTTTATCAGAGCATGGATAAGCCCATTCTTTCATGTGTTGTCTGTGACCACTCTCCTGCTGCAGCAGCAGAGTTGAGCAACAGGGCTCAAAACTCCTAAAATATTTACTGTCTGGCCCTAAAAGATGTCTGCTTTTTCTGTGAGAGTTGTTCCCTAATTTCTACCAAATGGAATTGGATGAGCAAGTCTGTCAGCACCTTTCTCCCATCAGCATCTTCTTTTTTTAATGTTTATTTTTGTTTCTTTTATTTGGCTGTGCCGAGTCTTAGTTGTAGCATGTGGGAGCTTTGCTCTTCCATGCAGCATGCAGGGTCTTTAGTTGCAGCATGTAGGATCTAGTTCCCTGACCAGGGATTGAACCTGGGCCCCCTGCGTTGGGAGTGCAGAGTCTTAGCTACTGGACCACCAGGGAAATCCCAGAAGCCTCTTCCTTGCAGCTTTTATATTTCTCTCTCTGTAGGTAAACTTTCTCATGGATTTCATTTTCCAGATTAGCAAAGAGTTGCAAACTAGCCATCACAGGCTAATTCTGGTTATAAAACAGTTTTGTTTGGTTCAGACATTTAAAAAAGTAAATGCAAGTGTTTAAAGTCAGATTTGACATGAATATTTGAGTTTCTGATTTCTTTTGAAAAATTAAAAGTTCAGAGAGTCTTGGCCTGCGTGCTGCAGTGGTGACCCTCTCTTAGGGTGGAGGCCAGAAACCTCTGCAGACGCTGTCTTTACAGCTGTGCTCTCAGTCGCTCCTTTATTCCAAGCTCGTTACTACCATTTCTTTTGCTGCATTATTTTTTTGTGTAGTAGAGTTAATTATATTGATTGACTGTTTACAGGCCTACTTCACTTTATAGTGCTTTGCTTCATTGCACTTCACAGATAATTGCATTTTTTACAAATTGAAGATTTATGGCAACCCTGCGTCGAACTAGTCTGTCAGCACTATTTTTCCGATAGCATCTGCTCACTTCATGTCTGTGTCTCCCAGTACTTCAAACTTTTTCATTATTTTTATATTTGTTACAATGGTCTGTGATTTTTGATGTTTTGCTCTTGTAATCGTTTTGGGGTACCACAAACCACAACCTGTATAAAGTGTGGTAAAATGCTATCAAATAGCATCGCATACTACAGAGAAACCTTTGTGAAAGGGAGAGATTGAGAAATTGTCATAGACACTCCAGCTTTCCGCACCACCACCCTCATCAGTCAGCACCCACCAACATCAGAGCAAGACCTCCACCAGCAAAGAGATTGTGATTTGCTGGATGATTTTCAGATGATGGTTAGCATTTTTTAGCAATAAAGCATTTTTGAATTAAGGTCCGTACCTTGTGTTTTTAGATGTAATGCTGTTGCACACTTAACAGACCATAGTATAGAGTGAACATAGTTTTTATATGTGCTAGGAGACCCCCAAATTTGAGTGACTTTATCCCAGTAGTTGCTTTATTGCAGTGGTCTAGAACTGAACCTGCAGTATCAAACCAGCCTTGCATCTTTGAGATAAATCTGCTTTGTCATGATGTAGTATCATTTTTATATATTAATGGGTTTTCCTTGCTTATATTTTATTAAGGACCTCCATGTCTGTGTCCATGAGGGATATTGGTGTATTTTTTTTTTTCTGGTGTGTTATTTTCATTGTGTGTGTTTGTCTATGTGATGTCTATGTCAGGTTTTGATGTTAGAGTTATGCTATCCTCAAAAATTGAAGAAAAGCAATTCCTTGTTCTATTTTCTGAAACTTTGTGTAAGATTGGTGTTATTTCTTCCTCATAACTGATAGAATTCAGTAGAAATTCTGGGCTTCTGTAGAATTTGTAACAATACCCTTCACTCCTGTTGTTTATGATTGGTATTCTCCTTTCTTCAGCAGTCTAGCTAGGAGCTTATCTTCTGTTGATCTTTGTCAAGAATCAACTTTGGCTTTGTTCGTTTTCTCTATTACTTGTCCATTTTCTATTTTATTGATTTCTGCTCTTTGTCATCTCCTCCTTTCTCCTGTGTTTGGGTTTGATTTTGTACTTCTTCTTTGTTGTTGTTGTTGTACTTTAAGGTGATATCTTAGGCTGTCAGTTTTAAGCCTCTTTTCTAACAAGCATTTAAAGCTGTAAGTTTCCTGCTACGTGCGTCTCTCGGTGTATCCCACAACTTCTAATCTATTGTATTTTATATATTTTATGTATTGTTTTATATATATTGTATTTTCATTAAGTATTAAATGTTACCTAATTTCCCATGTAATTTCTTCTTTGACCCATGGATCATTTAGAATGTGTTAATTTCCAGATACTTGAGGTTTCCTAGATATTTTATTATATACACACACGCACACACACACTTATTTATTTTTGACTGCGCTGGGTCTTCGTTGCTGCTCAGGCTTTTCTCTAGTTACGGGGAGCAGGGCTACTTCTCGTTGCGGTGCACGGGCTTCTCTTGTTTTGGAGCGCAGCTCTCGGGCGTGCAGGCTTCAGTGGTTGCAGCACGTGGGCTCAGTCGTTGCTCTTCTCCGGCTCTGGAGCACAGGCTCAGCAGTTGTGGGGCACAGCCTTAGTTGCTCCGTGGCTTTGTGGTATCCTCCCAGATCAGGGATTGAACCCGTGTCTCCTGCATTGGCAGGCAGATTCTTTACCCCTGAGCCACCAGAGAAGCCCGATATTTTATTATTATTGATTCTAAATTAATTCTGTTGTATTTAGAGAGCTTACTCTATGATTTCGTTCTTCTAAAATTAATTGAGACTCTGGCCCACTTTATGGTCTTCCTCAGTGAATATACTGTGTGTACATGAAGAGAATGTTTTCAAGAACTGTATTTTGCGGTTGCTAGGTGTATAGTACTGGATAAATATCCATTAAGCAAAAGTGTTTCATACTGTAGCTTGGATGGTCTGTGTCTTGATTTGTTTTTGTTTTTTTTTTTTTTTTTCGCTTTGGGTCTGTCATTTATTGAGCCAGGTGTCAAAATCTCCAGGTATGATTGTGCATTTGTTTTTTTCTTTTGATTCTTTCAGTTTTGATTTCATTTATTTTGAAGCTGTTATTAGGCAAGTATGTTCATGATTAAGTTTTTCTGATGAACTGCATCTCTTTAAAATTTATTTAATTGGAAGATGATTACTTTACAATATTGTGATGCTTTTTGCCATACATCAACACAAATCAGCCACAGGTGTGCATGTGTCCCTCCATCCTGATCACCCCTCTGTCCGTCCTCCTTTCCCACCCCATCCCTCTGGGTTGTCCCGGAGCACTGGCTTTGGGTACCCTGCTTCATGCATTGAACTTGCACTGGGCATCTATTTTACATATGGTAATAAACATGTTTCAGTGCTGTTCTTTCAAATCATCCCATCCTTGCCTTCTCCCACAGAGTCCAAAAGTCTGTTTTTTACATCTGTGTCTCTTTTGCTGCACTGCATGTAGGATCATCATTACCATCTTTCTAAATTCCATATATATTTTTTAATATATGGTATTTGTATTTCTCTTTTTTGACTTACTTCACTCTGTGTAACAGGCTCCAGTTTCATCCACCTCATTAGAATGGACTCAAATGTGTTCCTTTTTATAGCTGAGTAATATTCCATTGTGTATATGCACCATAGCTTCCTTATCCATTCATCTGCCGATGAACATTTAGGTTGCTTCCATGTCCTAGCTGTTGTAAATAGTGCTGCAATGAACACTGGAGTACATGTGTCTCTTTCAGTTCTGGTTTCCTCAGGCTGTATGCCCAGCAGTGGGATTGCTGGGTCATATGGCAGTTCTATTCCCAGTTTTTTAAGGAATCTCTATACTGTTCTCCACAGTGACTGTACCAGTTTGCATACCCACCAATAATATAAGAGGTTTCCCATTTCTCCACACCCTCTCCAGCATTTATTGTTTGTAGACTTTTTGATGGCAGCCATTCTGACCAGCATGAGATGATACCTCATTGTGGTTTTGATTTGCATTTCTCTAATATTGAGTGATGTTGAGCATCTTTTCATGTGTTTGTTAGCCATCTGTATCTCTTCTTTGGAGAAATGTCTGTTCTTTTGCCCACTTTTTGATTGGGTTGTTTGTTTTCCTGGTATTGAACTGCATATATCATGCAACCCCCTTTGCAGCAAGCTAGACTTCCCTGTCCATCCCCATCTCCTGTAGCTTACTCACACTCAATGTCCATCGAGTCGGTGATACCATCCAACATTTCATCCTCTGTCGTCCCCTTCTCCTGCCTTCAATCTTTACCAGCATCAGGGTCTTTTCCAGTGAGTCAGATCTTTGCATCAGGTGGCCCAAGTATTGGAGTTTCAGCTTCAGCATGAGTCCTTCCAATGAATGTTCAGGGTTGATTTCCTTTAGGATGGACTGGTTTGATCTCCATGAAGTCCAAGGGGCACTTAAGAGTCTTCTCCAACACCACAGTCCAGCTGCTTATATATTTTGGGGATTAATTCTTTGTCAGTTGTTTCATTTGCTATTATTTTCTTCCATTCTGAAGGCTGTCTTTTCACCTTGCTTACAGTTTCATTCATTGTGCAAAAGCTTTTAAGTTTAATTAGATCCCATTTGTTTATTTTTGTTTTTATTTCCACTGGTGGGTGGGTCATAGAGGATCTTGCTGTGAACTGCAACTTTTATCTTTCTGGTATAGGCTTCTTTTTCCCTGGTAATACTTTTTATTTTGCAGTCTATTTTGTCTGATCTAATGTGGCCACGCCCACCTTTTTATCTGTATTTTTACATGGCACTTCTTTTTTTCATTTATTTCCTTTCCGAAAGGAAAATGAATGCACCCATACAGCATGTGAGATCCCAACCAAGGATGACGTCCACACTCTGCAGTGGAAGCATGTAGTCTTAACCCCTGGACCACCAGGGAAATCCCTGAGTTTTATATTTAAAGTGATTGTTTTATGGTGGTGGTTTAATCACTAAGTCTTATCCAACTCTTATGACCCAGTGGACTGTAGCCCGCCAGGCTCCTCTATCCATTAGATTTCCCAGGCAAGAACACCGGAGTAGGTTGCCATTTCCTTCTCCAGGGCATCTTCCTGACCCAGGAATTGAACCCACATCTCCTGCGTTGTAGCAGGTTATTTTGTGAACAGTGTATAATTGGGTCTTGCTCTATCAATTCTGACAATTTTTGCCTTGTAATTGGAGTGTTTAGCCCATTGACTTGTAATTATTGATCAATGTAATTATTGATATAGTCAGGTTACCTCTATTATTGTTATTTGTCCCTTCTCATTTTTACGTCTCTTCTACTTTTCCTGTAGTCTTTTGGATCAAGTAAGTATTTTTCAGAATTCCATCTTGGTTTACCAATGCTTTTTTAGCTATACCTCTTTGCATCTTTTTTTTTTTTATTTTTTTTTTTTGGTTTCTCTGGAGAGTGTAATGTTCATCCTTAACTTCTCATAGTCTATTTAGAATTAGTATTGTAATATACCATATAGACTATAGAAACCTTGCCAACTATATAGGTACATTTCCTCCTTCCACCCCATCCTTTATGTTACATTTGTCATATGCACTGCATGTACATATGTTATAAACCCCACAAGACAGTGTTTTAATTTTTGGTTTAAACTTTGGTAAAATAGTGTTTTAATTTTTGTATATATTATATAGTTTTAGTTTATTTAATTTTGGCTTTAAACATTGGTAAAACAATGTTTTAATTTTTATATGTATTTTAAAGAAACTAGAGAAAAATTCTTTAGTGTTTACCTAGGTTACTATTTCTGATGTTCTGCATTCTTTTTTGAAGATCCAAGTTTTCATCTCATAGCATTTACATTCAGCCTGAAGAATTGTAGCATTTCTTTTAGTTCAGGTCTGTTATTTATGACAAGCTGTTGTACCATTGTCTTTCAACCTCCATTACTTCTGGTGAAAAGTTAGCTGTCATTCAGGTTATTGTTTCCCCGAATAATGTCTTGTTTTTTTCTAGTTGCTGCCAAGATTTTCTCTATTTATTTTGTTTTCAACAGTCTGATTACAATATGCCTAGGTGCTTTTCTTTGATATTATCTTGCTAGTGGTTCACTGGAGTTTTGAGTCTGTAAGTTTGTCTTTGACCAACTTTGGGGAAATTTTCCAGTTATTATTTCTTCAAATATTTTTTCCTGCCCTATTCTCTTTCTCTTCTCCTTCTGGGATTCCAAATGTTAAACTCCTTTCTGTTGTCCCACGTTTGTCTGAGACCCTGTTCATTTATTTGTAATCTGTTTCACTTTGAATAATTTCTGTCAATTTACTTTCAAGTTCATAGACTTTTCTCTGTTGTTTCCATTTGGTTGTTAAGCCTCCTAGTTAATTTTGAAGTTTCAGATGTGATATTTTGTATATGTAGGATTTCCACTTAGTTCTTCGTTTATAGTTTATGTCTGAAACTTCTCATCTTTTATTTTGCGCATATTTTGCTTTATGACACACAGTATTGTTAAAATGGCTGTCTTAAAACCCATGTCCACCAGTTGTCATTGACTGACACTTCTCTTGAACAGGGATTACATTTTTCTGTTTCTCTGTTTGCTGAGTAACTTTTTATTGCACCCTGGACGTTGTGGATGATGCCTTGTGGAATTTCTGGATTCTGTTATATTCCTCTGAAGGGTAGTTGTTGTTTTAAAGGTGGATATTAACCTGACTGGCCCCAGCTGCTAATCAGCGTTTGACCCTTTTTTCTTAGGCAGTGTTTGACTCTTTTTTCCTTAACCGGACTGCTTGCAGTTTGGACTGGAGGTCAGCCAGAGACTTAGAATTATTATTCCCCAAATTGGAGGCTCCCTCTTTCTGGGATTTCCTCCCTTCACTTTTCATATTCTGTGGTTTTCCAAATCTCTCCTCTGGTTCTTTAGGCCAGAAAAGTACACATTGTGAGTGTTTTCTGTTAGAGTTGTAGCCACCCTTTGTTGAACCTGCGCTTACTCTGTGCTCTTATCTTTGACTGTCCAGAATCCCCCTGCTTTGTTGACTCCCCAGAGCCTTCTGTAGCCTTCTTGTTTGTTGTTCCTAAGTTCGTGGTTGTTAGCCACGAACTCAGCCATACAGGAAGTGGCACTCCATGCAGTAAAGACAAAAGTGAAATTGCTCTTACCCATGTCACACTTGAGAAAGTGGGAGATTTTGGGATATGCAATTCCAGAAAAACAATCAGTGCATTTCTCACAGCTTAAAATAGTGTGCATGTATCTAAAGTATGTAACTTAGATGCCATTATGAAGCAAAATCATAGTGAGAACTATGGCTGATCTATAAGAAAGATGGATTTTTTTTTAAGAAAACAAAGTGAAAGAACATACCCAGTGTGTTTTGACTCCTGTGCCTTCCTTCATGAGCCCCTACTGGCAGTTGCATTTTCAGTTGATGCTTACTAGTAAGAATGGCCTTGCAGGATCACTACCACCATCTGTTGGCTGATCGAATGTGCTTCTGCTTAAGTGTAGTGATGTTTTTGTTAATAAAAAGTTTCAAGACTTAAAAAAAAAAAAACTCTTCTGCATCAGATGCTTTGGCATTCAGAGAAATACGGATGTTCTTGCCTTCAGAGAGTTTGACACCAAGCAAAATAAGCTTATCCCTGCTCTAATTCGGTGAGATATATATTAAGACAAAGTTAATACAAGAAATGCCACAAACTGACTTGTAACAAGTTTTAAATTAGCGACATGGAAAATAAGTGCTCTAATTCATAGTAGGGAGAGATTACTGTATACTGGGAGGGAGGCCTGGTGACAGAAAGGGCCTCACACTGGGTCCTGAAGCAGTTTAGGGGGAAAGAAATGGCAGGTATAGGAAACATTGTGAGCACTGGTGGATGTATGTGTCAGATTCAGACTGTCTGTGCTTCCCATTCTGTGATCCCAAACCACCAAACAGATTAATATGTTGTAGCCTGACACTGAGGTTTGTGCTTTTTCCTTTAGGGTGTAGGGAGAGCATGAGGACAGAGTGTGTTTTTATCTGGTTCAGGCAGGCTTATTGCACTGTTGGTTTATTCTTAAAATCATTGTAGAAAGTTCAGTTCAGTTCAGTTGCTCAGTCGTGTCCAACTCTTTGCGACTCTTTGCATGTCCAACTGCAGCTCCCTGTCCATCTCCAGTTCCCAGAGCCTACTCAAACTCATGCCCATCGAGTCGGTGATGCCATCCACCATCTAATCCTCTGTTGTCCCCTTCTCCTTCTGCCTTTGATCTTTCCCAGCATCAGGGTCCTTTCAAATGAGTCAGCTCTTCGCATCAGGTGGCCAAAGTGTTGGAGTTTCAGCTTTAGCATCAGTCCTTCCAGTGAACATTCAGGATTGATTTCCTTTACGATTCACTGGTTGGATCTCCTTGCAGTCCAAGGGACTCTCAAGAGTCTTCTCCAACACCACAGTTCAAAAGCATCAATTCTTCAGCATTCAGTTTTTTTTATAGTCCAACTCTCACATCCATACATGACTACTGGAAAAACCTGAAGAAAGTTCAGTTAACCTGAAATCAGACCTGCTTTTGATAGTACTATTGATTAATATAATCTTGGAATATAATGAAAAGTCTTAAAATCCTAGTTGAAAATACAGGTTGCTTTTTTTTTTCCCCTTTTCTCAACTCTGAGGATTTATATTATTCCAGTCATAAACAATATTATTAAATACTCAAAAATACTCTGAATATTAGGTGGGAAAAAAACCAAAAGGAATAGAAAAAATAAGACATGGGAAATATAATCTTGGGACAAGGAAGTCCTTTTCAAGCAAAAAGACTAATTTCCTTAATATATAAAGAGTTCTTGCAAATCAATAAGAAAAAATTAGTAGAAAATGATCAGAGGGTATCAACAGTCCATTAATGAAACAGGAAATAGAAAATATTTTAAAATATGAGTAAATGTTCAGTCTTACTCATAAGAGAAATGTACTAGGAGAGAAATAGAAAAACTACAGTAAAATTTTTACCTGACTAATAATAAGCAAAGATCCAAAAGTTTCATAACAACACCATCTTGGCAGTAGCATTTTGAAATATTTTTTATTTTGAAATATTTTGTACTTTACAAAGACATTATAGAAAGAGTACTCAGTCTTCCCCTAGTTTCCCCTAATATTAGTATCTTTCATGGCCATGGTGTAATTACTGGAAACTGAAATAACATGGACACAGTACTTCTCAGCCGTATGCCAGTCTCACTGGACTTTAGCTGGTTTCCCATCCACGTCCTTTGCTGGCCGAGGACCCTCCATCCTGCATTCTTGTGTCTCTTCGGTCTGTGTTGTTCCTTCAGGATCTCGACACTTTTGAAGATACTGGCCAGTTACTTTAGAGAGTTTCCCTCTGTTGGGGTTTGTCTGGTGTTTTCTTGATTAGCTTGAGGTGTGGTTTTGGTGAGACCACGACAGAAGACAGACTGCCCTCTCACGCCACCAAGTGTTGCAGTATGTGGATACATCTCATTCCTGATGATGATGACTGTGGTTGCTCAATTAAAGGTTATCTGCTACTTACTGCACCATAAAGTACCGTTTCTGTCTTCAAAACCGGGGCAGGGCGGGGACTCTGAGATTCTGCAGATCTTCTTTTTGCGGTGAACGCCCCTCAGCCATCTGTACCTGTCGCTTGCCTGGTGGTGGTTGTCTGCTTCCATGGTTCCTCTTACTTTTACTGCTGTCAGGAAGAGGGCTTCTCCTCCGTTTATTGACTGTTTCTGCAAGTGCAGGCTTGTGTCTGGTTTGTTCGCCTGCTGACAGTCCACCACTGTCACTGTTGAGTTGCCCAGGTTGTCCTGGATTTCAGCACTGGGAGCCTGTGCCCTCCTGGCGTGTCCCGTCACCAGCTCTGGCACCCCGGGCATTCCAGGCTCATCCAGTGTGTTCTCCAGTGGCCTCAGTTCCTTCTGTGGGAGGAAGGCGTTCACACACTGGAGATCCAAGTGCCGCTGGGGGGAGGTGATCACCCACCTGTTTGCCCAGGATGCCAGCATTTCCTGGGAGGCAGGTCCAAGGTGGTTGCTCTCCTCAGGGCCAGGAGTGCTCACTGCTGCAGGGTGTCGCTGCCTCTGGGCCTGTCCCTGGACAAAGTCAGGAGGTGCACATGTGTGTGGTCACACACTTGTACGCACCTTGACATTTATTTCTGCGCTACACTGGTGCCTCCACTTGCAGCGTAACAGGTTCACCCTGGCCTCCCAGCCCGTGACTTGTGCTCAGGTGCGTGGTCTGCTGCTGCTGCAGTGATTGTATGCTGTCCTTTCTGAGTCTAGCTTTACAGTATACGCTTAACCCTGGAAGAGCCCAGTTTGAACTGCGAGGGTCCCCTTATTTGTGGTTTTTTTCCCATTAAATGGGTACTGCAGTACTGCACAGTCTGCAGCCGGGTGGAATCCACAGTGTGGATGTGGTTGTGTTGGAGGGCCAACTGGAGAGCCATACTTGGGTTTTCAACTTCACGGGGTGGGGGGTTCCTGTGCCCTTAACCCCCACCCCCCATGTGACTTAGGTGGGTTCTCTCAGGGCAGCTGTGTTGTTCATCATACAGTTATGCACGTTTGTTACTGTTTGCATTTCGTTTTATATTCACACACTCTGGTTGCTCTTAACTATTTTCTCTTTGGGTTTGTGAAACACGACCGTGGTTCTGAGAGTCAGGAGGGAAAAGGATGCTCAGAAATGTCATTTCACCTCAGCTCTGCTCCCTCATCCCCACCCTTCTTTTCTCCATTCTGTTCCCACACATCTGTTACGGGTCAAATCGCAAGTCCCCCAAAGACGCTGAAATTCTGACCCCAGGACCTGTGAACACGATCCTATTTGAAAATGGGGTCTTTGCAGAAGATCCAGTTAAAGATCGTTAGGGTGGGCCCTGATCCAATCTGATGTGTCCTTATAAAAGGGGGAATTCCAACCCAGGGGCAGACACGAGCAGAGGAGGATACCGCCGTCTCCAAGCTGAGGTGCCCTGAGGCCCCCAAGGCTGGGGAGGGGGTGGAGTGGGTTCCCCCCTGCAGCCCTGCCAGCACTTGGGCTTTATTCCTCCAGCCTCCGGAACTGGGAGGTGGTAGACTTCTGTTGTTTCCGTGGCCTCGTCAGGGTGCTCTGCCACAGCAGCCCCAGGAGGCAAACACCCCGGGTACCCAGTTTCTTATGGTTTAAATCGTGTGCCCCCAGAGACGTGAGCACGCCCTCATCTGTGAGCATGACCTTATTTGGAAAGAGGGTCTTTGTCGATGTAATAAGATGAGGTCATATTGGGTTAGAGTGAGCCCCAAACCCAGTATAACCAGTGACTCAGGAGAGAAATTTGGACACAGAGGAGACCCCCAGGGAAAGAGAGGCTGTGTGAGGACAGAGGCAGAGATGGGGGTGAGGCAGCCACGAGCCCGGGGCTGCTGGCAGCACCAGAAGCCAGTGGAGGGTGTGGACAGACTGTCCCTCGGGGCCGGGAGGACTCGGCCCTGCCGGCACCTTGGTTTTGCACTTCTGGCCTCCAGAACCAGGAGAGATTAATCTGTGGTTGTAAGCCACCCTGTCCCTTGTTATGACAGCCTTAGGAAATGAATACACAATCTTATTAGTTTCTGGTTAATCCTTCCTGTTGCTTTTGCACAAACGAGTGGGAACGTGGATATTTCCTTGTATCTCCTTTCTTCCATGAAGGGTAAACATGCAATAGATAACTCTTGATCACCTGGAACATTATTTTCAACAGCACAAGACAGGAAACAGTTTAAACATCCATCAGTTGAACACTAGTTAAATACTCATTATTACACTGGATTATTATTTGTTCATTAAAAAGAGTAAACGGCTTTATGTGTACTAAAACAGAGCAGTCGCTAAGATGTGTTCTTTTTTTAAAACGTTATTTACTTGTTTATTTTTGGCTGTGCTGGGTCTTTGTTCCTGCACGGGCTTTTTCTCTAGTTGTGGAGCGTGGAGGCTGCTCTCTAGTTGTGATGTGCGGGCTTCTCATTTCAGAGCACGGGCTCTGGGTGCGTGGACTTCAGTACTTGTGGCATGTGGCTCAGTAGTTGTGACTCCTGGGCTCTGGAGCACAGGCTGAGTGCTTGTACACGTGCTTAGTTGCCCCTTGGTATGTGGGCAAGGGATCAAACCTGTGTCTCCTGCATTACCAGATGGATTCTTTACCACTGAGCCACCAGGGACGCCCTAAGATGTGTTCTTGATAAAAATATTTATGCACAGAAGACTGGAAATAAAAGGTGCCTGTCATAACCCAACAGCCCCCTCCCCAGTCTGGGAGCAGGTTTAAAACAGGTAGTTTCTGGGGCTCTGAAAAGGAGAGGCGCCCTTATCCGCTAAATTGTTCAGTTTGTGTGATTTCTGGTTTTCTTTGGGGGTAAAGATGGCTTATAACTGGGTGTGAGGGAATGTGACCTGTTCTTTCCTGACAGGACAAAGAGGCAGGTGATGAGAAAAGGACTGTAAGCAGGAGGGTGGGAGGGGAAGCGGGGCAGGGCTGCAGTCAGGGATCCCTCCCCAGGGTGGGCGGCTGCAGGCCTGCAGGCCGGGAGGAAGGAGTGGGCCCTGGAGGTCCAGGCTGCTGCTTGGTGGAGGGCCTGGAAGGCCAGCCTGAGGCCCTTGGAGTTGGTGGGGTTGTGTTCAGCAGTGAGTCCCCTGAAATCAGAAGTATTGAGATGGAGTTGGTGTCAGAAGATTAAGTAGTTGAGTTTAAGAGACGGGCCAGATTGCATGGAACAGTGTGCAGGCAGGAGGCCCTCTGGAAGGCCAAGGACCCCAGGTGTGCCGGGGCGAGGGCAGTGGGAGAGCTGGGGAGCGGTTGTTCGATGTAAGAATCTCTAAAATACTTTTCAGTGTTTTCGGGCTTACGTGGAAGTGTCAGGAACACTGCCAGTCTGTGCTTCCGGGGCTGCCTCCCGTCTTCCTCCGGGGACCGCCCCATCACTCCCAATCCCAGTGGTCCAAGCGCTCGTACATGGAGGGCGGTGCTCCGTGGAGAACTGAGTCCAGACTGCATCCTGAGGCTGAGCCAGGTCTCACATCCCACTGATTGCAGCCTGAAGTCCCCTCACGTTAAAGCAGAGGGTCCCCAGCTTTTGTGGGGATCCAGGAGCACTGTCCCTGGGAGGGGAAGCAGTGTGGGGTCACACAGTCTGCTGGCGTCGTACGCCTCCTGCGTCAGCACCATCTGGGACCACGGGGACCACAGCAGCCCTGCCTTGGCTAGTGCATACTTGAATGATGTAACCAAATGCCACTTAATTCCAGAAGAAATACCCGTTTTTTAGGGGGAACAGGTTAGCTCTATGGATGAAGTGAACAATGCAGCTAGGCCAGGGATTAAATATTCAGACTATCTGGAAACTGAATGTTTTCTAAGTTAGGGTGGTTTTAAAGGTATTCCTCATTTAACCTTTAGCAAAGGCTAAAGTGTGTTATCTATAAATCCAAAAATAAGCTTAAAGAGAAGGGAGATATTTACACCTTATAGGAATGTGGAAGCTGATAACGTTGATTTTGAAAGCCACGAGTTACTTCTAAATCATTCCTTCCTGACCGCCACATGTGCGTAGTGTGTAACAGGCAGCTGCAACTTGTTGTGGCCTGGACTTTGACACGGCGTGTCCTGTGTTGCGGAGTCTTGAGAGTGCCGGGCAGCGAGCCCCCTCTGCACAGCACTGGCCCATGGCCAGTGTCTTCATGGTGCTGGTGAGGACTGGCTGCATCCTGCCCTTTGGGTGGTGGGGCCGTGTGTCTTTCTTTGGCGTCCGGCAGCCTCGCCGGGCCGGGGCTGCAGTGTCGTGTGGGTGAGTTTTCTTTCTCTCTGCGCAGTGGTTCCTTGGTCCACTGTGCTGAACAGGAAGTTACCAAAAAGGAGCTGGAGAGACACTGAATCCCGTTCCTAGTTATGAGGCAGAGGAGATCATGCCCTGGTTTGCAGACTTTAAATACACTAATTTAAAAGACTCTTGTGGACAGGAGAGGAAAGGACTCAATGAAGGGTCTCTGGAAGACAACGGGACAGTTTTGGAACATGCACATCTAAAAATTTGGCTCCCTCTTAGGGAGTATTCTTTCTCCTTTTTCCATGTTAATTAGTAAGGAAGACTGGCCTGTCGTTATTTCTGGCTCTGGGAGGGGCTGTGAGCATGGAGGGACATGCAAGTTTGGTGGGTTTGTGCACCAAATTGGGGGCGCATGTGGGAAGTAGGGTCGGTCAGAAGGTACCTGCCCGTTTCTGCCGTTCTGCCCCGAGTCCTCTGCCTTCTTGGTATTTGTCACATGTGAGGCGGTGTTAGCAAAACTACCCACCAACTACTGGCTAGATGCGCAGTGCTTGTCACTTCGGATTTCTCCAGGGTGACACTGGTCTCTGGAGCCTGCTTTTAGGAAGCCCACATCAGCACCGGCCAGGCCAGGTGTGAACAAATCAGGGTATTCTGTTCTGTCCTGTCCTCTTAACTCACATTCTTCCTCATGTTTGTCTTTTCAGGAAAACCAGTTCTGTGTTCCTGGAGGCCCCCAGCTCAGTCCTGGGGTCCCAGGCAAAGCCTGGCCTCGAGCTTCCACGTGGGACGGCAGTTCAGCTCGCAGGCTGCTGAGGACCAGGCGGAGGCTGGGCCCCTGCGCTCGATCATCAGCAGCTCGGAGACTGTGCAGGGTGAGGTGTGGTGCGGGGTGAGGCGTGCGGCCAGGGGCCTGGAGTCCGCTGCCCCCTCGAGGGGGGTTATTGAGGCAGAAGCAGTGCTTGAGGGAGCCACGCACTCACTTCAGACGGAGGAAGGGCTTGGTTGGAGGGAGGGGTCCCCAAAACAATGCCTCCTGCGTTTCCGGCTTCCCCAGCGCTTCTGACTTCCATCCTGGCGCGTCTGGCGCCCTCTGGTGGTCACCGGGAGTTGGCGCAGGCGCCTGCACATCTGCTAATGATCACCAAGCGAACGGAAGCTCAGCACGGCCCTGCGTTCCTGGGATGTGTGGAGGGCAGGCTCCAGAGCCGGTCCTGCAGCGGGTCCATTTCTGGCTTTCAGATGAGACAGCAACAGAGTACTTAATGCTTGGGTTAAGAGGAGTGAGGTTTTCTCCTTTGCCTTCTTAATGATTAATCTGGAAACCACCTCATTCAAGAATAGAATCTGGGGTCTGGTTGTGGAGGCAGGTCTACGGCTTCTGCGAGCCACGGGACCTGAGTCCTGCAGGCCCCGACAAGGAGGGTGGGTGCGGGCTTGTCCGCGCTTCTTGGGGAGTGGGGACCCCTGATCTGCTCTTCTGCCTGAGCCCCAGGTGCTTGACTTTGTTTTTGTTTTTTTGTTCTTTTTTTGTTTACTGTTTTGAGAAATGTTTAAAGATTTTTTTACCTTACCTTAAAGATATTTTTGAATGTTGCAAAGCATGTTCTTCTGTGAAAAAGGACGTTAAACTTTCCTGGTTGCATCTGTGGTTCGTTACTAGGTTCTGCTACCAAACACGAGTTCCAGGCTGAGACAAAGAAGCTCCTAGACATTGTTGCCCGTTCCTTGTACTCAGAAAAAGAGGTTCGTGCCTACTAATCACTCCCAGCGCTGGCTGGTTCTGTTGGCAAGACTGTTTCTGTGCTGTCCTGGGAAAATGCCATCTAGTGGGTTAGCAGTGAGAAGGCATTAAATTTGGACAGGTACTGATCTTGGCTACCAATGAGAGTATTCTTACCAAAATCCATTGGGGTTTATGGACAGATATATCCAGGTGGTTCTTTGAGCCACACTGAACCTGGGAAGTAATGCATTTTGCTGTTAATTTAAAAGTCTCAGGTGTTGGTGTGGGGCTCTGCTGAGGTCCATTTCTGGGGTGTTGCTCATGGACTCTGGACCCCGGGTTCACCTCCCCCATCACCTGGCCTCACTAGCCACTATCTGTGGGGCTGAAGGAAGAAGACCCCTCTGTGTGGAGCAGAGCGGCAAGGAGCGCCCGGGGCCTTTGTGAGGAGACGAAGCTGCTCTGGGCTGACAGGTGGTGGTGAACCATCATTCCATGCTCGTTGTTGCTAAAATGCAGAGAATTTGAGAGGGGTAAAGCACAGCTTTCCAAAATGAAAGGACCTTCCAGGAAGTATTTCCAGGTCTCATCCTGCTAAACTCCATCCCCAGGTGGCCCCGTGACACCCAGCTTCTTCTCTTTCGGGGCCAGGTCAGCCCTCCCATGTGCTGCATCTGACTGTAAGTGGAGGTTTATCAGAGGAGAAGGGCTGTGCATACCTGGGTCAGTCGTGGGGCCTGTGGCCCCCTTTTCTCCTGAACATGGGAGATCTGGTTTGTGGCAACCCACTAGATTAAGTGAAGCTGGTGAACCCTTCACAGAGAAGAGAAAATATGTTTTGAGGATATTTTGACATCTCTTGGCAAGAGCTGAGAAAGAAGTTGTCTCACGGGGCCCTTGAAGTTGGAAGTAACAGACTCCTAGCTCCAGGCTGATGCTGAGGAAGGAGCAGTAGAGTCAGAGGTGACAGAAAACTGGACCAGGGGAACATGATCCACCTCCAGTCATCCTGCGGGCGACTCTGGGGAAACTGGCTTTGAGGACGACGGGAAGTCTTTATCTGGTTAAACGCTTCCTCCCCCACCCCAGCCGGTAACACTGCTGCAGAGGCTGCTGACAGATGGGTCCTGCAGCACGCCGTCTCATCTCCATTTCCGTAGGTGTTCATTCGCGAGCTCATCTCCAACGCAAGCGATGCCTTGGAAAAGCTGCGTCATAAGCTGGTGTCTGAAGGCCAAGCGCTGCCAGACATGGAGATTCACCTGCAGACTGACGCTGACAGAGGCACCATCACAATCCAGGTACCTCCCCCGATGGGCCGGGAGATGGCCTGCCTGTCCGTCACGTCTCTAGGCTCCCAGTGACCTGCTGACCACCTTTAACTGAATATAGTTTCCTGTGCTGTATACATTAGGCCCTTGATGTTTACCTCCTACATGTTCCAGTTTGCATCTGCTCACCCCAAACTCCCAGTCCTTCCCTTCTACACCTGCCCTGTCCCGTGGCAGCTGCAAGTGTGTTCCCTATGTCTGTGATTCTGTCACTATTTCATAGATAGATTTGTGTCTTACTTTAGAGTCACATCTGAGTGATATTCTATGATAACTGTCTTTCTCCAGTCTCTCGGTCCATCCACGTTGCTACAGATGGCACTGTTTCATTCTTACTCACAGCTGAATAATACTCCATTGTGTGCATGTGTGTGTGACACGCACACCATGTCTTTTCCTTCATCTGTCAATGGACGTTTACGTTGTTTGATGTCTTGACTATTGTGAACAGTGCTGCTGTGAACATGGGGGTGCGTGTGTCTTCTTGAATTGGAGCTTTATCTGGATATATGCCCAGGAGTGGGATTGCTAGATCATGTGGCAACTCTATTTTTAGTTTTTTCAGGAACCTTCATATTGTTTTTCATAGTGGCTGCACCAATTTACATTCCTATCAACAGTGTAGGAGGGTTCCCTCTTTGAAGAGGAGCCCCGTCACTCAAAGATAAGCACTGTTAACATTTCAGTGTATGTCTGACTGGGTTTGCCTACATACCCAGACAGGGTAAAGAAGGTTTCTGACTGCGCTGTGTGGCTTGTGGGATCTCACTCCCCCAGAAAGGGATTGAACCCGGGCTCTCAGCGTTGGGAGCATGGGGTCCTAACCACTGGACCACCAGGGAATTCCCTAAACAGATTTTTAAACCACAGAGTATTTTTTATGTAAGGTGACCCTTGAACAACACTTGGGTTGGTGGGGCAGGCCCTCCTCACTAAGATCCACACAGAACTTACAGCCTGTCCTCTGGATACCTGGTTCCTCCACATTTGTGGGTCTCCCTCTGTGGTTCCTCTGTACCCACGGTTCTGCATCCACAGACTCAACCAGCTGCTGTTGTTCAAGGGTCAGCTGTGCTCTTCACATTTTTGACCCAGCTTTTACTGCATGTTATTGTATATTCTCTGGTACTGTATTTTAATCACAGTCAGCTGTTTGGATTGACAGTCTTGCTGTAGACACAGCAATACTTCTGGTGGCTATTACAGTTTAAGGTTAGAAAGTGAGAAAGGCCGAAGTGGGGTTCATCAGGTGGTGGGCCTGAGGGCCGTCATGTCGCCAAGGTAGCTGCTCTGGGCCCTGCTGCCATGTCTATGTGGGGCGTCTGTCCCGGTGGGTCTCTTCCCAGCAGGCCTGGCTCCGCTGCTCAGAACTGCTGCTGCTCTGTGATCTTCCGTCGGCTCCTCTGCTCTCTGCCTGTGTGCCTTTCTTGCCGGTTGCTGCTGTTGTTTTAAGAAGCTTTATTGAAGTATGTTTACGTATTATCAGGTCCCCCAAGTTCACGTGTTCAGGGAGTTTGGACTAACACACACAGTCGTGGGCCCACCATATCACTGGGGTCATCACCCAGCATTCCCCACCCTTCCTAGCCCTCATCAGCCACTGACCTGCTTTCTGTTGCTATGGTTTTCTATTTTCTACTATTTCACATGAACATAGTTACACAGGAGGTGGTCTCTTGAGTTTGACTTTTCACTTGTCACGGTGGATTTGAGAGTCCTCCACGTGGTCAGATGGATCAGTAGTTTGTTCCTTTCTGTTCCTGAGAAGTGTTCTGCTGTATGAAGGCATCACAGTTTCACCAGTCTCTTCACCAGCTTCTCCAGCGAGCGCTGGAGATGATAGGGATTGAGCTGCCATGAATATTTCAGTCTTTGTGTGGACACATGTTTTCATTTCTTTTGGGTAAATACCTTGGAATAGGATTCCTTGGTTGTAAGGAAAGTGTCTGTTTAACTTTAGAAGAAACTGCCAAGCATTGCCAAAAGCAGGTGTCCCATTCTGCGTTCCTCCTGACAGCACGTCCTTGACACACTCGTCATTGTTGGTCTTAATTTCAGCCATTTTAGTGAGTGAGCAGGGTTTCTCATTGTAGTTTTAGTTTTCATTTCCCTAATGGTTAAAGGTGTTTGCCATTTATGTATCTTCTTTGTGAAATGCCTTTCAGATTTTTGCTCATTTTTAATCGTTGTTTGTCATTTTATTGCATTTTAAGTTCTTTGTATAGTCTAGATTCGAGTCCTATATCAGATACACTTTGCGAATATTTTCCCCTAGTCTGTGACTTGCCTTTTTATTTTCTTAGGTAGTGGCTTTTGAAAGGCATAAGTTTTTAATGAAATGCAGTTTATCACTTTTATGTTTCATGCTTTTAGTGACCTATTGAAGAGGTCTCTGCCTATTCCAGAGAGAGAAAAGATTTCCTCCTGTCTTTTCTTCTAGAAGTTTCACAGCCTTGGCTCTTACACTTAGCCCTCTGATCACGTGGTGTCTGCGTAAGGGAGACGGGCTGGGCGCTGCTTCGCCTGTGGCTGCTGCTTGTTTCGGCACCATTTGTTCTTCCTGGCCGCAGTGGTTTGTCTTGGAACCTTTGTCACAGATCGTGTGACGCTGTGAAGCTCTGTCTGGACTCTGTTTTGTCCCTGTATCTAAGTGTCTGTCCTCTGGTGAGGTTTTCCCCAGTAAGGCCTGGCTGGTGGAATCCACCTTTCCTGATAACCTGCTGTGATGTCACGGGCCATGAGCGGGTCCGACTGCTGTGCTTGTACCTGGCTGTTGGCGCACGCGCCCTGGTGTTCAGCCTGTCTGTCTCCTAGGACACCGGCGTCGGGATGAGCCGGGAGGAGCTGGTGTCCAATCTGGGAACCATCGCCAGGTCTGGGTCAAAGGTGAGGCCCCCACCTTCCCTTGGGTGCTACTGCTGCTCCCCTCAGATCGAGCATCCTAAGGGCAGCTCTGACCAGGGCTGGTCTCAGATGTACTGGTCGCCAGCTTCAGAGGACTGTCCTCCAACGCGTTTGTGCCAGGAGCTCCCTGTGTCATCATGGGGCCCTCAGAGGTAGTTTGTTATTTGCTAGATGGACCAGCTGGAGTGGGTACTTTGCCCACAGCTAGAGACTGGCTGACCGCAGGTTCAAAGCCAGTCCATCTCTGTCCGACATGCCCTTCTGACCGGCCTCACCCCGCAGGCCTTTCTGGACGCACTGCAGAGCCAGGCGGAGGCTGGTGGCAAGATCATCGGCCAGTTCGGCGTGGGCTTCTACTCGGCCTTCATGGTGGCCGACAGGGTTGAGGTCTATTCTTGCTCAGTGGACCCAGGCAGCCCCGGGTACCGGTGGCTCTCGGATGGGTGAGTGAGTGAGCGGGCCCCACATCACCCACAGAGTGTCACCCAGGCCCTGGGCCACCAAGGCCTGGTCTGGAAGCACCAGCAGCTTCTTGGGCTTTCATGGGAGGCCTAAGCCCTGCGCTCAGGGTCTTAACTCCTTTTGCTGTTGGGTCCCACTCTGCTCCAGGGTGGGTGCCTCTTCTGAGGGTGTGTCCTTGATTCCTCGGGGGTGTCAGGGTCTGGCCCCTGGCCACCCCACCTCCTGCTGGCCCACCATGTGCTGGGCTTGCCTCACGAGTGGATGTCCTGGAGCATCTCAACTTTTCACGGAGGCTGGCACCTGCCATGGCTGAGGTCAAGTGTGTGTCTCCTGAACACCCAGACTTAATTTCTGAACCTGCATTCCCGCCCTGCTAGGGCACAGCCCGTGTCCCTCATCAGAACAGAGATTTCTGTTTTGTTCCATAAACATGGGGCCAGGTCAGCTGGGATGAGAGATGACAAGGTGCCCCCTCCACTCCAGCCCCGACGGGCCTCTGCTCTCCAGAGGCAGCTCCCGGCCGGGGCTCCAGAACGTGGAGGTCTCACAGGAGGGGGTCTCCCAGGGTCTGGTGCTCACCAGCCACCACAGGGAACATGAGGCCCAGAGGCTGTGCTCATGAGCAGGGGCCCCGCACCCCAACCCCAGCACCACTGTCCCCGGGGGAGGGTTTGCAGCTGGGTTAGGAAGCGGCAAGGCTCTGACTCACTTTCTGTTCGAGTCCTGGGGCTGCACGGGCCTTGTCAGCTCTGATGGATGGACTCACCTCCCCTCTCCCTGTTAGCTCTGGGGTGTTTGAAGTTGCCGAAGCCTCAGGAGTTAGAACCGGGACAAAAATCATCATCCACCTCAAGGCCGACAGCAGAGAGTTCGCCAGCGAGGCCCGGGTTCGAGGTGAGCGTGAGCCTGGGCCTCTGGGGCAAGCTTTGTGGGGGCTCAGGGTCTCATCTTCGTCCCACTGCTGTGTGATGTCACTGGCCACCTGCCCGGCCTGAGTCCAGGCTTCGGACAACCAGAGCGGGTGCAGTGCCAGGTACTCCCTGCTGTCTGGGTCTCACTGTTCCTACTGAATGTGCCCAGCACCTTCCAGGGGTCGCGTTACCCATGAAACCCTGATTAGGCTGCCAAGAAGGTATGCATGTCTCAGGGTGGCCTGGGCCCCCAGACCCAGTTCTGGAGCAAGTTCTACTCCCCGTGGGGGCAGGGCAAGGACGAGGCCTCCCAGAGCTTTCGTGTCTAGAAGCTTCCAGTATTCATTGTTGTTTCTCTGTCTTCCAGATGTGGTGACAAAGTACAGCAATTTTGTCAGCTTCCCTTTGTACCTGAACGGAAGGCGCATGAACACCCTGCAGGTGAGGCCTGCTGCCTGCGGGCTCGGCGGCCACGGAGCTGAGCTGCTGCCTGTCGGGCCAGTCAGGCAGATGGGCCTGGGGGTGGCTGTCCGAGCCCCAGGGTGGGGTGTTGGGGCGGGCAGGGTGGTGAGACCTGTGGGTACACCAGGGAGTCACCTTCACGGGCCACACCCCGCACTCCTGGCTGTGTTCAGTCACTCTGCCCTCAGCACCGTCAGTTCTGGAACAGGTCACCCCGGCCCCCCCAGAAAGAGACCCCCACCGTCAGCAGCCCCTTCCCTGTGCCCCCAGTAACCACAGTCTGCTTCGTGGTTGCTTATTCTGGACATTTCCTAGAAATGGAATCAGACATCATGTGGCCTTGTGCGTCTGGCTTCTTACCATGTTTTCAGGGCTCGAGCCGGTAGGAGCGCCTTGACGCTGTGTCGCTTTCCGGCTCGATTGCCTTCCCTGAGCCTCTCACCTCCTGGCAGTTGGTGTTGGTCATGTGCGGCCTTGTCCAGGTTTTGCCTCCTCGCTCTTCCTGACACTGCTGGGGACGGGGCACTGGTTTCAGACCCGTCTATGCGTGTGTCCGTGTGTCTGTCCAGCACTGGGCACTGCAAGCTCCACCCACACATTGTTGGGAAGTTGTGTCTGAAACAACGTGCCTGTTCCTCCGTTTCCAGGCGATCTGGATGATGGACCCCAAGGACGTGGGCGAGGGGCAGCACGAGGAGTTCTACCGCTACATTGCGCAGGCCCATGACAGGCCGCGCTACACCCTGCACTACAGGACGGACGCGCCGCTCAGCATCCGCAGCATCTTCTATGTGCCGGACGCGGTGCGCGCCCCACCCGCCCCAGCCCAGCGTTCGGGTGGAAGTCAGCCTTCCTGACTTTGAGTGCCTGGAGCCCGTTTCTCTCTGAGCGTGCACATGCGTCCCCGGGACCTGTCAGGAAAGCACAGCCCTGGGCCCCACCTTAAGCAGGTCCCCGCAAGGCTGTGTGCAGACTGCAGTCCTGGTCGGGAGCAGGCTCGGCAGACGGCGACCCTCTGGCCTTGGCAGCCCCACGCCAGCGCGTGCTCCGCTGCCGAGTGCAGTGCGAGGGCCCGTGGGTCACACTGAGACAGGCGCGTGGGGCTGGGTTCCAGAAGCTGCAGGCACGGGAACTTGAATTTCTCTTATTTTCCACATGTCATAAAGTGCTCTTTTTTGCCTTTTCCTACCATTTAAAAATGGAAGAACTGTTCTAAGCTGCTTGAACGGTTGATTCGGCCTGTGGGCTCTAATTTGCCAACCCTGGGCCCCAGCAGGTGTGGCTCTGTTCAGAGGGTTCCATCGTGTTTATGGGAAGGGTGGCAGCTGCCCAGAGAGGCCCCGCCTGGCCCAGAGCCTTGGTGTTGGGGTCGGCCTCTCTGGGCACCACACATACGCCCCAAATCTCCCGGCCCAGGCAGCCTCAGGAAGGGCCCCTGACCGTGGCGCTCCACCTCCGCAGGGCCTGCTCCTCCTGACGCTGCCCTTGCTTTGCCTCCAGAAACCATCCATGTTTGACGTGAGCCGGGAGCTGGGCTCCAGCGTGTCACTGTACAGCCGCAAGGTCCTCATCCAGACCAAGGCCACCAACATCCTGCCCGCATGGCTGCGCTTCGTCCGGGGTTCGTATCTGTGCCCAGCATGTGGCTGAGGCCCCGCAGTCCCGGGAGCAACTCCTCCTGGAAAGGCTCTCCTGTGCTGAGCTCGGCAGGGTCCGTGGGGGAGCCGCATCCTCACAGCCCAGGCCTCCTCTCGAGCTTCCCACCTCCAGACACTGGGTTCAGTTGATTGATCCATGACAGTTTTATGATTTTGAGCAAAAAATCTAGGAGGTGGCTTTCAGAGAGTCCAGCAGGTGCTGAAATTGTAAAAACTGTCTCGGCAAAGGCTTGCTGGCCTTGCCTGCTTTTCTTCCAACCCCGTAACCCAGGTCATGACCTGGACACTGCGTGGGTGAATTCTAGGACGAGGGGTTGGGCAGGGAGGCCCCCAAGCATCCCCTGCTCTCACCCACACATGGCCACGTCTCAGGTGTGGTGGACAGTGAGGACATCCCCCTGAATCTCAGCCGGGAGCTGCTGCAGGAGAGCGCGCTCATCAGGTGAGTCAGCAGACGCGGTGCCGCCTGGGCAGGTCTGCCTCTGCCACCAAAGGTGGGCTCGAAGCTGCCTAGCCTGGAGCGCAGGTGCCCGCGGAGCTGTGGCGGGGGCACGCGCAGGTCGCCTGTGCTCTGCCCCATGGTGCCCTGTGGTTTTCATGGGGGGTTTGGGGACCGACGTGCAGAAGTGCTGCCTCTGCCACGTGTCCCTCCCTCAGCCCCGGCCCCCGGCCCTGGGGCAGCCGCGGCAGGGAGGTTCCAGAGGCTGTCCTGGATGGACGAGGAGGAGGACAGCCCCAGAGCCAGGACATCTGATCTCAGTCCAGAAGCTCACTAATGGTGGAAAGGAAGCAAGGACTGGGCCTGAGACCCACCTGGAGACGTCACTCTTGGAATCCACGTGGGCAGGGGTGGCCATCCTTCTCGTCTCCCATCCTGATGGTGGCCGCAGCTTCGGTCTACGGAGCGTTTATTCTCCCCGAGACTGTCCCAAGCCCTCCTGTGTGCAGCCGGTCTCGTCGGGAGTGGGACCCCCTGGGGCTCCATGTCACAATTGTGGAAACCGAGTCACGGGGGGGGTCACCACCACCAGGGAGGGAGCCTGGATTTGAGCCCCTGTCTTCTGACTGCAGCCACATGCTCTGCCCCCCACAGCCAGAGCTGGGCTGACCGATGCTGGCGAGACCGAGGCTGCAGGCGCGGATGTGTCCAGCCTTTCAGCCACTGTTTGTGGTTTTCCAGGGCTGGGTTGTCATCTTTACCAGCAGAGTCTGCCTTAAGTGAAATTTTTTACAAGAAGCGTGACACAGAATCCATTTTCCCTAAGCCCTGGGAGAGTCAGCTGTGCGCTGAGTGCCCACTGGCCCCGCGTCTCGGGTGCGCGTCTAGAGGACACACTCCCGTCGGGGCGGCGGGGCACACCTGCCACTTTCCAAAGGCCGCCCACACCACACACCCGTCATGTCCTCTGCAGCAAGAGGGTCCCGTCCAGGGTCACACCCGCCTTTAGCTATGGCGTTTCTCTGGTCTGGAGGCTGGCTGAGTTCCAGTCATTCCCTGACTCTCGAGACCTGTGTGCGTCTGAGGTCCCCGTGATCTCCTGGGTGGCCCTGGTGAGGGTCTTGATGCCCTGCTTGCTCGGGTGCAGTTGGAGCACCGTGTGCGTCCTGTCAGGCGGGCTGAGATGGGAGCTGTCCCCTCACTGGTGCTGACACTTGACTAAGGGGGTGTCTGCCAGCCTTCGCAGGTGAAATGCCTTTTTTCCTCTGTAATATGTGGGAGTGGTGTTTTGTAGCTGTGTGTTCATTTCTTACACATCAGTTCAGTTCAGTCACTCAGTCATGTCCAACTCTTTGCGACCCTATGAACCACAGCACGCCAGGCCTCCCGGTCCATCACCAACTCCCGGACTCCACCCAAACCCAGGTCCATCGAGTCGGTGATGCCATCCAACCATCTCATCCTCTGTTGTCCCCTTCTCCTCCCGCCTTCAATCTTTCCCAGCATCAGGGTCTTTTTAAATGAGTCAGCTATTCGCATCAGCTGGCCAAGGTATTGGAGTTTCAGCTTCAACATCAGTCCTTCCAATGAACATTCCAGGACTGATCTCTTTTAGGACGGACTGGTTGGATCTCCTTGCAGTCCAAGGGACTCTCAAGAGTCTTCTCCAACACCACAGTTCAAAAGCATCAATTCTTTGGTGCTCAGCTTTCTTTATAGTCCAACTCTCACATCCATACATGACCACTGGAAAAACCATAGCCTTGACTAGACGGACCTTTGTTGGCAAAGTAATGTTTCTGCTTTTTAATATGCTATCTAGGTTGGTCATAACTTTCTTTCCAAGGAGTAAGCATCTTTTAATTTCATGGTTGCAGTCACCATCTGCAGTGATTTTGGAGCCCAGGAAAATAAAGTCAGCTACTGTTTCCACTATTTCCCCATCTATTTGCCATGAAGTGATGGGACCAGATGCCATGATCTTAGTTTTCTGAATGTTGAGCTTTAAGCCAGCTTTTTCACTCTCCTCTTTCATCAGAGGCTCTTTAGTTCTTCACTTTCTGCCATAAGGGTGGTGTCATCTGCATATCTGAGGTTATTGATATTTCTCCCGGCAATCTTATTCCAGCTTGTGCTTCCTCCAGCCCAGCGTTTCTCATGATGTACTCTGCATATAAGTTAAACAAGCAGGATGACAGTATACAGCCTTGACGTACTCCTTTTCTTATTTGGAACCAGTCTGTTGTTCCATGTCCAGTTCTAACTGTGGCTTCCTAACCTGCATACAGGTTTCTCAAGAGGCAGGTCAGGTTCTCTGGTATGCCCGTTTCTTTCAGAATTTTCCACAGTTTATTGTGATCCACACAGTCAAAGGCTTTGGCATAGTCAATAAAGCAGAAATAGATGTTCTTCTGGAACTCCCTTGCTTTTTCGATGATCCAGCGGATGTTGGCAATTTGATCTCTGGTTCCTCTGCCTTTTCTAAAACCAGCTTAAACATGTGGAAGTTCACGGTTCACATATTGCTGAAGCCTAGCTTGGAGAATTTTGAGCATTACTTTGCTAGCATGTGAGATGTGTGCAATTGAGCAGTAGTTTGAGCATTCTTTGGCATGAATGAAAACTGACCTTTTCCAGTCCTGTGGCCACTGTCGAGTTTTCCAAATTTGCGGGCATATTGAGTGCAGCACTTTCAAAGCATCATCTTTCAGGATTTGAAATAGCTCAACTGGAATTCCATCACCTCCACTAGCTTTGTTTTTAGTGATGCTTCCTAAGGCCCACTTGACTTCGAATTCCAGGATGTCTGGCTCTAGGTGAGTGATCACACCATCATGATTATCTGGGTCGAAAATATCTTTTTTGTACAGTTCTGTGTATTCTGGCCACCTCTTCTTAATATCTTCTGCTTCTGTTAGGTCCCTACCATTTCTGTCCTTTATTGAGCCCATCTTTGCATGAAATGTTCCCTTGGTATCTCTATTTTCTTGAAGAGATCTCTAGTCTTTCCCATTGTATTGTTTTCCTCTACTTCTTTGCATTGATCACTGAGGAAGGCTTTCTTATCTCTCCTTGCTAGTCTTTGGAATTCTGCATTCAAATGGGTATATCTTTCCTTTTCTCCTTTGCGTTTCGCTTCCCTTCTTTTCACAGCTATTTGTAAGGCTTCCTCAGACAGCCATTTTGCTTTTATGCATTTCTTTGTCTTGGGGATGGTCTTGCTCCCTGTCTCCTGTACAGTGTCACGAATCTCCATCCATAGTTCATCAGGCACTCTATCAGATCTAGTCCCTTAAATCTATTTCTCACTTCCACTGTATAGTCATAAGGGATTTGATTTAGGTCATATCTGAATGGTCTGGTGGTTTTCTCCACTTTCTTCAATTTCAGTCTGAATTTGGCAATAAGGAGTTCATGATTTGAGCCACAGTCAGCTCCCATTCTTATTTTTGCTGACTGTAAAGAGCTTCTCCATTTGGCTGCAAAGAATATAATCAATCTGATTTTGGTGTCGACCATCTGGTGATGTCCATGTGTAGAGTCTTCTCTTGTGTTGTTGGAAGAGGGTGTTTGCTATGACCAGTGCATTCTCTTGGCAGAATTCTATTAGCCTTTGCCCTGCTTCATTCTGTACGCCAAGGCCAAATTTGCCTGTTACTCCAGGTGTTTCTTGACTTCCTACTTTTGCATTCCAGTCGCCTATAATGAAAAGGACATCTTTTGGGTGTTAGTTCTAGAAGGTCTTGTAGGTCTTTATAGAACTGTTCAGCTTCTTCAGTGTTACTGGTTGAGGCATAGACTTGGATTACTGTGATATTGAATACACTTATACATACTTTTCTTAATATTTTTACAACTTATTTGCATGATTTGATTTCCGTTTTACTCAGGAGTTATGATCTGGTACTGTCATTGTGTGATGCCTGAACTGTCCCAGGCTTAGCAGGAACTCCTCAGGCTGACTCCTTTGCCCCATCCCCATCGTGCTTTGTCTTCCGCCTTCACATCTGCTCCCAACGGTGCGGAATCTGCCTGGTTATCCCCAAGGTGTTTCTCTCCGGTCTTCTTCCTGAAACAAGCCTGCCCTCCCCCAGCTCCCTAGCTCCCTCACCGGCTCAGGCCCTGATGCCATACTGTGGGCTGCCCGCTGTCCCAGCCTGCACCCTTTTCTGGGGTCCTTGGGCTCTGACACTCCATGCCAGGCTCCCCCGACCCCTGCCCTGCACGGACACCTCTTGGTCCTGTCCAAGCTGCTGTGGCTCCCCCCACCACAGACGCAGGCGCTGCCCTGTCCTGTTCTGCCTTGTGGCTGATGGACCGAGTTATTCAGGATGAGAATAAAGAGGAAAAGCTGAACTGAACGTTAAATGTTACTGTTTCCCTACTCTGAAACAGATGGTAAGTTTACCTTTTTAAAGGAGAGGCAGAATACTTTTAGACATTTCTCGGGTCTTGGTGTGGCGTACGGGTCTTCTGTTGCAGCACGTGGGCTCCGGAGTTGTGGCCCAGGCTCAACTGCTCCATGCCATGTGGGGGCCCAGCTCCCTGACCAGGGACTGCACCTGCGTCCCTGCACTGCCCGGCGGGTCCCCAA
The DNA here is from genome assembly GCF_963930625.1 of Muntiacus reevesi. Classification (NCBI taxonomy): domain Eukaryota; kingdom Metazoa; phylum Chordata; class Mammalia; order Artiodactyla; family Cervidae; genus Muntiacus; species Muntiacus reevesi. The sequence goes on along the minus strand of NC_089250.1, from coordinate 182,337,539 downwards.
CCACTGCACCACCAGCGAAGTCCCAAGGCGGAGTATTAAGGAAATAAAAACACCCCCTAATCCCACCAAAAGTTGTTCAAAATTTTATGCCATTATGTAATGTTCGGGTAAATACCCTGGTGCAAAAAATACCAATTTTGTAAAACTGTAGTGCACGTATAGTATGTCCAGGATGAAAAGTGAAAGTGTTAGTGCTCAGTCGTGTCTGTCTCTTTGCAACCCCATGGACTGCAGCCCGCCAGGCTCCTCAGTCCATGGGATTCTTCAGGCAAGAATACTGGAGTGGGTAGCTCTTCCCTTCTCCAGGGGATCTTCCCTACCCAGAGATCAAACCCAGGTCTTTGCACTGCAGGCAGATTCTTTTACCATCTGAGCCACCAGGGAAGCCTCTATCCAGTATAAACCAAAATTAAAGTATACAAGCATGGATCATAATTATGAAAAATATAATGTACAACAAGTAGTTTTTGCATACTTAGTATATATGTGTACTCTAATTTATCCATACTGGGATTTTTCTGGTTTTTCTTTCAACTCAGGCACTTTTTTCATGTCATTAAGAATCATGTTAGAGGGTGTAATTTTTAATGGCGTGTAGTTTTCCATCATTCATTTCAACCTGTTCTCTCCTGTTGAACACTGAAGCTTGTTCATAATTGTGTTTTATGTGTTATGATGAAAATCCTGGTCCATAAATCTTTACCAGGAGAGCCACAAGGGAAGCCCTAGGGGCTCCTGCCTCTAGGGGGCGCCTGTCTCCTTAACTGGAGTTGACCACAGGTCACCCTTCCTTTCTGGTATGTTGTCTTCACTCCTCTGATTATTAGGTGGCTAATGTCCTTCTGTTTGATGGTATTCTGTGAAAGTTGCTTTCTTGTAGTAAATGCTTTTCTGTTCTGTAGAAAACTCCAGGGCGTTCTGCAGCAGAGGCTGATAAAATTCTTCATTGACCAGAGTAAAAAAGATGCTGAGAAATATGCCAAGTTTTTTGAAGATTACGGCTTGTTCGTGAGGGAGGGAATTGTGACCACAGCTGAGCAGGAGGTCAAGGTAGGGTCTGGGCTTGGGCCTTCCTCTGGGCGGCCTCAGACCATGGACACTGCTGAAGAGCAGACACCTGAGCTTACTGGGACGTGAGGATGGCCAGCCGCGCTCCCAGGGGTCAGGCCTCTGGACGCCACAAGTGGTCCCTGCAGGCCCGGCTCCTCCAGGGCCCCTGCCTATGGCCAGAGGGGTGTAGATGTGTGCCGTCTCCTCCCACAAGGGCCCGGAGGACTTGAGGTCACAGAAGCAGGGACAGGCGAGGTGCCTGGTTCGCAGGTGGGGAGGGCAGCTCATCATGTGATGGGCAGAAGTCCTCTAACACTGGGGCCGGGGGTCAGATAACTGCATAATTACTTAAAAACAGTAAGACTGTTCCATAAACATTTTGGGGCCACTTTTAAGTTGTAATACAAAGGAAGGAGGGTGACTGACCGCCTGGGGTCTCAGGGGTGCTTCTGCAGGCCGGGGAGGGTGGGACTGGGGCCGAGCGCCCAGGCTGCCAACCTGCACATCCCCCCCAGCCCTTCTTACCCCGGTTGTCCAACAGCTCAGGCACCGCCTCCTTGGGCCCCATGTGCGCCCTCTGTGTCCATGGGAGCGGCACCCAGGTGGGGCCAGAGGCTTGTCTGAGCCCTTTATTGTGTCTCGTGTTTGTCAGGATCCGTCACGAGCACCAGAGCATGAACTGAGCCTCTGCACCTAGAGCCTGGCTTGCCGGCTAGGCCCCCAGATCCCTGTCTGCTCCCGTTGCATCCCTACCACGTCACCCTCGTCAAGACTGTGCCCTTTGGGCACCATGGTTTGTCAGATGAGGCGGTGGTGTAGACGCGGCAGTTTATCATCAGGGCACGACCAGGCCCTAGCCTGTTGCTGCTCTTCCGTCCTCATTGATGACACCAACCGCAGTCACATACACGTCTCAGCCAAGCAGAGACAGACACACTGCTCCTTCCAGGGTCTGTTCTCCGAGTCACACGCCCACTTTGGTTAGCACACCCTGCTGTGAGGAGGGCTAGGGAGCGTGGACTTCACACCCATGTGCCCTGCTCCATGAGAGACAGGGTCTGTGACTCGGGACAGAGGAAGGCTGCTGGGTCTAAGAGTGGCTCTGTCACGGACAGGGCCTGGCCACTCCTGCGACCATGCACGCGGCTTACCCGGACGGGCCTGCTCAGCGAGGCCATGGGCCAGCTGGAATGGCAGGTGGTGCCCAGGGGCCTGCACTGGAGTCCCCAGGTCCCCCAGACCCCAAGTCAGCCCTGTGTGCCACCCCCAGGCCAGGCACCTGCAGCAACTGCCTTGGCTGCAGACGCGGTGGGTCACCAGGCCAGCCAGAGCCATTCTCCCTTACCGGAGGCCCCTGAGGTCCGTGCCCCTCAGTCGGGAGGCTTCCAGATCCAGGACCTGGAACTGCGGTGACCTGGCCTCTGCCACCTGCAGGAGGACATCGCAAAGCTGCTGCGGTACGAGTCGTCAGCACTGCCCACTGGGCAGCTGACCAGCCTCCCGGACTATGCCAGCCGCATGCAGGCCGGCACCCGCAACATCTACTACCTGTGCGCCCCCAGCCGGCACCTGGCGGAGCACTCGCCCTACTACGAGGCCATGAAGCGGAAAAACACGGAGGTGGGTGAGCCGGGCCCCCCGCACCTCTTCTCCTCTCTGGCCAGGTCAGAGGGCAGGGGGCCTGGGCCCTGAAGGAAGGGCATGCTCACTGGGAACTGACTGCCTGTGCCGGAGACCTGGAGAGCCGGGTGGAGGGCCGCCCGCGGGCAGAGGTGGGCCTGGGCCACCCTCGATCCCCTCTCTAGGAAGTGACACGAGGGTCTCTCTACAACCATCTTCCACGTTCCTGCTCGCTGAGGGCTGTCTCTAAACCACTCCTTCCAGGAGGCCCAGGAGCCCCGCTCCATCGCGGGCGGAGGCTTGCCCACCTGACGACACCCTCTTGGCCCGCACAGGTTCTCTTCTGCTACGAGCAGTTTGATGAGCTGACTTTGCTCCACCTGCGTGAGTTTGACAAGAAGAAGCTGATCTCTGTGGAGACAGACATTGTGGTCGACCACTACAAGGAGGAGAAGTTTGAGGACAGTGCCCCAGGTCAGCTCGCTTCCCTGCCCTCCGGGTTCAGATGTGGCTGGTGGCCTGGGGGTGGGTGAGGCCGAGCGGGCCCAGGGAGCTGGCACTGTTGGCCTCACGGCCTCTTCTGTCCTGCAATGGTGGGTGTGTGTGTGGGGTTTTCTTTTCAACGTGTCTTCATAAGACTGATCAAGCTATCTAAGAGAATCAGAAGTTTTAAGGCCCTAATAAAATATCTGCATATGGGTCTCAGGTACCCAAAAAGCATCCTTCCTGAGGTATGAACTTATCAGCTGTATTTTATTTTTTAATATTTATTGGGTGCACCAGGGCTTAGTTGTGGCACTCAGGACCTTCAGTCTTTATGGCAGCATGCAGGGAACTTCTAGTTGTGCCATATGGGATCTGGTTCCCTGACCAGAGATTGAACCCAGGTCCCCTGCATTGGGAGCGCAGAGTCTTAGCCACTGGACCATCAGCGAGCTCCCTCATCCGCTTGCTTTTAGATGCAGAGCGTTTTGATGGCTTCTGTGGTTGTGCCGGTCGGTGGCTGGCAGAGTGGAGGGAGCCCACGGGGAGAGTTATGCAGACAGCCCAAGCTCACCCTTGCACTTGCCTGTAGCTGGAGACCGCCTGTCAGAGAAGGAGACAGAGGACCTGATCGCCTGGATAAGAAATGCGCTGGGGTCCCGCGTCACCGACGTGAAGGTGAGGCTCTCCGAGACGGGCCAACGGCCAGCCGCCGTGACCCTCTGTGACCACACAGCTGGCCAGCCTGCCGTCTCTGGGCTGCTGGCCTGGCGGGTGCTCTCCCAGCAGTGGTTGGAGCCGTGGTGTGAGGTGGAGACCAGGCATGTCACTGCCCCCCTGCACTCGTGTGCCCTCTGTCATGTGTAGTCACATGTACTGGCCTGTAGTCACAGTGCTACAGTGCTACACTCCTACCAGGGGTGCTGCTGACGCAAGACGAGCAAGCTCGGCTTTGCCTCCACTTTGTAAAGCAGGGGGAACCAAGAGTGAAGGTGAGCAGTTGAGGGCCTGGTGGGCAGAGAAGAGGGCTCCCCAGTTGGTCTGCCTGGTCCAGGTCTAAAAGGGCTGCAGTAGCTGAGGATACAAGAGCATACCATCCTGCTTGGGTTCTGCTTTAATGAGCTAGGAACCCACCAGTCCAGCTCAAAGTTGCAAGAGAGAGAAAAGTCACCAGAGAACAGGTGTCACTGGCGCGGCTGCAAGGGGGGGCAGGTGTCCGAATGGCCGAGAGCAGAGGGCAGACCCAGGGCCCTGTGGGAGGCGGAAGGGGGTCTCTGGGCCGCGTGGGCCGCCGGGCAGGGAGCAAGGCGGCTTCCGTAGCACACGTGTCGTGTCCGTGCTCTACGGCAGCGGCTCACTTGAGGTGGCCTGGGAGGGAAGCAGAATTCTTGTCCATTTCCTCTGAAGGAACAGGCAGTGCTTCCCCAGGTCAGCAGGCTGTGGGCCCAGCAGGCCCAGGAGTCCCTGGCGTAAGTCAAGAGGCCTGTAGCCTGCAGGGCTGCAGGGGAGAAGGTGTATTTGATGAAATAAAGGCCAGAGGGAGCCGCAGGGAGGGGCCGGTGAGAGCACTGTCTCTTGGACAGACAGAATTAAGGGAGAGAGGCGGGGCCTGGAGACACAGGGTCGCTGTAGGACTTGGCAGTGGCCCCTGTGAAGCAGAGACATACAGGTAACACCAGGCAGGATGGACCCTGGAGGCTAATTGATAGGTTAGAATTAGGCGGCTTTGGGGTGGTCAGGCCTCCTCTCCTTAGGGGGTGATGGGGAGACAGGAAGGTGCACTACTGTCCTGTCTTGTCACCTGGCGAAGCCTCGTATCTGTCAAGACCCTGCCAGGGCTCCCCTCACCTCTGGCCGTGCCTGCAGGTGACTCTCCGGCTGGACACCCACCCTGCTATGATCACGGTGCTGGAGATGGGGGCCGCCCGGCACTTCCTGCGCATGCGCCAGCTGGCCAAGACCCAGGAGGAGCGCGCACAGCTGCTGCAGCCCACACTAGAGATCAACCCCAGGTGAGGCTGCTGGGGCCCATGTCCCTCGATGCCCAGGGGGCACGCGTGCTCGGGTTTCTGACCCCCAGGTATTCTTTTGAGCTGTATGAGTCCATGTTCTTTCACTTGTAACACATAGAGAAGTACGTGAAGCTAATGGATAGTTTGGTTAATATTTATAAACATTCACGTTTAAGAAAATTGGCCCAGAAACTCCTGTTTTCCTCCCACTTGAACTGTCCTGCCCCCCAGGGGCAGCCACAGTCCTGACTCCAGGCACTTGTGCATCGAGACACACAGCTCAGTTCTGTTTCTGAGCAGCATGTGAAGGGACCCCTGTGCAGCCGCACTTTGCTCAGTCATCCTGTGAGCCCGACTGGGGTGACTGTGGTTTGTGTTCACAGCTGAGTCACAGGTATGAGTCTGCTCGGCACAGTAACTGTTCTGACAGACGCTGGGGTAGTTTCTGTTCAGAGGCTGTTGGGAGCAGGCTGCTCTGAACGCCTGTCCTCCACCTGGGGTGTGGGTGAGTCTCCGGGGCACGTGTCCAGGCGCGGAAGGGCTGTGTCCTCAGCTGGGCTGGGCCAGGCCCAGGGCTTCCGGAGGGCAAAGTGTCAGAACCCGGTCCTACGAGTGAGCCTTGGGCTTGGCTTTCTCTCAACGCCTTCTTTGTATATTTCATCAGCTGCAAATATCTTACTTACTTTTCTGAAGATATTTTCTGTCTGAAGATATCTTCTGAAGAGAAATTCTTTATGTAATTAATTTTAATGTAATCAAATGTATGCATGTCTGAGGCTTTCTGGGGTCTTACGAAATCTCTATTTCAGACATGTTTCTTCCCCTATATGCCTTTCGTCTTCATGGAGCCTGTCTGGGATCCATGTGGGGGTTGGGCAGGGATACAATTCGGCTTCATGGAAACACCTGTTGCCTGGACTGTTAACTGCTTAATCTCTCCACTCCTGCTGATCTGTGCTGCCTTCTCAGCTGAGTATTTTTTTTCTTTAGCATTCTTTTACATGTCTTTTTTTATTTGGTATTTTGAAATTTCATTTTCTAACTGTTGCTGTTGTACATGGAGGCATTTTTTGATTCGAAAAGAGCAGTAATTTTTTAAATGAAGTACCTAAGTTACCAAAAATGTTAGAAAAAGTCCATAGTTTCCCACCACCAGTCACTGTACCCTATTTGGTATAGTTCTTTTGGACTTTAAGCTGCTTTGTTTTTTAATATAATATGTGTCTAATTTTTTAGTTTACCACCTTAGCATATTTTTCCTCCTTTTTAAGCGTTAATTTCCTTAAAACTCTTTGCGAGTAGGGAAGGGTGCCTTTTCCAGCTTCTGAGCCAAATTACTAGCCACATGATTACTAAGTAGGAGATCTGAATTGGCTCATGGCTGGCCACGCAGAGTGTCAAGGGCCTCTCCACAGTCACCCCGGTTGGCAGGTAGGCATAAGCGATACAGGCCTGTGTAATGGGTGCGTGGCTCCCAGTGCTGTGTCCAGCAGAGATGGGCACTGACTGGACACCCACTGGCTTTAACTAGTTCTGGCACAAATGTAGTTTTATAAGATAGCTGTGCAGAGGGCTCATTTTCTATTGCCAAAAGACTAACTCATTTGCTCTAGAATTTGTTTATATGTTGAGTCTTTAGTATTCTCAACCATATGGAGCTTGTGGTGGGACACCTCCAGTATGGGGTCCTCACCGTGTAGATGTTTGCTGCTGTGAACAGCACTGGGCGGGAGGGACGGGGCGCCACAGACACTGCCCCTGCCCTCGGCTCCTCCCCCAATGCCTTCAGTTTTATCAAACACCTTCATTTCTGCCATTCAAAAATGAAAATTACACCTTATAATTTTGATGTTTCCCATTTTTCCTCTGCAGAAAAAGTTTCAGTTCTTATGTAGTTAAGAGTCTTTTCTTTCTGACTTCTATGTTTGTATTTAGTCTGAAAAGGCTTGCTTTCCCTTTTGAAGACTATAAACACTTCTTTGCTGTTTTCTAGTATTATACTTTGCTTTTTTTTTATATACTTTGCTTTTAGTTTTTACATTTAATCCTTGATCGCTCTGGAAATTATTTTGGTTCTTGGTTCAAGGAATCACATAGGAAGAAATTTACTTCTTGGGTGCTGCCCAGTTATCCTGTCTTATCACGTACTAATAAAATTGCTGTATGAATTTGACCATTTTTACACTGTCCACTTTGTACTATTACCATTCCATTTTCCAGAACTAAACTACTTGATTATTTGTGCTTTATGTTTTAACTGGGACTCTCCCCTCCAATTTCTCCTGATCTTCCATGTTTACTTTTCTTTATGAATTTGGTAGATTTTTTTTTAAGGAATAAGGATATAATAATAAGAATATAATTTAAGGAAAGTTTCACTTCTGTCTGTGGTCCACTTATCCAAGAATGTCTTTTTGTATGTTAAATTTGACTTTCTTTACCTTAGTTTATAGTTTATATATTAATACCAAAACTTTTGCCAGGTTTTCTGGGTATGATCAGTTGAAGTTTTCGTGTTTCTTTTTTAACACTGCACTCTTCTTCATCACCCTTTTTGTTGTTGTCGCATGTTCTAGTAACCCCAGCATTTCAGAAAAGTCACCCCAATTACCGGCTCTGAGCTAGCGTGTGGTTTCCGTGTTGCAGGCACGTTCTCATCAAGAAGCTCAGTCAGCTGAGAGACAGTGAGCCTGACCTGGCTCAGCTGCTGGCGGATCAGGTGAGGCTGCTGGAGTGGGCCAAGAGCAGACTGAGGCTTTGAGGTTTCCTCTAAAACCCGGTTTTAAACAGAACAACTCTCTTTCCTTCTTCTCTTTGCATTTGAGGTCCCTGGGTTGGACCCAGGCCTCCTTCCCCCTCCCACTGACAAGATGCTGTCCTGCTTTTCAGATCTATGAGAACGCCATGATCACAGCGGGACTTGTCGACGACCCTCGACCCATGGTTGGACGCCTGAACCACCTGCTTGTCAAAGCCCTGGAGCGACACTGATGGCTGCGGAGGCGGGGACAGATGCAACCATGGGCAAGGCACCTGCAGCCAGTCACTAGGGAGTAGGCACACACACACAGGAACGACTGGCGCAAATGACAACACCCCCTTTTGAGCTTTATTTAAATTAAAAGGCATTTCTTAGTTTTAGACTTTCTTTCCCGACTGAGAAGATGGGGTGCTCTGGTGACAGAACCGCCACACTTATAATGGAAGGGGGTCAGGTGCCCTCCTCAAATTCCAGCTGCTGTGGGGTGGTTGGGGGTTCACGGGGGAGGGAAGGCACTGGGTTCCTTAAGCTCCACCCTCTGCTCTTAACTATGACAACGAGTCAGCTGTCTTCAGCTCCTGGCGTGAGGCAGAGGTCGTAGACCCCAGGATGGACTTATGTCAGTGTCACCTCCACCGGGTAATGGTCACTGATGGCCAGGGCCTGTGGGAAGACGGCAGTGAGCACAGGGACCCCAGACACCTAGTCGTCTATGGTTGTGTGCCTGAGGTGGTTTTCTCAAATAAACGAAAAAAAAGCAGGATGTCCAGGACAGACACTTACCATCTCGTTGCTCAGTCCATATGCAGCTTGGAAATCAAAGGGAGCAGCCGAGCCAGAAACCACAGAACTCTGGAGCAGAGACCCTGCGACCACGATCCTACAGCAGCAGACATAAGAGAAAGTCCCCTTGAGCCCAGGGTGTGACACTCTGCACTTGCACCTTGGGTCCTGGCCTGTCCCCCCAGCTCCTCTGGGTCTGCTGAATGTCACACAACCCCAACCGCGCTTCAATGCCACCATGGAGTCGGTCGGGTCCCAGCTCAATGTTGCCCCAAACTGCGCACCACTGACCAACCTCCGTATCTGCCAGGGTCGTGTGCTCCCTAAATGTGCTCCAACCCAAAACTAAGAAATGCCTTTCGTAAGTCAGGAGGGTGAGTGTCCGGTCTTGGGAAGCACTTCTGAAGCTAGTGGCAGCGGCACCCTGCTCACCGGTCATAGGCGCAATTCGTGGACGTAGCCGTGGTGTCAGCACTGTCAGGAATCAGCCACTGGAAGGTAGAACTCGTGCGCAGGCGGATGGATGACCACTGCGAGGAGGTCACGTAGCTGCAGTCAGCGTTGAAATCGCCCATCAACATGATGTCCTGCCAGGGGACAGCCACAGGTTGGCCCAAGGCATGATGGGGGCCCCCACAGCCCAAGGCGGGGATGGGGGGTGGGGGGCTCACGTTCAAGTCCCACTTCTGCCGGACATCCAGGTAGACGTCGTAGAGGGAGTTAATCTCAGCCACCGCGTCCGATGGGGCCGAGTGCAGGGGAACAATGGCAAACTCCTTGACCTCTGTGGAGACAGCAGAGCGGGTGTTGGCTGGGGTGGAGGACAACTGAGACACCCCCCGAGGGTGGACGTCTTCCTGAGTAACTTCAGTGTGAGACCAAAGGGGCTGTGGGGTGCAGCACAACACAGGCGCACTCACTGGTGGAGGGGGATGAGAACTTGACCACAGCAGGCTCCCGGCTGAAGCTGTCGTTCCCGCAGGACTCGCAGCCATCATCGTACTGGTAGGTGTCCAGCACAGACACCTTGTTGGGTCTGCAGAAGGCCAGGCCGGAGGGTGGTCAGCCTGGGCTCAGGCACCACGCAGACCCATTGGCACAGAGCTCCCGCCAAGGCCTCCTGCCTCTGCATGGGCTGTGAGCCTCTGGGGGCCCCCGTTCTTGCCCCCAAACCTGAGGGGAGGGGCACACGGACTCTAGGCCACACTGCAGCCTCCCGTGTGCCCGTGAGGTGGAGGCCTGCAGCGTTACCTGAACACAAAGAGGTAGCGCTCCTTGTAGCTGTTGCGGCCCAGCGGCTCACTGACCACGTAGTGGTAGTTGTTTGGGTCATCCCTGAATCGAGGAGACAAACGTCCCAGTCAGGAATTGGTGGTGGGGCGAGTCCCAGGGTACCCCACACCTGTGTCCCTGCAGTTGGGCTGACCTGGCACCATGCCTGGGAAAAGACCATCGTCATCGTCCCTCCCCACCCCCCAGGCCTCCTGGGACCCCACTTCACCCACTGGTTGAGATGGTCCAGCAGCTTCCCCACGGCCACCAGGTGGCTGTCTCTGACCTCCTGGATGAGGACGATGTCATAACGATTCACGATCTGGGGACAGGGCCACAGTGCTGCTGAGCAGGCAGGCGGAGACCTCGGCGTCCGAACTGGCTGAGCTGCTGCCCCCGCCCCGGACACTCCCTGTCACAGCCTGGCCTGGGACGCTAACACTAGCCATGGACGCCACGGCAGTAACGAGGGCCTGTCCCCCTGACTGACAGGTGGGCTGAGACCTTGACGCCCCCCATCACCACCACTGCCAGTCACCCCCAGGACTGACCACTGGCCCAGGATTCCCAGGGCCTGTTAGACAGCCCACCTCCAGCTTCCCCACCCTGAGGGCCCTGGGGACAGAGCTGGACTCACCCGCACAATGTAGCTGGAGAGTGTAGCGTTGGACATCTTGGTCTCCCCAAAGGTGCGGATGTTGAAGGCTGCTATCTTCAGGGATAGGCCCAGCTGCAGCAGGCCCGCCAGGGCGAGCAGCAGCCCGGTCAGCCTGGTGCCCCTCATCCTGGAGCAGAAGGGAGAGCCACGTGTGGACTGGGGGGCAGACTGGGCCCCCTTTCCTCCCTGAGCCCAGCTGGACAAACAGCCAGGGCGAGAGCCAGGTGCCAAGGACCACGTAATGGGCCCTAGATCTCCTCACCCCTCACCCGCCAGCAGATGAGCTCTGCGAGGGTCGCCAGCCCAGGAAGCCTCTGGCAGTGTAGTGCCAGCTCACTGCGCTTCATGCTCCAGATACCCCCTCCGCAGGACTGGCCAGGGTTCTCACGGTCGGGCGTCCACCTCCTATGAGCCACAAGTCACCCAGCCTTTGGGGCACCGGGCACACTCACCTGAAACCTTTCATAAAGAATTCTGCCAAGAATTGGTATTCTTCAGTACTAGTTCTCTCCTTTGGCTGCTTAAAAAATACTCACGAAGTGCTAAGAAACGCAAGCAGGAGCTGCCGCAGCTCCACACAGGAATGTCTGTCCCCCTTGGGGTTTTAAAGGTTCAGGCAGCTGTGCCCTTTCCCAGGGCATCACCTGGAGGACGTGGAACAATAGCCCTGCTGTGTGCCTTTCTCAGCGGGTGGGTGACTGCCATGTGTTTATTTTGAGAGGCACAGGTAGGTCCCTTGCGTCTGTAAAAACCACCTGATGATATTTGCACTTGATTTTAAAGTCATTCCATATAGCCAAAGGCTCTCTGGCTTTTGCACATGTTGCTCTCCCAGGGATGGGGAGCAGGTGACCTGCAGGGCAGGGCGCCAGCAACACTCCAGCTGCAGGATCTGAGGTGACCTTGGCACCAGCACAAAACCCAACTGTCCCTGTTGCGAATGGAGCCCATGGTGGTGGCTCTGTTCCAGAAACCCCTCTCCCCCCAACTCCAGCCCCGCTTCCTGACCTTTCCCTGTGGGGGTTTCAGGGCAGTGGGCACCAGGAAGGGGCAGAGGCTGCAGAGCCCACCTTAACTGCTAGCAACGGAGAGCCTGTGTGTGCAGGTGACAGGAGTAGGTCACAAGAACACGGTCAGGCAGCAGATCAGGGTCTGCCAGGCCTTGGTCCAGTCATTTCTTCTTGGAATCCTTTGCCTTCCCATTTGTATTCACTTCCTGTGGCTGCTGCAACAAGTCACCACAAACTTCATGGCTTAAAACTATAGAAACTTATTCTCTAGTAATTTTAGAAGCCAGAGATCCAAATCACTGCACTGAGCTGAAATCAAAGAGTCACAGGCTGCACACCCTCCGGAGGTTCTGGGAGGCCCTTCCGCCCCCTTCAGCTTCCGGAGGCTCCTGGTGTCCTTGGCTGTGGCTGCGTCACTTCGTTGCCTCTGTGTTGATTCTTTCACCCTCAGAGAAGGAGGTGAGTGAGTGTAGGGTCCTCCCAGATAACCTGGGACCATCTCCGTATCGTGAGATCCTTTTTTGCCATTTTGATGTTTCCAGGGATTAGGACATGGAAATATCGGAGGGAGGGTGGCATCATTCAGCCCATCACCCCATCAATGGGGGCTATGCCCTGTTAGGGAGAGACGGTGGTCTCCAACGACAGCCCTGCAAGTAGGAAGCCTGGGTCCCTCCCTGGAATGGAAGGGCCTTGCAGTGGCGGGCATGTGGGATGTGTGTGCAGGGCTATGGGGACTGGGCTTCAGGGAGCAGGAGAAGCCTGAGAAGAGCAGTCTTCAAGGACCAAGGTCAAAATCACAGAAGTGTCATGGGTGTGGTGAACTGGTCATGGAGGAGGAGGACACAGGATTAAAAACAACTCAAAGTAAACCAAGACCAGAACCCCCTGAAGTAATGAGAACATGCTGACGGACAGCTCTGGCGGTCAGCAGGAATGCTAGTCAGCTCCTCGAAACGGCACCTACAATGCAGGGTCACATGGCCTTTCCCTCAGGCTGCCAGGAGCCCCTCTGCAGCCTTTTGCAAAGGTCTGATTGCTGACTCTCCGGTTTAAAATCTCCAAGACTGCAAGAGGATCAAAATGAAGATTCTAACCACTAACCAAGACCATCAATGCAACCAGAATGGGTGCCTTGAACTCTCTTCCATGGATTTCGCCTGGACACACAGGTGCAGATCTTTGAGAGGAGCATGAAAATAAACCAGTAGGCGGCATAGCCGTGGCTCACACAGAGGGTACCTGGACCCCGCTCCCCAGTTTTCAGGGACATAGGCACCCGTTGGCACCCCTGTTCCCCCATCAACCAAACACTGCCCCTTATGTGCCAAGGAGCTGCCCTCCCTCACCAACCTGCCAGAAAAAAGGTCCCAACTATGGCCTCACTTGCACCAAGTGCCCAACTCCACGGCCACACCAGCAGCCCTAAGTTAGGCCCACAGAGAGGCAGGCAGCACAGCCCGGGAAGAGCCCAGCCAAGAGTCAGGGGGGTGGGGCCCAGTCCAGGCTCACCCACTGCACCTTCGACCACTTTGAACCTCAATATCTTCAACTCTAAATAAAGTCTGTATTAAGGATCAACAAATAGAGCAAAAAGATCATCTCACATTTTAAAACTTCATCCTATCCTAGACCATCACTTCCCTGGTGGTCTAGTAGCTAAGACTCCACACGCCCCATGTAGAGGGTCCAGGTTTGATCCCTAGTCAGGGAACAAGATCCCACATGCCGAAACTAAAAGATCCTGCATGCTAACTAAGATCCAGTGCAGTCAAAAAAAAAAAAAAAAAGACCCAGTGAGTGCCCCCAAGAACTTGGGGTGGAGGGGCGCTACCTGCACACCAACATGTGGCCCAGGAGACAGAAGGCCCACAGACCCAGGGGAAAAGAAGGGCGCAGAGCAGCAGTGCCCGGAGGCGCCCACAGCGGAGCTGCAGGCACAGCAGGATGCTTTTTACTTTTGGGGAAAACGGTGATACTAAACATCTCAACACTCCAGCGTTTCAACATGACATCTTGCTACATTGCTTTGTGTGATTTCATGTCTGCAAAGCTAGGTTTCTGGCAGTTACTGAAAAGGAAATTACTGTGTAAGTCGATATGGAAAAGACAACAAAGGTGACCAAGTCCAGTCTGACTCCAAAATTCAAGAAGAGCCTGACAGGCAAACGTTCCACTCCTAAGTAATTACGGTTACTTAAAAATGCAATGAAAAAAATTTTATGTTTATGTTATTTTCCAAATGTCTATTATAAGTTGTTAGGATATAAATACTGTACTTAAACTGTTTGGACTTAACTATTTAAAAATGAAACTGTTACTTCTTTGGCCTGTGGGTCTCTTGGACCTCTAGGTCTAACACACACAATGGGGATGCCCCCTCCCACAATGGCCCTCACCTGCTCAGACGCCTCAGGCTCACCGGGGTCCCTGCTTTCCCTCGGCTCCACCCGCTCTGGTTCACCCATGCCTGCCCTTCCCCAAACACAAGTAAACCTGCCCACTGGTCTCCCCACTCCCAGAAACTCTCCCCACAGTTCAGTCTCCACACAGCACCCACACATCTTGTGAATCAGATCACCCTACTCCTCTTAGAATCTGCCATGGGTTCCTCCTGTCCTTAAGGGGAAAGCAGGCACCCACCAGGGGCTGGGCGATGCGAGCTCAGGGCCCCGCTCTGCCCCCAGGGCCGCCCAGGTTCCGCTCACGCGCCTCCTCAGGGAGGTCGCCCTCCCCGACCTGACCCTGCCACTAGCATGGTCCCAGTGTCCCTCTCCGTGACCCTTATCACTGGTTTTCTTTGTTTTAGTGTGTTTGCTCTTACCTGCTTAGTGTGTTGAGTGTGTTTAGTGTGTTTGCTCACTGAAGGTCAGCCTCTGCACTATTAATAGAACACAAGCTGCACAGGAGCAGGGACCTCGTCCGTCTCATCCCTGAAAGATGCCTGAAGGGCAGAGGTCCTGTGCTCACCTGCCCCGTCACCTCCTGCCCCCCACCTCCCACACGAGAGGACGTCCGCTCCTCACGGACCCCCCAGAGAACCCGGCAAGGCCGCCTGTCCTGAAGCACAGGGGACACTGCAGGGCATCCAGGCGGCTCCTGGACGCTTGTCATGAACTGATCAGAAGCTCCAGGAGCCAGCGGCTGCTGAGCCCACCCTCAGCCAGACCTGACCTGGATTCCTTCTCTCCCCTCAAGAGGGGTGTTCACTGGCCCCAAGACAGAGCATTCTGGAGGACAAAAGGGCTTCCGTCCTTTACTCGAGATGGTCAGTGTCTCTGCTGGGACACCGCTCTAATCGGTGTCCGACAGACAGTGTGGGTTAGCAGTCATCACTCAGCTCAGCCACTGGCCTTGGCCCATGACCCCACCTTAGCTCACCATCCCTCATGAATTTATTTCTGTTCATTATGAGGAAACCATTAACCCAGGATGGAAAGGTTCTCAGAATGGCATGTGTATGAGCTGCTATAACCCACAACAGCCTCAGAGTCACGCTCAGCACAGCCCTGACCCTGCCGCCTCACCAGCCACGCCAGTGCCCGCTGCGCCACTGCCACAGGCCACACCTGGGCCCTGGGGCCCACCGGCCTGAGTGCCAGCGTGCTCGCCTTCTGCACGTCACAGACAAGCCTCCCCTGGCTCCTCATCCCACCAGAGGCATTTTCCACGGTGTGTGCTGTGAAGATTGGCATACCTTAAGCCTGAGCCCATGAACAAACAGGTTCAGGTTCCTGATGCTTGAGGCCCTGAAAGATTTAACTAGAGTCACAGAGCTCCACTGTCTAGACTCCCGGTGAGTAACATTTCCAACAAAGTTGAGTGAAGAGCGTCCCCCAAATCCCCAAGCCCCCTCAGTCTCTCCCAAGCACAGAACACCTCCTCAACAGGCTCTACCCCCATCCAACAGGTCTCTAGGAGGTTCAGAGTCCAGGACAGTGTGGATAGTATGAGCTGTTCATGGCAAGGTCTGCAGAGAGATTTTCTACTGATTTATCTTCCAGTTCACTGGTCCTTTCTTCAGCTGTCTCTCATCTACTTTTAAATACACCTAACAATTTTAAATTTGTTATTGTACTTTTCTCTTTTAGAATTTTCACCTTTTATGAATTCTAATTCTCCGTGAAACTCTCCATCTTACTGATTTCAATGTTAATTGGTTATTTTAAACTCTGTGTCTGCCAACTCCAGCATCTGTGGGTCTCTCACTCTTTCCTTTCTGTCCCATTTATCAGTGTAGGTAGTGACTAGACGCAGAGTCAGGCACTGTATGTGACAAAGGAGAGGACTGGGACGGTATCTCCCTCCATGGGGCAGCGGAGGGGGCCGGCCACCCAAGGTCTGAGCGGAGAGACTGGCATTTTTAGGGCTGTTCCTCCTGCCAGGCCCTCAACTCTTCCCTGGCACCATGAAACTGCCAAAGACCCAGCTCTGCTCCGTACGCACCTTCTCCGTCTCTGGCCTCCTCTCTCTCAGGGATCTCTGCCCTCGAGTCCCACTGCCTCCACAGCTCCCAAGCCCCCAGAGCTCAGTCTCCCCAACCCCACAAGATTACCTGGGGCTCCTCTGGGTTCTCTGCCTCTTGGCAGCTGCCCCTGCCCAGCCCGCAAGAGAGAGGCCAGTGTAGGAGGGAGACTCACCTCTTCAAGCTCCCCTCTGCGTTGTGGGCCCCAGGGTGGCATTCCAGTCCTTTGAGCAGGTGCCTTGAGTCCTCGGCAGGACTGGTCTGCTGTGAGCAACTCCATAGCCAGAAGCAGTCTTTGTTACCTGGAATGCGTCATTGAAGTAGAAAGCTGGAGGCTGTGGTGGATAACTAGGCAGGCTGGTCTGACTAGCAGGCTGTGCGTGGACATCTCTGAGCTAAAAACGCAAGAGAAACACAAGCCAAGGAGATGATCATCAGGAAAGAAGACCACACTCTCTGCCCAACCAAGTCTCCGGGACTAAAGATCTCTGTATCCTGTTTGAAGCCTGGAGTATTTGTTCTCATTACCCCAGTCCTAAAGGTGAAGATGGCACAGGGCAAGGACACAGCAATGCTGCATTCTATAAGGCTGTCCTGCAGCTCCTCAGAGAATGGCAGCACCTGTCCTGAGCTGAGGTTTACCGCCTCGCTCAGAGAAGAAGCCTTGGGGCCTGCAGGCGGCCAGCTCCAGGCCTGTTTCCTCTCTGGGGACTCTGCCCCCTTGGCCAGGTGGGCGATGCTATTTTCTGAAAACTCTAAGTACCTGCTGTGCTTCCCACCCAGGACCAGTCATGGGGCTTCTCTACAGACACTAGTGTGTTTCACACTGACGGTTTCAACACAGTTGTCCAAAGGGGCTCCTGCATCAGAGCCTCTGCACTGCTCCTCCACCCCCAGACACAGGGCTTGTCCCTCCCTTGACTCGAGCCTCTGCCCAGATGCCAACCCACCACAGCATCCTACTCAGCAGCAGGCTTTGTCCCACTACTGTCTCCTTCACCCTGCTCACTTTCTTCTGCCCACCAGTCACATCTAACACAGTGTACGGTCAGCCTCATCCCACTGGGCCTGAGTCCCGCAGAGCTGGGGCTTACGAAGCAGCACCTGGGCATGGCCTGATCCATAGCAGGTGCTCACTGAGGCCCGGCTGAGTGAAGAGATGAAGGTCAGTCGGGGCCTGCTGGACAGAACCAGGGCTTTAGATGCTCCAACCTCTTCAACTGCTCTAGTTGTGCCCATTTAAGTGTGAGCATCTCACACAAGAGGAACCCCACGTGGCCCTCCCAGGTGACTGAGTAAAGGAGCAGGCTTCTGCACCGGGCCAGGCTCCTCAGCCTGGCAGAGATGTCCGCCTCCTCGGAGACCGCAGGGCTCTGGGCAGTGGCACTGATCTCACCCCATGTCTATACCAGCTTCAAAAACACGTCCACTTATCTGTGAGGCTGGCTTTCCAGATGCCTTCCCCCAGGGCTTGCACAAAAGCACAGTCATGGGTCAAGGGACAGGGTCTCAGGTAGGAGCAGCGGTGACCTCAGGAGACCAGGAATGAGTCCAGTCCGGCTCACTCAGGCCAAAGCCAGAGTGGCCTGAGGTGGGTGGCCTTGTCGATCTGGGTCCACACGGTCCAAAGACTGCTGAAGTCGTAGCAGGCCATAGAGGAGGCCTGTGCAAATGCCTTGATAACTGGTTGTTTCCTCACTTGGGCTCCCATGAGGAGACATTGATCTTCGCAGGAGCCTCAGCCCACAAATGACAGAGCACAGGAAGCTGGTAAAATGCAAATGTGCTGCGGGAACGACACCACGTCATTTCCTCTCAGCCTGTGCCATTTCCCCGGTCCCACTCACACGCGACTAGTTTGAAAGAAGAAAAAAGGAAGTGTTAATAAATGTCAGTCAGCTGAGTGACAGCACACCTAGCTGTCCTGAAATTTCATCAAGCTCCTGACAGGCTGTTTCATTTGTGTGCTTTACTCACTTTTTTCAAGACAGAGTAAGAGAGGTCCCCTAAACAATGAGAAAACCAGGCAAGAGGTGGTGTGATGTGTTCTCAGCCACTGCATAAGTGCAAGACAAGGATCCGAGAGAGAAGGGAAACCAAGACACTGGGCCCAATGGTTTGGGGTGGGAGGGCACGTGCAGGGCACTCATGCAGCTCGCTGGATCTTAGTTCCCTGACCAGGGAGTGAACCCAGGGCCATGGCAGTGCCAGTGTCAAGTCTTCCCCACTGGACCTCCAGGGAACTCTGGGCTCTATGACCAACCACAGCCGATGTGGTTTCCAGGCTACAGCGCAGGGAAGGGAAACAGAGACCCAGCTGCCCATGAGTGAGGAGACAGCTGGGAGGTCCAGGAGGCCCGGGGGCTGGAGTGTGTGGGACAGAATGTTGGGGAGCAGGGGCTGAAAAGCAAGCAGAGCTCCAGGATCTCCAGAGCACCCCCTCAAGTCTTCAGCTAAAGACAAGTTTGCACCTGTCAGAAAAACTGAGGAGGCTGGAACAAGAATCCCTGGAAAGGAGCAGACAGAACAACCTCCTGAGCTCACACAGCAATGGGGATCAACTGTGCCCCCACAGACCACCACGGAACAGCTCCCTCATTCACACAGTACTGGTTGGCATCCCCAGAAGGGCTTCACCCTTAGTAATGAGGCCAAATTACCTGTACACCAAAGGCAGCTCTGAATCACCCTAACACAGCTCAGGAGCAGTTCTCTAAAGGATCAACTGGTGACAAGGAACTTAACTGCATGCTAGACCAAGATAAATACTATTTGAAGGAATATAACAAAACAACATAAATGCATAATGTCCAGTATCCAATAAGGAAATGGCCAGGTCTATTGGTCAGGGAACAGAAACCACAAGGTATTTTAAACAAGGGAAGTTTAGTATAAAGAGCTACTAACTATTTATAAGAACTGACTAAAATGAACCAAAAGGTAAAAAATACCCTAGGGTGCAGGGAGGATTCAGGGCTGGGAGACAGCAGTTTACGGGATGGCGACGCTCAGCAGGCTGGACCATCTGAGATGCTGCCAACATAGTCAGCCAGGAAGCTGTCTGCAGAGAGTTCTGTAAAGCCACCAGGGTGGAGGTGCTGATGGACTCTCACCAGAAAGCTGCAGGAGACCAACTCGGGTACCCGCGGAACATGCCTGGCAGTGCCTGTCCCCTTCCAAATATATAAACAGCCTCATCACCGGCACTCAGGCAAGTGCTGCTGAATTGGAAGCCAGGACACTGCCTGAGAAGGTGCCACAGAAGTTCTCTAGGGCTAAGCTGATGTCACAGAACAGGAATGAGCAAAGCGCAAAGCACCAGGACACAGGCCCTTTCTCCTTCAGCCCCTCCAATGAAAAGGCTGGTATCAGGCTAGCTGGCAAGGGGGGTAATGCTCCACTATCACAAGCAGACAATGAAAGGTGGATAGACCAGGCATGTGAAAAAGAAGAAAATATGACTTATGACCATAAGAAAAAGCAATCAATAGCAACTGACCTAGAAGTGACAGATATAAAGGAATGATCAGACAAGGACATGCTTCATATATGCAGGAAAGTAGAGGGAATATGACCATAATGAGAGAAATGGAAAATATAAAGGCCTAAATGGAACTTCTAGAGATGATAATAATATCTGAAATGCAAAAACACACAGTCTGGGATGAACATCAGATCAACACTGAAAAAGATCATACAACTCAAAAACAGCAACTGAAAACTGTTCAAATAAAGGGCATAGAGGGAAAAAAGGCAGCAGATACTGACAAGCAATCCAATGTACATGAGTTGGAATCCCAGAAAAAGGACAAGGAGGCTCTTTAGTTCTTCTTCATTTTCTGCCGTAAGGGTGGTGTCATCTGCATATCTGAGATTATTGAAATTTCTCCCAGAAATGAAGCTTCTGCTTCATCCAGCCTGGTATTTCGCATGATGTACACTGCATATAAGTTAAATAAGCAGGGTGGCAATATATAGCCCTGATGTACTCCTTTCCCATATGACCACTACAAAAATGTATCACTACAAAAATTCAACTAAAGGCCAATCAACACATGAAAAGATGCTCAACATCAGCCAGTCATTATTAAAGAAATGCAAAACCAAACTACAATGAGGTATCACCTCACACCAGTCAAAATGGTCATCATCAAAAAAATCTACAAACAGTAAATGACAGAGAGGATGTGGTTGGTGGGAAAGTAAATTGATACAGCCACTATGCAGAACAGTAGGAAGATTACTTAAAAAACTAAGACTAAAACTATCCTATGACCCAGAAATCCTACTACTGGGCATACACTCTGACAAAACCACAATTCAAAAAGACATGTACCCCAATGTTCATTGCAGCACTATTTACAATAGTCAGGACATGGAAGCAACCTAGATGTCCACTGAAGAGTGAATGGATAAAGAAAACTGGAAAATCCACAAATATATGGAAGTTAAACAACATGCTTTCATACAACCAATAGGTCAAAAAAGAAATCACAAGAAAAATTAGAAAGCACACTAAGACCAATGAAAACACACACACCAGACTTTTGGGATGCAGCAAAAGCAGTGCTAAAAAGGAAATTTATAGCTACAAATGTTTACATTAAAAAAGAAGAAAAGTATCAAAGCAATAGTCTAACTTACACCTTAAGGAAATAAGAAGAGCAAACTAAAACAAAGCTAGCAGGAGAAAGGAAATAATAAAAGAGTATAGCATCAATAAACAAAGAAAAGAAAAATAGAGTCCAGTTGTATTTCTACACACTAACAGTGACCAATCCTAAAAGGAAATTAAGAAAACAATTCCACTTACAATAGCATCAAAAAGATTTAAAATACTTGGGAATAAACTTAACCAAGAAAGTGAAAGACTTAACACACTGAAAAGTATGCATCATTGTTGCAAGGAATTAAAAAAGAATACATGAATACATAGAAAGACATCTTACTTTCATGGGTTGGAAGATTTAATAAGATGTTAGCACTACCCAAAGTGATCTACCCATTTATGCAATCCCTATCAAAATCTCAGCGACTTTTTTTTCCCACAGAAATAGAAAAACCTATCTTATGGTTTTCCATATGGAATAACAAAGGAACCCCCCCAACCCCGCCAAAGTATTCAAAATTACCTTGAAAAAGGACAAAGTTGGAGGTCTCACACTCCCTGATTTCAAAACTTTGTACAAAGCTACAGTAATCAAAACGGTGTGATACAAGCATAAAGACAGACACACAAACTGCACAACTTTGGGACTGGCAGTGATTTCTTGGATATTACACCAAAATCACCAACAAAACAAAATATAGCTAAATTGGATTTCATTAAAATTAGAAACTTTTGTGCAAAGGACCTATCACAAAAGTGAAAAGACAACCACAACCAGAAAATACCTGGAAATCATTTATCCCATTAGAGTCTGATATTCAGAATATATAGAGAACTCCTAAAACTCAACAACAAAAATCAAACAACCAAATTTTTTAAATGGGAAAAGAAAAAAACTTTTTGTAATGGGCAAAGGACTTGAATAGACATTTCTCCAAAGATAAGCAAATGATCAATAAGCACATGAAAAATGACGACTATCATTAATCAGCAGAGGACTGCAAATCAAAACTGTGATGAACTTTCACTATCTTCCCATTAGAATGGTGACTATATTTTAAAATTATAAGTTTTATAAGGATGTGGAGAAACTGGAATCCTTATACACCACTGACAGGGATGCAAAATGGTACAGCCACAGTGGAAGACAGTATTGAGATTCCTCAAAAAAATTACACAGAATTACTATGATCCAGCAACTTCACTCCAAGGTACCCAAAAGAACAGAATGATGAGAAAGTTCTGAAAATGGACAGTGTGTGGGTAGTGGTGATGGTTGTACAACAACATGAAAGCATTTAATGTCACTGAACTGTACACTTAAGAATGGTTAAAATTGTGAATTTTATATTACATATATTTTATCACAATGAAAAATCATACAGCTAACAGTATACTTAATGGGAGAAATTAGATGCTTTCTCACTAAGATCAGGAAGAAGGAAAAAATGTCTATTTTTACCACACCCATGCATCATCATACTGGAAGTCCTAGGTAATACAACAAGAAAAGGAGATAAAAGTTACACAGATCAAAAAGGAAGAAATAAAATAATCTTTATACATAGATGACATGAATTATCTATGTAGAAAATACCAAAGAATTAACAACAAAAAAACCCCCAACTAATAAATTGCTATGACAAGGTTGGAAATATAAGATTAACTGACAAGAGTCAACATCTGGTTTCTAGTTTCACATGCAAGGAGACTGGAAGTCACCACTCTGTCCTGACAAGCAATAAAAAGCTGAACTGACTGAAAATCAACACCTTTTCTTGGATCCATAACGAGGACGACACAGGGCAAACCACTGTTCCCAAGTCTGAGAGACAGACACATGAACACAAGAACCTTAAATGCACATTACTAAGTGAAAGAAGGCAATCTGAAAAGCCCAGTTGCCTGTTTCCCTGGTAGCTAAGATGGTACAGCATTTGCTTTCTATGTAGGAGATAGATCCAGGTTCGATCCCTCGGTTGGAAAGATCCCCTGGAGAAGGAAATGGCAACCCACTCCAGTATCCTTGCCTGGAAAATTCCATGGACAGAGGAGCCTGGCAGGCTACAGTCCATGGGGTCGCAAAGAGTCAGACACGACTGAGCGACTAACACACACATATACACACACACCATCTGAGTGTGATCAAGGGAGGGTGGGGCTCCCGTATTCTGCCCAGCCCCTAACTCATGGGAGGGAGGCCCTCTCTTGGGCTGGGTGTTATGAGAGTACTGGGGCCCTGACCATGCTCATCCCAGCTCACGATGTGGCAGATCCACACCAGAGGCGAGCTGAGTGAATGCCCCAGGCTGTTGCCTTCCCTCTCCCACAGACGGCTCAGCAATAACAGTGGAATGTTACTCAGAGAGCAGTTAACCACTGTTCTACCCACAGCTCTACAGCCCTGGCTTAGAGATTTTTGCCTGGGGTAGAGACAGGCCAGAAAGCACTGACTCCTAATTTCCTCGAAAGGAACTGATTTCATTTGCAACAGAGACAGAATCAGTTCAAGCTCAAAAGTGCTCTCAAGAAAGTAGAGGGTGTGGTGAAAAGCAAGCAGCAGGAGAATAAAGACAGAGGCTAAACCACAGATGATGACACTACACACACGACACCACCAGATGGTCAGTACCCAAATCAGATTGATTATATTCTTTGCAGCCAAAGATGGAGCTCTATACAGTCAGCAAAAATAGGACCTGGAGCTGATAGTGGTTTAGATCATGAAGTCCTTATTGCAAAATTCAGATTTAAAGTAAGTACTAAAAACCACTAGGTCATTCAGGTATGACCTAAATCAAATTTATGATTTATATGGTAAAGTGACAAATAGATTCAAGGGATTAGATCTGACAGACAGAGTGCCTAAAGAACTATGGACAGAGGTTCATGACACTATACAGGAGGCCATGATCAAAATAGTCCCCAAGAGAAAGAAAGGCAAAATGGTTGTCTGAGGAGGCCTTACAAATAGCTGAGAAAAGAAGAAAAACAAAAAGCAAAGGAGAAAAGGAAAGCTATACCCAACTGAATGCAGAGTTCCAAAGAATAGCAAGGAGAGAGAATAAAGTTTCAAGTAAACAATACAAAAAAAAAAAAAAATAGAGGAAAACAACAGAATGGGAAAGACTAGAGATCTCTTCAAGAAAATCAGACAAACCAAGGGAACATTTCATACAAAGATGGGCACAATAAAGGGCAAAAACGGTAAGGACGTAACAGAAACAGAAGATATTCAGAAGAGGTGGCAAGAATACAAAAAACTGTACCAAAAGGGTTTATCTCGGATAACCAAGATGGCATTGACCACTCACATAGAGCCAGACACCCTAGAGTGTGAAGTCAAGTGAGCCTTAGGAAGCATTACTACAAACAAAGCTAGTGGAGGTGATGGGATTCCAGCTAAGCTATTTCAAATCCTAAAAGATGATGCTGTGAAAGTGTTGCACTCAATATGCTGTGAAAGTGCTGCACTCAACATGCCAGCAAATTTGGAAAACTGAGCAGTGGCAACAGGAATGGAAAAGGTCAGTTTTCATTTCGATCCCAAAGAAGGGCAATGCCAAAAAATGTTCAAACTACTAAACAATTGCACTCATCTCACATGCCAGCAAGGTAATGCTCAAAATCCTTCAAGCTAGGCTTCAACAGTACATGAACCAAGAACTTCCGGATGTACAAACTGGATTTAGAAAGGGCAGAGGAACCAGAGATCAAATTGCCAACATCCGCTGGATCATCGAAAAAGCAAGAGAGTTCCAGAAAAACATCTACTTCTGCTTTATTGACTATGCCAAGGCCTTTGACTGGGTGGATCACAACAAACTGGAAAATTCTTAAGAGAGATAGGAATATTAGACCACCTGACCTGCCTCCTGAGAAATTTGTATGCAGGTCAAGAAGCAACAGTTAAAACTAAACATAGAACAACAGACTGGTTCCAAATTGGGAAAGGAGTATGTCAAGGCTGTATATTGTCACCCTGCTTATTTACTTTACATGCAGAGTATATCATGCAAAATGCCAGGCTGGATGAAGCACAGGCTGGAATCAAGATTGCTGGGAGAAATACCAATAACCTCAGATATGCAGATGACAGCACCCTTATGGCAGAAAGCAAAATGGAACTAAAAAGCCTCTTGATGAGAGTAAAAGAGGAGAGTGAAAAGGCTGGCTTAGAATTCAACATTCAAAAAACAAAAACAAAAACAAAACAAAAAAGAATTCAACATTCAAAAGACTAAGATCAGGGCATCCGTTCCCATCACTTCATGGCAGATAGATGGAGAACAATGGAAACAGTGACAAGTTTTATTTTGGGGGGCTCCAAAATCACGGTGGGGTGACTGCAGCCATGAAATTAAGACACTTGCTCCTTGGAAGGAAAGCCATGTCAAACCTAGACAGCATACTAAAAAGCAGAAATATCACTTTGCCAACAGAAGTCCATTTAAGTCAAAGCTAATGGCTTTTCCAGTAGTCATGTATGAATGTGAGAACTGGACCATAAAGAAGGCTGAGCACTGAAGAATTGATGCTTTCCAACTGTGGTGCTGGAGAATATTCTTCAGAGTCCCTTGGACTGCAAGGAGATCAAATCAATCAATCCTAAAGGAAATCAACCCTGAATATTCATCAGAAGGATTGATGCTAAAGCTGAAATTCCAATACTTTAGTCACCTGATGCAAAGAGCCACCTCATTGGAAAAGATCCTGATGCTGGGAAAGATTGAGGGCAGGAGGAGAAGGGGGCAATAGAGGATGAGATGGTTGGATGGCATCATCAACTCAGTGGACATGAGTATGAGCAAACTCCAGGAGACAGTGAAGGACAGGGAAGCCTGGCATGCTGCAAGGGTTGCAAAGAGTGTGCAAAGGGGTTGCAAAGAGTCAGACACGACTGAACAACAACAAAAACCATATGCTGGCTAGTTTACAAGAGACAATGAGGGAACAGCACAAGCTGGGAGGAGCCATCCTAGGGTTATAAAAAATATTGAACACTGACTTTATAACCTATTACTTTAAAGAAACCAAAATTTTTTAGGATTAGCTGGTAGAGCAGTTTGGGTATCCTAACTGTGCTTAGACCATTGCACACAATGGCAAGAACATGGTTGGTGGATAAACAAGGCCCATAAGACAGAAATGGGCCTCAGGGGAAAGAGTTGACAGTCCAGCCATCATGAAATGAAATTAATTCAATTTTAATGAGAAATGGGATTCAGAGGAAAATAATTTAGTAACTAGAATAAGCATATTAGAGGGAGTTCTCCTGTAAAAGGAAAGCAATGGATGGGCGTCAGCCTGGAAAGATACTGAGATTGTAGCAAAGTGGGTCTGGCCAATCCAACAAATAATGTGGGATAATATTCAACATTAGGACCAGCATGCGGCTCGTCTCCTGACCTGGATGGGCCTCTTGACTACTTTAATACAGATGGAGCTGAACAGGCCATGGGACAATGGCCCTCCAAATCCATGGAAGTTCTCTGGGGGCACTTATTATAACCCTGAAATAAACAATAATAAATAGCATATAAAAAACCCTACAAGCCAAACTCAATGAACACAGGTACAAAACATTCCTTTAAGAATTATATGTGCAACTTGAAACAACAGTGCATTGAAAGATCAATACTTGGGCTCTGAAGATGGCTGTAGTGGCCACATACATTTTGAGTGTTAGTCACTCAGTCATGTCCGACTCTTTGCAACCCCATGGACTGTAGCCCGCTAGGCCCTTCTGTCCATGGGATTTTGCCAGGCAAGAATATCGGAGTAGGCTGCCATTTCCTTCTACAAGGGGTCTTCCCAACCATGGGATTGAACAAGGGTCTCCCACATTGCAGGCAGATTATTTACCTTCTGAGCTACCAGGTAAGTCCTTTCACACATTCTGGTTCTTCCCAAATCACTACATAACACAGATCTGAAAAACAAATGCTTATGAAACATTTACAACAAAAACAGATGAAAAAGTATCTGCAAGAACCTGAGGCCCCAAAACACAGGTAGATTTATTTTGTATACCTACAATACAGTGTCCAACATAGATAGATATATAGCCATACCCCACGTGTGTTAAGTGCCCATGTTAGAGAAAGCAGAGGTAAATAATAGCGTGTCAAATATATCTGAGATGATGAAAAACCCAAATAATCAACAAGTGTTCACCAAAAAGTATACTGAGCCATTTTAAGAAAAGTCACTGAAACTGGGAATGATTTTGCCTACTCCAATCTGCAGTATATATGCAAGGGGCCAGTGGAAAGGCCTAGAAGGGTCTAGCATCTATGACTTCTCAAAATTGATTCATCAGGGCTTCTGTCCAAGAAGGGCCCCACACTGAGAAGAAACTACTGGCAATGGAATAAAAACAGGGCAGGAAGGAGACAATAAAGATGAAAAAAAAGAGAGAGTCCAGATAAAAGTGGGCAAGGGAAACAAAACTGAAATCTCAGAAAGCCACTGTTTTTCTTTTTAACATTGCCTGAACACACCAGAAGAGAGAGCTCTGAAAAGAAAGGAAAGCTATCTGAATCAAGCTTCCCTGTAACAGTTCAGGAAAAATGAATATACCCAAAAATGAGCAACAGAAAAGTATAATGAAGTGAAACACCATATAACGTTACTGTAAGAAAAAAAGAAATTGAAGAACAAAATAACATCCCTGCAAACAAAACAGCATGTCAAGAGGAGGACACGCTCAAAAAATGGATCAAAACTGTAATATACTACTTCAAAATAAGCTTAAAATCACTAAGAATATTATATAAGCCATGAACGAACATCATAACTCAGGTTTTCAAAAATTCAGAAAAGAAGAGACAATTTAAGAATTAGAAACAAAAGGAAAAACTCATTTCAGAAATAAACCTTAAAGCAGAAGGAACAAGAGAGCAAACACAATAACCACTAACTCATGAGGCACAGCCAGGAGTTTTCCCACTAGGGAAACCCTTGAGGTTCAGCTGGTAAAGAATCCGCCTGCAATGCAAGAGGCCCGGGTTCAATCTCTGGGCTGGGAAAATCCCCTGGAAAAGGGAACAGTTTTTCCAGTAGTCACATACATATGTGAGAATTGCACCATAAGGAAGCCTGAGTGCTGAAGAAATGATGCTTTCAAATCGTGATGCTGGAGAAGACTCTTCAGGGACCCTTGGACTGCAAGATCAAACCAGTCAATCCTAAAGGAAATCAAACCTGAATATTTATTGGAAGGACTGATGCTGAAGCTCCAATATGTTGGCCACCTGATGGATGAGTTGACTCACTGGAAAAGACCCTGATGCTGGGAAAGGTTGAAAGCAAAAGGTGAAGGGGGTGGCAGAGGATGAGATGGTTAGACAGCATCACCAACTCAATGGACATGAATCTGAGCAAACTCCAGGAGACACAGAAGGACAGGGAAGCCTGGTGTGCTACAGTCCATGGGGTCACAAAGAGTCAGACACAACTTAGCAACTGAACAACAACAAAATTTTAAAAAGAAAACTAACTGGTAACCCTCTGAGAATGACAGAGAACCAATTCATTACTTTGAAAACTGGATAAAAAAAATAATCAAAGATTTATCCTGCTTTTCCTATATGAACTACAGCACAAAGAACCCAAATGCTAGTAAATAAGGCTGTCCTTACAAAATTATTCCAGACAATATAGGAAACCAAAGTTATAATTAGAATATCACCACTTCTTGTTGTTATTGTGCAGTCGACTTAGCAAATATGACCATTATACAATTTCAAATGAAGCAAAAGTCTAGGCACTGAGCATGGAGGGCTACTGTCATTTAAAAAGAGACCAAAAACCACATTAAAAGCCTTCTGATAAATAAATAATCTATGAGACTAGGATTTAATCTACTGGCAAGACTATAAAGTCTCTGGATCCAGCTGGAAATTTGCAGGAATTACAGAAGACAGAGCAACATGTCAAACGATACTACAAATATGCTAATAAGCAAAACCCAAATCTGTGGAAAACTCCACAAATCAACCATCTAATGTCCTTCAGCAGATACATTATAAGGGAAATAAAGCAACTGAGGGGAAAGATGTAGATTGAGAACTGAGAAGTCATATAAGGGTCTTCCCTAGTGGCCCAGTGGTTAAGACTCCATGCTACCAAGGCAGGGGTTCCAGGTTCAATCCCTGTTCAGGGCACTAGATTCCACACGTTGTAACCAAAAAAGTTAGCATGTTGTAACTAAGACCTGGTGCAGCCAAATAAATAAATATATGAATATTTTTTTTAAAAGATGAATACAACATAATGGTTGGAAAAGGTCAAAGAAGGTGCCCAGGACATAACTCATAAATGTTCTTTTCTTCCTAGAGGAAAACTCAGTGTTTATTTGGGGCCAGTTCAGGTTCAAAATTAAAGGTTCCTTTACTAATCACATGGAGCTTTCAATCTCTGAAAATGTTACCCAGTCACATGAATGTGACTTAATGATGTGATAAATAATATGACCGAATGAATGTGACATCATGTGACAATATGACATGTGAATTTTTGGAAAGTCATATTCTTGAGTTTTCTGCATATTTATTACCATTCTACTAACCTGATGAGATACGAAGGCAACAAATGGAAATTAGAATTTTTTTTTTTTTACTGCCTCTTCTTCTTTGACTTTACTGTTACATTTTATTTATTTTTTTATTAGTTGGAGGCTAATTACTTCACAACATTTCAGTGGGTTTTGTCATACATTGATATGAATCAGCCATAGAGTTACACGTATTCCCCATCCCGATCTCCCCTCCCACCTCCCTCTCCACCCGATTCCTCTGGGTCTTCCCAGTGCACCAGGCCCGAGCACTTGTCTCATGCATCCCACCTGGGCTGGTGATCTGTTTCACCTTAGATAATATACATGCTGTTCTTTCGAAACATCCCACCCTCACCTTCTCCCACAGAGTTCAAAAGTCTGTTCTGTACTTCTGTGTCTCTTTTTCTGTTTTGCATATAGGGTTATCGTTACCATCTTTCTAAATTCCATATATATGTGTTAGTATGCTGTAATGTTCTTCATCTTTCTGGCTTACTTCACTCTGTATAATGGGCTCCAGTTTCATCCATCTCATTAGAACTGATTCAAATGAATTCTTTTTAACGGCTGAGTAATATTCCACGGTGTATATGTACCACAACTTCCTTATCCATTCATCTGCTGATGGGCATCTAGGTTGAATTTTATTATTTTATTTTTTTAGGTTGTATTTTAAAACACTGAAGATAATGCTCTATTTCTTAGGCTGGATGGTAGATACTTTTATTTATGAACATTCTTTAAACTACTTATTTTCTTAGAAATACATGTCACAATAAATCTTTTAAATTGAAGAATTGGCCTTCAATCATTAGTGCTTTCTCCTAAGAACTGAAAGTTGATTCTTATTGCATCAACTGGGCAAACTTTTAATTAAAAGATCTGTTAGTATAAACATCAAAAATAAGCAAATATACACTGTAACATGTATTCCATTATATATATCACATGTATATTCCATATTTTGTTCATCCATGCATCCACTGATGAGCATTTGAGTTGTTTCTACCTTTTGGCTATTGTGAGCAGGAGTACACGTTTTTGATTTAACACCTTTTTTTTTTCCTAGTTCTGAGCAAACACCAAAGAATAGAATAACTGGGTCATATGGTAATTCTATGTTCACCCTGTTAAGGAACCACCAAACTGATTTCCACAGCAGCTGCACCATTTTGGACCTCTAGGAATGCACGAGGGTTCCAATTTCTCCACATTCTCACCAACATTTATTTTCTGTTTTGGAGGTCTTGATTTTTTTTTTTTTGGATGGCTGTCCTAGTGGGTGAGAAGTGGTATCTGACTGTGGTTTTGATTTGTATTTCTCTAATGTGAAAGATATAGAGCATCTTTCTATATGCTGTGAGCCATCTGTAATTTGTATATCTTCTTTAGAAAAATGTCTATTCAAGTTCTGTACCCATTTTCTAATTGGGTTGTTCCTTTTTGTTGTGGAGTGGTAAGAGTTCTTTGTGTATTATGGATACTAGATCCTTATCAGATATATGATTTTAAAATGTCTTCTTCCATTCTGTGGGTTGTCTTTCCCCTCTCTTGACAGTGATCTTTGATGCAAAAAAGCTTTACATTTTTATGAAATCCAATTTATGGATTTTTTTTCTTTTGTTGCTTTTTTGTATTTTTAGTGCTCTATCTAAAAACCAACGGTCAAATCCAAGGTCATGAGAATTTATCTGCTTTCTTCTAAGAGTTTTATGGTTTCACTCTTAGATTTAGGTCTTTGATCTGTTTTGAGTTAATTTGTGTATATTTTGCATGTGTATATTCTGTTGTCCTACCACCATTCATTCAAGAGATTATTCTTTCCCCACTGAATGGTTTTGGAATCCTTGTCAAAATCAAATGTCCATGAAGCATAGGTTTATTTCTGGGCATTTAGTTCTATTCCACTGCTCTGTATTTCTGTTTTTATGTCAGTAGCAAAGTTTTGATAACCGTAGCTCTGCTGTAAATTTCGAAATCATCCCCAAACTTTGTTCTTTTTTAAGATTGTTTTGGCTATTTAGAACCTCTTAATATGAACTTCATATGAACTTCAAGATCAGTTTTTCTATTTCTGAAAAAAGAATATTGGGATTTTGTCAAGTATTACACTGATCTGTACATTACTTGGGGGAGTATTGTCATCTTAACAATATTATGTGGAAGATGATCTGACCTAATTTTAACATCAAAATTATCAACTTTATTAAGGAAAATGTTGTTTTGCATTGAGGCCAGTACATCTGCATGGAATCTCCCCTTAAATTCATCGAGCAAAATTAATAGAAACATGTATCACACAAAAAGATAGCAATGGTAGACAGAAATGCAGTATAACCTAGAAGGACTTTTGTATACTTTGACATGTAAAGCAATCATTTCCCCTCTAGATTTCAACAATTTTGGCAGTGCAGCACACAGGATTATACAACAATAAATAAAACCTTATATGGGGACTTCCTGGGGGTCCAGGGGTTGGGAATTCACCTGCCAATGCAAGGGACACAGGTTCAATACCTGGTCCACAAACTAGGATCCCACATGCTGCAAGTGTGCCACATACTGAGCCCATGTGCCCTAGAGCCCAGGTTCCAAAAGAAGTCACTGAAATGAGTATCCCCTGCTCACCACAACTAGAGACAGCCTGCGCACAGCAATGAAGAGCCTGTGTGCTACAAAGACCCAGCGCACCCTAAATAAATGAAATTTTTAAAAGCTTATATGATCAAAGAACTGAGAATACAGACAACTCTTCCCTTGTTCTGCCCTCTCCCCAGCCCCTGACAAGATAAATGAGAGGAAGCCATGTAGGTTTGGGGATTTATAACCAAACCACAGACCCGGGAAAAGAGCCTTTCACTTCTTCCACAGAACTGTTTGAAACAGTAACTCAGTGGAGGATGTCACAGTTTCCAAAAAGGAACATATTCCAGGAGGGTAAGAAAGTGATAATCATAGCATATTCAACCTTCACCTATTTCCCCCTAGATCCCAAAATCAGCTACTCCTATGGGCTTGGAAAACAGCCTCTCCTTGGAATACCACTCCTTTCATTGTGTCTACATTTTCCCACACACTTCTGCACTTGCTCTCTTTCTGATATACCTTGTAAAGTTTATCAAACATAAGGACAATTCTGACTTTTAATATATTAAATGTCCTTTCATGTCCCTGGCAGTAAAGTTCTGCCACAAATGCTAGCAGGGAACAAACACAAAGTATTACCACTGAACTAACAGGGACCCAGTAACATTGTTTTTGGACACTGTCCCTCAGCTTAGTCACACTGGGGGACTCATGCCTCATTTCAGTGGAAGACTGTGAACCTCAGAGTTTCTGCTAGAGCTAAGTCACAATCGAGTCCAGGTCAAGGCGGCTCCCATGGTTCACCTTGGGTCGAAGAAAATCTGCCCCAGAACTTTGTTCCTTGAAGGGAGGAATCATCTAACCCTAAATTCCAATCACCTCCTCACTCAGTTTTTGGCATCTCTTTTATGTTTAGCCAATAGGATTTGCTCAGTAGGTATTGGCTAAATGTAGTTACCATCAGTGTCTAGCTTGGAGACGGTAAGAATCATCTGTGAAACTTTCAAATGACAGGTTGGGAAACCTATCCAAGACTAATTTAGCAGGTCTAAGGGTGGTGTCCAAGCATTCCAGTTTAAAATATTCCACAGGTAAATAAGTTGAAAAGCTAAGGTTAAGGAATACTCCCTTCTCTAAACTACACTTTGATAACTCATTTTGCTTTAAAGAATAATATGGCCAGACTTGAGCAGGCGGCAGAAGAGAGAAAGGCAGGGGGCAGGGGGTTCTTTCCCAGGCTTCCAAGAGATTTAAATCCTAAATGAAAAAAATATGCAACAGCTTCACAATTGTCCTTCCTTCACATCATCCCAGCCATGTTGCCATGCATTTATGATTCCCCAGTATAGTATGATGTTTTGCCATCTTAAAAATCTTGATGGGGGAGGGGGAAACTATCCTTTCCAGGACTAGCTAATTCCCAATAATAGTAATCAATTTACTAGGGAGCAGTCTCTCATATGCAAATTCATCAACTTGTTTATCTCTCAAAGATGAAGTCAATATTGCCCCTGCCCTGATCATCCCAGGCCAAGTGCCAGGCAACTAGAGATCATCTCTATAGACCAATACAGTCCATGGAATTTTCCAGGCCAGAATACTGGAGAGGGTAGCCTATCCCTTCTCCAGGGTATCTTCCCGAACCAGGAATCGAACCAGGGTCTCCTGCATTGCAGGCAAATTCTTTACCAACTGAGCTATCAGGGAAGCCCATAGCCCAAAGTCCATGGGGTTTATTCAAACTAGCCAGTCCTAAATCCTCTACCCTGCTTTGCCTTGCCTTTTTCAGGAAGTAAGGCTCCGGACCTAGGCTTTCCTCTCACTCCTGCTTCTGACTCCTGACCAAAACCTTCCCTGTGTGGTATGACATGCCCTCTCGTCTCTGGAAATTAATAAATTTTTCTTTCAATGGCCCTGGCTTCTCCTTGTCACCCAGTCACCTCTTACAAATCAAAATCCCTCTAGTACAAAGGAGACACTCCACTGCTACCACATTTGTGCTGTCTACTTAACTAATTCAATTGGAACCTATATTACAAACTAACTTAGGTTTCCAAAAGCTGACATTAAATACCACCTCCTAACTCCTTCATATGGAGGAAGTTCTTGAAAGCCCTATTCGCATTTGAATCTCAACACTCAGAACTAAATGTAGTATGACCCAGCAATCACACTCTTGGGTACCAACCCAAGAGTACTAAAAACACACACATACATACATGAAATGTTCACATGGCCATTAGTTATAGTAGCCTAAACGTGGAAACAACTGATAAATGGATAAATACAATGTGGTATATCCATACAAGGAAATATTATCCCGCCTTCAAAAGAAATTAATTGATTCATGCTACATAGATGACTCTGAAAAACACTACATTCATTAGAAGCCAGAGAGAAGGCTTATACGATACAATTTACATAACATATACACAACAGGCAAATGCATAAAAGGAAAGTAGATTGGTGGTTTCCAAGGGAGAGAGTAAAGGGGAATGAGGCTCATGGGTACACAGCTTCCTATTTGGGGTTATAAAATGTTCTAGAATTGGATTGTAATGACAGTTCCTGCCTCCTGAGAAATTTGTATGCAGGTCAAGAAGCAACAGTTAGAACTGGACAAGGAACAACAGACTGGTTCCAAATGGGGAAAGGAGTATGTCAAGGGTGTATACTGTCACTCTGCTTATTTAACTTATATGCAGAATGCATCATGTGAAATATTGGGTGGGATGAAGCACAAGCTGGAATCAAGATTGCTGGGAGAAACATCAATAACCTCAGATATGCAGATGAGGCCACACTTACGGCAGAAAGGGAAGAACAACTAACTAAAGAGCCTCCTGATGAAAGTGAAAGAGAGTGAAAAAGCTGGCTTAAAACTCAACATTCAGAAAACTAAGATCATGGCATCTGGTCCCATCACTTCATGGCAAATAGATGGGGAAACAATGGAAACAGTGACAGACTTTATTTTCTTGGGCTCCAAAATAACTGCAGATGGTGACTGCAGCCATGAAATGAAAAGACACTCCTTGGAAGAAAAGCTATGACCAACCTAGACAGCATATTAAAAAGCAGAGACATTACTTTGCCGACAAAGGTCCGTCTAGTAAAAAATATGGTTTTTCCAGTAGTCATGCATAGATATGAGAGTTGGACTATAAAGAAAGCCGAGCACCAAAGAATTGATGCTTTTGACTGTGGTGTTGAAGACTCTTGAGAGTCCTCTGGAGTGTAAGAAGATCCAACCAGTCAATCCTAAAGGAGATCAGTCATTCATTGGAAGGACTGATGCTGAGGCTGAAACTCCAATCCTTTGGCCACCTGATGTGAAGGACTGACTCACTGGAAAAGACCCTGATGCTGGGAAAGAATGAAGGCGGGAGGAGAAGGGGACGTCAGAGGATTAGATGGTTGGATGGCATCACCGACTGGACGGACATGAGTTTGAGTAAGCTCCCAGAGTTGGTGATAAGCAGGGAAGCCTGGTGGGCTGCAGTCCTCCAGGTCACAAAGAGTCGGACACGACTGAGCAACTGAAACTGAAGTGATGGTTCAACAACCTTGTGAATATACTAATAACCAACACTCTGAGAGTGTATTTTATGACCTGTAAATTATAACTTAAAAAAAAAAAAAAACCTAACTGTATCAGTTTCCCAACAAAACTCCTCCTCCTCCTGTATTCCTTACTTCAGTCACTGAAACCACGTCCTACTCAGATGCTCAGGCCAGAAACCTAGAAATTCTTTTCCAGAAACCCACAAGTATTAACAACTAATATGGTCACGGCAATTCAAACGCCTCAATATTTCTCCTTTCCCCCAACTTCAACTCCTAAATCCAAGCTGCCCTCATTTCTCGCCTGCATCTCCACAGCCTCCTAATGAGCCTTCAGGCTTGCCTCTCCAGATCAACTTTCACACTGCAACTAGAAACTCCTTTAAAAACAGTTATCTATGTCGGCTCCCAAGGACCCCAGGTGGAAGTTCGAACCCTTAATACGACTTACAAGGTCTCTCAGACTTCAGTCCGCGGCGAACCTCTCTGGCTTCACGAGCCCCTCAAATCCTAACAACGTGCACCTGGAAGCCTGGAGAGGGTGGGCATCGCCTCACCTCGGCCCCGGCCCGTACGGGGAAACCTGCCCCTCAGGCGTCAACCTGCTTCCAAGCGTCTCCGGGAGGAAGCCCGCGCTCGGTCCCTCGGCTCTCGCCCCCTGTCTGGCGCCCCCGTTTACCTGTCGGCTCCTGACTCAGATGCGCTCTGAGGGGCCGCCAGTGAGCCTGCATACATTTCCTGTGTAAACCGTAGTGCACCGAAACTTCAACTTCAAACTGCGGCGGAGCCCGAAACTCACCTCGACTCTTCCTCAACACTTAGTAGACTTCGCCGGGAGCCGCCTACAACCTCAGCCACACAATCCTCGCGCGCCGCGCTACGCCTGGCCCTGCCCGGCGCGCTAGAAGAACGCTCTCAGTCGCGCGCCCCGGCCGCAAAGGAGGATGGGACGCGAGCCTCAAGGATCCCTCTGCGCCCGCGCAGCCGCAATTCTCCGCCGCGCATGCGCAGGCGCTTGGGTCGCCGTTGAGAAGGTGCTGCGGCCGCGCCAAAGGTAGGAGGAGTCGGGCTTTGGGGCCGGGAGTCTGCACCCAGGAGAGGAGGTCCGGCCGCCTCAGGCCTTTCTCGCTCTCCTGAGAGAAAAGAGCCTTCCTTGCCCGCCGCCAGCCGCGATTAGAGGCAGGAGCCGGGCTTGGGTAGAAGGGGCCAGGGCTGTCTGAACGGAAGATGGGTGGGGGGATCCGGATACCCGTGGGTCACCGCCCGGGCGTCCGACTGGCGATCGGAATTCGCCGTCTGCCTTTGTAGACGCCAGAGTCCTTGGCAGCCCTTCCCCAGGTGGCAATCCGTGTGTCACCGGGTTGGGGGAGGCGGGGGGTCTGCCCCGCACCTGCCCATTCATTTTTTTCCGCGTCTGCTGTGAGCCTGGCCACGGTAGGTACCAAGCTGGGTAGGCAGAGTCCCCGGCCCTCTGGAAAGTTGCCGTCTCGTTCGGATCTATTACTTCCCTTAGCAAATACCGATAGAGCGCCTATAGCAGATACACTGTTTTAGACAAATACCGGCAGAGATGTGGCGACTCAGGGCGTTGTGGAGGCTGCAGTTTGCTCCAGCTCCCACGTCCAGCAGTTTGCTTGGCTTGACGTTTCAGGCGATCAGACACGCATCTCTGCTTCTCCGTGCAGTCTTCTCTCCCACCACTTTCTCTGGTGCTCCGGATCCTACCAAACTCTTTGCGGTTAATTCAACAGATTACTGTCGAGCACTTAAGTCAGGCACCTTGCCAGCCAAAGAGAATACAAAATGAGCACGTGCCCTCCTGAAGTTTTGAGCTTAGTAGGGGACACATAACAAGCTACTGAATAAAAATATAAGAGCCAATGCCCTGGAACCACACTGCCTGGATTGGATCCCAGCCTGCCTCTTGAGAGGCTGTGTA
Organism: Muntiacus reevesi; assembly: GCF_963930625.1. Lineage (NCBI taxonomy): Eukaryota > Metazoa > Chordata > Mammalia > Artiodactyla > Cervidae > Muntiacus > Muntiacus reevesi. Next base: position 182,300,167 of record NC_089250.1, on the reverse strand, counting down.
AACTTGAGCCAGTTTCTCATTCTTGTGCGTGGTTCCTTGCTGTAAAGAAGGGGTGTCAATAGGTCCTACCTAGTAGAGTTGTTGTAAGTATTAAACTAGTTAGACTTGTAAAGCTCTTGGGATGGCTGCCTGCACAGTAGGCATTCAATAAATCTATTACGTGTGATAATAACGTGATAAATGCCACTGTGAAAACAGTGTGTGATGATAGAAAATAAATGGGAGTGGAGAGGGTTCAATTAGATAAAGACTGGGAATAGAAGCTTCTCTAAAGAGATGGAAGATGAAAATGAGTCAGCCATGCAAAGTAGATTCTAGGTGTGTGTGTCTGCTCCACTCTGGAAAACTAGATGATTAATGGATTACCTGGACCATGGAAACTGCCTTATGGTATCTGAAATGAACTCTCTACCATTGGGTTATTCAGTTTTGATTTTCAAAACTCCACTAAACTGTGCCAATATAAATAATCACAGCTGTAAGGCCCAGCCTTTGCACATGGGCAGCATTCTGGTCACGTGGGTTAGAATGGCTGGGGTGAGAGAACAGAGAAAAGTGACCTTTTTCTGATTTGGAAAAATTGATTCTGTCAATGAAGGATGAGCCTGCTGTCTTTGGTTTCTTCAAGTGCACATTCCCTCTTTCTCTCTCTCATTATATTGCTTGCTGATAGAGCCTCTGAGAGCTGAAGGCCTTGGACCAGAGATAGTTTTTCTGGATTCAGGGACCATCTTGATTCTGTGGTGACTGCTCTTCATGGGATTCATTCCCCAGACTCTGGTAAAAACTATATTCTTCCAAGATGCACATGTTTTGCTGCCCATGGAAGAACACACTTTGATAGATCTTTAGGTCCCTCTCCCCTGTCGTGTTGCGGCAACCTGTAGGATGATTAGTTTGTGTTAACCAGGCTATAGCTGAGTATTTGGCGGATGTATTGTTACCCTGAAGACTTTACCCATACTCCACATGCTCTTGTACCTTCCTGGGAGAAATGACATAAAATGACAATGTCTATCTAATTACACTTAAATGCTTTTGGTTTTTCTCAGGTGAAAAGTTAAATGGATCAAATGTGCTTTATCACCATGGGGATCCTGGAGAATCACCTAAGCACCAGGGCCACATGTATTCTCTCTCGGAGGCATCTACTGGACAACAGACCCTCTCAGATGTGAACTTTAATAAAGGTAAGCTTTCAGTGTGCTGAACAAAGGTTCAGTTTGAAGAAAGACATTTTAAAAAATTTATTTATTTTTCCTTCTTTGTTGTGCTGGGTCCTCACTGCTCGCAGACTTTCTCTAGTTGCAGTGAGCCAGGGCTACTCTTCATTGTGGTGCATGGGCATCTCATTGTGGTGGCTTCTGTTATTCCAGAACACAGCCTCTAGGCTCACGGGCTTCAGTAGTCGCCGCATGCGGGCTCAGTAGTTGTGGCCCATGGGCTAAGTTGCTCTGTAGCACGTGGGATCTTCCCAGACTGGGAATCAAACCCATGTCCCCTGCATTGGCAGGTGGATTCTTATCTACTGGACCACCGGAAAGTCCAAGAAAGACATTTTAAATCATTATGGAGGGAGGGAACAGTACATCCTGCTCAACTGTACAAATTCTCCAGGTACTACAGTGAGAAGCAGCAAGGAACCATAATGAAGCTTCCAGTGTGAATGAGGCCTGGCCAGGCTCACACTCGGGTTCACTTTCTCACCTGTGCACACGCCCGCATATCGACCCTCACTTCTCCCAGGACCAGCCTGAAAGCCTTCAAACCTGTCAGATGATGGATGAGTCAGATGATGACTTTCAGGAACTCTGTGCCAGCTTTTTCCAAAGGGTGAAAAAGAATGGCCCCAAGGAAGTGTCAAAGGAAAAGAAGACACAAAAGGCCTCCAACGGCACCCAGATAAGAAGCAAACCAAAAAGGACCAAACCAACTGCTTCTAAGAGCAAAACCCTGCAAGGCCCCACTGAGAGGAAAACTCGCCCTAGCCGCCAGGTCCTACGGACTCAAAAGCACAGGGCACCCAAGAGGCCAGAGACTGAACCAGCTCCCCCTGAAAACACCGAGGGAGGTGTACACACTTCTGCTGTACTCCAGGATAGTGTGTGGAGCACCCAGACAGGTAACCAGTCAGAACCTCTGCCAGAGAGAACACCAGAGGTGATTTGTACCATTTTAAACCAAGGATCAGAAAACTTTCTGAAAGCTAGTAAGTTTCTTTGGCTTTGCCGGCCGTACAGTCTCTTTCGCAAACTACATCTTAGATGATGTGTAATTGAATGGGCTGTGTTCCAGCAAAACTTCATTTACAAAAATAGGCAGCCTGCCCAAGACTATAGTTTGCTGACTCTTGTTTTAAACAATAGTCATTAAGAAAATATTCATAACCCTTGTATGAATTCTCTACATGATATATTTGGGGCCGTCTGCTCTTTCATTTTCCTATTAACGTTTACATCATGCAGTTAACATGAGTTTGTGTTTTTTTTTTAATGAACATGAAAATAATGCTACTTCTCTCATTTTCTTGAGTTCATTCCAAAGTGGGTAAGTTGCAGTGGGTGAGCCAATTTGGTTAGGCTGCTGAGAAGGTAGAAGGCCTGTGCCATGTGGGTTTGAGTCCCAGGAGAATCTTCTTGTCCTTCCTATCTCCTCCAAACACCTTTTATTGTTCTCTGTTTATTTGTTTAAAGCAACTTGCTCACCCTGCCACCCTGGTGTATTAAACCACATGCTCAACATACATTCTTCATGCAGAACTGAAAACCAGCCTTGCATATATAATATAGCACAAGATCTTTGGACTCAGTTCTGTTTTTAAATTTTTCTCACCTTCACTTCCTGATCTTAAATAATGTTTTTTACCTATGTGGTCAGCATGACCTCCCCAGTGCAGTGGTGGTAAAGCCTTAGCTCAGAGACTGTTGTAAGGCTTCATTAATATTGCCAAAACATTATTGGTCTTTTACGCTCCCTTTGAGAGTGTAGTGAAAGCTATGCTTGATTTCCTCCAGACCACTGCACTGCTCCCACTAAAAACACACCTGCGAGGGTGACATGCAGCATCAGGGGATGCATGGATCCCCCCAGAGGTCATCTTCAGATACCAAGTTAAAAGAGAACTTCTGGCCTAGAAAGATACAAGTGTTTGTCATTAATAACTCTTTAATAACAGCTTTATAGAGATACAATTCACATTCTATAAAATTGACCCCTTGTAAGTGGACGGTTCAGTGACTTTATTCACAGAGTTGTGCAACCATCCCCACCACTTAATTTTAGAACATGTTTATCACCTCAGAAATGTGCCCCCTCCCGTCACAGATACATATGGCGGGGGTATTTTTATCACCACAAACAGTGAGGCTACCAAAAAGCAATCAGTATTTTAGAGTTACACCTAATGTAGTCAGTAAAGGACCCCTTTGAAATCTGAGGTCTTTGAAACTAGAAGAACCTTCAGTTTCTCCTGCTAGAACTGACACATGTGAATGTTCTCCTCCTTGCCAGAGGCCACCACGGACAACCTCTCACAGCCCCCTCCTTCCTGTCTGATTGCGATGGCGCCAAGTCCCTCCAAACCCAGGGCGGCAGAGCTGGTGCTCCAGCGAATGCAGCAGTTCAAGAGAGTAGACCCTGAGCGTTTAAAACGAGCTTCCAAAGGCTGCTCGCTCGAGGCTGCACCTGAAGAGAATGTCCCAAAGGGCCCTCAGGATGTGATGGCGGTAAACGGTATGAAGGGAGCACTGTCTTCCCAATAGGGATGACGTTGGGGGAAAGGGGTCAGGAAGGAGCCTGCTTTCTCAGCCTGGGGTGGGCCTTCTGTCCCACGCTCTGCCTCTGCCACTCTGGCCAGAGAACAGAGGGTCACCTGGGTCATTTCTCACTTAGCTTCTTTGAGAAGGTACCACTTCCTCTTTTTTTTACTTTGATTTCTCATTACAAAAATTTTCCCATTCAAAAGAGTCAGAAAAATATTTTACATTGAAGTCCCTATGCTCTCAACCTAGATTTAACAAACAGTGGACATTCTGCCACACTTTTCTCTATAAATGGACACTTCTGTACCATCGGAAAGCAAGTCATAGATATCATGATGCTTCACCCCTAGACTCTCCTACATAACCACAATACCATAAACACGTGTGATTCCAGAACACTGCTTGCTGTCCAGCTTACGTTCAGATTTCCCCCGTTACCCCAAGGACCGCTTCTGTAGCGAACTCTTCCTGAACAAGGATTCGTCACCTGCTGCTTATAGCCGTGGCTCAGTAGTCCCTCTGGTCTAGACTCTATAACAGTCTCTTGTCTTGTCCTTGTTTTTTGTGGTACTGACTTCTTGAAAAATCCAGGACAATTGTCTTTTAAAACTCCCCACTTTCTGGATTTGCTTGTTTTTGCCTGTTGTCATTTAACCCTTTCCTGCAGGGAAGTGCCATATGCTGCACATTGTACCACCCCAGGAGGCTTGGACTGTCAGGTGGTGCTTTATCCCCTAAACAACAGGAATCCTATCCCTGGTGAAAATACACAAAAGGAAAAGAAATAGGAAGAAACTATTGACAGACCTACAGCCAGTAAATCCATAGTTTCCCAGTATTTACTTGCAGGTTTCACCTCAAGACTACTGAGCTTCCTCAGGCTACCCCAAAGGCCCACACAGCTGACACAGCGATGTGGCATCAATCCTTGGTCCACGGGGCACCAAGCGGTGCAAAGGGGTCACTCAGCCAGTGCGTGAGCCCAACACCTGCCCTGCATGTGACTCAGTTGTTTCCATCAGTCTTCACATCATACCAGTAATAAACAGGAGAGATAAACCATTTTTTTGTTTAAAATAAGTACTGAACCAAAATGAAGTATGCTGCTTTTCTGGCTTTGTTCTTAGGGCATATCCTGCGTGAGTGCCAAGGGTCTGCTCCGGCAACATCAGGTATGACAGGGCCGCAACAGTGGGCACGGCCGCCTTGGGCACCATCCCAAGATTAGAATCAGTCCATCCTCTGTTCTGATGCCAAGAAAAACCAAGAGCAGCATTCCACTCTGACCTGGAAGGGCAAGAAAAAGTCAGAGCAGTAGGAGAGATTGAGCTTTAAAGGGGAAACCTAGGATTCACTGGAGTAGGAGCCTTACAATCCTGGGATGCCCAGGGTTGCCACTTTAGCAGAAATGGGAAACAGAAGGCAAATTCTTCAGGACTCTGATGCTCAGAGTGGTCCTGGACCAGCCGCATCAGCCTCGCCTGGAAGTTGGCCAAAATGCAGAGTCTCAGGCTCCACCTAGCCCCCCAGAGTGCCAGCCTCCCGACCTGCACTTTAACGAGCTTCCTGGGGGTGTTTGTGCCTGTTAAAAGTTTGGGGAGTACCCTGCTTGGTGTCCGGTCTCCCCGGACGGGGCCCCACACGAGGCGGAGCAGTGCTGGGTCTGGGCTCCTCAAGCCCCACCCAGCATCCATGCTCCGTGAGGTTCAGTGACGAGCTGGTCCTCATGGGTGTTTTCGTCTCCACAGGGTGTGGGCCCAAGCTCCCCACCACAGAAAGCGACACCACAGTGGCCTTGGCCCTCCAGCAGGAGCTTGGGCAGGAACAGGTGTCCGCACCCGACGACAGCCTGGAGGAGAAGGGGTTGTTCTTTTGCCAGATCTGTCAGAAGAACCTCTCAGCCATGAACGTGACACGGAGGCAGCAGCACATGAACCGGTAGGAGCAGCTCGGCCGTCACCTGTCTTTGCTCACTTTGCCCATAAGTGTGACCAGCTCCAAGGCTCCTGTGGAATCTCCAGGGGGGAATCTTGAGATTAGTACTTCAGTATCAGGGTTGATCCAGCCTTGCTTTTTTTTAAAAAACAGCTTAAGATATAATTTGTATACCATACAATTCAGCATTTAAAGTGAACAGTGCAATCATGTTTACCTAATGCATACAGAGTTGTGCAGCCGTCACCACGGTCAGCCCCAGACCCATGAGGCAGGCACCCCCATTTCCCTCTTTTCCTCAGCCCCTGGCAACCACTCACCTGCCGTCTGTCTCTGGGGACTTGCAGTTCCAAACATAAGTGGACTCACAATATGTGGCCTTTTGTGTCTGGCGTCTTTCATTCATCAGAGTGTGTGCAGGGGTCATCCATGGTGTGCTGTCTCAGTGCTTCTCTCCTTTTTATGGTTTGATGATATTCTTCTGTATGGATGGACCACATCCTGTTCATCCACTCATCCACTGATGGACATCTGTCTCCACCTTTTGGGTTTTGTGAATAGAGCTACTGTGAACACACTTTTCATGTATTTGCTTGAGTATCTGTTTTCGGTTCTTTGGGGTTTGTACTTAGGATTAGAATTGCTGGGTCACATGTTGAATCTGGTGACTCTGTGTTTAATATATCCTTGCTTTCCTCAGACACCTTTGCTCACAGAAACCTAAATGCAGTGTCTGGAGGCTGACTGCCGGCTGTGGGGAGGGACCAGCTTGTGGGGGGAGCAAACCTTGGCCCATAGCACAACCACGCTGACCTGAGCCCCATCTACAATCACATGACCAGGCAAGGGTGGTCCCACCTTTGCTGTCTTCCTCCAGGTGCCTGGATGAGGCTGAAAAGGCACTGAGATTTCCCATGCCTCAGATCCCTGAATGCCCCATCTGCGGCAAGCCATTTCTCACCCTGAAGAGCAGAATCAGTCACCTGAAACAGTGTGCGGTGAAGATGGAGGTCGGCCCGCAGCTCCTGCTCCAGGCTGTGCGGCTGCAGACGGCTCAGCCTGTGGGCGTCTCGGGCACTCCGGCACCCAGGTAAATCAAAGGAAAAGGAAGAAAAATCGAAGTATGTTGATTTTTTTTAAAAAAGAAAAAGGGCTTTTGTAGTGGCGGAGGACAACAGAGCGCTGATTCTGGAGATGAAATGCTTCAGAAGGAAATTGGGTACAGAATCCACAGGGACTGGGAGGGGACAGCACTCCATCCTCAGAGGCTCGTAAACAGACCAGCTGGCAGGGACTGGTTTCCACGAGTCCTTCCCGAGATCCTCCCGTCCCTGACAGTTTGAGCACAGAAGCCACTGATCCTTCTGTATGTTGGATCCACGTTTACCCCTTTCCTCTCATTGCCCCCACTGAGGAGAAGGGGTCCAGCCCTCCCGGGTCGAGCGGGGACCCTCAGAGCAGGAACTGCTCACCCCTCTAGCCTCACTCACCTTTCGGTTTAGCTGCCATTTAAGCCTCAGCGATGGAGCTGGCTGTCTGAAGCGGAAGGGAGCCACCACCAAGAAGGAGCCATGGAAGAGGCGGAAGGTCACTGGGCCCGAGGCACCATCCGAGGACCTGCTGGTGGCCATGGCTCTGTCCCGCTCGGAGACAGAGCGGGAGGCGGTGCCGGCAGCGCTCAAGCTGGGGAACGCTTTTGCAGAGAGGATGAGACTAGGAGCAGGTGCGGTGGCTGAGGGGGTTGCTGAGAAGCCTGGCCGCGCGGCAGCTGCCGAAGCTTCCCCTGGGGTCCCCGGTGGGAGGATGACTCCGTGCTGCTTCTGTTTTTTCTCTAGATAAGAAAACCCGCAAGAAGAAAACCCCCGCGTCTCCCCCACAGCTATTAGTCCAGGACCCGGAGACCACGGGCCGGCAGATAGAGGACCGCGTGGCCCAGCTCCTGTCGGAGGAGGTGGAGCTATCCAGCACGCCGCCGCTCCCTGCCAGCAGGATCCGAGAGGAAGAGCTGGCCAGGGGCAGCTGGGCCCTGCGACCACCCGGAGGGGCGCAGAACTTGCTGTGGGAGGCCAGTGCCCTGACCGGGGCTGGGGCCCTGGAGTCCTTTTACACGGCCAGCCTGGTGCCTCCCCTGGTGCCCCAGCGGCCCGCCAAGGTGTGCTCCCTTCCGGTGGGGCAGGTGGGCTTGGGGGAGAGGGTGGCGGCTCCGGCTGCAGCACCAAGCGCGGAGGGGAGGAAGCCGAGGTCCGTGGTGTGGAGTCAAGGGTGTTGTCTTTGCAACAACCAGACGGTTTGCACAGTAGGAACTGGGAGGCCCACAGGTTTTCAAATGTGTTAAGATTCTGGAGAGTTCAGAATTATACCAGGTCCTACCCTGAACTGGTATAATCTGCCTGTGATGGGATCCAGGAACCGGACAGGCCTGTGTACAGGTGTCTGGAATCGGCACTCACATGCTCGAAACAATTTAGATGATGCTAGGAGGGCGGGGGCCCCTTTTGTAGACGCAAAGGCCCCAGGCGTGGCCCCTGCCAAGGCAGAGGCGCCTGCTGACAGGGGTAACGGCGACAAGCTTCCCAAGTGGCTCTGGCTAGGGCTTGCTCCCCAGGGACCCTCGAGGTGGTGGTGACTGTGGAGGCCACACACTCACTCTGGCTCACCTGCTTCTTTCAGGGTCTCACACAAGAGCCCATGCGGCTGCCACGGCCACCCAAGCTGCCAGAACTGAGTGTGGGAACACCCCCTTCTGCCCACGGCTCCCAGTCTGTGGGCCACAGCCTCCAGGGCCCAGTGCCCTCCGCCAGCCAGAGGGAGCGCCAGGCCCTGCAGGATCTGCTGGAGCTGGCGGGAGAGGGGTTGCCCGCCAGCCCATGCAGCAGGGACCTGGCTGACTCGGGAGGGGCTGCAGGTGAGGCCCCAACCCTTAGGGCCTCCCCGCCATGGTATCAGGGCTGCGATGGCCACTCGGGTCTGCAGTCCCGGTTCACCCTATCTGGCGGGAGGAGGTAGTCTCTCTGGGTGCTTTCCTTCCTCCCCAAAGGTGAATGTGACTTAGGCGAGTCCGTCAGTTTTCCTTCAGCTTTGACCGAGGACAGAGCCTTTTGCCAGAGCAAGTGGTTTGAGGGTTGATTTTGGCTTTCTCTCCCGAGTACAACTCTGCTGGGTGGGGGTGGTGGTGCAGTTGGCCTCTGGGCATATCACCTTCCATGACGACGTCCTCGGGTCAGCCCAGGTGATGCTCTTTCCCAGGTGGTTGATGTTTTTAACCTGCAAATCCTTTCAGGGATGGACTTGTCACTCGGCGGCCTTCCGCTGACTGGGTTTGTCCTGCCAGCCAAGGAGAAGTACCTGGAGGAGGGCGGCCGGGCTTCGGTGAGCATGTCTGATCCTGCTCGCGGCTCCATGGTCATGGCTGTGATGCTTGTTCAGTGCAGCCGGCTCACAGTCAGCCTCCAGGCCCCTGCAGAGTCCACAGACACCCCTTGACGGCCTTTGAGCTGAACCAGGCAAGCGCCCACAGGACCTCCTGTCCCATCCGGGCTCTGCCATGAGGCTTCTGTCCCTTTCATTGAACACCAGGGGCACCTCAGTAGCCCGGCCCCGGGAGCCTACTCTGTCCTGGGGCCCGGGAAACACCCTTGCTCTGTGAGGGTGATTCATCCAGCCAATGGGACTGAATGACTGACTCGCAAGAGTTCTGGAGGCCTCCAACTAACAGTTCATGTTCTGCATTGGTAACTTTCTGGATTAGAAACTGGGTTTTCCTTAGAGAAGTTATCATACCGTGAGCACATCGCTATCAGCTGAACGCCCATCACCAGGTTCTCCCTGGGAACGTGGCATGTGTCAGAGAAGGGATATGGACTCCTTCCAGCCGACCCCACAACTGCTTGGGCTAAGGTCCCACCTGTCACATCCGGCTGGGCTGGTGGCTTCCTTGCGGAAACCTAGCAGCTGCTGACGCCACCACCGCGTCCCGTGAGGCCATCACCCATGCCTCTCCATGCGCCGGGCCTCCGTCTCCACGGGCCAGACCTCCTGTCTAGGCCGGGGATTGGGTGTGACAGAGAACTTGAGAAAGGACTGGGTCTTGCTGTTCCATGTCTCTGAGGGCCTGAATGTAACTTCAGGGTGGAGCCTGACATCAGACCTTGTGGGGAGCAGCAGGAGGCCCTGACTGGCCGCCTACGCCCTGTCTGTTGGGCACCTGCATGGTTGGGGGGCCACAGTGGGAGTGGCCACTCTCTCCCCTCTCGTTTCAGCTTGCACTTGGTTTGCTGGTGGCTGACTTCAGTGCCATGGTCAACAACCCACACCTGAGCGACATTCAGTTTCAGACAGACAGTGGGGAGGTGCTCTATGCCCACAAGTTTGTGCTGTATGCCCGATGCCCACTTCTCATGCAGCATGTAAGTGCGTGGCCAGGTGGCCTCCTTCCCCTCCTCCCCCTTTGCTCTTTTCCCTCCTCCTTTCCCTCCCTCTTACCCCTTTCCCCCCTTCCACCCTCCCCTCTGTGCCCAGCCTCTCCCTCTGTCTTCCTGCCCCCTTTCCTCCCCACACCCCCACTCTCCGCCCTCTGCCCCTGACCTGTTCTTCCTCTGATGCATCAAGGTTGTGCTTCCCTGGAGAAGACAGGTTTGAGGTCAAGAAGTGCTATGAGGAGATGAGCTCAGGGTTGGGAAACATCAGATTTCTTGTTCCGTTGAATAAAAATCCTTTTTTCCCCAGAACTGTTTCCTTTTCCTCTATTTACATTATCAGTGAAGTCGTATAATCACCTTCTGTTTTTTTCTGCCATGCTGTGTGGCTTGAGGAATCTTAAATTCCCCAACCAGAGATTGAACCCTCGCCCTTGGCAGTGAGAGTGTGAAGTCCTAGCCACTTCCCTAACTGACCTCTTTAAGGCTGAGCTGCTATGACATTTCTGTGTTGTCATGTCGACTTGAACATGGCATTACAAGAATCCTGGAAACTGCTGCCAGCCTTGTCAGAAGGTTCTAGTGCCTTTGATAGGCTTGTCGAGAGAGAACTGACTGGCTTCTTGAGCCTCTCTCACTGACTTGAGTTTGGAAACAGACAAGTTTTGTGCCCTAACCTGCAGAATTCCTGGTCAGCTAAACGGAGCGACTCTGGCTAACGCCTATCCCGGGACGAGATCCGAGGCTCCCAGAACCTCCTGAGGCCTGTTTTGCCCCGGGTCACGGCTGTCCCATCAGTAACTCTTCCATGTGCATCTGTCCTCAGGTAAACAGTGAAGGCTTCCTGGCTGAAGAGGACGGTGACTCGAGGCACCAGCGCGTGCTGCTGAGTGACGTCAGCGCCGAGGCCGCCCAGGCGTTCCTGCATTACCTCTATGCTGCCGACAGCGTCCTGACTCCCCAGCTGGCCCCCGACCTGCGCTCTCTGGCCCAGAGGTCTGGGCTATTCTTTCCACTTCCTTCTTGGTTTTTGACAGTAACCAACAGGGATTATCTGGTTGATGGCCCATGAGAGGTCAGGGCTGAGTCCTTCCTGTACCTTTTAATCCCAAGTTTATGGCCAGTGGTGACCTTGAACAGGGTATACTGACTGGGATTCTGGCCACAGGGAACATTTGGAGGGGAGCCCCGTGACTCACTCGCTGGGAGTGACGAGGGGGTGGTCTCAGCCCCCACCCCCAGCACCACCACTCCTCGGCAATTCTGCCACCAGAGCTGCCCAACGGCCGCCCCTCCAAGTCCCAGAAGGTGGACGTGAGCAGGATGCTTGCTCTGACGCCCCTGACGCTGCAGCTGCCCGGTCTTTCCACCCCCACATCCTGCTTCCCGACGAGGCCTCTGGGGTGGAACCTGGGGAGGGGCAGGCTCGGCCTCTGGGGTCTCCAAGGCGCCGATGAGACGGCAGAGCGCCAGGCAGGCCGGTGCACGCATCTGGGCTGACCCGAACCGGCTTGGGCGTCCGCGTGTGTCAGTCCCAGTGCTTTGGGTCCGGTCACAGAACCACCCAGCCCCACGGTCCTCCTCAGCCCACACTCAGGCTGCACAGCGGCCCTCCCCAAAGGCTGTGTTTCTAGAGCTGAGTGGCCTGGGGCATTGCTGGGCATGAACATGGGCACCGTCTCCACAGGGGAGTAGGGAAGGGCTAGGGAGAGTCATGGCCGTCCAGCCCGTGAGGACTCCTGCCCTGAGCCTCCTGAGCCAGGGCGCTGCCTCTGCGCAGGGGTGGTGACGCGTGGCTTTCCTGTTGCAGGTTTGGGGTGAGTGAGCTTGTTCACCTGTGCGAACAAGTGCCCATTGTGACGGATGCAGAAAGTGGACAGCAAAAGGAGCAGGAAGATGAGGACGCTGACGGCAGAGTGGAGACTTTCCAAGAGCTCCTGCGTTCTGTGTGGCTGGGTGAGGAGGAGGGAGCAGAGACCCTGCTGAAACCTGAGGGCCGTGAAGAAGACAGAGAAAAGGTCAACGAGGAGGAGATGGAAGAAATTTATGAATTTGCAGCTACTCAGCGAAAGCGGCTCCAGGGGGAGAAAGCCCCAGAGCCAAAGGAAGAAGGCAACCTGCTCAGGGAGGATGGTCCAGTTTCTGGGGAAATCCTCACAAGCAAACAGGAGAAAGAACAGTCAGAAAATGCAGGGCAGTTGGAATCATCCGGGCAAGGAAGAGATGAGACCCCGGCCAAATGGGGAAACACAAGACCGTCCACACTCCTGCCCCCCAGCGACCAGGCTTTGAATGGGGAAGAGAAAGCAGAGGCCTCTAAGGGAGTACTGGCTCCTCCCCGCTCCTCCAGCCCCGCCCAGGGCCGGGCAGAGAGGCAGGAAAACGCCCCTCTGTGCTCAGTTGATGATGATAATGATCAACAGCCTTTTTCATCACCTCAAGCTGGATACCCTGAACTCTCCCGGGTGATGAGCAATCGGGAGAAAGGAAATAGGACCATCCAGGAAAGGGAGGTAGAGGGTTTCCATCCCTCTGCCCACCAGCAGGCACACCCCTCACACTCATGCTTCTTCCCACCACAGCCCCATCAAAGCCGGAGTCCTCGCCAGCCACGTCCTCACCCCCATAGCCCCAGTGACCTCCAGCTGCAGGGCACAGCTTCCAGTGTGGCCTCCCAGAACTCATCACCGAAGCCAAAGAGGGCCAGGCGCCTTCCCTTATCACGTGAGGACCCAGGCCAGAAAGACAATGAATGTAGTTCCCCATTAGAACGCAGAGGTAAAGGTGTCCTGATCTTCCCAGAAAAATCTCCACCCATGGATCTAACCTGGTCAGGACCTGGCCGCCAGAGCTCTAGGCCTGAGACTTCTCCCTGCAGCGTGAACAGAGAAGATGAGGTGATCCTGTTACTGGATTCAGATGAAGAGCTGGAGCTGGAGCAAGCCAAAGCAAAATCATTTCTGAACAGTCCCACAGAAGACAAGAAAGTTCTGGAAGTCAGCGCCAAGTCCTCTGAATTGTTCTCCATCATCGACCTCGACACAGAGCAGGAGCCTCCCCAAAGCCAGACAGGAAGCCAGGCCCCGCTGCCGCAGGAGGTGGAGGGGCGCCTGGGGGCCAGCGTCGAGGAGGACAGCACCACCACGGACACCTCGTGGCTGATACCCGCCACTCCGCTGGCTGGCAGGAGCTGCGACTGTTCCTCGCAGACCCAGATCACAGGCCTCAGGGCCAGGCCACCAGCAGACCCGCTGACTCCGCCCACGCCCAGAGCCCTGTTAGAGAACAGGGAGGAACCCGAAGCCACGAGTAAGTTTTCGGTCATCGTACCCCAGACGTCGTCCCCACGCCTGGGCCCCACCACTCCTGGAAGCTCTGACGGGAGAAGGCTGGTCTGCAGGAGCGCATCCAGCCCCCGCCGCAGACGCCTCCCATGCGCTTCTCCTCTGGCTCCCCGACCCATCTTAGGAGGCCTTGCCGATCTCCCTGGGGAGCTCCCAAGGTGCCCGCCTCCTCCGCAGAGCCCGGCGGCTCGGGCTCCTGTGAGTGAAGTGGTGGAGGTGGAAGACAGTGAAGACGAGCAGGAGGCAGCCTCCCAGCAGGCGAGCAGCAGCCCCCTGCTGGACGGCGACCCCCCGATTCCAGCCGAGGACTGGTGCTGGCATGTGGAACCCCTCTCACCAATCCCCATTGACCACCTGAACCTTGAGCGGACGGGCCCCTTGAGCACCAGCAGCCCCAGCAGCAGGACAGAGGGGGCCCCAGACAGCAGGGACTGCCGCTCCCCGGCACTGCTGGGCACCACCCCCGTCCGAGGGAGCCACACTGGCCGGAGGAAGTCTCGAGAGAAGTCCTCTGGGGCTGGCTCCCCTGGGAGCCACCGGCAGAGCTTTCTGAACTCAGCTCTGTGGGATGACTGGAACGAAGAAGATCAGAGGTCCTCAGAGGCTCTTCCTCTGCCCCAGACGCCACACGCAGATGGAGCCCAGAGGTCACACGAGTTACAGACGCCAGGTGAGTAGTGGGAGGGTGTTTGTCTTTGTTTCACACTGAGGGGCGTGAGGAGCCACAATGACAGCGAGGGGCGGCCAGCCCTCCCCTTGCCTGCCTGACTTTCTCCGCGGTTGGGGAGGAAAGGCCTGCTGTCAAACGTACACTTCTTAAGCTAGTAAGTGGGGGCTTCCTAAAGCTGCCTGGATCCTACCACTCACCCGGGCACCTGTTAAGGACCCCTGTCTGCGGCCCCACTCCAGAATACCTCACCGGCACTTCAGGGAGACTGACAAGCCCCTCAGGTTCATCTTAAGAGCAGACACGTGTGGCTCCTCAAATAGTCAAACAATTGCCATTATCACCAGGTCATTCCACTCCACATTCAAAGGACTTGAGATTAGGACTCAAACACATCCTGTACACTTGTGTTCACAGCAGCTCTATTCACGACAGCCAAAAAGTAGAAACAACCCAAATGTCCATCAGCTGATAAGTGAATAAAAGGTGATCCATCCAGACAGTGTAATATTCCTCAGCCATACAAAGCTCTGACACAGGCTGCAGCATGGATGAACCTTGAAAACATGGTGCTCAGGGAGAGAAGCCAGACACAGAAGGCCAGCTTGTGTGATTCCACTGACATGAACGTCCCGATGTACAGGTCCACAGAGACAGAAAGTAGATGAGTGATCACCAGGGGCAGAGGGGGCAGAGAACGGGGACAGACCGGCATGGAGCTTCCTCTGGGGAATGAAATGTTTTAGAATAGGAAAGAGGTGGGGGCTGCACAACGCTGTGAATGTCCTGAGTGCTACCGAGTGGTTCACATGAAAAGTTACATGACTTTCATCTCAAAAGAAAACCAGGCCAGGTTCCACCCCAGAGCTGCTGCTTCAGGAGATCTGGGGTGTGACCAAGAATTTGCATTTCTAACAGGTGCCCAGGTGGCGTGTGAGAACCACTTTGGGAGACTTGAGACCAGGGGATCTTAGAACTGAGGGGAGATTCACGGGGGTGACAGACTCTCTGAAATTGTATAAAGAACGTTGTGCATTTTTCAGGAGACTTGTTTTTATTGGTGTCTCAAAAGACTCCATCTCATAAAAAGGAGAACCAAAGTCCATGTACCTAAGCTGTCTTTTAAATACTGATTAAAAAAAACAACAACAGCATTACTAAGATGTTATTCACATGCCATAAAATTCACCCTTTCAAGTGTATAATTCAGTACTTTTAATACAATATTCTGCAACTGTCTGATTCCAGGATGTTTGCATCATCACCCAAAAATAAATCCTGTCCCCATAAGCAGTCACCCTACTGCCCCTTCAGCCCGACCCCTGACCCCCACTTACCTGCCTTTGAGCCCCTAGCAGTGTCAGCACCATGGAGCCCCGACCTTCACCGTGTGCCATGTGATGCTTCCTGACGGGAAGACAATGCCAGAGTCAAGCGGGGAAGGGTGGACATCACCGCTCCCCCAGAGTGAGGGCAGCTCGGGCAAGGTATCTGGGTGACACTTCCAGAGTCAGAAGAGGCCCTCCTGCTGAAACGTGTTTCTTTTGTTCTGTCCAGAAGGTGCTGATCGGAAGAACTTGCCCCCGAAAGTGCCCATAACCCCAATGCCAAGGTACTCCATCATGGAGACTCCGGTGCTGAAGAAAGAGCTGGACAGGTCGGTGTCCTTCGGGAAAGCTCGTTCTGAGCTGACCCTCCCTCCTGTGTGTGTCCAGGCTCAGCGAAGTGGGGAACAGGAGGGTCTGCTGTGGGGGTCCACTCTGGGCTTTGGTGGCAGGAGCCTCCGGTTGGTGGGGGCTGTGCATGACTCCTGGCTCTTCACCTACTGTTCCCCATGTGACTCAGGGCTGAGAAACATGCTCCTCCAGGTCACCCGTTGGGGACAGGCCTCCACGTGCCACGTGGGTGGGAATGGGACTCTTACCTTAATGGTCTGAGGATGGAGACCCCGTTTTTTCAAAGAACATCACAACTATCACATTCCAGTGAATTCCACTGTTCACCCTGGGCCCCAGGGAGGTCTTTGCTACCCTGCCACTCACAACTCAGAGTGTGGCCCTTCTGGAATATTCCTGAGTCTGCTCTGTGGGTATTCAGGATGGATACTGAGCTCTGAATGCTCATGAGTCAGGCATTTAAGATTCAAGTACACACAGCCACCAGTTTAATTTGTTGATAACTGTTTGCTCTTTGCTGAAGTGCACCTGTTTCTGCATTCAGGTTTGGGGTTCGCCCTCTGCCCAAACGCCAGATGGTCCTGAAACTGAAGGAGATATTCCAGTACACTCACCAGACGCTGGAGTCAGACTCCGGTGACGAGGGCCAGTCCTCACAGCTGCCCTTGGCGGCTCCCTGCAACCAGACCTACACCACCCAGACCTCTAAGGCTTCAAGAGCAGCTGGCCGCACCCAGCTGGAGGCCCCACCTGGCCGCATTCCCCAGAGGCCCAAGGGACCTGCCAAGACCAAGGGCCCCCAGCATCACAAGCAGCAGCCTGGTGGCAGCATCTCTGCCCTGAGCGTGTCACCAGCCAAGGAGGAGCCTTTGGACCCTGGTGGGGACGCCCAGTTCCCAGCCTCCCAGGAGTCCACGGCCACCTCTGTGGACAGCGGGGACAGCTCCTGCAGCTCACAGAGGTAACCACATGAAAGCACAGGGCCAGTGGCTTCATAGGTCCTCTGACCAGTGAGCCTTGAGAGTTGGCATAAGCGAGGCTTGATGGCCGACACTCAGAAGTCCCAGTTGCCTTCTGGGTTTGGACAACAGGAGACTGAGGTGGGGTTAAAGGTCAACCCCCTGTGGGCCTCCCAGGCAGACCTCTGGGGCTCCCACATGCTCGCCCACAAGTGGGGCCAGCCTAGTGCGGCTGCCCTCAGCATTAGATCCTGGCTGAGAGTGTGGTCCTGCTCAGGCCAGCAGCTGGAGTGCCAAGGACATAGCCGCCTGGGGCTTCCTGCCGCACTAGGGCCGTCCCTGCCATGTGCTGGGCTCACAGGGGACGCAGACACACACTCCTGCCCTCAGAGGCTCCTGGTCTTGGGGTGGAAGTGGAAAGAAGGGGTGTTGCAAGGTGTTACCATCTGGTGCTTTTCAGCTCTTCCTGTGAGTTTGGAGCGTCCTTGGAGTCTGCAGGAGAAGAGGAGGCGGGCGAGGAGGCGGTCAGCGCCTCCCAGGCGGCCGTCCAGGCAGTGGCCACAGAGGAGGCCGTGCGGCGCTATATCCGCTCCCAGCCAGCCCTCTACCGCAAGGTCCTGCTGTACCAGCCCCTCGAGCTGGCGGAGCTGCAGGCCGAGCTGAAGCAGCAGGGCATCCGCATGGCCTCGGGGAAGCTGCTGGACTTCCTGGACACCCAGTGTATCACCTTCACCACGGCCGCCACCCGCAAGGAGAAGCTTGGGAGGAAGCGACGGCAGCCCACGGGCAAGAAGAGGGGCAGAGCCGGCAGGCCCGCCCCTCGCTCCCCAGTCTCGGCCGCCAGCAGCCTGTGAGGGCCTACAGCCCTGTCCATCCACGGGCCGGGCCCCTGCAGTGCTCCCGGGCCTTCTGACCACACTCTGCCCCTGCGAGTGACTGCCCTGGAACAGCCTGCTTTCAGCACCCTGGAGTGTCCTCAGAGTGGTCTGCTGGATGTGGGGCCCAGCCGCCCCCCTCATTGCTGCCCAGTGTTTGTCTCCACGTGTGTCAGGAGGGGTGATGGGCCGCCGCCAGCTGCCAGGGTGGGGCCTGAGCCGGGCGTGTCTTCCACTCTGTCCACCAGTCACAGATGTCTGTGTCCTGAGGCAGGCGGCGGGTCCAGCGCGCCCCTGCCCTGTCTTCCTTCTCGGTGCTTGGGCCTCCACCAGCAGATCGACTGTCCACAGGCCCCAGGTGCTCTGCTGGCCCAGCTGTCCCGTCCAGACACCTGTCATTGTCACCAGCAGTCTCCAAACCAGACAGTCCTGAAGGCCAGCACTGCGCGTCAGCCCCCAAATAAACAGCTGTCTGTTACCTGGTTCTGCCAGTGTATGTGGTAGATGCGGAACACAGGTGAGGGCTGGAAAAGAAGAAAAGTTTGGTCTCTACGTCCTTGTGAATGTCTTGTCTGTTTCAAGTATGGTGCAGTTCATTTTATATGATGTGCAATAAAAACATAAAGTCTTTACAGAAAGCTTCTAGATGCCACACTCCAGTAACGGGCTGTGGGGAGGGGGCCCCAGCACCCCTACACGTTGTCTGCATCTCCGAGGGACCCAGGCCTGCTGGTTATTACGAATGGAGGTTCATTCCCACACTCACACACACGCTGCCCACCCACACGCCCACAGCAGGCGGTGAGCTCCGCCCTCCATGCTCCCCCGCACCTGCAGGCTCTGTCCCCCTGGGTCGGAATCTGCATTTTAACAGGGTGAGTTTGTGAAGCTTGCTCTGGCCCAAGTGCTGGGCCCCGTGGAGAAGTGGGAATAGGCCGGCGCCTCTGCTCACCTAGTGGAGGCCTGTCCTGTGCCGGCTGTGAGGGTCAGTGCTTGGGGTGGCCCAAAGGGACAGCTTCCCGGAAGAGGGGTTTGTGAGCTCAGCCTCAGCGGCATGCAGCGTTCAGGGAGGTGAGACGGGGCTTCTTGAACATGTATTGTGTGCCCTATTTATTAACCAGGCAGAGGGGGATCCAGCCTTCCCCGTGTCTGCTGCCCAGGGGTGAACAAGAGAGAAGTCGGGGCTCAGATCCCCACTTGATCAGACCAAAGAAGCTCCCGTGTGTTTCCTGCATGAAGGGCTTGAGGCCTCCCCCATGGGCTGTGTTAGGGGAACGAGATGAAGTCAGGCAGGAGGGAGCCAACCGGGTCCTCACCTGGGTCGCTCGCTGGCTGGGAGACCCTTCAGCTTCAGGTGCACAGTCGGGGGCTGGGGACGGGGGTCTTGGGAGCCTCCCTCCTCAAACAGCATCCCAACTCCCATAACACCACCAATTCCAGGTGGATAAGGAGGCACTGGGGGAGAGATAAAAAGCCACCAGCTGGTGAAGCCAGCGAAGGTGGGCCTGGGGGCCAAAGATCCTGAAGACCTTGTGTGGTCCGGCCTGTGTGGTCCGGCCGGGGCATCCCTGGAGGCCAGCAGGAGTCAGCAGTGGGCCTGGCCAGGCTCAAGACACAGCCTGAACTGAGTGCAGAGCATGGAAATGCGGTTAAACCAGCCACCACAGCAGAGACCACTACATCCAGATTGCTGGTGGCACCCGGGACAGCATGACTTTCTAAAAGAATTAAACCCGAATCAGGCACGAGGGACTAGGTCCAGCTAACAGGCTGAAAAGGAGCCAGTGATGAGCTGTCCTCTCCCACCGCCCACAGGGAGCCCTGAGGCCCGGCCAGCCGGGGCCTCGCGGGCAGTGGGCATGGTGTTTGCCTGCAGAGGCTCTGCTGCGGGGACCCAGGACAGGAAGGACGCACACTGAGCTCCAGGCAGCGGAACATTGGCCCGTCGGAGGAAACGAAGGGACGCCCACGCCGCACTGTGATGTGATCTCCCGGGTGGGTTCGACTTCCTGTGGCCTGGCCTCGGCCGGGACAGGGCCACTCATGGCAGTCGAAGGAGGCCCACAGCCCAGGTCGAGCCGGGCCCAGGCAAGGGGGCCCTAGGGGCCTGCACAGCCCCAGAGAGGCCCCTGCAGGCAGGAAGCTTCAGGCTGTGGCCAAGCTGGGAAGGGCCTGCTGGTGGACCTCAACTCCGGGTGGATGGAAAGGCCCACAGTGAGAACCACCATGGGAGACGCCCACCCCAAACACACGAACACCCCCAGGAGAACCAGGAGAGGGCCCTGAACTTGTCAGAGCAGCGGGTGGAGGCTGCCTGGGGTCCGGCCCTGCCAGCCACAGGCCATCCCTTCGGGGGTGGGTGGGCGATGGGGGAGGGAAGTTGGGGGGCAGTGCCTACTTGGGGTGATCCAGAGATCCCCACAGAGGATGCTGTTTCTGCTCACGCCCAGGATCCTGAGCGGTGGAGGGAGGAACAGAGCGGCCTCCCAGCCTCTGCCGCGTGACAGGCACCCCCAGGCCCCTGCGGTTCCCACATCCTGTGGGTGCCTGCTCTCAGACGCCTGGGCTGCACCGCCGGACGAGGCTGCAGCCGCCAGTCTGCACTCTGCCTGCCTGCGCCCCAGGGGCTCCTCGAGGAAAGCCTCTGTGTGTCCCCCCCCAGCACCCAGCCGGCACGTGAGACAGAGGGAGGGACGGGAAGGGTGGCCAGGAGGGTGTCCCTATACAAAGCACTTCCAATCTGCCGCCCTGGTTCCCCTCTCCCCTCCAT
Source organism: Muntiacus reevesi (assembly GCF_963930625.1). Taxonomy (NCBI): domain Eukaryota; kingdom Metazoa; phylum Chordata; class Mammalia; order Artiodactyla; family Cervidae; genus Muntiacus; species Muntiacus reevesi. The sequence continues at coordinate 182,279,765 of NC_089250.1, read as the reverse complement.
CACCCACGCAGCTCTTGACAACACATGCCCCCTCCCACCTCCCCTCACACACAAGCTGCTGCAGGCATCTGAGCCTACCACCCTCCCGCTCTGCAACCATCGCTGGCTCCCACCTGCTCGCAGAGGGAAGCTGAGGCCCCCTCCCGTCACTCTGCCACCACGTCATCACCTGCTGCTCTTGGTGGCTTCCCATGGAGTGGTTTGCTCCCTGTCTGTCACCAGAGGATGTCCTGTATTTCTCCTCCTCTGTAATTTTTCTCACGTTCACGCTGGGCCGTGTCCTTCCCCACTGAGGCAACCCGTGAGCTGAGGCCCACCTCCAGGGGCCTGAGTGAGCCGCCACAGCCTGGTGTTTCAGGTGCAGCTGACATGCCTCGGGGACAGGAAGACACTGTGGGGCACAGCTGCAGCAAAGGTGCCTGCTGGGTGCTAGAGAGAAGGAAAGCGGGGTGGGGGTGGGGGAGGAGGGGTGACCGAGCAGCCCGGGGCAGGAGGACGCAGCTCCAGCTCTGTCCAGGCCTGCTGCCTGCCATGCGGCCTTGGGCAAATCACTGAATGCCCCACACGTGCCTGGTTTCCCACCACCACCACCACCCCTAAAAGGCAAAGGTCTGCTGACGTGAGCCTGTCTCCTCTGTAGCCTTGGCTGGACCACTTGCCCCTGAGCCTCAGGTCTGCAGGGGCACTTGGTCCATGGAACAAGCCCTGGCAGCAACCCCTGCCTCTGGCCTTCCGGGTATGACGAAGCCAGAGAGCTGGTTCGAGGCAGCCACGGCTCACTCATTTGTCTGTGAGGCTTGTTGGCTTTTGAAATGAGACAGGAAGGAGGGCTGAGGTGGAGCCCGGCACAGGAAGAGGTGAGGAGCCCCTGCTGCCGTGACAGCCCGGGACTCAGGGGAGTGCAGGAGCTGGCGGGCCACGTCCCTGCTGCCCTGCACGGTCAGCACCGCCCAGTCCCTCCGGACAAGGCTTCACTCCCTCCCTGGATGGATCCTGAGAGACCCGGCTGACCGGCCGCAGAGATTTCCAGGACATCCTCCCCTCTGCCCAGCTGCCTCTGTCCACTGGAGCAGGGTGAAGCCCAGAAGTGCCAGGATGGAGCACCCCTAGTCCCCCGGTCTCGGCCTCCCTGGAGAAATGAGGCTCGGGAGGTAAGTCGAGTGCAAGACGAGGGAGGAAGAGGAGACAGCTGACAGGAAGGACCATGACTCTTAAGGCCTGAGCTGCCCTGCGGAGGGCTGGCGGGGGCAGCTCCGGTAAGGTGTCCCTGGGGGTGCCGGGAGCTGCTGGGCAGGACGAGATCACAGTGTGGATAAACAAACACATGCCCAAGGGCAACCCACCATGGGCTAAGGCGACAAAGCCCAGCTCCCCAGGTAGCAACGACAGGACGCCGGGAGGAGCAGGAAGTAGCTGGAGAGCGCTGCCGGCAGGCAGAGGTGATGCTGAGCAGGGCAGCCCAGTGGTTAAGCTTGAAATCAGCAGACCTGGGCCCCATCCGGGCAGCCCTCTTCCTCCCTTAAGATGGAAAGGACAACACCAGACCTGCCCAGTGTCCTGAGGACCCAGGGAGGTGGTGCAGGTGGGGTGGGGTCGGTCACCCAGAGCCTGCTTCCTAAATGTCAGCCTTAGGTTGGGTGAGCAGCCAGCAGGGGCCTCACCCAGCTGCGCCCACGGATGGAGACGAGGCTCATCATTTCGAGAGGGACAGTAACCACAGACTCCTTCTCAGAAGAAGTGCAACGGAGCGGGTCCAGGGTGGCTGTTGGCCTGGGGTCCTCTCCCATGGCCAGGATCCTGGGCCCCAGGCTTCCTCCCTGTCTGCTGAGTGCAGACCCCTACTTCCCCAAGCTCTGGGGCTCACCTTTAGTCATTGCAGGTCACCCTGCAGCAAACACCCCTCAGTAGCCACTGCTGTTGGCCTGGGGAGGTCCTGGGAATGGGGTGGCTCCCAGGCCACCTGCTGGGCTCCTCTCCTCTGTTCTTACTGGTCCAAAGGTGGAAGCCAGGTTGTGGGGGGCTCTTATCCGAGAAGTGGTGCCAGATGACAGAACAGTCTATTAATTTTGAATCTCAAATTAAACAATGAGGTGGTTTTTTGTTTTAAAGTGTAAGTATGTCCCAAGTATTACATGAGAGATACTAAAAGAATTATTTGGGGACTTCCCTGGAGGTCCAGTGATTAAGACTCTTGTGTTCCCAATGCAGGGGTACGGGTTTGATCCCTGATCGGGGAACTCAGATCCTGCATACTGCATGGTGCAGCCAAAACCCAAAAGAAAAATTGAAAGGAATTACTTGTTGTTTACTTGAAATTAAAATTTCACTAGGTGTCCTATATCTTAATTTGATAAATCTGCAACCCTAGGCAAGGCTTAGTGGGGCAAGAATGATGGGCGTCTGATGAGGAGGGAGTATCTGCCCCAGTGCCAGTGGCTAACGGGACCCAGGGTGGGGTAGCTCAGCCCCCACTTTCCCAGGCACACGAGGCCGGCCTCTTCCTCCCCACTCACTCCTGCCTGCTGCTGTCCCTTCTTTGTCGCTTGCCTAACCTCTCTCTGGCCCAGGGGTTCTCCATTCTGGCTGCTCGTTAGAACCATCTGAGCAGCTTTCCCATGCATCCACGTAGGCGCCCTACCCTGAACCAGTGAAGTCTCTGTGTGGCTGGACTATCAGTGGCTTTTCTAAAAGAGTGCTGCAGAGAATGGCCATGTGAGCCAGCCACCCCCACTTCTGGGCGGACACACGGAAGAGCTGAAAGCAGGGCCTTGAACCGCTAATCTGTCCTCCCCTGTTCACAGCAGCATTGCTCACAAGAGCCAAAAACCAGAAACAACCAGTGTCTGCCTAAGGGTGGAGGCCTAAACCAAATGTGGTCCATCCATAAAATGGAATATGATATAGCCTTAAAGAGGAAAGACATTATAATACGTTACAACATGGATGAGCCTGGAAAACATTATGGTCAGTGAAAAAGGCCAGATGCAAAAGGCCAAGTACACTGCGTGATCCCACTTACATGAGGAACCCAGAGTCATCAGATTCACAGGAACAGAAATTGGCCTGGTGGTGACCAGGAGCTGGGGAAAGAGGGATGGGAGCCAGAGTCTCTGTTTGGGAAGATGAAAAATTTCTACAGGTGGACGTTAGTGGTGTTGCATAACACTGTAAATGTACCCAATGCCACTGAATCAAATGCTTAAAAATGGTTAAAATAGTAAATTTTATGTTATGTACATTTTGGTGGTGGTGGTGGACTCTTTGGGACCCCGTGGACTGAGGCTCTCCAGGCTTCTCTGTCCATGGGATTTCCCAGGAAAGGATATTGGAGTGGGTTGCCATTTCCTTCTCCAGGGGATCTTCCTGATGCAGGAATCGAACCTGGGTCTCCTGCATTGTAAGCGGTCTCCTGCATTGCAAGCAGATTCCTTACCACTGAGCCACCAGGGTGCACTTTACCACAATAAAAATTTTAAATTAAAAAAATATACAGTGCTCCAGACAATGTCCTAGAGGCACTGAGCCTGCCCCTTCTTCCACATGGTGCTGAGTACTCCTGGCCACCACCCTGTCCCCACCAAGGCACAGACAGTTAGTTCTTACCCGGTGAGTGCACCTGGACATCCAATGCAGGGGGCTGTGTCCAACCTGGGCCACACCCTGACATCACACTGAGAGCAGGACACAGGCGTGGGTGTTCCAGCTCGTGTAAGAAGAGGCTGTAGGAGCAATTGCTTTGTTTTCGTTAACGTATATTTGAACTTTTAGACAGCTGCAAGCATGCTGCTACTGCTAAGTCACTTCAGTCGTGTCCGACTCTGTGCGACCCCATAGACGGCAGCCCACCAGGCTCCCCCATCCCTGGGATTCTCCAGGCAAGAATACTGGAGTGGGTTCCTTCTCCAATAACTGCAAGCATAGCCTTCTCTAAATTGAGGTATAACTTAGCCAGTAAAGTGTGCCTGGGGCTTCCCAGGTGGTGCTAGTGGTAAAGAACCCACCTGCCAATGCAGGAGACATAAAAGACACTGGCTCGATCCCTGGGTTGGGAAAGAACCCCTGCAGGAGGGCATGGCACCCCACTCCAGTATTCTTGCCTGGAGAATCCCATGGACAGAGGAGCCTGGTGGGCCTCAGTCCATAAGGTCACACAGAGTTCGAAACTTAAGCATGCAGTGAATTTTTACTCTGTCCAAATTAATAGGTAGAGGTGTCCAGCACCTTTGAAGGCTCCCTCACACCCCTGTCCAGTCAGAACTACCTCCAAGGGTGACCACTATGTTCACTTCTATCTTTTCAGATTGGTCTGGCCTGATCTTAAACTCCCTGCAAATGGAATCACAGAGGCTGTCTCTTTTGCATCAGATTTCTTTCTCTCACAATGTCTGTGAGAGTCAGCCATATTCTTGAGGATATCAGTAGCTTATTCTTTTTCTTTATTATGTAGGATTTCATTATATGAACGTTCAAAAAAAACTCATTCTTTTGTTGATGGACATTGGTTGTTTCCATTTTTTTTTTGACTTTATGAACAAAGCTGCTGTAAATATTCTGATCTGTGGTTTGGTGGACATAATCACTCATTTCTGTTGGATTTATATCTCAGGGGGAAATTACTGGGTCACAGAAATATGCATATTTAACCTTATTACTAACAAACATTTTTCCAGAGTGATCTTAACTTGCATTTCTCTAATGACTATTGATATTCTCTTTTGTGATATTCTTCAAATTTTTGACTCAATTTTTCATTGGGTTTTTGTTTCTTACTGATTAATTAATGTGTTTGGGATGTTGTCTTCTAGTCAGTGGTTTGCTTTCTCATCCTTTTAAATATGTCTTCTACTAAACAGATATTCCTGATTTTATTTTATTCAGATATTCCTGAATCCCAAAATACTGTTCTTTTCTTTCATGGTTAGTGCGTCTTATGTTCTGTTTAATCTTTACCTAGGCCACGTTCATAAAGATGTTCTCCTATGTTTTTTCTAAGGCTTGACTGTGTCAGCATTCACATGTAGATCTATGATCCAGCTTAAATTAATGTTTTGTGTATGGTGTGAGGTAGGGGTGGTTCCTTTTTCCCACATGAATATCCCATTAGTCTGCACAGTTTAATGCAAAGACCACCCTTTCCCCACTGAACTGCAGTGAAGCCTCGTTATAAACCCAGTGATCATATATGACCAAGTGATTGTATATATGTGGGTTGGTTTCTAAACCCTCTCTTCTACTGCACTGGTCTACTTGTCTGCCCTGTACCAATAGCTATAGCTGTATACTAGGTTTTGTGCTTTTTTCTAAGAGAAGTTTCTTTACAAATTATTTATTTTGGCTGCACTGGGTCTTTGTTGCTGTGTGCAAGCTTTCTCTAGTTGCAGCGAGTGGGGGCTACTCTCCAGTTGCGGTGGGTGGGCTTCTCACTGCTGGCTTCTCCTGGCTTGAGGGCTCAACAGTTGTGGAACATAGGTTTATCTCCCAGTGGCATGTGGGATCTTACCAGACCAGATGGGACCCATGTCCCCTGCACTGGCAGGTGGATCTTAACTACTGAACCACCAGGGAAGCCCCTCTACTTACTAAGTCTTGATACTGTGTACTGTAAGTCCTCAGGCTTTGTTCTTCTTCGAAATGATTTTGTCTATTTTAAGGTTTTCTGTTTATGTTTTACAATCAGTTTGCCTCTCTTCCCCCTCTCCAAAAAGCCTGCTGGGATTCTGATTAGGAGGTCAACCTATTAATCTATTTGGGAAAAACAGACATCTTAATAATATTAAGTCTTTCAATCTACGAACATAGCAAATCCCTAATTTTAGGCCTTCTTAATTGTTTTATAGTTTTCAGTGTAGAGGTCATGAAAATTTTTTGCTAGATTTATTCTTATATATTGGATATTTTTATGGCATTTAGAATTTTTACTTTTGATTTGAGTGTCACTTAATAACTAGAAATGTAACTGATCCTTTTTGTGCATTGATCTTGTGTCCAGAAACCTGATGTTCGTATATTTGTTCTAATAGTTCTATCATAGACTCCTTTGGATTTTCAATATATATAATCATGTCAACTATGAATATTGATCACATACATTTATCTTTTCCTTTTCCAATCTTGATGTCTTTTCTTTCTTTCATTTTCCCTATAGCACTAGCACCTACTTTATTAAAAAAAAAAAAAGCAACCATCAACCAGAATAGGTTCCCCCTTTAGGAGTGGAAGTGAGGTTTATATTTTACTTACTTTTGTATTACTTATGTGATTTTAGTGTTTTACTTTTATAATTCTATAAGTGATCTTTCTAAATGTGGGGAGAGCAATACATATCAGTTAGCAAAATCTAAGCAATTGAAATTCACAAAATAAGAAACACTTCCTTAATCCCACTGTCATATACTTCCAGCTATCGTCTAGCCAGACAAAAATGGCATCCTATTTTTTTTTAAGTATCCTATCATAATTCTCCTTTGCACATTGATTTTTTTTCCCACATAGAAATACACTATAAAACATATAGGAAGTTCAACAAACTCCAAGTCAGATTAATCCAGAGACCCACATCAAGACACATTATAATCAAACTTTCAAAAAACAAAAAGAATCTTGAAATCAGCAAGAGAGAAGCAAATCATCACATACAAGGGATCCTCAATAAGATTATCAGCAGACTTCTCACCAGAAACTTTCAGTTCAGTTCAGTTCAGTCGCTCAGTCGTGTCCGACTCTTTAGACCCCAGGAACCGCAGCAGGCCAGGCCTCCCTGTCCATCACCAACTCCCGGAGCTCACTCAAACTCATGTCCATCGAGTTGGTGATGCCATCCAGCCATCTCATCCTCTGTTGTCCCCTTTTCCTCCTGTCCCCAATCCCTCCCAGCATCAGGGTCTTTTCCAATGAGTCAACTCTTCGCATGAGGTGGCCAAAGTATTGGAGTTTCAGCTTCAGCATCAGTCCTTCCAATGAACACCCAGGACTGATTTCCTTTAGGATGGACTGGTTGGATCTCCTTGCAGTCCAAGGGACTCTCAAGAGTCTTCTCCAACACCACAGTTCAAAAGCATCAATTCTTTGGCGCTCAGCTTTCTTCACAGTCCAATTCTCACATCTGTACATGACCACTGGAAAAACCATAGCCTTGACTTGACGGACCTTTGTTGGCAAAGTAATGACTCTGCTTTTTAATATGCTATCTTGGTTGGTCATAACTTTCCTTCCAAGGAGTAAGCGTCTTTTAATTTCATGGCTGCAATCACCATCTGCAGTGATTTTGGAGCCCAAAAAAATAAAGTCTGACACTGTTTCCCCATCTATTTGCCATGAAGTGATGGGACCAGACGCCATGATCTTTGTTTTCTGAATGTTGAGCTTTAAGCCAACTTTTTCACTCTCCTCTTTCACCTTCGTCAAGAAGCTCTTTAGTTCCTCTTCACTTTCTGCCATAAGGGTGGTGTCATCTGCATATCTGAGGTTATTGATATTTCTCCCGGCAATCTTGATCCCAGCTTGTGCTTCTTCCAGCCCTGCGTTTCTCATGATGTACTCTGCATATAAGTTAAATAAGCAGGGTGACAATATACAGCCTTGAGTTACTCCTTTTCCTATTGGGAATCAGTCTGTTGTTCCATGTCCAGTTCTAACTGTTGCTTCCTGACCTGCATATAGGTTTCTCAAGAGGCAGGCCAGAAACTTTGGAGACCAGAAAAGGGTAGGCTGACATGTTCAAAGTGCTCAAAGAGAAGAGCCATCAACCAAGAGTCCTAAAACCAGCAAAACTGTCCTTCAAACCTAAAGGAGAAATTTTGTGTTTAATGTGACATACAGTTCAAAAAATTTTTTCATGGGCTGGCCAAATCCATTGACTTGAAATAATATTTTTGTCACATTACCAAATCCCTTCCTATATAAATAATATAAATATATACTTGTTCCTATATTATGTTTTATTGACTTATGATTCTATTTTTGTCTTATCCCACCCTGCTATATACATAGCTTAATAAAAATGTAAGATTATATTCAAGAATGCAAGTTCTGTTGGGGAGAAAGTCAGGAAGGGATACTTAGGGAGTTTGAGATGGACATGTACACACCACTATATTTACAATGGATAACCAACAAGGATCTACTATACAGCACAGGGAACTCTGCTCAATGTTATGTGCCAGCCTAGATGGGAGTGAGGCTTGGGGGAGAATGGATACATGTATATATACGGCTGAGTCCCTTCGCTGTTCCCCTGAAACTACCACAACATTTTTAATTGGCTACACCCCAATACAAAATGAAAAGTTTACAGTCTGGAAAAAAAATTATGGAAATCTAAATAAAGTATAGATTTAGTCAATTAAAAAGAAATGCAAGTTCTTGCCACAACAAAGACCCGAAGCAACCAAATTAAAAAAAAAGGAATGCAAGTTTGGTTTGATGTTAGGAAATCCACAGGTGCAGCTCACAGTTTAAAGGCAAGATCGGTTACAGCACTGCCTCCTGTGGCTTCACACACACTGAGATACGTCCACACTCCTGAGGACAGTGACCAGGGCTCAAGCCCCTCTGACCTTGCCTCCCTAACCCCTTGGTGAACCCACTTGCTCACTGACTGTGCTCCGGCAACCGGCAGGGAAGTCCACTCTGGCCTTGTCCTGCCGCTCTAACACGAAGGAGATTTGCGGCTGCTGGTCTCCTGGTTCTCTGCGCGACTCTCTCCCACCTTTCAGATCTCTGCTCATGTGTAGCTTTCTCACAGAGGCTTTCCCTGGCCACTGGGACTCCCCCTGCCCTCCCCCTGGACCCTGACCCTCTCCATCACGAGCATGGTTTATTTTATTCAGGCACTAACTGCCATCAGAACTGCCCTGCTTTGTCACTTGCTTTCTTCTTCAGCGTCATTATCCTCCACCCACCACACTCACAAGGTGAGGACTTGGAGTAATTGTTCACCGTTACATCGCCGGTGCCTGCAGCACGTATCAGGGCCCCAGTAAACCTCTGCTGGCTGGATGAATGACTGGAAGTATAATAAATCGTGCGATTAGATCAATGCCGCTAAAAAGTCATTTGCTCATTTAACAGACAAGCCTAGAAGTTTTATAAAATGTGGAAACATACCTTTAGAGGCAGGTAGATTATACAGCACAAGTATTATTGTCAGTGAAGCCATGGTTTTTAGTCCAATTCAACTGCTTCCCGGTCACGCATCCCTGGGCAAAGTCATTGAACCTCTCTGAACCTCTGTGTCCTCCTCTATAAAATGCAAGAAACAATGGTAAGGAGAATTGTTACAGAACATAAGGAAATGATGTGAGTCCAGTACTTAACAGAGGGTCAGGAACACAGTAAACCTTCAACAAGTATTAAACAGTGTTAACCTGAATGGTAAGAAGAAATGAGGAATTGAAGGAATCTTTTCCAAGAGGAGAACTAATTAGAAACTGGTCATAGGGCTTCCTTGGCAGTCCAACAGTTAAGATTCCACTGCATGGGTTCCATCCCTGGTCGAGGCACTAAGATCTCGCGTGCCACTCGGGGTGGCCGATAAATTTAAAAATAAATAAACTTTTAGTTAAAAATAAATAAAAGAAACCGGTCACAAACATCAGGTCTAACAGTTTGGGCTAGAACTACTCCTGGGAGAGTCAGGAGTCGGACAGGGATGCCTGCCACAACTGCTGTCCTCAGCACTGATGGCAGCAGTGGTGAGGTCTGGCCATGCAGAGAAAGTGTTCAAAATCATAGTTATGCTTTTAGAGAAAGGATGAAATTATTTGTATTGCAGTCATTCAAAACCCTGAAGAGAGGGTTTTTTTTTTTTGGTTTATAATTCATTTATTTTTGGCTGTGCTGGGTCTTTGCTGCTGCCGGGGCTCTTCTCTAGGCGAGAAAGGGCTACTCTCCAGCTGTGGCTTCTCACTGCGGTGGCTTCTCTGGTTGCAGAGCAAGGGCTCTCAGGGCTCACAGGCTTTAGTAGTTGCAGCACAAGCGTCCAGCAGTTGTCACTCACAAAAGAGTCAGGAGGCAAGGTCTGAGAGGCCTTACAGCACAGTTCAATAGCTATGGGCACACGGGCTTAGTTGCTCCCCAGCATGTGGGGTCTTCCCAGGTCACAGAAGGAACCCGTGTTTCCTGCATTGGCAGGCAGATTCTTTACCCCTGAGCTGCCAGGGAAACCCCTCAAAAGCCTAAAGAGAGTTAACTGAAAAACAATGAAAACTACTGGGAATAGTTAACACCTGGATGGGATAATGAGATTAAAATACATGAAAACCAATTGTTTTCTTTGACACCAACAAAATCCATAACAACAAGAATTATTTAAAAATACTTAAGACACAAAGAAGAAACTGGCAAGATCTAGATAAGAAAAACTATAGTTTTAGCAAAGGATCTAAAGGAAAACCTCAATAATACCTCCATTAATCCGTGTACATTAACACAACTTAAACCAGTATCCTAGCCAGTTTCTTTTCCCCTTGGTCTTAACATTTAGAAAAATGAACTAAAAGAGTCAGAAGGGACCTGGAGAAGTAGAGGGAGGGTGGCCTTGCCCTGGCCTATTTCTGAAGTCCCAAAGTAGTTCAGCCCAGTTGGACACTACCTCAAGTTTGCTGCACTAACTCTTCAGTGTCACCATGAACTGAATGCTTGGAAAATACCATTTTACTTATTGCCAAACTTCTTTTGGGCTTCCCAAGTGGCTCAGCGGTAAAGAATCTGCCTGCCAATGCAGGAGACTCAAGAGACTTGGATATGATCCCTGGGCTGGGAAGATCTCCTGGAGGAGGAAATGGCAACCCACTCCAGTATTCTTGCCTGGAGAATCCCATGGACAGAGGAGCCTGGCGGGCTCCAGCCCACTGGGTCACAAAGAGTTGGATATGACTGAACACACATACACAAACTTCTTTTAGTATTTTCCAGGTAGAAAGATCCATCCAAGATTAAAATGCCTGCGAAGCCCAATTCAAAGCCAAGGTAGAGGAGTGTCTTGGATCCTGAAGGCTATCTCCAGTGGATTTCTCTTAAATGAACCCTATTGGGACCCAGAGAGCTCCAGGGCTGGAGGGTGTGGGTCAACCAGTTTCAAAGAACCACTGCCACCCAAGGCAGCAGGTGTAGCTTCTGCCCAGCCTCACGTCCTGTTTCCTCTCCTAGACCCGCGGACAAAGGATGGCCAACCCCTGCCCATTGAGTGCCTGGGTCCCTGCTGGAGGGGCTGCCGAGGGCTGGACACCCTGCCCACTGCAGGTGAGGAGGGGGTCCTCCAATGCCCGCCTTGGTTGAGGGAGGGACACACGGGGGCGGCCAGCCTTGGCTATGGGATCCACTCCAGTCCCCAGGGAGGAAAGGGAACATGGGAGGGTGGGGCTTTGCCCCTCAGTGCTCGCTTCACTGTCCCCGGCAGAAAACATGCTGCCTTCGGTTCAGGAGAAGCCCCTGTGCTTCCTGGATTCATAGGACACAAAAGAAAAGGACCTGAGAGGCTGCTCTGAGAACTAGTCCTACCCTCCCTTTCGTCGCCTCCTTTCTTTTTAAAGTAGCAGACTTTAGTTTTTAGAGCAGTTTTAGGTTCACGAAAGAACAGAGTGGGAAAGATGGAGCTTTCTCTCTCCCCGCCCTGCCTGCCTACACGCGCCCTCCCCCGCTGGAGGGGCACGTTGGTTACAATCGGTCACCCACATGACACGTCACGGTCACCCAGAGCCCGGAACCGGCATTAGCATCACCGTGGTGCTGTTCCTTCTACGGCTCTGGACGAACGTACACACCGCTGCAATATCACACAGAGTTGCGTGGTAATCCTCTGTGCTCCGCCCGTTCCTCCTCCCCAGAGCCCTGCCAGCCGGCACCATGGCTCTGCCTGTTCCAGAAGGCCATGGGGCTGGGACTGTACCACACGCAGCCTCTCCCCATCGGCCTCTTCCACCCTTTCCTTCTCACCGGTGGACCTGTTCCTAATTAGCCCCATTTCCAGGTTACAAATGAGGACACCATGGCACAGAGAGCTCAGGCGGCCTGTCCAGTGTCACACAGACGGTGAGTGGCAGAGCTCAGATTCCAGACCGGGGTCCCCTGCCCCTGGTGATGCTCCTGGCAGCAGGGCCTACTGTGGCCACCCAGGACCAAACCCGTCTTGGAGGCGAGACCGAGGGCCGGCCGCCCGCCATCCGGGGAGGGAGAGAGGGTGGGCCTTCATCCCACCCGGGCCCCGAGGCTTGGTCACCTGTCCCAGGCCACTGGGCAGGACGACAGAGGCAGCAGGCCCAGGCCTCTCTCCACAGCCCCTGGCCGCAGTCCCCAACTCCATGAGGAAGCAGGAGTTGCGCCCGGGCGGGGAGGCTGGCCAGGGCCACGCTGCCAGCTCCCCAGCCGAGCAGGTGAAAGCCCTGGTGGACCTGCTGGCCGGGAAAGGCGGTCAGGGCTCCCAGGCCCCGCAGCCCCCCAACAGGACGCCAGAATGCCCGCTGAAGCCCCATGGCAATGGTAGGCCCATGGATGGGGATCCCCGGGCCTTTTCCCCCTCCCTCTTCCCCCTCCCCTCTCCCACTCTCCCCCATGGCCTCTGTCCCGCAGACTTGAGGATACAGAGGCACCGGGAGGCCCTGCTGAGCAGGACCGGGGGTGGCCCCGAGCTGGGCAGCCCCTCCCCAAGGCTGACCAGCCTCCTGCTGGTGGAGGGCCTGACGGACCTGCAGCTGAGGGAGCACGACTTCACGCAGGTGGAGGCCACGCGCGGGGGCTGGTGCTCGGCCAAGACCATCGCCCTGGACAGGCTCTTCCTGCCCCTGTCGCGGGTATCCATCCCCCCCCGCATCTCCATCACCATCGGGGTGGCCGGGGTGGGCAAGACCACCCTGGTGAGGAACTTCGTCCACCTCTGGGCCCGGGGGCAGGTGGGCAAGGACTTCTCGCTGGTACTGCCCCTGTCCTTCCGGGATCTCAACACCCACGAGAAGCTGTCTGCAGACAGACTCCTCCGCTCTGTCTTCCCGCATGCTGGGGAGGCAGGACTGGCATCAGCGGCGCTGAGCAAAGCCCTCCTGGTCCTGGATGGCCTGGACGAGTGTAAGACGCCCCTGGACTTCTCCAACACCATGGCCTGCACGGACCCCAAGAAGGAGATCCAGGTGGACCACCTGATCACCAACATCATCCGGGGCAACCTCTTCCCGGAAGTGTCTGTCTGGATTACCTCCCGTCCCGGCGCAGCTGGCCAGATTCCGGGGGGCCTGGTGGACCGGATGACCGAGATCCGGGGCTTCAGTGAAGAGGAGATCAAGACCTGTCTGGAGCAGATGTTCCCCGAGGACCCTGTCCTCACGGGCTGGGTCCTGAGCCAGGTTCAGGCTGACCGGGCTCTGTACCTCATGTGCACCGTCCCGGCCTTCTGCCGGCTGGCGGGGGCAGCGCTGGGCTACCTGCATCGCCACAGGCCAGGGCCCCCGGACGCCGAGCTGTGGCCCCCGAGAACCCTGTGTGAACTTTACTCGTGGTACTTCAGGATGGCCCTTGGTGGAGAGGGGCAGGAGAAGGCCAAGGCGAGCCCCCGTATTGAGCAGCTGGCTCACAGCAGCCGCAAGCTGGTGGGCACGCTGGGCCGGCTGGCCTTCCATGGGCTGGTCCGGAAGAAGTACGTGTTCTACGAGCCCGACCTGAAGGTGTTGGGCGTGGACCTCGCGCTGCTACAGACGGCCCTGTGCGGCCGCTTCCTGCAGCGGGAGGAGACGCTGGCCTCCGCGGCCGCCTACTGCTTCACCCACCTGTCCCTGCAGGAGTTCGTGGCGGCCGCGTACTACTGCAGCGCCTCCAAGAGGGCCATCTTCGACCTCTTCACCGAGGGCGGCGTGTCCTGGCCCCGGCTGGGCTTCCTCACGCACTTCCGGAGCGCGGCCCAGCGGGCCATGCAGGCCGAGGACGGGCGGCTCGACGTCTTCCTGCGATTCCTCTCAGGCCTCTTGTCCCCGAGGGTCAACGCGCTGCTGGCCGGCTCCCTGCTGACCCAGGGCGAGAACCAGGGCTACCGGGCCCAGGTGGCCGAGCTCCTGCAGGGTTGTCTGCGCCCCGACGTGGCGGTCTGCGCCCGGGCCGTCAACGTCCTGCACTGCCTGCGCGAGCTGCAGCACATCGAGCTGGCCCGCAGCGTGGAGGGGGCCGTGGCCAGCGGGGGCCTGGCCAGGCTGACCAGCCCCCCGCACCGCGCCGCCCTGGCCTACCTCCTGCAGGTGTCCGACGTCTGCGACCCAGAGGCACCCCTGTCCCTGCGCCTCGGCCCGGGCGTCCTCCAGAGCCTGCTGCCCCAGCTGCTCTACTGCCGGAGCCTGAGGTGGGCGCTGGGGGCAGGGGCAGCGCGGGGTGTGCGGGAGGAGGGTACAGTGAGGACCCGGCAGGCTCCTCCCGCCCCCACGCCCCACTGTGTCCCGTCCTGGGGCTGCTGTCACCAAGGACCACGACCCAGGCGGCTTCCAATGACAGAAACCTCTTCTCTCCCAGTTGTGGAGACTGGAGTCTGAGAGGAAGGCGTCAGCAGGGCCATGCTCCCTGGGAAACCTGTAGGGATGGTCCTTGGGTCATTCCCAGCCTGCGGTGTCTGCTAGCAGTCCTTGACCTGCAGACCCAGGCTCTGCCTCTGAGGTCACACGGCTGTCTCCTCCATGTCTGTCTTCTCATAGATCTCTCTGTCTCTTGTGGGGACACTGGTCCCCACGCTGGGTTACAGATCACCTCACTCCACCATGACCTCATCCTCGCTCGTTATCTGCAACGACCCTATTTCCAAAGAAGGCTGCATTCCTGAGGCATGGGGGTGGGGGTTGTAAACACCAGTATATCTTATACCCCAAAACACTCGCTCTACAACACCCCGTATATCACCCCAGTGCTGACAGAGGCCACACCCACTCACTCCACCCTTAGCCTGTCGTCCTCTGTCCACTCTCTGGACTTCGGTGGCAGGGAGGGGAAGGCTGGATGACCAGGGTCACTGGGGGCCTCAGAATAGCTTCTGTAATCCTTAAAGGAGGGCAGCTGGTGTCCTACCGATACACACAGCGCGGGGAAGACAGCCCAGCGGGTCAGAAGCCCATGGTTTATGCCGCCGAAACTCCCAAGTCACCTGGTGGGAGAACTCTGAGCACACGGGTGTCCTGACACAGATCTCTGAGCCGCTTGGCGCGGGCTTCGCTGGGATGGAGAGAAGGGGGCGGCGGAGGGTCTCAGCCTAGGTGTCTGAGCTTAGCGCCCACTCTGCTGCCAGGGGCCTCATCCCACCTGCCCACGGACAGTGGTAGGACTGCTCACTACTGCTGTTCCTCCTGACCAGGCTGGACACCAACCAGTTCCAGGACCCCGTGATGGACCTGCTGGGCAGCGTGCTGAGTGGGAAAGACTGTCGCATTCAGAGGATCAGGTAACACAGACCCAGGAGACCCCGCACAGGGTGCTCACCTGTCTCTCAGGGTCCGGGGCTCTTTTCACATCCTCCTCTCTGCTCAAGTGGCCTGCGGCGCTCTCCAAGAGAGGTATCTTTGGGGCATGTGACTCGGGGTGCAGGTTGCTTGTTTCCACCCATTCCCGAAAGTTCCAGAGGCCCAGGTACCTCACTTGTAAGAAGAGAGAAAGGACATGGTGAGGGTCAGATGCTACTGTAGATATAGGACCATTTTTCCCAATACCGTGTGCGCGGATGTACCGCCAGGCCCGATCCACTCTACATGCCTCCCAGAGTTTGCTCTCGGATGGTATTCTGAGCAGTGTTACATCTTTTAAAAAAAATCCAAACTTTTAAGTTAAAAATTCATACTAATTAAAACGATTTTAAGCATTGCATCTTTAATAGTCTAATTAGATGACAGTTTATATACTAACTAAAGAGCAGATCTATATGCTCATGAAATCTCTCCTATAAATAACATATCCGAGTCTGAATAACACCCTGATTTGTAGCCGAATCAATGTGATGACCAGAAGCTG
This sequence comes from Muntiacus reevesi, assembly GCF_963930625.1. Taxonomy (NCBI): domain Eukaryota; kingdom Metazoa; phylum Chordata; class Mammalia; order Artiodactyla; family Cervidae; genus Muntiacus; species Muntiacus reevesi. The sequence goes on along the minus strand of NC_089250.1, from coordinate 182,263,802 downwards.
GCTTTGGGAGAACTAGGGAAGTGAATTTAGAGAACATAAGACTCAGAGAGTAACTTTTCATAAGCCTCACATAAGCTTCCAGCTTTTGAAATCATCTTTATCTGAAAAGACAAAAATATAGACTGAGTCCAGACCAAAATAAGTCATTGAGGATAGTGGTCAGAGTGGTGAGCTCTGGGTGACTTTGGACAGATACCTTTGTGCCTGAGGAGGGTAAACATAGGGGTTCAGGGTCCTCTGGACCACTCCTCAGTGTGTTCAGGGTACACCCTCTCAAGGTAGATACAGATGTACATTTTGTTAAAGTCAGCTTCATAACTCAACCATTTTCCTTTCTCGCTTTAGAGAAAGGACAGGGGCCAAGGGTGTGCTGGAGTCACAAGTTCATGACAGCTTACTGTTAGGCTTTCAGGAATTTTTACATGTTGACAGTGCTAGAAATTGGCCATGGTGGGAACATTTACACCATGGAAATTAGCCAGTGCAACAGATCAGGGCTTTTGTTATTTTGCTTTTTACTGAGAGCTGGTTCTCCAGTACACCCCTGGCTGGAGTCTGCAGTAATTGCCCGTCCTCTCGATTGTGATCAGACTTCTCCCTGAGGCCCTCTGCTGGGCTTCCCAGGTGGTGCTATTGGTAAAGAACCCGCCTGCCAGTGCAGGAAACATAATGAGACAAAGGTTCGATCCCTGAGTCGAGAAGATCCCCTGGAGGAGGGCATGGTAACCCACTCCAGTACTTTTGCCTGGAGAATCCCATGGACAGAGGAGCCTGGCGGGCTGCAGTCCATGGGGCTGCGAAGAGGCAGACACGACTGAAGTGACTGAGCACGCACACACGGGGCCCTCTGCTAATGTGACGGTCTCTCCACCCACTCTGGCCCTACCATGCCCAAGCTCCTGGACCTGGCTCATCTGGTCTCCACCTGAGTCCAGGCCCTGATGATGCTGTGGTGGCTGACAGGTTTGCATCACAGGCCTGGAGTTGCAGAAGAGGTGATGAGGTTACAGACCCACATTAAGCACCCTCTCCTTCTCTTCGGGCAGCTTGGCTGAGAACCAGATCAGTAACAAAGGGGCCAAAGCTCTGGCCAGATCCCTCCTCGTCAACAGAAGCCTGACCACTCTGGAGTAAGTAGGACCCTCACCACTGGGATGGGGGGAGCCTGTGAACCATCATGTGAAGCCCCCTGGGGAACACTCTCCCCAGGGTGGGCTGGAAGGACAGGAAAGCTGAGCCAGCCAAGTCTTGGCTCCTGCTCAGCTGCTGGGACTCACTCATAGAGGCACCAGAATATTGACCTTGAACCTGGTGTTATCATCTCCTCTCCACACTCAGCCCAAGCCCACTAGTCCATCAGACCCTGCTTCCTTCTCCCCTTCATGTGGGGTCACCATAGGGAATGCCTTCCTTATTTGCCTAAACAAACATCTCTGCCCCAGTCCCACCAAACAGGGCTTTCCTGTTGGCTCAGGCAGTAAAGAATCCACCTGCTATGCAGGAGACCCAGGTTCAATCCCTGGGTCAGGAAGATCCCCTGGAGAAGGGAATGGCAACCCACTCCAGTACTTGCCTGGAGAATCCCATAGACATAGGAGCCGGGCGGGCTGCAGTCCATGGGGTCACAAAGAGTCAGACATGACTGAGTGTCTAGCCCAAGCCCTGGCACATTGTCTTTGAGGAGCGTGGATTTAAAGGTCTAAGTTACTTCTCCCTCCCTGGGAACTGGATAACTGGTCCTTTCTCTTCCTCCGCCAGTCTCCGCAGTAACTCCATTGGCCCTCAGGGGGCCAAGGCACTGGCGGATGCTCTGAAGATTAACCGCACCCTGGCCTCTCTGAGGTACGTGGAACAGGAGGTAATTCCCAACAGCAGCCACAAGATACTGGCTCCCCCCACACGGATGCCAGGGCATCCTCTGTGCTGAGCAAGTTTCTAAGTCCAGCTCTTCACTGCGCCGGTGTTCAGGGTCTAAACTGGGGAGGGAGGAAAAGAGCGGCAGAGGTATGAGGAGGTCTGAGAGGCAAAATAATCTACGAGGAAAAGTTCCTGTCTCCATGAGTGGGAGGTCCCCAAGGCCATGACATCAGGATGATCCCTGAGGTGTCTTCCAAGACACTGAAATCCCATTTCCAGACGGTTCCCAAGGTGTGCTGAGGTTTGCTGGGCTCTTTTAAGGGGCCTGTGGTTGTATCCATCCTTAGTTGATGCGTACTGCCAGTCTGTTTTGCTCATTTACTTCTTTTCACTGAGGCAAAATTCACATAAAATTTACCATTTTGGAGTGTACAGTTCAATGGCATTTAGTACAGTTACAGTTATGCAACCAACACCTTGATCTAGTTCCTAAGTATTTACATCACCCTAAAATGAGTCCCTCTACCCATCAGCAATCACTTCCCATGCCCCCCTCTCCCCTCAGCCCCTGGCAACCACCAATCTGCTTTCTGTCTGAAGATTTCATGTAAATGGAATCAAACAGTAAGGCATTTTTGCCTATCTTCTTACACCCGGTGGAATGTTTTCAAGGTTCATCCATGTCGAAGCATGTACATTTCATTCCATTTTAAGGCTGAATAATATTCTATTACATGGACCACGATTTGTTCATCCACTCGTCAGTTGCTGGACACGGGTTGTTTCCACACATCTGTGCACAAGCATTTGAGGACCTTTCTTCAGTTCTTCCGGGTGGATACAAAGCAGTGGGATTCGCTGGGTCACAGGTGACCCTGTGTTTAACCTTTTGAGGAAACGACCAGGCCTGCTTTCCTTGGAGGCCACACCGTCTAATGTTCCTACTAGCAACCGGGATGAGGGCTCCAATTTCTCCACGTCCTCACCAACACCTGGGTTCTGTGTTTCAGCTGCAACTCAGACTATCGAGGACCTTGTGGTCCAGTTATCAGGGGCTCCTTGTCCACAGCCAGCAGGCAGGTGCCTGGAGAACCCAGGGAAGTCCTGAGGCCAGAGTGGTGGTGGGAAGGTCCAACTCCCCCGCTGGCTGGGTGTGCGGGGTGAGGGCCTGCCGGGCGCCCTCCTGGGCGCCACCAGTGATGCCCCTCTTTGCCTCCACAGCCTCCAGAGCAACAGGATCAGGGACGACGGCGCCAGGTCCATGGCTGAGGCCTTGGCCGCCAACCGGATCCTCTGTGTGCTTCAGTGAGTGGTGTGCTGGCTGGCAGGGACAGTTCCTCTCCTCTCCTCTCCTCTCCTCCCCGAGGGCCTGTTTCCCGCACAGAGGGGTGGATGGGACAAGGCCCCGAGGCTTGCTGAGCCATCTGCATGGCCCCTGGGAAACCTGACCTCTACTGCTTTTCCGGAGAACGGGTGTTGGGGCAATAATTACAAACACAGCCTCCCGCCAACATGGGAAATCCTCTTCACAAATGCAGAAAAGTACGAAACTGCTTAATTACCGGAGTAAGCACTCAGCTAGCCTGCAGTGAGCATCTAAGGTGATCCGCCAGTGGGACGGCAAAGACAGAAAGGAATCTCACCCTTGCCTGCAGCCGAGCAGACACAACCCTTTACATGTGGGTTTTCAAGAAAAACTACAGCTTGTCCTCAAACAAGAGAACTGGAATAGCAATGTTTGTCATACTTAGTTTATCCTAAATTTGCCTGTTGTCCGGGAGGGGGAGCCGTCTGTGCCTGCCTCCTGCCTTCAGGCCGAGGAAAATGAAAACTCCTGTCTTTACACAAGCAGGCACTTAGAGCAGATCAGGTGTTCTCTTCCTTGATGCACAGGGTTCAAAGAGGTGGCGCAGAGGCCCTTACCCAAGACATTCCTGGGCTACAAGTCTGGCAAGAAGCTAGCTTCTATTAATAGCTCTTAAAAAGATTTACATACTCTCAAAGGGACAGGGAAAGGATTTATAATCCCTAGTTTCCTCAAGGAAACTACAGGAGGGGAGGGTTTTTTCTCCCCCTGCTCTTTTGGAACCAAGGAAAGTTCCATTTTGTTTAGATTGTAGTTAGCCTCACACAGATGAGGTCCTGGCCTGCCTGTCCTTCTAGGATGAATGCAGGGTTCCTCCTGTAGCGTCTTCCTCCTCCAGATTTAGTGTAGGAGGAAGCAGCAGATGAGGAGCCTAAGCCAGGGTCTGCCCTCAAGAGGACTGCAGGGCTGGGGGGCAGGCTGCAGGTTGGTCTGAATGGAGGCAGTCTGCTGAGTGTTGAGAAGGCTGGACAGGTGAGGGGCCAGTGGGCCTCGTATGTAGAAGTCTTCAGAAAGTCTCCAGTTTGGAGGTTGATGGATATTAACAGTGTTCACTGGTCACTGCTTTCTGGCCCCTCAAGGGAAGGCCCAGCTGCCCCTGCCTCTTTTTGTTGTTTAGTTGCTAAGTCATGTCTGACTCTTTTGAGACCCCATAGACTATAGCCCGCCAGGCTCCTCTGTCCATGGGATTCTTCAGGCAAGAATACTGGAGTGGGTTGCCATGCCCTTCTCCAGGGGATCTTCCTGACCCAGGGATCGCATCTGCGTTCCTGCATTGGCAGCCGGGTTCTTTACAACTCAGCCACCAGGGAAGCCCCGCCTGTAGCCTCTTACTCTTCACATAACTCCATCAGTCTATTAGCAACATTTTGGCAACAATCCAAGGACCTTTCCTGGAAACCCCTTCCCCATGCTGCAGTAAACTTGAACCAGACTGTCCTTGGCCTGGGAACGCCTGTGGCCAGCTTTACTGAAGGACCCCTCTCCTTCAGCCTGCAGAAGAACTCCATCGGGCCAGTGGGAACCCAGCAGATGGCAGATGCCCTGAAGCAAAACAAGAGTCTGAAGGAGCTCATGTGAGAAATGCAGAAGGGCCAAACTGGTACCCTTCATGTCTGGCACAATGCCCAGCTTATCACAAATATTTGTGAGCATGGGGTGGGTAGATGAATGGATGGATGATGGATGGCTCAGTGGGTAGATGGATGGATGAAAGGATGGGTGAATGGGTGGGTGGATGAGTCAGTAAATGGATGGATAGATGGATGGGTGGGTGAGCAGATGGATGAATGAATGATTGAATGAGTGGGTACTAGATAGCTGGCTTTGGACTCCAAAACCCTAAGCCAGGAGAATGGAGATCCAGATTCCCAGGAAGGAGTGAGCTCCAGCTGTCTCAGGCTCACCGTGACTGCCACCTTTATACAAAGATCACAAATGCCTCTCGCTGAAGGGTTGGCTCTGCCCCCATCAAGGAGTCGAGAAGGACACTGCTACCTTGATCTCTTACAAAGGCCACCTGCCAGCCGGCTTCAGGCAGAAGAAACTGTGTACTGGGCACCCTTGAGACCAGAGACAGCCCTTCCCTGGAGGGCTCTCGGACTCTGACCCCTCCTGGCCTCACCCCACCCGGCTGCTCCACCCATGTCTCCTCTCCTGCAGGTTCTCCAGCAACAGCATTGGCGATGGAGGTGCCAAGGCCCTGGCGGAGGCCCTGATGGTGAACCAGGGCCTGAAGAGCCTGGAGTGAGTCCCCAGGGGGTGGCTGTGGGCAGAGGTTAATTCCCCGCCCAGGGTTCCCTGGCCAGCAGGGGGTGGGTCTTGGTGGAGGGCTGTCAGTCAGAACCCACCAGCCCGCGAGCCGGGCACTCTGTGCTCTGAACGTCTCTCCCTCCAGCCCACCCGGCCAGCTGCCTCTCCTTGGACAGTAGGTTGGTGTTGGTTCTGGAGTTCTCAGAGTGACAAGCGCCGAGTGCCCTTTAGAAGCTGGCCTAGGTGGCTGTGGAGGGGCTGGCTCCGGGGGCTATGGGGAGGGGGGTGGGGACACCTGGCTATGCCGCTTTCTCTGGGGACTGCAGACACACGTCCCCTCGGAAGCCATGCGGAGGCGCCCAAATCGAGGCAATGTCTAAACTCTGGCACTGGTGGTGCTGGACCCACCTGCCCTCAGCTGGCAGGGGCTGGACTGACTCAGCTGGCAGAGGAATGAGGAATGGGGAGGGCACGGGGGTGGCACAGGGCCCCCAGCCCCCTGCTGGCCTCAGTGCCATGACCCCGGCTGGACTGCCCCCGGGTCCTGAGGCGGCCACGCCCAGGGCACCCTGTCCTCTGTCCGCAGCCTGCAGAGCAACTCCATCAGTGACCCGGGAGTAGCAGCGCTGATGGGGGCCCTCTGCACCAACCAGACGCTCCTCAGCCTCAAGTAAGCCCCGCCCTTCCCTCCGTTCCTTGACTGGGGGTCTGAAGGGACTCTGGGACGTGGAGGGAAAGGCTGGTGCTGAGAAGCCCCCACTCCCACCCCCACCCCAAGGGCCTTGGAGGGGAAGAGCTGCGGTTGGGCAGCTTGGCACTGGAGCCCGACCGCCTGCGCCCCCACTCACGGGGACAGGGGGAGGGGGGCAGCCTCAGCAGGCGGGTCTGCCACCCCCTTCCTGAGGGCAAGCCTGCAGACACCCAAGCATGCCAGCCTGCCTCTCCCCTCACACCTCTGAGGTCCTGGCATCTTATCCTCTTCCTCTTGGACTGTCTGTCCTCCTGTGGACAGTCCCGGGACAGGGGAACACGTGGATGGCAAGCCTTGCGCGGGTGCTTCCTGGAGCAGGCTCTTCCCGCCTCCACCCAGGGTCCACCTGGGGTTCCTGGCTTCTAAACAGCCTGAGCACCTGGATGCCATGCCACCCACCCCCCGACCCCACCAAAGGCCTCCTGTGTCCATCAGCAGCTCAGGGTCATCTCTTTCCTCAGCCTTCGAGAAAATTCCATCAGCCCGGAGGGAGCCCAGGATCTGGCACATGCTCTCCGCACCAACAGCACCCTGAAGAGTCTGGAGTACGTGAGAGGGCAGGCGGGGCTTCCTAAGGCTCCCTATGCCCCCGGGGGCCCTGCCCACCCTGAGCTGGGAGCTGACGGGCGGACCCTTGGGAGAAGGACGTGGTTGGGGGGGTGGCCGGGAGGCCTGGCGGTGACCCTGACACAAGTCCCCCTCTGATGCCGCGAAGTACCCAAGGATGGAGTGAGTGGTGACAGTCACCCTGCCCTGAGCCCGCGCCCCTGCAACAATATAGGAGCAAGGCGGGGGGGGGGGGGGGTGGTCCCCAGCACAGGGGCAGGAGTGAGTGAGTCACCAGCCAGCTCTGCCACCTCCTGGCAGGTGACCAGGGATGGAGGCCCACCAAGCAGAGCCTGCCCCCTGCCCACCCCCAGGACATGTGGCAGGCGCGGCGCCCGGGAGCACATTCAAGTGCCCTGAGAGCCTGAGCCCGGCAATCCCAGCGGACAGGACACAGCCCTGGGGTGGGGCTGGGGATAGGGGAGTGGTCTGGATCCCCAGGGAGCAAGGATGGGGGCTGCACTGCTGGCTCCGGCTCACTTGCCCGCTCCCCTCTGCCCAGCCTGACAGCCAACCTACTCCACGACCAGGGTGCCCAGGCCATCGCAGAGGCAGTGAGAGAAAACCACGCCCTCACATCCCTTCAGTGAGTCCATGGCATGCCCAGCTGGCCTGTCCTCCCAGAGCTGCAGGGCCCCACTCAAACCAGGGGAGGCAGGAGGTCAAGTCGGGCTCAGGGTCCCCGCCCCCGGCACGGCCTCAGCAGGTTGTGCCCGGCTCCCTGCTCTAATTCCTGGGCCCAATCCATGCAGAGGCCAGTGGTGGGAGGTGGGCGCTGTGTCACATGCTCCACGTGGGGGCCCCCCTCCACTAGCCGGAGTGCACGCTGACCCCCTTGGACCAGCCTGGGGGAGGGCTGCAGGAGCTCTGCCCACCCTGGCCCGAAGCTCTCAGGACCTCCTGGCTCTGCCCTGGGCCACGTGGTCATGTGTGTGTGTGTGTCTGCCCAGCCTGCAGTGGAACTTCATCCAGGCCGGTGCTGCCAAGGCCCTGGGACAAGCACTACAGCTCAACACGAGCCTGACCAGCCTCGAGTAAGTGGGGCCTCCGAGCGGGTGGGAGGCGCAGAGTCAGTCACCCTGCTGCCCACCGGTTCTCCTGCCCTCAGCACACAGCCTCCTCGGCTCTAGGGCCAGAGAGCATGTTTCCATCTGACTTGGTGTTGTGTGTGTATATATATATATATATATTTTTTTTTTTTAAACAAAATAACAGCTTTGCTGAGATATAATCCACTCTTTAAGGTGTACAAATCACTGGTTTCTCATATATTCACAGAGCTGGGCAACCATCACTAAAATCAATTTTTGAACACTTCAGTCACCCCACGAAAAACCTCACGCTTATCAGCACTCACTCCTCACTTCCTCCCCAGTCCCCCAGTCCTGACAAACATTAATCTACAGTCTCTATGGATTTGGTTATTCTGGACATTTCACAAAATTTAAGTCATAGAATATGTGACCTTTCTGACTCACGTCTGTCATTTAGTGTAATGGTGTCAAGGTCCAGCCACACTGTAGCATGTATCAGGGCTTCATTCCTTTTTACAAGTGAATAATACTCCACTGCACGGACAGACATGATGCTTATCCACTCACCCGCTGATGAACATTTGGCTTGCTTCCACTTCTGGACTATCACGAGTAACACTGCTGTGAACGTTCATACACAAGTTTCTGCGTGTGGATACATGCTTTTAATTCTCTCTCGTGCACGCCTGGGAGCAGAACTGCTGAGTAAGGTGCGCACTCTGTGTTTACCTTTGAGCTTCACCTGCTTTTCATGTTCCCACAGCTTCCGATATACACCCTGTCTGGCAGGTCCTTCCGTTTGGCTCTGAACATGCTATTCCTCAGGGTCCTGTCCTGGGTCATCTTCCCCTGAATGATGTCTCTTTCTCGAAGCTCCTCCTCACCCAGGGCTCCAATTCCCTTCGAAGTCCTGGAGGTGCCCACATCTACAGCTCAGACCACTCTCTTGAGTTTCAGACCCCCGTGTTCACTGACCACTCCACTTCCCCCGGAATGGACCCGGTTTACCTCCCCCACAAGCCTGCTTCTTGGTTCCTCACTGTGTGAGGGGTTCTGGCCACCAACTGTGCAAGCTAGAAACATCACCGTCCTTCTCACCTCCCACCACAGCCCATCTCCAAGTCCTGTCGCTTCTCCTCCCAACGTTCCACCCAGCCCCCTCCACCCATACGGCCACTGTCCAGACCACTAGCATCACTCACCTGCATCACCGCTGCGGCCTCCACATCCAGTCCCTCCTCTCACACTGCTGGCCAAAGCTCTCTCCCAAACGTCAGTCTGTCCCCATCCTGAACAAGTTTAACTGGCTGCCCAGTGCCTGCAGAGTGGAGTCCAGCCTTCAGTGTGGCTCCCACGGCCCTGAAGTCCTGCTTCCTCTGCACCCTTGGGGCCTCACTCCACACCCCAGCAACTTGACCCAATTTCTCTGGGTTCCTTGGATGTGCCAGGCCCGCCCCCATCTCTCACCCGCGGGCTTGTCTAGACCTATTTCTGCCAAGCAGCCTCTGTGACCACGCTGGGTAGGGCACCTCACACTTGGTGACTCTCATCTCACAGGTTCCCCCACCTGAGTTCCAAGAGGCCAGGATTGGGCTTACTGGTCCCCAAGGCACTTAAATGTTTGCTAAAATTGTCAATGCAAACTGCTCCCTCAAACGTACCAATGTCCACTTGAACTAAACTCTTAGTCATTTTATTGCTCCAGAGCCTGCCACTTTCCTCCAGTGTGGAAGGAAAAGAGAAAAAACCAAAAAAAGCTGTAAAACACTAACCAGCAAGAATGGCTTGAGGACTGAGGGCTTTGATTTTCGGGATGGCTTTGAAAATCACACCAGTTTCTTTTGCACAGTATTCCCATGTGTCCATTTCTGTTTTGCCTAATGGTCTAGACTCATGCAGACTCCAGATCACTATGCACAGTCATTAGGCGGCCATGGGGCAGTGGCCACACAGGAGGTGCAATGATCCTCAGAGATCATCTACTATGGGCTGTGTGCTCTGATTTAAATCTAGAAGGTCCAAGCTCAGCACGTCCTGCCAGAGCACTGGCTCGGGTCCTGTGCACCCAGGGGTCAGGCTCTGCGTTCAGTTTACAGGAGAACGCCATCGGGGATGAAGGTGCCTCTGCGGTGGCCAGCGCGCTGAAGGTGAACACAGCCCTCACTGCTCTCTAGTAAGTCCTGACGTGCACGGCAGCCCAGGAAGCTGGCCCTTAGCCATCTTTCCACACTAAACATCCGTGTTTCCCAGGCAAGGCAGGTGGGTTTGATTTTCTTAATATTAGTGATTAGGACATCAGACATCTAAAAAATAAGAACTAGGGGTTCCGGGGTTGTCCCCCAAACTCTCCAGAACATCTGCACTTCCTGTGTCCAGATCTCTGCCTGGCATCAGTGTGGGCAGGAGATGCAGCATTCTCTGGACACACCACAAGCCAACAACTTTCAGCACTATTTCACCAGTTTCAGCCCTAGGTCAAGGGGGTGGTGGTGATGAAGGGTGAATGCGGATGGAGCTGGGCTGGCAGGTGTGAAGGCTGGACGCTGCTCATCTGCAATGACTGCGTCTCCTCTTACAGTCTCCAGGTGGCCTCCATTGGTGCTCCAGGGGCCCAGGCACTCGGAGAGGCCCTGGCTGTGAACAGAACCTTGGAGATTCTAGAGTAAGTATTCCAGTCTCTGGCTAGAGCCTCTTGCCCACAAAGTCAAGCTGTTGACTCAGAGTGATCATATATGGAAGGAGAACATGTCCGTGGAAACTCCGAAATCACTTCAACGCCTTCATAGAGATCAAGCAGCCCTGGCCTCTCCAGCTCCCCGTCACCCTCTTTTCCTGGGGGTCACTCGTGGGTCCTCTTCTCCTTGGCCTTGCCCAGGCTAAACATGTCCCCAGGCCATTTAGGGGCCCTGGGGAGGGGGCAGTGGCCACTGACCCAGCCTGTGAGAAGATTCGAGCTCCAGCCCAAGCTCTGTGGGGCTTGGGCGTGTCTGGTCCTCGCTGCTCCTGCAGTGCTGGGGTTCCAAGCGCATGTGCACCTCTGGGTGGAGGACTGCCTCTCTGGTCTCTGCCCCTCTCTCTTTTTTCCTTTTTTTTTGTTTTCTGCCCCTCTTTCTTTGAAATGAAAATGGAGGACGAGGGCTCCAACAGACCACCAGCTGGGGCTGGCCTCAGCCCTCCCCACGTCCTGCTCCCCAGAGCCAGTCCCTCTTCTGTGCCCAGGAGTGAGGGAGCAGCAACCTCACCCCCACGGTTGCTGAGTCCACACTGCCTCCACCCAGGCACCCACGCTCACCTGAAGGGGTGCCGGGCTCCCCTCTCAGCTGTCACTGTGTCTGAGATTGTGCCTCAGGGTTCCCGCCTTTCTTAACAGCTTAAGAGGAAACACCATCGAGGTGGCTGGAGCCAAAGCCCTGGCAAATGCACTCAAGGTCAATTCCAGTCTCCGGAGACTCAAGTGAGTGGCTGCACAGACCTACTTGCGCCTCAGAGCAGCCAGCTTCTCTTCTGGACTCTCCCTGTAGCATACTGCTTGCTTTCTGCCATAGCTGCTCCCTTTTCAAAATACAAATAGCTGACACTATAGTCATTAAGTCAGTATTGTGGATGGGTTTGTTCCCTTTCGCATTTTCAATCATACGTCCTCTGTGGCACCTGCACGAGACGACCTGGCTGCTTGCAGACTTGGGTCTCGGGGTTAAATGCCACTTGGCTGTTGCTATGGCAGCTGTGGACCAATGAAGCCCAGACGGGTCCCTCCAAGAGAGTGCCGTTCTGCTTCTTGGGCATGTCCTTCTGTCCTGAAGGGCTCACTGTGGCATCTCCATCTCTTCTCTGCCTAGTCTTCAAGAGAACTCCTTGGGAATGGAGGGGGCGATATGTGTTGCCACTGCACTGTCTGGAAACCATGGGCTCCGGCACATCAAGTGAGTGGGGCTCAGCGGCACCTGCCCTTTCCCACCAGCTTGGTTCACCCTTAGAAGTGCTTCCAGGTCAGGCCCTGCCTCCCCTCAGAACCTCGAAGCCAGCTGACCCCAGTCCCCCAGTAGCTCCACAAGGAACTCCGTATAGAAGAGGGCCATTTGGAGCCTCGTCCATGGGAGGGACAGTGGAAGCATGCAAGTTTCACCTGGGCTTAGCATTTCAGGTATTGACCACCTGCTCCTTACTGATGAGGACCTTCAGGCCTCCAGCCAGTTTCTCAAGCCCTGTCCTGATCCTTCTCTTCCAGTCTCCAGGGAAACCACATTGGAGAGTCTGGTGCCAGGATGATCTCGGAGGCTATCAAGACAAACGCTCCCTTGTGCACTGTGGAAATGTGAGCAAAACAAGTTCTTGGTGGATCCGGTAGACACATAGCTGAAAACTTTCCAACAAAAGGACCATTTCTCAAGAGTGCCTTCCTGCGGTCTGGGAATGATGCTGACCCACAAGAGTGCTGGTCTTCTGCAAGGAAGCAGGAAAGGAGCTGCCAGAGGATACGAGCCCCTCTCCTGGTCCAGGGTCAGTCCAGGCAGGGGAGAGATGGACACTCCGCTACAGCACGGAGAACAGATGGTCTTCTGCCAAGGGACTCAGGGACGGGACTCAGAGCTCAGCAAGAAGCCAGTCAGTGCCTATTTATGTCCTGGGGTCTTTAATGTGCCCCTACCTTTTCTTATCATGACTTCCCTGGATAAAATCACTCCCTCACTCTGAAATGAACTGCCATCTTCAAGCCCATGAAGAGTGTCAATTTGGCATCAGTGACAGAGGGAACATCTTTTTTCAAGAAGAAAAGGCTACAGGAGTATAATCTTTAGAGTCATATGGAAAAATTAGGAAAAAAATTTTGAAGAGAAAGGCTTTAATTATAGGATTCTGGAGCAAAGACAAAAAAAGTTCTCCAAGGTTTCTGTCATCTTTCACTCATTACAAAGTCTCTCAAAGACAGAGATTATGTCCACTGTATGTCACTTGGAATCTGGCATGGTAGTTATCAATAGCATGTTAAATATCGATGTCTTCATACTTTCTGTATTAGGTTCCCCAAAGCACTTCTACATCTACAGCTTCCCCATGAGGACAAGACAGTCGAGCTTCCACATGCCATAAACTCCCTCAGATGCCTTTCAGTGTTTGAAGGAAAACTATTCCAAATGAACATCAGGGGTTCTTCAACTACATAACCAAGGAAAATGGTTATGGAAGTTATAATTATCATTTTAAAACCTGAACAGTAACTATTGTTCCAAATGTTTCTTTAAAAATGAGTATTTGGGTAAGAAACATCATTGGATGATATAACCATGAATGAAATCCTACTAAGAAAGAAAATCATACCATCTCTGAATATTACCCCACAGAGAGGTATTTACAAAGGTTCCATAAAAATGGAGACATCTTGGGGACTTCCTTGGCATTCCAGAGGTTAAGACTCTGTGCTCCCAATACAGGGGGCATGGGTTAGGTCTCTGGTCGAGGAAACTGAGATTCCACAAGCTAAAAAAAAAGAAAAGAATATGCTGGTATAGTATATTGTTTTTTTTAGTGGAGACATTTTGCAAATGTCACCTTGTCAAAGTGATGAAACTCCACATCACTGATGATGGGAAGAATGGACACCCTGTGCCCTCAGTGTGATGGCTGAGGAGGACACGTCACTGATGTACTATTCCTGCCAGAAGTGTTTACCTGAATCTAATCATGAAGGAACAGTCAGACAAAATCCAAATTGAGGGGTAGTCTGGGAAAAACTAGCATGACCTCTTAAAAATAATCAACATCATGAAAAATACAAAAAGGCTGGGACTGTTTTATTATTAAAGAGTCTTAACAACTTAAGAGCTTTGATTGGATCCAAGACTAGAGGGGAAAGAATCAGCTATAAATAACATTATTTGGAAGGCTGGGAAATTTGGTCTTAAGTCTTAAATAATCTTCAATAGATTACTGGTTCTGAAAGGTATTTTTTCTGGGTATAGAATTCCAGGATGATAGTCTTTTCTTTCAGCACTTTCAAGAGGTTGCTATATTGTCTTCTGGTTTGCACTGTTTCTGGCTGAGTTGAGAACGTGGCGGACAAGAGTCACAGCAGTCAAATGCTGGAGACAGCTGTGCCTTGCAGGAAACTACCACTGGAGAAACCTCAGGGGTCAAAATGTGCTCTCCAGGGATCTCAACACAAGCCACACTAGAATTGGAAGGAGAGCCCCCTCCCTCCTCCAAAGTCTCTCAAGCATCCTACTGACCATGCTTAACATGATGCTGTTGTTCAGTCACCAAGTTGTGTCCAATTCTTTGCGACCCCATAGACTGCAGCATGGCAGACCTCCCTGTCCCTCACCATCTCCCAGAGTTTGCCCAAGTTCATGTCCATTGAATTCGTGATGCCATCCAACCATCTCATCTTCTGTTGCCCCCTTCTGCCCTCAAGCAGGGTTGACAAGCAACAGCTTCACTAGCATACAGCACCCCAAAAGGTGAATTTGAAGCTGAGGCAATAAATGGATAACCAACACAATGGGACTTGGGGGGTCATTTTTGTATTCCATGTTGGACAAACATGCCCTGTGTCTCCAGGGTCAGCAATGTTTTCTTCTGCAGTGTCTAATCTGCTCTTAGTTTCCCTCTTGGCTTTTAAACCTCCAGCAGCTCTGAAAGTCTAGAGACTTTCCATCTTCCACATCTCACAGCCTGCTCATGCTTTCCTGTTGTCTGAATATATGGAATACAGTCAGAATTGTCTGTCCTTTTCCACTAATTGACTGGCCTTTCTGGGTCATTTCTTGACTTTTCTTACACCTTGTAATTTTTGATACCAGACATTGAAAACTTTCTCTTGTTGGGGACTGATGATTTTTCGTATTTCTTAAAATAGTCTTGAGCTTCATTCTGGGACACAATTACCTAGAAACAGTTGGACACATCATCTGTGACTTGGGCAGGGTTCCCATGTTAAAGCCCATCAGAAGAAAGATCACATGAGGGAAACAAATATATTTTTTGCTTTTTAAAACTGAAGTCAGGTCAGATTCAGCTAAACCACAGCTGTAACATCCAAGAAGATGCGACTTGTGCTTAAAAGCCATGGCTTCCAAGTAGGTTCACGTGACTCCCAGCACACTTACTCCCCAGTCAGCTCATCAAAGATGGGATAGCTCAAATTATTGGTGAGTTAATTGAACACTGAATGTTTACCAAAAAAAGAGTAATCTCTTATGTAAAATTTAGGGAAAGACAGAAAAAAAGCCTCCTACAATTCACATGTCCAGTAATAATCAATGAACTTTTCCTGAAGAAGTATTTATATGTTATAGGTACAAATAATTATACTGTCAAATAAAACTTAATAGTATAAAAATATGGTGTAAA
Source organism: Muntiacus reevesi (assembly GCF_963930625.1). Classification (NCBI taxonomy): domain Eukaryota; kingdom Metazoa; phylum Chordata; class Mammalia; order Artiodactyla; family Cervidae; genus Muntiacus; species Muntiacus reevesi. Next base: position 182,248,588 of record NC_089250.1, on the reverse strand, counting down.
ATACATTTATTGAGATAAAGAAGAACTTCCCAAGTCTTCTGATTTTATAATTGAAAAGTAAACGAAAACTCCTCTGTGCTTGTTCTGTGTATTAACAAAACCAAAGCAAAGCAAAATCCACATACCTGTCACTTCTTGCTTCACAAAAGGGAAATTCTTCTAGTGCTATTCTATTAAATTCAATATGGTTTATTTTTTTAAGTCAGAAACCTGAATACGTACCAATACTTTTCCCTTAATTTCCTCCTTCCTATGGAGGAACATCAGCCTTCTGGGAGAAAATGAAGTGTGCATGACCTGAAGCATCTCTCTGTTGCCTGATCTTCAAGGAAAGCTGGTTTTCATATGAATTAGCTACTTTCTTTCAGAAAACTTTAGTTAGTAAAATACATTTAAAGCTTGGTATTGTGAATGTGCAGAAGAAGGAAAATAAGACTACAGAGTGAATTAAAGCCTAGACTCAAAAAATGATACAACGTAAATGTACTGATTGCCCTATAGTTCCTGAAATGAGTCCTGTGCCCAGTTTAAGCCCCGAGTCTGGGAAGGTCCCACTGACTTTTAGAGAAAAAGTGTGACAAACATTAACAGCCAAGACTTACACGGTGTTGGCTGTTATTTCTCAAAAGTTTTTGCCCTGTGGATGTGAATCACTAGGAACACATGCATTTCCCAAGTTTTAGGAGAGAGAAAAGGCCAAAAAAAAAAAAAAATCCTCTGTGGGGCTGGCTCCGGTTCCTGTTTAAGCTTTGGAATGTGTGAGCAACACCCAGGAAACTAAACCAGAAAGAGGCTTTGCTTCATTAATAACAAGTCCAGCTGGCTTATCCAACAAATGCCTCTTTTCTTCTGCCTCCTCAATTTCCCCTTTCCCTACAAATCTGAGGGTTTTAATCTGCCTAGGTCCCTTGGCAAGAAGGTCAGAAGTCACTGTCACTCTCATCCAGGGGCTCAGGTTTCCGGCCTCTTCGATTGGGCTTAGCTGGTGAGAGCGCCACGCTCTCATCTTCCAGGTCGTCATCTTCTTCATCATCCTCCATGTCAGTCTCACTGTCCTCCAAGTCTTCCTGCAGAGGAGACAGGGAGTACAGCTGAGGGGTCCCTTTGGTTGCTGATGTCGTGTCAGCAAAGACCCTACCTTGCTTTTTCACTAGCAGCTCAATAACCAGCAAAACCTGTGTGAAGGGAGAGCTTGGAAGAGAAACAGTGAGACTGTGGGGCATAGGAACAGGGCCAGGGTCTACAGACTGCTGGCTGGGATAGTAACACATGCATAAGTGTGTCCTTAAACAGCCGCATCTGAGCTGAGGCTGGTGCTGCAGGTGGTTTTCCTGCTTGTCTCAGGAGCAGCATGGATCCACTTGGAAAGACCCAGAGCTCCCTCCACATACCCCCCATCACAGAAGGCAGCCAGGAGGACAGGGGCTTGGAGAGAGGGAGGGGGGCTTACTTTGGCTTTTGGATGGAAAGCCACTCAAAAAATGTGTGTAAGGAGCAAACTAAAAGAATCATTCTCTCTCTCTCATCATCTAGATGAGGGTCACCAACTCAGCCAGCTTTTTCAAATTGCAGGTCCTGTACCCCTGGGGAAACCAGGATGGTCAGTCACTCTATACAGACCATTCCCACCAACGCACAATTGCCCTCTGTTTGAAAAACCACTCTAACATGTAACCTATCCTCCTCCACAGCTACTCAGTCCTGCTCTCCGTGGCCTCACAGCAAACCCGAGCCAGTTCTGAGCTCACACAGGCCCTGCTCTCTGCCCTCTCAGCACCCTCCAGCCACGCTCTCCCAGCGAGGCCCCCAAGACTGAAACAGTCAATGGACTCAGATGCTACAGGTAATTAGTTCTCCATTCCTGACCCGAACACCAGACTGCTCCCCCACCGAGACCCTCTTCTGTGCTCGCCCCCCTCACTCTCAAATCTTCTCAGCCAAGTGTGGAGACCTGCTCTCCCTCCCTGACCACTGTGATACAGAGTTGGCTCGGGCCTCTGCTCTTCCTCTCTACTGCCCTCCCCAAGCAATCATGTTCCCCCTCATGGTGGTCTTAGGGAGGTTCCCCCAAATTCAGTCTCCAGCTCAGACCTTAAGTCCAGACCTGAATACAACTGGCTTCTCAGCACTAGCGTGTGGATGCCTAGCAGGTGACTGACTCTGAGAATGACCAAACCAGACCTTCTGTCTGCTCTCTAGGCCCCGCCCTGAGGTCTGCCCCCCTTGGGGAATGAAAACTACACTTTCAGCCAATGAAGTCACAACCAGGGCATTTCTAACACTTCATGTCCAATTAACAAAACCTGATGGTTCTTAGCTTAGAAACACCACTTCTCAACAGTCTCCTGCTACCGCCACTCTCACTTCTAAATCAGACCCCTGCAAATGCCCTCCACCCAAATCCTCACAGCCCCTCCCAAGCACAACCCTCCCCCTACCACTCAGGCAGAACCCTCATCCCTGTCACTCTTTCCCCTGAACCTGCTTTATTTTTCTTACCACGATGACACTGGACGTATCTGCTTGATGACCATTAGAATATAAGCCTCATGGAGGCAGGGGATTGGTTCTGTTCACTGCTGTATTCCCCAACCCCTTACAGTGCCTGGGACGTAACCAGCACTCAACAAGGACCCGGCGAGTCAATGAGTGAACGGGTGAAGGACATACCCAAGGTGTTGCATGGAAACAGCCTCCTTGAAATTAACAAGCAGCAACAGGCACAGAGGAGACTTTAGACTACAAATAAAGTGATCGCTCAGAAAAGTAGAAAGCTATACCAATGATCAAGCAAATCATAAGAAGCGGGGCCACAGTGCTCCCCAGGCCACACTGCTGGGACCCAATCAGTGGATCTTTTGTAGAAGAATATCGGCCTAGGCTCTGTGTGAGGGTGCTAGTGTCATGCTCCAGACACACACGGCATTCACCTGGACGGAAGGTCTCTGGCTCCATCAATCCAATCACCCTTCACCTCCTGGGCCTCACAGCCCTGCCAGGGACTCAACAAAGCAGCAGGTCCAGAGCAGTGAGCGGTGCAGCCCCAACAACCGGAGCCCATTCCGTTGGCCCCCAGTCAGCTTTTCATTCAACAGCGCTGAGGGCGTCAGCAGCCTGATGTCACAGCCTCTCCGGGCCCTGGTCTCAGGAGAGCCTGCCTTCTATATCCCAAGAATGGAGCTGGTCTTGACACCAGCCCTCAACAGCAGCCCTTCTTTTCTAGGATACAGTTTAGAGGCCTGACCACCTTTCCTGTCTCGGCTCAGCATCCACCCCTCCTCCTCATTAACACAGGGACCTCTAGGTAACTCCACCACCCACTGTGGAAACCACATAAGTGGCTTCCTGCCCGGACACCGGGCGTCACTCTTGGGGGAGGTTCTCTGCTGGCCCTGAGCAGCTCACACACACACAAATGGATGAGGCGAAAAAGAAAACCAACCTGCTTCTTGGAGCTGGAATTCTTGCATTTACCTAAGAGAGCTGGTGCTGCTTCCATCTTTGGAAAGCAAGAATGGAAAGAACAATGAGAAGGAAAAAACAAAAGTAGGGCAAGCATGTTCATTTGAAAAGAAAAGAAATGAGCCATCAACAAGCAAAGACGAGAGGTCAGCTCCCTGGGAGGCCAAGCTCTGCCACAGACCCAGCAACGTGCCAGGTTGAGAAGCAGCTCCTTATACTAAACTGCTGAGATGCACTCAGCTCCTTGGTCAACCTAGGTGATGAGGCTGGCCCGGGACCACCAAGACCAGGGCTGTTCAAGGGGCTGGTGAGGACTCACGTCATCGTCTGTGTCTCCACCCTGCATTGTGCCCACGACGCGCTTGCTGGGTTGTCCTGAGAAAAAGAGAAGTGTGAAGAGAGCATGAGAACCTTGTGAGACAAGTCAGGAAGTGGGCATCAAGATCTGCTTTCCTTTAGGAAAGTGGGAAGAAGAATTCACACTAAAAAGTTGACTTAGGGAGCATCCAGCTACTCAGAAGTGTACCAGTAACAGATCTTCTGCATTTCCACTTCAGAAAAGAGGAAAAAGGTCATGAAATCTGAGCATAAGTCATGGATCGGAAAAATAAACATGCATCCTATCAATGTCCCAGGGGAAAAAATAAAATCACTGAACCCTGTTACTAGAATACATGGAGGTTGTGCTCTCTGCTGAAGAGACAAGTTCTCGCTCTGTGGGCCAATGTCACTTGTACTAGGATCCACATCTGTGCTTCCAGAAGTAAAAACAAAAGTAAGTATCACTCTAATTTATCCTTCATAACAGCATCATTAAAAAAACAAAACAAAACAAAACAGCATCATTACCAAAGTGGCTCTCCATTCCTCCTCTGGAAGTCAGTGCCATCTACGTGTGACTTCTGCAAAAACTCAAGAGCCATCCTTCCCACATAGAGGCAGAGAGCTGCACTCCCCTGAAGGCTGAGAAAGGCCCCCGGTGATGTATGTGTGTGGTGTGTATATGTGTGTGTGTTTGCATGTGCAGAAAGGCAATTTAGAAGGACCCAGCCCCAAGCCACAACCCCTGTAGGGTAGGGAGTGGGACATGAGGAAGGCCCCAGGGAGGCACCCACATTCACTCCATGTTATTTTACTGCTTGAATCTTTTGCAGTGAGAAGGCAGAAACTAAAAACAGGTTTTAACAGCAGAGATGTTCACGTAGGTCCCTTATCTGTGCATTAATTCTCTTACCATAAAGGACGTAATTGCACTGACACCAGTTTGGACCCAAAAAGGAAAGAATTCAGCTCCTCGGTGGAGGCAGTATGTTCCGTGGCCTCTGTGAGAAGCACCAATCTACAACAAGTCTGGCTCTTCTTGGGGCCAAAGGTAAGAGTATCAGCAGCAAAGATGACCACTAGGCAGGTTAAGAGCAAACTCCTGATAAACAACAGGGCAGTGTGCTTACGGACCTGGAAACCCAGCAGCCCTGACTGCAGTCCCGCTGCGGTTTCCTGGGCCTGGGGGCAGGGCAGGGGGTGAGCGAGCGAGGCTGGGGTACCTTGCATGAGCACCTCCACGGCCGTATGCAGCTTGGACGGCCGTCTCTCTTCCATGTCACTGTCGGATTCATCGTCCTCCTGGATGTCAATGTCAGAGTCATCATTACCTGGCAGGGACACAAGGAGGCAAAACAAAAAGGCAGCTCCATCATCCCCTCTAAAACAGCCCCTACCCAGTGAGGCTCCTGTAAGAGCCATATGTGCCGCTCAGCTTTTCCTGGGACGCATCTGATTCTACAAGTCTCTTGGGAATTGCCTATAGCTCCTTAGGGAAGGGTTCATGCAGACAAGGATAGGCTAGTTTTTTTTTTAAAAAAACAGTTTTTCAAAACAAGAAAAATGTGGGTCAGTTATATCAGAAACACTATTCCAGCATGTAAAACTAAAACACTGACAGCCAGCTGTCAAGGGAGTTGGAAGTTCTTTGTTAGTTTGGGGGGGGGGGGGCATTCTCTGTTCAGCAAAACAAGCCTGGAGGCGAGAAGGAGGCGGGCCAGGAAGAGCCTGAGGAGCTGCCTGGGACAAACAACTGCCTGGTAACTGGCAATGAAAACTGGGGCCTGTGGTATTTTAACTGGAGAAAATTCACTACAAAGATAGAGAGAGGTGGTTCTCAATGCAACAGCCTTTTACATTAATTTCCTAAACACCCCTCTGGAGTCTTGTGCAGCTCGAACATTTCCTGTAAACCTACAGGAGTTTCCACAGTGGGGAGGAAAAGACGTCACTGCCCAGCCAGATTTCTTTGTGCCCAGAGAGTGGCAGAGGTTTCAGAAGGATGCAACTGGGAAGAATGCAGTTGTTGTTCTGATCACTGACTCTTAAGACATTTTGGAAGTAGAGTCATTGTTCATGTGTGACAATGCTTTGTTTATGAGCCCCTGCTGTAGAGAGTGATGACGCGGCAGCTGCGTCTGGGTGGGCTCTGAGGAAACGCTCTCTGCTTCCATTCACCCTGGAGGAAAGCACTGTGCCCTACAGCACGGAGGCCAGAGCCAGCAGCTGCAGAGAGTGTCAGGAAGAGCATCCTGGGGGGACCTCAGCACAATCAATCCAAAGACTACCCCCTTGTAAAAGCCATTACAGAGAATGGGATTAGATATTAATACAAATAAATGACCATAAAGTGAAATCACTCTTCAGATTAGTTCACTTTTTACTTCCTCCAGAAAAAATCTGACATTAAGTCTTCACCCCATGCAATACAAAGCAAATGATATCATGAATTTTAACCCAATATTAAAACAAGTACCTCAGGCTCAGTATGATTTCTTCTGACAACTCGCAGCAATGGACTGAGGGTCAAGCACGTAAAGTTAATGGTGCTAACACAAAGATCACTGAAGTCGAGCTGTCAGCGACACATTAATATGAGTATAGCCAACAAATTTGCTGGGAAGATTCACCAGGGAAAAAACAGTCTTTGCTGCTGGGACAAGTAGACAGCCACGTGCAAAAGAATGAAGCTGGACCCCTACCTCACACCACACACAAAGGATTAACCTGAAATGGGTCAGAGATCTAAATGTAAGAATTAAAATGATAAAATACCTAGAAGAAAACACATGGGTAAATCTCAGTGACCTTGAATTTGGCAGTTTCTCAAACATGTCACTAAAAGCACAGCAATAAAAGAAAAAAAATTAATAAACTGGACTAGATTAAAACTCTGTAACAACAAAGGACAGCATTTAGAAAGTGAATGACAGAAAATATTTGCAAATCACATAAGGGTCTACTATCTAGAACATATAACTCAATAATAAAAAGATAACCCAGGGACTTCCAGTGGTTAAGACTCAGTGCTCCCAATGTAAGGGGCCTGGGTTCAATCCGTGGTTGGGGAACTAGATCTCGTATGCCACAATCAAGACCCAGGGCAGCCAAATAAATAAATAAAAATAAACATTAAAAAAAAAAAAGTAACCCAATTAAAAAACATGCGAAGGTCTAGAATAGATCTCTCCAAAGAAGATATACAGGTAGCCAAAAGCAGACAAAAAGATGTTCCATTTCATTAGCTACTTCAGAGAAACTCAAATCAAAACCACAGTGATTAAACTATAGGCAGGTTTTTTAATAGGTTTCTTTTAGATAAGCACTGTCCAACAGAAATATGCCAGCCCCAGATGCCATTTAAGATTTTTCAATAAGTACATTAAAGCAAAAAGAACAGGTGAATTAATTTCAATAATGCTCTATTTAACCCAATATACCTAAAACGTCATTTCAATAAGTAACCAACATAAAAAAAGTTAATGAGTAATTTTACTTTCCTTTTATATCAAGTCTTCAAAATCTGGTGTGTATTTGCTACAAACAGTGCATCTCAATTTGGCCTAGCCACGTTTCAAGCTGTCACACCAGCTCGTGGTCAGGAACAGCCAGGGCTTCAGGGCAGGGAGCTCCCTCGGCTCCTCCTCCATCTCTGGGCGCTGGAGCAGCGCCTGACAGCACAGGCACCCGGGAACGTGCGTGACAGGCGTGAGCATCTGCTCTCCACTCCATGACAGGGCTACTCAGTGTGTTCAAGACATTCCTGGGTCATTTTATAAAGTCAGAGGAGGCCTTCAGTTCCTAATGCTACAGTGCTTGAATTCTACAGAGGATCTAGTTAGACACTTAATCACCAGCAACAAGCTTTAAGACGCTGGTGGGGAGATGAAGTGTCGCCCTTGACTTTTATTACCGGGCATCTGAACAAAGTACTTAGTCTGTTTAATCTCTGGGGCCTGTAGCACTTTTCCATCTCTAATTACTCAGCCATTCTCTTCCTCAAACCCCTCACTCCAAACCCCAAAGCCAAATCTTACGTGACTTCATTTCTTGCTTAACAGAGAAGACGGGCTCCATTGGATGTGAGCCCTCAAGCATATGACCCACCATCCAGCTCATCGAATTGCCTCAGCTTGAGCCCTGTGTGTTCATATGCTTCCTTGCTCAGCGAAACTCACCCCTGACCCTAGGCCCTGGCTGCCAGCCTTTCTGGACTTTCCCTCTCTGGTAGCTCCCATCTTCCCAGTGCCTTTGATTTGATCTTTGCTTAAACAGAGTCTCCTCATGAGGTCTCCCCTGACTCCTCTTTACAACTGCAATTCCATGGCCCCCTCCTCATGTCCTAACCTGCTCCACTTTCCCCCAGGGGCATTTTTTACCTCCTACAAACAGCTTGCTTGTTTGTCCCCAAGCATGTCGCCATCCCAGAAATTCATTTAAGGCAAGGATCCCCGTTTACTGTCCACTGAAACATCCTCAGCACCCAGAACCTATACTCAGTAATGCTTTGCTGATTTAAATCAGCTACTCACAGAGTAACCTGAACAAAATGGTCTCTTCCAGATCTTAGACTTTGCTCATCCTCACCTCCGATTCAAGTCTATGCACTTTAGATTGTTCTGTTCAGAGGACTTTCTCACAGATAAAGAGAAGTTCAGAGTCTTCCTTTCTACCTCTCCTCATTTATATCCCTGGTGGGCTTCCCTGGCAGCTCAGACGGTAAAGAAGCCACCTCCAATGCAGGAGGCCTGGGTTCAATCCCTGGTCAGGAAGATTCCTTGGAGAAGGGAATGACTACCCACTCCAGTATTCTTGCCTGGAGAACTCCATGGATGGAGGAGGCTGCCAGGCTACAGACCATGGGGTTGCAAAGAGTTGGATACAGCTGAGTGACTAACACTTTCACTGTCCACTATGGGCAATGTTCCCACATGTGTAGAAAAGCAAAGACAGACAGGGAAGCTTAGGTGGCTCAGGATGAGCAGAACTGAGAATGGTGCTTCATACGTTACTTTCCTAACTTCTTTGCTCACCACAAGCTAATTAAGCATTACCCTTCATTAGGCTGGTTTAAACTGAAAATTACTTTTCCAGAAAACACTAAATCACACATACTCATGAGAATCTCTGTCTTTCATGAGATCCCAAACCTATGGATCACAAACTTAAGGTCTGAGTTCAGAAGAATAAAGCAGGCTCAGTGAGAAAGGTCTCGAAGTGCTGGTCCAGGGCAGAGCGGGATGCAGGGGAACCAGGCACTTACCTGTGCCGGGCCTCTCGGAGGGGGACACACTCCATGCAGGATTGTCACTGAGGGCCGCATCAGGCACTCCTGGGTGACCTGGAACCATAAAGGCGAGGGGCTGCTTTGGCTAGAGAGGCCCAGGGAATTTTCTAAGATCACCCCTATAAGGATTCCCCAGCAGACCCTATGCTCCTTCCAGACAGAGTTTCCTAAGATTCAGGAGAGAGAGGCACAGAACAAGTACAACAGCAAAGAGACATAGAAGGAAAAGACAGAGAGTGAGCACGCACACCTGCTGTCCCGGGGACACTGCCGCGAGCACTCGAGAGAAACCATCACAAGAAAAGAGAAATAAGCAAGAAGAGAGTATCGGAGACGCAGCCACCAACCCCACGTGACGATCGGGTGCTGCGACTGCTCCCAGGGCTGACCTGACACCCTGGTGAAGTCTGTGGATGAAGTGGGCTGATCAGCCTCAGGGACAACTCCTTCCCAGAATCGAGGTCTTACAGGTAGGTTGCCCCCATTTCTCTGTAGGTGAGAGCCTAGACAAAGGACTCTGGACCTTGGGGGGACACGTGTTGGGGGGATGGTGGGGGGACTAACCTTCAAGCAGATGCACTTGTACCTCATCACAATATTTGCTGCCCCTCAGTTTGCCCTGAAATAAGGAACCCTACAGACTGCTGAAAACAAGATTTCTTCTATAGTTATATATAACTCCAACTAATAACTATCATTTAAATAGGGGAAAATAAGATTTCAGTTGGCATGAAAACCAAATGTGCTTTAAATGGTATGTAATTATTAACACACTCTCAAGCTCCTGAATTAAAATGGTAGTGATATAAAAGTTGTGAGAAAATCACCTTTTGAAAAAAATAAATAAAATGTGCATGTTAAGTTTTCCAAGGCTGAAAACACTAGTCCAGAAAAAGCACATCTGTTTAAACGTGTGGACTTACTTCCGCTCTTGAGCAGACGTTTTCCTTCCTCCTTGAGCTTGTTCTGCATCAGATGGAGAGTGTTTTCAGTTTCCTGTGGAGCAGGAGAAGCAACAGCCAGGAGAAAGGACCCTTTTGGACTGTTTTATTCTTCTTTACCATGTAAGTACTGCTAGACTTGTGATGCAAAAGCAGAAAAGACTGAGCTACAGGAAGGGGAGGAAAACTGACACCGCAGAGGAAACCTGATACCCCTTCTCTGTTATCACCCAGGGTGCTGGATCAAAGTGGGGGGCTCCCAGAAAGGACACATTTGGCCAAGATGGGCCTGACCGGCCTCCAAACCCACGCTCCTTCCATCACACCTAACTGCCTCTGAAGAAAAGTGATGACACAACAAAGTGTCTGCCACCCGTGCTGGTGTTGGATGTGGACACAGAAACAGACGCATCAACTCTGGGCCTTTTGCTAATAAAATAAAGCAGGAATTTTACCATTTTCCTCCCCTGCACAATTCTAGCTCTGAGAGGTGCTAAATGGTGGAAGTGATCAAATAGGAAAAGAAAGAAAGAAAGACTCATCTTAATTCCTAGGATTTTTTTTTAAAAGCCAATACTTGAGTTAGGTTATAAAATGTGACCCTGATTATTCTCAAGAGAAAATGGGAGAGGAAATCGGCTTTAAAAAAGGTGCTGTTGTTCTAAACATTACAAAGGAAGCCATGTCCCATACTGAGATATTCTGAGGGACCAGGAACCAGAAGCCCAGGAGCAGGTGTGAGCCAGCAGGTGCTGCCGAAAGGACGGTGGGCAGGGAGGGGCCCCTCAGAAGTCACCCGGGGTGCCCACTCACGTACTGAGGCACGTTCTTCCACACGTTCTCCGAGCCCGGGGTGGCCCAGAACACAGTACAAAATGGTCAGCTTATTTTCACTGTCTCTTTACTGCCCTTTCCCAAATGCTCAGTGTTTAAGACTTCCAGAACCCCAGGGTCTTTTCATTGCCCTCAAAATGTGCCTGTCCTGGGTCCCCCGTTCCTGCCTCTGCCATATAGCAAGAGTGGCAACAGGTTCCCTGTCCAGATAAAGGTGATAAGCCACTCACAGCCAGCTCTCCGGGACAACTAAGTAGCGTCACCTAATTCAAATGTCCAGGTTTGTAAGAAGGCAAGGATGACTTTTATAACAAAAGTTGTCAAGGACAGCAGGGGAAAGGGAGGTTGCAGACCAGTTTTGCTGTGAACACAGATTTCAAAAGACCATTTTTGGGTTAAGGAGAAATATTTTTAAAGGATAAAGACAATTCAAAATGACAGTGATCCAACTTCCTTAGCTCTGATTCCATATTTATCAACTGATGCTGGGACCTGAAATACTCTTTCCTAAATGACTTTATACACTGGGATGAGAGGAAGCTTGTAAAACAACTGGTCAGGTTCAAGGTCATACCTATATCCCACAATACTCAATAAACTACAATTCTTTACAAAGCAGTTTCTGAAAAGCCAGTCTGGATGATTCAATTAACCAGGGCTTGAAAATCTTCCAGTGAATTAACCAAGCCAGTTTTTAGATCTGTCCCCAGGACATGTTACATAATTTGTGGGACTCAGTGCAAAATAAAATGCAGTTTAGAATTATTAACAATTTCAAGACAACATAGCATTAAAGCCAGACCAGGAATTTCTAAGCCCGCAGTTATAACCCACTGCCCAGGTCATGTGGCGGCCCTGTCTGTAGCCCTGACTGACCAAACCTGCCATCAAAAACCTGACAACTTTTGAGTTCAGGCTACACAACCAGGAAAAGAGAAGAACCACACGAGCCTGATCAGGGAGAAAAAACACTCATTGATATTCTTTTTCACGATGCTCTTTATAAACCGGCAAGTCAACAAGTACAAAGTAACACACCAGAACTGAACCAACGGTCTGTGCAGAAGGGACTCGGCACTCACCTCAAACCTCTCCTGCTCCATCCTGTGATGATCCTCCAGCTGTTGCTCCAGATAAGCCAGATTCCGAAACTTCTCAAGATAAATTTCATACTGCTTCTGCAATTCCTCCTCAATCTTCTCATATTCATCCATAAACGCTGGCCTAAAACAACAAAATGAAAAAAAAAAACAAAAAACGGAAAGATTAACCAATACACAAACATAGAGTAGTTTGAAATTGGTATTCAGAGCTTCAGATTCCATCCTGGCTTTCTCTGGAAAGCCTTTAACTGGGGGAGGTTCTTCATTCTTTTAAGGAAAGCTAATTTCTCCTTTTCTCTTCCCTCCCCACAAAAGATACATTTAATCAAACATTAAGATGGACTCTTTGTAAAAGCTAGAAAAAAATCTTCAAAGTACTAAGAATAAAATTAAAATGATGCCTAATTTCATCACTAGGTGTTACCACTTAAAATTTGACATTCATCCTTCCAGACTTTTTGGTGCATAGGTATGTACAGAAATGCATTTCTTTTTAACAAACATTAAGCATGCTATCTTAAAATGAAGCACTGAGGTCTTTTTTTCTCACTCGGTATGGCACAGACTTCAATACAGAGTTAAAAAATAACCACAAACTGTATACATCTCTAAAAATCAATAAATTAAATGTATGCATTATCTTGTGCGTGCATGCTAAGTTACCCATGGACTGTAGCTCGCCAGGCTCCTCTGTCCATGGGATTCTGCAGGCAAGAATACTGGAATGGGTTGCCATTCCCTCCTCCAGGGGATCTTCCTGACCCAGGGATCGAACCCATGTCTCTTAATCTCTTGCATTGACAGGAGGGTTCTTTACCACTAGTGCCACCTGAGAAGCCCCATGCATTAACTTCAGTTCAGTTCAGTTGCTCAGTCATGTCCGACTCCCTGCAACTCCATGAATCGCAGCACGCCAGGCCTCCCTGTCCATCACCAACCCCTGGGGTTTACTCAAACTCATGTCCATCGAGTCGGTGATGCCATCCAGCCATCTCATTCTCTGTCGTCCCCTTCTCCTGCCCTCTATCCCTCCCAGCATCAGGGTTTTTTCCAATGAGTCAACTCTTTGCACGAGGTGGCCAAAGTATTGGAGTTTCAGCTTCAGCATCAGTCCTTCCAATGAACACCCAGGACAGATCTGCATTAACTTAGTTGGGCATAATACTCTGCTGTCGGCATGTTCCAAAATTTAATCAGTCCCCTAAAATAAGAAACAGAGGTTGCTACAAATTAAAGCTAAGTTTTAATTAAACCAAAATATAAAAACTTAAAAAGAGTGACTTCCGGGTTACTAAGATTCCCTGCTCCCAATGCAGGCCTGCGTTCTATCCCTGGTCAGGGAACTAGATCCCACAAGCCACAACGCAAGATCCCACCTGCAGCAACTAACACCCAGTGCAGCCAAATAAATAATAAGTTTTTAAAAACTTTAAAAAAAAAAGTTTAAACTGGTTTGCTGAATTTTCTATTTTCTATTGTTGATCTTAAAGAGAAATGGCTCTTCTTTTAAAAATATAAACAGATAAACTAGAAAAATAATTCACAATCTCTTGGAGTAGAGGAAAACAGAAATTTTTCTATTAAAAAGATATGACACTTAACAAAATTGAGTTTAAACCTGAAAGGCAGCATTTTTTAATGAGACAAATCTATCCAGTGACCCTGACTCCAGAGGCAGAGGGGCCAGGGCATGCCCTTGGGAAGGAGGAAGGCTGATGCTCTCTGGGCTACTGTCTGCTGTCCCCAGGTGCTGCCCTCCCGCAGGTCTCAGGACAGCAGCCAGAGTGCAGACCAGGTACCAGTGTCCCAAACAAGCAAGGCACATTCAGAGCGGATGTAGCAGCCGGACAGAGGAGGAAGGAGAGAGAAAAATAATGTAAGAATGAAAAGGGCGGAAAAGCAACAGGCAGAGCAAGGAAAAGCAGATACAGAGCTGGGGGGAGGGAGGGAGTGGGGAGATGGAAGCAGAGAGGGAGGGAGAGAAAAAGAAAGCGGTGGGGGGAGGAGAGAGTGATCCCCAAGAAAATGTGAGGCACGCGCTGGAAAGGGAAGAAGATGAATTACCAGTGAGGAATTATAAAGCTCTAAAACCAACTCCAACCAAGAAGCAAGAGTGTTTCTATTCCCACCTAATTTATGACAGGACACAGGTCTGGGGAGCCAGGCCTTGTATAACTTTCAACATCTGGATTTACTTACTTTGCCTTGCATTCCAAGAAGCTACAAAGGCTAGAAGTGGGGGTTCAAGAATAAAGCAGTTTTCCAGACATACCGAAAGCAGCCAACAGACTGAGCCCAACAGTGTGTCTTTTGGAACAAGAGACACACGTACAGTCTGCAGCAGAGGCATCCCACGGCCTGAAAGGCTAACCCCACTGACCGCACACTCCCTCAGTCTGCTTTAACTTCCAGGGACAGCCCTCCACTCACGCTCCTGCGTTCACACCTACCTGACGCTCTGCAGAGTCTGCAGTCGCTTCCGATTTCTTTCCAGCTCTAATTTCCTCTTTTCGATTTTGGCTTCTAAGTTAGCTTCGTCAGAGGCCACGTTATTGAGCAGGTCTTTTGTCTTCTGAACCTGTGCCTACATTTAACAGGAAACGAAGGAGACAAGGTCCAGTAAGGACCTCGATCCAACTCTGAAAGAGAGGGGCTTCTCAAGCCCTCAGGCCCAGCAAGACCTCGGGAAACAGAAACAAAGGGAAGCAAACAGATCAAACCCTCCCCCAAGCCATCGCTCACTTAACCCACTATTTCCAGGAGGAACAGCAGAGAGGCCCAGAAAAAAAAATTATCCATTTATTTTTCTTCCATGAGAAGGTGTTTCTGCCCAGGGAAACAAACGCAGGTAGAAAGAATCCTGCGTAGGAAAGTATCCTACACAGAGCCTGAGACCTGTCGGCTCACCTGTTGATATGGTTACACCTCACCTGCAGGTGACGGTCTGCCTTCATGTACCTGGTTCAGGCTTCTCCCAAGCTACAAAGAACTGACTTACAGAACAGATGCACAAACAAGCTTTATCTTAGCTTCACTTCCCCGGAATTTGCTCAAATTCATGTCCATTGAGTCAATGATGCCATCCAACCATCTCATCCTCTGCCACCCCCTTCTCCTCTTGCCTTCCATCTTTCCCAGCATCAGGGTCTTTTCTGATGAGTTGGCTCTTCCCATCAGATGGCTAAAGTACTGGAGCTTCAGCTTCAGCATCACTACTTCCAATGAATATTCAGGGTTGATTTCTTTTAGAATTGACTGGTTTGCTCTCCTTGGAATTTATACATGTGTAGTCTGTTTACCTGCAGGCCTCTGAAATGCTATGTGGTCCACAGAGAAACTGCCTAAGGAGACTAGACACATTCCACGACTCTCAAGAGTAGGCGCACACTTGGAAGCAGTCACTTTCATTGATAATTTATGGCTTAATTTTTGTCTAAGTTCACTAACCATTTCCAAGGTGCCTTCATGAAGACTAATCTCATACCTAACCACTGACTTGTTGAAGGTACTCACAAAGCCCAAGCAGGGATCCGAGTTTACACTCTAAGGAAGACAAGGTGGGTCTCTGTTTTGAACAAACTACTCCAGCTAATGGCAACACTTCTCTGAATCAGAGTCAGATTAAAACCTAGTGAATCATCTATCTGATCTCAAAAGTAAAGTTTTTTAAAAGGTTCTGGGCTGTCCCTGGTGGTCCAGTGGCTAAGACTCTTTGCTCCTAATGCAGGGGGCCCAGGTTCGATTCCTGGTCAGGGGACTGGATCCCACATGCAGAAACCAAGATCCCACATGCTGCAACTAAGACTCAGCTCAGCTAAATAAATTTTTTTTTTAAAAGGCTCTTTTTAAAATAAATGGCCTATATTTTATAATCCCTTTTAAGTGTCCAGGTTGTTTCATTTTTTTTGAATTATCAAATATCATGGATATTTTCCAACAATGACAAGACACCTTAAGAGATTTTCACCAAGAAATGAACTGTGCCCTCATTTGACTGTTGCATTGTTAATACACTTAGTAGAAAAAGCACACTTATGTCATGCTAACTTGATTCAGCCAGAACACTGACAAGCACAAGAGTGTTATCGTTAAAATTCTGTTTTAAATTAACAACCACAAACTTACACAAAGCTGAAGTATAATACAAAGCATTTTCCCCTGACCTAGATGAAAGTGAGACGCTGACTTGATGCTCCATCACTTCTAAATACTTTAATGTGTATTCCCTGCAAATAAGGACTTCCTCCTATACATCCAGACAGAAGACGAACCCTGATGCACAACCTCATCCAACCCACAACCCACTGTGGAGTCCTCAACAGCAGACAGCAGTGACCCTGAGCATTCATTCAGTCACCAGGTCTACCTGGTCTCCTTTGGTCTGGACAGCTCCTCAGCCTCTCCTGGATGTTCATGGCCTTTCCATTGCTGAAGAGTAGAGGCCAGGGAACTTCAGAATGCCCCTCAACCTTCCTTCATCTAATTAGCTTCAGATGATGCACCCTTAGCAGAACAGCGCAGATTATCACTGCCCCTTGCCTTTCAACAGGCACGCATCATTCTGACCTGCTCCATCATGGAAGATGTTCACCCTGATGACTATATTAAGGGAATGTCTGTCAAGCTTCTCATGTATCACTCTCTTCTTCTTTGGAATTAATGAGTATCTTGTAGGGAGCTACTTTGAAACCATGTGAAAAATCTGCTTTTCATCAGTTTTCAATGTATTCATTTATCTTTTATATCTGTGAGCATTCATTCAATGGTCTATAATCCATTACTATATTTATTTTGATGCTTAACCTGTCTCTGATGTGTCTGGGGGAAACTCATTCAGGCTGGCTTCTGTGTCCCTTTCACATTCTTTGAGACTTCCATGCTTTCTGGCACAAGCAGATCTTGTATTTTCTTCTCCCAGCTCTGGAATCAGTTATTTCTGCCAAGAGCCCTGCTTCCCTTTAGTGGAAAATGGCATTTAGAAACCAAGATATGGGGGCGACGTGTGCTGAGAGCTAAGAAACATATGAATGCGTGTGTGGGTATGCATGTGTATGTACACAGATATGTCATACATAAGGTACATGTACATAAGATTTATTCCCATAACTATTTATTTATATTGAAATGCACTTAACCATCAATCAACACCTATTTCAGGGTTCGCTCTAATTTTTTCCCTTTCCATATTTGTAACCCCATCTCTGATGGTGAGAACCTTGGCTTCTGCATCTTTAATATATTCACTCATTTGGTCAAGCTGCCGACACGGAACCATCTCCCGTCTCAGCTGCCCTGTACCTCTCACCCTGCTAAGGCTCTGACTCTGTGCTGGGCTGACCAGGGAGTACCACTGTCATATGACAAGAGGACTATAAAAACCTATCCATCCTGGAGTTCCGTACAACTCTCAGCAAATTATGTTTTATAACTACTCCTAATTTACATAAGGCCCCTCATCTCTGTCTACTGAATAAAATGAACCTCTAATAATGACTGAATACCTACTATGTGCCAAAGTCTCTGTATGACAGACTGTCATGATGAATGCTAATGAGGACCCCATGTGGCAGGGACTGCCATTCATCTTGTTTTATGGATGAGGAAAGAAAGGCACAGAAAGGTTAAGTAACTTGCCTGACATCACACGGAGGGGGGCGGTTCAAGCCCAAGTAGTCTGAGTTTCTCTCACTATCTGCCTTCCAAATGAATCATTCAGATGCAATGAGCTTATAATAACTAACCATGGATGATCAGTAAAGGATGATGATCATTCTATTTATTCAGTGTTTAGAATTAAGATAACCTAGAAATAATCTAGATGCCCAACAGTGAGGAACTGGTTAAATAAGTTGTGAAGAGTCCATAAAACAGTATTTACTGAAAAATTTAAGAGAATCATTAAATTAATAAAACTGACAAAATTTTAGTAACATGAAAACGATACTAGGGGAAGATAACAGTAAGTCACCTAGCTATTCCAGAACGTGCTCTAGATTTTTCACTTCCCTTCTAACATGTTCTATCTTTGTTACAAGGCCCAGCTTGCTCTGTCCTGTAAAACCAAGAACTCACTATTTCCCAGTCCTAGGCGCAAAAACATTAAATAAAAGTAATCTTACCAGAATATCTTTTATTGCAATTCTCATCACTTTTTCAGTCTCAGTTATTTCCAGAGGTCTGGCAACTGCTTCTGTCCTCAGTTCCTATAGGAAACAATGAAGCGAAATTTTTTTTTAGAAGAGGAATTCTCAAAACCAATTCCCAGCTCTAGATATGGCTTATGGACTAGTTCTCAAAGTTTCATTACGGTGTGGATCTCTGTGAGGCTGTCACGGCTAACGCCATGACAGGCAGCCTAGATTAGGAGTAGGCCTGGTTTCCGGGGGTAACATAATTAGCAGGCCTCCTGGAGCCAGACAATCAACATATGCCTAGCCAGAAAAAAGGGAACCTATCAGGTAAAGCTGAAAGCCCCACCTTGGGCCAACAAAAATTACCTTGCAACTGTGTAACCAATCCGCTTGCGCCGACTACCCGCTGTGTAACCAATCCGCTTGTGCCAACTACCTGCTGCTTTTTTTGACCTAATAAATACCTGAGAGAACTGGGGCTCGGGGCCTTTCGTCCTCACACACCTGGTGAGGGCGGGAGGCCCTGGCTCGAGTCAGTAATAAATTCCCCTTTTGCGAGTTGCATTGTTTCGAGGAGCCTTCTTTCCCGACCAGGGACTCGGACTACGGGCAGAACAATCTCCAATGCAGAAACACTCCTGCCACCACCTCCTCCAAGTATGTCTATGTCTGCCCATCTGGCCTCTCTCCAGAGCTCAAGGCCCCACTCTTCATCTATGGGCCCCCAGGACCCCAACACCACAGGAAGCGGAACTCACCACTCAGAATCTTGTCTCTCCAAATCTGCTTCTTTACCTGCATTCCATTCAGAGACCCCAAATCAAGTGCAACTGAACTTCCTGTCTGAGTCCTCTGCCGGCCTGTACTATCTTCCTTATGCTCGAGGCCCTCTAAATTGCTTGTCACTGACAACTGTACCAGTGAGAAGAGTCTACTCGGCCCTGCCCCAGCACTGACCCTTAACCGTCAAGCGAGGCATCTGTGCCTATCATGGCAGTACTGGACGGTTCTGAAAGCTGGAGCTTTAACGCGCATGCGGTTATGGGGTTCCGGGAACACTTCCTCGACCCTGTCTTGTACTTCTTTTAATCCACGGTGCACCTTGTCTTCCTGCTGGGGAGCACTACTGAGCCCAGGGATGAGACCTCCTCAAGGACACAGAACAGACAGCCTTCCTGGTCTGAGGCTGCAGTCGGCCCTCGGTGACTGTCTATTGAGTGTACTGGATGGGAGCTTCTGCAGATCACAACTACACAGAATTTGACAAGTCCTACATCCATGGTCTCACGGTTCCCAAAGCAACAGCTCAGCCTCTGACTGCTTCATCAATTCACTACAGGTTGGCGTGGAAAGAGCCCCTCGAATCCTAGTGAAGCCTCACAATGAAGCCAGGAAACACTGCTGGCAAACAGCGAGTGACCAGCTCTCATCTCTGGGTCTGAGAGGAACACGATCAGACACACATTCACCGCATGATCAACAGAAAACACGGGAAGCCTGGAACTGCCTCGCTGCTTATCTAAACCAGCTGTCAGACATCACTGGCAGGTGTGTTCTGCCAACCACACGGCACCAGGTGGCAATGTATCCAGAGCCGGGAGGGTGAGCTGGCATCCAGTCCCCGCATCCAGTCTGCTTCTAGGGCAGAACAGGACAATACCATCACACTGCGACAGCAATGCCAGGACCTGGGCGAGGCAGTGAGAGAGCAGCCACAGATGACACACCTGACGGGAATGCAGTCAACTGAACACATTTAATCAGAAATATTAGATGTGAGCCAACAGGCTTCAAATGCCATAATCCCCACAGGTAAGAACCGACCAACACTCCCATTTCTTCTTCAACCAGTAGCTAGGTTCCAAACTCTGCTGCACACTGGGTCACCTGCAGAGCTTTAAAAATCTGGCTCTCACCTGCAGACATTTCAATACACTGGTCCAGGGGATGACCTGGATGTCGGGTGATTTAAAAGCTCTACAGGAGCTTCAAGGGCATTTTAGGAACCCACTCTTCAACAGCCCTTAAACACAGAGGACAGAGCATCCACCTTGACTGACAGGGGCTAAAATAAGGACTGCAAATAAATTTCAACTGTAACATCAACTTCAACTGACTGCCTAGATTAGTGACCAGTTCCCAAACTGATGAGTGTTAGAATCACCCAAGAGACTTAAAACTCCTGATGCCCAAGTCACATTGCATACCAGTGACATCAGCATGGAAGCCAGGTATCAGCAGTTTGTAAAGATCCCCAGGTGATTCCACTGGGCAACAAGATTCAGGAGCCACAGGCTGGGAGGGGCATTTTGTTGGGAAGCATGCCGAGGCTGAGGGCACCAGGGAAAGCATCGTGATCAATAAAGTCTGCCACAGGAACAAGAGGGAGAGCTGAGGCAACACAGCACACGTGTGCCATTCCTGAACCAGATGCCAAAGGCATCAGAAACAGACCCGAGCCCACGAGGAGGAGGAACTGCAGCTTATGGATTGTACTTTCCCACACAGTATCTCATTTTATCAGGTACTGTTTAATAAAACCAAGAGAACAGGAAAAAAGTTAACTGGAAAAGAAACCCTGGAAATCTACTCAGCTGAGGAGGTAATTAGGGAGGTAACGGAGGTATCTGAACACCGCTCACCCTCAGCTCCACCTCCTTGCCCAGCAAGTCATAGAGAGATGCTCCTTTGGAAGTGATTTCAGAAGCAAGCTGCCTCGCTGCTTTTAAATCTGCAATCTAGAAGGAAGATATCAAAAACAGAAACTTCACTAACAGGTTTTTAGCATGCAGAAAGAACCAATCTGTTCCTATCCGTTCCCTCCTCCAGTCAGAATACTTATCTAACTATAGAATGTGTTTTCCCCAGGAGACATATTCACACCCTGTAGAAGAGAGCTCCCAAGACACCAGTTTAGGAAACACTGATCTAAGTACAAATTAGATCAATTCCAGGACCCTGGGTCTCTCTGAAAACCCCAACGTCAAATCAAATGTATTCTGCAAGCAGGAGGTGTGTGGGGGCGTGAGGCTGGCATGCCTCCTACAATGAGGGGCTCTGGCAGCAGCGGGGTGAGAGAGGAGGGGCAGCCTGAGGACACAGCCCCATGCAGCCCCCGAGGCCGTGTTTACCCTCCCGCCCCGCGTTCAGGGTGCACTCCACGGGCTGCCAAGAGGTTCAGAGGAGCTCACCGGCACAAAGGGCTCACAGCAGACCCGCTCCCACAGGGCTCTGCCGTGAGGAGGGTGAGGACCACTGAGCACTCAGCCCGGGGTAAGCTTCTCTCTTAGGGTCAGCTTGCCACAGCCTCCTCCGTGAATGTGCTACATTTCCAAAGAGCCAAGTATTTCCCAGTTCTGCTCACCCTCCCTCTCCCCCAGCCAACGAACTCCCACCTGCAACAACGCTCCTTCTTCACTCACAGCGGGCAACTTGTCCATTTCCTGAGTCCTCAGGACTCTGCTGGGAAGCAGCAAGCTCCCGGCTTCCCCTGTGGGAGTCTTCTCACCCCCCCACTTCTCAGCACTGGAATCAGCAGAGTTCAGCCCCCCAACCTCTCCCCCTTACAATCCCAGCGAGCTCCTGGCGTGGGTGCTGAGGCTCCCTTTCTCCACTCGGACACCTCAGAGACGCTGCAAGGGCAATGTCCCAAACCAAACTCCTATCTTTCCTGCCAGACCTGCTCCTTCCGAACTCTCCTCCATCTCAGGGATGGCAACCCCGTCCTGGCGGGAACTCATACCCACACTCTAGAGCTGTGACGTCTAACATGTGCCCACCAGTCGCATGCCAGTCTCAATGTTAAACCATTTAAAATTAAGAAAAACTTAAAATCACCTCCTGGGTTGTGCTGGTGACATGTGGCTAGTGGCTACCGTGCCACGTGGCACAGGCCACATCCACCAGCACAGGAAGGGCGACTCGACAGAGCCGCTTCAGACCTTCCTTATGGTGTCCACTTTCGCTCAACCTTTTGCCTCCTGGGGCAAGCTGCCCCCAACACCAGTGCTCCGCAGCCTCTGAACAGAGTTTCAGTCAAGGACCCAGGCCCTCTGGCCAATCATGTTTTTATTAATAAGAAGATCTGCATTCCTAGGTCTCTTTATCCAAGGCCTTGGGCCCCGGTCCTCTTCGGTGCCTCTGCCGAGGTTTCCGGATTTGGGAAGGCAGGGCAAACACCTGAGGACACTCTCCCCCCAATTCAGTCCCCACCACGTTCCCATTCTGAGCCTCGCACAACTTGGTGTGGC
Source organism: Muntiacus reevesi (assembly GCF_963930625.1). NCBI lineage: Eukaryota > Metazoa > Chordata > Mammalia > Artiodactyla > Cervidae > Muntiacus > Muntiacus reevesi. The sequence goes on along the minus strand of NC_089250.1, from coordinate 182,226,259 downwards.
GGGGCGGCGGGGCGGTCTTTAAAACTGCCAGAGCAGTCCTATGAAACAGGGAGCTGACACTCCCTCTGGCTCTAGCCCCTTGCTTACACCACAGCAGCTAGCGATTAAAGACACAGCTTTCACGTTTGGCTTGTTGCTTTAACCAAGTCCTGCGACACCTCACAGCTCCCACTCTCCCCAAGCTCAGCTGAGTGCTCACTGGCCGCTCAGAGTCACAGGCACCATCACCTCGGGCTTTTTCATAGGTCTCTCTGCTCCCACCTTTGCCTCCCCACTCAGTCTGACTCAGGAGAAAGCCATGACAGCCCACTCCAGTACTCTTGCCTGGAAAATCCCATCAGACGGAGGAGCCTGGTAGGCTGCAGTCCTTGGGGTCACGAAGAGTCAGACATGACTGAGCAACTTCACTTCCACTTTTCACTTTCATGCACTGGAGAAGGAAATGGCAACCCTCTCCAGTGTTCTTGCCTGGAGAATCCCAGGGACGGGGGAGCCTGGTGGGCTCCTGTCTATGGGGTCTCACAGAGTCGGACACGACTGAAGCGACTTAGCAGCAGCAGCAGTCTCACTCAATTCAGCAACCACAGTGATCCTTTTAATATGAGGCTTCAAATGATGGACTTCTCTGCTCAAAACTCGACCACTTTCCACCTCAAAGTCTTGGTAGTGGCCTTCCAGGGATCCTAGGGCCTGTGGCCGCCTCCCCTCCCAGCTCTCATCACACGGCCCCCCTCGCATTTCCTCACACACACAGCACACCCTCCACTGAACAGCTTGCTCCTTCTCTCCACCAGATCTTCGCTGAGATATCACACAGTCCCTGAGGCTGTCCTATCCCCCAGTTTAACCCTCCCCCAGCATCTCAGCCCCCTCCCTCTTTACCATCCGTCACCATCAGCCCATCTGACGAGCCGCTCCTTCTGCTGTGCAGTTCAGTCTGGCTCCCCCAACGGAGCCGCAGGAATAGAGGAGCCTGTGCTTGTTCATGCCTGTGAACTGTGCCACAGTGCCTGGCAGACAGCAAGCTTTCAATAAATAGCTGGATTTACTGTCCCTTCTGTTTTGATCCAAATGCTGATAAGCACAAACCTAAGTCTTCCTGATGCTTCAGTGGTTAAGAATCTGCCTTGCAACGCAAGCAACGCGGGTTTGATCCCACACGCTGTGGAACAACCGACCCCACACACTCTTGACTACCGAGCCCACGTGCCACAGCCAGAGAGTCCGCATACTGCTGCAAAAGGCCCCGCTTGCCACACCCGAGACCCAACAGGGCCAAACAAATTCCATTTTTAAAAAATTAAAACACAATGCAGACGAATGAGCACAAAACTGACAAACGGCCCCCAGTCAAGAAGTAAGGAAAGAAGCGGGCTGTGTTGCTATAGTCCATCTCAGAGTCTCAGAAATGAATGCTCCATCTCTCTCTACAAGCCCTGTCCTGTCCTCACCTTTGAGCCAAGGTCAAACTTGAACTTGCTGACGTCTTCCTCTCCTAGTTTAGAGCCCTCCATGCCTTTGGTCTTCATAGCGTTGTAAAGGACAGAGGTGATCTTCAGTAGTTCTTTCACTGCATACCCGTCTGCCTGATAAAGCTTCTTGGTATTGAGTTTTATATGTGCCTTGGTGGCCTATTTTCAGACAAAAAAAAAAGTTTAAGATCCCTTCCATGTAAAATTAAACCAAATCCCAGGCAGGTCATTTGAAAATGTCTCTGCCAACAATTGGTGTATAACTAAAGCATATTAAGAGTCAAACTTTCAAGTCACTCTTATATTGTGAGTGGGTACGTAGACTGGTACAATCCTGATGGAAAGCGATTTGTTAAATGACAACAAGATGATAAACGTGCATATCTTTTGACCGAGAAATCCCAATCCTAACAACTTATGATAGGGATACACGTTGTCACAAACAAAACGTGTATAGGTTATCTGTTACAGCACTGTTTCTAAGAACAAAAGTTACCAACAACCTAAATGCCAACCTGTATAAATTATACAACTTATGGTATAAACATGCAAGCAACACTACTCAGATGTAAGAGAAAATGAAGAAATTCTATCTGTATTTGAAAAGTTCTACAAAATGTACTGTTCCATAAAGACAGAGATATACCGTATGCCACCACTGGTACAAAAGAAAGAAGTATATCTAGCCTATTTGCTTAAATATGCCTACAGAAACTGAGAGATATTAAAATTAGTAATTACTGGGAATTGAACTAGGCTGATGGCAGACAGAATAGAAACTCATTTTATTCTTGATTTTAAAAAAATCAAGATTTTTTAATTTATTCATGATTTAAAAAAAATTTTTTTGAGCCATAATATACATTGACTATTCAAAATAATAAAATTCTTTTTAAAATCTGTATGCTATTTTAATTAGAAAAATATTATCTGGCAGCAGTTCTTCACCTGTCTGTCCTCTCTCCCTCTGAGAGTGTATCCTTGCTTAAATAAACTATCACTTTACTTTCTTAACCTCTCAAAAAGAAAAATATCTGTATAAAATTTTGGTCCAGTTTCTTCTCCTTTAGATCTGCCATTCAAACTTACATAATTTTATTAAGTAAAAGCAGAAGCATATATTATCTGACATGAGCAATAAATACTTCACATCACTAAATTAATAGAGCTTAATTGAAATAGGTGTGTTATTATTTCTCAGAAACATAACTCATCTTTCCTACGTTATTCCCTTTACTTTTATTTATCTGAGTAACTATGTAACATGCGTCTCTTTTCCCATACCCAGTAATACAAATGTTACATAAGTGTAATTTGTAACATCAATAACTAGATTTGTCATTAGTCTTCAAGTTCAATTCCTCTTATTATATGGTATTCCCATAATAACTTCATATATTTCAGTCAACCTTATGCTTTTCCAACAAAGATTGTAAAAACTTAAGACGTTAATTTAAAAACATTACTAAAATTCCAGACTAAATAAAATAACAGTGGGCCCACTTGGAGTGATGTTGTGAATGAGAGGCCCCTGGAGAGCTACTGCTTCAATCTCAAAACAGCTTCCTTTAGGCAAAGTAACAACCTGCTAAGCTTCTCTTACAGGAAAGCTACTCTGGAAATATTATTTATAGGTGTCATTGACAGTATGGAAGCCATTTATGTCAGTCGGCCAAACAGTTGTCTTTACCGTATCTGTGAACTCACAGCCTGCTGCTCTCAGGATTTTACCTTGTCTATAAGAGCGTGTTTAGCCGCCTCTGCCACCCCTCTCTGGCAGAAGCTGTGTCATGGGACTCTAAAATTCTTAACAATTCATGAGTTAAAAACAAAAAACTCAGGGTACTCTTTTGCCCCCTTCTGATGCCTATGTCAGAAGCTTTCTCTGTCTCCTTTATACTTTAATAAAACTTTATTGCACACACACACAGACAAAAAAAAAAAAAACTCAGAAAACTTTGTTGGTAAAATGACTCCACAGATAGTGCTTGCCATCACCAGATGAGAAGTTAAGAAGCAGCCTTTCTGTGGAGAGTAAAAATAATTGTATACAGAATAGAGAACTATCCAATTATGTGATAATCTTTGTGTAGAAAATATTGCTTAAAATTAAAAAAATGGCTCTACAGAAATCTGGTAATGCAGAGCATTAAGAAAGCTGAACGCAGCTCTAATTAGGCTCCATCTCCTTCTGGTGTGTATTTAATTTTACAACTCCATCAAAAAACTGAACTAACCATGAACTGGGCAATTGCCTTAATGAAGAAAACTCGGTCTTGTTCAGTCTCAACATCAGAAGGGATGTCATTCTGAGGTTCGTACCTATTGCAAAGACAGAGACAGAGAGAAAGACACAAGTTAATTAAGCTGAAAGGTCACAAAACAGAAAGTAAACCACTGGGAGGACAGTGGATCTATAACAGGAAGCTGAGTCCCCAGCTATGGTAGTAAGAATAAGAAAGACCTCAAAAGCAACACAAAATACCAAATATCCAAGAGAACAAATCCTCACCAAAAAATAGGTTTCAGTTCAGTCGCTCAGTCACGTCCGACTCTGCAACCCCATGGACTGCAGCACTCAGGCCTCCCTGTCTATCACCAACTCTCAGAACTTACTCAAACTCATGTCCATTGAGTCAGTGATGCCATCCAACCATCTCATCCTCTGTTGTCTCCTTCTCCTGCCTTCAATCTTTCCCAGCATCAGGGCCTTTTCAAATGTCAAAAACCAAACCTGGGGCTCAGCTTACAAAATTAAATCTATATCAGACAGCAAAGTTTAATTAAAATATCCAGAACGATTACTCTGGCTGACAGGCCTTGACTCAGCAGAGGGGCCAGAGTTCCTTTCTTCGAGTTACTGATGACATGCTGGGGTCAACAGCCTGCAGTCCTTGGCCTTCTCCTGTACAGCTCACAAGCTAAGGAGAGTTTTTACTCTCCTTTTTAAAGGGCAATAAACAATAAAACACAAGGAAGCCTGACAGAGATCTTATGCAGCCTGCAATGCCTAAAATCTTGATCATCTCCTTAGTAAAAAGTTTGCCAACCCTAAGCCAGATACTCAGCAGAATGTGTGAGGAGGTCCTGTCAATCCCTGATGAAGGCGAGGGGATGACGAGGAGTGTGGACCAGCACCCCTGTCGGCTTACTGCTGAGAAACAGTCTTTCACCACCTCCTGGTACACTCCCTTTCCCCACAGCATTCCTTAACACGCATCTGACTTTTAACAGGTTACAGTCTAGTCTGCCAAATTTTATTGAACTTTTCCTTTTGATTCTCAGAAGTATCCTGTTTCTAGGTGGCTAATGAGTAACATCTCGAATCTATTCTTAGACCACAGTAAAGTTCCCGGTTCTAACCTTTTCACAAGCCAGAGAAGCACTTCAGATACAAGTCCAAAATTTGGTGTGCGGAAGTTTTCCATGGAAATATGTCGAGGGTATCCCAAGGCTCTCATCATCTCTGTAAAATCTGTCCAAGGTAAAAACACACAGTATGGTCAGCTCCTCCTCAAACATCAGCTACTTATCAACACAGATACTTCATTTTTGTCTTCTTACTCCCAACCTACTGACACGCTTATAGACTATTTATCAACTCTCTGAGAGAAAAACAAAAAGGAGATAAAATAGTTAAGCTGCTTCCTAAAAAATATTTATTTGAATTCAATGTGAGAACTGGAAACTACGTTGAAATAGGGTTTAGGGATTGGCTGTGAATTTAGTTTCTCTCTTGGGTATCTCAACTATCTCCTGGATATCTTTCTCTTCACCACTCAAAATGAAAAATATCTGGTCTTACAAAATGTCATAAAGAAAAACATTTTTAAATGTTAACTTTTTTTTTTTTTGTAGAGGTGATGGTGGTAGGGTAAAACTGATGTCTCCGTGTTACTTAGAGGAATGTTCAAGAGAATGCTTGAACTATAGAGCAATACTTAGCTGTACTATAAAACAGACTAAGAAACAGTAATACTAACACTTGTTCTTAATACTGCAATCACTAAGTTTTAAGCAAGACTTGCAAATAACATCCTTTTAGTTCCCATGATGTGCCAAGAGCGCTTCTAAGTAATGTCTGTCTTCACTTTTCTTGAAGATGGACATTGAAAATGTCCCAATGACATTCACAAATAAGCTACCTGGTCATTGGAGATTAGGCTGAATTTCACCAGACAACAGAAGAGAAGGTATAAGCAGTGGAAAGAGCAGCAGAGGGCCTCTGCCATTGTTTGGGGGTATATTTAAATAGAGCAATGGAAAATAAAGCAGCAGCCTTCCCACCAGATGGTGAGGCCTAAACACTTCCTCTCACTAAGTAGTAGCCAAATTCTGTTAATTCTGCAGTATCGTCATCAAAAGGAGACAAGTAAGAGTCTTATCATGAACTGCCTAAAGTACGGCATTCATTTAAGGTCAAAAACGTTCAGAAATCCTTTTGTACACTTTTCCCAAAACAACTCCATTCAGTGTCCCTTAGCAGAAGGCTGGCCTCCCTCAACTGTGAGGGAGGAGAAAGGTGTCTTTACAACATAATGTCTCCAAGAATGTCCAAGTCCCAGAGGGCAGAGATTCACACAACAGTGCTAGTAGGCATCAATACACTGTGGTGCTTCTTCCTATATATTTACATTATAGAAAGAGCCCTTCACAACTGAAAGCAGTAATCATTAAAGGGGAACTTTCAGGCACTGGCAACTATTAGAAAATTGGCCTTAAAGAGGCCCTTCAAATCACATCAAATTGACAACACCTGCTACACCTGCGCAGGTGGAGCCAGTCCCCTGAATTGCTTCAGATTCAGAAAATGACAGCAAAAAAAAGGCAAGACATTGATTCACACAGTCCCATGTTTTGATCCAGATTTCCACCCAGTTCTAGCTCTATGATCTAAAGCAGTTATTTCACCTCCCTGCTTCAAAGTATTCCATCCAGGAATGACTCACCTCACTGTAACAGTGAGGACTAAAATAAGATACTAAATGTAAAATGTTTGCTTTCTAACAGATGCTCCTAACTAGTTCTTTAATCCCCATTTTTCCACTTCCCCACGCTCCTTGCAAAGGCACTTGGGTTCCCTTCTCCTCACCAGCCCCTTTCAGAAAGGTTGCAGGCTTTGGAGGTTAGACGACACGATTTCACACTCCAGCGCCAGCTCTTACCACCTACGTCCCAACCGAGTGACCTGACCTCTCTGTGTCCATTTCCTCACCTAAACATAAAAGAACTGCTGTTCAGAGAAGTAAATGAAGTGATGAACACACATAGGACAGTAATTAACTACCTGACAGATCACAAAGACTCGAACTCGAAAAATATTAGCCTCAATCATTATTCACCAGCCCCCTCTTCGAATCTCTTGTTCGCTTCTCTAAGCTAACCCAGCTCAAAAACGGTCGCTTTGGAAAACGGTGTTTTGCAATACAGTAGGGAACAGACCCAAGTCAATTAAAACTAGATAAAATTAAAACTTCGGTTCCTCAGCCGCACTAGCCGCATACACGTCATAGCAGAAAGCGCTATGACCACACACTGGGGCGCTCAGCCTGGCGGGGGTCGGCTCGGGTCAGGGGCGCCCCTGAGTTGCAGAGACCCCGGAGGGGGACTTCGGCGCAAGAGCCTAGGCGGAGCTCGGACAGGGAGCCGGCGGGCCGGAGCCCCGAGTCTCGGGAGGATCGCAGGTCAGAGGGCAGGGATGCCTTACTGCGGAGATCACGGAAAGACATGGCGCTCCAGTGCCCAGGATCCCGAAGTCTCCACCGCTAGCCCGTCACCGCTCCGGGGTTTCTATGGCAACGCACTGAGCCCCAGACGGCGCGCTGCCTGGACCAAAAAGACTGGAAGCAAAGCCGACTGGGCCGTATGCGCATGCTCTGTATGTATCGGAGCGAGGGCGGCCGGCAGGCGGCGTAAAACGCGACGCTGAGGGAGTTGGTGTGGCGTGCAGGCTCCCTTCACACGGCAGACATTTGCACTGGCCGACACGTTCTAAGCACCTAAGTGCCTGTGCAAGGCGATCTACATAGTACTTCTAATTTCCGCCTAAACTCCTCCAGAAAGGATGTACACGATATCAGGAAGCCAGGTCTCCCTTTGGAGTCCTACGCCCGGCACTCCTCTCTGGCATGTGTAAAATGGCTGGCCGCGCCCGCGTCCGAAGTGCCTGCAGCGTTGAAGCAGCTGAGGCCACAAACTACGAGGCGAAGGTCAGAGCGACCAAGAAGCGGCGAGAGCCGCCCAAGCCGCAACCCGCGCCTGCGCACCGGACTCGGACTTTACGACAGGCCGGAAACCGGCGCGCCGGGGGGTTGTCCTAGCAACTGTGAGCTCTGAAGTTTGGAGCTGGTTCTTGCGCGCGGTAGAGGGAGGGGGCGGGGGTGCACCGCGCCCAGCCCGTGGCCAGATCAGCTGTGCTCTCGGTTGGGCGCACTCTCTACCTGCTGCCACGGCTGGGGAAAGGCAACCGGAAGGGCTGGGGAGGTGCAGTGAGCTGAGCCCAGAGCGTGGGCGAAGAAGAGGGACTACCAATGCTAAGATGCCCTCCACCCCTGTATTGGTTTTAGTGAAGTAACAGACATATGAATGCGCTGACCTTAAAGATTCTCAAAATAGACCTGCACATACGTGGGCATTAGGATAAATAAAGTCCTTTAGTAGAGAAAGAATAATCTTTTTAACAAAGGATCTTGGAACAACTAGAAATGCGAATAAATGAACCAGCATCCTTACATGTAAAGGGTAAAACCTAAAAACTATGACTTTTCTAGAAGAAAACTTGGAAAGCTTTGTGACTGGGTTAAACAAGAGTCCTTGGATAAAATACACTAGAAGTATCATCCTTTAAAAAATGTTTGATGAATCGAACTTCATCAAAATTTAGAACTGCTCTTCAAGGCACTTTTTAAGAAAATGAAAAGGTAAACCCACAGTCTAAAAGAATATATTCACAAAATACAGATGATTTGAAAAAGACTTCTGAAATACATAATAAACTTTCAAAACTCACTGAAGAAAACTCTCAGTTAGAAAGCAGATAAAAAAAATTAGTTCACAAAAGATATGACAAATGTCAACAAACAATTAGTACAGCTAAGAAACGCATAAATTTGTTTGAGCCAACCTGAGGATTATAACCAGGCAAGGAGTCTTTCTGAAAGCTCTAAGGATGTTCCAAAGAGGAAAGGGGTGATGCTAGTATGATGTGATTTTAAGTAAGGGGTAGGTGCAATCAAGGATACAACATTGTAGAGGTTTACTGCTATTAACAAGGAACAGATGTTACAGTTAATGATTTTAGTTCTTTTCTAAGTAGGCAAGATATAAGAAACTGAATTCATACAATTTCCTCCTGAAAATACCTAACTAACTGAGGGCAGTTCTGCCAATCTTCCGAGAGCACAAAATGCCTCTTCCTGCTTTGGCCCTGAAATTCCTTCACAGTGTGTTGTATGTAGGTCAGTGACTGTAGTGGCAAAATGACTCAATTGTTGTAGAACTGGATGGTGGGCAACATACTTGGTTTTACAATCTCCTCTCTTTCAGTCTTAATTTCGACCAAGGCTTGGAGACATTTCATGACCAGTTTCTCACACAGCAATAGGAATGTTCACACCCAGGTCAAGCAAGGATTTCACTAACAGGCGACTCAATGTGCTATTATTGTGCTGTTAACAGTAGCCAGATGCTATGATCTTAGTTTTCTGAATGTTGAGCTTTAAGCCAACTTTTTCACTGTCCTCTTCACTTTCATCAAGAGGCTTTTTAGTTCCTTTTCACTTTCTGCCATAAGAGTGGTGTCATCTGCATATCTGAGTTTATTGATATTTCTCCCGGCAATCTTGATTCCAGCTTGGAAATAAATGGGGAAACAGTGGAAAGAGTATCAGACTTTATTTTGGGGGGCTCAAAAATCACTGCAGATGGTGAATGCAACCATGAAATTAAAAGACGCTTACTCCTTGGAAGGAAAGTTATGACCAACTGAGATAGCATATTAAAAAGGAGAGACATTACTTTGCCAACAAAGGTCCGTCTAGTCAAGGCTATGGTTTTTCCAGTGGTCATGTATGGATGTGAGAGTTGGACTGTGAAGAAAGCTGAGCACCGGAGAATTGATGCTTTTGAACTGTGGTGTTGGAGAAGACTCTTGAAGAGTCCCTTGGACTGCAAGGAGATTCAAACAGTCCATCCTAAAGCAGATCAGTCCTGGGTGTTCATTGGAAGGACTGATGCTGAAGCTGAAACTCCAATACTTTGGCCACCTCACGCAAAGAGTTGACTCATTGGTGAAGACCCTGATGCTGGGAGGGATTGGGGGCAGGAGGAGAAGGGGACGACAGAGGATGAGATGGCTGGATGGCATCACCGACTCGATGGACATGAGTTTGAGTAAACTCCGGGAGTTGGTGATGGACAGGGAGGCCTGGCCTGCTGCGGTTCATGGGGTTGCAAAGAGTTCGACACGACTGAGCGACTGAACTGAACTGAACTCAACAGTAGCCAAAAGCATCTGGACCATCTTGCCTATCTCTCTAGTCTGTTATGGTTCAGGAAATGATTTTCTCTTATTGCCTCTTCCCAAATCTAGAGGTACACTATTAAAGTCATCAACCTTGGGGATTCCCTGGTGTACCAGTGGCTGGGAATGGAGGAGAGAATTCCCTGGTGGCTCCGTGGTGAAGGATCCACCTGCCAGTGCAGGAGACATTCAGACTTGGGTTTGATCCTTGGGTCAGGAAGATCCCCAGAGGAAGAAATAGCAACCCAGTCAAGTATTCTTGCCTGGAGAACCCTATGGACAGAGGAGCTTGGCAGGCTACAGTCCATAGGATTGCAAAGAGTTGGACATGACTGAAGCGACTTAGCATGCACAAGTAAGTATTTAAGAACTTCCATTAGGTGTGGCCCAGTATCTCCCTAGGTTGTCTGACCCAGTCTGTCTGCACAAATCACTGTCTTTAAAGGAACTGTTTATATTGGCCTTGCACATAAAGTTCACCAAACATACCTGCATCATGACCCCTGACAAGATTGAGAAAGGAACATTATCTTCTAAGGAGTTACATGGCTGGTATTAGGAGAAGAAAAATGAATCTTTATAGTTGAGCAGTTTTTCTGCCACTGCAGAGGTCTGGTTAATGCATAATGCAGACACATAATGCACACTTGAGTGGAGAAGAGGAAGCACAAACAGGGGGAAAAATTATGTTTAAATTTTCTTGCCTTAAAATAATGAGTCTTATTTTCTTACAAGTAATAAGCAAAGGAAAGGATGCTTATTAGTCATTAGAGAAATGCATATTAAACCACAAGATATCACTAGGCAGTTATTCAGTTCAGTTCTGTTTGGTCGCTCAGTTGTGTCCGACTTTGTAACCCCATGAACTGCAGCACACCAGGCCTCCCAGTCCATCACCAACTCCCGGAGTCCACCCAAACCCATGTCCACTGAGTCGGTGATGCCATCCAACCAACTCAACCTCTGTCGTCCCCTTCTCCTCCTGCCCCCAATCCCTCCCAGCATCAGGGTCTTTTCAAATGAATCAGCTCCTTGCATCAGGTGGCCAAAGTATTGGAGTTTCAGCTTCAGCATCAGTCCTTCCAATGAACACCCAGGACTGATCTGCTTTAGGATGGACTGTTTGAATCTCCTTGCAGTCCAAGGGACTCTTCAAGAGTCTTCTCCAACACCACAGTTCAAAAGCATCAATTCTTCAGCGCTCAGCTTTCTTTATAGTCCAAATCTCACATCCATACATGACTACTGGAAAAACCATAGCCTTGGCTAGACGGACCTTTGTTGGCAAAGTAATGTCTCTGCTTTTTAATATACTGTCTAGGTTGGTCATAACTTTCCAAGGAGTAAGCGTCTTTTAATTTCATGGTTGCATTCACCATCTGCAGTGATTTTGGAGCCCAGAAAAATGAAGTCAGTCGCTCTTTCCCCATCTATTTGCCATGAAGTGATGGGACCAGATGCCATGATCTGTTTTCTGAATGTTGAGCTTTAAGCCAACTTTTTCACTCCTTTCACTTTCATCAAGAGGCTCTTTAGTTCTTCTTCACTTTCTGCCATAAGGGTGGTGTCATCTGCCTATCTGAGGTTACTGATATTTCTCCTGGCAATCTTGATTCCAGTTTGTGCTTCTTCCAGTCCAGCGTTTCTCATGATGTACTCTGCATATAAGTTAAATAAGTAGGGTGACAATATACAGCCTTGACGTACTCCTTTTCTTATTTGGAACCAGTCTGTTGTTCCATGTCCAGTTCTAACTGTTGCTTCCTGACCTGCATACAGGTTTCTCAAGGGGCAGGTCAGGTATTCCCATCTCTTTCAGAATTTTCCAGTTTATTGTGATTCACATAGTCAAAGGCTTTGGCATAGTCAGTAAAGCAGAAATAGAGTTTTTCTGGAACTCCCTTGCTTTTTCAATGATCCAGCAGATGTTGGCAGTTTGATCTCTGGTTCCTCTGCCTTTTCTAAATATTAGAATAGCTAAAACAACAAACCACCACAAAAACCCTGACAGTGCTAAGGGCTTGAAAGGATGGAGAGCACCTTGGACTTTCATACCTTATTGGTGAGAATATGAAAGTGTACATCCACTTTGGAAAACAGCTGGTACTTCTTACTAAAGTTAAACATACACTTAACATACAGTTCAGCAGTCCCTCTCCCAGGTATTCACCAAAGAGAAACGAAAACTACTTATGTTCACACAGAAACCTATGCACAAATATTAAGACTAGCTTTATTTTTAATTTCCCCAATCTGGAAACCACTTGGGTGCCCCTCAACTTAGAAATGGATAAACACATGTGGTACAATGGATTACCATTCAGCAATTTAAAAAAGCAAACTGCTGAAATACACAAAAACAACAATGGCTCTCCAATGCCTTATGCTAAGTGGAAGAAGAGACTCAAAATGCTTCATACTATTTGATTCCATTTATATGACATTCTGAATAAGATGAAAATAGAGAGATAGAAAACAAATTAGTGGTAACCAGGAGGAGCTGGATACATAATAATGTAATGATGTGTGTGGGGAGGGAGTAATGAAACTGTTCTGTATCTTGTAGTGGTTAATTACATGACAGTAGCTGTTTGTTCGGCTCAGAGGTTAAAGCATTTGCATGCAATGCAGGAGACCTTGGTTCGATCCCTGGGTTGGGAAGATCCCCTGGAGAAGGAAATGGCAACCCACTCCAGTATTCTTGCCTGGAGAATCCCATGGACGGAGGAGCCTGGTGGGCTACGGTCCACTGGGTCGCAAAGAGTCGGAAATGACTGAGTGATTTCACTTTCACTTTCAGCTGTTTGTCAAAACTCATAGATCTGGGACTCCCCTGGTGGCTCAGTGTAAAGAATCTGCCTGCCAATACGAGAGACATGGGACATGAGGGTTTGATCCCTCATCTGGGAAGATCCCATGTGGTTTTTAATTATAGGCATCCTCAAGTGTGTGAAGTAGTGGCTTAAGTTTGCATTTCTCCAGTGATTTAGGACATTGAACATCTTCTCACGTGCTTGTTGAAAATTTGTGTATCTTGTTTGGGGAAATATCTATGCAAGTTCTTCACCCATTTTTAAATTAGACTGTCTTTTTGTTGTTGAGTTGTAAGAGCCCTTTTTGTGTTCTAGATACTACGCTCTAATCAGATACATGATTTGCAATTTTATTCTCTCATTCTGTAGGCTGTCTTTTCACTTCTTGAGAGTTTGTGCTTTTTTGTAGCACAAAATTTTTCAAATTTTATAAAGACCAATTTATTCTTTTTCTTTTTTTGCTTATGCTTTTGTTGTCATATCTAGGAATCCATTACCAAATCCATGGGAATGAAGATTTCTTCAAAGAGTTTTAATTTTTGTATGTGGTGTGAGGTAGGGGTCCAACTTCATTCTTCACTTGTATTTTTAAAAATATTTTTAATTTATTAATTTTTTTAGTTGAAAGATAATTGCTGTATAGAATTTTGTCGTTTTCTGTCAAACCTCAACATGAATCAGCCATTCAGTTCAGTTCACTTGCTCAGTCATATCCGACTCTTTGTGACCCCATGGACTGCAGCACACCAGGCCTCCCCATCCATCACCAACTCCTGGAGTTTGCTCAAACTCATGTCCATCGAGTCGGTGATGGCATCCAACCATCTCATCCTGTCGTCTCCTTCTCCTCCTGCCTTCAATCTTTCCCAGTATCAGGGTCTTCAAATGAGTCAGTTCCTCGAATCACGTGGCCAAAGGATTGGAATGTCAGTCTTTCCAATGAATATTCAGGACTGATTTCCTTTAGGATGGACTGGTTGGATCTCCTTGCAGTCCAAGGGACTCTCAAGAGTCTTCTCCAACACCACAGTTCAAAAGCATCAATTCTTCAGTGCTTAGCTTTCCTTATAGTCCAACTCACATCCATACACAATTACTGGAAAAACCATAGCTTTGACAAGATGGACCTTTGTTGGCAAAGTAACGTCTCTGCTTTTTAATAAGCTGTCTAGGTTAGTCATAACTTTTTTTCCAAGGAGCAAGTGTCTTTTAACTTCATGGCCACACTCACCATCTTCAGTGATTTTGGAGCCCCCCAAAATAAAGTCTGCCACTGTTTCCAGTTTCCCCATCTATTTGCCATTAAGTGATGGGACCAGATGCCATGATCTTAGTTTTCTGAATGTTGAAATTTAAGCCAACTTTTTCATTTTCCTCTTTCACTTTCATCAAGAGGCTCTTTAGTTCTTCTTTGCTTTCTGCCATAAAGGTGGCAGAGGTATCTGAGGTTATTGATATTTCTCCCAGCAATCTGGATTCCAGCTTGTGCTTCATCCAGTCCAGCATTTCTCATGATGTACTCTGCATATAAGTTAAATAAGCAGGGTGACAATATACAGCCTTGATGTACTCCTTTCCCAATTTGGAAGCAGTCTGTTGTTCCATGTCCAATTCTAACTATTGTTTCTTGACCTGCATAGATTTCTCAGGAGGCAGGTCACACAGTTTGTTGTGATCCACACAATCAAAGGCTTTGGTGTAGTCAATAAAGCAGAAGTAGATGTTTTTCTGGAACTCTCTTGCTTTTTCGATGATCCAGTGGATGTTAGCAATTTGATCTGGTTCCTCTGCAGCCATAGGTATACACATATCCCCTCCCTTTTGAACCTCCCTCCCCATCCCACCCCTCTAGGTTGATACAGAGCCCCTGTTTGAGTTTCCTGAGCCATACAACAAATTCCCATAGGCTATCTATTTTACATATGGTAATGTAAGTTTCCACGTTACTCTCAACATACATCTCACCCTCTCCTGCCATCTCCCCATGTCCACAAGTCTATTCTCTATGTCTCTCTCTCCACTGCTGCCCTGTAAATATATTCAGTACCATTTTTTAGATTATGTATATATGCATTAGAATACATTTATCTTTCTCATTTTGACTTACTTCACTCTGTATAATAGGTTCTAGGTTCATCCACTTCATTAGAACTGACTCAAATGCATTCCTTTTTATGGCTGAGTAATATTCCATTGTGTATATGTACCACAACTTCTTTATCCACTCATCTGTTGATGGACATCTAGATTCCTCTTCATTCCTATCTTTTTATATCCAATTGTCCCAGCACACTTTGTTGAAGTGACTATTATTTCCTCCATGGAATAATCTTGATAATCTTGTTGAAAATAAATTGTCCAGTGATATATGAATTTATTCTGGGCTTCTATTCTATTCCACTGGTCTAGATCTCTAGCCTTGTGTCAGTTCCACACTGTTTTGGTTCCTGTAGTGTTGAATTGTATGTAAGAAGTTTTTAAATAGAAAATCTTAGGCTTCAAACTTTTTAAGGTTGTTTTTGGCTTTTGGATTCCTTTGTAATTCCACATTAATTTTAGGATCAGTTTTCTTGTTTCTGCAGTCGAGGCCATTGGGATTTTACAGGAATTGCACTAAATCTGTAGATCACCTTGGAGAGGACTGCTGTCTTAATATTAAGCCTTCAATCCACAAACATTGTCTTTTTCCATTTAAGTTTTACTCTTTTTTCAACATTTTCTAGTTTTCAGTGCTGTCTTGCACTTCCATGATTGATTTTAGTCTTTTTGTTCTTTCCTAGTGTATAGAAATATAGTTGTGTGTGTTGATCATGTGTCCTGGGACTGCTCAACTAACTTATTAACTCTGATAGTTTTACCAGCTTAAATAGGTTTTTTTTTTCCCTTTGAATGCGAATTAATTTCTTCTCTATATAGGACCATGTCATTTGTGAATAGAATTGAAAAGTTTAACTTTTAAACAAATTGTTTCCCAAATTGGTGGTATCGTTTTCATCTCCCCATCCCCAGCAGTATATGAGACTTTTGGTTTCTCCAAATCCTTCCTCACACTTGATACAATCCACAGGATACCCCATCACCTACTTATGCGAAAATGGATGGAAAAGTTAAGGGACCTGCCTGGTCACCCAGAATCACCTTCTTGGCATGCTCAAAGCACTGATACAGGTCTCACCATGTCTGTGTCCCTAAACGTTCATCTTCTACCCACAGATGAGGAAACAGACACCCCAAGAGGTCACCCCAGGGAGTGACTCCCCAGACTGCAAGAGCCAAATCTGTTTTGCATTTCTGTCTCAAGCTGGAGGGACCAGGGACCTCCCCAAGGTTCTGCCCCATCCCCTTGCCCACCTACCACCCTGCCCCTGCTCTGTACATCATCCCCTGCCAAACCTGGAGGTCCAAGAGACGAGGGAGTCTTCCCTGTGACATCACAGAGCTGGTTGCCAAGGGAGCCCTGCAGACCCGCCCCCTAAGTGGTGGAGAGCAGAGCCCCGCTGCACAGGAGGCCCGGCTTCTCCTCCCCATCACGCTGGCCCTCCATGGAAGCCTTGGTCTGTGCGTTCTCTGAGCTGCACATAAGAGAAGGTGCCGGGCTGCGGGGAGGAGAGGCAGGAGGAAAGATGCCCTCCTGTCCTGACCTGGGCCCACAGCCACCAGGGTGGTTCCAGGGACATGCATGCTTAGGAGAAGGGAATGGCCATGGGTCCAGGCCACGTGACCCTGGACACTGGATTGCTCTTTTCAGGGCAGGGGACAAAAGTGGGTGGCAGAAACAGCCTGAAGTCCTAAAAAGATCTTGGTGCCGAGACTAGGTTTCTCAGTCCTCCCTGTGGGCTGGGAGGGAGGAGGACTGCTAAGTTGGATGAGGGGGGTGGGAGGCAGGGGGCAGAGTCCACATGACAGACAGGTAGCTGAGGCTCTGCAGGCCAGGGTGGGGGTCATCCCACGAGCATGTGACTGTTCTCCCCTCAGGGCCACTGGGGCCCACCGGCCACACCCTTCTACTCTCCCCTCCACAGATGCAGTGAGCTGGGCCCAAGGACACACCAGTCACCCCGACACACCACCCAACATCTACGAGGGGGGGCTGGGGGCCCAGCAGCAGCAGTGCCCCAGTGCCCAGGGAAGCAAGCCCAAGAACTTCCGGCTGCGCCACCTCCGGGGCCTGGCTCTCTACCTGCCGGGCCACCTGCAGCCTGCCGGCCAGTGTGAAAGTCACTGGCTGGGTCGGCTCCTGACCGGGGGCTGCCTGCCACAGTCCGAGGGCCTGGTCTGGCCCCTGGACTTAGCACAGGGGACTCTGGGCCGAGGTAACAGCCACCACTCAGCCCTTCTGGAAGCTCAACTGCCCAGTGACAGCCGGGGAAATACAGGTGAGCCTGTCCAGGTGACACAGAGCTAGGGACAGGAGGGGCAGACCCAGGGCAGGGGTGGGCGAGGCACTCAGACGGACCCAGGTGGTCCCTCTCCACTCCCGAGCTGCCTGGGTACCTGTCCCAGCTCTCCACTTGATGAGGGACCTCGGGCTGCTTTCCCCCACTGGCTGTGCCTCAGTTTCACCATTTGTAAAGTGAGGGGTGTGAGTTAAGAGAAGGGTCTTTCCTGCTTGAACCATGTCTCCCTTTCTCCTCCCCTGTGGGGTTTTCTTCAAGGAGAACTGCCCCCCTCCCCTCTGGCTTGGAAGGATGCCAGGTTCAGGGGTCACAGGGTGGGCTGGCAGCCTCCCTTGGGTCCCTCTGAACGACTCCTCTCTCCCCCTTTCCTCAGCTTCCAGCTCCAGCATGGACCCAGCCAAGGGTGCCCCCTCACAGTCTGGTCACCCTGAAGGCTTAGGGCTCAGGCCTAAGAGATCCTGGGGGGCCCCAGAGGAGACCACATGTCCCTTGTGCAAGAGAACCCGCTCTGGGGGCCTGGAGGGGCTGTAGGGATCCGAGTGCCAGAGTTGGTTCTCCCAGCTCAGGACAGGAGGGGAGAGGGTGGCCCCAGGAGCAGGAGGAGACAGATCCGGGGCGGGGGGGAAGGGCTCAGCCCCCACCAGTAGCACCCCCACCCTGAGACACCTGGGCAGCTACCCAGTACCAGAGCCTGGGCCAGCCTTGAGAAAGCTTGAGGGTGGAGGGAGGAGGAAGAGGTCCCGCGAGAGAGACAGAGAAAAAGAAAGAAGCCAGGGCATGCCCCTGCAGCCTGCTTCAACTCACATCAGCCACGGGTACTGGGGAGGCCGGATGGAGTGGAGAGCTGGGCTCCCGAGGGGCTGGGGAACCTACAGGTCTAATGTCAATAAAAGCCAAGGCCTGAGCATCAGTCCCTGAGTCTGTCTGTCGTCAGGACAATTTGGTCAGAGAAAGGGCCCCTTGGCACACGTGCTCTGACAGCAAAGTTCGGTGTCGCTCCCAGAATCCGAGATGCTCCCACCCTGAAGAGGGTGCCGTCCTCCTCTGGGTGGGCAGGGTCTCGGCAGGCCTACAAACAGGGCGTGGTGTTCTGGGTGAAGAGGGCAGAGGACAGAGAAAGTTAGGCTGGGTTCAGGGAGGGTGTCGAGAAGGAGAGCAAGTTCCCAACCTGGACAGAAGTGTTGGCCCTGGCCCCATGCCGCCCATCACTGAGGCCACTGTGGAGTTCATGTTCCCTGGGGACCCCTGGCCGCCCTGACTCTCCAGGCAGAAATGGGCACAGCCCTTCTCCCAGCGGGGCGAGGCTCCGGGCACCCAGGCATGGGCTTGCTGTACCAGGAGGTCCTCACCCTGGCCCTGCTGACATCGGGGGCTGGGTCACTCTCTGTCTTGGGGGCCATCCTGTGCACTGTAGGATGTTGAATGATGTCCCTGGCCTCCATTCACTGGATTCCAGAAGCGCCCTCCTCCCAGTGTGGCAACCACAGCCTCTGGGTGGTCTCATGTCCCCTGGGGGGCAGAATCACCCTGGCTGAGACCCCCTGCTCCACATCACTGGGCTTTGGCCTGTGGAGACTGGATGGGAGGACCCGAGTTTGCCTCCATGATCCTCACCATCTCTTGCTTCCTGTCCTGGGAGCCCGAGTCGGGCCAGGGCCCACCTGCCCCTCTCATGGGCACCTGTCAGACCACACGTGATGGTGTCAAGCTCATTCTGGACGTCGGGACAGCGGGCGTCCTTCCAGACACAGGGGAAGACTCCCTCAGGCCCTGCCCCATCCCTGTATCCTCAGATGGCAGATTCTGGAGATGCTGGTCCCTGGTCCAAGTTGGGGTCACCAGCCACAGGCCTTGTCCCGCAGGAGGGCCATCTAGGGAAGGACCAGCCCTTGGGGAGCAACGCACCCAAGCTGTGGAGGGGCCTGACCTGGCTGGGCTCTCAGGCCCACTGCTCACAGCTGTGTGGCTCCTGGGCTACTCCCAGCCCCTCCATCAGTTTTCCTCATTTGTCTGATGGAGGGACAGGCATGACCCCTGTCCCCAGGGAGGCCAGAGGCAGAACCCTGCCTGATCACTTCACTGCCTTGTCGTCAGTTCTAGGGCCTCTTCCAGGGCTACATTCCTTAGCAGGGAAAGTTACAACTAGAATTGTAAAAAACAATATCCCATTGAGCTGGAAGCTGGCCTTGGGACTTGCCAGGGGACAGGCAGCTCCTGGGCCGCCCTCAGCCTCGGGGTGGGTCCAAGGGGCAAGGCCAGGATCGCAAAGAGCCTGCAAAGACCCTGCAAAGACCAAATGTGACCAACTGAAGTCTATTTATTTGTAATGAGAAAAAACACTACAATCTGTTCAACACTGGGCTGGACACTGCAATGATTAGGAGGCGGGGATGGAGGAGCAGGGCAAGGCCTCTGAGCTCATTACCAATGTCCAAGGCAGAACCTTCTGGAAGACTCTTCCCTTACCCCAAGGGCCGGAAAAAAAAAATCACATGGCCATCGTTGATTCAGATTAGGGAGGACACCTAGCTGGGCCTCAGCGTGAAGCTGATGTCAGCTCGGAGGAGGGGAGGCCGAGGCCCTCCTGCCCAGATGCCCTTCATCCCAGGAGCCCCCCGGCTTGGAAGTTCCGAGGGAGGGAAGGACGTGGTCATGCAGCTCCACCTGCCGTGTTCCCTCTCCAGCTCTTGGGCCATGCACAACTCTGCACCACCCCGTCTTCTCCAGAAGCCAAGGCGGGCAGCGAGCAGCTCTGGGGGGCCCCGTGCACACACCCAGAGTCTCTGCCCCAGAGGCGGAGGGACCACAAGGCACGTTGACTGCCCCCAGCCCCAAAGGCTGGGTCTCACTTGGTCAATGCGGTACGCAGCATGTCCTCTGTCCCCTTTGCATCCGGTCAGGCCTCGGAGCTGCAGCTCACCGGGCTGGGGGCCGGGGGTCAGGACCCTGGGGATCCTTGGTGGCACACGTCCTCAGCCTGGCTCCCCGCGGCAGCTCAGGTGAATGGCACGTCCACCGTCGGCCAGGCAGCTCCGGTAACCCGGGACAGAACAGAGCCAGCCCGTGGGAGGACAGCCTCCCGGGGGGGTGTAAGCATCCGGCCCGTCATCCTGAGGCCCATGTGGGGAGCGGAGCCTGAGAGTCGGACCTCAGGGTGTGGGTGAGGGGCCTCCCTGGCTGTCCCCCAGGAGCCCCAGCCCCAGGTGGAGGGATCAGATTGCTCCCCGCCCCCTGGCCTCTGGGGGCTGGCTCTGGACGAGGGGCTGGTGTTCCCAGTATTCGACCCCTTGTTGTTCTCAGGCTCCTGTGTCTTTAGGGTCAAGTGTGTCCGTAACACTTGGGTTCCTCCCTCCAAGAAGTTAAATCTGGCTTTGGAGGAAGGAGCTGGAAGGAACAGGCTGCGGAGGAGGGAGGCCGGTGAGGGGCGCAGAGAAGAAGCCCCTTCCCACGGTCTTGTGCCTGGGGCAGCAGAAAAAACAGACCACAGTGAATGCTGCCACCGGGGCCGCCCATGAGGCCGGTGCGCACACGCAGGGCCGGGCCGGGGCTCAGCGGAGCTGAAGGTTTTCAGAGCGGGTAGGAGGCCTGGGAGAGCCTGTGGGGTAGACAAGAGCGGAGCAGGGTGAAGGCCGGGGCGGAAACGCTCTGCCCCCACCCCTGGGAACTGGCCTAGGAGCTCCAAGTCAGGTGCTGGCACTCCTCCAGGCCCAGAGTCCCTTCCAGGGGCCACCAGCTCCCCTCGGTCCCAGCACAAACCATGGCACCAACAGGGGTGCCAGCCCAGGAGGCCACGGAGCCCTGCCATGTGGGGTCGGCCCCCGCCACAACCTGCTCTGGGTCGTGCCCACGCATGAGTGCACCCTGGTGTCCCCACGGCTCTCAGAAGAGGCCGTGGCCGGGCAGAGTGCTCAGCCAGGAGCTCGGAGGGTGAGCGGGTGCCGCTGCCGCTGTCAAAGTCACGTGCACACCGAGGGAAGCACGGCTGGGGACACGGTCCCGGGAAGGAGAAGCTGAGCATCCGGGGCCCGGGGGCAGGAGACGTGATCTTTCGGCAACTTTTCAACTTTTTGAACCAGGTAAGTATGTTATTTTTTTAAAAAGGAGTCTAGGACGTGAAAAGACAACGCTCTGGCCAGGGCTCAAGGACTCTGTTTTTCCTCCAAAAGTTTCCGAGAGGTGGTCGGGGACCCCCCTGGCCCCGGGCTTTGTCACCCACGACCTGTGTGGCACATGCCCATCTGGGGCCGCCTGTTCTCTGCTGACACCACAGGGCCCCCCACTTCCCTGACTGTCACCCCCTAGGCTCTGCCCCGCTTCCCGCACCCCCTGCTCCGGGTACCTGGGGAGATAGGGCATGCCCCACGTTGCTCTGCTCCCAAACCCGCGTAGCACCGGCCTGCAGCTGGGGCGGGCCAACAGGCCCAGCAGGTGGCCGCCAGTTCCTCTGCAGAGGACAGCCGCAGTCAGATGGCCAGGAAGGTGGCGTCCGCCAGATGCCGGGGAGTGGGGCCCAGCGGAGGCTGCCTGGCTGGTGTCACATGGTCCGGCTGTACTCGATGCCACCCTTGGCGGAGATGCTCGACCATGGCAGGAAGCTGCAGAGCAGGCTCTGGGCCTGGCGGTAGATCCTGTGTGGGATGGAGCAGGGGCTCAGGTTCGCTAGTGCAGAGCCCAGGTGCTGGATGTAGTCCGTGCGGCTCCGTTAAGGAAGATCCCGCCTCGCCTGCCCGCCTGCCCGCACACCCTGGGCCGCTTGGTCAGCATGGTAACCCGCAGGGCCAGCCTGCACGTAACACACCGCTTCTGTGGGTGGCCATGAGCCTGCGCAGCCTCTGCAGGGCTGGGAGCCCCATCAGATGGACGGGGCTCTGCTGTGCAAAGTAACAAAGGACCTTCTGGGTGCAGCCCCACACCCCCGGACCCCAGACTGAGGCAGCACACAACTGGGTGCCGGGGGCGGGGTCTGGCGGAGCAAGAGCTACTGTTGCCCCTACGCAGGGCCCTGGCCCTGCGATGAGGAGGGGTCTGCAGTCCTGACCCCGTGGATGCCCACAGAGAGCCCCCCAACCTTCATGTGAGCCAGGCCTGTAGGCTTCTGGGTCACCCCTGTCATTCCTGTTTATTTTCCTGTGAAATGGATAAAGCCTAGACTCATTCGTTTAACTTCTGTCTCTCACATACACACATTATTTGGGGGGCTGCTCCCTGTGACTGTTAGGAAGTCTCCTGGCCTCCATCGAATCTGTCAAGGGCCAGAGAGAATTGGCACTTGAAGAGGAAGGTTGAAGAGGAGGGTTGAGGGCAGGGAAACCCAGCTGGGTCACGCACCCACTAAGGTAGGTTTGAATCCAGAGTTCAGAACCAACAAGCAACTCTTTCTGCTTCCTGTGCTTGTTCTCTCCCCTGTTAGCATGAGAGCAGGTGTTTCTGTCTGTCTTAGTCACTGCTGTATCCACCTCGACCTAGAATAGGAGGCTCTCAGTAGATACTTGATGGATGGACCTTGGACCAGGAGGGAGAAAACCCTCCCTTCACACCAGGCTGACGTCCAGGGGGTACCTACTTTCCCAGCATCCACACCCAGACTGTCATATCCTGTCAACATGTGCTGGTCAGACTCACCCACAACACTTGGGTCTCATGAACTTGGTCTCAAGGATGCCACGTGAAGGCAACTGTGGCTTCAGTTGGCGCACAGACCCCACTAGGAAGCTACCATCCCTCACCCCCGAGAGAGAAAGGATATAGGATGGTCCAGGGAGGGTGGCCGCCGTTGATGTAGAGGACGTAGGTAAAGCCATCTTTGAGGACCCCGCGGATGGAGTAATAGTAAGGGAGATAGTGATGCTGCTTGAAGTCTCTGTTCTCGTAGAAGTTTATGGCTGTGTTGTTGGTGGTAAGGACGTGCAGGTAGATGGCTTTGCAGTGGTCCTGGGCAGTGGTTGATATGTGATCCTTTAGACTCTCAAGTAACAGGGACCCTGAAGGGTGAGAGGAAAGAGGCGGTGGGTGGAAGAGAGCGTGAGGGAAAGGCCGACCTTCCAGAACCACTCACTGCTGGAGTACCTAACATCCAACCCCCTGGTGGAGCTTGTCAGCTGAGTGTCCGGGTGTCCCGGACAAGGATGTGAGCTGGCCACGGTCCCTCCCAGGGGCTGGACTTACAGCGAAACTCAATGCCCTTTCGGCCCAGGAAAACGTGGGTGGACGGGCGTGGGTTACAAGGGAAGACCCTGACGCCCGCTGGCCGTGTGGCCATGTGAAACAGGAGTCTGGAGCTGTGCGGGGGGCAGGACCCCCAGGGTGGCGGGCATCTAATAAACCGTGGTTGGGACTATTCCTTCAATCACACTTTCTTCTCTTCCTCAAGAAAACCCTGGGGCTGGACGTGAGCTGGGGGTGGCAAGAGGCACCGTCAGAGTGGCCCGTTCTCTAATGAGGATGCTCAGGAGGGGTTGTTCATCTGACCTCACCAGGTCTGGGAAGGAGGCCACAGCAGAAAGACCCGACGAAACGTGGAAAGAAGACGGACTGAAGGCCGAGAGTGGGTGGGGCCGGCAGACTTGTCAGGGGCAGGGAATGAAGGAAGGGTGCGGGTCTGGCCCCGACAGAGGGCCAAGCGATAGAGCAAGAGAGAGACCGAGCAGTTCTTGTGAGAGTTGGCAGCGAGCAGCAGCGAGCTGGGGGGCCTTACAGGCCCCCGCTTACCTATCCCGTGCTTCCTGAACTCCTTCACCACTCCCAGGCTGAGGATGTACGCGACCTGGGTGTCCAAGGAGAAGCTGGAGGCCAGAATATCTCCGTCCTAGAGAGAGAGTCAGAGACGGCCGGGTCAGCAGTGGAGGCCCCGGGCCTGCTGCAGGACACGGCTCCCAGGCCGACTTCTAGGACATACACCTGGGAGACACCAGGGCAGGAGAACCCAGGACAGGGGACAATGGAGGGCCACCCCTCCCCACGGAAGCGAGAGGGTATGGGCCCTTCTCTCAGAAACCACTGCTAACACAGCACATGCAAAGTTGCTTCTCTTGGGGAGGGTGGGCAGGAGAGTTAGTGAAGCTGGACCAGACTAGTCACGGTGGGAGGAAGCGCCGCTCAGGGGGCCCTCAGTCCGTGTCAGCCCACGTGCCAGGAGACAAGGCGGCCCCACAGGGCGTGGGCGCTGTAACCAAAGGATCCCACACGGTCCCATGGGTTCCTGGAGTACAGTGGGAGGCAGGTGGGGGTGGCCGAGCCACCTGACACCCCACACAGCCTCTTGGTTCTGGAGAGGGACCCCCGGACTGGGAGAGTCGCCTCTAACCAGGACCAGGTTCTCATGATCTTCTGCCTCACAAAGAACCGAAGGCTCTGCTGTGTGTGAGGTCTCTCCCTCACTGGAAAGGACACTTGTGACTCGGCCTGTGTCCTGGCCCGTTCTCACCCCAGCCTCCACCTCACAGTTAACCTGGATGCAGGTGGACATGCCACCGGCCTCAGGGAGGAAGCCTCCTTCCGGCTCTTGTGACTCGAAGCCACAGGAAGCCCGTGTACCGATCACCCCCCTCCTGACTTCACCATGACGGTCGCTGTGAAGCCCACGATCAGGTCGTGCAACTTAATGCACGTTATGACTGTGTCACAAACACACAGAATGAAACCAACCACCTACAACTCTCACACGCTGTCCAGGCTCCCGGGAGGATGGGGCACAGAGCAGGCAGTGTCCAGAGGTGTCAGCCCTGGGCCATCGCTGCAGACACTCACCTCCTTGTGTATCTTGGTCCGATTCTTAATTTCAGCTACAATCATCCCCACGATGTCACCCCTGTAGGTCGCGGCGAGGGAAAAGAACTTCTTGTTGGAGGTGATATCACGATACCATGAGTCTGGGTACCTGAGGAGGAGACAAACGCAGGTGGATTGGCTGAAGGTCAGGTCCAACCACCGCTGTGCTTCAGAGAGTGGAACCATGGGGGACCCTTGGCTGCTCCATCCACCACTCAGGGTCTGCCCACCGCCCAATCTCCACCAAAGTGCATCACCCTCAGAGTTGCAACTTCTGACAGCCGTTCTGTCCAGACGGGACCGTTCACTGCTCAGTGGCATCTGAGTTTCGGGCACACAAGGGCAAGGTGTGTCCAGGGCCGCTGGGCGGCTCAACAAGAGCCCCGAGGGCAGCGGGGAACAGAGCAGCGAGGCAGTGCTGAAAAGGCAGAGTCAGCAGCAACCCAGAAGACTCGGACGGGTGGGAGTGAGGCTGGTTTCCTGAAGGGCTACGTTAGCCCGGGATTCCTTTCTTGGGACCAAGAGCAGAGGAGGGTCTCAGACCCCACTGGAGACCCAGGGAGGTGCTCTGCTTTGTAGAGGCCACTGCACCCCCACCCCCGCCAGAAAGTTCCACAGAAGCTGAGCATCACCCAGCCTCCTCTCCTGGGCCCCATCAGCCCCACCTTCTGACCAGCGTGTCAGGCTGGCACAGCAGCCAGCAGTGAGCTGCCACCACACGGCCCGAGGGGACTACAGTTCTGTCCACCGTCTTCAGAACCCGAGGCCTCCGGCCCAGCCGTCTCCAAGGAGGCA
The DNA here is from genome assembly GCF_963930625.1 of Muntiacus reevesi. Classification (NCBI taxonomy): domain Eukaryota; kingdom Metazoa; phylum Chordata; class Mammalia; order Artiodactyla; family Cervidae; genus Muntiacus; species Muntiacus reevesi. The sequence continues at coordinate 182,200,494 of NC_089250.1, read as the reverse complement.
GGCAGGCTGGGCTCCTCGGAGGTGCAGAGGCTCCGGCCAGTGAGGCTCCACCTGCCCCAGGTCACCCTCAGCAGGGTCTACTCCATGGACTTGCTGGATTCCTGTCCCACGGTGGGACCGCTGGGCTGATGTTCACTTTCTAAGAAGCCACTGCTAGCCCACAGCACACCCCCATCAGGGAAGTAAGGGGTGCGCGACCAGCTTCAACAGGTCTGAGGCTGAGACTCACGGAGATGTGATGTTGGCAGGATCTTGTTTATTTTCAATTTTTAAGAGTTTGTACTATTTTTCCTCACTATGAGTGCTCTATGAGCATGTTACAGGAAAACGCAGGAAACAGAGACAAGCACAACCAGACAAAACTTGTAGTTGCTAATCATCCACCCAGAGAGCTACCAAAAACATCTGCTCCGTGGCACATTTCTCCTGTTTTTATCTTGTACATGTTTTCAAATAAAAGAGGGACTGTGGTATATTCTGGCTTCCAGTCTGCTTTTTTCACCTGCTGTCTCACACACATACACACAAAAACATATAAACCTCGAGGACAGATTTCTTTGTCCCTGGCTGGATAATATTGTATTGCTGCATGTACATCCCCTGATGTAGGGAACCAATTCCTTTCTGTTAGGACACTTAGGTTGCTTCTTGATTTCCTGAATGTCATAAGCGGCACCGCACGTAGCATCTTTGTAACTGAAGATTCTCAGCAAGGCCCTTCCCGATCTCTTTGTACAAGAACATGGTGAGGTGCAGAGAGCCCGGGGGCACCAGGGAGCAGGGCCAGGGGCCCCGAAGGGTGAGGGGGCTCTCGGTCATCAAGGCACCAACACAGCGAGCCCCCCAGCTTCAGCACTCTGCACGCAGGCCCCCACCACCCCCTCCCTAGCCCCCAGCTGCAGACCCGCTGGACTTACTCGATGGGGAACCAGTCGCCGCACAGGTGCTTCACGGTGTCTATGTCATCGTGGCAGAGGAGGCGCAGGCTGACCTCGCTGAGCGCGCTGGACGGCACCGCCTCTGTCATTCACACCTGCGGGGGAGGGGCGTCAGGAGGGCGGCGCATCCCCGCACCCTGGGAACCTCCTCCTCAGGTAATCTGCAAGGCTGGCAGGATGGGAAGGTTCACACTGGCCCCATGGGTGGAGGGCTTCTCCCCTCAGGGGCGTTCCCACACCAGGCATCACAGACACCCCACCCTGGAGAGAAGGCGTGGGAGGATGGAGACACCCAGAGGCCCCCTCCCTGCTCAGCTGGGATGCTCCTGAGCCCCGCGGAGGGCAGCTGGCCTCTGGTCTCTGTTCTCTCCCCTCTCAGCCCCACTGAGCTGCACACAGCGCCCACACCCGCCCCGCTTCCCTCACCCGCTGTTCCTCCACTGGGAGGGGACACGGCCCCGCCTCTCTGCCTGGGTCGGTGGCATCCTATGGCCCAGAGCTCAAACGGCCCCAGGCCTGGGCCAGGGGGCCCCAGAGACCTGCTGGATTTAGAGTGGCGCTTACTGGGTGGGCCGTTTCTCCACCCCCATCCAGGAGATGAAGATACATGTTCAGAGAAAGACTTCGAGAGACGCCGGAAGTTCAAGTCAGGCAGGGGTCATGAGTTCCAACGACTAAATCAGGAAGCTATGCTCAATCCAGACAAGAGGGTCAAGTGTGGGCTCTGATGAAGCACCTACACCCCCAGGACCGAGCAAGTACCAAGGAAAAGTTGAACCCTGCACCCTCTGAGATCCTGCAGCCACAGGAAACCCAGGGATGGAGGCCAGCCTGCCAGCACCTCCAGTGAAACACACAAAGCCCTCAGGACCCCGCCTAAAATGCTGGGCCTGAAGCAGATCAAGCCTCCAGGCCACCCGGTACATGGGCACCATGACATCTGACACACACAGAATGGGTGATATTCTACATGACAGCCGCCTGGTCTCCAAACACTCAACGTCATTAAAAAATCAGAAGTAGATTGAAAGAGACAAGGAGACCTACAACCAAACGTGATGTGCAAACTCCTTCCAGGAAACACGAAAAGTCAAACACTTGGGAGCAACTTAAATATGGGCTGGACGCCAGATGATGAATTTATTATGAAATGATTATGAACCTAGTACTAACTGTCTCAGACGTGGAAGGTGGAGTGCTCCTGTAGATGGTCTTAGAGATGCTCTCTCTGCTGAAATACTTCAGAGCGAGGCATCATCAGGTTTAAAACTAAATAACTCAAAATCTTTTCAACTGCTTAGGAAGCAAATGTGATAAAATGCTGTTAGCGGTTGCATCTAAGTGGCAGGTTTATACAAAACAGGAACTGACTGTTTACACATTCCGTTTTTCTATGTACTTGAAATTTTCCTTAATAAAACTTGGGGTCGGGGTGGGGGAAACGATGGTTCTGTGCAGGGGCACCATGAGGGCCCAGGCAACGCCAGAGGCCAAAGGGTGCCCAAGGCCAGAGCCCTCCTGCTGCTGGAAGCGCCATGCCCTCCTCCTCCCTGGAAGACTGGCTCCAGGAGGCTGGTCTGGGGTTTGACGAGCACAGGCCAGCCTGAGAAACGGGGTTGACAAGACTGCCTGCCCTCATCACCCTTGGCAGAGCTCCAGGTGTCTCACTGGCTGTGCCCATCAGGTTCTCGACCAAGACCTGGGGTGCTCTGAGCCCCGCAGGAGGAGCTGCAGGACAGGAGGTGCTGGCTCACCCTCCACAGTCTCTGCCTGGAGCCGGCAGGCCAAGTGCCGGCGACCAACAACCCCGGCTTCAGAGCCAGGGGTTCAGGTACCCCGCACAGCCACAGGCAGATGCGGGATACCTGGGGTGCTGGCGCCACAGGGAGCACCAGGAAGCGAGGCTTTGACCTGTGGTACCTGTGCCAGGGGCTGACTACACAGAGGCTGGGGCGGGCACCGCCCGAGGGGACAGAAATGTTTTGTATCTTGATGATGGTGGTTACATACACAAATGTAAATACACATATATTAAACTCATTGGGTTTATTCTGTTGTATGTATATTAAACTTCAATAAAGTTAGTTTTAAAACATTTTAAAGCTTGAGGAGTGACCGCAAAGGGAGAGACTGATAATAAATGAGCAATTCGCTCATCCTGGGATTTACACATTTTCACTCTAGAGCCCTTGTGACAACGCTCTTGACCAAAGGGGCAGGATTTCCTTCTTCAGCGTTCACGAAGAACACTGGCCTCTAAGACACACAGCTATTTGTGGATTCTCACATCCCTATTAAAAGTACTTGGATGTTTTCAAAGGCCGTTCTTTAGATGCCTTGATTTAAAAATAGAGACATGTCACATCTAACTAAGGGGAAATGGAGTATATTATAGTGTCTGATCTGCCCTAGCCCAATTGACAGGAGTGGAGGAGGGAGAATCCGGCACCCACATGCAAGAGAGAAAGGGATGTTCGGGGGGTCGGGGGGGTGGTCAAGACGGAGGTGGTATGGTGGGCAGTGCTGGCCCACCACTGGGGGAGAAGCCGGGAGACTGACATCTGACACCTGCGGGGACCCTGCTTGTCCACCTGGAACCTTCAGTCAGCACTAACCTCCTGTTGCTCTGTGCTGCCCTACGGGCTTAAGGGACAAGGACTCTGAAGACTCACTGGAGGACAGAGGCCGCAGGGGAAGCAGAGCAGAGCCCCGAGTCAGCCCTCTGTCCTGAGCCCGGGGGGCTGAGCCGCAGGCACACAGACCACCTTTCAGTGCGTTTCCTTACAAAGTCACAGACACACAGACCCGACGACAGCAGGGACACAGTATGAGGAGAAGACACGGTTCAGGCCTGCAGCAAGCGTCCTCCCTGGGCCTGCTGGTCTGCGTCCCGGCCTTGGCCTTCGGGGGTGGGTGAGTGCAGCATTTCTAGAAGGGACAGAAATTGGATTCTCTAAGACAATAAAGGGCCAGCCCGCTCACCTCTCCATCTGTCCTTTCTCCTTCCCTAAACCTTGTCCCCGCGGGCTGTCTGAAAGAGTCGTCTTCCTTCTGAGCTAATATGACCTCTCAGGTCCCTGTGTTGACGCCATGCAGTGGCTGGGGGTGATGCCTGATCACCTGGGCGTGTGCTCCCAGACCCCACTTGGACTGTGAGCGCCCAACCAGAAGACAAGAGTGAACTCCAACATCCCAGCGTATCCTCCACCCCACCCCCCAGCTGCCAAGTGCTGGCGGTTCAGAAGCTGGGGCCTCGGGATGGGATTGCTCTAGTTTCTACAGGGGTTTCCTGGCACCATCACAATGCCCATGGGGCAGAGCACCGCCCTGGCCTGCCCCTGCACTCCAGGCCCCTTCTCAAACAAAGCACGGGAAAGATGGGTGCATACTCGTCCACAGCAGAGTTAAAGACCACCAGGGCCCTCCAATGTGAAATTCTGCAGGCGCCAGATTTATTGGCTTGACAAACCTAACAACAGATTCCAAGCTCTTGCCTTCAAGATGGATGGCGCAAAAAAGGAAAAACAAGTCAGTGATGGACACACGGCACCACCCTGCTCATGAGTAAAATGGGCTGAAGGGCTCAGAGCAGGGAGTGAGGGAAACTGTGAATGCCCAGCTCAGCTCAGCTCCTTTGTTCAAGTGAGCAGCCATCTGGGGGTGGGGGGGAGCCGTTTCTACAGCAGCCTGGGAGCCTTTCAGAGCCTGAGAGTAGGAGGAGAAATATGAATAATTTACAGGAGACGAGACACAAACACCCAGCACTGTGGGTCCAAAGCACCTCCCTCTTACAGCCCACCACACGATGCCCCAAGGGGAGCCCACAGGCTCCTCACACACAATTTAAAAAAAAAAAAAGGCCATATCACTTCACCCGCGAACTGTTAACAGTGAGGCATTCCATTTGTGTGATATTCTAAAACTGGCTAAAGAAACTGATGGTAAGAGCAATGAGAATGTGGCTGGGGGGGACATAGGATGCCCTCGATGGGGGGGCACAGGATGACTCGCAGGGCCAGAGACAATGTTCCCATGTCCATCAGGCTCGTCATCACCTGTGCACCTCAGATCTGCTGGCTGGGCAGCGTGTGAACCAGCCCTCGACTTAAAAACAAGACAACCACCATTGGTCCGGAACAGTCCTGGGGTCAGCCCATGCTTCCCTCTGGGCCAGAGGTTCTATGACCACCGCTCCCATCGCAAAGAGAATCCATTCATCTATTTATCAAAGTTGTACTAAAAACCCAGGCCCCGCTCTAGACACTGCGATTGCAGTAAAGAGCAGAGATAGACATCTCTGATCACCGGCGGGGCTGGAGGGGGCGGGGAAGGTGTGTGTTTTCTTGCTCTTTTACCTACATACTCTCAGAAACGCTTCCTTTGCTTGAAAAATTCCGAGGCAAACAGCACATCAGTGAACACAAAGAATGCCATCCAGCAGGCTGGGCAGGGAGGGGTTAACACACCTGTGTGTGTGTGTGTGGGGGGGGGGGGGGGGGGGGTGGCGCGCCCCTCCCAAAGCCTCAGGAAAAGGCAGGGGATCCGCTTGCATCACTCGGGGTGTTTTCCTTCACTACTTGACCCGCCTCCATGAATCAAGAGTTCTGGGAGGAGAAACAGAGTCCTGATCTGTCCCACACGCGTCAGCTCACGCCCTCCCGGCCAAAACCAGGAGGGATCACTGGTTCACAGTATTTCTTACAGCAGTGGAGTCCAAGCGAAAGGCAAGGCTTCGAGGCCACATACCCGGGTGCACAGGCGCTGTCCGCCCCCCCCCCCCCCCCCCCCAGCCACGTTCGGGCCCTGGGTCCCAGCAGGGCTGTGAAGAGGGGACAGAAGTCCTCACAGGACATGTGCAGAGCGCCTGCCAGGCGGGTCGAAGCCAGCCCTCTGCAAACGGTGGCCATGACTGCCAGGGGCCAAGTTCTCTTCCAGGGACTAGTGAACGGGCGGGACCCGCACCTGAAACTCGGGCTGTCACCAGATTCTTGAGGATAAGGAGAATGAGTTCTTCCAGAGGCAGGCAGCCTCAGCACTGCCCGGGTCTGGGGCTGAAATGGACGCTGCTGGCGGCTCAGTTTGAATGGGAAAAGCACAGCCATGGGGGTCTCGGGTTCAGAAACCCCACCTGCCTCTCGCCGCTGCCCCTTCAGCAAACCAGCCCCCCCACCCCCCACCCCCAGCCCTTTCTAGCATTTCTGTGTTTTTTCCACCTGACTCTGCTGGGCTTTGTTGTTTTACATTTGACTTTTTAATCTCTGTGTCCCTGGGTTTGTATTTAAGATCGTTCAAAATCCAACAGATATTAAACGTGAAAGTGGGTGAAATTCAGTATAAATTAATACTTGATCATGTGGTTAACTTTTATAACAAAAACTTTTTTTAAAAAGAAATTCAACCTCCTCTCAGCATTTGTCTGCGGAATTAAGGCAGACGTCTGTTTTATATCACTCACTCCTGCCTCATTTGAGTTTTTTTTTTAAGCAATGAGCTTGTTTTTATTATCAGAAAAAAATAAAAAACTTCCAGGCAGTATGTGAAAATTCTGAACACATTTTTTATGTTAAATAATCTGTTCCTAATTAGTAACAACTTGGGAATTTTATAATGTCTCTTCAAATTATAAGTAGAATGGTTATCCATTTTGCCCCAAAATAGACTCTCAGTGCCAATGTTTAAGCCCTGTACCCTTGGAATAGCACAGTATTCATGCACTGATGCCAGAAATAAATATTATAAACACAGACCCACATTTGTAATGAAGCAAAGAGGAGGCAGTTGTGGGTAAGAAAATTATTTTAAAGAGTTAAAAATATTAAAAATATTTCCTGTGCAATCATTACAAAGAAAATTCAGTGGCCATATAAAAATCAATTTTGAAAATACTTAAAGGCTTCAGGACAACCATCTAAAAAAAAGGAAAAAAGGTTTAAAAAAGAACATCTCCCATTTGTTAAATGCTGTTTAAAACTTTGTTCATGGTAAAATAGGAATCAACACACAATACGAAGCAAAAACTCAAAGCCCCCTCCTCACTTCGTCCTCAGTAAAATGAAGATTAATAGATTCTTGAGTTTCCCATTAGAAAGCAAACTTTTTAAACAGGAGAGGGCTTACCAGGTACGGGGCCCAAGGGGGCTTCTGAGGTGGAGGTTTCACTGGTATATTAACAGCGTGACCAAATGTCAAGCAGAGTACTTTTCTGTAAGTTTCTGTGTATTTCCACAAAAAAGTTAAACACAGGAGGCCAGAAGAGAAGCAATACTGTAATTTGAAGCTAAGAGTAGAAAGAGCAGCAAATACCTGGCCAGCAAGACCTTCTGAATAGTTTACAACTAGAGTCACAAAGAGGCATCTAAAAAGAAACAAGTTGTTAGAAATGAGCAAACAACCAAGTGCTGCCAGAAATATGGAAACATCACTGTAGTAACACTGTCCAGATAAAAATCACTGCAGCAGCTAAGGGACAATTACCCAGAGACTATTTTAAAAAAGAAATGGCTTTCTTCTCAGTTATTTTTAAGATGGGCTCAAATTTCACTACTTTTCTGCCCCAGTACTTTGCTGCCCTATTTCAGGAATGCAGGAAACAAAACAGAGGAACACAATTTACTGTTTAATAACAAGAAGAAATAGAACTGGAAGAATTTCTTTTTTCAATGTGGTCTGTTTTCTCTGGTCTTCCTGTGGAAGCAAGCGGACAAACATTTGTTCTGAGTCCTTTTCACCAATCAGTTCCTCTTTGCGTCTTTACAAATGCGAATTTTTTTTTAATTTGGCTAGGTGGCATAAGGGATCTTAGTTCCCTGACCAGGGATCGAACCCACAGCCCCTGCACTGGAAGCCTGGAGTCTTAACCTCTGGACCGTTAGGAAAGTCCCTACAACTGTGAATATTATTGGAATGTTTAGAATGTTTATGTCTGGCATCAGTGCACAAGAGCCGGGTTACTTCACGGGGATGGACCTAAAATGTTGACACTGAGAGTCTACTAACTAGAAGAGGCATTTTCAGGTCTCTACGTGATCACACTCAGAGGTGGTTCTCGTCATCAATATTCCAAGTGTTGCGGCTGCCTGAGCGGGAAGTCAGCCTCGGTGAGGAGATGGGGAGTAGGAGAGGCCCTCAGGATGGGGCTAGGGACTGACTGGCCCTCATGTGAGCTGACGCCCTGACCATCCAAGCTCGGCTTGTGGGCACCTCGAGGTGACTGTCACATGTCAGTCAGCCTCTGCAGAGCGGCACTTGATGGAGCACTGGGTCAACTGCTGACACAGATCCCAAACCACTACGTGCAGAAAGCCCTGGCTCCCTGTTCAGATGTCCTCCCCATCACTCCAGAAGCACCAAGCAAACACTTCAGTTCAGAGCAGAGTGTCAACCCTACTTCACGTGCGGTTACTGGGTTTTCAAACACACAGGTCTCTCTTTAACCTCTCTTTAATCAGCAGTGGGCTTCAGGGAACCCTAACCTGGCCTGCCAGCCAGCCTCGATCAGAAGTCACACTAAAATGATAATATTTCAGGAAGGAGGCCTGATCCCAGAATTATCAGAGACACTTAGAAAGATTTGTTGAATGAAATTCAACCTTCGAACTTGGCCAGAAAGAGACCCAGGAGTTCCAACACCACTTTGCAGATCAGTGTTTTACTCGAAAGCGTTTTGCGTGGACGGAAGCAGGATGCAGGATCCAGATCCCAATCTTCATTTCTGCAAACGAGGAACTGAGGTGGAGAGCTAGGAGGACTCTGTGGGTTTCTTCCAGAAAGAGAAGTCAGGGGAGGAGGTGGTGGAGGCAAAGATGTGGAGAGGGAGGAACCTCCATTTAAGAGAAGACATGGCAGCTGACAAGCAGCCAGCTATCTGTTCAGGTAGGAGAGCTGTCAGCAGCAAGCAGAGACCTTGCGGCATTTTGGCAGAGATCTGCACTGCCCTAACCTCAGAGCTCTGAATACCTGTGGCTGCTGCCAGGTAAGGATGCTGGGTCCACCTAGTCTAAACACATCTCAGCTGCTAGAAGACAAACTGCTGCTAGCCAGTCCACTGAGGCTGGGACAGTCTGCGGGGCAGAGCATCAGGTGAGCAATGACGGCCCCACCCTTCTTAGTTCTAGTGTCTTCATTTCTCAAATCTCCTAACATCCAGGAATTTTCTTCCAACACAGGTGAAGCCAAGTTGCCAAGCAACATCAACAGGTCATATCTGAAGTCTGAGAGTGGGTGTGGTTAAAATAAAGATGGTGATAAAGTCACCATAAGTCACAGTGGGGAGAGGCTAAAGGTAAGACATACACACAGACCTTTTAAAATAGTGTGTGTATTTTTTATTTTGGCCTGTGAACACCACACCATGCACTGACTCTGTTACTTACAGGTTTTAACCATCTTCAGAGAAATCCAGCACTTCTGGAAACACAGTGAGATGGAACTTCAGCAACCTGCGGCCCAAAGGAGGAGTCCAGGCACACTGCTTCTCAAAGGGCCAATGTGCACTTTAATTCTGACGCACAAACTCCAACATCAGGGGAGATGAAAACCTGTCATGCCCAGTCGTGACCACTTTTTAAATGACAAGGACTTCTATTTCAGCCACCCTTGAGTTTCTTCTGGCCTTGAATCCTTTCTTCTCAAACTGAGCTTAAAGCAATTCAGGAATTTTTGCAAGAAGAGAGCATTTGTTTTGCTCCAGCCCCCTTTTAATTCAGTGCTGTCCAAGACTCCCCTTCTCTCTGCCTCACAAGCCAGTACTTTTGTCCAAAGGACTTCTGACACTTCTCTGTACATACAAAGTGCTTCACAGAATGTGGTATTGCTACTGCTGACCTCCAGTCATAACTGACTTTCCAGTTCAGGCAGTTAAGCGTTAACATTAAGTTTTCTGCCTTCTGTGCTCCAGTAAATACCTGCACCCAGCAAAGTTCTTTTCAGTTCTGACTCTCTGATTACAACCATTCCAGGTACCAAAGGGCTATCGGGCTGTTATCCTTTTCCTTCAAGAGAAACGTAACAAAATGGTATGGCTTAAGGACTGGGCAGAGTGAAACAGACCAAGGAAGCAGTCAATGGCCACGTTTATGGCAGAGTAACTCCTCCTCTCATCCCCAGACCCTGGGGTCCATCACTTCCTGAGCACACAGATATTTGTTGTTAGTGGTTCAGGAAAGGCGCTCAGCCTCCCTAAGAATCTTACCAGGGGAACAAACCCCGGAGACTACAGATTCCCTCTGTTCCGTGGGAAGTGCCCAATCGACGGGGCAGAGGTCAGAGGTGGTGCAAGGGTCTGCATGGCCAACCTTTAAACTACCCCAAAACATAAGGAATTGAGCTGTCTTAACCAAAATGTACAGCTTAAGGAGTAAGGACTGGAGACGACCGAGAGAGTCCCAGAGTTTCAAGAGTTCACGGGAGGGCAAAAAAGTCGACAAATAACTACAACCCACGCAACAAGTACCAAAGCAGCGGTGGGGCCGGGCGAGGCGGCAAATCGCTGAACTGTGAAAAGGACGGGCCCGGCACCTCCCGCGAGGCCCGGCGGGCAGCAAAGAGCAGGCTGCCCTCTGCTTCCAAATCTCCCCGCCAGCTCGTCCCGAGCCCTGGCACGAAGGCAGCCCAAGCAAAAGGATTGGGATCGCGCCCCTGGGGCGCCCCGAGCCTAGGGTCTCGGCCCCCTCCTCGCCCCAGGAAACGAGAGCTCTGTGCAACCCGAAACCCCGCGGAGATGTCTGGGCGCCGGCAGGCGGGGGCCGCGCCCCAGCCTCCCTCGAACCGACTGGTTGTCCCACGCCCCGCCAGGGCCGTCTCTGGCCCCCTGCACCCCGGCAGGACCCCGCGACTGCGCTGCCGCCCAGGGCCGGAACTTCTCCCCTGCCTCCCTTGACGGCCGGGCCCGGCACTCCGCCGCGGGCCCGGCACTCCGCCGCAGGCCCGAACTCCGGGATGCCTCACCTCGGGCGGGAGCCGGCGGCAGCGGATGGCGTTCTAGGGCTCAGTGCATCCTTGGTTCGCTGGGAGCCAGGAAGTGGGGTCGCTCAGAGCCCGCAACCAGTTATGTAACCGGCAGGGGCCGCAGCCGGGACGGAGGCGGCGGCCCGAGGCACTTCCGCCTCCCGCGCCCGGCCGGCGGCACAGGCGGAAGCCCATTGGCCGGCGGCGTCCACGTGGGGCGGCACCTCGCGACGCCGACGCCGCCATCTTAAGAGCTGGCGGGCCTCGCGCGAAACCGGACACTGGAGAGAGTGGACACAAGAGTAGCTGGGACGTCGGCAGTGGAGCAGCGGAAGCACCTCCAGGGGGCGCGTCTGCTAGAGGCTCGCGAGGCTGAGACCCGGCGGAGGGGTTGGACGGGTCGAGCCGACCCTCGGGGCCCGAGCCCGGCGGGCGTGGACGCCAGGGGCGCGGTCCGGTTGGTAGCCGGCGGGTTTGGGTTCTTGGGCTGAGCGCTGAGGCTCGCAGGCCTCCACTTCCCGGCCAGTGGTCCTGTCGTTTGGTTTGGGGCTGGAGCTTTTCCATCCGCAGCGTCCGACGGGGCTTCCACCTAGGGAAGCGTGATCGGGTGGCCAACGGCGGCTGGAGGGCAGCACCACCCGGCTCAGCGCCAGACGTCCGCGGCAGCCAGAGTCCAGTTTCTGCCGTGTAAAGGGTGGGGGCCGGGGGCAAGGGGAGGGATGTCAGTAGCCCTCAAGTTGGAGGAGGGGCTACTCAGTGGTCCCCACCCCATTTAGCACCAGGAACCGGTTTTCATGTTAGACAATTGTTCCACGGACCAGGGATGGGGGGATGGTTTTGGGGTAATTCAAGCATATTTATTATACACTTTATTGCTATTATTATTACATCAGCTCTACCTCACATCATCAAGCATTAGATTCTGCAGATTGGGGACCCCTGGTCTACATCACAAAACCTAACTCCAACTTTGTTACTAAGGGACTTGTGTTGAGCAAAATCTGATGTTAACTTTAAAGGAGAGATTTATCCTTTGCCTTCAAATACCTTTCACGGGTAATATGGCCAAAGGATGGAATAAGAAGGCTAAAAATGATCAACCCTCAAAGGACCTAATTCACACCCAAGCAAATAGACATTATGACAGATTAAAACAGTCTAAAATCACACTATCTTATAAACGTTAAATGCATATTCTTTAACATTTTGACAGTGAAAACGTACCTAAAGAGATTAGTAGAAGTCTGAAAGGTAAGTGGTGTAAATAGATCAAGAGTAGTGTAACAACGGGATATGTAAGAACCCAGCAAGTCTATTGTCTACACAGTAAGATGTTAGTGGCTGGTGGAATCTTGATTTGTGTAAAGCAGCTTATATAATATATTTTCTTTTTGTAACATTTTCTCTAAGTTCCTATTTTAAAAGTTGAAAAATTATGGACAAAATGAAAATATAAAATTTACAACTCTGTAGTTACAGTTTTAAGTACAGCAAACATCTGTTGTAAGTAAAGATGCTGTGGTAAATGTGTTTTGGTCTATTCAGGGCATTTCAATCATTCTATATATTTAGTGTCACTATTAACTTATAATCAAACTTGTTAAAAAACTTTATAATATAAAGTTTAAAATAACTATAAACTTTAATATAATCAATCTTATAAAAAAAAACTTTAGGATAGAACAATCAAGAATGAGGAGGGTATAAAATGCACACTTGTAAGTCCTACACATTTTCTAGAGATGGGCTGCAAATTTAGCTGCAGTCTTTCCAAAAATTCACTTTGAAGTGGGAACTGGTTGCAAGATCCAGCCAAGTCAGTATGTCAGAGTAACTGTCCCCTAGTATCCACTGTCTTCCTCCTCTTTTTTTTTTTTCTAATGTAGACCATTTTTTTAAAGTCTTTATTGAACTTGTTACAATATTGCTGTTTTTTTGTTTGTTTGTTTGTTTTTGTTTTTAATGATTTGGGTTTTTGGCTTGGAGGCCTGTGGGATCTTAGTTCCTCAACCAGGGACTAAACCCTTACCTTCTGCATTGGAAGGCGAAGCTTAACTACTGCACTGCCAGGGAAGTCCATCCTCTCCTTTCTTTTTAAAAAGCAACTGCTTAATCACATCCTCATGTAGTAGTAGGACAGTACCCCCTTTAGCAGGCAAAGAGCTAACAAGCTAAGCTTGTACTTCTTAGTCTCCTTTGCAGCAAGATGAAACCATATGCCAAAGTTTTTACCAGTGAACAACACTGAAAGTGATATGAGCAACTTATGTTCTCAAGCATGTCCTTAAGAGGAAATTGTTTAAATATTAATAACTGGTGATGCTAGGTGAAAAGTACATAGGTGTTTACTGCATTATTCTTTCAAATATTCAGAGGTTTGACATTTTTAAATTAAAAAGATGAGATTTTAAAAAGGAAAATTGCTAGTTTAGGGCTTTCTTGGTAGTCCAATGGTTAAGAATCCGCCTGCCAATGCGGGGGACATGGGTTTGATCCCTGCTCAGGGAAGATCCCACATGCTGGCAGGGTAACTAAGCCCACGTGCTGCAACTACTGAAGCCCGAGCACCCTAGAGCCCGTCCTCCACAACAAAAGAAGCCACTGCAATAAGAAGCTCTCATACCACAACTGGAGAGAAGCCCCACTCGCCACAACTAGAGAAAGCCTGTGTGCAGCAACGAAGACCCAGCACAGCTAAAAATAAATAAATACATTTTTTTAAAAAAGGAAAATTACTTATTTTCCTCTCCTTTCTCTTGCCTTCCATCAGGTTCCCATCAACAGAATGTGGAGGCAGTGGTAAGCCCTTTCAATTACACAGGAGAGACAAACCCTACCGAGGTTCTTGCTACTCAAAGTGCTGTCTTGTGGTCCAGCAGTATTAGCATCACCTGACATACTTAAAATGCAGGCTCAAACCTTACAAGACCACAGGCAGGAAGGGGTGTCTCCTGACTACAGGAACTGGCTCAGGGAAATCGGACTGGCACTGAGCTCAACATGGATTGGTCCTCTAAGTCTCTGCCTTCCTGGTTTCTTTTTCTCCGTTTTTGGTGTGTTTTGAGATATTTCTTCCACGTGATCTAAGAGACCACTGGCTTTAAGATGATCATTCTCTCCTTCAATTTAGTTACTGAATGTAAATTTAAAAACAAAATGTGCTTTTCAGTTCCAGATTCATTTAAAGCCATGATACACTGGGACTTCCCTAGTGGTTCAGTGGTTAAGACTTTGCCTTCGAAAATAAAGACAAAAAATAAAAAAGAAGACTCTGCCTTCCAATGCAGGGGATGAGGCTTTGATCCCTGGTCAGGGAACTAAGATCCCACATGCTGTGGGGTAACTAAGCCCGAGAGCTGCAACTACTGAGTCCACATACTCTAGAGCCCAAGCTCCACAGCAAGAGAAGCTCCTTCGCACCCCAACTAAAGAAGTCCCTGCTCAATGCCCATGCACAAGCCAAAATAAATAAATGAATAAACAAATAAATAAAACTATGATGCATTCTCTTGGATCACAACCTTCCTGATGCCCAGGAAAACAACTGGGTTTCCAAAACCAGACCTTCCAGGTAGACCTCAAAAACATTTTTTCCAGGATCCCAGAAACAGGTCATGAACAAGCCACTTCATGGCAAGCTCTACAGACAGTCAGCTTGACCAGCATCTGCTTTGCCTGAGAGGACAATGGACTACCCTTGGAGCATTCCCAGGAGAGGAGAAAGGCTCCAGGAGACTGGCTTGAGGTGAAGTGGATTACTCTGACTCATGGTTCTGATGGGTTTATTAACATTTGCATGGATCATACAGAAATCCACTGTGTTTCTTCACACTAACAATGAAAGGGAGAGTAAAATAAAAAGTGCCTTTTGAAACTGCCAAAAAAAAAAATATTTAGGAATAAACCTGACTAAGGAGGTAAAAGGCTTAGATGTTGAGAACTATAAAATAATGATAAAGGAAATTGAAGATTATTCAAATAAATGGAAAGAGATCCCATGCTCTTGGATTAGAAGAATTAATGTTAAAATGCTCAGGCTACTCAAAGCAATCTATGGATTTAATGCGATCCCTATTATTTAATTAACTGTGATATTTTTCACAAAATTAGAAAAAATCCTAAAATTTATATGGAACCATAAAAGACCCACAATTACCAAAGCAACTCTGGGGGACAAAAACAAAGCTGGAGGCATAATCCTCCCAGCAACAGTAATCAAAACAGTGTTGCATTTGCACAAAAACAGACATATGGATCAATGGAACAGAACAGAAAGCTCAGAAATAAACTACATCAGGTCAGTTCAGTCGCTCAGTCGTGTCCAACTCTTTGCGACCCCATGGACCACAGCACGCTAGGCCTCCCTGTCCATCACCAACTCCCGGCGTCCACCCAAACCCATGTCCACTGAGTCGGTGATGCCATCCAACTATCTCATCCTCTGTTGTCCCCTTCTCCTCCCGCCTTCAATCTTTCCCAGCATCAGGGTCTTTTCAAATGAGTCAGCTCTTCGCATCAGGTGGCCAAAGTATTGGAGTTTCAGCTTCAACAGTCCTTCCAATGAACACCTAGGGCTGGAAACTATGGTCAATTAATCTTCAACATGGGAGCAAGAATATACAATGCAGAAAAAAAGTCTTTTCAGCAAGTGGTGTTGGGAAAGCTGATATATCAATGAAGTTAGAACACACCTTTACACTACACACAAAGATAAACTCAAAATGGCTTAAAGACTTAAATATAAGACATAACACCACAAAACTCCTAGAGGAGATCATAGGCAAAGCATTCCCTGACATACATCGTAGCAATATTTTCTTAAGTCAATCTCCCAAGGCAATAGAGATAGAAGCAAAAATAAAAAACAAATGGGACCTAATTAAGCTTACATGTTTTTGCACAGCAAAGGAAACCATAAACAAAATGAAAAGACAACTAGGAGAAAATATTTTTAGATCATATGACTGACAAGGGCTTAATTTCAAAAAAATTTACAAACGGACTTCCCTGGTGGTCCAGTGACTAAGACTTCATGTTCCCAACGCAGGGGGCGCAGGTTCCATCCCCAGTCAGGGAACTGGATCCTGCATGCCACAACTGAAGCCCCCACGTGCCACAGCTAAGTCCAAGCACAGCCTAAAGAAATATTTTTTTTTAATATACAAACAGCTCATACAACT
This sequence comes from Muntiacus reevesi, assembly GCF_963930625.1. Classification (NCBI taxonomy): domain Eukaryota; kingdom Metazoa; phylum Chordata; class Mammalia; order Artiodactyla; family Cervidae; genus Muntiacus; species Muntiacus reevesi. The sequence continues at coordinate 182,184,431 of NC_089250.1, read as the reverse complement.
CAAGCCACAACTAAGTCCCAGCACAGCCTAAATAATTTTTTTAAAAATATACAAACAGCTCATACAACTCAACAACAACAAAAACAACCCAATCAAATGGGGAGAAGATCTAAACAGACATTTCTCCAAAGAAGACATACAGATGGCCAATAGGCACATGAAAAGATGCTCAACTCTGCTAATTATTAGAGAAATGCAAATCAAAACTACGAGGTACAATCTCACACAGGTCAGAATGACCCTTATTAAAAAAATCTACAAATAAAAAGCCAGAAATTGCACTTCTAGGCATATATCTAGAGAAAACTGTACTTTGACAAGATAACATTCACCCAAATGTTCGATGCAGCACTATTTACAATTGCCAGGATATGAACGCAACCTAAATGTTCATCAACAAAGGAATGGATAGAACTTCCCTAGTTGTCCAGTGGTTAAGAACTGGCCTGCCAATGCAGGGGACATGGTTTGATCCCTGGTCCGAGAAGATTCCACATTCCATGGAGCAACTAAGCCCATGTGCCACAACTACTGAGCCTGCGAGCTGCAACTCATGTGCCTGTGTGCTGCAACTACTGAGCCCATGCCAACTGGAGTCTGTGCTCTGCAACAAGAGAAGTCACTGCAATGAGAATCCCATACTCTGTGACGAAGAGCAGACCCTCATCCCTGCTTCCATAGAAAGCCTGTGCATAGGCAATGAAGACCCAGCACAACCAAAAGTAAATACAAATAAATAAAATTTAAAAACCAGAGGAATGGATAAAGAAGATGTGTACCATATATACAATGGAATATTATTCAGCCATAAAAAGGAATGAAATTGGGTCATCTGTAGAGATGTGACTGGACCTAGAGATTGTCATACAGAATGAAGTCAGTCAGAAAGAGACAAACAAATAGCATGTATTAATGTATATATATAAAATCTAGAAAAATGGCACAGGTGATCTTATTTGCAAAACAGAAATAGAGCATAGATGTAGAAAATAAATGAGCACCAAGGGGGATGAGAGGTAGGATGATTTGGGAGATTGGGATTGCCATATATACACTATTGATACTGTGTATAAAACAGATAACTAATGAGAACACTGTACAGGTCAGGGAATTCTACTTAGTGCTCTGTGGGTGACCTAACAGGAAAGAAATCCAAAAAAGAGGAGCTATATGTATATATGTATAGCTGATTCACTTTGCTGTGCAGTAGAAACTAACACAACATTGTAAAGTAACCATACTCTCATAATAATTAGAAAAGATACATGCAGCTCAATGCTCACTGCAGCACTGTTTACAATAGCCGAGACATGGAAGCAACCTAAATGTCCATCAACAGACCAACAAGGACCTACTGTATAGCACAGGAAATTATACTCAGTATTTTGTAATAACCTATATGGGTAAAGAACCTGAAAAAGAATCAATATATGTATAACTCAATCACTATGATGTATACCTGAAATTAACACATTGTAAATCAACTAAGCTTCAATACAATTTTAAGTCTTGTAAATTGTCGTTGTTCAGTCGCTAAGTTGTGTCCAACTCTTTGGACTGCAGCACACCAGGCTTCCCTGTCCTTCACTCTGGAATTTGCTCAGATTCATGTCCACTGAATCAGTGATGCTATCTAACCACATCATCCTCTGCTGCCCCCTTCTCCTTTTACCTTCAATCTTTCCAAGCATCAGGTCTTCTCAAGTAAGCCGGCTGTTCACCTTAAGCAGTCAAATAACAAATGTTGGAGAGGGTATGTAGAAAAGCAGAACCTCCTATGATGTTGGTAGGAATGTAAATTATGCAGCCACTATGCAGAACAATATGGAGGTTCCTTAGAAAACTAAAAATAGAGATGTCATATGATCCAGCAATCCTAGTCTTGGGCATATATTACCAAAAGAGAAAGGGAGTGGTGGAGGAATAAATTGAGTCTGGGATTAGCAAATACAAACTATATAAAATAGATAAACAACAAGGTCCTACTGTATACCACTGGGAAATATATTCAATAGTCTGTAATAAACCACAATGAAAAGAGAAAAATCCATAAAACAGATCTACATGGGCAAACAATCGCTCTAGGGAATTTCTGGTGGTCTAGTGACTGGAACTTGGTGATTTCTCTGGGTTCAATCCTTGGTCTGGGAACTAGGATTCCACAAGCTGGGTGGCATGGTCAAAAAACAACTACCACCACCACCACAAAAAACCAACAAAGAAGCCCCCACAATTCTCTGGATACAAGTAAGTGTAAAGAAGCAAAGACTTTATCACATTTGTATTGTAAAATAAGTGAAGGGGGAAAATTTGCATGGATCAAAGACAGTACAATCAGGAATCATGTAAGTTGCTTCCCCAAAAAAATTCCTTTGGCTGAAAAATGATGCAACTGTATACTTGGATGACAAAGGATGATACTGATTTCTGCAATTAAAACTGAGAAAGAGTCACTTAGCCTGGACTAACAGGGTCACGACAGTATATTAGGAGGATCTGATTCTCCGTTTTTCTGTCAGTGTACACTGAGACTGGGCTTACCCATCAGACTCACAGAGGAGTGAGGTTTAAACCAAATTCTGGCTTACTTTTTGATAGTTAAGAGTCACTGGAATGCTCTTACTCCTGCTCCAGACACCTCTTCTCTTAGTGCCCCTGGGAAACTAGATGATAACCAGAAACTAGGTAAGCAGGTTATAAAAGGAAGGGAAACAGTCTTTAAAAAAAAAAAAAAAAAAAATTCATTTAACCCAGAGCCCCTACTTTGGGAGTGTGGACTCTTAACCACTGGACCACCAGGGAAGTCCCTCAATACATTTTTAATTATGATAGCATTTTATGCACAACTTGGTATCACATTTTTAAACTTACATTGGAAACATTTCCCCATGCTATCAAAAACTTCTATATAGCATCTTAATTGGCTGCAATGTTTCCTCCTGCAAAAGAGGAAAAATACTTAGAAATTAGGTCATTTCCAATTTTTCTCTACTGTAATTCTTCAATGAACATCTTCATGTCTGCCCATCCATTTCCATTTTCCATTCATCTTTGTCCATTTTCAACATATCTCCATGGCACTTACTGACAGCTGTCTCCAATATCTGCTTCTTCCCTCTTTGTCACTGTAATAGAACTTGTGAGCTTTTTAGCTGGGTGTGGGCTGCCAGGGTACTACTAGCTTCCTTGCCTCCTTTGAACTAGGTGTGGTTATGTGACCTCCCAACTAAGATCTAGAGACTGGAATGTGAACAGAAGAGATAGGTACATCCTCCCAAGAAAATATATTGAGACATACTCAGAATTTTCTATGAAGGTAATATCATCCGTGTTTTCGCAAACACCTTTGTAAACTGAAAACTTCTTTGAAACTGCCCTCTGAAGAGAGATATTCTGCGCTTTTTTCACCTGGGGAAGGCAAAGCTGTATTGATATACAGGCCAAAATGTCACAAGCAATTAGTGCAGACCTGCGGAAGAAGTTCAATTTTCTAATACCAAACCCCTACACCACGGCACCCAGTGCCATTAAAGAGGAAATATGTAATGAGGCAGATCGATTGTGAAGTATTAGGTGCCCTGCAATGACCCTCGAAGCAATCGGATGGCTCTACTGCCGATTGAGGCCCGTTGTGGCTCTGAGCTCGATATGGGTTGGCTGGGCTGCATTCCCCGGGCATAATTCCCCTAGAATACTTTGGACATATCAGCAATCCCGCCTATGCCGACCTGAACTCTGCCCACGCAGATGATACCCCATTTACATTCCACCGCCTCGCAGTCCACCCAAGACACAGGTCAAGACTAGAACCCGTACTCCTGGCCACTCAGAGACCTCACCCCGGCTCGACCGAAGTTTACGACCCATGGGACAATGCCGGCTGAGCCCACACTTCACTACCGATACTCTTCGGGTACCGGATTCTCCTCATCTACTTGCTCTCCTTCTTCCCTGAAACATTACGCCCCTCCCTCCGCGGTCACGCTAACGTTCCACTTCCTCAGGTCGGTGGGTAGGGAGCGCACAGAGGAGACCCAGGTAGCGGAACCGGAAATGCTTGGGAAAACCGAGGGAAAACTATATCTCCCAGAATGCCCGGTGAGCCTCAGCTCTTCTGTTGAGGCGCCCGATTGGTGAATATTCAAAAAGGACTGCCCCCTCTGAGATCACGCTGGCCAATCATAGGGCAGAGCTGCGGAAAAGCACGAGAGTGGACAGCGTCACGCGGCTTTCCGGGCAGGTCTAGCGTCAGGGAGCGTGGGAGTTTAGTTGTGGCTAGGCTCCTGGTGAAAGGTCGGGTATGTTGAGGCCTGCCCTGAAAAAGTGCCGCAGACAGGTTCCGGAGGCTGGCTAAACTTCCGGGGACCGACCCCCGCCCCCCCCGCAGCCTGGTACTACCAGGAACGGATACAGAGCCCTTGGACACCCACCGCCGCTGTAGCCCGCGCTTTCTTCCTTATATAGAAGGACCTGACCTGGACGCCTGGCCTTGATATAAAACCTCTCCCCACCTCTCCTTCCTCGCAGACTCCCTTTGTCTCCTCACTCACCCGCCCCTCCCCGGGAGTTCTGCCTGAGAGCGACCGCCCAATAAAGGCCTTCACCACCGGTCCTTAGAGGTGGCTCTTTCTTCCCGCGGCGTTTTCTAACACCTGGTCTCTAGTCTCAGCTGCGCGTCGCTTTTTGTTGCTTTTGCCTGGGTAGCGGCAGGCTTCCTGAGATTTTTCGTCTCGGAGCTCTAGGTGGGGCCCGACCAGCCCGGGAGGAGTCATCGCCTCAGGTCTTTTTTTTTTTTTTCCGCCTCCGGTCTTAAAGGGTTCAGGGAAGCGAGGGCGTGCGTGGAGGAACTCGACAGCCGAATTGGCCCCTCCAAGGACTATTCTCTCCCCTCCCTTATCTGCCCCGAGGTCCCTGTGGCGACTGGAAGAAAGCACTACCACCACCCCACCCCACCCCCAAGATGGCATCCACACTCCCTACAACCGAGGCCCAGGTGAGACCAGGTCCCTTCTCTTGGTCCAAGGTCCGGTCGCTCCTTTCTGGCCTCCTCCTGGCCTCTTGTACAAGAGGGTTAGGCATGCCGGTCGTGATGCGAGGGCTCCTGATCCCCTCGAACCCTTTCACCAAGCTGTCTTTCTTCCTGCCAGGCAGAGAGAAGAAATGGCTAATCAGGATCGGCCTTTTAGAACCTCCCAACTAGGAACAGGGCCCATAGGAGACTACATAAGAGTACCTCAGAGTATTTCTGGAATGCTGCTCAAACTTAAACAGTTTTCTAAGCTTCATTCCATACCTGTTGAATGAACAGAAACAAACAGAAACCTCAGGTGATTCTTAATCACACCAGAATTCTATAGATTTATAGAACTGGTGAACTTAGCGAAGGAGAAATACGTTTGGATATGACTGTGCTTAACAGTAAGTGTCAGGAGAAAGAAGGAGAGGGACCAGCAAAGGGAAAGATATTGGGAGAATTCTAGACCTGTGTTCGCTTTGTGATTCTTCCTGGGCTGCTCACTCATCTCCTTTCTCTTAGAGCAAGGGTCCCCAGCTTCCAGAATCTAACGTCTAATGCCTGATGATCTGAGGTGGAGCTGATGTAATAATAGATGTAGGGTGCACAATAAATGTAACGTGCTTGAATTATCCCGAAATCCACCACCTCCCCATCACCCCATCTCTGGCCGTGGAAAAGTTGTCTCCCACGAAACCAGTCCCTGGGACTAAAAAGAATGGGTAGCGCTGCCTTCGAGCAACCCTACTTAACTCCCTTGCTGAGAGTTGTTCCTTCTATTCTCTTCTAACAGACTTCCAGAACTTCTCAGAGTTTACCGTTTTGGTCCTTATACCACTTCCAAAATTACAAATATTTTTACTCCATCCGTCCTAAATCCTACCTCCAGCACTCAGAACCCACTCATAACCCCACCCCAGGGTTCAGATACCTTTTCCAACAAACTCTTGCCTCTGATGTCTCTAGCTTTTCTCAGCATTCCCAGACAGAGTAAGGTAGTAGCTTTTTGGCTTGGCCTGGCTGTGTTTCAGGGACCTGTGTTGTTTGAGGAGCTGGCTGTCTATTTTTCTCAAGAGGAGGGTGTGAGTCTGCACCCTGCCCAGAGGTCCCTCAGCAGAGAAGCGACACAGGAATGTTTTGAGGACAAGGCCTTGATTGGTAACACACTTGTTTTTCCTGCGTTTTGGAACTTTCTAGGATTAGGATTACATATCTCATCCACGTGTTGGTATGGGAGAATGGGACCTATCCTTGAATGATTTATGTGGAAATGACAATAACTTGAATGAGAGTATGATTTTCAAAGGGTGAGATGAGTCTTAGGCAAAAATTGGTTATTCCCTGGTGGTCCAGTGATTAGCACTACCCAGGTGGAGAACTAAAATCTGGCAAGCTGAAGGGTGTGGCCAAAAGAGGCAAAAATTCTATTACAGTGACTATGGTTTTGCATAAGACATGGCAGTACCGAGTAATCATTCCAAATATTTGTTATGGTCAATTCATAATTTTACTTGTGAAATTCCATTAGTATGGGTTACTATTATTTGCTAAAGTTGGAAATTGCTTTAATCTTAAGGAAATGGTGTGCCTTTCTCACTAAGAGGAGCTATATGTAGTAATGTCCCCATGGCTGAGTAGATTTTATCCTTGACTAGGGTTGACTCGGAGAAGGCAATGGCACCCCACTCCAGTACTCTTGCCTGGATTTTCCAGGGACAGGGGAGCCTGGTGGGCTGCTGTCTATGGGGTCCCGAAGAGTCGGACACGACTGAACGACTTCACTTTCACTTTTCCCTTTCATGCATTGGAGAAGGAAATGGCAACCCACTCCAATGTTCTTGCCCGGAGTATCCCAGGGATGGGGGAGCTTGGTGAGCTGCTAGCTATGGGGTCGTACAGAGTCGGACACGACTGACCCGACTTAGCAGCAGCAGCAGCAGCAGGGTTGACTATTTGAACTTTCCCATAACTCACATTTTATATTTTCTACTTCTTTCTTCATTACGTTGTTTTCCTCTAACTTCTTGAACATGTGAAGCACATTTATAATAGCTCTTTAAATGTTCTTTCTACTAGTTTTGTCATCTGTCATCTCTGGGTCTGCTTTTGTTAATTGATTTTGCTTCTAGTTACGGGTCATATTTTTCTGCTTCTTTCCATGCCCGGTAATTTTTGATTTGATGTTGGACATTGTGAGTTTTATGTTGTTGGATGCTGGTTTTTATTGTTTTTTTCGAAATAGTTTTCAGACTTTGGTGTGGTGTGCTAATTTAAGTTACTTGGAATCAATATGATCCTTTCAAGGCTTGCTTTTTGTTCTGTTAGGTTGTGTTCAGAGCAATCTTTAATCTAGGGCTGATTTGGCCTCCTGCTAAGGCAGTATGGATACTGCCTGATGCTTTGTGTGATAGGGACTGTCTCCACTTTGGAACATGAACTACTGAAGTGTTTTGTGAACCCTGGAGATTGCTCTTTCTATTCCTTTTTGGTGGTTCTTTCCTGGGCCTGGGGTTGTTTCCTCACATGTATGTAGAGATTAATATGCAGCCAGAGTCTTAAGGAGACCCATCTAGATGCCCAGAGCTCACCGCCTGGACATCTGTCCGCTTCTCTGATATTTTGCCATCACATTCTAGCTGCGTTGACTTTCCTGAATTTGGTCTTCTTGAATCAGCAAAACCACTGAGGACTGGGTTTCACACACTGCCCTGCAGCCCATAAACCCTTTCTAAGCAGCTAACTGGGGCAATCATAGAGCTGTTGCTTTAGAAGGAAAAGAAAATCCCTTTTGGATTGACATATTGGCTTTATAAATTATGAATATTTGGGAGAACACTAAAAAGGAATGATTTTTTCTTTCTGGCAGGCCTGATTTTTGTCAGCCATGCTACAACTTCCTGGTCCTCTGTGTAACTATCAATAGTTTGTTTGCCCAGTACTACTTGAGGGTGTTTATATTTTGTTTTGTTTTTGTCAGCAGAAGATGATAAGATTGAGATTAATCAGCAGCTACATCTAGAATCTATGGGACTTGAAGAGCTTGCCCTAGAAAAATGTTCCCTTGCTGTGCCCCTCATCTGTTACCCAGAAAAGTCCTCTGAGCATGGAGCTGGAAACTTTGAAAGGAAAATATCAGGTGGAACTCCTGCTTGCACAAAAAGGTTCAGAAGCGTTTTAGTTACCATTGAAAACCATACCCCATTGATAGAACTAGCTCAAAGTTTAGGAACCAGAGCACTTCCTGAAATTCTTCCATTTCCCGAAGAAGGAACCAAAAAGTCATACAAGGGTCCTGAATGTGATCAAAGCTTCAGTCATAGTTCATACCTCGTTTTGCATCAGTAAGCCCATGCAGGAAAGAAAAAGTGTAAATGTGACGACTGCGGGAAGATTTTCAATCACAGATCCAACCTGAGAGGTCACAAGATAATCCACACTGGCGAGAAGCCATGTAAGTGTGCTCAGTGCGGCCGCAGCTTCCGCCAGCCCTCGCACCTGTCTCAGCACAGGAAGACTCACCCGAAGGATAAAATCCACAGGTGTGGCATATGTGGAAGGGGGTTCATGAGGCTCCGGGGACTGTCACAGCATCAGAAAACCCACACTGCCACAAAAGCCAGCGATAAATATGTCGGTCAGAAACAAATCTGGCTTTGCCTGAGGAAAAACACGGGTCAGCCGCCCAGCAGCCGTGCAGTCCCGGCAGGAAATGCTTTGGGCAGCCCTCGTACCCCTGCCTGGGAGAGGCCACAAGGACAATCTGAACACTATAGCAATTGGGGGGAAATTTTGCTTTCCTTCTCAAAATTCAAACCCTTAAAGTGTCCTGAGTGTTTGAAGACCTTTCTTTCTACCTCTGAGTTTATCTTTCATCAGAGCACTCAGTGAGGAAAAGCCCCATAAACCCAAAACATGCACAGAAAGTTTTATTTTGGGCTCAGAGCTTGCATGCCACCAGAAGAGTCACACAGGAGAGAAACCTTTAAAATGTACCAGGTGTGGGATAAATTTCAGGTTGAAAACACATCTTACTCTCCATCAGTTAACCCATTCACAAAACACTGTGTAAATATAGCAAATTTTCATTAATGTCTGTGTTTCTCAGTATCTGTACTGAAAACTGGGGCACAATTACCCTTTATGTGCCAGGCACTGTACTAAGCACTGTACACACATTCCATGTAATATACCATTTAATTTTCACCACAGCCTTGATTTAGACACCACGGTTTCTGTTTTAGGAAACAGGAAGCATAGTCAATGTCACACCCCTGAAGGAAGGCAGAATTCTAACTCAATTGCTATCCAGATTCCATTTGTATGAACCAAAGAATGATACACAATTTCTAACTCTTGTTTAGTCTGCACACTCAATACTTTATGTTTATCATTTAATTTACTCTTAAGAATAAATCTGACAGAAAAGGACTATCCTCACTTCATAAAAGGGAAGTAGAGCCCACAGAGGGTAAAAGCAGTACCTTGCCCATACACAAAAATAGCAAGTACTGAAGCTAGCATTTAACCTTGGGTCTCTCAGCCACATTGTGTTGTTAAGTTGCGTTTGCACCACGTGTTAAAACTGCAGGCAGCTGGGTTCTGAGGCAGGCGGGTGAGGAGGCCCATCGTGCTGGCTGCCCTGTGCACATGCTTCCCTCCCTTAGCACTTCATCCCAAGCCTGACTTACATGTATGGTTACAAAGCAACAGAGAGACTCCCCAGGACTTCAGGTTCAAACCCCGTCCCTATAATCAGAGATCGCAGACTACAGAGTACATCCTTTAAGGTTTTAGTTGAGTTTTGGTTTTTAAAAATGTTTTCTTCCTCATATCTAAAGGAAGATACATATAAAAAATTGTTTAATTAAAATACCTGAAAATACAGGTCTCTAGATACTGCTGTTACATATAAATACTGGAGCAAAATATCGTTAAGTGGAATGGTTGTTAATGTTAAAGAACCAGAAGCTCTGAGCCCAAGGAGTTGAAGAAAGCGGTCAGTGTCCATCAGTGAGACCCATGCTGGTTTTATGATGATGGCTTTTTTACTTTTCTGTTTACAGTGTTAACTGACTGATTCCACAAATGGTCATTAGCTCAGAGATATCATTAGCCTACCATGTTAGTTTTTTTTTTTTTCTACCATGTTTTAATGAATATTTGGATGAAAGTTAAGGATGAAAAACTAAGTGCAGAAGTTTATTGCTAGGAATGATTGGTTCACAACATTTTGCAGTATGGATGTTGACACCTACAGAGTGAAAACTTTGTACTGAGAAAATCAACCATTGAACAAATGTCATGGGTTTTGTTACTGATGTAGTGATGGGAATGTGTGTCAAACAAGTCCTTAATGTGATTGCTAGAATATCAGGTCTGTAACAGTCATCACTGATGAAAATAGCATTATTCCAATAACATTCAGTTATGTCAACATTTGACGTTTTGTAATTAAAGAAACTGTGGAATTTGTTATTCTTGAAGCAGTTGGTTGAACTAAAAAATAATTTTGTTTACAGCTTTACTGCAGTAGGTAATAGTCTATTCACATCTCCCCATTTAACAGAAGATTATTAACGCAGTAATTCAGGGAGTTAAAACTAAAAACAAGTGACGTTTCACCACAAATGACATTCTGAGTCTAACTCGTGCAGTTCTGTATAATTAAATAGCATTGTTCTGATGACTACAACGTGTTGTGTAATGCTACTGCAGACTTTGCTCGAAGTAATTACCAATTTACTACATATGTGTGCTAAGCGGGTTTTTGAAATTGTTCATTAAACTTGTTATGTCTATAGGATTTCAGTTGGAAAGTGTTGATGCTTGGACCATCTGTTTAAAAAATAACTAAATGATCTTCATTAGAAGTGTGTATATCCATTGTTTCAGTTTTGCAGGTTGAGAAAGCTGTTGATCTGATATGAAGATGACTTGATATTTGATATCCATCCTTTCAGGGCCCATCTGACTGCAGGTGTTCTTATTTTTGACATCTTTCCTTGTATTAGTCTGAGGAGGGTGGCGAAATGACATACATATATATTTATATAAATCTGAGACTATCCTGCAATCTCTAGTTTATTTGGACCCCTTAGAAGTATGTTTGTTGGAGGCACTTGTGCTGTTTAATATTTTGACTTTTACAGTTTTTGGTGTGTTCTCATCAGTGCAGGCTCTCACTGGGCAGTGACTATCTGATGTGCCAATTTGACATCTAATAAATGTTTTTTGTTTTTTATTGAACGTTAGCAATGAGGTGAACTTTAATTAAAAAAATTTTTCTTTACACTTCCGTAGTTTTAGATGGCAATGAGATGAATTTTGAAGACTGGCGGGATTGTGGTTTGCAAGGGGTTAACGAATGACTTCGGGCCATTTAATGATGGAGATAAAACGGAAGTCAGAAGAAAATTCCAGAGCGACTCCAGGATACCGCATTAGAAGTCAACTTCCTTTGCAGTTTCTGCTCCACGGCGGCGGCACCTCCGGCCCCGCAGGCCAGCGAAGACCCGCGTGGGCCTCCACCTGGAGCAAGGATTAGAGGTGAGACTCGCGAAGTGGGGCTCGCACATGGGTTTGCGTGGGCTCGGAACAATCTTGCGGCCTTTGACCCGAGCCGTTCAGGCCGGCGGAAATACCAACGAGGCGAGACGCGCTAGAGCGGCCCACAGGCTGGGAACCGGAAATCGTGCGCTTACTTCCGGCGCTCTCTTTGGGCGGTGCGATTGCGCGTTCCTAGAGCAGCCACTCCGAGAAGGCAATGGCACCCCGCTCCGGTACTCTTGCCTGGAGAATCCCATGGACGGAGGAGCCTGGTAGGCTGCAGTCCCTGGGGTCGCTAAGAGTCGGACACGACTGAGCAACTTCACTTTCACATTAATGTGCTGGAGAAGGAAATGACAACCCACTTCAGTGTTCTTGCCTGGAGAATCCCAGGGACTGGGGAGCCTGACGGGCTGCCGTCTATGGGGTCGCACAGAGTCGGACACGACTGAAGTGACTTAGCAGCAGCAGCAGCAGAGCAGCCACTCCAGTGTTCTTGCCTGGAGAATCCTAGGGACGGGGGAGCCTGGTGGGCTGCCGGCTCTGAGGTCGCGCAGAGTCGGACACGACTGAAGCGACTTAGCAGCAGCAGCAGAGCAGCCAAAGTGCGGGGGCTGCGGACTCAGTGGGCGCTCTGCCTGGCTCCCGACCAACCCCGACTACCCCGGGAGAGGAGGCCTCTGCAGGGGCTGGGCGGCCGGGTGAGAGTGTTTGCCGAGCTTCATGGTGCCCCGGCACCAGCGAGAGGGTTAGGCGGGTGTGACTGTCCGTGACTTCCCACCCTGGATCTCGCACGACTAGGCGCCCACTGCCCCGGGGACGGGAGAAGGACCCCGACGCCACCTCCCTGGTGGCCCTAACCCCGTTTTGCCAACGCGGAGTTACGGGCTCGCCCTGCCTGTTTGAGTTGTCAAAAGGCATACTTTGACCTCAGTTTCCCTGGGTATGGTGTTTCCTGCCAGCTAAGGAGTGTTGCTGCCTGTCTAGTGCTACAAATCTTGAGTGTTTAGCCAGGGTAGTCACTGACTTTGAACAAGCCCTGAAAGGAATTCAGGGCGGAGATCAGGAATTGGGCACTCTGCTGTGGGAAAACTGGCAGAACAGTTTCTGAGTTTACAGTTTCTCTAAGCTTTCTAGGGAAATTGTTAATCACAAATGAGGGGGACAGCACAGCTGTGTTCAATGTGATTGAGAGGAGGTATGTTATGCTATGAGGGAGGTTGCACCTGGCCAGCAAGATGAGCTGACGGCTAAAGAGTGACCTGACATCATGATTGAGGCTTCTGGAAAGGGCACAGGGTCCTAATAGAGAACTCTGCAAAGGTCTTAGCTAATGTGTCAGCTGATTCCATGTATAGTAAGCTTTTCCTGCTCACTTGTACTGTTTTTGGTGAAAAACAGCCAGAAATGGGAGAACCCAGATGTCCAAGCACACCTTACAGAGAGACCAGGTTCAGTTCCAGCTGGTATGAGGCTATCCCCTGAGCCATAAGATGGTTGCAAACTCCGATGCCCTGGAATTCCATTCCCCAGAACTGGAGAGCCTCCTGATAAAAGATACCACCTGGGGGCAGGAATCCAACCTGCAAGCCCACCATCCTGGTCCTGAAAGGCTCCTGTCAGTGCATTAGGCCCCTCTGCCAGGATAAGGCAACAGGGCCAGAGAGGCTCTTAGTCACCTCCAGAGACTGTGCCATCAGTGGCTAAGGCCAGAGATGCCCACTCAGGAGCAGATGCTGGAGCTCCTGGAGCTGGAATGTTCTGGCCCATCCTAAGAGATCCACCTGGGGTTCAGTGTCACACCCAGAGGGTGACAAGAGGCAGCAACCTGGATGGAGGATTTGCAGTGACAGCCGAGGAACCAGGATGCTGGGTGATAAGGGCCAGAGACCCAGAGAGTGAACACAAGGTGGGTGATAAACTTCTCTCCTTGGGCTGTTACACTTCTGCTTTCTCTTCCCTGGGGATCCTGTCTCCCAGGCCTCCAACAAGAATCTACACCATTGAGCTGAGGGTCACCTTTATTTTGGTCCAAGAAAGAACCAAATTTTTGAGGTTTGATGGGCAGCTCAGAGTAGACCTGAAAAGAAAACTAGGGAGCATTCTGTTTACACCCTCATTTTACTGATAAGGCAACTGAAGTGCAAGCATCACAGAGCTCAGTAAGTGGCTGCCTGCAGCACTGGAAATGGACCCTGGCTCTTCAGGCTCCCCCAGTGCTGATCTCATTGTCCCAGGCTGTCTCCTGGTCAAGTTCAATTGCAGCAACATGTGTGTGATTAGCTAACTCCCTGTGAAGAAGCAACTTTTGTGTCTCTCAAAGACATGGATCTGGTTGTACAATTTTGTGACTATAATTTTTTTTAAAACCCACTGAACTTTGTACTTTAAAGGGATGAATTTGGGACTTCCCTGTGGTCCAGTGGCTATGACTCCATGCTCCCAAAGGAGGGGGTCCAGGTTCAAATCCTGGTCAGGGAACTAGATACCACATGTTGCAACTAAGAGTTCGCATGCTGCAATGAAGATTCAAGATGCCACATGCTACAACTAAGACCCAGTGATGCCAAATAAGTAAATAAAATATTTTCAAAAAAGGATGAAGTTATGGTATATAAATTATATCTCAATTGAAAAAATTATCTTTGAAGTAAAAAAATTTGAAATAAGTATTTTACAGCTGCAGTAAAATATTTAAATGTAATATACAAAATAATGTATCAGACATAAAAATAATTTATGCTATCAGCATGACATATTTTTGTATTTTTGTGCAGATCTGATAGTAAAGCTGCTTTTGCCTTTTCTGTGCAGAGTATCTTGTAAGAAAAGTTATTAGAACCATTAGCATTTGAAACGACTGATCTATGTGCATTGCAATTTTCTCAATAGTATGCAACCAAACTAAAAATTGAATAAACCGGATGTTAATATAAGAATGCAGTTCCCAAAAGGATTTAAAAAAATACTGAAAAGATATGTGTCCTGGTTTAGGCACTATTTCCTTGAGTAAAACCCACCTGTTGCAAAGGGAAAAGTGTCTTATAGTTTCAAAGGACTGAGCATAGGAGAGTTTTCCCTGGGGTTTGGGGCAAGGCTACAGACTGAGCGGGAAATCAAGATGAAAGAGGAGCAGGTGCATGAATACCCTGTGGGGGAGCACTTCCCACTCAGCTCCTCAGCAGGCTCAGGGTGAACAGTCCTTTTGGAATCTAACTAGTTGCCCCCACCACCTCCGCCCACCCCTTACTCTTTATTCTTATTTTTTTAATGTTTATTTTTATTTATTTATTTTTGCTGCACCCCTTCTTAGTGGCATGCAGGATCTGGTTCCTTGACCAGGGATCCAACCCAGGCCCCCTGCATTGGGAGCCTGAAGTCTTGATCACTGGATCACCAGGGGAGCCCCCCTGCCCCCTTAACTCTTTAGAAGCAAACTTCTCCCTCAGAATTTTCTTCTTAGCTCCAATTTTTCCTTCTGAGGGCAGGTGTCTGACTTCTGGTGTGATCCTTGACCTCCGATTCTCACAATCCTGGATCAGAGAGGACTCTTGTCATCTCTTCCAACATAGAGCCTGTTTCCCAGGAGACTGCCCTGCTCAGTGTGGACACAAGGAGGCATGTGTTCTGGAGGCGTCTGGGTCACTGAGGCACCCTGAAGATACACTGTGCTGGTGAACTTCTTCCCTGCATTCAGGAGTTCAGATGGACAGATGTTTATGGAGCCTTCCTATGGGTCTGTAACATGAGCCCCCTCCTCCCTGGTCCTCTGCACCGGCCCATCCCTTTGCCAAGGTAGTCACAGAAGCAACCAGGGCTCCAGGTACAAAAGCCTGAGTGGCTGGATGTCCAGCTCTTAGAACTTAAAGCAACTAGGATGCCCCTCCAAATAAAATGTTGCACCTTATGATGAGTTCCCCTGTCCATGAAAATTTCTAACAAGAGCTCAGATGACAGCTCATCAGGGTGTGGAAGAAGAAAATATGCAACAGGCAATTTGGAGAATCTTGGTTTTTCCTCCAGTAAGATGCTGTGATTTTTGAAAAGGTTTGTAAAGGGGAATATGGGACAGTTGATCACCTCCCACTTTTTCTGTTGGTCAGTTCTGCCAGGGGCAGCCATGCCCACTGGTCCACACTGCTATAGTGGCTGGACCAGACCTCAGAGCCACCCTGAGGGGTCCAGATCTCTTAATGGGTGAGGCATTTATTCCCATGGAGACTTTTGCCTTCGAGTACAGGGGCATCCACCACGATGGAGGCAAATACCTCGGATCCTCACATTTAAACTTTATGAAGTTGAAGAAACAGGTTTGAAAGGGGAACTAAAGCTGGGGTTGAATCTAGATCTGCCCAAAGCCAAATTTCATGCACACTAGGTGCTGTGATCTGAATGTCTGTTTCCCCTAATTCCTATACTGAAAACCTAACCCTCAACGTGATGGTGTTAGGTGGTAGGTCATGAGGATGAAGCCCTCATGAATGGGATTAGTGCCCTCAAGAGACCCCCCAGAACTCCCTCAGCCTTTCCACCACAAGGAGACACAGCAAGAGGACAACCCACCTATGAACCAAAAGGTAAAATAAACACCTTAAAACTCTTCTTCTGAACACTGTCTTTAGCCCAGACAGCCCCATTTCATATCCATCTCTCTGCAGCATCACCTCCTGGGCTCTGCCATTTCCTGAGACTGCCTCTCACAGGTTTTTGTGACTCTGGCCTCCCTTCCACTGCTGAAAACACACCGCTCCTGTTCTCCCAACAAGCCTGATGTAATTGTTGGGAAGGGGACCTCAGACTAGTCTGAAGGGCCACCAAAAATGATGGGGCAGACCACTGGGCTCCCATTAATTATCTCTTGGCCTAACAGACAAAATGTTTTGTCCTCTTGCATTCAACATACTGCCACCTTTTGTCATTCTTGGAAACTTAACTGAGAGATAATTTACATGTCGTAAAATTAATGAACGTGTCAGTGACTTTTTTAGTACATGTTCTGAAATAATTTGGTTTTAGAATATTTTCATCATTCCAATCATTTTGTTGTGTTTAAAGCTACTGGCCTGAGTGAGAAAGGATACGAGGAAGGACTCCCTTTGCGTCTCCTTAGCAGTCTTACTTCTGGTAGCTTCTCCCTATCTGCACTCTGCTACTGGTGGGGGCTATGGCAGCCATGATTTTATTTCACCAAATCAAAAGTGCTTTGGTATAAAAAGATCCCTCAGGGTGTGTATGTGTATGTTTGTTAACACCACCAATACTTGAAGTCCCCTCCTCACACAAGCAGATCCACACTTCCATTTCACACGTCTTTCTTATGAACAGCCAGGAATGACAGGAAGAATATTAGGGGATTTACATTCCAATGAACTTCTGCCTTGAAATTCTTGCGGATCACTCATCTTTATTAAAAGAGTGTGCACATGATAGATTGTCGGCTATGAAAGCAAATGCGTAACTATATGTAAGATTTATCCTTGAACATAGTTAGAGGATAAATAAAGCAGCAGGGGGAGAGTTAACATCAAGGTGTGGGGCACACCTGCAGGATCGCCCTGATTCTCCCTCAGTGGGACTCCCCGCTCTTCACCCAGTGCTCTCTGACCCAAGGCCCAGACCTGCCACTTCCTCCCCATCATCACCAGGCACGTCAGGTCCCCTTCAGCCTCCTCCTGGACAGGCACCTCTTGCTTTCTTCCTTGTAAGTCACGCAGACAGTCTTTGTGATTTACATGCGAGCGAGGGGAAGGAGGAATGCAAGTACCTTGCTTGTGAACAGTGAGGACCCAGGCCTGCCTGCCCTCAGTCCCCATGGTGGAGCCTGTGATGCTGGTGAAGGTTGGAGCTCTGGCGAAAGCTTTTCCCACACTGACCACACTGGTATGGCTTCTCCCCGGTGTGGATCCGCTGGTGCAGCTTCAGGGTGGATTGCCGGCCAAAGCAGTTCCCACACTCTCCGCACGTGTAGGGCCTCTCCCCTGTGTGGACTCGCTGGTGCCTTTTCAGCTCTGAATTCCACGTGAAGCTTTTCCCACATTCATCACATTTGTAAGGTTTCTTTGCCGAGCGGGCTGGCTGGTGACTGAGACGCTGCAGGCGGCTGCTCAGGCTCCTTCTGCTCCCCTTGCTCTTCTTCAGCTCTCTCAGTGGGTGGCTTTTCAGGGGGGCGCTGATGTACTCCAGTTCCCTGCAATGTCTCTGGTAGTGAGCAAAGGGCTTCTGGGCGCTGGGGGCGCTGACCTGCCTCTGGGACAGCCGGGGCTCACTCAGACTCGCCCCTCTGGGTTCGGGACTCTGCAGGCCACTCCCTTTCGGTCTGCCCACTGACAACACACATGGCTTTGCCCCTTTAGCCCCTTCCTGCTGTGGATTCTCCTTGTTGTCACTTTTCATCCTGGGGGTCTCTACAATTAGAAAGAATATGCTTCATTTCTGGGCTTCAAAGAAAGAACCTCAGCAAAAGAGCTATGAATACACACAGTTTCTCGAAGCGCGGTTCTCCACTGGGCTGCTCACACATTAGATGCACTGGGGCACCTGTCAACCAGGCATGGTGCCCCTGCTTTCCCCCGGCTGCCGGGTCAGAAGCTCTGGAGGTAGAGCCCGAACTCTGCAGGTAACAGGGAGCCTGGGGGTATTCTGACTTATACTAAAGTTAGGGACCACGTTGTCCAACCCCTGCCTCCTTCCTACCTTTGGAAAAGGTTTAGGAAAGGAGAAATAGGAAGAAGCAAGCTCATGAGAAACTTCAACACTACAAATACACCCTCACTTATATGGACACTGACCACCACTCTCTCTTCAAATAATGATAAATCTAGTGAGTGTGGTGTTTGTGCTCATTACAAGGTTGACAGATAGCATATGTCAACTGGGATATAGGTCAGTCATGTACCCTAATTACAGAAACTATGTAACTTCTGACTACCAGGATTAAGGATCAGAAGAGAAATGAGCTTGAGTGGCCTGTGGGCAAGCTGGAGGATTCCTGCTACATGGAAGACCTATTAAACATGGCAGCCACTAGACACATGTGGCTACTGAGTACTTGGAATATGGCTTGTGTGACTGAAAAACTGAATTTTTATTTAACTTTAAATTCAGATTTAAAAAGCAGCCCACACAATTATGGTCAATTGCTTTTCAACAAGGTTGTCATGATAATTCAACGGGGTAAAGATGTCTTTTCAACAAGTGGTGCTGGAACAACTGGATTTCTATATACAAAAAAAATGAAGTTGGACCCTGACTCACAACACAAAAATTAACTCAAAATGGATCAAAGACATAAATATAACAGCTAAATCTCTTTCTCTTTGAACAGAACAAAGGTGTAAGACTTTGTGACACTGGATTAGGCAACAGTATTTTAGATATGTCACCAAAAGTACAAGCAAACAAAAAGATAAATTGGACCGCCTCAACATTCAAAACATTTGTGCTTCAAAGGATACTATCAAGAAAGTGAAAAGACAATCCACAGAAAGGGAGAAAACATTTGAAAATTATATATAAGAGTCTGGTATCCAGATAATGTAAAGAACTCTTATAACAACAATAAAAAGACCAATCTAGTTTAAAAATGAGCAAAGGATCTGAATAGACATTTCTCCAAAGAAGATATTAATACAACTGGCTAATAGGCACACAAAAAGATGCTCAACAGCAGTAGTCATAAGGGAAATAATTCAAGAGACTCCATTTCACACCTAATAGAATGGATCTAATCAAAAGCACCAACAATAACAAGTGTCAACAAAGATATAGAGAAACTGGAATCCTCATAGACTGCTGAAAATAAATTAGTGCAGCCACCTCGGAAAAGTCCAACATCAAAAAGTTAAACAGAGAGTTACCATAGGACCCGGGCTTCCCTTGTGGCTCAGCTGGTAAAGAATCCACTTGCAATGCGGGAGACCTGGGTTTGATCCCTGGGTTGGGAAGATCCCCTGCAGAAAGGAAAGGTTACCCACTCCAGTATTCTGGCCTAGAGAATTCCAGGGACTGTATAGTCCATGGGATCACAAAGAATCAGACACGACTGAACGACTTTCACTTTCACCATAGGACCCAGTAATTCCACTCCTGGAATTGGTACTGGAATTTCTCTTGGTATAGACTCAAGAGAAATGAAAACAGACACCCTCACAAAAACTTGTACACAAATGTTCACAGCAGTATTATTCATAACAGCTAAAAAGTGGAAACAACACAAATGTCTATCAACTGAAAACAAAC
The DNA here is from genome assembly GCF_963930625.1 of Muntiacus reevesi. Taxonomy (NCBI): domain Eukaryota; kingdom Metazoa; phylum Chordata; class Mammalia; order Artiodactyla; family Cervidae; genus Muntiacus; species Muntiacus reevesi. Next base: position 182,164,633 of record NC_089250.1, on the reverse strand, counting down.
AAAATGCCCACAGAGTGGAATATCATTCAGCCATAAAAAGGAATGAAGTACTGACACATGCTGAATATGTTCATCGCTCAGCTGTGTCCAACTATTTACAGCCCCAGGGACTGTAGCCCACCAGGCTCCTTTGTCCATGGGATTTCTGAGGTAAGAATGCTGGCGTGGGTAGCTAACCCCTTCTCCAGGGGATCTTCCTGGCCCAGGGATCGAACCCGGATCTCCTGTATTGCAGGCAGATTCTTTACCATCTGAACCACCAGGGAAGCACACTGCTATAACATAGGTGAACCCTGAGCATGAGACCCCATTCACTTTGGAATCAAATAAAAGGAGGTGGAGACAGCATGCAACCCTGCTAAGGCAGAAGGGAGTACGTGTGGTTCACTTTCTTCAGGATCATGAAGGCCAGGTTATGGGGCAGGACCTCAACCTGGACCACAGTGCCTTCTTGCCAGATGCCCTAGGTCTCAATTCCCGAGTTTTGAGAATAATCAAATCAAAGTGTTTCATTAATGTCACAGGAGGAGGAAGGGGCAGAAAATAATACCAGGAGAGTCTTTTTCCTCTAATGAGCAGAACCTTGTTCAGGGCCTTTCTAAACACGGGACAGTTTTAAGTGATGAAACTCAGCCACAGCTTGAATGGAAGTTCATCAGTGGTCATATGTGAATTTGTCTTCACTATGGCATCACTGACTCAAAGGATATGAGTTTGAGCAAGCTCTGGGAGTTGGGAGTCGGTGATGGACAGGGATGCCTGGTGTCCTGCAGTCCATGGGGTCGCAAAGAGTCGGACACTGAGCAACAGAACTGAACTGATCAGTAGCTCTGAAAGGGACAGAAAAGCAGGCTAAAACAATCCTCTTGTGTACTGGACTGTCAAAGAGTCATGAAAAGAAAATGGTAACAGCACACTTACATATAGTATTACTACCATTCTAATTAGTGAAGTTTGTTAGGGAATCAAAATCTACTATTACATACAATGGAGCAAGCATCTTTTCTCCAGATGCTTGCTCCATATTGCTCCATACAATACTGAAGAAAAGCTCAATACCTAGTCTGTGGCTTTTCAGAACCCTGAGATGCTTTGATAGAGATGAAGCGCTGATGAGAGGGAGAGAAGACACATAGAGTGTTTACCTGTCTCAGCCAATCTGGAGGTTGGTTCCTGGAGGAGCAGGGATTTTTCCCAATGACGAGGGCTCGGCTGATCCTGAGATCCTGCCTGGGATGTCTCCTCCGTGGGATGTCTCCTGGGAGTTTGCGGTTGAAAGTCTGGCAGTTCCTGTTCTTCCAGCTGGGATCCAGTTTTCTCCAAAAGCACCTTCTGGCCCTCCATACAAACAGCCACCTAGGAACAAGTCCCTTGCATTAAAGAACAACTGGAGGACTGACTGAGGGCAGCTTGACCTCTCACTGTGAGCTCAACAACAGTAATAACTGTTGTTGCCTGGAAATTTCTGATAATGTTGGGGGCGGGGGGCGGTGGGGGCAGGGTCTGGGGGGTAGGTGTCAATCTTGATAGAGACTGCTGAAACTCTCAAAGGAAGCAAAGGGAAGGATGTGTAAAATGACCAAAAGGAACCTGCTCCAAATCAGCCAATACTTCCTGAGTAAATGTTCCCACAGCTTGGCCCATTCTCAAGGTCTGGGTCATCAGAGAGCAGGCACAAATATCAGGGTCAACCAGGACACCCATGCAGTAGGTCCCTACCCTATACTGCCCTACTGCTGGAAACAGGCTCTGTAGGATTAGGAAGCAGTATGGGAAGAGGGAAGAGGTGGTTTTTAATAAACCACCCTTATCTATAAATTATTCTGCCCAAGACACTCCTGATTAAGGAAATCTAAGTAGTGATAGGGCTCTAAGAGAACTGCCCTAACCCTGTTCCTTAACTGCTTCCTCCCTAGACCCCTACTGGGATCTAACTTGAGGGTGGGAGTTGGAAGGAATACTGGTCAATTGAGCTGGAGTTCCCTGAGTCAAAGGCAATATGCTGGGACAAGAGCTAATAAAATGCCCCCCAAATCAAATTCCTCTTGTCTACCAAGAATCTTGATTGTAGGAAAGAGGGATGGGTGGGGGGAGATCTGTCAGCAAAGATTCAAGAGCTCTACTTTCTCACTGGAGTGCCTGTGGCTGCTGTTTTCTGAAAATTTGTTACACCTCCCCTCCCCAGCAGGGGTGAGGGGAGTAGGGTTCCAAACAGAGGCCAGAAGCAACGTTTGAAATTCTGGACTCCTCTCTCTAGGGAGGGGTCCAGAGACCAAACACGAACCAGATGAAAGAGAAATCCTGGGGACGACAACAAAGTACCCTCCTTACCCACTGCTTTGGTCCCTTGGCTGCTCGATGAAAATCTTCCACAAGGGTCACGATCTCCTTGCTGCTCACTGGACATCGATGCCTGGCCCGAGCCTGGATCTCTGCGGGCAGGATGTTCAGGAACTGCTCCAGCACCAACAGCTCCAAAATCTGCTCTTTGGTGTGCACCTCGGGCTGCAGCCACTGACGGCACAGCTGCCGGAGGTGGGAGAGTGCCTCCTGGGGTCCAGATGCCTCTTGATAACAAAACCGTCTAAAACTCTGGCGGGAGAGCTCAGGATCGGGCCAGTCTTTTTGCAGAGGGGGCTCCCGTTTTTCTTCTAGCTTTGCTATTATATGTCTCTCCTGCTTGGAGGAAGCCTGAATATGGGACTGCGAGCTCAAAGTTATCTCCATCTTAGCCGCCATTTTTGGGCTCAGGAGCCAGCTTCTCTCTCCTGGTAAACAGGTCAAGCCTTCGGGACCATGGCCCGAATACTAGAAAGATGCTAGAAACGAAGGTCCTCTGAGGATGTTGGAAAGGAAAGGATGCAGACAGAGGCTCCTCGTTCGCTGGCCTTGATCCCAAACTCCTGACGACAACACAGTCCCTTGGAGTGGGAAGTTTTTTGTTTTCCTGCCAGCGTCTTGAACTGTCTTGCAAAGGCGAAAAGTCATAATGTCCTAAAAGGAAACTGGGGAAAATAGTGCTTTCATTTTAGCGTCAAGCACAACAGGTCTCAGGGGAAATGCGCTGGCAGGAATGGGCTGGCAGGAATTCCTGGGAAAAGTTGAGACTGTCATCCAGGTAGCCTACACCAGCTCTCTCGCATCCTCCTCAGGCCGACCTCCAGCATCTCGCCGCGCTACAGGGCGAGCCCAGGCAAGCCCCGGCGCACGCCGAGGGTTGGGAGTTAGCGGAAACCTCCTGCGGGCGAGCAAGGTACACGGTGGCGCGCCGGTTGCTCGCCCCCGAGGTACCGAGGCCCAGCCGCTCCGGCCTCTGAGGACGCCGGGCTTCGCGCCCCAGCTGGCCCGAGCTCCACGAAGCTGCAGCACTCTGGCGCGCGGCTCGATTACGTGGCCGATGCGAACTGGGGGTGGCGCCTGCGACGACAGCGCGATCGACAGCCCTGCAACCCGCGCCCACCTGCACGCGACTCACCTCTCTGGGGACCCCGGAGCCACGGCTGGGGGCGGGGCAGAAGCCTCTTGTCGCGGACACTCCCAAGAGCTGCCGTGGAATTCTGTCACGGGAGGGCCCGCCTCCTCCGCAGAGGGGTTGGCTCCTCGGAAGCGTCCTAGCTCTCCTATTGGCTTCTGAGTCTACCGATGCTGGCCGCTGTCGCAGTGCAAGCCGGGAGTTGCAGTCCGTTTGCACGATTCGCGAGCAAGCGCAGTGGACCGATTCGAGCCCGCGCTCTGGGCGCCGACTTCCGGCGCCGAGGCTGAGCGAGTCTGGAGTCGCGCGTGCGCCTACCTTTGAGCGCTCAGCTTCCTTGCGGCCCGGGGGTCTTCGCTGGCAGTCGTCGCAGAGGCGGTTGGGCCAGGACTGTCCCGATCCCTGTGCCCGAGCGCAGACTCCCTCCGGCCAGTGACCCTGCCCATCTCGCCCCCGCTAGTACAGCGGCAATCCGCGGACTTGTTTCCTAGTCTTCAGCCGCAGATCCTAACCCTAGCCCGGGGCATCCTGGATGACGAGTGAAAAGTTAATCGGCCCGACTCCCCATCCTCGTTCTACTTTCCGCTGAGCGTACACATTTTTGAGACAGGAGTATTTTTAAATGAACTATGAATGGGATATTAGGAATCAATTAGAGTGCAGGCTCCGCCTTCTGCATGGAACTAGGGTAGCATTCATTGAATTATTCTTCATCGAGAGAAGGTGTGGGGTGTATGGAAAGGTGTAAGGCAAGGAGTGTAGTTTCTAGTCTTTGCCTTGCTGCTGAGAAACTATGCTCTGTGATGCTCCTTCGTTAAAAAGCACTGCTCACAGTACAGTGCTTTGGAAGAAAGGCAACCTGAATCCGTTTTTTACTCCTATAAACGGACTCGGGCCTTTGGAGGAGGAGTGGAATGGAAAACGGCACCTAATTGCAAAAAACTTCTGTCTTACATCCTCCCAGTTTAGCAATTTCCAGGAAATTTGGAACTTTTCTCACCTCAGCTGTATGTAAAATCCCAGAGAATTCTGACAGGCCCAGCCTATGTGAGTTGCCCACTCCTGGGGTTGGAGGAAAGGTACTGTAATGAATAGCCCCACCAGAGACAATGGAATAGAAAGGGACTTTTTCACAAAGGGAGAAGATGCTTCTGTCAGAAGTGGAGAAGGAATGCTGGGAAATAAATGCATTTCTTATCCACACTGTGTGTGTGTGTGGTGGTGGTGGTGGTGGGAGGAGGGTGTGATATTAATGAGGTTGATACTTTTCCCTCCTAAGAAAAGGAGGAATTGGGAAGCTGGATCCAAGCTTCTGAGGGTAGGCAGGACAGGGACAAGCCACAGGCACGTGGGGAGCATGAGTAGGGACAGATGGATGACCCTGTGAGGAACCGTTTGGGGAATTCACCCACAGAAATCAGGCTAGCGAGAAAAATTATGCTTTTTGATATTTTTGGTGCTTTGGCTCCTTGGATTGGAGAAGGAGTAAAAGAAAGGACAGAAATAAACAGTAAGAACTAGAGTGAAGGAATAGGGGATGATTTTATGTTTTGTTTTGTTTTGTTTCCATTCTTCTCAGCCTTGCTTCAAAGTTGAGCCTTTTTCAACTATGAGTCTGAGTCTCCCCATCTATGACAGGCTCAGGTCTCTGATTCCAAAAAGACATATTTCACTGGTATCCAGGAGACCTGCTTCCCAGGGATAGGAGATGGAATCTGAACTGCAGGATGGCAGTGACAGTCAGTGAGCCAGCAGGTTGAAGCAAAGCATGACTGCAATAAAGAGTCCCCAGGCACAACCATCCCCAAGCAAGGACTCCACGCAGGACACAGCAATCAGCCCTCCATGCTAGGCCACAGCCCTGACTACGAAGCTTCCCACCAGCACTTTCAGCAGCGCTGCTTCCAGGAAATGGAGGTGAGGAGCACCTGGTCCCCGTGAGAAGGTAGCTGGTCCCTATAAAGGTTTTAGCAAACTCTGAGAACTCTGCTGTCAGTGTCTGAGGCCTAAGACACACTCAAAAGAGCAAATCCTGGAGCTGCTGGTTTTGGAGCAGTTTCTGCCAGAACAGGTTCAGAGCTGGGTGAGGGAGCAGTGCCCAGAGAATAGTGACAAAGTTGTGGCTCTGGTTGAGGATGTACAGAGAATGGCCAGGCAACAGGTGAGAAAAGGCAGTCAGAACCCTGTGGTTTTCGTCATGAAGAAGTTGGTGTGAGCAGCACCGGAATCCAGTTACTGGAGAGGTGCTTAGTTGAGAAATTCCAGAATTCATCTGCTGCCCAGAGAATATTATTAATAGCTATATTGCATTGATCCTATGCTGTTCATCAATGGGAAGATTTTCTCGAATTTCTCATTTGCTGAAATAACTTAGACATTCATATATTCAGTGAATGCTTAGAGTCACTAATTAAAGTGGTAAAACACTCATTAGAGTTCTCCAAAACAAGGCCAGGGAAAGAACAACAATTCTTCACTCAGCAGGTCAGGAAAATTAGAGATGTTGGTGAATTTAAATCTAATCTCTCTTGCTAGAAGGTTTCTTGAAGGAGTGTGCCATGTGTTGTACGCTAAACAAAGTCACACTAGAGCCAGTCCCTGCTGCCTGGATTGATGGTCAGTTTGAAACAGTGATGAGTTTCGTATGATATCTGCATGTGGAGGGAGAGATCTGATCAGTTTGAAATCTGATCAGTGTAACATTCTTGTGTATTTTGGAAGAAGGGGGTGGTGTGAAAGGCATAGGAAAAGGAAAAGTAACAGGAAGGCTGCAGTTGTGGGTCAGGGGAGGGCTAGCCTGAGTGTGACTGTGTCTGGAGCAGGAGGCAGCCCACTGGTGCTCTGAGTTTGCATGGCTGGATTGGGATGTGCTTGCCTTTTCCAGGGAGGAGGCAGATGTGCACCTCAGCTGTAGGAGGAAGAGTTGGGGCGGGGCAGGTTGTAGATAAAATTTCATAGGATTGAAGACTAAGAGGTTCTAACATAATTTGGAGGGAGGAGCAGTGTGGTGGTGATGCATCAGAAATGGGGGAGGTTAATATATATCCGTGGTTGGGGGACTGTTGATAGTAACTAGGCTGGATGTAGAAGGGCAGGAGAGCATCTGTATGAAGTCAGAGTTTGGAGAGGAGACGAAGCACAGCAGAATTCCTCTGTACTCACAGTCACCCTAGACCCCTTGCCACTTCTGTGTGGACCATCTCTGCCTACTGTCCACCACCACCTCAGAACCGCACTCTTCACATGAATGACAACAGCATGGGAATGTGAAGGGTAAAACAGCTCTTTGAAACCCCTCAAGGAGGAGAAGGGGAGCAGGAAGGAGAAGTGAGACTCCAGCTGCCTCTCATCATCTCTCTGTCACTTTAGGCAGGAATTTGTAGTGACAGATGATGGGGTCTGTCCTCAGGTCCTGGAATCTGGGAAGGATCTGAAAATGCCCGTCGAGGAGATAGCTTCCTTGGGGGAAGCAGAGAATCACTGAGATCCCACCCCAAAAGAGTCGGACTCGACTTAGTGACTAAACAACAAACACTTGAACAGGGGGTTCATCCAGGGGAATGGACTATGAAGGGGTCACGGAGCTCTGCCCAGAGACTGTGGGGACAGTCAGAAGCTTAAGCAGGAGCCTCCGCCCTCCCCTGAGGTGTGAGGGATGATCATCTACTGGAAGTGCAGGTCTGAGCTCGAATTGGACCCTGGCCTCCAGTTTAAATGCCTTAGAGATACATCCAAAAATCAATATTTCAAATTTTAGTTGATGGTAGTAGCACTTAAAATGGGGGCAGAGATCCTTTGTGTGTTAACTTTATTACAGTTTAATGTTACTGCCTCTGAATCAGGTATTATTAAAGCATGTTGACCTTCCCTTCTGCAGAGCAGTTCTTCATGAACTTGAAAACAACCCCCTTCTCCATCTAGCTTAATCTTTTCCTAAATACATTCCTTCTACTTTTTTTCTTCCATGGCTCTTTTTTTTTAAAATTCGTCTTAGTGTTTTAGAAAAAGTTTAATAAAAAATTTAACTAAAAAAAATTAACTAAAACTAATTGAGGTGAAATTAATCACTTAATGTTAAATTAGCCATCTCAAGTGAACCATTCAGTTGCATCTAGTACAGTCACAATGTTGTACTATGATCACCTCTATCGTGTTCCAAAACACTTTACACTCCCTCCTGCTCCGCCTCTCCCAAATAAACCCCATGCCCATTAAGCAGTTGCTCCTCATTCTCTCTCCATGGATTTGCCTGTTTTGGACATTTTACAGGAAGAATCCTGTAATACATGTTGTTTCTAGCCTCTCTCATTTATGTTTCCAGTCTACAAAAGTATCACTTCTTGGTCTGTTTTTAGGGCTGCATAATATGCCACTGGAGAGGGAAATGGCAACCCACTCCAGTATTCTTGCCCGTGGAGAATCCCATGGACAGAGGAGCCTGGTGGGCTGCTGTTCATAGGGTCACAAAGAATCGGACACGACTGAGTGACTTAGCACAATAAGCCACTGCATAGCCAGACCAAGGCTCTGTCTTTATGTCTCCTTCTGTGAAGCACTTTGGCTGCATACATTTCTAGATTAGCTAAAGGCTACTGCTGCCTTTCCTGCTTAATTTGAAACTGCTGTTACAGGTTACTAAGTAATTTTTTAAAGCCACCTCATCTTTATGTAACTCAGATCCTAGAGAAAAACACTGTGTCTTCATGCATTTTAAAAAGGCAAGCTTCTGTTGATGAAATGGAAAACCATCTAAGAGTTTACCTGCTTTTGTATTTTTCAAGCAAAGTAATTACACTATCAGTATCTCTGAAAACTTTGCTGTTTAGAATTTATTTTACTCTGAATCTTTGGGAACATCTGTGCTCTTTGGTGTCTGATTTCTGAGGCTCAGGGGTCTGAGTAAAGGGGGCGGGACTCACCATGTTCCACATTCGGCTCTGGTAGCTTGCTGTGCCCGCAGGCGGCTCAGATCCCAGGTGGTGAAGCCTCCCCAGGTGGTCACAGATCTCTGAGTGTCCTCTGAAGTTCTGCTAGTAAGTTAGCAAAATGTACCATTTTCTTTGTACTATTCTTGAAGGTGGGGGTCTGAGAAAGAATTAATTCTCTTGGTTTGAAAAAATAGAAGGATTGAGTTCCTATGGTTTTTTTTAAGAGCATTATGATTATCTCTGGGTGGTTGGACAAGGAGACATTCTCTCCCCCCTGCTATATATATACACACACATATATATACACACACACACCATGCACATATTTCTTTACAATGAAAAAAAAAACTTTTTATTTTAAAAAAGCTATTGTGTCAGGAGGGATCTAGTAAAAGGAACTTAGTAACACAGAGACAGGCTATACCAGTGATCCTGAAACCTGACTGTGCACCAGACTCACCTGAGGGCATGTGAAACCGAATCCCAGGCCTCACCCCAGAGCTGCTGATTCTTTAGATCTGAGGTGGAGCCCAGGAATATGCATCTCTGGTGCGCTCCCAGGTGCTGCTGGGGCTGCAGGCTTTGGCACCCCACTTGCAACCTCTGCTCCGTGACTGTTATGTGGAGACTGCCCTTTGACAGTGGCTGTTTTCTCCCCTAGCCTGGCTTAATCCAAAGGTTTCTGGGAACCACAGAAGAGGGGTCTCGGAGACCAGGAGACAGGTGCTGGGGCCCCAGTGAGCTGTGTTTGACACCTTTTATCTCTTTAAGTTCCCATTTCACCTTGCACTCCCACTCACCCTAAAAATCTTTTTTTCTAGAGATGTTGGAAAGATTACTATGTGGTCCACTGAGTTTCTCTTGGGTTGTCCCCTTGTTTTGTCCACGGACAAACATGATGTGGCTCTTTACCCACCCTGACCCTTCTCGGGGAGGCCTGACCTCCCCTTGCCTTTCTCTGCCCCTGATTTGATAACCGTGGTCCTGTCTCTGCCCCAGTGACAACCTGGTCTGGATCAGAGAACATGCAGAGACCCCAGATAGTATGGGCAGCAGGCAGAGGGAAAAGCCTAAGGCTTCTTCCACAAGGGAGACTAGAGTGAAAGCCCACAAGACACCAGGAACTGGGGAAGAAAAATCAAGAATGGAGCACAAGAGCCTGACTCAGCAGACGGGTCAGAGGCAAGCAAGACAGAGACATCAAAAACAAAAGAGAATCGGAAATGGGATGATACGAAGGAAGAAGAAATGAACGAGCCTCTTCTGAGGTCCAGGTAAGTGTTTGGGTGCTCTGAGCTAAAAAGAGGCTGGGCAGGCATTCCAGTGTCAGGAAGGCAATGAGGAGGTTCTCCAGGGAGAGTAAGGAGAAACCTGCATCCCAGCAGAGGATGAACCACTGAAGGCTTTATACTGGGAGGAGACCTGCACACATCTCCTGTGTGGGAAAAACTGCTCTCATCGCTCTCAGAGTTCTCTCTCTCACCACCATCCAGTCCCTAAACTGGAAAAGGCTTCTAAATGTCACGAATGTGGGAAAAGCTTTAGTTGAAGTCCTTATCTTGTTCGACACCAAAGAATCCAGAGAGAAACCTCCCAAGTGCAGTGAGTGTGGGAAAGGCTTCAGCAAGCGCTCCAGCCTCACCGCCCACATGAGAACTCACACAGGGGAGAGACCCTACCAGTGTGGGGAATGTGGGAAAAGCTTCAACCAGAGCTGAAGCCTCACTGTTCCCCAGAGGACCCACACAGAGGAGAAGCCATATTAGTGTGCGGTCTGTGGGAAAAGATTCAACAACAGCTTCCAGTTCAGCACTTATGGTGAGTCCACGCTGAGGAGAGCCCCACAGTTGCGGGCAGTGTGAGAAAAACTTCAACAACGGCTCCTAATTGAGAGCCCACCAGAACCCCACACGAGGGAAAAACCTCACCAGTGCTCTCAGAGTGAGAAAAGCTTCACTACAAGTCCTGCCCTGAATGGTCTAGTGGTTTTCCCCACTTTCTTCAATTTAAGTCTGAATTTGGCAATAAGGAGTTCATGATCTGAGCCACAGTCAGCTCCCGGTCTTGTTTTTGCTGACTGTATAGAGCTTCTCCATCTTTGGCTGCAAAGAATATAATCAATCTGATTTTGGTGTTGACCATCTGGTGATGTCCATGTGTAGAGTCTTCCCTTGTGTTGGAAGAGGGTGTTTGTGATGACCAGTGCGTTCTCTTGGCAGAACTCTATTAGCCTCTGCCCTGCTTCATTCTGTACTCCAAGGTCAAATTTGCCTGTTACTCCAGGTGTTACTTGACTTCCTACTTTTGCATTCCAGTCCCCTATAATGAAAAGGATATCTTTTCGAGTGTTAGTTCTAGAAGGTCTTCTAGTTCTTCATCAAACCATTCAACTTCAGCTTCTTCAGCATTACTGGTCGGGGCATAGACTTAGATTACCATAATATTGAATGGTTTGCCTTGGAAACAAACAGAGATCTTTCTGTTGTTTTTGAGATTGCATCCAAATACTGCATTTTGGACTCTTCTGTTGACTATGATGGCTATTCCATTTCTTCTAAGGGATTCTTGCCCACAGTAGTAGATATAATGGTCATCTGAGTTAAATTCACCCAATCCAGTCCATCTTAGTTTGCTGATTCCTATAATGTTGATGTTCACTCTTGCCATCTCCTGTTTGACCACTTCCAATTTGCCTTGATTCATGGACCTAACATTCCAGGTTTCCATGCAATACTGCTCTTTACAGCATTGGCCCTTGCCTTTATCACCAGTCCCATCCACAACTGGGTGTTGTTTTTGCTTTGGCTCCATCCCTTCATTCTTTCTGGAGTTATTTCTCCACTGATCTCGAGTAGTATATTGGGCATCTACCGACCAGGAGAGTTCATCTTTCAGTGTCCTATCTTTTTGTCTTTTCATACTGTTCAAGGCAAGGATACTGAAGTGGCTTGCCATTCCCGTCTCCAGTGGACCACATTCTGTCAGACCTCTCCACCATGACCCGGCTGTCTTGGGTGGCCCCACATGGCATGGCTTAGTTTCATTAAGTTAGACAAGGCTGTGGTCCATGTGATCAGATGGCTAGTTGTCTGTGATTGTGGTTTCAGTCTGTCTGCCCTCTGATGCCCTCTCTCAGCGCCTACTGTCTTACTTGGGTTTCTCTTACGTTGGACGTGGGGTACCTCCTCTTGGTCGCCACCCCTGACCTTGGACGTGGGATAGTTCCTCTCGGCCGCTCCTGTGCTGTCTCAGCCTTATGACTATACAGTGGAAGTGAGAAATAGATTTAAGGGAGTAGATCTGATAGACAGAGTGCCTGATGAACTATGGACGGAGGTTCATGACATTGTACAGGAAACAGGAATCAAGACCATCCCCAAGAAAAAGAAATGCAAAAAAAGCAAAATGACTGTCTGAGGAGGCCTTACACTCCCACTCCTGGGTGTGCAGTGATCAGGGAAACTGGGATGCAGCTGCTGGACTCCTGAAATTCTTCGAGTGCCTCCACCCTCCAAACTGCCTTACCCTGTAGTCTGCTGGGCAGGAGAAGGGACGCAGAGCACTAGAGCACCCAGCCCTGGCCTGTCAGTGTTTTAGGGGTGTCTGGAGCAGGCAGTAAGAACTGGAGAGTATCTTCAGTTATTCATTCATTCAGAAAATATCTGATTGCCTATAAAGTACCAGGTATTACACAGAAGCCAAATAGAAGGCAGTGAGTGAAACACACTGTATTTTCCTTCCAGAACCAGCCTCACTGGGCCCCTCAGAAATAGAGTACATCAGGCAGCACCACCCAGCCCGCAAGCCCTAGGATCTGAGTCCCAGCTCTGCAGGGCTACTCTTCCAAGCTTCCAAGTTCTGATGAACCCAACCTTTCTCCTGTAATGCCACTACTCCCTGTGTGGTCACAGCTTCCTATGGTTACCCCCTCTGTTACCTTAGTGTCTGCATCCCACTGACAAATCAGCTTGATCACTGCACCAGCCACTTGAGAATAAATTTGAAGTAGGCTGTACAAAAGGCAACATCCCAGGTCTACCCCTTTCCTCTGATGTGTAACTTATACTCCTGGTTTGCTTCAGCCCTTCAGATACCAATTAAAAGGCCCAGTTTTCCCCTGTACATTTAATGCTGGGGCTCTCCATATAGGGTCTACAGCTCCCTTCCTCACTGAAACATTTTAACTAATTGATACAGTTTTTCAGTTGACAGTATTCCTTTTATCCCAAGGACTGAGAACCACTTCCTACAGACAAGATTGAATAAATATTCTCACAACCCAGAGTACACCGAAGTCTACATACCTTGCCTTTTCACACATCTGCTCTGGTTCCTCAGCCTAAATGGGGTCACAGCCAAATGGCAGATGGAGTCACAGCCAAAGCCAGAAAACCAACCTTTCAGGCCTCCTACCAGACTTCTCTTGTCACCTCCTTTCTGCCTCTCCTATGAGGGACTGCCTTACCAGTCAGTTTGGGAACAGCCAGGACTTCTGGGGTCCTGGGCCAGACTGTGCCCATGTCATTGCTGACATAACAGGCAAATCCTTGCATTCATCATCATCAGCTCCAGCTTCCATGCAGTCCTGTTGCTCATCCTCAGCTCGGCTTCTGGGTAGAGAGCAAGAAAAGGATAGAGGGGCTTCACAGGTGCAGGTCACAGGATGCTAACCTTTAACCTGGCTACTCCCTGTGGTATGGAAGTTGCCCTGAAGGACTCTGAGCTTCTGCCACCCTGTTCTGGCATCTGGAGGAAGTTGTGCTCCTGAAATCTCTTGGGCATTCCCTATGCAGTTGGCCATTCCAGTGGCACTTCTGGAGTTTTCCATAAATTGGGGATTTACTGAGATTTGCAAATAAAGTCTGGGTTTCCTAGTAGCCCCAAAGCACACCTGCTATCATGGGTTAAGTGACTTGCACAGTGACTAAAGTGTAAGAGCTAGATTTTGAACCTGAGTCAAATCAATTTCAAAACCTTTAATTTTTCACTCTCTCAACATTCTGGTTACCAATTTCTGTGAAACCTTGAAACACAGACCTTATATTACATGTTCAAACCACCAGGACAGCCTTTTTATGGCAGGGGCCATAGGCCCAGCCTCCTTGGAAGGCACAGCTGAGGTTTCATGTCACACCCATTATGACCAACTACCTCCCAAGGATGCTGTCATCCCTGGCGCTAAATTAAGAGCTCGTTAATCACACAATGTAGATTAGACATGATCCTAAGAACTTTTACAGCCCAAAGTGAGAAAAAGCAGAAAGAGATCAAATAAAAAGAAACAAAAGGAGACATCAGAGATCTCACTTTTTGCAGAGGATGGTCAAGGGGTGCCCCTTCCATGGAGGCATGGTATGTGTGACTGGGCAGAACAGAAGAGTAAGAATCCCAGTACCCTGCCTGACAGTGGCAGGGTCTTCTTGGTCTGGGCAGCTAGGCCTCTCCAATAAAAACTTCATCTCTACTTCACTTTGCTAAGTTTGGGTGAGAAGGCACAGATTTTTTTCCCCAACTCATGTCAGTGTTACCTAATGGAAATGCTTTGACTATTAGGTGGATCGAGTGTCCAGTCTCAGCTCAAGTTCACAGTAACTTACCTTAGGGAAAATATTCAACTTCTGTAACCTACTTTTTGTCATGTGAGCATAACTACGCTGACCTTGCAGCATGGAGAAAAAGATTAGAAATGCTATTTGTAAAGCATCTGGCCCAGTGCTTTGGCACGTACAAGATGTAGAGTAAATGGTTTGTGGTGACAGTAACAAAAGCTCCACCTTAAAGGAACTCCTTTGTAGCATATCCCACTACTTGATATATATTTATTGGTTTAATGTCTATCATCTGTATAAGAATGTAAGATTCTTGGAGAACGGATGATTTGTTCATTCCTGAATCACAGCACCAGATAAATATTTTGTAAAGGAATGAAAGGGCAAAACAAACAAGGAAGTCTGGGTCTTTACACCTGATTAACTGGGTGTCCAGTACTTAAGCATTATAAAGACTATGAAAGGAGGCAAAGACCGGTCTCTGGCTGAAATGTCCCTGAGCTCTCTCTTTCTCCCCTTGGTGTCCACTCCATGGCTCCAGGGTGGGATTTTCACGCTTCACCACCATTGATATTTGGGACTAGACAGGCCTTTGTTGTCTGTGTTGGCGGGTGGCCTACGCATCATAGGATGTCTAGCTGCACCCTTGGCCTCCACCTTAGCTATCAGGAGCACCCACCAGTCCTGACAATGATTGCAGATTCTGCCAAATATCTTTGAGGGGCAACATTGCCCACGGTTAAGAACTCCTGGTCTAGGGGCATTATCATTAGGCCAGGCTGGTACAAGTGTCTCCTCCCATCTGTCACCTGGTCTTCCTACAGAGACGAGCAGATCCTTTCTACAAAACTAATCCAACTGAATAAACTACTCTGCTCAAAAGCCTTCAAGACTCCTTAAAGCCGCTGAAATAAGCCAATACCACCTAACTTGCAGGGTTCCCCCTTGCATTTAAGACCTAATCTACACCTCCAGCCTCACTGCCCACTCTCCTATACACAGCCTACAATTCAGCACAAGTGAGTTGCTCCCACATCTTGGAACAGGCTGTTTCCAGCCTTAGTGCCTTTGCCCCCCACCCAAACTTCAGAAGACATGATTTCATTCTTTCCCAAACAACTGAACACTGTGGGTTGCTAGTCTCCATTCCACCCATAAGGTAACTGATGTCTTCAGTTCAGTTCAGTCGCTCAGTCATGTCTAACTCTTTGCAGCCCTGTGGACTGCAGCACACCAGCCTTCCCTGTCCATCACCAACTCCCAGAGCTTGCTCAAACTCATGTCCATTGAGTCAGTGATGCCATCCAACCATCTCATCCTCTGTCATCCCCTTCTCCTCCTGCCTTCAATCTTTCCCAGCACCAGGGTCTTTTCAAATGAATCAGTTCTTCACATCAGGTGGCCAAAGTATTGGAGTTTCAGCTTCAACATCAGTCCTTCCAATGAATATTCAGGACTGATTACCTTTAGGATAGACTGGTTGGATCTCCTTGAAGTCCAAGAGACTCTCAAGAGTCTTCTTCAATACCACACTTCAAAAGCATCAATTCTTCGGCACTCAGCTTTCTTTATAGTCCAACTCTCACATCTGTACATGACTACTGGAAAAACCATAGCTTTGACTAGAAGGACCTTTGTTGGCAAAGTAATGTCTCTGCTTTTTAATATGCTGTCTGTGTTGGTCATACCTTTTCCAAGGAGCAAGCATCTTTTAATTTCATGGATGCAGTCACCATCTGCAGTGATTTTGGAGCCCAAGAAAATAAAGTCTGTCACTGTTTCTATTGTTTCCCCATCTATTTGCCATGAAGTGATGGGACCGGATACCATGATCTTTCTGAATGTTGAGTTTTAAGCCAACTTTTTCACTCTCCTCTTTCACTTTCATCAAGAGGCTCTTTAGTTCTTCACTTTCTTCCATAAGATATCTGGATATTTGAGGTTATTGATATTTCTCCCAGCAATCTTGATTCCAGCTTGTGCTTCATCCAGCCCAGCGTTTCTCATGATGTACTCTGTGTACTGTGTACTCTTTATACACGTACACAGTAGCATTTGAACTGTGGTGCTGGAGAAGACGTGAAGAGTACCTTGGATGGCAAGGAGATCAAACCAGTCAATCATAAAAGAAATCAACCCTGAATATTTATTGGAAGGACTGACGATAAAGCTGAAGCCTCAGTATTTGGCCACAGGACTTGAAGAACCAACTCATTGGAAAAAACTGATACTAGGAAAGATTGAGGGCAGGAGGAGAAAGGGGTGGCAGAGGATGAGATGGTTGTATTGCATCACCAAATCAATGAACAGGTTTGAGCAAACTCCACGAGATAGTGAAGGACAGGGAAGCCTGGCGTTCTGCGGTCTGTGTGGCCACAAAGAGTGGGAACCGACTTAGCAACTGAACAATAACAACACAGTAACTTATCCTGACACCAATCCTATGAAGCCAATTCTGTGATCATCCTCTAGATGAGAAAATTGCAATAGTGTTTAAGTGACTGTGTAATCACAGAAGTAGGACTAGAACTCGCTTCTAACCCAATGCTTTTTCCCCTATGTTTTAATTTTTTCATATACCAAAAGTACTGCAAAACATTCTCACTTAAAAAAATGAATTCTCTCATCTCTTATCTCCAAAATTACACTCCCTCTCCAGAGGAAATAACTGTTTAGTGTGTGTATCTTGCTGGGCCATAATCTGCAATTTTCCCTGCTTAGTATATCTTCAAGCTTTTCTGTTTCAATATATCAACCTCATTTTTTTTTAAACTCCTGTCTTTGTCATTCCCCATTATGAGTTTGCTCTTAAATCATTTTCCTTTTGATGAACATTCGGATACATTCCTAATTTTCAAATGTGTGTGTCATTCTGGATTGGGATATTCTGGATATATTTTGAAGAGGGAGCTGATGGGTTGGGATGACAGTGTGAGGAAAAGAATAGTGGCAGCTTCTCCCTGCCTTTATTCTGACCCCACTTCATCTATCTATCAGTTATAAACAACCTGGTTGTACAGTGAGAGAAGCTCTCCATCAGCATATAAATGGAGAGAATTGGGATGTGAAATAGACTAGTAAATCTCCTCAGGGTAAATACTCCATCTTTTGATTAAGTATAACTCATCTTTGATAGAGGAATATTCTCCAAGCACTCCGAACATACACTATCTGCTTTGATCCTTACATTGTTCCTGCCATCTACTATATTCATTTTTCAGATGATGAAAAAGAGTGCCAGAGAGGGTTAATAAAACATAAACCTGAGACATCATGATGTGGAAGTAAGCAAGGAAATGCTCAAGGAATATGGGGACAAGTCAAAAAAACAAAAGTCAGCATGAATGGAATCCCAGTGGTTAAACAGGGGAGAACAATATAATGTTATCAACAAGTTATAAACCATAGAATAAAACAGGAAACACTGATTCTGTAAGATACTCATAAATAAAAGAATTACCTGAGTTTAATTAGTATCAGGATATTTAAGTAGTTTCAAAGTGCATGTGTGCATGCTAAGTCGCTTCAGTCATTTCCAACTCTTTGTGCCCCCATGGACAGTAGTTCTGCAGGCTCCTCTGTCCATAGGTTTCTCCAGAAAAGAATACTGGAGTGGGTTTTCATGCCTTCCTCCAGGGTGTTTTCCCAACCCAGGGATTGAACCCACAACTCTTAGGTCTCCTGCATTGATAGGTGGGTTCTTTACCACTAGTGCCACCTGGGAAGCCTCGGTTTCAAAGTACTTCCCCATAAAATCCTTAATTACAAAGCAGGAAATAATGGAACAGTCTAGCAGACACCACCCTCATTTAGTGATCCAAGTAACATCATTAGTAATGAGAGACATTGAAATTTACACCACTTATCTTAGCCTGCTTAGGCTGCCACAACTGATTACCACAGACTGAGTGACTTGAACAACAGGAATTAATTTTCTCACAATTATGAACCCTGGAAACCCAAGGTTAAGGTTCTGGAAGAATTGTTCCTGGTGAGGGCTTTTTCCTGGCTTACAGAAGCTTGCTTTGTCCACACTTGGCCTTTCCTTTGAGTGTGTGTGGAGAAAGACCTTCCTCCCCTTCCTCTCTTTGTAAGGTCACCAATCCCATCAGACCGGGGGGCGGGGAGGCGGGCACACCCTTATGATACCACTTAACCCTAATTACCTTCTAAAGGTCTTATGACCAAATTAATTACATTGGGGCTTAGGGCTTGAATGTATGAATTTTTGGGTATAGTAGATAATTCAGTCCATAGCATCACCTGATAGCATACAATGAGAAGAAGGCAACATCATGTTTGAGGAATTCCTGACAAAGATAACCTGAATCTAACTATAAGGAAACATAAACTCAAATAGAGATATGTCCCACTAAATAACTGGATGATCTTTTAAAGTGTCTGGGTCCCAAAAGTGAAGAGACGATGGAGGAACCATTTCAGACTGACCGAGACTAAGGAGACTTGACAGTTACACCCAATATGTGATTTGGAACAGAATACTTTTGCTATGAAAGACACAGTAGAGACAACTGATAAAATTGGAATGGGGTCTCAGGATTAAATAGTATAATGTATTGATGCTCATTTAGTAATTTTGGTGTCTACGTGGAGGTCCTATAGGAGAATGTCCTTGTTTGTTATAGATACACCATAAAATATTTGAGGGAAGACAGAGTATCATATTGTCAACTTACTCTCAAATGACCTGGGGAGGGGAAAGCCCTTTATATCATGCTTCCAACTTTCCTGTAAGTTTATGATTATTTCAAAAAGAAAAAAGATTTGGAAGAGGCACAAGTTTTAGAGTCAAATGCACTTGGGTCTGATTACCAGCCCTAGTACTGTGTGCTGTAAGCATGTTTCACCTTGGGCTACAATGTGCTCACCTTAAAATGGGGATGGTATAAGTTATCATGAGGATTAGAGGAGCTGATTCATGTAAAGAGGTTAGATTGTTACCTAGCCCAGAGTAAGTACCCAGTAAAGTCAGTGTGTTCAAATCATCTATATAGTCAAATAAATGACATTTTCACCCAATAATTAGCCTGTAATTTCACACTCACATGATAGAGTATAAGTTTACAAAGCCAAAGTCACTTTTCAATTCCTATTTCTCATCATCTCCTTTATCCCAACATCTCCTAACCTCAGCTGTGGAATTGAGCTTGAAGGCTGTGAAGACAGGGGAAGGACTGACTGTTTTAATTGGAAGGTTCAAAACTTAGTCACTGAACTCATTTTGCTAGTTTACAGTGCAGGTTAGGATCTGAACAGACTCTGTGAAGGGCTCTATGAGGTAGGATGTTAAACTTACTTAAATTCACTGACCAGACCAGCATCTTCAAATGCTGTACATTACTATTTTACTAAGGTTGGTGAACTTTTGATAGTTCTTGGTATTTCTTTTTTTTTTTCTTTTTTTTTGAATTTCCAACTGAGTAAGAGACACGAAACATATTTTTTTCATCTGAAACCCTAGAAATGGAACATAAAAGTCCTCAAAACAAGGAGCTTCCCTCACATTTGTTTTTCCCAATTTTAAAAAAATTAATTTTTAATTGGAGGATAATTGCTTTGCAATGTTGCGTTGGCTTCTGCTTTCCCTATTTTTGACTTTGTTTCATGCCCACCGTTGAGAATGGAGGACGAATATATGTGCACTTTGATGATGGTATATGTTGCCCCCATGATGCATTCACTTCTCAAGCTTTTTGCCCTCCCTCTAATTCTGTCTTACCTTGGCCCTAACTGCAAGTCAGATTTAAACTGTTCTGTACTTTCCATATGGAGACTCTGCAGAACTCTGAAGTGTTTGAAGAATGCCTATTTATTTTCTTTATGTTTTCCCCCAAGTATGTTTGCAGTGGCTGAGCGGGTAAAGAATCTTCCCTGCAATGCAGGAGGCACAGGAGACACAGGTTTGATCCCTGGGTCAGGAAGATCCCCTGGAGGAGGAAATGACTACCCACTCCAGTATTCTTGCCTGAAAAATCTCATGGACAGAGGAGCCTGGTGGGCTACAATCCAAAGGGTCACAAAGAGCCAGACAAAACTGAACAACTGAACATACACATACCTCCTTGGAAAGTAACGTTCTCATAAATTAACCAGTTGGCATTCTCATTTATATATCAGCTTTAGGAGCTTGGTTATTGTGATTCTGCCTCCTGAGAAGTGCCTCTTATCTGAGTGTGCAGATCAATAGAAAGTCTGCAAGACTCTGGACTTTAATGAGCTGACCAAGATAATGCTGCTAAGTTGTGAGTCCTGGAGACATACTTCAGTATTACTGTGTAAGGAACTGAGAAAACAGGTCATGGCTCTGATCTGAAACTGGAAAAACAGATTCAGGCTGGGACAATATAATTAGATGTCTTTGGGAGGCATTATGGAAATGTGGAAAGAGGGAAAATTTGTCATTGTTCGTTCAGCATTGTCCAAGTGACAGGATGACCCCAAAGTGTCAAATGTGAAAATGGTTCACTTGATGTATTTAGCTCCTATGTGAAAAAGGAAGACTCATTAGCCTTGTTAATTAATTCAACTCACAAAAGTATTTATTAGAGCATCTACTATGTATGAAGCATGTGTTTAGGTGCTGTGGGAGAAACAAGACTCTAGAAAATAGCCCTAAAACCAACTGATCTCCTTTTCTCTGGTAATGTTTTGTCAAGCAACTTTCTCATATCAACCCAGCTTTCCTCCCTGGGGAAAGAACACATGGACTGCAGTGGCAGGGGTGGATTTCCTTGGCAATTCTAGTGATGTGAAGAATCACAAACTGGCATTCTAATTCCAGTACTTGCATTCTGGTGTGCAGGACTGATTACTGAATTCCAGAGACTTAAGGGGTGAAAGACTAGATCATGAGACAGAGGAGATGCTTTACAGATGGACAATCTTTCCTGGACTCTTAAACTTGCTTGAGGACTCTCAGAGCATTCCATAATCACTGACCACACTAGCATATCCAAATGCTGGTAGCAAACCTGATGGCTGGGACTTTGGTGAAGAAATGATTAATTTTTATTTATTTATTTTTGGCCACACAGGATGCAGGGTCTTAGTTCTCTGACCAGGGATTGAACCCCTGTCCCCCACAGTAGAAGTACATAGTCTTAACCACTGGACCCAGGGAAGTCCCAGTGAGAAAATGATTTAAATGAAACTATTTAATTGAAAGAAAAATGGTCTTGGGAATTCCCTGGTGGTCCAGTGGTTAGGACTCCATGCTTCCACTGCAGGGGGCATGGGTTCCATCGCTAGTAGGGGAACTAAATTTCCACAAGTCTTGGGGCCCAGCCGAAAAAAGAAAAATGGTCTTCCTTCAGGATTGGATGAGGCAAAAGGGAAAGTGGGATGTAGACATAAAGGAGAGGGTAAACAATGACAGAGGCATATGGGTGGGGAATGAGGGCAGACTGAAATATTAAGAAGAGAGAAAGAGGTGGAAAAAGATGAATGGATCAGGTGCGAAGATGAAGTTCTTGGGTTTTCAACTGGGGTTAATAAAACCTGGCTTGATTTTATGGAACTATATAAGATACTGCAAGTGGAGAGTTAGGAAAAGTACAGAATTCAGAAATGTACTAAATTCTCTAAAATACAATACTACACATGTAACTTTTATTACACATAATGAATATGTAAAAATAAGATGTGAACAGAAGTAACCATGAGCTAAGTCTGTACTAAGTCAACAATCTCTGAGCCTCAATGGCAGCCTCTGCTGTGTTATCTGTGGTCCACAGGAGGATATCTGGAAAATAAGTATAGAATCCAAGAAATAACACTAGCCGTGGGTCAACAGCTTAGTGCTGTGGAGAATAAGCTTGTACTGGGGTTAGTGCTCCTCATGTTCCCCTGGCCAGAGAGAGAAGGAGAAAAAGCATGTAGAGATGAAGAGGTGGTAAATGATGAGGGCATTTTCCCTCCTTTCAGCTGACTTCTCTTCCCTTCCCCAGCAGCCTCCTCAGCGCCCCCTTCACCTCCTTGTTCCTCAGAGTGTAAATGAGAGGGTTCACCATGGGTGTGACCACAGAGTAGAAGAGGGAGATGAATTTGCCCTGGTCCTGCTTGTTGGTCTTGGCTGGAAGCAGATACCCATAGATAGCTGAGCCATAGAAGAGGAGCACCACCACCAAATGGGAGAGGCATGTGTTAAAGGCCTTCCTCCGCCCCTCAGCTGAGCGGATCTTCAGCACCGCCTGAGCTATGCAGCAGTAGGAGATCAGGATGACGCTCAGTGGGACAGCAGTGAAGAACGTGCAGACGTTGTTGAGCACAGCCTCATTGAGACTCGTGTCAACACACGCCAGTTTGATCAGGGCAGGCACCTCACACAGGAAGCTGTCCACCCTCCGGTGCTCACACAAAGGGAGCTGCAGAGTGAACGTTGACTGGACCACAGAGTTGCCTAAGCCACCCAACCAGGCAATGGCAGCCAGCAGCCAGCAGCGCCGAGGATTCATTATGGTGGTGTAGTGCAGGGGTCGGCACACCGCGACGAAGCGGTCAAACGCCATCACCACCAACAGGATGCACTCCGTGGCCCCCAGCCAGAGGAAAACATAGAGCTGGGTCACACAGCCACCATAGCTGATGGTCTTGTCTGCTCCCCACAAGTTGATCAGCATTTGGGGGACTGAGCTAGTAGTAAAGGCAAGGTCCACGGAGGAGAGGTTGCTGAGGAAGAAGTACATGGGTGTGTGGAGCCGGGCATCCAGGCTGGAAAGCAGGATGATGGCCGAGTTCCCAAACAAGGTCAGCAAGTAGGAGAAGAGGATGCCTACAAAAAAGATCATCTCCAGCTGGGGGTAGTCAGACACACCCACCAGAATGAAGCCCTCCCAGGAGCTGCTGTTGGCCCTTTTCATCTCTGATTGCCTTCAGTCACTTGGGAAATCTGTCCAGGGAAAGCCAGGAGTAAAGCGAGTGAAGAGGAAGCTGCTGGATTAGGTGGATCTGCATCGGTGTGGTTCTGATGTCATTGAGCTTCATAGTTAAGTACCAGTTTAAACTTTATGACTGCAAGTGTTCATGTAATCCTCAAACACTGCCAGTCCCACAATGAATGGAAACTTTATTCCATGTGAATATCAAACATGAGTTATTACAGGAATGAAGGAAGTGCCTTATAAAGAACAAAAAGATTGGATCTTCAGTTCAACACAGTGATGACAACAGGATAGAAGGAGTTGACCATTGGAGCTAAATGTGGACATTCTCAAAATACAGATTTACCCAGCCAAAGTTTTGATGTACTCAGGGAAAGGTCACGCAGACTGGCTGTATTTGGAAAAGCTCCCCAGAAATTTCTAATAATTTTTTTCCTGTCTTTTCTATATCCAGCCTCCAAGTGAAAACTCCTGGTCTAGAAAGATGACATTTAAGGGAGAAGGTGATAAGTTTATAAAATCATACAAAGAATGGGCAGCATGAATATAAACTTACTCACCAAATACACAAGATACAAATATGTGAGTTTAAAAGAGGTAAATGTAGGACAAAACTTCACTTGAGCCCAAGCATGTGCAGGTAGAACAGGCTAAAGATAGAAACAAGGTTTACTCCAAAGGCAGTTAAATCAGTTATCAGGTGTCCATAATTAGTAAAGGATAATAGAAGATTTCGGAGGCGATTCCTAAAAGTTTGAGGTATATGACTGTTAGGGGAATCATACTGATTGAAACCGCCCACCCTAGCCAGACACCATAGTAACCATTTGCATGAGTTTTATGACAGGAAGTCCTGGTAAGGAACATGGAACTAGTAAGCTTCCACCAACCGGAAGAGTTCGGGAAAGGTCAAAAGGAGATACCACATGTCCAACCACCTCCCAGAATCCTCTCTGGCTCCATCTTGGCTGAACAAGGTGTGCACCACCAGGAAGGACTCTGAGTCAGAACGATTGGCTAAAGACAACTGGAAACTAATCCCATCACCATAAAACCCGAGACTGCAAGCCATGGGACAGAGCAGTTCTCCTGGGTTCCCTTACCTCTTGCTCTCTACCCGGGCGCCCTTTCCCAATAAAATCTCTTGCTTTGCCAGCACATGTGTCTTCTCGGACAATTCATTTCCGAGTGTTAGACAAGAGCCCAGTTTCGGGCCCTGGAAGGGGGTCCTCCTTCCTGCAACATGACCACTGTACACATCTTAAACCATGGAGTAGTTCTTAATATCTCAAAAATAAAAATTACCTCTTGTTAATAATGGGCCAGTTACCATCTCCTTTCATTGGGCAAGACCTAGGCTTTTCTGAAAGTCATGAACCACAGCCCTTCCCCCTTCTTTGACTAATAAATAAAAGGATCTGAGAAGAAAGCAAAAACAGTATTGGGTCAGCTGTCCTCATCCGCACACTGAAGACTGGCAGTAAGTGCTCTGCCTCTTCCTCTGGACCGTAACTTGTCCACGAACCTTGGCTGCCACACCCGAAGAGCAGCTTTATGGGAGATGTTCCTCAAGCAATGTGTGCAAGTGTGCTCATCTGGTCCTGGTGCTCCAGACACGGATCACTTGGCCAAAGACCTTGAGAACTATCCTTTCCATCAGTAAGTAGCAGAAACACTGGAGATCCTGATGCTAGATTCCACCCAGAAGTGAGGCAGGAAATCTCTTTTAATTGTCTGTTTCTTTAGATCAGCAACGTAGTCCTTCTACTGAGTCAGGGATGATATAGATTTCAGAACACTTTTCAACCCCCCTTCCTTTCTCTACCTAATGCCTTAAGAAGAGGTGACTGCCTATTCTATTCATTTAGGTCTTAAGGGAGCTGAGTTACCAATCTGTTAGCTCATATTTCTGTTCTTCCTAGCACCCATCTCCCTACTTCCTCCTAGAAGTTTCTGTCCCCTTGTGTCCCTTGAGGAGAAAGACACACAGACAGACATGGCCCGTCTTCTTTCATAAGTTGTCTGGTCTCTGGGTGGCTGATGCTTTGTGGCTGCTCAGTGATCCCAAAATTTATTTTGGTCCCCCCTCTGTGCATAACAAGGAATAAACCAGTCAGCACGGGAAAAGGAAAGGGCACGCCTGTAGTGGGAGGTTGCTGACCCCTGCCACTCAGCAAATGCAGGAGGGAACACCACATCAGCGGGATTCTTGGCCTGATCTGCACAAACTCCCCAAGCAAACATGACTGTAATAACTTCAAGTTTGAATTCAACTTGACGCCCTTCAGGATGTTTTCCTCCTTTAAAGGGTCTCTCAACTTGTAATTCAGAGTTCTTGTTCTCAATTACAATAGTTCTCTTGTAATCGGGAATGTTAAGTTGATCGGGCACTATTTGCATTTTAAGAGGAGCTTAGAGAGGACAACACTGAACTCAGAGCATGTGCTATTTATGGTATAATTTAGGAGCACCTAGATGGAATTTGTTTGGGTACAGAAGGATTTTAAGGAATCGCTCATGTGTGCACAGATGGTTCCCATCTTGGCCTGTCTGTAAATTTGTTCTGAACTTTCAAGATATTGAGAAAAGCAACCAAGACTTGCTTCTTAGTTAATCCGGGATGCTGTAGTTGACTACCTTCGCCCAGTTTTCTGCCCATTCTTCCTCTAAATCTCACCACAATTCTCAGTTGGCCACTTGCAGATTAGCCTCAACAAATATGGGATTTGGAGTTGGCCTTCTCCTATTACGGAAGTTGCTCCTGAGCTGCCGGCACTCCCCATATGTGGGTACAAGTTCTCAGAATTCAAGCCTTCCTTTAACATCAACTTCAGCAATAAACAGAAAGGGAATCATAAAAAATAAAAACAAATAAGGAAACCTAATCCTGAATTCCTTATCCTTGCAGAGAAGTTTTTATATATGATTTATTTTAAAATATTTATTTGGAGACAGTAGACAGTGATACTCCTGAGAGCTCAGTTTGTGCCTGTCTTGAATCTACGTTCTAAGTTCATCTTTTCATGGTGACCCGTCAAGACTGGAGATAAGGTTTTCAATGTAGGATAGCATTGTGGCAGTATGGCATGCAAGGGCCACGCAGCAGAATAAACTTTGTCTAGAAGGATGAAGTCTAAGGTGGATTTGAAGTGTTTGATGTGAACAGGAATTCCACCCCCCAAATCTGAGAATTCAAGAATTAGAAAAGAGGAGTTTGAATCCTAAAGTAGGTAAATATAGGATCAATAAAAGAGAAAATGGCATAGTTCATAGTAAAATGATGGAAACTATTACTCTTTAGAGGCATCACAGTATATATTAAAATTTAAGGAACATAAAGGGAGATGAAGGGAATCAATGATGTCAATGATGTCTAGAGGGGACTCTACATCTGATGTTTGCATCAGGGAATACAACCAAGCTCCCTTAAATCGATTTCTGATACTACTGTTGGAAAAAGAATACTGGATGGAGGGTGGCTCAGAGGGCAATTCTAATGAGCGTAGGATCTTAAAAAATTAAAAGAGGGTTAAATGGCAGTACATCAAATATGTATGAAAACTCCCCACCACAAACTCAGACTGGAAAAAGCTGGATAAGCATGGTGTTCCAGGAATAGCTCTCCAGGGTACGATCCTCTGCAAACTGAGGGCAGTTTGCAGCAGGTTTTCAAAAGGAAAACCAGAGAGAGCAGTGCTTGATGTGAGGGCCAGGAAGTAAGCTTTCTGCCCTGTCTTGCATAGGCAGTTCCTTATTGGAGGGTCTTACCTGATTTGCCTGACATTTTGAAAAGGAAGTGGATGGAGCACGTGCAGATTTTTAGGGAAGAGAAAGCAAGAGAAAATAGGTATTATGGAAAATGTCCAAGACATTAACTTGTTTAAGAAGAAGTGGTTAAAGAGAGGTGTTTTTTTTTTTTTTTTTCTCCCAGTTAATGTCTTTGCTATATGATGGGATTTCAAAGACACCTGCTTGTGCAGCAGGTGCTCTCCTTATCTATGAAAAGCAAAAACAGGCTTAAATTAAAAGCAAGAGAAATTGTGATTTGACATTCTGAGATTTTGGCATGAAAAAAATATTGGCAAATTCTTTGGCAAAAAAAAAAGGAATTAAAGATTTTGTTTAGAAATTTGTCTGAGTTTAGAGATTTGTCTGAGTTTAGAGATTTGTCTGACCAGGGGCACTGGGCTATTCCAAAGTCTGCCATGATCTTTTTCTGCTGGAGGATTCTGTTCCTAGGACACATATGTGCACACAAAAGTGTCTTTATTTGGGGGTGGTGTGATCAGGATAAGAATTTTCCAGTTTCTCCCCTAGACATCCTAGAAATGAATTTTATTCAATAAAAGTTCTTAATTTGTAGTTTTATAATTCCCGTGTGAGGTTTAAATATTTTCCTTTCCTCTTTTCTTAGCTGGTATGTGTCTGTGTGCCAGTCGTGTCTAACTTTTTTTGTGACCCCATGGACTGTAGCCCGCCAGGCTTCTCAGTCCATGGAATTTTCCAGGCAAGAACATTGAAGAGGGTCGCCATTTCCTACTCAAGGGGATCTTCCTGACCCAGGGATGGAACCCGAATCTCAGGTATTGAACCCACAATGTCTCCAGCATTGGCAGGCAGATTCTTTACCACTATGCCACCAAGGAAGCTCTCTTAGCTGATAAGGAAGGTCACAAATGTACTTGGGACCCCCATACCATGTCCTCCAAACTTTCTCCAGAAAGTAAGAATACAAAGTCAGCGCTTGTAAAAAGTCATTTCATCTGCTCCCTCTCCTCTCTCTGATTCTCCTGACTCTTCTTTCCTTTCCCATCTTCTTCTCCTCTTATACCCTGGATTCTCATTAGTAGAAATCTATGAATTTTCTACGGAAACATACCTTTGGCTTCAAGAGCCCATGTGACTCTGTCACACTGTCACTGGTGTTTGCTGGATCAAGCAGGGGGGAGAGTGTGAAATTAGGAAGGAGGCTGTGCTGCGTGGCTGCTCTCCTACCCTGGAGGAGAGGGCTTTTAACCATGGGGTTGGCCCTGGCCCTCTGAGGAGTGCTGGCTCTGACACCTGGAAGCCCAGTTCATTCTTGCTCATTCTGCAGAGCCCAAGGGGGGACCTCTGTCCCCCGCAGGCAATTAGCACAGAGCGCTTGCATGGCCAGGATGCAGGAACAAGGCAGTCCCTGAGGAACCGACTGGTTCTTTCACCTGAACTCCATCCCCAAACACAGATTACTAACTGAAAGAGCCGTGAGAATAACTGCATTCCTTAAATTATTACTAATTACATAATTTTATCCTTTTCCAGGTACTTTCACAAGATTTAGCTTAATTCTTACAATGCTTTCTGTGGCAGGTGGTCTTATCCTCACTTGGTAGACAAGTAAACCAAGCATAAAATGAGAATAAAATGACTCGTTTAGTGTTAAACAGTGTTTTCTCATTAGGAATAAACATGCCATTCTGTGCAGAAGCTAGTATTTTTTAAGTATGATTGATTTACAATATTATGTTAGTTTCAGGGGTACAACACGTTGTTGTTCCATCAATAAGTCATGTCCAACTCTTTGTGACCCCATGGACCATAGCAAGCCAGGCTCCTCTATCCTCCACTACCTCCCAGGGTTTGCTCACACTCATGTCCGTTGAGTCAGTAATGCTATCTAACCATCTTATCTCGTCCTCTGCCGCCTGCTTTTCCTCCTGCCCTCAATCATTCCCAGCATCAGAGTCCTTTCCAGTGAGTCAGCTCTTGGCATCAGGTGGACAAAGTACTGGAGCTGCAGCTTCAGCAACAATCCTCCCAGTGAACACTCAGAGTTAATTTCCTTTAGGATTGACTGGTTTGATCTCCTTGCAGTCCAAGGGACTCCCACAGCATAGTGACTCAATATTTTTTATAGATTACGCTCCATTTAAAGTTATTACAAAATAATGGCTGTATTTCCCTGTGCTGTACAACATATGCTTATTGTTTATTTTACACATAGCCATTTGTTATCTTTTAATTCGTTACCTCTATCTTGCAGCTCCCCCTTCCTTCTCCCACTGGTAACCCCTAGTTTCTTCTCTATGTCTATGAGTCTATTTCTGTTTTGATATATTCATTCATTTTATTTTTTAGATCCAACATCTAAGTGATAACAGAGTATTTGTCTTTTTCTGTCTGACATTTCACTAAACATAATACTCTTTAGATCATCCATGTTGTTGCAAATGGAAGAATTCCATTTTATTTTATGACTGAGTTACATAGGCATTATAAAAATATACCATACCTTCATCCATTCATCTGTTTATGGACAGTTAGCCTGTTTCTATAGAAACTTAGCTATTATAAAGAATGCTACTGTGAACATTGAAGTGAATACCTCTTTTCAAATTAATGCTTTCATTTTGTTTTGATGTGTACCTGGGAGCAGAATTGCTGATCATATGATAGTTCTATTTTTAGTTTTTTTGAGGAACCTCCATACTGTTTTCCATATTTGCTGCACCAATTTACATTTCTAACAACAGTGTACTAGGAGTCCCTTTTCTCCACACCCTCACCAACATTTGTTATTTGTAGACTTTTTTATGTTAATAATAGCCATTCTGACAGGTATGTGGTGATTACCTTGTGCCTTGGATTAGCATTTCTCTGATGATTAGCAATGTTGAGCATTTTTTCATGTTTGTTGGCTATGTGTATGTCTACTTTAAAAAATGTCTGTTTGGGGCTTCCCTGGTGTTCCAGTGGTTCAAAATTCACCTGCCAATCAGGGGACATGGATTTGATCCCTAGTCCAAGAAGATCCCACATGCTGTGGGGCAACTAAGCCCAGGTGCCAAAACTACTGAAGCCTGTGCTCTAGAGTCTGTGCTCTGCAACAGGAGAAGCCCATGCACCAACTAGAGAAAAACCACGTGCAACAAAAAAAACCCAGTGCAGCCAAAAATAACAAATACATTTTTAAAAATTAAAAAGAATATGTCAGTGATAAAAATAGTCATCCCTGAAAAAAAAAAAATGTCTATTCATGGATTCTAAAAAAAAAAAAAAAATGTCTATTCATGGATTCTGCCCTCCCAGTTTTAAATTGGGTTGTTTGTTTTTTTTAGTTGAGTAGTTTGAGCTGTTTATATATGATGGATATAAACCCCTTACCGGTCATGTAATTTGCAATTATTTTCCCCAGTAGATTGTCTTTTCATTTTGTCAATGGTTTCCTTTGCTGTACAAAAACGTCTAAGTTTAATTAGGTCCCATTTATTTATTTTTGCTTTTTTTTACCTTTGTTTTAGGAGACAAATCAAAAAAAATTTTGCTATGATTTATATAAAGAAGTACTCTGCTACACTCTTCTAGGAATTTTATGGCTTGAGGTTTTATGTCCTTAATCTCTTTTGAGTTCATTTTTGTATATAGTGTGAGAAAATGTTCTAACTTCATTTTTTATACATGCAGCTGCCCAGTTTTCCCAGCGCCACTTATTAAAGAAGCAGTCTTTTTCTCCATTGTATAGTCTTCCCTTCTTTGTCATATATTAATTGACCATAAGTGCATGGATTTCTTTCTGAGCTATATTGTTCCATTGATCTATGTGTCTGTTTTTGTGCCAGAACTATGTTGTTTTCATTACTGTAGCTTTTTAGTATAGTCTGAACTCAAGAAGTGTGATACCTCCAGCTTTGTTCTTTTATCTCAAGATTGCTTTAGTAATTCAGGGTCTTTGTGCTTCCATATAAATCTCAGGATTATTTGTTCCAGTTCTTTGAAAAATATCATGGGTATTTTGATAGGGATTGCATTAAATCTGCAGATTGCTTTGGGTAGTACAGACATTTTAACAATATTGTTTCTTCCAATCCATGAACACAAGATATCTTTCCATTTCTTTGTAGCATCTTCATTTTCCTTCATCTATATTTTATAGTTCTAAGAGTATACATCTTTCCAAGTAACCTCCTTGGTTAAGTTTATTACTAGATCTTTTATTCTTTTTGATGAGGAAGTTAGTATTTTTAACTCATCATCAGGAAGTTGCTGGCTTTGAGTGTTTATTTGTGGGGGAATAGAGTAAAAGGGATTGCCATTATCTCTGGACTTAAGAGGATCATAAGTCTTAGCCTTAGACATTCACCCCATTCTGTATGAAGAGGCAAAACCTACAAATGATGCTAAATAAACACTTAAAGACTAACTGGCAACCTGATTAGGCCATTAAATGTCACTGAAGATAAATTACCCCCAAAACTGCTGACTTAGAAAGCATGTCATTCAACTGAGGGTAGACAGTGTCCCAGGTGCTGCTGGGGTGTGGAGGCAAGCCAGATGGGCATGGTCCCTGCCCAGTGTGGCTCCGGGCCCTGTGGGCCTGTCTCCAGCACGACTGCAGTATCCACAGCACTGCAGGCTTGCTGTGTGCCAGATGCTCTGCTCAGTAGTCTACACTACCGTGATGACCACACTACTTCCTGTTTTACAAGGGAGGAACTAAGGCTCAGAAGTAGTAGATAATTGTCCAGAGCACATGGACTAGTTGGTACATGGCAGAGCCCCTTAAACTTTATCTCTATTTTGACTATGAAGTCCACACTCAAAAAACTGGAGAATCCAATGGCACCCCACTCTAGTACTCTTGCCTGGAAAATTCCATGGACAGAAGAGCCTGGTAGGCTGCAGTCCATGGGGTCGCTAAGAGTCAGACATGACTGAGCGACTTCACTTTCACTTTTCACTTTCATGCATTAGAGAAGGCAATGGCAACCCACTCCAGTGTTCATACCTGGAGAATCCCAGGGACTAGGGAACCTGGTGGGCTGCCATCTATGGTGTGGCACAGAGTCGGACACGACTGAAGTGACTTAGCAGCAGCAGCAGCAGCAAGAATAACTAGAGAATCTCAATGTCCTTCAGTGGGGAATTCAGTAAATTATCTACGTCTGTAGAATACTGTATAAAATATGATTACAGGTCTCTGTAAGACCTCTCTTTTGCTAATTCTTATTTTATTTTATTTACTTTTCCATTTTATCACCAATCCCACTCTCATTCCCCTTCACTGTCTCATAGGCACCTCCTCTGTCTCATGTGTTTGACAAGTAAGTGTTTTGGTAGGCATTGTTATCCTTGTAAAACATGCAATGTTGTTTTGTGTATGTGATGTTTTAAATTTGCTTGATGTTATTATGGTATACCTCCCATTCTGCTTCTTATCTTTTAACTCCTTTTCCCCACAATGTTATTACTTATGTTTCAAAAGATATATACGTGTTGTTATGTGGACATTTAGCTTAGTGAGTTTTCAAACAAAAATATTTATTTTTATTTATTTATTTGTTTGCCTGTGCCAGATCTTTGTTGCAGCATGAGGGCTCTAGTTCCCCTGACCAGGGATTAAACCTGGGCCTCCTGCATTGGGAGCATAGAGTCTCCAGCCACTGTACCACCAGGAAAGTCCTCAGTTTAGGGTTTTTAATGCTTAGTATGCCTTTATTTGTCCATTCCATTAGGGATGAACATATAGATTGCCTTAATCTTCTGCAACCACAGACAATGCTACAATGAATGTTCATACACAGGTCCCTTTATGGACATGAGCTTCTATCACAGAGGCTCCATATATCCACAAAAACTGCCAAACTCTTCCAAAGGATGTAACAGCATACAACTCCCAAAGCTATAAATTAAGGGTCCTGATTCCCACAACTCCATCCTAGCCAACACCTACTACAACCAAATCTTCTAATTTATGCTAATTTGATGGGTATAAAATGCTACCTCAGGTTAGTTTGCATTTCTCTGATTACTAGTGAGATTGACCATTTTTTAATAAACATTTTGGCAATTTTTATTTCTCCTTCTATAAACTGCCTTTTCACATCCTCTGCCCACTTTAAGTTTAGTTCTTATATGTTTTTCTGGTTTATTTGCAGTAGATCTTAGAATGGTCTAGATAAACTTTGCCAAGTAGATATATTGTAAATACTTCCCCCTGGGTTAGTCTATGCTGACCTCTGAGAGAAATCCTTAATTTTGATATAATCTGATTAATAAATCATATGACATCACATCACATCAGATAGCCCCAACAACATAGGTGCTTTCTGTATTCAGTTCAGTTTAGTCGTTCAGTCACGTCTGACTCTGCGACCCCATGGACTGCAGCATGCCAGGCTTCCCTGGCCATCACCAACTCCTGGAGCCTACTAAAACTCATGTTCATTGAGTCAGTAATGCCATTCAACCATCTCATCCTCTGTTTTCCCCTTCTCCTCCAGCCTTCAATCTTTCCCAGAATCAGGATCTTTTCAAATGAATCAGTTCTTCGCATCAGGTGGCCAAAGTATTGGCATTTCAGCTTCAACATCGGTCCTTCCAATGAATATTCAGGACTGATTTCCTTAGGATTGACCTGTTGGATCTCCTTGCAGTCCAGGGGGCTCTCAAGAGTCTTCTCCAACACCACAGTTCAAAAGCATCAATTCTTTGGTGCTCAGCTTTCTTTATAGTCCAATTCTCACATCCATGCATGACTACTGGAAAAACCATAGCTTTGGCTAAATGGCCTTTGTTGGTAATGTTTCTGCTTCTTAATATGCTTTCGAGGTTGGTCATAGCTTTTCTTCCAAGCAGCAAGCGTCTTTTAATTTCATGACTGCAATCATCATTTGCAGTGATTTTGGAGCCCCCCAAAATAAAGTCTCTCACTGTTTCCATTG
This sequence comes from Muntiacus reevesi, assembly GCF_963930625.1. Classification (NCBI taxonomy): domain Eukaryota; kingdom Metazoa; phylum Chordata; class Mammalia; order Artiodactyla; family Cervidae; genus Muntiacus; species Muntiacus reevesi. The sequence goes on along the minus strand of NC_089250.1, from coordinate 182,131,084 downwards.
TTTTCCCATCTATTTGCCATGAAGTGATGGGACCAGATGCCATGATCTTAGTTTTCTGATAGTTGAGTTTTAAGCCAGCTTTTTCACTCTCCTCTTTCACTTTCATCAAGAAGCTCTTTAGTTCCTCTTCGCTTTCTGCCATAAGAGTGGCGTCCAAAAAAAAAAAAAAAAAAAGAGTGATGTCCTCTGCATATCTGAGGTTATTGATATTTCTCCAGGCAACCTTGATTCCAGATTGTGCTTCATCCAGTCCAGCATTTCTCATGATGTACTCTGCATATGGGCTTCCCTGGTGGCTCAGAGGTTAAAGCGTCTGCCTGCAATTCAGGAGACCTGGGTTCGATTCCTGGGTCCCGAAGATCCCCTGGAGAAGGAAATGGCAACCCACTCCAGTATTCTTGCCTGGAGAATTCCATGGACGGAGGAGCCTGATGGGCTACAGTCCACGGGGTTGCATAGAGTCAGACTCACGAGTGAGCAACTTCACTTTCACTTTCACTCTGCATATAAGTTAAATAAGCAGGGTGACAACATACAGCTTTGATGTACTCCTTTCCCAATTTGGAACCAGTCTGTTGTTTCATGTCTGGTACTGACTGTTGCTTCTTGACCTGCATAGAGATTTCCCAGGAGGCAGAATTTTCCAGTTGTTGTGATCCACACAGTCAAAGGCTTTGGCACAGCCAATAAAGTAGAAGTAGATGTTTTTCTGGAACTCTCTTGCTGTTTTGATGATCCAACGGCTATTGGCAGTTTGATCTCTGGTTCCTCTGCCTTTCTAAAACCAGCTTGAACATCTGGAAGTTCACGTACTGTTGAAACCTGACTTAGAGAATGTTGAGCATTACTTTGATAGCATGTGAGATGAGTGCAATTGTACGGTAGTCTGAACATTCTTTGGCATTGCCATTCTTTGGGATTGGAATGAAAACTGACCTTTTCCAGTCCTGTGGCCACTGCTGAGTTTTCCAGATTTGCTGGCATACTGAGTGTAACACTTTCACAGCATCATCTTTTGGGATTTGAAATAGCTCAGCTGGAATTCCATCACCGCCACTAGTTTTGTTTGCAGTGATGCATCCTAAGGCCCACTTGACTTCACATTCCAGGATGTCTGGCTCTAGGTGAGTGATCACACCATTGTGGTTATCTGGGTCATGAAGATCTTTTCTGTATAGTTCTTTTGTGTATTCTTGCCACCTCTTCTTAATATATTCTGTTTCTGTTAGGTCCATACCATTTCTGTCCTTTATTGTGCTCATCTTTGCATGAAATGTTCCCTTGGTATCTCCAATTTTCTTGAAGAGATCTCTAGTCTTTCCCATTCTATTTATTTCCTCTATTTCTTTGCATTGATCGCTGAGGAAGGCTTTCTTATCTCTCCTTGTGATTCTTTGGAACTTTGCATTCAAATGGGTATATCTTTCCTTTTCTCCTTTGCCTTTAGCTTCTCGTCTTTTCTCAGCTATTTGTAAGGCCTCCTCCGACAGCCATTTTGATTTTTTGCATTTCTTTTTCTTGGGGATAGTCTTTATCACTGCCTCCTGTACAATGCCACAAATCTCAGTCCATAGTTCTTCAGACATTCTGTCTATCAAATCTAATCCCTTGAATCTATTTCTCACCTCCACTGTATAATTGTAAGGGATTTGATTTAGACCTGAACGGTCTAGTGGTTTTCCCTACTTTCTTCAATTTAAATCTGAAATTAGCAATAAGAAGTTCATGATCTGAGCCACAGTCAGTTCCCAGTCTTGTTTTTGCTGACTGTATAGAGCTTCTCCATCTTTGGCTGCAAAGAATATAATCAATCTGATTTGAGTATTGACCATTTGGTGATGCGTAAAATCTTCTCTTGTGCTGTTGGAAGAGGGTGTTTGCTATGATCAGTGCATTCTCTTGGCAAAACTCTGTTAACCTTTGACCTGCTTCATTTTGTACTCCATGGTCAAATTTGCCAGTTACTCCAGGTAACTCTTGACTTCCTACTTTTACATTCTACTCCCCTATAATGAAGAGGATACCTTTTTTGGGGTGTTAGTTCTAGAAGGTCTTATAAGTCTTCATAGAACCATTCAACTTCAGTTTCTTTAGCATTACTGGTGAGGGCATAGACTTGGATTACTGTGATATTGAATGGTTTGCCTTGGAAACAAACAGAGATCATTCTGTCATTTTTGAGATTGCATCCAAGTACTGCATTTTGGACTCTTCTGTTGACTATGATGGCTACTCCATTTCTTCTAAGGGATTCTCACCCACAGTAGTAGATATAATGGTTATATGAGTTAAATTCACCCATTCCAGTCCATTTTAGTTCACTGATTCCTAAAATGTCAGTGTTCACTCTTGCCATCTCGTTTGACCACTTGCAATTTGCCTTGATTCATGGACCTAACATTCCAGGTTTCTATGCAATATTGCTCTTTATAGCATCAGACTTTAGTTCCATCAACCCATCACATCCACAACTGGGTGTTTTTTTGCTTTGGCTCCGTCTCTTCATTCTTTCTGGAGTTATTTCTCCACTCTTCTCCAAGTAGCATATTGGGCACCTACTGACCTGGGGAGTTCATCTTTCAGTGTCATAGCTTTTTGCCTTTTCACACTGTTCATGGGGTTCTCAAGGGAAGAATACTGAAGTGGTTTGCCATTCCCTTTTCCCGTCCAGCTCAGAACTCTCTGCTTTTTTTTTTTTCTTTTTCTTTTCTTTTTCTCTTTTTTCTTCTTTTTTTTTCATTTTTTTCTTTTCCTTTTTTCATTTTTTTCTTCTTTTTTTCATTTTTTCTCTTTTTCCCCCTTTTTTTCCTTTCTCTTTTTTTCCTTTTTTTTTTCCTTTTTTCCCCTTTTTTTTCCTTTTTCTTTTCTTTTTTCTTTTCAAGGTCTCAGTGTAATTCTAGAGCTTAAGTGTTATTACACATCACCATAAACTCAGGTAATACATGCCAACACATCATTGACCTAGAACTCTCCGCTTTTTATATTACTAAGAAAGAAATAAAAAGGAGGCACTGAGCAGCCAGACAAAAGTCCCTGCCCCCAAGAAGTGTGATTAACTTCTTCTGAAATAGACTTCTGTATTGTTTGACTAAATACAATAAGAATGTATTCCTTTACAATTAGAAAAATACAATTAGGAAAAGTTTTTAGTGTCTTTTAAATTTTTTATTAAATTTAAATAATTTTTATTTATGTACTTTTGTCTGTGCCAGGTCCTCATTGTTGCATGGGCTTTTTTCTAGCTGTGGTGAGGTACTCTCTAGTTATTGTGAGCAGGCTTCTCATAGAGGTGGCTTCTCATTGAGGTGGCTTCTCTTGTGGGCATGGACTCTAGAGCACAGGCTCAGTAGTTGTGGCACACACACAGGCTTAAGTTGCCCCACGGCATGTGGAATTTTCCCGGACCAGGGATGGAACCTGTGTCTCCTGCATTGGCAGGCAGGTTCTTTACTGCTGAGTCACCAGGGAAGCCCCCAGTGTCTTTTAAATTTTTATTAAGATAAAATTCACATAACAAAATTCACATTTTTAACCATTTCAAATGTTCATTCCAGTGACTTTTAGTATATTCAGAAGATTGTTCAATAATTACCCCTGTTTTCTTCCACAATATTTTAATTATCACAAAAGAAAACCCCTTAAGTAGTTACTCCCCATTCTCCCTTGTTCCATCCTCTGGCAACCACTAGTCTCCCTTCTGTCTCTATGGATTTGCCACTTCCAGGTATTTCATATATATGGAATCATATAACCTGTGACCTTTTGGGACCTGCGTGTTTTCACTTAGCACAATGTTTTCAAGCTTCATCCATGTTGTCATATGTATGTATCAGTACTAAATTCATTCTGTTCATTCAACCATCAGTTGATGACCACTTGGGTAATTTAACCTTTAGATTGTTGTGAATCGTGCTCCTGTGAGCATTCATGTGCAAGTTTGTGTTTGAAAATACGTCTTCAGTTCTTTCTAGTATATACGTAGGAGTGGGATTACGGGTTCATATAGTAATTCTGTGTTTAACTTTTTGAGAAACTTTATAAGAAACTACCAAACTGTCTTCCAGAATAGCTGTATCATTTTATTACCTCCACTAATGGATGAGTTGATCCAGTTTTTCCACATTCTTGTCAGCACTTGATGTTGTCAATATTTTCTTTTTTGCTCATTCTGTATGTGTATCATGATATCTCACTGTGGTTTTAATTTCATTTCTCTGACAGCTATGATACTGATAACTACCATTTGCTAATTTTCCATCTGTATATCCTCTTTGTTGAAATGTCTGTTTACATTTTTTGCCCACTTTAAAACTGGGCACTTTACTTATTGTTGAGTTTTGAGATTGCTTCATATATTCTGGATACAAGTCCTTTGTCAGATAGGTGATATTCAAATATATTTTCCCAGTCAACAGCTTGTCTTTTTATTCTTATTTTTAACAACAGATTTAGTGATATAATTCACATACTATACAATTCACCTATTTATACAATGGATAGATTTGGGGATATTTATAGAGTTGTGCAAACCATCTGCATAATAAATTTTAGAACATTTTCATCATTTTCAAATGAAACTTCATACCTATTACCTTTTTTACTCAATATTCCTCCCTCTCCCTCAGCTCAAGATAATAATCAGTCTATTTTCTGCCCACAAAAATTTATCCATTCTGAAAAAAAAAATTTATCCATTCTGGACATTTCATGTAAAAGGATTCATATTATATGTGCTCCTGTGTGACTGGCTTCTTTGCATTATCATAATGTTTTCAAGGCTTGTTCATTTTAAGGCATAACTTAGTATTCTACTCCTTTATTTCTGAATAACATTTGGGTTGTTTCCACTTCTGAGTATTATAAATAATGCTGCTAATGAACATTTGCCAGTGGCTTTTTGTGTGGATATGTTTTCACTCCTTTGTATACATACATAGTTATGGAACTGCTAGATCATATAGATGTTTAGTCTTTTGAGGAACTACCAGACTCTTATCAAAGCAGGATTCTCATTATTCTAAGAGTCATATGAAATTTTAAAAATTTTAACAAAGTTTTTTCTTTTATGTATTATGTTTTGGTGTCATGTCAAGGAACTCTTGGCTTAATGACAGAGTCACAAAGATTTTTTTCCTATGTACATCTAGAAGTTGTATTATTTTAGATTTTATATTTGGGACTATAAGCCATTATGGGTTACTTTTGTATAAGGTGTGGGGTTTATTTTATTTTTATATGTATATTTATTTATTTATTTGGCCACGACAGGTCTTTAGTTGCAGTATGTGGGATCTTTAGTTGCAGCACATGAACTCTTAGTTGCGGCATATGGGATCTAGCTCCCTGACCAGGGATCCAACCCAGGGCCAATGCATTGGGAGCTCAGAGTCTTAGCCATTGAATCACCAGGGAAGTCCCTGTTTTATTTTTTAATTTGTGGCATTTATTTGTGGCATGAGGGACCTTTGTTGTAGCATGCAGATCTTTCATTGTAATGTGTGGGCTTCTCTAGTTACCACCTGCAACTTCTCTCTAACTGTGGAACACAAACTCAGTAGTTGTGGCTCATTGGCATACCTGCCCCACGCATGTCACTGGAAGGTGGATAGATTCTTAAGCACTGGACCACCAGAGAACTTCCTAATGTGTGAGGTTTAGACAGAGATTCATTTTTGCATATGGATGTCCAAACATAATTTATTGAAGACTAACCTTTCTCTACTGAGTTGCTTTTGCATCTTTGTCAAAAATAAACTGACTACAAAGATACCACCAGGAAAAAAAACTACCAGCCGATATCTCTTCTGTGTATAGATACAAGAATTCTCAACAAAATACTAACAAACATGATCCAACAGCTCGTTAAGAAGATGATTAGGGGACTTGGCAGTCCAGTGGCTAAAACTCTGAGCCCACAATGCAGGGGGCACAGAATCAATCCCTGGTCAGAGAACTAATATCTCTACCATCATAATGACATGATACTGACCTAAGGGGAGACATATAAACAACTAGAATAGAATTCAGTTCAGTGGCTCAGTCGTGTCTGATTCTTTGCAACCCATGGAAGGCAGCATGCCAGGCTTCTCTGTCCATCACCAGCTCCTAGAGCTTGTTCAATCTCATGTCCATCGAGTCGGTGATGCCATCCAACCATCTCATACCTCTGTTGTCCACTTCTCCTCCTGCTTTCATCCTTTCCCAGCATCAGGGTCTTTTCAAATGAGTCAGTTTTCGAATCAGGTAGCCAAAGTACTGGAGTTGCAGCTTCAACATCAGTCTTTCCAATGACTATTCAGGACTGATTTCCTTTAGGATTGACTGGTTTGATTTCCTTGCAGTCCAAGGGTCTCTCAAGAGTCTTCTCCAACACCACAGTTCAAAAGCATCAATTCTTCAGCATCAACTTTTTTTATAGTCCAACTCTCACATCCATACATGACTACAGGAAAAACCATAGCTCTGACTATATGGACTTCTGTTGGCAAAGTAATCTCTCTGGTTTTTAATATGCTGTCTAGTCTAGGTTGCTCCTTCTTTCAAGGAGCAAGCGTCTTTTAATTTCATGACTGCAGTCATCATTTGCAGTGATTTTGGAGCTCCCCAAAATAAAGTCTCTCACTGTTTCCATTGTTTTCTCATCTATTTGCCATGAAGTGATGGGACTGGATGCCATGATCTTAGCTTTCTGAATGTTGAATTTTAAGCCAGCTTTCTCACCCTCCTCTTTCACTTTCATCAAGAGGCTCTTTAGTTCCTCTTTGTGTTCTGCCAATAGGGTCATGTCATCTGCATGTCTGAGGTTATTGATATTTCTCCCAGAATTCTTTTTTTTTTTCTCCCAGAATTCTTGATTCCAGCTGTGCATCATCCCTCCCAGCATTTTGCATGATGTACGCATGTAAGTTAAATAAACAAGGTGACAATATACAGCCTTGATCTACTCCTTTCCCAATTTGGAACCAGTCTGTTTTTCAATGTCTGGTTCTAGGTGTTGCTTCTGTACCTGCATACAGATTTCTCAGGAGGCAGGTAAGGTGGTCTGGGATTACCATCTCTTGAAGACTTTTCCAGTTTGTTGTGACCCACACAGTCAAAGGCTTTGGCACAGTCAATAAAGCAGAAGTAGATGTTTTTCTGGAACTCTCTTGCTGTTTTGATGATCCAATGGATATTGGCAATTTGATCTCTGGTTCCTCTGCCTTTTATAAAAACCAGCTTGAACATCTGGAAGTTCATGGTTCATGTACCATTGAAGCCTGGCTTGGAGAATGTTGAGCATTACTTTGATAGCATGTGAGATGAGTGCAACTATGTGGTAGTTTGAACATTCTTTGGCATTGCCTTTCTTTGGGATTGGCATGAAAACATCTTTTCCAGTCCTGTGGCCACTGCTGAGTTTTCCAGATTTGCTTGCATATTGTTCCATGTCCAGTTCTAACTGTTGTTTCTTGACCTGCATACAGATTTCTCAGGAGGCATTTAAGTGGTCTGGTATTCCCATCTCTTTTAAGAATTTTCCACAGTTTGTTGTGATCCACACAGTCAAAGGATTTGGCATAGTCAATCAAGCAGAAGTAGATGTTTTTCTGGAACTCTCTTGCTTTTTCTATGATCCAACGAATGTTGGCATGACCCCAGAAATAAACCCATATACCATGGCCAACTGATTTTCTTTTTTTTTTTTTTTTTTAATTTTATTTTATTAGTTGGAGGCCAATTACTTCACAACATTTCAGTGGGTTTTGTCATACATTGACACGAATCAGCCATTGAGTTACACGTATTCCCCATCCCGATCCCCCCTCCCACCTCCCTCTCCACCCGACTCCTCTGGGTCCTCCAAAAGCTTTTGCACTACAAAGGAAACTATAAGTAAGGTGAAAAGACAGCCATCAGATTGGGAGAAAATAATAGCAAATGAAGAAACAGACAAAGGATTAATCTCAAAAATATACAAGCAACTCCTGAAGCTTAATTCCAGAAAAATAAATGACCCAATCAAAAAATGGGCCAAAGAACTAAACAGACATTTCTCCAAAGAAGACATACAGATGGCTAACAAACACACGAAAAGATGCTCAACATCACTCATTATTAGAGAAATGCAAATCAAAACCACAATGAGATACCATTACACGCCAGTCAGGATGGCTGCTATCCAAAAGTCTACAAGCAATAAATGCTGGAGAGGGTGTGGAGAAAAGGGAACCAACTGATTTTCAATAAAGGTCACAAGATTATTCAATGAGGGAAAGAAGAGGCTCTTCAACTAATGATGTTGGGTCAACTGGGTTCCATTCAGTTCAGTTCAGTTGCTCAGTCATGTCTGACTCTTTGCGAACCCATGAACTGCAGCACACCAGGCCTCCCTGTCCATCACCAAATGCCGGAGTCCACCCAAACCCATGTTCATTGAGTCTGTGATGCCTTCCAACCATCTTATCCTCTGTTGTCCCCTTCTCCTCCTGCCCTTAATCTTTCCCAGCATCAGGGTCTTTTCAAATGAGTCAGCTCTTTTTATCAGGTGGCCAAAATATTGCACTTTCAGCCCCAGCATCAGTCCTTCCAATGAAAAACCAGGACTGATTTCCTTTAGGATGGACTGGTTGAATCTACTTGCAGTCCAGGGGACTCTCAAGAGTCTTCTCCAACACCACAGTTCAAAAGCATCAATTCTTCAGCGCTCAGCTTTCTTTATAGTCCAACTCTCACATCCATACATGACCACTGGAAAAACCATAGCCTTGACTAGATAGACCTTTGTTGATAAAGTAATGTTTCTGCTTTTTAATATGCTGTTTAGGTTGGTCATAACTTTCCTTCCAAGTAGTAAATATCTCTTAATTTCATGGCTGCAATCACCATCTGCAGTGATTTTGGAGCCCAGAAAAATTAAGTCAGCCACTGTTTCCACTGTTTCCTCATCTATTTGCCAGGAAGTGATGGGACCAGATGCCATGATCTTAGTTTTCTGAATGTTGAGCTTTAAGTCAACTTTTTCACTCTCCTCTTTCACTTTTATCAACTGGGTAGCCATATGCAAAAGAAGCATGTTGGACTAGTACCTCACACCATGCACAAAAACTAATGAAGATGGATCCATGACCTAAATATAAGAGTTAAAACTGTAAAATTTTTAGAAAAAAAATACAGGTTTTTTGGATTTGACATCATCATCATCATCATCAACTTGGATTTGACAATGGATTTTTAGCTACAACACCAAAACTACAGCAGCAAAATTTTAAAAAGATAAACTGGACCTCATCAACATTTTGAAATTTTGTGCACAACAGGATATTGTCAAGAAAATGAAAAGAAAATCTACAGAAAAGGAAAAAAATACTTAAAATCATACATTGTATAAGGGTCAATATCCAGAAAATATAATGACTTTCTACAACTCAAAATGAAAAAGACAAACAACACAATTTTAAAATGGCCCAATAGCACTTCTCTGATGGTCCAGTGGTTGAGAGTCTGCCTGGAATGCAGAGGACACAAGCTGGATCCCTTGTCCAAGAAGATGCCACAGGCTGTGAAGCAATTAAGCCTGTGCACCGCAACGACTGAGCTTGTGCTCCAGAGTTTGTGCTCAGAGACAAGGGAAGCCATTGCAGTGGGAAGCCCACGCACCACAATTAGGGAGCAGCCTGCTCACTGCAACTAGAGAGAGCCCACAAGTAGCAACAAAGACCCAGTGCAGCCAATAAATAAATAAATATAAAACCATATAAAGTAAAATGGCCAAAGGACTCAAAGAGACATTTCTTCAAAGAAGAGAACAAACATATAAAAAGATGCTCACATCATTAGTCACTGGGGGAATGAAGATCAAAAACTTAATGAAAAAGCACTTTATGCTCATTTAAATAGCTACAATAATAATGCAAAATAGAAAAATAGCTAGTGTCGGCAAGAAGAAAGAAAAAAAAGGAACCTCTGATGAGAACATATAGGCAGACCCAGGAGATACTGAGGGTTCAGTTCCAGACCACTGCAACAAAGCAAACATCACAACAGAGAAAGTGACACAATGTCTTATTTTCCCAGTGCATATAAAAGTTATAGTTACACAATACTGCAATCTTTTTTTTTTTTTTGGATCTTAGTTCCATGACCAAGAATTGAACTCCCTGAAGTGGAATTGTGAAGTCTTAACCACTGGGCCACCAGGGAAGTCCCATTTAGGTATGCAATAGCGTTATGTCTAAAAAATGCTGAAACAATTACAACAGTACCAGTTGTAATAGATCACTGATCATAGATCACCATAACAAATATAGTAATGAAACAGCTTAAAATGCTGTGAGAATTGTTGAAATGTGACACAGAAACAAAAAGTGAGAAAATGTTGTTGGGATAATGGTGCTGTTAGATTTGCTGACACAGGGTTGTGACAAACTTTCAATTTGTAAAAATGCATTATCTGTGACGGGCAATAAATCAAAGTGTAATAAAAAACAAGGTATGCTTATAAAATAGTTCAGACCCAATAGAAAAGTTTGTTGCTCGAAAATTAAACATAAAACTGGGAATTTGCTAACCTTTTCTCCGGTGGTTCAGCAGTAAAAGAATCTGCCTGCAGTGCAGGAGATGCAGGAGAAACAGGTTTGATCCCTGGATCAGGAAGATCCCCTGGAGGAGGGCATGGCAACCCATTCCAATATTCTTGCCTGGAGAATCCCATGTACAGAGACTGGCAGGCTACAGTCCATAGACTTGTAAAGAGTGGGACGTGACTAAAGCGACTGAGCATGCATGGGAATTCCCTGGAGGGCTAGTGATTAGGACTGGATGCTTTCACTGCCGTGGCCCAGGTTCAAGACCTGGTTGGGGAACTGGGATCCTGCAAGCCACTTGGTGGTGCAGCCAAAAAAATAAGTTAAACATAAAACTAAAATATGTCCCCACAGTACTCCTTCAGAGTATATATCCAGTAGAACTGGAACAAATACTCAAACAAATATTTGTATATGTACATTTACAGTGGACTATCACAATAGCCAAAAAGCAGAAACAAATGTCTATCAACAGATGAGTGGATAAACACATTGTGTTATTCAGTCAAAAAAGGAATGAAGTGCTGATCAACACATGCTACAATGTGGATCAACTTCAAAAGCATTATTCTAGTGAAAGAAAATCAGACCCAATGTGTCACATGTAAGATTATGTTTAAATTAAATATTCAGATCAGAGAAATCCAGAGGGACAACAAGCAGGTTTATGATTTGCCAGGCACTGTGGGGAAACAGGAGAAGGCAATGGCACCCCACTCCAGTACTCTTGCCTAGAAAATCCCATGGGTGGAGGAGCCTGGTGGGCTGCAGTCCAGGGGGTCGCTAAGAGCTGGACACAACTGACCGACTTCACTTTCCCTTTTCACTTTCATGCATTGGAGAAGGAAATGGCAACCCACTCCAGTGTTATTGCCTGGAGAATCCCAGGGACAGGGGAGCCTGGTGGGCTGCCATCTATGAGGCCACACAGAGTCGGACACCACTGAAGCGACTTAGCAGCATGGGGAAACAAGAATGAAGTTTTCTTTGGGTGTGATGAAAATATTCTTGAACTAGACAGAAGTGGCAGTTGCACAAAATTATGTGTGTACTAAATGCCACTTGACTGTTCACTTTAAAATGGTTAATTTTGCTTTACGTGACTGTCACCTCATTAAATATTTGCCTATAAAAATCAGCTTGCATCAAAACCACAATGAGGTACCGTCTCACACTGGTCAGATGGCTGCTATCAAAGTCTACAAACAATAAATGCTGGAGAGGGTGTGGAGAAAAGGGAACCCTCTTACACTGTTGGTGGGAATGCAAACTAGTACAGCCACTATGGAGAACAGTGTGGAGATTTCCTTTAAAAACTGGAAAAAGAACTGCCATACTACCCAGCACTCCCACTGTTGGGCATACACACTGAGGAAACCAGAATTCAAAGAGACATGTGTACCCCAATGTTCATTGCAGCACTGTTTACAATAGCTAGGACGTGGAAGCAACTCAGATGTCCATCAGCAGATGAGTGGATAAGAAAGTTGTGGTACCTATACACAATGGAATATTACTCAGCTATTAAAAAGAATACATTTGAGTCAGTTCTAATGAGGTGGATGAAACTGTAGCCCATTTTACAGAATGAAGTAGGTCAGAAAGAAAAACACCAATACAGTATATTGATGCATATATATGGAATTTAGAAAAATGGTAACGATGACCGTATATACTAGACAGCAAGAGACACAGATATAAAGAACAGACTTTTGGACTCCATGGAGAAGGCGAGGGTGGGATGATTTGAGAGTATAGCATTGAAACATGTGTATTACCATATGTGAAACAGATGACCAGTCCAAGTTCGATGCATGAAACAGGGCACTCAAAGCCAGTGCACTGGGATAACCCTGAGGGATGGGATGAGGAGGGTGGTGGGAGGGGGGTTCAGGACAGGGGGACACATGAACTTGTGGCTTATTCATGTCAATGTATGGCAAAACCCAACCACAATATTGTAAAGTAATTAGCCTGCAATTATAATAAATAAATAAATTTTAAAAATCAACTTGCCATGTTTATGTGACTCTATTTCTGGATTCTTTAGTCTATGCCATTGATCCGTGTGTCTTCCCCTTTACCAAGACCACACTCTTTTCATTAACATAGCTTTAGAGAAAATCTTATAATCAAGTGATGTAATTTCTTCAGTTTCTTTCTTATTTTTCAAACTATTTAGGCTATTCTAGTTCTTTTGTCTTTCCACATTGTATTAAATCTATTGACTGCTTTGGGGAGAACTGACATCTTTGCTATGTTGAGTTTTTTCAGTTTATGAATGTGATTTGTTTTCCTATTTAGGACTCCTTTGATTTATATATTTCACCAGTGGTTTATGATTCTCAGTATATATAATCTGCACATGTTTTGCTAGATTTATGTATAAACATTTATTTTTTGAAGTTATTGTAAATTACAGTTTCCAGTGTACAGAAATAGAATGTTTTGTTTACTGACCTTGCATTCTGTGATCTTACTAAATTTACTTATTCTACTCCAGAAATTTTTGCAGGCTTAGGATTTTCCACATTTAGTCATGTCATCTGTGAATAAAGACAGCTTTGTTTTTCCTTTTCAACCTGGATGTTTTTAAATTTCCTTTTCTTTCATTATTGCACTGGCCATGTCTTCCAGTACAATGCTAAACAGGAGTGGCAGGAGTGAGTATTCTTCTCTTGTTCCTTGTTTCAAAAGGGAAAGCATTTGATCTTTGATAATTAAGTGTGATATGAGCTATAGGGATTTTGGTCTTTTTTTTTTTTTTGGCCATGTGGCATGCAGAGTATTAGTTCCCTGACCAAAAATTGAACCTGTGCCTCCTGCATAGAACCACAGAGTTCTAACCACTGGACTGCCAGGGAAGTCCTGTGTTTTTTCTAGCAGATGATCTTTTACAGGTTGAAGTAGTTCCATTTTATTTCTAATTTCCTGGGAATTTTGGTCATAAATGTATTTTGCCTCCATTTTCACTACAGTGCTCACTTCCAGTTTCTAGTTGTGCTGAGCTGAAGTAAAAGGGCATCAGAGAACATAACAATAAACTTACCATCAATTCAGTAGTAGTTTAAATTCTGGTATTCTTCTACAAATCACCTACTGCTATTAACAGTTTGAAGTTTTCAAACAGTTGCTCCATGCCTTATACCCAGGTTTTAGAGTTTGTGTCTAGGTGAGAGAAAAAGTGAAGCATGCTTACTTCTTACCTAGAAATGGAACCCGAATAATATTCATAATGGTTTTTCTCGTGCTTTTCCAATCTCTATTCATTTTATTTCTTTTACTATATTACAGGTTCTCTACTCTGATACCTAATCCCTGACTCCACAGAAGCCTTCCCAAATCAGTTTACTTCTTTTCAAAGCCTTCCCTTAGTCTTTCCTTTTTCTTGTCCACAATCTTCTTCCCTGTCCTACCTGTTACTATTTGTTACCTGGAAGCTGACTTGTCACCCTCTGCTTTAGTCCCTTTTTAGTTTTTAAATTGAGATATGTCACATATCATAAAAGTCACCATCTTGAAGTATTTAACTCAGTGGTTTTATCAGCATATTTACATTTCATCATCACTATTTAATACTTGAACAACAACAGCAATATAATTAGCAGAGGAACTGCTGGGTAAAACAGTAAGTCTATGTTTAACTTTTGAAGTTACAGCCAAAATGTTTTCTACAGTGGCTGTACAATCTAAATTTCCACCAGCAGTGTATGAGGGTTCTAACTTCTTCACATCCTTGAAAACACATCTTATTATCCTTTAAAATTATAACCATGTTAGTGGATATAAGTGGTATCTCATTGTGGATTTGATATGCATTTTCATGGTGGCTAATGACGTTGAGTCCCTTTTTATGTGCTGATTGGTCATTTGTGTATCTTACTGTGAGAAATGTCTGTTTAAAGCCTTGCCCTTTTCAAGATTTCCCTGGTGGTCCAGGGGATGTAGACTTGATCCCCAAGCCCATGTGCCTCTACTAGAGACCATGTGTTCTGGATGCTGTGCCGTTGCTAGAGAGAAGCCTGTACAACAAACAGCCCACGTGCCCCCAACTAGAACTTGATGCAGCCATAAACAAATAAATACTATAAAAAAACACTTATTTGCCCTTTTCAATATTAAATTCTCTACCACTGCATGTCTTTCTTATAGTATTAAATAATGCTGCTTAAGATGAAGTTTCTGACCACTTGGTGTTGATGGCTGTGAAAATTTGAGACACAGACCCAAACAAAAGCCAAGCAAACAATAAAAAACCTTATAGCAAGTAGAATTGCTTGTATATTAAAGTGCCTAAATTTTTGTAGCTTTCTTTGCATTTACTGAAAATCAATCTAGAACTTCTTGTCTCTGCCTTTAATGCTCTAGTCACGTTATCCATAAGAAGTTAAAAACTTAAAAATATCAAAGATACTCTCCAAATGTGAATGTGAAAGTCCACTCTCAAACAAGTAGAGTGCCTAAGCCAATTTAATCACATCTCTTAAAAATTAATATTAAGTTTTGTAAGACAGTAAAGTTGAGTGTTTCCTATTCTAGTTTGAGGAAGCTGTGATTGGTCTTGAAAATAAGGCAGAGTGGTAAACTGACCATGAAAAGCCAATCTGTCAAACAAATGAATGATGTAAATATTATGCATATTGTTTTAACCATATAAAGAAACCTAGAAAATGCCCATTTTATCCCCAACCTAGCATTGTTTAGAGAGAAAAATGCAAAACCCGAAATGTTTGTGAACATAAAATCCCACCACCAAAGACAAGGCCCAGCACACAGAAAGCGCCCAATAAACATTTGCCTGATGTTGAATGAATAAATGAACATTCATAGTGCATGTCTCTCCAAAAGTTTTCAGGAGCAAACATTTGGAGGCAGAGATAAACGAAGAACCTGGTTTTGGCAGCAGGTTTACATAAGAGTTGATTTGGGAACTGCAAGTGATAAAAACTAGCTCAGGGGAAACTGGGAGATAGTGAAGGACAAGAAAGCCTGGCGTGCTGCCGTTCATGGGGTCGCAAAGAGTCAGACACAACTCAACAACTGAACAACAACAAGGGCAGCAGGAATGCTGGTTACAAATAACACTTGGTTTGTTGATTTTTATAAATGTTAAATTACAGCAAGTATTATTTGGCCATGGAATGATCTTTCAAAGCATTTTACATACACAATTCTTGACTATCAGAGCACTGGGTATTGAAGCACACTGTAACTACTTTAACTCCAGAAAGAGAATCAAGGGAAGGAATGGACACTAACCAAGAAAAAGAAGAGAAAATTCCTCATTTAGAGGAAGTGTGGTGCCAAATGGGGATAAAAATAGAATAGGAATATTTAATTTCCATTTCACTTTTCATCTTAACTGTTACCAACATGTTATGGTTAAATGGTAATAAAATACAATCAAACAGGGATGGTTAGAGGGAATTATAATAAATTCTAATGTTTTTAGTATTCATTTGCACATTATTTCAATTAAAAAAGAGAAAACCAATTAAAGTAGGTAAATGAGGGTACTTTGAGCTCCAGGGGAAATGTCCCATATGAATATGTTAGAGAGTTGTTGCTATTATTATTTTCTGCCACTTAACTCATAATGAATCACTCTGGGACTTGTTAAAAGTTAGCAGTTGATCATGAAGTTTCACCTTATTAATAAGTTGCTGTGGTGATCACTACAGGCATCTAGTATTCCTTGTGGACCACCCTCATTATGAGGCATATGGGTTGCCTGTTGTTCTCATAAATGAATATCCCCAGGAGGGGAGTGTATCAGGAGAGGCCCCTTACAGAGTCATCTTTGTTGGTCAAGCTCTGGTTGCCCTCGGAGGGAGGGAAACACAGCTCCCTTGTTCTCAATTAAGCTTGCCTCTCGTGGAGACAGGGCCTCTGTTGAATAGGAATACTTTCTCATAGATGGATTAGGGTACGGTTGTCAAGATTTATTGATCTCTTTTAAAAGGAACTATTTATTCATGGAATGTCATAATGTCTGAGATTTGCTTTAAAATATTCCAAAACAAAAACAAAAACCGGACAGGATAAGTGAAACAAAATAGGCAACATGTTGCTAACTGGTGAAGCCTACATAGGGGTTCATCATATAATTACCATGTGTTTGATAATTTCCATAATGAAAATTTAAAAATATATATCTATAAAAGGATTATTAATCTCCAACATTTATTATCTTAAATCAGCTACTGCTCTATGTATTAGAACTCTTTTCAGTTACAATTCATACTGGCTTAAACAATAAAATGAACTTATGTGTTAGTAGCTGAAAAGTCCAGGGCAATTCTAGGTGTCAGGTGATGCTTGATCCTACAGCTCAATGCTACATCACTACATCACTGCTCTGCCTTCTGTGGTATTGTTTTCATCCTAAGGCTCACGTCTCTCATTTTAAGGAGACTGAACATCTGCTGGGTTACATGCATCATCCTGCAAGTGTTGATCTGTTCTAGTGTTTCCAACAAGTCGTGATGGGATCAGTTTAAGGTCATAGGCCTAATCCTGAGCCATCTTTCTAACCAAGGATGGAGAACCTCCTGGGGAGTAGATGAGTTGAAAGATCTTACACTGGACTTTAACCCACTGTCCCCAGATGTACTTGGTGCATAACACATCCTTCATGGAATAGCTGTGCACATCTCAGTGTTCTCTGCCTACCAGCTCAGGACCCACTGACAGAACAGATTTCCAAAGCCCTTCCAGGTCCTTTTACACTCCTCAGTGTTGACAGTCCTTGGGAAGCGATGCGCCAAGGGCCTGAAGGACCCCCAGGACTGTGTGTGCACTCAGGCCCTTGCTGAATTGCACGCATTCAGGTCCAGTGCAAGCACTGAAGAGCAGATGTGGTGGGGGAGCGTGCTGGGAGGAGAGGCGAGCTGAGTGGAGGTGCTTTCCCTGGGGTGCACATGGAATCCAGTCTTCCTACTCCAGGGTGAAGCTCCCTGAGCTCCAAGCTAGAGCCTTCAGGCAGCTGGAATGATAGCCTTAGACATTCCAAGGTACCCAACGTAGGACTCCTCTGTGTGTTCCTTGATGGGACCTACAAGCTCTTTGCTTCCTTCTCTTCTGATAAAGAACAAGATGAGAACTCATAGCCATCACACATCTGTCAAGCAGTCAATATCTAAAGAAGAGAGAACACTGGGACAGGGGTGCTCTGAGTGACCAAAGCTAATGTTTGGTGCCTATGGCAGCTTTTTTCTGTTTGATGTAAGTTGATCCTTGAAGGACATGGGTTTGAACTGTGAGGCCCCACTCACATGTAGAGCCTACTGAATAACTCGGTCCTAAAGTACATGATTCATGCCTGGTTGAAGTTGCAGGAACACAGATCCAGAGGGCCAGTGGTAAAGTCATACACAAATTTTGAACTGTCTAGCAGCTGGCACCCCCAACCTACTCCATGTGTTGCTCAAGAATCAACTGTATTTTCATTCTTATATTTACAGTATGTCAGTTTTGTGGCCAACACTGAAGATTCAAGGCTACACAGGACAAAGCCATTGCCCTCTTGATGCTTATATTCTAATGGGTGCAGACAGACAAAAACAACAAACCAAATAACTCTACCTTGTGATAGAGTGGTGAGGGCAGACATGACTGACTGAACAAGAGTGAAGGTCAAGAGAAGATAAAGCTCTTGTGCAAACTTGGGTTTCAAAATGTGGGAGCTGTGGAGAGATCCAAGAGAATATTGTACAAGTGCCCCTTAACTCAAAGAGTAAGACTCAGAAACTCTCTGGCAGTCCAGTGGTTAGAACTTCAAGCTTTCATTGCCAAGGGCGTAGGCTCGATCCCTGGTTGGGGAACTAGTATCCCACAAGCCGCATGGTGCAGTCAAGTAGATAAAAGACAGGAAATATGAGCTTCTCCTTTAAAGAGGATAAATAGCTTTGATGTTGGGTAATGCTTACTTATCATAGTTACAGGATGAAGGAAACTTTAAAAAACATTTCCCTAACTCCACATAAGAAACTAAATTTTAAAAAACCAGGAAAAAAGAAAAAAAGGGACTTCCTGAGAGTCCATGGGTTAAGAGTCCTTGCTTCTACTGCAGGGGGTGGGGAAACAAGTTTGATCCTGGGTTGGGGAACTAAGATCCTGCAAGCTGCACAATGCAGTCAAAAAAACAAACTATTGTTCCTTATTCTACTAACGTTGAAAATATGAATATTTACTTATTCGGCTGAGCCGAGTCTTAGTTGTAGCATGTGGGATCTTTCAGTGGCAGCATGTGAACTCAGTTTTGGCATATGCGATCAAGTTCCCTGATCAGAGATTGAACTCAGGCCCCCTGCCTTGCAAGCGCAGAGTCCTCACCACTGAATTACTAGGGAAGTCCCAATCTACTAACATTTTTTTTTAAGATTGTTTTAAAGCTTAAAATATCTAACTCTTCTCTTCATGAACATTAAATATCCATCACTTTTACATTTTTTTTCAGATGCTCTGAAACTGTTCGGTGTACAACTCACTGTTGTTGTTCAGTCGTTAAGTCGTGTCCAACTCTTTGCAACCCCATGAACTGCAGCACACTAGGCTTCCCTGTCCAAGTCATAGACAAATACTTGGTGTGAAAATCATGATGTTGGAAATGTTACATTTATTGGCTTAAAAACTCAACAGAAAGACTTCTTACTAAGTTCTTCCTTGAAGGTGCAGGGTATTCGAATACAATAAACCTTTACATTTTTGTACTAGTGCTTAGACCTGAGCAGTTCGAGATTCATCATCCTACAGTGATGGAAATGAGAAGTGATTCTGATAGCTTTCCTACATCTGAAACTGAGTGAGAGACAAGAGCTGGCTGGCATAATTCCTCTCACAAGAGCCAGGTGGGAAAACAGCTTTAAGCGAAGTGCAGGCACTATCATTATGGATGAACTAAATTATACAGGAGGAACTCCTGACAAGATGCTTGAGTGTGGAAAGAAATTCAATGCAGTCCAGTACCCTTGTCCACTGGAGAATTCATACACAAAGAAACCCTATGTGTACACTGGGTTTGGTTGATGCTTTGAACAATGCTCCAGCCTTGCTCCCCACTGAACCCACACAGGGCAGAAACTATAAAAGTGCCAAGTGTGGAAGAGATTCAGCAACAATATGCTTTTATAACTTGTTTGAAACGAAACCTAGAAATAGTGTGGCTAAAGCTTCAACACTTTCTACTGAGGGCACTTTAGAGACTACACAGGAGAACCCCGGAAAGCATGTTGAGGAGGACTTCAGCAAATCATCACTGTGAGCCCTGGAGGGAACTCTCCTGAGAAAAAAAGCAATGGGCAGCCTTGATCCGTTACACGTGAGTGGGAAAAAGTCAGAGAATGCACAAGGTGCTCGTTATCACTGGTCTGTGGTGTGAAATGGTTCAGTGAATGTCTGGAAAACCCTTTACAGTGTTCAAATCTTCTGCATTACTCCCAACTGTCCAGATGGATAGAAAAGAAAGAAAAGTAAGTCCCTCAGTCCTGTCCAACTCTTTGCAACCCCACGGACTGCAGCCTACCAGGCTCCTCCGTCCATGGGATCTTCCAGCAAGAATACTGGAGTGGGTTGCCACTTCCTTCTCCAGATCTTCCCAACACAGGGATTGAACCCGAGTCTCCCGCATCGTAGGCAGACACCAGGGAAGTCCACTGGCAGGTGGTATAAACCCCTGACAGGGTTTCTGCCATAAGTCATAAGCGGTCACTGCGGACCCACAGAGCAGGGCGCCTCACAGAGCGTGTCATTCATTCACAGAAGCACACCATAGAGTTTAAAGTACAGCAGAAAACATGTTCGCTAGAAGAACAAAGAACTAGAGCTCCAAGCATTGTCCTGAAGAATCAAAAAGGCTGCTTAGGATTCTTTGTCTCAAGTTCTCCAGCAGAATTAAACACTGTTCTCATAGTTTCAAAAGCGGATCGAAACACCAGAGTTTTAGTTTCTAAGCTCTCCTCCTGTACTTCCCCTCCAGTCAAAATAGAGTGGAATTTCTCAAGATCAGCTTGAGGTTACAGTCAGCTTAATGGCCAGAACTCTGGGTATGCAATGGTCCCAAGACTGTGGCCACCGGGACGGACCAGTGCAGAGAAGGTGTCGAAGATCTGGGGGCTAGACTAGATCAGTGATCTCCTTCTCAGAAGCAATCCTGGTGCCACTTGTAAGGCTGTTAACTGAACACACAAAAAATAAAGCACCTTTGTTGTCCTAAAAATCATCTGGTTACAAAGGTCACATTAGTGAGACTGAACCCAGGGTCAAGTCTGAATTCATTTTTGAACCAAGGTTCAATAGTTTTAGTTTTATATTGTTGTTTTAGTAATCAGCTCTCATTCCTGTGATGAGGTATAGAAATGCCTTCTTCCAACTTGCACACATCCAACCCAAATTCCAAACATAAGGAATATGACACTGTGCTGCTAACTAGTGGCTAAGACTTTCCCAGTGGAGGTTTCTCATTCCCCAACTGGATTGTACTGCTCCCGTGTTCCTGTCCAAGTTTCTTCTCAACTGTTACCTTTCAGTACAGGGAGAGAAGCCACATTCCTCTTTATACTGTGGGGAAATTTGGTGGCTTGTGTCCTGTGAGGCACAACTCACAAAAGGCACAAGAGGTATTTAAGAAACCATTACTTGAAGTCTGCTACATTCATGTGAGGAATGGAAGGAAATCCCTACCCTCTCTCAAGCCCACTGATGGACAGAAACGCTCCCAGTGCAGTGGTGCAGTAGAAGACAAAGACAAGGTGGAATGAGGTCAGAGAGAGGGTTGAAGTGCCTCATCCACTTCAACAATTGACCTCTTACTTGTTTTGGATAAGCAATCCAGTCTTTCTTTCCCATCACCTACAATCTTGTAAGCTTCTGTGTTCCCACTGGTGTTACAGTTACATCATCTCAGTGGAGCACTGAGAGGAAACTAGATCTCTTCCGAGGACCAAAGACCAGGCAGAGTGACAAAGGTTTCTGAGCTCTACCAGAACAGCCAGCTCAATTAAGACAGGTCAGGTTATGCTGTAGAAACACACAGCACCAACATCCCAGTGATTTAACACAACAGAAGTTTATTTCTTGTTCCTACAAAGTTTATTACAGGTCTGGTAGACCATCTAGAACAGATACCTCTCCCCAGTGTGGGAAATCAGCATTCCAGACTGCTCTGATCTCGTGGCTCCTATATGCTTACATGACTGAGGCAGAAGACAGCATAAGAGTCCTGTACCAACAAATAAGTGCTTCAGCCAAGAAGTGAGACTTCTATATAACCCACTGCTCAAAACTATCTCAGGACCCTGTCTAACCAAAAGGAGCAAAAAGGGATAACCACTCCCTTTTTTTCTTTCATTCTGGCTGTCCCACATTAGCTTACAGGATTCCAGTTCCCCAACCAAGGAGTGGACCCAGGCCCTCAGCAGTGAAAGTGATGCATCCTAACCACTGGACCGCCAGGAAGTCCCAAGCACCCCACTCTTACTGTTCACTGGGATAAAAGCTCCACAACAATGATCATTTTGTCTCCTTGTCCACTATCATATCCTTAGCTTAGAAGAGTACATGGGACTGTCCCTGGTGGTCCAGTGGTTAAGAATCTGCCTTCAAATGAAAGGGACATGGGTTCAATCCCTGGTTGGGGAACCAAGATCCCATATGCTTTGGGGCAACTAAGCCTGCTTGCCACAAGAGAAGCCTGCACACTGCAACAAAGACCCACCATAGGAAAGAAAAGCCTTGTTGAAAGTCTGCTCTTCAAAAAAAACAAGTACCTGGACACATAATAGGACTTCATTAAATCAAATGCATGAATGCAGTGCCAGAAACTAATCCATAGGTGTACCCTGGGAGAAGAGACAAGAGTTCCAGGGGTGTTAAGACCGAGGGTGTTGGGTAAGATCTATGCAGAGCTGGCTGTGCTTAGGAAATAATCCTTGACAGAGTTCATCTTGGGGAAGGAAGTGAAATCTTGCTGACAGCGACACAGATCAGGTGACTTACACCATAAAGCACTGAAGCCAAGGGACAAATCAACTGAGCAAACCACCACTAGTGCTCAGCTCCTAGAAGGAGCTCCAACAGCCACAGATGCATTGGCTCCTTCAGTGTGGTCAGTCCACCCAACACACCACTGCGGATCACAGGAGAGGAAAGGACGTGGACACCGTCTGAGATCCCACTACCAGCGTGGCCCTTAGGTACTTTTCCTTCATCAATCCCTCTAATCCTCAGAAAACCCTGAGTTGAGCTTTATCTCTATCTCATAGAGAAAATGAAGACTTAAGCGTGTTTCAGTAATCAAGAAATTAGTTTTACAAGCTTGAAACAGATCCAATGTCTTCCAAGTTGACTGGGCAGGGACAACATACAGATCAGTCCAACTGATCCTGTCTTCAGGCCTGACTAGTTACAGCTAAGTGACAGCCAGCGGATCCACTAGTTGTGGGGTCTTAACAAGTCCCTAAATCTCTCTGAGCCTTAACTTCCTTGTTTCTAAGAGATATGTTAAAAGACATTATTTAACTCCTTTCCTAACACTACCTGAAAGCTCTATTGGGAACACATCTGAATCAGGGCTGTAGATAAAAAGGTGTTATAAGAAAACCCAGAGTCCAGAGAGATTCTCAGCAGTGTATGTATGCTGTGCTGGAGAAAACAGAAACAGAAGATCCCATCTGCTTAACAGTTTATTGTCAGCCAAGGGAGGTGCGGGTTCACCCACCTTCATCTACCACTTAGCATCAGCTCCCAAACCTTTGAACTTGGTCTCCTACTCCCTGGATTCACAGAGCACCATGCCCAGTGACACACAGGATCCTCCCTATTGCACATACTCCAGTTCCCAGACAAGCATAACCCTCCCCTTGTTCTTAATAACAAACAAAAGCCAAGTTAAAACGCAAACAGACAAAAAACTGAGAAGCTGTTCCTGAATTCCCATTAATATCCATTTAGGCCTCAGAAAAGTACTCATGTTGATGGCTGTTTTATCCTATTGGCATTGTGAGGTAAGGAGTCTAGTTTATTACAGAAAATTCTTTTCATCTAATATGTTGTTGTTGTTCAGTTGCTAAGTCGTGTCCAACTCTTTGCTACCCCATGGACTGTAGCCTGCCATCTAATATAGACTGAATGGTAAAAATTCCAATTCATGTCCACATGACCTCATTAGAGATATTCTCTTTTTTTCAAACATTACCAATGAGAGGTATGATGGTGCATCAGTTCATCCAGATTCTCCACCAGTAAATTATTTCATCACAGTAAAAATTGTGCTAACAGGATTCCAGAGGTATAGAAGTTAAAAGGTTCATAAAGGAAGTCAAAACCACGTCAATTTTGCAAATACTGTCCAATGACAAGAGTAAGAAAATTCAACTAGGTTTCTGGAAAACTTAATATTAAAATTCATTTCTGCCCCAAAAGACTATTGAAACTGCCAAGTCAGCTACCTGAAAGACAATGTATGTAATGAAACATGTATATTACTGCTTTTTACTTTGGACAACTATGCTATAAATGTTTCTATCTTATGTGCTTAACAGTGGCTGGAAGATCAATTAATAACAATATTTACCTCTGTGACCACAGAAGACTGGTGACTCATGACTGCATCTGCTATTTGAAGCTGGTGTTGCCATTTTGTCAGCTAAAATCCCCAAAGCTTTTTCCCTTACTCAGGTTCTAGAACACCTGTTTTCCTAAGGAAAGTAAAAACAGTAAGTAGGACAACTACTACTGTTTCCTCTCACAGTCAACCCTAATTTCTTTCTATGAAACATGATGTTTATATCACCAAATTTTCCCCTGGTAAAAAATTCTTCATGCTTTTTAATTTTGAAATTTTTCATAAACTCTAGGGTTAAACTCTGGTTGGTAAATTTTTTAGACTAACAACACTGGATAAGTTTTTCTCCATTGGTGTCAATTCTGGTGTCAAAGTCTTGAGCATTTGCTGAAGCTTCCATGTGTTATAGATGGGTTCTCCGGTGTTTAATAAGGTGGGAATTTTGACTGAATTTTTTTCCACATTCATGACATGTAAAAGGCTTCTCTCCTGTGTGAGTTCTTTGATGTGTGTGGAGATGTGAATTTTGACTGAAGCTTTTCCCACACCAGGAGCATTTATATGGTTTTACTCCTTGGTGTGTTGTTAAGTGCTTATTAAGATCTGACCTCCATCTAAACCTCTTATCACACTGTTGACATTTATACGGTTTCTCTTCAGTGTGAATTCTTTGGTGCTTAATAAGGTCAGAGCTAACTCTGAAGCTTTTTCCACATTCCTGACATTTAAAAGGCTTCTCTGTTGCACGTTCTTTCTTATGAAGCTCCATAAGTTTCAGCAGCTCTTCCTCCCACCAGTTGGAAAGTTTCTTTCTTTCCTTCACTGGAAAATCTTGGTGCCATTTCCCCAGCCTATGCACATCACCATGATTTTCTTTGCCTGTTGTTTTCTGATGAACATTCACACTGGCTTTTTTTGACACTATGTCTCCTGGTGTTTGTATTTCTAAGTCAGAAAGACACATAGGTTGATGATTTTCCATGTCATTTTTCAGCTTTATCTCTGTTGGAATAAACATAAGAATCAGTCTACTGTATATCAGAGCAAGATAACGATGGGGACAGAAAAAAAGCACAACATTCACTGATTTAAAAAATATATATATAGGGAAGTAGAATCTTAAAATGTTAAGCCCTTGGAAAGGTTCCTAATCTAGGCACATTTCTCCTCTTCCCATGGTATTATTTACCTGAAAGCAGCTCTCCAGGATTGTCTTTGAACACTGGAGATCCTTGAATATATGGCTCTTCCCCTTGGTCTAAACAGGAGATCACTTTAGGTTTGGGGAGCACAAATAATGCTGTGAAATAAAAAACTGAGGTCAACAACTAGAACTAATAATGGTTCACTAATTCCAGACTACTTCAGGAAAAGCAAAAGATACTTTAACAGTTTGTCACCCTGAATGGTTAAATGGATACTCTCATATCCAATATTAAGTTTACACTATACTACATTTGTGAGTGGGCATGAAAAGCAAAGACTGAAAAATGAACCTAAGCTAGATCAATGGGAATCCAGTGCAAGTTCCACATCGTCTGACACCAACTCTCCATATTCAGCCAAGGTATAACCTAACTCCAGAGCCTGCAGGAAACACAGACTGTGCTATGACATATGACATCTTCAGGAAGACTTATACAGGATAAGACCAGTTTAGGGGAGTTGATGTGAAGATCAGTGGGCATGTATCAGGCACAAATGATACATGCCATCATTACACTAACTTTTTATTTACTTCTCAAGCACCAAACACTGGGCTAGAAAAGATTTCCACCACTCCCATAGCTCACTGGTTCACAACTAGGTGGAGGAAACAGACAAGAATTACTTAGTGAACTTACTCCAAATTGTACTGCCAAGTATGGAAAGTATTCATCACTCAGTCATTCCATAAATACGTACTGAGTGGTTATGGTGCACCAGGCACCCTCTATCTAACAACCTTAGTGACATAGTGGGACATAGTGGAGAATAAGACAAATCCCCTGATACCAAGGAGCTCTTCTCATGCAGAGTCAGAGAATCTAACATCAACAGACAAACAAAAGTCAGTAAGTGATAAATGTTTTGAAGAAAACCAAGGGAGGGTAAGAGAACATTTAAGATTCTGTTTCTGTGAAGCTATTTTAGATAAGGCTGTGAGAAATGCTTCTTTTAGAAAATGACATCTGAGCAGAACCCTAAAGTGAATTTTGTCATGTGACAGAAAAGTGTACCAGGCAGAGGGTAAGAGAAAGAAATGAGCACTTGAAGTCCATGAAACAGCAAGGTGACAAGAGTGAAGAGGCCAGGTGTACTCTTTCTGCCCCCGTCTGATATCTATGTCAGAAGCTTTCTCTATCCCCTTTATACTTTAATAAAAATTTATTACACAAAATCTCTGAGTGATCAAGCCTCGTCTCTGGCCCCGGATTGAATTCTTCTCCTCCGGAGGCCAAGAATCCCAGCGTCTTTGTGTGATTCAGCAACAACCTTTCATTTTGGGAGCTCGTCCGGGATTCTTCAGGACAAGGCTCACTCCTACGCTGCATTTCATAATCGGTCTAACTGCTGGGTTTGCGGAGCGCTCCCCTCTTCATCAGTGGAAGGCTTCCTGTGGTGGACATCTCCACTTCAAGGAAAAAACTTTCTCCAAGTCTGCAAATACCTTCAACAACAATCGCATGTGATGCTTCTTCTTAAACCGATGACATCTAACAACCTTAAGATGGACTGATGTAACTATAGACATAATGTGACTTTTCATTTTGATTTTAACTTGGTTTAATGACTATTTTGCCTTACTTCTGTAACTGTATAATGGGGTTTTCTTACCGTCTAAAAGTTTTAAATTTACAAATGGTTGTCTAAGCTCCTACAAGTGCCACAGACTCCTCCAACTATTACTTGGGGCCCCTGGATCAGAGACCCTCAATATGAGGGTTAGAAGAATATGTTGCCTCAACAATTTAGGGACCATGCTCCTAAACAGCAAGAAGTAGTTATGGAATGAAAACAACGCCCCTTTCCCTTGGCAACATAATTCTCCTAAAAGAAAAGGGGGGAATGAAAGTCACTTCCTAGGCAGGTTGATAAGAAGTCTAGGGGTCCCCAAGGAGATAGGGGTCTGGAATTCTCAAGGAGGAAGAAAGGACAAACTTTTTTCCCTCTACATTCCTTAGGATTATATAACAATAATGTATCCTGCCTAGGGACAGTCTCTGGATTAAACCTTCTGGCTAATCCTGTTATCTTAAAATGTAAATTATGGGAGTAGGTCTGGTGAGGTCTTTACAACCTCGAGACATTCTTTGGATTCAAAGGGGAGTATATAACTCCATTGCTAACACTAGCAAGGGGGTACTCTTTCTGCCTCCCTCTGATGTCTATGTCAGAAGCTTTCTCTATCTCCTTTATACTTTAATAAAACTTTATTACATACACACACACACACACACACACACACACACACACACACACACAGAGGCCAGAGCAAGAGCACGAGTGGCAAGAGATGACAGCAGGAAGATGAGAAGTCACACCTTGGAGGATCCTGGGGGCCGTGGTAAGGAATTTGGTTCTAATACTGAATATATTGAGATGTTATCATAGGTTGTTCTTTTTTTGTTGTTGTTAAAAGTTCTACCAGTTTATTGCTACCAACCCCTCTCCCTCTACCCTCATGCACACGTGCTCACTCATATAACCCCATGGATTGCAGCCTGCCAGGCTCCTCTGTACATGGACTTTTCCAGGCAAGAATACTGGAGTGGGTTGCCAGTTCCTTCTCCTATGACAGGTTTTTAAGCAGAAAATATCATGATCTGACTAGGCTTTTTTTTTTGGCCGGGTCATGCAGCTTTTGGGATATCAGTTCTACAACCAGGGATTGAATCCACACTCTTGGCATTGAAAATGAGAAGCCCTAACCAATGGACGGCCAGGAAAATTCCTCATGATTAGGTTTTTAAAAGACTGTCTGCTGTGTGGAAAACTCCCACACTGGCTGAGTGTGGGAGAACAGGAGTGGTGGCAATGGGTGCCAGTAAGAAAGTACTGAGGTGAACCTTGTGGCTGAGATGAGGATGCGAACAGTGCAAGAGACTGAGACATGATCCAATTCAAACTACACTGTGATTGTGGAGCCAAAATGATCAGCGATGTGTTAGTAGTGGGGTGTGATGGCAACATGATCCAGGGGTTTTCTGGCCTGAACTTTAGGTTAATGGTTATATCTTTCAGGGAGACAGGAGAGATTAGAGCAAAGCAGATTTGAAGGGAACAAAAATTTTGGATAAGAAATGAACATGTGAACTTGGCAGAAGCTCAGGGGATCTGGATACACCTATCCCATGATGAACCACTATCTGAGAATCAATGAGCTACTGAAACAGAGACTCTCTCATGGGGGTAAAAGTAAACCAAGAATGTGACAGATTAGTCCATTCCTATGCAAAGGGAAGAGGAGAATCTTTACCTAGAGAGATGAGAGTCTCATAGTTTTCATGCATTACGTCATTGTAGAGGGCCTTCTGAGTGGGATCCAGTAGTTCCCATTCTTCCTGGGAAAAGTATATGGCCACTTCCTCAAATGTCAACAAACTCTAAAGAAGAGAATGGCTTTAACTCAGAACTTGCCACTTCAAAGACAGTCCAACCATCTGGCCCATGATTTGTATGTTAGCCAGATATTAAAGGAACAACACATGATACTTTTTAAAGTGAGGAGGCAGAAAAGAAAGAGGGAAGGGATCAGTAAACAGCCCAGGAGGTACCCAGTTCCCCTGGGAGATCATCTGAGTTAACATGCTCTTGAACACCTGCTGGGCAGGGTGGGTCATGGACAGCAGGGAAAACCAGCCCCAAGAAGCTGAAAAGCACAGCTCACCTGGGACTCAGGCAAGATGAACTCAGGTGCCACTGTCCAGTCTTTGGTGTTTGCTTGCTCAGGAAGGGCTAGGATCTGGTAAGTAGGTACCACTGTGGGTGAAAAAGTACCATGGAAATTTCTCTTACTTCTGTTTCTAAATATACTAGGTTCATTTCTAAAACGTAAAAGATTCCCATGTTTTCAGGATTGATGAAATACCTTTACAAGTGTGTGTGGTGTCTAGAAATGGCTCTCTCCTTGTAAATAAAAACCATTGACTACCAGTCCCTAAAACAGGTTCCCTAATCTTGAGCAAATTTATGAAAGGAAAAAACCTGTTATCCTGTCATGACATGAACTGAGAACAAAATACTCAGGGAATCTAGTGTACAGTAAGAAATGTTGCTTTAGCTTTTTTTAAAAATTATGACTTTTTGCCTGTACACAATTCTATTCACATTTTGTCACTGATAACCCCTTAATCCCTTCTGTTTTTACAAGGACAGGTGGGCCCAACCTCTATTTTTCTAAAGAACTGAGTTCCCAGTATCATTACCAGAGTTCTGTGGTTTGGAGATTTCTGTATCTTAGGCCAACCCCCACCCTCAACCCCACATGACCTATTCTACCGCCACATAGGGGGCATCCTAATTGCTAATGTAGCTTCATTAGTAGATCCACAGGGCAGAGTAACCAGAAAGTGCTCACACATTCTGGCTTAAATTATATCCCACCTCCCAGGAGAAGAAAAGTAACATGAAGATCCTTACCCCTCTCACATATGGGCTCAGGTTCTTTGTGGGTATTCCTGCTCAGTGGCTCTTGTAGACCCTGGTGTATATTCCAAACTTCTTCCTCCCGGGACATGCCCACTGGCTGGGACTCTGCTGGCTTCAGCTGGAAGCCCGGGGCCTCTGGTGCTTCTCCCAAGAGCACTGCCTCTTTTCCCAGCTCCTGGACTGCAACCTAGAAATAACCCCCATACTTGTTACCACAGAACTGACTTTTGGTTTGGGCTAGATGGGAGAGGGAGGAAAAGACTGTGGGGAAAAAGGGAGACACTGAAGGAAGTGACACAAAGACCTAGAGATACCAGCTACCAATTTTCCACAAGAACTATCCATAAAACATGGGAAAATTGGGAGAAGCCAGAAAAGGGTGGTCACTGCCAGCTCTCCAAGACAGCAGTGCCACCCTCTGAATTCAGCCCAGTTCGGCCCACTAACAGGGTTGCACAGGCCACCTGTACTCGTGCTGCCTTGACAGGCTTTCTCTCCCAACTTAGATCCTTGCCTTAGTGCTTTCCTGTCTTCTAATTCTCTCAAAAGATTAAGGAATTGAATTTAAAAGTTGTCCAGATTTTCCACATGGTCAGGGAAGAGTCTCACAGACAACGGGGATGAAATGGAGAAAAAAGCGGGTAAGAGTAATGGCTCTGTCCTGTCCCAAAATAATTTTGATACAAAACATGTGTCCTCCCGGTATTCACAGTGGGCCTGAGGCCAGCTGGTGAGCTGTCACCTGCCCAAGGGCATGTCCTGGATCCCCACTCAGAGCAGAGCCAGGAACAACCACTCAGAGAGGGCAGTGGAGACTCTCGCCTATGGTACAGAGGACACTATCCCTCAGGGTCTTTCTTCTCTCAGCTACTCTGCTGGGATTTCAAATCTTTCTTTCCCTGTGTTCTTTCTACTTTTTCCCCTTCCTGGGCAGTCATCCCCTAGTTGTTCGGGTTCTTCCTTCTCTGTCACATCTTCACTCTCCTTTGGTCTCTCAGAGTCCTTTCTTTTCTGATCTGCCCTGAACTCTCCAGCTCCTTAGTGCCTTTTGTTTGTTTCTAAGAATTTAAGGTCCATCTCCTTGGCCAAGCCAGACGAGGCTCATTACCCTCAACACACCCTGGCTCCAAAGACAGCAAAACTCAACTCTGTCCGTAAGGCCAGGGAAGTCTCTGCCAGGATCTCTGAATCCTAAGGGCTGACTAAGACTGGAGGTCTGTGCTTTCAGGTCCTGCTTCACAAGTGCTAAAGGAACAATACAATAGTGACCTAATCCATTTTTTCTCCCAATCCACTGCCCCAATATATGCACCTTCACTCTATTTCACTGCACATCAAGAATCTTTCTCCTCACCCCATTCCTTGTTTGGCCAGTTTCCCTTCGCAAGTGTTCTACCAGGACCACAGCCTCCTCGATGCTCTTTGGATGGTGCTTCTTTATGAGAGTCTGGGTGTCCCCGGGCAGAATGGTCAGGAACTGCTCTAGCACCACAAGTTCCAAGATCTGCTCTTTTGAATGAATCTCTGGCCTCAGCCACCGACGGCATAATTCCTGGAGCTGGTCACTAGCTTCCCAGGGTCCAGGTGCTTCATGATAGAGGAAGTTCCGGAAGTGCTGGTGAGACCTCTCAGGACTGAGATTGTCCATCTGTGGGCCAAGTTTCTTATGCTGACTGGAGTTCTCTACCACAGGTCCCTTGGTCTCCCAAAGAGCTCTGAATGAGTGTTCAAGTACTTACACACCTTCAGATCTACTGTCATCATTCTGATCTAGGAATAATTCTGCTCCCGTGTTGGATACACCACCAGCTCCAGGTCTGACAACTGAGGCCCAGTCTGGTCTGGAACAAAATCAATAAAACAATCTTCTTCCTAAGGCATTCAGGGCAGAAAAAAGTGCATGTCAGTAAGATGCTGTCACATAAACTTTACTACCTGCTAGTTATAATGAGAAAGATGAACTTTAAAAACCAACTGCCAGGGCTATGTTTTTCTATTATTCAACTTAATACAGCATAGCTTACTGAAGACAAATTCCAATAAATCACTTTGCCTTTAAAAAAATAATCAGGAAAGGTATATAGGTGAGAAAACTAATATCCACTGGCTGCAAGGAGTTTGGGGATTTTCCAAAGATTTGACTGAAAAACTTCCTATGTCATCCTCTATTGTTAAGGAAAGATCAGGAGAATAATCTGAGTTTGTCTTAAATTTTAACATATTGTCCTAGTCTCTCTTTAGTAAGAGGATACAACTTCTATAACCTTTATCCTTCTGGGAAGATGAAAGCCTTCACTTCCTGGACCTTTTGAGGTGCTCCTTTCCATTGTATCAAAACTGGTAGGAGAGCTGCAACAATGAGACCAGAGTGGAAAGTAAGTAATTAGGAAAAACGGAGCCTTATTCTTCTGAAAAAGCATCCCTCAATAACTAGTTGTTCAACATTTATTTTGGCATTTCTTTGCAAGATATATAAAAAACACTATATAGAAGATTTATATCCGTATTTTAAATTTCTCTTGACCTAGGAAAAAACTACAGTTGACCCTTGTTCACAAACTGTTTATTCAAATGTCAAGTGGTGAGACTTCCCTGTGGTCCAGGGGTTAAGAATCCGCCTTCCACTGCGGTGGACGTGGATTTGATCCCTGCTCAGGGAACTAAGATACCACACGCCCCAGGGCAAGTGAGTCTAGCAGGTAACTAGGGAAAGCCCACCGGCTACAAAGAGCCCGCACGCTGCAAAGATCCAGCACAGTCAAGAGATTTTAAAGAAGAAGCCCACGTGAGTGGTAATTACATTCAACTGCTACTGATTCCTTTCAGATTCTCCCAGGGTCCTTTAGACCTCTAAGCGATGCTAGTGGGGGTGGGGGGAAAGAGCTGTCTGTCTCACTTTCCCTGAGATGACCAGCAGAAAGGGCATAGAAATTCTGCCCAGGAAGCCGCGGTATCCATAAACGGCCGGCTCCCGATGGCCGGCCGGCTCAGGGTACGCACGGGACACTAAACAGGCTTTCGCAACACCGAAGCTGATCTCTGAGCCTGGGCCTCTCGTTTCTCCCGCGGTCACATCAGCCAGTAAAGGAAACACCGGTGGAGGCGGCAAAGTGGACACGACTCGGGGCGCGCCCGCGAGCACTGGGCCTACGGGCAGTATCCGAGAGGCCTCCAGCTGCGCGGCACAGGGCGCCACCCGCGCAAAGAGTGCAGAAAGCAGTCTCAGGAGCCTGAAGGCGGGCCTAGCCCGGGTCAGTCCTCTGCCCGGCTCGCAAACGCCCCCGGCTGCAGAGCAGCGGCGGGCGTCTCTCGGCGGCTTCGGAGCCGGTGCCGAACTGGAAGCCGCCTCTAAGTTACCTCAGACGGCCTGGCTTCCCGGAAGCCGCTCCCACTTCCCAGGGCTCAACCGCAAGTCGCCTCCCGTCTCACAGCGGCTCTGAGGTGGACAGCCCCCGCTTCGCTGCCTAGAGCGCCACTCAGAGGCTAGGAGCGGGCGGAAGAGGGGAAAGCCGGGTTCCACTTTGGATCCCCGGCGCCGGAAAACCCGCCCAATCCGAAGGGGACGTGACGTACTTCCGGAGAGGGCTCCGCACCGCTCTTTGCTTTATCACGGCCGCAACTCAGAGGGCAACAGGTCAGCAGGAAAGAGTTAACGCCGCGAAGTTTCAGGCCCGTGGAGCCTGGTGTCCCTGCGTGGGCGTCGCCCTCTCGCGGCCATTTCTTCCTCCGTCGCTGCCGGTGGCGCCGGGTGCGGCCCCCGTCCCTGCCGGTACCCGAGCTGGGCCCCCTCCGCTTCTCATAGCCTCCTCCAGTACCTGGTGTTTACCTAAAACAATAAAATAGCCTGTTACTTTGTCAGAAAAATTAATTTGGGGACAATTTAGGGTTGGAATATGTAAAGTCGCAACCGTTAGCAAGTCTGGCGAACATGACTCAAGAATCCAAAGGAGGAAAATGGGAGTTAGTGTAGTGGGTTTTTCATTGGCTGAATTTTGACAATCTCCCATTGGCAGGTGTTTTGCTGGGCCAGGAGAAATTCTTCTGGTGGGTAGAAAAGTAAACCTTCTTCCTGTTGCTGATGCAGTTGGTGTCTAGAGGTGGGGCATGATACCTGCTCTTTTGAGCTCTGATTCCATTTTAAATAAGAGTAATTTTCACAAAGGCAGTTTTGTCTTATTAATCTGCTTTGTGAGAGGTGCAAGCTAGACACTGAGATGCAACCAAAGTTCCCACAGCTGACTGAGCACTGCAGTCCCTCAGTTTTACAAGATACGTCAAGAACCAGAAGATTCTCACTTACAGAGATGGCTTGGATCTTTATAATGTGTGGGGAGAAAGCCTGAGTTCTACAGGGACAGATACCTCCCTTCCTTAGTTCTCTGTAGCCAAGATCTATTGAGAACTCTCCCTCCTTCCTTCAAAGGGGAAAAGGAAATCTGTTCTCCTAAAATTGGGAATCAAGAATTCCCTGGCAATCCAGTGGTTAGGACTCTGCGCTTCCACTGCAGGGGGCACAGGTTTGCTCCCTGGTTGGGGAACCAAGATCCCACATGCTGCACAGGGTGACGAAACAAAAATAAAAAAACTGGCATGGACACTGATGAGGAAAACAAGTGCTTAAGCAGAAGCTAAATTAAGCTTCTCCATCTTTTTTTTCAACTGCCTGTCCCCTCACTAAGGCCATCTCCAATCTGACTTCTATTCTCTTTCCATGCTCCCTTTCTCACCATGCCTTCCTCTGCTGGGTTCTCACTCCAGATGCTGCACCAAGCTCACTGCCTTCTCAGTGCTTCACTTCTCACCTAGGTTTGGATCTCCTTGTGCAGAACCATCAGGATTTACTTTCAGCTCCCGGATCCTATACCTGAATGCAGCTTGGGGTGCAACCATCATGACCAAGGCTCCCAGAACTGGCTGGAAGCTTGTGAGGCCCAGCAGTTGCTGATAATGGGAGAGTCTGAAGAGCTGGTGGGAGCTCTCCAATTGCCAAATTCAATTCCCACAACGTGGGTATAATCAGGCTGACATATGAGTTACCTAATAGAAATCAAACAGGCCTTGACCATCACTAGATAACGGTTTCCAGTCCCAGCTCAACCCATACTAACGATGTTGGGGGGGAAATACTGAACTTCTTTGTGCCTCTATTTCTCATCTGAGCATAACAATACCATGCAGCACAGAGAAAAAGATTAGACATGCTATTTGTATAGCATCTGGCCCAGTGCTTGGCACTTAGAAGGTGCAGAGTAAATGGTCTGGGTTGGTGTGAGGGAAGTACCATCTTATAGGAAGTTTAAGCATATCTCACTATTTGACATATATTAATAGACTTAGCGTCTGTCATCCCCACAGAATGTAAGGTTCTTGGAGAGTGGGTAATCTGTTTCATTGGTGAATCACAGCACCTCAAGAAGTTATCTAGTCCTAAAATAAACATTTGGCAAATGAATAAATGGGTGAAAAAAGACAAAGACGACTAGGGTCTTCAGACCTGGTTTACTGACCGGGTGTCCAATCCTTAAGTATTATAAAGAGTAAAAACGAAAATGAAAATTGGTCTCGGCTGAGATGTTCCTGAGATCTGTCTCCCCTTCGTTTCCACTCCTATGGCTCTAAGGTGGGATTTCTGAACTTCAGCACTATTAATATTGGGGGCCGGACAGGTGTTTGTCGTCTTGCGCGCCCCCGCCTCTATTACACTGCAAACACCTGCGGTCAGAGTTTGGCTTTCTGCGCCACAGGTACACAGCCCTTGCTCAGCTACGTTACCCACCTAAACACCAGAATTTGTTTCTGCGGGGTTATCTACTCTAGTCTGGACGCTCTCTGAGGACAAGGAGTTCTGAGCTGTCTTCGTGTTCCCACTGCACAGCACATGAGTGCCATAAGGCCTTGGTGAACCAGTGCTTTATTCGCGTAAATCACAAGAGGCTCAGGGCCTTTCAAAGGCGACTTCACGGGAAAAGTGAGGGACAGGGCGAAGGGCGACAGGGCCCACACACCAGGCTTCCGCGGTCCCAGGCCTCTCCAAACAGAGGAGGTTGCAGCTCACGGCCACTGAGTGTCTTCCCGTTCAAGGATTCGAGACATGACTAGAGCCTTAGAGAAGCCGAAGCCGCAGAGCTCGACTCCGCCCACCGGGAAAACCGCCCTCAAGCCAGTCAGTCAACCACTAGGCGATCTTTCCCAGCGCGCAGCCGGAAGCGGCCGCTGTGCAAGCCGGGACTTACAGAAGGTCTGGCGCATGCGCAAAGGCTAAGCCGGAAAACAGCGCCGCGGAACTCGCGTAGCCCTCCCCCATCTGGTCCCGCCTCTTCGCTAATCGACACAGTGTTACCCAATGAGAAGACGAAATCATCGTTGCGTCATAACCTATTTAAACCGCTTACCTGTTAATCCCTCCTATTGGCTACTGCCTTTCAGTTTGACTGGGCGCTTCCGCTTCTCCTATTTTTAAGGGTCCTTGTAACAATCTCATCTGTACCTCCATTTACAGACGAGACGGCCACAGTAGTGCTACTGAGAATCACTGCTCTTCCTTCACGTCTCCCCACAATCAAACACAGTTCTGTCCCTCTCTCCCCCACCCACCTATCAATATAGCCATCCAATTACCCTGCTGTCTAAATAGGGAGGCAAGGAATTCCCTGGTGGTCCAGTGGCTAAAGACTGCGCTCCCAATGCAGAGTCTGGGGTTCGACCCTTGGCAGGGGAGCTAGATCCCATATGCCGCAACTAAAAGATCCCACGTGCTGAAACTTAGAGTTCACGTGCAGCAACTAAGACCCTGCTCAGCTAAACAAATAAATAAATGCAGGAAGATATCCTAGAACGTTGGGAACCTAGAGACTTGGGAACCTTGTGGCAGTCTGCAAATAATTAGCTGTGGTAGCCAGTGGATCGCTTTCGCACTTTGTTTCATCATCTATAAAATGAATACAGTAGCAGGCAGGAACACTGTAAAGATCAAAATAGACGAACATGGTTAAGTCCTCCCATTTATTTAGGACTTGTTTGACTATTTAATTTTTTTAAGCTATTGTAAACTATATTAATTCCAGTGTATAGAGAGAGAATTTGTTTGTGGACTTTGCATCGTGTGATCTTACTAAATGTACTTGCTCCAGAAACTCTGGTAGGCTCTTAGGATTTTCTGCATTGACAATCATGTCACCTGTGAATAAGAGCGTTTTGTTTTTCCTTTCCAATCTGGATGTTTTGTATTTCCTTTTCTATCTTGATTGGACTGGCCAAGCCTTCCAGTACAATGCTAAACAGGAGTGACAGGAGTGGTATTCTTGTTCTGTTCCTTATCTCAGAGGGAAAGCATTCAGTCTCTGACAGTTAAGTGTGATAGGTACAATAGGTTTTGTTTGTTTGTTTTTTTCAGGCAGCAATCAGGCTGAATTTAATGATGGGGAGCTGGGCCAGACCATCCATAGTGAGTGAAGTCGCTCAGTCGTGTCCGACTCTTTGCAACCCCATGGACCGTAGCCTACCAGACTCCTGTCCATGGAATTTTCCAGGCAAGAGTACCGAAGTGGATTGCCATTTCCTTCTCCAGGGGATCTTCCCAACCCAGGGATCAAACCCAGGTCTCCCGCATTGCAGGCAGATGCTTTACCGTCTGAGCCACCAGGGAAGCCCAAGACCATACATAGACCTCTGCCCATCCCCTTGGCTCATGGCCCCTAGAAGCCAGAAGCAGCCTGGAGGGAACTGTGGTTCCTCCCCAGGCAGGTAGCCATGGTCCCGGGAACTTTGTGCAAAATACTAAATGCTAATTTGGCATTGAGGGCCAGCTCTGGGCGATCCTTTGTGTAGCCAGCCTCAGGATGGGGGAGAATGGGGAGAAAAGAGGTGGGTTAGGAGGCCCCTGGCCAAGAGGAGGAAAAAGGACAAGAGAAAGGAAAATGCCCCTTTGGGAGGCAGGGTGGGATACAGGCACAGGGCTAGTTTCTGAACATTCCCCCAGGGCAAAGGGCAGACATCCAAGTGCTGGAGATCACAGGTACTTGTCTCCAATGTCCTCCAAGGCGAAACTGCCATGGACATCACTGGCACTGGCATCTGTACCTGGAGTGCCAATTACCCACAGACTCACAGCACTTAAACAGCTTAAACATTTAAACAGCTTATTTAAGAGTTTGACCATGGACTCCCAGCTGGCATCTGGTGACTCAAGCAGCGGTGGTGACTTCACAGATTACTGGCTGCCTGAGCATCCTCAGGGTGCCCCCCCAACCCCGCCTGTGCAGCATCTTCCTGATACTGCCGCTGGATTGCTTCACCATCAGTTTATCTACCATGCACTCCAAGCAGATACTCATCATGATAGCCTGGGGGCTGGTGATGGTGACCCACTGTAGCTGGTCCTTGCTCATGAGGTATTCAAAAGCCAATTCGAGGCACACCTCACCCAGGCCGAGGCTGCTTGTGCCTCGGTTGGGCAGTGGCACAGAGATGACCCACCAGCATCGCATTCGGGTGACCCGGAAGGAGACTTCACGGAGTTGCTGGCCAGGCAGGCGGAGCTGGAGGCTGAGCTCACTGTTGTTGCCTGCACTCACCACCACCAGACGGACAGTCCTTCTCTGGGAAGTCAGCCACACAAGCATTGAAGCACAAGTAGCCATAGTGCCGCAGTATCTGGGCCAGCTGCAGGAACTCCTTCTTGGAGACCTTCTCCTGCAGTGATTTGAGCTGCTACTGCTCCTTGGCAATCAGGATCCACCCACCCTCAATGTCTGCTACCATCTGAGCATAAAGCAGGTTCAGGACAACCCGGTTCTCCATGACATCGTTGTCATAGGCAGAGTCCAAATAACTCTTCCGTAGCACAATCTTATACTCTTGACTCTGAAGACTG
The DNA here is from genome assembly GCF_963930625.1 of Muntiacus reevesi. NCBI lineage: Eukaryota > Metazoa > Chordata > Mammalia > Artiodactyla > Cervidae > Muntiacus > Muntiacus reevesi. Next base: position 182,092,455 of record NC_089250.1, on the reverse strand, counting down.
GTAACAGACACACAAGGCAACTCAAACTCTTGCAACTTCCGTACAAAGGAAAAGACTTCATCCTATTTTGAACTAGAAAGAGTCTGAAGTAGCCGATCAAGTCATCTGGAATATCCAGCTTTGCAGTCACCTCCAGGACATACTCAATCTGATCTGAAGTTAGCACGTTGGCCAGAACTTTCTGCCCGTTGCTGAGCAGCACTTCCGAAGAGAGCTCTTTTGTGGGGACCTGCTGTGCCTCCTGCTGTGCCCGTCGCAGGAAACTACTGAAGGTCTCGCTGCTCCCAAGCGATGGGTCTTGCCGAACAGCTTGCGTGTACTTCTCTAACTGCTCTCTCCTGTTTCACCTCAGCAGGTGTCAAGAGACAGAAGCTTCTTTGGGGGAGATGCAGGAAACACATTGGTCCCATATTCCTTCCGAAGCTGCTCGTGCAGTCCCAGGAGCTGGCTGTAGCACACCTAACAGTGCAGGACTCCATTCCTGTAAATGTTTATAAACCACGTTGGCTGAGCCGCCGCTCTCCACGCTGTGTGACTCGGTTTCAGGAATGGAAAAGTACATATTCCCTGCAGCAGGGCCCGGCCGGGCTCCGGACTATGAGGGGCGCAGCGGCTTTGCACGCTCGCTTCCGCTCCTCAGCGCGTCTCCGCAGTCTCGCTCGCCATTTGCCGGGTGCTTACAATAAGTTTTTTAAAAGTAGATGCTCTTTGGGAGTTCCCTGGTGACCTAGTGATTAGGATTTGGTGCTTTCAGTGCCATGGCCTGGGTCCAATCCCTGGTCTGGAAACTGGAATCCCACAAGCTGTGGGAAAATTAATTACAAAAACAGATACTCTTTTATAGGTTGAAGAAGTTCCATTCTTTTCCCAGTTCCCTGAGTTTCTGTCATAAATAAATGTTTTATTTTTGTCTCCATCTTACCACAGTGTTCATTTCTAGGCTGCTAGTTGTGCTAATCTGAGGTAAAGGAATATCAGAGAACATAAATTGTAAACTATCAGTTCTGTGATGCTTTGAATTCTACTATTGTTCTCCAATTCACCTTCGATTAATACTGTAAAGTTCTCAAATAGCTGCTCCATGCATTCTACCCAGATTTTAGGGTTGTTGTCTATGTGAGAAAAAAGGTGAAGCATGCTCATTTCAACTTACCCAGAGCTGGAACCCTGATACCATTAGTTTTTCTAGTGCTTTTCCAAACTTTATACAATATTCTTTCTTTCCTGTATTACTGGTTCTCCACTCTGACACCTAATCCCTGCCTCTACAAATCTTAATAAATTAGTTTACTTCTTTTCAAAGCCTGTACTTTATCTTCCTTTTTTTGTTGTCCACAATCTTCTTCCCTGTCCCACCTGCTAGTATTAATGCTGGAAGTATACTTGTCATTAGGGAAATGCAGATCAAAACAGCATTATGATACATACTTACATACCTTGTCACTTTTTAAATTGTTATATGACACATAATAAAATTCACAATTTAAAGTATTTAGTTCAGCAGTTTATTAGTATATTTACATTTCATTGTCATTAATTTCAGAACATTTTCATCATCCCCTAAAAAAGCCCCGTATCTTTAGCAAACTCGACCCCCTGCAGCTTCCAGTTCCTGGAAAATACTAACTCACTTTTGCTCTCTAAAGATTTGTCTATTTTTTTTTTTTTTTGATTTGTCTATTCTTGATAAGTAATACATGTGACCTTTTATGTCTAACTACTTTCACTTAGCATGTTTTCAACGTTCATGTATCATAATTTCCTTTATTTTTATATAGCTAATAATATCCCATTGTACAACTATAACATTTTTAATTCATTTATCAGTTGGTAGATTTGGGGGTCCTTTCTACTTCAGGGCTACTGTGAATAATGTTGCTATGTACATTCATATATAAGGTTTTTTGTGGACATAAGATTTCATTTCTCTTGGGTATATACAATGCTTAGCAGTCGAATTGCTGGGACAAATGGAAATTCTATATTTAACTTTTGAAGCTACTGATCAAATGTTTTCTTCAATGGCTGTACAATTAAAATTTCCACAAATAAAAATAAAAATAAATTTCCACAAGCAGTGTATGAGGGTTCTAATTTCTTCACATCCTCGATAACATGTATTAATCTTGATTATAGCCACATTAGGGGAGGTTAAGTGGTATCTCAATGTTTTTTTGTTTCTTTGGTGAATTGTGAGATTTTATTTTCCCAATTAGGGATCAAACCTGGGCCCTTGGTAGTGACGGCATAGAGCCTTAACCACCGAACTGCCAGGGAACTCACTCAGTGTGATTTTGATTTGAATTTCCCTGAAGGCTAAGGATGTTGAATGCCTGTTTATATGCTGACTGGCCAGTTGTATATCTTATTGTGAGAAATGTCTACTCAAATTCTTCAATAATAATCTCTCTACTACTGAGTTTCTTTAGTGTCAAGTAATGCTTCCTGAGATGATGTTTCTCATAATTTGGGGGGTTGTAGTTATAAAAACTTGACACAAGCTTTAAAAATACTCTTTTGGCAAGTAGGATATAATTGCTGATATACTAAAGTGCCCAACTTTTCATAGGAGTTGGCTTTCTGTCCTCATGACTTACTGAGAATGTATCTAGATTTCTTTGCTCTGCTCTGCTGCTGCTGCTGCTGCTAAGTCGCTTCAGTCCCGTCCGACTCTGTGCGACCCCATAGACGGCAGCCCATCAGGCTCCCCCGTCCCTGGGATTCTCCAGGCAAGAACACTGGAGTGGGTGCCATTTCCTTCTCCAATGCATGAAACTGAAAAGGGAAAGTGAAGTCGCTTAGTTGTGTCCATCTCTCAGCGACCCCATGGACTGCAGCCTACCAGGCTCTTTCGTCCATGGGATTTTCCAGGCGAGAGTACTGGAGTGGGGTGCCATCACCTTCTCCTTGTCTCTGCTCTAGTGCTCTAATTATGTCTGTACTTATAATATTTTCTTAAAAATTATTGGAGATGCTCTCCAAATTGTGCAAATGCACTCTCAAAATGTAAAGAGCTTAAATCAACCCAACCACATTAAAAAAAGAAAACAAAAAACATTAAGGTATCTAAGACAATAGAGTTGTGCTTTTCCTATTCTGTTTTTGAGAAGCTGTGGTTAGTTTTGAAGGTAAGACAGAGTGGGAAACTGCCACGGAAAGCCAAAGTGTAAAACAAATGAATACAACAAATATTATACAAATTGTTTAAACCATGGAGGAGCCTAAAGAATGTTCACTTTATCCCCAATCCAGCATTGTTTAGAAGCAAAAATGCAAAACCAAAAATGTTCAAAACATAAAATCTCAGCACCTAAAACAATGCTCCTAGCACATAAGTGCTCTATATCAATATCCAATGTTGAATGAATAAATGAACATTCATAGTACATATCTCTCCAACAGTTTTAGGGAGCAAACATCCACAGGCAGAGATAAAGACAGAACCTGTTTTTGGCAGCATGGTTAATACATCAATTTGGGAATTAAAGGTGATAAACCCTAGCTTATGGCTCCAGGACTGGTTGCAAAAAACACTTTGTTGATTAAGTCAATAGTTATAAAGTAAGGTAAGTTGAACTGGCCATGAAGGGACCTGTCAAAGTAGTTTGTACCACACTTCTTAACTATTAGAATACTGACTGCTGAAGCACAGAATAACCTTAGAACAACACCAGAAAGAGGATCAAGGGAACAAGTGGACACCAACCATGGAAAAGGAGAGAAACTTCATTAAGAGAATGTATGGTACTAAATAAGGAAGAAACTAGAATAGGAATATTAAATATCCACTTCATTTTTCATCTTAGCAATTACTGAAATGTGATGGTTAAATGCTAATTGTAAAAAATACAATCAAACAGGAATGCTTAGAAGGAAGTGGATTACAAATTACAGTAAAAAGTATTTTTACTATAGTATTTTTAACATTCATTTACACATTATTTCAAGAAAAAAAGAAAGAAAACCAATGAAAAGTAGGCAAATGAGGGCAGTTTTTGAGCTTCAGGGTAAATGTCCCACATGAAAATGTTAGAGAGTAATTACTATTGTTATTTTGCTCTTTGATGGCTTCTAGGAAACCAACAATTAACTATTACTACTGAACTCTTAATGAGTAAATCACCTCATTAAAAGTTAGCAGTTAAAAAAGTTAGCAGTTAAAAAAGTTAAAAGTTAGCTCATTAAAAGTTAGCAGTTTCAAAAAAAAAGTTAGCAGTTTCATGAAGTTTCAACTTTTAATAAGTTGCTCAAGTGATCACAACAGGCATCTAGTATTCCTTGTGGACCACCCTTATTATGAGGCATTAGGGCTGCCTGTTGGTTCTCATAAATGAATACCATGGGGTGCAGAGGAGACCAAGAGGGTCCTCTTACAGAGTCATATTGAGAAGCTGTTGGTCAAGTTCTGTAGCCCTCTGAGGGAGGAAAAGGCCGCTCCCATGTTCTCAATTAAGCTTGTGCCATGTGGAGACAGCCTCTGTTGAATGGGAATTCTTTCTCATAGACAGATTAGGGCAGAGACTGTCAAGGATTCTTTATCTCTAACAAAGAAACTGTTTATGCATGATATGTCATAATGTCTGAGATTGGCTTCAGATAGTCCAAAACAAAATATTCCAAATATTCCAAAACCCACCCACCCCAAACAAAATAAAAACGAAACACTGGAGTGGGTAAATGTAAAAACTGGCAAAATTTTTAAAGCCTATATAAGGGTCATATTATTTTCTCTACTTTAGATATTTTGATAATTTCCACAATGAAAGAGTTGGTATATATATATATATATATATATATAAGAACACTGTTCCTCTCTTACATATATTATCTTAAATCAGTTATTGCTCTATATATTAGAATTATTTCAGTTACAATGAACAGAAATGCAATCACACTGGCTTAAATAATAAGAAATGTATAGATTTATGTAGCTGAAAAGTCCAGTGCAATTCTAGGTGTCAGGTGATGCTTGATCCTACAGCTCAATGGTGTCTCTAAAACCTGAGTATTTATCACCCTGCTCTGTCTGCTGTGGTGCTGGCTTCATTCTAAGGCTCACATCTCTCCTGTTTCAAGAAGACTGTCAACATCTACTGGGTTACATGTGCCATCCAGCAAGTGCTGGATCTGTTCTAATGTTTCCAATAAGACAGGCCAGGTTATGCTGCAGAAACACACAGCACCAACACCCCAGTGATTTAACACAACAAAGTTTATGAATCCTTCCTACAAAGTCCATTACAGGGAACTCTCCAGAACAGGTACTGCTCCCCAATGTTGGGTGCTCGGCATTCCAGATTGTTCTGAATTTTGTCTCCTCTCTCTATGTGCTTACATGGCTAAGGTAGGAAAAGACAGCATTAGAGTCCTGCACCAACAAATAAATGTTTCAGCCAAGAAGTGAGACCGCTGTACACAACCTACTGCTCAAAACTATCTCTGGACCCTAACTGCAAGAAGCAAAAACATCTAACCATTCCCTTCTTACTGTTCAATAGGATACAAGGTCCGTGAGGATATGCATTTTGTATCCTTGTCCACTACTGTGTATCCTTACTTTAGAAGAGTACCTGGGCGCATAACAGAATCTCTTATAATCATAATCATAATCAAGTTATAATCATAACTTGAATGAATGAATGTAGCACCAGCAAGAAATCCAAACCTGTATATATTGGGAGAAGAGACAAGAGTCCCAGGGGTTTAAGACCAAGGATGTTCAGTAAGATCCATACAGACCAGAGCTGCAGAGCTAGCTGCGCTTAGGAAATAATACTTGCTAGAGTTCATCTTAGGGAAGATAATGAAATCCTGCTGAAAGAGACACACGAACAGGTCAGGTGACTTACGCCATAAAGCACTGAAGCCAAGGAACAAATCAACTGAGCAAACTACCACAATGAGTGCTCAGCTCCTGGAAGAAGCTGCAACAGCCACAAATGGATCTGCTCCTTCAGTGTGGTCAGTCTACCCAACACACCACTGAGGATCAGAGCTAAGAGAAGGATGTGTACAGTGTCTGAGACCCCACTATTAGTCAAATCATCAGGTGCTTTTCCTTCATCAATCCCTCTAATCTCCAGAGAACCCTGAGTTAAGCGTTATCTCTATTTCACAGAGAAAATGGAGATTTAACAATATTTCAGTAACCAACCAAGAAACAAGCATGTTTTACTAGCTAGAAACAGTATCATCCAGGCTGCTGGACAGGAACAACATACAGATCAGTCCTGCTGATCCTGTCTTCAGGCCTGACTGATGCAGCTAAGTGACAGCCAACAGACCTACTAACTATGTGGTTGTAGCAAGCCTTTGGATCTCTTTAAGCCTAACTTCCTTACTTTATAAAGTCAGATATTTGGAAGAGATAATTTAACTCCTTTCCTGATTACACCTAGAGGCTCTACCAGGAACATATCTGCATCACTGAGCAGATAAAAGGGGGAGTTACAAGAAAACTCACAACCTAAGGAGATTTCTAGCAGTCTATCAAATTTGTAACCTGAGGCTGTTACCTGAAAGGATAGAGAAACCAGAAGTAGGATGCCCTTGCCTGCTTAACAGTTACAGTGTAAGTTAACCAATGTAGAGGTGCATTTGTCCATCCTTGCCTGCCACCCAGCATTAGCTCCCCTTTTCGGAACTAGGTCTCCAGTTCACTGGATCCCAGAATAGCATGCCCAGGGAGCCACAAGATCCTGGTGCAGAAAATACTCTAGTTCCCAGACAAATGTAACTCTCTCCTAATTCTTAACAACAAACAAAAACCAAATTAAAATGCAAACAGATAAAAACCTGAGAAGATGATCCTGAATTCCCATTAATTTCCATTTAGACCTTGAAAAAAAGTGCTCATTTTCATGGCTGTTTTATCCTATTGATATTGTGATATAAAGAGTCTAGTTTCTTTTATTGCAGAAAGTTCTTCTTTACATGGCTAAAGATTCCAACCTGTTTCCATTTTATCTCCTTAGAGGTGTTCTCCCTTTTCAAAAGGCATAAAATAGTGATTAATTCACCAGCAGAGAGGCATAAAATAGTGATTAGTTCATTTGGACAGAATCAATATTGCTGAAGAAAATATTTCATCAGAGTAATAATTATACTAATAGGATTCAAGAGCTGAATTTGCTAAAAAGTTAAACAAGGAACTCAATGTCCAAATTTGTGAACAGCGCCCAATGATGGCACAGTTAAGAAAATCCAATTTGAAACAAAAAAAAGAAAATCCAATTTGGTTCTTCAAAAATGTTACATTAGAATTCATTTCTGCCCATGAGATTATTGAAATTGGCAAACCTGGAAGACAATGGTATGCAACTAAACATGCATATTATTGCTTTTTGTTTTGGAAGACCATTCTATAATATAAATGTTTCCATCATATTGAGTGCCTTGGGAAATCAATGCAAACCAACAATATTTACCTCTGTGGCCAAAGAAGACTATTTCAGAGCTGCATCTGCTACACAAAGCTGAATTTGCTGTTTTGCTATATACAATTTCCAAACAGCTTTTGGCTTTACTCAGAATGTTCTTAGAACACCTCTCCTACTAAGGAATTCCCTGGAAGCTTTTAGTAACAATAGCAAGTAGTGCAACTACTAACAAATCCTTTGAAGAGTCAATCTTGATTCCTTCTATGAAACATGTTTATATCCCAAAGTTTCCTGATGAAAAATTCTTCATGCTTCATAATTTTGTATTTTTCTTAACTTTAAAGTCAAGCTCCACTTGATAAATTTCTTCAGACTGAGGACACTGAACAAACTTCCCTTTACTGGTGGAGTTTCTGGTGTCTAAGAAGGCTTGAGCGTCTGCTGAAGTTTCTCCTGCATGTGCTACAGGTGTAAGGCTGCTCACCTGTGTGAGTTCTCCGATGTTTAATAAGGTGGCAATTTTGATTGAATTTTTTCCCACATTCATGACAAGTGAAGGGCTTCTCTCCAGTGTGAGTTCTTTGGTGTGTGTGAAGATTTGTCTTTTGACTGAAGCCTTTCCCACACCAGGAGCATTTATATGGTTTTATTCCTTGGTGTGTTGTTAAGTGCTTATTAAGATCTGAGCTCCACCTAAACCTCTTATCACATTGTTGACATTTATACGGTTTCTCTTCCGTGTGAACTCTCTGGTGCTTAATGAGGTCAGAGCTAACTCTGAAGCTTTTCCCACATTCCTGGCATTTAAAAGGCCTCTCTGCTGCACGTTCTTTCTTCTGAAGATCCATAAGTTTCAGCAGCTCTTGTTTCCAAGTTGAAAGTTTCTTTTTTTTCTTCACTGGAAAATCTCGGTGCAATTTCCCCACCCTATGCACATCACCATGATTTTCTTTGCCAATTGTTTTCTGGGGAACTTTCAATTTGGCCTTTCTTGATGCTATAGCTACTGGTGCTTGTATTTCTAAGTCAGAAAGACATAGAGACTGAATATTTTCAGTGTCATTTTTAAGCTTCAGCCCTGCTGGAATAAACGTAAGAAACAGCTTACTATATGTCAGAGCAAGAAAGCCACAGTAAATGAAGAGAAAAATTGGACAAACACTAATTTTTAAAAACATAGAAAAGCAGAACTGTAAAATGTGAAATCCTTGCAAAAATTCCTATCATGGCACATTCCCCTTCTTCCCATGGTCTACTTACCTGTAGGCAGCTCTTCAGAACTGTCCTTGAACTCCAGGGGTCTTTGAACCCATGGCTCTTCTCCTTGCTCTAGACAGGAGATCACTTTAGGTTTGGGAAGCACAAATAATGCTGTGAAACAGAAAAACTGAGGTTAAAGACTGGTAACTTAACAACAGTTCACTAATTTCAAACTATTTCAGGAGCAGCTAAGGATGCTTGAATGGTTTACAACACCAAATCTCATATCAGGTTTATAAGATACTTCATTTGTGGATGGATATGCAAAGCAGAGACTGAGAAATAAACCTGAGCTGGACAAGGGAAACAGATATAGGGCATGGGAATGCAGTGGCATGATCCCCATCTTCTGCTACCAAGAATTTCCCACATTCTACTAAGGTAGAACCAAACTGCAAAGGCTGCAAATACACACACTAGTCCTATTAACTATTCAGGAAGACTTAAACTGGATAAGTCCAGGTTCAGGGGAGTCAATGCAAAGGTCAGTGGGTGGGGTATCAGGCATAAATGATACATGCCATCATTACTTTTATTTAGTAAAAACTAAATAAAATACTAAATAAAACTAAATTTTTATTTAGTGCTCAAGCACCAGACACAGGACTAGAAAAGACTTCCACCACTCCCATAGCTCACTGGTTCACATCCAGGTGGAGGAAACAGACAAGAATTACTTACTGGACTTTCTCAAAATCTTACTGCCAAGTATGGAAAGTATTCATCACTTAGTCATTCCATAAATATGTACTGAGTGGCTATGGTGCACCAGGCACCCTCTATGTGCCAGGGACATAGTGCTAAATAAACCAAGTCCCCTGATCTCATGAAGCTTGTATTCTTGGGCAGAGTGAAACAATCTATCATCAACAGACAAGCAAATAAAATGTCAGGAAGTGATACATGTTTTGAAGAAAACTAAGGGAGGGTAAGAGAACATTTTAAGATTCTGCTTCTGTGAAGCTACTTGAGATATAAAGTTGTATAAAAAGTCTCAAGAAAGTAACATCTGAGCAGAACCCTAAAATGAGGATTTTGTCATGAGGCAGAAATGTGGGCCAGGCAGAGGGAAGGGGAAGAAATAAGCACATTAAGTCCATTAAATAGGATGAGTAGTCTGACTAGAGAGTCCAGGAACAAGGACACAAGTGGCAGGAGACAACAGCAGGTTGGTGAGAAAGGGCCAGACCTTGGAGGGTCCTGGGTCTTGGTAAGGAACCTGGATCTATTCTGAATGTTATGAGAAGTTATCCTAAGGTTTCAAGCAGAAAATGTCATGATCTGGTCAGGTTTTTAAAAGGCTGCCATGTAGGAAACAGACTGAGAGGGCAGGCAGTGGGTGCCAAGAAGAAAGTACTGAGGTGAACCTCGACAGAGATGCTGCTACCTGAGACCAGGATGCTACGAGCACAGAGGCAGAGACGTGACACTCAGGCTACACTGTGAGGTGGAACCAAGAGTGCTAGACTTAGTGGGGTATTATGGCAAGATCAAAGTAAAGGATGACTGGACATTGCTTGCTCTGACCAAGTGGATGAATGGGGATGCCTTTTACAGAGATGAGAAAGATGTAAGGGCAAGTTTAGACAGAAGAAAAGATCAAGAATTCCAACAGTATAAGGAATGTGTAGCAGGGAAAAGCTCCCTGGTATTCTGGTGACCCCTGCCCACACCATCTTATTGAGAACCAGTCAGCTACTAGAACAGAGATTCTCTCACAAGGGTGCATTCTCAGTATGCCAACAACAGGACAGTTTAGTCCACTCCTATGCAAAGTGAAGGGGAGAAACTTTACCTAGAGAGATGACAGTCTCATAGTTTTCTTGCATTACATCATTGTAGAGGGCCTTCTGAGTGGGATCCAGTAACTCCCATTCTTCCTGGGAAAAATACATGGCCACTTCTTCAAATGTCAACAAACTCTAAAGAAGAGAACGGGCTTAAGCTCAGAATTTGCCACTACAGAAGCAGCCCAATCTTCCAAGCCATGAACTACAAGGTAAGCCAGTCAATAAAAGAATAGCACATGAATTACTTTAAAGTGAGATGGTAGAAAGTTGGCAAGGGATCAGCAAACAGCCCAGGAAGTACTCAGTTCCCCAGGGGGAACATCTGGGTTAACACACCTCTGAGCACCTGATGGGCAGGGCAGGTCATGAGCAGCAGGGAGAGGCAGCTCTAAGAAGCTGGAAAGCACAGCTCACCTGGGACTCAGGCAGAATGAGCTTAGGTGCCACTGTCCACTCACTGGTATTTGTCTGCTCAGGAAAGGCTAGGAGCTGGTGAGCTGGCACAGCTGTAGAAGAATAAGAAAATTTCTCTCCCTCCCGTCTTTGAACATCCTAGGCTCAATTCAAAAGTATAGAAGATCCTGATTCTTTCAGTTGAGATAGAACAACTTTACAAGTGTTACATGGTACTGAGAAGTAGCTATCTCATTTTAAACAAGCATCTACTAGCCCCTAAGACAGGTTTCTCAGCTGACTCGCTTCAGTTTTCAGGAGTGAAGTTAAGAAAAGGAAATCTTGTTTTGTTCTTCACATGACATGAATTCTTCAGAGTTGGACAAAAATTAGAGGTGTTGTACAATGCAGTACTGAGTCCAGTGTGCCAGGTACAGAAAATCCAAAGGTCGGAACGAGTTTGGTGAGTTCAAGAAACAGCAAGAAGACCAGTGTGGCTATAGAGGACTGAGCAGGGCAGGAGTGGCAGATGAGGGGAGGAAAGTGAAGAGGGGCCAGAACTTGGGGGTTCCTGGGTGCCTCTATAAGGAGTTTAGATTTATTTTGAATGTGTGAAAAATCACGGTAAGGTTTTGATATTGAGCCATGTTCTGATGTGAACTGGTTTTTAAAGGATTCTGGCTGCTGTGTGGAGGAGAGACTGCAGGCACGGAGGAATGCTGGCAGGGGGTGCCAAGTATGGAGGTGGACCTTATCAGAGATTGCCGCTGCTTACACCACAATGCTAAAGAACAGGAGGCTGAGACTTGGTTGGACTCAGGTCACACAGTAAGGTGGAGCCAAGAGAACTAGTGATGCATTAGTACTACAGGGGTTGGACTAGATTGGTGCAAAGGATGACCACAAGTTTTCTAGCCTAAAATACTGGGTGAAGGAAAGATAAGAGAAGAGCAATTCTGAGGGAAAAAAAGAAGGATCAAGATTTAGGATAAGGAATGAGCATGTACACGTGTTAAAAGCTTGCTGGTGATCTGGTGTACCTTTTCCCTGCCCACACCATTTAGTTGAGAACCAGTTAGCTACTAGAACAGAGACTCTCTCACAAGGGTGCATTCTCAGTGCCCCCCAAATCAGGACAGATTAGTCCACTGCTGTGCAAAGAGAAGGGGAAAAAGAAACTTTACCTAGAGAGACGACGGTCTCATAGTTTTCTTGCATTACGTCATTGTAGAGGGCCTTCTGAGTGGGATCCAGTAACTCCCATTCTTCCTGGGAAAAATACATGGCCACTTCTTCAAATGTCAACAAGCTCTAAAGAAGAGAATGGACTTCAGCCAGGTACTTGCCACTTCAAAAGTGGCCCAACCTTCTGAGTCATGAACTGCATGGTAAGCCACTCACTAAAGGAACTAACAGCACATGAATTATTTTTAAGTGAGACGGCAGAAAGGAAGTAGGCAAGGGATCAGCAAACAGGTGCCCAAAGTCCTGGGAAAATCTGGGTTAAGTCCTCTGAGCATCTGCTAGGCAGGGTGGGTCATGGGCAGCAGGGAGAGGTAGCCGAAGAATCTGGAAAGCACAGCTCACCTGGGACTCAGGCAAGACAACCTCAGGTGCCACTGTCCAGTCTTTGGTGTCTGTCTGCTCAGGAAAGGCTAGGATCCGGTGAGTAGGCACCACTGTGGGTGAAATGGAGCCATAGTAAATATTTCTTGCTTATGTTTCTAATATCCTATGGTCAATTCTAAAAGACAGAAGACTCTGATTTTTTCAGGATTGATGAGATGCCTTTATAAGCATGTGGTGCCCAGAAATGGCTTTCTCCTTGTTAATGACAACCAAGTATCTACCAGTCTCTAAAACAGGTACCCCAGTTTCCATAAGCAAAATTAACAAAAGAAAACTCTTTTTATTATTTTCCTCTGATGACATAAATTGTTCACCTTGGCAAAGTTTAAACATATTTGCAAATGAAGTACTCAGGGACTCCAGTGTACAGTAGGAGATAGTTTTTAAATCATTTATTACTTTTTCCTTGGTACACAGTAGCATACACATTCTATCACTAACATTCTGTCACTAATCACCCATTCTGACGCAGATTTCTTCTGTATTTTCAAGATGAGGTTAGCCAAACCATCTTTACTTTTCTAAAAACAATTGCTGGTGTTATTACCAGGGTTCTGCAGTTGGGAGATTTCTGTATCTTAGGCCAACCCCCACCCTCAACCCCACATGACCTATTCTACCGCCACATAGCGGGCATCCTAATTGCTATTGTAGCTTCATTAGTAGATCCACAGGGCAGGGTAACCAGAAAGTGCTCACACATTCTGGCTTAAATTATATCCCACCTCCCAGGAGAAGAAAAGTAACATGAAGATCCTTACCCCTCTCACATATGGGCTCAGGTTCTTTGTGGGTATTCCTGCTCAGTGGCTCTTGTAGACCCTGGTGTATATTCCAAACTTCTTCCTCCCGGGACATGCCCACTGGCTGGGACTCTGCTGGCTTCAGCTGGAAGCCCGGGGCCTCTGGTGCTTCTCCCAAGAGCACTGCCTCTTTTCCCAGCTCCTGGACTGCAACCTAGAAATAACCCCCATACTTGTTACCACAGAACTGACTTTTGGTTTGGGCTAGATGGGAGAGGGAGGAAAAGACTGTGGGGAAAAAGGGAGACACTGAAGGAAGTGACACAAAGACCTAGAGATACCAGCTACCAATTTTCCACAAGAACTATCCATAAAACATGGGAAAATTGGGAGAAGCCAGAAAAGGGTGGTCACTGCCAGCTCTCCAAGACAGCAGTGCCACCCTCTGAATTCAGCCCAGTTCGGCCCACTAACAGGGTTGCACAGGCCACCTGTACTCGTGCTGCCTTGACAGGCTTTCTCTCCCAACTTAGATCCTTGCCTTAGTGCTTTCCTGTCTTCTAATTCTCTCAAAAGATTAAGGAATTGAATTTAAAAGTTGTCCAGATTTTCCACATGGTCAGGGAAGAGTCTCACAGACAACGGGGATGAAATGGAGAAAAAAGCGGGTAAGAGTAATGGCTCTGTCCTGTCCCAAAATAATTTTGATACAAAACATGTGCCCTCCCGGTATTCACAGTGGGCCTGAGGCCAGCTGGTGAGCTGTCACCTGCCCAAGGGCATGTCCTGGATCCCCACTCAGAGCAGAGCCAGGAACAACCACTCAGAGAGGGCAGTGGAGGCTCTCGCCTATGGTACAGAGGACACTATCCCTCAGGGTCTTTCTTCTCTCAGCTACTCTGCTGGGATTTCAAATCTTTCTTTCCCTGTGTTCTTTCTACTTTTTCCCCTTCCTGGGCAGTCATCCCCTAGTTGTTCGGGTTCTTCCTTCTCTGTCACATCTTCACTCTCCTTTGGTCTCTCAGAGTCCTTTCTTTTCTGATCTGCCCTGAACTCTCCAGCTCCTTAGTGCCTTTTGTTTGTTTCTAAGAATTTAAGGTCCATCTCCTTGGCCAAGCCAGATGAGGCTCATTACCCTCAACACACCCTGGCTCCAAAGACAGCAAAACTCAACTCTGTCCGTAAGGCCAGGGAAGTCTCTGCCAGGATCTCTGAATCCTAAGGGCTGACTAAGACTGGAGGTCTGTGCTTTCAGGTCCTGCTTCACAAGTGCTAAAGGAACAATACAATAGTGACCTAATCCATTTTTTCTCCCAATCCACTGCCCCAATATATGCACCTTCACTCTATTTCACTGCACATCAAGAATCTTTCTCCTCACCCCATTCCTTGTTTGGCCAGTTTCCCTTCGCAAGTGTTCTACCAGGACCACAGCCTCCTCGATGCTCTTTGGATGGTGCTTCTTTATGAGAGTCTGGGTGTCCCCGGGCAGAATGGTCAGGAACTGCTCTAGCACCACAAGTTCCAAGATCTGCTCTTTTGAATGAATCTCTGGCCTCAGCCACCGACGGCATAATTCTTGAAGCTGGTCAACTACCTCCCGGGGTCCAGCTGCTTCATGATAGAGGAAGTTCCGGAAGTGCTGGTGAGACCTCTCAGGACTGATACTGTCCATCTGTGGGGCATGTTTCTTATGCTGACTGATGTTCTCTGCCACAGGTCCCTTGGTCTCCCAAAGAGCTCTGATCTGAGGGTTCAAGAACTCAGCCACCTTCAGATCTACTGTCATCATTCTTCTCCAGGAACAATTCTGCTCCTGTATTGGACACCCCACGAGCAGTTATCTCTGACAACTGAGGCCCGATCTTGTTTGGAATAGAATCAATAAAAGGATCTTCTTCCTAAGGCACTGAGAGCAGAAACAAGCTCACGTCAGTAAGATACTGTCACATGAACTTTATTACTTGCTACTTATTATGAGAAAAACTAACTTTAAAAATCAACTGCCAGGCCTGTGTTTTGCTCCTTTTCTATTAACCAACTGAATACAGCACAGTTTATTACAGACAAATTCCAGTAAGTCAGTTCTTCTCAAAAAAAAAAAAAAAATCAGGAAAGGTTAGCAGATGAAAAACCTATTACCCACTGGCTCCCACGAGTTTTGGGATTATCCAAATATTTAACTCATGCACTTCTTACGCCATCCTCTCCATGTCAAGGAAAGATTAGGAGAATATTCTGAGTTCCTCTTAAAATGTCAACATATCATCCTAGTCTTCTGTCTTTGGTAAGTGGGTACACTTCTAATACCCTTCATCCTCTTGAGATGGAAACCTTTACTTCCTGGACCATTTCAGGTGCTACTTTGCATTGTGATTACTGCCAGGAGAGCTGAAACTATGAGACCAGAGTAGAAGTAATTAGGAAAACTGGAGCCTTATTTTCTTGAAAGAAGCATCTTCCAAGGGACTCTCCTGGGGGTCCAGTGATTAAGAATCCGCACTTCCAGTGCAGGGGGAAGGGTTTGATCCCTGGTCAGAGAATTCAGATCTCATATTCCCCAAAGTACAGCCAAAAAAAAAAAAAAGGCTCCCCCAAGAAATCAACTAACTGACCAACATTCATCTTGGCATTTCTTTGCAGATGTGTAAAGAAAACTATACAGAAGATTTATACGTGTATTTTGAATTTGATCTAGGAAAAATTACAGGTGACCCTTGTTCACAAATGTTTATCCAAATGTCAAGCAGATAAAAAAGGAGAGCATGTGAGTTGGTAATGATTACTTTCAGCTTTTCAAAGGGTCATTTAGACCTCTGAGCGAGGCCTCGTTAATCTCACTTTCCCTGAGGTGACCCAGCAGAAATGGCACAGAAATTCTGCCCGGGAAGTCGCGGTATCTATAAAAGGCCGGTTCGCTATGCCCACTCGGCTCAGGGGGCACGGGGGACACTTAACGAACTTTTGCATCACAGAGGCTGATCTCTGAGGCTAGGACTCTCGTTCCTCCCGCGGTCACATCAGCCAATAAAGGAAACGCCGGCGGAGGCGGGAAAGTGGACACGACTCGGGGCGCGTCCGCGAGCACTGGGCCTGCAGGCAGTGTCCGAGCGGGTTTCAGCTGCGCGGGCCCGGGCGCCACCCGCGCAAAGGGTGCTGAGGGGTCTCAGGAGCCTGATGTCGGGCCTCGCCCAGGGTAGTCTGACCGACCGGCTCCGAAACGCCCCCGGCTGCCTTGCAGTGGCCGCGAGCAGTGACAGGCGTCTCTCGGCTCCGGAGCCGGCGCCGAAGGGGAAGCCGCTTCCAGGTTACCTCAGACAGCCTGGCTTCGTTGAAGCCGTTCTCTCTTCCCGGGGTTCAACCGCAAACCGCCAAGCGTCTAACCGCCGCTCTGAGGAGCACAACTCCCGGCTCCACGCCACTCAGAGGCGGGTCCTGGGCCGCAGGTCTGGAAGCACTTAGACCCACCCAGCCCCTCTACCTCTTCTACTGTCCGCCTGGCGCCAAGATCAGCACTCCAACCGGAAGTAGAAGGGACGCACTTCCGGGGAGGGGCCCTCGCAGCGCCGCTTGGGGCGCTAGCGCTGCGGTTCCAGGCCCCGTTGGGCTACCTCCTTCGGCTCAGAATTTAGTCCTGGCAACAAGAAAGGGTTATCGACCGCCGAGTCTCCAAATCCGTCCAGCCTAGAGGGCCCAGCGCGCGACTCGACGCCCGGGTGTCGCTATCTCTCGTCCCAGCTCTGTGAGGCCCGTGCGTCCAGGTCGTCTCTGTGTCGCGTTCGGGCTGCCGGCGGAGCCTAGTGACCCGAATCCGTCCTTGAGGGTCGCCGTCCCCTTCCGCGCGTGGGCCCCCGATCTTTCTGCGGCTTTGCGGGCGTTGTCCGAGCTGCGGTCCCGGGGCTCGTCGCATCTCCGCCAGTACAAGCCCGTTTTGTCCCGGTCAGGATCAACGGCCCCTGGGGCGTGTGTACCCGTTTCTGGGCGTGCGTGCTCACACAATTGTGTTTTTTCTTGTGAGGTAGGTTTTCCCTTGTGCAGTAGTTTCCTTTCTTAGAGCTCTTTGACAGAGAATTGAGAGCTAAGGAGTGACTTGTTCAAGGTTAGGTAATTCACCAGTGGCGGGTGTTCCAGTGGAATTTAGGGTCCCTTTTTCCATCTTCTGTTTTTTCCACCACAGCGCACTCCCCGGAGGATGAGGACCTTCTTTACTTTATTTATGTCTTTATAGAGTTTCCTGGGTAATGTAGGCATTCCATAAATATTTACTGAGTCATATTTATAGGAATCTGAGTATTTCAGGTTGTCTGCTTTCAATTGTCAGCGTTTTCATAGTATCAGCCTAGTGTATTCAAGGGAATTCTTACCAAGTCTACCACGGGTAGCCAGTGTTACAGTAGGTAGGACGGTGCCTTTGATTCAAGAAATCTGGGGAAAGGACTGAGGCAGTTTCACAAATATCAGTGACACAGATAGGAAAGAGTAACACGTAAGCTGAACGCTGTGAGAGTTCCAAGGAAGTGAAAGTTAATTTGGGGGTAGGGAAAACTTACAGAAGTCCTTGAGGGATTTGCCCTGCAGCAGAGAGTGGGGCCATATTCCAGGCAGGGGGAAAGGTCAGAGCAGTCTTGAAAGCTTCAGAGATGAGCATGTGAGAAAATCTTTAGTTTCTTTCTTTTTTTTAACTCAGTGTAATTGGGGTATATTTAGAGTAAAAGTTAAACAATGAGTTCTTGTACTTCTACTATGGCGCCTGGAATGGAAGTGAAGAGATTGCATTTAATCAAATAAAGTAATAAAGAGTATCATTTGAGGGTTTTTGAGGGAGATTCTTTCCAGGGCAGCTCATCTGGAGCTAAGTTTAAGGTGGGAACAAAAATAAGAGACCATTACCAGGTCATTATGCTATTTTTGCTTTTAGGTAGACTGGTGTTACATGCCAAGGCATAGATCTTGATCCTTTTTGAGTGAGAGAAAAGGATTAAACAGAGGTGATAATAGTAAGTATCTGCTGGGAATTTCCTGGCGGTCCAGTGGTTAGGGCTCCTTGCGTCCACTGTTGGGGGCACGGGTTCAGTCCTTGGTTGGGAAACTAAGATCCCACAAACCATGCAGCATGGCAAAAAAAAAAAAAAAGTATCTGCCTAAGTCACTTGAATATGTTTCAAAGCAGGTTCATTTCCTTAGAATTTCAGGTTGTGACTTAGTCTCTTCAAAGTAGTTGCTGTTTCCAGTCTCTCAGAACCAGTGGGCAATAAGTCTGCCATATGTAGCTCAGAGCATTGAGATCCTCATCATCCGGACCAAGCTGAGCATAAAATTGGAATTTGTTAAACTGAATAAATGGAGCTATGCCAGCAGTGCTCCTGAGTGTCACTGGCAGGCCTGATTCATAACATAGGTAGGGAGCTGGTTAGTGAACACAGGGAGAAGAAAGTGGGAAAAGAGAACCCCTGAAAGGAAGACGAGGAAACAAGGCATAAAACGCTGAATTGTGAATGAGAGCCCCTGATGACTGTTGTTTGAATGTTAAGGATAAGGGCCACAGTTCCTTATTCTTGCTGAGGAACCCAATAAAGTTCCTGAAAATCTTTCCTTTTGATGTCACCTTTTTCTGCCTGGGCACAGTTTGAGAAATGATGAATGTACAGCTGTAAAGCAACAAAAGCATGCCGTTTATTCTAAGACACCATACAACTGCCACAGCAGGCTGAATGTTTTTGCTGGGTGACTGGCTGGGTTTAATGGTGCTGCTATTGGCTAACAAACACTCTTTCCTTTTTTGGTTTATAATGGTAATCGCCTTAGTTAGAGCTGCCTTTTTTTAGAAGGTTGCTTGTTGGCTTCACACCCTATTCATTTTTGTATTCTTTCATGAGCCTCTTAGTACTCTGTAAAGCAGTTGACATTTCTTGCAACAAATGTTAGAGAAAAACTTAATGGTCTGGGTTCTAGGTGAGAGGCTTTTGAGAATCCTGTGTAGTCATGAAATGAATGAAAGTCAGTCAGGCTTTGCTCTAAAAGAGAAGAAAAATAACTGAAATACCAATCATTTTTCTCATTTCTCTGACTTACTTTTCTTTCTTCATAGCACCTGGAATGGATAAAAGTGGCAGTTTTGTTACTTCCCATGAGGTTGTGTATCTGGAAGGAGAACCATGAAATTAACCTAGAGTAGGACATTTCTAAAGACATGGAATGAATGGCTTTGGGCAACAATAGGAGGATTTAAAAGGAATATATGAGGGTGCAGAGCTATAGAAGAGTTTGCCAACAGAAAGATTTATGGGAAACAGAGATAAGAATCATCAATAGAGAAACTGTTTAAATTTCTTCAAGCAGTGGAAAAACTGAGTCTTGGGTCAAATTAAGTAAAATCTATGCTGAAGAGAAATCAAATAAAATCTCAAATGGAGAAAATATGTTACTGAACACTCAATGTAAATTTAGGAAAACAATCTCAAGGACAAATCTTTTAAATAATTTTTTACTATTGTAAAATTTTTATAAAACTTTTGAGCTCATCTCTAAGAACTGCCATGATGCTGAAATGATAATATCCCAAATATGGAAGAATTTTAGTTATAAATAACACTTGAGAATACACAAAATGTACACAAGGAAGAATATCTGAGAGTGGAAAAGTGCCAATAACATACATTACTTATAAACTTAACAGATTACCTCGGTAAACATAAACACTCAAGTTAAAGCTTAGTCTTTGGGAATGCTGTATTGAATGCAGTAGAAGTTGGATTTCATTCATATGGACAACAGAACCTACTAACTTTCTTATTTGCCTAAAGATACTATACTGCTGTTCCTGAATTCCAACTCTCCAGACATCTCACTGTCAGGGTGGCTTAAAGTCTTTATCCAGGTGGACGAACTGCTGCCCAGTGAACACTACAGGCAAAGCAATATGATTACTGCTTTCCTTTCTGGCAGTGAGGAAAATCAGCTTGTTTCAGGAGAGGAGAAGCCACACTGCATCTGTCACACAATATCATTCTGTCTTTGCCTTTGAGGCTTTCATACTCCCTTCTGAAGCACTACCTTTTATTGAGATTTATCTTACCCGAGTCTGTTCTTGTGAGCACATCTCTCCTTTTCTTTTCCTTTTGTGTGTTTTCCTATATTCAGTTAGGGAGAGTATGCAGGTATTCCTGTTATTCCTGACTGGTGCTACTGTAAGGAGAGAGGAAGAGAAGAAGCAGCATTCAGAAGCAGGGTTCTGAAGAGTGATCGATCATCCATGTCTTGCGGTAGCAACAGCTAGACAGGACTTTGGCGGTGGTAACTCTCTGAGTTCAGACCTTTACCTATAGACCAGCACTACATGAGCCTTTATCCCTTTTAGGGATATGTGTACCCTTCAGTATAAATGCCTGTGCCTTCTGGGAGTGTGTGCTAGTTTTTGGAGGGGATGGGTTTTTTTTTTTTTTTTTTTTTTTTTCATTTTTAATTTTTTTTCTAATTAAGTAGGGCTTCTTTCTTTTTACCCCTGTTGATTGTTTGAAACCAAATTCAGTATGAATAAGAGAGGAAAATATACAACACTGAAATTGGAGGAGAAAAGGTTCTAAGTAGGATTGAAGCTGGAAGATCTTTTAAAAGTGTAACGGCTGAATTTAGAATCAGTAAGTCAACATTTTATGACATTAAAAAGAATAAGAAATTGATTTTGGACTTTGTACTGAAGCAGGACATGCCATTAGTAGGGGCTGAGAAGAGAAAGAGGACAACAGGAGCCAAATATGGTGACATGGACGACGCTGTCTATATGTGGTACCAACAGAAATGCTCCGCTGGTGTCCCTGTGAGAGGTGTGGAGCTTCAGGCTGCTGCCGAGAAATTCGCACAGTGTTTTGGGCGAACAGACTTCAAAGCTAGCACTGGTTGGCTTTTTAGATTTCGAAATAGGCATGCAGTTGGGAACCGAAAAGTATGTGCGGAACAAGTCCTAAGTTCAGCTTCAGAAAATGTTGAGTCATTTCAACAAAAACTGTCCATGCTTATCAAAGAAGAGAAGTTGTGTCTTGCTCAGCTGTACAGTGGAGATGAGACTGACCTCTTTTGGAAGTCAATGCCAGAAAATACTCGGGCAAGCAGAAAAGATATTTGCCTGCCAGGGAGGAAAATAAACAAAGAACGATTGTCTGCTCTTTTATGTGCAAATGCAGATGGTACTCATAAGTTGAAGTCAATCATTATTGGAAAATCAAAGCTGCCCAAAAGTGTAAAAGAGGACATGTGTACATTACCTGTGATATACAAACTTAGTAACGATGTTTGGTTCACCAGAGAATTGTTTTCAGAATGGTTTTTTCAAAACTTTGTTCCTGAGGTCAAGCACTTCCAACTTAATGTTCTAAGATTCCATGAGGAGGATGTCAGGGCCTTGTTACTTCGGGACAGTTCTCCAGTTCACCCTTCTACTGAATTACTAACCAGTGAGGATGGTCGAATAAAATGCATGTTCTTTCCACATAACACTTCAACCTTGATTCAACCAATGAATCAAGGTGTGATCTTCAGCTGCAAACGACTTTACAGGTGGAAGCAACTTGAGGAAAGTCTTGTAATTTTTGAAGAAAGTGATGATGAACAAGAAAAAGGGGAAAAAGTAGCTTTCAAGATTAAAATCTACAACCTAAAAAGAGCAGTTTTTAACTGGGCAAAGAGTTGGGATGAAGTAAAGCAAACAACGATAGCAAGTGCATGGGGAAATCTTCTTTACAAAAAGGAACATGAATATGATCTTCAAGGCTTAGAAGATGGGGATTATAGAGAAGTTCTTGAGAAATGTAGGGAGTTGGAAACCAAGCTGGATGACAATAGGGTATGGTTCAACGGAGGTGAAGAAAAGGGTAGCCCCCCCAAAATAAAAGGTGGAATTACAAAGAAAGTTGTTCAAAAAGGAGCTAAAGAGGAGGCTGATGAATTTAAGTTATCTGCTGTAGGAAAGAGTTTGGACTACCTACTGGACTTTGTTGCTGTCACACCTGAGTTTCAAAGGTTCCATTTTACACTGAAAGAGATGCAACAAGAAATAATCAAGAAACAGTTCCGGAATAGAATCCATTCTAGAATTGGTAGCTTTTTGAAACTGAGGCCTCATAATATTAAGTATTCCTTCAGTATGCCTTCAACTTCTGGTTGTAATAATTAGATGTTGTGTTAAAAGATTTCTGCAGTTTTGTGATGATATATGAACTAGACCTGTTGTGGATTGTCATTGTTTTTATCAACTGACCTCACTTTGCATAGCAATGCCCATTTATATTGTTTTAAAAATAAACAATTTGAATGGAATAAATTTGGGGTTTTTTATGTTTTAATATGTTCTTCCAATTTTTTTTTCCTATTTAAGGTAAAGGCTTTAATAAGGAATTACTGTCCCAGATTATGGGTGGAATGGAAAGCATTAAAATCTAAATATATTCACAGCATATAACAAAGCAGCTAAAAAAAAAAAGCAGCTATATTTATGCTGACTAGTTATTTAAGAAGATAAGGACAGACTTCAATTTAATGGTATGACACACTCTCTTCTTATAAATGGGTTACCACCTACTTAGTATTTGTTTTTCTCTTATTGTGGAAGTAACATGCCAATTATAAAAGATAACATAAAATAGATAAAAGCACTCAAATTTTATTGACTAATGGACTTGCAACACTTTGGTATATTGCATGTATCTTTAAAATAGGTAAGTTACATTATAAATAGAG
Source organism: Muntiacus reevesi (assembly GCF_963930625.1). Classification (NCBI taxonomy): domain Eukaryota; kingdom Metazoa; phylum Chordata; class Mammalia; order Artiodactyla; family Cervidae; genus Muntiacus; species Muntiacus reevesi. The sequence continues at coordinate 182,069,529 of NC_089250.1, read as the reverse complement.
TTTTATATCTTATTAACATTTTTGTTATTTATAAAATTAGCATTTGTTGAGACACCTTTCAATCCTTAGGGTGGAATGGATGGTGGAAGAAGTTGAGGGGGAATGTCAGATGAGCATACTGGATAGCTCTCAAGTTCATTGCATTAGCATCCATTTTTACCCCAGTGTTCATAAAGTCTCAGAATATATGACCTGCAGTCATACTCTTTTCAAAAGTATTCATTGAGGGAGTTCCGTGGTGGCCTAGTGGTTAGGATTCCAGACTTTCACTGCCACGGCCCAGGTTCAATCCCTGGTCAGCATTTGAGACCCCACAAATCCTGTGAATAGTATCCCCCCGTCGAAAAAACAGTTTTCATTGATTTTGCAAATTTCACGTTGTTGTGCTGGGTATTTAGGAATAGGAACAAGTGACAGTTGGGTGTGTGAGAGCCAAAATGAGTCCACAGAGGGCTTTGTGAGTGCTTGGATAATAGGGAGCAGGCAAGTGTGACTTATGAGCTGACCTTTAAAGTGTGGGTGAAGCAGGGAAAAAGGGAGTCTGGGCAAAGGGGAAGTGAGCACAGGCTCTCTGGTGTCAGAATGTATATCCCTGGGAAGCGTCGAGGTCCGTGGATAGTTTGCTGTAGGGGCGACTAGTGGAGACAGGAGCAAAGACAAACCAGTGACAGATTTTCAATGCCCCTGGAGGTCATCCGAAGCGTTTAGAGTTCCGCCTGGACCCACTTGAAGTCGCGTAGGTTCTGCATCCTGAAGGTCTGACCTCGTCTCCACTTCTCCCTCCTTACTGCTCCTTTCCTAGTCCAGGTTGCAGTACACCGCACCTGCCTCCTTAGTCTCTTCTCTCATCAGTTCCCCATCCTGTGGCCAGAGACAGCGAACTAAAAATTGAAGAGATGCTCCCAGTGGACCGTGGCCCCTAAGCCCACCCTTCCCTGCCTGAGACGCCCCTTGCCACCCTGCCCACCAGTACCAGCTCGCCTCCTGCTGGACCACGAGGGAGGGTAGGATCGCGGGTTAGCGCGCGCACCTGCGGACTAGGAAGCTTCGGAGAGTGTGGTCGCGCCGCCAATAACTGCTGGCGGTGGAAGGAGAGGAAAACTGTGCTGCTCGCCCGTCCCGGCCCCGCGCCAGGAGTTGAGGCCGAAGACTGGGCGAGGTGCAGGGCAGCCGGGGCCGGGCCTACGCGGAGGGCGGTCCTGAGGAGGGGAGCGGCCCGGCAAGGCCCTGGAGTGCTCGCGAGCGGAGCGCAGCAGGTGCGGGCTGCCTGCGCGAGGCGGCCCCAGGCTCTCGCGGAGGTGGAAAGGTTTGCCGGTACGCAGCCGTCGAGCACCGCACGCCCATACACACACCCTATCCCTTGCTCCTCCCGGGCCGGCTCGGGAGCCATCCTCGAAGGGACCAGCTGGTGGGGCTCACAGGTGGTCCTAGGCGCGCTGCGCCCGCTCCCAGATGCCGCTAGAAGCTAAGCTGTGGGATCCACAGCCTCGTTTGTTTTTTTGCCTAAACCTGAGAAAGGACTGACGTTTTGGCTGCTGGAAATCATTCCTGAAGACGAGAGCTCCTCGGAGAAACCCAGGTTCCTCGCTCTTGTTCCAGTGGCTGTGGCAGGGTTCCCAGACTTAACCTGGACCCCCTCCCAAGAGAATGGGAAACAGCAAGAGAAGCTTCACCCTCTGATGGGGAACCACACCCAGAATTTAGAACGTTTTCCTGCCTAGAGGGGCAGTTGGGGTGGAGAGACAAAGACAGCTTCTTCTTTAGGTCCTTAACACACCCTGGCGTGCGTGCGTACTGGGTGTGCAGTGTGCACAGTCGCGTCGACTCTGAGACTCCATGGACTGTAACCTGCCAGCCCCAGCCCCTTCTGTCCCTGGAATTTTCCAGGCATAAATACTGGAGTGGGTTACCATTGCCTACAGCATTTTCTCTTCTCATCCTTTCCAACTGGGGAAATCTGTCTCCCTGAAGCAGGTTTGGATCCTGGTGAGCCATCAGTTTTGGTTTCTTAACGCAGAAGTTTCTGGGATGCTCAAAGTGTTTGAGTGATGAGTTAAGGGCATTCACTTGTTTGTCAGAGATGGCGTGGGGGGTGTCGTTGAATTTACCTGGACCATTCCGTCTCCTAACTGCACTGAAACGTGTTAAGTTCTTTCATGAATGGGGTAAAAACTCAGTGATTGCTGATGGCTCTTCCTGGAAATAAAAACTAAACAACTTAGTGCTGTTTTATCACTCTGTCCGGTGTTATGGGCCTTTATCCCCTTTGTTGGGCTTGATGCTTCTAGATGGCCTCTGCCAGGCTTTTTCACATTGCTTATTCATGGAGACTTTCTGCTGGTTTCAGGCACTACCTTTGCTACAAGGGTATGGGACTGTTGTTCAGGGTCAGTCTACATCTACCAGGTCTCCTCTGTACCCATCTGGACTGCGGGGGCAGGGGTCTTTATTGCCCCCAGTGTTAGTTTCCTTTTGACAAAAAAGCCAGCTGGCATCTCTTCTGGTTTCTTTCCCGAGAAGACTAGTGGGGTAAAAGTAGGAGTAACATAAAAGTATATATACTTAACCTTCCCTTGCAATGCCTTCATGGGATCCTACTGTAAGGATCTCTGACCTTTTTTTCAAATATGACTACAAGAAAAAACAAAACACAAATATGACTTCAAGGACAAATCCTGCCTGTAGCAGTAGACTACCACCCAAATATTCCTGCCAGCATGGTCTTTTTTTTTTTTTCGCCCCTGCTGCACCCAAGTGGCTTGCGGGATCTTAGTTCCCCAATCAAGGATTGAACCTGGGCCACAGCAGTAAAAGCACTGAGTCCTAACCACTGGACTGCCAGGGAATTCTCCGGCTTGGTCTTATATTGATCTCAGTACCAGATACTTAGAAGAAAAGCAATTTCCCAGTTTTTATGTCCACAAGTGGCACAAATAGATGAGTATTTTATGTTCCAGGCTCTGTGCTAAGTGTTTTACATGCAATACTTTGTGACATCATCTTATGAAAACAAGGCAAGAAGAGCTCTGCATATTAAGTTTGTTAGAAGGGGAGCTGGACTGCAGACTGGGTGAAGTCTCCTCTTGGAAAGCCTTCTTGTGCCAGGAGTAAACACATGAGGGGCCTCTTGCTCTGGCTGTAGTACTCCAAGTAGGAGCAATGTCAATTAGAGCACATCATGAGATCTGTATGGGTGATATTATGGGGCTTCAGGGGTAAGTGGGGTTCTAAAGGGGTGCTTTCCGCTTTTATGAGGTTTCAACCCACATAAGTTACCATCTTAACCAGAGTGCTTAGTAACATCAACTTTATACCACCCACCCATTTCATGGCATCAAGAGCCACAGCAGCCTGACCTGCTCCCACCACTTTCCATCCCATATGAATCTCTTTCAAATCCTCACCTCCCTCGCCTGGTGCCCAAGCCCCACACTACCGCTGCTCTCAAGAGAAGGGGAAAGGAATGAGACAGATATAAGAAAGGGTGAGGAGCATGCAGGGGTACCTCCCTCACTTAATATGCTATATTTAACAGTCTGTTGCCAATGGAATATTTCATCTTTTCCTCCTGAAGAACAGCTAATTTGGTATCTTCCTCTAGGGTCAAAACCTGCAATGTTTTCCTGGCATCAGCATTTCCCACTCCTAGAATTTTTCTGGAATCCTCTTTTCCACAGAAACACACTCCTGAATTCCTATTCCTGATTCCCCATTGTAAAATGTAATGCTTTCCCCTAATAATTTTGCCCTCTACCCCAAGTCTCTCTCCACTCATGGGCAATAACTCAGTCATACCAGCAGCATTTTTTCCCGGCAACCATTTCCTAGACCAAAAATAACTTGAAGAGCCAGATCTTTACTTTGCAAGAAAGCAAACATTCTAAACAATCAAAAGGCATGTTCACTGCTATATGCTAGAGAAGGAAAATAAACACACACACACACAAAACTTAAAGCACACCTTTATGACATCACCCGAAGCAGCCACTGGGCTTGACCCTTGTTTCCACATAGCAACCTCAGCCTGCAGCCAGCCAGGGCCACACCCTCCCTCCCTCCACCTGTCTGTTGTCACCTTTTTCAGAACCTTCCTTAGCAACAAAACCAGAAAGAGAAAGCAGGGCCTCTTCCCAAAGTGGACAGACAGATCAACATGGCAGATAAGACAAAGGCCCTCAATGATGAGTCACACACATTCATGTTTCCTGAAGATATTTATTAACATCCAAACATATTTTCAACAGGGGTGGGCATGATTCCTAACTTCCCCAGGATCCATGTTTTCAAAGTCTCCCAAGGAACCCATCTTTCGTGAACCTTCTGAAGACTCGATCTCTGCAAAAGGGTAAACTAATTCAGACTTATATAGTTTCCTCTGCCTATTTCCGGGCAGACCTGCAAATTCTGCCTTACTGTTTCCCTTAGGTCTCTTGTTCCTTTTTGTTTGAGGTGACACTTACATTAGGACCTGCCAATGACCAATACAGTCAGGCCATGGACGGTGGGTGCCCCAGACTGCCTATGAGCTTCCCAGCCAGGCCTTCAGAAAAGCTGCAACTCACCACCAGTATTTTGGTGCCTCCTGCTTTCCCAGGAGACCTGATCACTCTTCTTTGCTCTCAAGGGCCTCAGGAGCTCAAATATTCCTGACGAATGTCCCAAGCGAGGAAGCAGCAAGTTCGTGGATTCCCAAAGTTGTCGGGATGGACACAGGACAGAATAAGGCACCCACATCACAAGCTGGCTAAATATGCTGAGGGGGATAGGAGTGCCCTGGGACAGGAAGTACTTCATAGAGAATTCCACCCTGAGTGGGTCACCCCAAAGACTTGCTATTCTCACTAATTCCAACAGAATTCCTTTTCAGTTTTATGCTAATCATTTGCTGCCTCTGTACTTCCCTCAGAAGGACGCTGCCCTGGGGTGGCAGGGTAATTACTCGATGGGTAAGGAATATGATCTCTGAACAACAGGCCCCTCTGAACAGGCCACCTTATCTGGGCCCAAAAGAAATCCCATCATTTCTATCCAGTGTGAGTTCTCTGATGACTCATAAGGCGTGAACTTCGAGAAAAGCTTTCTCCACATTCAGAACATTTATAAGGTTTCTCTCCTGTGTGGGTTCTCAGATGACGAATCCGATTGGAGCTGTGAGAGAAACTGTCCCCACATTCGTGACAGGTATAGGGTTTCTCTCCCGTGTGAATTCTCTGGTGCCTGATTAAGTTGGATCTATGAGAAAAGTTTTCCCCACAGAGGTTACATTTATATGGTTTCTCTCCTGTGTGTGTTCTCTGGTGTCTGGTGAGGTGCATGCCCTGCCGGAAGCTTTTCCCACAAGTCAAACACTGGAAGAGTTTCTTCTCGGCTTTGGGGTGGGTCCCGGGATTTGTAAGAAAGAGCGTGCTGTCCCTCACTGCTTCCCCACACTCAGAGAAGGGGTACAGCCTCTCTTTCTCATGAGTTCTTTCATGAATAACAAGGTGTGAACTGCGAGAGAAACTTTTCCCACACTCGGCACACTTATAAGGTCTCTCTCCCGTGTGAATTCTCTGGTGCCTGAGGAGGTTGGAACTGTGAGCGAAGATCTCCCCACACTCAGGGCACTTGTAGGGCTTTTCACCTGTGTGTGTTCTCTGGTGCCTGTGGAGGTTGGAGTTGCAAGAGAAGCTCTTTCCACACACATTACACTGATAGGGCTTCTCACCTGTGTGGGTTCGCTGGTGGCGAGTCAGGTGGGTATTCTGACTGAAGCTTTTTCCACACTCGAGGCACTTATGGGCTTCCTCTCCCAGGTGTGCTCTGTGTAGTGATAAAAAGTGTGGACTCCCACCAAAGATTTCAGCGCACTCCACACCCATGCACAGCCTTTCTGCTGCATGTATTCTCTGGTGCCTAATCAGGTTCGAGTTGTTAGAGAAATTTTTGCCACACAAGGGACATAAGTGGAGCTTCTTTGGGCGCAGTTCCTTTGGTCGTCCCAGCTTTTTGCAACTTGTGGCCCCCACTAAGGGTTGCTCCAGTCGATACTCTGTGGGAGGCTCCCAAAGCTTTTCTGCCCTGTCCCGAGGCCCTCCCTGCTCAGGACTCCAGGGCACCTCCCCTCTGGCCTGGCCAGCCAGCAGCACCTGGCGGTGGATGCTCTCAGGTGAAACAGACTGAGCACACTCTTCCTGGTTCTCAAATTTCTCTTCCCCTGGAAGAGCAAAAGAAATCAAACCCCCATGTTATGTCTATTCAGGAGAAAAGGAAATCCCATGCGTGATACTGCCTGTATGTCAAAAGTCCAGAAGGCCTCGCTCTCCCTCAGTTTCCCATCTTCCCCATATTGGTAACTCACTCTAGACAGGCAGCCATATGAGGTGTGGGGACATCACTCAGGAATGAGAGCTCAAACCAGTCTTGAATTCCCTTGTGGGGGCCCTGACCTCCCTCTCCAACTGAGCCCCTGGCTTCTGTCCTTCGGGAAAAGTGTATGATGGAGCAAGATTGGGACAAAAGTGGGCAAGTGAACCCAGGAATGAATGCCTTCTTACACTCTGCACCCTGGGAACCTCACCTGCCATCACTAGGATGGAAGTGGGCAGTGGGGACAGGTTAGCTTTACACCAAGACCCTCGAATGCCTTATTCCCAACAGCGGGAGACTAGTTGGGCAGGCTGCTCAGCTGCTTTCCTTACCTGGAGCTGGGGTCCTGGAGCTCAGACCTTCCTTGCAAGTCTGGACACTTGGATGCCAGGGCCTTCCTCCATGTTCCACCTGGGTACTCAGGGCCTCCTGACTGGGAACCTGAGACTCTGACCACAATGAAAGAAATGGATTTCTATGTCACTACTTTCTTCAACTAGACAAGAGAAACAAAGATAGTCTTGCTCCCTGTCTTCAGTGGATGGATACGAAGGTGCAGTAAGTCTGACAGCAATTACTTGGAACATACACTAAACTATTCCCACTGTTACCTCCAGAGAAAGAAATTAGATGAGGGAGACTGGCTTTTTTCTTCCTACACTTGTGTGGTACTTGAAACTTTTTGCGATGACAATGTAAAACTTTTGTAATTAAAACACTCTAATGCACATGGTCAGAGTGGTCAGTTCCTTGAGGAATCAAAGTGTAATACTGTGAAAGAGTCTTGACCCTTATGAAACTAAGTTGGGACAATTCTAGAAGTAAAAAATGTAATATGATGGACAATCAGAAAAGGACCTGGGACTCTGAGATTAAAACCCAAAAGAGCCATCCTGTGTTATGCTCACTCCAACTCCATCAAACATGGACTTTAAAAAGGTTAGTTCCAAGAAATCCTGATCTGAACTCTTCTTATTTAGCACTCACTGAACGAACTGTGGTCAACTTAGGGTGCCAAGCCACAGCACAATGGCAGAGACCCTGGAGAAGGCCCCTGTGCAGGCAACCAAACTTCTTTTCTACCAGGTATGCATCAAGATAGCTACAGTGGTAACATATAGAGTCCTGTTTTTTGTTGGGTTTTTTTTAAAGATTCCTTCAAGTTTTTATTATGAGAATTTCCATACATGCAGAAAAGATGAAGGAATTATACAATACCCACACACTCTCCACTTAATCCAACGATCAGTTTTTGGCCCTGTTTTAGAGACCTCATTTTTAATCTCTGCATAATAGTTCGATATGAAGACGCATCTTAATTTATGTTTAAATTACTTACACCCGTTTTGAATATATATCATTTCCAAATTTCTACAAAGCTTTCCCCCTTCCTCAATTTTCAAGGACTGGGACAGTCACTAAGCTGGAATGTTGGTGCCAGTGCCCTGAAACCTGTGTCTTTGGGGAAGAGCCCAGAAATACTAATGGAGCACAGAAAACATAAGGTCGGAAGAATAAGCATTTTAAAATTGCAAGGCAAAAGAAAAAAAAAAATTGCAAGGCATCAGGAACTTGGAGCCCCACAGTATTCTGTGGGTGATGCGTGGGAAGTGGGGACGGGGGTGGTGGTGAGCATCACTGGATTTGACTTGTTCTGCCCTGGTAAGTTCATCATGGCTCAGACTCCCTGCCCTCATCTCTGGCAGCTTGGGCTCTTAAGTGTGCCAACTGTGGCACCTGGCAAATATTTAACTGATCTTAGTCCAAGAGACTTTAGGCAAAGGCAGGTCTCCTGGTCAAACTCAGAACTTAACACCCAGGAGGCGAGTGGCTAAGGGACAGGACCCTGATCAGAAATGGCTCAGTCTTCATCCTTGGAAAAGAAGTCCTTACCCAGTGAGTCCACATTCTCATAACTCTCCTGCACCGTGTCCCGGGAGAGGGCCCTCTTACTAGGATGCTGACGCCCCCACTCCTCCTGGGAGATGTACATAGCCACGTCCTCTAAGCTCTCAGGCAACTGAAATAGCACAAGATCACCTTTAGGCCCTAAGGCACCAAGAACAATTCAAGCAGAGTCACAGGTTAAAGGGCAAAACCCAGGGGTGCCAAGGACTCATTTCATGGGGAAGAAGGGTGTTAGGCCTACAAGTGAAGTGTGGAGGAGACAAACAAAGAAGGTGGGGAGGTGCATGTGGTGAGGTAGTAAGGATCCTCTCTAAGTGGCAAAAGGACCCCACCCCACAAGAACAACTGGGGGGAGACAATGAGAACTTCCACATCACCTGGGGCCCAGTCAGCTCCTTGTCTTCCATGTTTCCTTCGGGAGGAAAGAGAGAAAGCCAGGGAGCAGATAATGCTGAAGGTGACAGAAATGATGATGAGAATGGCATCCTTAAATTTTGGCAACCCAAGGATTATCACAACACAGTGTCCACTGTGCCCTGACACCCAGACTCTGCTAGCAGGACCCAACACTGAACAGAAAGCAACGGAGGGATAATAACGCGACATCCAAAACAACAGAGTACCAACAGTCTTTCCTGCTGGCCCAAGCATTCAAGCCCTCATTCACTGAGCTCTAAAAGTCTCTCTTCGGCATACAAAAAGACTTCCTAAGAGATCCCCCTCCCTTCACCCACCCCAAGAGGAATTCAAACCACTTCTAGATCTTTTACTCCACATCTGGGGACCCTCAGGTCAGAAATGCTCCCTCCTTGGCAGTGAGGCTGCATCCTGCCAGTGTCAGGGGCAACCCCAAAGCCCCTCCTCCCTCCCACTTGCCCAGATAACTGTTCCTCACCCCTCTCCTTTACAGTCTGAGGGTCCCTTTTGGGGCCGGGGCCTAGCAGCTCCTGCAGCCTGCGGCCAGGGCTTCGCTCAGTCTCCATGGGCTCCAGCTTGAAGCTCGGTGACTCTTGTGCTGTTTCCAGAGGCAAAGGCTCCTCCAAAAGCACTTCTGTTCCCTGCCCACGGTTTGTGACCTGGGAACCAACCCACATCACTCATCATCACAACAGGGCCCAAAAGGAAGGGACATTAATACAGAATTCTGAGGGCAAGCCTTCAACAGAGAACCACTGGCAAACCCTTTAGACCCAGCGAGAAGAATGAGTTACACTAAAACCAGACTCTTCTGATCCTGTGTACACCTGAGAAAATGTGTGTGAGGGGTGGAGTTCGGGGGGATTTCACTCCCAGGGCACACACACCTTCTCCACTCAGTTCCTGACCCACCTCACTCCCTCTCGCTTTCACCCACCTCTTCTAGATGCATCCACTCCTCAGTACTGGATAAGGTAAATCTGGGTGGCTCTGGGGCATATGGCCTCAGAGCTTCAGCTGCAAACTTTTAAAATTCCACTATTAACTGCCACCCAGCTTTATAAAGATTAGACTGCACACTGTAATGTAACAATAGCTAACAGGTATTAAGCACTGACTCTAAGCCAAGAGAGTGATGAAACTACATGCTGCTCTCTCTCTAATCCTCAAAACCACCTTAGAAGGTATTTTAACATTTTCATTTTACCAGCGGCAGATCTGAGGTCAGAAGAAATTAAGTAACTTGCCCAAAGTCCCAAAGCTAGTGCGAAGCAGAGGGAGGATCTGAACCTAGCAAGCTAACTCCTGGGCTCACTCTAACGCAGGTGGAAACAGGGCACTCTTCACTGTCTGTCAACTTGGGGCAAATCTGGAGAATGAAAGTTCCTCACTAATCTACAAAAAGGCTTCTTGCCCATCTAAGATCTACTCAGGGCAACCAAGTAAACTCATATGGGCAACTGGGGTCAAACAAACCGCATATAAAACAGCTCTTTTATCTTACCTTCTGTCTCAGTCTCCCAAGTTCTTTCTGCATATCTTCAACGAGAGTCACCGCTTCCTCGCCGCTCTCCGGGTGCAACTCCTGCACCCTGCTCTGGATCTCCTGGGGCAGGATAGTCAGGAACTGCTCCAGCACCAACAGCTCCAAGATCTGCTCCTTGGTGCGCATCTCCGGCTGGAGCCACCCGTGGCAAAGCTCCTGGAGCCGGCTGAGGGCCTCCCGGGGCCCAGCGGCCTCTTGAAAGCGGAACCGTCTGAAGCGCAGGTGAGAGGCCTCCGGGCTGGGACCTGGGTCTGACTGGGGCAGCTCCTGGCTCCAGGCGCTGTCCTCCTCCAGTTTCACTATGAGGAGCCCTTCCCGGTCCTGGAAGCCCGGACCCGACGCCATCTTCAGGCCCCCAGACCGCCTTGGCCGCGAAACCAGCTGCGCGAGCCAAAGAAGACGCCCCGGGCCCAGCGCAAGGATGGCTGGAGTCCGCAAGAGCCAGGTGGCCCAGAGCTCCAAACCCTGACCGAGAAAGCTGGCTCCAGCCCGGGCGCAAACGGCTCCTGCGCCTCAGCCTCAGTTACTCGCGGGCGCCGCCGCACCGCCCCTTGGCCCGCCCCCGCCAATACCGCCCTAGAACAGGACCTGAGCTCCTCTCCTTTCACCTCACAGGACTCCGCGCTCCGCACCAACGCCGGAAGTCTCAACGCGCGTTAGGCATCAACAACCAATCGGAACTGCTCAGGACCAACTTCCGAATTACGTTCTGAGAACTCTAGCACCCATTGATTGGATCAGGTTTCGCCACACACTTACCACTGACCAGTCAGAAGAAAATATTTGCCTGTGGGGGCGGGACGAAGGAGGGGCCAAATGGGGTAGGGAGGCGGGACCGTCGCGCGAGCCCGAGATCCCAGAAACCTTAGGGGCGAGATCGCTAGGTCGGTTAGTGGAAATTAAACCTATATCGGGTGCAACGGGTACACCGGCGGGCTACCGCGGTCAGAATTCCTCGGAAAGCCTAAGTGCAGACTTTCGAGTCACGCGAGACCCCTTGCTTTTGAGTGTCGGGGTGGGCCCGAAAATCTGTGGAGAAATTCTTCCCCCACAGACAAGTTTTGAGAATCACTGCTCTGGTCAAAACGGATTTCAAGGCGGCCCTCACCCCCTAACTTATGGGAGCTGCAGGAGAGGGCTCACCTGCCCAGGTAGCCTCGGGGGCCATTTGAGCCACGGTTCACTCGACCGCCCGCTCGGTGCTTGGGAGAGGCGAGGAAGAGTGGCCCCGGCCGGGTCAGCGCCGCCGCAGAGCTCGCAGGGAGACGCGGTCGACGGGGCGGCGGGGCCCACGCCTGCGCCCTGGAGGTGCTGGCGCTATGGAGCCCGGCGCGGGCGCAGTCGTGGGGAGTGTTCGTGTGTCCCATGGCGCTCTCCTGTCAGCCCAGGGTCCCACCGCTGGCGGCTGGACTTTCCTCAGGGCCGGTCGGGACCAGCCCGCACTGGCTTCTCATTTTAAACTTGTCGGGGGCGTGCCTTTTTCATTGTCCAGCCCTTCAGGGCCAGGTCGTTGTTCACCTCCCTTGTAGGTCCACCGTGAATTTTCACAGTGAGAGGTGAAAGGAAGGTTGATTTCTTGGCCGGTGCAGTCCAGGCTTTGTGCTGCTGATGGGGAGGGCTGCCCAGCAGTGAGGCAGGTGTCCACGGCCCAAACCGGCTCAGCTAGTCCATTGCCTCCAGCGAGGGTTAGGCTTGTGGTCTCAGTCAATTAAAGGGTCGTGGGGTTGAATCGTGAAAAACAGTAATCGTTTATTGAGCCCGTGCTGACATGCATCTGTATTCTCATGGCACACAAAATTGTAGGAACTAGACACTATTGTTATCATCCCCATGTACAGTGTCAGTTAAGTCACTTGCCCAGAATTACACTTTAGTCTGTCGTTAAAGTTCAGGCTGCCGTGACCAGAAAGGGGATGTGGGGACGGAGAGGGTCAGCTTTCAACGACAGGATGGAAAAAGTCCAGAGAATTTGTTTTGTTGTTCCACTCCAGAGAAGAGATCCACAAACCGCTGTGGCAGATGCAGACCCAGAGGCCTCCTGGCACACAGGCTGGTATAGGTCCCTTTCAGAATCAGAGTCAGACTCTAAGACTTCTTCCTCCCATGTTTTAGACATTCACATTTCAGGAGACAATAGATTCTAACCTAAAAACTACTTCTCTGGCATTTACTCTGTCATCTCAGACAAGTTATTCAATCTCGTGGGGGTGTGTGCTCACTCCCTAAGTGGTGTCCGACTGCAGCCTCATGGACTGTAGTCCGCCAGGCTCCTCTGTCCATGGGATTCTCCAAAGCAAGAATACTGGAGTGGGCTGCCATTTCTTATCCAATCTCATTAAGCCTCAAATCTTAGTTCCTTCATCTGTTTTGAGGGAATAATACTATACTATACTCACTTTTTAACACTGGGTGAGGATTAAATGGGCTAAAATATGTGGGATGCTTAGAATCATACCTGGCATTTACTATGAACTCAATATTAGCTGTGACTAATGCATAGCTTCCCAGGTGGCACAGTGGTAAAGAATCCACCTGCCAATGCAGAAGAGAAAAGAGACGCAGGTTCAATCCCTTGGCCAGGACGATCCCCTGGAGTAGGAAATGGAAACCCTACAGTATTTTTTGCCTGGAAAATTCCATGGACAGAGGAACCTAGAGGGTTACAGTGCAGGGAGTTGCAAAGACTTGCACACAACTGAACACACACATGCAATGCACAGCAAATTCCTGAAGGCTTACCCTATGTTATAGAAAAGCCACTAGGATTATTATTCCAGGATGTGGGGCATAGTAATGTTTGCAAACTACACATACCTTGAGATGGTAAGAATGAAGGATGAGGGGCTTCTCTGGTGACCCACTGTTAAGACTCCTACAGGTTCAATCCCTGATCAGGGAAATAAGATCCTGCTATCCTCATGGTGCAGCCAAAAAAAAAAAAAAAAAAAAAAAAAACCCAAATCAAAACAAAAAGAATGATGAACCATTTGCTATCTAAGTTCCCTTTGATTTTAGGTTATTAATGGGTACTTAAAGCTAGAGAGATTTTCAGTTATTCACAATTACTAATAGTATTCCTCCATTTCTTTGAGGTCTATCTATAGTCCAACAGAAAAATAGCTTTTATGGATGGTATTTTATAGTCAAAGAGCAATTTGATGGGGAGTGGGGTTACAGGCCAACAGAATTACATGGGTTCATTTGGGGCAGGAGTTCTCAACATAGGGTCCATGAAATTCTAGAGCAGCAGTTCTAACTACAATAGAACTTCCTGTGATGGTGGCTGCTGAGCACTTAAAATGCAGCTCATGTTGCCAAGACCCACTAGGTAGTGGCTCCCATCAACAGTTCTAGAGGGTCACATGGATGGATTTGGAGATTTTATAAATCTTTTGATATTGTACACAAAACTACATGTGTATTTCACGCAAACGGAGAACAAAAGAAAGCAGGAGTCGCAATACTCATATCAGATAAAATAGACTTTCAAATAAAGGATGTGAAAAAAGACAAAGAAGGACACTACATAATGATCAAAGGATCAATCCAAGAAGAAGATATAACAATTATAAATATATATGCACCCAACATAGGAGCACCGCAATATGTACGGCAAATGCTAATGAGTATGAAAGAGGAAATTAATAGTAACACAATAATAGTGGGAGACTTTAATACCCCACTCACAACTATGGATAGATCAACTAAACAGAAAATTAACAAGGAAACACAAACCTTAAATGACACAATGGACCAGCTAGACCTAATTGATATCTATAGGACATTTCACCCCAAAACAATCAACTTCACCTTTTTCTCAAGTGCACACGGAACCTTCTCCAGAATAGATCACATCCTGGGCCATAAATCTGGTCTTGGAAAATTCAGAAAAATTGAAATCATTCCAGTCATCTTTTCTGACCACAGTGCAGTAAGATTAGATCTCAATTACAGGAAAAAAATTGTTAAAAATTCAAACATATGGAGGCTAAATAACACGCTTCTGAATAACCAACAAATCTTAGAAGAAATCAAAAAAGAAATCAAAATATGTATAGAAATGAATGAAAATGAAAACACAACAACCCAAAACCTATGGGACACTGTAAAAGCAGTGCTAAGGGGAAGGTTCATAGCATTACAGGCTTACATCAAGAAACAAGAAAAAAGCCAAATAAATAACCTAACTCTACACCTAAAGCAATTAGAGAAGGAAGAAATGAAGAACCCCAGGGTTAGCAGAAGGAAAGAAATCTTAAAAATTAGGGCAGAAATAAATGCAAAAGAAACTAAAGAGACCATAGCAAAAATAAACAAAGCTAAAAGCTGGTTTTTTGAAAAAATAAACAAAATTGACAAACCATTAGCAAGACTCATTAAGAAACAAAGAGAGAAGAACCAAATTAACAAAATTAGAAATGAAAATGGAGCGATCACAACAGACAAAACTGAAATACAAAGGATCATAAGAGACTACTACCAGCAGCTCTATGCCAATAAAATGGACAACTTGGATGAAATGGACAAATTCTTAGAAAAGTATAACTTTCCAAAACTGAACCAGGAAGAAATAGAAGATCTTAACAGAACCATCACAAGCAAGGAAATTGAAACTGTAATCAAAAATCTTCCAGCAAACAAAAGCCCAAGACCTGATGGCTTCACAGTTGAATTCTACCAAAAATTTAGAGAAGAGCTAACACCTATCTTACTCAAACTCTTCCAGAAAATTGCAGATGAAGGTAAACTTCCAAACTCATTCTATGAGGCCACCATCACCCTAATTCCAAAACCAGACAAAGATGCCACAAAAAAAGAAAACTACAGGCCAATATCCCTGATGAACATAGATGCAAAAATCCTTAACAAAATTCTAGCAAACAGAATCCAACAACATATTAAAAAATCATACACCATGACCAAGTGGGCTTTATCCCAGGAATGCAAGGATTCTTTAATATCTGCAAATCAATCAATGTAATACACCACATTAACAAATTGGAAGATAAAAACCATATGATTATCTCAATAGATGCAGAGAAAGCCTTTGACAAAATTCAACACTCATTTATGATTAAAACTCTCCAGAAAGCAGGAATAGAAGGAACATACCTCAACATAATAAAAACTATATATGACAAACCCACAGCAAACATCACCCTCAATGGTGAAAAACTGAAAGCATTTCCTCTGAAATCAGGAACAAGACAAGGATGCCCACTCTCACCACTACTATTCACCATAGTGTTGGAAGTTTTGGCCACAGCAATCAGAGCAGAAAAAGACGTAAAAGGAATCCAGATAGGAAAAGAAGAAGTGAAACTCTCGCTGTTTGCAGATGACATGATCCTCTACATAGAAAATCCTAAAGACTCTTCCAGAAAATTACTAGAGCTAATCAATGAATATAGTAAAAGTTGCAGGATATAAAATTAACACACAGAAATCCCTTGCATTCCTATATACTAACAATGAAAAAACAGAGAAATTAAGGAAACAATACCATTCACCATTGCAACAAAAAGAATAAAATACTTAGGAGTATATCTACCTAAAGAAATGAAAGACCTATACATAGAAAACTATAAAACACTGATCAAAGAAATCAAAGAGGACACAAACAGATGGAGAAACATACCGTGTTCATGGATTGGAAGAATCAATATTGTCAAAATGGCTATTCTACCCAAAGCAATCTATAGATTCAATGCAATCCCTATCAAGCTACCAACGGAACTAGAACAAATAATTTCACAATTTGTATGGAAATACAAAAAACCTTGAATAGCCAAAGTAATCTTGAGAAAGAAGAATGGAACTGGAGGAATCAACCTGCCTGACTTCAGACTCTACTACAAAGCCACAGTCATCAAGACAGTATGGTACTGGCACAAAGACAGAAATATAGACCAATGGAACAGAATGGAAAGCCCAGAGATAAATCCACGAACCTATGGACACCTTATCTTTGACAAAGGAGGCAAGGATATACAATGGAAAAAAGACAATCTCTTTAACAAGTGGTGCTAGGAAAACTGGTCAACCACTTGTAAAAGAATGAAACTCGAACACTTTCTAACACCATACACAAAAATAAACTCAAAATGGATTAAAGATCTAAATGTAAGACCAGAAACTATAAAACTCCTAGAGGAGAACATAGGCAAAACACTCTCTGACATAAATCACAGCAAGATCTTCTATGACCCACCTCTCAGAATATTGGAAATAAAAGCAAAAATAAACAAATGGGACCTAATGAAAATTAAAAGCTTTTGCACAACAAAGGAAACTATAAGTAAGGTGAAAAGACAGCCCTCAGATTGGGAGAAAATAATAGCAAATGAGGAAACAGACAAAGGATTAATCTCAAAAATATACAAGCAACTCCTGAAGCTCAATTCCAGAAAAATAAATGACCCAATCAAAAAATGGGCCAAAGAACTAAACAGACATTTCTCCAAAGACATACAGATGGCTAACAAACACATGAAAAGATGCTCAACATCACTCATTATTAGAGAAATGCAAATCAAAACCACAATGAGGTACCATTACACGCCAGTCAGGATGGCTGCTATCCAAAAGTCTACAAGCAATAAATGCTGGAGAGGGTGTGGAGAAAAGGGAACCCTCTTATACTGTTGGTGGGAATGCAAACTAGTACAGCCACTATGGAAAACAGTGTGGAGATTTCTTAAAAAACTGGAAATAGAACTGTCATATGACCCAGCAATACCACTCCTGGGGATGCACACTGAGGAATCCAGATCTGAAAGAGACACGTGCACCCCAATGTTCATCACAGCACTGTTTATAATAGCCAGGACATGGAAGCAACCTAGATGCCCATCAGCGGATGAATGGATAAGGAAGCTGTGGTACATATACACCATGGAATATTACTCAGCCGTTAAAAAGAATTCATTTGAATCAGTTCTAATGAGATGGATGAAACTGGAGCCCATTATACAGAGTGAAGTAAGCCAGAAAGATAAAGAACATTACAGCATACTAACACATATATATGGAATTTAGAAAGATGGTAACGATAACCCTATATGCAAAACAGAAAAAGAGACACAGAAGTACAGAACAGACTTTTGAACTCTGTGGGAGAAGGCGAGGGTGGGATGTTTCGAAAGAACAGCATGTATATTATCTATGGTGAAACAGATCACCAGCCCAGGTGGGATGCATGAGTCAAGTGCTCGGGCCTGGTGCACTGGGAAGGCCCAGAGGAATCGGGTGGAGAGGGAGGTGGGAGGGGGGATTGGGATGGGGAATACGTGTAACTCTATGATTCATATCAATGTATGACAAAACCCACTGGAAAAAAAAAAAGACTCAAAAAAAAAAAAAAACCCAACTACATGTGTGTGTGTATTTTCTAGGAAGTGGATCCATGACTTTCATCAAGCTCTCTAAATGATGAAAAAGATTAGAACACACTACTTTAAGGCTTGGTGAAAATTAAGAGAAGTAAGTATGCCCTTAAGTAACCACTGTTGATTTTACTTTCTTAAACAACTGATACTTGAACAATGCAGTGAGGGTTTGGGGCTCTAACTCTCTGCACAGTGGAAAATTCATGTATAACTTTACAGTTGGCCTTCCATATCTGCATCCATGGATTCAGCCAACTGTGACACGTGGATTGTATAGTATTGTAACATGTATTTAGGGAAAAATTCCCGTGTGTAAGTGGATTCATGCAGTTCAAACCCGTGTTGGATGAGTTAACTATATTTTCTTGTCCTTAGCTATCAGTGGCTCCCTATTTTGTCGAGGAAAAAACAATTTTGAATTTCAGATTAAAAAATGCCCTATCACTCCTGGTCTTAGTTCTCAGGGGTACTGAATTCTGTCTCTGGAGCTGCTTTCAGTCCTTGCCTGGGTTCCATAGATTCCTTTGTACTCAAGGTGGGGGTGGTAGTTGTCTGTGCCTGGTTTTCAAACTGACAGCTGATGAAATCTACAATGTTAAGAGACCCTGATACTGGGAAAGACTGATACAGGAGGAGAGGGAATGACAAAGGACGAGATGGTTGGATGGCATCACGGACTCAAGGACATGAGTTTGAGCAAACTCCAAGAGATGGTGAAGGAAAGGGAAGCCTAGTGTGCTGCAGTCCATGGGGTCACAAAGTTGGACACAACTGAGCAACTGAACAACAGAAATGTTAAGATGTTCAAGTCTGTGCTCTTTGGTGCAGGAGCACATAAGCAGCTCCTGTCATTCTGAAATGCTTTTCCTGACTCTCACCTTAGGATATCCTGGCCTGCAGGTTTCTACCACCTAAGTCTTTGCTATTTGCCACTCTCCCCAGTTTTGATTTCTTCCCATTTAAACTACAGCTTTCCTATGATCTATGACTTCAGGCTTGTCTTGACCTGTAACACATTACTCTTTGATCCCATGCTTAGCTTTGAAATCCAAACAGAAAAATAGTGACTTTAAATGGCATTTCATTTGAAACACACTATTTTTATTAATCTTAATCATATTTCCTTTTTCCATGAAAATATAAAATTAGGCATTTTGACAAAATGTTCTGAAATTTAAATTTTCTTTCGAGTTAACATTAACCAAACTAACTTGCCAATATTGTTTGGTAATGTTAATATTTAATATTTTCCTCTATTTGGATCTTAAATCACTATTTATCAACCTACATTTTATTCCAGAACAGTAAAGACTGTAAGATGTGAGGAGGGAGAGGAAGGGACACAGAAAGAGGGAGCAAACCGTAACTGCTCCAGTGACAAAAGGAATGGTAGACACGGCAGGAAACCGAGCTGGAGAAAATTTTACTAGTTGTCCTTAGATTGCCAGAAACACTGTGAAGATAGTTGTTTTGGTTAATTTCAAGATAATCCACTTCTAGACTTATTGAGCGGAAACATGTAAAGTTTATTTTTTGCTGGTCACCAACCAACCCAGTTCAGATACCAATTTTTATTTGAAAATCATTTAACTGAAATTAGTCCAGGACACAGTTCCAAAACTCCCACTTTCACCTCTCTCTCTTTTCTTGGGATTCAATAAGACAATGCTTCTCAGCCTTAAAAGACTCAGAATTAAAAAAAAAAAAAAAAAAAAAGACTCAGAATTCTAGGAAAATTTACATTTTAGTCCTAACTTAGATCATTCTATTATCAAAATATTCAGAAGATAATATAAAGCTAATTTAGTTTATTGATTTTAACACAGAACTAACTGCTCTTCCATAAACTGGAAGACAACAGCCTTAAGTCCAAAAGGAGCATTCCACTTGTTTTAGTTTTGTCCTAATTTTGAAAAACTGCCTGACAGAGGTTCCGGGTGAAATAATCCAGGCTGAAAACAGAAGTCGATATAGAGGTCATCCACAGAATTCAGTCTGAATTCAGAAATACCAGTGGGGACCTAAACTAACCTGCTTCCTATCTTTATCATGGCCAGGACATCCAGTACCAAAACTGGCCTGAGTTTCCCCAGGGAGCAGAGAGAAGAGTTACAGGTGAAGAAATTGCAGGATTCCAAAGAAATGCAACAGTGATTTGACTTCAAGAAAAGAAAAAAAAAGAAAGAAAGAAAGAAAGAAAATTTCAGTCTTAATTGGAAGAAAAAGTTTTGGGATCTACTTAGAGGAGTTTTTATCATCCCATGACTAGTTTAACACAACTCTTTCTCCTTGGATCAGGGTGATATGTTCAATTTCTATTTCTTCTCTCAGATTTTGAGATCAGGATAGAAAGGAGAGAAAATAAAGAAGCTTCTTCAAAGTAGAAAAAGAAAAAACAACCTGCGAACTTTGCATTCATTCATTGTTACTTTACTTTTTTATTTTTTTATTTTTTTATTAGTTGGAGGTCATTGTTACTTTAAAGGGGGATGTGTCCCATGGTTCTATTTTACACAAAGAAAAAGACTAAAAACATTTAGAAAGTTAGCATGGAAATCCCCAAAGCTTATAGATCATCATAACCACTCTACAGAGAGAGAAAACCCTAAGAGCTCCAACCTGGAAGAACCTCTCAACATCGTAAGACCTACTGAGCACCAAAGGATTCATTCAGGAAAGGAGCCTCACAAGTGCCCTGGCTGTTAGAGAAGCTTCCTTCGTTCAGACATTGATAGATACCGACATTTCTACATAGGAAAGAGACCCCATGAATGCACTATAGTTTATGAAAAGCGATTTGACAGTGTGTTTTAAGAATATTTAAAGTATTTCCTTTTTTTTTTTTAGAAAATATTTCTCCCGCACAGCATGTGGGATCTTAGTTCCCCAACCAGGGATCAAACCCATGTACCCTCTAACCACTGGACCACCAGGGAAGTCCCTATTTCACCTCTTTTATCAAGCAGTTCCACACCTGAGAAACAATTCTGAGGGGAGAAAACAAAAACAGAATTGCAACAATAAAAATATAGTCGTTTTACAAACATTCACCCCCACACACAGATCCTCCAGTGGTTCCCCACTGCCCTGATAATAAAGCACAGATTCCTCAACAAAGCTGTAAAGACCTTCAAGGTGCAGGCACTGAACTGTGGCAACAAGCACTGCAGCTGACCCTGCCCCTTCCCCAAGTCATATTTCTTGGGGCTCCCTGTTTCATTTGGCTTCCCAGGTGGCGCCAGTGGTAAAGAATCCACCTGCCAATGCAGGAAGATCCCCTGGAGAAGGAAATGGTAACCCACTCCAGTATTCTTGCCTGGAAAATTACATGGACAGAGGAGCCTGGTGGGCTATATAGTCCATGGGGTTGCAAAGAGTTGGACATGATTGAGCCCACACCTGAAGCCTCCCTGATCCCGCACCTGCTCAGCCTGGTAGTTAGACCGACTGTCGCCCCTCCTTGCCTGAATAAAGATAACCTGCCTCGGTTGAGGTAGTCTTCCTTTCTTCATTGCCTTGTCTCAAACTACACATTTTTGGTGGCAAAACCCGGGAGACGGCGAGGCATTCGCCTATCTCTCTCTCTCTGTTGTTTTACCCCATCTCAGAGCCTGGAATTGTAAGCGGTGCAAGCCTTGTCCTTTTATCAGTAACTTATGTACCCCCAGGCCTCCAGCTCTATCCCCCTCCTCTCTCTGACGACCTCCAGAACAGGGAACTCTTGCCATTCGACCGCTCCGCATCCAACATTCCACTCACTCCGGCCTGTAGATTAAGGTAAGATCCAGACAGTGTTCTAGAGGTACCCAGAATACTATCCTTTCCGGGTCTTGGGGACCCCCAGCCTAAGGTCACTCTGTAAGCGACAGTGGGGGACCCTGTGCCTCGATACAGAGCTCTCTTCTCATAACTCCTATTGTGACTATGGGTGACGACCCAAACTCAAAATAGGAGCCTCTGCTTGCCTCCCAATCATGGGGTCTGGACAATCTATCCCAAAAGAGTCCCCTCTGGCTTGGGTCCTCAAAAATCTCAAACCACTCTTACTCACTGAACTCAAAGCTAGCTGCTTAGAATGGCTCCACATACAGATCTGGTCTCAGTACCAACTGGACAATCAAAACCACTGGCCTGAATTCAGCACATTTGACTTATACATTCTTCAAGATCTCACCAACTTCCTTAAACGGAATGGCAAGTGGTCGGATGTCCCCTATGCCCAAGCCTTTTGGGCCCTTCAGAGCAGGCCCTCCCTATGTAAGGCCTGCTCCACCCACGAGTTCCTTCTATGCACCTTGCTTCCCAAACAAAAGGACCCCTCTTCTTCAACTAAACGCCGATCGCGACCTTCCACACCCCCAGGAGTTTGACCCAGCGGACAAGCCCCCTCCCTACCAGCCACACCATCAAACCCCCGCTTCCCTCTCACCGAACTCACCTACTGACTTTGAAACCTCTCCTGAGTCTTCCTCAACCCCGCTACCCCATTCCTCCAATTCCCCCTCCCCTCTTCCCTCCCCCGCTGCCAGGTGATCACGTACCAAACACGTTTCCCCTAAGAGAGGTGGCGGGACCAGAGGGCCCCATTGAAGTCCATGTGCAATTTTCATTGTCAGACATGAGCCAGATAGAAGAAAAGTTAGGATTATTTTCTGAAAACCCTACCAGATACAGAAAAATAATTCCTGAGGCTCACCCAGGCCTATAACCTCACACAGAGTGATGTGTATTATATCCTAAGTGTCACTCTCACTTCAGATGAAAAAGATCGTATCTGGCAAGTGGCGAAAGCCCACACTGATCACTTAAATAACCAAGATCAGGCTAACCCAGTTGCTGATGAGGTGGTGCCTCAATTAGAACCCCACTGGACATACCAGCCCAGTGACGCAGGCATTAGGAGACTCAATCACATGATCACCTGCCTCCTAGAGGGCATGTAGAAAAATGCTCATATCCATGTCAATTATGATAGGCAGGGAAGTCACCCAAGGGGTGGAGGAAAATCCAGCCTTATTCTTGACACGCTTCACCGAGGCGGTCATATATACCAACCTAGATATCACCACCCCTGCTGGGTTACTCTACCTTCATGTTCAATTCATCAGCCAGTCTGCCCCTGACATTAGATACAAGCTTCTATAACTAGAGAAGGGCCCAAAGACCTCCCGAAGAGATCTTCTAGAAGTAGCCTTCAAGGTGTTCAATAATAGGAGGAGGCTAGGAGAGAAAACTCTGGGTTGCAAGAAGCACAAGCTGGAATGAAGATTGCCGGGAGAAATATCAATAACCTCAGATATGCAGATGACACCATCATTATGGCAGAAAGTGAAGCTGAACTAAAGAGCCTCTTGATGAAAGTGAAAGAGGAGAGTGAAAAAGTTGACTTAAAGCTCAACATTCAGAAAACTAAGATCAAAAAAAAAAAAAGAAAAAGAAAACTAAGAATATGGCATCTGGTCCCATCACTTCATGGGAAATAGATGGGGAGACAGTGGAAACAGTGTCAGATTTTATTTTTTGGGCTCCAAAATCACTGCAGATGGTTATTGCAGCCATGAAATTAAAAGACACTTACTCCTTGGAAGGAAAGTTATGACCAACCGAGATAGCATATTAAAAAGCAGAGACATTACTTTGCCAACAAAGGTCTGTCTAGTCAAGGCTATGGTTTTTTCAGTGGTCATGTATGGATGTGAGGGTTGGACTGTGAGGAAAGCTGTGCACCAAAAAATTGATGCTTTTGAACTGTGGTGTTGGAGAAGACTCTTGAGAGTCCCTTGGACTGCAAGGAGATCCAGCCAGTCCATCCTAAAGGAAATCAGTCCTGGGTGTTCATTGGAAGGACTGATGCTGAAGCTGAAACTCCAATACTTTGGCCACCTGATGGGAAGAGTTGACTCATTGGAAAAGACCCTGATGCTGGGAGGGATTGGGAGCAGGAGGAGAAGGGGACAACAGAGGATGAGGTGGCTGGATGGCATCACTGACTCGATGGGCATGAGTCTGAGTAAACTCTGGGAGTTAGTGATAGACAGGGAAGCCTGGCATGCTGCAATTCATGGGGTTGCAAAGAGTCGGACGCAACTAAGCGACTGAATAGAATTGAACTGAGGAGAGAAAAAGACCATGAGAGAAAAGCTAAACCTGCCTTTTTGGTGGCAGCAATTAAGGGAAGAGATCAACCCAGCCCAAGTCATCCCAGACCAGGGCTTAAGATGCGCTCCCCCCCCCCCCCCCGCCCCCCGACCCTGCTTCTGATGCAACCAATTGGGACACTGGGCAAAGGTATGCCCAAACCCACAGCCCCCCCCCGCCCACAAAGGTGTGCCCGACCTGTGGCCAGTGGGGACACTGGAAGATGGATTGTCCCCAGGGATGCCCTGGCGCCAGGTCCCTATCCCCCCAGACTTGGAGGATGGAATGTCCACAGGGACACTCTGGTGCCCCTGCGGAGGTCCCCACTTCTCTCCCAAACCCCAGCCCAACTCTACGAGAGTTGTTCCAATGACGGGACCCAGGTTCCAGCTCCCCGGCCCATGTCCCAGACATGGGTTCGGAACTTAGGGTAGACACGATAGTGGCTGGGGAAAAGATCTCCTTCATAGTAGACACTGGAGCTGCCTTCTCTCTCTTAACCTCCTACTCTGGCCCAACCCAAAACTCAGAGCTTACAATCAAGGGGGTCCCTGGAGTTCCCTTAAGCCCCCAAATCAGCCCTCCATCACTCTGTCAATTTGGAAAATCGACCTTCATATACTCATTCCTCATAATGCCTCAGTGCCCAGTGGCACTTTTAGGGAGAGATTTGTTAACCAAATTAGGGGTCTCTGTTACCATACCCCCTCTAGAGGCAGTCTCTATGTTCTACATGCAGATGGCATCCGGACCATCCCCATTCCCTACTCCTGACCTTCCCTTGTATCTGCCCGCTATAGATCCCTGAGTCTGGGATATTGACCACCCATCTATAGCCAAACATCATCCCCCGGTCCACATTACCCTAAAGGACCCCTCGGCTCTAATGACCCAACAACAGTGCTCTCGCCCCGGAGGCCCACAAGGGACTTAGGCCTATCATTGACCATCTTCTTCAAGCCTCCATCTTAATTCCTATCCATTCACCACACAACACCCCCATTCTGGCAGTAAAGAAGGGACCAAACTCTTGGAGATTGATCCAGCATCTACGAAAAATCAATGGGGCCATCACACCAACATTTCCAGTAGTCCCCAATCCTAACATCTTTCTGTCCACCATTCTCCCGACTACAGCCTTCTTCACAGTATTAGACCTTAAAGACGCCTTTTTCACCATCCCCCTCCACCCCCTCTCCCAACCCCTCTTCACCTTCAACTGGCAGGACCCCGAAACTTATGTCTCCCAACAACTAACATGGACAGTTCTTCCCCAAGAGTTCAGAGACAGCACCCACTTTTTTGGCTTTACAAAAGGACCTACAGACCCTCGACCTGGCCCCTAGTTACCTCCTCCAATATGTAGATGACCTCCTCCTTTATAGCCCAACCCAAAAACTTTGTCTCCAACATAATGCCAAACTCCTTGAGGCCCTGGGGTCCTGGGGTTATCGGGTATCCCAATCCAAGGCCCAAACAGCCCAGACAGAAGTCACCTACCTGGGGCTCTCAGCCCACCAACAAAGAGCCATTCCTCCAGGCAGAAGCCAGGCCTTAACTGACTGTCCGCCTCCAAAAACAAAATGGGAACTCCTGTCTCTCCTCGGCCTCCTAAACTTTTTCCGTATCTGGATCCCCAATTTCTCCCTCATTGCAAAGCCGCTTTATGAGGCAACCAAAGGGTCCTTAGACGAACCCTTCCTCGCTGGCCTATCCTATTCTCCAGCTCACCCAGAGCCTCCTCCGAGTGCCAACTCTCCACCTGCCAGGTTACACCAGACCATTTTCCTCTGCGCACATTCCAACCAAGGACAGGCCCTGGGGCTTCTATGCCAGAGGGCTGGAGACACCTGGGCTCCCATAGCCTATTTATCAAAACAGCTTGACACAGTGACCAAGGGGTGGCCTCCCTGTATGCCAGCCATGGCTGCCATCGCAGCCCTGGTGCCTGAAGCAAACAAACTCTCTAGGCACGCCCCCTCGACAGTCTGCTCTCCACACACCCTCAGAGACCAACTATCACACCGGGCTTTTCTCTCCCTTCCCTCTTCCAGGGTACAAATTCTACACGTCTTTTTCCTTGACCCCCAACTCTCATTCTCCCCCTGTGCTCCCTTTTACCCTGCCAGTTTATTACCCACACCTTCTATAACAGGCCCTCCCCTACCTAGTTGCTGTCTAACAGTGGATCTTACCCAAAATCCCTTCCAACACTTAACAGATCAGCCCATCTTAGACCCTGACACCCCACACTGGTTCACTGATGGCAGCTCTCAAAAATCCCCACCCTTCGTGGCAGGATATGCCATCATTCAAGGAGATCTTCATCACGACCACGGGACACAGATAATTGAAACCTCACCTCTGCCACCTCACACCACCTCCCAACAGGCAGGACTAATAGCTCTCACCCGAGCTTTGACCCTGGCTAAAAATGGAAGAGTTAACATCTACACAGACTCCAAATATGCCTATAATATACTCCACTCAAACATCCTGATATGGAGAGAAAGAGGGTTCCTCACCCAAAGGGGATCCCCCATTATTAATTCAGATCTTAACCACAAGCTTCTAGAGACCACACTCTTACCAAACAAAGCCACCATCCTCCACTGTAGGGGACTTCAAAAAGGAAGTCTCATATCAACCTACAACAAAGCCACAGATCAGAAGGCAAAAGAGGTAGCTCTGTCCCATCCCACTCTCCAGTCCCCCGCCATCTTAGCCCTGACCCCATCCGATCCTCCCACCACTAGAGAAATCCTCTCCTATCTACACTCGTTTTTTTTTTTTTTTTTTTTTCATTTATTTTTATTAGTTGGAGGCTAGTTACTTTACAATATTGTAGTGGTTTTTGTCATACATTGACATATATCAGCCATGGATTTACATGTATTCCCCATCCCGATCCCCCCTCCCACCTCCCTCTCTACCCGATCCCTCTGGATTTCCCAGTGCACCAGGCCCAAGCACTTGTCTCATGCATCCAACCTGGGCTGGTGATCTGTTTCACCATGGATAATATACATGTTTCGATGTTGTTCTCTCAAAACATCCCACCCTCGCCTTCTCCCACAGAGTCCAAAAGTCTGTTCTGTACATCTGTGTCTCTTTTTCTGTTTTGCATATAGGGTTATCATTACCATCTTTCTAAATTCCATATATATGTGTTAGTATGCTGTAATGTTCTTTATCTTTCTGGCTTACTTCACTCTGTATAATGGGCTCCAGTTTCATCCATCTCATTAGAACTGATTCAAATGAATTCTTTTTAACGGCTGAGTAATATTCCATGGTGTATATGTACAACAGCTTCCTTATCCATTCATCTGCTGATGGGCATCTAGGTTGCGTCCATGTCCTGGCTATTATAAACAGTGCTGTGATGAACATTGGGGTGCATGTGTCTCTTTCAGATCTGGTTTCCTCAGTGTGTATGCCCAGAAATGGTATTGCTGGGTCATATGGCAGTTCTATTTCCAGTTTTTTAAGAAATCTCCACACTGTTTTCCAGAGTGGCTGTACTAGTTTGCATTCCCACCAACAGTGTAAGAGGGTTCCCTTTTCTCCACACCCTCTCCAGCATTTATTGCTTGTAGACTTTTGGATAGCAGCCATCCTGACTAGCGTCTACACTCATTCTTTCATCCTTTATCCAAGGTACTTCAACAGTTCATCTGTAACCACTTCCCTATATCGACTGTAGACCAACATTATTTAGATAACTTTACTGCTCCTGTCAGACATGTCAATGTACTAACCCCAATTCCAACCTCAAACCTACACCCTTCCCAACCCATCAAATGTGAGGCAGCCTCCCAGTACAAGATTGGCAGATTAGACTTTACTCATATGTCCCCGGTTCGGAGAGTTTGATACCTCCTGGTCCTTGTGGACACCTTTTCGGGATGGGTAAAAACATTTCCCACAACAAACAAAAGAGCCCACCCTGTGGTCCAGGTCTTCCTCACAGAAATTATGCCCAGGTTTGGCCTACTTTCATCCCTACAGACTGATAATGGCCCAGAATTCATGTCCAGGGTCACCCAACAAATTGTCCAATTTTTACAGATCCCCTGGAAATTTCACATTCCATACCATCCCCAGTCCTCAGGGAAGGTAGAAAGGATGAACAGGATAATCAAATTAACTCTCACCAAATTATCTCTCGAGGTACATTTGAACTGAACCAAAATGTTGCAGATTGCTCTCATCAAAATACGGGCTTTGCCCAGAAAATCCCTTGGGTTGAGCCCCTTTGAAGTGATGTACGGAAGGCCCATGACTCCCCGCCCCCGGATTTCCCCCTGAACCTCCTCCCCTATCAAGCTCCCTACACTCCCCTCTGATGGCAGAACTCCGCGATGCTCTCTGGAAATACATCAACCACAACTTGCCCGCTCCTGACCCCCAAGACCCCTGGCCCCCTCTACAGATTGGGAACATTGTCTATCTGTCTGACAACCCCCAGGGTGACCCCAAAGTGGCAGGGGCCATTCAAAATCATTCTTACCCCGACAGCAGCTAAACTCGAAAAGGTCATCTCTTGGGTACACCTCTCTCATCTAAAAAGGGTTACTTCTGATCCCACTAATGCCTATCAGGTCTCCCTTACAGGGCCCACCTCCATAAAAATCACCTGACGACAACCTCTGTCGACCATCCAAGAAGACGCCGAGTGACATGGACACTCCTCAGCCTGCAATTGTTCGTGACCCAACTACTACAAGACCTCTGGACCAGCACCCCAACAGGAACCTCCTTCGAAGACCTGACCACGCTGGTGTCTCAAGTGTGGCTTCAGGGAACCTTCTACAACCTAAGTCCAGATGAGATTGTTTCTTTACTCTCATTCTCTACATCATTCTACATCCTTATAAACATTCTTCCTTTTCAGATTCAGGCTACCACAAACTCGAGGCCTTTCACCTCTCGCCTTGATCGGCCTCTCCCCGTCTTTCTGGCCATAACTGCACTCTTAGCCTTTGCTATAGAACTAACAACCCTCTCCCCTCGGGACTGGTCACCTATCCTTCGCCTCCTCGTCGGTAGCACCTACTGTGCTCTACTCCAAGGGTGCTATTTCCTCCGCGCTGCGTAACTAACAGACCAATGACCCCTGTTACTTACCCTTGTTACACTCCCCTGCCTTTTGGTTAGTCCCTGCCCCTGCTTAGACATTTATTCCTATGTTCATTCCTCATGTTATAATGAGGCCCCCTAAACCAGCCACCATGAACATCGGGGGCAGGGGAGAAGTCCAGATCCCTACTCATTGTGAAAATACAAAAGACAGGGAGCTCCGTGAGCAACTGCTATATGCCAGATGGAAAAGACATGTGCTTCTATCCCACGACTCACCGGGGGTACTCAGACGGGGGAGGGACACAAGGTCAGCAACGTAAGAGGAACCAAGAACAGGTCATAAAAGACCTAATTTCCCAGGTGCAGGTGATCCCCGAGCCCTATAGACACCTGGACCTCCTTTCCCAACTACGGCCTCTCCTAAATCCTCTGACAGTCGACACCTGACCCGCCTACTTAACCCCTCCTCCCAATTCCTCCAGGACACAAAACACACGTCCCAGTGCTGGATATGCCTGTCACTGTCTCCATCTCCACACACAGGGATCCCTCTACCCTCCACGTGGTTGCCTCAGGGCAGCTAGACCCCCCTCCCCAGCAAAACACCACATGATTCATTGGGCCAGTTTCTGACAATATCCTTCTTTCAGCCCCTTCAAACCTAACCTGTACCAACTACTCCAGCTCCAGCTCCACTCGTCTCACAAACCACTCCCTCCTTCTGTTCCACTTGGGTTCTCTGGAACAGCACAAATAATTGCACCAACCCGGGAATCTTCATTCTCTGTGGGACCTACGCACATTCATGTCTCCCCCCTGACCCCCCTGGACCTTGCATCCTGGTCTTCCTGACTCCAGGTCTAATAATCCTCAAAGAAGAAGAGATACAACAGACAGTCGACCCCCAAGTGGAACACTGCCACAGGAAAAAAGAGCTATCGTGGCCCTCCTCCTGATTGGGACCGGCATAGAGGCAGCCCTGGGCACAAGGATGGGGGCTTCCCCGACCTCGGCCCGTTTCTACTACAAGCTGTCCCAAGAACTAAATGAGGACATGGAGCAGGTGGTGGAATCTTTTGTTTCAGTCTAAAGACAAATTAACTCATCAGCTTCTGTGACCCTACAAAACAGACGAGCCCTGGACCTTTTCACCGCAGAAAAGGGAGGAACTTGCCTTTTCCTAGGAGAGGACTGCTGCTATTTTGTTAATGAAATAGGCACAGTCCAGGGAAGGGTCAGAGAACTTAAGAGACAGAATCAAACACTGCAAAAAAGAGTTACAAAATCTTTCCACTCCCCAAAGCCTCTTCCAAACTGGCCCTCCCTTGGTTTCCCTTTCTTGGGACCATTGGTACTTATCATTTTACTCCTCTTATTTGGACCCAGTTTCTGCAGTCTCTTTCAAAGGTTTCTCCAAGACCGGATTTGGGCTATCTCTCGAGTCCAAGTCAAGACCACTCTCCTCAAGAGCCTCGCCTCAACCTCGGGAAAAGGAGACCCTGGGCCCTAGGACAGTCCTCCGTTCCAGACCCAGAGCCGTCACCCCTACACAGCAGGAAGTAACCAGAGAGATACGGCGCCCTTTCCCCCCATCTTTTTATGATTTCAGGGTCTGGAATGAAGGAGTCCTCGGGCCTGGAAAAAGAAGATAACCACTTCAAAGGCCCATGCTGGACCACCTGACTTTGGGGAAAACAAAACTGAACTTAAAGTCCCACCCTGATACTCTGGGCAGATTGCATCAGCCTGAGACTTTCAACCCCCCGCCCGGGGACCCCCCCCACCCCCGTTCAACAGAGAACTGCCATCAGCTAAGGATTACCCAGAAGGCCCCGCCTGACCATATCTTCCCGTAGCGCTTTCACAAACCCCCCCCTTAAATATGAAGCCTCCCTGATCCTGCGCGTGCTCTGCCTGGTCGTTAGACCGACTGTCGCCCCTCCTTGCCTGAATAAAGGTGACCTGTCTCCGGTGAGGTGGTCTTCCTTTCTTCGTTGCCTCTTCTCAAACTGTTAGTGCTTTGTTTGCTGTTGCTGTTATTCGGTCACCCAGTCATGTGCGACCCCACAGACTGAAGCACGCCAGGCCTCTCTGTCCCTCACCATCTCCCGAAGTTTGCCCAAGTTCATGTCTGTTGCATTGGTGATTCCATCCAGCCAACTCATCCTCTGACGCCTCTTCTCCTTCTGCCATCAATCTTTCCCAGCATCAGTGACTTTTCCAATGAGTCAGCTGTTTGCATCAGATGAGCAAAATACTGGAGTTTCAGCTTCAGCATCAGTCCTTCCAACAAGTATCCAGGGTTGATTTGCCTTAAGACCGTAGGTTTGATCACCTTGCGATCCAAGGGACTCTCAGGAGTCTTCTCCAGCACCACAGTTTGAAAGCATCAATTCTTTGGTGCTCCACCTTCTTTATGGTCCAGCTCTCACAACTGTATGTGACCGCTGGGAAGACCATAGCCTTGACTATATGAACCTTTGTCAGCAATGTTTCTGCTTTTCAACACACTGTCTAGGTTTGTCATAGCTTTCCTGCCAAGAAGCCAATGTCTTCATATTTCATCGCTGCAGTCACTGTCTGCAGTGATTTTAGAACCCAAGAAGAGGATATCCGTCACTACTTCTTCCTTTTCTCCCTCTATTTGCCAGTGTTTTGTTTAGAGATCATTTTTAGCACTTAACACAGTCCTCCTTAACTAGGAGGATTAACTGCAATCTTCTCCTGCCCTTCCAATATACGTATATCAACATCACATACATGACTAGAGTTTTACAAGATAGAGAACAGCAGTAACTCATTTCTTTATCCCTTAATGTACCCCATACATACTAAACATTAAGTGTTTGTAGCTTTGAACCAAGAGAGATGTCGAATAATACCTCTTGGAAACTAAGAACATGGAACACTGCATGGATATATCTTATTGCTTCTAAGCATTCTGAAAAGATAAGGGCAAAAAACAGAGCCCACCTCATAAGTACTATAAAGGTTAATGAAATATATTTAAGTGCAGACTCTATACAAAATAAACTTTCAATAAACATCAATGTATTTTATTGCTTTTGTTATTTGATGATAAAAGCATTTGAGGCCGTAAATATTTTTCTAAGAGAATGGGGCCAGCAGAGGATGAGACAGTTTGATGGCATCACCTACATGAATTTGAGCAAGCTCTAGGAGACAGTGAAGGACAGGGGTGCCTGGACAGGGAAGCCTAGCATGCTACAGACCCTGGAGTCACAAAGAGTTGGACACGACTTAACGACCGAACAACAATTTCCTCTATGTGCAGCTTTGGTTTTATTTCATCATTTCTGTATAAAGTAATGTCTTTATTGATGATTTCAAAATAGTCATTGCAGTTTTCATATTCTATTTTTGGCTGTGCGGTGTGTGGAATCTCAGTTCCCCAACCATTGGGCCACCAGGGAATTCCCATCACTGCCATTTTTATTATTTCCTCTTTGAGCCAAGAGTTGGCCAACTGCTCAAACTGTTCCAAAAAATTTCTCTCTATAAAAAAAAATTTTTTTTTTTTACTGCATTGACTAGAAAATGAGATCCATTCTATTTCTGCTTTAAAAAGTTCATTTCAGTTTTCTTCGGACTTATATTTAATAAAACTTGTTAATTATACTCAAAGCCCTAGAAAACAAGGGTTCCATCTTTAGGACCAAATCTAGAACAGTCTTGGACCGCTCAAGTGTTCTTGTGTCTTGAGAAGTATCCTTGGTGGTAAGTGAAGGGGAAGTGAGATAGAGGAGTTTAACTGCTTCCCAATTCTGCCTCCTGGGTGCTGGCTTTTGTTTTTTACTTCCTCTTCCCTTACTAAGAGGTTTTAAAAGCAAACAAAACAAAACAAAGAGGTTTAAAAGCAAAAAAAAAAAAAAAAAAAAACAACTATCACTTGGATTTTATTTTAGGCCAGGCCAGGCGGCTTGTGGGATCTTAGTTCCCTAGCCAAGCCCTCATCAGTCAAAGTGCGGAGTCCTAACCACTGGACTGTCAGGGAATTCCCTGTGTGGATTTTGTATAGCAACTGTTAATAGCAGCCTACCTAATTAAAGCTGGCAGTAAAGATAGGAGACAAATAAACCTAGGAGAGGCTCATCCCTTTCTCTAGCTGAGACAGTCCTCCTTGAGATGCCGTGTTGTTTTCCGAAAGCAGAGAAATCCTGCAGAAGCCATTTAAAAATTTTTTCAATTGTGACTTTCAAGAATCTGTAGCAATTCTTTCACAGTGTGTTGAGAATGTTGTCTAGGCTAAAATCAAGGAACTCAAGGAACAGACTGCTGAATCCACCCTCAAGGGGCTCACAGTATGGTAAGGAGTGAGGCGTGGTACCTTCTGCCTACAGGCACTTTCACAGTTTCCCAAAAACACATCCTAAGGGCCCTCCAGGAAACTTCATGATCTTTAATTCTGAAATGAGTACCCGTCCTGAAATCCTCTCTCAGCAGCATTAGGAACTGCTTCCAGGGACCTCCCTGGTGGTCCAGAGGTTAAGAATCTTCGCAGGGGACATGGGCTCACTCTCTGGTTCAGGAACTAAGATCCCACATGCGGAGGAGCAACTAAGTCACAACTACTGAGGCCGGTGCATTGCAATTACTGAAGCAGACACAAAGAGCTCCTGCACTGCAAAAAAGAAAGCTGCTGGAGGACTGTTCTTGGGGGTGGGGATGGGAGTGGGGTGGTGTCCACTGTGCTTCCAGCTGCAGCCCCAGAGTTCACACCTGAGGGTGCCCTCTACAGGACAGGTGAAATGCCACCTGGTTTTTGATACTGATCTGTGGGTTAAGAAACTTGTCCTAAGGCTTTCCTGAGCAAACAGCCTTTCAGTCATTTTTTTTATTTCAACTATATTTTTAAAATTTTAGCTTCAGTTCTATATCTTCAGGGGGAGTTAGGGTATGAGACTTTATAGGTTCTCGTTTAAAAGTCTGTGTTAATTTGATACCTGCAGTGTGTGTGTTTCTGTGTGTGTGCTTATTTTGCAGGTAGGTCTGTGCAGTGCTTCCTTCCCTTGTGGCTCAGCAGTAAAGAATCTGCCTGTCAGTGCAGGAGACTTGAGTTCGACCCCTGGGTTGGGAAGATCCTTTGGAGACGGAAATGGCAACCCACTCCAGTATTCTTGCCTGGAGAATCCATGGACAGAGGAGCCTGGCGGGCTGCAGTCCATAGGATCGCAGAGAGTCAGACACAACTTGGCCACTAGGCAACAACGTGTTTCCTTCTTTATTGGCAAACTTCACATAGCACTTGAAAACTTCACACATTAGTTTCTCTATGGGCACAATCTGCTTTTTAAAAACCACTTTCCTAATCCTCTGCATTCCAGTTAAAAAATATTTCAGTTAATGAGATTTTTTTACAGTTTTTACTCTAAAAATAAAGAGCAAAGTATGAAAGTCTTCCTCTAAGATTGAGCATGCTTCTTCTGTTTTGCCTTTTAAGTTTTATACTGGAAATATATTCACGGAGTATGTTCCATGTGTCATGAAATGTTTACATACTCACTGAAAACCACAAAAGTGCATAGAGAACACTTAAAAAATGTAAAAAGCACAACCTCCTAATCCCAATTCTACTCTCTAGAGGTTGCCATATTATTTCTTGAATCTATCTTCAGATTTTCAAATTTTAAAAATTATTTTTCCTACAACATCCCTGGGGATCCAATGGTTAATACTCCACACTTCCCCTGCAGGGAGCAAGGGTTGATCCCTGGTTAGGGAACTAAGATCCTGTATGCCACACGGGCAAGAAAAAAAAATTTTCCCCTGTTATCTACAAACATGGGATTATACTATCACACTGCATGGTAAACATGCTCTTTTCATTTACTAATATATTAATATATTGACCATCCTTGCACATTAGCACATGGAAACCCATCACACTTTTCAAGGGAGGCATGCTTGCCGGCTAAGTCATATTCAACTCTTTGCGACCCCATGGACCATAGCCCTCCAGGCTACTCTCTCCAGGCAACAATACTGGAGTCTGTTGCCATTTCTTCCTCGAGGGTATCTTCCTGACTCTGGGACTGAAACTGCATCTCCTGCATTGGCAGGAGTTCTTTATCACTGCACCACCTGGGAAGTTCTCATTACAACATATCAGCAAACTACATGATACCCACAGGCACCATGACAGTTCCAAGGCTCACCAGAAAGGTCAAAAAGTGGGCAGTGGCCCAATTCCTGGAAATCTCCACTCCCTTTCAAGGGATGCAGTACAGCACATAGAACGGATTTTCCAAAATTACTAAACCAGCCCCCAAGTGATAGTCATCTAAATTGTTTACAGTTTCTAACTAACTGGCAAATGTAGCAGGCAGGGGAATGTTCTAGAAGAATGAGAATGATCTGAATAAGAAGGTGCCCCCCACACCACCATGTTAGTCTAGTTAACTAGAATTCAATCTAGTCACGTTTATCTGAGACTAGAAAGTAGTCTTGATGGCAAGGACTTCAAAAGAGAATGTTGGATCTAGAATTACAGCTAGACCATCAACCTGGGTGTTCCCTCTTTTTGACTTTCCTCCTGCAGTAGATTTGGATCAAAGGAAATCTTTCTTGAACGTAAAACAGTTAAAACGTAGGGGCTGCTCTAGCTGACATTGGGGAGGGGATGTCTATATCTAGAGCCCCCTGACAGATTTCTGCAGGTGGACTTCGGAAAGTCCATGAAGCCCCTGAAGTGATATACGTAACTGTAGATGCAGGTGCCTCCCCCCTCCCCGCCCCCCCTCCCCGAAAAACACACACACACAAACAAGAAAAACGAAAGGGAATTCCCGGGCAATCCACTGGTTGGGACTCTGCGCTTTCACTACCAGACCCGGGTTCAATTCCCAGTCGGGGAACTAAGATGCCACAAGCCGCGCGGCGCCGCCAAAAAACCACTGCCCTAACGGTCCATAGCCATTTCACTAGTTTTTCAGAAGGAATCACGATACAGACAAGTTTAAAGATCTGTACTAATCAGGATTGGTAGGTGCAGCATTTGAGAATCGAGAAGACGGCAATGCTGGTGTTGGGCTGAACAATCTATTTCACGCCTCTTTCTAGGACTGGAAATTAGCGTTTACACACCTCTCTCCTCCCCAGGTGAGAAGTTCCTCGAGGCAGGGACCCTGCCTGCCCGTGACCACCTCGCCCCTGACACTGGAATAGGCACACAGCAGGGACTCAGTAAATACTTGCCGTAAACATGAGTGATCTACAGTACCATCAGGGGCGAAAAGACTGGGGACCTACAGAACCAGCGCAGCCCCGTGGCGCCGAAGCCTGCGAGCCCCCGGCCGCCGCGGGCCGAGCGAATTCCACTTGCCCGCGTAGCTCCCGGGATACCAGCCACTACGACCGCGCCTCCTCTGCGCACGGCGAGCGGCCGCTCGGGCGGGAAGCAGCTACAGGCCACTGCGGCCGCCAATCTTCACCACGGCGGCCCAGCACCCGCTAAGAGACACTGCGCCGGAGGGCCCGCCCACCCGCCTTCCTATTGACGCCGCATACTCCCGGGACCTCCTGGGGGATGTAGTTCCGAGCGTCTTGAGCACAAATGCGGGCGCTGCCAGGGCAGACCCAGCGGAGAGTCGCGCCTGTCGGGCCTTTCTCTGCCTCCAGCAGGCCCTGCGG
Organism: Muntiacus reevesi; assembly: GCF_963930625.1. NCBI lineage: Eukaryota > Metazoa > Chordata > Mammalia > Artiodactyla > Cervidae > Muntiacus > Muntiacus reevesi. The sequence continues at coordinate 182,033,049 of NC_089250.1, read as the reverse complement.
GCTCCTGGCAGAGATGGTGTGCTCAGCGGATTTCCACCTCAGAGCCTGCCTGCCTGCTGTTGCCCTGCGCTGACACTTCCCGTTTATCCTGGGGCCGTTCTTCCTGCAGACACGGAGTTTGGACCGAAGGGGTCCTGGAGGTGATGACAGTGCTGGAGCAGGAATCTCCTATCCACATCCGTGGACACCGCCCGTGACGTGCCAGGCGTTGGAACACCAAAGAATGAAGCTAGGATTTCTTCCACGTTGCCGGCGGCCCTTGCAAACACTATCTGGTTGACTTCCATTAGCAACCCATTTGACAGATAGGAAAACAATTTCGGAGAAGTGGAATAATTTGCCCAGGTCACACAGGTCCTAGATCTTGGAGTCCCATATTTCCTCACCACTCTGTGCAGCTTCCAAACTCGTCAACAGTTTCAATGCAAGGTGATGGGCAGGAATGAAATGACCAGAGCACCAGGAAGGAGGGGTCAGCTCTGCCAGTGATGAGAAGTGGGAGCTGGAAGTGGAGACAAAATTAGGTAAACCTTATCTCAAAGGATGCATGGAAGGGAAAGCAGTTGCCTTCGGCCATTAGGGACTGTGTGCTCAAGGCCAGCCTCCTTATAGGGGCCATATAAATACTGGTAGAACAAACAAAAATTTTTCCAATTTTTTTTTGTGTGTGTGTGTAATAAAGTTTTATTAAAGTATAAAGGAGATAGAGAAAGCTTCTGACATAGGCATCAGAAGGGGGCAAAAGAGTACCCCCTTTGCTAATGTTAGCAATGGAGTTATATACTCTCCAATGAATCCAAAGAATGTCTGGAGGTTGTAAAGACCTCACCAGACCTACTCCCATAATTTACATTTTAAGATAACAGAGTTGGCCAGGTTTAATCCAGAGACTGTCCTCAGGCAGGATACATCCTTGTAAAGACCTCACCAGACCCACTCCCATAATTTACGTTTTAAGACAACAGAATTAGCCAGAGGGTTTGACCCAAAGACTGTCCTCAGGCAGGATACATTATTGTTATATAATCCTAAGGAATGTACAGGGAAAAAAGTAAAAAAAGTTTGTCCTTTCTTCCTCCTTGAATATCCCAGACCTCTCTCTCCTTGGGGACCCCTAGACTTCTTATCAACCTGCCTAGGAAATGACTCTCTCATTCCCCCCTTTTCTTTTAGGAGAATTATGTTGCCTAGGGAAAAGGGGCGTCATTCTCATTCCATAACTGCTTCCAAGCTGACAAGGGGCGTTGTCCCTAAATTGGTGAGGCAACATATTCTCCTAATCCTCATAGTGAGGATGTCTGATCCAGGGGCTTCAAGTAATAGTTGGAGGAGTCTGTGGCACTCATAGGAACTTGGACAACTATTTGTAAATTAAAAACTTTTAGACGGTTAGAAAACCCCATTATATAGTTACAGATGTAAGGCAAAATAGTTATTAAACCAAGTTAAAATCAAAATGAAAAGTTACATTATGTTCATAGTTACATCAGTCCATCTTAAGGTTGTTAGATGTCATCAGTTTAAGAAGAGGCATCACATGCGATTGTTGAAGGTATTTGCAGACTTGGAGAAAGTCCTTTCCTTGAAGTGGAGATGTCCACCACGGGAAGCCTTCCACTGATGAAGAGGGGAGTGTTCCGCAGACCCAGCAGTTAGACCAATTGTGGAATGCAGCATAGGAGTGAGCCCTGGACAGGAAGGCATTGTCTTGAGGATCAAACGGCAGACTCAGGATTTCTGGAGTCAGCAGAAGTACGCTCACATAGATTATCAGGCCCATCTTGTCCTGAAGGATCCCGGACGAGCCCCCAGGATGAAAGGTTGTTGCTGAACGATAAGACGTGGGATTCTTGGCCTCCGGAGGAGATGAATTCAATCTGGGGCCAGAGACGAGGCTGGATCGCTCAGAGCTTTTGTGTAATAAAGTTTTATTAAAGTATAAAGGAGATAGAGAAAGCTTCTGACATAGGCATCAGAAGGGGACAAAAGAGTACCCCTCCAATTTTTTAAATTGTAAAATGTTTGGACCTCCCTGGTGGTCCAGTGGTTAAGACTCCACGCTTCCACTGCTGGGTTCACGAGTTCCATTCCTAGTGGCAGAACTAAGATCCTCCATTCCATATGCCCCCCACAAGGGTGGGGGGGGGGCATGTAAAATGTTTAAATACATAGGGAGATTTAAAGAGTAAAAGGAATACCCACTTACTCTCCATCTAGATTTAACAATCAGAATAAATAATGTGTACAGCACTATAAAGGACTTCCCTGTGGTTCAGATGGTAAAGCTTCTACCTGCAGTGTAGGAGACCCGGGTTTGATCCTGGAGTCTGGAAGACCCCCTGGAGAAGGGAATAGCTACCCATTCCAGTATTCTTGCCTGGAGAATCCCATGGACAGAGGAGCCTGCAAGGCTACAGTCCATGGGGTCACAGAAGAGTCAGACACGACTTAGCAACTAAACAGCAAACACAGCACTTTATAACGTATAAAACCTCTGGTTTAAGGTTACCATAATGCAAATGAAGCTCTCATTTGGTGACCTGACACCCTTAATGCATTACCTGAGACAGGTCAAAGCTACCCATCACACCCCACTTTGGAGAGTTGGCGTCCTCTCCCACTTTTTCCACCTGCTGAGGGAGTCAGAGGTTGTCTCAGATGTTGGTTCACCCTCAGAGACAACAGCTACAATATGTTTCTCAGAGGGAAGTTCATTACCTGGAAACTCACTTTGAACTTCAATGGTTAGCCTCTCAAAGTCTCAGATTTCTCCCTTAAAATTCAATATACTGGTGGATGAGGGACAGTTTGGGTCACAGTGGGATCCATTATTTTCAACTTCAGATTAACACAGGAACTCTTCCACAATCTTCACAACAGGGCTGTCCATTCTCTTAACAATAGATATGTATTATGCTCAAGATCCCCTGGAAAAGGGAATGGTTACCCACTCCAGTATTTTCGAATGGGGAATTCCATGGGCAGAAGAGCCTGGTGGGCCACAGTCCCTGGTGTCACAAAGAGTCAGACATGACTGAGTGATTAACACTTTCACTTAATTATATTCAACACTGTAAACCTTTTTTAACATGAGGGTTGGGGAGACAGGATTGATATGTGCTTTGAAGCTAAACTAATTATGAAATGACTTTTTAACTTATTTTTTTTCTTATTATAAAGATAACACATATTGATTTTAAAGGCCCCAAATGATGCAAACCTGAATGTTGTCAAATGTGATACCCCTGATGACTGGGAATGGAGAAAAGGTCAGGGTGTCAGAGCTGACAGCACAGGTTGGACCCTTGGCAGCAGTTCCACTGGCATGTTCCATTTGTCATGTCCCCAAATAAGCACACACACATGTATAGTCACAGATGTACAGAAAAAAGAGCTCATCAACACTCCATTTGTTAATCAAACATCTAAAATGCATCCTGAAGCCTATAATGCTATTTTCAAATTTCCTCATTAAAAAGAAAAAAAAATCACTGGGGACTTCCCTGGTGGCTCAGTGGTAAAGAATCTGCCTGATGATCCTGGAAACACGAGCTCAATTCCTGATCCAGGAAAACTCCCACATACCACAGAGCAACTAAGCCTGTGGGCCACAACTATTGAGCCTGTGCTCTAGAGCCCGGAAGCCGCAGATACGGAGTCCATGTGCTGCAGCTGTGAAGCCTGGGTGCCTAGAGCCCATGCTCCCTGACAAGAGAAGCCACTGTGCTGAAAAGTCAGCGTGTCACAACTAGTGAGCGAGCCCCCGCTCTTGGCAACTAGAGAAAAGCCTGAGGAGCACCAAAGATCGAGCACAGGCAAAAGTAAATAAATAAGTAAAATTTTAAAAATATATGATTGGATGGGACTTCCCTGGTGGTCCAGTGGCTGGGACTCTGAGCTCCCAATGCAGGGTGCCTGAGTTCGATCCCTGGTCAGGGAACTAGATCCTACATGACGCAATTGGGGATCCCGAACTTGGCAACGAAGATCCTGCGTGCCTCACCTAGGACCTGGGGCGGTCAAAGAAATAAATATTAAAAAGGAAAACAATCACTGGAACCACAAAAAATGAAAGCATTGTGAGCCTCTCTTGACCTAGAAAAGCCTCAGTGGCAACAAAGCACTGTCTTTCAATACCTCTCTGCCTCAGAATTGCTCCTGTTGCAAAAACTGTCACTGAAATTGCAAAACATCCTGCTGTAGAGTGGAAAGTCCCACTTCCTACGAGATTCAGTCATAGGTGCCTTAGTCTTAGCTTAGAGGAGTTTCCTGGCCAGTCAGATCAGCGTCAGAGCTCCCAGGAACCGGAAGGATGCTTTGTGGCATTGCACAATTTCATCACGTCTGTGGAAGCTGTGGGAGACTGCTTTCCAGAATCTTGTGCAGGTCCTGGTCCCAGAAAAATCCCAGTTAAAACCCCTCTGGCCCAACCTGAGAATTTCACACATCTGATATTTGCACCATAAAGGTGCATTTGAGTTCATCCATTTTTTTAAGGGAAGATGTTGGGTTTGGGTCTTATTTTTTCACCAGGATCCAGAAAACTGGATGTTATCAGTTGTTAAATCCCAAACACTTAATAATCTGTAAAATACAAAGCACATGGACCATCCAGACAACAAAATAAATTCAACCAATCGGAACTCAAGGAAGCCTTGATTTCAGGTTGGTCATACTCAGGGCTGTTTGTTCAGTCAGACATCAGAATGCTGTCGCTGACCTGCTGGAATGGTCAGCATGGCCCATTTTGAGCCTCACTGGTCAGCCGAAAAGGTGACATCCAGGGTTAGTGATGAACAGTGAAATAAAGTATCAATATTGGAGGGAGACAGTATTACAAAGTGGTTAATAGAGTGAGTTTGAACCCTGACTCTGGGGCAGGTCTCTAATCCACTAATCCCAGCTGTAAATGTGGGTGATGAATCCTGCTCTGAAGGGATGCTGCAGAGATTTTAGAGAACAATGGATATAAAGCACAGAGTTAAAAAAAAAAAAAAGGACAGAGTAAGCATCATTCGGGGGTAACTGTATCACCAACAAAACATTTGGAAAAAATATCTGTAAGCCAAAAATTTCATGACAAAGACAGCAAGTTTCAATCAGGATATGGCACCATTTGCCAACTCAGTGATAGAAATGCCACTATTTTGCAACCACCACTCTAGCAACTGATTTAGGAAGGGATCATCAATGAAGGCTAACACCATGGGGTGAAAGACTGAGAGCGCGAGACCTTTCCACACGCCCAGGTTACATGTTAATAACAAAGAAAAAAAATGACCTTTTACAATGGAGAGATCTTAAGGATAAGTAGGATATATCCTCAATCTAATAATGAGGAAACAATCACACAAATCTACACTGAAGGACATTCTGCTTGGAACAGACTTTTCAAAAACATTAATGTCTTGAAAGGAAGAATTTCAAAAGGTGAGGGGTGGGTTTCCCTAGTGGCTCAGTGGGTGAGAATCCACCTGCCAGTGCAGGAATCACAGACTCAATCCCTGGCCTGGGAAGATCCCATGTACTTCAGAGCAGCTGAGCCCACGTGCTGCAACTGCTGAAGCCTGAGCACCCTAGAGCCCATGTTCTGCAGCAAGAGAAGCCACTGCAATGAGAAACCTGTGCCATAACCAGAGAGTAGCCCCTGCTCTCCGCAGCTAGAGAAAAGCCCACACTCAGCAATAAGGATCCAGCACAGCCAAAAATAAACAATAAATAAATTAATTTAAAAGATGAGGGGAGAAAATTACCTGGTGGTTCAGTGATTAAGACTCTGCTCCCAGTGCAGGAGGCACAGGACTGATCCCTGGTCGGTGAACTAAGATCCCGAATGCTGCACAGCAAGGCCAAAAAAAAAAAAAAATTAATAACAAAAATTTTTAAAATAAAAGGTGGGGGGATGTGAAAGTGTTCTAGATAAAAGGAGACTACAATGATATGACAACTAAAAGCAATGCATGATCTCCGATTGGATCCTAGATTGGAAAAAATTTTTTTTAAAAATGAGCTATCAAAGACATTATAAGGATAACTGGGGCATTTGATTAGACTGGTTGTAGTATTGTAACAATATTAGATTCCCTGAATGTGATAATAGTATTGTGATTATTTGAAATAATATCCTTGGGAAAAAAAATATATATCCTTGGGAATTCCCTTGCGGTCCAGTGGTTGGGACTTGGTGCTTTCACTGCTGTGGCCCAGGTTCAATCTCCGGTCAGGGAATTTAGATTCCATTCCACAAGCCCTGAGGCATGGCCATAAATAAATACATAAGTAATTATCCTCATATCCTTGTTCTTAGTATTTAGGATGGTCAGGGTATTTGGAATGATACCTGATATGTTTTCAACTTACTACTAAATGCTTCAAGAAAGAAAAAACAGAAGTGTGCACAGAGGGAGAGAATCACCAAACATAATAACCACCAAAAAACAACTGATGAACAGGGGTTGAAAGTATATACGTGTTCATTGTACTATGCTCTTAACTTTTCTGTGGATTTGAAATTTTTCAAAAACAAAATTGAGGATATAAATCATTGTAGCAGGAAGAGCAGTTAAGAGAGGAAAAAGTCACTTCGCCCATACCACCTCCATTAGCTTCAGAGCCATGGCTGGGGCCCCACACTGGGCTGTGAGCCCTAAGGACACATTTTTCACTCTTGTTTCTCCAGCATCCTGGTCCAGAACATGTGTTCAGTAACCGTACATGTATGACACCCTCCCTCCGGGGTCTGCTCCTAGGAAGTCATGGCAGAGTCAACGCTGGGACAAACGAGTCAGGATGGTGGTCCCAGGCGTGGCCTTCCTGGGCCTTTATGTTGCTGGAAGAACCAGACAATTGGAACTACGTCCACAGGAGTGATCCCAGGGCTTTTCCCCTGGCGTGCCCCCGGACTTCACCTGTCTCCTCCGGCAGGGAAGGGCAGAGCTTGCAGGGCTGTATCTGCTGCTCCCCATCGTCCTGCCATTGGCTCCAGAGGGTCAATAAAACCCCAAGAGTCTGGAGGAGAGAAGCTGACCAGAGGGACTGACCCTCATCGTGATTCTCTCCAGCACGGGGCCAGGGACTCTGTTCCCCCCGCTCCCACTCCCACCTTCCTGGGAGGAAGAAGGGAAGCATCTGAGAGGCTTCCAAAGATCAAGAATCTGGAATCCAACCCCAGACCCTCCCTCAAAGACTAACCTACCACTCCGAAGTGCAGCCTGGGTCAGCGAGAGCTGGCATGCAGGACCAGCATGTAGCTGACAAGGCATTGACCCCTCCTACCTGGAAAAGCATCTGATTCTTTGAGGAAGAGGACACAAGCCAGCAATGACACAGTAACAGCCTTAGTCTCAGTTCCCACCAAAACACAGAGCATTTCCTGTGCCTTTTCCGTTATTTCACAAGCTGCATCTTCTACTCTCCGGGCAGCAAGACAGACAGTAGTTTTTTCCCTCAGAAGCAGGACGACTGCCTCCAGTCTCTTCTGGTCAACACCATGGCCAGGACCCGGAGTGACCATCTACTGTACTCCCTGGAAGAGCTTTTGCCCTATGACTTCGAGAAGTTCAAGTTCAAGCTGCAGAACACCAGTCTGGAGAAGGAGCACACCCGGATCCCCCGGGGCCAACTGCAGACAGCTGAGCCGGTGAAGCTGGCCTCTCTGCTGGTCAACCACTACGGGGAGGAGTACGCGGTGCAGCTGACCCTGCAGGTCCTGAGGGCCATCAACCAGTACCTCCTGGCAGAGGAGCTTCACCGGGTGACCAGCCCAGGTAAGCAGCCCCAAGCACCCCCCTCTCTCAGTGCAGCTGCTGGCTGTTCATGGAGTCGGGTGGAAGGTACAAGAGGGAACTTGTGTTCAGACCAGTGCATACTGACTTGGGGGTCAGGAGTCCCAGGTCTGCGACAACTCCTGTGACTTCTTCAGCCCATCAAGTTCTCTCCCCTTCTCTGGTCTTTACAGCTGGAGCAAAGCTAAGGCTCCCAGTGGCTTTAAAAAAACAAACAAACCCAGGAGGAGGCTGAGATTCTGATTATGAGGCCAGATCAGAAGAGGCAGGGGCTGGGTGCTTGCCGGTAGAGCTCTTCACTTTATTTGTCATTAACACCAAAAGACGAGTATCTTCGGTCAAGCAAGAAACTAATCACTCCTATCAGCTGGGTTTATGGGTAATATTGTTATCTCTTTTCAGTTTTGAGTTCTCCTCTAACACATGTCACAAAAGTATTCTAAAATTCTCAAAAGGGCTTTCTCCTTCCTTCCTTCTTTCTTTCCCTCCTTATTTCTCTTTCATCTTTTCTTTCTTTCTTCTTTTCCTTCCTTCTTTGTCTACCCCTTTGCTGTCACTTTCTGATTTTATTACACTGTGATCAAAGAATGCGGTCTATTGGACTTCTGCTTTTCAAGTCTTTTTTTTTTTTTTTTTGAGATTTGGTGGGGACAGGGGCACTACTCTGGGACCAGTTTAAAAAAATATTCTTTAAAAAAAAATAAAATAAAAACTATTCTTTGATGTCTAAAATTTTCTTCTATTTCTAGATTTTAAGAATATATCAGGAATGCTTTCATGTCCTTCTATGAGGTAGAAAAGTTTACATAACAAAATTTCTCTGCTCTTTGAAAGAGTGATAAAGCTAAACTGTAATCTGAACCTGGTATAATTTAATGAGGATAATTTTTAAATTAATTTTTTTGTATTTTTAAACTTGGGTATGAGCTTCTTCAGGGTTTTTCACTAGTTCCTGAGGCAGTTTTTGTAAAATATGTTTTCCTGGAAAGCCAACAACAAAGTGTTTTAAGCAATCTTAATTTTACTATGGGCTTTTTCAAACCAAAAATTAAGGTGCTAATTATAGGTTATTTTCTTTAGTAGTGGTTTACAAATTGTATCCCAGGAAGACATTTCAGGAATTCTTTAGAAAGTTGGCAAATACTTGATTCAAAATTTATGAATTGTTTAACTTACAAAACTAACAAATTCATATTAAAATATGTCATTAACCAAATTTTAAAATATTGGAGGCCATCAGTGTTGGGGTCCAGCCCCAGCAAGTCCAGGAATACCCAAGGGATGAGTGGCATCGGCGAGGAAGAAGACAGATACACACAGAAGGTTGCATAGAAGAGGTAGCCTTTTTAAAATTTTTAGGATAGCTCAGTCTTTATAGACTGAACGTTACCTCTCCCTTAAGTCACCACATATTACATCAGATATTGGTTTCGTGCTCCTGTCAATATTTTTCTTTCCCATGTTTTTCCCCTACACATTCATCTAGAACGTTTCTGATTACAGGGTTTATTCTTAAATGTCCTGTACATAGTCTTCTTGCCTCAATGGCCTAAATGTTCTACAAATCTCAGATATAGTGTAAATTCTTTGGACAATAAAACAATACATGGGAAGGGTCACAGTAACATGTTTGACATTTCTGAGAATAGTACCATGTGAAAACTCTGATATTTTTCTTTACCTGAAACCACAAAATCTCAATTTACAATGATTAACTTAAACAGCAAAAACACCTCTAAAGCAGCAAAACACCTCTATTAATAGTGAGATAATGGCAGTGAAGCTGGTAAATATAAATCTTCTATTGAAATCCTATGTACCCCATTTTCTAATTCTACAAAAATACCCATAATATTCTATGTTGCTTAAAGAAAGGGAAACAATGGACAAATAGCAGCAAGGAAATAGCAACAGTGAAAACCCTCTCAACCAAGGAGCAAGTAAACTAAAGCAGTATATCTACTTCTAAATCTAAATGCCTCTACTCTTTTCTATTCTAGAACATTATAATCTTTTAGGCAAGCAGCCAAACTATGCCTGTGGACTTTTCTTCTTTAACTTGATGTTTATGGTCATGTCCTGAGCCAGAGCACTCATGAGCATTTCCAAAAAGGCTTGGACTTTTCCAGGGAGGCCTTATTACTATATATTATATTTCCAAAAATTAACAGAAAGCCCAGCAACAGTAAGACAGAAAGAGGAAAGAGACATATCGGGCCCCCAGGACAACCCCGAGCAGAAGAGCTGCCTTGCAGGTTCCTCTCTAATCCCGTGACCTTGTCACGGTCTGGGTACGTCCTGGTGATTCCCAAGGGGATATGTTGGGCCCCTGGGGCAGCCCCGTGTGAGGAAGAGCTGCCTTGCAGGCTCCTCTCTTGTCCTGTGACTTTGTCACGGACTGGGCACAGCCCGGTGGCTCCCGACACATCAGTGTGATAGTTCATGCTATACTTGAACTCCTTTTTATGGAGACCTTGAAATTCAGCCCTTTCTGTCATTTCTGTTTAAGTAAATATTACCCTGAAATTTCCAGCCAAACTTGTTTTTTAAACTGTTTACACTGAACTGAATCAGACAGGATCTTCATTTCATAAAACTAAAGTTATAGCAAAAAATTAGCTTCTAAAGTTTTAACTGTCCCTCATGACCCTTGATTTCAAACTTTTGAGCCTATCTTTATTGACTGATAACTGATTTTGGAGATTTGTAAGTCACACACAAAAGTATACCAATTATTGTATATCAATAAACGAGGGTTTTCACTTATATGTTAAGAATTCTATGTAAGACCTTATGTTGGAAACAACTTCTGCCTAAAAAAGTTTGAAAAGTACTACTTCAGAAATAAGACAGCAGATAATGAATATGATCTTATTTAATGCTAATTGACTGCCATTGTCTAGAACATCCTGAACTTCCCTAATTTCTGAGGGGCTTCTCTCTTCTCTCCCTTTCCCCAAATCTTGACTCTGAGCACCGGGCATTCCCATGACTTTTCATCTCATTGTCTTTTCAGAGTGTTGGATACAAGAAAGTGACATAGACAGTTCAGCAACGTCGGGTTCCTCTGGGGAGATGAAGCCCAAGAGCCTAAAGACCCCAGATGGCCTGGAAGGTGACAAGCAGCGACAAAGTGCTGATGGGGCTGGCTGCCCACCCTCCAGTCAGCCTGAGGCTGGCAGGGGGCCCCAGAAGAAGCCTCTGGGCAAGCAGCGAGATCAGAAAGGCTCTGAGGGCCTGGAGGTGCAGGGCAAGCTGGGGGCCAGGACCACAACTCTGTCTTCCAAGAGAAGCCCCGTCCTCCCCAAGGTGCCACGGGAGAAGGAGAAAGGGAGTTATCCAGGTGTCAGGCTGCGGAGGAACGCCAGTTCTGCAGGAAGGCTCCAGGGACTCACCAGCGGGTCATTCGCCGGGTCCCCAGGAAGGAGAGAAACAAAGATATCAGAAGTATGTTTACCTTCAGGAAAGAAGCGACCCAAAAGTCTTGAACTTACCATTTCTCCAGAAGAGACAGGACCCCTCAATCCAGAAACTCTTCTGCTTCAGGAGAAAATGAACACTGAGAACCCAAGCTCAGCAACCACTGCCAGCGAAGTGGCCACTCTGAAAACAGGGCCGACCGCGACTCTGGAGAAGGGCTCCAGGAATCCAGAGCATGCCACGACCCTGGAGGGGACAGCACTCAGGAATACACCTTTCAGTGTACTGCTGGCTGGAAAGACGATGATTGGGGAGCATCTAGAATCCACAGCTCCTGCAGAGAGGAGTGGGACTGGGGCTCTGAAGGCCTCCAGTGTGCCCCATGAGCCTTCAGATCCAGAAGTCTCTCCGTCTGCAGGTAAGAAAGGACCTCAGAGTCCAGAAGACCTGGTATCCTTAGGAATGATGACTGCTGCAGGTTTTCCCCTGTGCATGCATAGTCAACTCTTTGTGACCCTGTGGACTGTAGCTCGCCAGACTCCTCTGTCCATGGAATTTCCCAGACAAGAATACTGGAGTGGGTGGCCATTTCCTACTCCAGGGCATCTTCCCAATCCAGGGGTCAAACTTGTGTCTCTTTGTGTTTCCTGCACTGGCAGACAGATTCTTTGCCACTGCACCACCTGGGAAGATGCACAAGCCTGCTTTTATCTCTACTCTATCCATTTCACTGGACCCTTGGGTCCACCTTGAGGGCCTCAATCCTTTGAAAATCTGATTGTAGGCTCTGAATCCTGAAAAAAGGCATATCTGCACATCTTCACAAAATGTTGCAGTGTTGCATACATTTCAGCTGGTTAGCTCTTAGACACTTCTGTAGAATCCCCAAGGGCTTTCTGAACCTCAGGTTGCTCATCTGGGAAAGACTAGGTAAATGTCACCTTCTTATAATACTCCACAGCAGTATGTCAAGGGGCTGAGATTCTGCCAGTCCGCCTCTCTGAGCAGAGAGGAAGCTGGTGGTCAAAATCATAGGTCTCTTTTACTAAAGAGGCAGAATTTAGGATTATGATGGGTTGTAAATGACAGAAACACCAAAGTAACAACTGAAACAAGACCGACATTTGTTCCCCTTTCACAAAAATGACACACATAGTCTGGGATGAATGTGGTATCCTCTGGCTAGGAACCCCAGCTCCTGCTGCTTTTCTGCTCCACAGAGTTTGAAGCTCATGGTGATATCCTCATTCCAGGCAACAGGATGGAGGGACAAAGGAGAATGGTATCACTTAGGGAAGGTTTTCAGAAGTTTCTAGATTCTGCCCATGATGCCTCTGTTTACATCCTCTTGGCCAGAATGTACAGACATACCTCCGCGATAATGTGGGTTTTGTTCCAGACCACTGCAATAATGCAAATATTGCAGAAAGCCAGTCACAAGAAAGTTTGGTTTTCCAGTACATATGTTTACACTATATTGTAGTCTGTATTAAGAGTACAATTATGTCTAAAAAAACAATGAATATACCTTTTATTTTTATCCTCACTATGTGGCTTCTGGGATCTCCATTCCTGTACCAGGGACTGCACCTGGGCCATGTCAGTGCAAGGGTTGAATCTAACCACCAGACCACCAGGGAACATCCACACCTTAATTTAAAAATACTTTATTGCTAAAGAATGTTCAACATCATCTGGCAGCACAGGGATGTCACAAACCTTTATTTTGTAAAAAATGAAGTGTCCCAATAAAGGGAAGTGCAATGAAATGAGGTGTGTCTGGAGTCACATGACCACACCTAACAGCTAGGGAGACTGGGAAATGTAGTTTTGGGGGAGCAGGGGTGGGGAAGCAGTCATATGGACCGCAAACAATGTCATCATAAGGGAAGGGGGAAACTGTCACTGGGGAGCTCACAGTCTCACTTACAGATGTGATATGAGTTCCTGGGACCCTGAGAGAGGAGGAGGTGGCAGGGGACTCATGGATTGAGTGTGTTTCTATTTCCTCTTGTGTCTCCTGTTATTTCTGCTTTATGAAGCTGTGTTGGTCTTGGAGCAGAGCTGGTCATAGCTGTAGGTCATCACAGTGGGTTACACCCTTCAGCCTTGTAAAGTTACTTCTTTACTTTCACATCATGTGTTCTGAATCTGTATGTGAGCAGTGGCTCATTCATTCCTTCTTTCAACACACACTTCCCAAATGTTTACCAGGTGCCAGGGGTTCTGCTAGGGTCTGTGGGTCCAGCCAAAAGTGAGTAACCATCCCCTGGCAACTCTATTCAAGTTATGCACCCTCTCAGTGGTGGTATGTGGTAAAGCCAACACCAGTAGAATGTCTTCCCATCTTTCTATCACCTGTGTCAGTGTATGTGCAGGAGTAAGGCATAGAATTTATAGCAAAATGCCTTTCTTTAGGATAAATGCCCAAGAATTCCAAGTCTCAGGTCTGGCATGAGATCCAGACCTTAGCCCTCAGTCCGAGTGTTCTTGCTGGAGGGAAGTTGGGGAAGGACAAGCTAGGAAAAGGCCTCAGTCTAACAGAGAACATTCACGTCCCAGGCACAGATTCCCGCTACGCTGATTTGCAGCATCCCCTGGTAGCACCTTGGGTTTGTCACTCAGGAGGTTTTTCCATTGCTGTGTCCTCAGGGAGGCTGCAGGACAAGGCTGTGTGTCCTCTCTGCCATGCCCAGGAAGGAGACCCGGTTGGTGGCAGCTGTGTGCACATCTCCTGCAGCTGCTCTGCGGCTTCCAGGGACCCTGAGGCCTCACTCAGCCGCTCATCCAGCTGCCCCCGGTGCCAGGACTTGCTCCCAGGGAAGAGCCACGGAAGCCGTGAGTGGCAGGAGGGCCTGCAGATGGCCAGCCTGAACCCCAAGAACCTGCCACAGTGTGAGCGTCACATGAAGCAGGTGCAGCTGCTCTTCTGCGAGGACCATGGAGAGCTCATCTGCCTTATCTGCCGGCTGAGCCAGGAGCACCGGGGCCACCGGGTGCGCCCCATTGAGGAGGCTGCCCTGGAATACAAGGTGGAGCTTCCTGCATTGGGACCCTTCTCTGCTGGGTGCCTGAACACATTGGGTGGTTTCCCTGGAGCGCTAGGCACTGGTGCATTAGGGAGCATCTGTGGGTTGTAAATGGCAAACACATACAAATTGAGCCAGCAAAGAGGGATGCTGCATGTAGCTCAGAGGTCTAAGGGAATCTAGCTTCAGGTATGGCTGAATCCAGGTGCTCACAAGAAATCTTTCTCACCACCTCGGCTCTGCTTCCTTTGGTGTGATGAGGTCATTTCTTCCTCTGGTTACCTCTCCCCATACTCCTGGCTGCAGCACCCTCAGCTTTATTCACTGTAGCAAATTTTCCCATCTAGGGTTGGCACCAACTAAAGATGGCAGGGGCCAAGTTTGAGCTTCAACAAGTGTTGCTGTTTTTCTTTTTCCCCAGGAGCAAATTCAGAAGCAGTTGGAGCATCTGAAGGAGTTGAGAAAATCCGGAGAGGAGCAGAGATCTCAGGGGGATAAGAAAACAGTGAACTCCCTGGTAAGGTTAGGGATGGTCTGTGGCCTGTCATTGACTGGGTTCACCATGTAGAAGGAAGCAGAGAACCCAGAGTGAGCAGGGGTCCCTCAAGTCCTGTACTAACTCACAGGGAAACAGAGCTGATCACATATTTAGAGTCACCTGCTCCTGGGGGGCAGGGGATAACAGGTGTCCAGAGATGAGCTTGTCCCTGGGGATGGAGTCCACCTCCAGCAAGAAGGGGTATCTTCCAGGACCCAGTCACACTTTCTTAGACTCACCACAAAATGGTTTAGAGAAATGGATGCTGTAAGTGAGGAACGGGATTGAGGAAAGGCGAGGAGAGACTTTCTAAATACTGCTCCGAGTTGTTTTTATAATTGCTGTTATCTTTTTTTTTTTTTTTTTTTTACAAAAGCCATATTTATTTGTAAAATTCAAATGGTCAAAATGAACATTTCCTTTTAAAACGGTGGTTCTGCAGCACTGCAGATTCCAATAAGTACCACTCAGCAGCCTTCCTGTTAAGGTGTTGTCCAGACTCTTGGATGCTTTAGTTGCTTCTGTTCTCCCTTCATGCGAAGGTGCCTAACTAACCCACAGAGTCTTGATGATTTGTCTGATGCATTTCTGTTGGTTGGATTTCATCTCCTTAAGTTCCACACTTGTCAGGACCCACCACACGGCAGTGAGAAACAGGCAAAGATAACAAAGGGCAGGATGAGAGGGAGGGGGGTGGCAGCTGTCCAGGTGTCTGACTTTTGGAAAACTGCTGAATGGTAGTCAAATGAAAACCCTTTCCTATAACCCCAGGCGGCTTGAACTTGTGGATGGAGCAGAGGTCAGGGATGTTCCAGGTGGGGCGGAGGACGGTGAGGCAGGAGCCTGGGCTGCTCAGGGAAACCCAGGGAGACAAAAGTGTCCAGCCTTCCCTTCAGATGCAGTGACATAGGCCCTTATGGAAAGGAATGCTGTTTTCAGGCCTTCACCTCCTCCTCCTTTTTCAAATAATGAAAAAAAAAAATTTAATCATAGGAAAGAGGGTAGGGAAAGCTCCTTTTTACAGCAGAAAGCCAGCTAAAACAAGTACAGAATAATAATTGAATTAGAAGATTTCCACTATACAGTTGACACTGACAGGGATCAGCAACAGAAGCTAAAATTTTTAGGAAAAAGATGGCAGAGAACAGCGTACTTACACACTCTCAAATACCACTCCCCAAATTACTTAATAATTATAAAGGAAATAATATATATTTACAGTAGTGACTGGTAGACCCCTCCTTAACCAATTACCAACTCTAGAATCCCTATACTGATGATGGCAAACTGGATAGTCTTTGCCTCCCAATGGGATGGGCTAGAAAGAGCATGGCCTTAGGTCTATGGCACTCTCACCCCCTACCCCATGTTTCTCCTGAATTTAATCATGAGCAAAATTATCAGAGAATTTTAGAATATAGGCCATTGAACAGGATGGTTGACCTGTCCTCTTAAAAAAATAAAGGAAAGTCCACATTACTGCTATCAACAACAAAAAGTGTCCCCGATTCCATGTTTAGGAACATCACATTGTAAGCCTGAGACTGGCCACATGTCTCAAGTTAGACACATGTGGGAGTATCTACACCCACATGTTTAGTGCTTAGTTGCTCAGCATGTCTGACTCTGCAACCCCTGGGATTGTAGCCCGCCAGGCTCCTCTATCCATGGGGATTCTCCAGGCAAGAATACTGGAGTGGGTTGCCATGCCCTCCTCCAGGGGATCTTCCTAATCCAGGGAACAAACCCAGGTCTCCTGTACTGCAGACAGATTCTCTACCGTCTGAGGCACCAGAGAAGCCCATCTACGCCACAGAAACAGCAAATGCCACAACCCAGTCTTGGTTTTTTGTTGATAGTCTAGAATTAGACAGTGAGTGATGGGGAAAGTGACTTGTGCAGACCAGAGGCACAGGTGTGTGTCTGCGGTGCTGTGCTGTAAAGACTGGGAGAACACTCTCCCGCATTCGAAACCCAGCATGTAACTCAGCATGCTGACGTTACAGGGGAAGGTGTGAGGTTCCACACACATCGAGTTCATAGTCTTACTCCTTTTTTCTCTTTTGTTTTTTAGTTTTATTGAAGTATAATTGATTTACAATATTGTGTTAATTTCTGCATAGCTAAGTGATTCAGTTATACATACATGTATATATTCTTTTTCATATTCTTTTCAGTCGTGGTTTATTACAGGATATTGAATATAATTCCCTGTGCTATAAAGTTGGACCTTGTTGTTTATCCATGCTAAATGTAATAGCTTGCATCTACTAACCCCAAATTCCCAGTCCATCCCTCCTCTTTCCCTCTTCTCCTTGGCAATCCCAAGTCTGTTCTCTACGTCTGTGAGTCTGTTTTGTATGTGCGTGCTCAGTTGTGTCCAACTCTTTGCAACCCCAGGGACTGCAGCCCACCAGGTTCCTCTGTCCATGGGAATTTCCAGGCAAGAATACTGGAGTGGGTTGCCATTTCCTACTCCACATAGTCTTACTCCTTAATTACAGAAAAATACCAGGCAGTGTCAGAACCACTATCATATGTCAACTAGGGGACCACAAGTGGCAGGGGAACAGGGGCCAGGCAAACATCCACAAAGTGTCCTGGGAGGCCCTGGGCTGTTTGGAATTTACACCAGAGTTCTCTTCGTTGTGTCTAGCAGTTTGGCTAGTAAATGAATATGCCCATATTAAAATCAACAACAAAAGGTGCAGAGACATTTTTGGTTCAAAAGAACTTAAAAGAGATTTAGTCCTGTCCTTTTGAGCCAAAAATGAGATTTCTTCTGTACAGTCTATGTGAAGGGTCCTCTCCCTCCTTGGATGAAGGAAAGTTACCCTAGAGCAACTTCTAGTGTCCACCGTAACTTTCTAGTGATGAGAAAATCATGGGTGGCCAGTGTGCAAGAGTACTGGAAGTCAAGTTCACTTGCATCCAAATAGATGGACTGACTTGCCCCAATTCAGGGGGAGGAGAGGGGACTCTCCCTTTGGAAGGTGGGCTTCTGGGTATTCCCTGAGTGCACAGGCCCCTATACCTCCCTGACTTCTGTTCCCCAGAAACAAGCTGAAACCCAGAAGCAGAGAATCCAGTGCCAGTTGGAGCAGCTGTGCCAGTTTTTAGAGCAGCAGGAGCGACTCTTTGTGGCCTGGCTAGAGGAACTGGGCCAGACCATCGGCCAGGTTAGG
Organism: Muntiacus reevesi; assembly: GCF_963930625.1. Classification (NCBI taxonomy): domain Eukaryota; kingdom Metazoa; phylum Chordata; class Mammalia; order Artiodactyla; family Cervidae; genus Muntiacus; species Muntiacus reevesi. The sequence goes on along the minus strand of NC_089250.1, from coordinate 182,015,093 downwards.
GAGACGTACGGCACCCGAAGCACGAGGGACATCGCCCTTCTCGATGAGCTGATTGGGGAGCTGGAGGCCAAGCAATGCCAGCCAGAGTGGGAGTTTATGAAGGTGAGCGCGGCTGGGCCTGGCCTTCCTCTGTCCACCATGCCCAGCAGGATGACAGGGGCTCCCAGTACTGCCATCTGCTCTCCCCAACCCAGTGGTGAGGCCCTTGGGGTTGGGGTGGGACTTGTCCTTGGTGATCCATAATCCCTCTTGTGCCCAGGCTTCTGCAATGCAGTATCAGGAACCCATGGTGGCCTAGAATCTAGGGGATCCCCTGGCATCTCCCACATGTCAGCAGACTTTGGGTACGGTTATGGGCAGGCCCCAGCTGAGTTGCCACCTTGCTGATTAGAACTGGGGGGAGTGGCCCTGTTTTTGCTGACACTCTGGGGCAGGGAGGCCAGGAGTCATCATAGCCCTTACAACACTGGTGATGGAGAACTTCCCTCTTTTCTCTCCTAGGACATTGGAGTCACCTTGCACAGGTACCAAGAGGTCCCCTGATGATCCCTTGGTGAGGGGGTCCTGCAGGCAGCATCTGGGGAGGCAGCCCTAGGAGGGAGATGCTCCCAACCCAGGGATGTGCCTTCTCGCATCTCCTGCAGCTTCCAAAGGCCTTTCTGGATTTGTGTAGGGAGAATGGGAGCATGATCAGGAGGGGAGTGCGGGACTGAAGACGGAACCCAATGAACACACCTGTTGTGTGGTGGTGGCTTCCTAGGAAACCTCCGCAAACAGTCCGTGTCCTGTGCAATTCACCTTGTGAAAACTGTTCCTGCAGGACTGCCTGCTTGCAGGCACTTTCCAGAAGTGGATCTGCTAAGCCCCGCAGGCAGCGGTGGAGGGGGTGGGCAAGAGAAGGGCAAGAGAAGGGGAAGGGAGGGGAGGAAGGGAAGGGGAAGGAGGCTGGAACCTACAATCACCCAGGGGAACTTTACGAGATCCTGATATTCAGGCCCTGGCTGACAAATTAAATCTGAATCTTCAGGAGTATGACCCAAGCATTAACTTTTTGAAGAATTTTTTTTGGTGGTAAAATACATGTAACACAAAATTTGCCATTTTAAGCATTTAAAAATGTACAGTTCAGTGAGTACCTTCATATCATTGTACATCACAGTATTGAACATCACCATGATCCAACCCTAGAACTCTCTCATCTTCCCAAACGGAAACTCCGTACTGTTGTACAACTTCCCAATCTCCCCTCCCCCAACCCCTGGCAACCACCATTTTACTGTCTTTATGTATTCCACTACTCTAACTACATCATGTAAGTGCAATTATGCAATATTTGTGTTCTTGTGTCTGATTTATCTCACTTAGCATATCTTCAAGGTTCATTCATGTTGTAGAATGTGCCAGAATTCCATTCCTTTTTTTTTTTTTTACTTTTATTTTATGGCTGGGCTGCATCCAAGATCTTAGTTCCCCAATCAGGAATCAAACCTGTGGCCCCTGCAGTGGAGTCTTAACAAATGAATCAACCAGGGAAACCCCCCATTCCTTGTTTTAACTTTGGCTGCACTGGGTGTTTCTTGTGTGAGTTTAACTGCCCTGCAGCATGCAGGACCTTAGTTCCCCAACCAGGGATCAAGCCTCACCCTCTCCATTGGAAGCTCGGAGTGTTAACCACTGGACCGCCAGGAAAGTCCCCTGGTGTCTGTGGTTTTTGAAACTCCCCTGGAGAGCACACCCCATGGCCAGCGTTGAGGACCAGTGTTTAGAACTTGAAGCCCAGGAAGGAAGTTTTCTTTATGAAGTGGGTCTGGGTTGGGTGTGCCTGGTGGAAGCTGCACCTCCCTTTCAGTTCATGAGATCTTGGGCCACCCCCATGCTCCAGCCCTCTTTTGCCAATGGTCTTTTTGTCTCTAGGGCCAAGATGGTGACTGTCCCTGAGCTGTGGGCCACGCCACCAGAGGTGAAAGAGAAGATCCACCTGCTCTACCAGAAATCAGAGTTTGTTGAGAAGCGCATGAAGCACTTCTTGGGTAGGTGGGCTTGCGGGAGAATGGGAAGAGCCCCCTCACCTGCTCTCAAGAACCATGTAGCCTGGGCCCCCTGGCATCTCTTCTCCATCTCTCTTGTCCTTTCTGTCTTGCCTTCAGCGTCTCCCAGATCTGTCCCCATCTGGGGAACCTAACTCGAACTCCTTCTCTCCTTTTAGAGACCCTACGCTCAGAAGTGGAAACGTTCAATGGTGAGTATGGTGGTGGTAGTTTGTGCTGGCCAGGGGTCCCTTGTGATTTCTAGGCATTATTTAAAAGAGAAAAAAAGAGGGAAAAAAAAAAAAAAAAAACACCTGTAACAAAGGTGGGAGAAAAGTCATGACAAGTCCTCATAGTCTCTGAGCTGGAGTCACTGCCAGATCACAGAATATCCAAGGCTGGCTTGGGTGCCAAGGAGGAACGGGGGCCTACGAAATCAGAGGAAGCCGGGCAGGTCCTGAGTAGGGAGGAGGGGTCCTTGTCTTTCCTTGTTGTGGGGACCAGGGTGGATGTAGTCCCTCTGACTGGGGATGCTCAGCATTGCCCCATCTCCTTTTTCTCTGTAGTTGCAGAACTGACTGGTGGTCAGGCACCCTGAGGCGAGTAGCCTTGGCCTGCCGGGTCCCTGCTCGGTCCCCCAGTGCGTTCCCGAAGAACGACCCTGTCCACGTCTCCTGGATGTGGGGAAAACCCTGTGGGGATGTTGTCCATGGACCTGAAGTCAGGAATTCTAATTCTCTCTGCAGTTAATGTGATTCTGGAAGCAGAAACTATCCACTCCAACCTCATCTTTCACCTTCTCTGATGACGTGGAGAGTGAGCCTTGGAGAAAAAAAGTGGGACCATCTGCCTGCTAGTCCAGGAAGATTCTATAGCTGAATCGTGGTGCTGGGCTCTCTGAGCTTGCTCTCTAGCCACCATGACTGAGAAGTGAAGGTGGGAGACAAGCCAGGGTGGGTCCTGGGCGTTTGCAAGGCAGCCACGAGCAGCAAGGAGAACATGACTCTGTCACCAGAGAATGGGCATTTGGTAGAAACAATGAGGCAGTAAAATGAATGTCAGGTGTGCACCTTTCTCCGGATCCAGATGAAGGAGCCCTGCTGGCATGGGGGCATCTCCCTGGACTACAAGACGGGGACATCTCCTTTTACAAAGTGACAGTCAAATCCCACATCCCTCACAGCCACTGGCTACTTTCCCCCGGGGCCCCTTCAACCTATCCTCAGCCCCAGGATACATGATGGAGAGAAGAACATGGATCCTCTGACCATATGTCTAGTGGGGGTGGCCACAGCCTCCCTGAATACCTGACACTTTGCATCTCCCTTCAGGCTCCTGGTCTTGAATCTTGAATCCATACACTTGACAGTCATTACTGGGTTCCAGTGCTGTGGGGAATACAATCAATAAAAAAATAGTCCCTGAGCCCAAGGAGTTTACGGGACAGAAGCAGAAGTAGGCTGGGTCACAAATACTGGTAAACCAAGGGTAGAGAGAACACACATACAGATGATACAAGGCTTTCAGAATACATCGCTGTTGCTTAATAAATCCTTGTTAAGAATTAGCACCTAAGATGCTCCTGAGACAGAACCTACCCTCATTTTCCCTCAGGACCCTTGGCAAGGATGTGTTCCTTCATTCTACCTACCCCTGTCTTGAGACTTAGGAAGCCTGAAGAAAAACAAGCAAATTGGATCATTACAAATCACTTTTGTACTTGGATTAATGAACTGTGACTGGACCTCATAAATAAATCACTTAGAAAATGTAGTTGTAATTGCATTTGTTGTCACTCAGTTGATTACTGTGAGATGCTGTTTGCATACAGAAGACCATGAAGGAGATGGGGCTGCTGTTACTACTCTTCCTGAGCTCTACTGGCAAATCTGTAGGTCTGTGGAATGTTAGATTCTAGTTCATTCTCCATTTAAAGAGACAGAAATAAATAAATAAAGAGACATAAAGAGAGAGGGGGAAGGAGAGGGACAGACTTGGAGTTTGGGGATAGTAGATGCAAACTATTATGTTGAGAATGAATAAACAACAGGGTCTTACTGTATAGCACAGGGAACTATATCCAGTCTCCTGAGATAGACCAAATGAAAAGGAATAAAAAAAAAAAGAATGTCTGTATGTGTATAACCAAGTCACACTGCTGTATGGCAGAGGTTAGCACAACATTGTAAATCAACTATGCTTCAAAAGAAAAAAATTAACACACCCAAAGAATAAAATGACATATAAAGAGGGATGTAAGAAAAAACGAGGATCAAATGAAGATTGAACCACAAACTTCTGCTACTCCAACTTCTCTTCCCATCTTCACAGTGGAGCCTAGATTCTCTGTGGTTGTGACCAGAGCATAAAACACATGCTTTCCTTTCTTCATGGAGCTTTGTTCTACATGCATAATCAACATGCTGACACAGCTCACGTGCCCTGTTTGCTCAGCTGTTCCCTGTGTTTGGCATTTGTTGTTACCAATTCTCCCTTGCTATCCTTCCATGAACAGCTTGGTGTATATTTTCTGCCACCTTCCCATACACATGTTCTTCCCTCCAATTATTCCTAAAACTGTTTCAGAACGTGAACTATTTGACAACACTTGCAGTGGTTGGCCATACAATCCTTCAGAAAGATTTTAAATGTTTCATGCCTGAAGCAGTGTTGATCACTTACAAAATTTTTGCTGATATGATAGAAATGTAATGAGATTTTACCTGTGTTTTATTTCATTACCTGAAATTAAGGATATGAATTCCACATGAATTTCTACTTTTTTGCTTCATTCTGTCAACACACATATTTGATAAACAATCCAAACAGTAATAGTTTTAATTCAAGCCAAACTGAGGACTACAGTCTGGGAGACACAGACTTAAGAAATACTTGAATTGTGTCCCATAGAACCTCAAAATGGGGGGAGGCTCATATAAGCAAAACCTCAAAGCTACCTAAGTTGTTTGTCAAGAATTATAATTGAAGCTGGCAAGAATAAGAGTGCTTATTAAGTAAGGACTGGTTGGGGGTTCAAAATGGTTGCAAAGTTACAAGGGGAGACCTTGGCCCATTAGGTTGCAGCTGGCAGCTACTAGCAGATATTGTTCTGAGAATGGTTTGTGCTATCCTTGAGTTTGATACAGTTCAGAAAATAGAGGTTCTCAATGATGCAAGCACAAGTCTGAAATTAAATCACAATCACTATCCTCTCTATTTTGGATGCCTGAATCACAGTTTTATATCTCGGCAGAACAAGGAACACTGGGATTCCCTGGTGGTCCAGTGATAAAGAATTTGCCTTGCAATGCAGGGGACATGGGTTCGATCCCTGGCCAGGAAGATTCCACATGCCGTGGGGCAACTAAGCCTATGCTCCACAACTATTGAGCCTGTGCTCTAGAGCTGTAACTACTGAGCCCATGGGCTGCAACGATTCAAGCCCAAGACACAGCAAGAAAAGCCACAATGAGAAGCTCAAACACTGTAACAAGAGAGTAATCCTCACTCCCAGCAATTACAGAAAAGCCCACGCACAGCAACAAAGGCCCAGCATGGCCAAAAAGTAATATTAATAAAAAAGAACAAAAAACATCAAACATGAGAGGTTTCAAACGAGGCAGATTAGCATGCACACAACTAGTTAGCATGACCCTGGTGTCTGGGAAGAGAACCTCATCGTTTTTTTTTTTTGAGACCCTCATCTTTAATGAAGTACTAGCATTGGCATTATGGGGGTGGGAGGGGAACATTTATCCCTATCCTCAAAGATGACATTTTCAACAATCTGGTATCTGTATTCTTTTTTTTTTTTTTAATGGTTAAAGCATATGTACAATGTAAGTTAGACAAGCCATAAAACAGGCTATTCTAATTAGCGTAAAGTTCAAGCCGAATCATTTATAAGCAAGAATGACTTCCCCAGACCTCAACATGTGAAAAACTGCTTCCATCAAGTCTATAAAAATGGTACAGTTCCTTTAACTACTTGCTATGTGGGATCGAGATGTTGAACAAGTTTTTGTAGTACTTTTACATAAATATTTTAAATATTAAATATTTGTATTTGTAGGATGTAACTTTCCCTGTCAGATGGTTTTTTAAAACTGAGATATAATTCACATACCATAAAATGCACGCTTTTAAATACACAACTAAATGGGTTTTAGTATATCCACAATGTGTGGATCAACACTAATTCCCCAACATTTTCATGACCCCCCAAACAAGCTTGCACCCAATAGCAGTCACTGGTCTTTCCCCTCTGCCCTCAGGCCCTGGCTATGACTAACCTATTTTTTATCTCTACGGATTTGCCTGTTCTGGACATTTCACATAAGAATTACAACATATGGTCTTGTGTGACTGGTTTCTTTGGCTCAGCACAGTGTGTCAAAAGTTCATCCATGTTGCTGCATGTATCACTGCTTTGTTCCTCTTTTATTGTTAAATAACTGATTATATGGATATACATCTTGTTAATCTGTTCCGCAGACAAGTGGGTTGTTTCTACTTTTCAGCCAGTATGAACAATGCTATTTGTGTATAGGTTTTCGTTTCTCTTGGGTTTATACATAGGAATGGAATTATTTGATCCTATAGTAATTCTTGATGCTTTTGAACTATGGTGTTGGAGAAGACTCTTGAGAGTCCCTTGGACTGCAAGGAGATCAAACCAGTCAATCCTAAAGGAAATCAGCACTGAATATTCACTGGAAGGACTGATGCTGACGATGAATCTCCAATAATTTGGTCACCTGATGAAAAAAACTGACTCATGAAAGAGATCCTGATGCTGGGAAAGATTGAGGGCAGGAGGAGAAGGGGATAACAGAGGCTAAGATGGTTGGATGACATTATGGACTGGATGGACAAGAGTTTGAGCAAGCTCTGGGAGTTGATGATGGACAGGGAGGCCTGGCGTTCTGCAGTCCATGGGGCTTGGGAGTCGGAAATGACTGAGCAACTGAACTGAACTGATAATAATTCTATTTTGAAAGACTGCCAAACTGTGGCTAACCATCTTTTCTTTTTTTCTTTCACCACACTGTCATGCATGCAATGTCTCAGTTCCCCGACCAGGAACCAAACCAATGGACTGCCAGGGAATTCCCACTAAACATCTTTTCAAATGTCAATATCCTCCTCTATGGAATGGTTCCATGGCCTTTGCTTCAGTCAGTTGGCAGGAACTCTGTATGCTGGGAATGCCTATTCTTTACTTGACTTATCTTGCACAATTACATTCCAGTCTACCACTTGTTTGACTTTATCAATATTATTTTCTAAAATTTCCTTTTTTAATACATTCTCACAAGTTTATATTCTACTCTAAGGCACCTCGGTTTCCTACTCTGCCTCAATATTAAACTTAGCATTCTCGTAAATATTCTTTCATTGGCTATTAAATCCCAATTTGGGGGTATGTAAAGATAGGCGTCTTCCTTTTTCCAGGAAGAACAGGCAACTATTGCTAGTACCAAGCTTAAAAGCCACCCTTTCATACAAGTCGACATATATTCAGATCAATTTTAGCATTTATTGTTCTATTTATTCACTCGTAGTTCAAACTACACAGCTTTGATTGAAGGTTTTTGTTTTTGTTTCCTAATATTTATGTCTGGAAAGACAGGTATTCTTTAACTTATTGCTATACAGTTTTTTGTTTGTGTTTTTTCTTTCTTTTCTTGCCACACAGTTTTGACAGTAGTCTCTTCATAACACATTTTAGACCATGGCTGAATCACCCAGTTTCCGTTAAGAAATGGGATTCCTTTATATTTTCACTTTAGTCATCCTGACTGACAATGACTTTATACAGAGAAATAAGGCAATCTCTGCTCTTGTGTGGCCCAAAATCTTGACTAATACCTCCCTGGAGAATGAACCGAGTATGTGAACTAGGCAGAAAGAATAAACGGAGAACGGAAGCGGAATGGACAATTAGGATTTCTCAGGAAGTAAGATGGCCGGTCCAGACCGCAGTGTAGGAGTTGGCATACAGGGGAGGGGAGCGTCGCCCGGCTCTGACCAACGGGTCGCCCCTACCGAAAGAGACGGCTGTAACAGAACCCTAGACCCGACAGAGGCCAGAACCCACTACCAACTCACCGCCACCTCAGTTTTTTGATAGACCCCAGGTGCTGCGGCGGAAACTGCGGCGGCCTAGCATAGACCTTCCGGTCCTCCCGACAGCCCGCTTCCGGTCGAGCCCTGATCCTGCTCCGCCCCAACCGCCGAGTCTGACGATCTCCCATTGGCTGTGTGGCGCCGAACTACACTTCCCAGCATCCCCTGTAGTTAGCCCTTCCGTACTTGGAGTGGTGCCAACCAGGTTTGGCGGGCTGGAGCTAGCCTTTAGCTTTCCGTCTCCCAGGTACAGCCTCAGAGAAAGCGGATGCTGCCAACCTAGCCTCCCTGCGGTCCTGAAAGTCCTGCTGGTCGGCCTCGAACCTCGCCTTCTGAAGCGCAGACTGCCCGCTCCAAGCGAGGAGACCAGGCTTCCGCACCGGAAACGAGGCACCGGGCGTGACATCACGGCCGCTTAGGCACCCGGTCTCCCAGAAGGCACCGCGTCCCGGTCGTCCTCCCCAACTAACCGCAGCTCACACAAATAATAGCTGGCTGCCAGTGAGGACACCCCGAAGGGCGAGGGTTGGACTGGGCCTCTCACGCCTAGTTTCCCAGTCTCTCCCTGAGTCTGGGTCCGGGGTTGTCCCCAGCGTGCGCCCAGGCACAGCAGAACCCCAGAAGGTGAGGGGCTCCGGGAGGGCGGGAACCAGACTGAGGCGGCCTCAAGGGAGCGAAACAGGGGCCATTGCTGGAGCGCACCCCAGCCAATGCCGCCAGCTGGGCTTTGCGGTGAAGGTGCTCCTTGGCCAGTGGGAGAGGCTGCAGAGTGGGCCTGGCCCAGTAGGCCCTACTGGGATGAAATTTAAATCAGTAAGGATTTAAATCTTTTTAATTTAAATTTAAATTAAAAAAATTTTTTAAATTAAATTTTAAAATTTTAAAATTTAAATCCCTACTGGGATTTCATTTAGAGGCCCCCTGTCCCTCTTACAAGACTTTGAGGGCGGAAAAGAGTGGCTGGCCACATGTAGACCCCTCATGCGGCATTGCGGTTGCTCCTTGGGCCAACTGCCCCCTGAAGGACATCCTAGGGCTGTCCAAGGGCTGCGGTGAGGCCAGATTCAGTGGCCAAGCTGACCTCTAACCAGATGCCCTCGTTATTGAACCTCGGATTTCCTGTCTTTTGGCCCGTTGCTTTTTTTTTTTTTTCCCCAGCGTGAGTGGAACCACTTTTCCTAATGGAGTTTGCGCTTCACATTATCGTGAGGACGACCTTTGGCCTTCTGCCGGTTGTCTTTGCTCCCTTCTGTTTGGCCCTTGAGGTTTGGTCATCTACTTCCTCCATTCGCAGGATATTCCTTTCGGGTCTTACTGAGAGTATCAGGTTAAGGGGTCTTCTTTTCAGTTGTGAGTTCCCTACCCCAGCTTATCTTTCCTTACTGATTTAGATTTCATGTGGCCTCACTGCCCAAGAAACATATTGGAGTAGAGGCATGCTCAGCCTGACCCATGGTTTCTCTCATCTACAGCTGACTGACAGGTTTTCTCCAGTAAGAGGTGGCTCTTGAATCTCTGCAGAAACAAGTGTGGTGTGTTATTTCAAGGCACGATGGCTACAAAAGTGGTCCCTATGCCCCCCAAGCCAAAACGGTCCTTTATACTCAGAGTCCCTCCCAACTCCAAGCTGGGCCAAGACCTACTTCGAGATGCTACTAGTGGACCCAAGACCATCCACCAACTGGTTCTGGAGCACTTCCTCACCTTCTTGCCCAAACCAAGCGTAGTCCAACCCAGTCAGAAAATCAAGGAGACCTTGGTTATTGTGAAGGATGTGAGTTCAGACCTTCAGAATAGAGGTAAGAAGCACATACTGTTTCACTAGAAGAAAGTGGGTGGTACCAGGGATTGAGCTAGGCTTCCATAGTAATAGTGAATTGAAGTTAGGAAGGTGGGTGTTGAAAAAAGGAGTTGATTCCAGTAAGTCAACATGCCAGAAAGAGGAAGGGAGTATTATTTTTTTCCTCAAGCTGGGTTTGAGTGATTTGCTAAGTGTGTGTAAAGCTGTAGAATAGACTAATGTTTTTTGTAGTGTCACTTTTACTGATACATTTTGGGAGGGGGAATCTTTTTTTTCTTTTGCCACGACATGCAGCATGTGGGATCTTAGTTCCCCAACGAGGGATCGAATCTGCACCTCCTGCATTAGAAAGATGGAGTCTTATACTCTGAACTGCCAGGGAAGCCTGGGGAATATGTTTTTAGGATAAAGAAATGTCAATGAATTATTGAATTGGCTTCAGCTTATGTGGAATCTTGTTAACTTTTGTGCTTGCTGTGGACATCTTCAGACTTTACCATACCCCAACCTTCCCCTTAGTGGTAATGGAAATTTAAAAGATGCTTAGGAGAATCATCTTTTTTTTAATGAAAAGACACCATGTAGGTTTAAGACCCTGTGGTTTGAGGCTTGACCTCTGACTGGGCTTGTAGGAGCAGAAAAAGCTATGAGTTACCTACCGAAGGAATGATCTAGCTTCAAAATGTGGGTAGAATCTTTGTATTTGAGTCACTGACTTTTCTTTTAACTGCAGCTTCCTCTTTCCCCAGTGCAACCTCGTCCCTTAGTGAAGCTTCTACCTAGAGAAGGAACCCAACAGAAACAGGAGACAGTATCTCTGTGTCTGAAATCTGAATCTGAGGTGGGTTCAGCTTTCCTGTTCACTGTTTGGGTGTATCGCCCTCTCTGCTCTCACAGTCCTCCCACATATAAAAACACACTCTAGGGAGTCAGCAGGGAGACTGGGCTCATTCTTCACTGCCTTCTTAGACAGTTGTGTTCTGTTTTTCCCCTGGCTTCTCTCTGACCCTGGCTTCTCCGTGAGACTTGTAGATCCCTTTCACCATCCCTTCCCCAATCTTTTGGTCTCAGTCTTTCTTAACAGCGAGGCTGTCAAAGAACCTTTGTTACTAAGAGGAAGGGGGCCTGTTGTTCTTTCAGAAACTGGTGGTCTTTGAGGATTTGAGTGTATTTCACTCCCAGGAAGAATGTGTAAGCCTGGATCCTGCTCAGCAGCCCACCTCAGAGATGGAAGAAGACAGCATTGGGGAGATGATGTTACTGGGTAAGAAATCAAGTCCCTTGTATGTTTAGATTGAAGGCTATGGGAAAAGCATGATTCTGTTTCATCTCAATTTTTTTTTTGAGACACTGGTCACACTAGCTAAGTACATGTTCTTACATGCATATTTATGTTTTATTCTATGTGGCAGAGCCTTCTCCAGCTGAGAGTGGCCATTTTTCCTGTATCTTTGGGGCAGCAAGGGTGGAGGGCATCTCTTCTGGCAATCAAGACCTGCAGCTGATGTGCTAACATTACACATTTAAACAGAAAGCACATGCATACTGTTTCTGAATCCACCTTCTGCATCTAGTGGTATTCTCTCAACAGATACATTTTACATCACTGTTTTCACTGGACACTTGACTAATTCTTTTTCAAGTCTTATTTTGACATTGGTGTTCAATAGCTGTTAAGCCTACTAGTGTAAGAGAAAATATACCCCGTTTTTGATGGAAGTATTATCTAGCATTTGTTAAACACATGTATGCTAGTATGTGCTAGACACTATTCTAAGTACTTTACATGCATTTATTATCACATGTAATTCTCATGATAGCACTGTCGGGTATAGGAATCATTATGTTATAGATGATGGAACTGAAGTAGAGAAAAGTTAAATTTGCTGAAGGTCACACAGCAGTAAGTAGTAGAGCAGGGATTTTTTTTTTAATGTTTATTTATTTGGCTGCATCAAGTTTTACTTGCAGCATGTGAACTCTTAGTTGCTGCATGTGGTATCTAGTTCCCTGACAAGGATTGAATCTGGACCCCCTGTATTGGGAGGACAAACTCTTAGCCACTAAACCACCAGGGAAGTCCCACCATTATCATCTTTAATGGGAAACACTGAGAGGCATTCTTACTAGAATTGGGATATAACAACGAAGCCCACTGTCACTACTACTATTTAACATTGTGTTTTGGGTGGCCTCCCTGGTGGCTCAGATGGTAAAGAGTCTGCCTGCAATGCAGGAGTCCTGGGTTCAATCCCTGGGTTGGGAAGATCCCCTGGAGAAGGGAATGGCTACCCACTCTAGTATTCTTGCCTGGAGAATCCCATGGACAGAGGAGCCTAGCAGGCTATAGTCTATGGCGTTGCAAAGAGTCGGACACGACTGAGCAACTGATACTTTCACTTTCTTTTCAGGTGTTAGCTAGTACAGTTAAATGAGAAAGAAACTAAACATACAAGAATTTAAGAAAAAGATAAAACCACATCTATTTACATATGATATAAATGTGTAGCTGGAAAATTCTAGAGAATGTATGAAAACTTATTGCATATAATAGGTGTATTCAGTAAGGCAATGAGATGTAAAATTTTTATACAGAAATCATTTATGGAAACACAGTCATTTAGAACAGAGGTCCCCAACCTCCAGGATCTAATGCCTGATGATCTGAGACGGGGCTGATGTAAAGTGCACAGTAAATGTAATGTGCTTGAATCATTCTGAAACCCCACCCTCCTACCCAAAGGGTACATGGAAAAATTATCTTCCCATGAAGCCGGTCCCTGGTTCCAGAAAGGTTGGAGACAAGTGATTTAGAAGATATGCATTAGGAACAAAAAAAGATCAAGCATCTAGAAATAAACTTAAGAAATGTGCAAAAATGATGAGGAAAATAAAACACTTCTAAAGGTCACAAAAGTAAATTTGAATGAATGGAAATATTATGTTCTTGGTTGGAAAGATTTAATATTAAAAAGGTCAGTTCTTCCCAAATTAATTTATGAATTCAATGTAGTCCCTTTACTAAAACCAATAGGATTTCCCCCCCTGGAACTGGACAGTCTGATTTCAAATTCAAGTGGAAAAATAACTGCAAGTAACCAGGAAAATTGGAAAGAAGAGCAGTGGGGCAGGAGAGTTATAGCGTACCAGATGTTTAAGCAGCCTCTAAAACCTGTCATGAAAACAATATAGAGTTTTGGCATGTGAGTAACTAGACCAATGGGATGGAATAAGAAGTGCAGAAATAGCTTCAAATGCACATGGGGATTTAGTTTGTGATAAAGTTGGAATCCCCTGTCAGCAAGGTAAAGAGGGACTTTTTGATAAAAGATCCAGTGAAAACTTAGCCTCTTGGTGAGTCATATCTTACTTTGCACATCAAGAAGAATGCCAGGTGGGTCAAAGATTTTATATGTTTTTTTAAAAACAATTAGAGCATGTGGGTGAATTCCTTTATAACCATGGGATAGGATGACTTTTCTAATAAAGACTCAAAAATCCAGAAGTCTTTTAAAGAAAAGATCAATAAGGTAAATACATAAAAATTTAAAAACTTTTTATCGCTTCTTGGCCTTTTGGCTAAGATCATGTGTAAAAATTTTAAAACTTTTTATGACAAAATAAATGTTTAAACAAATAAAGTGCAGTAAATTTTAGGTACATACATGACTACTGGAAAAACCATAGCTTTGACTAGATGGACCTTTGTCAACAAAGTAACGTCTCTGCTTTTTAATATGCTGTCTAGGTTGGTCATAGCTTTTCTTCCAAGGAGCAAGCGTCTTTTAATTTCATGGCCACTGTCACCATCTGCAGTGATTTTGGAGCCCAAGAAAATGAAGTCTGTCATTGTTTCCCCATCTGTTTGCCATGAAGTGATGGGACCAGATGCCATGATCTTAAGTTTTTTTGAATGTTGAGTTTTAAGCCAACTTTTTCACTCTCCTTTTTCACTTTCATCAAGAGGCTCTTTAGTTCTTCTTTGCTTTCTGCCGTAAGGGTGGTGTCATCTGCATATCTGAGGTTATTGATATTTCTCCCGGCAATCTTAATTTCGACTTGTGCTTCATCCAGACCGGCATTTTGCATGATGTACTCTTGCATATAAGTTAAATAAGCAGGGTGACAATATACATCCTCGACATACTCCTTTCCCAATTTGGAACCAGTCTGTTGTTCCATGTCTGGTTCTAACTGTTGCTTCTTGACCTGCATACAGATTTCTCAGGAGGCATTTAAGTGGTCTGGTATTCCCATCTCTTTTAAGAATTTTCCACAGTTTGTTGTGAGCCACACAGTCAAAGGCTTCAGCATAGTCAATGAAGCAGAAGTAAATGTTTTTCTGGAATTCTCTTGGTTTTTCTATGGTCCACCAGATGTTGGCAATTTGATCTCTGATTTCTGTGTTTTTTCTAAATCCAACTTGAACATCTGGAAGTTCTCAGTTCACATACTGTTGAAGCCTAGCTTAGAGAATTTTGAGCATTACTTTGCTAGCATGTGAGATGAATACAACTGTGGGGTTGAACATTCTTTGGCATTGCCTTTCTTTCTTTGGGATTGGAATGAGACAGGGATTAGAGTAAGGCTTTTCAGTGTAATTTTTGTATTTTGATTTAGAGCCATATAAATATATCAGCTACTAAAATTCTCTATTTTTAAAGTTAGTACAATAAAGGAATGTTAAATGCAGTTGAGTTTCAGTTGTTCTCAAAACAGATATTTAGTTCTTTAATTTAACCTAATATTTTTATGAAAAAGGGGTTAGGGAGAATGAATATTGGAAAAAAGGGGGAACCAAAATATGATTTGTATTTAGAAAATTTTAAAGGATCAATTAAAACATTATGATATTTAATAGTTTTACAGTAGGTCAGTAGGAATAAATATTTAACTATCAGTAGCATTCTAAAACACAAAATAATGAGAGCTCTCCTTCAGAATGACTATAAAATAGGAGTAAAATAGATGTTTTATATGGTAAATAGAAGAGATTTTTTGAATATTGGAGAGAAACAGGTCTAAATAGGAAAACTAAAATCATGTAAAGATATCAGTGTTCTCCAGACTTATACTGTAAATGTACTCCGTCAAATTGGTGAAAGAAGTGAATGTTCTGACTAACCCTACCAATATTAGACATGTTACGAACAACAAACTGTGTGATACTAAACTTCAACAGTATCAGAGTTAAATAAAAATAAGTTGTAAAAAGAATGGCCAGAAAACAATAGAAATTTATTGGATGTTAAAAGACTGATTTTCTTGTTTTAAGTTGTGGGGTTATTATAGAGAAAGACTTTAATTAAAAAAATATATCAGTGATAAAGAGATTAAGATTTAAAATATACACAATTTATGTATTATTTGTATTTATTTTATTTTTGGCTCCACTGGGTCTTCGTTGCTGCAGGCAGGCTTTCTCTGGTTGCAGTGCTCAGACTTCCCAATGCAGTGTCTTCTTCTCTTGTTGCAGATCATGGGCTGTAGGGTGCTTGGGCTCAGTAGTTGTGGTGCATAGGCTTAGTTGCTCCTTGGCATGTGAGATCTTCCTGGACTAGGGATCAAACCCATGTCCCCTGCATTGGCAGGTAGATTCTCAATCCCTGGATCAGCAGGGAAGTCCTATAAAAGTTATTTAAATTTATAAAAGTGACAACCAATATATAAATTATTAGTTTGCAATAATCAAAGTGCAAAATAAAGCTACAATGAGAAACCATTCTATACCTAGTAAATAAATATTTGAAAATTATATCTACTACCAGCAAGATTAGTTAAAATTGATACCTAGCCACATGTTGATGGTTATATTGAAATCTGTAGAGTTCCTTTTATGTCAGTTCATATAAAAATTGTCCTGTGCTTTAGCCCAACATTTTCATTATCCTAAGGGAATCATTAAATGAAATAATTTTAAAAGAAAGAAATCTATTGGTGTGAAAGTGCTAAATCCAGCAGAGATTCAGATTCTGGCTTTAGGATCAGTCACATTATTTAAAGTGGTTGATTTCATCCTTTAATTTCATAAATTGCCCAGAATCAGACAAAGTCCCTTGTCATTCCATCTGTTCATAGCATACTTTTTTTTTTTTGGCTTTGTTACCTAGTCTTTGTGATCTGGTGGGTTTTTTTTTTTTTTAATGGAACCCTTCACAAATTTGCGTGTCATCCTTGCGCAGGGGCCATGCTAGTCTTCTCTGTATCGTTCCCATTTTAGTATATGTGCTGCCGGAGCAAGTGCTGTAATCTGTTATTTTACACAGACTTTTTTGGGAAATACAAGTCTTAAGTATACAGCTCAGATTTCCACAAATGAACACATTTGTCTAAAATTTATCTAAAATCAACTAATACCCCAGATATCCCTCTTGTGGTCCTGCTCAGTCACTAGTTTCCAATCTGCCCCCAAAAATGACAACCATTGACTTCTACCATAGTTTTCATTTTATCAATTGTAGTAGTTTTTTTTTTAATGTAGATCATTTTTTCTTTTTGGCTACACTGTGCAGTATGCAGGATCTTTAGTTCCCTGACCAGGGATCAAACTCAGTGGAAGCACAGCTTCTTAACCACTGGATTGCCAGGAAAGTTCATTGTAGTAATGCTTTCATGTCCAAAAAAATAATACACTGTGTGAAAATACTTTGCCTCCTTTAGTTGTGGTCATTTGAATTGTTTGCAGTTGTTCACTATATTAGATGTTATAATATTAGCTAATACTATAATATAGTGAAAACCTGGAAGTAACTCATCTAACCATTTACTTACTAGCCTCCTAAATATTACAAGTAGTACCTTTTAATATTTATGTCCTTCACCCCCTGGTCCTTATTAGCTCAGTGATTTACACATAATATAAGATCAGTATAAACTTGTTGAATAATTGGTGCCTATTCAGAAAACAAACATGGAAATCTTTCAGTCTAGTTCCACACATTTCATTAAAAAAAAAGAGAGAGAGAGAGAGAAAGAGGACTATGTGCTTGCATTATGGGTAAGGGAAGATTTATCAGTCATGTATCCCACCCTCAATAAGGGTGAGGAAGTGTAGATGGCAACTGCCTGCCAGTCAGATTTCTGACTTTCAAGGCTATGGTCTCATGAGAAATCTAACTTGGGTTTTCCTGCATGGTATCATGTCCCTCAAAAATGATTAGATTTTCTCTCTGTTTCAGCAGTCAGTGGCAATAATCCTGAGGGTGAAGAGCTTCAGACGGAACCTGTAGAGGATGAAGATCATAGAGAAGAGTCTTCATATAGTGATGAAATGGATTGTGCCATGGTCCCTGAGCAGTCTCCAGATTGCCAAAAAGAAGAAAGATTAAATACATCTATTCCAAAGGAAAGGAAAATGAGAAATCTTTTAGTTACCATTGAAAATGATACTCCTTTAGAGGAACTCTCAAAATATGTGGATATTAATGTTATCGCACTTACCCGCAATCGTAGGACAAGAAGATGGTATACTTGTCTGCTGTGTGGGAAACAGTTTAATGAGAGTTCTTACCTTATTTCCCACCAGAGGACTCACACTGGAGAAAAGCCCTATGACTGCAGTCACTGTGGGAAAAGCTTTAATCATAAAACAAACCTTAATAAGCATGAGAGAATCCACACAGGAGAGAAACCTTATTCATGTTCTCAGTGTGGGAAAAACTTCCGTCAGAATTCTCATCGAAGTCGCCATGAAGGAATCCATATAAGGGAAAAGATATTTAAGTGTCCAGAATGTGGGAAAACCTTCCCAGAAAACAGAGAGTTTGTGATTCACTTGCAGAGTCACAAGACCAAGAGGCCATATGGTTGTAAAAAGTGTGGGAGAAGATTTGGTCGGCTGTCAAACTGCACCCGGCATGAGAAAACCCACTCAGCATGTAAAACCCGAAAACAGAAGTGACATCAGGGAAAGGTCTGATGGTACCACCTCAAACTGAAATATTCCATAAATAATTCTGAATTGCCAGGCTGTCTAAAAAGATACAGATAAAACCTCGCTATAGCCAAAATCAGATAAATATTCAAGTTTGCCGAAACCTCAAGTTTTTAGAAAATTCGCAGGGAAAACAAAACATCCTCAAGGGCTATACCTCAGTTAGCAACCAGGCTTTTTAGACTAAAGAGCTTTCTTTTGTGAACTTACGCAACGATGTACAGCTCACAGATCCCTTTCCCAAAAAAGGGTTTGAAATAGGAGTCTGGGGGCTGCTTACCTTAAGGCGAAGACCGACAAGTGTACTGAAAGTATCAGAATATTCCATTCCCCCCCTACATAGGAATTCACACCTGAGAAATGTAAAGATCCTTATCTGAAACTGTTCCCCTAAAAAAACCAAACTACTGACTTGTTGATAAGAACAGCTTCTATCAGCCATTCATATCACCATCTAAAGATACACTGAAAGCCTGAGAGATGAAAGGGATTGTTTACTTTGGAATATAGGAAAACACAGCAACTGAATGTCAAAGACTTATTCCATCATTTGTATGTGATCTAAAAACTAACGATCAATTTCAATAACTCTTGCAGTTTGTGGTGAAAAGAGACATTTACAGAAATCCTCTTCACAGTGTAATTTAAAAGTGTCTGCTGTTCTTACTGTATTTTGTCCAGCTGTTAATTGCTCAAACAGTTCTCTCATGCCTTTGCCTTGCCGCAAGAAGTTTGGGTCACTCGGGCCTGGCCACTCAGCCCCACCCCTGGAAATACTTCTGAATTTTGTCCCTCTGTTGAGTCAGGAAAACCTGCCAGGAGGAAACCCCAGGATCCTGCAGAGGGGGAGGAGGACATTGGCTTGGATCTGTGGCTGGTCAATAACCTTGCCATGTGTGTAGTTCCCATCAGACTTGCCAATGGGTGGTCACTACCTCACAAGCATAGTGTTTTACTTTTAGAAATTATCTCTCCAGTAGCTCGCTCACATTACCCCTCAGGAGATAGGGTTCCAGCGTCCTCACTGTAGTGGACATTTGTTCTCTGTGGCTTCCCGGTACCCACATTTCCTGACTTGTCTGCCAGAAGCAAGGCCAGCGGTGCCTTCACAGGACCAATCCTGTGGTGTGTCATTTTCATTCTCCATCAGTCTTGCTCCTCTTAGATTTCCTTAGGTTTTAAATTGGTATCTGTATTGGAACAGGCTAAATCCTGTACACTTATGGTGGAAAATTACGTTTACACGTTTTGCTCCCATCCAGAAACCTACCTTCCATTAATTAGAGTATTCTGAGTACGTTTTTTTTTCCTAATTTTTTTCCGGTAAGTTCTACACAAAACAAAATTTTGTTTTTGTAAATAGTTTTTTTTTTTTTTTGTATTTTTCTAGTTGGTTATTGCTCTTGCATAGGAAAGTTATTTTTAATTATATATTTGCAAAACTAGCTACTTCTCTGAATGTAATTTTCAGTAATTTCTCGGTTCTGTTAAAATTTGTGATTAAAAATTATACCATCTATAAGTAATAGTTTTGTTTTTTCCTTTCTGCCTGTTGCTCTTTTTTGTTGTTGTTGTTGTTACATTTAAAATAAGTTGTTCTAAACTTTGTTGTGGTGCAAGGCATACTAAGAGAAGGATGTTGTCTTGAGTCATAGTCAAAGATAGAAGAAGAAACCCCAACACTTAAAAGCCACATCAAAACAGGCCTTTATCCATGTTGTGTATTTCAAGCCTACTGTACCCTTTAAAATAAGGGACAAAACTGGCTGTCAGTGTTATTCTCTTACTCATTTGCAGTTCTGGCCCAGGTTTACCCAGTTATCATGCAGAGGGACCCACCTGCATGCCCAGAAAACTTAAAAGGCTAAATGACTGTCAGACAGAAAAGGAAGGTGAGGTCCCGGGGGTGAGTGGGTCCTGTCCCCTGCCCAAGGGTTCGGCCACAGAATCCCCAAGACGTTTGGGTGGGTGACACTCTCAGGACCCAAACTCCTTCTCACACCCAGCAAATGCCTTCTGTGCCCCACATGTAGAGCGTGCAAAGTCAAGTTACCAGGGAGAGCACCCTGAGAAGCTGCTAGTAATTTTAAAAGCAATTGGATAAAATAGTATGTAGGTAATGTATTGTTGGGCCTGTAGCAAATAGAAATGTAACATCTGTGTAGCAATGTAGTTGCCAGTAACAGCAAAGAAGCTGTGTGTGAGTAAAGCTTTACAGGACTAAGGAAATGACCACAGACAGTAAGGTAATAATTATAAGATGTATTGTTTAGTTTGTAACATTGATACAATATGTAAACCAATAATACATAACAATGCTTAAAATGTGGAAAGGGAATAAAACCATATAGAAGAAGCATTTCTGTATATAACAGGAATGGACATCACCAGATGGCCAACACCAAAATCAGCCAAAATCTTTGCAGCCAAAGATGGAGAAGCTCTATACAGTCACCAAAAACAAGACCTGGAGCTGACTGGCTCAGATCATGAACTCCGTATTGCCAAAATCAGACTTAAACTGAAGAAAGTAGGGATAACCATTAGACCATTCAGGTATGACCTAAATCAAATCCCTTATGAATATACAGTGGAAGTGAGAAATAGATTTAAGGGACTAGATCTGATAGACAGCCTGATGAACTATGGATGGAGGTTCATGGCATTGTACAGGAGACAAAGATCAAGACCATCCCCATGGAAAAGAAATGCAAAAAGGCAAAATGGTTGTCTGAGGAGGCCTTACAAATAGCTGTGAAAAGAAGAGAAGCAAAAAGCAAAGGAGAAAAGGAAAGATATTCCCATTTGAATGCTGAGTTCCAAAGAAAAGCCAGGAGAGATAAGAAAGCCTTCATCAGCGATGAATGCAAAGGAATAGAGAAAAACAACAGAATGGGAAAGACTAGAGATCTCTTCAAGAAAATCAGAGATACCAAGGGAACATTTCATGCAAAAATAGGCTCAATAAAGGACAGAAATGGTATGGACCTAACAGAAGCAGAAGATATTAAGAAGAGGTGGCAAGAATACACAGAAGAACTGTACAAAAAAGATCATGACCCAGGTAATCACAATGGTGTGATCACTCACCTAGAGCCAGACATCCTGGAATGTGAAGTGAAGTGGGCCTTAGAAAGCATCACTACGAACAAAGCTAGTAGATGTGATGGAATTCCAGTTGAGCTATTTCAAATCCTGAAAGATGATGCTGTGAAAGTGCTGCACTCAATATGCCAGCAAATTTGGAAAACTCAGCAGTGGCCACAGGACTGGAAAAGGTCAATTTTCATTCCAATCCCTAAGAAAGTCAATCCCAAAGAATGCTCAAACTACCGCACAATTGCACTCATCTCACACGTTAGTAAAGTAATGCTCAGAATTCTCCAAGCCAGGCTTCAGCAATACGTGAACCAAGAACTTCCAGATGGTTTTAGAAAAGGCAGAGGAACCAGAGATCAAATTGCCAACATCTGCTGGATCATCGAAAAAGCAAGAGAGTTCCAGAAGAACATCTATTTCTGCTTTATTGACTATGCCAAAGCCTTCGACTGTGTGGATCACAATAAACTGTGGAAAATTCTGAAGATGGGAATACCAGACCACCTGACCTGCCTCTTGAGAAACCTGTGTGCAGGTCAGGAAGCAACAGTTAGAACTGGACATGGAACAACAGACTGGTTCCAAATAGGAAAAGGAGTACGTCAAGGCTGTATATTGTCACCCTGCTTATTTAACTTATATGCAGAGTACATCATGAGAAACGCTGGGCTGGAAGAAGCACAAACTGGAATTAAGATTGCTGGGAGAAATATCAATAACCTTAGATATGCAGATGACACCACCCTTATGGCAGAAAGTGAAGAGGAACTAAAGAGCCTCTTGATGAAAGTCAAAGAGGAGAGTGAAAAAGTTGGCTTAAAGCTCAACATTCAAAAAACTAGGATCATGGCATCTGGTCCAATCACCTCATGGGAAATAGATGGGGAGACAGTGGAAGCAGTGTCAGACTTTATTTTTTGGGGCTCCAAAACCACTGCAGATGGTGACTGCAGCCATGAAATTAAAAGACGCTTACTCCTTGGAAGGAAAGTTATGACCAACCTAGATAGCATATTAAAAAGCAGAGACATTACTTTGCCAACAAATGTCTGTCTAGTCAAGGCTATGGTTTTTCCAGTGGTCACGTATGGATGTGAAAGTTGAACTGTGAGGAAAGTTGAGCGCCGAAAAATTGATGCTTTTGAACTGTGGTGTTGGAGAAGACTCTTGAGAGTCCCTTGGACTGCAAGGAGATCCAATCCGTCCATCCTGAAGGAGATAAGTCCTGGGCGTTCATTGGAAGGACTGATGCTGAAGCTGAAACTCCAATACTTTGGTCACCTCATGCGAAGAGTTGACTCATTGGAAAAGACTCTGATGCTGGGAGGGATTGGGGGCAGGAGGAGAAGGGGATGACTGAGGATGAGATGGCTGGATGGCATCACCGACTCGATGGACATGAGTTTGAGTAAACTCCGGGAGTTTGTGATGGACACGGAGGTCTGGCATGTTGTGATTCATGGGGTTGCAAAGAGTCAGACATGACTGAGCGACTGAACTGAAACTGAAGCTAGTATAAATCTGACGCTGATCATCAGTTAAACCTGGAGCAACCACTAAAAAAACACCCAAAAAAATATAGTAAAAAGAATTACTGGTGTTAAAATGCTACATTAGAAAATACAGAATAAATGCAAAAGAGAGCAGGAAAGACAAACAAGGCACAAGAAAACAAAGTTAAATGGTACATATTAGTGTTAAAAGTAAATGGGGGACTTCGCTGGCAGTCAAGTGATTAAAACTGTGCTTCCAACGCAGGTGGCACGGGTTCGATCCCTAGTCAGGAAACAGATCCCACATGCTTCCCAGTACAGCCATTAAAAAAAAGTGAGTGGGTTAAAAATTCAACCAAAAGTCAGAGATCATTAAACTGGATTAAAAAACATGATCAAAGTATATGTTGTCTACAGGGTACACACTCTGGATTTAAAGACACATTGAATTGAAAGAAGGTTGCAAAGATGTCATGCAAACAGAAACCACAGAAGACCTGAATGGTTACAATATTACACAAAATGTTACTCTAGATAAAAGGTATATCTTATAATGATAAAAGGATAAAACAAACATATAAAACAGATAAATATGACTGTATCTAACAGCACAAAAATACATGGAGCAAAGGTTGGGGATTTCTTTCAGACTTTGGAAGAACAGGTATTGTCCCTCTTATTACAAATAATTCTTGGATATATAGACTAAAAATGGAAAATGCTACCACTTATCCCTTTAGGCAAAAATACCAGTACACAATTACAAAGAATATACAAAAATCATTATTATAAACAGAAATTGCCTTGGATTCAAATTCTGTCCATTTTCATAAAAGATATCATCTTAGCTCTGTGAAATTAATGGGAACTGCCCTATTTTTTGTCTTTGTCCCTCACAATCCAGAGCATCCTTCTCAGTGATGTTTTAACCAGTTTCATCTATTTCTCAATGTTTTATTTTCTGCAATTATTTTCAAAATATAAAGTTGTACTTTTAAATAGTAAAACTTCCTTTATGTTTTAATTCAGTAACAGGGTGATTAGCGAGTTTATTTTGCTAGAGCAACCTGATGGAAATACAAAAGGAAAGGAAAATAAAATTTGTGGAGACTATTCAGAAATTTAGAAAGACTTATAAAATATAAGTGGAAGATCAGGATATAGGTCTCTAGTATCAAGATTAAAAAACAAATTTTAAGTTTTGCATAATAAAAAAACAAAAATATTCTTAGAAATTAGTTCCCTCTGTGATTTTCTCAGCCCATTTGATTACTAAACAGAAAAAAATTTAATAGCAACCACTTTTCCAAGAGCCTTTTTTATGTCCTGGTTTCTCAGGCTGTAGATGAAGGGGTTCAGCATGGGTGTCACCACAGAGAACATCACAGCAGCTGCTACATCTGTCTTAGCTGCGTGGGAGGACAAAGGGTTGAAATACAGAAATATGATGGTGCTATAGAAGAGGAACACCACAGCCAGGTGGGAGCCACAGGTGGAGAAGGCTTTCCATCTCCCCTTTGTGGATGGGATCCTCAGGACAGCACAGATGATAAGGACATATGATACCAGGATGCAAATAAATGGAGCGATCATTATCGGCCCTGCTTCAATTAGAATCATCAGCTCATTGAGGTGTGTGTCAGAGCAGGAGAGTTTGAGGAGGGGAGTCACATCACAGAAGAAGTGGGGGATGGCATTGTCTGCACAGAAGGAGAGTCGAGCCATCAGCAGGGTGTGCAAGAGCATATCCAGACTGGCAGTGACCCACGACCCAGTGACCAGCAGGACACAGAGCTGGGGGGTCATCTTCACTGAGTAGTGTAAGGGGTGGCATACAGCCACAAAGCGGTCATAGGCCATCACAGCCAGGAGGAAATTGTCTATGTCCATGAACATGAAAACAAAGTACATCTGTGTGAGACACCCAGAGAAAGAGATGGTCTGGCTCCCGAGTACATGGTTGGCCAGCACCTTGGGGACAGTGGTGGAGGAGAAGCAGGTGTCCACGAAGGACAGGTTGTAGAGGAAGAAGTACATGGGGACGTGGAGGCGGGAGTCCACGCTGATGGCCAGGAGGATGAGCAAGTTTCCCAGGACCGTGGCCAGGTACATGTTGAGGAAGAGCAGGAAGAGGAGCTGCTGCTGCTGGGGCTGCCTGGAGAGCCCCAGGAGGAGGAACTCAGAGACTCTCGACTGGTTCACCTCTCCCATGGGGCCGGACTAAGATGCAGAAATGAGAAGCAGAGGTCAGAAACCTAGAAGCTAATGCTTTGGGTGCAATAATCAAAGCTCCAGCCATAGTTATGCTAATAAACCCTCTAAGGTTGCTCAAAGGCTTCCCAAGTGGCACTAGTAGTAAAGAACCCACCTGCCAATGCAGGAGACATAAGAGAAGCAGGTTCAATCCCTGAGTTGGCAAGATCCCCTGGAGGAGGAAACGGCAACCCACTCCAGTATTCTTGCCTGGAGAATACCATGGACAGAGGAGCCTGGGCTATAGTCCATGGGGTCACAAAGAGTCGGACATGACTGAAGTGACTCCATGTACGCAGAGTTGCTCAGTCAGAATCTGCCCCTACTCCCCACACCCTCAACTTCCAACTCCCAGTCCTAGATGATAACTGGTCCCACTGGATTCATTTTTTTAATTATATCAAATATAACATAAAAATAATGCACAGCCCTCCCCTGCCGCTATGTGTGTCTCTATTAAGATTCCCAGTCTTTCTCCTACTTAGTAGTTCGTAGAGAGAAGAGAAACGGTTGGTATTGGGTTTATCTCAAGCTCCAGCTGAGGACAGCTACTATTCCCTGGATTTGGAAGATTTAACGAAGGAGGTCCTTCCAAAAACTTCACCCATTAATAAAGAAATATTTAGACTTGTCTGATGGTCCACTGGTTAAGATTCTGAGCTCCCACTACAGGGGTATGGGTTCAACCCCTGCTCGGGGGACTAAGATCCCACATGCTACACAGCACAACCCAAAAAAGAAAGAAATGTTGACTGTTACCATCTTACCTGGAGAAGCTTGTGCTGTTGCCATCAAGTGTGCTTCACCTCTGAGGAACTGGCCAGGCTTCCTCTTTATGACAAGGTTTGGAAAGGCTTGGAAGGATAGGCAGGTCCTGAGCAGGTGAGGAGCAGAGTGTTCATGACCTCAGTTTTCTGTGCAGGAAGGATGTTTTTTGGAGCGGGGGAGGGTTGGCCTGAGATGGTTTTTTATAGTAGCCTCATGGCCATTGGGACCAGATTCCCTGAGAGCCTTATTAGAGACAAGCAGAAAGTAATTGTCCCACTTGTTTCCTGGTCCCTATGAGCCCACAATGAAAACAAAGTATATGATCTAACTTCAGGATCAGAACTTGAAGATAAAGCTGTCTGGGTGGAGAGGAGTCCCAGAGAAAATCCTCTGAAATCTCCAATTTCATCACCTTGCTGATCTGGGCTTATGCTTATGTATTTGACAATTCAGCTATTAAAAGGTCTTCTTAGCTCAGCAAGTAGGGTTATTGCAGTGTTATCTGAGTGAGCCTCTTCTTTATCTAATATCTGGTCATTTACGGTGTAGAGCTAGTGATGTATGTGCAGACAGGGAAGCTGGGGTAGGGGAGAGTTGTGCTTCTTCCCGTAAAGCATCTGATGTAAAGGATCAGCCTGGAGGGAGAGATGTAGCAGAGAGCACAACGTCCCATGACGGAGAAACCCCAGGCTCCTAGAACGGACTTCTGTGGGGATGTCTTGCCAGTGGACCACTCTTTGCTGGGGATGGTCATCAATCCATACTAACAGGAGTGTGGGCTCCAGCAGCCCAATTTAGAGTCCACCATCTCCTCCCAGTGAGGATTCGTGATGGATTTGGGATCTTTGCACTGATGCTAAGGACCTGTGGGTCATTCCCAGCATGACTTGGTCTGGATGGAGAAATCCAGAAGCTTGCAACTCTCTCCTGTCTGCCTCATAGACGGAGAAGCAACAATCTATGCAGAAAAGCAAAAAAACAAAAAACTAAAAAAGCATACAGAAACAGCAATGAGCTGGAAAGAATATTAGTGGCCACCCTGTTCAGAGTTCAAGACCGTTCCTTTTTTTTTTTTTTTTAATATTTCTTTGTTTAAATATGTCTTTCTTTGTGTGTGCTCGTGTCCAACTCTTTGTGACCTCATGGACTGTAGTCCATCAGGCTCCTCTGTCCATGGGATTCTCCAGGCAATACAACTACAGCAGGTTGCCTTTCCCTATTCCAGGGAATTCCCTGGTGGCTCAGATGGTAAAGAATCTGCCTCCAATGAGGGAGACCTGGGTTTGATCCCTGGGCTGGGAAGATCCCCTGGAGGAAGGCATGGCAACCCACTGCAGTATTCTTTCCTGGAGAATCCCCATGGCAGAGGAGCCTGGCAGCCTACAGTCCATGAGGTTGCAAAGAGTCAGACAAGACTGGGCGACTAAGCACAGCACATTCCAGGGCATCTTCCTGACCCAGGGGTCAAACCCACGCCGCCTGCCTTAGAAGGCAGGTTCTTTACCAGTAGCGCTACCCAGGAAGTCCCTAATATTTGTTTATGTGGCCATGCCCAGTCTTAGTTGCAGCATGTGGGATCTAGTTGCCTGACCCGAGCCCCCTGCATTTGAAGTCTTAGCCACTGAGCCACCAGCGAAGTCCCTCAAGTCCTTTTCTGATGGTTGAGTACTGTGGCCTCACTCACAGTTCTTAGGTGAAAATAACAGAGTCTCGCCAATTAAGCAGAAAAAGATCTCTTGAAACTGATCATTCTTATTTAAAAACACAGTGCAACTGGAGGAGGAGGCTCAGGAGGTCACATGGCAGCTAGAATGGCCCAGATCATCCATAGCACAGGCTGGATTAGTGGGTTTATCCCAGCATAAACCTCACAGCTCATGACTCCGACACAGCCAGCCCTGGGTACAAGTTGCCACCAGAAGCGCAGTTGCTCGGCAACCCCTTTGCTGCAATAGCTGCCACTGCTAGAAGAATCTCCTCCTTGCTCCCTTTGTGTCAAAGGCTGACTCAGGATATCGAATGGGTCCGCACGTGCCCACAGCTTAGCTCTATCCCAGCTTAGGGCTGGGATAGAAGTGATTCAGAATTTCCTGTGACACAGGAAGAAGTAGGCTTTTCTTCCCTACCAGAATGACACAGTAGGTATTATTACCTAAGTTTTGGAAGGGGTCACAGAAGTTGGGAAGCCAAAGAAGTAAGATAAACTCCCATCGGAATCCATCCTCCTAACTGTATATTAACATACACTCCTCTCACCTACTTACCTTCAGTAGAGAAATTCTCTGGTCTAACATAATAAAAGTATCCTCCTCACCACAGAAGAACATGAGTTATTGTATCCAGGAGCCAAACTAAGATCTTCCCTTCTCCAATCATGATCCCATTATGACTTTCTATAACTTCTGAATCAAATTTGAAAGCTAAGCAATATATACATATCCTACATACATGTAAAACAGAAGGAGGGAGAGAAAAGAAGAAAGCTAACTAGCTCAAGAGATAAATATAAACAGAAAGAGAAATATGACTGAATGATATAATATTCATTTCCATAAGTAGCCATGAATGATTAATTGATATCAATAGTTTCCTTTATCCACAATCTTTAAAAATTTTTTATTTATGTTTATTTTTTTGACTGGGCTGGGTCTTCGTTGCTGCAAGCGGGGACTACTCTCTAGTTGTAGTGCACTGGCTTCCTGCTGCGGTGGCTTCTCTTGTTATGGAGCACAGGTTCTAAAGTGTGGGCTTCAGTAGTCGCCGCAAACCAGCTTAGTCGTTCCGTGGCAAATGAAGTCTTTCCGGTTCAGGGATTGAACTCGTGCCTCCTGCATTGGCAGGGGGATTCTTAACCAGTGACCCACCTGGGAAGTCTCCCTTATCCACAATCGAATTCATGTTCCCTTTATCTTTAGCCAGCATCTCAGCTACTCAAAGTTTTAAAAAAAAAATCTGAATAGTAACCTAAATTCTTATGTCTGAGAGATCTGACCTTCTTATGATCTTGCCCATATAAGACTCTCCTAGTCTTTTATTAACTCCCATCACAAGACATAGCAATTCCAGAATCTCTCAGGGAGATCTTTCCACCCATAATCCTCTCTGCTACCACTGTGCAGCAGAAAAACTACTTTCCATAGATAGTCAAACTCATAACAATATTAGAATCTCCTTTTGTTCAGTTTATCCAGTAGCAAAAGGAGCCCAAATTGGTCAGCAGGAAGTCTCTTCAGAGCTTAGTACTGCTGGGGTAAAAAGCAAATTGTTGCAAGTACATCATGAGGTATTACAAAAAGTGCTGCCTACTTCTACCTCTTATTTCCTTGCTCCATAAATTGCTACCTGGGAGAAAGTTTAGCATATATTGTCCACTGGTATGAAACTTATACTGTGTTCTATAAAATAGCACCCTAATCTTACAGGGTAATCCGTGTGCTCAGTCGAGTTGGACACAACTTTACATCCCCATGGGCTGCAGCCTGCCTGGCTCCTCTGTCCATAGAATTTTCCAGGCAAGAATACTGGAGTGGGTTGCCATTTCCTCTTCCAAAAAATCTCCCCAACCCAGGAATTGAACCCATGTCTCCTGCACTGCAGGCAGGTTCTTTACCACCAAGCCACCTGGTCACCTCAACTGGAATCAAAACTGAGTCTTTAAAAGACCATTTCTATATTCCTAAGGTCAACTGTTCCTGGTAATGGTGTAGAAGTAAACACCAAAGAATCCCATGGACACCAGCCTTATCCTTTGTGTTAGTTATCTGTTGTCAAGTAACAAGTTATACCAAAACTTTGCAACTTAAAACAATAAACATTTATATCACACAGTTCCTATAGGTCATGAATCCGGTAATGGTTTAGCGGAATGGTTCAGGAGCAGGGCCTCTCGTGAGACTGCAGTTATCTGCAGGTGCTCAGTCATCCGAAAGCTTGACTATGGTGGAGGATGAGTGTCCAAGATGGCTTGCTCATACATTGCTATTGGCAGGAAGCCTCAGTTCCTCCTGTGGAGTTCTCTAGGGAGATAACTTGGTATGTCCTTGCAACAGAGGAGCTCGTTTCCCCCTGAGCAAGTGATTCAAGACAGCAGCATAGAAGCCACAGTATCTTTATAATGACTGAGCTCTAGAAGTCACCCAGCATCATTTCCATAATACCCTATAACTCACACAGTGCTACAGACCAAATGTTTGTGTCCCAGCAAAATTTGTATAGTGAAATCCTAATCCTCAGGTGATGGAGCCTTTGGAAGGTGATTAGCTCATGAGGGCAAGGCTTCCCCAAGGGGATCAGTACCCTTCTAAGAGGCCTGAGACGGCTCCCTTGTCCCTTCCACCATAAGTGGTAGAACTGCCATCTATGACCCAGGAAGTGTGCTCTCACCACACAACAAATGTGCCAGCATCTTGATTTTAGACTTTCTATCCTCCAGAACTGTGAAAAATTTTGTTTAAAAGAAATGTATTGGTTGCACCAGATCTTAACTGCATTATGTGGGGTCGGTTGAGGCATTTGAACTCTTAGTTGCAGCATGTGGGATCTAGTTCCCTGACCAGGGATTGAACCCCAGCACCCTGCATTGACAGCGTGTGGAGTCTTAACCACTGAACCACCAGGGAAGTTCCCCAAATAAATTTCTGTTATGTACAAGCTACCCAGTCCATGGTATTTTGTTACAGAAGCCTAAATACATTTAGAGATAAATCAGCCCAATTCACTGTGTGAAGAGATTACACAAGACTAGGATTGCCCAGGACTATCCTGAAAACTGGCTACCACATTCCTTTTATTATAAAGTGAGTTCCTTGGTTAGAAACGATGTTGGTGGAATGCCAAGTTGATGAATACATTCATTCATCCCTAACATATATGCTATGAGTCTTTCGACCTCAGGCTGATTAAGCATGTCCTCCTGTACATCAGTTTCCCTTTCCCGAGTGCTTCTGCACATTCCCAAATAAGCATGCTCACCATAAATTGTCTATTTATATCACCCCTCATCATCACTTTCCTTATGTCATCCTAATTAAGTAGTAGGTGATGCCTGGGATGTCATAAATGTCCTGAGGCTGACTTACCAGGCTCAAATCTTAACATCTCCTTTAGATCTGCAGTAGAGGCCATCCACTGCAATAGTATACATCAACACTGCCTCCTAGACTAGAAATCTCGGGAAGCCGAGGGCAGCGATTCTCAAACATTAACGTGCACAGAAATCATCTAGAATGTTTATAAAGTGAAGCTTCTGACAGGAAGTCTGGGATGGAGCCTGAGCTTAGGCATTCCTAACAATCACCCAGGCAGTGACGCCGGGTCCTCGAATCACACTGGGCAGTAGCAAGCCCTCAGCAATGGAGTAAAAGGAGCCCTTACCCTGAATAGGGTGCACCGGTTTTTGCGGTGCTGGCTTCCCAGTCCATCTCGCCTTTTGAAAGCACATCCAGATTGGAACTCAGGCGTTGACTTCCTAGAGTTTCGGGCTCTGGCAGCAGGAGACAGGAATCCTGAACACCTCGTGACCCATCCTAACCGGAAACGCCAGAGAGATGGAGCAGGACCGGGACTAGGTGACGTGTGGAAGGCTCATGGGATCCGCCAGTTGCCCAAGATTTGGCAGACACCAACCCCAGAGGGCCTCTTTACAGCATTTTGGGGTCGAGGCAGAACCACTTACTACATCACTGAACATCCGCTCCACACCGGAGGTCCCATCCCGCGGTACTTCCGGTGAAAGAATCGGTCGCACTTTCCCAAGGAGACCGCGCAGAGCTGAGACTCCGCCTCCCGCCTTTCTAATTGGGCAGGAACATGTGGGTGCGGAGCGGCAAGGGGCGGGGCAAGGCAAGCCGGTCCACGCAGCCTCTGACGCGCCCTGTCGAGGGCCTGCTCAGTGCTTCCGGGAAGAAGTCCCGCCGCGTCCGCGCCTCCTGCGCTGCGCATGCGCATGAGGGTCGCGCGTAGAGACGTTCTCTAAAGGGCCGCAACCGCCTTACACCAAGGCGGGGTGGGGGACTGGAGAGGCGAAGCTCCCGGAACCACCGAAAAGTTTAACGTCGAAAGTAAAGCGTATTTCAGTGCAGTGGGATTTTTGTTGTTTTGTTTTTTTAGCCTTGCAAGTGCAGGGCCTCAAAAAGTTGGGTAAAAACTTAGAATTGTTCCTCTCCACAGAAATCTTTAATAAAAGGCGAAAAAGTTATATGATCTGAAAAGAAACCAGAGTATCGATGCAGTGTTTTTTCAAAGCAAAATTAATGCAAAAAAGTCTTGGAACAAACTATCAAAGTTTAAAGACAAGGTTAGTAAATACTTTAGAGCTTCCGTTGATCAAGAGAAACTATCTAAGATGGCAATTCTCTCTTGAAACCAAGATAGGAAATGAACTAGATTTTTAAAATATTATTGATGTTTGAGTCCACTAAACTTAGTGTCAAATATACACACCAACCAGACATTAGTTAAAGTGGTGAAGCTGATTCTGTTCAGTAATTACAGTGATCTCCCCCTTGTCCTTGGGGGTATGAGCCAAGACCCCCAGTGAATACCTGAAACTATGGATCTACCGAACCCTATATATAGTGTTTTTTCTTGTACTAACATAATTGTGATACAGTTTAACTTATAAAGTAGGCACAATAAGACATTAACAATAAAAATTAATAAAATAGAACAATTATTATGATATACTGTAATAAATGGAGAAGGAAATGGCAACCCACTCCAGTATTGTTGCCTAAAAAATTCCATTGACACAGGAACCTGGCAGTCTATAGTCCACCGGGTCGCAAAGAGTCCAACATGCCTGAGCAACTAACCACGCACACTGCAATAAAATTATGTGACTATTGTCTCTCTCAAAATATCATGTACAAATGAAATGCCATTCCATCTTAACTAAGCACTCATTACACACAATGGCTGTAATTTTTGCACTTTGGAGTGCAACAGCAAAACTTGCACAAATTTCTTCTTCACAATTTCAAAAAAGATTGTTACCGTAGATCTTAGCAATCTCAGCATCCTTTTTCATCCTTTCCTTATCAGGTTGAAAACTTCCATCTTTTTACTTAAAAGAAGCACTTTATGGCTTCTCTTTGGCGAATCTGAATTTCCAGAATCACTACTCTTGTGCTTTGAGGCTGTTAGTAGGTAATATAAGGGGTGATTTGAACACAAGCACTGCAATACCGCGACAGTTGACCTGAAAACCCAGAGAACTGCTAAGTGACTAACGGCCACGATGTGCTGGCTGCTGCTGCTGCTGCTGCTGCTGCTAAGCCGCTTCAGTCGTGTCCGACTCTTAGCGACCCCATGGACCGTAGCCTACCAGGCTCCTCCCTCCATGGGAGTTTCCAGGCAAGAGTACTGGAGTGGGTTGCCATTTCCTTCTCCGGATGTGCTGGAGGAACAGATAATTCACGTCCTGAGCTGGACAGAGCAGAGGCGGCATTAAATTCCATCAGGCTACTCATAATTGTGTGAAACTGAGAATGTATGAATTGTTTATTTCTGGAATTTTTCATTTAATATTTTTCAAACCACAGTTGACCATGAATAACTAAAACTGCAGAAAGTGAAACTGTGAATAAGGGGGGAGAAGGCAGTAGTGTACTGACAGCAAGGGAAGAGGCTAAGCACAGTTTCTGCAGAAGTTCTTGGGCCTTTTGAAGGGAAATGAGGTGCCAGGGTCCAGCCTCAGCAGGATCCAGGGGTACCCTCAGGATGAACGGCGTCGGCGAGAGAGAGACGTGAGACCAGCCTTGGTAGGGCCAAGTCCTCGAGGGAGAGAGAGAGAGAGAGAGAGAGAGAGAGAGAGTGACCAGACGGGGGGTGCAGCTGGCAGAGTCTGGCAAATCTTTATTTTTTTACCGTAGCTTTTATATTCTAAGTTAGTACATTTTTAAGGGGAAGATAGTTTAATATTACATCAACTTATCCTTCATGAAACCAGGGTGTTTTCTGCAACTTCTCTGTGAGAGTCTTATACATTATCTTCTGGCCTTGGGGCCTATTGACATTTTGTGGCCTAGGTGAATGCAAAGCTGTTTTCCGTAATCTATTCTTTAATGAACACAAAGGTCAGTCCTTTTGCAGAAGTTATCAGTTAAATTTATCTAAAAGGTTTACCACACAAAGACACTGCAGCTCCAGTGAGGCAGCCCCTGTTTAGCATTCCTGGTTAAGATGAACAATTCTAAACTCTTATTTTTCTATATCTTTAACTCTAACCACTTTTAGAATAATATTTTTATGTTCTCTAATAGGGCTTCCTCACCCCCGAAGGGCTCTGTGTCTATTAGGGCCTTTTGTGTGATCAGGTTCTTTATGCTGTTTATGATTAAGGTGTTGTGAGCAGTCATGTGCATTAGTACGCATTTGCCAAGCAGGCTAGAATGCCAGCAAAGGGGCCTAAATTGAAACACTCCTTTCATCCTGGATAATCTTACAGGATACCGCCGTCCTTTGGGGACATATTGATTAAAGTTCTAGGTTGATTCTGTTTGGAGAGAGATCGGGGGAAGGCCTTCTACTTGTGTCACAGAAATTAGGGAGTAGTCTAATATAGCAAGCCTCAGAAAGACAGAGATCATCTTTAAGGTGAGCGCCGGGGCAGCTTTTCGAAATTCCTGAAGTCCTGATCTGCCTTGCTTGTCAGGCCTTCTCCTCATGACCTTGTCATGGGTGGGATCTCGTGTGCTGGCTCCCGGCAATGAGGAGTCAGGAGAGAGGATGGTAGGGGCTCCAGGTGAGAAGTGAAAAATTACAGAAACCGGACAAGAGGCTTAATTTTTGTAAAAATGTTTTGGAAAAATTAACCATTAAAAACTACATTAAAACATGTATATGTCTATGTATACGTCCATAATGCTTGAAAGGTGGTGGCGATCTGAGTCAAGCCCATCAACTCCTTCAGGAAAATTTCTCATCTACCTCTCCAGTGACTTCCCCATACTGATTCAGTCATATAATCATTTATTCAGGCAAATAATAATTGTAGAGCAACCACTACATGCCAATTGGAAAAAGAAAACAAAACCTGGGCCTTGCACTCATGGAGATACAGTCTAACTGAGGTAGGGAGCATGAGAAGAAAAACACAAAATAATTACTTCAAGGAAATTGATTTAAGCTACTTGCTCATTCTCCATGAAATGTGCTACACTTTAACCTTCTCTCCTTTCGTACTTTCATACAACACAAAATGTGCTACACTTTATATGAAGCAGACCCAGTGCCCAATGCTGAGTGTACAAATGAAATGCTATTCCATCTTAACTAAGCACTCATTATACACAATGGCTGCAATTTTTGCACTTTGGAGTGCAACACCAAAACTTGCATAAATTTCTTACTTCTTCACAATTTCAAAAAAGATGACCCAATCCTTACTGCCAGAATGGAAGACCCAAGAAGAATGCAAAAAAACTGCAGAAGATGGTTGTACAGGAAAAGGCAAGCAATTCTGTGGGGATACCATATTAGATTCCAAGGGCTGCTGTAAAAAAGTGCCACAAACTAGATGACTTTAAACAACAGAAATTTATCTCATAGGTCTGGAGCCTAGAAGTCCAAAATCCAGGTGTTGGCAAGGTTGGTTCCTTCTGGAGGTTCTGAGGGACAATTCATTCTACCTTCTGTGGCTGCAGCAATCCTGGGGGTCCTTAGGTTGCTTATTGCCAGCAATCCAGATGGTGCTTGGTAAATGCATCACTCCAGTCACTGTAGCTGATTGCCAACTGAGAAAGTACATTGGGGTTCCCTAGCGGTCTAGTGGTTAAGAATACACCTTCAAGCAAGGGACAATGGTTTGAATGCTGATCCAGAAAGATCCCACATGCCACAGAGCAACAAAGCTCATGTGTCACAACTACTGAGCCAGCACACCTAGAGCCTCAGCTCTGCAGCAAGAGAAGCCACTGCAGTGAGAAGTCCACACACCACAACAGAGAGTAGCCCCCGCTCGCCACAACTAGAGAAAGCCCAACCGCAGTAAGGAAGACCAACCACAGCCAAAAACTAAATAAATAAAACTTTTTTTAAAAAGTGCATTAGAACCCCTAGGGAAACTTTAGGCAGGGGGAATTACTAAATCCCAAGTCCCAGCACAAAGATACTAATTCAATTGGTCAAGGTTTAGTCCAGCATTAGTAAACATACTTTAAAAGCTTCACAGCTGATAATATCATACATCCAAGATTGAAAACCAATAGTGGTTTCTGAGAATATTTCCAGAAGGGAAATGCAAAAATATTTGTTATGTGTAACTTTTTAAAGTGATCACTTAGAAAGGAAAACTTGACCTTTATGCAAAGTAATTTAAAATACAGTAACTAGAAGTAAATGCAAATAACTGTTCAAAGCGTTGTACTTAAGTCCCGGGTCATTGATAAGTATCTGCTGAGAGTATTTCTTTATCCTGAGTTCTTTGTAGACACTGACAGATTGCTACATTTCAGTGAATTGGCAAAGGTTTACACAACTGCCAAGGAAAGATCTATGGTACCATCATCAAGAAGAGCATGCTTTCCTGCCAATCACTTTTTGCAAGGCCCCTTTCAAGTCCCTGTTCCTCAGGCTGTAGATGAAAGGATTCAGCATGGGGGTCACCACTGTGTACATCACAGTAGCTGCAGTGTCCTTCTCAGAAGAATGTGAGGATGAAGGGTTGAAATACACAGCAATGATGGTGCCGTAGAAGAGGGAAACCACAGCCAGGTGGGAGCCACAGGTGGAGAAGGCTTTCCATCTCCCCTTTGTGGATGGGATCCTCAGGACAGCACAGGTGATAAGGACATATGAAGCCAGGATGCAAATGAAGGGGGTGATCATGATCAGGGCACCCTCAGTCAGTATCATCACCTCATTGAGGTGTGTGTCAGAGCAGGAGAGTTTGAGGAGGGGAGTCACATCACAGAAGAAGTGGGGGATGGCATTGTCTGCACAGAAGGAGAGTCGAGCTATCAGCAGGGTGTGCAACAGAGCATTCAAGCTGGCAGTGACCCACGATCCAGTGACCAGCAGGACACAGAGCTGGTGGGTCATCTTTGCTGAGTAGTGTAAGGGGTGGCATACAGCCACAAAGCGGTCATAGGCCATCACAGCCAGGAGGAAATTGTCCATGTCAGCAAACTCAAAGAGAAAATACATCTGCATGAGGCAGCCAGAGAAGGAGACGGTCTGGCTCCCAAGTATATGGTTGGCCAGCACCTTGGGGACAGTGGTGGAGGAGAAGCAGGTGTCCACAAAGGACAGGTTGCAGAGGAAGAAGTACATGGGGATGTGGAGGCGGGAGTCCACGCTGATGGCCAGGAGGATGAGCAGGTTTCCCAGGACCGTGGCCAGGTACATGTTGAGGAAGAGCAGGAAGAGGAGCTGCTGCTGCTGGGGCTGCCTGGAAAGCCCCAGGAGGAGGAACTCAGAGACTCTAGACTGGTTTGCCCCTCTTATAGGCTGAATCTGGGTGAACAAAGAACAGCGAAATCAGAAACCCAGACAAGGAAGGTCAATAGCTGAGAAATCAGGCTCCAGGCAGGATCACATTTGCAAATCAGTTAATAGATTTGCTACTCCCGTTGTGTCCACCCCACCTACGCTCCCGATCTCCAACACTCAGTTCTGATGTTTTCCATATTGGACTCACTGATTCTTTTTTTTTTTTTTTTGACTCACTGATTCTTTTTTTTTTTGACTCACTGATTCTTATGTTATTAAAATCCCAGGGACAGAGGAGCCTGACGGGCTACAGTCCACGGGCTTTCAAAGAGTCGGACACGACTGAGCGCCTAAAACTTTAGGGTCGCCCTCGTGTGGCTGCTTTGGGGAATGACAATCTTTGCTGACTGGTCTGAAGAGCCGTGAATAGAACAGCCAGCTGCTTGTTTAGCCGCCAAGCCGTGTCCAACTTTTTGCGACCCCATGGACTATCGCTCGCCAGGCTCCTCAATCCATGGAATTCTCTAGGCAAGAATACTTGAGTGGATTGCCATTTCCTCCTCCAGGGGATCTTCCCCGAACCAGGGATCCAACCCGCATCTCCTGCATTGGCAGGCATTGCCAGGCAGATTCTTTACCACTGAGGCACCAGGGAAGCTGATGAGCAATCAGCTGATGATGTATTACTATCATGAAAATACCATTGCTTTCTCCCCTGCACTTTATTGAGGATTTATTGAGGCATAATTCACGAAATTTTTATTTAAAAATCTAAAAAACGGACAAGCTTCTACACAGCATGACTCTCTGACTATATGGTCTCTGCATAAATGCTTCAGTTCTTCCCCTACCTACCTAACTCATACATGGCTCTTAAAGAAACAAGAAGAACGGTTGATCATTACTGGGTTCATCTTGAGTGACACCTGATGGACTCATGACCTCCTACTATTAACTTCCTGTATCTGGAAGACATAGCAGAGGAGGTTCCTTTAAAAATTTCCTGTCTTAATAGATATTAGTGTCTTCACTGCTGTATTCTTACCTGGGGGAGGTTGGTGCTTATTGCCATCAAGCGTTCTTCACATCTGGATAAGGGGTCATCAGTGCTTCTACCCATTGTGAGGGTTAGAATGTCTTGGAAACATAGGCAGGTACTGTGAGTGAGGAGCAGGGGTTCATGTTCCTAGTCCCCTGTGCAGGAAAAATATTTGGGGCAATCACGGAGCAGGTGTTTGTAAGAACTTCACAGCCATTGGGACCAAATTCCCGAAGAGCCTCATTAGAGAGAAGAATAAGGACTTAATAACTGAATCTCTCCATCTACAGGCATAGGCCCAGATCAGCCAGGTCCCAGGTTTGAGGTCCCAGGGAATTTTGTCTGGGATTTATCGCCATAGTGCTGGCTTCATTTCTAATATCTTCAAGTTTTGACCCAAGAGTGACATCTAAACCTTAGACAATACTTTTTACCATCATTGTTTGGTACAAAGGGGCCAAATAGTAGGCAAGACAGTTATTAAGTATGCAGTGCCATTGTATCTTTTAAAAAATGTACATACCTTACTTTATTAAAAAAATTTTATACATTTATTAATTTTTGGCTGTGCTTGGTCTTCATTGCTGTGTGGGCTTTTTTCTAGTTGGAGCAAGTGGGGGCCACTCTCCAGTTGCGGTGTGCAGCTTCTCACTGCGGCGGCTTCTCTTGTTGCACAGCATGCGCTCTAGAGCAGAGGCGCCCTGGTCACGGTGCATGGGCTTAGCCGCTCTGCAGCATGTGGGATCTTCCCAGCCCAGGGATCAAACTGTGTCTCCTTCATTGGCAGGCAGATTCTTTACCACTGAACCACCAGGGAAGCCCCATACCTTACTTTAAAAATACTTTTTTTTTTTTTTTGCCAAAGAAGTGCTAACCATTATCTGAGTCTTCAGAGAGTCAGAATCTTTTGCAGTAGTAACACCAAAGATTACTGATGCTATGTCACTATAAAACTATCATAATAATGAAAAAGTTTCACATATTGCAAGAATTACCAAAGTAGGACAGAGACACAAAGTGAGCACATGTTTGTGGGGAGATGGCAGTTTGACACAGAGTTGCCACCAACTTTCAATTTGTAAAAAAAAAAAAAAAAGTGCAGTAACTATGTGGCACAACAGAATGAAGCATGCCTGTGTTACTCCCAGCAGGAGCAGGAGCCAGAGTACCTGCATTTTTTTTTTATTCTAATAAAACTTTATTTTTTCAAACACAGCCACAGAGGCAGGACCTCATGTTTAACACACACAGACTTATGGATTTTTTTAAAATATAAAGCAAAGTTTACAACATTTTTTTTCCACTTTTTATATTTGTAATTCCATCAGCACAGGGACTTTGGCAGCAGGTGGGGGTGGAGGGCAGCTGGAGCTGCCAGTGGGCATCACCGGGCACAGGAGGAGAGCAGCAGCCTGGGAGTGGCTTCACTCACACACGCAGGAATGCTCACCTACTGATCAGCCACACCACACACACAACAGAGATGCAGATGTCTACCCAGGGTCAACCACTGCAGAGGTGTGTCCCACTCTGGGTAGCCCAATATGTGAAAATCCAAATTGTCAAAACAGCTAAAGTAGAGGGAGGTTGCTTGCTTTACAAAAGAAGCAATCACAGGCTGCTTTTAAATGGTCAGCAGTCCAAATGCTTTGAAAAATAGCATTTGGTTTATACAGAACTGTTGGAACAGATCTACCGTGTAAAGCAAAATAAACCACTTCTCGAAAAGGCTTATCCAAGGACCACAGGTACTTAGATTAGGAAGCAAAACAATAGCTCCAGCTAGTTTAACTTTCCAGATCTTAAAGTAATGGAATTCAAATATGGCATCTATAGACCTTCTCCCTTAGGGATGGTGCCCTAGGGCTTTGAGGAAACCAGGGTGGAGGCAGAAATTATTGCCCTCACTTCTTCAGCTTTGGGCCTGCAGAGAACCCCCTGACATTACAAGTGGCCTATTGTAAGCTGGCACAATCTGCAGCAGAGAGTCCAGGGATGAGGATGCCCCAGGAGGAAAAGAAGCTGGCACCAGGGAAATTATGGCCTAA
Organism: Muntiacus reevesi; assembly: GCF_963930625.1. Lineage (NCBI taxonomy): Eukaryota > Metazoa > Chordata > Mammalia > Artiodactyla > Cervidae > Muntiacus > Muntiacus reevesi. The sequence continues at coordinate 181,975,073 of NC_089250.1, read as the reverse complement.
AGAGGGAGAACAGCCAAGGGAGGGATAAAACCAAGGAGGGGCAACTCCTGGACTCACAGTTTCCTTGGATTCTCCAGAGAACCTCTCTCAGGCCCCTACAGACCTGGTAGCTCACTGGTAACTCGTGCTAACTAGCAGGTGAAGGAAAGGAGTCCTGGAGGGGTAGAACCTCTAAAGACAGGAGGCTGAAGAAGACATAGCCATCTCCTCGGGAGTGGAGGCAAGGATGCTAGGGCCTCACTGATGCTCCTATCCAACATGTGGGAGACCCAGAAAATCATAGGTTCAATTCCATAAGGAAGAAAACACACAGGTCCTCTTCCCTAACATGAGCAGTTGGTTCCTACAAAACCCTGGGAAAATGCCCTTCTTCCAATAAACAGGACGGGCAGGTCCAATTTGGTCCTGCAGGGTCTAAGCAAAGCTGGACAAAGCCTCAAAAGCCATTATGGCGGCAGCTTCAGTATGTATCTCCCCTGGAGCCAGCTCTATAGAGCTTCTGAAATCCTTAAACCCATCAGTATGGCCACTGAGACTTGTTGCCTGGGCCCAAGTTGTGGGTGTGAAACAATAAAAGAAATTCAATCCAGCAACGACAAACTCCCAGCTGCTCCTCACAGTCTGCTTTACACATCTTCAGCCAATCCCTCAGTGAGCCTCAACCTCTCTGAGGTCTCTAAGGGCCAATTAGAGGCAAATAAACATTTCCTGGCAGGAGTGGAAGACAAGCAAACTAGTAAATGCTAACATCCCCTTCCTCTTTCTCAACCAACTCAGAAAAAATTGCTAGGCCTGGATCTTGTAACAAGTTTCTCTACAGTCTGCTTCCAAAGGGCAGTGCTGGGGTGCACTCACCTATGCCTGCTGGGGACTGAACACTACTGCTGCTGCAGGTCAGCCTCCATACAGGGGCTTCCTTCCTTCTTCTTGACCCTCAAAGGGCAGAAAGTAAGAGGGAAAAGAGGTCCCATCAGTAGGGAGGGAAAGAAAGAGATGGAGCCCTTTAGCCCTGCCTTAATTGCCCACATGTGCTTGCATCTACTTAGTGAGAGAGACAGGTAAGTTGTATCCAGCCTTGGCAATCTGATGAGAAAACAAAACCCAGCTCAGAATCAATATGCAGCACTCTCTTCAGCCAATAGTAGATCTATCTGGAGGAGGTGCGGGCCTGAGGAAAAGACCATTAGTTGAGGACCCCCAAATAGAATCCTTTGCACAGCCACTGTTGCTAACAGATTACAAGCTTGCTTCCAGAGCTCCTTAGAACCCCAACTCCTAGAACAAGCCTGCTGTCCCATGAAAACCCAAGATCCTGGGAGTACTGTGGTGCTCTGCTGTTAGGGAGCAACTGCCTTCCTTCCCTAAGGCTCCCCAAACACACCTTTCCTCGAGCACTCTCATGCACTCACACACTCTCACACAATTTCTCCAAGGAGGCTGAATGAACCCTCCACCCTGGCCAAATTCTAAGACGCAAGTGCCCTTTGAAGCAAAGGGGCTAGTGAAATTCCCCGAGCTGGGGTCGGCAGATCCCTTCCGTCCCTGCCCATTGCTTTCTTGGTGGCAGGGATACTCACACTCAGGGCCGCCATGGGAAGGGTCTGCTCTGGGGCTGTCCCTCCCACCACCAGCTCCATTTATCTTGTCCCGGCCAGTCTCTCGGCATGGTCGAGCTTCCTGGAGCGAGAAGATTTTCGGCTGCCCTGAGTCGGAGCCCTCCATTCACCCCCATTCCCAGGCTGGGCCCCTGGCCTTGGGACCTCGACACTTGTTAGTAGCCGTAAGAGAGTCAGTCTGTGTAGCCCCAGGAAGTAGCCTCTCAGTTTTAGTTCTCCTCAATCAGATTCAAGTCCAGGTCCCCAAAGTCCTGCTGGCACAGTGTCCGCTTGCTCAGCGCCTGCCGCCCCCACCGCACGGACCCCTCCTCTTCCTCTTCACTTTCACTCAGCACCTGGGAGGAACCCCCAGTGGGGCTGCAGGAAGCAGAGAAGGGTGGGGGGCTGCAGGCCATGAACCATGGTGGAGAGATACTGCTGCCTTCCCGGGCTGTTTCTTGGAGACAGAGACCTCCTGAATATGGTTTCTGATTCATCTTGTTGAAGTCCAAGGAAGGCCGCAGCCGCCGAGGGTCCTCCTCGTGGCGCCGCTTGACCCCAGCTTTGCGGGCATCAAGATCACAAGACTGTGAGCGGCTTTGGGGAAGATTGCTTAGGCCTCGAGGTCGCCAGGGCAGCTCTGGGGAGGATGCGGGGGAGCTCCGGGCAGAGGGCAAGAAGCGGCTTGCCTGTGGGCCCAGGCTGGGTGACAGGGAGAAGCGGCGTTGGGGTGGGCAAGGTGACAGGGACTCAGCATCACTCTCCCAGGAGCCACTTTGCGGGGAGGCGGCAGAGGGATGAGAGGAATCTTGGGCTAGGGCCAGGCTGAAGAAAGGGGGGCTGTAGGGTCTGTGGGCTGGGGCACATTGAGAAGAGGCACTGGGAGCTTGGAGGAACCTGAGGCTGGAGACCCGCTTTGGGGGGCTCTGGCGAGGCACCTGCGGCCCAGCCTCTCCACCACTGCCCCGGTGCCTAATGGGAGTTCACAGTGTGGAGGGGGCGGGCCGCCACACTGGCTGCCAGCGAGTCGGGTCCACGGGCTCTGAGAGTGAGCAGCAGTGCCTCTCAGGTGGAGGGGAGGGGGCACAGGAAGCTTTTCTGGGCCTGGGGGCTCAGGGCTTGGGGCTTGGGAGAGGGACTCCTCCTGCGGGGAACTTCCCGGGCTGGGTGGTCTGAGGGGCAGGCTCAAGCCTGAGGGGTGGTAGCTGAGGTTGAGGCTGCCCTGCAACTGGCTCAGGAACGGTGGGGCAGGCCCCTCCAGGAAGCACCTTCAGACACAAGCTGAAGAGGGTTCCCACAGTCGGAGATGTCTGCATGATCAGGCAAAGGCAGACTGATGCTGTGGCGTGTGCATTTCAGCTCATCCAGGGTCTGCTTCTGTAGCTGCTCAGTGATCAGGGTCATCATGATTCTCCCCGGGATTTGACTTGCACACTTTGGAGCAAATGACGGATGTCTTCCCTGTTGTTCTTCCAGACCTCACTCGTGAGCCATCTTCTGCCACTGCAGCACCATTCGGACCACCCTCTCCAGTCATGCCTGCTGAGTCGCGGCTCCTCCAGTTCCCAGGGCCGCGGCCGGAGCAGCTCTCCAGAGTACCTGCATTTACACCAGTTCCTAAGCCCTGATTCTCACAGAATGATGTGAATAAGGACAAGTAGCACCTGCATACACAATGGATGTGTTACAGGAGAGGATTTCTCAAGCTTAAGAAATCAGATCTCGTCATTGAGAATAAGCCTGGCTGAACTTTGCCCCAGAAGAATACATTTATTACCCTGGATGGTGAAAAATCTGCCCTTTGCTCTGGAAAGACACACCGTTTCTATCTTCCAGTGCTGTTCATTATAGAAACATCCTTGAAGAAATGGTCTGGAACAAAAGAAGTGAATGTCTCTGGTCACAAAATGTGCACAAAAGCAATAAACACATGGAGAACTGTGTCTTACAAAGCATGTATTAATTTTATACTCATGTTTCTTTTTAATAAATTTATTTATTTATTTTTCACTGAACTACGTCTTCCTTGCTGCACGGGGACTTTCTCTAGCTGTGGAGAGTGGGGGTTACTCCCTAGTTTCGAGGCTTCTCATTGCTATGGCTTCTCTTGTTTCAGAGTCTGGGCTCCAGAGTGAGGGCATCAGGGGTTGTGGCAACAGGCTTAGTTGCCCCGCGAAAGGTGTGGAATCTTCCTGGACCAGGGATGGAACCCATGTCCCCTGCATCGGCAGGTGGATTTTTAACCGCTGGATTACCAGGGAAGTCTGTTTCCTTTATTTTTAACAGTGAATGGGAGATGGAGACATTCAGCATTGACTATTCTTTCTAAGTACAGAATTATATTTTAATTTTCTCTAGTGTACTAGAAGCTTAAAAAAAAAAAAAGATACTGACACAGGGAAAGAACCCTTCATCAAGTCAACTATTTTAGAAAGTCTGAGAGAATGAATCAACACAAGCTGAAAGGAAGTAGAGATGTGATTTTAATATTAACGAAAGCCTGCTTTAAGATGAAAAAAAGGGTTAAAGAGAATAAAGATCTTTCAGTTACTAACAGATACAATCTATGATGAATGTATAACATTCATGAAGTTCCATGCCCTCCATAACCCAGCATCAAATCAAAAGATAAAATCTATTAATGTACAGAGAGAAAATAGTTGAAATGTTTATTACTTTACAGATCAATCAACATCCAAATATTATAGAGACAATAGTTAAAATGCTCATTACTTTACAAATCAATCAATATCCAAATATTGTCATCTTCATATACACTTATTTGAATCCTGTTTCACAGATACAGCTATGATGTAGAAGAAACCTGATTGAAGTCCATTCCACATAAAAAAGACTCCAAGGATCCAGCAGGAATCTCAAAGGTAGAAGGGTAAATATGAGCTGGGTGTTCACGGGCAGAGCTGGTTTGACACAGTGGAGCTGGGAGCTGCCGTGTATGGAGCCACCATGGAGCAGAGTCAGAATTTTATGGAGGATAAAATAAACTTGACCTCCAATAGCTGTGACCCTCCAATAGCTGTTTTGCTGCAGCAAAACAGGCCTCCAGGAGATCAAACAAGATCAAGGTTCAGTAGCTACACTGGGTTCTAGCATCTCACACAATCATTGCCTTGGGCGGGTCCAACTTCTGGTTCTCTCTCTCCACCTGGCAGTAGAAAGCAAGACTGACTGACTCCTTTGAGTGAAATTCTGAGATGCTCTGACACCGAGAGAGGTACTGGACTTCCTGATAGTTTTATCAGGTGGAGTGGGGCAGAAATAATGAAGAAATAAAGGAATGATGACCTTAATTTTTACTCCAAGCTGGGGCAATAGGTATGTATGCTGACTGACACTAAGGAACACAAAGATTTCTACACCAGGAAGTGTACAGTTGTGTTATTAATAGCACAGAGACACTTTAAGTTGTCCAGAGTCAAGGAATAAATAAATTGCATCCACAGGTGGATAAAATATTATATGGCCATTCAAATCAAATTTCTAAGACTTTTACTGACATGGGAAGAAGGAGGTGGAAAATAAGAACACAAATGGGAAAAGTGCGGCCAACTTTTCTAAAGCTACATTTATGTGTAATACTGAAGTTATCTTGGAACAGCAAATTTACAAGTTATTTTGATCTTCTTCTTAGTGATTTTTTTATGTTCCATAGTATGTAGGTATTACCTGTCAAGTAACAAAAGTGATTTTTAAATGGGGAAAATTTTAAACTCCTTCTCAAGCAAGAATGTTCAAATTAAAAGCTAAGGAAAAGATTTCCCTGGTGATCTAGGGGTAAAGAACTTGCCTTCCAATGTGGGAGATGCATATTCCATCCCTGGCTGGGGACCTAAGATGGTATATGCCTCTGGGTAACGCAGTCCCTTCACTGCAACAAAGACCCCGTGCAGCCAAAATAGATAAAAGTTTAGGCGACATTCATTCATCCTTTTTTTTTTTTTTTCTTCTTTCAGCTAGATCTGAGTATTGCCTTTGATCTAAGAGCAGTGCCAGACACTGGGGAATAGGGTGAATAGCATGTGAATTTGGGTATGGACTGTCTCATAATATGTAGGAAATCCTTGTGGAGGGGAAGAATAAACCAAAGAAAAAACAGCTCGAGAATCAGAAGGGCTCGTGGAGGACGAGGTGGCACTTGACTTGGTTTGAAGGTGTGGCAGAGGGTTGCTAGCCAGGGAGGAAAGCAGCGGGCGTGGGTCCCAGCAGAAGGAAGAGCACATGTTGATTTGGAGTCCTGGTATCAAATATTGCCCGGATGACCCCGCCCCCTAAGGCCAGACAGCCAATCAGGATGCTCACAGGGGGTTTCCGCATTCTGCGCCGCTTCGCCTGTCATACTCTGAACCAAAAGTCCACCTGAGCCTCTGAGCCTGAAATATTACTATCGACTTTGGTCCTCATATTTCACTCGGTTGCTTCTTTATCTGCGTCTCATAACTACTCTTGTGAGCGTTTTTGTGACCCAATCTTTATGACTCATCATGACAGAGAGCATATAAGATGATGGAGATCAGCGATTCTTCATCCTGACTGCACAGTGGAATCGCGAGATTTCCAAAATCTCAGTGTTGGGGCCCCACTTCCAGAGATTTTTATCTATTTGATGTCTGTGCTGGGACCTGGACATCAGTGGGTCGTAACATCCAGGTGTCTTTAATATTCAAAAATATGTGGAACATGTATCTTTCTAAACATACCACTTAAAAATTAAAAAATTGGGTGTGGCTGTAAAATAATTCAAAAGTTAGTCATTAAAAAAAACCACGTCTTTACTTGGTAGATGCAGCAGGGTTATGGGTGAATTAGGTCAACAAATAAATAATGATTGTCTTCTACATGCCCCTAGCACAGACATAAAAATGTTTCCTTCCAGACTGCCCTTGGCAAAATGGCTCAACAGATACCCAGTTGATAAGAAAATAAATCTGCATGGGGAGGAGGCTCAGTTTTTTGTTTTGGTTTTTTCTTTTCATTTATTTTTATTAGTTGGGGAGGCTCAGTTTTGATTCTCTCCTGAGACAGAAAACATTTTCCTGCCAACCACTTTTCCAAGAGCCCTTTTCAAGTCCCTGTTCCTCAGGCTGTAGATGAAAGGATTCAGCATGGGGGTCACCACTGTGTACATCACAGTAGCTGCAGTGTCCTTCTCTGACGAGTGGGAGGACAAAGGGTTGAAATACACAGCAATGATGGTGCCGTAGAAGAGGGAAACCACAGCCAGGTGGGAGCCACAGGTGGAGAAGGCTTTCCATCTCCCCTTTGTGGATGGGATCCTCAGGACAGCACAGGTGATAAGGACATATGAAGCCAGGATGCAAATGAAGGGGGTGATCATGATCAGGGCACCCTCAGTCAGTATCATCACCTCATTGAGGTGTGTGTCAGAGCAGGAGAGTTTGAGGAGGGGAGTCACATCACAGAAGAAGTGGGGGATGGCATTGTCTGCACAGAAGGAGAGTCGAGCCATCAGCAGGGTGTGCAACAGGACATTCAAGTTGGCGATGATCCACGACCCAGCGACCAGCAGGACACAGAGCTGGGGGGTCATCTTTGCTGAGTAGTGTAAGGGGTGGCATACAGCCACAAAGCGGTCATAGGCCATCACAGCCAGGAGGAAATTGTCTATGTCCACGAACATGAAAACAAAGTACATCTGCGTGAGACACCCAGAGAAAGAGATGGTCTGGCTCCTGAGTACGTGGTTGGCCAGCACCTTGGGGACAGTGGTGGAGGAGAAGCAGGTGTCCACAAAGGACAGGTTGCAGAGGAAGAAGTACATGGGGATGTGCAGGCGGGAGTCCACACTGATGGCCAGGAGGATGAGCAGGTTTCCCAGGACCGTGGCCAGGTACATGGTGAGGAAGAGCAGGAAGAGGAGCTGCTGCTGCTGGGGCTGCCTGGAGAGCCCCAGGAGGAGGAACTCAGAGACTCTCGACTGGTTCGCCTCTCCCATGGGGCCAGGAGCCAGAAGCAGACAGCAGCAGGAAAAATTCAAAAGCCGGGAAAATGATGGTCAAAATGGGACAATTAAGAAGAATGCAAGGAGAAAGGCCGTGGTATTAACACCTTGCTGAGGCATTAGCACTTTTCTCCTGTTTTGTGCCTCTTGTATTAGCAAAATGAGGGCAGTTTCCTTATGCTCGTGCTGTACCTCTAGAAGGACATCGAGAGAATGTGACAGTGGTTTTGTCCATAATTTTTGTGTATGTTTAAACTTTCTACCATAATCATGTATTTTTTAATGTAAGTATCAGAAACACTACAGATACAGGGATATTAATGGAGACTTTATTATTTATGATGAGTGCTGGATAACACAAGTGTAAATGGTTAACATAGAGACTGACATGTAGTAAGCATATACCCTGAAACAGAGTGCTGATGTCATTGATATTAATATCATTAGAGATGTTGCCTTAGAGAATATTTTTTAGTTCCCTTATCTCTAATCTGTAGCTGTTACACATTCCTAGCACACCTGCTCTGAGGATATCGTGATCAATCAAAAACTGCTCTCAAGGTGGTATCGCAGATATGATAGTATCGCTGCTACTCCTTCCTGGGCTCAAATTTCTGGATAATTTACAGAGTTCTGAGCCAGCTTTTTCGGCTATGTGTGCTGAGCTCCCTAACACAAATTTGTAAAACTAAAATGGAAATTGGCAGAAACTCGGTCTGTTTGTTTTCCCCACAGTTCAGGGTCTCATAAACAGATAAAACATGCAGGCTATGCCTCCTGGGCAGGAACTGCAGATGAGCTCAGAACTGTTTCTACAGAGCCACTAAAAGGAAGATGTAATGAGGGGTGCCCCCTTAAGGCTTTACACCCTAGGGATGTAAATAAATAAATTTACATAAATAAATAAATGATTGAGGAAGTCCCACCCATCTGACCCTTACCCAGGAAGAATGGTAGTCTTCACGGTCCCCAGAATCCCCATGTTTGCTTCTTTTTTCTAGACCTGGCGAGAGATTTTTTTCTAAAGGAGAGGGACTCAGCTTTGGGTTTTTCAGGCTGAGTTTGCATGAACAAGGGGCTGGGGTGCACAGATACAGCCCTTTGTGCAGGAAGGATGTTTGGGTATCACTCAGCCATCTCTTTACAGGCGACTAGATGGCCACTAGGGCCTCGTGCCCTGAGGGCCTCATTAGAGACAAGCCAATAGTCATTCTCTCCTCTCCTCTGTGGGCTTTTTTTTGGATCCAACACTAATAATAAAGACCTGTCATCAGAGTTATATAATTGCTGCTTCAGGACTTGGCAACACTGGAAATGATGCAATCTTGGGGACTGTCAGTAGCCGCAACCCTTCTGCAAGAGAAAACTCCCAGTTCTATATTTTATCCCCCACCTAGCCTTGCTGGGAAATACACATGAAGCTTGGATAAGGGTTAAATTTTGGATCACCTAGATCAGTACTGAATTCCAGACCCACATCATCAGTTGTATGACCTTGAGAAAGCTACCAATCTTCAGAGAATTACAAATTTTCACTCTCTGTAGAAAGGAGAAATAATAATCACCTTGCAGAATTGTGAGATTAAATGAGGTAATTTATGTTAAACACCCATGACCTCTAACTTCATCAATGCGCTAGGCTAGGACCATATCCACTGGGTGGAGGTTAAAGGTATTTGTGATATTTATACCCTTTGTTTTCTGCTTAATCACCTGTGTTTTGGATAAATAACATTTGGAAATAGTGTCACATATTTATCTTCATATGTCAATAGTTATTTTTACAGTGGGTCAGTGGAAAAATCTTTCATTCTATATTTTAATTTGGGAGTAAATGAGGTAGAAATAGGAAACATTGTTGAGTTCATTTATAAATTGGTAGAACATGGATGTTAATGAGGAACAGAGAATTCCCGAGTCCAATACATAGTGCTCTATTTGTTCTGAGGGCAAGATCTGGCTTTAAGATGCCCAATAAAGCCTTTAATCTTATGCATTGCAATTTATTTTCCTGAGTTGATAGTATTAAAGAATTACTCATAAAAACCACACACCTGGGTCATAAGTGACAGTTGACATTCCTTTAAAAAAAAAATGTCCTTTAGACAACAGAGTGTTTCTGCTTCCCTGGTGGCTCAGAGGTAAAGCATCTGCCCAAAATGCGGGAGACCTGGGTTCAATCCTTGGGTCGGGAAGATCCCCTGGAGAAGGAAATGGCAAGCCACTCTGATACTCTTGCCTGAAAAATCCCATGGACAGAGAAGCCTGGTAGGCTACAGTCCATAGGGTTGCACAGAGTCAGACATGACTGAGCGACTTCACTTTCACTTTCTAGCTAGTTATCTACTACTTGGGTTATTGATCATCAATATATTTCCCATGCTAACTATGGCATGTTAATAAACATCTTTAACCTGCTCCCAGTAAGTCAAAGGGTTTCCCAGGTGGTGCTAGTGGTAAAGGACGCAACTGCCAATGCAGGAGACAAACGTGGGTTCAATTCATGGGTTGGGAGGATGCCCTGGAGGAGGGCATGGCGACCCACTCCAGTATTCTTGTTTGGGGAGTCCCATGGACAGAGGAGCCTGGCAGCCTACTAACCATGTGGTTGCAAAGAGTCGGACATGGTTGAAGTGACCCAGCACGCATGCAGTAACTCAAAATGAGAATCTCAGGACTGTAATAAGCCTTCATGTCTCCATCAGATACATACTATGACATCAAGTTCTCTGCATTCCATCTCCAAAAATAGGCGAATGTCCCCACATACAAAATTAATTATCAAAGATCTGGGGAGGGGGAGGAGAATGGTGACTGGATTATCAGCTTAAGGAGAAATAGACTCTGTTGGCTGATGTAACTGCAAAGTCCAAAGTTATTCTTGCAAAGCCTGTGTGTTTCAGACAGGGCTAGATTCAGGGGCCCAAACAATGATATCAGGACCTGTATTTCTCTATCCCCTACTCTGTTTGCTTCTGTTTGTCTTCGCTCTGCAGACTCTCTCTAAGTGGCAAGAAGGTAGCCACCAGTACCTCCCTCACATCTTCCCAGACTAACCATTGAAGGGCACTTCTCTCAGTTTATTGGCACTGTTGTAAGGCAAGACTATGATCAATCCTTCCTGAATCATATGCCCAGATCAGAATTAACCATGCCTGATGGGAAAGTGAGGTATTCTGGTCAACGTGGGTCATAAACCCAGCCTATTCCATATGGGAATTTAGTGGGGGAAATTTACCACAAGGACTAAATGGAGGCGAGGAGGAGTTTCCCAAATATATTCAAAAGAAAAAAGAAAGGAAAGAAATGGGAAGGAATGCTATGGAACATATATATATATATGTTCCATATATATATACATAGAACACAAACATATGTTTTATATATATATAATAAGCAAAATAAAATATATAAATATCAGTTACTATAATCCACTAGAGTCACTCCATCAACTGACCTGAGTTAAGCAAAGGATTGGAGAAGGAATACTCAAGACACAAGAGTAAATTAGTAAGCTATTTTAAAAGTTAAAGTGAACTAAAAAAACCAAAAACCATAATTAATGACAATCCAGTAGCATTCATCATGCCTAGCACCCAGATCTTGGTTTCTAAATACCACTCTCTACTAAAAGGAAACAGGATTTCTTACAGAAAGGGCTGCTTCCAGATTTGGGCAGAAAAAAAGTAAGGTGAGTGAGTCTAGGACATTATGTGTGTGCCAAAAAATAAGGAAATGCTCAAAAGTCCAATGTGGACATATATGAACTGCAAATGACTTTCAAATGGATCACCATATCCATATGTGATGCTTAATGTACTATTTTATTTTATTTTGCCCTGCCATGAGGCTTGTGGGGTCTTAATTCCCTGACCAGAGATTCAACCCATGCCCTGGGCAGTGAGAGCATGCAATCATAAACCACTGGATCACCAGAGAATTCCCTGTACTATTCTTTCAACTTTCAATTTTCTTCAGGATTGAAAATTTTCAAATTGAAGATTTGTGATAAACATAGATTTTTGAAAATAAACAAAGATGCTAGCTTGAAAGGGCTCTCCCACTGGTTGAATCTGGAATAATTTAAGCATCAAAGAATAGGGAATTCCTTGGATGGCCAATGGTTAGGACTCTGGGCTTTCACTGTGGAGGGGGCAGTTTTCCACCCCGGGTGTGAGAACTAAGATCCCACAAGCTGCATAGCGCAGCCAAACAAAGCAAAACAAAAACCTATAAGTGATTATAAACTACTCCTTTATTTATATATCTCTGGCTGTGCTGGGTCTTTATTGCTGTGCAGGCTTTTGTTTCTGTGCAACTCTCCAGAGTTGCCTGTGCAAGGGCCTCTCATTGTGATGGGTCTAGAACTCAGGCTCAGTAGCGGTGGTTCCCAGGCTTAATTGCTCTTCTGCGTTTTCTATCCTTTTCTATCCTCCCAGCCCAGTGGTCAAACCCTTGTCTCCTGCATTGGTAGGTGGATTCTTTACCACAGAGTCCTACCAAGTGTTGGGACCAGCGCAACAACGAACCAACCTGAGGGAGCGTTGCCGCTGAAGAATACGGAAAAATAAGACTCATAAATAAGGTGGGGATCAGGGGGCTGAGCTGCTCGCAGGCAAAAGCCCAGATCCTAATCCTTGCAAGCCTTTTATTGCTAACATCTACTTCCTTGCACATGCTCTAGAGATATCTGTTTTTTTACAATCTCAGATCAGGGATAAAGAATTACAATGCACAGTCCTCAAAGTCAAACCTTCAGGCCTTTCATGACTCCGTTTAGCCCTTCAGCTAGTGACAACCTTTCTCAGCAACTCCCTCAAGACTCTGGTTACGAGAACAGTCACTAATGGCTTTCCATCAGTCACATCAGTACTTCAACATCTTGTTTTCAAGATGTTTTTCCATGATGTACTTTTTACTGCTCCCAGCCCTTTGCCTGGGAGTGATGAGAAAGTCATTCTTATTTTTCAAAGAAGCCCCGTTATAGTACAGGCCTATGCATAGCATATTCCCTACACCAAGGAAGCCCTATAAGTGATTATAAAATATTAAATATTTTAAAGTTTGTGAATCAATATTAACGCTATTTTTAAAAGAGAAAAATTTAAGATAATTTGCCATAAGTAAGTTTTTTAAGTGTCAGTCACTCAGACCTGTCCGACTCTGTGCGACCCCATTGACTGTAGCCCCCCAGAATCCTCTGTCCAGCGATTTTCCAGGCAAGAACACCGGAGTGGGTTGCCATGCCCCCCTTCAGGGGATCTTCCCGACCAAGGGACCGAACCAGATCTCCTGAAGAACAGAAGGTGAAAATGAACAATTAAAGGAATGAACTTAGCATTTACTCTTTTTCTTCTTCCTTCTCCTTCTCTCCCTCCCCTCCCTCTTTCTCTTCTTTAGGACAGTTAGTGATAATTCGTCATTGCTTCGGGAAAGGGAGTCGTCCAGGGGCTCTGGGTGGGGCAGGTCCGCCTCTCCTTCACCATCACAGGCTGCGCAGGACGGCGCGATGCGCAGGGCGGATGGCGGCCGCGCGCAACTCCGGCGGTACTTGTTCTTTCGGATCAAGTGCGGGCGGCTGCGGCGTATGGCTCGGACGGTCGTGGGGCTGGTTGTCCGCACATAGAAGGGGCCGGCTTTCGCGGGCCGGATCTCTGCTTGCAGTCAGCCGTTTGCAGTCAGCGGCGGCTCCGCGCTCGCAATCTTGGATTGAATGAGCCCGTCTTAACCGAAGGTGTTGGGGGCCTTCGGCCTATTGGGTTCGATGCTGAGTCTGCTTGTTCCTCCTGACCTAGAAGCTGGAGCGGTTCCACCCGTTCAACCCTTGCTTATGAGCCTACAGGGCGGCAACTCCTCTCCTTACGACGGAGGGACACGGGAAAAAGCGAGAAGTTCATTATACAGACTATGCCTGTTAAGAAATACAGAAAACGGAGAGAACTAGAAAAGATGCTGATTGCAGGCAGGAAAATATACCATTTAAGACCTGCTTTTATGAAGTCACTACCACCAACCCTCTTTACCAGTGAAACAACAGTTACCAAGTTACCAGAAAACGTTAGTAATACTTCCAACTCCAGTGCAACACCATAGGATTTGTTGAAGCCTTTTCTTTCCAACTTCACCAGCAAGAAATCTGGCTCCTGCTAGTCTCAATATATTAACGTATTTGTGAAGTCCTTTTGTTGTTTTGTTTTTCAGTCGCTAACTCTTTGCGATCCCATGGACTGCAGCACACCAGGCTTCCCTGTCCTTCACTATCTCCTGGTGTTTGCTCAAACTCATGTCCATTGAGTTGGTGATACCATCCAACCATCTCATCCTCTGTCGTCCCCTTCTCCTCTTGCCATCAATCTTTCCCAGCATCAAGGTCTTTTCCAACGAGTCAGGCGGCCACTTCAGGTGGCCCAAGTACTGGAGCTTCAGCTTCAGCATTTGTCCTTCCAATGAATATTCAAGGTTGATTTTCTTTAGGATTGACTGCTTTGGTCTTCCTGTAGTAAAAGGGACTCTCGAGTTTTCTCCAGCACCACAGTTCAAAAACATCAATTCTTTGGCACTCAGCCTTCTTTATGGTTCAGCTGTCACATCCAAACATGATTACTGGAAGAACCATAGCTTTGACTAGATAGACCGTTGTCAGCAAAGTCCCCTGTACACAGCCTATTTCCTGACCTTACCAGGCTGCCTTCTGAGTTGGCTGTCTCAGGATGAAATGACCCAGTCATCTGGCCCTTGTCCAGTTAGCCCTCCTGTAAGATTCCACATGTGAACTGTTTGTACCAATATATTTGCCCTCAATTCTTTAGACAAATGACTCCAACCAGAAACAACTTTGCCTCCCAGAGGATTTTGGACAGTGTATGGAGACATCGTTGGTTGTCACAAGGAGGCTACTGATATCTAGAGGCCAAGGATGCTGCTAAACATTCTGCCATGAACAGGCAACCCTCCTTCCCCCCACCCCCCATAGAACCATCTGATTCAAAATTTCAAAAGTACAGAGGTTGAGATCATAATACATCTCACTGATAATTTGTATATTATTATGTGGGAAATTATAATTTGGTTATGGCTCAGCAGGTAAAGAATCTGCCTGCAGTGCAGGAGACAAGCAGACCTGGGTTCAGTCCCTTGGTGGGCAAGATCCCCTGGAGGAGGAAGATGGCAGCCCAATCCAGTTATTCTTGCCTGGAAAATCCCATGGACAGAGGAGCCTGGTAGGCTACAGCCCAAGGGGCCGAAAATATTTGGACATGACTGGGCGACTAAGCACAGATAAGATAAAATATATTATTAAAGTTGACTTCATTTTTAAGAATTTAATAAGGCTACTAGAAAAAATTTTCTAAAATATTTATTTATTTGGCGGCACCAGGTCTAGTAGAGGCATGCGGGGGTCTTTAGTTGAGGCAGCGGGATCTAGTGCACAACCTGGCCACTTGCATTGTGAGCACAGAGTCTTAGCCCCTGAACCATGAGGGAAGCCCCTACTAGAAAATTGTTCATTACAAATGTGACATTTGCTGCTTCCAGGATTCCCTCAGGAGGCATTATATCTGGCTGTACTTTTTTATCCTGTTTTCTTTTTTGTAATTGTTTTCTTGGTTGCCCTTTTTAAAAATTGATATAGTACTATAGATGCCATCTTTCTAAGTCTTGCTAAATTTAAAAACTTTTATTCAAAGACTATTTCTGGTATGTATTTAAGAGAATCCTGGCTTTTGCGCCTTCCCCGACAAAAAGGAAAAAAAAAAGAAAAAAGACTGTACACCCAATGTGGGGCTCGAACCCACAACCCTGAGATTAAGAGTTGCATGCTCTACCGACTGAGCTAGCCAGGCTCACATGGACTCTACCTCCCTCCAGGAGAAAGTGTGTGCCTACTACCTGACAAAACCCTGACGATGAAGTGGGAGCATCACCGACAGCGGCTGCAGGAGGATGAAGAGTTCCGTCAGAGCGGGGACTCCTTGGGCCGGGAGCTGGCGAAACCCGATGAGCTGGTGCTGTGCTGCCTGGCGGGGAGCATGCATCTTCCCATAAGCTCTGGACCCCAAACGTGTCCCAGAATACCAGCGGTCACTCGCCTAACAGTCATCCATTCACTCAAGTGTTGACTGAACGCTTAATGTATGCCAAGCACTGAGGATACCGCAGTTGACAAATTAGATTTTTAAGAAAGAGGAAGAAAGGGGGCCAGACTCCAGATCAAAGGAAATTGCTGCTGTTCATTTTTGTTTCCTTCCTCACCAGGTTCCACGCCTGCAGTTTTTAACACAACAGGCAAGCAGGAAGCGCGGTCGAGTCTTTTAAGGGGCAGATTCTCTCTTCCCTGTTCGGAAACTTGCCCTGCCCTCTTCAGTTATTAAAAAAAGAAAGAAAGAGAAAAGAAAAGAGATTTTCTGAGGACACGGGGTGATTTCTCCTGACTTGTGATTATAAAAAGTCACAAAAGTAGCTATACTGAAATAACAGAAGTCCAGGCAGAAAATCACCCACAATCCTAACCCAGATCAAGTCAATGTTATCATTGCTCCCCACCCCACTACTTCCAATTCTCCCCTAAACGCCCTTTCAGTTCTTACACCCACATTTCAAAGGGGCAAGTTCTGCTCTCCACATTTTCTGTTTACTTATTGATCTGTGTATTTCTGCATTTTGCTAGAGTCTCTTTCTTCCTCCCGTTCCTTCCTGGGTCCTTCCACACCTGATTCTTTTCTGTACAGTCATGCAGGAACAGCTGCGGCTTGGGAGTTACTGTTTGTTGTGTAAGAAATGCACTGAGCACACCTTTCAGAGCAAGAACTTCCAAGTCGACTGGGATAGACGACTGAACATTCTTTTCTGAGGTTGAGCAGTATTAATGAAGGAAAATGTATTCTCTCTGTCTCCCACAGATGGCCATTCCTGTCTCCCTTTTATTTTTATTTACCAAACTCTGCTGCAATAAACACCTTCGTACTTACATCAGTAGTTTTATCTCTGAGACAGAGTCAAAGAATTGGAATTAGAGGATCAAAAAGAATAGACTGCTTTGCAAAATTCGAATAAAACCACACATATTCCCACATTAAGATGTATGTGTAACCACACATTTTTTCCTATTTAGATGTACAGGAACACCGTCTTTGTCCTTCCTTGTTAAAGATTGTGGGGAATCTATCTTATTATCTATTTATCTAATGATCCAAAATGCACCTCTGAACACCGTCTTTGTCCTTCCTTGTTAAAGATTGTGGGGAATCTATCTTATTATCTATTTATCTAATGATCCAAAATGCACCTCTCCATTTAAGGAAAGATAGGCCACCCCTCATACTACCCCAGGTAGGACTCGAACCCACAATCCCTGGCTTAGGAGGCCAGTGCCTTATCCATTAGGCCACTGGGGCTGCTGCCAAGGATGCTTCCCTGAACTTGGGAAGAAGGAATAACTCGTCGCCAGTAGGTAGAAAGTGATCCAGGAATTGGTTTGGGTGCTTATTAGAAACCTGGTTGAGTCCCTACAAAGTCCCAGTCTCTGTTCAAGTCGCCAAGGAACAGAGTCGTGAGCGAAACAGACAACCGTGGCTCGCGCGGCAGAGCTCCTGTGCGCGCCGCGCCCTCGCCTCCCGCCGCGCCCTCCTCTCCTCGGATTCCCGCGGCTCCTCCCGCGCGCTCCGCGGAGTCCGGTTCGTCGGCTTCCTCCAGCGGGAGTTCCAGGCTCCGGAACGCCCTGGGTTGTCCTGCGGATGACAAATGCAGCAAGCAGTGAGGGTCCCTGACTGCATCAGTCCGCGGCGCGTTGGGCAGGACCACACTGCGGCGTGTGTGATAAACATTCGGTCCTCGGGAGACGCGGCTGGACAGAAGCCCCGGGGGAGCGCGGGGCTGGAAGAAGGCGTGCGGGGCCAACACCGCGAGCCGGGGAGGCGACCCCTCCGCGCCCGCCGAGGCTCAGTCGCAGGCGACAGTCAGAACCTCCCCCATAGACCCCTGCGTTGGGCATCGTCACCCAGGGATTGGCCAAGTCCGGGAGAGCGCCCGCCCGCAGAATACTCCCAGCCCGACCTCGCTTTTCCAGGCCAAACCACACCCTTGGAGCTGCCCAAAGCCGAAGTCCGCGGGATCGGGACACACCCCCTGCCATTTCCCGTGCCACCCTCCTTTATTTCTTCACTGAAGTTCCTAATTAATCCGAAGGGTAAAAAGTCAGCAGAATCCAGAGCCGCTCAAGATCCCACCCCCCACTGCATCCCCTCAGGAGAGCTCCCGGGACCTTAGATTCTCCTCTCGTCACCCCCATCCCGATTTCATCCTTTGTCACTCGAGCAACAGGATTATCTAATGCGCAGTCCAGATTCCAGTCTCCTTCAATCTCCTCCAATAAGTCCTTTATGGCTAAAAACAAAACAAAAACAACAACAAAAAAATCCAGGACAGAATGATTCAGTTGCCGCGGCTTCTAATCTCCTTTGTCCTGTTGGTCCCGGCAGTCTGGCCACCCGTCCGGATGAAGCGGCGGGCTAGGCGTGGGGGGCGCTGGAGCCCCCAGGCCGGAGACTGGGGAGAAACCAGCATGGCAACAACATGGCGGACACAGAGGAACTAGGACGCTGTAGACGTGGGCCCCTTGTGCCTCGGGTGTCCTTCGTCCCACGGATGCGCGCGGTCTCCGCACGGGCTCGCCTTTTAAAGCGATTGTATTTTATTCAGTAAAAGGGGCCGGGAGGAGGAGACGCCAGGGAACACGCATTGCAGAAGCAGCTGGCGGCGTTGGGGCGGGACGGGTGTATTCCTGTTCATACTCATCTTTGGGGGTCACAGATTCCAGGGGGAACCCAGGAGCAGATCCTGGGCTCTGCCTTGTTCTCGCGGAACCCAAGGCGGTCACGTTTGCCGAGATGGGCAGGTGTCCGTGGTTCCACGGCAACTTCGGGCCTCCATCATCCCTCTGGTTTGCCGCCTCCGTTTAAATTGGGCCCGGAATTTCTTGACTTTTCCAAAAGCAACCTCTTCACTGCTTTGAGGTTTGTTTGTTTTTTATATCCAACATTTTCCGTTGTTTTTAGAAAGAGGGTTGGTCTCCAAAACCCATTTGTGTTACTAGAAACCTCGACTCTGGCAGAGTGTTTTTCTTTATAACTTCTTTAAAACTATTTATCATTTTTAAACCAATAAATTAAAGTGTTTTTGTTTGTTTGTTTTTCACGAATTTGGTGAGAGATGGTTCCCCCACTCCCTCCAGGAAATCAAATCCAACAGTCAAATCAGCTTGGAGTTCTGCAACGGACTCTGGAAAAAGAGGAGATTTGGCCTGAGGGGGGCCCTGGTCTCCGTCTGTGGTGATCTTGGCATGTGGTTGCCGCTGGAAGTGGAGAATCTCTGTGTTTTACTGAAAGCAGCTCTCTGGATTTGGAACTCCTTAACAGTCAAACTCAAACTCCACCTGGACCCCCAGCCACCAAAAATGGGGCCCAACAGAACCTGAGGTTCAGAGCAGGGGACAGGACTCCTATCCCGACAGCATGAACCCTAGTTCTCCGTGCCCAACCCTGGCTCCAGGAACCGTTCCCTGACCTGGGGCTACGGAACCAGGGCAGACCTGAGAGTGCCCAGGTGAGGGGTGACAGGAGATGGAGAGAAGGAGGAAGAGAAGGGAATCAAGAAAGAGGAGGAGGGCCTTGGGTGCCAGAGCCAGGCCCGATACATTACTGGACACTTAGCAGGGATGTTTGAGTCTCAATGGGGTAATTAATTGCTGGACTTGAAGCCTGAAAGGTAGGTGATCTGGGGAGACTGTTCCAGATTTTCTCCCCTGCCGGCCTTAACCTGACCGAAGCCCCGCAGGCGTTGCCCTGCACTATGATGTCCACACCCCTGAATCCCCAAGACTCCTACTGAAAGTTTCAAAGTACCTGGAAACAGCCTGAAACTTTTAAATGTTTTCTCTAATTCTCTCGAAGTGTGGAGCTTTGAAGTACAAGATCTGGGGACTTGGGGGTAGTTCTCAAATCTCTAAAGAGCTGTTTTCATGTAAAAGGGGAAATAAATGGGTTCGTCTGGAATTTGAACCCGGGACCTCTTGCACCCTAAGCGAGAATCATACCCCTAGACCAACAAGCCACACAAATGATACCCTTTGGGTCTCTTCTGTGACTCTGTGGCATCCCGGATATGGAATTCGGGAGACCAGTGAGGTGGCGCGGGGAGGAGACCCAATTTCAGAGCCACGGGAAAGTGTTGAGCTCATAGATTAGTGGGCAAGGGGAGGACCCAGAGCTCCCGGTGCTGGCAAGTTGGGAAGCAGCCCCTGCAGCTTACTGCACCCCCCTCACAACCAAGTCTGACGGTCCCTGTGCTCAGATTACAGTGAGCCCAACGCCAGGAAAGGCGGGCTCTCCTTAGCATCCTGGCTTGGCCTTTAGGTCACTTTGCTGACACTTCGTGCAGCCAGGAACGTGCTTGAGGAGGAGCTGGGGTAAAGCCAGCAAGGAGCTGTGGGTCCAGCTGGGCAGCTGAGTGCCCTTTGATGGCAGGTCACAGGATCGCCTTGCTTGGGAAAAGTGCTCCCGCAGGTGTAGTATCCTAGTATCCATCTGATGCTCACTGATGCTCACCTGCTGAGTTTCTCCAGACTCCAAAACGTCCAAATCAAGAAAAGGCAATGCCCAACGTGGGGCTCAAACCCACAACCCTAAGATTAAGTCTCATGCTCTACCGACTGAGCTAGCCGGGCAACCATGAGGAAACCCTATCCTTGCTTATATTGATGGGGTAATGTGCAAGTGATGGGACCTAGGTGACAGGTACTGACTTAGATGTGGACACCAGGGTGGGGTGGAGGGATCAGTAGACAAAGGTTCCTGATCCTAACAGGGAGTCCCCGCTGCAAGCTCCACTCTCCACCTATGGCCCCTTCTACAACAGTTCCTCTAGTCCAGGACTTCCCTCACCACCCCGTAGCTGGGGAACCCAGTCTGGCCCCTGTGCCCACCCAGCCCACCTGACCCTGGGCTTAGGGAGGAGCAGCTGGGCCAAGTCGCGCGGAAAGAGCAGCACAAACCTAGGGCAACATGCACAATTGACCCCTGGGGGGACATCTGGGTTATTTCCAGTTTCTTGGCTGTTTCAAATAAAACAACTATAGACTTGTGTACAGATTTTTGTGTAAACAGAAGCCTTCATTTTTCTGAGATAAATACCCAAATTGCTGGGTCATATGGTGGCTGTAAGTTTAGTCTTTTTTTTTTTTTTTTGCACAAATTATAGTTGTTAGGTTCAGCCGTGTGACACAAATATAAAGGTTGGCAAGGGGAAATGAAACATATACTGTGGAAGGTTCTTGTATGTGAAGTGGTACAATATAATTTAAAGGTAGACTGTCATAAGTTACAGGTATATGTATGCTGGAAGCCCTAAAGCAACTACTAAATATCGATAGAATTATAGTGCAAAAAAAAAGAGGAAAAGGAAGATAAAGAATATGTAGAACCAGTAGAAAACAATAGCAAAGGGTAATTCTAAACTCAACCATATCAATAGCTTCATTAAGTGTAGAAGGTCAAAAGACCCCAATTAAAAGGCAGATTGTCTTTTGGATTAAAAAAAAAAATCCAACTATAGTGACTTGCTGGTGGTCCAGTGGTTGAGAATCCACTTTCCAATGCAGGAGATGTGGGTTTGATCCCTCGACGGGGAGCCAAGACCCCACGTGTGGAGGAGCAGCTCATCCAGGTGCCGACCCTGCTCCAGCATCTGTGAGTCACAGCCGGAGATGGCCGTGCCGCAGCAGAGGGCTCCATGCCGGGCTGAAGACCCGGTACAGCCAAATGAGTACATGTTTCTTAAAAATTCAGCAGTATTCTGCCAAAACAAACTCAGCAACTGGTGAAACAAGTAGACAGAGAAGTCAGTAATAATGTGGTGGTTTAGTTGCTAAGTCATGGTCGGCTCTTGTGACCCCAAGGACTGTAGCCCGCCAGGTTCCTCTGTCCATGGGATTTCCCAGGCAAGAATACTGGAGTCGGTTGCCATTTCCTTCTCCAAAGTTTAGTCTTTAAAGAAAATGCCGCAGGGTTTTCCAGCATGAGTGTACAATTTTACATTTCCACCAGCAATGTATGGGGTGACTCACTGTCTCCGATAAAGTGTTCAACAGAAATAGAGAGTGTCAGCATCCTTGTTGCATTTCTACCTCAAATAGAATATTTTCAAGGTTTCACCACAAACTTGAAATTTGCTGCGGTATTCTGCAGATAATTTGGTCAAGTTATGGGTACTAACAGCTTTCACAAAGTTATTTAGGATATACTTTTATTATCCTCTTTTTTTTCATTTATTTTTATTAGTTGGAGGCTAATTACTTTACAATATTGTAGTGGTTTTTGCCATACATTGACATGAATCAGCCATGGATTTACATGTGTTCCCCATCCCAATCCCCCCTCCCGCCTCCCTCTCCATCCCCTCCCTCTGGGTCTTCCCAGTGCACCAGCCCTGAGCACTTGTCCCATGCATCCAACCTGGGTTAGTGATCTGTTTCACCCTTGATAGTATACTTGTTTCAATGCTGTTCTCTCAGAACATCCCACCCTCGCCTTCTCCCACAGGGTCCAAAAGTCTGTTCTGTACATCTGTTTCTCTTTTTCTGTTTTGCATATAGGGTTAGCGTTACCATCTTTTTAAATTCCATATATATATTTTAGTATACTGTATCGGTGTTTATCTTTCTGGCTTACTTCACTCTGTATAATGGGCTCCAGTTTCATCCATCTCATTAGAACTGATTCAAATGAATTTTTTTTTAAATGGCTATTATCTTCTTAATTTATCCAATAACTGTAAAGTCATTCTCTGACAAGGGTTATGTGTGTCTTCTGTCATTATTTCTTAAACAGTTTTTGCAGAATTCATCAATAGCATTAACTTTTTGTCATTAATCTCTATTGTATGCTTGTTTTTAACATCATTATTTTCTTTTCTTTTTTTTTTAGTTCTACCAGTTTATTGCTACCAACCGTCTCCCTCCATCCTCATGCACGTGTGCTCAGTCATGTAACTCCATGGGCTGCAGCCCGCCAGGCTCCTCTGTTCACGGACTTTTCCAGGCAAGAGTACTAGAGTGGGTTGTCATTTCCTTCTCCATCAACATCATTATTTTCAGTTCTTAATCATTTCTCCCCTTGTTCTAATTTATCTGGGTTTCTTCTTTGCTGTACTTTTTCTAACTTCTTGTCATTAGCTTTCAGCTTGTTTTCTTTTTTATACACATCTAAGGCTATCAATTTTCCTCTAACTACTGCATTAGCTGTAGTTTTAAAGGTTTTGGTATACAGCATTTTTCATCATCATTTATTTCAAAGTATTTTAAATCCCACTGTAATTTCTTCCTTAACTCATATAACTTCTAGAAGTGTATTGTTTAATTTGTAATCATATTAGGATATTTTAGATTTTTTATTTTATATTGTTTGTATGGCGTATTTTTAGTTTACCATCTTTCATCTTTCTAAACCATTGCATACATCTGTTGAGATTTGTTTCACTTTTTGCGTATTTTTAGACAAATATAGTCCTGTTTCATTCTTCTGGAGCATTTTACATAGCTTCTGTTCTCAAATATATTTTCATTTTTGTCATTCATGTCTTTGTACATAGTAAGGATAGTTGTGTTATAATCTGTATCTGATAATCTTAGTATCTTTCCAACTTTATTTTAATATCTATTGTTCACTGGTTGTTGTTCATGATGCCCAGTTTCCTTGTTATTTTTCATTGTGGCATCCCATGGCAGTCTTTCCAGCACATGCTGAAGACATCCTGGCAAGCACCTGACACCCCACAGGGGGGTGGGGGTCCTTGTGACCACCTCTTGCACCTCAAAGGCGCCCTCCGCAGAACAGGGCAGAGGGGATTTGGCTCCTGTCAGGCGCTGGGTCCCAGGACCTTGGGTACCCAGCGGTGTCCGAGATCCCGGGACTCCTGCTGACTTCCGGCGGGGAAGGAGGGAAGACGCTTGAGTTCACTCCAGGTGGAGTGACTTCATTTGGAGTGATGCGAATGCCTGCAGCCCATTGCCTCTCCCCAAGTGGATGCCCTGCCCTCCTGACCAGGGACTGTGGGGGCCCAGGCTTGACGGTTCAGAGGCCTCCAACCGAAGAACTGGCTCCTGATGCACAGAGGAAGGAAACACCTCTCCGGTCTTCCCTGCTGGAGCTTGGACTAACAAAGTAGCTTGTTGCCAGACTCGTGGAGACACTTTGGCTACTGTGCCTCAAAGTTTTAAAATGACAAGGGGAAGCACAGAGTGGATCCTGAGACCCACAACTGGGGAGGAAAAACAGGGCTCGTCCGGGATTTGAACCCGGGACCTCTCGCACCCTAAGCGAGAATCATACCCCTAGACCAACGAGCCACATTGCTTCCGGCTTTTGGATCTCCTCTTCCACCGGTGGGATCGCGGCTGGACCCGCCACGCCAGGGAACTGACGCGGAATGGAGACTCCAATTTCAAGCCCCCTGGGAAGTGTAGGGACCCAGGACTGACGGTCGCGGAGAAAACTGAGCGCTCCCCCAATTCGGGTCCCCGCGTCGCCTCCCCTCCGCCCTCGAACGACAGAGAGCCCCGGACCAGGAAGGGCGGCCGGCCTCTGTCCCCGCGCCGCTCATCGGTCACTTCACGGCCTTCTCGCAGCCGCGAGCGCAGGGGACCCGCTGGACAAAGCCGGGGAGGAGCTCCGGGGCGCGCGGGAGCGCTCGAGAGCGGGCGGGGGCGCGGAGGGTCCCGGAGCTGCGATCTCTGGGACGCTCGCTTTGGGGGCGACCGAACCCCCAAGACGTGGACCCCGGTGGTCGCTCAGCAAACGCCGGCGGAGTGCGCGGAGGGGACACCGCCTCCCCCTCGGCCTCCCGCGCTGCTCGTGCTTCTCCGGCTCGGCTCCCCGCTCCCGCCCCCGCAGGTCAAAACCGAGACTGCGCGTTTCCGACGCGGGGCCCCCAACCCACGAGGTTGACTGTGAGAGTCGCTTTGTTCTACCGACTGATCCAGCAAAGGTCCCGGCCTCAGATGCCCTAGGAAGGCCTGACCTGGGGGTGGTCCCTAGAGCGGGGCGGGTTAGCCCACCAACCAGACCGCGCACCAGGGCGGGTCACGATGCCCCTCTGAGTCCAGCCGGGGGAGGAGGCGGGCCCTGCGGTCGGGCTGGGGAGTAGGAGAAGCCCGCGTCCAGCAGTCGGGGGTCAGGTCGGGGCAGAGTCTGCAGTCGGTATGTCCTCCCTCGACGTCCAGCCACTCCCCAACCGCTCCGGATACTTGGCCCCATTTCTTCGCTCTCTCATCAGGGAACGCCCCGGGGAGTAGACCCCCGACCCAAGAGTAAAGTGCCCAGGGAAGCCCAGGAGTCTCTTTCTCTCTACCCGCCTCCCCGCCACTAAAATGCAAGTTTAAGTTATAGTAGGGCTGATCGGGGGCTGGAGCAGTGATCCTCCCGAATCGTCAGACACCTGGAGCCCTAGGGCATCCTTCGAGGCACTTTCCTTTACTCTGCTTGCAGGAGCGGTTACCGCAGGTCCCGCTCTCTGAGGACGCTGTCTAGTCTGTGTCTCCCCGACGCTTCCACCAAACCAAACCTCAGTCCTCCGCTTAAAGAAAAGGGACGGGCTCGTCCGCTTTTGAACTCGGGACCTCTCGCACCCAAAGCGAGAATCATACCCCTAGACCGACGAGCCACTACATCACTCCTTTTCCGGTCTCCAGTCCTTCTGCAAGTGACTCCAGTGAAGTTCGCTGTTATAGCTCAGTTGTCAGCGTGCGCACCTGCGAATCCAGCTCCGTAGAATCGTCGGTCCCGGGTTCGCGGCCGCAGTCCGGTTTCAGAGGGACTTTTTGATTATCTGCTTCTTGTGCGGCGGGAACTGGAAGGAGACAGCACCCCCCACGCCCCCCCCAGCTGCAGCTTTGCTCAGTTCTGGCCTCAAATAGAGGCAGGAGATTCCTGCTCGCAAGAGGCCTCACCTAGGGACGGAGGGGTGCCTCGGCCTGAGGCAAAACAGGCTCCGGAACTACCGAACAGCCAACCCTATATCCCTCTACTTAATCGACACCTGAACCAAATTTCTCTCCCAACAGAGCAGTCCCTGAGCGAGAGGAGGAGGTTCCGCAGGACTGCTCCGGCCAGGGGTAGGAGTCTCCATTAGGTGCAAGAGGGTCAAGAGGGTCAAATTCCCAGAGCAGCCTAGGTCTTCACACCTTTGGGGACTTGTCAGTCTTACCTTTAAGGATGCTGGTTCTTAACTTGTCCTGAACTTACTCTCCTGGCCTTCCAGAAATGGGAGTCTAGAAGTCCCCATGAGAGGCCCAACCCTTACAAGGAGCAGACAGCGCAAGGGCAGGGCTCCGCGTGGTTTCCCACGGTGAGCAGGAATCTGTGTGTGTCTGCACCCTGTGCCTTCAACAGGGCACTTTTTAGTCGGGAATGGACAGCTGGGAGCAGAAAACCAACACACGTGGCACTGGAATCCGCAACAGGCAGCAAAAAATCACGCCCAGCGTGGGGCTCGAACCCACGACCCTGAGATTAAGAGTCTCATGCTCTACCGACTGAGCTAGCCGGGCGGCTAGGGACAGGCGACTGTGGCCGGGTTTCCGAAGTTGACGGACTGTGGACCGCCCCAAACGACAGGATGGAGCAGGTACCAGGGTCAGTGGGTAAGTGGAGTGCCTGGATTTGAGGTGGGGGTGGGCTCCGGCTGCAAACGCCAGCCGCGCGTCTCCTCTCCCCACGCCGATGCCTTGGCCTCCTGACCGAGGACCGTCGGATCCAGGCTTGACGGTTCTGAGACCTGCCACCGTGGAGAACGGGCTCCCGTTGCGGAGGAAGGTAACATCTCTGTCTTCCGTTTTCGTTCCTCCAGCACAGATTGACAAAGTAGCTTGTTAGGAGACTCAGGGAGACACTTTGGCTACTGGGTCTCAATGAAAAATTTAAAACGACAGTGGGAGGCACAGAGTGGGCCCTGAAACCCCCAACTGGGGAAGAAAAGCAGGGCTCGTCCGGGATTTGAACCCGGGACCTCTCGCACCCAAAGCGAGAATCATACCCCTAGACCAACGAGCCACGCATACCTTCTTCCTTCTCCCCCGGTCCTCCCGCAGGTGATTCCGGTGAAGCTCGCCGCCAAAGTTCAGTTGTCCGTGTACTCACTTGCAAACCCCAGGTCGCAGGTTCGTAGCTGCAGTCCAGTTTCAGAGGGACGGTTGGATTATCTGCTCCTCGTGGGGCGGGAACTGGAGGAGACCCCGCAACTGCAGCTCTGCTCAGTTCTGGCCTCAAATGGAGGCAGGAGACTCGGCGCCCAGAACACCTCGCCAGCAAGAGGCCTCACCTAGTAACCGACCCGGAGGTACCTGGGCCTGAGTGCGGGAAACGGGCAAAACAGATTCTGGAAGAACCGTATATTCCTCTACTTGATCGACACCTGAATCCAAATCTGCCCCAACAGAGCACCGTGTCTGAGCGCGAGGAGGAGGAGGGGGCGGTTTCCGACGATGGCTCCCTGGTCCAGGGGAAGAAGTCTCCATTTGGTGCCTGGAGAAGGAGGACATGCTCAGGTTTTTACACTTTCTTGTATTTTAATTGGGACCAGTGTTCCCTGAGGAGGAAAACCCTTGTGACCCTTAAAGGACGTTGATTCTTACTTGTCCTGACCTGCTTACTTCCTTGACCTTCCAGGAACAGGAGTCTACAAGCCCCGGTGAGAGACCCAACCGCTACAAGAAGCAGACAAGAGGACAACGAGGAGGGCAGGACCCAGCGTGGCTTCCACTGTTGTTCAATCAGTCGTGTCTGACTCATTGCGACCCCATAGACTTCAGCACACCAGGCCTCCCTGTCCATCACCAACTCCCAGAGTTTGCTCAAACTCATGGTAATGGAGTCAATGATGCCATCTAACCATCATCTTCTGCCACCCCCTTCTCCTCCTACCCTCAATCTTTCCCAACATCAGAGTCTTTTCCAATGAGTTGCCTCTTGGCATCAGGTGGCCAAAGTATTAGAGCTTCAGCATCAGTCCTTTCAATGAATATTCAGGTTTGATTTCCTTTAGGATGAACTGATTTGATCTCGTTGTGCAAGGGACTCTCAAGAGTCTTCTCCAACAACACATTTCGAAAGCATCAATAGTGAGCAGGAATTAGTTTGTGTCTCCAAATAGGGGACTTTTTAGCTGGGAATGGACAGCTGGGAGCAGAAGACCAACTCAAGTGGATTGGAATCCACAATAGGCTGCAAAAGCATCGCCCAACGTGGGGCTCGAACCCACGACCCTGAGATTAAGAGTCTCATGCTCTACCGACTGAGCTAGCCGGGCGGCTGCGCAGACCTGTCTGCGGACAGATGTCGGAACTTGACGGCTGTGGACCGCCCCAAATGACAGGATGGAGCAAGTCCCGGGGTCAGCGGGGACATGGATTTGAGGCGGGGCTGGTCTCCGGACGCAAACGCCAGCAGCGCATCATCTCTCGGCACGCGGATATCCTGGCCTCCTGACCTGGGACTGTGGGGCCCAGGCTTGACGGTTCAGAGACCTGCAACCGGCAAACAATGCAACCGGTTCTCGATGCAGAGGAAGGGAACACCTCGCAGTCTTCCGTGCCTGGAACTCGGACTGAAAATGTAGCTTATTAAGACACTCGTGGAGACACTTTGGCTACTGGGCCTCAGTGAAAATTTTTAAAGGACGACAAGGGGAGGCACAGAGTGGGCCCTGACACCCGCAAGTGGACAAGAAAAACAGGGCTCGTCCGGGATTTGAACCCGGGACCTCTCGCACCCTAAGCGAGAATCATACCCCTAGACCAACGAGCCACACACACTACGGATTTTGGCTCTACGCTCTGATGCCGCGGTGGCTTGGAGCTGGACCGGTGACGCCAGTGAGGTGGTGCCTAACGAAGACCCCCATTTCAGACCCACTGGGAACTGCGGGGTTCCAGGAATGATGCGCGCGGAGAAAACCCAGAGCTCCCGGGCAGCAAAACGGACAGAAGCCCCTGCGCTCCGACAGTCCGGGGTCCGCGCCGCCTCCCCTCCGCCCTCGGACGACAGAGAGACCCGGACCAGGAAGGGCGGCCGGCCTCTGTCCCCGCGCCTTTCATCGGTCACTTCGCAGACCTCCTCGCAGCCGCGAGCGCAGGGGACCCGCTGGACAAAGCCGGCGAGGGACTCCGGGGCGCGCGGGCAGGTGGGGAGCGCTCCAGAGCGGGCGGGGGCGCGGAGGGTCCCGGAGCCGCGATCTCTGGGACGCTCGCTTTGGGGGCGACAGAACCCCCAAGACGTGGCCCCCGTGGCCGGCGGAGTGCACGGAGGGGACACCGCCTCCGCCTCGGCCTCCCGCGCTGCTCGCGCTCCTCCCGGCTCGGCTCCCCGCGCCCGCCCCCGCAGATCAAAATCAAGAAAGTGCGTTTCGGACGTGTAGCCCACAACCCCCGAGGCCGACTGTGAGAATCGTCTTGTTTTACTGGCTGATCCGGCCGGACAGCAGCAGTCCTGACCTCAGATGCCCTAGGCGCGCCTTGCGTCTCCCCGACGCTTCCACCAGGTCGGTCTTCAGTTCTCCTCTTAAAGAAAAATGATGGGCTCGTCCGGGATTTGAACCCGGGACCTCTCGCACCCAAAGCGAGAATCATACCCCTAGACCAACGAGCCGACACACACCGCCTACCCCTCCCCCCGTCCCTCTGCAGGTGACTCCCGGGAAGCTTGCCGCTGTAGCTCAGTTGTCAGCGTGCGCACCTGCGAAACCGACTCTGTGGGTTCCCGACGTCGAGGGTTCGCAGCCGAATTCCGGTTGCAGACGGACGATTGGATTATCCGCTCCTCTTGCGGCCGGAGCTGGAGGGAGACCCCGCAGCTGCAGCTCTGCTCAGTTCTGGCCTCAAATGAAGGCAGGAGAGTCGCCGCCCAGAACACCTCGCCTGCAGTCAGCCTCACACGGGGACCGATGGGGTGGGGGGCGGGGATACGGGAGTGCCTGGGCCTCCTGAGGAAGTGAGGAAAACAGATTCTGGAAAAACCCTAGATTTCTGAATCCAATTCTGTCTCAACGGAGCAGCGTGTCTGAGCGAGAGGAGAAGGGGGAGGTGGTTTCCAGCCATGGCTCCCTGGTCCAGAGGAAGGAGCAGGGGCTCAGGTTTTTACACTTTCTTGTACTTTGATTAGGACCAGTGTTCCCTGAAGAGGAAAACCCTTGTGACCCTTAAAAGGGCGTTGGTTCTTGCTTTGTCCTGACCTGCTTACTCCCTTGACCTTCCAGAAATGGGAGTCTAGCTAACCCGAATAGAGGCCCATCTGCTAAAAAGAGCAGACAACTCCGAGGGTAGGACCCAGGCTGGCTTCCTACGGCGAGCAGGAATCTGTGTGTGTCTGCACCATGTGCCTCCAACAGGGCACATTTTAATCGGGAATGGACAGCTGGGAGCAGAACACCAACCCACGTGAGGCAAGAATCCACAATAGGCAGCAAAAAACCACGCCCAGCGTGGGGCTCGAACCCACGACCCTGAGATTAAGAGTCTCATGCTCTACCGACTGAGCTAGCCGGGCGGCTGCGCAGACCTGTCTGCGGACAGATGTCGGAACTTGACGGCTGTGGACCGCCCCAAATGACAGGATGGAGCAAGTCCCGGGGTCAGCGGGGACATGGGGATTTGAGGCGGGACTGGACTCCGGACGCAAACGCCAGCAGCGCATCATCTCTCGGCACGCGGATATCCTGGCCTCCTGACCTGGGACTGTGGGGCCCAGGCTTGACGGTTCAGAGACCTGCAACCGGCAAACAATGCAACCGGTTCTCGATGCAGAGGAAGGGAACACCTCGCAGTCTTCCGTGCCTGGAACTCGGACTGAAAATGTAGCTTATTAAGACACTCGTGGAGACACTTTGGCTACTGGGCCTCAGTGAAAATTTTTAAAGGACGACAAGGGGAGGCACAGAGTGGGCCCTGACACCCGCAAGTGGACAAGAAAAACAGGGCTCGTCCGGGATTTGAACCCGGGACCTCTCGCACCCTAAGCGAGAATCATACCCCTAGACCAACGAGCCACACACACTACGGATTTTGGCTCTACGCTCTGATGCCGCGGTGGCTTGGAGCTGGACCGGTGACGCCAGTGAGGTGGTGCCTAACGAAGACCCCCATTTCAGACCCACTGGGAACTGCGGGGTTCCAGGAATGATGCGCGCGGAGAAAACCCAGAGCTCCCGGGCAGCAAAACGGACAGAAGCCCCTGCGCTCCGACAGTCCGGGGTCCGCGCCGCCTCCCCTCCGCCCTCGGACGACAGAGAGACCCGGACCAGGAAGGGCGGCCGGCCTCTGTCCCCGCGCCTTTCATCGGTCACTTCGCAGACCTCCTCGCAGCCGCGAGCGCAGGGGACCCGCTGGACAAAGCCGGCGAGGGACTCCGGGGCGCGCGGGCAGGTGGGGAGCGCTCCAGAGCGGGCGGGGGCGCGGAGGGTCCCGGAGCCGCGATCTCTGGGACGCTCGCTTTGGGGGCGACAGAACCCCCAAGACGTGGCCCCCGTGGCCGGCGGAGTGCACGGAGGGGACACCGCCTCCGCCTCGGCCTCCCGCGCTGCTCGCGCTCCTCCCGGCTCGGCTCCCCGCGCCCGCCCCCGCAGATCAAAATCAAGAAAGTGCGTTTCGGACGTGTAGCCCACAACCCCCGAGGCCGACTGTGAGAATCGTCTTGTTTTACTGGCTGATCCGGCCGGACAGCAGCAGTCCTGACCTCAGATGCCCTAGGCGCGCCTTGCGTCTCCCCGACGCTTCCACCAGGTCGGTCTTCAGTTCTCCTCTTAAAGAAAAATGATGGGCTCGTCCGGGATTTGAACCCGGGACCTCTCGCACCCAAAGCGAGAATCATACCCCTAGACCAACGAGCCGACACACACCGCCTACCCCTCCCCCCGTCCCTCTGCAGGTGACTCCCGGGAAGCTTGCCGCTGTAGCTCAGTTGTCAGCGTGCGCACCTGCGAAACCGACTCTGTGGGTTCCCGACGTCGAGGGTTCGCAGCCGAATTCCGGTTGCAGACGGACGATTGGATTATCCGCTCCTCTTGCGGCCGGAGCTGGAGGGAGACCCCGCAGCTGCAGCTCTGCTCAGTTCTGGCCTCAAATGAAGGCAGGAGAGTCGCCGCCCAGAACACCTCGCCTGCAGTCAGCCTCACACGGGGACCGATGGGGTGGGGGGCGGGGATACGGGAGTGCCTGGGCCTCCTGAGGAAGTGAGGAAAACAGATTCTGGAAAAACCCTAGATTTCTGAATCCAATTCTGTCTCAACGGAGCAGCGTGTCTGAGCGAGAGGAGAAGGGGGAGGTGGTTTCCAGCCATGGCTCCCTGGTCCAGAGGAAGGAGCAGGGGCTCAGGTTTTTACACTTTCTTGTACTTTGATTAGGACCAGTGTTCCCTGAAGAGGAAAACCCTTGTGACCCTTAAAAGGGCGTTGGTTCTTGCTTTGTCCTGACCTGCTTACTCCCTTGACCTTCCAGAAATGGGAGTCTAGCTAACCCGAATAGAGGCCCATCTGCTAAAAAGAGCAGACAACTCCGAGGGTAGGACCCAGGCTGGCTTCCTACGGCGAGCAGGAATCTGTGTGTGTCTGCACCATGTGCCTCCAACAGGGCACATTTTAATCGGGAATGGACAGCTGGGAGCAGAACACCAACCCACGTGAGGCAAGAATCCACAATAGGCAGCAAAAAACCACGCCCAGCGTGGGGCTCGAACCCACGACCCTGAGATTAAGAGTCTCATGCTCTACCGACTGAGCTAGCCGGGCGGCTGCGCAGACCTGTCTGCGGACAGATGTCGGAACTTGACGGCTGTGGACCGCCCCAAATGACAGGATGGAGCAAGTCCCGGGGTCAGCGGGGACATGGGGATTTGAGGCGGGACTGGACTCCGGACGCAAACGCCAGCAGCGCATCATCTCTCGGCACGCGGATATCCTGGCCTCCTGACCTGGGACTGTGGGGCCCAGGCTTGACGGTTCAGAGACCTGCAACCGGCAAACAATGCAACCGGTTCTCGATGCAGAGGAAGGGAACACCTCGCAGTCTTCCGTGCCTGGAACTCGGACTGAAAATGTAGCTTATTGAGACACTCGTGGAGACACTTTGGCTACTGGGCCTCAGTGAAAATTTTTAAAGGACGACAAGGGGAGGCACAGAGTGGGCCCTGAGACCCGCAAGTGGGCAAGAAAAACAGGGCTCGTCCGGGATTTGAACCCGGGACCTCTCGCACCCTAAGCGAGAATCATACCCCTAGACCAACGAGCCACACACACTACGGATTTCGGCTCTACGCTCTGATGCCGCGGTGGCTTGGAGCTGGACCGGCGACGCCCGTGAGGTGGTGCTTAACGAAGACCCCCATTTCAGACCCACTGGGAACTGCGGGGTTCCAGGAATGATGCGCGCGGAGAAAACCCAGAGCTCCCGGGCAGCAAAACGGACAGAAGCCCCTGCGCTCCGACAGTCCGGGGTCCGCGCCGCCTCCCCTCCGCCCTCGGACGACAGAGAGACCCGGACCAGGAAGGGCGGCCGGCCTCTGTCCCCGCGCCGCTCATCGGTCATTTCGCAGACCTCCTCGCAGCCGCGAGCGCAGGGGACCCGCTGGACAAAGCCGGCGAGGGACTCCGGGGCGCGCGGGCAGGTGGGGAGCGCTCCAGAGCGGGCGGGGGCGCGGAGGGTCCCGGAGCC
This sequence comes from Muntiacus reevesi, assembly GCF_963930625.1. Classification (NCBI taxonomy): domain Eukaryota; kingdom Metazoa; phylum Chordata; class Mammalia; order Artiodactyla; family Cervidae; genus Muntiacus; species Muntiacus reevesi. The sequence goes on along the minus strand of NC_089250.1, from coordinate 181,941,751 downwards.
GCGATCTCTGGGACGCTCGCTTTGGGGGCGACAGAACCCCCAAGACGTGGCCCCCGTGGCCGGCGGAGTGCACGGAGGGGACACCGCCTCCGCCTCGGCCTCCCGCGCTGCTCGCGCTCCTCCCGGCTCGGCTCCCCGCTCCCGCCCCCGCAGATCAAAATCAAGAAAGTGCGTTTCGGACGTGTAGCCCACAACCCCCGAGGCCGACTGTGAGAATCGTCTTGTTTTACTGGCTGATCCGGCCGGACAGCAGCAGTCCTGACCTCAGATGCCCTAGGCGCGCCTTGCGTCTCCCCGACGCTTCCACCAGGTCGGTCTTCAGTTCTCCTCTTAAAGAAAAATGATGGGCTCGTCCGGGATTTGAACCCGGGACCTCTCGCACCCAAAGCGAGAATCATACCCCTAGACCAACGAGCCGACACACACCGCCTACCCCTCCCCCCGTCCCTCTGCAGGTGACTCCCGGGAAGCTTGCCGCTGTAGCTCAGTTGTCAGCGTGCGCACCTGCGAAACCGACTCTGTGGGTTCGCGAGGTTGCGGGTTCGCAACCGAACTCCGGCCTCAGACGGAGATTGGCTCCTCCTGCTGTGGGAGATGGAGGGAGACTGGGAAGCTGCAGCTCTCCATTCTTGGGAGGTCCCTGAAGCCACCCACCCGCCTGTCCTCAAGTGGCTGCCGTTGACTCCAGCCCTACACCTCGCCCACAGGCGGCTCTCTCCAGGACCTATCGGGGGTGCCCTGGGCCTGAGGCAAAGCAGACTCTGAAACTACCGGAACAACCCTTTATCCCTCTATTTGATGACACCTGAACCAAATTCTCCCCCAAACAGAGCACTATCTCTGAACAAGAGGAGGAGGAGGAGGAGGAGGTTCCCTGGGAAGGCTCACTGGTCCAGGGGTGAGTGAAAGTCGCTCAGACGTGTCCGACTCTTTGTGACCCCCATGGACTATACAATCCGTGGAATTCTCCAGGCCAGAATACTGGATCCATAAGCCATTCCCTTCTCCAAGGGATCTTCCCAACCCAGGGAGATGATCCCAGGTCTCCTGCATAGCAGGCGGATTCTTTACCAGCTGAGCCACTAGGAGTCTCCATTAGGAGAAAAAGGTCAAATTCCCGGAGCAGCCTAGGTCTTCACACTTTTTATTTTTGGGGGCTTGTCACCCTTAACAGGCATTGGTTCTGGCTTTGTCCTGAGCTCCCTACTCCCCTCGCCTTCTAGAAATGGGAGTCTACAAGCCCCCAGGAGAGGCCCAAACGCTCAAAGGAGAGGATGACATTGAGGGCAGGGCCCAGCATAGCTGCCTATGGTGATCAGGAACTTGTGTGTTTCCGCTCACTGAGCCTCTAACAGGGCACTTTTTAGTCGGGAGTGGACAACTGGGAGTAGAAAACTAGCTCACGTGGGACAGGAATCCACAATAGACAGCAAAAAAAAAAAGGCAACGAAAAAATCGCCCAACGTGGGATTTCTGAATGTGACTGGCTATGGACCACTCCAAATGATAGGAGGGGGCAGGCTCGGGGTCAGCGGGGACATGGAGTCCTCTCAGGGCATTCTGAGTGTCTAGACTGCCTAGAATCTGTGGTGTTCTCAGACAGGGGAGGAGCTGTGCGGGGTTGGGGTGAGGCTCGGCACTGACGGATGGATGGTTGGTTGGCTGGTGGTTCAGTGGTCTCCAGAAGCCCTGCCGCACGGACAGAACTCAGGGCAGACCCACGGGGGATGATGATCTCCCAATGTGTAGACGGACACTTGGCCCCAAATGAGGATGGGCCCCCCTAGTCGCTGTTACCAACTATCTGTTAAAACCACGTCTGGGCTCATGATGATGCCAGGGTCTGCTTCAGATCATAGGTATTTTCAGTTGCACACATAGCCCTCAACCCGAACCCCCAAAGTCAGACGCAGCCTGAGATCCCGGATGTTGCCTGGTGCTGAGTTGAATCCAGTCTATCTCTGGGCCTTGACACAGCCTGAGGCACACATGTTGACCCCGGTCCCCACCATGAGGCCAGAGGACATGAGTGCATCAGCTTGAGGTGGCGCCAGGAATATGAAGACACAGCTCCTGCCTCAGGGCGATGGAAAGTAGGCCTGACCCATGGGTTCCTTCTGCCAAAATATTTTGCTGGGCCCTGACTAACTCTGAGTCCAGTCGGATCACTGATAGGAACTCTCAGGATCCAGAGCTAGAGGCTGCCATCTGGGACAAGACTTCAGGTTTCTGCCCAAAGTGGGGTGGAAGAGTGTGAGGTACAGGGGCAAGAGGGGGCCCAGGGAGCTGGGAGGGGCCTCAGGGAGAAAACCAGTGTTTCCAGCAACCCAGAGTTGCCTGGCTCAGGGAGGTGGCCTGGGGTGGGCAGACAGGATGGAAGCTCAGGCAAGAGTTAGTTCTGCAGTCTTCGGACACTGTTCTAAATGCTTTACCAAAAAATTAAGTAACTTAATATCCCAAATAAATCTTTGAGGCATGAGCTGCTATTATCCCCACTCTATAGATGGGGCCCTTGAGAGGCCCTTGAGAGCCCAGGCATGGTGGGTCCAGATCTGTTGGCTTTGGTTCAGATGGGGAATAGAGGAGCCTGGTCCTATAGCCCTTCCCCAACCCTAAAAGAACTGCCTGGGATTTGTATCCTGGACCACTCACACCTAGAGGGAGGCTCAAAACCCCAGACCACCAGTCACTTAGCTGTGGAGATTTCCTAGATCTCTACAAGGTTATTAGAGTTCTCCTGAAACTGAGGTTCAGGGACAGAGTCTGTGCAGGGAAGTATGGATGTGTGTGTGTAACGGATATGGATCAGTCCAGTGTCCCAAAGTGGTACCCAGGACAAGGGGGGAGGGCAGGGCTCGGACCCCAGGACTCCCTGTCACTACTTACCCCCTCCTGTCTTAACCCCTTTGCTCTCCATCATAAAGTAAAAGACTGGAATCTGACTGGAATCAGAGTCTATCATTCCAGGCACACCGCAGAAGTGCCCTGAGGACAAGGGAAGGGCTTGTCCAGGATTTGAATCTGCCCTGTAGAGAAGGGTAGGATGTGAGTCTCACTTGGTGTGAGGTGACCAGGGGCCCTAAGGACCCACCCAAAGCCAACAAAGAGTATAACTGAGGCACGGAGACCCCCAGTCAGCAGGGGAGCAGAACGTACACCCCAGTCATAGGGTGGGGACCCCTCCAGGCCTGGCTCTGTCTTTTCTTGTTTAAGACACACCCTCCCTGCTCCCTCCGCCAAGGATGTCTCCTGAGGGGAAAATCACACCCCAACTCAGGGTTCTCTCTTCCTCCTCATAGGATAAGGTGACTAGGACTTTGTGTTTGTTTTCTCAGAAAAGTGAAAGTTGCTTAGTCCTGTCTGACTCTTTGGGACCCTCCATGGACTATACAGTCCTTGGAATTCTCTGGCAAGAATACTGGGGCCATAAACTGTCCCCTTCTCCAGGGGATCTTCCCAACCCAGGGACAGAACTCAGGTCTACCCACATTACAGGTGGATTCTTTACCAGCTGAGCCACCAGAGAAGCCCTTTCTCAGGAAGATCTCTCCAAACCGGATTCGGAGTTATTGAAAAGCCTATGCAAGCAACAGGGGCCCCCCAAAATAGGAAACCCGCCCAACGTGGGGCTCGAACCCACGACCCTGAGATTAAGAGTCTCATGCTCTACCAACTGAGCTAGCCGGGCGTTGCGAGGATGGGCGGAGCCCAGGTGACTGGCCAGCTGCTCCTACCCGCCTTTTTTCCCCATCTTCTACCTGCCGCCGAGGTTACAGGCCCTGAATCGCGGAGCTGCTGTCTCCCACTCGCGGCACAAGTTCTAGGTCCGCAAAGGAAAGTCGGGTCCCCAGTCCACAGCAGACAGCAGACAAACCTGGTCCCCTTTGCTCCGGTGGGGGCGATTTGTGGTCTGGGGTCGCAGAGCCCGCAGTCTGGACGCCTGACGTGCGAGAAGCTGCGACCTCCTTTCTTCCTTAGCATCATCCCAGATCGGGTCCCGGGTCCAAGCCCCAAGGGCGTCGTTGTGGGACAAGGTGCCGCGCGCGGCTCAGAGGACGAGTGCGGAGGTTCTGAATTCCCTCATCTCCTTCCCCAACTCGGTCCTAGTCCACAGGTCCCATCCGGGTTCCGCGGTCCCCCTAAGCCTCCAGGTGAGAGGAGCAGAGGGTGAGGGACACTTCTTCCGGCAGGAAAAGTCTGTAGCCACCGCCTTCCCTGTGCCGGGCACTAAAAAGGGGGAGAGGCGATGGATCCCCTCCTCCTGGAGCTTTCCTGGCTTGCCCCTCCTGCCCAAGGCTGGCGTGAAGGGCCGGTCGCCCCCAAGACCAGCACCGTACCCTTAAACCAAAGAGCCAGAAGGAAGATGACGCATTCTGGTCCTCTGTCGCCCTGACACCGCCCCCTCTCCCCTCCCCTCCGCCCCCGTCCCACCCCACCCCCCCCAATCTAGGGCAGAGGCGGGATTCTCTGCTCCGAGAGAGGGGACCTGGGGGAAGCTTCGGTGCCGATACCCCGAAGGGGAGGGTGAGGTTAGGCTTGGTGTTCTAGGGTCCGGGGTTCGGCGATACAGGCGCAGGGCGGCTTCCACCACCACCCCCACCTCCACCCCGACTCCCTCCTCCATCCCCACCAGGTGAGGGGGGACTTGGGCGGCCCCGGGACCCTAGGGGACCGGGCACAAGGATGCCTGTATCCTAAGCCTGTGCTTGGCCCTAAACAAAGGAACCAGCGCAGCAAAATGCTGGAACAGAAGTCTCGCGCAGGAAATGTAGAAGGGGCGGGTCCTGGACAGGAAGTGAGCGCCTAGGGAGCATGCCCCGGTGGCCTAATGGAGAAGGCACTGGCCTCCTAAGCCAGGGATTGTGGGTTCGAGTCCCACCCGGGGTAGTCGGTTACATTTTGGCATCTGTATGCTGGGGTGGCTTCTGTCAGCAAAAACCGTTATCGACCACATCCCTGAAAGCTGCACCTTCTAGGACCCCCGAAGTTGGAGGACGGTATTTCTTTACTCCGGTAAAAGTGAGGAAGGAAGGGAGCTGGCTAGGGGGTAAGGGACATGTTACAGAGGAGCAAGATCTTTAATGCTCTGATGTCTTCAAACTATCTAGAATGTTTACATTTAAAAATCAATGTACTTTTTATAGACTGAAAGAGACCATATGATCATCTCAATACATGCAGTAAAGGCACTTGATAAGTCCAACCTCCATTCCTGATTTTAAAAACTCTCAGCAAACTGCTGTTTGAGGGGTAGAAGAAAGAGATAACAAAGCCATGAGAAAAATGTTGAGGATGATGAATTTGTTCATTATTTTGACTCTGGTGATGGTTTGGAAGTACACAAAGGTCAAAATGTATGAAATCGTGTACTTTAAATGTGTTACACTCTATTATATCAAAACTTAAAAATTGAAGTATAATTGATGTACAATATTATATGTTACAGGTGTACAATATTCACAATTTTAAAGATTATGCTTCATTCATAGTTACTAGAAAAATTGGCTTTATTCCTTGTGTGGTACAGTATGTCATTGTAGCTTATTTTGTACATAATGGTTTCTACCTATTAATCCCTTACCCCATGTGCCCCTTACCCTGCTCCATCTCCCCACTGGTAGCCACTGGCTTTTTCTCTAAGTATCTGTGAGTCTGAATAAAGCTTTTTTCTTTTTCTTTTTTAGTGACCACAAATTATTCGACACTTTGCAATGAGGAGTGGGGGTCTTTGGACTGACCCCACTTGAACCTCAGTGAACTGTGACTGTGACTTCTTCATATAATAATGTAGGGCCTAAGTGACACTGTAGGACCTTCAAGGTTGGATTATAAACGGCTGCAGCTTCCATCTTGTCCAATAGAACACATACGTGGGGTTCCAAGTTGCCAGGTAAGAAATTCAATCAGCTAAACTAAAAGCCTGGTGGGCTACAGTATATGGGGTTGCAAAGAGTCGGACACGACCAAGCAACTAAAACACACACAAACTCACACGCATATGTATAAGCCTCCCTTCCAATGGCCAACGTATGTAGTGGAAGAATTTTGAATTCTGGAACAAAAGAAGAATGCCTTATATCAAATTTCTATGTAACATGTTGGCTCTTAGCTACTCTGTTGAGGATCAACCTGAGACTCCAGCAATGAAAACGGCGAATCTTGATTAACCACTGGACCACCAGGGAATTCCCACAGATTTTAAAAATAGTAATAAAAAGGTAAAATTAAGTATAGTATATTTTAACTAAACCAATATATCTGAAGTATCATTTCAACAAGTTATCAGACCTCTTACTTTGTTTGGATCGAGTCTTCAAAAGCTAGTGTGTATTTTTGCAACTTTTCCAGCACATCTCCGATCAGCCGGAAGAAACCCATATCCAGTTGGGAAAGAGATCCCGGAATCTCCGATCTAAAAAAAAAATAATGGGTAAACTGGAAATGGGCTCGTCCGGGATTTGAACCCGGGACCTCTCACACCCGAAGCGAGAATCATACCCCTAGACCAACGAGCCACCCCTGAGAGAATACTCTCAACACTTCCTTCACAACTATTCCCATCCTTGCTCGAGTCAGGTTTATTTCCAAGTAGACTGGCAGAGGGGCACTGGAATTGCGGCGGGAAGACCCAGGAAACCCAGGCCAGCAGGGGTAGAAAGAGAGGTCCGCTAAGCCAGGATCAGGACGAAGTGATTCCTGGACCACAGGGGGATTGATCCCCGCCCTAGGAGAATGAGCAGCAGAAACATGGGGGCGTGGGGGGCGGGGACCAGAGGCTTGGATGAGCGGGAGGGCATCTTACAGGACGAGCACCCACTGTCCAGGGGACCCCGAGCCTCAGGCTGACAGCGTGGGGCTGTGGATTGTGGCTAAGGAGCAGGCAGGCACAGGGGACTGTCATCAAGCAGGCACCGATCCGCTAAGGTGGGGCCTGTGCCCTAGAACCTCCAGAGGAGGAGGATCAGGGGAAGGAGGGGACAGTTCGGCCTTATGCACCAGGCCCCAGGGCTGCCAGCCTGGGCACGGGAGAAGGGTGGCGGATCCCGCTACTGATCCCCAAAGCCCCGAAGGGTGCGAGACGACCACCTTGGGAGCCTCTTACGGTTCTGGGCAAATCCCTTCCATGGGAAAAGTAAGGCAGGATGGGGTCAACAGTGGCTGGCTCATTTGAACAGTTCAGTGGGTTTTAGGGTGTGGAGGCTGGGTGATCAAGTCATGGGTGATTCGGGCCAGGGGAAATATTGGCCTGGTGTGTGAAAGTTATATAAAGAGATGACTCAGTGTGTGGACTAGAAATTTGTTGGTTTGCAAACTGTTTATTCCCTCTAGGAATGAGCTGGCCCTGGGGTTGGGAGTCTGTCCCCAGCCAGCAGGTACCTCCAAAAGGTCAAACCATCATAAAATGAAGATCTTCCCCGTCTCCTTCTTTATGAAAGTTCCATGCTTTCTCCCCGACCCTAGGTCATCATTGTTGCTTAGCTGCTCAGTCGTGTGGGACTCTTTCTGACTCTGAACTGTAGCCAGCCAGGTGCCTCGGGCCGTGGGTTTCCTAGGCAAGAATACTGGAGTGAGTTGCCCTTTCCTTTTCCTAGGTCGAGGTCTTGAAATTTGGTCCCAGGGTCTTCTGATTGGTGTGGCTAGGATTCTGTGAATGCTTGCTTGCCACAGAAGACTCTGAACTCCCTCACCACAGCTTAACAAAAGCTACACCCAACGTGGGGCTCAAACCCACAACCCTGAGATTAAGTGTCTCATGCTCTACCGACTGAGCTAGCCGGGCAGCGCTTTCACCTTTTTATCTTTGAAGGAACCACCCCTGTATAGGTCCCCGCTGTGCACAGCTTGGCCCCTTCCAGTTTACTTGAGAAACCGCCAAGGAGCCTCAGGTTTGAAGGCTGTGAGGAGGCAGGACGGCCTTGACTGAAACGCAGAGACTTGCCTAGGGTGGTGAGGGAAGGGGGGAAAGAGTAGGCTGACCCAGACGGACAGATGGAGTCAAGGTGGGCGTGTGCAGCGCTGGGAGGTCAGTGCGTGGGCTCCTGAAGCCCCATGCATGATCCCGGGACCCCGCACACAGGAGGCAGCCCCATGAAATTGCCTTCTTGCTTCCCAGATATGGGATCAGAACCCAAGTTTCTCCCAACCGTCCCTCCTCCTGTGGGGTGGGAAGATCGGGATCCTCCTGCAGACTGGGGACAGTGTCCTGAGGATCACGCTCACTAGAGATGGGTGGCACAAGGCCTTCTTATCTACAGTGGTCTTGGGGTGAGTCCCCAGGGCCTGTGAGAGCTCTTGAGGATGAATCTTGGCCCCGTGACCCCTGCCCCTGATACACACCACCCACCCCACCCCATCCTACACCCTGTGTTAGGGCAGACCATGTGGCCTGAACCAGAATGACCCAGGAGACCTGCTGCAAGCCTGGAGGGGAAACCTGGTACCCAGGGGGTGTGACACAGTGTCCAGCCAGGGCCACCTTCTTCCTTCCCAGTCAGTTTCTGGAATAAGGAAGGAAAGGCACCTAGAGCCACACGGGGGCTTTGGGAGCCCAGTCCAGGAGCCCCAGGGTCTGCCCTGGACCCTAGTTCCCCTTCCTGTAGGGTGAGACTTGGCCAGTTGGTCTCGAGTTTGGGTCTCACAGGGAACCCCCATGCGGTCCCTGTAACTGGGCTGGGCCAGAGGGAGGGCCCAGAGGCAGTGGATTGGTGGAGAGGTGACCCCCCCCCCCCCCCCAGCTTCTGAAACCCACAGTGTTGATCTCATTCCTCTCTGGAGAGTAAGGCAGATCCTCCAGCCACAAGGCCCCCTTCCCTCAGGGGAGGGAGGATCTGGGGGGACCACCCAAATTGCCTGAGGGAGAGGAGAGAGGAGGAAGTGGTTGACACCAAGGACTGTCAGTAGGGTTATGGTGGCTTGTTGGTCTAGGGGTGTGATTTTTGCTTTGGGTGTGGGAGGTCCTGGTTCAAATCCCAAATGAACCCCTATGGGTAGCTGGGTTTTGGGTTTTTTTGTTTGTTTGTTTTGTTTTTAGGAAAATGTGTCAATGGTCTATGAACGGTCTTTCAGCACCACAGACGCATTCCAGACCACAGAGATGAGGGTACACGGCAGACTGTGAGGGAGAGCAGCCACCAAGGACCACCAGCCAGAGGGACTTTTCTGTCCTGGGGGTGCTTTTCTTGCTTTAGATGTGAGAGCTCCTGAATCCAACCCCAAGGGTTCTCTTCAGAGCCCAGCAGGCGGGGCCTGGCTGTCTGTGCACCAAGAGGGAGGGCTGCCGGGTGGGTGGGCGTTGGAGTGGGCTGGGAGCCTGGGGCTGCTGGCCCAGGGTGTTGCTGAGGCAGACAGTGCCCCCTGGGGCGGGGGAGGGACTGGGCTCAAAGGGCAGCCCCTTCCATAGCGATCGCCCCAAACCCAGCCCAAGGGGCCACCTGCAGGAGCTCCTTCTGGTGTTGGCCACTTCTGTGCCTAAACCAGGTGACTCCTGTACTCAGGGCAACTCTTCTGCAATCCCACACTGTGTGTGGAGGCACCTTTATGGCATTTTAAATTTTCCAGGGATGTTTTAAAGTTTTGACGGAAACAGCAATAGTCAACATCCATCAAACACCATTCTATGTGAACCACTGGTTCGAGGCAGTTCAGTTTCAAGTTTTATGATGTGTGATATATATGTGTGTGTGTGTATATATATATATATATATATATATTTTTTTTTTTTTTTTTTTTTGCAAAGTTAGGTTTTCCATGGTTTCTGTGAAAAAAAGCAAGCACTGCTGGAAAATCAAGGTGGAGTAGGAACTGAGAGTAGCAGAGTTCAATCTGATTCCAAAGTTGGAGAAGCTGTACAGGGCCCATCAAGAGCACATACTCCATTAGAGAATAATGATGATTATTTTAAAGGAATGTAAAAATAGTATTAATAGTATTCTTCTCAAAAATGCACTGTGCTGGGTTGAATGGTGTCCTCCTAACACTCATGGCCATCCAGAATCTCAGAAGGTAGGGTGCCTACACAGTAGTATGTTTATTAGATACTATATATATATCTCTCCAGAATCAAACATATAGAGCATCACAAAACTTGAAACCAAACTGCTTTAAACAAGTGGGCTTGTCCGGGATTTGAACGTGGGACCTCTTACACCTAAAGCAAGAATCATATCCCTAGACCAACAAGCCATAATAACCATATTGACTGTCCTTGGTGTCATCCACTTCCTCCTCTCTCTTCTCCCTCACTCAGTTTAGGTGGTCCCCTAGATCCTCCCTTCCCCAAGGGAAGGGGGGCTTGTGGCTGGAGGATCTGCCTTACTCTCCAGAGAGAAATGAGACCGACACTGTGGGTCCCAGAGGCCGGGCGTGGCAGGGGGTGGGGGTGGGGGGGTGGTCGCCCCTCCACCAATCCATTGCTGTTGGACCCTCCCTCTGGCCCAGGCCCAGGCGCAGGGACTGCATGGGGGTTCCCTGTGAGACCCAACTCGAGACTAACTGGTCAGCCCCAGCCACTGACCTTGGATCAAAGCCAAGTCTCACCCTACAGGAAGGGGGACTAGGGTCCAGGGCAGACCCTGGGGCTCCTGGACTGGGCTCCCAAAGCCCCCGTGTGGCTCTAGGTGCCTTTCCTTCCTTATTCCAGAAACTGACTGGGAAGAAAGAAGGTGGCCCTGGCTAGACACTGCGTCACACCCCCTGGGTACCGGGTTCTCTCTCCCAGGCTTGCAGCAGGTCCCCTGGGTCCTTCTGGATAACGCAGGTGGCCCGCCTAAAGCGGGAAGGGGGTAGGGCGGGGATGGGGGTGGGGCAAGGTGAAGGGTGAGTATTCGGAGCAGGGGTCAGGGGGACCGTGGTTTGGCCCTAGGAGCTCTCGAAGGCCCTGAGGACTCACCCCCAAGACCACTGTAGAGAAGAAAGCCTGTGCCACCTATCTTAGCGACCTTGCCCCCCAGTCTGCAAGAGGGTCCTGATTTCCCCCCCGCCCCCACGGGAGGGAGGAACGGTTGGGGGAAGCTTGGGTTCTGATCCCATATCTGGGAAGCAAGAAGACAGTTTCGTGGGGCCGCCTCCTGCGTGCGGGGTCCCGGGACGTGCATGGGATTCAGGGGCCCAGGCACAGGTTCAGCGCGGCGCGCTCCGGGGCCTCCATATGCCTGTCCGTCTGGGTCAGCCTCCGCCCCCACACCCCGCCCCCCTAAGCAAGCCTCTATACTTCGGTCAAGGCTGTCTCGCCCCCTCGCAGCCTTCAAACCTGAGGCTCCCTGGCAGTTTTTTGAGAAAACTGGGAGAAGCCAAGCTGTGAACAGCAGGGACCTATGGACAGGGGGGTCGATCTGTCAAAGGAGAGACAGGTAAGCAAGCAGCCCGGCTAGCTCAGTCGGTAGAGCATGAGACTCTTAATCTCAGGGTCGTGGGTTCGAGCCCCACGCTGGGCGCAGCTTTTGTTAAGCTTGTTAAGCTGGTAAGGGAGTTCAGATTCTTCCATGTGGAGCAAGCATTCACAGAATCCTAGCCACACCTATCTGCAGATGGGGCTACTGGTAAAGAATCCGCCTGCCAATGCAGGAGACATAGAGACTCAGTTTCGATCCTTGTGTCAGGAAGATCCTCTGGCAACCCACTCCAGCGTTCTTGCCGGGAGAATCCCATGGACAAAGGAACCTGGCGGGCTACAGCCCATAGGGTTGCGACTGAGACGACTTAGCACGCACACACACGTTTCCCAGGTTGTGGTTATTTGTTAGGGCAGCCACAGCTGAAGGTAAGACTCCCCCCCCCCCCCACCCCGGTGCGCATAAAGCTACTAAGGTGTATGGACCTAACTATTCTGTACCCCAGACCGTTCTTTCTTCTCCCCTAAGGACACCAGGAGAAATTCCTGAGATTAAGTGTGTCTTGAAGGGAAGGCAGCTTCTGGCCGGAGTAGCAGCCTGGGTCCTGGGACCTGGAGTTCCAAGGGTCCGGGGGAGAGGCAGGGGCAGCCTCGCTGATGTCAGAAGCCTGGGTTCCTACCAAAAAAGAAAGCAAACCTGCTCCCGTCAAACACCCAGCCGGGCCTTTTAGAAGGCTGGATCCTTGAGAGAAAATAAGAAAATCCGCTGATGGAAACTGTGTCGCGTCCTCCTCGCTTTCCCCCAAATCGAGAAGCGAAACGCCCCGTGTCCATGTCCTTTTTACTGGGGGAGAGTGGAGCAAAGTTGAGAGCCCCCCCCCCACCAATTAAGAGACCACCAATTGCCGGGGCCGGGGCGGGGGGGCGGGGGGAGTTCTGAGCAGCCCTTCCTCAGGCACGCGGGGAGCCCTGCTTTGGAGGAGTCTCCTGATGGGGCTCCCCAAACCTCGGTGCCTGGAACTGGCCGGGGCGCTCCGGGCCGGAGAGTCGCCCTCCATCCCCGCCCTCACCACCCCCGCCGCCGGCACCCACACTGCGGGCGGCGGGCGCCCTGGGGTTCGCGGAGTTCGGGGTTCTATGAGCCCCTAGTCAAGCGCAGCGGCGCCGGTTGCTCGGGGTTTACTAAATCTAAAATCCAGGGGCTGGGCGTCTTCTCAGGTCAGGTATTCAAAAGCTGGCTGGCGGGCCAAAGGTCTGAACCGCTTGCTCAAGGCGGAGACGGAAGTCTGCGACTGAAATGTGTGACGACCCAGGGAACCGATCAGGTTGCTGCTGGCAGCATAGGTCCCCTGGCTGCCTGTATCGCTAAAAACCTCTGGAAATGATTAATTCTTAATATTTTATTTCTGGTGGTGTGCCGCCCGTGTGGCCTCTTCATCATCCAAAAGCACACGCCCAACGTGGGGCTCGAACCCACGTCCCTGAGATTAAGAGTCTCATGTCCTACCGACTGAGCTAGCCGGGCTTAGACAAGAGCCATCTTTGACTCCCTGCCGCTGAGTCTCAAAGGCGGGTCCTACATAAAAGGAAGGAAAAAAAAAAAATTGGCACAGGTGCGGGCGTCCTGGAGCCCACCCTCTGAGCATTCAGGCGGTTGGCACAGTCCCTGGACGCCCAGCTGGACATCCATGCCGGGGTCCAGCCTCAGCAGGATCCAGGTGATACCCTCAGGATGAACGGTGTCGGTGAGAGAGAGAAGACAGGTGAGACCAGCCTTGATAGGGCCAAGTCTGCGAGGGAGAGAGAAAGAAAGAGAGAGAGAATGACCAGACGGGGGTGTTTGCAGAGTCTGGCAGAGTCTGGAAGAGTCTGGCAATCCTTTATTTTTTACCATAGCTTTTATACCCTAAGTTAGTACATTTCTAAGGGGAAGATAGTTTAACATTACATCAGCTTGTTCTTCACGAAACCAGGGTGTTTTCTGCATACTTCTTTGTTTATGAGGGTCTTGTACATTATCTTCTGGCCTTGGGGCCTATTAACATTTTATGCAAGTCAGGTGAATGTAAACCTATTTTCTGTTTCTAAGGTAACCTTAACTGAAAGGTAGCAGTCTCATAGGGCAACAGTACAGAGTGGAAGTATAACCTTGTTAATACAAAAATTAATCCTTCTGCAGAAGTTGTCAGTTGCGTTTATCTAAGAAGTTTACCCCACACTGACTCTGCGACTTTGGTGAGGCAGCTTCTGCCTAGCACTCCTGACTGCCAATTAACAACCATTTCATTGCTACCACACTAGGGCTAAGTTCTTATTTCTCTAGATCTTTAACTATATTAACAATGGTTTCTATAACATAACCTTAGCACATTAAAAGCAAAAACACAGCAAGCAAAACACAGCAAACAAACGTCAACCCAATAACCACCTTTAAAATAATTTTTTTATGTTTTCTAATAGGACTCGTTCACCCCTCAAAAATGCTCTATGTCTATTAGGGCTTTTATATAATCAGGTTCTTTATGCTATTTTATGATTAGGATATTATAAGCAATCATGCATATTAGTACCAAGGGCATAAATGCATTTGGCTAACAAACTACCAACAAAGGAGTTTAAATTAAAACACTCCTTTCACCCTGGATAATCTCATAAAATACCACCAACTGGGAAACTTATTGATTAAAGTTCTAAATTGATTCTTATTTGGAAAGAGATCGGGGAAGACCTTCTGCCTGTGACACAGAAATTAGGGAGTAGTCTATTGAAGCAAGCATCAAAAAGACAGATATCATCTTTAAGGTGAGCGCAGGGGCAGTTTTTCGGAATCTCTGAAAACCTGATCCGCCTTGCCTGTCAGGCTTTCTCCCTCATGACCTTGTCATGGGTGGGATCTCATGAGCTGGCCTTTTCGAAACCCTTGAAAACCTGATCCGCCTTGCCTGTCAGGTGGGATCTCGTGTGCCGGCTCCTGGCAGTTGCAGTCTCATAGAGCAACAGTACAGCATGTCACAACACAGTAGAAATATAACCTTGTCAACACAAAGGTCAATTCTTCTGCAAAAGCTGTCAGTTGAATTTATCTAAGAGGTTCACCCCACACAGACTCTGTGGCTGGCTTCGGTGAGGCAGCCCCTGCCTAGCACTCTTGGCTAATAATTAACAACCATCTCATTGTTACCACACTAGGGCTAAGCTCTTATTTTTCTAAATCTTTAACTATATTAACAATGGTTTCCACTGCATAACCTTAGCACATTAAGAGCAAAAACACAGCAAGCAAACGTTGACCCAATAACCACTTTTAGAATAATTTTTCTTGTGTTTTCTAATATGGCTTCCTCACCCCCCCGAAGGGCTCTATGCCTATTAGGGCCTTTGTGTGATCACGTTCTTTATGCTGTTTTATGATTAGGGTATTATGAGCAGTCATGCATATTAGTACCAAGGGCATAAACGCATTTGCCAAACAAACTAAAATGCCAGCAAAGGAGTTTAAATTGAAACACTCCTTTCATCCTGGATAATCTCATAAGATACCACCACCTGGGAAACATATTGATTAAAGTTCTAAGTTGATTCTTATTTGAAAAGAGATTGGGGAAGGCCTTCTGCCTGTGCCACAGAAATTAGGGAGTAGTCTATTAAAGTAAGCATCAGAAAGACAGATACCATCTTTAAGGTGAGCGTCAGGGGCAGCTTTTCAAAATCCCTGGAATCCTGATCCGGCTTTCTTGTCAGGTTTTCTCCTCATGACCTTGTTATGGGTGGGATCTCGTGTGCTGGCTCCCGGCATCTCCCCCTTTTTAATTTTTTAAGACAGCCAGATGGATCTCAGTCGCGAGCTTTTGAGTGTTTTGCCGGGGAGTTCTGACAATACAAGGAAGGATTATAATGAGAAGTAGGACTAGGACTGCTACAGCAGCATAACTGAAGATAGTTGATAGGATATTTTTTCCAGTAATAAAGTTAGAAAAAGTACAAAAAAATCATTAGCAGCCCCTGCAGCAGTAAAGTCCAGACAGGGATGTTCTAAGATTTTTATCTGACCGTGAAGCTTTCCAAGATCTAAACTAATGCTGGAGCTATTCCATACACCCAAAATATGATTTTTAATATTTTCCCAATTGTAATCGGTATCATTTACTTTTAGAGGTGTTACACAGATCCACCGATAGTCTGCATGACAGGATAATGCTAACTTTACCCTTAAAGCCGGCAACTCAGTTCCAATATGTATGACCACTTCTTCTAGGGTGTCTATTTTTACTTCTAATTTCCTATCTATAATCTCTTGCGTAGCTAAAGCTAAAGAAACATTTTTTTTGACATATCATTGACATATTAAGCAGTATGTACCTGTTGAGTCAATGATATCGCCGCCACAGTGACAGATGTAATTGCTGTTATCAAAGCTGAAATCCCTAAGATAAGTAGTCCTACAAACCGTCGGGATCACATTAAATCTTGCAGTTGTTGCAGAACGGCTAGACCGTAATTGTCATACCAATAGGTACTCACTGCGATGGGTACCATAAGGTAAAGTGGGCGTTGCAGCACCACAAAGGAACAAATATTATATTGAGAGGTTAGGCAGGACGAGAGCATGCATTGTTCACAGTAGGCTGTATTTGGTCCACCTGAATAGTTTATCTGTATATGAAGCCTTTTAGAGTCATCAGTGAACAAAAAAAACGTAAGGGGAGGGTAAACAAGCCAGCACAGAATAGGTGGAATCGTCTTCTGGCCGGATAGAGTAACAATGGAGGTGGCAGCAAGGGCTCTCCAAATTTCTGGTTGCCAAAAAGTTTTGCCCTTAGTTGTATAGGACAACATGAGGGGAACAAATTGATTATAATGCCATTTGCTGGCCGCCAACAGCCAAGGGATGGAATCATCTTTCCAATTGCTAAACCTATTGGCATAGTCAGGAACAGATCCTAGATCCTGACTTGGGTCTGGATTGCTCCAGTCTTGTACTGAATAGTTTCTGCCTCCTGGTATTCTATAATCTATTTTCGAATTATAAGTACAAGATTTCCATACCGGATATCCCAGGAGGTTGTCTATAATTTTCCAAACGACGTCTGAAGGAGCAACATCAATACAATTGGGATATTTTGGTGGAATGTTGAGGAACAAGGATTTATAGGGGTCAAGGACCCCGGGCCTATGGGCCTGTAATATCCAAACCAGCCGATCTCCTGTTTTATCTGAAAATTTTGATGCTGGAGAATCTGTCAGAATTGCTTTTTGGAGGCTCCAACACACCCCTCTTTAGAGGGGGTGATAAGATCTCTTGTATAACTATGGGGGAAGTTAAAGCAAACGGGAAGGTCATCCGTTAATCCCCTAAAAGTATAGTTAAAACTAATGGGATGGTGATCTTTATCATAGGAAGCATAGGATCCTCCCAAGAGATGAGGCTGGTTTGTGTTGACCCGTATAGGGTCATTGTTCCAAGTAACTACTTGGAAGGTCGGGGGATCAGGGAAATATTCTCAGTATTTTTCTGATGTGGAAGAGGTAGCACTTAACTGGCAAAAAGGTAAAGCAAGCATAGCAATAAAAACTTTTGGGACAGGCTGAAGATCCCTGTAGAGAAGCTATTCCCTGTGCTTGAAGGCAAAGCGACTTAATTTGCCCCCATGTGGGTATGGAGGCTTGTTGAGTTGCCCGCGCAGGATGTCTTGGTGGTTTTCTACTACGTAAAGGAGTAGGAGGATCACGGTCTTTTATGCAAAGCCGTGACATCTGTTTAGTGGGTGGATCTACCGTTTGTTCTTCCAGGATCTCCGCTGCCGGTTGTTTCAGAGTCTGCTGGACTTCTCAGGTGGGTGGCAGAGGCAGGGGCAGAGGAGTGCCCTTCGTCTTTTGTGGTCAAAGCAATGGGGGAACCGGATGTCTGGGGGACTGCAACATGGCGAATCTGTCTGTCCGGGATCCAAATTGGCGAGTCAGCACCCTGTGGAAAAATACAAGCATACCCTCGCCCACTGGTTAGCAAGGGATCAGGTCCCTTCCATAGTCCAGAAAGGAGGTCTTTCCATCTTACTAAAGGTTTTATATCTTTCTATTCCGGGTTCCAGTGACGAAACATAGCTGTTAAACCGGCTTGATCAGCATTAAGGTTATTGAGCACAAAGAGGGCATGATGCTAAATGTGGTGTGGAGAACTGTATTTGAATTGCCCTTCCGTAATTTAGAAATTTGTGTCTTAAGTGTTTGATGTGCCCTTTCTACAATTGCTCATCCCTGGGGATTGTAAGGAATTCCTGTAGAGTGGGATATACCTAATTGGGCACAGAATTTTTTAAAGGGCTTAGATGTATAAGCTGGTGCATTGTCTGTCTTAACTGATTTAGGCATCCCTAAGTAAGAAAAACAAGCAAAAAGATGTTCAACTACATCTTTGTAGGCTTCTCCCGTTCTGGCAGTAGCCACAGTGACATGGGAGAAGGTATCTACAGTAACATGCACAAAGGATAGTTTTCCAAAGGAAGGAACATGTGTTACATCCATCTGCCAAAGCACATTAGGTAGTAAACCACGGGGATTTACCCCAAAAGGCAAAGCGGGAACTGAAGTAGGGCAAAGTTGACATGTCCTAACAATTTTGCATGCAGATTCCCTAGGAATGTGGAACTGATACTGAAGGGCAGTTGCATTTTGATGATGCATAGCATGTGAGGCTTTAGCATCCTCGAAAGCACTGGCCACTATGGTCCGGGTTAGCAAGTCTGCCTCTTGGTTAAACGTATGGAGGGGTCCAGGTAAATTAGAATGAGCTCTTATATGTCCAACATAAAATTGTTTTGACCTTTTCCAAATTTGCTGTTGAAGGGTAGATAATAATCTAAAGATTGTGGTTTTATTTTCTGGCAAAACAGCCATTTCAATTTGAGGAAAAAACCTAACTGTAAGTCAAAGAATAAATTGAAAACCTGGTCTGAGAACTCTTTGAACGCCTCTATCACAACTGTTAATTCTGCTTTTTGAGCTGATGTTTCCCCAGTATTCAAGACCCTTTTTGAAGTCTGGCTGACAATAGCAGCTTTTCCGTTAGAAGACCCATCCGTGAACACCAACATTGCCCCCTCAGTAGGGGAAACTTGACACCTTTCTTGGAATATTACTGAATGTCTCGAGAGGAAATTTAATAAGGGACTAGCAGGTAAATGGTGTAAAATTTGTCCCAGGTAATTACCAATGGCAATCTGCCAATCTTCATTTAGTAATAGAAGGGGATTTAATTGCTCTTTATTATAAGGCACTATGATTTTAGATGGTTCTTTCCCAAACATTTTAATACTTTTATGTCTCCCTTTTTGTTGTGGTGGTGGAAGAGAGGTCCAGTCCTACACTGCCTGGGGTTGCTCTGATGAGTTCTGTGACGGAATGGAGGGTATAAATGGGATTAATGTCGTTGCCCCAATCATTGTTGGGACCTGAGACTGGCGCCTCAATCCGTTTCCCGGCTGTTGGCCAGAAACTAACAAGGTTCCGTTTTTATGGAACTTGGATTTACAGTCCGTGGCCCAGTGGTATCCCTTCTGACAGCGAGGGCAGGGAGTCTTAGGAAGATTGGGGGCCATAACCGTGGAGGTAGAATTTAGCAAAGGAGTATTGGTGGCCTTTCGAGGGCAGGCTCGGCTGAAATGTCCCATCTGACCACAAGAAAAACAGGCTTTAGCCAAATTAGCATTTTGTCCCTGACTATTTGAGTGGCCCTTTCGAGGATTGCCTTTGCCGGTAAAGAAGGACTATATTGCTTGTTGATAAAAGCTACCCTTTATAGCTGCAGCTATGGCGATGCCCTGCATCATTGCTGGTCCTACATCTGCACACTGCTTAATATAATCCCCTATATCTCCAGACTTTTTTATAGGACAAAGTATAGCCTGGCAGGTAGAATTGGCATTTTCAAATGCTAGCTGTTTTATCAAGACCTCAGCTGCTTGTTCGCTAGGAATAACCCTGTGGATTCCTTCAATAAGTCTAGATATAAAATCTTCATATGGTTCTTCTGGTTTTTGTTTTATGTTAGATAGGGAAGAGGTTAATTCTTTTCCTCGAGGCAAGGAATGCCAGGCCCCGAGAACACAAGCTGTCACCTGCTCTAGGGCTTTTTTATCTAAATTCATTTGGTCTCTGACTGATTCAAATTCATCAGTTCCTGCCAGCATTTCTTGCACAATATGTTTTGGACCATGCTTGCGGTTGTCCCTAGCTTGCTTACGGGCTGAGTCCTCATATTCAGTTCTCCAAAGTAGGTATTGTCCTCCAGATAAACAAGCCTTAGCAACTGTCTCCCAATCATATGGGGTCATCCATCTAGCTGCCAAAGGGCCCAATAATGTCAAAGTATATGGGGCTGTAGCTCCATATGAGGTACAAGCCTGTTTGAGTTCCTTAATCAGTTTTATTGGAAGGGGTTCCCAAGAGGGGCTTTCTTCATCCTCTGAATCAAGTAATACAGGAAAACAAGCCTCAAGATAGGGGTCAAAATCATCCTCAGGCCTTGAAAGCACCCTTCTTTGTGAAAAGCCTAAGGGAGGACTTTTACTCCTATATGGAGGGGGAGGCATGGGGGGTCGAGATCGCCTCATGCTTCTTTTTCCCTGTGTTAAGGATACTTTAGGGATTTTAGGATTGAATTTTACAGAAGGCCTAATTGGAGATGTATCTCTTAAACTTTTAGGAGCATCTTTGGCAAAAAAGGACCAATCCTCATCAGAATGATAGTGAGCTGCTGCTTCCTCTAAATCTTCCTCATCTTGGGGTGAAAGTTGTTTCTCCTTTTCGTCCCCACATTCTGGATGACTATTGGTGTTCATAGCAGCTAACATTTCTCTATAACATTAACTGTTGATAGCTTGGTTTGGACTCATCATCGTCTTCATTTCCCTTAACTTTTACTCTTTCGAATTCTTGAGTCGGATCTAAGGTATCTCTAATCATACTCCACAGGGAGAAGGTATCGGTGGGCACCTTCTCCGGTCCATGTAAAGTATAATAATCTCTTAACCATTTTCCCACCTTTTCCCATGTATCTAAGTTAACAGTGCCCTCTTCTGGGAACCAAGGGCATTGCTCCTGAACGAATGTGAAAAAAGATTGAATGCTGGCCTTTTTTACTTTAATAACTCTCTTGTTTAATAGTTGTAATATCACCCCAATAAAAAGTTGCCTTTCCTTTGATTCATTGTTGCCCATCTTAGCTTTTTCTGAAAAGAAATCTTAACCCTACCCACCTTCCTAACCCTACCTTTCTTATGCAGGGGGACCCGCAACACCCTAGTGGGGTCCTAGCCGTTCCGAGACTGAACAATTGGGGTCTTACCTTCGGGTCCCTTACCACTTGCCTGGGCCCAGCCTCGGTAGGATCCAGGGGTACCCTCAGGATGAACGGCGTTGGCGAGAGAAGACGCGTGAGACCAGCCTCTGTGAAGCCAAATCTATCTTTTACTTTTTGACAACAGTTTATATACCCTCACTCAGAATGTATCCAAGGTACGAGATGATTACTCATGCTTACACAGGGTTAGTTTAACATTACATCAGTTTGTCCTTTAGGAAGAACAGGATGTTTTCTGCATTCTATTTCTATAGTAGATCTTTGCACATTATCTTCTGGCCTTGGGGCCTATTGACATTTTATGCAAGTCAGGTGAATGTAAACCTATTTTCCGTTTCTGTGGTGATCTTAACAGAAAAGTTGCAGTCTCATAGGGCAACAGTACAGCATGTCACAACATAGTAGAAATATAACCTTGTCAACACAAAGGTCAATTCTTCTGCAGAAGCTGTCAGTTGAATTTATCTAAGAGGTTTACCCCACACAGACTCTGTGACTGGCTTCGGTGAGGCAGCCCCTGCCTAGCACTCCTGGCTAATAATTAACAACCATCTCATTGTTACCACACTAGGGCTAAGCTCTTATTTTTCTAAATCTTTAACTATATTAACAATGGTTTCCACTGCATAACCTTAGCACATTAAGAGCAAAAACACAGCAAGCAAACGTTGACCCAATAACCACTTTTAGAATAATTTTTCTTGTGTTTTCTAATAGGGTTTCCTCACCCCCCGAAGGGCTCTATGCCTATTAGGGCCTTTGTGTGATCACGTTCTTTATGCTGTTTTATGATTAGGGTATTATGAGCAGTCATGCATATTAGTACCAAGGGCATAAATACATTTGCCAAACAAACTAAAATGCCAGCAAAGGAGTTTAAATTGAAACACTCCTTTCATCCTGGATAATCTCATAAGATACCACCACCTGGGAGACATATTGATTAAAGTTCTAAGTTGATTCTTATTTGAAAAGAGATTGGGGAAGGCCTTCTGCCTGTGCCACAGAAATTAGGGAGTAGTCTATTAAAGCAAGCATCAGAAAGACAGATATCATCTTTAAGATGAGCGAAGCTTTTTGAAATCCTTGGAATCCTGATCCGCCTTTCTTGTCAGGTTTTCTCCTCATGACCTTGTTATGGGTGGGATCTTGTGTGCTGGCTCCCGGCAGAGGGGAGGGCTCGTGGGCTGCTTCTGTTTGTCCCTGTGTAGGGTCCTCGCATCTGTGACTCCAGGGAGCCACTGCTCTGCCCACGACCACCAGTGTCTTGGGGATATCTTGGAAGAATCGGAAACCGATCCTGGGTCCCTCCCATGATGGTTTGTCTGCCCAGAAAGTCTCTGGGACGGGGGGCACATTGTTTACCATTCCTACGCAGCTTGGAAAACCCATCCTGGGTGGGATTCTGTTCCTGACCTCTCTCTTCTTCCCTCCAAAGTCCCAGAATCTAGAAAAGCTGCCGCCACTGAAAAGTCAGAAGGACTAGACTGAATAGGAAGCCTGGGACATTCCAGGGACCCCTTCTCTGCCTCCCTCCCCCCACCCCACAGTACCAAGAGACAGCTCTAGCTTTGAAGGTCCTTTGGAGGAGGTCAGAAATGCTAACGCCCAAAGCTGAAGCTCCATTTGCCCCAAACCCAGGCAATAGAAACCTTCTGCAAGACCCAACACACTGTGCCAGCTCCCAGTGGAACCTGGGCCCACAATCCCTGGCTTAAAAGGCCAGCGAGACCGAGCAGGCCCTGGGCCTTCCCCCACAACAAGGGAAGGAGTCTTGCCCTCCTTCCACCCTTCGACCCTGCATCAGCCCCTCTTCCAGCACCCACTCCAGCCAACCCCACCCCCTCTGCTCTGTCCCAAGTCTCCTCCTCCTCTCTCCGCCCCTCGGGTCAGCACTTGAACCAGCCTCCCTGTCTTTCCAGGTGTGTGTCTCTCTGCTCAAAGATCATGGCCTCTCCCACTGGGGCTGGTGCCCTCAGAGCTGGTCCCTGCAGAGTTCTCAGCACAGAGCCTGGTGCATGGAGTGTGTGAGATGAGTCAGAATGCACAGTGGGGAGGAGGGTCACTGAGGTTGCAGGGTCAACAGGGACATGTGAGGGTGGTATCTCAGGTCTAACAAGTCCCAGCAGAATCTAGCCGTGAGCTCTTCTGAACGTTTTAGGGCCTGGGCTTGGGTGTACAGGGAAGAGTGGGCCCTCTGCTGAGCTCTGACGAGGGCAGAGCCTCCGCGGCAGGGGCCCAGGGATGGTGGTGGTGGCAGGTGGCCTCTGGACAAGGCCACCAGCTCAGGGATGGAGGCTCCCGCGGGAGGGCCCTGGGAAAGGCCCAGGCCACGTTAGTTGCTCCTCTGGGGTGACTGGTGTGCTTGGCCCCTAAGCCTCACAAGACCCACATTTCCCTGAATCTAAATTCTCATCCTTGGAGGAGAGTGACAACTGTGTCGTTCAAGGCCTCGTGGGGACCAGAGGAATCCGGGTACCGCGGCTCCAGCTCTGTCCCCAGTCCCCAGCCTTTGGTTATATAGAGAGGAAAAGACCCTCAAGTTCCTCTGGGCGGAGGCCTCAGTGATGGTGGCCGGCGTCGCCAATCGAGCGCACAGGGCCAGCGGCACTGCGCTCTCATCTTCTAGACGGCAGAGAACTGAACTCACCGGAGCCCTTTGTGAAGCGGCTCGGAAGCGGGGAGCCGTGGCCCTGAGGCTGGACAGGGAAGTGATGTGACGATAACATGGAATGAGGAAAGGAAGGGTTACTGTGGCTCGTTGGTCTAGGGGTATGATTCTCGCTTAGGGTGCGAGAGGTCCCGGGTTCAAATCCCGGACGAGCCCATCTTTTTATCCCCAGAACTCCCAGTGTACCTATTCCAGGACCTCCTGTGGACACGAAGTGTGGTCTGATGTACCATCACCCGCCCGTCCCATCCACTCAGCCCGCTAGCCTGAGCGGAAGGGCTAGAGGTCCAGAATCTGAGTCCTGAACTTGGGCTCCACGTTAAATAGCCTAGCGGGTGGGAATTATGAAGAGAGATCCCCAGGCACAGCCGGCGGCCACCGCTCCCGCCTGGGACGCCGAGCCCCGCGCGCGGCCCTGTGCCGCGGCACTGGCAGGTGCTGTTCCCCGCCTTGCCGCCAGGGGGCGCGCGGCGCCAACGCTGCCGCGGGTGAGGAACGGCGCTTCCTCCCGGCCCGGGCCTGGGCAGGCTCCCGGGTGCGTTCCGGCCGGGGGAACCTCTGGCCGCCCGGCTGTGCAGCTGCTTTTGTTAATGACCGGTGCTGGGTCGGGGAGCCCCCTGGACCGCCCCCCCATCCCCGCCTTCCCACGGGGTGAAAGGTGATAGTAGGGAGGCTGGGCAGGACTGCCCTGAGCATCCACCTGAGGAAATGGACCCCTTAACTTCGGCCGAAGTGTCTCCTCACCTCCCCCTTTCCCCTCCTGGGACCTGAGACGTCAGGGCCGTCGGCCCAGCACCTAGTGGCGCCGTCCCCCGCTCCCCCGCCCTGCTGTAATCCAGATTCTAATGACGGACATGAACGTTCCCCCCAATCTTCTCTTTGTCCACGCGGGGAGCAATAGGAGGCGCCCCTCCTGCCTCCTGCCAGGGGCCATCGGCGGAAGCCTAGTGGACAGTATGAACTCTCACTCCAGCCCAGCATTGTGGGACCCACCAGGTCCCATCCTGTGGGAATTGCCCTCACCAGACAGCAACAGGGTGGCCCCCTCTTTCCTTCCCTACCGGGGAGCGCCTTGTCAGAGAAGGCTGCAAACCCAGAAGATTTAAATGAGATCTAGAGTCTCATAGAGAAGGCAATGGCACCCCACTCCAGTACTCTTGCCTGGAAAATCCCATGGATGGAGGAGCCTGGTAGGCTGCAGTCCATGGGGTCGCTAAGAGTCGGACACGACTGAGCGACTTCACTTTCACTTTTCACTTTCATGCACTGGAGAAGGAAATGGCAACCCACTCCAGTGTTCTTGCCTGGAGAATCCCAGGGATGGAGGAGCCTGGTGGCTGCCGTCTATGGGGTCACACAGAGTCGGACACGACTGAAGTGACTTAGCAGCAGTAGCAGCAGCAGAGTCTCATAATACCGAAACTGTCCAAGATACAGTTGAAAATCACTGATCAAACTGAGAACCAAGAAAATGTCAACTTGAAGGAGAAATGGCAATCAAGAGAAGCTGACTCAGATGTTGAAACCATCGGCCAAGGAGGGTAAAAGTGGTTAAGTAGTCGTGTAAAAATGCTTCAGAGAGCAATTACAAGCCACTTAAAACAAATTTAAAAAGTGAAAGTCTCAAATAAATAAAACAGATAAAGAATAACCAACTGAGAACCTTAGAAGTGAAACATGCAATAATCAAAATAAAAAAACTTAATTGACAGGCAATGGCAGGATCAACAGGACAGAAGAATCAGTTGAAGATAGAACAATAGATGTTACCCAATGTGAAGAACAGAGAATATAAACTTAAAAAAATAAACCAAGTAACAGAGTCTCAAGACTTTGTGGGGCTTTAACAAAATATATAATATTGGAGTCTTGAAGACCTAAGAGAGGAGAAAGATGGAGCTAAATAGTGTTAGAAGAAATAGTAACTGAAAAAAGAAAAAGAGAAAAGAAATTACTGAAAGTTTCTGGTGGATTAAAAATAATAATAATAAAGTTTAGAAGAGTACTTGCACCTCTCCATTCTTTGATCAAAGAATAAAATTTTCAAAATAAACTTTACTTTTAAAGTTTTGGGGAAAAAATGGAGCAGAATCACATAACCCCTCACTGCCCCCCCCACACTGGAGCCTCCCCTATCTCTGTGTATATTTGAAATATGTGTATGACATTGTTTCACCCATAAAAGTTTTTTGCCTTAACTCTAAATAAAGTCCTCTCTTTTAAAATAATCTAATGCCATGTGCATATCCAACAACATTAAGGATGGCCCCACAGTATTCTACGGTGCTCCGTGCCTGCAGGCTCCTGCTGCCTGCTAACCTCCCTTTGCATTTCAGGATGCAGGGTAGCTCTGCACATGGGGACTGGTGGAGTCTGAAATCTCAGGGGATCCTTAGAAGATTCTCTGAGGCACCCTGTCTCCAGAATTTGGGGCAGGGAAGGAGCAGATGACCTCTGCCCTCATCCCAGTCCACTGTGTATCTGAAGTTGCTTTCTGCTCTAAAGGGGTAAACTGGGAGGGGGATGTGGCAGGGTGGCCTCTTCCTCAACCTACCCAGATCTCAGGAGTGCGGGGCAAGGATCTGCTTTCTTCCTCCAGGGCCACCTCACTTCTGATTCTGAATCCTGGGAGATTGGCCGAAACAGGAGTGAACAGGGTAGGTGTCCCAGCACCCTGGGGTCTCCAACCCCTTCCAGCAATCCACCGCTAGGTCCCTGGTTCCAACAATTCAAGATCACCAAAAGGACAGACTGAGAAGCGTTGGGGCAAAATAAAACTTTAAATAAAAAAAAGTTTATTTTAGATAATGTGCAGGAAGCATGGATGGTGTTATATGAACATAGAACCCAGTAGAACCCAGCAGGTCTAACAATTCTTTTCAGTTCACGGGTTTACTTGTGCAAATACAGTGGTGGGTCCCCTGTCATTGCCCAATTTCGGTAGGTCCCCTCATCCAGGAGTGCTGGGATCAACTTGGGCAAGTCCACCCTCGGTTCTGTCCCAGTTGCAGGGCTCCTGGCAGCTGCTGAGCAGCTGTGTGTCCGTCCCTCTGTCAGAGTGGCATCTCACCACACATGTCCCCCACTCTATCCCAGTCCCCCTACTCCCCTCGACTCCCCCCACTTTCCCTGACTTCCCCTATTTCCCTCACTCCCCACCCCTCCCACTTCCCCCCACTCCCAGGCCCCTGCAAGGCTGCTCTCCTGCTGGGGATGTGGAGAATTCTGGGCAGTCTAAACACACAGAAGGCCCTGAGAGGACCCCACATCCCTGCTGACCCAGGCACGTACCCTACCCAGTCATTTGGGGTGATCCACAGCCAGTCAGGTTCTGAAGTTTGGCTGTAGTCTCCCAATCATGTGTGCCCGGCTAGCTCAGTCGGTAGAGCATGAGACTCTTAATCTCAGGGTCATGGGTTCGAGCCCCATGTTGGGCGTCTTTTTGACAGGATCTCTAAGCAATTCCTGCCATTCTGTTTAGGAACAAAATGCACCAAAGGTGAAGTCACGCAGCCTGTGATTTTGCACCGTGTCACCTGCCCAAGCTCTCGTAAGCCCAAAGTGTCCACTCCTTACAGTGGACCTGCTAACTCACCAGATTCCTCAACTTCTTTAACCGAAGGAACCCTAGAAATAGGTCCATTAAAGATTTGAACCTGGCTTCTAGACCAAACCCACCCACCACACTTTTTCCTTTGGTTTATTTAGGGGAGCAAGCGAGCCAGCTACTATCATCTCTGCATTTGCAGGACAACATGTCCACAGTCATAAAAAGCTCGTTACACTAGGATGCTCCATTGGGAGTCAGGGGAGAACCGAGTTCCATGTTCTCTCTACCAGGAGTGGCCCTGTAGTTCTGAGCAACCCAGACCACTGTTTGGAAGGATGAGGATGACAGCTGAGGTGGGAATATCCATATCCGGTGAATGTGACAACAGTGTGTCCCTGGGACACAGCCGTTTATTAAAAGCAGGGCTCGTCCGGGATTTGAAACCGGGACCTCTCGCACCCTAAGCGAGAATCATACCCCTAGACCAATGAGCCAATATCCCCTCCTGCAGAGCTCAACTTGGCTCTGTCCTCCCTGGTCTGGGACTGTCCCTGTTGCTTCGTCCATGGATGGTTCCCTTTTCCCCATGAGTGTCATGAGTAGAAGGATTTAATTCCGTGGACAGGGGTAGGGTGGGGGTGGGTGAGACATGGGACGTTCCACATTGCCCCATGCTGAGGTTCCAAGTTGGCGCGTCCCAATGCAGGTTTTGGAGGGTTCGGCTCCTCCCCTCTCATTCTCTGTACAAGGAAAACTGAGGCGATCAGCTCAGCAGAACGCCCCCAGGTCGCCTTCTGTCACCGGGCTGAGGCCTGGGCTGCAAAACGAAGCTGGGAGCAGAGTTTGGATCCCGTCCTCGACGTTGCCGGTTCCTAGACGCCTCCGGGACCACCTGGCTCCCCCAGCACCCACTGGAAACACCTGCCGAGGGGTCGCCAGTCTCACAGCTGGTCCGGCCAGGAGAACCACCTCCGGAGTCCCAGACTCAAATCCCAGTGCAGACGTCAGCCAGGAAGAGGCCCCGGCGATGGGTGGTGGTTTAAGTAGGGAGTAAAAGGATAAGGGAGGAAGTTGCTCAGAAAAGATGCCCCAAGATGCTGTTGCCACTGATGTGACCTGGGTCCTGGTGCCTCCCTATCCACTGAACACACACGGACCCCTGACCTCAGGGCCCAGGCCTGTTCTGGCCACTCACATCCAGCGGGTCTGGGTCCACCACCCACTGCACCTGCCCCATGATCCATTCTCACAGGCCCAGGACCCACACCCACTCTACCAGCCCTAAAGTGGTCAGAAAAAGCAAACGGGGCTCATTGGGGATTTGATGCCAAATTTGATGCCAAAAAGCTCCATAGGGAGCTTCCTCTGCAGTGCCCACTTCCCGTTCCCTGGACAGATGACAGTCAGACCCCAGCTTCAGGCAGGACCTAGACTTGGGGCTCGCTGTAGAGGACAGGAGACCTAGGGTGCCCAAGTGGGGGGGAGGTTGAGGCAGGTCGGAGGGAGGGGCACCCCGACACAAAGAGGAGCGGACCTGCTGGTGGAGGCAGTGGTGGTTTCCCGTCAAGGAATGGAAGTCTTGAAAGGTTCTGTCTGTAGGGGAAGAAAGTGCTGGTTAGGGAGCCTGGTTACTCTGGTTGATGCCCACTAGGCCTCAAAGGCCAGAGAGGCCTTTGAACCGGAGTTCTGTTCAGGAAACGCACTCACTAGGGGACTTGAGAGTCAGGAGGCATGAAAGGGGCACTGAGCATGCAAGACTCCAGGCTTAACCAGAGAAACCAGGGCACTTAAACCAGAGAAGAGGTTCACCAGCCCCCTGCCCCCTCTGCATGTGCTGGGCAGTTCTGGCCCTTTGGCAGCTTGCCTGGCAGGGGCTCTGTGCCTTAATGCCCTGGGGAGGTCCGACTCTGGGCCTGGGATCAGAAAGCCTCCTAGATTGGGGGCCCTCAGATTCCAACCAAAGTCTCAGTCCCTTCCTGTATCAGCCATGTCTTTTCTGTATTATGTTGTTTAGCTATCTGGAGCCTTGCTGACTCTGGAGCAGAGGCCTCTCCCAAGGTTGGTCAATTCATTTTTTTTTTAACATTTTAAAATTTTATTTTTGAATTTTTAATTGGAGGATAATTGCTTTACAGTGTTCTGTTGGTTTCTGCCATTCATCAACGTGAATCTGCCGTAAGTGAATATGTCCCCTCCCTCCTGAACCTTCCTCTTCGTCAATGTGCTCGGTTTTGCAGTCCTGTCAGACTCTGCGACCGCATGGACTGTAGTTCACCAGGCTCCTCTGCCCATGGAAATTTTCCAGGCAAGAATAATGGAGTGGGCTCCCATTTCCTACTCCAGGGGATCTTCCAGACCCATGGATCTGGTCAATTGTTCGAGATAGCAAGCAATTTCTCTGTCAGCAGGCATTTTTCAAAGATAAACCAACCAATCCAGGGTCCACAGCCGACGATCACCTGTTTTTATCAAACTCTCACCCTCTGGGCCACAATCCATCTGCAGAATCACCTCAAGGCCAGGAGACAGACAACCAGGGACAGCACCTGTACCCCCGAGCCCACTGAACTTATTTCAGCCAGCCATTTCAACCTGTCTTCCCTGCCTTCCCTGTTTCACCTTCCCTGAAACCACGAGAAAGTCTCCTGCCTTCATTTTCTTCTCCCTTCCGACGCTGGTGCGTCCCGTCCCTCCTCCCCACACGGAGCTGTGCAACCTCCTCTTGGAAACTGTAATAAGTCATCTTCTCAGTAGCTGGACCAGTTTGCCTCAGAAAATAATAATAAAACCTATGAAAACACCGCGTTCTTCTAGGGGGAGAGGAGACCCCGTGTCTGGAGCACCGCCCCCTGGACCCCGTGGAGACTAGTGGTCTGCTGCAGCCCCATGCGCAGTCTCCTCTGCGTTTCCTTCCTTCCCTGGGTCGTGGAAGACCCTTTGGGCAGCCCCTCAAATAGGAAAGATATTGAAACGTGGGCTTGTCCTTTACTTGGGTCATAAAATTTGAGTTTATTACCCAGAGTATAAACACACGCAGCAAGTCACATCATCGCCCAGCCCGATCATCACCCAGCCCAGTGACGGTCTGGCCTCCCGAGAGCCGAGACTGAGCCACCTCGGTCTCCTCCCCCAGGGCCAGGCCCAGGGCTCGAGGAGGCCGCCGCCCCTGCTGCGACCCAGCGCAGTGACGGCCGCTTGGCAGAACAGAACCGAGCGCGGATGATCGGATCGCGGCCGGCGGGAACCACGATTCCGTTGCTCAGGACTCCGCGGAGATCCGGAGTCTTCAAACCGAAAACTAGCCGATGTCTGAGGGGGCGGGAGAAAAAAAAAACAAAACCAAACCAAAACTGGGCTCGTCCGGGATTTGAACCCGGGACCTCTCGCACCCAAAGCGAGAATCATACCCCTAGACCAACGAGCCGGTGCTGTAGTGACTTCTAGTGTCTGTCCTTGGAGGCCCGAGACCGCGGCTCCGCCTTCGGATCCCGGGCTGAGAATCGCAGCCAGATCCTGGGGATGGTTTCGGTTTCCATTGGAGAAGGAGAGGAAGCGGCGCAGCGCGGCCGAATCTCCCGGTGAGGGGACTCCCGCGTGCTCGGGCCCCCGGGCGGCGGAGCCAGAACTCCGCCCCTCCTCCCCGGCCTGCAGGAAGGCCACCCAGTCCGCAGCAGCTAGAGGAGGGGGCAGGTGACAAGGAGCAGGGGGCAGAGACCGTGCGGCCGGGCGAATGTGGTCTCTCATGGTGGACCCCAGGACAGAAATTTTACCCAACATGCGACAAAGGAGAATGAGACTCGGTCACCTCCCAACCGGCCGGTCCCGGGTGACCCTCGAGCTTCTCCGGGTCCTTCCTGGTCTGGGCTCGGCCGCAGGAAACACTCACGGATCTGGAACCTGATGTAGGGGTCAGAACTGGAGGGTGGTGCTCACTTCTCCCGGAAGGGCAGCTGCTCCAAATTTTTGCACGAGCAAGGGGTCCACATCCCCCCACCCCTCCCCCACCTTCCGGGGAGGGAAGGTCTCCCGGCTTGTCCCGGCGGCGAGGCCATCAAGCCTTCCTGATCGGCTTAATGCTACCTCTCTGAAAGGGGCTGAGAGTTTGAAAACGAGAAATTGTCCGTGATTGGAACCCGGCACCTCCCACACCCTAACCGAGGGAGACGGTGTGCGCGGGATTCAGAGCGTGTGCCTACCAGTTTTAGGTTCAGCAAAGTTCAGGAGAACTGTAGCTTCGCTTCTGCATCAGCCCGGCTAGCTCAGTCGGTAGAGCATGAGACTCTTAATCTCAGGGTCGTGGGTTCGAGCCCCACGTTGGGCGGAGCTTTTGCCCCTAGGGCATTACACCTAAACAAAAGTAATTTTAGAGAGCAGGAAGGTCCGTATAAACTAATCCTCTTTCCACGGGGCTGCTTTCTGAGTTTGAAGTTGCCAGACCAGGGAGACTGGCACGCTGAGTCTCAGTATAGCATCTTTTTTTTTTTTGCAAGACGTTTTACCACTTTATTTTTTTTTAATTTTTTTAGTTTTTTTTCAGCATAGCATCATATTTCATTATATGTGTTTTGGAATTTAAAAGTGTGATATAGAGTGATCCTTTTCTAGGAATTTTAAAAAAAATTATTTGGCTGCAGTAGGTCTTAGTTACCGCACGTGGGATCTTCCTCTAGGAATTTTCTTGAAATTCCTGAGATCCCGGCAAGGCCAAGAATTGTCCCCCAAACTAGGACTTGAACCCACTTTCTTATGAGATCAGTCTCAGTTCTACATACTGAACGACAGCAACAAGAGGAGACTTGGAGATGGATTTTCAGCTAACTCTGGCCCTGCGTGGGGACCGATGTGGTGCTCCGTCTGTATCCAGGAGTGATCCCAGCCAGGAGCCCCACCCCCTGCCCCTTGTGTCCCCACCTGCATCCCTGCGGCTTTCCTCCCTCCTGGGGGAGATGAGCAGGGAAGGGAGCCCCTCATCTGGTCATCCATTCCTGTCCCAGCCCCTCTCCCCTTTCTAAAGTAGAAAGCAAGCTGGCAGTCATGGGATACCTCAGATAGAGGTGAGGTCCCCTGCTTCCCAAGAAGCAGCAGTGAGGGAAATGTGAGTTCCTTTCTGAGAGTGAGACAGGGCAGCTGGAAAGTTTAGCGATGCCACTCCTGATGCTCTCAGGATGTTGGGTCATCTGGGGATCCAGGTTCCAAGGTGGGGGTAAGAGGGGGGCAGGAGAGGGCTTGGGGAGGTGCCTGCCAGGTCATGTCTCTCTTGGTGGCTGGACTGGGGCAACCTACTCATCCAAAAGAGAGGGACCCGACTATATTTATCAGAGTTCTGTTATAGTCTGTCTTTCTGGGGGATGTTAGGGACAGATTATGATTGATTGTAAAGAACTGGCTTCCACAATGAAACCGGAGAGATAAATTTAAGAACTAGCCCATTTGTCTATCCTGCGTCCTCCTCTCCCTTACAGATGCCTCCTCTGAGTGTTCCCTTCTCGAACTGATTACACAAAAATCCCTGTCTCAGCTTTTCTAGGAAATATGTCCTAAAATGGTTGGAAACACTCTAAGAATGAGATTGTTACAGAACCAAACTTGTGTCGGCTCAACCTCGTGCAGTAAATCCAATCTATTGATGCTTGAGTCATGGCGAAGGAGTTTATTACAGACTCCGAGCAAGAAGTCTAGGCAGCTAGTGCTCAGAAGGTTCAAACTCCAGACATGGCTTTCAGGGAAAGGTTTTAAAGACAATGTGAGGGATGGAAGTCGTGGGGTGTGTGTTCAGCTCATGAACATTGTGGGGAACTAAGATCCCACACGCCGAGCCGGACACCCATCACTTCACAAAATTACCTTTTGTGTATGTGTGTATGTGTTGAGAACACTTAAGGTCTACATTTAACAATTTCAGGTATACAATAGGGTATTATTAACTACAGTTGCCATGCCGTACATTAGATCTCCCCAACTTATTCATCTTATAATTAAACTTTTGTATCCTTGTAACAACTTCTTCCCATTACTCCCACCTTCCCCCCACCAACAAATGGGTTTATTGACTGATGCCTGGGCCCTGGTTCAGTAATGAATTTGGACTTGAGCTCCTTGCCAGTGGGAAATGGTATACTGGTAACTCCTGACATGCAGCAGCACCTGATCAAGCCGCCTATCACTTGGTTGATTATGATGAAGTGCTGACAGAAGCAGGTCCCTGGGGGACCACGTGGTTGCTGCACTTGACTGTTGCAGCAGTAGAGGTGACCACAAGGACTGTGACGTGGGAAGGACTCCCCTGGGTGTGCCTGTTTGTTTGAAGAAAGAAAATGACAAGATCAGGCCTTTAAACTTTCAACCTAAGCCATGCCCAGAGATCCAGGGATATTTTCTGTCAGCCAAAAAATAATCATATAGCTGCAAGGCTGACAATGCTGAAAATAAAACACATAACTGAATGATGTATATTGCGGGATGACACTGTAAGTTGAGTTCACAGCCTCGAGAGTTCTTTTCTGTGAAAGACATGGCATTGATTACGAAGGAGTGGAGCCAAAGCCTGGGGAAGTTTAGGTCGTCTTGGACCAAGTTGAGATCTTAAACCCCTGAGTCACTTGGAGTCTCCCTTGCCAGTGAAAGCAGACTATTCTCTGATATCTGGGGAGAGTAGCCTTCCTGTGTTTGAATATCCCATAATAATTGCACCTGGAGCGGTTGTCTTGCAAGGGGAGGAGAGTTCTCCTCAAAGCCCACACCAGCCAGCCTTGCTACCCTCTAACACTGGTTGTCCCGTAACTACAGTTAGATCAGCACACTGCAGGAGCAAGTACAAAGGCTGGCCTGGGAGGAACTCATTCATATGCCAAAAGAATTATGCCAGCAGAAAAGTAGGGAATGTGTGTGGGAATGGATCTGAGGATGTTAGAATAAAGAGGATGGGATGGGATTTTTGGATCTAGTGAAGTTATTACTCTGGGCACACTTCCCAGCAAGCCTGTGTTTATTTCTTCATTTTATTTAGCAGACAGATCTTTTATTAAATGGCAGAGGATAATACACTCCTGAAATGTGGGAACAGGCTGACTGAAAAGGAGTGGCTAAAACCTGTGTTTAAATGTTATTCATGCAGCTGAATGTTTCTTGGTTGGCTGGCTAAGCACTGAACTCAGTGGTGACCTATGTTTAAGGGGATTAAGATTCAAGCATGTCCCTGGCATCATGTAAAGAAATGAACTCAGACTCTGCAAGAAAGAAATGCTGCAGTGAGTCTGTCATATTTGATGAGCACACCCACCACCCCACTGAGAGTGCCCCGAGGACACTCCTTTTCATAAGGCAGGGAGAGACATCAGTGAGGGAAACATTGGCAGCTGGATCACTCTGTGGTCACTGTTCTCTACAGGTCACATATGATGGTGGGAGATGCTGCAATCAGATTGCAGGTGCTCCAATCAGAAATTCCTGATTGGAGAAGGGATGACGGGACCCCAGGTGCCTGGGAAAGTAGGAGAAGTAAGCCCAGAGCTGGAGGATCAAAAGAGTCTCGTTCATGGTTTTTAAAAGGAAAAGAGAACTATGTGCATATATACTATATATATAGTCACTTCAGTTATGTGATGTTATGGACCGCCATGGGATTCTCCAGGCAAGAATACTGGAGTGGGTTGCCATTCCTGTCTCCAGGGAATCTTCCCAGCCTAGGGATCGAATCTTCATTTCCTGTAACTTCTGCATTGCAGGCAGATTCTTTACTACTGAGTCACTGGGGAAGCCCATGAGATATGTCAATTCAGTTCAGCCGCTCAGTCGTGTCCAACACTTTGTGACCCCATGGACTGCAGCACACCAGGCTTCCTTATCCATCATCATCTCCCAGAGCTTGCTCAAACTCATGTTCATCAAGTTGGTGATGCCATCCAATGATCTCATCCTCTGTCGTCCCCTTCTCCTCCTGTCTTCAGTCTTACCCAGCATCAGGGTCTTTTCCAGTGAGTTAGTTCTTTGTACCAGGTGGCCAAAGTATTGGAGCTTCAGCTTCAGCATCAGTCCTTCCAATGAATATTCAGGATTGATTTCCTTTAGGATGGACTGGTTTGATCTCCTTGCAGTCCAAGGGACTCTCAAGAGTCTTCTCCAACACCACAGTTCAAAAGCATCAGTTCTTCAGTGCTCAGCTTTCTTTATGGTCCAACCCTCACATCCATAAATGACTACTGGAAAAACCATAGCTTTGACTAGATGGACCTTTGATGGCAAAGTAATATCTCTGCATATACACATATGACAAAGCCTCAGAGATCATTTCTTCTGTGTGTATGTAGTAGAGGAGGTTTCTAATTTTACTCTCCACCATACCCTGAAGTTTGGGAGATTATTACCTTGAGGATGAACGCATAGATTGCATGGATTAAAAAAAAGAGAAAACTTCATTATGGACTATTTCAAGGAAGAACTAAAGCAGAGAAAAATAATATAATGTGCTCAGTTAAGACATCACCTCATAGAAAAACTTGTTTTGTGTATACCTCGATCCAGTCCATTATCTTTTTTTCCAGCTTTACTGAGATACAACTGACAAATAAAAATGATGTATACTGAAGGTATATAATGACGGTTTGATATATACATTTACATTGTAAAATATTTACCACAGTGAAGTTACTCAACACATTCATCACCTCACATATTACCTGATGTGTGTGATAAAAATGCTTAAGATCTCTCTTAGCAAATGTCATGTATACAGTACAATACTATTAACTGCAGTCACTACCCAGCCCACTATTTTAAAGCACATTGGCTGTCACATAATTTAATCTCTAAATAACTGGCTAGGTTTATAAAAAATAAAGACTTTAAAAAAATGTAAGTAACCACAATACAATTAATATATTTAGAAAAATGAATATTTCTATATCAAGTAGAATGGAT
Source organism: Muntiacus reevesi (assembly GCF_963930625.1). NCBI lineage: Eukaryota > Metazoa > Chordata > Mammalia > Artiodactyla > Cervidae > Muntiacus > Muntiacus reevesi. The sequence goes on along the minus strand of NC_089250.1, from coordinate 181,905,927 downwards.
GGTTGCTAAAACAACATAAAGAATGCAAGCCCTCTGACATCTGACAACGTGCATGTCTTTATGGGAAAATTAAACCTTGCTGGACTTCAGTTCAAGGTGACGGCTGGTTGGGTTGCCCCCCGGGGGGCGCTTAATTTCCGATTCGGGTAAGTAGACAGCTGGCTTCTTTTAACTTTCCCCCCTTCTCTAGGGGGGTTTAAAATACAACCTCTTCTACCCCGGGTGGGACTCGAACCCACAATCCCTGGCTTAGGAGGCCAATGCCTTATCCATTAGGCCACCGGGGCTGACGAAAGGCTTTGTTCGACAGTCTTAGACCAGTCTCTCTGGTACCTCCCCGCGGTTCCGTACAGCATCCCCGCTCCAGTTTGGCCTGATTTTGGTCCTCCTGACAACCGTATGAGACCGGTGCATCCGCTCAGATCCCGCCCGCCCCCGAGCATCGCGGGACCCCGGGGAGACCGCGCATGCGCGAAGGAAGCTGCTCAAAGTACTAGGGTAGCAGTTAGCTCCGCTGTCTTGACTGGGATACTATCCTCGGTTAGGGTGCAGAAAGTCTAGGCATCAAATCCCGGACGAGCTCTTCCCCCGCTTCTTTTAGGAGAATCTACGTCCCGTGAAAACTAGCATCAAGAAGGAGTTCGCTAAGGCAAAATGTGGGCTTGAAGAGGAGAGAGGGAACAGCCGGGAGCTTGGGAAAAGCGTCGGTCATGACCTTCATCCTCCTCCCCACGCTGCCTCTTAGATCGAGAGTATTTCCTAGTCCCAAGTCTAGGCGGTTTTTAGCAGAGCCCAGTGGCCTTAGGTCTTGGTCCTAAGGACCCTCCGTGATGGCTCTGTATATGCCCAGCTAGCTCAGTGTGTAGAGTGTGGAACTGTAATATCAGAGAGCCCGGCGTTTACTCTCTTATTAGAAGATGGGTATTCTTTCCCCTCTTGAAGATATTTGACATTGTGGTTACCAGAAGTGGGGTCGGGGGAGGCGCGAGCTGAATTAGATGAAGGTAGTCAAAAGGTACAAACTTCCAGCAAAAAGAAGTACCAGAGACGCAATATACAACATACTAAAGACAACACTGCTATGTTAGAACAGCTCATCTTTAGAGTTAAGAGAGTAAATCCCCAATTCTCATCACAAGGATGATGAATAGTCACTAAACCATGATTGTGATAATGATTGTGATGTATGTAAATTGAATCATTATGTTGTACACCTTAAACTTATACAGGGCTGTACGTCAATTACGTCTCAGTAAAAGTGGGGGAAATAATTAAAATGTTTATCTTAGTGAAACTTCTCTTTTGTTTATGAGTCCTTAGCAAACCACTGACACATCACGAAACTGAAAAAGGAGAAGTGACACTCCCCATGACCTCAAGATTACTGCGCCCTCCATTGGGGTACAGGCTCAGCTGCCATTCCCCCAGGGTCTTCCCTGGGGGGAGAAGGTCCCATCGCCTTGGTCATTCCACTTAGCCAGAAATTCCTTGGCGAGAACTTGGTTCCGCAGGGACAGTCATTTTTTCTGGGTAAAATGATGGCTCAATCCTGGGCATATTCTTTACATTTAAATTTTAAATATACATTCACACTAATCATTTAAGGGTATGTTCACTGCAAGAAATCGAAATAATCTATTTAATTTTAAAACATTTTTTAGTGTTTAAATATATGCATAACATTAAATTTGCCATTTTGACCATTTTTAGTGTACATTTTAGTGGCATCAGTTATATTTACAGTATTGCGCAACCATCATCATTACTATCTATTTCCAAAACTTTTTCATCACAATACTCTTTTGTATTTTTCTTTCTTTCTTTCTTTTATATTTTTAAATGCCCCTGACCCGTTGAGGGTGGGCCACCCCACAGAAGTCCAACCCCTCATCTGTCGCAGTTCTAGTCATCTGAACTATATTCATGCAGCCAGTCGCCCCTGGGCTCCTGGGACTCCTGGTCGGGGTTCCAGGGTCAGCAGTCCGCCCCGGTTTGATCAGCGTAGGTCTCCCCACAGTGCCCAAGGGTTCACCCTGGGTCCTGAGCCCCTTAGCATCAGAGATGCATCTGAAGGGCAGGAGGGAGTGTGGCTGACAGCCAGAGGGTCCTAGGCTTGCGTAATGAGCAGTTGGGAGACAAGGAAAATTTTAAATCTAAAGAAGAAAACTAAACCCTGCAACGACCACGAAGGGACTCGAACCCTCAATCTTCTGATCCGGAATCAGACGCCTTATCCATTAGGCCACGCGGCCTTGCGCAGAACGTTCTCTCAGCTTTTCTCTTAAACCTTTTGCAAGCGCCTGCGCAGTGCCGCTCCCGAGTGTGCATGTGCACACTGGTCTGTCGCTCCGCCCCCGGGACTCCTGGAGAGCAGGGCTCTGAGCCTGCAGCTGAGCAGCGCAACTGAGCGCCGCTGAGGTGGCCGTGCAACTCAGAGTTCGAGCCCGGGTGAAGCTGCCCAAGCCCCTCCTGTCCCGAGAACTCCTGATCTCTTCTCCCACGAGCCCCAGGCCCACGCTGGGGCGGGGCTGCCCGCTGCTCCCGCAGCCCCTTTGCTTCCCCTATCGCAGCACCACTAAACCTGCCATCCGACCCCGTCCGCGGCCCCAGCGTGCGGTGCGGGTGGGGTGGGAGTGCTGGGAGAGTGCTGTGGACCCTGGGCTGCTCCTTCCCAGGTCATCCAGCGCCTCCTAGCCCACGTGAGGGTTTCTTAGTCCGCCCCTTCTTCCCTCGATGGGCCCGGCCTCCGAAGTGCCCGGCGCTCCATACATCATCTCGCTTATTGTCCTAGTTCCCTGCATGCGAGCGCTATTCACGTGTCCAGCGATCACCACGTTTATTTCATGCCAGCCGAGTTTCCTGTGCTATCGCGCCGTTTTTGGGAGAGGAAACCGAGGGATGGACGGGGTTACTGGTGGTGCTGGTGTGCGGCCCCCCACTGTCAGCACCCCTGGGTGGCCGCGGGGGCGGTCAGATCTGCAGGCAGAGCCGGCGCCTCAGGGAGCTGCGGATCTCCAGACAGGCCTTGCGGCGCTCATCACAGTCCGGACCCAGCACGTCCAGCTCACACACCTGCCGATTGACCTGTGTGGACCACACTCAGCCTGTGCCTGGGACGGCCAGGTTCCCCACGCCCGCGCCCAGCCTGGCACCCAGTGTATTGCGAGGCCTGAAATTTCAAGTGCTGCCTTGACATCTTTGGGGCTCACAGGCCCCCGCGGTTTCCCCTGCTCTTGTCAGAAGTGCCCCCCACCCATCAGGGAAGGCCCCCCTCGCGGCTAGTTCCCCCACCAACCAGACTAGATACACTCCACCCCTGCTATCATCCTGAAGGGCTTCAGTTCCCTGCCAACCTGTGAAATTACTGCAACAAGTACCCCACGTCCTGTGTCTACAAGGCCTGAGTCTACAGCCCCTGCTGCTTCTCTCTGCTCCCCAAGGCAACCCCGAGTGGCCTGCATGGCCTGAGGTGTCCTTGCCCCCAGCTGTGAGCATATGTGGCTAATAACTGCTGGCCGTGTCTCTGTCTGGTGTCAGGTGTTCTGTGTTCAACGTCTCATGTTTCTGAGGGCAAAGGAATTCCTCGCTCAGCAAAAGGATGATAGGAGGTGATCAGAACACTGGAGTTGAGAAGAAGGTTGAATCCAGCCCCTCTCCCCAGGCTACCCTCCCTACCCTGAAACTCACCTCAGTCATCAGCTCCAGGAGGTCTGCCTTGGGGTCGGCTCTGAGGACCTCCACCAGCGTCTGGATAAAGTCTGAGCCCTTCTCATCCCGATAGGCTACACAGCCTAGGTCAGGGGACCAGGGCCAGAAGGTCACAATTGGTCCCCTCCCAGTTGCCTTCCAGTCCCCAGTGGCCTATTGTCAGTGGAAGTGGGGGCAAGTACACAGGACCCCAGGGCTTGGGGTAGGGAGCAGCACCTTTTTGCTTCTGGATCAAGTTGTTGCTCAATGTTTGTGGAGTGGATATACCATGGATTCAATGTGGAACAAACATTCACTGTGAACCCACTATGTGCCAGGCCCTGAGGCAAACAGAACTGTCCTGCCCTCATGGACCTTACAACCTAGAGGAGAGGAGTCAAGTCGAGTGCCTAGCAGAGCCAGCCCTCGGTTTGTGTGCTCCATGTTACTATTGTCACAAATAATAAATATGGAAGGAAGATGGCTTAACTGCAATGGGGCTGCACCCCAACAGCCAAGCCCCAGATGTCCCTAACGCCACTTCAGATCTCTAGCCAGGAGGTTGGGCTCTGTGTAACTGGGTTTCGTGATGACCTTACCTTCAGTGGCTGCATAGACCATCAGCACATCTGCTTGGTTAGGGCTCCCTGGAGTGGGGCCCCTGGAGTTGCCTGCAAGAGGGAGCAACGCCTTTTACCCAGCATCCTGGGACTCCAACTGCCCCAAGGGCCCCCTCAAGTCTGGCTCAAGGGCACACAAGGCAGTAGAAAGAGTGCAGGGCAGAAAAAAAAAAAAAAAGAGTGCAGGGCAGGAAAGACAGATCCGGTTTCAAATCTCAGCCCTGCCACTTACCAGCTGTGTGACCTGAGAAGAGCTATTTTCCCTTCCTGTCTTCAGGGCTGTTTCGAGCTCAAGTAGGGGGAAAAACTCTCAATTTTCAAAGGTCCTTACCCTTTAGCAGGTTTCCCTTCCTGTCCTCTTGGCAAAGAGAGGAGGGAGCTGGCAGCAGGATCCCAGCTCAGAGCCCCGGAAATGCCCTCCTGGCAGCTTCCCCACCAGCCCTACCCAAGCCCTCAGGTAGGCAGACCCACCTTGCACATCAGCACAGACACGGAGGACATCGGCCTGGGAGGGGGTGGCTGGAGGTGCCCGCGGCCAGCGTCTGAACCAGGGGAGAGCTGCAGGTCCCACTCCCGCATCCCTGTGCCCTGGGGACGGAGGGGACAGTCAGGTCCTTTCACTCTGAAGACACCCTGGGATGCTTTCAGGGCCCTAGCCCCCAACCCCCAGAGCTTCTGGGCCGACCTGCCAGGCCGGAAACACTCAGAGCACTGACTGACACGTGTTGAGGGTGAAGGCTCAGGTTCACGGACATGACCTCTAGGAGAGGCTGGGAGGCGGGCAGGAGGAGGGCAGTGCTCAGGCTTTCTGGAGGAGGTGAACAGCAAGTCCTGAGAGGCTGAGCGCGGGATGAGGAGAGGTAGGGCAGCAGGAGGCGGGCCTCCAGGGTGGGCCGGGGGCCTGCTCACCCCCACGGCAAGCCTGAAGCAGGAAGATCTTGGGGCGGCCCTGTAGTGCCCCACAGTAGCTCAGCTCCTGCACAAGTGCCTCCAGATGCCCCTCTTGCCCGTCAGCTCCCAGAAGCTGCCCCTGAGGGCCCCCGTGGGCCATGAGGGCCACAAGGGCACAGCTCACGGGGCCCCTGTGGGCGTCCAGCCACTTCCGGAACTGGGCCATCTCCTCCTGGAAAGCCTGGGGACGGGATGAGATTGGGCCTGAGCCAGTGTCACAGCCTCCCTGGAACCTGGCTCCCCGCCTCTGGGTGGTTTCTGTAGTCCTCAGCCCACAATACCTCCCACCTCCCACCTCCTGCCAGCCTCAGCCCGGGAGGGGGCAAGACCTTTTTCTAACCAACCCCCCTGCTGCAAAGCCTATCACGGATTCATTGGAGGAGATGTGGGTCCAGCTTCTTGCAGCTGGTTCTCGGATCGCCACGGAGAAGTTGCACCAAAAAGTTAAGAGCCGTGAGGGGAGAGCAGTGAGCTGACAGCTGTCTGGGAAGGAACCAGAGATCCTTCCAGGAAAAGGCTGAGGGTCCAGCTAGAGCCTTGAGCAGGGGCCAGCGTGGGAGGTGGCAGGGGCCCGAGACTGGGCTTCCAGGGGCTAGGGAAGGGGGTTTGCACAGATGCATGCATACAACAGGGAGGATGAGGGTGCGTTTCCTGCCCACGGTTGGTATGAGGCCCAGGAGAGAGTCCCCAGGGCCCCGTGGGGGCACCCTTCCTCCAGTGGGTCTGGGCTCCTCTCACCTGGCCTGCAGGGTCTGTCCGCAGAGCAGTCTCGAAGCCCAGGGCCTGGCACAGGCCCCCCAGTGCCTCCACATCATGCTGGGCCCCCGGCCGGCCCTGAGTCACAGCCAGCAGGAGGGCAGCCCTGGCCCCGGACAGGTCATACTGAATGCTGGGGCCGGGCTCTGGCTGCAGACAGGACTAACTAAGTGGGTTCAACGCAGTCGGAGGACCTCCCGGCTCCTTGTCCCCGCCCGGGTCTCCCCACACCTCCATCCCACTCAAAACTGCTGCCATGTGGTTGGACCCCCGTCCTGTCCCCTCACCTCAGGCCCCCAGGGCTCCTCATTCCCTAGGCACAGTGCCCCCCGCAAGGAGCTCCGAAGCACCGGGCAGTAGGCAGCCCCTGCAGACTCTTGAGCTGTCCTGGAGAAGACCTAGGGGCAGAGAACTCTTCAGGCGGCCACTCTGTGGGGGTGGGCTATGGGGGCGCCCTGGCTCCAGGGCACAGCTTGGCCAGGCTCTTTGGGATCCCCTGCCAGAATGGAGGGAGGAGGAGACACAAAAGAAAGGGAAGCCTCGAGGGAGGTCCTAGTCAAGTTCAGGGTCACAGAATTCCAGAACGTTGGTGGCCACAGGGAGACAGTGGCTGAGCCATTAGCCACTCTGCCCCCCAGCCCAGCACAGAGGCCGGGTGCTCCCAGAGCGGGTCAGGGCCCGCCCGGGAAGGCCCATGGGGTGGGCACCACCTAGGGAGAACTGTGGAGCAGAGCTGGGGCCCACCCTCACCTCTGGGGTCAGCCAATGACCACCTGCTGCCCAGTGAGAACTTCGGGCCTCAAGACCAGACCTGATCCCCAGGGACCCACAGGTCTGATGGGACCGTCACAGCCGGGTGAGCGTGAACAGGGGTGGATGGGAATTCAAGCATCCGCCCTTGGGTGATGAGGGGCACAGCCGATGCATGGAGGGTCTGTGCCAGGCTGGGATGACCAGGGGCGGGTGGGGGCGGGACTCCAAGCAGAGGGAGCAGCCTGGGCACAGGCACGGAGCAGAGCTGATGCTGGAAAACCTGGGGTGCCCTCAGTGGGTTAGGACAGGGATGGGAGGAGGTGGGAGGCGAGGCTTAGAGGCTGTGTGTAGACAACAAGCATTATTGTGGCATGAATGGGGGGTAATGGGTTCAGGTGGGGATGAGACCGGACCTGGGACAGGGTCACGGCCTCCCCACTTCCTGGTGGCCCTCCCTCTGGGTGGTTTCTCTGGCCCCCTAGAGAACACATCGGCGCCGTCGTCCCCCCTCCTGGGACGCCCCTCCTGGGCCTTCACCTCTGTTAGCAGCTGCAGCAGTGACCAGTGAGGATGGCGGCCGCAGAGCTCGCCCAGGCTGGCGAGGAAGGCCCCAGGCTCGGGGACAGCTGGGTGGAGAAGCAGCAGCACACGGGCCTGGAGGGAAGGTCTCGGCCCTCTTGCCCACCCCCACCCCCACTCTGTCCGGCCCCCATCGGGGGCCCCGGCCGGCCCGCTCACCCCCGGGAGCACTGGAGAGCAGCAGGAAGACCTTGGGGCGGCCCCACAGGGCCTTGCAGCGGCTCAGCTCCCGGACCAGCTGCTGCGACTGCCTCAGCTGCCGGCGGGGGGCCACCAAGGCCACAAAAGCACAGCCCACCGGGCCCCCGCGGGCATCCAGCTGCTCCCGGAACCTCGTCAGCTCCCCACGGAAGCCCTGGGGCAGAAGTGAGTGCCAGCCTGAGTGCAGGGAGGCCCCAGGCGGGGCTGAGGGCAGAGGTCGGGGGCGGGGGGCAGGGGAGGGCTCACCTGGATGGAGGACTCCTGCCTCTGGCAGCTCTCAAAGCCCAGGGTCTGGAATACGCCCTCCAGGAGAGCGACCGTAGAGGCTGACACCTCAGGGCTGCAGAGGGCCAGGGCCACCCTTGGGCCCTTCACGCTGTACTTACCCTGGGAAGGCAAGGCCAGAATTGGGCCGGGGTGGGGTTCAACTGGGAGCCAGCAATGGGCTAGGCCAGCCAGCGCCTACCTTTCTTCCCAGGCTCTCCCGAGCATCAGCCACCTGCGAGGCAACCTGCAGCATCCCAGCCACCAAGAAAGCCATGGGGGTGACGTGGGGGCTTCCTTCAAACAGCTCCAGTGCCAATGCTCTGGGTCCCAAGGCCTGGCCTCTCTCCGAGTCTTATCCCATCAGCTTTGTTTATGAGCGGAGCTGGACTCTGACCCCTGCCCTGGAACCCTGGGTCCTGGACACCCCAGGCCCTGCTGTTCCCTGGATCCCATGGGCTACTTCCTGCCTGGCACTAACACACCCCCACCTGCGCCAGGAGGCTGTGCCCAGTCTATTCTTAGCTTCTGGCCCACCTGCTATCTGATCTCGTTACACTCTGGTGTCTCCCTTCTGAGCCGCCTCCAGCACTGAAAAAATTCATTCCCTGCCCCCGCCACCCCCCACCCCTACTCACTCATTCAGGGCACGTATGGGAGCCTGCCCACACAGCAACTGCCAGTCTGGGGGCATGGGGAGCAGCGAAGGGCACCGCCCCAGAGACAGGAACCCCTGGCTGAACCCTGCTCTCCAGGGAGAGCCCTGTGGCTTCATCAGGGAAATGGGGTTCGTCCAGCAACCTCGGGATGAAGCCTGGGTTACATGGGGGCCAGAGAGGCAGGCGCACAGACTGGGGGACAACACATCTTGCCTCAGCTCACCCCCAGTCTCGCAGGTGGCCCCGAGGCCACCACCTGCTGAACTGCAAAGGCCTTGGCGGGGTAGGTGATCTTAGCACACACCCACCAGCTCCATAGGGGCCCAGGCCCGGGCCAGGCAGGGGAGGGTCAGATGTGAAAGGATGCATGGGGCCCGCTCCATCTCAGCAGCACTACCTCCCTAGGGGTCTGAGCACAGGGTCCAGCTGAGAGCTCCGGGGCCCCCGTGGGCAGCACAAGCCCCTGCCCTGACTAGTCATGGGGTTTGATTTCATCAAGGGACAGAGGGAGGGCCCCGGTGAAAACCCTAGCTCCCAGTTAGCCGCCCACTCTCCTGTGGGGTAAGGAGGAGTGTGCCAGCTGTACCACCGAGCTGTCCTCAGACGGGGCAAGCACTGGCTGACACGGGGATGCCCCTGAGGCTCACCGCAGCCCTTGGGGCCCAGGCCGCCCGGAAGCTGAGACGGTGGCCCCACCCGATGACTGTCCAGCACCACGGGCTACCAGGACCACCAGGTCAGGAGGCCCAGGCCCCGCCAACCCCCCCACTCCCAGCGGCCACCTAAAGAACAAGAGCAGCTTGGAGAAAGTTTTCATGTTTATTCTCACCTTTCTGCTGCCCTTCTAAGGCCAGCCAGGCCAGCTCCTTGGGAGGGCCTGTGGTCAGTCCCTGTGAATGCCCTTCTGCAGGGACTGCAGCGCCTCAGGAGTCAACAACAACGTGTGGACAGAGCAGCGTGAAGTACCGTAAACCTCGAGACGCTAGGGGAGCAGAGGGCAGCAGGGCAGCGGGCCTCAGCCAGCCCTGTTCTTAGTCTGCACAGTGGGCCTCTGTCCCTAGAGCCCACACCACTCTCCCCAGCTGGTGGAGGGTGACTCTCGGGAACTCAGCCGGAGGCAGGTTGGCTGAGAGCAGAGGCGGGCAGCTTCTGGGCTGCTGGGACAGGCCAGAGCCTGGCGATGGAAAGGGGTGGAGCCCAGGATCCACATCACAGGTGTGGGCTGATCCCTCGCCGGACCCCAGCAGCACCCTGAGGCTTAGCCTCCCTCCCACCGGAAGGCACAGGATGGCAGGACCGAAGGCCTGGCCCACGGACCCAGCCCAGAGGCTGGGAACAGAGAGCCACGGGGCCAAGCAGGGCTGAGGGGGGCTCTGCAATGGGGCTCCAGGCCCTGCCTGAGTCCTCAGACTTCCCTCTCCCCTGTTCTCAGCCCACCCGCCTGCAATGTGCTGGGGCTCCAGAAAACCAGGGGCAAGAAAAACCTCAGAGCATTAGAAGTCTGGCAGCGAGGTCACAGGGGACTGCATGCCCTGGGCGTCAGCCAGGGTCCCAGGAGGGCAGGGCCGGCGGGTTCTGTGAGTGGGGAGCCCGCCGCTGAGATGGTGGATTCGGATGGGAGGGTGCCGCTCCCGCCCTCAGCCCACAGGCTGGGCCATCTTGGCGTGCAGGCTCTGGTGGGCGATGAGGTGGGCGCGCTGCTTGAAGCTCTTGTCGCACTCGCCGCAGCCGAAGGGCCGCTCGCCCGTGTGCACGCGCCGGTGGTCCAGCAGGTAGGAGCGCAGTGAAAAGCTCTTGCCACAGTCACTGCAGCCAAAGGGCTTCTCGCCCGTGTGGATGCGCTGGTGGTCAGCCAGGTAGGCGCTGCGGCTGAAGCTCTTGCCACACTGGGCGCAGGAGAAGGGCTTCTGGCCGGTGTGCACTCCCTGGTGGCGCGCCAGGTCTGAGGAGCTGCGGAAACTCTTGTCGCACTCCTGGCACTTGTGCGGCTTCTCGCCGGTGTGCGTGCGCTGGTGGCGCGCCAGGTCGGAGCCCCAGCGGAAGCGCTTGCCGCACTGGCCGCAGCTGTGTGGCTTCTCGGCCGCCAGGTCCCGGAGCTGCCGCCGGCGCGTGGGCGGCCGGCCCCGCCGCGCCCCTGACCCCCGCCCCCGGGGCGCCCCGGGCCGGGCTCCACCCTCCCAGGCCTCGGCCTCTTCTGGCCTCCAGGATGTGGTCTCGTCGCCAGCAGCCTGGTCCGGGAGCGCCGTCACCACCTCCTCCAGCTGGGACCTCTCACTGTGGCTCCTGCGCCCCAAACCTGCAAGCGGGTAGTAGGCAACCTCTTAAGTGCCACGCGGTTCCGGGGCCACAGCGGAGGGGAGCGGGAACGGGGCTCCGGGCTAGCACCTGGGCGCTCAGGCTGACAGCCCTGCGCTCCAGCAGACCAGCCTCCGTGCAACGGGGACATGAGAAAATGACGGCAGAGAAGCCCTTTGGAGCACCCAAGGGGTTTGCCAGGCTTCCGCAGCAGAGGTATTTACTAACTACAGACCTGACTGATCTACCTCACCTTCCACTTAGAAACTACAGGCCTAAACAATCTATGCCTGGGATCCCACCCGTGCCCCTGCTGTGCCCAATGCTTACCCAGGGCAACGTTCCGAGAGTTCTCCCTTTTTATGTCCCAGAAGAGATCCCTCTGGGCAGGGTCCAGGGACCCCCATTCTTCTCGGGAGAAATAAAAGGGAATGTCTCCAAATGTCACAGGTCCCTAGAATGAGGTGAGGAAGCCCAACTCAGAGTTGCCTTGCTCAGGACTCCCCAGGCAGGTATGGGTGGAGACAGGAAGGGCGCTGGGATGGGAACAGGATGGGTCCTGGCAGGAAAAGGAGGGATGGAGGAGGCCTTGGTGAGAAGGAGAGACCCATTTCAGGGACTCATCAGCGTCAGAGGGACAAAGGGACGGGTAACTCACCCCAGAGGCAAAGCAGGTATCTGTCGTCTCTCTGGTGCTCCCCTGTTTAAGAGTTGGAAGCTGGGCTGCGGGGAAGAAGGGAGCCTCAGAGAGCCCAGCCTAGGCCGGCAGCAAGCGCTCTCACATGCTGTCCTTCTCACACACACACACAGACACCCACACCACACACACACACACAGACACCCACGCCACACACACCCACATCACACACAGATAAACACATACACCACACACACACGCCACAGACACATACCACACACACACCCATGCCACACACACAGACACCCACTCCACACACACAGAGACACCCACGCCACACACACACATGCTATGCACACACTACACAGACACACACACATGACACATGCCACACACACACACACCACACACACACACACCACACACACATATACACAATACACCACACACACGCCTTGCACACACACACACCATACACAAATGCCTTGCATGCACACACATGCCTTGCACACACGCCTTGCACACACACCACACATGACTTGCACACACATACACCACACACACACACACACACACACACACACACACACACACACCCCTTGCCTTCCTGGAACAGAAACACCCTACCTGCTCCCTTAGGGCAACGCCATTCTGCCACCTTCAAGCTTACTCACCACCACGGCTGTGCGGCTCCCAGGGTACAGGTGGCCGGCTTCGTGTCCCCGCCCTCCGGGGAGGCCCCTGGGCCTGGGACCCCTGGATTGCAGCCTCGGGTTCCGCCCGCTCTGAGGGCATATCCTGTGCAGGAACCACAACACGCTCATCAGCATCGAGACCAGACTGGGGAGACAGAGTTTAATCCCTGGGAAGGAGACATAGGACACATTCCTCAGGAGGCTGGGGATGGGCAAGGTGGTCAGCATGGGGCCCCCCGGGAAGACCAGAAGACAGACCAGGCAGTGCTATGTCCCCGACCAAGCACGAGGCAAGGACCAGCCTCCAAAGGCCAGAATCAGAAAGCCACTTAGCAAGGGGCCGTGGTGGGAGACCTTCCTGTCAAGGGCAGGACCCCACTCCCCGGCAACACATCAGCATCTCCCCAGATGCTTCCCAAGAACACAAATAAATGTTTGCAGATCCTGTGGAGCTAAAAGCTGCTTTCTTGGAACATGCCCCCTCTGGGCCTACTGCTACCCTTCAAAGTCACCAAAAAGAAACCAGATTCACTTGGACGGTGTCTTTCAGAAAGGCCACACATTATGACAAGTTCCCATGGACACTCCCTTGGCTCTCCGTGTCCTCCCCCACCCCCGCCTCTGACCCGTCGAGGACTCATCTCTAGGGAGACAGCCAGCTCTCCTCACTTCACGTGCCATCCAGGTGCCCCCAGGATGTGGGACGGGACCCCTCACCTGTGACCAAGCTTTCACTGGCTGCTTCTGCAGGTCCTCCACCAAAGCGACAGCTTCCTCGCCACTGCCTGGGCACCGCTGGCACACCCAGTCCTGGACGCCCACGGGCAGCACGCTCAGGAACTGCTCCAGCACCAGCAGCTCCAGGATCTGCTCCTTGGTGCGCAGCTCGGGCCGCAGCCAGCGGCAGCAGAGCTCCCAGAGCTGGCTGAAGGCCTCGTGGGGCCCGCCCACATCCCCGTAGCAGAACTGCCGAAAGCGCCGGCGGCACACCTCTGGGTCCCCGCAGTCCTCTAGCCGGGCAGGGTCCTGCTCCCAGGAGGAATCTTCTACCTTCACGATCAGAAGCCCCTCTCCCTCCTCAGGGGCTTGGTCCTGAGGCTCTGGGGGGGCTGCCATCGCCCTGGCCTAGGGCTCAGGGCCAGTCAGCCTCAGCCTGGGTCTTCAGTCTCCCAGAGGGTTCCCCAGTGGAGCTGGCATCTGGACGGGCACTCCTGGGGAAAGATCAAGAAAGTGGGGGTGGGGTGGAATATGAGCAAGCACCAGCCTGGAAGGACGTCCAGGGGCTCTAGCTCCAATTCTGCCTGACCCTGAAGCCTTTTCTAGGCACTCCTCTGATGTTTAGCTCACGCTTCTCTCTCTCTCCTACCTATACAGGCCCATGGCCCCTTATCCTTAGTTCCAAAATCCCAAACTCCCAGGTTTTTACCACCTGGTCTACTGACGTGAGACGAGCATATTTATAATCTCCTTTTATCCCAGGTAATGTAAATGTTCATATGTTGTATGGCAGAAATATTAATGTATTTGTTCAGTTCATAAAAATTCATCAAGCTGAACTTTTTTTTTCGTTCTACCAGTTTATTGCTACCAACCCATCTCCCTCCACCCTCATGCACGCATGCTCAGTCATGTAACCCCATGGACTGCAGCCCGCCAGGCTCCTCTGTCCATGGACCTTTCCAGGCAAGAATATTGGAGTGGGTTGCCATTTCCTTCTCTCATGCTGAACTTCTGATGTATTTTCTGTGAATTATTCTTCAATTAAAAAAAAATTCTTTTAACTGGGAATTCTGTGGTGGTTCAGTGGTTAAGACTTGATGCTTTCACTGCCAGGGACTTGAGTTCAATTGCTGGTTGAGGAACTAAGATTCTGCAAACTTGGTGGTGCTTCCCAAAAAAAAAAAAAAAAATTTTTTTAAACTAATGTTTTGATTACTGAGTGTTGTCCCAGATTCTCCTGGTAGTGTTATTGTTATATAATATATGTGCTGTATTATCTTTCTCAATCTGAAAACTTAATTCCAAAAGACAGACACCACCTGGAGCCATCCATTATCCATAGATACACATGAACATGACAGATACTTACACCTTATTGCAACTCTACACGACAGTCCTGAAACGTGTGTATTTTGGGTTTTTACAATTGCTTTTTAAAAAAGTATTTTTAATTATTTATTTAACTTTTGACTGCGCCGGCTTTTCTCTAGTCGTGGAGATTGGTGGGGCTACTCTCTAGTTGCCCTAAGCAGGCTTCTCATTGAACTAGCTTCTCTTGTTGCCCAGCACAGGCTCTAGGGCACAGGGGCTACACGGGTTGTGGCACGTGGGCTCAGGAGCTGTGGCGCACAGGCTTAATTGCTCTGGGGCCTGTGGGATCTTCCTGGATCCGGGATCCAACCCGTCTCCTGTACTGACAGGCGGACTCTTCGCCACTGAGCCACCAGGGAAGCCCTTTAATTGCTTTTTGTTTCAAGAAAAAAAGTGATTATGAACCATTGTAATAAAAGGGGGGGTTTAAACAATACAGTAATACATCAAAGAGAAATTCTTCCCTTCCACATGCAGCTGCTCCCCCATTAACAGTCTGACAGCTGACCTCCCAAATATTTCCCGGGGCAATAACTGGAAATGTATCCACAGAAATGGGGGGAGAGGGAGGGAGGGGAGTGCTTTGTGCGTGTTTTTACATAAATCAGTTCTTACTGCAACACGATTTAGTAATCTGCCTTTCTACCTAACAATGCTTCTTCATCAGCCACTCCAGGAGATCCTGCAGTACGGATATACTTGTTTCTCAATGAGTACCCACCCCAGCTGAGTGAGGCACTCATATCGTTTCCAATTCTTTTATACTACACGCGAAGCACGTCCTTTACTTTATTCTCCTACTGCTTACAACACCCCTGAAAGGTACGCTCTCCACGCTCATCCTCCGGTGACCGAGGAGGAGGCTCCGCTCGGAGAGAGCCAGGGACTCACCAGAGTCGCTGAGCAGGACTCGGCAGTCGGGAGCGCGGACCCGGCCGGAGCCCCGCCAGGGTCCCAGGAGCCTTGCCTGCCCGGAGATGAGAGGCGGAGGGGCGGGCGGCAGAAGCGACGCCCCAGGCTTTCCCCTCCGCACCTCCAAGCGGCCCCTCCACCGACCCCTTCGGCCTCTGCCTCCTATGGAGGCCGGGCAGGGCCGGGCCGGGCCGCCCAGAGACCCGTACTAAACCTAAGGAGCCCGGCGGGCTGCGTCGCCGGTCCCGCCCCTCTCTAGACACACACCGCCCACAGCCGCCCAGGCGATCCCAGTTTCCGCCGCCTGCTCCGGGCGCCGGAAGTTTGCGCGGGGCCCGCCGGGAAGCGACAGAGCGCACGCGTCGAGGCACACACTAAGCACTACACTCCCCAGGAGGCAGTTCTCCTACTCTACCCGCCTTCTTTCTGACGGGTGGCCAATGAATGGGCAGAATTCCCAAGGATGACCCATGCGCAGCCACACCCATTCCCCCAGGCTGAGGAGACACTTCAGCACTGTCTTCTGTTTCGGTTTTTCAGTTTTTCTGTGCTCCTCTGGCCGGTGAAGGGCGTAAAGGTGAAGCCAAGACTGGCCTGGTGGGCAGATACATGGCTTATCCCAGCTACGAGTGGAACGCCAGCTCCGCCGGAAGGGATACTCCGACGCGGATTCTTCCTTCCTTCCTCGGCATTTCCCGCTACAGAGTGGGTCGAGGACTGAGGGGACGGTGGTCCAGGAGCTGAAGCTCGGCGCTCGGAAACTCCTTTATAGCTTTTAGGGTCCCGCCCAAGTCTTCATCCGCTCTTAGTGGAGCGTGGAGCTTGCTGGGGAAGCAGTTCAGTGAGGGGCGGGGGACCTCCGGCGGCGATTCTTTGTTCCTGAGAGTCGGCCAGGGTCTCTCAGCCGGACGCGGCCGTCGGCGACGTTCACCCCGAAGGAGCCCCGCCCTCTGCCACCGATAGATTTGACTGAAGGACAGCGGGGCTCTCCGCGCTTGGGGAGAATCTGAAGTAGGGGCACCGCATCGGAAAAACTTTGTACATCTGTCCGTGCTCCCACCCTCTTACTCGGCTTGGAGATCTGAGGCTCCAAAATATTTTTCTGAAGTGGAAAATCCTTTCTTGTCTGATTGTTGTTTGATTTTGCAAGAATTGCATCCTTAGTGTAGGCAAGAAAATAAACTTGTCAAGGTATCCATATCCACAAAGCTAGTTTCTTTAGTTAGCTCACGTGGCACTCCATCAAAGTGGTTTTTCCTAACCCTGTGTAAACAGCTCCTGCCCCCTACCTCCCCTCGCTGCTATGCCTCTGCCCTACCTTATTTCTCTTCTTAACTTTTATCACTACCTGATGTATTTGTATAGTATTTGAATCCACTACTCGACTATAATTTTCATGAGGTCAGACTTTTCACTGCTTTACTTCCATCACCTAAAATATTGTGCCCGGCACAATATTTGTTGAATAACTGAAGATAAAAATAACTGAAAAGATCTCTAGTAAGGTCATTCAGAAATAAGCACTATTAATATTTCAGTGTTCTACTTCTATGAATATTTCTAATATAAATCTGGAACCGTTCTATTTAAGTAATGTTTCGTTGGCTCCAAAGTCTATTGAAGGTTTGTTTCCAAATCAGCATTTATAAATAAAACGCATCTTGCAAGCTGCACAGTATTCCAAAGCATGAAATTTCCATATTCCAGTTAAAGTCTCTTACTCGTGGACACTTAGGTTGTGTCCATTTTTCTGTATTTGTAGATCTTTACTACATACATCTTTCTGTATTTGAACAACTTACTGGACGGCGTGAGCCCAGGCTGTTCTATTAAGACTGATGATGTGGATGTCATTGGGCTCCCTCGCCGCCCCCTACTGGCCCCAGTGGAAAACGACACAGGACATTTTTTTCCATTGTGGCCTTAGTGTTCTTTCAACGCCCTCTACTGACAAAGACTAACATCTAGTTGGCTGGCGAAGAAGAAACGTCTAAGAATCCGGCTCCGTTATCACAAAGCAGGACCAAAAGGGTTTGCTGGGGGGTCTGAGAGACAATAAATTAATAGCCGGCACACCTACCAAATACTCTATTCAGCATTGCTTGTAGTTGCTAAATTATTCGTATATATATATTGAAGCTGACCCATCTTATTGCATTTTCTTTTCCTTCTGATAGTTTTAGTTTATTTTTCTAGTTAGAAAATATATAATGTAAAGAGTAAAATTTTTCTTTCCACAGAAGTTATATTCATTTCTAAAATCTATACTCATTATTTTTCTTTGTCTTAGAGCATTGTCCAGAGCTCCCAAAGTGATAAAAATCAGGACAGAGACTTCCCTCTGGTCCAATGGCTAAGACTCTGGACTTCCAATGCAGCGAGCCCATGTTCGATCCCTGGTCAGGGAACTAGATCCCACGTGCCACAACTAAGATCCTGGCGCAGCTAAAAATAATGAATGAATAAAAAGAAATAAGTACTGAAAAAATTCAGCACAACAGGCATCATTGGCTTGGGTAATGAAAATACTTCTTGTTTGTCTCGATATAGATTTCCATGCTTGTATTATGGAGCATCTATTCTCATTTGAAGAAGAAAGACCTCTAGTGGTTCCTCAATATGAGTTTTCCCTTTCAATAGTAAGTTTTCAGTGGGCATATGGCCCTTAAGAATAATGAATATATATTTCCCAGTCTCCTGCATTGAAGTATGACCATGTTGTTATATTGAAGACAATGATACATGAGCAGATGTGCTGTATGTATCTTACTAGAAAGGGGTTCTGTCTTCCTACTCTCTTTTTCCCAACTGCTAGCAGGAATTTGGACATGGGGGCATGGACCATGCAGATGACACTAATGCTAGAGGTGTCAAAGCAAGAAGATGGAAGTGCCTGGATTTCTGGTTATTGTGGGTGGATTTATGCCTAGATGATTGTGTAAGAGAGAAATAGATTCTGAGATTAAGCCACTCTTATTTTGGATCTCTATTTTAACCAGAATGTAAACCCTAACTAGCATTACTGCCTGCTAAGAGTTTATTCTTACCTGGGAGATTGAATGCACAGAGGAGCCTGGCAGGCTACAGTCCATGGGGTCGCAAAGAGTTGGACACGACTAAGTACACGCATGCACACACAGTGTGCACTTTATGCAGGGGTAGCTAATTTCCCCATCTCAAGCAAATAATGTTCAAATCCTTTGACCTGAGTCTGTCTTCTCACCCAGCGTACTGGAAAATTGACAATGGTCCTAGTGCCTTTCTTGTCAAATCTAAACCCAAGCTAAAATCAGATTTTCTTTCAGTCTTAAAAAAAAATGGTAAAAATACATATTTTTTACTTTTATAATTTCTCTATGGGATACTGGATATTCAGAATTTCTATGTGATCTTGACTAAATCTTGTTATTATGATTTTTCTAGGAAGTCATCCCTTTCGTTAACAATTTCAGATTTATTAACATGAAGTTGTACATAATATTCCCATTTGGTTAAAATTTTTAAAATTGGCACATATGGTTAAGTCCCACTGCTTGTTTGGGGTCAGTGAGGTGAGACTTTAATGGTGGTGGGGCAGCAGGCTTGGAGGAGTCTAGGTCTCTACTGACTTTGTGGATTAGGGTTGCCATGCCAGTCCTGCCATAAGCTATCTCCAGCCCACCTCCAGGTGTTGTCTTAAGAAATTCACTTCAAAAAAAAAGAAAGAGAAATTCACTTCGGTCTTTTTTAAGATCATCTTTATTTTGGGTCTCTATTATTTGCAGTTGAACTGAATCCTGATTCATTACCTCATAGGGTTGCTATAAAGATTAAATAAATGAGAGAATACACATAGACCACTTAGTCCAATACTAACTTTTAACACAAGGAAACATTCAATAAAGAATGGTTATTCTCAGGGAATTATGCATCACCAAGAGCTGTCAAATGGTCATGCCACAGGAAAGAGGACTCATGCATGAGAGACAGCAGGAGTTAAGGACCTTCCGGGCATCTTTTCCACTTTCCCTGGAAGATTCGAGCCCAGCTTGTTCTGGTCAGTGGCCTGTTGGAGCTTAATCATTATGGCTCACCTGGAGCTTTGTTAGTTGAGAACAGAAAAACTGGCATTAGCTCCAGGCGGTGACAGGCACAAACCACAGAATCCTGCCTCTGCAACCCAGGCAGGAAACCTGCCGCCTGATTACACATCTTGGGATGGCCGAGGAGCATAAGAATGCAGACAGTCGGACCATCTTCATAACTGCCAGTCTTCCACCCTTCACACAAGACACCAGGGAGAAATCTCAGGCCACAGCTTCTCTCAAGTCTCACCTTTCTAACCAACCCCCACCCCTCCCTTCCACCACTTGTGTCATTTCAACTCCTGGAACATCAATCTTTTCCTCAGGGCAGGGCTTTTATTCATTCTGTTCCCCTAACTTGGAAGGTCCTAACCCCAAAGCCTGAACGTTCCCTCCTGAGAGAGGCCGTGTCCGACAACCAGTACCTAACATCCTCCCTTACTTCACCCGGTTCCTTTCTTTCTGGCATCTGTCACTACTTGCAAGTAATGCATATGTCATTTATACATTACACTGCTTGTTAGTCGCCCTTACTAGAGTGGAACCACTTGAGGGCACGGATCTAGTCTGGCTTTTTCATCGCCTATTCTTCGATATTTAGCAAAGGACCTGGAAGGCACGTTTTCATTTCGTATTTGAAAAATGAAGGAGTGAATGCAGCAAAGCCCCTATTTAACGTTTCCTCGCCCTTTACCATTCACCCCTGCGCGCCACTCATCACCACGTCCCCACTCCAGCATGGACTGCCTCACTTTTCCCGGCTCCCAGCAAAAGAATCAAGGTCTCCTTCAGGCCGTTTCCACGCCCGACTCTTCAGGCAGCCCAGTTAGGCCCTACTCTAAGGCTCAGAAGGTGTTAGAGTGCCGGTTGGAGGCGTCTGGGCTCTCGCTGAGCTTCTGTGCCGGGGCTTCTACTCGCCGGGTACCGTGCACAAGCCAGCCATTACCAGGGCCTCATGTGGTCTCTGGGCAGCAGCAAGTCTCAGCTCTGCGCGAGAAGCTAAGCTGGAAGCGGCTGTGGCCCGGGCCCTCGCCTTCTATCCGCCCCCTCTCTAGGACGGAAGAAGGTTTCGGGTCTCGGTGGTAGCCTGGAGCCTGTGCAGAGGGGAAAAGGCAAAGTTCCAAAGCCCAAAGCGTCGACCAGTTGCCAGGCAACCGTGCGGCTTGGGGGCGTGAAGGGGAGGGAATACCTAGAGAACAAACATCGGTCGTGATTGGCTACTTTTGCTGGAGCCCACCCCTTAGCCCCGCCTCAACACTTGATTGGCAAAGGCCAACGTGGGGAGGGCGGGACCTTACGGAACCTGTCCTCCTGGATATGAGGCGACCTCCAGACCGCGGACTCCGCGAGGTCACACGAGTTTGGGAGGAGTTTCTCTGGCTATCGCAGTGCTGAATCAGCCGAAGTCCCCGGCCCAGCCCGGCCCAGGGAAGGCATTATGCCTTTAGCAAGGACTTGGGCCGGGAAATTCCCTGGCGGTCCAGTGGTTAGGGACTTGGAAGTTTTCATTTAATGTCATCAAGCTCAGTTCAGTCGCTCAGTTGTGTCTGACACTTTGCAACCCCATGAACCGCAGCACGCCAGGCCTCCCTGTCCATCACCAACTCCCGGAGTCCACCCAAACCCATGTCCATTGAGTCGGTGATGCCATCCAACCATCTCATCCTCTGTCATCCCCTTCTCCTCCTGCCCTCAATCCCTCCCAGCATCAGAGTCTTTTCCAATGAGTCAGCTCTTCGCATCAGGTGGCCAAAGTATTGGAGTCTCAGCTTCAAAATCAGTCCTATCAATGAATACCCAGGACTGATCTCCTGTAGGAGGACTGGTTGGATCTCCTTGAAGTCCAAGGGACTCTCAGGAGTCTTCTCCAGCACCACAGTTCAAAAGCATCAATTCTTTGGCGCTCAGCTTTCTTCACAGTCCAACTCTCACATCCATACATGACCACTGGAAAAACCATAGCCTTGACTAGATGGACCTTTGTTGGCAAAGTAATGTCTCTGCTTTTTACTATGCTGTCTAGGTTGGTCATAACTTTCCTTCCAAGGAGTAAGTGTCTTAATTTCATGGCTGCAATCACCATCTGCAGTGATTTTGGAGCCCAGAAAAATAAAGTCAGCCACTGTTTCCACTGTTTCCCCATCTACTTGCCATGAAGTGATGGGACCGGATGCCATGATCTTAGTTTTCTGAATGTTGAGCTTTAAGCCAACTTTTTCACTCTCCTCTTAGACTTTCATCAAGAGGCTCTTTAGTTTTTCTTCACTTTCTGCCATAAGGGTGGTGTCATCTGCATATCTGAGGTTATTGATATTTCTCCCGGCAATCTTGATTCCAGCCTGTGCTTCATCCAGCCCAGTGTTTCTCATGATGCATATAAGTTAAATAAGTTAAATAAGCAAGTGACAATATACGGACTTGACGTACTCCTTTTCCTATTTGGAACCAGTCTGTTGTTCCATGTCCAGTTCTAACTGTTGCTTCCTGACCTGCATATAGGTTTCTCAAGAGGCAGGTCAGGTGGTCTGCTATTCCCATCTCTTTCAGAATTTTCCAGTTTATTGTGATCCACACAGTTAAAGGCTTTGGCATAGTCAATAAAGGAGAAATAGATGTTTTTCTGGAACTCTCTTGCTTTTTCAATGATCCAGCAGATGTTGGCAATTTGATCTCTGGTTCCTCTGCCTTTTCTAAAACCAGTTTGAACATCCAGAAATTCACGGTTCACGTGTTGCTGAAGCCTAGCTTGGAGAATTCTGAGCATTACTTTACTAGCATATGAGATAAGTGCAATTGTGCAGTAGTTTGAGCATTCTTTCAGATTGCCTTTCTTAGGGATTGGGGTGAAAACTGACCTTTTCCAGTACTGTGGCCACTGCTGAGTTTTCCAAATTTGCTGGCATGTTGAGTGCAGCACCTTCACAGCATCATCTTCCAGGATTTGAAATAGCTCAACTGGAATTCCATCACCTTCACTAGCTTTGTTCCTAAGGCCCACTTACTTCACATTCCAGGATGACTGGCTCTAGGTGAGTGATCACACCATCATGATTATTTGGGTATGAAGGTCTTTTTTGTACAGTTCTTCTGTGTATTCTTGCCACCTCTTCTTAATATCTTCTGCTTCTGTTAGGTCCATACAGTTTCTGTCCTTTATTGTGCCCATTTTGCATGAAATGTTCCCTTGGTATCTCTAATTTTCTTGAAGAGTTCTCTAGTCTTTCCCATTCTATTGTTTTCCTCTATTTCTTTGCACTGACCACTGAGGAAGGCTTTCTTATCTCTCCCTGCTATTCTTTGGAACTCTGCATTCAAATGGGTATATCTTTCCTTTATCCTTTGCCTTTTGCTTCCCTTTTTTTCACAGCTATTTGTAAAGCCTCCTCAGACTGCCATTTTGCTTTTTTGCATTTTTCTTGGGGATGGTCTTGATTCCTGTCTCCTGTAAAATGTCACGAATCTCTGTCCATAGTTCATCAGGCACTCTGTCATTTCATCAAGGCCAAGGGCAGAGTTGGACACGACTGAGCAACTGAACTGAACTGAAGGGTAAAACAGGCAGGCAGGCTCAGGCAGGACAAATTACAAAGGACATGTACTATAATGAAAGCTGAGCGCCGAAGAATTGATGCTTTTGAACTGTGGTGTTGGAGAAGACTTTTGAGAGTCCCTTGGACTGCAAGGAGATTAAACCGGTCAATCCTAAAGGAAATCACTCTTGTATTCATTGGAAGGACTGATGCTGAAGCTAAAACTCCAATATTTTGGCCATCTGATGTGAAGAACCAACTCATCTGAAAAGACCCTGATGCTGGGAAAGATTGAAGATGGGAGAAGGGGATGACAGAGGATGAGATGGTTGGATGGCATCACGGACTTGATGGACATGAGTTTGAGTAAACTCCAGGAGTTGGTGATAGACAGGGAAGCTGGGCGTGCTGCAGTCCATGGGGTTGCAAAAAGTCAGACACAACTGAGAGACTGAACTGAACTGTGCAAAGAGGCCAAGGAGGTGAGAAGTAGGAGAGGGAGATTGCATCAGCCTCAGAAAGGACCAGGAGAGGTAGGGGGTCCCTGGTAAGTGAGAAATCCTCACTAGATTGAAGCTGGGACCCCAGGATGCAGGTGAAAATGTGAAGCCACAAAATGCATGCCCCAGTGCCTGAGACAGGAGACAAGGCAGGCAGAAGACACTGAGCATGAATTCTCATGCTGACTCTGCCCTGCTCCTAACTCCCTAGGAAAAGAGCCATGGGAGGGTCCAGGGCTCAGTAGGAATACCTAATGACAACAGCAGCAGAAATGGCCGGCTGGCTTCAGCTTGAAAACCTCTAGATTCTGGAATGGTTCCCAAGCCAGGTGAAGACTGGGGAGGAAGGTGCCTTCTCAGAGGACTGAGTGAGAATGCATAGTTGCCCCAGGAGTCTCCACTCCTCCCCCCCCCCCCCCCGCCCCCCCGAGTCCAGGATCAGCTTCCAGGGCCCCATGAAAGGAAGCTATAGGCTGTCACTTGAATTCCAAGGCCTTTAATTTCCAGCAAGCATGCCTGGTCCTCATCCGAGCTCCTCCCGTGTTGCCACCCCCATGCCAGCACCTCCCCGCCTCCCTTCCTGGGTCTCCCAGGTCACACCCTCACAGCAGATGCCCCGGCCCCTCCCTCCCAGCCTCCTAGGTAGGGGCAGGCGGGGGTGCCGCCAGAGTCCCGGCCGCGCCCAGCATCAGCATGGCCAGGGCCTTGGGCCCCGCTGTGTGGATCTTCTCGTGCCGGTGCAGGTTAGAACGCCGGCTGAAGCTCTTGCCGCACAGCGGGCAGGAGTAGGGCCGGACGCCGCGGTGGGTGCGCTGGTGGGCGGTGAGGTGCGAGCTGTGGCTGAAGCTCTTGCCGCAGTCGAGGCAGTGGTAGGGCTTCTCGCCGGTGTGCGTGCGGTTGTGCGCAATGAGGTTGGATCGCTGGCTGAAGCACTTACCGCACTCGGGGCACGGGTAGGGCTTGACCCCGGTGTGGGTGCGCTGGTGGGTGACCAAGGCCGAGCTCTGAGTGAAGCACTTGCCACAGATGGGACACTTGTGCGGCTTGGCGCCCGTGTGGGTGCCCTGGTGGGTGACCAGGTCCGAGCGGCGGGTGAAGCGCTTGGCGCAGCGGTCGCACACGTAGGGCTTCTCGCCCGTGTGGATGCGCTGGTGCTGGATCAGCGTCGAGTGGTGGCTGAAGCTCTTCCAGCAGGATGGGCAGGTGTAGGGCTTCTCGCCCGTGTGGATGATCTGGTGCTGGATGAGGTGCGAGCTGCGGCCGAAGCGCTTGCCGCAGTCCGTGCAGGCGTAGGGCTTCTCGCCCGTGTGCGTGCGCCGGTGCGTCACCAGGTGTGAGTGCCAACTGAAGGCCTTGCCGCACTGCTCACACTTGTAGGTCTTCTTGCCCGCCTCACTGTCCAGCGCCAGGCCCTCCTCGCCACTCTCGGGGGCGGCCGTGCTCCCCTCTCTGGGTTGCTCTGGGAAGTGGCCCTCCTGGGTTTTCGGGAGGTCGGTGTCAGGCGGGGCTGATTCTGGCTGTGCCTCCTCCACGGGACGGGGCTGCACATCGTCCTTGGCTGGCCCTGAGTTCTGGCCGCTGGCTGCTCGCTCCCCGCACTGCGGGGCCTCCACCTGGGCTCTTCCCACTCTGCTTTTGAAGGACTTTACATCGCCAAGGGCTCCCAGGGATGCAGCCAGCTCCTCCTTGTCTGCCTCCACCGCTCCTGGATAAACAGGGTTTCCAGCAAGAGAGAGGCTTTCATGAGGGCCTCAGGGGAGTCCTGGAGATGGAGATGAGGGGAAGCACCTGCGGGGCACCCTGGAAGCAAGAGCTACCTCCACACTGGAGGGGAGGCAGGTGGTCCCACCCCAGGAGGGGCTGTGTGTCTGTACCCCACAGGAAACAGCCCACGCTGACCTGGGGCATCGGACAGTGACAGCCAAGACCCCACTGCCCTGCCCACCTGTCCCCTCTGCACGCACCTCTTTTCTCCTCCTCCTCATGTCCCAACTGCCTGCTGGAGCCCGGGGCCTCGCCCTTGCCCTGCACTTGAGAGGCCCAGAAGGGTCTGCTGAAAGGAAACCCTGCTTGGAAAGAGATGCTGCGCTCAGTCAGGGCCCTTCGGGCTGCACAGTGGGAGATACCAGCACCCACCCCCCAGAGAGATAGAGTGAAAGAGGGGGTGCAGCTCTGCAAATGCAGGGCAAAACCAGATGGCCACACCCTCTCAGGACGCAGTTTCCCAGGCATCGTCCACTCTTCTCAGGGCTGGCCACCCCTGTGTCACACAGCCCCCAGCAGTGGCCCATCAGTGAGAATCCAAATGCAGTCTTCCTCTCCTGCACCTTCCCCGGACCACAAACAGGGCTCCTGAGGGAGGGGCAGTGGGCAGAGAGAGGCTGGTGGGAGGGCTGGGGTGAGAGAGACAGGGACACCGACCACCCAGAAATCAGGGACCAACGGCCTATTTGCCGAGTCCCCCGGGTTTGAGGGCCTGGGTATTCCGGTCAAGTCAGGAAGACAGCAGAGGGGGCCCCAGGCTTCATGACCTGATCCAAGCCCCATGGGAGGGAAGTAACATGTGGACCAATGGGTGATTTAGGGCATTCCTGAGGCCCACCATGGGGCTGCAAGTGGAGGTTGGTTCCCTCTGATCTCCCAGGACTTGCCTGGACCTGCTGGCCGAGGCCCCGCAGAGTCCCAACATTGGGTGGCAAGCAAACCTGAGATAATTACAGGTGTGAGCAGAGCCACTGCTGTGATCCTGAGGCCCACCACCAAAGTCAGAGGGTGGAATCACCCAGTCTGTGGCTCCACCGGGACCATCAGGTGTGTAACAGATATGCATGCACTGGCAGACAGACTGACTGACCAAATGAATGAATGCTCTGATTTTCCCATAAACCCTCATAAAATTCTGTCATGAAAACTACAGCCCGAAACTGAGGAGTCAAAGCCCTGGGACTTAATTACTCACCATGAGAAAAACCAAGGGAACCAAGGCCCCTCTGAGAAGAGGACGCTGCCCTGGGAGGGGGATGTGACAGCTCAGAGTCAAAGGCCTGGAGGGACCAGTTGGTACCGTTCCCCATTCCCTGGGCCTGCAGCCCAGCCCGGAGCCAAGCTTCTGCTCAGACACCTCTGAAGCTGGGCTTGGAGGGTAGAGGAAGGGGAGCTACTGGAAAGAGCTAGGGAAGAACTAGAGAGAAGTAGTCTCTAGGTGGGCATTGTCCAGCATGGCAGCCGCTGGCCATGCATGGCTACTTCAACTCAAATCTGAGCTGATTAAAATAAAAGAGCTCAGTGGCTCCAGCTGCATTTCAAGGACTCACTAGCTACATCTGGCTTGTGGCTACCACATCGGCACAGAAAGAACACATCCACCACTAGAAAGGTTCTATAGGACAGCAAGGTCCGGATGAACTGCAAGAGGGGATTCAAGCCCTGGAAAAGGGGGAGGAGGTGGTGGTAGACGGGCCCCGCTCTGATTCCCCAGCCCTTACCCAAGGACAGCCCCCTCCTCTTCTGCAGGACCTCCCTGTAGCTCTGCTGGGTATGGTCCAGCCGCCCCCATTCCTCCCGGGAGAGGTACAGAGCCACATCATCAAAGGTCACCGGCATCTGAAACAACACAGAAGGTCCCCTCTCCAGGACATGCCCCCTCTCTGGGACTCACCGGGATGTGGTGGAGGCGCTCAGTGGTGCCAGGACAAGGACGGACCTGGACCCCTATCCTGCTGACTGGGGTGAGGCCCGACCTGGGTCTGCTGGTGAAGCAAGGCAGCTGCCTACGGAAGACTTTTGGGGGCAAGAACCATGCGACTGTGGACAGCAGAGGACAAAAGCAAGACTCCCTTTCAGCACCACTTCCAAAGCTCAGGATCTCTGGCCCCCACCCTCAGGTTCAGCGCTTGGATCTGAAGCACAGCTCCGTCACAGACGCTGTCCCTCCATGTCCTTTGGCTCTTCCTCCAGCCCTGGACGTGGACACTCACCTGGGACCAGGCGGTGAGGAGCGCCGCGGCCATCTGCCGGTCTCTGGTCCTCCCCTCGCGGGAGAGCAGAGGGATCTGGGGGGCCGGGAGGGCTGAGAGAGGAGAAAGGTCCTTAGGCGGCCACCTGGCCCTGCTTGGCCCTCCTGCTCCCGGGAGTGAGCGAATGCCAGGCTCACCAGGGGCCCCCCTGCTGCCTCCAACTCCACCCCCAACATGACCCGAGAGGAGGGTCAATGGGCTCAGGGTGAGTGGGGCAGCCTCTGTGGGGCAGACCCCTGGGTCTCCCTACCTGGGCTAGGAGCAGGGAAGGGGCCCCTCTCCCCGTTCTCTGTCTCACCTCCTCCAGGCAGGAAACACACTTTCTCCTTAGCGCCCTGGCTTAGGGGCATCCAGCCTCCCACTCCTTGAGCTCTGGCCTCCTGCGACATCCCTTCAGGGTGCAGCTCCTCTGGCTCCATCTTGATGTGGGGTGA
The DNA here is from genome assembly GCF_963930625.1 of Muntiacus reevesi. Lineage (NCBI taxonomy): Eukaryota > Metazoa > Chordata > Mammalia > Artiodactyla > Cervidae > Muntiacus > Muntiacus reevesi. Next base: position 181,878,283 of record NC_089250.1, on the reverse strand, counting down.
CTCCCGGGCCTCTCCCAGAGGCACTGTCCCCTCTGACTCAGAGAGCATTTCTTGACAAGAATGCCCATGACCTGGAGTCTAGGAATGACAGCTGCATCAGCCCTGGGACGGAGGATGGGAGACACAGAGGCAGACCCCGTGGTGGCAGAGCGTACGCCCAAGTGCAAGGCTGCCCTGCTCCCCTCTCCGTCCCTGAGACCTGCACACCCTGGTTCACACCCACCAGCGGACAGGACTGTGGGGGAAGGAAGGGAGGCTGGGCACGGCCCTGCAGGTGCCCACGGGGCAGATGCCTCTTCCCAACGTGAGCCTCACACCTCCCAGAGCAGTGTGGATTGTTATTCTCTAAGAAAAAGCAAGAGCATTCCATAAAAACATCTATTTCTGCTTTATTGACTATGACAAAGCCTTTAACTGTGTGGATCACAATAAACTGTGGAAAATTCTGAAAGAGATGGGAATACCAGACCACATGACCTGCCTCCTGAGAAACCTATATGCAGGTCAGGAAGCAACAGTTAGAACTGGACATGGAACAACAGACTGGTTCCAAATAGGAAAAGGAGTACGTCAAGTCTGTATATTGTCACCCTGCTTATTTAACTTACATGCAGAGTACATCATGAGAAACACTGGACTGGAGGAAGCACAAGCTGCAATCAAGATTGCCGGGAGAAATATCAATAACCTCAGATATGCAGATGACACCACCCTTATGGCAGAAAGTGAAGAACTAAAGAGTCTCTTGCTGAAAGTCAAAGAGGAGAGTGAAAAAGTTGGCTTAAAGCTCAACATTCAGAAACCAAAGATCATGGCATCCGGTCCCATCACTTCATGGCAAGTAGATGGGGAAACAGTGGAAACAGTGGCTGACTTTATTTTTCTGGGCTCCAAAATCACTGCAGATGGTGATTGCAGCCATGAAATTAAGACGCTTACTCCTTGGAAGGAAAGTTATGACCAACCTAGACAGCATAGTAAAAAGCAGAGACATTACTTTGCCAACAAAGGTCCATCTAGTCAAGGCTATGGTTTTTCCAGTGGTCATGTATGGATGTGAGAGTTGGACTGTGAAGAAAGCTGAGCGCCAAAGAATTGATGCTTTTGAACTGTGGTGCTGGAGAAGACTCCTGAGAGTCCCTTGGACTTCAAGGAGATCCAACCAGTCCATCCTACAGGAGATCAGTCCTGGGTATTCATTGATAGGACTGATTTTGAAACTGAGACTCCAATACTTTGGCCACCTGATGCGAAGAGCTGACTCAATGGAAAAGACCCTGATGCTGGGAGGGATTGAGGGCAGGAGGAGAAGGGGATGAAAGAGGATGAGATGGTTGGATGGCATCACCGACTCAATGGACATGGGTTTGGGTGGACTCCGGGAGTTGGTGATGGACAGGGAGGCCTGGCGTGCTGCAATTCATGGGGTTGCCAAGAGTCGGACACAACTGAGTGACTGAACTGAACTGAATATATGAAGAAACAGTGTGGTTGGGTCAGGTGAATAGTGTTCCCTCAAAATTCATGTCTACTTGGAACCTTATTTGGATTAAAGGTCTTTCAGGTGTAATGGAGTCTACAGTCCATAGAGTCACAAAGAGTCAGACACAACTGAAACAACTCGGCACAGATGTAATGAGTTAAGGATCTTGAAATGAAATCATCCTGGAATCAGTTGGGCCCTAAATCCAGTGACTGGTGTCTGTATATAAGGAGAGGACACAAAGATTTCCCTGTGGTCCAGTGGTTAGGATTCCAAGCTTTCACTGCCAAGGGCCAGAGTTTCATCTCTGGTGGTGGAACTAGGACCCCACAAGTCAAAACAAAACAACAAAAAAAGAGAGCACAGAAACAGAGGCAAAGCCACGTGAAGTTGTTAGTAGAGATTGGAACGATGCTGTCAGAAGCCCAGGGACACCTGGAGCCAGCAGAACCTGACAGGCAGGGAAGATCCTCCCCTAGAGCCTTGGGAGGGGTCCTGCCGAAACCTTGATTTTGGAGTTCTGGCCTTCAAATGTGTGAGAGAATAAATTCTGGTTGTTTTAAGCCACCCACTTTGTGGTCCCTTGTTACAGCAAACACAGGAACCTAACACACCCAGGCGCCGAGCTGAGAGTGACTTGACCGAGACTGGAACTCAAGTGGAGCTGACCCGCAAGTCACCCCAGGGCAACCACTTCTTGAAAGTGACAGGAACGCCTGTGGCCTTGGCCCATTTCAGGCCTTACTCAATTGGTCAGAGAAGCTGTAGTTTCTGATTTGGAAAAAGTCCAAGGGTACCCCTAAATGTGTTGAGTTCCTGCATCCACCTAGGTCTGATGGAAAGAAAACTCCCAGGCTCATCCCCTTCAGCACTGCCTCCAACGGTGGGACTTCCAGGGACCTCTCTGCCCCCTTCACAGCAGCCTCAGGGTCCAGCCCCCTGGGAGGCTGACGGGGCTGAAATCCATAACCTCTGGTCACTAGCCTTTCAGCCCAGAGCAGAGCATTGGGGAAAGTCACTTGCCTTGCACTGGGAGGTCCTGTGAGGCCTCATCTCACCCACAGCACTGGGCAACAGCCAGCCTCCTGCTGGGAACTCAAGTCTATCCCTCCACCTCCCCACCCACCTGGGTATAGGTTAGGGTCTGGACAAGAAACACCTCAAGCCTGGAGTCAAAATGCCTGGGCCAGGAGGCCTCTGAGACCCAGCTGCTCTGCCTCCGCACTGGTAACACACAAGAGCTACCTTCTCCAGAATGTTCTGGATGAACAAAGACGGGTGCTGGTAATTATTATTATCACTCTCTGGTGGGAGCTGACAGAATCCAACATCAGCAGAGAATGCTATGGACCTATGAGGCCCACTGGGTGTTACAAAGGCATGATGGAAGGGATACTGAGCAGCGGAAAAAAATTCTTTGTGCTTCTATGATATGAACACAGAAAAAAAAAACCACTTGATTTGTCTTTGCACTTGCAGCCACTGGAATCCTAGTAGAGGAGTTCCATGTTTCTCTGACCCAGGATCTAGTTGCTATGGGTGGTGCTGGTTTACAAGCTGCAGTAATGAGCTCCTACAGGCTGACGAGCTGCACACAGATGACTCCCCTGCCTATTAACTTCTCCCAGCCTCCCCATCACCTGGCGAGACAGGTGGGCACGGCAGGCACATGATCCGTACTTTACAGATGACACACCTGGTTCCCAGAGGCCAGGGTCCCTGGGCAACGTCAAACACTCGGCTGTAGCTGACTCAGGTTCCCCCACGGCTGGTGACCCTGGTCCTCCCTCAGGTTGTTCATCACATACACACAGGTACAGGAAGGACTAAGTGCTCAGGCCCAGAGTGAGAGGAACTGGGGACCCAGGCAGAGGGGTGAGGCTTGCCATGTGCTCATTTGCCTGGAGCAAATCCCACCTGTAGGACCCCCCATGCAACTCCCTTACCATCTTATGTAGCTTTTGGTCTGCTGACTATGATTTCACCAGGCAAAGCAAATCAGTACCACAGAAGTCCATTCCCAGGTGGAAAGTGTTTCCCATCATTCCTTCTCTTCAACACCCCGGAACCCATCTACCAGCCTTGCTCCCTCAGAGAGTCTAACTCTTTCAAATGCCCTGCCCTGAAAATCCCCTCCCACTCCAATCCTTCCAGTGCATGCCTCCCCCTCCCAACACCCGGTTGGTACCTCTCGGCCTCTCACCTTGTCCTGGGTAGCTCGGATGGCTCCGTCGTCTGCAGACATTTTTTAAATCTTAGAGCTAGAAAGCACCGTTGAGTCGTTTGGTGCTTGTGTTGGCCAAGCCCCCTCCAGCTTCTGGCCAGGAGCCTGGAGGAGAAGAAGGAAATCAGCCAGCGTCTCTTGGACACCCCCTGAAAGCCCCGAAATCCCCACGCGGGACCAGACCCATCCTCGGCCCCAAACGGACATAAAGCCCCCCGGACGCCCTCCAACGGCCTCCCTCTCTAAGCTGTTTTTGGTTCCTCGCTCTGACTGAATGCTGTTTTCTGTGATCCCCTTTATCGCTGAAGCAACAACTCCGAATCTCAGAGCAGCTGGGTTAGGGAAAGCTGGGGGAATTTGGAATCTGTATCTCCCGTCACCAGGAGCGTAAAGATCTACAGAGATGCTACAAACAGGTGCTGAATGGGGGCCCCGCCCGCCGTAGCCAGCTCGGCGGAGGAATCGAGGCCCCAGCGTCTCCCGGCCCCGGACACACACACACACACACACCCTGCGCTCGACCTGACTCGGTCCCACCTGGGATCCCGAAATTGAGCCGCCCGCTCTCAGCAGCCCTCCCTGCGGCTGCAATCACCCGCCCGGGCCGGGCGTCCATCCTGCTCACGGTCCCGCACGAATGATGTCCTTCCTCTCTCCGAACCCGGTCCAGGCCTCCTCCTCTCCCCGCCAGCCCGTAGCCTTCCACCTTTGACCCCGGCCCCTCCTGCCAGCCGGCCACCCGCGCGGCTCTCGGGATCCAGGCGCCCTCCCAGCCCCGCTCTCACCGACTTGGAGGCGGAGGGGGCGCTACGGGCGGCGGGGCCCCCGCCCCTGGGGAAGGGAGTCTCCGCAGCCTGCACCGGGCGCAGGGAGCCGGGTGGAGACTGGGATTAGCGACGACAGGAAGTCCCGCTCAGATCCCGTTCCCCGCGCAGCTGCAGCCCTACAGGGTTCCCAGCCTGGAGGGTTCCGGGTCTGGGGTCCCGAGGCCGGCTGCACCTGCTCTCTTCCGGCCGGGAGACGACTCCCCAGATTCTCCTTGCTGGCTCACGACCGCTTTACCCTGCCTGTACTCGTGAAACCAGCCAAAGCGGGAACATAGATTTTGTCAAAGGATTTTGATATTTGAGAGCGTTTCAAATTTGCAGCTGTCCTTACAGGACGGACACTGCCCAGTGGAGGGACACGGTGGTCCTTTTCAGTACACAGTTTCTGAAGGTCTTATCGGTGTCTCCGTGGAGACATCCTTGGATTTCATTTAAGGCTCCCAGAGTAGTCAGCAGGTCCTGAGTTCACCTCAAGGCTGGCATGGAGGTCTCGCTGCCTAAGAGCAATCCTAGGAAACAGAGAGACCTGGGAACAACTCTCTACCCACTCCTACCCCACATGCCTCACACCTTGGAAAGATGTGGGATTAATCTGATTTTTTTTTAGACACCTTCCCCCCACCCCCAGCTCCCTCTCAAGGCTAGGGATAGAAGTGACACAGGGGCCTGAGCCAGTCACCCCTGACCCAGCACAGGGTCCCAAACCCTCAGACAACCCTGGTGGCTTCATAGTCCACCCCTCTGCCTCTGTCTTTCCTTCGGACCCTGAGAACTAAGTTTCCCAAAATGGAGAGCAGAGACTATGCTTCACTTTCTGGGGCAAAGCACCCATCCCTCCTTAACAGGGCACAGGAGACCAGGTGTCAGGAAAGGGGTGAGAGTCAGCCCTGTAGTCAAATCCCAGGAAGATTCCTCCTGGAAACGTTCCCAGGCCCCCTGCCTTCTGCCCATCAGCATCCTCCGAGATGCATCCACATCACCCAGGAAGACAGACACCAGTGGCCCCTGTATCACCCCCTTGGAGAGTCCCCATAAGATTGACTGTCTTGAGAAAGCAGAACCAGAGCAACCCTATACCCATATTCCTCCCATTAGGGGTCTGCTCTCAGTTTACCACCTTTGGTTCCCCACTTGGCCCTTGCAGCATTTTGGGTTTGCAATTCTGCTTGTGGAGTTCAACTTGTTTTAGGAGTCCTAGAATTCTGAGGGATTCTACGATCACTTTAATGAAAGAAAAATTACCCCCGGAGTTTGGTTCTGGTCAGTATTTTCAGGTGTTTTAATCCTCAATGTAAAGAGAAGAGAACAAAGTTGTATCAAGAGTCAATACTGTTTTCAAGCCAGAGAGGGTTATAAACTGAGGGAAAAGGCACAGTGGGCCTTGTAAAAGATGAACTGTGCAGTCTGGGAGTGTTTCTTCATCAAGTCAGTGTCCAGAGTAAAGGAATTCGCCCTGAGGTGGACTGTCTCACACATGGCAGACCCAGGAGTATACCCAGGGCAGAGAGAGTGTGTGTGTCCTGATTCCTGGGCAAATGTTTCTCTATCAGGCAAAAGGGGCTACTTCAGGGATACTGAGAAAGCCTAGAGGTTTGGATGCCACTATGGGATCACCTAAACTAGACCAAATGAAGCCTCAGCATTTATTTAACTGTTCAGAAAATATTTATTGAGTACGTACTATATGACAGACATTAACTCATTGGAAATGAAAGGAAACTGTTCCAGGGCTTGCTCTAGGCCTGAGCAGGTCTGGGAGGAAGGATTATCAATATTTGCTGTGTAAGAATTGCAGTCCCTGAAAGACTTCAGAAAAGCACCAGGGCAGAGTGAGTCAATAAGTAAAGCGGTCAAAAACCTAAATGTCTTCAGTAACCAGGTAGTATTGAAGATATCCTGGAGAAGGGAAAGGCTACCCACTCCAGCATTCTGGCCTGGAGAATTCCATGGACCGTACAGTCCATGGGGTCACAAAGAGTCGGACACGACTGAGCGACTTTCACTTCACAACCAGGTCGTACAATGAATGATCAGTGCTTGAGGTATCAGACTGGAGTGAGAGGGACTTCAAGGGTCTCAAAAAACCACATTTTGTTTAAAGGGGGTGGTTGGGGGTTTGATATTGCCAAAACCTTGAGGATTTTTCAAGAGAAGTCAAGAAAGAATTCAATTTTTATGCGAAATATCCTGATGTTTGGATATAGATGACTAAAACCAACAAGCAGTTTAAGAACTGTATACAATTCCAGCAGAAAACATCTGCTGTCTCCTTCACAGGCCACCAGGTTAGAGGTATACTTACCTCAGGAGCCTGTTTATAAGATAATCATCATGGATGAAGGGTCTTTTTGGAACTTCAGGTGTGTGAAATGGTCAACAAATGCCAACTCCAGTATCCTGTGACTTCAGTGAGCTTGAGTAAGAAAATGCCATCTTTAGAAAATACTGGGTTGGGAAAAATGGATTTTTAGTCAAGCCAATAACTCTGTGAATTCCCCCCAGACTGGCCTGTGAGCTGATTAGGGTCTTAAAGAGAACCTTACAAAAACAGCCAGGATAATAAAAACTAGGGGGAAAAAATCATTTGATATAAGAAAAACAAAAACAAACATGTACTCATTAAGATGGTTAAATTAAAAAAAAAAAAAAAAGATGGTTAAATCAGGCTAGAGACAGGGCACTGCAGAGATTTATTTAGTCTTAGGGAAGAGAGATGATAAGGCAAATAAAGGAATGTGAGAGAGGTCAAGAAAAACAGGAATAATCGAGTAATATCAGGTCAAATGTTAACCACTGAAAAAGAAAAAAAAGAAGACGCTCCTTGGAAGAAAAGCTATAACCAACCTAGACAGCATATTAAAAAGCAGAGACGTTACTTTGCCAACAAAGGTCTGTCTAATCAAAGCTATGGTTTTTCCAGTAGTCACGTATGGATGTAAGAGCTGGACTATAAAGAACTCTGAGCGCCGAAGAATTGATACTTTTGAACTGTGGTGTTGGAGAAGACTCTTGAGAGTCCCTCAGACTGCAAAGAGATCAAACCAGTCCATCCTAAAGAAAATCAGTTCTGAATATTCATTGGAAGGACTAATGCTGAAGCTGAAACCAATACTTTGGCCACCAGATGCGAAGAACTGACTCATTGGAAAAGACCCTGATGCTGGGAAAGACTGAAGGCAGGCGGAGAAGGGGACGTCAGAGGATGAGATGGTTGGATGGCATCACCGACTAGATGGAAACGAGTTTGAGCAAGCTCCAGGAGTTGGTGAAGGACAGGGAAGTCGGGCGTGCTGCACTCCATGGGGCCGCAAAGAGTCGGATACTACTGAGCGACAGAACTGAACGGATAAGTGTTAGGTAGGTGGAGCCATAAATTAAAAAAAAAAAAAAAAGTTTTTAAGAAAAAAAGAACTCTCAGGGTAGCTGGAGACCAGGTCGTGAGTGTTCAGGCGGCCGGCGGTCCGCTGACCCCCGGAGGCGTAAAGGGAACCTGCGACTCCATCTCCTGGCTGCGCGGTGGCCGCTGGAGGACGCGTTCGGAGCCACGCGAGGCCAAGAACGCGCACAAGTCGGCGGAACCCAGCAGCGCTGCCAGCGGAATACCAACGCGGGGATCGCGTCGCTCAGGCAACGATTCTGCCCCGCCCCGCCCCGCGGGAGACACTGTGATTGGCTATCTTCCGCATGGTCCCGCCCACAGAGCGCAACCTAGTCGCCCTTACCTGCGCGCTCTCGTCCGCGCCCCCGAAGGCAGCGCCGGGGCTGGAGGGTTATCCTGTTGCTATCTGACCTTGGTTAGTTGTGCCCGCGTTTCCCGTCTGGCTGCCCATTTCAACTTCCGGTTTTCCTGGGTCTCTCGTGGAGCCCGCCTGTGGACCAGGGGCAGGTGGGCAACTGGGGCCGTAAGGACCGCGGGGCGGACGCCCGGGAGCCCTCGCGTTCCCCGTGGGGAGAATGGGGTTGGCTGCGCGAGGGCCCTCTGCCCGAGAGCGCCGGCTCCGGGGACCCGCGAGCGCGAATTCCCGCCCAGCGCTCAGTCCAGCCTCCCGGGTCACGGATCTCCGCCCCTCCACGTCTGATGGGTTTTGTTCCAAAAATGAGAGTGTATGCTGCTGACTTGCCCCCTCTACGTAGGTGACATATATCTTAGAGATGTTCAGTATGAAAAACATAGAAATAGAGAAAGCAAAGCATGCAGTCTGTCAAAGACAAACACAACCAGACATTAGTAAGTGGTGAAAAGAGGTTTTATGCGGTATCTACAGACAGCAGGGCAAACAGCTGATCTCCATCCTATGTGCAAAGGTGACCAGGTGTTTCAAAGGGAGAATTGGGGTGTGGGGGGGAGGTCAGTAGAGTCAGAAAAGTGAAAAATCACAAAGAGCCGGTCAATGAAGATGCATTTGGGGGGGGGGGGTGTCTGCCAGCTGGCAGATGTGGGAGTCTGGAGTCCATCCTCCCACGGGGAAGGGAGACAGGCCCTGTTCTTTCTGATGCATACATTTCAAAGGTATGACTCTCAGGGCTGTGAGGGATGCTTCTGGGTTGAAAGAGACATATGTTCACATTATAAGCCTTGTTTAGTAAATGCTCTTAGAAAGTGAGGTGAGGGGCCCATCATCAGGTATTGGCTTGAACAAATAGTAAATTCTACAGCGTGGAGCTTTCTCTGGCAGGCATTTGAAAGGGGGGCTGGAGTCATCATAGCCTTATGCTTCTGGAAGCCATGCTAGAGTTCGGTTAAGTCTTCGTGCAGATTTGGACAGATGGTTATGTGCCAAGAGTTCTGCCGTTCTCAAGCAGTGCCTTGCTGTTTTGTAACTGTGGCACATTCTGCTGTGTGGCTTCATCACAGTCTACTCACCACCCACTCCTTGATGCCCTGGCCTTGCACCAACTGAAACTACCCAGCAGCTCTTATGGTGGAACCTTTGCTTCTTTCCAGGGAGTGAACAGACTAACATCTGGTTTTTAAAAAATACTTTAGTATTGGCTGTGCTGGGTCTTCCTTGCTGTGCAGGGGCTTTCTCCAGTTGTGGAGAGCGGGGGGCTACTCCCTAGTTGTGGTGTGTGGGTTTCTCATTGTGGTGGCTTCTCTTCTTATGGAGCATGGGCTCTAGGGCTTGTGGGCTTCGGTAGCTGCTACAAATGGGCTCAGTAGTTGTGGCACTGGGCTTAGCCCTGAGGCTTGTGGATCTCCCTGGACCAGGGGTTGAACCTGTGTCCCCTGCGCTGCAAAATGGATTCTTAACCATGGGAATACCAAGGAAGCCCTAACCTCTGATCTTGCAAACAAGGCAGGCAGAGAGACTGCCAACCCCAAACCTGGCTCCTGGATCTTAGCCGTGATGCTGGCTCAGAAGCCTGCCCATCACAGTTGGCACATGTGGCCCTCTCCTGCCCCGGGCAAGCTCCAGGAGGACAAGGAGGCTCCTCCCTAGGCAGCAGCTCCAAGCATTTCTTACCATGATTGTCAAGTCTGGCAGCTTCAGCTTCAGCCAGGCAACCCATGAACACCAGGGCCAGAAAAGCCTGCAGAAAAGTAGAGTTGACTGGATGTTTCCCAAACACCCACATCCCACCTTCCAGAACATTGTCTCTAACTGGGTGCTAAAGACAGCTTACAGTACAGGTAGGAAGGGGACTGTCTACTGAGACTGAGCTCACTAGTCACTCCACCTGGCTTTTTGTGGGTAGATGTTAGAGTAAATTAACTTACTTTCTCCTTAGAAGTTGCTGCATTTTTAGGAAACCAGGTCACTGTCATTATCCCTAAATACCCTTCGCTGTTGCTGTGACTACCTCCTGCTGTCGGATACACTAAAGTGTCCCCCAGTCTTGGGTAGAGTTTCAGCCCACACTCACAAAAGTGACAGACACTGAAGCAGGGATGGGGGCACTTAGGAGGCGCTGTGACTGACTATGCATCAGAGGACCCTCCTGGAGGCCACTCCTGGGAGCAGATGACAATGGCATGCAGACACCCACCCTTGATGTCCTTTTCAGCTAATGTTTCCAGCCCTTCATCCTTCTGCATGCAGTCTCTGCCCCCTACCCTCAGCTGGCAGACTCCCTCCTCTACGTGTCGTGTGCTTTCACAAATATCTCTTCTATTTTTTTTTAACTTGACTGGATGTGAAAAGAAATGTAGAACTTCCATTAGTTTTACTTCTCCTTTTAAAAATCCTATTTTTGTGAATGCTTTATAATATGAAAAGAATCAGTAATGATAGGAGTCAGGGTTCCATGGAGAAATGGCTGGTCCTAGGACTGGGAGGAGAAACGCACAAGATGAATCTGCAGACAGCAGGAGAGGACACAGTACCAGCTCCCTGCACAGGTGGGACAGGACCTCCTGAACCTGAACATCCACAGATCCTGTGACACAGCGACTCCCTCTTGGGCACACGCCCCACAGTCACACACCTGTATGGTTCCCAGAGACCTACAAGAATTATTAAGTGTGGCCCCAAACTGAACACCCCCCCCCTCGTGTAGCGACAGAATGAATAAACACCACGGCGGGGGTATATCTTCAGGGAATCAGCAACACGTGGATGAGTCCCCCACTGTGGAGTAAGGTCAGAGGAGAGTTCCTCTTGTGTGACTTCATTTACACGGAGTTCCGGAACAGACCAAACAAATCTGCTGTGATTGGAAGTCAAGGTCGAGATTATGGGGGAAGGGAAGTGACCACAAGGGGGCACCAGAGTAGAGTGCCAGTGAATTCTGATTTGATTGGGATGCTGGCTCAAGGGCTGTTTACAGTTGGTGGAATTTCATCACGTGCTTCATATTGTGTTTGCGCACATGTTTGTGCAGTTCACCTAAAAGTTCACTTTGAAAGAAAAAAGGAGGGAGACTTCCCTGGTGGTTCAGTGGTTAAGATTGCACTTCCAGTGCAGGGGATGAGGGTTTGGTTGGGGAACTAAGATCCCACATGCTGTGCAGTGTATGGGGTGGGGGAGATGAAAAAAGAAAGTGAATGAAAAGAAGCCAGTTAGGCCATTGCTATGATCCAGGCAAGAGATGATGGTGACCTGGACTTGGTAGTGGCATGGAGGTAGAGAAACACAGATGTAAGCAATGTTCAGGCTATCAGCCCTATGGAACTTGGGGCTCCATGCTTCCATTGCAGGGGGCACAGGTTCGATCCCTGGTCAAGGAACTAAGATCCCACAAGCTGCATGTTGTGGTCAAAATAAATTAATTAATTAAAATAAAATTGGGGAGGGGTAGCAGCCACAAAGGCAAGCCAAGAAGAAAGATGAGGAAAATAAAGCATTCAGACTGATACAGAAAAAGCAGAAGAAACTTGAGGAGCTAAAAGCTAAGGGCCCCCTGGTCACAGGTGGAATTTAGAAATCTGGGAAAAAGTAGTGTCTGAGGCAATGATGATCCTTAATCCCATGCACGTTTAAACATCTGGATTCCCTGCCATAATATCTGTCACCACCTAGAATGAAGGGGCTTCCCTGGTGGCTCAGATGGTAAAGAATCTGCCTGCAATACAGAAGGCCAAGGTTTGATCCCTTGGTCAGGAAGATTCCCCGGAGAAGGGGATGGCTACCCACTCCAATATTCTTGCCTGAAAAACTCCATGGACAGAGGAGCCTGGCAGGGTACAGTCTATGGCCTTGCAGAGTTGAACACGACTGAGCGACTAATACACACATAGCTAGGATGAAGTGTTGTCTTGAACCTATTGTACCTTTAAGAGAATAGTTTTGTTAAAAATAAATAAATCATACAGTGGCTCAACTTCTCTTTAGTTCTTCTCCGTTTTTTCTGCTTTAGCTGTGAGATCATAGTAAATCTAGCCCAGATTCCTGCCAAAATGTGTTCTAAAGTCTTTGTTCTGTCCTGATTTCTGTACCACCTGAAATTAAACCAACTCATTAAAAAAAAAAAAAAAAAAAAAAAGAATGAAGAGGAGGACTTCCCTGCTGGTCCAAGTGGTTAAGAATCCACCTTCCAATGCAGGGGATGTGGAGTTTAATCCCTGGTGAGGAAACTAAGATTCCACATGCCCCAGGGCAACTGAGCCTGCCCTGCTGAGCACTGCTCCCCTCCTCACCCCCTCCCCTCTCAAGAGCCGGTGTGACCCAACAAAAGAAGTCCGAATGCCACGAGGAAGACCCAGTGCGGTCAGAATAAATACAAGGATGTATCTCAAAATTTCTTATATACATATAAAAATAATGAGGCCAGGGTAGTGAGGTGGGATCAGTTTGGCGTGTTCAGAAGCTGAAAGGCAAAGGAGAAGAGGACAGAAGATGAGATCCAGGCAGGAAGGGGCTTTGGGCTGAACCCCAGGCCGAGCTGTCTGGACTTAGTTCTGAGTGCCACAGAAAGCCACGGAAGAGCTTTGAGCAGCACAGTGAAGGGATGCAATTAAATGACCTGCCCAAGTCACACGGCAGCGATCAGCAGTGATGACTGCAGCTGGAGTTCGCAGAGCCAACAGCTGGCTCCTGCCAAAAACACAAGCTGAAAAGCCTGGGGGACAGCTTTAGTTTACAGACACTCAAGACAGACCTGAACAGGAGTGCTCACTCCTGCTTTCATCAGAATGCCCAGTGCCTTTGTCCCAGGGCTGGTCCTTAGTGAGGGGTCTGACTGTGCCTTAAACATTCCTAATTACTCCTTCAAGATCGCAGCTGCCCAGAGGAAAATGCTAACATGTTACTAATGCAGTTTAGAAACATACTTAAGCCACTGGATAGTGAGTGTCACTCAGCCATTTCCTACTCTTTGCAACCCCATACAGGCCATGGAATTCTCCAAGCCAGAATACTGGAATGGGTAACCTTTCTCTTCTCCAGGGGATCTTCTCAGCCTAGGGATCAAACCCAGGTCTCCTGCATTGCAGGTGGATTCTTTACCAGCTGAGCCACAAAGGAAGCTCAAGCCCCTTGATAAGCCAGAGTCTAATCAAGGGATCATAGTGTTTTTAACAGTAGCTCTTCCCAGAGCTGGAGAAGGATTTTCTCCTTTTGCCCTGAATTATTCTAAATGGAGGAATCCTATGGAAACTGAAAATACAAGAAATTTGTTTTTCTTTTGCAATCTCTGAAGAGATAACAAAAAAGATGAAGACCGCATCAGTCAGTATTTTCAAGGACTTTTCCTGGCCTGGATAATACTAGACATTTTTTTTTTCATATTTTATAAATAAATGATAAGTTGGGGCTTGTGTTTTGTTTGTTTTTAAACACCATTTACTTTCCCCCTAAATCTAAGGTTTAGATTAAACCTTTAAATCTAAATCTAAAAACTAGAATAGTTTGTGTTCACTTTCAAGATAATTTTAGAAGATATTGATATATACACTAAACAGGTAGACGTATATTAAAAATCCTTTCAGGATGCGTTTATCGTTTACTAAATGGAGTAAAGTAACAAGCCAGCAACTTCACAAGAATTTTCCTCTCTTAGCGGCTAACATTCTGGGACAGGAGAGTGTATTTTCAAAGATGAGGACGAATTTGAAGGGACTTAAATGTGCATTAAGCCTCTTTTTTTGGCTTGCGGCATCTTAGTTCCCCCACTGAGGACTGAATTTCCGCCCCGCAGTGAAAGCGGAGTCTTAACCACTGGACAGCCAGGGAGTTCCCCTAAGCACCCCCACCCCGCACACCCCCCCCCCCCCTATTTTTTTCCTGCAAAGTAATTTGAACTAATAAAAGTCAAAAGGAATCCTGGCCTCAGTGATCTGGTCCTGCCCGGATTGTAAGCCTCAAGGGGGCAGCAGTCGTGTCTGTATTCAGCAGTGGGTCCCTGGGGTCAGGGACCAGGCCTGGACGCACTCAGGGAAGCAAATTTTTCCCGAATGAATGACGCGCGCGCGAGGTGGACCAGGAGCACGGATATTAGCCAGAGCCCATCCCTGGGCGGCGAGTTAGGGGTGGAGGAGGCCAAAAGCTAGTGTTGATCTTTTTTTTTTTTTTTTTTAATATTATTTTATTAGTTGGAGGCCAATCACTTCACAACATTTCAGTGGGTTTTGTCATACATTGACATGAATCAGCCATATAGTTACACGTATTCCCCATCCCGATCCCCCCTCCCACCTCCCTCTCCACCCGACTCCTCAGGGTCCTCCCAGTGCACCAGGCCCGAGCACTTGACTCATGCATCCCACCTGGGCTGGTGGTCTGTTTAGTGTTGATCTTGTCTCACTTGCCTAGGTGCTGGGACGCTGTTTCTGGTGGTTGGGTCAACTCGATTTCTGCTTTTCTGACAGATTTCCGGGGAAGGTGTGCACCTGAGTCGGGCGCCTGGAAGTCACTGTCAGCAGCGATCACCGAGTCTGGCCTCTGCGCTCCCGGCCAGTTCCCCGAAGTTCTCACCCAGGCTCCAGGCACGGAGACCACCACGTGGGATCGTTACCCGAGGAGGCCAGTCCTTCCTGCAGCTCTGCCCCATCGCGTCTGGACGGGGCCCGCTCCTCCCGGTCGCAGGGCTCGGACCTGGCCTAGTGAGCGAGGGCCGCAGCGCTCGGCGCGCGGGTCGGTCCTGGAGGCGGGGCCGGGGCGGCGGGGCCGGGTGGGGGCGTGGCGGCCCGGCCGAGGTGGAGGGGTGCAGGACACACCTCCGCCCCACCGCCCGGCCACGCCCAGGGGCGGGGCCTCCTTTCCACGTCCGGGGTGGGTTTTCACAGTCCCGCCCCGGGTGAGGTTCACGGCCCCGCCCCGAGTGGGGGCGCGACAACCCCCGCCCACCCGCGAGGTGCGGGGAGTTAGCCTCGCGGGGCGCCAGGTGCGCGGTGCCAGTAAACATCGCAGGACCGGGGACTCTGCCCGGCCGTTCCTCAGGCATTCCGTCCATCCTCACATGTGCCAGGCGCTAGGCGCGGAGCAGAGAAGGGATACCTCCCGCCGTCCTGTGAGATCCAAACTAGACAGTTAAAGGAACGAAGTCCAGGTGCTGGCAAGTGCAGGAGACTAGACACGACCCGGGGAACCAGAGCGAGTGCAGCGTCGGCCACTGAGAACGTGGCCCAGCACCCCCCAAACAGGAGGCGCCCTGAACGCCCAGCCGGACACCGCGGACTCCCCAGAGGGAGGCGCCCGTCCCGCTAGGGCCAAGGACATGACCCAAAAAGGCCCTCTAGAGCAAAGGGAAAGGCTTGACTTTGGAGTTGGACTTTAGGCTGTTGGTGAGGCCACTTGCGCTCCTGGAAGCCCCACTTAGTCACCGATAAAGAGGGGACAGAAGCCACCCCTAAAGATTCTTTGGAGAGTTATAGGTGGCAATGTCAACCTGTGACCTCTCTTTCCCAATACATGGTCCTGCTCTGTTTTCTTCTTAGTACCTGTGGTTTGCTCCTGTGCCCTGGCACTTAAACCCCTGAAATCTGGAACTGTCCCTCACATTTAGCTCAGTATCCTCAACACCCACAGCAGGCCTTTGGCAAATATTTGCTGCGTGAATGAAATGCCGAGCAAAGAACCACGCACACAGCAAGCTTTTTTTTCTGGCCATACCTGGAGATAAGGGGAACCTCCCAGACTAAGGCTTGAACCTGCCCCACCTGCAGTGGAAGCACAAGGTCTTAACCACTGGACTGCCACGGAAACCCCAGCAAGCATTTTTAAATGGCAGCTCTTGTCCCCCACCAAACATACAGGCTGACAGACCCTCAAGGGGCACAGAGCCAGTCCTGACTAGGTGGGGCTCAGCTCTTACTCGGAGGGGTAGTTAGACTCTCAAATGCAGGCCAGGGTTGGAATCCTAACTGGTTGCTTTGTCTATTTCCCTGGCCCCGCCCTTTCCCCACCCCGCTCCCAAACTGGGAGGTTAAGGGTTAACTCAAGGAAGCCCCCCTCACCACCTGGATGGGATTGGGGCAGGGAACTTCCTGTTCCATTTTCCCGGAGTCGGTCTCCAGGTTGGCCGAGGCTGACTGGCCCTAGGGGCCCTCAGAGAACACCCCCACGAGTGGTGAGTTGCAGGGAGGCCTGGGGTACAGGATGCCAAGGACAGATTTAAGGGGTTCCTTGTACCTTGGAGAGAGAAAGGGGGCTCCAGGCCTCTGGAGGGGTGGTGGGGTGAGGCATTAGAGTGCTGGAAGAGTCTTGGGAGGATGTGGTTGGTCTGTGCTGGGGAGCCCAGTGCTGGGGAGTCCAGGGCTGGGAAGACCCGGGGGCCTGTGTCAGTGGGGGCATTTGGGAGGGTCGCAGGACTTCCTGTGACGTGGGTTTGCTATGCCTTCTGGGGAGTGGAAGGCAGGCTCCACGTTCCCTCAGGTGGACTGACTGACCGGGCTCCTCGACTCAGCTCAGCACTAGAGGGGAGCGCAACCAATAAAGACCAGCGATTCAGGGAGCAAGGGAAAGTTTCTGGCTAAGGATCCCGGCTCTGGGCACCCCCATTGTCTGGGTGGGTCTTGTGACTGCACCTCCACCCGAGCTGGTCTACCTTAAGCCTCTCCGCCACTCTAGGCTCCAAGTTAAGTTGGTCAAATACCAGAAGATGGCTGAAGAGCCCCACACCCCGCCTCCAGCAACCCAGCTCACCCCCCACAGATGCGCATATTCACAGAGCTTTTGTCCTGCAGACGTGGGGGCGGGAGAGACTCTTCAGGCCAAAGTCCCTTGAATTCCATCTCTTTCGAACCTTTTGGTGAGACCTCACCTGAAGCTTGTGGCATCCCGTGAGTTAAGCCCTGAGGGTTGGAAATTTGAATGCCCTTAGTTCTTCAGATTTGTGCTGTAATATTCTGATTAAGGCTAGGCAGATTGCACATGCCGGGAGGGGAACTGGGTCCTTTTCTATTTCTAAGCTTTTGCACCGTAAGATCAGTATTCTCTTCTTAAAGCAAATCTTCGCTTCCCCTGGTGTGACCTTGAGCAAGTCACCCATCCTCTCGGAGCGTGTTCTTCGCTCCTGTCGAATGGAGAAATTATAGTTTTCCCTTGGGATGGAGTGAGATGAAGTGACCCTAAGCAGAGAACCCATGCGGAGAAGCTCTCGGTACACGCCATCTGTTAATACTGTGTTCCTGATCACGTGTGACGGGTTCTGTATCACTTTTTTGCTCACGCTACCGAAACATAAGAAAACAAAAACCCATTTTCTTGAAAGGTAAAGACCTCTTCTGCCCCAGACATGTTTGCATGCCTTCCTAATAATTACAACTGCAAGGTAGATAGGTGGGTGGTGTATGTGGCATCCCAGAAGAGAGGTGTCAATGAGTGGAAGGAACCCTGTGTGCCAACGTGCAGGAAAGAACGGAGGTTGAACAAGGCTCTGGGGGAGAGGATGGAAGTGGGGAAAGCTGGGAGATTCTGGAGTGGTTGAGGGAGCCTGGAGAGTGGCAGGAAGGAGTGGGTAAGATGAGGGAGAGGAAGGGAAGCTGGGAAGATGCTGGAGGGGGTGGAGGGAGGCTGAGGCTTGGGGGCTGGTCAGGTGGCCAGGACACAGGCCTCGGTCTGTGCTTTAGCATCACGACCCGCTCCTCTGAGCTGGGAAGTGCTAGGCTCAGTTTCCTGTGCTCTTTAACCACATTCAGCCCCCACTCATCCCACCAGAAAAGGAGGTTCAGAGATCCCTCAGCCCCTAATGAAGAAGGCTTAAACTATCAAAGCTCTTGGCCAGGCCGACTCCTCTCTGTCTCCATCACCAAGGCTGGGTTGCCTTCTTGAAAGAATGTCTGTACCTCTGTGTCTAGGTGTCCTGGGCTGTAACATGGTCATGGTAGGATGAGCTGTTAGCCATGGTTGTTTGTGTTTTAACTCAATGAGAACAGCCAGCACTTAGACGTGTGCCCAGCGTGTACTGTCTGCAGGTGGGGGCACCGCTCTGCTGCCTTTACCTGGTGGGAAGTGATGCAGGAGGGCTTCTGCCCAACTCTCTGCCTTGGATGTTCATGTGAGGATAGGGGAACAGGAAAAGGCTCTTTCGCAGCCCTGAGGCTGGAGAACAGGGAGGGCAGAGAGATGTTGGAACTTGGGTTTCCGTATCCATAAAGTAATCCCTGCCTGGATTGAAATATAAAAGTAACTCAGGAGTTCCAGGGTGGTCCAGTGACTTAGGATTCCACGTTTTCACTGCCAAGGGTGCAGGTTCAATCCCTGGTCAGGAAACTAGGCTCCTGCAAGCCACGTGGCTGAGCCAAAACATAAAATAAAAGTGCCTCAAAGCTCTGGAACAAGAGTACAAGCTTGTTTGGAAGTGTAAGCCTCCTGGCTGCGTTGTGCTGAAGGACTGAACTGAGTCCTCTGGGGGTGGGGCTGAACTTGGGTCCGCTGCCCCTAGGTAGGTCTCCACTAGCCCCAAAGGAAGGAAGAGTCTTACAGAACCAGTGCCCCCTGTTGCCAAGTTAGAAGCACTTTTTGTTGTTGTTGTTAGCTAGACTCACAGGGGTGTTGTGATGGATACTTCCCAGTGGACAAAGGAAGAATCCAGGATTAAAAAAAAAAAAACTAGGGAAGAAAGGGAAATGTCTGCGTCTCCCTCTCATCACCCAGCTCCCCAGGCTGCACCCACTGGATGCCTGTCTGCTTTGGCCTGCCTCGGGGACACATGTGTCACAAACCTCTGCGGGAGTCAGCTTAGTCTCATGTGGAAACCCACCCACCAACCCTCTCTCCCTGGCTCATCCTGGCCTGTCTCCTGGGTTGGAACCCAGGGAAGGAGACTGGGACACTAGGTGGGAGCTCACCCCTGCCCTGGTCAGCTGGGTGACCTTGGCCTTGACCACTGAGAGCCACCTCCAGCACCAGAAAGTGAGAATCAGGACGTCTGGTTAAGGAGTGATCATATATATGAACTACACCCACTGCCCACCCTTTTATCTTTAAAATTCTCAAACTTCCAGAGAAGTTGAAACAGCAATGCAATGAACATCCATACACCCACCTCCCGGATTCGACAATTGCTATAATTTTGCCACTTTTGCCTTGTTGATCCATAAGTGTGGCTGAAACCTCATGCCTCTTCACTTCCAAATCCTTAGTAATTTCTAAGAATGAAGACACTTCCAACATAGCGCAAGGCTGGAATCCCATCTCAAAAGTTGCTAGTCATTTCCCTTATCCCTCAGGGCTCCACCAGATTCAGACTTCCCCAACTATTTCCCCAAAGCTATTTCCCCAGAATAACTTTTAGCACCACCACCCCCTTTCTTAAAGGTCAGGATCCAGTCAAGGTTCACACATTTCCTTACATCAGCTGTTAGTCTTCTCTACAGCAATGTGCCTACAGGCACTTATTTTTTTATAACAGACTTAGAAGAACTTGGACCAGTTGTTTCTGGGCATGTCCGGTCTTTTGAACCTGTTTGGTCATTTACTCAATGGATCATTTGACTTGTTTTATAATTGTTTTTAAAATATTTCATTTATTTATTTTTGGCTGTGTTGGGTCTTAGTAGTGGCACATGGGCTCAGTAGTTGCCGAGCGCGAGCTTCTGTCTAGCTGTGGAGCCGGGACTTAGTTGCTGTGTGGCCTGTGGACTCTAAGTTCCTAGACCAGGGAAGGCCCTGTTTTATAAATGTGACATGTAACATTGAGTAACTTTTAAACAACATTTCATTTATATATTATAATATGACTGTGATGTAGCAATGTGTATCATATTACATAATGTATTACAGTACAACATTATTATCTGTATTTGCTATCAAAAGGTTGTTGCTGAACGATAAGATGCCAGGATTTTTGGCCTCCTGAGGAGACGAATTTAATCCGGGGCCAGAGATGAGATCCAATAATAATAGCTCTCAAATAAGTTTGAGAATAGTTAGCTTCAGGTGAAACCAGGTGTCATGGCAACAGAGCATTTTAAGAGAAACCTCCTTTTAAATTTGTATAGAGAAGGAAAAAAAAATATCGCCAGTTTGTTTCCTCCTGCCGCTTAAGAGAGATAAAAATGTTTGACACTTGCAGCCTATTTCCTCTGTTTGGAGACCCCTGGCCTTCCTGCCTGTTACCCTCTCACTATACTATGCATTAGATCACTATGGCTTATTTACTACACGTTACAAGTTTGTACCTTTATTTATTTATTTATTTTTTTCTCCTCCTCCCTCCCCAAGTTTGTACCTTTGAACACTATTCCACTTAGCCTTTCCGCCAACTTGTTCTTATTCCCTGCAATGCCCTTTAACTGGAAGTTGGGTCTAAAGGCTGGATTGGATTGTGACGGAACATTTTTTAGCAAGGACTCTCTCTTCAGTGGTGCCAGGTACTCCCTGTGGCACCATATCAAGAGGCAGGGACAGCCAGACTGTCCTGTTTCGGGGTTGCCAACTTTGGTCCCTGGGGCAAACCGAGGTAAAGTTCTAAGTGCTTCAGGAAGGAACGGATAGTACTGAACAATTCGATTTCTCTGCCTTGTTTGGTCAGGCTGAGGCACTACCTGTGACCCGTTCGAGAAGAGATTGCTCTGGAGACCACACCTGCAGGCACCCCTTAACACCCCGGGTGTGGGAGCTGGGAGGGAGAGACTTGAACACGAGAGCAACCGTGGTGAGGAGTCCCCAAGGTGAAGGATGCTTGCAGAACCCGGCCCAGCTGCGGGGGAGCCGGAGCAGCTCGGAGCAGTCAAGCTGGAGGAAGAGGAGGAGGCTGCCATCCAGGAGGACCCCGGGCGGCCAGAGGCCAGGCCCCGGCCCGAGGTGGCTCATCAGCTCTTCAGATGCTTCCAGTACCAGGAGGACATGGGGCCGAGGGCGTCCCTGAGCCGGCTCCGGGAGCTCTGTAACCACTGGCTGAGGCCGGCTCTACACACCAAGAAGCAGATCCTGGAGCTGCTGGTGCTCGAGCAGTTCCTGAGTGTGCTGCCCCCACACCTCCTGGCCCGGCTGCAGGGCCAGCCGCTCAGGGATGGTGAAGAGGTGGTACTGCTGCTAGAGGGTGTCCGGAGGGAGTCTAGCAACGTGGGGCCGCTGGTAAGAGAGGCTGCCCGGTGGGCTGGACAGCAGGCGGAAAGGCGGGGACTTTATCACCCTGTTAGAAATCACTGAGCTGAGACTTTGCTGGTGGTCCAGTGGTTAAGACTGTGCTTCCACAGCAGGGAGTTCGATCCCTGGTTGGGGGACCAAGGTCCCACTTGTCTTCCTCTGCCAGTTCCTTCTTGACCTCCTAACTCCCTCCCTCTCTGTCTGACTGTCACCTTTACACTGTGCCACTGCCCTTGGGAGTTAGTAGGACGTGAATTACTGTCCTGCCTGTGCCCTGACATGGTGTGTTCTGAACAGGATTTCAGTTTTAATGCTGGCAAGAATTGTCCCCATGCAGACAGCACCTTGGAGGAACAGGGGGGCTCTTTCCAAGTCTCTAGCCACAGTCCCAAGAAGGAAGCGCCCTCAGAAGGGCCTCCAGCCCTGGAGCCACCGCAGGCACTCCCACCGTCCCAGTCCAGGCCCTCCAAGCCTGCTGAGATGGGGGACTGGAGACGTTCCCTGAGTTCAAGGCAGCCACTGAGCCCAGGTCCCAAGAGGACTTTGCAGGCCCTGCAAGAGAGCGGTGAGGAGCCGGGGCCCTAGGGAGATGGAGGCCTGAGGTGCGGGGGCAGCTGCGGGGCCGGGTGGCTGGGGGAAGGGAGGGAAAGGGGACGGCCTCCCTAGCTGATGGGAATGGCGGAGCGTCCCAGGGCCCTGGCCACGGGTGCACAACCCCGAGGCCACATGGCGGTAGAACTGCCTTCTCACAGCTCTCTCTCTCTCTCTCCCTCACTGCCGTCAGCCCTCCAGGGCCCTGAGCTGTGGCCGGAGGAGAACTCGGGAGACCAGGAGCTGGCAGCAGTGCTGGTGAGCTGGATGGGTTCCCTCACTCTAGGTCTGTCTCATGCCCTGGAACATTCTCCAACTCCGTGGTTTCAGCACACCCCTGTCTTCCTTAATTTAAACCTGGAGAGCTCTTCATCTCTCTTAGGTCCCCGAGCCCCGTTCCTCACTCACTGACAATCTCTGCTATCCCTTTGTCACAGGAGTCCCTGACCTTTGAAGACGTACCAGCAAAGAAGGCTTGGCCTGTGCATCCTCTGGGTGAGACAGCTTTTTCCTGGGTTTATGACCACTGAAGGCTTTTTTGTATGTCCAAGGTGGCCCCTGACTTTTTGGCCTCTTTGACTAAAAATGAGCTATTTTGATGAGGTGATATATATTGATATAGATCTATTGATATGTCTATATCTATATAGGTATAATTTTAAGGCTCTTTGCATCTAAGCATCAACCCCCCCAACTCTGAACTTTTAAAATAAGTGGTCAGGAATTCCCTGGTGGTCCAGTGGTTTGGACTCCAGGCTTTCACTGCCACGGGCTCTGCTTCAATTTTTTGTCAAGGAACTAAGATCCCCCAAGCTATTTGACATGGCCAAGAAAAAAAAAGGTGGTCATGGCAAATACTATATGGTATTACTTATATGTGGAATCTAAACTATGACACATATCAACTGATCTATGAAATACAGAGAGAGAGAGAACAGTTTCGTGGTTGCCAAGGGGGAGGGAGGAGTAGATTGCAAGTTTGGGATTAGCAGATACAAATTATTACATATATTAATAGAATGGAGAAACAGCAATGTCCTACTGGATCTCCTGTAATAAAACATAAGAGAAAAGAATATATATATATATTGAACGAGTTTGCTGTACAACAGAAATTAACACAACATGGTAAATCAACTATACTTCAATAAAATTAATTACAACAGCTAAAGTTAAATAAAATAAGGGACTTCTCTGGTGGTCTACTGGCTAAGACTCTGCACTCCCAAAACAGAGGGGCTGGGGTCAGGGAACTAAATCCCACAAGGTGGCAACTATTAATAAGAGTTCACGTGCTGCAATGAAGATTCCGTGTGTTGCAATTAAGACCCCGCACAGCCAAATACATAAATAAATATTTTAATTAAATAAATAAAATCAGTGGTCATGTGAAGGCTTGCTAACTGATATGGGTCTCCATTTCGGAGAATGACGTAGTGGTATGGTTGCCTGACATTATAAACAGGCCTAATGGACCAGAATTATACACCTTACAACTGGTAAGCTGTATGTTATTTAGTTTTTTACCCACCCTCTGCCCACCTATAAACTTTGCAGAATTCTGGGTTTCTTTGCACTTCCCGGCATTGAGGTTCTAGAGATTCCCAGAAGGCCCTCTGAGAACGCCTAACGTGTCCTGTTTTCTGTTTCTTTTTTAGGAACTGGAGGCAGAACCCTGGAAGAGGCGTTTAAGGCAGAAGAGCCGAAAGGGGTGTCCTGGCCCTCGACCGCCTCAGCAAACGCTCAGGCAGAGAGCCCCAGGGTGGCAGAAGAGCCTCACGCCCAGTCGCTAGGGTCTGGCCCTGAGACAAGCGGCCCCGGAGCAGAAATGTCCCCTCCCGGCAGGAGTGACGTTCTCAAGGTCAAAGCAGCCGAAGGCGTCCCCAAGTCGGAGCCGGAGGTCAAGTTCATCTGCACAGACTGTGGCGTCAGCTTCCCGCAGTTGGCCCGCCTGGAGGCGCACCAGCTGCACTCGCACCCGGGCGCGCGGTCCTTCCTGTGCCTGTGCTGCGGGAAGGGCTTCGGCCGCAGCTCCATCCTCAAGCTGCACATGCGCACGCACACGGACGAGCGGCCGCACACCTGCCACTTGTGCGGCCACCGCTTCCGCCAGAGCTCGCACCTGAACAAACACCTGCAGACGCACTCCTCCGAGCCCGCCTTCCTGTGCGCCGAGTGTGGCCAGGGCTTCCAGCGCCGCGCACGCCTCACGCAGCACCTGCTGGCGCACGCCCAGGACCAGAAGGCCCCCGGCGGCGCCCCGGAGACCAAGCCGCCGGCACCCCCCGAGCTGACCGTGGTTCTGTGCTCCCACTGCGGCCAGACCTTCCAGCGCCGCTCCAGCCTCAAGCGCCACCTGCGGATCCACGCCAAGGACAAGGGCCACCAGTGCTCCGAGTGCTCGGGCAGCCTGCGCCCCGGGCCCGAGCGCCGGCCCTATGTGTGCAGCGAGTGCGGCAAGGCTTTCCGGCGCAGCGAGCACCTGGGGGCCCACTGGCGCGTGCACACGGGCGAGCGGCCCTTCTCTTGCCAGGTGTGCGGCCGCAGCTTCAGTCAGAGCTCCCAGCTGGTCTGTCACCAGCGGGTGCACACGGGCGAGAAGCCCTACGGATGCCCGCACTGCGGAAAGCGCTTCATGCGGCGCGCCGGCCTCGCCCGCCACCTCCTGACCCACGGTGGCCCGAGGCCCCACCACTGTGCCCAGTGTGGCAAGAGCTTCAGCCAGACCCAGGACCTCACCCGCCACCGGCGCAGCCACACCGGCGAGAAGCCCTGCCGCTGCAATGAGTGTGGCGAGGGCTTCAGCCAGAGCGCCCACCTGGCCCGCCACCAGCGCATCCACACCGGGGAGAAACCCCACGTCTGCGACACCTGCGGGCACCGCTTCCGGAACAGCTCCAACCTGGCCCGCCACCGCCGCAGCCACACGGGCGAGCGGCCCTACAGCTGCGAGCAGTGCGGCCGGAGCTTCCGGCGCAACGCCCACCTGCAGCGGCACCTGGCCACCCACGCCGGGGCGGGGGACGAGGCCGCATCTGGGCCGGCGGAGCCCCCCCAGGAGTGCCCGGAGTGTGGCAAGGTCTTCAGCCGCAGCTGCAACCTGCTGCGGCACATGCTGGTGCACACCGGAGCCCGGCCCTACTCGTGCGCACAGTGCGGCCGCAGCTTCAGCCGCAACTCCCACCTGCTGCGCCACCTGAGAACCCACGCCCGAGAGACTCTGTACTAGCTCCTCCCGCTTTGGCGGGGCCGATCCCGGCGCATCTTTTCCCCGGCTGCTCCCGGCTGCCGCACATGCGCCCTGCTCCCACCCCACCCCCACCCCACCCAGTCACCTCCCTCTGGCTCCACTGACCCTGCATGGTAATTCTTCCCTTGCACAGAAGCAACTCCTCCAGACCTCAGGAATGTATTTTAAAATACCCAAAGTAAAACAGCCTTCTGAACATGGCCCCTCTTTATATTTTTCTAAAGTGTCACCTGTTACCCTCTCCACTGGGTCTGTGGTGATGCCCTCTGCTTCCCCCACCCCTTCAAGAGTCGGCTGGGTGGGAGCAGATCCAGGGAGAGTTCCTCCCCCCTGGAAAGGCTCACTGTGACTGTGTGTATGTCTGTCAGGGTGTGTGTGTATGTGTGCATTGGGCGGGGGGGCGGGTGGGGAGGGGTGCGCAGAAGACAGCTCTTAGAGCCAACTGTGGGCAAAGCCAACCAGTCTCACCCTGGAGTGATTTCTCCTCTGGAGTCCACCACTAACCCCCATGTTCAGTACAATATCCTCCAGTGTATTTGGCTGTTTAATTAAAATTGAATAAAACTTAAAACCTCAGATGTTAGATTAATACTGGAAACCTGTTCTTGTGGAAGGTTGGTAACTAATTCAAACAAAATGCTAGCACTTAGCGGGTGATTAATTCAAACTGAAAAACTAAACCTGCCTGCAGGTAAGTTGGGTTGACTGTTGGGGGACCCCTAACCATGCATAGGGGCTTCCCTTGTAGCTCAACTAGTAAAGAATCTGCCTGCAATGCAGGAGACCTGGGTTGGACTCCTGGGTCAGGAAGATCCCCTGGAGAAGGGATAGGCTACCCACTCCAGTGTTCTTGGGCTTTCCTGGTGGCTCAAGCGGTAAAGAATCCACCTGCAATGCAGGAGACCTGGGATTGATCCCCTGGAGGAGAACATGGCAACCCACTCCATTATTCTTGCCTGGAGAATCCCCATGGACAGAGCGGCCTGGCAGGCTACAGTCTATGGGGTCGCAAAGAGTCAGACATGACTGAGTGACTAAACACAGTACAGCACAACCACCCATAATCTTTAAAACCCAAAACTGCTCTCTAAGTTTCCTCACCTTCCTGCCTATCAGACCCACTTGGTTGGCCTCTTCCTCTGGTGCACAGATTTCAAATCACATGACTTCTGGTAAATTACTGCCCCTCCATCAACCTGACAAGTAGCTGTTCCTTAGCAAATACTTGTGGAAAGGAAGTGAACTCATCAACCAGAGCTCAAGTGGCTGAAGGAGAACCAGCCCCAAATCTGGGGAAAGTAGAGGTGATTCCTGGACACAGCTGGGGGGGAGAGCTCTGAGCCTGGGGTGGGGGGTGCAGCCCTTTGGGGTTGGGAGGAAGACTGAGCTAAAGAGAACCCCTGAAAGCTGCTCTGTGTGTACCTCCCTGAGGCAGGAAGTCAGGGCTGGGGAGGTGGGGTAGTGTCCTGGGGGAGGGGGATGTGAGCCAGGCTGGCCCTCAGGCCTTGCTCCTGGGCCCCCCAGTCTCTGCCTTGAGGCCCAGGCAAGGGAGGCCACAGGCACAGAGGCCCACTCCCGCTCTCCTACCTTGCTTTCCCTCCTGGCCCAGGTTTGGGCGCCCTCCCTCCCCTCCCCTGGCTCCTGGGGCTCTGATCTTGGAAAAAGACCAAAGAGCCTAGGAGTGTGACGGTCCAGTCCTCCCCACCAGTCAGTCCACGACTTGACACGCGTTCTGGGAAACAAACTCACTCAGAAGGACGATGCAGATAGTGGAGTGCAGCTTATTACACCGGCGGGCCCAAGGTAGAGTCTCCTCTTAGCCAAGGACCCTGACCAGTTTTTGTGAAAACCTTATATACCCTAAATGTATGTGCTCAAACCTACCTCCCCAAATTCTCTGAAACTAGTCTGAACAAAGGAAAAGAAAGATACAATCAAAGTTAACCTGTGATTCGTATGCCTTAAACCCGTATGCCTTAAGCCCAGGCAGTTAACAGTGGACAATTATCAATAGGCCTGTGGTCACACCCCAATAAGCATAATAGAATTTACGATTCTATTTGGTTACACAGATAATTAGGGTATTCTTTTAGGTGACTGGAGAGTTCTAGGTATGAGTCCTGGGCTCCTCCATAGGGGAGGAAGGGTCTGGCTTCCCAGTTGGTATGTTGATTCCATAGATACTGGGCACAGCTCAGTCTGGCTCAAGATGGAGTCCTGCTTTCAAGACAGAGCCTGTTCTGTCTGTTTCCTCCTTCATTCCCAGTTACAGATCAGAGAGTCCAGTGGCTTGTGTTGTTCACCCAGCACCAGGACCCCCACGTGGGTCCATCTGACCCACCACCTCTGCCTGTAGCCATCGGACCCCCAACCTCCAATCCCCACAGACACTCCATTTCGGTCAACTGACTTGTATTAGGACATCAGCACTACAGTGGCAGGCAGGTCAGACCTGGTGCAGGAGAATCCAGGCGGGGAGAGTTAGACGGGCTGGGTGGGGTTGGGCCCTCCCTGAAGGGGAGGAGGTGAGGCAGCATTCCTCCCTGAAGGGGAGAAGGTAAGGCAGCCTGCGAGGATGGGTCAAGGGTGAGCAGGAGGGTAAAGGGTGCATCAGAAGATGCCCTGTGAGAAGGGAAAATCGAGGCTTCTAGATGAGGCCAAGCTCCCTGGGGACCCCTTGGGGCTTCTGGACCTGGATGAGGCTCTTGAAGAACTGCTCCAGAGAGGAACAGAAACCCTTAACACTCTCCAGATGGCCTCAGCTGCTTTGCGCAAGCCTAGTAGGCAGGCAGCTGCTATCCACTTAATCCAGTTTAGGGCTTTCCGAAACGTCTGCTACAGTCACTGCAGGAGCTCTTTAAATCGCTCAAGTATGGAGAAGAAAATGGTAACCCACTTGGAGAAGGAAATGGCAGCCCACTCCAGTATTCTTGCCTGGAAACGTCCATGGACAGAGGAGCCTGGCGGGCTGCAGTCCATGGGGTTACATGACTGAGCATGTGTGCACGAGGGTGGAGGGAGAGGGGTTGGTAGCAATAAACTAGTAGAACTAAAAAAAATTAAAATAATAAAATCGCTCAAGTATCCAGTCGTACCAACTCCTTGAAGTGGAGGAGTCAAAGGGCTGGTTCGGGCCTGGGGGACTGTAGGAGCCAGATGGGGGACTGTAGGAGCCAGAGGGCTCACAGACTCTGCGACGAAACTCTTGCTGTGTTTCACAAAGCAAGGCACTGGATTCCTGCAGGGATGGGAGGCAATGGGGCAATGTCCTGACCGAGCCGAGGCCTCCCAACCTTTAGGAAACTCTGGGACCCAGAAGCCCATGAATGAAAACTGCCTGCCTTCCTGCCAACAGCTCTGAAGACACAAAGACTTTTCCCAAAACCTGAGCCTGGCCCCTTGGTTCCCCTCAAATAATAAACCCCGGTGGTTTATTGTACCTGAAGGTGGACTGACCTCTGAACCCTGCGCAAGGCCCGCGGGGCTCCCAGGCAGGGAGCTGAAGGCAGGGCTCTGGTCACCGAGCAATGAGTGGGGAGGCTGATGCCCCAAGGCTGCCCCTCTGGAGCTCTCAGGGCCCCCCCACCCCTGCTCCAGGGAGCACTGTGCATTTGTGGCAGGACCAATGACAAGACAGACCAGTGGGGAAGGGAATCAAGTGGAGCTGAGATGTCAGCTCAAACGAACCCTGATGCTTGGTTGTACCTGCCTGTAGGTGGTTGGCCTCTGAACCCAGCACCAGGCCCACAGGGCTCATCAGGCAGGAAGCTGAGTCCAGGGCTCTGGCCCCACGTGCGCTGAGTGGGGAGGCCGATGCCAGCAAGGCTGCACCACCGGAGATTTCAGGGACCCCCTTCACCCCCACTCCAGGGAGCTCTGTGCACACGTGCCAGCACCAAGGGCAAGAGAGGCCAGAGGGGAGAGGAAGGAAGGCCCTGAGACAGTGACTCCAACTCACTGGAAGGTTCTCTTGAATGTGATCTTCCAGGTATTCAACGATGTCCTCGCTGAGTGCCTCCTGGGGAGAGGAAGTGTGCGGTCTGCACTCCTGCCCCGCTGCTGAGGTCAGGGGTCCCCACTGTCGCCTCCCATGCACCCAGGTGAGTCTGAAGGGGGCCAGGGCCCCAGACCCCATACCCTGGCTGATCCAGCTCTGAGGACTACCCTTAGCAGGGGGCAAGGGCCAAACTCACCTCCATCTCTCCTAGGGCTTCCTCCACCTGTTGAGAAAAAAACACTCTGTTTAAAACATCCCCACCCTCTCTCACTTTCACCCTGAACCCCAAGCCCCAGCTAGTTCTCATCTCTGCCCAGTCACCCCAATAACTAACCCTCAACCCGGGGACCATGCGTCTGGCATGCCTGCCTGCCCTCGTTGCCCTGTGGTCCGGACACCTCCCTCAGCATCCCTGGGCCTCCGTATCCCTTCCTGTGAACTCACCTGCCACACAGGTGTGCGTTTGTCCAGTGAAAGGACTGGGCGCTGAGCTGTGACCCTCATCATCACTGTGACTGTGACCCCACCCCACCTCCCTCAACCTGGGGAGGGTTCGGGGGTGGGCCACACTGACCCACTTGTGCTTTTTCTGGTTGATTTCCCATCATATCACAGAAATAATCCACACGGCGGTGCTGTGAACAGAGAGGGACTTGAGTAAAAGAAGCTCGGTCCTTCTCCCTGCTGGGTCCCAAGTGGGCCAGATGTTCTTGGCTTTACCCAGCAGAACCCAGGCCTCCCGAGCCCCCAGCTATACATGGAGATGAGCTTCTTACAATTTGGACCCTGAGAGAATCCAGGTTACGTGGGACTCCCTGTGGAGGAAACAGTGAAAGTTGGTCTTCTGACCTTGTAACCACTGAGACCTGTTTCACACACACACACACACACACACACACACACACACACTCACACACCCAAGGAGGACCCTTGCCCTGGAGTAGGGCTCTGGTCACCGAGCACTGAGTGGGGAGGCTGATGCCCCAAGGCTGCCCCTCCGGAGCTCTCAGGGCCCCCTCACCCCCACTCTGGGGAGCTCTGTGCATTTGTGGCAGGACCAATGACAAGACAGACCAGTGGGGAAGGGAATCAAGAGGAGTTGAGATGTCAGCTCAAATTCACGGAGTTGTTGTTAACCTGAGCATCCACAGCGTCAGCCACATCTGCACTGCATGTGCTCTGGGGAAAGAGAATGTGGAGACTGCCCACAGGGCTTGCAGCTGAGGTCTGTGGGCCCCACTGGGCCTCCCACAGGTCCAGAGGAGTCAGAAGGAAGACAGACATCCAGACACAGTACCCTGGCTGATCCCAACTGTGGGAACTCAACTTCAGGGGAAGGGCAAGACCCAAACTCACCTCCAATTCAGTAAGATCCGAGCAGACCTGTTGGGAAAATATCACTCAATTTAAAATTCCCCTGCCCTCTCTCACTTTGAGTCTCAATCCCAAGCCCAAGTCTGTGCTCATTGATGTCCCCTCTTCCCCCGGTGGCTGGGGACCAAGCATCTGACACTGCTGTTCTGTCGTTCTGCCCTGTGACTTGCACACCTCCCCAGCAGCCCTGGGCCTCTGTATTCCCAACCTGTGCGGTCACTGGATACACAGGTGAATTTTGTGCAGTGTAAGGATTGGGCTCTGAGCTATCACCTTCATCATCACCATCATCATGAAATTGTTAGGGGAGGCACAGCGACTGAAACTGCACACCCTGGCCAGGCACCACCATAACCATCTGCATGAGTAACTTTAGGACAGGAGGTCCTAGTGAGGAACAGGCAACTAACAAGCCACCAGTAACTGGAAGAGTTCGGGAAAGGTCAAAAGGAGACTCGACGTGTCTGGCCACCTCCCAGGATCCTTCTCGCTGGCATCCATCTTGGCTGAGCAAGGCATGCACCACCAGGAAGGACCCCGAGTCAGACCGACTGGCCAAAGACAACCCAGAAACTAATCCCATCACCATAAAGCCCAAGACTGCGAGCCAGCAGGCAGAGCAGTCCTCCTGGCTTCCCTTACCCTCCTGCTCTCCGCCCGGGCACCCTTTCTCAGTAAACTCTCTTGCTTTGTCAGCATGCCGTCTCCTCAGAGAATTATTTCCAAGTGTTAAACAAGAGCCCACTCTCAGGCACTGGAAAAGTTCTTCCTTCCTGCAACAAAGCCACCCCATTCCACTTACATTGGAGATGGGGGAGTTCACTGACCCACCTCATCTTTAGATTTCCATAGAAGGGTTTCACAGAAGTTGTCGACAAGTTGGTGCTGTGAAGAGACAGAATTGGGACAAGGAGCCCTGGTCCTTTTCCTCCTGGGCCCAGGTGGGTCAGGACACCCTCAGGTTCAGCTACCGATCCTCCCAACCATCCATGGGGATGAACTTCTTACCATTCTGCCTTGCAGGATCTCGATGGGATCTTCGAAGTCCTGTGGAGATGACAGCGACAAGGAGGCTGATGAGACCTCATCAACCATTGAGGATCTGTTACACACACACACACACTCACACGAGGAGGACGATTGCCCTGGAGTGGCAGGTCCAGGTTCGTAGATGCCAACCTGGTTCCCAGATGCCCAGCCCTCTGTGGTCCCGCTGAAAGCTGACCAGAGAGGAACTGGCACTGTCTTCTCCTATCTCTGGCGCTGACGGTGACAGTGGCCCTTGGGTGTCTTCCCGAACACTGACCCTGCAGACCCGCGGACCCTACCCCTTCCCCTCCAGACACTTGACTCCATCTCAGAGGTGGGAGGTGCCCCACCGAATCCTCCCGAGACTCCAAATAATGGCGGGAATCTGGTGTGTCCACGCTGCCCTCCTGACCCTGGGGGTCAGTGCGGCTCACAGCACATGCGGGGCTCCCGTCTGCACACACAGTGTCCTGCGGCCCATCCTGTCAACCCCGCATCACACGCGACTGGGCAAGGAGACACCTCGCGGGTCCTGGGAACACTCTGCCGCCCGCATCATCCTCTCACTGGGCCTGAGCGCTCAGCCTGGGTCACCCCTGATGACCACTCCCAGATCCCGGTGTTCCATGGCCCAGAGCCCCTGAGCATCTGGTCACCCTCAGAACTCAGGTGGGGGAGTGGGACAGAGGGCGGAGGGCTCCCCAAAGGGAAAGAATAGACTCTAAGCTCAGCGTGGCTTCAGTTCCAGATCCAGGCCCTGAGAGCAATGCCTTCAGTTTCCAGAAAGACACCACACGCCTCTATACCCGGGTTTCCAGGCTGTAGAAAGGGTCCCCAGGGAAGACTGATTCCTATGACCCTGAGACCCTCCATGTGCACCTCCCTCACCAGAATGTCGACTCTAATTCCTAAAGTGACTCCTCTGTCCCATGACTCTGGTTCCTCAGTCCTCTCAGCCCAGAACGGCCCCCTGGGACCCACACAGAGCTGCTGCCATACCTGTCCTCCAGCAGGAACGCCGCCCCAGAGCCAGGACCCGCTGCATGAGGAACGGGATCTAGGACGGGGGGAGTGTGGGGGAGAATGGGTACATGTGTACGTATGGCTGAGTCCCGTTGCTGTCCACCTGAGACTATCACAGCTGTGTTAATCGTCTCTATTCCCACACAAAATTAAAAGTTAAAATAGAGAGAGCGAGAGAGAACGAGACAGAGAGAGAGAAATCTTTGTGCACAAACCCTTTTAGAAATAGAGAGAAAATAAATAGTTGAAGTCCAGCTGAGAACTTTCCAAAAGAAATAAAGGAGAGGGCTCAGAGCAACAGGCGTCTATATGGTCTGTGTCAGCAACTGTCCGGAATGCCGGGTTAGAGACAGCAGAGCACCCCCCTCCGCCCAAAATCACTGTGAGCGACAACGCGGCCGCACGACCAGGAAGGGGCACGCGGCGCTGACCCAGATGCTCTCTTCCAGATTCTGGACCTCCAGACAGGCGGAGACTGAGGGTCTCTGGAATATATGGCATAGTCCTTGCTGCACTTCCTGAAGCAAGAAACTGGACTCCTTCAGGGATTCCTGCAGAGATGGGGGGCGGTTCAGGGACCCACCCTGGGAGAGGCAGACCCTGGTCCTGACCTGACCGAGGCCTCCCAGCCCTTAGGAGACCCTGGGATTCAGAAACCCACGAATGGAAACTGCCTGCCTTCCGGCCAACAGCTCCGCAGACACAAGGACTCCTCCCAGAGACTGGGCCTGGCCCCTCGGTTCCCCTCGAAGAACAAACCTGATGCTTGGGTGTATCTGCCTGTAGGTGGTTGGCCTCTGAACCCAGCACCAGGCCCACAGGGCTCATCAGGCAGGAAGCTGAGTCCAGAGCTCTGGCCAACATATGCTGAGTGGAGAGGCTGATGCCAGCAAGTCTGCACCACCTGAGATTTCAGGGACCCCCTTCATCCCCACTCCAGGGAGCTCTGTGCACACGTGCCAGCACCAAGGGCAAGAGAGGCCAGAGGGGAGAGGAAGGAAGGCCCTGAGACAGTGACTCCAACTCACTGGAAGGTTCTCTTGAATGTGATCTTCCAGGTATTCAACGATGTCCTCGCTGAGTGCCTCCTGGGGAGAGGAAGTATGCAGTCTGCACTCCTGCCCTGCTGCTGAGGTCAGGGGTCCCCACTGCCGCCCCCCGTGCATCCAGGTGAGTCTGAAGGGAGCCAGGGCCCCAGACCCCATACCCTGGCTGATCCAGCTCTGAGGACTACCCTTAGCAGGGGGCAAGGGCCAAACTCACCTCCATCTCTCCTAGGGCTTCCTCCACCTGTTGAGAAAAAAACACTCTGTTTAAAACACCCCCACCCTCTCTCACTTTCACCCTGAACCCCAAGCCCCAGCTAGTTCTCATCTCTGCCCAGTCACCCCAATAACTAACCCTCAACCCGGGGAACATGCGTCTGGCATGCCTGCCTGCCCTCGTTGCCCTGTGGTCCGGACACCTCCCTCAGCATCCCTGGGCCTCCGTATCCCTTCCTGTGAACTCACCTGCCACACAGGTGTGCGTTTGTCCAGTGAAAGGACTGGGCGCTGAGCTGTGACCCTCATCATCACCGTGACTGTGACCCCACCCCACCTCCCTCAACCTGAGGAGGGTTTAGGGGTGGGCCACACTGACCCACCTGTGCTTCTTCTGGTTGATTTCCCATCTTATTACAGAAATAATCCACACACCTGTGCTGTGAACAGAGAGGGACTCGAGTAAAAGAAGCTCGGTCCTTCTCCCTGCTGGGTCCCAAGTGGGCCAGATGTTCTTGGCTTTACCCAGCAGAACCCAGGCCTCCCAAGGCCCCAGTTATATGTGGAGATGAGCTTCTTACCATTCGGACCCTGAGTAAAGCCAGGTGACTTAGGACTCTCTGTGGAGGAAACAGTGAAACTCAGGCTTCTGCCTTTGTAACCACCGAACCTGTTTTACACGCACACACACTCACCCAAGGAGGACCCTTGCCCTGGAGTAGGCAGGTAAGCATGGTGCCCAGATGCCCAGCCCTCCGTGGCCCCCACTGAGAGCTGACCAGGGAGGAACTGGCACTGTCCTGTCCTGTCTGAGCCGCTGATGGTGACAGCGGCTAGTCTTCCCGACCTCTGACCCTGCAGACCCCTGGCCACCAGCCCCTTCCCCTCCAGACACTTAATGCATCATGGAGGTGCCCCACTGACCCCTCAGGAGACTCCACATAACGGCGGGAATCTGGCGTGTCCCCTCTGCCCTCCTGGCCCTGGGGGGGGTCAGTGCGGCTCACAGCGCATGCAGGGCTCCCGTCTGCACACCCTGTGTCCGGGGGCCCATCCTGTCAGCCCTGCATCACACGTGACTGGGCAGGGAAACACCTTGCGGGTCTGGGGGGACACTCAGCTGCCAGCATCGTCCTCTCACTGGGCCTGAGCACTCAGCCTGGGTCACCCCTGATGACCACTCCCAGATCCCGGTGTTCCATGGCCCAGAGCCCCTGAGCATCTGGTCATCTTCAGAATTGAGATGAGGGATTGGTACAGAGGGCAGAGGGCACCCCAAAGGGAACGAATAGACTCTGAGCTCAGTGTGGCTTCAGCTGCTGATCTGGGCCCTGAGAGAAATGCTTTCAGTTTCTAGGAACATGTGGTCAGGCCCCGCCACCCTGGGGTTTCCAGGCTGTAGAAAGGATCTGGGTGGGGTTGGGGGATCTTCCCTTGTGGTCCAGGGGCCAAGGCTCCCAGCACTCAGTGTAGGGGGTTCAGTTGGAACCCTGGCCAGGGAACTAGACCCCACATGCTGCAACTAAGATCCTTGAGACAAAGAAATTCAATAAATACGAATAAGCATTAGAAGGAGCCCTGAGGATGGCTGATTCCTCTGACACTGCAGATGCTCCATGTCTGACTCCGCCATGAGCATGACGACTCTAATTCCTACACTCACCCTGGTCCATCGCTTCTTTCTCGGTCCCAACAGAGGCCCCCACACAGAGCTGCCCCCCAAACCGACCTCCCAGCAGGAGCCCCAGCCCCACAGCCAAGACCTGCTATGGAAGGAAACGGCTCAGAACAACAGGAAACTGTAGCATGTTTGCCAATGATTATCCAGAATTTCAGGATGGTGACAGCAGAGCGTTCGACCAGGGTCATTGTGAGACTGGGCGCTTTGATGGCACAGGTCCCATGTTGTGATCCTCTGCTTCCCCAGTGGGAAGGAAATGGCAACCCGCTCCAGCATCTCTGCCTGGAGAGTCCCATGGACTGGGGATCCTGGTGGGCTACAGTCCCTGGGTTTTCAAAGAGTTGGACACCACTGTGTGACTCACACTTTCACCTTCCCCAGTGGCCACTCCAGCACCCAGGGAGGGTGGTACAGATCTGCTGTGCGCAGAGCAGTCAGCAGGGCTGGGGCTGAGCTGCTGGGAACAGGGACAGGAGGCAAATGAGACCCCAGGCCCACTCTTCCCTCATCCCTTGTAGTCACTCACCCTAGCGAAGCACATGGTGGCTGAGGGTCCTCCCGCTGGGACCTGGTGGAGGAAGAGTGGGAGGAAAAGTGCTTCAGGAAGCAGGCTTGCCCACCACTCTGGACGGTCCTCCGCCTGCATGTCTCCCGCACCCCCCATGCCGGGCTCCCCAGAGCCCCTCACCTGAGATCCTGCACCCAGAGCTCTGGCTGAGCACTGCCCCGTTGCCCGCTGAGAGCCAGGGACTTAAAAACTGGCCAGGGAGGGGCGGAGAGGCCGGAGCCCTGCTAGGGAGGAGGCAGGGTCAGCTGTGTCTGTTTGAAACAGAAACTGAGACAGAAATAGAAGCAGAAACGGGGCGGGGGAGACAGAAAGAGGGGAAGACATGGAGCCAGAGGTCTGAGGGGCCGGGGTGGGGAGGGCATGTCCCTTACACTCTGGTCCCGGGTCAGGGACCCCCTCCCTGAGCTGGATCAGGATCTGTGAGCCCAGTCTGGGCCACGTCCCCGCACCATCAGCTCGAGCGCAGGGAGGGACGGTGGGAAAGCCCAGACTTGGGACCATAGTTTGAGGAAGCTTCGGGGGGAGCCGACCAGGGCCCTGGATCAGACTGCACCTCACTCCACATCCAGAGAAGCTTCTGTAGCCGCCCTGCCCTCAGGAAGTCACAGGACCTGCAGGGAGCCTGAGGTGCAGACTCTCCGCCGGGCCCCGGCACCCCGGGCCTGTGTGACACACAGGATGTGTCCCCTCAGGAGGGGCTGAAGCGAGCCTTGCTGACCGTCTGGGCCCCGCTGACCAGGGTCTCCTGAGCCCTGCTCGGGCCCCCGGTCCTCAGGCCCCATGGCAGGGGTCTCCCTGGCCCTGGCCATCCCCGCAGGGCCTGCCTCTCACAGCCTGGCCCCCTTCCCCTGAGACCACAGCCCCTCACAGCCCGACACAGCCATGGCCTTGCCTCTGTCTTAGAGACCCAGGGCCGCCATAACAAAGAGCCACAGACCTGGGTCTCAGCCACACACGTTTATTCTCACAGTGGAGCCTAGAAATTGAAATCAAGGCGTCAGCAGGTAGTGGTTGCTCTGAGAGCCCTGAGGGAAGCATGTGCTCCAGGCTTCTCTCCTAGGCGTGTAGACGGCTGTCTCCAGGTCTACATGGCACCCTCCCTAGACAAGTATCTGTCTCCTAATTCCCCATTTTCATCAGGTCACCAGTCATAATGGATTAGGGCCCACCCTAAGGACCTCATGCTAACTTGATTCCCTGTAAAGACCACCTCCAGGTGCTGGTGGTTAGGACTTCACTGTGTGAATTTAGGGCAACACGATTCAGTGTCTCATATTCATGAAGAGGAACCGGCCTCCTGTTGGGCCACCTGTGTCCACCCCATGGGGACAAACCTACGAATCCCACTCCTCAGGGAAAGCCTCTCTTGGGTCCACCAGACCTCAGCCGGCATCCCCTGCCCCTTAGGAGCCCGTTCAGTTGTCTGAACCTCCCTTCCCACACCCAGGAGGTCCAGATCCTTCCCTGAGCCAGCTCAGAATTCCAGGGCGGGAGGGAGACAACAGAGCCGCTCTTGCTTCAGCTGCAGGCTTCCCTGGTGGCTCAGAGGGTAGAGAATCCGCCTGCAATGCGGGAGACCTGGGTTCGATCCCTGGGTCGGGAACATCCCCCTGGAGAAAGAGACCCACTCCAGTATCTTGGCCCGGAGAATCCCATGGACTGCATCCTCCATGGAGAGGGTCACAGAGTCAGACACGGCTGAGCGGTTTTCACTTGCTTCAGCTGCGCACCTCATTTCCAGGTCTTACCTCCGGTGATCTGGCTCCCTGAGAGGTGACACCGGGCACCTCCACATCTGTCTCAGGAAGGCCACCTCCTGAAAGGCCTTTCGTGTCTCACTGTGGGCTGAACCCTTTTCTTTATAGAGTTTTGGTGAGATATAATTCACATATCGTCCAATTCACCCAGGAAAGTGCCTAATTCAATGCACAGTACTACTCAACCATCACCACTGTCAATTTCAGAACACTTTCATCATCTCAAGAAACCATCCTGCACCCCTAAGCCAGCATCCTCCAGGGCCCGCCACCAGGCAATCCTTCTAAGTCTGTTTTTAACTTTCTGAGGTACCACTAGACTATTTCCCGAGGCTTTACCGGTAGCTCAGAGGTAAAGAATCTGCCTGCAATGTGAGAGATCCAGGTTCAATCTGTGAGTCAGGGAAGATCGCCGGGAGGAGGACATGGCAACCCACTCCAATATTCTTGCCTGGAAAACCCCATGGACAGGGGAGCCTGGAGGG
The DNA here is from genome assembly GCF_963930625.1 of Muntiacus reevesi. Taxonomy (NCBI): domain Eukaryota; kingdom Metazoa; phylum Chordata; class Mammalia; order Artiodactyla; family Cervidae; genus Muntiacus; species Muntiacus reevesi. The sequence continues at coordinate 181,839,822 of NC_089250.1, read as the reverse complement.
CTATAGTCTATGGGGCCATGGAGACAGCATTGAGCTTGCACGCACACACACAAGGTATGTTTTCTCGTTCTACGCCCTTACCACATGTATCATTTGCAATTTTTTGTCCCCATTCTGTGCGTTGTCTTTTTACTTTCCTGGTGTTGCCCTTTGAAATACTAAAGTCTTAAGCATTTCTATTTTAATAATTTGTATCATTTATTTTCCATTCTTTAAATAACATAATTCAATGCAATGTGACATTTTTGTGAAGCAGACTTCATGAACTCTGAGAGGCTGGAGAAGTGTCCATTGTTGCAGTGAAAGGAGCCTCAAATGTCACATGGGACATCCCTCTCTGGCCCCTCTAACCAACTTTTGGTTGCTCCCCCAATTTATTCTCAACCACTCTGTCCCCCATCAATGCTGGATTCCAGCCTCTTCTGTAAAACAGTGATCTGGGTCTGTCACATTCCTGCCACCAAACTTCACCTTGGGGCTCCATCACTGCTCCGAGGAAATGAAGGGTTTTCTCTCCTGTTATTTTTATTGTCCTGCTTCAGGGCTGACAAACTTTGCGAATACAAGTTGCCTCCTCCTCATACTTAGAAAGGGTCCTGACAGAGGCCCAGAGGGCTTCTGGTGCCTTTGAATTCCCAGGTCCCTGGCTGGTTGAAGACACCTGGCTGTCATCCTCCTGGTCTGGTCGTGACCACGCTGGGCTCCATGCCCCTGGATCAGCTGTGGGCAGCACTGTGGGCCCGCTGAGGCTGGGTGACAACCCAAGAAATGTGACTGAGTGACTCCAGCCATGGGGGTGAACCTCTTTCACCCAGGCCATGCACTGGGCTCTGTAAACAGGGAGAGGTTGGCCCCTGGGTGGAGAACACACAAGTCAGAAGAGAGAGACCAGAGATGGCAGCTGCTGGCCCTGGTCCCTTGCAGATTGGGGCCACCCCCCAGCCCACCCCCATATCAACCACCCAGTTTGTTCAAAGACAGATTCCTGGCCCCAGACCCAGAGTGAGGATTCACAGTGAAGACATGGAATCTGCATTTTTAAAGTTCCCTAGGTCATTCTTTTTCTTGGACCACATGGAACAGCTTGAAGGATTCTAGTTCTGGGACCAGAAATTTAACTCAGGCCATGACAGTGAGAGCCCTAGATTCTAACCACTGGACCACCAGGGAACTCCCTTCCTGGGTCATCCTGTGTGGAATATTCCAGAAGCAGAGTTGCAGAGGCACTCATTTAAATCCTGAATTCAGTGGGGAGGGGCGTCATTGAGGTGGCCCAGGTTCCACCCCACTTGTCACTCAGGAGCATTGAGGAGGCAGTGATCCCAGACTGAGAGGGAACCAGTCCACTGTCTTCCCACCAGCATCAAGCTGATGGGAGCCACGGGGTTCTGGAGGGGGCAGCAGAGGCTCAGGTGTGGAGGTGTTTTAGGAGCAGGAGGGTGTCCTACTGAATGTGGGCAGTTCTGGTACCAGCGTGGTGACCAGAACCAAGGATGGGCCACAGGGTCCATCCCAGGAGCCTCACCCACGTGTGAACCACTGATGTCACCCCAGACTTTGGACACATGCTCAGGGGTGGTGTCAGAGCTGGGTTTGGGACCCCATCAATGTGCTCCGATTGGGACATTGTGGAGGGAGGACAGGATGAGAAACATTAGAGCAGAGACTGCAGAGCTGGCTCAGCAAGGGGCTGTCCTGTAAAGAACCAAGCACTTGGGACAGCTGCTGTTGGCAGGCGGGGCCAGGGCTGCAGGAATTCAGCCGCCTAAGCTCCGGGAAAGGCCAGGTGTTCCAGGAAAAGGAGAGTCCTGCGGGGTCATGGCCAGGGGCAGGGGAGGAAGGCAAGTTGGTTGCACACAGGGGCGTTCAGTGGCAGGGCCCGCCCTGTGTTTCCAGCCTCCTGGACTTAGCTCCACTGGCATCCCCAGCTGCATCCTGGCTGAGCCCTGCCCCTGGGACAGACTTCCCACAGCCACAACCCGCAGGGGCCCCATGGGCGATCTGGTCCCTTCCAGGCAGCCGCAGGTCCCCTCAGGGGGAGGCCAGACCCCCCACCAGCAGGGACAGAAGAGGCAGGAGGAGCACCGAAGGCTGCCCTGCAGCCTGACTGATCTCGCACTGACAGTCGCAGTCTCCGGGTTTAAGGGTCGCTCTGGGGGGTCTGAGGACCGGAGGGTGCACACTGGGGGCGGGGCAGTCCAGGAACTTGGGACCCATGGGTTGGGGGGAGTCTGGCTCGGCTTTGATGCTGCCTTTGGGGAAGCGCCAGTAGTGGACGCCCTTGAAGAAGTAGGTGTCACCTGCGGGGAGGGAGGAGATGTTTGAGGGGCTGGTCCGCGCCTGCCCACCCTCCAAACCCCTCTCTCCGCACCGCTTCTCCCCCCAGCCCGGGTTCTGCAGGCCCCACCACCCCACGACCCCTGGCCCCCCATCGCTCGGCCCCCCGGGTGCGCGAGCTCTCCCACCCGTGTTGCTGACGGTGACATCGTCGGGGGCCGGCGGCGCGCCCTCCCAGAGGCTCAGGTCGCGCGGATAGCCGGGGTCCGGGCGCGCCGCCGCCTCGTCGTACCGCCAGTACTGCCGCCCCCGGATCAGGTAGGTCTTCCCGTTAAGCGGCCAGGAGAACACGGCGTCCACCTCCTCTCCTGGGGGCAGCCCCAGCTCGGTGAGCGGCCGCGCGGCGCCCTCTAGCAGCCGGTCCTGGAACGACCAGAACTGCGGGCCTGCGGGCGGGACCGGGCGGGAGGACGGGGGGCTGGTGAGCCGCGTTGCGCATGCCCGGCGCTAGCAGCCGCCCCCCACCCCCCAAACCCGGGCCCCACGGACCGCTAAAGAGGAGGATCCGGCCGTCCGGGTGCCGGGCGTAGGCGGCCTGAATGACCTTCACCTGGGCCGGCAGCCCCTCCCAGAAGCGGTGGAGCCGGGCGGGGCGGGGCGACACCAGCTGTCCCGAGGGCTGGAGGCGCCAGAACCAGGGACCTAGGTTGAGGGGCGAGTTGGGGGAGGAAGAATGGGTGGGCGTATGGGCCTGAGACGAGATGGCAGGAGGTCACCCCTTCTGTACACCCCTCCACTACCCCGCACCCCACTCGCCCGCCGGGGTGTGGCTTGGACACAGTCGGGGGGTTCCCCTCCCACCGCTGGGGGCGGGGCGGGGCGGGCGCGGGGGTCGGGGGCGCGCAAGTCCATCAAAAATCAAGGCTGCAGTGGCTCTCGGGTGACCGGCTGGGCCAGAGTTTCCCATTTTTGGCACTGAAAGTTCGGCATCCCTGCTACCCTCGGGGCCCCGGCGGCGGGTCACTCTAAGTGGGTGTGAAGCCAGCTGTATGGTATGGGGTCGGTGAGATGGAAGTCACTTACCTTTGAAAAAGAAAGTTTCGCCTCGGATGTTGGCGATGGCGTCAAAATTGCCATCACATCGATCAGGGAGGGGTTGGGGGGGGCTGGGAAGGAAAAGAGAGGTGAGTGGAGAGGAGGGGCGGGGTTCCGCTCCTTTTATTTAAAATTAATCTTGACCACATCCTACAAGGCAGGGATTCTCACCTGCCCATCTCGAAAGGAGGACCCTGAGATTAGGGAGCGCATCCAAGGCCTCCTACCTGGAGAGGACTCACCTGTCCGGGGGCAGGGCAGGGGGCGGGGGAGGAGGAGCCAGGGGCTTCCGTGTGGGCTTGTCATATGGGGTTTGAGGTGCTCTTCCTGTGGAGAGAGGGTTACAGGGCTGGGTCCCCTGACGCTACTGCAGAGGCCACCAGGGGGCGAGCACCCCGCCGCCCCCGGTACCGTAGAGCTGCTGCAGGCCGTCGCGGTCGTCCTGGGACAGGCGGTACTCGGCGGGGTTGCCCACTGGGCCCTGGTAAAAGGGCCTCATGATGGAATCGGGCGCTGAGGAGTGGCCCAGACCCAGGGCGTGGCCGAACTCATGAACAGCCACCGCAAACAGGTCCGTCCCCTCGCCATCTGGGGAGGAAGGGAGAATGCGCTGGAGCCGGGCCCCACCCCCACCCCTAGCGCCCCCAGGAAGCCCGGGAGAAAGAGGCCTTCTGGTGCACACAAGCAGCCAGGAGCGCCTCCGAGGTGGCCGTGGCCTCCTCTGTCCAGACCCCCACCCTGAGTCATCTTTTCCCTCCTCTAGGGGTGCACTTATTTGGTGGATAGTCTCCTGTAGCCTGGTTTGGTAGTGCTGCACACTGCGGGGGACGGGCTGAAAAGACCTCAGAGCCGACTAGGGAAAGAGCAGGGGGACAAGGCAGGGACAGGGGGAGGAGCAACTGCATAAGGATGGAGTCGCTGCCCCAGGAAGGCAGCGTGCAGAAACGCTGTGGGGAGACCTCCCCGCTGGTCCCCACGCTCCCAGTGCAGGGGGTCCAGGTCAGGGAACTAGATCCCGCGGGCTGCAACTGAGAGTCTGCACGCAGCAAGATCCCGAGGGCAGCAGGAAGACCTGGCGGCGCAGCCAAATGCGTAAATGAATATTCTTAAAAAAAAAAAAAAAAAAGGAAACATTCTAGGGGAAGCAGGATCCTCCGGGTGTGTGCTTCTCTTGAGGGAGCCCCAGCTCTGGGGACGCTCCCTTCTCACAGCTCCAGAGGCCCCGCCCCTCTGCACCCACAGGGAAGGAAGGTCAGACTCCATGGCCTCTCTCCCTCTCCCTCTATCCCCACCGGGCTAGTGCCCAGGACCCCCAGTCCTCTATTTCCGCTCCATCTCTCCCTCCCACAGCCTCCACCCCCCACCCCCACCTCCCTGAGGTCCTCGCCTCCCCAACCCACCCCTGCAGCCTGCATCTCTGGGAACTCGGAACTCGAAGCTCTAGCAGGCACTCTCCAACCACAGCCCGCTGGCCCTGGCGCCCAACCTCTCTGACCACAGAAGGCTTTTCCCTGGGGACCCAGCCCAGGCGCCGGGACCAAGCTGTCTCCACGCTCCCAGCTGCTGGCTGAACCCCAGCTCCTCATTGATTCCTGAGCCAGTGAGAGGCTAAGAAGGGACAGAGACAGCAAGAGAGACAACCAGCGCCTCCCCCACCACCACCCCCAGGTTGATCTACCATCAGGGAAATCTCTAACTAGAGTGAGCAGTGGTGAAACTGCAATTATTGGAAGTAACCTGGTGAACTGAAAAGCAAATTTCTCTCCACCCCTCAAGGCCACTAAGTGAGAATCTAAGGACAAGATGAGTGAGTCATAAGCAGAGCAGCAAAGGCTTGTCCTCAGTTACTTCTACCTCCTATCCTCATTTTACAGGTGAGGAAACTGAGGCACAGAGAGGTCAAGTTCAATGAGGAAGCCGGAACCCTGGCTGGGCTGTCCCACTTCTCAGCAGTGGTTTCAGATGTCTTAGTCAAACTCATAAGTACTGATGAATTCCCATGTTGATTGTGGCTTTTCTCAATACGAGAGAGCTTTTTCTAAGAAATTGGATGGAGGACATTTGGTGTCTTTATCAGGTAGATCTTTTTCATATTTTACCACCCGCCCCCCCACCCCAAGTGTCCTTCCCTCTCCTCTGCCCACACCCCTTCCTTGCACCCTTGTCACGCTATTCAGCTAGGGAAATTACACAACCGTGCAGATCCAGCCGCAGAGACTCCCGGTGCTCATCTCTGGGGGTCCTCTGCACCTCCCCTCACCCTCACCCATGGCCTCAGCAGGCAGCTCCTTTGCTCCCCCCATTCAGCCTCAAATCCAGACTCAAAGCCCCTCCAGGTGCTACCCAGTCCCAGCCGGCAACTCTTAGATGACAAATTTCCTGTTTCATCAAAACAGGCCGCTTGTGTCATCGGTAAGCTTCTGTGCATGGGGCACAGAGCTTCATCCCCACTCCCCACCCCCCAGCTCATCTCCTGCCTCTTGCCCTGCACTGGGAGAGATCCTTGCCTCACTCACCTCCTCCAGGACAAGGATAAAGCCCCACCCATCCATTCATCTCTGCCTTCATGCAGGCATGCATCCATCTGTCCCTCCATCCATCCGTGTGTCCGTTCACCGGTTCATTGATCCATCCGTTAATCAGCGATCCATGCACTCATCCCCCACCTCCTTCTTTCTATTGGCTCATCCACTGTCCCTGAGTCTTCAAGACTCCCTCTTCCTAGGACGCCCCCTGGACCTGTCTGGTCACCATCCACAGCCCGCTCCCCCCCCCCGCAAGCTCTCTGGTCAGCAGTCTGAACTCAGCCTTCTGTTGAAGGAGGGACCTTGTGGATATGAAGGGGGAAGGGTTGACTGGAATGGGGCTCTGCCACAAGGAAGGCCAGACAGGCTGCTGTCCTCCTCAGACAGGAAGGGGCAGGCCCAGGAGACAGGGACAGCCTTCCTCCTGGTCTCCTGCCTGCTGGGGCCTGAGCTGACAGCAGCAAGCTGGGTCCCTTAGAATGCTGAGGGCACCAAGACACTAATGTATCTGAGGGGACACATCCTGTGTGTCAGGCACACAGGCCCGGGGTGCCGGGGCCCCGCGGAGAGTCTGCACCTCAGGCTCCCTGCAGGTCCTGTGACTTCCTGAGGGCAGGGCGGCTACAGAAGCTTCTCTGGATGTGGAGTGGGGTGCAGTCTGATCCAGGACTCTGCTCAGCTCCCCCCGAAGCTTCCTCAAACTATGGTCCAAGTTTGGACTTTCCCCCGTCCCTCCCTGCACTCAAGCTGATGAGCCCAAACTGGGCTCAGGGTTCCCAACCCAGCTCAGGGAGGAGGGCCCTGACCTGGGACCCCCCGAGCGTAAGAGACAAGCCCTCCCCTCCCCGGTCCCTCAGACCACTGCCTTCATGTCTTCCCCTCTGTCTGTCTCCCCCACCCCCATTTCTGCTTCAGTTTCTGTCTCTCACGCCTCTGTGGTCTGGATTCTCCCTCCACCCACCAAGCCATGGGCACTAAGGTCACTTTGTCCCCACATGGCGAGATCCAACCATAAGTAACTTACTGGATGACTTGAAGCCCTGCTCACTGCTGCCCACTTCCTCCTTCGCTTGTCTTCGCTAATCACCTTTCAACCTAGTTTTTCTCCATCTGCTTTCATCCCTCCCGCACCCACTGCCTGCCGCCCTCCCCTTAACTGTGAGACTTCCCCACCTCTGAACTTGGTCTTCTCATTCTACCTTCTCCTGGAACCTGACCCCCCAGGTATCACCAACTCTCAAGTGTGCTGGGAGACCCAGCTCATAGTGGCCAACGGTGAACAGTGTGCTGAGAGCTGTAGGTGAATTTCTTGTTTCATCTGCAAGCCCATGGGACCAGTACATACTATTATCCCCATTCCTCTGGTGAGGAGACGGAGCACACAGAGGCCAAGTAGCTGGCACACACAGCAGCAGGCGGAGGAACCCTGAATTGAGCTCAGCTTCAACCCCAAGTTCTTAAACGCTGTTACACAGCCTCCCCGCGGTGGATCTGGGTCTGCTATCCCCACCTCACCTAAGTCCCTCTGCAGAGCCTGAGGACCCATCCCCAGCAAATGGCTCTCCTTCCTGGCCCAGTCACCCCCAGCAGTTCCAGGGATGGGGAGTGGAAGAGTTAGGCCCCCTGCCTCCAGGCAGAACCAACACTGGAGTGCCATTTACTCTCCAGAGAGTTCCCTGCGGGGTCAGGCTCTTCTCCAGCTGAGACCACATCCTAGCTTAGCTTCTCCCCTCTCCCTCCCCCCATGTCTCTCCTGCTTCCCTTTCCCCTGAGAATGTGCCCCCCAAAACTGCTTGCACAAGAATTTTCCTCTTGCGCTCCAGTTCTGGGAAACCTGACTTAAGTTGGAGAAATCCAAATTCTAGCACAAGATACTAGACCATCAATGCGCCACCTGCACCGACTCGGCACTGCAGACACAGGCCCCGACCTGAACTCACCTGCCCTCCCCAGCCTGCTCCTCCTCCCCGCCCTCTTCTCACCTGCATTGATGGGACACCATCCTCCAGGGGCTTTGAGCCAGAAACCTGGCTGGTATCTGGCCATCCTCACCCCCTTTGCTGCCGAATCTAATCAGATCCCAATCTCTGTCCATCCTGATGGACTCCCCTCTGAGCTGCCCACTGCTCTCTGCCCCCACCCCCATCGCCCCTACCGTCTCTTACCTGGACCCCCAGCTACCTCCCTGCCTCCCTGTGCCCATCTTGCCTCCCATGGCAGCCAGTGGTGTCTCTAAAATGCAAAACCTTCCATGGCTCCCACTGCCTTTAGAATCCGATTGTCCAGACCCCTCCATGTGCCCTCCCAGGCCCCTCTCATCATATGAGACTGGCCCTCCATCCTCTGCGGTCCGCTCCCAACAGCACATGTGTGCCTTCCAGCCCCGAATATCCCAGGCTGTTCCTCACCCCTGTACCCCAACCTCTGACTCCCCTGGCCTCAGCGAGCTCACTGGCTTGTGCCTTATGTGTCCCCTCCCACCCCCACCCTGGTACTCCAGGAGAGTGGGACCCTGGGCACTAGTTTGCACGCATTGTCTACATATGAGAAACAAGCAAAGTCACTGCTTCCAGGAAGTCCCCATCCCTTCAGCCAGCCTTCATGTGAGCACCCCCAGGCTTAAGAACTTCCTCTGTTGTGATTCTGCGTAATTGTGACACCCTGTGTAGCAATTACCAGTTACTCTTCTGACTCAGCTACTGGCAGACCTGTGTTCTTGCCCCTTTGAGTCCTCAGCCCCAACTTGGACTTCCCCTCTGTGATGGGTGATTTTCTGTGTCAACTTGGCCAGACTAGGGTATCCCAATGCCTGATCAAGTACCAGCCAAGATGTTGTCGTGGAGGTTATTTTATCGGCATGAATAACATCTATAAGCCAGGGTAAGTAGAGCAGATTATCCTCCATAGTATGGGCGGGGCCCATCTAATCAGTTGAAGGCATTAAAAACCAAAACTGAGGTTTCCTGAAGAAGAAAGAATTCTGCCCAAAGACTGCAACAAGGAAAGCCTGCCTGGGTTTCCAGCTGGCTTGCTCTGCAAATACTGGACTCAAAACTGCACCATCAAGTCTCCTGAATTTCCAACTTGCAGACCTGCCCTACAGATTTTGGAGCTCACCAGCCTCTGCAATTCTGTGAGTCAGTTCCTTAAAGTAAATCACTTTCTCCACACACACGTCACACACCCATCCTACTGGTTCTGTTTTTCTGGAGAAGCCCAACTGATACAGCCTCCATCAGTAAATGTAATGTAAACTTCACTCTTAAGGACAGGCAGATCTGGACAGGGGACCTCTCAAAAGAGGGGTGATGGTACCTTTTGACCCAAAAGTCCAGGTCTCCTCATCATCGAAGTGCGTGTCCCCAGAGATAGGGTGCTCCCCTGGGAAGAAGGCGTGGGCCAGGGTGCCCCCCTGCCCATCGAAGGGGTAGCTGTCCTGGTGATAGGCCCGGGCAAAGTCGATGAGGATGTCAGGCTCCGTAGGCCCCTGCGAACCCACCTCCTGGAACCTGAGGTCTGACTCGGTGCCCCAAGTGGTCAGGGCGTGGTGCATGAGGGTCCGCACCGTCTCCTGGCTCAGCGCGGAGCCCTGGGGGAAGGAGTTGACCCTGGAAAGAGGAGGGCCGAGTGAGGAGCTCTGCGGAGACAGGGCAGACACATGAAGCTGGGGCCCAGAGGGCAGCCCCAGGGTGGTCGAGAGGGCGCCAGGACTGACCTCCACGTCAGTGTCCGCTTCTTCCACACGCTGCCGCTCAGAGCGTACCGGCGCCGCCGCCTCACCAGCCCCGCCGCCCCCAGCACATCCGGCAGTGAGCAGCGGGGTTTATGCATCATGGCCACCGTCACCGGGTCTGCGGGAGAGGTTGAAGCAGACGGGGGATCAGCAGCAGCGCGAGCTAACGTTCTCCATGGCAAACTGAGTCTCCGAGAGCTCCAAACACTTGCTCACAAAGGCCCCACGGCCTGGACTGGGAGCCAGGCTGTCTGACTCTGAACGCCAGTTCGTACCAAACTATGGCACTGCCCTCTGGGTACTATCACCCTCCGCACCTGGCCCTGGATGGACGCAAGAGCCTCAGGCCAGGATCTGGGCGGCCCGCTTCCCTGAGTCCTGGCAGCTGGAATCTAGAGAAAGAACCCTGGAGGTGCCGGGAGAACGCCTCTCTTAAAGGTTGGAAGCCCCTGGGAGGCTACTCACACCTCACAGGCTAGCTCCCGAGTCCCCATCACATCCAGGTCAAGTTCAAAGTCTCCGGGCCAGCCCGGTCTCTAGTCTCAGGTGGCAAGCCCCTCCCAGGTCAGGTCACCCGGAATCCCCCTGCCCAGCTCAGCTCCGTTCCCAGCAGTCCCCTCAGCTCCAAGTGAAGGTCCAACCTCATCTCGTGGTTGAGGTGACAAGGGGCAACCGAGCCCATCCTGGGGCCAGAAGGTTCTTACCTCCCTCGCATCTGGACTGGACCCCTCTGCTTCCCTCTTCCTCTCATTTAACCCAACGGACAAGCCTCTCAGCTCTGCCTCCGAAATACACATTCTGGATTCACCGCTTCTCATCACATCCTTGCCTGCACAGTGGTCTCTGTGCTCCCCACTCTCCATTCGCCACCAGTAAGCAGAGGAAACTCAAAACTGTAAATCAGGTCTCCTTGCCTCCCTCCTTCAAACCCTCTCAGGGATTCTTATCACTTTGGAAGTCAAACCAAAATACCTTTCCTGGCCCCTAATCAGGCCCTTGTTTAGCTCTGCAGTCCGCCTTTCATCACAGGCATGCAAGCCTGTGTCTGCCACAGGGGCTTTGCACCAGCCTTCAAGATCACCTCCTCCATCTCCCCAGGGTTGATTTCCCCTCTTTGTGTCCTAGGAATTCTTCATGTCACGTGAGCTCCTCCCGCCTCACGTGACCTTATTTAGATGGGCCTGCCCTGCCCGGACCAGCCCCTGAGGATCATTAGCATTTTATTCTCTTTGGAACACTCATCACTGTTCTTGCTCTGTGCCTCTCTCCCTCTAGAACCTTAGCTCCCTGGGAGCGCGGACCTCCTGTACCTTGTTCACCACTATTCCAGTGGAGCCTGGAATGACCTCACATGTCAGTTCATGGGGAAGAGATTCCTGATAAATATTTACTGAAACAGGAATGTCTTAGCACCTCCCGGGTTGGGACCTGAAGTCAGCATGTTCACAGCCCCTGGTGATTCAGCTACATGGAGATGTTTAGACCCTGCAGTTGGTGGGGTGGGCTGGGTGCCGGGCCAAGACAGGGCTGGGGAGGGGGTGGGGGCCACATACCCAGGACACCTGTCTCCGGCAGGCCAGCAAACCTCTGCATGACCTTGATCGCATCCCGCAGCTTTGCAGGGCTCTGCAGCTGGGCCTGGGCAGGGTGAGGGGGTGGCAGGTAGCCATAGCGGGTCAGCCAGTCCTAGACCAGAGGTGGAAACAGGGGAAGGGGAAAGGCTTGTGGAGGTACTCTCCCATCCAACCACCATCCTGGAAGCCTCACCTCTCACCAGGTATGGCCAGCCCCAGGTCCCCAGCCCGGGAGAACCGTCTGCTCCCCACCTCAAGGTCCAGGCCCTCCAGCCCCGGGTTTGCTAGCGTTCATTTGTTACCAAGGGTCCCCACCTTCCCACCCCAACCCTTTTTCAGATTTCCAAATTCTGGCCCTCAACCTCCTGACGAATCCAAGGATTCGGGTTCCCAGTCTTCATCCTCGGTCACTCTTTGGACATTTGGAAAGCGTCCCCCGCCCTCTCTGAACCCATAAGTCGAAGCCCCTGTTCTCTCCCAGCTCTTTTGCAAATCGGAGCCGGCGGACCCCTGCACTCACCACGCCCAGGCTCACGTCCTGCGCCGAGGGCTCCCGGGCGCGCGCGGGCGGCTGCAGCAGCGGGAGCAGCAAGGCCAGGAGCCGGAGCATGGCGCTCTCCTCCCCGGCGGCCGGCGGGGCTCCCGGGGACCTGCCCGGCGCCGCCCCGGAGATCTGGGGAGGAGGTCGGGGGCCCGGAAGGGCTCAGGGGACCTGGCAACGGGTACGAGGAGCGGGCAAGGGGGTGAAAGGGTGGCGCGCGGGGATCCGGGACCTTGGGAGGTACGATGCGGGGGACACGGGGCCGTCCAGCCGAGGGCCGGGAGGGTTGAGAGGGCGCGGGAAGTGGGGGAGGCGCGGGCTCCGGGTCTGCGGCGCGGCCTCCCGGGGGTGCGCACCGGTCCGGTCCGCGCCGACGACCTGTCGTCGGGACTGGAGCGGCTAGCCTGGCGGGGCGGGGCGGGGCGGGGCAGGCGAAGACTGCGAGGCGGGGAGCCGGGACCCAACCTTCCCTTGTCGATGATGGCTAAAGACCCTGCCGGATCCAGGGCCTCCCGGAGCGCTTCAGAGAGCCCGGCCGCAAGTTTCTCTTCCCAGATCCCTGCTCCAATGGGACTCCTCGGAGGGCCGCTCGCTTCTGCTTTCTCAGATCCGCGCCGCCGGGCCCGGGGAGGGGCGGCTCCGGGCCCTCCCCTCCCCCCACCGCTCTTCCCGGAGACCCCAGGGCGCGCGGCCGGCGCTTCGGCTGGGGGATTTCCGGGCGGCCGGCGGCTAGGCTGCTTCCCGCTCCGCGGGATCTCGGCACGCCCCCCCCCCCCCCCCCCCGCCCATCCCTGCCAGCCCCGCACCGCCCCCCGCCCCGACCCCGCCCCGCCCCGGTGTGCGCGCCTGGAGCTGCCGGTGGTCCCCGAATTAATTCCCCTAACCACGTGGGCTGCGAGGGTCTCTGCCTCCCACGCCGAGCTTCTAGCATCTCTAGATCCCAGACCCGGGGGCTACCTTGGGGCAGGTACTAGGCTTTCAAAATCCAGTAACAGCCTCGCAAGTCTTCCCAAGTGGCTCAGTGGTAAAGAATACGCCTGCCAATGCAGGAGACTCAGGTTTGATCCCTGGGTCGGGAGGAACCTCCGGAAAAGGAAATGGCAACTCACTCCACTATTCTTGCCTGAGAAATGCCTTGGACAGAGGAGCCTGGCGGGCTACAGTCCACAGGGTCGCAAAGACTCGGACACCACTTAGCGACTAAACAACATCCTCGCAGGAGCTGGAGAGCTTGTGGCAGGTCGGTCGGAGCGCAGCGCGGAGGAGAGGGCGAATGAGAAGAGACCCAGGAGGCAGAGCCGCCGCTCACGCCCGCGGGGAGTCGGGTGCTGGGAGGCCGAGCTGCTGGAAAAAGATGAGGAGGAAGGGGGAGTGGATTTCCTGTCGGGGGACGGTCTGCAGAGCTGGGCCGCGATGGGACCCCCGTGTGCGTTTTAAACAAAATAAATAGTGAGCAGGATTAGCAAGCTAGAGATGCAAACTAAAACATCAAGATCCTGTGCTGAGCCGCTGGGGCTGCCAGAACAAACCACCGCAGACCAGGTGGCCCAAACAACAGCAGTTTATTTCCTCACTTCTGGAGGCAAGGTTGTTTTTCTCAAGGCTTCTCACCTTGCAGGTGGTTGTGTCCTCACTCGGACCTTCCTCTGCCCAGGCAGCCCTGGTGTCTGTGTCCATATCCCCTCTTCTCATAGACACCAGTCACACTGGACGAGGGCCCATCCTAACGGCCTCATTTTACCTTAATCGCCTCTTTAAAGTCCTGTCTCCAAATGTAGACACATTTTGAGGGGCTGGGGGTTAGGACTTCAACCTATGAATTTAGGAACACAGCTCAGTCCATATCGGATCCCCGTGTGCAATGAAAACGTCCCCTCCTCCTCCTCCTGGGTCTCTCTTTTGCTCTTGCTCACAGCCACACTCACAACATTTCTGACACCAAATGTGTGGGGTTTCTTCCCACATCAGGCAATTCTGTGTGACACCAGCCAGGGTGTCTTTCAATTCTGACGATAACTAGAGTTATCTAAGATCCCACGGGTTAAGAGTTCAGGCCCACAAGACTGCTCCCTGCTTCAGATGCAGGCAGGAGGTCTGCAGGTCACCCCAGGTCAGCCAAGTTGGCTGCAAGTCAGAGGTTCCCTTGCCTTCCCCCTCCTCGGATTCAGTTATTTGTTAGACCAGCTCACAGAACTCAGGGAAACACTGGGATTTTCCTGGTGGTCCAATAGCTAAGACTGTGCTCCCAGTGCAAGGGGCCCAGGGTTCGATCCCTGGTCAGGGAACTAGATCCTGAATGCCACAACTAAAGATCCCACGGGCTGCAACCAGTGCAGCCAAATAAAACCCCCTAAAAAACAATATGTAACTTGAAAGACGCTGTCGTGTCACAGAATTCCACGCAGTCAGCAATCACTCCCATCCATAGCCAGGGTGAGGTTGCAGGCTTCCATCTGATCTTGTCAGGTTCCAAAAGCAAGACTAGTCTTGGCACAGATGGCTTCACCCTTCCGGGCATCTGGCTGTAATCAAGCTAAGAGACAATATCATCTCTTGATCTGAGCCTCTTTCAAGGCGTTAATGTAATACTGGCTTTCCCTCGTGACATAATTCATTTATCTTTACTTTACCCTTAGCTCCTGTTCTGCCTTCTCTACACTGATCCTGTTCCACTTTCTCTGCACTGATTCCCCAAAGGCTTCCACCTTTGGAAGGGACATTAGGTTGGGCCTCTGTCCTGGTCCAAAATGCAGGCAGCAATGCTAGTCCAGTGGTGTCTCCCTCCTTGGCCCACAGAGGGTGTGGTCACACAGGTGCAGAACTGGTGAGCTTTTTTTTTTTTTTTTTTGAAAAGCAAAGTGTTGATTTACACCTTGATCTGTACACAAGAGTTCCCTGGGGAGCCTGCCTCTGAGAGCCTGCTCCTTTTTGTCTCAGAAGCAGGTGGGAGGTGAAGGGCTCAGGATACAGCCTTGGAGCTGGTGAGCTATCTTTAAACAGCACCACTGTAGTTGCATTCACTGTCGACCCTAACTTTGTTGGGGGGTGAACAAACACTGGGATTTGTTCCCAGTGCCCCAGCAGGCACTTAGAAATTCTGACATAAGTTTTGAAGTAGTGTTTCTGTCTCTTATTTGGGAATCATCGCTGTCTTGGGCACTTGTATTTGCAGCCCTGACCATAGGAGCAGGTGTGTGCTACGTCACTTCAGTCGTGTCTGACTCTTTGCAACCCTATGGACTGTAGCCAACCAGGCTCCTCTGTCCATGGACTTCTCCAGGCAAGAATACTGGAGTGGGTTGCCATGCCCTCCTCCAGCGGATCTTCCTGACCCAGGGATCAAACCTACATCTCTTATGTCTCTTGAATTGGCAGGTGGGTTCTTTACCACTAGCGCCACTTGGCAAGCCAGATGGGAAGAAAAAAAGTGGTGTGGCGGGAAACAAAAAAAAAAAAAAGAGTTGGTATATGGGTATCCTTCTGCCTTGGCAAAAACTGCATAGTCTGATCTGCATTTCTCCCCGCTTTGTCTTCCCCAGACCCATCAGAAAAACAGAGACATCCCCTAGTGGGGACACCCCTTTGGCCACACTCATGCCTGTGTTACATGTAGAGATGTGTGACCCAGCTCTTTACTGGTCCACTTTAAACTGGTGTTTCAACTGCTCACTCCAGTCCCCTACCAAACGGATACTTTGGCCATCACAGGCTACCAAGTGGGGTCCCTGGTCTGAAGAAATGATGACCGGCCACACAAACTGGCACAATATCTTCTGTTCCAAATATTTTATGTCACTCTGAGCATTTGGGTAAGCAAAGCCCACTTCAGAGTCGGGATCTGTTCCAGGCAGGACCCATGTGCACCCCCAGGACACCAGCATTAGTCTCACCTGCCAGTTACGATCCAGGCCTGCCCCCCAGAGAACATGCCACCTCAGGAGGGGGTACAAGAGGGCCATGTGTAGATTCAGCCCCATCTCAATATTGCTGCAGGGACCCCATGTCCACTGCAGCCCCATGTCCACTTATTTCATGGGTCCAGGTGGTGGCCACCTTAAGTGAACACACCGAAATCTCTGCTTATTAAGCTGGAAAAGGGTTCCAACAATGGGCACTGAAGTGTCATATCCTACTTACAAGTGCCCTCAAATTTCCAAAGTGATTTCCATGGGGCTGTGCCCCATATGGGCATCCTTTTATTTATTTATTTTTAATTTTTTCTTTTTGGCCTGGCCTCTCAGCTTGCAGGATCTTAGTGCCGCAACCAGGGATCAAACCCAGGCCCCAGCAGTGGAAGCGCAGGTTAGGAGTCCTCACCACTGGCCCACCAGGCAAGTTCCCAGGCATCCCTTTAAGAAGCTAGTTTTCCATCACCCTCCTGCCTGACTGTGAGTCTGCAGAAACCAAAACATGGGAAATTTCACCACTGCCAATTCTCCCATCACAGCTCAGAAAACAGCTTGCAGTTCAGCCCACCAGACTGACCTGTTTTCACCTTCTTTGATCCAGAGTGGTGACCTTCCAAAGACAAGGTTGTCTGTTCACCTGGGAACTGCTGTCCATAGACCGAGCAGCTCTTTGAAGGTCAGTTAAGAGCTGTTAATGGGGCATTCGCTGTCCAGAGGTGGAATTCAGAACTACTCACATAGATGCAGATTCAGTCCTCAGAGAAGAGGCTTCCCGCTCCTAACTGTCTCCACAGGCAGCACCATCCTGGGAAAACCACTTCCATCTTATGATGGGACTTTTCTGGGCACTGCCATCTCCATTGGAGCATTTTTCTGACATCTGCCTAGACATTATGGATATTTCAGGTTTAAAGATCATTGTTTTATCCTTCAGTTATGGGGTAGCTTCAATTAACATCTGAAAACTAGGTACTGTAATTCCCTACCTAGGAACTTTCAAGTTGCAAACTTTCAAAGATACAAACGCACATTGGCGTATCCAATCACATAAGGCATGAGTGACAATACAGCTTGCTGTCCATCTTCTGTTGCTGACAATCTTTCAGCTCTACCATCTCCCACCTCCTCTCCCGGCTCCAGTCAGTAACTCTTCTTGCCTGTTCACTTGATGCCGGCCCCTGTATGCCAGCTGTTGCATTGTATTACTGTACGTTTCAGGGTACAGTGTGGTAAGATTAAAAATGTTTCTTTTATTTTTTGTGTTTGTTTTTTAATATATTATTTGAGTGAAAAGTATTATAAGACCATTACAGTTCAGGACTGCATAGCTGATTGTGTTAGTTGGGTACCTAGGCTAGCTTTTTTGGACTCCAGATGCATTCTTGGAATGGAACTTGTTCATGTGTAGGGGACTTACTGTAGTAAATAATGCTGGAAACTCTCTAGTTCAAAGTCCCAGTAGCTATCGCTGGGCGTGCTCACAGGCTTTTGCCTTAAGCCGAAGTCTACATTCCATGTAGGGCTACTGCACAGAGATTTTGTCTGAGCCAGCACCCCACTTTCTATTCCATGCTGTGTGGACTCCAGTTCCCGGAACTTGCTCAAACTCATGCCTATCGAGTCAGTGACACCATCCAACCATCTTATCCTCTGTCATCCCCTTCTCCTGTTCCCTTCAGTCTTTCTTCAGTCTTTTCTAATGAGTCCGTTCTTCACATCAGGTGGCCAAAGTATTGGAGCTTCAGCTTCAGCCTCAGTCCTTCCAATGAATATTCAGAACTTATTTCCTTTAGGATGGACTGGTTTGATCTCCTTGCAGTCCCAGGGACTCTCAAGAGTCTTCTTTAATACCAAAGTTCAAAAGCATCAATTCTAGCAACCTAGATGCCCATCAGCAGAAGAATGGATAAGGAGGCTGTGGTACATATACACCATGGAATATTACTCAGCCATTAAAAAGAATTCATTTGAATCAGTTCTAATGAGATGGATAAAACTGGAGCCCATTATACAGAGTGAAGTAAGCCAGAAAGATAAAGACCGTTACAGTATACTAACACATACATATGAAATTTAGAAAGATGGCAATGATAACCCTATATGCAAAACAGAAAAAGAGACACAGATGTACAGAACAGACTTTTGGACTCTGTGGGAGAAGGCGAGGGTGGGATGTTTCAAGAGAACAGCATCGAAACATGTTTATTATCTAGGGTGAAACAGATCACCAGCCCAGGTTGGATGCATGAGACAAGTGCTCGGGCCTGGTGCACTGGGAAGACCCAGAGGGATCGGGTAGAGAGGGAAGTGGGAGGGGGGATCGGGATGGGGAATACATGTAAATCCATGGCTGATTCATGTCAATGTATGACAAAAACCACTACAATATTGTAAAAGTAATTAGCCTCCAACTAATAAAAATAAATTAAAAAAAAAAAAGGCATCAATTCTTCAGTGCTCAGCTTTCTTTATAATCCAACTCTTACATCCATACATGACTATTGGAAAAACCATAACTCTGACTAGACAGACCTTTGTTGGCAAAGTAATGTCTCTGCTTTTTAATATGCTGTCTAGGTTGGTCATAGCTTTTCTTCCAAGGAGCAAACATCCTTTAGTTGCATGGAAATTAAAATTTCATTGAAAATAAATTTCAATCCCATAATTGCACTCAGGTAAAAGAGGCACTTCACAGAAAGTCTGATTGAATATTCCAGTTAGTAGAACTTTTATCTTAATTCTATAGACCCTGTATTCATCTATAGGTTTGGAGTTTATGATACCAGGTAGGGGAAATGTACCCAGTAGGACATAATACTCATTCCCATGAAACATTAAGTAAAGGAGACAGAACTGCTTACATAAAGCCTGTTTAAACATCACACCTTCCATAATCTCATGAATTCTTGCCATTCTGTGCTCTGTTCTCTCAATCTAATTGCAGCCAAGTCAGGGCTTCATACACGGGGTTTTGGTACCATAGTGAGTGAGGCTCTTGTGTCCAGGAGTGCTGGGAACTTCCCTTCTTCAATCCCCAACTGTTTCCCACTCTTGTGCAAAAGACTTTGGATCAGAGAAAATTCTGGATGGTGATGCAGGAAGCATCAGGACTCTGTCTCCCCACCTGGACAGCAACTGCAGGGCAGTCTCTCTGACGGAACTGTTCTGGAACCCTGAAGGCTTCCAACTTCAAGGAGGAGCCTCCGACCGTAAATGGGCATCCCCGTCAGCTCTCAGTCCGGTAGCAGCTGCCCGCCCCCCACCTGAAGGTCTTGCAGAAAGGACCGTGAGCAGAAACTGGGGGATCTGGACTCTGATGACTTATCACCAAGGTGCAGACAGAGGGGGCGGAAGTCATTCTTGCAGCCCCTGCCCCCTGCTGCAGCCTCTGCCCCCGTCCCAAGTGAGGATTTAAAGGGCCGGACACCTTTTTCACCGCCTTTTTTCGATTTTCCCCTCTGGGGAGTCAGACACTAAAGATGAGGACACTAAAAAATAGAACCCTACATCTGTGGAGAAAATTAGAAGGGATTGCGTGTGTCCAAGGCTCAGAAAAGACCTAAGAACATACTAAGTTCACACTTCAGTCAGAGACAGCCTATAACATTAAAAAAATAATAATAAAAATAAAAAAGCTCCCAAACAACAACAACAAAAAACACACAACAAACCCTGGGGAAGGGAGAGAATCTGATTTCAGAGTTACCACATTATGAGATTTAAATGTCCGGTGTTCAACAAAAATCACAGGGCAAACAAAGAGACAGGAAATATGGCCAGTTCAAAGGAAAAACATCGACAGAAAACTCGCTGGAAGACTTGTCCGTGCGTGTTAAGTCGCGTCTGACTCTGCAATTCCATAGGCTGTAGCCCACCAGGCTCCTCTGTCCATGGGCTTCTCCAGGCAAGAATACTGGAGTGGGTTGCCATACCCTCCTCCAGGGGATCTTCTGACCCAGGGATCAAAAAGGCATTTCTTTATCTCTTTCATTGGCAGGTGGGTTCTTTACCACTAGCGGCACCTAGGAAGCCCTGAGAAAGACTTACTGGCAGGCAAATTCTATACAATTCCACTAATATGTGGTACTTCAGTTCAGTTCAGTTCAGTTTAGTCGCTCAGTTGTGTCCGACTCTTTGCGACCCCATGAATCGCAGAACGCCAGGCCTCCCTGTTCATCACCAATTCCCAGAGTTTACCCAAACTCATCCCCATCGAGTCGGTGATGCCATCCAGCCATCTCATCCTCTGTCGCCCCCTTCTCCTCCTGCCCCCAATCCCTCCCAGCATCAGGGTCTTTTCCAATGAGTCAACTCTTCGCATGAGGTGGCCAAAGTATTGGAGTTTCAGCTTCAGCATCAGTCCGTCCAAAGAACACCCAGGACTGATCTCCTTTAGGATGGACTGGTTGGATCTCCTTGCAGTCCAAGGGACTCTCAAGAGTCATCTCCAGCACCATAGTTCAAAAGCATCAATTTTTCGGCGCTCAGCTTTCCTCACAGTCGAACTCTCACATCCAGTGGTCATGTATAGATGTGGTACTTAGAGTTATCAAATTTACAGAGACAGGAAGTACAGTGGTGACTGCCAGGGGCCAAGAGGGGGGAGAAGGGGTAGTCTGTGTTTAATGGGGAGAGTTTCAATTTTATAAGCTGAAAGGAGTTGTGGGAATGAGGGTGCTCATTTCTGCACAGAAATATGACTGTATTTAATACCGCAGACTTCTACACTTAAAAATGGTCAAGATGGTAAATTTTATATACGTGTATTATACCACAATAAGAAAAAAAGGTTAATTTTTGGAAAACTAGATGATTCTTTTTATGTTTAGCAAATGCAAACCAATCTACTGGGATAAAAAGTGGTTGGTTGGTTGGTTGGGGGGAGGCAGAAGGGAGGAGTTGAAACCGAGCAGAACACTGTGGTACCCCCCCAAACCACAAAGGTCCTTCCATGCCCCCTGCTCTTGTTTATAGAAAAGCTGAAGTCACCCAAGTTTGATCCCTGGTCAGAAAACTAGACCCCACGTAGTGCAACTAGAAGACCCGGCACAGTCAAAGGAGAAAAGGAAAGCTGAAGCCTCCCGAGCCTCCCTGAGTCACAAAAGAGCAGGCTCAAGCAGTTAATGATCCGGACAATAGAATCACAGAACCTTTCAGTATTGGATGTACATTCCTGAGTTGTTTTACAGATACTGTAACTGCTCCCAGGGGGAAAAGACTAACTGAGTGATGACCAGACAGCAGCCATGATATAAGCTGTGCCATCTTGAGCAGTACTGAATTTACGGTTAGCATCATTCCAAGAACTGGCCCCAAGAGAATGGGATTAACGCTATTGCTCATAATAGTCTGTATCTTTGTGGGCATCAAAATAACTGTAGCTTGCTCTGCCCATATGTGTAAGCGGGCAACTAAAATTGTCAGCAGAGATGCTCCAGACCCATGTCGACATATTCCACTCTAAGAATAGACACCCTATGTCAGCAGGAGAAAGTTGTAGGAGACAGACCTTTGCCCATGATGCCCTGGAAATGGAGTGATGTCCAAGAGTGGGGATTTGTAAGCAGCTCTTTGCAGGAAAGAATTTTTTGCAGGAAAAGAGTTTCTTTCTTTCTTTTTTTTTTTTTTGCAGGAAAGAGCTCTCTGCAGGAGGTCCCTTTTGTCTTGTCATTTTAGCAAAGCCTTATTGTAACTAACCTCCGGCCCAAGCCCACTTTTCAAATCTTTTGCTCACACAATACTTTGCCTAACCTGTTTCTTTCCTTAGATCAAAGAAATAGAGATGAAGAAAAAAGAATTAACAGATGGCTAGATCTTTTCCTTAGCTTCCCCTTCAGTAATCTCCCAAAGAAATTGTGTGATCAAGATAACATCTAAAGAAAGGTTACAAGGCTGCCTGCAAAGGGAGATGGCGATCAATGATTAGCTGAGATTACTTTCCGTTTTTCTCTTTTGAAACTTTCATGGCCGAGCAGAACTTCAGAGAGCGTTCTGGAACACAAGTCTGCCTTCTCCCCAGGTTGCTAGCTTCCCCAATTTGTTTTTTTTTCTGGCCACATGCAGGGTTCTCAACCAGGGATCAAACCTGTGCCTCCTACACTGGAAGCATGGATCTTAATTACTGGGTCACCAGGGAAGTCCCTCTCTCCGCTTGTTTTCCTCTTTGTTTCATTCTATCGATATTCGCTTTATTCACCTTATTTTTAATAACCCTTTAAAAATTGTTCACCTGCTGAGATCTGTCTCTTGATTTCTCTACTCTGCTTTTTCTCATTTTCTTGTGAATTAGCCTGATGTTTTCTTCTTTAGTAAGACCCAGAAGGGGGAGCTGGGACCACAAATTCAGAAGGCTTCCTGAACTGTCCTTTGGTTTTGGCAGCAGTCAGGTTGCCTGAGGGTCTCACACAGAAGGGCCACCCCAGCCACAGCATGTCCTGTGACCCCGGTGAGGGGCAGCCTCAGTGGGTGAATGCCGTCACTTTATATTTAATACCTGGGCATTTGGCTGCACCAGTTCTTAGTGGTAGCGCAGGGGATCTTTTAGTTGGAACGTGTGGGATCTAGTTCCCGGACCAGAGATCAAACCTGGGCCCCTGCCTTGGGAATGTGGAGTCTTAGCCACTAGACCACCAGGGAAGTCCTTCCAGATCATCCCAAAGTCCTTCTGGGTCATCCCAGGTGGCTGGCATACCGCGTTATCAGCCGCTTCATCTGCAGCGTTCCTCTTGGTGTTTATGGGGGGAGATGGAGAGTTCTCCTTCTCAGGGAAATTAGACCTTATGGGGGATTTTATCTAGTTTACCAGGCTGGCTGTTCCCTCGGAAATAACTTCCTGAAGGGCTGGATCCCGTAAAACCATCTGTGATTGCTTCATGTTGAGCTGTGTGTGCCGACTCAGACATATCCTCAACACTCTGCAGATTCAGAACCAGGGAACGGCCCCTAAGCTAGTGACTCTCACCATCCGTTTCAGTCAAGGGTCTTCAAGAAGGTGAGGATAAGGATACACAAAATGAGAAGCCCCCTCCAGGCTGTCCCCCTGCTTTCAGTAGCTCCTTGGGTTTGCCCTTCCCCGCACCCTGACTCCCTTCCTGGTGACTCGAGGCCTCAGAGGTACTTACCGTTGTCCCAGCGTGACTCATCCCTCCGTGGCTGGCGCTAGACTAGTGGTCAAACCTCAGACTCACCAAAATCTGCCCAGTACCAAGGTTCCAGCCAGCACTCCCTTTTACTTTCCTTCTAGCTATTACAGATAACAATAACCGACAGAATATTAATAGTTTGCCTTTTTCTTATTAGCTTTCATTTCCTTCTGCCTCCCTTAAACCAACTCCCTGGGAGTTGGATCCATTCCTCAATCCCGTCGCCAGCTGTTACTTTCAGCACCTGAGTACAGTGGGCCGCCCTGGCGGCTCAGTGGTAGAGAACCCGCCTCCCAGTGCAGGAGACACGGGTTCCATCGATCCCTGGGTCAGGAAGCTCTCCTGGAGAAGGGCATGGCAACCCAGTCCAGTATTCCTGCCTGGGAAATCCCATGGACAGAGGAGCCTGTCAACTTCAGTCCATGGGGTCGCAAAGAATCAGACACAACTGAACAACTAAACAACAAAAACAACAATCTGA
Organism: Muntiacus reevesi; assembly: GCF_963930625.1. Taxonomy (NCBI): domain Eukaryota; kingdom Metazoa; phylum Chordata; class Mammalia; order Artiodactyla; family Cervidae; genus Muntiacus; species Muntiacus reevesi. Next base: position 181,816,546 of record NC_089250.1, on the reverse strand, counting down.
GTGCAGCATAGCCGCTTCTCCAGACTGTGGGTGACCACATGGCCTCCAGGAACCAGAATCTCTGCACCCCCTGCCCTTTTATCCTTTCTCTTCCCAACCCACCTGTTTCCGTGAGTTCCAGCAAAACCCACCTCACTGACACCAACTTAACAAAAGCCTCATCTCTCCTAGCCTCTTTATCAACAAGGGTTTTAGGAGTTTTGCACCAGAAACTGAGAGCAGAGACTGATAGATAAGTTTTCTATTATTTCACACCATGTCTGCCATCAGACTGGCAAAAATTAAAAAGCCTTGTATTAGCTAGGTTCAGGCCAGATGAAACTCACACTCTGCTTATAGGAGTATGTTTCATGGTTGCTCTGTAATGGGATCAAACCTTCCACACAAAGTTTGGTTCAGGGGACTTCCGCAGGGGGTTCAGTGGCTAAGATGCCGTGCTCCCCTGGCCAGGGAACTAGACCCTACATACTGCAACTAAGAGTTCACAGCCGCAACTGAAGATCCTGCATGCCGCAACTAAGATCCAAATAAATAAGCAAAAATACATTAAAAAAAAAAATGTGGTTCAGATGTGAAGATTGATGAGGCCACACGTAACAAGAGAACAGGATGAGACTGGTGACTCACATAGTGAGGCTTCCTGGGGAGAACAGGGCAGGTGCTCCAGCAGGTCTGAAATGGCTGGAGAGGGCGAGAAGGGGCCTTCGCTGTGGTCAGGGGGAGAGGCTGGGCTGAGGGCCCCTCCACTCTGGCCAGAGCGCTCCTGGATTAAATTTCTCTCCTGCTCATGGGAGCAGGCATCAGGGCCTTCTTATTAGTTTGTCCAGATGTGGGACAAGAAGGAAGAGGAAGCCTGTTTCAGGCCAGCAGCCAACATCAGAAATGGTGTTAGACTGCTGGGCCATATTTCCTAAAGCCGAAGGAGCCTAAAAAATGACCGCACATTCTACTCCCACAGAGAGACAGACTCTACTCCTTTCCGCTTGAACCTGGGCTGACTCAGTGCCTTGTCTGATCAGAAGCATGCTGTAGAAGTGACGGTTCTGGGAACTCCAGGACTTTCCTGGTGGTCCCGTGGTTAAGAATCCACCTGCCAATGTAGGAGAGACAGGTTAGATCCCTGGTCCCTGGATCCCTGGATCCCTGGTCCACGTGGAAGACTCCACGTGCCGCAGGGCAACTAAGTCTGTGTGCCACGACTACTGAGCCTGCTCTCTAGAGCTGGAGAGCTGCAACTACTGAAACCTGCGTCCCAGGGCTAGTGCCCGCAACAGGAGAAGCCCGCACTCTGTAACGAAGAGCAGCCCAGTGCAAAGCAACGAAGATCCAGCGCAGCCAAAAATGAATGAATTTTAAAAAAAAGAAGCCTGGCAGCTTCTGCTCTGGTTTCTTGGAACCTCATTTTGGGGAAGTCAGCTGCCTCCAGTCAAGGATAGCCTCCCTGGGAGGAAATTTAGGCGGCCACATGCAGAGGCTGCATCCAGAAAGAAATGCTGTCTGACCCCAGCTGACCCAGCCCTGGCGCCAGATGTGGGAACTGAGACACCATCTGACTCTGGCCCCACCACTGTCTTACCTGCAACCGTATGAGACTCCAGCAGAAGCCAGCCGACCCTCAGAACGGTGAGAGAGAAAACCAAATTGTTGTTCCAAGCCTCGAAATGGTGGGATAGTTACTACCAAGCCAGAGGTCACTAGAACACCTCCCCCAGCTGATTTCAGAAGTAGATGAATGACAGCATAAAATTTCCATCCAAGAGTCCACGGAAATCTGTGTACAACGATGAGGATCTGCATTAAAACACTGTTTATAACTTGGAAAAAGCGCCGGGAGACTTAAGTGCTCATTGATAGGCGAGCGGAGAAATAAACTGGGGCATAAACATTGGATGAAAGACCCCACAGCTGTTAGGTACAAACTAAACCTAAATACATCTTCCTGGGTAAGTCTGAGAACATTCTGGAAAACAGCTGCTCGAATTCTTCCCCACAAAGTCAATGTCCCGAAAGACACATAAGAAGCCAGGGCGAGTGTTGTTGATGAAAGGAGACAAACAAGAGACGACGGTCAGCTGATCGCATGTGATAAAGGTGCATGGTTCTATAGTGGGGTATCTGCGTCCTCAGAGAGGCAAGCCGGAGGAGCTGATGCTGAGCAAAATGTTTGCAAGTGTGTGTCAGGTGAGAGAGAGAGAAAAAGCCAGTGGGACAAAATGGCCACCCCTGGGAGCCGAGTGGAGGGTATTTGTTGTCATTCCTGTAAATTTCCTGTGTGTGTATGTGTGTTAGCTGCTCAATTGTGTTCGACTCTTTGTGACCCCATGGACTGCAGCCCGCCAGGCTCCTCTGTCCGTGGAATTCTCTAGGAAAGAACACTGGAGTGGGTTGCCATTCCCTACTCCTGGGGATCTTCCCGACTCAGAGATTGCATTGCAATCTCCCGCATTGCAGGCAGATTCTTTACCATCTGAGCCACCCGGGTCTTTGTTGCCATATGCGGGATCTATGAGCTTCCTGAGGTGTGCCAGCTCTTCGTTGAGACATTCAAGATGTGAATGCTTAGTTTCATCATGCGGAATCTTTAGTTACAGCATGTGGGATTTAAATCTCTGTGCATTGGGAGCTCAGAGTCTTCACCCCTGGACCACCAGCTCTATTGATTCCACCGATACGCACAACATGGGTGAATCTCAGCAGCATTATACTGGGTCAAAACTGCCAGGCACCAAAGACTACACATTGGACGTGATTCTGATGCAGGAGATTTACAACTGGCCTCCTACTGGCATCTCTTGGGGCACCAAGAAGTGGGCTTCAGGCTGGTTACTTACAGCTATTAGCATTTCTTCAGACATGAGATAGGTGGGCTCCAGCTGAGGCATTTACATTTAGCCTCCTGTTTGCCCTCTGAAATGGAAGTAACAATAGAAACAGGGTAAATAGCCAGTGTTTATCTCTTGTAAACACCTTAAGATAATAGTCATGGCAATAGTCAAGGTGAGGGCAAAGAGGGACAGAAGCCTATTTGAGTAAAGGATTAAGGTATCTCCGCTTGCCCCTCTTTGGGGACAAGGGAGACTCTACACATGTGCAGAAAGGCTCCTTGTGGGTCAAAAGTCAGGGATAACGCCAGGCCATAATGACTCTTGCTTCTCCCAGAAGCCTTCACTTTGAGATTCATCTTGGCTGAGGGGTGTATGCACAACCAGGGGAGTGTCTCTGGGTAGGTCAGGTGTGGATAAAGGAACCAGATAATTGGTCTGAAGGAAGACAAAGACCCGGAAGAACTGTCCTGTATAAACGACTTAACCACCTCTTCTGCGCTCCTTCTCACTAGTGGGGACACTCACACCCTTTCTCTCTGGGTGACCATCCCTGCCTTGCTTCTGACTTAACTAAACAAGCCATTTCTCTATGTGCTCTCCCACTTGTGGTTGTGCTGTCTCTAATAATAAACTTTGTACCTGTATTTACAGTTTCTGCCTCTGTGATAAGTGTATTTTTCAATGGGGGCAAAGACACAGGGGAAAAAATAGCTTCTAGCCTCTAGCCCTTCTTGGTCCTGTGGCTAGGACTGATGGTTCTCTCTCATCCAGGCTTCTCAGGTTCAACTCCTGGGCAGGGAATTAAGATCTCATTTCACCCCACTGCTCACTGCTGACTCGCTGTGATCACTTTCATTCAGAGAGCATTCTGGTGTGAAATGAAATATTTCCTACGGTACCAGTGGACAAGAAATGTCCCAGCTATCCCCAATTCCCACCCTCCAAATCTGAATTTCCGAGCCATGCCGAAAGGTGGCGCCACTCCCTACACGTGGAACTTAAGGATGTCACAGGAGAGATTGCAGCCCTCCAGTGTGCCCTAAGGGAATTCAAGAAGAGACGGATACCTCTGTAAAAATGCAGGATGCTGGTCCCAGATAGCTAAGATGCAAGTGAAAGGAATGACTTCAATAATCCCAGACACTTGAGGCTCTCCCGGTGGCTCAGACAGTAAAGAACTTGCCTGCATTGCAGGAGACTCAGGTTCAATCCCTGGGTCAGGAAGATCCCCTGATAAAGGAGTGGCAACCCATTCCAGTATTCTTGCCTGGAGAATTCCATGAACAGAGGAGCCTGGCAGGACTGAGCAACTAACACATTCACTTTCTTTCACTTGCATCTTCCCATATATAGAAGAATGCTAAATTCCTTAATGTGATCTTTGGTTTTCTTTACTTAACAATAATATTTGATGTTCAGACCACCTGCCCCCTGTGTTGCAAGCTTGTTTATAGCCTGACTCCCTCCCACCTCCTCAGAGCCATCTCTCAGGGCTACCTGAAGTGCTGTCCCCCTCGGCTTGGAGTCCCTAAGGTTCCCACCAAATCAACTAACTGTCTAAGCTTGTGACTAGTTTTTCAGTTGACTCTGGAAGAGGCAAAGTCGAGCTGATCAGTGGTTGCCAGGGGATAAGCCCTGTGGAAGAAGCCTGGGGAGCTCTGAGTACTGGACCACAGAGTTGGGAGAGATGCCACCGACAGAGGCTCCAGGAGGAGCCAGCCCTGCCCACAACTGGATGTAGGAATTCTGACCCCAAGAACTACGAAACAATTTGTTCCTGTTGTTTGAGCCATCCAGTTTGTGGTCATTTGTTAGAGAAGCCCTAGGAAATGAGCGTGTCTGTGTGCTCAGTCGTGTCCAATTCTTTGCGACCTCGTGGTCTATAGCCCACCAGGCTCCTCTGTCTGTGGAATTTCCCAGGCAAGAATACTGGAGTGGATTGCCATGCCCTCCTCCAGAGGATCTTCCCAACCCAGGGATCGAACCCACATCTCTTGTGTATCCTACACTGGCAGGTGGATTCTTTAACATGGCACCACCTGGGAAGCCCATAGGAAATGAATACCCACCAATAAAAAGTCATTTTTTTTTTTTTAAGTTGAGGAAAACAAAAAAACTTGGAAATAACAGGCTAAATGAAAAAAGCAAGTTTCAGAACAATGTATTCAGTGTGAAACATTTTATAGGAAGGTTTTTAAAGGCCCCAAACAATACTGCTTATTGTTCATAAGCTTTGCATATGTCAAAAACAGCAGGAGTGCTTGCCTTGATGGAGGGGGTGGAGCATGCTGCTGGCTTCCCCTGCCCAGTGGAGTCCTTGTGAAGCCTGCAGAGGCTTCCCCAAGGAGGAAATGCCAAGGAGGAAATGCCAAGATTTGGAACACTAGGCGCCCACCAGGCGGTGAGGAAAGTCGGGGAGAGCATTCAGGGCTAAGCCCAGGCTTGGAGGCTAAAGGAGGCGGGCTTGCTTGAGGGCCACCTGGAGACCAGAGGACTGGATTGTCTTCCCTTCTTTTATCTGAACCTGTCCCAGTATCGCTAGGGCTTCCCTGGGGCCACTCTGTCCCTCTTCTCCATCTTCACCTGGAATCAGCAAGGAGCCTGGAGGCCGGATTCAGATGCCCCAAGAATGACCCTGGCTGGCAGGCAGGCAAGCTGGGATGAAGCGCTGGTCATGCAGGCACAGACAAATCACTTTGCCTCCCTGAGCTGGTAAACTGTGAATGGTCATGACCTCACAGGGCAGCTGTGAGGATGGAATACACTGTGATATTAACACATGTGGTGAGTCACTTCTTATGGCCCTGCTGAGCACCAGCATAGCCTAAGTGCTCGTACCTTACCTTCACCCTCATTCAATTGTCAGAACTCCATTAGCTGGGGACTGTGATCACCTCCATTCTACAGATGGGGAAACTGAGGGCAGCTGAATGACTCAGACACACACAGCCTATATGTAGCCAGACTGGGATCTAGACTGATGTCATGCAATGCCAGCACCTGTGAGCTACACTCCGTGGTGTGATGTTTTATTGGTTCATTTCTGGTTTACATAGGTCTACACCTCCCCCGACCTCCTGGGGTGGACTGTGAACCTCCTAGGAGTAGGGCCTTCACGACTTCGTCTCCAGGTGAGCCCAGCCCCTGCCCGGTAGGACTGGTATAGGTGGAGCCCTGGGTGATTCTGGCATTTGGAGGCAGTTGGGCGGCAGCACTGAGGCAAGGCTGGGCTGCCTCCAGCCCTCTGATGTACACCAGGCTGTCACCCAGGTGCTGTGGGAGAACGTGGGGGCTTTACCAGGCAAGGCAGCCCACAGACCACTTTTTGATGGAACTGGTGGCACCCCTGCTATATGCTGGCAGGAAACCCTGTCCCAGCCCAGGACGCAGGAGTCCCAGCCTGGAACCAGCCCTCACATCCAATTCCCCACAAGTCAGGAGTCCCAGCTCCCATCTTTCTCCTGTTCTTCTAAGACTCAGCCAGACAGGTCTCCAGTTCTCCAAGGCTCAGAAACCCTGACACACCCACAGTCAGAGGGGCAGGGAACCCAGCCAGTACTGGCTGGCAAAAGCTGATACGGATGTCTCTGCCCAATTCCACATTCAAAGATGTCATGTCAGTAGCTTGAAATCAGCCTTGGGGCTTTCCCTGGTGGTACACTAGTTGAGGATCGCACTTCTAGGACTTCCCTGGTGGCACACTGGATAAGACTCTGCATGCCAATGCAGGGAATACGGATTCAATCCCTGGTCTGGGAAGATTCTAACTGCCTTGGAGTAACTAAGCCCGTGTGTGACAACTTTTGAGCCTGTATGCAGCAACTACTGAAGACCGTGTGCCTAGAGACCATGCTCTGCAACAAGAGAAGCCACCGCAATGAGAAGCCTGTGCACTGCAATGAGGAGTAGCCCTGCTCTTCGAAACTAGAGAAAGTCTGTGCGCAGCAACGAAGACCCAGTGCAACCAAAATGAATACATTTGAAAGAAAAGAAAAAAGAATCGTGCTTTGACTGCAAGGAGCATGGGTTTGATCCCTGGTTAGGGAAGTAAGATCCACATGCTGCCCAGTGCTGCCAAAGAAAGAAAGAAAGAAAAAAGTAATCAGCCTTGGAGGGAGTATTTATAGCACAGAAATTGGCAGAATTAATAAGTCAAGGCTTTCTCTTTCCCCTGAGAGCCTGTTATTAAAGAGTTACCAACTCACCACTGCTCCCAGCCCTCTGTCGGTCCCCACTCCCTGGGCCAGGAGCCCCTTTCACAGGGACCCAGCAAGCTCTGGAAGTCTGAGGAGACTCTCCAGAAGCCACAAGGCCATGGCCGTGGCATTGCCCACAAGCCCCAACTGCACCGGGTTCGACCCTGGAACTCAGCCATGGGTCCTCCCAGTCTCCTCACCCCATCCCCTGCCCCCGACTCTGCAGCCTGCGAGTCGACAGCCTCAGGTTGGGAGGAGCACAGCCTAAGGTGTGGTCATGGGCCAGTCACTTTAGCCGTCCTCACCTGCCACACAGGAACCAGCCTAAGAAGTCACATCTGTGCTGCTCACGTTCAACTCCTGTCCATGTGACCCCAAGCAAGATAGATCCTTGGTGGGCCTCAGTTTCCTCATCTGCAAAACGGGGATAATGGTAGTTCCTGCTTCAAAAGGACGTCATGAAAGTAAAGAAGAGCTTTCTTAGCAGAGTGCTTAACATCCGCTAGATTTGTTGCTGTCGTTAATAATGTTCTATCTCACAGGGCAGTTGTGAGGGGAAAGGGAACAGACGTCTGTGTTCAGCGTGGGTTGTGCACACAGCGGGTGCTTAATTAATGGGCCCTGTCGTTTTCGGTGGCAGCAAGATGGGTCAGCAGCTCTGACCTGGGTGGAGTCGCCTTTCTGTAGGTCCCACCTGGTCATTCCGGCCACCAGGGGGCGCCCCGTGGCCCCACCCCTCACCTGTGCGGGCGGTGCACCTGACGCCGCCCCCGGAAGAGGGGATCCGGGGCCGCGGGGACCTCGGAGGCAGCCCGGCGCCGTCGGTGAGAGCCGAGGGGGCGCGAGGACAGGGGCGCTTTCGAGCTTCGGGCGGACCGGGCCGGGCCGAGCAGGCACGGGCCGAAGGGGCGGGCAGGGGCGGCCGGGCCGGACTCTGGGGGCCGGGAAACCCGGGTGCGGGCAGGAAGGAAGACGGGAAGGCTGTGACTGGGCTTCCGATGCGGAGGGTTGGGGGTCGAGAGGCTGGTGGCCCCGACGCCCGGGTGGAGGTGCTAAGAGCTGGTAGCTCAGTGCGGGGAGGGGGGAGGGGGGAGGAGGCGGGATGCCCTCGAGTCCCAGAGCGGGCTGGACCCGCAGGGGCCACGTCGAGGAGACCCCCGGTCCGCCCGGGGGCAGTTGAGCTGGGAAGACCGCGGATGCCTGGGTCCTGCGGATAGGCCTGGGGTCTGACACCTGCCAAGAGGAGAAAGGGAAAAGTCAGGTGTTTGTGAGTGTGTGTGTACGCGCGCTTGCGCGCGCACTCACAGTGGATGAGGGAACCCCAGGCATGCTGGTGGGGGGTAACATGGGGAAAAAGCCAGGGAAGCCCTGGGTCCCCTCCCTCCTGAACCCCAGAACCCTTGAACTGAGGCCCCTGGTGGCCCTAGCGGAGCGACGCCAGGCTCCCATCCCCAGGGCCGGGCGGGAAGTAAACAGAAACTTGGAGTGGCCAGGCGGCAGTGCCCGCACAGGCATAACCTGTTACCTCACCCTGGGTGGCTGGGAACTGGGGGTCCTGGGCCAGCAGTCCAGAAGGGGCAGGCTGAGGATCTAGGGACCTGAGTTCCGAGAGGCAGGGACCTGAGAAAATAGGGGTACAAGGGCCAGGGGGCGCTGGGGGCCAGGGAACCCGGGTCTGGGTTTCTAGAAAGGGAGGGGTCTGGACTTCTGCAGGGTAAGGGGTCAGTTCACCTACATTCCCAAGGCCCTGAATTCTTGGGAGAAGAGTCTGGATTTACCTCTTGAGTCCTGAGTCTCAAGAACCCGGGTTCAGGGCAGAGTTTCCCAGCTGGTGAACCAAAACAGCTGGGGCCTGGGGAAGAGGAAGTGGGGGGCTGGTGGCTGGGGTGGGCTGTTGTCCTGGAGTACTGGGACAAGTTCCCAGGGGGCAGAAGCCATCCACAAGAGGCAGGAGCCCGAGCAGCTCTCTTTCTGCTTCTCCCTGCCTCAGTTTACCCTGGGGACATTAACGGAACTCGGCAGACAAGACACAGATCATTAACCCTTCTTGGCCCAGAAGACTCAGAGGGCCAGTGGCAGGTGAAAAATTTCAAGAGAGCCGTGTCTTGGTCAGCGGGGTTGCAGAGGAGGAGTCCTGTCACCACCTCTCCTCACAGCCCTACCTGCCCCTACAGACGCTGCCAGCGTCATGAACTCCCCAGAAGGGCCCAGCTTTCCGGCCGGGCTGCTCTCAGGGGGCGCCTCCCCCAGTGGTGACGAGGGCTTCTTCCCCTTCGTGCTGGAGCGGCGGGACTCATTCCTGGGAGGGGGCCCAGGGCCTGAGGAGCCGGAGGACCTGGCCTTGCAGCTGCAGCAGAAGGAGAAAGACCTGCTGTTGGCAGCGGAGCTCGGCAAGATGCTTCTGGAGCGTAATGAGGAGCTGCAGCGGCAGCTGGACACGCTGAACACCCAGCACGCTGAGCGTGAGGAAGTGAGCTGGCGGCAGAGGGCAGGGCTGGGGGGTGGAGGGGCAGGGCCCAGGTGGGGGGCAGAGGGACAGAAGCGGGGCGGGGGGGTTGCCTCTGGAACAGCAGTCCGGGGCTGGGACCAGTCTTCCTGGCAGTGTTGCCCAGTGGTTAAGAACATGGGTTCCGGGACAACCCTGGCGGTCCAGCGTTTGGGACTCTGTGTTTCCAATGCAGGGATGCAGGTTCCGTCCCTGATCAGGGAACTAAAGGTCCCAGAGGCTGCCCACTGCGGAGAAAAGAACGTGGTCTCTGAGGGCAGGGCAGGACCCGAGTTCAGATCCCTGCCAAGCTGTGTGACCTTGGGCAAGCCGCTGGCCCTCTCTGAACCTGGGCCTGGCTCCTCGGCAGTATTGCACAAACCCCAGCCAACAGATCCTGGGCACGCTCTCGCTGTCTGGCTCTGGCCTAAGCGCTTTCCACGCATGGTCTTCATCCATTCTCACTCAGCTCTGGGAGATGTGCACAGTTCCCTCTGCCCATGCTGTGGTCACACTCACCCTGGGCGTCACATCTGGCCCCCTACACACCCAGGACACCACTGACTCCTGTATCCATGTTGTCAGCCCCACACCCTCTCCACTTGGCCACCTAATGGGCATCTCAACATAAGTGGCACTGGATTCTGTGATCGCATCACCTGCTGTCCTCCCCCAGCTTCCCACCGCAGGGCCCCAGCCTGAGCATCTCCAAGACCTCTCTCCTCCCACACTGGCAAGTCCTGTTGATTGTTCTTTAAAACTAGACACTGAATCTACTCACTTCTCATCTCCCCAAGCTGGCCGCAGGGCCATCATCTCTGCTCCAGACACAGCAGCTGCCTCCTCACTGGTCCCCAGCTTCCACCTTGCCCCTTGAGTTCCTTCTCCACAGGGTAGCCATAGGGATTTTCAAAAATTGCAAATCTGATCAATTCGGCCTTTGCCCAGAATCTCCCAATGGCTCCCCATCATTTAGAATGAAACCAAAAGTTCTCAACAGAGCCTAAACGTCCTAAGTGACCCCCCCTGCCCTCATCTCAGCCACGTGGTCCCTCCTCTGAGGGGGCCTTTTTTCAGTCCCTGAGTAACTTATTGCCTCAGGGCCTTTGCACCTGCTGTTCCTTGGTGTAGCCCTCTTCCTTCTTGCCCTGCAGGAGTCAATTTAGACACCACTTCTTCCTGAAGGAGCCCCCACCGCACCTCACTCCTCTTCATCACTTCCCAGGGTTTCTTTACAGCCCTGAATGTGCCCCTCTCTGAAACTACCTGATTCAAATGTGTTCATGTGCCTCTGGACTCAAAGCTGTTTCAGGCAGTGAATTTGGTGGTCTCACTTACTGCTGATAGCCAGACCCCAAAATGGGGCAAGCTCAGGAAATACTGGATGAATGAATAGATGGATGGATGGGACTTGGAGGTGTTAGGGAGCTTGCCTGACCACAAAGCAGAAGCAGAGCTGGGCACTGGCCAGAAAAATAGGACAATAGGACCCCAGACTGGTGGGCTTAATCCTCGGGCTGTGTTGTACTCCCCCCACCCCCCACAGTATTGGATTAAGGATTTGGCTGTCTGGATTAGAATCCCTGCTCTAGTAACTCATTGTGTGTCCCTGGGCAAGGCACCTCTCTGAGGCCCAGTTTCCTAATCTGTAAAATGAAGATGTTAAGGATTTTAAAGGCTTCTCTGGTGGCTCAGCGGTAAAGAATCCACCTGCCAATGCAGGACATGTGAGTTCAATGCCTGGGTCAGGAAGATCGCCTGGGGAATGAAATGACAACCGCTCCAGTATTCTCATTTGGGAAATTCCATGGAGAGAGGAGCCTGGCGGGCTACAGTCTATGGGGTTGCAAGGGTCGGACACGACTTGGTGACTAAACAGCAACAAAAGGATTCTAATTTCCATGGACTAAATACAACAATATAGGTGAAGCCCTAGCAGGAGGGCTTGCTAATTATCGTAGCAGCTATGGTTAGCATCACTGTCCTGCATGGAAGTCTACAGAGGGGTGACGGGGCAGATGCTGGCCCCTGACTTGCCCGCCTTCCCAAGCTGGTCCTCTGGGTGTGCCAGGAGCGTCCCCCCGCTGGTTAGACAGGTTCTGGGGGAGGGCGGGCAGAGGCGTGGGGCTGGGGTGCGGCAGCCCAGGGTTAATTAGAGGGAGCTGGCCAGGAGGAGCTGGGGGAGAGGGGTTGAGCAGAGGTGGAATCTATAGCGCACACGGCTGTGTGACGCCATGGGCCGGGGCTTCAATTCTGCCAGACTCAGGCGCCAAAAACGGCGCCTGCAACCTCGGGCCCAGAAGCTCCGGCGGCAGCCAGCGGTGAGTGGGCACCGGGGAGCCTCGCCCAGCTCAGGCCCAGGGTCAGCCCCTCCAGAAACCTCTCGACGGCTCCTCTGCCTCCTCTACTGTCCGAGGCTGCGTCTTGCCCCCTCTGCCCGCTCCCCACCCAGCTCTGTCCTCTTTCTGGCTCTCAGGCCTGCCTCAGACCCCCTCGGACCCCGCTCAGGTCTCTGACTGTCGCTCTGTGTCCCCTCCAGTCTCACTGTCCCCTCTGTCCTGGCCCCACAGCAGCTGCAGCAGGAAAACCATGAACTGCGCCGGGGCCTGGCAGCCCGGGGAGCCGAGTGGGAGGCCAGGGCAGTGGAACTGGAGAGGGACGTGGAGGCCCTTAGGGCCCAGCTCGGAGAGCAGCGTTCTGAGCAGCAGGACAGTGGCCGGGAGCGGGCTCGGGCCCTCAGTGAACTCGGCGAACAGAACCTCCGGCTCAGCCAGCAGCTGGCCCAGGTGGGATGACCCTGACCCCGGGGCCCTCAACAAGGAGGGGGCAGACACCTGGTCCTGGTGGGGGTGGGCGTGCTGGGCCCAGTCCTGGTGGGTGTGATCGTGCTGGTCCAGGCTGGACAGCCCTGACCCTGGGTCCTCTGGCAAGGAGGGGCAGACGTCTGGGGGTGGGTGTGCTGGGCCTGTTGCAGCGTGGGCCAGCTGAGGGCTCTGTTGACCCCCAACCCCAACCCCAGGCCTCACAGACTGAGCAGGAGCTTCAGCGGGAACTGGACAGCCTTCAAGGGCAGTGCCAGGCTCAGGCCCTGGCTGCGGCAGAGCTGAGGACGCGGCTGGAGAGTCTGCAGGGGGAGGTGAGTGCCGGTTGGGGCCCGGGGTCTGTTGAGCGGGGAAGGCTGGCCTGGGGGCTGTCTGGGCGCGGCCTTGCCCTTCCCTCTTAGCTCTGATGGGCTTTTCCCCAGAATCAGATGCTCCAGAGTCGCCGGCAGGACCTGGAGGCCCAGATTCGAGGTTTGCGTGAGGAGCTGGAGAAGGAACGGGGCAGACTGCAGGCCACCCATGAGGAGCTGCTGCTGTTGCGGCGGGAGAGGCGGGAGCACGGTCTGGAGGTGACTGGCAGGGCTGGGGTGGGTGGGCGTGTCAGGCTGGGGGCCTGGGCCACTGCCTCGTGGCCTCCTGGTAGAAGACCCCAGAGTTGGGTCACCGGGAGTCCTAGCAGCCCGGCCAGAAGGGCAAAGGCATTAGCACAAGGGCAAGTGGGAGCCACAGAGAGGCTGAGCAGGGATGGTGGTTCTAGGATGCATCAGAGACCAGCAGCTGGAGGCCAGGGATGGGGCTGAGGCGAGAGCTCACCGTTGGAGGTGATGGGGACCTGGACCAGGTCTGGATGTGAAAACAGAGGAAAGGAAATGGAAGCAGGCAGTATGCCTTGATGTTTGAGATCTTAGCAGCTTGCGCTTACTTTGGGGTCAGATTACCTGGGTTCTTATCCCAGGGTCCCTTCCTACTATTGTGGGACACCAGCCTCAGTTTCCCCATCTGTGAGATGGGTGGTAATGCTACATGGCTGTGGGAAGGGTGTGAGACGTTCAGCAGGTCGCCTGGCTGAGACAAGATGATCAGTCAGGGCTGGGTGATAGCTTTAGTAGGAAGGTAGGCTGGCCAGATAAGGGACGGGGCGGGGCTTTTCCAGGTGACCGGATGGGGCAGGACTGGAGGGAGGGTGACGGGAGACTTTGAAGTCTGGGCGCTCATCGGGACCCTGCTCTATAGGTGAGGCAAGTGGCATCTGCCGAGGGGAACTGCGGGTCCCATGGCCGCCCCGCGCTGTGGGAGCGGGAGCCGACCTCGGTGCTGGGCGGGGCGGACGCATGGGGGTGCCTGACTCCCGTGGCGCGCTGGCGCCCCCTGTCGGCTGGCGGCGGGGGCATCTGGCTGACGCTCACGGTTTCGCTCGGCGGCCGCAGCTGGAACGAGCACGCTCCGAGACTGAGGAGGCGCTGAGCGCGCTGCGGAGGCTGCAGCGGCGCGTCTCGGAGCTGGAGGAGGAGTCGCGCCTCCAGGACGCCGACCTCTCGGGAGCCTCGCTGCAGTTAGAGCTCGCCCACAGCCTAGACAGCGACCAGAACCAAAACCAGAACACGGACAGAAGCGGAGATCCTCTGGTGAGCTTTCGGCCCACCAGGCTCCACACTCACCATTCCGGAGGGCTGCAGACTCCGCCCCTCATTTTTTATCCCTAGAAGGTTTGACACTGCCCTGATCGATTTCTTTGGTGGACAGACCACTCTATCCCCGGAGACCCAAGAAGCGTCCAGCCAGCAGCGTTCGCCCCAGGAGAGGTTGGAGCCTCCCAGGAAGGGAGCATCCCTGAGCCCAGAGGAGATACTGGGAGAAGAGGAGGAAGTGGTCCGGTTACAGGTTGAGGTGGGGGGAGCATAGTATTGGATGCAAAGCCCCTCTCAATGTCAGTTTCTCTTTTCCATCTACACCTCCAAGCCTTTGCCCACGAATCTCTCTACTTAGATACCCCTTCATCCCAACAAACTTGCCATCAAGTTTCAACAGCCAGTCTGTATGTCACCTCCTCCAGGAAGACTTCCTGAACTACACCCCCCCTTAAGTCCCATCTCCTCCATGCATCCTTCCTGCAGGCTTAGACCATCCATCTAACCCCGACCCACCCCACCCCACCCCGCTAGGCACTCATAAGATTCATCTCCAGCACAGGACCATTAGCTGTCAGGGTTGTTTGTGGAGCAGGTGGAGATGGGAGGTGGGAGGTAAGGGAAGGCAGCGAACTAGAGTTTGGATTGCCTGGAAGAGCAAGCGCTGGGACACCCAGGGGCCTATCTGCCTCTCTCGACTTTACCCTGCCCGCAGATGGCGCTGCAGCAGGCAGAGCTACAGTCCCTGCGGGAGGAACTGCAAAGGCAGAAGGAACTGCGGGTGCAGGACCCTGAGGAGGCCTTAAGCAGCGCCCTCTCGGACCGAGACGAGGCCATGAAAAAGTAAGCATCTGCAACCATTCACCACCGCCCGGAGGCGGGGGCCGACTCAGGCACCCAGGACACACTGGCCTTTCTGGGCCTCGGAACCCCACTCTGAACCCCCACCATCTGGGGGCCCTCTGACTTCCCTGGTTTCGTATTAGTGGTCTCACTCCCGCCTGGGTTCAGGAGCCCCCCACCATCCCTGCACGCTGAAGCCCCGGCATCCTCGGACCTGCTCTTTGCCCCTCGTCTGCAGGGTCCTGGAACTGTCCCTGGAGCTCAGCCGCGTTTCTCTGGAGCGGGACTCCCTCTCCCGGGAGCTGCTTCGCACCATCCGCCAGAAGGTGGCGCTGACGCAAGAGCTGGAGGCCTGGCAGGTGAGGGGCGGGGCGCACGGGGCCGACGGGCAGGAGCCGGCGGGGGCGGGGCGGGGCCGGATGCTGACCCGCCCCGCCTGCCCGCCCACAGGACGACATGCTGGTGGTCATTGGTCAGCAGCTGCGCTCGCAACGCCAGCAAGAGCTGAGTGCGGCCGCCTCCGCCCCGCGCCCCTCCCCAACGCGCTTCTCCCTGCGCCTGAGCCCCGGGCCCGCCGGCAGCTTCTTCAGCACCCTCTTCCGGAGGACCTGAGCACCGGGAAGAGGCAGGTCTGGCTTTGCCCTCTTGACTCACTTTTCTCTTCTGGCCAATGGAGCCATGGGTCCCGATTGTCTGCCAAAGGCGGCTGGTGCCCTTCCCCTCCCTTGGAGGGTGGGCAAGGGCTCACTGGGAGCAGGGGCCAGCTTTGGGGGCCAGAGACCCCATATGGGTGGCAGGGGCACGTGTGGCAGAGCTGTTTATCAAATTTATATAAATCTATCTTTTCTAGGTATTAAGCCCCCTGGCCCTCAGCCGCGGGTCAGGGATGGGGATGGGTATTTATGTATCAAGATCAGACAGAGTAATATATAAATCATTACACTGACCTGGCCTCCATTCTTGGGAAGAAAGCACATAAAAAAAAAAAAAAGTCACTAATTTTATTTGTATAAAAAAAAGAATAAAAAAAAAAAGAAGAAAACACTGTGAACCCCTGAGATGGAGGTGGAGACACTGTTGGAGGTCAGAAGGATAGAGAGAAAGCTCGGTAGCCCAGATTAGTGAAGACATCCACCCTGCAACTGTTGCCCGCGGCTGTCAAGACCTAGAAACAACAGGAGAGTGATTGACTTGCCCCCACACCCTGGCCTCCCAGGGTCCCTACCACCCCTGGCCGGACCCACCTTGCACTCAGGGGCTGCTGGTTGCTGGTTGAGGCTGAGGCTTAGCAGTCCCGGGGAGGAGCCAGGCACTTGGGCCTTGAGCTCCCCGCTCAGCTGCCACTGGTTGACACAGTGGCCCTGTCCAGCTGATAGAATCTGTGGAAGACAGGGAGGGGGCTCAGAGTTCAGAGCTGGAGGGAGAGTGGGGCAGGGATGGCAAAAACAAGACAGGGCCTTACCAGGTCCTGGTAGAAGGTGACGTGCTTCTGTGGCGCCCGCATGGGGAAGACGGTGGTGGGTGTGGAGGATCGGAGGTGCCAGAGAGTGAGTGCTGGGCCTCCTCCGCATACCTGGGCAGAAAGGTGGGGGTCCCCAGTTACTGTGAGCCACGGGCCCTCAGCCAGACAGGACCTGAGTTGCCACCCCAGCCTGCATGCTGCCTGGCTCACCATCCAGTCCGAGTCAGTTGCCAAACATCCGATCCAGCGCCCGTTGTGGGGCCTCGAGCACTCCTGGAAGGGAGGAGCACAGAGCGGGAGGTGAAGACATCGGAGATGCCCAGGAAGGAAGAAGGGAGGACAGAGTGTTGGGTGTGCCCTCACCTCGTGCTTGTAGACCTCAATCGTCTGGACCTCCTTGGCCGTGCGCAGGTCTGCGGAGGAAGAACCACGAGAGGTACCCTCCTCTTCCCAGCCTCCCTCACCACCAGCCTTCCCTCCAATGTGACACTCCCTTACCCCAAAGCCGCACAGCCCCATCCTCGCCGCCCGACAGCACCTCGGGGCTCCGCTCCCGCAGTGCCAAGCAGTGGATGTAATCTGTGTGGCCCCGGAGGGCCCACTGCAGGGAGAGGGGCAGTGTCAGAACAAGACCCAGGAGGGACGTGGTTGCTCCCGCTCCCCCAGCCCTGCTTTCTCACCATGAAGGTCCCTGTCTCAAGGTCCATTGCATGCAGTTGACAGTCTCCCCCCGCCAGGATGAGCAAATTCTCCTGCAGAGGAAGGTGGGATGGAGTCAGAAGTCAGGGTCAAGTCAGGCCAGGGAGAGGGGAAGGATCAAAATCTGGGCCAAAAACAGGACAGGGAAGAGCCCCAAATTTACAAAGGGCTCGAACCTTGGGCACGAGAAGCAGAGCATTGATCTCAGGTACTTCCAGGCTGGTCCTGGGGGAAGGAAAGCAGAGTCAACTCTGGTGAAGTGACACCTTCAGCCCCAGGTGCCCTCTGCTCACAGGGCCTGGCTCACCTGTATGGGGGCTGACGACGCCACAGCTCCTTACAGCCCTTTGTGGAGAGAAACGCTTGTTGTACAATCGCTGAATCATGTCAGACTCTCTGTGACCCCATGCACTGGGTGACCTCAAAAGCTCTCTCTGGGTCTGGGTACCTCACCCTTCCCCCAGTTTCACACTCACCTTCTTAAGGATCTCTGCCCAAAGCCAGGCCTTCACCTCCCCATCCCCAGCACTCAGCAGATGTCGATCAGTGGAGACCATGCTGTAGACGGGTCCGTCATGGGCTAAATGGAAGCACAGAACCTGAGTGACCTCATCCTGCTCCTGTCATCCACCCTGGGGTCCCCCAAGCCAGACTCAATGCCTACACCCACCTTGGAAGGTCACCATGGGCTTCTTACTTTCCTCTTTGGCCTCGGAGCTCAAAGCAGCAGATAAGCTGAAGGGCAAGGGGAGAGGGGCCTGGGTGTCAGAAGAAGGGGGCATTAGCCCCGCAGGGAGCCAAGTGCCAGAGCTCATGGACAGTGGGGAGCAGGGGCAAGGGTACCTAAAGATAGCTATCTGTCCATAATTGTTGCCAGCTGCCAGGAACTTCCCACAGGGTGAGACGCTCTGGGAGAATATGGTCATGTGCAGCCGCTGCAGGGCCTGAAACACTTCCATCTGTGGAGAGAGGCTGGATGAAGGCAGGCTGGGTCATCAGGGCCCTCTGATACACACACTCCTTCCTACTTCCCCTGCAGCAGTCCGGCCTCCCACCACCCAGTTCTCCTTTGAGACAGCCCACCAAGTGGGCCTTGCCCCTATAAGTCCCAGGGGCGGCTCCAGGGAGGTGAGGAAGGGGAGAGTTGAGGCATGATGCCTAGTGGAAATCTAAGCAAAGACTCAGCCTCTCCTCCCGGTTTCCTTAACTGTCAAATGGAGCTCATGGGAGATTTTGTCATGATTGGATGAGCGTCGCAGTTTCTGTCTTCGCTCAGAAACCGCTTAAAAAACTGCTCTATTACTCCAATACAGAAAAACGTACTGACCCCTGATCCGCATCCTGTGACTTTCACGTTAGGCCCCTGAGGTATTTCTGGATTATCCTCCCTCTCCCGGCTAGGAATCCGAGTCCCACCAACAGCCCACGCAAAACAGGGCTCAGGGCAGGACTCCCTGCCTTGCCCCTTCGGAGCCAGGCGTGGACTACAAATCACAGAAGGCACTGCGCATCGCCCCCCTCACCTGACCCAGAGGCACTGCTTGCTGCGCCGCTCGTTCCATCTCGAAAACTAACAGTCCCAGAGTGCTCCGCGCGCAACGCACCCTCACGAGTCCGGAAGTGCCAGTGGGCACCTCCCCTTCGCGGTTGCTCACCTCCCCGATACTGTTGGCCGGCCCGGCGTGAAGGCGGCCACCGCGTAACCCGAGTCCCAGGAGCAGAGGTGACCACCGAGAAGACAACCCAACACCAAGTGGCGCCCACCACGACCCCGCTACGCCGGGTCCCCTCCCCCACCCCGCTGAGCAGACCCGCCTTCTAGCCGCGTGCGATCCGTCTTCCGCGCCTGCGCGGAACCTGGCTCCGCGCGCGCCTAAAGCCACGCCCCACGCGCTGGGTCACGCCCTCAAAGGCTCCGCCCCTGCCGCCCGGATCCCACCCCTCTGTCCGCAGGACCCCGAACCCCAATGATCCTACAGCACCCCCTGGAGCGAGGCCCCCAGGGTCGGGCCCAGCGCGACCCGCGGGCCGCCTCGGGGGCTTCTGGAGGCCTGGACGCGAGGTGTGTGTGTGGGGGCCCTGGGTGGGCCCGGCCCAGGGTCCCAGGAGCTTTGGCTGGGGCCTCAGAGCAGGTCTGCAGGATGACACGCGGTGGGGCTTATCGGCAGGGCTTGGGCATAAGCTGAGACAAGATTGGAGACTGGGGAAGACCTCCGAGGCAGGCTCCTGGATGGTCTGGGAGAGAGGGTGACTTAGACGTCAGCGACAGGCATGGGCCGGGGGGCTGCTGGCTGACGCTGCAAGCTCAGGCGGGCAGATCCTGGGGATGGCGCCAAGAGGGTGGGGTGCTCCTAGCTCTCTTTTCTTCCCAGCTCCCCTCTCCGAGGAGCTGTGCCCATGAGCACCAAGCGGCGCCTGGAGGAGGAGCAGTGAGTTTGGGGGCAGGGAGGGACTCCCACCAAGTCCTCCGTCACCTCAGGTCCCCATCAGGCTACCTCTCCTCTGAATATCCCAGCCTGCCTGCCTCCCCGTCTCTCCCCAGGGAGCCCCTGCGCAAGCAGTTCCTATCCGAGGAGAACATGGCCACCCACTTCTCTCGACTCAGCCTGCACAATGACCACCCTTACTGCAGCCCCCCCAGGGCGTTCCCCCCAGCTCTGCCCCCACTCAGGTAGGCACCATCCACAGTCCACCGGCTGGGGCTTCCAGAGGATCATACCCAGTCCTGGGAGCCCATTTCCAGGCTCTGCCTCACTCTGCTATTTTTAGCTTCTAGCCAACCTCTGTTGTTTCCCTACTTGGCTCCTTGGAAGGTGCCAGCAGTCCAGGAGCCCCTGGGGACCTGGACCAGGTGGGGCGTGGCTCTGCCAGGCCAGCCTCTGCTCCTGTGCCCTGTTATTTCCTCTTCCAGAAGCCCTTGCTCTGAGCTGCTTCTCTGGCGCTACCCTGGGAACCTGATCCCTGAGGCTCTCCAGCTGCTGAGGCTGGGGGACACTCCCACCCCCCACTACCCTGCAACCCCAGCTGGGGACATGATGGAGCTCTGAGATCTGGGGAGCAGTGCCCCTGCCTCCCCTCCACTTCCTTCTTTCCCCTCAACAAGGGAGAGCAGCACTCCCACGGAAGGGACCACCTGCCCTGCTTTTCCTCCAGACCAGGCCTCTGGGCACCAGGACCTCCCCTCACACACAGAGCCCTGAGGTGGAAGGGGCAGGGACATGGGAAAGGAGGCCATCACCTCCCTGCTGAGAACTGAATAAAGACTGCTGAGTGAATGAAAGCTTCAATCTGGAACCCAGGTTCTTTGGGGAAGGGAGGGCAGGGAGGGGTGCTGGATGCCGGATTTCTCCTCAAGCACTTCCCTGGAAAACGGTCTCGGCTGGCCAGGTCCTGGCAGGCTGGGCTCAGGCATTGAGAATGTGTGAGTCAGAGCCTCACCCCCACCCCCGCGGTGACTCACTCCTCCCCTCCAGCTCTGGGAAGTCAGGCTGGGATCATGCCACTCTCCAAACCATTTAAAGTTAAAGATTCTTTTATTAATAAATTCTCTCCCCCTCCACATTTTCTCCCTAAATAAATATCTCCCCCTGTGTTAGAGGGTCCGAGGGGGCAGTGTCTTAGGGCCAGCCCCATTAGAGGGCCAGCCCTCTAGTGTTAGGAACAGGTCCCTAACCCCTCCAGGCTGAGACCCCAAGTGGTGAAATTTCAGTACATCTGAGTGGGTGGGACCTGGTGTTGTGTCGGTCTTTCAGGTCAGCCTGGCCCCCAAGCCATGGTGGGGGTGGGAGTGGGGATCCTTGTGCAAATGCTGCAGTTCCTTAGCGTCAGCTGTCCGGTGTGAGCCAGCCAGAGTATCCTTTTCTATTCTGGAGCCAGAGACAGGGCGGTCAGACACCTTGGAAGGCTCTTTGGAAGCTTGGGACCGGACCTTAGAGAGGTGATTCACTGTCCCCCATCCCTCCACACCCCTGTGGCTGGAGCAGCCTGGCTCTGGCTGTGTCTGGGAGGTTGGGGCTGGCTCCAGAATGAATGAATGAATGATGAGCGGGCACAGCCTCCTGCTGGCAGGGGGCTCGTCCTGTCACTGGATCAGGGCCACGCCAGGACAGCCCTCCCCACCGGTCTCCTCGATGGGGGCTGCAAGATAAGAAGAGGGGTGTCAGGAGTGGGGGAGATGTTGGGGAATGATGGGGGGCCATCGGGCGGGCGGGGACACACTCACTGGTAAACTTCTCTCTCCTGCGGCACCGTCTCCAGACCAGGAAGCCAGAAAGCAGCCCCAGCACGAGGGCCAGCCCCAGGGCGCCCCCCAGAATGGGCCACAGCAGCCTGAAGGGGGCGGGAGGGGCCGCAGCGCCTGGGGGCGGGACTCCAGGTCAGACCACGCCCCTCTCAGGCCAGCCCCGCCCCCTAGATCGGAACCTCCAGGCTTCCCTCCTCCAGGTCCCTACCCTGGTGAGAGCCCCTTCTTCACTCCGGCCTCCACCCCACCCCGATTAATTCCCCAGATCTCAAGTCCCCTGCTCCCCCTTCCACCCTGGAAGCCTTCCCCCTAGCCTGGGGTCCGCTCGCCCCGGCCCCGCCCCCACTCACAGCCCAGGCAGAAGTCGCTGTGTGGTCTCGCCGGGCACGAGGCACAATCCATGCACTTGTCTAGGTCCGCGCTCCAGGAGCTGCCGCGAGAGCAGGGGGTGGTGCCTGGGGAGGGGGACGCGGGTCAGAGGCTGGGGGCGGGGCGCGGCTATTTTGGGGGCTGAGGTCAGGGTCGGCCCGGCTCGAATAACGTGAGTCACCGGCGACCTCCGCATTCCTCACAGGTGACCGCACGGCCCGACCGGGACACGGCAGCACGGGGGAGCGGGGGGCAAAGTGTGGGACGCTGGGGGGGGGGGGCGGTTAGTTCCCCATAACCGCCCCCCCCCCCCCGCCCCACGCTGCCGGCGGGTGACTCATTCCCGGGCACTGGGCCCGATCCCGGTCCCTCCCCCCGAATAGCTGGGCACTGAAGTCACCGGATGGAAGGGGTACCCCACAAGGAATAGGAGGCACAGACCTCCGTGCCCCTCAACAGTCCCCCCACTCTTAGGTCAAGATGAGGTGGGCAGAACTGGTATTGATTAGGTTGGGAGCGTGCCGCCTTACCAGACGAGACATCCCTCCCTCAAACTTTCTCTCTCCACTTCCGAGTCCAGACTCTCAGGACAGAAACACCCCGCCCCCCACGTCGGACAGGCGGGAAACTGAGGCCCGGACTATGGAAGAATCTGGGAGCGGGATGGGACCTCTCCTGATCTGGGGAGGCCGTGTCTGGGGACTGTCTGACCCCGGATCCCCGTGTCTGCCTGGTCCCCCGGTTCTGCCCCGCCTCCAGGCTCCTGGTGCCGGCTCCCCGATCCCGGCCAGGGGACTCCCCCCGCTCCCTTGCCCTCCCACCCGGCTGGGGACCGGCATACCTGGCACTCGCTCCCCGGCCGCGGCGCGCAGCAGCGCCAGCCCGAGCCCCAGCACGAGGAGCCGCAGCAGCGGGCGTAACGGGTAGGGAACCATGGTGCTCGTCTGGCGGCCGCTGCCGTCTGCGCTCGCCACCCGCGGACCCAGGCACAGAGAGGCGGCCCCGCCCCCGCCCCCGCCTTCCGGGGCGGACCCCTGGTCTCGGCCTGCCCCCCCACGATCCGCCCCTAGACGCCCCGTCCCGCCCCGCCCCGCCCGCTAAGTTCAGGCATTCGCTCAACAAACGCCTCCTCTGCGCCCGAGCGGCCAAAATGCCAAAGGGAGTCAGATGTGGCCTTGCCTTCTCGGTGGCTGAGCCCGGGAGGTGTGTGTTGGGCGAGGGGGCGGGTCTGACACGAAACAACCCATCTCAGAGATACCTGCAACTTTCTTAAGGGCCCCGAGGGTATAATAATATAACAAATGTAATACTACTGTGTCGTTTCATTTCTACCTTAGGACATTTGTTGATGTTCTTTGTTCAGTCGCTCAGTGGTGTCCGACTCTTGGCGACCCCATGGACTGCAGCACGCCAGACCTCCCTGTCCTTCACTATCTCCCCTGAGTTTGTTCAAACTCATGTCCATCGAGTCGGTGATGCTATCCAACCATCTCATCCTCTGTCGTCGTCCCCTTCTCCTCCTCCCTTCAATCTTTCCCAGCGTCAGGGTCTTTTCCATTAAGTCCTCTCTTCACATCAGGGCTTCCTTGATGGCTCAGTTGGTAAAGAATCCTCCTACCATGCAGGAGACCCCGGTTCGATTCCTGGGTTGGGAAGGTTCTCTAGAGAAGTGATAGTTACCCACTCCAGGATTCTCGGGCTTCCCTGTGGCTCAGCTGGTAAGGTCGCAATGCGGGAGACCATGGACTGTATAGTCCGTGGACTCGCAAGTATAGTCCGTGGACTCGCAGAGTCGGCCGCGACTTACTTCTTTTCACTTTACTTCACTCTTCGCATCAGGTGGCCAAAGTACTGGAGCTTCAGCATCATACCTTCCAATGAATATTCAGGACTGGTTTCTTTCAGGATTGACTGGTAAAATGCTGTCTCCCTTTTTCGGAGTGAAACGAGGCTCGGGAAGTTTAGGTGAGTTCCGGAGTCCGGACCCGAGCTCTGTTCGGCTCCACACCGCGCGTCCTCCCAGCGGGCGGAACTGCAGCCGGCTGCTACCAGGCGCCCAGGCCAGAGGTGTGCGAGCGGAGGCTGCGGGCTCGAGCGCCCCTTACTGACCAGGCTGGGATTCGCCGCCAGTCGGACAAGGGTCTCTGCCCCTCCCCAGGGCGGTGGTCCGGTGACGTCACTGCCTCTTTAAAGACCCCCGCCTCTGCGCCCATCTCCACATTCTGCCGGCTGCTCAGAATCTCCGTGGAGTCCTTCTCAGGTGAGCCTGGGCAGGTGCGTCTGTCGTTGGGGAAGGGGTAGATACCTGGGATTGCGGGGCGCGTGGGGCGTGGCAGAGTTGGGTTGCGGTGCGTGGGACGAACCTGAGCTGATTTGACCGCGAGCCCGTGGGGGCGGGGGGACGCCTGCACCCGAGCCGGGGCCCTGAAGGGGTCCTTCGACGGAAGGGTTAAGCGCCCCTCCCCCTGCCCAGGACAAAAGCACCGAAACCCGGGAGCCCATCCCCCACCTGCGCTGCTCTCTAGGGCCGGGCCCTTCTCCCGCTCACCTTTGCGAGCGGACCCCGCGGCGAGCGCCGCCCTTAGGCCACTTCAGGGTGCGCGGCTTCCACGGCGGGAGGATGAGGACACCCTCCTTCGGGCCACACTCAGGGGAAATAGGGATCGAGAGCGGGAGGGGACGCCCTCGGTTGAGCTGAGGCCGTAGCGCGTGGAAAGGGAAGGGGCCGAGAGCAGGGGCGCGCCTGTAAGGGGGAGGTGCCGGGTGCCTAGGCTAGCTTGGCCCCCACCCTAACCCGGCCGGAGAGGCCTGGAAGGCTGACCCTAGGCTTGGGATTGGTGCAGTACGGCCCGCCCCGTCCGATCTCCCCTGAGGTCATGAGTTCTCCCGGGTGGTGGGCGGGGTGCAAAGAAATGGAGAGTTTGCGCTCTGGCCACCCCCTGGGGCTGGTGCTAAGTTTAGGTCCGAGCTGTGCGCGGGAACTTTGTGCAATGGAGGATCATAGGGGGGCCCTGAACGGAACTGATCGCCCCCCAAACGACGTCCGAGACAAATCAAGATGTGAGGGGGCCAGAGCTGCCCCAGAGGAGCTGGTTCACTGGACAGACTCCAAAGGTGGCAGCTTCTTTTAGGGGAAATTGGGCCGTGAGAGGATGGCATTTGGGGCAAGAATACACAAGAAAATGTCACCAACCTTGGGAGTCTGTTCTGTGGGCCCCAGGCAGGGCGGAGGGCAGGACCCCAGGAGGCAGCTGGGGACCTTGGGAAAGGAAGTACTTTGGGTGGGAGAGGCTGGTGTTACTGATTTGTTGTGTTTCTTCTTCACCTCTCATGCCCCATCCAGGTTTTGAATAGGTGGAGCTGGTTTGAACCAGGCAGTGGTGAGCAAGGCCAGGACTGTCTGGCTACCATCCACACTGCATCTTAAGATCAAACTAGCAACCACCTGTTTTGGGGTATGGATCCAAGTTGGGGTGAAGGGTTTGGACACTTATGTTGGATGCTAAGAGGAAACTTGGGGTTGTTCTTGGTGTTAAAACTAAGTTTTAAGCCTGGAACTCAGGGCTAGAGCCAACCCACCACCCATTTGCCCTGTGGAAACTACTGAAAAATTGCATTCTGTTGTTTCATCTCTTTTATCCCTTTGTACCCAAAGGGCCATGGGCTAACCTTTGTGTGTGTGTGTGTGTGTGTGTGTGTGTGTGTGTGTTAGTAGTTCAGTCATGTCTTTGCGACCCTGTAGACTGTAGCTCACCAGGCTCCTCTGTCCGTGGAATTCTCCAGGCAAGAGATCTCCTGCATTGCAGGTGGATTCTTTACTGTTTGAGCCACCATGGAACCCCAGCATTTGCATAGGTGCTTTATTTCATTTACACTCAAAACAACCAGGACTGGGGTGCTTACTTTTTCACTTACACACCAGTGTCTGTCACATAACTGGTGGTTTAATCACTAAGTCGTGTCTGACTCTTGCGACCCCATGGACTGTAGCCTGCCAGGCTCCTCTGTCCATGGGATTCTCCAGGCAAGAATACTGGAGTGGGCTGCCATTTCCTAGGGAGAAAAATTAATGCTGAAGCATTAAATGCTCACTTGCCCTTGAGAAAATGAGGCTTGGAGCGTGCCTTGCCCATGTACAGAGTTCATACTCTTGGTGTCCTGTGTGGTGGCTATGGCATGTGGCATGGGACCTAGTGTTTATTGGGAACAAGGGGCTGAGTCAGCTGGTCTTAACCTTACTCTTCTTTTGTCCCCCAGTGTCTCGTCTCAGCCCCAGCCTCACCATGGCGTCTGCTGGTCTGCAAATCCTGGGGATCGTCCTGACCCTGTTTGGCTGGGTGAATGCCCTGGTGTCCTGCACCCTGCCCCTGTGGAAGGTGACTGCCTTCATCGGCAACAGCATCGTGGTGGCCCAGGTGGCGTGGGAGGGGCTGTGGATGTCCTGCGTGGTGCAGAGCACGGGCCAGATGCAGTGCAAGGTGTACGACTCACTGCTGGCGCTGCCACAGGACCTGCAGGCTGCCCGGGCCCTCTGTGTCATCACTCTCCTCGTGGCCCTGCTCGGCCTGCTGGTCTACCTCGCTGGAGCCAAGTGCACCACCTGCGTGGAGGACAAGGACTCCAAGGCCCGCCTGGTACTCACCTCTGGGATCATCTTTGTCATCTCGGGGGTCTTGACCCTGATCCCTGTGTGCTGGACCGCCCACACCATCATCCAGGACTTCTACAACCCTCTGGTGGTCGAGGCCCAAAAGCGGGAGCTGGGAGCCTCCCTCTACCTGGGCTGGGCGGCTTCCGGCCTTTTGTTGCTGGGTGGGGGGCTACTGTGCTGCACCTGCCCCTCTGGGGGCTCCCGGGGCTCCAGACATTATATGGCCCAGTACTCAGTATCAGCCCCACATACCGCCTCTCGGGGTCCCTCCGAATACCCCACTAAGAATTACGTCTAATTTGGGTAGGGGAGTGGGGGCTCCTTTGATAGTGGAGTCTAACCCACTGCACTGGGGTCATGGAGACAGTGATCCATGACAGCTTTGGGGTTGTTTTGGATTCTTATTGGGGGAGGGGGGCAGTGGTTAATCCGCTTGATAACCTACCTGGGGTCTGCTACTGGTGTTCCTCACTTTGGAAGATGGAGCCAAAAAGGCGATTGTTTCTGGATTGTTCTCCACCCTGGACAACCCTATCTTAGAGAGCAACCTGGAACTTCCCTATGTGAAGGGTACCATGCCTTCCCCTGCTGGTGCTGGGGGCGGGGCCTCCCTAGGACAAGCCTCATGTAGCCTCCAGAAGTGCAGGTAATAAGTTACCAAAGACCCGCGCCAGTCTCCAAGTCTTCTGACCTCTGGCTCCTGCATCCTGAGTCATGTCCCCCTTGTGCTGACCCCTGACCTTCCTATTCCAGCCTCTGGGCACTTGCCATGTCCTGCCCACACTCACCAGGTTTTACTAAATAAAGCATGTTTTGTTTGATTACTTACCTTTGGTGTTGTTGGGGAGGTTGCTGAATGCCAGACTAGCAGGAGGAGGTGGGCATGAGTGGCACACCTGCCTTGTTCCGTTCCCTACCCTGTGACTTGCGTGGCCTGAGTGAGGTCACTGTCTGGGCATGACCTGGAGCAGGCCTTGCCTGACAAACCCACGGGAGGCCATCAGGTCTTCCCAGCTCAACCACAAACACTCTGTTTATTCTGAGTTACAAATATTCTGTTTATTCCCTACTTGAAGGTGGGGTGAGGGGGGAAGGTGATGGGCAGGGTCTCTGGGCCTGTAGGACAGCGGCTGCTCTGGATGCCAGTAGTGGCCAGACGGAGGGGGCCAACTCCAGGCCAGATGCCTTACAAGGAACTACTGCTCTTTGGGTGAAGCCCAGGTTCTGGGAGCAAGAGGAGGACCAGCCTGAATCCAGGAGAGAAGAAAGAAGCAGGAGCACCTGCCGGGTTGGAGGTGGGTCTAGGCTCACTCGGGCCGGGTGCTGCCTCTGGAAAGTGGGTTCTACCTGGCAGAGGGGTGAGAGTGGAAGGCAAGTTTGAGAGCAGAGCAGCCAGCACAAAGGTCAAGGTTTCCAGCAGCAGGCTTCCTGGGACATTGGCCTCACACGTAGTCCCTCTTGTCCAGCCCAGATGCCCCCGAGCGGGAGGGGATAGAGTAGCCCAGCCTCGGTCCTCGGGGCCGCTCGATCTGGGGCGGGGGGCACGTGCAACACAATAGCCCCCCGCCCAGCAGAAGCAGGGCGGACGCAGCCCAGCCCAGGTAGAGGGAGGCTCCCAGCTCCCGCTTGAGGGCCTCGGCCACCAGGGGGTTGTAGAAGTCCTGGATGATGGCGTGGGCTGTCCAGCACACAGGGACGAGCACCAGGATGCCCGAGAGGAGGAGGAGGACTCCCCCGGTGAGCACGATGCGGGCCTTGGCGCCTTCGTCCTCCACGCAGGTGGTGCACTGGGCGCCCGTGATGGCCACCAGCACCCCGAGCAGGGCCAGCAGGAGGGCGATGACGCAGAGGGCCCGGGCAGCCTGCAGGTCCTGCGGCAGCGCCAGCAGCGAGTCGTACACCTTGCACTGCATCTGGCCCGTGCTCTGCACCACGCAGGACATCCACAGCCCCTCCCACACCACCTGGGCCACCACGATGCTGTTGCCGATGAAGGCGGTCACCTTCCACAGGGGCAGGGCGCAGGACACCAGGGTCCCCAGCCAGCCCAGCACGGCCAGGGTCATGCCCAGGAGTTCAAGGCCAGTGGAAGCCATCTGTCCCCTCCCTCAGTCGGGTCTTCCCCAGCTCTAAGAGGCCCGGTTGATTGGAGGAGTGGGTCCGATGCTCCACGCCTGTGGGAACGCAGGTGGGGGGTCTCCGTGCCCAGCAAGGGCGTGTCAGCGTCCTCTGACCCAGACAGCGCTCACCACATCCGAGAGCCTCTTGTGGGTGCCTCCTTGCTCCGTGCCCTTCACAGATGTGTCTCTGAACCCCCAGCAACAAATCCACCCCAAAGTCTCGTTCAGCTGAGTGGCTGCTGTTGCCAGGCGGGTCCCGTCGTCCCTTAGGTGCCCTGCAGTCAGGCCCCACCGCCGCCTGTCTGACCAACTTGCACAGACCCTCCCGACCCACCTGTCGAGAGGAGAGCCAAGCCGGGGGCTGGCGCGCAGGTTCTGGGGCTGAGCGGCTCACCCGGCGGTACCACCTGGGGACTCCAGGCTGCGGGCAGGTTTTTAAGGCCGAGGCTGGGGAGGAGCCGGAGTGATGGAAGGAGGCGGGGCTGGGGGTGGGGGGGCTCAGAGTCGCGGGGGGATTGGTGACCAGGAATGAACTGGGGATCAAAGAACCTCTGCGCCTGTGGGGACGCAGGGACAAAGGAATGAGGAGGAGACGGGACTGGCTGGGGAGGCAAAGGCCTTGGCTCAGGCTGAAAGTGGGAGGACACCTTGGGCACCATGCTGAGCCTCCTGAAACCCAGTCCCCTGCTGTCTTTGCTCTCCCGCCCCTGTTTTGTTTCTGTTTCACGATGCAGACGCACCAGCTTCCCCAGTACCGCACACCCCTGTCCCTCCAGCCCACCCACCCAGCACTCTCTGGAATCTGATCCATCTCCCTTCTCAGCCTAGTGGCTCTGGCGGCTCCCGAGGGAGGGGCCCCGCCCGCATTGTTCCCCTGGCGACAGGCGCCTGGCGCCCAGCTCAGGTGGCATCACCCAGGCTACGGCCTAGAAAACCAACCCCCCTTGACTTCAGCTCAGGTGTGCCATTCCCACCCCTGTTGCTGCCACCGGGGGCTGAACTGAGTGGCTGAGGGTGTCGTGGGGCCGGGGGATAAAGAGCCTCTTGTGAAGGTGGGGGAAGGGGAGAGTAGCAGGGAGTGAGCCCTAGGTGGGGGGACAGCCCGGCTCTATTTGGGGAGATACCGAAGGGGAGGGCGAGGGGGTGTGAGGCCCAGGTGACTTGGGAGTCCCTGAGCCCTGCCTCGCAGAACTCAGGATGCACAACCCCTTCCTGAAGACCCCATCAGAGCCCAGGACTCCCTTGTGGGAACAGTCCAGCCTGGGGGTCACGCAGACCATGGCTCAAGTCCTTCCCGCCCCCCCACCACCCCACCCACCTCCCTGGCCAGGAGCAAATTCATAGAAGGTCAAGCCCCCTTGGGTCAAAGACCCCTTTGAGAAATCTCACAAGACCCACAAACAGCAGCCCTCATTTTGGGGGGAGGCATGAGCTCCTTCAAGCCCCTCCATCAGTGCCAAGCACTGAGCTTTATTGTGTGTAAAGGGTGTTGGGGGGCTGATGAAAATTCCCATCTCCAGGGTGATGGGGAGAACTCCGGAGGGAGAACCTCTCTCCTCCCCCCACTCCCCCTGAGGAAGCTGGAGCTCATCTGGCCAGTGGGGGCAGGGATGGGAGGGCACCCCCCCCCCATGCATACCTAGTAGCTGCTCTACTCGGCGACCCTGGGGGAGGGGTCGTCCCCTCTTCGTCCTCCTCTTCCGCCTAGAGGGGCTGCATTTGTAAAGAATTCTAACTTCAAGTGGCTGCAAAGCTCTGGGAACAGCTTTTAGCAGTTTTTTGGAAAAGAGGTTTATATCTTGATCAGATCTGTAAAGGGATGGGCACCCCCAGAAAAGCAGGAGAACTCCTCCCCCTTAAATGGAGAGACAGTGAGTGAAAATCACTCAGTCCTGTCCAACGCTTTGAGGCCCCATGGACTATACAGTCCATGGAATTCTCCAGGCCAGAATACTGGAGTGGGTAGCCATTCCCTTCTCCAGGGGATCTTCCCAACCCAGGGATCAAACCCAGGCCTCCCGCATTGCAGGTGGAGAGACTGAGGCCAGTGCCAATCAGAGGATCTGACAGGTGGACTCCAGTGGCCAGGGAGCCTCCCCAGAGAGGGGCAGAGACCCTCCCCAGAGGCGAGCAGACTATCGGCCTGCCTGGTGGCCCTGGCCTGAGAATGGGGCGGAGGGTGCTGATGCAAAGGCTGGGAAAAGACCAGAGCTCCCTGCTGGCTGGGATGAGCAGGGGGAGGCAAGGGTGGGTTGTCCAGCTCGTCCAGGCCCCTGAGGACTCACATTTCATGAGGGAAGGGGGGATGTGGAGAAAGAAGAAGGACAAATAGAGGCAAGCCTTCAGTGGGCTCCCTCCGGGGCTGCCAGGAATCCAGTCACACAGGTTTGGGTAGGTGTCTGGCGGCAGCCTGCCTCCCTGTTCTCCAGAGGGCCCACCGACCCGCGTACAAAAGGCTTCCCACCCAGGGCAGCTGCAGCCTGGGACTTTTTCTCTCTCCAGGCCTGGAGACAGTCTGCCTCTGGCATAGGGTATAAGCCACCAGCTCATCTTGATTTGCCTGGTAATTACTAGTTTGAGCAGAGTCCTGCCTCAGGGTAGGGGGGACAGGGACAGTGGGTCAGCCTGCAGTCAGGCCTGGCTTTACTGTGTTAGTCGTTCAGTCGTGTCCGACTCTGTACAACCCCGTGGACTGTAGCCCTCCAGGCTCCTCTGTCCATGGGGTTCTCCAGGCAAGAATACTGGAGTGGGTTGCCATTTCATCATCCAGGGGATCTTCCCGACCCAGGGATCGAACCTGGGTCTTCTGCATTGTAGGCAGATTCTTTTCTGTCTAAGTCACCGGGGAAGCCCAGGGAAGAAGCACCAGGGAGGCCTTGCTTTCAAGGCCCACCAAGTCTACCGGCGGCTCCACCCTGCCCGCCTGCCCACCCTACCCCCGACATTGCGACGGGGCCTAGTGGGGTCAGTGCACACACCAGGTAAGCTGGTGCCCAGAGATGGCACTAAACGGCCTCGAAGTTTCCTAGATCCCATCATCTACCCTCTACACTGCCCCTAGCACAGCCTCGTGGGAGGTGGGCGCTCAGGGGATGAAGATGCCCCCTCTCACCGTTGCCCCCAGAGACCAATCCCAGCCACACTTCCCGCACATCTCCCGCTCCTCTCCCTCCTGATAAGGCACCAACTCCCACAGCTCGGAGGGGGAGTCAACGTGGGGACATTTGTCAGAGAACTAGGAGGAGCCCACGGTCCCAGGGTGGGGGGGAGGGGGAGGACAGAGCCCCAGGGCACCAGGGCTGGAATGTGCTGCCCACCCTCAGCCCTCAGCCCTCCTTAGGCTGCAGCTAGGAGGCCCCGGGCCCTCTCTAGGGTTTTCTGGTCAGCCTTGATTCAGAAGGATCTGGGAACTGAAGGGTTAAAGTTGGGGACTACGGAGGGGCCCGGGACTCAGGTTGGAAGGCCATTGTTAGGGAGAGACCAGCACCCCCACAGTGAAGTTACCATCTCAATGACAATTTACAGAGTCCCCAGCAAATCGCCACCTCTGGGGAGAGAAGTGGGAGGGAAGCCTTCCTGGCTGTACAGGGGGTGGGGGTGGGGAGGAGGGGGGGAGGAAACCGAGGAGTGAAAGAACCAAATCGAACCTTTGTTCTCTCTGGGAGGGCGGAGGGGCGGGAGGCTCAGGTGGGCCCCAGAGACGGGGGCTCAGCTTAGATGGAGGTGAGTGGGGAGGGGTCAGCACCAACCCTAGAGTCCATCTCAATCCCCTCACAGGGGAACAGGACAAAAGAGGGGGTGCTGACCAGAGCCACCAGGGGTCAGGAGGTGGCTATGGGGGCTGCACAACAACCCCAGAGGCTGCATCACCCATTTCCTGAGGCCCCGATATACAGGCAGAAAGCCCCCAGCTGCTGAACCAAAAGGAGCAGAGGAAATTGACATCCCAGTAATAATTCTCCTGAGTTCACATCCCCATTTTATAGACAGGGAAGGAAGCTCAGAGAGCAAAGGAACTTGGCCAAGAGAACACATGGGAAACAGGACAAGCCTGGTGCAACCCCAGACGGACGTCAAAGCTACCGGCTCCGTGCCCAGCATTGCTGAACTTCCCGGGCATCCTGGTGCGCCTTTCCCAAAGGCAGTGCCCTCTGTCCTAGACCGGCCGGGTCTCCCTAAAACCATCCCCCTGCATCTGACTATGCGGGAAGTCACCCTCCACCTGGGTTCACTTTCAGTGCCTGCGTTCCTGTAGCAAGGCTTCCCAGGTGACGCCAGTGATAAAGAACCTGCCTGACAATTCAGGAGACATAAAACACTGGGGTTCCATCTCTGGGCTGGGAATATCCCTGGAGGAGGAAGTGGTAACCCACTCCAGTATTCTCACCTGGAGAATCTCACGGAGAGAGGAGCCTGGCAGGGCCCAGTTCGTGGGGTTGCAAAGAGGTGGACATGACTGAGTGACTTAGCACACGAGCATGTGTCCCTGTTGCAGAAAGGGCTGTGTTGGCTTGCCACTTACAGATCGGTGGACTATGGGTTAGATCTAGTGTCAACACCACCCAGGTCTCGCTGGGCAAATTCACAACTGCCTAATCTCGGTGTCACCTGGCTATAAACCAGAGAGAAAAGCCTGCCCTGCTGAACTCCAGGGCCACTGGCCCGGGCCCCATGTGCCCTGCATATCTTAGGATTTATTGGAGGTATTGACTGTGTGTGTGTATGTGTGAGCATAATGACAGTTTCACTTGTAAACCTGTGCCGACTCCACTGACTGGGTAACAATTAACTTTATTATCAGTCATACTTGTCAGCTTTCCACCAGCAGCAGTTATCCATCTGAAGCTCTGAGAATGTTGTCTTCTTTAGGAGCCCACATTGTCTTGTCCTTGTTCACTGTCTGAGTCTTGGCTCAGAGGGCAGGAGGACTATAGGACACAAAGTGGGTAGAGGAAGCAGTGAGCTGGCACCCATGGGAACTGGGTCACCATTCAGCTCAGGGGAAAGTCAGTCTATTTTTTTCATTTGTCACTGAGGCTTCCCTTGTGGCTCAGCTGGTAAAGAATCTGCCTGCAATGCGGGAGACCTGGGTTGGGAAGATCCCATGGAGAAGGGAAAGGCTACCCACTCCAGTATTCTGGCCTGGAGAATTTCCTCACAGAGTTCACAAATTTGACTCGCAAAGAGTCGGACACGACTGAGCAACTAAGCAACTCACTCACTGAGAGCTTAATCAAGACACTAGGTCCTTTGGGTCCTGCTCAGGGACTCCAAGGGCACCCAAGTCTCAGGTTTAGCAAAGGATAGAGCCTAAAACATGGTTTAGGGAAACTGAAAGACAGCACAGCAGGTGGGTCAGCCCCACAGCGCAAGGATGAGGGTGGCTCCCAAGCCCTGGGAACGATTGAAGGCAGGAGAAGGGGATGACAGAGGATGAGATGGTTGGATGGCATCACCAACTCAATGGACATGAGTTTGAGCCAAGTCCGGGAGATGATGAAGGACAGGGAAGCCCGGCATGGTGCAGTCCCCAAGGTCCCAAAGAGTCAGACACGACTTATCAACTGAACAACAACCCAAGCTCTGGAATGTCTCAAGATCCTTAATTCCTTAATCCTTAATCATTCTGGACTTAGGGTGGGCCCTATATTCAATAGCAAGTGACTTAAGAGAAATAAGATGGGGGGAGATATGAGATACAGATACAAGGGAGAAGGTCATGTGAAGATGGAGGCAGAGACTGGAGTGATGGAGTCACAAACCAAGCAACACCTGGAACTGCCAGAAACTGAACATCAAGGAAGAATCCTACCCTAGACCCTTGGGAGGGAGTGTGGCCTGGGGACATCCTGATTTTGGACTTCTGGCTTCCAGAACCAGGAGAGAATAAACTCCTATTTTAAGTCACCCGGTTTGTGGTGGTTTGCTACAGCAGTTTCGGGAAACTCATCCACTTCCTTTCTTGCTCCTGGGTCCCAGGCTCTCAGAGGTCCCCCGAGGTCAAGTTGGCTTCCTGATACCACTCCTGATCTGCTGTAGAAGAGCCCATTGAGATAGGGCGTCTGCCTGGTTACCTGAGCCCAAGCCACCTGAGTAACAAAGGGAACTTTATTCTGTGCTGTACACGCAGGGGAGAAGGGGGGCAGAAGCGGGTGGTAAAGATGGGGAGAGGAAAGGGGCTTCCTCTCATGACTCACCCTGGGAGCTTTCCTATCCTGTGGGTGTGACTTCACAGCCCTCGCATGTGACACTCCTGTTCCAAGGCCCAGTATCGATTGTCCATCAGTACCACTGGTTTCCTGGTGCTCCCAGGCCCAAGGGACCCTAGGATCTATTTCAGCTGAAAGTTTGACTTCTTAAGACTTGGAAAGAATGTCTGAGTTTCCAAGAAGCCATACAAACTTGAGCAGAGGACTTTAGTGATAGTATCCAAACCTTTTATTATACAAGAGAAAATGAGACATTTTACCTACACTAGTAAAAGTATTTCAAGTTTTTGTTTTCATTTTCTCCTGCTGTGTGCTGGGGCTCCTCAGCCCCACCCGCCCAGATCACCAGCCAGTTTATCAGTACAGGGAATTAGTTCCATTCTCAAATGACCAGACCAGAGGCTTCCTGTAAGGTAGTAGGAAAAAATGGAAGAAATGGCTCCAATCTTCAAATGAGTTTATTTTCAGGCCTTATCTTTCCTTCTCCAACCTAAGCTGCTCCGGGCACGCCCTCCCTGCTCGCCAGGCTGTGCTCCGACCCACGCCTTCTGAACCTGCCCGAGGGGTAGGCGGCGAGGGGCACAGTCCCTGGGTCCAGGCAGGGCTGCCTACTCACCCGCCCGCAGCCCCTCCTGGGCGGGAAGGGCCGGGTCTTTAGCAGGGAGGCGACAGGAAGAAGTAGGGCGGCGGGGGCGGCGGCGGCGGCAGCAGCGGCGGGGGAAAGGCAGGCAGTGGCCAGGGGTCTCGAGGCACTGGGGGCGCCAGCAGGTTGAAGGGCGAGGGCCGTGCAGGCAGCGGCGGCAGCGGCTGCGGGGGCGGCTCGGCGATGAGGGGCGGGCGGCCGCGCGCGCCCACGGGACCGGGAGTGGCGGCGACCGCGGCCTCTGGCAGCGGCGGCAGTGGCAGGTGCGCGGGAGGCGGCGCGGGCGCGGGGAGCCGCGGCAGGTCCTGCAGGGCGAGCGCGGCGGCGGGTGGCGCGGGTACGCAGGCCTCGGGCGGCAGCTCCGGCAACGCCACGTGGGCGCCTGGGCCCCAGGGAGCCGGCGGCGCTGGCCGCAGCGGGAGCGCAGGCAGCGGCGGCAGCTCGGCCAGGGCGAGCGCCGAGGGCGGCGGCGGCGGCGCAGGGCTCAGGCCCGGTGGGAGTCCCGGCAAAGGCGGGTGCGGCAGGGACGGCGCGGGTGGCGGGGTCAGGGACAGCGACACGCGGGACCGGCCCAGCCGCGAGTGGACGCGGGCGCGGGCCAGCCGCGGATGCGAGCGGGAGCGGGGAAGCTGGGCAGCCAGCTTGGCCACAGCCGCCGCGCCAGGGCACCTGGCGCGCAGCTCGCGGAGGCCTTGTACCCCCAGCAGGTGGCCACGCGTCGCTCTGAGAGAACCCCAGCCAATCGGAGTCGTGCGCTGCCGCACTCCAGCCAATCAAAGGCCAGTACGCCGGCGACCTATCCATTTCTCCCGCCGGCTGTCAGGAGCTATCACTGACAGCCAATCAGAGACAGGAGCGCTCTCTGTTAAGTCCTTCTTCCCGCCTCTCCCTCAGCCCCAGCCAATCACAGTGCTCCGAGGTGCCACAGGCTCCATCCCCACTACCCCTGAGAACAGACACTGCATGTTCAGTGGGCGCCCCCAACTGGCCTGAGCGTACACTTAGCCGCTGCATCTCCCCTGGTTCGACGCCCCCACCCCGCCCTCCTTCCCCTGTGACAGCCCTAGAAGAGAGCTTATGGATCGCCTCTTTTGGGGTTTGTCCTTAAGAGATGCTCTTTGTGGGTCAAGATCCATGCAAATTTCCATCCAGTGATCTGTGCATGCACATGTGTGTGCTAGTCATTCAGTCGTGTCCGACTCTGCAACCCCATGGATTGTGACCCCCCAGGTTTCTCTGTCCATGGAATTCTCCAGGAAAGAATACTCGAGTGGGTTCTCATTCTCTTCTCCAGGGGATCTTTCCGACCCAGGGGTCTAAACCGTGTCTGCTACATTGCGGCAGATTCTTTACTGTTTGAGTCACCAGGGAAGCCC
Organism: Muntiacus reevesi; assembly: GCF_963930625.1. NCBI lineage: Eukaryota > Metazoa > Chordata > Mammalia > Artiodactyla > Cervidae > Muntiacus > Muntiacus reevesi. The sequence continues at coordinate 181,779,975 of NC_089250.1, read as the reverse complement.
AGAGAAGAGATGAAAAGATACCAACTCAATAGCAAAGCTTGACATGTAGCATTTGCAGTGACGTTAAGAATGGTTATAAAAGACAAATGGGTGACAAAAGGAAAAATGGTCGATCTATTTAAAGTCGGAATATGAAGTTCAAGAGGCAGCCAGGAACCAGGTTGGTGCTGGTGCTCAGTCGTGTCTGACTCCTTGAAATCTACAGGGCTGTAGGCCACCAGGCTCCTCTGTCCATGGAATTTTCCAGGCAAGAATACTGGAGTGGGCTGCCATTTCCACCTCCGGGTGATCTTCCCGATCAAGGAATCAAACCCACATCTCTTGTAACTCCTGCCTGGCAGGCCGATTCTTTACCACTGCACCACCTGGGGAGCCCAAAGTCAGAATATAGAAATCTTTATTAAAACAATATTTGGAAAAAAAACACACACACACACAACAATATTAGGGTCTTCCCTGGTGGTCCAGTGGTTATTTGCCTGTCAATGGAGTGGACTCTGGTTCGCTCCCTCAGGACACAACTACTGAAGCCCACATCCTAGAGCCGGGGCTCCACAGTGAGAGAAGCCACCTCAACAAGAAACCACACACCACAACCAGAGAGTAGCCCCTGCTTGCCACAAGTAGAGAAAGCCCATTTGCAACAAAGATGACCCAGCCCAGCAAAAATAAACAAATAAAACGACAATAAATTATTAGAACATGTCGAGGTTGGTTAGAAAGGATAGCACCCACTGCCCTCTCTGAGACTGTGCTGAGTGGCCCCTCTACCCAGATGTTGCTCTTAATCCTGTTCTCTAGTAGAGATGATGTGGTTTGTTCCACATCTCAGGGCAGAGAAACACAAGATGATTTGTTTATCCCTAATTTCACTTTATTTTTTACACCAGTTCAGACTGTTGCTTGATGTGAGGTGACCCCAAAGTGACTTTTTAAAAATAATTCTATTTCTTTTTTGTTTCACTGTGTCTCTGTTGCTGCGTGCAGTCTTTCTCTAATTGCACTAGAGCTGGGCTACTCTTCCTTGCGGTGCACAGGTTTGGAGCAGGCTTCAGTAGTCGTGGCATGTGGGCTTTGTTGCTCTATGGCATGCGGAATATTCCTTGGCCAGGGATTGAACCCGCACCCCCTGCACTGGTGGTGGATTCTTACCAATGTACTCCTAGGAAAGTCCACTCGATGAGTTTTTAAGAACCAATGTGTTCTTTGTAGCTCAGTCACATTCGACTACTGTGACCCCATAGACTGCAGCCCGCTAGGCTCCTCTGTCCATGGGATTCTCCAGGCAAAAATACTGGAGCGGGTTGCCATTTCCTCCTCCAGGGCCTCTTCCTGACCCAGGGATCAAACCTAGGTCTCCTGCATTGCAGTCAGACTCTTTACCGACTGAGCTTCTTTGAGGGAAGCCCAAAGAATCAATATTTTTATGAAAAAGCAAAAGCCTATGATGATTCTCAAATAGAGCAAATTAAATGAGGTAGGCTAAGAGATATCAGGCTGGAATTCCAATAATGTTTACACAACCTCCTCAAGCTTGTGCATACTGCAGTCAGGTTTTTGTCTATATCTGTTATCTTAAATCACTCCATAGAAAAACAATCTGAGTTCCTCCCTGGGTGGCAAATCCCATCAACTCTATTCAACTCAAATTCTTCAGTTAAGGTAAAACTTCACCAGATTGCAAGAGGTATAGACTAGGGGAGGCATAGCTCAGAACAGAGACTTAAGGATACTGGTTCTGGGACCATCTAAGCCCCAGGTCAAAGTTCAGAAGAGCAGATCAAACCTCAGTTGTGCAACCTCCAGTCTGGACCCAGCCTAGGAGAATAAATTCACTTCCACATTTCTGGGTGATTAAATTTATAATCATGGGATGAGGAAAGGAAGCAATCCAGTAGCACTGATTACTGATACTGGATTAGTAACTAGCATTTTAAAATGCTTGAAAGTGTTAAAAAAATAAATAAATAAAATGCTTGAAAGTGTTCAGTAATCTGAGATAGTAAACGTCTGACTGATTTCCAAGAACCCCTTAAAGTGCTTAGGAAGAAAGTTGCTGGTTGGATTTGTACACACACACACCCCAACCCTGTTAAGAGATCAAGTAGATTATGTGCATAATTATTTGAAATGTCTAAGGGAATTGAGTATCAGGCTTGTAAAGCATGCTAAATATTTAGGGAGACGCTGATCTGACAAATTTATAATCTAACTGAGTATTAATTTAAGAATGTGAAAGTGAGTTTTACATCCAAATTATAAGATGAATCAATACAATGATATCTGGAAGCAAGTATAAAGGCTTAAGAAAAATGAAATTTTTAGTGGATCATTTTAATAAGTTAATTATCAATTAAAACACAAGTAATGTATAATGTGGGCTTCCCAGGTGGCTCAGTGGGTAAAGAATCCATCTGCAATGCAGAAGATGAGGGTTTGATCCCTGGGTTGGGAAGATCCCCTGGAGGAGGAAATGGCAACCCACTCCAGTATTCTTGCCTGGAGAATCCCATGGACAGAGGAGCCTGGCTGGTTACAGTCCAAGTGGTCACAAAGAGTCAGACACGACTGACTCAACTGAGCATGCACACAGTGTGTAGTGCACAAGTCCCCTAACCTAGACAAGGCTCCATCCATCTCTACATTGTGACCACGTGTCGTCCCCGAGAGCAGGCTTGAGTTTGTTCTGTGCTCATGTGGCTCCCATCTGGAGCACAGCCCCTGGCACACAGCTGTGTTGATGTTTGTTGAAGGAATGAATAAGGTGCTGGGTGGAGGCTGCAGGCCCAGGCGGTCCCCCAGCCCAGCTGGTGATCCCCCCCACACAGCACACAGAGGCAAACAGGGAAGCACACTGCCTTTATTGAGACTTCCAGCCTGCAGGAGACCCCAGGCCAGAGGCCAAGCCAGAGGGTCTGGCCGGCCTTGCCTGAAGACCAGGCTCGCGTGCAGAGGCGCTCAGGATGGGCAGTGGGAGTGCTCGGGTGCTCAGCATTTCCCAAGCAGTCAGCGGCCTGGGCAGAGGCAGAGCAGGGCCCAGCTGAGTTCTGGCCCCTGTTCACCTCCTGGGGGACACGGGCCCTCTATCTGGGACCAGCCACCCACCAGGCACCCACAGGTGGCCTGAGAGCCACTATCTGTCCCTCCCATGGGTTGGGGTTGCCCCCAGTGCAGCCCGGAGGGGTGACGATGGTGGCATGGGGCGGCTGGGGGCAGGGCACTGAGTTCCCTCTCACCTCCAAAGCCATTTCCCAGTGGGCCATTGCTGCCTCTCTTCACCTCAGGGCCTCCTAAGGCACACAGACAAGCCAGGGCACCCGGGTCAGCAGAGGACTTCAAAGTCCTTCTGCTCACTCCCAGCTTTACCCAAGGCCCTGGGAGACCCCTACTCACCCAAGGGGCCAGGGCCCAGCTCTGGCCTCAGCTGCCCATAGGGCCCTGGGGGAGGGATGGAGGTGAGGATACTGAGTTCCTCCTGCCCACCTCTACGCCCGCTGCCACGAGTGCCCCCCTCCCTCTCTGCAGGGCAGTGAGGTGGGCCCAGAGCCCAGTCAGACACCCCCCAGCAACACTCTTCCACACACCCCATTACCTGGTTGACTCCCGACTTCTGGGTATGTGCCTCCAACCCCGTATCTAGGCTTCAAGGCAGCCCCCCAGGGCCCGAGGGAGGGCCAGGGAAAGCCCCTCAGGCCCCCAGCCTGACCTGGAGGAGGAGAGCCAGCTTGGGACTGCTGCCCACTGGACCTGGGTGTCCAGGATGCGCCGCTCCTCCCCGGTTCTCAAAGCCTCCCGCCTGCCTGGCCTGGTCCCCACCGCCCTTGCTAGGGTCCCCTCTGCCCTCTCAGCATGTCTTACCATTTCCTCAAGGGCCTGGAGTGGCCACTTTGGGGAGCACGAGGGCGTCCTCCCCATACCGTGAGAGAACCAGCCCTTTCCCCGCCCTCTTGCACCTGGTCATCTGGGTCCAACTTACCGTTCAGAAAGCCATTGGCCCCTGGGAACCCTGGAGGACGAAAGACAAGGTCAGAGACATGAGCACCCCCGAGCCCAAAGCCCCCTCCCCAGCTCCCCCAGGCACCTGGCTGTGGGCGGGCCTCAGGGAAGACCCCGGCTCCCAGACCACCGTTGCCGTTGCCGTAGCCCAAACCTGCAGGAAAGCGGTGGAAGGGGGGCTGGTTGGGGAGGGACGGGGGCCGCAGGGGGCGGAGGGGGGGGCAGGGTGAACTGCTCACGGAGAGACAGGGAGGGGCAGACAGACAGACTGACTCAGAGGCAATCTAGAGAGGGCCTCCCACAATCCTGCCCCTGCAGGCAGCTAAGGGGGACAGCCCAGCTTCAGGAAGCCATGCCTCCCCCACCCCGGGCACCTCCTCCCCACCTGCTCAGTCATCACTCTATTCTGACCTGAGACAGGACCCACCGCACAGGCTCGTTGGGTCTGTGTGGCCCAGCGCTTACTACGCGAGAGCCCGTTGAGTACAGACAGAGACAGACACACAGACAGACAAGCCGTGCTCGCCATGAGGGGGGGCAAATCATGCCCAACATGGGGGCCCAGGGGGCTCACCGACTTTCTGGGGCCTGAGGCCCCCACCAAAGCCTGGGGGAGAGGAGGCTGGGTCAGAGATAACCTCGGCTTCCCGGGCAGGTGGAGGCAGGGGAGGGGAAAGGGAGGGAGGGAAGGGGAAGCTCAGAAGGGCCTTCTCACCCAGTCCTGCTCCTGGTCCGTAGCCATTCTGGAGCTGGTACCCTGTGAGGGGAATGCAGGTGAGTGGGGAGGACCCCGGCTTGCCCTCACTGCTCGGGGCCCGCGTGTGGACCTTGGGGACTCTGAGGCAGAAGGGGCTCTCCTCATCCCCAGGGAAGGGAAATCCAAAGACATGAAGTAAGAAAGCAGCATGAGAGGCCGAGGGTAGACTCAGAGAGGGACTTCCTGGTCTTAAGGCACCTGAACACCTGAGGTAGGCCAAGGAACAAGGGAGATGGAATGGCATAATCTGACATGGAGAGGGAGCAGACAGACACAAACCTGCTTCCTGAGGTTTCGGTCCCCACTGGAGGGCCGGAGTAGGCACTAGAAGGAAGGCCGGGGGACAGGAGTGAGCCAGTGGCGAGGTGGGTGGGGAGGGCCTCAGGAAGCCACGGGGGAAGGGCTGGGGCCTGGGGGTGCCGTCATACTGGCAGTCACATGGGGTCTCAGGGCCAGAGTTCAGGCTCTTCTTCACTGACTTCCTGGAGATCGGGCCTGGGGGCTTCTGAGTGGCCCAGTCAACCCCAGCCTCTCCTGGGACTAAGTACCCACCATGGTCCCTCAGGCCCCCTAATCGGCACTGACCTGGGAACTTGCCATCCTGCCCTGGGAGAGGGGGCTGGGATCTCAGGACCCAGCCACCCCCTTTATCAGAAGGGATCCCTGGAGTGGGAGGCTTGGCAAGAACCCCACCACTGCAGGGACCTAGATGGGGAGGAAAGGAGAGGGCAGTGACCCAGGCCAGCGGTGCCTCCAGGCTGCCCTCCTGGCTTCCGCCTGGTCAAGCCATGGCCTGTGGTGGCTTCTAGGGCAGAAAGGTGCTGCCAGTGGGGACAGTGGCCGTGTCATAAAAAGCCCAGTTCCCATGGGTCAGTCTGCTCTGGGGACAAGGGGACTCAGCTGCCTGCTGTGGTTCCTGTTGTTGCCCACCCCGCCCCATCATCCAGCAATATCCCCCCACTTCCTTCTGTTCCCCGCCTGCCTCACCTGGCTGGGCCCCCAGCCCATTGCCGTTGCCATATCCTGGAGAGGAAAAACGGATGTGAGGGGCATTGAGTGGGGGGGGGGTCTGAAAGGAGAGGCAGGAGGAGGTGCAGGACAGGGAGGGGAGGGCTCACCTGGCTTCTGAGGTTTCAGACCCACTCCGAGACCTGTGGGGGAGACAGAGGTACCTCAGGCCCAACCAGCCCTCCCTGAGGAAGGAGCGCTCTCCCTGACCCCAGGCCCCCACCAGACTCACCTGGGAGGAGTTGTGGCCCGTTCCCCAGTGGCATGTATCCTGGGAGGAAGAGGGGGCATGAGGGCAGGGCCCTGGAGACTTCAGAGGGGGCAGAGGAGAGGGGGATGAACTCACCTGGCTTCAGAGGGCTCACGCTCCCTCCCAGACCTGCGGGGAGACCAGCAGAGGACTCAGCTCTTCGCCCACTGGGGTGTCACCTCCCCACCCCCCGGAACTCCAGGCCTGGCCCTGCCCCGCACCTGGCTGGGCCCCTTGGCCTGGGAAGGCTCCAACTCCCAGCCCATTCCTGTAAACTGGAGAGACAGAGGCAGGGGTTACAGAAGAGCAAGGGCGGGAGGAGCCGGTTTCTGGGCATAGAGAGAAGGCGGGGTCCAATCCTAACAGCAAGCCCAGGGCCACCGAGCAGTTCTGACTGCACCAGGGGCCCTGCAGTGTGACTCGAGCCTGCCAGGGTCGTCGACCTGGAGATGACAGTCACGGGCTCAGTCCCAGAAGACTGCTCCCCACCCCACCCCCCCCGCCCCACATTTTGGCCACCAGGTTCCCATCCGAGTTGTCACCTGTGCTTCTGATCAGCTGACTGAAGATCAGAGATTCCCACAACCCCCTCCTTGGGGAGGGGTTTGATTAATTTGTTAGAGCAGCTCACAGAACTCAGGGAGACATCTTACTTATTAGATAATAGAAAATATTAGATAATAGAAAAGCAGGGACTAGACACAGGCAGGCACTTAACTTCTCCCATCCCCTCTGAGCATGCCACTCCCAGCGCCTCCATGGGGTCATCAGCCCAGTGTTGTTATTTGCTCAGTCATAGCCAACTCTTTGTGACCCCATGGACTGTAGCCGCCAGGCTCCTCTGTCCAAGGGATTTCCCAGGCAAGAATACCGGAGTGGGATGCCATTTCCTTCTCCAGCGGATCTTCTCTACCCAGGGCTCAAACCCATGTGCCCTGTGTCTCCTGCATTGGCAGGTGGGTTCTTTACCACTGCACCCCCTGGGGAGCCCTGTTTCCTCTTATGAATCACATGATCACAGGGCAGGTAGAGAGAAAAGGAGGGTTTACCTGGCTTCTGAGGCTTCATGGCCTCAGCAACTCCTGGAGAAGAAGGAGGTGGGAGCAGGTGAGGGACCATGACCTGCTCTGAGCCTCTATCCCGCCATCTGCCCCCAGCACCCACTCCTGTACCTGGGCCATAGCCGACGGGAGCTGCAGGTCCTGTGAGGACGGGGGGAGAGGCTGAGGTGCACAGGAGGCTGGAAACTGGGTCGCCCTTCCTCCCAGTGTAGGGACCAGAAAACTTGGCGCCTCCTCTTCTACAAGGCCACCCTCTCCAAGGAGCCCAGGAGGGGCGCCTCAGAGCAGGGTATAGGCCCTTGCCCCCTCCTCTCTCCTTTTCGCCCAGCCTCCAGCTTCTCCCAACCCCTCAGTTCTGAGCTGGGGGGCTGGTGGGGACCTCATCACCCATCCTGACCCTCAGAGGCCTGGAGGGAGGCAGAAGAGGATACCCAGGCACAAGACCTCCACCCCAGAGTCCGCCAGTCTCACCCGGCTGGACGCCCAGTCCGTTGCCGTTCCCAAATCCTGGGGGGCGGGGGGGAGATAGAGGTGGGCATGTGAAAGGAGGCAGGGAAACTCAGGGTTTGGGGAGACGGGGAGAGGCGGCTAAGGCAGCCTCACCTGGCTTCTGGGGCTTCATGCCGGCTGCCAGGCCTGGTGAGAAACACAGAGTGAGTGCGGGCCCCCAGGCCGCCGCAGCCTCCCTGGGCAGGGCCCCCCTACCTGCTCCATAGCCGCTGTCAGCCACAGGGCCTGTGCAGAGTCGGGGCGGGGGGGGTGGTGGGAGCGGTGATGAGACTAGTCGTGAAGCTGAGGGGTGAGGCCAGCATGGGGGCCCTTCAGTATTGCCCCTTCCTCTCCCAGGGTCCCTGGTGCCCCCGGGACACCCTCCGGCTTGTGAAGCAGGCCGTGGAGTCATGGGTCTGAGGGACCCAGGAGGGCCAGGATGTCCTCCTCTCCTCTGATGCCTGGGGTTTCCCACCCCCTCTAGGCCTGGGGAGGCAGGGGGGCTGACATGGACTCTTCTAGGCCTCGCCGGACCCCCAGGCCCCAACATTCAGTTTCCCTGTGGCCCCCACCTCTCTCGTCCCTGTTCCCTCCTCACCCCCTGAGGCCCTGGGCCCAGCTGCCCTCACCTGGCCTGGCTCCCAGTCCGTTCCCATTACCATATCCTGGGGAGGAAAGTGGGGCGGCGGGCAGTGTTTGAAGGTGAACCCCTTCAAAGCAGGAGGGAGACGAGGCAGGGGGTCTCCCCCCCTCCCCCGGCTTTGGAGGCCAGCCTCGTCTGCCCTCTACTCAGAGCCCAGCCCCTGCCCCCCGGTCCCCTGCCCCAGGGAGGCCCACGCCCAGATCCCCGAACAAGGAGGCAGAGGGTGGGGGCACTCTGATTCCGGGGGTCCATGGATAGAGACAAGGCCAGGGTAGGACTCCCCTGGCTTCTGGGGTTTCATGCTCCCCACGAAGCCTGAAGACATGGGAGCAGGTGAAGGGCCCAGAGTCCCCATCCCGGGCACTTGAGGGCCCCCTCTGCTCCTACCTGCTCCGTATCCCTGCGGTATTGCTGGGCCTGTGGGGAGAGGAAGGGTGAGCTGGGCGGATTTGGGGTCCGGCTGAGATGGAAGTCAAGCCAGAAGGCTGGAATCCTGGGGGTTTCCTCCCAGCACCCCTCAATCATTCCCCAGCCCTCATGAGACCTGGAAAGGACACCAGCATGTGGAAGCCTCCAGATCCCACCACTCTCACCTGGCTGAGCTCCCAGGCCGTTCCCATTCCCAAATCCTGGGGGACAGATGGAGGTGGAGATGAGGGGGCAAGGGGCCGCAAACTCCAGGTGGGGGACAGAGACACAGGCGGGGCTGAGGCTCACCTGGCTTCTGAGTGTTCACACCCCCTCCAAAACCTAGAGGAAAATGGGGAGCAAGTGAGGGACCACCCCGGAGCTCCAGCACCCCGACACCAGCTTCTCGCAACCCATCGGTACCTGCTCCGTAGCCATTCTGAGCCAGGGGGCCTGTGGGGGAGGAGGGGTGAGAAAGGAGATTGGGACCCTGGCTAAGGTGGGGGGGAAGTGTTAGTTGGTCAGTCACCTTGAACTCTTTAGACCCCATGGACTGTAGCCCACCAGGTTCCTCTGTCCATGGGGTTCTCCAGGCAAGAATACTGGAGTGGGTTGCCATTTCCTCCTCCAGGGGATCTTCCCAACCCAGAGATTGAACACAGCTCTCCTGCATTGCAGGAGAATTCTTTATCATCTGAGCCACCAGGCAAGCCCCAGTGGCCCCCTACAGAGCCCGGGCAAAACCAGGGTCTCAGAGGTTCTCTCCGAGCCCCTCTGAATCCCTCATCAATCCTGCCCCTCAAAGGCCTGGGGGGGATGGGAGAGGACCCCCTAGATGTGGACCCCCCCACCCCACCCCAGCTGGGCGGGTCCTCGTCCTGGTGTCCAGCCTCCCTGTGGAGCCTGAAAGCCATCCCACCTGCCTGGGATCCCCCCGGCTGGTGTCACCCCCACCCCCACCAACCAGCGGAGGGCTCCTTGACATCCCCTCACCAGTCGCACGCTCTGCTCTCAGCACGGGCTCTTGCCACCATGGCCCGCGGCCACTTCCAGAGCCTGTTCCCTTTCTGGCCCTCTCTCTGGGATGCCCCAGCTCCAGATTTCTCAGTGGGGCACAGTCTGCCTCTGGCCCCTCCTCCCCAGAATGTGCCGCCCGCCAACCTGGCTGCCGAATGAGTGTTTGTGATGGAACCCCAGACGGGATGGCGGGTCTCACCTGGTTTCTGAGGTTTCAGCCCTCCTACTCCAAGGCCTGGGAATGAGGAGACGGTCCAGCGAGTCCACCCGGATCCCGTCTTCCATCAGAGCCAGAGTCAACCCCCTCCCCTTCATCCACCACCCCCTGGGTGAGCCCTGCAGCCCTGGAGCTCCGGGCCTCACCTGGCTGGGTGCCGTCCCCGGTCCTGAATCCTGGGGAGATGGAGCGAGAGGCCTGAGACTGAAGCAGGGCTTGAAAGGAGCACAGATACAGAGAGGACGGACAGACAGACAGACCGACCAAGAGCCGACAGGGCAGAGCAGGACTCACCTGGCTTCTGGGGTTTCCCGCCCCCTCCAAAGCCTGAGGAGAGACCCATGGGTGAGGGACCCTGGAGCGCCCCCTCCGGGCCTCCCCCCTCAACTCCCCTGGTCCCCTCTCTACCTGGTCCAAAGCCATTTGGAGCTGCAAGACCTGTGGGGGGGGAAATAGGAAATCCAGACAATGCTGACTTGGGGGTGAGCCCCAGCCTCCCGCCATGGCCTCCCCTAGACCCCTGCCCTTCCCCCCAATTCTTCTATCCAGCCTCGGTAAGTTCACAAGAGAGGTCCCCGTGGGGACCTGTGCCAGGAAAAGGGCTGGGGAGACAGCGGCGGCTGAGACAGGAACCCCAGATCCAGCATTCCTCTTCTGGCCCCGAAGATTCCTGGGGTCTTATCCACACTGATCCCACTCTGACTGCTGCGCCCCCCGCCAAGTCCTGACCTCAATCCGCATGGCTTGGGCACTCAGCCCAGCGGGCCTACAGACCCTAGGCTGACGGGCATGGGGTCTGCAGTGCACAGTCAAGGCTGGGCTCAGGCAGGCACTTGGGAAAGGTGGTGGAAGGAGTGAACCCCAAAGAGGCCCCTGTTAGGAGTACAGAGTGGGGCATGGCAGTGACCCCTCCCTCCCCCAGCAGCCTGGGCCCTAGCCTCCCTCCCTGGCTGGGCCCCCAGGCCACGCCACTACCCTCTGTGAGCCATTGATGGGGGCACAGGGGAGGACTTGGGGTGGGGACAAGGGCAGGGAGGGGCAGGGACCGAGTCTCTGTCTCACCTGGTTTCTGAGGTGTCACGCCCCCTCCCAAGCCTCGTACCTGTGGACCCCCCCCAGCCCCTACTCTCCCCCATAAACGAGTTTTGTGCCCTCCCCAGCCCCTCCCCTCCCTCCTCCCCAGCACCCCACTTTGGCCCTGGCGCCCTCACCTGGCTGGGCTCCAGCTCCAGGGAAGGCCCCAGCCCCCAGCCCATTCCCAGCGATGGGTCCTGGGGAGACGGAGCAGGAGGGAGTAAGGGGGGGGAGGGACAACTGGGGGGGAGGAGGGCAGGGACCTAGGGACAGGGTGGGGCTCACCTGGCTTCTGAGGCTTCACGCCCCCTCCAATTCCTGAGAAAGAGACCCAGACTAGGTGAACCCCGAGCCCAAGCCCGCCCACCAGCTCCCCCCCATCTCCATCATCTCCAACCCCATCCCTGACGACTCTGAACCCTGGGGCCTGTGGGGAGAGGGAGATGGGGTCTGGGCTGCCGGGGGTGGGCCCACATCTCCGGGGGTGTCCTCACCCCATGAGCGAGGCACCCCCAGCACAGTTCTCAGAGACTTATTCCCAGAGAGGGGCCGGGGAGGATGAGGCTGACCTCATCCCAGCCCAGGGGAGGGACAAAGAGGCCGACGCTGACACAGCCAGCCCCTCCCCTAAGAGCGGGGGCGAGACCCTGGGCCCCCCTGGCCTGCCCCTCCCTGCAACCCTGCCCCCCACGCTCACCTGCTCCGGGAAAAGCCCCAACACCGATACCATTTCGACCCCCGAATCCTGCGGACAGGATGTGAGGCCGTTAGTCACGGCTGGGCAGGTCGGGGCGCACTCCGGGATGTGGGGGGACCGCCGGGACGGGGGCGGGGCTCTCCGGGCTGCGGAGGCTCCACGCCCCCGCCCCCCCAGCTGCGCTCCGTAGCCCCGCAAGACGCTACTCTCTCCCCGACGGGTTCCCCGATTCCAGCTCCGCGCGCTCCCTCCCCCATCCCTGGACCCCAGGGCGGTGCCCCAGGCGCCCTTACCTGGCTGGGCTCCCAGCCCCGGGAAAGCACCAGCTCCCAGCGCATTTCCGTATCCTAGGGGCAGAGAGGAAGGGTGGAGAGGGCAGGGACCAGGGCCGGGGCCGGGGCAGGAGGACGGGGAGGCGATCTGAGGGCCATCACACGGTCGGGGAGCGGGGCTTACCTGGCTGCGGGGGTTTCGGCCCCCTTCCAAAGCCTGGGGGGAGGGGCAGTGGTTGAGGGGACCCAAGAACCCGGCCTCTTCCTGGGACTCCATGAGGGAGAGGTAAAGGGGGGCATTTGGGGTCCCAGCTGAAGGGGGGGCGACTCCATGTTCTCTGTTCCCCAAACTAGACCACGGGATCCTTTATGGACCTTGCCCCTGCCCTGGGGGAGCCAGGGAGAAGCCCCTCCCGAGGGTGACCTGCTGTACCCCTCGCACCCCTCTCTGCTATCCACACCCGTCCTTCCCCACCTCACCTGGCTGGGCAGCAGCACCCGGGAGGGTCCCGACTCCCAGCCCGTTCCCGTTCCTAAACCCTGGAGAGACACCTGGGGAGACAAGGCTGGGGGGTCAGGGAGGAGAGGAGAAACGGGCACAGAGCCGGGAGGGTCAGGTAGGGTGAGGCTCACCCGGATTCTGGGGCTTCGAGCCCTCTCCAATGCCTGAGAAGGAGACGGGGTCAAGGGAGGTTCTCGGGACACCCCGTGTCCGGGCTGCCCCAAGAATCCTGGCCCCACCTCTACCTGTTCCGTAGCCATTCTGAGCTGGAGGGCCTGTGGGAGAGTAAACCAGGTAGGTTTAGGGTGGGGGTGCAGCACCTTGGACCCCACCAGAAACAGCAAACCTGACAGCTCCCTATCTGGCCCCCACCCCCGGAATCATCCATCCTGCCCTCCCTTCCGAGGCCTGGGAGCCCAGCCCCCCTCCCCACCCTCCACTCATCTGGCTGGGCTCCCAGCCCGAGCCCATTCCCGAACCCTGGGGGAAGAGAGCGAGGTGAGGGGTGGGAGAGAAAGACGGGGAGACGGGGGAAGAGCTGCAGTGTAATACCCTTTCAGAAGCCTGGGGGAGACCTGGTGAGAGCCCCTAAACGCCCCCCACCCCTCAGCCTTTCTGAGCCTGATGACTCAACTCCAGTGTCCCTTCCAAAGAAGGGGGAAGGCGTGGGGGTGCGGGTGGGGGGAGCTTCTGCGAGTCCAGGCCCCTTCCTCCCTTCCTCTGCTCAGAGCCACCCCAGGGGCCTCGCTCTGAGCCCGGGGTGCGCGCCCTGGAACTGGCTTCTGCGGGCAACCAGGGAACAAGCAGGGAAGGAAAAAGTTGAACCCTCAGGCGGGTACTGGGTGATGTGACACCAGAATGGCCTTGGTAGACTCCTGATGGACTCCTGGGGGGGTGCGGGAGGTGGTGAGAAGGAGGAAAGGACAAGGAAGACACTGCAGGAAGGGCGGCAGGTGGGTTTCTGGGGGGAGCAGCAGCACGGGGGTCCCCGAGTATTTCTGAGATGGCTGCCTCCCCCAGACCCAAATCCCATTTCCCGTGCCTCACCTGCTCCTAGACCACTGGGGGGGCCGTAGCCTATGGGGGAAACAGGGAGGTGAGCGGGGGTGGGGCAGGAGGGGCCAGGAGCGAGGGTGCCCATTGCCAGGACACAGAGGGAGGGTGCCCCCCCCCACCCGCCCCAGCCTCAGGTTCCTCGGGGGTCACTGCAGGGTGAGCAGACTGGTGGCAGGGAGGAAGGGTCCCTGGTGAGGAGGGAGGGCTCTGGGACACACCCCTAGGGGCGGATCGCTGGTATTTTGCACCCCTCACCTCTGTCCTTACTTGAGTACCCCCCTGGAATCCCATCCGCCTTGGCCCCCCAGTCCCCCAGTCTTGCTCTCCTGCAGTTCAGCTGTGTCAGCTCTCAGGAGGGAGCCCCAGGTCCCTGGAGGGACACCCCACCTAGCTCACCCCCGTTTCCTGCCTCCCCTTCCCACCTCCAGGCCTTTGCCTCACCTCACTGCTGGCGGCAGGCAAGGTCCTTTCCCTTTCCTGTTGCAACCTGCCCCCACTCCCACCCCCTCCAGGCCCTTCCTCCTCTGGCTTCTTTTCCTCACACAAGTTGAGGTTCTGCCCTCTCTTAATTCCCCTCCAAGGGTGCGGGGTGTCTGTGTTTCTCACACTTGAGCTGACATGAACAAGGCCACCTGCCTTGTCTTCTCTGGGGCCCCCAGATCTGGATCCCAGAGCAGGGACTTCCCCCAGAGAGCCCCCAGACCCCTGCGAGGGAAAGACCAGACCCTCTTCCTTGAGCCCAGAGCCTGGAGGGTCCACTTACCTTTCCCCAGGCCTAGAGACGATGGAGGGAGTCCTAGGGGAGCAAGCCGGGTGCCAACTCAGGGTAGGGACCCCGGGGACAGAGCAGGGGCAGGTCCCAGGCGTCTGTCCCCCAGCCTTCCCAAACCCTGCCCCAGTCCAGACTTCACAGACCCTCCCCTCCCTGTTTCTGGGGCCCAGTGCTCCCCCGACACCCCCAAACCGGCCGGCAGCCCCACCACCGGTGCTCACCGCCTTGCAGGCTTTCAGAGGTCAGGCCGAGCAGGAGAAGGGCTGCAGGGAAGGCCCAAGCGCTCATGATGCCGGCAGAGTGGGAGGGCACCACTCTGTGGGCCTTTAAACACTCCTGCTGGGTGGGGGCCAGGGGCTCCACAGGGCTGGCAGACCCCAGGGGGCTAGCCCCCACCTCCCGCTGCTGCAGGCGATTAGCCCCGGCCTCCTCCCTGCCCCACCCCTCATCCATCAAAGGTGCTGACAGCCGGGACAGGCCCCCACCTAACCCCCCGAGGCTCCTCCACCCCTGTCAGGGGCTGGGGCCCTGGCGACAGGCCTGGAGGCTCAGCTGCTCCCCCACCACTTGGCGAGGGGCAGGTGGGCACCCCAGGCCCAGCCCAAACACAGCTGGGGGTGAGAGGGGAGCCAAGCCCAGAAACGTGGGTGTGGCTGGCAGGGGACCCTCTGAATGAGTTAGTGTGTTACAGCAAAGAGGCAGTGTCACAGGGGCAAGTGGCCCAGGAACAGGGTAGCACATCAGGACCTCATCACTCTCCCACAAGCGGACGTGTGCGTGATGAGTCCACTCCATCTCATCCTGGAGACACCAGGCAGCGACCACACCAGGACCGGATTGGCAAGCGTGGGCCAGAGCCTCCCTTTCACGAGGGACGGTGACATACGGGGGTGGGTGACATGCACTCAGCCCAATTTAGTTTCTCGAAGGCTCAGCAGGGGCCCATCCGATGCATGAGCCCCCCCCCCCCCCCCGCCCCGCCCCCAGCTTCACCTCCCTCTCCTGCTCTGCTCCAGCAGCACTGACTCTGACTTTAGGGAGAGAATCTGGGTCGGGGGAGCTGCTTAAGCTGCAGGGGACGCAGAGGTGCAAGAAGGTTGCCTTGCGGTGGATGAGCCTGGAGCTGGGGCCCGGGGAGGGGGCTTGGTGGAGAGCTGAGTCCTGGAGGCCGGGATTGGCAGGCCTGAGACATGCCAGGCATGGGGGGTCTAGACCCCAGCCCCCATCCTCCTGTGGGCCCCCACTGGGCTGGAGGGGGACAGCGGTGACTCAGGGTCCCTGGACCTTAGTCCCGAAGGCTCCACTCTCTGTCTGCTGGCCTGCCCACTGCTCAGCCAGCCCCTCCTGACATCTCGAACTGAGGAGTCCAGAGTCCAGCCGGCTACACTAGGCAGCCTGGCAGGGTGGGGCATGGAGAGGGGCTACAGTGAGGAGTGGGCCACAGCGGCGGGGGGGCTTTTTGGGGTGAGGCCTCTGAGCCCATGACAAGGGGGCCGGGCTCAGTCGCAGTGGAGGGTGGGCTTCTCCCAGGTCCTCCTCACTGGTGGTGCTCCCAGCACCCCATCTCTGCCTCCCCCACACACCCTGCACCCTTGCTGCTCACTCTCCCCACACATGAGGGCCAGCACCCCTGGGGCATGCGCACATGAGTGCACATGTGGTGTGACCATGCCCGTGACACCCACCTCCCCCCCACAGACCCCCCGGTGAACACGATCTCCTCAGCCAGGCGCCCCAGCCCAGCACCCCACAGGCCCACCTACTGCCCTGCCAGGGACAGGCGTCTGTGACCTGGAGTCCTGGAGGCTGGGAAGGTTCAGGGCTGGTCCCTGGCCCCAACCACTCCCGAGAGCCCAGGGCAGCTGTGGCAGTCTACTCTCCTGCCAGGCCACCTGCTCGGCCCATGGCAGCAGGCACTGCCTCCCTGGCCCACTCATGGAGGGTGGCTAAGTGGCCTGTGATCAGCAGCCTGGGTGCTGGGTTCAGATTCAGACCAGGTTCACATACCAGCTCCTTCTGGCTGGGAAGCTTGAGCAGAAAGCCCACTTCCCTGTGTCTGTTCACTCTCCTCTAAAATGAGGGAGCTATTTCTTATCCCATTTTACAGATGGGGAAACAGAAGCAGAAAGAAGGTACTGGGCCCAGACCGTACAGCCAAGCATGGGGCTGGGGTTTGAAGGCAGGCAGCCCACAGGCCTCCACCGTCTGCTCACCCACACACGCCTGGGCAGCAGACCCTCTTACCCCAGTTGTCACATTGCTGTCTGCCCACCTCGTGCCAGTCTGGGCCCAAGCTCCCAGACCCGGGAGAGCTGAGGGCCCCCTGCACAGACCCAGACACAAAGCCCACCCTGCTGGGCGCCAGGGAAGCTTGGCCCAGTAGGAGATGGGCAGGGAGACCAGGAGGGGCCCTGTGAGGGGTACAGGCAGGCTGCCAGCTTGGCCACTGCCAGAGGGAAAGCCAGGGCCTGCCACCACTGCCAGGCTGCCTGGGTGCTGGCGTGAGCCTGCGGAAAACGCCAAACAGTCTGGGGCCTGGGGCCAACCGACTCCGCTTGGGACCAGAGCCTGGCCCAGCTTGGAACCTTGGCCCCAGCAATGCCACTACCACCCCTGCCCCCAGCACAGCTCGGCCAGGCCCCGGAGCTCAGCCCCAGCCCCAGCCTGGCAGGGCAGACTGAGAGCACGAGAGCCCCTGGCAGAGCCAGGGTCTGGGCTCCCCTTTGCTCCCAGAAGTAGGGGACACACAAGGCCCAGCCTCTGAATAGAGGCGCAAATTTCAGGGGCCAGAGCTGGGAGCCCAGGGCAGGGTGACAGCTGGGCTGTAGGAAGTGTGTCGCCTAAAATGGCACAGCCTGGGTCAAGAGGCTCCCGCCAGCCGCTTGAAGCAGCACCTCTTGCCTGGGGGAATCTGGGGGAGGCCAGTTGAAGGAGAGGCCCGGCGCCTGCGGGTCAGACATCTTCTGAACACGCAGCTGTGCTAAAGGCCCCTCAGGTCATCCCCTCTGGCCTCTACGTGGCAGTTCTTTAGCCCAGATCCCTGCCTCTGCCTCCTCTGGGACTCCTCTGTCAGCCCCAGACACTTGCACTGTGCAAAGCTGACTTCTATTAACTCCTCCTCACACCTGTTGGATTATTAAAAAACAAACAAAAAAATTTTATGCCAGGGATAAGATTCTTATTCCCTGGTGGTCCAGTGGTTAAGTGCTTTCACTGCTTTGGGACCGGGTTCAATCACCGGTCAGGAAACTAAGATCCCACAAGCCGGGCAGCATGGCAGTCCAAAACACAAACAAACAAGCAAACAAAGCCATAGGCCAGGGTGAAGTATAGCGTGTATATAGTATATACAGAAGCGTGCACAAGAAGAAATGAACACTATGACATGGACTTAACCTACAAAGCACCTATGTGGCTGGCGCAGAGGTCAAGAAATAGAACACAGCCCACTCCCCAGAAGTGCTCATCTGTGATCTCCTCTTGCTGTTAAGGTAGCCATGTTTGCACGTGTGGCCATCTTTTCCTTGCGTTTCTAAAACCACGTGAATCCAATTTTGTGGCCCCTTCCAGGGTGAGTGGTGAATGCGGCTTCCGGGAGTCTCAGCGGGTCCGAGGTGCTGTTTCTGAGACAGGTCACAAGGGGGCGCACGGTTCAAGTAGGCTCTTGCCTGGACTTGCCGGGACCCACGCATGGGCGGGGCTTGGGGGGCCTTCTCCGGGACAGAGCCCCGGCCAAGGGCTTTAGCCTCAAACCTATGACCGCCCCCCCCAGGTGGGAGCAGAAGTCGGGGTCCGACTTTCCTCCTGGGTCCTCCTTTTGAGCCTGGCAGCTGCTTTGAGAGCTACAAAATACTGTGGTGGCGCTAGTGGTAAAGAACCCCCTGCCAAAAAAAAAAAAGAAAAAGAACCCCCTGCCAACGCAGGAGACATGGGTCAGGGAAGATCCCTTGGAGGAGGGCATGTCAACTCACTCCAGTATTCTTGCCTGGAGAATCCCGTGGACAGAGGAGCCTGGTGGGTTTCAGTCCATAGGATCACAAAGTTGGACACAACTAAAGTGACTTAGCACGCAGACACCTGAGGGAGTGTTGACTGTTATCATTAAAGAATGAGTAAGTTCCTACTGTGTGCTTGACTGTCCTTTTCTCACACGCATTTTCTCTTTTAGTGTTCATACACCCCATGGAAGTAGGAACTATGATTATTTTCCCCTAAAATGGGGAAAATATGGAAATGTGGAAACAGGCCCAGAGACATGAAGCAACTTACCCACAGTTGCACAGCTTCTGTGGGGGGCAGAGCCCTAAATTCCCTGACTCCGTGGCCTGTGCTATCTGTACTTAACCTTATGGTCTAGCACTTCCACACTTCCTTGGAAAGCACGTTTTGAACTTAAAAAAAAAGATATTTTTAAGTCATTGTGAACTAGACTTTTCAGAATGAGGAAAAGCAACTGAGTCCAGGACTCCCAGAGGTGGGGCTGGCAGAGGGGATGGCAGCTGGAGAGGGAGGGGCCTGCCAGCTCCCTGTGTCTCCTGGGGACACGCCTGGGCTCTTGAGCAGGGATTCAGCCTGAGTGACAGGCGCTGTGACTGCCAGATATGCTAACAAAGGAAGGCACAGGGAGAGGAGCTGCAGCTGGCTGAGGCCCTGGGTCTTGGGCCCAACCCAGGATGCCAGGCCTCCAGTCCCAGTCCATGCCTTGGAGAGCGTTCCCTGAACGTGGACACACCACAGCAATCGGCAGCCCTGCAGTCCATGGCCTTTCAGAGATGTGGGGACTTGATCCACAAATGAACTAAATAAGGTGGGAAATGAGATCTGACTGAAAGAGGAAACAGAACAGGCTCTATCTTGAAAGCAGGACTCCATCTTGGGCCAGACTGTGAACTTTGAGCTATATGCCCAGTATCTATGGAAACGACATGCCAACTGGAAAACCAGGCGCCTGGAAGGAAGAGCCCCAGGGCTCTCCATCGCCTAAAAGAATACCCTAATTATCTGTGTAACTGAATAGAACCATACATTCTATTATGCTTATTGGGGTATGACCACGGCGGTATTGATAACTGTCCACTGTTAACTACCTAGGCTTAAGGCATATGGTCATGGGTTAACTTTGACTGTATCTTTCTTGTTCCTTTGTTCAGACTAGTTTCAGGAAACCTTATACACTTAAGAGTATATAAAGTGAAAGTGAAGTTGCTCAGGTGTATAGACTCTTCGAGATCCCATGGACTATAGCCCACCAGGGTTCTCTGTCCCTCGGATTTTCCAGGCAAGAGTACTGGGGTGGGTTTTTATTTCCTTCTCCAGGTGATCTTCCCAACCCAGAGATCAATCCAAGGTCTCCCGCATTGCAGGCAGACGCTTTACCCTCTGAGCCATCAGGGAAGAATTTCACAAAAACTGGTTGGGGTCCTTGGCTAAGAGCAGACTCTGCCTTGGGCCCACCAGTGTAATAAACCGCACTCTACTATCTGCACTGTCCTTCTGATTGAGTCTGTTTTCCAGAACGCGTGGATACAACATGACCAGATGGGGAGCCTTGTGGCCTGTAAGACTGACTCCCTTGATCCTGTTAAAAGGATGAAAAGGTCCCATCCGGTTAAAGAAGCAACTCCCAGTCACTAGTTAGGAATCAGCGTCTGCTCTGGCAGTTCTGCTGCTAAGAACTTTAAGTGGATCATCCTATTTGAACCCCCCAGCTCCCTGAAGGAAGCGTCATCAGCTCCATTTTTACAGGAGACGGGACTTAACTCCAAAGCTCGGAAAGACCCAGTGCCTCCCCAAGGTCATTAGGCTGAGAAGAGGCTGAGGGAGGTTTAAGCTGCGCCTAAGTCTCAAATCCAAAGACTGGGAATGGCTGCCTCCGAAGCAGCTGAGGCCTGGAGGCAGGGAGGCTTCATGGAAGAGGCAGAATTTTCTGGTTCATTCTTGTTCAGCGTGTGGAGGGTGTGTTTGTGGCGGGGAGGAGGAATGGGGGGATGGCAGCCCCATCGCCCCACTGAGGTGCACGGCAGGTATGAGGAGAGTACAGTAAGCCCCAAGGCACTCGACCGCGACAGAACCGCGGAGGCCGCAGAGACTTCCTGTCCAGCCCCCAAGAGACCGCCTCTTGGGGCTATACCTCAGGGGCAAAAAAAGTGACCGTTCTCTTTACAGACGCAAAAACTAAGCCAGCCCAACGAGGGCCGTGGGGGCCGGCACGGAGGTCTGGTGGTCGGCTGGCGACCCGGGAACCAGGCAGGAGAGACCCAAAAGCTGCCTCAGACCCCGCGTGGCGCCTCAGCCTCCAAGCCGCACCCCGTAGCCAACCTCCGCCCCGGGTCGGAGCTGAGGAGACTTCGCGCCTGCGCAATGAGAGCGCTGGGCTGGTGGCGCGGCGTCGACGACGCGCACGCAGGGACGTTGGGGCGGAGCCTCAGCAGGCTGGGTGCCTCTGATAGGCCGCATCGGGGAGGCGGTGGGGGTAAGAGGCGTTCCTGGGCGGGGCCTCGAGGCCGGTTTGGAATTTTTGGCGCGAGCTGGGTCCGCGCGCGTTCACGGGCCGTTCCCCCTCGAGAGTCCCCCCTACCCGGGTGTGGGGAGCGGTGGGCCGAAGACCCCTGCCCGCCTGACCGCCCCGAGGGCTCCCGCGCCTTCCGCCGACCCGGAATCTGGGACTTTGCTGAGCTGCGCCCCGCCCACCCGCCTCAGGTGAGCCCACGCCCAGCCCTGAAGGGACCGGAAGGGACCGCCCTCTCCTCCCTTCTGCCGCCTCGCGAACAACTCTTAGCACCCCCTGACTGGCCTTCCTTGGATCTGCCTCACCCCCAACCCCTTCCCGCCTCGCTCCTCACCCCTCCGACAGCCCCAGCCCTCCCTGGGCCAACCCTACCCCACTGCTCAGCCCTCCCTGGGCCCCCTCTGCCGCGGGCGGCTCCGCCCACTTCCCCTCTAGAAGCTCCTCCCTCCTTCGCGGGGCCTCCCTATCCCCTTTCTGGGAGCCCCTTACCCCGGCGACGACTACTCCATTACTCGTCCTCCCCAGGAAAAGCCCCTCCCCCGTGACAGCAGGTCTGCTCCACTCTGTTCGCCAGGGTTTCCCCACGCCCACGGAGGTGAATCAGCTTCGGTCCTGCCCTGGAGGAACTCACAGTCTAGTGTGGTAGACCGTGGTCAGCAGATGGCATTCAACCTAGTGAGAGGGTGAGGCCCCTGAAAGGTCATCCCGGCCTGGCCTCTGCTTGGGGCCGCCCTGGATTCTCCGGGAGCCCCAGCCTCTCCTCCCTCCCCCACCCCACCCCACCCCACCCCCAAAGCTGTTTGGCCATGCCAGAATGTTTAAGTACTCTGGGATGGTGTGAGAATTGGTTTAGGGCCTGGAGGCTGTACTTTGAACGAGCACACTATGGGTTTCTGACACCCTGGTCCCTCACTTTGAGAAGCTCTGGGATAGGATTCCTGAGATGGATAGAGGCAGAAGGAGCGTCCCCACAGGCTGCAGGGTGAGTGCTCCATGCAGGCCCTCGCGGGGTCCCTCCCCTCACCCCTCACTTACCCAGGCACTGGAGCACACCCTCAGATGACCGCTCCCTCCAGTTTCAGTTAGCGACTCACCCCCCTGTGTTGAGTATGCACTCTTTTGATACACTGTGGCTCCTCTCAAGATTAGACTCTTCTTTTTTTTTTCCTTTTTTCTTTCAATTATAACATTATAGCCACACAATAGCCCTCTCTGCTCCAACTGAAAAGTCATTTATACCCATGGGACCACTGTCTTTTGTGTATTCTTTCAGTTACTACTCAGATCATTATATAACACATACTGAGGGATCTGTGTGCCAGATGCTAGACTAAGCCTTCCATGAAGCCAGCATTACAGGTCCACAAGCCCCTGAGTCCAGGTGTGTTTCCTGGACTAAGTGTCTAAATTCTAAAATGTCTCCAATTTTAGAAAGCTAATAGGGTGCATGTAACATATGTAACGGGCTTCCATCATAGCTCAGTTGGTAAAAAATTTTACCTGCAATGCAGGAGACCCAGGTTCAATCCCAGGGTCGGGAAGAGTCCCTGGAGAAGGAAATATCAACCCACTCCAGTATTCTTGCCTGGAGAATTCCATGGCCATAGGATCCTGGCGGGCTACAGTCCATGGGGTTGCAAGAGTTGGACACAACTTAGCAACTAAACCAACCAACCAACCAACATATGTAACACCACTCATTCATTCATCTGGGGCATCATCTCATAATCAAATGCATTAGTATTTCTATACGAATATTTACACTTAGAAGGAAAAATAGGCTGGGTCAGATTTTTCTTCTAAATGAGTATTGCTTGTAGACGCCCAGTTGTCCCAGCACCATTTATTGAAAAAATTATTTCTTTCTTACTGAATTCTTTTGGCACCCTTGTCAAAATCAATCAACTCTAAGTGTGAGGGTTTATTTCTGAACTCTCAATTCTATTCCATTGATCTTCATGTCCATTCTTACATGAAGGGGGTGGGGTGTTTTCAGTAATGAGTCATTTTCCTCTTTCTACTCCCAAGATTTTCCCCTCATGTTTGGTTTTCAGCACTTTTGATACTGTGTGTGCATATCTGCATTTATCCTACTTGAAGTTCATTGAGCTTCTTGGTTATTACTTTTACAATCACATTTGGGAAGTTTTAATCCATATTTTTCTAGCTCCTTCTCTTCTCTGGTGTACCCATCATGCATATGTTGGTTCACTTTGTTGTTCAGTCACCAAGTTGTTTCTGACTCTTTGAGACCCCAAGAACTGCAGCACATCAGGCTTCCCTGTTCTTCACTGTCTTCACATCGAACTGATGTCCATTGAGTTGGTGATGCTATCCAACCATCTCATCCTCTGCCGCCCCCTTCTCCTCCTGCCCTTGATCTTTACCAGCATCAGGGTCTTTTCCAGTAAGTCGGTTCTTCTCATGAGGTGGCCAAAGTATTGGAGCTTCAGCTTCAGCACCAGTCCTTCCAATGAATATTCAGTGTTGATTTCCTTTAGGATTGACTGGTTTGATCTTCTTGTAGTCCACGGGACTCTCAAGAATCTTCTCCAGTACCACAGTTCAAAAGCATCAGTTCTTCAGCACTTAGCCTTCTTTATGGTCTAACTCTCACATCCGAACATGACTACTGGAAAAACCATAGCTTTGACTATATGGACCTTTGTTGACAAAGTGATGTCTCTGCTTTTTAATATGCTATCTAGGTTTGTCATAGCTTTTCTTCACTTAATGCTATCCTATATTTTGCTGCAGCTTGTTTCCCTATTCTTCATCTGGTCTTCAGATTGCATAATTTCTATCAATCTTCAAGTTCACTAATTATTTCTTCTGCCAGTTCAAATCTACTTTCAAACCCCTTAGGTGATTTTTTTCATTTCAGTTACATTGTACTTTTCCAATACTGCATTTGCTTCTTTTATAATTTCTATCTCATTATTGATATTCTCTACTTAGTTGAGATGTTGTCATCGTGTTTACTTCAAGTGTGGCTTCCTTTAGTTCTCTGCACATTATTCATAGTGGCTTGCTTCATTGATTATTCTAAAGCATGGATAACAACAAACTGGAAAATTCTTAAAGAGATGGGAATACCAGACCACCTCACTGACTTCTGAGGAACCTGTACGGAGGTCAAGAAACAACAGTTAGAATCCAGCATGGAACAACGGACTAGTTCAAAAGGAAAGAAATACCTTAAGGCTATATATTGTCACCCTGCTTATTTAATTTATATGCAGAGTACATTATGTGAAATGTTGGGCTGGATGAAGCACAAACTGGAATCAAGATTGCTGGGAGAAATATCGATAACCTCAGATATGCAGATGATACCACCCTGATGGCAGAAAGTGAAGAGGAACTAAAGAGCATCTTGATGAGAAAGAGGAGAGTGAAAAAGCTAACTTAAAACTCAACATTCAAAAAACTAAGATGGCATCCAGTCTCATCACTTCATGGCAAATAGATGGGGAAACAATGGAAACAGTGACAGACTTTATTTTCTTGGGCTCCAAAATCACTGCAGATGGTGACTGCAGCCATGAAATTAAAAGACGCTCCTTGGCAGAAAAGCTATGACCAACCTAGACTGCATATTAAAAAGCAGAGACATTACTTTGCCAACAAAGGTCCATATAGTCAAAGTTACGCTTTTTCTGGTAGTCCTGTATGGATGTGAGAGTTGGACCGTAAAACTGAGTGCCGAAGAATTGATGCTTATGAACTGTGGTGCTGGAGAAGACTCTTGAGAGTCCCTTGGACTGCAAGGAGATCAAACTAGTCAACCCTAAAGGAAATCAACCCTGAATATTCATGGGAAGGACTGATGCCGAAGCTGAAACTCCAATACTTTGGCCACCTGATGCGAAGAGCTGACTCATTAGAGAAGACCCTGATGCTGGGAAAGATTGAGGGCAAGAGTAGAAGGGGATAACAGAGGAAGAGATGGTTGGATGACATCAGTTTGAGCAGGCTCTGGGAGATAGTGAAGGACAGAGACCTGGTGTGCTGCAGTCCAGGGGCTCGCAGAGTCAGACACCACTGAACAACTGTGAAGTCTATCTGTTAATGACATCTGCTGTGTTTTTTTCCTGTGTATGGGTCACACTCTCCTATGTGTTTACATACTTTGTAATTTGTTGTTGAAAACTGGACATTTTAGATTGGTTCCTCACTCTGCACCTCGGGGCTTGGGATTATTTGCTTGTTCGTTTAGTGACCAGCTGGACCACAACAGTGATGTCTCTTTCCTCTGCAATGTGAAGCCTTTGACTTTGCTCCTCAGAGGCCCTGGCCTTGGGTCTGTGCACAGTCGCCCTGGGACACTAGTGGTTTTAGGGGTGCTCTGTTTGTCTCTTCCCTGATCATAGCCAGCTGTCAGGCCCTAACAGTTACTGGCTGATTGCTCTATTGTTTTTGACAATGCCCTGGAGCATCAATTGCTCCACAGACTGATCCAATCAAATTTGGACTTTAAAGGGGTATCTTTGGAGTTCCAGACTTAAGGTTTGTTCTGACCCCAGGAAGCCTCATCTTAGCTTTGTCTTTCCCCAGTTCTCTCTGGTACACTAGCTGGCCTGTGGTTCAGCCAATAGCAGTAATGGAAGTACCAGCCTCTTGCTAATTGCTTATTGGCAAATCCTCCATTGATTTTGAGAGTACCTTTAGGCTTGAACTTCTCATACTCTCTTACTAGTCAGGTCAGTTTTTTGCACAGAGCACTTTGGAGCTCTCTGTTTCCTGACCTGCCTCTCCCCTGGGCAGAATCTCTGAGCTGGGGGCACGGACAATGCAGCCTGTCTCTAAATATCACCGCTGCCTGAGAGTGGAGGCAGTAGCCCCCGACCTTCTTGGCTGGCCTTTGCTAGTGTGGCATCTTCTCCTGAGGAAAGAGCTGGGACTTGAACTACTGGGCTCCTGTATTGCAGCTTCCTGCAGCTCAGTTAGAGCTTCTGCCCCATGAGTGGCTGGTGAAAGAAGGGAGCCCCAGTTTCTCTGCTACACTCAGTGGAAGCTTAGTCTCTGCCACATGGAGCTGGAAAGAAACCCCACTAACTGAGTTTTAGCAGCTCAACTACGAAAAAGTAAGGAAGAAAGACATTTGGAATTCAGACTTTCTTTTTTCCTTCGGAATCGGAGATAAGGGGTAGTGGGCCTGTGTTAATATTTCTAACTTACAGTCTCGGAAGAGATTGGACTTTTTTGGTAAGTTTTAATTTTCTTTTTTTTTTTTTATGTTTTTGGCCATGCCCCAGGAGCCTGGCGGGCTACAGTCCATACGATGGCAAGGGGTCGGACACAACTGAGTGACTAAGCACAGCACAGTACATGTGGCTTGGGAGATGTTAGTTCCCTGACCAGGGATTGGACCCTGGGCCAGGGCGGTGAAAGTGCCAAGTCCCAACCACAGGACTGCCAGGGAATTCCCAAAGGTTGGATATTTTAAGGCTAAACCAGGCAGGGCTGTGCACGCAGGTGGTCTGGCTTCAGAACCTGCCTTGGTTAACCTCTGTCGAACTGTGGGAGCCTCTGAGACAGGACGCTGTGGTTTTCATTTTCAGTTTGTGTTTTTCTACCCTGGGGGACGTGGCAGCGCATTCATTTGTATACCTTTTCCTGCAGGTGCTCAAGGTGCCGCGGCCTCCATGCCTAAAGCAGAGCGTGTGTGTGGTGTTGATGCAGCTGTCTTCTGCAGCCTCTTTGGGGCCACAGGACCAAGCGCCATTTGAGTGACACTCTGTACTCTGCTCCCAGGTTGCCTGTACTGGACATGCTCATGCCCGCCGAGGGCACCCCGCCACCCCTGGGTGGCACTCCTGTCCCAGTCCCAGCCTACTTCCGCCATGCAGAGCCTGGCTTCTCCCTCAAGAGGCCCAGGGGGCTCAGTCGGAGCCTCCCGCCCCGGCCCCCTGCCAAGGGCAGCATCCCTGTCAGCCGCCTCTTCCCTCCTCGGACCCCAGGCTGGCATCAGCCCCACGCCCGGCGGGTGTCGTTCCGGGACCAGGCCTCCGAGCCCCTGCAGAGCCCCGGGTATGATCCAAGTCGACCGGAGTCATTCTTCCAGCAGAGTTTCCACAGGCTTGGCCGCCTGGGCCATGGCTCTTATGGGGAAGTCTTCAAGGTGAGTTGGTAACAGCTCTGTAGGTCTGTCTGGGGTCCCTCCCCCCCATCCAGGGTGGGATGGTATCCAGGGAGCCTGCTTCCCACCTCTCCCCTGACAGCACCCCTCACAGGCTGGTAGGCTCCCCTCAGTGCTGGACTTGGCTGCTTTTTCATACCCCCCTACACAGGCCCCTCTGAGGCCCCTCAGTACACACTCTCCCCTTGTCCAGAGCTTGGCACGCCTTGCAGTGGCTCCCGCCTGCCATCTCCTCCTTCCCGGAGCCTGCCGTCTGGGGGTCTTGGCAGCTCCACCTGGCCCCTGAGCCAGAACCACCGCCCCGCCCCCTGCCATCTCCCTCCAGCCTCAAGTATTCAGGCAACTCCTCCATGCCACCTTTTGTTCCTTAAAATATATTTTCCAGTCATGTATATTTCCTTTAAAATGTAGTTTTCCTTACACAAGTACTACACGAAGACAAATTTGTTAAAAAGTACAAACAGAAGCCCCTAGGTCAACTCTCCATTCTGGAGGAAACCAAGATGATTGTCAGGTGGGGGTCTTCTTTCTAGATTTTTCTCTGGAGTTGACCACATAGAGACGAAGCCATTTCATAGGCTGCATGCAGACCACACCGCCTTGCTATTCTCTAGGCAGCTTCTTTATCTAACACATCCTCCTGGGCCAGTACTTAGAGGTCTGCCCCGTCTCTTCCATCGCTGGGTCTCCAGCAAACTGGCTCGTGGGGTAGAGGTTTGTCCAGCTTTGCTCTTGCACACACAGGGGTCCCTCTAAAGTGGCTGGCATGCGACACCTCCTGCACACGTGAGATCTGAACTGAACCTCGGGCTGGTCCCGGGTGGTTGTGCCCCCTCCCTTCCAGGTGCGCTCCAAGGAAGATGGCCGGCTCTACGCAGTGAAGCGCTCCATGTCGCCGTTCCGGGGCCCCAAGGACCGGACCCGCAAGCTGGCCGAGGTGGGCGGCCACGAGAAGGTGGGGCAGCACCCGCGCTGTGTGCGGTTGGAACAAGCCTGGGAGGAGGGTGGCATCCTGTACCTACAGACGGAGCTGTGTGGGCCCAGTCTGCAGCAGCACTGCGAGGCCTGGGGCGCCGGCCTGCCCGAGGCTCAGGTCTGGGGCTATCTGCGGGACACCCTGCTGGCCCTGGCCCACCTGCACGGCCAGGGCCTGGTCCACCTAGATGTCAAGCCTGCCAACATCTTCCTGGGGCCCCGGGGCCGCTGCAAGCTGGGTGACTTCGGGCTGCTGGTTGAGCTGGGCGCATCGGGAGCTAGCGAGGCCCAGGAGGGAGACCCCCGCTACATGGCCCCCGAGTTGCTCCAGGGCTCTTACGGGACAGCGGCAGACGTGTTCAGGTGAGGGCTGGGGGGAGGGGGGCTTCCTGGTGGGTGGGGCGTGGTCAGCAGAGGGACACCAGCCCAGCCCAGAGTCAGGAAGACTTGGTCCCAGGCCGGAAGACCCTGCCTCAGGGGCGAGAGGGTCTGGAGGGCTAGGCTGTCTAAGCAGAGAAGCCTTCGGAGCCACCTTACGTGATTCACTGGCCTCCTCACCACACCTCCCTGGGAGAAACCGTATTACTCCATTTACAGGGGAACAGACAGCAGATGGAGAGACTTCCCCAAGTCCACAATTAGCAGGCGGTGAAGCTGGGCCTGGACCAAGCGCTAGGTTCCAAGGTCCACGCCAGTCACCCCTGCCCTGCCTCTGACAGTAGCATCTGGTCACATCAACAGGAGGAAGAGAGCCTCACTGTTAAATCACTGTTAGCAACCAGAGTGCCAGTCCCGTGAGGGCGGGGGCTGCTGGAGGGACTCACCACGGTGGTGTGTGGGCCATGCTGGCCTGGGGGTCCACGCTCCACGAAGTGGTTCCCGTCATCAGCCCCTCCTCCCCCAGGGCCCTGGCTCACAGTGGAGGCCAGCAGCCCTCTCCGTGGGGTCAGCCCAGGTCGCTGGGTTGTGCGTCTCACAGCCCTCCCTGCCCCCTTCTGTCCCTGTCCCCCAGCCTGGGCCTCACCATCCTGGAGGTGGCTTGCAACATGGAACTGCCCCGCGGTGGGGAGGGCTGGCAGCGGCTGCGTCAGGGCTACCTGCCCCCTGAGTTCACCGCTGGTGAGTCGGGGGGCAAGGGCTGGGGGGCTGTCTGCCGCTGGGAGGACAGGCTCTGGGGGTCGGGGCAGCTGTGGTGGCAAGGGGCTGGGAGGCACAAGGCCCCATATCTGACATGGCCCTGCCCGGGGACAGGCCTGTCCTCTGAGCTGCGTTCCGTTCTCATCACGATGCTGGAGCCTGACCCCAACCTGCGGGCCACCGCCGAGGCCCTGCTGGCCCTGCCCGTGCTCAGGCAGCCACGGCCCTGGAGCGTCCTGTGGTTCATGGCCGCCGAGGCCCTCAGTCGAGGCTGGGCCCTGTGGCAGGTAAGCGGGGAGGGTGACGGGCCGCCTGGCTCCGCTCCCTGCCCAGGGCCTGCCCGGCCTCCCCTGAGCCTGTGTCCCTGCAGGCCCTGCTCTCCCTGCTCTGCTGGCTCTGGCACGGGCTGGCTCACCCCGCCAGCTGGCTGCAGCCCCCGGGTCCGCCGGCCACCCCACCCGGGTCGCCGCCCTGCAGCCTTCTCCTGGACCGCAGCCTCTCCAGCACCTGGGGCGACGACAGCATAGGGTGGGTGAGGACTCGGGAAGGGCGGCTGAGGACAGGGTGGGGGGGACAGCCATCAGCGCGGTGAATGGGGAACGCACCCACAAACCTGGCCCCCTTCAAGCCCAGGGAAGGAAACCAAGGCTGGTGGGGGTGTGGCCTGGCCTAGATTGAATGCAGTTCTTTCTAAACTCGGTGCGTGGAGCAGGGTCTGTACCGAGCAGAGAACTGGCAGCCTCCCACCGAGGATGCTGCCACTCTGGGGGGCTGTGCGGGGCCCACTGCACTGCTGAGAGGCGGGCAGTGCAGCCCCCACCCCCGCAGATGCCACTGGCACCCGAGGACAAGGCGTCGTCTTTCCTCTGGGGGAGAAAAGCCGCAGCGCCTGGCGAGCCCCTTCCCTGGGAGGAGGAATTCCTTAGTCCCAGGTGCCTGGTGGCCAAGTGACAGGCCGTAATTAAGAAACTACTGCAAAGGAAACCACATGCTCGGGGCAGGCAGTTCTCAGGAGGGTTCATGCCATCACCCGTGGGAGCACATTATAGCAGACAGCCTGCCAGATGAGCTTCATTTACCACAAGGGCATTTCAGAGTCAGCTCAGTCAGAGCCTCCATGCTCTAAGGGACAGAGGTGGCCTTTGTGTGCGGTCAGGTGGACTTTGGAAACTGTCAAAGCGCTTCTTTCAACATCCACCGCACACCCATTGTCTGGCACTGGCCCCTGCCTGCATCAGGCGGATCCCACCAGGGACAGGTGGGCGTTGCTGCCCCGATGCCCTCCCCCCACAGCCTGCTCATCTTGCCCCCCATGCAGGCCCTCACTGTCTCCAGAGGCCATCCTGGCCAGGGCTGTCGGCAGCACCTCCACCCCCCGCAGTGGCTCCCCTGCCCCTCGGAGCAGGCACACGCCGAGGTGAGCTGGCCCAGGGTCCTGGGGTGGGAGGGGGCGGCTCTTGGTCCTGAGTCATTTCTCTGTTCTTCCTGCCCCCCAGGGATGCTCTGGACCTGAGTGACATTGACTCAGAGCCCCCTCGGGGCACCTTCCCTGCCTTTGAACCTCGGAACCTCCTCAGCCTGTTTGAGGACTCCCTGGGCCCAAGCTAAGCCCACAGGCCCAGGCTCAGCGCTTTTAACCTCTTAGCCCCTCCCTTCCATCCTCCTGGAGGCTGGGGTCCCTGTGTGGACTCCAGTGGTCCCTTCTGCTTGGCTGTGTCTAATAAAAGGTATTTGAATCTTGGGGCGCACCCAAGCTTGCTTGTGTGGCAACACAGTGCTTCCTGCACCCTTTTATTGACGTCGCCTAGGGCCTGAGGCCCCTGGGACAGGCTGAGCTCTGCTGCAAGTCCCCAAGCCCCAGGCCAGCAGATGAACTAGGAGCCACCGACTGTGTGGGGCAGAGTTCCTGAGCAGGTGTGTCGCTGGTGGGCAGGTCAGTTGTCAGAGCACTCACTCAAGGTGGAGGGTGGGCCCTCAGCCCAGAAGGGCCGGGTCCAGGGCTGGCCAGTGCTTTAGGTTTCTCTGCCAGTTGCCTGGAAAAAGCAGCAGCTGACCTCCTGCTCCTAGGTCCAGGGGTGAGTCTAGTCCTGATGCCCAGACCCCTCAATCCACAGTCTCCAGACAGAAGGGAAAACCGGCGGGTGAACGTCAGGCTGCTGGGAGGGCTGGCCTACGGGGCGGATGGACAGAGGTCATGAAGCAAGGGCAGGAGGCTGGGCAGCTGTGAGGAGCCTTAAGTGAGTTTCCGAGGAGGCCCAGGGTGAGCGATGGCTCTGGGCTGGCAGGATCACAACTATCCCTTTGGCCCAAATCTCAGAAGTCACACAGAAGGTAATCGGAGGCCCAGAGAAAGGAAGGTTGCCTTTCAACCTACGCAGTAAGACTAAGCTCCCTGGAAGAAGGCAGGCAGGGCCACTGGAGCTCCAAGGTGTGAGTAGCAGCAGCTAGTCCACAGGGAAGATGGGATGAATGGACGGAGGCCCCCGCCAGAAGTCCCGTTTGCGAAGCGTCCAGAGAGCCATCCCCTTGCAGGCCAGTGGAAAGCATGGCGCCGTTGGCCCTAGAAGCCTGGGGGCATGGCAGGCGGGAGGTGGCTCAGTCCGGGAGGCAGGTGTGCCGGGCGGCCCAGAGCAGGTCGGGCACGACACCAGCGTGCAGCTGGAGGATGGAGCCCACGCTGAGCAGGTGCATGATCTGGTGTGAGTTACCCCAGTAGTCGAAGCGGCCGGGTACCCAGCGCTCCGGCAGGCGGGCCACGTTCACCAGCCCCCCAAGCAGTGCCAGCGCGTCCATGCGCAAGTAGCAGCGCAGGGAGCCTGGAGCCCCGGAGCCCAGCCCCGCTCCCCGGGCCCCGAACACCAGGAGGCGGGCGCCGGCCTGCCAGCCAAAGGCGCGGAGCCGGGCACTGGTGGAGGGGGCGGTGAGGGCCCGCCAGCCAGCCACACCCGATAGCAGGGTGTAGCCCAGCAGGGCAGCGGGGCGCAGCCAGGGCCGGCAGGCCAGGGTGCAGTGGATGATGGGCAGGGCCCCTGCGCAGAGGAGAGAGGCGGGAGAGGGCACGTCAGTTCGTGGGTCCACCTGCCCTCTTGCTTCCAGATTTCCTGACTCCTGCCCTTTCTACCCAGGACTCACGTGAGTGGACCCGACCCCCAGCTCCCGTCCTTCAAGCCCCCCGCCCCCCACCCCCAGCCCTGCTCACCGAGAGTGTTGATGAGGCAGACCCCACACATATCCAGGGCAAGGAGCCGGGTGTACACAGGGCTGCCCCCTTTGTGGCACATGAAGAGGTGATAGAGCACAGAGCCTGCAGGGGGTGCCAGGCAGGCCACACAGTGTGTGGCCCACAGCCAGCCATCCTCGCCCAGCTGACCCCAGGGCATGGTCATGGGCAGCAGCACCAGGAAGCCCAGCAGGGCCAGTCCTGGGGGAGGGAGACAGTTTTCCATCAGACACCTTCACACTGAGGACAAGGCATGTCCCCAGGGAGGCCCCAGTCCAGAGACAGCATGGCGGGGTGAGCGCAACACAGGTCCAGAGAAGGCTGTGGGCCAGCTGCTGGCCGGCCCTGGGCAGGGGCAGGCCCTGGGCTCCTGATCACTTGATTTAGCAGAGCTCACAGTAGTTCTGGGAAGGACAGGCCTTTATCCCCACTGTCCGGTGAGGAAACTGAGTCCCCGCCCCAGGTGACCCCAGCAAGGAAGCAAGGGAAGCAGCACAGAGCCCAGGCGGCCCTGACCCCAGAGCTGCGCTCACCCTTGTGGCGGGTTCCCTGGAAAGCAGGGGCCCCCACCCCCAAACCTGACTTCAGCAGGAGTCAGAAGGAGGCATGACCCCAAGCTGAATTCTGAACAGGACATGTGGGCGATGCTAACATGCCAGGGCTGCTCTGCCTGCTCTTCCCAACCCCTGTGCCCTCTCTCCAGAAGTGACCAGACAAATGGAGGGCCTTTCTGTCGTCTTGAGGCGAGGCCAGGGAGGAGGCTGAAAGAACCTGCTGTCGCCTACCCCAGCACCTTTTTGGGGAGCTCCATGCCTCCCAGCCCAGGCCTTCAGGGCCATTCCTACCACTTCTTGCAGGCACTTTGGCATTGCCTTCACAGGAGTCAAAGTTCAGCACCCGCGGGCTGGGGCCGCTGACTGCCCACTCTTAGCGGGGCCTGGCCAGGCCACAATCACCCCAGGGAGCAGGTAGGAAGGTCAGGCCCAGCGCACCTAGCGCCCCTCTCTCAGCCGCCTGCCTGCAGCCTGCCGGGGCAGGCCAAGGACGGGCAGGCCTGTGTCAGCACGGACGGTTCGGCGGGGCAGCGGAGGAGGGGCCGCCACAAGGCGGAGCTCCGCGACTCGGGCAGGGGCCGCAGGGCCTCCGGGCCTGACTTCCTCTCTTGGGCCCCTCCTCGACACCCATCTCCGGGATGGGTGCTGGCGGGAGACGGTGCCAGGGCGCAGGGATTACGAAGCGGCCGGACACCAAGCTCCTTCTTCCCAGGGCTCAGAAGGATTAAGCGGACTGGGTCCCCCACTCAGCTTCCCTCGCCTGCCCCCGGGGCCCCGCCGGGGGAGCAGAAGCGGGTAGCGACGTCTGGGACAATGGCAGCTTTGTCACTGCGGCTCCTGGCCATGCCAGGGCCGGAACAGCCCAGGACCTGGGCTCTAGGGCTCTCCTCGGCCTTTGGGCCGCGGCCCCAGCGCGCACAGGGCTGACGCGGATGGGGGGTGCGGGGCGCGGCTCACCGTGCGTGTAGATGTTGCCCAGCTCGTTGTGCATGTAGAAGAGGCTACGAAGGCAGCCCGAGCCGCTGCTGGCCGGCCGGTAGCCAGTGAGCACGAACTTGTTAAACTGCAGGTGAGGCGGGGAGCTGGCCCAGTCCAGCAGGCGCGGCCCGGCCAGGAACGCCATGGCCCGGTCCAGCGCGGTCGGTCCGCGTTCCTCTGGCCACCCCCACCCCCCCCACCCCCCCGGCCCGGGTCTCCTCAGTGGGCCCGCCGCACCGGGAGCCTAGTCCCCGCGCCCGCCCACCTCTCAGGGCTCTGTCCGCGCACGCGCTGGCCCGGGGGTCCCGGCCCGCGCCCCTCCCGCGCTGCGCACGCGCGGGCCTGGCGACCCCACGCTGGGGCGGAGGCCGGGGACACGCGGGGCGCCGGAGCGCAGTGCGGCCCGCTCCGCTGGGGCAGGCGTTCTGTAGGGATAGCTTGTGGCGGCGGCCCGGAGGACGGGCGCGGCCGGACACGGGAGGGGACGCCAGGCTCCGCCCCAGCTGCTCGCCCCCGTCATCCCGCCCAGGGTTTCGCGCTCCGGGCTCCTGACGTTGCAGCTGCGAGGGCCAATGGGCGCGGCTGGCGGGGAGGTTCCTCCAGCGGCCGCTCAGGCCTTCACCCTCTTAAGCATAATTTTTTTCGGTCCCAGTCTCACTTGCATGGGGTGCCTGTTGGATTGGGACGCGACGTTCTGAGTCCCGGTGGCTCTGCCAGAGTGAGCCGGGAGCCTCGCGTTCCCTTGCAGTGCGCGCCCGGGCTTTCCGCGCGAGCCCCAGGGCCGACCCACCCTTTGGGCATTCACCCTTGGGGATACAGCCCCTCCACCCTGCCCCGTCCCCACAGCCCGGGCTCTGTCCAAGGTGCTGCCGGCCCGGGACTTTCGGACGGGTCAGGTCTAGAGCCTGCACGCCACAACTTCACGGGTGATCGCTCCACTCGCACGACTTCCCCGGAGTGCAGCAAGGCGCGCCAAGGTGGCTGGGCCTTTAAGGGTGTGACTGACTTGCCCGGTGCCCTCCAGTGAGGACCTGCCCTTGGGCCAGGATTCTCTGGGCGTGTGGGGGGGGGGGGGCGGTGCGCGCGCGCTCAGTCGTGTTTGACTCTTTGCGATCCTTTGGACTGTAAC
This sequence comes from Muntiacus reevesi, assembly GCF_963930625.1. Taxonomy (NCBI): domain Eukaryota; kingdom Metazoa; phylum Chordata; class Mammalia; order Artiodactyla; family Cervidae; genus Muntiacus; species Muntiacus reevesi. The sequence continues at coordinate 181,745,113 of NC_089250.1, read as the reverse complement.
CCGCCAGGCTCCTCTGTCCATGGAATTTTTCAGGCAAGAATACTGGAGTGCGTGGCCATTTCCTCCTCTAGGGCTCTTCCCCACCCAGGGATCAAACCCGCATCGCCTGCGGCTCCTGCATTGCAGGCGGGTTCTTTCCTCGCTGAACCATGAGGGATGGGCGAAACTGTTGAAGCATATTGCACCCCGCTTAGGACCGGCAGGAAACAGTGAAGGAGAGAAAGCAGGAAATAAGGGAAGAAAGTTCAGTATTTCCCCCACCCCTACCCCCGCCCCGCAGGGTTCATTCTAAATTAAATCCACGAAGGTGTCCCTTCTTCCGCCTTCTCCTCCTCCCCTTCTTCAGGATCCCGCCCATTCATCTTTCCGCCTCCTCGGTTTCTCCATCTTCTGCGTCCCAGGCGGTTACATGAAACTTCCCGTGGAACGCCCTTAATTTGCACACAACCAGCCTAGGCACAGTACCTCGTTAACATAGCTCCTCCCGCACATAACAATTTCCGGCGCCCAGTACCAAAACAGATCCTTTATTCAAAGTCTGTGGTTGGTCTTAGGACCACTTTTGTTGACCTCTTACATTTCACTTCGGGCGGTAGTCCAGAACTACCCCAAGCAGGGCTCAAAGACCCGCGAACTGAGGTCTAAGAGGAAGGGAAGCAGAATTCCTCTTGTCCTTTGGCCTTGACCATCCGGACCCCGAGGGTCAGGTCAAGTTCTCAATAATAGTAACAGATGCTTCCTGTCCAACGTCTGGCCTCCTTGAGATGACTAGAGCTGCCCTCAAAGGGGCAGAAGGCCAATGCAGACAGAGGGTGGCATAGGGTCTGCGGAGTCCATCCAGTCGCAGGAGGATCCAGTGGACCCTGGGGGTCCCCGAGTCAGAGAGCAGAGATGAGTGAACGCAGGGAACTCTGGCTGGAGGCGCTCAAGGGCCGGTAACTCGCGGTTAAACCCTCAACCTGGGGGTCCCCGGGAGGACAGGGCAGGGCCACCCCTCGAGGCCGGCGGTACCAAACAGCCCAGCTTCTTGTGGGGTCCCGGGAAGGCCTCAACGTTGGGGGCCCTTTACTCGGAGCCAGCAGGCAGCCCCTAAAGAGGGAGCAAACGTCAGCCGAACCCTTCAATCAACCTCACCTCCAGCACCTTGCTTCGCCTGTGATCCCACACGGGACTCCCTGTGTGGACCCAAGGCCTCGTCCCTCAAGAACCCAGGAGTTCCGTCCAGCCCCTTTCCCATCGTGTACTCTAGCGTCCCAGAAGGCCCTCCACGCCCCGGGGACACAGGGGCGGGGCGACAGGCTCCCCGCCGGCTCCGCCCTCAGGCCCCGCCCCAGAGCGCGCACCGTCCGCGCAGCAGGCGCAGCAGCGACAGCACCAGCAGGAGCAGCACCGAGACGGCCGTCACCGTCGAGAAGACCTGGGCTGCGAGCACACGAGAGCGGTGAGCACGGGGCTTGGAAGGGGCTTGACCCCCCCAAACTCGCTCCCGCCTCCCACGCCCGTCTCACCCCCCATCGAGGCCTCTGGAGCGCCAGGCCCTGGGCTGCAGCTCATGTTGGCCCCGTCGAGGGGCGCTGCGGGGGTCTGAGTCGAGCCCTCGAGGGGCGCCGGGTCGGCGTCGGCGTCCTGCAGCCCTGCGGAGACGGGTGTGAGACCGGCCAGCTAAACGGAGGACCCGAGGCGGGGTGGGGAGTGGCCTCACCGCGGTAGGTGAGCGCGAAGCCCTGAGCGTGGCCTCGCGCGTCGCTGCGGAAGGTGAGCCGCAGCGCGGCGGCGCGCAGGCGCAGAGGACCCGGCGGCGGCGGCCGGGCGCCGTCGAAGGCGCGGAGCAGGCTGCCTGAGGCGGCGTCGCGCAGCTCCAGCCGGTCACGCGGGTCGGCCAGCTCGAAGAGGCGGAAGGCGAGCTCCAGCGCGGCGCCCGGAGGGGCCAGCACCCAGCTACAGTTACGATCCGGCCCGTACTCGTCCGGGAAGTCCGGGGAGTAAATGACACCCTGGGGTGCGGTCCAGTTCCCCTGGCAGGAGCCCACGGACACTGTGGGCGGGACCGGCGGTCAGAACCCGGAGGCCCGCGGGCTCCTCCTTCACGGAGGCGGGGCTCTATGTAGAAGCCCCGCACCTTCCCCGCTGGGCCCGGATCACCGGACCCTCTTCCATCCCAAGTTCAGCCCAGTTAGTTCCGTCCTCCAGCCCCGTCCAACCTGTTCTAATCAAACCATTAGTCCCCTCCTCTAGTCTTCCTTGGTGGCCCAGATGGTAAAGAATCTGCCTGCAATGCAGGAGACCAGGGTTCGATCACTAGTTTGGGAAGGTCTCCTGGAGAAGGAAACGGCAATTCACTCCAGTATTCTTGCTTGGAGAATCTCATGGACAGAGGAACCTGACAGGCCACAGTCCATGGGGTCACAAAGAGTCGGACACGACTGAGTGACTAACAACAACAACTAGTCTTGATCTCAAACCAACTTACCAGGCTCCTCTGTCCAAGGGATTTTCCAGGCAAGAGTACTGGAGTGGGTTGCCATTTCCTTCTCCATCCTTCCTCTAGTCCAACCCCTCCTAATCAAGTCATTAGTCCCCTCCTCTAGGCTTGTCCTCAAACAGTTCCTTCATCTAGTCCCGCCTGAGCCCCAGACCCCTGACCCCCAGGTTCAACCCAGTCCCCTCTTCGGTCCAGTCCTCAACCTAATCTCTTAATCAGGCCCTGTCCTCAACCCATGCCTTCCCTTCCCAGATACCTCCCCCTGTCACTCTTCCCCTCACCCAGGCCCCTCATCCCTGCCCACTCCTCACCTTCATAGATGCCCAGGCGCCCATCACCACCACACAGCTGGCCTGGGTGGCCGAAGCAGATCTGGTCACAGTCGGTGGCAGGAGCTGGGCGTCCTCGGGCCAGGTCACTTTCAGAGCCACAGAAACAGGCGTAGCCGGCCTCCACGCCCGCCACCTGGGAGCACAGACTGGGTGACCCCCCAGACAGGGGCTGGGGGTGGGGGGTGGAGTGGTGGGAGCCAGGGATCGGGGTTGGAAGTGGGAATCAGGGCTGGAGGTTCGGAAATCAGCGTCAAGGTTTGGCCTCAGAGTTGGATGTTAATTTGGGTTCTGAGGTCAAGGTCAGGGGTCACTGGTCTGGGCAGGTGGGCAGTACCTGGTAGCCCTTCATGCGGCAGAAGCGAAGGCACACCTGGACTGTGAGCTTTGTCGAGGTGCCGCTGGGCCCGCTGAGGGCTGGAGGTGCCCCAGAGTCCATGAAGCAGCCCAGGTACCCAGGCACTGAGGGGGCAGCAGGGTCAGGCTCAGTGTGGGGCCTGCAAAAGCGAACTCCCCCCGGGCAGCCCGACCATCCCCATCGTCCAGCCCGGCCCGCTCACTGTGACACGTGGGGATATCGCAGTAGCGCCAGTAAATGCCCTCCTCTGTCTCGGCCACGTAGCACCATGGTTGCACGTCACCATCTGGGTTACTGCAGGCCCAGGAGAAATGGTTGGGATATTGTCGTCCCAAGAATCATGAATTTCAGGCCCTGACCTTATTATTCGCAAAATGGCCACTGTGTGTGTTAGAGTAAATCCTGGTTTGCCCACCAGAATGGATGTTGACTTCCCAGTGCATGGTGGGAAGTCATTAAAGGGGCCCTGGGGGGCTGATTTTAGGTCTTCAGCTGTTGCTCAGACATGACTTCATGTATGAGGACTTCGAGGCCATTTGTGTTCACCCCCCACTCAGCCCTGGGCCTCAGCCACTGTCCCTTGTTTTGGAACCCTGCTTTAAAGCAGACGTGATGAGCCCTAAGCTTTGTGGTTCAGCAGGGAAGTGCCCTCCCACTTAGCTCAGTCCCCGCCGCTTCAGACCACAGCTATGGCTCTGAACCCCCAATTCCTCGGTCACCGCTTGGAGACGTCTCTCAAAGGAGCTGAACGCTAAGAACCCGGCCCTCACTCTAGAGCTTGCCCTCTGACTAGGCCCCATCCTCATGGGCGCCTTGGTGCCCAGGTCTGACCTGAGGCTCTGCAAAAAGTTGGACTCCTAAAGCCTGACCCAGGTCAGAAAAGGTTTCCACTCATCGCTTAGGCCCCGCCCTTAGGTTCTTAAGCCGATTCATTGGAAAAGATCTTGATGCTGGGAAAGATTGAGAGCAGAAAAGGGCGACAGAAGATGAGATGGTTGGATGGTATCATCGACTCAGTGGACGTGAATTTGAGCAAACTCGGGGAGATAGCGAGGGACAGGGAAGACTGGTGTGATGCAGCCCATGGGGTCGCAAAGAGTCAGACATGACAGCGAATGAACAACCAGGCCCTCCGGATGGCTCCTGGGCCCGCCCAGCGGAGACCTCCGCTCCGCCCACGCCGCGGCCGGGCCCCAGGACAACGCCCTCAACCCTGCACCGGCCCCGCCCCGCGCAAGCCCCGCCCTCACCGGCAGAAGTTGTGCGCGCCCAGCCCCCAGCGGCCCTGGGGGTCGCTGGCGCTGCTGTAACTGTGCTGCTGCGTCTGGTCCCAGTAGAGGCACGGGCGGCCGGCTCCGCGCGGGCCGGTGCGGTTCTGGTGGCCGCGGTAGTCGGCGCCGTTCACCTGGAAGCACTCGGACAGGCCTGCGCGCGGACGGCGGGGCCTGAGGCTGACCCTCGCCCAGACCTTCTCCCCACCCTCCGAGGGCTGTTCGACTGCCGCCTCCACCTGCTCTGGCCCTTCGTGAGCCGGGCAGTCGGGTTCTAGGCGCGCAGGCCGAGTTGGGAGTGCAGCCCTCGGTCCACTCTCCGCGCCGGGACTCACCTGGGCTCTGCAGGCTCCCCGCCGATGCCCCGCGTGGCGGCAGCAGCCGGAGCAAGAGGAGGAGGAGCAGGCCCTTGGGGGGCCGTGTCCCCATTGCCCCCAACCGAGGAGAGGTCGCTCTGGCCCGCGCAAGGCCCTCGGCGCCCCCCGGGTCGCTCCAGGGTCTCCCAGGCGTCTGCGGAGGGGGGCGTTGTCCTCTGACAGTCCGTACTCGTCCCGCTCTGGGGCCCGCTCTGGGTCTGGGGCGAGAGGATGGGAAGGCGGGGGAGTATCGCCCAGGGGTATCTGCCTCCTAAAGTTTCTGGCCTTGAAGGCGTCTCTCTGCCCCGACCCAACTGGGAATTTACCCCGGCGCGGGGGGCGATCTCAGGCCAGGGACGTTTCCGGGCTCTGCTTCTCCGGGCTTGGGGTCCTGTCTCGGCTTCCACACCCGTTCCCTCCCGCTGCGCCTAGCTCTCTAAGTCTCCCTCGCCCAGGTCTCTAACGCGCCGGCTCCTGCCCCCCGCGCGTCCCCCCGCGCGTCCCTCCCCCCTGGGTCCCTCCCTCCGCACCCCACCCCCCGAGGCCGGGAAGCCCCGCCCGAGACTGGAGCCGAGGCAGCAGGTCCAGACGCCTCCCACGCCCGTCCCCCATCTCCCGGACCCTCCGAGGCCTGGCGTGCGCCTCCCCGCCCTTCCCCCTCCCCGGGTCGGTGAAGATTCGGGTGGGAGCGTGTGCAGGAGGATTGATCGGGCTGGTGGACAGAAGGACCCTAACGGGGGAGATACAGGACCGTCTCCCGAGGCCACATGTCCCGGGACTCGCCAGCGTCCCCCGCTCACAGCCAGCCTTGAATGAAGTGCGCGCGCTCTCCCACTCAGTCACCATTCATGGTGAGACGCTCACACGCGCACCGCCTTTGGATCTTCACGCCTCTCCCTTCCCGGGTCCCGACGCCTCCGGCCTCGGGAAGCGTCACTCCCGGCCCCCTCACCCGCCCGACAGGCTGGAAGGGTGGACGCTCAGCCCGGGACAGGCAGGGGCAGCTGGTGTCTGGGGAGGAAGGCAGCTGCGCCCCTGGTCCCAGCCTGTCCCCTCCTCGCCTCCTCCTCCTCTCCCCAGGACCCCCGGCCCGGGCTCGCAGCGCAATGGAATTCCCCCAGTGGTCCCCCCCCCTGGCGGGGGAGGGGGAGGGGAGCAGGCCCAGGCAGGCGTGGGGGGAAATTCCCCGCCCCCTCCCCCTGGGCCCAACTCCTCCGAGTCCTCTGATCTCCCAGCAGCGCCCGCCGGCTGCCCCCAGGGCTTGGGGGGAGGCCAGCGCAGGTGCGTGGGAGAGCACGGCGGAGAGGGAGGGGAGGGGGAGGAGATGGGGGGCCCAGAGCTCCAGTCGCCCAGATGTCTTGCCCCTCAGTCCAGCCTCCCAACCCCTCACCAGAGGGGTTGCCCAGCTTGGAAGGACCTATCTGTAGGTCCTGTCAGTATCCACACCCCCTGTCTCTCCTGGAAGACTGGGGGCAGCAGAGAAGATTCTAGGAAACCCAGAGTGCTGGTGGTGGTGGTGGGACCCCTGAAGACCTCTTCTTGGAAGTCAGTGCCTCAGGCTGGGGGGCTTCCCAAGTGGTACTAGTGGTAAAGAACCTGCCTGCCAACGTGGGGGACAGAAGAGAGGTGGGTCTGATTGCTGGGTCTGATCCCAGGGTCAGGAAGATTCCCCTGGAGGAAGGCAGGGCAACCCACTCCAGTATTCTTGCCTGGAGAATCCCATGGACAGAGGAGCCTGGCAGGTTACAGTTCCCCGGGGTCAGAGTCATGACTGAAGCGACTTAGGCACGTTCACACACATGCTGGTGCGGCGGGGGGGGGGAGGTGCATGTGTCATGCTGGGGTGGCGAGCATTCTAAGAAGCTGGCTGGCTGAGACTGGAGGCCAGCGCCCTGGTTGCCTCCTGGGGGATCCCTTTCACCTCCCAGTTGCCTGGCCCTGCTGAGCCCTGGACGGGGGTCTCACTGAACAGGTGAACCCAGCTAAGGAGGGAGCAGTAACACCCATCGACCTGGGCCCCCTTCTCTCTTTTGCTTATGAGCTTGGGGGCCGCCTTGGCTCCGTGGTGTTGTCCTAGGCTCTGGCCTGGGCCACTGCTGGGGCAACGGGGTTGCAGGGAGAGCCTCACTCTCAAGGGTCATATGAGAAGGGCGAGGTGGAGGACAAAAGACCACAGGGATTCCACATGTGGAGTCAACGCTACAGGATGATGGTCAACGCTACAGGAATGAGTTCTGGCCATGAGGCATGAGAGGGGGAGTGACGTCTCTTACTCTCAATACTCAAAGTAATAGCCGGGATCAATAGCATTGTTATCGCTGGGGAGAAATGCAGAATTCAGAAGTGTAGATTCTCATGCTCCACCCCTAATCTCCTTCATCAGAACCTGCATTAAGCTCCCCGGATCTTAAAGTTTGGACTGCACGGATGTAAAGCCCTGCCAGATCTGGCCTACAAGCAGCCTCAATTTCTAACTCCTTCATTCACCAACTGAATGGAGAGGATACTTAGGGCCCAGGGCAGGGGGGGATGGAGCTGGATTCCCGAGTGACCTTATACAAGGAGTCTGCCAACCAGAAGTATCAGCATGGGGCTCTGCGTGAGTGAAGACATAAACATCTATGTATTCAGCCACTGAGATCCGGGCCTTGCTTGTTATAGCAGCTGGCGCAACTTAATATACATCCTCTCACCCTCACCCAGTTCTTGTCTCCAGGGCTGCTTCCTACTGAGAGCGGACAGGGAGAATGTTCTGTGTTTCTCATTGAGCTTCTGGTGACTTGTTGGCTGTCTTGGCATTCCTTGGCTTGTAAAAGCCACCCATCACCCCGATCTCTGCCTTCATCTTCACATGTGTCTCTCTGTGTGAGCACCTGTGTCCAAATTTCCCCTTTTAATAAGGACAGCAGCCATACTGGACTAGGGACCACCCTAGTTTGACTCTGTCTAGACCAATCACATCTGGAGCAATCTGTTTCCAAATAAAGTCACATTCTAAGGTTCCATGGCTTCCCTGGTGGCTCAGATGGTAAAGAATCTACACACAATGCAGGAAACCCAGGTTTGATCCCTGGGTTGGGAAGATCCCCTGGAGAAGAGAATGGCTACCCACTCCAGTATTCTTACCTGGAGAGTTCCATGGACAGAGGAGCCTGGTGGGCTACAGTCCATGGGGTCGCAAAGAGTTGGACACAACTGTGTGACTAGCACTTTCACTCATGGAGATTCTAGGGCTTAGGATTTCTACATGTGAATTTCGGGAGGACACACTTCAACTCATAACATCTCTTGTCCCTGTCCTTTTGCCATCCTTGCTGCCATCTCCCTCATCTGGGTCACCACCATCTCCTACTTGGACTAATCACTCTCTCAGTTGAGGTCCAGTGTCCCACGGTTTCCAGGAGCAGCCTGTCCAGCAGCCAGAGTCTTTTTTTGTTGGGAGCGGCTGAAGACCCATTCTCGGGCCTCCAGAGCCCTGAGGGGGCCGGTGGCCGGGCAGTCATGAGAGACTGCCCTCTGTAGAGCTGTGGTGCGGTTGCGGCCTGAGGCTGGCAGCTGTCCCAGCCTTCAGAGACTTCCTTGGGTACCTCTTGCTTCTGGTCCTTGAACCAGGTAGTCATACCTGATACAGACATCCTGGGACAGGTATTGTGTGATGGGATTGCAAATCAACCCTGAATATTTCCCGAAAGGACTGATGCTGAAGCTCCAATACTTTGACCACGTGATGCAAAGAGCCAACTTGTTGGAAAAGACCCTGATGCTGGGAAAGATTGAGGGCAAGAGAAGAAGGGGGCAACAGAGGATGAGATGGTTGAATGGCATCACTGACTCAATGGACATGAGTTTGAGTTCACTTGTCCACTCTCTGATCTCACACTTTCAGCCTCCAGCACTGTGAGAAATAAATGTCTGGTCTTCAAGATCCTCCCCTCCCAGTCCAGTCTATGGCATAATTACGGCAGCTTGGGCAGACTTAAACACTTGGATTCCCCAAATTCTCCCAGCACCGGAGGAAGGAACCCCATCAACCTGAAGACACAAGGAAACTGGCAGAGACAGTGTTGACCGCTGGATCTGGGGTTTCTTTTGGGGATGATATAATGTTCTGGAGTTAGAGGTGATGGACACCCTACCCTGTGAATATACTAACAGACATTGGGCCACACACTTGAGTGGGTGAGCTGGATGTTATGTGGATTATATCTCAATAAGGCTGTTACTGGAAAGAGCCTGACCACTGGGGAAACATGGGGATAAGAGGGACTGTGTCAAGGATGGCCATGGGTTTCTACTGTGGTGGAGCCATCAGAGGAGCGGAGGACAGTCCTCTTTGCTCTCTGCTTGGCTGGTGACCATGGGAGACCTGGGGCCAAAGTCCTGGAGGCAGCGGGACACACAGGCTTGGTTGCAGAAGGGAGTGGGGGCTGGAGCTGTACGCTGACAAACCGTGAACCCTGAAAGTGGCTGGGCAGAGAGGGCTGAGGTCCAGTCCCCAGAGCCAACCACCTTGTGGATGGGTTGGCCCAGGGCCGAGGGGCCCTTGAAGGAGGTTGGGGGGGAGGTGTGGAAAACCTGGGGGTTGCTTTCAGGTCTGCCAGGATCAAGGAGGGGCAGTCAGTGCAGGAAAGCGAGCTCTGAGATGCACCCGCAGACTTTAGTGAGTCTTGGTGCCACCCTGCTGGAGCCATCTCGATGAAGGACATGGGGGCAGGAGGCTGGGCCGGGCTGGTGGGCGGGCTGGGCTGGGAGAAGCGTTTCAGCGATGCTCGCCTCACCCCCAGGGGCAGGACTCGGGGCGGGAGTCCCTAGAGCCTGCCGCTGCCCCTGCCCCATCTTTTGGGTTCCGTGTCGGTAGTTTCCCTTCTCCTTATGAACTTTTACTTAAAATTTCATAATTGAGAGGTTGTGCCATCGTCCAAAGGAACACAGTAATACTCTACCAGCTCCACATGGTGAAGACATACCGAAGCAAGTTTATTGCAGGAAGGAGCAGCCAAGCGGAAGCGGGCAAGGAGGGCAGGGCTGCGTCCCGCTGCTGCTGTCCGCCAGGGGCCAGCTTCCTGCACGCTTTCCTCTGTGACGGCGCCGGGGCGGGGGATGTCTCTCTGGCTCTAGAACTGGGGAGGAAGTGGCCACATGAAGGGGGCTCGAGGGTGGGTAGCTACGGGGCCACCCCAGGCAGCCACAGCGTCCAGATTCACGTCCACCGGGGAGTCCTCGGTCTGAGCAACACGGACCAGCCACCTGCCCTCTGAGGTCACAGCAGGTGCAGAGATGGGGACACGTGGATGGGCCCCATCAGAGGGCGGGGCAGACACGATGCAGAGGCGGGGAAACCGGTGACCCTGTGGGACCAGGGTGACGCTGGCTGCTAGGACTCAGTGCTTCTGGCCTGGCACCTCGGGGCTCTGTGAGGCTCCCCTTCGTGAGAGACTGAGCAGAGAGCCAGCTGATGGTGGCACAGACGTGCCTGTCCACTGAACTTCAGGTGCGGCTGCCTCCCATGGGCATGCTCGTCTGTGGGTCTGGATTGGGGTGTATCTGCTCCCCCCACGGCTGTGTCTTCGGCCTTGGCCTTGACCGAGAGCAGCTCACTGTCTCGGGGCAAGAGTGCTGCCCGAAACGTAGCCCCGGTGTCGAGTGTCCACCGCGTGAGGCCAGCAGCACGACGGGGCCTCCTGCCTGGGAGGTGGGGTGGGCCATCCGGTCATGTTGCTGGGCCATCTCCATGGCCGCTGGCCAGGCTGGTGGGCAAGGGCCCCATGGAACTGGCAGTCCAGTCAAGGAATGGGTCAGTTACCTGCCTGGGAAGGCAGCCAGGGTCTGGGGGGAGGGGGTCCAGGTGGCCCTAGTTTGGGGGGGCCTTTTCCACTTCCAACTTGGCCCAGCTTGTGAAAACAAGTCAGGGAGGACATAGGATGAGTCAGCAGAGGTCCAAGGCCTTTCTTTCAGCTCGACAAGGGCTGGGGGAACAGCCAGCAGGAGACCCCATCCATGAGCTTTCCAAAGACTCCCACCTGCGCCTGGTCCAGCTGACGCTTGGGCCAGGTGAGCACACTCTGCCCCAGGTGTGGAGGCCTCCCCCTGCCCAACCAAGCTCCATCACTTCCAACCACGAGGCACAAGGATTCGTGGATGGTGGCCATCTGCTGCTGCAGCGGGCATGTGGACACACAGCAGCTCTACACGACGAGGTATAAAATCGGGTTTATTGCGGGAAGGGTGGAGGCAGAGGGACAGCGGGGGGCGTCCGAGCTGTCACTGCCCCGCAGCCAGACGGCAGGCTGCACGGCCAGCTAGGTGGGAGAGGGGGAGCCCCCGGCAATCACAGGGTGGGGGCAAGGAGCCGCTGGCGGGGACGTGGCCCCCTTAGCAAGCTGCAGCCTTGGGTTGGTGGCGGACATTGGCCTGTTGCTCCCGGCTGTGCCAAAAGACAGGAGAAGGGGATGCCCCTGCCCCCATCATCTGGGTCTGTCTCTCCTCTGGCATCAGGCGAACCTGGGTGACCCAGGGCAGTCTGCCCAGTGCAGGCTCCCACGGTGCAACACCACCTGCCCTGGGCATCGTCGACACTGGGCTTGATTTAAGTTGGAAAAGAGCAAAGGAAACTCCAACAGATGGTGTAAAAGCCCCTGGTTCTGCCTGCCCTGCTACAGGGTGGCCACACCCTGACAGTAGGTGCCCAAGGAGCGTGGAGGCCCGCCTGGCTCCTGCCCGGCAAGCACCACGTGGGGCAGCTCAGCCTGAAGAGACAGGAACTTCCCCAAACTCGCCCGCCTTCATCTTGACGTGGCCACCACGATGACTTTCCACCCTATGGAGCCCAAGTGGGACCACACCCGACAGGGAAGTCCTTGGCAAAGCTGTGGGCTCTCAGGATGGCTGGGCATTTGCGGTTCAGCAGGCTGGGGTGGGGGGAGGTGTCTTTGTGAATAGTGCTTCCTTTCTCTGAGCTTTTCGAGGCCCTCACGGGGGCTCCCCCACCCGTCACGTCACCCCACATCATGCACTGCTGCAGGCCACCAGCTCCCAGGACTCATCTCTGCCAGCAGGGAGACACCATCAAGCGTTCTTCCTGGGAGGCCTCTGGAGGAAATGTGAAGCCCGTGGATGCTTTGGAGAATGCAAGAGAGGCTTTGTCGAGCAAAATCTAACCAGGTGGGAAGTGCCAGGGTCCTGCGAGGACCTGGAGCATCCTTGACACTGGCAACACGTTAGGTTGGGTTGATTTCTTTGCTGTCAGGCCGGAGGCTGGCCTCACTGGGACTCGCTGTTGAGTTGTGTACTTTCTACCTTTCTGAGGACACAGAAACATACATGCGTCATGCAAATCTAAACATGGCGGAAGGAGATAATAAAGAAAGTTAAGGATAATAAAGTAAAAAATGACCTAGCATAAATAAAATGCAAAAAAAAAAAAAAAAAGGACAGTTAAGGATTCCTATAATTCGTTCCCTCTAGAGGTCACCATCAACTAGGTCATTTTTATACATATACATCACATTGGTGCCTTGAAAACATGGAATTGGAAACTCCCTGGCGGTCCAGTGGATAGGACTTGGTGCTTCCCCTGACATGGCCCAGGGTTCAATCCCTGGTTGGGGAAACTAAGATATCGCTAGCCAAGAGGCATGGCCAAGAAAACAACAACAAAAGAGAAACCCCATGCCCTTTAACTACACCCCCAACATTCCTCACCCTAGGCAAACTTTAATCTACTTTCTATCTCCATAGATTTGCCCATTCTGGACATCTCATAGAAATGGAATCACACAAGGTGTGGTCTTTTGTGTGTCTGGCCTCTTTCACTTCTCATGTTTTTGAAATTCATCTGTGTTGTAGTGTGTGTCAGCAATTCATTCCTTTTTATGGCCAAATAACATTTCATTGTTGGAGAAGGCAATGGCACCCCACTCCGGTACTCTTGCCTGGAGAATCCCATGGACGGAGGAGCCTGGTAGGCTGCAGTCCCTGGGGTTGCTAAGAGTCGGACACGACTGAGCGACTTCACTTTCACTTTTCACTTTCATGCATTGGAGAAGAAAATGGCAACCCACTCCAGTGTTCTTGCCTGGGGAATCCCAGGGACGGGGGAGCCTGGTGGGCTGCCGTCTGTGGGGTCGCACAGAGTCAGACACGACTGAAGTGACTTAGTAGCAGCAGCAACATTTCATTGTATGAATAAATTATATCTTGTTTTAAGCAGAGGGTACCTATAGTCACTGATATTCCAGAATCTCAGGAAAGAAGCAGTGCTTAATTGCTCAGTCGTGTCTGACTCTTTGCAAGCCCATGGACAGAGGAGCCTGGTGGGCTACAACAATAGCCTGCCAGGCTCCTCTGTCAATGGGATTCTCCAGGCAAGAATACTGGAGGGTTGCCATGCCTTCCTCCAGGGGATCTTCCCGACCCAGGGATTGAACCCAGGTCTCCTGCATTACAGGCGGATTCTTTATTGTCCGAGCCACCAGGGAAGCCCATGAAAAAAAGCAAGTGTTCAGCAAAAATCAAATTCTTTGTACAAACAGGTAAGAGTGAGCAACTGTCGTCATTTAGGGACAGTATCAGTCAAGCCCTGGAAGCATCCTGAACTGGACCCTGGAAGCTCAGGGTCAGCCTTACAAACAGGCTATTTTAAGGACAGGAGTTGCCGGTCTGTTGTGTTAAGTCTCTTCTGTATGATATTGACTTACAAACGGGGAAGCAATTTTGGATTCCTGGCATAATTCCCATTTGGTCATGGTGTAGGATCCTTTTTACGTTGCTGGATTCAGTTTGTGGTATTTTGCTGAGAATTTTTGTATCTGTATTCCTAAGAGATATTGTTCTCTAGTCTTTTCTTGTGATGTCTTTGGTTTTGGTGCCAGGCTACCGCCAGCCTTCCAGGATGAGTTGGGATCTAGTTCCCTGACCAGGGGTCAAACCAGGTCCCCTGCATTGGAACATGAAGCCTTAACCACTAAGACCACCAGGGAAGTCTCTCGAAGTATTTTCTGATTTCCCTTGTAATTTTCTTTGAGTCACTGGGTATATTTACAAATATGCTGTTTAACTTGCACGTATTTGTGAGTTTCCCAAATTTTTGTGGTTGACTTCTAATGTCACTCCACTGTGGTCAGACAACATACTCTGTATGATTTCAGTCCTTTTAAATTTGAAGGGTCTTGTCTGATGGCCTACATAATGGTCCATCCCGGGGAATGTGTGCTTGAGAAGAATGTGAATTCTGCTATAGGTGGCGGCCTCCTCATTGCTCTGCTCCCTCACTTGTTGCTGTTCAGTTGCTCAGTCGTGTCCGACTCTTTGTGACCCCATGGACTGCAGCACACCAGGCCTCCCTGTGCATCATCAACTCCCGGAGCTTGCTCAAACTCAAGTCCATTGAATCAATGGTGTCATCCAACCCTCTCATCCTCTGTCGCCCCCTTCTCCTGCCTTCAGCCTTTCCCAGCATCAGGATCTCTTCCAATAAGTCAGCTCTTCGCATCAGGCGACCAAAGTATTGGAGTTTCAGCTTCAGCATCAGTCCTTCCAATGAGTACTCAGGGTTGAGTTCCTTTAGGATTGACTGGTTTGATCTCCCTGCAGTCCAAGGGACTCTCAAGAATCTTCCCCAGCACCACAGTTCAAAAGCATCAGTTCTTTGGCACTCAGCCTTCTTTATGGTCTAACTCTTACATCCGTACATGACTACTGGAAAAACCATAGCTTTGACTAGATAGACCTTGTCAGCAAAGTGATATCTCGGCTTTTTAATATACTCCCTTCTTCAGATCGCTTATTTTGGGGGAAAATAGCTATCCTGTTTGAGGATACTCGAGCAGCCCTAAGGAAAGGTCTACATGGTATAAGCCTCCAGCCCACAGCCTTGTGAGCGAACAGGTCATTTGGAAACACCCACTCCGGCCCCCCTCCTCAAGCTTTCAGATGGCTGAAAGCTTGGAGACCCACACGGACACCTTCCCTTCAATCCCATCTAGCCCCTCCCGAAATCTCAACCCACAGACACTGTGAAAGGCAGTAAGTATTTGCTGTTCTCAGTCTTGAGGCTTTGGGGTAATTTGTGATGCAGCATTAGATAACCAATATAGTTACCCATAGCTCTGCTGGCATTCAGGAGCACATGTCTCGAAGCACAGTTGAACTTCAGGCAGAAGTTTTACCTTTTCTGAGAGAAAAACATTGAAAACATGGATTACTACTTCTTCTCTTGTTGAAGTTGCCAGAGGCAAAGGCACACCCCTTGGAACAATGACCTCAATGCAGAAGAAAACCAGGCGGAATGACTGATGGGGGGGAGTCATTGGGAATTCTGGTTTTCTGATGCCCCAAACCAACTGCATGCATGTGTGCTAAGTCGCTTCAGTCCTGTCCAACTCTGTGTGATCCCATGGACTGTAGCCCACCAGGCTTCTCTGTCTATGGAATTCTCCAGGCAAGAATACTGGAGTGGGTTGCCATTTTCTTCTCCAGGGTATCTTCCCGACCCAGAGATTGAACTCTTCTTGCGTCTCCTGCACTGGCAGGCAAGTTCTTTACCAAGTGAGCCACCAAAGAAGCCCCAAACTACCTATGTCAGGTAAAATAAGCTATTGGAGATTGCGAGTCAGGCTTCACCTTGTCACCAAAAAGATTGGAAGGCAACTAGATCTCAAAGAGGCCGCACCCTTCATCCTGCCAAAGGCGAGTCACAGCGCCTCCTCCTTGGTTAAGTCAAACTGGCTTTCTCATGGAAAAAAAAATTTAAAGCAGAAATCAAGTTTCCTTTGGCTGTTTTATGCAACTTGAATTCATTCCTGTGTAAGATGTGGCCCTTCCTATTTCCATGAATTAATATGAGACACATACCACTTTCTAAAGACTGGTTTTATATTCTGTTTATTTGAAGCGAAACCAAGTTCAGTTCACCATGGTTAATCATTTGCAAAACTATGTGTGTGTGCACGTGCTCATGCTTGTGTGTGCATACTCAGTAGTATATTCTTCTAGAGCAGTCTATATTTTTTAAACAGATTTTCAAAAGATATTACTATTCATAAAAAATGAAGACCTCTTAGTGTAAAAGAGAGGAAAGAAAATGGCAGTTAGAATGGGAGTGTTTGCTTGTTTGGTTTGGCTGCACTTGTGTGACTTGAGGGATCTTTGTTTCCCAACCAGGGATTGAACCCAGGCAGTGAGAACATGGAATCCTAATGACTGGACTGCCAGGGAATTCCCAGCGAAGTTGTTTTTAATAATGGGACAGATTTAGGAACTTTCTGGATGGTCCAACCCTGGAAGGACTGATGCTGAACCTGAAGCTCCAATACTTTGGCCACCTGAGGCAAGGATCTGACTCACTGGAAAAGACCCTGATGCTGGGAAAGATGGAAGGCAGGAGGAGAAGGGGTCGACAGAAGATGAGATGGTTGGATGGCATCACTGACTCAATGGACATGAGTTTGAGTAAACTCTGGGAGTTGGTGAAGGACAGGGAAGCCTGGTGTGCTGCCGTCCATGGGGTTGCAAAGAGTCAGACACGACTGAGCGACTCAACAACTGGTGGTCCAGAGGTTAAGACTGTGCTTCCAGTGCAGGGGGTGTGGGTTAGTTCCCTGTTTGGGGAATGAAGATCCCACAGGCCTCATAGCACCCCCCAAAAAAGGATGAGACAGACTTAGGGGTGTCTCTCGATCCAGGAGAAGGAGCCAGTGGGAGGTAGGGTAGGAGACTCTAGAGAGTCTCCTCTAGAAGCCCAGGGAACAAAGCTCCCCAGGTGTCGGCCTCCTGGGGTGTCTGAACCTCAGCCTGGCAGAGAGCCTCGTCCATGGCCCTGTCTGTACCTGGGTCCTCCTGCTGGGCCAGACTGGGGAGCCGCTCCCGCTGCCGCAGCGCCTCCAGGCCCGCCAGGTCGGGCGGGTGGCAGTGGCTGCGCATGATGGTCACCTGTGGGCCCTGGGTGATGGCGCGGCTGCGGCAGCCCTTACGGGCCTGGTCCCGGCACATCCAGTACACCTTCTCCCCGGCCGCCTTCTCCTTCCTGTAGAGGAAGGACTCGTACACCAGGAACCGGCCTCCGAGGGAAGTCCTCAGGAACTCCAGGGGCTGGGGGGTTTCTGGAAGGAACAAGCCGTGCGAGTGGGGCACCTGGGCGGGGTCCCGGAAGCAGGGCGCAGAGCTCCAGCCAGAAAAGCGGGGACCCCGCGCCCACCCCAGCTGGCGCCGCAGGGCCCTGGGGACTGAAGCTCAGGCTGCCTCAGCCCTGTCACCTTGGGGTGCGGGCCATCTGTCTGTCTGTCTGAAGGCCTTGGGGCTACCAGGGAGGCTGGCCCCGCGGCCGCCCAAACCCTGAGTTTTCTCGCAGGCCCCTGCTGACCCAAATTGACCTCCACACTGGCTGGCAGGCGCCCCAGGCCAGGGGCTGGACTGGAACACTCTGGAAGGCCTGAGGTTGGTCTGGATCGTGCACCAGGGGGCTCCCCACTCCGGGGCCACCCACCCATTGGCCAGCTGGCGACTAGTCAGATTCTCCTTCAGGAGACGTTTTAAGAATCTGAACTGAAAGCTCATAACATGTCGGGGTGGGGGGGGCCAGAAGGTGGGGGTGGGGAGAGAAGGGCAGACAGAGGGTCCCCCAGGTCCAGGAGCACTTCCCGTGGCTCCTGGTATCGCCCCTACCCCGCCGCCTTCTCCAGCCATCCGAGGGGGTCTCCCCCTGAGACCGCAGCCCCACCAGGACCACCACGGGAGTGTGGGACCCCCCCCCCCCCGGGAGCTCACCACCCAGGGGGACAGACCCGCCCCACCTGGGCCACAGGATGAGAGTCCCACCAGGCACCCTGCAGTCCGAGCCCTGGACTGTCCCCAGGGACTGCTGGGCCCCCAGGGAGACCAGGCCCAGCCCCCGCCCGCCCCCATGCCCATCGCCCGCACCTGAGCCTTCCCTCTGGGCTGGGCTGGGGAGCTGCTCCCGCTGCCGCAGCGCCTCCAGGCCCCCCAGGTCGGGCGGGTGGCAGTGTCTGCGCATCACCATGACCCGTGGGCCCTGGGTGATGGCGCGGCTGCGGCAGCCCATGCGGGCCTGGTCCCGGCACGTCCAGTACACCTTTTCCCCAGCTGCCTTCTCCCGCCGGTAGAGGAAGGACTCGTACACCAGGAAGCTGCCCCCCAGAGGGGTCCTCAGGAACTCGGGGCCTCCTGGGGAGAGATGGGACAGGGTCAGGGGAGGGAGGCAGGGAGGGTGGGCTGCTGTTCCGAGGTGTTGAGAGGGGGACCCAGGAGGTTCTGATTCGAGAACTCCCTTCCCGCCATCCTGACACCGGGACCATGCAGGGGAGGGGGGTTGGGGGGTCTGTCAGGGGCGGGGGTGGCAGCCGTCGGCGGGGGCGGTGCGTGGCCAGAGGGGAGGTATGGGACGGGGGCATGTTTCTGCTCTCCCTGCACTTGATGAAAACAGAACAAGTGAAAAAGGCACAGGGCACGAACCGGAGATTCAAGGAGGGGAGGAGAGGGCAGAGATGCTGACGCAGGTTAGAGGCTGGGCAGAGGGGGCACCTGGTCACAGATCTGGCAAAGCAAGGGCTCGCCCAGCCTGCGGGGGACACTCTCAGAACAGGCAGAGTCCAGCGGCTGAGCCCAGGCCAGGCCCCAAACAGCAGACTGGCAAGCGCTGTCTGCCTGAAGGGCAATGAGACAGGTGCCCATCTGGAGGAAGAGTGTGGGGCGTGGGGAGAGGAGGAGGAAGTCTGCAGCCCACCCTGTTTCCCCGCCTGAGTCCCCAGAGCCGGCAGCCAGGCCGGGCGCTGAGCTCTGGGGTCTCTCGCGTCACCAGGCTGGCGCCCACATACAGAGCGCGTGGGTCTCACCTTCAACCTGGCGGACAGCCAAGCACCACTGGACACGTGATCAAAGATTCTCACGTCTTCCACAATCGAAAAGTCAAGATTCTTACACCAAGTATCTCATATGAGGCCATGCAAAGCAATTTAAAGTGTATACAACAATCATTCCCAGGAATTCCCTGGAGGTCCAGTGCTTAGGACTCCTCACTTTCACTGCTGGGGGCAGGGGTTCAATTCCTGGTTAGGGAATTAAGATCCTGTAAGCTGTGTAGCATGTCCCCCTCCCCCCCAAAAATCATTCCCCTTCAATTTGTGCTGTTTTATACAACTGTGTGATTGACAGAAAATGGAAGTGAACGGCATGTACCTGCTTGGAAAATTTCACCTGCTGACAAAACAAAAAAGAGAGAGAAAGAGAGACAAGCTTTACCCTAAAAGGCAGGGACCAAAGAAACCCACAGAGAAAAGGCACTTAGAGAAAACAAGGCCGCTGCCAGGGGCTGGGTGAGGGTGGGGTGGGCTTTCTGCTCTGGGATGATGGGTCAAAAAGGAGCTCAAATACGAGAGTGAAAGTTAGTAATTTGAAGGACTGGAAAGCAAAATCAAGGAAGTGTGTGAAAAATGGGAACTCGAACGTCATGGAACATGAGGAAATTTCCATGAGTGAAGGACATGAGTTTCTGGCCTGAAAAGGCCAGAGTGCCCCCCAGCCCAGCAACGCACTCCAGGGGCGGAGACACGACCTTACACCTTCAAGCAAAGACCCCTCCACGTGCATAGGATCAGTCCCGAGCACAGAGACCAGACAGCCACTGAGAAGGAGCCACAAATAGCCTGGTCCCACTTGACCGGGGTGGTTCATAGAAAAAAAGTACAGCAGCTGCGTTGACAGGAGGGGGCAGCGCGGGGGGGATCTGCTGGGCCCCCCTGTCTTTGGTCAGAGGTCAACAGGCAACGAGGAGATAAAAGACCAGCTGACACAGTGGAAGGAGGCAGGCTTCAGAGAAGAGGGAAAGAACAAAGGAGCTGAGCGGTTACTCAGGATGGGAGTTGGGGGTGAGAATGGCAAGGGGTGAGACCATCCCCAGGTACACAGAAGTTACAAGGAAATGGGATAAAAAGAGAGTCGGGAAGAAAAAAGAAGAAATCAGAGGTCTCGAGTTTGAGAGAATTTTAGGGCCAGCCAGGCTCTAAAGGCGATTCAGAAAAGTCTGGGGCTGGGAACTCCGGAGGAGAGGCAGGTAGAGGCATGGACAGACCTGAGCGGAGAGCGCCAGCGAGCAGAGAGGGCCCGGCCAAGGCTGCTCTTGGCGAGACAGGAACACGTGAGTTACTGCGGCCTCATAAGGATCAGACATAGGCCCCGTGGGGCTGTTAAGGCGGGAGGAGGGCCTGGGACCCTAACTGCCCAGCCCAGAGGGACGATGGCAGGTGCTGGGGGGAGTGAAGCAATCACAGGACCGTGTCACCTTCAGCCCTCAATACTTGTTACTGGGCACGGTGTCAGCCACCCCCCAACTCTGGAAAAATGAGAAACCACCCTGTGCCATCAGCTTCCTGTATAAATCCTATTGCAGTCTTCCCTTGTAGCTCAGCTGGTAAAGAATCTGCCTACAATGCAGGAGACCCAGGTTCGATTCCCGGGTCAGAAAGATTCCCTGGAGAAGGAAATGTCAATCCACTCCAGTATTCTTGTCTGGAGAATCCCACGGACAGAGCAGCCTGGCGGGCTACAGTCCATGGGGTCGCAAGAGTTGGACACGACTTGGTGACTAAGCCACTACCACTGCCATAAATCCTATACATGCGAAACAAGAAAGGAAAAGAAGAGAAGGAGCAAAGGGAGCCTGGGCTGATCAGGTGTGCAGAGGTTCCGGGCTGGTCTGGGCAGGAGGGAGAGGAAGGGGATGAGTTGAGGTGGGGGTGGCGGGGGAGGGGAGGAGCCAGGAGGGAGCTGCAACCTTTCAGAAGTTTCCAGTAAGGACGGGAGGATGCTTGCTGGAGCTCAAGAGGGCACGGCGGGCAGTCTGTGTTTCCTGCCTGTCCACCGAGTCTGCTCCCAACTCCCGACCCTGTCCATCTGACCAACCTGGGCTTCCTCGCTGGGCTGTGCCGGGGTGTTTCTCCCGCTGCCGCAGCGCCTCCAGGCCCCCCAGGTCGGGCGGGTGGCAGTGGCCTCGCATCACTGTCACCCGCCGGCCCTGGGTGATGGCGCGGCTGCGGCAGCCCATGCGGGCCTGGTCCCGGCACGTCCAGTACACCTTGTCCCCGGCTGCCTTCTCCCGCCGGTAGAGGAAGGACTCGTACACCAGGAAGCTGCCCCCCAGAGGGGTCCTCAGGAACTCGGGGCCTCCTGGGGAGAGAAGGGAGCGTGGTGGGACAGGAGCTGGGGGGGGGCCCAGGGGCCAGGTCAGGCCTGGTGTCGCCCCCCTCCTGCCTCCTGGGACCTTGGGGAGCAAGACTGGAGGGAGGTCTGACCCAGCGGGTGTGAACTCACCCGGGTCCTCGTCCTTGTCCTCCTCGCCTTGGGGCTCAGCTGGGAGGTCCTCGTCGTTGGCTGTCGGGCGCTTCCTGGGCCGGGGCCTGGTTAGAGTCAGGGGCCCGGGCCCTCTGCGGTAGAGCAGGCTGTCCACGCCTTGGAGCGGCTTGTCCTCTGGACCCCCAGGGCCACCCGGCTGGGTCCGCAGCGCTGCCATGGCCCGCTCCTGCTGCCGCCGGGCCTTCAGGCCTTCCACATCGGGCGCGTGGCAGTGGCCCCGCA
Organism: Muntiacus reevesi; assembly: GCF_963930625.1. NCBI lineage: Eukaryota > Metazoa > Chordata > Mammalia > Artiodactyla > Cervidae > Muntiacus > Muntiacus reevesi. The sequence continues at coordinate 181,723,733 of NC_089250.1, read as the reverse complement.
TGACAGTCACCCGATGGCCCTGGGTGATAGCCCGGCTGCGGCAGCCGTGTTGCGTGTGGTCCCGGCACGTCCAGTACACCTTGTCCCCCACGGCCTTCTCCCGCTTGTACAAGAAGGACTGGTGCACCAGGAAGCTGCCCCCATAGCAGGTCCTCAGGAACTCCAGAGGCGGGGGCCCTCCTGGAGGAGGAAGCGGAGAGGGGGCTGGGTGGGTGCCTGCTGCGGGGGCTCCAGGTGCGTCCCCGGGTACCACCTGCCCAGAGAGCCAGGAGGCCGTGCCCCTCTCCTGGTGGCCAGTGGAGGGTGGTCTCAGGGTGGGGTGGGGAGGGCTGAGCCGGCTCTGACATGCCATACTTCTGCTTAGGGTTTGTTTGAAAAGTGGATCTAGTTTTTTAATAACACAGGCATACTCCATAAAATAAAATGGGACCAGAAGACTCACCGTGGGAGACATACGCCCTGCCCCCAGCCCCTTAAATCCCTGAACTCTTTAATCCTTTCCAGGTTAGGAGGCCCACAGCCTCAGGGACCAAGCCCACCTCCCAGTGACTGCTAATAAAACCTCTGCAAAAACAAAATGAAAGTCAACAAACAGACGAAGAATGAAAACCTCTGCAAAGACTCCATCTAGCAGTGACTCAGAGACAACACACGCTGGACTAAGGCTGGCATTTCCCACCCATCAGCACCCAGTCCCCTTACAGCGAGACCATCACCTATCTTGTGAACCTGCAGAACTTCATCAAGGCTGCCCAGCCATGTAGGGTGGGGCCAGTCCTTGAACCTGGGCCATGAAGCTCACGTCTCCCACCAGGCCCACCTCCCCAAACTTCATAGGTTGCCAGCACTCCGTGGGGCCCACAAACCTCGGGTTTGTGCCTCAGGAAGCTCAGGAGGACCTGGGCCGCCCAGTCCACGAGCACTGCTTCTATTCCCATGGGCTTAATGATTACTGGGACGCCTTTATATTTTTAAAATCATTTTTTGACTTTGAGCGTGTTAAGAAGCCACAGAGGACCCAGTTGTGTCTTTGGGCAGAGGAAAGGGGCGTGGTTCCCGCCTGCTCAAGAGTAAGGCCAGGGTGGGGGGCACTCACTGCTCCCCAGCGTCGAGCGTTTCTTCGGGGGTAATCTCAGCAGCGCCAGGGCTCGGAGCCCCTCGTCCTCCTCGAGGGCCGGGTTGCTGAGCAGCGGGCCTGGGGTCGGCTCTGGCTCCACAGGGCACAGCCACGGGCCCGCCCCCTCTAGGGGCTCCTCCACCCGGCTGCCGGGGCCCTGGGAACCCGCCAAGCCTTCGGGCAGGGCCAGGCCGGGCAGCTTCTGCCTCTGGCGCCGGGCCTCCAGGCCCTCCTCGTCGGGCGGGTGGCAGTGGCCCCGCATGATGGTGGCGCGCGGGCCGCGGGTGATGGCCCGGGCCCGACAGCCCAGCTCAGCGCGCTCGCGGCACTTCCAGTACACCTTGTCGCCCACGGCCTTCTCCTGCTTGTACAGGAAGGACTCCAGCACCAGCAGGCGGCCCCCAAACGGGGTCCTCAGGAACTCCAGGGGCTGGGTAACTGCAGAAGACAAGGTGGGTGGCAGGTCAGCTGACACGGAGCAAGGCTTGTGGCCAGGGGCATGGATAGGAACACAGGGATGGGGGCGCCCAGGAATGCTTTCCTGCCATCAACACACCAGCCTGGGACAAGGTCAGGGAGGCCCTGCTCAGAGCAGGGAAGGGATGGCCAAGGTCACCCTGCTGGCAAAGCCCAAGTTTGAGCACGCAGGGCCACAAAGGTGGCCAGTTGGGGGCAGCTGGCCTGGAACTCACCAATGTTTGGTTTGCTGGGTTTCAGGGCCTGGGTGTGGGGCCTTGGCTGGACCACCCCACGCTGTTCCTCTACTGGCAGGATCTGGGGAGTCCCAGCCAGGGTGTCAGGGTCAGCCATCTCCAGGGTGAGGACACAGTGCACTTCTTCGGACTGGGGGTCCACTCCATCCCCACTCTCAGTGGAGGCCGCCAGGAGGACCAGTTCAGAGAACTCCATGGGCTTCGTGGGGGCTTCGAGGACGACATCTGTGCCCGGCTCAGGGGGCTCAGGGGAGGGTTCCTGGCCGGCCTTCACACTCTCGCCCTCCTGCTCACTGGGCTCGGGCAGGGGCATTCTGGGACGGGCGGCCGGGCCCCCAGGCCACGCTCAGGTCTCAGTAGGATTTGTCCTCCACCTTCCTGCAAGGAACCTGGCAGTCCAGGGGCTCTGTCCTAAGGGAGGAGGCAAAATCCCATCAGCAGGGATGTCCCTGGCAGTCCAGTGGATAAGACTCTGTGCTTCTAATGCAGGAGACATAGGTTCGATCCCTCGTTGGGGAACTAAGATCTCACATGGGAAAAAGAAGTCCCATCAGTGGAGGAGCCCTTGGGCCAGGGTTCAGGAGGAATCTGGGCTGGAGGTCAGGGCAGGAGGGGCTGCCCTGTGCCCCCCACGCCCGCCCCCACCTTGGGGAAGGACCTGAATACAGCTGGAGAACCTGGGCCAGCATGTCTGCTGTCTTGGCAACCTTGGGACCATCACCTCCCCCCACCAAACGTCACTCCCCATCTGTAAAATGTGCCAGAAACAGGGCTCTCCAGGGACCGCTGGGGTGACCAAGGTGCTGACAACCATGAGTTACTAGGAGTCCAGGCCCACAGGTGCTGAGCTCGGGGTGGAGTGCTTCCACGGTGTTTCCTGTTTAACCTTCACCCCACATTATGGAAGCTGATCATTCCCATCGACCCCGGTTACAGATGAGAACACGGAGCACACGGCCATGCAGCAGAGCAGGGGGTCTGGTCGAGCTAGTCCAGGGCCCGCCCCGCACTGCACCTGGGCGACCTGGGCCAGGGTAACAGGAGCCGGTCTTCCTGAGCAACGGGCGTTGGGGAAAAGCACTGGGGGGTGTGAGCTCAGGTCACTGACCCTCCCAGAAGGCCTGCTGCCCTTCACCCCGACAGTGTCTGTGTCACCAGGAGCCGGGGCTGGGCCCCCAGGGCACTCTGCAGACCCCAGAAGGGAGCCAGGACCTGGGAGGCGGGACTCTGGATTCACAAATAGATCCAGTCCCCTTCCCAGGCCAGAGGCCCGGGCCACCCAGGGCTAAGGGATGCCAGGGCCCCAAGAGGGCAGCGACTTCTGTCTGAGCTGGTGCTGGCACTGCCCCAGCTGAGTGGGGTCAGGGCTGTGGAGGTGTCCAGAGGAGCCAGTGGTCACTGAGGGCTCCCTGGCTGCTGGTCTGAAGAAGCAGAAAGGATGGCTGACAGTGGCCGGGCTGGCAGGGAGACCCAGGCCCTGGGGCATCGGTGGCCGTTTTTTCCTCTTGGGTGGGAAGCATGTCGGGTCTTCCCCACCTCTCATAACAGCCCAGAATCGGACCTCAGCCTCCGGGTAAGTTTTGGCTTCCACATCTGTGAGCTGTCAGCCCCATTCTGTGTTCTGCGGTCCCGATACCCGGGTCCCCCATTCCTGCCGCCTGGCGTGTCCTGGTCTGGGGCCCACATGCAGCTCCCCAAGGTCTATCAGACCACGCGCGGCGCTCCTGGGTCCCCGTAGAGGCAGAGTAAAGGCCACTGAGGGCAGCAGCAAAGCCCCGTCCCGACGGGCGGGTATTCAAGGAAACCCAGGGTACAGGTAAGGGGACGCCTGACGGATTCCCCGGCCAGGTCCTTCCTCTAGCGTCATCCTCCCACCCCTGCTGCCCCTGTGCGGCCCTTCCCACCCCGCCCCTCAGGCCGGCGCGGCGGCCCTGGGGACCCGGGGTCACGTGTGATGGCCGAGGCGTGACGGCGGCGGCGCCTCGGCGCGCGCGGCCGCTCTGGCGGGAAAGAACCCCCATGAGGAGCCCCGCCCCCTGGCCGCCCCGCCCCCGCACGCTGATTGGCCCCGGGGCACGTCCGTCCGCCGGGAGCCCGCCTCCGGGGCTTGAGGACTCGGGGTTGAGCGGCTCAGGAACGCGGTATCGACCCCGCGTCCTTCCCAGGACACTGCGAAAGGCCTCTGCGAAAGGCCTCAGGGAGCCGGCCCTCCCTTCCACAAGCCGTTCAGACAGCTCAGGCCGCCAAAACGTTGTGGTCACTGCCCACCCAGCACGCACATTCCTACGGGACCCTGCGCTCGGTCCACAGTGGAGGCAGCAAGGACCCCGACTTCAGTCTCAGGCAATCAGAGGCCGAAGCCTTCCGATAGAGAGCCCCCACATTCCGGTGGAACTGCATCCAGAGTCATGGGCACCCCTAGTCAGTGTAATTCTCTCAATTGAAGCTTCTGTTTACAAAGCTTAAAATATACCACTCCAGTATTCTTGCCTGGAGAATCCCCATGGACAAAAGGAGCCTGGAGGGCTGCAGGCCATGGGGTCGCAAACAGTGGGACAGGACTGAGCGACTAAGCACTCACAAAGGATGTACCTCAAAGGATATGGAACAAATTCCAGTGCAACAAAAGACCTCGAACTGTGGCGGACCACAGGCTGTGGAAAGGCTTGGGTCCTTGCAAGGGGCTGTAATTTAGATTTGACTGAGGGTTCCCATTCTCAACCACTGAAGGGCCTTGAAGTGTAGATTGTTTAATGACCGCAAATCCTCCCATAAAGTATGCAGGTCTCTCTGCAGTGTGGTCTTGAACCTGGTCTCCAGCCCAGACTGGTCACTTGCTGTAGCCAATACAGCATGGCAGAAGCTTGCTGTGGGGGGTCAGCCTCTGAGACAGCCAGGGAAGGAAGCTCTATGAGGGGCCACACGCGGGATGGAGGCACTGCCTGGCCTGGAAGGGGGCCATCTCCACTGTCAAATTCAGCGACCCTCCAGCTGTGTGTAACCACAAGAGTCAGAGGAAAGTGGCCCATGCACCCCATGGAATCCTGATCAATAATAGACTACGGTTATTTTAAGCCAGTAAGATCAGGGCTCATTTGTTATGGAGCAATAACTGATATTCTTGGCAAGCAACTGAACATAGTCAGTTTTGACTTTTTTGATTGATAGATGGAATAATACTAGTGGATGTGGAATATCCAACATCAAAGGGCTTTTGAACTCTTGAACTCTAAGGGTCATCCAACACAAATTTTAAATCCCTCAGATGCTCACACTTGCAAGGCTGGTAACTCAGAGAGGAACAAAATATTAAGTATAAAGGATATCAAATGAGAATTGTGCATTTTAAGAATCTGTAACATGAAATAAGCCAAACACAAAAGGAAAAATGCTCTATGATTCCATACATGATGTAGCTAGAGTAGTCAAATTCATAGAGACAGAAAGTCCAATGGTAGTTGACAGGGGCTGGCAGGGAGGAGGAATGGGAAGTTAGTGTTCAATGGGGACCATTTTGGGCATCCCCGATAAAGAACCCACCTGCAGTGCAGGAGACACAGGAGAGGAGATGTGGGTTCAACAACCCACTCCAGCATTGTTGCCTAGAGAATCCCATGGACAGAGGAGCCTGGTGGGCTATGTCACAGTCAGATACGACTGCACATGCACTCATGGGGACCATTTCAGTTTGGGAAAATGAAAAATTTCTGGAGATGGATGGTGGTGATGATTGAACAACAATGTGAATGTATTAACGCCAATGAACTGTCACTTAAAAGTGGTTAAAGTAGTAAATTTTTGTTATGTTTATTTTACCACACATACAAATAAAATTATTTTTTTAAAAACCCCACAACTATAGCAAACTATACACAGTAATGCTCCATTTATCATACTGATGAATGAGGTTCTCTACACAATGCACATTTCTGATGAAAGTTATTCCTCCATGATTCCGAATCTTACACTTTCTCTTTCACAGTTCATCCATTGAGGATGAATCCTTCTTAAGCTCTAATGACTCATCGCTGTCTGGATAAAGAGAGCATACAAATTTTTTCCTGATTTGGAGAACGAAGTGTCCAATCCAGTTCCCTTGGTACCCCCACACCGGGGCCCTTTCTTCATCTGAACGATCTGCTTTCCCTGGCCCCCAAACCTCTCTGCCTCCTCTGGGTCTCTGCATTTAGGGTTCTCAGGCCTAAGCTTCTCATTGTTGCTGTTCTGTCGCTCAGTCGTGTCCGACTCTGCGACCCCGTGGACTGCAGCACTCCAGGCTTCTCTGTCCTTCATCATCTCCCGGAGTTTGCTCAAACTCATGTCCTTTGAGTCAAAGATGCCTAAGCTTCTTACATCTCCTAAATCCTAAAACAAAAGCTCACAAAACCCCTCCTTCCCTCAACAGTTAGACTTTTTGGAACAGTCCACACCCCTTCCTTCTCCGCTAGGCCATCTAGCACCTGCCCCCCGACTCTTCAGACCACCATCTTCCTCTTTGGCCTGAGCACAGAATTGGCACCTGCTGTGTTAATCCAAAATCCATGCTTCTCTCCCAAACACCTGGTCTGGCCTGTATGTGGTCTATCCATGCAATAGAATTTATTCAGCCTTAAAAACGAATGAGGGCTTCCCTGATGGCTCAGTGGTTAAAAAAAAAAAAAAAAATCCACCTGCCAAGTAGGAGACACAGGTTTGACCCCTGGATCAGGAAGATCCCCTGGAGAAGGAAATGGCAGCCCACTTTGCCTGGAAAATCCCAGGGGCAGGGGAGCCTCATGGGCTAGAGTCCACGAGGTCTCAGAAGAGTCAGACACGACTGAGCAACTAGACAATAAAACAAAAGAAATGAAGTTCTGATACATGTTACCATGTGGATGAACCTTGAAGACGGTATGCTCAGCAAAAGATCCCAGACACTAAAGGCAGCGTGTGGTATGAATCCATTTACGTGAGATGTCCACTAGGGATGGAAATTAGATTTGTGGTTGATGGGGTTGGACAGGAAGGAGGGGGAGATTCAGGAGTGATGCAAAGGAAAATGGGGTTTCTTCTTGGGGGAATGAAAATGTTATAAAGTTGACTGTGAATACACTAAAAACACTGAATTCTACACTTTAGATGGGGGAATTGTATGCTATGTGAATCACATCTCAATAAAGTTGTTTTAAAAAAATCCTCATAAAGAGTTCCCTAGACTAGGACTCAGTGCTTTCACAGCCGTGGGCCTAGGGTCAGTCCCTGGTCTGGGAACTAAGAGTCTAAAGCCAAGCAGTGCAGCCAAAAAAAACAAATCATTGTAGGTATGACTCGAGTCCCCAGGGTCACTTGGATAAAAAACAGTCTTCACCATAAACAGGCTTCTCACTCTTCGGCTTGGTTTCCTCACAAAAGTTGCAGCGGGGCAAGGGGGCATGGATTTGTAAGTTGTTAATATCATATTGTTAAAAACTTTATTGAAAACACTTTTATTTATTTTTTTTGAAAACACTTTTAAATGTTGAGAATGTAACACTGATAAATTATCCTTGATTCTGCCACTCAAATGCACTTGTTTCAATTCTTGTATTAGTGTCTTTAATATACATTTAACTTTCTGTTGCACAAACATGTGTTCAACATGTTTGCTATTTTATTCCTCTTTATAGACTGGGAGGCCCCCACCGGCAGACCAGATGGATCCCTCTTAAAGGACCAAAGTATTATGTTGTGTAACCAGGCCCCGAACATGAACACAAATCTAAGTCCTCAGCGCAATACCATAATAAAGCCACAAGAGGGTGATGTTACTCCTCGAAAGTACAGCATCCTTGGTAGAATTAGATGTACTATAGGGGGCGCCAGTGATAAAGAACCCACTTGCCAATGCAGGAGACAGACATTAAGAGATAGGGGTTAAATTCCTGGGTGGAGAAGAACCCCTGGAGAAGGGCATAGCAACCCACTCCAGTATTCTTGTCTGGAGAATCCCATGGACAGAGGAGCCTGGCGTTACATGAACCCTACAGTCCATGGCGTTGAACAGGGTCAGACATGACTGAAGGGACTTGGCATACACACAGTGTTTATGGAACTAGAATTTGGGAGTTTTTCCACGTTGGATTAATAATTCAGGAAGACTTCCAAAAAAAAGTTTGTATTTACAAAATATATTAGGCAGAAAGCAAAATCCAATGAAAAATTCAGCAAAGATTACAATTTCTAAGCTGTTTGCTCTTTTTTGAAAAACCAAAATATTCCTTGGACAGTGACACTGCCTCTAGACCTCAATACACTTCCTTTCTTCTGGCTCATCTCAAGTCTTGCTACATTTGTTATTTATTGACTAATTTATGTATTTGTGACTTAAAAAAATAAAACCCTTCTATCACTGGGAGGAAATACCTCACAACGTTAAAACTAGTAATAAAAGCGATTTATTTTTTTCCATTAAATTTCTTCTGTTTTCTCAACATTGTTTACAATGTGCATGAGCTCTTTACCATGGGGAAATATTACACACTTTAAAGATAAGCTGCACCTTCTTGCTTGGTAATTGTTTTCTTTAATTCCATATCTCTCAGGAAAAGCAGGGATTCCATTCCTCTCCAAGATGTGTCATAAAAGAAAATAAAGAGGAATATAGATCACGGGGCAGAGAAACAAGTGAAAATCAAGAATCCTGTGGTCTCCGCTGTGGGTCTTACAGAGCCTCAAAGACTTCCCCCAAGACATGTATTAACCACAAAGGGAGAGATAATGACTTGACAGTGGAGAAATCTCACAGACACAGCCTTAAGTGCTCAAGGCCAGCTTCACCAGTAATAAGACATGTCAGCACCATGACCTCCGTGACGAGACGCACCCAGGAGGACACAGCATCATCTCTGGGGATGTTCCTGCCCCGAATGAGCGACCCTAGACAAGTCACTTGGAGGGACATTCTAAACGACTGACCAGGACACGTCACAGTGTCAAGGTGAAGGAAAGACTGAGGACCTGTCACTGGAGGAGACTAGGGAGACAAGGACAAGATGCAACATGGGATTCGAGAACAAAGGACATTAGGGGACAAGCTGGTGAAATGTACATAAGGTCAATAGTTCAGGTTAATGGAACAGGAATTTAACAGGAAATTTAACAGGAACCGATTTCCCGGACCTGATCACTGCATGTTTGGTAAGATGTTGACATTCACGGAGACTGGGTGATGAGCACAGGGGAATTCTTTTTTTTTCTTTGCAACTTTTTTTAAAAGTATCTAATATTAACTCAAAAGGATTTTGAAAACCCAGGTTTTAGACACAGTGGAAGTTGACAGAGAAATAAGTGAGCCATAGGTCTTTTGGGTGGAAGCAGGGAGAGTGGGGTGGAGGAGAGGAGGGGACACCAAGGTGATACTCTGACCCAGAGCCATGAGGCTGGTCCTCGAGCTGGGACCTGAGCCAAGAACAAACATCCTATGACGTCATGGGTGCCTCAAGTTCGGGGACCACTGATCTCTCTGCACCATTGCCCCCTCTGCTCCTGGGGAAACTGAGGCTCGGGCCTGACACGAGTGGCCCAGGACCACAGGGTAGTGAGAGCCAGGCCTTCAGAGCTGCACTGACTGGCCCTACATACCAGCTATTTTATGGCTTAATACTGAGGCTTGGAGAAGGGAATGGCAACCCACTCCAGTATTTCTGCCTGGAGAATTCCAAGGACAGAGGAGCTTGGTGGGCTACAGTCCATGGTGTCACAGAGAGTCAGACACGACTGAGCATCTAACACACTGTGGCTTCCAGCTAATCTGGCCACCAGGAGCCACCGTGGGAGACTGGAGGGTGGCGCGGGGAGCAAGGAGGGTGTCCCCGAAGCAAAGCGACCTGCTTGGCGTGGCTGCCCCAGCGCTGTCTGCTCAGCGCCCCCACCCCCAGCCCCGGCTACTACACCGCTGCTAAGCCATTTCCGGTTTAGCTTCTCGGCTTTCACCAGCAGGGAGAGCGATGCAACTCCCAGTGAAATCTTACAGTACTTTGTTTTCCCAGTTGGGTTCCGACCACACGTGCTTCAGGAATCCAAAGGACTGTGGTTACAATGCCTCATAGTCGCCAAATGCCATTGAGGTGCCTGGGGCTAGGTGAGGGCTCTGCACAGGTTATTTCATTTTATCTCCCAAATACTCTCAGCCTTTAGGCCTGCTGTTCTTTTATTCACTGGTGGCTCAGACGGTAAAGAATTCGCCTGTAATGCGGGAGATCTGGGTTCAGTCCCTGGGTTGGGAGTGATCCCTGGAGAAGGAATCACTCCAGGATTCTTGCCTGGAGAATCCCATGTACAGAGGAGCCTGGTGGGCTACAGTCCATGAGGGTCACAAAGAGCCAGACATGACTGAGTGACTTTCACTTTCACTTTCTTTCACTCACAGAGGAGGAAACTAAGGCTCACTATTAGGTTCCTGTGACCGGGGAGCTGGGCCACTAAAGGACAGCCAGCATGCGAACCTCCTGTGTCAGTTTTCAGGGCTTATATTCCTAAAATAAGTTAAAAATGGTTCTTTACAAGTTGAGGATTCTAACCCATAGGTATTGACAGGTATCCACTACGGAGTAGGGTTAAGGCCAGTGGTTCTCAGTCAGGGTGGTCTGCCCCCCAGGTGACACGTGGCAAGGTCAGGAGACACTTCTAGCTGTCACAAGTAGGGTGCAGGACAGGCAACTGGCCTCCGTGGGTGGGGGCCGAGGATGCGGCTCAGATCTCGGGGAGCCCCCACCATCCCCAGGAGGAAGGATCTGGTCTAAAACAGCAGCATAGTCGAGGCTGAGGAATCCTGCTTAAGAGCAGTGTTTAAAAAACAGCACAGAAAAGGTGCACCCATATAATGAGGTTAAGTTCAGTTTTCACAAAGCTTTTATTTCAATTATCTGTGTATGTAATTCTGGTCTCCGTAAGAATTACTTGGGAGTTTCATACTTTTATTTTTAAATTTACTTTTTATCGGAACACTTGATAAAAATGCAGATGCTTGGGGTTGGAGATTCCTGGAGCTCTGCCTGGTTACCTCCCCACCAGCCAATTAGAAGAAGGTCACGCACCCTGCAGCCTCCACCCCAAATTTTGCCTATAGAAACTTTCCCTGAAAGTCTTCGAGAGGTTGGGGGCGGTTTCTGACCATTAGCCACCCATTCTCCTTGCTTGGTCCTGCAATAAACCTTTTGCTGCTTAAAAAAAAAATTCAGATGCCTATATTTCCCATCCAAAATTGTGAGGGTGAGTCTAGAGTCAAATTCAAGAATCTGGATTTTTAACAAGTACCCCTTGAGGCTCTGGTCCTGGTGGATCACGGACTTGGCTTTGAGAAACACTGGACTAGATGTGCTTGAGGTTCGGTGGCCGGAAGATCCGTGGCCACCCAGAGAAGGATTTGACATTCCCTTTGTGCAGGGCATCACATGAAGTGTTTCTCATATGTTATTTCATCTATCACAAAATAGATGTTCCTTCATTAGCATGTTAAACAGATGTTAATGTTTGTTTATTTTTACATTGATGGGAAAGTCATGATTGCATCTTGTTAAAATGATCCTTTAATAACAATCTAACAGGTCTCAGACACCTTAAGGTATTTTGGGGACCTCAAGAAGAGTGGAATTTGCCCAAATTTTTAAGTACTACAGAAGAAATCTGGGGGAGAAAGCTTGTTGGGCATGGCTTCAGTACCTTGTGATAACATATACCAGACTTTTAAAAGTCCAAACTGAGGTTCCTTACAGAAACTTCCAGCAAAGCAAACTCAAGAAGGCCTGTGAGGTGAATTAGCAAGTGTGCCATGCCTGTGTAAATGATCAGACCTCCCACCCCATCAGACAGGACCACCCTCATTTCATGCAAAAAATATCTTTCATTGAAATTATGAGGCTTTGGGGGAAATTTGTGCATCAGTGGAAAATTGGGCTTTGTCGGGAGCACAGCCTTTCCGGTTATACCGTTCTAGCCTCTTGTTGCCTTTGAGTAGCTTTTATAACTCTGCACAGGTAACAGAACAAGGCAAAATAGTTCTAGCCTGTAGACCTGTTCTTGCTTTCTCACCATGTAAATTAATACAGATAAGTAAGCAATTTCGCCAGATTGGCCTCCATGTACGCATTCATGTCAATACTCCTGACCTACAGTCTTCTAGAATCTTCTTTGGATTCCCTTGCAAACTGGTTATAAGATCTTACTAGTTCCTGGATTAATGGGTTAAGCAAAAGCTTGAACACGCGTTCATTTTATATCTGCATGAAAGAGTTTTATTTCCTCTGTTTTGGTCTTAAGCAAATCTCCCTGGTCATTGGTATTATAATCTGTGGGCTCCAGTCTGCAATTTTATTTACTTGTTTTATTTATTTTACTATTTTGTTTGGCTGTGCCAGGTTTTAGTTGTGGCACTCGGGATCTTCAATCTTCATTGTGGCATGCAGGATCTTTAGCTGCAGCACGTGGGGTCTAGTTCCCTGACCAGAGATCGAACCTGGGCCCCCTGCACTGGAAGTGCAGATCTTAGCCACTGGACCACCAGAGAAGTCCCCAATCAGCAATTTTAAAAATCACATAGGAAATAACTAACCTGCATTGCATGTAATAAAAGTAAGCATTATTTTATGAAACTTCTATTTGCATTATATTTGTATATTTGTTCTAGGTGGATTTCAATTTTTTTTTTTTTTTTTTGGATGATCACTGTTTGGAGGTAAATACTTGGGCCTTAATGTGTTTGTTTTATAATATTTTATTTTCACTCAGTAAAGAGTGACTGGAGTATTTTTAAGCCAGGCAGATGTGAATGGAAAGTGCGAGAACCTCACAGTTTACGGTTAATCGCTCTCTGATGCTCTTTTCCTCCCCTCCCAATTCGAGGTACAGAGCAAATCTGAGTGCAATACTCACCTTGTCTGCTCTGATAAACCCAACACCCAAGAGACACGTAATATTACATGCAAACTGTTTTCAAACACCAGTGGGTCCAAGCCCTAAGATCCCCACTCAGCTGCTGATGGAGGAGCAAGAGAATTACCTTCACAGACAAGTGAGAACCACCTTCACGGTTCACCAACACCCATCATCAGCGCTGGCTTGCTGGGTGGGAGACCAGGGGCAAATCCCATCACTTTTCTGGACTGATTTCACCTGGGAAAAAGGGAAAGTGGCAAATGAGATACCGTATGTGAAATTCTTCCATAAACTATGAGTCATCACATAAGAGAAGAGGGCGACAGAGGATGAGACAGTTGGATGACACCACTGACTCAATGGACATGAATTTAAGCAATGGAGATGGTGAAGGACAGGATGCCTGGCATGCTGCACTCTTTGGGGGTCACAAAGAGTCCGACACGATTGAATGAACAACAAACATCACATAAGAACAGGAAGTACATTGTCCAGGCCCAGGAGGGGATCCAAAGGGTAGAAAGGGGAGGTGCAAAGGTCCTGACGTTTGAAAAAGGTCCTGGATGATTCTAAAAGCTGCCCACCCCCCACTAGGACGTGCCCACTGATTGGCTCATGGGCCCTCCTATGATCTGTATGTAGTCTCCAAGTGTGCACACGGGCATTAGTGCTGGGAGAGGCAAAGGTGGCAGTAATCCCCCCAAAGATTAAGGATTCTGTTCCGAAGCAGGGCTTCTCAACCTCAGCATCGCTGACCTTTTGCACCAGATAATTCTTTGTCGTGGGGGCTGTCCTGTGGAATGAAGGATGTTCGACAGCATCCCTGGCCTCTGCCTGCAAGATGCCACTGCGTGCTCAGTCGTGCCCAACTCTTTGTGACCCCATGGACTGTAGCCCACCAGGCTCCTCCGTCCATGGAATTTGCAAGCGAGAATACTGGAGTGGTTTGCAATTTCCTCCTCCAGGGGATCTTCCCGACACAGGGATTGAATCCAAATTCTCTTGAGTCTCCTGCATTGGTAGGCAGGTTCTTTACCATCAACGCCACCTGGGAGATGCCAGTCGCATCCCTCAAATCCTGACAACCCAGGTTTGCTGAATGTCCCCTGAGGATCACTGCTCCAAAGCAATTTAGAGGCAGAGGGCACAGAAAGGGAGATTCCAGCTAATGGGACGCCCAGCCCCAAATCTCTTAACCCCTGTAGATTACAATCATGGCAGTTTTCACGCTTCCCGTATTAGGCCTAACTCGTCCTCACGTCTCTGGACACCGGGTCACACCACCTTCCACGCCCTCCCACCCCACATCACCTCGGGGCTTCCTCTCCCACCACCTCCCTTTTTAAAAAAATATTTCTGCGTGTGTCTGGCGGGGCCAGGTCTTGGTTGCAGTGTGCGAGCTCTCTGGTCATCATCCCAGCACTGGTGATCTTCTCCTTGCCGTCTGTGGACTCTCAGTTGAGGTGTGGGGGCTCTAGTTTCGTGGGTATGCGTGCTCAGTCATGCGCGACTCTTTCGTGACCCCACGGACTGTAGCCCACCACGCTCTTCTGCCCATGGGATTTCCCCGGCAAGAATACTGGAGTGGGTTGCCATTTCCTTCTGCAGGGGATCATCCTGACCCAGGAATGGAGCCTGAGACTCCTGCATCGGCAGGCAGATTCTTTCACCACCTAGTTCCCTGACCAGGGATCAAACCTGGGCCTCCTGCATTGGAAGCACAGAGTCTTAGCCTCTGGATTACCAGGGAAATTCTGCCTCCCCCCCTTTTTTTTTTTTTTAATTTGGCTGCAGGGACCCAAGGGACTGGTTCTGGGAACTTAGTTGTGGCCTGCAGGATCTAGTTCCCTGACCAGAGATTGAACCCAGGCCCCCTGCACTGGGAGCAGAGTCTTAGCCATTCGGCCACCAGGGAAGTCCCCCCACCATCTCCTCAACTGCCTTTCTGCCCAGCATCTGGATTCTCCCTACGAAGTACTGACTTCCTAAAGCTCAGCTCGAATCATTTCCTTCTCCAACGACAGTGGAGTCCATCTCCGTTATAAACACTCCACAATCTAGCCTCCAGCTTCCCCAAGTCCTTCTAGGAGCTTTTGGTAGAGGAACAAGGTAAAATTGCCTGAACTGAACTAAGTCTTAGAAATGGTTTTGGCCTGGAAAAGCATTAAAGTCAGAATGATAAAAAAATATACCCTTTCTTTGGAACTGAAGTTTACACGTGATTGATTATCTGTTACTGGAGTTCAGCATCCTCCAAACGCAAGGGGTAATGGAAGCGAAAGTGTGTGTGTGTGTGTGTGTGCGTGTGTGCGTGTGTGTGTGTGTGTGTGTGTGTGTGTGTGTGTGTGTGTGTGCTCAGTCCTGTCAGGCTCTTTTGGACTCCTGTGGTGGTTAAACCAAGGGCTTCAAACTGGTCAAACTCATTAGGTCCTGAAATCAGTTTAATGGGTTAGCAATAGTCTTTTTTTTAAAATGGAAAGGAGAATATACTAGAACAAGATAGGATAGAATTTGAACCCAGGTAGAGTAGATCTGGCTGCGTCATGTGAGGTTGAGGTAAGACTCTCCCTTTAAACTTCTCTCTCAGTAATAGGCATCTACAGGCATGTCAGATATATTTCTCACTGTAGGTTGAGTCTAAAAAGTTTGAAGGCACCAACAGGCAATATATATGTTCAGCAGTGGAAGCAGGTGTAACAATAGCAAAAAGTGCAAGGTCACTGGACCTCCGGAGCTGCAAAGTCGGGATGGGGCTGGGGTGGATGCCAGGGCGGAGGCAGTGCTGGGTGGGGCGGACACGATCAAGGAAAGGCAAGCCCATGTGGGGCTCCCTGTCTTGGGGTGTCGGGGCTCAGTCCCGGGGGGTCGGGTGGGTTGCGGGGGAGGAGGAGAAAGGAGGATGCGAATCGCAGGTGAAGGACAAGGAGGCGGCTTGATCGAGGGACGTAGAGTTCGAGGAAACCCCACTCCCCAGCATCAGCAGCCCTGGGGACCCCCGGGAGAGCCCAGCTTGGGCGCAACCACGCCGTGGGACCCGAGACCCTCCCCGATCCGCTGGGGCCCGTCCTCACCGGGCACCGGCCGGGCGGCGACAACAGCGGGGCCCTCCCTCTCCGGAGACCGAGCCGCGCGGCGGGTCCTCTGGCCTCGGGCCGCTGCAGCCACAGGCGTCGACCTCGCGGCCCAGGCGCCTCCGGCCACCGCAACCCGGGTGTCCACGCCCCGCCCCCACCTGCCCTCTCGGGAGCGAGCCCCGTGTCGCGCGCGCCGCCCCGCTGGCCGTAGGGAGCGAGCGCCGCCCTGCGGGGGAGCAAGCCTCTAGGAGCGCACTCGCGGGTTCCTCGCGAGCATGCGCAGCAGGGCCGCAGGGGCTCCATTCTTCGGACAAACTCCGCTTCTCCGGGTCTTCAGTGCGCGGAAGCTGGCGGCCTGGCCAATCGGCGCGGGGAGGCGGGGCCAGTGTTCGCGAAAGAGGCGGGGCAAGCCCAGGATTGGGCAGCGGCGTCCGCTGACCGAGAGTCACTCAGACCTGAGACTTGGACTGGAGGTCCAGAGTGGTGACGCTCAGAGAGAGCTGGGGGGCCTTGAGACTTCCGAACCGCCCCAGGATTTGATTCTGCCCTAATTGAGCGGAAGCGATAATTGAAGTGCATCCTTAGGCCCGTCACTTTCCTTAGGCTGCGGAAGGAGATTTCTTCTGCACGTCACTGATAGGTAAAATGACCAACCTCAAAGTTGGACCAGTTTGGTTCAAACTAAATGATGATAATAACAGGTTATAACTGAGTAAAACAAGAACCCATGACCGATAGTCATGTAGATTAAGTAAACGGAGAGATGAGAAGTCTCTTACAGTAGGATGCCGACTAATGAAGAAGGAATGAAACAGAAAATCACCATTTGGCGACCATCGTTAAGTAATAGGATGGACTTCCCCGGTGGCTCAGATGATAATGCGTCTGCCTACACTGCGGGAGACCGGGGTTCAATCCCTGGGTTGGGAAGATCTCCTGGATAAGGAAATGGCAACCCACTCCAGTATTCTTGCCTGGAGAATCCCATGGACGGAGGAACCTGGTAGGCTACAGTCCATGGGGTCGCAAAGAGTCGGACACGACTGAGCAACTTCACGACGACGACATTAAGTAATAACTGATTTGGACAAAAATAAATGGCCTCTAAGACCGGAGGGTGAAAGTTTAAGAAGGAACTAGTATTTGCATATTCCCAAATTACATATTTCTCCACAAGATACTAATTAATTGCAAGAGGGAAAATATTTATTTTACAGTAGATAAACGGTCCTCAAAGTCTCTGGGGTTTCTGGAAGTCCTCATGGGATATTCCAAAGGTTATATGCCGTGTAACAGGTTGAATGCTGAAGCACATATGAGATCGTGTAGTGCTCCATTTACCTACATTAAAGAGATTTACGCCCCCTCCCCCAAAAAAGTAAAACGCCATTTTTATAAAATTTGTTTTGGAAAATACAATGATTTTCATAAAAATGTTATGCTAACACATAAAAGTTTTATTGTATCTTTTTTGGTAATAGATTTATTGGAAATAATTCACTTACCATACAATTCACCCAATTAACATGTACAATTGAAACGATTTTAGTATATTCACAGAGATGTGGATGTCACCACAATCAGTTTTAGAACAATTTCATCACTCCAAAAGAAACACACCTCAGTCCCCCATCCTCCCAACCTAAGCAACTATTAATCTACTTTCTGTCTCTATAGATAGGCATATTCTGGACATTTCACTTAAATGGGATCATACAACCTTTGGTCTTTAGTGTCTGGCTTCTTTCACTTAGCATAGTGTTTTCAAAGTCCATCCATGTTGTAGCATGCCAGCAGTACTTCATTCTTTTTATCATCAAATAATATTGCACTGTATAGACATACCTCAATTTGTTTACCCATTCATCTGTTGAATAACGTTGGGTTGTTTCCACTTTGGGGTTACTATGAATTGGGTGCTGCTGTGAACATTCATGTGCAAATTTGTGTGGACAGATGTTTTCAATTATTTTTCCACCTAGGAGTAGACTTGCTGGGTCAATGTTTAACCATTTCAGGAATTGCTAAATTGTTTTCCCCAGGGTCTGCTCCATTTTACATTCCTACCAGCAATGTGTGAGGATTCCAATTTCTGCACATCCTGGTCAACACGTGTTAATATCTGTCTTTCTGATTAGCATGGCATTTCATTGTGAAGTGAAGTGGCACTTCATTGTGGTTTTGATTTGCATTTCCCTGATGGCTGATGATGTTGATCCTCTTCTCAAGTACTTATTTGTGATTTGCATATTTTCTTTGGAGAATGTCTATTTAGAGCCTTTACCCATTTCAAAGTTGAGTTGTCATTTTACTATTAAGCCCCCAAATTCTTTATATATCCTAGATATATGTCCATTGTCAGAGATATGATTTGCAAAAAGTTTCCCCCATTCTGTGGATTGTCTTTTCATTTTATTGCCCCCAGTTAAAACAGGGTCCTCTGAAGCACAGAAGCTCTTACTTTTGATGATGTGCAGTTTATCTCTTTTTTTCTTCTTTTCTGATTGTGCTTTTGATGTCACATCTAAGAAATCATTGCCTAGTCCAAGTTCATAAAGATTTACCCCTAATATTCTAAAAAGTTTGGTAGTTTACTTCTTAACATTTGAGACTTAAACCCATTTTGAGTTATTCTTTGTGTATGGGCAAAGTACGGGGCTTCCTAGGTGGCTCAGTGGTGAAGAATCCGCCTGCCAATGCAGGAGACTCAGGTTCGATCCCGGGATCGGGAAGATTCCCTGGAGAAGGAAATGGCAACCCACTCCAGTATTCTTGCCTGGAAAATCCCACGGACAGAGGAGCCTGGCAGACTATAGTCCATGGGATTGCAAAGAGTTGCATATGACTTAATGACTAAGTATGCACAGGCAAAGTAGGGCTGTGATTTCATTTTTTTTTTTTTTTTTTTTTTTTGCATATGAACATCCTAGTTGTTAAATATGAACATCCATTTGTTGAAAAGACTGTTCTTTTCTCCCTGTAATTCTTTTGGCTCCACTGTTGAAAAACAATTAACTGTAAATATGATGATTTATTTCTGGACTCTCAATTCTATTCATGGTCTGTGTCTATCTTGTGCCAACACCACCCTGACACAATTACTGCTGCTTTGTGGTAAGTTTTGAAATCAGAGAGTGAATTCTCCAACTTCATTCCTTCTCAGGATGGCTTTCGACCCCTTAAGTTGTCATCTTTCTTGTCAGTCTTTTCGAAAATAGATCTATATTTTAAACTTTACATCATTGCAAACACACTCCATGGCAATTATTTTCAAGTATTCTTGCTTTTTCCACCTACCTGTATATTATAACGCTCCCCAATATTATAAGCCTATTTACATATGATTGGCTACCTAATTTAGTTATTTTCCTATTGGACACTCATTTCTAAATTTTGCTATTGCTGCTGTGACTGCATCATTCCTAAGTTTCGGGGTACCTCGGTGAAAAGTATATGGGAATGCTTTGTACACTTCTTGCAATTTTTCTGCATGAAATCATGTCAAAATTAAACGTCAGACGAAAAAAATAATCTAAAAAAAAAAAGAAAGAAATAGAACAGAAAAATCTATCCCTTTGGCATTTAGTGAGAGGAAACCATCTTTTTCAGAACTGATCCAGCCCCTGCCCAGCTATCCGATGCGATGCTCGTCCATGAGTCCGGCCATCGCCCATACGTCCAGGCCCCACTCACAGCGCACAGTCACTGCCCGCTTATTCTCTGACCGCCCTGTGCGGAGAAGACCGGGATTGCTCTCGTGCGGGGAGCTGTGGGGCCTGGGAGTGCTCTCCTGTACACTTGGCGGGTGGCGATCCGAGTGGTCCAGCCTCCTCCGGGCCGGCCCTGCCTCTCACCTGCCCCAGATGCAACGACGCCCCCGCTCCCCTCCCGCACCGCGCCTGCGCCTTCTGCCTGCCGCGACACTTCCCAGCCCTCCGCCCGCCCCACCCGGCTCCGCCTTCGTCCGGCCGGAGCCCTCAGACTTCTGGCCGCGCGTCCTCACGTGGACAGAAAGAAGACACTGCTGCTCTAGAAAATGCCGCTCCCCTGACGCCCCTCTCCTCCCCTTCCCTCCTCCGCGCCTCGCCGCGTCCCCGCGCTCCGGGCAGGTGCGGGTCCAGGTCGCGCGGGGCCCGCCTGCCCACATTCTCCGCACCTTCGGTCGAATCCCCTCCTTCCTGCGTACTCCGTCCTAAGCCTCCCTTTCGGGCCTAAGCTCCGCCTGACCTGCGGCTCGGCGTTCCAGGTCCCCGCATCTCCGCCCCTTGCCGGGGCTTCGCGTCTCGCACCCCTGCCTGTCCGCCCTGAGCGCCTCCCGGGCGGAAATCAACAAAAACCGCCGCCCCCGCGTACTTGAGCCTAAGTTAAGGAGCAGGAGGGTAGGGGGAGAAGTCATAGATCTTAATAAACAGTGGGTCACGTGGTGTCTTGGAAGCGGTACCTGCTGGAGGAAATCAGACACGGAGGAGGAGGGTCTGCGACTTGGGTCGGAGGGTCTGTCGGAGAAGGACTGGGAGCACGGATCTTGGATAGCGGGCCATCTGCCGGATCGCCACTGAGGAATCCTCCCTGGCTCCAGCAGAAGTCACTTTGGAGCGGATGCCCCGGCCGCAAAGGGCCTGGTTGGGCGTCCCAGGTCCGCTGAACCAGACGGCCTCCGGGCGCGCCGCCTCCCGGCCTCCCGAATCATCAGCCACGCGGGGAAGGGGAGGGGGCATCCCTGGACCGGCCGTTCAGGCTAGCGGTGGCAGCCCCCAGGAGAAAACACCCGGGGGATGTGCCGGCAGATGAAGCGGGGAGGGGGCCCGTTGTCAATATTTTATTTTCAATGGTGTTGCGGGTGTTGGCGAGGATGCCTGTGCGTCGGGTGGAAATGTTGGCAGCGGTGTTCCTCCCTGGAGCCGCTATCTCACCCAAGACTTTTGAGAGGATCGTTACCGACCTGGACACAACCGGGATACGTCCAGCGGTACTGGCTGGATGAATGATCCCCACCCCTGTGGTGGTATGTCGTGGTACGCTGTAAAATGGACGCTGGAAAGACCTTTGTAATATATTAAGAAAAAAATAGGGAATTCCCTGGCTGTCCTGTTGTTAGGATTCGGTGTCACTGCTGCTGCCCAGGTTTGACTCTCTGGAGGAAATTAAGATCCCGCAAGTCAGAGGGAATGTCCAAGAAAATAAAAGAACTGTATGACCCCAATTTTCTGAATATACAAATATTTACTACAAACCTATCTCTAGGTGATGGAATTATTGGAAATATTTGTAATATTTTTTCTTAATATTTTCTTATTTATTTTATGACCATGAATTACATTATTTTTAGCTTGAAAGAAAGACCAATGCAAATTATTTTTAAAAAGAAAGTATACCGTCATCATATGTATTTTTTAACATTTTATTGCTTATTTATTTATTTATTAATGGCTGTGCTGGGTCTTTGTGACTGTGAGCATTTTCCTCTAATTGCAGCGGCAGGGGCTACTTTTCATTGCTTTGCTGGGGCTTCTCCTTTTGGTGGCCTCTCTTGTTGCTGAGCACCCGCTCTAGGGCCCTCCACCTTCAATAACTTCAGATCAATGGGGCAACAGTTGTGGTTCTGCAGTTCTAGAGCACAGGCTCAGTAGTTGTGGCCCACAGTCTTAGTTGCTCTGAGGCATGTGGGATCTTCCTGGATCAGGGATCAAACTGGTGTCTCCTGCATTAGCAGGCAGATTCTTTACCACTGAGCTACCAGCTGGGGAGGCCAGTCCTCTCTCCCTCAAACCCAGTTCCCTGAAAGAGACCACCAGCTCTGAGCCCTTTTCAGCCCCCTCCAGCACCTCCCACCCCCCCCCCACCCCCCGCCCTTTCCTCTACCCTGAGGCAGGGGGAGGGAGTTGTGTGTGGGGTGGCCTCCTGACTGTTCTCTCAGCTCCCCCTTTGGACGCCCCCACCCCACCTCGCATCAGTTCTCCTCAGGGTGTCTGGTGAGTTTTGTAAAACCACGCTGACTAGGTACTCCCTCTGGGAGAATCCTTCCCCACCTCCCCCTATGTTCCATGAACCTGGACCTACCTGTGGCCTCTAGGCCCCTGGGCTCTGGGTCAGTAGCCTCTGCCCATCCTGCCTGCCTCGTGGCCTTCCTGTCCTCCTCTCTCTGGGCCCAAGTCTCGCCTCTCCCAAGCATGCTGTCCTTACCCTTCAGCTCCCTTCACAGGGCTTCCCCAGGGCCCTGTCAGACGCTGAGGAGCTCCCGGCCTTTTCCTCGGCAGCCCTTAGCCCCAGTTTTCATAGACCTGTCGCAGGAATTTCCGTGCTTCCTGTCTAGCTCTGGGAGGCTGGGCTGTGATCTGTTGACCACTGGGTCCTGTGTATCCTGCTCTGTGAAGACATTAAGGTTCTCCAAAGGTGGGACTTCCTGGTGGTCCAGTGGTTAAGACTGCACATCCAATGCAGACGGCCTGGGTTCAGTCCCTGGTCAGGGAACTAGATCCCATGTGCCACAGCTAATGATGCCGCATGGGGCACAGAAGATCCCGTGTGCCCCAGCCAAGACCTGCTGCAGCCAAATAAATATACATTACAATGAATATAAGACAGAAAAAAATATACAATATTGGTCTGGGTGTGTTAAAGAAAGAAAGAAGAAGTCAAGGGGGAAGAAAGCAGCAGGAGGGAGAAGTGAATCTAGGTGGTGCTTCCTGCATGCTTGTACAACTTCTATGGGAGTTTGCAATGTTTCAAAATTTAAAAAATAAGAAAACTTCAACACCGGATTCAGCGTGTGGGCTCCCATCCTGGCTCGGCAGAGGCTTCCTGCCCCACAGTCCTGACCACCTTTCAGGCAGGGCCACTTGGGCCCCCAGAGGGAGGTACCCTCTTGCTGCTCCTCCACACAGCCTCCAGGGACCAGTGAGTCAACCAGGCCCCCTCACTGGGGCCCTGAGTGCCACTCCCAGCCTTGCTTGGTAGCTGCAGAAGGAGTCGATGGTGCCACAGTACAGTTCAAGGGAGTGGATGCCCGCTGGGACCCTGTCCAGGCCAGGACTGCCTGGAGACCAGGCTGAGGGGCAGGGGTCAGCTCCTCTCCCCACCGCCTCTTCTCCAGGCTCGCTCCACCATTGAACGGTCCCCCCCAGCCCCCCAGCACCCTCAGAACCAGCCCACCACGGGGATGACTCAGACCTCAGGAAAGGAGAACCGGGTGGGGAATGTGAATCTATTTAAATATAGAATCCAGACAAAAGAACTGTTCAAGTTATGGGTACAGAATGTAAATGTTACAGAGAACCATGCTGTAAAAATAACAGCAGAATGGAGAGTTGGGCAAGGAAGATGCCACTAACTCACTTTTCCCAAGAGGGAGTCAACAGATAACAGATTAAATTTGGAAAATGTTGTTTGAAAACAGAAGTCCTCTAAACTCTGCCTTAAATAGAAAAAACCCATTTTGTTTTGCTCAAAGGCAGTTTCCAAATGACGAGGAACATGTGGGCTGAAGCGTCTTGAAGGTGTCAGTCGCTCAGTCGTGACTCTTTGTGACCCCATGGACTGTCGCCCGCCAGGCTCTGTCCGTGGAATTCTTCAGGCAAGAACACTGGAGTGGGTTGCCATTTCCTTCTCCAGGCTGATACCTTTTCTCAGGGAACCCCGACTTCTGGTTGAAGGAGGGCAGCAGCAGGGCAGCACCCCAGGGACCTGGAGGTAGGGTGCTCAGACTCCCAAGAATCGACCTCAGCCCCCACACCACCCAGAGGGAACACAACGGGGCACCATACACTTCTGTTGGGGTGCCCCCTCAGACTGCAGGCCCACCTCCTCCTCAGCAGAACCTGGGGCTGCCATGAACATTAGGGCCCCTGTGCAGGGCAGCTGTCCTGTGCGGCTCCCTGGAGGAGGCGGCCTTTCTGAGGGTCCAGGAGGAAGAAGCAGGCTGAGGCCTCCTGGGGACTGGCTCTGGAGGGAGAGCCAGGGACAGGCAGGATCTGCTTCCCAGGTGTTCTGGGCTGGAGAGCAAAGGCGGCAGAAAGAAGAGGCCTCCAAGTCACCTCATCTCTGGGTCAGAGGCTGGTTGTCCAGGCTGAGGAGGCCCAGGGGTGCGAGGTCCTGGGGGACAGAGGCCCCTGCAGAGCCCTCTGGGGTCTGAAAGATGGTCCAGGCCAGGAAGGGCAAGGTAAGTGCTAGAGGGGAGGCCGGGGGTGGGGGTGGGGGAGAGGGGGACGATGGGGGGAGGGGCCGGGTCGGTTGGAGCTAGGGTCTCAAAGGATCCAGAATCATGGAATTTTAAAAACCTGTCTACGATGGGACCTAGTGTACAGCTTCTTTTATTCTCCTAAAAAATTTTTTTCTTCTGCTACAAAAGTAAATTATGCTTGATTGGGACGGGGGGTGCAGAATTACAGTGCTGAAAGTGAAAACCAGTCAGGGGCTGGGCCCCAGGAGAAGCCCAGTGGAACGTGTAGAAGGCGCAGCCAAGTTCACTGACCCGGGCAGGACGCACCCTCGGTTGTCAGGGCTACGGGGCCGCCCTGGGCTCGACAGGGCCCGAGGTGGACTCCTCCCCGTCCACTGAGGGGCTGGGGGCAGGAGGCCCTGCCAAGCTTCCGTCTTCTTTTCCATCTGGAAGAGAAGGGGGGGGGGGGTCAGGCTGTTGTCAAAGGAACAGGAGGTGGAGGGGTAGGGGGGCAAACCTGGGGGTTCTGGCTGCCAGGGGAGGGGTGCGGAGCTATTGGCTGACTTAGAGAAGTAACTGCTGACTCCAGACACGCTTGCAAAAGCCACTGGCCCAGGGACAGAGGTTGTTTCCAGAAAACTTCGGGCCGATTCTGGGCTGAGCACCAGGAAGCTGCTGCTACCCTGCTGCCTGGCCAGGGGACGGAGCAGGAGGCGGGAAGCGCTGTGGACAGGTCTGGGGGTAAAGGTGGAGGGGCAGGCCGAGGGGTGCCCATGAGCGCCTGCCCAGGGGTGCCTGGGACCTGCATGTAGCCCCTGTTCCACGCCCCATCTCTGCGTCCAAGGAAGGTGGATTTGTCCTAATTCTCACAAAGGCGCCCTATGGGTTGAGGCCTACGTGGCTCCAGAACCCAGCCTGATCTGAGAAGTGAGCAGAGGTCTCAGCTGGCGGGGAGGGAGCCCCGGGGATGGCCTGTCCCACCCAGCCCGGCTGGAGAAACGGGCTCTGAGCCAGATGTGCCCCCCCACCCATCCTCTGCAGCGACTGGCTGATGGCCTCAGGGCGGTGACTTGGCTCCTCTGAGCCCTGCCTCCCCACAGGTGACCAGGAAGGACCCTCTCCCCCCAGAGATGCAGGTGGACACAAGGAGGCACTTGGAATGGAATAGGCCAGTGGAAGGGCTCAAGGGTGAGCCGGGCCCCCTGCAGAGGGGCCTCCGGGCTCTGGATTCCCTGACTCCCTGAGGATGGCTCCGTCTAGCAGGCGATGGAGCCTGAGGGGTCCCTTAGTTTCCCTGAGAACTCTAGGCTGGTGGCTGGGGATGCCCCCATCTCATGAAAAAGACACATGAATATGTAAATGCCGAAGAGCAGACATGGAGAGAAATAGGCCCAGGAACACAGACACACAAAGACCCATGCAAAGTTACCCTCCTAGGCAAATACACATGTAAAGAGACAGAACCTTAGACACACACATACACGCATGTTGTCATGGAGGCCTACAGACACGCAGAGATTCACACTGAGACGTATTTAGACAGACACACAAATGTCCACGGCACATGATCCCTCTCCAGGCCAGCCAAGCCTGGCGGTCCCCCTGACTTCAGCCCTCAGAAGGCTCTGTTCCTGTCCTGCTTGCTGGGACCAGGCCTCACCTGTGTCCAGCTTGCTGCGTTTCTGCTCAGGCTCCTGGGGGGCGGCCTCGATGGCCCGCTGAGCCTCAGGATGGATCTTCAGGAGGGCTTTGGCAAGGGTGGCAGGGCCAGGCACCCCCAGGGACATGATGCAGTGCACACCTTTGCGCTTGGCCCCTTCAACTTTGGCACTGTCCTTGGAGGCCGTCAGCAGGACCAGTTTGGAGAACTTCCTGGGCTTCTTGGGGGCTGCAGGGACGACATCTGTGCCCGGCTCAGGGGGCTCAGGGGAGGGTTCCTGGCCGGCCTTCACACTCTCGCCCTCCTGCTCACTGGGCTCGGGCAGGGGCATTCTGGGACGGGCGGCCGGGCCCCCAGGCCACGCTCAGGTCTCAGTAGGATTTGTCCTCCACCTTCCTGCAAGGAACCTGGCAGTCCAGGGGCTCTGTCCTAAGGGAGGAGGCAAAATCCCATCAGCAGGGACGTCCCTGGCAGTCCAGTGGATAAGACTCTGCTCTTCTAATGCAGGAGATATAGGTTCGATCCCTCGTTGGGGAACTAAGATCTCACATGGGAAAAAGAAGTCCCATCAGTGGAGGGGCCCTTGGGCCAGGGTTCAGGAGGAATCTGGGCTGGAGGTCAGGGCAGGAGGGGCTGCCCTGTGCCCCCCACGCCCGCCCCCACCTTGGGGAAGGACCTGAATACAGCTGGAGAACCTGGGCCAGCATGTCTGCTGTCTTGGCAACCTTGGGACCATCACCTCCCCCCACCAAACGTCACTCCCCATCTGTAAAATGTGCCAGAAACAGGGCTCTCCAGGGACCGCTGGGGTGACCAAGGTGCTGACAACCATGAGTTACTAGGAGTCCAGGCCCACAGGTGCTGAGCTCGGGGTGGAGTGCTTCCACGGTGTTTCCTGTTTAACCTTCACCCCACATTATGGAAGCTGATCATTCCCATCGACCCAGGTTACAGATGAGAACACGGAGCACACGGCCATGCAGCAGAGTGGGGGGTCCAGTTGAGCTGATCCAGGGCCCGCCCCACACTGCACCTGGGCGACCTGCGCCAGAATAACAGGAGCCGGTCTTCCTGAGCAACAGGCATCGGGGAAAAGCACTGGGGGATGTGAGCTCAGGTCACTGATGCTCCCAGAAGGCCTGCTGCCCTTCACCCCGACAGTGTCTGTGTCACCAGGAGCCGGGGCTGGGTCCCCAGGGAGTTCTGCAGACCCCAGAGGGGAGCCAGGACCTGGGAGGCGGGACTCTGGATTCACAAATAGATCCAGTCCCCTTCCCAGGCCAGAGGCCTGGGTCACTCAGGGCTAGGGGATGCCAGGGCCCCAGGAGGGCAGCGACTTCTGTCTGAGCTGGTGCTGGCGCTGCCCCAGCTGAGCGGGGTCAGGGCTATGGGGGTGTCCAGAGGAGCCGTGGTCACTGAGGGCTCCCTGGCTGCTGGTCTGGAGAAGCAGAAAGGATGGCTGACAGGGGCCGGGCTGACCTGGAGACCCGGGCTCTGGGGTATCAGTGTGGGGGTGTCTGTTGGGGGTGACTGGGTGGTGGGCAGATGGTGGGGGACTTTCTCCGTTTAGCCAGAAACAAGGCTGTCGCCTTGGCAGATATCTCATGTGCTGTGTTCAGGAAACAGGGGGCAGTGAAGCCCATACTCTTACCTGCCCCTCTGGACCTGTTTCTCCGACCTGGCTTTGAACTGTTTCTTTGAGTTGCAGTCCATGGGTTGTAAAGAGTTGGACATGGCTGAGCAACTGAACAACAAACTCACATGGCTTGAAGGGTCCATGCCCTGCACTTCAAAGTCTTCCAACATCCCATCACCCATGACAGGAGCCTGAAGTGCAAGATCAATGTGTGGTTGGGGTACCTTGCTCCCCACAAGTTCCCCTGACAATTAGACATGAGAGCAGAGACCTCCCACTGTGACAGGGAGGACATCTCAGGGGGGGTGTCTTCAGGTCTAGGCTGCCTGGTAGCAAGTCCCCTGACCACTGACACCCCTAGGATTGATGTTTCATTATCTCTCCCGTGTCTGGTCCAGCTTCTGGATGAGCCAACCCCTGCTCCTCCCATGTGGTCCTTCCCGGCTCTGCCCACCCTGCCCCACAGGGTGGACAACATGGTGGTATCGGGGGCCTGGGGGAACACAGGGTCCAGCAGAAAAGATGCTGCCAGTGCCTCCCCTGGCAGAGTCATTCTGGGCAGGAAAGGGTTATGGTGGGAAGCCCCACCCACAGGCCTCTGATTGGCCCTGGGGCACATCCCTGGCCTAGCCCAAACCTTTGTGGTCCAGGGATGAAACTCCAGGTGGTTGGACCCCTTCCTCATACCACATCCAAAAAATTACCTCTAAATGACCACAGACTTAAACATGAGAGCTATTGATAAAATTCTTTAAAAAAGAGTTGGATTAGGCAAAGAACTAAAAGTACAGATAACCAAAGAAGAAACACATAAATTGGACATCATCAAAATTTAAAACTTTTGTGAGTCAAAGAGACTTACAATCTAGAGAGTTAAAAGGCAACCCATAGGATAGGAGAACACTTTTTGCAGATTATGTATCTGATAAAGGGCTTTCTGGTGGTTCAGTGGTGAGGAACACACCTGCCAATGCAGGAGACCCGGGTTTGATTCCTGGGTTGGGAAGATTCCCTGGATAAGGAAACAGCAACCCCCTCCAGTATGGATTTCCCATAGACAGAGGAGTCTGGCATATAGTCCATGGGGCCGCAAAAGAGTCAGACACAACTTAGCGACTAAAACAACAACATATCTGATAAAGGACCTGCGTCTGGAATTTATAAAGAACTCTTACAACTCAGTAATAAAAAGACAAATAACTCAATTTAAAAATGGGCAAAGAATCTGAAAAGGCCTTTCTCCAAAGAAACTATATAGAAGTGGCACATGAGATGTTCAACATCATTAGTCGTGAAGGAAACGTGGATCATGAGATACTATTTCATACTATTAGGATGGATCTAATAAAACAAAACAAAAAACAGACAATAACAAGTGATGGTGAGGTTGAGAAGAAAATAGAGCCTTGATATACTGCTGGTGACGGTGTATATAGGTGCAGCTAGTTTGGAAAACAATCTGGCGATTTCTCAAAAGGTTAAACATAAAGTTACCATATATCCCAGCAATTCCACTCCTAGTTGTTTCTCCAAGAGAAATAGAAACTGATGTCCACATAAAAACTTGTACATAGAATGCTTGCAGCAGCATTATTCACAGACACCAAAAAGTGAAAGAGCCCAAATATCCATCAACAGGTAAATGAATAAACAGAATGTGATGTGTCCACACAATGGAATATTATTTGATAATTTGAAAAATTCATGCCATACACGAATAAGCCTTGGAAAGATTAGCTAAGTGGAAAAAAAAAAGCCTGTCATCAAAGATCACAATTATACATTCCATTTCTATAAAATGACCTGAAGTCTCTAGAAAATTGGTACAGTAGAAAAATCCATAGGGACAGAAGGTAAATTTGTGGTTTTCTAGGATTAGCGATGGGAGGGATGGGGGCCAGAAGAGTGAATACTAGTATGGGGGTTTCTGGAATTATGAAAATTTTCCAAAACTGATGGTGGTGATGGCTGCAGAACTTGGTGAATTTACCAAAAGCCATTGAATTGCACATTGTGAGTGAATTCGCGGTATGTAAACTATCTCAATAAAACTCATATATTAAGAAAAGGGAAATTAAGTCTATGACCAGTGGTTTCCCAATTTAATGATACCTAAGAATCTTCCAGAATTCTTGTTTAAAATGCCCAATCCTGGACTCCTCCAACCCCAGACTTCTTTCTTAGTGCGTCTGGAGAGGGCCTTGAGGATCTTTTTTTTTTTTTTTTTAACCAGTACTCTATTTGATTCTGATATTTTGTGAAACATGGCTGATGCCATGGGTCCTCAGCTTAGGAAGTTTCTAATCTCTCCTTCATAGTTGAACTGTTCTTCGCCCACTCCATAATCACTGTCACATGTGCTTCTTGGAGGGCTGTGATGGGGCTGCTGGTGAGATGATGGGTTCACTTAGGCATCAGGTTCAAATCCTCACAGGGAGATTTTCAAAGTAGCAATAAGATCCAAAATGGGTCAAGAATTGCTACTTGATAGTGTGCAGGGAACGATTTCCCCAAAGTGGGGATTTCATGTAATGACATCTCTTTCCCCTGATCACCATGGCTTAGAATCAATCACCAAAGGTAGTCTTAGCGTTAGTTTAACTCCTTCTTACCCGCTGTATTTTGCCCCTAGACCTGTCTATGCTGCGCTCAAATGGCCCCCGCTCCCCACCTCTCCCCTCTCGCGTCAGGATCGCCCCTCCTGACCAAGCCGCCTGAGTGCCTCCCCTGTCCCAACATCTCAGACCACCAACCGCCAGCCCTGTGAGCATCGCTAGAGCCACAAGGATGGGACGGGACCGGGGCTGGGTGCAGGGCGGGGGCGGTACTGGGAGGGGCGGACGCGGTCAAGGATAGACAACCCAGAGTAGGGTTCTCTGATTTGGGGTGTGAGGGCTCAATCCTGGGGTCGAGGTGGTTGGGGGCAAGGAGGAACGAGGAGAAAGGAGCTTGAATCGCGGATGAAGGACAAGGAGGTGGCCTGAGCGCCGGGAGGCAGAGGTGGGGAGCACCCCGCCCCCCAGCATCAGTAGCCCTTGGGGACCCCCAGGAGAGCCCGGCAGGGACCTGAGACCCTCCCCGATCCGCTGGGGCCCGTCCTCACCGGGCACCGGCCGAGCGGCGACGGCAGAGGGGCCCTCTCTCTCCGGAGGCCGAGCAGCGGCAGGTCCCTCGGCCTCGGTGTCTGGGGGCCCCCGCCTAGGTTCGGGCTGTCACCTCAGGCTGGGGTCAAGGAACGAGCATGCGCAGTAGGGCTTCTGAGGGGCCGGTTCCATGGTCCAAAGTGGTTTCTCCGGGTCTTCCCCGCGCGGGGCTGAGCTGGCGGCCTGGCCAATCGGCGTGCGGGGGCGGGGCCATGCGGGTACTGGACGGAGCTGAGCGTCCTGGGGCCGGCCAGGCTACGAACTTTGGGCGGGGCTCTCCCGGGACCGGAGGGTGGGTTTAACTGAGACCATCCGACCTCCCCCAGTGTTTGACTTAGGCTCGACACGGAGGAAGCCTGAGCATTTGTTTAAGGGCCTCGATCGTCCTCGTCTTCTGAGCAAACAGAGAGAACTTTCTTTATGCTCATCAAAGCCACTGATTCCTCTCTGCCTCCAACATCCCTGAGGGCACTGCATCTTTGGCATTGATGCTTCTTGGACCCTCGGTCCAACCCTCGGCATTGGTCTCTTCCTCGCTACTGGTACCCCCAAACGCCCACGGGTCCAGTACTCATCTATCGGTCCGTCTATCGCCCATCGGTCCAGGCCCCACTCACAGCGCACAGTCACTGCCCGCTTATTCTCTGACCGCCCTGTGCGGTGGGGAGCGGGATTGCTCTGATGCGGGGAGCTGTGGGGCCTGGGAGTGCTCTTCTGTACACTTGGCGGGTGGCGATCCGAGTGGTCCAGCATCTCCGAGCTGAAGCCGGCCCTGCCTCTCACCCGCCCCAGGTGCAGCGACGCCCCTGCTCCCCTCCCGCACCGCGCCTGCGCCCTCCGCTCGCCTCAACCCTTCCCAGTCCTCCACTCCCCGCCCCCACCCCGGCCCTTCGCCCGGCTGGAGCCCCCAGTCTTCTAGCTGCGGGTCCTCACGTGGACAGAAGGAAGACACTGTTCCTCTAGAAAATGCCACTCTCCTGACACCCCTCCCCTCCGCCTCCCTCCTCTTGGTCTAAGTCTGCTCTAGGGCTCCCTGGGCAAAGCAGGTCCAGGTCCCTTGGGGCCCGCCTGCCCGGGATGTCAGGCATTTCCCACGTTCTCTGCATCTTCTCCATCTTGTGTCCTTCAGCTCACCCGCATTCTCCTGTATCCTCCTCCTCAAGTCCAAACACCAGCAGAACCTGTGTCTGCCTCCCAAAGGCTCCCAGCTGCCTCCTCCCCATCTGCAGACTCCTCATCCCCACCGTAGGTTCAGGTTCAGCAACCGGACTTCCAACACCCTCCAATCCTTTCTCCAGGGGTCACGTCATTTCCTAGGTATTTTCCAGGTTCATTCAAAGGTCTTAGTAAGTTTCTTTTCCATTATCTATTAATAATCCACTGACTACTGGTTGTTTCTAATTTTATCACGTTATAAATATCTTTGTATCCAAATTTGATTATCTCTGATTACCCCCTTTCATAAAATTTCAAAATGAGTCAAAGAAGGCAAATATCCTTAAGGGCTTTTAGAATCTATTGCCAGATTGTCCCTAAGGAAATGCACAAGCTTGGAGTCAGATGCCTGGATTCAAATCCCAGCTCTGGTGTTAGCTAGCTGTGTGACAAGCAACTGCTTCCCCTGTCTGTGTCTCAGTTGTCTCATCTAGTAAATGGGTATAATAATATCACCCACCTCAGGGAGTCATTGTGAGAATTCACAGAGTAATATTCTGTGGGCCTTGGGTTCCAACATTTATATTTCTTAGTCTTGCGGTTCTCAGAAATTTTGGTCTCAGACCTCCTTTATAGAGTGACTACACTCTAAATTATTGAGCAGCTCAAAGAGCTTTTGTTTTTATAGGTTTCGTCTATCGATATTTCCAATATCAAAGTTAATCTGAAAATATAAAATAGCAATGATAAATTCACTGACTATTTCTTCAAACCAAAAATGAGTGAGAAGAATGGCAGTGTGCTACATTAAAAAAAAATCTAATTGGAGACTTCCCTGGCAGTCCAGTGGTTAAGACTCAGGACTCCCACTGCAGGGGGCATCGGTTCTACCCTTGGTTGGGGAAATAAGACCCCACATGATCTGTAGCATGGCCCAAAAAATAATCTGTTTCATATCACATTTGAGAAAAGACAGCTGGCTTCTCATATCTGTGTCTGCCTTCACTCTTTAAGAATACATTGATTTGATTGAAGTGCATGAAGAAAATTTAGCGTCAGATTTTAAAAAAAATGGAAAAGAAAGTAGTCTTTTTAGAGCCTTTTCAGATAATTATGGCTATTCTTTGATACTACACCAACACCCAGAATGTGGTGGTTTTTTAAAGGTTAGCTGCAACATGGAATCTCAGATGATATTCGTGTGCTTTTTGTGTTCTATTACATGAAAACCCACTGATCTATCTTGCACTTTGAAAGGATCTTTTATTCACAAGTGATTTTGTAAATCACATGTTGGTCTTTCCAAACATATTTGTTCACTGACTAGATCTTGCGACCGTTGATACATCTTATTATACAACATGAAAAAAAATGTATAACATTCATGAATATTGCAACCCTGTCAATATTAGGAAGTTGTGAAGCTAAAGGTGGCAGATACAATCTCCAAAATTGTACTTTTTGCCAAAAGCCTTAGAATTTTATTATTGGCAACAAATTCTGTCAGTTTGGTGTCACTGTCTTGATTCACACTAAGAACCATCACTGCTTTCGCAACAGTGGTGCAAACTCATCACAGTGAAAAAGGCCACAATTGCCTCAGTATTATTAATACTATGAAATATTCATGGGCCTCCTGAAAGGGCTTTGGGAACCCCTAGAGGCCACCAGAATACACTTTGAGACCTGCTGCACTATTCATTTTTCTTTCTTTCTTTTTATTTTTTTACGAGTTAAGTTTTATTTAGGGCAATATAAGGACCGCAGTCTGGGAGACAGCACCTGAGACGGCTCTGAGAAACTGCTCCAAAGACGTCAGGAGAAGAACAGTATATATGTGATTTTGGTAAAGGGGAATAGATGCAGTCAAGCACGTTTATTTTTTTAGAAAGTTTCTGCTGGTCTTGTGAAGCTTCTGCTAGTCATGAGAAACAGTCGTCACCATGAAGGATTTTAGTGTTTTTCTAGATATGAGGAGGTACTAGAATTGGGCTCATAAAATCAACTCCTGAGAACCTCTCTCTGAAGACCTGTCCTACCAGCTTTCTGGAGCACAGAGTGCCTCATTTCTGCTCTCCACCGTGGACTTCTTCAGGGGATGCTGGAGGGCAGCCGCTGCAGCAGCACATGATTTAATCCTTGTGGAGGTAGATGGCAAGCACCCATGGCAAGTGCCAATATGTGGTTGACAGTGATTTAGTTGCTAAGTCATGTTCGACTCTTGTGACCCCATGGACGGTAGCCCACCAGGCTCCTCTGTCCGTGGGATTTCCCAGCAAGAATACTGGAGTGGGTTGCCATTTCCTCCTCCATCATTTTTCTATGAACTGGTTCATCTTTTGCTTACTGATTTAAGAAACCTTACTGAATTCAGTTAACCCTAGCATTCCACATTTGATGGAAACATTATCATTTGCATCTGGTGGGGGAGGTGGTTAGGAAACTTGGTGTATGCATCTACACATGTGAATATTTATTTATTTATTTATTGGCCACGCCTCCCCACTTGTGAGATCTTGGTCCCCAACCAGGAATCAAACCAGGGCCCTAGAAAGTGCAAGCAGAGTCCTAACCACTGCACCACCAGGGAATTCCGTATTCAGCTAAATCTAATGGTCTTTTCCAATTTGAGTTTCTTGTTTTTTAAAAAAAGTCATCCTGGCCTTCCCCAGTGGTACAGTGGATAAGAACCGCCTGCCAAGGCAGGGGACATGGGTTTGATCCCTGGTCCAGGAAGATTCCATATGCCCTGTGCAACTAACGCCCGTGTACCACAATTACTGAAGCCCAAGCACCCTAGCGCCTACATGCTGCAACTACTGAAGCCCACGTGCCTAGAACCTGTGCTCCACAACAAGAGAAGCTACCACAGTGAGAAGCCCTGGCACCGCAATGAAGAGTGGCCCTCTCTCATTGCAATTAGAGAAACCCCAGCCACAACAACGAAGACCCAGCACAACCAAAAATAGATCAATAAATAAAATCTTGAAAATTAAATAAAACAATCCTAAGCAAGTTCTTCCCGTATTAGTATTAGTGTGTAAGTATCACAAATGGAGTGGCTGAAACAATAGAAAATTCTCATCTGATAGATCTGGAAGCCAGAAATTTGAGGTCAAAGTGTGGACAGGATGGGTTCCTTCTGAGGGTTGAGTTGCTCAGTCACTCAGTTGTGTCCGACTCTTTGTGACCCCATGAACTGCAGCACACCAGGCTCCCCTTGCCCTTCACTGTCTCCTGGCGTTTGTTCAAACTCGTGTCCTTTGAGTAGGTGATGCCATCCAACCATCTCAGGGCTGGGAGGGAGAGTCTGTTCCAGGCCTCCCTCCTTGGCTTCTAGTCGCATCACCCCGATCTCTGCCTTCACCTTCATAGAGTGTCCTCCTGTGTGCATTTCTGTGTCCACATTTCCCCTTTTCATAAGGACACCTGTTATTTGAATTGGGTCCACCCTAGCAACTTCATCTTAACACGATCATCTTAAGGACTTAATGGCAAAGTCCTTATTTCTAAACGAGGTCACATTCACAAGCACTGGGGATTAGGACTTGAACTTCTCCGTGTGGGGAGTGGGGACACAATTCAATTCATAGCATTTGCTTTGACTTGTCTCTAATGGTTTGATAATTTCTCCCTTTCTGCTCGATTCTCTCATGTTTTGGAATTTTTTTTTTTTTAATATATTGCCAAATTGTTTCAAAACACTGATAATGCTTAGAGACCTGTCTATAATTTTAACTGATTGAAAATCAAATTTCTCATTGCCCCTATCAAATAGTTTTTTCGGCATGTGGGATCTTAATTCCCTGACCAGAGATCAAGTTCATGCTCCCTGCAGTGGAAGCTGGGAATCTTAACCACTGGACCACCAGGGAATTCCCCTGGGATTTATTTATTCAACAAATACATGTCTAATAATGACTAATGTATATTTCCAAAGGAAAAATTTTATTCTTGTGTCAACTGTACTTCAAGGACATTGCTTTTATGAAAAGTAAGTATTGTGAAAGGAAGAAAGAAAGAAGGGAGGGAGGAAAGAAATAGAGGAAGGAGACGGAAGAGGGGCCTGCAATTAGCATTGAGCTTTATGTCGGAGGAGTTTGGAGTGAAGGATATCGCCTGTGTTCTTCAGATAGCCAGCCATCTGCTGGGTGGTCAGTGAGAGATCCTTCCTGGCCGGATCACCACCCTCCCCCAACCCCTGCAGAAGACAAGTTAGAGCTGGTGCCCAGGCCTCAAAGGGCTTGGATGGGCCTCCGAGGTCGGCTGGCTCAGACGGCGTCCCCACGCGCCCCTTCCCTGTCACCAGGAGCATCAGCTGCAGCGTGTCCGGAGGGGAGGGGGTGTGGGGAGGAAACGTGGGCCTGCTCTCCATGTTGACCCGGGACAAGCAGAGGTCGTGTGCACAGAAAGGCGGTTTGGTTTCTCTGGTCTTCCGTTCCCCCCACCCTGTTACTGAATAACTAGAAGACTTCCTGTTTATCTTCTGACATAGTTGTTTCACTCTTTGGCCTATCCTGAGGCGACCCAGATTTAGCCTCAGGTTTTTTGAGTTATTTATAACAGAGAAACAAATATGACATGACTTGGATGTCCATCCACTGATATGTGGATAAATAAATGCTAGCTATCCCTCAATGCAGCATTACTCAGCCACGTGCTGTGTCTGTGCTAAGTCGCTTCAGTCGTGTCCGACTCTTTGTGACCCTATGGGTTTGTTGCCTGCCGGGCTCCTCTGTCTATGGAATTCTCCAGGCAACAACACTGGAGTGGGTTGCCATTTCCCTCTCCAGGGGATCTTCCCGACCCAGGGATGGAACTCGGGTCTCCCGCATTTTGTGCAGACTCTTTACTGTCTGAGCCACCATAATAAGGGACCAAATACAGATACCTATATACCGTGGAGGAACCTGGGAGACCTCACTACTGGGTGAAAGAAGCCAGACAGTAGATGACAAATACTGTGTGTTCCATTTATGTGAAACGCAGAGAAAAGGCAAATCCATAGACAGAAAGTAGACTAGTAATGGCTGGGGGCTGAGAGATTTGGGGGGAAATGAGGAGTGACCGCTGAAAGGGGACTGCGTTTCTTTGGGGGTTATGATGGCATTCTGTAATTAGATAATGGTGATGGTTGTAAATGTACTATTAATAAAAGCCACAAAGCTGTACACTCTAAAATGGTGAATATTGGGAATTCCCTGTTGCTCTAGTGCTTAGGATTCAGGGCTTTCACAGACCTGCAAGGGTGTGGTAGTGGGAGGGGAATTCCATCCCTGGTGGGGGAACTGAGCTCCTGTGTGGCCAAAATCTTTTTTAGTTGTTTAAATTAAAAATGGTGAATATTATGGCATGTGAACTAAATCTCAGTTGAAAAAAAAGAAAAAAGGCAGAGATTCCCTGTGGTGTTTAGGAGTTCATGATTCCATTGCAGGGGACACAGGTTTGATTGATCTCTGTTCAGGGAACTAGGATCCCACATGCTGCCACATAGCATGGCAGATAAAAAGAAAAAGAAAAAATAATAAATGTGGGAGTTTGGGATTAGCAGATGCAAATTATTACATATAAGTTGGATAAACAAGGTCCTCCTGTATAGCACAGGGAACTATATTCAATATCCTGTAATAAATCATAACAGGAAAGAATATGAAAGAGTATATATATGTGTGTGTATAACTGAATCACTTTCCTGTACAACAGCAGAAATTAACACAGCATTGCAAATCAACTCTACGTCAGTAAAATAAATCAAAGCATAGTTGTCATAAAAATCTCAGGTGTTGCCCACAGGAAGTCGGAAAACTGGCAGATGTGATCAATCCCACATCTGGTGTGAGACGTGTTGGTGTGTGACTGTGAGTGCAGGAGAGGTAAAGCAGGGTGCTTTTCCCTTGTCAGGGCTTCAGAGCACAGAGGCCCCAAAGGGGCCAGGCCAGGCAGCCCTGGAGAAGGGCCAGGAGCCTGTTTGGGGTGGGGAGAGTTCAGGGCTGCTCGGGATAGAGCTGGGCCTCCAAAGACTCTGAATCCTGGGATTCAGAGACCAGTTCTGTAACAGAGTCAGGCACATTCAATACGTGTGTGTTCAACAAATTTGTTTTTATGCCCACAAGTTGATTTTGTTCAAACCCCAAAGATAAAATGTTGCTTCAAAGGATTCCTGACCCCAGGAAGGTGGATCCTCCAGTCTGCAGGGGGCTGGAGAAGATTCCTTTCAATACATTTTAGGGTTCTTGTTCATTTTTACCTGCAAGAGAAGCGGGTGGGGTCAGGCAGGGCCCAGAACTGACCATGGGAGGAGGACAAAGGTGGCCAGTTGGGTGGGGCCACTAGACCTCCAGGCCAATGGAGGGAGTCCCACCACCTTCTCCCCACTGCACCTGTGCCTCCCCCAAACCACGCCCAGGCTTCCCTCTTACTCACACACTCCCCGATCCCTACCTGTGGTCAACCTAGGACCTCTTAGGGCATGATGTTTCAGTCCTCCTCTTCCAGGCGTAAAGGGCCATCCCAGCGACCACTACTAGTGCAGCAGGCCACACCGCAGACCCTATGGCCATTAAACCCACAGACGTAGAACCCTTTGCCTGTAAGGGGGGAATGAGGTCAGATGACCTGAGTGATCCCAGGGTGACCCCACAGGATGGAGACAGTGAGGGGATTGTGGGGCTCGGGGGTCCCAGACTGACGGGAGGAGGTGCAGGAACCAGAAAAAAGACAGGGACACTCAACAAGATGGCCCCATCCCTGCCCCTCCACCCCAGCTGAGCAGGAAGAACAAACCCTAAGGCGGCTGTTAGCCTTGCCCCTCTCTCTGCAGTAATTTCAGGGCAGCGACTTGGCCCTCATGGAGATGGCACCCTCTGCCTCCTGGCCTGGTGGGAGGAAACAAGTGCCCACCAGGGGTGGGGGGGCATCTGGGCCAGGACTGCCTGGGGGAGCCCTCCCGGGTGAGCCAGGTATGGGCTCTAGGGTCTGGGGTGAGGGGGCACTCTGGCTGCTAAAGCCTGACTCCAGCCAGACCCGGGCTCCCAGCAGGGGCTGGAGGCCGAGGGGTCCCCGGAACCTCCTGGTCTGTAGCTGGGGATGTGCTGGGGTCTCAGTCCAAGGGAAGCAGTCCCTCCACCCTCACCCCCAGGTCCCTGGAGACTTCATCTGTTCTAGAAACAATCAGGGTCCTGCTCTTGGGCCGGGAGCTGTTGGCTGGGCCTGGTCAGGTCCGGCTGGTTTCAAGGGGGGCACTTGTCTCTCACCACGAAGAAGATTATCCCGCATTTCACGCCAGTCATCTTCTCAAGGTATCAGAATTCACCCCTGTGGAGGGACACCTGTAATCTTCCTTCCCACACACTCCGACTCCCCCAAGGTCCCCCGGGTCCCCCTGCAGAGACTGAGGCCCCTCCCCAACCCTTCTGGAGGGGTCGCCCAGACAAGAGACGACTGCCACTTGCCTGGAGCTGACCTGGGGCGGGGGGCGGGGGGGGCGGGAGTGGTCTGCTGGAAGGTGACAGTGGGGTGCAGGCTGGGCCACCCCAGGGATTGCTGGGTGTGGAGAAAGGAGCACCAAGGTTCCCTCCCTCCCCTCCCCCCCACTTCCTGCCCAACTGCCCCCACCCCGAGCCTGTTCAAAGGCACCCCCACATGTTGGGGCAGCAGCAATCCCACTCTGGTCCCCCGTCTGGCACCCCCTCACCTTTTGAAGGAAGCCGAACTATCTTCTCTCCGACTCTCAGCTCTAACTCGGCCAGACCCGCAAATGGACTTGGGACTGCTATTTGCTTTGTCCTCCCTCCTGTGCACCGCACCGCACCACCAGGGCTTCTTAGAAAAGCACTAGCTTCCCGGAAACCATGTTTCTGAGATCACGCATGCGTAGTTGCTCAGTCGTGTCCGACTCTTTGCGACCCCTATGGGCCGTAGTCCGCCAGGCTCCTCTGTCCATGGGATTCTCCAGGCAAGAATACTGGAGTGGATTGCCGTGCCCTGCTCCAGAGGATTTCCTCAACCCAGAGATCAAACCTGCATCTCTGACATCTCCTGTATTGGCAGGCGGGTTCTTTACCACTACCGCCACTGGGAATCAATGGTTTGTTCCATTGTTCTTTTTCTCCTGCTAAGCAACAAAAGCTTTTAAAGGTACCAGCTGTGAGACAACTCAGGGCTCTATGGGTGCAGATGAGGGGGAGAGGAGCGCCCAGCATCTGGGCGAGCTTCCCACATAGCTGGTAAAGGAGCCATGGAGAGGCGGTAGGCCACAGGCTGCAGAAAATGGAGCCAAAGACCCCGTAACTTGGAGCCCTTTGGAGAGGAGGCTGAGCTCCTGCGTAAACACAGCTGCAAGTCCAGTCCCTGCCCACTCAGTAGCCTCCGGCTCCTATCTGATCAGAGTCCCTGTAGCCAATAGTTTTGGCAGCAGACGTTTACTCTGGGAGGTCCCAGCCGGGAGCCTTCAGTCCTGGGAGACTTCCTGGAGGAGGTGACAATTGGTCTTGGGAGGGCAGTGACTTGGGGAGGGCTGTGTCCTGGGGAGGGCTAGCTAGCAGGAGGAAGCCTGAGGCTTCCTGGGGACAGGTCCTGCAGGGGGAGGCCCCGAGCCTCTGACACATACAAAACACCACTTATCTTACCATTCACCACCCACCACCCCTGTGTCATCTACTTCCCTATGTTGGTAGAGAATACAGCCTGCCTGATTGATGCATGTGCCTTGACTTGACAACCAGGAGAACAGAGTTGCTCTTTTAATGCAAGGTTTTTTCACCATTACTTCTATCTATCCTATAGATGGGCATTTAGGTTTTTCCCATTTTTTTCATATTATGAATTTGTGCCAATACTATGCATGCACGGATGTCTCCTTCTGACCTTCAGCTGGCATCATGCTCTGTGGCCTCTCTAGGGAGCAGCTCCCACCAATGCTCTGAGGGCTCTGCAGTGTGGGGTACCAGCTGAGGGAATGCCACTTTATATTTTTGTAAAATACGTTTACATTTTTATAAAGAATGTTTGCATTTTTATAAAATATTTATATTTTTATAAAATACATTTATATTTTATAAAATATGCTTATTTTATTAAATAGAAACGTATTTTTGTTATATGCTTGTAATTTTTAAGTGATAGGATTTTGATTGGTCTTTTATAAAATATATTTAAAATGTTTATATTTTTATGAAATACATTTGTAATTTTTAAGTGATGGGAGTTTGATTGGTTGGTCTTTTATTTTCAGTGTTTAGGGTTTTTTTTCCCTCAGTATTTTTTAACATTAAAAATGTGTCATACTTCATTTGAATTTTCATGAAGCCTCAACTGCTAAGAAATAAAGGTAGTGCTCTAAAAAAGCTCTAGAAACCCCCAAGTTGCAGAGAGCATCCACCCAGAGAAGAAAGGGCTGGGGAGCACAGTGCATCCTGGTCTGTGGCTTACCTGTATGCGTGAGCTTCCCAGGGCTGCCATAACAAATTGCCACAAACGGATGTGGCT
The DNA here is from genome assembly GCF_963930625.1 of Muntiacus reevesi. NCBI lineage: Eukaryota > Metazoa > Chordata > Mammalia > Artiodactyla > Cervidae > Muntiacus > Muntiacus reevesi. The sequence continues at coordinate 181,682,701 of NC_089250.1, read as the reverse complement.
CAAAACAACAGGAATTTGTCTCCCGCAATCTGAAGGCCAGAAGCCCTAACTCGAACCATTGCAGTCTCCCACCCTTCCAGAGGCCCTGGGGGAGGCGTCTCCCAGCCTCTCCCAGTATCTGATGGCTGCTGGCGACCCTTGGTTTGTGTTTGCATCCCTCTTATCTCTGTCTTCATCTCCATAAGGCCTTTTCTCCTGTTCATCTGTCTCCTCTCTCAACTCATGGTGATTTCGTCTGGAGATCCTTCACTGGTGACCTCTGCCAAGCCCCTTGCTCTAAACAAAGTCACATTCTGAGATTCCAGATGAACACGAAGTTTGGGGGGGGGCCACTAGTCAACACACTACCCTGTAGGATACAAATTACATTTCAAAGAAAGAAATCTTTTTGGGGACTTCCCTGGTGGCTCAGGGGTAAAGAATCTGCCTACCATTGCAGGAGACGCGGGTTTGATCCCTGATCTGGGAAGATCCCACAAGCCGTGGAGCAACTGAGCCCAAGCGGCAAAACTGCTGAGCCTGTGCTCTAGAGCCCAGGAGCTGCAACAAGAGAAGCCACTGCAATGAGAAGCCAAAGCACCGCAACTAGTGAGTAGCCCCCACTCACTGCAACTAGAAAAAAACCTGAGCAGCAATGAAGACCCAACAAGGCCAAAAATAAATAAATAAAAGGAAAAAAAAAATCTTTTAGGAGGTTTCATGAAGATTGGAGGGGAAGCCCAGAGGCTCAGAGTCTGGAGAGGAGACTGTCTGTAGAGTCCAGAAATGAAAACACTTGTCCCCACTGTAACCTGCATACTAATGGTCACAACAGCACTATTCCCGATAGCCACAATGTGGAAACAACTTAAAAGTCCGTCAGTGAATGCATGAGTAAACAAAATGTGGTATGTATACATTCAACGGGATATTACTGTCATAAAAAATAGAATGAAATGCTGATACATGCTACAACATAAACCTTAGAAACATTATGTATTAAGCTTAGAAGCTGAGTGCAATAAGCTGGGTGTGAAAGGACAGATAGACTCCACCCTGTGAGTCCTGGGGTGCGCACAGTGAGCCTAATATACTTTCCCAGCTTTAAGAATGCAGAAACAGCCTGGATTGGCAACAGAGACATCAATGGTTTAATGAGCAGGGGCATCTTAACACATCTGAGCAGGCCTTCCCTGGTGGCTCAGACAGTAAAGAATCTTAATGCAGGAGACCTGGGATTGATCCCTGGGTTGGGAAGATCCCCTTGAGAAGGAAATGACTACCCACTTCAGTCTTCTTTCCTGGAAAATTCCATGGATGAGGAGCCTAGCAGGCTATACAGTCCATGGAGGTGCTAAGAATGGACACAAGTGAGCAACTTTCACTTACATGTCTGAGCAAGGTCCTGGAGCAACCACCTCACCATGTGGGGTTGACAGTGGGCAGGACAAAGTGGCAGCCTTGGCTCCCAGGCACACTCCTTAGTGTCCCTTTCATAAGAACAATCAGTAGCTGGGGCCTGGGGCGAGGTCAGTCATGCTTAAGATGCAAGTGAAGCAGGCGCTGGCCGGAGAGGGCGTGCACAGAGCAGAGAATGGCTGTCTTGAGGGCCGATCGAGCAATGAGGAACCTAGAACTGATGCAGGGAGGGGTCCCCTTCTAGGGCCCGACAGTGGGCTCTTGTCTAACACTCAGAAGTGAATTGTCTGAGGAGACACACATGCTGGCAAAGCAAGAGACTTTACTGAGGAGGGGTGTCTGGGCAGAGAGCCGCAGGGGAAGAGAACTCAGGGGTCTCGAGGTTTGCAGTCTCGGGGTTTATGGTGATGGGGTTAATCCTTCTGACTCAGGGTGCTTCTTGGTGGCGAGCGTGTCGCTCAGCCAAGCTGGATTCCAGGAAGAAGGATTCTGGGAGGACACGTGGACTGGTGTCTCCTTTTGACCTTTTGCTAGTTCTTTTGTTTGAAGGTGGCTTATTAGCTTCATGTTCCTTATTAGGATCTCCTGTTGTAGAATAACTCATGCCAATGGTAACTGTGGTGCCTGGCCAGGATGGACAGTTTCAGTCAGAATAGGCAAATTCATAGAAAATAGAGTAGAGTTTACCAAAAGCTGGGGGGTAGGAAGTAGTTACTGTTTAACGAGTACAGAGTTTTAGTTTGGGGGATGAAAAAGTTCTGGAAATGGATAGTGGTGATGGTCGCACAACACCATGAATGTATTTAATGCCACGGAATTGTACATTCAGAAATTAGTTTAAATGGTAAAATTTACATTCATGTGCACTTTACCACACATAAAAGAGCTACACTGTAGTAACATTCCTGACCTATGAGGTTAGCCAAAATGGAAAAGCACCGCAAGGTAGTCTGTTGGTGAAGCAGCGGGAAACAGGCCCTCTCATATTCTGCCAGTGGGAATGCAAACTGGTACAACCCTTACAGAGAGGGATCAGTCCTTACTAACAAAACTATGTTTGTCTTTACCTTTTGCCCTAGCAATCCAACTTCTAGGAATTTACCTTGAAGATATTGTTGTTGTGACCCTATAGCCTGTAGCCCAGTAGGCTCCTCTGCCCATCAGATTTTCCAGGCAAGGATACTGGAGGATTAAAAAAAAAAATGAACACTGGAGGGATTGCCATTTCTTCCTCCAGGGGATCCTCCAGATCTAGGAATCGAACCCCAGTCTACTGCATTACAGGCAGATTCTTTACCACTGACCCACCTGGGAAGCCTACCTTGAAGATATACACTCCAACAAATATGAAAATATGTATGCACCTAGTTACTCATTGTGGCATGGTTTGTGATCACAAAACACTGGCAACAATTTAGGTGCTCATGTATAAAAGAGTAGGGCTTCCCTGGTGGCTCAGATGGTAAAGAATCTGCCTGTGATGCAGGAGATCTGGGTTCGACCCCTGGGTTGGGAAGATCCCCTGGAGAAGGGAATGGCTATCTATTCCAGTATTCTTGCCTGGAGAATTTCATGGACAGTGGAACGTGGTGGGCTATAGTCCACGGGGTTGAAAAGAGTTGGACATCACTGAGCAACACACACTTTCACAAGCTAGAAATTTCACGAGAAAATTGGTTGACTCCTTCTTAACCAAATGATCAGAATCAGATCAAAGTCAGTGTTGGCAGTAATGGCACTACCATGCAGAATGTATCTCTTCCTACTATACACGGAGAACATGTATCACTTCCCTGATCTTCCTGCCAAAAATGTGTAACCTGCATTTTAAAAATATGATGAAACATCAGACATACCCACATTGAGGGACCTTCTACAAAATAAATGGCTTGTACTCTTCAAAGATGGTAATGCCATGAATTACAAAGAATCAGCAACTCTTCTGGATTAAGGTGTCTAAGAACACAACATTTATGATTTTGAATTTTCTTTTGCTATTCAGGGTATTATCAGAACAATTGATAACACCTCTATAGAAAGTTTCTAGATTATTTCAATGTTACTTTTTTTTATTTTGAAAACCATTCTGTGGATATGTAGGCTTCCCAGGTTGCACAGTGGTAAAGAATCCACCTGCTAATGTAGATGTGGGTTCAATCCCTGGGTTGGGGAGATCCCCCTGAAGTAGGAAACGGCAATCTGTTCCAGTATTCTTGCCTGGAAAATTCCATGGACAGAGGAGCCTGGTGGACTACAGTCCATGGGGTTGCAGAGTCAGACACAACTGAACAACTGAGCACACAGACTGTGGATATGTAAATGAATTCATAGTTCTCATAATTCATCCTTTTCTCATAAGAATAGGATGTTCTCACAAGCATTAAATGCAGTGATCCACATACAGAACTTAGCACAAAATATTCAGTAAATACAGGTGAAACCATTCACCTCAGATTGGGACTTGAACCCATGTGCCAGGATTTGAATCCAGTCAAAGCCCTGCTTGGGACTCAAACCCACAGCTTTCCAACTGAGATGACACACCTGGTTTCAGGACCTAATGAAGCTCAGGTTCCTGGTGTCTCATGGCAAAGAGAACTCAGTGAGATCAGGATCGTGGGGCGGGGGTGCGAACGTGCGCCTGTGGCTGATCCCTGTGTGGCAGGGGCTACCACCTTGTTGTGAAGTGATTGTCTTCCAATTAAAATAAATCAACAAACTTAAAAAAAAAAAAAAAACCCTCAGCAAGAGATAGTGATATGTAAGAAGTTAATTTATTTATAGAGAAACTCAATCCACAGAGTGTGGGCCATCTCAGAGGGCGAGTGCAACCTCAAAAGGTAGTGCTGGCTTTCATGGACTGGGTAATTTCATAGGCTAATGAGTGGGAGGATTCGTCCAACTAATTTGGGGAAGGGGCAGAGATTTCCAGAAATTGGACCACTGCCCAGTTTTTGGTCTTCGATGGTTGGCCTTGGAACTGTCATGGGGCCTTTCAGTGGGTCATCTAGGTCACCGATATGTTAAAATGAGTGTATACTGAGGCTCACATTCTAGACAAAGTTGACTTGTGTGCCATCTTGAACCCATTTAATTCTAATCAGTGTTTACCTCGGGTCCTCAAGATATATCATTTTTTCAAAGATTGTGCCCCACCTCCTACCCTCCTATCTCTTGGGAAGAATATCATTGAGAATTTGGTTACAGAAAGGGCCTTACTGACGGTGGTGGGTTTTAAGAAACTATCAATCTTCACCCTCACCTGAGAAATATCAGCTTAAGCCCAGAAAGGACAGCCTTTTTCACTTTGCCATAAACCATTCCAAAGGTGCGTCCAAGCTCCAGGAAGCACTTGCTAGGAGTTCAAGAAGGTAAGGTTACAACATCAGTCTCGGCACCTTTAAGCCAAAGCTACAGCTCCTACACCAAGCGGCGGGTGCCCCGGTCCAGCATATGAGGTGAGTTTATCTTTCCACGATTACAAAGAAAACCTAGTAACATCAGATACAAAGTCAAAGGGACCACAGTTCATTAAGTGGTTGCTGCTACAGGCTGCCCCCACCCCCACCCCCACCAGAGATAACCAGGACGACTGGCCTGCCTGAGAATCCCAGCTTCTCCCAACTCTGCTCAGAGGGAGACTGCCTGGTCCTCAGGCTCATGCAAAACGGACTTAAAAACATTAACCTAAGACATTCCGCAGAGGGCTGACAAACTTGCGGCGGGGGGGAGGATTCTAACATTTTTACCCTGCCACGTATGTAACACGCCTCATGTTCTGCAGGAGAAAATTGCACCTCTGTCTGGCCCCCTTACTCGTAGTCATAAAAAAAAGTCATTCCTCAGGGGCAGCCAGCCCGGTTCAGCGGACGGAAGCTGCGAACATCCCCCTTTGCTGGCTCAGCTCTTGGCTCAGGCCCTGGGCCTGTAACTGAGCTCTGGGATTACCGGGGTGTCCGCCGTCCAGGGTCTGGGGGGCGGGTACTCTTGGATCCAGAATGATGGGTGCAGCACGGCCCCCGGGCTCACCCCGGGAGGCGTGCGGTCACTTGGAGGCAGCGGTGTTATTGGCCTCGGGCCCACTGCCTCCTAACATGGTGAGACAAAATGGCGGCCTCGTGGGGGGGGGGGCGGGGGAGAGCGAAGATACCTACGGGTTCCACGCCAGGCTAGAACTACAACTCCCAGGATGCTCTGGGTCGAAAGCGGGCGCGATCGAGGTCTAGCGTCGCTAGGCTGTGTGTCCTCTTGCTCCCAGTCGAAAACCCCCTGGAATGCGTTGCTTGCTCCGGGCCGCTCCCCTGCCCCTCCTCGCAACTGGCTGACGGGAATCGTAGTTCATCGACAACAGAGTTGAATCTCTTTCGGGACTCAAGAAACTACACATCCCGTGCTGATTCAGCGCTTGCGCACAAGGCCGCGGAGCGTACTACGGTTCCCGACGGGCCTTGCGACGCGCGCGGCTGCGTGCTGACGCGTTTAGTTGGTCGTGCTGACGTGCAACGCGGCCCAGGCGGGGTGCGAGTGGCGCAGTCGGAGCCCGCTGCGGCCCCTGAGGAAGCGAGGAGGCGGCGGTGTCGGCTGAGTCGGGCGGACCGGCGAGGCAGAGCCGCGGCTCCAGGCCCCGAAGGACTCAGGAGCTCGATCTGCGGCAGCACCTCTCCCCCTCGGAGGCGGCGGGCGGAGGCGTCGGCGGGTGAGAGGGTGAGGGAGCGAGCGAGCCGGGTGGGGGAGGGGCGGTGGCCCAGGCGCCAGGCCAAAGCGCGCGGAGAACGGCCCAGGCCGCCGCGCGCACGCGCGCTCGCCGCCCCTAGTTCGCGCGGACGTCCCTGCTCTCCTGCCTCCCCTCCCCCTCTCCCGCGGTTCTTGTCGCGCGCGGGCTTTTATTCCCCCTCCCCCCTGGCAACGGCGCGCGCCGCCGAGTGCACTTGGGCTCGCGCGCGTTCTCGGCGAGGAGTGGATAGCGCGCGTCTCGGGCTTCTCGTCTCCTGGACGCGTGCGGCGACGAGGCCCTGTTGCAGCTGTCCTTGCCGACATCTTGTTTTCGGGGAGGGGGCTGCGGCGGCGGGGGCCGGCTGTCGGCTCCTTTGCCCCGCGCCTCGCCGATGTCCGGCCCATCCGTCCCTCCCCGGGGCTTGGGGTCTGGCCCTGAGCCTCCCAGACTACCGGGCGCCGCGCAGCCCCCTCCCCCATCCCTCAAGGCCGAAAATAGGTCTTGGCGGCTCAGCCTGTGCAAAGAAGGTCTTGAACTAGATGCCTCCTAGATTTAGACATTTTGGATTTGAATTTGTCTGCCATGAAGTATTAAGAAGCGAAGCGTTCAAAACGTTTTTGTTTTGTTTTTAATTAAGTATTCAATCTAGGTATGTTAAGGCACACCACGTGCTCTTTTCTTTTTTTGCACCTTTTCATGATCTCCTCCAAAGTTGTGTTGAAGCTGGGTAGGCGGCTGCCAGCCCTTTCTTGAGGAGAAAGGGCAGGGTTTTGTTATAATTTGACTCAAAACTCTTCCAGAGCTTGGTTTTCACGCAAACGCTTATGTAAGATATCGCTTGGGTCAAAAATTTTAAAAGTTGTGTTGTCTTTGCTTTTGAGTGTGTTGAGTCTAGGCCTCTTTTACTGAGCTGGTGCTTCAGCTTTTTGGGTTCCATAGTCCCTCGTCAGCTACTATGGTGCCCCAGTGCTGAACTTGATGTGCTTACGTATTACTTAGTTTCATTTTCCTGCACTCTTTGCTCCCTTTTTGGTGCGTTTCTTGACTGTCATAATACTGAATTTTAAGACTCCTTTTGTCTTGTTAGTTTGACATGTGATAATTCTCCAACAGAAAAAACTGCTTTTTATCTTCTTTTGCAGCTTGCTTTTACTGTCTGCCTTTAGCTTGGGTGACTTTTGCATGCCCATAGTCCGTGGACCCCAGTTTAAGTATCTCCATTTAGGTTTTGGTGATTTGTGTATATGTATTTTTGATACACTTCTGTCCATCTCTCCTTTTTTGAGCATTGTCTTGGATGCCATGGTATTTCTGTTTTTTTTCTTTGCTGGGTCATTCTTTAAAAGTAGTCTTTTGTGATTGAATACCCTTTGCTTAGCAGCTGCTGGTTATCCTTCTCCAGGGAGTGGGAGGATTATTGTGTGAGGTGGTATGGAAGTGTGGGTGAATGGTTAAACTGAAGAATTATTTGCAGGTCAGAAGCTTTCTGCAAGGGAAGCAGAAACTAGGTAGGGTATAGAGAGCCAGAGAAAATCTAGCTTAAGAGTAAGGAGAAATTTTGAGAAAGTAAAAGCAAAGGTTGGAAGATTTCTTGCACTATAAAGAAATTTTTCATTTCTTCACACAGTTCCGCTTACCTTTCCTAGATTTAGCATCATCCTTTACCCCATTATGGTTATTTTTTTGTTTTGTTTTCAGATCTCTAGAGTCTACAACTGGGATTGGGTAGGGACCCAGCCTTAGGGGTGGGGGGGGGGGTAAGGGGTACCAAACTGTTCTAGAGTTGAGCTGTCTTCTTTTCATTCAACATCTACCTGTAAAGGGGGAGGTTACATTTTTCCCGGTATTTGTATAATGTTTCTTCCAGAGTATTTTAAATGAAACTTCCCTTTTTATCCAGTTCTGTGTTTTTCTCCTTCTGCCTTCACTAATCTCTCCACTTTGTTCCTTGGATTCTTTCCTGGGGTCCTTTTCACTCATATTTCCCTTGTGAAACTATCTCGGACAGGAGGAGTTGAAGAAAAAAAGAGTACATATAACAGGAGAAAGGAATAGAGTCTATATACAAGAAATTTAATCAGAAAAAAATTAGCATTTGAGGGTTTTTTCAGAGTCATGTGGGCCTGGATGAGAAAAACTAGGAAGTAAGGTAACGAGGGGACTGTTAAAGAAAGTCAACAGTTTGATATTAATGAAGGTGAGGGAGAAAGAGTGGGATTTTTGTGAATAAGTAGGGAAAGGAATGTAGAGAAGGTATGGGGAGCAGTTGACTAGAGGAGGCTGGTTTGATATATAGAGAGCATTGAGTTGAAAACATAATCTTTTAACAGGAGCTAGGGAAAATTGGGTGAGCCACAAACCATGTGAGAAATCCTATTGGGAAGGAAATTGAAGAAATAACATAACAGGCAGGATAGTTGATTGGACATGCCCCTTACCTGAGAGATGAAGTATATGAGGATTACATATGCAGGCTCCATGTGTTTCTGCAGTGCGTGCTGGCCTTTTAGGTTAGGCCTCCTTTGGGATATCTAGGGGTTCTTGAGTCAATTTGTATTCATAATTTCTGGCTACTTTCAGGGTAGCTAGCCTGAAATGCTTAGGTCAGTTCTTAAAAGACTAGACTTGACTGCAGGGCCTTGTGTGCCACAGGTCTCTCTCTCTCTCTCGCTCTCCTTTTATTTCTTTGTTGGTGTTTGTTGTGCCCTGTTTGGAGGCCTCAGTAAGTTACCAAGGGTTAGGAATCAGTAGTTGGTAAAGATATCACATGTGCATATTGGGTTCAAAGGAGAATAAAAGGATAGTGTGGAGCAATTTGGGAGAAATGGGATCTTTGGGGTGGGTAAGGAAAAGCTAGGTACAAACAGAAGTGGCTCTTGCACACTGAGGGTAAAGACTGTAAGAGCTGGTCTTGATTTGGCAGAAAGAAAGTGAGGGAAGGATGAAGGAAGGGTTTGTTTAGGAGACCAGGAAGATTATGCAGCCAAAGGAGGTTTAGTGTGGAGAGACCTGTTGAAGTAGGGTTGCAGAAGAGCAGGGATTTGGGTGGTGGTGAGTGGCTAGTTTGGGGCCAGGGGCCTGACCCGTGTCTCCCCGCTCCCCTTCAGGAGCGGTGGTGCCCCCCCCGGGCACGGGGCCATGTACAACGGGATCGGGCTGCCGACGCCCCGGGGCAGCGGCACCAACGGCTACGTCCAGCGCAACCTGTCCCTGGTGCGGGGCCGCCGGGGTGAGCGGCCTGACTACAAGGGAGAGGAGGAACTGCGGCGCCTGGAGGCTGCCCTGGTGAAGCGGCCTAATCCTGACATCCTGGACCACGAGCGCAAGCGGCGCGTGGAGCTGCGATGCCTCGAGCTGGAGGAGATGATGGAAGAGCAGGGGTGAGGGAGGTCTTGGGGAGAGCCACGCACCCAGCGAGTGCAGAGCCGGGAGTTAGGTGGGCTGTAGGGAGCGACGGGCAAGTTGAAAGAGGCCTGGAGAGGAGTGAGTTGTAGGAGGGGAGGCGGTAAAGAAACTAGCGAATTGAAAGGAGTTGAGGGGCAGTTCAAAGTGGAACCTGTGTCTAGAACATAAAAGGGAGCCTGAGGGAGTCTGAATTATTTAGATGAAGGCACGGGGGAAAGAGGGGGGCCATTGAGAAATACATGCTTTAAGGGAGAAGTGAGGAAGCAGACCAGGCAAGACACAAGAGCTCGGTAAGCTGATACGTGTTGTCATTGGTAGAGAAAAGGAAGGTGAATAGATGTAAGGGTTGAGGTCTTGGAGAGTAGCAAAGGAAGGAAAACAGGAAATTGGAATAATACCTGGATAAAGGGGATCATGAGTCGGGTAGGGAAGTGAGACTTCTGGAAAAGGAGCACGTTCAGGCAGAAAACCTTTTAGAGCAGTGGTTTTCAAACTTCAGCAGTGGCGTCCCCCCTGTTTTGTTTTTTTTGGTTTTTTTTTTTTAACAATGCATGTTACTTTGGAATCCCACGAAATGAAAGACCTGTTCATGTTGATTGAAGTTGGGGAGGAACACTTGGAACTCTGCCTGCTTAACTTTCCTCTTTTGGCCCCGGAGTGTAGCATGTTTAAAATCCACTGTTCTAGAGGGTGTAGTCAGTGGAGGGAAGAAATGACAGGAAAAGAGCAGAATTTAAGAGGGGGGCCCTTTGGGTGACAGTGAGTGAAAGAGTCTATGTGTGCATGGACAGGGAGGGATCCTGCTGGGAATGGGGATTGTGACCCTGGGTCTGGGGAGGGTGTCTAGGCAGGCTCTAACCCTGAAGGCTTTTGTTCTTCAGGTACGAGGAACAGCAAATTCAGGAAAAAGTGGCGACCTTTCGACTCATGTTGCTGGAGAAGGATGTGAACCCTGGGGGGAAGGAGGAGAACCCGGGGCAGAGGCCAGCGTGAGTGTTTCCTTCTCCATTTTCTCCGGACTTGCTTCTGTGTTCGTTGTTCTCTCTCCTTACTGTGAACTGTCTCCCGCTCTTGTCTGCCTTTCCTGGTGGCTGTTAGGTCCATGCCTGCAATTGTGTGAATATGACTCTGCATTTTGTTGTTTATCTCCTTTAGACCTTTGACCTTTTCTCCTCTAGGGTAACTGAGACTCACCAGTTGGCAGAATTGAATGAGAAGAAGAATGAGCGACTCCGAGCTGCCTTTGGCATTAGTGATTCCTATGTGGATGGCAGCTCTTTTGATCCCCAGCGTCGTGCTCGAGAAGCTAAACAACCAGCTCCTGAGCCTCCCAAACCTTACAGGTACATGAGATTAGTGTCGACGGTTCTCTTCCTAATACTAAGCGCTTTGCTCCATTTTTTTGTATGTGAATTATTTCTTTTCAAATTCTTCAGATTTTGTTCTGAAGTTGAAATGTCTCAGAAAATTAATCTTAGCACCCATCTTTTGCTTCTTTTCATCTTCACTCAGCCTTGTCCGGGAGTCTAGCAGTTCTCGCTCACCAACACCAAAGCAAAAGAAGAAGAAAAAGAAGAAAGATAGAGGACGGTAAGTTAGTTGGAAAGTTAATTTAGTAGCCAGAGGACCACACCGATAAGGCTTTTTTCTCTTTGGAAATAGAGAATTTTATTTCTAGGAAGCAGGAGGGAGTTGTCAGGAAAGTCAGGGAAGAGGCGTTATCATTCAGGTCTCAGCTGAGAGAGAAAATAGGTGTGCTGCTTCAGTGGGGAAAGGCAGCTCTTTTGATCCCCAGCGTTGTGCTAGAGAAGCTGAACAACCAGCTCCTGATTGTGTAGCTCCGCAGAACCGATGAGAGTTTTGAAACTGTGTTCTCTTCTGAAGTTTGTTGCTATAGGTACTTACGCTGCTTAGAGAGTAAAGTTCTGGGTGTAGATCTGGCCCATAGGTACTGTTGGAGTGGTTCTGTACACCCTTTTGAGGATGGATCGTAAGTAGGGTGGGCTAGGGAAGGAGGCAGGCTGAATGACCGTGTTTCTGAACCCATGTTTAGCAGGTCAGAGAGCAGCTCTCCTCGACGAGAGAGGAAGAAGAGTTCTAAGAAGAAGAAGCACAGGTACGAGGTGGGAGTACATGGAACGATGGGAGAAGCTTGGTGAGTTCAGGCATAGATAATGGTTTATGTTTTATTTATTTTTTAATCCACAGGTCAGAATCTGAATCCAAGAAAAGGAAGCATAGGTAAGAGCTCTTTGTGGCATAGGGAACATAGTGGCACATGCAGTGGAGAGCCATTGCTATGTGATGGCTTTGTTTGCTCTTTTTTTTTCTCCTTAGAATAAAGTTCACTTCCTTGATTTCCTGCTGTTGATTCTCCTGAATAATTCTACTTTTCGTTGTTTTTTTCTTTAAAAATGATTTTTATTTTAAATGATCTTGCCTTATTTCTCAGGTCTCCTACTCCAAAGAGCAAACGTAAATCTAAGGACAAGAAGCGGAAGCGGTGAGTAAATTAGAGGGAAATTTGCTTAATGGGTAGATGAGTGCTGCTTGGGAATTGGGCAGTCCAGTAGAAGGTTGAGGGATGGATAAGGGGAGCCTTGTAGACAGACGTGTGACTGTGCCCTGAGCTGTGATGTTGGTCTTTCTTCAGATCTCGAAGTACAACTCCAGCCCCCAAGAGCCGACGGGCCCACCGTTCAACTTCTGCTGATTCTGCTTCTTCTTCAGATACTTCCCGCAGTCGGTAAGGGGTGGTCCAGGAGGAAGGGAGGGAGAGGGACTTGTGGGTTAATCAATTTAATATTTATTGAGCGCCCACGGTGTGCTAGGCGCTGCACAGACCATTCGGAAGACACGGTCCCTGCCCTCTAGGAGCTGACAGGCTAAAGCAACAGGATGGACAGACATATACATTTCCCCTTCTCTTTTTTTTTGTTTTTTGTTTTTGTTTATTTTATTTATTTTGTTATTTTTTGTTTTGTTCTGATATATATGGATTGCCAGAATAGGGGGGGTGGTGGTTTGTTCGTGGTGTCTGGGGGAGGAAGGAATCCTTACCCTGGCTTCCTTAATCGGGGAAGGCTTCCTGAAGGAGGTGGGCTCAGAGGTGAGTTGTAAATGAAGCGGGTAGGGAATGGACTGGGTGGAGGGTTCTGGGAGGTTTGGGGGAGGTAAATATGAAGGGGTAGAGGGAGAACATTTTTGGGGATTGATGTTGAGAAGGAGCAAAATGAACTGGACCTGAATTTCAATATGAGTAATTTGAATCTTGTGAGTGAGAGACGGCTTTATGGAGGAGGGTTATAGTCAGGAAAGGTAGATGGGAGCTGGGGAGGGGGTTTTTTGTTCTCTCCTGAACTGATTTTCTTTCTCTCTTCCCATCCTCAATTACCTCCCTCAGGTCTCGAAGTGCTGCAGCTAAAACCCATACAACTGCCTTGACTGGACGAAGTCCTTCGCCTGCTTTGGGGCGTCGAGGGGAGGGAGATGTACCTCCCAGGGAACCAGGTACTACCAACATAGGGCAGCCTAGTAGTCCGGAGCCTTCCACAAAGCAGCCTAGCAGTCCCTGTGAAGACAAAGACAAAGACAAGAAGGAGGTATGTTCCTCAGTTAATGGATGTTCTTGGGGTTGCAAGGCTGTGGATTCTGGATAGCTGTTCAAAGTTAAGGGAGAAGTAAGATCAAGTTTTGTTTTCTGATTTGTGTCTTGGTATTCATGAAGTTCTCTTTTGCGTCTGCAAATCATTTAGAATTGTGAGTTTCAAACTTCACTAGGTATTAATAGGTTTTACCTTACTGTTTGTAAATGTAAGGTAAAACTCAGAACAAAAAATTTTCTTTACGCTTACTAGCCTTTTACTATTCAGTGTCTCTAGTATTTATTTCATTAAATGCTGGTTGTAGCTTACTAAAACTTCTCAGTCCACTGAGTTGCTGCTTGCAGTATGAAAACTACTTTTGGAAAGATCTTTTCCATACCTTTTCTTTTATATTTGCTATTCTAATTCAAACCCTCATCATGTTTTCTTATTTCAACCATCACAATATATTTTTAATTGCTCTTTGTTAAAGTTGTAGCTCTCCTGTTATTTTTCACGTTCTCCAGAGTTGCTTTTCCAAACTGCAAGTTGGATCACCTCAGAAACATAATTTATTTCCTATTTCTCTTGGCTTATGTTTTAAGGTTTTTATAACTTGGTCTCTTTTTCTGTTTTCCTATACTTTATCCTAGTTTTTGTTATTCACATGCCATGTTCTCAAACCTTTTTTTCCTTTAATATAGTTATTTTTTAAGGGTGAAGTCAATCATTTTGGGAAATTGCATTATCTTTATATTTAAAAATAACTCTCTTCTGCATTTAGCATGTTATAGTGGTTGTGAACTAATAGTACATTAGATTGCATTGTTTTTTTCTAGATTAGAAGACTCTTGAGATTATTATAGACTCTGTTTTCATATGTTTTTAACTGTATTTTGTATTATGTGATTATTGAATGAATATGACTGCCTGTCGCGAGAAAAAGGTGTTTCATTGGAAGGGGTGTTGGGACTTTACAGATGATAGGAAGTTTTGGTGCTTACATTATCCCTACCCCTACTCTCTTTTCCACTCTTAGAAATCTGCAGTTCGACCTAGTCCCTCTCCGGAAAGGAGCAACACAGGGCCAGAACCATCGGCTCCCACTCTGCTCCTTGCTGAGCAACATGGCGGCTCCCCACAACCCCTTGCAACAACCCCCTTAAGTCAAGAGCCAGTGAACCCCCCTTCTGAGGCTTCTCCAGCCCAGGGTCATTCACCACCTAAATCTCCTGAGAAACCTCCCCAATCTTCTTCAGAGAGCTGCCCACCATCCCCTCAACCTACCAAAGTTTCTCGGCATGCCAGTTCTTCCCCTGAAAGCCCTAAACCGGCACCAGTTCCTGGGTCCCGCCGAGAGAGTTCTTCTCCTGCATCCAAGAGTCGCTCTCATGGCCGAGCAAAACGGGCTAAGTCACATTCTCATACTCCTTCCCGTAGGGTAGGGAGGTCCCGTAGTCCTACCACCACTAAGAGGGGGCGGTCTCGGTCTCGAACCCCTACCAAGAGAGGTCATTCTCGGTCCCGGTCACCTCAGTGGCGTAGGTCACGTTCTGCACAGAGGTGGGGACGATCTAGAAGCCCCCAGCGACGTGGCCGCTCTAGGTCTCCTCAGCGACCAGGCTGGTCCAGGAGCAGAAATGCACAGAGAAGAGGCAGGTCTAGATCAGCAAGACGAGGCAGGTCACACTCTAGATCCCCTGCAACTAGGGGCAGATCTCGTTCTAGAACACCCGCCCGGAGAGGCAGGTCTCGGTCTAGAACACCCACCAGGCGGAGGTCACGATCTAGAACACCAGCCAGGCGGAGGTCACGATCTAGAACACCCGCCCGGAGAGGCAGGTCTCGGTCTAGAACACCGGCTAGGCGCAGATCTAGGACCCGGTCACCTGTACGACGGAGGTCTCGTAGTAGATCACCAGCCAGGAGAAGTGGCAGGTCACGTTCCAGAACCCCAGCCAGGCGTGGGCGCTCACGTTCTAGAACACCAGCAAGACGAAGTGGCCGGTCACGCTCTAGAACGCCAACTAGACGAAGTGGCCGGTCACGCTCTAGAACCCCAAACAGGAGAGGGAGATCTCAGTCTAGGACACCAGCAAGACGGGGAAGATCCCGTAGTAGAAGCCTAGTTAGACGGGGAAGATCTCACTCTAGAACACCACCAAGAAGGGGCAGGTCTGGCTCATCATCAGAGCGGAAGAACAAATCCCGCACATCACAGAGAAGGAGCAGGTCCAACTCAAGTCCAGAAATGAAGAAATCGCGGCTTTCTTCTAGGCGGAGCAGGTCTCTCTCTTCACCAAGGTCCAAAGCAAAATCCCGCTTGTCTGTGAGGCGAAGCCTTTCAGAGTCCTCTCCGTGCCCTAAACAAAAGTCTCAGACACCACCAAGGCGCAGTCGCTCCGGATCATCCCAGCGCAAAGCTAAATCTAGAACACCACTGAGACGAAGTCGCTCTGGTTCTTCTCCGCCTGGTAATCAGAAATCTAAAACACCATCAAGGCAAAGTCATTCCAGTTCATCTCCTCAACCTAAGATGAAGTCTGGAACGCCACCAAGGCAAGGGTCCATAACAAGTCCCCAGGTAAATGAAGAGTCTGCAACGCCACAGAGACGGAGCCGTTCTGAGTCATCACCTGACCCTGAGGTGAAGTCTAGGACCCCTTCAAGACATAGCTGCTCTGGGTCTTCTCCTTCTAGAGTGAAATCTGGCACACCTCCAAGACGGAGCCGATCTGGGTCGTCATCTCCACAACCCAAAGTGAGGGCAGTGACATCACCAGTCCAAAGCCATTCTGGCTTCTCTTCTCCAAGTCCTAGTAGGATGACTTCTAAAACACCTCCAAGGCAAAGCAGATCAGTGTCTCCATGCTCTAAGACAGAATCTAGATTGTTGCAAAGACACAGCCATTCTAGATCTTCCTCTCCAGATACCAAAGTGAAACCTGGAACACCACCAAGACAAAGTCACTCAGGGTCTACTTCGCCATGCCCCAAAGCTAAGTCCCAAACTCCACCAGGGCATAATCTTCTTGGATCAAAGTCCCCATGTTCCCAAGAGAAGTCTAAAGATTCACTAGCACAAAGTTGCTCTGGATCCTTCTCCCTCTGTCCAGGAGTCAAGTCTAGCACACCACCCTCATTTCTGCAACAGAAAGGACAATCTCCAACTTCACCAGACTCCAGATCTGGTACTTCAAGCCCAGAAATGAGACCAAGTCATTCTGAATCTCCATATCTGCAGAGCAAATCTCAGACACCTCCTAAGAGCAGCTGCTCTAGGTCCTCATCTCCAGTCGCTGAGCTGGCACCCAGATCTCCCACAAGAGGTGAATTGTCAGCAAGTCCTAAGCTGAAACCTGGAATATCTCCAGAACAGAGAAGGTTCCAGTCTGACTCTTTCTCATATCCTGCCATAGACTCTAAACCTCTTCTGGGGCAGAGCAGATTAGAGCAGTCTGAATCAAAAGAAAAAACTGGCTTAGTCCTGCAGGAGGATGTTAGTGCATCATCTCTAAGACCAAGAGACAAATTGAGTCCTCCTCCAGTGCAAAATAGGCCTGAGTCCTCACCAATACTCAGAGATACCCCTAGAACTCCATCAAGGGAAAGAGGTGGTGTTGGGTCATCTCCAGATACAAAAGACCAAAGTTCTGCATTAGCTAAGCCAAGCCAAGATGAAGAATTAATGGAAGTAGTAGAGAAACCTGAAGAATCCTCAAACCAAGTCCTGCCACATTTGTCTCCAGAACTTAAAGAAACGGCTGGAAGTAATGTTGAATCATCTCCAGAAATAGAAAGGCCTGCTGTACCTTTGACTCTTGACCAAAGCCAGTTGCAGGCTTCTTCGGAAGAAGTCCCTGCAATGGCCTCAGCTTGGAGTGGGCCACACTTCTCTCCAGAACATAAAGAACTATCAAACTCTCCTCCCAGGGAGAATAGCTTTGGATCACCTTTGGAATTTAGAAACTCAGGAGGCCCTGTTGCAGAAATGAATACTGGATTTTCTCCTGAGGGTAAAGATTTGAATGGACCTTTTCCTAATCAACTAGAGACAGATCCATCTCTAGATGTGAAAGAACAGTCAACAAGGTCCTCCAGACACAGCAGCTCTGAGTTATCCCCAGATGTGGTGGAAAAAGCAGGAATGTCTTCAAACCAGAGTGTGTCTTCGCCAGTACTTGATACTATACCCAGAACACCTTCAAGGGAAAGAAGTAGTTCTGCGTCTTCTCCTGAACTGAAAGATGGCTTACCCAGAACCCCCTCAAGGAGAAGCAGGTCTGGGTCTTCCCCAGGACTTAGAGATGGATCTGGGACTCCCTCCAGGCACAGCCTATCTGGGTCATCTCCCGGAATGAAAGATATACCTAGAACACCATCCAGGGGGAGAAGTGAATGTGATTCCTCTCCAGAACCAAAAGCTTTGCCTCAGACCCCTAGGCCAAGGAGTCGTTCTCCATCTTCCCCGGAGCTCAACAATAAGTGTCTTACCCCCCAGAGAGAGAGAAGTGGGTCAGAGTCATCAGTTGAACAGAAGACTGTGGCTAGGACACCTCTTGGGCAGAGACGTCGGTCTGGATCTTCTCAGGAACTTGATGGGAAACCCAGTGCATCCCCTCAGGAGAGAAGCGAGTCGGACTCTTCTCCAGATTCTAAAGCTAAGACACGGGTGCCACTCAGGCAGAGGAGTCACTCTGGATCCTCTCCGGAGGTGGACAGCAAATCCCGGCCTTCTCCTCGGCATAGTAGGTCTGGCTCATCCCCTGAGGTTAAAGAGAAGCCAAGAGCAGCACCCAGGGCACAGAGTGGTTCTGATTCCTCTCCTGAACCCAAGGCTCCTGCCCCTCGAGTCCTTCCAAGACGAAGCAGATCAGGTTCATCAAGCAAAGGCAGAGGCCCTTCTCCTGAAGGAAGCAGCAGTTCCGAGTCCTCTCCAGAACACCCTCCAAAATCCAGAACTGCTAGAAGAAGCTCTCGGTCATCACCAGAGCCAAAGACTAAGTCTCGTACTCCGCCACGCCGTCGCAGCTCCCGGTCATCTCCTGAGCTGACTAGGAAGGCCCGGCTCTCCCGTAGGAGCCGTTCTGCATCATCCTCACCAGAGACCCGCTCTAGAACTCCCCCAAGACGCCGAAGAAGTCCCTCAGTATCTTCCCCAGAGCCGGCTGAAAAGTCAAGATCCTCACGCCGGCGGCGTTCAGCATCCTCTCCACGCACTAAGACAGCTTCAAGGAGAGGCCGTTCTCCTTCACCAAAGCCTCGTGGGCTCCAGAGGTCCCGTTCCCGCTCGAGGAGGGAGAAAACCAGGGCCACCCGACGTCGGGATAGGTCTGGATCTTCTCAGTCAACCTCTCGGAGAAGACAGCGGAGCCGGTCGAGGTCTCGTGTTACTCGCCGTCGGAGGGGAGGCTCTGGTTACCATTCAAGATCTCCTGCTCGGCAGGAGAGTTCCAGAACCTCCTCTCGGCGTCGCAGAGGTCGCTCTCGGACACCCCCAACCAGTCGGAAGCGTTCCCGCTCACGCACATCACCAGCGCCGTGGAAACGCTCCAGGTCTCGGGCTTCTCCAGCTACTCACCGGCGATCCAGGTCCAGAACACCCCTGGTTAGCCGGCGGAGGTCCAGGTCTCGAACTTCACCAGTCAGTCGGAGACGATCCAGGTCTAGGACATCAGTGACTAGACGAAGATCCCGATCAAGAGCTTCGCCCGTGAGTCGAAGGCGATCTAGGTCCAGAACACCACCAGTAACCCGCCGACGTTCAAGGTCCAGGACACCGACCCGCCGGCGTTCCCGTTCTAGAACGCCACCAGTGACTCGAAGAAGGTCCAGATCTAGGACTCCACTGGTAACCAGGAGGCGATCTCGAAGCCGAACCTCCCCTATCACTCGCAGAAGATCGAGATCCAGAACGTCCCCAGTCACCCGAAGGAGATCACGATCTCGCACTTCTCCAGTAACTCGAAGAAGGTCTCGCTCGCGAACCTCTCCAGTGACACGCCGCCGATCTAGGTCCCGAACTCCTCCAGCTATTCGGCGCCGCTCCAGGTCTCGAACCCCATTGCTGCCACGCAAGCGTTCTCGAAGTCGTTCGCCACTTGCTATTCGCCGCCGTTCCCGATCACGTACTCCACGAACAACTCGGGGCAAACGGTCCTTAACAAGATCTCCTCCGGCCATCCGCAGGCGTTCTGCCTCTGGAAGCAGTTCCGATCGATCACGTTCTGCTACTCCTCCAGCAACAAGAAACCATTCTGGTTCTCGGACACCGCCTGTAGCTCTCAATAGCTCCAGAATGGGCTGCTTCAGCCGTCCTAGCATGTCACCAACTCCTCTTGACCGCTGTAGGTCACCTGGAGTGCTTGAGCCCCTCGGCAGCTCCAGAACACCCATGTCTGTCCTCCAGCAAGCTGGCGGTTCCATGATGGATGGTCCAGGTCCCCGAATTCCTGATCACCCGCGAGCATCTGTACCTGAAAACCATGCACAGTCGAGAATCGCACTTGCCCTGACGGCCATCAGCCTTGGCACCGCACGGCCGCCTCCGTCCATGTCTGCCGCTGGCCTTGCTGCAAGAATGTCCCAGGTTCCAGCCCCAGTGCCTCTCATGAGTCTCCGAACGGCCCCTGCGGCCAGTCTTGCCAGCAGGATCCCTGCAGCCTCTGCAGCAGCCATGAACCTGGCCAGCGCCAGGACACCTGCCCTGCCCTCAGCAGTTAACCTAGCTGACTCCAGAACACCAGCTGCAGCTGCAGCCATGAACTTGGCCAGCCCCAGAACAGCGGTGGCACCTTCGGCTGTGAACCTTGCTGACCCTCGTACTCCCACAGCCCCAGCTGTGAACCTAGCAGGAGCCAGAACCCCTGCTGCTTTGGCAGCTCTGAGTCTCACGGGTTCTGGCACAGCCCCGACTGCTGCAAACTATCCGTCCAGTTCCAGAGCACCCCAGGCTCCAGCCCCTGCAAACCTGGTGGGTCCTAGGTCTGCACATGCCACAGCACCTGTGAATATTGCCAGCTCAAGAACCCCTCCAGCCTTGGCCCCTGCAAACCTCACTAGTGCTAGAATGGCTCCAGCCTTGTCTGGTGCAAACCTCACCAGTCCCAGGGTGCCCCTCTCTGCCTATGAGCGTGTTAGTGGGAGAACCTCACCACCACTCCTTGACCGAGCCAGGTCCAGAACCCCACCAGGGGGCCCAGGCTCCAGAACCCCGCCATCTGCCCCAAGCCAGTCTAGGGTGACCTCTGAGCGGGCTCCCTCTCCTGCTTCTAGAATGGTCCAGGCTCCCTCACAGTCTGCTCTTCCTCCAGCTCAGGATCGGCCTAGGTCCCCTGTGCCATCTGCTTTTTCTGACCAATCTCGATCTTTGCTTGCCCAGACCCCCCCTGTAGCAGGGTCTCAGTCCCTTTCCTCTGGGACGGTGGCAAAGACCACGTCCTCTGCTGGTGACCACAATGGCATGCTCTCTGGGCCTGTCCCCGGGGTGTCCCACCCAGAGGGTGGGGACCCACCTGCCTGTGCTGGGGCCCAGCAGCCTTCCACATTGGCTGCCCTGCAGCCAGCCAAGGAGCGGCGGAGTTCCTCGTCCTCGTCGTCCTCTAGCTCCTCCTCCTCCTCCTCCTCCTCCTCGTCCTCCTCGTCGTCCTCCTCTGGCTCCAGCTCTAGTGACTCAGAGGGCTCTAGCCTTCCCGCTCAACCTGAGGTAGCACTGAAGAGGTAAGGGGGCTTTGTAGAACTTTTGTACAGGGAAGGCTTCGGGGATGGTTGGTGGGAGTGGGGAGGGAGAAGCCCTATCCAGAGGTTCTTTGCTCTTTGAGAAGAGGTACGGGGACCCTGACCCTTAAGTTGGGGTAGAAGAGAATGCTGGGGTGGGGGTTAACGGGGGGAGGGATGGGACAGGTAAAAGTCGACAAAGGTTAATTCTCTAGAGGATAATGATAAGTTTTCCGTCTCTACAGAGGACAGAACTAGAGGAAATGGACTTAATTTTACAGCAGGAGGGATGGCAGTTAGACCTCAAGAGGAACTCCCTGGGCTGGAAGGATCTTCAGAGGTCATCCTATCCCTCTCCCTGCCTCCAGGCAGGACGGCCCCTCCCCCAGCCAACCCGCACACACAGTGGCCTCCCCAAGCTGCGGCTCTCCTCTCCAAGGATGGAGACCACCCAGCTCGGCTTCCACACCTGAGCCCAGGGGCCTTATTCCTCCTTCAGGGACATTCTTGAGGTTTAACCTTGATCCCTTTTGCTGCGGGCCCCAGCCTGTTGCTTGTGTTAGCAGAGGTTGGGTCGGCTGGGGCCACGCTCTCCAGAGAATGCGCTCACAGGCTCCCGGCTCAGCTCTCAGCTCAGAGAGCTCCCAGGGCCTTCCTCAGCACCCCTCCCCCACTGCCGTTCCTCCAGGCCAAGGAAGGTAGGGTTGGGGCTGGGGCAGCTTGTCTCCACGTGACACCCTCTTCTCCCACAGGGTCCCCAGCCCTGCCCCAGCACCCAAGGAGGCTGTTCGAGAGGGCCGTCCTCAGGAGCCAGCCCCAGCCAAGCGGAAGAGGCGTTCTAGCAGCTCCAGTTCCAGCTCCTCCTCCTCCTCTTCATCATCCTCCTCCTCCTCCTCCTCTTCCTCCTCCTCCTCCTCTTCCTCCTCCTCCTCCTCCTCCTCTTCCTCCACTTCTTCCTCCCCCTCCCCTGCTAAGCCTGGCCCTCAGGCCTTGCCCAAACCTGCAAGCCCCAAGAAGGCACCCCCTGGCGAGCGGAGGTGAGTGCTGCCTTGCTGGACACAAGGGTGGGGTGTGACCCTGGGGTGTGTCTGCTCGTACAGGAGGAGTTGGGCTCTCCTCTCCCTGCCTGCTCTTGTGCCCTGTTCTGGCGGAGGGCTGCGCCATCCAAGCGGGTGCGTGAGCCAGAATTGGGGAGTCCTAGGTTCCTTCCTCTCCCTTCCCCTGACATACAGCCTGGTCCCAGGTCCCAGGGATTCTAGCTTTTACGTCAACCTGTTACTGTTACCAGGGCTCTGGTCTGGCCACCGTCATCTTCTCCCGACTCTGTCCACAGCCTCTTCCCTGTCTCCCTGCCTCCACGCCATTCTCTTCCACACGTAGCCAGAGGGATCTTTCTAAAACCGCACATCTGGTTACTCCCTTCACTCCACAAATCCTTCCGGGACGCCCTGTGGCCTGCAGGATAAAGCCCCACCTCTGCGGGAATGGCGTGTGAGGCTCTTCACCAACTGGCCTTGCCTGCCCTGTGTTCTCCTCTCCTGCCCGCCCCCACACATGCCCTGTGCTCCAGCCACACTCAGCAGCGCCTTGCAGTCTAAGGAGAACCCATGCCTTTGGACATGCTGTTCCTCCTGCCTGGAATTCCCTTGTCCGCCTGGTGAACTCCTCGTTCTGCAAGACTCCGCTCAAACAGCACCTTCGAGAAGACTGCCCTGCCCCTTCCCTGCCCTGCCCTTGTCCTCCCTCCCCTGGGTCCCCAGACCCTGTGTACACCCTGTGTACAACTGTGGGGCTGCTTCCCACACATGGGGCCCAGCGAGCCTCCCTTGGCCTCCCTTCACCATCAGACTGAGCCCCTTCAAGGGCAGGGACTGTCTTTATCTTTGCGTCCCCCGCTGCACCCCGTGCCCCACCTGTTGGGGGACTCGGTGGATGGTGTGCGGGCGGATGGGTGAGTGAGCGGATGAAGGTGGGTCTGAGGTTGGCCCTGTGTGGTATGAGGTTTGGCGGTCAGGACCTGGGGTGGGGAGGGGGTGGTCCTGAGTGTTGGCTGCTGGGTTTGGAAGAGTGTGGCACTATGGAGACCTGCTCTGATCCCCAGGTCCCGCAGCCCCCGGAAGCCAATAGACTCGCTCCGGGATTCCCGGTCCCTCAGCTACTCGCCCGCTGAGCGCCGCCGCCCCTCACCCCAGCCCTCACCGCGGGACCAGCAGAGGTACAGTTGCCACTGTGCTCTCCTGCCAATAGCCCCGTCTAGCTGCTGCTTTCTGCAGAATGATGTTTTAAGGCTCCAAGGTACCAGGTGTTGGTGATGTGCTGTGTGTGGTCTCATGACGGTTCTCCGTTGCAGCAGCAGCGAGCGGGGTTCCCGGAGAAGCCAGCGTGGGGACAGCCGCTCCCCGGGTCACAAGCGCAGGAAGGAGACACCCAGCCCCCGCCCCGTGCGGCACCGCTCCTCGAGGTGAGTCCTTATCACACTGCGGGACTGGGCTCACTGCTGAGAGTGCGGGGCTGCCTGGGCCTCTGCGCTGATGACTCTCTCTCGTTTCAGGTCTCCGTGAATCCTTTCAGGGGAATTCCATCCTGCCC
The DNA here is from genome assembly GCF_963930625.1 of Muntiacus reevesi. Lineage (NCBI taxonomy): Eukaryota > Metazoa > Chordata > Mammalia > Artiodactyla > Cervidae > Muntiacus > Muntiacus reevesi. The sequence goes on along the minus strand of NC_089250.1, from coordinate 181,659,295 downwards.
CAAATTCTGGAGCCGTGGGGCGTGCCCTCCCCCCCCCCAACCCTGGCAACATCCCGTGGGGGAGGGCTCCCTTATTTCCCTCCCTTTCCCTTTTTTTTCTTTGTTCTGTGAAATGTTAATCTCTGTGAGTTTTTCCTGGTTCACATGTTTTGGGGGATTTGGGGTGGGTTGGGAATGAGAATGGGAGTTGCGGGAGGGGAGGATACAGTCTGGGACTCCCAGGTCTTGACTCAGAAAGGACTTTGGAGGCACTGCCCCCCCCCCCCCCCCCCCTTAACCCTGAGTTCCTGGGGGGATGATGGTTTGGAACCTGCGGACCTGTGTGAGTTACACCCAGAAGGAAGGGGAGTTGAAATCAGTTGGCTCCTCCTGGCCTCCCAGTGAGGTTGTGGCCCCTCCCCCCCAACTTTTCTTCACGTTTCTTAAAGGCATTTTGGTTTTTTAAAATCTGTACAGCAAGAGCAACTTTTTCTGTCAAATAAAAATGAGAAATGCAGGAATTCGGTCTACAAACTTTATTGGGGGTGGGAGGGCTAGGAGAGGAGCTGCTTTTGCTTTCTGGCTGCATCCCCTGCCCCCAAGGGCCACGTCTTAGGGGAGCCTGGTGAGGCTGCCTAGGCTCCAGATCCCCCACAGAACCCAGTCAGCATGCTGGGAGGGGCTGCCCTGGAGAAACAAAGCGCAAGACCTTTTTTGTTCCCAGACTGAAAAGGCTGGGCTGGAAGAGGCTGAGGGTGGGCCACACAACAGGGAGGGGGATGCCTGAGTCAGGAGAAGGTGTGCAGAAAAAGGCAGCAACCAGGTGGACACCCAAATCTTTTATTGAGAGGGGACAGTTGGGGAGACCTCTCACTGCACAGCCTGTTCATTGGCGCTGCTTCCTGAGTCCTGTGGCTTCATCACATCCGGCAGCTCAGGTGGGCTGGAGAAGGGCTCGATGCGCAGGGCCTCGAATGCCTCATCTGGGGGAGAGGAAAGGGGGCCTTGCTGGAGTTGGGGTGGCCTCCGCTGCCCTCCCCCAGCCTGGCCACGCGGGGGCCCTCTTCCTTACCCTCCGTCTCCTTGAGTGAGCCTCTGGGCTTATCTGCATCCACCTACAATCTCCCCCATCTCCCCATTCCCTTCACATTTCTTCCTGCTTCACATCATGCCATTATGTTGCTCCACGTTTTCCTATGCTCCCCATGTTCCCACATCAAGCTTTTTCTTGCCTTGCCCTCTGCCATTTAGAATGGCTGCTGCCTCCAGGCACCCAAGGGCATTCAGATACCACCTCGTCCCTCTTCAGAGAAACCTTCCCCAGGCACCCTATACAGTCCCTCTATGTTCCCAATGCCCAGGACACACAAACACTAGTTGGGAATGCCCCGTTTCTCAGGACCACTGCTCTACTAGGAACAGCGGGTCCCAGGATGCTTAACCTATCTTTTTCTCAGAGCAACTGAACTGCACTTTTTCTTCTGCATGAAAAACCTCTCCAACCTGGCTCAGGATCTCAACCAATTAGGCTCCCTGGCTAATCCCTCTACTGGCCTCTAGTGGGGAGATGACTATCTCTACTAGGAGCTGGAGATGCTAAACATCCTGCAATGCAGATGACAACATCACCCAGAATCATCCAGCCCCAATGTCAACAGTGCTGAAGACACCTGGCCCAGCTTAATCACCTCTCCCCATTCTCTGGAAATGGTCTGCAAGGTGCCATTTAGCACCTGACACTGTCATCACACCTCCCTACCTACGCAGCCACTTTGGGGGGTAGAGACCTGTCTCTCTACACAGGGAGACAACCCCCCACCCAGAAGTGCGCTTTGTGAGTAGAATCAGCCTGTCTTCAGTCCACACCACAGCCCCCATCAAAATGGCAATTCCTTACCTGAGGTGCTGCCACCCAAGGTGCAGTCACCACAACGTATGCCACAGCTGGGGGTCATGGGGAAAAACCACCTCACTGCACTGTGACAGTTTTCACCTGCAAGATGGTTGAGGTGCTGCAAGTCCATAGAGTGCCTTTGTTCAAATCAGAGGAACAGATACTTTCTCTTGGATACATGCACATACTTGCAGCCTGGCCTAGCTTAGGAAGAACACATGTACTTTCAGCCCTCCCCTACCTGCCTCAGAGAACACGTTTATAGAGCACTGCACCTGCCTGCCCACCACTGAGACTCAAGGGAACCCACAGAAAGACCCCCAGAATTGCCTTTTCCTGAGCACTCGTGGGGTCTGGGTGCACGAGGGCTCGCCCCCTCCCTGTGAGGCTGGTCCCGGAGTTCTACTCCTTTTTGAAGACCATGCCAGTCTGGGAGGCACAGGACATGAAGTAGCTGTTTGAGGACACAGCTGCTGAGGCTTCACTTGCTTTGTCCTCAACAGAACAGGATATTTGTGAGGCTAAAGTGTAACTGAGGCTATATGCTCCCTCCTGAGCCCTTGCTAAGATTTCTTACAAGCTATAAAAATAAACTTGTAACTTCATCCAAATTCACCAGCCCCTGGGTCTACAGCTGTGAAAAGACCCTATAACCCCTGTTTAAATTTTCAGAGACAAAGGATAAAATTTAAATCTTTTTCTTGGGAAAAAGAGATACACTGGAGCAACATAACCACCCCCACCACTCAGGTATCTAAGCTTTGGTCAGACTGGCACGTGGTTGAGGAGAGTACCGGCTCTGAGGGCAAGAAAGGGCAGAACCCAATCTAACCTCTGCAGGCTCAGCTCACTCATCCTTAAAATGATCCTAATAAAAGTCTGCCCAGTACAGAGATGCACCATGGAGACAGCAGGTGGCATGGTTCAAATAAGGTGGCCCCGCTCAAACAAGGGCCCGGGAGCCTGCATCTGGGCTGGGGGGGTCCCCACGAGACGGACAGCAAGCCTGGGCATCCGAGGCTCCCAAATGGGGACGGCAGTGCATACCCCTCAGGGCTAGCCAGAGGACTGGACCGGACAATGGAAATAAAATGCAGAGTGCAGGGCCAGGCCCTTAGTCCTCTGTAAGTGTAAGCCAGTACTGTGACTAAGGATCTGTGAATCTTTCAAGTAATGGGTTTCAGTTTCCACAGCATCTCACATGCTTCACATTGCTTGTATTTGGTGTACCGGGAGACAGGGTTCACGAGATTTGGAGAAACAACTGCAGGCTCCCTGAACACCCCTTTCACTGGCTGTTTCCACCCTGTCGCTGCCCCTCTCACCTGCCCTGAAGGCTAGCCCCACAGTGGCGGGGGCCTGAGGTCGTGCTGTCTGACTGGTGAAGCCACACTCGCCCAACGTCTTGCCGTCGTCCAGAAGCTGGTCGTCCTGAGGAGAGAGGAAGGCAAGGTCTTAGGAGAGGCCCCAGGAGGGGCAAGGCACAAAGACTTCTCTGGTCAATAGCTACACTGAAAGTCACAAGAGGGAAGAGATACAGCCCCAAGTAGGGCCCAGAACCACCCCAGAGTATGTAAGTTTCCAGGGCTACACCCAAGACTCTCCATATCAGAATCTCCCAGGATAGGGCTCTGGAATCTCCCCTGCTCCCCACCTCACCCCCTAACTCTAGGTGAATGCAATTCCAAGTGCCAGTGAACCAATCTGGCCACAGGTAGATCTGGTTGTACCCCAGCTCTACCACCTTGGACAAACAGGTTCCTCTTTTCGATCTGAAGTTTTCTTATCTGTAAAATACAAGTTATTGGAATTCTCAACTCATAGGGCAGCCAAGAGGCTTCAATAAGCAAAGGACACACAGTAGAACAAACTCAGGCAGCAGGAAAGGTCCTTATCACAGAAATCCCAGTAGATAAGGAAAAAAAGCCTTTACAGGCAAAGGAAGTGGAGCAAAAAATCAGTTTCCAGGCAGAAGCAGATCAATGCACTTGGGTGAGCGACCTCTTGCTGACAGACTTGAAAGAGGGGCCGACACTCCGGACTGCCCCCACAACGCCAAACCCCAAGCCATCCTTGCTGAGTAATTGCGATTGGTTTGTAAGGGGAAACGGAGGAGGGCAGGGGGCTTTTAGAACATCACCAGTAAACTGGGGAGTAACAAACAGTTGTTGGGGGAAGAAGTGGTGGGACCTGACGCATTTCAACACCCTCCATTTCTTTACATTAAGGAGTGTCTGGGCCGAGGGGCGAGGGATAGGCTTTCAGAGGATTAAGAGCATCGCGGCTGAAATCCTGACTCTGCCAACGACCTTGGGTTGGTCAACCTGCCACCTCCGAGCCTCAGTTTTCTTGACGGCCGAGCTAGGAAGTCAAGCGCCAGAACGTCGCAGGGGGACCGTAGTAAGAATGAGATGAGACGCCGGCCCACGGCGCTCAGCATAGGGTCTGGCACGAGCAGCTCACGCCCTCCTAATCGAGAACCCCGGTGCAGTGAGCGCTATCGGGGCTTCACCTCCCCGAGTTCGAGCAACGGCCCCAAGCGGGGGAGTTCCGGCCCGCGGCGGCCGGTCGCCGATGTTTACATCAACGACGCTACCGCCGTGCGCCCACGGGCGCCTGCAGCCCCCGGGCGCCCGGAACCTACGGGACCGCACCTTGTACAGCCGCTGCTCATCCGGCGGCCGCTTGAGGATACCCTCGACGATGCGCTTCAGCTCGAACACGGTGCTCGACTCCTTGGCGTCCGTGAAGATGGTGGTCTTGTGGCGCCGGATCATGAGGAACACGTCCTGGGGGCGGCGGGCCGGCGTGAGCGCGGAGCCGGGGCCCCCCCGCGCGGCCCCGCACCCCCGCGCCCCCGCCGCCCCCGGCCCGGGCCCCGGCCCGGGCCCCGGCCCGGCGCCCCTCCCCCCGCGCCCGCTCACCATCGCGGCGGCTGCCTCTCCCCCTCGACGCGCCGGCGCGACCGCGCTCCGCCCCGTTCCCGGCAGCCCGCGCGCCGGCCCCAGCGTGCCCCGCGCCCGACGGCCCCGCCCCGTACCGCCATTTTAAGTAATCCGCCAAGGGGGCGCTCCGGCCGAGTGTCTGGCCGCCATCTTGGCGCCGTGGCGCGGGCGGGGCCGGTTGGCGGAGTGGCGGAGGCGGTGGGAGTCGGGCGGGGACCGAGCGCGGGAGGGACTGTGGGCGGTGGAGCCATCTTGGTTGTGGCAAAGGCGAGGTTCGCGTGTTGATGCAGTCAGGCGGAGGACTGGGCGCAGGTCCATCCTTCTTGCAGGGAATACAGGGCTGAAGTTCGCAAGTGTAGGGTACCTCACGTCCCAAGGAGAGTGTATGAATGGTATGTCTTGGTCATCGCGGCGTCAAGACAGTCACATCACAGAGAGACCTGGGCTGCCGTAGACGTGGTATTCATCACAGTCAGACCTAGTAGTTTGACTCATGATTGTGGAACTCCCTGGTGGCCATTTTGAGCAGGTGTTAAACTGGATCTTTCGGCCACCATATCAGAAAACTGTACTGTCTCCCCCCACAGCCTAGGTTGTGAGGATTATTTAAACCAGTTTAGCGAGGCGTTAGGCCCTGTAAGGACCCTTGGATGCTGTTGTTGGTGTGACGCAGTGTGAAAGCAGCTCTTTGCAGGAAACTGCCCTCAGCAGGAAGCTCCTTTTCTTGTTACTAGCAAAGCTAAATTGTAAACAAGTTTTGAACCAGCACACAACATCCCCTACTTGAAACCATGCTTTACCCATCTCTAGGCTAAGCACACCTTTCAAATTTTTAATCGCACAGTATCTTGCCATATTCTTTCCGCAGATCAAAAAAGGAGAAATGAAGAATTTAACAGGTGACTGGATTGCTTCCCTAGCCTCTACTTCAGTAATCTGAACAAACTATGAACAAGATAGCCTCTAGAGGAAGAGCACAAGAAGTTGACTACATGGGTGAAACAGGAGGGAAGAGGGCAGGCACAACTTTTGAAAGAATGACATAACCAGAGGGCATAGCATAAACCGATTAGAATCAAATGGGTCCAAGGTAGCAGACAAATCAAGTTGACTAGACCTTGCTCCTCAGTATAAACTAATTATAACACAGCAGCAAGCTAATGTGAGCAACCATGACAATTTGTCCCTCAAAGATCTCAAAGGTTGACCCTCAAAGACCAAAAAGTGGGCAGTGGCTCAACCCCTGGAAATCTCCAACCCCTTCCCCAAAATAGTTGGAACAATCCTCCCACTCATTAGCCTGTCCCTGGAGTAGGAAATGGCAACCCACTCCAGTATTCTTGTCTGGAGAATCCCATGGACAGACTAGCCTGGCGGGCTACAGTCCCTGGGGTCGCAAAGAGTCTGACATGAGTGAGTAAAACTAACACATTAGCCTATGAAATTACCTAGCCCATAAAAGCTAACCACACCATATTTTAAGGCCACAGCACTCACCCTCTGAGATGGCCTGCACGCTATGGAGTGTGTTTCTTTCTGAATAAATATATTTCTTAGCTATCACTTTGTGTCTCACTGAATTCTTTCTGATATGAGGTTTGTTAGGTCCTGAAACCAGGTCTGAGATCTCAGTTCGAAGACTATTGGTTTTGGCCGGGTTCAAGTCCCAAACTTGTGAGTTCAAGTCCCAAGCAACGTTTTGGCTGAGTTGGAGCCCCAGCACATGGATTCAAGTTCCAATCTGAGGTAAACAGTTTCATAGGGTGATGGTGACAATTCTGACACACAATCTCAAGGACTAACTGAGATTTCTTCCCTTTAAAAGTTTTTTGGGGAGGTTGAGTCCACCATCTCCCCAGATTGCCAGCATTCTGACCTGCCTCTTGAGAAACTTGTATGCAGGTCAGGAAGCAACAGTTAGAATTGGACATGGAACAACAGACTGGTTCCAAATAGGAAAAGGAGTAGGTCAAGGCTGTATATTGTCACCCTGCTTATTTAACTTATATGCAGAGTACATCATGAGAAATGCTGGGCTGGAAGAAGCACAAGCTAGAATCAGGATTGCTGGAAGAAATATCAATAACCTCAAATATGCAGATGGCACCACCCTTATGGCAGAAAGTGAAGAACTAAAGAGCCTCTTGGTGAAAGTGAAGGAGGAGAGTGAAAAAGTTGGCTTAAAGCTCAACATTTAGAAAACTAAGATCATGGCATCTGGTCCCATCACTTCGTGACAAATGAATGGGGAAACAGTGGAAACAGTGGCTGACTTTATTTTGGGGGGCTCCAAAATCACTGCAGGTGGTGATTGCAGCCATGAAATTAAAAGACGCTTACTCCTTGGAAGGAAATTTATGACCAACCTAGACAGAATATTAAAAAGCAGAGACACTACTTTGTCAACAAAGGTCTGTCAAGTCAAGGCTATGGGTTTTCCAGTGGTCATGTATGAATGTGAGAGTTGGACTACAAAGAAAGCTGAGAGCAAAGAATTGATGCTTTTGAACTGCAGTGTTGGAGAAGACTCTTGAGAGTCCCTTGGACCGCAAGGAGATCCAACCAGTCCTTCCTAAAGGAGATCAGTCCTGGGTGTTCATTGGAAGGACTGATGCTGAAGCTGAAACTCCAATACTTTGGCCACCTGATGCGAAGAGCTGACTCATTGGAAAAGACCCTGATACTGGGAGGGATTGGGAGCAGGAGGAGAAGGGGACAACAGAGGATGAGATGGTTGGATGGCATCACTGACTCGATGGACTTTGGTTTGGGTGGACTCCGGGAGTGGGTGATGGACAGGGAGGCCTGGCGTGCTGTGTTTCATGGGGTTGCAAAGAGTCAGACATGACTGAGTGACTGAACTGATTAAAAGCACCTTTCTTTTGCCACCAACATTTGTGAGTATGTAATTGATTTTGTGAGTGGCAAGCAGTATGACCTCCATTCGATAACTAATTAGGCCATCGAACAGCCTAACTTGTTAGAAGCACCATGCATGGCCAAAGTTGGTATTCCGTCTTCCCAGGCAGAGGGTGCCCTGGGCACCTACCTACTCTTCTGCCCAGGTCCACTGTAGCTCTTGAAGGGCATGTGGACTTCACTTCCCTGTCTGGCCACCCCTCATCCCTACTAACAGCCTAGGACTTCCTCCTTGGACACTCTCCTGTGTCACCCCAAATTGCAGTTACGCTAGAGCAAGGCAAGGAGGCTTTTCTCACAACCTTTCCCAGGGAGAAGGAGAATCTCATCAGGGTCATTGCTGGCATGTGCCAGAGAGGCATGCTGTGGCAGCACTGAGAAATGAGCCAGTGGTGATCCTGGATGCTGAGCAGCTCAGCAGTTACCGAGGCCACAAACTGGTAATTCTGTGGAGTGGGCGGAATCTGAAGATGCTGCTGCCTTGGCCCCTGAATCAGGTTGGTGGCTAGCCATGCAGGCTTTGGTCTCAGACCTGCTGAGATTCAAATCCTTGCTCTGGCACTGAGTGTGCAGCCTTGGGCAGTTAACCTCACCAAAGCCCAGTTTGCACCTCTCTGAAGCGGCAGAATAGCTGTTTGTAAAGTTTGTGGAGCCTTACTGTAAGCAGATGGGGAGGTGTGTCCCTGGAGAAAGTGAACCTAGTATGGTTTTATTGACAGAAGAGAAGTCATTTTTGGCCTAGGCCATTTTGTGATCTAAACCTGGCCTCAAGGCAACCCCCTTCATGAATATGCATGTACCCTTAGCTTAAAACTTCCCCACTTCTGCTGTCCAGGGAGACACTGCTTTTGAAGAGATACCCAAAGTGTTCTCACTTGCTGCAAATAATAATGAATCCTTACTTCTTGGTTGTGTCTTTTTGCTCGATACCCACTAAGAAGCAAACCCAGCTTTTGGGTAATATCACCAAGAGTTAGTACTCAGTAAATATAGATGTTTCCTAAACTATAGCCATAGTTATAATTTTTAACTTCTGACCTCTGGCTCCTCAGGAGTCCTCTGAAGCCCCTTTCCTTCCTGGGTCTCCTCCCTCCCTAGGCCTCAAGGCAGCCCTTCCCCTCACATGGGATCTCTGTGCGCCCTACGGTGCTGTGGTGGGGGGTCGGTTGCAGGAGATAACTTGTGTCTTCGTGTCATTGAGTACAATGACACCTTCTGCAGGGAGCATGGGGTCAGGAGAAGCTTGAGGGAGGTGTAGAGGTTCAGCCCCCAGCCCCCAGCTCTGTAGCTGGGTGCAGACCCTCCTCAAGATGGCAGGTGAGGCAGCTGGCCAGCTGCTCTTGCTTTCCTGCACAGGAAGTCCGCCTGGGTCCTTTCTGCCCTGTTGCTTCAACCACTCAAAGCTCACCATGGAAACTCTCCCTGGCTTCTAAACTAAGTGTGTATGGTCTCGGCTGGTGGACCTTCTCCTTTGCTCTATTTAAATTTCTTAAAATGTTATTAATAAATAGCAATTGTCAGGGACTTCCCTGGTGATCCAGTGGCTAAGATTGTGTGCTCCCAATGCAGGGAGCTGGGGGCTTCCCAGGTGGCTCAGTGGTAAAGAACCACTTGCCAATGCAGGGGATATGAGACACAGGTTTGATACCTGGGTCGGGAAGATCCCCTGGAGGAGGGCATGGCAACCCACTCCAGTATTCTTGCCTGGAGAATCCCAAGGACAGAGGAGCCTGGTGGACTACAGTCCATGGGGTCACAAAGAGTTGGACATGACTGAAGTGACTCAGCACGCACGCACTGGGTTTGATTCCCTGGGCAGGGAACTAGATCCCACATGCTGCAACTAAGACCCAGTGCAGTCAAATAAACAAAATACATATTAAAAATAGTAATTGTCAATCACTGCTAGTTACTAGTGTGTCTTTCATTTCTAGCATTTTACAACTATTTTCTATAAGGGAAGTGGCGTAACCCACTGTGGAATTTGAGTCCATGGCCCAGATTCAAATCTGGCTTCACATTTTGCCTGCTGTGGGTCGTGGGGCGCATAACCTAGCCTCTTTGGGCCTGTTTCCCTATTCGTGAAACGGGAACACCTCCTGAGTGTTCAGAGATCAGTTGAGAGCCCACCAATGCCTGGCACAACCCGCGTGCTCGCTGGGCAGATGGCTTGCTGAGTCATTTTGATTCTCCCAACAGCCATAATGGGGCAGATGTTACCAGGTCAGATCACAGATGGGGAAACAGGGGCATCAGTACTCCCGGGAGAGGCTGGGCCATCTGGCTGCAGCGCTACCAACTGGAGCAGGTGAACGGCTAAAAAATACCTGCATGGACAGAAGTCCAGCGTCCTGTCCCCGGCAGGGGTGGTTCTCAGGACTACTCTGAATGCCCCTCCTGGCAGGTCAGGCAGGCTTTCTGAGGCCTGCGGGGACGGGGTGCAGCATGAGACTGATGCTGGGCCCAGTCTACCCCTCACACATCCCCTCCAGGCTCACTGGCCTTGCTGATGGGCGGGATGCAGCGGTGCAGGGTGCTGTCCACTGAGCCTGCGGGCACAGAGGAGCAGTAGAGCCTGCACTACACCTCCTGGGCCCTTGTGCTCCCGTTCCCGAGAGCTGCAACTGTGCCCCCGAGCCCGTGCTCTGCAACAAGAGAAGCCACCGCAAGGGGACGCTCACGTGTTGCAGCCAGAGAAAGACTGTGTACAGCAGTGAAGGCCCACCACAGCCAGAATTTAAATAAATACATAAAATATATAAATTATATAGAAATAAATTATATATATGTAAAAGAAACACTTAGCTCTGAATGGGCCCCATTACTCTGATCATGGCAGGCCCAAGACTGAAGCATCCTGGCTCTTAGTCCCTGGCTTGTTCTGGTCTCAATGCCTTGGGAGGCGTCTTGAGGATGTTCTCTTGGCGGGCCCCAGGCTGATGGCGGGATGGGAGGACAGTCAGCATCGCCCAGCTGGGGTTACTAGGGCCCCACTACGATGCACTCACAGCCTTTCGCCTGGCCCGCCACTGCCAACCTCTGCCTACGATGGAGGGCACTCAGCCTTGGGGAGGCGGCAGCCTGGAGCTCACTCGCTGTTCACAGACCCACCCTCCTTCCTAGCCGGGTCTGGCCCAGCAGCCACCACCTGCTGCAGTCACTTTTTTCCCCTGGAAGAAAAGAAAAAAAAAGGAGGGGGAGTTCCCTGGCGGTCTGCTGGTGGGGACTCAGTACCTTCACAGCAGAGGGCAGGGGTTCAATCCCTGGTTGGGGAACTAAGATCCCACAAGACACATGGAGTGGCACAAAAAAAGAAGAAAGAAAAGGAAGGGAGACACGGCTCAGGCCTGCGCGGGAGCAGCTGCACTCAGTGCCGTCCAGCCAGGCTGCCCCTTCAGGGACAGCCCCCCTTGCCCCCCTGCCCCCCTCGTCCCTGTCAGCTCCGAAGGTTGGAGTCTCCAGGTTCTGTTCAGGTTCGTGTTCCTCCTGATGCTCTAGAAACTGAGCTCTGTCTACACAGGCGGATGACCCTTGGCCTGAGGGTGAGAAGATGGCAGAGGGGGCAAGGACATCAGGTACCAGCACGTGAGGGTGGTCAGGGAGCTGAAAGGGCCTAGGCCGGTCTCCAGGTGCAGGCGGGGAAGGGAGGTCCTGGGCCGGGAAGCCCAGACCCACTCAGGGCACGGAAGGGGGGAGTGGCAGAAAAAGCTAAGGACAGCAGAAACTACAGCCAGGCCTACCTGGGGGCCCCTTTTGGTAAAGGGCATGATGCCAAGTGCCCCAGGCTCCTGAATGCATGGGAAGGCCAGGGCTGGTGGCCACCACCTGCCTCCTGGGGCACCGTCACTACAGTGGGGCAAATAGGAGTTTTCTACTGCTATGGCAGATGACTACAGACACAGCAGCTTAAACACTAATTTATTACATCACAACCCTGTGGGTGGGCTCAATGGGGTTCCTGTTTAGGGTCTCACCAGGCTGAAATCAAGGGCATAGACTGTCAGGGCTCTGGTCCGCAGGCTGGGGGAGGAGTTGTTGGCCTCCAAGCCTGTTCAGGTTATTGGCCAATTTGGTCCCGTTCAGCTGTTGTGCCGAAGCGCTCCTTTCCCTATTGGCTGTCTGCCAGGAGCCACCCTCGGCTCCTCGCTATGTGGCCCCTCCACCTTCAAAGCTAGCAAAGGACAATCGTCTCCTTGGGGTTGGGTCCTGGTCACGTTTGAATCTCTCTGACTCCTTCCGGAAAAGAGGGGCACACAGACCAGACCCAGCACTGACTCACTTGCCTGTCTCTGGGTGCCCTGGCTGGAGTTCAGGGCGGGTGAATAAGAGCAGGAAGGGAACAGAGGGCATGTGAGACCCCTAGACACACGGGAGGCTCCTACTGGAGGGCTGGCAACTCGCATTTGGTGAGCTCCACGGAGGATGCCGGGGACAGACAGACGAATGGATGGATGGGTGGCTCCTTGGCTTTATCAGGCCTCTGAGCCTTCGGTCAGAAGGGTGAGGGACATGTCGGTCCCCAGACAGACCAGGCAGCCGAGGGACCCCAGAGTCTGGCTTCAGGTCAGTCACTGCATCAGATGTTGAGGTGAGCCTGAATCCAGGGGCTGTAAGTGGCCACATTGGTATAGACCCCTGGACGGTTGGGCAGGGCACAGCCTTTGCCCCAGCTCACCACACCCACCAGGACCCAGCGCCCAGACTTCATGCAGACCAGGGGTCCTCCAGAGTCACCCTGCAGGAGAAAGGAGAGCTTAGGTCCCAGCCCCCAGGGACTCTGGGTCCCAGGCTGCCATCCCTCAGTGGTGCCTCTGGGTCAGGGTTCAGGATACTGAGCCTGCAGGTGGTACACCCTGGGTCCCAGATTCTAAGGAGATAGGGTGCTGGCCACAGGGGCGTGGGCCCCAGACGTTCTAGGCAGCTTCTCGCACCTGGCAGGCATCCTTCTGGCCCCCAACGTAGCCGGCGCACAGGCTCCCTGGCAGTACTATGTGCTCGACCCGGGGCATGTTGGTGCCCAGGTGGTAGAGGTGGTCACAGGTGCGAGCGTCCAGCAGTGGCACCCTCACTCCCTGCAAGGGTCGCCACTCCGGGAGCGGCACTGGAGGAGAAGGGGGAGGTCTAAGAGGCGGCAGAGACTTCTCAGATGGCACTAGTGGTAAAGAACCCGCCTGCCAATGTAGGAGACTTAAGAGATGTGGGTTTGATCCCTGGGTTGGGAAGATCCCTTGGAGGAGGGCATGGCAACCCATTCCAGTATTTTCGCTTGGAGAATCCCATGGACCGAGGAGTCTGGTGGGCTACAGTTCGTGGGGTTGCAAGAGTCGGACACCCAGGAAGAGCCCGCAGAGGGTGAGGTGGAAAGCAGGTGTTGGTGGGAAAAGCCTTACCTGCCAGCCCAGGGTTCCCTGGCCTGACAGGGAGGATGTCTGGGTCCCTGAAGGTCAGAGCGAGCTGGGAAGAGAGTCCCTGGCCCTCCCCCAGTGCCCCTGTGCCCTGCCTTCTGCCTCACCTCCTGGGCGGAGGCTGCCCCAGCCAGTGACCCAGCAGGGTGTGCCAGGTGGCGGGCGGGCCCCAGGCTCGGGCAGGCAGACGGGCTGGACTCGGGTGCTAAGGGGTGCTGGGCGGCGCAGCAGCAGCAGCGCCAGGTCCCCGCGGGCCCCGTCCTCCGAGTAGTCCGGGGGCAGCAGCACCCTCCGCACGGGCGCCAGGAGAGCAGGGGGCGAGCTGGGACCCAGGTGCAGCGCCCCGAGGCGCACGCGGTACTCAGCGGGCAGCACCTTCCTGCGTGACGGGGCGCTAGGTCTAATTAAAGCAGCTCCCCCTTCAGCCCAGGAGCGCTCATCCCCGCCGTCCTCTCTCTTAGAACCCGGGGTGAGACCTGTGCGAAGTCTGGGCGTGGGGTCCCGGTGGCTGTGGGACGTTGGAACAAGGGCTGTGCCCTGCCCAACCACCCTGGGGTCTGTACCAACATGGCCACCTACAGCCCCCGGATCCAAGACCTTCCCTGGGTCTTCCTCCACCCGCCCCGCCCCGGCAAACCTCGACGAGGAGCCCTAGGGGTAGGGGACCGTCCCTCGGCGGGGCCTGGCTGCCTGCTGACCTGGGGAAGCAGTGTGCCGCCGTCAGCACCCACTGCGGGGCGATGAGCGAGCCCCCACACACGTGCGTCCCGCGGTGCTGGATGCTCGCCTGCCACGGCCATTCTCCAGCCCGGGCGTCCCGGCCGCCCACGATACGACTGGACACCCGAGGCTGCCCACAAGCTGGGAGGACAAGCGGACTGGGGGTGGGCAGAGCAGTGGGGGGACGGGGAGGCGGGGGGGCGGGGTTAGGGAGGTGGGTGGGGCGGGATCAGGGAGGTGGGGTGGGGCGGGGTCAGGGAGGCGGGTGGGGGCGGGGTTCGGGAGGCTGTGGGGCGGGGAGACGGCTGGGGGCGGGGTTCGGGAGGGGGGTGGGGCCGGGGAGACGGGGACGGGGTTATGGAGGGGTAGGCACAGGGGGTTTCCGCGGTTTCCTTACCTTCAGACGACAGGGTCCCGGCTGCTCCTGGAGGTGGAAGCAGGGAAGGGACTGGATTACGGGTCTGGTGTCAGGTAACGGGGTGACGGGGAGGGCGGTCACAGATTAGGAAGGAGGGAGGAATGTATATGTCGCACTGACTTGATGCCAGATTTTTGTGCAATCGGCTACAGGATTAAACCCTCCCCAGAGCCCTGTGAGGTGGGGACGTACACCCATTACACAGACGAGCACAACCAGATTCAGAGAGCCCAAGGTCAGTGAGAGAACTTGAACCCTTGGAGCCAGTAGTGGAGTGTGCTAGGTCACTTCAGTCGTGTCCGACTGTATTCAACCCCAGGGACTGTAGCCCACCAGTTCATGGGGTTCTCCAGGCAAGAATGCTGGAGTGGGTTGCCATTTCCTTCTCTCGGGGATCTTCCCCACCCAGGGATTTAACCTGCGTCTCCTGTGGCTCCTGCATTGAGGCAGACTCTACCGCTGAGTCACTGGGGAAGCTCTGGAGCCAAGAATAGGATGCCTGAACTTCCCTGGTGGTTCAGTGGTTAAGAATCTGCCTCCCAATGTGGATTGGGAGACAGGTTCAATCCCTAGTCGGGGAAGATCCTACATGCAACAAGAGAAGCCACAGCAGTGAGAAGCCCACACACGGCAGCTAGAGAAAGCCTGGAAGGAGCAAGGAAGACCCAGTGCAGCCAAAAATAGAAAAAGAGTAGGATGCCTTAGAGTGCTCTAGAGGAAGCAGGAAGGCTGAGCAGATGGAAGCCAAAGCTCCTGTGGTCAGCACCCCCAGCTCTGCCCCCACTCACCCAGCCCCAGTAGGAGCAGGACCCGGAGGGAGGAAGCCCACTTCATTCTGTCTTCAGGGCTGGGCCCAGTAAGGGTGGTACTGCCCAGGACTAGCCTGGCTGGAGCCTGCCAAGAGAAGAGGAGGATCTAGCCCCCCCCCCCCACCCAGCTCCTTTTGTCTTCCTTCAGACCCTGGTTGGTCCCAGACCTAGCCCTGTGGCCCAACCTCTATGCCCTATGCCCAGGCCCCAGGGACCACCCCTGCCCCCCAAGTGCTGCATGATTTGGGCGCCTTAGGTCTCCATGCAAGCCCTGGAGCCCAGCCCCTCCCCCATCTTGTATTTCCCTGATAGGTGCCCCCCAACCCTGTTCCCCGCAGACCCCGTATCCTTTTCTCACCCTTGCAGCTGGTGTCCTCCCTGCTAACTGGGCTGGGGGAGGATCTGGGGGCTTAAAGAGCCAGGAGGGGGGTGGGGGCCAGGAGGTAATTAAGGAGGTCAGGGCGGGGCTGCGGCTTCCTCAGTCCAGCCTTGAACAAAGATGCTTTGAACAGTACTTTTGCCGTGGCAGGAAAGGGACACCTGGGTTTCTCGAAGGAAGCCTGGCTTGGGCCAAGGTGCACGGAACTGGGGGTGGGAGCCTGAATCCAGCCAGGCAAGGGTGGAGTGGGGGGTGGGGTGAATGGCATGGGGTGGGGGTGGGGGCCTGGGCTGCACCCACCCCTGGAAAGGCTCCGGAACCTCCTTTTACCAAGTCAGTGCCCCCTCCAGCAGCCATCCACTTGGTTCCCCGTCCTGGGGGCCTTTCTGTCCAGCACACCCCCTCCTTGGCTGTGTCCCAAAGTGATGTGTGACAGGGGAGATCTGATTCACATCTGTTTGTTTCCCCTCTGAGGCAGGGTCTGGGTCTCTGTCCCTGTCTTAGCGCAGGCTGCCAGAACAGCACACCACAGTGTCAGTCGCTCAGTCGCGACCGCACGGTCTGTCCATGGAATGCCCCAGGCAAGAATACTGGAGTGGTTGCCACTGCCTTCTCCAGGGGATCTTCCCAATCCAGGGATCGAACCTGGGTCTCCTGCATGGCAGGTAGGTTCTTTACCATCTGAGCCCACAGACTGGGGCTCAAGGTCCATTCTGGAGGCTGGACGTCCAAGAACAAGGAACTGGCCAGATATGAGCCTCTTCTCTTGGCTTGTAGGGGGCTGCCCTGCCATCTCACTGAGTGATCACACAGCCTTCTCTTTGTGTCTGCTGGGTATGAAGGGTAGTGGGGGGGGGGGGGGGAGGTGCTGCTGTCTTTTTATCTTTTCTGGTTGTGCTGTATGGCATGAAGGATCTTAGTCCCCTGGCCAAGGATTGAACCCAGGCCCCCAGCAGTGGAAGCATAGAGGCCTAACCACTGTACTGCCAGGGAAGTCCCCTGGTGTCTCACTCTTTTCTTAAAAAAAAAAAAAACTTATTTATTGGCTGTGCCAGGTCTTAGCTGTGGCAGGTGGGATCTAGTTCCCTGACCCGGGGTCAAACCTGGGCCCCCTGCATTGGGAGCTCAGAGTCCCAGCCACTGGACCATCAGGAAAGTCCCTGGTATCTCCTTCTATAAGGACACTAGTAAGTCCACCCTATTACTTCATTTAATTATATCCAGAGTCATTGGGGTTAAAGATTCAACATAGAAATTTTGGAAAGTTCACACACGTTCTTCCTAGGTGGCTCAGTGGTAAAGAACCCACTGTCAATGAAGGAGACACAGGAGACACAGGTTCAATCCCTGGGTCAGGAAGATCCCCTGGAGGAGGAAATGATAACCCACCCCAGTATTCTTGCCTGGAGAATCCCAGGGACAGAGGAGCCTGGTGGGCTACAGTCCACGGGATCGCGAACAGTTGGACA
Source organism: Muntiacus reevesi (assembly GCF_963930625.1). Lineage (NCBI taxonomy): Eukaryota > Metazoa > Chordata > Mammalia > Artiodactyla > Cervidae > Muntiacus > Muntiacus reevesi. The sequence goes on along the minus strand of NC_089250.1, from coordinate 181,642,358 downwards.
CGACTGAGCACATGCACAAATATCCAGTCCCCAATGGCAAGAGCAGTGCCATCACGGAGTGGGTGCTGAGTGTTCGGGAGTACGTGGGAGGGGCCAGTAGGTACATGGGCTGGCGAGAGTGAAGGAGACGAGTGAGGGGAGCTAGTGGCGAACCAGCCCCAGTCCTTCCACGCAAAACAAGGGAGGGCGGCCTCGGGCCTGACTTCCACTGTCCACGTTCCAGGACCAGGCTCAAGCCCACGCTCCAGTCTCCGGAGCTGGTTTGTAGAATGTCGTTCCTCCCACCCCCGAGACCTTGGGAGAGTTTCCTCTTCTGTAAAACACGCCCCCCTCCACCCGAGGTGGTCGTGAAGTTCAACGGTTAGCCCTTGCAGAGCCTGGAACCGCGCCCGGCTGATGGAAACGCTCTAGAAGGGCCACGAAAATAAAAGCAGGGCCCTCCCTGAGGTGCCTGACCTTGGTTACCCCAGATCCAGCCGCCACTGGAGGCCTTGGCTGCAGTGGAGCCAAGTGGGCAGAGCTGGGGCAGCTGGAGAGGCTGATGGGATGGAGAGTGACCCATGACCCTGGGGACACACAGCCATCTCTGGGGACATGGGCCACCTTGAGAGGGGGTTCACTGGAAGGCTGGGTGCCTAGTCCAGCAGGGAAGCTGGGGGGGGGCATCTACCTGTTGCAATTTGGGAGGCCTGGAGGACACTTGAGGGCAGGGACCCTGAAACAAATTCCTCCTGAGGAACTGGCTTATGGTGGGAGGATCTGGAACTGGTTGACTAATGGGCAATCAAACCTGAGAGGAGTAGGAAGGGAACCCCTTCCCAGGGGTTTACCCCAACCCAGCTCCATGCCCCAGATCAAGAAACTGAGGCATAGGCCCCTGCTGGCCCACATGCCCTCAAGTCTCACCCCTGAGTCACCCTGCACAAACGGACCCTGGACAAATGTCATATGCTTGCCCGTCTCACCACCCTCCTCCTGGGGGCCAGGCGGAGGAGGCCAGCTTTCTCTGCTGCTGGACCTGCCCCGACTCCCAGGTATGGGCAAATGATCCAAACAGGGCCAGCATCCCACCATGGCCCCTAGGTAACAGTGATGGGTCAAGAGGTGACATGTGACCCCAGACCAGCCAATCAGAATCCTCCCCTGAGATTTTCACCCTGGAGGAGGGAGGGAGGGAGGACCATTGGGGCCCAGGCAGGGGAAGCCATGGCTGAGGCCACAGGCAAGGACTCTCAGCTGGCTCGAGAGCCTGGAATCTTCCAGACTGAGAAACAGTGCCCTGTAGAATTGGAGCTCCTCATTCCAGCCATCCTTAGGCTCTGGTGGGCTGCCCTGTATCCTTCTAAACCAACTCTCCTTCACTCATGCTGGTTCTAAGGGTTGTAAGGCTGCTTTTAATCAAAGTCTTTAAGTGCCAAGAATGAAAACAAAGTAACATTCAACAAAGGTGGAGGAGAGGTGCGCCCCGAGCCGGCTGCCCTGCCAGTGTGTTTCAGGATGGCGGCACCCAGCCCACCGCATGCAGCACAAGACTCGTCTCTGATGAGCGCCCAGCCCTGCTCTTGGTCAGACTCCCCGGCACCCTGCAGACCTGGCAGCAGATGAGGTGGGGGATGGGGTGGCCTTCCCGGGACCCAGGTGTTTTCCCATTGATGTCCCAGTGCAACACAGGCCCTCTGGGAGGGCTGCAGCCTGAGCCCACCCCATGCCGACCCCAACAACCGGAGTCATGCAAGGAGGGACAATGGTGTGGGGTGAGCCGGGCCGAAGGGAGGGGTATGCTGTGGCACTGGGCTGGGGTAAGTGGCCCTGAACAGGACGCTATGGGGAAGGTGTGCCTGGGCGGGCTTGGCGGTATTTCTGTGGACGAGACTGTCACTCAGTCACTAGGCCACCAGAGGGTACTCGGCCTGCTGCTGGAGGAGGGGCCCTGACACGCTGCCAGGCAGGCCTGCGGGCAGTGTCATGGGGCAGCCAGGTCTGGGGCCCAGCGCTTCACAGGCATTAAATCACGCGGTCCTCCGGTAACACACGGGACACCAGGCAGAGAGCGTTCTGTGTGGGGCCACCCCGGAGGGCCTTTGTGGGAGATGAGCGGGAACGCCCTCAAGTTTTGACTGCTCCGAAGGGCAGATGGCAGAGGGTGGAAATCTCAAAGCAGGTGAGTCCCACCTGGGAGACATGGAAGACACTAGCCACTAGGTGCCTGCCGGCCCCTCTGAGTCACGCACATCACACAGCTGAGGTCGACATGGGCCGCTGTGAGCTAGATGACTTAAGGATTCTGTCACCTCTCTGGGACTCAGTTTCACCATTTTTAAGAAAACATTTATTTACTTTTGATGCCGAAGAATTGATGCTTTTGAACTGTGGTGTTGGTGAAGACTCGTAAGAGTCCCTTGGACTGCAAGGAGATCCAACCAGTCCATCCTAAAGGAGATCAGTCCTGGGTGTTCATTGGAAGGACTGATGTTGAAGCTGAAACTCCAATACTTTGGCCACCTGATAGGAAGTGCTGACTCATTGGAAAAGACCCTGATGCTGGGAAAGATTGAGGGCAGGAGGAGAAGGGGACGACAGAGGATGGGATGGTTGGATGGCATCACCGACTCGATGGACATGGGTTTGGGTGGACTCCGGGAGTGGGTGATGGACAGGGAGACCTGGCATACTGTGGTACATGGGGTCGCAAGGAGTCGGACACGACTGAGCGATTGAACTGAACTGAACTGATTTCCTTTTGACTGTGCTGGGTCTTGTTGCTGCGTGGGCTTTCTCCCGTCGTGGCGAGCAGGGGCTGGCTACTGTCTAGCCGTGCTGCTTGGCCTTCTTGTTGCGGTGGCCTCTGTTGTTACGGGGCATGGTCTCAGTAGTTGTGCTGCATAGGCTTACTGGCTCTGCAGCATGTGGGATCTTTTCAGAACAGGGAAAGCATACCCATGTCTGCTGCATTGGCAGCCGGGTTCTGTACCAGCAAACCACCAAGGAAGCCCCTCATCATTTTTAAAACTTATTTATTTTATTAAAAAATATTTATTTATTTGGCTGAGTCAGGTCTTCACTCCGGCCTGTGGGCTCAGTAGTTGGGGAAGGGGAAGCTCCAGCTTTGGGGGCTGCTAAGGGGCATGAAAGTGGTGTCACAGCTGATGTGGCTTTTGGGCAGGCAGGAGTGACTAGGACACCCCTCCCAGACTCCTCCGCCTGCCCCTCCACAGTGACCAGCCCTAGTTAGACCAGAGCTTCTAGCACCTTCTTTGCTCACAGCACCTGTGGGTCCCATGAAAACGCACATCTGCCCGAGCAGTTACCAGGGGCCCCAGACAACCCTGCTGACCTGTCCATTGGCCACACTGAGGCTGTGTTCTGGGAGCCCAGTGGGGCCGGGACAGACATGCTTGATGCCGCCCCCTCCACCCAGGCCACATGATGGAGCTTGGAGCCTCCATGCCCCCAGGACATCCCTCAACTACAGGGAGTCAGGAGAAAAGTGCCCACACTGGGTCTTTGTCCTCAGGTGATGCTGAGGTGTGTCTGTGTGAACTCTCGGGGGGTGGGGGGGTGCCCAGCCAGACTGTGCTTCAGCTGCCACAAGGGTCAAATGTCACTGGCTCTCACACCTTCTGCCTCAGTTTCCCCACTCTTCACTGGGGCTTCTTGGCATTGCCTCCCAAATGAACTACCCACACCCTTATGCTGGTCCCAGCTCAGCCTCTGGGGACCATGGTGAGACCAGAGTGTCTGCGTCTGTGTGGTGGGGGACATGGTATGAGCACTGGGGAGTCTGGGGGCATTTCCACCACAGCACCCCCACTCCAACCCTCCGAGCCCCCAGCCACCCTGGTGCTACTAACGTCCTCTCAGATTGAACTACCTGAGAGGGTTCTGTTGTTTGCAACCCAGACCTGGATGGATGATGATTTAGGAGTTGAGGAGTGGTCTTGGGGTGGACAGGATGCAGGTGACCATGAGGGCGTCCAGGAACCCACCCGGAGCCACAGAATGTGCTGCGGGGCATCAACTTGAATATACACACTTTATTAGCAAAGGGGACAGAAGGGGACAAGGCCTGATCCAGCAGGCCGTCCTGCCACCAGGGTGCCCGGAGCTGGTGAATGTGCCCGGAGCTGCAGTAACTACAGCATCCTCATGGACTCAAGTGTGCACAGGCCATCCGTAGGAGTAAGGGAGTCCAGAGCAGAGCCAGGGGGAGCAGCCACCGAGAGGGGCCTGGCCTGGGTGTGCTGCGGGCCGTCAGCAACTGGATCCAGTTGAAGTAAAGACTGACATTGGTGTAGACACCAGGCCGGTTGCGCCTACCACAGCCCACTCCCCAGCTCACGATTCCAATCTGAATCCACCGCCCATTCTTTTCGCAGACCAAGGGTCCGCCTGAGTCACCCTGGAAAGCAGTGTGGGTGAGCAAGGCCGAGGGTGGGGCATGAGGGGCCCTAGGAGAGGCTGGGAGAGCAGAGTCTGTCCTCTGGATTTCACATAAAGATGCAAGGAGGTACAATGAATGTGAAACAGGAAGCTTGTTTTACAGGCTGGATAAATGAGGTCTACAGTGATCTCATGAATAAACTCTGAGGGTGGCTTGGTGAGGGGTCAAGGGGGTTGCCCTCAGAACCAAGATGGGGAGGAGTGGTATGGCCCTCAGTGGGGCCGGGTACTCACTTTGCAGCTGTCAGCGTCGCCATCCTCAGAGCCAGCACAAATCATGTCATAATTGATGTTGCTGCGGTAATAAGGCTGCTGGAACAGGTAGGAACACCTGGAATTGTTTATGATGGAGACCTGCACTTCCTGGAGATTGTAGGGAGGCGGCAGCTCTGTCAGGGGTTGAGGACAGGAGAGAGAAAGAAACAACCTTAGCCTCTCCTCTGCCATCTGGGTAAACGGGGTAAGAAGGTGGGGAGTGGACTTCCTGGGACACCCACAGTACCCGGGACATGGCTCCTCTGCTCCAGCCCAGCACCCAGCACATGGTGGACCACAGAAGGGCCCAATGGATGGGGAGGCTGTTACAGCTCCTCCCCCAGATTCAGTTTCCCTCTCCATGGCATGCAGATGACAGGCCCTGCCTGGACCAGTGGGGAGAGATCCTGGCTGAAGCATACACAGAGGGGAGGGGCTGCTGCTGCTGAGCTTATTTGTAATCAGTATACTACAGCTGCATGATCCGGGCTGAAGAGTTCCCAAATTTGATGAAAGATATGACTCAGTGATAAAGAATCCGTCTGCCAGTGCAGGAGATGTGGCTTCAATCCTTGGGCTGGGAAGATTCCCTGGGGTAGGAAATGGCAACCCACTCCAGTACTCTTGCCTGGAAAATTCCATGGACAAAGGAGCCTGGTGGGCTACAGTCCATGGAATTGCAAAGAGTCAGACATGACTGAGCATGCACACACACATGAATCTATACATTCAAGAAGATGAACAAACTCCAAGTAGGATAAACACAAGGAGATTTACATCGAGATATATTTTCATCAAAATATCAAAAGGCAAAGGGAGAATCTTATTTAAAAAAACATTGAGAGAGAAGACGCACATCAAGTATAAGGGATCTTTGGCAAGACTGACAGCTAAATTCCTTCCAGACACCCTGGAGCCTAAGAGGCAGTGGGATGACATATGTAAAGTGCTAAGAGAAGAAAACAGTCAACCAAGCATTCAATATCAGGCAAAACTACCTTTCAAAAATATGAAGACGCGATTAAGACATTCCCAGATAAACAAATGCTGAGACTGTTCATCATAGTAGGCCTGCCCTTCAAGAAATGGAAAAGGGACCCTTTCAGGCTGAAATGAAAGGACAGTAGACAGAAACTTAAACCCACAGGAAGAAATAGAGAACAATGGTGAAGGTAACTACACAGGTAAATATAAAAGCCAGTATTATTATAATTTTGGTTCATAACTTTTTTCTCTATACAATTTAAAAGACAAATGCATAAGAATAATTATAAACCTCTGTTAATGACTACACAAAATATAAAGATGTAAACTGTGACAATAACAACTTAAAGAAGAATAGAGTTGTATAGGAACAGAATTTTTGTATGCTATTGAACCTAAGTTGGTATTAATTCAAAACAGACTGTTACATGTTTAAGTTATTAACTTATCTCCAGAGCAATTGCTGAGAAAATAACTAAAAAATACACAGAACAGGAAATGAGAAGATCAATACAGTATACTAATAAAAATCAATTAAACAAGAAAAGAAGAAAGAAGAAATAAGATATAAGGCATAGGTATAGATATAAGATATAGATACAAAATATCTATATCTTCTACATCTGACAAAATATAGAAAACCAACAGAATAAAGGAAGCAGTAAATTCTTCCCTATCCGTGATTAATTTTAATGTAAGGGGATTAAACATCAATTAAAAGGCAGAGATTGGCAGAATAGATAAAAAACAAGGATCCAACTATATCCTGTCTGTGAGGTTAGAAGTTATTCCGTCGTGTCTGACTCTTTATGACCCCATGGACTGTAGGCTGCCAGGCTTCTCTGTCCATGGGATTTTCCAGGCAAGAATACTGGAGTGGGTTGCCATATCCTGTCTACAAGACAATAATTTTAGATCCAAATGCAAATATAGGTTGAAGGTGAAAGGTTAGAAAAAGACATTCCATGCAAATAGTAACCAAAAAGAGCTGAGGTTGCTGTACTAATGTTAGACAAAGTAGATTTTGAGTCAGAACATGTCATAAGAGTCAAAGAAGGACATTACATATTGATAAATGTGTCAGGTCTTCAAGATAAAATAATTATAAATATCTACACATCTAACAACTGAGCCCCAAACTACATGACACAAAATTGATGTAACTGCTGGGAGAAACAGACAGTTCTAGAATAACAGCCAGAGACTTCAATGTCCCACTTTTATTAATGGAAAGAACAATCAAAGAGAAGACCACTAAGAAAATAGAGGTCTTGAAGAGTCAGTAGACCAGAACAATCCCCCCAAAGAAGAGCAGAACACACATCCTTTTTAAGTGGATACAAAACATTCTCCAAGATAGATGTCAGACCACAAAATGAGTTAGAATAAAGTAGAAAAGACTGACCGCATAGAAAACAGCTGATTGAGGCTAGAATTCTGTTCCTTCAATAACAGAAGGAAAACTGAAAAATTCACTATATGGAAATTCAACAACATACTCCTAACCAAAGAAGGAATCATGAGGAAAATTAGAAAGCACTGTGAGATGAATGGAAATAAAAACACAACATATCAAAAATTTATTGCAGTGCAGCAAAAGCAGCTTTCACAAGGAAATTTATAGCTGGAAATGCCTACGTTAATAAAGGAGAAAAATCTCAAGTTAATAATCTAACTTAAGGAACTAGAAAAAGAAGAGCAAATTAAACCCAAAGATAGGAGGAGGAAGGAAATAATAAAGAGATAGATGCAGGTTAAAAAACAACTAGGAAAGGGAAAAACAATAGCGAAAAATCAACGAAAGCAAAAGCTGGTTCTTTGAAAGGTCAACAAATCTGACAGTGAAAGTGAGGACCCTATCACTGACCATAAAGAAAATTTAAGGACTATCAGTGAGCACTATGAACAATTGTCTGCCAACAAGTTAGATAACCTCGAAGAAGGGAGCAAATTCCCAGAAACACACAAAATACCAAAACAAATTCAAGAAGAAATAGAAAATACAGGTAAATACCTAAATCTCTAGGTAAAGAGATTTAGTCAATAGTCAGAAATCTCCCAATGAGAAGTTCTAGGCCAGATAACTTAAATGGTGGCATCTATCAAACACAGGAAGAGGGGTTTTCCCAGGTGGTCCAGTGGTTAAGAATCTGCCTTGTAATGCAAAGGATGAGGGTTCGAACTAGGATCTCACATGCTGGAACTAAGACCCCACAGAGCCAAGCAAGTAAATTTTTTTTTTTAAACACAGAAATAAATTAAATTAACATCAAACCTTTTTGAACAACATTTCCTAACTCGTTCTGTGACAACAAAACCCAGATAAGCTATCTCACAAAAGAAACTACAGATCAACATATATGCAACAATCCTCAACAAAATACTAGCAAACTGACTTCAGCGGCATTGTTGTTTGGTTGTTCAGTCGTGTCCAACTCTTGGCAACCCCCTGGACCACAGCACGCCAGGCTTCCCTGTCCTTCATATTAAAGGAATTCTAACACCATGACCAAGTGAGATTTATCTGAAGAGTGCAAGGGGGGTTCAATATATACAAATCAATCAATATACTGCATACTACAGTAATAGAACAAAGGAAAAAACCCACAAGGTTATCCTGATTGATGCAGGAAAATCCAACACTCTTTCATTATAAAGACAACCAGTAAGCATAGAGAGAACTTTTCTAACCTGATAATGATCATATGTGAAGCATCCACAGCTAATATCATACAGAATTGTGAAAGACTGAAAGCTTCCCCCCTAAGACAAGGATGCCAGTTTTTTTTTTTTTGCCACTTCCACTTAACATTTTATTGGAAATTCTAGTCAGAGCAATTAGGCAAGAAAAAGAAATAAAAACATATTCAAGTTGGAAAGGAAGAAGTGAAACTCTCTTTATTCACAGATGACATGATCTTGTATACAGAAAATCATAAAGAATACACAAGAAAGGACTAGAATTAATAAACTGCAAATCCGCAGATCTGAAATCGACATAAAAATCAATTATATTTCTGCACACTGCCAATGAACAATTCCAAAACAATATCAGAAAAGAAAATTCATTTAATAGCATCAATAAGAATAAAATAGTTAAAAATAGATTTAACTGAGGAGATGAAAGATCTGTACACAAGAAGCACTAGAAAAGATTGCTGAAAGATATTAAAGAAGATCTAAATAAATGTAAACATATCTCATGTTAATGGACTGGAGACTTAGTATTATTTCAATGACAGTACTTTCCTAAAGCAATTTACAGATTCAATGCAACCTCTATCCAAACTCCAAAGGTCTTTTGAGTGTAAATTGACAAGCTGATTCTAAAATTTATGTAAAATATCAAGAGACCCCAAATAACAAAACCAATATTTGAAAAAGTAGAATAAAGCTAGAGAACCCATACTTCTCAATTTCAAAGCATAATTGGAAGGTACAGGCATCAAACAATGGAGTCCTGGCAAACGGATAGAAACACAGACCAATGGAACATAATTTTGAGTGTAGAAAAAAAAACAAACTCTTTCTTCTTTGGCCAACTAATTTTTGGCAAGGGTGCCAAGACAATTCAGTAGAGTAGAGAACAGTCTCTTCATCAAATGGTGCTGAGACAACTAGATATCCAAATGCAAAAAAATGAAGCCAGACCCCTTATCTCGCACCATAAACAAAGATCAACTCAAAATAAATCAAAGACATACGTATCAATATAACAGCTAAAACTATAACAAAACTTAAACTCTTCAAGAAAACAGGAGAGTACATTTTCATGACCTTGAACTTGAAAATGATTTCTTAGACATGACATCAAAAGTTAAGGCAGAAAAAGAAAAAAGCAACCAGAACTTCATCAAAGTTAAAAATGTTGTGCATCGACAGACACTATCATGAACTTCCCTGGTGGTTCAGTGGTTAAGAATCCACCTGTCAGTCCAGGGGACACAGTTCAATCCCTGGTCCTCGAAGATCCCACATGCCACAACTACTGAGCCTGTGAGCCGCAATTACTGAGGTTACATGCCGCAACTACTGAAGCTGCAGGCCCTGGAATCCATGCTCCACAATAAGAGAAGTCACTGCAATGAGAAGAAGCCTGCACACTGCAACTAAAGAAAGCCCATGAGCAGTAACAAAGACCCAGTGCAGCCAAAAATAAATAATTAAATATATTTTTAAAAAACAGACACTATCATAAAGTGAAAAGAGATGTGGTCCGTGAGTCTTGGCTGAGTTCTGCGTCTGAAGTGCTATTCCCGCATCAACACCAGGGACTGACAGCATGGAGCAACCTGGGAGGAGGGAGGTTATGATCCCTATTTCGAGGAATTTGAAGTTATGTAAGAGGATTCAAAACACAACTTTCAGACACTAAAGCCTACCTGTTCGACAGAACTTGGGCGAGGTCTTCATTTCAACTTTCAAATCTTTAGCTCTTTATCCGTTTCCTGGAGATTATCGTAACCCTCCTTCCTGGGATCACTTGGCCCTCTGCTCACTATGAACCCCAACAAGCCAGCTGGTCTCACCCCTAGCTACATATTAGAATCACCTGGGAAGCTTTAAAATACCCCAGCATCCATGCCACATCTCAGACCAATTAAATCTATGCAGTGAGACCCAGGAACCAGTTAAAAAAAAAAGAAAAGAAAAAGAAGAAAAAAAGGGGAAAAAAGAAAAAAAAAAAAAGGAACCCACAAAATAGGAACAAATATTTGCAAATCACATCTCTAAAAAGAGTCTAGTATCCAGAATATACAAGGAACTATTACAACTCAACTGCAAAGGCAACTCAATTTAAAAGTGGGTTGGGGGTCTTCCCTGGTGATTCAGTGGCTAAGACTCCCTTCCCCAATGCAGGAGGCCCAGGTTCTGCCCCTTCTCAGGGAACTAGCTGCCACATACAGCAACTAAAAAAAGAAATCCCTCATGCTGCAACGAAGATCAACGATCCCTTGTGCAGTAACTAAGACCAGGATCAGCCAAATAAATTAATTAAATATTTATAAAAATGAGTTGGGAATTCCCTGCTGGTCCAGACATTACAACTGCTTTCACCGTTGAGGATCCGGGTTCAGTCCCTAAGATCCCACAAGTTGTGTAGTGTGGCCAAAAAAAAAAAATAACAGGGTAAGGTACTTAAATAGGCGTTACTCCAGGGAAGATATACAAATGGCCAACTAGCACATGAAAAAAATGCTCAACATCATGGGTCATTAGAGAAAATGCAAATCAAAACCACAGTGAGAGGGGGCTTCCCTGGTGGCTCAATGCTTATGAATCCTCCTGCCAAAGCAGATGTAGGTTTCATCCCTAGCCTGGGAAGATCCCATATGCTGCGGAGCAACTAAGCTGGTGGGCCACAACTACTGAGCCTGTGCTCTAGAGCCCAGGAGCCGCAACTACTGAAGCCCATGTACCCTAGAGCCCAAGCTCTGCAACAGAAGAAGCCACTGTGATGAGAAGTCTGCACCCCACAATGGGAGGAAGAAAGCCTGCACAACAACAAAGACTCAGCACAGCCAAAAATAAATATTATTATTTAAAAAAAACCACAGTGAGACACCACTTCACACTCATTAGGATGCCCTCCCCCCAAACAACAACAACCTGGAAAACAATAAGTGTGGAAGAGAATGAAGAGAAATTTTAACCCTCATTGTTGATAGGAATATAAAATGGAGCAGCTGCTATGGAACACTGTCAGCTCCTCAAGAAGTTAAAATAGAATTATCATGTGATCCAGGATTGCACTGCTAAATGCATTCACAAAATAACTGAAAAGAGGTATTCAAGCACAAATTTGTATACTAATATTGACACAAATACCCAAAAGATGGAATGACACAGTCATCAGTGAATGAATGAATAAACAAATTGTGATGCATCCATACAATAGAATGTTATTCAGTTGTAAAAAAAGAATGAAGTTTTGATACATACTATAACGTGGATGAATCTTGAAAGCTTTATGCTAAATGAAGGAAGCCAAACATGAAAGGTGACATAGTGGGTGATTCTATTTCACTTGAAATACCCAGAAAACATAAATCCATAGAGACAAAAAGCTGGTAGTGGTTGCTAAGGGCTGGAGGGAGGGCTGTAAATGGGGAGTGATTACTTAATGGTTATGGAATTTCCTTTGGGCATGATGAAAATATTTTTGAACTTGATAGAGTCAGTGGTTATGCACTGTGCATGTTTGAAATGCCATTGAATTATAGACTTTATTTTTGATGTGGACCATTTAAAAAATCTTTATTGAATTTGTTACAACATCACTTCTGTTCTATGTTTTGTTTTGTTTTTTGACCTCAAGGCATGTGGGATCCAGCATGCTGCAGTCCGTGGGGTCACAAAGTTGGACTCGGCTTAGCAACTGAACAACAACATGTGGGATGTTAGTCCCCTGACCAGGGATGGAACCCACACCCGCTGCATTGGAAGGTGAAATCTTGACCCCTGGACCACCAGGGAAGTCTCAAATTATACATTGTAAAATGGTTGATATGAGAAATAACGCAAAAAGAAAGAAGGAATGAAGTATTGACACATGCCTAAACAAAAATGAACATTGAAAATGTTATGCTGAATGAGAGAAGCTAGGCACCAAAGACCGTATGTTGTAGATCGTGTTCATATGAAGTGACCAGAGTAGATAAATCCATAGAGACAGAAAGCAGATTAGTGGTTGCCAGGGACTATGGCCAAGGACAATGAGGAATAAGGAGTAATGGGTAATAAGCCTGGGATTTCATTTTGAGATGATGAAAATGTTCCATAATTAGATAGTGGTGATACCTACACCACTCTGAGTATCCAAAAAAAAAAAAAACCCTCTGAATTTTATGCTTTCTTTTTTTTTTTTTTTGGTCATACCACATAGTATGTGGGATTTCAGTTCCCCAGCCAGGGATTGAACCCATGACCCCCTGCAGTGGAAGGGCCGAGTCTTAACCAGCAGACCACCAGGGAAGTCCCTGAATTGTACACTTTAAAAGAATGATTTTTGTGCTTTGTGAACTGTATCTCCAAAAAAAAAGCTCGGTGCTTTTCTGATAAGTGCACCCCCAAACCGCATGCACCCCAAAACATCTCACACCTCTGCCAGCTGGGGCTGCAGCTCTGGGCAGGGGGGCCTCCGGAAGGGAGGGGGAGCTGAGTGTGTGTGCAGAAAGCCCTGCTCCGCGGTGGGGGAGGAGGTGAGGGCCAACGGCTGAGGGGCAAAGCGAGGGCAGAGTGGGCACAGACGGAGGCGGGGCCCCTGGAGCTGGTGTGCGGGGCCAGCATAGGGCCTGGCGGATACTGCTCCCCTCCCCCGCCCGTCTGTCCCCAACCTCACTCTCTATCTCACTGATGTCCCCCCAGCCAGTCACCCAGCAGTCATTCCGGTTCTTGAACTCCGAGGAGGAGGACACGATGCAGATGGGCTGGACGTGCTTATTGAAGGTAACTGGGGAGGAGAGCTTGACCAAGGCGATGTCATGCTGCGATTTCCTCCTGAATTGGGGGAATGTGATAATATCCTGGACTCCATATCGACGCAGGAAGGCCCGCAGGCTCCAAATGGATGGCGTGGCAGACAGTTCCCCAAACTGGACTGACCAATCGGAGGGATAACTGTTCCTGGCAAGGGAGGAAAAAGTCCTCAGGGGTCTTCAGAGGGAGGGTGGGCCACCCCAGCACGCCTGGGGCTGCTCCCTGAGCCTGAGACCACTGGGATACTGCCCGGCTCACTCTGGACCCCATTAGCAGGTCCTCCTTCCACAAAGAGGCCAGGGTAGAAATGGGGAGAGCTCCAAGAGCCCCAACCAAAGTCCCACACCTGAGGACTTCGGGCAGGAGGGTGCCTCCCCTGCCAGCTCACCTGGCCGGTCAACTCAACCACCTGTCGCCTCCAGGGCCCTCCTCTTAAGGGGACCAGCAGGTTCACGGGGGCCACACAGGCTGGGTTCCAAACAGCTTCGGGGACCACTGACCCCACCAGCCGGGCCCAGCACTTACCTCAGCTCGTTCCTCCCCCCGGGGCACACCTCCGCTGGGAGGTGGGGTGAGGAAGGTGGAGGCTGGAGGTGCCATTTGGGGACAAATGAAGCGAGAAAGAGAACAAGACACACAAATGTTCCGGAAGAAACCGCACAGGTTTTCCTCCGGGAGCGCCCCGGGGCCTCGCGCCGGTGTGTAACGGGCTGCAGCCCAGCCTGGGGCTCAGAAGCACACGAGGGCCGCGGCCACGTGGGACATGGGCGCGCGTCCTGGCACAGACCCGGGACGTGGGGTCAGCGGGCCCCCTGCCCCCAGACTCACTTTTCAAAGCAGTGCGCGGCGGAGAGCACCCAGCGGCGATTGAGCAGGCTCGCTCCGCAGCTGTGGACTTTATTCCAGCGCAGGCTGGCCTGCCACGGCCAGCGCCCAAGCTTGGCCTCATTTCCGCCCACCACGCGCACCTGGATGCCCTGGAGGCCACAAGGCCCTGGGATGGACAGACGGACACCAGGTTGAGCTGTGGGAGGCAGGCTCATCCTGCCCACCCTCACCCACTGGGAAGGGAAGGGACTCCCGGGGGAACCGCGCGTCCTGGGGTCGTGCCACCCAGGAAGCGTCGAACGCTGGGGACCCGCCCCTCGCGGCCCGCGGGCGCCCGCCCCATCCTGCCCCCCGGCCTCCTGGGGCCCTTCAGTTACATGAGAGCATCGACGAGTTCTGAAAACCTGGAGGAGGGAGAGGGAAAGCTGAGGCGCCCTTCGCGCTCGGGCCCACGAGCCCTCCGCGGGGAAGCGCCTCCGGCACGCCTTACCTGGAAGCAGCAGGTCCTTGTCCCGAAAGGCTGGGGGCAGGAGACGAGATGAGCTCCCCTCCGCCTCCTCGCGCCCCAGCCGCCCCCGTCACCCCGGCTGGCGCCCGCAGCCCTCGCCCGAGCTCACCCTGCTCGGCGATTTCGATCCGCACCAGCAGCAGCGCCAGCAGCTGCGCCGCCCACTGCGGGCGCATGGCCTCTCCCCCCCGCCACCCGGCGCCCTCTGATCCCACCCGCTCCAGGGCCCCGCTGAGCGCCCCCTGGGGGAGAGGGAGCCGCGGGAACCCTGGCAGCCCCCGCCGGGCCGTCGATCTGGCTGGTCCAAGGTTTGTTTGGGTACCTGGGACGTCACAGTGCCCGGCTTTGAGCTTGTTACTGGGACTGGTCCCCAACGACGTACCTTGCTGTGGCCCGGGAACCGGTGCGAGCCGCCGACCCCTGTCTCGTCCGCCACGCTGGGGTCCTGGCCGCCCCCCGCTGCCCTCTGTACTAGCCGCTCCTTCCTCTAGCAAGGACCAAGGACGTGGCCCACCGTCAGGACTCTCATGAAAGCACAGTCCCGAGTCCTCACTGAGTGCCGATTGGGGCTGGGCACTGTTGGGTTGAGCCGGGAGGAGAAGACCCCCCACACTCCTCTCCTGGGGGGACTGGTGGTTTGGGTTCTCGCCCTTCCCTCTGCGGGCCTCAGCTGGTCCCCGCGCGTGGCCCAAGCTGCCCCCTAGTGGCAGTTTCCAGCCCCCCCCCCTTTTTTTTTTCTTCCAGATGTTCAAGCTGGATTTAGAAAAGGCAGAGAATCAGCCCCTTTTTTCACCCTCCTCAGGGTTATTTTCAAGTTGAAATCGCCTTTTACAAACGTTCTCTCCTGGGTCCTACGGGGAAGGAAATGGCAAAAAAAAAAAAAAAAAGGAAGAGGGAAACATCGCTGGTTATTCATTCCCGTGTCCCTGTCTCTACAGACAGGAACCCGGGAGGAACCTGTGCCTCCTTGGTGCCCCTATGTGTGCACCCAGTGATGAGTCCCAGGCATTGGCTTCTGGGGTCGGGGGGGTCCTTCCAGGCAGGGGAGGCAGTCTGGAGTCTGGACTTGGGGGACTATCCCAAGGAGGTGGGATATTCTCAGGGATACTGGGCCCTTTAACCCTCAGTGGGGCCCAGGTGGTGACTCTAAGGGAATGAGTCGCTGGGGGCCAGAGCAGGCAGAGCAGGGTGTTCTTGACCTGGGGAGCATTGGGGATACATGGGGGGACATGCCTGGTGCTTGGGGAGCATAGAAGTTTCTCCAGAGGTTGAAGCTGGGCTGTCAGCACCCCTCCTGGACTTCACACGCTGCAGAAAGGGTAGTGGGCGTGGGCTCTGGCTGGTGGGCTCGGGGCACACTGTGTGCAGCAAGGGGTGGGGTTTCCCCTAAGAAGGCCCCCTCTGTGGTCTTTGTTACACAGCGCTTGTGACTGGCCAGTCCCCGTGAGCTCCCCGGGTCAGGGCTGGGTGCAGCCCCTTGCAAGAGATGAGGCTCAGTGCCAGCACCTGCCTCCCCCGCACCCAAGGGACCACTTACACAGATCCTGCCCTGGTCCTTGACAATGGTTCCGGAGCTCTCACTTCCTCCTGACCGCCTACCTGCCTGTCCCCTGCCCCAACTGTCCTTTCCTGGTGAACACCAAGCTTGCTCCAGCCTCGGGCCGGCCTCTTCCTGCGGACTTCTCGCCCAGATGGTCGCAGGGCAAGCTTCTTCTGAGCCTTCAAGTCAAGCCCATATGCCCCCACTGACTGTCCTTCTCACTGACCTGTTGTATTTCCTTCCTGAAAGTGAAAGTGAAGTCCCTCAGTCGTGTGCGACTCTTTGCAACCCTATGGACTATAGCCTACCAGGCTCCTCTGTCCATGGGATTATGCAGGCAAGAGTACTGGAGTGGGTTGCCATTTCCTTCTCCAGGGGATCTTCCCGACCCAGGGATCAAACCTGGGTCTCCTGCATTGCAGGCAGAGGCTTTACCATCTGCACCATCAGGGAAGTCCATTTCCTTCCTAGAACTTAGCAATATCCAAAATGATCTTGTTCCGTCCTTTGCATGCGCAGCTGTCAACTGCCTCCAGGGACTGTGTGTGTGACACAGCTGGTGAACGTTCAAGGAACTGAAAGACTGATGGAGGTCCCAAAGGACCCCCGCCCCTGCCTCCTCTCCCTGCCCCTGGACCTGCGGCCCTGCCCTGTGCTCCCTATGCCGTGGCTGGCTTACATTTCTCCAGCCAGTCCTTAGGCTTCCCTGGAAAGATAGGGGTTGGAGAAAGAGGAAAAGAGATATGGAGCAAACCCAGGGACTTCCCTGCTGGTCCAGTGGTTAAGAATCCACCTTCCAATGCAGGAACCCTGATTCCCTGATCAGGGAACTAAGATCCCACATACTGTGCAGCACAGCCAAAAGATTACAAAAAAAAAAAGTACCTACCTTGGATTGCTCCTCACATCAGCCTAGCCTACAGGCAGCTCCCCGTCCAAGGGGCTCCGTGGGTCTCTGAGAAGCCCCGAATGCTTGCGTATGTGCTCACTCTCAGTCATGTCTGACTCTTTGTGACCCCGTGGACGTACCCCACCAGGCCCCTCAGCCCGTGGGATTCTCCAGGCAAGAATACTAGAGTGGGTTACCATTTCCTTCTCCACCCAAATGCTTGATTGAGGCCAAAGTCATGCTCAGTACTGATTATTGCTTTTTCATTTACCTGATCTCTTAATTTCTGAGAGAAAAAAAACTGTGGATTTATTAGTTTCTTGAGTATTGAGAACATTTTTGTCTTATTTTTATGTATAACATCTTATATTTTACTTTTATTATTTCAAAATAAAAATTGTTATTGGGGTATAAAATGCTCTGTTATTGGGGTATAAAAGCTCATGCCTCGTATGTTTTCAGAGGCTTATAACTCTTAACAATGTAAAATACCCCTGTGGCTCACATAGCTCATCCTCAAGACTTTGAGCCTTGGGTTCTATTTTATCTGCAAATATCTGGTACGTGATAGTCCACAGTCACTTTCATCTTGCTTGTGACTTTCCCACCAATATATATCCTTAGTCAAAACAAAATAAAAAGATGTTTAGAAAGAAAGTGAAAGAAAGAAAGTGAAAGTGAAGTTGTTTAGTCGTGTCCAACTCTTTGCGACCGCATGGACTGTAGCCTACCAGATTCCTCCATCCATGGGATTTCCCAGGCAAGAATACTGGAGTGGGTTGCCATTTCTTTCTCCAGGGGATCTTCCCAACCCAAGGATAAAGCCCGGGTCTCCTGCATTGCAGGCAGACACTTTACCATCTGAACCACCAGGGAAGTCCTAGAAAGAAATTACAAGAAGTTAAATTTCTTAATCTACTTATGTGTGCATGCTAAGTCGTGTCTGACTCTTTTTGACCCTTTGGAGTGTAGCCCGCCAGGCTCTGTCCATGGGGTTTGCTAGCCAAATACTGCTGTGGACTGCCATGCCCTTCTCCAGGGAATCTTTCTGAGTCTCCTATGTCTCCTGCACTGGCAGGCAGGTTCTTTGCCACTAGTGCCATCTGGAAAGCCCAACCTACTTATGCTTGGCCTTTACTGGAATAGACTTGCTGGAATCCTTGTAAAATAGTAAAGTACCTCCACTAACAGTATTACAGATTTTTGTTATTGGAAAAAACAAACAAACAGAAGTTTCATGATTTACTGACACCTTACAGGGTAAAGAAAGGCATGTCCTGCCTGTTTGTGATTTTTTGTTTCTTTGGTCCCAGAAATTATTTTGATAATATCTAGATTATCAGAATTATGTAAGAGCCAGTGCATTTACTAATCTGATTTACTAATCTGATGTAAAGACATCCTTGTAATCAGCTATACCCCGATACAAAAGAAAAAGTTTTGTTAAAGAAGAGAAAGAATGAGATAATACCATTTGTAGCAACACGGATGGACCCAGACATTATCATACTAAGTGAAGTAGGTCAAAGAAAGACAAACATCATGTTATCACTTATATGTGGAATCTAAAAAGAGAATGAAACAAATGAACTTATTTATGAAACAGAAATAGACTCACAGACATAGAAAATAAACATATGGTTACGAAAGGGGGGAGGGATAAACTCGGAGTTTGGGATTAAAATATACATACTGCTACACATAAAATAGACAACCAACAAAGACCTCCTGTATAGCACAGGGAACTATACTTAATGTCTTGTAATAGCCTATAATGGAAGCGAATCTGAAAAAGAATGTGTATGTGTGTGTGTGTGTGTGTGTGTGTGTGTGTGTAAACCTAGGACTTTCCTTTTGGTCCAGTGATTAAGACTCTGAGCTTCCACTGCCAGGAGGTACAGGTTTGATCTCTGGTCAGGGAACTAAGATCCCACATGCCACACGGCACGGCAAAGCAAACAAAAAACGGAGTCACTTTGCTGCCACCTGAAACTAACACAGCATTGTAAATCAACTATAGTTAATTGAAAATTTTTTAATAAAACATAAAAATAAGGACATGCTGACACTCCTGATCATCAAATGTCCCTTAGAACTCACAGCCATTCAACAACTCTTTTGTTATTTTGTTGTTGGTGTTAATTTAATGTATCTCTTTTTGGTGTGCTAGGTCTTCCTTGCTAATTTAATGTATCTCTTTTTGGTGTGCTAGGTCTTCCTTGCTATGCGGGCTTCTCTCTAGTTGTGCTGAGCAGGGTCTACTCTCTACTCGTGGTGCTCGGGCTTCTCTTTGCAGCGGCTTCTCTTGTGGCGGAACAGGGCCCTAGGGTACTCGGACTCCAGTAGTTGTGGCTCCCAGGTTCTGAGGCACAGGCTTAGCAGCTGTGGTGCACAGGCTTAGCTGCTCTGCATGTAGCATGTGGGATCCTCCCAGATCAGGGATCGAACCCATGTCTCCTGCACTGGCATGCGGATTCCTCACCCCTGAGCCACCATGGAAGCTCTCAATTACTCTTTTTGTGCTCACGGGTGTCTGCTCACCTATTCAAAATGATACTGAGGAGTTAAAAATAGATATGGAACCAATATCATGTACAGACATGCGTTTTTTTCCCTCCCTTTGGCTGCGGTAGGTCCTTGTTGCTACTGGTGGGCTTTCTCTAGTTGCAGCCAGTAGAGGCTACTCTTGTTGAGTCGCACGGACTCCTTGCAGTGACTCCCCTTGTTGCAGAGCATGGGCTCCATGCGCACAGGCCTCAGTAGTCGAGCTACACAGTCTTAGTTGCCCTGCAGCATGTGGGATCTCCCCGTGTCACTTGCACTGGCAGGAGGATTTTTAATGACTGGACCACCAGGGAAGCCCCCCGACCTGCCTTTCTAATGGTTTGCTAATGGGGATGCTAGAGGCAGGCCTGATCGTCACCTTTTCTCAACCCCCTATTTTATTTCACTTAAGGCACTTTTTATTGTGGAGAAATGGATAGACAAGAACCACTCTTTCTTCATTATTGTTTGTTTGGCTGTGTCGGGTGTTAGTTGTGTCACGCAGGGTATCTTCCTTTGCTATGCACGGACTCTCTAGCTGTGTTTCTCAGACTTCAGAGCGAGTTTCAGAGCTCTCAGCCTTAGTTGTGGCGACATGTGGGATCTTAGTTCTCCAACCAGGGATCAAACTCTTGTCCCCTGCACTGCAGTGCAGATTCTTAACGACTGGGAAGTCCCAACAAGAACCAGTCTTGACTGTCACTCCATGTCTCTACATTTCTCTCTCATGTAATATGTCCCCTTTAAACTTTGGCTCTAAGTTCTCCATGTTTCACTGCCGGGAGCCAACACACGAGACCCTACCCCTAAAACGGCCATAAGGGAGAAAACCTGACTGGCAAGGTGGATCAGGTTTTCAGGGGTTTTCGAAAAGGGCAGCTCACGAGATCCCACCCATGACAAGGTCACGAGGAGAAAGCCTGACAGGCAAGGCAGATCAGGTTTTCAGGGATTTCGAAAAGCTGCCTCCGGCTCTCACCTTAAAGATGATATCTGTCTTTCTGATGTCTGCTTCAATGGACTGCTCCCTAATATCTCTGACACAGGCAGGAAGGCCTTTCCCAATCTCTTCCCAGATAAGAATCAATTTAGAACTTTAATCAATAAGTTTCCCAGGTGGTGGTATTTTATGAGATTATTCAGGGTGAAAGGAGTGTTTTAATTTAAACTCCTTTGCTGGTAGTTTGTTAGCCAAATGCATTTATGCGCTTGGTACTAATATGCATGATTGCTTATAATATCCTAATCATAAAATAGCATAAAGAACCTGATTATATAAAAGCCCTAATAGATATAGAGCCCTTTTAAGGGGTAAAAGAGTCCTATTAGAAAACATAAGAAAAATTATTCTGTAGGTGGTTATTGGGTTGTGATTTGCTTGCTGTGTTTATGCTTGCTGTATTTTTGCCTTTAACGTGCTAAGGTTGTGTTATAAAACCATTGTTAATATAGTTAAAGATCTAGAGAAATAAGAACTCAGCCCTAGTGTGGTAACAATGAGATGGTTGTTAATTGTCAGTCAGCAGTGCTAGGCAGAAGCTGCCTCACCAAAGTCGCAGAGTCAGTATGGGGTAAACTTCTTAGATAAACGCAACTGACAACCTTTGCAGAAAGATTAATTTTTGTATTAACAAGAATATAATTCTACTCTGTACTGTTGCCCTATGACACTGTTACCTTTCAGTTAAGGTCACCATAGAAACAGAAAATAGGTTTACATTCACCTGACCTGCAAAAATGTTAATAGGCCCCAAGGCCCGAAGATAATGTACAAGACCCTCATAAACAAAGAAGTATGCAGAAAACACCCTGGTTTTCTGAAGGACAAGCTGACGTAATGTAAAACTATCTTCCCCTTAGAAATGTACTAACTCAGGGTATAAAAGCTATGGTAAAAAATAAAGCATTGCCAGACTCTGCCAGAATCTTCCAGACTCTCTGCACCCCCATCTGGTCATTCTCTCTCTCTCTCTCCCTCGCAGACTTGGCCCTATCAAGGCTAGTCTCACGTGTCTTCTCTCTCTCTCGCCGACGCCGTTCATCCTGAGGGTACCCCCTGGATCCTGCTGGGGCTGGACCCCGGCATTTCACTACTCTGTCTTCAAGATTGCCAATTCACTTTTTAGCTATGTCCATTTTCTTATTCAGGTGTTTGGCTAAGCTGCTTTACTTCAGCAATATTTTAAATTTCCAGACACTCTTTCTTGTTCTCTGATTGCTTGGTCTTCTGTAGTATAATTCTTATTTAATGCTGATAAACACCTCTTCAGGCTTTCTGAGGAAACCAGTTAGAATTTTTCAAGCTGTCTGCTGTTCCATGTAATATCTCAGTTTCCTCTGGAGTCAGTTCAGTTTATTTGAATAGATCCTTCCACTGCATGTACACATTTTCTGTGAACATTTCTTCATTCTTGGTTGCTGTGCAGTAAAAGGTTAACTGAACAGGTCTAGGATGGTCAAACCCTGCATAGTCCAAAGAAAGGACTGGCCCTTTAACAGCTCTTAGGAAATAACATCCAGCCCTTGGAGAGTCCTGCCTGAAAAGGCTGTCTGTCGATCTGGGGTCCTGGGGCCTCTCCAGATAGTTGCTAATGATGTAATTCATGGTGGGGTCTTGGGTCAGACTGGATCAGCTGGACCTCTGGAGGGGCTGCAGTCTGAGAACTAAGGTCAGCCACATGGGCACTCCTTACCTTTGCGATGAAATCCCGATAGAAACTCCAGACACCAAAGTTTAGGTGAGTGCCCCTGGTTAACAGCAGTTCATGAGTGGGAAAATTAAGCAGTGCCCATCCAACCCCTCTGGAAGAGGACAGCTGGAAGCCTGCACCCGGTCTCTCCCAGACTCTTCTCTGCACCTTTGGCATGTGCTGATGTTATCTGTATCCATTCACTGTAAGGTACGATAATCAGGAGAGGAACAGCTTTTCTGAGTTCTGTGAATCCTCCTAAAAAATTATTGACTTTGACTTTGTGCCCACAAAGTGACTTTGGTGCCAGCAACAGTGTCCACAAGGAGTGGAAGCAACCTGTAGGCTCTGCAGAGATAGATGAGGCTCCATGTGCAGCAACAGGCAGGCAGGGAGGTTAGGAGCCCCCTAGATGGTCAAATCAGGCCAGCGTTTATTCTGTGGGTCCCAGGAAGGTCATCACTTTAAACAGCAGAAAATACAGTGCCTGGCCCCAATCGGCACTCAGTGAGGACTTGGGACTGTGCTTTCATGAGAGTCCTGACGGTGGGCCAGGTCCTTGGTCCTTGCTAGAGGAAGGAGCGGCTAGTACAGAGGGCAGCGGGCAGCGGCCAGGCCCCCAGCGTGGCGGGCGAGAGAGGGGTCGGCGGCTCGCACCGGTTCCCGGGCCACAGCAAGGTACGTCGTTGGGGACCAGTCCCAGTAACAAGCTCAAAGCCGGGCACTGTGACGTCCCAGGTACCCAAACAAACCTTGGACCAGCCAGATCGACGGCCCGGCGGGGGCTGCCAGGGTTCCCGCGGCTCCCTCTCCCCCAGGGGGCGCTCAGCGGGGCCCTGGAGCGGGTGGGATCAGAGGGCGCCGGGTGGCGGGGGGAGAGGCCATGCGCCCGCAGGGGGCGGCGCAGCTGCTGGCGCTGCTGCTGGTGCGGATCGAAATCGCCGAGCAGGGTGAGCTCGGGCGAGGGCTGCGGGCGCCAGCCGGGGTGACGGGGGCGGCTGGGGCGCGAGGAGGCGGAGGGGAGCTCATCTCGTCTCCTGCCCCCAGCCTTTCGGGACAAGGACCTGCTGCTTCCAGGTAAGGCGTGCCGAAGGCGCTTCCCCGCGGAGGGCTCGTGGGCCCGAGCGCGAAGGGCGCCTCAGCTTTCCCTCTCCCTCCTCCAGGTTTTCAGAACTCGTCGATGCTCTCATGTAACTGAAGGGCCCCAGGAGGCCGGGGGGCAGGATGGGGCGGGTCCCCAGCGTTCGACGCTTCCTGGGTGGCACGACCCCAGGACGTGTGCTTCCCCGGGGAGCCCCTTCCCTTCGCGCACCCCAAAGATGAGGGTGGGCAGGATGAGCCTGCCTCCCGCAGCTCAACCTGGTGTCCGTCTGTCCATCCCAGGGCCTTGTGGCCAACGGGTCATCCCAACACGCATAGTGGGTGGAAAGGATTCAGCGCTCGGGCACTGGCCGTGGCAGGGCAGCCTGCGTCTGTGGGGCTCCCACTTCTGCGGAGCGAGCCTGCTCAATCGCCGCTGGGTGCTCTCCGCCGCGCACTGCTTTGAAAAGTGAGTCTGGGGGCAGGGGGCCCGCTGACCCCACGTCCCGGGTCTGTGCCAGGACGCGCGCCCATGTCCCACGTGGCCGCGGCCCTCGTGTGCTTCTGAGCCCCAGGCTGGGCTGCAGCCCGTTACACACCGGCGCGAGGCCCCGGGGCGCTCCCGGAGGAAAACCTGTGCGGTTTCTTCCGGAACATTTGTGTGTCTTGTTCTCTTTCTCGCTTCATTTGTCCCCAAATGGCACCTCCAGCCTCCACCTTCCTCACCCCACCTCCCAGCGGAGGTGTGCCCCGGGGGGAGGAACGAGCTGAGGTAAGTGCTGGACAGGAGCCCGGCTGGTGGGGTCAGTGGTCCCCGAAGCTGTTTGGAACCCAGCCTGTGTGGCCCCCGTGAACCTGCTGGTCCCCTTAAGAGCAGGGCCCTGGAGGTGACAGGTGGTTGAGTAACCGGCCAGGTGAGCTGGCAGGGGAGGCACCCTCCTGCCCGAAGTCCTCAGGTGTGGGACTTTGGTTGGGGCTCTTGGGGCTCTCCCCGCTTCTACCCTGGCCTCTTTGTGGAAGGAGGGCCTGTTAATGGGGTCCAGGGTGAGCCGGGCAGTGTCCCAGTGGTCTCAGCTCAGGGAGCAGCCCCAGGCGTGCTGGAGTGGCCCACCCTCCCTCTGAAGACCCCTGAGGGCTTTCTCCTCCCTTAATAGCAACCAAAATCCCTTTTACTGGTCGGTTCAGTTTGGGGAGCTGTCTGCCACACCATCCATTTGGAACTTGCAAGCCTACTACAACCGTTACAATGTGGATCAGATTTTCCTGAGCCCCTTCTATCTGGGAGCTCCGGTGTATGACATCGCCCTGGTGAAGCTGTCCTCCTCGGTCACCTACACTAAGTACATCCAGCCCATCTGTGTCGTGGCCTCCATCTCCGAGTTTGAGAACAGAAGTGACTGCTGGGTGACCGGCTGGGGCGACGTTGAAGAAGAGCTGAGTGAGTCTGGGGACAGCCGCGTCTGGGCCAGGCGAGGGTAGCAGTGTCATCGCCCGCGGGTTCTAGCTGCGCCAGCCTCACGCGGGCAGCCTGCTCGGTGCTCTCTCCACGCTGGCTCTCCACTCTTGCCCCTCACCCATAGAGCAGGGCTTTCTGTACCCTAAGCTCCCCTTCTCTTCTGGAGATTATGAGCCAGAAACCAGGGAGGAAGACCCAGGCTAGCACCCCCAGCCTGCTGGGTGTCTGTTGGGTGCTGCGGGGGGGAAGGGGTGTGTGTTTCAGGAAGCCCTTCTTTCTACCCCAGCAGGGTGCTCCCCCCCACCCGCTCCATCCAGCCTCCCACTCCAGCTCCCCCACCCCTTCTGCACTGACAGGGACGGTGGGAGTGGGGAGCCCTCCCATCTGGGAGTGCCAGCTCATTCATTCTCTCTCCTTGAAACTTCGAGCCTCGCTCCAGCCTTGTTCCCACTCAATCTCTGCGGGGCTCCATGTGCTGGCATTAGTGAAAGTGAAAAGTGAAGTCGCTCAGTCATGTCCAACTCTTTGTGACCCCATGGACTGTAGCTTACTGGGATCCTCCGTCCATGGGATTTTCCAGGCAGGAGCACTGGAGTGGGTTGCCATTAGCTGCCACCCATTTCTCTCTCACCACGAGTCCCTCGAAACCGCTGGGCCCAGGCCCCCCAGAGGGGCTCACGGGTTAGACTGCCGGTCACGCTGCTCCCTGGCCTATCGCGGCCCTGCCTCGCCCTCAACCACAGCAGCCGAGATAGACCACGCTCCCCTGGTGCACCGTGTGTCCCAACACGGTTCTGGGCTCCAAGGACTCTCTTCCTTCTGAAGTCTGCCTGCCTAGAGGCTGGCAGCATCTTTATGCCTGCTTTACAAACGAGGACGCCCGGAGAGGCCTGGAGAGTTTCCCAGGCCCTGGGGATCCATGGAGAAGCCAGGACTCCTTGGCCCAGAGAGGGTAGCCAGCCACACACCTCGCATTGCCAGCGAGGAGAGGGGAGTCAACTGGAGACCTGCCCCATCCTTTTCTTGCACCCCAGGGGGCTGGAGAAAGTGCCCCAGTGTAGACTTCTTGGGTCCAAAGGGCTGGACGGCCTTGAGCTGAGCGGCCCAGCCAGGCTGACACTGCCCCTCCCCCAGCTGACAGGCGATCACACCTAGCGCCAGCTGAACCCTCACTCCCACAGGTAGAAGGTGACTTCTTGACCCCACCCCCAGAACTGATGTACTCTGTACTAGTGGGGAAACCTTGGGCAAAGCACTTCATCTCACTCTGCCTCACCTTCCTCATCTGTAAAATGGGGTAATAATAGTTCCCACCAGAGAGGCTAGTTCTGAGGCTTAAAAGCATTCCTTTGTGAGGGCTTAGCAGAGCGCCTGGCAGCCAAGAAACGATTGCCTCACCAGCTTTCAGTGTTAATGGGGTCACCATCCTCTGCAGGACAAGGAGGTGATTCAGGTCTAGACTTTGGACAGGCCTGGGTTCGTATCAGGGCTTCCCAGGGGGTGCTAGTGGTAAACGACCCGCTGACCCGTGCAGGAGACATAAGAGACCCGGGTTTGGTCCCTGGGTTGGGAAGACCCCCTGGAGGAGGTCATGGCAACCCACTCGAGTATTCTTGCCTAGAGAATCCAATGGACAGAGGAACCTGGTGGGTTATGGTCCGTAGGGTTGCAAAGAGTTGGACACGACTGAAATAACCTAGCATGCACAGGTTCATATTCGGCTCTGGCGGCTCCTGGTGCTTTGCCAGGATTGGGGGAGGGTGACCTTCCTCCTGAATCTTTCCTTACCTGAGACGGAGGTTGATTGCACTGCATCCCAGGAGTGCTGCAGGAGCGCCTGGTAGAGCTCTGGGCTCGGGCTGGGCAGGCGCGTTGCAGGGGGAGAGAGAGCATGCCAGGCTGCCCCGCGTCTGCAGGCACTGGGCGCTGACTGTGCAGATCCTAAACCGTCCCAGCTGCACCAGCCCCACCCTGGCCATGCTAAGGTCTCTCCCCGGGGGTGGAGCGGGGGCTGGAACAGGGCCTGTTGTCTGTAGGCTACAGTGAGGGAAACTATAACAGCCTGTCCCTCCTCCAGGCCCTTCCGTGGTGTGTTCATCACCCACCACGTGCTGGGTGCTGGGCTAGAGCAGAGGAGTCAAGGGCAATGTCCCAGGTACTGTGCGTGCCCCAGGGTCCCCCCGCCACATGCCTTCGTAGCTTGTGCCATTCTGATGGCAGAGGAGAGGCTCAGGATGCCATCTTTCTCTGTTCCCTCAACTCCTCGGCAGGTCTGCCATATCCCTACACCCTCCAGGAAGTGCAGGTCGGGATCATAAACACCGCCATGTGTAATCACCTGTTCTCAATGCCTGATTTCCGCATTGACATCTGGGGAGACATGATTTGCGCTGGCGACCCTCAAGGCGGCAAGGATTCCTGCTTTGTGAGTGTCCCTCCCGTCCCCAGCTCGCGCTTCTGGGCCCGTAGTACCTCATCACCCCAGGCACCCCCCTCCCCGCCCCGGCCAGAAAACACCCTGCATCCCTGCCCTCCATTTGGGCCTCGTGTCCACCCTGGGGGTGGGGATAGGAACGACTGTCCCACTTTGCAGATGCAGAAACGGAGGCTTGCTCACTTCTGTGGAGGGGAGGGGTGGGATTTGCACCCCGTCTGCCCGGCTCCACAGCCCCTCCTGCTCTCCCGGCCTCTCTGCTCACCCCTCCCGCGCCACCCCAGGCTGGGCTCACCCATGCTGGTCCCCAGGGTGACTCAGGTGGGCCTTTGGTCTGTGAAAAGAAAGGGCTGTGGTATCAAGTTGGAGTCGTGAGCTGGGGAGTGGGCTGCGGTAGGCCCAACCGGCCGGGTGTCTACACCAATGTCAGTGCGCACTACAAGTGGATCCGAGAGGTTTTGGCCAAAAACAACACTTGCACGCTGGACCCCTGCCTCCTGCTGCTGCTCCTTCCTCTGCTCTGGGCTCTCCCATTCCTACGGCTGGCCTGAGCCCAGCCGACGGCCCCTGAGAGTTGGGGCCATCTGCTGGGTCAGGCCCAATTCCCTTCTGTCCCCTTTGCTAATAAAAGTGTATATGTTCAAGTTGACACCTTGCCGCACTCTTGGTGGCCCCGGGTGGCTTCCTGGACACCCTCACGGTCACTCGCGTCCCGTCCATTCCAAGACGACTCCTTAACTCCTAAATCGTCGTCCACCCATCTGTGCTATTCGGGTTTTGGTTGCAAACAACAAAACCCTTTCAGGTTAGTTTGATCGGAAAGATCATTTATGAAAAGACTTTCAAGAGTCTTCTCCAGCACCACAATTTGAAAACATCAATTCTTCGGCGCTCAGCCTTCTTTATGGTCCAGCTCTCACATTCATACATGACTCCAGGAAAAACCATAGGTTTTGGCTGGGGAGGCTTATGTCAGACCCAGTGTTGTCCTGGGCAGACGAGACCAGGGATCTCCCTCTGGGCCAGTTAGTCCCCTGAAGGTGGAGAGGGCAGGATGGAGGAGGAAGGTCCTGGGAGGCGGGCAGTAGGGCCCAGATATGTCACCAGCCCTGTTTGCCCAGGTCTGGCCCTCAAGACACTGTGTCCCCCACTGATCCCTTCCAGGGACCCATACGGGGACCTGGGCCTGGCCTGGCCAGGAGTCTGTAGACCCAGCACGGGTGGAGCCCAGGAGCTTCTGAGCCGATACCAGAAAGATGGGCAGGCCTGCCCTGCAGCCACATGTGGTGAGGGGACCTGGGACAGGGGAGGGGGTGGGTGCGGGAGTGTGATCTCTGCTTTCAGAGCTGGTGACCCACGAGTGACCCAGACAGACCTTATCGTGGCTGGGAGGGAGGGGCGTCTAGTCGACAAGTAAGTGAACAAAACCAAGAAATGTTCACATCTCCCCTCTTTTTTCAGGATGGCCTCTGAGGGCTTCACACCCCTGTCCTGGGGGAGGAGGTCTCCCACACACGGTGCCCACCCAGCTCTGGGCCGCGCAGGCTGCTGTGCAGTTCGCGGGCAGCACCCCCTCCCGGCCACGAGAGGAAGTTCCCACGTCAACCCTGAGAGGTGCTGGGGGCAGAGCCAGAGGTGGTGCCCAGCGCCCAGCGCCCAGCGCCCAGCCCCCAGCCCAGCTTCAGGCGGGGTCCCCCGGGCTGGGTGACGGTGCTGTCCCTTCAGAAGGAGAAGCAGGCTGCAGTCAGCCACCACGCCATCCTCACCCCCCTCAGTATCCACCTCTGAGAATCTCACCTGAGACCGGTGGGCCTCTCAGGAAGCCTCTTATCTGAAGAAATAGCCCCCTCAGGCCATCAGGAGGCCCCGTGGGTGGCCCCGAAGGTGTTATTTTAATTTAAACATGCCACAAACTGTACAGCGGCCTGGGAGACACACCCAACTGTCTTCTAAACTGGAGGTACCAATAGTATGTTCCCACTAGCTATGAATGAGTTCAGCTTCATTTTTTATATCTAAAAATTAGTACCTTTCCTACAGATGGTTAGAATAAAATTAGTTAATTTATAAACAGCTTAGAACAATATCCGGTATAGGAGAAGCAAGTTTCCCTGGTGGCTCAGTGGTAAAGAATTCACCTGCAATTCAGGAGATGCTGGTTCGATCCTTGGGTTGGGAAGATCCCTTGGAGGAGGAAATGACAATTCACTCGAGTATTCTTGCCTGGGAAATCCCATGAACAGGGGAACCTTACAGGCTAAAGTCCATGGGGTCACAGAAGAGTCAGATACAAATGAGTGACTAAACAACAAACATAGAATAAGCACTGTGCGTGGGCTCTCATCACCACCACCACTCCGACCACCACCACCATCACCAACATCACCATCATCACCCTATGACCCAGCCAGCAGGATTTTGAAAGGAAGAGAATGCCCAGCTCCTGAGGCCCCAGTGTGAGCACCAGAATGACCACCTTACTTCTCTTTCTCTGGATCGATTCTGGAACAGCCCAGTCTTCCTCAGCCATGGCTCCATTTTAGCAGTAGTTCCCAACATGTGTATCATGGAATGTTATTTCCCAGGGCTGTGAATAGACTTCATTTGTAAAAGGATCCTATGATCACAGACGTTGGGGAAAGTTAAATCTTTTAAGAGATTTTTTTGATGACCTAGAACCTATTATACAGAGTGAAGTGACTCAGAAAGAAAAAAATAAATATCGTATTCTAACGCATACATACAGAATCTAGAAAAATGGTGCTGAAGAATGTATTTACAGGGCAGCAATGGAGAAACAGACATAGAGAATAGACTTATGGACATGGGGAGAGAGGAGGAGAAGGTGAGATGTATGGGAAGAGTAACAGGGAAACTTACATTACCATGTGTAAAAAAGGGCTCCCTATCAATCTCGAGGGGTGGGATGGGGAGGAAGATGGGAAGGAGGTTCAAAAGGGAAGGGATATAACTATGGCTGATTCATGTCGAGGTTTGACGGAAAACAAAATTCTGTAAAGCAATTATATTTCAATAAAAAATAAAAAAATATAAATAAAAAGGAAAAAGTTAGTTTTTCAGAATAAAAGTTGTAATAATAAAAATTTTTTTGTTGCAGAACTTTCCAATGACTTTTCTTTGCTAAAATGCATCAGGAATCTGAAAGAGAAAATATGGTGGGTTGTGTTTCCCACATTTCTTGACCATAGAACCCTCACTTGTGAGGGATTTCTTAAGGGATGTGTGGATGCTGCCCCACCGTCTCTAGGGCCAGGCTGAAAATTCGCAGTTCTCTTCTCAGGTGGATTTTTCTCCAGTACAATTTCCTTTCCTTTCTGCACCTGTCCCTCCCGGGTGCCCCATCTGACACGAGGGGGCGGTAGTGAGCTGAGATCCGACTGCTCAAGCCGGCCCGGTGTTTATCTAGAAGTGAGGAAATGGCACGACATTGACATTTTCCTATTTTACTAAATACAGCCGGTAGTGAAAATACAGCGAATTGAGGTGCCTGACACAATGCTCATTTCCATGCACTCATGTCTATGTTATGACAGCTCTGGGCCCTGCCTCCCCATTGCCCTCACCCTCATTGTCATTCACCAGCTGCCCAGGTTCCCTGCATAGAGTCCCTCTTCACGGGGGTCTCCCTTTCTGTCCACCTCCAGGAGATCTCTCCTCTACAGAATCCGATGGCAGAGCCACCAGGTCGTCTGACTAATAAAGAGGCTTGTTTTTCCTTTTAAAGCGGGAAGCAGATCATGGCTTGAAGAATTGGCATGTGTCCTGTCTGGGGCTACTCATCACGCCCCCACCTTGGGCAAATGTTCAGAAAATGGGAAAATCGCTCTGCAGAACTGAACTTCTTAGCAAAGTAAAAGTAGCTTTATGATGATTATCAAAATAATGCCTTCCTGTTAGAAAATAAAAATCAAAGGAGCTCAAAGAAGAGACTTTAAAAAAAAAATCACCCGAGCCAAACTTGTAATCAGTCTCCTAGTGTTGGATAGTTGAAAAGTTGTTGTCATTAAAAATGATATCTTCAGGAAAACCTTAATTTATAAATTCAGCACACCTTCCCAATCACTTCCACTCGTTTATTTATTTGGCTGCACCGGGTCTTAGTAATGGCATGCAGGATCATTTAGTTGTGGCAGGTGGGATCTAGTTACCCAACCAGGGATCGAACCCAGGCCTCCTGCGTTGGGAGCATGGAGTCTTAGTCATTGGACCACCAGGGAAGTCCCTCTCATCATTTCTTTCTTTTTTTTTCATCATTTCTTAGGATAACTTTTCTGTGGGCACAATGTTTTAGCCAAATGGGCTTCATGTTTTTAAGGTTTTTAAGTTGTGAGAAGGTCCTCAGTACACTCCCCCAGGGAAGTAAGAGAACCCACTCCCCACATTGTTCCTGACCCTGGGAACCTCCAGTTTCATATCTTTTGAGAACTTATAGGTTAAAAATGTATCCCATTAAAAAAAGAACAATCATTTTTACTTTGTAAAATTAGTACAATCCTATTAAAAAAATGGAAGTGGTACGAAAAAGAACAGAGAAGAGAATAGAAAAATGTCCTAAATTCCACCATCTGGAAGTGACCCTAGTTTTGTTTGAACATTGTTCCAGAAATAGGTTTGGAAAGACAAGTTCAAGGGCAGGCAGATGGAAGGAAAAATAAGCAGGTGGGGCACATGGAGACCTGCTTCTCTTAGACACTTCCAAACTCTAGAAAACAACACGATATGTACAGAGTAATTCGCTAAGAATGCTGGACCCCAGCAATTCTTAGTTGGTGAAGCCTCTCAAAGATATAAGCAGAGGCTTCCCTTGTGGCCCAGTGGTTAAGAATCAGTCTTGTAATGGAGATTACAGGGGACACCAGTTCGACTACAGGGGACACTGGTTCGATGTCTGGTCCAGGAAGACCTCATATACAAGTGAGAAACTAAGCCTGTGTGTCAGAACTACCAAGCCCACACGCTACAACTACTGAAGCCTGTACGCCTAGAGTCCCTGCTCCCCAACGAGAGAAGCCACGGCAACGAGAAGCCCATGCTCGCAGCTACAGAGTAGCCCTCACTTGTCGCAACTAAAGAAAGCCAATGCATAACAACGAAGACCTAGAACAGACAAAAATAAAAAGTTAATTAAATTTAAAAGAGAGAGAGGTAGGCAGATGGGCTTGCATTGACGTGGGTCTAGGGGCTTGTAGGCAGGATACAGTGGATCTGGGGTTCATGAGAGGCTCTCAGAAAACCTCAGGCTGTTTGGTTAACTCCCTGCAGTGGGTTGGACCAGAAAGCAAGCTCTCACCAAGAACCGAGTCACTTGGAGCCTTGGTCTTGGACTTCCAGCCTCCAGAACTGTGAGAAGTAAACCTCTGTTGTTTGAGGCCCACCTCCTCCCCCCGGTCTGCAGTGTTGGTTACAGCAGCCCAGGCTAACGGACACACCAGGTGAAAAGCACTTGTGTCAGGGAAGCCTCGGGGAATTGAACCTGGAGATCTTGCCTCCGTCAACCTGACCCTTGGGTGGAGGTCATTTTATTTTCAGCACTTGCACTAATGGGACTTTAATTACATATGAGATCAGACAAAAACGTATGGCCAGGCTACCTGGCATTCCATTAAAAGTACTGAGTTTCTCTGCAAAAAACTGGAGATAAATGTTTTGCTTAGAGCATTCAATGAGATTTTTAAATGTGTGAGAATCAAGAGCTTCAGAAATACACAGCTAAGTTGTCTCTCTGGAGGGGCCACCTGGTGTGGCAACAGCCCCACAAAGGCAAGCGAGGGAAAGTCGTTCAGTCGTTTCCGGCTCTGCAACCCCATGGACTGCAGACCGCCGGGCTCCTCTGTCCGTGGGATTCTCCAGGCAAGAATCCTGGAGTGGGTAGCCATTTCCTTCTCCAAGGGATCTTCCCAGTTCAGGGATAGAACCCAGGTCTCCTGAATTGCAGGCAGAGTTTTTACTGTCTGAGCCACCATGGAAGCTCCACCAGGCAGAAAGGCCAGCTTTGGACTTCTCTCGGGACAGGGACAGAATGCCTCTTCCCTTCTTGATCTCCTCGCTACCCTATTCAGCAGGATCTTCCATCTGATTCCTGGGGCCTCGGACATCAGATGGGGCCGCCTGCAGGACCCAGCACCCCCTACCCTGCCCCAGGAGCCTGAGCCTGGGATGCAGGATCCAGCCTCCAAGCAAGCAAGGCAGGGGCTCCAGGTCGAGGGACCGCAGGGAGACGCCCACCGGCCCTGAGTGCGCTGGGGCCGAGGCCTCAGTTGGTGTCCTGGGGCTGCAGAGGACAGCAGGGAGGGAGGCAAGGGATGTCAGACCTGACCTGCCCCCGACCCACATGCCAGTCGGCCCAGCATCTGCCGCGGCTGGGAGAAGGGGACCCAGTTGTTCCGGGCTCCTGGCAGACTGAGATCCGGGGCACACCCACAGAGGGGATTATGGTTTCAATGCTCCTAAACCCCCTCATGCGCAACTCTGATCCCCAGGGACAAAGGGCCTGTGTTAAATCTCCCCAGTGGGCTCAGAGCCAGCACTGGGCCAGGGTGACCGAGGGGGCGGGGCTTCCAGCGTAGGTGTGCATGTTGCACACGGCCGTGCAGGGCAAGTGCAAACTCCTGGGTGTAGGGATAGCTGGGCAAATGTTAGAAGGTGCATCCTGTGTTGCACACATGCATTTGTAAGCACATGTGTGCATGTGTGCCCCTTATAACCATGCGCCTGCCATCTATGATAATGTGCCGCCCATGTGCCCTTGGGCAACTCCCATCATTCCCTCCTTGTCCAGGCCGGCAGCCAACACTTCCTCCAACTGCCACCCCAGGTACTGCATCCTGGAGTCCCAGCCTGACAGACCCTGCTTTTGAGCTCACACCCTGGCAGTCTGCAGTGAGAATGAAGCCTCCTAACTGGCAGCTTTTTCAGAAAAAGTGCCTGACGCTGGGCTGGGGCAGGAACACAGGCCCCTTTGTGCCGCCTCTGGGCCCCTTCCTCCAGCAGCTGTACCTGCCGGGGTCCTAGGCCTCCTGCGTCTCTGCCTCCCCAGGAGGATCCGGGGCCCCGGGACGGCTTCTCTGCTTCCTGCAGCCGGCCGGCCCTGCCCTTCCCCAGAGGCACCATGGGGCTGGAGGCCTCTGGGGGCGTGTGCAGAGCTCTGGAGGACAGGTGAGGGCCTCACATTTGCCACAGGAGTCAGAGGGGCCTGAGCCCTAAGGAGCCTGTCCAGGGGGACCAGCGCAGGCCCAGAAGGAGGGGCCAGCTTCTGGACAAAGCTGCCCTCTGCTCCATGTGTGCCGAGTTGCTCGGTCGTGTCCGACTGTTTGTGACCCCGTGAACTGTAGACTACCAGCACCAGCAGACTCCCAGCACCAGGACGGGACCACAGGACTCCGCAGACCAGGTAAGGCCCCGCCCCCTGCCAAGCTTGGTGCACGAGGTCAGGGGAGGCCTCTCTCTGAGATCAGATGGCCTGTCCTCTTCTCCCCAGGAGCCCTTGACTCTCCAGCCAGAAGCCATGCTCCCATGGCTGACCGTCGCCCTCCTGTGGAGCCCTACCTGCTGGGCACAGCGTAAGTCTGGCTGGGGGTCCCCCCAGCCCATCCCCCTGGAGGCCCCATCCCTCCCCTCCCTCCCTCCAGGGCTGGGGTCTGGGCCAGCCCTTGTCACAGAAGGACTCTGCTCTCAGGCCTGTCCCCTCGTAGGAGGGACTGTGTCCTTCTCTGGACAGAAACAGCCAACATGTCACTGTGTATTTTTTTTTTTTCTCTTCCCCACCTGGTTCTTTCATCTAATAGAGGTGTATGGGCCTGGAGGAGGTACCTATTTCAGTACCTCTAGAGACTTCCAAAACGACATCACTGGGATTCGAGTGTTCATAGGTCCTCTGGGCCTCATCAAGAGGTGAGTTGAGCAGGGCCTGGAGCCCCTCACTGCATCCCAGTCCCTGCCCCTGTCTCAGGAACCTGGGGAGGGGGCTGGTCCCTCCTCCCACCACCCTCACTGGGGTCCTGATGTCTCCTGAGTCAGCTGAGGCCTCGGGGTCCTGGAGCCCCCAGCCAGCACTCTGTCTGTCCCTCTTCCTCTGCTGTTTCCTCTCCTGCACCCCAGCCCTGTCCCCTCCTCTCTCCCCCTGCAAGTCCGGCCTCTGCTTCTTGGGTTGATCTTAAGGGAGGGGTGCTTCTCCCCACTGTCTCCTTTCAACCCCAACTCAGCTCAACCAGAAATGATCTCTCAGTTTGAGAATGCCTATGGGAAAGCAGAAGTTCTGCCCAGGTTAGGGTCAAAGAGAAAAGGAAGGAGGGTCAGAGTGGACCACTGATTGAACACCAGAAGTGTAGAGGCAGCAAGCCCAGGGTCTTCCCCTAATGGTTAAATGGGGGCTTTGCTCCAGGCCTGGGGTAGATATTTGCTCTGCAATTATGGGGTCCCAGGGACCGGGGGAGAAGGAATGGGCCAGAGCAGCAGGCACCATGGGGGTCAGCGTCTGGGCGGGGCCTTGTTACGAGGGGACACTCTGGGATGGACAATGAGGTGGGGGAAGGTCATAGATATGGGTCATCTGCTCCTGAGGCCCCCACCTGGTCTAGTGCAGTGACTGGGGCTCCAAATGCTGGGCCCGGGGTCAGCTCCCCGCTCTGAGTCGTGAGACCAGCTGCACCTCCTGAGGGCCCTGGTGACTGTGCACCTTGGGGAGCTCTCCTGATGGAAGATCTCAGTCATTGCTCCCCCAGATCACTCCCACTTTGCAGATGAGCAAACTGAGGCCAGGAGAGGCTGGTCAACAAGCCCCAAATCACAGAGCCTGAAAGTGTCAGAGTAGGGGTTAAGACCAGGAAGGCACCAAAGTCACGTGCTCAGGCACTTATGCTGCAGTGATAGGCTGTCCTTGCTGGTGACACTGGGGGTGGTGTTTAGAGGATTGGGGATTGTCGGGTCATCCATATCCTGGACCTTCAAAGCTCCCCCTTCCTTTCAGTATCCTGGTGAGATATGGCTCTTCCTGGAGTGAGAAATATGGAGCCCCAGGTGGGACACCTCAGGAAATCATTCTGCAGTCAGAAGAACACATTACAAGAATCTACATCTCCTATAAGAATTTCCTCCGCTACTTGGTCATATGCAGAGACCAAGGGAGGCAGTTCCTATTTGGGAAGGAAGATGGCAACACTTTTATTGAATTCGCTGATGACAGTGACAAGGTGCTCACCAGAGTCTATGGCCACTACAGGCTTCTGGGCATTACCAGCATTGCCTTTGAATGGGGTTATCCTTCATTCTTAAACAAACAGCACCTCAACCAAAGAGAAATGACCATTCCTGAGTTTCCAGGGCTGGGCTGTGGGTTACCCTGCCAAGGCCCCCTGGCTGGTGGTGGGCACAAGGCAGCAGGGACCTGAGTGCAACCCTGAATCAGAATCCACCAGTAAATCCAGCTTCTGCAGCCACAGTGGGTCCAGGGTGCTCCTTGGTCTGGGATGTGAACAAAGCCTTCTGAGCTCTTGGGGACGAGGCCTCCGGGGCAAAGCTGCAGGAGGAGGCAGGAGGGGGTCTGACACCCCAGGGCTGGGTGATTCTGACAGGATGCAGGGCCTGCCCATGCAGACCCTGGCCGATCCCATAATCTCTGAGGATTCGGGGCTCCCAGAGGCCCCATCCTGGCTCTCTGAAAGGCCATGCAGGTGACTTGAGCTGTCCAGGCTCAATTCCAGGATTCTCTGAACGTGCAGGGGCTTGGGGAAGCCACTCAATCATTCATTCACCCATTTGGAACAGGTATGCCCCGTGGCTGGCTACGGGCTCCCTGTACCCTGGAGGAACAGAGAATGGGCCATGCGTCCAGTTGGGGGTTCCCCATGGGGAGTGGATGCAGAAGGAGATGGAGGGAACTGGTGGTTTCATCTGCATTGATAATGACAGGTCTAGTGCCCTGTGCTCAGGCACATGCCCAGTGGTGGGTGTGCTTCAGGGAAGACTTCCTGGAGGAGGCAATATCTGAGCTCAGTTTAAGGGCTGAGTGAGAGCTGGCCAGGTGGAATTAAGGGAGGGAGGCCTTCCAGGCCAAGAGATCAACATGGGAATGGCCAGAGCCAGGCATCCCCAGGACTCCACTTCTTGAAAGGCGGGCATCTCTTACAGCTCGAAGGGAAAGGAAAGCATCCCCCAGGCCTGGCACATTCTCTCAACACCTCCATCAGACTGCAGCAGCCTGCCCCTCAGCCATGGTGCAGAGGCCGCCCTGTCTGCCCTCAGCTCCCAGCCTGGCAGCCCTAGAGGGACATGACTTCTGCTTCCCCATTTGCAGAAGGAGACAGCACAGGCCCAGAGTGCACAGAGGCTCTGCCTGTCACACGGCACGAGTGACAGAGTCGGGATTCAGGGGGAGAAGTTCTGGCTGCAAAGTCTGGGCTCAGACCCCCAGACCAGTGAAGGTTTCCAGACAGATCCTCATCTCTTTGAGGAGATCCTCACCGACGTGTTCCTCTTCTCTAATTTTAAATTTAAGTGCCTGTTGAGGGTCACTTGGGCTTCTCTGGTAGCTCAGATGGTAAAGAATCTTGCCTACAATGTGGGAGACCCGGGTTTGAATCCTGGGTCAGGAAGATTCCCTGGTGAAGGGCATGGTATCCCACTCCAGTATTCTTGTCTGGAGAATCCCATGGACAGAGGAACCTGGCAGGCTACAGTCCACACAGGAGGGTCACTTTGTGGTTTTAACCTGGAGTCTGTGGGGAAAATGCAGGAATCCAGGAACTCAGATGTGGAAGAAAGTTCTGATGTTTTCATCATCTTCTATGGAAATTTCATCTTTCCTTTGGTATAAAGGGCATTTCAGACCACTCTTTCACATCACCTGTGACCTTGTCATGTAAATTACCGTCCTCCCAGATAGCTTGAATTTCACTTTCAGCATGACTTCTAAATTCTGGCTGTTTGCAGATTTGCCTTTCTGGGTTTTTTTTTCCTTTTTGTATTTTGGCCAGGCCTCAAGGCACAAAGGTTGGTCCCCGGACCAGGGATCGAACCCAGACCTTCATAGCGAAATCCCAGTCACTAGGCCACCAGGGAACTCCCAGATCTGTCTCTTCCTGAAGCAGTAAAAAAGGCACAGGGGTTCACAGGATGCTTATGAGGCACACGTCAACAGGTGTATCTGCAATTGCTTTTCAGGACATTCCCTTCTTTCTGGTCAGGGAAGGCAGAAGGAAGGATCCAGAAAAGGCAACAAGACTCACAGCAGAGCTTCTCCAGCCTCACACGTGGCGGAGGGGGGCTCTCCAGCTTTGTCTTCACGGCTTCCTGGCGTCCTGTTTGCTGAGGGCTTAGCCGGCTGGCAGCTCTTCTGCATCCCCTCTCCTGTGGGCGGGCTTCCCACTTGCCCCCAGGGGGTGGAGTGGGTGACAGCTGTCCTCCTGTGCAGTGCCCTGGGAAGGTGGGTTGGATTGTGCTGAGATCCGCATGTGCCCCTTAGCTGGGGGACATTTGTAAGAACCAGGGACAGGGAGGAGACTTAGGAGCAGGGCACCTGGAGCTCAGCGGGGTCTCTGCAGATCCGGGGTGATGGCGTGTGGCAATGATGGTCAGGCTCAGGTCTTGTCCCCAGGATCCTGTCTGACCTTGGCCACCATGTCCCCAAAGCGCCTCGGGCAAGGTGATCAACCTCTCCCAGGCTGTTCCTTCAGTTACGGTGGGGAAAAAGCGGTGACGTGATGTCACCAGGGTTCAGACACTTGATCTGGAGGCCTGATCCAAGTGATACCTTATTCCATGTCTGTGGAAGGGGCAGGGGTTTAGATTTGTAATTTACACAGGAAATCTACCAAGAGCTCAGGCAACTCCACCCAAGTGAGGGAAGGGTGGGGCCTTCTCCCACCTTCTCTGCAGTCAGCTTCTGTTAGGCCATTGTTTCTGTGTCTCTCCTTGGGGGGTCACCTCGGGTGGAACCTGCCTGAATTCTTCCTTCCAACGAACCCAAAACCCCCGGCTCTGTGCATCTTGGGTGTTTCAGAACAAACATCAGTCCTGGAGCGGGGAGGGGAGTGCTATGGTAGGGAGGGGAGGCCGGTGAGTATGCCTCCCTCCCAGCGTCCGGCTGGGGTTTGGGGCACACTGGAGCCCGCGGTCAGGGGCCCCCAGCAGCCTAGACTGGAGTCCCCGCAGTGGACGCGCTAGAGGCATCGCCCGGCGGCCGCGTCCCGCACCCGCGCTGCGGCACCAGCAGGGGCGCCAGCCGCCGCTGGGTACCACGCGCTCCCGCCTCCCAGCCGCCGCTCGGGTCAGTCCGCCGGCTGCCTGCACCCGCTCCTCTGCCTTTCGGTAATCAGCTTCAGGTGGGGATTGGGCCCTGAGAAGCCGTCCGCGAAGTCGGCCCGCCGCGGTGACCGGGGAGCCGACGGCACCCCCCGGGGAAGCAGGACCCAGCGAGACCCAGTCCCGGATCCGCCCCCCGCACGGGGCTTCCTCGCGGTCAGGTGGGCTCCGATCACCTGTCGGGACCGAAGGCCAGGTGACCCAGGGCTGGTACCAGTCGGCAAGGCCAGAGCAACGCTAAGTGCCCGCATTGAATAAAGGTCCTGCACGCAGGTGTGCACGCCTGGTTCTTGTTCCCGAGGGCGGTGGTTCCAGGGGCCCCCAGGCTCCCTGGCCCCGGGTGCTAGCCGCCGGCCTGCGCACGGTGTGAGCCTCGCATGCGGATCACCCGAGATGCTGAAGACCCGGGCAGCGTGACTCTGTGGGGCAGGGATCGGCCTGGAGGGTGCCTCGGTGTTTGCTGTGGGAACCACGAGGGAATCCCTGAGAACCGGCTCCTGAATGTGGCTGGACTGTGCCCGGGCATGCGCTTCGCAATGAACCCCCACAAGGGCCCCCCACCCAGCTGGCACCCTGCCCCACCCCCACACCTCTGCCCCAGCTGCCCGCTCTCCTCCACATCCTCCTCTTCTCCTGCCTTCCTCAGACTAAGGCAGGGCCTGCTGTGAACATCAGTCCTGTCTCTTCCACCAACCTCCTTCCATCAACCTTCTATCCTGACCCTCCTTTCCCCAACCAGGAGACACTGTCAGGCGACCCCCTCCCAGCTGCCAGCACCAGAGGAGGTGGGCACCAGAAAAGGGGTCCAGTCTCCTCAGGACTGAAATGACTGCCCCTTTTAGCAAGTCAGGGGCAAGGAATTAATACTGCAACAGAAAGGAGCTAGTTCCCAAGTGCCACTGGTGGAAGCTACTCCTGTTGAAGAGTTTTGTTTGTGTGTGAGCAGTTCTCCTGTGATTTGATTTATTCCTGCAGTAGTGGATGGATGGATGGATGGATGGATGGATGGATGGAAGGAAGACTAGCATTGATCCTGAACCCCCATGGGGTCAGACCTAATCCCCCGGGGTTTCACAAGTGTGATCTCATTTAATCTTCACAGCCCCTCTCAGAGGGGTGTTCCTCTCCTATCTTCAGGAGAGTTGAGGTACTTGACCCGGTGAGCTGTGGGATTAAACCCCCCACCGCTCTGCCCCCGCATTCAGATGTCCGTCCAGGGTCCATCGGGTGCCCTCTGGGGAGAGACGTCCTTTCCCGTGTCCCCGCACCCCACGTGCCCACGCACTTCAGACTCCCACGACTCAAGGTCTCCCTGCAGGTTTCCTTCTGTTGCTCTGGGAACTCGGGGCCAAGATGCTCAAGGGCCTTTGGCAGAACCGGCCCGGTGCCCGTGAGCTCCTTTCCGGCGGTTCTAGAAATTTCAGAGACCAGGCACGTGCCACACCTGAGCCCTGGGGTCCAGGCTGAGGGAGGGGCAGCTTATCCTGGGCTTGGCTCCTGCTCCTCATCTGGTCTGTGGTCAGCCGTCAGCCTCGCGGCCTTTGGAACATTCCAGGGCCTCTAACCCCTTCCTTACCCGTGTCCCAGCTGAGTCATGCAGGGTCCTCGCGTGTGCGCTGTGAGCGGTTTCTCCTCTGCAGCACTGCCCAGCGCGGCGCCCGGCCCCTCCCCTGTCCTGTCCCTGGACGGTGGCCCTCGTCCTGGGCCCGCCAGACGCCGATCAGGGCTCAGGGGCCGGCCAGCCCCGGGGCCTTGAGGGACATTCAGCCATGCAGCCGGGGGTGGGCAGCCAGGGGCCAAGAGGAAATGCTGGAGGCGGGGCTCCCTCCGCCCCCAGGAGAACCCCCACGGGCCCCAAGAGACCCTCTTTGTCTGTTTTCCAGGCCGGGGCTGGGGTGGAGCT
Source organism: Muntiacus reevesi (assembly GCF_963930625.1). NCBI lineage: Eukaryota > Metazoa > Chordata > Mammalia > Artiodactyla > Cervidae > Muntiacus > Muntiacus reevesi. The sequence goes on along the minus strand of NC_089250.1, from coordinate 181,601,010 downwards.
CTAGAAGCACAAGGGTCAGTCTTCCGAATCCTCTGCAAACAGCCTCTGGAAGCTGCGGGCAAAGAGGACAAGGGCTCCTGGAGCCTGGATCCTGGCCGAGGTCGGGCTGCAGGCTCTGGGCTTCAGGCTCCATCCTCCTCACTCCCTGGTGACAGCGAGAGGCGGGTGGGGGCGGAGGTACCCCGGGAGCGGAGCGACTTCTGCTGTCTGCTGCCGGCAAGTGTGCGGGGTCTGAGGGACACACACACACAGACACACACACACACACACACACAGACACACACAGACACACAGAGACACACACACAGACAGAGACACACATACACACAGAGACACACACACAGAGACACACACAGAGAGACACACACACAGAGACACACACACACACAGAGACACACATACACACAGAGACACACACACACACAGAGACACACATACACACAGAGACACACATACACACAGAGACACACACACACACAGAGACACACATACACACAGAGACACACACACACACAGAGACACACACACACACAGAGACACACATACACACAGAGACACACACACACACAGAGACACACACAGAGACACACACACACAGACACAGACACACACACACAGATGTGCATTCCACACGGGGTGTTTGGCTTCAGTAATGACCAGCTGTCCCAGTGTTGGGGCCAGTTGAGGAAAGCAGGAGCGACTCCGTCTTGGAGCCTGTCATTGGTCTTAAAGATGTGGACTGGGCCTGAGCCCTGCCCAAGACTGAGGAAACCATTGCTGGTGAAAACCAGTACTCCTGGAGACTTCTCTCCTTACAGACAGCAAACAGCTGTTGAGGTCAGGCTGCCCCTGTTAGATTAAACATGGAGACATCCCCCCTTGATGCATAATCATTATTCCCCCCTCTTTAACCTTAATTGTTTGTTCTCCTAGCACCTACTTGTAAAACTCAATCATATACAACAAAGAGGTTGCTAACATGTAACCAGTCACGTAGTGGGGGGGTATAAAACGGCCTCTCAGAAATATCAGGGTCCTTGTTGGGAGCTGATTCCCCTTGGACCTGCTGGGGTAATAAGCTGTACTTCACCGTCTTGAGTGTCCGAGGTGTGTTTTGCAACTCCAGATTCCACAGCACCAGGACTCATGACGCACCAGTCTTGGGCCTCAAGCGCCTGGCTGTCTCCTTCAAAGCCCCCCCCCCCCACCTTTTTTTTTTTTTTTTGCTTGTTTGACTTTCTGTTTTTGGTTGTTTCACAGCTTGTGAGATCTTAGTCCCTCAATCAAAGCTTGAGCCTGCTCTTGGCCGTAAAAGTGCTGAGTCCTGAGCGCTGGACCACCAGGGAACTCCCAAATCCATTTGAGATTCACTATCTTCTGTGTCAGCAGCAAGGCTCCCGAATTGCAAATCTCACCGGGAGGGTGAATCTGGACTCCATCACTCAGGGTTTACAGGGCTCCAAGTAAGAGAAAGGCCACCGGCTGCAGCAGGGGCGGGGGGGGGGGGGGCGGGCAATGACGCTCCTTGAGGGAGACCTGCAGGGTTCACCCACCCTGTCTGTGTAGGTCAGGGGTGTAGACACCAGGCTGGAGTGGCCTGAGCGGTGGGGTGAGCAGGGGGCCCTGCTCGGGAGCGGTGAGCAGGTGTCCTGGGCCGGGGTCAGGGGCTGGTGAAGATAGGTAGCAATGAGAATTGGAGCATCGGCTCAGCTTCCGGCGCACACAGGCCCCTGGCCCCATATTCTGGCCTGTGTTTGGCTCTGCATCCAGGGCCCCGGGTGGAGAACCCCCTTCACGCTCACTGATGACAACCTCCTGGTCAATAAAGCGCAGCTGCTCCCAACCACATAAATCAATCAATCAATCAGGACAGAGGTGGGGCAGACGCAGGTGCTGGGGGCTAGGTGAGGAGCCTGTGGTCACTCTCCGCCCACCCCGCCCACCCAAGGAAGTTGTAAGCCCGAGGATGCCCAACTGGGGGGTAAGGGGGACCCACCTTCCTGCCCCTTGAGGCCGTCCCCAGCTGACGTGCAGCAGCCACAGTCCTCAGGGGGCCCCTTGGTCTCCCAGAGTCTTCCTGGCCTCCCTGGAGGGGCCGCACCCTGGAGGGCGGGGTCGGTGGGGACGGGGCCCAGCCTCGCACATCAGACGTGTCTCATCCTCTGTTTCTCCTCCAGTGTCTCCTACACGTGCGCCCCCGGCCTGGATCCTTGGCTGGAATGTCCAGGACTGGGCCTTCCTGGAGGCTGCACGTCCCCAAGGGCCCCTAGGAAACCAGACAGATGGAGGAGGTGGGGTCACCCTCCTGGTCTTAAAGGCCAGGAGTGCAAGGACAGGGCGAGCCCCAGTTCTCCGTCCGGGCTGGGGGGACCCACCCCCACTGAGGGGCTTCCGGGTCTCCTCCTTGATTCTTTCTCCTGCCCCCTCCCCAGCAGGCTCGCTGCCCTCCAGGCCAGGCCTTGGCCGGCAGCCCTATCCCGAACATCCAGGAAGTTCCCTGGAGGATGAGAGAAGTGGGTGACCCCAGCCCCACAGGAGAGCAGAGTAGGGGCAGGGCAGGGGTGGAGGGTCCCCTCGGGGTCAGCAGATCTGGCATCAGGAGCAGCAGGAGGCTGCCCAGCCCCACGGCCCCTCCTTCTGCAGACCCTGCTCAGGGGTTGGCGGCCTGGATCACTGATGGCAACCGGGCCGCCGCTCACCCCGGTCCTCTCGGGCTCCTGTCCTGCCCTTCCAGGGAGATGGCCGAGAGGAGGCTGGGGACAGCAGGTTCATCTGAGGCCACCCCTCCTAGGAGCCAAGGTTGGCGGAGCTGGTCCGGCCTCCCTGGAGTGGACGTGGAGCCACACCATCCTGCAGGCAGCTCGTCACCCCTGTGTCTGGGAGACCCGGGCTCCAGTCACACATGAGTTGTACCTCAGAATAATTAAATAGAAGAGGAAATTACTCTTTACAGACAATTTGCAGCTAATTAGCAGAGAAGGAATTGTAGAATATCACCATGTTGCAATCAAATAAATAAATTGATCTTTGCAGTGATGTCCAGCAATTACCTTCATCACCAAGAGATGAGCAAGTGTCACACACCTCCTGATAGAAGACACACCTGCCACTCTGAAGTATCTTGTCCAGAAAAATTGATTTGTATTTGCTCAAGCCTCTGGATACAAATATCAATAAGCAGGAAACACAGAGGCAGGAAAATAAGTTAGAGTCTGCACAGGATGGATTACGAACTGAAAGTTGGGCTTCCTCCAAATCCGTTTGTTACAGCCCTGCCCCAACAGGATGGGAGTTGGGCAATGGGGCCTTGGGAAGTCTTTATGTGAGATGAGGGCCTTAGTGTGGGGCCCTCTCAATGGAATCAGAATCCTTGTAAACAGCAGAGAGCTGGCTACATCAGCCCTGGGAGGGCACAGCAAGAAGGTGACTGCAGGGCAGGAGAACTCCCCTGGGATGAGGGCTTGCTGCTTATGTGTGTGTGGTATACACAGGTGGAGGAACTATATGCCAGCTCCTGTTGTCGGGAAAGCTGGCAGGTGTGTGTGTGTTTGAAGGTGTATCTGCCTACAAGCCTGTGGTACCTTTTGAGCTGCAGTTCAGTTCAGTCGCTCAGTCGTGTCCGATTCTTTGCAACCCCATGGACGGCAGCATGCCAGGCTTCCCTGTCCTTCACCAACTCCTAGAGTTTACTCAAACTCATGTTCACTGAGTCGGTGATGCCATCCAACCATCTCATCCTCTGTCGTCCCCTTCTCCTCCTGCCTTCAATCTTTCCCAGCATCAGGGTCTTTTCCAATGAGTCAGTTCTTTGTATCAGGTGGCCAGAGTATTGGAGTTTCAGCTTCAGCATCAGCCCTTCCAATGAACATTCAGGACTGATTTCCATTAGGATTGACTGGTTGAGCTTATGTCTGTGTATATGTGGGCTTCCCAGGTGGCACTAGTGGTAAAGAATCTGCCTGCCAATGCAGGAGAAGTGGGTTCAATCCTTAGGTTGGGGAGATCCCCTGGAGGAGGGCATGCAGCTCACTCCAGCATGCTTGCCTGGAGAATTCCATGGACAGAGGAGCCTGGTGGGCTACGGTCCTTAGGATTGCAGAGTCGGACATGACTGAAGCCACTGAGCATGCGTGCGCGTGTTTGTGCATCTCGAATAATCGTGTGCTCTGTGAAAATGCACCCCTGTGCCCTCGGGCAAGTCCTGTTATCCCCTCCTTGTCCAGGCCGGCAGCCAACCCTTCCTCCAACTCCCACCCCAGGTACTCTTCCTGGAGTCCTGGCCAGACAGACCTTCCTTCTGAGCTCAAGCCCTGGCAACCTGCAGAGAGAAGGAAGGCTCCCAACTGACAGAAAAATCTGAAAAAGTGCCCGACGCTGGGCTGGGGCAGGAACACAGGCCCCTTTGTGCCGCCTCTGGGCCCCTTCCTCCAGCCGCTGTACCTGCCAGGGTCCTACGCCTCCTGCATCTCTGCCTCCCCAGGAGGATCCAGGGCCCTGGGAGGGCTTCTCTGCCCCCTGCAGCCGGCTGGCCCTGCCCTTCCCCAGAGGCATCACGGGGCTGGAGGCCTCTGGGGACACGTGCGGCGTTCTGGAGGACAGGTGGGGGCCTCACCTTTGCCACAGGAGTCGGGGTGGGGGGGGGAGGCCTGAGCCCTAAGGAGCCTGTCCAGGGGAAACAGTGCAGGCCCAGAAGGAGGGGCCAGCTTCTGGGCAAAGTTGCCCTCTGCTCCCTTCTCTGCACAAAGGCTGATTGTTGTATGAAGTTCTCCAGCCCCTGCAGCCAGGACCACGGGCAGAGTGTGGTCTCTTCCCAGGCAGGGAAGAGGAGTCCACCAGGAATCCTGACGTGGTGGGTGAAGGGCCACACATTTGATGTTTCCAGGTCATAAAGTACATGGAACATGCTCCCTAGTGCCACTTCCAGCCTGGACACAGCCCCACACTATATCCAGATGATGAACAATAACATGTGTTTATGGGCAATGACTGAAACTTCAGGGTTTTCCAATCGTTGCAAATTTTCTTGAAATTTATTCTAACCATATCAAAATGTAAACAGTATTCTAAGCACACAAGTAGTGGGGGAGAAACCCATGGAGGGTGGGACTTGGCCTTCAAACCATAGTGTGCTGACCCCTGGGTTAGCCACGTGGTGTGAGTAGGCAGGTGGCAGCTAGACAGAGCTCCACCGGACACAGGCCCCCAGCACTGCCATCCTGATGAAACCAGGGACCCAGGTTCCTGGTGGCCAACTATTCTCCTGTGAGGCTGTGCACACACCAGGCCATGCTCTGCACCCCTTCTCCTTGTTACCATGGGGGGTTCTGGACCCTGAACCGTGCTCTGCTCAAGGTAGGAGCCCTGAGCCCCATGAAGTTGCTGCAGGCAGCTACCCTGAAGCACCCCTGTGAGGCTGACCCTGTTTGGTCAACTGGGAAGGGCTCTCAGGACACCTCCCCCACCTCTGAAGTCAAGGTCAAGCGCAGGTGCCCAGAAGAGAGACCCAGAGGTGAGAGTAAAATACCTGTCATTGTCTCCTTGTATTTGTGTAGGCTACGGGGCCAAGACAATAAACACAGCACATCCGGGAGCCTCCCCACTGGATGGCTCTGGGGTTTGCCCCAGGAAGAACCCCCACCCTCAGCTCCTTCCTGCCCGCCCTGGTGACCCCTTTGCTCCTTCCTCCAGGAGGGGGGCCCACAGGGCCCAAGAGGAGGGTATAAAGGGCCCAGTAGGGGATGCCCAGGCACCACCAGACTCCCAGCACCAGGACGGGACCTCAAGACTCTGCAGGCCAGGTAAGACAACCTCCCCTCCCCACCATGGTTGGGCCCGTGAGGTCAGGGGAGGCCCCACTCTGAGATCGAATGGCCTGTCCTCTTCTCCCCAGGAGCCCTTGACTCTCCAGCCAGAAGCCATGATGCTGTGGTTGACCCTCACCCTCCTGTGGAGCCCCACCTGCTGGGCAGGGGGTAAGTCTGGCTGGGGCTCCCCTGTCCAAAGCATCACCCCGGAGACCACCCTCACCTCCCAGCATCCACGGCCCGGGGTCTGGGCCAGCTCTTGTCACAGACTAACACTGCTTTCAGACCTGTCCCCTTGTCTGGAGGGGCTGTGCTTTCTGCTGGACAGAAAAAGACAACATGTTTATTTTCTTTTCTCTTTCCCACCTGGTTCTCTCATTAATAGCTTTGTATGGGCGTGGAGGAGGCTCATATTTCAGTACAACTGAAGACAATGAAAATGAGATCACCGGGATCAGAGTGTTTATAGGTATTGCTGGCATAATTAAGAGGTGAGTTAAGCAGCACCCGGAGCCCCTCACTGCATCCCAGCCCCTGTCCCCCGTCTCTGGAACCTGGGGAGGGGGCTGGTCCCTCCTCCCACCACCCTCACTGGGGTCCTGATGTCTCCTGAGTCAGCTGAGGTCTTGGGGTCCTGGAGCCCCCAGCCAGCACCTTCTGTCTGTCCCTCTTCCTCTGCTATTTCCTCCCCTGCACACCAGCCCTGTCCCCTCCTCTCTCCCCCTGCAAGTCTAGCCTCTGCTTCTTGGTTGATCTTAAGGGAGGGGTGCTTCTCCCCACTGTCTCCTTTCAACCCCAACTCAGCTCAACCGGAAATGGTCTCTCCGTTTGAGAATGCCTATGGGAAAGCAGAAGTTCTGCCCAGGTTAGGGTCAAAGAGGAAAGGAAGGAAGGTCAGAGTGGACCACTGATTGAACACTAGAAGTGTAGAGACAGCAAGCCCAGAGTCTTCCCCTAATGGTTAAATGAGGGCTTTGCTCCAGGCCTGGGGTAGATATTTGCTCTGCATTTACGGAGCCCCAGGGACCTGGGGAGAAGGAATGGGCCAGAGCAGCAGGCATGATGGGGGCCAGTGTGTGGGCGGGGCCAGGTGAGGAGGGGACACTCTGGGATGGACACTGATGTGGGGGAAGGTCACAGATACAGGTCACCTGCTCCTGGGGCCCCCACCTGGTCTAGTGCAATGACTGGGGCTACAAATGCTGGGCCCGGGGTCAACTCCCTGCTCTGAGCCAGGAGACCAGCTGCACCTCCTGAGGATCACAGTGACTGGGCACCTTGTGGACCTCTCCTGATGGAAGGTTTTCAGTGATTCCTCCTGCAAATCAGTCCCACTTTGCAGATGAGCAAACTGAGGCCAGGAGAGGGTGGTCTGCTGCTGCTGCTGCTAAGTCGCTTCAGTCGTGTCCGACTCTGTGCGATCCCCTAGACAGCAGCCCACCAGGCTCCCCCGTCCCTGGGATTCTCCAGGCAAGAACACTGGAGTGGGTTTCCATTTCCTTCTCCAATGCATGAAAGTGAAAAGAGAAAGTGAAGTTGCTCAGTCATGTCCGACTCTTAGCAACCACATGGACTGCAGCCAACCAGGCTCCTCCATCCATGGGATTTTCCAGGCAAGAGTACTGGAGTGGGGTGCCATTGCCTTCTCCAGAGGCTGGTCAACAAGCCCCAAATCACAGAACCTGAAAATGGGAGAGAAGGGGTTGAGACCAGGAAGCCTGTCTTGGGTACCAAAGTCACGTCAGGGACTTATGCTGCAGTGACAGGCTGTCCTTGCTGGACATGGGGTGGGGGGCGGTGGTGTTTAGAGGATTGGGGATTTGCGGGTCACCCAGACCCTGGACCTTCAAAGCTAACCCTTTCTCCCAGTATCCAGGTGAGGTTTGGCTCCTCCTGGAGTGAGAAATATGGAGCCCCAGGTGGGACCCCTCAGGAATTTCTCCTGCAGCCTGGTGAATACATTACAAGAGTTGATGGCTCCTACAAGATTTTCCTCCGGCACTTGGTCATCTACACTAGCTATGGGCATGATGCCACATTTGGAGAGAATGGTGGCCGGAGCTTTTCTGCCTTCCCTGACGGGAGTGAGAAAGTACTCACTGGAGTCTTCGGACAACATAAGCCTCTGGGCATCTCCAGCATCGGCTTTGACTGGGATTATCCAATAGTTGATCCATAATCGAGAAGGTACTACCTCATCCTCTAAAGAGCTTGAAGATGTGTCTGGGATGTGAGCACTGCTGGGTCCCCAGGGCTGGGCTATGGGCTTCCCGCCCAGGCCACCTGGCTGGCGGTGGGCCCAAGGCGGCAGGGACCTGAGTGCAGCCCTGAATCAGAATCCACCAATAAATCCAGCTTCTGCAGCCACAGTGGGTCCAGGGTGCTCCTTGGTCTGGGATGCGAGCAAAGCCTTCTGAGCTCGTGGGGACGAGGCCTCCGGGGTGGAGCTGCAGGAGGAGGCAGGAGGGGGTCTGACACCCCAGGGCTGGGTGATTCTGACAGGATGCAGGGCCTGCCCATGTGGACCTCGGGCCGATCCCATAATCTGGGAGGATTGTGGGGGTCCCAGAGACCCTATCCCCTGTTCTGCAAGTACAGGCAGCCCATGCAGCCCAGGCTTAATTCCAGGATTCTCTGAGTATGTAAAGGGCTTAGGGAAGCCCCCATTCATTCACTCATTCAGAACACATATGGCAAACCCTGGCTGGCAAAAAGCTCTGTGGACTCTGGAGGAATAGAGAATGGGCCAAGAGTCCAGTCAGGGGCTCCCCATGGGGAATGGACGTAGAAGTAGATGGAGGCAACTGGTGGTTTCATCTGCATTGATAATGACAGGTCTAGTGCCCTGTGCTCAGGCACATGCCCAGTGGTGGGTGTGCTTCAGGGAAGACTTCCTGGAGGAGGTAACATCTGAGCTAAGTTTAAGGACTGAGTGAGAGCTGGCCAGGCGGGGTTAAGGGAGGGAGGCCTTCCAGGCCAAGAGATCAACATGGGAATGGCCAGAGCCAGACATCCCCAGGACCCCACTTCTTGAAAGGCGGGCATCTGTTACAGCCTGAAGGGAAAGGAAAGCAGCCCCCAGGCCTGGCACATTCTCTCAACGCCTCCATCAGACTGCAGCAGCCTGCCCCTCAGCCACGGTGCAGAGGCCGCCCTGTCCGCCCTCAGCTCCCTGCCTGGCAGCTCTAGAGGGACAGGACTTCTGCTTCCCTGTTTGCAGAAGGAGACAGTGCAGGCCCAGAGTGCACAGAGGCTCTGCCTGTCACACGGCACTAGTGGAGGAGTCGGGATTGAGGGGGAGGGGGTCTGGCTGCAAAGTCTGGGCTCAGATCCACAGGCCCAGCAAAGGTTTCCAGACAAACCCTCATCTCTGGGAAGACACTTGGCTGACGTGTTCCTCTTGTCTACCTTTATTTTCATTTTACATGCTGGTTGAGCGCCACATAGTGGTTCTTACTAAAAACAGCAGAGTCTGTTACAAACTACATTCAACTCTCTCAGCCTGAGTTTCCACATCTGTGATGATGGGAGATTTACATTCACTGAAAGCTGTTGTGAGGATTAAATCAGATAATTGTTAAACCACCTGGCATCCCGCCTGGCCCCACTTGGGTGCACAATTAATGCCATCTTTCCATCCATTCATCCATCCACCCACCCTTCATCCCCTCATTCAAGGAATAAATCAGATAGGAAATAAATAAATCAGACAGGAAACTTGCTAGCACACACACAGATCTCTTTAGGAGAAACCCATTTCTATAAGCAGCACGTGGGAACAGAATTTCTCATGATATAAGCCTATCTGCTCTCTCTCTCCCCACCCCACCCCCTGTCCCAGCACTCTCAATCCTCAGTGGTAAAGAATCCACCCGCCCATGCAGGAGACATGGGATCAATCCCTGGTCTGGGAGAAGCCCACATGCCACAAAGCACCTAATCCCGTGTGCCACAACTACTGAGCCTGTGCTCTGCCAACTTAAGTACACCTGAAAGGTATTAGTTTGTTCACGAAAGGACCACCCCTTCAAGGTGGCAGGGACATTTCATGCATCAAATGAGAAAGTGAAGATCTCGGAGAAAATCCGTCTTCTGCAGACAAGAGACAACCTGGCCCAGATCGCACCAGTTTGCATTTCTGTGGTCTCTGCGGGGCCCATGGGTGAGCCCAGGCAGACATGGACGGAGTCTGGCAGTGGGAAGGAACATTCTCGGACTGTGAAGTAAGAGAACCATTTGATCTTCCTTTACCTGTTCAATATAAATAAAACCAATAGCTGGACAAAGATCTGGGGTAAGACTTCACAAAGGACAGTATACGAGTGGCCACCATGTACACAAAAAGATGCTCATCATTGGTTGGAGGATGCCCCAAGTGTCAGGACTGACAACACCAAGTGTTGGTGAGGATTCAGAGCCAGTGGGATGCTCCTATGGCTGGTTGGAAGGTAAAATGGAAGAACCACTTTGGAAAGCATTTGACAGCTTATTGTAAACTTACACTTACATTCACCATGTGAGTCATCAATTCCACCCCTAAACATTTACCCAGGAGAAATAGAAACTTATGTCTACACAAAGATTTACAAACAAATATGCTTAGGATCTTTATTCATCATAGCCCAAAATGAACAACTCAAGTGTTCACCCACTGATAATTTAGACAAGATGAAGTAGAAATAAAATACTACTCAGCAATAAAAAGGCAATAGCTACTGAAATGCAATTAACATAGATGAATTTTGTTATGTTATGAATCCCATAACATTGATTAAAAGGAGACAGACATGAAAGAGAAAATACCATATAATTTCATGGATGTGGAATTTTAGAAAAGACAAAAGCAATTCATAGTGACAAAAGCAGACCTGTGATTAGGAAGCTGAGTTTGGGATGGGACCAAATGCCAAGGGGCGTGCTAGGTGCCGTTTTGGGATGGCAGAAACTTTCCTCAGTCTGAGTGTGGTGGGAGATGCATGAACATCAGTGTATACATTTGTCAAAAGCTCATCAAACTGTTACCACACAAGCATTTTATTGCATGTAAAGGGTACTTCAATAAAGCTGAATAAAAAACAAAACAGGAAAACTGGGGAGAGAATATAGCTGACTATGAAAACCTTGTGGAGGGTCACATGATCACGTTAGAAGAGGCAAACAAGATCACCGAGCAAAACCTGGACAGACGTGACAGAATGAAATGGAAAACTTGTATTCACAAAAGTGTTTTTAAGGTCAATTGTATAAATGAGATAAAATAGCAGAACTTCCTGCTTAATGGATACTGGGTTTCTGAGGGGTAATAGAAAAGCTCTGGAGCTGAATAGCAGTAATATTGCAAAACCAGCAAATGTACTTAATCACGGAGTTGTTTTCCTTGAAAAGATCTAAATGGTAAATTTCATAATTTGTGCATTTACCCACAATAATATTTGCCAACCTCATCCAACATAGGAATAGATGTGGAAAAGATCACACAATCCATGCTTAGCTGGAAACCCCTGAGAGATGGGGCCCAGGACTGGAGAAGACACGGAGTCAGAGGAAAGACCCCATGGCCAAGGGCATTGGGTGACTGTAACTGACGGGACGAGGGTGCAGGCACTGTGAAAGGGGGACCCAGGTCTCAACAAACCAGAGGAAACCGGAAGCTTCCCAGAGAGGACAGGGAAAACATCGGAGCTTTTCTCCTCCCTGGGTCACGGATCCCTGAGTTCCTCCCGCAGACTCCAGGCTAAGAACCACCAAGCAACCCTCGCTGAGACAGGAGGGAGGCGGCCAGCAGGCAGTGAAGACAGGCTGGACCAGCTGAAGCCAAGGGAACTCTGACAACAGCTGGGTCCTTAACTTTAGCTCATTCTGCCTTCGTTTTATTATTGAACATCACCCCCCTTCACCACAACAGTTCTGAGTATGACCATAAAGACCAAAATATAGGCAGTGGCCCAATTCCTGAAAATTCCCACTCTATCCAGAAATAGCAAGAATGTCCCACCACTCGTTACTGTGTGAAATGACTGAGTCTGTAAAAACCTCCAACCCCAAGCCCTGGCACCACTCTAGGCTTCGGAGATGGACTGCCTTCTGCCTATGATGTGTGCATCTCCCCAAATAAACCTGCTCACCCCTTACTCTGACGTGCTCTTGATTTCTTTTCTGGGTAAAGGCAAGGATTCTCTCCGGGGGTCCCTGTGGGGCCCAGGACCTGACACTCCCTCTCCTACACACAACCAGCATTTACAATTAATGTAAAAGTAGAGAAGAGGAACACATCAGCGAGGGAACTGCAGAGAGATGATGATCAGTAAGGAAACCTTCTCTGGGTCTGTGGACCTGAGCCCAGACTTTGCAACCAGACCTCCTTCTCCTGAATCCCGACTCCGCCACTAGTGCCGTGTGACAGGCTGAGCCTCTGTGCCCTCTGGGCCTGCACTGTCTCCTTCTGCAAACAGGGAAGCAGAAGTCCTGTCCCTATAGGGCTGCTGAGCAGGGAGCTGAGGGCGGACAGGGCGGCCTCTGCACCGTGGCTGAGGGGCAGGCTGCTGCAGTCTGATGGAGGTGTTGAGAGAATGTGCCAGGTCTGGGGGCTGCTTTCCTTTCCCTTCGGACTGTAACAGATGCCCGCCTTTCAAGAAGTGGAGTCCTGGGGATGTCTGGCTCTGGCCATTCCCATGTTGATCTCTTGGCCTGGAAGGCCTCCCTCCCTTAACTCCACCTGGCCAGCTCTCACTCAGTCCTTAAACTTAGCTCAGATGTTGCCTCCTCCAGGAAGTCTTCCCTGAAGCACACCCTCCACTGGCCTTGTGCCTGAGTTCAGGTCAGTTGCTCAGTTGTGTCTGACTCTTTGTGACCCTATGAACTGCAGTACTGCAGGGTTCCCTGTCCATCACCAACTTCCAGAACTTGCTCAAACTCATTTCCATTGAGTCAGTGATGCCATCCAACCATCTCATCCTCTGTCATCACCTTCTCCTCCTGCCTTCAATCTTTCCCAGCTTCAGGGTCTTTTCCAATGAGTCAGCTCTTCCCATCAGGTGGCCAGAGTATTGGAGTTTCAGCTTCAGCATCAGTCCTTCCAATGAATATTCAGGACTGATCTTCTTTAGGATGGACTGGTTTGATCTCCTTATTATTCAAGGGACTCTCAAGAGTCTTCTCCAACACCACAGTTTAAAAGCATCAATTTTTCAGTGCTCAGCTTTCTTTATGGTCCAACTCTCACATCCATACATGTGGAAAAACCATGGCTTTGACTAGCTGGACCTTTATTGACAAAGTAATGTCTCTGCTTTTAATATGCTGTCTAGGTTGGTCATAACTTTTCTTCCAAGGAGCAAGTGTCTTTTAATTTCATGGCTGCAGTCACCATCTGCAGTGATTTTGGAGTCCAAAAAAATAAAGTCTGAGTACAGGGTCTAGACCTGTCCTTATCAATGCAGATGGAACAACCAGTTGCTCCATCTACTTCTGCATCCATTCCCCATGGGAAGCCCCCAGTTAGACACATGGCCCATCCTCTATTCCTGCAGAGTCCAGGGAACCCGTAGCCAGCCAGGGTTTGCCATACGTGTTCTGAATGAGTGAAGAATGATTGAATGGTTTCTCTGGAGCTGTTTGCACACTCAGAGAATCCTGAAATTGAGCCTGGACAGCTCAGGCCACCTGCAAGGCCTTGCAGCAGTGAGCCGGGGTTGGGGCTTCTGGGAGCCCCGAATCCTCAGAGATTATGGGATTGGCCTGACGTCTGCACAGGCAGGCCCCGCATCCTGTCAGATTCACCCAGCCCTGGGGTGTCGGGCCCCCTCCTGCCTCCTCCTGCAGCTCTGCCCCGGAGGCCCTGTCCCCACAAGCTTAGAAGGCTTTGCTCGCATCCCAGACCAAGTAGTACCCTGGATCCACTGTAGCTGCAGATGCTGGATTTATTGGTGGATTCGGGGCTGCACTCAGGTCTCTGGTGATTTGTGCCCACCATCAGTCAGATGACCCAAGGCCCAGACCTGGGGACCCAGGAGTAGTCATTTCTCTTTGGTTGAGGTGCTATTTGCTTCAGCTTGAAGGATAATTCCGGTCAAAGCTGAATCGTGCACTGTCCATAGACCCTGGTGAGTACCTTCTCTACGTCATCACAGGAGGCAGCAAAAGTGTTGTATAATTTCCTTTCAAACTGGATGAACATCCTAGGTCAGTGCACATGAGCAAAGATTGAAGGTATTTCGTGTAGGAGTGGTGGAGTCTTATAATGTGTTCACCCTGCTGTAGGAGCAATTCCTGAGTTACCCACCTGGGTCTCTGTATTTCTCACTCCAGGAGGAGCTGTATCTCACCTGGATACTGAGAAGAAGGGGGAGCTTTGAAGGTCCAGGACCTCGGTGATGCCCCAAATCCCAGGTCCTCAATTTTCCATCATCAACAAGGGGATGTCACTGCAGCATAAGCCCGTGACACATGACATTGAAACCTGAGACAGGCTTCCTGGTCTTAGGTCTCCTTGCTTTGCTGATTTCAGGCTTTGTGATTTGGGACTTGTTAGCCAGCCTCTTCAGCCTTAGTTTGCTCACCTGTAAAATGGGACTGAATTTGTGGATCAGTCACTGAGACCAGGAGAGCTCCTCAAGATGCCCAGTCACCATGACCCTCAGGAGGTGCAGCTGGTCTCACGGCTCAGAGTGGGGAGCTGACCCCGGGCCCAGCATTTGCAGCCCCAGTCACTGCTCTAGACCAGGTTGGGGGGCCTGAAGCAGGTGACTCCGATCTGCGATCTTCCCCCAGCTCAGCGCCTGTCCTGGAGCCTACCTCCTCACCCGGCCCCGCCTACACACTGGCCCCCATGGTGCCTGCTGCTCTGGCCCATTCCCTCTTCCCAGGTCCCTGGGACCCCATAAATGCAGAGCAAATATCTACCCCAGACTTTGAGCAAAGCCCGCCCGCATTCAACCATTAGGGGAAGATCCTGGGCTTGCTGCCTCTGCACTTCTAGCATTCAATCAGTGGTCCACTCTGACCCTCCTTCCTTTTCTCTTTGACCCTAACCTGGGCAGAAGTTCTGCTTTCCTATAGGCATTCTCAAACTGAGAGACCATTTCCAGTTGAACTGAGTTGGGGTTGAAAGGAGACAGTGGGGAGAAGCACCCCTCCCTTAAGATCAACCCAAGAAGCAGAGGCTAGACTAGCAGGGGAAGAGAGGAGGGACAGGGCTGGGGTGCAGGGGAGGAAACAGCAGAGGAAGAGGGACAGACAGAAGGTGCTGGCTGGGGGCTCCAGGACCCCGAGGCCTCAGCTGACTCAGGAGACATCAGGACCCCAGTGAGGGTGGTGGGAGGAGGGACCAGCCCCCTCCCCAGGTTCCCGAGACCAGGGCAGGAGCTGGGATGCAGTGAGGGGCTCTGGGCCCTGCTCAACTCACCTCTTAATGAGGCCCAGAGGACCTATGAACACTCAAATCCTGGTGATATTGTTTGGAAGTCTCTAGAGGTACTGAAATAGTCACCTCCTCCAGGCCCAAATATCTCTATTAGATGAAAGAACCAGGTTGGGAAGAGAAAAAAAATAAACACACAGTGACATGTTGGCTGTTTCTGCCCAGAGGAGGACACAGTCCCTCCTATGAGGGACAGGCCTGAGAGCAGAGTCTGTCTGTGACAAGGGCTGGCCCAGACCCCAGCCCTGGAGGGAGGGGAGGGGAGGGAGGGGGACCCCCAAGGAGATGGGCTGGGGGGACCCCCAGCCAGACTTATGCTGTGCCCACCAGGTGGGGCTCCACAGGAGGGCGAGGGTCAGCCACAGCAGCATGGCATCTGGCTGGAGAGTCAAGGGCTCCTGGCGAGAAGAGGACAGGCCATCTGATCTCAGAGAGGGGCCTCCCCTGACCTCGTGGGCCAAGCCTGGTGGGGGCGGGGCCTCACCTGGCCTGCGGAGTCCTGTGGTCCCGTCCTGGTGCTGGGAGTCTGATGCCTGGGCACCCTCCTCTGGGCCCTTTATGCCCTCCTGGGCCATGTGGCCCCCATCAGGAGGAACGGTCAAGGGGCCACGGGGACAAGAAGGAGCTGGGGGCTCTTCCTGGGGGACCCGCAGAGCCATCCGGGGGAGGGGACGCGCTGCGTTCACTGCCTTGGCCTCGTGGTCACCACAGACAACACGCGACTCGGGGCATTTTACTGTCACCTCTGGGCTTCCCTTCTGGACCCTGCACCAGACCCCGACCTCAGCCGTGGGGCGGTGTCCTGAGAGCCCTTCCCAGTTAGGGCAAACAGGGGCAGCCCCTCGGGCACCTCAGAGTAGTGCCCCCAGCAGCTTCCCGGGGATCAGGGCTCCTTCCTTGTGCAGAACCCGGTTCAGGGCCTCATTCGGGCCTGGGCAGGGCCCTGTGTGCCCTGGGCTTTCCCCTCCAACCCTCAGAGCTGCAGTGGACAGTTCAGTTCTGAGGGCCTTGGCAGGTGGTAGAGACACCCCGGGCCTGGCCCTCCATGGCCTGTCACTGGAAGACGCCTGTCACCTCCTTCCAGCAGGGTCTGATGTAGCTGGGGATGAACTGGGCTCCGTGGGCTATGGGATGACTGACAGCAAGGACCCCAGGACAGGAGGGGTCACAGTGATGCTCCATGTCAGTTCTCCCCAGAGCACCTGGAACCAGGCCGAGGGGTCACCTTCTCTAGGAGGGAATGGGGTGCTTCTCGAGGGCTGAGGATCTGGGCGCGTCGAGGTCCAGCAGGTCCAGGCTCCCTGTGACTGGATGGTGCTCAGGTTGTCTGCACAGCCTCCCCGACCATTGGGAAGAGCCACAGGGTCACAGAACTCAACACAGGGGTGACTGTGGGTGTGGAGTTGGAGCCTGTCAGGTCCAAACCCCCACTTCCCTCCTCCCTGGCCCCCCTTTGGGGAGCTCAGGTCACCCACGTATCTCAATTGTCCCTCTGTTATATACGGGAAGCAATAACCCCTCCTGACAGGTGTTGTGAGATTTCAGAGACACCCTTCTCCACCCAGGGTGAACGCCAGGTCTTAGACCTGTGGGCAGGTGTGCAGGTTTTCCTTTGAGCAGACTTTGCAATCAAAATGGCAACCCACTCCTATATTCTTGCCTGGAAAATCCCATGGACTGATGATCCTGGTAGGCTACAGTCCATGGGGTCGCAAAGAGTCAGACATGACTGAATGCCTTCACTTTCACTTTCAAGATTAGGAATGGCAGATCTGTCCATAAGTGACTGGTTCCATGAATGGAGGTATCCTCGCCATGGGGGAAGCTACACGGGCCCGGAGAAGGGGTGGACCCCAGACTGTGCTGATACATTGCCTTAGGACAGGCTGGGCAGAGGCTGGAGCATCCAGGCTCCCACATGGGGGCAAGGAGAAGGGGTGCAGAGCATGGCTTGGCGTGTCCACAGCCTCTCTCGGGAATTGCAAGCCACCAGGAATTGGGGACCCTGGCTTCATTAGGTGGTAGTGTGGGGGGCTGTGTCAGGGTGGAGGCCCTGTCCAGCTGCCACCGCCTACTTACGTCAGGTCCCCAGGCCAGGGATCAGCACACTATGGCTTGAAGTTAAACTCCCATTGTCTTCCTGTTTTTGCACAACCAGTGAGCTCAGGCTGCATGTGTGCTAAGTGGGTTCAGTCATGTCCAACTCTTTGCAACCCCATGGGCTGTAGCCTGCCAGGCCCCTCTTATCCATGGGATTCTCCAGGCAAGAATGTGGGTGTGGTTGCCATGCCCTCCTCCAGGGGGTCTTCCCCACCAGGGATCAAACCGGCATCTCCTACATTGAAGGCAGATTCTTTACCACTAGTGCCACTGGGAAGCCTGAGCTCAGAATACTTTTCATCTATTTATACTGTTAGAAAAAAATTCCAAGAAAAATTGTGACATGTGAAAACCTCTGAAATTCCAATGTCATTCATTGCCTATTTATATGCGCTCTTGTCCATTCATGGAGATGCCACCTGGGGCTGTGTTCCCAGTGCAGAGGCATGGGGAGAGTTCTGACAGAGACTCTGTGGCCAAGAACAGTAACCCCTGTGGCCCTTCACTCACAGAATCAGGATTTCTGGGGGACCCCTCTTCCCCACCCAGGACCAGAGGCAGCTCTGTCCATGGTGCTGACTGCAGGGAGGTGGCGGGCGCTCCACATAACAACCAGCCTCTGTGCGAAGGGAGCAGAGGGCAGAAGGCACTTTTTCTGTTAAGCTGCCAGTTGGGGGCCTTCCTTTTCTCTGCAAGCTGCCAGGGTTTGAGCCCAGAAGGATGGCCTATCTGGTCTGGGATGCAAGGAAGCAGTACCCGAAGTGGGAGACAGAGGGAGAGATGGTTGCTAGTCTGGTCAAGGGGGGGTATGGTGGGACTTGCCCAAGGAAACAGGGAGGCATATTTTCACAGAGTACATGAACACGGTTATAAGGGACGCCCGTGCACATGTGTGAACTCAAGAGGCACCATAGGCTCACAGGTGGATACCTCCTCAAACACATACCCCTGTCACCTCTCCCAACTACTGGGGCTCGCAGGTGTGACTTCTATCAGTGAGTGCATGAAGCTTGCCTGTCTTTTGGCGATGCAAAGACTTGTTGGAGACCATTGCCGAGATCAGTGAACTCCTTCGACTGCAACAGGCTGATATTCTCTTACCCTTCTCTGGTGAGTAGCTGGAATTCATCCATCAAGAGTCAATTTTGGGGGCTCCCCTGGGGCTCCAGTGGTTAACAATGTGTCAAGCAATGCAGCGGTCAGCCCTGGTTCAGGAAAATCCCACGTGACTCAGGATGGCTAAGTCTGGGAGCCACAACTACTGAAGCCCACGTGCTGGAGCCTGTGCTCAGCAACAAGAGATGCCACTGCAGTGAGAAGCCTGGGAACAGCAACTATAGAGTAGCCCCACTCGCCGCAATAGGAGAAAGCCCGAGTGCAGCGACAAAGATGCAGCCCAGCAGGAATAAATATAAGTTAATTAAAGAAGAGCCAGTTTTCCTTTTGTATTTAATATTCTTGAGGTACAAATTATGTACTGTAGATTTGTGTTATGTACAAGTGCTTGATCATTGATTTATTGTTTCTATTTACCAATTTTCCAAATAATGAATTATTCCCTTGGCTTACTCTACAGATAAGAAATGAAGGATTGTGGTGGAATCACCCTGAACTCAGGGGTTTCTACATGCTGTGAGCTGCAGTTTTCTGGGGTGAAGGAAGCCAGGAGGTGGCCAGTCCACAGGGAGACCTCACGGGCCCTGGATGGGGCTGGGGGATGGGATGGCCTTCCCTGAGCAGGGAGTGAGGACCCTCCGCCTCCTGGACTCCTGGTAACAAGCTGCCTGCAGGATGATGACGGTGCTTCCACGTCCACTCTGGGAAGGCCCCACCAGCTCCGCTGACCCTGCTCCCTCAGAGGGCCTGGCTGCAGTCTCAGCCTGGTTCCCAGCTGCCCATCCCTCCAGGGGCCCCTCCAGGGAGGCCGGGAGGATTGTGGGACACCAAGGGGCCCCGAAGAACCGTGGCCACTGCAGGTCAGCTGAGGATGGCCTCGGTGGGGCTCCCTCACCCACCCCAGCTGGACGCCCTGAGCGTGACTGCTTCTGCCAGGGGGTAGGGTGGGTGGAGGGTGACCACCAGCTCCTCACCTCGCCCGAAGACCTGTGTCTGTTCCCTCCTGGGTCTTTACTGATTGGTTGATTTGCATGCAAGAAACAGCTGGGCTTTTTTAACCAGGAGGCTATGGTCAGCGAGAGTCAAGGGGGGTCTCCACCTGTGGCCCCGGACGGAGAGCTGAGCCTGGCCCAGGATGCAGGTCAGGAAGCAGACCCTGACGTGCCCTGTTTTACGTTGTTGCTGCCCTTCCTGTGGTCATTGTGGGGTTGTTGCCATGCCGCTGGCATGGTTGTTGCTGCGTGGCTGCCGTCGTGTGGCTGGGGTTGTGTTTCAGCACTGTTGCTGGGTTGTTGTGGTGGTTGTGCCCTTGCAGCTCCGGTGAGGGCAGCCCCTCAGTCCTGCTGTGAGGTTGGGGGGCCAGGAGCCCGGTCCCGCCTCCCTGTCCCCGGTGTGACGTGAGGGCCACTGCTCTGTCCCCATGTGGGACTCGGATCCCGGCAGGACTGTGAGCTGGCAGTCAGGCTGCCTGGGCCACTCTGGCCTGGTGTCCACACTCACGTGCCCACCAGCACAGACAGGAAGGGGGACCGGGCAGGGTCGCCTCAGGCAACCCGGGGTCCCCGCTGGGACCCTCCTGCAGCCCAGCTGGCCGTACTCTTCCTGGAACCCTGGGAGCCCTGAGTGACGGAGTCCAGACTTACACTCTGGTGGGGACTGTGGTCCAGGAGACTCGACAGTGATAGAAAAGCCGCATCCCAAGCCGGGGCACCGAAGGAGGCAGCCCGGCATGTGAGACCATCACAGTGACTCTGGTGATGGTGAGTCCTGGACCAGCTGGTCATCACTGAGGCCAAACACCCTGTGTATAGTGCATGTCTCTGTGTGTGTGTGTGTGTGTCTGTGTGTGTATCTGTGTGTGTCTGTGTGTGTGTGTCTGTGTGTGTGTGTGTCTGTGTGTCTGTGTGTGTGTGTCTCTGTGTGTGTGTCTGTGTGTGTGTGTCTCTGTGTGTGTGTCTGTGTGTGTGTCTCTGTGTGTGTGTCTGTGTGTGTTTGTGTGTGTCTCTCTCTGTGTGTGTATCTCTGTGTGTATCTCTGTGTGTGTGTCTCTGTGTGTGTGTCTGTGTGTGTGTGTGTCTCTCTCTGTATGTGTATCTCTGTATGTATCTCTGTGTGTGTCTGTGTGTGTGTGTCTGTGTGTGTGTCTGTGTGTGTGTGTCTCTGTGTGTCTCTGTGTGTCTCTGTATGTGTGTCTCTGTGTGTGTGTGTGTCTGTGTGTGTGTATCTCTCTGTGTCTGTGTGTGTGTGTCCCTCAGACCCCGCACACTTGCCGGCAGCAGACAGCAGAAGTCGCTCCGCTCCCGGGGTACCTCCGCCCCCACCCGCCTCTCGCTGTCACCAGGGAGTGAGGAGGATGGAGCCTGAAGCCCAGAGCCTGCAGCCCGACCTCGGCCAGGATCCAGGCTCCAGGAGCCCTTGTCCTCTTTGCCCGCAGCTTCCAGAGGCTGTTTGCAGAGGATTCGGAAGACTGACCCTTGTGCTTCTAGAACTCCACCCCAGCCCCGGCCTGGAAAACAGACAAAGAGGGTCTCTTGGGGCCCGTGGGGGTTCTCCTGGGGGCAGAGGGAGCCCCGCCTCCAGCAGCTCCTCTTGGCCCCTGGCTGCCCACCCCCGGCTGCATGGCTGAATGTCCCTCAAGGCCCCGGGGCTGGCCGGCCCCTGAGCCCTGATCGGCGTCTGGCGGGCCCAGGACGAGGGCCACCGTCCAGGGACAGGACAGGGGAGGGGCCGGGCGCCGCGCTGGGCAGTGCTGCAGAGGAGAAACCGCTCACAGCGCACACGCGAGGACCCTGCATGACTCAGCTGGGACACGGGTAAGGAAGGGGTTAGAGGCCCTGGAATGTTCCAAAGGCCGCGAGGCTGACGTCTGACCACAGACCAGATGAGGAGCAGGAGTCAAGCCCAGGATAAGCTGCCCCTCCCTCAGCCTGGACCCCAGGGCTCAGGTGTGGCACGTGTCTGGTCTCTGAAATTTCTAGAACCGCCGGAAAGGAGCTCATGGGCACCGGGCTGTTTCTGCCAAAGGCCCTTGAGCATCTTGGCCCTGAGTTCCCAGAGCAACAGAAGGAAACCTGCAGGGAGATCGCGAGTCATGGGAGTCTGAAGTGCGTGGGCACGTGGGGTGCGGGGACACGGGAAAGGACGTCTCTCCCCAGAGGGCACCCGATGGACCCTGGACGGACATCTGAATGCGGGGGCAGAGCGGTGGGGGGTTTAATCCCACAGCTCACTGGGTGTAGTATGTCAACTCTCCTGAAGATAGGAGAGGAACACCCCTCTGAGAGGGGCTGTGAGGATTAAATGAGATCAAATGAAACCCCCAGGCATTAGGCCTGACCCCACGGGGGATCAGGCCTAATGCTAGTCTTCCTTCCATCCATCCATCCATCCATCCATCCACTACTGCAGGAATAAATCAAATCACAGAAGAACTGCTCACACACACACAAACTCAACAGAAAGCAGTTTCTACCAGCAACACTCATGTCCTTGTGAAGGAGACAGCCGAGAGCTCCCTGTGTCTGCCCACTGAGGACGCAGAGAGAAAGCCACCGTCTGCAGGGCAGGAAGAGAGCTCCCCCGGGACGGGGGCTTGCTGCTTACGTGTGCATGGTGTATACATGTGTAAGAGCATGTGCAAGCTCCTGTTGTTGGGACAGCCGGCAGGTGTGTGTGTTTGAAGTGGATCCAGTGATGAGCCTGCAGTGCCTTTTGAGCTCCGGTGTGCATCCGTTATAACCATGTGCCTGTGCTCCGGGAAAATGCAACCCCCATGCCCTCGGGCAAGTCCTGTCATCCCTTCTGTCCAGACCGGCAGCCAACACTTCCTCCAACTCCCGCCCTGGGTACTGCATCCTGGGGTCCCAGCCAGACAGACCCTCCTTCTGAGCTCAAACACTGGCAGCCTGCAGAGAGAAGGAAGGCTCCCAACTGACTTAGAAAAATCTGAAAAAGTGCCTGACGCTGAGCTGGGGCAGGAACACAGGCCCCTTTGTGCCGCCTCTGGGCCCCTTCCTCCAGCCGCTGTACCTGCCGGGGTCCTAGGCCTCCTGCGTCTCTGCCTCCCCAGGAGGATCCGGGGCCCCGGGAGGGCTTCTCTGCCCCCTGCAGAGAGAGGCTTTCCCCTCTCTTGTTTTGGAAGTCTCTAGGAGTGTTAAAATAGATACCTTCTCCAGGCCCAGATGTCTCATATGAAAGAACCAGGTGGGGAAGAGAAAAAAAAATAAACACACAGTGACATGTTGGCTATTTCTGCCCAGAAGAGGACACAGCCCTTCCCCAGCCAAGATGCATCACGGGGCTGGAGGCGCCTGGAGGCTCATGCAGAGCTCTGGAGGACAGGGTGGGGGTCCTCACCTTTGCCACAGGAGTTGGGGGGCCTGAACCCTAAGGAGCCTGTCCAGGAGGACCAGTGCAGACCTAGAAGGAGGGGCCAGTTTTCTGGACAAAGCTGCCCTCTGCTCCCTTCTCCCCACAAAGATGTGCTTTTACATGAAGCCACGCCTTCCCTGATAGCTCAGTTGGGAAAGAATCTGCCTGCAATGCCGGAGACCCCGGTTTTACACCTGGGTTGGGAAGATCCCCTGGGGAAGGGATAGGCTACACACTCCAGTATTCTGGGGCTTCCCTTGTGGCTCAGCTGGTATAGAATCCTCCAGCAATGCGGGGAGACACAGGTTTGATCTCTAAGTTGGGAAGATCCCCAGGAGAAGGAAATAGCAACCCACTCCAGATTCTTGCTTGGGAAACCCCACGCACAGAGGAGCCTAGCAGGCTATAGACCATGGTTTCGAAAAGAGTTGGACATGACTTAGCAACTAAAAAGACAAAAAAGAGAAAACAAGGGCAATTTTCTACTTCTATCCTGTGTGATTGTGAAGTCTGCTCAAAGGAAAACCTGCACCCCTGCCCACAGGTGTAAGACCCCAGCGTTCACCCTAGATGGAGAAGGGTGTCACTGAAATCTCACAACCCCTGTCAGGAGGGGCTATTGCTTCCCACATATAACAGGGGGACAATTGAGATACGTGGGTGACCTGAGCTCCCCAAAGGGGGGCCAGGGAGGAGGGAAGTGGGGGTTTGGACCTGACAGGCTCCAACTCCACACCCACAGTCACCCCTGTGTTGAGTTCTGTGACCCTGTGGCTCTTCCCAATGGTCGGGGAGGCTGTGCAGACAACCTGAGCACCATCCAGTCACAGGGAGCCTGGACCTGCTGGACCTCGACGCACCCAGATCCCCAGCCCTCAAGAAGCGCCCCATTCCCTCCCAGACAAGGTGACCCCTTGGCCTGGCCCCAGGTGCTCTGGGGAGAATTGACCTGGAGCATCACTGTGACCCCTCCTGTCCTGGGGTCCTTGCTGTCAGTCATCCCATAGCCCACGGAGCCCAGTTCATCCCCAGCTACATCAGACCCGGCTGGAAGGAGGTGACAGGCGTCTTCCAGTGACAGGCCATGGAGGGCCAGGCCCGGGGTGTCTCTACCACCTGCCAAGGCCCTCAGAACTGAACTGTCCACTGCAGCTCTGAGGGTTGGAGGGGAAAGCCCAGGGCACACAGGGCCCTGCCCAGGCCCGAATGAGGCCCTGAACCGGGTTCTGCATGAGGAAGGAGCCCTGATCCCCGGGAAGCTGCTGGGGGCACTACTCTGAGGTGCCCGAGGGGCTGCCCCTGTTTGCCCTAACTGCGAAGGGCTCTCAGGACACCGCCCCACGGCTGAGGTCGGGGTCTGGTGCAGGGTCCAGAAGGGAAGCCCAGAGGTGACAGTAAAATGCCCCGAGTCGCGTGTTGTCTGTGGTGACCACGAGGCCAAGGCAGTGAACGCAGCGCGTCCCCTCCCCCGGATGGCTCTGCGGGTCCCCCAGGAAGAGCCCCCAGCTCCTTCCTGTCCCCGTGGCCCCTTGACCGTTCCTCCTGATGGGGGCCACATGGCCCAGGAGGGCATAAAGGGCCCAGAGGAGGGTGCCCAGGCATCAGACTCCCAGCACCAGGACGGGACCACAGGACTCCGCAGGCCAGGTGAGGCCCCGCCCCCACCAGGCTTGGCCCACGAGGTCAGGGGAGGCCCCTCTCTGAGATCAGATGGCCTGTCCTCTTCTCGCCAGGAGCCCTTGACTCTCCAGCCAGATGCCATGCTGCTGTGGCTGACCCTCGCCCTCCTGTGGAGCCCCACCTGGTGGGCACAGCATAAGTCTGGCTGGGGGTCCCCCAGCCTGTCTCCTTGGGGGTCCCCCTCTCTCCCCTCCCTCCCTCCAGGGGACGGACTCTGCTCTCAGGCCTGTCCCTCATAGGAGTGGCTGTGTCCTCCTCTGGGCAGAAACAGCCAATATGTCATATAATAGAGATATCTGGGCCTGGAGGAGGTGACTATTTCAGTACTTCTAGAGACTTCCAAAATAATGTCACCAGGATTTTTAGTGTTTACGGGTCATTTTCACTGTATCAGAAGGTGAGTAGGAGCAGGGCCTGGAGCCCCTCACTGCATCCCAGTCCCTGCCCCCGTCTCGGTAACCTGGGGAGGGGGCTGGTCCCTCCTCCCACCACCCTCACTGGGGTCCTGATGTCTCCTGAGTCAGCTGAGGCCTCGGGGTCCTGGAGCCCCCAGCCAGCACCTTCTGTCTGTCCCTCTTCCTCTGCTGTTTCCTCTCCTGCACACCAGCCCTGTCCCCTCCTCTCTCCCCCTGCAAGTCTAGCCTCTGCTTCTTGGGTTGATCTTAAGGGAGGGGTGCTTCTCCCCACTGTCTCCTTTCAACCCCAACTCAGCTCAACTGGAAATGATCTCTCCGTTTGAGAATGCCTATGGGAAAGCAGAAGTTCTGCCCAGGTTAGGGTCAAAGAGAAAAGGAAGGAGGGTCAGAGTGGACCACTGATTGAATACCAGAAGTGTAGAGGCAGCAAGCCCAGGGTCTTCCCCTAATGGTTAAATGACGGCTTTGCTCCAGGTCTGGGGTAGATATTTGCTCTGCATTTATGGAGCCCCAGGGACCTGGGGAGAAGGAATGGGCCAGAGCAGCAGGCACCATGGGGGTCAGCGTCTGGGCGGGGCCTTGTTACGAGGGGACACTCTGGGATGGACAATGAGGTGGGGGAAGGTCATAGATATGGGTCATCTGCTCCTGAGGCCCCCACCTGGTCTAGTGCAGTGACTGGGGCTCCAAATGCTGGGCCCGGGGTCAGCTCCCCGCTCTGAGTCGTGAGACCAGCTGCACCTCCTGAGGGCCCTGGTGACTGTGCACCTTGGGGAGCTCTCCTGATGGAAGATCTCAGTGACTGCTCCACAAAATCACTCTCACTCTGCGGATGAGCAAACTGAGGCCCGGGGATACTGGGTAACAAGCCCCAAATCACAGAGCATGAAAGTGTCAGAGCAGGGGTTGAGACCAGGAAGAATGTCTCAGGCACCAAAGTCCCATGTCAGGAACTTATGCTGCAGTGACAGGCTGTCCTCCTTGCTGGTTAAGGCGGGGATAGAGGACCTGGGATTGGGGGTCTCCAGATCCTTCAAAGCTCCCCCTTCTTCTCAGCTTCCAGGTGAGACACGGCTCCTTCTGGAGTCACTTATATGGAGCTCAAGGTCTGAACCCTCAGGAATTCCACCTGCAGACAAGCGAACAAATTACAGGAGTCCTCGGCTCCTTCAGGCATTTCCTCTCCTACTTGGCAGTACACACCGACCTATGGCTCTTCTTCCATTTTTGGATGTCCATGTGGCCACTTCTTTATCGCCTCCCCTGATGATAGCCAGAAGGAGCTCACTGGAGTCTACGGACAGCATACAGTTCAGGGCATTGCCAGCATCGGCTTTGACTGGGATTATCCTTCAAACTGAAGCAAATAGCATTTCAGCCAAAGAGAAATGATCCCTCTGGATCCACAGGGCGGGGCCATGGGTTTCCTGCCAAGGCCGCCTGGCTGGTGATGGACACAAGGCACCAGGGACCTGAGTGCAGCCCTGAATCAGAATCCACCAATAAATTCAGCTTCTGCAGCCACAGTGGGTCCAGGGTGCTCCTTGGTCAGGGATGCGAGCAAAGCCTTCTGAGCTTGTGGGGATGAGGCCTTCGGGGCGGAGCTGCAGGAGGAGGCAGGAGGGGGTCTGACACCCCAGGGCTGGGTGATTCTGACAGGATGCAGGGCCTGCCCATGCAGACCCCAGCCGATCCCATAATCTCTGAGGATTCGGGGCTCCCAGAGGCCCCATCCTGGCTCTCTGAAAGGCCATGCAGGTGACCTGAGCTATCCAGGCTCAATTCTAGGATTCTCTGAGTGTGCAGAGGCTTGGGGAAGTCACTCAATCATTCATTCACCCATTTGGATCAGGTATGCCCCCTGGCTGGCTACGGGCTCCCTGTACTCTGGAGGAACAGAGAATGGGCCATGCGTCCAGCTTGGGTTTCCCTATGGGGAGTGGATGCAGAAAGAGATGGAGGCAACTGGTGGTTTCATCTGCATTGATAGTGACAGACCTAGAGCCCTATGCTCAGGCACATGCCCAGTGGTGGGTGTGCTTCAGGGAAGACTTCCTGGAGGAGGCAATATCTGAGCTCAGTTTAAGGGCTGAGTGAGAGCTGGCCAGGTGGGGTTAAGGGAGGGAGGCCTTCCAGGCCAAGAGATCAACATGGGAATGGCCAGAGCCAGACATACCCAGGACCCTACTTCTTGAAAAGCGGGCATCTGTTACAGCCTGAAGGGAAAGGAAAGCATCCCCGAGGCCTGGCACATTCTCTCAACGCCTCCATCAGACTGCAGCAGCCTGCCCCTCAGCCACGGTGCAGAGGCTGCCCTGTCCGCCCTCAGCTCCCTGCCCGGCAGCCCTAGAGGGACATGACTTCTGCTTCCCCATTTGCAGAAGGAGGGAATGGAAGCAGGGGTCCCAGTGGTGCCTGAGGGAGACCCTGCCAGGGTTCCCCCTTCCAGTCTGCGTAGGTGGGCACATGGCTGCAGACACCAGGCCCGTGTGGCCCAACACAGCCTGACTGCCCGCTCACAGTGCAGCCTGGACCCAAGTCCCACCAAGAGGACACAGCAGCGGCCCCCATGTCACCCTGGGGACAGGGAGGCAGGGTCTGAGCACCAGGCCCCCCAGCCCTGAGCCTGGGACCTTCTTCTGAGGCCGGGGTTCTGGGCAAACATGCTCCGGGGACCCTGGGGTGTGGGTGTGGGGACAGGGTGGGGACACACGGAAAGAGGGCACCCGGAAGCCGCTGTCACCTGGTAGGAGCCCTTCTACTCACACAGGGGCCAGAACACGCCCTCCTGGGGGAGGCTGGTCCTGGGGGCTGGGCCATCCTGTATGCACCACAGGCTGGTCTCCCAGACCCTAAAGGGCAGGGTCGCCTCTCGAGGTCCCCCCCGCCGGGATGGATCTCCGGCTCCTCCCACCCCGCTCCTCCCTCCTCCCAGAGTTGGAAGCAGGGGCTCGGGGAGCAAGTGCAAGCCCCAGGCATCTACCTGGAGACCGAGGGGCCCTGCTAACCTCACAACCTCTCACCTCAGCTTCATCGGCCCAAGCACAGGCAGAATCCTGGACGCTGGACCAAGGCCCCCAGTCCTACCAGCAGATGTTGCCCCGGGGGATCCACAGTTTAGAGAGCAGGGACCCTGACCCAGAGCGCTCCTGGCCTTTGGGGCAGGGTGGGCAGAGGAGATGGACCCAGGAGACACAGAGCGAACTGTCCTGGGGGCCCTGCTGGTGAGGTGTTGGCACAAGTCCTGGGCCCGGGGCAAGGGCTGATGAGGTCAGGTGGGAGACGGAGCCCCACCCTCCTGCCCCTCGAGCCCGTCCCCAGCTTAACTTGAGGCAGGCACGGTCCTCAGGGGGCCCCTCGGTCTCCCACAGTCTTCCTGGCCTGTTGGGGTCCAGCCCCAGCAGGATCCAGGGGAACCCTCAGGATGAACACCATCAGCGAGTGAGAGAGAGAGAGAGAGAGAGAGAGAGAGAGAGAGAGAGAGAGAGAAAGAGACCAGACCGGGATGTGCAGCAAAGTCTGGCAGTTGCTTTATTTTTCACCGTAGCCTTTATACCCGAAGTTGGTACATTTCTAAGGGGGAGATAAGCACACAGACTTAGTTTAACATTACATCAGCTTGTCATTCACGAAACCAGGTGTGCTCTGTATATTTTTGTTTATGAAAGGCTTTTCCCATAGATTTTTTGTACATTATCTTCTGGCCTTGAGCTTAGCAGAAAACAGAAAAGTGGCAGTTTCTTGGTACAGCAGGTTGTAACATAGTAGAAATACAATCCTGTTAACATAAAGGTCAGTCTTTTTGCAGAAATTCTCAGCTAAATTTATCTAAAAAGTTTAACACACAAAGACTCTGCGGCTCTGGTGAGGCAGCCCCTGTTTAGTGGTCCTGGTTAAAATTAACAATTATCTTGTTGTTTTTACACTAGGGCTAAACTCTTATTTTTCTAGATCTTTAACTATATTAACAGTATTTTCTACTGCACAACCTCAGCACATTAACAGCAATCAAACATTGATCCAATAACCTCGTTTAGAATAATATTTTTATGTTCTCTAATAGGGCTTCCTCACCTGCCGAAGGGCTCTGTGCCTATAGGGGCCTTTTTTATGGTTAATCTCTATGTATGATATCTTTTGGCTTTCAGGCCTGTTGACAATTTATGTCTTGCACCTGGTGTAACTTTAAGCAACTTCAGTAGCCGACCCTGTCTTTTTTGTGGTTAAATCTATCTTCTTTCTATTAGGTGTCATCTCTATGGGAACTAGATGGGATTACATTATTATGGAACAGAAATGCAAAGGATTGCAAAAACAGCAGATATAGCACAAAACAGGCTCTTAGTCTAAAAGTTAACTGCCTGGAGAGGGTGTGGAGAAAAGGGAACCCTCTTACACTGTTGGTGGGAATGCAAACTAGTACAGCCACTATGGAAAACAGTGTGGAGATTTCTTAAAAAACTGGAAATAGAACTGCCATATGACCCAGCAATACCACTTCTGGGCATACACACTGAGGAATCCAGATCTGAAAGAGACACGTGCACCCCAATGTTCATCGCAGCACTGTTTATAATAGCCAGGACATGGAAGCAACCTAGATGCCCATCAGCAGATGAATGGATAAGGAAGCTGTGGTACATATACACCATGGAATATTACTCAGCCGTTAAAAAGAATTCATTTGAATCAGTTCTAATGAGATGGATGAAACTGGAGCCCATTATACAGAGTGAAGTAAGTCAGAAAGATAAAGAACATTACAGTATACTAACACATATATACGGAATTTAGATAGATGGTGGCGATAACCCTATATGCAAAACAGAAAAAGAGACACAGAAATACAGAACAGACTTTTGAACTCTGGGGGAGAACGTGAGGGTGGGATGTTTTGAAAGAACAGCATGTATATTATCTATGGTGAAACGGACCACCAGCCCAGGTGGGATACATGAGTCAGGTGCTCGGGCCTGGTGCACTGGGAGGACCCTGAGGAGTCGGGTGGGGAGGGAGGTGGGAGGGGGGATCGGGATGGGGAATACATGTAACTATATGGCTGATTCATGTCAATGTATGACAAAACCCACTGAAATGTTGTAAAGTGATTGGCCTCCAACTAATAAAATAATATTAAAAAAAAAAAAAAAAAAAAAAAAAAAAAAGTTAACTGCCTGCAAGAAGTCACCAGCTAATCTCTTGCAATGGGAGCACACATTTATCAAACAAGTCAGAATGCCAGCAAAAGGGTTTGAATTGAAGCATTTCTTTCATCCCTGGCCACTTCATAGGGTACCAGTGTCTAGGAGATTTATTAATTAGGGTTTTAAGTTGGTCTTTATTCAGTGAAAGAGGAACAGGAGAGCTCTCGGCAGTCAACACAAGAATCTGAAGCAGGGCGAACAAGAACAACAGCAGAAAAGGGGGGAGGATATAGGGTGGGGGAGAGGCCGAGGCCAACCTGGAGGGTCCCTTGTGTCCTGGACGGCCTTGCGTGTCAGGTTTTTTCCTCATGACCTCGTCATGGGTGGGATCTCCCATAATGGCTCCTGGCACTGGCCTCCCTGGAGGGGCCGCACCCTGGAGGGCCGGGCCGGTGGGAACGTGGCCCAGCCTCACACATCAGACGTGTCTCATCCTCTGTTTCTCCTCCCGCGCTCCTACATGTGGGCCCAGCCCTGTTCTCAGGCTCCTGTCCTGCCCTTCCAGGGAGATGGCCGAGAGGAGGCTGGGGACAGCAGGCTCATCTGAGGCCACCCCCTCCTAGAAGCCAGGGTCAGTGGAGCTGGTCCGGCCTCCCTGGAGTGGACGTGGAGCCACGTAATCCTGCAGGCAGCTCATCACCCCTGTGTCTGGGAGATCCAGGGCCCCACTCACTTCCTCTTCCCAGAGGTAACTGTGGCTCATGGACAGTAGAAATTCCTGGGATCATGGTGATACCACAAAAAAAACCTTCATTTGTTATGTGTTGAGTAGAGCAAGGAAAATTGAATAGTGAGTTTGGTGTTACTGGAATTTCTCTGATGAACTCAGACAGTCCTAACATGGTTCATTAGCAGAAACTAACTCCAAGGACCCCAAAGGCAATCCTCCTGGAGGATGGGGTCAGCAGCATGAGCTGAGGGCTGGAAGTCAGCTCATGGTTGGAGCTAGAAGCTCCTTGAACACGGCCCCCCAGGTGCTGGTCTCTGAGTACGACCTGTTAGACCTGCAAGGGCAGACCTCACGTGCTTGACCTTAGGGCGGGCTGGCGTGAGCTTGCTTATAGTGTAACTGGGGAGAGGGGGTCAGTGTGCGTCAGATTGTCATGTTCATGGCGTCCCCACTTGACCTTGACCCAAGCAAGGGAACGAAACTGAAGGAATAATATGACTTTCCAGTTCTCATAGAGCGGGTCCCTACAGATCAAGTCAACCTGTAGGATTCTCAGATAATTTCTGGGCAGAGCAGGGCCATCTGGAGAGACTAAACATCTGCTAAAGAGAGAACACGGGGCTTGAGTGAAGAATTAGAGAAATGAAAGGAATGTGTCCACATTGTCTACTAAACTGATGACACTGATCATACCATTCACTCAAGAAACATTTGCAGGGTCTTCCCTGGTGGTCTGGTGGGTAAGATCTTGAGCTCCCAATACAGGGGACCCTGGTTTGACCCCTGGCCAGGGAACTACATCCTGCATGCTGCACCTAAGAGTTTGCACATTGAAGCTAAAGATTTGGCATTTTGCAACCAGGACCCCAAGCAGCCAAATAAATAAATAAAATAAATATTTTTAAGTAAAAATAAAAAAATAAACATGGTGTATCAATCAGTTTTTAAAAAATAGAAAAAAAGAAAGAAAGAACATTTTCTAACATCTGCTATTTTGTCAGGACCATTTTCTGGACACTGACCACATCAAGGTGTATAAGATAAGGGTCTCTCCCTTCATAAGCCCAGAGTATTTCCTGGAAAAGATAATCAAGTAAACAGAGAGTAATGTGAGAACATGACAAAGGCAGGGACAGAGGCTTACCTTCTGGTTGTGTGTGTTTGGGAGGGGATGATAAAGAACAAATGAACCAAATAGTATGTTAAATAGTCATAAATGTCCTGGAAAAAGAGAAAGCAAGAAAAGGAACAAGAGAGGAGGGAAGGGACGTTGCTGCTGTAAACAGGATGATGACAGGGTGACACGTGAGCAGGGGCTGGCAGGAAGTGAGGGAGTGGCTGTGCAGTCCTCCGGGGGAAGAGGAAACTGTGGGTGCAAAGGCCCTGAGGCAGGGACACGCCTGTTGTGTTCCTGAGCCCAGCTGGGATGCCAACGATGCTGCCGCACAGTGAACAAGAAGGACAGAGGTGAGAAGGGAGGCCAAAAGGATGACGTCATTTGCTCTGGTTAGGGTTTGCAATAGAGGAATGATGGGATCTGACTTCAGTCTCTTGCTTTTCTTTAAAGCTGGAGTCAAGCAGGGACTTTTTTTGTTTTTTCCTTGCTGCTCACGGGCTCTTTCTGGTTGCAGTGAGTGGGGGCTACTCTCCCTCGCGGCTCACAGGCTCCTGGCTGTGGCGTCTCTTGTTGTGGAGCACAGGCTCTGGGCCCACGGGCTTCAGCACTTGCAGCTCTCGGGCTCAGTACTTGTGGAGCATGGGCTTAGTTCCCTCACAGCATGTCCGGAATCTTCCAGGACCAGGGATGGTACTGGTTTTCCCTGTACTAGCAGGCGGATTCTTAAGCACTGGAGCACCAGAGAAGTCCCCGACTTTGGTTTTAGGAGAACCACCCTGGTTGCTGTGTTGAGAACAGCCTGGTGGGAATAACAGCAGAAGCAGGAGGACCAGACAGCAGGCCATGACGGAAATCTGGGATAAAGAGGAGAGGGGCTTGGGATGGCGTGGGAAGAAGTGACCAGATCTGGACATATTTTGGAGATAGGATAGAACCCACAGGATTTGCTGATGGCTCGAGTTTAGAGAATGAGAAGAAGACAGCAGAAAGGGAGACTACACGTTTTTGTGTTGGGATTTTTAAAAAATCAGTTTTATGGAGGTATGGGCTGTCCTGGTGGCTCAGATAGTAAAGAATCCGCCTGCAATGCAGGAGACCTGGGTTCGATCCCTGGATAGGGAAGATACCCTGAAGAAGGGTATGGCTACCCACTCCAGCATTCTTGCCCGGGGAACTCCATGGACAGAAGAGCCTGGCGAGCTACAGCCCATGGGGTCACAAAGACTCAGACACGACTAAGGGACTAACACTTCCACTTTCAAAAAATATTTATTTATTTTGGCTGCCCAGGTTTTAGCTGTGGCATGCAGGATCTATTTCTCTGACCAGGGATGGAGCCCAGGTCCCATGCATTGGGAGTGCAGTCTTAGCACTCCAGGAAAGTCCCCTCGAAATCACCATTTTTAATAAACTATAGTCCTACGAGTTTTGGTAAATGCATCCAGTCAGGTAAACATCACTGCCATTAAGATATAAGCCAAAAAAAAATTAAAATAAAAAAAGATATAAGCCAGTTCCGTCATTATTTTAAAACCCCCAATGCGCCTTTGGGGGCCCTTCCCCCACCCCAGCCCCCAGCAACCACCTGTCTGCTCTCTGGCCCTGCAGCGCTGTCTTTTCCACCACTGTGTCATATAGATGCAATCTTGGTATGGAGCTCTGGAGTTCCGCTGTCTCCCCTCAGCATCATGTGCTTAAGATTCACCATGTTGTGTGTGCATGCGTGTATACAGAGTTGCGTCAGTTGTGTCCAACTCTTTGTGATCCTATGCACTATAGCCCACCAGGCTCCTCTGTCCACGGGATTCCCCAGCCAAGAGTACTGGAGTGGTTGCCGTGCCTCCTCCAGGGGACCTTCCCGATCCAGGGACGGAGCCCACGTCTCTCACGGCTCCTGCATTAGGAGGTAGGCTCTTTACAACCAGCACCACCTGAGAAGCCCCGTGTTGTGTAGAGTTTGTTCCTTTTTGCTGATGAGTAGAATTCTACTGAACGGATGGACCACAGTTTGCTTATCACAGCTGAAGAAACATTTGGGTTGCTTTCACTTTTTTGTCAATTCTGAATAAAGCTGTTATAAATATCTGCAGACAGATTTTGTGTGAATATGTTCTCTTCTATCTTGGATCAGTCTTCGGAGTAGGATTGCTGCGTGGATGTTCAACCTTATATGAAACAGTCAGCATCACTTCCACAGGGGTGATACAACTTTTCACTCCAGTTGCTAGGTGTCCTTGCTGACCCTAGGCATTGTCTGTATTCTGAGGTTCCTAGACTGAGCAGTTGGAAGGAAGGACTGTTGCCTTGTGTTGAGATGGGAAATTCTATCAGCGGAGCAAGTTTGAGAGGGAATATTGGGATTTGTTTGGAGTCATAATAAGGTTGACATGGCTATATGATATGATATGTACAAGGGGGTGTTGAGTATTTGAGTGGATGTGGGGGGAGAGAACTCTGGAGTCACCTTTATGGGTGGTGTGCAGAACTGAGAAACCAGATGTTATCACCCAGGGATACAAGGAGGTAAAGGAGTGGAGAAGCCCCAACACTGATGTTGGGGCATCCACCACGGAGAGGGTGAGAAAAACAGGAAGAATCAGTAAAATAGACTGTGTTCTGTGAAAGTGATTATTCCCCACTTGGCATGAATTGAGACAACAGTGTCCCTGAAAACTGGTATCTGCCCTGGTTTGCCTGTGCGTGATTATTTCATAGCTGCCAACAGGAAATCAGACCCACGGGCCCATGGGGTCAAGGTCAAGAGGTGATGCAGATGAACTCGGCCCCCACAGTGACACATGCCGCCCTCCCCCGTGCCCTGGTTTCACTCTTACTCACTAGCTCACTGCCAGTCTGCCTGGTGTCGTCACATGAGGTCTAAGGTTGCAGGCTTTGAAGGTCCTACTCACAGCCCAGTCATAGTTCCCGTGAGCAACTTTGTGATGCTATGAGCACAACCGCCTGGGCACTGGTAGCAAAGTTTGACTCGAAACTGGGAAAAACCATTCTCTCCACCTTCATGTAGAATCACACACTCCCCAGGCAGTCTGGGGAGCTTGGGGAGATGTTGCCCTTGGCCTGAAGACTGGTGAGCTCATAAGGGCACCGTCAACAGGGGCAATGATGAAATTCCTTCAGTTGCCACCTCGGGCTGCAGCATTGACTGGGATGTTTTGAGCAGGAAAGGGAGAGAAAAATAACTTGCTTTATTTATTTACTTACTTTTTATTTGGCTGTGTGGGGGCTTAGTTGCCCTGAACCTGCCTCCCCTACATTGTTAGGTGGATTCTCAAAAAGACTTGATCATTTGCTCTTGAGTAAGCATGACGTGAAAACCTGAAACTAACGGGGGCACCCCCTGAAGGTCCAAAGCTCTTGTGGGCAGCTGTGAGCTCAAAACCTTTATAATCTGTTTCCAAAACAAGGAAAAGAGTCTTCTGTAAAAAGCCAAAATTTTTCTGTAAATCTAAAACTATTCAAAACAGAGGATCTGACACTGGTATATCAGTTACAAAAGCATTTAGCTGCAGTAAAAGAATATCTGACCAGCAGTGGCTTAATAGCACACAAGAAGGATAGAGATGGCTCTCTGGGATAGGGGCAGATTCTCAACCACATCCTTACACCTGCAGCTTCTGAATCTTTGTTCACTGCCAATTTAGCACATCAATTTATCACCTCATGGTGATAAGATGGCTGCTAAAGGCTAGGTATTACATCTGCATCTTAGAAGGAGGATGGTGGGAAAGGGTCATGCCAGCTGAATAGGTCCCTTCTATTCGAAAAAACGACAACAACAACAAAGTCTTCCCAATAAACCACCCATCGGATGTCTGCTTCCATGGTGACCTTGCAGGAGACTTTGGAAGGGAGCATCCAGCTTTTCCAGTCTCTTTGGTAGAGGACGCAAGGGAGGGGCATTGGAATGGGTTTTGCCTTAGCCAACCAACGGAGTCTGCCACCAAGGGGGCTCAAAGGCATGGCCTTCTCAGGGGCTTCGGTTGGGACGGCATCGGAGGCAGGGGTGGAGGGTGGCAAGGGACAGGGTGTGGGGGAAACAGAGGCATGAGGAGCCAGGGGCCAGAGAGCAGAGATGGAGACAGAGAAAGGGTAAGGGGACAGGGCGTGGGGGAGCAAGGAGCAGAGGGAGGGCCTGGAGGACAGGGGGGAAACCGAGGCAGGGAGGAGGGCGACGGATGAGGTGGCGGAGGACTGAGCCCAGAGAGGCAAGTAAGGGGACAAGGGAAGCGTGGCGACAAAGAGGGACCAGGTCACAGAGGGAAGGGGCCACACCTGCGACACCTGCTCGCTTCCCAGGCCAGGTTAGCACTTGTTTATTTGCCTAACATTTCTTTCTTTATCTGGCTGTGTCAGGCCTCACTGGTGGCACACAGGATCTCCACGGTGATGTGCGGGCCTCCCTAGCTGCAGCACACAGCTCTAGAGTGTTTGGGCTCGGTAGTTGCAACCTGTGGGCTTAGTTGCCCTGAGGCATGTGAAATCCTAGTTCCCCAGCCAAGGATCAAACCCAAGTCCCCTGCACGGGAAGGAGGATTCTTAACTACTGGGCCAACAGGGAAGTCCCAGTGTGTGTTAATAAGACCAACCTCACAGCATTTACCTCAATCTGATATTAACCAGATGCGTGAGTGGGTGCCAAGTTGACTCAATCGTGTCTGACTCTTTTCCACCCCATGGACTGACTGCAGCCTGCCAGGCTCCTCTGTCCATGGGATTCTCCAGGCAAGAATACTGGAGTGGGTTGCCATGACTTCCTCCAGGGGACTTTCCTGCTAACCCAGGGACTGAACCTGAGCCTCCTGTGTCTCCTACATTGCACCCAGTTTCTATACCACTGAGTCACCAGGGAAGCCCAGTATTAACATGGGGGTGATAAAATACAAACAAAAGTCTAAAAACAGTGCTGCCAGTAAAGGATACCTACCTACCAACCACACTGGCACTGCCTTCTCAAGTCCACTGCACTGACGTTTTCCACTGGGGACCCTGAGGCAGCCACGCGTCTCTGTCTCCTGCACGGCTGGGCCTACATGTCTTCCTGTTGG
The DNA here is from genome assembly GCF_963930625.1 of Muntiacus reevesi. Lineage (NCBI taxonomy): Eukaryota > Metazoa > Chordata > Mammalia > Artiodactyla > Cervidae > Muntiacus > Muntiacus reevesi. Next base: position 181,564,048 of record NC_089250.1, on the reverse strand, counting down.
AAAAAGTCTCTCGCACACACTCATCGAACCAACAACCCAGCCCTCTCTCTGCACGCTGGGAAGCCTGGGTGGGCTGGCACAGGGTCCCAGAAAGTGTTCGGCCTCCCGGGCCCCGGGAAGAAGGGCAGGCAGTGGGAAAGGGGAGCCTGCGTGACATTAGCTGGTCCCAGGCAGACCCCCTGGTGGCCTAGGACTGGGCTCCCAGCCCTACCCGTGGGGGCAGCTGAGGTGACTCAAGGCTCCCCCCGCCCCCCAAGCGGAGACCTGCCATCTCATTGTTTTTCTCCTTCGTCCTTCTGAGGGAGGATTCAGAGAGCTGGCAGTGAGTCACTTGGTGACTCAGCTTCTGGGAGCCCTGGCTGCCTCAGCCCAAATCTGAGACAGCTGGTTCTGCGGGGCAGGCGGAGGGGGACACCCCACTCTCTTGTGTGTTTGGGGGGTTCTCCCACCCAGCCCCATTTCAGAAATTCAACAGGCAGGTCGTGGGCCTGCCTGGCCCTGCAGCCCCCACCTAACTTTCGGGTGACAGAGCTGGGCCACATGTCTCCTCTCCCAGCTGGCCTCCCTGGTGGGAGGGGGTTATGAAAGGACAGTGCAAAGGTCGGAGGTCAGGATGTTGACTTCTAGGTGGGTAGGACATCTGGCTCCCTGGCCAGGCCACCATCCAAACTCCTACCAGCCTGCCCCCATTTTAACCCCAACTGGACCCCTGCTGACCAGTGTCCCCCATACCCAGGGGAAAAAAACAGAAACTGGGGAATAAATAATCAATAAGTGGATTTCCCTGGTGGCTCAGACGGTAAAGAATCTGCCTGCAATGCTGGCGGCCCAGGTTGGATCCCTGGGTCGGGAAGATCCCCTGGAGAAGGAAACAGCAAACCACTCCAGTATTCTTGCCTGGAGAATCCCATGGACAGAGGAGCCTGGCGGGCTTGGGGTCGCAAAGTGTTGGACACGAATGAACGACTCAGAAGGGGGAATAAATAATTTATTGAAGTTGGAGGAATAAATAAGATACCTAGGTGCGGTTACAAATAACTGTAAAAAGCATTGACATGTATGTACAGAAAGGCGCTCCGGGCCTAGGGGGCGGGGCCTGAGCCCGGCGAGGGGCGGGGCCTCCCGCGGAGGCGATCCGGCGCCGGGTCGCGGGCGCCCCCCAGAGGTAGACGGCTTATTTACAACGGAGGAGAAGGCGCGAGGTCTCCCCGGGTCCCTAGTCCGCTTGGCGCCTCTCCGCCCGGCGAGGGCGCCGCGCCCCCAGGGCCCAGCCCCGGCGGCCTGCGGGCCCACCCTGCAGCGAGCGCCCGCGGAGCTGCACCCCCTGCACGATCCTCTGCACCCAGGAGCGATGGGCGGCCAGACTGATGTAGACCCCAGGCCGGTTGCGCTCCGCACAGCCCTCGCCCCAGCTGATGACGCCCGCCAGCAGCCAGGTGCCCTCGACCTGGCACATCAGGGGGCCTCCGGAGTCGCCCTGCAGAGAGGAAGGAAGGTGAGGGGCCCGCGTGGGCCAAGGGGTGGGCCGAGCCCAGCACCCGCGCCGCTGCAGGTGGCGGACGGGCCATTTCTCCAGACCCTGGGTTACGGAGCCATAACTAGCGCCCCCGGGGCAGGGAGCGCCCCCTTCCCAGGCTCACTCCTGGTGAGAAGTACCTAGTGCTAGACCGTCTCCCTCACAGCCCTGGAGGCACGTAGCGAGGGTTGTGATCTGCGTCACTGATGAGGATACCACGGCTCAGAAAGAAGAGTGTCTCAGACCGGGTGTGCAAGATCCCACAGTCCGCCATCCTCCTCCCTGTAGCCCGCTGGGGGCGAGGGGGGCAGGACCGTAGCACCCCCTCCTTGGATGCGGCTCCCTGAGAATGGGGTCAGGCACACCATGGGTGCTCACCATGTCTGATGTATGAACAAAGGCAAGAGCCGCCGAGCCAGGCTGGGGCTGGGTTCTGTAGGCATCTCTCTGTCTAGGGGGACTGCCAGGTCAGGGCAGATTCTAGACGGAGGCCCGGCAAGGCGAGGGTGATGGAGTTGAGTGGGGCAGGGCTGGGAAGGAGGCGACTGCTCACCAGACAGGCGTCGCGCGCCCCCTCCAGGTAGCCAGCACACAGCATGTCCTCGGTGATGGCGCCCTGCCCGGCTCCTCGCCAGTACAGGCGGCCGCAGGTGGCCGAGTCGATGATGGGGACCTTCAGCTTCTGGAGGGTCTGAGGGTGGGGCAGGGGCACTGGGAGCAGAGAGGAGAGAGTCAGCTTGGGAGGCTCTCCTGCTGGCCTCAGTTCCCTCCATTTTCCTTCGCTGAGTTTCTCAAAGGGTAAGTGGGTCAACTCTGTCAGACTCGGCCACGATGCCTGCAGAAAACCCAAATTCCAGGACTCCACTCTGGACCTACTGAATCCTAAAGGATTCTGAATCTTTAATGAGATCTCTGATGCCCACAAGAAGGTTCAAACCAATGACCCTGCTTGTCCGGTCTCAGGCACTACTCATGGACTGCTACAGACTAATGGCCGCTGGGTGTTGAATGTTATCGGGACTTGAAAGACCTTCCCATCCCCTAGAGGGATTGTAGACCCTAGGGTTGGTTGGTCACTTTCCCCAGTCCATAAATCCAGCTTTCCCAGGAGCCCATAAGAATGACCATGGGGAGGCTGGCTGAAACTTCAGTGTCAGTGGGATTCCCCAGATGCCCAAAATGGTGTCATTTCTCTTAATTCTTCTGAAATTTGGTTCAAGTCCCATTTTCTTACATTTTATCCTTTCTTAATCTCTCCTCTCTCCCCCCTCTCTCTTTTTACACACACACACACACACACACACACACACACACACATTACAGCTTATCTGCTTCTTACTTTCTAATCTGCTTTGTGTTCTAGATGAGGTTTTCCAAACTTCCAGACTTGGTTTGTCAATTATATTTTACCTTTATGGAGATTGCATTTTATCCTGGGAATTTTGCCTGCAATTGTGTCATGATGCCACCAGGGGGCACCTATTTCTGATTTGGAATCTTAGGGCTGTCCTCGTATTCACCCGGTTGGGCTTGGCCCCATAGAAATCTCTAGTGTGTGTGTGGTCAGTCACTAAGTGGTGTCTGACTCCTTGTGACCCCATGGACTGTAGCCCTTCAGGCTCCTCTGTCCTTGGGATTTTCCAGGCAAGAATACTGGAGCAGGTTACCATTTCCTTCTCCGGGGGGATCTTTCCAACCCAGGGATCGAACTGGCATCTCCTGTGTCTCCTGCATTGGCAGGCGAATTTTTAACCACTGAGCTACCTGAGAAGCCCCAGAAACCTGTCAGTCTTTCCTATATCACTTCATAGTTTGGTTGATCTGGCAGTCAGAACACAGTCAAAGTTACCTTAAACTAGAACTGATCTGAAGTTGTCCACCTTGGTTTCTAGGTCATCACATCTCTGGGCTGCAGACCATCTTTTTTCCTCTGGATCATGCTCAGCCCCTGCCCTCTGTTCTTTGCCACCCATGGGACCTGTATCTCCCAGTGTTTGCTACCCTCTGCCCCCACCCACCCCCGCCCCGGAAGAAGCCGCACCTCCATCGTGGATGCTCCCCCAGCCAGCAATCCAGCAGTCGGTGTCCGAAGAGAGCTGGACGGTGGAGTCAGGCAGGCAGATGGGCAGGACGCGCTCAGAGAACTGGATGGAGTGCTCCAGGCGCACCAGGGCGATGTCAGCACGGGAGCCCTCCTTCCAGGAGTACACAGGGTGGGGCTGTGCCCAGGTGATACCCACCTCCTGGGACCTCGGGCCAGGGTTCCCCAGCTGCCAGGCCCCCAGCAGCACAGAGAACTGGGTTGGTTTGTCCAGATTACTAGAAGGAAGAGGGCGGGGGTGGCATCAGCCAGGAACTGCTGGGTGGCGAGGAAGGGACTGGGAAGGGTTTCTGGGGAATGGCACGCACATGAAGGCCCCTGGAGTGCAAAAGGGGGGCTTCCCTGGTGGCTCAGTGGTAAAGAACCTGCCTGCAATGCAGGAGACAGGGGTTCGATCCCTGGGTCGGGATGAATCCCTGGAGAAGGGAATGACTACCCACTCCAGCTGTTCTTGTCTGGGAAATCCCATGGACATTGGAGCCCAGAGGGCTATAGTCCATGGGGGTCACAAAGAGCCAGACAAGACTGGGCACACACTCGCTGCGTGCAAAAGGGGCTTCTGGGCGGAAGCCGGAGCTCTCCTGAGGGACCCAAGACCAGATGGAGGCCCAGAAATCGGGGCCGGGTGGGCAGCCTGGGGTCCGGGAACCCGAGTGGAGGGGCGGGCGGAGGGCACGTACTCCTTGAAGCAGTGGGCGGCTGTGAGCACCCAGCGGCTGGTGAGCAGGGAGCCCGCACAGTGGTGAGTGCCGTTCTTGCGGATGCTCACGACCCAGGGCCACTCGGCGTCTGAGCTGTCCTCGCCCCCCACGATCCGGTTCAGCTGCAGGCGCTTCCCACAGGCTGGCGGCCCTGGCGACGGGGGTGCGGTGGGGGGTGGTCTGTCACACTCTGGGCGCCGTCCGCCCCCCTTCCAGCTCCCTTCCCCACTTCAAACACCGAGGCCTGTGTACCGCTCTCCCTTCAACCCGGCCCGGCCACCTGCCCGCCCTGACCCTTCCATCCTCTGCCCTCCCTGAGCTGGGCACTCCGTGATCTAGTCCCCTGGTCCTTTCACCTGCTGGGGCAGCGCAGTCACCCCCTCACTACACACACACACACACACACACACACACACACACACACACACCGCCTCTCCTCCACACCTTGACCCTCTGGACCTCCTCTCTGGCGTGCCTTCTTCTCCAGCTCAAACCCTCTCTTGCCCCCACTTCCCACTCCTGACCTGCCCCCCACAGACAGACACACAGACACTGCCCTGCCCTTCAGGCTTCCTCCCTCCCCTGCTTCCCTGAGGTCAGCTCAGACTCACCAGCCGACTTGACAGCATCTAGGGTGGCTGAGGGCAAGAGAAAGAAAGGGTCAGGCCGGTGGAGGGGCACTCCCGTGCCCTGCGACCCTCCCCAGTAGCTGAGTTTCCGGGTCACGCTGCCAGGTGGGGCATTTCCCGGAGCCTGGGCAGGGCGGGCAGACACCTCAGGCCCTGGCTGTGAGCGGCAGCCTCGGCCTCCCCGTAGCTTCGTGTCCAGCCTGTGCCCTGGGGGCTGTGGGGGACCAGGTCTGGGGGGTGGGTCTCACGGTGGGTGAGCATGAGAACCCCCTCACAGGTCCCAGGTCCGGATGCTGCCTCCCCAGCAGTGGATCAAGGAGACGGGGGAGACAGGAGTGGAAGGGAAGAGGGTAAAGAAGCTGAGCCAAGCGCCCTGAGCACTGACCGGGCCTAGGTGTACCTGCAGTGTTTGCTGTGAGTCTCACGGCTGCGGGGGAAACTGAGGCTCAGAGCAGGCAAATAACAAAACAGAGAGGCCGAGACAGCAGGGGAGAGGAGAGGAGGGACTCAGGAGGACCAGAGGAAGCGGGGGTGGACAGGGGGGATGGCCTGGGCCCACAGGCCCTCAGGACTCACCTGGAGCAGCCAGAATCAACAGGGAGGCCAGGACCCGGAGGCAGAGCGCCCCCAGCAAGGGGGGAGTCGCGGGAACCACCATGGCGCGCCGACAGGAGTGCCCGGTTCCCCCGCAGGCCGCCCCAGGTTTTATCCTGGGAGGCGGAATGCCGTCGGACCAGTCCCCCGAGTGAGTGGCGGTAGGTCACAGGGGTGGGGCTTCGGGGAGGAAATAAGCCCTTAAGGGGTCTGGGGGGTGGGCTTCCAGCTGGGCCCTCTACCTGGGGCTTGCATCGGGGCTCTGCAGGGGCAAGGCTGGGCCTTGACATTGGCTGGGGGGTGGGGCAGAGGAAGGCCCCCCAAGCTTAGAAGGGACGTTGTCCTGGCACCGGGTGGGGAAAGGAGGCACTGGACCCTGCAGGCCAGGAAGCTGGGTGTGGGCTGTTGGGAAGGCCCCGGGGCCTTGGGGAGGTGGGGGCTGGCGAGGGGCTGCCAGAGGCTCCCTAACGGGCCCTGTGACTCAGCGGAAGACCTGGCCCAGCCCGGGGCTCCAGATCCCGTTAACCCACTTCCCAAAGGCCCGTGAATCAGGCCCCCAGGAGCCGCCTCTCCCGGGTCCACCCTCCTGTGGGCCCTGTCACTGGGCAGCAGAGGACTCATCTCACCTGGATGTCCGGGACGCCCGGGCGGGGCAGCCAGCTGTCCAGGTGGCCGAGACAGATGTGGCTGCCTGCGGAGGGCTGGGAGGCCCCACACCCTGCCCCTGGTCTCCCAGGACTACCCCCCCCCCACTCCTCACTGGGGGTCAGAGGGCTGCTGGGTAGTTATTGAGGGGGGAGCCCCAGGAGCAGGGGTGGTGTTGAATCCAGGTGCTTCCCTGAGTAGCCTGCCCACCTGATCCCGGAGCTCCAACCCTGCAATCTGCCTTCCAGACACCCGCACCCCAAGCAGGAGGAGTGGGGCTTTCTCCAAGATGAACTGTGTATCTCTGACCTTCCGTCATTTGATCCGCAAACTTTGCGCTGGCCTTCACTGTGAATGGACATAACAGGAGGAAAACCAGTCCATCCTAAAGGAAATCAACCCTGATTGTTCATTGGAAGGACTGATGCTGAAGCTGAAGCTCCAATACTTTAGCCACCTGATGTGAAGAACTGACTCATTGGAAAAGACCCCAATGCTGGGAAAGATTGAAGGCAGGAGGAGAAGGGGATGACCAGAGGATGAGATGGCTGGATGATATCACCAACTCAATGGACATGAATTTGAACAAACTCTAGGAAATAGTGAAGGACAGGGAAGTCTGGTGTGCTGCAGTCCATGAGGTCGCAAAGAGTCAGACCCGACTTGGCAACTACTCTTTCATCAGCTCTGCTAAAGCCTATGACTGTGTGGATCATAACAGACTGTGGAAAGCTCTTAAAGAGATGGGAATACCAGACCATCACACCTGTCTCCTGAGAAACCTGTATGCAGGTCAAGAAGCAAGTTAGAACCCCATACGGAACGACTGACTGGTTCAGGACTGAGAAGGCATGCGCCTGGCCGTCAGCAGACACTGAGTTTTCATAGTCTCACACAAAATTAGACTGGCTTATGACAATGGGCAGAGAGGCTCCTCTAAGACATCGGGGCTGGGCTTTACTGGAGGATGCACATCGATTGAGTGCATGGCTATGTGTTATGGAATTATGTCTTCAGCCGTCACCCTGTTTGTTTAACCTCCACCCTGAGCACAGCATGAGAAATGCCGGACTGGATGAATTACAAGCTGGAATCAAGATAGGCGGGAGAAACGTCAACAACCTCAGATATGCAGATTTTACCACTCTAATGGCAGAAAGCAAAGAGGAACTAAAGAACCTATTGATGAAGGTGGAGGAGAGTGAAAAAGCCAACTTAAAGCTAAATATTAAAGAAAACTAAGATCATGGCATCTGACCCCATCACTTCATGGCAAACAGAAGGGGAAAGGGTAGAAGCAGAGACAGATTTCCTCCTCATGGGCTCTATAATCACCGTGGATGGTGGCTGCAGCCATGAGAACAACAATAGCCACCCCCTTTAATCTGCAAAGTCTCTATTATTATTCCCATTCTGCAGGTGAGCAAACTGAGCCCACTTAGGGAGGTTAGTGGCCTACCCAAGGTCTTCCAGCTGGTGAGTGGAGGAACCCATTTCAGAGTCCAGTCCAGTCGATGGACAAACCCGGGTCAGAAGTGTGGAGTAGGTGGGAGCCCAGGGGAGGCACCTGATGTTGGCAGGGAACGAGGGCAGCGAGCGAGGGCTGCTCAGAAAGGAGACCTTGGAAGAGAGGCTGGGGACTTCCCTGACCATTCAGTGGTTAGGAATCCGCCTGCCAATGCAGGGGAAACCTGTTCGACCCCTGGTCCTGGAAGATCCCACATGCCTCGGAGCGACTAAGTCCACGAGCCTCAATGACTGTACCCTTGCGCCCTGGAGCCCATGCTCTGCAACAAGAGAAGCCGCAGCCTTGAGAACACGCTGCAAGGAAAAGCAGCCCTCCCTCACCACAGCTGGAGAAAGCCCATGCACAGCGATGACGACCCCACTCAGCCAGGAGTAAATAATTTTCCTTTTTAAATGGGGGAGGCTGAAGGAAAGGCTGGAACTGATCCTGCAGAGGCTGGGAATGGGGGCCTCAGGGGAAGGAAGCGCGAGGTTGGGGGAGAGAGAGAGGGAGTAAGCGCCTGGTGGGTGAGTCGGGGCGCTGGGGCCTGCCATGCGGGTCCTCAGCGGGCAGACTGCCCACCAGGGCTTCTCCCAACCCCACGGCTTAGCCAGCACACATCCTGCACCACCACCCCCGAGCCTGCCCACCTTCTCAGGCTGTTAGGGCTTCCAAGAGCCTCTGAGACTCACTGGAGATGGTCGGTACCAAGGACCACTGGTGTGTCTCACTGGCCCCTGCTTCGGTGGGGCGGGCAGGAGGCAGCTCAAACCTGGGTCCAGAGGTGCCCTCCTGCTGCGTGGAGGCCCCTGCCCCGCTCCACCCAAAGACAAGGCCAGGGTGGGGCGCCCGAGCCTGAACGGCCCCTGGCTGACTCACTCACCTCTGTCCCAGGACTGGGGGCAGGGAGACTGCGGGGAGACAGGGTGGCCCGGGTGAGGGGCACCTCCGCTGGGATCCGAGCCGCAACGCCAGCGGGGTGAGGGGAGGGCGTCCCCCCGGCCCCTCCCCCACCTGCTCTCTGTCCTGGGTCCACCTCTGCGCCCCTCATGCTCCCCCAGCCCACTCCCTTCGTGCAGCTAGAGTGGTTGGCTTCCCCAGCTCACCCCACAGGCATTTACTGGGCACCTGTTGTATGCCGGGTCCAGGGCTGACATCAGGTCCTACCCTCAGGCTGCACACATCTCCCGGGGGTGGGGGGCAGGTGAGCAGGTGGTGACAGCACAGTGTCCTGGGCCGACGGGCACAGAGGCCTGGGACGGGAGTAGGGGGGAGGGGGGGAGGGGGTGGGCCCTGGAGGGCCCTCCTGAGGGTGGGTGCCGTGTGCTGCGACTCCCAGAGGTGAGGGATGGTGAGGAGGGTCCCCATGGACCTGGGCTGCGACTTGGTGCCCACTGGTGCTCAATGGGTGCTTGTCGAGCGAATAAACAAGTGAGGGAGACTTGAGTCTGGAGAATTCCACTGGGGACCAGCTGCGCCAACCAGCCTCTCCGGTTCCTCTCTGTGCTAGCTTCTCCTGCCATTCTGCACCACTGCCCGGGTGACCCAAGCGGCAGGCATGTGCCCCGAGATGTTGCTATCCTCGAGATGGGGTGGCCAGGAAGATGGGGAGAAAAGGAAGTCCAGAAAAGCCAGTGGAAAATTCCTGGCACAAGTCCTGGAAAAGGGACCCCCAGACTGGCTCCCCAGTTCCCAAGGAGTGGAGCTCTTGGCCTGATCCAGCATTCATTCAAACAGAATATTCATTGAGTCCCCACCCTGACCCGCTGTACCGCAGACGCATGCCAGGCAATCTGGCCGGGCATCTCTTCACCGGGGCTGGAGGCGGATGGGCTGCCCACCCTGCCACCCCCCTCTCTGTGTCCCTGCCAGGCCATCCCAGGGCTGCTGGTGAATTTGCAGAGAACTGGGGGTGGCAGGTAGGGCTGCAGAGGTACCTGAGGGCAAGCCGCCAGAGCCAGCAAAGCTCAGTCCAAAGAAGTGACTCGCGCCCCACCCCTCCCCCAGATCTCAGCTGTGGGCACCGGCCGAGCAGGGCAGACATCCCTGATCTGACTGATAATGATCAGGGGTATCCCTTCATCATGCAGCGAAGTCTACTGAGCACCTACTGAGATATAGCCGTGAGCCATCCTGAAGCTATCCTGCCCCTGTGGCAGAGATGCTGGGGGAGAAAGAAGAAACAACATGAGCGAATAAATTGTTTAATCTAGTAGCTGCTCAAGTCTATGGGGAAAACCAAAGCCGGGAGGCGCTCTGGTGAGGGGGTGGGGATGGCAGAGGGTGGGAGGGAGAATGGGAGGTGGGGGGCGGGGTGGGGGGTCATAATCTTAAGTCAGGAGCTCAGGACAGTGCAGCCTTGAGCTGAGGCTGGCAGGACAGGGCCGAGGTCAGAGCCCATTCCAGCCGCAGGAGGAACCAACTCAGAGGCTCGGGTGAGACTTCCCTGGTGGTCCAGTGGTTAAGACTCCGCCTGCCAGTGTGGGGAGCACAGGTTCAATTCCTGCTCAGGGGTCGAAGACCCCGCAGGCCACATGGCCACAGAACAAAAGCTTGGGTGGGTGGAACTGGGGGTGGCCTGGCCCAGCCTCCCGGCCTCCCCGGGGAGGTGTCACTGAGCCTGGCTCCAGAGGACGAGCTGGGGACACTAGGAGGTGGGAAGAGCATTCCGGGGTGAGAGGCCACGGTTCAGGGCACAGGGCCAGGGTGCTCGGGACAGAGGCCACCGGACCACCAGGGTCCTCGTGGACCCGCCCGTAGAAGGGAGCCTTGGCCTGGGGGCAGGAGCCCCGCAGACAGAAACCCAGCAGACAGCGCGGGCCACGGGACCTGCTCTCCCCTCTGGGGCTCGATTCCACGCCGTCGGGCCCTGGCTCTGAGCTTGCAAACTATTCCGTGAGGAGAGGCTGGGTCTCTGAGCTGAGGAGGAGAGCTAGGGGTGGGGTGGTGGCCACTCGGCTCTGAGACCAGCTTGCCTGCACACCAGGGTGGAATCCCGCCCCCCAGTCAGACCTGCACTGTTGTGTTTGTTTTTTCAATTGGCCAAATTCACACTAAAAAAAAAAAACCAATCTGGGGGTTTCCCTGGCAGGCCAGTGGTTAAGACTCCACGCTTCCAGTGCAGGGGGCACAGGTTCGATCTCTGGTCAGGGAACTGGATTCCCCATGCTGTGTGGCGTGCCAAAAAAGCAAAGAAATCTGTGTTTCGACCAGTGTGGCTGTGAACACGAATGTACAAGCACCTGAGTCCCTGCTTGCACACGCATGTCCACGGCAGCCAAAAAGGTGAAACAAAACCCAGTGTCCACCAGTGGATGACCGGATAGAGAAAAGGTGGTCCACTGTGTCCTGTTCAACATAAAAAGGAATGGAGCACTGACACCCACTGCAGCACAGACGAGCCTTGAGGGCATCACGCCGGGTCAAACAGGCCAGACACAAGAGGACAAGCACTGCATGATTCCAGCGGCCTGAGATACCCAGAGCAGCTAAATTCATAGAAAGTGGAGGGCAGGGGCCCGGGGCAGGGGGAGGGCATCGGAGTTAGGGTCTGATGGGTTGGGAGTCTGAGAAGATGAAAGAGTTCTGGAGATGAAGGGCTGCCCAACACTGAACATATGTAACGTCATCAGCTATACACATGCACATGGTTAAAATGGTAAATCTTCTGTATATTTCACTACAATTGAAAGATGGAGAAAGAAATCTGAATGTCTACCTTTTCATGAACCTCAGGAGCGGTGGCAACACCGGGCCCCGCTGGGCTGAGAGGCCTGATTCCAGCCCGACCTACCCCCACCCCTGCACACTGTGGTGCTGGTCAAGCCATTGTGACTTTGGGCATCTCTGTTCTCGGAGGGCAGGGCCTGGAACAGAACAGAAGCTCTGTCCCCATCGGGTGATGAGTAAGCTCCCAGGGCAAGTGGAGTACTCTGAAGGAGCCAGGGACACAGTGGTGGTTTCTTCCAACCAGGCTTCAGTTTACCCATCTGTGTAGAGGACCTGTCAGCACCACCATGCCTCTTACGATCCTGCAGGTGAAGGGCTGGCGGCTGCTCCGGGCTGAGTGCCGACCGAGCAGTGGTCAGGCTGTGCAGTCTGCAGGTGAGGTTTTCTGGGGCACTAGTGGTTTTGAGGAATGTGGCCTGGCTGGTCTCAGGGACACTGCTCAGTTCAGTTCAGTCACTCAGTTGTGTCTGACTCTTTGAGACCCCACTGGCTGCAGCACGCCAGGCTTCCCCGTCCATCACCAAACCCCGGAGCTTACTCAAACTCATGTCCATTGCATCGTGATGCCATCCAATCATCTCATCCTCTGTCGTCCCCTCTTCTCCCACCTTCAATCTTTCCTAGCATCAGGGTCTTTTCAAATGAGTCAGTTCTTCTCATCAGGTGGCCAAAGTATTGGAGTTTCAGCTTCAGCATCAGTCCTTCCAATGAATATTGAGAACTGATTTCCTTTAGGATGGACTGGTTGGATCTCCTTGTCCAAGGGACTCTTAAGAGTCTTCTCCAACACCATAGTTTGAAAGCATCAACTCTTCAGCACTCAGCTTTCTTTATAGTCCAACTCTCACATCCATACATGACTACTGGAAAAACCATAGAATTGACTAGACAGACCTTTGTTGGCAAAGTAATGTCTTTGCTTTTTAATATGCTGTCTAGGTTGGTCATAACTTTCCTTCCAAGGAGCAAATGTCTTTTAATTTCATGGCTGCAGTCACCATCTGCAGTGATTTTGGAGCCCCAAAAAATAACCTCTGCCACTGTTTCCACTGTTTATCCATCTACTTGCCATGAAGTGATGGGACCAGATGCCACGATCTTAGTTTTCTGAATGTTGCGCTGTAAGCCAACGTTTTCACTCTCCTGTTTCACTTTTATCAAGAGGCTCTTTAGTTCTTCTTTACTTTCTGCCGTAAGGGTGGTGTCATCTGCATATCTGAGGTTATTGATATTTCTCCCAGCAATCTGGATTCCAGCATGTGCTTCATCCAGTCCAGCATTTCTCATGATGTACTCTGTGTATAAGTTAAATAAGCAAGGTGACAACATACAGCCTTGACATACTCCTTTCCCGATTTAGGACCAGTCTGTTGTTCCATGTCCAGTTCTAACTGTTGCTTCTTGACCTACATACAGATTTCTCAGGAGGCAGGTCAGGGGTTCTGGTATTCCCATCTTTTTAAGAATTTTCCAGTTTGTTGTGACCCCAGCTGACATTTTGTCACCTTCCCAGCCAGGACTCCCTTCCTTCTTTCTAACACACTTCTGAACGGTCCTGGGAGCTCAGGTATTGTTGCAGAAACAAGTACTTGAGAGACCAAGCCCCACACTCAGAGTTGGAGAATCAGATTTGTTACGCCAGCGGGCCCTGAGGAGTTAACACTCCAAGCTCTGAACCGGGACAAAGGGGTTACAGAGTTTTTATACATGAACGGGCATGAATAAATGGGTTTGCGGGTTTGCAGGGGTTGGACGATTGCAAACAGCAGGACAAGGGTGAGTGAGATAATCTCCAGTTTCTAGCATTGTGAGTCCCCACTTTCTGAGACCTACATGATCCAGATTTTGCAAGGAGCCAGCTGAGTTACAGAGGCAGAAGGAGCAGGAAGTTATGTAAAATTTTAACTTTTCCTCTTCATTCCCCCCTCTTGATGCTTCTGTCACTCGTAGAAAGCATCATCTCATGTTTTGGTAGGACATTCAGAGCTCCCCGTCGTTTAGGGGGCTATACTGAGCTATTACCATTTGTAACTTTATGGATTTAATTCAAGAGATCATGAACTGGGTAATAGCACTGAGAATACAAGGGCCAAAGAAGAGCACTGCAAAGAACATGAAGAGAGGAGAGTTAAAGGGAGAAGCCACGATGCCCAGCTCCAGATGTTGTTCCAGTCACCCCAGGAATTTGCTAATTCCTCTCTCTGTTTTATGATTCGTTCCCTTAGCTGTTGGGCCCTGTCCCTGACTATTCCTGACTGGTTTATGTGAAAGCAGCATTCTTCATTTAAGAAGAGGCAGAGTCCTCCCTTTTCAGCTGGCAGTAGGTCCAGGGAGTCCAGTTGGTCCTGTAAGGCCACTAAAGATTTGGCCACTCTCTCAATATTGTCTGTGAAGTCCCTGGATAGTGTATGGTAGAAGGAGGTTAATGAAGCAATTCTTCCTATTCCCATGCCTATCCCAGCCGTGATTCCCAGACCAACTAGTAGGGATATAAACTGGATGGCTCTCTTTAATCATGGATGTGCTGTCAGAGGTACGGTGAGAGTCTGCTTGTTCGAGACAATATTCATCTGGGGAGTGAGGAAAGCTAAGGTGCAGATACCCATCCATTGACAGGTAGACATGAGTAAGCATCTGTCCCACAAAGAAAAGGCCTTGATGGGGCAGCACCTTATTGTGATTGTGGGAGGATGAGAGGGCCACTCACCTTTTACAGTTTGATCACTTTGATCCGTGGCTAAATGGGCTACATGTTCAGTTCCTCCATCATTTGTAAAGCATTCTGGAGTCTTTTGAGTTAACGCAATTGCCCTTAAGACTGGCCCTTGTAAGGGTGGATCTACAGGAGTTCCCATGGCTGTTGTATTATTCAATGGTACTGGTGTAGCTAAGTAGCCTGGAGCTCCTGAAGGATAAGCAAAGCCAGCAGCAATCCCCAGCCAGCTGGGGGCTGGTGTCATTAACACGGTGATGAGTTGCATTGAGAAGCTGGTACAGACGAGGGCCTGGGGGGAGTTAACTCTGTAACCTGGGCCATACTGCCAGCAGGCAGAGCCTGGCTTTTTAGGGCAAAGTTGGTCCGTGATTTCGTTTGTATTATTGTTCCTGCCAGTAGGTTTTTCCATTTATTTGGCAGACAGAAACCTGTTCTGGGTTGTAACATCTGTGTGGCATTTGGGGGTAGACGAAGGCACAGGGGCATGATGGCAATGCTATGGTGTCGGGATACTGCCCAGGTTTGGATCCTCTGGTTGGGGCAAGGTAGCAGCAGTGGGGGGTGTGACTGGAAAACAGGCCCTGGATATACATCATATGCATGGTTATGAAGGCAGTGGGTGATTGGCCTATAGGATTGGCTATCTATGTGTTGTTCTAGCTGTTGGTTAAGTAAGCAATTTTCTAGGGGTTGACTGTAATGTTGACAGGTGCACGACGGATAAGGAACGGCACCATGTTACAGCAAGGAACACCAGAAGGCTGCAAAGCACCTGCACGTAACAGATGACTGAACACTAGCAAAAGGTTTCCTCCCACCTTTGGGTTGCCATGGCTATAGCAAGGAGCCTACCATGAATGGGGTCAGCTATACTGTGAGCAATTTAGTTAGTAGGAAGAATTGATCATAAGAGACATCTAATAAGAATGAGGCTTCCCACTATGATGAGATAGCAGACAGCTAACCACAGCTTCTGACCCAAATCCGAGTCCTGGGGTGTGACTGAAGCTAGTCCTGTAGCGAAGAGCACAGCAATAACAGCAATCAGGGGGAGAGCCAGGGCTGACGATGAAAATCCACTGATATTTTGATAGCCAGATCCTCAAGCTTCCAGCGTGCATTGATCAGCCAGCTGCCGGAGTGTGGCTGAAGCCAGGCTGAGGAATCCTCATGCTTCGGCCGTGCTTGGGCTAGTCAGCTTCCGGAGCAACTACAGCAGGGCTCGGCGTCCATCATGGGTGAGGGCCGTTGTTTTTGGAACTGGACCTTGAGGGGATTTCTGGGGTCCCAAACTGCTTTCCAGGGGTCCTCATCACAGGAAGCCGCTGCCTTCTTGACTCTAGTGTAGTGGGTCCAAGAGCTGACGCCTGTAACTTTAACAGCAGTTGGGGTTGCCAGGACCACTGTATGAGGGCCTGTCCAAACTGGCTGAAGTGGGCTTTTTTCCCCTAATCTTTAACCCATACCTCATCTCCTGGCTGATAGGGATGAAGCCAATTGTCCAAAGGAATGGGTGTCCTTTCTAAGGTTTATCTGAAGATACGGCGGAAGACTGTTCCCAGGGCCTGGAGGTGTCAGGACATCTCCAGGTCAGCTAGTTGCTGGTGGTCTCCCTTGAGCTTTTCTATCTCGGGGGTGGTCTCCCTGTAAGATCTCAATGGGAGAAAACCTGAGGACCCCAGGGTGCATTTACGGAGGGAGGTGACAGTGCACAGGATGGTAAGGCAGCTTGTTCCAGCCCTGTCTGGGTGCTGGCCAGGGGGGATTCTTGGACTACTGTAGCAGGAATTTCTAATAATGTACTTTCACAGCCTTGAGAAATTTCATAGAAATAGCACCTGGAAAAACAGCATATATCAAGAAACTGTGTTGATGATATATCAGCAATGATGAAAGCCATGTTTCATGTTTTTCTTAGAATAATTGCCTTGTTACAGACCCCAAGGCCAGACCCAGAAGGCAGGATGACTGGGATCATGAAAGCATGGACCTTGGAACACCGGGTCGGTGTCAGGTATGAACGCCACCTACACACTTGCTGAGTGTTCCTGAGACTTTCCCAGAAGGGAACGGCCTGGGGTAGAAACAAGGGGATCTGGACTGTGTCAGTGTAGTGTCTTGGGAAAGATAGATCAAAGAGAATTTTGTAGTCTGCAATCAGGAATAAAAGCTGGACACAGAGTGGACTCTGCACCTCAGTCCAATAGAGGCTGCAGATCCCCCGACCCATTGCACCAGATTTCGTGTCGTTTTCATTCTTGTCACTCATTCCTGGACCTTTGGGGCAACAATTGCCTGGAGCCCAACGTTGGGCTGGAGCGCAAGACCGCTGTGAGCAAAAGTGAAAATACAGCGCCACAGAACCTGGGACAGTTGAGAGGCCTCTGAAAATTCCTGCTGGTAAGTCCTCAGGCACTTAACCAGGGTTGAAATGGGAAATGTTGAGTGCAGAATGCTATTGCCCATATATTTGTTTATTAAGACAGCTCTTGAAAGTGGGAGGAGCTTCTATTAGTGAAGGGCGATTATTAGAATTGTTACAAAGTGAAGTTGCTCAGCCGTGTCCGACTCTTTGCAACCCATGGACTGTAGCCTACCAGGCTCCTCAGTCCATGGAATTTTCCAGGCAAGAGTACTGGAGTGGGTTGCCATTTCCTTCTCCAAGAATTGTTACAAGCAGTGGATTAATATTGCTGCTGGATCCCGTCAATAGCAGCCTGAGGTTATAAGTCTGGGAAAAGGTTGGAGTTGAGTTAAAGACAGAACATATATAAGGAACTCCGCCCCCATTTCCATCTGGAGTACATGGGCATTAATTAAGTCAGCACTGGAACGTTTTCAGACTTCTGATTCTTTTGATGACAGTGATAATGACTCTGCTGAAAAACCTCAAAATCAATATAGAGAGGCCAGTCACCAGATTATGTTCAATCAGGGTTATATACCAAGATTAGAACTGGGCAAAAATCAGCAAGGAAGAATTTATCTTTTGACAGCTCAAGATTTCAAACCCCCCGCTTTTTCACCAGTGGCTGCTGCTCGTATTAATCTTCCTCCACCCATACCTACACCTCTTAATTGAAAAGCTAATCAACCTGTGTGGATAGAGCAGTGGTCTCTAAAACAAGAAGAATTGGAGGCTTTACGTACATTAATTAATGACTGACTTAGCAAGGGACGACTGAGCCCTTCAGCCCTTGGAATTCCCCGGTGTTCATTATCACAAAGAAACCTGGTAAATGGAAAATGCTTACTGATTTGAGAGCTGCTAATGCTGTTATTGTTCCAGTGGGTGCTTCACAACCTGATATACCCAATCCTAGTGTGATCCCAAGAAATTGGCATTTGTTTGTTTTTGATCTCAAAGATTGTTTTTTCACTATTCCTTTACACCCTGATGATAAGCCTAGATTTGACTTTTCAGTTCCTTCCATTAATTTAAAGAAGCCACATAAAAAAATAAATAAAGAAAGAAGCCACATAAAAGATTTCAATGGACTGTATTACCTCAAGGTATGCTTAACAGTCCCACTATTTGTCAAAATTCTGTAGCCAAGGCTTTACACCCAGTGCGACAGTAATTCCCTCATGCATATAACATTCATTATATGGATGATATACTATGACTACAAAAAAGAGAGGTGACATTGTTGACACTGAATGGCCATGATATTCTTTAGACTTCGGAGAAACCTGGTTAAAATAAAATCTTTTTTGAAATTACAAAACTGGTTCTTCCTGCACGTGCAATTAGGAAAAGTTGACTTCTTAAAACACCTTTTTGGCGCTCCAATTCTGCCTGGGAAACAAAAACAGGCCTGGGAAAAAACCTGAAGTTAACTCTTATGTCCTTGGGATACACAGCCCCCTCTCTCTGGGACTCCAGCCATAAACAAATTGGTAGAACTCAAACCAAGGAAAAAAAAGGGGCAAAAAGATATTTTAAATTTCCAATGAAAAACTATTAGATCTCTGTCCATCTGTCTGTCTAAATTCATCCATGTCTCAGTGTGTGTCTTTGTTTTTGGATAATATGAGGTTAATTTATAAATAAATAAACTCTATTTAAATTCAGGTTCATGTGAACAGAAAAATATTCAATATTAAATGTCTAACATTAATGTTTGTTTGCTAATCTAATTAAGACGTGTCTTAAGTCATCAACATTGTGTAATACTTTTACTGTGTCTAGGTTTAAGATAAACTAAATTTGTCAACAAAAAAAGTAATTATATATATATAAATATGCATAAATGAGATGAAAACTTTTAGATAAACTTTATTAAAAATAATTATATTTTAGAAATATCTATCTAAAATAATCTCTGAGGATTGGGGTAACTTAAATTTCTAGAGTTGTACTAAACTAAATGATATAAGTTTATTAAATAGCCAGGTCATTTCCAAATAAAACAAGATTTTAAAATATTAATTACTGAACATTAATTTCCTCTTACAGAAAAACTAAAGAGATTTTGAACTATTAATAAATATGTTTGGTGCCATTCTGAGATGTTCTCTATTTAAAGAAAATAAGCAAATGTTTTTAAAAAATTAAAACTGGTATTTATGTTCACCGATCTACAAAATGCTAATACACAGGACAGTTCATGGTTGCTAAAAAAAAGTAAGATGTGTATTTTTAATAAAAAGGTATAAGGAATGGAATTACATTCTATTAAGGAAAAAGGAAGTACATCTGAACTTACAAGTGGCTGTTCTCTAAATGGGCAGAGTGATGAATACAGAAGTGTAAAAAAGGTTTGTGACAAGTGGAAGAGAGTTTTGTGCATGATACAAGTTTCTTAAGGCATTAAACTGCCTTTGAAATCTTTTATTGTTACTTTGACTAAGTGAATAACTATTGTTTCACAATGAATATAAGCTAGTACCAATCTGGAATTTGACTTTTCTCTTCCTGTTTAAAAAAAAACAAAGTCTTCTTGGAATATGGCTTTTGATAACAGACTATGTAAATTTCTTTGTCTTTAAATGATTCATACTTGCTTTTAAAATCTTTTGTTACTTTGATAAAATGAATGAGTGTTATTTCACAATGATCTATGCCACAATGGAAACTATGCCACACATAGACAAAGCTCATTCTGCTTCTACAAAATTAACCCCTCATCAGAAAATTTAAAATGGATAAAAAATGGCTATAAACCAAACAGTCGGGGCTATGGGAAGTCCAAGACGGCCGCTTGGCTTTTCCCGGCTCCCTGACAAACCTCACTTTTATTTGATAGGATAAAGCCTTTCCTGGCTGTAGGGTTAACATCTCACAATGAAAAAAAATGGTTAAAATACATTTTCTGTGATCTCCAGTGATTGGGACACCCATTTTGCTAGACAGGTCATACAGACATTGACAAAAAACTTCACAAACTTCTTGAAGACTATCGTTTTTACTAATGTCCTCGGTCATCAGGCAAGGACCACGAAACAAATGGATTGGTTACAAGAGATTGAACAGACTGCTAAATATGACTACAATTTTCATGACTTTTTGTCTGACTTATTACTGGCTTCTAATCTTTATTTTCAGATGTAAAAAAGCTCTTCTCCTCAAGTCACTGATGGTTTAAAACAATTTAGTGATTTACACCTGTGGATAAAATTAAAACATTTTTCTGTTCTCTCTGCTTGTCCCTCCAGAAATTAGAAACATTTGGGTTCTGGACAGCTTCATCAAGGTTTAAAAAAACAGACTGTCTCCAGACATATACAAAAATCTCAAGAGTATACTGGGGAGCTCTAAAAGAAATATCCACCCAACTGATGTCAGGCCTATGACATCTAATGTTTCACTGAATCTTAAGTTCTAGTTTTTTAATTTTTAATTTAAGTTCTAGTTTGTTAATTAAGATCTGTATTTACTAAAACTCACTTCTTAGATAATTCCTTATGGTTATGTTACATTGCTAAGAGGCTTCATTAAGTTAAATTAAAAAGGACATTCATTAACTTAAATTAAAAAGGTCATTCATTAAAAAGGGCACTCTATGTTTGTTTCTAAAACTTATCTCAGTAACCAGTCTTTAAATAAAGATCAGATGCTCCAGAATCGGCAACCAGGAAATTAACAAGCTATAGTCATTTAAGAAACTAAATCAGATGACTTAAAGATTAGAGCTATACCTAATAAAACTTCTTGACTTAAATTCTTACTATGATTTTACTATTACTGCTAGCTATATTGTTTTCTATATTGCCTGTTTCAAGAAATGTTGTCCCTTACATTATCAAATGTGTGACTGAGCCACTGATATAATGATGGTATACTGTTCCATATAAAATCCATAGTTATAATGGATGTAACTCATATATCTTCCTTTGATAAACTCTCTTATGTACATATGACTATTGATACATTCTCTCAATTTATGTGGACTACAAAACATATACAAAGACATTTATATGCTTGTTTTGCTGTTATAAAACTACCAAAAACTATAAAAACTGACAACGGCCCTGCTTATACCAGTAGAACATTCCAGCAATTTCTTAAAATTTGATCTATAAAACATCCTACTGACATTCCCTATAACCCACAAAGACAGGCCATAATGGAGAGGGCTAATCAACCACTTAAACATGCAGTACAAAAACAAAAAGGGGGAAATGCCATAGGACAATAACCAATATTGAATAAAACTTTATCTACTCTCAATTTTTGAACATTTCAACACAAACTATGGAAACTACAGCTGAGTGACGTTTTCAGGCTACATCCACAAAGACAGCTAAGCCTGTGATTTGGTGGCAAGATCCACTAACAAACGCTTGGTCACTGGGAAAGTTAATTGCATGGGAAAGAGGGTTTGCTTGTATCTCCCCAGGAGAAGGTCTAGAACCTGTGTGGATTCTAGCTCGTAGAGTAAAACTGAGCGGAAACAACCAGTGACTCCAGACAGCCTCATCATGGTTATGTTTGCCCTGATAACCATCGCAGTGAGTATACCCCTGGTTCGGCAGAAGCAAACAATTATACTTATTGGGTATATATACCTAACCCCCCATTACTAAAACCCATTGATTGGGGAGATCCTATGATCCCCGTTTATGTTAATGGTTCTTCCTGGATACCAGGACCTGAAGATACACGCCTGCCTCTTGTTTAAAAAGAGGAAGGGACTCCCTTCAGTGTTAGTTATGGGTGTGAATCCTGGCCAGTTTGTGTAGGAGCAGCTACAGGATGTCTTAAATTATCTATGCAAGCGGGGCTGTCCACTAATTCTTTAAATCATAACTATACTAAGGTTCAACTACATCTTCTCTCTGGTCTGAGTTTTGCTTATGACGACTCAAAACCCAATAATGACACCAAATCAGACAGACCTTTATGCGAGCATCGCAAGCTGTGGACTGAAAAACAAGATCGTATTCAGTGGAATAATTGTCGCAGAACTGAGGGAGTAATTTTGATTAATGATTCCTATGGAATTGTATGGGACTGGTCCCCCAAGGGGTATGCAGTCTCTAACTGTGCTCTTTAAAATCAGTCCTGCAATCCTCACAAAAGGCTGTGTTGGCAGGTGCATAAAGTCTTTGACCATATTAATATTACCACTCATTCAGATCATCCAATTATATGGCATGGCAGTGGCATGTCACCCCCCTTCCCACAATTGGATCAAGGAAGAGGGCAAGGAGAGATTTGGAAATTGGCTTTAAGTCTTAGAAAATTCCAAATTTGGGAAGGACATTATTCCAATAAAACTAATCATTCATTGACATTTAATAGTAGTACAAACTGGACATTTTGTATTCAGGCTTGTGTGAGAGATCCTTATGTGCTCTTAAAAGGAACAATTTCTATCAATGAAAGTGTACAAGTACTTTCTTGCCAGGATTACAAATTATATACTTGCTTAAATTCTTCACTTTATAATCCTAATCACTCATTTGTTACCTTAAGAAGAAGATTGGGAATACGGCATCTAGTAAATCAAACCAGACCTTGGGAATGCTCCCCTGAAATACATATTCTTTTAAAGGTTATAAAGAAAGTACTGCAATGTTCCAAAAGGTTTATTGGACTCCTCATAGCAGCTATTGTGGGAATTATTGCTACAGCCACGACCACAGCAGTAGCCGGGGTGGCTCTGCATCAGACCATACAAGCGACTACATTTGTACAATAGTGGGACCAAAACACAAGTTCTGCCTTGGGAAGTCAGACCCACATCAACCAAGAAGTTAATGAACGATTGACTGATTTAGAAAATTCATTTCTCCTACTAGGGAAGGAAATACAAAATTTAAAACTACAAATTCATCTTAAGTGTGATTGGAATATATCTTCATTTTGTATCACACCTCATAAATATAATCAAGGTGCATATACTTGAGATCAATTATCTAAACATTTGAGAGGACATGTTCATAATAATCTATCCTTAGATATTTCCCAATTACAGGCTACTATTTCTAAATGGAGAATGTCCACTTACAATTACTCCCAGAAACTGATTTATTTAAAGAAATTGAGGAAAGTTTACATAAACTTAACCCCATGATGTGGATTAAAGCTTTAGGAGGAGGATTGCTTGGTACTATAATATCAAGATGTATATTTTAACTGTCTAGTCCTTAGATATATGAGAGAAACGATATGAGAACTGATGAAGAAAGAAGTTGCTCAGACAGTGTATCTACTCCTGCAAAAACAAAAACGGGGAGATATAGCGGGAATTTCTAATAATGTACTTTCACAGCCTTGAGAAATTTCATAGAAATAGCACCTGGAAAAACAGCATATATCAAGAAACTGTGTTGATGATATATCAATAATGATGAAAAACATTTTTCATGTTTTTCTTAGAATAATTACCTTGTTACAGACCCCAAGGCCAGACCCAGAAGGGAGGATGACTGGGATCATGAAAGCATGGACCTTGGAACACCAGGTCGGTGTCAGGTATGAACGCCACCTACACACTCGCTGAGTGTTCCTGAGACTTTCCCAGAAGGGAACGGCCTGGGGTAGAAACAAGGAGATCTGGACTATGTCAGTGTAGTGTCTCGGGAAAGATAGATCAAAGAGAGTTTTGTAGTCTGCAATCAGGAATAAAAGCTGGATGCAGAGTGGACTCTGCACCTCAGTCCAATAGAGGCTGCAGATCCCCTGACCCATTGCACCAGATTTTGTGTTCTCTTTTCATTCTCGTCACTCACTCCTGGACCTGTAGGGCAACATACTACCTGGAGAAACAAACTGAACAAGAAAGTTAAAGATATATGGCACAAAGATTATTAGAAGTAGGAAAGTTGTTGTGGGATTAACCAGGAGAACCAGGTCCAGACATTGGTTCATGACATTAGTGTTTCTCTAGGTATGAGAAGATGCAAGAATTTGGACTCATGAAAATCTTTACCTGAAAACATCTGATTATCTGAAGGCTTGTTTTTCTGGGTTTTTCCCAGAGCACAGAGTACCTTATTTTTTGTCACCACCCTGAACTCCTTTCAAGGGGGTGTTGAAGGTCAGCATCTTGCAGTGGTCATGATTTCATCTTTGTATAGGCAGCTGGCAAGGGCCAACATCCAGTCATCAGGGCCCCTTCATAGCCACATACTTGACCATGTTATGGAGGCATTTCACGGTCACTGTGTCCCACGGTGCTGGGAAGGCTCATTCCCAAGTCTAACAAAGATTCCATTTACAGGCCACTCAGTGTTGTCACTAGACCAGGCCTTGTAAGTAGCAAAGGTCTCAGGACCAAACCTGTCTTACTAGCCTCTTGGTCCAGGAAAGTATTTCATCTTGTTGCTTCTTCCCATATCTAGAGTTACATTATTACAATTATTGATCTCATATGGAACTGCATATCAACATTTTATCACAGGCTCAGTCACACATTTGGTAACATAAGAAATAATCTTCTGAAACAAACTACATAGAAAATAATACAGCTAGCAGTTATTAATAAGGTCATAAGCAAAAATTTAAGTCATGAACTTTCATTGGTATAGCTCGGTGTAACCCAGGTCATCTGACCCAGTTAAATGATTATAGCCCAAGTGTTAATCTCCTGGTTGTACATCATGGAGCCTCTGACCTTTATCCAAAGACTGGTTACTGAGATAAGCTTTAGAAACAATCTTAGAGTGCCCTGTTTAAAAGCTTAATTAAAATGTTTAGCAATATAACATAACAAGGAACTAGCTCAGAAGTGAGTCTTAGTAAGCACAGACCTTAATTAACAAAACTAGAACTTAATATTCAGTGACACATAATTTTTTTTTTTTTGAGAACTCACTGTGAGGGCATTAACACTGTAGCCAGGGAAGGCTTTCAGTTCAGTCGCTCAGTCATGTCTGACTCTCTGCAACCCCATGAGCTGCAGCATGCCAGGCCTCCCTGTCCATCACCAACTCCCAGAGTTTACTCAACCTCCTGTCCATTCAGTCGGTGATGCCATCCAACCATCTCATGCTCTGTCATCTCCTTCTCCTTGTGCCTTCAATCTTTCCCAACATCAGGGTCTTTTCAAATGAGTCAGCTCTTCGAATCAGGTGGCCAAAGTATCAGAGCTTCAGCTTCAATACAGTCTTTCCAGTAAATATTCAGGACTGATTTCCTTTAGGATGAACTGGTTGGATCTCTTGCAGTCCAAAGGACTCTCAAGAGTCTTCTCCAACACCACAGTTCAAAAGTATCAATTTTTCGGCGCTCAGCTTTCTTCACAGTCCAACTCTCACATCCATATATGACCACTGGAAAAACCATAGCCTTGACTAGACAGACCTTTGTTGGCAAAGTAATGTCTCTGCTTTTTAATATGCTGTCTAGTTTGGTCATAAATTTTCTTCCAAGGAGCAATTTTCTTTTAATTTCATGGCTACAATCTCCATCTGCAGTGATTTTGGAGCCCCAAAAAATAAAGTCTGCCATTGTTTCCACTGTTTCTCCATTTATTTGCCATGAAGTGATGGGACCAGATGCCATGATCTTTGTTTTCTGAATGTTGAGCTTCAAGCCAACATTTTCACTCTCCCCTTTCACTTTCATCAAGAGGTTCTTTAGTTCTTCTTCACTTTCTGCCATAAGGGTGGTGTCATCTGCATATCTGAGGTTATTGATATTTCTCCCAGTAATCTTGATTCCAGCTTTGAGCTTCCTACAGCCCAGCATTTCTCATGATGTACTCTGCATATAAGTTAAATAATCAGGATGATGACATACAGCCTTGATATACTCCTTTTCCTATTTGGAACCGGTCTGTTGTTCCATGTCCAGTTCTAACTGTTGCTTCCTGACCTGCATACAGGTTTCTCAAGAGGCAGGTCAGGTGGTCTGGTATTCCCATCTCTTTTCGAATTTTCCAGAGTTTATTGTGATCCTACCCATCAAATAAAAATGAGGTCTGTCAGGGAGCTGGGAAAAGCCAGGCGGCCATCTTGGATTTCCCATAGCCCTGGCTCTTTGATTTTCAGCTGTTGTTTATCCATTTTAAATTTCCTGTTTTAGGAGCAGACTATTGCCATGTTTTAAGGACATCAGGATAGCAAAAGTCTTACCATGAGGGGTTATTTTTTGTAGAAGCAGAATGAGCTTTGTCTACATGTATCATAATCTTGAAACTGAAAGTGAAAGTGACTCAGTCGTGTCCGACTCTTTGCGACCCCATGACTATACCGTCCATGGAGTTCTCCAGGCCAGAATACTGGAGTGGGTAGACTTTCCCTTCTCCCGGGGATCTTCCTAACCCAGGGATCGAACCCAGATCTCCCACATTGCAGGTGGATTCTTTAACATCTGAGCCACAATGTGTCTGACTCTTTGCAACCCCATGGACTGTAGCCTGCCAGGCTCCTCTGTCCATGGAGTTCTCCAGGTGAGAATATGGGAGTGGGTAGCTATTCCCTTCTCCAGGGGATCTTCCCAACCCAGGGATCGAACCCTGGTCTCCCACACTGCAGATAGATTCTTTACCGTCTGACTACCAGGAAGGCCCACATCATAATCTTAAATATTGTTTAGTTATTTTACCAAAGTAACAAAAAGATTTTAAAAACAAGTATAAATCACTTAAAGGCAAAGAAATTAATAATCTGTTATCAAAAGCTGCATTCTAAGAAAACTTTGTTCTCTAAACAGAGAGAGAAGACCAAATTCTAGTCTGGTACCAACTTACTGTTAATAACAAAATTTGTTTATCTGTTAAATCTTAGAAAGTCTTTTCCATAAATCTTGAAGAACTAACAGTATTCTTCTAAAGGCATGAGAGTAAAACCATAGAAAGCATGTTTAAAATATGATTCTATTGTAATTGACAAAGAAACCTGGTCATTGTTATGATATGTACTCTTTAATATGATAACTAGAACTATAATTGACCATATTTTTTCAGGGCATATCAGATCTACATGAATTCCACACAATTTTAGGGTATCTATTTAGTAACACCAACCATACAGTATAACCTGAAAAGATTTATCACCCCTTCAACAGCACTTCCCATGTAATTCAACATGTCCAGTGAGCCCAGCTGGCTTAATAGCTCTTTGGAATGTCTTAGGGGCCCTCTGAAGCATCCCAAAGTTAGCTAGAAGTCAAGTTATTTAGGAAGTTTTGTCGATAAATATCAAAAGGGTTTATAACTCTCGTCAGGTAGGATCATATAAGTCACTGTGAAATAAGTTATTTACTTAGCCAAAGGTAACAAAAGATTTTAAAGGTAAATACAGAACAGATCAATTAAGAGGTAAAGAAACTTAAATCTATTATTAAAAGCAGTTCAACATCTGAAGAAAGTATGTCCTCTTAAAAGAGAGGAAGGCCGAATTCAAGTTTTGCACCAGCTTACTTTAAACTTATTTAGATAAACTTACTTAAATTTATTTTAATTTGGTCCTAACCATGCACAAAAATTTTTTTTTCAGGGTCACTTTCCACAAACCTTCTAATCACATTTTGTAACAGCCACCTGTAAGTCAGACCTACTTTCTTTTCCCTTCATAAAATGTAATTTTGTTTTTATACCTTTTTATTAAAAACATATATCATACTTCCTTATTAGGTTAGCAAACAAACATTAATAGTAGATATTTAATATTGAATATTTTCAAGTTTATGTGTATCTGAAATTTATTTAGCTTAATTTTTCTTGTATTTAGAATTGTTTGACTTATAAGCAATTACTTTCCTTTAGGCCAATTAAATTAGAATTCATTTACAACTTCAACAATATTATCAGAAAAAAACAAGACATACCCTGAGACATATATAAATACAGACAGACAGACTGACAGAGATCTTACAGTTTTCTGTTTGAGATTTAAAACAGCTCTTTGACCCCCCTTTTTTTTTCTTTGCTTGAAATTCTAATTTGTCCAAGGCTGAGGTCTCAGGCAAAGTTGACTGTGTATTTCAAGGACATGGAAAGGGTTAATTTTAAGCTTTTTTCCTAGGCAGGCCTTTTAACAAGCTAGTTGTTTTCAATTGTATATGCAAACGAATTGGTTTTGTAGTTTCCAAAAGAAAAACTTCTCTCACTCCATTCAATCAGCAATCATGCACTCACAATCATTCAGAGGCTGTCACAATGCCTCCCTTCTCCTGAGTCCCCAGGTCTCCCTATCTAATGCTCCCTTCCTGGGAGCCCAAGGAGGTGGGCCTCCTCTTCTACCTGCTGGGGTAGGACCTAACTGGGGACTGGCCTGGGCCTTACCCGACCCTGTGGCTACTCCTGGTGAGATGGTCTGTCCCTCTACTGAGTCCAGCTGGGGCTCGGTCATCCAGAGAGTCAGAACACGGGTCCGAAAGAGAACCCAGAATACCATCAGGTGGCGCGCCTCCTCACTCGTCTCGGGGTTCCTTCGCTCCAGCCTGGCCGAGCCACCAGTCTGGTGGCTCAAGGGGCCAGCGTGGTTGGAATCTCCCTGTGACCTCCAGAAATGTTGCAGAAACCAGTACTTGAGAAACCAAGCCCCACACTCAGTTGAAGAATCAGGTTTGTTACGCAGGCGGGCCCCGAGGAGTTAACACTCTAAGCTCTGAACCCTGGACAAAGGGGTTACAGCATTTTTATACATGGACAGACATGATTAAGCAGGTTTGTGGGTTTCCAGGAGCTGGGCAATTGCAAAGAGTGGGACAAGGGTGAGTGAAATAAGCTCCATTTCTTAATATTGTGATTCCCCATTTTCTGAGACCTACGTGATCCAGACTTTGCAAGGAGCAAGCTGTTACAGAGGCAGAAGGAGCAGGAAGTTAAGTAAAATTTTCCTTTTTCCTTTTCAGTGTCACTCGGGGCTCCCTGGTTCTTGGAGACTGGGGTGTGACTTGACTCCAGCCCCATCTGGGGCTCCTGGCCCTGCTCAGAACCTTCCCATGGCTCCTGTGGCCCCAGACCTCACATTTCCTCTTCCCAAGTTCCTCAAGGCCTTCTCGGTCTGCTCACTGCCATCCCAATCCCAGAGTTTGGTTTCCACAAGAAGCCTAGCATCATATAGGTGTACACCAAGTCCTCTCCCCATCTTCAGGCTCTCTGACCCTTGGCTATGTGGTCCACCCTACTCCCACCTAGAATTCTTGGAAAGAAAATTCCATCTCACACCAGTATTGCCTGTCCTCTTGACATTTCCTTAAAATGGAAGCTGAGCCTCCCCCTCCTTGCCCAGCCTTCCTTTCTGTAATCTTAGGGGTCCCCGCTCCCTGGTCTCATCCTCAATCCCATACTTTCTAAATGCAGGGCTCCCTCACCCCGACACTAACTCTTAGGATGCTGGTCCTCCAGGGTCCGGATGTTAATGGTGTGACTCCATGTAACTTTACTCTGCTAATGTCTTCCTGGAATACAGAGTATTATTTGTTCATGTGGTCCACTGAGAGCTTCCGCACTTCTTTTTAAACTGCATTTACACCTGTCCCTCCATTCCTTAGTGGCCCGTCTCTTCCTCTGTGTCAGCTTCCTCCAGAATTTTCTTTCCATGGCTTAGAGCATTCTCCTGGGTCTGTTCACAATCTCCCCCTCCTTCAGAAAAGTTGGCTGCACACCAGAATTCTTAGAGCCCATTTTCCTCACTGACTTCTGTTGTTCTCCCGGAAAAACCTCCCAGCAGCTTGTTTGGGAACCTCCAGAGGGAACGGTGGCCAGCCCTCCCACATCACCGGCAATGTCTCCTTTCATCCCCAGTCAAGCGCAGGACTCCCTCTTCTCCCCTGGGACCAGCTAGAACGCCTCTCACTGCAACACCGAGAAGTCTGTCTGGAAGGGCTGCACTTCCTCTGCACCAGAGGCAGAGACAGAAGCTCCAGGCTGGGAAGGGCTGAGCCCAGATGAGCTGATGGGAAGAGTTGAGCTGGGAAGGATGGAGGGGGCGGGTGCTCTGGTCCAGCTGCCTCGCTGGGTGTCCACTGCCGGCCTGGGCCGCATCCAGCACTCCTGGTGACTCATCAGCTACTCTCAGTCCTAGGGGTTGTTAAGGTCAGAGGTCATGGCCAAGGGTTCCTGGAGAAGAAGTGACTGACTGTACAGGATGAATGATACCTGAGGGCAGGTGCAGAATGAGAAGCCCCAGTTCTCCGGACACAGAGCTAGGCTCTGCAGGTCTGCCTTCGGGTACCTACTGAGCAGCCACTTCTGGCGGCCAGAGTAGAGGCGTGGAGAAACCAGCTCCAGCATCCCCCACAGGGTGCAGACCTGCGGCCGACCACGTTCCTCCTCCCCCATCAACCCTCCAGGGAAATAATCCACGGTGTTAATTACTGCTCACAAATGGCTCCTGGGTAAGTCAGGGCGCAGAGGCTCTCCCGGCTCTCCTGCCAGGAGGACAGAAGGCTCTAGGGGAGTCGGTCGGCAGCTGGGACTGGGGTGCCCCTCTGCACGGGGGCCTGGGGAGAGAGAGATCCCCACCCACACCCCTGAGTTGAGCCTCCAAGAGGCAGGCTTGGGGGCTGCAGACCTGGACTCCCAGCCAGCATCTCAGACTAGGGATCTTGAGTCCCTGGGCTCCCCTGGCGCCCCATCTCAGAAAATGGCACTGTTCTCCCAGAGGCACCAGCACATTTGAGTCATTCTTGATTCAGCCTTTTCCTCCTCGCCCGTTACCAGTTGGAAAGGAACAAACTCCTTCTCTGTACACGTTTTTTAAAGGTTTACTTGTTTATTTCTGGCTATGCTGGGTCTTCATTGCTGCGTGACTTCCTCTAGTTGCAGCAAGCAGGCGCTACTCTGGTGGCCGTGCGCAGGCTTATTTGCGGCAGCTTCTCCTGCTGCGGAGCACGGGCTCCAGAGATCTTGGGCTTCAGCAGGTATGGTTCCAGGCTCTAGACCACAGCCTCGGTAGTTGTGGGGCACGGGCTTAGCTGCCCCAAGGTATGTGGGTTCTTCCCAGACTGGGGATCTAACCCGCGTCCCCCGCATTGGCAAATGGATTCTTAACCACTGGACCACCAGCGAAGCCACAGAGTATTTCTGACACCAAGCGTGTGGTGTTTTTCACACCAGGCAACTCTGTGGACACCAACCAGGTGTCGTATGATTTAACTCAATGCTGACACTAACTGGAGTTTGTGCAGACCCCACAGGTTACAGGCTCGGTCCCCTAAGACTTTCCCCACCTCAGATGCCAATCTAAGTGGTGTGTCCCCAGGCCACCCATACTCCCATCTGACACAGCTACGAATCAGGAGTTCCCAGAAAGCCCGTCCAAATGAGCCCAGGTTTGCTCATTTGCTATAATGACTCACAGAACCCAGGGAAACACTTATTTACGTGACCAGTGTATCCTATGATGAGGGACACAGAGGCGCAGTCAGGTGAAGAGGTCCGGAGGGTCCCGAGTGCAGGAGCTTCTGTCCTGGTGGAGCTGGGTTGTGCCATCCCCACACACGGATGTGTTCCTGACCTGGTGAACCCTGTACTTCAGGGATTTCTATGGAGGCTCATCACGTGGGCATGGTCCATTATCAATCCTCTCCCCAGAAGATGAAGGTTTCAAGCTTCTAATCACAGCTTGGTCTTTCCGGTGATCAGCCACCATCCAGGAGCCAGAGAGACCACCAAGAATCCTCTTAACAGAACAAAAGATACTATCACCCGGGAATTCTAAGAGCTCCAGGAACAGGGCTGAGGCAGGGCAGGGACCAGTGCATATATATTTGCAGTATTAGCTTCTGACATTAAGCTTTTGTCTGCTGGAGGATCTATTTCAAAGGCAACCATCTCGAGTGAACGCATTGCCAGCTGTGTGACACAGCTCTGAGCTGACCACCAGCTACGGAGCCTGGGGCCCCAATCACGAGGATCCCCGTTTAGAAAACCCTGGATGACCCAGATAACTGACCAGTGGATTGACCCCCTCTTTTCTCTTCCTGAGCCCAAATTACCCCTCTTAGGTTTTAAAATCAGCAAGGAATTCGAGTTTAGGTTCAGCAAAGAGTGAACCCTGGGAACCCCAGCCTCCCCACCCTTGGACCCTAATAAAGAGTGCCCTGTCCGCACCCTACCCCGACTCTACCCGCAACCTCACCGTGTGGCCCTAGGGTGCTCCGTGGGCCCTCCAGGACCTGTGAGTAATAAATCTGTTTTTTTTTTCCAAAGTTTCCTGAGGCTTGTTGCTAAGGTGTGTCTTGTGATCACAGTAAGAACCCCAGGGGCCAGTCCAGCCACAACACGTCTGTGGGGGCCTCACCGTATTGTGTGGCTCAGGGTGGGGCTCAGGCATTCCTCACCACCAGGCTGAGCCGGCCACAGCAACACTTCTGACGTCCCACCGATCCATCAGCGCGTCCTGGTGCCTCCAGCCCGGAACAGGCTGATGGGAAAGTCCAGGCCTCCTCTTCCCTCCCCTGACACAGGTCCTCCAGCTCCCCTCCAGGCTCCTCTCCCGCAGCGGCCGAGATGTTTAACGAAACTCCAACGAGCTCATGGCATCCCCCTGTTCAGAGCCCCAGCAGTACCCACTGCACTGAGAAGGAGATCCCAGCGCCTCGTCCCCTCCCCATAGGTGCTGGGGCATCCTCCATGCTCCCTGTCCTCACTGCTGGCCCACAGTCGGCCCCATGGGGCCTCTCTTTCCTCGACACCCTTGGCACATGCTGTTGTCTGCCCGGAAAGTCTCGACCGACATCTTCACTTTTCCTTTGGCCTTAGTTTAAGTGACACCCTCTCTGTGCTGCCGGGAAAGTGTGGAAGACATCAAATGGGCAAATGAGAGGCCTGAACAGCCTTCCCAACGCGAGTATGAGTCTCCGGGGATCATCCGGTCCCGTAGGGGCGTGTGTGTGCCTGTGTCTGTGATGAGGCTGGCTGACAGCTCTGTGGAGACAGAAGTTAACTGACAGCAATGCCAATCAGGCCTGCCCCTAGAAAAGCCAAGCACATCCCACCAATGTGACTGGTTACTACCTGTGAGGATGGACAGCACTGCCGGCTGGCATCCTTGTTGTCCTGCAGAAGAGGTGATGCCAAACATGACGTCTTCTTGCTTTACACTCAACTATGTTTTAAGAAAGTATTTATTTATCCATTTTTGGCTGCATCGGGTCTTAGGTGCGGCACAAGGGCTCTTCATTTCAAGAGCTGAAATATGTGGGCTGATCCTCAGCACTTGGGATCTCAGTTCTCCGACCACGCATCAAACCTTAACCCCTGCATTGGAAGGCAGATCTTAACCACTGGACCACCAGGGAAGTCCCTAGTCCCTAAACAGTCTTGCATCTGTGATTAGCAAATGGATCTCACCATTCCTGACGTCCCGTGTATATATCTCTTCTTCTGTTTCTATTTTAAATCAGTTGTAGTATCTTGATAGTTTCCTTCTTCGTGAATGAGTTAAAATCTCTGATACGTGCCACTTTTATACTTATTTGAAAGTCATGCTTTTACCTTTTTTGAAAATTACACTTCTATTCAGTTCTTTATCTTCTGGCTGTGCCAGGCCCCAGTTGCAGGGCTCCGGAACTTTGATCTTCGAGTTTCATTGCATCATGTGGGACCCTTTTTAGTTGCAGTACAGGGGATCTTTAGCTGCAGCATACAAACTCTTCCTCAGTTTTGGCAGGTGGAATCTAGTTCCCTGGCCAGGAATAGAACCTGGGCCCCCTGCATTGGGAGCCAGGAAGTCAGGTCACTTTTAACAGCTATTATATCCACAGTTCTTGGGATGTAGTGTCTCCCACTTTTGTTGAGTCAATTGATTACTTAATGAAACAGTTCACAAGTTTTTTCCTGATAAAATAGGCTATAGATTCTATATTTACCCTTTTATATTACTGGAACCATGTTGTTGAATCGCTCAGTTGTGTCTGACTCTTTGCAACCCCAGGGACTGCAGCACGCCAAACTTCCCTGTCCTTCAACATTTCCCGGAGCTTGCTCAAACTCATGTTCATTGAGTTGGTGATGCCATCCAACAATCTCATCCTCTGTCATCCCCTTCTCCTCCTGCCCTCAATCCTTCCCAGCATCAGGGTCTTTTCAAATGAGTCAGTTTTTCGCATCAGGTGGCCAAAGTATTGGAGCTTCAGCTTCAACATCAGTCCTTCCACTGGAACCATGATACTATATTAATTTGTTTTCTAAATGTAATTATTTGGGTAGCTTCCCATGTCAGTAAACTATTTGTTCATAACATAATTATTAATACTGGACACTCATTCTTTTTACTGTTGTACAGAACACTTCAGAAAACAATCTTATTCAGAAATCTTTGAAGAACATCTCTGAGTATGTTCTGGAGTTACATTCCTAAAAGAGAAATTGCTAGGTCAAAGGTTGTTAAGTGTATAGACAGGTTTTGGCATGTATGGTCAAACGAGTCTCTATTCTAAAATTGTACAGTGACTTATTTTCCTTTCCTCTCTTTGCCACAGAAAGATGAAATGCAAATATTTGCCCTCATATCCTGGCAGAGTCTAATGATTCTGTCTTTCTTGCCCTGGAGGAAAGGAGAACGAGTTCTCCAATTGCTAAAGACTTGATCTCAGGCTAACCTTGCCCTCAGGTCTGCTGGGAATGATGAGGAGACAGGAAATGCTAGAAACAGGAAGAGGGAAGGAATTCCCCCAGTCTAAATGAAGGAAGGACCAGAAAGCCTGGCGAAGTTCTGTGCTCTGGTCCATGCCTCCAGAGCCCAAGGAGCCCAGGTTTCACCAGGTGCCAGGGTCTGGGAGTCCCTGACCAGCACCCAGGGCCACCTGACCAGAATGTGGCCCTCACCCACGCCTGCCCAGAACCCAGCTGTGTTGCCAACCTCCCCCACCCCACACCTGCCACCTCCACCCTCCCCCAGCAAAGCAGACATCCGGCCAGGATGCCTTGTTGGGGCCCAACTTCATGTCACCTACAGGCTGCAAATACCTGCCTCCTCAAGCCCCCAAGTGCATTAGCCTGGCTGCTCCAGTCCACCCCCAATAGAACAATTAAAGGTTAAGATCCATTGAGACACGGGACCTCCAAGAGACTCAGACTCCAGCCACCCTCTTCTGTTTCCTGCCTATAAAGAACTGGCTGTTCAATATTTTTTATGTTGTCCCTACACTTGTTACCTGTCCTGGGGGCGGGCAGGGGGGTGGTTAGGAACTTCCTTGCAGGAACTGACTGAAACAAGCCACAGACTCTCTGAGCTGGGACAGTGTAGTTATTGTCATCTGCGTTTCTCCTGCTTTCTCTCCCAACCTGATTAACCCCCTGCGTCCTTCCCTGGTGCTTCCCATGGGCCCCGTCTCTCACAGCGGCCCTAGACCCCAGTTCGCAGGGCTCCAGAATCATCCACACCTCAGCTGCAACTGCCAGCTGCCACACTCAACACATGACCTCACTTCAGCCTCCTTACTCTGCTCAGAGCACTGTCCTCCCCACCGGACCTAGGAGGAAATGAACACAGAAAGGGGAGGAGCTCACCCCAACTTAGAAGACTGGGAAGAAGGAAGGCCAAGAGTGAAATGCCCCGTGGCCATTTTAAGACCTTGATAATCCATAAACCTGAAGCCTCCACTACGTGCCATCAACATGTGAACACACACCTCCCTTTGCCCAGTGAATATAATGACCCCTTAACTACATGCTCTGAGTTGCAGTTGGCAAATAAACATAGTGACTTCTTGGAGACATTTAATACACACCTATTCTTTTCAATTTGGCAGCTCTGTTTCCAGATTTGAGAGTAAGAACTCTTTTTCAGGACGCAGACATTTTTTAAGTCCCACCGTGAAAGGCTACTACAGGGTGAAACCTTGTTGGTCTTCGCCCCCTCCCACTGCAACACAATCCCCTTTTCACGCACAAGAAAACCACACACAGGATTCCTCAGGGTGCAAGCAGAAGAGGGCTGTGACTCATCCTGGTTGAAGCAAAATAGCATGACTGTGTTACTACCAGTTTACTACTCCCGTAAACACCTGACCAGGAAGAGAAAATGTGCAAATAATTTTACACCTTGACCTCAGAAAAATCCATCAAAACCCACACGATTTTCGAAAATAGGTAGTATCAAATAACTGGCGAAGATCCAAGACTCCCTTGCTGAGACTATAAACCCTCAACTACCATGACCAACAGCCCTAAACTATGTAACATGATCCCTACCGATCCTCATTAAGGTCGACCTTAAATTAAGCCAGACTCTGAAGCCTATCTCAACTTTGCCCTCTCCAGGAAGGAGTCTTTCAAGATGCTGCTCCCTGAACAAGGGAAGCAACAAACGCAGTTTTGTCTTAGCGACAGGAAGTTTTGATGGTATTTTCAAGGAACCAGTATTTGATGAGAGGAACAGGACCGACACAGCGGGCACAAAGCGCTGCAGTAAACCCCCCTGGAGGGGTGAGCGTGCTGAGTTGCTTCAGTTGTGTCCGACTCTTGGCGACCCCATGGACTGTACCGCACCAGGCTCCTCTGATCTAAGAGGCTCTCCAGGCAAGAACACTGGAGTGGGTTGCCATGCCCCCCTCCAGAGGATCTTCTCCACCCAGGGATTGAACCTGCGTCTCTTACATCTCCTGCATTGGCAGGCGGGCTCTTTACCACTAGCGCCACCTGGGAAACCCTGAGGGGTAGGCGCTACCTGCCAACACGGAAAAAGGGGCACAGGTGCCTGGGAGTCAACCCACAGCGTCTGCCGCAGTAACCCGAGCCCAGCCGGGTCAAACGCCTCGCCCAAGGCCACGCAGACTGTTGACAAAAAGCTGGGAGGAGAACGCAGGCCTTTCCGCCTGGCGAGGCATGGCCCTCGTCCGCACCTGCACCGGAAGCCTGGGAAGCTCCTTCCCTGATTTCCCGGGCTCTGCAGCCTCAAGGTGACTCAGGAGGAAACTCCTGTCCCTCGTCCCTCCGCACTAATCCAGCCCGAGGACAATATAAACTAATTGCCTACAGATTAATTCACTCCGGCCAGCTAACGACCCAGGCTTACTCTGGACACAGCCGGCGGAAGCACGGGGGATGCCGGGAAGGCGGAGGACAGCCGACTTCCGGCTGCAAAGGCTGCCGGGTAGGGGCTTAAGGTGGGTGTCCGCTTGACTGGGTGGTGGGTCGAGAATTCTGGTTTCTCAGACTAGGGCCCGCGGTGAGGGGAGAGCCCTCCGTGCTTCGAGACCCCTGCTAGCGGCGCCGGTCCTGAACGAGCCCAAAATACAAGGAAAAGCGCCTCCATGATCCAGGAGCCCCCAGAGGCCGCGGACCCCAAGGGCCTTTGGCCTGAGCTGCCGATCAGGTTGTGTCTGGCGCCCCCCGGTGGCCGTTTTGGGAACTCCAGCCCGGCTTTCTGCTTCCCACGGAGCCGCATTCCTCCTCCCGCTTTTGTTTCCCAGCCTAGTGGATGAAGTAAAATATACACCTAACCCTTGGCCAGCAAGGAGATCCAACAAGTCCATCCAAAAGGAAATCAACCCTGAATATTCATTGTAAGGACTGATGCTGAAGCGGAAGCTCCAGTATTTTGGCCCCCTGATGCGAACAGCTGACTCATTGGAAAAGACCCTGATACTGAAAAAAATTGAGGGCGGGAGGAGAAGGGGGCCACAGAGGATGAGATGATTGGATGACATCATTGACTCAATGAACATGAATTTGAGCAAACTCTGGGAGGTAGTGAAGGACAGGGAAGCATGGCATGCTGCAGTCCACATGGTCATAAAGAGTCGGACGCGACTGAGCAACTGAACAACAATATAAATCAAAAATGGGAGGAGAGAATATGTTGAGTTTTGCAAGCTGGATGTGCAATACAGTCTTTTATCTTTTAAAACTCATTGTTAAAAATTACATTATAGGGATTTCCCTTCTGTGGACCAGTTTAGTGGTTGAGGATCCATCTTCCAAGGCAGGGGAAGGGGTTGCAGTTTCCATCACTGGTTGGGGAACTTAGATCCCACATGCCAGGTGGCAATTAAGCCTGGTCGCTGCGACTACTGAGCCCAAGCACTCTAGAGCCTGTGCTCCACTAGGAGGGAAGCCCTCACATGGCAACAAAGACCCAGCACATTAAAAAAAAATTGCATTATATAAACTTACAATTATATTGACAAAAGTGGCAAATAAAAATAATCACTTCTATTTATTTTACTATTATCTATGTTCTTGAGGTTTTTGTATCTATTATATCCATATGGTGGAAATACCAGTGATGTGCTTCTATACATTTACATCTGACTCCACCTTCAGTGACCACCTTGGTAGTCTGACATCAGCCATAAAGAGAATATTTACACCGAAATTCGCAAACTCTAGAAGTTAGTCCCTACCCCACCCCCACTTCCCTTGGGGGTCAAACATTCACCAGCACACTGCTTTGGTCAGACAAGGGTAGGGTGGACAGAGAACAAGCCCCACATCTTTTGGGGGGTATGTGTGTGTGGTGGGGTGGGCAGCATAGCGACATAATTGCTTTCCTCTTTGTTCAGGCCCAGCACAGGTCCTGACCACTGGTGCTCAGTGAGTGAGGAAGGGAGGGAGAGAGGAAGTTACCTGCTAAACTGGGCTGTCTCTCCATTTTCTTAAGATCAACTTGTCCAACCTTGACTGTGCCTCTCAACTGACCTTTTTCCAAGTGACCTAACAGTGCTCACTGCATGGCATGCAAGGCCTTGAATGCCAACAATTCAAGTAGTTTCCCTGGTGAAGTTCAGCCAGGGAAGGATTTTGAGTTGGGGTGATATAATTCAAATTTTACTTTGGGGTGAGAATTGGGCCTGTGTGCAGGACAGGTTGAAGAGAGGAAGGAATGGAATCAAGGAAATCAGCCTGTTCATTCAAGACTTGATTCAGCACTCAGGCCCTGTGTAGGGGCAAGGCTGTGAAAAACAGTGTAAATCACAATCCATGGCCCTGGGGAGTTCAGGAGATAGTAAACTGACAAATATTATGAGTGTGATAAGTGCATTGAAAAAAGCAGGTCCAGGTGCCAACGGGTGACTCACTCTTCCTGCACTTGATCTTAGCCAAAAGGCCAACAAGCAATTGACTCATTCTTTCTGGAAGAGGCAAGGAAGATGTGACCCAGCCCAGACAAGTGGGGCTTGTAGCTGTCAAAAGAAGAGGGGCGGGTCCCAGGCTGAGAGAACCGCCAGGCAAAGGCCTGGGTCTGTAGAGGGCCTTGGAGATTGGGCTGGAAGAGGAGCGCTGAGGGGAGGGAGATGGGTCTGGAAACACGGTGTTCCCACGGCCAAGGCTAAGCCGCAGTGGTCAGCATGGGGGCACAAAGCCGGTCCTGACCGAGTGGCTGGGGGGTGTTCCCTGTATTTTCCTGTCCTGATTGCCGTGTCTGCAGCAACACGCAGTTCCAGCCACATCTCCTACCTCCTTCTGTGATCCAGCCAGAAGGAATACTGACTCCCAGTGTGGCTGAAGTTTCCTGACTCCACAGCTGGCCCATGCTGCCTGTCAGAAGCTTTTTTCAAACACACTTGTTTTCTCTGTCTCTGTCTGTCTGTCTGTCTCTCATACACACACACACTCCATTTTGGAAACTTTATGCAACTTCATCATTTAGCTGGGTGTCTGGATTCAAAGTCAGTCCCCTGAAGATATTTTTAAAAAATAATTTAGGGACTTCCTTGTTGGTCCAGTGGTTAAGACTCTGCGCTCCCAAGACAGGGGGCCTGGGTTTGATCCCTGGTCAGGGAACTAGATCCCACACGCCATAACTAAGAGTTTGCATGCTGCATCTAAAGGTCCCAAGTGTCACAACTGACAAAACACAGCCAAATAAACTAATAAATATCAAGAGTAAGAATAAATAAAGAAATGGGCAAAGGACCTGAGTCACTAGTTTTCCAAAGAAGACACACGATTTCCAATAGGTATATGAAAAGATACTTGACGTTCCTAATCATTGAGAAAATTCAAATAAAAATCACAATAAAAAAGAAAAAAAAACACACTGAGATATCACCTCACACCTGTTAGAATGGCTAATACATATGGCTTATGGAATCTTAGTTCCCTGACTAGGTATCAAACCCAGGCCTACGGCAGTGAAAGCACAAAATCCCTGAGGATGGCTAATATTAACATTAAAAGACAAGAGCTAACAGGCGTTGGGTAGGGAATGGAGAAAAGTGAACCCTTGTTCATTGTTGGTGGGAATATAAATTGATATAGACATTACAGAAAACAGTATGGTAGTTTATCATAAAAATACTATTACCTTATGTTTCAGCAATTCAACTTCTGGGTAGATATCCAAAGGAGATAAAATCAGTACTTCAAAGATATTTGCACTCCCATGTTAATTGCAACAGTATTCACAGTAGTATGGAAACAACCCAAGTGTCCATCAATGGATGAATGGATAAAGAAAATGTGGTGTAAATATACAGTGGAATATTACTAAGCCATAAAAAGATGGAAATCTTGAATTTCCCTAGTGGCCCAGTGGTTAAGACTCTGCTCCCAATGCAAGGGGCATTGATTCAATCCCCAGTTTGGGAATTATGATCCCACATGCCTCACAGCACAGCCAAAAAATATATATTGTTTTTAATTTAAAAAAAAAGAAGGGGGTGGGAATCCTGCCATTTGGGACAATGTGGATGAACCTGGAGGACATTATGCTAAGTGAAATAAGCCAGACACAGAAACACAAAAACTGTATGACCTGACTTCTACATGGAATCTAAAAAGCCGAACTCAGAGAAGCAGAGAGTACAGTGGTGGTTGACAGGGGCTGGGCGGTGGGGGAAATGAGGAGATGCTGGTCAAAGGGTACAAATTTCTGGTTACAAGATTGATAAGTTCAGACTTCCCTGGTGACTGAGTGATAAAGAGTCCACCTACCAATGCAGGGGACCTGGGTTTGATCCCTGGTCCGGGAAGATACCCCATGCTACAGAGCAACTAAGCTCGCACACCACAACCACTGGGTCTGCGCCCCAGAGCCCATGAGCCACAACTACCAAGCCCACACACCTAGAGGCCATGCCCGAAACGAGAAGCCACTGTGACAAGGAGCCTGCGCAAAGCAACCAAAGAGTAGCCCCCTGCTTGCCACAACTAGAGCAAGCCCCAGCACAGCAACGAAGACTCAGGGCAGCCAAAAATGAATGTAAAAAAAAAATCTGAAAAACGATGAGTAAGTTCTGGGGACCGAATGTGCAGCATGGTAACTACAGTTAATGACACGGTATTGTACACTCAAAATGTGCTAAGAGATTAAATATTAACTGTTCTTACCACAGGCGACACAGTGGTAAAGAATTTGCCTATGACACTGGAGATGTGGGTTTGATCTCTGGGTCAGGAAAATCCCCGGGAGAAGGAAATGGTAATCCACTCCAGTGTTCTTGCCTGGAAAATTCCATAGATAGAGGAGCCTGGTGGGCTACAGTCTATGGGGTCGCAAAGAGTTGGACACGACAGAGTGACTGAGCAAGCATGCACATTCTTACCACACCCCACACACCCCCCGACACACAATGGTAACAGGTGATGGATGTGTTAATTAGCTTGAATGTGGTAACCATTTCACAATGTATACATATATCAAATCATCACATTGTACACGTTAAATATGTACAGATTTTATTTGTTAATTATACTTCCATAAAGTGGAGTGAGTCAATAAATAAATACCATCAAAGAGAAAGAAGGGAAAAACAAACCAGATGGTCTGGCAAAGATTAATCTGTTTTGCATACTTTGAGAGGTCAGTTAGTTAGCAGAGCAAAAGTCTACCCATTCTGTCCTGAGTAGGTTTCCTTGAAGTATCAGAGAAGACAGTTTCAGTTATTTCTTGACTCTGGGGAAACCTTGAGAGGTGTGTGGCAGAGCCCAGGTGATGAGACACACCTGTGTGACACCTGCCTTTGTCCTTCATTAGTGCCTCGTGCCTCACCCAGGTGTGCACCATTTCCCTCGTCAGAATTTCTCCACATCCATGTGTGCCCAGCTCAGCCATTGTCCAACTCTTTTGTGACCTCATGGATGGCAGCCCTCCAAGCTCCTCTGTCCATGGAATTTTTCAGGCAAGAATACTGGAGTAGATGGCCATTTCCTAATCCAGGGAATCTTCCTAATCCAGGGATCAAACCCATGTCTCCTGCATCCCCTCCCTTGACAGGCAGATTCTTTACCACTGAGCCACCTGGAATGCCCGAATTTCTCCACAACCCCTTCAAAGCAGGCTCCTCCAGCACCACGCTTGACAGAGGCTATTTTGACGTGGAGTGATTAGTTGGTGCCAGTTCAGAAAAACGGTTTTGTGGCAAAATTTGAGCCCCTGAATATCAAACACTGGGGAAGGGCAGAATGATCTGAAAACTATCACAAGTATTGTAAGAACATATCTTGCATTCAGTTGTTTAGTCAACCCAGGCCTCTTTTGGGGGGTAAATGTCAAGGATCAGACTGGTCAACCATCAGTGATCAAGTGGCTTCTAAAAATGGATGGACTGTTTTATCTGGGTAAGAGTCAGGAGAAAATTACAAGGACCCTCATTTGTTTAATTAATTAACGGCCGTGTTGGGTGCTCGTTGCTTCGCACAGACATTCTCCAGCTACAGCAAGCAGGGGCTGCTCGTCATTGCAGTACCTGGGCTCCTAGTCTCGGTGGTTTCCCTTGTTGCAGAGCACAGGCTCTAGGTGAGAGGACTTCAGCAGTTCTGACGCACAGACTCAGTGGTTGTAGTGTATGGGCTTGGTTGCTCTGCAGCATGTGGAAACTTCCTGGACCAGGGATCAAACCCATGTCCCCTGCATTGGCAGGTGAGTTCTTAGTCACTGCCACCAGGGAAGTCCCCTTATTTGTTTATTATTTGTTTAGTTTTGGCTGCACCTCTTTGCTTGTGGTATCTTAGTTCCCAGATCAGGGATCACACTTGCATCCTCTGCATTGGAAGGCAGACTCTTAACCACTAGACCACCAGGGAATTCCCAATTTCAGCACTTTAAAGATGTTCCATTGTCTTCTGGCCTCCATTATTTATGCTGAGAAGTCAGCGAATTCTACAAACTTGAACTGAAAGGGACAGTTCTTTAGATTCCCAACTTTCTACAGACAAGAAGCAGGTTGGCAGAGAAAACTATTCAGTTATAGACATGAACCGTGTCTTATGGGAAAGCACAGATGATTCAGAGGCCAAAGCCAACAGCCCAGAGTGCAGAGCTGAGTCATGAAGAGCTTCTCTCCAGGATGCGGGACAGTATACACTCCCGCTCCTGAGCAGGAGGGGGCAGCACGTTGTGTAGCAAGATTTCAGATATGCTATGGACCAGTCCTTGCTGTGAATGGGTTACCTCATGGTTATCCTGTCCCTTCCTCACCCCTGAATGTTGGGTGGGCAGGGTGACCTCTTTAGTTCACAGTTCTTCAGATCAAGAGGAATTATGCCCAAGAAGCCTCAACTGCATGTAAATCTAGCTTAGTTGATAAGACCCTAGACCTCAAGGCTGGCTGATACCATAATGGGATGAGACTTTAGGGGCTATGGCCAAGTCTTATAGTGTACTATGTTTGTTTCCTTTCTTAATTTTTTCCCCTTAAGTTAATAATCACCTTTGTTGTTGTTGATTTCCTTTGTACCTACCCACACTTTATGACTCTCCACCAGAACAATCTCATTAAGGAACATATTTCTTTTTTTTCCCCCTTCTCCTTTTTAATCCCGCCTTGATGCACCCATTTTCCTTTTTCTGGGATACTTGCTGTCTGGGTAGCTCTGTCGTCCTGGGAGTTCCCTTTCCCATCCTGGGGTTCCATTGGTCTTTCTCCTGGTCGGGGTTTCCCGTCCTGTGTCTCACGTCTTCCTCTTGGCTTACATTCTCCAGATGTTTCATCTGATTGAAAAGATAGCGCAATGGCAGGGGGCACGATGAGGACACTGTGACATCAGCATTCCTGTCTCTTCTGTCACGGTGTTCGTGAATGAAGGCCGCCCTCTCTGCTTGGGGCACAGCTGCCATTCTGGAATCTCCCTTCACTAGCATCCCACAGATTCCCTTCTCCCTCTTCTGAGTTTGATCTCTGTTTTCTACAGCCCACATTTCCTACTTTTTTGGTTTAATTCTTCTTTAGTCAGAGAACATCTCCCCACCCCCAAGAACTGTGCCTGGGGATAAAATTTCCTGAGACTTTCCATGTTTCCAAATGTCTTTATTTCACTCTCACACTGGAGTCAGTGTGGTGGCTATTGCTTCTTGCTGACCTGTTTCCTTCCCTTCTCCGTTCTGCTAACAAACTGTGCTGCGGCCACATAGTAGCGGTGTCACCAGCCTGGGCAACTTGTGAGACAGTTACGGTTCTTCCCTGGGAGTGTTCACATTGGATGGGACAGAGGCGGGCTCCAGCCTTCTTCACTGGCATCCCTGGAGGAAGAGACTGCAGTGTGCCTGGCTCCAGGAGTCATCTTGGAGACTGGAGAACCAAATCACCACCTGGGGGCTAGAAGGAAGGCCATCTGTCCACCGGGACCCAAAGCTTGTCCCTCCACTGGAACATCACAGGAAGACCCCATGCACTGGCCCACGAACCAGAAGCAGAGGTCCCATGGACACCCGCTGTGCTTCGTAAGA
Source organism: Muntiacus reevesi (assembly GCF_963930625.1). Taxonomy (NCBI): domain Eukaryota; kingdom Metazoa; phylum Chordata; class Mammalia; order Artiodactyla; family Cervidae; genus Muntiacus; species Muntiacus reevesi. The sequence goes on along the minus strand of NC_089250.1, from coordinate 181,519,949 downwards.
GTCAGGTGGCTTCCTGTCATCTCCTTTGGAAAGAAACCCAACTGACTACAGAATCCCTCCTAGATGGTCACTGCTGAACATTCTGCAAACTTTTCCTTTGGAGGTTGCTGCTGTTGTTTTAAATTTTAAATTTTCAGTTATTTTACTTCCTAAAAATCTTTATACCCATTCTTTAAAAATTTCCCCTTATATCATGAGCATTTTTTACACTTACCCATTCTCCATGAAAGTATAATTTTTTAAAATTATATTGAAAGGCTGTCTTAGTTACCAATGTCCAAACAAGGTTTTGTTTTGTTTTTGCAATTATAAGTAAGCTGTCCACTGACATCTTCATGCTTTTTCTGTATTTAAGACTTTCTTCTTAGAATAGACTTTCAGCGATGAATTCATTGAGTCAAAGGGAATAACTATTTTAAAAAGTTGAAGCAAACACTAACAAACTGATTTACAAATGGGCTGGGCCAGTTACGTGCCCACCAGCTGGCACATTGCCCCACAGCCTTGACTAACAGCATTCCACCAAGGTTGATATAACTCCACACATCTCCTTGCTGTGGCTTTGATTTGCATTTCTTTAATTACTGAGGCTGAATATTTCTCAGTAAGTCTATTAGCCAAATTGGGTTTCCTCTTCCAAGACATGCCTGTGTCCTTCATTCATTTCGTCTTCAGGGGCCCGGGGTTTGCCTGATCAATTTCTTGAGTGCTCTGGACGATAATGTTGTCAGTATTTGGCCACATTTCCTGCAAATATTTTTCCTATTGTTTGCTTTTTAATTTTTTTTAATTTTAAAAATTGGGTTTTTTTAGGCTGTATCATGTGGCCTGTGAGTTCACTGTTCCCCAGACAGGGATCAAACACTTACCCTCTGCACTGGGAGCACAGAATCTTAACCACTAGACTGCCAAGGAAGCCCCTGATTTTTTATTTTGAAGTCAATTTTGTTTGCACTTCTTTGGTTTATGGCCACATCTCTATTATGTTGTCTACTGGGACTTCTTTTTTTCTGCCACACGGCACGTGGGATATTAGTTCCCAGTGAAAGTGTTAGTGTCTCAGTTGTGTCTGACTCTCTGTGGCCCCAAGGACTGTAGCTTGTCTATCTCCTCTGTCCATGGAATTCTTCAGGCAAGAATGCTGGAGTGGGTAGCCACTATCAAACCCATGCCCCCTGAACTGTGACCTCTGAACCTTAACCACTGGACCCTTTGGGAAGCCCCTACTGTGACTTCTAAAATTAGAAAACATGCTCCCTGCCAGAGTTGATAGATAGCCACTTTTTTTTTTTTAAGGAGGAATTGATAAAAACATATCCAAGTCTCTGAATCCTCCTGGATTCCAATTCCTCTCGCTTGTTTGGTGAGGGAATGAGGAAGAGGCCTGGCTTCCTGCTCACCCTGCAGCCCCCACCCCAGGCCCACAGGTGCCCAGTGGGACACGAGCCGCTTCTCTAGGCACTGGAGTCACTGGGAGCCCAGCTTTCCCTGCGTCCCGGCTGTCTGATCACTCCTGACTTTTGTTGCTTGCTTGATTTCAAGACATAGCCTTCTTAGAATTGGCTTAAAAAAGAAAAAGAAGAAGGATGCTGGAGAGGCAGTGTTGGCCCAGAAGAATCTGAGAGTCCTCTGAGATCCAGGGAATCGACCGTCAGGTGCTGGAGAAATGTCGCTGTCCTGACCTTCTGAAATTTTCCCAAGTTTGCGATTAGTTATTTTCAGCTTCATTCTGTCTGGCAGGGTCCTCCACACCGTTCACCTGGACGTTCCCCGCCCGGGACAGGGCTGGGCCCCCCGCGTGCGCACAGAACACGGGTGCAATGAGCCCCAGTGAGCCTGGGCCCAGCTGCCATACTCCGCCCCTCCCCAGGGAGCCCGTTCCGCACAGGGCCCGGGACACAGTGCCGAGGGGGCCGCGGAGGAGGAGGGAGAGAGGGGGCGTGTGTGACAGACCCGAACTGCGGTGACGCCCCCTTCCCCTCGCAGGGCTGCTGGAGAAGAGAAGGGAGGGGAGGGGAGCATGAGGGGGACAGGGACAGGACTGGGAGGAAGGGGGCAGCGAGGAGCGAGGAGCGAGGAGCGGATGGAACCCCCACCAGGCCTGGCTCTGCCCGGCCGCCCGGCCATCCCCATCCGAGGGCAGGACTGCGTGGACCCGGCGCTCCAGGGCTGGGGGGCAGGGGAGCGGGGAGGGGGCGGCCGACCTCGGCCCCCGCGCCTCCCGGGGGGGGGCGCGCCGCACCCCCCTGCGCAGGCCGGGAGGCTGAGGCCGGGCTCTGCCTGTGCTCCAGAGCTCCCCACCCCAAGCCTGGGGTGGGGGGTCCGTCGGACCTGGTCCCCGGCCCCGGCCCCAAGCCGAGCCCAGACCTGAGCCTCTGACGTCAGCCCCGTGCCCCAGATAACTTCATCCCGGAGCCGCTTCCGCGGTGGCCGCACGTCCCAACCCGGCCGGCCACGCCCAGGGCAGGGACAAGGTCCGGTCACCCGGCCCGGCCTTCCCAGAACCACCTTCCGCCCCGCCCACCCGGCCCTCGGTTCCGGGAAGACCCCCCACCGCCCCCGGCTGGGGTAGGCGGTCGTGGCCTCCTTAGGACGAGTCCTGGAACTGCTGGGATCCAGTCCCTGGACAGAGGGCCAGCCAGGGCGCTGGGGTCGGTTGGGGACCCCCCTCCGGACTCCTTCTCTGCCCCACTTTGTTCCATAAGCACAGGGGGCCTTTTTCGTGCCCATCCCCCCCCAAAGTGTAAAACCCAGTCCTGGACTCTCATTCACTGATGTGGGACATAGCGTGTGTGTGCGTGCGTGCGTGTGTGTGTGTGTGTGTGTGTGTGTGTGTATGTGTGTGCACACGCGCGCGCACTCCTGGGCTCAGTCATGCCTGACCCTTTGTGACCCCATGGACTGTGTGGGTATGTGTGTGTCCGCGTGTGTACACACACTCTTGCGCTCAGTCATGCCCGACTCTTTGTGACCCTATGGACCGTAGCCCGCCAGGCTCCTCTGTCCATGGAATTTTCCAGGCAAGAATACTGGAGCAGGTTGCCATTTCCTTCTCCAGGGATCTTCCTGACCCAGGAATCAAATTGGCAGCTCTGTGTCTCCTGCTTTGGAAGACAGGTTCTTTACCACTAGTGTCACCTGGGAAGTAGATGCTCAGTATGAATGAATGAACAAATGAATGAATGGATGAAACAGGGAGGGTCTTATGGGCGGACTGCAGTCAGTTTATGTGGGGCCTGTGGTCAGCTGGGGGGTGTGGTCAGCCACGGTAGAGGGGGTGGAACGCCATACCACGAACTGCCTAAATGGGGCCTATACACCCTGGCCTCAAACCCTTGGGGTGAGGGGTCTGGCCTCTTGGGGTTCAGGGCCAGGTCATGGAGGAACCAGAGTTCTGGGGTGTCTCCTTCCTGTCGAGAGGAACTGGGCTGGCCGGGCTGACAGGTCCAGCGGCATAGCCAAGCTGACACTCATCCTCAGCATATAACCCACTTCATGGAGCCCTGAGCTTCGTGCTCGAGCACTTGGAGCTCCTGCCACCACTGTCCCCTGCCCGGTGGGCACTCCAGCCAGGCCGAGACCATGAGGCAGCTGCCAGTTGTGGCCCTGCTCCTGCTGCTGCTGCGGTCCGGTGAGTCCTAAAGGTAGCAGGAGAGTCCTACAGGTCCTGCAGGTCCGTCCTGCCGGCAGCTGTAGCCCAGTCCCCACTCCCTGGCCAGGCTGGGGGCTGCAGCAAGGGCCTCCTCTTCTTCCCTCAGGAGGAAGGTTCCAGACACCCCACCTGGGGGAGTGAAGTGGGGAAGGCAGCATGGGTGCAGGCCTGCGAGGGCCCCGAGGTGGTGACTGGGACAGGGTCCACCCCCAACCCCGCTCCCACTGCCTTGGGCGAGCAGGGCCAAGCTCTGGGCTTGGCACCCCACTTCCTCTCATCTCGGCCTCTCCCGTCTCCAAGGCACAAACACAGGGCTGCCTGGGTGCAGGATCTGAACTCAAGACTGCTGGCCTCCAGCCCAGGGCCAGCATCTGCGGGGCCAGGAGGGGTGGCCGAGCCTGGCCTGAGCCAGGGAGCCACGGAAGGCTGGGGGGTCAGTGGGGCATGGGGCAGGGGTGCAGGTGAGAGAGGCCCCAGTAAGGGTGAGCAGGTGTCAGCCAGGGGCCCCACCTGCCAGGCCCCTCCCAGCCAGGCAGGCTGCTCTCTGCCGGAGAAACTCTCCTGCATTCCTGGGCCCGCCTGGCCCGCCCAGCCGCCGCCTCACTTCCGTGTCCTCAAGTCACCTCGCAGGGCCGGGCTGTCAGCCTGGGCCACAGCCCTGCCCGGGGCTCCAGGCTTCCCACCGGGGCGGAGGCACCTTGGTGGGGAGGCCCCAGACTCCTTGGGCTCCGCAGGGCCCCCCAGGCCTCACTGCCCTGTCTTCCTCCCCTGGCACCAGGATAACAACGTTCTTTGAGAGAGCTCGTCTCTGCCAGGGTGTGTAACCCTGTGATTGCTCCTGGTGGGTGGAGTAATCGAGGTCATTGCCAAAGTGCAAACAGCGGCCTGCACTTGCCTCTCCAAAGCTGACACCAGAGGCCTGAACTCCTGAGCACCATCCTGGCCTCTCATCTCTGGCTGTTCCCTCCTAAAGCCTCGGGTCTCCCCTGCCTCCATGAGCCATCAGATACAGGAGCAGAAGGGCCCCGGATCCAGAGGGGGTGCCTGACACCCTGCTGGCTTACCCAGCCCCAACAGGATGCCCACCCTGCCCAGCCTGGGTCTCCACATCCCTCTTCCCCAGGCAGTCCTGCCCCCACTGTCCCTCTTACACATTCCCTGGGCTCAGGCTCCCAGGATGTGGGCCCTGCTTCCACAGAGCTCCTGAGCTCAGGTGAGATGAGATGAGAATTCCACCCCCAGGGCAAGGTGGGGCCACGTGGGAAGACAGAAAGCTCAGAAAAGGGAGCCAGGCTGCCCAGATAGTACAATCAAGGAGGACTGCCTGGAGTAGGGGGAGGAATTTCAGTTAGGTTTAGCACTGTGGATTAGGATCTGGATTAGCACTCTCTAGAATCTGGATTTAGACCCAGGAGGAAAGGGGTGCTGTGGACAAACATTCGGAGGCAGGAAAAGTGAAGTCAAAGTTGCTTAGCTGGGTCTGACTCTTTGTGACCCCAGGGACTGTAGACCACCAGGCTCCTCTGTCCATGGGGTTCTCCAGGCAAGAATACTGGAGTGTATAGCCATTTCCTTCTCCAGGGGAATTCCCGACCCAGAGGTCAAACCTGGATCTCCTTCATCACAGATGGATTCTTTACTGTCTGAGCCAACAGGGAAGCCTCAGAGGCCGGGGGCTCAGTCCAAGCAGGAAGCCGAGGTGCAGAAGGCTGCAGAGCCTCCGCAGGACGGTCTGCCAGGCAGGGTGCGAGTGCCCTCGATCCTGGGCGTGGACAGTGCAGCCACATACCCGTACAGGAGTGGGGATGGCTGTTGGGAGAACCTGTACAAGGCTCTGGGAAAGTCCCACGGGGAGGGAAAAAGCCGGCCAGGGCGTTTCAGCTTCATGCAAGCAGAAGCAAGAGCGCAGGGTCCAGGGTTATCAGTCTGACTAAATCAGATTATACTAAGACAAGGGGCTGGAGGGAATGCCTGCCTGGGGCACGTGTGCATTTTTAAAGGGCCCCTTGTTGATACAATCAGTGTCTGGGCAGACGTCCTGCTGGCCTGGGCTGACTGCTCTCAAACCCCACGCGTCTATTGGCACCTCAACTTGGAAGAGTGGCCAGTCCTGCCTGTGCCTGCCCGCTCCTCTTGGCCCATGCTCAGCAACCCCCGCAACTGCTTCATTTTTCCGCCCCCCCAGCACTGGGGAGTGCACCCCTCAGCTGGAAGAATAGGGTCCTGTCAAAACCCCCAGGGTCACAGAGGGGTGTGGCTCAGCTTGGCCATTTCCTGCCCGGGCCCAGGGGCCCCTCCGCCACCTGGGACTGGTTACTGAGAGGGGCTGGGGTGTTGGGGGAGTGTGAGGTGGGGAGAGGCTGTGCTGACTCCCCAAGCTCTGATCAGATCTGTCCCAGTGATCAGATCCACAAGCAGGGCTCTCTTTACGGGGTGGGTTGCCTGGAGCTGCGCTGGCGCTGGTCAAGACTGTAGGCCTGACTGGGGTCTCCGAGCTGGAGTGGAAGGGCCTATCCAGGCCAAGAGGTGGGCCCTGTGCCTTGTCCAGAGACTGGGGGACAGTGGGTCCTGGGGAGAGGGGTCCACTTCCAAGAGTGTCCCCCGCCCTCCCCGCTGTCCCTCACACAGGCAGGGGTGCCAGGCCCGGCAGGGGTCCTGGGGCCTCCTGTGAGCTAGCTGGAACATCTGAGAGAGGGGCTGGCACCTGGGAATCTGGGATCTTGGGAGGGCTGACCCACGACCACCGGCTGGCCTCTCTACTCCCCTGAGACGAGCGAGACCCAAGCAGCTGGGTGGGCGGTCGGACGTGGAGCCTCGCTCACTCTGTCTGGCCCCTTATCCCAACCCCAGGCTGGTGGAGGGGGAGGGTGGGGGAGGTCCCACAGCCCTGGGGCCAAAGGCCAGATCCTCCACAGAGCTTCCAGATGAGGACAAGTGTGGGGTGTGGAGGGAAAGCCCTGGTGGGGTCCGGAAGGAGCCCTCTTGCCCCAGATGGGAGTCAGGCCCTGGCGGGGTCCCCTCCCCTCTGATTGGTCCACGTGTGGCAAGGCACCTGTCTGCCCTTGCAGGTGAGCTCTGGCCCACAGCCCGGCCTGTGCACACCACAGGGGTGGGACCTGCAGGAAACTGAAGGCTGCCAGCCTCTCCTGCCAGGTCCCCAGTGGACAGTCCTGAGGAGTCCATGGGAGGCTACGTGTGCAGCAGAGGACGGGCTACACTGACCAGTCGTTGGGGAGGGGAGGAGTAGACCACAGCTTGGGCAAAGTTGGCTGATCACCCTCTTTTTCTCATTTTCAGGGACTCAGGGGGGTGAGGCACTAAACGGTAAGCATTCAAGGCCTTTGGGTAGGGGGACAGGAGTGGGCTTGGCTGAGATCTCCGAGACTGGCCAGGAGCCCCCCTCCCCAGTGAGACCCATAATGAATGGGCCTGGCACGGGAATCCCACAGTGGGGAAAGCTGGGGAGCCCAGACAGGAGTTGGGGGGTGGAAGAGGAAGGTCCGGGAGCCTGTTTGTCAGGCTGGGGGGATGGGGGGTAAGACCTTTACCCGTGTTATCTAACCCCCACCGCCCAGAGGGTCGGGTGTCACAGGTGAGGGGCAAGGGGCCCACAGCCTGCGTCAGAGGCTGACTGATGCCCAGGCCTCCGACTTAGGCCTAAGGTCCTGGAGCCGGTCAGAGGCAGGAAAGCCAGGAAGTGAACAGGATAGGAAAACCTGAATGTGGGCTTGAGGGTGGGAATCAGAGCTAGGGGGATGGGCCTCCAGGGAGCGCCCCCCAACCCCTCCCCGGCTCTGTTCCCCCAGCCTGCGGACGCCCGCGAATGCTGAACCGGATGGTGGGCGGCCAGAACGCCTTGGAGGGCGAGTGGCCCTGGCAGGTCAGCATTCAGCGAAACGGAAGCCACTTCTGCGGGGGCAGCCTCATCACGGACCGGTGGGTCCTAACCGCCGCACACTGCTTCTCCAAGTGAGTCGGCCGCGCCCCACACTTCGCTCCCCGCCCTCCGCCGGCGGGGCCGGGGCACAGATCGTGCAGACGGAACCGCCCCCTCCCCGCGCCGGGCTTCAGCACCACGGACAGCGCCAGCCCGAGGACAGCGGCGGTGCGGGGTGCCCAGGCCGAGCCCCCACAGCCCGAGAGAGGCTGCGTCTGCGACATCTGAACCTTTCCTGCCAGGGCTCCCTTTGGGTTCAGCCTCGGGGCCAGCTTCCAGCAGCAGCCCCTGCTTCCGGGCTCTTGCTGCCCCCAGCCCAGCTGGGACGGGTCCATTCCCCCCTGGGGGCTCACAGTGAGGTGCTTTCGTCAGACAGGCCGCCCCTGCTGCTGCCCGCAGGCTCCTCCCGTTGCCTACCTCTCTTCCTCGTCTCCTCCCACACCTCAAATCCAGACACTCCCTTCCTGGTTGGGGCTCTGGGCACAGGTGGACGAAGCAGAATGGCCCTTCCTCCTCCTCACTCCGAGGTCATCTACAATGGCCCTATCCAAAATGGCCATGCCATGACCCACCTGGTCCTAGCCTTCAGGGCTGCCCAGGCATCTCAGCTCTCACCTCACCACAGCTCTTGCAATTCTTCTAAAATCTCACATCTCGAGTTCAGAAATCCAGACTCAGAGGGAGCAGGCCACTTGCCTCAGGCTGGGCCCCGGTGGGTGATCGCCTCCTTTGACCCCCACAGACAGCCTTTCAGGTGGGGGCTGTTACTGTCCCCATTTTACAGACAAGGAAACCAAGTCACAGAGAACTTGCTGGGTGACTTGCGCAGCGGCTGGGCCCGCCAGGGTGGAGCTAGGAATTAAAAGCTGCTTGGAGTTTACACCCTTTCCCCTTTCCCACCTCATCCCGTAGTACAACCCCCTGGAGAGTGCGCTCCGGAAGACAAAGTGTAGACTGAGTTGTCAGCACCCTGGGGAGCGGGAAGGAAGTCCAACTCCTCCCTACTTCTCATCTCCACTTAACTTCCGCTGACGCCTGCAGGGCGGCCTCACGCCGGGTCTCTGCTCTCCCACCAGCACCTCTGAAACACCCCTGTACCAGGTCCTGCTGGGGGTGTTGCAACTGGCGAGGCCAGGGCCACATGCTGTGTATGCCCGGGTGAAGCGGGTCGAGAGCAACCCCCAGTACCAAGGCATGGCCTCGAGCGCTGACGTGGCCCTGGTGGAGCTGGAGGCACCTGTGACCTTCACCAACTACATCCTCCCCGTGTGTGTGCCTGACCCCTCGGTCGTCTTTGAGACGGGCATGAACTGCTGGGTCACCGGCTGGGGCAGCCCCAGTGAACAAGGTACTAGGGGCAGGGAGGGGAGAGAATGGGTGACACGCCTAGAGAAGACAGCTTGGGGGCCACCCTGAACCAACCATCTTCAGTTGAAACTGCTGCACATGTGTTAGTCGCTCAGTCGTGTCCGACTCTCTGTGACCCCGTGGACTGTAGCCCGCCAGGCTCCTCTGTCCATGGGGTTCTCCAGGCAAGAATACTGGAGTGGGTAGCCATTCCCTTCTCCAGGGGATCTTCCCAACCCAGGGATCAAACCCTGGTCTCCCGCACTGCAGACAGATTCTTTACCATGGGAGCCATCAGGAAGGACCACAAGATCTCTACTCAAGTGGGTGGAGTGGGTATGGGAAAGGGGCAGCAGAGCCACAGGGAACAGAAAGAGCCTGGCCTGGTGGGTGGCAGGGGGGAAGAAGGAACTCTGTCCCACAAAGCCTCCAGCCAGAAGAGAAGATCTAAAAACACAAGAGAAAAGCAGGTGGGACAGAGCTGCGGTTCTTGAGAAGCAGGGCCTGGGGCCCACGGCGAGACTGTCCCCTGAGTCACACCTTGTCTCTCCTCTCCGCAGACAGCCTGCCCAAACCCCGGACCCTGCAAAAGCTCGCCGTGCCCATCATCAGCACGCCCAAGTGCAACCTGCTCTACAGCAAGGGTGCGGAGTCTGGCTTCCAGCCCAGAACCATCAAGGACGACATGCTGTGTGCGGGCTTCGCTGAGGGCAAGAAGGACGCCTGCAAGGTGGGCACTGGGGCGGGGAGGGCTGAGGCTGGGCCCTGTCCCTGGGCCCCAGGCGGAAAGCAGCCCGCGTGGGACAAGGGACAAGGCCCAGGAGGTGGGCCCACAGGGCCCAGACCAGAGCTGTGCATTCAACCAGCTGGGAAAGCAGGCTCCTGGGTTCCCCCTGGGGGAGTTAGTCAGTGGGTCTGTGGTGGGACTCAGGAAGCTGCATTTTCAAGACACTTCTCTAGGTGATTCAGGGTGGGTAGTGTGGCAATGCTAGAGAAATGGGCACCCCAGGCTGGAGAGGAAGGACCGTGGGGATGGGGGTATCCTGGGCAGAGAAGAGCGAAGGGAGGGAGACAGGCGCGGGCAGTGAGCCGTGCAACTGTGGAGCCCGGCTCGCCGGCCCGTGTGCACCGAAACAGGTACCTCTGCTTCGGCCGCAGGGAGATTCCGGGGGACCCCTGGTGTGCCTCGTGGGCCAGATGTGGCTGCAGGCCGGGGTGATCAGCTGGGGCGAGGGCTGCGCCCGCCGGAACCGCCCAGGTGTCTACATCCGGCTCACCTCCCACCATGACTGGATCCACCGGATCATCCCAGAGCTGCAGTTCCAGCGGGCAGGGCCGGGCAGTGCCCAGAAGCGGGACCCCCGGAACCTGCAGCCCCTTGGTCGGAACTCTGCACGCTGCCCGGCCGCCCGAGCCGCCCTCCTGGTCCTCGCAGCCCTGATCGCCTTGCTCTGAGCCTTGCTTGGCCGGTGGGCAGCGGCTGACAGGTCCACGATGTACATTTGTAAATAACTCTCCAGTTCCCCCTCCTCTCAAGTTCCCGCTTATTTTTATTTATGTTGACTCTCCAATAAAGACCCAACCTCAGGGCTAGTTGCCTGGGTGTGGCCCCTCAGGGGGCAGGGCGGGGGGGTCTGGTGCTCGGGAGGGGTGTGGGGGCGAGGCTCCACACCGGAAGCTGGCCGTCACCCAGCCCCACACAGGTGGCCTCCCCACTTCCCCCCTGCCTATGTCCTTGCCAACCTGATTGTCACCGTGTGTCACCAATGGTCACCCGGGGATGGCCCTGGGCACAGCGACCGACACTGGCAGGGGGGCCCAGCAGAGTTCTGGAGGAGGGGGGCTCTGCGGGGCGTCGGGGAGCAACCCCCAATGCCTGTCCGAATCGCCCAACAACGTTCCTTGGTGACGCACCCGAGGCTAAGATGCCGTGCAGGGGCAGGGGCTGCTCCCGGCGCCCCAGGGCCCCTCGAACCCCGGCTTCCTTTCCTCCACACCCTCCTTCCCTCCGTGTCAACCTCCCCACAGGTCAATCTGAAGTTCCAGGGGGGTGGGGGGCTGGGGTCAGGGTCCACACAAGCTGGGAGACGTTGGACAAGCCACTGGTTCCTCTGAGCCCGTTTGTCTCCTATGACCCTGGGCAGCACCCCCACCAGCCTCCCAGGTCACGGCATGGACGATGAACTCGTCTGGCAAGGTGCCACACCCACCTGGAAGCACCCGGGGACCCTACAGACCCAACACCCAGCAGGCTGAACACCCCCAGACCTGGGGATGCAGGGGTGGACAGGGCCCTCCTGGAGTCTGCACGGTGCCGTCCGGGCTCGGATGATGTCACACAGAAGAAGGATGCCCAGGCCACAGTGGGGGCACGGAGGTCAGCAGGTCAAGCTCCCAGGAGACAAGCCTCAACAGCTCCCTAGGCCGGGACCCCCACCATCCCCTTTCCTCCACGTTTGGGATTCAGATCGTGTTTGCCGGAGTCGTTCATGGTTTCTGCGAGGATCCCTGGGGATTCCCTGCCCACAGCACCCCCACCCCAGTGCCGCTGCCCCTCCCGCCCCTTGTCCCACCAGCCAGCCCACCTCACTGCCCCCCGGCCCGGCCCAGGAATCCAGCAGGCGCAGAGCTCAGGCCCACAGCCTGCTCTGACTCCATCACGGCCGCGACAGTGTGGCTGTCCCTGGAGGCCGCCCCGGCTTCTCCGCCTGGCCCACGTGTCCACAGCAGGCCTGCAGCCAGCCAGTCCGCTCCCCGGTGTTGGCCGATTCCTGAAAGGCAGCGGCTTCCCGCCCTGCTCAGTGTCCATGAGTGGACCTGGGAGCCTGGGCCTTGCATGCTACACACGTATGCCCACATGCTGGTCACAACACGCGTACACCCACAAAGACACACACTGCAGTTCACATTCACGTGGACACGCACACAAGTGCACGTCCATGCACAAATACACACACACATGCAACTGCGTGCACGGGCCCAGCTGGTGCGGCCGGTGCCAGGGGAACACGGGCCTGGCTGTTTATGGAATGAACCAGTAAGCACTTAGCAGGCACCTGCTGCAGCCCGACCCTGGGGACGGAGACAGGAATAAACACCACGTTCCTGTCCGCTCCGCTCTGCCCAGGCATGCTCCTGGTGGGCAGGGAGCGCTGCCCAGTGGCCCCGGAGAGTGGGCTGTCTACAAGCTCCTTCTCCAGAGCAAAGACGGGCTCCAAGGCCTTGGGGGAAGGGGGGCGGAGGGAAGGCAGGACTGCAGACGTCCTGAGGATGGCCCCAGGGGCTGGGAGCAGGGACTGGCCTCGGTCCTGCCGCCATGGAAAGGCCACCCTGCCTGGGGGAGTAGAGAGCTCCAGGTCCTGCCATGGTGGGGTCAGAGGAGGGTGGGGCGGCCCATCTGTAAGCTCTGTGGAGAGAGGCCAGGGTGGGGCCACATGGGGATCGAGGAGCACTAGGCTCCCCTTGGAGGGCTTGCCACCCCGTCTCCGCCTCCCCCTGCCTGCTGTCCCAGCTTTCTGGGTGCCCTGGGGTCTCCCTCACCCCACCAGCCTCCTGCCTCTGCCATGGGGCGGCCAGCATGCGACTCCAGGGCAGGTCCCCCATGTCCTGGGCTCCCAGACACCAACCCCACCCAGACCCAGGCAGACACTCAAGGAGACGGGAGGGGAAGAGACTTTATTGACGCCGTTCACAGTGGGCTCAGAGCTGTGAAGGGTGGGTGGCGGTGTGCCCCCAACTGCCCCACCCCATCCTGAGGACCCAGCACAGGGACCCCCGGCTGCAGGCCCCAGACTGGACCACCATCTCCTCTTGGCCCTGGGCTCAGATAGGAGATGGGCACGCGCTGCAGGACTAGCTGCTCTGGGGCGTCTCCAAGCGCCTGCCAGGCAGAGGGGCCTGGAGGCAGGTCCAACTTTGCTGTTGGCCTCAGGGAGCTGGAAGAAGGCACGTTTAGTCCTTGCAGAAAGCAAACTTCTTGGAGAATCTGAAGTCCTTCCCATGTGCCCCGCTATCCAGGGCACGCCTGGACCCCCACGCCCACCCTCTGGCAGGGAGTCCCACTCAAGCCGAGCGGCCACTGGAAACACGACAGGCAGTCAGAGAGCAGCCTCTGAGGGTCACAGACGTCCTAGCCCAGCAGGCGGCTGCTGTCCAGGGAACCTCCCCAAAGCCTGAGGAGCCGCCACCAGGGGGAGCCAGAGAGGCTATGGGGGGGCACTCAGGGAACTGTCTCTGAAGTTGGTGCTTCCAGCCAGGGAAAGATGTGCACACGCTTGCCTCAGTGAGGCATCGGCACTTTTTAAACGATTCCACAAGAGCCGGGTGAGGCGGCGGGGGCTGGCCTGGCCATGGGGGCGGGGGCCTGGACTGGACAGGGACCCAGGCAGCCGGTGGAGCTGCTGTGAGCTCAAGGCGGTGCTTCCGCGGCAGCAGGTCGTCCATGTGCTTTAAGACACTAACAGCTGTTCTGCTCAGTCATAAATACACAACTTTATTTGCTATTTTCAGGGGAAACTTAGGCATTAAACTGTAAGCTGATAAAATACGGATACCTAAAAAAGTACAAAAGTATAAATATCCCCTTAGAATAAATTTTAGTGAATTAAGTCTTATTATCTTTAAATTAAAAAAAAAAACGAACCACAAGCCTATCTATTATGTCAAGGTCACAAATCAAACGACGCGAAGCAATCAGCGGCGCCCCACGGTGTCCCCGAGGCTCCGCGGGGAGGGCGGGTCTCGGGGCCGAGTGTGCCCTATGGAAAGGTTGATGTGAAGTCAAACGCTGAACCACGCACAACAGACCTTACAAAAGGAGGTAAGTCCTAGTGCTGGAGAACTCGGTTCATCAGGTAATATTGGCAAAGAAGAAGGGGGGCAGGCGAGAAGCCTCCGGTAGCTTCTGGAGCCAGGCAGGTCAGTGCCTGGATGGGATGGGGGCACAGGTTCCTGACAGCCAGGCCCCCCGACCCGCTGGGGAAGGTCAGCTCTCAAAGCATGCGGACAGCCGTCCTCAAAGGAATCCAATCCGGCAGCTCCAGCGTCAGGCGGGGGCAGGCTGTGCAGGCTCCTCCCCAGCGCCCCAGAAATGTCAGAGAACTGCATAGTTACACGAGAGAGGCGCGAGCCGGCAGAGGGACGTCTGTGTGCGCTGTAAACACCCGATCTCCAGCGTGGCCTGGAGTCTTAGCTCTAGGAGCCCGTGGACAGGTCTCCCACCCCACCCTCCAGCCCAGGCGAGACCAAGGCACTGACGGGCGCCAGCTGCCCCCCGCGCCCCTGGGCGGGTCAGACGAGGCAAAACTTGTACCTCCCTTTAAATGACTTAACAGATCTGCCCAAAAGGCAGCAGCACTTTCAGGCGTCTCTAGGAAGCGAAAGCACTGGCAGTCTGTCCATACTGGGAAAGAAAGGACGCCACAGTCTCTTGTCTGGAAACTACAAACGGAGAAGCCTGGGTTGGCCGGGCCGGGTTAGGCCCAGGAAGTAGTGAACACGCGGAGGTCGAGAGAGACCACCAAGCCGTCATGTCGGGGAGGCACAGCAGACTCCCTGCCCCAAGGACCAGGGTGGCCGGTGGGCACCCAGAGCCCGGGGCACTGTGCCCACCTCCTACCAGCGAGGTCCAGGCTCCGTCACAGACTGTTTATGTAGCACCAAGAACGCGGTCCTTGAAATGATCTTCGGTGATATAAGGGTCAGTCAGGAGCCCTGCCTTGGACCTGAGCGGCACTTGGGAAACCAAGCGGAGGTCCCCGCAGAGATGCCCACGCAGCAGAAGCCGCCTGCGCGCAGCGATGCCCAGCTTCGGACAGCTGGGCCCGTCTCTCACCACCTACCTCAGAGGCAGAAAAAGCATTCACACCCAAATCTCTAGAGAAATTGTCAAAAGCACGTTTCTTCCATGGCCAAGCTTCCTCGACATGGCTGATCATTGCATCTTGAGAAAAGATAAAACGTCTCTTCAGCTTCAACACTGTTTCTCACATCCTCGAGCCCCGTTCTTGCAAAATCTGAAAATGCCAAAAGCAGACAGTGAGGATTCAGGCCATAAACAGAAAGGCAGCTTTGTGGGCTGCGACCCAGGAAGCAATGAACGCATGGAGGCTGCGGGAAACCACCAAGTCCACGCCCGGGGCAGTCACAGGCCTGTCCCCACGGCGCTTCCGGGGCTGCCTGAGACTCACCATTGCGGCCCCGGGAGACAGCTCCTCACTGAGGCCCAGAGGATCCCCACTCCCAAGGGTGCCAGCAGCCACTTGGGGGTTAACTGCCCCCAAACCTTGATTTTCTCTCCAGCCCAGCTTGGTCCAGGTGGAAGACACAGGTGTGCGACCAGGGCCCCGGCCCAACCGGCCTCTTTTTCCTTCCATGCCCCACTGTGATCCACACCCCTCCACCTGGCCCCCAGGCCTGCCTGTCACCCCCTCGTCCATACACTGCCTGGCTGAGTCTTGTCTTCTGTAACCAGACCCCCAGACTGGGGGGCCAGCTCCCTCCTTGTAACCAGACGGGACTGGGACACACTTCTGACCCCTGGTACCAGGACAGGAAGGACACTGTCCAGACAGGCTGACCCAGCCCAGGTCAAAGCGGTAAGATGACCTTCCCTGCGACCTCACTGGCAGCGAAAGAGGCCTCCTGGGGGCATCTTCCACTTGCGTTTCAGAGCTGAGAGAGATACGGCCTTGAGGAGCGGTGCTGAGCCCTGGACCCCCTGAGCTCGGGCCGTGCCTGGCAGGGCGAGCTCACACGGAGGCTGGTCAGGTGAGGCCCTGTGGGCACTGACAGACTGCTGTCTCGAGGCCAGCAGCTCCCCACCAGCACAGCCGCCCGGAGCCAGGCGTCCAGCTATCACACCCCGTGGGCGTGTTCCAGTGACAGAAGTCCAAGCTCTCCGGCCAACCCCGACAGCCCCCGCCTACCATGGCATCCGACAACTCCGGGCCTCCAGGCTGCCCTCCCGCCCTGCCCACCGGCCGCCCAGGAGGTGCACCTTTCGCCAGGCTGGGGGGCCATGGGCAGACAGCCCCTCCTCAGGCTGGATGGGGCAAGCCCCCAACTTGGACTCGCCCTAGCCCCGTGGCAGTCAGCATGAAAAGCTGGAGTCTGGGGGGCCGCGAGCTGCCCACTCTGTGGAGGCCACCAGGGCAGCGGGCATCTGAGCTCACAGGACTGAGACAGGGAAAGGTCAAGGCAGGCTGAGAGTGAGGGACCGTGCAGAAGGGAGCAGCCCGCTGCAGCCAGAGCCCCAGTAACTGTCTGCACATGAGGGCAGAGACCCGGTGCGGGAGCTGCGGTGGGCACGGCCCGTCTACCCGGACGGGCTTTCACCTCAGCCGCCACAGGCACAGAGCAGGCCGGGGCCACTCCAGGTCCAGGGCAGCACCCCCAGTGGGCCACGCCCGGAGTTAGGGTCTCCTGCCAGCACACACGACAGCTATCACCGGGCTGGTGCTGAAAGAAGCCCCACCCTCCTCCGGGAGGTTGGCTCCTCTGCGCTCCCGCACCCCAGGGTGGCTCACCTCTGGCCGGGCTGGGGCTGAGCTGAGCCCTAAGGGGCGGTCACTCCAAGCTGAGAGGGGCCCCACCCGCAAACTGCACGCCTGACTCCAGGCTGAGAAGAGGGAAGTGAGACCCCTCATTGACTTCTTTGGTGAAACGAGTGTCAGGTCCGTCACAGCTGACAGTCTTCGCACCCACTCCCCGTGTCCCTTCTCTTTGTCCACGTGGACGCTGGAAAGTTTAAAACGACAGCTTGAACCTGCACTGCACCGGCCCACACTAGGCCCTGCAGACTTTGCTCAAAGGGCCAGGCGGCAGACACCGCACAATTTCTGGGTCAAGAGGCACACTGCAGATATGTACTCATACAGCCACCAGAAAAACCACCACCACCAACGAAGAAGCCATTCCTGGCCCGCACCCCCAGACTAGACCTCAGGGCTCAGGGGACCCCGGGAGATGCCTGCACCTGGTTCCTCAGAGCTCCACCTCCATTGGCCGTGCAAGGGGGCAGACCTGGCACTCGCTGATGACCAGGTTCTGGCCAGGCAGCAGCAGGGGCCTGACAAGCAGCGGGGCCAAGGGGCGCCCCGAGGTCTCTGGAAACAGCCAACTGGAAGGTCGGCACAGAACCCTGTCCACCAGCAAGCCTCATGAGGTGTGGGGAGCAGGGCGTCAGGGCCCCCCTCTGAGGCACAAGAGCGACTCCTCGGCCCTGAGCCCGGGGACTGGCTGGGACAGGGTGGAGAGACTGTGAGGCTGGGGCTGCGTGCCCCTGGGAGGCACAGGCCCGAGGCCCAGCTGCGCCCCCAGGCCGATACACATAGCGCCCGGGGGCCTCGGCCCAGGTCCCACCCCCATGCGGGCATCCTCCAGGGGACAGACAGCCCTGCTCCCGGACAGGTCGGTGCTGGTACTGAGCACGGAAGGGCCTCTGTCAACTACAGGTGTGGGACAGACGCGGCAGGGGAAGTGGGAGTCAAGGACGCAAAGGTGCGTGGTCAGATTCGAGGGTGGCAGGCTCACCATGACATTTACACTTAATCTGAGTCACTGTCACCGGGACCCGTGTCCTCGTCGTCACTCTGGCTCAGCATGTGGCAGGCGGCAGGGAGGAGGAGAAGAAGAGAGGGCGCGTCAGTGTGAGCGGGGCGGGGGGCGCCCACCCTTCAGTGCAGGCAGGGCGGGGGCAGGGGGAGCCCACCCAGACGGGCCAGACTCCTCGGAGCAGCCATACTGGCCACAGCGGAGCGAGCCATGCCGTCCCTGGGCCCCTGAAGCTGCAGAGTCCTCCTTCTCTCTTCGTCGTGAAGCACTGGGTCAGGCCCAGAGCTTGGCCGTTACCCTCGGCTCCTGGGAGGCCATGACCTCCAAGACAGACCAGTCTGACCGTGTGATGGGGGTGGGGTCAGTTGGCCGGGGGGCTGGAGACTGCGATCAGGCACATAGGTGATCAATCACTGATCCACGGATCAATCACGCCTACCTGACCAAGCCCCGCAGACTGGCTGAACACAGAGGCTGGGGGTGCGTCCCTGGGGGCAGGGCCCCGTGGCCCAAGGGGCACCTCTGAGCGTAAACTCCAAGTGGGCCCACTTCCTGGCCTCTGCCCCACACCCGAGTCAAGTTTCCTGTGCGCGTTAACGGCGGGCAGTGAGTTCTGAGTGACGCAGCCATGCCTGACCCGGGCGCCTGGGCCCCTCGTCCAGCTGCTCCGCCCCCGCTCTCTTGGGTCACTTCCCCAGAGACGTGAGTGTGGGGGAGGCCAGCCCGGCCGCGGCCCAGAGAGGGGCCACCGTGACGGGGCCCTCGGAGCACACAGCACCGCTACCCCCAGACAGCGCGCAGGTGCCCCCAACGACACCCCACAGCTCCAAGGCCCCCTCTGCTACCACCCCCATTTAGAAGCCGCTGCGGTGACAACACTCCAGGGCCAGGTATTTCTGGAGAGAGAAACAGGGCCGCGCTTCCACTGGCAAAGGGATCTGGGGTCACGCCCGGTGGCACAGACGCGTCCCCCGTGGCTGAAAACCACCTGAGGGAGATGAACCAAGTGGTTGCCTGGGGAGCTCGGCTATGAGAATTTTTCAAGTTCAGAAATAAAAGCTGCTAAAAACAGACAACTTACAAAGGAGCCCTGCAAACGCTCAGGGAGACGAGGCTTCTTTGGAGGCTGAGGCTCTCGGGAGGTGGGCCGACTCCGAGCCCGTGAAACCCCACCCCAGGCAAGCCACCAGCGCCCCTCACCTCCAGACCCTGGTGGAGCCCTGGTGAGGAGGCGCCCGCAGCCCTGGAGGAGGAGGGGGACAGCCACCATGGACTGTGGGCGTGCCTCCAAGGAAGACCCTGAAAGGCTCACGGCACAGCTGTAAGCCTGGAGCAGATGGGGTGTCCCCCGGGCAAGAGTGTGGGGAAGGCCGGGGAGCCATAGTTTAATGTCATCAGTCAAAACCCTCCTGACTCTGACCTTTCCCACACTCCCTCAGAACACCTCTGACAGCCGCCTGAGCCTTCCACCAGCGCCGTCTGCGGGCCTGGCCTCATGGGCTGGCTGCCACAGAGCCCCTGGGCACCCCTGAGCCAGCTGCAGGGTCGTCCAGGCACCACTTTCGGAAGTCCTGCCCATGCCGATGCTGGACTCTGCACAGACAGACACATGTGGGGTCCTGATCCAGGGACGAGCCCAGAAGACGTGCCCTTAGAACCTGTTTCCTTCGGGCAAAGGTAGCAACCACTCCCTGCCTGTTTCACTCGAGCTGCTCTGGGGAGAAGTGCCCGGTGGCCCACAGGGAGGGGCCAGTGCCAAGCCGAGACTGCGCTCCGTGGAATCAGAGAATCACACACCCACCAGATCTGCTCCGTCTACCCCCACACAGGTGATGGAGGCCCTGCCCTCCAGCCTCAACGTCCTGTCCCCAGGAAAACATCACTCAGAAGGGCAGCCCCCACCAAGGAGGGCACTTTCAGGAGCAGACCTGTGGGCAGGGGTGGGGGCCTGGGTGTCCAGTGACCCCATGCCCCACGGCCCAGGGACGTCTGCACCCTCTGTTCCTGAGTTTTGTTCCCGACACGCCCAGGGTGAGTGAGGAACGACAGAGCAGATGCACAGGGCGAGCGGGTGGCTGGGAAGCCCGCAGCGCAGCGATGATGGTGAGTGGCGACACGGGAAGGAGGGAGCCAGCCCCACGGGAGGAGGCACAGCGCACCCACCTTGGCCTTCTCGCTGGGCTCACTGGCGGGGCCATGCGGCGAGTTGTGCAGCTCCTTGGAGACCACACACAGGAACTCGGCCTGGTCCTCGCTGCCGTAGTTGTAGGAGGAGCCGATGCTGACCAGCTGGGGGAGAGAGGGCCAGTGGGATGTAGGTCAACAGTCACCCCCCAGCTCAGGACCAGCCCCACCGGGAGGGAAGCCTTCAGAGACACCCAGTCAGAGAAGCCAGGGACAGGGTTCAGTCAAGAGACTTTTTATAAACTTGCTGAAAACACAGTCTCCAAACACCTGGGCTCAGGCTCAGATGCACGTGTGCGTGCACGCGCACACACACGCACACACGCGTGCCATGCGGGACTGGCCTTCTGTGCCGCGTGTCCAGCTCCTCTCAGGGGTCCTGGCTGGGCCCAGAGGGGACGAGCAGTGAAAGGGAGGGGAGTATGGTGCTGGAGCCGGCACCAAGCAGGCAGGGCGCTGGGGGACGCCTTGGAGCCAGGCCCAGGAGCAGGAGTGGGCCACAGTGCTCTGTCCTGCCTGTGAGCATGGGCCAGAGCACACATGCGTGAGCACACGCGAGGGCGAGACCCCGCAGGGAAGCCAGGCTGGGGCTTCCTTGCTCCAGGGCTGCTGGCCGAGGAGGGCCAAGCCAGCCCCTTTCATGACTCACAGGAGGGCCAAGGACAGTGTGATTATTTCAAACACCCCTAAAAGGGGTCCCCTTAACCAGGAGAGATGCCAGGAGGAGCCCTGCAATTTCTCCCCTTGGCAGTCTGCTCCAGGGGACACTGTCAGGAGCCAGAGGGCCAGCGGGGTCATGGGGTCGTGAGGTTAAACCTCAGAGTCTCAGCCTGAGACACATGGACAGGGACACTGATCTTGTGGGGTGCCGCCCACTCACAGGACACCCTGGCCGTGGGCAGAAGCCCCCAACGGGCTGCAGGCCCCTGGGACAGGGGGCAGTGTGCCCATGGGACTGTCAAGAGTGCGCTGGATGGGGCAGTGGGCGGGCGGGCAGAAGAAACTCTGCTCTCGGCCCTTCTCCCTGTGGTCCTGCTGGGGCGCCGCTGAGGAAGCAAGCGGCTGGGTCAGGCCAGAGTCAGCAGCGCTGCTCAGTCACGGGCAGGACTGGGCAGGAGCCCTCCGGGCAGCACCCCCCCAACAGCAGCACCAAGGGCCTGGGGGGCCAAGGCGGACACAGGCCAGTGGGTGGGGGACACACACACACAGATATACACACACACCTATATACACAAGGATGGACACACACAGATACACACATGCACACACACCGACACACACATGCACACGCGTACACACAGATATACATGCATACGCACACATAGATACACACGAGAACATAGATACACACAGGTACACATGCACACAGATACACACACACATCTATATACACAAGGACGGACACACACAGATACACACACACACACAGACACAGATACACACATGCACACACAACAATACACACACGTGCACACAGATATACATATATACGCACACATAGATACACACGAGAACATAGATACACATGCACACAGATACACACACACATCTATATACACAAGGACGGACACACACAGATACACACACACACACAGACACAGATACACATGCACACACAACAATACACACACGTGCACACAGATATACATATATACGCACACATAGATACACACAGGTACACACGCACACAGATACACACGTGCACACATGGCACACAACCACACACATGTACACACACAAGCACACATGTATATACACGAGGACACATATGTACAAAATATGTAAACACAGACACACGTATATACACAAGGACACAGATATATGTACACACACAAGTACATACACAATCACACGCACACACAGAAGCACACACATGTATATACTCAAGGACACACACGTACACGTATACACACACAAACACACGCACACATGTAGAGATGCCACAGAGAAGCCCAGGGAACAGTCGTACCACAAAGAAGCGACGGAACAAGGAAAGATAACTGTGGAGCGAAGACTGGGTAGTGGGACCCTAAGACCCAACTCCTGCTGCCCCCAGCCCCGCGCCCCGCGCCCATGGGTGATCCAGCCTGGCCTGGCACAGGCTGCTGATGGTGAGAGGCGTGGGGGACACACCGGGGACCAAGCTTCCAGGAACCGCAGGCCACCCGACGCCTCATTACTGGTCCCCGGGGCCAGCTGCCCCGAGCACCAGGCAGGGCCTTGGTAATCAGAAGCTTCACCACCCTGTGGGCTCAGAGGCCGTTACCTGCTCGAACTTCCAGCCATCGGACATGGTGGAGACCATCTGTGTGAGCTCCTCCTCCTGACACTGCAGGACACGGTACACATGCTTCACCGGCACCTGAGAGCAGCCACGGGTGAGCGTTCCCGTGGGGGCCACGCCAGGGACAGCCACGGGGCCCCCCACCTCTCAGCCCAGGTTGTGACGCCCACAGGAACCCCAAAGGTATCCACAAAGCAAAACAAACATGCTGGAACAGCTGCCGCGCCCTGCTTCCCCATCCACCTCCAAAAATATTTCTACTTCTAAATTCCAAAATAAAATGAGTCATGTTCCTGAAACCCCAAGAGCACCTGTGGCTGGATGCGAACGCACAGGGGCAGCCCCGCCAGGGCCCTGGGGAGCCTCACCAAGGTCTGACCCAGCGGCAGTGCCAGGCAGGACCGACCCGGGTCCGCCCCCAGAAGACAGTGCTCAGCGGAGCACACGGCTGGACAGGAGCCCATGGGCCTTTCCGTCCACCCACGCCCACCCCAAACTCCACCCAGCTCCACTCCCGGCCCAGGCCACACAGCCAGAGCTCTGCCCTGAGGCTGCCCCAGGGACAGGGTCGCAGCCCCAGTGCTCCGGTCCCCATACGGCCCAAGAGCCTTCACCTGGGACACACGGAGGGCACGGAGCGCTGCCCTGCCCATGGGGGCCTCTCCCACATCCCCATGGGCACAGAGGGCCAGGCCGGCCCAGTCACAGGCTTTGTCTCCGAGGGGGCTGGCAGCGGGGAGCGAGGCCGCACACTGGCTGGAGATGACTGAGGCGCCTGTGGCCGCCATCACCTGCCCTCCCCTGGCCCCTGACCAGCCACCGGTCAGCAAGCTCTTCAGAGAGGCCGAAAGGGCCAGCCCCGGGCCTGCAGGCCCCTGGGGAGAAGCCCGGCTTGGAAGGCAGTAGCAGGGCGGTGAGAGGGCAGAGATGCTTAGTTAGGAACACGGGCTCTCAGGGAAGGAGCGCACAGTGGCCCCGGGCAGGGGCCTTATTGCAGCCATTGCAGAGCTGGCCCCATGACAGAACCGCGGCCGAGACCCTCAGGAGCCTGCCTCGGGGACGGTGCCAGACAGCTGCCTCAAAACGCACCAGCCCAACAGGCAGCGGAGTGCCCATACCGGCTTTGGCACTGCTGACTGTGGCCACAATGCAAACAGATCCCACGCGGACTCCATACCCTTAGGACTGGGTCAGCATCAAGAGCTGTCCACTGAGCCCTTCCTTCCCGATCAGAGCCAAGCTTGCTCTGCCTACACCCCCATCCCCGTCAGCACCAGCCCACCGCCAGCTCCCCCAGGCTCCCCGCCAGCCTTCCAAATGGGCCAAGGACTTGGCCACCACAGGACCTTCCCACTTGCGGAGCTCTGCCTGCAATGTCCACCCCGAGATGATAGCTACACACACAGGCCCGGGAGGCCTCTCGCTCTTCCTCCACCCCTCCTTGCTGGCCAGGGCGCCAGCTGGCAGGCACTGCAAGAGGTACCTGGAGGGCAAGGCAGGGCCCCAGGACAGCTCCAGAGGAACTGGTCAGCTGGAAGAAGGGAGCGAGCCTCGTCGCCAAGCAGGGCTTGGAAGGTTCTGGTGCCAGTCACTCATCTCACCTGTGATGTTTTGCTGTCTCGCTCTCTAATTTTGTCCTTGACAAGTTTTATTAGTGAGGTGATATTGTAAAATTCTGCTTCCTCCAACACCCCTAGGATAAAGAAAAATAACTGATTTCCACCAGATCAAATAAATGCTGTGTCTCTACCCCACAGTGAACCCAAGGCCCGTGCACAAATAAAACACACAAAACACACGTGTATGCACTTAATAGATGCTGCAGAAAAAGATGCAGACAGGTTGGTCGCAGGAGCAAGACGGGCCAGAATGAAGGAGGGAGTGGGCGCAGCTCAACAAGCAAACGGGGCCGAGCCCTGGGCTCTCAGGACACCCGGCTCCATGCTGGGAGCCAGAGCATGGCTGGCATCTGCAGACGCAGGCAGAACGCAGAGTGGGTGACCAGGCTGCCCCGGAGGAGAGCAGACCCAGGGTGGCTGACCCCAGGGACCCCAGGAGGTATGTGGCCCCCAGGCTGTGTCAGCCAGGACCCCCGGAGAGCAGTGAACCCCGGGCCAGAGTTGCTCTCCCCGAAGGACAGGGAGTGAGCTGGGGAAGGAGGGGGGCTCCACTCCCGGGGCTGGAGGGCCCCCACCGCCTGCCCCTCCCCCTCCGACTCACCTTCCTCGGCCAGGTCTTTGTTTATGACCAGCTTCCCATGTCTCAGGTAGTTCAGCACAGGCCCGAAGTAGGTGGGGTCTCTGTCGATTAAGTAGGCACCTGTTTCGTCCTGCAGAAAGCAAGAGACCAGCTGAGCCCAGACAACAGGGCGGTTTCTGCAGCTGGCTGCCAGGCCACAGCCAGAGAGGTCTCACCCACAACCGGCACATCAGTGCTCGTGGTACTTCAAGGGACCCATAAGCAGCGTTGCCTGCCTCAGCCACCCGCGGCTGCTGGTCCTGACCCATCACCACTGCAGGTGAAGCAGAGTCTCAGCTCTGTGGCAGCAAGGGGACCCCCACTCAGGGGCAGGGGGCCGTGCACAAGGCCTCTCTGCTCAGCTCCCAGGACTCCTGAGGCGGGTTCACCTTTCACTCAGTCAGGCCCGCCCCCTAGTGACTCCACACTCTCCCCGGGACAGCAGCTGATGCTGGGTCGGTGTCTGAAGGCCTCAGAGACCCGGGCTGCCCTGCTCATTTTGGGGTTCCTCCCTGGACAGGGCTGGGGGTGGGGTCCCAGGCTCAGGGAACAGAGCTTCCCTGTGACTGACCACTGAGGACGCCTCCCCGACAGGAGGCGGTTCCCCGGGCCTGTCTTCAGAAGGTGCCCCTCTGCACCTGGTGGGCCCTGCTCCCCCTGCAGGGCCAGGGTCTTTCTGATCCCTCACTGCCCGCGGGGGGTCCTCAGCGTCAGCTCAGCGGCCATTGCAGGCGTGGCCAAGAGAGGCGGGCATACATGCCCTGGCAGAGGGGAGGCTGTGGTCCCCACACGTGGGGGCGCCGACGTGGAGGCCTGTGGCAGCCGTCGATGCGCAGGCAGGGCAGGGTCTGTGCAGAGGACAAGGGCCACGGCGTCTGGGGTCCAGGGAAGGCCACGGCCCCACCTCTTCCAGGACACCATGTCCTGGGCTGCACGGCTCTCTGGTCTGCTGAGTGCGACCTGGCCTGGGCTGCCGGCAGGGTGGGGGACTGAGCGGCCTCCCCACACAGGAGCCCCCTTCCCTCGGCACCTGGACCAAGGGCCCCAGGGCTCCACTGAGACAAGGTGGCTCGTAAGTCAGGAAGCGTCGGCCTGGCCTCCCTGTCCAGAAGGCACCTGCCGGGATGAGGCAGAGGTCCTAGGAGGGGGTGCAGTAGCACCCCCGGACCTCCTGGACGAGGTGAGCCTACGGGTAACAGAGCCACTGTCAACCGTGAAGCAACGTGCTGGGCGAGTGCTCCTTTCTCCCTCGTGAGCATCAGATCCCGGAATCTCATGGAGTAAACCTGGGGGCCTCAGGGGTTTTCTGTCGAGTCCACAAGGAGGAAAGGCGAACTCTGGGATGGACCAGGGGACACAAGCACGTATGCCTTCCGTGTACTTTTACCATTTTCTATCTCGACTGCCTCCGCGCCAGAGCGTGGCCGCCCAGAGCTGGGCACCCACCCATCCTCAGGGCACATGCGCCAGCTGCCCGGGGTCCCAGGAACCACTGTCTGAGCTGGCCTCCAGGGGACGGGGCCAGCTGGAGTGGGCTTCATCCACGCATCTCCCCTGCAGTGTCGCCAGCTGAGGGCGGGACACTCAGTTCAGCAGCCGCCACGACGGCCCCAGCTGCACGGCCCTGCAACCCCTCTGGGGAGGGAACCCCCACCTGGCCCTGGAAGTGCAGGCACCGGGCACCCTGAGATGCTGCAGGAAAGAGGCCACCTTCTGGCAGCGGCGGGCCCACCTCGTCAGGGCGGACCTGAGGAGGCTTCTCGGCAGCCTCCTTGTGGACCCCACACAGCTCTCAGGCGCAGTCTCTCTGCGAGCACCTGTTCTGACCGGAAGAGCTTCCTTAAGAAACAAGGTCGAGACTCCAGAGTCAGGACGGGCTGAGCAGCCGGGGGTGTGTGTGTGAGTGTGTGTGTGTTTGTGTGTGTGTGTTCATTCTACAAGGCGCATGGGCCCCCCAAATTCCACTGGGCTTCATCTTGGGCCCCCACCCAGAAGACCACACATGCTCACTTAAGGCACACAGGCAGGGGCTCTGCAGAAACCGCGCCCATGCTGGAGCCCACGCTGCTGGAGTGTGTCTGCGCCGGTGAGGGCAGCTGTGCCCTGGGCACTAGGCTGCACCTGGGGGGCGCCAGGGCCCTGGGCCCTCACGCTGTTTGTGTGTAAGCAGCCCGGGGCATCCAGCCTAAGGCAGAAATAAAGAAAAACACAGAGCACAGAAGAAGAGAAGACCCCTACGTCCCAGATTCAGCAGCCTCAGGCTCACTTGAGCCACAGGACAGGGAGGGCGGTCTCTGTGCTGTCTAGTTGGGAGGATAAGCTTGTGACATGCGCCTGGCCTGGCCAGACGAACAACAGGCAGGAAGACTTGAGGATCTCTCTCCTGCCCTCAGTTTACCTAACAAGGCTGTGTCGAGACTTGAGGTTTGTATTTTTTTGTAAAAGAGCCAGAATTAAGATGGCTTGCTCAACAAACCCTTTTTTATTGACTATCCCCTCTTCTCACTGACTTAGCATTTGACCTACTTTCGCAGTGCTGGCTTTTAAATATACATCCACCCTAAAGGCTCAGAAGAGAGAACTGCTGAACTTGGTCATGAATATTTAACAGAGGCCATGCCCAGCAGGCGTCTCTCACTGTCTGCTCGCTCCCTGCCCTGGGCTGAGCCTTGGGCTCCAGTGAACAGTGAACCTGGGCCTTGGCCCACAGAGGCAACGCCCTGGCCATGGCCAAGAGCACCCTGCCCGTGTCCCTCCTCTGGAGAAGCCTACGCCACAGGCACCCAGGGGACCCCTGACCTGCAGTCAGAGTAGGGAGGCAGGGAGGGGAATCCTGATGGGAGATCCTGCGTGCCACTCCCACCCCCTCCAGCCCCTGGTGCTGGTTAGGAGGCAGCACGCCTGCCTGCCTGTGCCTGGCCCGCACAGTCCAGGCAGGCTTGAACGCCCTGCCCAGCAAGTACCGTGGGTCACAGCAGGAAGCCGCCCACGCAAAGGGCCGTAAAAAGGAAAAGGGTCATAAGGGACAAGGGTGGAGAAGTTGGGCCCTCAGGTGAGACTGTAAACAGAGACGAATCCTGTTACCATCTCACTGTACGCGGCTCCTCTCAGCCACCTTCCCAACTGTAACAAACACACCAGGAAACAGAACATGATCGCAGTTGTCGTAAGAGAAACGCACGGCCACCGGAGGCTACAAGTTAAGGGGGTTGAGTGTCCCCAGCTAAACACAAGGTGGGCTGTCAAAATTACCCATCTGAAATCTAAACGCAGAAGTGTGCAGTTATCTGTGCACAAATATCTGCGATCAACATAATTAGAAAGACGTTTCACTCTGAAATTATCCATTTAAGGGATTCTGTGTCACTTAAAACCTTCACCTCTGCCCTCCTTTCTTTTGTTTTCTACCATTTGGCAAATCCCTGGCCTAGAAGAGGCCTGAGACATCACCAGTTCCAAATGCGGAAACAGAAGTCAGAGAGTAGAGGCCCGCGCGAGCAGCGGCCGCGCTGACGAGTGTGGGAGAGCCGGTGGTCCTGACCCCACGCCGCCCTGCACACCTTGGCGGGGCACCCCCACGGCACAGGCAGGGAACAAAGGGGAAGCAAGGCCCTGGGCTCTTGGGACCCCGACCCCTGGCTGCCTCGCAGTCCTAGCATGTGGCTTAGGAACAGAATCTAGGGTGACACCCACGACTCCAATGAAGCTCACTCGGAAGCAAACCACAGGGTGTGTGACAGGACCCCCACATGAGGCTCCTGGTTCTTCTCTTAGAACCAACGTGCTCCCAATCCACCAGAGGGTGGGGGGTGTGGGGAATCACACCAAGCTCCCTGAACAAGCAGAGATGGCTCACAGGACCTGGGCCCGCTCGGCGCTGACACCATATCAACTGGGTGCAGAGATAGGGGCCGGGCACCCAGGGTGCGGGGCAGTTGTGAGCAGGATGCCATGGGGAGACCCACCAGCCACGAACACCACTGTCAAAGGCAAGGGGGCAGCCATCTGTCCGGACCTCTCAGGTACTTCCCTGCCTACAGACAGTCCAATTACAGAACACCTGCACAGAAATCCCCTACAGATGCCACGCTACTTATCTTGGTGGGGGGGAGAGGGAGAGGGGAGAGGGAGGTGAGAGAGAGCGAGCGTGCGCGCGAGCAGCCAGGAGGTCACCCTGAGGTGGAAACAGGCAGGAAGCCCGGGACAGAAGCACCCGCAGACAGGGCCCAGGGCCCCTGGCACAAAGCTCCCCAGCAGCTCTGCCAGCCTGGAGGTGGGGCCCCTCAGGCCCAGAGACTCCGGTCCCCTGGATGCCAGTTACAGCAGGCAGGCAGGACACTGCAGCCAGGACGCCCACAGCAGGCTCACGCTGCACCCGCTGCTCCCAAAGCCCCCACGGCACCGCCCTGCTGGCTCCCGGCGGCCTCTGTTCTCTGAGCCTGGCCCTGCTGGCGGAGCGAGTGCAGAGTTCACCCTCCCTTTCTGCCGGGCCGAAGGGCAGGCACACAGCTCCTCTGCGCCCTCACCCAACTCCGTGCTCACCGAGGCCTGCCTGCCTCTCCCTTACTGCTTTGAGAAGCCCGCCTTGGTCTGTTCAGCGGCAGAGGGGCTCCAGAGCCAGCCCCAGCTAAGTCTGACTTGCAAAGCCGGCCAGGAACCTGGACGCCCAGCCTGAGGACACCAGAGCCCCCCGGAATGGACCCCGGACAGCGATGAGATGCAGGGTACACAGCCTCCCTGAGGCCAGGAGCCCACCCCAGGGGCACACGGGAGGAGCTAAGCCCTGCAGGCTCGAGGGCATCGTGGTCCTTCTGAGCAGGGAAACCTGTGCCCCTCCTCCGTGGAACAGCCCCAATGCCACACTGGGAACAGACCCCCAGGGCCTGTCCTGAGAACTGGCAGCTTGGGAGGCCTCCAGGGCCCAGGGTCCACCCCCCACCACAGGGCTGGCTCAGCAGCCAGGACTCCCCTGCCAGCGGCATGAGGTGTGCACGCCCGAGTGAGTATGTGAAAGTGACAAACGGAAACAAACAACAAGTTCCGAGCAAGAAAACAGCACTCTTGGGACATTCCTTCTAAAAACAATGTACGGAGGTATATGAAGCCCAGGGAGTGCCATCTCTATTTCCTGCACTGACACAGCGTGGGGCACCCGGCAGGGGAGCTGATGCCTGCGTCTCTGGTCCTCAAACTCCCCTGGGACTCTGGCTCAGAGAGGTCCGGGAACTGCCCCACATCAGGGCAGGTTGGGTTATGGGTGGAGTCAAAGTCAGGCGTGAGTCTAACTTGGCCACCAGGAAAAACGTCCTGCACCCCAACTCCCGCAGCCCACCAACTCTAGACCACAATGTGCTGGGCGCTCTGCAGGCTGAGGAGAGCTGCCCAAGGGAGGCCTGGGGAGCGCCCCGTGCTCGAGGCAGCCTGTGGGCTCCCTGGCCACGCAGACTGTGCCCGGGGTACCAGGCAGTCAGTGTGTTTAAAGATGGTCAGCCCAGTGACTGTGGTCCTCAGGCACCTCCGGAAAGAAGCCGAGCATGGCCATCCCAGGGGAATGTGGCCACAGCCAAGCCCCGGGAGCCAACATCTCTGTGTTCTCGTACAACTCTGTTTGCAAAACAGGCAGGTGGACCACAGCTTTCTGACTGCTGCTGGAAACCGAGGCCAGTCACTGGCCCGCCGGCCAAGAGTGAGTGAAGGCCGCCCAAGCTGTCGGCAGAAAGAGGAACTGCTCTGTAGCAGACGACCACTTCCTCCCGGCCTCCCGTGGACGGCGGGCGGCCGAGTCCGCTGGCCCGCAGCAGCTCTCCCCTAGAAGCGAGCCCTTTCTCGGGACGCCCCTGCTCTGACGCACGGGCTGGTCAGGGCTGAGGGGCCTTGTGAAGAGATGACCGCAGCATCCTCAGCGAGTGAGCCCCTCTGCACTAGGACAACCCCCGCCAGGGGCCTGAGCCAGGCCTGGGGCCAGGGCTGAGGACACGCTTGGAACTCCAGCAAAGTGTGAGATGAAACGCACAGCCCCTGGGGACCCCCACTCCTGCCTCACACCAGACCCCAGCCCTCTCGGTGGGGCTACGATGCTCACAGCCTTCGCCTCTGACTTAGTCACACAGAACATAATCTGCCGTTTCACTCTAAGTAATCCCCACTTCTCTTGCCAAGCGGCTTAAAAGATAGTCCTTCCACCCACACCCCCGTCACTTAGCCCTGTCTGTGAAACTCCTTTCACTATCATTCTAATCCTGAAACTCTAGCCAACACCTGGGGGTCAGCACAGGCCAAGACCTGTGTGAGATACAGCATGTCATCAGAACACCTTGATGGCCCACCCCTCAGAGACCCACCTGATGCCCCCGCACCAGCAGCCCCGAAACTAGGACAAGGGCTCTGCTGAAGGGCAAAGGCTGATGAGAAACGCAGTTTTCTCCAGACCTGGCTCAGCGGCACAGAATGAACCCCCTCCCCTGCAAATCCTACTTAATCTGAGTGGTTTCCAACCACCAAGTAGTATTTCCTGTTTCCTGTTAATTCCTAAAGCATCTCCCCACAGAAGCAGGGATGGACTTAACTCTGAACAAACTCAAACCTGTTTTCAATATGCCACCGGGCCAGGAACTGTGGAACAGAGAGAGACAGCCCAAGTGAATCACATGCCGGGTATTTACACAGCACTTCTGGGAAGAGGTGCTACACCTGGCCCGTCCCTGATGGAAGAGGGCAGAGAAAAATGGCCCAGGACAGTAGATGAACAGAGACCGAAATGAAGGGTGCAGCCCCAGCCCTGCTGGGGAAGCACCAGGAGGAAGTGAGAACTCACACTGGGGCTAACTGCAGACAGAACGTCACGGCCGCCAGGGGCCCGGGTCAGAACAGCAGACAAGAGGGCCCAGTGAGCAGTGGGGCCCAGCGACAGCCTGGCTCCCAGTGCCCCTGACAACCTGGCTGTCCGCTGCTGAACGAAGCATTCCTCCAGAGAAATATCCTGACACCACCTTTCCCACTGGCCTTCCTGACAGAGCTCCTGCCAGACATTCTGTGTTTAATAGCAAGCTCTAGGCACTCTCCCAGCAAACTTCAATCCCATCAGGCTCCCGAAAGATTCCAGCCTTAAACGTCTGGGAACTCCTCCCCAGTAAGTCTCCCCACCCAAACATGACCCAAGCACTACTCTGAGAGCCAAAGTGCTCAATAAACACGAGAAATATGCCCAGCAGGAAATCGTCCACTAGGTGTGTCCAGCCCTGTGCATATCTTTGAGGTGTGCGTCCATCAATCTTAACTATGAGGTCAGGGCTTGGAGATTTTTACACGTGAATCAACATCCTGTTTTCTCTTCCATCACATAACTGCTAGCATCCCACTCTTCCAAACACACCCCTTTCCCTCCACCCTCAACCTCAAGACTTCCTTACTCAAGATTTTGTTACCCAGGAGTGAATCTCTGGGGCATTCTTTCATCAGAACCAAAGTCGTGGGGGCGGGGGGAGACTGAGGAGAATGAGTACCTTATACATTTTCTCCTTTGAAGTAGAACACTCTACTATCATGACTAAAGGGAATTAGCATTACTCTTTCTGGCAAGTTCACATCTGTGGCTAAAACTAACTCATAGTTACTATCAACTCTTTGATGAGACAGAAACCATATCTGCTGCATTACCTTCATGTTCTGAATTCCAACTTTACAAACAGATGAAAAATAGCAGCTGTAACACAGAGATAATTTATACTCTGATAAATTACCCCCTGCAAAAAACTACTATACAGTAAAGTATAATTTTTTTAAGTAGTCTTGAGATAGTAAAATGAAGGGATAAACTGACTTAACAGGCAAACTATAGTTAATCAGCCCTGAATCAACTGCCTCAGTGCTGAATAGACAGTACTGCCTCAAAACAACCCAATGGACAAGAGCAATGTAAAATGGACTCAGTATACAAAAGAGAAAGGCTCAAGTAGAAATGCAAGTGAATGACCACTAAGGCTCACTGCTTAAACAGTAAAACATACACTCACACTATAAAAGGAAAATCACAGCTAACAAAAGCCTATTTCTATCCTGGAGATGACTGTCATTTTCTGGGAGGTCAATTCTCTGAGAGCAGAGAGCTTGGTCAAATGCGCAATGGAAACAGCTGGGCAGCTGAGGGGGAGGGTGTGTGTGGGGTGGTGGGAACCGGGGAGTTGGCAGCCCAAACTCTGATTTCTACCCATGACTGGTGGTTTTGTGGTAACTCGAGCTCTCCTTTCCTGATCATAAGGTCATGCCACACGGAGGATGGTCTCGGTCAGGCTTTGCATCCTGAAGCAGATCTGAATCTCTCTGAGAAGCCTGTGCCTGGCAAATGCTAGGCTGGCAAGGCTCCAAGCCAAGTGCAATTATGTAGGCTCAAGTGAAAGACACAGGAAAGTTAGAATAAGACTTGTGAACGAGGGAAAATATAGGTAAAAACTGTTCTTCCAAGGGCCTCTTCTGAGTGCCAACTATGTTCAGCTCGAGGCAGTCTCCTTCAGGCACACAAATCTTATAAGTGTAGTCATCACAATAGTTTCTGCACAACTGTAGGAGCATTTAATCTGATGAAAGACAATCGGCAAACCAACTGAGAGATTCCTATCCTTTGGAGCGAGCACTAAGAAAACTAGGTTAATTAGAAAGAAGACGGAACAAAATTTCCTACCTAGCCCTTCCTTAACACGCCTAAACCATCCCTTAATGTGAGCAACCTTCCTTCTGAAAAAGCACTCTATGGACGGCACTTTCTCAGAGTGCTCAGTGGGTGCGTGTTGCGGCCGAAAACCATGGAGCGCCAACTCTCTAAATGCAAGTCACTGGGAAAGAGAGGCCACCGATGTAAACCCCCATAGCAACGTAAAGACAAGCCTCTGGAACGTGAGAAGACGAGAACACCGGGGCTCTCAGATTTCAGGGCCAGTAAGTACACGGGACGGAGAAGAGAAGGTGCCCACACCAGGGGCCAAAGAATCTAGGGAGGAAAGAAAGTAGATCCACAGTACTCTGAGGTCTGGAAAACCTCCTCCAAGAAGACCAGAGAGGGCGAGACAGAGAGACACCCCGAGACGGACGGGCCGGGGATCCTTGAGTGTGGTGGGCGCCAGGGCGCCATCCTCTCCTTCCCCAGCCCGAAAAAGGAGTCGCGAACCTGGGTCAAGCTGGTAACGGAGAACGCGGGGCTCGGAGCCGAGGCGAATCTCCTCAGCGTGGGGCAGGGGGCGTGCGGCGGGCCGCTGACCAAGACGACCCGAACCCTCCTGACTGGCCCGCGCGGCCCTCACCTTGTCCGAGTCCAGGTCGGGGTCGGCCTGGCACAAACGGTACAGGAAGGATTTCGGATCCCGGCACAGCGTCTGCCGAGTGGTGAGGAAGTAGGTGCCGCCGACGTTGAGCCGGACCCACTTGGACACGCTGCCGGGACGCTGGGCCAAGGCGCCGAGCCCCGCGCTGCAACGCCGGCACAGGCCGCCTCCCAGCCCCGCCCCGAGGCCGCCCGGGGCCGGCGGCAGCAGCTCGCAGTGATTCTCCGCCATGATCCCAGCAAGCCCCGCCAGAGCTCCTCGCCACCGGAAGCGTCCGGTCTTTAATACGGTCCTCCGAGCTCTGTCCCGCCCACGGGTCCGCCTTCGTAAAGCGCCCACCCCGGCGTCACGCGAGAGGCGGAAGTTCCGGTCCGGAAAAGCGGCCGGCAGTACCCTCTTCCGGCCGGAGCCCGGCGCGGCGTGGTCCGGTGACGCCGACGTGGGCGAGCCGCGGTGGCGCCGGGTGTCGGGCTCGAGAGGGGTTCGCCAGCCTCCGCCGGGCGCGTGCCGTGCCTGGACGCCCGGTTCCCGGGCTCGAGTCCTGGTCGCCCGACCACGCCCGACCCGCGCCCCGGCCAAAGGAAGAGCTACGTCAGCGAGCGGCTACACTCTACATGCTTTTTTATTACAAGACTACCGAGCATACGTGGAAAATTCATCATCCGGTAACTACATCTAAAGCACAAATATTTGGGAAAAAAAAAAAGAATAAACAGATTCATTAAATTATGATATGATTAAATCATCGACCAAATAGAAAATTTATATAATAAAGCCAGAAAAAAAAGTTGTAAAATATAGTTTACAATAATTATTCACATTCAAGGCTGTACATCCATACATACAACAACGTGGCCCCGAACATGAATTCAATCCAAATAATTCATATATTAGATTTTAAATAACACAGACTGAACTAGAGGCCAACAATAGCCAGCAAATAACCTTATATAAGAATAAAAATACAAAAGTGTATATCCTAATATCATTGCATTATTTGTTTTCATAAGTTCTTTTTTTAATTTTTGCTTTGCCTGTACATCACAGTTACAGCTACAGACCAGGTAGAGAATATTACACGTTATAACTGACTGCCACCAACCTGAAAGACAGCTAACATACTACTGATTCAGCCTATTTTGTGTTGTTAAGGAACAGCTACAGCAGCTCTAAATATTGCAAAAATTTGATTTTGTCGATGTCCAATCAAACATCACAATAGAGGCTTTTCATCAGCAAAATGAACCCCTATTAGTTATTCAGCCAGATGGGTTAGACTAGGGTGTATTACACAGCTTAAAAAGTTTGCCTTTTGTAAAAAGTTCTCTGTACATAGTTTGGTATTTCTTCATAGTGAAGAAATGGGTCTGGGGGAAATTCAGGTATCCTTGGAGGCTTGCCCACCATGCTGTCTGAGCTCAGATAAAACTGCCCTGTGCTGAACAGCTTCCTCCCCAGGCCAGATCTCCACAGGCAGCCTAGTTCACAACCCTGCAGTCTTGGGCCAGCAGCCTGCACCCCTCAGAGGCTCTGGGAGTGACTCCTGCCCTGAGTTAAGGCACTTGCCATGTAGTCTGCCTAAGAGGCAAGGGCCACACCCACTCGAGTCACCATCAGTTCATGCTGGGTTTGGGTATGAAAGGAAACAACATGGGGAAACGCATATGGTGCCATCTCCAAGAACAGTACCTTCACCATGATCTCACAGCTGCTCAGCCTCTGCTCTGGTCTATGGACCAACCAGAAGGAGGTGATCAGAGGGAAGGGAGATCTAATTCTGCACAATCTGGATACAACCTCTGACAATGTCCAGTGGCACTGAGTATGGCACCCAGAAAAGTCTCTCATGCGTGTTTCACCTCAGAATTGACAGACCCCAATCTAAAGTGCAGAAATTAAGGAAGAAGCCAAATTTGGGTGGTCTGGACTTAAAGACAACTAGGCAACCTGAAACACTGGTGGGCAAGGAGAGGGGAGGAGAAATCCTTAAATCCTTGTCAGCCAGGACAATCACATTCTACAATGAAAAAACCTGGCCAGCATGCTCTAATGAACTGCTAAGACCTAAGTCCTGTGATCTGAAGAACATGAGGGCAAGCACACTTCCCTAAAATCCAATTGTCTACATGGTTTCAAGTAGAGCCTTTGCTCTCTTGCTGATTCCAAATGGCCCAGTGTACTTTCTGAGTCTACAAACTTCATTACAAATTATCCACTAAGTATGTGGCAAGGTCAGTTCAACACTTTATCTCTGCTGACTGTGCAGATGCAAATTCAGTACCATTGTGGACACAAAGTACAAGATTCTGGAAGTGTCACCAAGCACTTGAAAGCCATAGCAGCAGGGGAGGGACGGTAACATGCAAGCATAACCAGGTTTTCTCAATGAAAATAAGGAAACTGGCTTTTGGAAAAATGTCACAAATGGCCTGCAGTAATGACATCACTTTAGGATTAAGGGGCGGGGGGGGGGGGGGGGCGGCAATCTTACTCAAACATTCTTGGGAACACACAGCTTACCAGAAATTGATTTGTTCAGAATCTGCACTACACAACTAAGGAAGTTCTGTACTGGAACTCTGAGCATCTACTCATCAGATCAAGACAGAGGAGAAGAGACACTGCACTACCTTTAAAATGAACAAACTCTTTGCCCCCAAAACACCACTTCTAGGAATCTGGGCAGGGTTGGGGCGAGGGAGATTCAAAGTCCAAAATCAAAGATTTATGAGGATATTAATCACAGCATTATTTAAATGGTGAAAAACCAGAAGCCACCTAAATGTTTTATAGCAGTGAAATGGTCAGATAAATTATGATAAAAATTATTAACCAATATTAAACTCTACAATCATTAAAAATAAGATTTTTCAATCACTGTTCAAACATGACACATTAACAAAAACTACCAAGCGGGAAAAGCTGGATGCAAAATGGTGTGCGTTGTCATGTTCCCAGGTCAGTTACAAGAGCGAAACACACGTGTGCAGGTGGGGCAGCGAGGCGGCAGGCTGGGCCTGTATACAGACGCACGCAGCAGTCGTTCCTGGGTGCTGAGCCTCGCGCTGTTTTCAGAGCACAGATGTTTTAAGCAAACACAACATGCCCCGGAGCCCCGTGCTGGCACCCCGTCCTCGGGGGTCCGTGACACAGGCCTCCTGCAGTTCCTTCGGGCCTGCACCACAAGCGCCACAGCCTGCCCCCCAAGGGGGCTGCAGCAGGTGCAGCTCCCGTCAGCTCCGGCCTGACCCCAAGAGTCATCTTTCCCAAAGCAAGTCTAACCAGCCTCCTGAGACGCAAGGTTCAGGATGGCAGGCTCGTGGTGCCCTCTCGGGGTAGGGCTGCCCACTGCCCTGGTCAGGTCACACCTGGCTTCCTCACGCCCCTGGAGGGAGGCCAGACGCTGCCAGCCGGCAGAGCCCTCCTGCCCCTGCTGTGTGGCAAGGGGCCGAGCAGTGAGGGAGTGGCGCTGTCCAACAGGCACTGGCTCCGGCTCCGGCCACCCCCCCAGCCCTGCCCTTCTCGTACGACTTCGGGCTCCTGAGCTGTTGAACACTAGGGCGTTCTCTTTCTCACCCTGGATCAGCCCACATTTATGTATATGTTTCCAGGCATGTCTGCGTGTGTACGGAGACTGACATCCACCCACATCCACATCTTAGAACGTAAGGCACCTGCCTGCCAGGATGATGGCTCAAAGGACGAGGTGGATAAAACTAAAGATTACATGAGGAAGCACAGGGTAAGAAGAGAATATGTAAGGGCCTTTAAAAGAAAAAACAAGGGAAGAGGCTTGTGAGTAAGTAGAGAAAGGTGGCCGACAAAGAAGGGCTCAGCTGTCACTGGCTCAGGCCAGGGCAGTCACTTCACTCTGCCAGCTGCAAGCTCAACCCCAAAGCCCTGGGCCTCTGGCTCTGGAGGTTAAGATGGAGCTTGTCGGTTGAGCCCAGGAGGTAGTGGCGCTCTCAAGAGGGAAGAATGCAGTGGGAGCACTGTCTCTCCCTGAGCAGCCCAGCCAAGCGTGCTTTTACAGCCAGGACTCAGCTCTGCCTATCACTCCCGCACCCAGACACCCAGAACAGACACCGCAGGGAGCGGCTCCCTGTCCTCCAAGTGCGCACACAGATGCAGGCGCTGTGGCAAAGGGACATTTGAACAGGGTGTGCACCTGAAACCCAAGTCCTGATCCTGAAAGAAAGGCTCAAGATAGACTCACTTTTTGGAAAGCAGGTGAACACAGGCAAGCCTTTTCCAAAGCAAGGAGGAGAGGGGGCTGTCTACAGCTACACGCCCAGGTCAGTGCCTTATTTCTGGGCCACCCCCTGCCCCGGGCAGGCACCCCCTGCGCCTTGGTATCCTACACACACACACGCGCACACACACACCCTCTGGCGAATCCGGCGGAATCTCTGCGCTCCTCCAGCCCCCCCTGCTGGCCCCCGCACAGTGCGTTTCTCCACAGCCCAACCTCCTTCCGAGTTTAACAGCCGCTGTTGTGACATCACCAATAGAGGTTAAGACATCCTTCCCTCCGCGTGGACCATGGATCACACACGGTGATGGGTGAGACAGGAGGTAGGGGCACAGAAGTTGTCAGGGGACCTTTTCCATGGGAGTTTAAATTGGTGCCTTTGTCAAAGTCCAAAGGAAATGGCAGTCAGCCCTCCCCTGGGGACAGGGCCACAGCGCCAGCTCCTCCTCCACTGCCCCAGGGACCCCCTGGGCAGGGTGCGCCCCTACAGAGCAAGAGGAAATAGCCTGAAACTGGAGAGGAGCTGGCGGCCCGGGTTCAAGTGTGCTGTTCCTGCCCCCGCGCAAGGGGAGTGACGCCACGCTTCTCCAGGTGAAGCCCACGTGACAGCGACCAGGTCGCCTGACGACGAGAGAGGGCTTTTCAACGTTCCTGGTGGACACGTGAAAATGCTGAGCTAGACTAGGAGAAGGGGCAACTTTAGCAGGAAAAGGGTGCACAGGGCAGCCTTGGTGTGATGGAGGACCAGCCCGTGTGCCAATGCCGGGCACCTCGCAGCCCCAACTTCACCCGGACACACTCACTCCACCTTCCAACCAGACTCTCAGAAGGGCCACTGGTGCTCGCTCCTCCGAGAGGAGGCCACCAGGCCTGTCTGCCCCGCTGGCTCAGCCTCATGTGGGGAGGGGGCCACAGACCCCGTCTCCTGGGGCTCCCCGGGGCAATGCTACTCCTTGGGGTGTCACACTGGAAGGCCTGGCCGGCGCCCTCCGACACAGCAGCGGCTCTGCACTTCGCCTGGACAACCTGTTCCATTTCTCAGCGCCCGGAGCCTGCCCGGCCGACGTGACGCAGGAGTGCTTGCAGACAGACAGCAAGGACCGCAGGAATCTCACAGCCACGACTACCGGAGGAGCCAAGCGCGGTCGTGGGGATCAGGCCAGACACGGGGAACGAGAAGAAAGGGGAAACGGACAAAAGCCAAGAACCCCCCACCCGCACAGCTGGAGGCCCCCCAGCAGGGGCCTGTCTGGCTCCCTGGGGAAGAGTTGGTTCCCCGATGATCCAGGGGCAGGGAGAGCCCAGAGACACGCCTGGGCCCAGGGGCCACAGCAGGACGGGCATGATGGGCCCGTGGTGAAGAGTTGGTGCTGCGAGTCTGTCCCCGAGTTGGGGCGGGAGCCAGGCGGACGTGCACGGCGCTGGTCCCCACGGCGAGCAGAGCGTAGAGAGCTCCACACAGCACAGAGAGCAAGCAAAGCGACCCTGAATTCCTTTTCGTTATTGGTTTTGTTCTTTGTGTGGTTGGGTGTTTTTTTTCTTCTTTTCTTTTAAATAAAAAAGCTGCAAGGTTCCGCCGTCTGCGTCCCCCTTGAGATGGCCGGCAGGTGGTCTGGAAGCGTCCGGAGGCGGCAGGCCATGCGGGGCATGGCCCCGCAGCGAGGGGGGGCCGCGGCGTCACTGCACGGCGGCGTCCGGGTGGCTCTGGTACCTGTGCCGCCACACCTCCTGGATCTTTCGGCACCACTTGTGCGCGTTCCCGCTGGGGTCCATCAGGTAATACGTCCTGTTCGGCTGCGGAGAGAGACACGCTGACTCTTCCCCTAGAGGTCCCAGCACAACCGGCACCCACCCGGTAGTGAGAAACCGAAGACAGTGCCGGCTCCCGCGACCACAAGCACCTCCAGGAAGCCCAAGAGCAGGTGGGCGTTTTCCTTCCATGTTTGTGCGGAGGGTCAACGTGCAGGTGAGGACCTGCAGTTCCCTGGGGGTGAGGTCACCCCGAGACTGAGAACAAGCATGGGTGTCTCCTGACCCAACTCTGAGCTGAGCTGTGAACGCTGGGATCCCTGGCACATGGGGAAGGGGGGACCACAACCCCCCACTCCACCTGTCCCGCTGGGCCACAGCATTCGGCCGCTCTGGATGAAGCACAGAGGCCTGAGTGCCCTGCAAGGGAGAGCCCATGGGGACAAACTCACCGTGTGCACAAAGAAGGTTTTAAAATTCTTGGCCTCTGGTCGGAGTTCTTGTGACCATGGAATTTCACCTTTCAAGACTTTGTTGACAGGATCCACATAATACAAGTGTGGCCCTTCCGTGAGCAGCAACTGTCGTCGCCGTGCAAATAAACCCTGGTGCAAATGACAACAGGAAAGAAAGGACACTGCCCGTTAAGGCTCAGAGTGGAGGCTGGGCGCTCCCGCTGCTGCTCGGATGTTGGACTGTCGGGGCGCTCCAGCATGGGGACCACCACCAGCCCCTGCCCACTGGCCTGGGACAGGAGCAGGTGCACCTCCCCCGACCAGGACCAGGCCCCTGAGTCAGATGGAAGTGGCGGCACGCCTGCTGGTGCGAGCCAGAACCCGACATGCAGGATGGGGTGTCCTACTCTGGCTGCCGCGCAGGCGGGGCCGCACCCTGGCCCCCAGCGCCTGCCCTCAGCACCCAGGCCCTGCCGCTTCCCAGGCTCTCTGCTCCACGCCAAGGCCGAGTCCTGAATGCTGACCCCCCGCCTGCCGCCTTCACAGAGGCTCTCGGGGCAGAGCAGCCCAGGGTGGGGAAGCCTGAGCTGACAAGGGCCCGCAGCAGCAGAGAGAGAACGTGCGCAGAGTCTGATATTTTTGGACGCGTTAACCCATTTAATTAATTCATAAAACAAAGTAAGATTTTCAAAAACAATCCTGATAAAGTAATAAACAAATTGCTGGGATTTAAACAGAGGCTCCTCAACCAGACAGAAACCTTGACCTCACTGACCAACCCCAGCACTGGGCAGAAATCAGAACCTTGGTTCCCCAGTCAGCAACAAGAGGCCGAATTTCTGTCTGCCCAGCCTCCGTGTACTCTCAAGAGGCCTCCCCAAGTGGCTGAGGTCGTCCTCAGCACTGACATGCAGAGACGATCTCTGAGGAGGAGGAATGGGAGGAAGACACGGACGCTCAGGAAGGCACCTCTGGACTCTAACTTACCTTCCGCTTGTCTACTGGACCCATTTTTAGTATTAAATTATTTTCTACAAACTGGTGCCTATAAAAAGAAGAAAACAAGGATCAGACACTCATGTCAGAGTCAGAAACTCTCCAAACTCCTCCCTCAGAACAAACTCCTCGATGGCACTGTGAACTCTGCCTCAATCAAGCCTCTCCCTTCAGGGACCCAAGCACACTCCAGTGAGGGGAGGAAACTGCAGATGGGCCTCAGTGCTCACACCGCACAGAACTGCGCCTGCCCATGGGCCCGTGGCCACAGGCGCTGGCAGGACCCCAGCCTCGGCTCTCCTCAGCAGCGTCTGCTCAACAGGGGGAAGGCACGGGCAGATGGCAGGAACACATGTGCTCACCACCTGGAAGCAAAGCTGGGGTGAAAGAGAGACTGCTGTTCTCACGTCACTGCACCAAGCTGGGACCCCGACACAGCACTCAGAAGCTACTGAGCTCTTTAGAATCACAAATCCAGAAAGAGTCAAGTCGGAAACTTGGTTTAAGAGCATCTCATCTGGTGTTTCTATCATAGTAACAAAGTACTTGCATCCAAACATGGCAGGAATTTAGAAGAAAAACTCCCAATCACAGACTCTGACTTAAAACATCTTAGTAACAAGCACCGGCCACTTTGACTCCTGGGACCTTAGTGTCTGCAGATTCTCTTCTTGGTTAAAGCTAGCCGTTACCACTTTATGTTTTGTCTGACTTGACCAAAATTCTTGATCTAAAGGTTCTCTATAGAAACAGTGAAAGGCATAAGACACTTGTCACATCACACAGTGAGGATCTTACCACAGAAGTGAACAGACCACCCACTTCCCTGACTCATCCTGGGACTGGCACAGGAGTGAAGAGACCAGCCCGGCTGGGGGCCACGTTCTCCTGTGTTTAACTGGCCTCCAGGTCTGCCCACCGAACCCACCAGATAACACCCACTCCACAGAGCCCACTAAACCAGGGCCCCTGACAAAGGACCCAGACCAGTTAAACTGACACGGCACCATGTGGATTTTGAAAACAACTTGAGATGATCAGATTATCTGATCTGATAACGGGGTTATGTGTGTGTATGTGTCCCAAGTACAGTCTTGTCCCAGGTGTGTGTGTGTGTGTGTATCTGTGTCTGTGTGTGTCCCCCGAGTACAGTCTAGTCCCAGGCATGTGTGTGCGTGTGTGTGCATCTGTGTCTCTGTGTGTGTGTCCCCCGAGTACAGTCTCGTCCCAGGCTGGTCAAGGACCTCACCGCCAAGGCCCGCAGTTAACTGGGCAGCAGGGACCGGGTCGCCCGGGAAGCCAGACAGGCATGGACAGCAGCAGCCTCTGCGGCCTCAGCAGGGACGGCATAAAGAGGTCACACAGGAGGAGGACCAGAGAGCAGGTGACAGCGGGCAAGCTTCAGTGGGAGGGACCCTTCTCTGTGCTGAAAACAAGTCACCAAACAGAGTAACAGACACGATACAAGGGAACAAAAGGAACCTCTAACTACAGAAATAACCACAGTTACAGGAAAACAGGCTGAAGACCTTCCGCAAACACAACCTACAGAGAGCCAACACCTGTGCTCCAGAGTGCACACAAAGCGGCATAAAAGGGTTAAAACCTCGAGAGAAAGCTGAGCAAAGGACACAGACTGGAAATTCTCCCCAAAAAGTGAAATGGCCCCAAATTCTCCATGGCTCTAAACAAAGAAACTGAGCCCTACTCTTCTGGCATTCTTCTGGGGTGCACTGGGGTACTGTGACCGCGGGAGGGACTCCCAGGAATACCGCAGGAATGCCGCTCCCAGGAATTCACCCTCAGGACGAAAAGATAACAAAGAGAAGCACCCACGCTCACAGCAGGAACAGTCACGTCCGTGAACCTGCAGGCGCAGGGCTGGCGTCTCCTTACGCAAGGCCTCTGGCCGCACGCTCCCTCCCGGTTTCTCCCTACGCAAGGCCTCTGGCCGCACGCTCCCTCCTGGTTTCTCCCGAGACAGGAGAACCACGGTGGGCAGGGCAGGAGCAGCCTGAGCTGGGCGCAGGCTGGATGCGGCGGCCGCAGTGAGACAGCCTAGGAGCAGCGTGCAGAGGGGCTGGGCAGTAGCCACAGCTCAGCAGCCCACTCACTCCGCTGACCCACCTGTCGGCTACCCTGAAATGTGTATAAAGCATTTTCATCTTTCACTTCCGAAAGTCAACCCCCACTTTCCTGAAGGGAGCGCCCCAGGCCCCACCCGGTGCTAGCACCACCTCTCTGGCAGCATGCAGACCCAAGTCAGAGACACACCTGACTCTCAGCACATAGGCGGCGTGTGGCCACGGCTTTGACACAGCCCGTGCCCCACAGCCTCCGGCTTCCACTGCTCAGGTGCCAGCTGCCCGCGTCACTTCACATGGGGTGACAGGGTAACCCCCCTTTCCTGACTCCAGAGCCAGCTCCCTCCTCCTCACCTTCTCCCACCCCACCCAGACCCTAAGAAGGCCCACCTCAAGGTCACCGGTGAGCCCGGGCCACTGCAGGACTGTCAGCCAGCCACAGCCCCGAGGCAGCTCCACAGGCCCCGTGGCAGGGCCCCCACACCAGGTTGCCAGGCAGGGGAGGGAGGGCCAGGCAGCCATGGCCAGCTCACTCCAAGTGCCCTCTCTGAAGCCTTCAGGGCGTGAGGCCCCTTTATGCATTCAACTTTACGAAAACCCCAAAGAGCTCTCCTTCATTTGGGTCAGATGCGTTGATACTTATGTGTAAGAAATTAAAACAGATTTCAAACGTTTAGCTCATTATAAGATGAAATAAATCCACCCCATATTAATATAAATGATTTAATTTTAAAAATAACTTCTTTCAAAACAAAGGTAATTGACAAGATGCATTACGCTGCTGTATGTTCTACAAACCCCTCTAACACCCGGCTCCACAAGGAGCTGGGTTTTCCTGTCCGTCCCTGCCTTCACTCTGCTGTGCTGTGGCATCCAGGCTGAAGCGCACAAAGACCTCAAAGGAGCACTTTAACGCCTCCCAGGTATCTGTGGGCATCTTCTTTGACACTACACCTGAAGTCTCCAACTGTCGTTTCTTGCAGGTTAGCTGCCACATGGAATCCAAATCCCCAGGAATGAAGTTTTCATACTCTGTGACATCAGAACCCACCCATCACCTTACACTGTGATTAGATCCTCCGCCCTGACATGGTCTGACAGCACCCAAAACTGGTCATCTGAAAAATACCGGTTCGCTGAGTTATGGAGATCTTTCGAATCCTAACCAATTTCATTCTATGAAATCAACAAATCAATCCACAAACATCGCTACCTTTCTCCTCAAAAGTTTTTTAAGCACTGGGAAGATGTCAAGCTCATAGTGACGGGTAAAGCTTCCCCAAATTCTAATTTTCACTTGAAGGTTGTGATTTTATCATTGGTAACAAACACTAGCAGTTGTTTCCCCTGTAGTTACAGGCTCATTCCATTCATTTCCCAGAAGAACACTGGTTGAACAGCTGAGTGAATAACCCCTACTGGCAGGTAGACCTTCCAGCGGAAATGGGCGTCCAGGAGCAGACCAGTCACCCAGCTCCCA
Organism: Muntiacus reevesi; assembly: GCF_963930625.1. Lineage (NCBI taxonomy): Eukaryota > Metazoa > Chordata > Mammalia > Artiodactyla > Cervidae > Muntiacus > Muntiacus reevesi. The sequence continues at coordinate 181,475,424 of NC_089250.1, read as the reverse complement.
GTGAGTTCAGCACACAGAGCCCGTCTTCAGTGGTCTCGTCCTGGAGGCAGGGGCAGCAGGAGGCGTTCTGCAGGCCTCTCATCCGCTCCACAGCACACTCCCCAGATGTGTCCTCCCTGCTTGTCTTCCTCTGCCTGTGACCGGTGGCTGTAAGAGCCTGCTCCTCCCGCACGGCCTGGCCCTGCGGCTGGCGGGTCTGCCCACAACTGCTCTGGCACTATCACTACACAGCCACACGTTTGTTCCAGAACAAATCGTGACATTCAAAAGGGGTGCTCAACACAGACTGTCTCACACACTGCGCTTCCTGCCAAGCACACAGGGAAAACGTAAAAGAACACTTTCTTTGATGGCAAGCTGGGGCAAGCACCAGGCAGACGCCAGCAAAGTAGTGAGTGCAGTCCCACTGGAGTTCTGTCCACCTGCAAGGGAAGAGGACCACGTGGAGGCAGAGACACCAACTCTCTCCCCATGTCAGCAGCCACATCTTCAATCCAGTGAGTCACGGACCATGCTCATGTCCCCAGTGGCTATCAGCAGGGCCAGTGGCCCGAGACTCTCCGGACTCCCAGCACTCTGCCACAGCTAACTCCAGGCTAAGGCGCTCCAGGGGCTTCACGATGTCTGGGTTAGAAAGAGCTTGTCACGTGTCACTTTTATCTCTGAAATTCTGAGTGATTGGTCTCCAGATGCTGCTGCAACTTCTCGGGCACCAAAACAGCAACGATACTGTTCACAGACACAACACAGCAAGTTGCTCAGACCCCACAGCAGGGAAAGCAGCGTCTGTTTCATACAGCTGTGCCCAGTTTCTCTGGAGTGGATTCCTCCCTCCCATGATTCAGAGAACTCAGGGTCTACCTCTTGGCCCCGCAAAGGCTCCTCTCTGCCCGTGCGAAAGGTGAAACCATGAAAATGCTTGAAGACAATGTACAGGCAGAGAACCTCTTCTCAACAGGACCAAGACGGAAAGCAGAAAAGAAACATACCAACTGGTTTGACTTTGTAAGAATTTGCAACTTCCCCTCCCAAAAATATGATGCACAAATAGAATGAAAAAATAAACTGAAGAAAAATGCTTTCTCAAAATAAACAAGGAACAGTCTTCATATCCATGGCGCTGAAAAGTCAATTTTCAAAAGACGCAAAATGCATCCCCCAAAAGGATCAAAGAACACAAAAGTACCTCAAAAAATAAATACAAGTGGCCAACACACATGGAAGAGGTATGCCCCGACCAGAATACAGGCGCCCGCTCACACGGCCCATTTCTAAAGCAGCCAGACGCTCAAGGGCAGGCGGGCCCTCGGGAAACGGAGGTTCGCCGTGGACACAGAGCACTGACTTCTTAAATAGGTACACCCCAACCCACCACTTCAGGGCGCACCGTGAAAGACACAAATGAGGAAAGCCACATGCAGAGGGTCATCTGGAGCAGCAAAAACTCGGGACATCCTAAACATTCCACCAGGGGGTGGTGGTTATTCACATCACAGCCAATCCCAGTCCAACCACATTGCTGGCGTGCCGAGCCCCAGGGGGGCCAACCCCACACAGCCCCCAGCCAGCGCACCAAACGCCCACTTCCAGTTCGGCGCTTCGAGGGTTGGGTCCTCATGTGCAAAAGGCAGCTGCACGTGACGGGGCCCTGACGGCAGCAGGGACAAAGGGCGGGACCCGCGGTGCTGCTCACGCCTTTGCGCCCTTACCAAGGGTTTCCGCTGGCCTGCTTCTCCAACAACAACCTCTTCTCGTCTTCAGAAAACTGCAAATCCAGTTCAAAGGAGTTCGTGTCCAGGTCGTGGATATACTGCTCGATATTGCTGCCCGCCCGCTGGGGCAGCCCCGCATCCACGGCCGACAGGGAGTGCGAGGAGGACGACGCAGACACCTGCATGCAGCCGAACTGGCTCAGAAGATTGTCGTACTGCGGGGAGAACAGGCAGTGAGCGCAGCACCTGGCTCCTGGCTCCTCTCCGCCCCCAGGGTCCTGGCCTCCTGCCATAGAGGGAACCCCGTGGCCCATGCCCCGAAGGTCGAGGCCCTGGGGAGACAAGCTGCCGACCAATGGCCCCGCTCGGAGTACCCTGACCAGTATGGGCCACTCAGACTTCTCCTCACTACACAGCTGGCCACCAAGCCTCAGGCTGGGCCCGGCCTGCCCTGTGCCCCGCTTCTGACAGCAACCTCAGAAGCTGTTCACCCTTGAGAGAGGCGCTTATCTTCAGTCCTGACCTACAGGAAGGGGAGAGCCAGGACCTGGGCCTGCTGACCTCCGTGGGTCCCATGCCGCCCTGCAAGTCAAAATTAAGGTGGCAACACCGGAGCTCTCACCCTGGTAAACACGATGAGACAGCAGACAGAGGGCCTGCACACGACACGCAGGAGTGTATACACGCCCCGTGGAGCCAAGGTCCCTGGGCACTGAGATCAGAGACAACTCCTCCCTTGGAGCCTGGCCAGCAGTGTGGCCCTCTGTGGGACCCCCCCCTGCCACACGCCCTGGGGACCCTGCCCATGCCAGCATCAGGGCTCAAGGGCCTGGTCAGCCACTAGGGCCAGGGAGGAAGTCCTCTGCGTGTGCAAAGGACACGGACAGCTGGAGCCAGTGAGACAGGGAAGCAGACCTGAGAGGGGGGCACAGATGACACCCCACGTCTGGCTCTCCTTGAGTCTGAGCATAAAGGATACTTTAGGGCAAAAGAAGGGGGATGTGCTGCTTTAAACGGTGTGGAAGACATGAAAAGGCACTCTTGATCTCCAGGAGGCGATGGCTGTTGTAATTTTAACTCAGTTGTGAGTGACTTTTAAGATAAACTCTAGAATTCCCCAGTCAACAGAGGTGGAGCGCTATATATGATGACTGGTTACAAGCCACAATGACAGAAATCACACCAGAAAAATGGACTGTGGCTGACAATAAAAACATCTGAATGTGCACATGAACACTACCTTCCCCAGGAGAGTTAAGGAACCAAGGAAAACCAAGGACCTCTGCTGCCCACCCCTCAGGCCTGGCATCGGGCACTAAGAGCTGACGGCAACCAGCGTCCATCCTCAACGCTATGTCCCCTGAAAGCTCAAAGCAGCAGTGCCCAGGGCTCTGGGAAATACAGGGAGCATTCTAGAATGTCTTCAGATACACAATTATACAGACACCAGCCAAAACCCAAAGACAGAAGCCCACCAGAACTTGTGCCCAGGCTCTAGTCCAATCCCTTTGAGCAAAAATTAACTAGAGGAAAGGAGAAAGGGATGCACGCGGCCCAGGGCCTGGCACTCTGTGCTCGGGGCGGACGGAAGCCTCTTCAGTCCCAGTGGGGACCTCGAGGCCACAGTGTTCACCGTCCTCCACCACGGATCTCCACGGGCTCTTGCTTCAGCCACTGTCCCACCCCCCGGGACGCCCCTGGCAGCTCACGTTGCCATAGCAGTCCTCGTCATCCTCCGACATGGCCGGCAAGTAAGCCGTGAGCTTCGGGGGTGTCTGCTGATGCAAGTCCTCCCACGTGATGGACTCAAAGAACGGGTGGGCTTTCAGAGGGCCATACCCCTCCATTTCTTCACAGCCTAATCGTTTTGTGGCATCTAAAACCTGAAACAGCAGTTGAGACATGTCAGCATTGGGGTTAAAATACAATTCTGACCAAAAAAAACTCTTCTGAGCAGTTCTCAATTCTTGGGGTCTCTTGGAACTTGGAAGGACATGGAGGGCTGTGGACAACGGAGTCACCCTGAGGGATCCTTTCACTTTTCGGGAGTCTCTGCCCCTCCTCACACAGGACATAAATCACGACATTAAAAGTTCACGGATAGTGACAAGTATCCTCTTAAAATCCTAAAATAAGAAAAAGAGAAACTCACTGGCTTCAATAAGAGAATGAAGAGTTCATGCAGAGGGCTCCAAGGGACCTCAGCATCTGACTGCCCCCAGCCCCATGGAGAACGCAGGCCTCCCTCACTGAGGACAGAGCAGGAGGGCCAGGCAGGCAGGGGCAGACGGATCCCTCTCGCCCAAATCAAGCAAAGGGAAGGTATGCAGCCAACACACACCAGAGGAAGGACACTGCAGTTTCCAGAACACACAGACACTCCCTTCCCGGGCACCCGGTCCCTGTGCTGACATCTGACACCTCGCGGACCTGACTCCAAGGCAGACACCCACCAACGTCGCTGTGCGGAACTGACACCACCAGCCACGCAGCACAGCCAGCCCCAGCGCCCCGCAACCTAAAGTGCTGCGTGTGCTGGAGAGCAACCGCAGAGTGCTAGAGTAACTTCCTGTCTCACTAAGGTCAAAAATCAGATACCTGGGAACTGAAAAGGCCTGACAGGAAGAGACTGAAGACACGCATCTACCTACAACCATTATCTACCCTCAAACGCCCTTCATTAAACACGGTGCCGCCAGGGAAAGCCCCTCGGACCACAAGATGAGAGGGACTCAGGGTGTGACTACTGGATGAGCTCACCAGAAGAAAATGCAAAACATTTACCAGAAGTTTTTCCACAAGATCTCTTGCCTTAGGAAAGAATTTTTCAGGGAAGTCATACTCCAACTTAATGATCTTCTGAAATATAAGATACTCATTTCTGTAAAACAAGAAAAGCCGTCATTCTGGGTCGGGGCACACAGACCCCAGCCCATCCCAGGACAGAGCTGCACCCCTCTGGGCACAGCCGGCTCCCTCTCCCGCAGAGAGCCACCGCGGTCACTAAAGAGCCATCACGACGCGCCCGCCCCGGACCGCCCTCTCCCCTCCATCAAGCTGCTACGTAAGGGCTGGCCAGAGTTGGGCAGGGTCTCTTACCCGGCTCGGAACGGAGGCAGTCCTGCCACAAGCTGGTATATGATGCATCCCAGTGCCCAAAGGTCTGAACTTTACGGGAAGAGAAAACACAGAAGAGTGACATTTGTAACACTTCAGCGGTGAGCAGAGCTCACGTCCCTCCGTCTGTTCACACCACCCGAGTCAGCATCTCACCCCTTCCTCTCCTTTAAAACCAGTTCAGTGTGCGGTGGGAACCTCGCTTGCTCTGGGCTCCCCTTGAGGGGGCCTCCCTGCTGGTCTGGGACCAGAGGATCCAGCACACACCACAGGTGCCGCTGGGCCAGGCCAGGTGCCTCCCTTGGGGGCAACCAGCGCCCCCACAGGCCTGGCCTGGCCTGACCAGGGAGCAGTGGTCACTCCTGAGGGCAGTAGCCACTGGCAGAAAAGCCCTCCTCCAGAGCCAGGGAGGGCACAGACTCAGAGTCCCTCCTCAGTCACCATCGCCCCGAGGACACGGACACTGTTCGTGTCAGGCCCATACAGAGCACTTCTCTTCCCCGGCCTGGACTCAGGTGCACAACCCACCCCTCGTGAGCATTTCAACCACACACTCGGAAAGCCACCCTGGGGCTCTGAGCTTCCATAACCAGCTGCAGGAACCCAGGAGGGGCCGCCCCACTCTCACCCACGCCCTCCCCTCAGGGCATCACAGTCCTCGTTGAGAACTACTTTGCATACTTTATTTCCTCTGCAAGTTCTGCATTCTATTCCCAGCTCAGCTCTAGGAAAGCACCAAGAGGCAACTGGCCCTGCATGGCCAGCTGCCGCCCTGCAAGCCCTAAACGTACGAGGCTCGTGGGGTGCTGGACACAGGCAGCTCCTGGAAGAGGCCACACCGGGCATTCCGAAGATAAGCTCATAGGTCGTGGGCAAGACAACGGGCTGGTTACAGAGCTGGGGGCCTCAGTGGAGGCTCTGTCCTCAGACCCGTATCACCAGCACGGCAGGCAGATGAAGGACTCGATATGAGTTAAAAAATGCCACAAATCAGAAATCTGAGTCACAACACACAGGTGGGGTGAAGGCATGTTAAAAACAAACGTGCATTCTCAATAACTAGCTCTTAACACTTGGCATGCTCTGCTGTCTGGTGTAGTTAAGAGAGGGAGCTACACAAGCAAACGCCGACAGAAAAGCATCGGCTTTGTGCTGTGACAGTGTCCAGAAACGGGGGTGGGGTGGGGTGGGCTGTGTGCGTGTCGGGGAGCTGCCTCCCTAGCTGTCCGGGGTCATCTGCAGGGAGCAAGACTGCTAGCAGAACCAGCTACGGGCTAACCTTCCACAAGCCTCTTATCATTTAATGTTTTTTAATATGATGAAAACTAAAAGGGGAAGCCAGTGAACATTTCTGGAAAGCAGTATGCACCAGTGATTTTTTTAAATGCTCAGTTAAACCAAGTCACTCTATTCTTGAAATTCAAAGCAGACCACGGGGCAGCACGGCGCCCGGCCTTGGGAGGCGCAGCCTGACGCGACAAGGGAGGAACCACAGCGAAGCTGGATGAACTACACCCAGGTCATAAGTGAGGAAACCACACAGCTCTTCAGAGATTTCTGCCAACACTGTGAGGGACATGGGAGACGTCCATCACCTAATCGCAGAGTGTGTGATTCAAAACTGGTCATTCAGTGTGATTCCAGCTGCACAAAAACTGCGTAAACACATATGCAACACAGAGTAAAAAGGAGCTGGAGAGATGGACGCAGCAATCTGTGAGTGCAGGTGGGCTGGGGACGGTGAGGGAGTTTTCTTTGCTCTTGTTTTGACTGCTCGCCTTAAGGAATCTTGTTCCCCGACCAAGGACTGAAACCGGGCCACAGCAGCGCAAGTGCTGAATCTTAACCACTAGACCACCAGGGAACTCCCTATTAATTGCTTTTTTTAAGTCTTCATATTTTCTATGAATTCTTTATAATGAAAAGGTATCATTTTTACAATCAGGAAAAAAAAATTCTTAACTATTTTTAAGTATCACATGCCTTTAAGAATTAAAAGCATAAAGGATACCCACTGGCATGTCCTTCATGGTCCTGGTGTAGCCCTTGCCCCACAGACAGCCAGTTGTCCACGCCCTGCGTGTCCTTCTAGAGGTTTAAACGCACAGACAAGCGACCCTGTGCCCTCCTCTCCCTCAGCAGAGCCTGGAGACCTTCCTCTATCAGCGCTGAGAGCTTCCTCTTTCTAAAAGTGACCCCAATGAGAGGAAAAGCCAGTTCCCGGCCATCAGGGACACACTGGAGAGTCTGGCTGAGCGCGCCTGGAGGAGAGCTCCACAGCAGGGCCCGGGACCTGCCGTCCTCGATGGGGCCTTCACACTGTGGGATGCTGGGCAGCACCCCCTGCTCCACCCAGTGCCTCCCCCTGTGAAGTGTGACATCAGACCAGAAGTCCAGACCAGAAGTCCCCTGGCAGGTGGAACTGCCCCACGGGGAAGCCCTGGCCCACAACAGTGTCTGGCCACAGGAAGAGCTCCAAGTCTGGTGATTCAGTAAACAAAACAAACAACAGAGTCCGGCAACTGCTAAGACGGCCAAGTTTTCCTAACATCCTGCTGCCCATCATGTCTGTGCCCTGTGGGTCCATCCACTCCCTGAGAGTTTCTGAAAAACCTTCAGGCTCAGAAACAGCTGCTGTGCCCAGAACCATCCTCACCTCTGCTGCCTCTGGCAGTGGCTCGCCGCGCCAGAAGGCGGCCGTGCAGCCCACGGGCGCAGACACTGGCCGTTGGGCCCTGGTCAGCTCCGATGGCGCCAGCGGGCCGAGGGCCTGGCCCAGGGCAAGAAGAGCCAAAAAGGTCTCACCACAGAACTTGTCCCCGAACCCTGACGACCCACTCCTACCGCTGCCTCTGCGTCCTCACCCGCCTCACACCTGCTCCAGACAGCTTCCCAGACGCCCCCAGCCCCAGGCCATCAGCGCCCACCTGCTTTACCTCCACTGTCTGTCGCCAACCCTCTCCACGCTCCGGACCTCCCTCTGGGAACAGCATCCCAGCCCCCGAACCTCTCATTTCCACAACTGAGGCCTCCGTCTGGGTCCTCCAAGCTGTGGCCATCGCCGGGCCCGGCTCCTGGAGGGCCAGCCGGGCCCACCTGCACCCTGCAGAGCATGGCGCACTCAGCAGCTGGCCTGAGCAGAGGCGGCACCAAGGCCCCCGGGCTCCCGGCCACGGAGAAGCCTCAGGTCAACAGACAGACCTGCTGGCCACGCTGTTCCCCACTGCACAGTCAGGAGTTCCTACAGGAGCAAGACCAAATCTCAGAGCATAAAAGTAACCACCACCCAGGAAGGATAAGCAGTGACAATAAAGTTAACAAGCAGGTTATCAAAGGAAAGATACTGGTTAAACGGCAAAATGCTAACTTCTTCCAAAGGAGGCTCGGCTAGGTAAAGGCCATGAAAGGCATTCTCTTAACTACTGATTTCACCTGAAAGAAGTATCAGCTACTTTAGAGGAGAGAGAAGCATGGGTCAGAGGAAAGCAGGTTACCTCTTACAGGCCGATTTCTCTGTGAGCAGCTCTGGAGAGACATACTGGGCTGTTCCCACAAACGAGTTGGCCCTGGCTGATGAGAAGAGGGGAGAGGAGACGGTCATGCTGAGACAGCGCTTCCACCGCGGATGCTGCCATCGGCGTTCACCTCTCAGGACGCCGCGGTCACCAGCCATCCACCTGTACCCTCCTGAGAGTGGGACTTGTTGGGGCCCCACCCCCACATCCCCTTCTGGGGCCCACCCCCGCCCCAAGGCTCCCAGGTGACCCTGACTCCAGGCAGTCCTCCGACCCGCCCTTCTCCCGCCCACACGCCAGAGTGGCCCTTGTCCAGCGCGCTCCCATCTGCTCACTGCTGGAGCCGGGGTGCCTAAACCAGCCTTACACACACACAGCGTGTGGCCAGGACTGGACCCCCCCCCCCCGTAGGGAGACCCCTCCTCGTAACAACAGCTGAGGGAGCCGAGGGGCCAGAAGGGGAATAAGACTCAGGCCGCCCATCCCCCTTCCAACATTCTGTCCCCTCTAGTCCTAGACTGTGCGAGCAAGGCTCTCCAAGGTCAACTGCAGCCCTGCAGGGTCTGGTGCCGGACCCACCCATCACGGCCCTGAGGAGGCAAGACGCTGCGTCACCCTAGGAGATCCTGGGGCTCCTCCCCAGCTGGCAGCCCTGACAGAGCTGCACAGTGGGCACAGCCAGTCTGTGCGCCCCCTGCCCCTACCCCGGAGGCATGCCCATGATGGGTGTGAACAGCCGCTCTTGGCCTTGCCCACAGCCAGAGGACACGGGGCCGGGGATTCCCGTGAGCGCCCCGCCGTCAAGTACTGTCACCCCACTGGTGGGTCCCCAGGGACACCCACAGCACCGGTCCCTCCAACAGGTTTCCGCAGGGCAACAGCACCCAGCTCAACACCACAGGCTCCAGACACACCAGGCCCTTTCATCTGGCCTGACCCTCTGAGGTCAAGCTGACTTTTCCTTCACCATCTTTAATAACCTGGGCTAGAAACTACCAGTCTCTCTGTTCACCTTTCCTTGAGCCGACCTGGGAAGTGTGCCAGGCGCAACATTACATGCCAACCACTGAGAGGGCTCTGGCCCTGCAGGCTCACCTGGAGTAAGACAACGCCAAGGACAGGAACGGGCACTGGGCGAGGGGCCTGCCTGCTGGCCCCCTGCCTCAGCTGTGGACAACTGGCTCCTGGACAGAGGGGTGGGAAGCGGCTGCCGTCACCAAGGGGACAGAAGCCAGGGGTGCACCTAAGCACGCTGACGGGGCATCAGACAGCCCCTCACTGAGCCCTAGGACCTCTCCAAGCCCACAGGCCCAGGGGCCGCAACAGTGCTCTCTCAGACACGAGCTCCGGCCCCGCACGCCACAGGGGCAGCTGGCCTGGTACGGGGATGCTCTAGAGCCGGGGAGGCAGGACGGCAGGGAGCGCCTTCTCATCTCTCCTTCTTGAAACCCACCACCTGCTCCACCCAGAGCTCCAGTCCGGGGGCCACGCTGCACCCCCGCACAGGCTGAAGGCTCTGTCCTGGGTGCCTCAGCTCAAGCCCGCCTCAAACAGCCTGATGGGGTGCGGCTGCCTGTGGTAAATCTGCCAGACCCGTGCTATGTCTGCCCACGGCTGGAGTCCTCACCGCGCACAGGTACAAATAACCTAATACCAGAATGGAAAGGCAAAAACACCCAGGGCCGATGGCCACACCACTTCTGCATGCAACGGTCTGCTGCCCACTGGCCACAGTGGCCCTCAGCTCCCCACCTGCCATCCCTGGGGTGGGCACCCAGCAGGGCTTCCCATGGGGGAGACCTCCTGCCTGCATCCAAGGACCTCCAAAGGCAGAGGCTAAAGAACAGAGACAAAACCGCCCTGCTGCCTCCTCCCCCTTTGTTCCCAGGTTTGGTTTCCAGGCCCTGGAACCACCAGGGCCTCCCCAGAGAAGAAAGGAGAGCTGGGGATTCTTCCTCCTGGCCCACCCCCAGCCCCCCCCACCCCAGACATGCCCACAACAGAGGCCCCACACCCGCTCCCAGCGCCCTCCTGGGGCCAAGGCGCGCTCAGTCCCGCAGAGGTATCCAGCTTCTTAGGGCCCTGTGACCTGTGACTGGTCCCCGAGGCCAGGGACTCTCCTGCAGCCGCCAGGACCAGGATACACCAAGAGCTCGGAGATGATTGCAAGAGGAAGATAGCACAGCAGGAGCCGAAGCCAAGTGAAACCCTTCAACCTCACAATAAATCAGACATGTTAGTGAACACTCGACAGCCCATCAAACCAGCAACGACGAAAGAGAAGGAAAACACATAGTGCTGACCAGGATGTGAGGAGGAAGACCTTGCAGTGCTACTGGTGGGAATGTGAAATGACGTGACTTTGGGGAGCAATTTTCCAACAAACATCAAAAGTCACAGAGAAGAGGCAGGTTTGCCCTCTGACCCCACAGTTCCCCTTCTGGCACCTGATCCTCCAGGATGAAGTCAGCATGGACAGCAGGACAAAAACACAACCCTTTGGGGGCTGGGCCTGCACAAGATACTTCACCCGGGCAGTGTTTCTGCTCTTCGTAATAATCCTGCATTTCTTCTATGATTTATTTTTTTTAATGCTACTATTAAAAAGCTCTAGAAATACACTTTATATGAAAAGATAAGCATTACACATAATTAAATAATTCAGGCTTTCACAAAGTATGCAGAGGCATTGATGCTTTGCAATAGCTACATTTTGCACAAAACAAGTGGACTGGACACCCCCCCCCACCCACCCCACCCCACTGCACAGCAGGGCTTTAAAGAGCAAATCGCGATGGCACCGGACCGTGCTGCTGTTGCCGCCACTGCGCTAAGTTTTCTGGGCCTACGTCTGCTTGTCTCCTGCCACCCTTGCTGCTTCCTCTTCCCAGGAGCCCCACCTTCTTAAAGGGACTCCAAGACCCTGGGGGTGTACTGAGTCACCCCCCCCCGGAAAGGAGCTCTTTCACTAGTCTAGAGATGAATCACTCCTCCACAGTATGGAAAAGAACTCCTGTCCTCAGAATGATGTTCTGAAGATATAAAGTAAAATATATAAGACTATATACATAACTTTAACATCAAAATATTAAAGTAATAAATGCATAAGGTACCAGTGTCTGGTGTTTTTTTTTTAATGCGCTAACAAGATCCGGCGGTGAGCACAAACAACAGACCAGGACTCTGTGCTGACCGGGACAGGACACGCAAACTTCTGTGGTTTCTACTAACAGACGTCTGCTCCCACCTTCATAAGTGAAAAAAATGCTGCATTTCACTGAAAGGTTAGTGAAAACAAGGACTGTTCTCCTCTCCAGCTTCACAAATAGCAGGTTTCTATCTGCAACTCAGGTAAGAGCCCGAGAGAGCATGAGCAAACCACAGAGATAATCTAGTTACCTCCCCTGGAAGTTCAGAGATCAGCCAGAGGGCAAACTCCCCCAGGCCCTGGAGACCAGGCCCAGAACCACTTCCCCAGGGCCACAGGGTCAGGCCAAAGGAGGAGGGTTTGAGCTGGGTTCTCATCTCCACCCTCCAAGCGATTCAAAACACCTGTCCAGTACCCTGGGCTGGGAACCACTCTAGCCACCACAGGTCTGCAAGTCGGACCCCGAGGTGCCAGTGGGGGTACAGGGACCAGACGTGCTGCTGAGGTCCGAAGACACCCACACTCTCTCCAAAGCCAAAAGTGCAGACTGCCACTGTCTTACCCATGAACCCACATGTGAGGCAAAGCAAACACTCCATAAAATGTGCTTATTAGCCCTAGGACAGAAGACAAGCAAACTGAATCCAGCAACACATAAAAAGGAGTGTGCACCATGACCAAGTGGGATTTATCTTGCAAATGCAAGGGTGGTTCAGCACATTAAAAGCCAATCAATTTATGACATCACATCATTAGAATAAAGGACAAGGACGTCCTTGGTGGTCCAGTGGTTGAGAATTCACCTGCCAATGCAGGAGATGCAGGTTCAACCCCTGGTCCAGGACAATCTCACATGTTGCGGGGCAACCAACCAAGCCCGTGTGCCCCAACTACTGATGCCCGCATGCCTAGAGCCCCTGCTCTGCAACGAGAAGCCAATGGAATGAGAAGCTTGGGCACCACCACGCGGAATAGCCCCCACCTGCCACCGCCACGCGGAATAGCCCCCACCTGCCACAACTAGAGAAAGCCCATGCATAGCAACAAAGACCCAGCACAGCCATAAAGAAATGAAGAATAGAGAACAAAAACCACATGACCAACTTGATCAAGAAATGCAGAAAAAGCATCTAACAAAATTCAATACTCATTCATGATGAATTACAAAACAAACTAGGAACAGTAAGGGAACATCCTCAACCTGAGAAAGACTCCATGAAAAAACCACAAGGAATATCACACTCAGTGGTGAACAACAAAAATCAAAGACTGAACGCTCTCCCCCTAAGATCAGTAACAAGATAATGATGCCCGCTCTCGCTAGTCAATGGGAGGGTCAAAGCAGGAAAGAACATGAAGCAAAAGGCAACTTGGCTGCAAAGGAAGTCAAACTATCTCTAATGACAGATGACACCATCTTATACATAAAAGGTCCCCAGGAAGTTGCTCAAAAACTATCCCAAGTAATACACAAATCCATCCAGGCTGCAGGACGTAGGATCAGTACACCAAAAAGGTTAACCATATTCCTAAACACTCTCAATAAAAAAATCTGAAAATTAAGAAAACAACTGCATTTACAATAACCTCAAAAGTAAAATTAAAAATTCTTAGGAATAAATTTAACGAAAGAAGCACAAAGCTTATAATACCAAAAACTACAAAAATTTTTTGAAATTACAGAAGTTATACACAGAAAGACATTCCACAGTCAGAAGACAACACTGTTAAGACAGCAGCACTCCCAAACCGACCTGTCCACAAAACACAAGCCCCGCCCTGACCCCCTCTGGCTGTCACTCAAGCACACCAAGGCTGCAGCCTGTATGAGAACTGCACCCCTTCCAAGGCTGAATGACACTCCACTGGACAGAGAGCCATACTTTGTCTATCCGTCCGTCAGTTGATGGACACCTGAGCTGTTTCCACTCCTTGGTTATTACAAACAAAGCTGCTATGAGCACCAGTGTACAACCTTTTATATAAACGTTTTTCAGTTCTCTTGGATATATTAACTAGACACTGAACTGTCGATTACAACATAACTATGCTTAACCTTTTAAGGAACTGCCAGACTTTTCCAAAGCGGCTGCATCATTTGACAACCCCATCTGCAGAATACGAGGGCTTCAATTTCTCCCCAACCTTGCTAACACTTCTTGTGGTCTTTTCGACCACAGTTATCCTAGTGGGTGTGGAGTGGTGTCTCACTGTGGTTTTGAGTTGCATTTCCCTAAGGATCTTGAGCATCTTTTCATGTGTTTATCAGCCCCTTGTTTCTCTTCTTTGGAGAAAATATCTATTCAGACCCATTAAAAAACATTTTTTTGGTTATGAGTTCTTTACATATTGTGGGTACAAGTCCCTTATTGGATACAGAAGCTGAAATTTTTTTTTCCTCTTCAACCCCATGGGTTGTCCTTTTCCACTTTTTTTTTTTTAATTAAAAGCAAAAATTTATGGATCAAATGGTCATTTCCTATAGACTAAATTGTAACTGACATTCTAACAAGTATGCATGGAATTTGCAAATTTCAACATATTAAACTGAAGCAAGAACAGGGAGCCCTCTCTTCCAGAGATGGTTCTCCTGGAGACCTTGTATCAAGCCCAAGTCCAGCCCTACAGGTACTACGTCCTGAGTAAAATCTCCATAGGTGTGTACTATATATTGCTGCGAGCCAGCAAAGGCAATGGTGGTGAGAAAGAGCGAAGGTCTTAAGAGTGCTGAATGGCAGAAAGAGCTAATGGAAGCATAGAAAAGTGACAGGCACAACATAAGATTATGCCAACATTTTAAAATTTCAAATGCCCTTAAAATAATGCCAGCCTCCCAACTCTGTACTGAGGCAAAATGTCAGTGTCAAAAAGACCCCCAAGGGACTGGGTGTTTCTACAAAGACCTGGTAACACTGAGGGGCATTCTTCCCTCTCAGACCCATGGTCCTCACATTTGGCATCCCCAGACCACTCAGCCTCTTTCCCTCTGGACTTTGGCTCTGTTAAATTTCTATACGTTTTTTTTTTTTTTTTTTTCCAATTTCACTGATTTCTGCTCTTATTTCTTTCCTTTTATGTATTTTCTTTTCCCTTCTAATTGCTTTTATTTTTAATTTTTTTTAATTGAAAGATAATTGCTTTACAGAATTGTGTTGTCTTCTGTCAAACCCTGACATGAATCAGCCAAAGGTACACATATATCCCCTCCCTTTTGAACCTCCCTCCCATCTCCCGCCCCATCCCACCCCTCTAGGTTGATACAGAGCCCCTGTTTGAGTTTTCTGAGTCATTCAGCAAATTCCCATAGGCTATCTATTTTACATATGGTAATGTAAGTTTCCATATTAATTCTCTCCATACATCTCACCCTCTCCTCCCCTCTCCCCATGCCCATAAGTCTATTCTCTATGTCTGTTTCTCCACTGCTGCCCTGTAAATAAATTCTTCAGTACCATTTTTCTAGATCCCATATATATGTGTTTGAATACAATATTTATCTTTCTCTGACTTACTTCACTCTGTATAATAGGCTCTAGGTTCATCCACCTCATTAGAACTGACTCAAAGGCATTCCTTTTTATGGTTGAGTAATATTCCACTGTGTGTATGTACCACAACTTCTTTATCCATTCATCTGTCAATGGACATCTAGGTTGCTTCCATGTTCTAGCTATTTTAAATAGTGCTGCAATGAACAACGGGATGTACATGTGTCTTTTTCAATTTTTATCTCCTCAGGGTATATCCCTAGGAGTGGGATTGCTGGGTCATGTGGTGTTTTTATTTCTAGTTTTTTAAGGAATCTCCATACCATCTTTCATAGTGGCTGTTCAGTTTACATTCCCACCAACAGTGCAAGAGCGTTCCCTTTTCTCCACACCCTCTCCTGCATTTATTGTTTGTAGACTTCTTGATGAAGGTCAATCTGACTGGTGTGAGGTGATATCTCATTGTAGTTTTCACTTGAATTTCTCTAGTAATGAGTGATATTGAGCATCTTTTCATGTGTTTATCAGCCATTTGTTTATCTTCTTTGGAGAAAACGTCTACTCAGACCCATTAAAATTTTTTTGTTGTTGTTACAAATTCTTCATATATTCTGAGTACAAGTCCCTTATCAGATACAGGAGCTGAAAATTTTTTTCCTCTTCAGCCCCACGGGTTGTCTTTTTCACTTTCTTAATGTATTGAAGCACCAAAGTTTTAAAACTTGTTCTGCTGCTTATACTTTTGGTATTGTATCTAAGGAACCACTACGTCACCCAAGGTCATGGAGATTTATTCCAATGCCTTCTTCCAAGAGTGTAATAATTTTAGCTCCTACATTCAGATCTCTGATCTATCCAAGTTAACTTCTGTGTACGGTGTGAGGTGGGGTAATAATGTTTTTGATGAACTGGTCATCAGGACAATGAACCAATTCACACTTTTCAAAAGCTGTAAATAAAGGGGTAAGAAGCGGGCATTTATCCGGCTTTTCCTTTACAATCAATGTCACTAGTTAACCAAATAGTGGCAAAGGAGAAGTTTCTCTTGAAAGAATTCCAGCTCCAGAATGAAAGAACTGGGCTACGATCACTCTGCCTTCTCTAATGAACCGATAGATCTAGGCCATTGCAGCTATAAAGGGCTGCTGACATCACAGAGGGAGAGATGACTGGATGTTACATGCTCCCAAATGAAGAACATGCTACGCACACCAGCCGCAGGTGTGAAAGGACTGAGCCTAAATGTCATCAAGCAGCCACATCCAACTCCTGACTTTCAAGAAGTACAGAGGGGAAAGGAGCATGCTACAGGACTCCACAGAGGTGCCATCAACAAACTCTGGGAAGCTCTGCAAGACAAACAACCTGGTTTCTTCAACAGACACAAGGAGAAAAAACAGAGATGCCAAGAAGCTACAGATAAAAAGAGCAGCGGCAGCAAAGTAGAGGCTTCTGTCTGAACCTTCCTTCCACCAGCAAACCCTCTACCCACCCCAGGATGTCTGGCCCCACCCCCCCAAGGTCCTTGTCTCAGGTACCCATGAGCCCCAGCAGAAGCACAGGCCCTACGTGGGGGTCCCTGCAGCAGCTTCTCAGGTCAGGGGAGCTCTGACCGTCACACCTGGCCCCACACCCAAGGTTCATTTTCAGGGTCATTTATTAATTCACACAGGGGCCTTGAGCTTCCTGCAACCTCATTACACAGAACTTTATGTTCTCTCTCTCTACCCCAACACCTGAACACAGTTTTCAGAGTTAAACTGCCATTCTGTATACTTCGAAGTTTATCATTTCCAGTCAACACACACCTGCAGGGCTGAAAGACGCCTGCACCCCCCACCCTGGCCGAGATGCCCCTGGCTAGCTAAGACATCCAGGCTCTCCTCTACCCCAGGCAGGTTGTCAGCGACTGTCACGGCACATAACCCAGCTAGGAAACAGCAGAGAGGGGCAGCGGTTAGGAGGGTCTGCAGTGATGAACGCGCACTGGACCAGCAGGGAAAGCCAGCCCCCTCTCACTCTGTGACCTTACAGAATGTGTGATCGGCATGCTGGGGCCACCACCCCTGGCATTTGCACACAGGAGACAGGCAGACAGTGGGCATCGTGAATGTGTTTTCCCCTGCCCTGGAGAACCCACAGTGCCAACAGGAGCTGAACGCACTGAGCCCACGCCCCTGTACAGGAGACCAGAACAAATGAAGCACCCAGCACCTCCCAGGAAGATGACTGGGAGGCTGAGGCATGGCAGGCGTCTGAAGCCCTGTGACAAGCTGCAGAAAGCGCCTGGGGACCCAGCAGCACTCAAGGCCAGGAGGACCAACCACGGGTGCTGGGGAAGCCTCCTCCCGGCCCCCACTAGACCAGGCCCTCTGCTAGAGCCGCCCGGAGGCAAGGGCTTCCCTGATGAACAGGCAAGCACCTCCTTTACGATAACACAGGTACTACAAACAACTGTCACTTATGATGAGCACAGGGCACTCCACCGGTTTCTAAGAGGTTTTTGATCGGAAGCACGGAACGGGGTCTGCAGGAAATGAAACACACACCTTGTTTACTCTCTGGGGATAATACTTTCGCTGTTCCAAAATCTGTGATCTGGATGTGCATGTCTTCATTTAACAAAATATTTTCTGGTTTCAGGTCCCTGTGAAAGCAGATTTTTCACACTTGAGATGAAATATTTGAAACAGTAACATTACATACTCCAAATTTAGCTATAAACAAAATGAACTGGTTAATGCCTATAATTTTTATAGACTAACGACCAAGAATGCAAGTCTAAAGTTAGCACTGAACAATATCAACTGCATCCAGTGAGGACATTCAAATCAATCATTTCATAACTGCATCATTTTAATAAACTTTTAACTGAAGTATAATCTCTCATGTTTATAAAGAGCCTTTAAACTTTCTGTGGTATCTTTACACAATAAATGTGAATCAAACCATCACAACGCACACCTTAAACTTGGGATGTCAACTACTTCTCAATAAAACAGGGAGGGGGGGAAAAGATTAAATGATAAATTTTTATGTTATGTGTATTTTACTACCACTACCACCAAAAAAAAAAAAAATCTGTAAGGGAAAAAAAAAGCTCAAATGAATACTTTCAATTTGACTA
Source organism: Muntiacus reevesi (assembly GCF_963930625.1). Classification (NCBI taxonomy): domain Eukaryota; kingdom Metazoa; phylum Chordata; class Mammalia; order Artiodactyla; family Cervidae; genus Muntiacus; species Muntiacus reevesi. Next base: position 181,457,317 of record NC_089250.1, on the reverse strand, counting down.
CTGGAAAATGAGACCAGAAGTAAGTACATACAGAATCTGACAAAGTAAAAGCAGCAGCCAAGATGGCTAAGAGAATCACTAGCCTGGCGAAAGAGACATCTGGCCAGTTTCACCTGGGATGTCAGGTTCGCGGTCTCAGCATCAGGGAGAGGGGCCCACTTCTGGGTTCCCACGGGGAGGTGACCCACCCCCAGGAGAGAGCCCGGAGCCGGCCGCGGGCACGGGGAGCAGCCGGCAGCCCGGCTCTGTACCTGTGAATGACACCCTTGCCGTGCAAGTACTCCAGGGCAGACACCATCTCGGCCGTGTAAAATCGGGTGCACGTCTCATCGAACGAACCGATTTTCCGAATGTATTTAAGTAGTTCTCCATTTTTGGCATAACTAAGGCCAAAATCTAAACATTGCATGGTTAAGGAAGACAGAAAAAAGTCATTCTTTTAAACTAATCTTAGCACCCCAGTAGCAATTTTTTTAAATTAATGAAAATTGAAGGTACCTGTGGCCAGAGATAGCTGCCCAGGCCCCAGCCAGGCCCTCCACAGACCTGCGGAGCTGGGTCTGGAGGGATTCCCTGGCCTGGCTCCAGGACAGGCCCCCGGGGGTTCTCATCAACAACAGAGAAACACTGGCCTCTTGGCCAAGTGCCCCTTCCGGACGCCCATCCCCAGAAGACCCCTGTGGGCTCCGTGAAGGGAGCCGCTGGAGATGTGGGCAGAGCTTCCACCCTCACAGCCTGCGCCAGCCTCGCATCTCAGGCTGTGCGGAGCCAAGTCATGGAAAGGCTCCTCAAAAGAAGGCTCCCAGCATGTGTGAAGTGAGAAGTTCCATGGGAAAAACGCTGTCTCGCTAACTCGAGTCCCCCAGGGGACTCGAGGAGCCCAGTTCTCTTCCCTTCCCTCGGACACTGCAGTGCACTGTTTTGCTTCTCTTCTCCCTTTTTCAAAGCGGACTAAAGGCTGAAACAAGTGACAGATCCCATAGAACTGCTTCCTCCTGGAAGCACGTAACAACAGTACCTCTTAATGGAAGCTACAGGCCACCAGGGGCAGGGTGACCCAAGGCCTCGCCCACCCTGAGCAATGGCTCCGGGGGGCTGGGGGTGGCCTGTGATCAAGGTGTTCCATCTGGTTTTTGTTCACCAAGGCCCTGCATCGCCCACGGAGAAAGGTGCCTGACACTGCGGTGCAGGAAGGACAAGGCCAGGAGGGAAAAGACCAGCAACCTAAGCTGCTCAAAGCTGTTTCTGACCGAGCCCCCTCCATGGCCACCCAAGCCTTTCCAACTAGAACAACGTCCAACAGGCAGCCGAAGTGGAACACCAACCTTACTTCCAGGGAAAGCAAAGGGCCTCAGTCAGGGCCCCCTCCCTCCTCGCCTCACTCCAACCCCTCCTCGGGAAAGGCCAGCACCCACGGCCAGCCTCGCCAGTGGCCTGCAGACTCCAGCCCAGCCAACTCTGAGTGGAGGTCCCACCAGCCCTGGACTGGCCACAGTGCCTCCCCCGCTCGGGAGTGCGGTCTCCCAGAGAGGAGAGGCTCGGCCACGGCCACGGGGCCTCTTCCGGCTTCACAGGTTTTGCCCCTTATCTGCCCACTCCCTGAGTTCCTGTTTCCTGTGTGAAGGACACTCTGAGTTCTCTGCCCAGCCAGGGAGCTAGTGACCGACGATTCTGAACACGACAGATGCTGAGGATCACAGCTCCAAGTCCATGTTCTCTCTGCCCACACACGTTCCTCATTCCCCAGGAATACTCTCAGAGCTCGCTGCTCCACTCCTCCTCCCCAGCACAGCGAAGGCTTCACGGCAGGAGACAAGGCTGCTCTCTCACCAGCAACAGGGGAATTCCTGGGATGAGCAGCACAGGCATGTGGCAGAGCTGGAGAGCCTGCTAGGCCCAATGCCTGCACTTTGCAGGCGAACCCAGCCCACAGAAATTAAGCAACTGACTCAAGGTCACACAGCCTGGAGCGCAGCTTCCTGTGGTCTAGTGCACCATTCCTGTCCCCAAGCTGGAAGAGGACACCAAGCGCGGGCAGGGGGCGGCGGAGGAAAAACGCAGGCTGGCCTGGCAACAGTCCTGAAGTCCCTCCAGCTTCACCCCTGCTGGAGGAAAGGCACCCTGGCCGTCTGGCTCTGGCGCCCAGCCCTGCCCCGCACCTAGGGAGGGAGGGCGGGCTGCCCTGAGCTCAGCCTCTCCTGGGAGCAGGGACTGAGTCAGTCAAGCTGAACCTCCAGAGGGTAAAAAGGCTGCCAGAGCCCAGAAGTCCCCTCAAGGACCAACCTGCCTGCTCTCAGGATGTGGCAGGGGTGTCTCCAGGCCCTGCTGCGTCTGTCCCAGGGGCCGGGGGGGATACCCTGCAGTTGCAGGAGGCACCGTTCACCGCAGCAGGCACATCACGGCTACAGGGAGGATGCCATGCACGCTGGGGCTCTGCTTCAGGCAAAGTGTCTCCTTTGCTTTCTCTTTCAACACACTGTGCGCCACAAAAGATTTTGAGTAAGGTACAGTCCCGCAGGTCTCACTCCTGTCAGAGGCAAGTGAGCCCCTGCAATCTCCACAGGCTGTCAAAGGGGTCTTAAAAGGTCAAAAGCAACAGATATCGCTGGACAGACCTAGAGTCCCCTTTGCCTGCATTACTCTGGCCAGGCCCGTCTGAACTCAGACAGCAAGCTCCCTCCCCCGGTCTCTGAGGGCCTGCCCCCACTGCCTGCGACCTTGGGAGCAGACGGCGTCAGTGCGCAACCTGCCGGAGCCTCCCAGCCAACAAGACGCGTTCTCCAGGGGCCCTGCTGGAAGCCCAGACCTGGGAAACTGGCCTGGAGAGCCCCCCAGGCTCAGAGAGGAGCACAAGGAGCGAGGGGTCAAGGCAGCCTCAGAGGTGAGACCCAGAGGAGGCTGAGGGGCACTCCGCCGTCCTCAGGAGGCCCCAGGCAGCACGCAGGCGGGGCAGGTGATGCTAAGGCCAGGTGGAGGTGCACCCACTGTGACACCGCAAACAAGCCTGCAGGACTCCCCGCCCCGCAGGCCGTGGTCGCTGGACCCCTTCACCGGTCCCCTTGAGAGCATACCAGGAAAACCAGCTGGGCCTGCTCGCCCCTCTCGAGACTCGCGCCCCACCCAGACTGCACTCTCCACACCTCCCTAGGGGCTGATCCACAATTCAGGCCTGCGCCCAAGTACTGGCCTACCTGGTACTGTCCGGCCGGGAGGTGAGCACCCTCACCGGAACCAGCTGGCCGTGGCCCTGGGATCTGCCGTCTCCACTCTCTGGAGCTCTGCCCTGCTGGGTCTGCTCCAGCCCTCAAGCCCCCCCAGTCTGCACACTAACCTGACCTCGGGGTCTCAAGCGGCAGGAACCAGCACGCGTGTCAGGGGCGGGAGCGACGTGCACAGGTTCCGAGGCCCCGGTCTCCCAGCCCCCTCCCAAGAGCCTCCTCCCAGCAGCAGCCCTGGTGAGAGCATGAGGCGGCTGCTCCAGACCCTGCTGGGCTCCGCACCACACTCAGAAGAAAACCCAGAACTCTTGCTGGGACTCCGGTCTTTTGGGCCTGGCTCCCCCGCAACCAACCCACACCTGCCCTTGCTCTGTCCAGGCCTCTGGCTGACGTCCTCTCCTCCGACCACTAAAACAGCAGCTCCAACACTCCCACTGGCCTGATTCCTACACACAGCGAGGAATCACCCGTGTAGATCTAACTCCGCAGGGAAATGCAAGCCCCCCAAGGCAGAGCCCTCACCTGACACACCAGCGTGTTCCCACCCCGGCACTCAACAAGGCCTTCTCAATGAACAGAAGAACATTCAACTGATGGCTGAAGGAGCCAGAAAGTGGTGTGAAAGGGGAAACAGGATCAAGACAAGTTTTAACCCAGAACGTGGAGAGTGGAGAGAGGAGGGCGGGAGGGGAGGGGGTTTGGGGCAGGCCCACCCTGAGGTGGGGAGGAGGGCGGAGAAGGGGCTCTGGCGACCCAAGGGCAGAAGAAAGAGAGCAGATGCACAGACTGAGGTTTAAGCCTGAACAAGGTTTAAACCTGAGTGACCTCCCGCATTGAGCTGCTGCTGAGGCTCAGACAGCGTCTCCGGGCAGCCAGGGGCCAGGAAAGGCTAGGTTTGGAAGAACAGCTGCATGAGAGGGGCTGGGAGCAGGGAGCACGGGCCAGTTCGACAAGCTGACAGCATAAACAGGGCCACCAACCCCAAGCAAAGAAGCAAGAAAAATGACAGTGCTCAGGGATTAGAGGACACGTCAGGGAACAGGTTCAGGGGACGCCCTGAAATAAAGTGAAGAATCGGCAGGGTGTGCCATCCCTGCCAGAGAAGCAGCTGGAGAAGCAGGGAGCACAGCCCTGGACGGAGGGGCGAGGAGGGAAGGATGGAGGGCTGGAGAGGACCTGGCTCGGAGAGGACAACCCCAGAGGCAGGGAGAAAGGTTCTGGGTTTCTGGGGGTCGCTCGCTGAACGTCTCACCTGGCAGCTGAGCCTGGGAAAGATGCCCCTTCCAACCAAACCCCAGAGCCCCAGGCCAGGGAGGGCAGAGTGGTGCCCACCTCCCAGGCTCCCTGGATGCCCATGACCCGTCTCACTCACGTCCCTGCTCTGCGCACAGGATGCAACACCTGATAGATACTGCACGGACACTGGTTAAAAGGAGTGGTGGGAAATGCCTTTCAATAAAGGTCTAGCAACATCAGCATTGAAACAGTTCTTGAACTAGGAAGCTTACCAACAGAAAACCTCACAAGGCTGTGATGATCTCCCTTGAAGCAATGTTCGACTTCAGTGACTGTCTGCAGTCCCAGGGGTCCCAAAGCAAGTGATGTGAATTCATCTGTATCTAGAATATGCTTGCTACCCTTTCCTTTCCAGGGAAGGGGCTACTTCTGAAAACAAAGCCAGAGTCATGGTTCCAAAACAATAAGCGATTGCTGGCATGGCATTTCAGACGCTTTGACTGTTGAAAGGATACACAGCTTTTCATCATCCTGAAACGTGAAGTAAAGTTTAACAAAGAAGGGATGATCCAGCCGCGACATCACGTCTCGCTCTCTGGTTACATACGGGACTTTGTTCTCTTTGATAATGTGGCGTTTCTCTAGAATTTTAACTTAAGAGAGAAGCAAGTTACTGCAATTGGAAATGATAAGAAAACACTAAAGACACAATACATAAAGTATCAGATACAAATTAAAAGTGTTTCACAAAACACACCCACCAGCTTTGTGATCTCTGAGACCAATAGTGTCCTGTCCCCCAAGACCAGCGCAGAGCCCTGCGAGGGTGGGCCCGGGCGCTGTTCCTGCTTCCTAGACACTGAGTAGCCTAGCTCGCTGGAGTTAGTTACTTACTAGCATATTCCCTTGAGGTTGCCAGTTCTCGGGCCAGGACAACCTGGTTTGGAAAGAAAAGGGGGAAAAAGAAGAGAAAAAACAACCAATGTAACTAGGGCACAGAGTCTCACGAGTCACCCTGCAACCAACCACAAGGACTACCCCCCCCCCTCTGAAATTCCTCTTTACGCATTCTCGGCCCTGTGCGGACAAACGCGGTCAGTGACTAAGATAACGTGTTCTCACAGGTAAAGGAACAGATATTCCTCACATGTTTCCAGAAGGGTCCTCAACATCTGCCAATATTCCTTAATGTGGTGAAATATATATTCACAAACACCTTAGCACTGGCGTAACCATCACAAACTGTGGGAAGCAGCAGCAAGATACCTCCACAAAGTGGGTATTGGGAATTCCTTCAAAAAATAACTCTATGGATATGTCCCTGGTACATGTTCACTGTAAAAGGCTGCCCTGAATTTGGGCTTTTACCAATAACAGTTACCATCCATTTCACTTGATGCCCCCCGCAGATGCTATAAATCCCACACCTGCCTGGAGGGCGTGGGAAAGGGAGGCAGAGCCACCTCCAGGATGCCGGCACCACTCCCCGGCTGTGCCCTCTCCTGGCACAGCACCACCTGACCCTCAACTGACCCCCAACCCCAGGGACAGAGCACTGGTGGGCCCCACACAACAGAAGAGACCTTCCCCCACACACCTGGGCACAACCTGAGCAACAACCTCCCAGTGCCCAATGGCCCCCCGGCAGTGAGCGGGGGCGGCCCCCACCACCAGCATCCGGTGCCAACTCCTCTCCTGCGACACCTGCAGGGAACGGCCGAGGACCCACGAGCAGACGGAAACCTGCCTGCTCCAGGGCTGTGAGTTCTATCCCATCACAGAATCCCTCCAGTTCATCCCAAGTGACCCTGGGTTCTGCACTCAGTAAGAGCAAGGCTGGATTACGTGTGCTCAGGTGGAAAGACGGGAAGGATCTCTGTGGAAGAGGAACCCTGGACTGCCTTCAGGTGCTGGAACGTAAGGAGAAGGGCTGGTGAAGGGCCGGTCCTCAAGGTTACAGACCGACGCAACGCTGACAGCAGCACACACTGGCCAGGTAAGGAGAAAAAGAGGAAGGGCATGGCTCGAGTGCTAACATTTAATGGAACCCTATCTGAAGGAGACACTGGTCATCCTTCTGTCGTGTGAACTCCACACATTCCATGCAGGTTTCCTATGTCCGTCCATGCAGCCCAAGCTGACGGCAGGAGCACCCTCGGGGAGCTGTGGGCAGGGGACCAGGCTTCCCCTCGCCAGCACCAGCTCCACCCCAGGGAGGGCCCCGCCCAGGATCCACCCTGGGAGTCGCCTCTTCTCCTCCACTCCCGCCCTGGAGATCTGCTGCAAGAGTGGTGGGAGAAATCTGTGGGGAGCAGATGGAATCGGAGACCCCAGGCTGCAGGACTCCCAGCAGTGCCAGAAAAGAGCCTGCGAGTTCTCGGCTTTCCTGGGCACCAGGAAGACCAGACCAGCTGGGGCTTCTCTGCATCCAGAACAGATGGCATGCACTTTCACCCACGGTGGAAACCCAGGGACACTGGGGGGACGTCACAAACATGTCCTCATTTTCCAGGCAACATAAACATCCTGTGAGGGACAGCTGAGAGAAGCAAAGAACACTGCTTCTTTTACTGGACTCATGCAAGTAACTGCAAAACACCCAAGGTTCTTTCCAAAACAATTTTTCTCTTTCTGAAAGAACCTGTGAGTACCAGAGCTACTGGGGCTGATCCTCAAAGTTAAAGGTTTTTATCATGAGGACCCAATTCTTCCATAACTTAAATACGGCCAATAAAAAAAAATCTAAATTAAAAATGTAAACAGAGCAAAAGTTAACAATTAAAATGATATTGGGAACATGGGTGAGCTGTAGATGTCATGTTCCTTGTATTTTGAAATATTTCACAAATGGAAAAAGAGAAAAGGAAAACAAATTTCATACAAGGTTTCTTCACAGAAAGGCCAGGCAGGGAAGTCTCATTATTCAGGATCTCTGCTGCCGTCAGGAGACCAGGGCGGGCGGCAGGAGCCTGTCTCTCCTGAAGGCACAGGAGACAAGACCCCACGCCAGCCGGGGGACCGCGGTTCTGGCCTCCCTGTGCCTGCAGCGAGCCTCCCGCCCCACCACAGCTCATAAGGCCTCCTCCTCAGCAAACAGCAGCTTTGCACCTTCATATCTTTGCTTGAAGAGGGAAAATACGACAAGACAGGTCAACTCTCTCAGGAAACAAAAAGAGTATACCGCAAGTGTGACTCAACAGTACTGTGATAATGCTTCTGTTCATGAAACTGAGAACACAAAGATCTGGAAGCTAGCAGGTCGTGGGTTGCAACTCGAGCAAACATCAAGTGTGTACTTTTTACATACATTTTAAAAACAGCAGAAATAATAAAGGTTGTTCAATGTTTCCCGTTTGAAAAGACCCTGATGCTGGGAAAGATTGAAAGTGGGAGGAGAAGGGGACGACAGAGGATGAGATAGTTGGATGGCATCACCAACTCGATGGACATGAGTTTGAGTAAATCTGGGAGTTGGTGATGGACAGGGAGGCCTGGCGTGCTGCCATCTATGGGGTCGCAAAGAGTTGGACACAACTGAGCGACTGAACTGAACTGAATGTATCCCAACAACTATGAACAGACACTGACACCAATACTGACGTTCAATCTAAGGAAAACTCCCAGGGTCTTGCCAATAGGACACAATGATATGAAATGTCAGTTGCCAATGCCTGACAAGGATAAAATTTCTTTAGAAAATTAAAAACAAGATCATGAAATGCCTTTTAAAGCTTTCACCTACAAAAGTCACAGCTTAGATATTTTAACCATCTGATCTGCCTGCTGGCAGCCAGCCCCAAGTCACCTTCACTACAGGAGACAAGTGAGTCCCCAAGGGGCCCGAGACGTTCTTCTGGGGTGGAGCGCCACCACAGCATCTTGGCGCCCAGCTCCCCATCCGGAGAAAGGCCAGTGCTTCCAAGGAAAACACCCTCATCCAACAAACAGCAGCGGCATGTACTCACTGTTGAAAACGAGCCTTCGCCGAGAATCTTCCCAAACTTGAAGTCCTCGGGCCGTTTCTTCCGGGGCTGCGGGGGCTGCGCGGCGTGCTGCAGAGCGCTGGCACTCGCCCGGGGCTGGGCCGCGGTGCTGTCCATGGCGGGGCCCTGCCTGCTCCCCCCGCTGGGAACGCCGGGGGCCGTGCTGGACTCAGTCTGGGTCCTCACCATTGATGGGGATGGGCAGGAGCATAACACCACGCTGGACTGAATGGGAACCGTGTCATACTGGGGGACACAGGAAAAAAGAGGTAAGGTTCAAGGCGGCTCACTTTTCTGAACTTATGAACTCAAGTCTAGATGTCGCTGAGCCCCCACCAAGCACAGGGCAGGCCGTCTGGCGCTCGGACGTGCAGCCCAGGCTGTGGCCCTCTACTCAGAAGTCTCGTCCCGCTGAAACCTCGCCCTGCCCCATCTGCGTGCCCACAGACCCCCCGCCCGCACCCTCTCCCTCAGCACCGCGCATGCCCCCGGCGCCCCCAGCCCTGCTCAGCTGGCCTTCCCACCACAGGGCCTAGCCTAAACGCCTTCTGTGGCCTGTCATAGAGCAAGCTGGTCCAAACCCTATGACCTCAGGGTCTCCGGTTCCAGAACCCCTCCCTGCTCACCCACCCACACATGATACCAGGCAAGACGCACAGAAGGCACCAGGGCTTGGACAGAAAGGGCAGCTTCAGACTGTGTCCCACAGCTGGACAGGGCAGGCACCTAGCAGTCCCGGCACATGGAGCGTGACCGAACGCAAAGAAGAGTCCAAGAGCTGCTGCTGCACATGCAAGGCACAGCTGATGGAGAAGAATGAGCCACTCAGAAAGAACAGCAGTGGAATAATGCTTAACATCTTGAAAAAGTAACTGATTCAGAGCCAAAATGCTCACTGCACACCCAAGTTACCTCCAAATCAATTAAAGAGATGTATGTTTTTTTAGTTATTTAAATAAATTTAAAAACCTAATAAGGTTTTAAAATTTGCAATCCCTATTAAAAGAAGGCGGCTTCCTTGCAGAAACTGACAAGATGATTCTAAAATTCTTATGGAAATTCAAGGAATCCAGAATAGCCAAACAATCTCAAAAAAAAAAGAACAAAACTGGAGGACTCACACTACCTGATTTCCAAATTCATTACAAAGCTATAGTAATCAAGACAGTGTGGTACTGTATAATGATACACACATTGGGGAATGGAACAGTCTAGAAATAAACTCCTAAGTCTATGGCCAATCTTTGACAAGGGTGCCAAGACCCTTAAGGGGAAAAAGCCTTTTTCTGCCAATGGTACTGGATATCCACACGCAGAAAAACAAAGGTGGCTGCCTTTCCCACATCAAAATTTAACTCAAATGGATCACAGATCTACATGTAAGAAATAAAACTAGAAAACTCTTAGAAGAAAATACAGGAGTAAATCTTTATGATCTTGGCAATGGTTTCTTAGATATGAAACCAAAAGCACAGGAACAAAAGAAGAAACAGATCAAAGGGACTTGATCAAAATTTAAAGCTTCTGTGCTTCAAAGGCAAAGAACCACCCAAAGAATGGGAGAAAATATTTACAAATCATCTATCTGATAACGGACTTGTATTCAGACTATATAAAGAACTCAAACAATTCAATAAAAATGAAACAAAACACAATTTAAAAACAGTCAACAAATCTGAGTAAACACTTCTCCAAGGAAAAAACCATACAAATGGCCAAAAAGTACCTGAAAAGAGGTTCACCATCATTAGCTACTACAGAAATGCAAGTCAAAGCCACAGTGAGATTCCATTTCACACATACCAGGATCAAAGAGATAACAAGTGTTGATGGAGACACACAGAAGCTGGAACTCTCACACTGCTGGTAGGAAGTCAAATGGGGTAACCACATCAGAAAACATTACAACAGTTCCTCAAAAGGAAACAGGTATCATACAACTGAGCAATCCCACTCCTAGAAATGAAAACACAGGTCCACACAAATCTTGTACAAGCATGTTGACAGCAGCATTATAGATAACTAAAAGGATTGGAAAGGACAATCCACAGATAAATGAATAAACAAAATGCACTGCAGCTATTAAAAAAAACTGAATACTCAGCCATAAAAAGGAAGTACTGATATACTCTACAAACCAGAATAACATGCAAACACTATGGGATGTGAAAAGGGCCTGACACAAAAGCCACATATTGTGTGATTCCATCTGTATGAAATGTCCAGATGAGGCAGATCTACAAAGAAAGGAAAATCGGTGGTTGTCAGCGGCTGGCAGGAGGGGAGAACAGAGTGGCTGCTGATGGTCAGGGGTTTCTCTCTAGAATGATGAGGATGTCCTGGAATTGGAAAGTGGAGACATATAACCTCATAAATACACTAAAACCACTGAATTACACATTTTAAATGGGTGGATTATACAGTATATGAATATCTCAATAAGCTGTTATAAAAATAGCTGTATCACAATGCCTACATAAATTTATATATAAGATCTCATTCGAATCCATAAACCATCAAGACTGTTTTTTAACACAAGAATAGGCACCAAAAAAACTCAAGTAGCTCAGAGTTGTGAAAATGTGTGTCTCAAATACAAGCGAGAGCCCCAGAGACCGCGGCACACATTTTTAACTATGGCGAGAGGCTGGGAGGATGAATTATTAGATAAGAAGGACGATTAAGTATGTTTACAACACAGAGAAACCAAAGGCTGGCAGGACTATGCCAACCCATACAGGACAAGCCGACCCATACAGCTGCGGCTGGGACCATGAACCCGTGCTGCTACTAAGATGGTTCTGGACAGCGATACAGTGACCCATCAACAAAGCGACAACAGAACTTTCACCAGTAGGATACACAAAAACACTCACGAGAGGTGGACGGACGTACAGTTAAAATTTAGATGGCCATTAAGGAAGGATTTTTAGATAGTGTCAAAGTTAAATCGGAAATACACAAAAGTTGTGCCCACAACCATTAAAAAGAAAAGTCTTTCCAGTCTGAGCCTAAAGCATTCCAACAGTGACATCATGGGCCTACTCATCACCAGACTGTTGTGGAACAACACGGAATGAACTCAGAGCACCCAGATTTGTTCCTAACAGTCCTGCCCTTTAAAAGACCCAGGAGAGCACTTGGCGCCACATCTTGGAACAGGAAGAAGGCTGTCAACATGGGCTGTGATCCTCTGCTACGTCTGAAAAGGAGGCTGTCTGTGTAGGAGGAAAAGGCAGGGAAGCTGGCCTGTAGGGGTTGTTACTGGCCACGCTGTGTCCCTGCAAACCTAAGTACAGCCACTAAGAATAAGCTGAAACTGGGGAAAATCAAGACTGCAACAACACACACAGGTAGGTGGCAAGAAGTACATCAACACAGTAACACAAAAGCAGGCTGAAGACAACTGAACACCTAATTTTATTAATTTAAACACGTAAAGGAGTGTGGCCAAAATTGTTTCTTATATGTATATTGTTGTTTTTCAGTCACTCAGTCGTGTCTGACTCTTTGCAACCCCCTGAAATGAAGCACGTGGGCTTCCCTGTCCACCATCTCCCTGAGTTTGCTCAAACTGTGTTTGTTCAGAAACGCTAGATAAAAATTTTCTCTCTCCATTAATACAAGGAAGAGAGATGCAGGGAACTATAAAGAAGCCAGAGTCCTACAGGAAGTACACCAAAAGAGGCTGGACAGGCGGGCACAGTAACCAACAGTGTGCAGAGTGCGACAGCTCAACCACAAGAGAAAAGCTGATGGAGATAGACGCTCATCTTAAGATGCACAAAAGCCAAGTAAGTAAGAAACACATCTAGATGGAACATCCTGTGACCCGAATGTGATGAGCACAGAGGAGGAGAAGTGAGGCAGTGGATGGCAAGGAAGGCAGGAGCCTGGGCCGTCCCCGGTGGGGCAGGCCAGGCCAGGGAAGGCTGGCTCAGGCAGGTCACCCCAGAAGACACATCACATGCCAGCTCCAGAGCTGCACCCCAGCTGGGACGGGCAGGCTTCATTTTCACTTCAGGCAAGGTACACAAATATGAAGGAATTAACTCAACGCACAGAATCAATGAAACACTAGGAGACTTTGACTAACAAGCTTTGTAAAGACTATCTAAGAGAACCTGCCTTTTTAAATGCTGCCGACAGCACAAACGTGACCAGCAGTGCAGGCTCTCTAGCTGGAATGGGAGCCCGAGGCGACCGGTTCCTTCTGGAAAACTGCCGTCTCCGTGGACACACTGAGGCTCACAGGAAGTCTAGTGTGCCTGATGCACCTCATAAACCCTCCATCTCGGGAGAGGTCCTGAGGGCCAGTACCTTAAGGGTTTGTCCCTATAAACAAAGCATACATTCTTAACAGAAGTGTTTAGCTGCTCAGTCGTGTGCGACCCTTTGTGACACCATGGACTATAGTCCGCCAGGCTCCTCTGTCCCCGGGATTCTCCAGGCAAGTACACTGGAGTGGGTTGCCGTGCCCTCCTCCAGGGGATCTTCCTGACCTAGGGATCGAACCATGCTGCACTGCAGACAGGTTCTTTACCCCTGAGCCACCAGGGAAGCTAACAGAAGCGTAATCAAATTCAGTAGCTTCCCCTGGATATCAGCTGGAACTTTCTGTCCTCCAGGGCAGTGGGAAGTAGGGAGGAGGTCACAGTCACCATGCCGAGGTCCATCAGGAACCAAGACAGGCCCGGGCTGTGCTCAGCATCCAGGCCAGGGGCCTGATGACCCCAGGCTGTGCCCAGTAGGGCACCGAGCACCTCACGGGCTTCCCAGACACAGCCAAGGCATAAGCGCTCCCTGTGCCCGTGGGTCATCCCCAGTGCAAACTCCCAGGCCCAGGACTGAGGCACAGCAGGGCTGTGGGACCCAAAGGGACTCCACAAGACGGGGGAGGAAAGAGCCGGCACTCCAGCAGCGCCACCCCAGGCACTGCTTCAGACTGGCGGCTCACACCCCCAGCGGGGTCACTGCTGCCCAATGGGAGGGGGGCAGGGGGAGCACCACGGGTCCCGCCCGGTTACGGACCTCACCTCAGCGCCCACCTCCCGCCAAGCAAGGCTCGAGGAGACAATGGGAAATGCACCGGACAGTGGCAAATGCTGCTTCTGATTCAAAACTGACACATGAACTACTGAGTAAAATCTCAAACATGAAGTTTTTAGATAACAAAATGTGATGAGTAGATTCATGGACCTGAAAAAGGTAATTTTACAGACATGCTTCTGGACCCAGTGACTATTCCAGCAACGGTGCCCACGTGGGTTGCACATGGGGTCTCAGCCCAGGCGAGGGACAGCCCCGAGGCGGGGCGCTGGAGGCGGGGTGCGGTGGCGGGCTCCGGGCGTCTGCATGCACGGGGACAATACCTGGCAGGATGACCACCCTCGATCCAGCTAGAGCAAGGACAGATGGCCCTGGAGTCAGGCAGCCCGGGGAGGCTCACACGGTAAACGCAGCTTCTGCCTGCTTCAGGAACACCTGTCAAGGGTCGCACTCTTCAGCTGCAGCCTCCTGGATGCGAAATGAACACGCGTCCAGCCCACGGAGGCAGCCTCCAAAGACAAAGACAGGTGTGTTTAATGAGACTCTAGCTGACACGGACATGCTCCTGAGTGCTTCCTCTCCATCAGAGCAGTTTTCTCCAGAACAGGTTCTCGAAGAGCACAGAACACAGAGGTCTGCTCCTGACAGCAACACAGACCCCATACACAGCCTCCCTCCAGGCGGCAGCACTTCTGGTGGACACACAGAAATCACGAGGCGTGCTGAAGATCAAACCATCTTGACAGAGCTGGACCTGCCTCCAGACCTGTGACACGGAGCGCCCCTGGCCGGGCAACGATAAGGGAAGGAGCAGACGGTCGTGCTGGAGAAATCCGCTCAGGTCCTCCTCAACACCAGTCCGCAGTGAGTGCCTTGGAAGACGCTCTGGCCACCTGTATCCCCCACAAGCTGGTCACGAGACAAAGGCTGGAGCCCAGGGTTTTCCCACCAGTAAACATCAAGGCCCTTGAGACTGATGCTTATTCTCACAAGCACTGAACTCTGGCAAGCTCCCAGACCCAAAGCACAACTTCAATGAGAGGTTTGAAGGAAGGAGCTGACAGGCCACTCTTGAAGGACACACACCACATAAACTAACATAAACTAGTAAGTCTTCTGTCATTGGAAGCTGGCTACAACTGTAGGCATGCTCTGGACAGTTGCAGAAGGTTCTGGAGCCAGAGCTAAGTTGCGCCCACTTCAGTCTGGTGGGCACTGAAGCAGAAGGCTTGACTGGAGTCGGAGCAGAGAAACCATGTGCGCTGGAGCTGCCGGCAGGTGGAAAGGTGACCCTGGGGCCAGGCTGCGGGGCGGGAACAGGACGCCGGGTCTGTACACACACCAGCCGCCCCGTCCGGACAGAAGCACCGTCCCAGCCTCAAACACCAGAAGCCTGCCCCCGCCCCCGAACCTCTGCACCCTCACCCCGAACAGCAGGCCCACGCCAGCATGGCGGAGCTCAGAGACCATGACCGCACCCCGCCAACCGCGCCTCAGCGACTTCCCTGAGGACGCCCTCTTCTCCAACACCACCTGTTATTTCATAAAAACATATGCACTCGTTCTGCTCACCACTGTTTCTTAAAGGCGGTAAGTGAACTACATTGTTAACCCAAAGACTCAACAAACATGGCCACTGCTAGCAAAGGTCCAGGCAGACGTGGTCCCTACCTCTAGGAAGCCACATCCTAAGGGAGAGGGAGTTCCGGGTTCACACCCAGAACTCACCGAGGAGAATGTGCGGGCAGCTGGGCACAGGTGGAAGTGTTTGGGGGGCCGGGGGCTGGCAGTGAGGGGCTGGCGGAGCAAGCTAGAGGGAGCGGGGAGGAGGGGGGAGCGCTGCCGCAGGTCCCAGGAGGTTGACAGTGGCTCAGGGGTGCTGCGATGGCTTGCAGGGAGACACACACACAAAGCAAGATGCAAAAGTAACTAACCACGTGTCACACAGGTAGAGTTTCACTTTCCTCTAATGTTTGAGACTCAAAATTCAGATTCAGCGGCCTTTATGAGTCAGAAGGAAAACCCAACCATTCTGAAATGGCAATAATAGATGATGTAATACACAGACACACACACACAGACACACACACACACACACCTGCTTTTCTCCCCCACAGGCTTTATGAGAAACAGCAGGGCCACCACTAGCACTTCACAGGCGCTTCAGGGACTTATGGTAAATGCAGTGTCCTCAGGACCACACAGTTTCAGGGACTTCCCTGGTGAGCCAGTGGCTAAGACGGAGTACTCCCTATGCAGGGGGTCCGGGATCGTTCCGGGTCAGGGAACTAGATTCCACATGCTGCAACTAAGAATCGGTATGCCAAAACTAAAGATCCTGCATGCTGCAACAAATATCCACGACTAATACCTGGAGCAGTTGAATAAATGATATTTTTTTAAACATAGTTTTATCTACTTCATTAACAAACATTCACTGAGCACCTACTCTGCACCATGCACTGCCCGAGGCACTGGAGATACAGCAAAGAACTGAGCCCATGCCCTCAGGAGGCCCATGTTCTAGTGGAGGCAGGCTGACCCCCAAAAAACAAAAGCCAGGTAAAACCCAGTGTTCCAAATGGTGATAAATCCCTGTGAGAAAATACAGCAGGGAAGGAAGACAGGAGGGGTAAAATGTAACAACCAGAGGCACCCCCACTGGGAAGGTGACCTCTGACAAAGACCTGAGGAGGCGGGTAAACTTCAGGGAGAGGACTGGGGAATGCAAAGGCCCGGGGGCAGAGCAGCTCTAGACTCACAGTTGTCCGCTTGACCCTCGGGACGGGCCACCTCCAGACAGGACCTCTGGATGACAGGCAAGACTTCAGGATCCCTGAAACCCCCTCCTCTGGCCATGCCTGGCACCCTCTGGGCACCTCAAACCTCAAGGGGGAAGCCTGAGATGGGGTTTCCCGTAGGGTCCAAGCACCTCCTGCACCTGAGTCTGATGCCGGGCGAACCCCACTGTGGGGTCACACATCAGCCCTGGGCAGCAGATGCAGGCCACCAGACCACAGCCGCTCTGGACGTGCCCCAGAAGCTCCTGCTCTGCACCAGCACCACGGCCATGGTGACACAGGGACCTGTTACTGCCAGCCTTTCTCCTTCGTGGAATTCTGCAACTTCCTTCCTGCCTCAGCCACAGCAACCCAGCAACGTGCCTCAGCGCGAGACTGCCTCTCAGGGCCGCGCTGACGGAGTGCCGTTCACAGGGACAGCTCAGGGCTCCTGCTTTCTCTCCCTGAAGTCATAACTCACTGGTAAGGGTATGTTTTAATGAACAGTTTCAATTCGGCAGTAAAACGATGATCGCAATGTTACCTTTTAAAGCATTTTAAAAGCATCAACTGTAAAATGAATAAGCCTACAAAGAAAGCCCTCCCCAGTGTGAAAAGTCCAAATGTTTATCTGTACTACCACTGTTACTCTAAAGGGTTGATTTTGTAATATTTCAAGGTGATAATTAAGCTACAGAGAAGGAACTCTGAGAGTCCTCACTGAGGTCTGGAGGACTCTCTCCAGCTCTGGCCCGGGGCGGGGGTCAGGCTCACAAGGACCTTCCTCCCAGCCCACAGGCCCTGTGCCCTGTGGAGACAGCACTGCCCAGGGCGCCCAGGGCCTCAGGTGAGTCACTGCCATCCAACACAGCCCCATCAGCCCGCCACCCACCTGCTGACCCAAAATCATGGTAAACAAATACACCTGGTTACTCAACAGCTTCTGAAATGTAAGTCTCAGGAGCAATTTAAAGCTCCAGCACCCTGTCCCCCAGCCTCCTCCGCCCTGGTCACAAGTCCTCAAGAACACAGCTCTCCACCGGGTCCTGACAGAGCAGCGTCACAAGTCGTGACTGCAGGCCTTCCTGACACACACGGCGCACCCTGAGTGAAGCACCTCCCACTGAGGGAAGGCTGGAGCCCCTGCCAGGGGCTGCAACCCCCATCCCCGCTCCCCCACTTCCCGATACCAGCACCCTCTAACCCACACAGGACGGGACCCCTCTGCTTCTCTCTTTGGCTTCTGGAAATGCACTAAGTGGAGCCTGTGGCTCTGCTCCACGGCAGACAAGGATGGACGGCTGTTCTCAACTGAACTTAGCCTGAAGAGCCGCTGCCACCAACATCCAGCACCTGTGATGTCTCTGGAAACGCGGTCACACCGCCCAACACTCACCGCGTCCTGCACCATCACTGGGTCATGTGACTGAGTTAGCAGATGGCACCCGAGGGCCCACCGTTTCTGGGCAGGCCCAGGACAGCACATGAGCACCCCTAACAGAAGACAAGTCCAAGTCTCAAACAACCGACTTCCAAATGAACTTGGAAAAGCATCGTCCATAAACTGGGCGTTTTCTGTACACTTAGTTTTACAGTGATGTGTATGTAAGAACATAGGATTTTCAATTTCTTTGAGAATTGAGTTCAGCAGTCTCCTCTTAAGAGGTAGAAACTCTAAAGGAAAAATTAATTTGAGATGAATTAATTTTCATATCCACAAAAACACATCAAGGTTTAATTTAATGACACTATCAACCACTAAGGGAGTTTAGGAAAATATGAGCATCGAAATATCCAGAATCCAGGGACTTCCCTGGTGGTCCAGGGGCTGAGCCTCCACACTTCCAGTACAGGGGCCCAGGCCATCTCTGGTCAGTGAACTAGATCCCACACGCCGCAACTAAACCCGCCCCCCACCCCGCAAGTAAAATAAACAAATAAACACTGAAAAACAAACCCAGTATCCCACATTCAAAACTACTAAATGTGACAACTATTTGATTGACAAATAGATGAAAATGCAAATGAATTTGGAGGAAAGGAAAACAATGACCCACAGGTTTCTTTTCCAGCTTCCATCAAGTCTCTTACACCAGACATGGCACCTCTTCCCAAGTTGCAGGCGACAACTTCCCTAATCCTTAGTAGACCAACCGCCGGGTGAACGGAAGCTGGTTTTTAAAATACAGAGCCATGTGTTTTTAAAGCACACCCCAGACCTTAATTACCTGGCAGCAGGACGGGACTGCGCCAGGCAGAGGAGGAAGCGGAGCGGGCGACCACGCACCAGCTCCAGGCACCATGGCGAGCGTGCAGAGAAGTTGTGTCAGGACGAGAGACTCATGGTTTCTCCTCCTTCGTTTTGAAATGTAGTTTAACACACTTTACAATGGGGCTTCCCTAGCGGCTCAGTGGTGAAGAATTCGCCGGCCAATGCAGGAGACACAGGGTCGATCCTGACCTGGGGAGCTCCCACACGCTGCAGAGCAGCTAAGCCCATGTGCCACAAATACTGAGTCTGCGCTCCAGCACCTGCATGCCACACCTGCTGAAGTGCCAACACGCTAGAGCCACGCTCCACAACGAGAGAGCCCACCGCAGTTAGAAGCCCGTGCTCCGCAACAAGAGAGGAGGACCCACTCACCGCAGCCAGAGAAAAGCCCAAGCGGCACTGAAGACCCAGCGCAGTCAAAAATGAATAAAATTATTAAATAAAAAAAAAACAACTTTACAATGGAAAGTGACTTATCTGTTCATCCTAACAGATATTCACTTAGCGCTGACCAGGTGTCCAATCCTACCTGAGCCCCGGGGACCAAGACGAGCAAAGCAAAGAGCACCTGAGTCAGCACCAGGAAGCAGGGGAGGGGACACAGGGGAGCGGGGTTGCCTGAAGTTCCTCGGATCCCTTTGGATCTTTCTTTCTCATCTCTGTATCTTTATCTCTTTAGAAAGGATAAAGTGCACATTAAGCAAGAATTTCACATGAAGAACAAGCTTGGAAGTCTGAAGCTAGACTCATGGTTGGCGTGATGAGAGTCAGTCTTTCAGCCTGAGGGGGGAGCCTGTCACTCCACACCGCAGCCAAGGACTCAAACCTGGGGGCCTAGACACCCCACACCCCGTACAGAAGCAATCGCAACTAGATGCTTTCAAAGTGTCTTGGCTCCGAGGAGTTCCAAATTTCTACCTACAGACCTGCTGAGGAAGAAACTAACTCCATGATATCACAACAGTAAACTGTCCCAGATGCTTAACCATGACTTACTAAACCACCCAAACCTCTCACGTATTAATAGTCACCACCTCAGACAAACAAGTTACAGGTACAAGAAGAAAAGTTACCTCCAAACTGTTCAAAGCTGCACTCTGCCAGGCCAGACCCCAGCTCCGCTCCTCACTAGCCATCTGACCTTGAACGTGTTATGTCACCTCTCTGCGGCTCAGACTCTTCACCTAATAGCAGGGATAAGGAGAACCAGAACTTCCAGGCTTGCAGGAGGATTTAATGAGTTAATCTACACAAAGCACTCAAGCCGACTCAGACGGAGCATGCTATTAGCAGTTTTATGATTAAAGAACACAGAAGACACACAGTTTTCCTAACCAAGGGTCATCAGATCATAAAATAAAGCCTCCAAGACCAAAATGAAGCTCAACCCCTTTCCAAATACTATTTCCTTTTCTGTGAGTAAACCTGAATTAACAATGTACTGAATGAAGAGGCCCAGCTCTAACTGCGAGGCAGACAAGATGATACAGGATGGCTGAGCTCCGGAATCAGGATCACAGCCAGGCCTTCTATGGTCAGGATACCGTCCTGCTGTCTAAGGCTTCAGTCAGCCAGAGAAAGGATCCCAAACTCAACAGGCCTCCCTGGCGCAGCGTGAGGCGACGCTCCGGAAGGCCTTGCCAGGCACAGCCAACACACCGAAGAGACGGGCACCTCCCTCCCGGTGCTGCACGAGGGTGGCGGTGGACTGCCCCCCCCCCCAAGCCAAGCAGCTCAGCCCCAAAGGGACACTGCTCTCCAGTCAGGAGTGCTCACTGGCAAAGAACACTCTGGTAAGAACCTCCTCGCAGCTCAAGAAATCCCACAAAGCTGGGCCCAGCGCAGAGAACCTGGCAGAGGCGGAGACAGCAACCACAACCTCCCAGCCCCGCCCAGACCCCACCATGAGGAGCCAGAGGGAAGGAGCCAAGCCGAGGACCCCCGGCGAGCTCGCTGAGATCAGGGGTAACCAGGGCTGAGCCCCACTCTCTGAGCCACGGTTCACGGCTCTGTAAAGAGAGGTCGAGAACACTAACCTGTTCCTTGAGGGCTGCTGGGTGCCCACGACAGACAGGAGCTCAAAGGCACTCTGGGAAGGGCATGTCTTGTGTCCACAGGGCAGACAAGACACGGCCACTGCTGAGGCTGGACTGCGGGGCCTGGGTGCCCGTCTGCGCGCGCCGAGAACACTGGCGGCCGCCCTCTCCACCCACGGGAGCCTCCAAGCACAGGCAGACTGGGAGCTGGCCCACAGGACACCTCGGTCACCAATGAGCGTGTGCAGTGTGACACACAGCAAAATGCCACCACTCCTGACCAGCACGGAACGACCCCGAGGAACTCCGGGTGGATGGCTGACTGGATCTCAATGAACACCCAAGTAAGACATTCTGCTGTTCCATGGTGCAGGGTAAAGAGAGTTCAGTTCAGTTCAGCCACTCAGTTGTGTCCAACTCTGCGACCCTATGGACTGTAGCACGCCAGGCCTCCCTGTCTATCACCAACTCCCGGAGTCTACTCAATCTCATGTCCATCAAGTCGGTGATGCCATCTAACCATCTCATCCTGTCGTCCCCTTCTCCTCCCACCTTCAATCTTTCCCAGCATCAGGGTCTTTTCCAATGAGTCAGTTCTTTACAATAGGTGGCCAAAGTATTGGAGTTTCAGCTTCAACATCAGTCCTTCCAATGAATATTCAGGACTGATTTCCATTAAGATAGGCTAGTTTGATCTCCTTGCAGTCCAGGGTGGAGACAGGACACGAGCAAAGGGGGGAGTGTCGTGTGGGTGATCTCCAAGGGTGGCCACTTAATCCGTCCCACTCCTCCCTTCTCCAGCCCCTTGGACCTTCTCACCCAGCCAGAGGCAGGAGGAGGAACATAAGGTCATGGCTGCCAGCCGCCTGAATGAAGTCCAGTCCTCAGGCTTAACAGAGCAACCCATGGATTGCAGCCCACCAGGCTCCCCTGTCCATGGATTCTCCAGGCCAGAATACTGGAGTAGGCAGCCATTCCCTTCTCCAGGGGATCTTCCCAACCCAGGATTTGAACTCAGGTCTCCTGCATGGCAGGCTGCTTTACCACCTGAGCCACCAGTAAAGTCTAATAGACCATAAGACTCAGCAAACGCTGTCCCTGAATTGTGCTAAACGAGCACCTCCAACATTAACTTTGTATATACCACAAAACACTGAAATATAGTATCTTTTTGCCCTTCTCACTTCCCTGCCATACTCTGAAACTGCATACAGGTACACTTTACAAGCCATGAACTTGATTAAGGTGAGCATCAGGATGTGGGTGACTTCTGGGCAGGTGAAGGGAGATTATAATCAGCAGGACCACTTAGGGGGCTTCTAAGAGCTCAACAAAACCCTGTGTTTACAGGAGGGTGGAGGCACGGGCCAGTTTGTTTCAAATTCTCTATATGCGCCCATTATAAATACAACTTTAAATAACATTACTTAAAGGGAAATTAATGAACTGCCATTTTTCTCTACTTCTAATAACTTTTATTAAGCACTTACTGTTTAATAACACACACTTCTGAGCATTTCACACATGGTATCACAGTTCTCAAAACAACTTCTGGGCATGAGGACCACTAGCAACCCTCTTTACAGACTGAGAGACTAAGGCACAGACCAGGCCCCCGTCTGAGTCCCAAGCCCAGCAGTGAAGCCAGATGCACACTCCCTCGGTCCTGCCCAGCTTGGGGGCGGTGACGGGGGGAGCTGATGCTCAGTGTGAGCCGGAACAAGCACACAGGGCCATCCGGGAAGCAGTCAGTGACCACTCCACAACTCGCCTTGGGCTCAAGTCCTTCCGACAACTTCTGTCACACTGAATCTAGCTGCAACAAATTCATACTGAGATTTATACTATGAAAGCATTTATTAAGAAATTACTTCACTGATTCATGTCAATGTATGACAAAACCCACTGAAATGTTGTAAAGTGATTGGCCTCCAACTAATAAAATAATATTAAAAAAAAAAAAAAAGAAATTACTTCAAACAGCTGGAAACAGCCTATGTAAATGTCCACCAAAAGAACAATGGCTGCTCACGGTTCACTGACAGAGGGGAGTATCACACAGCCACTGCAAGTGGCTCATGCAAAACACTCAATGAAAATAGGAGACAAAACTATCTCAGATATACAGTAAGAGTCCCAAATGATTTTTTAAAAAATACAGGAAGGAGGGGCTTCCCTGGTGGTCCAGTGGTTAAGAATCCGCCTTGCAATGCAGGAGACACCGGTTTGATTCCTGGTCTGGGGAGATCCCACATGTCACAGGGCACCTAAGCCCATGTGCCACAACTGCCGAGCCTGTGCTCTAGAGCCCGGCACCTGTAACCACGGAAGCCCCCGTACCTAGGGCCCGGGCTCCACAGCAAGAGAAGCCACTGCAACAAGAAGTCTGAGCACCACAACTAGACAGTAGCATGCTCTCCACAACTAGAGAAAGCCTGCACCCAGTGATAAAGACCCAGAGCTGCCTAAAATAAGTAAACAAAAATACAGAAAGGAAACAGTGATGATCTCTGAGTGAAGGAAAGACAGATCTTCCAGTCAGTTCCCTGTAACTACAATACTGGACAGTTGCAAGGGATGGAATCCACCCGAGGAGGGTCAATAGATGCAGGGACTTGAGGTAGTGGGGACCTCCAAGGGACCTTGTCAATGGCACACCAACCACATGGGGCCCACAGACTTCCTGAACTTCCTTCTAGGTCCATCAGTTCATTCATTCAGAAAAGACACGTGATGTATAAAAGCATTTGCTAATGTGCGGATGAATGTTGGTATCTTTTAGATATCTTTTATGTGAGGAAGAAATCATTAACCACCGTGGGGGCCCAGCATGGAAATCCTACTTTTGCTTTTCGAAGTCTGTCATCCCAGAGCTGTATGAGAAAAACAGTAGCACTTCAAAGGTAACTGTGTGTGTGTTAGTCATGTCCGACTCTTTGTGACCCCACGGACTTCAGCCCGCTAGGTTCCTCTGCGCAGGAAGTTCTCCAGGCAAGAATACTGGAGTGGATAATCATTCCCTTCTCCAGGGGATCTTCTCAACCCCGGGATCAAACTCAGGTCTCCTGCAATGCAGGCAGATTCTTTACCATCTGAGCCACCAGGGAAGCCCATCCAGGTACTTAAGATTCTGTCTCACAGCCAAATGACATGAATGAAATCTAGAAAGAATGTGTATAAAAGCTTTACTCACTAAAATCTATTAGTAATCAGTAAACAATAATATCAACAAGCTCTTGCCTTCTGTTTTGCTAAAATAATATGATATATTAAACTTGACAACTAAGAAGAAAAACTGAGCTTCTAAACTCAAGTCACACTTATACCACTTACAAATGAATCTTCTCTTGGGAATTAAACCCATTCAGCTAACGTTTTTTCACTACAATCTAGTTTGGGAAACTAAGTGATACCTAACTTGGTCCAAAGCAGGGCATCTTGAAAGTTAAGTGATATATATGGTGAGGCCAGCAGCACGGAGCTGTCTCCCCTCCTGCCCAGAAGAGCCAGGCCTGGGGCTCCTCTTTCCTGCTCTCTAGCTCCCAACCCAGTTCCTTAGAGGAAACCTCGCTCAGCCTCCAAGAGTAAAAGATCAAACGCTAAAATGAAATCTAGAGCACACGGGCACTGTCAGTGAGATGAGACTGTCCTCCAGGGTCCCAGCCCTCCCAAGCCCCCTCTTCAGCCCCCTTCCCCTCTGCTGGGCTGGGACCCTTGGCACTACCCATGCCTCTGACCGCTCCGGCAGCCCCGCCACCTTCCCCTGGCTGACCTGGCCCATGAGCTCTGCCCTCTCCCGTGTCCTTCAACCTCAGTGGGGACTGCACTGTCCACACCGGCCCATGGCTCATGCGCCTCCCTCGGCAGGGTGCGGGGTCCTTGAGAGCAGCAAAGGGGCTGTGGGGACAACCCCAAAAGGCCCTGGTACTGTTTATCCTCCATTATAAACAGACAACCACACTGACACTGGTAACTGTTCTAAGAGCCCTAACAGATTATCCT
Source organism: Muntiacus reevesi (assembly GCF_963930625.1). Lineage (NCBI taxonomy): Eukaryota > Metazoa > Chordata > Mammalia > Artiodactyla > Cervidae > Muntiacus > Muntiacus reevesi. The sequence goes on along the minus strand of NC_089250.1, from coordinate 181,432,741 downwards.
GTTGGAAAAAAAAAGCCAGATTAATGTGTTTAGACTTGTTTTTTAATCCTCTAAAGCTTCTCTCTCTTTGAAATAGAAAATAAAACCCAACCAACCCCCAGAATGCCACTGGCCATATATATAAACATCATCCGGCAGGAACGCCCTTCCAGCAGTGTCAACTCACTCAGCTTATTTCTAACTGAGACTGCCTCTCCTGATACCTGAAAAGGCTCCTCTAACAGATGCTTTCCTTTCCAGGGCCTTTATCTACAAATTCTGAATAAAGAGCGTCTTATTGGGAACAATAATGACCAACTGAGACAGAGAGACTTTGTCCCACTGTGAACAGCCAACTCCCACAGCAAAGCTTCACAGCATCAGCATGCAGAGAAAGACCGACTCTGTCTAGCATGACATTCATCCACACCTCCACTGATCACCAACTGAGAGTTCAGTTACCAGAAACAAAGAAAGAAGGAGGAAGGAAGGAAGGGCAGGCAGGCCGGCCAGTCTCTGTCCCACCTTCTCTTAGCCCACTTCCAACACCTAGACAGCGTCCGGCTCCACAGAGTCCTGGGGACGGCCTGCAATACCCTCAGGCCTCCCTGCGGCGGCCAGGAGCCGGCTCCCTCATTTTCTTCAAAGTGCTTTCCTCGTCATTCCTTCTACCAATTCTTACCTTTGTAATAGTCTTGTTTTCGCTGTGGTCATGTAGAGAAGAGGTTGGAGGGGAAATCCATAGATGGGTGAGAAAACAAAACCAACTCATGATTTTCCTGAAAATACCTATCTTCAGAGATCTGCTGAAGAAACTCCAAGCTCTGTTCTTGGTTCAATCTAAGAGTCTCAGAGTTAACAGCCCACAAGTCAATCTCGACTCAAGATCTTTAGACAATAATAACACTCTAGCTTCATGGGCAAGAAAAGAGCCAAAGAAGAACATATCGCAGCTGACCACCTACTTTCACAAAGCCCAGGTGATACAGGACTAGCTTCTTACTTGCAAAGAAGGCACAGAGAGACTGAGCACACAGGACCAGAGTGCTAATTAGATCACACACGGCAACCTTCAGACACTCCCGCAGGACACGGGCCTTCCCCAGGAGGAACCATTTCTGTCAGTGGGTTTGGGTTCACTCAGCACCCGGAAACGGCTCTGTCCTGGCAGAGTCCTGGGAGAGCCCAAGCCCACAGAAAGAGGCCAGAGCAGGCAAAGCACCTGGACCCCTGCCAGTCCTACCCCGATACATAAGTCAGAAGCCCTCCAAGTCCCAACTGTCTTCATCTGGAAACCAGAAGGATCTGACTGGGTGAGCAGGAAAGTCCCTCCCCAAGTGAAATACTGTGGTCATCCTGGGACACACCATCGGCAAGGACCGCAGAGCACAGCAGGGCCACAGGCCTGCCTCCAATCACTCAGAACCACGTATCACCTTGCCAGTGACACGTGACAGGTCACACCAGGCGTACCTGACGTCCTTGGGATTCTTCCTTAGCTCAGAACCCCAGTTTCATCACCAAAAGACATCAGACAAATCCAAATTGCAAGACAGTCCATGAAATACCTGAGCGGTCCGCTTCAAAAGCATCAGGTGCATGACAAATAAGACAAGACTGAGAGATCGTCCTGGAGACGTGACAGCCAGACGCAATGTGGTACCCTGGGTGGGGTCCTGGGACAGAAAGAGGATGGTGGGGGAAACTGAGGAAAGCCCAGCAGGTCTGCAGCGTAGTCACAGTGTGTTGGCAGGATTAGAGCTCAGTTTTGACGGATGTGGCCGGGCTGTGTACATGCTAACATCCGGGAAAGTGGGATGATGGGCATTACAGAAACTCCACATTGTGTTTGCAACTTTTCTATACACCTAAACTTATTCCAAAAATCAAGTTTATTTTAAAAGTAAGTTTGTTTTGAAGGTTATTTTGATCAGTTCAGTTCAATCGCTCAGTTGTGTCTGACTCTGCGACCCCATGGACCGCAGCACGCCAGGCCTCCCTGTCCATCACCAACTCCTGGAATTTACTCAAACTCATGTCCATTGAGTCGGTGATGCCATCCAACCATCTCATCCTCTGTCGTCCCCTTCTCCTCCTGCCCTCAATCTTTCCCAGCATCAGGGTCTTTTCAAATGAGTCAGCTCTTCGCATCAGGTGCCCAAACTATTGGTGTTTCAGCTTCAACATCAGTCCTTCCAATAAATACTCAGACTGATTTCTTTTAGGATGGACTGGTTGGATCTCCTTGCAGTCCAAGGGACTCTCAAGAGTCTTCTCCAACACCACAGTTCAAAATCATCAATTCTTCGGCACTCAGCTTTCTTTATAGTCCAACTCTCACATCTATCTATGACTACTGGAAAAACCATAGTTTTGACTAGACGGACCTTTGTTGACAAAGTAATGTTTCTGCTTTTTAATATGCTGTGTAGGTTGGTCAAGCAAACTGAAAGGATCTGAAAACATCTGTGTCATTAAAAACTTGATTCAGGGGACTTCCCTGGTGGTCCAGTAGTGGGGACTCTGCGTTTCCACTGCAGGGGGCACAGGTATGATCCCTGTTTGGGGAACTAAAATCCTGTATGCTGCAGGGTGCAACCAAAAAAAACTTGACTCAGAGTCAATGCTAAACACTAATTTGAGAAATATATGGCTACTCAAAGAAAATAATACACTTGACAGAAAGGGAAAAACCCTGACTCTGAATAAACGCAGTATAAATTTCCAAATACCACCACCTTCTTCATCATGCACTGTCGCAAAGACATCCATGACTGGACGCACAGCAGGCACAGCCCACCTGTCTTCCCAGCAACAAAGGGGCGCCCCCTCCTCGGACGGCTCAGCCCTCAGCCAGCCCTCGCGCCTGTCCGACGTCTGCCGGACAGAACCGGCCCCGGCTCAGCACACCCCATGCACCCTGGGGCCCGGTTCTTCTGGGTTTCTCACGGCAGCAGCCCCACAAGGGCCGGCCACCCCCTCCTGGCATGGCACTGCCCTCCCCTTGGGCACCATCTGCAATGGTGGTGCTGCTGGCCACTTCCCTCCTTCCCCGAAGCAGGGCCATGGCTGGTGGGGCTCAGAGAGTGGTGAGCTGCCCCCCACCCAATGAGCTGCAGACGCGGCCTTTTTCCCAAGGATTCCTTCAGGGCATGAGCACGGACACCTGTTCTGTTGACACCTCTTCTAACCCATGACCAGCCCTCCCCACCCACTTCCACCCCAGAGACATAAAGCTCAGGGTCAGCCACTTCCAGGCGAGAGTTTTCTAAGATTTTATTTAAATAAAAGAAAATCACATTTAGATGACATGAGTTCTGTTTTTTTAGGAATGAGAATAAATAGATTCACAAATAAAATCTATACTTAGATTCAATTTTTAAAACTGTACAACTGATAATAACCAATTATGTACATACAATCAGTAGACTGTATTTCTGAAAAAAACCCTGAAAGAAAAATGCCAAACTCTAAGAAGAAAAAATGGGTTAACATGGGAAAAGAAGGCAGCGCAGGCTGAGCGCCTGAGACCCTGCAATGAAGGAACAGCCTCCGGTCCAGGTTAAGTCACAGGCCACTCCGAGAGGAAAACGGAACAGCTAAGGGCTCAAGGTCACTAATGACAAGACCCTGGAAACAGCAATGATCCAGCAGCTGAGCTTGTAACTTACTTACAAGCCCCTGCTTCCCCCGGGCCCAGCCACTAAGGATCAGACCTTCCTGAGAATGTGCCTGAGCAGAGCCAGCATCCGGGCAATTTTCCCAGAGACTAGGCTGTTCCCATCACTTCCCAAAGGAGACACTCTGCACGCAGCGAGAGCAGGCACACGCTGGGGTCTCAAGTGCCAGGCCACCGCCACCCTCCTCCCAGGCTGCCGGCTCACTCACTCACTCACTCACCGCATGGCCGTGCACAGGTGCCCAGCAGGAAACCCCAAGGCAGCGGGCTGCTTGGACACGGAGTGCCTGCATCCCTCAGGACCACCAGCACACAGCTGTCTCAGGAAGGTGGAGCCACTCACACCCAGGGCCGCATGCACCCACGGAGCACGTGTTCCTCTTGGGACAGGGCACTCCTGGAAACAGAGCAGAGCCCAGGGCTGGGAAACGCTCCCTCCAACCTGCCCCAAAGCAGCAGAGAGGTGCCAAGAGGACCGCAGCACAGGGTGGCTGCTTCCAGCATGAGGGGAAAGCAGTTTGGCGTCTGGTCCGAGAATCCGCTAGGGACACCCTGACCTGCAGTCAGGGTCCACCTTGCCAACGGTGGCAGTTCTCCAGGCTAGACACTCAGGGTCGGACCGTGAGGACAGTGGTCCAGAGCAGGGCAGCATGCCAATGTGGCGAGCCTCAGCCCAGAGCACCGCACGCTTGACCCTGACTCCTCACTCACCCAGATTTCACCCAGATTTCACCCAGCATTTGATCAGAAAACTTCCCAGGAGGGGCTGTGGGATAAAACAGAACCAATGGCTTTGAAATACAACCTTTCAAGGCTCAGGTAGGTGATACAGTATGTATAAAGAACGAAATATAATACACATACATATTTCCTTTCTGAATTACATTACTTTAAACAATTAAGAAATGGAACATGGGACTATGCTTCTAACCATCTGACTTCCAGTTTGGAAAGCTTTCATGTTAAGCAACAAACAGACTACGGTGAGACCCTCCGCCCCTCAAACACACTCAGCTCTGAACACAGGGAGTCAGAACATACATGCAGGATTCAGAGATGTCTTTTGACAACTATGACAGGGATGAAAACAATGAAGAGAAAAGTGTGAGAAAGAGTAACAAAAACCGTCTAGAGACTCCAAGTTCAGGGAGACACGTTTAACAAGGGCTATACACACCCGTTCCAGAGAAACAGAACACGGCACATGTAGTCAAAGCTGATGCGGACGGAGGGCAGGAAGGGGCACGAAGAAGCTGACTGGCTAGAAAAAGCTTCAGAGCTGGGGCGGGGAGGGGGTGTTTCCCCTGAGGGGGTCTCTTCAGGCCAAGAGGATGGGCCTGGAGAGAAGAGCCTGGCGGTCGGAGATTCTGAACCTGTCCTGGGCTGGGCAGGCCAGGGAGAGAGCCACACGGCGGGGGCGTCTGAGGGACCGGCATGGAGGAGAGCTAAGTGACGAGCCTGGAAGGCACAGGAGCATCAGAATTCAGAGACCACCCCAGCAGCCCTGCACCTCCTCACCAGGAAAGGGAAAACGAAGAAGAGAGTGTGTCCGCGTTTCCAGCACCACCAGGCGAGAGAACAGGACGAGAACACGGCGTGGTAGCACAGCACCGCAGGAGGGCATCCACCAGTGCGACCTCCGCACTCAGGCCCAGGCGCTCAGACAAGGTCTCCCCCTGCACATGGTAGTTTTCCGGGTCCCCTGCAGCCTGGCCCTCCCAACCTCTCAGCATCCAGGGGGGTGGGGGACAGAAAAGTTAACTCCAAGCCCTCTCCCCACAGCTTTCCACGGCACTTAAGGAGAAAGTCAATGAGGCTCCAAGCCTCCAGGCGAATCTTACCAACCTTTCTTGACAGCATCCAATATTCGGCTGTCACTTTGAGATACAACTCCTGCTGTGCTAAAATTAATTCCAAAAAAGAACAGGTTGAAGAATGAGACTTTAACAATGAATTCATTGTTAAATAAGCTTTTAGCCGGATGAATTCTGACTGAAATACTGCCGAGAGATACACACACACAGCGCCTCTCATCAGCCCTCTCAGCGTGGGCAGACCTGCCACCCGCTCCACAAACAGGCAGAAGACACGGACCTCCAGACATACCTTCAAACCACACCTTTAAATATTCTGAAGGCGGCAAGTGGCTGGCACAGTGGGTACACAAGCCCATCTGCAGGACAGAGGAGGTCACTGGGCCGCCAGGAGCTCTGCGCCCCCTTCATCGGGCCCTCGGCCACACTCCACATGGCTGTGCCCCCAGGAACCGGCTGCAAAGGTCAGGTCTGCACTGCCTCTTCACACGCAGAGCTTGCAGTGCGGTCAGTCCTCGCTTCTGGGAGGCCACGTGTAATCCAACTATGTAGACAGACACCTGAACCAGCTGCTCTGGTAAGGGATTTGAAGCCCACAATTGTAAATCCTTTACAGTGAACTCTCTCTCAACACATTCAAAATAACTTGGGATTTCTTGGAGTAAAAGTGTCAGTTTAAATTATTAAAGTTTCCTAGACCAAGAGAATAGGACCAGACTTTGTGCAACTGTATAAACACAACCAGTGCCAAGCACAGAAAACAGACCCCACGAACCATCATGAACCCAATAGACCTCTCTCTTTTTAAGCCATCGTCACCAGAACACGTTCCCCACTGCTCTTGAGAAAAATGCACCCTGCCTGTCGACAGGTATATAAACTGGATACACAACTGGTTCTCAATATTCAAATAGTTTTCTAAAGGGTCTGGTATCACAGGGAACAAGAATGTAACGCAGTTAGAGAAGAATGCATTACTGAAAAGGCCTTAACGATACATGTCCCAATCTACAGTTTCCACACCAGCACTTCCTCCCTGGTGATCTGCCCTTTGACCCTGCCATCAAAACAACTGTGCTCCGCACCCCTACGGCCAGCTGTCATCACAAGGGTAGGCACAGAGCACGCACACGCCGGCCCCAACCCCCGCACCTGCTGAGGGAGTCATTTCTGCATCAAGCGCTCCTCAGCAGTGGGTCCTCACTCTGTAGTCACAGAAGTGAAGCATCACGTGGGACCCCATCAAAGTCCACATCCAAGTAATTAGCCTCCAACTAAAAAAAAAAAAAAAAAAAGTCCACATCCACAGAAGCTCCTCCTCAAGAAGGGGCAAAGTGTAGGGCCCGTGGAGGCTCGCCTCACACCACCAGCAGGAAGGCACCAATCTTGTTCGCCCCCTCCCTTCTGCACCAATTCCCAATTTGTAACACACTTGCTCTCCATGCACCACCCAAACCCACCATTAGTTGGGTCAGTGGGGGAGAGCACAGGCTGAAAAGAGGGCCCACCCAAGAGCTGCCTCTTCCTCCTCCCCACACCACTGCTACAGGTAGCCCAGAGGCTGGATCCTGCCTTGAGGAGCAGCCCAAGGCCTCTCTTCAGTGCCAGTACTGCTCCAAGCTGCCGCTGCAGTCCTTCTTATCAAACACATGTCAGAGGAGGACGGCAAACCTACACGTCCACCCTTCATGAGTACGTGAGTACGGGGCCCCCACCTGCCAGCTCTGGACTCGACTCGGTAAGCGCTGCAGGGTGAGAGTGCACCGCTCTGCACACGCCACATGAGGAGAAGCTATGTACAAGGGCGTGCGAGAATCGGAGCCCACTTCTTCCCAAGCTGTCAGCCTTCCCCACCGCCCTCCCACGCACACAGCCACCCTGCAAAAGCCACCCTGACGTGTGCAGGGGACCACTCCCAGCAGGCAGTTTCACCTTTAACAACATCACTGCAGTTTCTCACCAAGGGAGGATTCCCAAGCTCACCATTCAGAAAACCAGCCCTCAAATAAGGAGGGACCAGAGCCTCTTTCCAAACAGCGTCTTTCTGACAGCATGAGGCTGAAACGGGCTCCAGGGGTCACAGAGTTCAGCCATCTGTCCCGAGAAAAAACTAAGTGTGCTGTTGGTCTACGAGAGGACGTCCCTCCCGCCTCGTCCGTGGCAATCTGAGGACACGCACGGCCCCCAGAAAGATGCCCTGGGCAGGGGCACTGAGGACTTCCTCAGGCAGTAAGCTGCGACTCTCCCTCAGGGCACCACTCCCAGGAGGGACAGGCAGGGTGGCACCCAGGCCTCTGCCATCAGTCAGACGTGGGCTCAAACTGCATTCCATGGGATGGGTACTCAACCTCTCCACACTGTGGAAACCGAAGCTTTCGCACCTGTAAAACGGGAGCAATGCTGACCTCGGAACACTGTGGAAGCCCAGCAGCACGAGGACGACTATCTGGCAAAGGGCCCGCCTTAAAGTAAGAGCTCGACACCCGGTTCCCGCAGCTTCCGGCCCATTTAGTATCAAACCAGGCTGGACCGTTTCCAGACCTCCCCACTCATTCTGCTGCTCCGCTGGTTTTAGATATGTAAATAAAGGGGAAAATAATGGGGCTTCTCATAAAGTGCCACCATAAAAATCCAGGTGCAAACTCACTTGAACAGAGCAAATCCACCTGTCTTCAGACAAAAAACCCACTATTGGGGGCATCTCTGCCATTACTGATGGGAAACACGGCATGTTCCTCCAGACATGTGGGGAAAATCTAGCTGACGAAAACACGAAAGCCTAGCTCCTCTCACTTCCTGATGGGAACATCCATTCTTACTTTTGGAACTCATTTCTTCTCACTGGATTTCAGCGTTTTTGTACAAAAAAGCTGCCTTCTGCACAGAAACCTCCAGATGTCAAGTGTCGGTCATGTGGAACTACCAAGACCATGACATGATACGCTCTTTTCCTCTTCCCCTGGAGGCCGACGGAGCGCACACCTTGCATTGCCACAGCATCTCTGTGTGAAAGTTCGTCTCACAAACTTCCACAATCTGTCAGCCCCAGCCGCCACTGAGGGCCACCAAGCATCCTAGTTGGTGTTTTTTGCACATAGTCCAGGCCCCCCAGGGCACGGTCATACGTGTCGCAAAAGCCAAAAACATCTCCTCGCCTTTCACCGTTTGTCTCACCTGCCCAGGTCTTCCTCCTCTCACACTTCAGATTATCACCGATCTCTACAAAGCAGAATTCTCGAGTCCACGGACCACCGGCAGAAGGTTCAAGAACCTCCCGAAGTAACTACAAAATTCGGAGAAGCCCTGAGTTTTTAAAGGATCCATGACCAATCAAAAATATTAACAGCCACTACTGCAAAAAATAAGAAAAACAAGGGGTCGAGTCAATTTCTTGGGTCTTCCTCTATTGGAGGAATTCGTCTTTCGAACCCGATTTTGTAAGCAGTCTAGACCTTCATCCAGCACCCACTTCACAATTGCATGCAAGGTATAAATCCTTAAACCGTCTTCCCAAGACTCCCGAACTTAAGAGAGGGCAAGCATAGACTGGGGTACTTTAAGCAACAGACAGAAAACATAGAAACACTAGCGATACATTCCCAACACATTTAACCCAACAAGCGCTTTTTCGTTTCCATCCCCCTAAAATCTCTCCGCCCGGTCACGCTCACCACCCCGCGGCGGTGGGTTCAAGCCTGGCCTCCCCGAGGTATCCCATCACTCCGATGCCGGAGCAGAGCCCCAAGGCACGCAAAGCACCCACACGCCGCCCCGCGGGGCCAGGAAAGGAGCGCACCCGAGTGCATCGGACTTCATCCCAAACGGGAATTCGGAGGGGCCCGAGCATCAGGTGCTCCTGGCAAGAACTCGCACATCCCGCTTCGGCGGCGAGCGGAAGCAGGCACCGGTCCCAAGTGAAGGCCTAGAGCTGTTTCTCCGTAGACAGTCCGAAAGGTAACGCCGGAGGCTCGACTACAGGCCGCGCCGCGCCGAAAACAAACTTTCCAAGCACTTCCACCGCGGCGGGCCGGTGACACCTCCCCGGCCTCCCCCGCCCTGCGCGCGCCTGTCAGTGCCCGCGCCGGGCCAGCGCCCGCCTCAGCCGAGCCCGGGATTCGCGGGGCGGCCGAGCGACGCCCCGACGGCACCCGCGGTCCCCGGCCCGGCCGCTCACCGCAGGTGAGGAGGCGCCACCGGGCCCCCAGGACCGCCCCTCCTTGCCGGGCCCGGGCGACCGCCGCGCTCAGCGGGGTGACGGGCCGGCGCGCCCGGGCAGCAGCCGCGCACTCACCACCTGGCTGGTGGTCCTGGCCATGGGCCCCGCGTCGGCACGGGCGCCTCCCCCGCAGCGCTGCGCGGCTCGGCGCCTCCTCAGCGTCCTCCTCCCCGCGGCGGAGCCCCAGCAATGGCCGCCCTCACCCTGCGCCCGCCCCGCGGCCCACCGCCCCCGGCGCCGCCCCGCCCCCGCGCGACGCCGGGCGGGACTTCCGCCGGGCCGCCGCAGCCGCCTGCGCCCATTGGTCTCCCTCGCCGTCGCTCTGTCACGGTTCGGGCCAGCCCGGCCGGCGCCCCCGAGCCGCCTTTCCGGGTTGGGGCCTAGCAGGCGGGAGCGGCCCGGCCCCGCCCCGGAGCGGGGGGGCGACCCCACGAGAGCCAATCCGCGGTTCGTGGGGCGGGGCTGCGCGCGGTACCCGGCGAGCTGTCATCCTCGCTCCGGGACCGGGAAACTGAGGCTCGCCCGGGCAGGGACGCGGCGGCCAAGGTCACGCCCCAGGCGCAGCGGCTGGGCTCCAGCCGCACGGCGCGGACTCGGAAGCTGGGCTCTGAGTAAACACCGAAAGAAGCAACTTCACTAGTTGCAAAATTGAGAAGTGTTCACGGAAGCAAAACGAGGCTCTAAAGCCACAGCTGTAAGGCAGAAAACCAGCATCTCATCCCTGCTGAGAGTCCCAGGGGTTCCTTCAGGACTTCCTTCTCTGCTTATTACCTTTTTTGTAGTTGTTATTGTTGATGATGACGGTGGTACTATTGTTCTAACTATGGTAAAATTTAAGACCTTAACCAGTTTAGAGTTCAGTGGCGTTAAGTACATTCACGTTGTTGTTCTAAGATGTTATTTCAAACAAAATTAGAATCACTCTGTTACCTGAAGGTTTGTATATTTTAAAATATCTTTTTTACTGTTTCCAGAAGAAATATATCTTCACTTAAAAAAAAACTATTTAGACAATAAAGAGAAGTAACAGTAAGATAAGTGAATCCTTAATCTCACTGGTCAAAATTAATCATTGAGCAGCAGTGCTTACTCTCAGTAAGGATTGTTCATGTCTAATCTCATTTACTCAGAACAAGCATCCAGCTACTGTTGCCTCACTTCTCAGATGAGGAAGCTGAGGCATAGCATAACTCTGTAGCTTTCCCTGAGTTCTGTATCACCAGACCCAGATCTTGATACTCACATGCCAGAGGAGTTCTGTATCACCAGACCCAGGATCTTGATACTCACATACGAGAGACTGTGCTTTGACAATTACACTATATGACTTCTATTTGTCCAGGCATTCAATCCTCTATTTACAAACCTTAAAATACCAATAGGGAGGGACTTCCCTGGTGGTCTAGTGGTTAAAAGCTTTCTCTACCACGAGCCTGGGGTTCGATTCCTGGTCAGAGAACTAAGATCCCATAAGCTGCGTGGCACGGCCAAACATTAAATAATAAATAAATAACCAGTAAAAAGGCAAATGTAACCTCCATCCCTCAGAAGGCTCCTGCTGTTCTGACACTCACTTTTTTCACTTAACAATGTACCCTCCTGTATCCTGTCCAGCTCTCGGGATATCTGTCTTCCTCAACTGTAAGGGCTAAAGATGATTCCACTAGAGGAAGACTAGAGTCTATGCCTCCATGCTCAGCCGGTCAGTAATGACCAACTCTTTCTAACCCCGTGGACTATAACCCGCAAGGCTCCTCTGTCCATGGGATTCTCAAGGCAAGAATACTGGAGTGAGTTGTCATTTCCTCCTCCAGGTGATCTTCCCAACTCAGCGATCAAACACACATCTCCAGTGTCTCCAGTATTGCAGGTGGATTCTTTACCACTGATCCACCTGGTAAGCTCCAAATCTATGATATTGATCAAGCTCCCACCTGATACTGAAGCGGTTCCCAGACTTTTATGTCATGAACAAGGCCCTGTAGGTCAATCTGGACACACACTTACTTCCTTCCTTAAGATAAATTCTTAGCAGATGGAAATGGGAGTCAAAACACCGGTATCCTTCCCAAGACTTTTGCTGTAAATTGCTCTTTGCTACCCCACTCCAGGCACTGTAACCCTCAGGGGACACAAAGGCAAGTCCAAGGTAGACACTGCCCTTACTCCCATACCAAGCCACATCCAACAATATTGTACATCAATAACACCTACTGTATATTCAGAGCAGTGTATCAGATTTTGCCCCATAAACAACAGGTACTATGATCATTCTTTACACAAGGAAGCCAAGGCTTCAGTAACTTGATTACTCTTGGTCATAGAGTTAATAGGTTACAGAGCACAGGACTCAGAATGAGCCCGACCTACACCGACACCCTGCTCTCAGTGACCCTGAGTCACTGGACTCAGCTGCCTCAACAATCCTTATTTTATACATACTTCAATCTTCATAAACTATTAATACCTTGTCCTCAAAGAATTCTAACCATTTTATCTTCTCAGAATAACCTGGAGAGACCACCTTAAACATGAAGTATCTGGTCCCATCACTTCATGGCAAATAAATGGGGAAACAATGGAAACAATGTCAGACTTTATTTTGGGGAGCTCCAAAATCACTGCAGATGGTGACAGCAGCCATGAAATTAAAAAACCGCTTGCTTCTTGGAAGAAAAACTATGACCTTCCTGGACAGCATATTAAAAAGCAGAGACATTATTTTGCCAACAAAGATCCATCTAGTCAAAGCCATGGTTTTTCCAGGAGTCATGTATGGATGTGAGAGTTGGACCATAAGGAAAGCTGAGTGCCGAAAAACTGATGCTTTTGAACGGTGGTGTTGGAGAAGACTCTTGAGAGTCCCTTGGACTGCAAGGAGATCCAACCAGTCAATCCTAAAGGAAATCAGTCCTGAATACTCATTGGAAGGACTGATGCTGAAGTTGAAACTCCAGTACTTTGGCCATCTGATGCAAAGAACTGACTCACTGGACAAGACCTTGATTCTGGGAAAGATTGAAGGCAGGAGGAGAAGGGGATGACAGAGGATGATATGGTTGGATGGCATCACTGACTCGAGGGACATGAGTTTGAGCAAGCTCCAGGAGTTAGTGATGGACAGGGAAGCCTGTAGTCCATGGGGTCGCAAAGAGTCGGGCACGACTGAGCAACTGAACTGAACTACATGTGAAGAAATTTACAGACTCTATGCTAAATGTGCATGTCAATATACACATAACTATAGACGTCTGAAAATATCTATCTCACAAGCACTCTTTCTCAGAAAATTACTGAAGGATGAGCTCTGCCACATGAGGAAGTAAGCACATAGGAGGACCACGAAGAGGAGTCCCAGAGACTGTCTATTCAACAAGCATGCACTGCACCTCCTCTCCATGCAAAGCACTGTGCTAGACACTGGTGAACAAAAAACAAAAACCTCTGCCCTCATGGTACTCTGATACCACCAGTGGAGGGCAGACAGTGTGTATGGAGGGGGCCGGGGAGGGCAGCAAGCATCATAAATAAGCAAATCTTATGGAATGTTGGAAGATAAATTCTGTGAGGGAGAAAAAATCAAGTAAGTGGGGCCTTAGGAGTACCCAGAGAGATAATGCAATTTGAAATGGCTAATGGGGAGAAGTCCTAAGATTCCTCAGACACAAGGAGAACAGGCTTCAGAAAGCTCCCCCAAAATACTGAAAATGATAGCTTCTATGAGAGATTTCACCATGTAAAAAATTTAATTAAGGAAAAAAAAGTGAATTAAGGGACTTCCCTGGTGGTCCAGTGGTTAAGAATTCACCTGCCAATGCAGGGGACTTGGGTATGAACCCTGCTCCGGGAAGATCCCACATGCTGCAAGGCCACTGAGCCCGTGGTCTGCAACAGAGGCCACTGCAATGAGAAGCCTGTGCACTGCAAGGAAAAGTAGCCCCTGCTCACTGCAACTAGAGAAAGCCTGCACGCAATATCAAAGACCCAGCACAGCCAACAATAAACAAATGATAATCATTTTTAAAGATTTTTTTAAAAAAGGAAAATGATCCTTCCATGCAAGGTGGCTTCTTAAAAAACAAAAGTAAATGAAGAAATTGATAGACGGATGAGGAAAACTTCAGAAAAACAGCCATACCAGAAAGGAAGCGCCATCTGAAGTTCAGGAGGCAGCTCACTCATCTCAGCCTGAGTGATAGTTACTCGCATGCACAACACAGATGCATTGATTCAACCGGTAATTACTGCGCCCTGGCAGGACCTGGAGAGGAAGGAGAGTAACAGACAGCTGAATCCTTCCCTCTTTTAACAGAAAGGCAGCAGTTAATGACCACAAGCAATACAGCAAGTCCTAAAGTACAAAGATATTATTTAGAAAGATGGACATAAATAACAGAATACTTCCCGGGAGAACCAGCGGTAAATGGAACGTGGCTAGAGAGGTGGAGGGGGGGGTGCTGCTATTTCTCATTTCCAGCCTTTCTAGGACTAATTGGCCTCTTAAACATCGATGCAAATAATTATTAATAAAATGAAGAAGAAAGAAAAATATAAAATTATTTTTAAAAAGATTAACAAAATGGTGTATCTTCTTCATGGAAATTCTAAGAAGCTCTCACCCATGAATGTAAAGCTGTGTGAGGATGTCTATGACCACATGGCTTTATTATGAAGCAAAAAGCAGAAAAGCCAAATTAAAAAAAAAAAAACACGAAAATATTTATTGAAAGAGCAGTAAATTAGGTACATTTGTCCTCAATTTTCTGCAGCTGCTGAAAAGCACAAGGCAAAGGATAACACAGAAACTAAGTATAAGGGCAAAGACGCAAGCTGCAGAATATGAACTGGAGTCTTAGATTTTTTTTTTAATTAGAGTCTATGACACCAAACCATGGCCATGGTGATCTTGAGTTATTGAAAGAGAAACAGGGAGGGGAACAAAGCTTGAGGGAAAAGTCTGTAGTCAATGCTAGAGCCCCCTGGAGAGCAGGTGGGGAGGATTGAGCCCGGTCAGACTCAGGGGCAGGGTGAGGGGAGAGGGGAGGCTGTGACCCTGAAGGTTACTGAGTGGCAGCAGAGAGGGTCAGGTGAGAGAAGAACGCAGGACAATTCTCAGCCTTCACAGGGCAGAAAGGCAACCAGCGTGCGGAGCCCAGGTCAGGCCAGGCTGCTCTTCTCACCTGGGGAGAGGCCAGGCACCCACTCCATGGATGCCTCTGGCTGCCCATCCCAGGGCAGTGGGCAGGAGGGCAGATGGACTCACCTGGCCTGGCACAGGTCATTGGCGCCCCAGCTAGAGGAGAGAAACGGCCCCCTACTCTCTTCCCTGGGCAGAGCCTCTGTCCCTGACCGGCTCAAGGGTGATCTCAGGCCAAGAGTGCATTGGCTTGGCCTGACATTGTGAGGTCAAGTCCCGCCCAGGGCGGGGCAGGAGGGGGCCGGGAAGTACATAGCCCACAGGTGTGGAGTACTCACAGCAAACCGGGCCCTGTGCTTGCACTGTGCCATTTTCTATGTTTCAGTCACTTCTATGACTCTTGGGGCGCAAAGGAAGAAACTGGGGTTCAGAGGCTACAGAACCTGCCTAACATCGCAGAGCTAGTGTGTTAATTATCTAGCACTGTGAACAAATCATCCCAAAACAGAGGCATGAAACAGCGCACACTGATGCTCTCATGATTCCTGTGGGTCAGGAATACGGGAGCAGCTTGGCTGGTGGGTTCGGGCTCAGGGTCTCTCATGAGGTTGTGGGCAAGATGGTGGCGGCGGCTAAGTCATTGAAAGGCCTCGACTGAAGCTGCAGGATCCACTTCCAGGAGGGCTCTTTCACCCAGCTGCTGGTGGAAGCCTGGGTTCCTCATCACGGGGGCCCCTCCGCAGGGCAGTCTGTCTCCGTGCCATGGTGGCGGGCTGTCCCCAGCAAGAATGATTCCCCAGGGAACACCCAAGATGGAAGTCACAGTGACTTTTATAACCTAATGTCCGAAGCAATACAACATCACTTCTGACAGTCCACTGGTCACATGGGACCTCCTGGTACCAGGTGAGAGGCACTGCAGGAGGGTGTGGGTTTCAGGAAGTGGGATTACTGGGTGCCACCTTCCAGGCTGGTCACCACAGCTGGTCAAGGGCAGAGCCAGGACTCCAGTTCTGCTGGGACACAGGGGAAGACAAAAGAAGAAGGGTGGCAGGCCTACACCCCTGGAGGTTTATGGGTCTGGAAAAAAAGGGCTGTACCTGGGAATAGGCAGGCTGGGAGACCAGTCAGGGCGCATCCAGTTAGGGAGAGAGAAGGGGACTCTCCAGGCTTCCCAGGTGGCGCTGTGGTAAAGAATCTGCCTGCCAATGCAGTAGACACAAGAGACACAAGAGATCCCTGGGTTGGGAAGATCCCCTGGAGGAGGAAATGGTAACCCACTCCAGTATTCTTGCCTGGAGAATCCCATGGACAGAGGAGCCTGGGTGGGGCTACAGTTCATAGGGTCGCAGAGTTGGACATGAGTGAGTACACACACACAGGGAACTGTCAGGAGATCACGGCTTGGAGACCACGCGTGGTCTCTGCCTTTGCCTGCCAAGTCCTTGGTCACCACTCCTGAGGTTCCCAAGATGCCTTTGCTCCTGGCTGCTGGTGGATGGATGAAAAATGCCAGACTCAGTCAATGATTTCCAAGCCATCTGGCTAAACATCCTCCCATATGAATCATGCTTTGTGAGGAAAACATTAGATTGGAATTTTGGAAATAGAAAGTTGCCTGAGGTCTCAGGTAAGTGAGCTTCCTTCTCTAAAACTGGGTTTCTTCTTGGGACTTCCCTGGCAGTCCAGACTTCATGCTGCCACTGCAGGGGGCACGGTTTGGGTTCCACCCCTAGTCAGGGAACTAAGATCCCACAGCCTGGGCAACATGTATGTGTTGGGAGGGGGAGGGCAGAACTGGGCTTTCTCAGTTTTAAAATGGGCTGACTCCTCAAATCAATCAAAACTCCAAAGACTGAAAACATGCGGTTTGATCACCATGTAGGGCAACAGCACCTTCATAAAATGATGGTAGCCGTGGGGAGCCCAGGCCTAGTCTCTTCTCCCTAGATGACACAGTGGGAGAATAACAGAGCCTCCTAATATGTCTACACCCTAATCTCCCAACCAGTGAATATGCTGTCTTACATGAAAAGGGAGAATTAAGGTTGCTTGCCAGGGAGCTGACCTTAAAGTCTGGAGTTCATCCAGGTAAGCCCAATATAGTCACGAGTTATTAAGGCAGCAGTCCCCAACGTTTTTAGCTCCAGTGACAGGCTTCATGGAAGACAATTTTTCTATGGACCAGGTAGGAGGGGAAAGTTTGGGGATGATTCTTTTTTTTTTTTTTTTGGGGGGGGGGATGATTCTTATAAGGAGCTTGCAACCTAGATCCCTCGCATGTGCCGTTCACAGTAGGGTTTGTGCTCTTATGGGAATCTAATGCCACTACCGATCTGACAGGAGGCAGAGTTCAGGCAGTAAAGCAAGTGATGGAGAGCAGCTGTAAATACAGATGGCTCCTCTGTCGCTCGCCCGCCCACTGCTCACCTCCCGCTGTGGGGTCCCGTTCCCAGCAGGCCAGGGACCAGTACCACGGCCTGAGGGTTGGGGACCCCTACCTTAAAGAGGCAGAGTGGTGGGACGTGAGGCTGGCCCACCACTGCTGGCCAGTGGGAGTGAGTCATGAACCAAGGAGTGCCGGTGGTGTGCATGAGCTGGTGATGGTCAGTGTCTTTCTCAGAGATGACACAACCCTGCCTTCAGGCCACTGAGGCCTATTTTTGAATTTGACCTCCAGAATTGTAAAGTAACCAGTTGTTTTTTTTTTTTTTTAACCCACTTAGGTTTTGGTAATTTGTTCCAGTAGTACTAAGAAATTTTTTCCCCAGCACTAAGAAATTAATACAGAAGCCCCATCGGAGGCCACAGAATGGAGAAGGAACCCACAGGACCCAAAGGAGTGCCCAGGCAGGGCCCCCTGCAGCCTTCTAGACACACTTGAACACCGGAGTTCACAGAATTCCCTGTCTGTCACTCCACGGTCCATCTTCCCCAGGGCAGCTGGGGTTGGGTGGGGGGAACTCAATAGGTCCACGGTGGGTAAGTCAAGGAATATCCATCTTGGAGAACACTGGACACCTTGTTAAAACAGTGAGACAGGTCCACATACACCCACATGGGAAGCTCTCCCCTTCATGTCGTTCAATTCAAAAAATTAGTGAATGGCAGAACCGTATTACAACTGCAATTCCGGTTTGTAAAACAAAGCCGTAAATGTGGAAAGGGGTCCAGGACCACATTATGAAGTACCACACCCAGCTGTTACAGGTTGGGGGGAGCGGGGCGCCGAGGGGCGTGAAGAGGACGGGGGTGCAGGCGCTACAGGTTTGGGAAAGGAGGGCAGAGGAGCCGGGCAAGGCTTCCAGCTCCCCGCCCACCCCTTGAAGACGTCAGAGAGCTCCGCGCGCCCCTATTGCTCGGCCGAGGCGCAGCCCTCCGCAGGGCGGCCCTGATTGGCCTGAGCCGGAGCCCCAACCAGGGCGCGCGAGTCTTCTGGCGCCGCACCTCCTCCGCGACCCGCGCACCCGCTCAGGCCCGGCGCCCGAGCCGCGGCGGAGCGAGTTGGACCAGGTTCGTTGTGGACGCCCGGCCTCTCCGGCACAGCCCGGTTCGGCGCGTTGTCCACACGCCTGTGCCCAAGCCGGCTTCTCCGGCTGTAATCACTGCACACGCCTGCAGCCGGCTCCAAGCTCACAGCCCACCATGCTGCCGGGTGCGCTTGGGGCCTGGAGACCCGTCATCTCGTAGACGGGCCCGAGGTTTCGGGAGGGAGCCCCCAGCAACAGCCAGGGGAAGCCTCACAGCGCCCGGGCTCGGCCGCCAGGTGGCCCCCTCCCCCGCTCGGGGGAGTCGCGACGTGGCGTCTGCGTGGGACCGGCACGTCCCTGCAGAGCCTCTTACCCACGTCCACCCACACCCAAACAAACCACGAAGAAGCTGGGAGCATGCCAGGTCACCGCCCCATCCCACCCCAGCTTCTCCAAATGGTGAAAGTCGCCAGCGCTCACTAGTGACTCAGCATACACCTGGCGTCACCTTCCCCCCACCCCCCCCACGGCCACATCAAGGCAAGCCTGTCCCCCTACTTTACCTGAGTCTGGCTCCACTGCCACCCTACAGGGTCTCCTTACTACCCACGCGGGGCACCCTTGTGTCTAAAACCCAACAGCTTCAAACTCAGACAAGTGAGCGAGGTGGGTGACGGGGTGGGAAGGGGTGGAAGCGAGGGTGTCCTTGGCGCAGGTCGGCTTTGTGGAGACCTGGAGACGATGCTGGTGAGGGCTGCACAATGTGAACATACTCAACTCTGCACTTCAATACGGTTACAATGGCGAATGATCCGTGTATTTAACATCAAAAAAAAAAAAAAAAAAAAACCCAATGCCCCATCTCAAAACCCACACTCCCAGCCCAGCTGCAGGGCTCAGTTCCCTACGCCATGGTTCCTCTCCAGCTCCAAAGTCACCCCCTCCAACCCAATACTAAGCCTGAGCCCTGGGTCTGGGCAGGGCAGTTCCCTTGGCCTCCAGCCCACCCTCCTTGATGTCACCCCCCCAACCACCACGTCGATGGGCCCCTCCGTGATTCTGCAGAGGCAGCGTTATCAGAAGCCCCTGGGCGGGCATTCAGGCCACATTCTGGCTAATGTTCACCAGCCCTGGGACCCCATGCTCCCACTTCCCCAGCTGACAAATAGGAACACCCCCTTTGGATAGTGGACAGACAGAAGGAAGGGAGGGGGTAATCCACTGGAACACCTGGAGGAGGCCTTGGGCTGAACAGGTGGAGGGGCTTGTGTTCCTCTGGTAGGTGGCCCCCAGCCCCAGATCACCCCTCAGCCCTGCATCACATGGCTGCCCTTCCCACAAGTCGCTGGGACCTGCAACCATCTTTGTCCACTTGGGCCCAGACACCTCCTTTAGTGTCTGGAGGCAGGAGCAGTGGCTGGGGCCGTAGACAACTCTGCCCCAGACCTGCTCCCCTGTGAAGGGGGAAGGGGCGCCCACCCAGGACCCAAATGAAGGGAAGTCAAGACGACCCCAGGCTTGGGGCTGCACCAACCCCTGCTAGGTCATGGTCCTCAGAGCCAGCAGGGCACCCCCGAATCCCCCACCCCACACCTCCAAGTTGCTCTATCCAAGGAGCCCAAGAGCCCATGCTCCCAGCATGGGGGGGCTGTGGCCAGGGCCAGGGCCACAGAAGGCACAGGATGACACTGATGGACAAACACAGAGGTAGGGTGGGGGACACACACTGAGGGCCTCGAGCTGCCCACCAGCACCAGGCAGGGTTGCCCACATTTCTGCCAACCCTGGGGACACATGGATCATTGCATCTGCTCAGGAGTCGGGTCAGGAAGTGGGGTTGGAACCCTAATTATCCCAAGGGCTCAAGGCAGCGTGGGACTGTTGGTTGGGCAGGTTGACCAGGGTCACCGCAGGGGCCCCAAGGCCAGTGCAGACTACTCTGGAGGTCAGAGAGGAGGGCCCAGTGCTGGGTCTAGGTCCAGCGCTGTGACCCTGGGCCTCCACTCTGCCCACCCAACTCAAGAGTGCAGACAATGACCCAC
This sequence comes from Muntiacus reevesi, assembly GCF_963930625.1. Taxonomy (NCBI): domain Eukaryota; kingdom Metazoa; phylum Chordata; class Mammalia; order Artiodactyla; family Cervidae; genus Muntiacus; species Muntiacus reevesi. The sequence goes on along the minus strand of NC_089250.1, from coordinate 181,412,404 downwards.
AGCACACCCTTGCCTCTCAAACCCTCTGCGGTGCCCACCGGAGGCCCCTCCCTTCTCCAGCTCCTTCCACCATTTCCTTGTCTCCAGGAGAAATGGATCTCGTTCTTTCCTGAACATTCCACGATGTAGCTCCCTTTCCCTCAGCACCACAGGCAAACTTCTCAACCCTCACACTTGCTCCCTAAGCCCCTTCCTCCAGCCCTTCACTTCTTTGCAACCGACCCATCTGCCTGTGGGCCTGAGGCCTCCAACACATCTGTCTTACAAAGAGGGGCCCCACTGCCTCCACTGAGCCCCAGAATCCCACAGGCAGGGTGCAGCGGCCACTCCCAACCCTAAGGAACAGATACCCACCCGCCCCCACCGAAGGGCCACGGGGTGAGGGCGGAACAAAGTCCCACTGTGAAGCAAAACTCAGAGACCAGGCGCGTCCCTACGGGGCACACATTTATCCAAGCCGCCGTCTCTGGGCTGAGGCCTCCACCTGGGCCAGGGCTCCTTTCGCTCTCTGGAGACCAGCTCCCCGATGCCCAGCCGACAGTGTCCAGCTGGGGCTGGGCATCCCCTCCAATGGTGGTCCTGGGTCACAGCCTGGCCTCCTCCGCCTGCCATACCAGCTCGCCCGAGATGTAGGTGGCCCGGACGTGAAGAGAGTTGTCGAGCACCACGAAGTCTGGGTCAGAGTGGGGTGGTGAGAAGGGGGCAGAGGCAGGGTCGCCGCTGCCCCACCACGAGGCTGGGGGGGTGGGCGGGGGAAAACGAGGCCCAGAACACGATTTCCACAGGACACCCTGGCCCATCACAGACCAACTGAGGCCCCGGGAGCAAGGCTCCTGGCAGCAGAGGGTAGACAACAGTGCTCCCACACACCCTTGCCAGGCCCATCTCGGAAGCCAGAGGCCTGGCCTGCCTGAGGGGGAAGGGGGACAGACCAAGGCCCTGGCCAGGCAAAGTCCCTGGGAATGGGGAAGCACCTGCCTCCGGCCCACCTGCCCCCACCCTGGCCCTGTCCCAGGCCTCCTGGGAACCCCCGGGCCACCCCCTGTTGCGCCCTGACCTGCGTCAGCCCCGAAGTCCAGGGTCCCCTTGCGCTTCTCCAGCCCCAGCAGCTGTGCTGGGTGCAGGGACGCGGCCTCCAGAGCACACTCCACACTGCAGCCTGTTTGGGGACACGGGTGGTGGTGACCAGCCCTGATCCCCGGCTGGCTCTGCCACTCGATGGGGTGGGGGGGGAGGAGCAAACAGAGTCCTGGGTGGCCTCCCGGATGCCCGGGGTCCTGCTTCCAGGAAGGGTGCTCTCTCTGTAAGCCAAGGGGAGTGACTGAAGGCATCTGGGCCCCAAGTGTTTTGTGAGTGGGGTCCCTGCAGAGCTGGGGTGGGGCATGGTGTGAAGATGGTCCCCAGCGGGGTGCCCCCCAGCCCTGGAACTTCAAAGCCCCCCTCCCCCAAACCTGGGGATGCTGCTGGTACCCCAATTCTCTCCAGCCCCTGCTTCATTCCCCAAGTTGTCATCTGCCTCCTAACCCATCTCCCTGCTCCTCCAACTAGCATCCTGGACCACAGTGTTCCCCCCAGCCTGACACCCCAGCCCCAGGGCACTGCGTAGAGCCTCGCAGGGCCTGGCCCACCACGGCCTCTGCCAGACACCCACCCCTCCCCCTCATAACCACAATCTCACAGGCCCCACCCTTGGGTGCTGTGGCTCCAGGCCCAGTCGCTCTGGGTTCCGGCCCCCTGCTGGTTCGCGCCGCCCTCTCCTTCTGACCGAACCTCCTGCAGGCGGGACCCTGGGCACATTCCTGGGGACCCCACCAGACACAGGCCTTGGTGGTTCCTGCCTCCAGCCTCTCCCAGAGGCAGCCTCTGCCCCACCGCCGGGCACACACGTGGCAACACCCCCAGCCTCACTGACCTGTGGCCTGCAGGAAGTGCCGCACGCAGGTATCCATTGGGGCGATGCTGCCGCTCAGCGTGCTGGTGCCTTGAGAGCAGAGAGGGCAGGTTCTGGGGGCGGGAAGCGGGGGAAGGACACCAGGCACCCGGGGGTCAGCAGCAAACACCTGGGTTCTCACGTCCCACCAGCGTGCCGAGTGGCTGACCTCAGGCTGGCAGTGCTGGGGACAGGGTCACTTACCTGCCACATAGGCTGTCAGCCCATCCACCTCCACCTCCTGCTGCCCCAGCGTGTGTCGGCCATTGCCCAAGCCCAGTGCAGGGACAGCATCAGTGACCAGCACCAGCCCTGCAGGGAGAGGGGCCTCAGGACCTGCCCCACCGGGTCTTCCCGCCCATTCCCGCCCCGCCCTGCTCTGCCACTCACCCTTGGGATGGGCCCGGTGGGCGATGCGCAGGGCAGCTGGGTTGGTGTGTATGCCGTCAGCGATCATCCCATAGAAGATACGGCGGCCTGCAGGCAGCCGATCGCTGGTCAGGAGCCCCACGATGCCCGGGTCACGGTGGTGGAACTGGGTGGGGGCAGGAGGGGGCAGTAAGTGACAGCAGGGCCCCGCCCCCCTCCTCCAGAGCAGGCCCGGGACTCACAGGCAGCATGGCGTTGAAGAGGTGAGTGATGAAGGTGGCCCCGCTCTGCACAGCTTTCTCCGCAGTCCCCAGGTCAGCCACCGAGTGCCCTGCAGGGACCCAGACTCAGACTCAGCTCTGGGAGATGGGGCAGACCCCCTGAGGCAAGAACACCCCCCTCCCTTACCTAAGGACACACAGATGCCGAGGGCTGTCAGTGCCCGGATCACCTCGTGGCTGTGGTCCAGCTCGGGGGCCAGTGTCACGATGCGGACATTGTCCAGGCTCCCGTAGGTGGCCAGCACATCTTGGAAAGCATCAGCCTCAAAGGAGCGCAGATGGGCCTCCGGGTGCGCGCCCCGCTTCTCCCGGCTGATGAACGGGCCCTCCAGGTGCACCCCTGGGGGGAGGGGAGGGGCTGGTTCTAGCAGACCCCCCGCCCTGCAGCCCCCACCCTGGCCCCTCTTGCCTGCCTGCCCTCCCTCCCTGGTCGGGCATCTGGAAGGCGAGGGGCTGCCAACAGGTCCCCAAGGAGCCTCCCAGGGTAGGGACGGGGAGAGGGGCGAGCCACTCACCGAGGACCCCTGCCCCATGGGGACCACCACTCTTCACGGGGATCTGAGGAAGGACCTGGGGGGAACCAGCTGTTAAAGCCCTGCCCCACGGCCCAGCACCCAGAGGTCACAGCCCAACCAAGGTTAGAGGCCAGAGTTCAGAGCTCAGCCCCTGCTGGCCTGCCCTCAGGTGTTAGAAGATGGTTGAAGGCCTCAACCACAGGAAGCACAGCAATCCAGAAATGACCTGGGGGCGCGGGACTGGCCTGCCCGAGATGACCTAGAGGCGTGGAGACAGCGCCCAGGCAGGGGGCAGGAGCAGGGCAGCGGGGTACTCAAGGTGGCCCTGTAAGACAGCAGCCAGGACGCAGCGGGCCGCACACCAAGGGCCTGGACCCAGCCAGGGCTACCAGCCTGACGTCGCCAAGCTGTAGGCCCAGGAAGTGGGACTGAGGCAGGAGGCGTGCACGCCATCCAGGCAGATCGAGGTGCCGAGGCAGTGTTGAGTGGCCGGAGAGCTCAGGAACCAAGGGTGCGGCCACGCTGTGCCGGGGTCTGAACACCAGGGGCCAAGTCACCTGTGTGTGACAGGCGCTCAGGTGAGACATCTCAGAGGTGGACAAAGCAGGCAGGAGTCCCAGCCCACACCCCCCTTCAACGTGGAGAAGGATAGGGATTTTTAAGAGGCTTAAGCTCAGTGGGACAAAGATAACAGGAAATAGGCAAGCTGAGTCAGACGCCTCACTGGTGTCCAGGCGGGTGTGGGCAGCCAGGGCAGCGAGAACAGGGCACTAAAGCTCCCACAGGAAGACAGGACAGATGGAACCTTCGCGGAACCCCAAAATTCTGAACCCAGAGGGAGACAACAGGCTGAAACTGTGGGGCCGAGTCAGCAGATCAAAAATCTAGGCAAACAAAGAAGGTGAACTCCGAGGAAAACAGAACTGACAGATGAGAAAATGACTTGAATGTCTTAATAACTGAGTGAATCAGAACCATGGGAGACTCTGGGGAGGGTGGGGGCTAGAAGGACGTGAGACAGGGCCAGGGGCTGCCGAGAAGCTAATGCGCATCTTTCCCAGCCCGTTTACGCTGCCCTAAACCAAAAAACAGGAGTATCGGTACAACTTTTAGAGATATGGAGACAAGTTCCACAGGTTAGCTGAGTGGAAAGTGACCCTCTCTTAGAGGGAACTGGTGGGAGCAAAGGGCTGAAGTTTTTCCTAACAGGCCAAGTGATACACGCAAATTCACTACAGAGTTAAAGAGTGAAAATAAGAAAAAAGATAATGGCTGAGTTTTCCCGGAAAAGAGTTTTAAAAGAGAAAGACTGAGTAGACAGAACAGACAGTCTTGAAGCAAAGGGAATGAGGCACGTGCGAAGCAGGAAGGCAGCAGAAAGGGCAAGGTACAGAGGGCCTGGCTGTCACCCTGAGGTGCCTGATGTTGACTTAGCAGGCAGTGGGGCTGAAGTGGAGGACAAGGTGCTCTGACCCTCCTCCTGGAAGGGCAGGAAAGGTCAAGGCAGGAGGAGGAGACCCCAGAGAAAGAGCAGGTGGCCTCAGTGGACCTGAAGAACTTCTGACCAACTAGCAATCCAGTTCCGCCCACTGTTAACAGGCCCTGGAAGAAGGCAGGCAGAACAGCAGGAGCAGCGCGTGGGGGCCTGCAAGTGAACGGTCCTGTAGCTTCTACAGCGATCACCTTGTATTAACATTTTCATACTCAAAGCCCTCCTCAATTTCCTCCACAAATCAGTTTACTATCTACCTCCCAAGGCATTTCTGAGGGGTGACCAGTGCTGGGAAGAAAACGTTAAGATGGAAGCCCTACTGGCCGGAAACTCCTTCCCTAAGATCAGGATCCTCGAAGGTGCTGTAAAGAAGCTGCAGGCGCCCACTACTGGGGCCAACAGAGCAAAGCAAAGGCCTTCGGGGCAGAACACCTGGGGGCAAAGGAGGGAGCTGCCTGGGCTGCTGCAGGGGAGCTGGAGAGGGGTGGGTGATGGGCAGAGCCAGGCACCCGGGGAAAACACCTGGGCAGGAGCAGGGCTGGGACAGCAGTGGGGAGACTGGATAACAGCCACGAAGCACCCCCTGATGAGGACCGGAGATATGAGGACAAAGAATAAGGGAGCAAGAAAGTGGATTTGTTCCCAGGTCCCGAGCAGGAAGATCACGGCCTGATGACTAAGAGAGAAAACACAGAACTGGGGCCAGCTTGCAGCAGGAAACTCAGCTTGGTTTTGACACCGGACTCTGTGATGAGAGAGTCGAGGGAAATTTCCAGAAAGATGTGCACAGCTGACATCTACCAGAGGCTTAATATGAACCGAGTATAGTGCTGAGCACACAACACTAATAAATGGATTCCACTGTTGTTATTCAAACCTTAAACCTTGTTTAAGTTTTGACGAAAATGAGACTAGGAAACAAGAAATGAACGTCCCGTGTTGCTCAGCTGACAGATGAAGTCAGCAGGCCGGGACTGAACCCAGGGAGTGTGGCCAACCTCCTCCAGCCCTGGCTGTGAGTCTGCGCACACCCCAGATGGGGACCCGGTACCAGACAGGCAACCTGGGATCCTGGGCTGGACCCTGTTCTGGAGGAAAACTACAGAACTGGGACATAAAAGGTAGAGGAAAGGATAACCTGATTAACTTTGAGAACTCAAGAACTCTGTGCTATTCGTGTTACCACAAGCATTTGAAAAAGTTTAGTACCAAATAAACAGGCATGATGTATGCCTGCAACAGTTCAGAGAAGCAGAACAATACACAAAACAAGACAAGACGGAATAGTACAATGTGATAAAAAGCAAAACCATAAAACCTGGGTACAGAGTGAAACTTCTTAAAGAACAATGGACCTTGGACAGCTAAATCCCAAAACTTAAAGAAGTGAAGATTAGGGGGTGTGGACCAGAGCAGCAGAGGAAGCCTGGGGTGGACAATGGGGCTCCTTTACGAAAGCTGTTCCCAGGAGCTGCCTGCCACGGACCGCTTTGGGATGAGCAGCTAGGATGTGGCAACCTGAAAGTCCCTGGGGCGGGGGATGGACACACACGACTGAGCGGAGGCGGCGGTTTCTGGTGCCTGGAGGCGGCCGGCATGCAGGCTGGGGAGGGCTGTGTGGCAGGTGAAGGTGCTGAGGCTGGGAACGAGGAAGCCCGCGGGCACCGCCGCAATGGCAGACCAGCCAGAGGGCCACCTGGATGAGAAAAGACCGGGAGAGGGGCCCAGGCCCGGGGGAAGGCGGCCAGCAGGTGAGGCCAGGCTCGAGTGCCAACCGGCTGCTGGCTGACCCAAAGAGATGAGATTTGAAAATCAAGAGGCCAGGTGCTCACGGAGCCTCCTTCCTTTCAGGCCGGGAGGCTGACCTCACCTTGTGATAAACCTCCAGTGGTGATGTGACCAACGTTGGGCAGAAAGAGGTGACTCCATGCGACAGGATCCTCCGGGCCACCAGGGCGATCCCCGAACCCACGTCCTCCGAGGCCTGTGAGAAGTCGACGCCAAACCCACCTGCGGCCACAGAAAAGAGGGGCTCGCCTAGGGCTCGGAGCTCCCCCTCGGGGTCCCCGCCCCGCGGGCCCGGGCCGCACCGTTTATCTGCACGTCGATGAAGCCGGGCGCCAAGATGCAACCGCCGCAGTCCCGCTGCTGGTCAGCCACGCGCCGCTCCTCAAAGAACAGCTTCTCCGGGTCCAGGATGCGGCCCCCGCGCACCCAGAGGTCCTCCCTGCACACACAGCGGGCGGGGGCTCGCGTCGCCGGCCCATAGCCCGCCCGCGCCCCCCGCCCCGCACCCGCGCCCACCTGAGCAGCGCGCCACCCCTCAGGATGCGGCAGTTGGTGAACTGGATCACCGGGGCCCGCGCCGCGCCCTGCCCGCCGCGCATCCTGAGCCCAGCCGAGCGGGAGACTCCGGGTTCCGGCCTGGCCCACGTGACCCTCAGCTGACGGAGGCGCAGCCACGTGACCGGCGCGCCCACCTGACCCGCGCAGCCCGCAGTGACGTGGCGGCGGCTTCAGCACCGCCCTCCGCCCCTCCCTCCCGGCGTCCCGCCCCAGCGCCGGGGCCCAGACAGCGACCCACACACAGGAATCCGGTCACATCTGAGAGCTTTATTGGACACAGAGCGGCACCAGGGCCCACGGCCCGGCACACTGGCCCACGGCCCAGGGCAGCAGGAGGTGGTTCCATCCAATGGGTCTCAGGGTAAACGGTAACCGCACAACGCAACAAGTCTACCTAAGGTTACTATAGAGTTGGGAGACGAGAGCTGCTCCACAGACGTATGAACAGGTCAAATCTTTATAAATAAACATCCAGTGAAGAGAAAATGACAACCCTAATTCATCCTTATACACAGAGCACTCTAGGGCAGATGGGTGGGGGTGGCCGGAGGCCTGTGTCCTCACTGGTCAGGGCCGGGATGGGGACTGGTGGGCCCAGATGTCCACAGCACGGGGCGGGGAGGGCAGGGGCGAGGCTGGGGCAACAGACAGTGGGCACTAGGACACTGCGCATTTACAAGACCGACTACTGGCAGGCGGCTGCCCCGTACGTGTGTCAGGCTGTTTGTTGTGGAATGAGGAGGGGGTGGTCTTGACATCAATCGTATTCTGTGGCTTGCAGCCCGCAGGGCTACTTTGTGGAGAGGATGAGGGCGACGATGAGACCGTAGAGGCCAAGCACCTCCGCGAAGATGAGGATGAGGATCATGCCCACGAAGAGTCGCGGCTGCTGGGCGGTACCGCGCACGCCCGCGTCCCCCACGATGCCGATGGCGAAGCCCGCTGCCAGCCCGCTCAGGCCCACGCTCAGGCCCGCGCCCAGCTGAAGGAAACTCCTGGGGGAGAGAGGACACAGGAGGCACGTCGGTCCACCACCAGGCACCAGCAGCCCACCCAAGGCCCCTCCCCGCCCACAGCTTCGACCCAGGCGGGCAAGGGGAGAGCCCGCTGGCCCTCACCTGTAGAGACTGATGCCGTCATTCAGGGAGTTGGCAATGAGGACTGCCACCACCAGGCCGTAGATGGCGATGATCCCGGCCATGACCACCGGGATGATGGACTTCATGATCATCTCTGGCCGCATGACAGACATGGCTGCGATACCCGTGCCACTCTTGGCTGTACCATAGGCGGCGCCCAGGGCTGGCAGGAGAAAGTGAGGTTAGCCCAGAGAACCTGGGGCCAGGACCCGGCAGGCAGCTTTTGGTGTACTCCAGGACCAATACAAGTTCTCACCTCCGAGGGCAAGAGGGCCGGAAGTGGCCTCTGGAAAGACCGGCCACAGGCCAGCACTTGGGGTCTCCTCTGTCCCTCCCCCAGAGGCCCTCCTGGCTGTCTAGCCTACCTGGGCTCTTTTGCTCCTGTGGAACCCCACCCCAGGCTCACCAGCACTCCCCAGGCCTGCTACACAGATCCCACACTCCCACAGAGCCTCAGACCCCTAAAGGGGCGCTGGGACAGGCTGCCCTGCCACTCGGGCAAACGGGTAGCTGGGCCCCAGCAGCAGTGCAGATTCCAGGCAGCTTCTCGCCTGTCTGGGTTTCCAGGCTCGTTCCCAAGTCCGGAAAGGCCTGGAAAAGCACAAGCTGCATATCTCAATGGCCCAGACGTCCAGCCAGGGTCAGCCCACCAACCCTGGGACCACATCAAAATAGCACACAGAACCCCTGCAGGGCAGGGTCAGGGTAAGCTGGCCCGGCAACTCATGCTCTAGGCCAGAACTTCATCCATTCCCCACCCAGGACGTGGCAGTCCCCACAGCTCTGGCCCCAGGACATGCTGCACCCAGCGCTGCTGTTTGAGAACTCCATCAGGAAAGGCCCTCCTGGCACACAGCAGGCCAGAACCCTCGAGTTCGAGAAGAATCTCAACCAGACAAAGGCAATCAAAGAAAACAAGGGACAGGAAGGACACTGGGCTGTGAAGTCGTCACCCAGGCCGACCCCAAGGCCTCCGCAGACACCTCTGAGCAGCCCAGTTTCTCCAGTAAGGCGGGAGTGGGTGTCTAGGCACTACAGGGTTCCCGTCTCCCTAGCCATCGTCCCTCCTCCCTCTTCCCAGGGTGGACTGCCTTCCAGAAACCCCCCTCCTCCTGCCTGTCCTCCAAGTCTAGAAAAACGTTTGTAAGCACAAGGGAAAGCCAGAGGAAGCCCAAACAGGACACCTGACTGCTGCCTGCCCCCGAGGCTGCTCCTGACCTGAGCAGGGGCCGACCTGGGGCAGAGGTGGCGGGGCCAGGACAGCTGCAGACATTCCTCTGGACCTGACTCACCTAGCTGGGTGGCTAGATGACTAGTCTGCGCTCACTGCAGAGCAGCGATAAACCAGAGGGGCTCTGCGCCTGATGAGGAGACAGATAACGGCCCCTCCAAGCACAGCAACACATTCAGGAGAGTGGGGAGGTCTGGGCAAGGGCTTCATACAGGAGCTAACTGAGCGGAGGGATGCCAGTGAAGTGGCGGACATAGAAAGATAGGGCAAGAGAAAGACGACAATTCCAGACCACATGGAGCGGAGACACTGGGCAGGGAGCAGAGGGAAACAGCCAGCAGGGGCAGGGCAAAGGACCTGCATGGTTGCCGCCGCCGCACGTGCTCAGATGTCTGGCCGTTAGGTGCTGGTTTTTACGAAGCCGTTCCTGGAGCAACAGGGCATTTTTTGGCTGCCTCCTGCAGGCGCAGCACCACAGCAGGCCAGTGCCGGGGCTCATTGCTCAAGGGCAAGGGCACGGGCACAGGCTGCTGCATGGCGCCGGGTGAGACCTTACAGGGAAGCCAGCATCCCAGGCAGTGGGCCCAGCAAGGCTGCAGTTGGGGAGTCAGCTAGTGAGCTGGGCCTGTCCCCACAGAGGGCAGCACAGAGATAATGTGGCTGGGGGTGGGGAGCAACCAGAGGAATGAGGGGAAGGAACAGGAAGACTGTCAGAAGGAGAAGCAGCCTGGCCCAGGCAGGCCTTGACACCAGCTCCACAGGCCAGGCCGGAAGCGGTTCCAGATGGTGCAAGACAGACAGAAATAAGGAGATGGTTCTGCAGGCCCACGAGTAGGGACGAAGCCGCTGACGGGCCTGCAGGAACAGGACGAAGAAACAATCTACAAGACTTGGGTCACAAAGTAAGAAAAAAAGGGGAAGCTGGAATGGGAGACGGGGATCCGGCGTGGACCTCATCCAATCCAGGCAGGCCAGGAGCATCTGAGCCAAGGGTAGCAGACACAGACTGCTGTCATCCTGGCAACACCTGAAGCCTGGAAACTGCAGGCAGGCACAAGGAGGTGGATGAAGACAAGTCCTGAAGAAATGGGCTCAAGAGAGAAATGAAACCAGAGTTTGACCCAGTTGGACAAGTGTAAAGAGTTGGCGACTGCATGGCCACAGTAAGCCGCCTATGGGGCGGGGAGAAGGGTGGAGCTGTGTACAAGCCAAGCAGAGCAGGTGGCCCCCACCCCCAAGAGCCTGGATCACTGCTACCCTATTCTCAGGAACTTTCAAAGGCCTACTGGTGAGGGCTCCGCTCAAAGGCAACAAGTAAGTTCTAGAAAGAGGGGGAAGCGAGGCACCTGGTGCCCGGAAGGAGGCCAGGAGCTGGATACATAAAAAGGCTTGGGGGGAAACAAAGCCAGAATTCACATTCCATGCGGGCAATGTTCTTGTCTTGCTCACTGATGTCCCCCAGTGTCTGGCACCCAGGAGTTCAACTGAGATTGGCTGAATGGCCAATGACAGACACAACCCACAAGTGGCCAGGCACCGGCCCTGGAGGTATTCTGGAAGCAAACAGCAAGAGACTGGAGGAAAAGGAGGTACAGCTGTCTCCCGCAAGGAGCAGGCACAGGCGGCTCTGGAAGGTGAGGAAATAGTGGGCGGCACCCAGGGTGGAAGGGGAAGTACAGGCATCTCTCCCACCACAAATGACCCCTAACTCGACCTGATGGGAAGGGCAGTGCCCACTCAGCGGCTTGTGACCTGCGGTAGGCAGGCCCGGGCAGAGGGAGGTCCCCACACCCCCACCCCACTGGTGTTTACAGTCAGCAGAGACTGTTTGGAGTTCAATCCCTGCACATACCTGGACAGGGAGCCTCTCCAGTCCCAGATAGGGTGGGGCAGAGCGAGTCATCAAAGCCCCAAACCAGACGAACCCAAGGAAGCCTGGACTAGACCAGGCCAAACAAGTTGGTGGGGCTGTAGGGTGGTCAGGACTCACTTCCCTGGATCCCACATCCCCAGCTGGCCCCAAGTGCTCTTCTCCCAGAAAGACCAATTTTCACTGAATCTTACACCCAGGACTATTGAGACCCCACTTCAAAACTAGAGGGCCACTTAGAACCCTGGAAGGCCCCCTTCTCCATTCCTGGGGCAGCCCCTCCCAATTCCAGGCCTCAGGGAAGGGGAGAAAGGTCATTCATTCATTCAGGCCTGAAATGAAGACTCCTCCCAAGGAAAAAAGCTCAACCCCCTCAACGATGAGGCTCCACGCTAACTCGCCCATCCAGACAAGCGTCCACACACAGTGCGGAGGCTGACCTGTTCCCCGGACACCCACCCTGCGCCCTCGGCCTGTCTGACCCACCTCCACCCCTCCGCTCCACTCCCACCTCTGGGTTCCTGCCCTGCTCTCAAGACCAACCTCTCAACCCAGCTTTTCCTACCAACCCACACAGCCTAGTGTTGGGAAACACTGACAAGCCCTAACCGGAAGCACATGCTTAAGTGCAGACCCACCTGAACGCCCCCCACCCCCGCTGCCCCATGGAGGCGGGGGGCAGGCCGCCACAAGGGCGAGGGTTGTGGACCTCCGCGGGGAGCACCCAAGCGCCGGCCCCTTGTGGGGGCAGCTTTCCGAGGCGTGATGTCACACCTGCCAGCAAGATGGGCGGGGGGGCGGGTGCCGAGCAAGCGCAGGACCACGGGCCCCCACCCCAGTCTGCTCCCGCCTCTCCGGGGACTAAGATGGCAGCGGCGCCGCCGCCCCTCCCCCGCACCGACGAGACCAGCTGGCAGGTGGCCGTCCGGGACACCCTGGGACCCACACCTGGGCCCAGTCCGCAGGCCCCGCTCTCCAGACACCCGACGGCCCCTGCAGCCCTCAGGATCCCGACACCCCACCCCCCCGCAGTCACGTGAGACCCGGGACCCCCCCCCAACAGCTCGAAATTACGTCACAATGACGTCACACGCCGAACCCCGGGGAGCAACAGGCACGAGCCCCGCGCGTCCCCCGTCTCCCGGGTCCCTCCTGCCACGGCGCTCACCGCTGAAGACCATGGCGGCTGAGGCGCCCATGACCGCGAAAAAGGAAGCGTACTCGGGGCCGCTCTTGGCCTCGGACATGTCTGCGGGTGGGGAGGGGGCGAGATCAGCAGGCCAAGGCCGGGGCGAGGTCGGGCCGGGCGCGGCGAGCAGCGGGCTGCGCGAGGCGAGCTGTCCGGCGGATGCGAAGGCGACCCGGCCCGTCAGCCGCTGCGCTCTAAATACCAGCACCGCAGGACAAAATGGCGGCCGCGGCCGCGTCACATGACCGGGGCCCCGCCCCTGCGGCCCGCACCACTCCGCGCGGGCGGGGGGGTCCGCGGCTGGGACTCCGGGCGCCCCGCCCCGCCGGCCTGCACCCCAGCGCGCCGCCCCGAGCCGGCCGCCGCGGGCGCCCCTGGGACCCCGCCACGGTGGGCCCGTCCGGTCGCAGGGCCGGGGCGGGGCGGGGCGCGCCTTGATTAGCATACGGGGCGGGGCTCTCGACGCCCCGCCTTCTCTGCGGCTGCGCGGCCCCGCGGGGGTTCGGTTACGAGCGTTGCCGCGTTCTACGGTCTCGGTGTTGGAGCCCGGCCGCGGGGTTCTCACGGTCCAGCACGCAGGGACTCAGGACTGCGTGCGGTCTACCCCCAACGTCCTCACACCCTCCGGGGTGACCTGAGGGCGGAGCCGGAGTCGTGTCCCCGGTAGAGCCGCCCCCAACCATCCCCGTCCCCTGTCGACCCCGTCTCCAGTCTCTTCCAAGCCCGCCGGCCCCCGCCCAGCAATTCGGGATTTCTCCCGTGGCTTCCGAGGAAAAGGAGGGCCCCTACACTGCATCTGTGCCCTCCTTTGCATCAGGGACCTAGACTGCTGTTTTGGAGGAGTTGTCTCTACCCCTCAGCTTGTAGGCACGGTTGGTTTGAAACCCTGCACGACCTGTGCAGTCTTCCCCAGATGGCTGAAGCGTCTGGGGTCCCTTGTCCTGCCTGTTCCCACCGCAAGCCCACGAATCCAGGGCTGCCCTTATTTCTGGAACAGCAGTAAGTGGTTCCCTCTGAGCCTAGCAGACGGTCTGACCTGGGGCTGGGACTGCTGTAATAGTCTCGTGTGGCTATCCTGGTACCCCGACTGGCTGCCTTTTCTCTACCCACCAGCTCTGGTTCCTTCTGCCCTTTCATCTGATCCATTTCAGGAGCCCTGGGTGACTGCCATCTGATCCTGGGTCTCCCTTGAGTTCCACCCCTTGCCCTGACATTAAAGCTCTCTTCGTGAACAACCTGAGCTGTAGCAGTCATCAGCCTTCTCCATGTGGGCAGCGGGGTCACTACCTGTGGCCTGGTCTTCCCACTGGACCCATCTTCCACACCAGGAACCTCCCTCATAGCCTCTTCTCCACCATGAGGCTGGGTCTGCACCACCCCCAGCGGCAAACTTGCAGCCCTTGAGTGTCATGTCTGTCCTGTTTGCAAAGAGAGGAGGCCGCCGCTGTTCGGCTTGAGCCCTCCCCACCACCCTCCACCACCTGACTCTGACTTCTGGAAAGAGGAATCTTCACTCAGTGTCTGCAGCTCCTCCCCAGCCCGCTGCCCTGGCAGGTTGCTGGTGACCGAGCTGACAGTTTGTCAGGTTCTCTGAAGGGGCCTGTCTGCTGCCTCGGCCTGCTGCCCGTCTCCCCGCCCCTCCACTCTTTCTAGTTCACCCCCACCTGCCCTGCTGTGCTCATGACCTTCCTCGAGTCACAAGGAGAAGCAAAGACGGGCCCAGGTGCTGAAGCCTCGGCATCACTGCAGGTTCTGGGTGTTCCCAGGGCTCCGCCTGCCATGCCCTGGGTGATCAGCCATACATTTCTTCACCTGAAGCCATCCGGGCAAGCAGGTGCCTGAGTGCCCGCCCCAGGCTCAGCCCCCATAACTCCAGGCACTCAGGGTCCACAGCCTGGGGAGCTCAGAGCAGGGAGCTGACACGGCTGGGTGGGGGGAGGCTGCATGCTGGGGCAGAATTCAGACTAAGGAAAGGAGGTGCAGGACAGCCCCCCTCGGACAACTGTACAGCCAAAAGCACGGCGGTGGCAGAGCGTGCGAACCCCTCCATGGCTGAAGTCCCGAGACTGGGAGGTCAGGGAGACCATTCCCCCCACAGGTGCAGAGGGCAGCTCGGCTCTGCTCACTGGCTTCTGGTTTTCTGCCCAAGTTCTGGTGTGAGAGGTCCCAGTGGATCTCCAGTGGGCCGCTGACACCTCAAACTGAGCTCACCTCCCCCCACGTCACCATCGGCTTCCCCTTGGGTTATTTCCATTTCCAGCAAGAGGCACAACCAACCATTCAGGCAGTCGCCTCACTCTTCATTACTCACCAGACCCCGAGGTTCTGTGGCTTCCCAGCTCTCAGCTGTGCCCCCACCCCAGTGCCGCCGCCCCTCAGGTGGACCTGCGCTTCTGCCCTGGGTGTCCTCACAGCCTCTCACCTGGCCACCTGCCCAGTCTTCCCCGCCCTGTCTCAGGGGACCTTCCTGATGGGTACATCGGGAATCCTTCACCATCCCCCTAAGCATTGGGGGAGGGGTGCATTACCTAATCCTCCTAATGATCCTTTGAGGAAGGTTTCACCGTTACCCTCATCCTGTGGACAAGGAGCAGGTCTAGGAAGGTGAAGCACCTTGCCTGGTGTCAGTCAGCTAATGAGGAGCGGAATTGAAACTCAAGCCCCACTGGTTGAGCGTGGTCCGTGCAGCTTTCTACACCGCCTGCTTCCTGCCTGAGAGGTCAGGGAGTGTCTGGTGACCAGTGACAGACTCAGGAGGGACCCAGGTCACCTTCCCCTTGGCCTCCCAGCTCCAGGCAGGCCCTGGGGGTGGGGGAAGGTCCAGGGGATGTGGAAGGGACTGGCCAGGGATACACACCTCTGCCTTCTCCCTGCCAGCTGTGCAGCGCCTGGTATGAAGTCACAGCATCACAAGCTGCTGGCCTGTCTCAGTGCGGGCGGGGATTTCCAGGAATAAAGAAGGAAGTGCTGGGACTTCCCTGGTGGTCCAGTGGCTAAGATTGCGCTCCCAATGCAGGGGGCCCAGGTTCAACCCCTGGTCAGGGAACTGGATCCCACATGCTGCGTGCCACAATGAAGACCAAGCACAGTCAAATAAATGAAAGGAGGAGCTTTGGGAAACTCAAGCCGGAGACCCTGGTAGGGAGAGAGATACAGAGATGTGGGGTGGAGTCCCACTTTCCCTGAGGGTTCTAACGGAGGTGAACAAACCCACTGTCTGCACTGGAAGATGGTAGGAGAGAGAAACCCAGTGACACTTTGCAGAGGAAGGGCTTCCCTGGTGGTGCTAGTGGTAAAGAACCCATCTGTCAGTGCAGGAGCCACAAGAGATGCCGGTTCAATCCCTGGGTCAGGAAGATCCCCTGGAGGAGGGTGCGGCAACCAACCCACACCAGTATTCTTGCCTGGAGAAACCCATAGACAGAGAGCCTGGCGGACTAAGGTCCACAGGGTTGGAAAGAGTTGGACACGACTCAAGCGACTTAGTACACAGTAAACACATGTCACTGCACACAGGGAAGGGAGAGGATGGCCGGGGAGACAGAGACCAGGAATAGAGCAGCAACGGGCCACAGATGATTGGAAAGCTGAACTTGTCCTGAGGAAGGCCATTTCAGGGAAGAAAGAAGAGAGTCCTGCAGCCTGACGTGGAAACTTTATTAACAAATCAGGAAACTGAAGAGGGTGTGTCCAACTAGAGTGCCCTCTCCCAGTGGACAAGCCTTTTCTCTTGAGTAGCGATGAAGACACACCAGAGGGTGTGGCGCTGAGAGAGGGCACTGGGCCCTCTTGACCTGGCTAGATAAGAGCTGTGTGTGGCCCAGGCACGGTTGGGAGGAGATGGAAGAAAAAGTATAGTTGTGCTATCAGAGGGGGAGGGGTGGGATAAATAAGATGATTTTTGGAGTATAATTTAAATAATTGGAGCTCACAAAATGATACATGGTTCTTTGGTGTTTTTTCTTTTTAAATAAAAAATTGTTCTCTATATAGGCAGATCGAGGCACAGCTTGGGGCAGCCAGCCCTGCAGGGGAAACTGTATCCCCCAAGCGACTCCAGCTGGATGTTGGCCGAGAGAGGCAAGAGGTGGAGGGAGGGGGTGATCCCAGGGATGGAGCAGCCCTTCTCACTGACCACAGCCTTGAGGGCTACTGTGACAGGGCTTGATTCTTCCCTTTTTGGCCGAGCTGAGCTGTTTGTGGGGAGGCTTAGCTCCCCCACCAGAGATCAAATCCAGGCCCCCTGCAGCAGGAGCGCAGAGTCTGAGTCGCTGAACCAGCAGGGAAGTTCCAGTCTGATTGAGACTCCACTCTTGTGACCACCAGACTGGCAGCAGGCAGGGAGCCGGGCCGGAGTCGACCACCAGGGGGCGGTGTGCGGCTCTTTCCCCAGGGCCGGGGCGGGGATCCTGTGGGTTTTACAGTAGACCAGGGGCTGGCGCTGAGCCGGCATGGCAAGCAGGTTCGCAGAAAGGATGTTGAATGAATCCTCAGCCCTGGGTGCCCACGAGGGCACGGTCTGGCCTGGTGTGGGCTCAGCACCCTGAAGGTCAGCGCGACTTTCCTCTGCCCCAACAGTCAGCCTTGGGCCCTAAGTCACTAGTCTGGCCCATGTTGAGCAACTACTGTCTTTGGGCGCTGAACTAGACTCCGGGGATACAGATTGGAGAAGGGAGCTCCCACTCTACCTGGTGTGTGTGTGTGGGTGGGTGGGTGAGTGGGGGGTGGCTAGACACAGTGAGCTCCCTATGCCAAATCAGCGACAAAGGAGGGAGGGGCCCCGCGAGGCTCAGACAACCCCCAGCAGGTGATCTCTAATGAGGGCTTAAAAGATGAGGAAGGTTTGAGCAAAGGAGAGACAGGATCCTGTCTGTGCTTGAAATTACAGACCATCCAAATCACAGAAAGCTGGGCAGCTGCTGGCGAGATGGGAGCTGGTGGGTGAGCCCTGGGGTGTGCTTAGGTGACAGGCAGCTGGCTGGGGAGAGGGCACAGGGGCAGGCCCCACCGGATGTGCACGCAGGGCTGCTGAAGGCAGTGGGCCCCCGGCACCCTGTGGGTATCCCGTGCTGGACTGATTTTCTATGAGGGGCACATTTCACTGCTTTAAAAAACCAGGAGACAGGGAGGAATGGGGAACAAGCATTTCAATGAGTTCCCTTTTTGGGGGGATGAAAATGGGGGAGCTAGGTGGAAGTGGTGGGTGCACAGCACTGTGACGGCCACTGTGCCATCAGTCCCTTTGAAGGCAACCATCTTAATGTTTGAAGAGACAGTAAAACAAAGCACCTCCGCAGCTGGCTGCAGGTGGGAGCTCAAGCTGGGGTTACCCTGCTGGGGTTACCCTGGACCCGGCCCAGAGGGGGTGCATGTGAGGCAGTGGTGGAGGAGAGGGCAGTGATCCAGCCTGAGGGGGGCTGGCCTCTTGAGGTGTGGGAGGACAGAGGGTCTTCCCGCCCGGGGAGGCACGGGGCCCAGCCCTGGCCTGTGTCCCCACAGCGGGCCCTGAGCCCTGCGCAGTAGGAGTGGACCGCAGGCTTCAGGAACCCATGCTGTCATGTGAGATGCGTGCACAGCCAGCCCGTGAGAACTGCCCGCGGTCACCAGCAGGCAGGGCCACCGGACTCCAGCTCTCACAGGCCGACAGGGGAGGGGTGGGCACACTGGCCAACGGCGGAGTCCCCGGGGGCCTCTGGGGAAGGGTCCCGGGCAGGGGCTCGCAGCCCACTGACGACGGAAAATGGCCCAGAGACCCAGGCTTTTGGTTCAGAAGAGGAACTGAAACAGTTGGTGTCAAAGCTCCAGCAGCCCTGGGGCCAAGCCTCTCTTCCCCTCCCAGCCTGGACTTCTGGGCCCTGAGGCGGCAGCAGGAAGGGGCTGAGGAGCGGGAACCAGCGGGTCTTGGGAGGGAACCACCAAGGAAGAGGGGACAGCGGGGGCGCCTGTCCGGCCACCTCGGCTGCCTTCCATCAGGATGGCAGGGCTGCTGGTGGCCTGCTAGCCCTGGGAGGAACAGGAGGAGGGGCACGTGCATGAGCGTGGGCAGAGAGAAGAGGTCTTCCGTGCTGGTGGTGGTTTATATGCACACCTGAGAGGCATGTGGTTTTCAGACAGTGGTGGTGACTTCCATAACTTCCAGGTAGCAGTCTCATTTTGATGAGCATGACTATTTTTGATGCTGAGTTTTACACGTGACAGGGATCCTTGCCATTCTTTTATTTTTCGGCCGTGCCGCACAGCACATGGGATCCTAGCTCCCCAACCAGGGATTGAACCTGCGTCCTCTGCATAGGAAGGGTGGAGTCTTAACCACCGGACCACCAGGGAAGTCCCAGGATCCTTTCAATTCTTGACCGAGAAGTTTGGGCCATGATTCCTGATGGCCATTCCTCATGCTTATGGAGCACGTCCACGTGCCGGGAGCCACGAACAAGATCTGTCAGGGGAAGCCTCGGCTGCAGGTATCTTCCTCGGTGATGGAGAAACTTCTCCTTGTCCGTCATGGTCACGTCTAGTGCCTCCTCCAGGAACTCCCATCCTTCTGAAATGTTCTCATATCAAATACTTCACAGAGATGTTGATCCATTTGTTCTTGTTAACTTTATTTAGGGCTCAGAATTAACATTGACAAAACATAGCACTGAATCACTTGTTTTTACTTTTTCCAAAGTTAGATTTTTGCTTCACTGCCACATTTGATCACCACACATATTTTCACAAGGTCCTGGGAATTCTTTATTACATTCATTGAAATGCTCCAGATTGTCAGTCTAGTAATCCATTTTTCAGCCAACGACCATGCTACACGACAACAAGAGGGTGAAATTATTCACACAATTCTTCCTTCTTTTCCCTCTTTAGCTTGTAAACTTCTGACAAGACATGTCCTTTGCCAGTCAAGGTGCTTCAGGGTGAAACAGAACAGGGGAGGGCTGTGTCTCTGCGTGAAGATAGAGACAGGGATGGGGACAGCACGGACTCGGCCCTGGACGGGATCGGGTCCACAGGCTCCCCTGACCAGGGTCGTGTCTAATGGGGAGCTGATGGAGTGGCCAGTCCTGGGCATCAGTGATCCAAGGTGGCAGCTTTTGTTAGCTGGTGTGTCCCTTGTCACAGTATGTGTCTGCTGACTCTGCTTGCTTGGCCCCAGGCATGGTGTGGACGAAATCCCCGTGGTAGGGTGAAACGAGTGGTCTGCACACGTGGGAGGCATTTCAGCGCCAGTCACAAGCCACATGACCTGCACCTAACTCTGAGCACAGTCTGACACGGATATAACGAAGAACATAAACTCCTTTTCCACAATAGGTTGTTTTAAAAAATGCACATGCTTTCCTTTCTGCCGAACTTGACAATGTCGGGTGAGGCACTGCACGGTGTGCTCGGCACTCCTGCCTGATCTGGTGACCTCTCTGTGCAAAAAGGACATGGGGAGGACAGTCGGGATGTGGGAACACATGTGACACAGTCCTGGATGGCCTCATTGTGGCAATGTGTTTCTAAAATCAGTGTTGGGTGAATTTGATGACATTCAGAATTTAATTAAAATGTGGGAAAATAAACAGTTGTAAAGATTATATCTGTTCCTGCAACAAAAATCACTATAGAAAAACAGGGAATCTGAATACAGACTGCAGTTTAAGTTTCCAGTGAGTACTAATGTTCATTTCTCGGGTTTCATAAATGATCTGGGCGTGGGGAGGGGGGGCGGGGGGGGGTAGTGGGGGTGGGAGCTCTATACCCTCCATGAAACTCCTCTGTAGGTCTAAAATTATTTCAAAATAAAGTGACAAAAACTGAATCTCCTAAATATAAGGTATGTAAGAAGATTATTATAAGGGCTCTGTGGCTTCAGGAAATTGATAAATTTGAAGACCTTGTGAAATCTTCAGAATTTTCTAAAACAAGTTGTCCTGAAAAACTAAAAAAAAAAAGAACGTATAAAAATAGGGAAAATTGAATACTTATTTTAATTCAATAATTAAAATGGAAAAATTCATAAAATACAATGGACTTACTCTTGTAATATAAGCTCTTTTAGGAAAACTGATTTTCTAAAGCCTTAAATGCATACAGTCTACTTTGATAATGAACTGGTTTAAACTATGTTCAATTTTTTTCTTAAAATACATTTTCAAATGTTTCTAGAAAAACAAATGATAATTCACTCTGCAATTCCGTAAAACTTTGGCTAATTTTTACAGAAAACGCTAATAATAATCAGGAAGAAATAACATAGAATGTCAACAAAATAAATTATACTCTATTTGGGAAGACCGAATATCAGATAACAAGGACAGTAATCAGAATAAAAAAACGGAAGATAATAATCACACATACCTTTTAGTTTAGCAGAAAAGTCAGGGAGAAGATAGGAAATTCAAAGAAAGCGAGTACCTTGCCTGCACACACACACACAAAGATCTCACGATACAGAAATGGTGACTCATCAGCTACCACTGCCAAGCTGGGTGGAGGGTGGCCTGGGGCAGTTTCAGAGAATCCTGTGGAATTACTCAGCAGGAAAAGAACTCCACAGCTCAGGAGGTTCACCGAGGGGCAGGAGATGGTGCTCAGGTGTGCCTTCAGCTGCTTCTGAAAGGCTGTGTTTTGAAAAGGCCTTTGATGTTCTGTGACCAGGACTGACAAGCAGGAGGCGAGCCGGGGCGGGCCAAGCAGGAGGCGAGCCGGGGCGGGCGGTGAGCCCTGGGAGGTCCCTCTGGTTGAAGAAACCAGACTCGGATCCCTGCAGTTCACACAGCTGATTAATGAACACCGAAGCACAGGTGAGGGCTGAGGGGGCTCGAGGAGGGGCAGCGAGGGCTGTGGTGTCTGGGGAGGAAGCTGTCCCCCCCAACACCTCTCCCCTCTGCAGGCCTCTCAGCAGCCCTGCGGGGCCTGCAGCACAGGGTGAACGGCCCCCATTTTACAGTTGGGGAAACTGAGTTCCAGACAGGTTCACTGGCCTGCCCAAAGCCACAGGGTTCCTGGTGTGTCCTTCCATATCACTGTGGCCGGGCTCAGCGGAGATCTGAGGAGGTGGGCAGTGAGGATGCACGTCCAGCAGGGAGAGCACAAGGCTTGGGGTGGGGGCGCATGGGGCACCGAGGGGGTAGGATCCCTGGAGTGTCCACGTCTCTCCTCCCTCTGGGTGGCCAGGCCCTCAGGACCAGCTGAGGGAGTCACGGGTGGAGGGCCACCTGCAGGCCCAGGCGGCACTGTGAGACGGATGCACAGATAGTGGGTCAGGAAGGTCCATGTGGCAGGAGCTGGGAGGGCAGGTGGCACCAGGTGAGGGGAGGCGGGATAAGACAGCGCGTGTGAGAGGTCAGACGAGACCCTGGGCCAGGTCACTGCAGTCAAGTGGGGCCACAGCAGGGAGCTTGGGGAACTAAGGAGGCCTGGAGCTGGAGAAGAGGAGGCTGCAGAAGGATCCATGGGTCCGGGCTTCTCCAGGCAGGGCCCAGAAATACTGCTGGCTAGTGTGGGGTCTGTCCCAGAGGGTCCTTCCAGGCATAACTCTACCCTGAGGCCCAGCAGAGGCTTCAGGCTCTGCAAAAACACAAGGACACACATCATCCCCTCTGGCCCTTGACCCTCCCCGGGAAGGGGCCCGGAGCCCTGCACGCGGCTCCTGTTCTAGAGGGGCCCGGGGGGGGAGGATGGAACTGAGTCAGAGGCTCTAGACAGACGCTTCCACCAGGTATAGTCCACAGAGCACCTGTGGTCTCCTGGGACCCACAGCCCCAAGGCCCTGCCTGCCACAGGCCGGCAGGAACTGCAGGGTCTCCTCGGGAGATGCCCAGAGGCACCAGCAGGGGGAGCCATGGGCCTGCGCTTGAGCAGGCTCCTTCACCCCGGTCGGCTCAGCCGGCCCCAGCACCCTCTCACCCCGGGGGAATGAGGCTCAGGGGCCATAGACCCGGCCTCCTGCACTGGACACCTGCCCAGACGCGTGCCAGGGCCTGAGTGCAGGATGAAGGAGTAGCAAGTACAGCAGGTCCAGGAGGGCCAGCTGTGGACGTGGCACCACTGCCTAGACCAGCACTGTGCCCAGCTGCACCCTGACGGTGCCCACGTATGTGGGGGTCTTCACTCACCACCACCTCCCTGAGGGGGGCCCAGCTACCACCCGCTCCCGCGCCGGCAGCGGCAGCTTGGTCACCATTGGCTCATGGCCGTCACTGGATGTCAGGGTCCTGAAAGCCCCAGGCCTCCACAGCAGCGATAAGGAAGTTCTCAGAGCAGAGAGGCTGGTTATTGAAAGTGTCGCAGTGGCCCGTGCGGCCCCGGTTCAGGTCCCCGTCGATGTACAGCGCCTGGCCGCCCCCTCCACCTGCGGGACACTCGGTCAGTGGCTGCCCGCTGTCGAGCACTGCCCTGGGGGACCCTCCTCCTGCTCCTGAGCCACTCCCTTCAGACCAGGCGAGTCTTGGGCTGGCCTTGTTCAGCCCTGCCAGAGGCCTCTGTAAAGCCACAGGGCTGCTTTCTATGGCAACCTGTGCCCCATCCCCCAGCACGCAGCCTCAGGTCCCCATGCTGCCCACGTGCCTGCTCCACCCCCAACGATCTGCAGCCTTCTTCCTGCCATTGAGGGGGCTCTGCCTGTCCCTCAGGTGAGGCACCTACCACCCAGCTCAGCCAGGACTGGCCCAGGGCTTTGGCACCCATGACCCTGTACCCTCCTCCCAGCTAAGTGACCGCAGACAGGCAGGAGCAGGCCAGAGGTGGAGGGCAGCGCCCACCTATGATGAGGCAGTCACTGCCCCCGGCCATGAACAGGGACTCCGTCTTGGAGGGCAGATTGAAGTGCCGAGTAGCCAGGAATGGCGAGAGGCGGTCGGAGCTCTCAGAGGACAGAGAGTGGCTCGGGGAGGATGAAACGGTGGTGGACTCCAGGGACGTGGACTCCAGGGACACGGGCTTGGTCAGCTCTGGGTGTTTGATGACCACCCACTCGTAGCGCTGGACCTCGGGCTGCAGCTGAGGACAAAGGGCGGTGTGAGGACTTGACCGCGGCGCCCGCTCTCCCCCAGGGCTCGTCGTCGGTGCCCAGCGCGAGGACCCGCACCATAGAGGGCCGCCTGCTCGCCGAGCTCGCCTCTGAGGGTCACACCCCAGCAGGCGACAGGGGGAGGCGCGTCTGGAAGGAAGCAGGGTCACATGAGAGGGTGACCTCCCGCGGGGGGCCCACTCACCCTAAACACGAAGCATTCTCCGGTCCCGAAGAAGCCCAGCTTGCCCCCAAACTTGTTTCTCTCACTCCAGTCTGTTGACAGGTAGGCGCCACACACCTGGGGAGGAAGGCTCAGGGTGGGGCTGCACCTGGTGCGCCCACGGGAGCCCCCCAGCACTCAGGGCAGCTGAGAGCCGAGGCTCAGTCACCGCTGGGGGGTCGTAGTCACAGCCGCACACCCTGACCATCGGAGGGCCAGGGAAGGTCAGAGTGCGGAGATAGGGTCGGCTCGGAGCAGGCTTGGAGGATGCCTTGGCCGCTGCCGGCTCCTGGGGTACTTCCATTTCCCCCCTGGGCCCGGAAGCCTGGGGACAAGCCCATGTCCACACCCCAACTATGGGCATCAGCCCAGGGAGGCCCTTCAGATGGGAGCTTCCAGGAGGCACCTGCTCAGGAAACACTTCCCAGGCTTCCTATCAGCCAGCAAAGTGCTTGATTTCACCATTAGAGTCACTCCTCCGAGTGGTTACGGAGGTATCTGACACTCGGGTCACCTGCTGTAACAGACACCCGGGCTCCTCCTGGGAGTCGGACGCAGGGTCTGAGGCTGAGGAGACAGTCCTGCAGGTGCAGCTGGGCGTCTGGGAGCCACCACAGCACGCAGACGCTCCAGGATGGAGGCGCTCACTTTTCTAGACACCTTAAGTACATTCCAGATGACAGTCACTGCAGAGAACAAGGCTCTGAGAACTACCTGCTGGGGTGGAGGAGGGGAAGGCGCCGGCAGACTACTGCAGGAGGACGTGGGACCTCGCTCAGCCAGCATTTCTGCAAAGTTCCTCTAGACTGCCGGGCCAGTCAGGCTGTGGGTCTGGACCCCAGGGGAAACAGGGAGGCCCTGGGAACTTGGGGGGTCATGTAAGGAGGCCAGATTTACCTCTCTGTGGAGGGCAAGCCGTGCTCTGCACCCCTAAGCCCAGGAAACCTGGGTGGGGGCTACCAGGGAACACCCACCCTCCCAAGAGGCCAGGAGCCAGGGACCCCTGGCTGGTTCTTACCTCCTTCTGTGTAGTCTTGATCAGCAGAACGGTGGGCTCTCGTCCTTCGCACTGGAAGTAGAACCTGGGGGCAGAGAATGGCCTTGCCATTCTGACAGCAGCACCCACCGCTGCCCCCTTCCCTGGCTGCCTCCCCCCAGCCGCTGCTGACCCCGGCTGCCCAGGGTGGGCAGACGGACCTAACACCTGCCTGTCCTCCTCTCCTGGGAACCAGGCACATGGCTTGGATGGCAATGCCTGGGCTTGGGCGCTTCTGCCAACGGGGAGCCCCAGCCAGGAGGCCGCAGGCCAAGCAGTCAGAGTCCTGGACACTCTGCCCTGATGTGCCCAGAGAAGAAGCGGCAGGGTAGACGGCCCCTAGCAGACAGCCATGTGCCAAGAGCTTTGGGGAAGCCAGAACCAGAGGAACAGGTCTGTGCTCTGGGAAAGCTTGGAGCATTCTCGGGCTCTGGCAGCACCGGGGAGCCAGGAGGAGGCCTGAGGTCACCGCTGTGCCAGCGGAGGTGCCCAGGGCTTGGCCAGCATCCCTCCATGGGCCTCCCACACCACACAGGGGGGGCTGGCTATGCCAGAATATGCAGGTGGCGCTCAGTGGTGCCCCCTCCGTCTGTATCGCCCGTGACCCAAGACAGAGCGTGGGTCAGAAGCCATCTGAGGCTCCCGGGGTGCCTCGGGGGAAACCTGCCAGAATCCCCTGGACACTGGGAAGGGCCCAGCACAGCCCACAGGGCCAAGATGGACCTGGTGTGGACTGGTGAAACGGGGGTGGAAGAGCAGTACCCAAGGCCGGCCGCCTCGAGCTGTCCTGACATTCTGTCAGCTCGAGGTCGGGGGAGCCTGCTCCTGATCACCACCACGCCTGTGTGAGGCCGCGGAGCCCTGTGTGTGCTGCAGTGACCTTAACCCTAACCCCTGCAGTGGGGGTGGCCCTGGAGTGAGAGATGCTCAGAAGAGGGGCTCCCAAGTCTAGGCCCCAGGAAGAGACAGGGCCTTCCCCAGGCACCTGTGTCTGCAGGAGGCCTGTGGCCTCCAGGACGTGCAGGCAGGATGAGACACTGGGCAGCCCCACCCCTTCTGCTCCGTCTGGCCCTTGGCGTCCAGACCTCAGCACCTCGAGGGGGCAGGCCCAGGGCCCTGCCTCCGGGCGTTACCTGGTCAGGCTGTACCCATGCTGCAGCGAGGAGAAGAGCAGGAGGGGCTGGCAGAGGGCGAACCGCTCAGGGACCCACGACCAGATGTCTCTCATCTCCTTCACACCGACGATCTCTGAGTGGAAGTTGTCTGCATGAACCGCCAGGTGCACGAACTGCCTGAGGGAGCGGGCAGAGGTCAGAGCAGAGCTGCAGCCCCAGCCCCGGCCATGCACCCTGTCCCCTCCTGGGAGGGGTGAGCCTCTCATGGGAGCTCAGCCTGGAGGGAACTTCTTACCTGCAGAGCCAGGTCAGAGCCTGGTAGGGGCCTCAAGGGCCCTCACGAGGGCACGGGGTGGAGCTAGCCCTGGAGTCCCGCTCCCACCCCGCTACAGAAGGGACAGAGCCCAGCCTGGGGGTGAGAACGAAAGCCCCCTTTCTCTAAGAGACGGGGACAGAGAGAGTCAGCTCTGGCAAGACAATGCTTCCAGGCCAGCCAAGCACCGACAGCAGACAGACAGACAGACAGGCATGAACGCTGGCCAGCCAAGCACCAATAGGCAGACAGACAGACAAATGGGCTTGAACATCACCCAGGCTCTGGGGCAGCACTGCTGAAGCCAGCCCTGAGAGCTGGAGCAAGCAGCCAGGCCGGAAGACAGAGAGAAGCCAGGTGTGGAGACACGGTTTCCAGACCTACCTTTTAGAAAGTGAAACACTGAAAAACAGGAGGAAGCAACGGACACGAAGAACAGGAAGAAAAATAAAACAGACAAGGAGAGGTTAGTGGCAAGTACTATCACCCAGGACACGCCTGCCTTTGGCCCACGAGAAAGGCTTCCACACCTACAGCTGGGGCACAGTGACAGCCACTGAGGTCTCAGCACACATGGGCCCTCCCCAGGCTGGCTCCCCAGGGGTCTGTGCTCAGGACGGGGGGCTACCAGGATGGGAACCCAGAGCTGAGGGGTGGGCAGCAAGAGTGGCTCCAGAGTGACCCAGGGAGGCCAGCCTGGCTCCCTCCTGGGCCCGCGGGCACCACCATCGGCTGCAGCCTCTGTCTCGGCCACATGGCCCAGCACCCACAGCTGCCCTGGCTGCCTGCAGCGGCGCCAGGCAGGCCCTGTCTCCTGGCCAGTGGTTTTCTGTATGCGCACGGAGGGCTTACCAGCCAGCGGCTGGTCGAGCTCAGGCACCAAGCCCCCAGGATGCTTCCTCACAGGCCCCACCCCATCCAGGCCCCAGAGGTGGCCCCAGTGGCCTGCCTACCTCTTCTGCTTGACGGTGATGCCCTTCTGCTTCAGAGCTTTTTCGTTGGCCATCTGCAGGAGCTGAATCTCCTTCCGAGAGAAGAGGCGGATGGCAAACGCCTTCTCCAGCAGTTTCTCGGGAGATACGGTCTTGGCGATGTCCCTGACAAAGGTGCGGATGTCCTGCTTCACACTGTCCGACTCGAGCGGCTGCCCCGCCCTCGCCTTGTGGAAGAACTTGAGGATGGCCAGCGCCACGCGGTACAACACCTTGTAACCCTCCACCAGGAAGACGTCGAAGACACGGGCGAAGTAGCTGAGGGGCAGCTCCCCGAAGAGCCAGCGCTGCCAGTCCGCGTACACCTGCAGGACGTCCTCTGACACGGCCACCATCAGCTGGTGGGCCGCCTGGCAGTACTTGTTCACCAGGTCCCCAAATGTCATGCAGGAGGACTCGAAGGCCAGGAAGCTCTGGTCTACCAGCTTCCTGCTGGGGTCCTTGCAGGCCAGGATGCGGCAAGCCTTCTCGAAGCACTCGGCCTCGTCGGCACTGTAGTGCAACAGCAGAGCCACGACCGCGGGCAGCGCAGGGCAGAAGGAGACGTCGGGGAACTGGTTGCTGATGCACAACAGGATCTTGCGCACAGCGCCCTCACCCTTCGAGTTCAGGCAGTAGCTGGGCACCTGCGTGTTGTCCACAAACTCGGGCAGGGGCAGGCTGGCGCTGCTGTGCTTGCCCACGATCTTGCCGACGATGTCTCTGTACACGCCGGCATCGGGGGTGACTGTGCGGCAGGGGATGTCCCGGATCAGGCGCTGGTACACCTGCCCCCGCAGGGCATAGCTGCGGGCCCAGTAGCCCTGGCGTGCCAGCTGCTTCAGCTCCGGCAGCTCCATGCAACTCAGCTCCTTGGGCCCCAGGTCCGGGATGGCCGAGTCCATCTTGTCTCTGTCCACAAAGCAGCTGTAGGCAGGGGGGTTCATCATGCAGGGCGTGGCGGGGGGCAGGAGGGGGCAGAGGACAGCTACATCCACCGGCACCTTCTCTGAGGCTTCTTGGCTAACCTGTCTGCCATCCCACGCCCTACAGGATTAAAAACCATGCTTAATAACGTGTGTGGCATGAAGGTTTACATTTCTTTAAAAAGTGTCTGTTTTAATCTTTCTACAAAGTTATCAGTAGGGCTTCCCTTTAAGATAAGTGGATATTCTTGAGAATTCACTACAAGCTCTGGAGCATAACTTCTTTTCATAGGGCTTCTGAGGGTACTGGGAGAGGTCACACAGGCTCTGGGTCATGAGAAAAGGCTTTGAGAGGCTGACTCAACAGTAAACATCTCTTTGCTCAGGGGTGGTGGCCTGCCTGGCCCTCACTCTTCCCTTTGCAGCCTGGGGGCCTCTGAAAGGAGTCGCTGGTCCGGAAGACCCCGGGAGGTCACCAGACGCCGTGTCCCAGCTCACACAGGCTCACAGCTTCTGCCTGGCCGTGTGTCATGAGCAGGGCACACACCTACTCTGCCCCACGGTCGCTGGTCTGGAACCTGGATACTGGCTCTTAACTTTCTAAAAATAGCAGCTATGCTGCAGGCAGGCATTCCACAGAAGAGTCACTGGTGGGAAGAAGACATGAAGGTGGAGAAATAAATGGAAGGTGTCACAGTTTCAGAATCAGAAGTTTCTGGAACCAAATGAGCCAGAGGTATTGGGGGATTTGGTACCATCTCTCCATTATGGGCATCTATGGAGATTCCTGTAGATGTTTTTTTAAAAAGCGGGTAACAGGTGCTATTTGAAACTCCAGCTGCACGTGGACAGCAAGAAGGAAGTCTACCGCTCAGACGTCTACCACAATCTGATTTTTGCCAGAGGCTACTGTCCTCAGCACAGAAGTACTAACCATGCACCTCAGACTCACCTTTCCGCCTGGGATGGTACACTGTCCGGAGATCTCACAAAGGGCTGTTTGCCTCAGTGACCTTTGGTAAGTGATCAGAGCATTCCTGTTTTGCTTGCATCAAGAACATTTATCTGAAAACAGAAAAAGCAAGCAATACTTGAACATTCACAAAGCTGCACCACCACAGCATCAACTCTGAGCTTTTTCATCTCCCCAAATGGAAACTCTGCACCCATTAAACACCAACTCCCAATTCCTGGCCTCGAGCCCCTGGTAACGGCCACTCTGCTTTCTATGAATTCGACCACTCTAGGCACCTCGTATTAGTGGAATCATACAATATCTGTCCTTTGGTGTCTGGCTTATGTCACTGATCATAAAGTCCTCAAGGTTCATCAATGTTGACAGCATGTACGAGAATGTGAAAGTGAATGTGAAAGTCGCTCAGTTGTGTCCAGCTCTTTGCAACCCCATGGACTATAGTCCATGGAATTCTCCAGGACAGAATACTGGAATGGGTAGCCTTTCCCTTAGGGATTGAATCCAGGTCTCCCGCATTCCATGAGGATTCTTTACCACCTGGGCCACAAAGGAAGCCCAAGAATACTGGAGTGGGTAGCCTATCCTTCTCTAGTGGATCTTCTCAACCCAGGAATCAAACTGGGGTCTCCTGCATTGCAGGCAGATTCTGTACCAACTGAGCTATCAGGGAAGCCCATGTATGAGATACATTTTTAAAACTTAAGACTATTATTTAGAGCAGTTTTAGGTCCACAGCAAAATTGAGAGGATAGTACAGAAGTCTCACATACTCTGTCCATGTAGGCACAGCCTCAACATTATCAACCTTCCCCACAGATGAGACATTTGCTACAACTGATGAGTTTAAACTGACACGTCACTGAATCTATGAATTAACGCGGATTCTGTCTTGGTGTCATACATTTTATGAGTCTGGACACATGTAAGTAAAATGACATGTAACCTTATTATAGTATCGTAAAAAGCCCCACCTGTTCATCTCTGCCCCCTGCAACATCAGAACTTCATTCCTCCTTATGGTTGATAATATCCCACTGTATGTCCAGAACACGCTTTGTCTACCTGTCAATGAACATCTGGATTGTTCCTACCTTTCGGCTGTTGGGAGTAATGCTGCTGTCAACACAGCTGTATGAGTGTCTATCCAAGTCCTTGGATACATTTCTTTACAGGGACTTTCCCACAGAAATGAGGTTTTGTTGACAACATCCATTTACCTCGTCCCGCTGGAGGAGCCTTGTCTGCAGCAGGACTAGGTGCCGCCAATGCTGGAAACTTCTTCCCCAGAAAAGAATCCCAAATGGCAGCTGGTCTGTCTGCTCTGTCCTGGGAAGGACAGCAGTTAGGGGCTTCCGTTTCCCCAGGCTGCAAATTACCTATAGAGTCTCATCCTTTACTCTAGGCTCCGAGCACACTAACCTCTGGAGGGACCCGAGGCCTATCCTGTTTTCTTAAATAGAACCTGCTCCTCATCAGGGCGATAAACATGTTTATAAACAGAACAAGAGCTGGGCAGGACAGTGTCAAACCTCACTCAGCTGGCCTAAGATTCAGGTTGAACATTAAACAGTTATTGCGCCTTGCAAACCCCTTCAGCAAGGACCTTCGGAGAGAAGCAGACCAGCGTTCGTGTTCTCTTTCCTTGCTGCTTCTGGCTGTGCTGCACAGCATGTCGGATCTTAGTTCCCTGACCAGGGATCAGACTGACGCCCCCTGCAGTGGAGGCACCGGAGCACTAACCACCAGACCACCAGGGAAGCCCCCACAGTTTCACTTGTTGCAACAAGTGGCTGGGGGAGTCCGAGGCAAAGACAGGCGCAGAAGAGCCCAGAGGAACTCTCTGGACCCCTGAAGGCCTCCTCACACCTGAGAGCATGTGGTATTTCTGGAGAAGGGCAAACAAAGTTGTGCTGACCTCCTGAGGGGTCAATGAAGCCAGGTCCCAGGGCAGCTTTTTGTCTGGTTTGGTTTTTACATGAATGAATGATCACAAAAACAACAACTAACTCAAAATTACAGACTACAAATATACAGTCTTGCTTAAGTTACCCCTCAATCCCCCTGCCTCTTCTCCTTAAGGCCACCACCCCTCACATCTGAGTTCATGAAGCTGCTTCCTGCAATGTACATGTGCACACATTCACAGCACACGCTGGCTATGGGGAGCAGGGAGGCAGCAGCCAGGAAACAGATCACAGTCACCAGGCGGGACCCTCGCCCGGGCCGAGGTTGCGGCCTCCCCAGCTGTCCCTCCCGCGGCTTTGGCCACACCACCCACACCGTCCACGCCGCCTGCCCTGCAAGGAACGCAGGCCTCACCTGCTCTTGTAGCGCCCAGCGCCCGACAGAGGGGCCTGGCCCAGGAAGGCAGCCGTGCTCCCACCCTCACCCGACGGGTGGTCGTAGAGAAGACAGACTAGAGCTCCGGCAAAGAGTGAGCCAGTCTGAAGCCGCCGGTCCGGGCGGCTGCCACTGGTTGGGCTGGCCTCAGGAAAGCCGCACCTCCTCCCTGAACACTGAACACAGGTGCCCTTCTCTAAAACGGAGCCAATGAACACAAGCCTGCCTTGGGCCCTGACCCGGGCATGGCGCCTGTGCTGGCCGGGTGTGGGGACAGGTACACCCCACTCTCTCCCTCTGGCCCTGCGGCAGCCCGGGGCAGGTAGCCACTCTTCCTGGCCAGCAGGGGCCCTGGAATACCACTTTCCCTAGGCTTCAGGAAGCTGAGGGAGGAAATGAATTCTAATCATAAATTCTGCACCTGCCCTGGGGCCACCCCACCCCCAGTCTCAAGTTCACTGTGGAGGGGCGGGGCAGGCTCGTGGCGTCTGTTCATCAGCCCGCAGGCACAACTCCCGGGCCTTGGACCACAGGAAGGAACTCTGCGTTTCTGCCCTGAGCTTGGGCCTAATCTGCAATTCTGGGCAAACAGGAAAAATTCCACTCAACTTCCTGTTGGACTCACAAGAACAGCTGACAGTGGTCATTTCGGATGGTGGGGATATCACACAGCGCGTCCAGAAAGTGGTGGCTGCCTTAGCTGGAGTTGTCAGGGGGTCTCCCCCATCAGAGCAGAAATGCTGAGACAGAAGCTGACAGAGGAGCTGAGGAAATGCTGCTCCCTCCCAAGGAGGGCCCAGAGGCGGGAAGGGGCCAGGGTGCTGGAGGAGGGGAGGGCGTCCAGTAGGCCGCACAGCAAGGAAGGAGAGCGGAGGCACTGGGGTGGGAGTGCAGAGGAGCACCTGAGTGCAGGGGGCAGGGAAGGGACGCGCCCCAGCAGCCGTGACTACCAGCTGAGCGCCGTGGGGTTGAGCCTGCCTGCTCCTGGAACTGAGTGCCGTGGGGATGAGCCGTGCCTGCTCCTGGAAAGCACGCTCCCGCCTAGCATGACAGGACAGCGCTCCCTGGGCTCCCGGCTCAGCGGCTCTGGGGGTGCAGCCACCGAGGCTGCAGCCACGGCTCCCCCAGGGCCCTGGGAGGCGCCTGCTCTCTTCGGGACAGTCCCTCTGAAAGGCCTCTGCGGGCACCCCTCCCCGCTGGTGTGGCCGTTTCCCCACCCGGAAGCCCCTCCAGTCACTGTCTGTCATGCCTTCCCTCACAAATAGAGGTCGTGCTTCCTAATGGAAAGCAAGTCTGTCTCATAAAGGAAAAAATAAAGTATTCGGTGGGACTCGGTGACCTCTGCTTAGAGGGTCATGCAGCGCTCGGCTGGCGGCCCCACGGGCCCTGGGCCAGGCAGCTTTTCTGAGGAGGGGGTTCCAGGGACCATGCTCCAGCCAGGAGCAGCCACCGGAGCCCCGCAGGAGGAGGGAGGCGGCAGTGGGTAGGAGACGCCCGGGCGCCTTGTGCCCGCCAGCTCTGCTCCAGGAGTGGTGCTGCCCTCCTGACAGACCCCAGACCAGGAGTGGGGTGGGGGGAGAAAGCGGTCATGGGACGAAGGACAGAGACGCATGGGGCCCCCTCCCGCCCCCTTCAAGGGCTGCTGGACAGACTCCACAGTGGGTCGCCAGGCAATGCAACCTCATCCCTGTCTCCTTCAACCCCACGGCAGGTAACTTCCCAGTGAGGGAACGGATGCAGAGAAGGCTCTGGGGGCCCTGCACAGGCAGAACCCAGCCAGCAGCCTCAAGAGCGAGCCTGCAGCGTGTTTGACACCCCCTCCCCCCTGGAGCGCAGCTCACCTAGGGGGCAGCCCCGCCGCCCTGTCCTCAGGCCTGGCTCCACACGCCACATGGCTCTAGCTGTGGTTGGAGACACGAGACCTCTGCCTGCCTCACCTTGTAAGTGGGGAATGTTAATTCTCCCAAACTGGATTTGAAAAAAAAAACTCGCTTTCAAGTGACAAACAGACCCCTATGTTAAGCCTGGGGAGATTCTATCTTAACCACCCAACCACACTGGGCGCTCTGCCCCCTTATAAACTGCCTCTCCAGGAGTGCCCAGCACCCCTTCCACCCCCTTGACTTAAACTTTTATTCGTTTTACAAACTTCTCCATAGCCGCCTGTTCTGGGCAGGGTCCCGGGGACACAAGCATAAGAGACAGCTCTCCAGGAGCCCGATGGTCACACCGCCCGCAGTTAGACGAGAGGCCAGCAGGGCACGGACTCCGCGTGCGTGCCGGAGGGATAAGGACCCCAGGGTGTGTGACACTGGGGATGGGGACAAATGCAAATGGGGGAGCTCCTGGGAGGCGGGGCAGGAGCTGTCATCCCCACACGAGGGAGCAGAAGAGCCAAGGCAGAAGGTGACGCACCAGATCGGCATTTCAGAGAAAACCCTGGTGGCGAAGGAGGAAAGAGGGCAGAGTCCAGAAGCAGAGGCAGGATGAGCGGGGGTGGACTCCACCAGACACGCTGACCTGGGGGTGGGGGACAAAGGCCCCAGCAGTGAACAGAGAAGGCTGGCCCAGGGTTGGGGCTCGGGTGGGGCGGAGGAGGCGCTCCCTGGGGGGCTGTGAAAGGCTCAGGTTGGAGGAGGAGCTGGGCTGCTGTGCTGAGGTCCTGCCCAGACACCCAGCCATCAGCCCTCACCCCTGCACTGGACCCTGACTCCTCTGTCACCCACAGCCTGCACACGGCCTCTCCACATACCCAGAGCCCACCGAGGAGTCGACTGCGACCCAGTTGGCAGGAGACAGCCCAGCGCAGAGGGAGGGGGGCTCGGACGCTGCCTGGTCCCGCTGACCCCTGCCCAGCCCACCCGCCTAGACCCCGCGCCCGCCCTGGCAGCAAGAACAGCTCAGGTCTGAGCTCCCGGGGCTCAGCCTGGCCGGGCCTTAGTCACTGCGCCACAGGACAGCGGGCGGCGAGGCTGTCTCAGTTGTTCCCTCCTCACGGGACACTCCCCGCCTGTTTCCTGGGAGTGCAGTCAGGAAATAAGAGAAGAGGAAGGAGGCTGGGTCCAGCCCTGCAGACCAAGGATGGGGTGGCAGATGGGGAGGCGGGCAGCAAGGCGCGCAGTCCCAGGCCCAGGGAGTCCCAAGTGACCAAGAGACCGGCGCCTCTCGGGCAGTGTCCCCAGCGAGGGCAGGCAGGGCGATGGGTCCCTGACACCTGGTGGCCCCACTCCAGCCCTGAGGGCGTGTGGGGCGTGGGTGAGAAAGACACAGGACTGGTCACTGCCTGATACTCAGGGGGCCAGGCAGGAACGTGGCGGCAGGACAGGGAAGGGCAGATGACCTGCGCTGGGGGTTGGGCATGCGGCTCTGCTCCCAGGGTGCTTGAGTAGAGGGGCAGGGCAGGGGGCACAGGGCGTCTGGACTGGTGAGCAGGGAAGAGTGGGAGGAGCTCTGAGGCAGAGAAGCAGGGGACGGTGAGCATTATCCCAGGGGCCAGCACTAGGACAATCAGTGGGGTGGTGAGGGGGGCCTGGGCGAGGCAGGTCTGGTGCAGGATGCAGGCCCAGTCTGTTCAAGCCTGAGCTCCTCATGGCAGGCCCAGTGTGCCTGCCCCCGGGCAGACCCCAGGGAAACGCTCAAGCCCACTCCCGAGCATCTGCTGGAGGCCTCGGGGACCCAGCCTCAGGACCGTCAGGGACGCGGGGGGAGGACGCTCCTCTCTCAGTCCAAGGCCTCAGCAGTCAGATGGCCCCCACTCGGTGGTTGACAGACAGGGGGTGATAGTCACCGACCGCAGCCTGACACGCCACGTCCGCTCCCCTCGCTGTCCCGTTTTTACCACCCTCACCCCAGCTCCAGCTCTCTTCCTGCTCTGGAGCTTGTTTGTGGCAAACAACTCCCCGCCCCACCCTCTCCCTTAATGCACCCTTCCTCCAGGCCAGAGAGCAGGGGGCCCTGACCCTCTTTCTGCAGGGTCTCCCCACCCCCCACCCTCTTCATTCCAGTTCTTGGCCCCCTTCTCTCAGCTGCCTCACTACAGGGCATTCAAAGGTCAAGCATGCCGGCCTGGCTCAAAGCTCCCCAACTTCACCTGCTCTCTTTCTGAGCTGGCCCACACTCTGTGCAGTGTGTTTCTCTCTAAATAAACTGACTTCTTGTTTCTCATTGAATTCTTTCTGCGATGAGACATCAAGAACCTGAGCGTTAGTAAGTCCTAAGACCAGGTGTGTGATCTCAAGAGCTATGAAGTGACAGTGATAAGGTAAGAAAACGTTGAGAGTTAGGTCTTGGTCCAAGACAGGCTTGTGCGATGCCCGAGCCAGGCGTACTGGGGAGGACGCTCCAGTGATGTCTGCCCGCTTCTGTCAGGCCTGTCAATCCCAAACACTTCGGGGCTCTGATCGGGAACCTAGCTCTGGACCAGAGGGATGGCAGCCGTTGCCCTGGTCTGCTATGGGAAGGTGGCATGGAATGGCTATGCTCAGGCACGTCCGACAACAAGGCCAGGACAGGCCTATCGAGGCAGCATTTGAGAATCCAGACTTCTCCTTGACTCTGACGTTTGCCTCCTACGTTCTATGTTCACTCCTGTTTCATATCTTGCTTCTCTTAACCCCAGAAGATCTGTGTGACTGCCAAGACGGACTTTTTATTGACAAGTGCTGACCCTTTACTTTCAACTGACCTACTCCTGCTCATCATCAACACCGCTGGGGAAACCTTCTGTGCCGTCCCTTTGCAACAACTTTTCAGGCACTGATGCTTGGTTGGAAGACTGCTTTGGGAGGGATAGCATCTAAGATCTAAGTGCAAATCTTGTTCAGACTGAGCAGCTAAACACATCACCTCGGGCTTGGGTCTAGAATGGGTCGGGCTGCGTCAATTTGGCTAATATCCCTCTGGGCCATATACTCCAGGGTTAGGAAAGATTCAGACAACAGGAATTTTTAAGAGTACCCTATATTCAAATTTTCATGACTCTGTATCTAGGCAGTGGAACCCAAAAGGAATTTAAAGCATGTCTAGCTCGGAGGGATGACTCTAGGAAAAACACAGAGGACATTTTGCTGAGTCCCACTGTGGGACCATGCAGGGCACTGAGGGGGGTGGGAGGCCGTCTCTGAGGCCGGCCCATGATGGAATCGCCTTGTGAATGCTACTGGCAGAGACAGACGGCCATATGACTGACCGCAACATGTCAGGGAAGCTAAAGGACACACCCACAGGCACTGACAGCTCCAAGGGTGATCCGAAGACCAAAAAGCGGGTGCTGGCCCAGCTCCTGGAAATCCCCACCCTTTCCCCAAATTGCTAAAAGGATCCTCCCACTCATTAGCTTATGAAATTATCCAGTCCATAAAAGCTACCCAAACTGTATTCCGAGGTCCCTCTCACCTGAGATAGCCCACACTCTAAGCCCACACTTTATTTTTTCTCTAAGTAAACCCACTTCTTACCTATCACTCTGTCTCTTACTGAATTCTTTATGTGATGAGACACCAAGTGAGCTTCACTAAGCTCTGAAACCAGGTGTCTGATCTCATCTGGAAAACCGTGGATTTTGACTGGGTTCCAGTCCCAGTATGTGGATTCAATCTGAGTTACATAGTTTCAGTTGGAAGACACTAACAGTAAAACCTGTTAATTATAAAAATGCTAAAAAAAAACTTCCAAAAAAAAAAAAACAAAACCAAAAAACTTCAAGAACAACAGGATGAAAAGCCTGCGGTCTTCCAAGGGAGACTAGTGGAGACTTCAGGAAACACAGCAATGAGAATCCTCCCCAGGGGGACACGCCCTTTTGACTAAGCACTTCATAGCCCAGTCTTCCCTAGACATCAGGCACAAAATTCAAAAAGCATCTGCTGGTCCTCAGGCTCCAATGAATAACTTGTTTCATTGGCTTACTCAGCTTTCAATAATAGGGAGTTATCTGAAAAGGCTGAATACACCCAGAGAAATATGCAGAAGGCCCAAATGATGGTACTGGCTTTGTCCACTCAGAGACTACCAAAGGGGAATCGGTTTTTCTGGTGGGCCACTAGGCTCAGGGGTACCCAGACAAGACCAGGGTACCCTGTGCAGACAAAAGGGGCACTAAGGGAGGACTGCAACTTATGTGTCCTTTGCAAAGAGCCAGGGCATTGGAAGAGGGAATATCCCAGATGCCAGAGTGACGTGGGCCTCCTGTCCATTGATGGTTTTACAGTTAAAAGACTGAAGGAGAGGACCTTCATGGTGGTCCAGGCACTAAAATTCCATCTCCCAATGCAGGGGCCCTGAGTTTGATCCCTGGTCAGGGAACCAGATTCCACATGCCACAGCTGAGAGTTCTTACAGTTTCATCAAGGAGGTTCACAGAAATGCTATGGAAGCAGTTACAACAATTTCACATCAAGATGATTGGCTATGTGAGCATTCCAGTCCACACTGACCTGCCCCTGAGCCCCCAAGATCAGGCATCCACAGATTTTTACACCTCCAAAGGCAGAGTCGACGATGCCTCTGATCAACCTTGAAGCAGTTATACAAGACAAACCATTGCCCCTCTGTTTCCCGTGAGAATATGGGAGTAAAATATCTGAGAAGGTAAAGAGGCAGGAGGGAAGGGGGCTGGGACAACCTCAAAATCCCCACACCACCACTCCTCCCACTCGCCAGCCCATGAAATTACCCACCCCTCTGAAAACTGACAGCCCCACATCCCGCTGCTGTTCTCTCCTTCTGAGCTGGCCCACACTGTCTGTGGAGTGTGTTTCTCTCTAAATAAATCCACCCCTTACCTACTAAAAAAAAAAAACCAAACCCTCCCAGCTTTAGAAGCCTTTACATCTCTGATGCTTTGTCTACACCCTTGCCGGCCCCAGGAGCTCTTCATCCTGGGCACATACCACAAACACCCTGACTGTCCTGGAGCGCTTCACTTCCCCCTCCCACTTGCCACAAGTCCATCTGCCCTCCCCATGAGCCCTTTGGGGTTTTACTCCCTTGTCTGCTCGGCCTGACCCGACCCTCCAAACCTCCGCTTCACCAGTCACGAGCTCCTGTCTCAGCTACCCGGCAGAACCCCCATGAGAAGTCAGCCTGACGGCATGCTTCTCTACACACACACACCAACCACAGAGGTAAAGTCACACCGCCCCACTTGACGCCCCCGGAGCCGCCTGGCAGCCCTCCACTTGCCTCCAGGCACCCTCTCCCAGCCCCACAGC
The DNA here is from genome assembly GCF_963930625.1 of Muntiacus reevesi. Taxonomy (NCBI): domain Eukaryota; kingdom Metazoa; phylum Chordata; class Mammalia; order Artiodactyla; family Cervidae; genus Muntiacus; species Muntiacus reevesi. Next base: position 181,373,938 of record NC_089250.1, on the reverse strand, counting down.
AGCTGACAACTTTACACCTCCCCCTCTCCTTGAGAACCGGGTGTCAAACCGGAGCACCCACTCGTGTCTGACCCTGGCCCTTGATCTGCAACCACCACCCTTGGTTCTGGATCTAAACTCTTAGGACTCCGACTCTCCTGCATCTCTAATGCTCCCTCTCTGGTTAGCCAGGCCCTCAACCCCAACCACAGCATCCGACACTCCCCTTGAGCTACGCCAGTCCTCTTTCTTTTCTCCCCAGCCAAGCTTCTGGGGAGAGCAGCCTGCAGCGTCTCCGTCCTTGCCCTCGATGCCTTTACTGCCTGGCTGCCTGACCTAACAGACACCTCTGAGCTCTTATCTCTCTGACGCACACAGCTGACCCCACTGCGCTCAGCTCTCCTCCCCCAGGCCTCCGGAAACCCCTCCCTCCCATCTGTCTCCTCCTCTCTCTGGCGGCTGCTGCTCCTGTCCCTCAAATGTTCCTTTTGCAGAAGTCCATCCTCTTCCCAGCTTCCCTGAGGGCCCAGTGGTAAAGAATCCACTTGCAATGCAGGAGACTCAGGTTTGATCCCTGGGTCAGGAAGACTGCCTCGAGGAGGAAATGGCAACCCACTCCAGTCTTCTTGCCTGGAAAACCCCATGGACAGAGAAGCCTGGTAGGCTACAGTCCCTGGGGTCGCAGAGTCAGACATGACTGAGTGCGCACGTCCATCCTCTTCTAAGCCTAGATTTCTCAGGTCCCACACCTCCAAGTGTTTTGCTGTAACCTCCTAACCTTCACACACTCCCCGTGAAAGGCAGCTAGCTCTGACTCCCAAACAGCTCTGCCCTGTTCTCCCCTTGAAACCCCCTCACGTCCACTGGCCCTGCCCCCTTCATCATTTGGCCCTACCTACCCTCCAATGGCAGCTTCAGGAGTCTTGACAGTGGGAAGGGGGAAAGCTAGGACACGCTGGTTCTTCCTTCTTCTCTCAGGCGAATCTGCTTCAAATGCTCCCTCCTTCACCGGCCCTTCCAGACTCTTGACCCTGCAGGCAGGACTGACCTCCACGCCTCCTTCTCTGGATCTGTTTGAACTTGGCACGCCCGTGATGACCTGCTTACGAGTCCAGCCCTTCTCCCCTACTGTGACTTGGAGCCCGGCGTCTCACATCCCACACTCGGTGCATCCAAGAAGGAGGAAACAGAGAAGGAATCAGATGGAGACTCAGGAAAATCCCAGACCACTTGGGCCCAAGAAGGAAATTTAACTCTCAACCACAGGGGCCATCCGGCAACTTGTCTGTTCTAGGTATGTGCACTTCCCAGCAGGCATCCTCATGTGATGAGATGGCAAGCTGGGTTCTGCCTCAGCCCTGAAGCAGCATAGGGAATTTTTCAAATACTAGTGGCAACTGGCATTCCACAGTGAGTGCCAGCTACCGGGAACCCGATAGGGGGCCCTTGGCTGATGGCACACAATGGAAGGCACGTGCCAGGCATAAACGGGTGTAACCATTGAGGAGGCATTAGTCACAGCACCGCAGGCCAGCTGGCTGGCCCATCTGCTAGTACTGGTCGGAAGTTCAAATGCAGGTTTTAGCGGTGGCACCTGAGCCTAAAGATGGGACCCGAGCAGGGTAAAGTCCTAACGGTATTAGCCACTCAAAAAGGTTCCCTGCGAGGAATTCCCTAGTGGTCCAGTGATTGAGACTCTGTGCTTTCACTGCCCTGACCCAGGTCTGATCCCTAGTTGAGGAACCAATTTCCTTCAAGCAAACCGCTGGTTTGGTCTACCCACAGACGGCTGGGATTGCAATGGGGCTCCGCTAATTCAGGATCTTTATCTTCTGAGTTTAAAAGGTCCTCCCAGCAGTAAGTCTGGGAAAACACCCCCCAAGGGCACAGGAGAAACCAGCTAGCTGCAGGGAATGAGAAGCAGGAGGAGGAAGCCCAGCTGTCAGAAGCTAGAATCCTGACTGGTCTGAATTCCAAGCAAGGTGCCGGTGACAGGCGTGCCTCAGAATGCTGGGCACACAGCAGGCTCTTGGCAAGCATCTTCAGGCGTGACTGCAGAGTGGGCTGGGAGGGAATCTTGCAGGCTGAATCATTTCAACAGGCATTCGAGATGCTTTCTGAATGCCACAGTGCTGGGTGCTGGAACACGAGGATGCAAGGCCACCCCATTGCTCAGCGAGCTTCAGGATGTGGGGACATGGCGTACTGACCCTACCAACTCAGGTGCGGATGCTGTGAGGGAGAAGCACAGGATGTCTGGGCCCCCAGCCCATGAGGAAGGAGGGGCCTGGAAGCCTTGCCCCGCCAGCACCCACCTGGCCTAGATCCTGAAGGCTGAGACGGCCTGCACCCAGGAAGCAGCAGAGACAGCCCTGGAAAGAACAGCTGCTTGGGGCCAGTGAGTGTCATTCACAGTTCATATTCAAAGACACTTCTACAGTCCAGCTTCATTGGCTCCAAGAAGCCACAGGGCCTGGGTTCACCGGGCTACTGAGAAAGGAGTGCGCGCCTATATGCTGGGAGGTGGGGGAGGAGACGACCCAGGGAGGCAGGGAAAGAAACCAGAGGCAAGTGGAGTGAACACACACCTATGGCTCCCTCTAAGGCCCACAAGTTTAGGAAGACAGGAAGGCAGGAACCACGCCTGCTAAGAAAGGAATTACACAGGGTAATCAGGGAATGAGGACAAACAAATTCAAGGGAAGGCTGAAGGGACAGAAGCCAGGAGAGCTCTTGGTGGGACTCAGGTAACTGAGCTTCATTTAGAATGCTATGCAGCGAAAGGGCTTTTATTGGTAACAGAATCACCCACCAGCAAACAACTGGTATCCAATTAAAATTGTGTAACGATTAGGTGGACACACAGTTTCAGGTTATGTGAAACGGGCCAAGCCATGTGTAGTGGCTTCTCAATGGCCTGTAAGAGGAGAGTGCAGCCTGGGCGGGCTGGAGGAAGAAAGCATGACTGCTCACACGTGACCCCTTGCCAGCAGCTCCATGGGCAATATCCAGGGGAAACAGCTAAGGTCCAAGAGCCAGGCAGGGGACCGGGACTGCACAGGGCAGAAGGAGAGCTCGTCTCCTGTGCCCCTCCGTGAGCAGGTTCCATAAGAGGCGAAGGTCACTGTTAACAGCACTCGTCCAGAGACCAGACAGCCCTGTGGGGCCCTGCGCCTCCTGTGGGCAGAGGAACTCCTGGTGCAATGCCAGCCTTTCCTTACTCTCTCCTGGCGGCCGCTCGGCGTGGGGACAAGCTTGGGAGGAAGCACTACACACTTGGCCTCTGTATCCTCAACAGTCCTTCCAAAGTCCCATCGACTCTAACACTGAGGCACTACACAGAAACGGGTCCCGGGAGGAGAGCGAGAGGACCCAGAGAGTTCTTGGATCCCTCTCTGGATCTGAGGAGGTCTCTTTCCAGAGATCTAGTGATGAGAACTTGCTGAAAGGACCAACCCTCAGGCTGGAGGAGAATGAGGTCCTTTGAGCTGAGTGACAATCTGGAACTTTCTCGAAAGGCAAACAAACACATTTGACAGGAAGGCCCTGGGAATCAATTATGTGATTTTGCACCTTTGGTATCTTACATTTTGCTGTTTAACCAACAACCTGAGGCTCTGTGACAGATACAAGAAGCCCACTATCTTGCCCCCATCCCCTCAAAAGGCAGGAGGTAATCAGATTTTTGTTACCTTATCTACTCTGTCCTAGGACGTGAAGCATCAGGCCTCTCCAGGGTCAGTCTTCTTTCTCTCACCCCACACACACTCCTGGGAAGGCACACCCCACACCCTGGCTTCAGTGCCCACGAAGAAAGGAGCGCTCACAGCTCCAGAGCAGTCTCTACCGAGGAGCTGTTGAGGACTCTCAGCCTCTCCACACCACCCGCCGTCACCCACTCCAGGCCTGTCCCTTCCAGCACACAGTGCAGCCGGGCCTGCCAAGTCACCCGGCCGCGGAGCGTTCCCAAAGTCCTCCTCCATCCCTGGGCCTTCCCGTCCCCGCGGCCCCCTGTTGTGTGGTCTTGCTCTTTCTTTTGTTCCCACGGCTCTTCCTTGGTGCTGGGCCTTCCAGTGTTCTGTTAACCACCACTGTAGCCCACTATCACCACTGTGGCCCACTGTAGCCTTGCACCAACCCACCCCAAGTCACCCATGAGGGCACAATCTGACCAGTCACTCACAAACTCAAGATCCCCGAGTGGCTCCCCACCGCTCTCAGGGCAAAATGCAAACTGGGGACTGGTACTCATGGCTCTCCTGACAGCCAGCAGCCTAGCTCCCTAACTCCATCTCCCTTTCCTCACCCCAAATACCACTGCTACCCACTGCCCTTCTTCCAACAGCCGGGAGACTGCCCTGGTACTTCACACACTTTCCCTTAGCCAAGAAGATGCTCCCTCACGTGGCTGTTCTATTTTTACTACACCACATGACTTGTAGGATCTTAGTTCCCTGACCAGGGACTGAACCCGTGCCCTTGACAGTGAGAGCACAGAGTCCTAACCACTGGACAGCCAGGGAATTCCTTGATGTTCAAAATTTAATTTAAGTGCTTCTCAGGAGCCACCACCAAAGGCCAGCTGGACTCCACCCCTCTGTGCCCACAGCAAGCTCAGCCCACCTCAGGGGGAGTGCCGCCCGCTGCACCACAGCTCCCTGACCTGTCTCCTCACTGCACCCCAATCTCAAGGGCACAGGCTCACTCAACTCTGGAGCTGCAGAGCACCGGGCACAAGTCCTCATCATGTGAAGTAAGACTTGGATAAATTTGTGTTGAAAGAACAACGAAAATCATCAAATAATGAATTTAGGTTAGTCTTTAGTGAAAAGCCCGAGATACTGCTTCTTTGATATTATCTCCATTTGGAAAGTGACACTTGAAACAGCCACTGAAACAGCTGCTTCGAGTTAAAAAGGCTCTCTTTCTTCCCTGCACAGAGTTGTCATAACAGAGAAGGTATGCTCAAACAGGTAAAACACTGAACAGGGTCAATGTTAAGTGCTTTTTTATAACCTGCTTATTGTCCTTATGTACTTCAAGCCAGAAACCATCTAAAAGCAAACACTTAAATATGTCTTCTGAGATCGGCTCAGACTGCAACGAGACTTGGGAGCAACATGGTGTGACCAAGGTCACTTGGCCGGCTGGACCGTCCTGGCAGGCGTGGTCACTGACAGCTAGCACAGCTCACCTGCAGGTGAACTTGCAAATCCAGGAGGTGAATTGTGTCCTCATTATGCAAACCCGGCCTAAATAACTAGATTACTTCTACATGCCCCAAAGGTCACCGTTCACCCAGATGAAAACTACTGCACTTGTTTTAGCACCGAGTTCATTTCACCATTCTCTGTGACGCAATGGGGGAGCAGAGAGGACTGTGACTTGGCCCAGCTCTGTTCACAGGGAGAGACTAGTTTCTAAACAAAGCACTGGATCCTGAATAAGCACTGCTCCTACAGGCTTTAGCTAAGGTCTGAGAAGATTAAATGAGGAACAACCTTCAGGATAAAGAAAGCACATGTTGGGGGTTATAGCACTGTTCAGAAATGGTAACTGTAATACCTTTGTGAGATTTCTTGATCTTTTCTTACCTTGGTTTGTTTCTTCCAGCCTGGATCCCTTAAAAAGAAAAGAACCAACACACCTATCTTCAAGACAATTAAGTAAATGTTCAGAGGTGGCTACCATGTGCTGGGGCAAGAAGATGGAGGGAGCCCCCACATTTAAGTAGGGTAAACCACTATTCCTGTCAAATAATGGAATTTTTTTCCCCTCCTGTAATTGTCTGCAAGTTCCTGCTGATGTCAGAGCAAACATACAGAGAAATAAGAAAAATCACTTGCAAGTGCTTCTACTGGCCCTGGAAAGGCAGACAGACTGCTCACTACAAATAAGCAGCTAGCCGAAGATCTCAAGATCAGCCTCACAGCAGCAGCCACGTGAGGTGGGGACTGTGCCTCCCAGGCACACCGCTATCCTAACAGTCAACCCACGCCTTCACCTAGCCCAGTGGGTGCTCACACTGCCTCTGGCCTTTAGTGTCAGCGCAGCAGGCGGTGATCCAGGAGGCCCAGTGCTCCCTACTGAGCAAGTGTCCCCTACCGAGTAAGGCCACCAGGCCACCAGCACCCTTTCTGGGAGAGGACCTTGACCTCTCCAGTCCCATCCCCGACCTCCAGTTGTGCTTTCTCAAGGCTGAGGAGTACAGTGCCCAGGGGCCCTGTGGAAATAAACGCTTCTGTCCCCGGCACAGCCCAGCAGCCACCCGAGGGTACAAGTCACCCCAGACCCGCGAGGTAGGGCTCAGAGGCTGCGTAGATCCCTAGGCGGCTGGCGGGCGGGGTGCCAACCTGGGGCAAGCGGAGGGTCGGGACGGGAGCAGTTTGCAGGTCTTCCAAGACAGAGCGTTATCACAGAATCTGTTGCAGTTTCGAATCCATAAGAGGATTTCCCACCCCGCAGAGCCCGAAATCCCCCGAGGAAGGAGTACCCCAAAGCCAGCTCATTCCCACCGCCGCCTCGCCGGAGCCGCCCGCCGGACAGCCAGCGCCTGGCGAGGGGCGACCACGCGACCCCCGGGATGGGGGTCCCGCGCGGGGCCCAGGCCGGCTCCGGCCCCACGTCGCGCCCCGCCGGGCGCTTGGGCCGCGGCGCAGCGCTGGGGGCAGTGGGCAGCGCCGGCCGCGGGCCCCGGCCCCCCAATCCGCGCCGCGGCCGGCCCCCGCGCGCCTCTCGGTCAGCACGCCTGAGCCGCGGTGACAGCCGGCCCCCCGTCCCCACGGCCCCCGCGCCCCCCGCGCCCCCCCGCCAGCCGGCCGGCCCCGCCGCCGACCTACCTACCCTCCTGCGGCGCCGGCCGCGAGCCCACCTCCGCCCGCCGCGCCGCTTTCTCCTCTGCTCGCCGCGCGCCCCGGCGCCGGCGCGTCTGCGCACGCGCGCGCGCGGCCCCGCCCCCGCCGAGCCTCAGCGCCGGCTGCCCACCCGCGGCGCCCGCGGGGCTCCGAGGCCGCGGCTCCGGGCATGCGCGCTGACGCCCCGGGGCCGGGCGGCCGGAGCATGCGCCGGCTCCGCGCCCGGCCCGGCGCGAGGCGAGGGGGTGCGCGCGCGGCTGTGGGTGTCCGCCGCGCCCAGGCGCCGGCAAGGCGGGGGGCATCGGGAGTCCGGGGCAGGGGTGGTGCCCGCCGGGGTAGCGGTCGCGCCGGGCCGGCCTGCGAACGCGCGGTCGTTTGTGGGCACGACGTCCGGGCTGCCGGGGGGGGGGGGGGGGCGGGGGGGAGCCTCCGGGCGAGCCCTGAGGGGAGGAGCCGGGAGACCCGGGTCGAGAGAGACAGCCGGACAGGGACAAGAGACACGGACACAATGGGCCAGAAAAGGCCGAACAGAGTCACCGCGGACAGGGACGCGGACGCCCCGCCGGCAGGAGTGACGGGAGCCCGGGGCCGCCGCCGCCGCCGCCTCAGCCGCTGGGGGAGGAGTCATGGCGCCCCCCGCCGGTCCTGACGAGGACGGGCAACCAGCGTCGCCCAGCGCGTCTCTGGCGGCCGCACCGCCTCTCGGGGCGTCGGGGCGCTCTCCGGGAAATCAAGAGTCCGAGGAGGTGGCGTCTCGGCGGTCCTTGGGGTGCTCTCAGAGCTCTATGGGTCCTGGCATCAGAAGGGGGTGCATAACTTTGGGGGGGCGGTGTCAGTGCCTCAGGAACGCGGGAACGCTGAGGAACCACGACCCGCGGGGCTGAGGGTGTGTGTCACCGAGGCCCCTGAGGTGTTCGCAGGGGGTTCACAGCACTCTGGGGCATCGTGGTGCCCCCCTGGAGGAGATAGATAGCTCGAAGGTGGGGAGCCATGGGGACCTTTGGATGACAACTGCCCAAGGAGGGCTCGAAACCGCTTTTCGGGGCTACCACACCCCTCCGTGTTGGGGCGTGGGTGTCGCTGCGTCGCTCACCCCTCCTGGACAGCGCTCGGGGCACCGGGGGAGGCGCGGGGCGGGGGCCCAGAGGGGCGGCGCGCGCGACGCGATCAAAGACTTCTCGTCAGGCGGATGCACTGGACGAAGGTGAGCCTTGATAAGTGGGGAGCGCCCCGCCCGGCCCCCGCCCGGCCCGGGGGCTCAGGCAGCCCCACAGCGCCCCCGCCGCTCGCGCCGCTGCAGCCTCCGAAGGCGTCTCGTCCACGAATCCCGCCAGGGCAACACGAGGCTCCCGCGGGCGGCGCTGAGCCCCGGCCCCCGGCCCCCGGGGCCCCCGACCGCGGCCCCCGGCCCGCCCCCCAGCAGCAGGTAGCGGCGGCCGGGCAGTAGGCGGGGGCAGCCGCAGGCGGCGTCCCGCGCCGGCACCCACAGCGCGCTGCTCCCGCGCCGGGCGCGCTCCTCGCCGCTCCGGAACACGGCGAGCACGGCCACCGGGAAGCGCGTCCAGGAGCCACGCGCCTCGCCGCGCGCGCCCACCGCTACCTGCACCGCTGCGGGGGAGGCGAGAGGGGCGGGGTCAGGCGGGGCGGGGCCTGGAGGGGGCCGGAGCCGACGCGCACAGAGCGCCAGCCAGGGTGCGGGTAAGGGTGTGTGCGGGTGGGGGGCGCGGAGGCGGGAAACAAAGCGGATACGCCGCAGCGGGAGCACCGAGAGGCCCAGGGGGCTGGCAAGGCGGGGCCAGTGATCACGGAGGAGCTGAGGGACCGGGGGAATGGCCTTAGGACCTCCAAAGGGAGAGTAGGGAGGTCAAGGTGAGGAGGGGCGGGGGTCGGGCAGGAAGCCTGAGGGTGGGAGGCCAGAAGGCGGCCTACCGTAGTCCTTCCTGCAGAACTTCTTCAGGCTGATGCGGTAGCTGCCACGGGCGGGTTTGCAGTGCAAGTCGCAGTCTGGGAGGAGGGCGCAAGAGGAGGTTGGCACAGATCCCCATCTTCTGCCCTCCTCCTCCCACTCTCTCCTCGGGTCCTTCGGGAAACCACCACCCCTTCCCCCCAAGGACATGCCCCTCTGGGACCTCTGCTCACCCTGGGGCTCCACAGGACTGCTCTCCTCAGAGGGTCCAGGGACAGGCGTCTCTGTGGGGAGGACAGGATAATGCACTGCATTTGAGGGGGGCCAGGGGGATCTGCAGGGCTCAGGGAACAGTTGAGGGGAGCCGGGGATCTGTGGGGCCCAGGTAGGCAGCAGCTCGGAGCTGGGGTGACCTCTGCTCAGAGCTGGAGTGACCTCTGCCGAGGTGGTCCAAGCAGGGCACCGTAACTCACTAACACAGGGTGCCACCGGAGAGCGGCTCTGCTGGAAGCCAGGGGCACAGCGGTTGCAGGTGAGGCCAGTGACTCCATCCTTGCAGGGACACTGGCCGGTGGTCTGGTTGCAGGTTTTGCCAGCAGCACCAACAGGGTGACAGTCACAGGCTGAGGACAGAAGTGGGATGGTCAGAAGCCCATCTGGGGTTGGGGAAACCCTGGGAGGGTGAGGCGTGTAGGTGGCTGGTTGAAGGCTCACCCCTACAGGCACGGCGGTCACTCAGGGCACGGCCAGGGTCTCGGTAGAAGCCCTCCCGGCAGTAGTGGCAGTGCCGGCCGGCAGTATTGTGCCGGCAGTTGAGGCAGACACCGCCACTGCGGCGGCCAGACAGTCGGTACAGCTCCATGTTGAAGCGGCAGCGGCGAGCATGGCCATTGCAGGAGCAAGCTGCGGGGAAGGGTGGGTCAGGGATAGGCCGGCCAGGTTTCAGATCCCCAGGCCACCCTCCAAGGCCTCACCAAGGCAGGCGTGGGCTTCCCGGGTGGTGGCCCGCTGCCACGGCCTGTCGCAGTAGAAGGGCTTGCAGCGACTGCAGTCCGGGCCCTCGGTGCCGTGCCGGCAGTCGCAGGTCAGGTGGCCCTGGGGGTCCAGCAGGCACCTGGACGCATGCCCATTGCATTTGCAGCGCCCGCCCACCTGGAGCTCAGTGGCTGAGTAAGAGTAAGGGGCCATGGCCGCGGAGCCCCTGGTGTCTCCCAGCACGGCAGGCCTTGTGAGCACTACTTGAATGTCCGTGGCGGTCACCCAGTCTTGGAGCACCGGGCTGCTGTCCAGATCCAGGCCTGGCGGGCTGCCGTCCTGCACGCTGAAGGCCAGCAGGCCACCACCATCGGGCTGGGCCTGGGGCGCAGGGAAGCACAGGGCTTCGGGCCCCGGGCCAGCTGGGCCATCGGCAGGGGCAGGCAGGCGGCCGAAGTCCAGGCCACAGTGGGAGGAGAAGAAGCCGAGTGGGGTCCAGCTGCGGCCGTGGTCCTGCGACTTGAGCAGGGCCAGGGAGGTGGGGGGTGCCGAGCAGAAGCGCAGGCTCACGAACACCAGCTCAAAAGCCTTGCCAAGGGGCACTGTGAGGGTCACGTTGTGGGGCACCTGCGTCAGCGAGTCCGAGCGCCAGCACACTGGGCTGGCGGTGCCGCCTACAGAGGTCAGGAGGGCGGCGGGGTGTGCCCGCCGCGGGTCCGAAGCGTCACAGGCCCGCGTGGCCGGCCGCCCGCACGTGCTGGAGGCCAGCACCTCGCGGCCCAAGGCCGCGTTCACCAGGCCCGGCACGCAGCCGCGGGGCGCGCCCCCGTCGTCATGGCAGGGGTCGGCGGGCGCCGGCGGCCCCGGGCTCAGCGCGGCTGAGAGCGTGCCCGCGGTCAGCAGCAGCCCCCAGGGCCAGCCCGGCATGGCCGGAGCCGCCGGGGGTCAGCCGGCCGGCCGGGGCCCCACGTCGCTGCCCTCGGGAGAGAGAGAGCCCGGTCCGAGGCTCTGCCCGCTGGCCCGGGATGCCGAGCCACCAGAGCCCCCGGGCGGCCCCAATCGGGGCCCAGAGGTGGGCGCCGCTGCGGGCACGCTCCGGGCCGAGCGGAGCAGCGGGGACGCCCGCGCGTCCTCCCGCGGGGCCTGGACCGTTGACAGGCGTCGCCCCCGCCCTCGGCGCCTCCGCCTGCAGAGGCCCCACCCGCCGCCCGCCGCTCCCACTCACCCACCGAGGGCCGGGTCGAGCAGGTCTCCCGGCCTCCCGGGACGGGCCGAGGGCGGGCGGGGCCTGGGGCGCCCGGGCCGCCGCCTCCTCCCGGCTGCAGCGAGGGCGGGCGAGCTGTGCCAAAAGGGGGTGGGGGGCGCAGCGGGCTCCAGCCTGGGCCCAGCCGGGGGCGGGGCTGCTCGGCCGGGAAGGAGGGAGGGGAGAGGAGGGGGCCGCGTCGGCAGAGCCGGAATCAGAAGCAGATTCAGACGCTGGCCTGGCCAGCGGGGGAGGGGGCCGGGAGGCCCTGGAGCCGGGGGAGGGGCCGCGGAGCCAGGAATGTGCTGGCGGGAGGGGGCTGGAGCGGGTGGCCCCGCCACGCAGCCCGTGGGGGACCACCCAGCCGGCCCCCGGCCCGCAGCCAGGCTCTGACTGCTCCTGGGGTTGTGCCACGTGCTGGGCGGGGGTCCGGTGCCTCCTCCCTCGGGCCCCTGGGGCACGCAGGGCCCTGGAGCTGAAGACTGGTTTCCGGATACTCGCCTGGGTCCCTACAGGGCACACTCGGGGCAAAGGGAGCCAGGCTGGGCTGGTGGTTGTGGGGTGTCCCCGAAGCAGCAGTCTGCTCCAGCAGAAAGAATTCAGGATTGGGGCCAGGTCTGATTTCGAATCCACACCGCTCCAGTTTCTAGTTGTGTGGTTTCCAGTCCTCAACCTGCCCGAGCCTCAATTTTCTCATCAGCCAGATGCCTATTATTTCCCCTTTGCTGTTGGGATTTCCTGAGCCTCATAGGAGCTCAACAGACCTGAGTCAGGGCAAAGCGACCCAGGAAGGGGCAGCCCCCCGCGGAGCGGGCAGGAACACTGGAATATGTCCACCGGGGAGCATCTCTGAGGCCTGAAGTTCCACGGGAGGCTGACCCCAGGCCAGGCCAGCTGTCAGTGGCGACAGCTTGGGGTGTGTCTGTGAGGCGGGGCTGCCACCCTCAGCTGGGCCAGAGACACTGCAAGGACAGAAGAGAATGGGAGAATGGACAGAAGCAGAATCCTGTGTTATAGATACTGAAGGACGCACCTTGGAGAAGGAGCAGCAGGAAGAAAGGGCGCTGGGCCACCTGCGGTGACTGACACTCTCTGGTGGGGCCCTTTACCAGGCCTGAGCGGCTCAAATGTGAGGGTGGGGAGCGATGACACTGGCACTGGGGTCTGTCCCTCAACTTCCCAATAAAGAACATGCCCCTTACAACAGCCAGGCACGAATGAGAGAGCTGGCAGGGCGCATGGTTCTGCTCTGGGATGGGTCGGGTGCAGAAGGAGCGCCTTCCCAACCATTCTTTTCAAGATTCTTCTGATCATCACCCCAAACCCATCTGGGATGGGGGGCCCTGGTGGGAGTTTGGGTTGTGTGGGATTGTGTGGGGATTGGGGTTGTGTGGGGATTGATCCTGCGGGGACTGTTACAAGCACAGAGCTAGCCACGGTGGGGAGAAAGGCCTAGGCCCAAGACAGTGCTTCCCGGGGGCCTGAGACAAGCCTCCAGGGAAAGCCTGGCTGTCTGAACTTCAGGACTCCTGCCTGGAAGGAGGAAAGTAGGGAGCAGCTCCCCTCGCCCAGCCCTGCAGGCTTCGTGTGCTGCACAGCCTCCCGGTGAGGTGGGGGTAGAGTCTAGGGTCGGCAGAACAGCTGGTGGCCTCTGGTGTGGCTGGAGACCCCCAGGGCTCAGCCTGAAGAGTGTTCATGGGGTCAGCAGGAAGGGCCTCCAGCCAGAGGGTCACTGCGCCATTAGCCCCTCAGGGAGGAGGCTGTGGGGCTGGCTCTTCCCAGGAGATATTCATTCTCTCCTGGCCCTGGGGTGGCCCGGGCAGATGGCGTGAGGGGAGCTAGGGAGGGCCTTCCCCACAGCCCTCCAGCCAATATCAGTGCTCCTCGTGGACTCAGCCATCTGTCCGTCTCAGACTGGGGCCTCTCACGCTCTGCGCCTCTCTGCTGGCCCTGCCCGCCACCTGCCACCTTAGAAGAGGCCCGGCCTCTACACCCACCTGCAGCCCTCCCACCCCTGCCCTCACGCAGAGGGGCAGCGCCTAGTTGTGAGCTTTGGGTACCCATCTGGGGTCCCGACAGGCCTCAAGGGGCTGGGGTTTTTCCCTTAAAAGGCCAACTGATCAAATATTCCCCACTTAGCTCACTGCCTAAAGTCCCACCAGACGCTTGCAAGCCACCACTTTTTCATTTATAGCGCAAACATTTATTGAGCGCTTATTTTACCCCGAGGGGCTTCCACACCAGCGGGGAAGAAAGACAGCTAGGAGGGGGACACAGCACACTGTGCCTCGCCCGGAGGTGGGTAGCCACGCCGAGTCCCCAGCCGACGCCGCCTTGCGCCCCGCGGGCCGCGTCGACCGCGGCCAGGCCCGCTCTGCGCGCCAAGCGAGACGCTGAAAAGCAGCGCTGGGCGGAGGCGGGTGCGACAGGAGCAGAGCCGAGTCGGGGGAGGGGAGGGAAGTGACTCGAAGCCCTCACAGTTCGGGTCTCCTGAGGGGTCAGAACGGAACGCTTTGGGGACGGCGTCTGGCGAGGAGGCTTCCGCGATGCGCGTGGCACGGCGCCAGCCGGGCCCAGGCGAGGTCTGCATGGAGGAGGCGCCGGCTGGCCATGATCTCGCAGGGGACGCGGCTCGGCGCGCGGGCTCAGGGCGCCCCCGGCTCTCGCCGCCCCCCGCGCCCGGCCCTCTGCCGCCGCCGCCGCCGCCGCGCGCGCCAGCACAGGAAGGCTGCGGCCAGGAGCCCGAGGCCCGCGCCAAGCGCCGCCAGCGCCGAGCCCTGGGCCAGGTCCAGGCGGGGTCCGCGCAGCGAGAAGGTGATGGCCGTGGCGGCGGCGCCCGCCAGCAGAGCCACGGCGCCGAACGGCAGGACGCAGCGCGGCCAGGAGCCCCCCGCGCCGCCGGTGGCCAAGAGAAGCGCGCGGAGAGCCCCGGGGGGCTCGAGGGCGTCGGCCGTGGGCGGGGGCTCGGCCGCGCTCATGCCTGCGATGCGGAGGCTGCACTCCGGGTGAATGTGGGCGCTCCCTGCAGCCCCACTCGCCCCGCCACCTCGGAGCGGATTGGCCGGCGAGGCGGTGACGCCAGCAGGGGCCAGGAGGTCTTCGCTGCCGCCTCCAGGCGGGGGTGTGGAATGGGGTGGGCGGGCGCTGACCCGGAGCCGGTCTGCCATTCCGTCTCTGGGGGGCCTTGTGTTGGGACCCACCCAGACCGCTCCCCCCCAGTTATCTGCTGGAACCGCCCTGCCCGTGAAGACTCAGGTGCCCACAGCGGCCCGCAGGGCTGGCCCTGGACAGGTGGGTCACTGAGTCAATAACCTTCTGGGCTCCGCTAGAGACGGAGGGGTAGCACCCCCCTGCCAATGGGTAAGGTGCACAGTAAAGTGGATGAGATAACTGCGGTGGAGGCCACCTCCTATGGAAACGAGTCTGGAGCAGCTGGTACCCTGGTGGTGGTGGAGCTCGCCCGGATTCCTCCAGATCCCAGCACCTGGGAGTAAGCTCTGGGGGTGGGTGTGCCCCAGGCCCCTCTCTCTTGCTCCCTCTCCTTGAGCTCCACTCCTCAGGGGCCCCTCAGTGCAGTGAGAGCCTTTTTCCCTTCCTACTTTGGTCTGTCACCTGGTCCCCAGCAGCCCCAAAGGCCTGGGACTCCATGTCCAAGGTTTCTGGCCTATTGAACAGTGGGGCCCTTTACAAATAGTCTCCTGCAGGGTGGGGCCACCCCGAGGCTGCTTCAGCATCACCCAGTTCATCTCCCACACCTGCAGTGCTTCAGCAGGCTCACAGGAAACCTGGCCTTCTCCAGGAGTTGTCGGCCACCTGAGGCAGAAGCGGTGTTACTATTCCCACCCATCACTGTCCACACAGAGGGCCACTGCCCAGCCCTGAGGCTTGTGCTTGCTTCACACAGGTGCTCACTAAAGCCTCACGGAAGGGACACCACCGCCTGGCAGCCCTCCTCAGGCCCCAGGGCTGTGAAGCCTGTAACACCATCCTACTCATCTTCACCCCAGCGGTGATAACCACCACCCAGAATGGCCCTGGGGACAATACGCAGTCTTCAAGAATCATGCTGGAAGGTCCACTGCAGCGAATGAGTCCCGATGGAAACCCAGAGGCGGCGACATTGCCTCTACACTTTCCTGCCTTCCAGGAAACGGTGGTTCATTCAGCAGGGAAGAGTGATGGGCCCATTCCCCGAAGGGGACTCATTCTGGGGGGCCCAAAGCAGCCAGAGCAACAGCACAGGGGGCGGGGGTGGACATGGGTGCTGCCCACGGGGACACTGGCTCTCTGCTCTTTGGGTAAGCCCAGGACGCAGCCAGGTGCTTGTGGGGAGAGGTTTCAGGTGTGCGAGGGCTAGAGCAAGCGGTGAGGCCCCGGGGCAGCCGACCTCGAGGGGCCGGGCCCCCTCCCTGCAGTACAAAATGAGTATGCCTGTTCTTGGTAAATATACTTGATATGTGCTTTAAGTAAAAAACATGAAGACAAAAGCAAACATGCACCAAGTCCCACCTTAGTATGATTTAAAAATACGTGTTTCTAAAGCAGTTTTGGTGTCACACAGCGGATTATGAGTGTGCAGCAAGAGGAAGCAGGTAGCTCAGAAAGTCTCCATAGCCTCTCTTCTCCCAAGCTAGTGGAAGGCCAAGCAAAGCCAAACCCTGACGAGCAGGTTCAGCAAATGTGAGGAAGGCTCTAAGTTCCCCAGCAAGAGCCGGGGGCAGTTCCCGCCGGCTGAAAACCTGGCTTCCCAAGGGGGTACAGGCTCCTCTGGCCCCCACTCACTGCACCAGTGAAAATGCTCTTGATGCCCATTCATTTAATTACTAGGAAGGTGGGGTCTTGCCAATAGTCGGGCTGGGGGCAGAGCCAGCCTCCCTTGTTGCGGGCTTGGGGGCTGGGGTGGGCCTGGCCTCAGGGAGGGCTCAGTCGGTCAGCAGGCTCATCTTGCAGGACGGTGAGGAAGCGCTGGCCCCCCTCACAGAGCAGGCAGTACGCAGCCCGGCACAGCGCCAGCCAGGGGCGCCCCAGGGGCTCCTGCTCGCTTAGCAGGGGGAGCAGTTCAGCCATCAGGACCTGGGGGGTGATGAGGGCCAAGGGCTCAGGGGGGGCTGGCACACTTGGGGGGACCCAATCTAGGGCAGGAGTCAAGGCACCACGCTCCAGTTCTCCCTCTGCCTCCCAAAGCTCCAGCACGCTCTCATGTGCCCTCCCCCACTCCTTCCCTGGTGGATCTTGGGGGCTGAACCAAGAGGCTCAGCCTGGAGTCCTCCTCATGGCCCACGCCTCCTGAACACGCGGTGACCTACGCCCCCAAGTCTGGAAGTACCTTTTCCAGATGGACCTGCTGGTCCAGCATGGCTACCCGCAGCCTGAGGGCCGCCAGGGTCTGCAGCTCCTCGGTGCTGGAGTAGAGAAGCAGCTGGGGGCTCCACATTGGGTCTGTGCCTCCTCCACAGGGTGAGGCGGCCCTGGGGGGCCCCTCAGGCCACGGCCCCTGTGGCTGTTCCACCACTGCTGCAAGAACAGGGAACACCGCCCCATGAGTAGCAGCCAGGGCCCTCCTTCCCAGGCTCCAGCTAGGGGTGCAAAGTCCCCCCTTGCCTCCTGGGTGAAGCCCTGCTGTCCACAAACAACTCTCTCTTGCAACACCAAGCGTGTGCCAGAATCTCTGATTCTTACAAGAAACTTTCCCACTAAGTGGATAAATGCACAAGCTACTTAGACTGGTGGGGTCTGTGTGTGGGCAGGGGGGACTGGAGCGGGGGTGCTGCACTGGCCAGCTCCACAGCACTGCTACTGAGCACTCAGGATCCCGTGGGGGACATGGGGAGGGCGTGCCTGCCTGCCTCCACTCCCCTGGGGGTGCTGTTCAAGTCCCCACACTGCCCTGTTCCTGGAGGACTTTGACCCCGACCAGGTTTCCCCAGTCTTTCAGAGGTAAAGAACCCTCCTGCAATGCAGGAGACATTGGAGACTTGGTTACGATCCCTAGGTTGGGAAGACCCCTGGAGGAGGAAGTGCCAACCTACTCCAGTATTCCTGCCTGGAGAATTCCATGGACAGAGGAGCCTGGCGGGCTACAGTCAGTCCATAAGGTCCCAACTTAGCAGGCACACATGCACACAGTTCAGCTCGTGTTGCAGGGCGGGCGGGCCTCACCTGAGTGCAGCTCCTGCAGCCCGTGCAGACACTGCCCCGCCAGGGCCTGCAGCCCTTCCAGGGTGAGCAGGCTGCGGTACTCCTGCATCCAGTCCTTGGGGTCTACACGAGAGCCGGGGGGAACACAGGCCAGGTCCATGAGGGTTCTGAAGCCCTCCCTGTCCCACTAGAGACCCAACACGGGGCCCACTAACCTGCTGTGAGCTCCTCCCTCATTCGAAGCCTCAGCAGCAAGCAGGCCTTCTGCAGGCGCTCCACCTCTGCTGAGCTGAGCCTGGAGCCGGGCTGGCCTGCCTGCACACGGGTCAGGGAAACTACCCCACAGGCGGGCCCCTCCGCTCTCCCCCAGGGCTGGGTCCCAGGGTGGCTTTGGCCCTTCCTGGAGTGGCTCCTCCTCACACTCTAAACCAGGTTTAGAGCCAGAACCTCTGCAAGGATCCCACCCCCGCAAGGATACGGATGTTTGCATTTTCTGGAGAAACTCGGTTTTGGCGGTGGCAGCAGCAGCATCCACAGAATCCCCAGTCTGCATCGAGCTGAGCTGGGCCCACAGTCTGGACGCACACATGGGCAGCCCGCAAACCAGAGAGCAATATGTGATGATGCCAGTCAGCGGGCCAGGGCCCTGGGAGGTAGGCGAGGCCCAGGGGAGGGGCCCAGGGAACTGAGGGAACACTGCCCATGGAAGGGGGACAGAGCTGACCCACTTGGGGAAATACCAGGAAAGAATTCTCGGGAAAAGGGGAGAGAAGCTGGCACTGACTGGGAACTAGAGCTCTGGGCGCTGGCTCCGTACCCGGCACAGCGGGTACACCTGAGCACCACCTGGCTTAACCCCTACGACACTTCCACAACCTGGGGCCTGGGGACACCTGGCACCCTGCTCAAGGTCTCACAGTGGAGAGGCTGAGCTGGGTCCGCGAGAGCAGTCCTAGGGCGGCAGACTCTCCTGATGTGAGAGTGTCACTGCCCAGGAAAGCAAGCAGAGGGGCCTGCGGGCCAAGCCTCCACCTCCCTGCTCTCCCACCCCGTGCCCCCACCACCCCCACCGCCACTCCCCTGGCTCCCCCTCCCCTCCCGGGGCCCCGCACCCCCACCAGCCTCACCGGGCATTCCGGGAAGCCGCCTTCCTGAAGGCCTCTGGCAGCCGCAGTAGGGCCCTGTCGGGAAGCTGATGCTCAGGGCAGCTCTGTCCCACTCTGGGGGCTGCAGGTCCCACTCCCCACTCAGAACCCAGTGAGGGGTGAGGCTCTCCCGACCCTCAGACAGGGCTTCCAGAGTGACCACGGGAGCCAGCGCAGCTGGGGTCCGCCTGGCAGAGAGGGGAGCAGAACCCAGGCCGTCTCCAGCGCATCTGGAGCCCCCGGGCTGGGTGGGTAAGTGCACGGGGCACAGAACAGTCAGGGAGGAGAGCGGGACAGGCCCCAGGACGTCAAACATGGCACCGTCACCGCCAACAGTCCCACCTACCAGATTCCGGGCTGGGGCCTCATGGGGTGACATTCTGGGGCTTCCCGGGCCCACACCCACACCCACACTGCTGGGCCCTCCCTGTCATCCCAAACCTAGCCTCCTGCAGCTGCCCAGGATTTGATCAGGCAGAGACAGTAGTTCCTCCAGGGAATGTCTGTTGGGGAACTCACCCCTTATCCTTGAGTGTAAAGGCTTCTGGAACCTGAGGAGCAGCCTGGGGGATAATCTGCTGGTCTCTGAGGCCTGCTTCAGGCTTGTTGGCTCCGGCCCCCTTCCCTATATGGGCGCCATCTCCCACCAATAGAAGCCTGCGCCCAGGGAGATCCTTTGCGGGCACCCACGGGTGGCGGACGCCCCTGGGGGGTTTTGTCTCTGGTGCACAGCTGCCAGCGCAGTGTGAGGTGCTGGGTGGGGCAGAGGCTCTGGTGGCAGGGGAAGTGGACCCAGACTTTAAGCTGTGGGCCTTGACTCCTTCTCCAGCCTTTGAGAGGCCTTTTCGCACTCGTACTGCCTTCTCCAGTGCCTGGGTCAGAAGCTCCAGCTCCTTGAGGTCCTGAGGGCTGGGTGGGTATGCTGTGAAAGCCGAGAGTCAGGTAGAGGCCCCTGATCACTGCCAGCCAGAAGACAGGTCGGGGACGACACCTGTAGAAGGTGGGGGGCTAAGGTTTACCTGAAGACGGGGCCTCTTCATTAATTTCTGGCCCTGGGGTTGGCTCCGGAGCCGGGGTCTCGGCTGGTTCCCTGCAAGGACACAGGGCAGCCATGGCACGGCCAGGGCCCAACAGACCCCCATAATCGCCTGGCCTAGGAGCCGGCGCCCCTTCTCAGGGCCTCGGGAAAAGCGGGGGGCACTGGCAGCCCGCAACTCGGAAGTGAGCGCTGAGCCCGGCCTCCCGACCCGGGGCTCCAAGCAGGGTTCTGACGGCCCGAGGGCTGCCTAGCCGGGTGGTTCCGGGTTCGCGTACCAGGCCCGCAGCAGCCGTCGGGAGACTCGCAGGCTCTGCTCCAGCTGCCGTTGTCGCTCGGCGCAGGAGTCCAGGGCGTCCCGCAGCTCGGCCACCAGCCTGGGAGGGAAGCACCGGAGGCTCAGCGCCCGGCCGGGCCCCCGCCCCCGCCCCTCCAGCAACGCCGGACCCACCGGCGCGAGCACTCCGCTGGCAGCATACGAACGATACGGATCTTCGCGATCTGCCGCCGTCGGAAGATCCCGCCCCTTCCGGACTAGAAGACCGCCCTTTCCGGCCGGGCTGCCCAATCCCGAGCCCAGCGTCAGGGCCCGCCTTCCCCGATGACGACCCCGCCTCTAGCCCCGCCCCTTGGTCGGCGGTCCGAGCAGTGACCGGCTCCGACCCCCGCCCGGGGGCAGCAGAGCGAGCTGGGGGACTTCGGAAGACGCGCAGTTCTGGTTTGGATAACGGGGTAGATGGAGGCTCCTGTGGTCCCTTAACGGTCGGCTTCGTCTTTGCATCGAGGGCGCTCTAAAGCAGGGCCCTGGGACCTTGCTGACCCCGGGGCACCTAGCGCAGGGCCGGGAACGCGGACGGGCCCATAGGTATTTACTGCTGTGGCTTGAGGTACGGATGACGTGTGTCGGGAGCAGGGACAAGGCAGGAGGGAGTGTGCACTTTTGGACACGCTGACGAGGTGATGACATCCGGGAGTGGGCACCTCGGCAGAGGGGGAGAAGGCCCAGGAGCCAGAGATGGGCACGAGGACCAGTGGGGCTGGGCAGGCTGGTCCCCGGTGGGGCAGGGGTGCCCGGATGGGGCTAGGTGAGGGGGAGCTGGAGCCGGGTGGTGGAGGGACAGCAGAGCCTGGTGTCACAGGAGCCTGTCCCAGGAGGGAGTGTCCGCGGGAGACACGTGGGAGTGGGGGTGGTGGGGACAGATGCTGGCTGAGGAGTGATGCTGGCAGCAGGGCCCATTGTAATTGGATCTAACAAGAAAAAAGGATGAGTGCCAACCCCACAGGGGCCAAGAAATCTCAGGGGAGAGCAGGATGGAGGACAGACCTGGGAGGGGGTTTGTTTAAAGATAGAGTGTCCGTTTCACTGTTGCTAATAGGAAGGTGCCACAGCAGAGAACAGATGCCAAGGAAGGGAGCTGAGGGTGCTGGGACAAAAGGGGGAAGGTCGAGTGGGACCCAGGCAGCCCTGGGACTGCTGTTAGGGTGGGCACCTCCATCAGCAGCGGCCTCTTTTCTTGCCCAGTATGGGAAGCCTGAAATGAGATTCTCAGTGAGAAAGGAGGGGAGGGGAGCAGACACAGGGAGACCCCACCCCCCAGTCAGGTGGTATTAGGTCCCTACCAGAGCACTCTCCTTCTTCGGATGCAGGCTGGCCAGAAGGCAGAGAACTTTTGGGTTTTGATAAGGGGCCAAGGAGCCAAGGCAGTTCAGACATGCACATCACTCAGCTACTACTATCCTCATCACATTTAATCCTCACAACACCCCTGTGAGGTAGGTATTGTCACCCCATCGTACAGATGAGGGAACTGAGGCTCACACAAGCCTAGGGGCACACAGTCGACAAGGGAGGTCTGCAGTCCCGATGCTGGGATTCCCTTACTCAACCACGGCCTACCCAGGGTGGTCAGAATTTGCCTACAGCAGCAAAAAAGATAGCTCCCACAGGGAGTCAAGAGCCCAGAAAAGCCTCTCCGGGCGAGCGTCTCCTGGTCCCTGTAGTTTTGGTTCAAGAGCATTTGGGGGACACCCCTGGTTAAGTGGTTCTTTCTGACATTTCAAGAGGAAGCAAAAGCAACAGCAGGTGAGTGTATTGGGGTCAGCCCAGCAGGGGAGAGCGGTCAGGGTCACGATTTGCAGGAAGTCACAGCAGGTTCACCCTCACCCAGCAAGCCAGTCCTCTGGTTCATGCTTTTCCGTGTCTTGGTCACCTCAGATGTTACAAATGACATTTAATTTTTTCCTGGATAACTTCTCTGGGAAAACTGATTTTGCATACAATGTCAGGAGAGCACTGAGGAGTTTGAATCAAATTTTCATTTTTCGTTGAGCCTAAATAATGTTGAGAATTTTTAAAAATGTAATACCTTCTATTTTTAATTTTTCTTCTGTTTTTTATCCTAGAGGGATGAAGGATGGAAATAAAGACAGGGAAAGAAATGGTCCAGCAATTCAGTGCAGAGAGAGGGTCATGCAGACACCAACTGTTGGGGACACAGATGGACCACTGCAGGAGAAGGGACAGATTTTTAAAAGGAGCTGAGAACATGGGAGGGAGCGAGCCTGTGACCGAGAATCAAGGACCTCGAGCCTGGTGTTCACGCACAGCCCACCACGGTGCCCGGGGAAGAGCTCTCTCATTGCAGGAGGCACCAGCCGGTGAGGAAAGGAATGCATGCCCAGGGCAGGGCAGTGTGGGCCCATGGATGGCGACATGCTCAGGGCTGTTGGATCTCCCAGGACCCCAGACGAAACAGACGGGGGTACGGGGAGCTGTGTGTGGACACTTGGGCTACACATGTTCTCAGCTGTGAAAGCTCAGTTCCTGGGGTGCTGGGGGGGTGGGGAATGTTCACCCAGGACGTGGGCTGAGTTTTCCAGAGGAAGCAAGACAAGACACGGGAGGGGACAGAGAGACAGGACTGACAAGGCATGGTGTGACTGCTTCGAGGCTAAACTTTCCAAAGAGAAGGATCTGAGTTTTCGTTGTGCTTTGGAGATTCTGACGGCTCGTGATGGGCTCCCCTGGAGAAAGAGTCCCCGCCTCCAGACCTCCTCTCGGGCCCAAGTGAGGCCAGCGGGGACCCGCAGGGACCCGTCTCGTCCCCCGCCCCGCACCAGCACAGCAGCAGCGCCCCCTCAGCGGACGTCCACTGCGGCACACGCTCAGACACACTCACAGCTTCAAGAAGCCCAAGTTCATGTTCTCCTCCTCCTCGCTGGGGGCCGACAGGTTTTTCCTCTTCACCTGCTGTTGGGGAGCACAGCTCTCCAGGGGGCTGGGGGGGCGGCACTGTAAACACGACTTCCGGGTGTGGTGGTGGCAGGGTGGTGTGTTCAAGCTGCTGCCCATGGGCAGCTCTGAGGTAGACTGGGGGGGCCCCCCCGACGCATGCCCGGAGTCTGTGGGACTCGCACTGCTGACGGAGGAGTACCCCGACGTCATGACGTCCTTGCCCAGCCCCCGCCTGCCGCACAGTGGGGGCTCCGGCCCTGGGGTCCGCAGTGCCTGGCAGCCCGCCGCCAGCGCCTGTGTGTCCTGGGCCCCCCACACCTCCTCCGGGCAGGCCTCCTCGTCACTGGACTCCTGACAGCAGTGCTCCTCGGGGCTCAGGTAGACTACGGTGACGTCGAGGATGCCGCTAGGAGCCGTCACTGTGGGGGACGGGGGACGTCGGGGTGAGCCTCTGCCCGGCCAGGACCCAGGGGAGCCCAGGGTCCCGTCTCAGCCACAGCTCCTCACCCTTGCCGGTCAGTCCCCTTCCCTTTGCCTAAGAAGTCAAGGGCGAGGTGTGTCCTCCAAGCTCGGGGTGACACCCATGTGACATGGGGAACAGGAAGAAGGGACAAGACACTGAGGGCCATCTAACACTTAATCCTGAGTGGACGCAGAAGCATGCAACTGGAAAATCCATAGACATGGCCTCAAACCGGGCCCTCGAGTTCCCTTCCCCCCGTCTGCAGATGGCTGAGCAGACATGGGGACAGAGCCTCTGCGGCCTGGCCTGGAGTGATGCCCGAGGCACAGGACCCAGCGGGGGAGCGGGGGCACATAGCACAGGATGTTCTAGAAAGATCTTGTCATGAACGCAGGTGGGTCAATCCTGCCCCTGCCCTGTGCAGTCCTCCCGGCAGCACATGTCCGGCCGGGCTACAGCGTGGCCTCCCTGTGGGCTGTAGTGCCGGCTGCTCTGCTCTTCCGGGCTCCTCGGACACGAGCTCCCGCAGCCCCGGCCAGGCCCGCCCGCCGCCCGCCACTCACCGTCACCCTCCTTCTCGCCCTCGCTCTCCTGGTCGCCCTCGTAGCCTGAGCAGTAGTCCAGGCTCCAGTCCAGGAAGCTGCCCAGCAGCGTCTCCTCCTGGCTGGACAGCTCGGCGGTGGGCGTGGTGACGAAGCTGCCCCTGTCCTCCTGGAGGCTGTTCTCCCGCTTCCTGGGGAAGGGAGTTGGGAATGCAGTCACAGGCGGCAGCGTCCCTGGCACGCACCTGCCCCGCCCCGCCCCGCCCCGCCCCGCCCCGCCCCGTGTGCTGTGAGCACCCAGGAAGTGCCCTCGGAGGCTCGCAGCTGATTCACAGAGGTCGGGCCGGCAGCACAGTGAGGTCCCTGCTTATCTGGACTTTGTAGGATGAATAGGAGTTCTTTGGGGGGGGGCGCGGAGGGGAGCTTATTCCAGGCACCACAGCCAGGACACTGAGACAGAAGAGACAGGGTGATGGGGTGATGGGGACCGAGCGCCCCAGCCTCTCCTCGGGGCGCAGCTGGAGTGCTGGGGCGACGCGTGGTGGGGCAGCGTGGCCTGGGGGGGCTCCACCTGTGTTCAGGACCACTGAGCCCACAGGGAGCTGGGCTGGAGCCACGCAGGGGAGGAGGCAGGGCTGCAGGCAGTGTAGACTACCGGCCCAGCTTCCGTTTCCGGGGGATCCCCAAGGGCTGCAGGGGTCACACGGGAGCCCAGCTGGGCCCGTGGGCTCACTCACCGCTTGGCCCTCCTCCCAGAAGGCGAGCTGAGGAAGGCGTGAATATCACCTGCGCTGAGGAAGGGCGCAGGTTCCGGGCTCTCCTGCTTCACGCCCAGGGCGGCACACAGCTGGCCGTAGCTCAGCACCTGCAGGGGAGCCACGGTCAGAGGGTGGCAAGACCCCGGGCAGGGGGGCCCGCCACCGGCACCCCTCGGTACCTCTTCCAGGCTGATCTCCTCGTAGCGCTTGTCCTCGAATCGCTGCTTGACGGCAGTGAGAGACACCTGCCTATAGTCCTTGGGGGCGTCATCGTGGAAGCTACCGACAGACAGACAGACACGTGAAGGACCGCGGGGGGCAGGGAGTGCTGGCACCGCCCCCAGGAGGCTCCACCTGCAGCCCCCGCTCAGACGGGAGAGGACCTGACGTCCTCGAAGCGAGCCCAGCACCACCGTGCAGACGCCCAGCAGTCCCTCGGTTAACCCGAGAGGCACCTATGACCCAGTGCCCACTCCCAGGTGTGTCCCCAAGAGAAAGGGGGGCAGAGGTCCCCGCAGAGACCTGGACACAGTCATCCACAGCAGTGGGGAGGCAGAAAACCCCCAAATGTCTGTCAATGCAGAGATGGAGAAGTAAGACAGGGCCTCTCTGCCTGGGGGCTCCCTGCACAGTGGAGACACCGTGCAGGTGGGAGGCCACTCACACCTACAGGCCTCGTGGTGCACGAGCCTGTGATGAAGCGTCCAGAACAGGAAGGAGAGGAGTGTTGCGGGGTGGGGCCCGGTGGGGAGGGGACACCTGAAGGTATTAGGGAGGCACTGCAGGTTTCTTTGAGGGAGAAGATGTTCTTTGATTGATGGTGGTGATGCCTGCACAACTCTATACCAAAAGCCTGTTGAACTGCACACTTAAAAAAAAGTTTCATTTGTAAATAAGTATTTCCAGTTTATCTGGATTGAAAAAACAAAAAAAGTAGGGGAAGGTAGCAGGGAGGCAGAATCACCCGGCCCCTTGGGTGGGGGAAGGGGACGCTGAGGCCGCGTGGCCTGAGAAAAGAGGAGACCCTGGGGGCTTCGGAGCACGCAGTGTGGGTGGGACCGCGTGGGAGCAGCGAGGCTGCCAGCCGGGGTGAGGTGAGAGGGGAAGGGCTGAGCCCCTGAGGCAGGCGCGGCCGGCCTGTGCCCAGGCTGCAGTCTGCCAATGCCAGCCTCCAGTGATTTACCACCGTCTTTTCTTATGCTCTACTGTCTGTGGAGTTAGGTTTGGGTGGGGAGGAGCTGCTGCCCACACAGCAAACGTTAAAAACATGTTCGCTAAGCAACATGGCCCTGGGACTTCTAAACGCCAACCCTGAGACCTGCAGCTCATGGCCCGACAGCCCTCCTGTGACATGAACTCCCTCTGGACCCACGGCGTGGAGGATGTACCCTGTGTGTGGGGCTCACTTCCTTACACACTTACCACTTCTGATGAAGACTTAAGACACAGGGGATGAGGTCTTCACAGGAGAAGCCGGTGAGGTCCCACAACTGGGTGGTCCAGGGCTGCGCTGGGGAGGGAAGTGGGGGTCGTGGGGCCACCTTGACACCCACAGCCCCAGTGGTTCTGGAATGGAGCTTCCTAGGGCTCAGCGCTGAAAAGGCCCTGTGCCCAGGGCACGCATGCCCGCTGCGCCCTGCAGGGGGAATACCAAGCCACCCCCAGACAAGGGCTCTTAGTCTATCCTGCTGCCTCCTCCTCAGGAGAGAGGAGCATGCTGCTTTGTCTCCCTCCCTCCCCAGGACCCGAGCACCAGCTCCTGACTCTCGGAGACCCTCGCCCACGGGCTCAGCCCGGCTCTGAGAGGCGGGCGGGAAGGACCTGCCGCTTACTCTGCCCGTGTGTCAGCCTCGCCAGCAGCAGGGCGGCCGCAGCCAGGTGGGCCGGGGCGTAGGCGGCCAGGCTGGTATGCAGCAGGGAGAGCTCGCAGAGGAAGCCGCACAAGTGCTGGGTTCTTGGTGCCATGGGGACGAGCGTCAGCAGGACATCCTTGTAATCAACCACGGTGGGGACCTGGCGGGAGGGCGGTGGGCGTGGGGTCACGGCATGCAGAGGGCCCTTCTGCCAGCTCGGGGGAGGCTGGACTGCAGACACACTGCCCTCCTAGTGGCCAGCACACTCACTGGAAACGCCGAGTGGCTGTGGCCTTGTGCCCTCTGGGTCCTGGAGGGCTTCCCTGAGCAGAGAAGCCCAGAGCCATGCACATGCCCTCTGCTCCTCCCACCCCCCAGTGCGACTCAGCCTCGATTCAGGAGGAAAAGGCGAGTGGCCGCTTACCCGGATCTTCCCGTCCAGGGCCGAGATGATCTCGCCCATCATCCTCACCAGGTCCTCGTACTTGTAGGTGTTGTCTGTAAGCCACACGGCCTCCCGGATCGTCAGGATCTCTTTGCTGATGAACCTGGAGTGTCAACAAGGGGTCTGAGCTCATGCCCCTCGGCGGGCTTCAGGCTTCAGCGATGGGGTGGGGAGTCCAATGAGTTGACCTGGCTGCCCCCGGCGGGTGAGGTTAACTGTAATGGTCATGTGAGCCTGTCGTAGAGGCTGAGGGGCAGGGGTATGAGCGCCACAGACCTGTGGCAGGAGAGTGGCTAGGCTGCTGGGCATGCAGGTGTCTCTGCAAAATCTAGCCACGAAGGGTGTCAGCGGCCAATCCCTCCCCACGAAGGGAGGGAGCGGCAAATGAGGGTTTGCCCTGCCTTGTGCCAGCCGCTCCGGAGCGAGCATGAACAGCTTCAACCCGGAAGGCAGTCGAGTCAGCAGAACCAGAGTCAGAGGCTGTCTGGAGGTCTGGACCTGGCCCAGGGTCGGGCAGAGGGACTTGGGCGGTCCTTGGGCAGGTGGTCACCCTGTTTTCTCCTCTCTCCCAGCGCCAGTTAGCAAGGGACACACTGGTCTGGTGGCCTCTGAGGGCCCCTCCCTGCGCCAGGGTGATGGGGGCTGAGCCCGCAGCCACTCGGTCACTCTGTAGCTCCCGCGGTGGCTTGGCTGAGAGGACAGAACAGTGGGGACCATAGGTGCGGGGTGCAGTGACGTCGAGAGGGGTGGACGCGAGTTTGTGCTCAGGCAGTGGCAGAGTGGACGAAGGGGTGTCTCAGCCCCTAAAGATCTTTTAAAGCGATTATCTCACGGCCGGTCCCCCAGTCTCTGATGGCAAGGACGTAACCATGGCGTTTAGACCTGGGGAGGCTGGGGACCTATCTGTCCAGCCCTCTCTGGTGACAAGACCCGGAGCTCCGGGTTCTGAGGCACGTGTGAGAGGTGCCAGACCGCGTGTGGCCTGAGCCCCGCTCCCTCTGCCTGTGGACACCCTGCTTCCCTGGCCACCAGGAAACCATAGCGCCCAGTTCCCATCAGGGCCACAGGACGGAGCGCGCTGCAGGCGTGGACCGGGTGGCCTCAGGGGCCATGGCAAGTGGCAGAGAGCAAGTCAGGGCCTCAGGCGCCTGCATGAGCTGATGAAGCAGATACACTACACCCCAGTGACACACGCCTCTGGGTCACTGTTCCAAAGATAGACCAGTCCTCCGTAGTTGACGCCACTGTGTGCAGTGAGCCTGCCCCTCACCCCCTAAGCCTTACAGACAGGCACTGCCCCGGACGATGGCAGGCCATGTAGGAGAAAGCTGGTTTAAAACACACAAAAAAGCAACATGTGTGGTGGGATGTGCCACCCACGCTCTGTCCAAAGGCAAAACTGGGTGGGTGAAGTGCTGATTTTAGGAAGGTGGGCTTTCGTGAAACTTAAGACGGCTGACGGGAAGAGTCAGAACAGCCACCTCTGAGGAGCCCGCATCCTGTCCCCAGGGTAGGAGGGGGTGTGAACCTGGCTGGACGTGGGTCTCTAGACACAGAGCTGACAGCCTGACTTGGAAGGGCAGCCGACTGTGGCCTCCCGCATCTCCGTGTTGCCCTCAGGGGCCAGGGGAACACAGCTCCTGCCCAAGCAAGGCCACCACAGGGATGAACGGCGGCTGCCCGCGCATGGAGGGTCAGCCCTGCTGCCCCCGTGTGGGGAAGACCACCTGCTTTGGGCACCCCTGAGATTAGAGCCCCATTATCATGAGGTGGGGTGCCGAAGCCCTGTTCATCCCACTGAGAAGCCAGCCTGTGACCTGGGCAGGGCCAGCCAGGGGTTTCTCACCGCGTGCAGATGACCATGCAGGCGATGCCCAGCAGCTGCAGCCGGTACCGGGGCACCAGCCGCCTCCGTAGGTATCGATCCACGCACTCCACAGTCAGGTGGAGACACAGGCTCGAGAAGTCCTTCATGGTCGCGACCTCCACCAGCCAGTCGATGAGGATGTACCTGTGGGAAGAGTGCTGCCCCTGAACACCAGGCAGAGCCTCTGCAGGGCCCCGAACCTCACAGGGTCCTGTCTCCCACTCCCCGAACCTCCACAGGGTCCTGTCTCCCGCTCCCTGAACCTCCACGGGGCCCTGAACACCAGGCAGAGCCTCTGCAGGGCCCTGAACCTCATGGGGTCCTGTCTCCTGCTCCCCAAACCTCCATGGGGCTCTGAACACCAGGCAGAGCCTCTGCAGGGCCCTGAACCTCATGGGGTCCTGTCTCCCGCTCCCCAAACCTCCACGGGGCCCTGTCTCCCGCTCCCCAAACCTCCACGGGGTCCTGTCTCCCACTCCCCAAACCTCCATGGGGCCCTGAACACCAGGCAGAGCCTCTGCAGGGCCCCGAACCTCATGGGGTCCTGTCTCCTGCTCCCCGAACCTCCACGGGGTCCTGTCTCCCAGTCCCGCCCAGCCAGCCATCCTGAGGGGCAAGTGGTCACTTCGGGCGTCACGGGCTTATGCCGGCAGCCGTCCAAGGGGGTGGGGGCCCCACCACTCCTGACTTGGTTCCTGGGAGGCAGGTGGGCGCACACATATGGACCCTGCCCACCCCCACCCAGGGGCCCCCTGGCACTGGATAAACTTGGACTGTCACTTATAAAGGGGCAGAGCAGATTTGCTCTGGAGACTGGGGACAGTCACAGGTGAAAGGTTACTATCCTGGAAACCTGTCTCCTCCCTGAAGAACCCTCACCATGGGGTCATTTGTCACAACCCCCTGAGGTTGAGCAAAGAGCCAGGAATGCAGCCCAAGCAGGATGCATTGAGCCCGGGTGCTTGAGCTCTCAGCCACCAGGTGACCATGATGGAGGGCTCGGGCTGCAGAGCTAGCAGACACAGGGTCCCTCCTCCTCGATGGCGCCAAGGCCAAGCCGGGACCCTGACGTCACAGGGTACACTGCACGCAGCGGCAAGGATGCCCGGGCGGAGTGGACAAAGGAGAGGAGATGGGAGAACAGAAGCCAGAGGGACGAGCCGTGATGGCGAGGGGCTCTGTGCAGGTGGAGGGCGGCTCCAGGTGGGCAGCCAGACAGGAGCGTGTTTCACAGGCAGAGGGAAGGCACAGGGGGGTGAGGGCAGAGTGAGCAGGGGACCAGAGGGGGCGGCCGGGAGGAGCACCCAGGAGTGTGAGGGCCATACCAGCCACGACTGGGAGCAGAGGACGATGCTCCCTGCGAGGATACCCTGGATAAACACAGTGACCTGACAAAAACCGACCAACCGAACCACACACTTTAAAGTGGTTAAACCCGAAACTAATGTTGGAAATCAATTATAACTCAACTAAAGAAAAGGAAGAAGTCGGCTCTTGTCTGACATGGAGGAAAACAGACAAATGCTCAACTTGTGGCTGAAATAATATTATGTTATTATTTCAATAAAACTACTTTAGCTTTTGAAAAGCAAAAAAGGTTGTCTATGTTAACCCTCACTCCCAACACACAAAAGGAATAGCAACAGTGCCCCCCACCCCCGCAAAAAAACGGAAAGACTGGGAGGGCACAAGGCAGGAGGGGCACCACCAAGGCAGGTCGACTCAGGAGCACAGCAGCTTGGGACTCCCTTGGTGGCCCAGCGGCTGCGACTTCGAGCTCCCAAGCTCCCAGTGCAGGGGGCCTGGGTTCGATCCCTGGTCAGAGAACTAGATCCCACGTGCTGCAACTAAGAGATCCTGCATGCTGCAACTAAGACCTGGTGCAGCCAGATAAATTAGTCAAATAAAAAGAAAAAAGGTACAGCAGTTTGGTGACATTTAGCGTGGGAGCAGGGGACACTGCCCCCCTGCTGTGAGCGGAGAGGTAGCAGCACAGCCAGGGCCTGCCCGTTATACATCTAAAACGCATTTAAGATCCCTCGCATAAGCTTGAAAAATTATTCACATTTTCCATTTTGCTTTCTCACATGTTCTGTGATTGTAACAGTGTGTCATCTCCAAACTTCAGAGGAGAAGGACTTGCGGAAAGAGGCAGGTCACGGGGTTCTGAGGCTGCAGGCCCCCACTTCCCCTGCTGATGCTGATGCTCGTGAGGATGGGTTGGAAAAAAAAGGTGGTTTTTCTGGCGTCATTTTAGAAAGGTGTTTAAAATGGTTTAACACTTTCTGACGCTTAAAAAGGGAAACTGGAGAGAACAGACACTCATATGGGAGTTTTCTTTTTTTCCCAAAGCCCTAGATAACTCGGGCATTACTGGTTTTAGAAAACACACACACACACATGTGCATGCATGTACACGCACACCGGGGGTGGGGGTGGGGAATCCCGGTGGGCCTGTCACAGGACCTCGTCACCATGGGCAGTTCTGGCCCCTCACCTCATCGTGTCATTGAGCCCCTTCTGGACAGAGAAGACCCTCTGCTTATTGACAGCGTGGGAGGCCTGGAACAACTGGCAGACTATCTCGCTGGAGGCTTTTGCTTCCAATCCGAGCTGGTGTCCGTGTGCACAGGCTTTGGCTAGAGACAGCTGCGGGCGGAAGAGTCGTGGGGTGAGCAGGGGCAGGGCCTTCTTGTCTGTCAACACCCTGGCCCATTTACACCCTCTAAGCCTGCCGGAACAGAAGGACCACAATTTTACTTACGTTTTTGGAAGTAACTAGTAAGTCATGGTAGAACGTTTAAAACGGATGAAAGGTACAGAATCGGAGGTCGGCCCCTCCTCGCCCTGCTCTTGCTCTGAGGGGGTTTCTGTCGGCTTTGTCACCTGGGGGGCCGCCGCTGTGCACGCCTGTGCGCCTTCTGCCATGTGGCTGACCCCCAGGTGGGCACTGCCTGTGCCCTGACGCTTTCTGGAAGGCCTGCTCGGACTGTCACCCCCATCACAGGAACACTGAAGGCTATCTTATCACATCTTGGCTGGCCCAAACTGCTTTCCTTGAGAGTGTTTGTTTTCAGAAGTTACTAGCTAGCCACTCAGAAGCAAAGAATATGTGTGTGATCTGCTCGTGGGATTGGCCATGACCTCTCTGAACGGGCGCCTTTCCGATGAACAGTGAAGGTCAAACCTGCCCCGTATTTTGACGGCTAGTATTTACTCGCTCGTTTCTGAGCATACTGAGGCCCTGTGTACTTCTATGGGGCCTTACTGTTTTTACTCATCAGTCTGACCTTGTCTTAGCAACACACTGTTGATCGTTACATTTCTCGTAAACGTGCTGCGTGCCTTCCTGGACACAAACATTATAGTGGCCTGTCATGTGGCAGGTGGGCATCCTTGCTGCAGACTTTGTCCCAAGTTTTTAACGGCCAGTGACTGAAGTCCCAACTTGATGGGGTCACAGGCACCAGCTTGGCCAACGGGGACTTCCTCTGATTTGTCTGGAAATAGTGACTTCCTTACAGCTGCACAGGGACAGTGTATGGTGAACGCCAACTACAACCCTCCAACGTCCAGGTCCAACGCCGGACCACCTGGTGAGGGGTCAGATACTGGGAAGAGGATAGCGTTCCTCACGCCAACCTGCTCTAAGGAGCCTCAGGTCCCGCTGCCAAGATGCTGTCCCCGCAGGCCTGCTTTAGGGAGCTGTCCACACTGACAGCAGCTGTGGTTAGTCCACAGCACGTAAGGATGACGAGGCTGGCTGTCTTCAGTGCCATGGGTAAAGCGTCCCCAGGCTGCCCTCCCTGCACACCTCAGAGCTGACCACCCTCAGAGTTGCCCTGCCATGACTCCCCTGCCCCCCACGGGAGCCTGGCAGCCCTGCCCCGGGTCCCAGAGAGGAGGCACTGGGACCAAACTGGCTCCCAGCTCACCTGCGCTTCCCAGCAGCCTTTGGCAGCAAAGTCCCTGAGCTTCCGGAAGCTGTGGAGGCACCGTCCGGGGTCCAGCATCTGTCAATGTGAGATGCCCTTACATGGGCGTGTCTCTGGAGGAACTCAGAACCAACCCCCGGGGTTCTTCAATGTTCCCCCAAGACCCCCAGAGGGGCCCCAGCTGGGCCTTCTTTCTGACCCTTCTTGCCCCGAGTGGTGGTGGTCGTTCCCAGGGTGGAGCTGAGAGCAGCCCCGGGGGACCCAGGAGGACTCCCTGCATTGGCAGACCCTTGTCCAGGGTTGCTCTGAGACCAAGCCTCTGGCCCGCGTCACCCTCACTCTCCCAGACCTAGGCCCACTCACATCCATCCGCCTGTCACTCTCCCAGAGGAGGTATGAGCTGGTCAGACACCCCTGGTTAGCGGACTCTTCAAACAGGTTCCGGGCCTGCTTCTGCTTCTCTTCATCCTAGAATAAGTAACCACACATGCAGTGCTCACCTTTAATAAAATGAGTCAACTAAATTAGCAGAGAAACAACTTCCCTGGAAATATGCCATGTGAGAACCGAGGTGGTGTGAGCCCAAGAGCTCTGCCCTCGGGCCTTGCTCTTCCTGCCTGGGGCTGGGCTGGCTTTGGCCCGGAGCTGCCCGCTCGGTGACGAAGATGGGGGGTGGTGGAGATCCCCAAGGCCCTCTGGCTCCTCGCTCACACCCCGCATCCCGCCCTGCTGCAGTCAGAGCGCCTGTCACCAGAGGCCACCGCCCTCCCCAAACTGCTGCTGGGGGCCCTGTGCTAAGTGGAGTCGACGGTGTGAGGAGGCGGAGGGAGCCGCCCGGAGCCGGTCGGGAGGCATGCGGGCCGTCCTGCCTATCAGACGCTCTGGCTCCACCGGCGTACAGACAGGCTCCTCCCGGCTGGGAGACCTCCCGGTCCCCTCCCGCGGCCTCTCATGAGCGTCCTAGTCCTCGGTGGTTGCAGCTGCCGGAGAGGCGAGCAGCACAGAGCCGCAGACCCGCTGTGCCCGTGCCCACCCGGGCCAGGACGCCAAGCAGCACGGGGGCGGGCGGGGGACTCACCTCGAAGAGGCTCAGCACCCTTCCCAGGCAGTGCAGTATGGACGCCCTGTGGGTCTAGAGAAGGAAGGGTGACCGTCAGTGGGGAACTTCCTGGGGCCCCCGACCCCCGCTGCACCCCCGTGTGCAGGTCCTCTTGCTCCCCGGCCGGCCTCTGCCAACCGTGTCACGGAGCCTCTGGCCGTCCCTCTCCGCGGGCACCGTCTGCAGCCCCGCCCTGCCCCCAGGCCCCCAACCCTAGCTCTGACGTCTCCTGCTGGTTGTTTGCAGATGCTCCCATATTCACATTGTTTTCAGAGCCTCCGCTGCCCTCAAGTCCCTGACTTCACCCAGTCCACAGCATCTCCCCCCAGGGCAGTCTCCTCTCCTGGGACCCTGTGGGGTGCCCCACCCGCACCCCGGGCAGGGACTCACTTTCTGTAGCTGGCACTCCGCCCTGAGGCTCTCATGAACCACGGCCTTGCAGCAGCTCCCGGACACCGACCAAGGCGGGCGAATGAAGAGCCAGATGAAGGGCGCGGCGCCCACGTTCAGCCGCTCCGCCAGGCTGAAGTAGCGAGACGCCTTCAGGCCGTTCACTTCCGCTCGGGCCTCGTCAGACACTGACACTGCAGAGACGGACAGAGTGAGCCAGGATGTCTGGGGGTGGGCACAGCGGTGCCCCCAGTCCTTTCGAAAAGTCTAGGGCCTTAGGCCGCTGCCACGCGAGGTTGTTGGTGCTTTAGGACAGAAGAGCCTGGATGGGGGCTCCATGCTTTTCTTCCTGTGTTTTGTGAACCAAGTGCCCTGTGGCTCCACCCACAGCCTGGAGTCTGAAAATCCAGGAAGGTGCCCCCCACCCCCCACCCCATGGAGGTATCACAGGCCCACCCTCCTGTGGGCGACTGCCACCCAGCCCCCGCTTAGCAGGGGCTTTTTTCTGGGGTGACAAGAGCATTTCAAAACGAGCGGTGTTGGTCGCACAGTTCTGAAGACACTGACTGGGCTGCACACCTGGATGGGTGAGCTGAACGGTGGGAATTCTCTGGGCAAAGCCTGGATGATGGGATGATCAGATAACGGGAGGGTGGGCACAGGACGGCTCATCGTCTCCACGTCAACAGTCCAGTCAACCAACTATGACTGGGGCGACCTCTCAGCAAGGTGCCAGGTCTTTTAGAAGCAGAAAAATGGTGGAGGTACTCAAGACTTTGTGTTTTGGGAGCTGGGACATGATGAGGTGCAGGCTGGTTCCTGCCTGCAGGAGGAACCAGGATGAGGTTCCTTAGTGAGCCCAGCAGATCAGCAGGAGTCGGGAGAGAGGGTTGTATCAAGCTCTTTTGAGCAGCACCTGCCCCTGGGGGTGAAGGAATCTAGGTACCAGCTGGCTTTGGCCTGCCTGAACTTGCCTCCCGCAGAGGGCCTTGGCTCCCTCCCTGTGTTACCGACACCAGGCATCAGGCATGCTATGACTGCTGCCCCAAGTCCCTCAAATTAGCTGTGGCCAAGGAGAGAAGCTGGGGTCTACTTGTGGGCTATGGTGTTAACTAGGGAGCCGGGAGGGCTAGCTCGCCTGAGAAGTCCCCATTCCGAGTCTCTACTCAAAGCCACTCATTGTCAATCGAAATTAAAGGCTCGTTAAGTAAGAGGTGACCTCCCAACCTACAGAATCAAAGCTCATCAATGAGTCCCTGAGCAGGACGCCTCTCTGACACAAGCTCCCAAGATACAATGGTACACAGCCAGACACAGCGAGAGCAGCGACTAAACTGCTAACACGGGCATGGGCTTATGTGAGTTCTAGTTTTCTTTTTTTTTCTGACTGCAATGTAATGCACGTGGGATCTGAGTTCCCTGGAAGCTTGGAGTCTTAACCCTGGACCACCAGGGAAGTCCCTAGCGCTTGTTCTAAAGTGTCAACGTCAATCAGGGCGAGGCCAGCCCCAGACCCGGCAGCACTTACAGCCTTCGTTGTAGAGGTAGGCAATGCCCAGCTTCACGGCAGCTTCAAAGTTCCCTTTCTCAGCAGCCCTGGAACAACAGGAACATGAAACACTGCATGATTTTATTCTATTAAAGCTATGTCCTACCACAGCACCTGAAACTACAGTACTTACTTTCTGAACAGAAGCTTTTTTCTGGTAATGACTAAACATCTATTATCCACGACACACTATATCACACATGAGGCTTAAAAACATGCTTAAGCGAAAGAAGA
Source organism: Muntiacus reevesi (assembly GCF_963930625.1). Taxonomy (NCBI): domain Eukaryota; kingdom Metazoa; phylum Chordata; class Mammalia; order Artiodactyla; family Cervidae; genus Muntiacus; species Muntiacus reevesi. The sequence continues at coordinate 181,338,292 of NC_089250.1, read as the reverse complement.
CAGTCACAACAGGCCACACGGTGTGTGACCCCGCTCATATGAGATGCCCGGGACAGGCAAATGCATGGAGACAGACAGTGATTGAGAGGTTGTCTAGGGTCTGGATTACTATTGGGAAGATAGGGAGGGACTGCGAATGATTATGCGGCTTCATCCAGGGGTCACGAGAAGGTCCTAAAGTCAGACAGTGTAGATGATTGCACAACGCTGTGAATATATTAAAAACCACTTGATCAGTACACTCTAAGTGGATGGGCTGTATGGTTCGTGGACTATGTCTCAGGCAGCCTGCCTGTGACCACGGGCACACTGTGCGACTCTTGGCCCCTCTGGCTCTTCCTCCAGGTTTCAGTTGGAGGGGGTGGGATCAGTCAGGGAGTGTAATGCACTAGGATTCAAACCACATGGTCCTGACCAAAGTAAGAGAAATAAGAAGTTTCCACGTGCAGGTGACCTGCATCTGAGCCACATGGGATGGGTCACAGCCTACGAGGACCTTCTGGAAGCACCACTGTGACTAATAAGTGGCAGGCCTGAGCTGGGGGTGCAGATGACCCATGACCGTGCTGGAAGTCGTGTGACTCAATGAGTGAGGTCTACACGCTCAGTCACTCCCTGGGGGATGTGGTGTTGATAGGGGGCTACGAGCACAAGGAAAATTGTGGTCAGGTCCGGTCCTGAGACAGACTGGCACAGCGGGGAAGGCCAGGAGTGAGAGGAAGCCTGGCTGCTCTCGGGTGCAGATACCTTTCAAAGAGCTTCAAGTTCCCTGGAGAAGGCCACAGCTCCTGGAAGCTGGCACATGCCCACACACTGGCATGGTTGTCCACCAAATACTTCAGGTGGGAATGTACCTGAGGAACAATGGGAGTGGGGTGGGGGGTTATCAAGGGGCTACAGGGAAGCCCCGCTTCTGGAGCTCCTGAAAACGTAGGGTCTCCTGTCTCCCTCCGACCCTACCAGTAAGGCCTCCCGGGCTCTGTGTATCACAGTAACTAGCAGTTGCTTTGAACAGAGAAAAGAAATCAGACACAACTTTCTCTGTGGTTCTAAAGGTGGGGACAGGTCCTGGAAGTGGGGGTACACACCAGGCTGAGAAACGGGATATAATGCTATACACCTGCAACGACCAGGGAAACCAACTCTGAGGCTAACGGGTAGGTCAGAAATCTGTTTTGAGCTCCTCTACTTAGAGTTTTGCTAGTGGGAGCACAGTTGGAACCTGGGGGTCAATGGGGGCACTCAGGAAAAACTGAACCACATGGCAGCAGCCTCAGGCGGGACCTCTGCCCTGGGTGAGGGCAGGCAGTGTCCAGGCCGGGGGCCCTGAGCACAGGTATGCATTTTAAGTGCAAAAGCTCCTACTGCCACTGGAAATGGCACCTGCAGATGTTATGAACGCAATGGAGGCAGGTTTGGGAGTCAGACAAATGGGTTCTTATGGGTGTTCCCGCACTAATTTGCTGGATGCCCTTGGTTAAGTGGCTTAGGGTAGGGCAGCAGTTCTGATATCCACACAATAAGGCCCAGAGTCCCTTTCAGCACTGGATATTATATGGGCTTTGTCCTCATGAGGGCTTCTCTAGTGGCTCTGACGGTAAAGAATCTGCCTGTAATGCAGGAGGCCAGGGTTAAATCCCTGGTTCAGGAAGATCCCCTGGAGAAGGAAATAGCTACCCACTCCAGTATTCTTGCCTGGAGAATGCCATGAACAGAGGAGCCTGGTGGGCTATAGTCCATGGGATCACAGAGTTGAACACAACTGAACAACCAACACTTCTACTTCACACCATCCTCAAGAACATACTTTTTCTTCTTAATACTGTTTCATTTCTTGAGGGATTCAATTTGCCAGGAAAAGGTACTTTCTCTGTTAAAATAGACGCTGCAAAGAGCAGACTCAAACCTCGGTATCCTACATTTTTGCTTTCCTGTCATCAAAACAATCTCAAATGTCTATTACCAACATCACCGTTGTGGATCATCTACCCCCATTGCTAGCCAGAGTTTTTGTTCTGACATTTGAGACATGAAGCCTTCGTGGTAAAACCAATAATGTCAGGGCTGACACTGTGTTCATCTGACAACTTACAGCTCGGACAGCGAGGATATCTCCAACAGAAAGCCATTTCAGGATGTGAAAGAGTGCATCTTCAGGGAGATTCAAGATTGTGAGGTTTCGAGGTCTCCTTCTTATTCTCCGCTTTGAAGGATAACAGAAACACTTGGCACACCTACAGTGGATCACTTAAGAAAAAAAATTGGAATGGTTTAAGTGATGTGTTGGAAATGAATTGTGCTGATATGAAAAGTTACACCTGAACATGTTTTAACAGTTACTGGTCCTCTGCCCCAGCCATAGTTACAGTCCCAAAGATTAAATAAATAAGTGGTAGTGGTATAAATGAAGACATCTTCATTCATTCAAATACTTGATAAATGTTTATGGTGAGTAGTAATCACGTAACCTGGCCATTGGGAAACCATCTGACCCACAGCCCAGTTAACAACAAGGAAGAAAGGAAGAGCAGACAGTGTTGATGATGATTAGCCAGGGAGACGCCTGGACCCTAGCTGATTTCTTAGCTTCTATTTGCACACATGACTAAAACATGAAATGTTAATAAGGATTTGAACAAACTGGTTTTCAGGTTCAAATTCCGAGGGTCCGTCCTGCAGAGAAGCCAAGAGTGGACTTGGAGGGTAGGCCAGTCCCAGCTCTGTGGATGTCAGAGCTGTCCGGCCAAGTCTCAAGGTCCTCTGAGACCCTGACAGGGGGTCCTTCCAACTTCAACTCCAGCAACTCTTTCCTCCCTCCAAGCAGAGGAGCCTGTGGCAGAAGGAGCCATCTCTGACGCTTTACCCGGTTCTTCATCCGCTCCTTCCTCCAGTCCCCGCGGGAGGTGGCTGCTCCACCACCGGCAAGTTCCCTACTCAGGGCGTCTTCCTGCCCTCTCCCCTCGTTCCTCACCCGGGTTTCCCATCAGTAATTAACCTCATGCGACAGCCGAGCGCATACGCAGCTCGACGGATCCTTGTCTTTTGCCCCATTTTCCTCACCCCCCTGCCCTAGGACAGCCACGGTATAACCACGGAAACCTCGGCGGCGCTCACGGCCCTGCACAGGTAGCGGTCCCCTCGCGTCGCTTTCTCGCGGAGCCGGGCGCCGCTGGGTATTTAAACCGCGCGCCGGGGAGGCGCCGTCGGGACGATCCGAACCCCGGGCCGAAAGGCTCAAGCTGGCCCCACTCAGCCTGGAGGCCACTCCACCGCGCCCCGCGCCCCGCGCCCCGCGCTCACCGCCTCCGCTCCCCATAGCCGTCGCCGCTGCCGTGGCCGCCGCCGCCGCTGTAGCCGCCAGACCCGCCCGCGGGCCCAGAGCGCGCCTCCCCACGCAGGCGCAGACCCGCCCGCCTCCCGCCTGAGTTTTCAAACGCGCCGGGCGTTCCCATTGGCCCACCACTGGGGGCGCGCGCCACTACCCCGCCGGGCTCCGCCCCAAGCCACGCCCCCTCGACATCGGGCGCCCGTGACTGGCTGCTCCAGGATGCGAATTCGAACGCCGGCAGCTGATTGGTGGAGCCTGCGCGGTCGCCCCGCCTCCCCGGTACGGGCTGGGATCTGAAGGAGCCCGGCTCTCGGGCAGCTGGCAGTGGAGTTCCTGGGTCCGCTCCGGCCTGCGTTGACATGCCTTATTCTGGGATTTGGCCTTGCCGCTGACTCGGCGGCAGAGGTCACGGCGACCGGAGCCCACGGCGCACAGTGGGTTGTCAGTGAAGTTCTGAGCGGACCGGCCGCGCCTCCGAGTCCGGGTTCTCTGAGCGCGGACCCCGACGCGGTCTTCTACCTGCGTGGACGCAGGGGAGCGAGCGCCCGCAGGAGGCACCTCACCGAGGCTGCCCATGACCTTAGTGGCCCACACCCTGAGGCCGCAGGCCCTGCTTCCCGTCCTTGCTTCAGGCGAGGAGACCCTTGGTTCTGTGCTGCGTCGCTCTGGGCAAAGATCGCAGGGCAGAAACAGACCTGGGTGACTCATCCAGCACGTCTGAGTCCTTCCCTTGAAACGTGGCTCACCCTGGACCCTCCTCCATCCCTCCCAGGGCAAGCCCTCACCGTCTCACCCGTCCCTTGTCAGTCCTCACCATCTCGCGGTCAATTGGGAGCCCACTAAAACCGAAGAGCACACCTGCTTGCTTTAGTGGCGGCAACATCCTGTTCACCCAGGTATCAGGCAGTGCCCACCGGGCCTTGTCTTTCAGGAACCATCTCACATCCCACCTCCACCAGTGAGACATTCTGACAAGCAAAGAAATGCGACTTCTGGGAGAAGTGCTTGATGGCCGAGGACACAGCGGTTTTTCCCAGAGAAGCTAGGGAACCTGAGTCAAGGCTCTCTTCTTACCCTCTTCCCGAGGCCTCAAATTGTGCTCTGTCCCCCCACCCCTCACGCTGCTCTCTGAACTCCATCAGGGTACTCGTTCTGTGCTCAGCAGCTAAACACACACAGGAGCCAAGGTGCCAAGCCTCCAAGGCAGTCTGGAGTAGGAGACAAGTGAACAGATGATCACAGCTGGCTATGAGCAAGCCGGGGGGAGAAGGTGGGGGTGGTGTGTGCAGAGGAGGAGTGGGTAGGGCAGAGCAAGCCTGGGGCCTGGCCACATCCTCCCGGCCTGAGGGCTTTCAGCCTTCCTCACATAACCTGTGTTCCCACTGGTAAGAGTTTCCCTGCTTGGTACTTTGTTGTCCTCCCCCTGCACTGTTACTTTGTTGCTGGACTCAAGGCAGAGGCCCAGGCTCTGAGCAGTCACAGGAAAGATGGGTGTGCAGTTGGACATAAGGACGCTGTGCTTCTGGGGAATGTTGCGTGGGGGTGGGAAGTGGGGCCAGGGACGGCAGACACCACACTCCCTCCCGGAGCTTGGCTTAGAAGGGAGGGAGAGAGCTACCTGCAAAGGAGCCCAGCGGGGCTTGTGAGAGGGGCTGGCGTGACCACGCTGGAGGAGCAGCTGTGTGCCCGGGCCCTTCTTGGAGGGCCCTTGTGACAAAAGTGCAGGGCTACACTCAGGCTTGATGGTCCCAGCTCACAGCCTTTGCTCACTGCCTCTCAGGCCCGAGCTGCATCAGAACACAGATTGGTGGACCTCACCCGCCAAATTTCTGATTCAACGGTGCTGGGGTGGGGGCGCAAGAACCTGCATTTCTAACAAGTTTCTGAAGAGGTGGATGCTTCCAGTCAGGAACCCCACTTGAGAACTTCTGCCTGAGGTGAATCCTGGCTCTGCCATCAGCTGACTGTGGAAAGTTGCTGGATGTCTCTAGGTCTCAGCTTACTCTTCCAGGCAATGGGGATAATAATTATGACTACATCACAGGTTGATGGAGGGCCACACACAGGTTAGGGTTAGTGTTAGGGCCAGGGCAGAGAACAGATGGAGCCACACAAATTGAAATATTGAAAAATGGTGACTTAGGTTTGCAAACTTCTCTTGCCTCCTACTTTCAGAAGCATGGCCCTGTTACACCGTGCTCAGAAGCACGACCCTGTTACACCGCGCTCAGAAGCACGGCCCTCTTACAGCCATGGTCACCCCCAAGCCTTCGTGCTCCTGAAGGGATGTGACAGGTGTCCCTCTGATCCCACGGCCAGGTCTCAGTGAGGCTGCAGCCCACTCATGTGTGATCCAAGGGGATCCCTTTCCACAGAAATGGACCTGGATTCTCCACCAGGCCTCTAAGGCGGGTGCCCTCAATCTGGCAGAAAGCCAACCCACCCCTCCACCCCCAAGCTGAATTTACTGGGACTTCAGGTTGCCTCTGTACACCTTGCAGCCCATGGCAGGCTGTGTGCACTCGGGCTAACCTGGCACAGGGAACTCTTTATTACAGCAAGGCAGTCTTTGAGGGATGTGGCGAGGGAGGCTGGGAGGCAGGTGGAGAGCGAGGCAGAGATGGTGGCTGGGATGAAGACCTGAAGGGAATTGGAGTGGGAGGCCAGGAGAGAGGCTGGGAGAAATGCTGGGAGGAACATGGAGTAGGGGGTGGAGTGGGAGGTGGAGACAGTCGCTGGGAAGAAGAGGGAGAGAGAGGTGGACTGGGAAATGCGGGGTCTGCGGGCTTGGCCCTCTCTTGTCTGTTACTCCCTTGGGCAGGGGGCACAGGGCAGCTGAAGCTCAGGAAGATGTCCTCCAGGGAGATCTGGTTGACCGAGTAGTCCTCCAACATGTACGTCGTCTTGGCTTGCTCCATAATGCCGAACACCTGTGGGAAGGGAGGGGCCGCTGTGGATGGCAGGCACAGGGGAGCGGGGGCGGATGCAGCAAGGGGTGGGAAGAGGAAGGGTCTTTGAGATTGTTACACAGCCCCCAGAGGCCCATTCCTCTCTCAGCTGCTCCCCGACCACCTCTCAGGCAGTCAGTCCTGCGGAATTCAGCTGTCTGTGATCGCAGGGAAAGGGACCTGGCTGGGAGTGGTGCCAGAGGCAGAGGTCCCACAGGGTCTTGGCTTGCTGTGTGCCCTGGGCATGTGGCGTGCCCTCTTTGAGTCAGCTCCCCTCTCTGTGAGATGAGGGGGCGGGAGGAGCTGATATCTGAGGTCCCTTCCAGTTCAAATATTCTTATCAACATTTTCTATGAAATTCACATGAATGTTGCAGCAGGGCTGAATTGGACTTCCACTGGAGAGAACTCAGTGCACAACATCAGAGGTGTGCTCCCTGATGTCCAGGTATGTGCTCACCTTCGCCCAGCTGAGGTCATCGCCAGGCAGGTGGTAATGGACCATCCCTTGGTGCTCATCCTCCAGGACGCTGCCTGCACAAAGGAGAGACCATGTCCCCCTGAGGGCCAGGCTGGATGGCCAGGGGAGGGTGGTCTTGGCCCCGGAATCGTGACTCTCGTCCCAGTGCTCAGGGATGCACAGACGCATGGCGCCCTCTGCGGCACATACCTGGGAAGGTCAGGCCCACGAACGCCTTGAACTCCTCCAGTGTCTCCTGCTGCCCGTCACTCCGGATCTTGGCCCTTAGGGAGTAGCCGCTGCCAAACTTGCTCTTGAGGTGCTGTGGGCTGCCCAGGCACTTGAACTGACCCTGCACCATGATGGCCAGCCGGGTGCACAAGGCTTCACACTCCTCCATGCTGGGGAGAGGGGGCGGAGCCTGATATAGCATCGGGGAATGCTGATGCCCGCCCTCCACGTCAAAACCGTGCACCTGGGAGAGTGCTGACGCCCAGATCAAGCTGTTCCTGATTCCCACACTCAGGGTGTGGCCCACTCGCCTCACAGACTCTTCACCAGAGGCTGACAGATCTTCTGTCCACCCAGCCCTTCCTGGCCCACCCAGCCCACAGCCCCCATCTTGGCTGGACCTGTGGGAGGTGATGATGATGGCCTTGCCAGACTTTCGGGCCCGTGCCACAGTGCCCCAGAGCAGACGCCGGGCCACAGGGTCCATGCCAGTGGATGGCTCGTCCAGGAAGATGACCACAGGCTCTCCCAGCAGGGCAATGCCGGCACTCAGCTTCCGCCTGTTGCCGCCACTGGGGCCAAGGGGGAGAAATTGGGTGACTGGCAACCCTAAGTTTCCAGTAGTGCAATCTTCCTTGCATTTTCCTTTGTTAAGAAAGTGTTCATGCGCCCTGGTGGGGTGCTCAGTAACATGACCCACCACCCTCCCCCAGGGATACACTAAGACTCAGCTGTCTACTCAGCATCTAAACCATTCTCCTGGGCATAGGGATCAGTCCAGGCTGAGCACATGGTCTGTGGATCTCCTCTGAGGGCCTCTATGGGTGTCACAGGGTAAGGGCATAGAACTGTTTTAGCTCATTTCTTTTAACAAACACATAGCATTTATGATGTAAAGGTACTTCCCAAATGTTAATTCATTTAATCATCAAAAGATGCAGGGAAACATGAAAACAAGATTGAAACAGAAGTTAACAGAAGAAAGAGGGCACCATCCTCTAACTCCTAGGCACCCTGACTCCCAGTCCTGCTAACAGTCTGCAGGGGCGCTGTGCACAGCTCAAGGGGTGGCCTGGGACTTGGGACCGAGTAGCCTTGCTTTGTTTAAGCTAACTGGAATTGGGTTAGGATCACTGGTGACAGAAGACCCAGGAAGTCCCCACGCTCTTCAGCAGAACATCAGCTACTCAGACGGCTTGCACAGAGCAGGGTGCGGGAGTGTGGGCGTGCAGTGCCAACCTGCCACAGGTCAGAAGCCCTTGTGAAGCAGCAGGAAGAGTAACAGCTGTGGTGCGTCAGCCAGTCCTCAGCCAGGTAACCAGAGGAAGCAGGGCCATGGGACAGCCCAGGCCGTTGACCCATTCTCACAGAGGATGGAAACCTCTCTGGAAACCTGTGCAGTGGTGAGGACCATACAGCTCCCCCAGGCACAGAGCCAGCAGGCCTTGCCCTACCCCCCAGCACTAAATAGAACCAGAGAACATCTTATTTCAGGACGGGGAGGGCCGAGGGAGCCCCGAGTCTCACCTGTATGTCCTCACCAATTTGTCGGCGTACGTGTACATGAGCAAGTCATCAAGAATTTGGTCCACAGAGGAGCTGATGTGACGCTCAGGGATACCCCGGAGCCGGGAGAACATGACCAGCGTCTCCTTGCCCGTCATGTGGTCCAGCAGGGCATCAACCTGGGGACAGTAGCCGATCCACTGTCGCACCTGGAGTTGGAGCACAGCCCAAGGTGGGTCAGAAGGAAAGCTGCCCACTGGGCAGGTGCCTGGCCTCTGCCTCCTGCACACCCACAAGTGCCAGGTGAACACACGTGTGCCAGGGGCCACCAGTGACATTTGGGAGCCTGGATGCAGCACTGGCTTCTGGTGTGAACCCCAACCCCAGAGGGCGCACGTGGGTCTGGAGTGCTTACAATCCTGCCTGCCCGGCAGGAAATCTCAATGTCCAAAGTTGCCCTATCTCTTGTCACGTTTCAAGTGTATAGTCAGAAGAAGACACTTTATTTTCTCCCGCTTAAGCATATTTTCTATTAGACAAGTAACCCACAAATACATTTTCTTTGTGAGGGTGCTGGAGTCTCTTGTCTGGGGCCTGCCCCGCGTGGTGCAGTCACATCAAGGTGCACTTCCAGACTTCTGCATGGCTGCGTAAAACACAACTGGATTATCTTTATTTACCATTCTGCACTTACCATTTTACCATTCTATCATTTTAATTCAATATTATGTATTAAAGATCTTGCTTGGTCAGTAAATATTAATACAAACCTATTTCAACTTGGGCTTCCCAGGTAGTGCAGTGATAAGAGAATCTGTCTGCGAAAGGAGGAGGCACAAGAGACACAGTTTCTTTCAATCCCTGAGTTGGGAAGATCCCCTGGAGAAGGAAATGGCAAGCCACTCCAGTATTCTTGCCTGGAAAATCCCATTGACAGAGGAGCCTGGTCATGGGGTTGCAGAGAGTTGGACACTACTGAGCAACTGAGCACACAAGCCTATTCCAACTCAGTTTGATTGCGACTCAATCATTCAGATTTGGGTTGGCCGTTTATAAAAGATTCAGGCACATGTGTGATATTTCCGAGTTTTTGTTGTTATGACTTTGCAGCAAACCAGGCTCCTCTGTCCATGGGATTCTCCAGGCAAGAATACTGGAGTGGGTGGCATGCCCTCTTCCAGGGGAGCTGACCATAAATGCATGGGTTTATTTCTGAGCTCTCTATTCTGTTCCATTGATCTATGTGTCTGTTTTTATGCCAGTACCATATAGTTTTGATTACTGGAGCTTTGTAGTATAGTCTGAAGTCAGGGAGCATGATACCTCTAGCTCTTTTATCTCAAGACAGTTTGTTAATATTTTTTCAAAAACCATGAGTGGGTACTGAATTTTCATCCAATGCTTTTTCTGCTTCTATTGATAAATATTTTCCTCCTTTCATCTATGAAGGTAGTGCTTTATACTGGTAGATTTCCTACTGTTAAATCTTACTTACATTTCTGGAATTAGCCTGACAATTGTAATTTTTATTCTTTCAATATCCTGCTGAATTTCTATTGTCAATATCTTCAGTTCAGTTCAGTGGCTCAGTCGTGTCCGACTCTGAGACACCATGTACTGCAGCACACCATGCTTCCCTGTCCATCACCAACTCCTGGAGCTTGCTCAAACTCATGTCCATTGAGTTGGTGATGCCATCCAACCATCTCATCCTCTGTTGCCCTCTTCTCCTCCTGCCTTCAATCTTTCCCAGCATCAGGGTCTTTTCCAATGGGTCAGTTCTTCACATCAGTTGGCCAAAGTATCAGAGGTTCAGCTTCAGCATCAGTCCTTCCAGTGAATATTCAGAACTGATTTCCTTTAGGATGGACTGGTTGGATCTCCTTGCAGTCCAGGGGACTCTCAAGAGTCTTCTCCAATACCACAGTTCAAATGGCTCAGCTTTCTTTATGGTCCAACTCTCACATCCATACATGACTACTGGAAAACCAATAGCTTTGATTAGACGGACCTTTGTCAGCAAAGTAATGTCTCTGCTTTTTAATATACTGTCCAGGTTGGTCATAGCTTTACTTCCAAGGAGCAAGCGTCTTTTAATTTCATAGCTGCAGTCACCATCTGCAGTGATTTTGCAGCCCAAGAAAATAAAGTTTGTCACTGTTTGCATTGTTTCCCCATCTATTTGCCATGAAGTGATGGGACCAGATGCCATCTTAGTATTTTGTATATGTGCTGCCGAAGGGAGCACATGATCTTAGTTTTTTGAATGTTGAGTTTTAAGCCAGCTTTTTCACTCTCCTCTTTCACTTTCATCAAGAGGTTCTTTAGGCCCTCTTCACTTTCTGCCATTAGGGTGGTGTCATCTGCATATCTGAGGTTATTGATATTTCTTCTGGCAATGTTGATTCCATCTTGTGCTTCATCCAGCCCAGCATTTTGCATGATGTACTCTGCATGTAAGTTAAACAAACAGGGTGACAATATACAGCTTTGACATACTCCTTTCCCAATTTGGAAGCAGTCTGCTGTTCCATGTCTGGTTCTAACTGTTGCTTCTTGACCTGCATACAGATTTCTCAGGAGGCAGGTCAGGAGGTCTGGTATTCCCATCTCTTGAAGAATTTTCCACAGTCTGTTGTGATCCACACACTCAAAGGCTTTGGCATAGTCAATAAAGAAGAAGTAGATGTATTTCTGCAACTCTCTTGCTTTTTCAATGATCCAACGGATGTTGGGCAATTTGATCTCTGGTTCCTCTGCCTTTTCTAAATCCACCTTGAACATCTGGAAGTTCACGGTTCACATACTGTTGAAGCCTCACTTGGATAAATTTGAGCATTACTTTGCTAGTGTGTGAGATGAGTGCAATTGTGGGGTAGTTTGAGCATTCTTTGGCATTGCCTTTCTTTGGGTTTCGAATGAAAACTGACCTTTAGTCCTGTGGCCACTGCTGAGTTTTCCAAATTTGTTGGCATGTTGAGTGCAGCACTTTCACAGCACCATCTTTTAGGACTTGAAATAGCTCAGCTGGAATTCCATCACCTCCACTAGCTTTGTTCATAGTGATGCTTTCTAAGGCCCACTTGACTTCAGACTCCAGGATGTCTGGCTCTAGGTGAGTGATCACACTATCATGGTTATCTGGGTCATGAAGATCTTTTTTGTATAGTTCTTCTGTGTATTCTTGCCACCTCTTCTTAATATCTTCTGCTTCTGTTAGGTCCATACTGCTTCTGTCCTTTATTGTGCCCATCTTTGGATGAAATGTTCCCTTGGTATCTCTAATTTTCTTGAAGAGATCTCTAGTCTTTCCCATTCTATTGTTTTCCTCTATTTCTTTGCATTGCTCACTGAGGAAAGCTTTCTTATCTCTCCTTGCTATTCTTTGGAACTCTGCATTCAAATGGGTATATCTTTCCTTTTCTCCTTTGCCTTTCTCTTCTTTTCTCAGCTATCTAAATATCTTACTTAAGGCTTTCCTTATATGAAGTTGGTCTATGGCTCATGTTGGACACTGTCTTTGTATGATTTTCACTTCAGATTGGGTAACACCCCATCTTCTGTGAGTCGGAAGAGATGTACAAGAAGGAAATAACTGCTTGGTGGTGGCTGGTAGACTTGCCCATCAATTCCTTTTAGCCTGGACTCTTTTAAGAAAGGGTAGGTCTTCAGTCATTATTTCAACTTTACCTCCAGTGTTGGTCTATATACGCTTTCAACTTTGTGAACAAATTTTTGGATAGAAGGCTTGAAAATGTTATAATTTGATGCAAAGAAAATTAAGGAATGTGCTGTTTCTTACATACCTGAGTCTGGAGTAAGCCTACTGCCATGGGATGGCCACGGAGCCCTGCTCAGAGCACGGAGGCCCCACGGACCAGGGAAAGTCCCACAGTGGAGCTGAATGGTTCTGAAACAGTGAATGACTTTGACAAAAATGAATGTGGACACTCAAAAGTCACTGTTGACTTCTGGCATACCAGCAGATTCTGAAAAGAATTGTTGTTGTTGTTGTTCAGTTGCTAAGTTGTGTCTGACTCTTTGCGACTCCTTGGACTGTAGCACGCCAGGCTTCCCTGTCCTTCACTGTCTCCCAGAGTTTGCTCAAATTCATGTCCACTGAGTCTGTGATGCCATCTAACCACCTGATCCTCTGTTGCCCCCTTCACCTGCTCTCAGTCTTTCCCAGCATCAGGGATCTTTTCCAATGAGTCGGCTCTTCACATGTGATAAGAATATATTTTAGGAAATGTGAAAGAATGTTTAAAAATACTTGCACATGTAAAGGGTGGTAAGCAGAAAGCTCACAAAGGAAGAGAGCAAGGATGTGGATTTGTTTGAGTTTGCTAATGAGATTAATCCATGTGGGATTTCTAGGAGAAAGTGAAGTGAGGAGCATGTTGAACTATATTTCCTACCATGAATTTTCACAAATTTCCAGGAGGTGATGTGCAGACAGATTCCAGGAAGACAGAAATCCAGTTTCTTGCCAGTCAGACAGGAGGAGGGTCTTATAGGCAGATGCCGCCTGATTTTAAATAATACAAAGAAATGTAACATTCCTTTTAATCTGAGTTTACAGAGCTGATTTGTACTTGCCTCTCAGTGAGCTTCAACAAGTTGGATGGATGACTGGTGATGATAAGGCTAGTGGGTAGGTCTGTCATGACCACCTGCCCTCACCCTGTCTTGTGGTGTCTTTTATTCCTTTGCTTGTTCATTCCTTCTTCCTTTTTTTTGGTAATAGCTTATTGAGATATAATTCACGTATCATACAATTCATTCATCAAATGTGTTCAATTCAGTGGCTTTTAGTATATTCACACTGGTGGTCCGTGATCACAGTCAATTTTATAACATGGCATCGCTCCTCCCCAGAGAAACTTCAAATCCATGAAAAGTTACTACCCATTTTCCCCAGAACGCCCAACCCCTGGCAACTATCAATTTGCTTATCACCATGGATTTGCCTGTTCTGGATGTTTCAATATAAACAGAATCACACAATCTGTGCCCTTTCGTGATCTGCTTCTTTCACTCTGCATCACGTATTTAAGGTCCATTCATAGTGTAGCGTATGTCAGTGCTTCATTCCTTCTTTATGGTTGAATGATATCCTAGCGCACGGATAGATCACATTTTGTTTATCCATTCATCTGTTTGTTGGTGGACATCAGGGTTGATTCTACCTTTTGGCTACTGTGAAAAATGCTGCTATGAACATTCATGTACAAATTTTTGTGTGAATGTATTAACAGTTTTTTAGTTCTCTTGGATATATATACCTAGGAGTGAAACTGCTGGGTCATATGGTAACTCTGTTTTAACCTTTGAGTATCTTCTCTAATAATCTCAATCTTCTAATTGAAGTCTTTCATCCATTTATATGTGATGTAATTACTAATATAATTGGTATTATATTAGTAATATAATCTACCATCTTATTAGGGCTATCTACTTGTCCCATATGTTCTATATTCCTTTTTCTCTCTTACTTTGTCTCCTATTGCACTGATTATTTTTTATGATCCACAGGGCTGCCTGAGAATCTTCATGACATGGCCGTTAGTCTTCCCCAGAGTGAGTGATGTGAAGGGGAGTATACTCAAAAGAGAAGCTGCAGTGTCCCTCATGACCCAGTCTCAAAAGTGACATACCAATTCTTCCACAGTATTCCATCAGTCACACAGACCAACCCTGGTACCATCTGGGGTGATCTTCATAAGGGTGTAAATCTCAGGAGGGTTACTAGGGGCTGTCTTGAAGGTATACCACAATGTCTCTTATCTTCTTCTGTATATTTATTTTCTACACTATGATTCTCCATGCTTCATTCTAAATTATTTTTTGCGGGAAGGAGTTGCTGTTTAGGTACACGTGTGTGGTTATTTTTTTTTTCAATGTGCATCAAACACTGCATTTCAGGTTGTTTGCTGAAATCATTTGAGGCCTAGGATGCAAGCCTCTTCTGCCAGCTTCTCCTGACATTTGCTTCTGCCAGGCACCTGGGAGCACTTGTGATTTAGAGTCACATCAATTCCATTTCAGGGACTGATAAGAGTCCAGGTTGTTCTGCAATCCTTGCATGAACTTGTCTAAGTACAGTTCATCCCTACGTCTGAGATGCAGGGTCCTGACTCAAGGAAAGGATGCTTGCACCAGGCCTCCCTATGCCCCAGAAGGCTCATCCTGAACTCCAGTGTGGGCCAGTTCAAAACTAAGGGCAAAAAATATTCAGATCTCAGCAACCCAGCCTTGAATGGGCCACCTCCCTGGGTCCCTGTCCTCCTCTACCTCTTGGCTCATAAGTCTTCACTATCTTTTTAGTTCTCTGAATCCTTCAAAGACCTGTTTCCAAAATTTGGTTCTATTTTTCTAGTTATTAATGACCACCAGGAAAGGGATTAGAGTTACTTGATTTGCCATTACCAAGAGGCTTGTCCATAATTTTTAAAATAACAAAAGTTAAAATTAACAGTAAATGACTCATAGCCATGAGATGCTTATACTGGTTATGGTTGTTTGGCCAAGCAGTGTATGCTAAAAGGTGACAGAGAGTGATAATTACGAGCATGGATTCTGCAACTAGCCCATGTTGATTCTTCTGCTTTCTCTCTAAACTTTGTGTTGGTCATGGACAGTAAAGCTAGTACAGTGCATGCTGTGAATGGTACAGCTTCGATTAGACCCCTGTAGTTTTGGTCTCCTCATATGCCTGTCATTGAATCCACTGTATGACCCCACTCCCCCACCATCATTCCACTTAAGTCACTGCATGGCAACGGCTGGTTCTCAAGATCATGAACTTGCAAGTGAGAGTCACTGGGCTTACACAACTGTTGGCATACACTAGGCACTGAAAAATTGTTTCACTGAATTGGTGCCAATAATGGAAGTAGACTCCAAGAAGAGGGTCAGGTGTGAGGGATATATACTAAATTTGACTATGTCTGAGTCAAGCTGTTTAGAAGGGATGTATATGCAGGTTTGAAACATAGGACTGGGATTGGGCTGAGGGTGTGGCTACTTGGGAGCCATCAGCAAACAGAAGATATTGGGAGTCAGCATAAAGAATGAGATTGGGGGGGTGGGAACAGTGTGTGTGGAAGAGACAGTGGGCTGATGCTGCGGCCCTGGGGAGCAGTGCAGTCTAATGGGCTGGAGGAAGAAGATCCACCACAGGAGTCTAAGGAAGAAGTGTCAGTGAGAAAAGAGCCAGAAGAAAGGGGACGCTACAGGAGCAAACAAAGGAAAGCTAGAGTGTAAAGGAGAGAAAGGCCTGCAAGAAGAAATGCTTCGGAGAAGGCAAGGAAGCTGAGCTCAAAGTTAGGAGTGGCCTTGGCTCGGGAAGCGCAGTGGGCACAGGGCCAGGGAGGAGAGATTCCAGGGCTTGTTGGGAGGGAGCATCCATGGACCATGGCTGCCGGCTGGGTGTCCTGAGTGGTGCCTGGGGCAGTGGTAGATGGTGCCACTCACTCCTCCAAGGAGCACGGGGGGGGGGGGGGAAGAGACGGCGGTTTGTGGGGACAGCTGATGGCTTTGGGGGTCCACCGGGCTTGAGATGCCTTGGGTTTCAGGGACATTTCCAAGGCAATGTTGAATAAGCAGTTTGATATACAATTTGGAGCTCAGAGAAGAGGTCTAGGAAGGAGCTATGGATCTGGGAGTCAGAGATAAATCTGACACCTGGAATTTTCAAAGATGGGTTTCATTCCAGTTCCCTGTCCCCAACCCTCTATAACACCCACAGGTGTATTTCAGCGGACCCTCTTCCTGATACACCCACACCACCCCTAGGTTCATGGCCCCTCGTCTCAGGTCACCACCTACCTTGCTCAAGTCAGAGCTGAGGCTGATGCTGTTGACAAAGGCGTCCCCAGAGGTGATAGACTCTTCCCCAGTCAGTATCTTGAAAATGGTAGTTTTCCCGGCTCCATTGAGGCCAAGAAGACCAAAGCACTCCTCTGCTTGAACAGTGAAGGAAACCTTGTTCACAGCCAGTGGAGGCACCTTCCTGGAATAGACCTGAGATAGCCAAGACAGAAGACAAGACACCCAGTGAGGCGGCCTGGAGCCAGCAGCCCGGAGTTGTCAGCTGCACTCCAGTTCTGCCCCGGGGCCCCAGGACTCCGAGGTATCCAGGCTGGGATCTGCCTTCTCATCCCAGCTGCTGCTCCCAGTGGGCTCAGGAGGTTTTCTCTCTTCCTGCCCCTACACACTGAGAACATAGGTCTCTAAGATAAGCCTCTTCCCTGCTTTCCTTGAAGCAAAGAAAACCACTTTGATGTTGCCTGAGCTGGTGTCTGGGGGCCTTTTTTTAAAATATATAAATTTATTTAATTGGAGGCTAACTACTTTACAATATTGTACTGGTTTTGCCATACACTGACATGAATCCACCATGGGTGTACATGTGTTCCCCATCCTGAACCCCCCTCCCACCTCCTGCTCCATCCCATCCCTCTGGGTCATCCCAGTACACCAGCCCCGAGCACCCTGTCTCATGCATCAAACCTGGACTAGCGATTTGTTTCACATATGATAATATACATGTTTCAATGCCATTCTCCCAAATCATCTCACCCTCACCCTCTCCCACAGAGTCCAAAAGACTGTTCTATACATCTGTGTCTCTTTTGCTGTTTTGCATATTGGGTTATCGTTACCATCTTTTTAAATTCCATATATATGCGTTAGTATACTGTACTGGTCTTTATCTTTCTGGCTTACTTCACTCTGTATAATAGGCTCCAGTTTCATCCACCTCATTAGAACTGATTCAAATGTATTCTTTCTAATGGCTGAGTAATATTCCATGGTGTATATGTACCACAGCTTTCTTATCCATTCGTTTGCTGATGGGCATCTAGGTTGCTTCCATGTCCTGGCTATTATAAACAGTGCTGTGATGAACATTGGGTTACACATGTCTCTTTCAGATCTGGTTTCCTCGGTGTGTATGCCCAGAAGTGGGATTGCTGGGTCATATGGCAGTTCTATTTCCAGTTTTGTTTTTTTTTTTTTACCATGAACTCTTCACTTTTTTTTTTTTTTTTTAGTTGGAGGCTAAATACTTCACAACATTTCAGTGGGTTTTGTCATACATTGATATGAATCAGCCATAGAGTTACACGTATTCCCCATCCCGATCCCCCCTCCCACCTCCCTCTCCACCCGATTCCTCTGGGTCTTCCTAGTGCACCAGGCCCGAGCACTTGTCTCATGCATCCCACCTGGGCTGGTGTTCTGTTTCACCATAGATAATATACATGCTATTCTTTCGAAACATCCCACCCTCACCTTCTCCCACAGAGTTCAAAAGTCTGTTCTGTACTTCTGTGTCTCTTTTTCTGTTTTGCATATAGGGTTATCATTACCATCTTTCTAAATTCCATATATATGTGTTAGTATGCTGTAATGTTCTTTATCTTTCTGGCTTACTTCACTCTGTAAAATGGGCTCCAGTTTCATCCATCTCATTAGAACTGATTCAAATGAATTCTTTTTAACGACTGAGTAATATTCCATGGTGTGTATGTACCACAGCTTCCTTATCCATTCATCTGCTGATGGGCATCTAGGTTGCTTCCATGTCCTGGCTATTATAAACAGTGCTGCGATGAACATTGGGGTGCACGTGTCTCTTTCAGATCTGGATTCCTTGGTGTGCATGCCCAGGAGTGGGATTGCTGGGTCATATGGCAGTTCTATTTCCAGTTTTTTAAGGAATCTCCACATTGTTCTCCATAGCGACTGTACTAGTTTGCATTCCCACCAACAGTGTAAGAGGGTTCCCTTTTCTCCACACCCTCTCCAGCATTTACTGCTTGTAGACTTTTGGATAGCAGCCATCCTGACTGGCGTGTAATGGTACCTCTTTGTGGTTTTGATTTGCATTTCTCTGATAATGAGTGATGTTGAGCATCTTTTCATGTGTTTGCTAGCCATCTGTACGTCTTCTTTGGAGAAATGTCTGTTTAGTTCTTTGGCCCATTTTTTGATTGGATCATTTATTTTTCTGGAATTGAGTTGCAGGAGTTGTTTGTATATTTTTGAGATTAATTCTTTGTCAGTTGCTTTGTTTGTTATTATTTTCTCCCAATCTGAAGGCTGTCTTTTCACCTTGCTCATAGTTTCCTTTGTTGTGCAAAAGCTTTTTAAGTTTAATTAGGTCCCATTTGCTTATTTTTGCTTTTATATCCAATATTCTGGGAGGTGGGTCATAGAGGATCCTGCTGTGATTTATGTTGGAGAGTGTTTTGCCTATGTTCTCCTCTAGGAGTTTTATAGTTTCTGGTCTTGTGTTTAGGTCTTTAATCCATTTTATTTTTGTGTATGGTGTTAGAAAGTGTTCTAGTTTCATTCTTTTACAAGTGGTTGACTAGTTTTCCCAGCACCACTTGTTAAAGAGATTGTCTTTTCTCCACTGTATATTCTTGCCTTCTTTGTCAAAGATAAGGTGTCCATAGGTGCATGGATTCATCTCTGGGCTATTTTGTTCCATTGATCTATATTTCTGTCTTTGTGCCAGTACCATACTATCTTGGTGACTGTGGCTTTGTAGTAGAGCCTGAAGTCAGGCAGGTTGATTCTGGGGGCTTTTTAACCGCTAGTAACTATAGGGAAACAACTCTCTCTGTCTCTGTCTCCCTTCCTCCCTCTCCGCGTGCATGTCTGTGTGCGTGTGTGTGAGTGTGTGTACATTCCTGGCTGTCTGAAAAATCTCTCAGCATAGTCCCCACGGGCTCTCAGGGAGATTAGCAGGCTTGCTGTGGGCTTTCAGAGCCCACATCCCCTCCTTGGCTCCTCCACAGACTGCTTTCTAGATCCAGGAGAGACTCAATCATATCCAACCTTGAGGGCTTCTGGGGATCCATGGCTCCGGTGCCCCTCCCATCCCAGGCCTCCTTGTCCTCGGGCCCCCAGAAGACAATAGGGGACTGAGGCACTACCTGCTGTCTCTGGGTGCAAGAATGAGCTCAGATGCCATCTGTTCACAGAGGAAACCTCTCTCTGAGTCTTTCCCATTGAAACTCATCTGAATCCTCTGCCAATGCTGTAGTCCCCCTATCCCTGGGGATATTGGTTCAAGAATCCCAGTGGGGGCGTGAAACCATGGACACCACAGAACCCTCTACTTACTATGTTTCTCCTATACATACATACCTCTGACAAAGTGTAACTTATAAATTAGGCACAGTAAGAGAATATCCGAACTGCCAGCATCACTACCCTTGGGCTTTGGGGTAAGTAAAATGAGAAGTTCTTGAGTACAAGTACTTGATACTGCGATATTGGATCAGATATCTGAGCTGGCAACTAAGTGATGAAACTATGGACAAGCAGGACAAAGGGGCGGAGTGAAACGGTTTGAGTTAACCACGTTACCCAGAACAGCACACAACTTAAAACTTATGAAATGACATTTCTGGAATTTTCCATTTAATATTTGGACCATGGTTGACCGCAGGTAGCTGAAACCTCAGAAAGCAAAGCTGCTGATAAATGGGCACTACACTGTACTCCAAGTCAGTGGGTGGGGTCCTGGAGCCATGATGGCTGCTTCCCTACACAAGGATCCCCAAGAGTAACGGGGATGAAAAGTAAAGTAATGCTTTTCAAGCTACATCGGACTTTACCTTAGATAGTTCTTTAAGGACCAGTGGGTTTTTCTTACACAGATCTTCCCAAGAGTTCTTGATCATGTTTGCTTCCTCTTCCACATCTTGATCTCCAGGCACAGACTTTGCATTCTGCAAAACAACCTGTTTTTCCCAAGATAAGGATGGCAGGTGTAAGTGCTTTTGCAAGGATAGGAGGGAGACATAAAGGTCCTTCCCCGTAACGTTGTGAAGGTGCCCCAGCCACGCCAGCTCCCATTTGCACACCACCACCCATTCTGAGGGAAAGCCGCAGGCAGGACTGAGTGCATGCTGACACGACTGTGATACGCTGGACAGGAAAGCATTGGTTTTTAAAGAAAATAAAAAAGACTTGAAGCCCAGAAGTGTCAAGATACAACAAATCTTATTTTCTACAGGATTTCCATGATCATGGGGGTGGGGGAGGTGCTTTGCCACTGGAAGATATTCAGGTCAAGAACTGACACAACAGACCTTTCTCCTATCTGGCTCCTGAATGACTGGGGGGAGAGGTGTTACAAGTTGACTAGTTTTAGGTAGTCCATGGCTGCCCAGGGTCACAGGGCCCAGGCCAATGCTCTTCCCCCTTCCACCCTCAGGGCCCGGGGTCCTGGGGACCTCAGTAACCCCTCTGCCCTGAGGGTGGGTTACACGATCTCCAGGCCCTCTGACTCAGAGAATCAAGGTCACTGCAGACTGCAGGAATTAAGCTGTGAAGCCAGCCCCTTACCTGTCCTTACAGACTTACACTTAGACTCACTCACCAATTTTTGCTTCCAGTAGAGGCCAGAAAACCTGACTTTCAGTTCCCATAAGACATTGGTTTCAATGAGGAAAAGCAGAATGAGGTACACGAGCCCTGAGATGGCGAGGGCTGTCAGGTACTTCCCCATCCCGAGAGACTTCCAGGCATAGATGTCCTCCTGGACCACATAGCCCTCTGCTACAATGGGACAAACGGACACGATCTGATTACACAGAGCAGCTAGATTCCTACGATAACAAACGCATTATTGTCATCAGTGTGGTCACTTCACCCCAGCAGATGGGAAACATATACAGTATTCTGCTTTTCTTGCTGGAACCAATGTTTAGCAAAAATTATGCAGTAAAGTAAAAAAACTTCTTCCTGTCCATATGACAGTTACTTGAAATGCAAACTATTTATATGTTTGATTCTTTTATTAATTATTAATCACCCTGTAACTTCAACTGACCACTCATGCAGAAACACTCAGCAGCCTCAAGTCTCCTATTTTAATCTGATTTGCCTACAAATTTTCTTTTAAATACATGTATTTTCAAATTATATAATACACACTCATTGGAAAAAAGAGACACGTCTGAGGTAGAGTCAAGGTACTTCTCCTCTCCCTACAGCTGTTTTATGTGTGTGTGTGTGTATATATATATATATATAAAATACTTCCATACTCTCTGGATATAATCTTTTAAAATACAAGTAGACTGATACTATGGATTATCTTCTCCAATTCATTTGTTTTGTTTCAGTTCAGTTCAGTCACTCAGTCGTGTCCGACTTTTTGCGACCCCATGTACTGCAGCACACCAGGCTTCCCTGTCCATCACCAACTCCCGGAGTCCACCCAGACCCATGTCCATTGAGTTGGTGATGCCATTCAACCATCTCATCCTCTGTCATCCCCTTCTCCTCCTGCCTTCAATCTTTCCCAGCATCAGGGTCTTTTCCAATGAGTCAGTTCTTCACATCAGGTGGCCAAAGTATCAGAGGTTCAGCTTCAGCATCAATCCTTCCAATGAATATTCAGAACTGATTTCCTTTAGGGTGGACTGGTTGGATCTCCTTGCAGTCCAAGGGACTCTCAAGAGTCTTCTCCAATACCACAGTTCAAAAGTGTCAATTTTTTGGCGCTCAGTTTTCTTTATAGTTCAACCCTCACATCCATACAGGGTTATTGGAAAAACCATAGCTTTGATTAGATCGACCTTTGTCGGCAAAGTAATGTCTGTGCTTTTTAAAATGCTGTCCAGGTTGGTCATAGCTTTTCTTCCAAGGAGCGAGCATCTTTTAATTTCATGGCTGCAGTCACCATCTGCAGTGATTTTGGAGCCCAAGAAAATACATTCTCTCACTGTTTCCATTGCTTCCCCACCTATTTGCCATGACGTGATGGGACCAGATGCCATGATCTTAGGTTTTTTGAATGTTGAGATTTAAGCCAGCTTTTTCACTCTCCTCTTTCACTTTCATCAAGAGGCTCTTTAGGTTCTCATCACTTTCTGCCATAAGGATGGTGTCATCTGCATATCTGAGGTTATTGATATTTCTTCTGGCAATGTTGATTCCAGCTTGTGCTTCATCCGGCCTGGCATTTCGCATGATGTACTCTGCATATAAGTTAAATAAGCAGGGTGACAATATACAGCCTTGATGTACCCCTTTCACGATCTGGAACCAGTCTGTTGGTCCATGTCCAGTTCTAACTGTTGCTCCTTGACCTGCATACAGATTTCTCAGAGGGCAGGTAAGGTGGTCTGGTATTCCCACCTCTTGAAGAATTTTCCACAGTTTGTTGTGATCCACGCAGTCAAAGGCTTTGGCGTAGTCAATAAAGCAGAGTGAAGCTGCTCAGTCGAGTTCGACTCTTAGCGACCCCATGAACTGCAGTCTACCAGGCTCTGCTGTCCATGGGATTTTCCAGGCAAGAGTACTGGAGTGGGTTGTCATTGCCTTCTCCAAATAAAGCAGAAGTAGATGTTTTTCTGGAACTCTCTTGCTTTTTCAATGATCCAGTGGACGTTGGCAATTTGATCTCTGGCTCCTCTGCCTTTTCTAAATCCACCTTGAACATCTGGAAGTTCACAGTTCACATATCCAAGCCTCACTTGGATAAATTTGAGCATTACTTTGCTAGTGTGTGAGATGAGTGCAATTGTGGGGTAGTTTGAGCATTCTTTGGCATTGCCTTTCTTTGGGTTTCGAATGAAAACTGACCTTTTCCAGTCCTGTGGCCACTGCTGAGTTTTCCAAACTTGTTGGCATATTGAGTGTAGCACTTTCACAGCACCATCTTTTAGGACTTGAAATAGCTCAGCTGGAATTCCATCACCTCCACTAGCTTTGTTCATAGTGATGCTTCCTAAGGCCCACTTGACTTCAGACTCCAGGATGTCTGGCTCTAGGTGAGTGATCGCACTATCATGGTTATCTGGGTCATGAAGATCTTTTTTGTATAGTTCTTCTGTGTATTCTTGCCACCTCTTCTTAATATCTTCTGCTTCTGTTAGGTCCATACTGCTTCTGTCCTTTATTGTGCCCATCTTTGGATGAAATGTTCCCTTGGTATCTCTAATTTTCTTGAAGAGATCTCTAGTCTTTCCCATTCTATTGTTTTCCTCTATTTCTTTGCATTGCTCACTGAGGAAAGCTTTCTTATCTCTCCTTGCTATTCTTTGGAACTCTGCATTCAAATGGGTATATCTTTCCTTTTCTCCTTTGCGTCACTGACATGAACTCCTTATTGCCAAATTCAGACTTAAACTGAAGAAAGTAGGGACCTAAATCAAATTCCTTACAATTTTTATTTGACCAATCAGGTAAGACCTAAATCAAATCCCTTACTATTATACAGTGGAAGTAACAAATAAATTCAAGGGATTAGATCTGATAGACTGAGTGCCTGAAGAACTATGGAAGGAGGTTGTTTTGTTTATGCATATACAACAGACATCGGCCATATCTGGACATACAGATCAAACTAACACAGATCTCTGGCAAAAGCAGATACATGGACGTTATAATGGCTAGTATTGCGGTAACTTTGGTTTGTAACTCCACTTTTTGTTTTCTGTGTAACTCAAGAAACTGATGCAGAAAAAAACAACAATGAGTCTATGGTTCTGGGCACACAGTAGATAAAGAGGTCTTGTGACATCAATAATTAAAAGGGATTGGGGACAGGGCTGCATAAGGGCTGTTTTTCTATATTATTGAAGATAAGCTGATACAAATTCAAATTAGAATGTTAAGGATGTTAAAATGCAATTCCCATGGTAACCACAAAGAAAATAGCTATTGACTATACCCAAGAGGAAATGAGAAAGGAATTAAATGTTTCATGTGAGGCAACTAAAGTAGCCCAACTCAGAGAGTGGAATGGTAGTAGCTAGAGGCTAGGGTGGGGCCGTTAGTGTTTCGCAGGTTCAGAATTTCAGTTCTGCAAGTTGAAGAAAGTTCTGGAGATGATGGTGGTGATGGCACAACAGTGTGAATGTATTTAATGCCACCGAACTGCACACTTAAAAATGGTTAAAATGGTAAACTTCACATATTTTTCCACATTTAAAGAAAATAACTGCTTTTAAAAGGTGTTGGAAAGGATGTGGACAAATTGGAACTCTCATATGTTGCTGGTGAAATGTTAAATGGTGCAGCCACTGTGGAAAATAGTTTGGTGCTTCCTGAAAAAGCTAAACATACAGTCATAAGACTCAGCAAATCTACTCCTAAGTATATAATCAAAGGAACTGAAAACTGGTTCACACAAAAATTTGTATGTGAATGTCCATGGCAGCATTATTCATAATAGTCAAAACATAGAAACAATCCAAATGTCCATCAGCTGAAGAACAAATAAGCAAACAGTAGTCCATCCATACAATGTAATATTATTCAGCCACAACAAGGAACAAAGTACTGATGCACACCACAACCTGGATGAACCTTACCAATACTGTTCTAAGTGAAAGAAGCCAGACACAAAAGGTCACACAGTGATTCCATTTACAAGAAATGCCCAGAACAGCCCAATCAGTAGATTATCACCTGTCAGATGCTTGGGGGAAAAGGAAATGGGAAGTGACTGTTAATGGATGGAACATTTCTTTATTCCAGGTGACGAGAATGTTCTGGAATCAGATGGTGGTGATGGTTGCACAACCTTGTGAATATCCCAAAAACCAATGAATTGTATACTTTATAAAAGGGTGAATTTTATATGAATTATATCTTAATAAAATGTAATTAACACAGAAACCAACACATTGTAAAAATTTTAAACAAATGTAATTAACAAAAGTCTGTTTGTCATACTCACAAACTTTACTGCACTCAACATAGTCTAAGCTCTTGGCCTTGCAAAACTTCTGCAGTTCAAAGTTGTAGTACAGGTTGGATAAAGCCATCCCCAGGCAATGGCCTGGAAGTAGTAGGAACATGTCATCCAGGGAGTCTGAGATTGTTGTGTAGCCAAGTTCTGTGAGGGGAACAGAAAATATTAACCCTTCTTTCAGGAAGAAGTGGGTACATCCCCAGCGACTCTCTAGGCCCACTGGGCCTCTTCTCCTGTATAAAGGGTTTGTTCTTTCTACCTGTGGCTTTATCTGTCTCCACTCGTCACACTCCCAGGCCCAAGATCAGAAATCAGGTTCTCCCTGACTCCCAGTGTTCCCTCTCCTGAGGCAGTCACCTAGCCTCTAAGCTATAACTATTTTTCTTTTGCAGCGCTTCCTGAAGTCATTTTACTTCTATTCCAACTGTTTATGCAGACAAGTCAGAAAGAGCTTGGTGTGTGTGAGAAAACCAGCACGGGCATGGCTGCAGTAGGGGGATGCACTTGTGGAAGTCATGGCTTTGAAGGCTGGAGGCTTACAAATGAGTTAGGACCAGACAGGAAAGGCCGGGGGACCAGCTTTGGATTTATTAGAGTGTCATCTTACAAGTAGATAAGGAGAACACAGCTCCTGTGTGGACAGTTTGTGGAGACAAAACCACCATTATTTGCAGATGCTGTACATTATCACATACCTAGAAAAGCCACAAGAATCAACCAAAGTGGTCCTGTGGTTAGAACTCTGTGCTTCCAATGCAAGGGGCATGGGTTCAATCCCTAGTCAGGGAACTAAGATCCCACAAGCTTTGTGGTAAAAAGAAAGAAGAAAAGAGAACAGACTCAAGGACATGGAGAACACACCTGTGGTTGCCAAAGGGCAGGGGGTTGTGGGAGGGATGGGGTAGGCAGATGCAAACTATTACATACAGGATGGATAAGCACCATGGCCCTATTGGACACAACAGGGACCTACAGCCAATATTGTATGATAAACCATAATGGAAAAGAATGTATATATGTGTAAATCACTGAATCACTTTGCTGTACAGCAAAAATTAACACAACATTGTAAAACAACTATACTTCAATTAGAAAAAAGAAATAAAGGAGAGGTCAGTAAGTTGTCTGGTTCTAAAACAAATACAGAAACTGGGGCCTCTTAGAGATTAGAGAAGCCAATTTTTTATGCTATAGTATTAATTGAAGAAATAACAAACAAGGTTATAAATAACCTTTGGTATATTTAAAATATTTTAAATATTTACAACAAATAAACACAACTGCTCTGTGAAATAACTATGCTACCCACAAGCAAATTAATCTGTAAGAGGATGAACTCGGTGTGCTGCATGGGAACGGACCTGCAGCGGGGCTGCGCTTACAGCCCTCTCCCACCCCACAGGCTGTTTGGTGCTAACCCCTGGCCACTCCACGTGTCGCCAGCTGCCGCCCTGCACAAACCACAACACATCTCCACCAACAAGCAGGTGGGATTAGAGTTTTCATTTCAGGCTTCATGACTTGCTACGCCACCCACTCCAAATCAGGGGGGCCTGCAAGGAAGACAGCCCGGGGACACGTGACTTTCTTCAGACTCCCTGAAGAGAGGCTGAACAGAGTCTTCATATGAAAACAGACTCTACTCTCAGGGCTTGGATTTAGAGTAGTACAGCCTTGGGGGATCAGTTTATGAAATTCCTGTCAGTGGAAGCCACTGTGACATACAGGGAGTTGAACTTGGATGGGAGGTCTCCAGACTAACATTTCCTGGACCAGGACTCAGTAACTGAGCAGCAGAGCCAGGGTCCACCTGTGGGGCTGGAAGCGCGGTTTGGGGGCACAGCTCAGAAGTCGTGGCTTCACATTGTGGCTGAGGCATCAAGGTCATGGCTCTGGTGATCAGAGAGTTGCACCTGCGGAGACCAGGCCCCAGTGGGTAGTTGCAGAGGGGGTAGGTATGGCCCTGGGGAAGAGGCACAGTGGCTCATGTCCTCTTAATGCTCTCTCTGTAGAAATCTAAATGTACAAATCTACCCTGGAGACTGAAGTAGAGGGGAGCGGGGAAACTGCCCGAACTCAGCTCTGTGGCTCCTGGGTGGGAGAGAGAGACTTAACCAGCAGGCAGTCTTGAAGCCCCGCCTGGGAGGAACAGCCAGCCCCAGCGGCTCCCAGACCCTCCCAGGTCAGCGGCCATCTTCCGACGCCCAGGAGAGGAGTGCTCAGCAATCCCACCTGTGATCACAGGGACAGGTATTCACAGTTCCTGCTTATTCGCCTGTCTTCCTTCCTTCCTTCTCTGCTGGTCCTACTCCAACACTGGGTAAAACCAGAGGAGAGGTCACAAACCACCCCTACCTAGTCCTCCAACTTGAGGAATCTTCTCTGCCACACTCCGGGGTGGGGTCCATCCTCTTCTGACTCTTGTGCTTTCTTCCTTCTTCGATTTACTCCTGCACTTTGTTGGCTGAGATCCTTACTAACTTTCCAAGAAAGTCGGGTATGGGTTCAATTGCTGTTGCCCAACTCAAGTTGTCTTTGCTCTGTCCCCCCACTGCCTGACGACAGAACTCAGTAGAGAAAGCTGTGTCTTTCAGGAAGTGTTTGGGTCTCTCTTCATTCAGTGTCGGACATTTGATAAATCCTTTCAATCTTGAAGTCTGCTTTTTTCAACTCTGGGAAATTTTGTTTTGTTTCTTGGGTAGTTTCCTCAACCTGATTTCCTGTTTTCTTTTTCTGGAAGGCTAATAAGGCTAATTCAATTAATAAATTGAATACAAATAGCATCTCCTGCCTTTACTGTCACATTACCTGCCTTTTCTCTCAACTTCTCTATTTCTCTTAACTTTTTGTTCTACTTTCTGGGAAATTCATTGCCTTTATTTTCCAACCCCTCTGCTAAATTCTTATTTTGGCAATCAGATCTTTCTTGTTTCCAAAGTTTTTCTTCTTCATGGAATTCTACAGAAGTCTCTTATTACCTTCTCTCAAACTGAGGAGTAACCTGTTTCAGTGAAGTGCGTGACCGTCAGTGGACAGTATGATGATTCTGACAAGTGTTTTTGCCAATGTAATCAACACCTTAATGATGATATGGATGTCCCCATCCCTCCAGGCTTCCTATGGTCTCTGTTCACGGACCCCCTAGCTCCGAGCTCAGTGTGTGCCTCATCCAGGCAGCACCCAGTTATGACGTCTGTCCGCACTGCTGCCTATGCTGAGTGTCTGTCCCCCTGGAGGTGCGTGTCTGCAACACTGACTGTTTGGGGCTCTTCCAATGACCACTCTTGAGAAGAGCCTCAGGCAGGCCCCTGAAGACACATGCTCTCGCAGGCATGAGTTGTGTGGCTGCCAGAGGGATGGTTAAAGCTGTGTGATGTGTAGACCTGATGGGCCTCACCTTTTTCACTTGTGACCGAGACAAGAACAAAGGGGCCAATGCTCAGAAAGGTCAGCATGATGATGAGTTTGACACAGGCGTTCCCCGCATTGTCAAAGCAGAAGCTGGTCAGGTAGATGAAGGGGATGATGGCCCAGGCATAGAGCATCAGCATCAAGAAGACAGCTGGGACATTCTCCTTGTGTGTAAAAGCGTCCTCATTGAAGTATAGAAACACCACCTGGGGAAAGTGGGGCAGAGTTTGGAGAAGTCACTCAGAGTCAGCCCTAAGCATGAGAGAAAGGATACAATAATCTCAAGTTATTCTTAATAAGGTAAACAAGGTGTTGGCAGGACTCCAGCAGCACTGCCCGTCCCTCACTCCTCTGGCCGTGCAGAGGATACCAGTGCAGTGAGATGAGGAGCAGAGGCAGAACCAGGGAGGACGTGCTCCAGACTGTACCCCTCTGTGCCCTGGAGGGCTACTTCTGGAATGTAAACACCCATCCCCAGGGTACTGTCTTACCAGTTTAAGGCAGCAACTCTCTGGAAGTCACCACCTAGAGACCCTAGAGCAGGGCCCCCCCACCCCCACCCCCACCCCGCTCCTAATGACGCTGGGACGGGAATCACCTTTTACTAAGGGTCAGCGAGGAAGCTGCATTCACAGCCATGTGGCCCATCAGGGGCAGAGCTGCCAGCCTAAATGTCTGGTTGGGTCCTGGTTCTTTGCAGGGGCCCCAAGGCCGGTCCCCTAGACACAGGGGGTTGGGAGGAGGGACCCCTCACAACTCAGCTCACCAGCAGCAGCAGGCTGGGGACAAGGAAGGACAGGAGGTCCCAAAGCAGAGAGGAGAGCCAGAATGTAGCCACATGGACGCCGCTGATGAACTGGACCTGCTTGGCCTTGAGGCCTCTCTCCTTGACTGTCAAGATGGAAAAGGAACTCGAAAGGAAAGCCATTCCAAAAAGCAAGTTGATGACAAGATAATGTCCTTTAGGGCCCCTGTTAAAGGCAGGATATAAGGAGAGAGGCAGTCATTTAAGTAGAACTGGTCAAAGCAACCATATTCCAAAATAACAACTTGTAATTAAAACAAAGAGACAAAAAGGGAGGAAGCTGGCGGTAACAGGAGACGCTCAGCGAGGAGGAAGGAAAGCTGCACATACTCATACAAGATGTCCTCTGCGGTCTCCAAGCTTGACTGAGGCTGAGGGTGGTTCAGGACCGTTATGGACACCTGGGGCCCAGAAAGCAACTTGAACAGGACGTTATCGACCAACGCCAGCACCTGGGCCATGGAATGGTACGCCTGGTTGTTGAACATCGCTGTCACGATGGTGTGGTTCCCCATGTCGTCAAAAGAAATGGCCACCAGGTAGTTCTGGTCAAAGACCTCGGGTTCCTCCTCTAACTTTTTCAGGAGGAATGCTTCCACTGGGCCTGGAAGAGAACAGACCACTGAGCGGGTTGCACCACGGACTCTCGAGGCAGGGAGGACCACGGCTCCTCCTGAACATCTCTCTCCTTACCAAGCCCCACACACATCCCCAGTGGGGTCCTCCTGTCGGGGCCGTGCCCTGACTTCTGGTCATCCACTTGGGCCTGCAGGGCTGCCTCCTGCCTGAGCCCCTCAGGCCTGGGGCCTCAAGAAAGTTTTCCTTTCATTGACTGGAGCGGCAGTGAACAGTCTTGCCCAGGCATCTTTCAGGCTTCCCTGCTGTGCAATCCCCATGCACACCACAGGCTCTGAGCTCAGAAGCGCCCTCTGACCCTCTGAGGCTAAGCTATGTCTGTGTGACCATCACGGACTGTTCCTCTGCACTACTGCTTATCCACAAGACCTCTGGGTGAGGAGCTCTCTGAGAACTGTTCATCACCACACTTCTAGCACACAGGCTGACTGACCAAGAACCCTGGAATTTTTACGCTGGAATGATCACTGTACTGGTGGTTGAGGGTTACCGAATGCCAGTGTTGCAGTGTGAAGCACCTGTGATGGGCACTCCCCTGGAGACCCTCCAGTGGCAGTGTGAGGAAACCAAGGTTGGGAGAGGTAAAGCACTACAATCCCAACCATTTCTGCAGCTGATCTCTTATATTTTACTAAAAATAAATCCTGAAAATTTTCATTTTAAATTAAAATAACACATCAATATAATTTTAAAAATCAAATAATTATACAAAACTTACAATGGGAGATGGCAGTGCCATGGCCTTCTGCATCACTGTCCCTGGCTCCTGCTCACCAGGGCAACCACGTTGAAGTCTTTCAGTCCCGTTTCTCAGGATCGCTAAATAGTCCATTTCTCTACTGACAGCCTATCTCGGAAGCAAGGACTTAGCTCTCTTAGAGGACTATCCCCACCTCCTAGGGCCTTCCCCACCCCTCCCCACCTGCCCCAGAGTTGTATCATAAATTCAGTTTAACCAGTAGTCAGTTTTGACATTCACTATGAAAAAGTATAAATTATTCACAGCTGAACCGAGTAGCACACCAGGACATGTTTCTTTCTTCTGTACACTTGTGCCCCTCTGAAGGAAACACTATTCTCCTTTTCTCACCTGCTTAGTTTTTGTCCCATCTATCACCAATCACCCACAAACTCCCTTGGCAGAAGTGTAAATCTCTTCTCAACACCTTCAAACATAACAGAACATTTGTTTCATTTTTGGACATGCTTTAGTCCCTAGAAAGACACAACTTGGTCCCATTTCTAGGAACTTTCCCTTTCCTGTTACTTTTTACAGATTTCTTTCTGAGGCTTCTAGCCACATATTCTGACTTCAGAGAGCATCACGTAGCGTGGAAGCACATGGCTTCACTGCAGGGAGCAATGGGCCTGCTTCCTGCCCCATTTTCCTGGGTCTAGTACTTACTTTGCAGCTCCAGAGGAATCTGGCCCTCAGCCACAAGCACATCTGTCAAATGTTCTACAAACTGTGGACCCAGTCTGGAGTTCGGAGAAATGTAGAACGGAACAATAGTTTGACCATATAATTTTAGGGTCAGCTCCAATGGGCTGTTGTCCATGCTTATATCGAAGTTGAGGAATGAGAGGCTGATACTAAGAATGACCAGAGGCACCAGGATCTGTATTGACAGCATCATCATCCAGTTGCGCCAAGAATAGGTAGCCCTTTTCAAGAACATGGCATAGAACTGTTGGCAGAGAAGGCTGAACTACAATTTAAAAAAAGGACATACTATTAACATGGTCACATGTTAGGTAGGAGCTGGCAGGCAGTGAAGTGGCTCATGTTCAACTGTATTCTCTCATATTATGTCTAACATTTTGATTGTGCCAAAAATTGCTTCAAATTAAAGTTTTTTTGACTTAATTATTAGATTAACATTTAATGGCAGAAAAAGAAGGCACAGATTGGAAAGAGTTTGAAAGAGAAGTCTAAACAGACATCAAATGTAAACATGATACATTGTTTTTTACTTGTCAGATTGGCAAAAATTTTATGTTGATGAGGATATAGGGGGAAGGAAATGCCATTGCTTGCTGGCATTTTAATTTGATATACTTTTTTAGAAAACAAATGAGCTGAATGAATAAATTTGACAGCCACACAGTCTTTTTTTTTTTCATTTATTTTTATTAGTTGGAGGCTAATTACTTTACAATATTGTAGTGGTTTCTGCCATATATTGACATGAATTAGTCATGAATTTACATGTGTTCCCCATCCCGATCCCCCCTCCCACCTCCCTCTCCATCCCATCCCTCTGGGTCTTCCCAGTGCACCAGCCCTGAGCACTTGTCCCATGCATCCAACCTGGGCTGGTGGTCTGTTTCACCCTTGATAGTATATTTGTTTCAATGCTGTTCTCTCCGAACATCCCACCCTCGCCTTCTCCCACAGAGTCCCAAAGTCTGTTCTGTACATCTGTGTCTCTTTTTCTGTTTTGCATATTGGGTTATCGTTACCATCTTTTTAAATTCCATATATATGTGTTAGTATACTGTATTGGTCTTTATCTTTTTGGCTTACTTCACTCTGTAAAATGGGCTCCGGTTTCATCCATCTCATTAAAACTGGTTCAAATGAATTATTTTTAATGGCTGAGTAATATTCCATTGTGTATATGTATCATAGCTTCCTTATCCATTCATCTGCTGATGGGCATCTAGGTTGCTTCCATGTCCTGGCTATTATAAACAGTGCTGTGATGAACATTGGGAGGCACGTGTCTCTTTCAGATCTGGTTTCCTCAGTGTGTATGCCCAGGAGTGGGATTGCTGGGTCATATGGCAGTTCTATTTCCAGTTTTTTAAGGAATCTCCACACTGTTCTCCATAGTGGTTGTACTAGTTTGCATTCCCACCAACAGTGTAAGAGGGTTCCCTTTTCTCCACACCCTCTCCAGCATTTACTGCTTGTAGACTTTTGGATAGCAGCCATCCTGACTGGCGTGTAATGGTACCTCTTTGTGGTTTTGATTTGCATTTCTCTGATGAGTGATGTTGAGCATCTTTTCATGTGTTTGCTAGCCATCTGTACGTCTTCTTTGGAGAAATGTCTGTTTAGTTCTTTGGCCCATTTTTTGATTGGATCATTTATTTTTCTGGAATTGAGTTGCAGGAGTTGTTTGTATATTTTTGAGATTAATTCTTTGTCAGTTGCTTCATTTGCTATTATTTTCTCCCAATCTGAAGGCTGTCTTTTCACCTTGCTCATAGTTTCCTTTGTTGTGCAAAAGCTTTTTAAGTTTAATTAGGTCCCATTTGTTTATTTTTGCTTTTATTTTCAATATTCTGGGAGGTGGGTCATAGAGGATCCTGCTGTGATTTATGTTGGGGAGTGTTTTGCCTATGTTCTCCTCTAGGAGTTTTATAGTTTCTAGTCTTACATTTAGATCTTTAATCCATTTTGAGTTTATTTTTGCGTATGGTGTTAGAAAGTGTTCGAGTTTCATTCTTTTACAAGTGGTTGACCAGTTTTCCCAGCACCACTTGTTAAAGAGGTTGTCTTTTTTCCATTGTATATCCTTGCCTCCTTTGTCGAAGATAAGGTGTCCATAGGTACGTGGATTTATCTCTGGGCTTTCTATTCTGCTCCATTGATCTATATTTCTGTCTTTGTGCCAGTACCATACTGTCTTGGTGACTGTGGCTTTGTAGGTAGTAGAGCCTGAAGTCAAGCAGGTTGATTCCTCCAGTTCCATTCTTCTTTCTCAAGACTGCTTTGGCTATACGAGGTTTTTTGTATTTCCACACAAATTGTGAAATTATTTGTTCTAGTTCTGTGAAAAATACCGTTGGTAGCTTGATAGGGATTGCATTCAATCTATAGATTGTTTTGGGTAGTATAGTTATTTTCACAATATTGATTTTTCTAATCCATGAACACGGTATATTTCTCCATCTATTTGTGTCCTCTTTGATTTCTCGACACCCACACAGTCTTTAAGCTAGAGATTCCACTTCTAGTAGTGCATACCACAGATGCACCTGTGTAAGGAGGAAGGCCCCGCATAGCGAGGTCCCTGGGCTTCAACAGTGAAAATCAAAGCATGCAGTCATGTGCACTGAGACCCCAAGATCCAGCCTTGGGCCCAGAGGTGGCGGCTGTGGAGGTCAGCGCCACAGGCTCCCATCAGCTTCTCTTTCACTGGCGCTGTGCTAGCTGGGTGGGCTGGGGCCTTCAAGCCTCAGGTTTCCCAAATACTAAATACCAAAACACCCCAGAAAACCTCTTCCAAGCACCCACCATGTCTCCCACGTTTGGATTTGAGGCTCCTTCCTCTCAAGTATTCACCAAAAGGCATCACTATCACCCTGCCGGAGGTGGTGCTCTGAGAAATACTTCCTGGAAAGGTTCTGGAGTTGTTTCTAAAAGCAAAGTTTGGCCAAATAGAGGCTGGATAGATCCTTCCTGGGGTTGGAGAAGAGCCTCCTGTATAGGACAGGCACTGGGTCTAGATAACCTCCAAGACTGGGGGCTCTGTGGATGGCAGCTTCCCCTTGAACAGGTGATTTAAGACTATGAAACAGTGAGTCCTCTTCACTAACCCATGAAAGGGCTCCCTGGTGGCTCAGTGGAAAAGAATCTGCCTGCTAATGCAGGAGACACAGGTTTGATCTCTGGGTCAGGAAGATCCCCTGGAGGAGGAAATGGCAACCCACTTCAGTATTCTTGCCTGGGAAATTCCATGGACAGAGGAAGCCTGGTGGGCTCCAGTCCAAGAGGTCACAAAATGCATGCATGCAATCCATGAAAACCAACCTCATTATTTTGTAGTATACCTTATAGACAGCTAAATCAAGACAACTATATAAAATGTATATCAATGTCCCTTTTTAAGCATTAAAATCTGCATGAAATACAGGTTGTCCATATATTTCATAAGAATTTTTTTTTAAATTAAGGATTTCCCTGGTGGTCCACTGATTAAAACTTCACCTTCCAATGCAAGGAGTGTGGTTCAACCCTGGTGAGAAAGCTAAGATCCCACATGCCTCGTGTCCAAAAAACCAAAATAGAAAACAGAAGCAAATTCAGTAAAGAATTTAAAAAATGGTCCACATCAAAAAAAATTCTTAAGAATTTTTAACTTCAGGTGGTACCATGCATGATTTGTTTCATAGTGAAAGACTAAAAAGAACAGTTAAATATGCTTTTTGGACAGTAGATTTAAAGCTTTTTTTAAAAGTTAACTCTCCTGATTTCTTTTTTTTTTTAATGCTTATCTATTTATTTTTGGCTGTGCTGGGTCTTTGCTGCTGTGTGGGCCTTTCTCCAGTTGAGGAGAGCTGGGGCCCTTCTCCAGCTGTGGTACACGGGTATCCCACTGCAGTGGCCTCCCTTGTTGCCAAGCATGGGCTCTCGGGCACTTGAGCTTCAGTAGTTGTGGGCTCTGAGCTCTAGAGCGCAGGCTCAGTAGTCGGGGCGCTCAGACTTAGTCTCTCCACAGCATGTGGGGATCTTCCCAGGTCAGGGATTGAACCTGTTCTCCTGTGCTGGCAGATGGGTTCTTCACCACGGAGCCACCAGGAAAGCTCGACTTAGTGCTTTTACTCTTTCCTTTTCCTGGTGAAAGAAATGGCCACGCCCTTTCTATGAGCTTTTCTGATACTTCCTTTCCTGGTCAGAAAACACCAGCATTCTGACTTTCAACTGGAGCAAAGAGCACGGTATTCCTGAAATCCAGCAGGGCCCATCTTTTATGTCTAAAATCTGCACAGTTTTTCTTAAGCCCTATTAAAGGTTGACATTCATGTCTTGACAGAATAATATCATGATTCCAGGAATGGAACAGAAACCTGCTTCTTGCATTTGATGCATCTGCTCACCCCAGTGTTAGGATGGATGGGTAGGCCGGATGGTATTGAGAAAATCCTTGAATGAAGACGTCTAATCCTGTTGACAGGAACTCTGCTCACCAGTGGATGAGAATGGAAGGAAGGAAGCTTGATGATCTGCAAGTCTATGTTGGAATCCATCAGTTTATTAACCCTAAACCAAACCAAAACCACAGAAATGAGAATTCTCAAAATCACAACATATTCCATTTTTTTTGGATTTAAAGAATGAAAGTCATGTAAGATATGAAAAAAATAAGTTAGGACACAAACAATGAGGAGAAAAAAAGGCACACCATGATTACATACTGTTGGCAAGTGTATACTGGCTAGAAAGGGCTTAAAAAGGAACTAACAACTGAATTAAGTGACCAATGGCTTCTCCAAATAACTGAGGCAACACTAGCTTGAATAGATTTCATTATTTTCCTTAAAAGATCCCACACACAAATTAAAACAAAAATATAATATCACTTAATATGTACTTTATGAGCAAAACTATAAATTATAAAACGTGGCACTTCTGACACTCCAGGTCTGGGGTTTGTAAACTATGGCCAGATATCGAAATCCAGTCCAGGGTTTGTTTTGGTATGGCACAAGCTCAGAAAAGATTTCACACTTGTAAACTGTTACTTAAGTGTCTACATGGTTAATTAAGTGT
This sequence comes from Muntiacus reevesi, assembly GCF_963930625.1. Lineage (NCBI taxonomy): Eukaryota > Metazoa > Chordata > Mammalia > Artiodactyla > Cervidae > Muntiacus > Muntiacus reevesi. The sequence goes on along the minus strand of NC_089250.1, from coordinate 181,301,731 downwards.
CTGCAAAATACCCTTGTTACGTGACCAGTCCTACACAGCCTAAAGTATTTACCAAAGCTGTAATACTTTGGCCACCTGATGCAAAGAGCTGACTCATTGGAAAAGACCCTGATGCTGGGAAAGACTAAAGGCAAAAGGAGAAGTGGGCAGCAGAGGATGAAATGGCTGGATGGCATCACCAACTCAATGGACATGAGTTTGAGCAAACTCCGGGAGATAGTGAAGGACAGGGAAGCCTGGCGTGCTGCAGTTCATGGGGTTGCAGAGTCACACACAACTCAGTAACTGAATAACAACAACACGATACCCTCGATTATGCAACCAAGCCTACACAGCCTGAAGTATATACTATCTGACCCTTTAGAAAAGTTTGCCGAATCCCTGCTCAGGGTAAAATTCAGCAAAGTATGAGGTCAAAAAACATACTTTTACTCATAGTCTTTGAGCCAGTTATTCCACTGCTGGGAATTTGTCACAAGAAAATAATTCAATAAACTGGTTCGTTTTCCCTCCAGTACAATTCTGCAAAGGACAGTAAATTAACTGTTATTTATTGCCGTGACACAGATTATCCCAAAACTTAGCATCTTAAAACAACAGTAAGCATTTACAATCTCACACAGTTCCAGTGGGTTGGGAATTTGGGGGTGGCTAAGCTGAGTGGTTCTGCCTCAAGGTCTCTCCTGAGGATGCAGTCCAGCTCTTGGCCAGGCTACAGTTGTCTGAAGGCTGGACTGGGGCCAGAGGGTCTGACCCACTCACAGGAGAGTGCCTGTATGTGGCAGTGAGGAGGCGGCAGTGGTATGTGGTTCTCTAAGTGTAGTCTGGACAAGAACACTGGTTGACGTTTTAATTAGCATTAATGATTAAGACAAAACTGAAACAGCAAAGATGTCATGTCAAAACTTTACTCATCCACCCACGAGGTGACATTTTTATTGGACTAAATAACACATTTTAAAAAACTTGAAGAGTATTTCCTCAAATTCTATTGCTAATGAAATTGCTTCAGATAGGACATACTTTGAAGCTTAATTCACACTATTAACATTTTCTCAGTCATTACTTTCTAAATATAAATAGTCAACGAAGAAATAAACTCCAATTTATAGTGTTTACCAATTTTCATGTTGTAAACACTCTCACTAGTATTGATTTCAAATTGTCAACATAATGCTTCCATCACACAGTGTAAGTAGACATAAAAATAACCTCAATAACACTTAATAGTAAAATAACAATAACATTTAATAGTAAAATATAACCAAATCATGAGGAAATAGTTTTTATTATTTCCCTCTGTGATTATTGTTATTTATAAGAAATATAGATTTGTTCTTTGTCCTGGTTCCGGAACAGAGCTCCTAAAACTCTTGCAAATTTCTAAGTGAAGAGAGCCGTAAGAGTGTCCTTTGTCATGGTGACTTTGGAAAGCACCACAAGATGGAGTCTGGTTGCCAGGGGAACCAAAACCATGCGATTGGCAGGTTAGAACTTTTGATCACCTTCACCCAATTACCACACTCCTGCCTCCAACCTCTGAAGAAAGTGAAAGTGAAAGTTGCTCAGTTGTATTCACTCTTTGCGACCCCATAGACTATACAGTCCATGGAATTCTCCAGGCCAGAATACTGGAGTGGGTAGCCTTTCCCTTCTCCAGGTAATCTTCCCAACCCAGGGATGGAACCCAGGTCTCCCACATTGTAGGTGAATTCTATACCAGCGGAGCTACAAGGGAAGCCCAAGAATACTGGAGTGGGTAGTCTATCCCTTCTCCAGCAGATCTTCCCAACCCAGGAATCAAACTGGGGTCTCCTGCATTGCAGGCAGATTCTTTACCAACTAAACTATCAAGGAAGCCTCCCTCCAACCTCTGGCAACCACAAATCTGTTGTTTCTGTGAATTTTTTTTTTTTTATATTCCACATATAAGTGAGATCACACAGTGCTTGTATTTCTGTGTCTGACATTTCATTGAGCATAATCCCCTCAAGGCCCATCCATGTTGTTGCAAATGGCATGATTCCTCTTTTAAAAAAATTTTTTATGGACAAACAGTGTGTGTGTGTGTGTGTGTGTATCAATCACATCTTCTTTATCCATTCACCTGCTGATGGACACTTAGGTTGTTTGCACAACTTCAGCGTTATTTCATAATGCTGAAACAAACATGGTGGGACAGATATCTCTTTGAGGCAGTGAGTCCACTTCCTTTAGATATATACCCGTAAAGTGGAACCAGATCATATGATAGTTCTATTTTTAATTTTTTTGAGGAAATTTCAATATTGCTTTTTATAGTGGTTGTATATCAATTTACATTCTCACCAACAGAATACAAGGGTTCTCTTTTCTCCATATTCTTGCCAACACTTGTCATCTCCTGTCTCTCTACCATTTCAATGGGTGTGAAGTGATAGCTTACTGTGGTTCAATGTGATTTGCATTTCCCTAAAAATTGATGCTTTTGAACTGTGGTGTTGGAGAAGACTCTTGAGAGTCCCTTGGACTGCAAGGAGATTCAACCAGTCCATGTTAAAGGAGATCAGTCCTGGGTGTTCACTGGAAGGACTGATGCTGAAGCTGAAACTCCCATACTGTGGCCACCTCATGCGAAGAGTTGACTCATTGGAAAAGACCCTGATGCTGGGAGGGATTCGGGGCAGGAGGAGAAGGGGACGACAGAGGATGAGATAGCTGGATGGCATCACCGACTCGATGGACATGAGTTTGAGTAAACTCCAGGAGTTGGTGATGGACAGGAAGGCCTGGTGTGCTGCGATTCATGGGGTCGCAAAGAGTCGGACACGACTGAGCGACTGAACTGAACTGAACTGAATGATTAGTGATGCTGAACACATTTTCATGTATCTTTTGGCCATCTGAATATTTTCTTTGGAAAAAAGTCTATTCAGGCCCTCTACCTATTTAACAATTGGATTTTTTTTGCTATTGAATTGTATGAATTCTTTAAATATTTTAGATACTAACCCCTTATCATATATGTGTCTGCAAATACTTTCTCCCATTCAGCAGGTTGCCTTTGCATTTTGTTGATCATTTCTTTTGCTGTGCAGAAGTTTTATTTTTATGTAGTTCTACTTGCTTATTTTTCCTTTTGTTACTTGTGCTAATATTTTCCCCTTTACTGTGAGCTGGACCTAGTGACTAACTTTAGTAAACAGAATATAGCAAACGTGATAAAATGACACTTCCAAGATTAGGTGACAGAGTGAACATGGTTCCCATCTGGTCATCTCTCTCTGATCACTCGCTGTGGGGGATACTAGCTGCCATATCACAAGGTCACGCCAGCACCCTGGAGGGAGGCATCATGAACAACTGAGGCCAGCCAACAACAACAGGAGTGAACATGAAAGTGGATCTTCCCCAGGTGAGCCTTTAGAGACTACAGCCCTGGCTGGAGACTTGACTACATGCTCATGCTCAGACGCTCAGTTGTGTCCTACTCTTTGCGACCTCATGGACTGTTGCCCACCAGGCTCCTCTGTCCATGGGATTTTCCAGGTAAGTATATTGGAGTGTGTTGCCATTTCCAACCATCTCAAAGGAGATCTGAGCCAGAACCTGCTACCTACTTGGTCCTAGGCTCCTGACCCACAGAAACTGTGAGGTAACAAATGTTTGTTGTTTCAAGGCTGCTAAGTTTCAGAGTAATTTGCTAGCAGCAATAGATAATCAATACAAGCCAAAAAAGGAGTATAACAGACAGGAGACACCTGAAAGGAAAAAATCATATGTAAGTAGCTGTCTCAGTAAGAGTGGAGAGGATGGATCAGAAGAGAGATTGGGTGAGAATTTCCCAAAACTGACCAATACCAGCAAACCACAATGTGAAAAGCGGTAAAAATCCTAAGCAGAGAAACACAAAGAAAACCACACAAATGCACATCACTGTAAAAATGTTGAAAACCTAAGACAAAGAAAAAATAATATTAAAAGCAGCCAGAGGTAAAGGACAGACTGCGTTAGAAGAATAACAATAATACTAGCAGCTGACATCCCAGTGGACATAATGGAAGTCAGAAGACAATAGAATGGAAGGACTAAGCAAATATGATCTATTCATATAATGGAGAACTATTCAGCAATAAAAAACTAAAGTGTTTATTATACATGCTACAACATGAATGAACCTCCAAAAATTATTCTACATGAAAGAGGCCAGACATAAAATACACACTGTATGATTTTTCTATGTATGAATCCAAATGATTCCATTCTTATGAAATGTCCAAAATAGGTAAATATATAAAGACAGAAAGTAGACTAGTGGTTTCCTTGGACTAGAAATGGGAACAAGGAATATCTGGAATATTTGCAAATGAACATGAAAGATCTTTCCAGAGTGATGAAAATGTTCTAATATTGGCTTACGGTGTCGGCTTATGGTCCCACCATAAATTTACTAAAAGCTATCAAACTATATGGTATGAATTACTGGTTAATGCTACAGTACGTAAATTATACCCCAACAAATCTGTTTTAAGAAGAAGAAATTAGAATTACATTGTAGAAGTATTAAAAACAACCCCTGACAATGTAAAATTCTGTATCAAGGGAAAATTCTTTAAAAAATGGAGGCCAAAAATATATTTTCAGGCAAAAAAAACTCTGAGACTTCATCAGATCAGAAAATTTGCACTAAAGGACATAGATATTGTTTGGGCAGAAAGTAAATAGCCCGAGATGGAAGCTTAAGGGTGAATGATGCTTAAGAGTGTAAGAACAATGCAAAGGGTAAATATGTGCTAAATTTAAATGAGTGCTGATTGCACAAAAAAACAATAATGTGCTCCGGACTTTTAAATATACACAGAATTGAAATAGTTGAATAAATACCACATAACAAAAGTGGAATAAATGGAATTTAACAGTGCTATACATTGCATTGTCTGGAATGTAGTAAATGTGCTAGTTTATTGTACACTTTAATAAGCTAAAAATGCACATTGAAATCTTAGGATAACCAATAAGAGAAGAGCAAGGTAATGTACAAATGCTAAACTAACGGAGGAGAAAATAGAAAGCAAAAAAAAAAACCCCACTAAATCAATTCCAAAGACTAGATAGGAAATAAGAGAATATGGAATTGGTGGGATAAATAGAAGACACTGAGTAATATGACAGATTTAAAACTAAATGAATTAGAAGCTTATCACTCACTAGAAAAGACCCTGATGATGGGAAAGATTGAAGGCAAAAGAAGGGAGCAGCAGAGAATAAGACGGTCAGATAGCATCACTGACTCAATGGACATGAATCTGAGCAAACTCCAAGAGATAGTGGAGGACAGAGGAGGCTGGCGTGCTGCAGTACATGGGGTCGGAAAGAGTTGGACATGAATTAGCAACTGAACAACAACAACAAAGAACTACTTAAAAGATAAAGATACACAAATTAATGTTTTTTAAACTCCAACTATATGCCGTTATAAGAAACACATTTAAAACATGTGGCTATATTATGAATGAATGCAAAAGAATGGATAAGGAGAATATCCTTCAAAAATGAGAAACAAAATCATCTCCAGGCCAAAATAACTGAGAGCATTTGGCACCAGCATAAAAACAGTAAAGGACATGGGACAGAATGTACTTCAGGCAGCAGGAAAGTCTGAGAAACACAAGGAAAAAAAACACAGAAAGAGCTGAATATATATATAAATGTAAATGACCATTGTCTTTGATAAAACAGTAATGTTTTGTGTAATGTTAAAAAAGAGAATTAAAATATATAATGATAGTATAATGTATAAGTTGGTAATGGTAGGATGTGTGTGAATAAAACTGAAGTGTTTCAAAGTCTTGGTATTTTCCAGGAGCAGAGTAAAAGATATTACTTCAGCTGAGACTTTGATAAATTACTTATGTGCATCTCAATATCTAGGCTTACCATTAAAATAATAAAATAAGAAAATATAGTTTCCAACTACTGTGGGGTAGGGAGGAAACTACAGAATGAGAAAAAAATAATCCATAAAAGGGAGAGAATGTCATACAGACTCAACAGGACTTGTAGAAAATATAAGATAAAATGATAGATATAAATTTTAATATATCATAAGTAATACTCATAAGTAGCCTGCATATTCTATTTCAAAGACAAACATTACCAGACTGGGTAAAATAATACTGACCTGGTCTCCTTGCCACTTTATGGCCCAGTGTGGCTGCCTGGGTAGTTTACTAGGGAGGCCCCCTCAAAGCCTTCCTAGCATTGAGCCAGCATTCCTGCTTCATTACATTCAAATAGCTTGGTGGATGAATCAGCCAATGCCAGAGCTGTCCTATCTTGGGAGATCTTTTTTTTCTTCTTTTAATTGGAGGCTAATTACTTTACAATACTGTGTGGTTTTTGCCATACATTCACATGAATCAGCCATGGGTGTACATGTGTTCCCCATCCTGAACCCCCTTCCCACCTCCCACCCCATCTCACCCCTCACGGTCATCCCAGTGCACCAGCCCTGAGCACTCTGTCTCATGCATCAAACCTGGACTGGTGATCTACTTCATATATGATAATAAACATGTTTCAATGCTATTTTAAATGAAATAATAAACCTTCCTAATTGTCTAAACCAGTCGAGTTCGGGTTATTTGTTACTTAGTGTCAAAAGCATCCCAACTGATAGGATGCCACTTTTTGCTTTTCATTCCTAGGAATTTATGTTAAAATTATGTTTGTTGGATGATATTACATTCAATATTTTCTACACTAATGAATATCCCTATTATTGGAAGCACTAGTCAAAGACTGGAAGACTATTCAGTGAGGATGTTACAGAGAGGATTCAAACACAGGGCAATGCTTAAATACCATTCCAACCCTAAGATTCCTGGAATCTATGGTTTCTGTATTCACTTACCGAATGAAGATTTCTTCCATAGTGGTGACAGAGGCCCCAAAGCTGGCAATACCCAGCTCTTCCTGCCTCAGTTCCAAGTCAGTAAACAGAGCTTCAAACCTAGAAGGGAAGAGCAGGTTTATTCATCAACTAATCCTTATTATTTGAATCCCTCCTTATTACCCTTGGCTTTCTACAAAGGAAAAAGCATGGGTTACGGAGTTAAGAAGATGTTTGTTCAAATCTCAATTCTGTCCCTCTTGAGCGTCATAACTCTGAACTTGAATGATGAGCATAAATAATACCATTTACTTCAAAACCTTCTGTAAGGATAAATCAAAATACACCTAGCACACTGCAGGTGCAAAGTAAATATTAATTCATCTCTGAAATTGTTTGAAGCATCTTTTTTGACTAAAACACTCTAAGACTAGAAATCAACTACATGAAAAAAAAGACTATAAAATCACAAACATGGAGGCTAAACAACATGCTACTAAACAACTGATGAGTCACTGAAGAAATCAAAGAAGAAATTTAAAAACACCTAGAGACAAATGAAAATGAAACCACAATAATACAAAATCTACATGATGTGGCAAAAGAACTTCTAAGACGGAAGTTTATAGTGATACAAGCCAACCTTAGGAAACAAGAAAATTTTAAAATAAATGACCTAAACTTAACCTAAAGGAACAACAAGAAGAAACAAAACCCAAAGTTAGTAGAAGAAAATAAATCATAAATATTAGAGCAGACGTGAATAAAGACCAAAAACAATAGAAAAAAGCAATGAAACTAAGAGGAGTTTCTTTGAAAAGATAAATAAACTGATGAACCTTTAGCTAGATTCATTAAGAAAAATAGAAAGTGGGCTGAAATTAATAAAATCAGAAATGAAAAAGGGGAAGCCACAGCAGACACCACAGAAACACAAAGGAATATAAGAACTGTATATGAACAATCATAGACCAATAACATGGACAATAAAGAAGAAATGGGCAAATTCACAGAAACGTGAGACTGAGCCAGGAATAGAAAATATGAACAGATCAACTATCAGTAATGAAACTGAATCAGAAATAATTTTAAAAAACTCCCAACAAACAAAAGTCCAGGACCAGTTGGCTTCACAGGTGAATTATACCAAACATTTAGAGAAGAAAAACCCTTTTCAAGCTATTCCAAAAAAACTGCAGAGGACATAAAGCTTCCAAACTCATTTTATAAGGCCCTGATACCAAAACCAGACAAAGATATCACACACAAAAAGAAAATTACATGCCAATATCACTGATGAGCATAGATGCGAAAATTCTGAATAAAATATTAGCAAACTGAATTCAACAACATATTAAAAGGTTCACATACTGTGATCAAGTGGGATTTATTTCAGGGATGCAAGGGTTGGTTCAGTATCTGCAAATCAACCAATGTGATACACCACATTAAGAAACTAGAGAATAAAACTCATATGATTGTCTCCACAGATGAAGGAAAAGTTTCTGGGCAAAATTCAATATCCATTTATGATAAAAACTATGCACAGAGTGGGAATAGAAGGAACGTTCCTCAACATAATAAAAGCCACATATAAGCCCACAGCTAACATCACACTTGATGTGAGAAACTGAAAGTGTTTCCTCTAAGATCAGGAACAAGAAAAAGATGCTCACTTTCACCACTTTCATTCAACAGTTTTGGAAGTCCTGGCCACAGCAATTAGATAGGAAAAGAAATAGAAGAAATCCAAATTGGAAAGGAAGATGTAAAGCTGTCTCCATTTTCAGGCGACATGATACTATAGGTAGAAAACCCTGAAGATGCCATAAAAAAACTACTAGAACTCATCAATGAATTTGTAAAATTTGAAGAATACAAAGTTAATATACAGAACTCTATTGTTCTATATTGTTCTGTTCTATATACAGAACTCTATACACTTACAAAAAATTATCAGAAAGGAGAATGAAGGAAACAATTTCATTTACCATCACATAAAGAACATTATAGCCAGGGACAAACATACCTGAGGAGATAAAAGACCAGTACTTGCAAAACCATAAGGCACTGATGAAAGAAACTGAAGACAACACAAAGAGGTAGAAAGATACACTTGTTCTTAGATTGGAAGAATTATTATTGTTAAAATGACCATACAGTCTAAGGTAATCTACACATTCAATGCAATCTCTATCAAGATACCAATGACATTTTTGACAGAAATAGAACAAATAATTCTAAAATTTTCACGGAAACACAAGAGGGCCTGAATAGCCAAAGCCATCTTGAGGGAAAAAAAAGACCAGAGCTGGAAGTATCACATAAAGCGACAGTAATCAAAAGAGTATGGTACTGGCACAAAAACAGATAAGTGGGTCAATGGAACAGAACAGAGAACCCAGAAACAAGCCCATGCAGCTACGGCCACTCAGCTTACAGCAGAGGAGACAAGGACACACAGTGCGGAAACACAGTCTCTCTGTTAAGCTGTGCTGAGAAATAACCTGGACAGCTACATGTAAAAGAATGAAATTAGAACATTTTCTCACACCATATTCAAAAATAAACTCAAAATGGACTAAGACCTAAATGTAAGACCAGAAATCATAAAACTCCTAGAAGAAAACAAAGGCAGAACACAGTTTCACATAAACCGTGACAATATTTTTTTGGATCTATAACCTAAGGCAAAGGAAACAAAAGCAAAAACAAAATTTTTTTTTTACTTAATTAAACTTAAAAGCTTTTGTAGAACAAAAGAAACTATTGACAAAAAAAAGATTAGCTACTGAAATGGGAAAAAATATTTGCAAATAGTATATAGACTGATAAGGGGTTAATATCCAAACATATATAAATGGCTCATTGAACTCAATATCAAAAAGACAAACAACCTAATTTTAAAACGGGCAGAAGACCTGAATAGGCATTTTTCCAGCTTGCATGGAAGGGTGTGAAAGTCACTGTGAAGTAGACTGAGTAATGCATGGGCAATGAGATAAAGCAAGCTGATTAACCTATTTTTAGAGAGCTTCAACTGCGCAGGGTTACAGGACATGGAGTGGTGGCTGGAAAGGGAGGCAGGCTCAAGACAGTGTATCTCCAGAGCACACTAATATGTTTGTGGACACGAGCCAAAGACAGAGAAGTTGATGATGTAGATGAAAGAGGAAATAATCAAATCAGCAAACTCCCAAGTGGCTGAGTACTTGAGCTGGTGTTGAAAAAAGCAAGTCTGTAGGTCTGTTAAAAGGGATAGAGTTACTTGTCGGATGGTGTTTACTTTCTCAATGAAGTTTAACTAACATTCCTATCCAAAAGAAACATGAGAACTGAGGAGAGGGAGAGAGGGACATGTTGGGAACGAGTCTGAGGTCTGAAATAATTACAAGGCTGACCTCGGCTCCCACCCCACATCGAAAATCCACTTATAACTTTATAGTTAACCCTCCAAATCCAAATGTTCTCCATACACAGATTTAACCAAATGAGGGGTAGTGTAGTACCATAATAACCTATTTATTGAAAAATCCGGGTGTAAGTGGACTCACACAGTTCAAACCTATGTCGTTCAAGGGTCAACTGTAATATAAAGGAAAATCAAGTAGTTTTCATCTGAGCTCAGTTACTTGGGTAACTGTAATTAGAGTTCACACAGTCAAGGGCCCCTTTGACACCATCATAAAGAATTTGATTTTAATCTGAAAGCAGCTGGGAGCCATCAGGGGTTTTTAAGGAGGGAGGGAACATGATCAAAAGACTTTGCTGGTGGCTCAGATGGTAAAGAACCCTCCTGCCAATGCAGGAGATGCAGGTTCAATCCCTGGGTCAGAAAGATTCCCTGCAGAAGGAAATGGCAACCCACTCCAGTATTCCTCCCTGGGAAATTCCATGGACAGAGGAGCCTGGCGGGCTACAATACATGGGGCTGCAAAAGAGTCAGACATGACTTAGTGACTAAACAGCAACAACTGAGTCCTGTATTTTCAAGTGCACTCTGGCTGGAGTGCGGTGTCTTTCTAGGAAATATCAAAGGCCTAGAGATCCAGACCATTACAGAATTGAGAGCCCTTGGTGAGGACAGGGAGAGATGACTGAACACTGAGCATATGCAAACAATTACTCCAGCCCTCTCAGGTCCATACCTGTGCATGCTCTCTTTAGGAAGTATAAATGTTAGTTCTTCTCCAATGCTAGACTGGAAAACTGCATATGGTATGTGCTGGTAAATCAGAAGAGAAATCTTCTCTGTGTCACAATGTGGTTTTCTTACCAGAGTTATATAATATCCTGCACCTGAAACATTTAAAACATCATGAAACAGTTTTTCTCTTTTTAGTTACACTTAATGTTCTATAGCCTAGAAGAGGACAGCTCCATAGGCTAGACAAGCTGGAGACCTGTGGTGGATTTGCCTTGGAAGGTCTATAATACTATTCTTGAGTCTCTCCTTTGACTCCATAGTTGGGAAGTGATAACAGCATTTAGCAATACTAGGCAGAATAAAGGAGGGCTGCATTAAAGGCAACACTCTGCTTAAGGGATAACTAATGTGGGGAGGTGAAAATTGAGCAGGGAGAGACCTTGAACATTAAAGTTAAGAACAAAAATATCTCTTTCATAATTAAATCATGTTTTGAGGACACATACCCTATGGTATTCTAAACATTCTTTCAGAAGCTGCTAGTAACACTTGCTACTACCTTGCTGGCACTGTAGTCATTCAACAAACATTCACTGAGCTCTTATGACATGACAGGCACTTTTTTAGATACTGAGGATATAGCAGCAGATCAAACAGTCAAAAATCCCTACTCTCACTCAAGGAGCTTTCATTACAGGAACGTGAGACATATGATAAGGTAAATAAGTAAATCAAGACCATGCTAGTGACAAGTGCTAAGGCAAAAGATGAACAGGAAGGGGATATAGAATATTGGGGATTGTGACTTTGAAGGTAGGGAAGGCCTCACTGAGAATGTGACATCTCTGAAAGGACTGAAGACCTGAGGAAGAGGAGGAGGCGTGGCGATACGTGGTCTGGGATGAAGGAGGGGGCCCATGTCCTGGATCAGAAAGGGGGCCCTGAGGCGGGAGCAGAAGAATATCAGGAGAAATGGCTGGGGTAGCAGGAACAGGCTAAACAAGGCATCTGGGCAACTCCCAGGACCCTGCCTTTTCCTTTCAGAAAGTGGGATGGGAAGTCATCAGTGGACTGAGCAGCAGAGTGGCACACTCATTCTGACAAGTGGGCCAGAGGCCAGACGTGGGCTAGAAGCAACTTCCATGATCCAGGCAGGGAGACAGTAGGCTGGGCCAGGGTGTAGGAAGGCAAGGTCACTGGGGTTGGCAGATGGATCAGATGTGGGTTATGACACACAGAGGATCAAGGGCCCTGAGGTTCTGGCCAAGTTGCTAAAAGGATGGAGCTGCCTTTACTGTGGGTGAGCTGGTGTGTTGGTCAAGAGCTGGAGTCAGCTGTGCATCAGCCACAGACAATCCAACAGGCACGTTCCCTGTCTGGGGGTGTGAAGAGTCAGCAGGAGAGGCACCAAAGCTGGAGCTCCGCTGAGAGGTCCTGCGCAGACATGCTTCAGCACAGACACATGTCAGTCAGGACCCTGAGTGAGATCGCTGAGTCAGTGAGCAGGGGAAAAACAGTGAAGCAGCCTGGGCGCTTCCAAGCTTAGAAGCAGAAGTGATGCAGAGGAGCAGTCAGAGACGCTAGAGGGAAACCCAGAGGGCTGGGGTCCAGGAATGCAGGGGGATGTCTGTAGTGGGATGTCCAGCAGGAGTGCACCCCGCTGTGGAGAGGACAACTCACCCTATGCAGGCATTAGCTCCCTCTTTGAGGAACATGATCTCTTAATCTTCATTTTAATAAAGGAAAATAATAGAATAGGAAAGACTAGAGATCTCTTCAAGAAAATTAGAGATATCAACAGAATATTTCATTCAAAGAGGGGCACAATAAAGGACAAAAACAGTATGGACCTAACAGAAGGAGAAGATATTAAGAAGAGGTGTCAAGAATACACAGGAGAACTATACAAAAAAGATCATCACGACCCATATAAACACAACGGTGTGATCACTCACCCAGAGCCAGATACCCTGGAATGTGAAGTCAAGTGGGCCTTAGGAAGCACCACAAGGAATAAAGCTAGTGGAGGTGATGGAATTCCAGCTGAGCTATTTCAAGTCCTAAAAGATGATGCTGTGAAACTGCAGCACTCAATATGCCAACAAGTTTGGAAAACTCAGCAGTGGCCACAGGACTGGAAAAGGTCAGTTTTCATTCCAATCCCAAAGAAAGGCAGTGCCAAAGAATGCTCAAACTACTGCACAATTGCACTCATCTCACACACTAGCAAAGTAATGCTCAAAATTATCCAAGTGAGGCTTCAACAGTATGTGAACTTCGAACTTCCAGATGTTCAAGCTGGATTTAGAAAAGGCAGAGGAAGCAGAGATCAAATTGCCAACATCCACTGGATCATTGATAAAGCAAGAGAATTCCAGAAAAGCATCTACTTCTACTTTATTGATTACACCAAAGTCTTTGACTATGTAGATCACAATAAACTGTGGAAAATTCTTCAAGAGGTGGGAATACCAGATCACCTGACCTGCCCCCTGAGAAATCTATATGCAAGTCAAGAAGCAACAGTTAGAACTGGACATGGAACAAGAGACTGGTTCCAAATTGGGAAAGGACTACGTCAAGGCTGTATATTGTCACTCTGTTTACTTAACTTATATGCAGAGTACATTGTGCAAAATGCCAGGCTGGGTGAAGCACAAGCTGGAATCACAACTGCCAGAAGAAATATCAATAACCTCAGATATGTAGATGATACCACCCTTATGGCAGAAAGTGAAGAAGAACTAAAGAGCCTCTTGATGAAAGTGAAAGAGGAGTGAAAAAGCTGGCTTAAAACTCAACATTCAGAAAAGTAAGATCATGGCAACTGGTCCCATCACTTCATGGCAAACAGATGGGGAAACAATGCAAACAGTGACAGACTTTATTTTCTTGGGCTCCAAAGTCACTGCAGATGGTGACCACAGCCATGAAATTAAAAGACACTTGCTCCTTGGAAGAAAAGCTATGACCAACTTACACAGAATATTAAAAAGCAGAGACATTACTTTGCCAACAAAGGTCTGTCTAGTCAAAACTATTGTTTTCCAGTAGTCATGTATGGATGTGAGAGTTGGACTATAAAGAAATCTGAGAGCTGAAGAATTGCTGCTTTTGAACTGTGGTGTTGGAGAAGACTCTTGAGAGTCCCTTGGACTGCAAGGTGATCCAACAAGTTCATCCTAAAGGAAATCAGTCCTGAATATTCATTGGAAGGACTGATGCTGAAGCTGAAATTCCAATACTTTGGCCACCTGATGTGGAGAGCTGACTCATTTGAAAAGACCCTGATGCTGGGAAAGATTGAAGGCAGGAGAACCGGATGACAGAGGATGAGATGGTTGGATGGCAACACTGACTAGATGGACGTGAGTTTGAGTAAGCTCTGGGAGATGGTGGTGGACAGAGAAGCATGGCGTGCTGCAGTTCATGGGGTCGCAAAGAGTCGGACACAACTGAGCAACTGAACTGAACTGAAACTAAGGCTACAAAACGATGAACTATCTTGGTAACAAGGGTGAAGAGGGAGTAAACTACCAGCATGGAGCTTAGGCACAGGCCTTCTGATTCCAAGTCTCAGAGATTCTTCCCAATCTCCTCCTCCTCATTCTCACAGCCCCTCTGCCTGGGCCTCGGGTCTCCACCCACAGGGAGCAGACAGGCTGTCTAGAGAAAGCCGCTCCCCACCTGACCTCAGGGGCCCTCGGGGAACGTGACCAGTGGACACTTTCTCCTGCATCTGGACCAGCTACATGGACCCCGTGCGGAATGGACTTTTGGTTGCCTGCCTGCCCTGCTCACCATATTTCTCCTTGAGGAACAGCGGCGACCCGCAGCACTGCAGCTCCCCCTTGGCCATGATAGCGATGCGGTCTCCCAGCAGGTCGGCTTCATCCATGAAGTGGGTGGTCAGCAGGATGGTGCGGTCGCTCTTGTGCTGCTGCAGAAGGTCCCAGATGGCCCTCCTGGAGATGGCGTCCACGCCCGAGGTGGGCTCGTCCAGCATCAGCACCTGGAGGGCAGAGGGGCAGCATCGTAAGGATGGCAGAGCCCCGCCCAGGCTGCAGGCCGTGCCACAGGCCCCCCGGGCCTACCTTGGAGCCCGTAATGAGTGCGATGCCGATGGAGAGCTTGCGCCGCATCCCGCCGCTCAGAAACTTGCTCTGGGAGTCCCGCTTCTCCTCCAGCCCGAGCACGTGCAGCATGCGTTTGACCTCTTCAGGGCACTTCTGACGTGGCAAGCCTTTCAGCTGAAACGGCAGGGATGGAGATCCGGCCGGGGCTTCCAACGGTGCCGGGGACCGCCCAACAAGCATTTTGCTTGTAGAGCAGTACCCCCTTATCTCCCTTATCTGAGATTTTTCTTTCCACAGTTTTAGTTATCCACTACCCACAGTGAACCATGGTCTGAAAACATTAAATAAAAAATTAACAGAAATAAACTCATAAGTTTTAAATCATGCACACCGTTCTGAACACTGAAATCGTGTGCCATGCTGCTCTGTCCTGCCCGTCGACATCATCTGCTTTTGACATCCAACCACCATCAACACTTCCATGATCTGATGATCCAGGATCACCTGGAGCCTGGATCCTCCTTTTGATGAATCATCAGGTCAACAGCCTAAAGCTGTGTCACAATGCCTGAAATCCTTCACCTCACTTCATCTCATCACATGGGCATCTTACCATGTCAAATCACAAGAACAGCGCGTGCATGCTAAGTCGCTTCAGTCGTGTCCGACTTTGTAACTCCACGGACTGTAGCCCCCCAGGCTCCTCTATCATGGGATTCTCCAGGCAAGAATACTGGAGTGGGTTGCCATGTCCTCCTCCAGGGGATCTTCCTGACCTAGGGATCAAACCCAAACTCTTATATCTCCTGCAATGGCCGATGGGTTCTTTACCACTAGCACCACCTTTAAGTACAGTACAATAAAAAATTTGAGAGAGACAGATCACATTCACATAACTTTTATTACAGCCCGTCAGGCTCCTCTGTCCATGGAATCCTCCAGGCAAGAATACTGCAGTTGGTGGCCATCTGCTTCTCCAGGGAATCTTCTTGACATAGGGATTGAACCTGGGTCTCCTGCATTGCAGGTGGATTCTCTACCATCCGAGCCACCAGGGAAGCTCCTTTATTACAGTATATTGTTATAATTGTTCTATTATATTGATTGTTGTTAATGTCTTGCTGTGCTTAATTTATAAATTAAACTTTGTCATAGGTTGCATGTACAGGAAAAAAACAGAGGACATATAGACTTTGGTACTATCTGAGATTTCAGGCATCCACTGGTGGTCTTGGAGCAAATCCCCCAGAAATAAGGGGGGGCTATCATATATACATAAACCATACATGAGAAAAATACACAGTAAACTTACTACCTTTAGGGAAAGGGATACAAGGTTTTTGCATCTTTTTATTCCACAAGCTGTGAGGCATGTGGGATCTTAGTTCCCTGACCAGGGATTGAACCTGGGCCATTGGCAGTGAAAGGGCAGAGTCTTAACCACTTGACTGCCACAGAAGACCTTGCTTTTGCATCTTGAACCATCTAAATAAATGACTTATTAATACTAAGTACTACAGCATATTAAAAGGGTTATACACCATGACCAAGTGGGATTTATCCCAGGAATGCAAGAAAGGTTCAATATATTAAGAATCATTGTAAGTATTAAATAATAAAGAATCTGGCTGGTGTCTGTCCCCAGTTACTGGGAGGAGCCTCTAAATCCTGGGAGTGATGGTATGTCTTTGTTATTCCTGGTAGTACCCTCAGGTCACACCTGCTACTGAAGTGATAAAAATCCAGGCTGGTCATACCAGAAAGATCAACCATGTGATTTGAGAGTTGGGGCTTTGAGCCAGGTTATCAGTCTGATCTCCCGATCTGCTAGGAGTGAGAGAGTGCAGATTAAATTTAGTCACGAGGTTCATGATTCGATCATGAACCTATGTAATGAAACTCCAATAAAAACTAGACACTTAGGTGAAGCTTAGGTGAGTTACTCTCTCTACAGTGATGCGCCAAGAGGGTGACACACCCTTAAGACATGGAAGTTTTTCATTTGGGACCCTCCCAGACATCACCCTGCATGTCTATTCTCTTGGCTGGTCCTGATTTATGTATCCTTTATAATATACACATATAATATATAATATAATCCTGAATTCTGTGAGTCATTCTAGTGAATCAGTGAAACTGAGGAGTCAGTGGGAACTCCTAAATTTGTAGTCAGGTTCTTGGAAGTGCTTTGTTTGGGAACCCCAAGCTCGGGCTATTTTCTGAAGTGGCAGCAGTCTTGTGGGGAACTGTGCCTGTAGCATGTGAAGTGTGCACTGACTCCATCGTTAGTGTTGAATTGCATTGCAGTGCTACAGCATATTAGAAGAATAAAAAGTTGAAGGGGCAAGCTGATCCTAGAATTTACATGGAAATGCAAGGGACTTGGAACAGGCAAAACAATCTTGAAAACAAACAAAAAAGAGTTGGAGGACTCACATTCTTTGATTTCAAAACTTACTACAGGGACTTCTCTAGTGGTCTAGGGGCAAAAACTCCCATGCTCTCAATGCAGGGGGCCCAGGTTTGATCAGGGAACTAGATCCCAAATGCCTCAACTAAGACCTGGCACAGCCAAATAAATAAATAAATATTTTTTAAAAAACTTACTACAGAGCTATAGTAATTAAGAAATTGTGGTATTGGCATAAGGATAGATGCATAGATCAATGAAATAGAGTTGAGAGTCCAGGAATAATCCCATATATCTATGATCAATTGATTTCTGACAAAGGTGCCGAGACCATTCAATGGGGAAAGAATGGTCTTTTCAACAAATGGTGCTGGACAACTGAATATCCACATGCAAAGGAATGAATCTGACCTCTATCTCACACCATCTAAAAATTAGCTCAAAATGTATCAAAGACCTAAATGTAAGAACTAATGTAACAAACTCTCAGAAGGAAACAGGTGTAAATCCCAGGCGATGCTTTTTAAAATATGACATCAAGAGCATAACAACTAAAGAAAATACAGATACACTGAATTTCATCAGAATTCAAAACTTTTGTGCATCAAAGGACATTATCAACAAAGGGAAAAGAAAAAGCACAGAAATGGGAGAAAGTTTTTTGCAAATCATTACTTGATAAGGATCTACCATCTATAACACAAAAAAAATTCTCAAAGCTAAACTACAAAGAGATAAGCAACCCAACTGAAAAATGGGCAAAGGACTTTAATAGACATTTCTCCAAGTAAATAAATAAATGGCCAATAAGCAAATGAAAAGATGCTTAATATCATTATAGTCACTGGAGAAATGTAAATCAAACCCACCATGAGATACCAATTTATGGCACCTAGAATGGAAGTACCTCAGAAAGTTTTTTAAAAAGTTAAACACAGAGGTAGAGCTTATGACCCATGAATTTCAATACTAGGTATATACTCCAAAGAACTGAAACTAGGTGTTTAAACAAAAACTTGAACACTAGCATTCATGGTATTATTCACATGACCAAAAGGTACAACCCAGGGGGCCATCAACTGATGAATGGATAACCAAGATATGGCATACAATTCCATACAATGGAACATTATTCTGCCATTGAAAGGAGTAAAGTATTGATACATGCCGAAATATGGATAATTCTTGAACACTTTAAGTGAAAGAAACCAGACACAGACAGTCACATTTTGTGTGATTCCATTCATATGAACTACTCAGAACAGTCAAATCTACAGTGACAGAAAGCAGATTAGTGGTTTCCAGGGGCTGGGGGGAAGGAAGAATCGGGAGTGATCACTGGTGGATCCAGGTTTCTTTTCAGGGAGATGAAAATGTTCTGTAGTTAGAGAGTGGCGACGAGCACTGTGAATATAGTTTTTAAAACTACTGAATTTTATATTGCAAAATCAGCAAAATGGTGAATTTTATGATATGTGAATTTCATCAATGAAGTAAATAATTAGACTAAAACAATACTTTCTAGAAACTTTCTAATTCAAAGATTTTAAATGCCACACCCCTTCCTCTTTCTGAATGTTTAGGGAATAGTGTCCATAAGAGGTTTCAAGTCCCTCTGAGGTTGAGTCAGAAAGTTGCAAGTTACCTTACCATCCTTAAAAGTGAATACAGAGGAAACCAAGTCTATCACCCACTGACTCACCTGAGCATAGAAATGAAGATGTTCCGCTACAGTCAAGTTATCATACAAGATATCATGCTGGGGGCACCAGCCCATGCTCTTCCGGATTTGAAGCATGTCTTGAGAAATTTCATATCCATTGATAAATGCCTTTCCACTTGAAGGAGTAATAAGTCCTAGAAGCAAGTGGAAGACATAATATCCTAAAGTCATTGTCATTCAGAGCCACAACAGTACAAAGGCTTAATGATGACCTCTGCTTTGTCTGCTGCTCTTACACATACTATCCTATGTTTCATGTCACAGTCAGCAGCATCCAAGGAGTATATGTTCCATAACAGTGTACAAGGACATTTAGGGGTAGTAGAAACAGATGTCCTTCCTGCTTTTGATGAGTTCCAATTTGGTTAACTGAGTAAAATACACATGGGTGTTTGTAATTACACTGTTGTAAGAATTAAGTAATAATATGGACACATATTTCTGTAAAGTTGCAGGATAAAAATATTAATATACAAAAATCTGTTGCATTTCTATACAGTAACAATGAAATATCAGAAAAAGGACTGAAGGAAACAATCCCATTTACCATCACATAAAAAAGAACACAATACCTAGGAATAAACCTACCTAAAGAAATAATAAAAAAATCTGTATCTGGAAAACTGTAAGACACTGATGAAAGCAACTGAAGACAACACCAACAGATGTAAAGACCTACCACGCTCGTGGATTGGAAGAGTTATTACTGTTACAATGACCGAACTACCAAGGCTACCTACAGATCCAATGCCATCCATATCAAATTACCAAAGGCATTTTTTTCTCACAGAACTGGAACAAAAAGATGGTTTTAATTTGTATGAAAACACAAAAGAACCTGGATCACCAAAACAATCTTGATAAAGAAGAATGGAAGAGGAGGAATCATGCTCCCTGACTTCACACTATACTACAAAACTACAATAATCAAAACAGTATGATACTGGCAAGAAAACAGACACATGCATCAGTGGAATAGGATAGAAAGCCAGAAACAAATCCATGTACTTATAGTCAATTAATCTATGACAAAGGAGGCAAGAATATACAATGTAGAAAAGATAGTCTCTTCAATAAGTGGTGGTGAAGTAATTGGGATATTTACATGTAAAAGAATAAAATTGGAACATTTTCTCACACCATACACAAAAATAAACTAAAAATAAAACTAAATGTAAGACTGGTTACTATCAAACTCCTGAAAGAAAAGAGAAAATTCTTTGACATAAATTATAACAATACTTTTTTGGATTTGTCTTCTAAGGCAAGAAAAACATAAACAAAAATAGACAAATGGGATCCAAAAGCTTTTGCACAACAAAGAAAACCATAAACAAAACAAAAAGACAACCTACAGAATGGAAGAAAATATTTGCAAATGATGTATCAATGAGGGATTAATATTTCCAAAATAAACAAATAACTTACACTGATTAATATAAAAAACAATTCAATCAAGAAATGGGCAGAAAATCTAAATAAACATTTCTCCAAAGAAGACATATAGATGGCCAACAGGCATATGAGAAGACACTCAATATCGCTAATTATTAGAGAAATACAAAGCAAAACCACAACAAAGTATTACCTTACACAAGTCAAAATGGCCATCTTAACTTCAAAAAATTTACAAATATCTTTCTGAAGAACCGGCAAGATGGCGGAAGTGGAACAGAAGAAGCAGCGGACCTTCCCCAAGTTCACCTACCGCGGCGTAGACCTCGACCAGCTGCTGGACATGTCCTATGAGCAACTGATGCAGCTATATAGTGCGCGCCAGCGATGGCGGCTGAACCGCGGCCTGCGGAGGAAGCAGCACTCGCTGCTGAAGCGGCTGCGCAAGGCCAAGAAAGATGCGCCGCCCAAGGAGAAGCCCAAGGTCGTGAAGGCGCACCTGTGCGACATGATCATTCTGCCCGAGATGGTGGGCAGCATGGTGGGCGTCTACAACGGCAAGACCTTCAACCAGGTGGAAATCAAGTCTGAGATGATCGGCCACTACCTGGGCGAGTTCTCCATCACCTACAAGCTCGTGAAACACGGCCGGCCCGGTATCGGGGCTACCCATTCCTCCCACTTCATCCCCCTCAAGTAACCTGCTGGCCAATAAAAGCAGAGATTTCTCTAAAAAAAAAAAAAAATTTACAAATAGTAAATGCTGGTGAGGGTACGGAGAAAAGGGAAACCTTCTACACTGTTGGCGAGAATGTAAATTAGTGCAGCCACTATGACAGACAGTCTGGAGGTTCCTTAAAAAACTAAAAGCAGGATTACCATACGATCCAAACAATCTTACTCCTGGGCATATACCTGGAAAAGACAAAAACTCTAATTCAAAAAGATACATGCACCCCATGTTCATAGCAGCACTGTTCACTGTCAAGACATGGAAGCAACCTAAATGTCCATCAACAAAAGAATGGATAAAGAAGGGTTTACTCAGACATAAAAAAAGAATAAAATAATGCCATTTGTAGCAACATGGATGGACCTAAAGATATCATACTAAGTGAAGGCAGAAAATGCAAGACAAATATCATGATATCACTTATATATGGAATCTAAAAAAAATGAATACAAATAAACTTATTTACAGAACAGAAACAGACTCACAGATATAGAAAACAAACTTACGGTTACCAAAGGGGAAAGGGGGGGATAAATTAGGAGCTTGGGATTAACACATATACATCACTATAGATAGATAATGGAGAAGGAAACGGCAACCCACTCCAGTGTTCTTGCCTGGAGAATTCCAGGGACGGGGGAGCCTGGTGGGCTGCCGTCTATGGGGTCGCACAGAGGTGGACACGACTGAAGCAACTTAGCATAGATAGATAAACTATATTTTAGCACAGGGAACTATATTCATTAATATCCTGTAATGACCTATAATGGAAAAGAATCTGAAAAAAGAATATATATGTGTGTGTGTGTCCCAATACCTAAGGCTTCAGACCAAGCTTCACAATATCGCTGCTCTTCAATGTTTTCAGTGGAAGGTGTGTTAGCAACCTGTGAGGAGGGTTGTGGCAGCTAGACTCTGAGGAGCTCACAGCTCTCCAGATGTCTGGTGTTCTGTGTCCAAAACCAGTGGAGGAACTGGTTGGTTTTCAGAGCACCTTGAGATTTGGAAATGTATCTTGTTGGTTTTGTAGAGAGCCTTACATGGGTTAACCCTTCAATAAATACATTTTTCTTGAATGAATGAGTTTTCAAATATCACAGATATTATTTTAGTGATGGGAAGAATTATTTAGGCATAAAAATTATTCTGAAACAGACAACTTCAGCATAATTCACCAGGTATCACTCTAAATGGGCCCCTGGCAATCAAAAGTATGATTTGTTTGGATGAAATGTTTGGTTGAGGGATCAGTGGTGCCTCACTGTACTGGAAGGTTCTGCCTGGAAGGAAACATGCCCAGCAGTGTTCACAGTTTTCTGGAAGTGTTTGGAACTAAGTACCTCAGACTGACTGAAAAAGTTAGATATTCTCTCCTCCTGACACAGGGTAATGTGAATCACTAGATGGTAAAACAACAAACAAAAATGTCAGGGAAATCCAATGACGGGAAATGGAGCCAAAAAATCTTGATCTGGATCAAGGATCTCTCCAGTGCCTCCTTGGGAGAGCTGATCCACATGCACCTGTGAGAATGCTGCAGGTGGTGGTCTTGCCCGCTCCGTTGTGGCCTAGGAGAACCGTGATCTGGCCCTGGTACAGATTCATGGTCAGGTCTTTGACTGCCACATGTTCATCCTTTCCCTTGTAGAACACCTGTTGAAAAGCCAAGTTTGATAGCGTAACACACACATGCCTGTGGCGTTTCTGAAGAACCTATGACAGGCCGAGCACCCACACCAATTTCCCCTGAAAGTTCAACAGTGGAACTCCAAGTGGAAATCCACAAAGGGAGCCCTTTCTTTCAGAGCTTAGCTGCCTGGAGCAACTGCTGACCAGCAAGGCTAGGGGGATTTCCCTGGCCTCTGCAGCCCGGTGGGAGAGCAGCAGGACCACAGAGGCCAGAGTTGAAGGTCGAAGGGCCTGGAGCTGGAATGAGATCATCTCCCTGCTTCTCAAGCCTACCTCGCTCCTCAATGCTGGCCAAGCCCCTGAGAAAGGGCACCTTGCCTCTTCTGTGGGCAGTGTTGTCCTCGGGAGAGAACCCCAGACAGACTGGCCTGTTTTTATTTTTTTCTTATTATACAAGTAATCCATTTATAAGAGCAAAAAGAAGAAAATGAAATCACCCACAATGCTGTCTGCAGAGGTAGCATCACCTTTCAGCCAACTCCTTAGCCAATTTCAGGGCCAGGTGCGGGGTCTGGAGTGCAGACGCTATAATTGGGTGAGACCTGGGTGAGACTCCTCCCCACAATTCATCTACTGCATTTGGGAGCAGGGTGCTGAGTAAAGGAAGCTGGCAGACTTCCTTGCCCCCAGCACCATTTGGTGTGATTATTATGAATCAAGTGTGACAGGCCTCTTCCCTGACTTCTCAGTCTCCTTTCTGAAGTCGAGGTGGACACTTGGCAGAATTCCAGGCAAGAAGAAGGGGTGATCTACTGAAGGGCAGAAAAGAAGGGAGGGAGGGAGGGAGGAAGGAAAAACTTTTTCCCAAAAGAAAGCCCCTTGCTCTTATCTTTCCCTGTAGATGAGCTACAACAGCCGTCTTGCAACCAGGGAATGACAAGCACACAGCAGGGAGCTACATGCTTCCCACTGGTCCAGGGAAAATCAACGAAAGTCAGTGAGTAGAAAGCAAAGTGCTCTGGGATGGCTCTGCTGAGCAGCCAACATCATGGCAGAACCATGTGCTTGCAGGCTGCCTGTTATGAGAAAAAAAAAAAAGGAGAAATCCCTGCATACTGAACCCACAGTAAATCCAGTGAAGCTGGAGCATTCCCAGCTGCTCCCACAGGGTGTGGAGGAGCTGGGATGATCCCCCATGCCATGAATCCCCTGGACTAGGATGTGATCCACTTGATCTCACAGGTCAGGAAGGTGACACAAAGTGCTGAGCTAGTGCCTTGACTTTGACCATGTATCAGCCACATGGAGGGCACCACCTCTCCATAGGTCCATCATATCTGAGGAATGGAAGACTCCTCTGGAGGACACAGCAGGTATAGAGCTTACCCCCAGGCATCCAGTCAGGGGAGCCCTTGGTCAACACAGGACTCAGCAGACACTGGAGAGAGGATGAACACTTCCACATTTGGAAGTCAACAGTGACATCTGGTTTACTACTTGATTTGGTTGCATAAGAACACTGGTGAATCAAAGCTGGCCATCAAATGACTGAGTTCTAGGGCATCCCCAACAAGAGGTGCCTGGCATTTGCAAGACTGTTTCAAGAGAGATCATCTAGACCCTCTACTCAGTCATTTAACTTTATGACAGGAAATAGGACATTTTACGTTATACTTCTAATTTGTGGGATAATGTGACAGAGGGAATTAAAAATCTATCACAAAAAAAAAAAAATCTATCACGAGGCCAATCCTTTGGGGTCAGCCTGCCCTCACTGCCTGTTTAATAAAGTTCTGCTTGTTTGAGATGTAAAAAAAAAAAAGAAATCTATTACAAAATGTACCTTGTAACTGTCAGAATGAAACAGAAACCTCTATACACTATTTCTAAAGTTCTCAGAAGATCTGAGAACTGATACCTTGTATAGATGCTGGATTTCAATTCCTTTTATCAAATTGGTAGGCTCATCCTGAATGAACTTGTTTCCCAGAGCTTGCTGAGGATCCTCTAAGTCTAGCACAGGTTTCCTAAGGGATGTAG
The DNA here is from genome assembly GCF_963930625.1 of Muntiacus reevesi. Classification (NCBI taxonomy): domain Eukaryota; kingdom Metazoa; phylum Chordata; class Mammalia; order Artiodactyla; family Cervidae; genus Muntiacus; species Muntiacus reevesi. Next base: position 181,276,707 of record NC_089250.1, on the reverse strand, counting down.
GTTCTCCCCACCAGTAGGAGGGCTAGAAAGGAAGTAAACTCATTAATATGTTTAGGTGAACTGGCTTCTTCTCCTGGAAGAAAAATATTTCGGTAAATTAAATTCTCACACTTCATTCCTCCCACCCCTATCCTCAGCCTCGCCAGCCAGATTTCCTGGTATTGAACCTTTGATGATGCCTGAAGAAGTCAAGAATTTGCTCAAAGACTCATTACTAATAAACTGCATTTCAACCTACAACCCATGGCCTGGGGGATGGAGCTACAGAAGATGCCTCACGTGCACACTCCTGGTGCATGGGGGAAGCTATTGGGACAGCCAGCAGCCTTCCTGTGGCAAAGGCCTGGAGAAACGCTGGTGCTAACAATCCACCCACTTCTCCACAAACCAAGAAGGGCAAGCACGGCGGCCTTTGCCAAGTCCTGGAGTGAGGACCTGTGCAATTCAGATGGGCTCAGACTGAATCTGCAGGAGGGCCGAATCAGGCATAACGAGGTCAACTTTGTAAGAAAAATCCAGTTGTTGTAGGAGAGAAGAGATTCTGAGAACTTCATGGGGTCATCAAAGAAAGCTGTGCCCTCAGGTCACAGAGGTCTCAAAGAGCGCCAGGGCCTTGCCACCAGTCCAAGAGAAAAGAGGCCAAGGAGTCCTGAGGGCTCTAGCTTGTTGGGCTGGTATTCTGTGGGGGAATGTACGGCCTGCCACTCAAGGGGGCACATGAGACAGCCACTGCACTCTTAAGGGGCCTCTGCACAGGGAATCAGCAGTGGGGCAAGGGTCAGAGAGACTGAGACTCATTACCCATGCTACTTTGGCAACCATAAGTTGACAGGTTTGGAGTGAATCCAGATTAGAGAACCCCACTTAGATTTCTCAGAGTTTGAAGGTGCAACCAATATCATCAAGAGGGATAGGAACATTGATGACAAGCTATAAAAATCCTGGTGTCAATCTATAAAACAGCAGCATCAGTACTCACCATGAGGAAGAAGTACCAGGGCTTGGGTGTACCATACTCTCCTGGGAAGATGGCCTCCACATACCAGGCCACTAAGCCATACAAGACAGAGTCTAGCAGCAGCATCAGAAGCACCTGAGTGAAGTTAAACTCTCCTCCTATACTGCCCATGTTCCTCCACTGGATGCCTGTGCCTGTCACAAGGAAGGACAGTCACCACATCAGAGACGGAGAAAAGTTACCAGAGTTTTCCAATCAAACAGTAGAGACCAGGCCAATGAGAAGACTGGACTATTTGTCTCTGGAGTATTAAGAGACAAAAACAAGGCACAGGAAAGGAAAAGCTAACTGTTAGTTTCTCTTTTGAGATAAAACTCTTTTTTGTTTTTTTCTTTTGGCCACATCACACAGCTTGCAGGATCTTAGTTGCCCAAGTAGGGATTGAACTAGGGCCCAGCAGAGAAAGTGCAGAGTCCTATCCACTAGGCCACCAGGGAATTCCCAATAAAACATTTTTCTTATTGCCAAAATGGTCCCTTCCTACTCCTCCTGACCTGCTCCACTTGGGTTAATTCTTACTTTGTAGGTCAGCACAGGCATCTCCTTCCCCAGCAAGCATACATCCTCTCCCTCTGGGATTACCTGCCTAACCCATGTGCATCCGGGTCCCCTGTGCAAGCTGTGACCTTTGCCGGCTCTGCTCTGCACTGGAAATCTGCTCACCTACTGCCACCCCAGCCTGGGGCCAGGGACTGTCAGATTACCTCAGTTTCTCCAGTCTCTGACCCAGGGCCTCACATGCAGCAGGTGCTCAGTACACATATGCTCCATGAAGAAAGGAAGGTGCCGAGAAAGGGCCTGGGACTGATTCCTGGGTGTGAATAAAGGCAGGTATCCTTTGTAATGCCAACGGTCTCACCTGAATGCAACTTGACTGTGCATCTCACATAAAGCATCCAAGGTACCTGCACCTGCTGCCACACAGCAGGACTGAGGAGGTGGTAACTAACATAACCACAGCAGATAAATCAAGGGCTGATGAGCAGACAGATGGGCTAGAATGGTGCTCACTAGTCACCTGGGACGTTGTTCTGATTGTACGTCTGGGCGGGTCTTGGAGTCTGTTTCCAACACGTTCTCCCAGGGCTCTGATGCTGCTGGTATGCAGGCCATGCTAAGAGGACCAATATCAGGAGACCTCTGGAGCCCTTCCTGAGATGACATTCCCCGACTTGTGTCTGCCTTTGTGCCAATCAAGAGCTGTGCCTCTCACAGCGGCTTACAGACTGGTGCCGTAAAGTCAGTGCATGCAGTTCACGAAGGACAGGTGCACCCTTGTTCAGTGCACATCCACAGTGTCCCAAGGAAAGAAGAGTTGAGGCTCCTTCCCCACCTCAGCAGACATTTGATTGCCACTTTATCTATTTATCAGGAATATACATTTCAAGTACATAAAATGGAGTTTAACAAGCAATTACAAAGGAATTACCCTTGTGCAGCTACCACCTAAGTCAATCACCCCCAAAACCCCAGATATACACACCCCCATTACAATTTCACTGCCATCTTTGTTTGTAGGCAGCATCTAGTTGGGTTTTGCATTTTTATTTTACTTGGTATTCATATTTACTGGGATTATTGACTGTCTGGATTAAAATCTACCACTTTGCCAGCTCTTTTCTATTCGGTTCAAATTTTTGTTTCTTTCTTCCTCTTTTTCTTGCATTAATAGAATTTTTATGATTCCATTTTAGTTCCACTATGATTATTTTTACCTCTAAATTTTGTTTTTCAGTTTTGTTCTAGGGTGTAAAGGCACTTCCCTGGTGGCTCAGATGTAAAGAAACCACCTGCGATGCAGAAAACCCGGATTCAAGCCCTGAGTTGGGAAGATCCCCTGGAAAAGGGAATAGCTACTCACTCCAGTATTCTTGCCTACAGAATTCCACTGACAGAGAAGCCTGGAAGGCTACATACAAATACAGTCCATGGGGTCGCAAAGAGACAGACATAACTGAGTGACTAACAATACACAGGGTGTAAAATCGTCTTTAGAGTCTATATTCAATATTATTTGAAGATACTTCATTTCTCCAAAGACATACAGATGGCTAACAAACACATGAAAAGATGTTCAACATCACTCATTATCAGAGAAATGCAAATCAAAACCGCAACAAGGTACCAACACATACGAGTCAGGATGGCTGCTATCCAAAAGTCTATAAGCAATAAATGCTGGAGAGGGTGTGGAGAAAAGGGAACCCTCTTACACTGTTGGTGGGAATGCAAACTAGTACAACCACTATGGAGAACAGTGTGGAGATTCCTTAAAAAACTGGAAATAGAACTGCCATATGACCCAGCAATCCCACTCCTGGGCATGCACACTGAGGAAACTAGATCTGAAAGAGACACGTGCACCCCAATGTTCATCACAGCACTGTTTATAATAGCCAGGACATGGAAGCAACCTAGATGCCCATCAGCAGATGAATGGATAAGGAAGCTATGATACATATACACAATGGAATATTACTCAGCCATTAAAAATAATTCATTTGAACCAGTTCTAATGAGATGGATGAAATTGGAGCCCATTATACAGAGTGAAGTAAGCCAGAAAGATAAAGACCAATACAGGATACTAACGCATATATATGGAATTTAAAAAGATGGTAACGATAACCCAATATGCAAAACAGAAAAAGAGACACAGATGTACAGAACAGACTTTGGGACTCTGTGGGAGAAGGCGAGGGTGGGATGTTCGGAGAGAACAGCATTGAAACAAGTATACTATCAAGGGTGAAACAGACCACCAGCCCAGGTTGGATGCATGGGACAAGTGCTCAGGGCTGGTGCACTGGGAAGACCCAGAGGGATGGGATGGAGAGGGAGGTGGGAGGGGGGATCGGGATGGGGAACACATGTAAATTCATGGCTGAATCATGTCAATGTATGGTAGAAACCACTACAATATTGTAAAGTAATTAGCCTCCAACTAATAAAAATAAATGGGAAAAAAAAAAAAGAAGATACTTCATGTGTAGTGTGAGGAACTTACAACAGTTTCCGGTTTCCAGTACTTCCCTCCCACCCTTTGCTACTGTTGTCATGAGTTTTACTGTCACACAAGTTATTATTTAGCACCTTACACTGCTCCCGTTTTTGCTTTAGTCAGTCAGTTCTTTTTTAGAGCCAAAAAAACTCCACAAAAGACAAAATAAATTCTATTTTCCATTTTTACTGCTCTTTATTTTTGTGTGTAGATCCAAGCTCCTGTCTGATATATTGTTTTTGCTTGAGGAACTCAACATTTCTTGTAATGTCTCCTAGCAATCAATTCTGTCACTTTTGTTTATTTGCAAGTCATCCCTGACTTTCTCCTGGATATAGAATTCTGGGTCGACAGGAGTTTTCTTCAGTACCTTAAACATGCCACTTTATTTCCTTCTAGCTTGTTTATATTTATTGGCTATTTAAATATGCTTTTTTGTGAAGCACCTATTTTTGCCTGCTTGCTTTTTTATACTACAAAGTACAATTTTTAATTGATTTCATTAATTCTTTAAATATCCTTTAAATACAAGCCTTTTGCAGGTTAAATGTGTTTCAAGAATCTTCTCCCACTCTGTAGCTTCTCTTTGCATTTTCCTCATGGTGTTCCTCAGTTTCAAGTCACTATTTATCAGTCTTTTCCTGACAGCTATTTTTGTGTCTTGTTTAAGAAATCTTTCCTATTTTAAAAACATGAACATACTCTCTTATATCATATCCAAAAAACTATAGTTTTTTGACATTGGAAATGATTTCTGTGTATAGTGTGAATTCAAAGTCCAATTTCAATTTTTTCCATAATGTTCTTCAGTTGCTCCAGGATTGTTTATTAAACCCCACTGCCTCTGAAGCCTCTGATACCTAACAGTGCATTTGTCTGTCTCTTCTTTTCTATTAGTCTATTTGTCAACTATAATTTTAATTACTATTGCTTTATGATAAATCACAAAATCTGAGAAAGCACGTTTTTTCTCTCTTGTTCTTCCTCAAGAGTTCTTGGCTCTTCTTGGTTGTTTATACTCCCATGTAAATCTGAGAATCAGCTCATTGAGTTCTATTAAAAAAAAACTGCTGGAGTTTGGACTGGGTAGGAGTTAGATGTTACTTGTTTGCACAATTCATACGATTATGTTTGAGAGTAAGGTGCTGCTGAAAGGAGTTTGGCAAATTCCCCTGCCCCTGCATCTCTTTGATCCTGACTGTTCTTCCCTGACTTCTCAGTCTCCTTTGCAGTAGAAGAGGCCATGTGACACAATTCTTCCCCCCACACCACTTCTTCCTGACTTAACCAAGCTTTTGATTATTCTATTTTCTATTAAGTTTGAAAGTTTTACACTGTTTCTAGTCTTTTGCTGGTGGGCTCAGTAATGAATTACCAGATCTACTCTGCTGCAAAGTCTAATCAACATCTTTACTCTCCTTCCAGAAAGTATTTATTCCCATTGACTTCTGACTTTATCTCTTCAAAAATCCTTTTATATATTCTAATTCCATTTCTTAAAGAAAACCATAAAAACATTATCATCATTATTTTATACAATGTACAGGGATTTCCCTGGTGGTCCAGTGGTTAAGACTCCATGCTCACAATGCATGGGCCATGGGTTCCATCCCCAGTCAGAGAACTAGATCCCTCATGCCTCAACTAAGACTCTGCATAGCCAAAAAAATTTTTAAGAGGTAATGCATTAATACAATGACATCTTTGTTTTGTTTCTCAATTGGTTCAGAAATTAAGGAGGAGGGAAAGGCATTAATTACTGGGCCTCTTAAAAATTAAAACTAATCTAGTAAATTAGTTTACCAATACAAAACTATGGTTTTTCTAGTAGTCATGTATGGATGTAAGAGTTGGACTATAAAGAAAGCTGACAGCTAAAGAATTGATGCTTTTGAACTGTGGTGTTGGAGAAGACTCTTGAGAGTCCCTTGGACTGCAAGGAGATCCAACCAGTCCATCGTAAAGGAAATCAGTTCTGAATATTCACTGGAAGGATCGATGCTGAAGCTGAAGCTCCAATACCTTGGCCACCTGATGCAAAGAACTGACTCACAGGAAAAGACCCTGATGCTGGGAAAGATTGAAGGCAGGAGGAGAAGGGGACCACAGAGGATGAGATGGCATCACCAACTCAATGGATTTGGGTCTGGGTGGACTCCGGGAGTTGGTGATGGACAGGGAGGCCTGGCATGCTGCGTGCGGTTCATGGGGTTGCAAAGAGTCAGACACGACTGAGGGACTGAACTAAACTGAACTGAAAAAAAAAAAGAGGTAAAAATGTTTCTGCCATAGAACCACAGGTCTGCTTTATGTTGTATTAATATACAGTGATTCCTGCTTCAGGTTAGAACTGAAAGCCCTGCACTAGACTTACTGAGACAATGTAGAGGAATTCCATTTATTCACTCACTATCAGGTCTGCTGTCTGATTTGAACAGATAGGTCAGATGACCAGGAAAACCTAATCCAGTGAAAGCGTGAGGACTCTAAGAAATATTATCCTTGGATTTTTAACATTTCATCAATTATATTCTTAGAGAATCCTACCTGTTTATGGTCATACGCATTTGCATTTCCTTCAGCTGTAACGCCACAGCACTTGTGGGCTATCCCATGCCTTTCAGCAAAAAACACTGATCATAAATAATCAAGACAGTCTTAGCACAGGAACAAATTTAGCATAGGCCCAACCACTCACTCTGATTCCCTCAGTTTTAACAAACAGACCCCATTAAGGATCTACAGTCATTCACAAATGTGGAAGGAATCAGATACACCATTTAAAATCTACTCTTTCCCCTCTATTTGTGAATTATGGGATCAACATTGCTTTGTTAAAGAAAATCACTCACCTTCAATAAATTCTGGCCAACTTAACATCTTTTATTAAATTTTAAGTACCCTTAATCCATTTAGACCATCCCAACTTAACAAAGAAATCCATTGGTAGGCGATGCCTCTAAACTGGCCATTGGAGACTATCCCAGTGGCAGTAAGGAGACCTGCAAACTAGACCCAACTTCAACTCCTATCCCTGCTATCTGCTGCAAAACCAGCTGTGTCATTTGGGATGTGGATTCTGGTGATAAAAACTAACACTGAGCAATGAAGCAACTTGCTGGAGTGCTCAGAGTGGATCATCCTACCACCACTGAAATGTGAAACAGTTTCACTCAGTAAGTACTGAGACCCCACAGGGCTCAGCATTCTACAATTAGATTGATATGTTGGCTGCAATCTTCTGCAATGACTGTAGGTGTTGCGGAAACTCTTCAAACTTCAGAAACATGAGACAAATGAAAACTTGGCATTGTACTTTCCATCCCAAAGTGTATAAGCTGTAAGGGAGCTAGGACACGTCTGATGAAGGTCCCTTAGACTAGCTTGTTGTGAAAGAAGACTCACCTGGAGGCCTATGAGGATATAATACGGTATCTGCAACAGCACGACATCATCTGTGAAGTTCTGAGGGGTTATTTGAACTTCTAATCATAACTCTATGCATTTTAGATCCATACAATTATATAGGCATATAATTCCCTAAATCATCAGCACGCTTTAGTTTTTCCCCAAAACTACATTGCAACCTGCACAGTCTAAGCTTTATTCCATATTTCCTAAGTATTCCTTACAGTACCTATCATCGATGTAAGTATACTATAAACGCTCCAAACACTGAATAAAATGAACCAGTCATATTTGCTTGGAAATAAAGGTCAACTTTGCCTGTCAGGAAATGGCAAGACGTCAAGGCAGTTTACCTTGAGAAAGGTAAGGCTCACCTCTTATTTCAAATGTGGAGATTAATCGGACTCCCAGTGCCATGGCAACGTTGGAGAGGAGGCAAAAGGCAATCTTTTGGAAGGAGCTCCTTCGGCTGTATGTGAACGCAAGGTAGAGATATGGGAGGTAGGTTAAGAAGAAGATGATGCCTCCTGAGGCAGTGGCAACATGAGCTGCAGATTCAGAAGGCAGAAATGAAAAGAGTTTCATCGATAATGCACAAACAGTCTTTTCAGAAATTTTGATAGAAACCTTTTACACTTGTACTTTCACTATCAAAAGATGAAGAGGATTTGTTGCACTTAAAAAAATGAATATATCTTATGAAAATGCACAAGCATTTAACTACCTAGAACTTTCTCTGCTGTTGCTGCTGCTGCTAAGTTGCTTCAGTCGTGTCCGACTCTGTGCGACCCCATAGACAGCAGCCCACCAGGCCCCCCCATCCCTGGGATTCCCCAGGCAAGAAAACTGGAGTAGGTTGCCATTTCCTTCTCCGATGGGTGAAAGTGAAGTCACTCAGTCGTGTCCGACTCTCAGCGACCCCATGGACTGCACCAGGCTCCCCCGTCCACTGGATTTTCCAGGCAAGAGGACCAGAGTGGGGTGCCATGCCTTCTCCAGTAGTGCATTATAACATCTCCAACAGTAAGAACCGTCTTCTCCAAAGATGAAAGTGAAAGTCACCCAGTCATGTCCGACTCTGCGACCCCATGAACTATGACTATGTATCTCCAGGTCAGAATACTGTAGTGGGTAGCCTTTCCCTTCTCCAGGGGATCTTCCCAACCCAAGGATCAAACCCAGGTCTCCCGAATTGCAGGCGGATTCTTTACCAGCTGAGCTATCAGGGAAGCCTAAAGATGAGCGGTAGATTTAAACAGCATCTATGGAGCATTGTCTGGCACTGTGCCTAGCACTTTATATATAGTATCTTATTTAATCTTCCTAACCTCCCTGTTTTTCAGAGGAGGAAATTTATTTATTAACCCACATTAAATAAATTTGCTCAAGATCATGGGACTCATAAACAATGGGTCAAGGATTCAAGATTTCCAGGCCCTAAGCATAGTGGTTCCAGATTTGGAGATAAACCAATCAAATGGAAGTCTGGGAAATGAATATAAAATAAAGGCAAACATTTGCATTCCAGGAAATTAAGAGAACAAGGATCAAAAATGTAAGGATTGCATACATAACAGAAAGAACCACCATTAAGGCATCAGGCAGCCCTTCCCTGAACCCAACCACACGAATCTGACTCTGGGTGTCCTGTAGCTTCTCTGAATTTGCTTCTTTTGTAAAGGCTGATAATAACTGCTAATATGTTATAAGTGCTATCACTTTCCAAAGAAATGGATATGGAATCTTTTGATCTGCTCAAGGTCAGAAAAAACACTGAGATGCAAATGCAGTGCTCTGGGGCCAGAACAAGAGCTTCTGATATGTAACAAGTAAATCCAGTTGTTGATCTACTTGATATATAGTAGTGTGCATCTGTTAATCCCATACTCCTAATTTATTCTCTCCCTTTTCCCTTTGCTAACAAGTTTGATTTCTATGTCTGTAGAGTCTGTTTCTGTTTTGTAAATAAGTTCATTGGTATTTTTTTTAGATTCCACATGTAAGTGATATCATATGATATTTGCCTTTCTCTGCCTGACTTACTTCACTTAGTATGATAATCTCTAGGTCTATCCATGTTGCTACAAATGGCATTATTTCATTCTTTTTTATGGCTAATATTCCATTATCTGTACACCACATTTTCTTTATTCATTCATCTGCTGACAGACACTAATGTTGCTTTCATGTCTTGAACACTGGGGTGCATGTATCTTTTTGAATTACAGTTTTTCTCTTACAGATATATGACCAGTAGTGTGGGGGCTTCTCCTGTTGCAGAGTATGGGCTTTAAGGTGAGCTTCAGTAGTTGTGGTGCACAGGCTCAGCTGTCCCATGGCATGGTGGATCTTCCTGGGAAACTGGAAGGTCCAGGAAGATCTGAACCAGAGATTGAACCCATGTCCCCTCCATTGGCAGGAGGATTTTTATCCACTGCGCCACCAGGGAATTCCCCAAGTTCTCTTAAACCCTCTTTTTTGTGTCGCCAGCTGCCAGGCCTGTCCTCCATTAGTGTTTCTATCTGCACCTCTCTAGGTTGACCCATAGCTCAATTCTCCTGCACTCTTTGGCATAACTTTTTATTATTTTTGCCTTTCATGATTCATCTATTCTACCTATCATTTTAGAGGTAATACCCCGCCTAACAGAACCAAATTCCCAGGAGTTCCTCTTTTATTATGGTGTCTTACTATTGTTATGCAACAACTTCACTATCAGGACCTGGAAAATTATCTGCCCTGGATGTCTTAGCCTTTCTTTCCTTCCAAACAGACTTATCATTTCCATCTATTTTGAAATAACATTTAGAAGCCCAGAGAAGCATAAAAGTGTACATATACAGAACTAATTTCACATGTCTTTAATGGGGAATGGAATTATTCCATTGTTAAAGTAACCATACAAGTGAAAACTTGACTCTGAAGGAATAATAATTAACGCCACAGGTATTGGAAATAGCAATGCTACCAAGAAAAGAAGTCATAAACACACTCCCTGACAGAAAATTGTATTAAGACTCACCTTTTTGAAAGAAAGTGCTGATCATGAATGCAAAGAAAATTGTGGCAATTGCAAAACACATTAGAAACACAAATATCAAACTAGGGTCACTGTTTCCGAACACTGCTGATTCTTCAAGCTACAAAATAATCACAGGGGCACATAATTCTTACATGGAAAGAATAAAGAAAAGGCGTAAAAGACCCTTAAAACAATGTGTAAATTTTTAAAAACCAGGACTATCTTATATAATGCTATATATATATATATATATATATATATATATATATAGGTTTTTAAGGCAGACCTTTAATCCAGCTTCCATTACCATTTACAAATCATGCTCTGTGTGTATACCTTTTTTAAGGAAAGCATAAGTTTGAATTCAATTTCTGGCCCAATGTGAATGTTCTTTTTGCTTTAATAAGAGAGTTTATCCTATTTACCATTATAACTACTACAAATAATTTTAGTATTCCTTTCAATATCTTATATCTCCTCTTTTTATTGTTTTCAGGCAATTTTCTTTGTTTATATATTTTGCTATATAGTCTGAGTTTTCCTGCCTTTCTGCATTCAAAATACTCCAATTTTGGTAATTTAGAAGGCAAATTTTCATATATCCATATATTATAATTTAGTTATTAAACACAAGTTAGTGAATTGGAACACAAAATTCCATTGACAGCATAAAAGGAAAAATTAACAACATACCTGGGTATAAAAGAACATTCTTAACTTTTACAATAGCTATTTTCAATTATTTACAGAGCACAAAATTTGCAATGTTTTAAAGTTTATAACTCAACTTTCCTAATGAACTAATCACCCTCAGGCCCCCTACTTGAAGACTGAAGAAGTGGAGGGAGGGCAAAGCTCTCCCAGGTCATAAATTTCAATGCTTCCTCTGCCAAAGGTTTAGCAAATACCACGACATGTCAACCTGAGGTTTTTAAAATGTTCATCAATCACTGTGTTTTTCACCATCTCCTGAATCTCACCACCACCACCCACACCACACCATACTTAACCCCCATTATCTCCAGAGCTTAGCACATCCTGAAAGACAAGAGACGTGTACCTCTGTGCAGAAGAGAATGGTCATGAAAGAAACAACAATGGAGGCAGAAATAAAGAACACGATGAACCAAGCCACCCAGTGTTGCCAGTTTTGCAGCCCCATCATGCACATATACTCCTAGAAAGAGAAAAGAACCAGATGTTACAGGGTCTTCCGGCTCAGTCTGAACTGGTCTGGTTTAGCTGTCTGTTACTGAAACCTGAGCAGTCTGGGATGAAGGGTCCTATGTGTGCCCTGGGAAGAGGTGGATCATGGGTGTGGTGGGGACTGAGTTGGAAAGAAATTAGCAAACCAGAGAGTGGAGTTTCTCTGGTAGAGATAGACCTTAGGTTAAAATTATTCTTCTTTTGCTATGGTTAGTAAACTGCTGGTTCATTCATTTATTGAACACTGACTATCCATGAATGGCCCCTATGGCCCTGAGGATAGAATCTAAACTCCTCGGCATCCTGTGCTCTGGTCACAGAAAATCTTCCTATAATTCACTAAACACATCTCAACCTCTGTGTCTTTTTTGTTTACTTTGCCTCTCACACATGTTGCTCTCTTTTTTCTCTCATTCTCTCTTTACCTATTGAAATCTTGCTTGATTTTCAAAACCTAGTTCAAGTGTTACCCGCTCTGTGAAGCCTTCTCTGCTCAGCTCCACCCTTGCCCCATACAGCCAGCACATCCACATCCCATTACCCAAGCACTGGGGGTTCCTTTGTAACATGACCTTACTGCCATGAATCACCAGAGGAAAAGGACGGTTTCGTTTGTATCTGTAACTCACATGTATATGTCTAGCAAACACAGGTGAAAAAATGTCTGGTAAGTGAATAAATGCAAAGCTCTATGCTGGGTACCATGCAGAAAAAATACCACAGGCAGAGCGACTGCATTCCAAAAGTTCACAGTCTCGTAGTAGAGATACATATGTGGTAATAACTCCGTATACTCCATGCCCTAAGTACAGAAATAGAGTTTTTATCTTTTATACAGATCAGAAGTGGTAGTAGGTCAATGAATCAAAAATGAGTTGGTTAAAGCGGGGAATCACAAAAATGACATACACATGATTTAAAACTTCATCTTCACTTAAAGCACATAAACGTGTAATGTGTGCCAGTACTGCGATGTCAGAACATGAACTCTTCTTTTGATGTGTGTGCTGCTCACTGGAGCACTGGAGCTCATGTGACTGTGCTGGGTCTTCACTGGGGTGCAGGCTTTTCGCTAGCTGTGGTGAGCTAGGGCTACTCTTCATGGTGGTCCACGGGCTTCTCATTGCAGTGGCTTCTCTTGCGGTGGAGCATGGGCTCGAGGGGCCACAGGCTTCACTAGTTGCAACACACAGGCTCAGTAACTACAGCTCGTTGGCCCTAGAGCACGTGTGTTCAGTAGTTATGGCACACAGGCTTAGTTGCTCCACGGCATGTGGGATCTTCCAGGCCCAGGGATTGAACCTGTGTCTCCTGCAGTGGCAGGTAGATTTTGTACCACTTAGACACCAGAGAAGGCCTTCTGCTTTCTTATTTAATATTACATCTTCTGTTGTATGTGCTTCTTTTTGTGTGTGTGATTTCCTTTGTTTTTTGTCTTTTGGTATATGGACTATATTCTCTTTCTTTTTATTTTCTCCAGGGTTTTAAGAATTAAATGTCCTACTTTTAAATACTATTTGTTTACTTTTAAGCTTTTCAAAAGTGTTCTTTATTTTTGTCTAGAGAGCAAACTCAAGTGTGAAATGGGAGACACACAACCAAGTCAATGATCTGGGTGAAAATATTTGATGCCCACCCCCTTCCCTCCACCAATCTGTTGCTGAAATGACTTAACAAATAGGAAAGAGGAAACTCCTTCCCTGAGCTGGGAATGAGAAAGGGTTTCCAACAGCACACCAGAAGCTTCTGGCTTCCGTGGAGCTTTTCAGTCCATGCAGAGCCAAGCGGAGAGGCCTGCCATCAGGCCCTGTCTCAGCAGCACCCGCTGCAGTGGGTTAACACCCCTACCCTCCACCACGTCTGATTAAGCAGGAAATGCACCCCACCGCCACGGCCACCCCGGCAGACTGATCGCATGAGAAGGCAGAGCAAACCAGGCCTCGCCGGTGAGGCTGAGTGCGGCTCACGGAGCCACTGGCAGCCTACTTCAGCACATGAGCATCAGCAAAAGAGGAGGGACCGGAGAGATGGAGAAGAGGCTTTCTTTAAGAGCAAAACGTGAGGAAAGAAGTAACAAGAGATTCAGTAAGGAACAGAGGAGTGCAGAAAGATCTACCCTATCTTAAGCTGTGGCTTCTAGAGATCGCTCCCTGTCACCTTGCCACAAAATAGACTGAGTTAATTTTGGATGACTATTCCTCTCATTTTTCAGTTAGTTCACAAACATTTCTGCACACCTATCATGTGTGAGGCAGTGTGCTGGCAAGTCAGGAACCTAGGACAGACACTCCCCTTCTGAAAGTAAGAGTTCACCTAATAACATGAGCTAAGCTGCAAGCCGGTTAAAATGGTGAAGGAACATCCAAGTTCCAACTCATCTCGAAGGCTGCTCTCATAGCTAAAGCCACCTCTCACCTGCCCTGGCCTCCCTCCTACCCTGGCCATTGTTTATTAGCAGTTCCCACATACTCCTGGCCACCTGGCTGTAGGACGCGCTTACCTTCAACTTCCTCTCCTTCTCCAGTACGATGGAATTGATGGTGATGAGCTCAATGCAGATGAAGCTGAGCATTAGGAAAAGAGGGAACTCATTCTGCAGGACCAGGAAGAAGCTGTCCCGGACATAGGCACCGTGTGGGAATCTCTTCAGAAGCACACTGAGGCTCTGAAACAGGCCGGTCGTCTCAGTGGGAGCGTGGTGCCACATGATGGCTCTATCTGTCGCATGCTGTATGGACAGGAAGCCTTCGTGGTAGTATCCTACACGAGAAAACAATGGATATCAAGCACAAGAGATTAAGAACAAAGATGCAAAATAACTGGTAATTCAGATGGGTGATGGCTAGCCAGTCACACAGTCAAGAATAGAAAAGGTACTGCTATAGCCAAGGTGCTATGATTGGAAGAAAAGAGCAGAAAGTCACAGTGGGACTCGTGTGGCTGAGGGATGGTGTCTTTTATCAGAAATGGAGTAAGCAGGAGTTCTGGGCAGACAAATGAGAGATACCCTGTAACACAACCATCCTCGGGGCAGGGGGCATCTTCTCCCCTGAGTCCTCAGGCTCTGGGGAGGGTGCCCAGTCTGCAGTTGTGCTCTCCACCACACAGGAAGAGTCAAATTCAAAGAACTTAGAAGATGCAGCCCGTCTCAACTGCTGTGACCTGTCCCTGATCTGTCCCTGCTGTAGTCCAAGGGTTATGGTCACTGAATTTTGCTGCCAAACCTCAAAACCAGTCTTCACCAAAGCAACTCTTGTTTCAATACAGCATAGCTGGTGTGCCAAGGTCAGCTTTTGGGAACAATAAATAGATTGAAAGGCAAAGATCCAGAACTCTGTGGGAGAAGGTGAGGGTGGGATGTTTCGAAAGAACAGCATGTATATTATCTATGGTGAAACAGATCACCAGCCCAGGTGGGATGCATGAGACAAGTGCTCGGCCTGGTGCACTGGGAAGACCCAGAGGAGTCGGGTGGAGAGGGAGGTGGCAGGGGGGATTGGGATGGGGAATACGTGTAACTCTATGGCTGATTCATGTCAATGTATGACAAAACCCACTGAAATGCTGTGAAGTAATTAGCCTCCAACTAATAAAATAAAATTAAAAAAAAAAAAGAAAGGCAAAGATCCCTGGTCCTGGAGTTTTCTAAGAAACAATGGCCCACGTCCAAGCAAGGGTGGCCAGCCCTCCACACCAGCAGAGCCAAGCGGGGTATGCCAGCATTGGGGTAGAGAGGACTGAGGTCTTCTGGTGGCCAAGACCTAGGGAGGCCTCCAGATATGTCAGGGTGAAAAGGGCAGGAACAAATTGTTAACAATAAAGTTCTGGGAACTGTTACATATCCGTGACTGCAAGCAGGAGAACTGCCACAGAACTGCTGACACCCTTTCTAGACTCACATGAAACTGTAAACTCCGGGGCTTGGATTCCCACCTGGAGGGCGTGCCAGCCCAAGGCTTCAGGCAAAAGTGCGGCCGCTCTACAAGGTGCTGCAGACTGGCGACTTGGTTCTTTAAGAGTAGTTCATCCCCAAGGGCCCTGCGAGGACGGCCACCCTAAACCACTCATGAAGACAGAGACCAAAACATGACAGCGATTTGGAAGGCGCAAGTCCCAGAGAGGACTGGTTCACATGCCTCCAGTCAGGAGGCCACTGCTTACTGTGGAGGAGAGAGGATGAGAGAGTCTCCGCATCGCCCCACTGTTTTCCCTCAGCGCGGGGAGCTAACGGCAAGTACATGTTGTTATAAACGGGAAAGTTAACACGTACGGAAACATAAAGAAAGTGCTCATTCTTGTAAAATGCTTCCATTCTTCTCTTGAACAATTCAGTATCATTACAAAACAATCAGAGGCTAAACTGCTGGACTAACTTACTCTAGAATGTAAGCATTTTACTAAATGCCACATTTCTTTTTTTTAATGTTTATTTGACTGCACTGGGTCTTAATCGTGGCATGTGGGATCTTTAGCTGTGGCATGTGGGATCTAGCTCCCTGACCAGGCATCAAACCCAGGCCCCCCACATTAGGAACACAGAGTCTTAGCCATTGGAGCACCAGGGTAGTTCCCTGAATGCCACATTTCTAAATCCACTGCTTCAATCTCTTCTGAAATGTTAGTTTAGCAAGTGTTCAGACACAAAAACAACACAAATGGCGTCATTAAGACTGAATGAAACCAGCTCATGACAATGCACAGAGGCTTCCTCACCTGGAGCTCCCCCTTCAGAAACTCCATAGTCTCGGGGCTCTTGACTTAGGTTAGGAGGATAAAGAAGGGATGTGAGCCAGCCCTGGACGTCATCTTGAGGGAGGATTAAACTCAAGGATAAATAATTCCTCTGAAAGAAACTGAAGCGCAAGTGGTACTTAACCTAGGAAGAAAGAGAGAAAACAAATGCAGTCATGAGATCGAGGAACTCAGAAATGGAACAGGACACAGCAAGGGTGTGCTTGACATTAGCTTCGATGGGAGGAAAGGCACCCACGCTGGCAGACGTCCTCTGGGGGCAAACGTGGACGTGTCTTCCCTGCATTCTTCTGTGACCAGCCTAAGAAACAAGAGGGGTCACGACTCCCATCAGGAAAGCAGTGCTGCGAAAAGGCTCTGACTGCAGGCTCTGGAGCCAGACCACCGGGATCCAAACTCCCATCTCCTAATGAGCAATCACGGCAGTCTGGGCAAGTTGCCTAACCTTGCCAGGTTTCCTCTTCAGTAAAACAGGAATGATGGTAACAGTACCTACCTCCAAGGCGCTGTGGGATCAAGTACAATGATCCCTGGGGTGGGCCTGGCATTTGTAAGTGTCCCAACATCCCACACCAGTTCTAACAACTGATTGTTAGATAGACTGTACGAGTTCCAGTTCAGTCGCTCAGTCATATCCGACTCTTTGCGACCCCATGAACCGCAGCGCACCAGGCCTCCCTATCCATCACCAACTCCCAGTATCCACCCAAACCCATGTCCATTGAGTCGGTGATGCCAACCAACAAATCTCATCCTCTGTCGTCCCCTTCTCCTCCTGTCTTCAATCTTTCCCAGCATCAGGGTCTTTTCAAAAGAGTCAGTTCTTCGCCTCAGGTGGCCAAAGTATTAGAGTTTCAACTTCAACATTGGTCCTTCCAGTGAATATTCAGGACTGATTTCCTTTAGGATGGATTGGTTGGATCTCCTTGCAGTCCAACAGACTCTCAAGAGTCTTTTCCAATACCACAGTTCAAAAGCATCAATTCTTCAGCACTCAGCTTTCTTTATAGTCCAACTCTCACATCCATACATGACCACTGGAAAAACTTGACTAGATGGACCTTTGTTGACAAAGTAACATCTCTGTTTTTCAATATGCTGTCTAGGTTGGTCATAACTTTCCTTTCAAGGAGTAAGCGTCTTTTAATTTCATGGCTGCAATCACCATCTGCAGTGATTTTGGAGCCCAGAAAAATAAAGTCAGCCACTGTTTCCACTGTTTCCCCATCTATTTGCCACAGCAGAGCACAAAAGCTATACATCAGTGGTTTTCCCATCCTAAAACAGAAATCAAATATTTTGATATTTATAACACTGCCTTTTCCTTAAATGAACAGATCCACCATATCTGAAGTCCATGGGATTAGTAATAATGACAATTACTATTCCTTCTGGAAAATGCCTCTACTCCAGGCCCCATTCTAAGCACTTTATAGGCATAAAACTCATTTAATCCTCACACTAGTTCTATGAGTTAGGAACTACTATTAACTCCATTAAACTGATAGAGAAACTAAGGCCCAAGAATGTCAGTGACTATCCCAAGGTTACACAGGAGGAAGAACAGAACTGGGACTCCAGTATGGGGTTGAGCACTGGGGCTCCCTTCCATAGCCCAGCGGCTGAAACTATGCCATCCTGTACCCTCAGGACACAGGCTCGCTCCAAAATGTCTTCTCTTTTGAAGAATAAGAAAACAGGATGTAAGATAAGAAATCAGGAGTATTGTCTCATCTCCTCTGGATATAAGACAGCCACCGGCCGACAAAGCTGACAAGGCACAGCTCGGCAGCGGGACTGCTTACTGAACTCACGTTGAAGGTGGGCATCACAAGAAGATTGTGACGGTAGAGATCTTACCTCAAGTGGCAAGGGTTCCGTGCTGTCATTGAAGTTATGATCAAAAACAATCCCAGTCAATACGTAAAAAGCTTTGGGATCTTGAATTATGTACTTTTCAAACAAAGGTACTGAAGGGCAGCCTAGAACTGCAAAGAGAAAAATCCAGTTAGTGAGTGGGTGGCAGGGGGGGTGAGGATGAGGGTGTTAAATGCTGCCCAACCACCCCCTTCTACCCCGAGATACGGACTTCTACCTCCTTGGCTAGCAAATGTCACTCACTCATTCCTTCACCCTGCAAACGAATGTGCACATCCTATATAAGACACCCAGAAACACCCTGGGCAGTGGGAATGCACAGTCGATGATAACAGCTAAACCTCTGTGGGGTCTCAAAGCTCTTGCATATTTGAATTCTTCTAGGCTGACTCATTGGAAAAGACACTGATGCTGGGAAAGATTTGAGGGCAAGAGAAGGGGCAACAGAGAATGAGACAGTTGGATAGCGTCACCAACTTGATGGACATGAGCTTGAGCAAACTCCGGGAGATGGTGAAGGATAGGGAAGCCTGGTGTGCTGCAGTCCACGGGGTCACAAAGAGCCAGACACAACTTAGTGACTGATCAACAACAAAATTGCTTGGGACTGAAGTAGTTAGAACACTATTCTTGTTCACGTTAATGACAAAATTATCACTGCATTTCCAGCATCTCTTCATGGTTATAAAAACCAAAAGTGGAAACAAAATCATCAAGAAGTATAGCTGCTCTGATGAGAGAATTAAGTTTTTAAAGTCATCTGCCCTCACATCTGACTGGTAATTCAGGATCCTCCTTGAGAATAATTCTTTCTCAGAAGGTCGAAGGTGTGACTACATCACTGCGCGCGCAGCACTGCCAAGGGGAATATCTGATTCCTCAGAGGCAACTAGAAACCTGTGATCTTCTGTTCCTTGATCCCTGGGTTCAGAAATGTCACTAACACAGGCCCACGTTTGCTCTTTCTTGTTCCCTTGTTTGTGATGAGCACATCCACCCAAGCTGCAGATGTCAGTGTTCAGAAAGCTTTTCTCTATTGCTGTTTTCCTCCCATCATTTGTCACCTTTTTTCCTTTCAGAAATCTGAACAGACGAGCTGGGGCTTCCAGACATGCCCTTCATGTCTATCCCCTCATCCTTCATACATATTCCTTCACCCATTTCTTGGTCTCTTGGCTTTACAGTCTTAGAGGCTTCTCTTGACTTTACCTTTCCCATCACCAACAGAACTTCACACATGTCCATCCTATTATTTCCATGAATGTTATTTTGATAATCATTTTTAATTTCCAAGTCCTCTGTTTCTTCCACTGTTTCCTTTTTTATGGGAGTCTAGTTTCACTTTGGAGTGGCAATATTTTCTCAAATGTCTCTGAAAATACTAATGAGAAATTTTTCTTAACTAGATTTAAAAAAAAAAAAAAAACAGGGCATGCACCTGGTAGAACTCTGAGTGATCTTAAAGGTTAAACGGTAGAGTCCTTCAGCTACCATTGGTTCCTGATTCCTTTATCACGACACAATCTCTGTAAGCCAGTTTCTTTTGTATATTAAAAAAAATCCAACGGTCCCTGGCTGCGACCATGGCGGAGAGGCCGGAGGACCTAAACCTGCCCAATGCTGTAATCACCAGAATCATCAAGGAGGCACTCCTGGATGGTGTCAACATCTCCAAGGAGGCCCAGAGCGCGATCTCCTGCGCTGCCAGCGTTTTCATGCTGTACGCCAGATCCTGTGCCAATAACTTTGAAATGAAAGGAAAACGCAAGGCACTGAATGACAGCGATGTGCTGTCCACCATGGAGGAGATGGAGTTTCAGCGATTCGTTACCCCATTAAAAGAAGCTCTGGAAGCTTATAGGAAGGAGCAGAAAGGCAAGAAGGAAGCTTCAGAGCAAAAGAAGAAAGACAAAGACAAAAAAACAGATTCGGGAGAGCAGGACAAAAGCAGGGATGAGGACAACGATGAAGATGAGGAAAGGCTGGAGGAAAAAGAACAGAATAAAGAGGAGGAAGTGGACAACTGAAGATGATGGGGAGACGCCCCTTGGAATGAACCACGCAAAAACCTGGTACACATTTGTGTGAAGCTTTTTCCAGCTGGGCAGAGTAGTCTTAGGCAGAAGAGCCTGAGAAGATTGAAATAATAACTGAATTATCATCAGGATTATCATCAAAGCCAGTGCTTCCCAGACTCAGAGCATCTGAGTAGCAGAATCCTGTTTTGCTTAATCAGTCTCAAGGTTGTAACTTTTTGGCAAGAGGGATTCTTGCCTCTTGATCTCTTTTGTTTACATACACATATAGTTAGGCAATTGTTGATCCCCAGTTCCCTCCCTGCCCCCAAGAAAAGTAATAACAACTTCCACACTGCCAACTGTGTCCCAGATTATAGACACAGTTAAGGCTCAGGAAAAATTAGGGTATGATCACAGTCAACCTATTTGATTATACAGTATTTGGCAATACTAGCTTATTTCAAGTGGTCAGAATGGCTTAGCTTTAGGAAACTACTAACAAGGTTGAAGAGAACAATGAAATCTGCTGTCTCTTCACTTGACAGTAACATTAATTGAATTTTGTTTTCTACAGACCCACTTGGCTTAGAGCCCTTCTATATTGCATGTAACCTGCTTGGAAGGCTCCCTTCTAGGCACATACTGTTTTTAAATCCACGGAGTAGAATTAGTTAAGCAAGGATGCCAATGTCTTCCTCTTATAAAACAGATAGTTTAGTCTTAAATGCACCTCACTGCCTGCCACTGTACAGCTTCAGGATTTGCCATCACTTCCTGGAAGGTATAAAATTCCAGGTTTTCGTGTCCAGTAGTCCATCTTCCAGATTTGTGACTATGACTTTTCATTTTTCCAATTCACGACAAGTTCCAAACTTTATTTCTTATAGGCACAACTTTCTCCCTCTGTGCTTCTCACCACCTGTCTCTGTCCTGCCTCTCCTCTGCTCCCCATTCCCACTTTCTCTGTCCCTCTTTTTTTTACTTCTGCCAACCCAGGAACTTGGATGACCTGCAATATCCCAGAGTATGGGTTCCTCTGATTCCCTAGTTCTAATCTCATGTCTTAAAACTGATTTTGTAAACCTCTTTGACCCGTGAGGGAAATCTGATGGTGCTCAGGAATTTAATTCCTCCCCTAACCCATCCCCTTTAACTGCTTCTAAGTATCTCTGCTGACCTTTCCAGGTTTTCTTCTCTTTCCATTTGGTGCTCCAAGCACTTTTTTTTTTTTTTCCAAGCACTTTTTTGTTGGTTTCTTTGAGTGCTTGGAGGTTGAAAGGTAGAGAAGTGTAGTTTGACACTGTTGATTTGTTAAATGAATACAGTGGAAAGTTTGTTGACAATTGAGTGAAGAATATTGAGAAAATTATAATGCTTTGTATAATAAAAAACATTATTGTTAAAAAAAATCCATGACTTATGTTTTTGGCCATGATGGAGAAACAGAGATTGAATTTATCCTCCTACCACAAATAACCAAAACACTGGACAGGAAAGAAGAGAATCAAGTTTTTCAGACAACGGTCAATACAAAGCACAGCATCATGATTCCTGGGAAAAGAGAAACAAATAAGATGACCACTAAGAGTGCTCTGGATTTCTGTCTGAAGGCACATTTCAGACCACAGAACAGGGAGGGGAAACCCAAGTGGAACACAGATATATGTGGCTGCATCGACAGAGGTTTGAGTTGGAAGAGTTTGAAGTGGCTTTAAGTTGCAGGCCAGAGTTCCCAGGAGAAGGCTGTGCTGGGAAATGGCCCCAGAAAGCTGCTCAGAGAACACTTTAATGACTACTATGATGTGCCCTGGCTGGGTGAGCAGGACAGGACCGGCTCAGTGGTGCCCAGAGACCACTGAGACCAGCAGGCACTTGAGTTCTGACCAGCCAGTGGGGACAGTTCTTGGTGATCACTTGAGGTGTTCAGAAGAGTCACACCTTAGTAATGGAATAAATTAACTTTAAGGCAAAAGCTGTTCCACACTTTGCTCCCCACACAAAAAAGGTTAAAACAACTCCTGAAAAGACTTGTTGGTGAAACTGAACTTTACCTTTCTACCAGAACAAAACCCACTCTTTAAACAACCCCTTGATCCACAAAAGCTGAGACCTGATCCAGTTCTCAAACTGTATGATCAAGACTTTTTTCTGTTTTGCAGGTAAGTTCATTTGAACCCTTTTCTTAGATTACACATATAAGCAATATCATATGGTATCTGTCCTTCTCTGACTTCACTCAGTGTGACAGTGAAGGTGGGGGATAAATTGGAAGCCTGTGACCGACACACACACCACATATAAAATGGATAATAAGGGCTTACTGTAGAGCACTCGTTACTACACTCCGTAGTGGCCTACATGGAAGGAGCCTACAAGAGTGGAGGGGGGTGTGTGTGTGTAACTGACTCACTTTGCTGTAGACCTGAAGCCAACACAATGCTGTCGTCGTTGTTGTCTAGTCACTCAGTCATGCTCAACTCCTTTGGGATCCCATGGAACTTCCAATACAAAACTTTTTTTATTTTTTTTAAATTTATTTATTATTTTTTAAAAATATTATTTTATTAGTTGGAGGCCAATCACTTCACAACATTTCAGTGGGTTTTGTCATACATTGACATGAATCAGCCATAGAGTTACACTTATTCCCCATCCCGATCCCCCCTCCCACCTCCCTCTCCACCCGACACCTCAGGGTCCTCCCAGTGCACCAGGCCCGAGCACTTGACTCATGCATCCCACCTGGGCTGGTGGTCTGTTTCACCATAGATAATATACATGCTGTTCTTTCAAAACATCCCACCCTCACGTTCTCCCCCAGAGTTCAAAAGTCTGTTCTGTACTTCTGTGTCTCTTTTTCTGTTTTGCATATAGGGTTATCGCTACCATCTATCTAAATTCCGTATATATGTGTTAGTATACTGTAATGTTCTTTATCTTTCTGGCTTACTTCACTCTGTATAATGGGCTCCAGTTTCATCCATCTCATTAGAACTGATTCAAATGAATTCTTTTTAATGGCTGAATAATATTCCATGGTGTATATGTACCACAGCTTCCTTATCCATTCATCTGCTGATGGGCATCTAGGTTGCTTCCATGTCCTGGCTATTATAAACAGTGCTGCGATGAACATTGGGGTGCACGTGTCTCTTTCAGATCTGGATTCCTCAGTGTGTATGCCCAGAAGTGGTATTGCTGGGTCATATGGCAGTTCTATTTCCAGTTTTTTAAGAAATCTCCACACTGTTTTCCATAGTGGCTGTACTAGTTTGCATTCCCACCAACAGTGTAAGAGGGTTCCCGTTTCTCCACACCCTCTCCAGCATTTATTGCTTGTAGACTTTTGGATAGCAGTCATCCTGACTGGCGTGTAATGGTACCTCATTGTGGTTTTGATTTGCATTTCTCTGATGATGAGTGATGTGGAGCATCTTTTCATGTGTTTGTTAGCCATCTGTATGTCTTCTTTGGAGAAATGTCTGTTTAGTTCTTTGGCCCATTTTTTGATTGGGTCGTTTATTTTTCTGGAATTGAGCTTCAGGAGTTGCTTGTATATTTTTGAGATTAATCCTTTGTCTGTTTCCTCATTTGTTATTATTTTCTCCCAATCTGAGGGCTGTCTTTTCACCTTACTTATAGTTTCCTTTGTTGTGCAAAAGCTTTTAATTTTCATTAGGTCCCATTTGTTTATTTTTGCTTTTATTTCCAATATTCTGGGAGGTGGCTCATAGAAGATCTTGCTGTGATTTATGTCGGAGAGTGTTTTGCCTATGTTCTCCTCTAGGAGTTTTATAGTTTCTGGTCTTACATTTAGATCTTTAATCCATTTTGAGTTTATTTTTGTGTATGGTGTTAGGAAGTGTTCTAGTTTCATTCTTTTACAAGTGGTTGACCAGTTTTCCCAGCACCACTTGTTAAAGAGATTGTCTTTTTTCCATTGTATATCCTTGCCTCCTTTGTCAAAGATGAGGTGTCCATAGGTTCGTGGATTTATCTCTGGGCTTTCTATTCTGTTCCATTGATCTATATTTCTGTCTTTGTGCCAGTACCATACTGTCAAAAAGACTTTCTTTCTCTTCCTCTGTATTACTTTTTTGATGTCCTAAAATGGTTGCTAGCAGTTCCTGGGACTAAGACTTCCCAGCTGAAGTTCTAAATGGAATAGTGAGGGCCCTGTCTCTTAACCTTTCTTCTATATTTTGTCATTTCACTTCTCTCTGTGTTGTATTCTGAAAGTTTCCTTCAGCTCTGTCTTCCAGTTCACCAGTTTTACCTTCAACTGAGTTTTGTATTATATTCTGATTATTTTTCACTTCTGGAAGTTCTGTTTGGCTCTTTTTCCCCCCTCACATCTGCTAGGCGACTCTTAAACAGTGGAATGCTATTTACAAACACTTTCAGGTTGTTTTTTATATTTTTAAATCTAGTAAACACAGTGATTTCATAATGTGAGGCTAATAATTCCATTATCTGAAGTACCTCTGGTTCTGTTTCTGCCATCTGCGTTCACACTGATCTTCACCCTTGCTCTCTTGCTTCCTGGTATGTGCTCACTGACTGTGACATATTTGTGGCCGCCCTTCTTTGAGATACAGAATCATGGCATGTTCTTTCAGAGGAGGGTGACATTTGCATCTGGCCATCGACATCTCACTTTGTACTTTGAGGGGTTTTCTCTTCTTTTCTTTTGACAATCAGGGCTCCAAACTCGGGGGGCGGGCTGTCCTGCTGCTGTGCTGTTTTCTCGAAGCCCAACCGGGGTGGAAAAGAGGCTTGTTCTCTGCTGGCTCAAGCTTACAGTGAGAGTACAGGCATTTGGGGTCCTGGCTCTATGCGAGATGGTCTCCTATGAGACATCCCACCTGAATGAGCTCAGTTCCCTCTTGTACAATGCAGGCTTCACAAGAAGCAGTTTGAGGATTCCATTGACCTCTGTGTTCTTTCCTTCACCTGGATTTTTTTTTTTTTAGAAAAATATCCAAGAGTACAGAAATATTTTAACAACACAATAAATAAAAAGTATGTTAAGAAGAGTTCATACAAGACGATCCAATTTTTGTTAGAAAAAAGGAAAGAAGGCTGTATACAAGGCTTTGAAAAATCAAAGTGAAAGTCACTCAGTCGTGTCCAACTCTTTGCGACCCCATGGACTATATAGTCCATGGAATTCTCCAGGCCAGAATACTGGAGTTGGTAGCCATTCCTTTCTCCAGGGGATCTTACCAACCCAGGGATTGAACCCAGGTCTCCCGCACTGCAGGTGGATTCTTTACCAGCTGAGCCACCAGGAAAGCCCATAGAAGGTTTTAAATAGCCCTTATACCTGGGTGATAGGATTATGAGTAAATTTTCCTTTTATCCTATATAAAGATTTGTTGTTCTTTTGTTTCCTTAGCCTTATTTAGGTTGCCTTTTTAAACACACACATATTTTGTTAAATTGCACAAAACAGTATACTTACAGGAAGACATACAAACACAAACGTTCAGTTTAATGAACAATTATGAAATTAACATCTAAGTAATTATTCCCTGGATCAATATATTTTTACCCTATTTTATTTGTCTTGATAGTTGGGTTAGTCCAAATAACCTAGTGTGCCATATTTCCAGAAGCAGAACAGCAATAATCTCTTTGCCAGAGATCCCCAGGAAAAAATCTTGCTGTTTCCTTGAGTCTTACTGAGTTATGTGTCTTCCCTGGACAAACCCCTACAGTGAGGGGACTGCCAACTAGTACAGAGAGATTACAAGTCAACCTGCACCCAGGGTGGGGCCATCACGGGCTCAGAGTGGGAAAGGAATCAGGCCTCCAGGGAGGAACAGGCTCTGTGTGTATATCAAAAAGGTGGGTAGATGCTGGGAAGAAAAACCCAGATGTCTGTCGTGGTTTGGAAGAGATCATCAAGCTACTGCTTGTGCTTACTTCTAGGCTGGAGGATTTGCTTAGGGGAATGGCCTGATGGTATTAGTTGTTGTTCAGTCACTCAATTGTGTTCGATTCTTTGCAACCCCATGGAACGCAGCCTACCAGGCTCTTCTGTTCATGAGATTTCTCAAACAAGAATACTGGAGTGGGTTGCCATTTCCTCCTCCAAGAGAGCTTCCCAACCCAGGCATTGAACCCGCATCTCCTGCACTGTAGCCAGATTCTTTACCACTGAGAGACTAAGGAAGCCCATGGCATAAACCCTATCTCTATAATATTGTTTGCAATTTTTCAAAGCAAGGAATTCTTGTATTTATTGTAAATTTTAAGTTCCTTAAAAAAATCTTCTTAATTCCATAAAAATACATCCCAAACAGTTAACAGAGAATTCTGGGAAGTGGAATTAGGGAAGGGACTTTAACTCCGAACTCTGTTCTGTGTCACATGTGGTTCTGTAATAAGGCGAGAGCTGTCTGAGGACAAGGAGTGAGCCAGGAAGACACCCATGGAAACAGAAGGGAGGTGGAAACAGATGAAGACAGCAGTATCACAGCACTCAAGCCGCAGAGAATTCCAGACAGGAAATGCATGAAAGCAGCCCCACACGATGAGGACAAAGGAGAGACAGCGCTGGATCTAGCAGTCAGCAAGTCATCTTTCCCTCTTGCATGTCTTCAAGTACTGCTGCTGATAAGTCGCTTCAGTCGTGTTCGACTCTGTGCGACCCCAATAGACAGCAGTCCACCAGGCTCCCCCATCCCTGGGATTCTCCAGGCAAGAACATTGGGGTGGGTTGCCATTTCCTTTTCCAATGCATGAAAGTGAAAAGTGAAAGTGAAGTCACTCAGTCGTGTCCGACTCTTCGTGACCCCATGGACTGCAGCCCACCAGGCTCCTCCGTCCATGGGATTTTTCCAGGCAAGAGTACTGGAGTGGGGTGCCATTGCCTTCTCCGCTGCAAGTACTAGCTCCTTCCAATCAGCGCTCCAGAGGACAGTCGGAGAAATCTTGGTACAACAATGACACTGCAGTCTGACCTGTCTCCTCAAAAGTCCTGCAATGGACCCTTCTGCACGCGGGAGGAAGCCCGACGCTCTGGCAAGGCTAGCGAAGCTCTGCACACTGTGGCTCCTATAGCCGTGCCCAACCTCACCCAGCTCTACCACGTCAGCTTCATCTGTTGACTTCCAGATCCTCAGTCACCTGAGGGACTGGCTGCTTGCTGTCCCCCTCCTGGATAGCCCCTGAAACCCACCACCCTCCCATTTCCTATGGGTAGACCATCACGTTTTATCACACTTTATCACCTCACTAGGGAGGATTTCTGGTTTTTTTTTAAATTTTGTAATCTCGTATTTATAAAAGGTAGCTGAATTAGAATAGTATTTTAGAATACTAGGAAAGCATGAAGCGCAACTTTCGAAACAGTTTCCCCACATTCTACAACTGAGGACCTTTAAAAGAACTGTCACATTGAGTGGCACTCAAGAGGTGGAGGAGTAGAACCCTTTCTTTTCACTTTCTGCCTTATGTATTATCAGAATACTTTATAAAAACATATAATTATAGTAACTTTGAAAAAGTATTCCACATTTTGCAAAATTTTATCTACCTAACTGCATTCATTCACTCAGTAAGTATGTACTGAACACCTACTGTGCGCCAGACACAGTGTGTGAATGGAACGCACACATCCTCTGCCCTGTGGCGGAGGTAGAGCGCCGCGGGGAAAGGCAGACAGTGCACAGGAAGCAGTGAGCTGCAATGTAAGTAAACAGTTATCAAGATGCTATGAACACATCCAACAGGATTCTGTGAGAGAGAAAAAGGCAGAATTGGGAAACCCAAAACCTACACTCCTAAGTGCCATCTTAGCTGAAACCAGAATGATAAGAAGGAAAAGCTGGAGGCAAAGCGTTCTGTCAGAGGGAGCAAAAGCTCACAGAGCCCAGGATATGAAAGGGAGCACGAGGAGAGCAAGCAGGCAAGACTGGGAAGGCCTGACCTGACTCTCAGTGCGGCGGGAAGCCGCTGAGGGACGTAGGCTGGGGACTGGCCAGATCCCACCCATCTTTTAAAGACCTTTTTGGCTCCACCTAGAGACTGGATGAGAATGGGACAAGAAGAGGAGAAAAGAGATCGGGTAAAAGGCTAACTCAGAATCTCTGAGTGTTTTATGTTTATTAGACAGAGACATATTATAACTGCAAACCAGGACTTCTGATTAAATATATGAGATGACCAGTGTCACTTTGGGTGAGTTAGAACAAACACTTCACATTTTAATTAGCCTTGAAGCCTTGCGACATAAATATACAAGTCTCTCATGTGTGTTGTGTGAAATAATAAAGACACATGCAGATTCTTTAGAATTTGGAGAGCCCAGATGTGGAACCACTACTGTAAGAACTCACAGGAAAAAATTTCAAACTAGACTTTATAAAAATGACCCCTCCGTCCTGCCCCCATCTTTATGGCTAACCTTCAAACTCAACAGGAAAGAAGTCTTCCACCATTTCAGTGATATTCTTCAAAGTTTCACTTTTGGAAGGGATATAAGCTAATTGAAATTTACTTTTCAGAGGAAATTGATTGAAGAATTCCGGCAGAGAAGTGATGTCAATTACATTGTAGTCTACAGGAGGTCTCTTTCTTGGCAAATTACCAAAACGAAGATATAGTATAACTACACAAAACAGTAACGGCATCAAGATTTCAAGGACTGTTACCAGAGTCTTTCGTTTCTAAAATAAAAACAAAAGTCATATGTTAATCCAAAATAGAACACAAGCGTTAAGACACTACATGGGAAATGTTCTTCCATTAACAACACTGTCAATCAACTACACTTCACTCATAAATATGCTAATCCAAAATAGAACACAAGCATTAAGTCACTACATGGCAAATGTTCTTCCATTAAGAACACTTTCAATCAACTATGCTTCACTTATATATGTGTGTGTGTGTGCATATATATATATATATATATATATATATATATATATAAAAGAATGCTTATATTTCTTCCAGCCTTGCTGTACAACACATAAAAAAGAAAAAAAAAACAGAATGAGAATTAGCTAGAAACATCTGCTTTTATCTTTTCTGTAACACCAATGGCTAGAAATCAGTAGCAACAGTGGTTATCTTCAGTAATTAGAGCTAACGAACGGAATTACCACAGAAACGTGGCTCAACTGCAGAAAAGGGCTCCTTTACGAGTTCTTAATTTTTTCTTTACTCCATGATTAGAAACCAATTTAACTAAATCACTCGGTTCCTCCGAAGGAGACTCACATTCTCCCTACAGATAACCATACCCACCTTTAAAATGAAATTCTTCCAGAGAAGAAGTTTTAAGTTCCTGAACATCGTCATTTTTCTAGCTGAAGAGGAGCAATCGCCACTAGCTGGGAAACAAATGGGGAGATGTTACTAATGTTAAAATGTTGAGTGACTCTTTGGGCCTTGGGAAGCTCTCTGCTCTCAGGGTTTCAGAGCTCCGTCTGGACCACTTTTCCTCCTTCCTGTCCAGCAGTGCTGACCCCTCCCCTTCCTACCATTTGAATATTAAAGTGCTCCAGGACTTTAATATTAAAGTCCACCTGTGGACTCAGAGTGGCATCACTCTGTAGGTGCTCTCACTCACTATTTTGGGTTTAAATCCATCCACATGATGACTTTTTAAATTTACATTTCCAGCCTTGAGTTACTTCTAGACCCAAATGTTCAACTGCCTATTTGTCATCTCCACTCAACCTGCCCAAACGAGTCTACGCATATATTTCTCCTAAAATAGGTCATTCTTAGTCTTCCTCTCCTCAATGTCAGTTCATTCGTCCAGGTACACAGGGTTACTGCCTCTACTTCTGAAACACACCAGAATTCAGTCCTTTTCACCACCGCTTCTCTAGGCACCCTGGTTCAACACTGCCTCATCTCTCACCTGAATGCCTGCAAGAGCCTCTTCAGTGGTATCACTGCTCCTGCCAACCTGCAGCCCATCCTCCCTGCAGTGGCAGGAGTGATCCTGTTGGGCCACATCCACTCCTACACTCAAAACTCTCCTGTGGCTCCTGTTTCGCCACAGGGAACAGTCTGGCCTTGCTGATGACAATGAACATCCCATGGGATGCTCCATGTCAAGGAGCAAAGCTCCACGGGATGCAGCCTGTTAGCTCGCTCATCTCTGCTCAATCGTCCCCTACTCTACCGCCCCTCCTTCTGCACTCAAGTCACAGGCTTGAGCAGAGGAGTCACATGTCTGCCCCACACCTTTGCCCCTGCTGTCTCCTCTGCCCAGCACACACTTCCCTCTCATATTGACATGGCCAGCTCTTCTACTTTTTTCAGATCTTTATTTAAAAGTCACTTTCTCAGCCTTTCTTGATCATCCTATATAAAATATATAAAATTTCAAAACAATGAAAATTTTGTATCAATCTTCCCTGTCAGTTTTGCTTCTTAGCACCATTAAATTATTTAACTTGATATTTATCTGATTTAATATGATTTCCCTACTAGAATTCACATGCTTCAAGAAGGCAACAATCTTTTGCCTTTTCTTTTACCACTGAATCCCCAGAACAAGAGTAGGGCCAGCATGTGGTAATCAGTCAGCAAATACTGAATGAATAAGTAAATAAATTAAAGGGTCAGCAATTTTTGTAGGAATATGGTTGGAACAGACGTAATTGTGAAGAGACTAAAACGCTCTGGATAGCACCAAGTTCCTTCTCTTTTCAGTCTGTGTTTCCCAAGTGTAACATATGCTTTAACTTTTAGATACTACCACAATGACGTTTTCTTTTTCAGAAAAATATTTTTCCATTGAGGAAAGAAAAGGTCTACTTTTCCTTCAGTTAAAGTACCTTTGACATTGCACATTAGAAGTTAAAGAAACTGGGGACTCCCCTAGTGGTCCAGTGGTTATGACTCTGCTCCCAGTGTAGGGGGCACAGGTTCAATCCCTGATCAGAGAACTAAGATCTTACACTGCCTCACCACATGGCCAAAAAAAGAAAAAAAAAATTAAAACAACAGCACTATGACTAGTACATGAAATATCACTGAATTGTACAATTTAAAATGGCTAATTATGTGCTATGTGAATCTCCCCTTGATGAAAAATAATAGTGAATGAAGTGATGCATTTACTTAGTCATCTATTGCTACCATAACCTTACATAACAAGCTCCACATCAGAACTCAGTGACCAAGAGCAACAGGTATCATTTACTTCCTGCTTAAGGGTCTGCTGGAGATTTGTGGCTGTCCTGGCCTCTTGGGACTGGCTGGACCTGTCTACAGGTCTGTCATGGGCTGTATGGTGTCCCCTCAAATTCATATGTTGAAGTCCTAACCACAGTACCCCAGAATGTGACTGCATTGGGAGTCTGGCCCTTTAAAGAGGCGAGTCAATCACAACGAGGTTGTTAGGGTGGGCCCTAATCCAATCCAACTAGTGTTCTTGAAGAGGACGAAGTCTGGAAACACAAAGAGGCGTCAGGGATGCACAGCACAGAGGGAAGACCACGCGAGGACACAGACAGAAGAAAGCCGTACGCAAGTCGAAGAGAAAGGTCTCAGAAGAAACTAAACCTGCTGACACCTTGATCTCAGACTCCCATCCTTCAGAACTGTGAGAAAATAAATTTCTGTTCTTTAAGTCCCCCCGTCTATGGTGTTTTGTTATGGCAGCCCGAACTAATACCGGCCTGTTCTGTGTCTCCTCAACCAGTCACCCACTGGAGCATGTTGTTCTAGTGGCAAGAAGCCAAGACAAACCACATAGGTACATGGAAACCCTATGCTCACGCAACACTTGCTAAGCATCCTACAAGTCAAAGCGAACCCCACCCCAAGCCCAGTGTCAGCACAACAGGGGAAGAAACTAACTACTCTGGTGAGGGCATTGCAGCATCACATGGTGAAGGGCATCCATGTGAAATCTCATACAAGGAAAGAGTGAAGAGCTGGGAACAATATCCATCTACCAAACATTCTGCATTTAATTCTTTAAAAATTGCCATTAGAATTTGTCAACCTAAACCCTCACCACTGAAAAAAGGAAATATTTTGGCTCATTACTAGCCCAACACAAAAAGTAACAGCCAGAGACAATGAGAATACATGGTTTGCTCTGATCACAGTTCCAGTTCAATGGAATGGGACAGCAAAATAGTAAGAGCAGATGGAGGTTTTCATATCTTAAAATTTGTGATAATACAGGTAGACTATTTCTTTTAAAAGAACATCTGGACTTCCCTGATGGTCCAGTGGTTAAGACTCCAAGCTCCCAACACAAGGAGCACAGGTTCAATTCCTTGCCTGGTAAGTTTCGCATGCTGCCAGAAACGGCCAAAATTTTATAAAAATAAAACAGCATTTATTTAGATGCTTGTAATATACAACAAGGCTTCTTCCCTGATGTCTCAGTGGTAAAGAATTTGCCTGCAATGCAAGAGTCCTAGGAGATGCAGGTTGGAACCCTGGATCGGGAAGATCCCCTGGAGGAGGAATGGCTACCCCCTCTAGTATTCCTGACTAAGAAATCCCATGGACACAGAAGCCTGGTGGGCTACAGTCCAAAAGGGTCACAAAGAGTTGGACACGACTGAGGAACTGAGCATGCAGGAGGGGAATGTACAACAACCAGCAATTATGTATTGAAGGCACTGTCTCTGGGCAAAATGATACCATAAACAGACTGATCAGTAATGGAGCTCATCTTCATGGAACCCAGTGGAGAAAAAAAAACCTAGTGAAGAAAAATAATATGTGCAAAGGAAAACATTATAGCACAAGTAAAAAGTGAGAACCAACCGAGATGCACTTAAGGGTAAACAAGCTGACCAATTAAATAGAACACAAGTCTAGAAAGACCTCACAGGTAAATAGGCACTTGTTTATAATAAGCTGACACTACTGGACATAGGGTTCAAAAAACTGCTTAGAGTCAACTGGGCCTCCACCATATACAAAATAGCAACTTCAGATGAAATACAGATCAAAATGTGAAAGATAAAACAATGAAGCTTTTAGGGGGAAAGCAGAACATAGCCATGATCCTACAGTAGGCAAGTATTTCTTAAATATGACTCCAAACCACTAAATACAAAGAAAA
This sequence comes from Muntiacus reevesi, assembly GCF_963930625.1. Lineage (NCBI taxonomy): Eukaryota > Metazoa > Chordata > Mammalia > Artiodactyla > Cervidae > Muntiacus > Muntiacus reevesi. The sequence goes on along the minus strand of NC_089250.1, from coordinate 181,243,344 downwards.
ATGATAAATGGAATTATATAAAAATTAAGAATTTCTATTCTACAAAAGGCGTTACCTAGAATACATTTGTTGTTGTTGTTGTTGTTCAGCCACTCAGTCGTGTCCTACTCTTTGCGACCCCAAGGACTGCAGCATGCCAGGCTTCCCTGTCCTTCACCGTCTCCCGGAGTTTGCTCAAACTCATGTCCGTTGAGTCAGTGATGCCATCCAACCATCTCATCCTCTGTTGTCCCCTCCTCTTCCCGCCTTAAATCTTTTCCAAATGACTGGTATACAGAATATTTAAAGAGTTCCTACAAGTCACTAAGAAAAAGACAGACATTCCAACAGAAAAACAGGCAAGAAATCTGAACAGATGATTTCCAAATGAGATACCAAATGGCCCGTAAGCATAGAAAAGTGCTGAACCTATCTGGTCATCAGGGAAGTGCATTTTAAAACTGCACAGTTGACACTGCGATGGTGATCTCTGCACAAGAAGTTTATTGAAAAGCACTCTCAAAATCAGTATATATATAAATGGCAGAGTCAGAACAAGATTCAAGTTTTAAAGACTAGACTACTTCCCAACTACGCATTTCATAATAATTCTTTACAATAATTCATTATTATGAAAAATAATATAACTAAATACAGACTTTTAGTTTAGAATAATAAAAAAATTATGGAGATGGACAGTGGTGATAATCACACAATAATGTGAATATACTTAATGTCAATGAACTGTACACTTAAAAATGGCTATAATGATAAATGTTATATATATTTTACCACAATAAAAACTTAAAAATAACAGTACAACTATAAAAAAAAAAAATCAGTGCTTTGGGGAGTAAAGGAAGCAGGCCTGAGCAGAGAGAAGCCAGGCCTCAGTGGAGTCAGGATGAAGGCCTCAGTCACTTCCGCAGCTCACAGCATCACAACAGAACACAAACTGAATTATCAGCCTCATGCCCGATTATGAGGACTCTAGGATTCAAACAGGTTCCAGAAAAGCAGGGACAGGATTAAGGAAACTCCGTTTATGTTATATTTGGGAAAACAGATGGCTGAGACAAAGAAAAACGGGCTGAAAATAAGCAACACAACAACTTCAGAATTTCTACAAGAACACATTGCTAGTCCTTTGACCCACCAATCTCACTTCTAGGAATCTATTCTACAGACACAACTGCACAAACGTGAAATGACTTATGTACCAGGTTATTCACTGCAGCAGTATTCATAACAGCAAAGAACTGTAAACAGCCCATCAGTAGGGGATACAAACAGTTACATAAACTGGTGTTTATCTAAACAATGAAATGATATGCAAACTTTAAAAGGGTGGGGGATAGCTCCATGTACTAGCAGAAATCTGGGATCTATAAGATACATATGAGAAAATATATTTTCTTATTTATAATAAATGTGAGAAAATATATGAGAAAAAGAATAGAGACAAAAGAAACAGAGAGAAGATTATAGACATAAAAGAGAAGAAGATAAGAAAGATGCAGATAATCAATGTCCCTGAGCACAGAATCATGTGCTTGTGTTCTTGGGTGCCATAACAAACAGCACAGACTTCGTGGCTTGAACAACAGAAATTTATTTTCATACAGTTCTGGGGGCTAGCGGTCTGAGATCAGGGTGCCAGCACAGTCCGGTGCCCCCAGTGAGGGCTTACCTCTCAGCTCACAGATGGCCACCTTCTCGCCACACCATCACACGATGGAGAAAGACCTCCCTCTCCTTCCCTCTTCTCACAGGACCAGTCTGTCAGAGTGGGGTGTTACTCTTAGAGCCTCATTTAACCTCCATTACCTGAAGACTCTGTCTCCAGGTGAGTCACATTGGGGATGAGTGCTTCAACACATGAATTTTAGGGGAACACAATTCAATCCATAGCCCATGGCATAATCAGAACAGAAAATACAACAAAACAGAAACAGACTCATAGACATAGAGAACAGACTTGCTGCCAAGAAGGAGGAAAGAGGGAAAAGCATGGACTGGGAGTTTGTGATTGGTAGATGCAAACAATCATTTTTAGAATGAATAAACAGCAAGGTCATAATGTATAGCATAAGGAAGTATATTCCATATCCTGTGATAAACCATAATGGAAAAGAATATACAAAAGATTGTATTTTTAAAAAAAGAACAGAAATATATATAGATATATAAATACATGTTTGTATTAGGAGAAAACATGTTTTAAATGACAGAAGAGCTGAATCTGAAAAAAAAATTTTTTTTTAAAGATCTTCACGTTCCAGTAAAAACCTAAATAGAACTATAAAGATAGAGACCATCCTGGTGAATCACTGAAAGTCAGGGATAAAGTTTCCTACAAGCATCCAGGCAAAAAAACCCAAAAAATGCCAACTTACGTCACTGACCAGAAGGGAGAAAATCAGTCCAGCCTCTCTCAGTCCTCTCCCCAGAGACTGTCAGCAAACAGTGCAGGAGTCTCCTTAGAGGATGGAGGCAAAGAGCACAATTCTAAGACCTTATAATCAGCTGAGTTGATAGGCAGATATTTTTAAGCACGCAAACATCAATGGATCCATAAATACCCTGGGGAAAAAACTGAGGATGAAACGCAGTCAGTGCTCAAATAATTCCAAATAACTCAGAAATGGGTCAACTTTCACAAGAAAAGTACTTTTACTGGGCAGTGAATCTAAAGGGCATCTCAAACTTGAAGTGTCCACAACGGTACTCTTGATTTTATTCTCTCTGTCTTGTCTACTATCCAGTTCAGTAAATGGTAAGTTTACACCAGATGCTTAAGCCAAAATCTAGGTTTGAACCTTAATCTCTTTCCTTCACCTCTCATATCAAGTCCATCAGTAAGTCCTAATGAATCTGTCTCTGAAAAATACCTCAACATCGTTCATTCTTTCTTTGTGTTTTTCATTTATAAATATCAGAAATCTAACTCAACCTAACTTAAGCATTCCCCTCAAAAAGAATTCATTACTCACATAACTGGAAGTCTAAAGTGGAATAAGCCAGAGAACACAGCTGAATCCAAACTGTCAAATAACATAACCAGAGTTTTTTTCCCTCTCCATTCTACTTTCCTCGTGTCTTCTTGTCAGGCTGGCTCTAAATACATGGGGCTGCGGGGAGATGGCCCCCAGGAGCTCTAGGCTTATATCAAAACCCCAGAGAGAAGAGTGTCTTTATCCTGGTGGTTTCCAAGAGGACTCTTAACGGGTTAGCAGGAGTCCCAGAAGGGCAGCAGATGGAAGGAGGGTAGAGAAAAGTGGCAGAGAAGAGGTCAGCATCTCCTGAACCATATGGAACTGTTACCCCCCCATACACACCCACTTATACACAGATAAAGGTTTCTGTTACCAGCAGAAATGGGGGGGGGGGGCAAAGAATACCTCCTTTACTCTCCAGAAAACAGAAATTCATCCTGCATACAAAATTTCTAAACTTCTCTGCTGGATATAAAAAACCATCAACATACAACATAAAACACACTCGCTCCCTCTCCAAAAAGAAGGTCTGCTAGGTTTTGTGCAGTTTCTGCATCCAGGATCAAGCTGAGGCTGTCGGGCAATGAGCATTCCTCTGGTCCCAGTGTACATATGACTCCCCAGGGTATAGCAATTTGTGCTAACAGATGAGAATATGATCACCCAAGTCACCCAACAGATATTGAAAGGGGGAAAACTGGTTGAATCTGCGATCCTTCATGGCCCTTCACAAGTAGGGAATAGGAGGCAATTTCCTTTCTGAGCAGTCACAGAACCTATTGGTATGATTTTGATAAGCACCTAGAGATTACCTTAGGGTTTGAGAAATTACAGAATTTTATTTATTAAACATTTCCCCCACTTCCAAAAATAAAAGTCCAGCAAAATATCAGTTTTTGCCAGTCGATTTACATTACGTTGGCTCCCTAAGCCAGGAATTAAAACCAGATACTCTCCCCAACCACAGGGCTTGAGTCTGGATGGCAGCCATGGAGTTCTGTCTCTTTCCACAGATAAGGTCTCCCAGGTTCTCGGTTTACTTTTAGAAGTCATAGCCCCTGACTCTGAAACGACCGAGATATTGATGTGGTTCCCTGAAATTAGTTTAGTGGAGTTCTTGTTGAAAATACTTTCAAGATGAAAATTCATCATTGTTGGTATAATTCTACCTTAAAAGTGTACACACAATCATCCTTAGGATCAAAATGTCCACCATATGAAAACAGGGTCAACATAAGTGAGTCAAAAGAGTTCATACACCTCCATGGACTGTTTATGAAAACACAGTTGTGTAACCATAAAAAAGTCAAAATTCTAAAATGTTGAATAATATTGAGCATATTCCTAGATCAGAATACATTGAAAGTAAATATTAATAAGATAAAAACACTAAGAACAGGAAAAATAAACAAAAAGCCCCACAAACCTTTGAAAATTAAAAACTCTCTCCTAAACCACAAAATACCATATAGACCAAGAAAATGAGAGGCTACAGGCCACAGGCTGGCAGAAAACATTTACAAAAAAACATATGTGATAAAGGACTGTTATCCAAAATATACAAAGAACTCATAGAACTAAACAGTAAGAAGATGAAAAACCAGACTTAAAAATGAGAAAAAAAATTAATGAACTAATGAGATAACTAAGTACATGAAAAGAGGCTCAACATCATTAATCATAGGGAACTGCAAATAAAAGCAATGAGATAGCACTACACACCTATTAGAATGACCCGGACTTCGCTAGTGGTCGAGTGGTTGAGAATCTACCTGCCAATGCAGGGGACATGGATTCCATTCCTGGTAGAGGAAGATTCCACATGCCGTGGGCAACTAAGCCTGTGTGCCACAACTACTGAGCCTGCACACTCTAGAGCCTGTGCTCCACAACAAGAGAAGCCACCGCAATGAGAACCCCACGCACCGCAACTAGAGAGTAGTCCTCGCTCTGAGCAGCTAGAGAAAGCCCTCACTTAGCAGCGAAGACCCAGCGCAGCCAAAAATAAATAAGTAAATGAATGAATAAATAAACAAAATTATTTTTTTAAAAGGCAATAGGGTATTAGCTGAAGCACAAGCAGGCAAACTATGGCCCGTGGACCAAATCCAGCCCACTACCCATTTTTCTACAGCCTGTAAACTAAGAATGGCTTTGACACATTTTAATGGTTAGAAAAGCTGCCCTCAACTACTATTACTGAACATTAAACAGCTTTTGAAGACTAGCTTTCACAGTACTTTTATGTGAAACTTACACTGCGGTACAGCCACTTTGATAACAACCAATGATGTTTGGCTGTCACAAGTAACGGCAAGGTGCTCTAAGCACTTCCAACGCTGTCAGAACACAAGAAGTGCAGTCTCCATCCCCAGACAAATTTGCAGCAGGTAGATTTTCCAAAGTCAAACTACATTTCAGAAGCATTTTTTCAGACCTTAACAAAAATGCAATGGAAATCTTCATATTTCAAAATCCATTTAACTGTGCAATAGAGGAGCTTGCACCTAACTTTCTACTGAATGTGATTAATCTGGAATGTAAGAACAAGCTAAAAAGAAGGAATTAATAGAATTTGATCAATGCCTTTCAAAGTCATGAACACACTCAAAATCATATGTTCATGATGAAATATGCAAATCTCATTACAGATTAACATTTACAGTCAATTTTGATTGTAGGAGACACTATCTTTGAACACAGCTATACAGTATGTTATCCCATAAAAAAGAATTCCATTCTTCTCACTAGTAGATATATGTTTTGAAAAAAACACATTCAATTATTATATTGAATTCCACTAATAAAAACTTTAAGGAAATTTGCTTTGTCTCATGTAACAAGTAGCTATGTGATATTCTCAACTCTGCCTCTTGGCATGAAATGTCAAAAAAATTTGCTATCCCACCCTTGACAGAAAAATTTTCCAAATTCTGGGCTAAAAGATCATATATACACAGATCAATGGAACAGAAAAGAGTTCAGAAATAGACCTACACAAATAAGGCCAATTTTTTTACAAAGGACCAATTCAAAGAAAAAAGAGTAATCTTTTTAACAAGTGGTGGAGCAAGTGGAATCCATACAGGAAGAAACAAACTCACTTTGATCTCTACTTCAATCCATTAAATGAAATTAATTTCAAATAGAACACAAACCTAAACTCAAAACCTAATAGAAAAAAACAGAACATCTTTGTGAACTTGGATTAAGAAAAAGAGTTTTAGCTATGACACCAAAATCATAAAAGAAAAACTAATAAACTGGATTTCACCAAAATTAAAAACTTTTTCTCTGCAAAAGACTGTAAGCAGAATAAAAAGACAAGTCACAGACTGGGGAGAGAATGTGTGTAAATCGCTTACCTGACAGAGGAGCTGTATCCAGAAGACATAAAACTCTCAAAACTCAATAATAAGAAAACGAACAACCCAATTTTTTTAAATAGGCAAAACTACTGAAGATGCTTCACCCCAGAAAAGATATATGTATGGCAAACAACAGAGAAGGAAATGGCAACCCACTCCAGTATTCTTGCCTAGAGAATCCCATGGTCAGAGGAGCCTGGTGGGCTACTGTCCATAGGGTCGCAGAGTCGGACACAACTAAAGCGACTTAGCATGCATGCATGCATGGATGGCAAACAAGCCCATGAAAAGACGCCAGCATCATCAGTCATGAGGGAAATGCAAATTTAAACCATAATAAAATACTACTACACAGCTACTAAAATGGCTAAAAAAATTTCAAGTGCTGGCAAAGTCACAGAACAACTGAACTCTTATACAGAGCCAGTGTCATTGCAAATTGGTAGAGTTACTTGGGAAAATACTTTGGTGGTTTTTTATAAAGCTAAACATACACTTCCATGCAATCCAACAATCCCACTCTTTTTACCCCAAAAAATGAAAAATTTTATTTTCAAATGTAAAAATTTTCTTTTTACACAAGAACCTGTCACAAATGATTATAAAAGGCTTTGCTCATAATCTTCCCAAAATTGGAAACTGAGCTGTAAAGCATTTTTTAAAGTATTTTATATGTTTTGATACATTGAATACTCATAACAATCCTATGAAGTGGGCACTATATCATCCTCGTTTTATACATGGAAATCAAGGCAGAGAACAGTTAAGACATTAAGATCTGGGCTTCAGTTCAACACTATGTGGCCAGAGCCCATAACCGGTTTTAACCACTACAAATCAATGCCTCTCAGTCACTGAATGAAGGAGTATGTGTACAGCCCTTGGTCTAGAAGGCATCCCCCAATTATAACAGTCCTCTGGAAACAGCTGGAGTAGCCCTATTCTAAAATTCTGCACTGAATATCAGTAACTACTGTATATGATATTAAAGTAATGTTCAAAATTCTCCAAGCCAGGCTTCAGCAATATGTGAACCTTGAACTTCCAGATGTTCAAGCTGGTTTTAGAAAAGGCAGAGGAAGCAGAGATCAAATTGCCAACATCCACTGGATCATCAAAAAAGCAAGAGAGTTCCAGGAAAACATCTATTTCTGCTTTATTGACTATGCCAAAGCCTTTGACTGTGTGGATCACAAGAAACTGGAAAATTCTGAAAGAGATGGGAATACCAGACCACCTGACCTGCTCTTGAGAAACCTGTATGCGGGTCAGGAAGCAACAGTTAGAACTGGACATGGAATAACAGACTGGTTCCAAATAGGTAAAGGAGTATGTCAAGGCTGTATACTGTCACCCTGCTTATTTAACTTATATGCAGAGTTCATCATGAGAAATGCTGGGCTGGAGGAAGCACAAGCTTGAATCAAGATTGCTGGGAGAAATATCAATAACCTCAGATATGCAGATGACACCACCCTTATGGCAGAAAGCGAAGAAGAACTAAAGAGTCTCTCGATGAAAGTGAAAGAGGAGAGTGAAAAAGTTGGCTTAAAGCTCAACATTCAGAAAACTAAGATCATGGCATCTGGTCCCATCACTTCATGGCAAATAGATGGGGATACAGTGGAAACAGTGGCTGACTTTATATTTCTGGGCTCCAGAATCACTACAGATGGTGATTGCAACCATGAAATTAAAAGATGCTTACTCCTTGGAAGGAACGTTATGACCAACCTAGACAGCATATTAAAAAGCAGAGATGTTACTTTGCCAACAAAGGTCCGTCTAGTCAAGGCTATGGTTTTTCCAGTGGTATTGTATGGATGTGAGAGTTGGACTGTGAAGAAAGCTGAGCGCAGAAGAATTGACGCTTTTGAACTGTGGTGTTGAAGAAGACCGTTGAGAGTCCCTTGGACTGCAAGAAGATCCAACCAGTCCATCCTAAAGGAGATCAGTCTTGGGTGTTCATTGGAAGGACTGATGCTGAAGCTGAAACTCCAATACTTTGGCCACCTGATGCGAAGAGTGACTCATTTGAAAAGACCGTGATGCTAGGAAAGATTGAGGGCAGGAGAAGAAGGGGACAACAGAGGATGAGATAGTTGGATGGCATCACTGACTCAATGGACATGGGTTTAGGTGGACTCTGGAAGTTGGTGATGGACAGGGAGGCCTGGCGTGCTGCAGTTCACAGGGTCGAAAAGAGTCAGACACAACTGAGCGACGGAACTGAATTGAACTGAACTACTGTATAAAAAAACACATATGTAAGCATATGTAGATATATAGATACTATTTGTGCCCCTCAAAAGAAATAGAGCTACAATACTGGTTTCACTTTAAAAATGTATGTAGTATATATACAAATATTACTACATATGTCCTGCATGCATGCTCACTCAGTCCTGTCCTACTCTTTGCAACTCTATGAACTATAGCCTGCCAGGCTCCTCTGTCCACGGGATTTTCCAGGTGAGAATACCAGAGTGGGTTGCCATTTCGTCCTCCAGGGGATCTTCCCAACTCAGGGATCAAATTCGCATCTCTGTGTCTCCTACACTGGCAGGCAAATTATTTTCCACTGAGCCACCTGGGAAGCCCCACCATATGTCAGCCAACTATTATGATATCTAGGCTTACTGCCTCTTGTAAAGCCACAAGATTTGATTATGAGTGCCACTATTCACTTTAGGATTTTCCATCAATCTTGAGAAATGTCTGAGCCACGCGAACCCAAAGAAGTGTATTATATAATTTTTAGGAATATATCCATGGTATATGAATGTGACTAACTCACATACCAGAGTGTATTAAGGAGCTCAAGAACCTGAGCACCTGGGTTCTGGTCTCAGCTCTATTGCGTACTTTGAAAAAAATTATGACCATTATATGGATCTCCCAATGGAAGAAGCCTAGATGGAGCATTTAGGTTTGCCTTGCTTTTTCAGTAGCGGGCCTTCAGCAGAAGGTTGGTGGATTTTTCAGTGATTGGGGGATGTGTGTGTGTGTGTGTGTGTGTGTGTGTCACGCGCACATGCATGTTCAGTTGTGTCCAACTCTGTGACCCCATGGACCGTAGCCCTCCAGGCTTCACTGGGTCTGGAATTTTCCAGGCAAGAATACTGGAGTGGGTTGCCAATATTTCCTCCTCTGGGGGATCCTCCCAACCCAGGAATTGAGTCCCCGTCTCCTGGGTCTCCCACATTAGCAGATGGATTCTTTACCACTAGCACCACCTGGGAAGCCCTCAGTAATAGCTGAAGTGAGTCAAGAGTCCAGTTCACTGTTGGCAGCTGCTTGCTAACTGGGAGTCCAGAGCCTGGAATCTTTACATGTGACAATATGCCTTTGCTAGTGACCTTCACACCCTCCTAGTTAATGATTATGATAATAATTAGAATAGCAGGCACCCTAACATGATTAAGAACAAAGATACAGAACTCTTTGCAGTTGTCTGCCGTATCTGCAAGATCATTTTTCTTCTTCTAGTAGCCCCACCCATAAAAGGGAAATTCTGAGTCAGCCAGTTCTGTTTCTGGACTTAGTTATGCAGAACTGTGATCAGGTTTAGAAAAGGTTTGAAAAAACATGGTGTAACCAACTTAGAAATGGGAAGGATTGGTTCTTGAAATAAAAAAAGATTAAGGAAGAGAAGCAGGGTGAAGAGAAGGACCAGTCATCCAGGTTCACAGAATTTTTCCCAATACTTTCATTGTGAGGGAAGGGGCCCAGTATACAAGGAAAGATGGGAGAGACACTTTTTAAGATGTTTGTGACATTAATAATTCACTTATTCAGTAACTGCCTTCTATTTTTTTTCTGAATCCTCATCACAGAGACCAGTCTATATTAAATCTCTAGTTATATTCTGCTTGTAGGTGCCAGGGCATTGCAATCAGCACTTACGGTTTTTCCCATTTCATTTTGAAATACTAAACATCTTTGAGTTTGGTATTATCATTTTAATTGAAGGAATAGGTAACTGAGGTTCACGAAGTTTAAGTGCCAGGCCTGCACTAGTTAGGGGATCCGGGCAAGATCTGAAGCTAGGTCTTTGTGGCATTTTCATTCAACAAATATTTATCAAATGCCTCCTCTGTGCCAGGACCCTAGGATGTCGCTGTGAACTAAACAACGTCCTTAATGGAGCCCACCTTCTGGTGAGAGAGACAGAAGAACAGCAAACAAGTAAATAACACCACTTCAGAGAGTGAAATAAGTTCCGAAGTAAAGACGCGGGGCTCTGCGATGCTCCATCGCTAATCCATAAGGAGTCTGGGGGCAGAAGTAAGCTCCTGCCACGGGTCATTACTTTACGGTTCAGACGGTCTTGTCCTCATCCCAGGGGCGCACTCAGAGCCGGCAGGAGCCCGGCTGGTCAGCAGGCAGTGTCCGGGCTCACCGACCTCCGCCAGGAGACACCCGAGGCCCGGCCAAGGGCAGCCAGGTAGCCGGCGGCCGGCGGACGTCGGGCCGCGGGAGGATCCTCGGAATCGACGCGCCACTGGCCACGCTCACGACCTGGGCAGTCAGGAGCCGAGTGGCCAGCCCCCGGCGACTGTTGGCCCCGCGCCGTCCCCTCCTCGAGTCCCACCGCCCCCGGTCACCCCGGCCGGGCCTCGGGACCCTTCCGTCCAAGGTGACCCCTAACCCGACCTCACGACTCTGTCGGCTTCAGGGGACTCCGACCTGACCTGTGACTCCTCTGAAGTGACTCTGGCTCTGACTCTCGACCCTCCCGCCTGAGGTGACCCTCGAGGCCTCGCTACGCGCTGAACTGCGCCCCGGCACTGACGCCACACCCGGGGAGTCTGGGCTGTCCTACCCACCCCACGGCAATTTTCTAGAAATTTCCACCCCCTCCATCTTCCCCAGGGCCTCGTCTGCCTAGCCGTGTCCTCGCCAGGTCCATGGTGGCAAAGCACCCTTCTACCGTTGGGAAAAGAGGCCCAGAACTCAACGAAAGACCGTGCTGGAGGAGAAATGGAGGATGGTCAGGAAAGCCAGAAGTCGGGCAACCACTACTTCAGCTGCCTGGAAATGCATGTGGACCACGCTATTCTCCTCACGGGTAGACCCCGCACCCAGGATCCCGCGTCGCGCGCCCCCTGCCGACCGTGTTGCGGACGCGCGGAGCACTGCGCAGGCGCGAACAGAGAGGGGCCGGGCCGGGCCGGGCCGGGCCGGGGCGGAGCTTCCCCGGGGCGGGTCCGACACCCCCGGGGGCGGGGGGCCCGCTGCGCATGCGCGAGCCGGCCGGCGCGCCCCCTGCAGGACCCGGAGCGGCCAGGTCCTCAGCCCGACGCTGGTCGCAGGCGCCACCTCCCCGCCGCGGCGGCCCAGCAGCTGTCAGCAGCGATCGCCGCCGCGAGGCAAGAGCGGAGCCGGGAGCCGAGGGCGGGCACCCAGCGAGAGGACAGCGCCGGCCGCCCGTCGCCCGGGCGCTGAGGGTTGGTGAGTGGAGCCAGGACCCGCAGCTCGCGTGCTCTGGGTCGCAGGGCTCTTGGCTTGGGGGCCACTTCTCCGCCCGGGACGCCCTCCGCCCCGCCCGCCGTCCCCCTCCCGGGTCGTGCACCCGGCCGCTCCCGCGAGCCCGCCGCGCCCCCGCCCTGCCGCCGGCCTCCGGCGCCGGCCCAGCAGGTGCATCTCCCCACAATGCCAGGCCGCCCTGACTCAGGCTGCCCCTCGGCGAGAGCTCTGGGCGTGTCCCCATCCCCGCAGGCAGCTGCCCAAAGCCGCTCCCCTTGGAGAAACTTAACCTTCCCGGAACTAGAACCTCTGCGGAATTCATTGTGCCGAGCCGAGGAGGGTGTACAGACATTTCCCACCTTAAGAGCCGCCGGCCTTCACCCGGCAGACAGTTTGAGCTCTTGCTGTTCAGCATCCCTGACCGGGGAGCGGAGGCAGGGCCGCCAAGGATGCTGCTGGCTCATCTCTCTGCAGAGATTCCCAGTGTGGGTGGGAATGCATTCTCGTATCGGAATCCGCCCTGCTCTCAAACCCTCCTTCTCAGAGCCTCAGGGTGGGGGTCCAGTGGTCCGCTCTTAGTGGTGGGAGTTGTGTGGGGAACCGAAGGAAGAGAACCTCCTGGTCTAGGTGGAAGGGCCTGCAACAGCCTCAGTGCCCATGGTCAGTCTGTATTTGGTATGAATTTGTGTTTACCTAGATATCCTCTCTTTCCTGAAGTAGGCTGTAAGCTTCATGAGGGCAAGGGCCTTCTCCTGAAAGAAGGCTTAGGTTGCATGCCTGGTGCATACTTGTCCCTCGAATGAATGCCCCTCCCCACTTCCTGGGACTTTGCCTGATTAAAGACAGTTACCTGCTAGGGTTATTTCTGTTTGCTTCCCCCTCTGCCTCCTGAGCTGTGAGCTCCCTGAAGGCACGGAATGGCTCTTGTTGGGGCTTGTGCTCCTAGCACATAGCCAGCACTTTGGCACATGTCAGGCACTCCAGGAACGCTTGTTGAAGGAGTGGATGAGATCCCAGAGCAGTGTGGAGACCCAGGCAGGTGAGGTGCAGGAAGAGTTAGGTTATCTCCTGAGCAGATGCATCATTTGATTCAAAACACTTTGATGCTGCTTTTTTTAATATTAAGGATGTTTTCCTTTAGAATGTTAAGGTCGTTGGAAAAGTAAAAGAAAGGGAAAACAGGTAAAAATTGATGTCATGGGAATTCCCCCACCCTTTTTAACTTCTCAGGGTGTTGTTTTGTTTTAATTGAACAGTTGCTTACTATGTTCAACAAACAGGATGACATCATCCCTTCGCTAATGTTATCGATCACCATTCTGATGAAACAGCATTTTGGAACAAGAGAGGGAATTCACGTTGTTTTATTTTTTTTAAGTCACTAGCTTTCCACAGTGTATATACTAGGAAGTCTCATGGGAACCTGTTTTGACTTAGTCTCAACTGGGAAGGCCCAGGTAAGACTCCCTAATTGGCAGTTTCTTCTCCAGCCCTGCTTCCTGAAACAACAGTAGACTCTTCTTCTCTTGAGGCTTTTGGGGGTATGGGGGGAGCAGGGCAGTCTAGAATTCTGGGGAGAGTGATGGGCAAGACTCTGTGCACGACTGGGGACCTTGGGATAGAGCTAAAGAAATTACTTATTCCCAAGTAACTGACCTCAGACAGAATGAGATAAGTGCCACACAGGACATTCAGAAAAGCTGCTGCAAGTGTGCAGAGGTCGAGGGATAGCTTTTGACAAGAACAGACGGTCTCATCCCTGGCTACAGATTAGAATCACCTGGGAAAGAGTCCCAGTCCCAAACCACAGCCCAGAATCTCCAGGGGTGGGCCTCAGGCATCAGTTTCTATCTTAAAGCACTCTAGAAAGTTCCATCATGCAGCCAAGATGAACCCGCAAACCAGTCAGGGTTGTCAGTGGTGGCTGCACAAAGGGGCAAGGACTAGGCTGGGAAATAATAAGAAGGATTTCAGAAAGCAGAGGCTGGAATAGTGGATGATACTCCAAGCTGACAAAAATCACAGAAGGCCTATGCCCTACCCCCAGGAAAGTGTTAAGCTATGTCCGTCCCTGTCCTGGGAGACTTGGGCAGTGCCTGTCCCCCTGCCTTACTGAGTCGTCAGCCACATTTGGAGAGATCTGGAGTCGATGGGCAGAGAAGCACTGTTGCAGGAGCTAATGAGCTTGCTGCCTTGTTTGTTACAGAAGATCCATGGTTACCTCTCTCTGCGGACGCTCAATTGCCTCGTTACCTCGTTTCCTATGCCTCGAGAGGCAGAAGGCTAGTGGGGCGGCAAAGCAGACCGAGGCTACAGCCAGGGTTAAGAGAGTAGGCAATGGCATAGACTTTGTGGGACTCTCTCCTTGTAGCCTCCTCTGGGCCACACCTTTGGTTTAAAAATATACCCCATCACCTGTTGCTGGGAGCTTCAGTGCAAACTCAGAGCCGTGTGGTTCTGAGGAGCCTGCCACCACCGATCATGGCACTGAGTGGGAGGGTCACCAACTGGGTCTCCATCCGGCATCCAGGTGACCCTGCCCTTGAAGCATGGCCTTGAACCTCGCCTTGCAGGGCCTGGGGGGCCATGACCACGTCTTGCAGATTTGTTCCCATCTTATCCACAGAAGGGCCAGTTGTGTGAATAAGTTGTTCAGAAGCTCTTTTCCAGGGCATTGCTGTATGTAAGAGAACTGGAGCATGCACCACCATGTATTTTATTTGTTTATTAGAAAATATAACCATGTGGGCACTTCCCCGGTGACTGAGTGGTTAAGACTCCACAGGGTCATGAGTTTGATCCCTTGTCAAGGAACTGAGATCCCGCATGCTGTGCAGTGGCAGAGCCAAAAAAGAGGTAAATAAATAAAATTTTAGAAGATAGCCATATGCTCCTGTCCTGAATATCATGGACATAGAAGCATGTACAAGTACAGACCTTTTAAATGAATGAGAGGCAAAGTGAACATGATTAATTTTTTCAGTAGTGCGAAATCTATTGCACAGATGTGTGTTGTTCTTAAAAGAGAGCCAGGTGATCAAGTCTACATCCCATTTATGAACTCTTGGTGAGGCCTGAGCCCAGCATCTGAAAGTCTGGTTCTGAGTTCTCTGTGTGTCAGTTCCTGGTTTTCTAGCGGTCCACAGTGAACTTCAGGAAGGCACGCAGACTGTGCTATGCGCCCGATACTTGCTTTTCAATCCCAGCCGCCAATTATGCCAGAGCTCTTGATGAATCTGGGCTGGTGAGTGTTCAGGGGCTCTCAGGTGTGGGGTAGACATTCTGGTTCCCAAAACTTTTGCTGTTGAGGTGCAAGTGTTCACGTGGATGGTGCTCTTGCCTTCATCTGTGGCAATACTGTCACGCGCTGGTGTAAACATCCCCAGACATCTGTGTTCATAAACGCTCTGTTCTCAGCACAGGTTATTTTGAAAAGCTGTAACTCACGCATTTTCACCTTTTCCTTGAAGGGATAGATTTGAGTGCATTGGCTTAAAACCAGTAAAGTAACTGACAGTCTGCTGCACTCATTTGTCACTAGAGAAAAAAGAAAAAGATTTCCACGTTTGAAACTTCTCATGAAAGAAAATGTATATTTCCTTCTTAAGTTCTAAGTGCTCATGATAGACGCTCACCAAAGCACTGCAAAGTATCATAAAGCTTTGGCTCTTTAAGGGTCTGCTTACAGCCACAATATCCCGAAGTGTGTAAACTCCAACACACCTGAGAGGCGTCAAGTGAGCCAGCGGGCGAGGGCCCATTATCACCCCGCGTCAAGAGCCCCTCCTCCACCAGGGAGCCACAGCCACTGACACACAGACCAGCAAGAGTGCCAGGGCGCATCTGTGTATTAAATATTAGTAAAACCAAATTTTTCCTCATTTCTGAAGTAGAATTTCTCGCCATTCCTTTACTCCAGATTGTCTTTCCCATCACGCTTGAAGACCAACAGTGGGGTTCACTGGTGGGAACCATCCTCTATATACACATGCCTACTGTTTTCAGTCTGATTTTTTTTATGTTGCTTGTTGGTATTGGGATATTCACCTGCGGAATCCACTGAATCAGGTATTTTCACAATTTAAAAGATCATGTACTGGGTAAAAGGTTAAGCAAACCAGAACACCTTTGAGCGGACTTACAGCACTTCTGGATGCCCCTCTACCTGCTTCCCGTCCCCACCCAGATTCCACCCCAGGGCCCTTCTTGGCAAAGCGTCCCAAGGCCTTGGTTGACTCCCCTTCCGTTTCAGTCCCTACCGCTCCTCCCCCACCAATCAGAGTTACTTTCTGTTCCCCACACACACTCTAATTTCTCCAGAATCCTATAATACCCTCCCCACCCCAAGGAAACTGGTCTCCTGTGTAACCTCCGGCAAGCCTTCCCAGAGCCACACACTCACTCACGCACACACACTCACACACGCACACACAAAATCTGGAATGCCCTCCCCACCCCAAGGAAAAAGAAACCTGATGCTGGTCTCCTGTGTAAACCTCCTGTGAGCCTTCCCAGAGCCACACACACACACACACAGCCACACACACACACACAGAATCCGGAGCTCCTCCAGAATCTCTTAATGTTTCACTTGGCTTCAGCTGTAGCAATCATAGGTGGCGCTAGTGGTAAAGAACCTGCCTGCCAATGCAGGAGATGCAAGAGACGTGGGTTCTATCCCTGGGTTGGGAAGATCCTCTGGAGGAGGGCATGGCAACCCACTTCAATATTCTTGCCTGGAAAATTCCACAGACAGAGAAACCTGGTGGGCTATATATAGTCCATGGGGTGCAAAAGAGTTGAACACAACTTTTCAGAACACAGTCTGAAGCAACTCAGCATGTAGCGATTACAGTCCATGCGAGCATTTGCAGACTGTTAACTCCTTGGATTAAGAACACTGAATTTCATTTCCGAATCCTTAGTACCTGATGTAAGTGCCCACCACACATAAGCACTTGGCAAATGTTTGCTGGATGAGTAAATGCTTTTTCGCTTTGTATATCTTGCAAGGCCACAGGCTCCGCCAGCACATAGTTAAGTACTCTTGTGCCTTCCTCAGTGGGTACACACATAGGCTTAAAACACTGACTGTTGTGGGCTCCCTGTGTCCATCAGGAAATGCTTTCCTAGCTGAGGTGGGTCCTTGCCCACCTTGGTCCTCAGGAAAAGTGCCAAGACCCAGCCAACGTCACCAACAAGGCCATCACTCTCTGTTCTGTGCCTGTGGTCAGGGGGAAGAGCCGTGACTGTCTGCTGTCCATGACGGGGGCATCTCACGCCTTGGCCTTGCTGAGACCCCTCCCCCCCAGCCATGCCCCCCTCCATGCCTGTGCAGACTTGGCTTCCGTGGAAGGAGAGGTGCCAAGCTTGGGACATATCAGAACATGTGATGGAATGCTGTGTGTCTGGCCCCAGGGGCCTGTCCACTTCTTGCTGACCTTGAGGCCTGCTTGGCAGTGACCTTTTCCAGAAGTGTTTTGTTGTTGTTGTTGTTGTTTAGTGGCTAAGTTGTGTCCGACTCTTCATGACTCCATGGACTGTAGCCCGCCAGGCTCCTCCGTCCGTGGGATTTCCCAGGCAAGAATACCTCCCACCATTCTATTCTGTGTATGCAGAAATAAAAGCTTCTTTTGCTTGGATGCATAGAAACTGGAGGACATATTCAAGCCCATAGTGAAAAAGCCCCCAAATCAGGAAGGGAGGTGTCAGGACTCAGCACGTGCTGGGGCACACCCGACACAGTGCTCCCAAACTGGGAGCATGGTTTTCAGAGGGACCTGGTGCACCCTCGAGAGCATGCTCAGGAGTGAGCAGCCCATGGCGGCACTCACTCTGAACCAGCTCAATTGCTCACCTGAAAAGCAAACACTGAAATAGTCAGTGATTTGTGTAACATTTAATATTTTAACAGTAAGCAAACAAGCCTTTCCACGGTAGAAAGAGCTTTCCCTTTCTTTGCTGGCTCCGTCCCGGGAGGTGTAAAGTGAGCCCAGTGAGAAGTCCTCAGACGCTCTTGAGGGGCTCTGCGAGCCGAGCCTGGAGTGGACCCACCTGGGCTGGCTCTGGATCCCAGCGCTGCCCCCACCCCCACCCCCTCACCCCCGCCACTTCTGGGAGACTCTGAGTGCTGGGGCCTCAAGTGTTTTGAGGAACTTGAACTTCCTTTCCTCGTGTACATTTGCTTTCGTAACCAGAAAACTTCCCAGATTTTGTAATTCTGGGAATCTTCTCCTTTAAATTCCTTTTCCTCTCAGACAGAGCAGACTGCTGGTCTGGCATTCAGGGAGACTTCAGACAGAGCCAGGCCAGCACAGAGCCCTGTGGGGGGATAGGAGTGCACACGATGGGACGCCCCTGGTGGTCCAGTGCTAGGACTCTGCGCTCCCAAGGCAGGGGGACCGGGTTCAGTACCTGGTCAGGGAGCTAGATCCCACGGCTGAAACTAAAAAAGATCCACATGCTGCGACTAAGGCCCGGTACAGCCAAACATATTAATTAAAAAAATATATATATATGATGTCTGTTACGGTAGTGAGGCTCCAGGGATATGCTTTCTTTTTGATTTCTAGTATTAGGTTCTGGGAGAAATATGTACAGATTTTATAGTGGTGTTTGCTGCTTTTAGGGTACACAGGACTGTAGGGGTTCCGCGGTAAAAACAGACCAAGAGGGTGGGATCCTTGCTGTGTGATCCTACGACAGTCGCTTCCTCCTCATCTGAGAAAGGAGGAGGGTACCAGAGCCAGGGCTGGGTTAGGAAGTTCTGAAATATGAAAGAATAGAAAAGGAAAGTCTCTCATGGTTTGTGGTGCTAGGAGAAAGAACACAGTGCCTCTCCAGCGTTCTCGGTTTCTGGGAACCGTGTTTCTTTGATAGTATTTGGTTCTGCTGAAGTAAACCTGCTTGAGAGATCTCTTTTGCACTTTGATTTTCTAACTCAGTGAGAGGTGTTTTACGATTATTTAATTATGCCCTGGCGCCTCCCGCCCCTACATTTGCCCAAAGATGCCAGAGCGTCATGCCAGCGAGCCCCGGGCCCCGCCCGATGTCCCATGAGACGTCCTGCTCCAAGGTCAGCCCCCTGCACTCCAGAGGCCTGCCAGCCCCACCCCAGAGCCGTCCGTGCGGGGCCACCTCCTTTCAGCCAGACCTCCTGTAGCTCCAGAGGACAGCCTCGACCAGCAGCTGCTGCCGGGACTCAGGTCAGTTCCCCAGCACCGTTGTCCGAGGTTGTTCTCATGGGAAGTTGGCTGTCTCTCTGCCTTCCCAGCCCCCTGCGCCTGGAGAAGTGCGATTAAACCTGGGGATGTGTCCTTTCTTGGCCAGACCTTTCCAGAAAAGGAAGTCATCAACTCCTCTGTCCAGAAGACGTCTTTGAACTGTGACCCTTTCACCCTCCCTTCTTGGTCAAGGAGCGATCGTCTTGGCCACACCAGGCGCCCGTCAGCCAGCCGTGCGGATGACCAGCCCCCGTGGAGGCACCCCTTCCCCATCTTAGCCTGAACCAGTTCTCGAAACTGTTCGAAGACCACAGGCCTTCGTGGGTAACACTAAGCGACTACTCTTTTATCAGTGGTCTATGACAGACAGGTTTTCCAGCTTGTTAATTCTAAAAGAATTCGGATGACTTACTAAGTTGCTGCTTAATAGCTCTTCGTACTATTTTAGCTTTAATCGCTTCACATTTTAATTGTGCAGTTAATGAAAAGCCATATTTTAAGTTAATTTGTAAATAACTTCTCGCAGTTGTGTTTTTGTGTTTTCTTTTAATATTTATTGAGTGTCCTTTAAAGCATGCATTTGGAGGAACTGCCGTTAGACAGATACAGACAGCCACATTTTTTTTTAAAGCAAGAGTTTAAATTAAAAATGAACTTTCCTGAAAATGATTTTCAACTAACTGGAGACAGAAGTAAAACTGGCTGTTTCAGAAAACAAACGAGCTCTCGCTCCATGAGCACTGGGTCTGGAGGCGGGTTCTCTGGGCTATAGTATTGGAGCAGGTTAACTAGGAAAGGATTTTCCAGCCATTTGTCCGAGTCTCCCTCACGTTCTGACCTACCTGATGGACGCTGTTGGGTCCGTGTGAGTGTGGGGCCGGCTGGTCGCACGCAGGACTCTTCCTGTGAGTCACAGGCACTTCTCCCCACAGGCAGGACCAGGAGCTGTGAAGGGCCCCTCTCCGCTCCAGCTGCATCCTTGGCGTGGACAGTGACCAGGCGCTCTCGGGTCGCCCTCCTCCGCTGCCCTCACCGTCCACCTTGGGTCCAGCCTCGGCCTTCATGCCCACGGCTTCTGGAACCACGTGCTTCTAGCTGCGGGCATCCTGGGGCCTTTCTGAGCTCCTCCGACCCCCTCCTTCTCTAGAGGTTGGTGTGGCTCCGTGTCTCTGCTTCTCACAGTGCAGTCTCAGAAGGTGGATCTCCCTCAATCCAGGGAGAGCTTGATAAGCCTCTGCTCTTATTTCCACTGTCACTGTGTTTGGTGATCCATCTCACATCAGATTCTCCCAGCTCCGTGTGCTGGATTTAAATTAGAACATTCGGGGTGGGATGGGGTTGGGATGGGAGGAGGTTCGAGAGGGAGGGGACATAGGTATACTTACGGCTGATTGACGATTTTGTTCAGCAGGAAGCACCATGACGTTGTAAGTCAGTTATCCTCCAATTACAAAAATATCAACTTTCACAAATGACCTAGAGTAGGTTCTCTCTAGAGGAAAATGATCAGTGTTGTCAGGTGGAGGCCCGCAGGCCACTGCTCACAGTTGAAGCAGGAAAAACTGGTCCTTAGTGCTCCAGGCGGGAGAGCACGCACCCTCCAGCCACCTGTGTGTCCTTCAGTGTCTGCTCCCGGGTCAGGGCCCTCTCTGCTCCCCCACAGCCCTCTCCAGCTCTCAGACATCAGCCCACAGCCAGGACTCTGAGCTGACTTTGCTTTTACTGTCCTAGGGTGGTGGAGAGTAAAGTGTCAGGGCCGGGCTTGCATCAGCCTGAGTTTCTGCCAAGAAACTGCACATTCAGGGACTTCCCTGGTGGTCCACTGGCTCAGACTCTGCGTTCCCAATGCAGGGGGCCCAGGTTCGATCCCTGGTCAGGAAACTAGATCCTGTATGCCACAACTGAGATCCAGCAGATCCACATAAATTAAAAAGAAAAAGAAACAGCGCATTCACATGAACTGCAAAGAACGTGTGAATAGCGTTCATCATGATTGCCACTCTGGTGGTCACGGTGCATCTGGTTCCAGAAGAAACCAAGTCAGCTTCCTAACAGTGCATGTGTTCCTGGAACTCACAGAATAGGACAGAATAGACCTGGCGCCTTCTCCTCCGGGAGCTGGTCTGAGTCAGGCTGGGACACAAGCAGGTGCTGAGGGCCTGTGTCTCAAGACCGGACTGTCCCCCCCACCTCCCACCTTCCACCAACACCATTCTCGTCTCACATTCACCCTGACCCTGTCTTTGGTCCACGACTAGCAGCCCCTCCAGCGAGGATGGCAGTGCTCAGGCAGCTGGCGCTGCTGCTCTGGAAGAACTATACTCTACAGGTGGGTCCGGCTCTGTGGGTACTGAGGAGTGGGGGGCAAGGGGCCTCGTGGAGGGGCATCGGTGGGAGGGGCTGCGGGGCCCTCCGCCTCCAGCTGAGGGGGTGGTGAGGGGCCTGGTGGAGGGGCATCAGTGGAAGGGGCTTTGGTGCCCCCTTACCCCGCGGTCCCGTCTCTCCCCAGAAGCGGAAGGTGCTGGTGACCCTCTTGGAGCTCTTTCTGCCCCTGCTGTTCTCTGGGATCCTGATCTGGCTCCGCCTGAAGATCCAGTCAGAGAACGTGCCCAATGCCACCCTCTACCCCAGCCAGTCCATCCGAGAGCTGCCCCTCTTCTTCAGCTTCCCTCCCCCGGGGGCCACCTGGGAGCTGGCCTACATCCCATCCCAAAGTGAGGCTGTGCGCACAGTGGTGGAGAACGTGCAGAGGTCGCTGGTGATCAACCTGCGAGGTGCGGTGTCTGGGGGATGGGGGGCGGGGGACCGTAGCGCTGCTAGGCTCAGGCCTCAGGGCAGGGCTGGTGGTGCAGGAGCTGGGCAGTGGTCGGGTGGACCCTGCCATCCCCATCATGGCTGCACTGCCCGAATCCCTCGGCCGTGTGGAGTCTCAGTGTAGCAGGAACCAGGGTCGTGAGGGTCACGCGAAGGAACGTGCATGACGGTTTGCAGTCCCCAGCTGTTCTAGTGGGGAAGGCATCCACATACCCCAGCGCAGTTCTTTATCACGAGGGCGAGGCGTGTTTCCAGAGCCCAGTGCCAGGGACCTCTCCTGGGATGTGGTTTTGCGAGGGCGGCTCTGACAAAGGTCAGCAGGAAGCCCACTAAGGGACACCCCCATGAAGCGTGCAGCTGCCCTGGCTGGGTCTGTGCTCTGGGAACAGAGTATCTCCCCTTTTCTCTCGCTCTTGGTTTGGGCACTGCCCTCCCTTGATCTGTACAGTCCAGTGCACCCAGGAAGGGTTCTGCTTCCTCCCTGGGGGATTTAGAGTCAAATCCTTCACGTGAAACGGGGTCTGGATGAGAGAGATCCCCGAACAAACTATACGTTCACACCCCCTTGAGTTTAAAGAGCCCACTGTTATGGTTCTGAGAGAGAGGCTGATGCGGACTGCAGAATTCAGGGCAGGGTGGCCGCCCCCAGAGAGGGGCCGGTGACCACTCAGTGCTGCTGCTGGCCCAGCTCCGGTTCTCAGCTTCCAGAAGCCCAGGGCCCGCTTGGATCGCGAGGTTCTGCCGGTCTTCACCGCAGCCCGTCTCTACCAGAAACAAAAGCCTCCTCGAGTCTTAGGAGAGGTTTACAAAGGGCTTGAAAAACTTGAGAGTTTTAGTCCTTGATCTGAAGGTGCAGTTTTTTCAAGCAGAGCAGGCGATTGGGCAACTCCAGGCGCCCCTTCTCCCCATAGCTCGTGGCTTCGCCTCCGAGAAGGACTTCGAGGACTACATCAGATACGACAACCGCTCTGCCAACGTGCTGGCCGCCCTGGTGTTCGAGCACACCTTCAACCACAGCCGGGACCCCCTGCCGCTGGCGGTGAGGACCCCAGCCCTAAGGAGCCCAGCTGCTTCTCCAGGAGCCAGGCTGCCGGTAGCCACAGCCCCCTCCCCACCCGCAGACGCTCTGCCTGCCTGGGAACAAATGTGACTGTCCCCTGGATCCAGAAGTTTTAGAAGCCTCGCCTGCCTGAGGACAGTGGCTGTAGACCGTCGCTGTGACCCCTCTGTCCCATTACTCTGTAAAAGGCATTACTGATCTCCTGGGACAGAATCAAATAGGACAAGTAGGAAAGTCACAGATACTTGGAACTTGGTGTCCCGTGGCATTAGAACTTCAGTCACACATTTAAACAAAAAGTAAGGTTTTCTGGTTCCCCCGCTGGCATTAATGCTGGGAAGCCGTCGGGTCCCCAGCCTTACGCTGGAGGCCTGCTGGTCAGCAGTGATGCATCACAGGTGGAGTTCCCGTTGGTGACGCAGAGGAGGGTGGTGATGGGTGGTGCAGAGACGCCCCCGGGCTCCCTGTGCCCCAGCAGGACCACTCCCTTCCACCCCCTGAGACCCAGACCTTGGGGGGGCAGTGCTGAGATCACAGTAACGAGGGTCCCCCAGCACCCCCACACTGTACGTGGACGTTTGCTCCTCTTGCCAGACCCCTCATAGCACTTGGTTTCCTCTTTACTTCTGCAGGTGAAATACCACTTACGCTTCAGTTACACGCGAAGAAACTACATGTGGACTCAGACAGGTTCCTTTTTCCTGAAAGAGACAGAGGGATGGCACACCACTTCCCTTTTTCCACTCTTCCCAAACCCAGGACCCAGGGAACCCACGTCCCCTGACGGCGGAGAACCTGGTGAGGAGCACTTTCAAGGGGCCGCCTCCCCTCCCTGGGTGCTGGCTGGTGACAGTCACATGGGGGAACCCACTCTGCATTTCTTTGGAGGAAGGTTTTTTAATAATCTTACTTATTTGTTTCTTTATGGCTGTGCTGGGTCCTCATTGCTGTGTGGCCCTTCCTCTAGTTGCGGCGATCAGGGGCTGCCCTTCCTTGCTGCCCAGGCTTCTCGTGGCGGTGGCTTCTCCTGTTGCAGAGCACAGACTCTAGGCTCCCGGGCTTCAGCAGTCGCTGCTTCCGGACTCTAGAGCACAGGATCAGGGGTTTGGTGCCCGGGCTTAGCTCTGTGGCGTGTGAGAGCTTCCCAGATCAGGGATGGAACCTGTGTCTCCTGCACTGGCAGGTGGATTCTGTACCACTGAGCCACCAGGGAAGCCCTGGAAGAAGATTTTAATGAATATTAGATCTTCTTTGCAGAAGAAGGGGAGCTTCCCAGGTGGCACTAGTGGTAAAGAACCCGCCTGCCAATGCAGGTAACATAAGAGACACGGGTTCCATCCCTGGGTCAGGAGGATCCCCTGGAGGAGGGGTACAGCAACCCACTCCAGTATTCTTGCCTGGAGAATCCCATGGCCAGAGCAGCCTGGCGGGCTACAGTCCATGGAGTCACAAAGAGTAGGACACAACTGAAGTGACTTAGCATGCACGCAGTAGAAGGAAGACATCCAGTAAGCCTGGATTCTGAGAGAGCAAAATAATCTTTAAAAACACCTAAGGCATGGTCTCTTGAATAAAGTTTTTCTGTTTCATTTTTAAGGAGCTTCAATGTGCACGGGGTCTTCAGGGCTTGGGTCCGCGTTTCCCTTCTCTCCTGCCCTTCTCTATGTACAGTTCTGTAGGCTTTGTAAGCTCTCTGCTCCTTGTGTAATTGTCCGTGACCTCGAGTCAGTGGAGTGTTTGCAGAACTCAGATCTCGGCTCTTTGTCCCATCAGGGTGTGTGTTGGTCTGTCCCGTGTAACTCGGGCATGTAGTTGGCTTGTTTGTCTCCTGTGACCATGGTACCATCTTAAAACTGAGTTTCTGGGCTCCAGGACTACGCTTTGCCCTCAGGCCAAGACCTCCAGGCAGCATCCTAGGTGTTTCAAAGAATGCAGAATTCCTAATTCCCAGGTCTGCAAGAGGCAGAACTTGTTAGAGAGTCTGATGAAAAGACCCAGGAATGTCCCTAAACAGAGCCCAGGACTGCAGGAGGCAGCCAGCCTCTGGAGATGCATTTCAGAGGCCAGGGCCCTGTCACCAGGCTAAAGTTCCAGGGAAAATGTTTAAATCTGAAAGTGGAACTGGGACAAGCAAGGCAGGGTGAAGTGTGTAAGGGCCCACAGTAGACCCCCGGGCAGGTCCTGGACTGGGAGGAGAAACCGTGTCCGCTGCCACGCCCACTGCCTATGGCCCGCGGCAGGAAACACTGGCTAGGGTGACCCAGGGCAGGGCTGTCCCTCCTGTTTGTGGGGACAATTTCCTAAGCTTGGAAACAATAGAGGAAACAGTTCCCCAAGGAAAAGCGTGACAGATTTCACTGTGTACAAATTTGAAATTTGCTTAAAAAAAAAAACGAAAAGATAGAACAGTGATTTTAAAACAAGAGACTGGGAAAACACTGCAGCAAATGATGAAGGGTGAATGCTTCCTGTGTCATAACTCCTTAGTCCAAATCAGCTTAAAAAACCCTCGAAGACCCCGAGAGGCGTGGAAAGGACATGAACCTGGCACACAGCAGCTAACCCCCGCCATGAATTAGGCCAGGGTTGTCCCCAAGCCCACCCCCAAGTGTCCATGCCTTAAGACCCATGATCCCTGATAAAGACACAGCCCCTGGAATAGCCTGAAAGAAGGAGAAAATCCAGATACACAAAGATGTTTCCCACAGCATTATTTACGATCATTAAAATTTCAGCTGTGGGGCTGTGATTGATCACAGAGGGTAGCTGCTCGTCGGTGTTGAGCAACCACAGAGGTTGTGGTGGTGAAGACCCCGTGGCAGCATGCATGGCCTCGTGGGGGAACCACATGTGAGCAGGAGTCAGGCAGGGTGTTTCCTGGGGGAGGTGGCGTGCAGCCAGACAGACACTGGCTCTCGGGCCAGGAGACCAGGGTCCCACTTGGCTGTGGCCCCTCCTGCTCGGCGTGGGCTCCACACCTGGGTCTCAGTGGCCCTGTGTGTCCCATGAAGACAGTGTTGCCTATTCTGCAGGGTCTTCGTGAAGACAAGAACTAAACCGCCACCCCACACAGCGAGGGGTACCGTTCACTGGGCGCCTGCTGTTATCACAGCCATGAAACCACTTTTAAGGGAGATGGCAGACTTGATGGCCTTGTGCTGGGGGTGGGCATAGAATTGCTTTTCTGTTTTCTAGAGTCAGCTGACAGTTCAGTGTCGGAGGACTTTAGGTGTTCTAAACGTCACTCACTATTTTAAGGACAAGGATGCCGCGCCACCCAGGCCTGCACCCCGTGTCCCCCAGGGCTTGGACCTCAGGGACCCAGGCCTTCCTTCTGAGGCTGTGCCCACACTTCTGTAGACTCAGCCCCTAGCAGGCCTTGCTCTGGACTGGAATATGTATCCTCCCTCTCTTTTTCACTGTAAAAGTTTTATCACGGACGCTTATGAGGAGTCAAACAGGGCCGGCAGAGAGGAATCACAGAGCACACAGAGATGTGTAGTGCTGGCCTCTGGTCTGTGGATCCCGCCTCCCTGTGAGATGGGAATGAACACTGCTGATCAGCTAGTCTCAAGGGAGCGAGACTATTGTCGATTATCTCAATAGGTCCTTAAAAGCAGGCAAGGGAGGCAGAAGAGAGACAGAAAAAGATGTGATGATGCGGAGGCCAGTCAGAGATGCTGCCTGACCGGCTGGGAAGGTCAAGGGCGGGCTCAGGAGCCAGAGAGGGGTGAGCAGCCCCTGCACACGGCAGGCCTGCAGGAGATCTCAGCCTGTCACTAGCTCAATGCCCGCAGCACTCCGAGCGCCCGCACCGGGATGTGACATCCCCCACGCATGTCAGCCCCACGAGCCAGAATGCCCTCTGCCCCCTCACGCAGGTTATATCCGTGAGGGCTTCCTGGCCGTGCAGCATGCAGTGGACAGGGCCATCATGCATTACCATGCCAACGCCTCCGCGCACCAGCTGTTCGAGAAGCTCACTGTGATCGCCAAGCGGTTCCCTTACCCGCCTTTCATCTCCGACCCCTTCCTGGTCGCCATCCAGTACCAGCTTCCACTGCTGCTCATGCTGAGCTTCACCTACACCTCCCTCAGCATCATCCGGGCCATCGTGCAGGAGAAGGAGAAGAAGCTGAAGGTAACCCTTCCGTGTCTGCTTGGAGGGACCCTGGGTTTAGGCTCTGTGCGGCCGCAGGTCGTCCTGTCCTGAGTCCTGCTGTCCGGCCTGGGCAGCTGCTGGGCACTGAGGTCACCAGAGCAGCTGGGCATGAGGCTGATGTCCACAAGGTTCAGCCCATCTTGGGCTTCTCTGCAATCAAGCCTGGTCCATCCAGATTTTTACCACCCTGATAAAGCACCATAGTTCATGTGCTGTACACTGAAGACAACCTGATGGCTCAGACAAGAAAGAATCTGCCTGCAATGCAGGAGATCTGGGTTCGATTCCTGGGTCGGGAAGATCCCCTGGAGAAGGGCATGGCTACCCACTCCAGTATTCTTGCCTGGAGAATTCCGTCGACAGAGGAGTCTGGCGGGCTGTCTTCTATGGGGTTGCAAAGAGTTGGAACTGACTGAACGACTAACACTTTTTTACTTTTCATGCTAAAGACTGAATATTGAAAAGACAGTGTTCTGAAAACATCAGGTTAAGTAAAACGCATCATTGAAACTAATCTTGGTTAAGTAAAACGCATCATTGAAACTAATCTTACTTGTTGCATTAAACTTTTTTTTTGGCCTTGCCGTGAGGCTTGCAGGATCTTAGTTTCCCGACCAGGGATTGAACTCAGTCCCTCAGCAGTGAGAGCACAGAGTCTGAGCCGCTGGACTGCCAGGAAATCCTCCCTTTAAACTTTTTTGATACAGCTGCTAAAATTCCGAATTATGTGTGTAGCTTGCATCCTGTTTCTGTTGAGACAGTAGGTCGATGGGAGACAAACGTTCCCCTACGTGGTGAGCAAGAAGCTAACTATGGGTGTAATCAAGGGAGGCCGGAGTGTCCGGCTGCTAGGCAGACTCTGGGGGCCTGGGAGGTGTGTGAAGTACATCTCACTGATGTGACATAGCTGCAGACAAACTGGACCAATAGCATCCCCTGCAAGCTCCCAGCGCTGACTCTGCCAGGGTCATCAGAATTTACGTGAGGTTCTCCCTCTAGCTCAGCTGGTTCTTCCCTGGTAGCTCAGCTGGTAAAGAACCCACCTGCAATGCAGGAGACCTGGGTTCAGTCCCTGTGTCAGGAAGATCCCCTGGAAGAGGGCATGGCTACCCACTCCACTATACTGGCCTGTATATACCACTGTATACCCATGGACAGAGAAGCCGGGTGGGCTACAGTCCATGGGGTTGCAAAGAGTCAGACACGACTGAGTGACTAAGCCCAGCATAGCACTCCCTTCAGCAGTGTCTGCAGCGCCAGTGGAAGGGCATTTAGAGTGTTCTTAGCAGGGCCAACTCTGTGACTATTGGAGCTTTTAAACTGCTGCAAACGAGGGGCTCGGGGAACTCATGAGGTGGGTCCTGTTCACTTGGCGCCTAAATAACTTTAAGAAAACAGTGCAGGTCTTTCGTCCTCATCAAGGGTGTGAGGACGGGAGGCCCTGGCTCGAGTCAGTAATAAATTCCCCTATTGCAAGTTAAAAAAAAAAAAGAAAAGAAAACTGTGCAATGTTGAAGCAGTCAGCTGTGGGCGAGGACACGGTTCAGGAGAAAGAGTTGGTATGTGTACACGCCCCCAGATACATAGAAGGACCCAGCATGACCAGATGCTGAGTGATCACTGAGCCCAAGGGGTGGGGGTGTGGGTGGCCACCACTCCAATCGTCCCATTTTTCAGGCCATTTGAAATTGTGAGCAGGAAGCTGGGAAATCAGCCCTGTTTGGTTGCTGGCCCAGGAGAGATGCTTCATCGGCCCTGGTCCCCCCGCCCCCAGAGCAGCGCCGTCCGTGCAGATAGACGGGCCTGGGTCCATCCCCTCTGCAGGCCCACTGGGCACCTGCGGCAGGCAGGGCTGAGGAGCAGGATTTTTAATCTTGGTTAGTTTCAGCCACATCAGCCGCATGTGGCTGCGGGCACGCCTGTATGGGCCAGGGCAGGCACCGCATGGCGGGGGCGCTCTGCCCGGGGAGGCGGCGTGGAGCAAGTGCAGCAGTGCCCATGCGCCCCCAGGAGTACATGCGTATGATGGGGCTCAGCAGCTGGCTGCTCTGGACTGCATGGTTCCTCCTCTTCTTCTTCCTCCTCCTCGTCGCCGTCTCCTTCATGACTCTGCTCTTCTGCGTCAAGGTGAGCGCAGCCCCGGAAGGGAGTCTGACGTGAAAAGCAAGGCGTCTGGGGTTGGGGGGTGGGGGTGGGCAGAGACAGTCATGGCACCCCCAGGGAGACCCCTGAGACTCCACCCTGGTGGGAGGGAGAGCCGTGTGGCGCCTCCTCCTGCCTGTCCCAGCTTCGATGTTGGAGACTCCCCCCCAGAGGGCATGGAGGTGGCCCTGTGTCCCTGTCCCCCGCCACCACCTGGCCCTGCCGCAGGTGAAGAAGGACGTGGCGGTGCTCGCGCACAGCAACCCCGCGCTGGTGCTGCTCTTCCTGGCCTGCTTTGCCGTCTCCTCCATCTCCTTCAGCTTCATGGTCAGCACCTTCTTCAGCAAAGGTGAGTTGTCCTGCCCCTGGGAGCCGAAGTCTTAAGGGACCCCCAGCTCAGAAGATGGTGTTTCTCTTGGGATGAGTGAGGCTCCATGGTCAGAGGGCATCTGAGCAGAAACGACCCAGGGGCTGAGGTGTTCTTTACTCTGCGCGTCCTCCGCCTTGAGCTTTCTAGGTGTTGGCGTACATCCTTGAACAGTTCTCTCAGTGAAGCTCGGCAAGGGGTAAATTCTCCTTGACTTTGTGTCCCGAGAGGGTTCTGTTTTGCCTTCACTTCCGAAGGCTGCTTTAGCTGAGTGTAAGCGTCACCTTGGCACTCTAATAACATTAGCTTGTGGCCACAGGGCTTCCCTTATTGCTGGGGAGAAGCCTACTGACGGTCTAGGTCTGGTTTTTCTGTGTGGATGTTTGGATCTGAGGATCTCAGACCTTCATTTCAGCTCGTCATCTGTCAGATGTTATTCCCCCATCTCTCCTATTAAACCTGACTCAGAACCTCTCAGTCTGCCCTTCGTGTCTCGTAACTTCTTTTTTTTAATTATTGTGGTAAAATACACATAAATTTACCACCTTAACCAATTTTGTTTGTTTGTTTCTGGTTGCACTGGGTTTTTCACTGCTCCACGAGGCCTTTCTCTAGTTGTGAGCAGGCTTCTCCTTGTGGCAGCTCCAGAGCTCAGGCTCAGCTGCTGTGGTGGGCGGGGTTAGTTACCCCAAGGCATGTGGGATCTTCTTGGGCCAGGGATCGAACCCGCGTCCCCTGCAGGCAGATTCCTAACCACTGGACCACCAGGGAAGCCCCTGATATCCTCAACAGATCTTTAGGGCATAAAGAAGTCTTCAGGCTGGAGCCAGTGGGGGTCACTGCATGGACTAAAACCCCCTGTCTTCCACACCTCCAGCACCCGTGGACACTCGCCTCTTTCAGGTCTTTCCCATGTGTCACCCTCCCATCTAAGCCTCCCTTGGTCCCCTGGTTACAGTCACAGCCCGCAGCCCAGGGTGCCTCTCGTCCCGGGTCAGCGGCTTGCTGCCCCTCACAGACTGTGCTCACCTGGCATCCCTGCCTTGCTGGCTCTCTTGTCTACCAGCTGTGTCCATGCTGGTCCTAGACTCCCCGAGTTCCACCAGCTGTGTCCATGCTGGTCCCAGGCTCCCCCAGTTCCACCAGCTGCGTCTGCACTGGTCCTAGTCTCCCCAAGTGGAGGGTCTTGCCCCCCTGGTGCCTGGACCAGGGCCTGGCACAGAGTGGGTCCAACGAGAGTGAACGAGCAAAGGAGACGGGGCAGGGCTGGGGGTGCTCAGTGGGCGGTCAGAGCTCAGTGTTGGTCACGTCAGGAGAACGCAGCTGGAGGTGGGTCTGTCGGAGAGGGTGGAGCAGTCACGGTGGGGTCCCTGGGATGGGGCAGGTACGTGCCACCCCAGGTGGGGTGATGTTCCCTGCGGCATCGGCAGCCCAGCCTGGGAAGAGGCTGTGGACTGAGTGGGGGCCCCCCAGCCAATGTCAGGCCGGGGTCGGGAAGTTCGCCCGAGGGCTGGGCCCTTGGTGCCCGGGGGCCGGGGGTGCGCACGCCCGCCTCACCCTCTCTCCGTCCACAGCCAACATGGCAGCGGCCATCGGCGGTTTCCTCTACTTCTTCTCCTACATCCCCTACTTCTTCGTCGCTCCTCGCTACAACTGGATGACGCTGAGCCAGAAGCTCTTCTCCTGCCTCCTGTCCAACGTTGCCATGGCGATGGGAGCCCAGCTCATAGGGAAATTTGAAGCCAAAGGTGAGTCATTTCCCTTTTTACAGCTGCCCTTGCTGGTGCAGTTGCCCCGAGAGGGTCTGAGCAGTGGGCCCTCCAGCCCCGAGATGCTCGCTCCAGTCACGTCAATGCAGCTTCACGAGCCAAGCACCCGGAAGGCAAGTCCTTATGATGGGGAGCAGGGGCCGGAGTCACAGGGGAGGCAGGTCAGAGACACGTGGCGGACTGGACAGAGAGTCAGGGTGTCCACTGCGACATCGGCCACCCCCAGTCCCTGCTCTGAGCTCCCCACGAAGCCCTGCCTGGGGCCAGCTGTCACTGCTGGAAGACACTGGACATGAGAGTCTGCATCTGCCGGTGGTGGGGCTCAAGCTGGTCACCTCTGAGTCTCCGCCTGCCTCGGAGCTTTAGGGTTCCTAGGCCTGGGGTCTCAGTCTGTGGGCTCGATAGCTCCCAGCTCTTGGTAAAGCGGTGGAATTAGCGTCTCCCCTTCCCCGTTTCCCTGATACTTCCTGCAGAGATTGGCAGTGAAGACAGAACCTGAGAGAGGGACAAGGGACACAGCGGGACATGGCTTTCTTGGGTTTTGTGACATTTCCTAACTTGTAAAATGTCATGTGTAATTTGCTCAGTCGTGTCTGACTCTGCGACACCATGGACTGTAGCCCTCGAGGCCCTCTGTCCATGGAATTCTCTAGGCAAGAATACTGGAGCGGGTTGCCATTTCCTTCTCCAGGGGACCTTCCTGACTTAGGGATCGAACCCTGGCCTCCTGCATTGCAAGCAGATTCTTTACACTCTGTGCCACTAGGCTTAGGTGTAAAATGTCTTGGGGGTCATATCAACACTGTTGGACTGATGCTGGCCTGGGGGCTCCCGTTTTTGCTCACATTTCACTTGACGATGGAATCAAGGCTCCTCTGAAGGGTTGAAAGTGCACCTGGTTTAACCCTTCGCCCCACACCTGCTAGATCTCCAGTGGCAGAGCACTCACCTCTTAGGAGACAGCCCTGATCATTCCGATCACTCAGACCCTCTCACGGAAGGGCTTGAAGAGGTGCATGGACCCAGACGTGGCCCGCCTTCTCGCTTCCTCGGCTCTAAGCAGAGGCAGGAGGGACAGAATGGGTTTCCACATGGCCGGTGTTGTGCTGGCGTCCTTCATGGGAGACCTGGCGCTGCTCTGCTCGCGGGAGGGGAAATGTAGCCCCGCTTCTCAGCCCTGCCCCGCGCAGATGTTCTCTTTCAGGCACAAAGCCTGCATTTCTTCCAGGCCTCAACCCCTACTTCTCATGGTTTCCTGGCTGTGGTCTAAGGAGGGAGGGCATGGGTGTCCATGAGAACCTTCAGTGTGGCTTTATCCTCCAGTAGAATTTTTTTTCTTCAGCTGACACTGGGACTTTTAAATATATGTGTCTCTCTGTGTTCAGTAGTGTGTGATAAACTATAGTTGTTTTTCTTTTAATGCACAGTACCTTCCAGGGTTCAGATGCTCTTTAAAGTAGCCATTTACAAAGAGAAGTCAAACTAGATGGCACCTCCCAGTTTTCAAAATTCTCTGAATTTTCCTAAAACAGACAAATTTGTAGTTGTTTGGAAGTGAACAGAGACCAAGGCTGGAGACCAGCCATTTCTACCAGGGGCCCTGGAGTCAGCCACACGGAAACCCCCAGGCATCCTTTGGACGGTGATGCAACAAACCCGTGAGAAGAGAGAGCACCACGAGCACCGCTAAACAGAACTCTATGTGTGCTGACATGTTTCCCTTCTCTGAAAAGACCTGTATTAGAGGCAGCCTGTTCCAGGGCTGTCCTTACCCAGACCTCATACACACACAGATGTGTGTGTAGATGGACTCGTGTTTGCACACGTATATGTCACAAATCAAACGTGAGCCCCTCTCGTCAGTTCATGAGCTTTGCTGGTTCTGCGACACCGATCCGGTGACCTGCTCTGGTCTGAAAGGCCGGGGGAGAGCTGTCAGGTTTGCTGGGAGGAGGGAGCTGTCACACTGACTTCCCTGCGGGTCCGCGTCAGGCCCATCTCCTGGCATGTCTTCCAGGCACAGGCATCCAGTGGAGAGACCTCCTGAGCCCCGTCAACGTGGACGATGACTTCACCTTCGGGCAGGTGCTGGGCATGCTGCTGCTGGACTCCGTCCTGTACGGGCTGGTCACCTGGTACGTGGAGGCTGTGCTCCCAGGCCAGTTCGGCGTGCCCCAGCCCTGGTACTTCTTCATCCTGGTGAGTTCTGATGGCCACCTGCGTGCCCCAATCCCTTCCATCCCCTGACCTACAATGCCCAGGTCCGAGAGGAGGAGCTGGCACTGGCCAGCTGGCCCCACCCAAGCCTCCTTACTCAAAAAATGTCTGGTTGGGTTTTCTGCACACAAAGTAACAGAGCTTCTTGCACAACTGATCACATTTCTAGAGTGAACAGCACAGTCGCACCACCCAGGGAGGAACACCGCTAACACCCTGGGTGACGTTCTTCAGATGGTTTCCTCTGCGTGTGCAGCACGCGTGTATGTTATCTGACATGTATACGTTTGTTCTTAGAAAAGGGGATCTTGTAAAAATGCTTGAGACTTGCTCTTTTTTTCTAGGTACATTTTATAAAGTCTTAGTTGCTCAGTCATGTCCGACTCTTTGCGACCCCATGGACTTTAGTCCCCTAGGCTCCTCTGTCTATGGAATTGTCCAGGCCAGAATACTGGAGTGGAAACCATTCCCTTCTCCAGGGGATCTTCCCCACCCAGGGATCAAACCCAGGTCTCCTGCATTACAGGTGGATTCTTTACCATCTGAGCCACCAGGGAAGCCCTACATCTTAGGTATTTTAAGTACATGTACATATGGGTCTATTTACAAATACACTTTTAGATTTTATCTGTGCATATTTATAATTTTTAAAATGTATTTGTAAATATATTTCTATTTAAACATGTGTTTTTCTCAACCAGCTTCACTTTTTAACGACTACACAGTACTGATGCGTGTACCACTGAATTGTTAACTAATTCCATGTTGATTAGCTCGGTTAGCCAGGAGCCACTTCATTGTTTATCTTTGGTTCAACTAATATTTATCAAGTGTCCATCCACTTTGTCGTCGTTGTTCAGTCGCTAAGTTGTGTCCGGCTCTTTGCGACCCCATGGACTGCAGCACGCCAGACCTCCCTGTCCTTCACTATCTCCTAGAGTTTGCCCAAGTTCATGTCCATTGAATCAGTGATGCTATCCAACCATCTATCCTCTGCTGCCCTCTTCTCCATTTGCCTTCAGTCTTTCCCAGAATCAGGGTCCACTCATTATTTCATCAAATCTAAGATGGTCCTGATTCTTAGAGGCACCATCACTTTGTCACCAAGAAAGAAAAATACTGACCATTGTTCTGTGTGGCGGTCTCCGTAATTTGTAAGACACATTCTGATTTCAAAGTCACTTAAAACGGGAGACAGGTGTCCCCCCAAACCAATGGAATGTGACGCATTGGAACCACCCCATTGGCTGTGGGGGTACACAGGGAGCGAGGCTGGAGCTGTGGGTGACACCTTCTCCCCCCCGCAGGGCTTCCCCTAGGGGGCTTCTTCCAGGGCCCTGTGCTCACCTCTCCTGTGACCCCGCCCACACCACTGTGCCAACAGTGTGCCTCCCTAGAGTGACCCCAGACCGTGGGAGGGAGGCCAGCCCTCGCGCATCTCTTGTTTGTTTCACGAGCACCTGGGAGAGGATGCAGCCGGGCCTCCCCACATCACCCTGGGCAGGACTGCTTCCTGACCTGGCTTTGTATTCAGTTTCTTCATTTACTTTCCCTCCTATCACCTCTGAGCTCTTTGCACAGTG
This sequence comes from Muntiacus reevesi, assembly GCF_963930625.1. Lineage (NCBI taxonomy): Eukaryota > Metazoa > Chordata > Mammalia > Artiodactyla > Cervidae > Muntiacus > Muntiacus reevesi. The sequence goes on along the minus strand of NC_089250.1, from coordinate 181,208,195 downwards.
AGCCCTTGTGGCAGAACAGGGAACAGACTCAGCACTTCCCGGGGCAATGGGCGCGGAGGTCCCCGGGATCTCGTCTGACCCCAGGACTCTCGGCAGTGCGTTCTCTGCAGCAGCGCCTTGCCCGGTAGGCCCGGGGCTGGCAGGCTCGCAGCTCCAGCGTGTCGGTCAGTGGCTGCTCTGTTTGTGGCAAAGAAAAAAATGAGCTGGCGTGATGGGCCGATCGAGATTTCTGTTCTAGCCTTCGTACTGGTGCGGACGCCCGAGGACGGCGCTCGGGAAAGAGGAGGAGGACGATGACCCTGAGAAGGTGCTCAGGACTGAGTACTTTGAAGCTGAGCCCGAGGACCTGGTGGCCGGGATCAAGATCAAGCACGTGACCAAGGTGCCACGCCTGTTGGGACTAGACCGCGGGGTCACAGGGCAAGGACCTTCCTCCAGGCCTCACTTCTCCTGGGTTCCTGGGGCTGCCCTCGGACCGGCTCCCCCATGCCCCGGCCACCCCGGCTCTGCCCCAGGGCCCAGTGTGGAGGCTCAGGATAGAGTCAGGACCCGCTGTTGCCCCCCTTAACCTCTGACCAGCTTGGCAGTGGACACTCTCTGGGCTCGCTATATGCAATGCCTGAGTTTTCCGGACCTTCTAGTCCCGCCGAGACGCCGGGTGCTGGGGGCCTGGGGAGGGGCAGGTGGGGAGCGCAGGAAGGAGGGGGCCTTCCATCAGTACTGCAGCCTCTCAGTGCCCTGGGCATCATTTCCTCCCAGCACCCTCGGGTGGACGGAGATTCCCGGGGGAGTAGGACGGAGGGCCTCTGCAGTGAGGGCCCGGGGGGCTCCTGATGCCCAGGCCCGGCCCTGCCTCTCCCGCAGGTGTTTAGAGTGGGGAACAAGGGCAAGGCGGCTGTCAGAGACCTGAACTTGAACCTGTATGAAGGCCAGATCACCATCCTGCTGGGCCACAACGGTGCGGGGAAGACCACCACGCTCTCCATGCTCACGGGTGAGGGCCCAGCCTCCACGCCCCCTCCCCAGCCCTGACCGCCCGCCCGCGTGCCCTCAGGTGGCTGTCCTGTCCGTGCTGAGAGCTGTGGAGCTGCAGGGGCCCTGGGACAGGGCGGGAGCCCCTCAGGCCACAGGGAAGGGCTCCACCTGCACTGATGGGGGTCGCAAACCCACTCTCCTAAAAGCTGTCCTGGACACGCCGGCCCAGCTCTGGTGGTCGCCCTGTCCTCCCTGAGCGCAGGCTCGAGTTGGGACCTGGGCTCCGAGGGTGTGGGGGACATGCTACCTCATCCCTAACAAACCGCGGTGGCCGGGATCAAGATCAAGCGCGTGTCCAAGGTGCCAGTCCTGTGGGGACCGGGCCGCAGGGTCAGGAGGTCATGGGGCAGTGACCATCCTCCGGGCCTCGCTTCTCCTGGGTTCCTGGGACTGCCCTCCAACCTGCTCCCCCAGGTACCAGCCACTCCGTCTCTGCCCGAGGGCTCAGGGTCCCATCAGCACCCGGTGCTGATGACCCTTCTTTGTCTCTGGAGGCCCACTCGGTGGGGCGGGGTGCTCATCATGCGAACCAGGGAGGCTCAGCCCTCCTCCTGCTCCTGGAGGATGTTTGCACTGACCTCAGGCCCCGGGGTCTTTTGCGCGGCCTTAGGTCTCTTCCCCCCGACCAGTGGACGAGCGTACATCAGCGGGTACGAAGTCTCGCAGGACATGGATCAGATCCGGAAGAGCCTGGGCCTGTGCCCACAGCACGACGTCTTGTTTGACAACCTGACCATCGCCGAGCACCTGTACTTCTATGCTCAGGTGAGCCGGCACGGGGACAGGGTTCACGGACTGCCGCTGTGGTCCCATCACCCACGAGGCAGCCTCGGGAGCCCTTAGCCTCCCAGCAAACTGAACCTGCTCTAGGGAGCTGTCAGCAGACTGTGGGGTGGTCAGGGTGTGAGGTCCAGCACGGGAAGAGATAGGAACAGCACGAAGGCCAGTGCTGCCTGGACGGGCCGGATCTCCATCCCCACCGTTTCAGCTGAAAGGCTTGCCACGTCAGAAGTGCCCTGAGGAGGTCAAACGCATGCTGCATGTGCTCGGGCTAGAGGAGAAGCGGGACTCCCGGAGCAAGTTTCTGAGCGGCGGGATGCGGCGCAAGCTCTCCATCGGCATTGCCCTCATCGCAGGCTCCAAGGTAGGCCCGGGGGGCCTGTGGCACGGCCTGCAGCCTGGGCGGGGCTCTGCCATCCTTACGATGCTGCCCCTCCGCCCTCCAGGTGCTGATGCTGGACGAGCCCACCTCGGGCGTGGACGCCATCTCCAGGAGGGCCATCTGGGACCTTCTGCAGCAGCACAAGAGCGACCGCACCATCCTGCTGACCACCCACTTCATGGATGAGGCCGACCTGCTGGGGGACCGCATCGCTATCATGGCCAAGGGGGAGCTGCAGTGCTGCGGGTCATCGCTGTTCCTCAAGGAGAAATACGGTGAACGGGGTGGGCGGGCAGCCGAAAGTCCATTCCGCACAGGATCCGCGTGGCTGGTCCAGGTGCAGGAGAAAATGTCCACTGGTCACGTTCCCTGAGGGCCCCTGAGGTCAGGCGGGGAGTGGCCTTCTCTAGACGGCCTGTCTGTTCCCTGTGGGTGGAGATCCGAGGCCCAGGTGGAGGGGCTGTGAGAATGAGGAGGAGGAGAGTGGAAAGTCTTAATTTGGAGCGTTGTTTGGCCTTGACCGGTGGACTAGCAGTCAACTCTGGGCCTGCCAAGAGCAGGGGTGCCATTGGAGGGGCCAAGTCTGCTCGCCAGCATCACAGCTCCCAAACAGGCGGGGGCCCACGGCACTGCCCAGGGTGGGTGGGCAGTGGGTGCAGTCAGCCCCCTCTTTGCTGTGTGAGTGCAGCTTCCCTTCTGGAGGACTGCTCGCCGTCCGACATGGTCCTGGCAGGCCAGGTTGGCTCCACGTCCCACCGGCAGAAGAAGCAAAGGCAGAAGAGCAGCGCCCCTCCCCCCAGACACCCCAGGAGTTGTACCCTGAACTTCCCGCAGCCAACACACAGCCCCACAAGTGGCAGGCTACCCCGCGTGGCACCATCAGGCTGGGGGAGTGCTGGAGAGGACGGCCTTTGTCTTGAGGCTCTGCTACCAAGAAAGCAGGGAGAAGAGGTCTTGGGGGCGGTTTGGACCCAGCCTCTGCCGCTCGCAGTCTGAAGTCCAGCTCTGTCTCACCTCCTTGTGCTCAGCACCCCGGGTCCTCCAGCATTTCTCCCCAGCGAGGGTGCGGGGAGGGGAGCTGAGCCCCTCGTGACTGCCCTGAGGCACCCTGAGGGGCATCGATTCCACTTCACTTGCCCCCGCTCTGCAGCCCCTTCCCCAGGAGCCTGCCCCCTCCCCAGTGAGCCCGGGGCCCTGGGTGAACCCCACTGGGCTCACTGGGTGAGCACTGAACACTCTGGGGTGTTCAGGCGCAGGCTACCACATGACGCTGGTGAAGGAGCCTCACTGCAACCCTGAGGGCATCTCCCGGCTGGTCCAACACCACGTCCCCAACGCCACCCTGGAGAGCAGCGCCGGGGCAGAGCTGTCGTTCATTCTTCCCAAGGAGAGCACACACAGGTACATATGTGTGCCAGAGCATGCATGGGCATGTGTGTGTCCCATAGTACACACAGGTACATACATGTGCCCCAGAACACACACAGGTACATGTGTGTCCCAGAGCACACGGGGGTACATGTGTGTCCCAAAGCACGCGTGGGTACATACATGTCCCAGAGCACGCATAGGTACATACATGTCCCAGAGCATGCACAGGCACACATCCTAGAGAGCATGCACAGGTACATATGTGTCCCAGAGCACACACAGGCATGTCTGTGTCCCAGAGCACGCATAGGCACACATTCTAGAGACAGCATGCACAAGTACGTACGTGTCTCAGAGCAGGCATGGGCACGTGTGTGTCCCATAGCATGCACAGGGACATACGTGTCCCAGAGCACACACGGGCATGTGTGTGTCCCAGAGCACAGACAGGTACATACATGTCCCAGAGCACGCACAGGCACGTATGTGTCCCACAGCACACATGGGCACACATCCTAGAGAGAGCACACAGAGGTACACACATAGGCACAGATCTGAGAAGGGGACTCAGTGGGACTTAAGGGGCCTGTGTGTGAGACGCGCGCCCTGCACCTGTGGGCTTGGCCAGGGTCCCTCCTGGCTCCTGAGCTGGTGATGGTTGGCACCTGGTAAGTCTACTTGCTGGGCCCGGGGTGCCAGGCCTCCCTGTGCATCAGGGCCGCGCCCGAGAAGGAGAAGGGTGGTCATCACAGGGCGCTGGGTGCACTGGTGCTCTCCTCACACCGTAGCCACTCAGGGTTGGTGTGTAGCTGTGAATTCACATATCTTCTTGGTCTCATGGTCCGAGCTGTGGACACATGCCTCATAAGCAGAGCAGACTCCCCATGTGGGCAGGTAAAAACGAAACTTCTCATTCACATGCAGAAACTTTGGAATAGAAAACTTACAGGTGCATTAATCTTGCTCCAAGCCTGATTGAGAAATGTGGTTTTAATCACGACAATATTCCCTGACTATAATTTAACACCTACTCTATCATCACATATTCATGTTTTACAGATGCACATACGCAAATATGTTAATGCACATCTTTCTAGCAAACTCTGTTGAGGTCTCCAGTAACCCCTTAGGGTAGAGCCCCAGCAGTGGGGTACATGTTACCAGACTCCGCCCTGGACAGGTGTTGAGTTTGACTTTCCCAGCAGCAGGATGGGGGAGGGTTCATTTTACAGATGCCAGCTTTGAGTTGGACTTCTCTTTATTACTTGTGTATCTCATGGGTGGAAATGGCTCACACTGCGTAGTTATCATCTTGTGTTTCTTCCACTCCTGCTGACAGGAGATTGACCACTTCCAGTGCTTACTGGGTGCTAAGCGTCACTTCTTCTGGCCATTGGATGTCCCAGTCCTGGGTATTCAGTATTAACATCAACCATTTCTGCTGGACCTTTTTTCCAATTCATTGCTGCCTTCTAATTTTGTGAGAGATATTTTACATCAAATGGGTTCTATCTTTTCCTTTGTGATTTCTCCTTAGAAAGGACTTCTGTGTCCTACAAGTCCATGAATATTCCCCAGTTTCTTTTGGCTTGGTTTGTGACTTCACGTAGGTGTGTGTCATCAAAGAGTCCCTTACAGGCCCAAGTACCCAAAAGAGGTTGTGTGGGGACGTCCCTGGTGATTTGATGGTTGGGATTCAGCGCTTTCTCTGCCGGTTCAGTCCCTGGTCAGGCAACTGAAATCCCACAAGTCACACAGCATGGCAAAAAAAAAAAAAAAGAAGATTATTTTTTTAAAAATGCTGTATTGGGGGAGGAAGGGGGACAGGGGAAGACAAAGCTGAACTTTTTTACTGAGACACCATCTCCAGGAGCTCAACTTCCTTTGCCTCTCTCCCACACTGCACGGAGGTGATTATTTAGGAACAGATCATCTAGAAAGTCACTGAGAAGCAACTTATCACCCTGGTCTCTCTTTTTTTTTTTTTTTTTTTTTTTCAGGTTTGAAAGTCTTTTTGCTAAACTGGAGAAGAAGCAGAAGGAGTTGGGCATTGCCAGCTTCGGGGCCTCCGTCACCACCATGGAGGAGGTCTTCCTCCGGTCAGTACCCATGCGTCTGTGTCCGGCAGTGGCTTTTCTAAAGGGTAATGACAAAGCACTGCCCTTGACTATCATCTGGAACACCCATCCGAGGTGGACCCGCAGCCCAGGGTGGCAGGAGGGCAGCAGGCTGGCTCTCAGGGCCTGAGCTCCCATCCGCAGGGCCCTGTTAATAACACCGGCACAGTCCTGGCCGGGTTCCCAACACACAGGTGACTCAGACCGCAGAGCAATTGAACTCTGATGCCCGGACGCTCCACTCCCACCATGTGTGTCGTCCCCTCCCGGGAACTCTTCTAGAGTTCAGGTGATCATCCCTAGGCCTGTCTCCTTCTGTAATGAAGATGCAAAATTTAGCCTTCACCCCTCAGAACTGTGGTGTGGGCTCCAGACAATTAACACATTGGTCAAGCATTTCTTGAATCCTTTTTTCAGCAGATACAGTGCTAAGAACAAGAAATACAAAAATAAATGTTATGGAGATTTTTTTCTTTGGGGCTTACACAGCCTAAAGGAGGCAACAGCGTCAGTGAATATAAATACACAGCTGCACAGGTTGGGTGGCTCCCAGCCTCAGTGCAGCCCCCCACACAGCTCAAGGCCGTGACTCTGGGCTCTGCCACCCGAGGACCTGCCAGCTTTGCCCCCACCCACGCACCCCCACATGTACTTCTGAGTAGCTCAGTTGGTAAAGAATCTGCCTACAATGCAAGAGACCCGGGTTCGATCCCTGGGTCAGGAAGTATGCTGGAGAAGGAAATGGCAACCCACTCCAGTACTCTTGCCTGGAGAATTCCATGGACAGAGGAGCCTGGCGGGCTACAGTCCATGGGATCGCCCCCCACATGCACCATCATGCCTGCCCCGAGGTGGCCCCTCCCAAGATACACTCTTCTGCCTCCTGGTCTCGGCGTGCAGTGAGCCCCAACCCGCAGGTCTCCACACTGTGACGAGCCCTCCCGGCACTGCCATTGTGCTCTGCGCCCCATCCTGTCCCTCTGGACAATCTGGGGCATAAATACTGACTGTGGTCGGTCTGCCCGGGAGACCAGGGCCCTCAGGATCAGGGCCTGCCTGGTTGTCCCTCTCTCCTGGGCTTTGCCTGGTCTCTGCAGTGGGCGTCCTGGAGATAGGCAGGGATGAATGAGTGCATGGGCACACGAAGGCCCAGCTGGCAGAACAGATGGCTGTCTGCCTTCGTGCCCCTGGCTTTCCACCTCTGCTGCCCCCTCCCTTCCCGAGGAGCCTGTTCTGACCCGGCCTCCGTGTCTCGGCCAGGGTTGGCAAGCTGGTGGACACCAGCATGGACATCCAGGCCATCCAGCTCCCTGCCCTGCAGTACCAGCACGAGAGACGGGCCAGCGACTGGGCTGTGGACGGCCACCTGTGTGGGACCATGGACCCGACCGATGGCGTTGGCACGCTGATTGAGGAGGAGTGCACCGCCGTCAGGCTCAACACCGGGGTGAGAGCGTGAGAGCGTCAGAGGCTGTGAGGGCAGATGCGGACATCAGCAGGGTCCTGGGAGGAGGACAGGTCGCAGCTCGTGCGCCTGAGGGCTGGCCCAGAGAAGGAAATCCCGGAGCGTTTAAACTGAGCACCGCCACTTCTTCTTGTTCTAACTTGGCCACTCACGAATAAGGGCAAATGCCACTCATAAGGCTGACAGCGCCCTGTGTTCATGTACCCTGTACCCGGCGAGACAGAGGCAGCCGTGGGCCCATTTTACAGACAGGAAGCTGAGGCCTGGGCCGAGGTCGCCTGTGCAGCTCACAGCGGAGCTGGGCTTCAGTCCCTGCTGGCCTGACCTCCACAGTGAAGGACAGGGCATGAGGAATACAGGCAGCGGGAGGTTTGTCCATCTGCTCTGCTGTGAGCGTGGCCAGAGTCCTCCGAGGCCTTGGCTCCTCTCTGGGTTAGCACAGGGTCCTCTGACATCCTTGGATGATGGAACAGCGCCTGCCCTGCCACCACAGCTGGTGTGAGGCCCCAAGGCTCAGGGGACACCTACAGGGAGGTGTTCTCATGGGTCCTCCATGTCAGGGCCCAGGCCCTGGGGGAAGCCCCGGGACCTAGCGCGCCACTGTCAGCCGGAGGCCTCTAGGCCCACGTGGGCACCACGCATGCTGCCGGGGGCAGGAGCAGGGCTGGCCCAGGCTGGCGGCCATGTCACCCCTGTCCCCCTCTGTCGCAGCTGGCCCTCCACTGCCAGCAGTTCTGGGCCATGTTCCTGAAGAAGGCCACCTACAGCTGGCGCGAGTGGAAGGTGGTGGTGGCTCAGGTCCTGGTGCCTGTGACGTGCCTCACCCTGGCCCTCCTGGCCATCAACTACTCCTCCGAGATCTTCGACGACCCCCTGCTGAAGCTGACCCTGGGCGAGTACGGCCGCACTGTCGTGCCCTTCTCGGTCCCCGGGACCTCTCGGCTGGATCAGCAGCTGTCGGAGCATCTGAAAGACATGCTGCAGGCTGAGGGCCAGGAGCCTCGAGAGGTGCTAGGTAAGGGGCATCTCGGGGGTGTCCCGGGGGGCTCGGGGGCGTGGCTTGTGCTGGCAGGACCCACTTCTCACCCATGTTGGGGGTGCAGAAGGAAGAGCCTGTGGCTATGGGGGTGCCCCCCCAGGCCTGCAGCCTTGGGTCCTATGGCTCCCACCCCATGGCCCCACAGCCCCTGGACAGCGTGTGGGTGGAAGGTGATGTGTCCTTTCTGTGGTTCCTGCGGCCCTTCAGAACAGGCACTCAGAGCGGAGCCTTGGTGGGTCCCGTAGCCAGTCGTCCACACTGCTGACCCTGCCGTTGCCCCTGCTGCCACCACACAGGTGACCTGGAGGAGTTCCTGATTTTCAGGGCCTCAGTGGAGGGCGGCGGCTTCAACGAACGGTGCCTGGTGGCAGCATCCTTCAGAGACACGGGCGAGCACACAGTTGTCACTGCCCTGTTCAACAACCAGGCGTACCACTCCCCCGCCACCGCGCTGGCTGTCGTGGACAACCTCCTGTTCAAGCTGCTGTGCGGCCCCCGGGCCTCCATCACGGTGTCCAACTTCCCCCAGCCCCGGAGCGCCCTGCAGGCTGCCAAGGACCAGTTCAATGAGTATGTGCCCTGTCCCCCCTGCCCAGGACCCCGTCCCCATGTGCTGAGGACCTGCTCCTAGCACACTGACCGCCTATGCACCTGAGGCACTGCTGGGCTCCCCCCCACACACCTTCAGAGCTGCAGCAACAGACACGGCATTGTTTCTGCTCCCAGGAAGCTCCCGGTTCTCGGGACCCCAACCCCACACCCTCCCCAGCCTTCCACACACAACCTTTCCTGGGACAGCGGAGACTTTGGGGAGACCCCAGCCCACACACACACCTGGGGCCCACTGGAGACTCCTGTGGATTTGGAGGGTGCTGCACCCTCTTCCTGAATCTGCACCTGGCTCTTGCCGATCTATGTCCTGGGGGTGCGGCCTTCAGTGTCCAGCGTGTGTGTGTGTCACTGCCCCTCAGTGGCCTCAAGTCTGGGACCTCCTCAGGCATCTCTGTCCTCGGCCTTGTCACCTTCGTGTGTGTAGGACTCTCCTCTTCCTGGTTGTAGAGCCCCTAGACCTCTGGGGACTGTCCAGATGAAGCCGGAAAAGTCTGTCCATTGCAGAACAGTCACCCACCTCAGGGCAGCTCATTGATGGGGGGTTTTTCATCGCCACCTCCCATTTTTGACTGCCTCCTGGCCCTTTGGTGCCCACCTCCCCTCTGCCCCCTCTCAACCCCACTGTGAAAGCAGAGAGTGGGCAGCAGTCCTCTGTTCTCGCTGCGCCAGGGGTCAGGCTTAGCACAGTGAAAGTGGACAAGAGCGGGAGTTTTTCTTTTGCTGGAACAGCTCTAGGAGATATGACCCACCTGTCATATGGTTCGTCTGTTCACAGTGCACAAGCAAATGGTTTCTAGTACATTGAGTCGTGGAGCTATCACCACAATATAGTTTTATTGAATGTTTTCATTATCTTCAAGGAACTGTGGCACTGTGACTGTCACTCCCCGTTCGTCTCCCCTCCACCTCTAAGCAGCCGGGAGTCGGCTCTCTGTCCCTGTGATTTGCCTGTCCTGGACATTTCCCATAGGTGGAATCAGACACTGTGTGGCCTTGAGTGACTGACTTTCACTCTCAAGACTCATCCATGTGTGCCAGCACTTCATTAGTTCAGAGCATTCCCCGCCCCAGCACCGCTTGTTGAAACATTCAGGGGGTGGGGCAGGGGCAGTTTAAGCTACAGAATGACGCTGTTGGCGCTGGTTTCTGAAAGGTGTTGCTGGCACCTGAAGGTCCTGCCCACTCGAGAATGAGAGTGGGGAGACTGCCACCACCCCAGTGCCACGCCCAATGGCGGGTCTGACCCGGGCCGCCGCAGAGAGCCAGGTGGAAGTGTTAGATCCAGCCTGAGTGTCTGTGGGGAGTGGGTGCACAGGGAACAGATGGAAAGCCACTGGGAGGGTGGCAGTGCCATCACTGCGGATTGGATGCCCAGAAGAGGGGCTGTTCCTGGGCGGGGTAAGGGGTGCAGTTTTCCTGGTGCAGAGCTCCCTGAGGCTCTGGATTCTTCCTTAACCCCCTTTAGCGACTGAGTCACTTCATCAGCCGCTTTGGACAGTAGTGACCCAGCACTGGATGGCCAAGCTGCCCAGACGTGCTCTGCTCTATCCCTGACCTGTCCTGTGCCCTCCCCGCCTCCCACCACAGGGGCCGGAAAGGCTTCGACATCGCCCTCAACTTGCTGTTCGCCATGTCATTCCTGGCCAGCACGTTCTCCATCCTAGCAGTCAGCGAGAGGGCCGTCCAAGCCAAGCATGTGCAGTTCGTGAGCGGCGTCCACGTGGCTACTTTCTGGCTCTCGGCTCTGCTGTGGGACCTCCTGTCCTTCCTCGTCCCCAGTCTGCTGCTGCTGGTGAGCTGAGTAGCGCTTGGGCCTTTCCCCGCGCATCTAGGGCTGGGGGGAGCCTGCAGAATCACCCTGGGCTCCCCGCGGGTGCTGGCGGCTCCGCCCCTGCTGCGGGAGGAGGGTGGGAAGGCCCTGGCAGCCCCGCCTGTCTTTACGCCCCGCCCCTCCCTTCTCCAGCCCCGCCCCTCCCGTCTTCGGCCGCGCCCCATCCCTGCTTCGAGCCCCGCCTCCTCCCTTCTTCGCGCCCCGCCCCCTCCTGACTTCAGGCCCCGCCCCCCGACCTCTGCCCCTTTGGGAGGTGGGGCCTGGGGGCTGCTGGGCCGGAACTCACAAACCCTGTCCCTGCCACTGCAGGTAGTGTTCAAGGCCTTCGACGTACATGCCTTCACGCTGGACGGACACGTGGCCGACGCCCTGCTGCTGCTCACGCTCTACGGTTGGGCCATCATCCCCCTCATGTACCTGATGAGCTTCTTTTTCTCCGGGGCGGCCACCGCCTACACGCGGCTGACCATATTCAACATCCTGTCGGGCATCGCCACCTTCCTCGTTGTCACCATCATGCGCATCCCAGGTGGGTGCCAGGAGCCCACCCCCTCACCCACTCCGTGACCCGCAGAGCTGCTCGACCAGCCTGTCAGCTGTGCTGCAGCCCCTGTGCCCAGGCAGCCCTGCCCCACGGCACCCGTGAACCCGCACCAGCAGGAGAGCAGGCCCGGTGCCAGATCCCTGGGGCAGTCGCGGCTGGGCTTCATGGGGAACTCCAGACACCAGCTCTTCCTGCACCGCACGTGCAGGTGCAGTGTGTCCTCCCGCGCTGACTGGCCTGTGCTTCCTCCCCACAGCAGTCAAGTTAGAAGAACTTTCCAGAACCCTGGACCGCGTGTTCCTGGTGCTTCCCAACCACTGCTTGGGGATGGCGGTGAGCAACTTCTACCAGAACTACGAGACCAGGCGGTACTGCACCTCCTCCGACGTGGCAGCCCACTACTGCCGGAAATACAGTGAGTGTCCAGGCCTTACTCCGGACGGCTGAACCCTTCACAGGCACAAGGGCCACCTCGAAGATGAAGCCGCCAAAACGCGGGCAGTTCTTGGGTCCCCGTGTGGCTGTGACACGCCCTCAGAGGCCCAATGGGCCCCACCTGTGCAGCCTTCACCCAGGGGTTGGGTGCAGGCACTTTGGGGTCGCAGAGAGAGGGCTGGAGGGGCTGGGACCCCCGGAGGGGAGGGGCGCTCCAGGCCACGGGTGCAGCACTCTGTCCCGTGTTGCACAGACATCCAGTACCAGGAGAACTTCTACGCGTGGAGCACCCCGGGGGTCGGCAGGTTCGTGACCTCCATGGCCGCTTCAGGGTTTGCCTACCTCACCCTGCTCTTCCTCGTGGAGGCCGACCTGCTATGGAGGCTGAAGACTTGCCTGTGTGCCTTCCGGAGGAGGCGGGCGCTGGTGAGTGGCTCCTGGTACCTGTTGGGCCTCCAGTTGCTCTGCGGGGGGGCACCCTGACACCGAGGTCGGCCTTCCTTGGGGCCACTGTGCAAGGAGTTCACCGGCAGCGCTCACAGCGTCCCCTGGGGTTCTCTGAAGCCATGGGTCGAGGGAGCCTGGGGCCTCGGGGATCTCAGTCTCCCAGGAGACCTGGGGGCCGCGGCACCCTCATGTTTGTCACATACATTTCCTCCCCAAACAAAACCTGCCAAGACAGCACTTGCAGGACAGGTGTCCCCAGGGCTGATGGGGCGAAGACACTAGGCTTTTCTAAGGGAAGGGGTGTGTGTCTCCTCGGGGCAACTGTCAACCCTGATGGCCGCCCAGCTCTCTTTGTGGGAGACCTGAGTCGACCCGCGTGGGGTTGGGCTGGGATGAGCGGCCTGGGAGACCTTAGTTAGTTTAATTTAGCTCTTCCTGCCACGGGAACGGACCCCTCGGGGGAGCTCACCCCAGCATCTCTTTTCCAAACAACTAGACAGAAGTGTACACCCGGACGGCGGCGCTCCCTGAAGACCAGGATGTGATGGACGAAAGGAACCGGGTGCTGTCCCCCAGCCTGGACTCCGTGCTGGACACGCCTCTGATCATCAAGGAGCTCTCCAAGGTGAGGTGGCCCGCGCCACGGCCCCACCCCGGCTCCGGCTGGTCCTGCCCCCGATTGGCCCCACCCAGACTTCCCTGCTCCGGGCCAGCTGCCCCCGCCTCCGCACGGCTGTGTTCTCCGCACACGCACAGGTGTACGAGCACCGGGCTCCGCTCCTCGCCGTGGACAAGGTGTCCCTCGCGGTCCAGAAAGGGGAGTGCTTCGGTTTGCTGGGCTTCAACGGAGCCGGGAAAACCACGACTTTCAAAATGCTGACCGGGGAGGAGACCATCACCTGTGGGGACGCCTTTGTTGGGGGCTACAGCATCAGCTCTGACATCGGGAAGGTGGGTGTGGCCAGGGAGGCAGCGATGAGGCTGGCCTCTGGCTCGCAGCTCGGGGACAGCAAGACAAGGCAGTGGCCGCGGCCAGAGCTAAGCAAGTGGTGGAGAGAGGGGTGAGGCTGTATCAGAGCGCCCGGTGCCGGAAGGGACCAGGCTCGGCAGGCAGGCAGGCTGAGACTGGGTCACCCCCAACCCAGGCCTAGTGACATCTCTGGACCTGGGCCCAGAGAGGCACCCACAGAACTCCGCCCTCTCAAAAGGACTCCGGTCTGTGTGCACAGTGATGGCAATGGTGCCCTGGGCCATTCAAACCAAGAACCAGGAGCTGGATGAAAGGATAACCTTAAACCACGTGGTTGAAATCATGGAAGAGGGAGAGGCTTAGTGATGACCCCCAGCTGGAGTCTACAGGCAGGAGCCACCTGGCACAGAGGATACTCTGTCCCCTGAGACTCGAGCGTGGGTTAAGGACCTTATTGTGTGTAGGGGGCAGAAATGAAGGGCCGCCCCTCTGGGTTAGCATGAAGCGGGCTATCCAGTTCCCCATGTGCTGAGCATGGCTGCAGAAGGAGCAGAGAAGGGCCTGTGCCCATGAGTGACACCATCTACTGAACTGGCATCGGGCTCCCAGTCAACCATGCCCGACCGCAGCACACAGAGCACCCTGTCTGCAGGAAGGCTTTCATCCTCGATCTCCAAGAACCCCTCACGTAATATTTCAAGGCCTGTGAACAGCACACAAACAAAGCAGACAGAGGAGACCCCATGCAGTGGCTGGAGCCCACAGACACCAGGGCTCTGTAGGGGATCAAGCCCACCACTTTGGATTTGCATTTACCAGACCCAGATTATAAAACAACCGTGTTTCCTGTGTTCAGAGAAATAAACAAGATTGAAAAGAAATGCAAGGAAGAGGGATCTATAAATGGTCCAGGAAATGCAAGCCAGGGTGAGAAGCCTGAGACACATTTACTTTGCGCTCCAGTTGAAAGGGAGAGAATAGAGGAGAGATAGTAAGTGCCATGGTCACAGCCAAGAAGGTCTCCAAGCCAGTTAAGACCAGATCCTGGAAGCCTGAGAACCCAGAGGAGATTAAAGAAAAAGAAACCCCATCTCAAATCCACAGAACCCAGGCATGCTTGTGCCCACCAGCTGCCGAATGTGGCTGGAGCTGGAGGCCAGCCACGCGGCGTTCTGGCTTTGCCGAACGTGGCCACTCACCGGAGACCAGCTGCCGTACCGTCTGCCTAGGCTGCACCCCACCCCAAAGGTGTAGCCAACAGACATGTCTTAATAGAGGGAGAAAGGGAAGGTCCCAGCACACGTTAGGTTTTTGTTAAACATCCGATGAACTAAAGAGTGGATATCTCTCAGCTGTAAAGCATTGTATAGACATGGTCACTTTGTACAATCAAGGCATTTCTGTCGCTGTCCGCCCCCTTGCTGCCCAGGGTAGACTGGGCTTTGGCCGGTCTCTGACCCCTGGTTGGGGGCAGTCTGGCTCCTAGTGCCCCTGGCCCTCACTGAGCCAGGCACGCCTCTCCAGTGTCCCCACCGAAGTGCCACTTGGCAAGTTTTGGCAGAGGGTAGCCGCCAGGGCCGGAGCACCAGCTGAGGGACCACCTTGAGGAGATCTCCTGAGAGAAGGCTTCTGACCTGCCAACTCCCTGCTGTGCTCCAACCCCAGGTGCGGCAGCGAATCGGCTACTGTCCCCAGTTCGATGCCCTGCTGGACCACATGACAGGCTGGGAGACACTGGTCATGTTCGCCCGGCTCCGGGGCATCCCCGAGCGCCACATTGGCGCATGTGTAGAGAACACGCTGCGGGGTCTGCTTTTGGAGCCACATGCCAACAAGCTGGTCAGGACGTACAGGTGTGCCTCAATCGCAACTCAGTGACCCCAGACCTTCCCAGGGTGGGGTTGGGGTATCCCTTACCATAGATCAGGGGGCACACGGGTCAGGGGCTCCCACCCATTGTCCCAGGATCAACAGGGATATGGCAGCAAGGCCCAGGCAGAGCTAGATGAGAAGGGCTACCCTGCAGGTACCCCTCTGGAGGCCTAGCCAGGCCCCCAGTCAGGCCCCCTTGGGTGCAGACAGGCAGTGGTACTGCTCTCTGTGGGCTGCAGGCCGATCCCCTGGGCACAGCTCTTGAGGGCCTCCTGCTCTGTGAGGTGGGCCTTCCAGGCACATTCACCTTGTTCCCCTTTCCGGGGGCTCTGCCATCCCTGGGCTCTGTCCTCTGCTGGAACTTGGGAGCCCACACTAATTGTCAGCCTCGCCTTCCCCCACGCGCCTCCTCGGCCCCAGCGGTGGCAACAAGCGCAAGCTCAGCACTGGCATTGCCCTTCTGGGAGAGCCCGCAGTCATCTTCCTGGACGAGCCATCCACTGGCATGGACCCTGTGGCCCGGCGTCTGCTCTGGGACACCGTGGCACGGGCCCGAGAGTCTGGCAAGGCCATCGTCATCACCTCCCACAGGTCCAGCCAGGATAGGGGCTGTGGGATGGGTGGGACGGGAGGGGCTGGGTGGACAGAAGATCTGTCAGCCTCTGGTGAAGAGTCTGTGAGGCGAGTGGGCCACACCCTGAGTGTGGGAATCAGGAACAGCTTGATCTGGGCGTCAGCACTCTCCCAGGTGCACGGTTTTGACATGGAGGGCGGGCATCAGCATTCCCCAATGCTATATCAGGCTCCGCCCCCTCTCCCCAGCATGGAGGAGTGTGAAGCCTTGTGCACCCGGCTGGCCATCATGGTGCAGGGTCAGTTCAAGTGCCTGGGCAGCCCACAGCACCTCAAGAGCAAGTTTGGCAGCGGCTACTCCCTAAGGGCCAAGATCCGGAGTGACGGGCAGCAGGAGACACTGGAGGAGTTCAAGGCGTTCGTGGGCCTGACCTTCCCAGGTATGTGCCGCAGAGGGCGCTGTGCGTCCGTGCATCCCTGAGCACTGGGACGAGAGTCATGATTCCGGGGCCAAGACCACCCTCCCCTGACCATCCAGCATGGCCCTCAGGGGGACATGGTCTCTCCTTTGTGCAGGCAGCGTCCTGGAGGATGAGCACCAAGGGATGGTCCATTACCACCTGCCTGGCGATGACCTCAGCTGGGCGAAGGTGAGCTTGGGCCCCAGCGGGCCCCTAGCAGTCACTCCTTCTCCAGTCAGCTTTTTCCAAGGAACAATCGCTTTCAGTTTCTCACTGAAACTGTTTCTCACTCACCCCAGGACCTACTAGGTTTGGGGTATTTATAGCCAAAATATCTGAAATAGGGGGGAAAAAATCGAATGAGAAGAGTCAGGGTGGGGTGTGGCACCCAGGCCTGCTCACCCCAGGCAGGGGTGGAATTTCCGGTGCCTTTCTCACCCACTGTGGCCAGAGGACTCCCAGACCCACCGAGGCTCCTGGCCCTGGCTGGCTGACAGCCGCTTTTCCACTCCCCCAGGTATTTGGCGTTCTGGAGAAGGCCAAGGAGAAGTACGGGGTGGACGACTACTCCGTGAGCCAGACCTCTCTGGAGCAGGTCTTCCTGAGCTTCGCCCACCTGCAACCATCCGCCGAGGACGTGGGTCCGTGAGGAGCCGGGCACTCAGTGGGCGTCCTCTCCCTCTGCACCCACCCCGCCCCGCACCTCTCTTCTGATCACTGTTCTCTATGATGGAGATGAGAATCAAGGCACAGCATGGACCCGGTGTGTCGTTGCCCTCAAGCCAAGAAGCAGCCCAGGCGGGCCCGCGTCTCAGGTGGTCCTGAGCCTGCTCTCCAGAATCACGATCCGATCGTCTGTGTGGGCAGGCCGCGGGTCTGGGCGGAGGGCACAGCCACACCCCCACGTTCACACCTGGTGAAGCGGGAGGCCGGCAGGCCGGGACAGCCAGCTCATGGGCTGCCTGGGTATGGACAGAGGGGTGCCCGTCGCCATCCCCAGGGGCCACATGGCCAGACTAGACACTGAGGTCTTGGCTCCCAGCACGATCGTGTGTCCTGGGAGCCCCTCTCCGGAGACCGTGGACACTGCACTAGACAGAGCCAGCCCTGCACCCGGCGTCATCCCACCAGCGTCTTCCAGGGGGACGCCACGGGCCGGGAAGCCAGTCGGGGACCACCTGGGGCCGAGCGGCCGTCCGTGGAGGGCGCACCTAATGTGCAGTGATTATCTGGAAAATAAAGGCTGGGAGGGAAGGTAACCATGGTCTGTGAGTCACGAGATGGAGCCCACGGCCCTGACACGCACCCGGCCCCAGACAAGCCTCTTGTTATAGAGTTCCAGATGAGAGCAGGGGGACTTCCTGGTGGTCCAGCGGTTAAGACTCCATATTCCCAATGCAGGGGGGCTCAGGTTTGACCCCTGGTTGGGGAACTAAGATCTCACATGCTGCAAGGCATGGCCAAAAAAAAAAAAAAAGAACAAACAGATGAAAGCGAGAGTTCATTTTTCTCAAGTTGCAGTAAGTTTATAGAACTCACTGCTGCGGAAGAAGCCTAAAGTGCAAGTACAAAAGCAGGTTAGATAAATGGCCCCTCGAGAGACCCTCCATCCAGGGTGAGGGAAGAGGAAGGCCGGGTTGGTGGAGGGTGCAGGTCTGGGTGAGCCTGGGGCCTCTGGCTCCAAGGCCTCTTGTAGGAGCAACACCATTTTCCAGAAATGTCTTCTTCAGTGTCAGCTCCCTTTTGATGGGTGCATCGTTACTTCTTACAGCTTTCTAAATTCCTGTGATTTGAATCTCTGAACCTTTTACAGTCCCTTAGAATTCATGGGCTTAGAAAAGGGTTTGTTTTCGATTCCTTTGGTACAGTTTCAACTTTGCATTTTTATTAAGTCTCTCAAAGCTTATGAATGCTGAAAATAGTTTCCAGTAGCTGTCACTCCCTTTAAGGATCTTCAAAACATTCTCATTTAGTTACATGTTATAAAAAAAATAAACACAGGACTGGTTGCGGCCCTGAACATTGCCGAACAGCAAACGTCTGAGAGGTGGGCTGCGGCTTGTCTGCGGGTGCGTGGCTGCTGCGGCCGGGTTGGGTTTGCTGGTTCTGCAAGGAGGACAGAGGCCAGCAGGGCTGGGCTGCGTGTCTCCCAGCAGCCCTCTTGCAGGGCATCCTGGCCTTGTTTTTAACCCCTACGATAAAATTTAGAAATTCATCATTTTTCCCTTCAATGCCACAAAACACGGTGTGAGGAAAGGTGCTCAGGATTGAAGGACAGCATGTGTGAGGCACGCATGCCGAGATCAGACAGCACAGTCCCGGGAAGAGGTGAGTACGCTGGCGGGAGATGAGGTGGAGACGTGAGGAGGAGACTGGCAGGATGAAAGCGGGGCTCTGGTGATCCGAAACCCTGTCGGCAGGCGTGGAAAGGAGGGTGTAGGCACAGCCTAGCTGCAGCAGTGGGGACCAGAGGGGAGGCACACGGCAGGTGGGAGATGAGCCACGCTGCACAGAGCTCTTGGCAATGTAGGGGAGTCGCTTAGGAGACACCCCAAGAGCCACAGATGGGTGCCACTGTTAGGGTCCACGTGGCACCCCCAGATTATCTGCAAGGCTACTGGGAACCCAGCGTTGGAGTCACATGTCCACCAGAAGCCAGGATTCGGGCCTTAGAAGCCCACACCGCAGCCCTGGTCGTTTGCTTTGAGCTGTGGCAGCTTCAATCCCAGGGTTGGCGGCAGGACCCGCAGGCTCTCCAATAGGAGGGTCAGCCTGTTCCCCCCACCCCCACCCCCAGCATTGTCCACTCTACTCAGACCTCCCAGGCCAGACAGTCCCTAGAGATGCTGGCCCCAAATGGCTGCCACGCCCACCGGGGCCGAGGTCATGCCTTCCTTGCCTGCACGGCCTGGTCCCAGCTCCCAAGGGCTAGAGATCACGATAGGGCTGAGAGCCAGGCCTGTGAAAGAGTCCTGCCCACGGTGTGGCTCTGCTGACAGTCGGTGGACACGGGGGCCATCCTTCAGCCTAACGGCTGCACCCAGAACCGAAGGCCCTCAGGAAGGGAGGGGGGTGGTGATGCCCAAGGGCGGGGGGCAGGCCTGAGGCCGAGCCCCTCCTCTGCCTTCACCGAGGGGAAGACGGTAGACGTGCACCGAGTCTGCTGCACACACCAGAAAACCACACCGCAGGGGTTTACAAAGGACAAGAGTTTATTTCTCTGCTGAGTTACAAAGTCCAGAGAAGGCAGGTGTTCCGTCACCGGTGGTCAAGGTCTCAGGGAGCCAGACTCACCTGCCTGCTCCATCGAGGTATAAACCTCCCTTCTCAAGGTCACTTTCCAGGGTCCAAGGTGCCACCGAAATCCCGGATGACTGAGGAGGAAGCAGGGGGCGGAGCAGAAGGGCACAGCTCCTGACTGTTACATGCTATATGTCCCTGTCATCATCCAGAACGCAGGCCCACGGCCAAACCAGATGCAGGAAGCTGGGACACACAGTCTTTTATTTAGTCAGGCATACCCCCGCCTAAAGAACTCCTGATACCAGGAGACAACCACAGTCTTCATGGTGACTGTGCTGGGCAGGCTGCCTCATAGAGGAAGTGAACCTTCACTGTCCACCTGGACTGATGAGACCCCGCCTCAGCCAGGAAGACCCGGGTGTGGCCTCTCTGCTGGTCTGTGGCCAAACCCCAGGGTCCATTTCCCCACCCCACCCCCGCCAGAGGGCCCTAGCCCTGGGGCTGCAGCGGCTCAGAAAAGCGAAACAAACTTGACAGTTTCTGAGCAAATCCCGACCCCAAATCTTTAGCCCGGCACTTGAGAGGAAGCCAAGGTCACCCCAGTCTGGTGACCTTGGGGGACCCCTGGGCCCAGACTCACAAAGCAGCAGAAAGACTGAGGCAGAGAAAGCCCAGCAAAATGGGGGAGGGAGCCAAGGTCAGCACCTCCAGGGGAAGGCTGGAAGGCAGGTTCCCAGCGCTCACAGACTGGGAAGGACCACACAGGCAGGTGGAGGAGGGACCGGCCCCACCTGCCTGGGCTGGACTCACCCCCAGCTCTGCTGAACTCAGTCCCGGTCCTCCAACACAGAGATGGTGGTGTCCTAAGGCCCCAGGGCACTCAGACTTGACCCTTGTGGGACCAGAGCCTGGGAATGCTGAGGGGAGGGTTCCAAAAGTCTGACCCATGGCTAGACTGCCAGCCGGAGCAGTCATCTCCTGCAGCTTCATCTGAGGGACACCCCACACCAGCTGCTGTTCAGTTCACCTCTGGGGACCAGTGCGATGCTTGTGGCATGAGCTAGCAAGGCCCCCTGGGACCCCCATGCCCACACAGATGGGTCAGTGTGAAGGTGAGTGCCACCCACCCTCATCCACACCCCGCTGTCTGTGCTAGGGGTCCAAGCTACACCTGCAGACGGGCCATCCTGGCTTGAAAGGCTAAACTCCACCCACTTCTGCATCAAGAAGACCCACAGGGGCGCCACGAGGCACCCCCAACACCAAGGTCAGCGTTAGGCATGAAAACCAGCACAAGCCCCCAAACCCATTGCTCAGTGGCCCCCAGTCCTGCAGTCCCTCCTTTGGGCAGTCTGTGCCTCTCGGGGCTGGGGGAGGTGCTCAGGACCTGAAGCCCCCACACTGCGGAGACACAGAGCCAGGGAGGCCTCCCTACAACTGCACACCCTCACAGCTGGCAAGTCCTTTCAGATCCAGCCTGGCTCCCAAGACGGACAGGCCAGCACCTCCCCTTGGGCGCCTCCTCCTCCAAGGCTCCTTCGGGGGTTGCAGGCATTCACCCCTACAGACAGGAGTCAGTCCCCCTCGACCCACCTCCTCCTCTAATGCTTCTCCCAGGGTCACCGATACATTACAACCGCCCTGACCCCACCCAAACCCCTTTCTTCCACTTGGCTGGACCATGCCTGCCCTTGGCATAGTCAGTCAGCAGTGGGCAGACATGCTTCACAAGTGGATGCAAATGCCCGCTCAAAGCTCCTGTGTGGCCCTCATGAGCAACTCAGCGCAGGCACTCCCTGGCCCTTTCAGTGTGCAGGGTACCAGCCTGCAAGGGCAGGCACTGCAGAGGCCACCAGGCCCATAGCAGATAAAGGCAGGAGGACAGTATGCCTTGATGGGGGCATGCTTCTCAAAGTGAGTGCAGCCCTACATTATCAGCAGGTGGACCTCGATCCCAGGGGTTAAGGGAGAGGGGCTCAGGACACTGGCCAGGGCCACAGGATGCCTCCAGTCTGGAGCTCCGGGCCTGGGGCTAGCTGCCCAGGGCCCTGTCCAGGAAAGCCCTGCCCCACCCCATCCATCAAACTTACACCAACCACCTCCTGAGGTCCCCAAAGGCCATAGCTCCCGGGCCCTCAATCTCCATGGCCTCAGCAAGTTGGCACTGGGGGCTGGGTGGAAAGGAACCCAGGACTCCTGGAAGGTTGGGGCTGGGGGACCTCCAGAGTTTTATTTTCTCATGTTCCTTCCAAACACACCCTGCTGAGTCTCAAAATGGCAAAAGCCAAGATGCTCAAAATTTTAAAGCTCAACAGCTGGTAACACACTTGATAATGAAATCAACAATATTTAGAAACAAATTGGATTAAATTCGTAAGTGAATAAATCATGCTTTTACATTTAATATAAAATGTGTTTAAAAGCAGAGGGGAACAGGGACCCAGGCTGACTGCCAACCCCCACCTCCCAGGTGTGCTGGTGCCAAGGCAGAAGACACAAAAGGCAGGGTGCCCACCCCTCCGCCCCCAGAACTGTCTTCCGTCCCCAACTCCTCAGATGCCCCTTAGCCCAGGCTAGTTTTAGGGGCACACTTGACACCTTGGACAGGGCCAGAGGAACTGGTTGAAGGAAAGAGGCCACCATCCACTGGCTCGGAAAACCACATGGAGAGGAAAGCAATGATTTGAAGACTTCAATCACAGATCCATCCATCCATCCGCAGCCACCAAGCCCCATGCTGGTCTGTCCTGTCCTTTCCCCTGATATTTGACCCATTTCCAAGCTACACAGATTCCTTCCCCCCAAAAAGGGCCTTGACTCTGTTCCCCTCTCTTCCTTGCGGCACCTACCTGTTCACACGCCCGTCTAGGGTGGGAGCGCACCTTCTCTCTCCCCACTAACAGTCACGAAACGTTGACTGCTTGCCAGGCGCAGCTCGGAGAGGGGAGGGACACAGCGGTAAAATAAAAAAACCCGCAAGCCCTGGCCCGCTCAGCGCCGTTTTACTCCGACAGCCTCCTGCCTGGTCCTGGGCCTCTAACCCTCAGCTTCCTGCCTTTGCCAGAACGCTCTGACAGTGCAGGATGAAGCCTTGGCGCCGTATGTTGCACAAGTTCTCTGTTCCTCCAAACGCTAAACTCCACCTTCCTAGCACCGGTTTCTTCCAGGGAGCCTTCGCACCTTTTGTTCCCTCTGCTGGGCATGCCCTTCTACTGCAGGCCTCAGCGGCAGGGTCAGCTCCTCGGAGGCGCGTTCCCTTCTGCACACTGTCTTCCACCCTGCCTTCTGCAGTCCGCTTGTTCTAGCTGCACTACCCCCTGCCTTGTCCTCCCTATACAATTCCGCCGGCACAGAATCTGCGCCTACAGGATAACCCCTCACGCCATGCGCGGTAATTGCACAGAACCCATCCCCTCAACTGCCCTGCTCGCGAAGCCGCCTCTGCCCTACGGGTGCCCACGGCCAGCCGCCAGAGCGTGCAGCGCCTGCGCACACGTCCTCCAACCCCGCCGACAGGCCTCCCGAGACCCTCCACGAAGCGGCGGGGTCCGGAGCCCAGCGACCCGGGACGCTGCCAGGCCCGCAGCGCGCCCGGTGCGCACGCGCACGGAGAGGGGCGGGCCCGCGGCCGCCTTAACCCGCTCCGCGCCAGCCAGTGAGCTGTCCGCACGAAGTTGCCCTCCCAGCCCGATAGCTGCCAGCTTGACGGCCCCACGAGGCATGCAGCACGCCCGGGGAATCACCGGTCGACCCTCCAAAGTAAGCGCCCAGTCGCGTCTCTTCCCCAAACAGGCCTTGACCCTTTAACACTCTCGCTCGCGCCCATTGGCCGAGGCGCTCGACGTCATCGCTGCGCGCCGGACTACCGCGTCTTCCCGCTCCCTAATCCTGACGCCAGAGCCGCGCCGCCCTCTGAGGCTGAGAAGAGCGGGAGGAGGTCGCGGCGGCGGGAAGATGTAAGTAGGGGGAATCCGACCCCATCCGAGCTTTGAGGCCCGCCCGCCAGGTTCGGCGGGGCGCATCGTGGAGCCGGCCCGCTCCCTGGCCATGCGGTGGTGACGGCAGGGCCAGTGGCGTCGCTCCGGGTTTGAGAAGAAAGAGTGTGGCCCGGGGCGGGCTGAGTGGGAGGTGCCGAAGCCGCGGCCCGGAAGTGGTCGGGGCCGCGGCGGGCGGAAGGGCGCCCTCGTTTCCTCGGCTCTGCAGCGGGACCAGTGAGGCCCGCGGGATTCGGAGCGACCGGGAACTCGGCTTCCGCCGTCCGGGCTCTCTCACCGGGCTGGAGACCCAGGCCCGCAACGCCGGGCCCTGCCCTGGAAGCGCCCGCGGCCCGGCTCCTGGACTGGGGAGTTGTGAGTGAACGCGGACGCGGGGCGCCGAGGTCGCGTGCGGGGCCGGGGCCGGTGGGTACGAGATGCTTTTTGGGATGCCCTGGTTGACCGACTTACCCTCCCTTTGAAGCCACTAATTTCAAACATCGACTCCACGAACCTCTGCGGGGTTCCTCTGTGCGGTTCCCGGTGCTAGCCCCTGGGGATACGGCCCATAATGTCTTGGAGCCCAGTTTGACGGGTAACCCCAAAAGAGAATACAGGAAGGTTAAAATCGACGGAGCAGAGGCGTGACCTTTTCCAATCTCGCATGAATTGTGCCTGAAATGTACTTTTAAATGGAGAAGGTGCTCCAAAGATGTGAGCTGAAACGCCATCTACTCGAGATATAACTAATTGTTCTCTCCTATTTTTGGCTGTTGGACGCGCACCTTTCCAGAGGATGGGGGAGGTAACCACGGTACTGTTACCTGAACTTGTGTGAACAGAATCAACCTTTGCTTTCTAGCCCTCTGGCCACACCCAGAGAAGCCTTCCCTTACTGTGTTCTTAATTGAGTTTTAAGAATAAACGGTGGTGCTTGTTTTCACAAAGAGCAGATCTTTAGGACTGGGGTGGGGCCCTAGAATATGTATTCTAGGTCATCTGTGTAATAAGGTAGCCTCTGACCACACGTGGCTACTGAGTACTTGAAAGGTACCTAGTTGAAATTGATGTGTTTAAAAAGCTTAGCATGGGAAAGCATGGATATTTTATTAATCATTTTGTATGCTGATTAGTGAAAAGATTATGTTTGGGGTGTAGTGTGTCAGATAAATACATTACTTAAGTTATTCATCTGTTAACTAATGCTTTTTTGCAACGTAATTCCAAGAAAATTTTAGAGTACTCTTGTAGCTGGTTCTCTTTCTATTGGACAATACTACTCCTGGTGATCGTAATAGGGGCAGTCCAGGGACCCCTGCTGTTCACTCAGGGGTTGTGTGACTTCAGAGCCAAGAGTTTGCCTCAGAGAAAAGCCTCCAAAGCCTTTCTCCTAATATTAGCTAACATTTGTTGAGCCTTAACTAGATCCCCAAGACTCTTTTAATGGTTAATTTGGTTTATATTCTTGACAGTTATGAAACTTAGGAACTCTGTCTCTCCTTAATGCTGATGAGAAATTGAGGCTCAGAATGATTAAGGGATTGATACAAAGACACAACAAAGCTTTGAATCAAACCCAAACAGGAGGACTTCAGACTCTTTAAGCACTGAATTATACTCACTGATTGTCCAAGCAAGCACACTAACTGTAAACAGTTTGCCTGCTGAGTGTCTGTAGTGCCTTATTTATTATTATTATTTTTTTAATTTTGGCTCTTTTTTGTGTGTATGCCCTCTCATTTTGAGACATAATGTCTAAAAAGACGTTATAGCTCTGGAAAAGAACAGCACAGGTAATACTCTCTTTTGCAATCTCATTTGCTTGTCCACCGCTGGGCACTCTTTCTTGAGTCAGAATGTTTATCCAGCATTTTGGCAGCACTGCACACATGGGAACAGGATCCTGATTGGTGGGCTGTGTCCAGGTAACTTACAGGAAGGTGAGATACGAGTAGTTGAGGCTAACATCCTGAGATCTTGCTTCTGCAACTCAAGCAAATTACACAAAACCTCACTGGAAATACTTAAAGGCAACAGCCCCAGGAAACAGAGCGAATAATGAAGTAATAATTTGTTCTTGCGTAGTATTACTGATGACCTTTTATTGAGTACATGCTCCAGCTCTGGAACTTAGCTAAACCCTTACATGTGGTGAATGCATCCATTTCCAAAAATGTGAACATATAGAAAAGTTGAAAAAAATTTAGTGCACCGAATAGTCACAGAACCACTACCTAGATTCTACAGGCTACATTTCTGTTGTGTTTTGTCTCACTTTACTACTTTTTAAATGTTCATGGGGGACGTTTCATTTGTTTGGTTATTAAATGTTTTGATACTGGTACCAGTCACTTGAAATGGTTTTTGCTTCCAGTCATACTATCTATCCAATGTATCCTGCAAAGATTCCAGCAGTGAAGAGAGGTCGAATCCCGTCACTTAGGGTTTTCTCTGCTCTGCCTGCCCGTGTGCTCCTGTAGTGTCTCTAAAGGACTGTAGAGGGCTCACCGTCAAACTGGTGAGAAATGGGCATTGTACTACCCATTGAACAGGACACCACCACCCACACCATTGCTTAAGAAAAAGACAAGCTGAGCTGACGGTTCTTCTTGAGTGCCTCCTGTGGGGGCGGGATCCCCTGAGGAAATGGCCCAGCCCGGTGTTCCTGGCTTGGTAGATAATCACTGCTGACTGTGTTCCTTGTTGCCTGCTCCTGTGCTCAGCTTTTGACTGCAAAGTAGATTTGTTGCCTTGCCAATTTACTCTGAATCCTTTTATCTTGTTATTAGGCTGCACTTTGGCGTAAATTGCAATCGATTAGGGATCGTTTCTCAGACTCAAGTTAGACGTGAGAGTTCAGATAAGTGAGGCCGCCATTGCTGCTTTGAACACCTCAGAAGGGGAGAATGGATTTATCAGGAGTGAAAAAGAAGAGCTTGCTAGGAGTCAAAGAAAATAATAAAAAGTCCAGCACTAGGTAATCCTTCTGTCAGATTTTTCTAGTGCTACTTTCGGGGTGCTTGTTGCTAGGGACCCTCAGAAAGGGGGACATTGGAAATATCTTGAATTTTACAGTGAAAGTGTCCTAAGCCACAGACCGTTTTGCTCTGTGGTGGTCTGGGGTTTCTGTAGCCCTTTGCATCCCCTTTTGGGTTGTGCTGTGGTTTCAGGGTTCAGCCCAAGGGGCATGTTGTCTCACACTCTCCCTCACTGTCCAGGGCGCCTTCTCCCACCAAACGCAAAGACCGCTCTGATGAGAAGTCCAAGGACCGCTCTAAAGATAAAGGGGCCACCAAGGAGTCGAGTGAGAAGGATCGCGGCAGGGATAAGACTCGGAAGAGGCGCAGCGCTTCCAGCGGGAGCAGCAGCACCAGGTGGGGCTGGCGGGTCAGGGCTTTGCCAGGGCCACGGCCCTCTTCCTTCCCAAAGAGCTTGCAGAGTGTTCTGTCTTTTTATTGATAAAGAAAGGACTCAGATGACTAATTTATGGCAGACTGGTTTGGGCTTTGCTCTAATCATACAGAGGACGGTGTTGGTTGTGTGTTTTTTTTTTTTTTCCCCTTTTTTGGAGGCATTAGGAATGCAACATCTTGGGTTATGCTTTTCTCTTGCATGCTTTTGATTTGGAGTTGTGGTTGGATCACCCTAGCCTGGCTCTTTTCTTTTCCTTCTGTTGAAAACCAGCCTTTGTCAGTCAGTAGCTGCCTTCCAAGCTGAGCCGGGGCTCTGACTTGCCAGACTGCTCCTTTTTCTCCCAGTAGGCAAGGCTTCTGTGTAGGTAGGAAGCAGTCCTGTCACTGCACGGTACAAATGCTGTTTCTGTCCCTGCAAGGACTTTGTTAGGACGGGGCTGGAGGGTGTCTGTGGGTGCTGGGGAAAGCCATGAGGCTTGAGAATATGAGCCCAGCAGTTCCTCTTGTCTGGAGTGAGGAAGCACTGCTCCCGCCCATGACCCCTCCCTCTTGCCCCTCAGGTCCCGGTCCAGCTCTACCTCCAGCTCAGGCTCTAGCACCAGCACGGGCTCCAGCAGCGGCTCCAGCTCGTCTTCAGCTTCGAGCCGCTCGGGAAGTTCCAGCACATCGCGCAGCTCCAGCTCCAGCAGCTCCTCCGGCTCCCCGAGCCCTTCTCGGCGCAGACACGACAACAGGCGGCGTTCCCGCTCAAAGTGAGCCCCTTTCCAGCCCCTCTTCTCCACGGGGGACTGGTCGGTTCGGGGGATCGCCTCTAAAACTCAAGTTATCTGGGACCTAAATTTACAGACTGGGGCTATAAGGTTATCATAGTTATTACCAAAGTAGACCAAAAAAGGAGTTTCACTGTCTTGATAGGATTTTGTGTTTTTCAATTAGGTCCAAGCCACCGAAGAGAGACGAGAAGGAAAGGAAGAGGCGGAGCCCTTCCCCGAAACCCACCAAAGTGCACATCGGCCGGCTCACCAGGAATGTGACCAAGGTGAGGAGTCCTGCTCTGTCCAGTGGACACTGGGGTGATTCTTGCAGATGTTTAAAATGGAAAATGAGAAGCCCACCTCTGCCAGAAGGTAATCATAAAATGCAGCATTTCTGAGGGCTGAGTTGGTGGCATGTGACCAAGTAGAGCACTGGTTACTTCATTTTAACGGAATATATTTTGTGTGTGTGCTGAGAGTGTGGTCATTGTGTGGCGAGTTCTCTGACTTTTACACAAGTGATGGGAGGGTGAGCCTAAGTGACCCTTCTTCCTCCCTAGGATCACATCATGGAGATATTCTCCACCTATGGGAAAATTAAAATGATTGACATGCCTGTAGAAAGGATGCACCCCCATTTGTCTAAAGGCTACGCCTATGTGGAGTTTGAGAATCCAGACGAGGCTGAGAAGGCGCTGAAGCACATGGACGGAGGTAAGTCCAGCCCTGCTCTGACCTGTCCCAGACCAGCTGCCCACCATACCTGGTGTGATGAGAACTGGTTTCCAGTCTGGCTGCATGTGGGAATTTCCTTGGAACTCTGTCAAGATTCCAGTTCTTACTCAGTGGGTGTGTGTTTACCAAAAACATGTTTTACAGAGCATTATTCTTGAAAAGGTATTCATCAAATATGAATATATTAGCATTTTAAGAATATTTCAGTCTGTTAAAACTTAAGGATCAAATGAAGGATTCTTTTTTTTTTTTTCCCCCACAAAGTTATTTGACTATAATGAAACATCATTTTTATATGGGAATGTTTTCTTTAATCCTCTCTGAGTTACTTTCTGTCTTGCTAAAACAGCATTTTTAGGATAACTTTCTGAATCCACAAATTTTACCTCTCTCCTAAAATGCGTCTTGACTGTTGACGACGTTTACAGCCACTTTGTATTGGCTTTGACAACCTTTGAACATTTGTCAGTTGTTTCGCATCTTGAATAGGCAGCACTTTAAGGAGTGTGGGTTTCGATGGGCCTGCTTGCTGCTTCTGTCCTCCAGGCAGCGGAGCTGAGCCAGAACTGCCCGAGCCCCATGTGGGTTGCCAGGCTGAGTGGGGAGAAGAGTCTGAACCCCTGAGAACCTTGGCATCCTTGGAGGCCCTGTTACATGTTTGAAAGATAATTGCCCTTGACCCCTGGTAGTTTGTATAGTACAAAATTTTCCTTGGTACTTAGGTCCTAAATCTTTCAATCTGCTTAAACCCCCCTGGAGTGTTTTTAGGAGTTCAGCATAAACTGGGATCCGTCACTTTGCAGGCATCAGCTCTTAACTTTGTCAGTCATGCCTTTGTTTTAGAGAGTGTCAGTCTTGTGTTTGACGGAGTCTAAGCACTTGCTAGAAATTTAGGAGGCTTAGACACATTCAGGATGTGTGTGATGATAAGTATTCCACCTTGTCTTAAGATTCTGGTAGGACTTTTTCTCTGTCTTTTTGTATTGTGCTGAATTGAACCGCTCAGTCTCCAGAAAGAAATGGAAGGACTTGGTTTTTACTGGCAGCCAGCTAGAGGATGGGAGAAGGCAATGGCAACCCACTCCAGTACTCTTGCCTGGAAAATCGCATGGATGGAGGAGCCTGGTAGGCTACAGTCCATGGGGTCACGATGACTCGGATAGGAGTGAGCAACTTCACTTTCACTTTCATGCATTGGAGAAGGAAATGGCAACCCACTCCAGTGTTCTTGCCTGGAGAATCCCAGGGACGGCGGAGCCTGGTGGGCTGCCATCTGTGGAGTCGAACAGAGTCGGATACGACTGAAGCAACTTAGCAGCAGCAGCTAGAGGATGGCTTTTCTCCTTTTTTTTCCCTTTGTTTTTTTTCTTCTTTGTTGTTACATAGTCAGTGCCCATACTATACCTAACCAGGACTAGCTTTTGGCCACGGGCCAGGGCCACCTTAGGCTCTATCTACTTAGGCCTTTCAAGTATGTTCTGAACATAGGTTCAAATCTTGGATTTGTACTGATAGAGTCAGTACCTCAGAAGTTCTCTTGAAAGCAGAAGCTGAGAAGGTAGAAGAGCCTGTCACCCACCCTTTGGGAACACACTGGCTGTGCTTGGTCCCCTGGGATTGTTGGGTCTCTGCCTCAGTTTCCTTCATTCTCTCTCTCCCTGAGACCCTGCAGGTTCCTCATGCCCCATTCTGAGCTGCCTCCCCTCGCCGTTCTGCGGTTTCATTCACTTGTGTGGCTTTTGTACTGGCTGCACAGACTCGCCCCCCTGAGGCACTTGTTGCAAACTTTCTTTAGACAGACTTGAAGTCTCCTGAACATCCTGTCCTTTGTTCCCTACCCCAAAAATAGTTCCTTCTTTGTCTGATGCAACCCTTCCCCCCTCCCCTCCACCCCCAAATCACAGCTCATCCAGACACCTGGTGCCAATCATCCTTCACCTGACCCTGGGTCAGGCTCCTGGGATTGTCCCTCCCTGTCATCCCCTGAGTTCTTATATTTCACCCCATCTCTGTCCTGCTGAAGCCCTGACTGTCTGCTTGCTCCTCTCTTCTGCCCCCTTTCCTTTGCTTTGAAGGAGGACGTTCAGGTGCAGCACCCGCTTCCAGCTCAGGGTGGGGGCACAGCCCTTCCCTTCACTTAGCCATTTCCTGCCTGTTCTTTAGGTGCTGACTTGAATGGGCTTCCCCAGGAGGCTATCCCAACACACCAAGATGGAGTCCTCAGTTAGGGCCTGCCCCCAGTGGGTCTCCTGATGAAACCTCCAGTGATAGTGATTATCAGCTGCTTTTTCTCTGTGACCAGAATCGGTTGTTCCCTCCAGGCTCCTTTCTGTCTTACCCACCAGGGTACGTGCTTGTTAGAAAGGTATTTTGTGACTATCCTTTTTTCAATAGGTCAAATTGATGGCCAGGAGATCACTGCCACCGCTGTGCTGGCCCCCTGGCCCCGGCCACCCCCCCGGAGATTCAGCCCTCCCAGGAGGATGCTGCCACCTCCTCCTATGTGGCGCAGGTCACCCCCACGGATGAGGAGAAGGTGGGTCACTCTGGGGTTTCATAGGGGGCTGATTAGGACCTTTATTGACAAAACAAAGTGAGGGGGCAATGACTCTGGGACCTTGTCCAGCCCCGCCTGCCCCCTGATGGGGGTGGGAAAGCAGCATTACCCAGATGTCTTTGGAGGTCCTTCCAGCCGGGGAAGGGAAGAGCTGCCGATTGAGGGACCCACAGAGGTGCAGCCGCTGCCCGCCCTCTGTGAGAAGACCGGAAGGGTCAGAGGAGTAGGGAACAGCCTTGGCAGAGGCCGGGGTTGAGCCATGCCTCCTCTTGTGCTGGCCAGCTGCACTGCACGGCCCTCGGAGACAGAACCCTAGTCTCTGGAACGTTTCCGTCTTCCCCAGGGCTTCTGTCGGTGCCACCCAGAGGGATCCAGCTGTGTGACTGACAAGTTAGAGCCACGCCGCTCTGTGTGAAGGCGGCTACACCCCTGTGGTCATAGGCTTGGGTTTCCCTTCTGACACCCTGTCTCCTCTCCCCGCAGGTCTCGCTCCCCGCGCCGTCGGTCGCCCGCGCGCCGTCGCTCCCGCTCTCCAGGCCGCCGCCGTCACCGCAGCCGCTCCAGCTCCAACTCCTCCCGATAGGCGGGGCTCGGAGCTCCGCCCCTGCGACTCCTTCCCACCGCTCTTTTCCGTTTCCAGAGGGGTCACAGGGAGGAAATCCCTCCCTCGGGGCAGGCTTCAAGGTGGAGGCAGCGATCAGTCTCCCCAGGCGGCGGGGTTCCAGCGGCAGGAGTGTTGTGGGTCTGGGGTCGTGCTTGTAAAGATGCCCTCCAGTTTTCTAGCTAGAGCGATTCCACGTTTCTAGTTCCTGAGAGTTTAGTGGCAGAGCCAGCAGGGGTGAGCAAGGGGCTTCAGGTGTGGGGACAGCCCCAGCCTGGGAGCCCATTTTCCCATTCCACAGGTGGCCTGGGGCCGGTCTGGGGGGTCCCACAGGAAAGGCATGCTTTTAGGCAACTGCTACTCCTGTTTGCCTGGCCCAGCCGGAGTCCTCTTCTAACCTCTAGGGTCAAATACCACCCCCACCACCATCATCTGCCTAGAATGGTTCTTTACACATGTAGTTGTGTGCAAGGACACACACACACAGACTCCTCTTTCTGAAATCGTTGAAGAGCCAGCTCTGCCAGGTCATCACAGAACCCCCACCCCCACCCCAACTCCACTGTGTTGGTATTCTTGGTGGTTTTACTGGTTACCTTGGCAGCGTGTACATTGCTTTTTCAGCTTTTATTGTACAGTCAGTACTATAAATTTTGTTTTGAGTTTTGTAACTTTGTAGCGTTTTAGATGATCTTGTGTTTGTACTTTGTTGTGTAGAGTAAAAGAATTGTGTTGAATAAACCTAGGATTAGAGTGCAATGTGTGCCGGGTTCACTGCCTCCTTCCTGTCCTTGCCCCCCAAGGCTGCTTCAGTTGTGAGGGAATTAAACACAACTGCCTAAAATAAATGGTTTCATTTCCAAAGTCATAGCTGCAAAACACTTTAACCAGGAAAACTTTGAAAATGTTTATCTTAGTTCCCTGGCCAGGATTCTGCCTCCTGCCTTGGGAGCACAGTCCCAGGGGAGTTATCAACTGGGTGTTACAGGAGCCTTGAATTCTGCCCGACCAAAAAGGTGGATCTCATTCCCTGCTGTGTTAGATGGCCATGGAAAAACTTCCCACCTCAAAAATGAGTGTGTTCCAGAAGGAAGAACGCTTATGACATAATCCCTTGGCCCTTACTGATGTTGAGCGTTTTCAAACCGAATGCCAGCACAATGTGTGTTCAGCAGGACTGAGGGCAAAGGGAAGCTGTCGCCTCCCCCTCCCCCAGGAGGAGCCCGGGTGGAGTGAGCAGCTTCTTGAGAAGGTGAACGGTCAGATCTCTCACCAGGCTGTGTCCCAGGCTAAGCTGCAAGTCTGGTTCCTCGCCGGCAGGAAGTGGCGCTCAGAGCACCCACGCCCTGCGGGATGGCCGGAGCCAGGTCCCCGCAGCCCCTGGCCGCCGCTGAGCGCAAACCCCTGGCCCCGTGACTTACGTGCAGTCCAGTCCGCCGGGCCCAGACGTCCTGCTCCACGGAGCGCGAGGCTCCGCCCGGGAGGAGCGGCCCGGGCCCCAGGGGCGGGGCGGGCATCAAGATCACACCCCGGCGCCGCGACCTGCCCATTCTCGGCCAAGATGGCGCTGGCATCGGGAGTGCGGGTCCCCGCGCGCGCCCTGCTCCGTCCGTGTGCGTGACCAGGATCCTGCCGCGCGGGGCGCGGGGGCTAACCGATCTCACGCTGGAGCGCTGAGGCGCTCTGGAGCACGACCCTTGGGCGCAGAGAGCCGGCGGCCGGCGGCGGCGGGGACGGCGAGCGGCGCTTCGGGAGCCAGCGGGTGCTGGTGGAGCCGGACGCGGCCGCAGGTAAGCGCCCCCGAGCGCCCGGCATCCCCGCGGGGGGAGACGGGGCGCCGCCGGCAGCAGAGCGGGCTCCGCGGTGGCCTCCGGCTCCGGACCCAGACCTAGAATCCGGACCCGGGAAAGCGCTCGAATTTCTAAAAATCCCGAGATAAAGCCTGATTTTGAAGTAAGTTTCTGTTAAGTTCAAAGCTAAGGGTCATCACCAGTCGAGTTGTTTCACCACGACCACCACCACCCCCACCCCTCCACCCAGTTCATTATGAAGATAAACATGTTTCTGTTTTTAAAGTTTGGGGTATGTGCTCCTTATATAAGCTATTAACTTGGGAAGTGAAAATAATTGGAAGCATCTTGGAATAACATTTTTAACTTTTTGTTAATACTCCCAGGTGGCACAGAACCCAGCAGATATATATTTTTTTAATTACAACCAGGAGCCACAAGTAAAAATCACTCCTACCCACCCCCATCAGAACACCTCTTAAAAGTCTCCAAGGGGGGTAAAAAAAAGAGGTAGAAAGAGCACTTTTGAAAGAGAAAGCTGTGCTTTCTCCACCCGAGAGCCCTTCAGAGCTAGGACCTTAGCTGACTTGGGGGCAGAGACAGACAGATTCACATTTTAGGACAAGCTGTCTTACTGCCTCCCAGCTCCGAGCCTCCTAAACATTGCCGGCTTATCCTGGTAGGAGGTTGAATTTGAGGTCAAAGCCAAGCATGGTTGTCCTCATTGCCAGACCCAGGTGGCCTTCAGGCATCTTGAGACTCAAAAGAATTAATGGAGTAAAAGTGCTTTTTAAAATGTTTTCATTTAAGTGCCAAAGTGCTATCATGTTGATGTATGGCAGAAACCAACACAATATTGTAAAGCAATTATCCTCCAATTAAAAATGATTTTTTAAAAAAAAGCTGATTTTCAATCCTGTTCAACATTCAAGAAACATTTATTTTGTACCCACCCCATGCCAGGGGTGTGATTATTTACCTGGTGATGTCCAAGTTCATCTGTTCACCTTTGGCCTCTGCCTTTCCCCCAAACTCTTAGATATTGTCTCACTAAACAGCAAAGATCCAGAGTCAGCTTCAGAAACTTACCTCCGAACCACGTTTGGGGAGCTCAGCTCTAAAAGTTCTGATTGATTTTTCTCCATAGGATGACATTTCTGAAGCCCCTAGGGTCTGCCCTTGGGCCAGACAGTGGGAACAGATGGCCTCAGCCAAGCCAGCAGCCTCACTGTCTACAGGGGCAGGCCTTTCACTCCCATTTTTCCTGCTGCTGGCAGAATGAATGTATAAACTGAGAGTTTTAAGAACATCCGGCCCCTGATATTCACACCCTTGATCTTTAAACAAGTGTGAACCAGAACCCCCCACTGGAATTCCTCCTCGCACATCTAGTTCTTAGAGTTGCTCACTTACAATAAGGCTGTCTACTCCCAGGAGGATGTCAGACTTGGTATCTGGGAGAAAATTGGACTGATATCATCATGAGCACTTCATTTGTTTTGAACATTGATTTATTTGGAGCAGAGGCATTGTGAGGGAAAAAAAGTGTCATGTAGGTTGTCTAAAAGTAAAATGCATTTAAACTCAAAAAAAAAAAAAAGATCAACAAAAATGTGTATGTGAGTGCTCCCAGCAGCATTACTCTAAATAGCCAAAAGGTGGAACTAACTCAAGTGTCTACTGGTCGGTGAATGGATAAGCAGAACATGCTTACACAGATTGTGGAAAGTTACTTGACTTTAAGAAGGAACGAAGCCTGTTTAAAAAAAAAAAAATTAAAGGCAACTCTGGACTGTTTAAAAAAAAAAAGAAGGAACGAAGCACTGACACATGTTACTTCATGGATGAACCTTGGAAACATTCAGTGAAAGCAGACAGACACAAAAGGTCACATATTTCCTATGATTCCGCTTCCATAAAATGTCCACAGTTGGAAAGTCCATAGGAACAAGAAGGAAATCAGTGATTAGTGATCCCTGGGTCAGGAAGATCCCTGGAGGAGGGCATGGCAACCCACTCCAGTATTCTTGCCTGGAGAATCCTATGGACAGAGGAGCCTGGTGGACTTTGGTCCGTAGGGTCTCAAAGAGTGGGACACGACTGAAGTGACTTAGTACACACGCACAGGGGCTGGAACAGGAGGAATGGTAACTGTCGATGTGTACAGGGTTCCCTTTATTATAAGATACATGAATCTCACCTCAGTTTAAAAAGCCAACAGTTGTGTGTATTCCCATGGCCTTCCCGTAGGTGACTGGGGGCACCTTTCTCATGCTGGCACGAGCTTTGTCCTCTTTGTTTTCAAACTAGGGGTAGCCGTGATGAAGTTCAGGAATCCCCCCGTGAACTCCCTGAGCCTGGAGCTGCTGACGGAGCTGGTCATCAGCCTGGAGAAGCTGGAGAATGACAAGACCTTCCGTGGCGTCATCCTAACTTCCGTGAGTGCTCCTAAGCTCCCCCCAAGGCCCCGAGCTCAGAAAGCCCTCCACACACATCGCAGGCTGGAGAAAATCCACGCGGCCCAAGTGCGGGTGCAATCACAGGCCTTCAGGGGTCATAGTCCTGGGTGTGACTCGAGGGAGCCGGGCTGTGGGCACCTGGTTTGCCCGCAGGCGGCTGATGCCTCTGTCCCGGGCTGCCTCCCAGACCCACGCAGTTGTGGGGCCAGGCCCTGGGGAAGGCCTCGGTGCTCCATACCCAGGCCTGGATGTAGGTGAGAGTGGGTTCCTTTGGGCAGGGGTGACCTTGAAACCACGCAACTTCACGAACTCTGGACCCAGTGCAGACTTGGTTTTCAGCAGCTCCCTGGAGCCCAGGGTGGCCCCCAAGACTGTGCTCGTTCCAGGAGCGGTGCTCCCCATCCCTCTCCGGGCAGGTCCTAGAGCCGAGGTCTCAGAGGGCAGGCTTTTTCCTTCTGAATTATCCTTGGACCAAAAAGTCTTAGTCGCAGGTTTACAACAGTAGGCGGACAACAGAGCACCAGACAAAATGCAGCAAAAGTCAGTGTGACTGAAAAGAAAAGAGTTATAAGAAAATGAAAACCTCTTGTCAGAAGACTTTTTATGCCTTGTGGGATCCAAGAGAATGAGCCGGAGAGCCAGTTTTCATTTCCTTGCCCACACTGAATGGCAAGGATTAGTAGATTGTCTCTGGAAGTCAAATGGCTTGTTGACAGATTTTCTTGGTGTTGGTTTCTACCTGGAAGGAGGTGTTAACTTCATATGCAACAAAAAGTATTGGCAGTTGCACAAACCACTCCTTTTCTGCTAAACATTCAGAAAACTAAGATCATGGCATCCGGTCCCATCACCCCATGGCAAATAGATGGGGAAAAAATGGAAACAGTGAGAAACTATATTTTTGGGGGCTCCAAAATCACTGCAGATGGTGACTGTAGCCATGAAATTAAAAGATGCTTGCTCCTTGGAAGAAAAGTTAGGACCAACCTAGACAGCCTATTAAAAAACAGAGACATTACTTTGCCAACAAAAATCCATCTAGTTAAAGCTATGGTTTTTCCAGTGGTCATGTATGGATGTGAGAGTTGGACTGTAAAGAAAACTGAGCACCGAAGAATTGATGCTTTTGAACTGTGGTGATGGAGAAGACTCTTGAGAGTCCCTTGGACTGCAAGGAGATCCAACCAATCAATGCTAAAGGAAGTCAGTCTTGATTATTCATTGGAAGGACTGATGTTAAAGCTGAAACTCCAGTACTTTGGGTACCTGATGTGAAGAACTGACTCATTGAAAAAGACTCTGATGCTGGGCAAGATTGAGGGCAGGAGGAGAAGGGGACGACAGAGGATGAGATGGTTGGATGACATCACCAACTTGGACATGAGTTTGAGTAAATCCGGGAGTTGGTGATGGACAGGGAGGCCTGTCGTGCTGCAGTCCATGGGGCCGCAAAGAGTTGGACACGACTGAGTAACTGAACTGAATCAACCCTTATCAGGTACAATCTTGGCCAGGGAATCTAGCCTCATTTAGGGTTTTGAGCTGCTTCTATGAGATGTAAAATCTCAGCCCCACGTTTCACAGGGAATCTTTTGCATTTAAAAGTCCTCTTTCTGAAAAAGTACCGTAAAAGTCTC
The DNA here is from genome assembly GCF_963930625.1 of Muntiacus reevesi. Taxonomy (NCBI): domain Eukaryota; kingdom Metazoa; phylum Chordata; class Mammalia; order Artiodactyla; family Cervidae; genus Muntiacus; species Muntiacus reevesi. The sequence goes on along the minus strand of NC_089250.1, from coordinate 181,171,097 downwards.
CTTTCTTTCCAGATAGCTGCATGGGCATGTAAAACAAGGAAGGCATATTTTGAGTTTGTACATATGTTTATAATTCTTCCTTCACAGTTTTTCTCCATTCCCCCAACTTATATAAAGGCCAGGCAGTGTTAGAGTACAGTTTAAGGTTTTCCCTTTGCAGCCCATCTGTTTTTTTAGATTTCCAGTTTTTAAGGATACAGTCCAGAGGTGTTTCTTCTGGCTTAGAAAAGGATCCTCCCATGTTGGGAAACCTTCGGCCAAGAGCGCTCCTAGAAATGAAGTCCCGGGTCCCAGAGGCATTTCACCAGGAGGCTTTTGTCAGAAGGGGCTCGAGGGTCCTCCGAATGCCCTTCTCACCTACTGGGGTTTTGAGCGTCCTCTGCTCTCCCGTCGACACCTAGCCAGCGTCTCAGGTCGTCAGTCCCTCGCGCGAGGGCTTCACCTTAGGGGCCCTCTGAACTGGTGCCAGTGTGCCGCCAGGGCTCTCCGGAGGGGGGTCTGCTGTCTCTGACGCTCACGTCTTATTATGTACGTAACAGTGTCCCCGATGTGGGGTGACCTGCTTGAGATTGTGCATTCGTAAAGCCTAGGAAGTGGGCTGCTTGGAAGTGGCCGGCCCAGTAGGTAGTCACAGTGTCTGGACTGCTAGGGTCTGGAGGGAAAGAGATCCTGGAGGAACTGGAGCTGGGCACAATGGGAAATGTCACGGGGCCAGGACCTGAGGGCCTCGAACTGGGAGTGTTCCCACGGGGTTTTTGGACACAGAGTAAGGGGAGAGACTGGACAGCGGAAGCACCCCAAGCCCCCTCCCCATCTGCTTGGTGGTCGCGATAAAACTGGGGAGAGCCTGATGGTCCCATCCGAGACCAGTAACAGTGAGTTTGGACAGTGTTTCCCATGAAATTTAACACACCCAGTGAACCCAGTTAGTTTTGCATCTCCTTTGGGGACATCAGTTTCAAAGTTAGCTGGATGTCAAAAGAACTTTAGTTACAATTTGATATTTGGGAAGTCCACCCAAAATATCGCAATGTTTTAGATAGAATAGATAGAATCGTAAGTCGATACAATCAAGGTCACTGTGAAACAATTATTTCTTGAGCTAAGGTGGAAAACAAAAAGATTTCAAAGGTCACTTAAAGGCTTAAAGGCACAGAAGCTCACACAATCTGATGTCAAAAGCGGCATTCCAGGAAAACTTTGTTCTCTTATGAGAGACAGAAACCAAATCACGTCTTGCATCAGCCTACTCTGAATAAAACCCTTTACCCAATTAAATTGATTTCAACCTTGGAAAGTCCTGACCACAAACAAAACTCTGTTCTCCATGTTTCTCTTCTGTAGACCTGCAACTTTTATTAGCCATACTTTATCCCTTACTCTTTCCATTGAGAAATAACCAGCTTTAGGACAGAATCACTCTTTTTCCTTTAACAAAACGTATTTCCACTCCTCATACACCCTTCTGAAAACACACACCCACCTTTCCTTAAGCCGCCATGAAGGGCCTTCTGCACTGGCATTCTTTAGGTTGGCAGAGGTCATCTCAAGGTAGCACCAAACAGCTTCTTTTCTCTCTGACAAGAAGACAAAAGTAGGTCAGTTTACACCTGTTTAGCCATCAGTGTTCTCTGTTTCATCTTATTTGAAATGGTCCTTGAACCCAGTGAATTCCTTTCATTTTACTTTGTCTTAGTTTTTAAGTTACCAACATTGGGAGGGACTGCTTTAGATGGATTTTTTCAACACAAAGCTATTCCTCTAGAGTTTACCAAAAAGCTCTAATCCCACTTACATTTACTTAAAAATTTCATCATGTCAGGTTGTTTCCCTGGTGACAAATTTTATAACAGGAACAGTATGCACCTCCTTTCAGTAACCCTAGGTACAATGAAAGTATTATATTTAATGTGGGTACAGGTCTGTGTTAATTAAACCCACAAGTCTAAGCCAGCGCTAATACCAGATATTAATTAAATATTGACTATTTTCCCAGATCACAGGAGCCCAAAATGTATTCTGATGAGCCTCTTCTATGTTTCTGAGAATATATAAGGGCTCAATTGCCTTTAAGCTAATTGAATACAGCCCATTTACAAGTTAATTTTTACATAAAGACAGAGCCAGAGGCCTCATAGTTTTCCCACTCGAATTTTAAAATGCCCTCCCCTCACACTTTTTTCCTTCATTCTGAGGGACTACGGATGAATCCGATATTTCTGAGCACAGTCAGAACAGTTCCGTTGCAAAGGCAGAGGAGTGAGAAACGAAAGCTCCTTTCTTTTCTGTTCTTTAAAATCCCACCAAGTAACCCAAGGTTGGAGTCTCAAGCAGTGTTTGAGATATAGAATACAAGGGCTGCCTTTGTATTTCAAGGTTTAAGTCCTCCACCGTGCCCACAACATCAACAGGGCAGCTGGACAGACAATGACATAAGACAAAGCTACCAATGACAAAACCTTGTAGACATGGGCAAGTATTCCAGATAAAAAAGGATGGGAGTGCAGGTCTAAGGATCAAGGGAGAGGTAAAACAGGGGAGGGACAGAGAATGAGAACAGAAAAACAAAGGTGAGTCAACGCGGGAACGATCGGTCTTCCAGCCCTTACCCGACATGGGGACTGAACCTCTGTCGCTCCTGTAAATCTCCAGGCAGGGATGGCCCACTGGGCCAGGGTCTGCACGGGTGAGGCTTGCCTCTCAGGCCTCTGCTGGCCTCCGGACGAGGTGCACCGTGGGCGGCCAAAGGTCTAGCCAGCCAAGAGCAGTGAGACTGTGGCTGCCCCACATCCACTCTGGAAAGGAGAAGACGGGAGGAGAGGACAGAGAGTAGTAGAGAGACAGCAGGAGAGGGGGAAGGACGAGGAGGCAGGGGCAGTGTTGCCTAGATGAGGGACTTGAGCCCCCGGGGTCAGGAAGGCAGGGCTTCAGGTGGCCACTTGCTGCCCACTGGGAAGCTGCGTTCGGGAATCCCAGAGGTGCCCAGATCCCCTCCGCAGAAGGGGACGAGCCACACGCTGGGGGCCATAAATCTGATAATGACCAGGGTTCTTGGCCTTGCTCATCCAATAGAAATTGACTAGAGGCCCGACAAGAAATTCAGGCACGGCTTTACTGGGGCCCCTGCTGCAGCAGGGTCGGGGGAGGGAGGGAGAACAGACAGCAGGTTCCCTTGCTCCCTCACTCCTGACCTCGACCCACTGCACAAGAGTCACTGAGGTCGGAAGTCGCAGAAACAGGCCAGCCCCCATGCCTTCTGTCTGGCAGAAGTCGCCCTGGCTGGCATCAATGCAGTTGCTTCTCTCGCATCCAGAATAGAACTCTCTGCCTTGGCTTCCCTCCGGTACCAGGACCGTGGGCTGCACTGACGGCCCGTCCACTTCTATGCTGAGAAAGTGTGTTGAATTTGGGGGGCGGCGGTGAGGAGCAGCCAGGCACTGGTGGTGGGAAGAGGTTAAGGAGGAAGGCTGGAAAGCTGGACGACTATCCTGCCACGTCCTCGGAGCAGGGCGGCTCACCACCACCCCCCACAAGATTCCAGCCAGTGAGGCAGTAGGACACGCATACTGACGGCCCAGCTTCCCATCCCCTGGGGTGCTTTTTAGAGGCAAGAGTGGAACGCGTTCCAAGCAAACAAGGCCAGTCTGCAGGTGCTGTGCACACATGCACCGCGTGTGTGAGAAGCACGGGGTGCATCTACACCTGCCCTGCACTTGGCCTCAGTCACTTTGTATGAGGATGTAGGGCATGTCGAGTGTGGCCACCCCTCCTCACGGACACTAGGGGGCGGGCGGGGGTGGCTGTCATCTGCAGCAGCCCATGGCGACCGTAGCCAGTTCTGTTTAATGGTCAGCAACCTCACAGCAGCCTTGGGAACCGGACACACTCCAGCAAGGGCTTGCAGGAAACCCGGGCGCAGGGTTCCCATGTGACGGCCGGGGGTCCCCTCCTGCCCCGGCCTGCGTTCTTCACTGAGCGCCCAGAACCTGGTGTCCACACTGGGAGCACTGGTCCCCTTCTGTCTTGGTCTGCACTCCCACCCCAGCCTTCAGCCTCACGAGTGATGGCCCAGGGCGGAGGGGAGGGGTGCCTTCTTGACCGCTCGCCGCTCCCTCCTTCCCTGGTGGGTCTGTGGTTTGCTGGCCCTTTGGGGTTAGCCAGAACACATGTCCTCTCTGCCATCAGGAGCTTCCCCGGCCTCTGACTCCTCTGCCCCGGCCGTGTGCACATGTAAAAGGGCCCGTGTTTTATGTCCCTGGGGAGCACCTGGCCCTGCCGCCTGCCTTTCCCATTTGAAGCTGGAAGGAAAAGAATATGGCAGAATGCAGTGGGAACAGTCCAGGGGGTCCTGGCTGAGTCCCCGGAGCCCCCAGCTCAGGGCACCTGGGGGCACCATCCTGCTGCTGAGCATGACCTCAGCTCCTCCGGCCCTTGAGCGCCTGTGCACTGCCAGGCCCCCAGGGCAGACTCTGACGGCGCCCCTGCCCCCCCAGGACTGCCCCAGGGTCTTCTCTGCGGACCTGGACCTGACAGAGATGTGTGGGAGGAACCCGGCTCACTACGCTGAGTACTGGAAGGCCATGCAGGAGCTGTGGCTGCGGACATACCTGTCCAGCCTGGTGCTGGTTGCCGCCATCAACGTGCGTGTTCCTCCCCGGGGGCCGCCTGGGTTGCTCACTGTGGGCCAGACCTTGGGGTGGGTGGACATAGCCCTCCATTAGAAATCCCTCAGAAAGGAAGGGGGCAGTCAGGGAGACCCACAGAGGTCAGCTTGCCTTTACAGACGAGGTGAGAAGAGAGGGCCATGTGGTGGGGCTGTGTGTGGGGACGGAAGCCAGGGCCTGTGGTCACCTCTAGGGGACATTGCTCTGGCCTAAGGCAAGGGTGGGGCGGAGGCCAGGGGCCTGAGCCGGCTGGAGAGGAGGGGGGCCGGGCTTGGGAGGATGCGTGGGGCTGGGCGGCCGGCCACCTCCAAGGGGACAGTGGGTGCAGGAGGTGAGAACAGGGGTGGCCCCAGGCTGTCTGGGGCAGGACGTGAGGTAACAGCCCAGGCCCGATGGGCGATTGGCGTCTGAGGGACCAGACAAGAGCCGAGAGAGAAGCTGCTCGTGGCCCGATGTGAGCCTGAGGGAAGACGGGTGTGCGGGTCCTGCTGCGCACACTCCCCAGATGGGGTTGGTGCAGCACCAGGCTGGCGGGGGGGGGGGGGGGGCGGCGTGGAGAGGCACCCTGGAGCTCACCGCCGCCCCGGGGCGTGCCTGGGCCCGGCCCTCCAGAACGCTACAGGGACCAGCGGTCTGGCTCTCCCTGCAGGGAGCCTGCCCCGCGGGGGGCTGTGTCATCGCCCTGCCTGTGACTGCCGGGTTCTGGCTGACAACCCCAAGTACCACATAGGGCTGAACTAGACCTTGCTGGGCATCGTCGCCCCCTTCTGGTAAGGCCGGGGACCAGGCCCACCGCTCCCACCCCCTGGCCTGGAGCCCCGAGTCCCGACTCCGAGTCGGGTGTCTGTTTCCAGGCTCAAAGACACATGTGTGAACACCATCGGGCACCGTGCCTCGGAGCAGGCCCTGCAGCTGGGATTGCTCTTCCCGCCAGCAGAGGCTCTCCAGGTGGGCCTGGTGGACCAGGTGGTGCCGGAGGACCAGGTGCTGAGTGTGGCGCTCTCGGCGATGGCCCGGTGGCTGACCATTCCAGGTGAGGGGCGAGTGGGGCTGGGGGAGCAGCTGTGGGTACCGGTGGGCCAGCAGGGCCCCCTCCCCAGAGTTCTCAAGCCATACACAGATGAGCTGCTCACAGTAGCAGACTGACCTCGTGTCCTGAGACTGGTGTAACAAGTGACAAGACGGGGAATTGAGGGGTGAGGGCGCTTAGGTGCTTAAAACAACGGAAATGCATTCTTGCACAGTCTGGAGGCCAGAGTAAAATCAGGGTGTGAGCAGGGCCTTGCTCCCTGCAGAGGCCCTGGGGAGATGCCTTCCTGCCTCTTGCATCTTCAGGGGCTCCAGATATTCCTGGGCTGTGGCTGCATCACTCCAGCCCCTGCCTGTGTCTTCACACACCTTCTCTTCTACATGTTTCTATATCTCAGACTTCCTGTTCCTTCTAAGGACACCTGTCCCTGGATTCAGGCAGTGGTTATGGTGGTTTAGTTGCTAAGTCGTGCCCGACTTTACGTGCTCCTCTGTCCATGGGATTTCCTAGTCAAGAATACTGGAGTGGGTTGCCATTTTCTTCTCCGGGGGAAATCTTCCTAGGGATCCTACCTGGGTCTCCTGCATTGTAGGCGGATTCTTTACCAACTGAGCCAGCAGGGAAGCCCTCCCTGGATTTAGGGCCCGCCCTAAATCCAAGATGATCTCATCTTAGTTACCTCTGCAAAAACCTCTTTCTTAACAGGCCACTTACACATACCTTTCCAGCGTCCACTATTCAACCCACTACACAGACAACTGGAAACAGCTTGCAGGTTCTACATCTGGCAATAGGAGTGCTTATGTCAACGACAGTAGAAACCAGGGGTCAGCAGACTCTAAAGGGCCAGGGAGATGTCCGGCTTTGCTGGTCACACGGTCACTGCCATAACCACAGCACTGGAGTGAGGGCAGCCTCAGGGTGTGTGAACTAGGAAGTGTATCTAGTGTTATTGGAACACCAAGCCACTGAATTCTGAATTTCAGGTGATTTTTACATGTGACAAAATACTAGCCTTTAAAATTTTTTTGCCACCATATATAAAAATGCAACCACCATTCTCAGCTCTTGAGCTGTGGGGGGCCAAGTTTGCTGATGCCCGAATACCGCACAGCCAGCCGTTAGTGAGGTGGTAAAGGAATAGTTAGCGATATAGAAGATGTTCCTGACGATATAGCTGAGGGAAAATAACGAGCTGACAAGGCAGTTTTCACAGTATCATCCTGTAAGGTTTTAAAAGCAGTCCGTGGACAGCAGGGGACGGGTGGTTTTCCTTTTCTTCCCTTTGCTCACTTGAGTTTTCTGCCGGAGTTTCGGCTGGAACCATCTGGGGCAGATCGGCAATACCACTGTCCCAGCGCAGAGCCCAGGTCCTCACAGGCGGGCCCTGTCTTCTTCAGATCACACGCGCCAGCTGACCAAGAACATGATGCGAAAGGCCACGGCAGACCGCCTGCTGAGGCAGCGGGACACTGACATTCAGAACTTCGTCAGCTTCATCTGCAGAGACTCCATCCAGAAGTCGCTGCAGGTGTACTTGGAGAAGCTCCAACAGAGGAAAGGTTGAGGGCAGGGCTGCCCACCAGGGTTCTAGCCGAACCCACCCTAACGGGCACCGTGGCTCTAGAGGACTTAAGTCCGGTCTTTTCCAATTTAAAATTACTTCCAGCTCTTTGTTTTACCCATCTCCCTAGAAGGCCCTGATCCTCACAGCCATAGTCCTGAGGCCTGCTGCCACTCCCGAGTACCCTTTGTGCCTGGCGGGCGGGCAGGGGCACAGCTGGCAAGCAGTGTCTTGACTGGGGATAATAAACTGGCAGGTGGGCCCCTCCTGGACCTTGGCAACATCACCATTGAGTGCATGTGCTGTTTTTTCCCAGAGCAGAATAAAATCCTCAAGTTTCCCGTTCCTGGCTGGTGGGACGCTTGATTGCTAGAGGCATAAGGCCAGGTAGTTGGTGGGTCCTGACGAGCCCCACAAGAGAAGGAAATGGGAAAAGACCTTGGGCCACCATGTTTGTTTGGATAGAAAACCTGTACAAATTTCAGAGAAACTGGGTAACTTGGAGAGGAAGAAGGGAGGCATTTTACATTGCAAGTGTCCTATATCTTATTTTAGAAAGATCTAGCAAGAAAAAGTCCAGACTCTTTGAAACAAAGGTTTTACCCTTCAGTATAATTCAGGCCAATTAAATCCTGCCAAAGGTGAGATGCTTCGAAAATCAGCAACCTCATCGGGTCCCTGTCAGTTACACTGTGTACCCCAGTTCTGCGTGTCCCCCACCCTTGGGATGGGCTTACCCGAGGCGCAGACCAGTGCCCTCCCTGGCGAGCCTTTGCCCAGCACAGGGCTCCTGAGGAGGAAGCTACCAGGAAGGCACCTTTGAAGGGGCTGTACCACAGTGAGTTGTTGGGGTTCTATGGGTGGAACCCTCACCCAACCTGCCTGCTCACCAGTGAGGGGCTCTCCACAAGTCCTAGGGCTGCCAACCAGCTTGGGACAGGGGAACAACCTTCCTGACCTCCCCCCACCAACTGCAGTGCTGGGTGGGACAGGACCCTCATACCCACAAGTGCTGCTAGAGGCCTGCAGACCTGGGAACTAGGGCTGGAGGAGGATCACTGAGGATTGGGAGGTTGGCCTTGCACATCCACACAGCGTGTGTGTGAGAGCACTTACCCCATGTGCACTCAGTTCAGGTGCTTGGAAGCACTTAGTTTACACAAAGAGCAAGAAGCTTCTGCCAGTGAGCACAGGCACTGTCTTCTGGAGCCAGCCCAGTCTGGACATGGTTGGTTCCCAGCAGAAAAGAACACCAGTTCCCTGGTGTGGGCAGGCCAGGCTGTCCTTGTCCCCTAGGTGGGCTGGGACCAGGGATCTGCTGGGTGGCCGGACCAAGTTCTGTGTCCCAGAAGGGCTGAGCCCTAAGAAGGGACCTGGAGGAGTCAAAGCCCACATGTGTGTGGGGCCCTGGCTGAGTGTGTGCTATTTATTGAGCTCAGCTGCGTGCCCAGCATACTGGAAGGTGTTTCTCACAACCTTATGAGGTAGGTGGTGGCAGCCCATTTCACAGATGGGGAAACGGGCTCTGAGTGGTCCCATCACTTGTCCAGGCCCAGCTGCCCATGCCCTGCAGCCTCGCTGGGGGTTGGCTGGCCACACTGGAGGAGTCCTGTGGGGCTTGCTCCTGTCGCCAGAGTCTGTAGGCTCTGCCCCAGCCAGGGCCCGGGGCTGTCAGTGGGACTTGAGGGTCACCTCCACAGGAAAATGGTCACTGATGGCCAGGGCCTGGAGGGAGAAGGGGCCAGCCTGAGACCCTGCTGAGCAGCCACCCCGGGAAACTGCCCCCCACCCAGGGAGGGGCCCACTGGGGGTCCAAACAAACCGCTGCACCTGGGGGGAGGCGTTGGCGTCTATGCCAGCTGTGGCCTGTGGGTGGGCTGGGAGCACAGTCCTCAGGACCCCACTCCAGCAGTGTAGAGAGCTTCCTGTACTGCCACCCCAGGTTTGTTCCATTCGGCCAGACCTGAACCTCTAAGGGCCTTTTCTAGAAACACTAGTGCAAAGAGGGAAGTGCCTGGTTCCCTGAGGTTGGGATCTGGGTCCAGCACTCCCCTCGCCCCTGGCCCCACCCCGGCCTCAGCACTTGCCTGAGTCTGGTCCAGGCCGAATTCCTCCTGGAAGTCGTGCACAGTGGCTGACTGATGCTTCAGGCTCTTGCGCAGGCGGGAGCCACAGACCACGATGCGGTCGTAGGCGCAGTCCGAGTTGCCCACCGTGGTGTCAGCGCTGTCTGGGATGAGCCATTTGAAGACTTCGCTGCTGCGCAGGCGAATGGCCGGCCAGTCCTGTGCCCGCACGTATTTGCAGTCGGCATTGAAGTCGCCCAGAAACAGGATGTCCTGTGGGTCACGGCGGGGCCGGGACTGAGGCTTTGTGGCCGACCCAGGAGCACGCCTCCCGGGGGGGTCGTGGGGGCGGGGAGGGGCCTTCCGAACAGGGGGCACTTACATCGGTGCCCCACTTGTCAATCACGTCCAGGTACACGTCGTAGAGCGCGTCGATCTCGGTCACAGCGTGGTGCGGAGTAGCGTGCAGCGGAATCAACACCAACTCCTTGGCTGCTGCAAGAGGGGCTGGGTGTCAGGGGCCGGCGGCAGGGGCGGGGCCGGCGGCGGGGGCGGGGCGCGGGGCCTCACCGCAGCCGGGTGCCGAGAACTTGACCACGAACGGCTCCCGGCTGAAGGCGTCCTCGGTGTCCGGGTACTGGTACGTGTCCACGACCGACACCGTGTCCTTCCTGGAGGCAGGGGGTAAAAGACGGGTGGGCGCCGTGAGCGGGACCCCTGCTCCGCGCGCCCCGTGGCCCCTCCCCTCACCTGTAGACGAACAGGTACATTTCCTTATACTGGTCCCGACCCAGGGGCTCACTGCTCACGAAGCTGTACTCGTGCCTGGACACACTGCGGAGATACGGGCCGGGCCTGGGGTCAAGGCATCGCTCCGAGACCTGGGGTCCGGGCCGGGGCTTCCCACGCTGGACCCTGCCAGCCGCACCTGTTGATCTGCTCCATGAGCGCAGACACGGCGCTCAGGTCGGGGTCTCGCACCTCCTGCACGAGCATGATGTCATAGCCAGCCAGGATCTGGGGGAGGAGCCAGCGAGTGCAGGGTCAGGCGCGCCGCAGATCAGCCCAGGAGCCCAGCCGCGACCCCGCCCCGGGCCCCCAACCTCACTTGCGCGATGAGGCCGCCGCAGCCCGGGTCTGACACTTTGCTGTCGCCGAAGCTCTGGATGTTGAAAGCTCCGATGCGCAGCGCCTGGGCTCCGGCAACCCCCAGCGCCCAGAGCGCGGCCAATAATGTCAGGGGCCCGCCCATGGCGTGGAGTGGACGATCGTAGAGGGACAAACACGGCCAGGCGTGAGCGCGGACCTGAAGTGGGACACACCAGCCCACTCTTCATCTTGGCCGCGGGGACCCAGGGCCGGGCAGGTCCTGCCTCCCACAGTCTGCCGGCCGCTAGGCACCTCCGCCCCCTACTGCTTTTCCAGGTTGCTGCTGGGCTCACAGCCTTGTCCATTCTCCTCCTCCATGGCGAAACTGAGGCCCAAATATTGAGAGTCCATTCCCATCCAGCCCCCACTCATCACTCCCACACTGAACGCACCTGAGGGGTGTGGATAGGCTCAGGATCTGCGTCCCAGTAGAGGTCTGAGGTCCAGGCTGGGGGTGTGCCTGTGAGACAGACTGCAAGGGCTGGTGCAACAGCAGCGCTGGCGCCCTGGCTCCAGGGGTATTTGTAGCCCTGGCCCAGGGAGGGGCCAGACTGCGCTGCGTCCCGCCCCATCCATGAAGCTGGTGGCTGTACTCCTGGCTCTCACCTCTCATCCTACAGAGGACCTCCCCCCACACACAGGGGTGGTGGGGACAGGGAGGCAGGACGACCACCCTGAAACTGATCTGGGGCCCCCATACCTATCAGAACAGGGGCTTAGACGGCTCTGCCAGCCCAAGAGCTGCATCGAGACTGGAAGAGGGCCAGCCATGCCCACAGTCCAGGGCTTGTTCTTGTCCCCACCCCCGAGAAACTAGGTCACCCAGAATCTCCCTCAAGCTGCATCCCTGCAGGGAAACTAAGGCCACCCAATCAGGAAAGACCAGCCCTGTTTACAGCCCAGCATCTTCTGCTGCTTCTCCACGTCATCACTTCAAGGACAAAGCCGAGACTCCTGGCTCTCCCGGCCTCATTTCCCAGCCCCAGGATCAGAAGCTGGCAAACAGCACCCCCACCCACCCACTTTGACGGGCCACAGGAAGCGGGGGTCACGGCTCCAGCTGAGCAGGGCAGAGGCAGGAGGTTGCCTGTCCACATGCCAATGACACCCACACATCACCAAGGTGCCGCCAGCCCCGTGGGAGCCCTGGGTGGACCGGCCAGGCACCAGAGCCTCGAGGGTGGCCTGGGCAGGCGGGGACTGCCCCAGAGGGGCACTGCCAGACACCAGTCCCTGAGGCTGCTAATGCCGCAACATCACAAGCGGCGGATTTTCACATTTTATTGTAAAGCAACCAAAAATTCTATTTACACTCCCACGTCGCCTCTCAAAGTCTGAGTTCTAAGCCCCTCTTGCCTGTACTCAGCCAGGCAAGCATGGGCAGGGAACCCAAGATCCTCAGCTCCTGCCCCAGACCGGCCCGCCAGCCTCTGCAGGTGGCCGTGCTTAGACAATGACCGTCTGCACCTCAAGCTGGCCCTCCGGGGAGGCGATAACCAGCTCGCCGGCATGCTCCAGGATCTCAATGTCCTCCGACGAAACCATGGTCACAGTGGCCTGCTCAGCGCCACTGGTGCCCGAGCGGGCAGTGAGCACAGTGCCCTCGCTGATGGCCGAGGCCAGCGTCATGGCCACCTGCTCCGTAAGGCTCTCGGGGGTGGCGATGGTGATGGTGTCAGCCGCCGCCGCCTCCGGGCCCAGCCGCGCCTCCTGGTCCATGGTCACATTCTGCACGATGATTTGGTGCCCAGCGCTGGCCTGGTGCACTATCTGCTGCACCACCTTCATGATGTGACTGTCCACCTGCGGGCGGCCCACGGCTCAGCCCGAGTCCAGTGAGCATGCCAGGCCGCCCCTCCGCCCGTCCCCCAGCCTCTCACCTCCGTCTGGGTGCCCTCGATGATCTCTGTGGCTTCACTGGTCTCTGCATCATCTGCGGTGGCCTGGATGGGGGTCAGAGGTCAGCCCTGCCCACCCCAGTCCTCACCCCAGCCCAGCGGGCCCCCGCCCACCTCGATGATGTACTCCTGCGTGTCAGCTACCACGGACGAGAACTCGACCAACACGGTATGCGGGTCCTCGGTCAGGACGGCGGCAGCCGCAGCGGGGCTCTCCTCAGACACCAGCAGCTCCTCCACCTCCAGCAGGCAGCCCCCTGCGACGGGGAGCTCAGTCAGCGCTGGTTATGGACCCCCCCGCCAACCCCACCTGCCAGCTCCCAGCCCTACCCTTGGTCCGCAGGTGGCGGTTGAGCGTGCCGTGCTCAGCGAAACCACGGCCACACTTGTAGCACTTGAAGGGCTTCTCGCCAGTGTGGTGCCGCACGTGCCGCACCAGTGAGCCCTTCTCCCGGAAGCCGCGGCTGCAGAACGGGCACACGTGCGGCTTCTCTTCCAGGTGCGTCCGGAAGTGCACCTGCTGGGCATTCTGCGAAGACCGCCCCCCATCAGGGCTGGCCTGGCCTCGGCTCAGCCAGCCCCCTGAGGGCCCAGGCCAGGGCGAGGGGGCAGGAAACCAGGGACAGAGCGGGCTCAGGGAGCACAGGCAGGGGTCCAGGGCCCACCTTGGTCTTGTAGCGCTTGCCACACTCAGGACAGGGGTAGGGCCGCTCGTCCGAGTGGACACGCCGGTGGCCACGGACATGGGCGATGGTCTTGTAGAGCTTCCCACAGTCCCCGCAGCGGAAGCGGCGCTCATGCACATGGACCTCCTGGTGCTTCTTGAGCAGGTAGGCCTTGGGGAAGGCCTTGCCGCACTGCGGGCAGGTGAAGGGCCTCGGCCCTACGGCCATGCTCCACATCAGGCTGGGACAACCACCCGAGGGCCCCACCCTAGCCACTGGCCACCCTGGCTGCCTGCCGCCCACCCAGAGGCCCATCCTGGCTGCCCACAGCTGTCCAGGACCGGCACCCCTGCCACCCACCTGCATGGCCTCTTTTGTGGGCCTCCAGGGTGGCCGCCGTTGGGAAGGTCTCACTGCACTGAGGGCACGGGTGGGTCCTGGGCACAGACGAGGCCTCGCCAGCCACCTGCTGGGGGACCACAGCACCCCTCCAGCACCTATCGTGGCTGTACCCCATCAGCAGGGCTGGAGCCACACCAAGGCACCCCCACCCTGGGAGGCAGTAAGCAGGTCAGGGGATGAGTCACTGCACACGGTGAGGAGCTTCCCACCGCCAGGGATGGCCAGGCAGCCAGCAGCGGCTGGATTAGCGTGTGACTTGGCACCCCAGGTCCAGCCTCCCAGAAGGAGCCCACCGTGGGGCAGGGACCTACTGTCTCCACCTGCTCCACCTCCAGCAGTGGCAGTTCCGGGGCAGTGTCTCCAGGCGGCTGGGGACTGGACACGGTGGGGGTGGCTGGCCCCAGGGTCCCCTCCTCCCCGGGGGCCCGCTCGAGCACGATGCCGGAGTTCTGCATGGCCTGGTGCAGAAGGTTCTCGCGGCCGCCCTCACTGGAGCAGGGAAGCTCCTGGGGGCCAGGGGGCTGCAGGGGAGGCAGAGGGAGGGGGCTGGCCAGGCGGTCCAACACTCGACAACACCTGCTAGCTCCACAGCGGGCTCTCCCTGGGCCCTGTGCACACTCAGGAAGGCCCCCCCGCACCTGCCCTCGTCCCCAGCCCACTCCCCCTCACCCCTCCCTGCTATGACCTTGGTCTCTCATCTCCCTTCCCCCGCAACCAGACAGAGCGCCAGGAAGGCAGGCCCAGGTCAGTCCCACTCCCAGCAGAGCCGGAGCCCAGAACAGGGCCTGGACTGAGCAGACAAGGACCACCCCTGACCTGCCCCCACCTCCGGGGCGAGGGCCTTCATGTCCAGGGGAAGCTCTTGCATCTGGACGTGGACTTCATGGATGACGGTGCCCTTGGCATCTGTCACTAGGTGAATCACTGGCGACGTCTCCATGGGCTCGCCTGCCACCGATGATGGGGTAACAGCCCCCACAGTGGAGGCGCTGGACCCTTTAAGGCAGAACCAAGAGAGCCCGTGAGGACACACGGAGGAGGGTGGTACCGAGAGCAACCAAGGCCGGCTGGGGAGCCCCCGGCTGACCTGCAGGCACGTCCTCTTTGCCGACAACCATGTCTTTGCTCATGCTGAAGCGGATTTTTTCTGTACATGGAGTGAGAGACTTCAGGTGCCGGGTTAGTGCCCCCGACTCCCGGAAGCTCTTCCCACACTTGGCACACTTATAGGGGCGCTCGTCTGCGGAGAGAACGGTGTCAGGCCCGGCTTCACACCTCCAGGAGTCGGGGGCCACAAAGCCCAGGAGCTGAGCCCCGGGGCCAGCGGCAGGGCACTGGGGCCGGCTCACCTGTGTGCCTCCGGTGGTGCCGGATGAGCGAGCCTTTGGTGCGGAAGGAGGCCCCGCACAGTTTGCACTCGTGGTCTTTGCGGCTGCTGTGCGTGACCATGTGGGCCTTGAGGATGCTACCCTGTGAGGGAGGGGCGGCGAGGCTCAGCACCGCCCAGCGAGGGAGGGGCTGGAGGCCCGGCTCCCCACCGGCGCCCCCAGGCCCGGGGCCTCACCGTCTTGAAGGTCTTGTGGCAGAGCATGCACACGTAGCGGCCGTCCTTGTTCACCAGCAGCTTGACCTGGGGCTGTTCACCCTCCGCAGAGAGCCCGGGTCCCCGCCGGCTGGGGCTGCCTGGGTCCTCAGCCACCTCGCTGTCCCCCGGCTCCGCCTCTGAGGCCACGATGACCTCTTTGATGTGTCCGCCTCCTGAGGAGAGGGAGAGCGGCCTGAACCCTGGGATCCACTGGCCCTGCCACACTCGGATGGAGCCCAAGGACCCTGCTGGGGCCAGGGGGGGTCATCTCGACCGACCCCAACCTGGCATGCGGCACCTGCTTGGCCAGAAGGGATGGTGGGAAGGGGTGCTCCGACTCCACGGGGCAGCCAAGAGGAGCTCCAGGCCTCCAGAAACAGTTAGCCAGGATGTGAACACAGACGCTCTGCCCCCAGCCAAGAGGCACGCAGGGCAAGATTTGCACAGGCTTCCTGCCGTCCCCAAGGGCGGCCATCTGCCGGTGCAGAGGCAGTGGACAGGCCAGCCTGCCACCCTGGCTCCTGCTAACGTGAAGAGGAAATGCCCCTGGGACTGCCCACCAGCATGGGTTTCGAGGCAGGCAGGCCAGGGACCCGCCTGGAGAGCGATCGCTCCAGACATGCCTGGGACAGTCAGGGTGAGGAAGCTGGGCTTTTGCAGCTCTTGTGGGTGTTGAAGAAATGTGACAATGTGCAAAACTAAGCTGTAAACACACTTCACTATTTCTGCTCATGAAGATGACGTGTGGAAAACGGCTATGAGGCGCTTCTTAGAAACCATCTCATTCAGGCCAGCGTCGTGTTTTGACAAGCCATTCTTCCAAAACAGAATGGAAGCTCTGTGACTCAGAAACAATTAAGGCATCTGTCGCTCCTGCGGGACTGACAGCCTCCCTCCACCCCAGATGCGAATTCCTAAAAGAACAAGGCCTTCCACCGGGCTCTGACCCGAGTCTGAGTGTCACACAGCAGACGGAAGGGTTGGAGAGAAGGGATCACGGTTGCCCCAGGGCCAGAGATGAAAAGCAAGTTTGGTCTCAGGGAAGAGGCAGGGGGCCTGGAGTGGGTATCTGGTGGAACCTGTGTGGTCCCTGTGAATTGTGCACCGGCCCTGCGAGGGCTGAGAACCATCCTGGCATGATGCCAGCAGCTGGCGGTTCAGGACTCTGGCCTGGGCTCCAGATCACTGAGCCAGGGGGACATCTGGGCCACCCAGGACGTCTGCAGAAGGGAAACTCCCAGGGGGCAAGAGAGGCAGGGGGTGCCCAGAGAGGAGCCTCTGGAGCATAGGGTGGGCTAGCTGGAGGCTGGGTGGCAGGCAGGGCCTCCAGGGTGCTAGAGCCTGGAGGTGCTACCTGAATCTAGGGCATGCGTTTCTCCACATGACACCCTCCCACCCAGAAACCAAATGCCACATCAGAGCTGGAGCGCAGCCCTGCCCAACACATCCACACTCCTGTCCTGGAGGAGGGGCAGGCAAGCGTCCTCGTCCACAGGAAGGTTGGGGGAAAGGCGGCGTGGAGACAGGGACGGGTCCCACGGCCTCCCTGGGGAGAGGGAGGTTGCCTACTCTGAGGTCCCCATCCCCCAGGCCACCTCCACCCCTCTTCCTGCCCCAGCTGGTCCCCAGGGCTTCCCAAGGCCAAGTTCTCCCTGTCACCCAAACCTTCCTGGCCAGCTACCAACTTGCATCCCTGCCGCAGCCCCTACCGGTTCCCTTCCCCACCTCCAATGGCATCAGGCCAACCCAGCCTCTCCGCTGCCACGCTCACACCCAGCCACCAGGCCCCTTTCAATGGCCCAGCGGCACGCTCACTGTCCCCTGTAAAGGGGCACGTGACCCCATCCAGACCTCTCAACGCCCCCTCTCCTCCTGCACATCAATGAGGCACTTCAGCTTTAAAAAAGCCATCAAAGAGCCTGACTTGGCGTTGCACGCTCTTAAAAGCCATAGCCTTGTGGGAATCAGGGTAGGAATTGCCGGAGGGATGGAGCGCTGGGGAGGTGACGGCCAGGGTCAGGTAGCAGGTTGGGGCTGAGCCAGGGCGCCCACACGCACCCCAGTCGATCCTCCAGAGCCAACGGTGGGTGGGGAGTAGGAACCGGGGCCAGGGTGGGGGCTGGGAGAAAAGTGGGGAAGATTCGAGAAGAATCAGGGCAGAGAATCTGGGGATACAGCAGGGGAGAGCAGCCAGCTCGTGGTCTGTGCACAAAGCGAAGATGCCCCGAGGCCCAGCAATCCCCCTGGGCTGCCAGACTCTGGCTCCCCCTTTCTGGGCATGGCGGGGCCTGGTGCCCAATGCTCGCTCCTCCAGCAGGCACTGCCCTGGGAAGGCGCACACAGGGCCCCAGCCCCTCCTCGGCCAGGCCCTGCTCCCGGGACAGCAGGCGGCCACGGGCAGCAGAGGTCCCAGCCCTGCCCACGGACGACTACCAGGTCAGTGCTGAGAAAGCTGCGCGTGCACAGCCACGGGGGGCCAGACCGGCTTACCAACTATGTCAGGCGAGTGGCTGATGTCTCCCGCGAGTGCCGCCGCCTCCACCACGATGTGGGCCACAGTGATGGGCTCCTCTGAGCCCGCCACTCCTGCTGCCACCTGCCATGGGGCGGGGGGATGGAGGAGACCCATCTTCAGGGCTCTGGGGCTCAGCTGTGATTCCACCCGAGGGCTCGCATCTCCCCCGCAGAGCACTGCTCCCAGTCTGCTCCCAGCCTGAACCCCTCACCCTGGGCCCAGCAGTCAACCCCATCACTCCAATGCCTCCAGCCACAAGGGCCCCACGCAAAGCCCTGAGCAGCCCGGGAAGGACTCCAGGATGAAGTGAACAGAAGCTCCAGCACAGCCTCTACAGAGAGGAAGTGAGGACCTTCACCCACTGGCCCAGCCAGGGGGTCAGGAAAAGGGCTCCCAGGGATGTGGGGCTGGGGGCCCTCCCGAAGATGAGGATACCCCTGGGAGGGGCAGGAGAGACCACAGGGCAGAGCAAGATGACTCTGGGCCCCGTCCTCGGGCCCCCCGGGGTGACCGGAGGCACCAACTTCTCTCGGAGTGTCCTCGCCCACTTCATAGGCTTAGGGTGTCGAAAGTGCCAAGCCCACGAGGGTGCCGTGCACAGCTCCAGTACACATGCTATGCACAAAAGTGGCCGTTTTCATGACAGAGCCACACTTCGTCTGTGGGATCCCCGGGAACCTCATGTATAGGCCAGGAGGGCAGACAGAGAACAATAGCCATCGTGACGTCTCTCAGTCAGGATGGGCCCCAAGGAAGGAGAGACCCCAGGCCCCAAAGCGCAGGCTCCATACAGAGGCTGCTGAGCAGGCTGGCATCCCAGGCCGACCAAGGGAGCCCAGGGCACCCCCCACCCATGACCGGATGCCACCCTCTGCCTGTCCCCGTGTTAGAAGGACCCAGCTGCACGGGTGTGTCCTGTCATGCCACCACCTCCTCATCCTGCTGTCAGATGAGGGGCGGGGACGTGTGTGTGCACACCTGTGTGCGATGCAGGGGGGTGGGGGGGCTCACCTCCCGACCCAGCAGCGCGGCCGCTGGGGTGGCGGGCAGGGCCTCCTGAGGCGCCCGCTGGCAGGCTTTTTGGAGCTTATGCTGAACAAAGTCCTCCAGGGCGGTGAACTCTGCCTGGCAGCGGCCACATCTGTGCACGTCGTCCTCATCTGCAAGGAGCCCACGGTCAGGGGGACTGGGGGGGGGGCTCTGGTCCTAGGCACACCCAGCCAGGGGTGGCATCAGAACCAGATGCCCACCCCAGGGAGAAGTGCACACGGGAGGGGGCAGCCCTGACCATCCACTTTGGCACCAGGGTCCAAAGGCCCTACTTCAGAGAGGAGGGCAGAGAGGCCCAGGGAGCAGCTGGGAGGCAGGGGGATTCAGCCATGCTGGTTTGGGAACTGAGGAGGACCCGGGGTTCACATGTGCCCTTGGGCACCTCAGCAGCCATGTCTGGGTCTGTTTCGTCATCTGTAAAATGGGCCGATTTGGTGTGTGTACAGTTCCAGCTGAGAGGCCAGCACCCAGCAAACATGGGAGAGGTCAGGCCCCATGACCCATGCTCACTCTTTTCTCACTCTGACCTGACGCTTCACTGGTTCCAAGCAGGCAACACCTCCCTACCCTGGTAAAGACGCCTGGTGGGGCTTCCCAGAGGGGCTCCACACTCCAGGGCCAGGGGCCATTGCCCCTGAGCCCCTCACCATCTAAGCTGACCAGCCAGTCCCCGCCCCAGGTCCTGCAGGACTTCTGGCTCACTGAGTTCCCTACAGTGTGCCAGGCACCTCCCTGGGGATATCACCCAATCCGACCAGCACCCTGAAGAAATGGAAATGACTATTCCCACTCCGGAAGAACAAGTTGAGATCAAGGCTACCCTGCTGGTGAGTGTTGGGGCCAGAACATAAACCTGAGGGTCTACCCCAGACACCCTGCTGTTTGCACCAAGGAATGGGAGATGTTCCTTCTGCTTTTGTAAGAGTCTGTCCATTCCCACCACCTCATGTGCAATCCCACATCAAGGTCAAACCCAGGCTGGAGCACAGAAGGAGCCCAGCTGATGCCTACTGGATTAATGAACAAAGGGCCAAACCACAGCCAAGACTCGCACACAGAAGGCCACCTGGCAAGGGCGGTCACCCCCAGATGGCACACAGTCACTGGCCAAGCACTGAGGTGCCTCCACCCTCCTAATCCTCCCAGCCCACTCACCGAGTCTGACTCGGCACCAGCGTGTTGCCATTAAAGAAATCCCCACCGCAAAGGGGAACACTCCCAGCCCTGAAACCCTGAGAGAAAGCCCTGGGCAAGTCCAGCAGGGCACAGCAACCTCCAAAGAGACCCGTGGGTGGGTGGTACTGCCCCTACGCACGCTGGAATAAGAAGGAGCAAGGAAAGACATACTGAGAATACAAACCCTGTGGGAGCAAAGACCACCATCCCAGTATCACCATCCCACCCACGCCTGCCTGGCCCAGTCTAGAGTCTCCTGGGACAGGCTCAGAGGGCAGAGACCAGAGTTCTGGCTCCAAAAGTCATCAGCGCCCCTGTGAATGCAGCCCTCATGGGTCCCCAGAACTGCTCTCAGAGATGCACGTGCATGCTCTCCTTTGAGTCTCACCACCATCCTACCAGAAGACAGAGTCCCAGAATTTAAGGGAGTGTGTTGAGGGGTCACATAATCCTGGCATCAAAATAATACTTGGTATTAAATAACTGGGTGGCCTGGTCACTTTCACATCTTTGAACCTCAATTTTCCTCATCCACGAAATGGGAATAACAACAATAACAATAACGGCATCTAGGGCTGGCTTGAGAATGAAAAAGGCTGAGGTATGATGAGTGCTCCATACATTATCAACACCGGTATCTCCATTCTGTAAGCGGAAATGGAGGCTCAGAGAGGTATGTGGTCATCTGCGCAGGATCAAACAGCTAGAACGTGGCAGGGCTGGGGCAGGGCGGCCTGCTGCTTTGCAGCACTGGGCTCTGCCACCTCCCTGTGGGTGCGGGAGAGACCCGAGGCCCCGCCCTCCTGGAGCCTCAGCCACACCCCGGTCAGGGCCCTGGTGGCCTGTCAGGTGAGGTGGGAGGGGGCGCAGCGGAGGGTAGGGCCCTGTCTAGACGCAGAGACAGAGCGGGACCGGCAGGCGGTGGAGTCGATTGCCAAAGTCTCCACGGACACCCCGTGTGGCTCGGACACCAGTGAGTATCCGCGGTGGGCGCAGGAGCCCTGAGAAAACCAGAGGGCTCGTGGAAAGCTCTGAGGCGTCCCGCGGAGACCCACGAGGTCTGCAAGGAAGTTGGTCCGGGTGGATGTGTCGCGCCCGCAGCTCAGGCCGTCGGGGCCTCCACCAGCCAGGCTGAGCCGCCCCCACCCCGGCCGCGCCCAGCCCCGTGCGGCCCTGTTACCTTCCTCGCTGAAGGGCGCCGGGAGGCCGAGAAAGCCACCAGGAGCCAAGGCCGCCGCCGCCGCCGCGACCCCGCCCTCACCCGCTTCCCGCCCGGCTTCGGCCCGGGCTTCTGCCGTATGCGCGGCCGTCACCCGCACTGCCATCGCGCCCTCCATGTCGCAACGCGCCGCAGGAAGATGGCGGATTTACGACCGTGTCGTCATAACAACGGGCCGCGCCAAGGCGAGCGAGCGAGAAGACGAGAGGAGGACGACGGGGCGGGGCCAGGACGGGTTTGACGGGCAGGCGGCGGGGCGCCGTGCGAGGGTGTGGCCTAGAGGCGCAGAGGCGGGACCGCGCTCTGAGACAGAACAGCGGGCGGAACTGCCGGGAGAGGTGTGGTTACGGTGCAGAGGACTGACAGGCGGAGGGGCGGGGCCACGCCTGAGGATTGACATGCTGGGGCTGCGGTCCGCCAGCGGCGTTTAGGCGCTAGAGCCTGAGACGGCCAGTTTGGCTGGCGGCGCGTCCTGCTCGGCCCTGAGCGCGTTCCGCGGCCGGGATTCGAGCTCTAGAGAGCCGCTGCCGGGACACTGCCCCAGATCGGACCGGTAGAGTGGTGCTCGCTGCCCGCCTCCGACCTTCTCGGATGCCAGAGCCTCCCTTACTGGTTGACTCAGCCCAAGTTCAAAACCCGAATTGGTGATAGCTTCACTAACTCTTTCATTCATTTGTATAGTTTTCAAGTTGTGATAAGTACACATAAAATTTACCGTTAGTGACAGTACCTTCACAATGTTGTGCAACTATCACCAACATGTAGTTCCAGAACGGTGTCTTTATTCCAAAAGAAAAGCTGTACCCACTGGCAGTCACCCCTCATTGTCACTTCCCTCAGTCCTTAGCAAACCTCTTTCTCTGTGGATTTGCATTTTCTGGACATTTCGTGTAATTGGAATTTTACATATGGTAATCTTTTGCATCCGGTGGCCTTTACTTAGCATGATGTTTTTGAGGTTCATTCAGGTTGTAGCATGCAGCAGTACTTGTTTCTTTTGATGGGTGAATAATACTCCATTATATGAATAGACCAATTTTCATTTTGCCTATTTGGGTTGTTTCCACCTTTTCTATGACTGTAAATGGTGCTGCTGTGAACATAAGTATACATGTTTTTAAAATTCTTTTTAAGGTAGTATTTAGTTTTTTGAAGCTAAGTGTTTTACAGGATTTTCTCATTGAAGATACCAATCATCCCCATTTTGAAGATGAAGAAACTAAGGCGCAGAACTGATGGAACACTTGCCCAACTGCTGGCCAGAGGTCTGTCCAGAGTCATGGGCTAGAAACTCAGAGGGTGTGTCCTCTCAGCTTAGTTATTCTCCATGGCTCAGCTCAGTGCTGGATTCGAGACTCAGGTGAGTCAGACCCCATTCCCTCCAGGAATGCCAGTCTCTGGGGAAAACCAAGCACAGACACAAGGGCCCGGGCAGAGAGTGGGCAGCTCTGCCCCAGGAAGGGCACCAGCAGAGACATCTCCATTCTGAGGCTGCCCAGCTAAGGAACAGAGGACCCTTCTTCACCTGGCAGGAGCTGGGATGTGTGAGACACAGGTTAGATCCCCAGAGGTCAGGCCAAGGTAACAATGGGGCTGCTTTCTGCAAAGGGCTTGCTTACCATTGCAGGGGTTTAAGCAGAGGGAGTGACAGTGTTTCAGAAGGATCCTTCTGACTGCTGGGCAAGGAAGAAAGACGTCTCTGAGAGGGACAAACAGGAGGAGGAGCAGGTGGGTGCTTCTGCTGCAGGAGGCATCTGGGAAGCACCCGGGAAGAAAGGACCAGGACACTTCTCTTGAAGATGTTCTGGGGAGTGATGGGAAAGCCAGCAGCAGAGAGGTAGAGGGAGACCCCCAGAGGAATGGAATGGGGGCGGACTTCAAAGACAGAGCACAGCCTGGGTGTGGGTGGACATGAGAAGGAGTTGGCCCAGAGGAGACCGACAACCTGCCATGCTCCGTGCTCCAGAGCCTGTTCGACAGAGTTCTCAGCAACAGGCCAGGGCTCCTGCCTAGTTACTCCCTGGGGGTCAGAAAGGGAAACCCGACCGGGTCAGCTCTGGGCCCCACTTCAGCTGAAGCCTAGGCAGGCAGCGGACACAGGAGTGGATGGGCCTGAAGTTCCTGGAAGGCAGAGTGGCCAGGGCAAGACTTCTCCCTTCCCCAAAGTCTCCCTTCCCCCAGGTGGCCTCCTTTCCCAGCCTGCCCTCACATGGGCTCCAGCTGCACACTGTGTGTTTGATAGTCAACACCAGCCTCTCTATGGCCAGACCCTGACAAAAACTCCATCATCCTCCAAAGTGAAAGTGAAAGTGTTAGTTGCTAAGTCGGGTTGGACTCTTTGCAACCCCATGCACTGTAGCCCACCAGGCTCCTCTGTCCACGGAATTCTCCAGGCAAGGATACTGGAGTGGGTTGCCAGTATCCCCTGGAAGATCCAGGGGATCTTCCTGACCTAGGGGTCAATCCTGCATCTCCTACATTGGCAGACAGATCTTTTGCCGAGAGCCACCAGGGAAATCCATCACCCTCCATGATGGCAGCTAATCTCCAGTCCTCGGATGTACTTATATTTACTTAACCAATCCCACGTTGAGAATTATTTAAGTTGCATTCTTTTTTTTTCCTTTTTTTTTTTTTGCCACTTCAGTCCTTTTTTTTGTTTTAAAGAGTTTTTGTTTGTTTTGGCCGCAGGTGCATCTTGTGGGATCTTTGCTCCCCAACCAGGGATTAAACCCACACCCTTGGCAAGGAAGTCTTGTAGTTCTAACTGCTGGACTGCCAGGGAATTCCCTTCAGTCCTTTTTCAATGCCCCCCCCCCCTTTTTTTTTTGCTTAGCTCATTAGAAAGGAGAACATCTGTGAAAACACAGACTTAATGGCTATTGGTAGTTTCAAATATAATTTAGATCATTTATTTATTTTTGGTTGTGCTGGGTCTTCATTTCTGCATGCAGACTTTCTCTAGTTGCAAAGAGCAGGGATTACTCTCTAGCAGCAGTGTGCAAGCATCTCATTGCGGTGGCTTCTCATGTTGCAGAGCACGGGCTCCAGGCTGCACGGGCTTCCATAGTTGCAGCTCTTGGACTCTAGAGCATGGGCTCAGTAGTTGTGGCATGTGGACTTAGTTGCCCCACAGCATGTGGAATCTTCCTGGACCAGGGATCAAACCCATGTTTCCTGCATTGGCAGGTGGATTCCTAACTACTGGGCCACCAGGGAAGTTCTCTAATACAATTTAAATCCATGGAATGCCATGAAGATTAATGTATGTCTTTGAATCATCTAAGTCCATGCCCCACTCCGCTTATTGCCCAGCTTCCTCACTTGGGAGGACCCTGGCACTGTCCTGGGTCAGTATACCTGACCTTGGCAGGCATACACTGGGCACCTACTGTGTGTCAGGGACACAAAGCCATCATGCTGTGTACCTCTCCCATCCAGATGCATCGCACCTCTTCCAGGGACAGTCCTCCCCAGTAAATGGTGCCATCCCTTCCAACCTCCTTCAGGACCTTGTCCATAACCATCCGCTCTCTTGATACTGGCCATTCCACCTCTCCTGCCATGCCAACTCAGACCCTACAACCTACAGGGGATGTTAAACGAAACAGAGGTCAGCTTTGGGGTCCACTGATTTTAATCCCAACTTTGCATTGTCCAGTTGGTGACTGTGGCTCACGTTCCTCATCTATAAATGGGCACATTAATCATCCCCGCCTCTGAGAGTTGTCCTGTGATTCTGACAAGGTAATGCTGTGCTCAGTGCCTAGATGCTTACTGACTGCCAGTAAACCAAGGCAACCAAGCAAGTATTGTACTAGCCAGCCCTGGCTAGACAGAGCAATGTTTCCCACTCCTGCCAGTGAACCACATACACTGTCTCTGGGTGGTAAAGCGGGATTTGTGACCTTCTGTCAAATCAGTTCTTCCCATGGTCAGATCCACCAATGAAACTGAATGGAAAGACAGAGAAAGAAGGTGCTCCCCACCCCTGCCTGGCACACCCACTCCTAGCTAGTGGGTACGCCCCGCAGGAACCCTGTATACCATGCCCTTATGGCCCATGGTCCCTGTCCTCCAGTGGTTCCCAGACCAGCCAAGACCAAACAACAGGCCATAGGGGAACAAGCAGGGCCTTAAGGGTACTGAGGTTACTGGCTTTACCTCATGGGTTTGGGGGTGAGGCGGGTCCCAGAGTAGACTTTATGGAGACTTGGGACCCAAGAGAGGAGCAGAGATTTGACCCACTTGGAGTTGGAGGTCTGGATTGCCTGGCACAGGGTAAGTGCTTGGGAAGCTGGGACCTGCTAGTCTGCCCCCTGGCTCTAGTGAAAGTAATGAGGAGAAAACTACACCTACTGTATGAACTGGCAATTCCACTTCTAAGTATCTAACCAAGAGAAATGAGGGCCTATGTCTGGAAATGAGCGTGTAGGAAGAAGAACCTTCATAGAGGCATTACTTACAATGACTTCAAACTGAAAGCCACCCAAATGTCCATCAAGTGAGGAACAGGGGAGTAAATTCTTACAATGACCCATGTGGCAATTAAATAAAGAAGAAGGAAAAAAATACACTGAGAAGAATGGATTTCATTAATACTATGTTGATCCAAAAGAAGGAAGAAACAGGAGTACCCAGGGCAAGCTCCTGCAAGGTAGTCCAGGACAGGCAAAGGAGGCTGTGACTCACTCTTTGGTGACAGAAGTCAGAAAAGCAGTTAGAGGGGTAACCTCTAGTGATGCATAGTGACTTGAGGGAACTTTCTGGAGTGATGGAAATACTCTATACCTTGATCTCGGCTGTGTTTACACAGGCCTGTTGTTCAGTTGCCCAGTTGTGTCCAACTCTTTAAAATCCTATCAGACTGCACACTTAAGATTTATACACTTTATGTTTTGTGTGTGTCCGACTCTTTGCAACCCCATGGACTGCAGCACGCCAGGTTTCCCTGTCCTTCACTGTGTCCTGGAATTTGCTCAAATTCACATCCATTGAGTCGGTGATGCCATCTACCCACCTCATCTTCTGTCGTTCCCTTCTCGTCCTGCCCTCAATCTTTCCCAGCACCAGAGTCTTTTCCACTGAATCAGCTCTTCTCATCAGGTGGCCAAAGTTTTGGAGCATCAGCTTGAGCAACAGTCCTTCAAATGAATATTCAGGATTGATCTCCTGTATGTTTTACGCCTCCATAAAAGTTAGTAATACGTAATAAGGAGAGCGACCAGTTACTGAGTGCTGTGTTCTAGGCACTAACGTCCTTCTCTTACACCCTGATTCCACTGCCCTGTAATTACTCGTCTACATGACCACCAAGCACAGGGAAAGCGATTCTGCAAAGGCCTGGAAACGAGAACGCAAGTCTTGTTAAGAAGAAGCCCGGGCCTGCCTCTCAGGAAAGGCCGTAATTGGCCAACGCGCAGACACTGCGTCCACGGCACCGCCCGGCGCCGACCGGCTAAAGGTGCGGACGTGACTCTGGCCCAAAGGGGACAGCGACCCCCTCCCGCCGCAATCCCACGGAGAGCCCCGCCCGCAAGATTCGAGACAAGCCAGCCAATCACAGCCGGCCCGGCGCGAGGGTCACTCGATTAAAGGCCTCCGTCACCTAGGCTGACCAAGCGCCTCCAATGGGCGCGCTGTCCCGTAGCAGCCAATGAGACAGCAGCCTTACCTCCTGCGCCGGCGCTCCGGCTCCTCGGCCGAATTTCCGCAGTGAGCGCTCCACGCAGAATGCCGGTTGGCTCCCCGCCAGCCAATCACCGCGGCGCCTAGGGCGCTCCAGCCAATGGCCGCCCGCCTTCCTGCGGCGGACCGCGACGGTTGGCCCGGCGCTTCCGCAGCCCGCGGGAGGCGGGGGCGGATTGGCGCAGGCGGGGCCCAATGGGCCGCACGCGCGAGGCGCGGGGCCTATGAGCGCGCCGGGGGCGGGGCGGGCCCGGCAGCAGGCGGCTGCGAGGAAGAGCGGGCGGCCGGTGGCGGCTGCGGCGTCGGCGTCGGCGGCCGGTGGCGGCGTCGGCGGTGGGTGGCCATGGCAGAGGCGGAGGCCGGCGGTGACGACGGCCGCTGCGTGCGGTTGAACGCCGAGCGGGCCCAGGCGCTGCTGGCCGACGTGGACACGCTGCTGTTCGACTGCGACGGCGTGCTGTGGCGCGGCGAGACGGCAGTGCCCGGCGCGCCCGAGACCCTGACGGCGCTGCGGGCCCGCGGCAAGCGCCTCGGCTTCATCACCAACAACAGCAGCAAGACCCGCGAGGCCTATGCCGAAAAGCTGCGGTGCCTGGGCTTCGGCGGCCCGACGGGGCCCGACGCCGGCCGCGAGGTCTTCGGCACGGCCTATTGCACCGCGCTCTACCTGCGCCAGCGCCTGGTCGGCCCGCCGGCCCCCAAGGCCTACGTGCTGGGCAGCGTGGCCCTGGCCGCCGAGCTGGAGGCCGTGGGCATCTCCTGCGTGGGTGTGGGGCCCGAGCCGCTGCCGGGCGAAGGCCCCGGCGCCTGGCTGGACGCGCCCCTGGAGCCCGATGTGCGCGCCGTCGTGGTGGGCTTCGATCCGCACTTCAGCTACATGAAGCTCACCAAGGCTGTGCGCTACCTACAACAGCCCGACTGCCTGCTTGTGGGCACCAACATGGACAACCGACTCCCCCTGGAGAACGGCCGTTTCATCGCGGGTCCGTGCGCCCCGGGTGGAAGGAGGCTGGAGGGCGGGCAGCGAGCCCCTCCCGGCCTCTGACCCCCGGCACGACTCCCCTTCCTCTCCGCCCCCGCAGGTACGGGCTGTCTGGTCCGAGCCGTGGAGATGGCCGCCCAGCGCCAAGCCGACATCATAGGGAAGCCCAGCCGCTTCATCTTCGACTGCGTGTCCCAGGAGTACGGCATCCACCCAGAGCGCACCGTCATGGTGGGCGACCGCCTGGACACAGACATCCTGCTGGGCGTGACCTGTGGTCTGAAGACCATCCTGACCCTCACGGGCGTCTCCAGTCTACGGGACGTGAAAAGTAATCAGGAAAGTGACTGCATGGTTAAGAAGAAAATGGTCCCTGACTTCTATGTTGACAGCATAGCCGACCTTTTGCCTGCCCTTCAAGGTTAAAGATTTAGTGTCTTTAATCTCCAGAATAAAAAAAAAAAATTGAAAATCAGTTACCCAAATTAATAGGTGGGGCTTCAGCATCACTCAGCTAGGTGGCTTCAAGTTTGCTTACTTGGAGTTAAGCAGAGGCGCTAGTTGTTAACCTTGTAAGTAAACGTTTGGGGGGCGACTTTGTTTACAGATGCTTATATTTTAAGATGCACTTTTTAGCTTGGAGGGCATTGTGGGGATCCTGGGCCTTAGGTGCCCGTGGGCCTTGCTGTTGGGTTCAGTGTATGTCCAGGATTCAGGTAACCTCAGGGCCTACTGGTGGGACTGAGGTGGGTCTAGGGGTGTCACGTATTTATTGAAAGTTTCAGGAATTAGTGGGGAGGAGGGGCTGATCATTTCCACTGTTGTGAACAACTTGTGCAAGCCAAGCCAGGGTCCCATCAGTGTCATCCTCAGAGGAACCTGCTACCACCTCAGGTCTTCACCTCCAGGGTGGTAGCGAAGGAAGGGGCTGCTCTCGGGTGGAGCCTCCCTGTCTGTGGGGTCTGGGGTGCTGCCTTCACCACCCCACACTTCCTTCAAAACCACTCCGATGTCACAACTGAGTGTCTGTTCCGTTTTAGAGACCAGGGCTGCCACCCTCATGCAGTTGTTCACTTCTGTAAACTCAGCCCGGCTGAGCCTCATCCTTTCCAAACATGCATGTAAACCCAGGCAGTCTGGACTGAGCCTGTTGCTTAGCGAGCAGCCAGGAGGGCATAAATGCCGTCGTTGAACTCAGGGCTGCCGTTCAGGGAGCTCAGAGCAGCATTGGTACCAAAAGTTTTTGGTTTTTAGCTTTCTAACAACTTTGTCAGGTGGTGGACTTGAAGCATAAGCGTATGATTAATAGCTGTGCTCTGTCTTATAGGGAAAATCCCACTGAAGAAGTCTGCGTGCCCCGCAGCCAGCAGTTGGGCCAAAGGCATGTGCTGGCCAAATGCCTGTCACCCAAGGCTCCCTCTGGGTAGGGGAGGAAAGAGGTGTCCCCCAAGGCAAGAATTGAATCTCTGTCTGTCTTCCCAGACGCTTGGTTGGGATAGGTGTCATATGCCAGTGGTCCCTGAGGCTACCTGTTTTAACCCTGATGTCCCTTGTCAGTTGCCAGCTGGAGGACTGACTGGGTCCACTGGCTAGCCAAGGATTCTTGGCAGGGGGCCGTGGCCTTTTCTGTCTGCTCCCTGAGTTGCTGACCTTTGAGGATGGGCCTCTGGCTGCACATGTAGGGGAGGGCCTGGGAAGCTGTTCCTTTTGGCCGACTGCTTCCTGGTGCCTCGCCCCACACCTAGCGGCTTCTGCTCAGAGCCCATGGTTCTCTCCTAGCCTCAAGATCACCGTGCTTCTTCACCCACCCTCTAAGAGTTCTCAGAGCAATAAAGTGTGTCCTGAGCCTTGGCTCCTCCCAGGCCTGAGCGTCTGGGGTTCAGACTCTGCCAGGGGCAACGCAAGGGCAGCAGCACCTGTGAGGTTGGTGGTGCTGACGTTGGCTCTGCGAGGTCAGCTCAAGGTGGGTCTGGATATTGAGCAGGCCTGTCAGGGCGTTGTCACCCACACCAGGAGCACGTGGCAGGTGCAGCACCCGGCGACACCTCCCTCTTCGGCTGGGCGGTGGCCCAGGAGACTGTGCATCCTGTTCCCCTACCCCTGTTGCACTGTGTGAACCCAAAGGTGTATTAAACTCTCGACCGCAGCTGACTCTCGTGTTCCTTGCTTTTGCCTGGACAGCAGCCTCTGCATGGAGGGTACAGCTGTCTCGCCACAGCTGGGCGGCCAGGGAGCGGGAGGGGGTACCCTCAGGACAAGGCCATTCTGGGACTCCAATTTGATTTGGGACTCTGAGCCTAGAAACTCCGCCCCATCTGAGGCCCACTGCAGAGGCAGGTTTTGAAGAATCAGGGAAAACAAGGCACACAAACTAACCAAGAGAAGGAAGAGGTCATGGGGTGAAGCTTGTGAAGGACACACACTTCCTGAAACCTGCCAGTGCTGGGAGCTACTGGGTGTTGGGATCCATAGCCCCAAACAGCTGGAAACACAAGGCACAGGTCACTTGGGGACAGCCATGCTGGGCCAGGCAAGGGTCTGTGTGCACAAGGCTGGCCTCACCATCCTGCAGTATGCAGGCGGTCCTAGGAGGCTGCCTCTCCAGCAGTAAAGCTCCTAGAAGCTGCCCTGGTCTTGGGCATGCACCTGCGGGCTGCCCTGCATTGGTGGGGACTGGGAAGCAGCTGGGGTGCATGGGAGGAAAGGGAAGTGCACTTGCCGATGCCTGTTGCGTGCCAGGCCCTGTGTCCAGAGTGTAGAGGTAACCTGAGAGACGGAACAGGCGTCCACAGGAAAATGAAATCAGCCCCCAACCAGACTTTGTATTATAAGGTCCTGGACAACTTGGGCTGCCTTCTACACCAGCCACTGGGCCTCCACTTCCACAATGGCTCCCAGCTCCCAGGCTCTGGTCTGCGCAGACCAGGCATCAGGAGAGCTGGGCAGGATGAGCAGCCCCTCCAGGCGTCCCGTCTCTGACCCGGATATCAGGTGGCTGGGCCGGGGAGGAAGCAGGGGGGTCAGGAGGGGAGGGGGCCAGGACTGGCTCATCAGAGGCGTCCTGAGGTTTCCCAGCCGACTGGAGCAGCAGACAATCTTGCATTGTCCCCTGGCTGCAGCATGGAGCAGGGGAGCCACTGGGCTGAGCGCCCCACGCCTGTGAGGGTGAGCGCTCCCCCACCCGCGCCCTCGTGGGGACAGAGGCCCCGGGCTGCCCAGGAGGGCAGGAGGACCATCTGTCTCCTGAAATTCCTCAGCCTCTGCCTCCCCTGAGCCCACAGCTGCCGGCCTCCACTCCGGGCCCACTGACTCCAATGTGCCTCCAGGTGGAGACCAAGCCCTGCCATGGGCGCTGGAGAGCTCCCGGCCTGCTGCTGCTGCTGCTGCTGCTGCTGGCGCTGGCCACCACCGCTGCTGTGGCTGGAGGGCTCCTTGGTTTCAGCCACAGCCCTTCCCAGGTGAGCCCCTTCTCAGGACCCAGGCAGAGGCTCAGTCGGGAGGGGGAGGAGAGACCAGCCCCACCCAGCCCTCCAGTGGGACCAGGGCAGGAAACAGACATCAGAAACCCAGAAGGATGGTGGGTCAGAGCCCCGCAGCGGGGCTGGGGGCATGTTGGGGCAGCCCCAGCCTGGCCAGCAATCTCCAGCCTCCCACTCAGACCCTGCTGCAGACGCTCCGCCTGAGCCTCCCGAGCCCGGGGATGCCCCGGTCCAACCAAACTGAGCAGGTGGACGTGGCCCAGAACATGGCAACCATCCGGGTGACTCCAGCCCAGAGCAACCACAGCTGGGCAGTGCTATTCGACGGGCAGAGCGTGAGTGGCCTGGCAGGGTGGGGTGGGGTGGGGGGTTCAGGTGGCCCTGCCTCACCCGCCTGCCTGCCCAGGGCTGCGTCTGTTACCGGCCCTCGGAACACCAGGCCTGCTTCCTGCGCCTGATGGAACCTCGAGACCGTGAGGTTCTGCAGCTGATGGTGAACACCTCTCAGGTGAGGAGCCTCCAGCCAGGGGCCAGACAAAGGGTCCTGTGTGCAGCCTGGGCCCGGGGCGGGCTGGGGCTCCAGTTTCAGGGGAACAGAAGCTCTGTCTTTCTGTGGATGAGGCTGCTGACAAGAGCTGGGGCAGGACTGGCATGCCGCCAGCATGTCCTGGCGTGCATGGGCCCCACCCAGCCGGGGTCAGTGCGAGCGACCTTCTCCACAGCTCCAGACAATGCGAAGCCCCAGCCAGGACACCCACTACGCCCAGGAGCTGCTGGCAGTG
Organism: Muntiacus reevesi; assembly: GCF_963930625.1. Lineage (NCBI taxonomy): Eukaryota > Metazoa > Chordata > Mammalia > Artiodactyla > Cervidae > Muntiacus > Muntiacus reevesi. The sequence goes on along the minus strand of NC_089250.1, from coordinate 181,139,183 downwards.
CTTGGGAGCCAAGAGGTGGACCCTGCCCAGGTCGGGGCTCCTGTGCGGCACCTTTGTGCCAAGACCCCCATTTACTGGGCCCGACGCACAGAGGGTAAGTCGGGGCAGGCTGTGCGGAGGGGCCTGGGCTCCCGCAGGACAGTCTGGGGGCAGATGGGGAAGGGGCCTGTGGGGTTCACAGAGACCCCTCCTCCAGGGTCCCAGAGGCAGCGGCTGATCTACCTATGTATCGACATCTGCTTCCCAAACAACATCTGTGTGTCCGTCTGCTTTTATTACCTCCCAGACTGAGCCCCAGCCTGACCACACAGGCCAGCCACCTGGCCGACCCTGTCACCAGTCCACGGAGGGCGGGCGGGGATAATAAACCACTCCACCTGGCTGTGACAGTGTTCTCTGTGACCTTGGGGACGCAAAACAGGGCCAGGGAGGGGCCGAGGGAGGCCCCAGGTGAGCACCAGCCTCGGACTCCCTCGGCGGCTCCAGGCCCTATGGGTCCAGAGTTTCTGAAGGAAAGAGCCCTGCTGCGTCCACATAAGCAGCCAGGGCTGAGAAAGTCCCAGAGTGGACCGGCCTGGCTGGGGAGCCAGGGTTGCTCAGTCCAGTCTGGCGAGACTCCAATGAAGTGGCCAGCCCATGGGTGTCACGCTGACCTGGGCAGCTGGACAGACACACTCGGCTGGTGCCACCTGGACGGCTGCCTGCAGCGCCCAGGGACAAAGCTAGCCCAGCACGCTGTCATTGAAGGCCAAGCACACGACGGCTTTCTGGTGACCACCGTACTCTCTCTTGATCTCGCCTGTCTCCACACACCAGAGCCGGGCCAGGTTGTCAGAGGAAGCTGTAGGGAGGGAGGGAGAGCACAGATGGGGTTCGGGGAGCAGCCCCAGGCCTGGCCAGCGGGGCGGGGGGCAGGGCGGCGGGGCCCACCGGTGACGATGTACTGCGAGTCCCCCGAGAAGGCACAGCCCCACATCCAGCCCCGGGACGACTCTCCGGGGTTGCTGCTCTTGATGCTCAGCTCCGTCATCAGGGAGAAGTTGGACGTCCTCCAGATCTTGCACGTCTGGTCAGCCGAGCAGGTGGCGAGGAGCCTGGGGGCGGGGGTGAGCGCAGCAGGCGTGCCATCAACAGCCGCTCCCATCCCGCACACCCGTGCTGCCCTCCAAGCAGACCCCAACGCATCAGGCCCCCAGCCCCAGGCACACCGCCTCCTGTCCCCTGGCCCTGCACACACGTGGAGTCGGGGCTGAAGCGGCACTGCAGGGCATAGCGGGTGTGCGCCGGGATCTTGGTCTTGGGGATGAGCTGTGTCACCTCGTCGCCAATGCCTCCAGTCAGGTTCCAGACATAGCAGTTCCCCTGTGGGGGAGGAGGGCAGTCACGGGAGGCCGGGGCCTCCAGTCTGACAGGTGGGGGAGGATACCCAGAGGCAAGACCTAGATCCAGGGGCTGCCATCCAGCACTGCGGCTGTGTACAAGGACCTGAGGGCCAGGGACATGCGACAGGGAGCACCTGGGAGACCCAGCCCCAAGCAGGGGCCACACCTGATGGGCTGAGGGCAGGAAGCCATGCCTGGCCTTCCTGAAGGATGCGCTTGGCCAACTGGAATGTGCAGAACAAGATGGGACGAGGACACCCAGACACAGGGAACTGCAGGGCGAAGGCTTGGGAGTGGACAGTTTGGGAATGTCGAGGGATAACTGATTCGCTGAGATCAAATGGACATTAAAGGGAGAAAGGAAGCTGGACGGGAGTCCAGGGGTCAAATGGCAGGGTCCTGAGGCCCTGGGAAGGAGCCCGGGACATCTCAGTGTTAACTTAGAGGAAGGAGGCAGTCAGGGTGCTCCTGCTGAAGGATGCTCTGCATTGGGACAGGGAGACGTCACAGGGGAAGAAGTCAGAGAGGCTGCAGCCACTGTCGGGAGAGACGAGGGAAACTGGGACCAGGAGGAGAGAGGGAAGTGGACAACTGGAAAGACTCTGGAGGTGGAGAGGCCCAGACTGCTATGTGGGCCATGGCCAGCAGCAAGAGGCTGCATCAGGCGTGACCCCCAAGGTTCTGGCTCTGGGGGCTGAGTTAGAGCTGGAGCCCAGGATGGGGAAGCAGGACTCGGGGGGAGAGGGGAGAGCCCACCTGCAGGGAACAGGGATCTAAAGAGCTGGGCCCCGAGCTGCACCCCCTCCCCGGGACTCACAGTGCTATTGACAGCAGCCATGTAGCTGGCGTCGGGGTCGATGTGGGCGGATGTGATAGAGACCTCCGGCTCTGGGATCAGCTGCTCGTTGTGGTCGGTTTTCAAGTCCCAGATGTGAATGGCACCGCTCTGGTCACCCACGATGAGCTCCGCCTGAGGAGGCACCGGGGAGGTGAGGCCGGGCAGCACCCTGCCCTCCAGAGCCCCAGGGTGCCCAGCCCCGTGTGGCCCCCTCACCTGGTTGGGGTGCAGGCACACACAGTTAATGGGTGCGTTCACCTGGAAGATTCGCTGACACTGCAGGTTCCGGGACCTTTGAGATGGGGGGACACACCCCGTCTGTGGTGCGTGGCCGTTGGCACCCCTTCCTCCCTGAGAGACCCTTTTCCTGGCCACTTAACCTTGTCTATGATGGGAGCTGTCTCACGGGAAAGACTTGGGGGGCTTGGACCTCCCCGGGGCAGCCTGAAGTCAATGAGTGACTCAGAAAGGGCCTAAAACATGGGCCCTTGGTCAAGGTGGGACTTGCTCTTTGGTGCAGCTCACTCCAGAGCCCCCTGTGGGATCAGGCTGAGAATCTTCTCCGGGAGGTCTTTGTGGGTCTGCCTCCCTGCCCTACCTGCTTTCCTCATCTGCCTTCAAGAAGTCACCTGCATAGACAGTCTCCCGGCCTGGCTCTCACCTTACCCACCCAGGCAGCAAGCTGCTCCCACCTGGCGCCCCACACCTGAGGTCCCAGATTCGGGCGGTGCAGTCCTCCCCACCCGTGTACATCCAGCGGCCGTCCTCATGGAAGCCCACCGACGCAATGTTCTTGTTGACCCCGTCGTAGCTGATGATGGGGTTGGGGTTATTGGAGTTGAGGTCATACATGCGAATGTGCTGGTAACCTAGGAGCAGAGGCCAAACTGAAGTGAGGCTGTGCCCACGGACCTAGGAGAAATCAGGGGTTGGGGTGGAGAGCAGGGTACCTGCAGCTGCAATCATGGTGCGGTCAGGTGTGATCTCCAGCGCGTTCACCTGCTGGGTCTGTTAAGGAGGGTGACCAACAGGGGACTCCGAGGCCTCCACCGCAGCGGGTTCAGTGCCGCGTCCTTCCCACCGGGCAACCGGCCAGCACCACCCGCCCCATCGCCCCATCGCCCCAGCGGAGGATACCGAGTCCTGGTGTTGCACAGTTCGCGTACAGATCCCGCTGTGGGCTTGCCAGAACCGCACCGTGTGGTCATAGCCTGCAGTGGCCAAGATGACGGGGTCACTGCCCACTGTGCCTGGAGACGCATTCATGGTGTGGCTGCCGAAAGGACTCAGATCGACACAGGGCACTAGGTCTGACCCGCAGGGGCCAGAGATCAGGGCATCTAGAGCAAAGACAGGGGGTGCAGTATTTAGGGAATACCCTACGTCCTAAATACGTTACAGCAGATTACTCGGTGCTGGGGAATAATGAAATCATCCCCATCTTAGACACGGGGAAAACCGAGGCGCGGAGAGGTTCGGGGAGACGCGTGACAACCGGCAAGGGACAGCTCGGCGCTCCGAGCCGCGGGCTCCGTCCCCCACCCGGAGAGCCGCCGCCGGAACGCCTTCCCATCGGCGGCCGGCAGGGGGCAGTCGCGCCGCGGGCGCTGCGGTGCCGCAGGGGCGGGCCGCGCATGCGCAGGGCTGCGCACCGGCCCGCGAGCGAAGCCTGAGTGCGGCGGCCGCGCGTGCGTAGTAGGCCGGCGGCCGCGCGTGCGTAGTAGGCCGGCGGCGGGCCTTGTGGGGCGGCGTGGGGGAGCTCCCTGGCTGGACCCTCGAGCTCCCCGGCGCTCCGCCGACCGCCCTGACTCTGTCCCGCGGAGCCAGCGACCCCCGGGCGCGCTCTCCCGGCCCCTGGACGTCGCCTTCCAGCCCTCGTCCCGCGGCCCCCGTACCTTTCAGGCGGCTCTGCGCTCTGCCGCGGCCCAGGACGGCTAGTGGAGCCGGAGCAGGTCGATAGAGGCCGAGCTTCGAGTTATCGATGAGCTAGTAGGGCGACACCAAGGGGCGCGAGGGACGGGGGTGGCGGGGACGAGACTGAAGCTCTGGCGTAGAGGGCCCCTATCTCCTGGGAAGAAGCGGTACAGGCCCCGGGACGAAAGCAGCGACCCCAGCCTTTTCCCCTCTCGGGGACCCCACCCTCCCGAGAGCGGTTCCCTAGGCCGGGTGGTACCATCCACCCCCCCACCCCCATCCGTCTGGTGCCCACTAGGATTCCCAGGTAAATTACAGGACATCAAGTTGCAGTTGATTTCAGATAAGCAACGTGTTTTGTTGAGTACAGCCTAAATATTGCATGGGATATACTTATACTAAAAAGTTTTACATTGCCTGCGTGAAATTCAAGTGTAGTTAGGTGTCCTGTAGTTTTCTTTGCTACATCAGGCAACCCCTAGTCTGGGCCCTGTCAGGCCTGTGCAGATCGGTCGGATCCTCAGGTCCCTTCACTAATCCCAGTGACTCCTCCATTACTGGGGTCCCTCGTACCTCCTCTTCCATCCAACCTTCCCACATTCTACACACGTGGCCCCCGGAAAACAACAAAAAAAGAATCCTTGAGACAGCCTCTCCCAGGGCATCTTCCCACCAGGCTTATAAATTGCAGCTGCACCCCTGTTCCTTCCTCTAGCCCCTTGACCAAGGCCATGTCCCCTGCCTATCCACCCAGGCCCTCGTCCTGGCAACCTTCCTCCCTGAATCTTCCCTCTTTCCTTCCTGTTAGCATTTCTTTTTCTTTTGTTTCTTTGTTTAATTTTTTGTCTGCACACCATGTGGCATGCGGGATCTTAGTTCCCCGACCAGGGATTGAACCTGTGTCCCTTGCAGTGGAAGCACGAAGGCTGAACCCCTGGACTGCCAGGGAGGTCCCTCCCTAAGCATTTCCACACCATCCTTCCAGATGGCACCCTTTCAGACATCCAGTCTCACTTCTCACTAGCAGCTTGACTTGCTGTCAGCTGTCATGTTTTACTCCCAGCTCTCCAGCGAGAGTTTCACAAGGTCACTGGCCATCTCACACTGCCAAACGCAGTGCATACTTTTCTCGTGCATCTTGCCACGTCTGTCTACACAGTGGCTGACAGCACTCCTCCTAGAAAGCTCCTGTGACTGTTGCTAGCTTCTTGCCCCCTGCGTTCAGTCTCTTTCTCTGCCTTCCCCTAAAGGTTGGCGGCCTCCAGAGATCCTGTGTCCACCCTGTCCCTGGGGCTCCTGCCCACTCTCCAGGGCTTTCAGTACCTTCCTTGTCTGGGTCCTTCCTTCCCTGTCTCCAGCTCACAGCCAGCTCCCTGTTTGACATTGTCCATCAAAGACCCCACAGACACCTCCGCTTCCCACAGCCAAGACAGTTCATGATGGACCTGCCCCCAAAGGCTTTCTCTTCTGTGTGTGGTGCCCACCTATGTGTGACAGCCAGACGGGATCCCGTGGACCATCACACCCTCTCAGGAGCAGTCCCCTCATCACCACCCTTCTCCTGCCCCCTCCAGGCTGTCCTTCACATTACAGAGTGGTCCTCTGAATACCTATGCCTGAGGACTTCCCTGGTGACCCAGTGGTTAAGAATCTACCATCTAATGCAGGGGCTGCTGCTGCTGCTAAGTCGCTTCAGTTGTGTCCGACTCTGTGCGACCCCATAGACGGCAGCCCGCCAGGCTCCTCCGTCCCTGGGGTTCTCCAGGCAAGAACACTAGAGTGGGTTGCCATTTCCTTCTCCAATGCATGAAAGTGAAGTTGCTCAGTCCTGTCCGACTCTTCTCGACCCCATGGTCTGCAGCCTACCAGGTTCCTCCGTCCATGGGATTTTCCAGGCAAGAGTACTGGAGTGGGTTGCCATTGCCTTCTCCCTAATGCAGGGGGCATGGGTTCAATCCCTAGTCGGGGAGCCAAGATCCCACGTGCCGCAGGGCAACTAAGCCCACGCATTGCAGGTACTAAGCTTACAGCTAGTGAGCTTGCACGCCACAACTGACGCAGCCAAACATAGATTTTTTAAATTGAAAAAAAAATCCTAAGCCTGAACCTTGTAAGAATCCTGCAAGTGTCCCCCATCACCCTTCAGACTCCTGGGCCCAGCCCCTGCCAAGCCTGCAGCTTTCTCCTCTCCACTACACAAGCCACGAGTGAACGGCAGTCTCAGAATTCACTGCAGAATTCACTGCCCACACCTAGGATGTGTCATCTCTGCCTCTTTACCTGCTGAACTCCTGATTTTTTTAGCACCTTTCATAGCTTTGGGAGCTTATTCTGTATGAAGGGGCTATACCGAATGTTTTGCTTGAACTGAGGTGAAATTAACATTACATGAACGTTGCCATTTTTAAGTGAACAATTCAGTGGCACTTAATGTTGTGCAACCACCACTTCTGTCTAGTTCCAGAACATTCCCATCATTCCAAAAGAACCCCACCTCCCCCACCCCACCTCCCCTCAGCCCCTGGCAGCCAGTGATCCACTTCCTGACTCCATGGATTTACCTCTTCTGGACATTTCATAGAAATGACGTCATTCAATATATGGCCTTTTGTGTTTGGTTTCTTTCACTGGGCATAACATTTTCTAGGTTCATCCAGGCTGTAGCCTGCATCAGTGAAAGTGAAAGTCACTCAGTTGTGACCAGACTCTTTGCAACCCCATGGACTATACCGTCCATGGAATTCTCCAGGCCAGAATACTGGAATGGGTAGCCTTTCCCTTCTCCAGGGGATCTTCCCAACCCAGGGATTGAACCCAGGTCTCCCGCATTGTAGGTGGTTCTTTACCAGCTGAGTCACAAGCGAAGCCTGTGTTAGTACTTCGTTCCTTTTTATGGCTGAACAATATTTCATTGTATGGATGGACCATATTTCATTTATCCGTTTTTCCATTCATTGATGGGCACTTGATGAGATGGTTTCCACTTGTTAGCTAGTACAAATAATGCTTGCAATGAACTTTTCTGTACAAGTACTTCTGAGTCCCCATTTTGATTTTTCTTGAGTATATAGTAGCAGTGGGGCTGCTGCATCTTGTGGTAATTCCACGTTTCAGTTCTTGAGGAACCGCCAAACTGTGCTGAGCCTTTTACCCACATTCTGCATTGGGTCTTCGCAATAACCCTGCCAAGGAGGAACCAACCCCATTTTGCAGGTGAGAAAACAGGCTTGGGGCTTCCCTGGTAGTTCAGTGGTAATCCGCCTGCCAACGCAGGAGACATGAGTTCGATCCCGATCTTGGAAGATCCCACATGCCATGGAGCAACTAAACTATTGAGCCCACGTGCCCTAGAGCTCATGCTCTTCAACAAAAGAAGCCACCACAATGAGAAGCCCGGCCCTGTAACAAGAGAGCAGCCCCTGCTTGCTGCAACTAGAGGAAGCCTGCAGGGCGATGAAGACCCAACACAGCCAAAAATAAAATTAAATTTAAACCCCCCTGAGGCTCACATCCCAGGGCACGTGGTTAGAACATGGCAGAACCCACCCCACTGGGCTCAGCTACGCCCTGACCTCACCCCTTCTGGCTGGGCGACTGCCTGCGGGCACCCCACCCCACCCCCAGACATGCTCATCTTCCTCTTGAAGTCCAGGCACTTCCCAGGGCAGCTCCAGGGAGTGGCAGATGGATATGCGGGCTTGGGAGCAACTGAAGGATGTCCAGAGCAGCATAAAGCCTGAGAGCCGAGTGTGGGACAGAGGCGGGGCCGGGAGAGGGCCGGGGGACACAGCCAGGTGTCGTGGGCCTGTGGCCGGGGTGGGGCGTGCCCTGAGCAGTTTGCATTTTTGTGAGGACTCTGGGGGGGGTTTCCCAGGTGAAGACATAAGAGATGCGGGTTCAATCCCTGGGTCAGGAAGATCCTCTGGAGGAAGGCATGGCAACCCACTCCAACCTTCTTGCCTGGAGAATCCCACGGACAGAGGAGCCTGGTCAGCTACAGTCCATGGGGTCGCACCGAGTTGGGCACAACTGAAGTGACTTGGCACTGGAGGGAGGGCTGCATATGTCCCGTGCCTAGGGGGTAACTGAGAGACCAGGCCAGGCTCCCTGTCCAGCCTGAGTAGCTCCAGCATCCCTGCTGGGCAGAAAGGAGAGACCCGACCCATGGTTGCGGATCCATTCATGTACTAAGCATCAGCTGAGCACTTATGGAGGCGGCATCTTTGAGAATGATAGAAACCATGGCAGCTTTCAGACTTCATGCTCCCAACAGTCCACCGGGAGGGCACGTTCTGTTCTGTTCTGTGTTCATCATCACCATTTTTTACATAAGGGGCTGGACCCCAGGGCCCTGAGGGTCTGGGGGGGGGGGCACCATGGAGCCCCTGGCAGGGCACACAGCTGGTGGGCAGGAGCGGGGGTTGCACTGCGGCCAGGGGAGGGGAGAGGTTGCTGTGCAGCTAGGCAGGGGGCCAGCCCGGGCTGCAGTGAGGCAGCCACTCCACTCCAGGCTGAGCCTCAGCAATTCTGCTGGTTCAGCGGCCCCTCCTCCTGGGATCGTTCTTCCAGGTCCAACTTCCTGGAGGGCTGCCCAGGTCCCATGCCTCTGCATCCTCATATCCCTGGCCGGAATGGATGGCCCGCTCTGTCGCCCCCATCCCTGGGGTGGGAGGACCCCAGGAAGTTTCACGTCTCTGTTTCCAGGTGGACCCTCCCATCAACTGAGGACTGTGGGCAGAACTGCTGGCCCATTTTACAGATGGGCCAGCTGAGCATAGGGAGCTTGTCCCGGGTTCTCTGGACTGGTTGGTAGCGGATCTAGAATGCCTGATTCCTCCTAGGGCATTAGCCTCACCCACCAGGACGAATCTGGCAGAATCTGTCAGATCTCTTCCCAGGTCTGTTCTCCTGAAAGGATGATGGACCACACAGCAAGTTGCCCACCCTTAGGTCTATCAGCTACCTGTTAGTTATCTAGAGTGGAGGTGGGCAGAGAATGGAGGTGAGGCAGCTAGAGGCAGGGCCAGTTCATTTCCCAGAGCTATGTGATCATTCTAAACTAGGACTTGGCCTTTCAGGTATGATGAAGGTATATTTGTCAAGGTAGGAGGATAGACATATTTTATTTAACATGTTATCAGCACGCCTTATAACGTTTAAATTCTTAGACATCCAGTGTGTGGGCCTCTGTCCGTACTCTTGCCCCAGGCCCTGAAAACGCTAGGCTCAGGCCAGGGTGGTTTGCTTTGTTGTTCAGTCGCTCAGTCGTGTCCAACTCTGCAACCCCACAAACGCCAGGTTTCCCTGCGCTTCACCATCTCCCAGAGTTTGCTCAAACTCAACTCAGAGTTGATGTGCCATCTAACCATCTCATCCTTTGTCACTCTCTTCTCCTGCCTTCAATCTTTCCCAGCATCAGCATCTTTTCCAATGAGTCGGCTCTTCGCATCAGGTGGCCAATGTGCTGAAGCTTCAGCTTCAGCATCAGTCCTTCCAGTGAATATTTGGGGTTGATTTCCTTTAGGATTGAGTGGTTTGATCTCCTTGCTGTCCAAGGGACTCTCAAGAGCCTTCTGCAACATCGCAGTTCATGGTTTGTCTCAGCCAGCAAAATCAGAAAAATAATGGTAAGGACGCTAACTTTTTTGTTTTTCTGGTAATGTTTCCTGTGTGCTAGGCACACTGTTAAGCTCTGCAGATGAATCAAATGCAGTTGGTACCCAGATGGGGAATATCACAACACCCACAGAAGCGATTTGCTGAACACTTACTAAGTTCTACGGCAAAGTGCTTTATAGGTAGCATCAGTCAATCCTCAAATAATCTACAGGGAGGTATCGCTCCCTATTTTACGGAGAGGGAACCAAGACGCAGAAAGACACAGTGGCTGGAAAGGCAAATCCGGTGAGAGGGAGAACTGGGACAAACGCAGGTGGCTGTGGGTTCAGATCTCAAACTCATGAGCTGGAGACTCTGGGACCTCAGGTGAGTCACTTGGCTTTTCTTCACTGAGCCTCACTATCTTCATCTGTCAAAAGGATACAGTAAGTCCAGGTTCCAGTAAGGTGCCTGATGCAGCAGGTGCCCAGGAATTGGTAACCATAAAGGGTGGGGGGAAGGGCCCTTGTGTTTAGGGACCCCTGTGGACGTAAGACATCGGCTTGCTCCCTAACTTCATGGGAGACCATACGGAGGGGACTGACCAGCTGCCCAGATCAGGGAACCCCAGTGCCTGCTCTTCACCCTCCTCCACCCTCTGGCCGCCTTCTTCCTGGACCAGCTTGACGGTCTGGGTGGCAGAGGGGCGTCCCACCGTCATGTGTGTGAACCTTCCCAAGGCTGCGTGGAGGGGGATGATCTGCCCGTTCTTGCAAATGAGGGAAGTGAGTCTGAGCCGCTCTGTCTCTAGAATGCTGCAGCCGTGACAAGGTGAGGCCCCAAGGAGGAGGCTGAGGTCAGAAGGATGAGGTGTGTGTGTCTGTGTGTGTGTAGGGGGAGTGGGGAGGGCCTGTGGATCTGAAGAGTTACATCCCACTGGGTGCTGGGGATGCCCAAGGAGGAGGCTGAGGTCAGAAGGATGAGAGGTGTGTGTGTGTGTGTGTGTGTGTGTGTGTGTGTGTGTGTGTGTGTGTGTGTGTGTGTGTGTGTGTGTGTGTGTGTGTGTGTGTGTGTGTGTGTGTGTGTGTGTGTGTGTGTGTAGGGGGAGTGGGGAGAGCCTGTGGATCTGAAGAGTTACGTCCCACTGGGTGCTGGGGATGAGGGAACCCAGTCCCTCTTAGCGGCAGGGTTAGGGGGCTGAACCCCAGCTGGTGCTGGACAGGTGCACTGAGGTCGGGATTCAGATTGAGGCGGGCGGCGGGGGTCGCGGAGCATTGTTTGTCGAGAGAGCCCGAGACTGCAGGGCATGAAGGTGCAGTTGGGGGGCGGGGGGTGTGCGGGTTCCCTGACACCGAATTCATTACTGGGAGATTCCTCTTCACAGTCCCTCGACACCTCCCACGGGAGCCACGGGCCAGAAATGTCTGACAGCCTCTGGCGGCCCGGTTCCCGCTCCCGGTGCCCGGGTCTCTCGGTGCCCGGGTCCCTCCCCCCGTGGGTCCCGCAGCCTCTGGAAGGCTCTCGGGCTCTGCCTGGCGTCGTCGCCGAGTCGGGGCTCAGCGTCCAGTCCCCCGGCCATCGCCCGGGCCGCGGGGTGTCCGCAGAGGCCAGGCCCGAGCCGCGCGGCCGGCACGTGGGGAGGGGGCGTCTCGGGAGGACGGAGCCAGAGGTAGGGGCGGAGCCAAGGAGCCGGGCGCGCGGCCGGCGCGGGCGCACCGAGGTCAGCGGCCGCAGGAGGGGGACCCAGGCGTCCGGGAGGCGGCGCCAGGTGCCGCGCCCCCGCCCCGCGCCCGCCGCCGCCGGCCCCCGCCCCCGGGCCGCCCCCCGCCGGTGACGCGCTCCCCGCCCCCTCCGCGCCGGGAGCCCGATCCCTAGCCCAAGCCCGAGGACGGCGAGGGGCGCGGGCGGCGGCGGAGGCGGCGGGGGAGGGCGGAGGAGGCGGCCGGTGCAGCGGGGCTGCCGCCGCCGCCTCGGAGCCGCGCCGAGCGCACGGAGCGCAGCCGCGTCGCTGCGGCCCCGGCCGCGCCATGGGGAAGGAGCAGGAGCTGGTGCAGGCGGTGAAGGCGGAGGACGTGGGGACCGCGCAGAGGCTGCTGCAGAGGCCGCGGCCCGGGAAGGCCAGTGAGTCCGGGGGGCGCGGGGACGCGGGGGGCGGGCGGGAGCGGCGGCGCGCCCCGGGGCTGTCTCCAGCGCCGAGCCCCCCACCCCGCCCGGCGCCGGCCGCGGAGGGGGATGCTCTCGGGTCCCGGGGGGCGGGGCGGGGCCAGCAGCGCCCGGACCCTCGGTCCGCGCCCCCCACGGCCAGCGCTGAAGGAAGGGAGGCCTCGAGCTCCCGGCTGTCACCCCGAGCCCCGCAGCGGGCACCTGGCGGCATCCGCCTCCCTGGCCGCAGGCGTTCGCATCCGTCTCTCCCGCCTGCGATCCCCTCCCTTCCCGGGCTGCGGGCTGACAGCTGGAGGTCTCTGCTGGGCCTTTAAAGGGCGAGGCGTCTCCCCCCCCACCCCCCGCCACCCCCAACAACGCCATGGAGGGGCGCTTTGCGGTGAGGGGCGACTACAGGGCCGACAGTCTCTGTCAGACCCCTCCCCGCCCGGTGTTTAATAACAGGATTGGCAGGAATGGGGGGGCGGGGGGGAAGGACCACGCTGGGGGTGTGGCTGCCCAGGCATGGCCGGCGGGGGGCCGTTTACCGGAGGGGGAGCCGAGGCCCAAGGTCGCCCAGCCCCGGGCAGGCTGAGTTGCAGGCAGGTGCCATCCTGGCCCTCTCTGGCTTCCCTGCTGGGGAAAGCGGGCTGGGAGGGGAGGGGGTCTCCCACTGGCCTTCCTGAGCTGGGGCTGTGGGCGCCCCAGGGGACGCTGAGGAGCTTGGAGCCCTGATCCTACACTCATCCCGGTTCAGCTCAGAGCCTCCCCGGGGACGCCGGGGATGGACGGAAGGGCGTGTGCGGCGGCGCACGTAAGGCCGTGTCAGTGTACCAGGGCACCTGTGAGGGCGCCGCCGGCCTCCTCTGGGTCGCAGGTGGGCTCTGGGTGGCCCACGCCCCATGCCATCCCCTGGGGCGGTTTTAAGCGGGGGAAGCCCCTCCCCTCTCTCCAGGCGAGATGCTGAGAACTGAGACGGCCCCTGGGGCAGTTGGGGGTAGCTCCTTGAGCCCCAGGAGGACCCCTCCCACCGCAGACCTGCCTGGCCGCTCCTCGCCTGCCCTGTGCAGTTAGAGAGCTGCACTTGCGTGCTTCACAGGCACAGGCCGGCCCTGCCTTCCCTACCCAGGGCCCAGGGACGGGCTGCCACTGAGAACCGGCTTCAGGGCCTCGGGGCCCAGAAAGGCAGGGCTTTCAGGCAGAGGCCGCCTCAGCTGAGCCTCAAAAGCAGGAGCAGGGATGAGAGGTGAAAGCAAGGCAAAGACTTCCACCTAGTGGCCAGCCGACCTTGAGTGCAGACAGCTTGGGTCTCATCTGTAGGATGGGACCCTCGGTGGTCCCTGCCCCACAGCCTTGTTTTAAGAACAGTGAGAGTGTGCAGGGAGCCCAGGCCTTCGTGTGTACTCAGGAAGGGCTAGTAGTGATAGTGTTGGTCACTCAGTCATGTCAGACTCTTTGCCACCCCATGGACTGTAGCCCCCCAGGCTTCTCTGTCTATGGGATTCTCCGGGCAAGAATACTGGGATGAGCTGCCATTCCCCTCTCCAGGGGATCCTCCCAGCCCAGGGATTGAACCTGGCTCTCCCGCATTGTAGGCAGATTCTTTACTGTCTGAGCCACCATGGACATTTCCTAGACAGCCCAGGGTGGGTGCGTGGAGGAAGTGGGGGCATCAGGTTTGGGGACTCCTCCTCTCTTCCACTCTGACCCCCAGGGGGACGTGTGGGGCTTTTACCTCCACCCGTGTCCCCGTCTGGATCTCTGCATTCGTCCCTGCGTGGCTTGGTCTCCTCCGGGTAGGAGAGACACCTGCCCTGGCCCCTGAATCTGGGCTCTCTGACTCACAGGGGCGGGTGTAATAAATCAGATGGAGAAATCCCTCCATGAATTAGCTCGGTTGTCATGGAAACACTGGCCTGCTTTGGAGTAAGATGTATTTTGATTCAGCAAAGTACAGCTGGAGTTTGGGCCATGGGGTGGGGGGCATCCAGCTGTGCTCCCTGGGGCCCCCCAGCTCTAGAGGTGTTCCCACGACCCTCGTTTCCGCAGTCCCCTCCCAGCGCTGACACCTTCACTTCAGCCCACCCACCCCCCCCAGGGTCACCCTGGGCTCTGGCGGCTCCCCCATCCCGCCTGAAGAGAGCCTCCGCTCACATGCACAGGCTGTCACCCTTAGCAGTCGTCCTTGGAGGGAAGAAGAGACTGCTCTGCTCAGAAGGGAAACTACTGGGGTGGGGGCTGGCCTTCTGGGGTGCGGGGACGCCCTGTCCTTCCTCCGGCCCCGCCTTCCCTTTCTTCAGATTCACTGGAGACCACAGGCCATGCTCCCGCGCTCGCTCACTTGCTCACCTTAGCCCACCGAGAGCTGCCCTCCAGCGCCTGGCTCGGTGCTGCCTGCTCTGGGGGCGTGGGGGGGCCTCGCCCTCTGGAGGCCGCGGGGCGCAGCCAGGCTGACGCGGGAGCAGAGGAGGCTGTGGCCCGTCCCTGGAGGGCACGGATGTGGCCTGTGCATGGCGCCCGTGGTTGGAGGAGCCCCTGGCAGAGGGGTGGAGGAGGACCCCGGGCAGAAGAGGGTCTGGGGTCGTCCCCCCCGAGGCCTCTGCAGCTGGAGTTTGCAGCTGGTCTCCCAGGTTGGGGTGGTCGCAGGAGAACAATTAGAGGTGGGGGCCACAGGAGAGCCCGAGTTTTGGGGGTCAGGGGCCAGGTGCATGCCCCGTGACCGGCGGTGAGCCATAGGCCTCGGTGCCTCGTGGGAAGGGCGAGGAACTCCTGGGACTTTCCGCTCTGTGCCCACCGCCCTCGGGCCCAGGCAGCCCTGCTCTGCACCAGCTTCACTCAGAACACCTGTCTCCGCAAGGTGCAGCCCCCAGCCCCAGGCAGGCTGCCGCTGTGGGGGCTTTCTGAGTGCCCAGTGTCCCCATGGGAACTGGGGGTGCTCCAAGGCCTCAAGCCCGCCTACATCCAGTTCCAACACTTTGAGACCAGCCCGGGGGCGGGGGGGAGATGACCTTACAAGAAGCCCCCTTCTCCTGTGGGGGGTGGTCCCCTTCTGGATGCGGACGCCCCCTCCCCACCAGCGTGTGTCTCTTCTGGGCCTTGACCTCCAGCTCCTCTAAGACCTCAGCACCTGGGCATGGCCGGGCCTCCACCTCCACTCGGAGCTCCTGAAGCAGCTGCCTAGGTGCCCGCTGCGGGAGGGAGAGTGAGCTGGCCCAGGGAGGCTCTGGGGAGAAGCTGAGCCTGGCTACACTGGAACCAAGGGCGTGGGGGCAGGAAACACTAGAGTCAGGCAGAGCCTTCTGGTATGAGAAGGCGCTGAGCACGGCCCTGAGCACAGTCGGGGTCCCTAGTGGGCCACCAACACCTGGGCTCCGTTCAGCTTTGCAGCAGGGACTGTGGCCGGCCCGGCCGCATAGTTCACAGAGCCCAGTGCAGGACAAAAAGGGGGGCTGCCTTGTCTAGAAGACAACAGTCTCTAGACGGCGGCAGCAGAGTGTCCACCCAGCGTGGGGCTCCTCTTGAGTGGCCGCACTGGTCTCACTCATGAAGCTGAGCCTGGCAGGTAGACGGAGTATGTGGGATGAGGGTTCAGTTCAGTCACCAGGCACTGAGCCCGTAGTGTGTGCCCGGCACTGTTAGCTGAAAAGATACAGCAGTGAGCAAAGTAGATAAAAACCATTGTTCTCTTGGAGCTTGTAATGTAGTGATGGAGGTGGACAGTAAACAAGATAAATGGTGGTATGGGACTTAAAGAGAAAAGAACAACAGACACGAGATGGGATTGGGGATTACCATTTTATTTACTCACTGGAAAAGACCCTGATGCTGGGAAAGACTGAGGGCAGGAGGAGAAGGGGGTGACAGAGGATGAGATGGTTGGATGGCGTCACCGACTCAAAGGATATGAGTTTGAGCAAATTCCAGGAGATAGTGAAGGACAGGGAAGCCTGGCGTGCTACAGTCCATGGGGTCGCAAAGAGTAGGACATGACTGAGCAACTGAACAAAAACAATTTTTAAAATTATTTGACCATCCCTCATGGCTTGCAGAATTCTTAGTTCCCCAACCAAGGATTGGACCTGGGCCCCGGCAGTGGAAGTGCTGAATCCTAACCACTGGACTCCCAGATAATTACCATTGTAGATGGGAGTGAAGAGGCTTTGACAAGCAGGTCTTGGATAAAGGCCTGGAGAATATGAAGAGGGAGTCATGGGAAGAAGGAAGAATAATACTTGCCCCCTCCACATACACAGCTTATGCAAAGGCCCTGTGGCGGCAGAGGTCGGTGCGTCAGAGTGCCTTCAAGGAGGCTCATGTGACTGGAGCAGGGGTGAGGGGGAAGTGTGTCATGCTGGGCCATTGTCTGGCTTTGGCCTCTAACCCCAGTGAGACGGGAGCAGCGGGATCAGACGCATGTCCTCAGGGGGCCCCACCGACCTCAGCGGGTGGACTGGAGGAGGCAGGCTGGAAGCAGGGAGGCCAATGGAGAGGAGGTGGCTGTGGTCC
Organism: Muntiacus reevesi; assembly: GCF_963930625.1. Classification (NCBI taxonomy): domain Eukaryota; kingdom Metazoa; phylum Chordata; class Mammalia; order Artiodactyla; family Cervidae; genus Muntiacus; species Muntiacus reevesi. The sequence goes on along the minus strand of NC_089250.1, from coordinate 181,122,803 downwards.
TTGGAGATGTTGGTACCGAGAAAGGAGAGGATTCCAGGCGTGCTTTAAATGGTTCTAAAGGCAGAGCCCACAGGATTTACCGATGAAGATATAAGGACCCAGGGCTGCCTCCAAGGTTTTGCACTGGACTACCAATGGGGCCGCACTGGTGCAGACTTAGACTTCAGCATCAGCCAAATGTCTGAGCAGGGGCAGGGGCAGGGGTGGAGACACCTCTGGTCCTGGAGCCTCTGCTCTTGGGCTATTGGCTAGAGAAGCCCCTCCCTGGGGAGGGTGGGGAGGATCCCTGTGGAGCTGTGTCAGCAACAGCCTCGTGCTGAACCCTTGGACCTGCGAGGCCGGCCCCTTAGACCCTCCTAGCTCACGGCCCAGGGCTAGTAAGGGGCAGAGGCCCGTCCGACTCTGCGGGCCTTGTGGACCACCAGTGGCCTCACACTCCACGTCCAGCAGCTGAGAACCGAGGCCGGGGCAGCTGGGGCTGCTGTGGGTCACCAAGTGGGCCCTGCAGCAGCCCCTCTGGGCCCTGACTCCCTTGGGCTCCCGCCCCCATCCCTGTTCTGGGCCTGGACAAAGGGGCTTCTGTCCTGCCAGCCCCTCCCTCCCAGAGTGACTGACCCACAAATGGGTTATGTAACCACGGCCCAGACAGGCAGGGGATTGGCCCCAGTCCGGCTGGACCTGAGCCCGTGGAGAGGGCATCGGTGGGCTCCACTCCTCTGGCCGGCGCCCGGTGGAGGCCAGGACTGTGGAGGAGACCGGGGCGTCTGAGGGAGGGCCGGAGCCCCGTGGGTTTCAGGCAGGCCGACGAGGGGGTCACTATCGCGTGGCTGCCCAGAGGCACGGGCCCACTTGTTGGCCTCCCCTTCCCGCCTGGCTGGATGGTGCGCATCCACACTGGCCAGGCCTGGGGCTGGAGCTAGGGGAGGCTGCACCCTGGAAGTGTGGCTCTCCCCCAGAGATACCCCTGTTTCCAGGTGTGGCAGGCCGCCCCCGGACCCATCTGGGCCCTTCTGAGAGACAGATTGGGCTGGCTCTCTCCCTCCCACCATTGGCAGGGGCTCAGACAGCGTCCCCAGGGAGGGCTTCATGTGCACATGTGTGCGCCTGTGTGGGCACCCAGCCCTGGCCTCTCAGACAGGTCCTGGCCTGGGGAAACCTCCCAGCATTTCAGTTCAGTGAAAAACCAAGGTCCGAAAGCTGGTACCTGGTGCTGGGTGCAGGGAACAGAGCTGAATGAATGAACGCTTCTAGACTGAAGACCTAGATAGCTTTGGCTCTGAGCCTGCCAGGGAGCTAGCCAGCCGCTCTCGGGCTGCCTAGAGGGGGCTGGGCCCCAGGTGGGCCTCCTTCACCGTGTCTCTCGCCCCCCCCACCCCCACCCCTGCAGAGCTCCTGGGCTCCACCAAGAAGATCAATGTCAATTTCCAAGACCCTGATGGGTGAGTGCTCAGCCCAGAGAGGCATCAGTCTAGTGTGGGGGTCAGGGACTCCTAGGGCAGGCGGGGTATCTGGCACCTGCCCACACGTGTCCATCACCCACTGCAGCTTTTCAGCCCTGCACCATGCAGCCCTGAATGGCAACACGGAGCTGATCACCTTGCTGCTGGAGGCCCAGGCTGCTGTGGACATCAAGGACAACAAAGGCAAGGCCTGACAGGCAGGACATGGCAGTGAGCAAAGTGGATAAAAACCACTGTCCTCTTGGAGCTTGTAATTTAGTGATGGAGGTGGACAGTAAAGGCCAGGGACCTTGGAGTCAGGGGCAAGGGGGTTAAAGTCAGAGCTTGGGGACCCTGGAGGCCTCGATGGTCCCTCAGTTGAGGTCAGCTCGGGGTCCCAGTCTGGGTCGAGGCAGCTTCTCGTGAGGTCAGCGTCCTGGAGGTCAGGGTTGGGGTCAGGGTCAGGGTCTAGCTCCAGCTCCCAACTGCCCCCGTCCACCCCCCCAGGCATGCGGCCGCTGCACTACGCGGCCTGGCAGGGCCGGAAGGAGCCCATGAAGCTGGTGCTGAAGGCAGGCTCGGCGGTGAACATCCCATCCGACGAGGGCCACATCCCCCTGCACTTGGCGGCCCAGCACGGTCACTATGATGTGGTAAGGACCGCCCCTGGGGGCAACAGGGCACCTGGGGCAGCAGCAGCCTGACGGACGCCCCAGGCCTGACCGCACCTTGTGGTCCCTGCAGTCCGAAATGCTGCTGCAGCACCAGTCCAACCCCTGCATGGTGGACAACTCGGGCAAGACGCCCCTGGACCTGGCCTGTGAGTTTGGCCGCGTCGGGGTAAGTCTTCTCAGGGAGCTGAGCATGACTCCAGCTGCTCCGTCTTCTTCTCCTAGGAGGCCCCCACCCCATTTCTTGAGCCCCTTACTCTTCACCCCTCCCTCCAGGTGGTCCAGCTGCTTCTGAGCAGCAACATGTGTACGGCCTTGCTGGAGCCCCGGCCGGGGGACACCACCGACCCCAACGGCACCAGCCCCCTGCACCTGGCGGCCAAGAATGGCCACATCGACATCATCAGGTATGGCCGGGGTGGGGGCGGGGTGAGGGGCTCCCTGCCTCGGGCTGCCTACTCCTGGCTTGGCAGTAAGACCGGAGCAGCCGGGGAGCCATGGGGATGTGGTCAGGCCTCTGGTACAAGGGATGCCTCCAGCCGCCCCCATAAAGGATGCCCCAGCAGGGGCTGGGGAGTGGGCTTCTACCGCCTCCCAGCCTGTGCCACCTGCCGAGTGGCGACTCTCGGCATCTCTGAGCCTTCGTTTCCCCATGCTCAAAGTACATATCGCAGCACTGCTTGTCCTGGGATGAGACGAGACCAGAGTGTGAAGGGTTCGCATCGGGAGGGGGACTCCCGCAAGTTCCCCATCACTGGCAGAGGCCATCCTGTTGGGGAGGTGGTCGGGGAGGTGGGGTCGGGTTGGCTCATTCTGGGCCTCCAGGAGTCGGAGGCCAACTCTGGGTGCTGGGCCAGTGGACTCCCGTGCAAGGCCCTGCCTGCTCCCCCTGCCGCCCTGCCAGACTGCTGCTCCAAGCCGGCATTGACATTAACCGCCAGACCAAGTCCGGCACTGCCCTGCACGAGGCCGCGCTCTGCGGGAAGACAGAGGTGGTTCGGCTGCTGCTGGATGTGAGTTGGGGGCCAGGGTGGGGGGTGCAGGGGTCAGGTGAGGATGGAGGGGGCTCCTGACAGGCCTCGCTGTCTGGCCTGCGCAGAACGGGATCAACGCCCATGTGAGGAACACGTATAGCCAGACCGCCCTGGACATTGTGCATCAGTTCACCACCTCCCAGGCCAGCAAGGAGATCAAGCAGCTGCTGCGAGGTGGGCTGGGGCGGGGCTGGGGGGCTGGGGTGGGTCCGGGGCCAGGCCGGCTCACAGGACTGGGGGGGCCTGCCACCTCCTGTGTCCCCAGAGGCCTCGGCGGCCCTGCAGGTCCGGGCGACCAAGGATTACTGCAACAACTATGACCTGACTAGCCTCAATGTGAAAGCTGGGGACATCATCACAGTAAGGACGGTCTGGGGCTGCTGGAGCAGGGCTGAGAGGGGCCTGGGATGCTGCCCCCAACACCTGGCAAGAACTGGGGGAGCCCAGGCCACCCATTCACTTGACCCAGAGGGGAGTCCCCCCCCGAGCGTGCTCCTCTCACCTTATCTGGCCAGGTCCTTGAGCAGCACCCAGATGGCCGCTGGAAGGGCTGTATCCATGACAACAGGACAGGCAATGACCGTGTGGGCTACTTCCCGTCTTCCCTGGGCGAGGCCATCATCAAGCGAGCAGGCAAGTCCAGCCCAGGCCAGGGGCTCATGGTCAGACGGGAGCATATGTATGGCATGTTTTGGGGTGGGCCAGGACTGCGAGCTCCTGCCATCGCTGGGTGTGAGGTCCGGGGTTTGTCCTGCCAGCTCTTATCTGTGTCCCTAGACCCGATCCTCCATTGATTCAGCAGACACTGCACGCCAGGCTCGAGGAATAGACAGTTACCCAAATGGCCGTCATTCCTGCTCTCTAGGAGCTTGCCCTGGGGCAGGGGGGTGGGGGGAGCACAGGACAGTGAAGTCAGCATGGAGGGAAATGTGCTGACCAGTGACCCAGAGATTGCAGATGGACGCCCGCTTCAGACAGTAGACGGACAAGGCCCTGAGAAGTGGGAGGGGGCAGGCTGCAGGCGGTGCCTTTGGGGCAGTGGGAACCACACGTGCAGAGGCGCTCAGGCAGGACAGAGTGTGACGTGTGCGAGGGTCCAGTGGAGCCCAGGGTGGCTGACTCGGTGACAGAGTGAGGGGTGTAGGAGGAGGCCACAGGGCTGTGGAAGGACTGTAGATGGGGTCCGGGTGTGGCGGGCTGATCCTGTATAGAGAACGTGGAGGTTGACAGGCCAATGAGAGGGCAGAGGGGGCCAGCCAGCTAGGAGGTGTGGTCAGTCCACCCAAGGTCATCGAGTGCCCTGGCCCCAGGCTCCTGGGGACCTCCTCCCCCTGCTCCCCATCAGAGGGGTTTGGACTCTTCCTGTGAACCTCCACCCCCACATACAGGACCACAGGCAGAATAGCTGACCTGCACCCGGCTCTGCCATGCTCTCCTGCTCACCAGTGTCCAGGGTTGGGAGCGGTCTTCCGAGGGTCTCTCAGCTCCTGGGAGACAGCCGGGGCAGGAGGAGCTGGCACTGAGCCTCCCGGCCTGTGTGCGTGTGTGTGTACACATGCGTGTGTGTACGCACGTGTGTGTGTGTGTGGGTGCGCAGGTATCTGGTCTCTGCTCTATGCAAGCCCTGGAGCCGATCCAGGGCTCAGGGCAGCTGTGCTTGGCCTGCAGGTCCCCGAGCAGGTGCTGAACCAAGTCCACCCCAGGGAGGCAGCTCCGCAGGGCCCGCTGCGCCCCCCGAGGAGATCTGGGTGCTGAGGAAGCCTTTTGCAGGTGGGTGGGGAGCCTGGGGGGGGGGAGGCGGTGGGGCAGGGTGGGGCGGGGAGGGCGTTGCTGACATTGTTCTGTCCTGCGGGCAGGCGGGGACCGCAGTGGCAGCTTGAGCAGCACAGCTGGGGGCCGGAGTGGCGGGGGCCACACCCTGCACGCGGGCTCTGAAGGGGTCAAGGTAGGTGGGATGCTGGCAGGGCCGGGGTGCCTAGGTCTGGAGCAGCACTGGCCAGCCAGCCTGTCTGGATTCCAGCTCCTTGCAACGGTGCTCTCCCAGAAGCCGGTATCTGACTCCAGCCCTGGGGACAGCCCGGTCAAGCCTCCGGAGGGCCCTGCAGGTAAGGGCAAGGAGATGGTGCTGCTGGCCAGGCGCAGAGGTGGCCCCTGGGCAGCCCTCGCCCCTCCTCACTCTCTCGTCCCTAGGTGCAACCCGGGCCCAGCCTCCAGCGGCCCCGGGCTATGGGGAGCAGCCACCCAAGAAGCTGGAGGCGGCGTCCGAGGGCAAGGTACAGGGCCAGGGTGGCTGAGGGGCGGGGCCAGGGAGGCCCGCCTGGCTGGGTCACAGCACGGTCAGCGCCCTCGACGGGCCAGGCCCGTCCCTCTGTTGGTCTGTCAGTCTGTGTGCGTAGTTGTTGTCTCTTGTGCAGGCTGTGTGTGTAAGCCAGTATGTCTAAAAGTGTGACATGCGTGAGGTAAGCGGGCGGTGTGTTTGTGTGTGGCTGGTGTGACTGTGGTCTGGGCATGGGTGTGCCTGTGTGTGCATGTGGAGGGTGTGGGTGTAAGATGAGTGGAAGCGTGTGTGGGGGTGAGACAGGTCCGTGTGCGTGCACCTGCGTGCTAGGGCAGGCGTGAACTGCTGGCTGAGTCCTCCTGTGTCCCCTGGGGCAGAGCCCACCTCCTGCGTGGGGGGGGCAGCAGTCAACGGCCCCTCCTGAGGCCCCATTCCCAGAGTCCCTGTCACGGGCCACACGGCAGGGCGGCCCTGGGCCAGGAAAGGGGGGGCGATCAGGGAGGCCTGTGATGTGGACGCGGCGGGACCCTCCTGGTGGAGCTCACAGCAGGCAGCTGACGCATGGGACGATGCTGAGATGGCAGAGCCCTGGACTAAGAGGGAAGAGTGCCCGACCAGGCTGACGGGGGCCTGGCGACTGCGGACAGCCCAGCGGACAGCAGCTCGCGCCGCGTGGTCTTCAGCGGAACAGAGAAGGAGGCGCTGCGGTGGCTGGGTGCACGCCTGGCCGGGGGGCGGGTGGGCGAGCCTGCAGTGGGTGCCTTGTGTCTTCCAGGGCGCCGAGGCTGTCAGCCAGTGGCTTGCCACGTTCCAGCTGCAGCTCTATGCCCCCAATTTCATCAGCGCCGGCTATGACCTGCCCACCATCAGCCGCATGACCCCTGAGGTGAGTTGCCCAGAAGGCTGCCCACCAGCTGGCTCGGAGATGGGCCCCCAGCCTCCGGCTAACAGGTGTCTCCTCCATCTAGGACCTCACGGCCATCGGGGTCACCAAGCCCGGCCACCGGAAGAAGATCACCGCAGAGATCAGCGGCCTGAGCCTCCCCGACTGGCTGCCTGAGCACAAACCCGTAAGGCCCCCTGCACCCTGGTGGCCAGGCCAAGGAGGGGCAGACCGACAGACAGACAGACAGCCACGGCCCTCCCCTGCCTTCTGGGGAGTCCAGGGAGAGGACAGAGGAGGGTGGCCTCTGTTCGTCTGTCAGGGGCCCCGGGGCCAGCCTCCTCGAGCAGGGGCTGGGGTGACCTCCTCTGAGGGCTGTTCGGGCAAGGGGAGCCTGGAGCCCAGAGCGTCCCCGTCTCTACTACACGCTCGCCACTCAGGGATGTTGGCACCACCCGGCGCCCCACAGCGCTGCCCACCGCATGCCCACCTGACGCCACAGGGGGCTGCCACGCACCCAGGCACAAACCCAGGCACGGGGAAGGCGTGTGTGAGCACGCAGAGCGCATGCATGCACTGAACACATGCCAGGTGCCCACCAACAGCCACACTGGCCTCGGCCAGCGCTGTCATGCACAGGCGCCCTGCGGAGGAACAGCCTCCAGGCTGGGAGAGCGGGGCCTGGGGCCTGTCCCATCTGCGCCGCCTCTCTGGGCCTCGCACTCCCACCTGTCCAGGAGGGAGATGCTGCGGTCACCGAGGGCCCCCGGAGTGGGACAGGCGGGTGCACGCTCACCCACGCTGCCTCGCCCCATTCAGTCCGTGGCTCAGGGGTCCCCCCAGCCAGCACGCCCAGGTCCCGGGGGCTTCACTCTGCTTGCACACCCAGGCGGGGACCAAGTGTGCTGTGTTGGTGCATGAGTGACGTACAGCTGGGAGTGTGGACAGGTGGATCCCGGTCAGGGAGCCACTGGCTGGTTCTGGGTGAAGACCATCATGGATACTTGCACACGTGTGTGACAAGGCTGTGTGACGTGTGCCTGACGATGGTGGGGAAGTGGTGAGAGGGCGTGAGTGTGACTCAGCGGTGTCAGTGCCGTGGATGACTGGGTGCAAGCTGTCCGTATACCCGTTGCTGGTCGGTGGTGCCGTGTGTCTGTGTCCGTGAAGCGTGAGGTGTGTCCACGTGGGTGCCTGGCCTGCCTGGCAGGTGAGGGTATCCTTCCTCCCCCGCTCCCCCGAGGGTCTCCCGCGGAGAGGGTCACGCCTCTGTGTGTGTTTGCCTGTGTCCGCACGTGTGTGTGAGCTGGCCTTGGCTGTGCTGTCAAGGCTGTGCTGACCCCTCCGGCCTGTCCATTTGTCCTCCCGTCTCTCTGTGCCAGGCTGGCCTGGCGCCCACCCCGCCACCAGCTCCGAGTGGCAGGCAGGTGTGGGCAGCCAGCTCGGGCTGCCCTCTGTGTCCCCCGCCCTTAGGCGAACCTGGCCGTGTGGCTGTCCATGATTGGCCTGGCGCAGTACTACAAGGTGTTGGTGGACAATGGCTACGAGAACATTGACTTCATCACCGACATCACCTGGGAGGACCTGCAGGAGATCGGCATCACCAAGCTGGGTGAGGCCCCGCCCCGCCCCGCCGCCGCCGCGTCCCCGTCCTCCTCCATGCGCTCCCGGGCCTGACCTGTGCCCCGCCCCCACTCAGGCCACCAGAAGAAGCTGATGCTGGCCGTGCGGAAACTGGCAGAGCTGCAGAAGGCAGAGTACGCTAAGTACGAGGGGGGGCCCCTGCGCCGGAAGGCACCGCAGTCGCTGGAGGTGATGGCCATCGAGTCGCCACCCCCACCCGAGCCTGCCCCGGCTGACTGCCAGTCTCCGAAGATGACCACCTTCCAGGACAGCGAGCTCAGCGGGGAGCTGCAGGCGGCCCTGACCGGCCCGGCCGAAGGGGCTGCTGCTGCCACCGCCCCGGCTGAGAAGCCCTCCAACCACCTGCCGCCCACCCCGAGGGCCTCAGGGCGGCAGGAGCCCAGCCTGGGGGGGAGGGCACGGCACATGAGCAGCTCCCAGGAGCTGCTGGGCGACGGGCCCCCGGGGCCCAGCAGCCCCATGTCACGGAGCCAGGAGTACCTGCTCGATGAGGGGCCGGCCCCCGGAACCCCCCCCAAGGAGGCCCGGCCCAGCCGCCATGGCCACAGTGTCAAGCGCGCCAGCGTGCCCCCAGTGCCGGGCAAGCCTCGGCAGGTCCTGCCGCCAGGGGCCAGCCACTTCACGCCCCCCCAGACACCCACGAAACCCCGGCCAAGCTCCCCACAGGCCCTGGGGGGGCCTCATGGCCCAGCGCCAGCCACAGCCAAGGTGAAGCCCACCCCTCAGCTGCTGCCACCCACGGAGCGACCCATGTCCCCCCGCTCGCTTCCTCAGTCGCCCACTCACCGAGGCTTTGCTTACGTGCTGCCCCAACCGGTGGAGAGTGAGGCTGGGCTGGCTGCCCCTGGGCCTGCGCCCACAGCTGCGCCCACGCCGGTGCCCACGCTGTGCCTGCCGCCCGAGGCCGACGCGGAGCCAGGGAGGCCCAAGAAGCGCGCCCACAGCCTGAATCGCTATGCGGCGTCCGACAGCGAGCCGGAGCGGGACGAGCTGCTGGTGCCGGCCGCCGCCGGGCCCTATGCCACGGTCCAGCGGCGCGTGGGCCGCAGCCACTCTGTGCGGGCGCCTGCCGGCGCAGACAAGAACGTCAATCGCAGCCAGTCGTTCGCTGTGCGGCCACGGAAGAAGGGGCCGCCCCCGCCCCCACCCAAGCGCTCCAGCTCCGCCATGGCCAGCGCCAACCTGGCTGATGAGCCGGCGCCAGATGCGGAGACTGAGGGGGCCGGGGCAGAGGACAGCCGGCTGGGGGTCCGGGCGCAGCGCCGGCGGGCCAGTGACCTGGCTGGCAGCGTGGACACAGGAAGTGCGGGCAGTGTGAAGAGCATTGCAGCCATGCTTGAGCTGTCATCCATCGGGGGTGGGGGCCGAGCAGCTCGTAGGCCCCCTGAGGGCCACCCCATGCCTCACCCTGCCAGCCCAGAGCCAGGCCGGGTGGCCACGGTGCTGGCCTCAGTGAAGCACAAGGAGGCCATTGGACCTGACGGCGAGGTGGTGAACCGGCGCCGCACGCTGAGTGGGCCTGTCACGGGACTCCTGGCCACTACTCGCCGGGGTCCCGGAGAGCCAGCGGGGCCTGCAGACCATGGCCAGTTGGTGGAAGAGGGTGCCGCCCGGCAGCGGCCCCGAGGTCCAACCAAGGGCGAGGCGGGTGCAGAGGGCCCGCCCCTAGCCAGGGTGGAGGCCAGTGCCACCCTCAAGAGGCGCATCCGGGCCAAGCAGAGCCAGCAGGAGAATGTCAAGTTCATCCTAACTGAGTCTGACACGGTCAAGCGCCGGCCCAAGGTCAAGGAGCGGGAGGTGGGTCCCGAGCCTCCCCCACCGCCGCTGTCCGTGTACCAGAATGGAACGGGCACTGTGCGCCGCCGGCCAGCCTCTGAGCAGGCTGGACCCCCAGAGCTGCCCCCGCCGCCCCCCCCCGCTGAGCCCCCGCCCTCTGACCTCATGCACCTGCCCCCGCTGCCCCCTCCGGACAGCGATGCCCGGAAGCTGGCCAAGCCACCTGTCTCTCCCAAGCCCATTCTGGCTCAGCCCGTGCCCAAGATCCAGGGCTCGCCCACACCTGCCTCCAAGAAGGTGCCGCTGCCAGGTCCCGGCAGCCCAGGTAGGTGCAGAATGCCAGCTGGGGAGGGGCCCCACACCACGGTCTCCAGGGTTTTCTGCTTCTTGGATCTGATGAAGGCCAGGGGGAGTGGGGTGGGAAGGTATCCTCAGACCCTCTCATTCATCCACCCCCGGACTACCCCATCAGCCCAGAGCTGGGACAGTTGTGGTCCGTAAGTCCTCAGTGGAGGAGGCACAGGTGCATAAATAGCATCACCTGTGGAAGGAGGACAGGCCCAGGAGGCCGGAGGGCTCAGGGGGGGACTCTGACATGGCTGTAGAGTGACCCCAGCACGGGAGGGAGGGGAAAGGCTTCCAGACAGAAAGATTAGAGGTGCAAAGGCCCTGTGACATTCAAGGAACGGAAGGGCCAGTGGCTACATACAACAGACCACTCCTGGAAGGGGATGGAGGGGGAGGGCGGATGGGTCGGGGTTTGGAAACAGTGACCCAAACGGGTGTGCACAGCGAAGCCCCCCCTGACAGCCTCAGAGAGACCCAGGGCAGAGGGGCACGGAGGGCTGGAGCTGAAGCCGGGCCTGCAGTGCAGAGGGCGTTATTTTCGCTCCCGGATGCGAAGCAGGGCGTTTGGGCAGTGTTTCAGCAGGGCTTGGGTCGGGACGGGCAGCACGCGATTTGCGCGCGCCGCGCGACTTCCCTCCCGGGTGCAAGTCTCCTCCTCCCCGCAGAGGTGAAGCGTGCGCATGGCACTCCGCCGCCCGTGTCTCCCAAGCCGCCGCCACCGCCCACGGCGCCTAAGCCGGCCAAGGCCGCGGCGGGGCTACAGTCGGGCAGTGCCAGCCCGTCGCCCGCGCCCTCGCCGGCGCGCCAGCAACCTGCCGCCCTCGCCAAGCCAGCCAGCACGCCGCCGGCGCTGAGCGCCAGCCCCGCCAGCCCCGCCAGGCCGCCGTCGCCCGGTGCGCCCGCGCTGCACGTGCCCGCCAAGCCGCCGCGCGCTGCCGCTGCGGCTGCAGGACTCCCAGCCGCGCCCGACGGCGCCTCGCCGGGGGACAGCGCCCGGCAGAAGCTGGAGGAAACGAGCGCGTGCCTGGCGGCGGCGCTGCAAGCCGTGGAAGAGAAGATCCGGCAGGAGGACGCGCAGGGATCGCGGTAGGTGCGGGACTGGGTGCGACTTGCGCACGGCCGAGGGTGCCGCTCACCAGGAGGCTGCTGCCCTGTGGGGGCGGGATCGAGTTGTGCCGGAGGGGCGTGGCCCGGCGTGGGCGGGAGGGCTGGTCGTGCGTGGGGCGGGGCAGTCGTCGTGGGGGCGTGGTCTCGAGCTAGCCCCGCCAACGTGGCGGGGCTTGACAGTCGTTACGGGCGCGTGGCCTACCCCGGCCCCGCCCCACGGGCTGGCCGTGGTGTCCGCGAGGGGGCGGCCTTCGCGCGGAGGGGCGAGACGTCCTGCCCCGCGCTCGCCTGCTCACTCCGCGCCCTCCCGCAGCCCCTCGGCCGCGGAGGAGAAGAGCACCGGCAGCATCCTGGACGACATTGGCAGCATGTTTGACGACCTGGCCGACCAGCTGGACGCCATGCTGGAGTGACGTGACGCGGCCGCCCACCTCGGCCCGCACGCTGACCTTTTACCTCAGGATGGGCACCTCTGGGCGCGGCGTGAGCAGGCAGGGGGGCGGGGCCGCGAGGGCGGGGCGCGGGGGGCCGGGCGCGAGGCTCCCGCACAAGCACAACTCCTGCCGCCGGGCCCAGCCCGGATGACTGCCTGGCCGGGGGACCCAAGGGCTCTGGTCAGATGCTGCTGCCCCTCCCCGTGCAATAACTGCTGGGCCGCCTGCCGCCCACCGCCAGGCTTTGCCCGCCGTGGTGCGGGAGGGGCCGCTCCTGAACCCCCGCTCCGAGCCCGGGTTGGGCCCACCCTGGGGGGCAGCGGGCAGGGGGCAGCCACTGTAGCCCCCTCCCCAGTCTGGGGCAGAGCACAGGCCTATGCCCAGCACAGAACTGCCCGATGGGGATCTCCGCCAGCCGCTCCTGCGCAGCACAAGGGGCTGGGTTGGGCCCCCTGCCCCACAGCACCCCCCCTCCCCCCAGAGTATAAGCTATCGAAGAGTTAATTTATTGGGAATGAGCTAAGGCAGATTTCCCCAGAGATAACAAAAAGGTATAACTTTAACAAATATATATTTAAAGAAAGAAAAAAATATTATTGATTCTATAGAAAACCATTTACCAACTGCAAGGACGCTGGAGTCTAGCTCAAGACAAAAGCTGTCAAGAGGCCCTGGCCATCTGTCTATCCGTCCCTCCCTCGGTCCCAGAGTGGCCAGACCCCTGGCCCAGTAGCACAAATGGGAGGCTGGGGTCCGAGGAGGGGGTCCGTGTTCCGCCAGGGCCTCCCCTCTGATCTCTCTCCCAACTTCTCTGCGTCTGAAGAACCTGAAGGATGTGCCTTGCTCGCCGCTGGGCTGTGTCCTCCGTGCGGTGGAGACAGTGGGCAGGGCTCCGCCTCTCTGGGGTGCTGGTGTGAGGGTGCCCCTGGGTTCCAAGGGAGCTGTGTGCACAGCGTGGGTGTGTCAGCAGTGGGTGCAGGGTGTGCATGCCAGGCTGTGTGTGGTGTGTGTGAGGGTGTGCCCAACCCTCCCTCCCTGGGGGCCCCAGCTGGCCCCACACAGCCAGCCCGCCCCGCTCCTGTTCCCGTTCCCAGACGCTCTGCTCGTGGTCCGAGGCCGTGTTGTATGGCCGTTCTCGCCTTCTCTCTCCCCTCCCCCAAAAGAGTACTGACTGGCCTCCTCTGTTGTGTTTGCTGATCCACCTGTGTTGGGCACAACTTTGACATTTCTTAAAAAAAGAGAGAGAATTAAAAAATGCCGAAAACCAGCGACTGTGACTCGGGTGGGTGGAGGGGCTCTGCAGAGGTAGTGTCTGGGCGTGTGGGGCCCCTCCCAGCAGTCACGTACTAACATGTCCCCGGGTGGGTGGGCCTGGCCATCTGCCTGGCCTCTGCAAGGGTGGCCCGGACCAGGGCTAGCAGGTGGGGAGGGGGGTCCGGGCAGGGAGCTACTGTCAGCTGTCAATAAACAGCAGAAAATGGAGCTGCCTGGCTTTTTTTTGAAGGGGGGTATATACTGGGGCAAGTGGGGGGCTTGTCTGTTCCTGGCAGGGGGGGCAGTCACCAACACGACCACATCATGGGGTTGTCAACAGGCACCTCTGTGGTCCCTGCCCAGCTTCCCTCCCGCTAGCCAGTGCCTGTGCACCCTGATGTGCTCAGGTGTCCGCCCTCCCCGAGGACCATCCTCACTCAGAGCCACAGTCTGTGCAACTTTTATTTCAATCAAGAAGTAATCAAATCTATATACAGTCTAAAAACAGTGTAGAAAAGGTGAGTAAAAAGGCCCACAGTCCATCTGGAGTGAGGATGGAGGTGGGCCTGGCGAGCGTCGTACCTGGCACCCAGATGGGCTGGGCACTGTCCTGGCAGTGATGGTGACAGGGCCAAGCAGAGGGAAGCTCACTGGGCACAGGGCATGAAGGGCACTGCCTGCCTGGCTGAGTCACCACGGGGCAGGCAGAGACCCCAAGACCAGTCATGTGGCCCACCGGATTTAGGCCTAGGTCAGGCCCAGAGGAAGCCGAGACCCGGCGTGGATTCTGTTAGCAAGTCCACACCTGCAGGGGGAAGACTCCATTTCAAGTGCCACTTGAAATGGCCATGCAGCCCCAAAGTCATCCGTACCTGCCCCCCACTGCCTGGGCTGCTAGCTCCCACCCGCCTCCCTCGCTCCCACTTTCCCACGCATCCCCTGTGGGCGCCCTGAGCCATGGCGCTGACCTTAACAGTGCTGTCCACGGCTCCGGAGAAGAGCCGGCCCCGGGACACGGCCAGCGCAGTCACACTGCCCTGGTGACGCAGCAGTGTCTGCGTGCAGATCATGTTGTCCATACTCCAGACCTGGGGACACAGGGGACATGAGGACCGCCCAGGCCTGGCACCCTCCCTGAGCCACCCCGAGTCGCCCCCTCCAGTCGCTTGGCCGGCTCATACCCTGAGAGACCGGTCATAGGACGCGCTGAAGACCTTGGTCTGGTCTGGCGTCGAGATGACCGCCAGGGCATACACAGTGCCAACATGGCCCGTCAGGGTCCGCACCTGCTCCTTAGACTCGATGTCCCACACCTGGGGGGGTGGTGCCGGCAGGTCAGAGGCACAGATAGGGGCGGACAGGGGCCCGGAGTCAGAGGCTGCCCCCCACCGCGTCTGCTCTTACGTGGATGAGGTTCTCGTAGGTGCCGCAGACAATGTGGTGATTGGTCACGGCGATCGAGTAGACGCTGCCGCCAGACGTCTGCAGAACGTGGATGCAGTCGAGGGTCCGGATGTCCCAGATCTACGGGCAAGCGTGGGCCACTTCGTCCCAGGCCAGGCCGCCCACCCAGGACCAGGGTGCATGTGAGGGCCTCCCTGTACCGGCCCGGTGGGGGCAGGGCAGATGGAGCTGGCTCGGGGTCGGGGGGGTGGGGGGACCCACCTTGATTGTCTGGTAGGAGCCACTGTACAGGTAGCTCTGGGCGGCCACCAGGGCTCGCACCCAGTGGTTGAGGCCGGTGAGCTCCTTCTTCAGCTTCAGCTCGGTGCCCACGATGTCCCAGACCTGTGGGAGTGGCCGTGAGTGCAGGCCGGGGAGGCACGCATCGGCATTGGGCATGCACACACCCCACCTGGCCTGACCTTGATGGCCTTCAGGGAGCCGCTGAAGAGCATGTTGTGTGACGACACCAGCGTGCACACCGGGTTGTCGTGGGCCCGGATTGTGTTCACCTTCTGTAGGTTCTGGATGTCCCATACCTGGAGGGAGACAGGCACGAAGCCTGAGGCCCTGCCAAGCCCAGGCCCCAGGGGCACAGCATGCCCGGGGTTCTCAGGCATGCGTGGGGCCTGACCCCGCCCTCCCGCGGGCCCCACTCACAATGATGGTGCAGTCGGCCGAGCCACTGTAGAGCTTGCACCTGGGGAAGCAAAGCCAGGGTGTCAGGGCATGCGAAGCCAGCATCCCTACTGACACCGCCCTGGTCAGGCCAAGCGAGCATTGGCCACTGGGAACCAGAGGTCTGGGCTGTTGCCAGGACCACTACTGCTTCCTTGAGCCCAGCCTCGGTCTTTCCACCTCAGCGAGAGGACCTTGGACGCGCCTGCCTGGCAAGTGTCTGACAGCTGAGCCAGGAGGTAATTACCCTTGTTAGCATTGCTGGCAGTCAAGCTGTTGCTTCCTGTGCACCAGCATCTCACACACACACACACACACACACACTCACGCCCACAGCACACAGCCTCATGAAACGCGCCAGGGGGCACAGTCTAGAAGGGGCACTCTGGGCTGAGGGGGTGGCCAGGCCCTGTTGGCCAGCAGCAGCCTGCCTCCCCTCCGGTCCCGCCTGTCCTTGGCCACCTGAGGCTCTCCGGCGTCAGGTCTCTGCTCAGGGAATGCACAGCGTCAGAGACGGAGGCCTACATACCCCCACCCATGACTTGGCCCTGCTCAGAGTCCTAGGAGTGGCAAAGTCACTCTAGGACACATGCAGCATGGTCCACATGGGCCTGTGCTCAGTGGACACACGTGCACCCACACTCACCCCTGGATGCAGAGGGCCAGCACAATGCCGTCATGGCCCTCCAGCGTCTTCTGGCACTTATAGGTGGTACACGTGTCCCACACCTGCAGAGACCAGGGTCAGGGCAGATCACAGCAGGGCCAGCCCGGTGGCAGGGGTCACTACAGCACGAATGATGTGAGCGTGGGGGAGCGGAGAAAGCCCTGTCCATGGGTGGGCCTGGAGCTGGCAGAGGTTGGCGTGCCATGCCCAGCCCTGCTGCTCCAGGGTGCTCAGCCCCTGGGCAGGCCCCTACCCACCTTGATGGTCTTATCGGAGGAGCCGCTGAAGAGCAAGTCCCCCATGGAGTAGACGCAGAGACACCAGACGGGGCCCTGGTGGCCCACAAACGTCCCCTTGCACTTGAAGATCTGCTGCGGGTCATACGCTGCAGAGAGATGGGCGGCGTGAGGGGCCTGGGGCCCTGGGGGTTGCAGGGTGGGCGACGGGGGGCCCACACTCACATCCAAGGATGCCCATGTTCAGCCGTGCGTTGATGTGAGACAGCTCATCCTGCGGGGCCAAGAGCAGAGCAGAGCAGAACATGGGGTGGGTGGGGCCCCAAAGGCCTTTCCTACTCCAGGCAGGGCCCCCAGCACAGACACCTAATCCTGAGTGGCAACAGGCCTCCCAGCATCCAGCCCCGCCCTCGGCCCCTGCCCGCTCACGTTCAGCATGGACGCGTCCCTCCGGAACTCCATGAGGTCCTCACTGAGCTTGCTCTGGTTTTCGTCCAGGACGTCTGAGCGGCAGGGCAGGGGGTGTCAGGGACCCAGAGGCGGGGCTGGACCCCTGTGCCCCCTGGCCCGGGCTCTCACCAAACTTGAGCTCCAAGCTCTTCTCCAGCTGGTCGATCTTCTCCGAGAGCTTGCCCAGCATGGAGCGCAGGAAGGCAATCTCCTGGTCCTTCTGGGCCAGCGCCACGTGCATCTCGTGGAAGCGGTCGTCTGTCTGCTGCAGGAACTCCTTCAGGCCCTCGAAGCGGCACGTCTCCAAGTGCGTCTCGTATGTGTCCTGGTTCCCGATGAACGTGCACCTAGCGGGACAGCACAGCTGCCCTGCCCACCTGCCCGCCCAGGCAGACCCTTCCCTCTGCCTCTCCAGCTCCAAGTCTCCCGCAAATCCCACTTCTGTGCTGAGCCACAACCCTGCGCACACCCGCTTGCCCACCACCCGTCCCGCCTCCCCCAGCAATCCAGCCACTGTGCTCCGGCCCAGAGCTCCTCCAGGGCTCCTGCTCCCCCTCACTGGCTTCCACCCCGAAGAGCCAGCTGCCGCCTCCTCTGCCGGCCCCTCTCCCCTCTACTCTCAACTCCCTGCTGCTGGTCCAGCTGCCGGAAGCCCTCTCCCAGGTCCGGGCCCGGCTCGTGCCCTCGCATGCATCAGTCCCCAGCTCCCCGGGCGCCGTGTCCCCGCACGCCGTGTCCCCGCAGGGCTCAGGTCTCCTCCTCAGCACCTGTACCTCAGTTTGTAATTACACAGTCGACGGTGTGGCTCCCATTAAGGCCGTCTCCCCAGTGCCCGGCACTCAGGCGGATCTCAGCCAAGGTTTGCTGAAGGAGGGACCGTGAATGCAAGCCCAGGCCCGCCGCCCTCCGCCCGCCCACCCCTGCCCGGGGCAGCCCCTTGCACCCACCCCCGCCCACTCACCCGTACTTGGAGTGGGGACACTTGATGTGCTCGCACTCCTTGAGGTGGGCCTCCAGGTTCATCTTGAGGAGGGGCGGGCAGCTGGGGTTGTTGGGGCAGCGCACGGGCCTGTAGTCACAGCTGCCCTCGTGGTCCCTGGAGGGGCAGCCGGGCGGCACAGCGCGGGGGCTGAGTCCCCAGAGGCCCCAGCTCCCAGGGGTTCCGGGGGGGGGGGGGGGCGGGGACTGGGGGCAAACGGGGGCCCTTACTTTCGAGCGCTGAGTTTGATGGTGAAGGGGCACCCTCGAGGGTCCACCTCGAAGACGGAGGGCTTCCCGCCCCCCACCGCCCGACAGCCGTGCCTGCAGTGGATGAAGAGCTCGCCAATCTGCTCGGCCACCGCAATATTGTTCACCACCACCGTCAGCTTGGCGTTGTCCACAGGGCACTTCTCTGGGGGGGAGGGCACGCTGACTGCATGGCCCGCCCAGCCAGCCCCGCCCCGGGCCTGGAGCCTGCTCCCCTTCAGGGTGGGCTGAGCCTCCACCGGGGGCTCATCCCCTCATCTGCCTTCCCCCTCTGGGGCTTCTAGGACAGGAAGGGACGAGCACTGGGTGAGCGGTGGTGAGAGGCCTCTCCGTGGCCCTGGGAGTCTGGGGTAGTGGCAGGGGGCTGGGGACAGAGCGTGGAGCGGGCCGGTGGCCAAGCCTGAGCTGGCAAGGCTGGCAGCCCTGACAGCAGGCGCTGCACCCAGGGGTCTCGTCCACACCTGCCGCTGAGGATGCCGAGCTTGGCCTGAGTGCTTGCCCAGGAACTGCCACTGTGGGAGGACTAGGGGGCTCCACTAGTGCTGGGCCCTGGGCGGACCTCCCCAGAGGGACTTCCCCGCCGCTGGGGACCCGGGTGGCCGGGCCTGGGCTGAGAGGGTCCTACCTGACTTCAAGGCGCATCTTCGGCAGAAGGTGTGCTGTGGGGACAACGGGCAGGCAGGTGGGGTCACGGCCACAGTGGGGCCCACCCCTCGCCCACTGCAGAGAGCAAGTGCCGGGCGGCCAGACTGGGCGCCCCACGGTTCGGGGCTCACAAAGCGCACAGGCCAGGGAGGGCAGCTCACCCCACACGTGGTGATCACGGGGTCCTTGAACACGCTGCAGCAGAGCTGGCAGCACAGCTTCACCGAGGGCTGCTCGGCGAACACCAGCGGCTCCTGGAAGCAGGGAGGGATGAGGGGGCGCCGGGGCGGCAGGCATCCAGCTCCCCCTCCCACGGGCTGGGCTGTGTCCTGAGGGGAGCCCACTGAGACCTAGGGCTCGAGGGGACTCGTGCATGGAGAAGCCCTCAGCTATGCCCACCCTCTCCCTGGGACGCAGAATAGAAGGGGCCCTGGGTGGGCTCCACTTTTCCTTCCGAAAGCTGGTTCCTGTGTAGCCCCTGGGACGGGGAGTGAAAACGTGCCTGGGGGACCTGGCCTGGGCCCCCGAGTCCCCGATGTGGGCCTGTGCAGACAGCGGGCCCCTACCGGGGCCAGAGGGGAAGGGGCCCCAACCTCCCGGCACAGGGAGGGCTTCCCGCCAGCCACACCTACCGGCTCCTCCTCCTCCTCCGGCAGCGAGAACGTGGAACGGAGGGACATGCTAGACTCGGAGTGCAGGGAGCGCACAGAGATGGCCGAGTCGGAGCGGCGAGGCGTGCTGATGGGCGGCTGCGGGCAGCGGGGCGGCCGTCAGCTGGCGGGAGGGCCGGGCCGGGCCCCCCGGCCCAGCGGGCGCCCACCCAGTCCCCAGTGTGCCGAGTGCGCAAAGCCGGCCCTGCGGTCCTGGCCCTGCAGTTGGGACGCCCGCTCACGTCTGCCAACTCTTTGTGTAAATGGAGAGACTTCCTGCTATTCAATTCTACGAGGACACGCTCGGCCTGCTTCCTGCTTCCCGTGAGGGAATGTGGGCCACAGAGGGGGCACCTCCACCAGCCAATCCCAGGGAGGGGGTGGCCACGGTCTCCAGACTGCCGGAGGGAGGGGCTGAAAGGCTGGCTGCGGGAGGCTGCGGGGCTCCAGGGGCCCACGGGCCATCCTGCCTGGGGACAGTAGGCCAAGCCAGGAAGGCTCCCAGGGGAGGGTGGACACCCCACCAAACCCTAGGCCAGCTTCTGAGAATAGGTGGGAGGGCCACAGGTGCTGGCCTCTGCCTGAGCCCCCAGAGACATAGAGTGGGGGCACGCCAGGACGACAGGCACTGTCCCTTCCTTCCCTCGGGGCCCAGAATCCTCCAGGAGAGATCCTACCAGAGCAATTGGTCCAGTCACTCCCATGCTCCTCTCTCAGCCTTCCAGAAGCCTCATTCAAGAGCCATAAACCTCCTGCCTCCATGCCCAGCCTGCCGGCCCCTCTGGGCCCAGCCCCCTAGGCCCAGCTGCCTCCTTCTGAGCTGTGGGGGGGTGCGCGGACTATTGGAAGGGTCCCCTCCCCACAAGCCCGAGGCACGGGACCCCTGCAGGCCCAGGGAGGCTGGCCAGGTAGTGCCAGGGCCCGGCTTCCTGGTGTGCAGGCGGCAGAGATCCATGTACCCAGCGTGACCGCGGACGGGCACCTCCTTTGCCAGGGCAGCGCCCGGCAGCCCGAGCAGCACGTTTGCATGAAAACGCCACATGAGGAGCGAGCGGGGAAAGTCAGAGGAAGTGAGTCAAACCACCCCCAGGGCAGCGATGGAGACCACAGGGTGAGAGCAGGTCCAGGCGGGAGCGGGGCCAAGTGCGCGGGCTGGCCAGGCTCTCTCCCCCGGCTGCTTGCCCCCTGCAGGGACCCCACTCCGCCTGAGTGCAGGGGCAGCGACAGGCCTGGGCTGGGCGCAGGGCCGCTGGCCCCAAACCACAGGGCCTGGGAAGGCCGGGCTCCTCAGGGCAAGCAGGGGGCAGCCTGGGGGGCCCAACAGCCAAAGACTTGGTGTCCAGGTGGCCGCGGCTCTGGACCCTCATAGCACGTGCCCACATCCCGAGCCACCAAAACCCAAGGATTCCAGACACCACAGGCACAGGGAGGCCACTGTCCTCAAGACCCAGTCGGGCAGGTGGGCCTACTGCTTCCTGCCTTGCTCCATGAACACGTCATAGGCCCCAGACACGTGACAGGCCCTGGGCACATCATGGGCCCCGGGCACAGAGGCAGGCAGAGCCCAAGGGAGGGGGCCCGTGCTTGGGGAGGGCCTAGTGCCGTTCTGGGCACATAAGTGTGTTTTTTGAATAATTAGAAATACTTCTTTTTCTCCCTATTAAACAGAAAACAAGAGCTGGCCACCGAGGAGAAACCTTTGGTGCTGGGGGGCTATCAGGGCTGGAGAGCCAGCCAGAGGGAGGTCCAAGGGAAAGCAGGGGCAGCCCAGAGAGGTGGGCGAGGGTGAGGGTGATGGCCCGAGGGTGACTGCGCCCCAGGCCTGCCACCCGGGCCCGCCTTCGCTCCCCCCTGCAACCCCAGAGCCTAGTGAGGGGCCAGTGGGCAGAATGACAGGGAATGAATGGCCACTGTGACCCTGGCCCCACTGCGTGGGCACTGACAGCCAGCTCCAACTCTGCCCCAAATCCCTAAATCGGTAACCCCCGCCTGGGCCTGTCCACATTTCCCTGCCTGCTGGCTCCTGTCTCTGGTCAGGACCCCCAGGCTCAGGGCCCCTTCCTCCACCCAGCAACCCACACACACAGCCTCCACTCGGTAGGAAAGAAAGCTTCAAAAACGGGGATCAGACCTGGTCACCCTCCTGAATGAACCTTCCGTGGCTCCCACCATCCCCACAAGAGGGAGTTAAACATCCAGATCTGCGGGCGCTGCAAACCCCGGCCCGGCTGCACCTCGCCCGCCGCCCCTCTGGAAACCTCAGGGTGTCGCTGCGCTGGGCCCCTGCCTCACCACTCTCTCCACCCTCACCCCAGAGCTCGGGGCACTCCCCGCAGGCTGAGCCTCCACCTTCAGCTCCTCCTGGGCCCCGGGCCCTGGGGAGGAGGGGCCTGGAGAGAGAGAGGCCTGCTCCCGAGGGCAGAGAGGAGTGCGGCGCAGACCCACCATGCTGTCCTCCTCGTCCCGCGGGGAGTAGGCCAGGGAGCTGGAGGAGGAGGGCGTCCTGCGGTGCTGTTTGTACGTGCTGGTCCCATCGGCTGCAAAGAGAAAGGGCCACGGTGGGCCGTGCGGGGAGGCCAGACCGCCGGGGCGGGCCGCGGACACCTTTGCATGTGGGCCAGGCGGGGCCGGCCTGGACAGCCCCAGCACTGAGCCTAGAAGCCCCCCGCCCCCGCCCTGCCACCCCCAGGCAGAGAGGTCCGCAGCCCCTCAGCTGGTACCGCAGCCTGGTGGTCCGGGCCCCTCTCCGCCCACCTCTTCCTGCCTGTCACTCCGACTGCTCAGAGAAGGCACTGGTCAGGGGTTCACGTGGGAACAGGAGTTCCTCTCTGAGTCACTGAAGCCAGCAGCCGGGGGCACATAGTGGTCTAGGGCCCAACCGGGCCCAGATGTCACCACACCAGCCCCAAAGGCATGGGTGCACGATCCAGGCTTCAGCGGGCTGCCCTGTGAGTGGCCCTGAGTCCCTGCCTGGTGGGGGGCCTGCCAGGGCAGCTGGTCAGCCCTGGTCACTGGCTCTGCCCTGCCCTGACACTGAGGGGGTGCTGGGTGGGACAGGCCCCCTCGCCCTCTGCCCAGGAGCTCTTGTCTGCCAGGGCAGTGTGCCACGCAGCTTCTAAAGGCAGATGAGAAATCAGGGACCCGAGAGTTGCGGGTAGGGGAGATGCATATTTGCTTTTCCCTCAGGAACATCTGAGGAAAAAAAGAGAGCTCTTTCAGAGCTCCTGGGGGGTCACCTGGCAGGAGAAAAGAGCCTGGGTGAGCAGAGGTGCGCAGCAGGCTGAGGGCCCCGCCACCAAGTGTATCCAGAGAAAACGCTGGGTGGGGAAGATCCCCTGGAGGAGGGCACGGCAACCCACTCCAGTGTTATTGCCTGGAGAATCCCAAGGACAGAGGAGCCTGGTGGGCTACAGTCCAGGGGGTCAC
The DNA here is from genome assembly GCF_963930625.1 of Muntiacus reevesi. NCBI lineage: Eukaryota > Metazoa > Chordata > Mammalia > Artiodactyla > Cervidae > Muntiacus > Muntiacus reevesi. The sequence continues at coordinate 181,100,492 of NC_089250.1, read as the reverse complement.
GGAGTCGGACATGGCTGAGGCGACTTAGCACACACGTGTGTACTGCGAGGAGGGGCAGAGCCCTGAAAAAGCAGAAGGACAGTCAGTCCTGCCTGGAGGGGCCACGTGCCGTCTCAGGGAGGAGGCTGTGCCTTCGTGTGCTAGTTCCTCCCCAAGGGACCGGACTCCAGGAAGGGCCCCAGGAGTCTCTCCTGCCACCTTCCCAGGCCCGGCCTGCCCCTGAGCCCAACTCTAAGAGCCTGGGGTGGGATGAGTCAGGGGTCACTTGATCAGGGACAGGGTGTGAAGTGGTGCCCACCCAGAGAGGCGGCAGGCAGGCTCCGCAAGGAGGTGCAGGGGGGCCTGGGGGCAGGCAGCGGGATGGTGGACTGCCTCTGCAGCCCAGGCTGGCTTGGGCTCCAGGCTCACCTTTCGTGATGGTGGTGACAGCCGAAAAGGCGGGCCCGAAGGTGGTTTCCATCCTGGTCTGGAGAGAGAATGAATGTGACTCAGCCCTGACCCCGCGGAGGATGTGGACACACACGTGGATGTGGGCTGACACTATCCCACTAAGGAGCCCGCATGCACGCACACTCGCAGACACACCAACCACACACATGGCACAGCCCCCCCTCGAGGGACCTCCAGGGATGGACTGCATGTTCCAGAAAGCCCCCCGGGGCCCTGGGCGTGTGGGGTGGGCACGGGGAGTGCCCAGAGGCGACCCTCCCCGGCGGTGTCCCTCACCCCGGCAGTGTCTGGGGTGGGAAGGTTGCTCGGCCCCCCGGAGAAGCGGTTGTAGCGGGCGCCCTTGCCCGAGCTCATGCTCTAGAGCGGCATCCAGGCTCCTCGGGCGGTGTCCCCTGCAGGCAGAGCACAAACATGGGGCTCCAGACTGTGGCCCAGGCCCTGCTGGTTGGCGGGGCTGCTCCGCCCGGGGGCAGGCCTGCTCTGGAAGGCCTGGCTCCACCACCAATTGCAACAAGGGTGGGTTCCTGCGGTCCAAGCCCCCTCCCCTCCCGCCTGCGCCAGGTGTGGACAGGCCGGAGGGAAGGAGGAGGCCCGGGATGGGGGCCAGGAGCTGGTGCTCAGTTCCACCTTGCTCCAAGGCTTAGCCCTTGGGAAAAGCCCACCAGTTCTGCCCCCCGCCCCCAACTCCTGCTCTGCTGTTCCCCGGGGTCCAAGGTCCAAATGCCCCTGGGGCCAAGGCTGGGCCAGCCTCAGGCCATTTCCTGCCAGGGTAGGTGTGGTGAGGCACCAGTCTCCAGGATGGCAGGATGCTGGCCACACACCAGGGGACCTGTGGGTGGCACCCCACCCCTCACCAGCCTCACCACACACAGAAAGCCCCTTCAGGCAGGAGAGGAGCACAGAGCTCAGACTGCTGACGATGTGCAGGTCGCCCGCCCCAGGAACAGAGCGTGGCCTTGCTTGCCCCGCAGGGTGCTCAGTCTCCAGGGCTGGGGTAAGCAGGTAGTAGGGAGATGGGGCTGTGGGCATCACCCCTGGTTTCTGGGGACTCCCACCCAATAAGAGGAACTAGGGTGGGCCCAGGGAGAGCTAGCCAGGCCTGGGTGTAAGGAGACCCTGTCAGCCGCCCACAGAGGACGGGCCCTCCCGGAAGGCAGCTTCACTCCCAAGATAGTACCCACCCTGAGGGGGCCATCTGATGCAAACAGCTGACTCATTGGACAAGACCCTGATGCTGGGAAAGATTGAGGGCAGGAGGAGAAGGGGACGACAGAGGATGAGATGGTTGGATGGCATCATGGACTCCATGGACATGAGTTTGAGTAAGCTCTGGGAGTCGGTGACAGACAGGAAGGCCTGGTGTGCTGCAGTCCATGGAGTCACAAAGAGTCGGACACGACTGAGTGACTGAACTAAACTGAAGTGGCCATATCAGCAGACCCCCCCACCCCCGCCCCCGTGCCAGAGCGGTGTGCCTGACGTCAGGACCTGCCGAGTCTGCAGCCCGGAGCACCGTGTCCCGCCATGGCAGTCGGCTGTGTTGAGAGCCCTGCATGGGGAGGGAGGCCACACGCCCAGGCCTTGTCACCAGGCCCGCGTGAGCTCTCCACCTCAGGAGACCTCCAGTAGCCTCACCTGGACACGCGGCACGGGCTCATCACCCAGCACCCGGCCCAGCCATCAGACCAGCATCAGGAACGGCTCTCCCCATGCTGCGGGGCAGGCAGGGGCCCACCCAGTGGTCTGGGGGTCCTACAGGATCCCAAGGCTCCAGGGGGAAGGACAACCCAGGCCCCCACAAGAAGGCGGGAGATGCTCTACGCCCCCCATGTGAGTCCAGCAGACAGCAAGGCACAGTCCAGTTGGTTCTGGCACTTTCCACGCCAGGCTCTCCTGAGCTGGCCCATCCAGCGACAGCCACGCCCCCAACAACAGCCAAGCAGTGTGCCCTGGGGCCCACCCGGCAGGACAGCAGGGAGGGGCTGGCTCTAAAGCTCTCCTCACTTCTCCCCAGCTGCACCCTTCCAAAGACCAGCTCTCACCATCAGCCCAAGTTTTGAGACTCAGGCTTCAACAAGGATGGCTCTCAGCCCCCACAGGTGGCATTGCCATGGGGACCCCTGCCCGCCTGCAGGGCTCTGAGTGCCTGAGGGGGTCCCCAGAGCTTGGCCAAAGCCTGGCCTCCTGCCGGCTGCTGGTCCTGCTGTGACTCGAAGGGCTTGCCTCCCCCACTCTGTGGCTTGTTCTCTAGTGGGTAGCAGGGGCTCTGGAAGCCCACCTCCAGCGCCCCTGTGGGTCTCCCTGTTAAGTAGGAAGTCCTGGGGGCTGCCCTGCTAGGAGTAAGGCCACTGGGCTGTGGCTGCGTGAGGCCCAGCCAGCTCCAGCACTCAACCCATCAGCGCAAAATGCTCCGCCCCTTTGGGGAAACCCTCGGCTGGCTCTGGGTGGCCGCCGGCTGACACTGACCTGGATTTTACAATCATCTGCTCCCTCCGCTGCAAGCTCCCCGGGGCCACGAGGCCAGCTGCTGGCTGCAGAGAGTGGCGTCCACGGACCGGGCGGCCGTGACCCTGGCAGGCACTCCCCCCAGGCGGCAACCAGCCTGCTGCCGCCCGCGCCCCCCCCCCGCCCCGCCCAGGGGTGCCGGTTGCCTGAGCGCCTGTTGCAGTGGCAGTCTGGCTGTCCCGCTCCGAAGTGAAGTAAACAGAAAGGCACGCAGGACTGCAGGCAACATGCAAATCAGCCGGAAAGTCCCCAGACAGCCAATAGGGTCAGGCGGGGCGATGACACAGGACCCGGCCAGTTGCAGGGGGACTGGCCCGAGAGAGCCGGGCTGAGGGGCTGAGAGAGGGAAGGACGGAGAGAATCACTTCCCGGTTCACAGGGTTCAGTGCACCGCCCCAGCCCTGGATGGTGGGGGACCTTGGTCGTCCCGCCCACCCGCTGCCCTGGATGGTGGTGCAGGGGCCTTGGTCGCCCTGCCCACCCGTGCACCCCAGATGGTGGGGGGATCCTGTCCGCCTGGTCCACCCATGCGCCCTGGATGGTGGGAGGACCCTGTCGGTTCTGTCCACCCCGGATGGTGGGGGACCTTTCTGCCCCACTCACTCATGTGCCCTGGAAGGGGTGCGGGGGTGGGGTGCAGGAGGGAGGGGACTGCCGCCCCGCCCACCCGGAACGCTGAGATTGCATCCAGAGCTTCTAGGAATTGAGCGAGATGCCCCCGGCCCGCCCTCAGACTGGCCCCCCCAGGGGCTGCATTTCGTAACAACAGTCCTCCCCGGTATCCTCTTCCTGGAGGCCAAAACCCCAGCAACGCAGAGCACAGCTCAGCACTCTGGGGGCTGGGGCTCCACGGAGGCGGCCCGGGGGTGTGCCCGGGCCCTGGGGGAGGAGGCCCCTTCCCCACCCACAGTCAGCCTGAGGCGCGTAGGCAGGCAGGAAGTTGTCAACAGAGAGTGAGAATCCTCACCCACGCCAGAACCTGGCCCCTGGTAAACTGGGAAAAGCTGTGGGCTGGCAGACCCGGGAGACCCGAGTGGGGGAGGGCCAGAAAGCGCTCCCTTCATCCTTCCTCCCTCCCGGCCGAGGCGCCTCAGCACAGTCTGGGGGCTGGATTCAGAGATCCTATCCCTGAGAAAGGCCCCAGTCCTGATGGAAATGGGGTGTCCACCTGGGGTGAGGCTGGAGGGCCAGGGGGACCAAGAACAGCCCCTCCCCTGCCTTGCCTGGGCCAGGGTCAAGGCCCAGGGGTCCCTGTCCACCCACATCCACCGGTGTCTAAGGCTCTCCTGGGGCCCGGGGTGCACTCACTGCCCAATGAGGAACTAGATATTCGCCCCAAATGCCCCAGCGCCTGAACTCCATCCACCCTGCTTCGGGAAAGCCCCCCACCCACTCCTCTGATCAGCCCCCATGGAGGGAGTCCAAAGGGATCTGCTGGGTGGCCACTTCGGGAGTGTGAGACATGACACCCCTTCCCCTCGGGCAGTACCCAGAGGGCTGTAGGGGCAGCCAAGGTCAGCGGGGTGGCCAGACGAGGCCGAGATCTGCCTCGAGACAACTGCTCCAACAGCCCAGGCAGCGGGTGTGGTGGGGTGTCCCAAACAGCACGTCCTGAGCCAGCGGGGGGCGGACTGGCCCCTAGATGCCATCAAGCCACACATTGGATGCTGTCTGCCCCAGGGAGGGGCATGGGTGGCCCCACAGAGCTGTGTGCAGCCTTGGCCTCACCTGCAGACCACAAAGCCCCGGGGAAGCCCTGCCCCAGGGCCCCCTGGCCCAAGCCCAGGCCAGGCTGCCAAGTCCTATAGAGACAGGCCTGGTTGCCATAGCAAAGCTGCACACACTTCCCGTCACTGTTCCCTGCATCTCCTTAATACGCCTTTTCCATCCCAGACAGTCAGGCTGTGACTGTCAGGGGTCCCCTCGGACCCCAGCGCGCCCTGGTCTGGGGCCTGCCCAGCCACCTTCCCTCCCAGTGCTCAGCCCAGGCCTTTGCCCTCTCTTCTCCATCCTGCCCCTGGCACCCACAGCCCAGACTCCACAGAGGTTTCAGAGCTGCCCAAGACACGTGCTGTGGCCTGTCCTCCCCAAGGTTCTGCCCCCTTGCCCTCTCCACCCAGCCTCCTGGCCTTTCCTGTCCAGGGGCAGCCTCTCCAGCCTGCCCGGCCCTTCCTGCACCACAGCCCCGCCTTAACCTCCACTTGGCAGTGGAAATGCCTTCCCCTCCCCACCCGCCCTGGGGGCCAGCCTCATCCCCCCCAATCCTTTCTTCTCCATATCTAAGGATAATGTATGAGGTCAGGGATTGGCCCAGCCTGGGGGACATCCAGAGGGCTTCCTGGAGGAAGGGGCTGGCCAGATCCAACACAGGGAGAGAATGTGCTGGAAAGAGGTGGCACTCATCCTCCTCTCTCAGTGTCCAGCTGCAGGGCCGCTTTTTCCTGCCCACACCCTCCCTCCACCTCAGGGCCCAGCCAAGCCCCAATGGCTGTCCTAAATCAGGGGGCCTAAACTCGTGGAGACAGGCCCAGGGCCTCAACCTAAGAGCCAAGTGGCTGGCAGTCCCTGGGTCCGTGTGCACCTCCAGGCTCCCCTGGCCATTGTCTCATTGCTCCCTGTGTGGCTCCTGTCTCCTGGGTTTCCTCCTTCTTGTTTCCCAGTGGAAGTCGGGGAGGGCATGCAGTTTCTGGGAAGATCTGGGTCTGGAGGTGAGCAGCCCACGCCCCTCAGCCCTCGGGCACACCCCTCCAGCCCTGGTTTCTGCTGGGCTGCTCCACCCTGCTCCCCGGGGGTTCCTGGGAACATCCATCTCCCAAAAGACTTCCAGACAGCCCACTTTCTCCTCCCCAGGCAGCTAAGGGTCAGGTGTGCACAGTGACATCAGCACCAGCCCCCACCTGACTCGACGCTGCTCTGGGGAGCAACCATCTCTTCTGACTCAGAGCTAGCACACGGGGACACTGAGGACATCAGCTGAGAGGGATTGGTGGGTCCGTCTTCATGGGTCCCCCCGCGTGAGCCAGCCAGAGGCCTGAAATGCTGGATGCCCACCCGCGAGTGCCAGGCTCCGAGAGACGTGAGTTCAAACCCCACCTCTGCCACTTGGCAAGTGTGCAACTTCGGGCAAGTTGTGTGCCTGCCTGGTCCTCAGGTTTCTTCACCCACTAAATGGATTGGATGTACTCAAGTCTGGAAGGAACTATGAGAGATGCCATGTGAGTTAGCAATGAAGGCTCCACCGACATCAGCTCCTTCTTGAGAACTGACAATGGAAGCTGCAAGGTCACCGCAGGCACAGACAGCCAGCAAGAGGTCAGGGCTGACCAAAGTCCTGTTCCTTTTGCTTCCTCTGTGGCGGCCAGTGAACCAAGGGGCCCCACCTTGCAGGTAAACCAGCCCCTCCCCGAGTCATCAAGAGGCTGGATCATCGCATCTGGGCAGCCAAAGCCTCCAAAGTGGCTCAGGCCCTTCAGCCAAATCATCCTCCATTTCCCAAATTGCCCATTCCTTTGTCCAGCCAACTGGCCAAGGTTCACACTTGAGTCTGAAGAAGCCAGGAGCCTGGCGGGGGGGGGGGGGGGGGTGGAGAGGAGGCAGAGGGTTGGAGGTACCACTGAGCTGCTCAACCTGCCAAAGGCACTTTTCTGGGGGTTCCTGCCGCCCTCTTAGGCAATACTGAAGACCGTAATCTTTTCCATTTGTTTCCAGAGAGATCATGACACAGGATCATAGTGGAGTCACTCCACAGAGAACCTCAACTCGAGCCCCTCCTTCCTGGCTGGGCTCTTATCAGCCAGGTAGCCCATGTCCCAGCTCTCACTGCTCCAAGGGAGGAGGGTCTGGCTTCCTGGAGGCAATGCTGTTGTAGGATGTAGGCACCTTGAGACACAGGGACTAGAGTTTCCAAGGAGAAGCTTGGATGCCCAGAGCAATGCAAGGGGGAATTTATGACAGAGAGGAGAAGAAGTGTGGAAAGGGAGAGACCCAAAGAAAAGAAATGTGGAAGAGAGATGCCACATGCTTTCCAAAGGCCAGGGGTGGGCAGCCCCCAGGAGAGGGGGCCCGTGTGTATATGAGGAGAGGTCCGAGGGATGGGAGGAGGGGAAACTGATGAGCAGCACAAAGCTCTAAGCAAAGACATAGCACAGCAGGGTGGAAACCCTCCCCGCTGCAAGAGCAGGGTACGATCCAGCAGGACCCCAGACTCAGCCCCAGCTGACCATCCTGACCTGGCTCAAGACAACCTGGCCCAGGCAGCCAGACCCAAGTGAAGATTAGAAGAGGAACCCACTCCTGCCCCCCACACACAATCCAGCCTCCTCACGCTCTCCTTCCCCAGTGAAGCCAGCAGTCCATCCTCCGCACACAAACAAAGGCACTTGGCTACACAGACCTGACGCTGGCTCTCCTATGCTCAAACTCCCCAACAGCCTCCCTTGTGAGCACCACGCAGCCTCCATCCTGCACTCTGGCCTGGCCTTATCACTTCACCTCTCACCCCATCGCCAGAACCCGCTGGCGTCCTCTGAGCTTTCTCATCCTGGGCCTTTGCAGTCCTTCTTCCTCTGCCCAATATGCTTTTCCAGCAACTTCCCCCCAGGACAGGCTGCTTGCAGGAGATGCCCCTCCTCAAGCCCTTCAGGAGCCCCCAGTACTGTCTCTTTCTCAATGCCCTGCTTCTTTGTTTTTCATAGCACCTGTCACAGATCATCATGACTGTGTCTGTGTATTGTGGGGGGATTCCCCCCCCCATCACCGGTTCTGAAGAGGGGGGACGCTTGGAAATGGCTGGAGACATTTTTGGTTGTCACACCGGGGGCGAGGGAGGCTACTGGTATCTGGTGGGTGGAGCCCAGGGATAGTGATCAACACACTACAAGGCACAGCGGGCAGTGACGATGGGCACGAAGTGCCAAGAGGGGCGAGGCTGAGAAACCCTCCTCGAGAAGAGCACAGGAGAACTGGGGTCTCGCTCTCCGCAGTCTCCCCGCGCCTGTGACAGTGGTGGGCACCCGGAGGCGAACCGTAAACGGAGGAAGAAAGAGCGAATAAAGAAGAGAACGGAGGAGAGGAGCGAGCGACGGCCCAGCTGACAGACAAACGCACGGACGAGGGAAAAGCCGGCGCGCCTGAGCCCCGCCCCCCAGGCCCGAACCCTTCCCGGGGCCCCAAACACCCGGCCTCTTGCTCCACCGCGCGGACCGAAGGCGCGAGCCCCGGCCCCGGCACGCCGCGCGAACACTCACCCGCCCGTGGCCGCTCGAGAACGGGAGCACCACCCTTTCGCTTCATCGTGCCCCCTCGGCCGCGGGCCGGGGAAGGGACGGGCCACTCGTGCCGGAAGCGCGCCGGCGCGGTGCCCGCCGGAAACTGTAGTTCCCCGGCTCTCGCGGCCCCAGGCGGCTGCCTTCCCCTCGGCTCTTCAGGAACTACGACTTCCGGTGGCTCCGGCGTCGCAGGGATGGATTGGTGGCTTCGGGATCACTCTATGTTGCAGTTCGGGCTCTGATTGGCTGGGTATATCCGTCAGTCACAGCTAGGTTCAATGGCCTCTGCAAAGGGGTGGGGCTTAAGGGTGCTGATCCGCTCCCGAAAGCGATGCCAGGGCTCGGTTGGTGAAGACAGGAAGAGTGGAAGGAAGAGCGTATCAGCATTGACGGGGGCGGATACTTCTTCCGGGATTGCCCAATCGCAGAGCTGGAACAGTTTCTATAAGTACTTGAGTCCGGCAGACCTGCGGTCTTTCAGGATCTAGCACGCGGTGGAAGGTGTTTGTCTAGGTGCGAATGATGCACGTTGGAGGAGGGACCCTGGCCCGGCGGGGCCCGGGAAGGTGGTCCAAACTCGGCCAACCTGGCCCCCGGGCTCCTCTCTCAGCCCGAGCTCCCACGTTGATCTTTAGCTCTCTACGCTCCTCTGCCTCCAGCTCGCCCCAGTTGCGTCGGAAGTCCGAATTGTTTCTGCTTCCCAGAGGTAAGGCTGGGCTGGGGCTGGCTTCCCAAATTCAGTTCCGAGCCTGTGATGAATTGCTTTAATTTCTGACACCTCGTATGAAAACTGCACGTGCAGTCTGATTATATTGCAAGACTGAGGCTTTAGGTGCCCCCACCGTGGAAGGGCCTGGGGGTGAAAACACGTCTTGCCAGAAATGGCAGGATAGAGCATCTGTCTACAATTGGGCTCTTTCTGACTTTCAGGACCGTTGGTGACCCAGCTGGAGACCTTGAGGTCAGCGTCTTTCTAAGGGGCCCTGGTGCCCTGATGGGGATCCTTGGATTCCAGGTAAATCCAGGGCCTTTTCCACCTGTGACTGGGGAATGTCTGGCTTCTCCCTCTCTTCCCGCTTTCTGCCTCGTTTTTTTTCTAAGGCTTCCCTCTTAGGAGGAAGGCTGGTGTTTCGTGCCTTTGGGGAAGATAATTTCTTGAACCTCACTCAAGGCAAACTGCCTTGGTCAAACTCAATGCTATGTCCGGTAGAATTCATACTTCCCTTTAGGCATTATCAGGAACGCAGGGTGAATGACTTGGGACCCTCCTGTCGCTCCCACCTCACCCTCTGCCTTCGTGCCACCTTCTGTTACTCCCAATTTCAGTTCCTCTAAGTTATTTTCATTCTTTCTGGGACCCCCTTCACTTCCAGCCTGTGCAGTATATTCCCACCTGCAAGCACCCTATTACCTGGTCAGTTCCATGCAGCCCAGTCCCCTGGGGACACACTCAAGTATAGGAAAATAAGAGAGACCTTAAGGTCAGTTCAGCCAACTGCCATGTATCAAGTTTGATACTCAAAGTTTTCTAAAAACCCTTAAGAGGCTGTCCCTGAAAGAGAACAGGGTTTTCTTCCTCTTAGGTCACTTCCTTGATCTTTTTCAGTGTTAACTGGCTTTAAAATATACTTTCTCATTCCTTCTAACAGGCTGACCTCTCTGCTCCCTAGGGTCAGTCCCCCTGAAACTCGGCAAAAACTCAGTTACAGTTAGGTCCACAAACACAAATGCCATAGCTCCTAGAGGTGGCCTTTGAAGTATTTAGTGATGGAGGAGAAGGAAAGGACTCACCATGAAAAAGCCAGGCCAAGGCTCAAACTAAATAGATGGCCTTTGCTCTCGGCAATGCTTCATAACCTCAGGGCAACCCAAAGTGGGCAGGAGAGGTCAGCCATCAGTCTGGAGGTGAGACCAACAAGGAGAGTTTAGGCGTTAGCCAACTAACCATTGGCCAGTGAGTACCAGGAGGCCCCGGGCCATGCCCAGTCTACACACAGGCCAGTCACTGGGGATGGGACTGCCCTTGGTCGCTAAGGAGGGGCCCCTTCTCCTGGGATGGCCATGCTGGAAGCCCAGGGATTCAGGTTGCTCCCCTGCCACAAGATGTCTGTATCCATCGAGGAGCCCCTGATGGCAGGTACGTTTTTAATACAGGAGCCACTTTGTCCAGATTTCTCATGCTGGGCCTCCTTCCTGGTGACTAGCTGATGGAAATCCTTGCCCCCTTTACTTGACTGAGCTCTCACATGCCTTTTGAGTTGAGTGTCCTACCCCACTATCAAGGAGAGACCTGGGCTCCCTCAGGGCCACATGGCAGTTAGGAGGCCTTAAGCAGCCTCTAACCTTGACCCTGGCTAAGGCTGATCAACAGGAAGAGCGAGGGCCTGTTCCCAACCAGAGTCTGCAAGCCGTGAACACTACAGTTTGAAACAGGTCCCTGAAAGGCCATAAACGCCCAACGGGCAGAAACTCACCTTGAGCCAGAAGCTGCCATAAGATTAGATGGAAAAGGTTACAACCCTAAATAGATGCATTCTTAAAACATAGGCTCTTGGTGCTCTGTCTGAATCCAAGAGTCCCATTCTGTCAGTTAGTCAAATGAGGGATACAGGATGGTGCGAGACCTCAGCAGGAAGATGCACTGGTCCCTGTACACCCCCTTGTGGCCAATCCTTATAAAACTCCCTGAAGATGCTGTGTGATTCACTCTCTGACCTTAAATCCCAGTTGACCCCTCACAGTATCAGATTGCCTTTGAGCAGACTAACCCCAACCTGGACCAGATGCAACAATGCACTTGGTGGACAAGTACCCACCACAGGGGTGTTGGGACGTCAACAGTTGTTTGCCCAAACCCTAAGAAAGGAATTAAAGAAATATGCTAAAAGGGACTGTTCTACAGTCTGTAGATATATGTTGATATGGAGGCTCAGATGAGCATGACGTTGAAGTTCTTAATTTCCTCCAAGCCTGGGGTTACCGGTTCTTCCAGAAAAAGGCACAAATTTCATAGCAACAAGTTCAATACATGGAATATATTATAACGCCTGGAAATAGACAGCTGTTCTAAGAGAGAAGAGCTACATTAGGTTTGAGTGCATCTGACTGGAAAGGAAGGGACTACTCTGGAGGGTAGGGTCCTAATACAGATGCTGGGAGACGTTCCTCAGCCAATAGGCTATTTTTCCAAGCAACTGGATTCAGTGGCTTCAGGTTGGCCTGGCAGTAGCTGCTGTCAGTTTGATTACTGGAGGAGGCTAACAACCTTAACCTTTGGAAAGTGAAAGCCACTCAGTCTTTGTGACTTTTTGCAACCCCATGTTGCAACTATACAGTTCATGGAATTCTCCAGGCCAGAATACTGAAGTGGGTAGCCATTCCCTTTTTTGAGTTGTCATATGATCCAGCAGTCCAACTCTTGGGCACATACCCAGACAAAACAATTCAAAAAGATAACATGCATTCTGTTATAATGTCTTTTCATAATGAAGAGAGAAAAAAAAATGGTTGCTTAAGTTTATTGCTATGCTCACCACTTCGGTAAACTGGTCTGCTTATTGCTCACCACCTCTGCTTCTGTGAACCAGCCTATTTTATTGGGTCAGCCAAACTGCTTAGGTGGGAAAGTCACTACGACCCAGAGCTCCATGCCATATAAGATGGTCAGAACAAAGCCTGTGCACTCACCCTCTGGAGGCAACTGCAGAGTCTGAACAGGTGCTAAATAAACTGTGCTGTTCTTCATCTCAAAGTGTCATTTGTCTCTTTCCCTTGCCGTGGTTTCTGTAACAAGACATGGAAGCAACCTAAATGTCCATCTACAGATGTACATATATGCTATGGAATATCGTTCATTCAGTAAGTCCTGTCCAACTCTTCGGGAACCCATTAACTGTAGCTCACCAGGCTCCTCTGTCCATGAGATTTCCCCGGCAAGAAGACTGGAGTGGGTTGCCATTTCCTTCTCTGTAATGAGTTCTAAGTCAGCCTTTTCACTCTCACCCCCAAGTGGCTCTTTAGTTCCTTTTCATTTTCTGCCATTAGGGTAGTATTTGTGTATTTGAGGTTATTTCTCCTGATGTGCTCATTCGTGTCCAACTCTTAGTGACCACATGAAGTATGTAGCCCATGGAACTCAGTCCTGTCCACCTCTTTGAATGTTACTCAGCCGTAAACCATGAAATGCTGTTTACAGCAACATGGATGGGCCTAGAGATACATGTATGATGGGATCACTGCTATACACCAGAAATGAAAACATTGTAAGTCAGTAAATGCTGAAGCTGAAACTCCAATACCTTGGCCACCTCATGCGAAGAGTTGACTCACTGGAAAAGACCCTGATGCTGGGAGGGATTGTGGGCAGGAGGAGAAGGGGATGACAGGATGAGATGGTTGGATGGCATCACCGACTCGATGGGCATGAGTTTTTAAAGAACTTGCCACACCTTCAACCCACCTAAACCCCAAGTAACAGTAACACATTAGCCTTGACTCAGCTAGACAAGACTGTGTCCCTGGAATTCTCCAGGGAATCTTCCCACCAGCTGAGTCACAGAGAAGCCCAAGAATACTGTGAGTGGGTAGCCTATCCCTTCTCCAAGGCATCTTCCGATCCAGGATTCAAACTGGGGTCTCCTGTGTTGCAGGCAGATTCTTTACCGACTGAGCTATCAGGAAAGCTCGGGAAAACATTCAAAATGCCTTGCAGCTGTATGGCGTGTAACAATCCCCTGTAAAGTATGGGGCTGAGATCTTGCAGCTTGATAGCAAGTAGCCATGGACACCAAAAGGTCCCAGCTTAGGCATGGGAGCAGCAGGGGAAGCAGTCCTGACACAACAGGTGACATTGACCCCATCCCTTTTACTTCTGACACCCCCCTGCCCACAACCCCTGAGCAAACCTGTGGGCCCAGAGATGAGGGTGAAATGGGGATGGATAGTGGCACTTCCATCACTTTGCTTTCCGACCTATGGAAATTTACTAGAGGGCCATGAGAATGAACAATGGGAAGAAATACTGGGAAACAATAGAATGGGTAAGACTTAGGAGATCAAGAAATTTGGAGTTATGAAGGGAATATTCCATGCAAGGATCGAAGGATAAAGGACAGAAATGGTAAGGGCCTAACAGGCAGAAGAGCTTAAGAGGTGGCAAGAATACACAGAACTATACCAGAAAGTTATTAACTGGATAACCACAATGATATTGTCACCTAGAGCCAGACATCCTAGAGTCAAGTGGATCTTAGTAGGCATTACTGCAAAGCTGCTGCTGCTAAGTCACTTCAGTCTTGTCCAACTCTGTGCAACCCCATAGATGGCAGCCCACCAGGCTCCCCTGTCCCTGGGATTCTCCAGGCAGGAACACGGGTGGGTTGCCATTTCCTTCTCAAATGCATGAAAGTGAAGTTACTCAGTCTTGTCCAACTCTTAGTGACCTCATGGAGCCTACCAGGCTCCATCAATGGGATTTTCCAGGCAAGAGTACTGGAGTGGGGTGCCATTGCCTTCTCCAGAGGCTGGTCAACAAGCCTCAACTCACAGTCTGAAAATGGGAGAACAGGGGTTGAGACCAGTAAGCCTGACTCAGGCACCAAAGTCACATCAGGGACTTATGCTGCAGTGACAGGCTGTCCTTGCTGGACATGGGGGGGGGGCGGTGGTGTTTAGAGGATTGGGGATTTGTGGGTCACCCCGCAAAAAAAAGTGAAAGTGAAGTCGCATAGTCATGTCCGACTTTGCGACCCCATGGGCTGCAGCCTACCAGACTCCTCTGTCCATGGGAGTTTCCAGGCAAGAGTACTGGAGTGGGTCACCAGTGCCTTCTCCATACTGCAAACAAATGGCCACAGGACTGGGAATGGTCAGTTTTCATTCCCTGTGAAAGTTTCATAGTCATCCCTGTGAAAGTCACTCAGTCATGTCCTACTGTTTGTGACCTCATGGACTATACAGTCCGTGGAATTCTCCAGGCCAGAATACTGGAGTGGGTAGCCTTCCCCTTCTCCAGGGATGGAACCCAGGTCTTCTGCATTGTAGGTGGATTCTTCACCAGCTGAGCCACCGGGGATGCCCAGAGGCAGTGCTAAAGAATGTGCAAACGACTGCGCTCATTTAACACGAGGGCAAGCCCTCAGTCGTACATGAACCCAGGACTGGTACAAACTGGGTTTCGGAGATTGCCAATGATGGTGCCCCCAAGGTCAGCTGGCCTAAGGGATCTCTATCTCCTGGGTAGGCCTGGCACCAAGTGCCTAGTACACAGTTTTTGCCTCCACCAAAGACTTTGAAAAGGCTTACACCCACATTCAGTGATGGGGTCTTCTCAAACTGCACCAGAACCCCCACCCGGGGCCTGTACCCCTCCCAGACATTTCTTGGTAGTCGATAGAATCTGACTGCCCTCTTCAACAGACCACAACCCCCCTTTCCCAGGATTAGCTGTGGCCTTTGCTTGTTTAGACGATGCTCTGTTTATGAGACAATGTACACGAGGCCAACTGAGTAGTCAGAGGAACCTGGTGTCACCATCTATAACATCACCCACCCTGGGGAGAAGGGCAGTTGACCTCGTTTCAGCAGGGGTTGGAGCTGTCTGTGGTGGGGCCACCCAAGATGTCCTGTCTGCCATGAGTGAATCTACCTGGAACTCACTGCAGACTGTCATTGTCTCAAGTTCCTGGGCTGATGAAGTGACTGATAACAGACTGGCCTTGTTCTTCCTCCTAGCTGAACAAGGGAAGTATGTTACATCATGTCACTGCGGTAGTAAAAGAAAATACACGACCATGCCAAGTGGGCTCATTCTTTCTGATGGGGTAAGCCAAGTGCTGACTGTCTAGACTGTACTTTAATTAAAGGGATGTTGAGTATTGTCTGGTTTTTAACCCCCATTTGGGCCTCTAGTTGCCATAATCCTTAGTATTTGGTCCCTGTCATTTTAATCCGTTGAGTTTGTTTCTTCCAGTTTGCAGCAATTCCATGTCAAGGTGATGGTGAGGCAGGGGTTCCAACAGAAGTCACCCTGGACAAGGCAGGGATAGAGTCCCATGGTCCTAGTTAGGTAGGGGCCATGAGACTAGTGCTATGCTAAAGAAGCTGCAGAAAGCCTTTACCTCTCAACCTCTCAGTGAAGGTTTCTTGGGGTCCAGCATGTGTGTGTGTTTTCACACCTGTTAGCACCCCAGAGGACTCCCTGGGATGACAGCCCATCCCTGGGCAGTCTTGGAGCAACATGAAAATGGAAGTTCATGCCAGTGATTTTCCACTTACTAGGACCACCTTTTCTAGGTTTTTGGGTTGTCTTTGCCTTGGGGTGGTTCGTGAACTCTTTAATTCCTTACAGATGGTCCCAAAGCTTGTGGCTGTCTTTCAATGGACGAAGCAGGCACTCCAGAAAACAAACTTTATTCACCAGGACCGGAAACAAAAGCTTTTGGTCAAAAGACTGACTTGGAGTTTTTTCTTTAGTATAAGGTGTAGTGCCCTGCCCACCCCTGTGACTTGACCTCACTGAGCCCAGGCTGTGTGTCAGCCTGCTGAAATGGTACCCTGGTCCACAGGCAAGGCTGGTGGTCCTGGTTTCCCTGACATTTCCGTGACTTCCCATGGGCTGAACACTGCGTTACAAAGCCATAGCCTTGGCATCCTCCAGGGGAATCTGAAAGACCCTGTTGATGTGGAACCGGGGCCTCCCATTGGGGAGGCTGGCAGCAGGCAGTTGTGGTCCTTGGGGTGCAGTGCAGGGTGGGATTGGTGGTGGAGCCCTCTGCCCCGGGTGTTGGCAGGATCCTGCCCCTTCCTTCCTGGGCAGCAAGTGCAGCTGAAGACATGGCTTTCTAGGCAGTTTGGCACTGTACATGTGGTGTGGGTGCTGCGCCACCCCCTGAAAGTTGGGGGTGCCCATGGGGGGATGGAGGCGGCAGAGCCCTGTGGCCAGAGGGCCAGGCGCCCAGCAGTCTACCCTTCGGTGTCCCTCCTGTACAGACGATGGTTGCCTTGGGGCAAGGCCCTCAGGCAGCAGCAGGTGAAGAACTGCAGACACTCTGGCTTTGTGCAGCCCGTTTGTTGGGACCGCAGCTCTGGATCGCTGCCCAGATGAGGGGTGGGCGAGGCTCAGCCTGGGACTGACTGCTCTAGGCTGTCCAGTCATCTGGGAGGACGCCTGGTGGCCAGGCCCTGCAGGCTCAGGGTCTGCAGCAGGAAGCCCCCCGACCTTCCCTCTTGATGTAGTCATGCAGCCGGAAGCGGGGCTCGCTGGGGGCCTTGGTGCAGCGCTGTTTCAGCTCCCTGTGGGGCAGGAATGACTGTGGGATGGGGTGGCCTGGACCCCCAAGGAGGGGGTGCAGAACCCTGGGTCTGGGGCTCCTCCTGGTGACCGGGAGGACTCACTTGGCTATGGCCGTGAAGGCCAAGTCCACATTGAGGCCCGTCTTGGCGCTGGTCTCCATGAACGGCAGCCCGTAGTCCTGCAAACAGCCGTGGGCAGCCTGGCAGGGGCGGCTCAGGCCACAGCCCCGGGGCGCTTGCCCACCATCCACCCCACCCCAGCTCACCTTGGCCAACTTCTCCGCGTCCTCCCGCTTCACTGCACGTTCCTGGGCAGAGTCCACCTGGCGTAGGAACCTTGGTGAGAGCTGGCCCTGGCACCCCCCACCCCCACCCCCGGCTCCCCTGCGAGGCTAGAGTGCCCACCTTGTTCCCCAGCAGCATGAGAACCACATCGTCCTGGGCGTGCTCCTGGATCTCCATCAGCCAGGCCTGCGGGGGCGGAGCTGAGGCCAGGCTGGAGGCCAATGCTCCAGACACCCCGGCCCCTCCAGGACGCACCCCCAGAGTGCCTGATGGTTTCTGACCAGCAGAGGGGCCCCAGAACTAGTGCTCCCTGGGTGCCATGCATGGGCAACCCAACAGCTTCCTTATCTAAGGTGTTGGACTGGAAAGTGCCCCAGGACCCCCCTTCCGCTCACTCAACACGCCTGGCGGGGCAGTCTTCCCCCCGCCCCGCTGTCAGGAGGGTCCTCAGCAGCCTGGGACCCTGAGGCCCTCTGTGCCGAAGGGTGGCCCCATCTCGGCCTGTCTCCCCACCGCCCTACCCCTGGAAGGAAGCCTCTGACCTGGATGCTGTCGAAAGAGGCCTTGTTGGTGACGTCATACAGCAGCAGCAGTGCTGAGGGTGAGGGGAGTGAGGATCTCCGGAGTCATAGCGTCTGCCCCACACCTCCTCCTCGTGCACCCCGCCCTTCCTGCTCCTGCCCCCCTCACACCCCGGATGCCCTCCTGGGGCAGAAGCCTGGGGTCCGGGCCCCGTGCTCACCGTGGGCATCGCGGTAGTAGGCGTGGGTGACGCTGCGGAACCTCTCCTGGCCAGCCGTGTCCCAGATCTACAGCCGGGACGCGAACAGCCATCAGTACTGCCCGGGCCTTCCCAGGGGCCCCCTGCCCTCACCACCACCCCCCCACCACCTCTCACCTGCAGCTTCACCTTCATGCCATCCACGTCCACAACTTTGTTCTGAAACACAACCAGCCAGCTCCAGCAAGAACCCAGCACCGAATGCACCATCCTAGTGGCAGCTAGACCCGTGCCCCTCTGGTGGGGTTGGGGGTTGGGGGTCGGAGTGGAGTGGGTGGGGTGGGGGACAGGCAGTGCCAGGCCAGGGCTGAGCCTGAGGTGAAGAGCTCTGCTGTACCCCTGAGTCCACCACCCCACGCCTCCGCTGGTCAGGCTCTGCCCTCAGGCCCACCTCCTGGTTCTCCTCTGACCACCTCCTGCCCTCCACCTGCAGATAACATGTCCCCTTGAATCTGAGTCCCCAGGGCCACCCAGCTCTCACTGACACCTCCACCTCCTGCTGCTGGGCCCCTCCTGGAGGCTCAGGCACAGCGGGTGCCCAGGCCACTCCCGCCTAGAATGGCCATCCTGATGGACTTGAAGGTGGCCCCCCCCATGCCCAGCTGTGTCCAACTCTGGGCCAGGTGTTTTCCTCTGCTCAGCCTGGAGGCCTGGCACACAGCCCCGCCAGCACCCCTGCCCTCCAGGGCCCCTGGTGGCCGCCCACCCCAGTCACTGAGTCCCGTTGACCTGCACCCCCAGTCCATCCCCTCTCCTTCACCCGCTGTCCTTTGCTCCATGCTGCCCAGCCTCAGCTGGCTTCCCTGTGCCCACTTGCTGTTTCAGCTTCACCCTGTATTCCTCTCCCCTGTGCTCTGCTCCTAGACCCCAGGCCCCGCCCCAGGCCCTTCTCCCAGGCCACAGGCACCTCTCACTTGCAAGACTTACTTGAAGTCACCCACTGTGTGACTCCAGGCCTATTGCTAACACTGTGCCTCAGTTTCCCCATCCACAAATGGCGATAGCCAGGGTGCCCGTCACATGGCTGCCCCAATTAATTTATGAGCACTGTGTGCAAAGCAGAGAGAACTGAGTCTGGCCCGGAGCAGGGCTAAGGTGGTCATTTAAAAGCCTCTCTTCCTGCAGCCCCCCGGGGATGGGCTCCAAGCAGTAAGCGCAGAGCCCAGGACCTGGCTTGTTACCCAGTGGGCGTTCCCTGTGGGCTGGCTGGTGATGCTCCCTTGCTGGGCCCTCCCAGTTCAGGACTAGAGCAGGAAGTGGCTCAACACTGGCTCCCATCTGCTGAGGTGGGGGCGGGGGCTGCCAGTCACCAGCTGAGGCCCCGGGAACAGCACTTCCTCCCTCTGCACCAGCTCCTGCAGTCGGGGTGTTTCTGGGTCTCCAGGAAACGGCACAACCATCTGCCCAGCTGCAGGGACATCCCACCTTCCCCAGCGGGCCGAACAGGGTGTGAACCAAACCGCCTCACCTCCCTACGCACCTGCCCTGGAGCCAAGAGGGAAGTGATAAGGAGGAGGTGAGGCCAGGGCCACCTCCGCTTCTGGTGCCTCCACCCTTACTTCATCCCAGAGCATGTGAGGGGCTCTACCCCAAAACGGGAGAGAGAGTGGCTCCCCAGACCAGAGGGAGGCCCCCTCCCCCGGCCCCCTGTCCCCAGAATGGACCTCCTTCCCCGCCTTCTGCTGACTGGGTCTAATTAAAGGGTGAGAAAAATGCAAATCTGGGATTTGCTGAGAACACACCAGTACCCCAGGACACGGAGTTCAGACGAGTGCCAGAGCCCAGCAGGCCCAAAGCTGCGGTCCCCCCTGTGGCCCCGCAGGCTGCTTGGGGTGCTCGAGGGCTCTTGGGGAGCCAAGTCGAGGGCCATCCCCCAGAAGGACCCCAGAACACAGCCCTGGCAGGGTTGAGGTGGTGAGGGGGTTCCAGCAGGGGAAAGCAATCAGGGCTGGGGGGCGGGGATCATTTCCCAAAAGCCTCCCCGCCCAAGGGCCGGGACTTCTCCCTGACTCTGGGACCAAGGGTGTGCTTAAGCACCACAGCCATCTGTCTAGTCGGACCTAGCACCTCAGGGCCCCTCCGGGCAGTGGGGCAGTGACGCTGGCCTCCCCAGTGGCCATGGGTTTTGAGTTCCCATGGGGGCACCAGGACGCACCTCCCTCAAGGCACAAGATCCAGCCCGCAGGGTCATGCCAGCCCGGGATGCAGGGTTACCATCTCTGCTTCAATCATATACAGCTGCCACATGACCCAGGACCCTTGAGGTGTCGGGAAGCAGGCAGCTTGGTGGTAAAAGCGTCCCAGCTTAACTACCTTGACTGTGGGAGCCAGGTGGGCCAGCCCGGGGTTCCACCTCATGAGGCCACCGGTCCCACAGGGTTAATGGAAAACCAGCTGCCAGGAGTGTTTCAAGAAGCCATGAGCTGGTGTTGGGGGCCTGGGGCATGGCTGGGCCCAGTTGGTGCTTGGGACGTCAGCCCCCTCTCTTACCCGGAAGTCGATGCCCACGGTGGAGATAAAGGTCCCCGCCAAGAAAGCCCCATCCTTGAAGCGCACGAGCAGGCAGGTCTTTCCCACGCCTGAGTCCCCCACCAGCATGACCTGGGGCACAGGGAAAGGGCAGAGGGCACTTGGGTATCTGGGAACCCCTCCAGGGGAGGGGCCAGTCTCCCCTGAGCTGGCCTGGCCAGAGGGGGCCCGTGGGTGAGGGGCAGGAGTGGAGAAGGTCTGCAGGTGCAGCAGGGCCTGGGGAGACGTAGGGCCTGGACCTCTAACTGCCTCCTCTAGAAGGTTCTGTCCCCTCTCCATCAGTGGGAGGGCAGGAGCTGCTGCCTTCATGTGGGGCACTACCTGGACACCATGCTTAGTCTGAAAGGGGAGCAACTGGAGTTTCGTGGGGAGCAGAAGCAGAGTGTTGGTCACTGGGGGCCTCCTGAGAGGCCTGGGGGGGGTGGGGGGTGGGCTCTGAGCCAGAGGGCTTCTTCCATTCCCAGCAAGACTCTAGAGGAGTCTGCCAAGTGAGGGTCAGATCTTGGCATGGGGAGGGGCTCAGGCCAAGTTTGTGGGCCGGGAAGGCATTCAAGCCCTTCTGCCCTCCCCCAGTCTGTTGCCAAAGGTCCCCAAACCCAAGGATGGGCCTGCCGCCCACTGCCCCCTCCACCTCCCAGGATTCACCTTCTGCCTTGGCCTGAAGGAGGCCCCAGCGTGCCTCACCCAACCTGTGAACCCCTTCCTAGTCTCTCCCCCTAAAAGGAGACTGGGAGACCCTGTGGGCCAGAGAAGGCAACATATGGGAAGATGAGGCTGGGGCCTTTGGTAGGGGCAGGAGCATCAGGGAACAAGGAAAAGATACCTGCCAGGCTCTGACTTCCGCAGGACTCCTTGTCCGGCCCTGCCCGCCGGGTGTGGATAGCGAAGGGGGAGAGGGCAGCCTTGCCATATGTTGGGTATCCCAAACCCGGGTTTGACAGCTGTGTGTGTGTGTATGTGTGTGTGTGTGTGTGTATGTGTGTGTGTGAGCGCGTGGTGCACCGCGCCAGCCTTGCCAGCTGCGGGGTGCTGCTCGGGGAGCCAGCTCCGCGCTGAAGCTCCGCAGGGCCCCGCACCCTTTCCCCGGACCCCCTCCCGCTCAGCTCGGGCCGGACGTCACCTGCTGCACTCGCATCGCCTGGGGCTGGGGGTGCTCGGCTCACCTTGAAGGCGACGTCGTAGAAGTCGCCGCCGCCGCCGATCGAAGACCGGCCGGGCTGCGGGGGCCCGTTGGGCGGTGCCTCGGGGCCAGGGCGCGCAGTCCCGGGTCGCACCGGCCGGGGCCCGTTGGCGGCGGGCAGGGCAGAGGTAGCGGGTGCGCTGCCCGCCTTGCTCTTGGGGGTCTTTTTCCTGGACATGGCGGGCGGGCTGGCGGTCGCTCAGTGCTCTCCCGCCGCAGCCGCCGAGTCCCGGGACGCCCTGCTCCCTTCGCCCTCGGAGTCTGACCCGGAGTAGAAGCCGAAGGCGTCCCGCGGCAGCGGCGGCGACATCCCGGGCGCCAGGCTCCGCGCCGCCCCGCCCCCGCCGCCCCACGGCCGCGCAGCCACTCAGGCCCGGCCTCCCGCCGCCGCCGCCAATGACCGCCCGGGAGCGGGTCCATGCAAATGAGGCGGCCGCCCTGGGGGCGGGGCCCGGGGCCAGGGTCCAGGAGCGCAGGGTCCCGGCGCCTCTGCGCCTGGGGGAAGTTACCGCCCTGTCCAGCGCCCAAGGGTCCCTCTCCATGACTTCACCCGGGCTTCGGTGCTGGTGTGGGGCGGTGGGCCTGGGTGACCGAGCACTCGGCGTCCTGTCGCTCCTCTGCTGTGCGCCACCCCACCCCGCGCTGTCCCTTGCTCGGTGACCCCTGCCCCCGGACTACCTCCAGGCCCGGGACGAGGAGAGAGGGGGTCTCTGAGGCAGCGGGCCTGCGTAGGATGGGCACCTGGGACTTGATCCCATCTCAGTCGGAGGTGCCACCTGGCCTGCTGCGGCACCACCCCCTCCCTTCCAGGGCAGGTAGGTCCAGGAAGCTCCAACACTCCTTGCTTGGCAAACAAACCCGAGTGCGCCCCGCCTCCTGGGGCTCAGCTGACAGCTGGTTATCAGAGGCAGGACGTAGGGGCCAGGTTGAGCGGCAGGGCCGAGGCAGCCAGGCGCTCTCCCCCTGAGCTTCTGTCTGTTGGGCTTCAGGATCCCTGAGGAAAGGGAAGTCAGTGTCACAGCCAGTGGCAGGCCCTCTGAGCGTCCACTCTCCTAGTGCTCTGCCCTCAGGGACCCGGGAGGTGAAGGAGGTGGGAGGCCAGACTGTGGCTGGCTCCTGGGCTTTCCAATGCTTTCGAGTGCTGACAATTGAGTGCTGGGGCCTGGCAGACTCCTCTGCAGGGCCTGGCACCTCTGTCCCAGGACTGCCACCCAAGATGCTCCGGGTTTTGAGGATGAGGCTGAGTTGGTCTGGGAATCCTGGGAGTGGTGAGCCGACATGCCCTTCTCCCACGGCTTGCAGGCAGCAGGTACAGACGAAAGGCAGCTTCCTGCTCTGTACTCCTCTGTCCTGAGACGTAACCACTGTCACTGGGACCCTGGGCCCTTGAGAGGCCTTAGCCCTCTCAGCTGGCTGCGCCCGGAGTCCAAATAATCACAGCGTGCAGACGCTGCCTCTGGGGCTCAGAGGTCTGGGCAAACACAGATGGAAGGATGCCACCCAGCCAAGCAATTCCTCGAGAGGCCTGGCAGGGCCCTGCATGAGAGTGTTGGGGCAAAGCTGCCCTGCACTGAAGGCCATCATGTACTAGGTGCAGGTGGGTGCTGCTCTGGTGCCCTGATGATCAGATGGGAAACCAAGGCTGGGGGTTGGCAGGTGGCGTGGGGGAGAAGGACCGGGAACGGAGCTGTCTAGTCACCAGGCAGGAAGCCGCAGAGCTAGGATATCTACGTGGGAACTGCGGCTCTAGAGAGCATAAAGCAGGGCTTACCTAGAGGTTCCCTGGAGAGAGACCCATCCCTCGGGGCCTTTCAGAGCTGCGGACCCAGCTGAGGGCCTCCTGACCTCCTTGACTGTCTCTCTCCTCTGGTTGCCCAGTTCTTCCAGGTCAGTGCCCAGATGTGTGGTTGGTGAGGCCTGAGTTTGGGGTGTTGGGCTCCCACAGCCGTGGCCCTGGGGACTCCAGGTATCTCACTCCCACGAGGCTGGCCCAGGGTCTCAGCGCGGTGGTGCCCACTGACCCTGGCAACCTAGTCCATGGGCTCTCTTCCTGCCAGCTGCTGCCAAGGCATGGGAAGCGCCAGGAGTTTGAGTGCCCTAGGGGTGGGGCTACAGATGAGGTGTCCTGAGTTGGGGTAGGGGGTTGGCTGCTGGTAGGGTAAACAGGAAGAGAGGAGGCTGGCAATCCAGAAAGAGTGGGAAGCTAGGAACAGAGGGAACTGAAAGCAGTGGAGAAAGACTTGACCTTGCAACCTTTAAAATTGGGAAAGTATGTGAAAATTCATGTCTCTGGTTTCTCTTGAAAAGAGGGAATTCTGAGTCCCTGGCTTGCAGGTCCCCTCTGCCTTCCCTGCCTTCCTGCAGTTCTCCTAATCTTTGATCATCGTGTCTTCTAGTTCCTCTGTTTGCCATCTGTCTCACCCTCTGGGATGTAAGCTCTCTGGGCACAGGAAGCAGCTTGTCTTGGTCACTGTCATATCCCTGGCAGCCGGCTCCAGGCCTCAATAAACAGTTATGAAATTGGTGAAAGAAATATGAGCTAGAAATGTGGGCCCCACTTCAAGAGGACACATTGTTGCCAACACAGATTTGAGGGAGAACATGCCTCCACAGGCAAGAAGAGTAAGTCTAGTGTGTTGAGTAGTGAGAGCAAGACCTTGTGGAGGCGGGGCATTTGCACCAGGCTTTGAAGATTGAGCAGGAGTCCAACAGGAGACAGAAACTTGCCAGGTGGAGGGAGTGAGTATGTGTAGATTCAGAGAGCCAGGAGATGGGCACTTTGAGTAGAAGAGGCCGAAGTGTGGTCCAATTGCTTGGAAGAAATGAGAGGTGATTCGATTGGTGGCAAAGGAGGGGGCTAGATTGGAAGGTGAATTTAAATGTTTTTCCTAGGAGCTTGGAAGTTGTTCGGTGGGAAGTAGGGAGCCATGCATGGTTTCTGAAGAGAGCAACAGTGAGAGAGTGCTGCTAAAAGAACAGCGGGTGTGGCCAGGAGGAGCTGGGTGGAGCAGCGTGTGGACAGGGAGGTGAGTTTGAGGGGTCTGCAGGAGCCCAAGGAGGGCTAACGAGGACGGAGGGGAGACAGAGTCTGCAGGCCTGGAGGGGAGGCAAGAAAGAATCCGAGACCCTGCAGGGTGCCTGGATTCAAGATGACAGGTCCTTTGCTGCTCTTCCCAGTGAGGGGAGGGTCTATGGCGGCTGTCTGTGACTGCTGTGACTGATGCAAGTGACCCTGGACCTGTTTCTGGACCATGCCCTCCAGGCTGGCAGCTCTCCTTTTCTGGCCCCTCAAACACGCATTCTTGGGACCCAGCTGCCGCCCCGTGAGAAAGCTCGAGTGGCCTGGCAGAGAAGCCCAGGTGGAGAGGACCTCACCTGCCAGCCTTGTGAGCAAAGACACTCTGGCAGGTCCCAGAGAAAGGAGGTGAGCCCCGCCCATGCTGCAGATGCTGAGCACATGGAGATGTCTGTCACACAGCCCTGGACACGGGCACCCAGCAAGGGGAGAAGCAGGCCCTGTGGTGGGAAAGGTCAGCAGAGCGGCTCTGGCTGGAGCTGGAGATCTTCAGACCTGGAGAGGAGATCTCCCCAAGGCAGGCTAGGTCCCCGAGGTGGGGGTTGGAGCTGAAATGAACTCTGGGGCTAAGGTAGAGGTGAGGATGAAGGCTGTGTCTCCCTGGAGGGGGGGTACCTACCAGCGCTCGGCCCTTCTGGCTTAGGGCTGGCCCTGTCTGATACAGAATCTGCTTGCAATGCAGGAGACCCCGGTTTGATTCCTGGGTTGGGAAGAACTGCTGGAAAAGGGATAGGCTACCCACCCCAGTATTCTTGGGCTTCCCTTGCGACTCAGCTGGTAAAGAATCTGCCTGCAATGCGGGAGACCCCGGTTCGATTCCTGGGTCAGGAAGATCCCCTGGAGAAGGGAAAGGCTACCCACTCCAGTATTCTGGCCTAGAGAATTCCATGGACTGTATAGTCCATTGGGTTGCAAAGAGTCCAACATGACTGAACGACTTTCACTTTCACTGCTGGGCGGGGAGGGGCTGCACGGTTCCACATCCCAGTAAATGGATGGAACCACCCCAGGAGTCACTCCTGGACCCTCTCTCCAGCACCCTCTGCTGGCCCAGTCCCCTGGTCCGGGGCCTTCAGCTCCTACTCTCTGCCTTCTGACTTGCCCATCCATATGTCTGACCCCCTAGTCCTAGAGTGATGTGTGCTATGAATCCCCAGCCATGGAACCCTCTGGAACCTATGGCCTCAGGCAGTCTCTCTCTGGTCCCCAATTTTCCAAGCACTCTGGCTTCACTGCTCAGCCACGGAGTGTGGCCCTCAAGCCAGACAGCCTCAGTCAGGAATGAGAGTCCTCCCTGACCTTCCTTCCAGGCTCTGCTTGGATCCCCCTCCTCCGGGCAGACTTCCTGGGCTCCTTGCGCCCCATCTTGTACAGGCACACGGACACTCACGCTTGCTCTCCAGGGGTTCCTGGGGGACTGTGCTGCCCCCACGTGTCAGTGAGGTTCCTGAGGACAGTGTCCATCCTGCCCACTCCTGCCCTCACCACACGCTTTTGAGGGTCAGCCCAGGACTGAGCAGAAGAGAGTGAGGCTGGACTTCAGGCTCCTTTAGCCAGAGGGGAGGGGCAGAGCCCCCAGAACTTGTGCCCTCAGAACACCTCCCAAGAAGACAGTCCTGCAGAACTCAGCGGTCTGCAATCTCAGGGAGAGGGACCCTGGCTGGGAGTGGTGCCCGAAGGCAGGGGCCCCGCTGGGCATGTGGTACCCACTGACCGCCCCCCAGGTATGCACACTCTCTGAGCCCGCTCTCCTCTCTGTGAGCTGAGGGGGTGGAAGGAGCTGATCTCCGAGGTCCCTTCCAGCTCAAACACCTTATGTTCCATGGGATCCGCGTGAACGTTGCCATGGAGACGTCAGAGAGGATCTGCGACAGCACGGATGTGACTGAGGAGTCACCTGAGGAAGCGGCTGGTGTCAGAGGAGCCCTCCCCACCCCCCGCCACCCCCGAGGCCCTGGTGTCAAGGGGACACGCCATGTGCCCCGCATGCCCCCATGAGACCCAGTGGGTATAAGGAGTGCGTTTCCATCGCTGCCTACGGGGAGAAGGACCGACTGGCACTTGGGGTGTGTGTGAAACACAGCGCTGTTCCCTTGCAGGTGTGGATGTGAGGTCCGCCCCCTGTCCTTGCTTCCCACAGCCGCTCAGGAACTGACATCTGGCTGCTCTTGGCAGTCTTGAGACAAAAAGCATGCCAGTTGCAGTGTGGAGAGTGTGGGGGAGGCCTCTCTCTGATCCAGCCCCTGCACTGAGGCCCCAGTTAGGCGAGACCTCTGGGCTCAGAGCACCCCCAGCTGCCGCGTGGCTCCCGAGTGCCACACGTGGCCTCCTGGCAGGGGAGGCCTCAGTGTCGGTGGGAAGGAATAAAACGAACTCCGTGTAACCATGACAACCACTGAAGTCTGCAGCTGGCTGCCCCTGGAGTGGGCCAAGCTCTTCACTTGCCTCATCTCATCTTTTTTCTTAATTATAAAAATATTATATATATATGAGTTTTGCAGGCACATCAGCCGCACAAAAGGGAAAGGCAAGAATAAAAGTCCTTGTTCTGGGACTTCCCTAGTGGGCCAGTGGTTAAGCATCTGCCTTCCAATGCAGGGGACTTGGGTTTGATTCCTGGTCATGGAAGTAAGATCCCACATGCCTCGGGGCAACTAAACCCGTGTGCCACAGTGAAGACCCAGCACAGCCCCCCTAAAAATGTCTCTCCCCCACCCCCAGATCATGTCCTTCAGGGGTAACCACTGTAGCTTTGGTAATGGCTCCTGGGTGAGTTCCTTACAGTGGCTAAACACATTTCCACAGACACAGCAGCACAAAGCAACTCAACTTGGCCATCCTGCGCTTCGGAGGCCAGAAGCGTGAGATGAACCTTGTGGGGCTGAAGTCAAGGTGTCAGCAAGGCGGGGTCCTCCTGGGGGCTCCGGGGCAGAGTCCCTGACCCTTCAGCTTCTGCTGGCCTCCAGCTCTTCTTCGCTTGTGGCCATATCACTCCAGTTTCCACTTCCACAGGCACCTGGCCTTCTCCTCTGCCATCAAAACTTCTTACAAGGACGCTTGTGATTACAATACATTTAAGGTCCGCCTGGATAGTCCAGGGTCATTCCTCATCTTGATCGTTCATTTAGTCACATCTGCGTTAACTTTTGTCATATGAGGTAGTGTTCACATCTTCTGGGGATTAGGACCTTGATGTCTTTGGCATCCTTCATTCAGCTGAAACAGGGCCATTCAAGTTTTTATTTTGGGACTTTGAAACAAGGTTTCTGTGACTGAGCAAACCTAAAAAAAGTCACTGGATTACAGATTTCTTTTTGTATCTTATCTTTGTCCCAGTTTTTTTAGGTATCCAAATTATGTTTATGAAGTACATTGCATATTTATGCGTAAGTATGCATAAAGTACATTGAGATGTGATCCTTGCTGTCTAAGAGTATCAATAAAATCACAACTAACTGATCTTCCACATTTGATAGGATTTTCCCATTAAAAGAGCTGGACTAGGGACTCACCTGTGTAGGAGTTCCATCCAGAAACTAAGATCCCACACGCTGCAGAGTGTGGCCAAAAAATGTTTTTTTAATTAAGAAAAAAAAAAAAGATCTAAGTGTCTTTTCCTGGCAAGGCTCTGATATATTTTCAATTTCTTCATTGGATGTTAGTTTTTTATTTTTTCTTGAGTCAGTTTTTATAGTTGATATTATTTCAACATGTTTCTAGACAAAAAATTTTTAGATAAAAAAATTGCACATAATCTCATAATTTTTCACTCTTTATTTCTGCAAATAAACCTTCATT
The DNA here is from genome assembly GCF_963930625.1 of Muntiacus reevesi. Classification (NCBI taxonomy): domain Eukaryota; kingdom Metazoa; phylum Chordata; class Mammalia; order Artiodactyla; family Cervidae; genus Muntiacus; species Muntiacus reevesi. Next base: position 181,072,329 of record NC_089250.1, on the reverse strand, counting down.
CTTTGTGTGTGTGTGTGTGTCCTCTTTTATATACGTGAGCATGCTCAGTCACTCAGTCGTGTCTGACTCTAGCGAGTTGTAGCCCGCTAGGCTCCTCTGTCTATGGGATTGTCCAGGCAAGAATACTGGAGTGGGTTGCCATTGCCTACTCCTAAACCTTCATTCTTAATCTTAATGTGCTGTATTTTATTTTCATCTCTCGGCTATACTTGCCAGGAGGTTTAAAAAAGAAACTTAATAGCCTTGCTTATTAAAAATAGCTCTTGATTTTATTAATCAATTCTACTTTCTATTATTTTACTTCTTTATTTTTGGGCGTCCTGGGTCTTTGTTGCTGCACAAGGGCTTTCTCTAGTTGTGGCAAGCGGAGGCTCCTCTTTGTTGAGGTGCACGGGCTGCTCTCTGCAGTGGCCTCCCTTGTGGGGCACGGGCTCTAGGCAAAGGGGCTCAGAAGCTATGGCGCACAGGCTTAGCTGCCCCGCGCCAGAGACGGAACCTGTCCTCTGCATCGGCTTCTTTTTTAATGTTTTGGCCAAGAGGCATGTGAGATCCTAACTCCCTGCCTAGGGATCAAACCCATATACTCTGCGCTGGAAGGGAAAGTCTTAACCACAGGATCACCAGGGAAGTCCCTACTTTTTCTTTTCAAAATCGTTAACAGATACTCTTAACTCTCTAATTTCCTTTCTTCTACTTTGTTTTGGTTTATTTTATAGTTGTGTTTCTAGAATGTTGACAAGGATGTTTAACTTATATACTAGTTTGATATTTCATGATCATCACTTTAAAAAAGTGACGTTATCAGTTTCTCTCCAACTACAACTTTGTGTACCACAGATTTGGTAAGATGTGTGCTCATTACTAGTCATTTCTATAGATAATCTGATTTTAATCTTGATTTTAAATTATTAAAAGTTAAAAGATTGAAAAGAGGGTATTTCAATTTCTAAATGGTAAGATTTTTAAATATCGGGTTTATTGGGGCATAATTTACGTACACCTGTTGTTGGTTTAGTCGCTCAGTCGTGTCTGACTCTTGTGATCCCATGGACTGTAGCCCGCCAAGTTCCTCTGTCCATGGGATTTTCCAGGCTAGAACACAGGAGTGGGTTGCTGTTTCCTTCTCCAAGGGATGGTCCTGACCCAGGGATCGAGCCCATGTCTCCCGCACTGGCAGGTGATTCTCTACCGCTGTGCCACCAGAGAAGCCCTTCTGTATACTGACAGTCATCCATTTTAACTAAACAGTTCGGTGAGTTTTGACAAATATCATTATTTAAGCATCATCATACTCATGACATAAAACATTTTTGTCACCTCCAAAATTTCCTCATGTCCCTTTGCAGTAATTCCCTCCTTCCACCCCTAGCTCCTGGCTACCACTGACCTGCTTTTTGTCACTGTGAATGTTTAAATATGTAAGAAACCACTTTATGAATGTCTAACACATCCAATAAGTGCACATTTTTAAAGTGTGCAATTTGATTAGTTTTGACATAAGTGCACACCCATGAAACCATCACTGCAGTTAAGATAATGGAGATATCCACCCCTTCCACATTTACGTTTCAATTACCTGAATCATCAGGATGTCCGCCCTTGTCCCAGGCCCTCAGTGAATGGCTCTTCAGACTTTTACCCAGGTGAGCATCCCTGGGTTAAGGTGGGTTTGGGGAAGCCCCAGCTGTGAGCTAGACTCATGATGTGGTTAGCAGATGAAAGAACCCAGAGCACCTCTAGGGGGCAATGTTTCCTGAGGTCACTTAATTGCGTAATCTTTTCCAGATACTTGGCAAAGTACTGTTACATAAACTAGAACTTATTAGCTGTGTGGTTCAAACTCTCCATATCATTACTGAATTTTAAAAAATTGTTCACTTGACTTGTACAGTTCAACAGAAGGTGTAAAAAGTCTTCCACAATGATTTTGTGAATTTTTAAGTTTAGCTGTGTTTGCTGATGTTCTTTTTTCCGGAACATAATGGTTCATTATATGTTCTACACAGATTGTATCTTTAATTAGTGGAAAAATTGGACTCATTTCCCATTTACTATCTTTCGCTTTAGGTTTTATTTTCCTAGTATTAATACTGCCACTGCATTCTCTTTGTGTCTTCATTTTTCTGTTTCTTTACTATCAGCCTTCTAGGTTGTTTGTCTTAGCTGTGTCTCTGTAAACAACATTTACCTGGACTTACTGTGATTTATTATGAAAATCTTTGCTCTTTATCAAGGGAATTTAACTCATTTATATTTATAATGATCACCCATATGCATGGTCTTATTTTGTGTCCTGGTTAATACACTGATCCACTGTTTCCTTTTTTAATTCTTTCCTTCCTGGACCAATCAGGTTTTCTTGTTTCTTTCCCCTCACCTCTAGTTTCCCCCTTTATTTTAAACTAATAGTTATCATTAACTATTAATAAAAAGCATTTACATCTATATTTTATCAAGAATTAAACATTTCTTGGACTTCTCTGGTGGCACAGTGGATAAGAATTCACCTGCTAAAAAAAAGAAAAAAGAATTCGCCTGCTAATGCAGGGGACATGGGTCTGATCTCTGGTCCAGGAATATTTCACATGCCGTGGAGCAACTAAGCCCGTGGGCCACAACTACTGAAGCCCAAGTACCTAGAGCCTGTGCTCCACAACAAGAGAAACCACCACAATAAGCTGGTGTACCACAACAAAGAGTAGTCCCCGCTCGCAGCAACTAGAGAAAGTTTGCTTGCTGCAATGAAGGCGCAGTGCAGCCATAATTAATTAATTTTAAAAAGAAACATTTCTCCAATGTCCCCCTCCCTGAATCAGGGAGGATCTTTGGCACATTTTATTTCCTCTGACTCACCAAGTGGTTTGTTGAAATAGTGTAGAATTTCATCTCCAGATAATTAATTTTCTTCTTTATACATATGTCTTTCCAGGGGACTTCCCTGGTAATCTAGCAGTTAAGACTCTGCTCTTCCAGTGCAGGGGGCCCAGGATTGATCTCTGGTCAGGGCACTAGATCCCGGCAACTAAGAAGTCCACATGAGGCAGTGAAGATCCTGTAAGCCACAAGTAAGACCCAGTCCAGCCTGAATAAATAAATTTTAAGTAAGGACTCCCTGCTTCCAACATAGGGGTTGCAAGTTTGATCCCTGGTCAGGGAACTAAAATACCACATGCCCTGGTGGCAAAAACCCAACCAGACTACATATATGTATATGTGTATATATATGTATATATATTCCCTGGTGGCTCAGCTGGGAAAGAATCTGCCTGTAATGCAGGAGACCTGGGTTCGATCCCTGGCTTGGGAAGATCCCCAGGAGAAGGGAACAGCTACCCACTTCTTGCCTGAAGAATTCCATAGACAGAGGAACCTGGCAGTCTACAGTCCAAGGGGTTACAAAAAGAGTCGGACACAACTGAGAGACTTTCACACACACACACACACACACACACACACATATATATAATTTTTTTTGTATTTCAGAAATCCTTTTCAATCAATTGCATATATTCCACAATGACATTTAAGCAGTCCTTTAGACTTGGTTAATCCGTTTTGCTTATTTTGCATCACTCTTTCTTATGGGTGTATCTTCCCTCATCTTGAGTCCTTAAATCTTAACTGTTGGTCATTTGACTGGAATTAAAAAACTGGGGTTTGAGAAGTAATCTCAGTCCTTCCCCTTACCTGCTGTGTAACTGGGCAAATTTCTTAACCTCTCTGTGTCTTAGTTACCTCACTTAATAAAAGGAACGGTAATGGAACCCACCTCCTAGAGTCCTGAAGAGTGGATGGAATAAGGCTGTCAGTGAGTGGGTGGGGAGTTGAAAGATGCGGGTTTCCTCCCTCCAATCTCTCAGGAAGTTCTCGCCACTAATCCTTTCACGCCCTGTGCACACGCTCTCCTTCTCTGCGGTCCGTTTCTCCCTCTCTGTTGGCACTCTCCCCTTAGCCTGGAAACCAGTTCAAGTCTCTCCCGTAGTAAAAGAAAACCTTGGCTCTCGCCCTGTCCTTCTCTCGTCCCTTGCCTCCCTTTCCTTTCATATCTGAGCTTCTAGAGACAGGGAAACAAGCCGTGTCTACACCCCGCACTTGCTACCATCCTGCATTTCCCTCCTGCCGTCCCCTCCACCCAGTGGGCCCTCGGCAAAGGTCACGGTGAACACAGTGCCTTAAGTTTCCTGCAGCAACCTCGGCAGGGTGGAGGAGGCATCGGGTGACCCTGGGGAGGTCTGTCCTGTAGGATAAGCTGGGGGACAAATGCTTGTGTCCCTTGGATGGCTGTGTGATGTGAGTGAGCACGAGACGGGGGCTGGGGAGGCTTCCTGGAGGAGAAGTCACCTCCACTGAGTCTGCAAGGGGGTGGGACAGAAAAGCATTCCAAGTCAAGGGAAGAACAGGGGGAAAGGCCAGGAGGTGGGAGGCTGCAGAATGTTCTGGAAGCCCCACGGGGCGGTGCAGGGGGAACAGGGAGGGACAGCTGCACCCGCCCAACCCTGCTCTGTGTCCGCAGAACAAGCTGCTGTTGGCTTCTCCCCTGGAGCTCTTCCCCCAGCGTCCTCACAAGGGGCCTCAGATTCCTTCTGCTCCTCTGGCTCTCTCACTCAGACTCCCCCCGAGGCTTCCCCCCTTCCCAACTGCAGATTGGGGTTCTCTGCCTCTGGACACTCCCACCTGCCCAGGTGTGCTCACCACCCCTCTGCCAGCTTCACACCCCACCTCCAGTTGCGTTCTGGACACCTTCTCCAGTGGCCCCAGCCCCATCTGTCTGGAAGCCCCTCCTCACCTCCCCCCCGCCCCCGACATCTCTTCTCCCTGCCCCCCCCAATACCAGGCCCCAGACAACAGTCTCTCCACCCATTCTGACACCTGCCCCCCAGGCAGGGCACCATCTGAGCCTCCTCCTCCCCCGCCCACAGCCAGATCTGAGACTGTTCCCCACTTGGGCCTCCTCCCCCTCCCTTTGCTTCCTCCCATAGAGCCCACCGTGGCTCTGCCTCCATGCCAGTGTTTCCAAGCAGGGTCCTCAAGTACCCCCTCTGTGACTCTATGTCAAAAGGTCCCCGAGGCCCAGAGGTCTGCCGGCTTCGTGATCCCTCCCTGTTAGGATGGAAGTTCCTCCTTGGGTCTAACTTAAGCCCCTCCCCCAAACTGGGGACAAAGTGGGTTGTGAGAACTGAGTCTTGAGAACAGACCCTGCGGCTGGAGCAGGACCATCCACTGCCCCTACTCCCCAGAGCCTCTGCCTGCTCCTGGGTCATTGGCCTGTGAGGCTGTCGGGCTGTGCCCCGCTCATCACCAGCGCCGGGGCCTGAGCCGGGTCTTTCCTGGGTGTGCCCCTCTCCCAGTCCTAAAACAGGTTTGCTATGCCAAGGCCCACTTGAGAAAGGGAGGCACCTGTGCTGTTTCACCTCCAGGGAATAGCAGGGTTTCTGTGTGCCCACATGGTGGTCCTGCCGGGACTCCCCCAGAAGGTGGCCTCGGGACCTGGGCCCAGCACCTGTGGATTCAGTTGAGGCTGCCAGCTAGCTTAAGATGGAGCACACACAGGGAGCTGGGACGTCTCCAAACACAGCCTGACCCCTAGTCTCAGGACAGCGGGATAGGGCCTTGCCCCCAGGGCAGTCTGGGGACCCCCTCCCTGTGTCTACTTGTCCACGCTCTGGTGGAGGGACTCAGTTGACCAACTTGGGTCAAGTATCCACTCATGACCGAATGGTCCAGCAATTTTTTTTTTCTTTATTTTAAAAGTAGATTCACATAACATAAAATTCACCCTTTTAAGAGCACAGTTCAGTGATTTTAGTATATTTGCAAGACTCTGCAACCATCACCACTATCTAACTCCAGAATCTCTCATCATCTCCAAAAGGAACACCATAGTCATTAGCAATCACTCCCCATTTCCTCTCCCTCTAGTCCAGGGAGCCACTAGTCTACTTCTTGTCTTCATGGATTTGCCTACTTTGGACATTTTAAAATAAATGGAATCGTATAATATGTTGTCCTTTGTGTCTGGCTTCTAACATATTTTCAGTATTCATCCGCGTTGTTCGGTTTGGATTCATCCCACCACGTGCGTTAGTTTCATAATTCTGTCCTGAGCACAGAGAGGAACAAAAGCTCCCTTTGCAGAGTCACAGCACCGAAGAGCGACGCGCATTTATTGAGTGCCTACTTTGTGCCAAGCACTCGGGAAACAGCCGTGGTGGAGGGGGACAGAGGCGGTGGGAGCGAATGAACGTGCATAGCCGGGCCTTGGAGATGCCGGCTGGTGTTTTCAGTTCTGCTGTGACTGCTCCGGGGTGCTGAGGGCTGGGAGGCGCACACGGCGAGTAGACCCGAGAGAGAGCCGGGAGCAGCGGCCGGCGCTCTTTGAGAGCAGAGAGCAGAGCCGGGGGCCGGCCGGACGGCCTGGAGCGAAGGGAGCAGCTCAAGACGCCAGGCCCACCTAGCACCGCCCACCGCCCACCGCCCACTACCCCGCGAGGGGCGGAGCCTCCGGGAGCCCCGCCCCGCGCCGCGCCGGGAGGAGGAGGAGCCGGCGGCCTGGCTGCACTGCAGCGCCAGAGCACAAGCGGGCAGCGGAGGACCCGGCCGGCCCCGAGAGCCGAGAGGCTGTCGCGCAGGCAGACAGGCCGCGGCCGCCGCCGGATACAGCCCCGCTGCGAGCCATGCCGTGCGGGGGCCCCGCCTGAGCCGCGGTCGCCGGGGCCGGGGGCGCTCGGGCCCTCGGGAGCGGGCCGGGGCCATGCTTGCGCTGCCCTGACGATGCCGCCCGCCGCGCCCGCCCGCCTGGCGCTCGCCTTGGGCCTGGGCCTGTGGCTCGGGGCGCTGGCGGGGGTCCCCGGGCGCGGCTGCGGGCCGTGCGCGCCCCCCTGTCTCTGCGGCCCGGCGCCCGGCGCCGCCTGCCTCGTCAACTGCTCGGGCCAGGGGCTGCGGACGCTCGGGCCCGCGCTGCGCATCCCCGCGGACGCCACCGCGCTGTGAGTAACGCGCGCTCGCCGCGCGGGCCCGGTGGTTGCCATGGCGCCCGGCGGCCGGCCGGGGCACGGGGCGCCTGCACCCTCCGGGGGGAAGCCGGCCGGGCGGGCCGCCGGCCTGGCGGGCCTCTTAGGGCGTGGGCGCGTCCCCGGCCTCCAGAAGGGGAAACGGGGTGCGGGCCAGGCCTCTCCCAGGGCGAGGCTCCAGCGTAGTGAGGGCGGCCCGACTAAATAAGGAAAACCTGGGCCCGCGGCCGGCTCTCAGCCCGCCTGGCCTCAGCCAGAGGGAAATAGGAAAATCCCAGATTCTGTGCAGGCGGAGACCGCGCGCCCGGCGGGGCCCCGGGAACGCCAGCAGACCCGGGTCAGTGGGCTCTGGCGGGGCGGGGCGGGGCGGTCTCCGGCGAACACTTGAACGCTAATTAGAGACTAATAGGATGCGGCTTGGCCTGGGGCAATACCCAGCACCTGGGAGCCCAGGAGGAGGAAGCTGGGCTGGGCGGTGGAGGGCTATGATGGATGCTTAGAATTGGCCTGATGCTTGAAGTGGAAGGGGAAGACCGAGGGGCCGGACTTGGTCGAGCGCGGGTGTAGGGTACACCCCCATTGTGGCAGCTGTGGGGGTAGTGAGGGCAGGATGGGAGGAGGGTTAGGGTCCTCGCGGGCCTCATTTGTCTTGCTTAGCGCTCTGATGTTATCCTGGGAACAGTGGGTGACTGTGATTGCCGTGGAGGGGTTTAAAACGCTGAAAAATCATCCTCGGTTTGCATTTTGGAGGAAATAATAACACGCAGTCTTTATGGAGAGCTCACCTACAGTCTCGGCCTATGCCACGGTGTGGTTGTGAATTGTCACGCTTAACCCTCAGCCTGACCCTCTGAGGTGAGGTGCAGCAGAGATGCCCATTGTACAGATGAGAACACAAGCTGGAGGTGACGGTGATGTGCTTTGTCCAAGCACAAGTGACCAGTAACAGCCGATGCCTGGCAGAGGCAGCGTTTGATTGAAAAGGGTGCAGGGAACTGAGATTTTCAGGCAGTTGACCCCAGAGCTGGGGGCAGTCTCCCTGCCTGTGATACACATCCTCATGGCCCTTTCTGGGTGTTTCCAGACACCTCAGCTAGGACTCCACGGCTCCCTGGCTGCACGCTGGAATCCCTTGGGGAGCGTTCAACATCCCCAGGCTTATTAAACCTTGGATTTGGTTTTGTAACAGCCCCTGGGCGACTCCGATGTGTCGCTGCCTCTTTTTAGGGGGACCCTCGTGGTCTGTGTTCAGGCGAGTTTGGATGTTGAGGGCGGGACAGGGGTGAGTGCTTCTCTTGGAGGGTTCCTCCTTGGGGCTCTGCTGGGTGTTGTGGGGGAGCTAGCTGGTTCTCCAGGGGCAGCGGCTGGGAGCCTAGGGGCCACACTGTCGTCTTGCTCCCTGACAGCTGAAGTGTTTGCCGTCACGGCTGTCCCTGCGGAGATGGGCTTCCTGTCTGCAGCCAGTGCCCACGTAATCATTTTGGATCCACCCCCAGCCCTTGTTTCTGGATGTTGTGAGCAAGGTTGCCTCCATCTCTGGTGGGCCGAGAGCTGCTGGGGATCAGGCCCCAGCCCCTGCTGGTTATTCCTGCTTCCTTGTCACCTAGCAGCAGGCTGGCCTCCAGGAGCTGTCCAGGAAATAAACGGTACTGGTAGGTTGGCCAGAGGCCTGCAGCAGGGAGCAGGCTCCCGGGCACAGTAGTGGAGCCTGAGCCTTGCGTGTGTCCACTTAGCCTCTGGACGTCCAGGGAGCTGGCGGCCTGGCCTGAGCCGGCAGGATTCCAGGGCTGCTGGCCCTGCAGCCTGGGAGGAGGGAGTCGGGGAACCGAGGAGACTTAACGTTCCAGTTGACACTCTGAAGCTGCCTCAGAGATTTCTGCAGGGCTGAGTGCGAGGAATCCAGGGGAAACTGGGCCCTTGACTGCAGATGCTAAGGCCCGCCCCCACGCCACCATCTGTTCTGTGTGGGCTGCCCCAGCCATCATCCTTGCCTGTCCACTCTGCAGACTCCCCACCCGCCCTCAGAGAGAGGGAGGCAGGTGAACCTTCTCTTCTCTGAGGGCGCAGAAATGAGGTCCGAGATGCCAGGGAGCCCCCTGGGGGAGGGTGTACACGTCCAGGGGCCCCAGTGGGCCTGCCTCCTGGGTGTCACCCTTAGTCTGAGCCTAGGGGACTCGGGCCCGGCGTCTCTGTCATCAGCGTCAGGCAGGCACCCCTCCATTTGAGACTCTTTGGCCAACCTGAGGTGCTGCAGGACAGTTGTGTCCTGACTTGGGGAGGGGGACAAGGGCTGGCTGATGGGGGATTCGGGGCTTGCAGGATCTCCCAGGGTTTTGAGACCCCAGCCTCCTTGAGTTAAATGATGCTTGCTGCTGGGAGGTGTCAGCCCGAACAGGATGACGTCATTCAGTAAAAGGTGGTTGCGCTCCTGTTTTTAACGCTTTTATCCTGGAGAGTTTGAACTTACACAGAAGTGGGTGGAAGAGCATGATGAACCTCACAGACCCACTGCCCTGTGGTCTGGCCTGCTGCTCCACCCTCACCCCCACCCCTTTTGGAAGCAAACTCCAGCTATCCTACTTTTGATCTGTTAGCATTTGGAAATGTATGGTGACCCCTCGATCACATGCGAGACGACGTACAGTTCCCTGATCCCTTTCATGTCCAGTGTGTTCAGATTTGTGGCTGTCTCGGTGTTTTTAACTGGATCGAACTAGGCACCAGATAAGGTCCACACAGTGGCAGTGCAGCTGGTTGATGTCTTTTAAGTCTCTGCGGGTATGCAGGCTCTCCCGTTTCTCTTCCCTCTCGTGTGATTTGCTGAAGAGACCCGCTCCCGTGGCACCTGGGGTGGGGTTGTGTCTCCGTGTGTCCCTCTGCCCTTGGCGTCCTTCCCGGACGCTGCCGGTTGGGCCCAGAGCTGTGTTGGGTGGGGAGCCACATTTCACGTGCTCGAGCCACAGGACCAGTGACTGCCGTGTTGGCCGGGCCCGCGCAGAGAGTTCTAGATGGGGCGGCACTGCTCCCGGTGCTGTCTGTCCATCATGTCCAGTGTGGCTGACTTTGGCCAGCCGCTTCTCGGGTGATGGCCAGGGGCTCCAAGTGGGCCTCGTACTGTCTCATGGATGTCTGGTCTGGGACCAGGCTCGGAGCAGGGACTCAGTAGGGGTTTGCTTCACTGACTAGGATATTGGGGCCTTGGGGTCTGCCGTTGGCTGGGGGCACCCAGGGCCTTTCCCTTCCTCACATGCTCCCCTAACTGATAGGGGGGTGTGGGGGGCTCTGGGAGATGCAGCCCCCGGGGAGCTGCGCAGGTGTGAGGGAAGGTGGGCATGGGGGAGGAGACCCCCAGGCTCAGCGTGAGCCTGGCCTGTGTATAACGCCAGGCACCATGTAGGCAGCCATGCATGTGGCGCCTGCTGCCTTGAGGGCTGGCGGGGCAGCGGAGGGTCCTGCCTCTGGGCCCTCCTGAGAGAGAGGGGGCCTGGCCGCCAGGTGCCTGGTCCTGTGCTTGGGGTCTTCAAGACCCACCTCTCTGAGGCTCTTATCACAGTGGAGCCAGTGTTAAAACCCAAACACCAGTGATAGAGAGGAGGCCGCTTTGCAGGGGCCCCTGGAGGGATCTCCAGTGTAGGTGACACTGAAGCCAATGCTCAGCGCTCGTGCAGGTGTCCCCCAGCACCGGGAGAGAGCATCCCACATAGAGCGGACAGCCTGGCAGAGTCTCAGAGGTGCCAGGTGATGGAGGGGCGGGAGGTGGGGCCTCTGGAGAAAGGGCAGTGGGGGCAGCATTGAAGGACCCAGGAGGGAAGCATCATGACTGGCGTCTTCTAGAAAGAAGACCACGGGCTGGGGTGCAGAGACGTCTTGCGTGCTGAGCTGGTCTCCCCCTCAGGGTCCCTGAGCCGCCCGCTCTGGGAGAGGCAGACTGCGAGTGTGCATCACACGAGCTTCCTGGTGAGAGCCGGACGGCAGAGCTGTGCACACACTGCTCCTATATGTGGCCCCTGGCAGGGTGGGCAGGTGAACGTGGAGGCTTCAGCTGCAGCTGTGATACTCGGGGAGCTGAAGGGACAGACAGCAGAGCACTCCCAGGGCCCATAGCCCCTCAGGAGACGGGCAGGCCCCGGGGCAGTGAGGACAGCCACCGCCCCAGGGCGGGAAACACCGTCTTGTTGTCTGTCTCATAAAGGCCTTGTAGCTAGAATATGTAAAAACTCTGTCACTCAAAGCTAAAAAGCGGGCAGAGGATCTGAGCAGACCAGTCTGCAAAGGAGACACACAAATGACCAATAGGCTCGTGAAAAGACGCTGTGTCTAGCTTTCAGGGAAATGCAGATCGAAACTCCAGGGAGATCCATTTCACACCCACTGGGCTGGCTGTCCCCAAAAGACAGGCGATACCCCGTGTTGGTGAGAATCCTTGTCTGCGACTGGCGGGGATGGGCACACCTCGAAGACAGTCCGGCAGCTCCTCTAAAAAGTAAACGTGGCGTCAGCAGAGGGCCCGGCCGTTCTGCCCTCAGTGTAGACCTGGGAGAAATGAAACCTACGTCCACACAAAAACTTGAACGCAAATGTCCACGGCAGCTTTGTTCAGAGGTTCTAGGAGGTGGAAACAGCCCCAGTGTGCACTGAGGATGGATATGTGCACAGAGTGTGGCCTGTCTGTAAAATACAGTTCGGCCTCGGGCAAGAGTGCGGTACTGAGGCTTGCTGCAACATGAGTGAGCCTTGAAAACGTGTTCCGTGACAGAACTCAGACGCAGAAGCCACGTGTTGTGTGATTGTACCGATGTGAAATGTCCAGAACGGGCAAGGCCACGGAGGTGCAAGCGGATGAGTGTCTGTAGCTGGGGTGGGCTGGGGTTGGGGGTGGTGGTCAAGCACGCTGGTTTCCCCCCGCCCCGGGGGTGAGATGGTCTGGAATTAGGAGTGGTTGCCCAGCCCTGAGAGTATATGGAAAACCACTGAACTGTATGCTCTGGAAGGGTGACCTTTATGGTTCGTGGATTAAAAAACAGACCCCCAAAGAAAGTATCCAGGGGGGCGCACCCCCTCCTGCTCCCGCCTGGTCTCCCTGCCTGGTTGCGACAAGCAGGACTCTGCTGAACTCTCCGTCCGGCAGTGTGGTGCCGTGGCCTGGAAACCACACTTGGCTCCATTTTACAGACCAGGAAACTGAGGCTCCCAGAGGTTGAGTCACTTCCTGGGGTCGCCTGGCTGGTGGGCTGTGGCAGAGAGGTGGTCTGGGCGTGCTCGAGGCCTCTCCCTGGAGCTGCACTTGGGGCCCTGGTGTTTGGCGCCAGCGACCAAGGTTAGGGCGGGGTGTGTTCGTAGGGGACCAGGTGGGCTCTGACTCAGCCCCAGCCGCTCACCTGGCCCTGCCCACCAGCTCCCTCCTCCCAGTTCCCTTGGCTGTCCCTGCTCTGGTCCTTCCCAGTGACCCTGCAGGAGAAGCATGGGGCAGACCTGGTTCCCATCCCAGCCGCTCCGCTTCCTGTGTGACGGTGCCCAGGTCGCTCAGCCTCTCTGAGTTTCAGTTGCCTCCCCTGCATTTGGGCACCGTGAGCGGATGCGCCTGATGTGGTTGTGGGCCTCAGAGGTGAGGGTGTGCGGTGTCCCCACGGCACTCGCTTGATGGTGGCCACATAATCCTAGCTGCTACCAGAGTGGCCCCCCAGGCCCTTCGGAGTGAGCTCAGAGTCCACCACCGGTCCCCAAGTGCTGGCCGGGAGCTGGGCCCCTAGGACCTGCCCGCTGCCGAGCACACATGCCTAAGGGGAGGCGCCCTTGGTGGCGCACGTGTGACTGCTGCCCAGACCAGATGCCTCCTGCCTCTGGTCTGGCCTTCGAGGTGCCTTCACTACAAAGCCAGGTGGCTGGGGGGATGTATCATGCCAGGCACGTTTCGCTGGTGTTTTCATCCCAGTGTTATGTGTCTGTGTGTTCCACGCCTTCCCGTGTGGATGTATAACACGGTGAAGGTATAAGGCAGTGCCGCCTGCGGGTGGGTGTGTGGGGACCCTGGCTCCCGAGGGGGACCCCGGCTGGGGTTTGGTTTCAAGTGAGGAAGCCATTTTGGATGAGACGTGTATTTTCCTTTCCGGAACATTCTGCCGTGCCAGCGCCGCAGCGGGATCCCAGCCGGGCCCAGCCTGCTGAGCGCTGAAGTGAAAACAGCCCGCTCCTGCCGCGCCGTCTGGGGTGGCGGCTGCCCAGGCCCGGCGCTGGGCTGACTGGCGGGCCGGGTGCCGGCAGTCTCGCTGGAAAATGCGGCTCACGCATGTCCTTTCTTCCCGGAACACCTCGCTCCTCATGGCTTGGCAGCTGTTTGTGCCGAGGGGCCCGGCCGTGCCCAGGCCGGGTTGGGGGGGGCTACGTTTGGGGGCCTTCTCCCCCTGAGGCGCCCACGGGCCCGGGCCGGGCAGAGCGTGTCCCCAGTTCTGAGTCCTGGAGTCCACCCTGGGGTCCTGCAGGGCCGCACTGGAAAGGGCAGTACCCTGCAGCAGAGGCCAGCCTGGCCCGTGCCAGGCACTCAGACCCCATGCCCACAGGCCGAGCCCTGGAGCCCCTTGGGCAACAAAACTGCCTGCCGCCTGGGCCGACGTGCCTGCCCCTCACCAAGCGGGGGCGACCCCGGGGACTGAAGCATGGCCCTCAGTCCCCAGCTGGGGGGCTCCTCTTCCTCGGCCCCTCGCCCCATCCTGGCCTGGTTAGTGCCCTGATGGAGGCCGCCTCTGGGTGGGCTGCCCTGGGGAGGCCCCTCCTCGGGGCTCCCTTCCCCGCTGCGGCCTGTGGGTTCAGGGCCTTCCCGGGTGGGCAGCCCCACACCGGATGCCTGGGCCTCGTCCCGCTGACAGCTGAGCCCCCGGCTGGCCACGCCCTGCGGGGAGCCCCTCCACGTGCCCTGGAGACGAGGCCCCTCCTGTCCGACGCCCGAGACGGGCGCCTGGGGCTCCTGCGCCTCTCCCCTGTTAGAGGCCCAGACTCCCCCTCTCTGGTCCCCCGGCCTTGTCAGGAGCCAGATGGGGGTGGGCAGCTCCAGCCAGGCCCCCCGGGCCCCTCGCCTGCCTCTCACCCTCTGCGTGTTTTTCTTCAGATCAGCTCTCTCCCCAAAACTTGAATTCATTAATTTAAACATCATTTCCGGCCCTGGAAGCCAGCCTCGCTCACCATAAATAGAAGTGCATGAAGACAGAGCGAGGTTACCAGACTCAGACTGACCCACCCTGTCCCGCTGCCAAAGGGAGCCGTTACCGCCGCGTAGGGTGGGGGTGCCGGGTCTGGACCGGCCTACGGGGTCCCAGGGGCCTGGGTCTGGCCTGTGGCCTCTTGCCCCTTCTGCCTGGGCCTGGCTCCCGAGGGGACGTGGTGGGGGTCCCTGCTTCCCCGGAGCCCTGGGGACGCCGCAGAGAGGATGGGGCGGCGGGGGCGGGGGTGTCCTGGCCCGCCGGGGGAGGCAGCTGCTGGCCCGCCACGCGGTTACGTAACGTGCAGGCCGCTCCTCCAGGGCCCGCTCCCCAGCCTTGTTTCCAGCGTGGCGGCCAGCGCTATAGGGTGGGGTGTGGGCTGGGGCCTGGCGCCCGCCTCCACTGCTGACCACACGTGTCTGGAATGTGCAGATGTTTCCTTGGGGGCTCCAGCTGGCCCCCAGACCCTGCTGGGCATCTGGACTGGGGAGTGGGCAGCCGCCCCCAAACCCCTGCCTGGGCTGAGGGGGAAACTGAGGCTGCCGGGGGCGGCAGGGCGGGTCCCTCCAAGTCCCCAGCTCTAGGAGGCGATGCCCTTGGAGTCACCCAGGCTCAGGAAGGGCCCTGTCCTTGGGCTCCGCCTCGGACACCTCTTCCCTCTCAGCATTGCCCCACGGCCCGCCCCGTCTCTCCACTGGGCCCTGAGACATCCTCTCCCCTCTGCAAGGCCTGGGGCTGGAGGCAGGGGCTGGGTCCAGTGTGGGGGGGCTCAGTGCTTTCCCCGGGGCCCCTCCGGCTGGTGGAAGCAGGGTCCCTCACTCCCAGCTCCTGCTACAGCAGGAGAGATCGGGTTGGGAAGGACACACTCCCCTGGGAGGCTGCCTGTCTGTCGGGAGACAGACAGGAATTGGGCCTGCCCCAGGGTGGGGGCGGGGCATACGGGGCTCTCCAGTGACTGCTGGGCGCTGGGGGGAGGAGGGGAAGGCTGGGGCCTGGGGGTCGAACAGGGGTCTTCCTCCCCAACACCCCTGCCTGTCTCGGGTCAGGAGAGGGAACGGCATGGTCGTTAAGCCTCCTTCCAGTGCAGGGGACGCAGAGATCCCACGTGCCGCGGGGCAGCTAAGCCCGCACGCCGCCGTGAAGAGTCTGATGCAACCAAATAAATACATATGTAAATAAAGAGAGGGAACAGAAGGGGAGGGCCGTGTGTGAGGACACCCCCGTCTCAGTCCAGGGCTGTGGGCATTCTGGGGCCAGCCTCCTAGCCTGGTCCCTGGTGCCCAGGGAGCTGACGTGTCTCGTGCTGATGTGGGTGTGTGGGCCGCAGGTCCCCCCTTCCCCTCCTGCCTTGGGGTCCCTGGAAGTTGCTGGCCTGACCCGGGGAGGTCCAGATGACCCAGAGGGTTGACCCCGTGTGACCCAGCCCTCTCGGGTGCGTGCTCTCCTCCCCGTGGGGATGGCTGCCCACCGTGGCGCTTGGCCAGCCGCCCTGCTGGGCTCCTGTGGGTGGCTCCCTGGGCTGGCCATGTTCCCCACCCCGACTTGGTAAGACGGGGAACCAAGTGGGGGCAGGGCGCAGAGGAAACCCGAGGGGCTGGAGCGGGGTGGGGCCAGCCCTCGGCAGCCTTGGCAGTCCCCGAGAACGGTGGCGACAAAAGCAGACGGAGATGTGGAGAGGTGGCCGTTCAGAGCTGTGAGACTCCAGCAGAGTCCGCCTCCAGGGTCCCCTCTGCCCGGCCCCCCCCGGCTCGCCCCGTTACCCTTCCGCACGCTCCCAGGTGGCTCTGTCCTGGGCCTGCCTTCGGCCTGCAGGGTCTTTTTCTGTACCTGGGCCCTGGGCAGGCCCAGGGGAGTCCTGGCAAGGGGCTCCCTGGGGGGAGCGTGTGGCCATGCCCCTTGGGCGGGGGTGGGGGAGCCTCCTGGGGGCAGCTGGGCAGGGCTGGGTGGAGGACTGAGCCGGGCCGTGGGGCAGTGGGGCCAGGGCGGCGTCCTGGGGGTGGTGCTGGCCGAGTGGCGGGGCTGCCAGGGTCGCCCTGCCCCTTCCCACCCTGGTTTTCTGGCACCACGGTGATCAGAAGCCAACCACAGATGGCTCCCAGGAGCTGCCACTAATGATGGATTTTCCAGAAAACGGGATGTGGAAAAACACCGCAGGGCTTGTCCTCCTTTCTCTTCCACTCGAGGCCCTGGTGGGGGCGCCGTCCCTGGTGCCCCTGGGTGGGGGCCTCAGTCACGCTCCCTCAAGCCCCACTGTCCCCGAGGCCCACCTTGGGGTCCTCTGACGGCCCGGGGCTGAGGCTCCTGCAGCCCCACCCCGGAGACTCGGGCTCCACAGCTGTGCCCCCTTCAGCCCCCGCGTGGGTCTTGCTGAAGTTTCTCATGGCCTGCCCCGCCCCCTGCCCCCGGGGCACTGAACTTGACATCAGGTGGAGTCTGGCTGCGTCCCCTGGTCTCCCGGCCTGTCTCTTCCACCCTGGGGACGGCCTGGGAGCCCCAGCAGCCTGGTGTGGGCTTGTGTGCATTGGTATGGGAGGCACCATGTCTCCCTGTTTTTTAAAGTAGATGTGACTGTCCCCAGCTCTTTATGATGGACACTACTTCCATCAGCGGTGTCAGCGGTGCTGGGGAGCCTTTCCCAGGCCGTCTGGCGAGAGCCCGGCGTGCTCTGGCAATCCTCCGGGTGTCAGGACTCCTCGTGGTAGCTTTGTGGGACAGATCAACAGGATAAACTCAGAATCTGCCTCTGAAATCTTCACCCGCCGTTAAGAATCCGGGGTTCGGTGACCATGCAGGGGCATCCAGCTCGCTCCTCAGCAGCAGGCTGGAGGCTTGGCGCTAACTTCAGCAGCTTAACATGGTGATGAGCAGGCCGGGGGCTCCTTCGGGCCCGGGCGGCTGCAGCCTGGCTACACGTGCATGGCAGCGTCTCACCCCTCTCTCTCCCGCCGCTGCGGCTTGGGGCCCTTGAGCTGCCCCAGCCGGCCGCCAGCTCCCGTCGCATCTCTAGGCAGGCTGCAGCCAGCATCGGCAGAGCACATCATGTCCACGTGCCGTCCACTCAGCGCCCAATCTCCTGATGGCTGCCCACGATGCCGAGGGTGAGACCTGGCTCCCAGGGGTTAGCGGAGTGCATCCAGTTCGCCTTCCCTCACCCCCTTGGTGGGGCCTGAGGGGGACGGGAGCTCCCTTTGTCGGTCACTAGCAGGCCAGCTGGTGACATGAAGGTCAGAAGCACCCCAGGCTGTGTTGGGAGCCAAGATCACATGGGCAGCCCGGCTGAGACCCGACCCCCAGCCCTTGGTGCACAGTCAGTCTGTGAGTAGAGGTGGCCGCAAGGCCCTGCGTAGATAGTCGGTCTCCAGAAGGAGCAGCGGTCAGGGACCAGGGTGGGGGTTGCTTCCTGAACCTCGTTCCTGGACGTCGTGAGCAGGGGATGAGGAGTGGCCCTAGGTACCCCAGCACCACCTGAGGCTTGTCCTTTGGGTGCGGGCTGCACTCAGGGCCTCGACTCCCAAGAGGGCCTTGTCTCCATGCCAGCCAGTTCTTACTAAGCTCCGCTGTGCGTGGGCTGGGTGAGGCGATGGAGCTGGGCTCGGGACACCCCTGGCTGCCGTGGGAGCTGGGACAGCAGGGGTGGGGGTCTGGAGTGGGCTGTGGCCGGGGGCACTGGGCTGGCGGTCATCACTGGGAGGGCAGGGCTGGCGAGCAGCATTCTGGGGCATCAGGGCCAGTGTGACACCCAGATGGCGGCTCAGAGGGCGGGAGGCCCAGGCCGCGCCCGTGTGGAGACAGGTGTCTCCATCCCAGGAGCTGGACCCGTGGGGCGACTGGCCTCCACCTCCAGGCCGGGCGGGGAGGTGGCACCGGTGGTTGGAGCGTGTCCCCGGAAGGACTCGCGGGGGTCTGGGGTCGCGTCGTCGCAGGTGTCACCACGTCGCCCGCGCTGTAGGTGATGGAGGTCAGAGGGCTGTTGTGCCATTCTCCTGGTGTTTCTCCAGTTGTTACGAGACTGGGCATTTTCCTGTGCATCTGTGACGTTTGTATTTCTTGTCCTATTCTCATCTCTGGCCTTTTTTTTTCTTTCCTGGAGTAGCTTGCTTTCTTGATGGTTTGTTAACAGCATATGTGGAAAGAGTATTATGAGCCTTATGGCGTCACCAACTCAGTGGACATGGGTTTGAGAAAGCTCCAGGAGATGGTGATGGACAGGGAGGCCTGGCGTGCGGCAGTTCGTGGGGTCGCAGAGTCAGAAGTGACCGAGAGACTGAACAACAATGCGTCGGTCTTCATCGCTAGTGCTTTTCCCTGCTGGCAGTTGGTTTTCCGAGATACTGTGTGGATATTGCGTGTCTTTTTACACAGCTGTATCTTCTGGCTTTTGAGATTTTCCTTCTGCTCATAGTTTCTGCTTTGAGAACCTCTGATTCTTCGCCTGTGATTGTGCTGGGGTTGGTTCTCTGACACGGTTCTGTCGACCTTGAGTGCCTGGGTTTATGGGAGTCCAGCTCTATGCAGTGCCCTAACCCTGGAGGGTTAACATGGGCTGTCACTGTTGCTGTGCTACGGGGCCCTCCGCCAGGGTCCCTCCCCCCGGTCTGGTCTGTGCCCCACTGCATCTCAGGATGCCCCCCACCCCCCAGCTGCAGCATGTGGGTGCCCGACCCTGGAGACCCCTGGGCTGCCTCGTGTCATCTGAACCCTGTGTGGAGGGGTGAAGCCTGCCCCCTGTGATGCATCTGACCCTGCTGGGCAGGAGGGGTAGGGGAGGGCATGGATGCAGTGCTAGGGGCCAGCTCCTCCTGCCTCGGGTTTCCCAGGTGGGCAGCAGTGCCGACCTGGGCAAACAGCTCTGGGTGGGCGGCCGCGGGCAGAGGGCGTCTGGGCCGCCCCGTGCTGACCCGTCTGCCGCACTCTGCAGGGACGTCTCCCACAACCTGCTCCGGGCGCTGGACTTTGGGCTCCTGGCGAACCTCTCAGCGCTGACAGAGCTGTGAGTGTCCCCCAGGGGCGGCTACAGGCTTCCACGCTGCAGGCGGCTCACGTCAAACCACGTTGAACCCCTCCTTTCTTACAGAGACATAAGCAACAACAAGATTTCTACATTAGAAGAAGGAATATTTGCTAATTTATTTAATTTAAGTGAAATGTAAGTGTCACTGGTTTTGGCAGCTGTGGGTGGCTGGACCCAGGGGCCCCGCACTGCCCGCTAAGCCTGCCCCATCCCCTGCAGAAACCTGGGCGGAAACCCGCTCGAGTGTGACTGCGGTCTGGCCTGGCTGCCGCGCTGGGTGGAGGGACAGCGGGTCCGCGTGGTACGACCCGAGGCAGCCACGTGTGCCGGGCCCGGCCCCCTGGCTGGCCAGCCGCTGCTCAGCGGAGCGCTGCTGGACGGAGCCTGCGGTGAGTGTACTGGGCGGCGCGACTGAGGGGCCAGACGGGACCCCTGTAGGCCCTCTCGGGTTGCGGGGGGGGGAGTTACTGACTGGGGAGGGGTTGGGAGGACCCTCTGACCTGGGGGACAGTGTGCTTGGGGTCAGAGGTGATGCAATCTGGGATGTGGTGGGGTGGGGGTGCACCCTCGGGACTGGCCTGCCTGCCCTTGCAGGTGAGGAGTATGTCGCTTGTGTCCCTGACGACAGCTCGGGCGCCGTGGCGCTGGTGGCCTTCTCAGCTGCCCCCGAGGGCCCGCTGGCCCCCGAGGCCTGTGGCGCCCTCTGCTTCGCAGCCGGCCAGACCCTCGCGGCCCTCTCGGAGCAGGGCCGGTGCCTGTGCGGGGCGGCCCGGCCCCCTAACACCTCCTCTGCCTGCCTGCCCTCCTGCTCTGGCCCCTCCCTGCCCCAGGCTCCCGCCTGCCGGGGGCCCAGCCTCCTCCAGCACATCTTCCCTGCCTCCCCGGGGGCCGCCCTGCTGGGGCCCCGAGGACCCCTGGCCTCTGGCCAGCCCGCAGCCTTCCATGTCACCGCCTCGCTGCCGGTCAGCTCCACGCACTGGGACTTCGGTGACGGCTCCCCGGAGGTGGACGTCGCGGGCCCCGACGCCACTCACCGCTATGTGCTGCCTGGCCGCTACCCTGTGACAGCTGTGCTGGCCCTGGGGGCGGGCTCTGCCCGGCTGGGGGCAGAGGTGTGGGTGGAGGCCGCCCCCGCCGCCCTGGAGCTCGTCTGTGTGGCCTCGGTGCACAGCAACGAGACCCTGCAGCTTGGTGTCCGAAACCGCGGCGGCTCGGGCCTGGAGGCCAGCTACAGCATCATGGCCCTGGGCGAGGAGCCAGCCCAAGGTGGGGCCCACCCTGGCTGCGTCGGGTGGGTGGGCTACCTGGGCCGGGCACACGCTGACGCCCGTCTCTGCCCTCTGCCCTCAGTGGTGCACCCGCTCTGCCCCTCGGACACGGAGATCTTCCCCGGCAACGGGCACTGCTACCGCCTGCAGGCAGAGAAGGCGTCCTGGGCTCAGGCGCAGGAGCAGTGCCGGGCCTGGGCTGGGGCCGCCCTGGCCATGGTGGACAGCCCCGCCGTGCAGCGCTTCCTGGTCTCCCGCGTCACCAGGTGCCTGCTGGGTGCGGGGCGTCTGCAGGGGCTGCGTCTGGCCGGCTGGCGGCCTCTGGGCAGCAGCCGTGTTGTGCCCATGGGCAACCGCTCCTGTCGGCTCTCCTGATGCAGCTGTGGCCACAGGGGTGCCTGCTGTGGGAGTTGCCCCCAACCCGGCCCTGTGTTCTCCCTGTCTGCCCGAGCCGGGCCTCTCCTGCAGAGGGCGGGGCAGGTCCAGTGTGACTTTGCTGGGTGGTCCGTGGTCAGTGCTACCTGCACCCCAGGAGCATCTTGGGCACTCTGGCCATCCAGGCCTGTGGGGTCTCTGCTCTGCAGTGCTCACCAAGGGTGGCCCTCAGCGCCTGCTATGGTCAGGGGTGGGGTGGGGTGGGGTGGAGGCTGGCCCCCTGCTCCCCTGGGTCCCTGTGGGAAGGGGCTGACGGACTGTCGGTCCCCCTGAACATCCCGTGTCCTGAGGGAAGATCGAGGCCCAGAGCGGGCACAGCCCTTGCCCTGGGTCCCTGGGTCCCGGGGTTCCCAGGTAGTAACGCAGCCCCGGGGCCCAGCTCTGACCCCGCCGCCTGTCCCCACGTCCTGCCTCCAGGAGGGTCTCTGCCTGCAGAGCTGTGGGGCTGGCCCATTTAGGGGCCAGTGTATGGGTGTCTTGGTGCCCACAGGCCTCCCCTGGAGCCTCTTCTCAGGATGCATGTGGGTCCTGTGGCCGGGCCCAGAGTGAGGCAGAGCCCCGAGCGAGTCTCAGCTGGACCCTGGCCCCGTGGGATGGGGCTGGGCGGGCGCTGGCCTAGGCCCCGCTTGCCAGGTCCAGTCTCTGAGCCTCAGTGTCCCTGTCTGGAAGTGGGGGTAGAGGCAGAGTCCCTGATGGGCTGCTGCGAGGCGGGTGTCCATCCCTGGGGAGCCCCTGAGCGCCGGCCCTTCGCTGCCTGCCACAGGAGCCTGGACGTGTGGATTGGCTTCTCAGCCGTGGAGGGGGCAGCAGCGGGCCCTGCACCCCAGGGCGGTACCTTCAGCCTGGAGAGCTGCCAGAACTGGCTGCCCGGGGAGCCACACCCCGCCACGGCCGAGCGCTGCGTGCGCCTGGGGCCCGCCGGGCAGTGCAACACGGACCTGTGCTCAGCACCTCACAGCTACGTCTGTGAGCTGCGGCCCGGAGGTGCGCGGGGCCCGGAGTGGGCGGGTGGGAGCGCCCGCTGCCCTGGCCAGGAAGCCCTCTAGGCACACAGGGTCCCCTGGTCACCCCAGAGTCCTCCCCACCTGGCCAGCACAGCTACACCCAGCGCCCGGGTCAGTGTTCGTCACGTGTTTGCTGAGTGTCCTCTATCCTGGACTGGGCCCACACCGGGGGTAGCCGGTGGAGGGAACCAGGGCCTGCTGCTGGGTGGCTCAGTCCCAGGTCCCTCAACCCCTGGGCCCCCAACACTCTCCTCCTGCCTGGGCCCAGCATCTCATTGCACGCTTGCACCCCAGGCCCCGTGTGGGACGCAGAGAACTTTCTCGTGGGAGCGCCCAGTGGGGACCTGCAGGGTCCCTTGAGCCCCCTGGAACAGCAGGAGGCACTCCTGGCCCCTCAGGAGCCTGTCGAGGTAGGCGGGCCCTTCAGGCTCCTTGCCCTGGCTGCCCTGGGTCCCTTTAAAAAGCAAGAGGACTGGGACTGCCCTGGGGGTCCAGTGGCTGGGGCTGCACGCTCCCAGTGCGGGGGACCAGGTTTGCTCCCTGGCGGGGGAACTAGATGCCGCACGCCCCAAGAAGGATCGATCCCACGTGCACAGCAGAGACCCGGCGTGGCCAAATAGGTGATAAAAAGCTTGAAAAGCAAGACGATCCCTCCACAAAAACCCCATGAAGCCTTTTTCTGGGCCTTGTTAACATCCTGTGTCCAGTGGGGAGAACGTAGAAAACCCACCACAGGGCAGAGGAGAGGAGCACCCTGGCTGGCACCCGGGAGAGCCCTGAATCTCCCGAGCCTTCTCTCTCCACTTGGGGGGATTTTTTTACAGATGAAGGTGGAATTCCTGTTGCTCAGAGACGGTTTTGACCTGATGTTTTTCTCCTGAGCAATGTGGTCCCACTGTGTGAGAAGGGGCCAATGGGGGGCTCCTCCCCTCTGACTGGAGGGTGTTTGGGTGTCAGGGTGGGGCCAGGCTGAGGGCCAGGGCCTGTGGAGCTGAGCGGCCCCCTGCCCGACCAGGTGATGGCGTTTCCTGGCCTGAGCCCGAGCCGCGAAGTCTTCCTCACCGCTGCTGAGTTCGCGACGCAGGAGCTGGGCCGGCCCGCCCAGCTGCGGCTGCAGGTGTTCCGGGCGGGCCGCGGAGCAGGTGGGGCCCCATCCGGGCAGCGGGACTTGGGGGCCTGAGCGGCCTCTCTGCCCTGTCGTGCCTCTTGGTCTGTTGTCCACTGGGCTGGTCTCCAGCTTCAAGGTGGACAGAGGCGCCTGGAGAAGCCAGTCCATGCTGGATGTGCCAAGGACGGCTCTGGAGGGGAGCTGGCTGGGGCTGGGGTCGGAGGAGGTGAGGAATGGTGCTGGGGGCCGGGGACACTGCCCGGCAGGACCTCGTCTCCTAGCAGGGTGTCCCTGTGGTCTGTTAGCACACGGGGGCCCCCGACACCCCTCCTTTCCTTGTAGGGGCCCTGGAAAACAGCAGCGAGACCCAGGGTCGGTCCCTGGAAAACAGGACTGAGCTGGCCCCTGCGTGCACACCAGAAGGGCCCCTGTGCCCCCGAGCCAACATCTGCCTGCCTCTGGACACCCCCTGCCACCCTGGGGCCTGTGCCAATGGATCCACACCAGGGCCGGGCCTCCCTGGGGTCTCTTACGCGCTCTGGAAAGAGTTCCTCTTCTCCGTGCCTGCGGGCCCCCCGGCCCAGTACTTGGTGCGTGCCTCTGGCCCCTGCTTCCTGCCTCCCTCCACCCCCGAGGTCCCAGCTTCCTGTCACACACACCAAATGCAGACCCTTCAGCCAAGCTGTCCACTCCCCTGCTGCCCGCCACTGCCTTGATGGTGCCCTCCTCTGCTGCCCCCACCCCAGGGCCTTTGCACTTGGCCTCTGGGCATGGCTGGCCAGTGTCCAGCAGAGGCCCCGCTCCTGTCCACGCAGCCCACCCCTCCTGCGTCCTCTCTGCCCTGTGTCCCATCCACCCCTGCCCTGAGCGCCTCGGAGGGCCCTGGTAAGCTGGGTACCCCGAGTGACCCAATAATGTGGAGGCCCCTGTGGGGAGTGACTCAGTGCCGCCTCCCGTGTTGAGGACGCGACCCAGCCCCGCTGCCCTCTCCCACAGGTCCCCTTCCACGGCCAGGACATCACCCTGCTCCCCGGCGACCTCGTCAGCTTGCAGCACGATGCGGGGCCGGGCGCCCTCCTGCACTGCCCCCCGATGCTGGGCTTCCTGGGCTCCGAGACCCCATACTTCTCCACCAACGCCTCGGCCTGGCTTGCCCACCTGCCTGCCCAGCTGGAGGCGGCCCCGGCTGGCCCCGCCTGCGCCCTGAGGTTGCTGGCCGCCACAGAGCGGCTCACCCCTCTGCTGGGCCTGGGCCTGGGTCCCAACCCGGGGCTGCGGCAGCCGGGGCGCTACGAGGTCAGGGCCACGGTGGGCAACGGCGTGTCCAGGCACAACCTGACCTGCAGCTTCGACGTCCTGTCCCCAGTGGCTGGGCTTCAGGCCATCTACCCGGCCCCCCAGGACGGCCGCCTCTACATGCCCACCAGCGGCTCGGCTCTGGTGCTGCAGGTGGACTCTGGTGCTAATGCCACCGCCATGGCCCGCTGGACCGGGGGCAATGCCAGTGCGCCCTTCGAGGCTGCCTGCCCGGCCGCTGTGGCCACCCTGGTGCCTGGCTGTGCCGAGGCGGCCAACGGCAGCCTGTTCTCGGTGCTGACGCTGCCGGGGCTCCGTGAGGGCGAGCACGAGGTGGAGGTGGTGGTGGAGAACGGGGCCGGCCGGGCCAACCTCAGCCTGCTGGTGACAGCAGAGGAGCCCATCTGCGGGCTCCGCGCCACGCCCAGCCCCGAGGCCCGCGTGCTGCAGGGCGTCCTGGTGGTGAGTGGGGTCCCCACCTCCCCAGGATGCAACTCCCTGTGGAGGGCCGCCCATTCCCAGCCCAGAGCGCGCCTGGCCGCTGGGACACTGGGCTGGGTGTTGGGCTCTGGGCAGGCTCTGGCAGGCAGATGGCTTGTCAATCCCCGAGTGACGGGAGAGTCGGCTCTGGAACAGTTGATCTGAAAACGCTTCTTTCTCCCACGTTTTCTGAGCCAGCTGTTGAGCTCCTCACCTGCCTCTGACCGCCCTGTTTCTGGGTGTTTTGAGACCCCCACTGGGGTCTCACCCGGCGAAGCGAGCCCTTTCTAAGGCTGGGACGCACTACCACCCGACTGCTGTCAGGGCCGCTGCAGGAGGGGCCACGCCCGTTCTCTGGGTGCCCGTCCCGCACATGGGCCGTTGTGCAGTTGCGTCCTGTCTTCCCTGCTTACACCTGTCTGTCGGGTGACACTGGGGAGCGTCTAGAACCACGAGGCCCATGGGGACACACGTGCCTCCCGAGTCGGAGCCCGGGACGGGGGCACAGGCCATGGTGGGTTGGCTTCTGGTTGTGGGCGCTGGGCCTCCGAGGTACAGAGAGGTCTGTGTGTGGCCAGGCCTGGGCTCAGCCTTGCACGGTGTGACCTCCATGGCCGAAAGGGAAGCCACAGACAGCTTTGTCTAGGTGGGTGGGCCTGGGCTGGGGGCAGCGTCCATCCCCCAGGGACCCTGGCTGGGGCAGGTCACGGCCACCTCACATGGTGCCCTTCTGCAGAGGTACAGTCCCGTGGTGGAGGCCGGCTCAGACGTGGTCTTCCGCTGGACCATCGACGACAAACAGTCCCTGACCTTCCACAACGTGGTCTTCAACGTCATCTACCAGAGCGCAGCGGTCTTCAAGCTCTCGGTGGGCGGGGTTCTCGGGCACGGGGGCCGGTCGCAGGGTGGGGCGGGGCGGGGCGGGGCGGAGCTGTGCGCAGCTAACCTATGCTTTCTGCTCCGCTCTGCTTCTGAGGACCCCGTGGCGGCTGTGGGTGAGTGCGGGGCGTGGGGGGCTCTGTTTACACCACCTCGCGGCTAGCGGGCAGCCTGCTCACTGCCGCCTGTGTCCACAGCTGACGGCCTCCAACCATGTGAGCAGCGTCAGCGCGCACTTCAACGTCACCGTGGAGCCAATGCACCGGATGCGGGGCCTGCAGGTGTCCGCGGTGCCGTCCGTGCTGGCCCCCAACGCCACGCTGGCGCTGGCCTCCCACGTGCTGGTGGACTCGGCCGTAGAGGTGGCCTTCCTGTGAGTGCGGCATCTCCCCCAGCCTCCACCTCCCTGCCAGGACATGCTGGGGACACGAGCCCTTTCGGAGGGGCTGCAGCAGGGCGGTGGTTCCCAGGAAGGGGGCTGCAGCTGGGCCAGCGGGTGCTGCAGGGGTGCGGCGGGCCCTCCCGGCCTCCCCAGGCTGCTCACTGCTGCTCCCTGCCCCGGCAGGTGGACCTTCGGGGATGGGGAGCAGGCGGTCGGCCAGTTCAAGCCTCCATACGACGAGTCCTTCGAGGTCCCAGACCCAACAGTGGCCCAGGTGCTGGTGGAACACAACACCTCGCACACCTACCCCGTCCCAGGTGAGGGCTGCCTCCCGCCCTCATGGTGCCTGCAGCTCGGGCGTGCTCTGCCCTGGGGCAGCGCCTTCCTGGGGGGCAGCCCCTGGGTCCTGCCTCCAGAATGCAGTCGGGCTGATGGCCTGGTGCCCCTACTAGGGTGAAGAAGGGAGGTGAGGGGAGATTGGTCCTCAGAGACCCGCGATGCGAGTCTGCTGACCAGAAACAGACCTCTTCTGTCCCTCTCGTCCCCTCTCCTGAGCCTTTTCTGGCGGAGAAGGGTAGATCCTTGTAAGTCGTTTCTGAAGTCCTAGAAGCCTCACATGGAAGTATGAACAGCCCCATGATCCCAGCTGTGCACCCACCCCGTCACCTAAGGGCGTTTGCATCTGAGTCGTCTTTCACCTCTTTCTGCCTCGCCTCATGTGGCGAGCACGCAAGGCCCAGGGGCGTCTGTGTTCACAGTCCACTGGGGCCCTGTTTGCCCTGCGGCCCTGCCCACAGCCTGGGGTCGGAAGGGGTTT
This sequence comes from Muntiacus reevesi, assembly GCF_963930625.1. Lineage (NCBI taxonomy): Eukaryota > Metazoa > Chordata > Mammalia > Artiodactyla > Cervidae > Muntiacus > Muntiacus reevesi. Next base: position 181,045,446 of record NC_089250.1, on the reverse strand, counting down.
TGCAAGCCAGGTGGCAGCACTGGCTCAGCCACATCCCCACTCGGGGCCTGTCCACCAGGTGAATACAACCTGACCCTGCTCGTGTCCACCGCCTTTGAGAACCTGACGCAGCGGGTGCCTGTCAGCGTGCGTGCAGCCCTGCCGGCCATGGCCGTGGCCGTGGGCAGCCAGGTCCTGGTGGCTGGCTGGCCCGTCACCTTCTTCCCGCGCCCGCTTCCATCGCCGGGCGGTGTCCTCTACACGTGGGACTTCGGGGATGGCTCCCCAGCTGTCAGCCAGCCCCAGCCAGAGGTCAACCACACGTTCGCCTCGAGGGGCACGTACCGTGTCTGCCTGGAGGTCAACAACACGGTGAGCTACGTGGCGGCGGCTGTCACCGTTCGTGTCTTTGAGGAGCTCCGCGGCCTGACGGTGAGCCTGAGCCCTGCCGTGGAGCAGGGTGCACCCGTGGTGGTCAGCGCTGCCCTGGATTCCGGTGACAACGTCACGTGGACTTTCGACATGGGGGATGGCGTGGTGCTCACGGGCCCTGAGGCCACGGTGGAGCATGTGTACCGGCGGGCGCAGAACTGCACGGTGACAGTGGGCGCATCCAGCCCAGCCGGCCACCTGGTCCACAGCCTGCCTGTGCACATCTTCGTACTGGAGGTGCTGTGGATCGAGCCGGTGACCTGCATCGCCTCCCAGCCGCACGCCCGGCTCACGGCCCACGTCACTGGGGACCCTGCCCACTACGTCTTTGACTGGACCTTCGGAGACGGCTCGTCCAACATCAGCATCCGGGGGGACCCGACCGTGACGCACAACTTTACGCGCAGCGGCACGTTCCCGCTGGCGCTGGTGCTGGCGAGCCGCGTGAACAGAGCACACTACTTCAGCAGCGTCTGCGTGGAGCCCGAGCTGGGCAATGTCACCCTGCGGCCCGAGAGGCAGTTCGTGCGGCTCGGGGACGAGGCCCGCCTGGCGGCCCACGCCTGGCCCCCCTTCCCCTACCGCTACACCTGGGACTTCGGCACCGAGGATGCCGCTGCCCGCATCGGGGGCCCTGAGGCCACGTACACCTACCGGCTCGTGGGCTCCTACCTGGTGACGGTCACCGCGGCCAACAACATCTCGGCCGCGAACGACTCGGCGCTGGTGGAGGTGCAGGAGCCCGTGGAGGTCACAGGCATCAGGGTCAACAGCTCCCATGCTCTGGAGCTGCAGCAGCCCTACCTGTTCTCCGCCGTGGGCCACGGGCGCCCCGCCAGCTACCTGTGGGAGCTGGGGGATGGCGGGTGGCTGCAGGGCCCCGCGGTCACCCATGCCTACGGCAGCACTGGCTGCTTCCAAGTCCGGGTTGCCGGCTGGAATGAGGTGAGCCGGGGGGAGGCCCAGCTGAACGTGACGGTGCAGCGGCGTGTGCGGGGGCTCAGCGTGAATGCCAGCCGCACAGTGCTGCCCCTCAACGGCAGCGTGAGCTTCAGTACGGCACTGGAGGCTGGCAGCGACGTGCGCTACTCTTGGGTCCTCTGTGACCGCTGCACGCCCATCCCCGGGGGCCCCACCATCTCTTATACCTTCCGCTCCGTGGGCACCTTCAACATCATCGTCACGGCCGAGAACGAGGTGGGCGCCGCCCAGGACAGCATCTTTGTCTACGTCCTGCAGCACATCGAGGGACTGCAGGTGGTGGGCTGCGGCTGCTGCTTCCCCACCAACCGCACGCTGCAGCTGCAGGCCGCGGTGCGGGACGGCACCAACATCTCCTACAGCTGGACCGCTCAGCGCGACAGCGGCCCCGCCCTGGCTGGCAGCGGCAAAGCCTTCTCACTCACCATGCTTGAGGCCGGCACCTATCACGTCCAGCTGCGGGCCACCAACATGCTGGGCAGCGCCTCAGCCAACTGCACGGTGGACTTCGTGGAGCCAGTAGGGTGGCTGGCCGTCACTGCCTCCCCGAACCCAGCTGCCGTCAATGCGAGCATCGCCCTCCAGGCCGAGCTGGCTGGGGGCAGCGGCGTCACTTACAGCTGGTCCCTGGAGGAGGGGCCGCGCTGGGAGACCCCGGAGCCGTCCACCACCCTCAGCTTCCCCAGCCCCGGCCTGCACCCAGTCACAGTCACGGCCAAGAACCAGCTGGGCTCAGCCAACGCCAGTGTGGAGGTGGTCGTGCAGGTGCCCATCAGTGGCCTCAGCATCCAGGCCAGGGAACTTGACGGCGGCTTCGTGGTGGCCGGTTCCACGGTGCCCTTCTGGGGGCAGCTGGCCGCAGGCACTGACGTGAGCTGGCGCTGGGCCGTGCCGGGTGGCAGCAGGCAGGGCCAGCACATCACTGTGGTCCTCTCTGACGCCGGCCTGGTCTCGGTCCTGCTCAACGCCTCCAACGCGGTCAGCTGGGTGGTGGCCACACACAACCTCACCGTGCAGGAGCCCGTCGTGGGCCTGGTGCTGTGGGCCAGCAGGAAGGTGGTGGAGCCTGGGCAGCCGGTGCACTTTCAGATCTTGCTGGCCGCCGGCTCGGCCGTCCGCTTCCTCCTGCAGGTCGGCGGGGGCAGCCTCGAGGTGCTGCCTGCGCCCCACTTCTCCCGCAGCTTCCCCCGAGTCGGGGACTACACAGTGAGCGTGCACGCTGAGAACCGCGTGAGCCGGGCCCAGGCCCAGGTGCGCATCTCGGTGCTGGAAGCCGTGGGTGGGCTGCAGGTGCCCGACTGCTGTGGGTTGGCCATCGCCACAGGCGCCGAGCGGAACTTCAGCGCCCGTGTGCAGCGGGGCTCCCGCGTCGCCTACGCCTGGTACTTCTCGCTGCAGAAGGTGCAGGGGGACTCGCTGGTCATCCTGTCGGGCCGTGACGTCACCTACACCCCTGTGGCCGCAGGGCTGCTGGAGATCCACGTGCGTGCCTTCAACGAGCTGGGCGGCGTGAACTGCACACTGCGGGTGGAGGTGCAGGACGCCATCCAACACGTGGCGCTGCGTGGCCCCCGCTGCTTCGCCAACCGCTCTGCCCACTTCGAGGCGGCCACCAGCCCCAGCGCCCGGCGCGTGACGTACCGCTGGGACTTCGGGGATGGGGCCCCGATGGAGGACACGGAAGTGCCCTGGGCGGCGCACTCTTATCTGCAGCCCGGGGACTACCGCGTGCAGGTGAACGCCTCCAACTTGGTGAGCTTCTTCGTGGCGCAGGCCACGGTTACCGTGCACGTGCTGGCCTGCAGGGAGCCCGCGGTGGACGTGGCCCTGCCCCCGCAGGTGCTCATGCGGCGCTCCCAGCGCAACTACCTGGAGGCCCACGTGGACCTGCGGGACTGCGTCAGCTACCAGACCGAGTACCGCTGGGAGGTGTACCGCGCGGCCAGCTGCCAGCGGCCCGGGCACGCGGCACGGGTGGCACTGCCCGGGGTGGACGTGAGCCGGCCCCAGCTGGTGCTGCCGCGGCTCGCGCTACCTGTGGGCCACTACTGCTTTGTGTTCCTGGTGTCGTTTGGGGACACGCCGCTGGCCCGCAGCATCCAGGCCAACGTGACGGTGGCCGCCGAGCGCCTGGTGCCCATCGTGGAGGGCGGCTCCTCCCGCGTGTGGTCGGACTCCCAGGACCTGGTGCTGGACGGGAGCAAGTCCTACGATCCCAACCTGGAGGACGGCGACCAGACGCCGCTCAGCTTCCACTGGGCCTGCGTGTCCGCGACGCAGGTCAGCCATGTGGGGCGCGCGTCCTCCTCGCCCCGCTCTGGGCGTCTGTGTTTGCCCGGGGTGGGGGCTGGACCCCTGCGGGGGTGTGGGGTCTTACTAGCTGCCGGGGGCCAGAGCGTCTCTGGGGTCTCACCCCCACCCCTCCCTGTTACGGGCTGCAGAGTGAGACTGGTGGGTGCGCGCTGAACTTTGGGCCCCGCGGGAGCAGCGTGGTCACCATCCCTCGGGAGCGCCTGCGCGCTGGCGTGGAGTACACCTTCAACCTGACCGTGTGGAAGGCCGGCCGCAAAGAGGAGGTCACCAGCCAGACGGTGGGTGCTGCTGCGGCGCAGCCCCGGGGAGCACCCGGCCCCCAGACAGGCGTGGCTGGCTAGGCGGAGCCCACGCAGCACCTAGCTCCTGTTTTTAAGAGGTCTCTTTACGTTTCGTGGCTCCTAGAAGCCATTGGTCTTGGGTTATCACTCCTCTCGATGCTGTTTTTGTTTAACGAGACAGCCCTCGGCTTGGCTTTCCTCCAGAAAGGCCGTAGTGGTGCAGGAAGCCTTGAGGCACAGCCCTAGGCTGTCCCCTCCCCACGCGTGGGAGCCCCTCTCGAAACGGGGAGGCCTGGCCTCGCCTGTGTGTCGTGCTATCCCTCCCTGGGCACAGCACCCCGCCGGCTGTGATGGGAGCCAGCGCGCCAGGCCCTGCTGGTGCCCAGGATGGGGTGCGTCCCCTGTGCCGGGGGGTGCCAGGCCTCTGCCCGGAGGGGTTCCTGCCCAGAGGCGCCATCTGGGGCTGTGTGCCGGGGACCTCCCAGCGTGCACAGCAGCGGGGGGGCTCAGACGGAGCCACACCTGACTCGCTGTCATCCTCACACGGACAGGCGCGCTCACTCACGCCTTCCCGCCTCTGCTCTTCCATCCACTTGTGTTTACACACGTGTTGGGGGCCCTGGGGGCTGCAGAAAATAAGCCCTTGTGGTCTGTGCTTCTCGAATCCCCTCCCTCCGCCTGGGAGTCACAAAACCACAGAGTCCTGGGTGATGGCGGGCCTGAGAGGAGCCTTGGCAGGTGGGGCTGGCAGGGGCGGGGGCACAGGAGAACTGGGCATGACAGGGCTGGCAGCCTTGCTCCTCCGCGGGTCTGCTGCTGCCCTCCACACAGGCAGACGGGAGGGTCTGGCGTCGGGAGCAGAGCCCCACCCAGGGTGGCAGGCCCCTCACCCTGCCGGCTTCCAGGTGCTGGTCCGCAGCGGCCGGCTGCCCATTGTGTCCCTGGAGTGCGTGTCCTGCAAGGCGCAGGCGGTGTATGCGGTGAGCCGCAGCTCCTACGTGTACCTGGAGGGCCGCTGTGACAACTGCGACGGGGGCTCAGAGCGAGGGGTGAGTGGGAAGGGGCCAGGGGCGCTGGGGGGCCCTGGGGGAGACCCTCCCCCGAGCACCGTGGTCTCCATGCCCCCCTAGCTGTGGGCCGCACGCAGCTTCAGCAACGAGACGCTGGTGCTGGACGCGACGACCACGTCCACAGGCAGCGCGGGCATGCGGCTGGTGGTGCGGCGGGGCGTGCTGCGTGACGGCGAGGGCTACACCTTCACGCTGACCGTGCTGGGCCGCTTGGGTCAGGAGCAGGGCTGCGCCTCCATCCGCCTGGCGCCCAACCGCCCGCCGCGGGGCGGCTCCTGCCGCCTCTTCCCACTGGAGGACGTGCGTGCACTCACCACCAAGCTGCACTTCGAATGCGCAGGTGAGTACGGCTGGCCGCGGGGTGAGCGGGGCGGGCAGGGACCCCGCTGACGCTCTGGGCCCACAGGCTGGCAGGACGCGGAGGACGCGGGTGCGCCGCTGGTATACGCCCTGCAGCTGCGGCGCTGCCGCCAGGGCCACTGCGAGGAGTTCTGTGTCTACAAGGGCAGCCTCGCCTCCTACGGGGCCGTGCTGCCGCCCGGCTTTGCGCCCCGCTTCGTGGTGGGCCTGGCCGTGCTGGTACAGGACCAGCTGGGGGCCGCTGTGGTCGCCCTGAACAGGTGAGCCCACGGAGCCGGCCGGCCGGCCGGGAGCAGGGGAGGGCCCAGCCCCGCTCACACCCCGCTCACAGCCCACTCACGCCTCACCTCGGCCCCCAGGTCTCTGACCATCACCCTGCCAGACCCTCCTGGGGACCCCGCTGATGGCCCCCCAGACCTCACGGGCTGGCTGCATAGCCTGGCGGGGAGCACGCTGCCAGGGCTGCTGCGGCAGGCCGACCCCCAGCATGTCATGGAGTACTCACTGGCCCTCATTGCCGTGCTTAATGAGGTGGGTGAGACCCCCTGTGCCAGGCGGCCCCCCCACAGGTCCCGGGAAACCCCCTTTGCTGGTGCTGGGCCGGCCCTGCCCACTGACAGCCCTGTGCCCACAGTATGAGCAGACCCTGCCCATGCTGGTGGAGCCAGACCCCAGGCAGGAGCTGCGCGCCCAGATACGTAAGAACATCACGGAGACACTGGTGTCCCTGCGGGTCAACACGGTGGATGACATCCAGCAGGTGGCGGCTGCGCTGGCCCAGTGCACGGTAGGACAGACCAGCCCCGCAGCAGCCTAGCCCCCCCATGCCCCGAGAGCTCCCTTCCCAGCCAAGCTTGCACGGCTGTGTGCCCCCCAGGGTGGCCCCCGGGGCTCTGGGCATGCGGAGCACCAGGTGGGGGCGGCGGACACGGAGACGCTGTCCTTCCCGGGCCTGTGGTCCCCACCCTGTTGCTTGGGAGTCAGCGGCCAGGCTGGGCTGGGCTCCATCCTGATGCGGGCAGTGTGCCGGGGAGGCCGGGGACTCCTGCCGAGGCCCCAGGAGGGCAGTGCAGGGTCTCTGCGCGGGGCTCAGCCGTGTGAGGGACCGGGGTGGCCAGTGGGGCCACGTTACCTTGAACTTGGCCTGTGTGTGGGGAAGGGTCACCGAGGGGCTCCTGGGAGAGAGGCTGGGGATGGAGGTGTGTTCAGTGTGGATTCTGCAGAACGCAGTGGAAGGGTGCTTCGGATCGGCCTGCAGAGGCGGGGAAGCCCCTGCAGACGCTGCCCTAGGGGCGGGGTGAGCGGGGTGAGCGGAGCAAGCCCCACTGGCCTGGCCAGCCTGCTGGACGCGTGCGGGTGCCCTGCAGGTGTCCAGCCGGGAGCTTGTGTGCCGCTCGTGTCTAAAGAAGACACTGCACAGGCTGGAGGACATGATGCGCATCCTGCAGGCAGAGACCGCCACGGGCGCGGGGACGCCCACCGCCATCGCAGACAGCATCCTCAACATCACAGGTACGCCGTCCCTGCTACCCTCTGCCCTGCCGTGCCCCTCTGACCTTTGTTCCCCTCTGACCTTTGCTCCTCTCTGACCTTTGCTCCCCTCCGACCTTTGCTCCCCTCCGACCTCTGCCCCCTCCTCTCCCTTGACCCCTCCCACCACCCCTCCCCTCACTTGCCTCCCCCCAACCTCTCCCTCCCACAGGCGACCTCATCCATGTGGCCAGCTCGGACGTGCAGGGCCCACAGCCCTCGGAGCTGGGGGCAGAGCCGCCCTCGCTGCTGGTGGCGTCCAGGGCCTACCAGCTCTCGTCCGCCCTTGTGGGCATCCTCACGCGCTCCCGCGTGCTCAATGAGGAGCCCCTGACGCTGGCCGGGGAGGAGATCCTGGCGCAAGGCAAGCGCTCAGACCCGCGAAGCCTGCTGTGCCAGGGCGATGCCCCGGGCCCCGGCTGTCACTTCTCCATCCCCGAGGCCTTCAGCGCTGCCCTGCCCAACCTCAGCGATGTGGTGCAGCTCATCCTGCTCGTGGACTCCAACCCCTTCCCCTTCGGCTACATCAGCAACTACACCGTCTCCACCAAGGTGGCCTCCATGGCCTTCCAGACGCAGGCCGGCGCCCAGATCCCCATCAGGCAGCTGGCCTCGGAGCGCGCCATCACCGTGAAGGTGCCCAACAACTCGGACCAGGCCGCCCAGGGCCAGCGCGTCCCCGCCGGCTCCGCTGTCATCCAGCCCCGGGCCTCGGTCAGCGTCGTGGTCACCCCCGAGAACAGCAACCCCGAGGCGGGTCTGCACCTGCAGCTCACCTTCACGGTGCTGGACGGTGCGTGGCTGGCGGGGCCCCTGCTGGGTGGCCTCCTCTCTTGGCCCAGCCTGCGTGGGGCTGTAGGCTGGCCAGCTGAACCGGCGTTTCTCATGGGCTCCCCCAACTTGTGGCCTGTGTTAAGTCCTGTGTCCTGCTTCACGAGGCTCCAGGGGCCTGGCTGGAGGACCACAGGGGAGGGCTCCCGAGGCGTGTGGACTGCCCGCGCGGGGGTCTGAGCCTGCCCATGCCGCCCACCCACAGAGCAGTACCTGCTGGAGGAGCCCGAGCCCTTCCTGGCCGCCTACCTGCACTCGGAGCCCCGGCCCAACGAGCACAACTGCTCAGCCAGCAAGAGGATCAGCCTGGAGGCCCTGGCGGGCGAAGACCACAGGCCCTACACCTTCTTCATCGCCCCAGGGTGCACAGCGAGCCTCGTTGGCGGGTGGGCGCCCCCTGGTGGGGCGGGCCGGGCGGGGCGGGGCGGGGCCTGACCGTGACACACCCCCCTCCAGCTCCCGAGACTTGGGCACGAGCTACTATCTGAACCTGAGCAGCCACTTCCGCTGGTCAGCGCTGGCGGTGTCCGTGGGCCTGTACACGTCGCTCTGCCAGTACTTCAGCGAGGAGGACATGGCGTGGCGCACAGAGGGGCTGGTGCCTCTGGAGGAGACCTCACCCCGCGAGGCTGTCTGCCTCACCCGCCACCTCACCGCCTTCGGCGCCAGCCTCTTTGTGCCTGCCAGCCGCGTCGAGTTCACCTTCCCCGTGAGTGGCGCCGTGTCTGGATGGAGGGAAGCCTGGCGCCGTGGTGCGTGGCCTCGGGGCTGACGGGTCTGTCTCCCCAGGAGCCGGCCTCCGGCGTCAACCACGTTGTCCTGCTGACCTGCGCTGTGTGCCTACTGACCTACGTGGTCATGGCCGTGATCCTGCGGAAGCTGGACCAGTTAGACGTCCGCCGGGTCCGTGCCATCCCATTCTGTGGGAAGGGGGGCCGCTTCCAGTATGAGATCCTGGTCAAGACCGGCTGGGGCCGGGGCTCAGGTGAGGGGCTTCTGGCGGGGCGGGTCTGCAAGCAGTGGCCTGTAGGCTTGCAGTCCCACAGGGCGGCCACTGGCATGCACAGGCGGGCAGGACCAGCGGGACCATAGCTTAATCACTATGCTGCCCCATAGACTGTGGCCCGCCAGGCTCCTCTGTCCATAGGATTCTCCAGGCGAGAATACTGGAGTGGGTTGCCATTCCCTTCTCCTGGGGACCTTCCTGACCCAGGGATCAACCCGGGTCTCCTACATTGAAGGCGGATTCTTTACTGACTGAGCCACCAGGGAAGCCCATCTATCGGTATGGGAGATGATTACTGAACACTAGCAGGTCGTCCAGGTGAAAAAACTGTTTTCACAACGTCCCTAGCTCTCTGACCATCAGTTAGAGCCATCAGAGAGGCAGGTTGGCGTGGGGTCAGGACTGTGTGACGTACTTGTTGGACGCTGAGGTCAGGTATCTTGTTTCTTTGTGGGAAACTGAGCAAGTGTAGTCTGAGTGGTGTTCTTGTCCATAAGCGCCACCTTAGGGGCGTCCTTGTTCTCCGGCCAGAGGTCATTATACCGCCCATGCCGTCCGTGCTTCTACTGTGAAGCACCTCTGAGAGCTCTTCTCACATGAAGAAGCGTTTTGCTATACTGGTTGCTCCGTGGCATCCTCACCCTTTTTGTTGCATCCACTGTCCTCGCTCGTGTCGGCCACTCTGCTGTCACTGGTGGCCTTTTTAGGGCCTGGGGCGGCGGCGGGAGCCGCACGGCTGGCTGCATCTTCAGTTGCGCGTTTGTCTTTGATTCAAAGTGCACTTCCTTGGTACCAGTTTTCATCTCTCTGCTATGCTTTCTTCTTTGTCACCTGGTCCTCTCTCTTGTTAGGAAAGTATTTCTTTTCTTAAATTTTTATGTGTTTATTTATCCCGGGTCTTGGTTGCTGGGCGGGCTTTCTCTAGTGGCGTGGGCGCTACTCTCTGGCTCCCGGCACTGACTCAGCACTGCGACTCGCAGGCTCTAGAGCCCGGGCTTCGTCACTGTGGCGCCCGGGCCAAGTTGTCCCACCACATGTGGAGTCTTCCGGGACCAGGGATTGAACTTGTGTTCCCTTTACTACAAGGCAGGTTTTTACCACTGGACTGCCAAGGAAGTCCAGAGAAATTTTTATTTTTGAAGTTTTTTTTCTGTTCCTCTCTATGACATTCATAAAATGTCATGTAGGTTTATCGTGGCCGACATGGGGGCGAGACCACTGTGCCCGTGGTTTTGTGTGAGACAGGTGCGTGGTGACCAGTCAGCAGCAGGCTCTGGAAGGGGTGGTGTCGCCAGTCGCCACCAGGATGTGGGTCTCTTACTCGCAAAGCAGACTGCAGGCCGGCAGCCATGCTTCTCTTCCATGTGGTCACTTGCCGTTAATGCTCCACCACTGCTGGGGCCATTTGTGGAACAGTTTGAGGGCCTGCGATTGTGTCGGAGCCACGGGGCGAGGCCTGTGCCTGTCAAAGGGAGATAGACAGGCAGATGCGCCCGGGGTCAGCGTCCGGGGACAGAAACCCAGAGTCACGCCTCCTGTCCACCTGTGCTCCAGGGACCACGGCTCACGTGGGCATCATGCTGTACGGGGCAGACGGCCGCAGTGGCCACCGGCACCTGGATGGGGACGGAGCCTTCCAGCGCAACAGCCTGGACGTCTTCCAGATTGCCACCCCGCATAGCCTGGGCCGCCTGTGGAAGATCCGCGTGTGGCACGACAACAAAGGTGGGGCCCGCTGCCCGCCTGCCCTGTCCTGCACTGCCTGTCCACTGTCTGCTGGCCCTGACCAACTGCCCACCGCCCACTGGCCCTGACCGCCCGCCGGCCCTGACAGCCCACCGGCCCTGACGGCTCACTGCCAGCCCGCCCTGCCTGCCCACCGCCCGCCCTGCCCACCCACCGCCCACCGGCCCTGACTGCCCACCAGCCCTGACTGCCCACCGGCCCTGACCAACTGCCCACCACCTGCCGGCCCTGACTGCCCACCACCCGCACGCCCTGCCTGCCCACCGCCCACCAGCCCTGACCGCCCGCCGGCCCTGACCACCCACTGCCCACCCGCCCTGCCCCGCCCGCCCACTGCCCGCTGACCCTGACCGCCCGCCCACTCTCGCAGGGCTGAGCCCCGCCTGGTTCCTGCAGCATGTCATCGTCCGGGACCTGCAGAGCACCCGCAGCACCTTCTTCTTGGTCAACGACTGGCTGTCGGTGGAGACGGAGGCCAACGGGGGCCTGGTGGAGAAGGAGGTGCTGGCTGCAAGTAAGACCCCGCCTGGCAGCTGCCACAAAACAAACAAATGCCTGGCCTGGGGTCTCCTGAAGCCCGCCTTTCCCCCCAGGCGACGCGGCGCTGCGGCGGTTCAAGCGCCTCCTGGTTGCCGAGCTGCAGCGTGGCTTCTTCGACAAGCACGTCTGGCTCTCCATATGGGACCGGCCACCTCGGAGTCGCTTCACGCGCGTGCAGCGTGCCACGTGCTGCATCCTCCTCATCAGCCTCTTCCTGGGTGCTAACGCCGTGTGGTATGGGGCTGTGGGGGACAGCACCCACAGGTGCGTGCTGCGGGGCCGGCCCGCCTGCCTCGGCCTCCCCGCTTCCTGCCTCCCCGCCTCCCCGCAAGCCAGCCCGTATGTCCTCTCCTGCAGCCAGGGCCCCGTGTCCAGCCTGGCCCCACTGAGCCTGGATACCATCGCCGTCGGCCTGGTGTCCAGCCTGGTCGTCTACCCTGTTTACCTGGCCATCCTGTTCCTCTTCCGCATGTCCCGGAGCAAGGTGGGTGCGTGGGGCCCCTGAGCGTGCCGGGCTGTCCAGGGGGGCCTGGAGGGGTCAGCACCCAGAGCACGTCAGGCGTCAATGGGCCCCATGAGCTGCCGACGCCCGCGTGTTAGGTCCCTGAGCAGGCAGGGACGGGCTCCCTGGATGACAGGCCGCAGGTTCTGAGAGAAACAGACTTGAGGACAAAGTCTGAGCAGACCTGGGCCAGCGTGGCGGTGGGAGGTCACTTAAAACCTCCGAGAACAGCCCAGGTGGCCTCTCTGGCGAGTCCGCCGAGCAGTCATGGAAAGTCAGCAGCAGTCCCACACAGGCTCAATAAAACCTGACGGGCACCTCCTGACTCTTCCCTGAGGCCAGAGCCAGACAGGGACCTCACGCAGTGCTCAGCAAAGGCCACACACCTCGGCCAGCGGCCTGGTCATGTCGTCCTTAGCTGTGTGTGGCTGCCCACGGTTACGCTGATTCAAATTAGAAAGAACTTCAGCTTCTCGGTCATGGGAGCCGCTCCTGGCGCTCCGTGTCGGCACGTGGAGAGTGGCTCCTGTGATGGAGTCTGTAGGTGCAGAGCACACGTGTGGTTCTAGAACGTTCTCAGGACAGCACTGCTGCAGACTCTACTCGCCAGGGTGGGCACGCGCTGACCTGCCTCTCCCACAGGTGGCAGGGGGCCTGAGCCCCAACCCCGCAGGCCCGCAGGCGCTGGACGTGGACAGCTGCCTGGACTCATCCATGCTGGACAGCTCCATGCTCGCCTTCCCGGGACTTGGTGCCGAGGTGCGGGCTCTTGGGGGCCTTCCCCGGGCGGGGCTGCGGCACGGGCAGTCTGCAGTCAGGCTCTGTGTGTGCTTCTCAACAGGCCTTTGCTGGACAAGTGAGACAGGACTCATTTCTGGAGGATTCTAAAAGGTGGGGTCCCTAAAGAAAGCATGAGCTTGTGTGGGTCAGCGTGCCTCGTGTGTGTCGCGTCGCGTGTCCCCATCCGTGTGTTGTGGGCGTCGCGTGTCCCCATTCGCGTGTCGTGGAGGTCACGTGTCCCCGTGCGCGTGTTGTGGGCGTCGCATGTCCCCATCCGTGTGTCGTGGATGTCGCGTGTCCCCGTGCGCGTGTTGTGGGTGTCGCGTGTCCCCATCCGTGTGTCATGAGCGTCGCGTGTCCTTGTGTGCATGTTATGAGCGTCGCATGTCCTTGTGCGGGTGTCGTGGGTGTCGCGTGTCCTCGTGTGCGTGTCTTGTGGGTTGTGTGTCCCCATCCATGTGCCATGGGTGTTGCGTATCCTCTTCTGTGTGTCATGTGGGTTGCATGTTCTCCTTCGTGTGTTGTGTGGGTCATGTGTCCTCATCCATGTGTTACACACTTGTCCTGGGAGTGTTTGCTTAGAGCCCCGCGTGTCCGCCTGTGATAGGACTTGGGTTGGATGTGTGTGCAGTCGTGTGCCCGGGCACCCCTTGCTGACTGTTGCCTGCAGCCTGGTGTGCTGGCCATCCAGCGAAGGCACCCTCAGCTGGCCAGACTTGCTGAGGGACCCGTCCGTCATGGGGAGTGCCCTGCAGCGGCTGGCTCGGGGCCACGTGGGCCTCACACCAGGCCCGGAGGAGGACAGTCTCTCCCTGGTCAGCCCCTCCTCACCTGCCAAGTACTTCTCCGCTTCAGGTGCGTGGGGTGGGGAGGCGCTGCCCAGCCCCCTAGGAGGGCTCCAGGCTGACCTCTCCCGCCCTCTCCAGATGAGGACCTGATCCGGCAGATCCTGGCTGAAGGGGCTGGCAGCCTGGCCCCCACCCAGGACACGCAGGGAGAAACGGACCTGCTCGCTGGCCTGTGAGTGCCGGGCTCCAGGGGCAGCGGTGGGGAGGTGTGGCGCTGTGGGGCAACGGCTGCTGGAGCAGTGGCAGGAAGGACGGGTGTCGGGTCCCAGCACCGCGAGGCGAGTGCCCCCAAGCAGCCAGCGGGCCCAGCATCCTTTGCCTGGCCTGGGGCGGTATCCTCTCTCTACAGAGGCCAGAGGGGGCTGGCTGCGCCCCCGAGCAGTGTGCCGCTGACAGGCGAGTGCCCCCATCTTGCTTCAGGTGCAGCGCCGCCGGCGAGAAGACCCAGCCCGTGATGCTGCGGAGCCCGGGGGACACAGGGCTGCCCAACCCAGGCCTGACGTGGGAACAGCCCCCACCGACCAGGCTCCCCAAGACAGGTGCGCGCCCAAGTCCCAGGACAGCCTCCCGCTCCTCTGAGCTGCTGCTGACCCGTCTGCCTGCCTTCCCAGGGCTGGTGGAGGGTCTGCGGAAGCGGCTGCTGCCAGCCTGGTGTGCGCCCCTGGCCCACGGACTCAGCCTGCTCCTGGTGGCCGTGGCCATGGGCATGTCGGGGTGGGTCGGCGCCAGCTTCCCACCCAGCGTATCTGTCATGTGGCTCCTCTCAAGTGGCTCCAGCTTCCTGGCCTCCTTCCTCTGCTGGGAGCCTTTCAAGGTGAGAGGGGTACGGGGGGCCAGCCTGCCAGCTTCTGGTTTCCGTGGGCTCCTCTGACGCTAGCCCTGGCCCAGGTCCTGCTGGAGGCGCTGTATTTCTCCTTGGTGGCCAAGCGGCTGCACCCCGATGAGGATGACACCCTGGTGGAGAGCCCGGCCGTGACACCCGTGAGCGAGCGTGTGCCCCGCGTGCGGCCGCCCCATGGCTTCGCGCTTTTCCTGGCAAAGGAGGAAGCCCAGAAGGTCAAGAGGCTGCACGGGATGCTGCGGGTGAGCTCGGGCCCCACACTGGTGCCTGGCCTCCTGGCCCAGGCAACACCTTCCAGGAGGGCCCGCCTTTCTCGGAAACCTCAATGCGCCCTCCTCCTTCCGCAGGTGGTCTGGGTTCTGTGGGCCCCGCCCCTCCCGTGACCTCCTGCTGCCCAGCCTCATGGGGCCCTGGTGCAGCTTGCTGGCCTTCACAGACCATGTGTGCCCACAGGCCTGGTTCTCAGCACCAGCCTCCCTGGCTGTGGGCACTTTGCTGCCCAGCATGTGGAAGCCACGCTCTGTCACAGGCTGCACCCACGGGGCGCCAGGCTGGGTTTGGCTGACTCCAGGGCTATCCCTGCCCCCCAGGGCCTTCTGGTTTACATGTTCTTCCTGCTGGTGACACTGCTGGCCAACTACGGGGATACCTCGTGCCACAACCATGCCTACCGCCTGCAGAGCGCCATCAAACAGGAGCTGGACAGCCAGGCCTTCCTGGCCATCACCCGGTATGGATGCCCTATGTGCAGACACAGGTCTGTCCTCTGGGCCAGGGCGGTGCCAATGCCGGCCAGAGTCCACCTCAACCCCGCCCTTGGTGCAGCGCAGCCCCTCGGGGGTGTTGGGAAGCATCTCAGTCCATCTCTGGTCATCAGGAGTGGAGTGGGTGTTGTTGGCCATGGGGAGAGGACACAGGACAGGCCCAGCATAGCTTTACCAGCCCCGAGTGTCAGGAAGCCCAGGCTGTGCCTCCTCCCCTGGGCAGCACCGGCCACCTCCCGCTGGCCCAGCTGGGACTGTGGTGGTAGTGCGCCCTGGGCCTCTCACCCTGGGGGGCTGGGCCATGAGGGACGGCCATGTGACTGACTCTGGGTTTGGTGTGGGCAGGTCTGACGAGTTCTGGCCATGGATGTCCCACGTTCTGCTCCCCTACATCCACGGGAACCAGTCCAGGCCAGAGCTGGGGCCCCCACGGCTGCGGCAGGTGCGTCTGCAGGAAGGTGAGTCACTGAGGGGCGCCCTGGCTCTTAGCCTAACTTGTTTCCAAAGGGAAGCCTTTGCTGGGGTCTGGATCCAATGCCCGCGGCTGGGTGACGGCCTGTGTGGGTCTCCTGACGTGCAGACAGTGACACCTACTTCCTGGGGTGCTGGGTGGGCTCGGTGAGGCCCCGACGAGCTTGGCCTGGAGGCTGGTAAACAGGCAGGGCCCTGGACCCTCTGCTTTCAGCGCTCTGCCCGCACCGGCCTGGCTCCAGGGACCCCACGTGCTCAGCAGCCTCAGGCGGCTTCAGCACCAGCGACTACAGCGTTGGCTGGGGGAGCGCTGCTCTCAACAGCTCCGAGATCTGGGCCTACTCGGCGCCAGACCTGCTGGGGTGAGCCTGGAGGGCGGCCAGGGTGCCGGGGAAAGGGACAGCCCTTCAGAGGAGCTTGCCGGGGCACCGGCGCTGACGCCGCCCCTCCTGGCAGCGTGTGGTCCTGGGGCTCCTGCGCCGTGTACGACAGCGGGGGCTACGTGCAGGAGCTGGGGCCCAGCCTGGAGGAGAGCCGCGCGCAGCTGGGCTTCCTGCAGCTGCACAACTGGATCGACAACAGGTGGGCCCCGCGCTCAGCCCCTCCGCCCACTCCCCGCGCACGCCGCCCAGTCACCGCGACACCTGCCACCCGAGCCACTTTGGAGAGCACCGGCCTCTCCCGGCGCTGCTCCCTCCGACCCCCGGCCCCTGCCCGTGCCCTCCGTGCAGAAGTCGCGCCGTATT
Source organism: Muntiacus reevesi (assembly GCF_963930625.1). Taxonomy (NCBI): domain Eukaryota; kingdom Metazoa; phylum Chordata; class Mammalia; order Artiodactyla; family Cervidae; genus Muntiacus; species Muntiacus reevesi. The sequence goes on along the minus strand of NC_089250.1, from coordinate 181,029,425 downwards.
TGTGGAGCTGACACACTACAGCCCGGCCGTGGGGCTGCACGCCGCCGTCACGCTGCGCCTGGAGTTCTCGGCGGCCGGACACGCAGTGGCGGCGCTCAGCGTCCGCCCGTTCGTGCTGCGGCAACTCAGCGCCGGCCTCTCGCTGCCGCTGCTCACCTCGGTAGGCCCCACCCTCCCGGCACCTCGGTAGGCCCCGCCCTCCTCCGCGGGTCTGGCCCCGCCCCGGCCTCCTACCTCCAACCTGACCCCGCCCTCCCGGGCCCACCTCAGGGCCGTGGCCCCGCCCTCCAGGGGCCTGACCCCGCCCCGGCCCCGGCCTGCCCCACCAGGTGAGCCTGCTCCTGTTCGCCTTGTACTTCTCGGCGGCCGAGGTGCGCGCCTGGCGCAGGGAGGGGCGCACGCGCGCCACGCGGGCTGGGACCTGGGCGCGGTGGCTGCTGGTGGCGCTGACGGCAGCCGCAGCGCTGGTGCGCTTGGCCCAGCTGGGCGCTGCCGACCGCCAGTGGACCCGCTTCCTGCGCCGCCGTCCGCGCCGCTTCACCAGCTTCGAACAGGTGGCCCAGCTGAGCGCCGTGGCTCGCGGCCTGACTGCCTCGCTGCTCTTCTTGCTGTTGGTCAAGGTGAGGGCTGAGCCGGTGGGTCCGGGCGGGCAGCGTTGGCAGGGTTAGTTGACTGATGCCCTTTGTCCGCAGGCCGCCCAGCAGCTGCGCTTTGTGCGCCAGTGGTCGGTTTTCGGCAAGACGCTGTGCCGGGCGCTGCCGGAGCTCGCGGGGGCAGCCTTAGGCCTGGTGGTGCTTGCCGCAGCCTACGCGCAGCTTGCTGTCCTGGTAGGTCCCAGTGGGGCCGTGGGAGAGGGTGGCTGAGCCCAGGCCCGCCCCTCACTGTGCCCCCTCCCCTGCAGTTGGTCTCCTCTTGTGTGGACTCGCTTCGGAGTGCTGCCCAGGCCTTCCTGGTGCTGTGCCCCGGGACCGGGGGCCCTGCCCTGTGCCCTGTGGAGTCCTGGCGCCTGTCCCCCATGCTGTGCATGGGACTCTGGGCCCTGCGTCTGTGGGGGGCCCTGAGGCTGGGGTCCGTTCTCCTGCGGTGGCGGTACCACACTCTGCATGGGGAGCTGTACCGCCCCGCCTGGGAGCCGCAGGACTATGAGATGGTGGAGCTGTTCCTGCGCCGCCTGCGCCTCTGGATGGGCTTCAGCAAGGTCAAGGAGGTGGGTACGGCCCAGGGGGGGAGAGGGACGCACCCTGGGCCCAGCGGAGCCCAGGGCGCAGCCGGACTGACCGAGCCCCTGTGCCGCCCCCAGTTCCGCCACAAAGTCCGCTTCGAAGGGATGGAGCCGCTGCCCTCCCGCTCATCCCGGGGCTCCAAGGCTTCTGCGGAAGTGCCCCCACCCAGCGGAGGCTCCGACGCCTCCCGCCCCTCCACCTCCTCCAGCCAGCTGGAGGGGCTGAGTGTGGGCCTGGGCCGGCCGGGGCCTCGAGAGCTGGAGCCTGAGCCCTCCCGCCTCCATGCTGTGTTTGAGGCCCTACTCGCCCAGTTTGACCGGCTCAACCAGGCCACAGAGGACGTCTACCAGCTAGAGCGGCGGCTGCAGCGCCTGCAGGGCCACAGGAGCAATGTGCCCCCAGCCTCCCTGTCCCCCAGCCCCTCTCCAGGCCTGCGGCCCGTCCTGCCCAGCCGCCTTGCCCGGGCCAGTCGAGGCATTGGCCTGGCTGCAGGCCCCAGCAGAGCATCACTGCGGGCCAGGAACAAGATCCACCCCAGCAGCTCTTAGTGCCAAGGCCTCTGGGCTCCCCTCTCCCCAGGGCGCGCCCGTGGCTCCTCTCTGGTCCCTTGGAACCAGAGCAGACACCACTCAGTATTATCACCTTCTGCCACCCTCGGTTGCGGGCTAGGCAGAACAGCTGCACGCAGGTCCCCAGAGAGCAGGCAGGCTCTCTGCGGGCTTCAGCACTTTACAGAGGCCATGTGGCCAGCTCGGACCCAGGGTCCCCTCCCACTCCTGTGGGAGGACACAGCAGTGCTGGACGAGTGCCCGGCCTCAGACGCTAATTTATTTCCCGAGTCCTCAGGTACAGCGGGCTGTGCCCGGCCCCCCTCCTGGCTGATGTCTGCCCTGCCAAGGACGCAGGCCCAGGGGAGGGGCCCACACGCCTGTCGTCCTCCCCTAAGTTATTACCTCCTCCGTCCCTGCTCCGTGCACTCGCCTCCAGCTGCCGCCGTGTGTCTGTTGTAATTTATGTGGGGTTAAAATGTATATATTTTTGTACGTCGCTTTATTTTTCAATACAGCCAAGGGATCTGGTGGCTGAAGCAGCCTGTGCCCACTGTCACCCACATTGAAGGGGAGCTGGGACCGCCAGAGCTGGCCTTCCCTCCCCAGACACCTGTCCGCCCAGCTGGAGGAGCAGCAGCTGCTTCTCAGATCCAAGTCTGGCCTTGAGCAAGTGCTGGGCAGAGAGGGCTTTTGGAGGGGAAATCCCATCCCAGGCTGGCCTTGCCACCGCCATGGCCTTAGCTTCCTATCCAGGCCTGCTGGTGTCAGGTCTGGGTGAGGGCTGGGACCCTAGAGCTGGTAGGGGAAGATCTCTGCCCGGGGGCTGGCTCCTGGGCCAGGGGAGGCGGGTGTGACCACGTATGTGTGAGGCTGTCCCAACGGCAAGGCCCCAGCAGCAGCCTGGCAGCCCCCCTCCCCACTCCATTGGGCATGGCCAAAGCTACAGCCTAGATCCCACCCCGCCAAGAGACGAAGTCAAATAAACAAGTTGACTGACTACTCCGTGTCTGTGTCCACTCTGGGGTCTGTGTCCGAGTGCACAGGCCTGGGCCACACCAGCGCTTTATTTGCACAGATAAGTATCAGCCAGTGCCGCAGGGGCAGGGCAGATCCCGCAGCACGGCTGCTCCAACAGCTGGGGAAGCCCCACGGGTCCGTGTGCCCACCCTGCATGGCCTCATACAAACTCCGTGAAGTCGTCCACAGAGGAGACCAGGCGTTTCCGCTGGCCCGTCTCATAGGCGGGCGTGGGCTCGGCCGGGGCCTGTGCTGGAGCCTTGGCATGACCAGGAGGGTGCGTCTGCATCAGGGGCAGGCTGGCGCTCGAGTAGTGGGCTTCCTCACGGATCTGGGGGAGGAGGGAGCTTCAGCAGCAAGTCCAGAGGGGGTGGCGCACGCACCCCAGGCTGGCCATTCCACCTCCGTGGAGCACCCCCTGCGGCCCAGCTCCTACCCGCTGGCGCAGCCGCTTGATGTGGCGGAGCCTGGCGATCCACTTAGAGGGGTAGATGTCGGTGGGGTTGGAGCGGCTATGGTGCACCTGTGAGGCCATCTGGGGTGGGGTGGGGAGGGCGGGACGGTGAGCCCTGCGTGGGGGCACCTGCGGGCCTGACCCCCACCTCCCAGGGGTCACCTCTGCTCACGTTCGCATGCAGGGCCATCTGGCGGGCCACAAAGGGCAGGTTTCGGTCGGACACGATCTTGGCCATGCTGGTGTCCACAAGGCCCTCCATGTCTGGGGAGACATGGCGCTCATGTGGGGCTCAGCCCTGGAGCCTCTCGCTGCCCCCCTACCCCCGCCCCGCCTCACCTTTCCTGCACTGCAGAGACACCAGGTTGCACTCGTAGTCCAGGGGGGTGATAATCACGTGGACGAAGTTGAATTGGCCCTGCTCACACGAGAGCAGGGTCATCGTGGTGCCAAGGGCCACTTTCTGCGACCCCCTCCACACACAGCCCAGGGCCCAGACCTGCCCCGAGGGCCCCGCGCTCGCCTCTGAGGGCCCCCAAGCACACCTTGATGGTGCCCAACTTGAAGTCCTCGCCAGAGTCATTGTAGACGATGGACACGAAGTCGTTGCCCAGGTGGCGCTTCTTGTCACAGCGGTGCTTGTCCACGTCCTTGGTGGGCATCAGGGTGGCAATGTGGAAGACAGCTGCGGGGCAGGCAGGGCTGAGCGGGGCGGGCTGGGTGGAGGTCCCCGAGGAGTGGGCCAGAGGGCAGGGAGGGCGCACCTTGCATGATGTCGTCGTGCCAGCAATACGTGAACTGGCCATCCTCACCGCACACGTCCAGGCCGCCCAGGTACACCTTGTCCGGCTGGCAGTCCTTGAGCTCAATGAGCTTGCCCAGCCCCGTGAGGAACTCTGTGTACCTGTAGGAGCCGTGCTCATTGGATAGGATGGCAAGCTCGCTGTTGCTCTGCGGGGAGACGAAGGCACGGTAGCACCAGCTCCCAGGCTGCCCCCAGCCACCCCCCATCCCGGGCCCGCAGGACCCCAAGGGCCTGATGCTGCTGGGGGCCAGGGTCAGGCTGATTAGTGTGCCTTGGCACACCCCCCCTTCTGCCGCCCACCTGACCAGGGAAGAGCAGCTTCACACCCAATGCCGGGGGTGTCACCCCCCTCCACCCCACTGCTCCTGGTCTGTCTGCCGCTGACCTGGGCTGGCTCTGTCCTCAGAAAGACCCAGAGTTCTTGGCTGCCCATCCCTCTCCTCCCGCCGGGCCGGCCCTCGGCCCATGGCAGCCAGGGCGCTTCTGAGACTCAGGTCGAGTCAATGCAAACCCTGCACTGGGAACTGCCCACCTCGAGGGGTGCCACCATGCCCCCCGTCACGTCCTATCCCCTCACCACCCCTGCCCGGCACTCCTCTGCATGTCCTTACTTCCTCCACATCTCTGCTCAGAGCCACCTCCCTGGGGTCAGTGACAACCCACCCCCCCAAGCGCTCTGTGCTCCCACCCAGCCTGTCGATCTCACTCCTGAGTCCCGGAGGGAAGGGAGCTCCATGCACACCTGACACTCTAGCGGCTCCTGCAGAACCCAGCTCTGTGGAGGACAAGGACCCCACCCCCAGCAGGGTGGCCACCCTCCACCCAGCACCCAGGCAGCCCCTGCCAGCCCGGCAGCCTCACCTGGCCTTCTCCCACATACAGGACAGCAATCTTGTGCGTGTCGTACGACGGGATCTGGTCAAGGAGCTGCACTGACCGCTCGAAAGACTGCAGCCACAGAGCCCAGCCTGAGTCCAGAGCAGAAGAGTCCCCTCCTCCAGCCCCGCCCAGCCAGTCACAGCCCAGTGCCTGTCTGGGAGAGGCCTCTCCTCTCACGGGCCTCCAGGAGCTGGGCTGCAGCCCCCACTGCCAAGCCGGGGGCTCAGCCCACTGTGCACCTGCAGCCGGGCTCCAGGGGGCCCTGCAGGGGAGAGAGAACCTACCTACCTCGTTAGGCAAAAGGATTGGTTTGTTGGACTCGTCACCGAAGAATGGTGAGTGGTAGAGCTGCAGGAACACGAAGCTGCGGGGGAGAGAAGACAGGTGAGGTCGCAGCCAGCAGTCACAGCCCAAGGGGGAGAGGGCCGGAGCGTGGTCACCAAGGAGGCTGGTCTCTGTGGCTAGTCTGCCCTGACCAGGCCACGCCAGCACCAGGCCCCCACAGGAGCACCAGGAAGGTGTGGCTCACCTGGGATTGATGCCGGGCACCTTCTCGGTGTTGGAGGTCCCTGCTCGGCTCTTGAAGGCGTCCCGCTCCACCCTCTTGCCCCTGCGTGACGGGGCCGAATCCGAGATGGTGTAGCCTCGGGGCCGCAGCCCGCTGGGGGAGCGGGGACAGCTGGACGGCAGGGGGCCCTCTGGCTGGGCGGGGCCCCGGCGCTCCTCGCCCGTGGCTGACCAGGCGACACCTTCCCCGTCCAGGATCCCTGACTGTGACCGGGCCTTGGCCTCAGGACTCAGCCGGCCGACCTCAGCCTTGTCCCCTGGGTCCCCCAGGATGTCCTGCAGAGTCTGCAGTTCAGGCGATGAGCTGGACTTGCTCAGGGGCTGCGAGGGCTGGAAGGCGAGGTCCACGGAGGCCCGGGAGCCCTCCAAGGAGACTGCCCGCTCGATGGGGATGCCGCCAGGAGGCAATTCCTCGGCATGGAATGACTTCCCCTCCTGGCTGGAGGTGGAAGATGACTGGGAAGAACGATTCAAACGGAACGCTCACCAGGAGGCACCGTGGAGACCACCCAGGTTTACCTCTGGGAATAAAGCCCCACCCATCCCCAGCCAGGGCCTCAGAGTGGCCAGCACCAAGCTGGTGGGTCCCCTTTCCCGAAAGCACTTTCCCGTGCTCAGCCCCGCAGTGCCCCCAGCAGGGGTGAAAGGCCCATCAGGCGGCTCCCCCGACTGCACTCACCCTGCTGAAAGCGTCGCTGCGCCTGCAGCGCTCATCAGAGCCCAGTGTCGCCTCAAAATCTTCCAACTCGGGAGGCTCTGCTGACAAACCGGCCTCGCCTGGACCTCCCTCCTCCAGGACTACTGCAGAATCTGGAAGGACACAGACGTGCTGGGCGCCGGCCTGTCCAGGAGTCCCGTGGCCTCAGGGTACCGGGTTTCCCCATAAGAGACCACAGCAGCTCCCCAGCAGGGCCTGGCCCAAGGCTCTCCTGCCGGGAGCTCTGGGCCACCCCCTCCCATCAAGCCAGCTGGAGGAGAACATTCTGAGTACCCTGACACAGGCGGCCTCTTCATGGGCTCCCAGGGGTCAAGATGGGGGGCACCTGGCCCCTTGGAGTGCCCACCTGCCCATCCCAGTATCCACAGAAGCTGCCTGGGATCCCCCAGCAAGGCAGGTGGGCAAGGGCAGACCGGACCCCTGTGCAGAAGCCCCTGCCTGAGACAGGGCCCGGCCCAGCGGAAGGGCCTCAACCAGCCCTCAGGAGCGGGGAGAATTCCGGGCTGGCCCAGCGGAAGGGCCTCAACCAGCCCTCAGGAGCGGGGAGAATTCCGGGCTCCTCCCTGAGAAGCTCTAGCGAGAGACTAGTGAGGGGCCCCATGTGCACATGGGCTCTGAAGCTTTCTGGAGGGTGGAGGTTCGCCTGCTGAGCTCGTACCGACCCAGAGCCAGGCAGCTAAGGAGGGAGCATGACCCTAAAGCCAGGTGTCCTGTGCCAGTGCCAGGACGAAGGGCTGAGAAGAAACGACCGAGTCAGCGTAGCCCCGCACTGCGCAGTCCGTCAGCCGCCTTGAGAAACCCTGCCGTGCCCTCCCCGAGTCAGTCCTGCCCACGTGGGAGGCCAGGGCAGCTGGAGCGCCTAGCCTGCCACACCCTCTGGCCAGGTCCTGAGAGCAACAGGCTGGGAGCCAGTCTTCGGGGCCCTTGGGCAGCCCGTATGTACGGCAGACACACCCCATTTGTGGGCTCACAAGGCCTATCAGCACCAGAGCCAGGGCGGGGCAGCTCTGTCCTCTGCCAGCCTCTAGGGTGCAGTCGCCTAGGTCACCCCCTCAAGCTGAAGACGGGGCTGGGAGGGTCCGACGCGCTTGGGAACAGAACTCGGCCACGGAGGGCACAAGGCAGTGGGGGCTCCCGCCAGCAAAGCGCAGGCGTCCTGCACTGACGTCCTCATGCGAGTCGGGGCGGCTCCCTGTGGCGATGAGAGGCTCAGACGGGGTCGGGGAGGGGTGACTGGAGGAGGGATGATGACACAGCGTCTACGAGGCAGAGTGGCGCTCTGCAGCAAACACCGCTTTCCTTAAAGAGCGTTCGAATACCTGCCCAGGAAATGCTCCTGTGCAGCCTTCCTTGGCACCTGGACTGGCACAGGGAGGAGAAAGAGGCCACTGCAAGGGAAACCGTGAGCGGCCCATCAGCAGGAGGAAGGCCACGCACAGCCGAGCCGAGAGGACAGGCACCACCAGTCCTGCAAGGACCCGAGCCTGGGGAGAGAGAGGGGCGGCCAGCAGCCGGCGCTCACGCCAGCGCTCCCAGCTGCTCGGGTGCAAGCCGGGGACAGGAGCGCGCCTCTCCTCCTCACGAGTAGTCACCCAGCCGCAGGGAAGCGGGGAGGAGGGCAGTGCGGGCGCAGACGGGCACAGGTGAGCTTGGCGCGTCCACACCCAAACCCCAGCAGCAGCGCGGCCAACTCCAGGACCCTGAGCGCCAGGCGCCCAAGAGGAGTGCAAAGCAAGGCCCGTGTCCACCCGACGAGCAGGGCCTCCAGCCACCGATTCACAGTACCACGTCTCCAAAGGAGGGTCCCCCAGGAGCAGGACCCTCAAGCGCCAGGTCTGCAGACGAGTGTGCCCCGTGTGCAGCCGGCCTCCTCAGTGCCCAAGGCTGGCAGTGCCAAGACGGCCCAGGACCCCACGCGGCTTTCCGCCCTCAGACGTGGCGCACAGTTGGGCGGGGGCCAGCACTCACCTGTGTTGGAGCGCGGGGGCGGGGGCGGCTTGGCCGAGCCAGCCGCCGGTACCGACAGCGACTTGTACAGGGCTGTGTCGCGGCGCTCCTTGAAGCGCTCGGCGGCCATGAGGGCGTTCGACAGCTCCTGTAGTGGCATGCTGTTGATATCCGAGGAGAAGGGGCTGAGCGGGTTCTCCAGGCTCATCAGCCAGCTGGTGTTGCCTGCGGGCGGGCTCAGGTCTCAGCGCAGCACCCCCAGCAGCCCTGCCCTCCACTGTCCCTGGGCAGCCCCAGCTGCACCCTGCTCCGCTCTGACCAGGGTCCACACGACAAAAATGACTAGGACACAGAGGGATGACCGTGTAAGGACCCAGAGAGAAGACGGCATCTAAGAGTCCAGGAGAAACAAGCCCTGTTCACAGCCCTGATGCTCAGCTCCCGGGCCCCTGGGCGGGAGGCAGGAGGTCCTATGGTTACAGCCACCTGGCCCAGCAATGCTTTGCTGTGGCGGCCAGAGCAGGCCAGCTGCCGCCCGGCCCTCACGTCCACCCCTGGGTACTCAGCTCAAGGTGACCTCCTGACTGCCCGCCACCGGCTCCTGCGTGTCCAGAGCATTTGCATCACTGTGCACGCACATGCTGACAGCACCCCAGGCCAGCCGAGCACAGGCCCATCCCTGGGTACCTGTGGGCCTGCGGACCAGGATCTCCGCCCAGCCCTGGGTCAGCAGGGGCACGTAAGCAGCCAGGTTTGTCTTCTCCTTCTGCGCCGGGAGCGGGCTGCCAGCTGAAGCCTTCTCGGGCTGGCCGGCTGGAGCAGTCTGGGAGCCTGGGGACATGGGGCTGCCCGGGAAGTGGGAGGCTGCAGTGTCCAAGGCACCCACACGAAGGCCATGGCCCCCTGGGAGGAGGAGAGGGGAGGGCTGGCGACCACCACCACTTGCCCCAACAGGCCTGGCTGCTCCAGCAGGGGCCCAGCCTGGCAAACTCCGAGCTGGGGCTGAGGCAGCCCAGTCCTCCCCAGGCATGGCCCTCAGTGTCGAGCTGGCCTTGGTGGACCCAGGACAGCAGGCAAGGGCCCCAGAACTCGCCAGTCAAACCATGGCTCATTTAAATGACAGCAAAGAAAGCCCCAGGGGTGGGCTGGGCTGACAGCTCGCAGCTGTGTGGAGGCCGTGTCCCCTCTGCACCCAGTGGGGAGGGCTTGCAGGCAGCATTCAGTTCCGCAGCCCCCGGGGCCAGGTCTGAACAGACAGACTGCCCTGCTCCGCAGCTCCAGGCCTCTCTGGGCTTCGCAGATGCCCTGGGTGGGAGGCGGGTTGGGGGTGGAGGCTCACCGGACATGGAGCGGACCCGGTCCCGGGCTCCGTGGTACACCTGCTGCCCAGCCTGGGACTCCAGCTTGGCGGGCGCCTCCTTTGTCTGTCTCACGTGCACACCGGGGTCACAGCTGAGGACAGAAGGGTCCCCAGAGTGTGACCGAGGTAGTCCATGGGCTCAGATGGTCTGACATGCTCATGCAGGCGTGGGCTCAGGATGGAGGCCAGGCAGACAGAGGCAGAAAGCAGGGGTCACCTCAACTCCGGGCCACCCTGTAGCTCTCCCGAGTCCAGGCCTAGCAGTGACCGGGTCCCCGTCCCAACGCTCGTCGTCACGGTGACAAGCTTGTTCCCAACCAGCCAGGTTTTGGTCCTGCCACCAGCCAGGAGGAACTCTCCTACAGGGGACCTGAAAGTACAGGAGTCGGTCCACACCTCAGTGGGTGGGCGCCCTGGACGGCCAAGGCACCCCCATACCATTCCTGCGGCCGCTCTGGTCGAGTGCAGTCACAGATAAGCGCAGCCCTGCCCTGTCCTGGAGCCAGCTCGCACCTCTTGGGGACCGCCGTGAAGTTAGAGAACACGTATCTGGCCATCATGTCCAGACATGTCTCTGTGAGCTCCAGGTGGAGGTTTTTCAAGTTGTCATCGGCCTGGGCCATCGAGCTCTCGTCTGCAGACCCCAGGCTGGCGCTCGTGAGAGAGGTCTGGATCCTGCTAGAAGAGCCACGGCAAGGTCAGGTGCCAGCAGGGGCCGAGCCGTCTACCACCGGGGCCAAAGCTCAAGGCATGCAGGTGCAGAGGGTCGCGCTCAGAAAGACCCAGCAGGGCACATGGCCCATTGAACCACAGATTGCCAAAGAGTGGATACACTGCCCTGGGGGCGGGCAGGCAGGGGCTTATGGACAGATCCAGGCCGGCTCGTCGGAGCAGAGGCCTCGGAGACCGGGAGAGAGGCTGGCCCCTCACCAAAGCAGAGAATTAGGTGACCCCTTTGTGGCAGAACAGTGGAGTCATGCAGAGACGCGGAGACCACAGAACACAGACGAAGATTGCATTCTGCCCCCGGGCCTCCCATGGAGGACGGGCAGGGTCTGGGTCCCGGGTGAGGCTCTGCATTCACCCCCACACTCGGCCGGCCAGCCCCGCCCCGCGATCAGGAGGAGGGGCTTGTGCAGGTCTCACTCCAATACAAATTTCATGCCCCCGTGGCTGAGTTTTGCTCATGATAAGTAAGTTATTGAAAACAGCTGAGAGAGGAGCCTCCCTGACAACTCCCCAGCCCTGACTCCCATCCCGGTCAAACCCCACTCAGGGAAGCCAGGCTCAGGCTGGGGCCCAAGGCAGGCATCAGCAAGGAGCTGGGTCTCCGAGCTGTGGGACGCTGAGGCCTGAGGGGGCTTCCAGGTGAGAAGACGGTGTAGCCTGGCCCACGGGCATGAAGCAGTGAACCCCCACCCCCAAGACACAGCAGAGGAAGTGACGAGGCCGCACCCCTGGGGAGGTCAGGCCTTCCACGCCCAGCCCCTTGCAGGCTGGCCCCCTGGCCCACTGCCCTACACAGAAGCCCCCGTTCCCTCTCACCTGCCACAGAAAGCAGAGGAAAAACTTTCCCAGAGGAAAAACTCAAGAAGAAAGCCCACTTGACAGAAAGTGAGAGAAAAGCCAAACCCTGGAGAGTGTGTCCTCAGGTGACCGGCATGGGTGTGGCTTTAGTTTGCAAAGGCCCCTGACCTCTGGTACAGGCCTGTGGGTGCTGCCACTGGACACCAGCTGCCTCACAAGGGTCACCCCGCTTCGGGCCCCCAGGCCAGCCTCTGAGGACGCCGTGCAGCTAGCCCGTGCTAGTTCAAGGCCAGGTGACAGAATGCAACCTTTCCAGCCCTCTCCACCAGGCTCCCTGCCCCAGAGCCCCGGCCATGTGGCCCAACGGCTGCCAGGCGGGCTCTCCTCCACTCTGGCCGGGGAGGGCACGGGCAGGTGACGAGGTCATGCAAGCAGCCCCATGCACCACCACCCGGGTGCTCCCGCCTGGCAGCGCCACTCACGGGCCCAGCTCCAGGGTCCGAGCCCCCCACCCGACAGAGCCCACTACCTGCGGACCACATGTTCAGACACACTGATGCTGCGGCACCGGAAGGCATCGGCTGCAGAGCTCTCCTTGAGTTCTTTCACGGGTGGAGAGTTATTCAAGCCTTGTTTGGGGGGTCTGGCTATCCTCAAACTACCAGGTGAGGAAGGAAGGCCCAAGCCCCAGAGAGCCCAGCTCCCGGCAGGGAGGACAAGCCATTGGAGGGATGAGGAGGAAAGGTCACAGGCCACAGGGTCAGGATGGAGAGCCCGCGGGTGAGATGAACAAAAAACCATGCCAGAGGCCAGTTAGCGGGGGAGAAACAGAAAACAAAAACGCATGAAAATACATTGTGTAAACATGACGGCGAAAAAGTAAGGTTTCACGCATGATACTAAAACAAAGAACATTAGTGCAAATTAAACGTGTGTGGATCACACCGCACGGCAGATTCCAGGCTGTGCTGACCAGGTGTCCCGCCCCCACCTGCTCGGGACCAGCTCCAGAAAAGGCCAGTTCTAACTCCAGGCCCAGCCCCAGCTGCTGGGGCCCTGAGAGAACAGCCTCTGACTCAGGCCACACTGACTTCTGGAAAATGCCGTATTCCCACCAGGGAGAGCCAGGAAAGCTGGACGGGAAGGGGGGGCGAGACGGGGGGCAGCCGTTCAAATGGAATGCAAAACAAGAACACAAGGCCTAGCACGGCTCTTCTCAGATTTGGCGAAAGCAGCTGAGATGAAGAGCGTGTCCCTGGTTGGCAGTGGGTTGGGGGAGAGCACGGGGGAGCAGGCCACCGCGGTCTGAGGCTGGGCATCTGTGGCCATGGGCCCCCATCCAGGCCAGGTGTGGGCTTCTCAGGAGTCAACCCTGGGCTCGTTCAGTGGAGTCAGCCCCAAATCCAGACGCCCTAGCACTACCTGGCATCCCAATCTCCAGCTCGGCAAGTCTATGCTTGACCACCATCCAGGCAGGACCAGCCAGGATCCAGCACGCAGGCTCAGCCACACCGAGGCCCCAGAGGGCGCGGGCCTCTCTAGCGTTCTGGGACTGCCTGCCTCCCGAACCCAGGGCACCTGGCGCTCAGCACGGCTTCAGGGGGCTCGCCCTCAGCCACAGCCCGAATCTACTCCCTGGCCTTGTCACTGCGAGGCCCCGCTGGCAGGTCTGCCCCGCCCACACAGGTCCCCCACCTCTTGGGCCTCTCATTGAGACTGGTGCTCCGCGCTCTGAAGCTGTCCTTCTCGGGGGTGTCATCAAAGGACAGGAGGACGTTGGAGCGCAGACCCTGGCAGAGAGGAGTGGAGCTGAGCCACAGGCCAGGAGGCGCCCACAGGCTTTCTCCCGCTGCCCCTGCCAGGGCCACCCAGGGACCCCGCGAGCCTGGGGCAAGCCACAGGCCCAGGACGTGGGCGCCATGAGTTATGCCCCAAAGATGCCCACCTCTCTCCCACGCTGGTCACCCTGCTCCAGCTGTGGACGGCCAACGGCCTTGCTGGCTCACCTTGGTGATGTAAGGAACAAAGTCCTTCCGGAAGGGCAGGCGGCACCTGATGAACCACATGGCTATGACGTGATGGGCCAGGCACACGATGTACTGATTGAACCTGCCGAGGAGAAAAGGAGGTGCTGGCGGCGCAGGGAGGGACCCAGGGAAACGTGCCAGGAGGGAGGGCGGCAGGTCAGAGGTGCCAAGACCAGTGGGCCTTCTATGCCCAGAGGCCTGGCCTCTGGTGAGCAGAGGCCTCCAGCTGGCCCGGGCCACACCAAGGAGGCAGCGGCCTGCAGGGATGCATGGCCAGCACTTACTTAGAGGGGTTGGTATACGGCAAGGAAATGGCAAACACGCTGGCGTACTGCTCTGCTGCGAAGTTCCTGTAGAGGTGAGGCAACCTGGCCAGAGCTGCAACAAGGGGAACCAGTGAGGGGCCTGATGGCTGGGCAGACGGGCCCACAGCCATAGCAGGGCTGGGCGCCAGCTTCCTGTGCTGTGTGTCTAAAGCCAGCCCTGCTATTCCGACACGAGAAAGCAGCGAAGGAGCGTAGGGGGCAGTCCCCCCGCCTCTGGGCCTTGTTTCCAAGGGCTGCAAACAATGGCCCCCTGGCTCCATACAGACTCACTTTATGACCTGTGAGCTAAGAACACTTTCTACCTTTATAAAATGTTGTAAACAAAAAGAATATACAGTCACAGCTGGCCCCAGGTGGCCTTTTACAGAAGCAAAGCCCTGCTCTGCTCCTGCTGTCCACATGCCTGAGGCCTGCTGAGGGCCAGATACCCAGGGACATTGGGGAGGAAGGGGCGAGCCAGGCACCCCCCAGCTCCTGGACACTCCAGCCTGAGAGGTGAGAGGCCCTCCAAGCTGTGCCTGTGCTGAGGGGACAAAGGGAAGGCCTAGAGCCAGGCCGAGCATGGGGCCCAAGGCCAGCCAACGGGCAGCTTCTGGCCACTGGCCCTCAGGGGCCAGGAGGGAAAGCCCTCAAGCAAGAGGGGTGGGGTGCAAGGGCCCTGAGGCAGCAGAGGGGCCCATGGGGCTCAGCACACCTACCCGCACCAAGGGGAGGTGAGAGTCAGTAAGGGTTATTTCAGGCAAGGCGCAGCCCCAAACACGAGAGCCCACCCCACTGACACCCCTCCCGGCACACATGAGCGCAGCCGCAGACACATACTGGACAGAAACTCGAGTAGCGGGATGGCCATGCTGGCCGTGGCCGAGATGTGTGTGAGCTTCACGACCAGGACAGGCAGCGCCTTGAGGATGACATCGGGCATCTCCACGCTGCACACGGCCAGGGCCACCACGCACTGGCTGGCACAGCGGTAGATGAGGCCTTGTTCCAGGCAGTACACCATCTCCCGCTGTGGACGGCACAAGGACTCGCACCAGGCCCTCCACAGGCTGGCCTGTGCCCCTGCCCCGTCCACAGAGAGTCCCTCTGGGGAGCCAGGGCCTGGTCTCTCCACCCCCACCCCAGAGGGGAAGGACAAGGGCCTTATCCCAGGTCTCGGGGGCCCCCAAGCGGCAGCGCCACCAGCAGCTGACCCCCCCAAGCCCAGTGGACAGAGAGACCTCCCTGACGCCTCCCCACATGCCCCCAGCCCACTCCAAAGCCAGGACACGCTGGGCTCAACTCCCTGGGCTCTCGAATCCCCAGCAGTCTGCCATGGCGAGGCGGCCGGGCCCACACCCACCCTGGGGCGAGTCCCCAGGAGACAAGTACCGGCTCAGGTCACAGCCTCGGGGCAAACCACCTGGGCCCTGGGTGATTCTGACCTCCTGCAGCCAGCGCCCCCACTCAGTAACACTCTGGGCCTCATGGGTCCTTGGGGAAACTTCAGCCCAGTATGGCCAGCTACCCCAGGAGTGCAGCCAGTGAAAACCAGGCTGGGCCACACAGGAGGAGCTGGGCTTACATTCTCCTGGAGTACAAGTGGGCAGTGAGGTGGGGAAGCCAGGCGCAGTGAGCCCCCAGAGCACTGACAGGGAACGTGGGCTCAGGGCCCACATGGTCCTGTTCTAGCGCCTCGCCTTGCCTGATCATCCCCACACTTCTGTTCCATGCTCAATGAAGACAGTGACCAAGACAAGTGTTCGGAACTTAGAGTGAGGTGACAGCTCCTTGCAGGCCTTGCACCTAGCAGTGTGGACCTGAGGAGACAGGCTTTATCATGCGTGCCTGTTGCTCCTGATCACAGACGTGGAGGCAGAGAGAAGTGGGGGGCCCTAGGCTCACCCACCCTGCCTCTCCACACACGTCCACGTCAATCAAGAGGCTGAACACCAACCCTAAAGCTGGAATAAAGACAAGCCAGGCAATGCTCCTTAAAAACAAAATGGGGCTACGTTGGGAGGGGACATTCAAGGGCTGCATAAGCCCATACCCAGAGAGAACTCGGGAGCATCAGTGAATCCAAACGTCCGTGGTTCTAGGCTGAGCCAGCCCATGCCTGTGGTGGCCCCAGAAGGAAACAAAGCCAGCTGCCCTCGCCCTGGCCCAGCACCAGGTTATAAGGAAGACACTGGGCCGCTCTAACTGAGGCCAGCATCCTGGGGACCAACTGTCCCTCTCCCGCCTGGTACCTGTCTAGTTTTGTCCAAGTAGTTATGGTAAGAGATCAGTGCTGTCAGCACGGGGACCACAGCAAGATGCAGGTCGGTTCTGGAGAAGCCTTCTGGGGTGCCTCGGAGCCGCTCCAGGGTCTTGGGACCTGAAAGCTAACAGCCATAGCCCAGATGTGAAGCTCTGTCGACAAGAGAGATCAGGCCAGGTGGCCGGAGACCCAGGCAGGCCCCTGAGAATGGAGGCCCAGCGGGAGAATGGGCCAAAGGCCTGGGACCCTCCTGCTGCCTTATCTAACCAGCAGTCTGCTTTCTCGGAGCAGCAGGAGGACACCTGCTGACCCGCTAGGGAGACAGGAGACGAGATGCCCATATCACGGAGCTCCTTGGAGGAGCAGGGAGGAGTCAGGACCCCGTCCAGGCCTGCGAGCTCAGCCCTTTGATGAGGCCCCTGATCCCCCACCGGCGAGCCAGACTGGACAACGGGGTCCTGGAGGCCCCTCCTGCGCTCCAGCCAGGGCCTGAGCCTCTGAGGCAAAACTGTTTGTGCTACACGTGGCCCCACGCAACCCCAGGCTCCGTGGACCAGGGGAGGACCAAGGTGGAAGGCGCACCATGGAGCAGAGGGCGGCGGACAGCTGGTCGACGCTGCACGGGGAGGTGAAGATGAGGACCTTGTAGCGCAGTGACTCGGGCAGCTTGCTGAGCACCAGCTTCAGCACCTTCCAGTCGCTCTCCTGCAGCAATGGGAGACGGATCTCAGGGCTGGGAGCTCCGTCTGGGCGGCAGCAGGGCTCGGACCTGCTCTCCTGCATGACCTGGCCCTCTGTCCCTGCAGCTCGCACTTGGAGGGTCAGTCCTGGGCCGTGGCCGCTGCCTCCAAGATGCCAGGTGGGCGGGAGGCCCAGCTCCAACTCCAGTGCAGGCTACTTGCCCGGCTCCCTCCTGCCGCTGGAATCTCCCACCTTCCAAGACTGCCCTCAGCCAACCCCCTCACACCCCGTGACATAAAATGCCCCATCCCCCTAGCCCCAGATCATCTGTCAGAGCCTCCCCTGAGGCACGCCCCACTCCACAATCCAGCTGTTTGTCCATATCCTTCACTCTTCTACCAAAACCATTTCCCAGAGGTGGAAGGCCTCCTGGGCCCACACCCAGCTTCCAGGGATGCACTGCTCGTGGCAGGCACTCAGCACCCCACTACAGAACGACTGAGGGCCCTCAGGCTTGAGCGCCCTCCAAGGTCACCCACACAGGAAAGGGGCTGAGTGCCCGGGGAGCACCCACAAAGCTCAGTCTGACCCAGTCCAGCTGGAAGTCCGGCCTCTCACCTGCTTCAGACACTGCAGCAGAACACGGAAGAGCAGGGAGTAGGGCAGGGAGCCGAGGCGCACGGCCGGGCCCGCGGGTGCGGAGCCAGGGGGCCCGGTGGGCGGGGACAGGGGCCCCCCAGCCTTCTTCTCAGAGCTCCTCTCCGTCTCCCTGTGGGAGCAGGTGGGACTGCGCTGAACCCAGAGCTCCCACTCCAGCAGGCTAAGGATGGATGTAGGCCCCGAGCCTCAACCAGGGCTGTCCGCCGAGGCCTCTGGAGCCGTCTCCAGCCCCAGTGCCACCCCAGGGTGAGAGTAGCCAGCCGCCACCCCGCCCCGGGCCCCGGACGTACAGGTAGTCACAGACGCAGTAGGGGCTGAACCTCACGAGCCCGTCCTTGCTGGGTAGACCCAGGCGGTGCAGCGAGTCGGCCCGCAGCTGCAGCAGGAAGTCAAAGGCCTGCGGAGAGCGGGTGGAGCGGTCTGACAGAGCAGGACACCGCCGCCCAGCCACGCAGGCTCTTGGCAGAGGTGGCCACACCAACGGCAAACCCGCCCCAACTTCATGGCACCCGTGGTTTCCCCATGGGGCCTGTGACATCCCCACAACAGCTGGGCAACACCAGTCTCTTGCCTGGGGCAGCGGGGCGGGGAGCGGATGCCTGGCACCTGGCCGGGCAGCAATGCATGGCCCGGGGTACTGCCAGCAGAGCTCTGCTCAGGACACCCTCGCCCCACAAACACAGAGGGCCAGCCCCTCAGGCAGACGCTCCATGAGAGACAGGGCTCCCCCTCCAGTCACCTCTGCTCACCCTGCCGCCAGCTCCCCAGGTGGAAGTTCAAGCCAGGGTACCCCGCCCTGCCCTCCACCGCCAGGCTCTGGAGCACCAGGACCCCTAGAATTCAGGGCAATTCCTGCTCTCTGCCCCCATCTCAGAACCCCATGTGACTGAGAGGCACACAGACCACAGGCCAAGGAAGCAGCAGCCTCAGCTGGTGCAAAGGAGGGACAGTCTGCTACAGACCCTCTGGGGCCCCGCCACCCCTTCAGCAGGCGGTCACTATGTTTACCGACCCGGCTGCAGCTGCTGGGCGCCCCGGGCACACACCTGCAGACGGATGCTGCTGGCAATGGGCAGGGTGTAGCTGTGCTTGTAGTGGAGCTGAATGTGGCCGACCAATGTCTCGTACACACGTGTGGCATGGCTGGCGGGCAGGGCGTACAGCTTGGTCTGCAGAAAGAGTGCTGGTCACCGCGAGGCAGGAGGCCGAGATGCAGCCAGGGAGCCAGCACTGTGGTGTCCCGGGGAGCAGCCAGGCAGGCACTGAGGTAACTGGCCACATCTACCACCCTGTACAAACCCTGCGAGCCACCAACGCCACTCTGGGGCTTCCTTCCACCGGTAGGGTCCTACACGCCCTGCCTTGGTGAAGGTGAAACACCAGAGACAGTCATGCGTCTGTGTTGTCAAAGGGAATCAGATAAACAGAAAAACTGCCCGACAGCACAGCCACGTGAGGCAGAACGCACATGCACTGATGGCATCTTCTCAACACCACGAGGTGAAGCGGGAGAAACGGGGTGGGGGATCACCCCGCGCAGCAGGTGTGTGCGCCCCATGCGGGCCCATGAAGGGGGCTGTCCCCTCGCGGTGGGGCGGTCATTATCCCTGCCCCCTCCATAGGGTCAAGGAAACCTCCTGGCAGGCAAAGCCTGAGGGGGCGGGGAGGCAGATGGTGCTCAGGGCTGCCAGCAGCCTGGTTTGGGGGACAGGGTCAGGGGTTATGGGGCGGGGCTGGGGTCCCCTCTGTGGTACTCTAAGCCTTGGAGGAGACTTAAAACACGTATCACTGTACACACACACACACAGCCCCAGGTCTCCAGGCTGGATTTTCACACACACACACACACACACACACACACACACACACACACACACAGCCCCAGGGAGGAGACTTAAAACACGTATCACTGTACACACACACACACAGCCCCAGGTCTCCAGGCTGGATTTTCACACACACACACACACACACACACACACACACAGCCCCAGGGAGGAGACTTAAAACACGTATCACTGTACACACACACACACAGCCCCAGGTCTCCAGGCTGGATTTTCACACACACACACACACACACACACACACACACACACACACACACAGCCCCAGGTCTCCAGGCTGGATTTTCACACACACACACACACACACACACACACACACACACACACACACAGCCCCAGGTCTCCAGGCTGGATTTTCACACACACACACACACACACACACACACACACAGCCCCAGGTCTCCTGGCTGGATTTTCACTCTCTCTCTCTCTCACACACACACACACACACACACACACACACACACACACAGCCCCAGGGAGGAGACTTAAAACACGTATCACTGTACACACACACACACAGCCCCAGGTCTCCAGGCTGGATTTTCACACACACACACACACACACACACACACACACACACACACACACACAGCCCCAGGTCTCCAGGCTGGATTTTCACACACACACACACACACACACACACACACAGCCCCAGGTCTCCTGGCTGGATTTTCACTCTCTCTCTCTCTCTCACACACACACACACACACACACACACACGCAGCCCCAGGTCTCCATGCTGGATTTCCACACACACACACAGCCCCAGGTCTCCCGGCTGGATTTTCACACACACACACACACACACACACACACACACACACACACACACACACACACACACACACACACACAGCCCCAGGTCTCCATGCTGGATTTCCACACACACACACAGCCCCAGGTCTCCCGGCTGGATTTTCACTCTCTCTCTCTCTCTCTCTCTCTCACACACACACACACACACACACACACAGCCCCAGGTCTCCATGCTGGATTTCCACACACACACACACAGCCCCAGGTCTCCCGGCTGGATTTTCACTCTCTCTCTCACACACACACACACACACACACAGCCCCAGGTCTCCATGCTGGATTTTCACTCTCTCTCTCTCTCTCTCTCTCACACACACACACACACACACACACAGCCCCAGGTCTCCCGGCTGGATTTTCACTCTCACTCACACACACACACACAGCCCCAGGTCTTTCACACACACACACACACACACAGCCCCAGGTCTCCCGGATGGATTTTCACTCTCACTCACACACACACACACACACACACAGCCCCAGGTCTTACACACACACACACACACACACAGCCCCAGGTCTTACACACACACACACACACACACACACAGCCCCAGGTCTTACACACACACACACACACACACACACACACACACACACCCAGGTCTCCAGGCTGGATTTACACACACACACACACAGCCCCAGGTCTTACACACACACACACACACACACACACACAGCCCCAGGTCTTACACACACACACACACACACACACACACACACACACACCCAGGTCTCCAGGCTGGATTTACACACACACACACACACAGCCCCAGGTCTCCAGGCTGGATTTACACACACACACAGCCCCAGGTCCAAGTGAGAGCAAGACCGTCTCTCCCTCTTTCCCCACAGCACGGTTCTTCTGGTCCATCCAGACCACAGAGCTCCTCACAACCCCTCAAGTCAGCACACAGGGAGCACGAGGCTCCTGTCGACAAGACGCTCAGGAGGTGCCATTCCGTGTTTGTAGCAAATACATTTTAAACTTCCACGCCAGGTAATAAAAGTCCACCATGTATAAACTTTACAGCAACAGTTCTACCATCAACGTTTTACAAAGTAGTTGATGATCCAACTGACTCAAACATTTCACTTTACAAAATACAGATCCTGGCAGGTGACCTTAAGAAGCACCGCAATGCTTTGCCCGTCAGCGATGGAGGACTGGTGGCCAGCAGTAGCGTCTATCACTGCCCTGCCAGGACGTGAGGGGACGGCCACGGCACCAGCGACCCCAGGGGTGCCACAACCTGGGGGCCAGACAGACGGCAGTGCTCCCTGCCTTCCTGGCCACAGGGACAGCTGAGGCAGTTCTGTACTGACTTGGGGCCTTGTCTACTCTGCCGTGAGGACTCTGACCTGGCCCCATGGCACCCAGGAGGCAGGACCACCTCCGGGAGTGCACAGGTCCCCAGGGAGCAGCACCCTTGAGGCAGAGCCCACCTGAAGGATGACCAGGAGCCCCAGGACCGCAGTCTTCACGTCCTCCAAGGAGGCCGAGTATGCGGCCACATCCCTCTCCTCCAGCTCAGGGGGTGGAGAGAGGGAGCGGGCGATCACCTGTAGAGAGAAGACCTCCTCAAAACCCCAGCTCCAGGCTCCCTCAGGCAGCAACCATCACCTCCCCAGTTCTCTATCAGTGAGTGAGTTCTCCTCTGTTTCTCAGAAGGAAGGGAGCCATCCACCCAGTCAAGGCACAGATCAGAAACTGCTGCTGATGCTAAGTCGCCTCAGTCGTGTCCGACTCTGTGCGACCCCATAGACGGCAGCCCACAAGCCTCCCCCATCCCTGGGATTCTCCAGGCAAGAACACTGGAGTGGGTTGTCATTTGCTTCTCCAATGCATGAAAGTGAAAGTGAAGTCGCTCAGTCATATCCGACTCTTAGTGACCCCATGGACTGCAGCCCACCGGGCTCCTCTGTCCATGGGATTTTCCAGGCAAGAGTACTGGAGTGGGGTCAGAAACTGCAATGCATTTTTTTTTTTTTGCAATGCATTTTAAAACTAAAAGAAAAGGTGGCTAGTTGTGCAGAAGAGCAATGGACGCAAGCCCTGTCCCAGCCAGCCCTTCCTGAAGCCAGAGAGACACGTCCCGGGGCCCCAGGCAGCAGGGCTGCAGATAGCCTGGCCGGGCCTCCCAACCCCGGGAGGGAACCAGTCTCGGGGAGACTTGGGCAGTCACTCTGCAGGGAACAAACGGCAGGTCCAGGGAACGCTGCTGCCTGCTGGGCTCCGCCACCGGGAGGGGTCCCAGTGGCCGCCCGGGCCCCCCAGGTTCACGCAGCTCTCACTTTCTCAATGATGTCCAGTAGGCTGTTGAAGTGGTGGGTATGGCAGCCTTCGGCCAGATCTACCAGCAACTGGGTGGCCAGCTTCCGGACCTGGTGGTCTCTATCCTCAGGGATGTGGGAGAGCTGCGAGATGACCACTGAGTTGATAAGCTCCTCCTGCAGCAAGCACAAGAGCAACCAGGTGAGCCTCTGGCCATGGCCGAGATACACCAACACGTCATTCCAGACTTGGGATGACCCATGGCAGGGGTGTTCGAGAGCCAGAGGGGCGCTCGGCACAGTCCCTCAGCTCAGGTCAATGACAGGTACACAGCGGTCCAGCGTGGGCAGAGTCCGCGGGTGCAGGCTCAGGCGTGAACACAGCAATGACTGTGTCCCCGCTCGCGCAGTGTCATGATTCAGAAGGACTCCACACGGAGGGCCCTCTATGTGTGCGCTAATATCACGGAGTCCACTGTCATGGGGCCGTAGGAGGTGCTTTAACAGAAGCAGCTACAAGGCACTACAGGAGCGGAGAACAAGACAAGATGACCCCACCACAAGGGACTTGGGAGCCCAGAGAGCTTCCTGAAGAGGCAGTGCTGAGCTGGACTCTGAAGAGTGAATTCCAGCAGACAGAGATGCAGAGAAAGGGGAGGCTGAGAGGGCAGGCGGGGCCAACAGGTCCCAGGAGCAGCAGGCGCTGCCGTGAGGAAGGTGCTGGAAGAGGGGAGACACCTGGCACCTGAGCTCCTCCCCAGGAGAAGGCAGCCCAGAGGGCGGGGCTGTGGCTGCTCTGGAAAGAAGGGCAGCTTCTGGCCCCAAATCCAGAGAAGGATGCACCAGAAGGGAAGCAACACAGCAGAGAGGCA
The DNA here is from genome assembly GCF_963930625.1 of Muntiacus reevesi. Classification (NCBI taxonomy): domain Eukaryota; kingdom Metazoa; phylum Chordata; class Mammalia; order Artiodactyla; family Cervidae; genus Muntiacus; species Muntiacus reevesi. The sequence continues at coordinate 181,006,625 of NC_089250.1, read as the reverse complement.
GGCAGGGCGTGACCCCACCACGGCAGCGGGGGACCCACCCAGAGTCCGGAGGGCGAGCATGATCACAGAGTGAAAGGAAAACATCCCCACACAAGTCTGTTTTCCTGAAGGTAGGGACTGTGCCCTCCTGGCCTCTCAGCCATAGGCCTGGCAGGAGGGAGGGAGGGAGGGGTCAACGAGGAAACTAAGCCTGCCACTGAGGGGCCCCAAGAAGGGCCACAGGCTGCTTCTGAGGCCAGCAGTGCCCTGCACGGCCCTCGGAGGTCACCCCGCCCCCGCCGCCCCAGGGCTCCCGCAGCGCCCCAGGCACGCACCTCGTAGAACTGCCTGTTGATGAGCAGCACGAAGGACAGGACGTCCAGCACCTTGATGCGCACGGCGCTGCGTGACTCACTCCTGGGGGCGGGGCACACTGCTGGGCTGGGCAGGTACACCAGCCGCCGCCTCCCCCGCACCAGCCTGAGGTCCGAGGGCTCCTCTGGGCACCCCACACCGACCCGCCTCGGCGGCAGGCGAGACTGAATCCAGATTCTTGCTGCCTGGACTCAGTGCAGCAACATGCAGACCCAGAAGAGGTGAAAGGCAGAGCACCTGGCCCTCAGAGGTGGCCTCTTTCCAGACAACCACCCCACAGGAGGAGCAAGCGCAGCGGCCTCAGGGGACTGACTGTCCTACTAGAAGACAAACCCTCTCCCACACAGTGAGAACCGTCACATTCAAGAACCAGGGAGGAAAGTGCTAACTGTCCTGGTCATGCGCCTACCTGAAGAACCTCTCCATCAGCAGCTGCAGGTTGTGGATCCAGCCATCCTTCGCTGGATGGATGGACTGAGCCCTGTAGGTTATTAAGTTTAAGAGGGAGGACTCCTGTCAAAAGAAGACAGACCTGGGGTTAAGGAGCCGCTCAGCCCTTTCCGAGATTTTCTCATTAAACCCAGCCCCACGCTGCTGGCCTAGGAGACCAGCCACGCCAGGACACAGGGAGGGAACCTACATGATAGAGGCTCTGCTGACCTCAGTGAGGACTCACTGAACACCCACGTGAAAGCCTGGCATCAGGCTAGCCTCTCTGTGCCAGGACGGCCTGCGGCGCGGGGAGTAGACACGCCAAGCGCGGAACTGCCAGGCATCCGTCTCCCACCACCGAGGTGGGCGGAGATGGAGTTGGGCTGTGTGGAGCACCCAGGCCCGCACACCTCCAGCCTGCTGACGCCTGCAGACACCACCGCTGGGGCACAAACCCCAGAGGAACAGGAGCCTACCCGGGCCTTTACTTCAAACTCACAGAGAACCTCCCCCAGACCCACACAGCACCCCTACCAACCATCTGACCTAAACTCCAGCCCCACCGTGGTGAGGAGAGAGGTGGTCTTACAGGCCTCTGGTCCGCACACCTCTCCACGAGCTCAAAGTATCTCTCCTGCGAGCCATGAAACTCGTTCTGGTCACACAGCTCCTCCACTGTGCTCAGTAGGTCGTGCACGATGGCGCTCAGCTCTGGGCTGTCCAGGCTCTGCAACACGGGGATGCTGGCACTCAGGAAGGAGCCCAGCTCCCTGCCAGGACGCGGCATTGGAGTCCTCAGCTCAAGGCAGCTGGGTCCAGACTCCAGCTCTCCAGCCAGGCGGGGGCATGACTGCCCCGTGCTGGGTGTGCCAGGCACTGCGCTGCTCCTGCCCACTCAGAACGGTGGCTCCCATGGAGTACTGGCGCTGCCTGCAGAGTGGGCCACCCCCAGGATCTCGCACCTTCTGGGGGCCCCGTGGCGTGGTCTTCCAGCCCATCCCTCCAAGATTAAGCACTGCCTGAACAGTCAGCACCCACCCCTCAGGGACGGGAGCCCAGGCCCCACTGAGTTCCAGTCCTTCCCCCCATGGGAGGCCCAGGCCCGAGCCTGCGTTGCGTGTGCCCGCCTCTCCTCACAGCCCCTGCTCGAGAACATCCTCCTTCCTGCCACGGGCAACGCCTTCCTCCAAAGATCCACCAAAATGGCGGGCAGGAACTGTCTTCAGGGTCTACTTGCGGCCGTGGGGGTGACCCGGCAGGTTACGCTGTCCATCCTGACTGATGTGGCCCCCACCCCCTGCCCACCTACGACACAGTCCTGCTCCAGCTGATAAGAGCGTGTTTGGGAAAAACAGCCATCTTCAGTGGACCACGAGCTGACAGCCCTGAAAATCATCAGGGGATGTGGTGCAGCGGGCTCTGAGGGAGGGCCCTCCCGGCTGACCAGTCCACAGTCCCGGTCTCCCCATGCCAGCCTTCCTGCCCACCTCACCTGGAGCTGCTGGAGCAGTCGCTCGATGATGTTCAGCAGGATGTCCCAGGTCACGGCCTGGAGCTCCCTCCTGTACTTCTTGATGAGTCTGGTTATGGAGAGGACAATCTCGTAGGACACCACCTCATTCGGACAGGTCATGGCCTGGAACACGGGGCATAAGGAGGTCAGCTCCTGCTAGATCTCGCAAAGGAAGCCCCAGCACACAGCCCTCCCTCGGAACAGAGCCTGAGACACTTCGCTTCCACACGTCTCATGGGCCACAGAAACAGCACCTCAGGAGCCCGGAAGTGTGTGTTCTATGCTGGCTCGAAAGGGCCTGATAGAATCAGACTGTTCACTTCAAACTCTGGGCCCCGACTGACCGGCCTCATGAAACGCAAGCCATGCACAGAGAGCATGCCCTCCCCAGCCAGGACGACCCTGATCAGGATGCGGTGCAAGCCTGGACACCACCCAGCGCATCCGTTCGTCTGGTAAGCTGAGGAGAGTGTGATCGCCCCAGCTCACGAGAATGCCGTGACAACTACGTGAAAACACACAACAAAGTGCTCCAGACCCCACCAGGCACTGCAGAGACATGAGCTACCATCTCTGGCCCCATTCTAGAATAAGAGCAAGGCTGCCACTTGACCAAGGGAACTGTCAAAAGCAAGCATGCGGCTATCCCCAAGGGACTCTTGAGCAGTCCTGATGTTAATTGGCAGAAGATGAAATTCATAAAGTATAACATCTGCTTGCGAATGAACCCTGCAAAGGCCCCACATCTCATCCCTACACACAAAGCCCCGTCCCTGCAGCACACTCCAATCTGACAGGCCTGACCCAGCTGAGGGGAACCCCCCCACACTCGCCAGCTTACCATGGTGCGGAAACTAAGTTACCTCATAAAACGATGGCAACACAGATGTTGGGGAGTTCTTGAGAGAATAGAGCCGGTGGGCACCCCAGAGAGCCATGCCAACAAAGAACACGGCTCCTCTCAGCAGCGGTGCGTCCTCCATGTAGGCTCTGAAAGCGTCCCCAGGAACACGGAACATGAGCAGAGGGCAGCCCGGTGTCTGTCAGGTTCCAGCAGCTTCTCCAGAGGTCCCTACGCTTCTGAGGTGGGAGCCGAGTAGGGGAAGGGACTGTGCAGGGGGCCTGGGGCAGCACAACTATGCAGCCTGTTCTCACATTTGCTCAACAGTCATCACGCTGACCAGCTGAGGAGCCACACGAGCTGCCAGGACACAAAGGCTCTCGGCCTCGTGGTGCTGACAGCCTCGGAGAAACAGATGTGAACCAAATGACTGCGTAAACTAACGCTAGGGACCCCCTCAGGTTACAGCTGAGAAGGAGTCGTGGGACATGACAGCAAGACCTGCTCGGGCCATCGGGGAACCAGGCACAACACTGAGATGTCGAGGACACTCAGAGAAACTCAACCCGGGCAGCAGTACATTCCAGCAAGACGAACAGTAGTGCAAGGCCCAAGGTGGCCAGCAGAAAGGCAAGACGGAGGAACAAGAGGCTCACAGGCTGAGGGCACTAGGAGTAGCTGTGGCTTTGGGCAGAGAAGGACACCGTCAGATCTGTGTGGCTGCCATGTGGAGGACTGGACTTGGGAGGCCAAGAGTGGGTGCAGGAGAGCAGTGAGCAGGTGAGCGCTGAGGGTGCGGGTGGGGCCGGGGAGTGGACCGATAAACCATCTCAGGGCAGAAGTGATCGGCCCTGTGATGGTCTGGCTGCGGGAAGTGAGGCAGGCCTGGGGATGCGGCCCTGCTGGAGGAGGTCCACGTGTGGAGGGGGGTCGGGAGCTCAGGCTGAGTATCCTGACTTCACCAGCAGGAAGAGGACAGGAGCAGAAGACGTACGCCCCAGCTTAGCGCTCCCTTATGGAGCAGCCCCTCACCAGCCCAGGAAGCTCCCATCAGCCTGTGCTGGGCCAGAGCCCACATGGGGAGCCCTCCTGGGGATCCCCGTGGCCCCCGAGCTGCCCGCACCCACCTGTCCTCCATGATGCGGCACATGTGGTAGATGGCACTGTGGCCCAGGTGGGTGCCCAGGAGGTTGCGCATCAGCTGGGAAGGAACACGCTGCCGTCGGACGGGCAGACACGAGCCCCAAGCCTCGTACGGCCACGCCCTGCAGCCCTCCACGCCCAGCTGCTCTCTGCCACCTCCTCCCAGACACAGGTACCCGAGTTTGCCCTCAAAATGCCACCAAACCCTGGCCTCCACTCGGTCACTGGGAAAATGTATTGGCTTCCCTCAGCAGGCCACTACCTGGGAGTGCCGGGAGTCAGAGGCCATTCACTGCACGCCAGACGGCCCTTAGGCCATTCACTGCACGCCAGACGGCCCTTGTCCCGTGCTCAGGCTGACTTATCACCTCCCCTGGGAAGTCTCTGTGGAACGGAAGTGGAGACCCTACCTTCCAGCAAGGCTCACAGAGCTCCTTGACGTTGATGGTGCGGCAGAGGGTGACGATGAACAGGGGGAGGCTCTCGGCAGGCAGACAGTTGTAGCAGACCACGGCATCCAGCACCTGCAGAGACACCTGGGGGGCGGAGAGAGGGTCAAGCCGGCCCTGCCTCCTGCCTGCAGGGATGGCACACCTCCACCGCTTCCCACCGATGACCCTTTGGCCAGTGACGATTGCCCTCCCTCTGCCAAAGTGGCCCTCCTGGGACCCTCAGAGTCAGTGAGTGTCTGGGAGGCCCTGCTCCATCCTAGTCACAGTGGGTCATCCCGTCATAAACCATGACCCCACAACAGATGTCACCCAACTGGCCTTCCTTACAGGAGAGTCCTGAGGCTCAGGGAGGCCAAGCAGCATGCCAGAGGCCACCCAGCTGGTGAGCGGCAGCACAGGGCTTGACCCCAGGGCCCAGGGTCTCAGTTGCAACACCACCTGGCCTGTCCAGGAGGGTGGAAGGGATCGTCCCTGGGGGGAGAGGGGCCTTGGGGGGGGGGGGGCGGTTACTGACCTCTATGTCCACGGAGGACACAGTCTGGACACACAGCAGGCAGACCATGCTGGGGAAGAAGCACAAGGCAGCTGAGAGGACACTGCCCAGAGGCCGAGTGGCTCCACTCTACTTCCTGCTTCCTCGACAAAGGCAGTTAAAAAGGCGGCTTGCCCTCCCTCAGGGCCCCTGCCTCCCCACCACTGCTTGTTCGTGCGGGGTGTGCAGCGCCAATACCACACCCCTGCCCGCAGGCTGCAGTGTTTTGAACACGTGACAAGAAACAGTAAACCAGTCACCAGGTGACGTCACACACGTCACAAATGCCATGTGGAAAACGGCTCTGGCCACTTAACAGCTTTATTCACCCTGCAGAGCTGAACTGCGGGCATGAGACAGTGAGACTGTGATCAGGCCAACGTGATTGAAAGGCTTTCTTACTGGACCATGGATGCGATGTATTCATCAAGGTAACAGCTATTGAATTTGACTAAGTTCACGAGCACCAGGAGGAATTCGGAGGACAGGCCGACATCCATCCACTGCAGGACAAAGTCCGCTAGGGAGAAGAGAGCACCGTCCATACAACTCACCCCCTCCCCAGGAAACCGTGTCCCCCTCCCATTCACTGCTGGAAATCACATCAATGGTCCCCAGGGAACGACAGGCGGGCCACCAGGGTGCTGATGGCAGCTGAGCTGGAGCGCCAGCAGGCCAGCGAGTCACAGGAGCTCACCAGCACCCAGGTGCATGCAGGGTCTGGGCTGGGGAATGGGTAGTCTTTGTCCATCTGATGCTCACAGATGCTTACCCCTGATGCTGGGGGTGCAAACAGGGAGTAAGAGTCTAGGAGGGCCTCCCCCAAAAAGAGACACAAGCATTGCTCAGTTCCTAGCCAAATAAACTTGGACAGAAAACCTGACCACTGCCTCAGCGTCAGTACCTGTGCTAGAGCAGGGCCGACAGCTGAGGCCCATTTTCTGATTTACGGAACAGCAAAGCCCAAGTCAGATTCACTTCTTCCTCTGCCCTTCTCTCCCCACAGCAGTGACATGAACTCTAAAGATCATGGAAACTCACACTGTATGGACAACAGGGAGGACAGCCAGCTAAGGGAAGGACCAGGAGGCCAGACTCGCGTGAAGGGGAAGAAGGAAGACAGGCAAGGTGGCCCTGGGCCCCAGAAACCTCAGGACACTCTGGGCAAGACCCAGCCTGAGGCCTGGGTTGACAGCACACTCTCCAACAACAAAACTCAGACCACCTCCAGCCTGCCCAAAAGACATGTCCAGACCCTAGTCCCCAGGGTCAGAGCCAGCAGGTCTGGAGCGAAGCCCAGAACTGTGCGTTTTTAACACACAGTTAAAACGGCCTGATCACAGTCTCACTGTCTCATGCCCTCCCCAGGAGCTCTGGGCAGCTGAAGCAGGCTGCACACAGGTAAGCAGACCTGTGTGCTGCAGCACCCTCTTCAGGCCGCCCTTGTGAACTGCAGCTCTCCCTCTGGACCCCAAGGCCTTGGGTATCTCAGATTAAATCTGATCACCAAGGCCAGAGAAACCTCACACCCAATGTGGCACCCACCCAGCTCTTCTTCCAAGTAGGTGATGTGTCTCCCATTGTCTGTGAGAGCCTTGAAAACTTCCAGTCTCTCGTGGAGGTCTTCATTAGAGGGATAATCCTTAATGACTTTGAAGAAGAGGGCCCTGAGAACGCCCAGGCGGTCCCCCTGAAGACAAAACCATGGGGTCAGAAGTCAAGATCCCCTGGGTTTCCTGGGCAGCTGTGAGAAGTCCTGGAAGTGCTGCGGGCCCCAAGACTCACAGCCCTGGGGCAGTCTCCCTCCCCTAGGAAGCAGCTGTGAGGGACCAGATGGGGAGGGGATCGGGCACGCTGGTCATCAGCTGACCTGTGTGTGGAGCACCTACTAGGCGCCCAGGTCTATACACGGGGGCAGGCACTCAGCGGGGGCCGATGCACCCCACCCTCAAGGGGTGCTCACGCAATGACAACAGAGGCCTAGCCAAGCTGAGGTGGGGGATTCTCGGAGCAGGGGTGTGAGGGCATGGAGGAAACCAGCCAGGAGGAGAGGGGACCGCCCGGGCAGGAATGGCGAGGGGCGGCCTGGGTGTTCCAGCAGGGCCGGACCCCAGGGAGCAGGGGCGGGAGGTCAGTGAGAGCAAGACAGCAACGGCGCACTTGTGCCAGCACCACTCCTCACGCGGCACAGACTGCCTTGTTTACACCCCAGAGGAGGAGGAGGGACAAGCACCCTCACTGGACAGGGGAGGTGGCGGTGGCTTGTGCGGGTCACAAAGATCGGAGGGGTGACACACGTGCCCACACAAGCAGTGCGGCTACGGGGCCCTGGGCACCAGCCGACCTGTGCGGGGTGCCACCACTAGACGCAAGTCCGTGTGCTCAGCACGCGGCCGCCCTTACCTGCCCCTGCACGATGGCCTTCAGCAGAGCCAGCACCGCATGCCGAGCCTCGGGCGGCCGCTCTGGCTGCAGCAGGTCCGAGACAGCCTTCCAGAGTGCTTCCACTGCATGCTACCCGGCAGAGAGGGGATGGCAATTGGTGTGCTGGCCCCTCAGCTCAGAGGACAGTCTCATGGGCACAGGACAGAGCAGAACAACATGCTCTTCTGACTTGAACTCGCTTCTCTAAAGTCCTCATGTACATGTCACAGCCTGCAGCGAGCATGAGCCTGACCAGGGGAACCTTCAAGCCTGACCAAGCGCCTTCAAACCCTAGCCGGTCCTTTAACCCTCACCAGGCCATAGGCTGAGGGCAGGGAGGAGGGCAGATAGGCCAGGGAGGCTGTCCTGGCTGCCCCTGGAGGTCAGCAGGGAGTTCCCAGAGCTTGCTCAGCCTCTCTGAGCAGTCACCTGAAGACACTCAGAACCAGCAGTGCCAGAGCGATCCCCGGGCCTGCGACCTGACCCAGGAGCCCCGCGCTCTGGTTCCCCCTAGTGTGAACAAGCCAACTTCGGGCTACTTAGCACTCTACCCCAACTCTGTCTCTGTTAAGTACTCTGTGCAGGTTCTAGAATCTGCTTTCTAAGTCTACCCAGCCCACGAGGAAACTGAGCCCTTTCCCCCAGAGCTCTTCGAATCAGCCTCTCATATCACCTTCCTTTCCCCACTTCAGCCAAGGTTTCCAGACTAGTCACCCTTTCCTGCACTCACTCTTAAGAGGGGGCTAAAATGTCTTATAGATGCAGTCTGACCAACACTCCGACCAACTCCAGACACCTCGGAACCTCCCCTCCTCTGTCCCATTCCCTGTACTCCTCCCGATGCAACCTGAGCCCCCAGTCTACCCGGGCCTCTGAGGCCGAGCCGTGCATTCACTAGACGGCACCCCGGTCATGGCTCCCTTTTCTGCACTCACACCAACAACTCTGAGAACTCTGATGCCCATCCTCACATTTATCCCTGGTGAAGAGCAGCCTGCACGTTTCAGATGGTCTGCAGAGGATACAGGGGTCACTCTCCCCCAAGCAGATCTGAACCCGCCAGGTATGAGACCCACGTCTAGCCCTGTGTCACTCGCACAGAAGTGGGGCGGCAAGGCGAGCACACAGACCTGGAGGAACTCTTAACGGCAGCGCCCCCTCTGTCCACAGGACGTGGGAAAGAGCCTGGAAGCACCTGTCCGAAATAAACATGCCTACATCTGTGAGGCTGCTTAATGCCACCCAAACGTCTCTCCCCAAAAGACTCTCCTGCAAGTGTGTAATGTGAGAGGACAGTGACCGTGCATTTCTGTAAACCATAGCAAAACCTCTCCCGAATCTGCTAAAAGAGCCTAACCCCTTGCTCCCCATCTCCACACGTAACTGGCCTCTCAGAGTTGTGCTCAGGACATTTCCAGAAGCTTCCCTATCACTAAGTGAAAGAAGTCTCTCAGTCGTGTCCGACTCTTTGCCACCCTATGGACTATACAGTCCATGGAATTCTCCAAGCCAGAATACTGGAGTGGGGAGCCTTTCCCTTCTCCAGCAGGTCTTCCCAACCCAGAGATCGAACCCAGGTGTCCTGCATAGCAGGATTTTTTTACCAGCTGAGCCACCAGGGAACCTCTCCCCATCACTAAGACAAGACTAAATTTCTCAAACGGTGTGCAACAGTTCCTTAGCAAAGTCAGCTGTCAGTCCTGCTCCTAGAAAAAGCCAAATCAGCCTCTAGTGCAGTTCACATGAATCTGTCCAGTCACCCACCCGAGACACACCTACCTCTTCGAATTTCTTCGTTCTGGCAACCTCACAGATCTGCCCTATCACCCGGATGCGATTGTTGAGGCCACATTCAACACTCAGCTCCTGGAGAGATAAAGAAGGCAAGGGGGTCCCGGCTCAGGGACCAGGTCTCCTTACCTGTGAATCACAGGGCACTCTAAGAACTGCCCTGTCTTACCAACACTGGAGACGTACAGCAGACCTCTTGAAACCAGGAATCACTAGTTGACCACTCCCACCTTAAGGGAGTGAGAACAAACAACTTTTTTTTTTTCATAGCTACACTTTTTTTCACTAAAAAATAACTCACATATGAAACTCACCATTATAATGACTTTAAACTATATAATTCAGCTTTTAGTACATTCAGTGCTTGCAACCAGATCCACTAACTCCAGAATATTTTCATCACCTCAAAAGGAAGCTTCACTCCTCATCCCCTCCTCAACCAAGCCCTGGCAAAAACTAATCTACTTTGTCTCTATGGGTTTGCTTATTCTAGACACTTCATATATACACAACCATACATTAATGTGAGACTTCGCGATTGACTTCTGTCACTTAGAATGTTTTCAAAGTTCATTCATGCTTTTGCATGTTATCAGTGCTTCATTCTTTTTGGCAAATACCAGTCTCTCCATCCTATAGATGTATCTATCGTATTTTGCTGACACCTTCACCAACTGATGAGCGTGTTGGTTGTTTCTGGACAGGAAACTTTAAAAGCACAAAAATTCAACATTATTTATGGGCAAAGCACTGACAAGGCATGTGCTGGGAGAGTCCAACACACGCAAAAGAGTGAAGACTTACTTCTACCAGGAACTCTCAAATTATCAGTTACACCTGGGCATAATCCTAATCACCTGCAGAGACCGTGGTGTTCTGGTCACATCTAGTGAAAACAGATTTTCTTAACATCAACATCTGAATACTAACTCCAGTGTACTGGACCAAGTCCCCAAGATCCTGACTTCCTGAATACCCAGAGGAAAACCATCACCACCATGATGCTGGGGACAGCAGCCCCACAGAACCTGGTGACAGGTCAAACAGCGTTCCCTGCACCTCCCATTCAGCAGAGAAGACCCAGGCAGTTCACTCACTCTCAGAATTTCCGCGGTGATGATAAACTCAGTCTGTTTGCCCTCTGCAGACCTGGGATTTGGCCGTGGAGTCCCCAATCCCAACAGAATCTTGAACTTCTCCTTCAAGCCTGAATCTTTGCTTGCTGGCTTAGCCATGCTGGGCAAGGACGCACCAGAGGACTCCTCTGTGCCGAGAATCAGGCAGAGACCTCAGGAACGACTCTCCCCGCCCGCGGACCCTAGGTTCCCGGTGGGCACGACCTTTCTTCCTCCCACAGCCCCCTGGAGACCTCCACCACAGCCAGGCGGTCCCGGCCAGAAATAAACCCATGAAGGGCCCGGCCGTCCGCCCGCGCCTCCTGACTCAGTGCGTGCGGTGAGAGAGGGGACCCGGACGGCCGCCGCGGGGTCCAGGGAGCCCCGATGTCTGCCGTCTCTCTTCGCCCCGTGTGGGGGAGGACTGTCGGGGGGACGCCAGGAGCAGGGACCGCCCCCCTCCGCACCCGCCACGGACTTAAAGCCAAGGAATGCTTGGAGCTCCAGGGTCAGCCTGAAGTGGGCGCGCCCGAGGGCCGGGCGCGACACCGCGGGGTCCGCCCCCGCCGCCTCAGCGCGGGGCAGGCCTGGAGGGGCAAACGTCCCCCGCCGTCCCGTCGGGGCCGGCCACCCCGCGGGCCGAGCCGGCGCCTGCAGCCCGGACGCCGCGAGTCACTCACCACTCGCCCCGCCCGCCGCGCGCCGAGCTGTCCCGGGGCGGAGAACCCAGCACACCCCGGGCCACAGGCCGCCGCCGGAAGCGCGACCCGCACTTCCGGCCGTGGGAGGAGGCTGTAGGAGGGAGCCGAGGGCCGCCGCAGCGCTTGCTGGGAGGCGTAGTCCTGGGCCGCTCTCTGGCCGGAAGACCGGGCGAAGGGCTGGTCACGTGGGAACGGCGCGGGGGCAGCCGGGAGGTGTAGTCCGCAGGAATCCGCCATGAATGCGGCGGGAGTGAGAATGGTGGTGACCCGCGCCCGCAGCCGTGGGACCGGGGCCAGCCTGCAGTGGGGTGGGGAGAAGGCCGCGCCGCTCCGGAGCGGAGAGGCGGCTGCAGGTAGCGCCGCGCCCGAGGTGGGGCACAGGAGGAGAGACGGGGAAGGGAACCTTCAAGGGACTGGAGGCTGGGGTCCCGGTCGCACGTGAGGGCTCCGCGCCGCGAGGGCTGGTACCCAGCAGCCTCGGGCGAGCTCCTGGGCTTCACGTCGAGGGACAGCGGGGCGGGCCGTGAGTTCCCGCCTTGAGCTCGGTTCCCAGCAGACAGGGGCTGAGTTCGGACAGAATACCTCCTCCGCCTACATCCTGTTCAAGAAAGACCTCCCAGTCCCACTAGGGAACGCCACTTGTGCCAGGCCGACTGCGAGGCGCACTGGCCCTGTCCTGAGAGCTCAGAGGTCCGATGCCAGGGACACTCCCAGCCAGGTGGTTTCTCCCCCTGCTAGACGGTGCCTCTGAGAGAAAACGGGAAACGGCGTGACTTTCGCCATTTACATCCGTATTAGGGACCTACATGTTTCCTTATTGAGGGCTTACTTTGGGACCCAGTGATGAGTGAGGATGACAGGGCCCCTGCCCCTTGTCCTGTCTGGATGTCTGCAGGACTGAGCAGAGGAAGATTCCCACAGACACCCAAAGACCCCAGGAGTAGCCCAGACGGACAGGATGACACACTGGGCAAGAAGCATGGCGGGGGGACAGGCACAGAGGGCACGAGCTTTGATGCCAGGGCAGTTTGGAGTGCTTCGCAAGTAAAGAGGAAAACCAATGAAAGGTTTCCAACGGGAAGTCACATGACTTAATCCAGATTTTAGAATGCTTTCTCTGTGCTCGCTTCGGCAGCACATATACTAAAATTAGAATGCTCTCTCTGATAGCATTGAGACTTGAGCGGGGGCTGCCATGGTGGAGGCTGTCACTGGCGTCCTCATGTGCGGCAGTGGGCTTGGCCGGAGGGGCAGCGCCGTAAGGAAGGCTGACCTGGCCCAGAACACGTGCCGTAGAGGCCAGAGCACCCCCGGCTATAGTAGGTGATGGGTGATGGGTGGTTGTTGAACAAATGATATGGGATGAGATAGCAGGTAGGGCAGTGCCCACATCTAGTGGCACTTTTTGCAGAAGGGAGGAAAAGCCATGGCCCCGTGAAGCGTCAGCGGAAGACACGAAGACTGAGTGTGGCCTACGAGGCCTCAGAAGGTGAGAAAGGCGAGGGGCCCGAGCGTCTCCAGGCACCATCCTGGGAGCCTCAGGACTGGCGGCAGCAGCTGGACAACATCCGGACCATGAGGAGTGGGAAGGACGCGCCTGTGGACCAGCTGGGGGCTGAGCATTGCTTTGACCCCAGCGCATCCCCAAAGGTAGGCAGGGATCCATCTGCTGGTGACCTCTTCTGAACAAGACACTTCCTCTCAGGTCTCTAGCAGGGACAGCTGGCACATCAGGGGTGTTGGGTAACATTGGCTCAAAGAGGGAGTTCCTTATACTTCACTGGCCCAGAGCCTGGTCCTGAGACCAACTTGATTCCAATCCCAAGTCTGCTGCCTTGGACTTGGGCCTCAGTTTGCTTGTCTGTAAAGTGAACAGGAGCATCCTTTGCGAAGTGATAACAAGAGTAACCGAGCAGTCGAGCACTGGCATCGTGCCAGGTGCGGTTCTTTAAGCCTCACAGTGATCTTGCAAAGCAGGTGCAGTTATTTTCTTCCTAAGTGGAGAAACAGACCTAAGCCACACACCACACACACCCCCTTGGCCAGGCCCGGGGTGACACGTGGAGATGAGTAAAGGGCTTGACTGGGGCCTGGCCCACAGTGAGCACCCAGGACCCGCCACCACCCTGGTGCCTGTGTGTGCAAGCAGGTGCGGAGGTACCAGGTGCTGCTGTCCCTGATGCTCTCCAGCCAGACCAAGGACCAGGTGACAGCGGGCGCCATGCAGCGGCTACGGGCCCGGGGCCTGACGGTGGACAGCATCCTGCAGATGGACGACAGCACGCTGGGCGCGCTTATCTATCCAGTGGGCTTCTGGAGGGTGAGCCAGTCTGTGGCCAGCAGGCCTGGGGGCGCCACTGACTCGCAAAAGGTGTCAAGGAGGCTGAGCAGCTGTGGGGTGAGGGGTGGGGGGTCGCCGGGGCAGGCATCCCTGGCTATGAGTTTCCCCTGGAGCCCCAGCCTGCCCCTGTCTCTCTGACCAACCCACAGGGGGCTGGGTGGTGGGGCCTCAGTCCAGACCCCAGAGCTCCTTGGCGTTTCCTGTCTGCAGCCCACCCCTTCCTTCCTCCCCCTCCCTGCCCAGCCGCCTGGCCCTTCCCTTCCTCGCTAAGGTTGCCCACCCACTTAGCCCTTGGTTGACTCGGAGCCTCCCTGGAGTGCACGGCCCCTCCCCTCGGGAGCAGCAGCAGGCCACCGGAGTACAGGGTGGCGGGTGGGCGGGGCTGTTTCCCCTTGGCACTGGCCTGGGCTGCAGTTTGTCAGATGGGTTTTAAATAGCCCTATCCACTCAGGCCCAGGATGGGAACTGCCCTGCTGGCCTGGCGGCAGGCGGGGGAGCCCCAGTCTCCAGCCTTCCTTCCTGAAGGCCCAGGTGCTGTTGAGCCCAGCTGCTGACATGGCCGGCCCTTCTTAGCCTGCCCGATCTCCCGTGGGGAGTGATGGTGCAAGGGGACTCAAACCAGACCCCACCCACTTGTCCTGGGGCCCAGGCAGGTGGGAGGTAGGCAGGCCTGCACTGGACCTCCCTTGGCCTTCCTGCTGCCCTTGGCAAGCAGGTGCCTCTGAGTGTGTCCTGGACGGTGATGGGTATAGCTCTGGGCACCTGGGGGTCTTCTCTGCGCCTCGTCCTCCCCGGTCAGGTGATACCCCTGACCTCCAGGGCTCACCCCCGCAATCTTTCAGAGCAAGGTGAAGTACATCAAGCAGACCAGTGAGATCCTGCAGCAGCATTACGGTGGGGACATCCCAGCCTCTGTGGCAGAGCTGGTGGCGCTACCTGGCGTCGGGCCCAAGATGGCGCACTTGGCCATGGCGGTGGCTTGGGGCACCGTGTCAGGCATTGGTGAGTGGAGCACATGCGAGGGGGGAGTGGCTGGGTCCAGGCTTGCTGGCTGCTGTCAAGGTTCCCCACGTCCCCAGCTCAGGTCTCCTCGTTCACAACTCAGCCCAAAGGATCAGGAGCGAGGCCGCCCCACCTAGAGACAGGTGCTGACAGGAGGAGCTCCCGTTTGCTGAGCACCTGCGGTTGTGCTGAGCCCCGGGAGAGGCCTGCGGCCGACTCGGGACTGTGCCGCCTGAGCGAGAGAGACATCAGACAGCTCCCCACTCGAGAGTAGAAATGCTGATGGGGCGTACAGGGCACCTCGGGAGCCAGCCTGGTCTGGGGCGTCTGGAGGACTTCCTGAGGAGGTGATAAATCATCCAAGAGCTGAGTGGCGAGGTGGGCTGGCCAGGCCAAGAGGAGGAAATGTGCTCCAGGCAGAAGGAACAGCATCTGCCCAGCCACTGCGCGGGGGAGAGGCCAGAGCACAAGACTCTGGGATGAGCGTGGACAGACGGGAGATGGGACCCCAGGGGGGTGGGGGCGGCCCGTCCCCGAACTGCTCTCCTGGGTCCTTGTGGCGCATCCTGGCCCTGGAGGAGCTCCGAGTGGAGACAGAGCCCAGCATTGGGGTGGGCCAGCCTCCTCAGATCTTTGCCCAGCGGGTTGGGGCTTCCGAGGCCTGACGGCACAGGCCCAGTCGGCCTGGTAACCAGGCCTTGACCCATGACCCATTGTGTGCGCCCACCCTGGCACTTCTCAGGGTCTTGTGCAGAGGAGCCAGGAGAGGCGGTCGGGAATGCTCCAGGGCTCCCGTGGCTGGTGCAGCCTGCCCCTGGGCTGGGGACCCCTTCCGTCTACTGCCCATGGGAGGAGGAGGGTCCCGCCCCCGTCGCGGCAGGAGCTCAGAAGCCCTGATGTGCAGGAGCCCAGCCAGGGCAGAGCCCCCACCCCCACTGGGCTCCCGCAGCTACCAGCCGCTCAGCAGACACTCGAGCTTCTCCTGGCGGCTGTCCTCGGCTGCCCGTGTCCAGGAGCGGGCGGGCGGGTCTGTGGGGGAGGGCCTGCCCTCAGCTGGACCAGCGGAGTGTGAGAACCGTGTGCTTTGCGGTTGTCCGTGGACCCAGCCAGCTGCAGGGCGACCCTGGCAGGGGTGGGGCACATCCCCCTCCAGTAGCTGGGCACCCTCCCAGCCAGGTGACCCTGGGCGAGGCACTTGGCCTCTCTGAACTGGGCCACAAAGCAGGGGAAGCATTTGCTCCTGTTAGCAGCCCAGAGGTGCAGAGCCCTCTTGGACCGGCCCCCCGGGGGGCTCACAGTGCGGTGCAGCCCTGGGTAACTTACGGGAGCGCTCACCTCCATGTTACAGAGAAAGAAGCCGAGCCTTGGTGACCCCAGGGTGTGACTTCTCCATTCGCCTGCTCTCCCTGAGCCCCCGGGATGCCCGTCACAGCTGTTGGGGGAGGGCTGAGCCTTTTTCCAGGCAGCTAGCAGCAGAGAAGTGAGCTGCTGCAGGAACTCGCTTTCTCGCTTTCTCTTGGGCAGACACGACGCGGGGAGGAGATAGGAACCGCATCTGGTGAGGGGAGGGGGCCCCACCGAGCAGGTGCCCCAGGCAAGCCCCCCGGGTGGCCGGTCAGGGGAGCAGGGGCTGCGGCCAGGTGGACGACAGCTGCAGCTGTCCTGGCGGCGCTCACCACTCTGTCCCTGACGGTACAGTGGCAGGTGCTGTCTCTGCAGGCCGAGCTGCTGCCACCCAGCCTGGCACCCACGGCCAGTGCCAGGAGGCACTGCTGCCTGCACCCTGTGTAGAAGGCCAAGACCTCTGGGTCTGGCTCCAGCCCCTGCCCAGGCACAGGCCCAGGCAACCTTTGCAGTTTTGGGCCCTCATCAGAAGCTGGGGCGGGGGGGGGGGCCAGGGAAGGAGCCATGGGGACCCCCCACCCACCCACGTTGGGAGCCACAGGCAGGGATTGGCAGTCTGGCCCAGTGAGGCTGCCGAGTGTTCACCCTGCCCCGTTTCCAAGCAGCAGTGGACACACATGTGCACAGAATTGCCAACCGACTCAGGTGGACCAAGAAGGCAACCAGGTCCCCAGAGGACACCCGCAGGGCCCTGGAGGAGTGGCTGCCCAGGTGTGCCCACCCCCAGGGTGGGGTGGGGCGGGCCCCCTCGGGTGGGCTCCCTCCCTGCCTCCCTCCCTGCCTCCCTCCACACTCCACACTGATGACCCCCACCCCCACAGGGAACTGTGGCGTGAAATCAACGGCCTGCTGGTGGGCTTTGGCCAGCAGACTTGCCTGCCCGTCCACCCACGCTGCCAGGCCTGCCTCAACCGGGCCCTGTGCCCAGCTGCACGGGGACTCTGAGGGCCTGGGGCCTCTGCCCGGCGCCACTCTGACCACTGTCTGTCTGTGCTTTTGCTGGGGAGCCGTAGCCTGTTTATAATAAAGCTTGGGGGTTGTTTGTAGTTAGGGTCTGGCTGAGTTGTACCAGGGCGGGGGCGGGGGGCAGGCTGGAAAGCACACGCGTGAGCTGTGTGCACACCCATGCTCACATGTGTCTGGAACAGGGCGGCCTGGAAGCCTGGGATGGAGACGTGACGATCTGGGCTGCGGGCGGGGGCGGGGGTCGTGGGAGCCAGCTGCAGCCAGCTGTCTGGAAGCCTGCAGGGGACTCCGGCTGCCTCCCTCAGCAGCTGGCTGGGGACCTGGGAACACGCCCTCCTGAACTTGTGCCCCGAGAGCCCGGCCCCCACCTTGAGGCCCCACCCCCAGTATTTACACAGCCACCTGGCCTCACTGGACGCCAGCAGGCCCAGGAGGGCCAACACAGGGCAGAGGCCTGACCTGCATGCTCCTACAGGGGGCCAGGGCCCAATCTGGGGACAGGAGGGCAGAGCTCCGAGGCACAGGGGTCCCCAGTGTGCTGGGAGGGGCCAGGCAGATAGATCTGGGGAGCGGAGGCTTAGGAAGGGGGCTGTGTGCCTCAGCTGGGTCTTGGGGCGCCACAGGCTGCGGCCTCCTTGCCCGAACCATGGCCCCCCCAGCCCCCGACATGCAGGCTCAGGAAGGACAGACAGCCAGGGTCCAAGGAAGGCCTGTTTATTCTGAGGGCGCGCATGCGCTATGGCTTGTAGGGCAGACAGCAATGTCGGTCGGTGGGTCAGAATCTGGGCAGAGGGAAAGGCAGATCAGGGTTTTTCCGGGGAGGCTCCCGGCAGGGGCCAAGCCCGGGAGCCCGGGATCCTTCCTGGGGGCTACCCTACAGGGACGAGGGGCCTGTCCAGAGGTGCCCTCCTAAGGGGCATGGGGCCTCCATCCTCAGACTGCCCACCCCAGGACGGGGCAGAGGGCAGCTCCCACATCCCCTGCCCTGAAGCCTGCGAGCCCCCAGCCCAGTCCCTGGGACTCCCACTTGGGATGGCTGCTGCTGAGGGTGTTGGGGGGAAATGGTGTGCAGAGAAAGGTTTGTTTTATTGCAAGTATTTAGAGAGCAGTCCTGAGGGGGTGGGGGCGGGGCTCTGCTATTAAGTGGAAACATATGTGGAGCTAGAGCTCTTTCTGGAAAAAAAAAAAAGAAGGCAAAAACACAAATTCCTGTAAGTCAGCAGGCCCAGGCAGTCAGCATGGCGGCCAGCCCGCGGGTCACCACCGCCCCTCCCCGCCTTCTCCCCCTGCCCCTCACTGTCTCTCTGGGTCTCTCACATCTCAGGGGCTCCCTTTGCCCATCCTGCG
Organism: Muntiacus reevesi; assembly: GCF_963930625.1. Taxonomy (NCBI): domain Eukaryota; kingdom Metazoa; phylum Chordata; class Mammalia; order Artiodactyla; family Cervidae; genus Muntiacus; species Muntiacus reevesi. Next base: position 180,988,267 of record NC_089250.1, on the reverse strand, counting down.
GCCACACTCCCCTAGCACCCCGCGGGTGGGGGGCAGGACGGGCTCCCGGGGGCACGTGCTGGTTCCTGGGTGGTGGTGGGACCACCCCAGCTTAGGGAGAAGGATGCCCCCTCCAGTCCACCGGGGCATGGGGCGCTCTGGGCAGTCCGAAGGGCGAGGCCCAGACCCGTGGGGAGGAGCCAGCGGGGAGCAGGCAGGGGGGCTCAGAAGTTGCTGAAGATCTCGCGCTTCCGATTCCAGTCCATCTGTGGTGCGCGCTTGTTGACCCTGGTGGCTCGTGCCTTCTCCTTGGCCTCAGCTGCCGTGGGGCTCAGGTGAAGGCCGCTCTCCTGGAAAGGGTCTCGCTTCCATGTGCTGCCATCCTAGGGGCGGACACGGCGGGTGGGTGGCCAGTGAGTCCTGGACCCCAGCCCCCATGCAGGTGGCCCTTCCCAGGGAGCTCACGCCAGAGGCCACCTGGCGGCAGGCCCAGGAGGGCTTCCTAGAGGTGGTGGCCTCACGGCCCAGGCTGGCAGCGCCACAGATGCCCGCCCCCAAGGCCTCAGGCCCCCCAGCGTGTGAGCAGCAGCACTGGAGGTGGAGGGGCACCCACTACCTCAGTGTCCTTGTCTAAGCCGGGCAGGTCGCTTCGGGATGAGCACACGGAACCACCATTGAGCTGGGAAACCAAGGGTGAGGTGTGGCTTCAGGGGCCCGCCCAGGAGACTGCACACCCAGGTGCACATGTGGACATACGCATGCACACATGCGTGCACACACCAGAGCTGCATTTACTCTTGCATTTGGCAATGGCACTGACCCTCTACTGCAACCTGGAGGTGCCTGAGTGCCCTGCAGGGTGGGGTGTGGCTGGGCCCGGACAGGGCCCAAGGGGCCTTAAAGCTGGGAGTGACAGGGCCGGGCTCAGTCTCACGGCCGCTCAACACCAGGACCGAGGTCTCAGGAGGGCCTCTGTCAGGCCCAGGGATGCCCAGGGGTGGTGCCCCTGTGGTCCCCCGAGCCCACCCTGTCCACTCCCACCATCTCACCTGGACTGAGCTGGTCCCGTTGGTGACTGGCGATGGCAGTGGGCCTGTGGGGATAGTGTGTAACTGACCACTCGGCCCCCAGTGCTTCACCCCAGCCCTGGGCCCCAGGGCAGCCGCCCACCTTCCACATGCTCCTCGGTGGGTGTGACCCTCAGCCGCTTGAAGTGTTCATCTGTCTCGGGGTCCACCACCAGTAGCTGGGCCTCGTCCTCCCGTGCCTTGATGCTGGCGACCACCTCTGCATGGCGCAGCCCCTCCACATTCTGCCCGTTCACCTGCCGCCAGCACAGGGTCAGTGCTGCCTGTGGGCAGGTCCCCACCAGCCCCCCAAGCCACCCAGCCAGGTGTGGCATCAAATATTCATCAGCGCCGTCACCAGCCACAGCAGCAAGAGGAGCACCAGCTCAGGTTCCCGGAATCTCCCTCCTGCAGAGGACCGGGGGCCCAGACACACAGACGTGGATAGATACACACGGACACACCCACAGGCACGCAATGCAGACACACACACACATAGATATACATGGACACACAGGCCCGCAGGCACAGACATGTGGGACGTGGGCCCAGACACACATACACGTGGACACGGACACACAGGCACGCACACACACTCACACGGAAGGACCCAGGCACAGACACAGGCCTGAGCAGCAGGACGCAGGTGCAGTTTTGTACACGAGGGGCAGCCTGCTCCCCCCGCCCCGGCGGCCGGTACCTCTATGAGCCGGTCCTGGGCACGCAGGCCAGAGTGGGCGGCGGGGGAGCCAGGGTCCACCGAGCGGATGTACTGTCCGGGCCGGGACTTGTCGCTGTGCAGGTTGAACCCGTAGCCCTGGGGGCCCTTCCGCAGGTGGCAGAGCCTTGGGCGCAGCTCCCTCAGGGGCCCGTTGGCATCCTGCAGGTGTCAGGGGCAGCACTGAGGTTCCAGCTCTGACCTCCTCCCACCTGAGAGATGCTGACCCCCGAGGCCTCCAGCCCACACCCACTGCCGGCTGCCAAGGCAGCACTTAGCCTCATACCCCCAACTGACCGCAGCCCCGCGTCTCAGAGACCCGTCCTGGGGCGTGGGGAGGCTTAGGCCACCTACAATGATCGAACTTTGGGATCCTGGACAAAGTCTTAGTTTCCAAACCCCCAATGGACCTGTGATGGGATCACAGGCCTTACGGCAAGGTTGGGAGAATCCACTGGGTCAAGGCTAGGGCCGGGCACAGACCCGAGACGAGGAGGGAGCAGGTGAGGTGAGCTGCCCCACGTCTCCGTTCCAGGAGGGCGGCCCCGCCCGTTGAGTGTGGGGCTGCTGGGGTAGGGCTCCAGCTTTGTTGACACTCCCACAGGTCTCCCTGGGGCTGGAGGCAGCGCTGATGCTGTGTTTGCCTTCACATTCCAGAGCAGCTGGAGCGGCCCCCACCCCCACAGGCTGGAGCCCAGTGAGCGAGCAGAGGAGCCTGCCTCCCACCTGCCCTTCCGGCCCCAGGGCCTCCTGGTACCTTGAGGGTGCCCACCCACACCCCAGGGCCCTGCCTCCGTTTACCTCTGGCATCCTGCAGTCGGGCTCTGGGCCAGGGGGTACAGGGGGGCCGTGCAGGCAGGGGCCAGACCCCAGGACCCCCACCCCGCCAGGGCCTGAGGCAGTGACCAGCGCTAAGTGGCCAGTGGCTGCGGCGCTGGCGTTCGGTCTAACATGGCGGTGGCCGGAGGGAGCGGGCGGCCAGCAGCTCAGGTTTCCCCAGCGCTTGGGGCTCAAGTGTGCGTGCAGGTGAGACTGCGGGGCGGGGGTGCTCACCGGGGCCTGGCCTTCCACCTCCCTGTGTGTGGCCAGGGACACTGGGCCAGGCGGGGGGCCACACTTGGGAAGGCCAGCCTCCAGGCCTCCAAGCTCACCCCAAACCCCCCAAATCTGACTGTGGCCACCCTGCTGTGGGACCAAGCCTGCCCTTCCTTACAGGGTGGTATCTCGCCCCAGCGTCTGGGCCCTCCTACTGGTGGGGAACACCTTCCAGTCCAGCCTGGGCCCCTCCTCCAGGCCCCATCCCTGATCCCCAAAGCATGCCCCCTGGGAACCCCTGCTGCAGGCCACCATCTGCCCCAGAAATTCCAGGGGCTGGGGCTGCCCCTGCTCCTCTGTCCTCCAAGGGGATCAGCCGGGCAGACACCCGGGTTCTCCGGGACCCCACAAACTGGTCCCTGTCCAAACACAGCTGCAATCACAGGTGTGTGGCTCTGAGGTGACTCTCAGGTTCGCGCTGTCAGACCACAGGTTCCAAGGCTGGCCAGGGCCACGCGGGACCCTGGACGTGTGACGTGACCACACGAGGTAGGTGGATGCGGGCCCAGATGGTGGAGGTGCCTCACACGGTCATAGAGACCAGACATCCAAACACAGGCTTGCAGACAGGCTCCACAGACCCCTGCGGTGACCAGTGGTGTGAGACACAGCCCTCGGCACCAGGCCCCGGGCTCTTCCCACGCCCTCGACAATGATTCCAGGCCGAGGTCTCTCAAGGCCCCCAAACAGGAAGCAGGACTAGGGGGCATCCGGGGCCATGAAGCCAGACTGAATGCAGTCACTTCCGGTTCGAGGCCACACTGGCGATCTCCCTGCCTCAACCCAGGACAGCCGTCTCCTGCCACTAACATCTGACCCACATCCCTTGCATTAGGATCAGGGTCCAAGGAGCGCCAGACTCAGCACTGGACCCTCAAGTTGGGGGGCTGCAGTGGCCAGGGAACGAGGCCAGTGGCCTGGGGACCCAGCGGGAGGCCCCGGGGGAGGCCCAGCGCAGCAGGCCGGGAGGAGGTGCAGGCTGGCCCAGCGCATTGCTCACATTCCTCGCTCCAGCCTGGCTCAGAACTCTTCCTGCCGCCTCCCAGCTGGGCCCTTGGGCTTCCAGGGGCTTCCAAGCCCCAGTCCCAAACAGGCTGCCCCAGAGCTGGACAAGTGCTTGACTCCCAGCCCTGCCTGTGACCAGTCAAAGAGGCTGGCATGGGGGTAACTCTTGGAGCCAGGCTCTACAGCCCCCATATGGTGACTCACCAGCCCGGGCAGAGAAAGGCCCCCATTGTTGCTCAGAGTCCAGCCTGCTCACACCAGGGTACCCAGGGTCCCCTCTGCCAAGCCTGGGTGCCAGAGACCTAAGCTGGGTGCCGATGACCTCACTGCCCACCCCGCCCCCCAACCCACCTGACCTGCACAAGACCCCGAGACAGGCTCTGTGGAGGAGTTCCCGGGGCCGGGGCAGATGGCGTGGTGTTCCCAGAGCGGGCCATGGGAGTCAGGACAGATGCGTCAGGCAGGGCGTCCAGCTGGAGTGGCCTGAGCTCTCGGGCCAGCGTGGGCTGCCACCCCATTTATCCACCTCCCACTGTGGCCCAGGCTCCCCAGGGACGGGTGGGGACACAGGGTTGAGTCACTTTGGGAAACAGGGTGGTGACTGAGTCCCCCTCCCCTGCTCAGGCTCCAGCCCGGCGCCCCCCACCAGCCAGGTTTCCGTCCCAAGAAAGGAAGGAAGGAAACTGCTGGGAGGCCCTGCCCTGCTCCCAGGACCCAGGGCTGGGGAGGCCAGGAGGCCAAGGAGGGTACGTTGGCCGCCAAACAAGAGGCAGTCCTGCTGCAACTCGGGGCTGGGGGCAGGGAACAGGAACCAGGGGTCCCCCAAAGCCTGCCTGTAGGCTCTGCACGCCCTGCAGGACCCTGTCCCCTCACTCCCCCGAAGGCCTCCAGAACTGGGTGTGAAGGGAGGTGGGCCTGGGGCCTGCCACACCACCATGGCTGGCACCGCCGGCTGCCCCATCTCTGATGGAGGCGGGCCCCCATCACCACCGTCAGGATCAGCTGCACTGCAGCTGCAGCCACCCCAGTGCAGCCCGAAGCAGGGCTGAGTCACCACTGACAGCCCTGACAGCCCCCCGCGGGGAGGGCCCACCACACCAGCGTCCCCCCGCCCCACCTCCCGCACCCCTGCCCAGGACGGGAGGAAACTGAGGCTGTGAGAGCCAGAGGGGCCCTCCCTCCCACAGGGCAAACCAGCATCTTGGTCCTGCAAGCTGCGCCATCTCTCCCGGGTTCTCCGATCCCACTGCCATCGAGGTCCCACCAGAGCAGCCCTGTATAGGAGCATCGTCCACGCAGGCTCCCTGACGGCCCACAGGGGCAGAAGCTAAGCCTGGTTTATGGAGGTCGCAGAGCCCCCGCCCCTCCTTCCCGTGCTCTGAACTCAGCCAATTAAATCACGGCTCACTGGCTGGCGGTGCTGGGGGTGGGTGGAAACCGCAAGACCCTGTCTTCAGGGACTCCTCTGACCTGGGGCCCCATCCCCAGGCCAGCCCCCACCTCGGAGGGACCTGCCACAGGGGCCCCACTTTGTTCCTCTAAAAATACACCCAGCGGAAGACCCCTCCTAGGGCTTCCTGCAGCCCCCAGAGCCTGAAATAGTGGAGGGGGAAGGTCCCACCCAAGGACAAGGTGCCTCCCCATCCTCCAGATAAGGCCCGAGGGCAGCTTTTTCCACAGGAAGGTGAACTCAGCCATTTGTGTCTAAGTCAATGGACAAACGCCCAGGGCGCTTCCTCCTGGGGGTGAGGTACCCTGGGAAGGAGGGAGACTCCAGCTCTTAGGTGGGGGCACGCTCAGCCAGCACCCTGTCCCAGGGCTCTCCTGAAACCACAGATCTGACCCTTAAACCCCTACTGTGGCCTTCAATGCCCCGGGGCAAAGTCCAGACTCCAGGACTTGGCACTGTGGCCCTAACCAACCCCCAGCCTGCCCTCTAGCCACAGAGAACAAAAAGGGTGGCAGGGCTTCGTGCCCACGCCTGTACCCAGGCTCCCCCCTCCCCCCACTGGGAGTGTCCATCCCCCCAGGGGAAGCCCAAAGCCCCCCAGCACCCTGGTCACAGGCCCAGCAGCTTGCCAGGGACACAGCTGAGCAAGGACAGGTGTCAGGGGCTCCTGGACACCTGGAAACTGCCCTAGTCTAGTGGTTCTCAAAGTGGGGCCTGGGGAACCCCTTGGCTTGAATCCTCAAGACTTTTTTTTTTTTTCTTTTAAAAATAAAAGAAAGTAGCAGGACATGAAAGCAGTCCCATGGGACTTCCAGGAGGTCTGGACAAGCAGACTCAGGAGAGCTCGAGGTGCTATGCCAACAAGGCCACCCCTAGGCCTGGCTGCCCAGCAAGAGGCAGAACTGGGCCGCCCCCACACCTCCCCCCCAGCTGCTTCCCAGCTGACTTTTCCAATCCGAAGCGGGCAGTGAGCAAGGGGCAGGTACCCCAGCCCCAGCAGACCCCGCCTGGACAGTCTTCTCAGTCCTACAAAGGAGGGCCAGGCCCCTCCCCGGCCGTCACAGCCCAAGCAGGCTCCTCATACGGACGGACAGACAGACAGACACCCAACACAGGCACAGAGCTGAGCATGCTCAGTCCCGGGACACCCCAGCAGCCCTTTCCCAGGTCCCTCAGCCCCCAGGCCAGGGAGAGGGCAGCTCATCAGAGTGACCTGTCCTTCCTGGGACAGCAGCTCTGATGAGCATCCCAGGGGAGAGGGCCCGGACGGGGCGGGGACCAAGGCCAGGCTGCTGGGCCGCACGGACAGAGACCATGGACTGAGAGCAGAAAGGGTGGCTCCAAGGAGCCAAGCGGGTCGTCAGCAGGGGCGGACTAGGGACCCGGAGGGGCAGCGGAAGACGAGACGATGGTGCAGATGAGGCCAGGGTGGTCCCTGTGAGCAAAGCCCGCCGTACCTCCTGGGCGGCCTCAGAGCTGAGGCTGCCCACTTGCGCCCAGTCTGGCTTCGGCTCCCAGGGGTCGTGGGCCGGCGGCAGCCCTCGCCGGGCCATCTCCTCGGTGCAGGTCAGCTGCCGCCGGCGGAGCTCCTCGTCCGTCTCCTTGTCCACCACCAGCAGGCACGTCTGCCCCTCCACGGCCTTGATCCTCTGCACTACCTGGGGTAGGCGGGTGTGGGACCGGGTCACGGCCGGCACTGCAGGCAGCACAAGGGCAGCGGCCCCACCCCGGGCTGGCCCAGGGCAGCAGGCAGGCCGCGAGCTCAGGCAGCGGTGGGCGGCTGGACTGAGAGGCCCGCGGCCCCACCCCCCACCCCTGGCTCCAGCAGCTGCCTCCCTCTTCTCCCCGGGCTACAGGCACCAGGGCCCAGGCTGCAAGGGCCCGGGAAGTGACAACGACCCTGTTCGGCTGGGCTTCAGGTTTTCAGTTTTCACATGTGTACATGTGTATGGCCTGTGGCCTGCAGCCTTCTAGTTCAAGGTGTCTCTGGGTCTGGGTTTGAAATGGAGAAGTAACTCCCTGGGTCCCAGGCTCAGGGTGTCTGTGCCTATCTCTATCTTTCCAGGAGTGGAACACAGTCTAAACTTCTGCCTCTAGGCCTTCTGTTCTCTTCCAGACCACAACCTTGAACCTGTTCCTGCTGGACCTGCAGGGAGACCACCTGGGGTCCTATGGCAAGGCGCCTACTCAGGAGCACACCCACTACCCGGAAAGCAGGATTCAGAGGCCATAGGCAGAGGTGGGCAGGGGTAGGTGTGGTTACGCAATGTCTGTGACGTGTCTAGAGCATGTGCAAGGCCATACCTGCCAGTGTGTGCCTGCAGGAGGGCAGTGCCCACTGGGCATTGGTGTAGGGAGGGTAACACCCGATGCCTCCCCAAGGCCTCAGGAAGGACCAATGGGGCCCAGTAGATGCTTTCAAAAGAGGAGGGTCTGAACCAGGCCCATCTTTGCCCCAGCCCTCCTCTGCATCTGTCTCTCCCCATCACCTCCAGAGTCACAGGAACCCTGGACCCTGATGCTTCCTGACTATGGGACCCAGACAAGTCACCCAGTATCTCCAAGCGTCAGTTTTCTCATCTGTAAAATGGGAACCAGAACTGTACATTCTCCCTGCCAAGACAGTAGGAAGGTCTCACAGGATCCTGTGTGTGAGGCTCCTAGAGACCAGCACCCCGGGAGGCCTGGGACAGGCAAGCTTCACTCTTAGGGCAAAGGTGGGGGCGATTATTAAACAGAAGCCAGGCCCCGGCTCGGCCAGGCCCTCCCCATGGCCTTTCCGTCCAAGCTCTCGTCCCTGACCCTCACCCTCCTTCAGCAAACAGTCCATCCAGCTGACACTCTGAGTAAAAGACAGAAGGACAGCTGACAGGGGGAAACACAAAACCTCCAAGGACAGAAGCAGCCCCCAGCCCATCCAAGAGCCAGTTTATGAATCTCAAGGCCCAGGGCTGGTCCTGCAAAAGGTGGGGTGAGGGACACAAAGGACCCGAAGTAGAAGGGGTGGAAGAAGACTGGTCTCGAGCCATGTGAGTCCCTGGTCAGTGAGAGATGGACACCCCCTGGGGGTTAGAACCTACAGAGAATCTCCTGGCCTTTATCTTCCGCTGCAAAAGGCAGGGGGCTGCGACCTGTGATCCCAGTCAGGCCGCCCAGCAGCCTCTGAGGACAGGAATGTGTTGCCACCAGTGGCAACTCCCACCAGGATCCAGACACCCTGGGCCAGGACACACACTAGTACACCAGGCTGCAGAATCACACAGAAGGATACACACAGCCTGGCTGGCAGACACACAGCTGGGACACACATACACGCAGCCAAACACAGGATACACACATACACACAACCCAGTTCACACACCTCCAGGCAGGCAGACCCGTACACACACACACACACACACACACATCTAGGGGTGCAAACCTGTATACTCACATGCACACAGTCCAGCACACACACTCACTCAACTGATGCCAGCACACACAGGTGTGCTCTCGCTGTGAAATCCACGGCAGGTACACTCAAGGGCCCGGCACATTCACAGACATACCCAGTCGTGTACACACGCACATATATACACGCTGGTAGAAAAGCACCGGGTCCTCAGGCTCACGGAGACCCCCGAGGTGCCAGCTCCTCCACACACTGCCCTGCGGCCGGAACAAGACCAAGAGCGAAGAGAAGAGCGAGGACTGAGACCCGGAGGAGCCGCAGTGCGGGCCCCTCCTTTGCCAGGATCCACCCCCCTCGGGGCAGGACCGACCGGGGTGGAGGAGGCTCGGAAAGAGGCCGGCTACCGCGGCCTCGGGGGCCACGTACCCCACCTCTCCACGGGAGCCCACAGAGGCCCTTGTGCCATCCCCTCCTGCCTCGGAGAAGGGACGGAGGCCTGGACGCAGGCAGCGCCGAGCCCGGTGGTCACCGGCGCGGGCCAGGGACGCGCGCTGGGGCTGCGGGGTGGGGGCTTGCGGCGGGTCTGCGGGCCGGCGGGCCGATGGCGGAGCGCAGACACCCACCTGGTGGTGCGTCTCGCCCTCCACGTTGACGCCGTTGACCTCGACCAGCCGGTCTCCGGCGCGCAGCGCGGCCGCCTCGGCCGGGGAGCCGGGCTCGACGCGCCGGATGAACTGCCCGCGGCGGCCCTTCTCCCCGTGCAGGTGGAAGCCGTAGCCGTGCTCGCCGCGCACCAGGCGGCACAGGCGCGGCCGCAGCGGCTCCGGTGAGGCCATGGCGCCCGCTGCCCACCGGCCGTCCAAGGGCTGGCCACGGCGCTCACGCCCGTCGCAGGGCGGGCAGGGGCGCGGGGGCCGGCGCGGGGACGGCGCGGAGGCGGCGGCGTCGCTGAGGACCGGGTGGCGGCCTCGGAGTCTCCCGCTCGGCTCGGCTCCCGTCGCCTCCGGTTCGGGCTCGGGCTCGGGCTGCGGCGCCGCCCCCGCGCCCGCCCCTTCTCCGCCCCCTCCGCCCTGCCGCCCCCGCCCCGGGTCCAAGCCACCCTGGCCATTCCCCTGCCTCAGGCCCCGCCAGGCCAGGGAGGCCGGGAGGGAGACTGCAGGGTCAGGGGACCCCCGAATCACCACGACCCCTATGTCTCGCCCCCATTCTGGGCAGCCTCCTTAGCGCCAGCGCTTTTGCTTCCTATGCCAGTAACAGTGGGTGAGTGCTAAGTCGCTTCAGTCGTGTCCAGCTCTTTGCGACCCCGTGGACTGTAGTCCGCCAGGCTTCTCTGTCCATGGGATTCTCCAGGCAAGGATACTGGAGTGGATTGCCATTTCCTTCTCCAGGGGATCTTTCCAACCCAGGGATCGAACCCATATCTCATATCTGCTGCATTGGCAGGTGGGTTCTTTACCACTAGCACCACGTTATCGAGGACCTACTAAATGAACAGCACAGGAATGGAGGCAGGCCCCTGAGGTGGGAGAAGGGGCAGAGAAAGGGTCCTTAGGCTGAAGGACCCCCACCCAGGGGCCAAAAGGTAAGAACAAGGGCCATGGCTCTGCCCACCCTCCTAGGGAACCCCCCTCCCTTTCCCATGCCCCGTTCCTCTATCAGGATCCCTCCCGTACCCAGCACCAAATGCCAGGATGGTCCTGGAGGCAAAAAGAGGGGATTGAAACTGACCAGGGAGCGGCCCCCCTGTATCCTGGAGGCCAGGCTCAGTGACTTCCTGACCCTCCCCAGGAGTGTCTGTGCCTGTCTGTGCTGTGCTGGCCTAGTAAACATTCCCCACCACCAGCCCCTCCCTCTACCAGGACCCTCACTCCTGTCCCTGCCCACCCCAGGCCCGGTGGGTGACTGCAGAGGGTGAAGGAATGACATGCACTTGTCTGGCTGGAAGGAAGGGGTCTTTGCCCCCCTCCTCTCGACTTGGGATGAAATGTACTGAGGGCTTGGGTGCCAGCTAGACCCTCCTGCCCCCGAGCCCTTCCTCCCCTCCCCTCCCTCCACCTCCCCCAGAATGAATGCCCTCTTCTCCCAACCGATGGACAACTGCTTATTCTTCATGTGTCTCTCTGAGTACATGCTACCCGGAACAACCCTCGAGGGCTCAGACCATTTTACAGGAAACAGGTCTGGAGAAGGAAGAGACCCATGCAGGGTTCGGGGGTGGGGGGTGCGATTCTAAGCCCAGCCCACACTCTTCAGCTTTCTCAGTCACCCATCCAGAAAGCCAGCTGAGCTGCAGGCTCACCCTCAACCTGCCCCTCCCAGCCCTGCCCAGCCCCCTGCACCTGCCTGGTCCCCAGGGGTCAGGCACAACCAGCCCAGACAGTTCCCCATGATGGGACAAGCAGGCTCGCTCAGGCTCAGTCCTTGCCGCTCCTTCTTCCCTTGCCAGTGCCCTCAGCCTGGGCTCCTCGCCCAGGCCAAACACGGCCCCGCTAGGCAGCCTCCTGGGCCACGGGCCCTTGGGTGTCCACACCCAAGCTGCTGCCCCTAAAAGCCACTTAGGCTGCAGCAGCAAGGCTGCTCCCCCACCCCCACCTCTGAGTTCCTCGCTCATGCTGCTGTAGGCTCCTGCCTGACTAGCCACCTCCATCTGTCCAACTGTCTGTCCACAGGCTGCCTGTTTGGACCCAACCTGGTACCACAGTGCCCAGAGTCTGTGAGGATGAGTATGGACAGTGGGGGTCCATGATATACCACCCCACCCCCCACTGTAGGTGGGCCTTAGGGGTCACCCTACAGCAACCCAGGACCTGCCAGACATGCTCTGAGGCCATACCATAGGCAAGGGAGGTGGGTGGATGGGAGACCCCCCAGATCAAGGGGTAGGGAAGGTAGGGCCCCCTAGTCCCTTGGGTCAGGATGCTTGGAGACTCGTCCTCTTCTATAGAGCAGACGCTCTCAGATCAACCTGCAGCCCAGGACCCAGCCTATGAGTGAAGATTGATGGGGTCAGAGCACCCCTGGAGGATGGGATAAGCAGGGGATGTGCTCACAGCCAGGGGCCAGGTACACTGCCTCCCAGAATCACAAAGGCAGCCGCAAAGCTAAAGAAAAGCCAAGGAAGTACCAAGAAAGGTTAACAGAGTAACAAAGACGACATCAGAACTGGCAGCAAAGTGAGTGGGTAGCAGCAACAGAATAAACGCAGCAGCTACTACCTGCGGGGGCTTCCCAGGTGGTGCTACAGGTAAAGGATCTGCCTGCCAATGCAGGAGACGCAAGAGACTTTGTTGGATCCCCGGTGCTTGCTTCGGCAGCACATATACTAAAATATGCTGGATCCCCGGGTCGGGAAGATCCCCTGGGGAAGGAAATGGCAACCTACTCCAGTATTCTTCCTTGGGAAATCCCATGGACAGAAGAGCCTGACGGGCTACATTCCTTGGTTTCACCGAAAGCGGGACATGACTGAGCATGCGCGTGCACACACACACATACACACATTACCTGCAGGGACCAACTCAGAAGGGGGAGCTGTAAGGAGTGAGAGGGACAGGGAAGGTGAAAATGACTCCAAGCAGCTCTCTGGAAAACTCCCAGGCCTCTTCCTTCAGCCTCTCTCTGCGGGAGTGTGAGACGAGAGAGGTCAGGCCGCCAAGGGAAGGGAGAAGCCTGGGAGGTGGCCCGGGAGCGTGCCCTGAGGTGTTTGGGCTGGAAGCTGTTTGTGTCGCTGGCTGGGCTGGGGCTAGGGTGGTGAGCCGGAGGGGCGGGCAGGCAGTCAGGTGCAGGTGAGCGGAGGCCTGGGTCAGGCCCACCCCCTCACTCTGGTGCACTCACCCACTTGTGCCATCTAGGCACGCTGGGGTGCGACAGAGGGACAGGAGGTGCGTCCGACCTTCCAGTCCTTCTCTCCCTGGGTTAGGACTGTCCTGTGCTCTTGTGACCTCTGAACCTACCTCCCTGCGGAGATGGGGCAGAGCCTGCGCCTGGGCAGAGACTCTGGGGCGTGGCCGTGGGCAAAGGCCTTGTCACTGCCAGAGGGGAGGGCTGGGGGCCTGTGGGGGGTGGGGGGCGCCATTAGTCTGACGCTCGGCTAATTGGCCTGCGCTTCTCAGGCCGGCGCGGCCTCCCTAATGGGCATTAAGGGCCTCGCGGGATGACCAGGCCTCGCTCACAACCCCTTCTTTCAGCCTTCGCCAGGCCTCTCTTCAGAGCCCCAGAGGGGAGCAGGAGGGACCAGCGCAACGGGAAGAGATGAGAACAGGAGGTCCGGAGCAGAGGAGAGAACCGAAAGGTCGGAGGACCAATGAGGGCAGAGGCGCACAAAACCCGCGATTGGGGACGCCCCGGCGCCCTGCCCCGCCCACCCGGTTCTGGTCCCGCCCACCACCCGCCCCAGCCCCGCCCACCACCCGCCCAGCCCCGCCGATCGCCGGAGGCACGGACCTCGACTGCCGCCCAGGAGAGCAGCCGCGCAGCGCCTCCTGCCGGTCCTGCGTAGGATTGCAGCGTCCGGGGAGCTGCCCAAGGTCCCACCCTTCTGGTTCTGACGGCTCCAGCCTTGCCGGGTGGGAGATTCGGGTGAGGCCCGCGCCTTAGCGCTGTGAGCACTGCTGGAGCATAGGGCCGCCCTGGGAATGGTAGGCAGAGAAGGCGAGCCTCTGCCGAGCTCCCGATGGGCTGTGTTTTCTCATCTTGGATCTGGCACCAGCCTCTCTGCACTGGGGCGTCTTCTCTAGACCACATGAAATCTAGCCCCTCACCGAGTGCTCCAGCGCTTGTGAGCCAAACATTCACAGGCCACTTGGCGTCAGGCTCTGATGAGCACCGGGGAGGCATCGCTGAGACCCAGGGAAGCAGATCTGTGTACCTTGGCGAGTGGACGCACAGGGCGGGGGCAGCCCCCAGGAGGAGCATGTAACCTGGCCTGGGGCCCTGGAGTTCTCAGGCAGAGTGGGCCTCAGGGCTGCTCTGAAATCTTCCAAGAGTTCGGGCAGACTGTGGGGGGAGGGGAGAGAGGAATGAGATGGGAACAGGGCCCGGCCTCAGAGTAGGAATTCTGTTGCATGAGTGGTGGGAGCCCTTAAGGTGTACTGCACTGGGGGTAACAAGGTCAGGACACCCATGTTCAGTGAGGAGCAGAGACAAGAACTTTGCAGGGTGGGGGCGAGCAGGTTGACCTGAGTGGTCTGCAACTTCCCCCAGTGCAGATCCTAGAGGGGAAAAAAAACTGAGTGGAATCAGGGAGCCATAAGAATTGGAAGGGTAGAATCAAACAGAGCACCCACACTAGCAGGCCACGTGTGAGAAAGGTGCACCCAGATGAGAGGCTTTTGCCAGTGGGGAGATACCTCCAGAGGGTGCTTCCTAAGGCCCCGAGAGGTGGCGGGTGTAGCATGGGGGCTGGCTCTACGTGGGCCTTCCAAAGTCAAGAGCTAGACAAACCAGAGGCCACCCTTCCTCCTGTCCTCGCTGGGTGCCCCAAGGTCAGCCTTGCCACACAGCCAAGCGAGGATTCCGAGGGCAGCCGGACAGCATCGGGGCACGGTGACCAAGCACTCCAAGGTCCAGGACAGTTGTGGGACTCAAAGCCCACAGTGAAGAGGGTTGAAGGGGGAGCAGAAGGGTGGGGTGAGGGGACCACTGGCAAAGGACCCAGATGGAGGGAGGCCCTTGCAAGGTGGCAGAGCACATTTACACAGGGGACTGGGGACAGTAACTGGAAATGCAGAAGGGGGTCAGCAGCTGAGGGGCCTCTGAGGACACAAGGGGGTGTCAGGCGGAGGTCCCTCCTTCCTAGGAAGAGAGCATGGCCATGGCAAGGGGGCCACGGTGTCCCCACTTCCTCTCTGGCAGTCCTTGGCTGAGGGGAGGGAGGGGTTCCAAGGGGATCCAGGTTTGAAATGAACGCTGGGAGGTGGGGGATGGGCTGCCAGGTGTTAAGATCCTGCTCCCTTGGGGAAGACGTTCTCCCCAGTCTGGCCAGAGGGCGCAGTGAGGGGACCCCCTGTGGGGCTCCTGGGAGGCTGGGGTGGGGGCTGCTGCTCTCCTCCTGCACACGTTGATGCGAGGCAGCCGTGGAATACCCCTCCCCTCCTTGGGGACCCTGGGACCTGGTTTGATGACCCCACCCCCTACAAGGAGGGGCAGCACTAGCAGAAAAGGGAGAAGGGGACCCAGCCCCCAACAGTGTCTCTGCCTCTGTGCCCCGCTTCTGCCCCGCAAGGACACGCAGGTCTCGGCTGGGTTGGGGCAGAGAGGGCGGAGCAGGGGCTGGGCGGGGAGAGGCGGGGAGTGGGAACACGTGCCCCAGCAGGCCGGCGGGTGGGAGGGCTACTGACATTTGCCAGGGCGTGGGCGCGGCAGTTTGCGCCTCGCAGCCAGATGACAAAGTACACAACTCGGAGGAAAAGGGTCACACGCGGGGGCGCGGCAACTAGGCGAGTTTTATTGAACGGACGGCTGGCCTGTTGGCCGAAGACACTCGGTTTGGGTCAGGCGCGGGGGCACGAGGAGGGGCGGCGATCAGGACGGCTCCGGGGCTAGGCGGGGGCTGGCGAAGGCGGTTCCCTGCGCAGACCGTGACTGAGCCGGAGACACTACGGAGGCTCTAGAAAGAACAGAGAGGCCCGCGGGGAGAGGGCCGTGCGCTCTCCACTACCGCTCCCCCGACTCCGCGGTCTGACAGCGCAGAGACTGCTCCAGGAGAGCCTTCCCTGGAGTCGGGGATGGAAAGGTCGTTGGGTGCCCTGCGGGCAGGCAGACAGCACGGCTCAGCTCTCCTCCGACCGCCCCCCCTTGTCTGCTGGCGTCCTGTCCCCCTCCTCTCCCCGCGTACCTGGCCTGCTCCGCCGAGGTCCAGGAGTAGGCGCCCGGCCGCCACTCGTGTTGGCGCGCGGACTCCGGGGCGCGCAGGTTGCGAGGCGCACTGACCGGGAGCCCGGCCCCGGGGCTTCTGCGTCGCGCCTCCCACGGTCTCTGAGCTCCGGAGGGAAGCACCAGAGCATCGAGGGCGGCGGGCCCCGGAGAGAGGGTGTTTCTGGCAGAGGGCCCCTGGGGCAGCGCGCCCAGACCCAAGGTGTCCCAGGCGAGGGGCCCGGCCGCGCGGCGCCACATGTAGGGCGAGCGGCGCAGCCCCATAAGCAGGCCGGCCGCGCGGCCCACCGTGTGGTAGCGGGGGCTCGCCACGTGCTTGTACCAGGCGCCGGCGGGCGGGGGCAGCAGCAGCAGCAGCCACAGTAGGGCGAGCAGCCGGCGGCTGGCGGTGGCCCCCCACCCGGGGCCCCGCACCCCTGTGCCCCGCGCCAGGGTGCTCACGTCGACGGCCGCCGGGAGGCGCGGACCAGGTTCTGGCTCCGTCGGGTCTGCGCGCGCCGCGTGGAGAAGCCGGAGTGCGGGAGCTGCAGGCGGGGAGTTGGGCCCCGCGGGTCCGGCTATAACTGCTCGGCGGCCCCGCCCCTGCTCGCCCCCGCGGTACCTGCCGGGCTCCCTAAAGGGAGGAGGCGGGATGAAGGGAGAAGAGCCCAGGCCGCGCCGCAGGACGTGGGCTCCTGAAGCACCCTGGCTGAGTGGACTTTTCTCTGGAATTCATCTCCTCCTCTGCCTGGGGGCTCCCCTCCTTCCCTGTCTCGGGCCCCTCTTCCTCTATCCCCAAGGAGAGGAGCTTCCAGGCGCAGGGATGGGGTACAGGCAGGCCAGGAAGGTGGGGTACAGGCAGATCACACTGGGAGGCCAGCAGCGCCCCAGGGGGCAAAGCAGGAGAGCTGACTGATGGGGGCCCTCTGCACCACCAAGACCCCTCTGCCTACCTCCTCCCCTGATGGCTGTTCCTTATCCTCACCTGTGTGTGCTCAGTCGTGTCCAACTCTTTGAGATGCCATGCATCATAGCCCACCAGGCCCCTCCATCCATGGGGATTCTCCAGGCAAGAATACTGGAGTGGGTTGCCATGCCCTCTTCCAGGGGACCTTCCTGACCCAAGGATCGAACCTGTGTCCCTCATGTCTCCTGCATTGGCAGGCAGGCTTTTTACCACCAGAGTCACTTGGGAAGCCCTCACCTAACACAGTTCAAATCTGTGCCCACACCCCCTTCTCTGCCCCCTAACCCCTAGCTTCTCCCCACCAACATACTTCACAGCTGCTGCTAGGTGGTAGATGCTTGCAGCTGCGAGTTTAGCCAGGAGACAGTGGTTAGGATTAGGCTCCCAGAATAGAGTCAGTCCCTCTTCCCCCCAGCCCTGCCCTGGGCAGGATAAGCCTCTGCAGACCTCCAGCCTCCTCTTTGACTGAAAGTGAGAGTCACTCAGTCTGTCCTACTCTTTCCAAGCCCATGGACTATACAGTCCATGGAATTCTCCAGGCCAGAATACTGGACTGGGTAGCCTTTTCCTTCTCCAGGGGATCTTCCCAATCCAGGGATCCAACCCAAGTCTCCCATATTGCAGGCGAATTCTTTACCAGCTGAGCCACAAGGGAAGCCCAACAATACTGGAGTAGGTAGCCTATCCCTTCTCCAGCGGATCTTCCCGACCCAGGAATCGAACCTGGGTCTCCTGCATTGCAGATGAATTCTTTATCAACTGAACTATCAGGGAAGCCCTCCTCTTTGTCTGTGATCCCCTAAAACCACGTTCTCTGGCCAGACCAGTCTCAATTCTTTTGCTTTACCCAACAACCCATGAGTTGCCCCATTTCTGTGCTTCCGTGCCTGGGACAGACATCCTGGCCTTTTCAATCTGTGACCAAGCTCCTACTCATCTTTCAGGATTCTGCTTAAATAGTCCCTATCTGAATAGTCTCCTGGAGTATCCCTCTCTGCCTGCCTGGGGTTAATAGCCTCCTTCCAGATGTCAGGGCCTGACCCATTCTTGCCTGAGCCCTAAGCCAGGGAGGATTCAGCCCTCAAAATAATCAAAGCTCACCCCACCCCACCCCCAGCAACCACACCACTCACAGGGTACCTTCTAGGTTCCAGACACCAGAGATCCTGAATTATCATATTCTGATATCCAAACAACGCCACGTGCATGTGTGGTAAGTTGCTTCAGTCGTGTGCAACTCTTTGCCACCCTATGGACTATAGCCTACCAGGTTCCTCTGTTCATGGCATTCTCCAGGCAAGAATACTGGAGTGGGTTGCCGTGCCCTCCTCCAGGGGATCTTCCTGACCCAGGGATTGAACCCACATCTCTTATATCTCCTGCATTGGCAGGAGGGTTCTTTACCACTGACACCACCTAGGAGATTCCCAAACAATGCCACAAGGTGGGACAATTATTGATTCCATTTACCAAAGAGGAAACTAAGGCCTGGGGGAAATTAACTTGCTCCAATCACCTGGGTAAGCACTGGGGACGGAGTGGGGTCCAACCTAGACCCCCAGCCTGAGAGTTCCAGTTTGGGGACCCCAGCTACAGTGCTCAAGGGAAGACTTCCCTCCCCCTCTGCCTGTCTCTTCAGCAAGAAGGAGGGGGTGAATCTGGGGCAGAAGGGGAGCACAGTCTGGGTCTGTGCTCCTCTCAGACCTGCACATTGGGAGAGGCACAGAGGGGCTCAGGGGTGCCGAGGAAAGCCCCTGCTTTTGAGGCAGGAGGGGCAGAGGGGTCTGGTGATCCCCTGGGGGAGGTCTGGAAGCCGTTAGCTCTCCCCTCAAAGGCCCTATGGAGCAGCTGAGAAACGTGCCCTGGCGCTCAGTGCCCCAGGCTGGATGCTGGTGGGTGTGGGGGGGAGGCACTCCTGCCTCAGTTTCCTCATTGGTAAACAGTAATGGTAGCTTCCTGACCAGCTTGTTGTGAGCACTAAACATCCAGGCCACTGGAACTTCCCTGGCCGTCCAGTGGCTGAGACTCTGCACTTTCACTGCAGGGGGCATGGGTTTGATCCCTGGTCTGGGAAGTAAGATCCTGAATGCCATGTGGCATGGCCAAAATTTTTTTTAAAAATCCAGGCTGGGTCTTGACACGGTGCCTGGCATGCAATAACCAGTGAAGTCACTCAGTTGTGTCTGACTCTTTGCGACCCCACAGACTGTAGCCTACCAGGCTTCTCCATCCATGGAATTTTCCAGGCAAGAGTACTGGAGTGGATTGCCATTTCCCTCTCCAGGGGATCTTGCTGATCGAGGGATCAAACCCAGGTCTCCCACATTGCAGGCAGACACTTTACCATCTGAGTCACCAGGGAAGGTAAATGGCGTGGCTAACATCTGTTACTGTTGCTGTTCCAGCGGCTGCCTAGTCCCCGAACCTGTCAGAGAAGATGCTTTGACGGAGGGGTGATGGAGCAGGGACCGGGCAGGGCGGGGGTACAGAGGGAGCCGCTTGTGCGCCTGGAGGGGCCTGGAGGACCACAGGGACCGGTGGGCCGAGTGGAAAGCTGCCCCTTCCACCCACCACTGCCTCTCTCTCCTGGGGCCCCTTGGCATTGAGAGCTGCCTGGAGTGTGCGGTGGGTGGGCAGCGCGGCATGACACAAGGGTCCCCTGGCACTACCGCCCGCTCCCTGCTGAGAGGAGGCGGGGGACTGCGGGCGGCGGGCAGGAAGCGTCTGCGGGCAGAACGTCATCGATGTGAAAGCTGATCAATTGTGGTCGATGCGGTAATGGAGGTTTCTGCGCAGTTAGAAAATTTAAGACAGCTACAGTTAGCAGAGTGGATAAATCTGAAAATGCCATATTGAGCAAAAAAAAAAAAAAAAAAAATGCCCTGCACAATGAAATGTTCAGTGTCTGAAGTTTAAATACCAGTGATTCTTCTGGCTGGCTTATGACTGTGAACCAGAGGGAAGGAAAATGTCCCAGTGCAGGTGGGAGGTGGAGGGCATGCTGGGCCAGAGTTGGTGGCTGCCTGTCAGGTGGAGGTGTGCGGAAGGCAGGCAGGGATGGAGCCCAGTGCGGGGGAGAGAGAAGAGCACTGCATCGCTTGATGGCCCCTGGGGGCTCCCAGTTTGGGGTGCTCAGGACGAGAGGCTCTGTGCCCTGCCCAGCACTGAGCCCAGGGGCCCAGGAACGAAGGTCTCTGCCAGCCCTTCCCCACCCAGAAGTCTGGGGCCAAAAGTCTGTTGCCAGAAGAGGTAGTGGCCTTAATGATCCATGAGAGCTGCCTGGTCTTTCTGGGGCTAACTGCACCTTTCATCCACACACAGACCCTTCTAGAAGCTGGATGATCATGGATGCTATTTGCATATCACCTCCCCTGACGTTGGACCAAGCCCTCCCGGGGGGCTGGGCCCATGGCTTCTTCATACTCCCCCTTCCAGGCACTCCCCCCTCCTGCCCCAACAGGAACCCCATCCTAATGATACAGCAAATTAGAAAACCTCTCCATTTTGTCATTTAAAATGATTATGTTTTATTAAGGCTTCCTTGGTGGCTCAGAGGGTAAAGCACCTGCCTGTAATGTGGGAGACCTGGGTTCCATCCCTGGGTCTAGAAGATCCCTTGGAGAGGAAAAGGCATGTTTTACTAAGATTGTATATGGGCACGCATGCTAAGTCACTTCAGTTGTGTCTGACTGTGCAACCTTATGGACTGCCGCCTGCCAGGCCTCTCTGTCCACGGGGTTTCTCCAGGCAAGAATACTCGAGTGGGTTGCCATTTCCTTCTCCAAGGGATCTTCCACACTCAGGGATTGAACTCGGGTCTCTTACATCTACCTGCATTAGCAGGTGGGTTCTTCTTTTTTCTTTTTTTTTTAGCAGGTGGGTTCTTTACCACTAGCGCCACCATACATTTTAAGTCAAATGCTAGTATAAGGGACACAGTGAGTGGCCTCTGTTCCACCCTATCACATCAGCATCTTGCCCTCCAGGGGCAGTGACTTCCAACTCTTTCAGCTATTTCTCCTAGTATTTGCCTCCATATTTTGCAATCACGAACAACTGCTATTCTAAAAATGAGTGGTCTTTTTTTAGCCATGCCACATGTCATATGGGAGCTTAGTTCCCCCACCAGGAATTGAACCCACATCCCATGCAGTGGAAGCATGGAGTCCTAACCACTGAACCCCACCCCCCCACATTGGCAGGCGGATTCTTAACTCCGGACCAAAGGGTGGTCTTTTTAAGGATGCTTTGAGTGAAGTATGCACACCTTAACTGCATTTGTTACACATGCCTAACCCCTATGTGCCCAGAACCCAGATCAAGGTAGAAAAGATTTCAGTACCTTAGGGCCCTCCTTCTGGGCTTCCCCAGTGAATCAGTTGGTAAAGAATCTGCCTGCAATGCAGAACACCTGGGTTCAGTCCCTGGGTCAGGAAGATCCCCTGGAGAAGTAAATGGCAACCCACCCTAGTATTCTTGCCCGGGAAATCCCATGGGCAAAGGGGCCTGGTGGGCTACAGTCCACGGGGTCACAAGAGTCGGACGCGACTGAGCGACTAAACCACCACCACCAGGGGGCTCCCTTTACTCCTAGACAGAAGTCCCCAGCAGAATTCATCAGCATTTTCTCAACCTCAGCATAGTTGACATTTGTGAGGCTGTCCTGAGCCCCGAAGGATGGGGAACAGCATCTGTGACTGTGTAGGCAGCAAAAGAGCTCTTCCCCAAAGATGTCTGTGCCCTAATGCCTGGAGGCTGTGACTATTTACATGGTAAGGCGGAATTCAAGTTGTAGATAAAATTGAGGATGCTAATCAACTGAACTTCATATTGGGTTTGCAAAAAAGTTCCTGTGGGTTTTCCCCATAAGATGTTATGGAAAAACTTGAATGAAATTTTTGACCAACCCAATATAAGCAAAGCACCCTGAATTATCCAGGTGAGCCCAATGTAATCTCAAGGGTTCCCAAGTGTGGAGGAGGGAGGCAGTCAGAGAAGGAGAGGTGACAATGAAAACAGAGGCTGGAACGATGCAATTTGTGGAAGGAGGAAGGGCCAGGAGCATGGAAAGCAGGCAGCCCACTGGAAGCTGGAAAAGTCAAGGAAACAGGAATGCAGCCTGCCTGCACCTTGGTTTTATCCCAATGAGACTCATTTTGAATTCCTGAATTCCAGAACTGTAATATAATAAATCTGCATTGTTTTAAGTCACTGTGTTTGTGGTAATTTTTTACAGCAGTAATAGGAAACCAAAAAAAGGCTGAGCGCCAAAGAACTGACACTTTCAAATTGGCCACACTTCAGGTGGCCAAAATACTGGAGCGTCAGCTTCAGCATCAGTCTTTCCAATGAGTATTCAGGGTTGATTTCCTTTAGAATTGACTGGTTTGATCTCCTTGCTGTCCAAAGGACCCTAAAGGTTTATATATATATGTATATATACATATATATATGTGTGTATATATATATATATATATATATTCCCCCCCCCCCCCAAAGTTTTCTTCTGCTCTCTGGGTCTGCTTGTTTTTGTCCCTGTATCTCACACCGCAGGCTTTCCTCCTGAGCCTGCAGATCGCTGGCTGCCAGTCAGACCCTGAAAGGCTGGCTCCTTTTGGAGGGGTGTGACTTGCTGAGACGTGACCTTCATTGCAGGGCAGCTGGGCACCAGGATAGCCTTTCAGTCCCTAACGGGGTATGAAGATCTTTCTGAGGTGGTGCATTTCCTCAGTGAACAATCCTCCAGTTTCCTGCCGACAGTGAGTGGGAGGAGGACTGGATGGATACGGGGAAGGCCCAGGCGCCCAGTCAATGAACCAACTTCCATGCACTCTTTTTTCAATCCCACCTTCAGTGAACTGCTCTGTGGGGTTCCCCCACGGGTCTTAAGGATGCTTTGTAAAATAAAAAGCAGTCACCCTCCACCCGCTCTCTGTCATTTCACAATTTGCTTACATCTTTCAATCACTGCTTGCTTCCTTCCTCTTCTTTGTGCTCATGGAAAAAATCTTTTACTCCTTTGCTGTCCTTTTAGTGGGATTTTGTGAGGGTGAGACGACACCTGCACATGGCCAATCCACCACCATTGGCATGATGATCCTTGTTTTGCAAACGAGGAAGCTAAAGGCTCAGCAAGTTGACCAAGGTCACCAGCAAATACCTAGTTGGAGTTTCCAGCCCATTTCTGCTTCTACAATAAAAGCGCATCCTCCCACAACACACTGCCTCTTTTCTAGAAGGGTTCAGCTCTGAACCAACCTCCCTTAACGGCAGGAGAGAGGTCCTGAGTGTGCCTAACCCCAAGCGTAGGGAGGAGGCCCCCGAACAGACTGCAGAGACTCAAAGCCCCTGGATTCACTACCCTCAATGTGCAAACCCGTCCTGCTATTTCTCTGCCTCAAGCCCCCACGCTCAGCTGGGTGAGGTCAACTTGCCCATGAAGAGGTTGGGACTGGGGGTGTCCACCCCTGGCTCGGAGACTGATATCACCACGTGTTGTCTTTTCCAATAGGGATTGTGTTTGTGTGTGCGAACGCCTGTGCCCCATGACACACGCGATATTTAGAAAATTTAAAAAAAGGGCTTTCAGTTAAATTTCAGAGGAACCATGAATAGCATTTTAGTATTAAGTATGACCCATCAACATTTGGGTCATACGTTGCTCCGAGAGGAGTCGGCGGGCCCAGGACAGATGCCTAGGCGGAGAGAAGCCGGATGTCCTCAGCCTGGCGCGGGGACGGCGGCAGGCGTCCAGATCGATCGCCTCCGCCTAGAGCGCCGGGGGCGCAGTCGCCGCTCTAGCCCGCACCTCGCTGAGGCGGAAGTCGCGCACGCACTTCCGCCGGGCGGGCCCGTTGCTGGGCGGGGCGGTGACGTCGCCCCCGGAAGGGGCGGGCCCGCCGGGAGCCAGGCCGTGCGGTGCCGCACCGCGCCGGCCGGGAGGGGGCCGGATCCCGGACCATGGCGGCGGCTGCGGCGGCGGGCCCGGAGGGGCGGCACGCGGCCCAGGAGGCGGCGGCGGCAGCAGCACCCGAGCGGGGCGGCGGGAGTTGCGTACTGTGCTGCGGGGACCTGGAGGCCACGGCGCTGGGCCGCTGCGACCACCCGGTGTGCTACCGCTGCTCCACCAAGATGCGGGTGCTGTGCGAGCAGCGGTACTGCGCCGTGTGTCGCGAGGAGCTGCGCCAGGTGAGCCGCGCCGGTGGGTCGCGTGTCGGGACTCCCGGGCGGGCGCGGCCCGGCGGGACGGCGGGGCACCCGGCGGCCGGAAGGGGACTTTGCCTTCCTGGTGTCCAGCCACAGGCCTGGTGGCGCCGGCTTCCAATCGGGAAGCCCGGCGCGGCCGCCTGGGCGGGGTCCTCATCGTTGGGCCAGCTGTGGGCCGTCTGGGGGCGGGAGGCAGGCGGTGGCCAAGGTCCCTGTGGGTCCAGAGCTTGCGGGTTTTCCTGCTGACGCCTAGGACTCCTGCCAGGCCGCCGGAAGGGGCACGGTCAGAGCCGGCGCTCCCCGACTCGTTCGGCTTTGGGGGTTTATTCCTCAGGGGTCTCCATCCCGGTGAAGGCAACAGGGAAAGCTGGGCACCTTCAGAGGCGACCTGTCCCGGGAGCAGAGGATCAGTCTGGGCGTTTCCAGCCCAGCCGTTTTTCTGGGCCTCTCTGGGTGACGCTGAGGGAACTCCTTCTGAGACTGGCGTTTTCATCTATTAAGTGACTGTTGTATTCAGACCTGTCACCCAAGGGGAAAGCGAAACCACTGCTTTCATCCTCCTTGCCAGTTTCAGCTGCGGGGAGGGGGGGGGGGAGGCGGCTCGGCTCCCGAGTGGAGGGGCGGGAATTTCTGACTGTCCACATTTGGAAGTCCCGGTGAGGTCAGAGGGCATCATTCCCCCCTTCCCCAACCCTCCTCGAAATGCCAGCTGCTGGCTGGGGGCACTTAGCTGGAACTCCCTGGGTTTGCTGTGCTTTGAAATTTGTTTGCTTCTAGAGTTGTGACACTCTCCTGGTATGTGAATGGAAAACTTGGGCTGGTGATACCTGTCAGGGAGTCTGACTTTTTTCTTCCTACAAGTGATGCAGAAACGACATCGTTTTTTCCTTTTTTTTTTTAAAGTAGACTTTTATGTTAAAGGAGCCAAGCAAATGCTGTAATCCCATGAGCTCTGTGGGCACATATCCTGTACCCTACCTGAAGAAGACATTGGGAGATGCTGTCAGTCTGTGATGGGGTGGAGCGGGACAGACTTGGACCTAGGAGAGGTCTGGGATGGAGGAGCAGTCAGTGAAACCATGGGTCTGTCTGTGTCTTAGTCAGAAAGCTCCTCCCAGCTATGCCAGAGCCTGCCTTGCAGGCCAGGCTTGCGTGACTTGACGTAACTCTTGAATGACCAGGTTTCCCAGCACACGTGTAGCTTCCTGGGTGTCAGGCAGGTGGGCAGGCAGGCACAGCAGAGTCTCCAGCCCCAGACATTGCACGTCTCATTGAGAAAGTAAAGTGTTAGTCGCTCAGTTGGGTCCAAATCTGTGAGACCCCATGGACTGTAGCCCGCCAGGCTCCTCTGTTCATGGGATTCTCCAGGCGAGAATACTGGAGTGAGAAGGAAGTAAGCAGACACCTATATACGGCTCTCATAGCTAGCATCTGGCCTCACTCGTTCCTTGTGGGTCCCACACCCTTGAGGTGCTCTGTGGCAAGGGGGCGTGGACATGAGCTGTCAACTGGTTTTGACTGGGGTGTGGTTTGGCATCAGGTGCTCCGGCCAAGCCACCTTCCTACCAGGCCTGCTCCGAGTTGCTTGGCAGCAGGAGGAGGTTCTAGGCAGTTTGGGAAGATGATGCTCCTCTCTGTTCATCTGGCCTCCTCCCATGCTTGGACTTGGAATCCACCCCACCCCACCCCCATCCTGTCCCCTGGCTGAGTCCTGCACTGTCTTCTGAATTCATCCTGTGTCCCATGCCTACTCAGAAACTTCTGAACCCTGCCTCTCCTCTACCTCCTCTATGGGACTAAGCCTCTAAAAAATTGGGAGGAAAGCACGCCAAGATGCTTTGTGGGACAGGCCAGCTCTTTTTGCTTAATTCCTGCATCTTCACGTGGCGCCTCCCTTGGCTGGCCCCAGGGACAGTCCTGCAGCTGCCGCTCAGACGAGGAGCCAGATGAGTCAAGATTGCCCGGCAGGTGCTCATGGTGGAGGCCGAGGCTCCTTCCCAGCTGTGGGCAGTGGCAGCACGGGGCCGCTGACTGAGACTGATGTCAGGTCCCGGGGTCCTGTCCCCTTTTGCCTGGTCCTGTCTTTCCCACTGGCCACGTTCTTCTGAAAGACAAGTCTTCTCTTGCTTTCTACCTGGCACTGATATCCGGGGATGTCGAAAAGGCTTGACGGGGCTGCTGTACAAAGTGGGGTGTGTCTGAGCCAGGAGGGGCCCCACAGATGGCCTGGTGCAGCCCCTCTGCCCCATCTCATAGGCGGGACCTGGGAGGGAGGTCGGACCTGCTGACTCTGGTTGTGCTCCCTGTGGTCCCGGCCCCTCCTCCCCAGGGAGCCGCTCTCACCCTGGTCACGGTGGACACTTCCCTCTTCTGCACTCTCTCTCTGAGTGCTCACTGGGAGTGGGGAGCAGCAAGGCCCCCGGCAGACACCCCCCTGGTTGGGGAGTCTGAGAGGGCTCTTGCTCCTCTCTTCCTCTCATTGGGGCCTGATCCTTTTGGGGCCCACCCAGGGGCACCCTTTTGCGCTTGGTCATTTACTGCCTGGCCTGCCCAGGGACTGCCCAGGATGGCCCATCCTCAAGTGTCTAGGCGTGGCCTGTACCTCTGTCCTGGGACCGCTCCCATCCCCGGGGTGGGGGGTGGGGGGGGCGGGTCTCAAGCCATCACACCCTCCTCCTGTGCAGCCATCTGCTCGTCTCACCCTCTCATGAGGCAGGGACACTGGCTGCTCCCGCCCGTCATCTGGCCCAGTGCTGGGGGGTCCCATCCTGCTCCCAGACTGTGTGCGAGGGGCAGTCAGCCTTGCCCTGTCCCACCTGCCAGCCTGCTCGCCTCATTCTCAAACCAACACGGCCTGAGTCTGCGCCCCCACGGCCACCTTCCTTTCTTAAGCCTCTTCTGTGCTCTGGTCCCTTCCTGAGCCCACCAGCAGCCCGCTTTGGTCTGGCTCAGGTGTGCCCAGCCTGGGCTGTCCCAGCAGACTGCTCTGGAGGGACAGACCCCCCCCCCCCCCACTCCACCTGTGGTGGGTTGGAGTGAAACTCTGAGGGGAGGGGCTTCCCCTCACTGGTGTTTCTGGGGAGGGATAGCATTTCTCTGCTGTCTGCCAGCCTGGGACTCTTTGGCAGCTTTGGGGCGTCCCTCGAGGGCTGGTCATGGGGGTGCGGCATCCTGGAGGTTGGCTCCCGTTTTCTGCATCGCCAGCAGGTCCTTAGCAGTTCGGGGCCCTGCACCTGCGGGCACCTGTCCCCGAGCAGGAACGGGGTCTGTTCTGGAAAAGCACCCCTGGGAGTGGGGGGAGGGCAGAGCTGGGCGTGGGCTTGCTCTTGGAGCACAGATCCCATGAGAAGAGGCCAGTGTGCAGCCCAGGCCTTTCCCATGTCCCTTCCGGACCTGTCAGGAGACCCTGGGCAGAGGGTATAGGGTGAGCCTTGCAGGCAGAGCAAGATTCCGCTATAAGACAGGCCACAGGAGTGCGGCTGGTGTAGCTGGGGCCACAGCCCCCACGTCCCTCTGCCTGGTTTGCCAGCGTGGTGACAGGAAGAAAGGTCTTCGGGGCCTGTCATCCCCCCATCCCTGGTCCTCCAGGTCGGGTGTGGGCTGGACTGGGACATTTCCCTTGGAGGCAGGAGGGGGCAAGGCTTGGTTGCCCCCGAACAATGGGGCATGTCCTCAGAAGTGGAGGCTCAGCTCCCCATCTCCCCCCCAACTGCTAGAGCCCCCGGGAACTGGTTTTAACCACCCTGCTGTAGGGGCCAGCATAACCACTCCGTCTCCCCAGCCAGTCCTCCGCTCTCCCAAGTTCATGGCTGTTCTGGTTTCAGACATTCTCCGTAGCTGGGCCTAAATATAACAGGGGTGACCTTGATGTGGCCTTTCCCGAGGTGAGGATGTCCCCTGGGTGTGCTGGCCTGGTCTCTGAGCTGAGGCAAGTAGCCAGCCCTAGGCTGGGGGCAGTGGCGGATCAGAAAGTGGCCGAGTGAGGAGATGGGCCTGTGTGGTCTTGGTGCAGGGGCAGGGTGGGGAGGACAGGGGGCCCTGCAGGGAGCAGGGCCCTTGTCAGCTCAGGGGGGACTTGCACCTGCAGGAGGGCCCTGGGGTCAGGCTGGGGTGACCTTGTTCAGCGTCAGGGTCTGGCCCAGCAGCTTTACCGAGCGCTGGAGACCCTGAGAAGCGGCCGGATGCAGTTTTCACGTCCATTACACCAGCTGAGCCATGTGGTGTCCCCAGACTACCCAGTTAACAGGCAGGAAGCTGGCCAAGAACAGCTGGGGCCATGACTGAGTCCTGGGGAGGGCCCCCTCCCGTGACATCACGGAAGCCTCATGGGGGGTGGAGGGTGGCCAGGCCTGATGCATGGTCACCTGATACGGTCGGGCGTGCGGCACTCACTCTTTCCTCGGCTGCTTCTTGGACTGTCTCTTCTTCCTCCTGGGCCTGTTGTCCTGTGTTCAGCACCCGTGTGATTGAGCCCCCAGTGGCCAGCTGTCTGATCCGTCACTGCCCCCGGGCAGCCTGTCTGTCTTGGGTGGGTGGGGTCCTGCCCTCGGGAGGCCAGGCCGGCTGGCGCATCTTTGTCCCGGCCTCCCAGGAGGCGCCCTGCAGTGTGCGTCCGCGGCCTGCCCAGCGGCCCCTTTGGCTCTGGTTTCAGGTGGTCTTCGGGAAGACGCTCCCTGCCTTTGCCACCATCCCTCTGCACCAGCTGCAGCACGAGAAGAAGTATGACATCTACTTCATGGACGGGAGGGTGTTTGCCCTCTACAGGTGAGAGTGGACTTCTCGACCGGGCTCCTGCGGGTCTGCGGGTGCTCTGCGGTGGGACAAATGGATGCACCTCACCCCGCCCGTGCTCCTCGCCTCCCTCGGGGCCTGGCGGCTGGTTCCTGTCAGCAGGCTCTCCTGAAATGGGGGGTGTGGCGGGGGAACTCCGGGCTTCTGTGAGGTGCACCGTAGCTGGTGTGAGTCAGGTTCTTCACCTGTAGAGGAAAAACCCCATGATGGGTATGGTCGTCTTGGGGGTAGCCCCCGTCTTCCAGGTGGGGGGCCATCTCCTGGCCTGGGGCCTTGTTGGGCTCAGGGCCCGGGCCTGGCACTGTCTGATGCAGCGGTCGGGGCGCCCGCCCTCCTGGCGCTCGCTCCCAGGGTATCTGTGAGGTGGGGGTGGGTCCTCGTGCTCCCTGGGGCCGGTGGTGCTGAGTGTCCTGAGGGGGCTGGCCCGGTGTCTCCCCAGGCAGCTGCTGCAGCATGAGTGCCCCCGCTGTCCCGAGCGGCCGCCCTTCACCCTCTTCGGGGACCTGGAGCAGCACATGCGGAAGCAGCACGAGCTGTTCTGCTGCAAGCTCTGCCTCAGGCACCTGCAGGTGAGCCCACCAGGCTGTCTCCCAGGTCCTCTGCCTCACGGAGCCCCGCCGCCGCCCCTAACCCTGCGGGCCACCAGGCGGCTGGGCCCGGGGCGGCACCGAGGCCACCTCAGGCCCTCTGCGCCTTGGGGCCGGGAGGGGCGGGAGGCCGGGGAGCTCGCCCGCGCAGCTCGCCCGCGCCCAGCGCCCCTTCCCCGCAGATCTTCACGCACGAGCGGAAGTGGTACTCGCGCAAGGACCTGGCTCGGCACCGCATGCAGGGGGACCCCGACGACACCTCGCACCGCGGACATCCCCTCTGCAAGTTCTGTGACGAGCGCTACCTGGACAACGACGAGCTCCTCAAGCACCTGCGTCGTGACCACTACTTCTGCCACTTCTGCGACGCAGACGGGGCCCAGGACTACTACAGGTGGGCGTAGGCGCATGGTGACCCCGGGACCGGGTGGGCCGGCACAGGCCCGGCTGACGCCCGGCCCCCGCAGCGACTACGCGTACCTGCGTGAGCACTTCCGCGAGAAGCACTTCCTGTGCGAGGAGGGCCGCTGCAGCACCGAGCAGTTCACGCACGCCTTCCGTACGGAGATCGACCTGAAGGCCCACAGGACGGCCTGCCATAGCCGCAGCCGCGCCGAGGCCCGCCAGAACCGCCAGATCGACCTGCAGTTCAGCTATGCGCCCAGGCACTCGCGCCGGAGCGAGGGTGAGCGGGGTCCCCACTGCCTGTGCTCCCTGCAGGACTCAGATGCAGGCCCTACGCAACCCCTCAGTGTCAGTGGGAACGACGGACACGGCCGTGAGCACGTGGGGGTGGGAGCTCTTCACGCCGCCTGGCTCCCAGAGGGCCTCAGCTCTGCTGTGCAGGGGTCCTTGGGCCTCTTCTTTGGGTCAGGATGATTACCGAGCACCTGCTGTGTGGAGGTCCCTCCTGGGACGGCAGGGCCAGGAGGCCCAGGCCCCTCTCCCAGCCCAGTTCCTGCTTGACCTGGGGTGTGGGGCATAGAGGCTTGGGGCCACTGCGACCCCTGAGAAGCATCTGTGCCTGCCGCTGGGGTCCACGCTGTGGTACACAGGGAGGCCTCCGCGGGGTCCGGCCTGGGCCTGACTGGCTATGTGCTGGCCACAGGGGTCATTGGTGGCGAGGACTACGAGGAGCTGGACAGGTACAACCGCCAGGGCCGCATGGGCCGGGCCAGCGGCCGCGGAGCCCAGCAGAGCCGCCGAGGAAGCTGGAGGTACAAGAGGTGGGAGGATTTGCGAGCCGCCAGAACCTGTGTCCCCTGGCTCCACCAGAGGCTGGGGCAGTGCGGACAGCTGGGCTGAGACAGGTGCTGGGTCAGGGAACTGGGCCTTCTGGCCTCTGTGTCCCGGGCATGGCAACAGGGTCGCTCGGTGTCCTGAGTGGGGTGTTCTCCTTTCTCCTCTCATTTAATCAGGGATGCCACAACCCTGCAGACTGGGCTGTGAGGGGCCCCGGTCACAGGGGTACAGTGCAGGTGTGCTAGGAGGCCTTGGTGTGGCGGGCACATGTTCTGGCTGGGCAGCCCCCGTGGCCAGCTGGACCGAGGCATCTGCAGTGCCCAGGCGCTGCCCCAGAGAACTGGGCTGGGTATTTCCCTGGCGCCAGAGCCCGAGGTTGGCGGGGCAGTGGTCCTGCTGCCCCCACAGCGCCCTCACCTGGCCGGGGAGGCCGGGCTGGCACCTCCACTGGCTGCTGGCAGGCCGGCCTCTGGTGTCTGGGCTTCCCAGGGTGAGGCCCTTCCCCAGTCCTTCACGCTGCGTTGCTGTAGTCCTGGCCTGGCCCAGCCTGAAGACCTCCCCATCCCAGGGAAGAAGAGGACCGAGAAGTGGCAGCAGCCATCCGGGCCTCAGTGGCCGCCCAGCAGCAGCAGGAGACACACAGGACTGAGGACCGAGAAGAGGGCGGCAGGCCCAAGAAGGAGGAGTCGGGGCTGCGGGGTCCTGAGGAGGCCCGCGGTCCCCGGCGCCCGGCCCGGACTCCGGGTGAGGGCCCAGGTGAGCAGCTCCCCTTCAGGCAGGCCCACCCTGGCCCGACAGGCAGGACGCAGGCTCCTGACAACAAGGCCGGTGAGAAGCCACGTGCCCTCCAGTTGGTCACCCCGCCAGGCCTGATCCTGCCCCCTCGACACTGCTTAGCCCTGACAAGGGTTCTCGTGCGTCTCGTAGGTCCCAAGGAAGCCTCCGCCAATGGTCCTGTGAACCAGGACACCTTCTCCACCACTGGCCCGGCTGCAGGAGCCACACTCCCAAAGTACACGCGTGTGGGGCTTGGGGCTCCTACCGAGGGTTGGGGAGGGTGGGTGCGGGCACCAGGACTCCTGCGCGGGTGGGGGGTGGGGCAGGCCAGAGCCTGCAGGCCGCTGACCCCTGTCCGCTTTCTGCACAGTGCTCTTCCGCCCCCCACTTCGAAGCTCAAGGATGAAGACTTCCCCAGTCTCTGTGCCTCCGCTTTGTCCTCGAGCTCCGCAGCAGCCACCCCAGGCCCTGTGGGACTGGCGCTGGCTTACCCTGTGCCCGCCAGGGGCAGGACTACCTTCCAGGAGGAAGACTTCCCTGCCCTGGTGCCCTCCGTCTCCAAGCCCAGCAGTGTCCCCACCAGCCTCATCTCTGCCTGGAACAGCGGGGCCAGCAAGAAGGTGGCGCATCCTGCCCCGGGCTCCCAGTCCACCAGCGGGGGGAGCCAGCCCCCCAGGAAGTCTGGCAAGGGGGTAAAGGGGGGCAAAAAGGGTGGGCCACCGCCCGCGGAGGAGGCGGAGGAGGATGGCCGTGCGGGCCTCACAGCCCAGGAGCTGCGGAGCGTGCCCACGACAGTTGTTGTCTCCTCTCTGCTGGCCGGGGCTGCCACCCAGACCTTCACCAAGGCTGGCAAGAAGAAGAAGGTGGGCTCTGAGAAGTCGGGTGCCGCGTCGCCCCCGCCCCCTGACAGAGAGGGGCCCCCTGGGGCCGAGGTGGCCCCCACGGCGCCCCCGGGCAGAACTGAGGGGACCCCCGCCGTCATCGTCAATGGACACTCAGAGGGGCCGGCCCCAGCCCGGAGCACCCCCAAGGAGCCCCCTGGGCTCCCAAGGCCCCTGGGGCCGCCCCCCTGCCCCACGCCCCAGGAAGACTTCCCAGCGCTCTGTGGCCCTTGCCCACCCAGGATGCCCCCACCCCCAGGTAGGTGTGCCGGCCCAGGCCTGCCACGGGGCCTTGGGAAGGGGCTGGGGTAGTGGGGTAAGGCCCAGGGTGGCGCAGGCGGGCAGAAGGGCATGTGTAGGCCCTTCCCATTGCCTTGGAGCCTGGTAGCCAGATCTGGATGCAGGCTACAGGTCTGTGAGCCTGTGACCACGGTCTGCCGTATAGCTTCTCTGTGACCTTTCCTCCTGCAAGTTGGGGCAGTCCTGGCAGCCTCTTGAGATGAGGACAGAGCAGTTAACTCAGGCCAAGATTTGCCATGAGGGAGCACAACATGCATGCCGGCCCTTGGTGTCGTCAGCAACAGTGGGCCCTGGACCTACTCTGTGGGGAGGGGCTGCTCTGTGGGGAGGAGCAGTGGGGCCAGAGCCTGACCGTGACCCTGGCGGGAGGGGTGGCGTGTGGAAAGTGGGGACTGGGGCCCGCCTGTGCCTGACCAGTGAGGTCACGTCCTGGGACCTTCCCGTGCACCCCACGCCCCGCAGGCTTCAACGCTGTGGTGCTCCTGAAGGGCACTCCACCTCCACCGGGCCTGGCGCCCCCTGTCAGCAAGCCACCCCCCGGCTTCTCCGGCCTTCCGTCTAGCCCCCACCCGGCCTGTGTCCCCAGCACTACGACCACCACGAAAGCGTAAGTGTGGGCAGGCCCCTGACCCCGTGCTCCCAGGGGAGAGTGCCTTCAGCTTGGGCCTCCCCAAAGGCGGAAGCATCCACTTCCTTCCAATTCAGACCCAGGCCGACGCCCGTGCCCCGGGCCTACCTGGTCCCCGAGAACTTCCGGGAGAGGAACCTGCAGCTCATCCAGTCCATCAGGGACTTCCTGCAGAGCGACGAGGCCCGCTTCAGCAAATTCAGGAGCTACTCGGGGGAGTTCAGACAGGTCAGGCAGGCAGGGATGTGGGGGTCGGCCTGGCCACTGGGGCCCAGGCCAGGGCTGGGCGTGACTGGGTCTGCTCTGGCTGGCAGGGCGTGATCTCCGCAGCCCAGTATTACAAGAGCTGCCGGGACCTGCTGGGGGAGAACTTCGAGAAGATCTTCAATGAGCTACTGGTGCTGCTGCCCGACACGGCCAAGCAGCAGGAGCTGCTGTTGGCGCACACGGACTTCCGGGGCCGCGAGAAGCCTCCCGGCACAAAGGCCAAGAAGAATAGGAAGAGCGCGTGGCAGGCCAGCACCCGGCAGGTGGGCCTGGACTGCTGCGTGTGCCCCACTTGCCAGCAGGTGCTGGCACACGGCGATGTGGGCAGCCACCAGGCGCTGCACGCCGCCCGGGACGATGACTTCCCCTCCCTGCAGGCCCTCGCCAGGATCCTCACGTAGCTCTGATGTAGCTCCCGCCAGCGCAGGCAGGAGCCACCGCCCCCACGAGCCTCCCTTCTCCCTGTCCCCACCCCCAGGCAGCCAGTGAGGCCACCTGCTCAGGCCCCTCAGCTGGCTGGCTCTCCGGGGATCACCGAGAAGGCCCTCTGCAACCTGCTGGCACACCCTCGTGGGGGATCCCTCTGGATTCCTCCTGGAAACGAGAGACACCCCTGCCGCAGCAGCAGGCTGCTCTGGGTTTACGTTCTCATGCCTCCGGAGGGCGCCGGGGAGGGAAGGGCCAGGTGCCGGGACCTGTGTGTGCTGTCAGGGCTGGTGGCCACGGTGGCCCCTTCCCAGAGCCCCTGAGCCCAAAGGCTGCAGCACCACGGTCCCTGAGCCAGGGTCCATGTGTGCTGGAGTCAGATGTTGAGTGCGATGTGTAAACAGTTGGCTGTTTCGTGACTAAAGAACGTTCAGGATTAAAAGACACAAAATTGTGCTACTTGAAGTTGAATCTTTTTATGAGACTAGCTGAATCTGGGATCTCCAATTGCCTATTAACTTTTATAAGACAGTTTATCTTCAAATAAATTTATTTTGCAATAATGCACATAGCTGGTGTTCTGAGCTTCTCTGCCTACCGGGGTCACCCCACTCAGAGTGTTCAGACACTACAGCTCAGGTGGTCTCAGGGAGTACTGTGGGCTGGGGGTAGGGGGCCTGTGGGGAGAGGGGGCAGCTAGGCTCTGCTCACAGGAAGAAGCAGCTGACCCTTGGCCCAGGTCTTGGAGGTCAAGCACCGCCCAAGCCCTCCAGGAGCAGAGCCAGCCAGGCTTGACCTACACTGTGTACCCAGTAAACCTGTCCTTCCAGAACCCAGGAGTCACACAGACCCAAGGTTTACATCCACAGACCACTGAGAGAGCTTCTAAAGTAAACTCTGGCAGGAACAATTTAGAAACAGATCAAGAATTTTGGAAAGGAACCAGGCTTGTGCTGAAATCTCCCTATTCTGCCACAAACACATATAAAAAGTAGGAAGCAAGATCTAAACACAAAGCCACCTCCAAATGAGGCAATATCCTTACTTGAGAAGAAATGGAGATATCTTTCTAAAAGAAGCAGAAGAGGGTGGGCATTGCCTGTCTGAACCCGAGGGCCTACCCACCTATGGTGAGACTGGAGCAAGTTTCTGGGTGATGGCTGAGCTTTGGCGCCTACTAGGAATCAAAGCCACCACCCTCTTCACTCTCCATAGGGCTGCGAAGAGGCCACCTGTGTTCCCTATCACATGGAAGAAGCCCCTCATAGCTGATGCCCTCTGCAGACCTGAGCACAAGCCAGCACCCTCAAAGAGTAACCTGGAAGATGGGCTATCTCACTCATACTAAAAACGCTGATTCTTAAAGAAGAACCAAGGACCATAACAATACCAAGCAACACAGCCTGATGACAAGCACCCCTCGGAGCTCTTAACACAAGTTTATGTTAACACCTGCTGCACCTTAGCAACCACTACACCTAACTGCAAGTACTACACCTACTGCAAGGAGATCAAAACAGTCCATCCTAAAGGAAATCAGTTCTGAATATTCACTGGAAGGACTGATGCTAAAGTTGAAGTTCCAATATTTGCCCACCTGATGAGAAGAACTGACTCACTGGAAAAGACCCTGATGATGGGAAAGATTGAAGGCGGGAGAAGGGGATGACAGAGGATGAGATGGTTGGATGGCATCACTGACTCGATGCACATGAGTTTCAGTAAGCTCCGGGAGTTGGAGATGGACAGGGAGGCCTGGTATGCTGCAGTTCATGGGGTCTCAAAGCATCGGACATGACTGAGTGACTGAACTGAACTGAACTGCACCTTTGACCATGGGAGCTGCTCTTCTCCTCTGGAAGGGTACAGTTGAGACCAAGCTCGAACATGGCCAAGCCAGAACCCCAGCCCTAGCTCCTGCCTGCTTCCTTGAATCAACTAGAAGGTTGTTAACCAGTAAGAAATGAAAAAGTAACTGAAATAAAACTCCCAAAAGACAAATTCAAAAGTCAACAAAACCAAGCTGAGGACATCTCCAAAGGGGAGCTGGCCATGGAACGTGGCTCTGGACACTGCATGGTATACAGGGCAGGGGTCCCGGGAACAGGAGGTGGTAAGAAGGGGACATCTGGAGAAATCTGGATGGGTTTCCCTAGCACTCTCCAGAACAGGAGTGTCAGCCTGGTCTCTACCTCCCGGCCCCCTTCTGGATTCGGGGCCCTGGTGCTCCTTGGGTCCCAATCTCTGGTACTGGAGGGACAGAAGTGGAAAGGTCACAGTAAACTCATTTACAGTCTTTATTGTAAAGAAGTTGCAGTTGGAACATGGGACACTGAAAATACACAATCACTGATTGTTCTTTCAGAAGAGGGAGGGGAGAGATCCATATATACAAAAATTGTAAACATGTTCACTTAAATATCCACAAATAATCGGTCTATGCTATAATGTACAGGGTTGTCACTCAACTGCAACTCCTGAGGGAGGCATCTGTCTGTAAGAATGAACGTGGCAACCGCATTTGGTATTGACTTAATGTGAAAAGCCAGCTTTGAGCAATGCATGAGTACTCAGCTATGCAGAGGGACCCCCCCCCACACACACCTCAGGCTGGGCCTTAAAGTGGGGTGCAGTGTGGGGAGTTGGACTAGTAGAGGAGGCCTAGGTAACGGGGTTTGCAGGGAATGGCCATCTCCAGGGCATGGTGGGCAGGTGGAGCCTCGAGGCCTCTCCTCATGGGGGGGCGTGTCCTGCAGGCACCCAGTGTCCGGAGCCTCCCTGGGGCAAGGTCTTACTGAAAGGCTGCGAGAGAGCCGATGCTCAGGCCTACAGCCACGTTGTGCTTTCCTGGCCAGAGCTGCCTGCACCCCAGCAGGGGCCTGGGCCGAGGCAGGTAAGGGCTGGAGCTGGGGCCACAGACAGAGGGGCTGCTTGTGAGGAACTACAAGGTGAAACCTTTAGACTTGACCACAATCACAACATCCACAGGGCCGGGCTACTCTAGTGTGCCTGTGAGAGGAAATGGGGGCGGCTCCAGGCAGAGTAGGGGGCGCCACAGGGTGAGACACCAGGGCAGAGCGAGGACCACCAATATCCATGGGGACAGGGGGTGGAGAACTGGCCACGTTTGCTGGGCCATGGGGTGAGGGTGGTGTTCCTTCCCCCAGGCACCCCGAGTCCAGGGCAGCTCCCGCACCCAGCTATGGAGGGCAGCTGGACCTCTGACCCCGGAGTGGGCAGGTGAGCCCTGGCTGGTTCACGAGGGGAATGGCCCCCTGCCAGGCTGGTCCACTGGAGGCTGGAGGACACATGCCCAGGGCCATGATGCTCCCTCCTCAGGACCTCTGGCCCTGAGCTGGGGACTAAGGGGACCGGAGGAACTTGGGGGGCACAGCCCAGACACTCTGGAGGCCACCTTCTCTTGGCCCCAGATGACCCACAGCATCCACTCCCTGCTGCTGGACCGGGAGGACCTGAGGGAGGCCCCAGGAGGCCTTGGACCCTGCATGGGTGGGGCAGCCTTTGCGCTTTGGTCTGGGCCTGCTGGCGTCTAGTAGGCAGGGACCTGGTACCCTTTGGGGCTGGTGTCCAGGGTCTCGGTGAAGGGCGGGCTCTGGTAGGTCTCCGTGCCTTCCACACCGCTGCCCACCGGGTACCCCGGGTAGGTCTGGCCCGCCCCAGCACCCAGCTGCTCGGTGGCAAAGAGCGACATGTCGGTGCCCAGACGGAACCGCTGCAGGGCCTTCACGGTAAGCGCCACCTGAGGGGGAGTCCGGGGTCAGCCAGGGCTGACCCTGCCCGGACCCTACCGGAGCCCCAGCCCAGCCGCCAGCCGGCCGCACTCACCCAGCTGAGGATGGAGAAGAAGCTGAAGGTGATGGCGGCGCGCGCCGCGTCCCCCGCCTGCGCCGTGCCCGGCCCGGGCGCCGTGCGCTGCCACTGGTTGGTGAGGAAACAAAAGCCCACGAACCACAAGAAGGACCAGAGGCCTGCGGGACGGCGGACGGGCAGATCGGGGGGCGCTCCACGCAGGCGCCGGGCCCGAACTGGAAGGAGACCCCGCCCCCGGGCCTCTCCCCGCCCACTCGTTGAGAACCGCGCTCCTGGCCCCGCCCAATCCCGCCCACCCGGAAGCGCCGCGGCTGGGCCCCGCCCCGCCCGGGCCCGCCCCGGCCCCGGCCCCGCCCACCTGAGAAGCCCAAGTCGAGCAGCACCGCGCGGCGCCGGTCGCGAACGCTGCTGATCTGCTGGAAGCGCACGTCGAGCAGCAGGAAACCGGCGCAGGCGAGGAAGGCCCCGAGGCCGAGCGCGACTCCGAAGCGGCAGGCGCCCGCATTGCCGTTGAAGATGCAGCGTAGCTCTGGGCCGCTGTCGGCGTTCACGTAGCCCTCGTTGATGATGGGCCCGAAGACAGCGATGGAGAACACCTGCGGGCGGCGGCGGGAGGCGCTCAGGGCCCTGCGGTGCCCCTTAGGTCTCCTAGCCCACCGTGAGCGCCGACGGGCCCCTGAAGCCCAGGATCCATCTCTTGGGGGGGGGGGGATGTCTTCAGGGACCCCTCCCTTAATACCTACCTCAGGTGTAGCAACTATAGACAAAGCCTTTAGTGAGGATCTACTGTGCACTGTGCTTAAAATGGCTACATGCCTTATTAGCGCATGGAATTATCCGAAACAACCGCGAAGGTGCCATGGTTCTTATCTGCTTTGTAGATAGGGAGCTCGGGGCTCCAGCAGGTGAAGTGACTTGTCCAGGGGTCACATGGTTGGTTAAGAGCCAGGGCTGGCATTCAAGCTGTGTCCTCTGTACCTTGTGGAGCCCGAAGTGTCTCCCATGGCCCACTCCAGAGCGTGGGGACAGGAACTGTGACCCCCAGGCCTGAGTCAGCAGGGTTGGGAGAGTAGATGTGGAGTGGGGAGAGAGGGGGCATGGGGCGCACAGCAGAGGGACGGCTGCACAGAGCTGTCAGCCAGGACCTCTGTGCACCCTGCCTTCAGCATGCCCGAGCTGTGCAGTCTTGTTTCCCAGCATGCCAAATGTAGCAGGCACGACTCATGGGGCGGTTGGGTCAGAAATAATGCCCACCCAGCATCCTGCACTTTGTGGGCACTCCAGTCTGGGATTAATCATCAGTACCATCCATGAGTTCTGGGGTTCAGTCAGACCTCAGTGCCCTGTGGCTGGAAGGCAAGGGAGGTGGTGTTAAGAGTTAGTCCCTCAGTCATGTCTGACTCTTTGCAACCCCATGGACTGTAGCCACAGTCCTTTTAAACCAGATGCTGCTCTAGGAGCCCTGGGCAGCCATCTGTTTCTTAAAAAAAAAAAAAAGACCTTGAATTTCTACTTCATTTTTCTCCTTTCCTGCCCCAGCTCCTAGAGGCTAAGAGGGAAACCAAAGTGCAAGATACGGACATGTACCCCCAGATTGGTCCACCAGTTGGGTCAGAGCTGGAACCAGAACGGAGAGTCCCTAGTATCTGGTCTAACCAGAGTCACTCCACCCCAGGGCCCCTGCCCCGCCCTGAGCACCACCCTCCTGGAAGACAGGTGAGTAGATGCCAGCACCAGCTGCCAGCAGGTGGGCACAACCCAGAACTTGGCATTCCACCTTCCGTGTCTCCTGCCTGGATAGATGGGAAGGAGGAGAAGGCCACTGGGCCTAGAGTTGCTCCAGCGGGCTAGGCTGCACCAAATCTGCCTCTCCCACACCACCTCCAGGAAGCCCTCCCAGTGCAGAGCCCCTTCCAGCTGCCCCACGCAGAGGAATCCCGAAGCACCCCCACCCCCAACTCACGGTTGCAACTGGGGGGCCTGAGAAGGGCCAGTTCCCTTCGAAGGAGCCGGGAGGATGTGCGCGCAGGAGAAGCAAGGGGGAGGCTCGGCCAGATTCTCTCGGTTCCGGTAGCCTCTCCTCGTGCTGAGGCTGAGCGCCCAAGCCCTCTGCGAATCCCGTCCCCACCCCTGTGCCCGTTTCCAGGCGTGAACACAGGGAAAACGGAGCGAGGGCTGAGGAAGGGCACTGAATTAGACCTAAGGAAGAACTGGGAGGTGGGTGCGGAGGGTGGTGACCTCTCAAGGTCCCCGGCTGTCGCCGCCGGCCCCTCCCCCGCCGGCAGGTGGGCGCACCCAGCCCGGTGACGTCACCCTAACCTGCGGTCGGGGGGGAAGGGCTGGCGTGGATGGGGAAGGGGCGAAGGGCAGGGGCGAAGCGCAGGTGTTCGGGATGCGGGAGACGAGGCGAGGTGGGAGCGGGTATGGGGCGGGGGCTGGGGTCGGCCACTCACCCAGGATGCGACCCGCAGCAGGGTCTGGGGCCGCCGCGCGAAGCTCACAGGGTCCAGGGCTGCCCCCGCGCGTCCCGCGCCGAACGAGCCTCCCTCCATGGTCAGCCTGGGCGGGCCGCGCGCCCCCGGGGCCCTCTGTCCGCCTATCCGTCGGGCCGGCCCCGCCCGAGGCCGCCCGGGGATGCTGCGAGTGCTGATGCTGCCGGTGCGGCCAGTGCTGCCGCCGCCGCCGCCTTTCGGGAGCGCGCGCCCGCTGCGGCGGGGACGCGCGGGGCGGCACCGAGCCCGCGCCCCCACCCTGGTCCACGCGCGCAGGGCTGGAGCCCTCACCTCCCTCCGCCCCGCCCACATTCTACCCCCGATTGGCACCACAGGACCACCCCACCCGCCAGAAGACCACTCCACCCGCCAGGTCCCCACCAGGAGGCAAGGTCAAGGGGCCGAGTGCCCCCACCCCACAAATAGTCCGGAGTCAGCAGGCCCCGCAGACTTTGCAGTAGCCAGGCGGATGGACGGACCGCTGTGACCCTGCTCCTCTGAACAGGGGCCTTTGCTGAGTATGCAAGGAGGTAACAAACCCAAGGTTCCAGCGTCTCTCCCCAGCCCTCAGGGAAAGGGAACCCAGCTTTCTTGAGTCCCCCTTCTCCTTCAGAGGATTCTAGCCTCCCTAACAGGGTGGGGCACTTCTGCCCTCAGGGCACCGCCCAGGCAGGCAGAGCCCAGAGGCTGGCCGGGTGGGAGGTGGGGCGTCTCTGCTCTTATCCTGTAGCTGGATCTGGTCCTGCGGAGGGTGCCCACTGAGCCCCCTCCACACTCCTGGGCCTCCCCAACTGACTTTTGGCAGACAGTTTGGGGCGAAGCATTGGAGATGGGGAGTTTGGCAGAGCGGGTGCCTGGCTCCCTTGAACACCTGCTGGGTTTCTTCCAGAGATCACCCAGCTTGGGGTTGGACAGGGTCCCTTCCTTCATGGTCCTTCCAGGGAGCTGGGCAGGGGCCCAGGTGATGCTTGTTTCTGCCCAGGACATTTGAGGAAAGTCCACATTCCTTGAGCACTGATAGTGTCTGGGGTTCCACCACCCTCTGTGGAGGAGGGGACTCTCTTACCCCCTCTTTCTTCAGATGGTAAATAGCCAGTCTGGGAGTTTCCTGGCTGTCCAGTGGTTAGGACTCGACACTTTCTCTGCCAAGCCTGGGTTTGATCCCTGGTCGGGGAACTAGTAAGATCGCATAAGCTATGCAACGTGACCAAGTTTAAAAAAAACAACAACACTGGTTTAGTTCCTTGATCACAGAAAGTGAAGAGCCGGGATTGAAACCCAGGTCACTACCATGCCAGGACAGATGACGCCAGTTTCTATCCAGGACATTGGGGAAAGGTGTGACCTGGTTGACTGATGCTTTGTATATCCAGTCCCATACCTTTCACCTGTC
This sequence comes from Muntiacus reevesi, assembly GCF_963930625.1. Taxonomy (NCBI): domain Eukaryota; kingdom Metazoa; phylum Chordata; class Mammalia; order Artiodactyla; family Cervidae; genus Muntiacus; species Muntiacus reevesi. Next base: position 180,946,922 of record NC_089250.1, on the reverse strand, counting down.
AGCAACAGTTCAGTCTCATCCATCTTCATTTCCCCTTTTACTTGATTGGTTACATTGGTGCCTAAACCTGCTGCTTCCTTCCACTCCTGAACCCTCTTCCCTCCAGCTGTCACTGCTCCTTTTAGTCCCAGGGGCAATTCAGGCACTGCCATCCTTTTCCCATCCTCCTGACGTCACCCTCTCCTCCTACTTCCTACTTCATGGGCCCTTTCTTATCTCTTTCTCTTGTTCTTCCTGTGACCTTTGAGCTTAGGAGTCCCCGTGTCTGGTCCTGGGGCTCTTCTCCCTGTTCTGTGCTCACTCTCTTGGTCTCCATGCTCACAGCTTGAGCCAGGACTTTCCCTTGAACTTGAGTCCCTCTTGTCTTAGCCTGGAAATCAGAGTCTGCTGCAGAGTTTTATTGGGAGGTGAAACTTTGAGGAAGGCAGAGTTAGGGAAGAAGGGAAGTGAGGCAGGGAAGGGGGTAGAGCCAACATGGAAGGCGTGGTCCTGAGCTGACCACAGCCCCGCTGGCTCCCAGCATGTAGGTCCCCCCGTGCTGGGGGCGTCCATCGGTGTACCGAAGAGCAGTGACTTCTCCACCACTTGCCCCTATTTCTTTGTGTCACCTGGCTCCTCTGGGCAGCCCCTGTGGAAGCCAGCACCCCTGTAGGGCCAGTATGGTGAAGATGCCAAGGAGAGGCTGTGCTAAAGGCTGGCTTTTGCCCAGTTAGGGGCTTAGACACCCTAGGGAGAGGTGACCAGAGCTTTATGATCACAGGGATGGGGCACACTGTTGCTGAGCCATTCCAGCTGGGAGCCAAGCCCTGGGAATGGGTGTGGATGAGAGGATCTGGGAAGGCCCTAAAGCTGGGTCCAGGTCACCCCCAAACCTGCCTTCTGCATCTCATTGACACACTTGGCAACTGCCTTCTTCCAGTGGCTTGGGCCACTCCATAGTCACCCTAGACTCCACCTTCAATCCAGTGATGCCTCCCACCCATCCTGGGGTGAGCTTCCCTCTCAGCTGCTGCGTAGTAGGTGTTGATCCTCCCTACTCTCGGCCACCCCTGACACATTCCAGCTAAAGTCACACCTTGCTGTCCCTCTGCTCCAGATCCTCCATGATGCATGTTTGGTCAGAGCTGGGTGTTAGAACCACTCCTTACTGGGGCCTTGAGGACCTTGTCATTCAATCTCCCCTCCTCTGATCCTTTCTCCCTCGGCTCCAGCAACTCAGCCTCCTGTTCCCAAATATCCTAGCCCACCCTTGCCTTGGAAAAGCCCCCTTCTCCGGGGGAACCAGAACCCAGATAAGGAAGCAGCAGATCACAGAGGGACGCAGGCAGCAGGCCTGTCTACTATTGCAAGTCCCAGCACAAAACACGCTGAAGCCAGGACTTCGGTCACTTCTCCAGCATTTTATTTTGGTCTCGAGTTCCATGGAACCTGTAAGGCCAGAGGCCAGACCGGAGGCGAGCAGCAGAGCTCGGCCCATAGGCCTCTTTCCTGACGTGCAAACAGTGCACAGCCTCCGGGGCTACAGTCACTATCCCCCACTGTCCCTCACTACAAGATGGGGAGACATAGGCCAGACCTGGAGGGGCAAGACGGCAGTACCCAGCCAGGCCTGTGGGGTTCCTGTGTGGAGAAGCAGGCGGCGGGGTGGGTGAGCAGGAGGCCGAATCCTGAAGGGAAGGGACATCCCGGGCTGTCCCTGCCTCCCCCGTCGGCAGCCCTGCGGGCCCCCCGTGAGAAGGCCACCACCGCATCGGACTCCTCCACTTCTCCCCCGAGCCTCAGAGGGAGAGGGTTCCAAGGGCAGGGTCTGGGGACCACCCAACAGAGACACCACAGGCTCTGTGTGTGACGGCACTTTAATAAGCCCCGCCCCTTCTGGCCGGGCCTCCCCAGGCTCTGGCCGCCGGCTAGTCACAGGAGCCGTCCTTCCAGCCGTCGCGCCAGCGCTCGTCCACCAGTGAGCAGTCGAAGTCTGGCTTGCCCAGCTTGCGGTTCACCTCGTTGTGCAGACGGCAGAGCCACTGGGTGAAGCTCACCCGAGTGCGTGTGTCTGGCTGGTCCCTGTATATCCTGCGTGAGGGGGAGCACGTGCAGGAAGGGGCAGGCGGTGCTCCCAGCGTGCCTGCCCCACCATCTCCTGGCCTGCTCAATCCAGGGAGGAGAGCTGGGGTCTAGACCCTGGGGTGCCCTCATGCTCTGAGGAATTCCCAGAAGGGGGCTGACCCTCCAGCCTCAAGGCCCGCGGGACTCTTAGACCTGCTCCAACCAGTATGTAGGGCGCGTGGCAAACCCTGACAAGAGCCCTGGGCAAGACATTAAGACACAAGGTCTCCACTTTACAACCTCATAACTATCAGGAGGCCTCACCCCAGCGTCCCTGGCCCCAGGCAGTGTGTAGAAGGGCGGGGCTGGCATAAAGGCCTACCTGAAAACCAGGTCTACTTCTTTGGCCCTGCCACACCACCTCAGCAAGAGACCTCATAAATAAATGCCCAGGCTCTAAACAGCAAGGGCTGCCCTTTCCCCCACAGCCAGCCCAGAAATGCTTATGGCTGCCAAACAACAGTTCTTGGGTTCCCCAAAAAGGCGGCTCTTGGAAGCAAAAGCAGGTGAGTTCCCAAGGCCTTGAAACTGAAGGCCCTGCTCCAGAAGTTAGGCACACGTCCCCAGAAACCTGCCAGAGGCTCCATCAGTGCTAAGCAAGGGATCTCATGAGAGTAGCCCACCCTGGGAGTGAGCTCCGTGGCTGCAAAAAGCAGCAGCCCCTAGAAGCAGCCCCAGGCCTGGCCTTTGAGGAGAAAGGCAATGGCTCTGGAATCCCTCCGCTGTTGCTGGTCCCTGCTCTCGGCAACCCGCTGCCACCTCGGCCTCTACTTCTCTAGGCTCCCCTTAATGACATCTGCCAGGGGCCCCAGACCCAGGCCGCACACCCTGCAGACACGACTCACCTTTTCCTTATGTCTTCGGCACACTCTTCACATGGGTAAAACTTGGAAAATAAATGTATGAACTGAGCCATATCCTGCTGCTGCTCTGGGGTGGGCAGGTCGGGGTAGTAGGCAGCCAGGGTGTGGAGGACAGCCCAGCTGTGGCGGCCCAGTTCTTCGCGATCCTGAGGGCAATCCTCCCTAAATTTGCTGTCCCGCTGTGGAAGGAGGCCGATCAAGGATCAGTTCGGTTTTCCCCGACCAGAAACCTACAAAACACCCCTTTTTTTCGCCCCAGCCGGAGACCCATTGACCGGAGACAGAAGTCCTGGGGCCGATCCAGCCCACACGTGGCCAAGAGCCGCAAGGCCGGGCCTACCTTGGGGGCACGGTTAGGAAGCGCCGACCCCCGGGGAGGGGACGGGCAGCCTGTCCAGGGTGCCCGAGGACAAGTTGTGGGGGCCCCCCTGCGCTTGCACCTTCTGCTGCGTGCGCATCCACGACTTGAAGTCCAGGCAGGCCCGGCAGGGCCGCCGCGGGGAGGCGAGCTCCGAGGCCGGAGGGTCGGACGCCGGTCCCGCGGATGGCGCCCGGGCCGCAGCAGCGGCTTCTCTCCGCCCCGCGCCGCGGCCGCGCGCGTCCGTCACCAGGTCGTCCGTCACCTCGGAGCGCGCGCCGCCGGGCAGGAAAGAGAAGAGGCTCCCGGCGCCGAAACGGCTGCGCTCGCTGGGCGCCGCCATGCCGCCCGCGCAGGGCCTGCCGGGCCAGCGCGGCCTCCACACCGGCATCCAGGTCGGCCTCCAGGCCAGCGCGCGCGCCGCCGCCAGGGCGCGGCCGCAGGAGCCGGGCACGCGCGCCGCGGGCGCGGAGCTGGGCCCGGGGGCGGGGCCCGGCGCGGGGGCGGGGCTGGCGGCCGGGGTCCGCGCCCCGGGAGATGCAGGAGTGCGGGAGGGGGACGTGCCGGAGGCCCAAGTCGCGGTTTGCTCGGCGCCCGAGCCCCGAGTCCTAGCCTCGCCCTTGGGCCTCGTTCCACGTCCCGGGCCAGTCTTGTGTCGGCCGTGGCGGTGCTCCTGCTTCCTCCAGTAGAAGACCAGCTTGCTGTGGACGACGCGCCGTGGGCGCGACGCGGCCTCGGGCTGTGGCCTCTTGGACCTCCTTGTTGCGGCCCGCGACGCCCCCATCTCTCCGCTCCGATCGTCTCGCGTGCCTGCGGCTTGGTTCTGTGCCCTCCGCTGGGGGCGCGCCCGGGGCCGGGTGCTTGGCGCCTGGGCAATGCGGGGCGGGGCTGTGAGCGCACAACAGGGCGGTGCGGCTGGGGTTCGGGGAGTCAGCCAAGGCGACCGGCGCCATGGCAACGGGCGCCCGCCTAGGCTGGGAGGGTCGTGCCTGCAAAGGAGGAGGTGCGTCTCTGGACTCCGGGGAGCACTGAGCAGCCCCTCTCCTCTCTGCTCAGTCCCACAGCCTATCTGAAGGGGTTAAACCCAGGTGGGGCGTGGCCTCAGGGATACCACTGCTTCCAAATGTATTAATTCCATATGTATATTAACATGTACATTAATTCATTCTGCAAATACCTGCGTAGTGCCTAATGTGTCCTTAGCACTGCTCTAGGCTCTGGACAGGGCAAGGAGCAAGATTCGTTCCTCCTTGACCTCCTCAGCCCATAGTCTAGTGGTCAAAATGGAAAAAACAAGAGTCACACTAAGTGTTTAGGTACAAGCTGTGATGGAGGCTCTGAACAGGGTGGGTTAAATCTAGGAGGCCTCCTTGAGGAGTTGACCTTTAGGCAGACAGGCCTGAAGAATGAGAAATCAGCGGAGGAGGGTAGTCAGAGCCAATGTAGGAGGGAGGAGGAGCTTGATTTCCTGCAAGGGCAGAAAGGCTAATGTGGGACAGGACCTGGGAAGGGTGGTGTGAGCAGAGGTCCTGAGGTGGCCAAGGGCCCACTGAGGACACCATCGACTGACCCAGGAGCTGGGGATGTATGCTGAGGACCCTGGGATGGTGCTGGGAAGTTTGGGGCAGGGTATCCTGCCCTGATCCCATTTTGGTTTTGCAAAGTTTCCTCTGGAGAGTGGATTTCATGGCAGCAAGTGAGGACCACAGGCTTTGGGGGGGAGCACGGAGCTGTTGTAGTGGTCCAGGTGAGAGGTGAGGGAGGGGGTGGTGGAGAGGATCTCCCTTGCTGGGAGTGGGGAACACGGGGCTGTCAGCAGTGTAGGGAGGGGCTGCAGCATCCTTCTAGGTCCCTGGCTGTGAGCCGACTGGCCCTTCTCCAACTTCACTGTTTTCCAAGGGAGCTGGAGCCGTCCCACTCTGTACCCTACCGGGCCAGCGGCCCCCACTGAGATTGGCAAGAGTGTGGCAGCCGGACAGAAGGCACTTTGCAAAAATCAGGCCTGCGTCCACAGGTGTTCATTGCCTGGGCCAATGAGGTTTGAAGGCTTCAGAGCACGCCTCTGACTGGACAGATGCACAAAGGCCTTTTGTCAGGCCCAGGTGGCTTCCTGACCCCTCCCTCATGGAGGGCTTGGGTGGAGGGGCTGGGACTGAGGCCCTCCTGCCAGAGTGGGACTGAGGGAGGAGGGGAAGGGCCATCAGAGTGCCGCCAGGCTAGCTGCCCCTCCCGGCTCTCTGAGCTGTGGGCGGGGGAAGGAAGAACCCCCGTGCGCCAGGTTTGGATGGGCTCTATTCTGCCCTATAAGGCTGTGGTTCCGAGATGTGGGCCCCTGGGCACAACATCTGTCTGGGGATTCTAGGGGCCTTCCCTTCACCACCCCAGCTTGTGGGGGGAGGGTCACTCCAGACCTCAGAGGCTGTGTCTGCAGCATACTGTGATAAAACCATGAATTCAGAGGTGATTCTCAGAACAGTCTTAGCCATTCCCAATTCCACCTCGCCATTCCCAATGCCAGTGACTAGAGATGGACCCTCTTCATCCTGCTGCAAGCCCCTCCACCACAGTGGGACCTGTGGGGTGAGCCTGTGAGGTCTGCCTCTCCCCAGCAGATGGGAGAAACCCTGACAGTATCTGTTTAACACAGATTTCCTCCTCTGCCATTTGGGGACATTAAGAGACCTTTCTTCCAATGTGAGGATTAAGCCAAACAAAGCACTTAGAGCCTTTAACACTTTCCTGGTGATGACTGCAGTCAGCTCAGGGACAGAGCCAGGGGCACACCAGGCCACTGGGCAGCTCTGCCCAGCCTGGGCACTAGCCCAGGGCATGGCGAGCCGGGAGGGGTGGCCTGGCGGCTCTCTAATGGCCCTTCCTTCTCCTCCTCCCCTCAGGCTCACACTCTGGTAGGAGGGCCTCCACCCTGGAAGCCCTGTACCCCTGCCTCCCCAGGTGAGGGGCGTGGTGTCCAGGAAGTGGGGAAAGCCCCAGTCAAGGGCAGGGGAGTGCAGCCAGGGCTGGGGTGCTGCTGGGGAATTCCAGCCTTCCGGGTGCCCAAGACCTCCCCTCCTCCCCACATGGTAGGGCGGTAGTGGGACCCAGGGTCACACCCAGCAGACTCCACAAGCCCGTCACAGACATCTAGGGAGGTCACCAGGATGGTGGGAGCCCGGCACCCGGTGTGTGTGAGCGGGTCAGCTATGGTGCAGACAGAGAGGCTCCAGGTAGGAGTGCATGGGACCCCTGCCAGCCCCAGAGGAGGTGGGGGAGCTCCTGGCCCAGTGCCTCCAAGATGCCCCTGACCTTCCCCCAGCAGATGTTCGCCTTCTCTGTGTGCTGGTCGGATGACAGCGACAGCTTCATACGCAGAAGCTGGGAGGACTTCAGGAGACTCCACGTGAGTGAGCCTGGTCACCCGACTTCCCCCAGCAGCCTGACCCACCTGAGACCACCCCCGGCCTGCCCTTGTGCCCACTCGGGTTTTCAGCCAAGGGACCCCTGCCTGCTGTCCCAGGGGAACCTAATGGGCCCTCGGAGACCGATGATGCCTCTTCTCACTCTCAGAAAACCCTCAAGGAGACCTTCCCAGTGGAGGCGGGCCTACTGCGGAGATCTGACCGCGTTCTCCCCAAGCTGCCAGGTCAGGCCAGCAGGGATCCCAGGAGGGCAGGGGCAGCAGCGGTGGGATGTGAGGGGCCGGGCGGGGCTCCCACAGCCGCCCCGTCCTACCCACAGCCGACACACCCTGGCTGGTGCGCCGAGGCCGCACCAGCCGAGGCCTGGCCCGCCTGCAGCTGCTGGAGGCCTATTTGAGGGCGCTGCTGGCGGCAGGGGAGCGTGTGTCCCGCAGCCCGGTGCTTACTGGCTTCCTTGCGCCACAACCTGCAGACTTGGAGCCTATGCTGCCACCTGACAGGTGCCTGCCCCGAGGATGGGGGAGGTGTGGTGGGGAAGGGCCCACAAGCAGGGAGACTTGGAGGCCGGACGGGTGTGTGGCAGACACTTGACACCTCTCCCCTGCACCCTGGGCCCTCACCAGCCTGGTGATCCTGCCCACCCTGCAAGAACCCCCGCCAGGCCCCTCAGGCAGCCCTGCCATCCGCACCCTGGAGGCCCAGAGCCTGCGCTGCCTGCAGCCCTTCAGCACCCAGGACACGCGGGGCCAGCCCTTCCACACTCAGGCCCAGGAGGCCCTGGATGTGCTGCTACGACACCCCTCAGGTGGGCTGGGCAGTAGGAAGGACATGCTGTCCTGCCCCTGGGATCCCAGCGGGCTGCAGAACTGAAGCCCCTGCCCGTCCCCTTCTTGGGCACAGGCTGGTGGCTGGTGGCGAACGAGGACCAGCAGACGGCGTGGTTTCCTGCTCCCTACTTGGAGGAGGCGGCCCCACACCAAGGACAGGGTGGGGGACAGCCCCTGGGGATAAGCGGTGAGAATGACCCTCCTCCCCACACCCCTGCTTTCACAAGGCAGCGTCCAGCACGAGCTGGGGAGGGAGGCCCTGCCAGCGTGTGCTTGGTCTCAGAGCAAGCCAGAGCCCGCTGGGCTTTAGAAGCGGTCTCTGGTATTAAGAGAAATGCATAGGGGTGCCCCGAGGGGGTGACTCAGCAGGGGTGGTGACCATCCAGCGTCTACCCCCAGGACCCCAGTTCTGTGCTGTCCGCGCCTATGAGAGCAGCCGGGCTGATGAGCTGTCTGTGCCCGCAGGGGCACGTGTGCGTGTGCTGGAAGCCTCTGACCGAGGTTGGTGGCTGTGCAGGTGTGTGGGCTGGGGCTCCGGCAGCTGGTCTGGTGGCAGGGCGGGGGGGACAGGGCCCAGAGCCAACCAAACCCTGTGTCCCACAGGTTCCGAGGCCGCACCGGTCTTCTCCCAGCTGCGACGCTGCAGCGTGATGGGCTGGGTACCCTCCTCAGTGGGCCGTGGCTCCACCACGGGGCTGGCACTGCGGAGGGTGGGGAGGGAGGGCAAGGCCCACGGCTCCCCCAGGTTCCCCCAGGCCGCGATGTTTCCGCCTCCTGTGCCTACCCGGCCGCCTCTGAGCACCATTCAAAGCCGCTGCTTCACCATCACCCATAAGGCACTGGAGCGGGAGCCGGGGCGGCAGGGAGCCCTCTGAGAGAGCGGTCCATCGTGGAGGGCGGTGCTGTGCACCCCAGGGACCACCCCAGGCTCCAGAGCCCAGGGATGACCGCTGGCAGCCGCCTCAGCCTCAGGGCCGTCGGAGGAGCAGTGGAGGTGGGGCTTGCTGGGCCGTGCGCCCCCGGTGTGCCCTGAGTAAAGCTCTCCTGACTGACCGCGCCGTGTCTGTGCTAAGGGAGGGGGCTGACTAGTGGGCCCACCCTCAGGCTGGCCAGCTGTGGCCCAGGACCAGGGGGTGAAATGAAGTCAAGGCGGACACAGGGAGCCGAGATAGTGAAGTCCGTGTTTCAGAGGGCCGTGGGGGCCGTAGTGGCCATGGGGAGAGTGGGCAACTTCATGTTGTGCCACAGGAAGTCCAGGAAGGTGGCTGCCTGCAGCATCCGGCTGAGCCGCTGGAAGTGCCGCTCTAGGGGAGGAACACGGGCTGTCAGGGGTGGCTGAGTGTGGCCGACAGCCCTGCCTGCTCCCAGGGCCGACCCACTCACCGGTGTAGGGCAGCAGGCCCTCCAGTGAGGCCCGCACACCGTCGTAGGCCAGCAGATTGTCCGGGGCCTCGTGCCGCAGGAGCACGCCCAGCACGGCCTGGGCCTCGTGGCAATGCCGCGAGTTGGTGTTCCACGTGACGCAGAAGCGCAGCAAAGCCTCTGTGGGCGACGGGCACAGTCACACCTGCCCCTGGGGCCCCAGCCTTACACGGCCCCATCCAGCCCGACCTGCCCACTCCAGACCTTTCTGGTCGCGCCGCAATCGGAGCACCGTGGTCTCCAGCTTCTTGCAGGACTCGGGGTCCCTTCGGATGGCTGCGGGGGAAGGGGAGGTTAAGCCCTGGGGAATGGGCAGCACAGACCCCGAGAGACCCCCACCCCGTGCGGCCCGAGGTAGCAATGACCCTGGATGACGGTCAGCACGGTGTGGGGCCGGTCCAGGGAGATGGCCAGGCCCAGCGCCCGCAGGTACCGCTTCTCGTGGAGCAGGTTGTCGAGCTCTTGCTGCCTGGAGGGCAAAGAGGGGACAGGGCACAGGGCTCCTGGGGGACACAGCCACGCCTGACCCCGCCAGGGGCGAGCGGGGTGGCTGCTCCGGAGAGGAGGGACCAGCGCGCCGACTCCAAGCTGGGGGGCAGGGAGACCCCACTCACTTGACCACCTGTTCCTCTTTCTTGGCCTGCTCCTCGGCCTGCTCCGCCTCGGTCATGTCCTGGGGTCAGAGCGGGGTCACACTGGGCTCAGACTGGCCCCCATGCTGCCCTGCCCACTGCGATGCCCTCCCTGGCCCACACACCTTCCAGAGGATGACACAGGAGTCGCTGGCACCAGTGAGGGCGCGGTCGTCCAGCCGGCTGCAGTGCAGCCCCCAGACCTTGTCCTCGTGGGCATCCAGCGTCCGCACGCACTCATTGTTCTTAATGGTCCAGAGCTTCAGGAGCCCGTCAGAGCCACTGGGGTGGGGATGGGGAGGGGTTCAGCCTGGGGCCTGCCCAGCACACCCCGGGCCTGCCCAACCCCCACTCACCTGGACAACAGCTGCGTGCCGCGGCTTACGAAGGCCACCTTCAGCACAGAGGCGTCATGCCCCTCGAAAGTCTGTGGGCAGGGTGGGGGTGGGGTGAGGCGTGGGGTGGGGGGCCGGGTCTGGGGTGGGGGGTGCCAGGCCTGGGCCAGGGGCAGTTCACCTTGAGGCAGCTGAAGTCCTGCAGGGCCCAGAGTTTGACGGTGCCGTCGGCTGAGGCCGTGGCCAACACCTGGTCCATGGGCGAGAACTGGACACACCAGAGGCCGCGCCGGTGGCCTGAGAAGACGCCCAGCAGCTGGCACTGTGGCAGGGCCCAGAGTTTGGCCGTGCGGTCCTGTGAGCCTGTGGCCAGCAGCTTGTCATTGGGGGCGACGGCCACACTGTTGATGTCCTGGTGGCGAAAGCAGGCAGCCACTCAGACCCCCGTCCTGGTGAGGGCCTGGCCATGACCCCACCCGGGCGCTGTGTGCAGTCACCTTGTCGTGGCAGCGCTGCGTGGCCTGGGCCTGCAGGAGGACCAGGCCGCCCTCGGGGCCGGTGCCCTTGGACAGCAGGGCTTCAGGGAGGGGCCAGAACTTCACAGTGCAGTCCTGGCTGCCCGTCACCAGGAAGGTCTCCTTCAGCCTGTGGCCGGATTCAGGGGAGGGGAGACACCTGCTGAGCCCTGGCCAGCCCTGCTGGCAGAGCCCCACAGCTCAGGCCTCGGGCCAGCCCGGAAAGCCTGCCCCACGACCAGAACTGCTGCGTGCCCCCCACCCTGGCCACCCCTGGTGACTCAGTCCAACAATGGGAGCCCTGCCCCGGCCATCACTCAGTGTCCTTGTACCCACTGGTCAAGGCTACTTCTAGGGAGCCGCAGCCCCTTGGGGTGCCCTGCCCTGGCCTCTGTTCTGCACCCCTGGGCTGGAGACTCGGAGAGCAAGGCGAGAGCTGCCTCTGCTTCTGCGACACCCCCGGCCCTGACCACTACCTGGAGCAACAGATGGTGCCCACGCTGTGTGTGTGCCCAGAGCCCTGAGCCACACAAGCCACCTCGCCGGCCTTGTTCATCCTCCAGAGGCGGATGCTCTGATCCTGGGGATGCAAAGGGTGAGGGGAGGCTGGGCGGGGCTTCCCCACCAGTCCCTGCCCCCCAGCTTCTGTGGTGCCTCACCTTGGCACAGCTAGCAAAGAGCCGCCCCTTCCGGAACACGTCTAGGGCCAGGACGATGTCTGGAAGAAAGTGGAGTGGCCGTGGCTAGAGGTCAGCTGAGGCCAGGCTGGGCACTCCATCCTGGTGAGGGCCCGGGGCCTGGTTGGTGCCCTCACCTGTGTGGCCGTGGAGAATCTGGCAGGCTGAGGTCTGCAGATCAAACACCTTCAGGCAGGGGCTGTTAGAGGCCACGACAACGTGGGAATCTTCGGGCCCGAGGAACCGGACATCTAGCACCTCCTCGCTGTAGCCGGCGAACTGTGGGGCGGGAGGGACACGGGGCGGGCTGGGTGAGCAGGGGGCTGGCGCCCGGGCCGGGGGCTGAGCAGGGGCAGTGCGCGCACCTGTTTCCGCAGCCTTAGGGAGCGAGCATCGTAGAGCAGCAGGTTGTGGTCGGCAGTGACGCTGAGGAGCAGGCTGGCAGCGCGGGACAGGGTGCAGTGGGTCAGCTCTCGCCCGGGGCCCGGCAGCCGCTGCTGTGTGTGGACACACCGCCCAGAGGCCACCTCCCACACGCGCAATGTGCCTGGGCAGAGACAAGGCCGCTGGCACGCTGCGTCCGCCGGCCCCCGCCCCCCTCCCGCCCAGCCCCGGCCCACACACCTTGGTCACCGGCCGTCAGGAAGTGCAGGCCTGCAGACTTCACACCCAGCTCTGGTGCCGGCTCCTCTGGCAGCAGCACGGCGGCCTCCACGCTCTGAGGACAATCAGGTCAGGGGTGGAGCCCCCAGCCCCGCTGCCCCTCCCCTCCCACTGCCCTCACTGGCCCTGGCGCCCCCACCTCAAACACCGGCACAGTCCTTGTGGCCTGGAGGCTCCGCAGGTCCCAGACGACGCAGATCTTGTCCCGGCCCGAGCTGGGGGGACACCCGCCTCAGTGCCCGGGCTGTGGCTGTGGGCCTCCCTTCCCTGCCAAGGCCGGGGGGGCTGGGCTCTGACCTGAGCATGGTGTGGCCGTCGGCGCTAAAGGTCAGAGACGTGACGGCGCTGTAGTGGGCAGTCAGCACAGCCAGGCACGACCGCTCCTGCAGCGACCACACGCGGACACTGGTGTCTGCGGCCGAGGAGAAGAGCAGCAGGCGAGCGGGGTCCGGGTGGAAGGCCACCAGGCTGCAGGCAGGCAGGCGGGACTGTGAGCTGCGCCACCCTGGCTGTGACGCCCCCTGCCCCGCCCCCCGCTGCCCCGACTCACTGCACGACACCCGGCGAGCCCCGAAAGTGGTGCGTCCCATAGTATCGCACGACGTCCCAGACGCGCACGGCCCCGTCACAGCCGCCTGTGGGAGTGGATCTGAGGTGGGGGCACTGTGGGCCCAAAGATCCCCGCCTGGCTCGCCGCCCCCAACCCAGCCGAGGTCCTACCTGTGGCTAGCAGTGTGGAGGTGGGGTCGAATGCCATGGTGGCCACAGGGGCCGTGTGTATTGCCTTCCACAGGCGGGTGACGCTGCCCTCTTGCCAGGCCCACTGAGCCAGCAGCAGGGCCCGGCTGGCTGTCACCAACACCTAGGGGAGGACGCAGTTCAGCTGGGGCATGGGTGTGTGTGTGCCATCTGCACCCACTCAGTCTGGGCGGGAGGTACCGGAGCCCGCCTCCTGTCCTGACCCCACACACCTTGTCATCGGGGCTGAGGTCAAAGGCAGTGATGTCCTCCTGGTCCTCCTGGGGCAAGAGTGAGTGTGCAGGGTGCTGTGAGAACAGGCTGCCGTCCACACCGGCACCTCGCCCTGACCCTCCCCGCCCTCACCTGCTCCAGGCTCTGCAGCACGGCCCCCGAGGCCACGTCCAAGATGTTGACTCTGGTGCCACAGACACAGAAGAGGTGCTGTCCAGTCTGGTCCAGCTGGGGACAAAGTGGTCTCAGCCAAGGGAACACCCTGCAGCCCCAGGCTGCCTCATCACCCTGCCGACCCTCCCCCTGATCCGCCCCACCTCCCCCCTCCGGGGCCAGTACCTGCACCTTCCCACCCTTGTAGAAAGGCTCAATCTTGCGCTCGACAGCATAGCTGGAGGAGAGACAGGGCAAGAGAGTGAACCACCACCCTGTGGTCCCCGGTGCCCAGCCCTTTGCTAGGTGCTCTCCCGGAGGTCAACCCAATAGGACCCTGCCCTTGAGGAGCTTCTGGGAGGGCAGGGATTCTGGGGTGCGTGTGTGCATACGCATGGTGGGGTGATGAGTTCATCTGTTACCTTCTTTACCCCTCTCAGCCATATTGGGATGTGGGTGTTAGTACCCCCTTGTTACAGAAGATTTGGGACCCTGAGTGGGTCAGTGATCCACACGGGCCCAGGGAAGCAAAGGCAGTCCAAATCTTCCCACAGACTCCCAGGTGCCCAGGAAGCCAGGCCTTGGGTGCCCTCTGCTGGCCATGGGAGGCCAGGTAACATCCTGGTTGGTTGGCAACCAACCCAGAGCAACATCCTCTTCAACATCCTTATCCTAGAGGTCCAACTCCAGCCTGCCCCTCCACAACCCTAGTTCCTTCCTCCACCCCACACTCCAGGCAGATTATCCTCACCCCTCCCTCTTGGCTACTTCCTTGCTGGTTCAGGCCATGGCACTCTCCTCTCTGGGGAGCTGTTACAGCCTCTTCACCATGTACCGACCACTCTCTCAAAGCTTGCTCCCAGAGAGGCGTTTTAGAACACAACTTTTGTTTGTGTTGTCCCCTGCCTTGAAACCCTCTCCTCTCCTTACATGTTCCCAAGAACCTGCCGTGAGGGGTCTGCTGATCCTTGTGTTCACACAGACTGTTCCCTATTCCCAGTCTGGGCCTCTCTGAATTTCCAAGGTGCCTGGCTAACTCCACTAAAAGAAGCCTGACTGCCAAGAGGAGGCTGGAGGCCCCCTGAGCCTGCTCCACCATTCAACAGAGGTAGTCTTGGCATCAGGGCTTTCACTTGCTAGTGCTTGTCGCAGCCACTGCTGGAAATGATCTGCTTGGTAGGTTTACCCAAACTCTGCTCCTACGCGTTAGGCTGAGTCTGTCTGGACCCGGGAAGTGAGCACTTAAGACATTGAACATAAATTTGGGGATTGCATAAGCCCGGGTATTCAGGGCCTCCTGGCCACGGAGGTCTAGCTCATCTCCTGACCTCTTCCCAGTCCTTGGAGAAGAGAGACAGCATGTGAAAGCTCCCCAGGCCGCCTGCCCCAAAGGTGGCTCTTCTGCCGTCGTCTGGGCGGTGGGGACTCCCACCGTTCAGGACCGGCCTTGACCCTTCTTCTCGCTTTGGGATCTCTAATCCCCGCCCCCGACCGAGCCTGCTTCAACATTAGGTCGCGGAAGCTAGCTGCACCCGACCAGGCTTCAGGGCCTGCCCTCCGAGAGCTGAGCGCTGTCAGTGCCTGCTCTGCCACCTGATGCCGCAGCCGCGACGCCGCCGCCCGCCTGTTAGGACCCAGCCCCGTTATTACCTCATCCCTTCCAAACCGATGCGTGTGGGACCCACGCCGGCGCCTTCGCTACTCCGGCTGCGAACCCGGCTACCTCCCTCGGCGGCGACCCAAGCCCCAGCGGCGGGTTCACCCCCAGTCCCAGCGCCCCAGCTTACTTGGACTTGAAGCGGCCCACTCCGGCCGCCACCTCAGCCATGTGGCCGGTGCCACCGCGTGAGGGAGACCCGGGAGCCATTCCGCACCTTGGGCTCGCAGAGATGGCGTCACCGACCACTACTACTGTTACGTCATCGGCGCTGCGACCTCGGCGACATCTTTGCTGTGGGCAGTAGCGCGGCGTCAGGAAGCGGAAGATGGCAGAGGCGTTTCCGGCCTGGAGGGTGGGGCGTAGAGTAACGTGGGAGCGGCGGGGGAGGGAGGCGTAGACTGGTCCGTGCTGGAGTCGCCAGTCACCTGTCTTTTAAGTGGAAATTTGAAAAGGTATTCATAGGAACTGGTTATTGAAGTAATCCCAAGACTCCTGCCCCCTTGGCATTCTGGGGTTTGGGTTAAGCGCGGTGGGTTAGCAGAGCCCTGAACCAGGCTCCGCCTTAGCGTATGGTATGAGAAATAGCGCAGGTAAACTACTTCAGTTCAGTCGCTCTGTCGTGTCCGTCTCTTTGCGACCCCATGGACTCCTTCCCTGTCCATCACCAACTCACGGAGTTTGCTCAGACTCATGTACATCGGGTCGGTGATGCCATGCAACCATCTCATCCTCTGTCGTCTTCTTCTCCTGGTAGTAAATCGGGCGATTTCGGGGCCGTTCAAATATTGATTGAGCACATTCTCTGTTCTAGGCACTTGGGAGACACCAGAGAAGGCTGGCTAGTGAGGCCGGGGCTGGGCAGAGGAAGGGCCCGGAATAATCTTGTTAAGTGGTTAGTGATCTGGAAAGAATGTAGCAGGGTTAGGATGGAGTGGAGTGCAGGTGGCACAACTTTAAACTGGGTGACGGAGGAGGCTTCCTTGTAAAGGTGAACTGTGAGCAAAGCCCGAGGTTGGTGAAGCAAGGAGCCCTCTGATTATCTGGGGGACCAATGCTTCAGACTTAGGAACAGCCAGTGCAGAAGCCTGGCATTTAGGAGAAACAGAAGCCGGTGTGGCTGCAGGGAGTGAGTAAGAAGGAGAGTATAGGGCAGAAACAAGATAAGGAGGGATCCTCGGGAATCACTGTGAGCAGTTGGCTTGTACTTTGACTTCAGGGGTTTGAGCTGTTTGTGCTACTGGCTGCAAAGCCAGGAAACAGATTGGAAGAAGGAGGACTGGGAAAGGATGGGCAGGGGAAACCTCTGCAGAGGAGACAATCAAATGAGAAAAAATCAAGCGGAGAGCTGAGGGGAAAAGTCAGTGTGAGGAACTGGTGGGAAAGAACTTGGAGAGGTCCAGGGGAAAAGCTAAGGTGCCTCTTTCCCCTGAGAGGAGTAGTTCCTAGAGGAGGTGAGGTGAGGTCCGCAAGCATAGTGGTAGCGAGGCAGCCAGGCCTGTGCTCTGCATTTATTGACCCTCTATTTACAAGGTAGCTTGGCCCTGGGGCCCCCCCCACACCTCAGCCCCAATGCTGCCTTCGGGGGTGGCCTCAGCCTCCTCTTGCGGTGCACCCACGAGCAGGGGGTCATCTTCCTCCAGGAATTCTGCCAGCTGCCGGCGGATGAGGCCAGTGGTCCGGTGCATTTTGCGCATGTGCCGCAGCAGGCAGAGCACCAGGGTCCGGCTGCGCTGCTGGCGCTGGCACCAGGCCTCTCGCAGTTCCTGGTAGCAGTTGTGGTTTGCACGCTCGGCTGGGCCCAGGGTGGCCCCGCAGCCCAGGGAGCAGCGCTGATGGGCACCGTGCTGGCAGTTCTGCCTGTGCTCAGCCAGGGCCCCACGAGGCACCCGCAACATGCAGCCTTCATTGGGGCAGACCATCAGCTCGAAGGGGCATGAGTCCTGGTGTCCCTTGCGATGGGCCAGGGGGCACGTCACCTGGCAGCCAGCTTCGGCGTTCCTGCACTGGGGGTGGAGAGCATCGTGTGAGCCAAACCAGGTTGGGGACATCTCCAGCCACCCCCAAGAATCCCCCATCCATGACGTTCCACTGACTAGGAAACACTGAACTGGCAGCCTCCCAACCTCTTAGGCTACCAGTGATGTGGTGGAGAGAGGTAAACTGTAGCAAATCCTTGAAGGTAGGAAAAATCTAGATCTCAGAGGAGTGGGAACAGGAGGTTTAGAGAACAGGGAGTTACATGGTTGGCTTGGTCTAGTGGGTTGTTTGTATGTATGCCAGGCTTTTTTTTTTTCTTCTTTTTTTCCTGGAATCAAACCCAGGATATAGCAGTGAATGATCACACCATCGTGGTTATCTGGGTCATGAAGATCTTTTTTGTATAGTTTTTTGTATTCTTGCCGCCTCTTCTTAATATCTTCTGCTTCTGTTAGGGCTTCCTTTGTGACTCAGATGGTAAAGTGTCTGCCTACAATGCGGGAGACCCGGCTTCCATCCACTGGGTTGGGAAGATCCCCTGGAAAAGGAAATGGCAACCCACTCCAGTACTCTTGCCTGGAAAATCCCATGGACAGAGAATCCTGGTAGGCTAAAGTCCATGGGGTTGCAGAGTCAGACACAACTTGGCGACTTCACTCACTCACTCTGTTAGGTCCATACCATTTCTGTCCTTTATTGAGCCCATCTTTACATGAAATGTTCCCCTGGTATCTCTAATTTTCTTGAAGAGATTGCTAGTCTTTCCCATTCTATTGTTTTCCTCTATTTCTTTGCATTGATCACTGAGGAAGGCTTTCTTATCTCTCCTTGCTATTCTTTGGAACTCTGCATTCAAATGGATATATCTTTCCTTTTCTCCTTTGCCTTTAGCTTCTTTTCTTTTCTTAGCTATTTGTAAGATAGCCATGATGGTGTGATCACTTCCCTAGAGCCAGACATCCCGGAATGCGAAGTCGAGTGGGGCGTTAGGAAGCATCACTATGAACAAAGCTAGTGGAGGTGATGGAATTCCAGTTGAGCTATTTCAAATCCTAAAAGATGATGCTGTTAAAATGCTGCACTCAATATGCCAGCAAATTTGGAAAACTCAGCAGTGGCCACAGGACTGGAAAAGGTCAGTTTTCATTCCAATCCCAAAGAAAGGCAATGCCAAAGAATGTTCAAACTAATGCATAATTGCACTCATCTCACACACTAGTAAAGTAATGCTCAAAATTCTCCAAGCCAGGCTTTAACAGTACATGAACCATGAACTTCCAGATGTTCAAGCTGGATTTAGAAAAGGAAGAGGAACCAGAGATCAAATTGCCAACATCTGTTGGATAATCAAAAAAGCAAGAGTTCCAGAAAAACATCTACTTCTGCTTCATTGACTACGCCAAAGTCTTTGACTGTGTGGATCACAACAAACTGTGGAAAATTCTTCAAGATGGGAATACCATACCACCTCACCTGCCTCCTGCGAAATCTGTATGCAGATCAAGAAGCAACAGTTAGAACTGGACATGGAACAATGGACTGGTTCCAAATCGGGAAAGGAGTATATCAAGGCTGTATACTGTCACCCTGCTTACTTAACTTCTATACAGAGTGTATCATGCAAAATGCCAGGCTGGATGAAGCACAAGCTGAAATCAAGATTGTCAGGAGAAATATCAATAACCACAGATATGCAGATGACAGCACCCTTATGGCAGAAAGTGAAGAGCGTCTTAATGAAAATGAAAGAGGAGAGTAAAAAAGTTGGCTTAAAACTCAACATTCAGAAAACTAAGATCATGGCATTTGGTCCCATCACTTCATGGCAAATAGATGGGGAAACAATGGAAATAGTAAGAGACTTTATTGAGCTGCAAAATCACTGCAGATGGTGACTGCAGCCATGAAATTAAAAGACACTTGGTCCTTGGAAGAAAAGCTATGACCAACCTAGACAGTGTATTAAAAAGCAGACATTACTTTGCCAGTAAAGATCCGTCTAATCAATGCTATGGTTTTTCCAGTAGTCATGTGTGGATGTGAGAGTTGGACTGTAAAGAAAGCTGAGTGCCGAAGAATTGATGCTTTTGAACTGTGGTGTTGGAGAAGACTCTTGAGAGTCCCTTGGACTGCAAGGAGATCCAACCAGTCAATCATAAAGGAAATCAGTCTTGAATATTCATTGGGAAGACTGATGCTGAAGTTGAAACTCCACTACTTTGGCCACCTGACCCGAAGAACTGACTCATTGGAAAAGACCCTGATGCTGGGAAAGACTGAAGGTGGGAGGAGAAGGGGACGACAGAGGATGAGATGGTTGAATGGCATCACCGACTGAATGGACATGAGTTTGAGTAAACTCTGGGAGTTGGTGATGGACAGGGAGGCCTGGTGTGCTGCAGTCCATGGGGTCAGAGTTGGACATGACTGAGCGACTGAACTGAACTGAACTGATGGCAGTGAAAGTGCCATATCCTAACCATTAGACCAAAAAGGCACTCCCCAGCCAAGGTTTTTTTTTTTTTTTTTTTTTTTTAATTTCAATTTCCCTATCTATAAAACTATGAGGCTGGAGAGCAATGGCACCACAGCAGGCTCTCCATCCTTTATAATCCCCATTTTACAGCTGGGGCTCTTGGAGCTCAGAAAGGTTAGGTAACTTGCCCAAAACCACACATCAAGTATGTTGTAGAGAAGTGACTCACATTCAGCCAGGTCTGATAACCCTAAGGGGAGCAGTGTGTTGGTGGAATAGAAACCCTCAGTTCTGAGAATGGGGTTCTTTTCAACCCCTCTGCTGGCTTTGCCCCGACCCATGCAGAGGGAAGGAGGGTAGGGTGACAGGAGGGGGTGTTCTGAGTTACCTTGACTTCCAAGCGGTCAATGATCTTCTGGAGTTTATTCACATGGACCATCTTTCTCCGTCTCACCTCTTTCCTGCAGCATGGACAGGTCTTTTGTCTAGGAGACATGAGTAGGGGTGATTGTTGGGTGTGGAGGTGGCAGCAACATGCCTCCCCTGGCGGTCCTTCTTTCTCTCTAGCTGGAAGAGGGATAAGAGGGCTTTATAGGGAGCACGAAGCTCTGAGGCTGGGGTGCAGATTCCACAGGGGCCCAGCTCATATATTAGCATCCCAGGAGATTTGGCAGCTGAACCTAATGGCCACCATGACCAGTGCTTAGCTGACCTTCCTCTCTGTTCTGGCTCCTAGGAATGGCTCCCCCAGCCCTGCCCTGGCCCTTGAGCCTCTTGGGTGCCCAGTAGCACCTGGCTAGCCACCGGAGGATGCATTTCTTGCAGAAGATGTGGCTGCACGGCAACCTCACCGGCCTCTTGAGAACTCCGTGGCAGACAGAACACAGGAAGTTGCAATCGGGAGGGCTGGTGAAGAGGTTGAGATCATACCCGCCACTCTGCAAAGGCCAGGTCTGCATCAGGGCCTGGCTGGGACCAGGATCTGACTCCCTACTCCACATGCCCAGAAAGGGACTCCAGGAAGCTTTGGTTGGGAGGTGGGCCACATGAGAACCATAAATGGAGGGTTGGGTCAGCACCCAGTTTGAGGGGGCAGCAGTGAGGGCCAAGATCCTCCATTTCTACCAAACCCAGCTACAGAAGCTGGCCTTGGCCTGGAGTTAGACCTGGGCCAGAGGTCTCTGAAAGGTTTCCTTGTCCCATTTGGGGCCCTGTACCCCGTTGTGCAGATCATCTCCGTGAGGAGTGGGGTCCAGCTTGGGAAGGTCTCTGAAATTAGGCTCAATCTAAGAGCTCACCATGATCTGTGTCTGGACGGCAGCTCCACTGAAGCCAGGGCTCAGGAGTCACCATTTCATAGCAGGAGCGGGCCGACATCACAGGGGCATTGTCCAGCTCAGGCCAATCACAGCCCTGGCCCAGGGTACCACCTGGCTCTGCTCCTGCCTCAAAAGCCTCAGGGGTAGGGCAGCTTATACCCAGGACAGGTCTCTGGAACCCCTGACTTCAGGGTGGCTGACAGTTGACCTTCAAACAGCAGTAAGGCTGGAACCAAGCTTCCAGGGGCTACTTCCTCAAAGCTGAACTCCAGTACAAGCACACGGTTTGTTTTCCTTTCTCATGTGGTGCCGCCCAGGTGACTAGGTCCCCAAGAGCTCTGGGGGATTTAGACACTGACCCATCACCAGGCCTCTTGGGATCAGACCCACAGTTATTTCCAGGGTACAGACCAGGAATGAGGACCTGATTTCTGTGGTACCAAAGCAGCAGCCTGGAATGTGGAGAGCCTCCCAGAGCCTGCTCTGACCACCTGGGTATGCCTATGAGGAAAGGCATGGATGGATAAACCATTCCAGCTTGGGAAACTAGCATATCCGCATATAGGAGGCACAGAAGAGAACTGGTTTCCATGCCACTAGGTGTTTGCACAGGCTTAAATTGCTCAGTTGTGTCCAACTCTTTTGAGATCCCATCGACTGTAGCCCACCAGGCTCCCCTGTCCATGGGATTCTCCAGTCAAGAATACTGGAGTGGGTAGACAGTTCCTTCTCCAGGGGAGCCTCCTGACCCAGGGATTGAAACCAGGTCTCCTGCATTGCAGGTGGATTCTTTACCATCTGAGCCATCAAAGAAGCCAGAGTGTAGAGTTCATCAAATCCTAGAAGATTTTGGAAGGTCCAACCTTCAAAACTGGGTTCTATCCCTGGGTGGAATTCAAAGCAGAGCCGAGATGGCTGGAAGAGAGATGTCCCACAAAAGTATCTCCTCCACAGCACACCTCGGTCCCAGCAGCCAGAGATGCGTTTTGCAGGCTGATAACCAGGGCCCAAGAACACACGCACACACGGATGAATTAAATCAACAGCTTTATTGAAAGATAAAAGGCGAGCCCCCCACGGTCTTGGCGGCATTGGCCTCAGGTTCTGGGTATCCAGCTGTCCTGCGGGTAGAAGACAAGGTCAGATACCAGAGTCCGAAACACGCGAGAGGCCGCAACCGAGCCCGAAGCGGCGGCGCGTGTCGGGGCCTGGGTTTCACATCCCCACATGGAGAAGCGGGCAGTGAGCTAAAGCCCCCGGTGGCTCTGGGCGCCGAATCTCACCTGCGGCCATGGTCAAAGTCGAAGGTGATTTTCAATCAACGCCGACCTCTCAAACCACCCCCACCCCCACCCGCCCCAACAGCTTCGCGAACAGCAGGGAGCCAACTGACCGACTAGCACAAACCTACCTGCAGCCGGAAAACGCTAAGTGGCACCGGCGCGAGTCCTTATATGGGTTGCGCAAGTTCCGGGGCCACAGACACGCATGCGCACGCAGAGCTCGGTGGGGGCGGGGCCTCGCGCAGCCAATCACGAGCTCTTTAGTATACTCTTGCGGCAGCGCCATTGGGGCGGGGCAACCGAGATCTCGCGACCCTTGGTGCCTTATAAAGACACCGTCGCGCGCGATCTCTCTCTTCTTCTTCGTGAAAACACGTGAGTGACCATATGTGTGGCTGAGGCAGGCGGGCCTGGGCCGCCATCGGACGGGGCCCGGGATGCTGCGCCCGTGCTCCGTTGTGGAGCCCGGCTTGGGCCCCCGAGGCGGCTGTAAGTGCCAGGACTTCGCTCACCGGCTGGTTTTTGTTTCTTTTTTTAGCAAATGGCGGATGACGCCGGTGCTGCGGGAGGGCCCGGAGGCCCGGGGGGCCCTGGAATGGGAGGCCGCGGTGGCTTCCGCGGAGGCTTCGGTAGTGGCGTCCGGGGCCGGGGTCGTGGCCGGGGTCGGGGCCGGGGCAGAGGCCGCGGAGCTCGCGGAGGCAAGGCCGAGGACAAGGAGGTAGGTCTGAGCTGGGCGTGTGAGGCAGGCCCTTGGGCGGCACCGGGGAGGAGGCCCTGGTCACCTGCGCCTTTTTCTCTCGCAGTGGCTCCCCGTTACCAAACTGGGCCGCCTGGTCAAGGACATGAAGATCAAGTCCCTGGAGGAGATCTACCTTTTCTCTCTGCCCATCAAGGTAAACACGGGTCCTCATCCGGCATGGGGCTGTGGCCTGTAGTCGAGGGAACTCTTGTCGTTGACCAAACCTTGAGAGGTTCTAGACTCCCACTTTCCCTGGGCTTCCCTGGTGACCCAGACAGTAAAGAAAATGCCTTCAATACAGAAGACCCGGGTTCGATTCCTTTTGTTGGGAAGATCCCCTGGAAAAGGGAATCTCATTATTTCTTGGAAAACTCCATGAGCAGGGGCGCCTGGCGGTCTACAGTCCATGAGGTCCCAAAAACTCCAACACGACTGAGTAACTAACACTTAAGGCTCCCTCTTAGGTGTTTGTTAATTTTTTTTTGTAATGAGTTTATTTCTTGCAGGAGTCTGAGATTATTGACTTTTTCCTGGGAGCGTCCCTCAAGGATGAAGTTTTGAAGATTATGCCCGTGCAAAAGCAGACCCGTGCTGGCCAGCGGACCAGGTTCAAGGTACCCCAGTCGTCATACCTTTCTGGGCAGTTGCTGCCAAGGGCCTTCATGAGACTCTCTCAGCTCTGCATGGTTGCACTTGGCGTCACACGTGTGACTTTCGTAAAGGGGAGAGAGAGGAAGGATCTCCTCAGGATCTCAGATTGGCCTCCTGGTGGCCAGTCTTGCCTTGAGGGGCGCAACAGACCCTGTGTGGTGGGTGGTTACTGATGCTGTGGAGGCCCCTGGCCCACCACCCACGTCAGTCTCTCCGCAGGCATTTGTTGCCATCGGGGATTACAATGGACATGTCGGTCTGGGTGTCAAGTGCTCCAAGGAAGTAGCCACTGCCATCCGTGGGGCCATCATCCTGGCCAAGCTGTCCATCGTCCCTGTGCGAAGAGGCTACTGGGGGAACAAGATCGGCAAGCCCCACACGGTTCCTTGCAAGGTAGGCTGGATGCTGGTACACAGTAGGGCTTGCACAGGTGTAGACTCCCGCCTGTCTTGTCTCCTGACGTCTCTACTCCTTCACAGGTGACTGGCCGCTGCGGTTCCGTGCTGGTGCGCCTCATCCCTGCCCCCAGAGGCACTGGCATCGTCTCCGCCCCTGTGCCCAAGAAGCTGCTGATGATGGCCGGCATCGATGACTGCTACACCTCTGCCAGGGGCTGCACCGCCACCCTGGGCAACTTCGGTAGGTGGCCCGCAAGCCAACTCCAGCTTCTCTCAGCTCCACTTAGCCACATTCTGTGTGTCGTGGGCGTATTTTCAGAGAAAGAGAGGAAGGCTCTCCTAATGCACGACAGACTGGCCTACAGTGGCCTGTTTGTTCCTAGGAGCGCAACAGCCTCCATCTCCATCTGGGGGTTCACCTCGGGTGAATTCACCAGCCTTCTCTGGTTTTCCCTTTTCTAGCCAAGGCCACTTTTGATGCCATTTCTAAGACCTACAGTTATCTCACCCCTGACCTCTGGAAAGAGACAGTGTTCACCAAGTCTCCATATCAGGTACTGCCTGCCCCCCACCCTGTTGAAGAGCAGAGGGGAGTCCTCTGTCTAGGTGCACAACTAAAAGTGTCTTGTTTTTCTAGGAATTTACTGACCATCTTGTGAAGACCCACACCAGAGTCTCCGTGCAGAGGACCCAGGCCCCAGCTGTAGCCACCACATAATTTTATAAAGAGAATAATAAAAGTGAATGAAACCGGTTTATAGTTGCATCTTGTTTTTCTTCCCAAATGTTTTTGGTTGCACGTGTAGTTGATGGGATCTTTCCCAACCCCCCAGCAGTGGAAGCCATTGGACTTAAGCTCAGTGGTGGCTGAATTTGGACAGGAAGTAGGACCAGTGAGATGAAAAGTGTGTCTAGGAGCTGAAAGGAACACCACAGGCACAGGCTCTCTCACTCTTTATTGGAGCAGCAGTGACGACACAGGGACAAACAGTGGTCTCAGGCGGCGGCAGCCTCTTTGGCGGCTTTTCTCTCGGCCAGCATCCTCTGCTTCTGCTTTGCCAGGCACTTCCTGGCAGAATAATGGGCCCCCAGGTCGTGATCTGGGAGAGAGATGGGGGTGGGAGTCATGAGGGGAACCTCTGCATGGAGGGAGCTAAGGCAGGTCACTGAGCAGATAAACAGGGTGACTCAAAACCTCCAGAGACTGGTCTAGTTAGTAAAGCGTTTAGCACAGAGCCAATGTGGAGATTGGAAGTAGGATCGGGAAGGCAGGCAGGTGGGAGAGGCAGGAGGGCTCACTCACAGCGGTCCTGGTAGGCCTTGACCACCTGGGTGAACTGCTCCAGCTCCTTGGCACAGTTCTGCCTGTGGCTCTCACCTTCCCTCTGCTGACAGGCCTTCAGCCTCTCCTGGATAATGTTGACGATTTCTTGATCAACTTTGCTGAAAGGAAAACAAGGCAGATGGTCTATAAGGACTCCTTTCCTGTACTGAGAGTAAAATGAAGGCAGGGCATGGGAGCCCTGTGGTCTGGCCTCTCCACCCATGGCTTCCCAAAGGCATGATGGCCCCCAACAGGGTACATTCATTGTGCAGGGTTCTCTGTATCCCCTGATTAAACAGAAGCCCAAGGGGAAGACCTTACTAATCTCTTCTCCACTGCATCTCTGCTTCAAACATGCACAAGACGTCCTTCTCCTGGCACTCTGTGATGTCCGGCACGCGGCGGAACTCACGGTGATAGTAGTAATACTTGTTCTTGGCATGCTGCTGCTCGATAAACTCTGCAAAGGGAAAAGCCCAGACCCAAAAAGGCTACTGGTTTGGACAGGTCACAGTCTGAAGGGGCTCTTAGCTTTGTATTTCTCCTAAGCTGTGGAAGAGGCAGGTTCCCCAAATGTTCCCCGTTTTACAAAGACTGGCAACGACTCCCCAAGAGGTGTGGGAGAGCTGGCAGCCAGTCCTGGAAAGGACTGGGCTTACAAGCCCGGATGTCTGCAGTTTATGGAGAGTTCTATAAGGCAGGTACCACCCTTATCTCACTCTGTACCCACAACAACCCGGTGTAGGGCGGGGCCTTTTCATTTATAGAGAGGACATCCAGGCTCTGAGACGGCAAGATTCAGAGCCTGTGCTCTGCAAGCCCCCACCTGCTAGCCCTGCTGGCCCACCTCCCCCAGAGCACAGGGACTCCACTGTGGAGGCAGAGGCCCCAACAGGGAGCCATCAGCAGGCCTCCACTCCCAGTTCTGCCACCTCTGACCTTCAGCCTCAATTTCCCCATGTGTAAATGAACAAGCTGGATCTAGTGAGATCTCACCTATCCAGACAAAGAAAACACTTCCCAAAAAACTGCTACACAAAAGGGAGCAGTTCCACTCCTGTTTATTCAAGACCTTGACAGGGGCAGGCATCTAGTGCCTCCACCAGAAGAGAGCCACCAGAGCATGCTATGCACCCCAAATGCTTTGCTGTTGAAGGAATGGATTAACTGCACGGACGCATGGCCTGGCACTAGTGATTAACGGCACAGTGCTCTGAGTGCTGCACCCACCGAGCTGGGTGACAAAACAATGCCTTTAAAAAACATTCGTCTGGTTTGGACCAGAGATGGCGGCATTTGGGCAGCTCAGGGAGGGCAAGTTACAGTACACCTCGGGGGGAGGGCCATTTTGTAGGCCTTCGAAGGGGTACCGGAGCACCTCTGCACCTCAACAGCCTTCGCGGACCGACTGTTGTGCAAACATGCGGGATTCCCAGCGCGCTTGGAGAGTGGGATCTAACAAGCCTCGGAACGCAGATGACTTCGGTCCGCAAACAGCCCCTAATATGTGAGATGCCTGAGCCCAGGGGTGCGTGGACGGCTCCCCAGGGGGCAAGGGCCGTACGGGGCGGGGGGAGACGGCGGGCGTCCCGGGAGGCGAGGAGGCCTGGGGTGCAGTGGGGTCCACGCCGAGTGACCGGGGCGAGGGCGGGGGGCCCGGTGGGGCTAGTACCTCTCACGAGGGTCACCGGCCGGTCCACGAGGAGGTCAAAGGCTTTCGTAAGGTAGGTAATAGGGTTGGGCAGCGAGGTCTGCGGCGAGGGCGCCGGCGTGCGGCGCGGGGGCTCGGGGTACACGTCC
Organism: Muntiacus reevesi; assembly: GCF_963930625.1. NCBI lineage: Eukaryota > Metazoa > Chordata > Mammalia > Artiodactyla > Cervidae > Muntiacus > Muntiacus reevesi. The sequence continues at coordinate 180,920,359 of NC_089250.1, read as the reverse complement.
TTGTCCCACCTGTCCGGCATGGCTGCGGCGGGCAGCGGGCTCAGCTCTCGGACGCGCTGCCCGGCCTCCGCCCGGGTCCTGCGGCCTAGCTCGCCCGCACAGAGGACACCCGAGGGCGGCCGCGCCTGCGTAGGACGGCCGGCGCCCGCAGGGCACCATGGGACTTGTAGTTCGCCCTGACCGCCCAAGAGAGGCCTCGGGAGGATTGCGGGTTCTCCGGAGATGCTTCGAGACCGGTGCGAGCGCCCCCGCGTGGGATCGCAGCGCCATCGCATACGCGAGGAGTGCCTGCCCTGCGCCGGGCGTTGCTATCAGCGGTGAAAGAAACAGAAGATCCCTAGTTTAATTCTGGGAGCAGAGAGACACAGTAAGAAGTGTAAGTAAGGTGTAAGGAAGCCACTCATTCCAGATGCACGTGCCAAGTGCAGCAGGGAGCAGGATGGTGAACACACCAGGATGGCGAGCTCAGTTCAGAAGAATGAAGTCAACAGATAATGCAAACTATCAAATACCCTACTCTTCCAGGAAGCCTTCCTGGGTTGTCCATTCCCTACGGCTCTCTCTGGGCCCCACTGTCTCTGCCAGGGCCTCTCATGGACTGGCTGATGCCGGTGAGCTAGCAGGGCGCCTGGGGGGACGGGATGCTGCCTGGGGCAGCACAGGGTGTAGGGTTTGCACCATCCACCCCCACCCCCACCCCTACCCCAACTAGGGAGAAGTGGCTCCTCTCTTGGATACAGGGCACTCTGTTCTGGTTCTGAGGGTTCCATCCTGGCCCTGAACACTGTTGTGCCCTTGAGGCCAGCTCCACTGACCAGGGCCTTGCTGGCTACCCTCTGTGATCTCCATACCAGGTATAGCCCCTGGCTAGCACCAGGGAGGGTGGGTGCTGGTCATTTCCTGCCCAGAGGCTGGGGTCAGCCACTAGCTCTATGGACACACAGAATCCAGAATCACAGCATCCTCAGATCTTCAAATCATGAACTCATAGTACTGTCAGACTCAGCAAATAATAACCCTGGACAGCAATGTCGGACTGAACCAGGGGACCCGACAGCAGTGGGCCAGAGGCATTACCATGACATGAATGAGAGAAAGCAGAGTTCAGTACTCCGTTAAGGGAAAGCGCCCAGATGACGGATTTCTGCTGCCACCCTGCCACAGACAGATTTGGAGATCATGCAGCAGAAGGAAAAAGGCAAACGAGAAGGGGGAACCCAAGAAGCTTCATGGCTCCATGTCCAAGCCTCTGACCCTTGACCTGTGTGTCTGCAGCCCCTAGTACGTGCTCCCTGGCGCAGCATGAGGGTGTGTGCCCTTGGCCCTGAGTCTGCAGCGTGTCCCTTCTGTGCTTCTTTCCTTCAGAGAGTCCCTTTCCCCGGATCATTTCTGGGCTGGAGTTTACCGCTGCCCAGTGATTTTTTTTTTCCTGTTGATCGCAGCCCAAAGAATTAAAAGTAGCTTTGTCATTAAAAAGCAATGACAAAAATGAAGAATTGTAACATTTCATTAGCACAGAATTTTAGCACCCAATGATGCAAAATCCACAAGACCTGCAGAGATATATCAGGCCTATAAAAAGTCTGATTCTGGGACTTCCCTGGTGGACCAGTGGCTAAGACTCTGTGCGTCCAATGCAGGGGGCCGGGTTCGATCCCTGGTTGGGTAACTAGTTTCCACATGCTGCAACTAAAGATTCTGCATGCCGCAATGAAGACTGAGAATCCTACACACAGCAACTAAGAGCCAGTGCAGTCAAACAAATTGACAAATATGAAAAAATCTCTCGCTCTAAAGTTAAAAGGCTTTATAGCCATAGACTCTTTGAATAAAAAAAAATTGGGAGATTTCAATCCCCTTTTCATTCAAAACTTAACTTTGAAATGTAAGTTCAAAAAAAAAAAGTGAGTTCATAAAAATATCTAAGAGTTCTTGGCTCACAGCTACTAGAGTCCAGCGGCCTTGACATTGAATCACACCCTGGTGATCCTCTGGGCACTCATCCAACCCTTGCTGTCTCCCCCCAGTTTGCCTAGCTCAGGCTCACAGCCCTCAGGACAGGACAGGAATCCACTCAACTTCAAGGCCAGCAAACGACGCAGACTCTGTTAATGGCAGCTGCCGGAGGGAAGCCCCCCAACCTGGGCTACTCAGCCCTCTACCAGACCAGCTTGCGCCTGTCCTGGAGAGTCCCGTGAGGCAGAAGACAAGGTGTGTGAGCATCCCAGGACCTTTGGGAAGGAGTGCCAGCCCGGGCTCCAGGTGTCCCCCCGGGTGCCCCGGCTGCCTCCCTTCGCCCGGCCCCGGGCCAGGCCTGCTCTTGGCACCAGAGCTCACACCCGCCACGGGAGATGACAGAGCTCCCCTGCCAGGGGCTAAATCTGGGATCTGGCCACAGTGCATCCTGGCCCTGCCACTCGAACTCTGGTGCCTGCCGGGAAGGCCCCTTCCCTTCCTGACCCGAAGGACCAGCTGCCATGGTCAGTGGGCTGTGGTGGGGGTGGGGGTGGGGAGCACGGAGGCCTCCTGGGGAGGGGCAGGTGGGCTCCTGGGGTCTCTCCCAGCAGAGAAGGTCCTTGGGCCTGTGAAGGGGTCAGTGAATAGGGGGACAGCGGGAGGCCTAGGCTCAGGCCTCCAGGATGCGCAAAGTGGGGGGACGGATGGCAGTGGCCCCTTGCCCCTGTGCCCTGGCCGCAGCGAGGATCTGCTGGGCCCGGCCAGGCAGGACCACTGAGGACCACTGAGGGGAGTCTTTGGGGGCCAGGGGCCGAAACTGGCTTTGTCCCCAAGACACTGCCCTCGGCGAAGCCTCCCTCCTTTCTCGTGGACGATGCAGGCCCAGAAGACCACCGGCCCGCAGCCTGAGGTCTCTGGCTCACTTCCGGTCTGGACCCTGGGACAGTCTAGCCGCCCCTCCTGGGGAGACCCCAGCTCTGACCTACCTCCCCTCCCACCCCCAGTCCCACCGGAAGTTCTCTGCCCCCCGGCATGGACACCTGGGCTTCCTGCCACACAAGAGGAGCCGCCATCACCGGGGCAAGGTGAAGACGTGGCCTCGTGACGACCCCAGCCGGCCCGTGCACCTCACGGCCTTCCTGGGCTACAAGGCGGGCATGACGCACACTCTGCGGGAGGTGCACCGGCCCGGCCTCAGTGAGTGCTGCGAGGGGCCCTCCCGGGGGCGAGCGGCGGGCAGAGCACCCGGACCTCCGGGAGATCTGGAGGCCCTTCTGATGCCAGGAGCCACAGCTGGGCTCCCGGGGGGAGAACAGCCCCAGAAAGGGTCAGACGCTGACTGCTGGCCACGCCCCCAGAACCCATCTGTCATTGCCCCTGGTTCACAGAAGAGGAAATGGAGAAGTTATGAGTTGGGATTCAGGGCAGGCGCGACAGTATACTTTTGGTCTTGAGAGCTTTGTAGATTCACGTCTGGTTTTAAGAAGAATGCCACATACCCTGAAGGTTTCCTCGATGGAAACGTCTCCTGTAACCATGGTACTATGTCACAGTCAGAGAGTGACATGCAGGATTCTCCTGAATAAGATGTGTGTTTATGTAGCTCTGTGCAGTTCTGTCACATGTAAATGCATATACCCCCCACCCTTGGACACTTCATTCCCACAAGAGTCCGTCCTGGTGACCTTTTTACAGCCACAGCTGCTACCCCCAACTTCCTGGCAACCCTCATCTGCTCTTCATCTCTTCTATTGTATATATATATATATTTTGCCTCAGCACAAGGCTGGTGGGATCTTAGTTCCCTGTGCATGCTTAGCTGCTTCAGTCGTGTCCAACTCTTTGCAACCCTATGGACTGTAGCCCGCCAGGCTCCCCCATCCGTGGGATTATCCAGGCAAGAATACTGGGGTTGCCATGCCCTCCTCCAAGGGATCTTCCTGACCCAAGGGTTGAACACGTGTCTCTTACATCTCCTCCATTAGCAGACGACTTCTTTACCACTAGCGCTACCTGGGAAGCCCCCCTGATCAGGGATTGAACCTGGGCCCTCGGCAGTGAAAGTTCAGAGTCCTAACCCCTGGGCCGCCAGGGGAGGCTGAGGGCTGGGGGGCTGGGGGGCTGGGGGCCTGGGGCCCTGCGCACAGGGGCCTCTGTCTGCAGAAGCCCTGGGGCTATGGTGCTCTGCACTCTCACAGGCGGGTGGGCGGTCGGCTCCTCCACCCTTCTCCTCCCCATGGGACACGGAGGCCCCCCTTCATGTCTTCTCTGTCTCTGGGTTTCATCCAGAAATTTCCAAGCGGGAGGAGGTGGAGGCAGTGACGATCGTGGAAACGCCACCCTTGGTGGTGGTGGGTGTGGTGGGCTACGTCGCCACCCCGCGGGGCCTGCGGAGCTTCAGGACCATCTTCGCAGAGCATCTCAGTGACGAGTGCCGCCGCCGCTTCTACAAGGACTGGTGAGACTCATCCTGCAGGGTGGCCGGGCGCGGGGAGGGGTGTCACAGTGAGCAGAAGGCAGGGAAGGGGGTGTGTGTGGGGTGCCTTCACTCCAGGAGAAGACAAGGACTAAGGGCTGGAGAGGAAGCTGTTAGCAGAAAAAAAGAAAGCAAATGTTCTCCACCTCAGGGTGATGCATGTCAGAGTTGGTTCTGAGCTTCCTAGCAGCCAGGGTGAAAAGGGAAATGACAACTGACAAGCTCATTAGAAAGAAAGGCCTTTTTAGGTCTCAAATCTTCCCTGGCATTAAGTCTTGAAAGGGAAGGTCCCCTCCCTGACTGACGACCCTCACAGACCCGCCTTCCAGATGGAGGTAGAGGCACCGTAGTCTCCACGGGAAGTGAGGGTCCTGGGCCCCAGTGTCAGAGCAGGCTGTGTGACCACAGGCAAGCTGATGGACCTCTTAGAATCTCATCTCACCCCACCCTCTGCCATACACACACACCACAGACACCATCACCCGGGAACAGGACAGGTCCCCGTGTTGTGGGGCAGTCACGAGGGTGAGATGAGTAGTGTGTGTTAAGTGCTCAGCACAGAAAAAGAGGTTGGCAAATGCCACCTGGCCTATGTTCGCTGTTGCAGTTGTGATCAGCTTGCTCCTCATCCAGGGGCTCTGATCTCTGTGAGCCTCAGTTTCTTCGTCTGTAGGATGGGAATACTGATGCCCATCTTCCAGTGTCCTGTGGAGGGTTAGGAATGACGGGGCTTGCGGCCTGGCCAGTCCCGGCTGTTCACTTTAGAAGTGGGCTCAGCAGCCGTGGCCAGGTGGGTATGTGGCCGTGGGCCGGCTGGCACGTCCCTTCCCCGGGCTCCGGCACACCTGCTCACTCTCAGGTCCAGGAGGCAGGGAGGGTACCCACTTGATGGAGGAGGAAACTGAGGCCTTGAGGGTGGGACCATCTGTGCTTTAAAGAGGGTGACTGGAACCAGCCCAGGGACCCCAGGGACCCAGCAGTGCCTCCCCTGGGAAGGGGAGGAGGGCGGAGGGGGACATCTAACCGGTGCTTGGTGGACTGCGGGGAGTGGAGGCCACCCCGCTCGCCCTGCTGAGCATCCTGTGTGCACGGCTCAGGCACAAGAGCAAGAAAAAAGCCTTCACCAAGGCCTGTAAGAGGTGGCGTGACGCCGACGGCAAGAAGCAGCTGCAGAAGGACTTTGCCGCCATGAAGAAGTACTGCAAGGTCATCCGGGTCATCGTCCACACCCAGGTCAGCCCACACCCTCTGGTCCACACTGGCTAGTCAGTCCTCCCCCCAGGTCTACCCTCCCCCAGCCGGGCTTCCGGGAGCCCTGACAAATGTCAGCCTAAAAATACCATGAGCCCTGGGCACAGGCCCAGGGTGCTGGCTGACCGGTCGTGCGGGCCGCTGGCAGCCTGGGGCTGGCATGTTGGGCGTCTGTGGGGGCTGCAGAGCACTGACCACACCAGCGGTCAGCCAAGGCCCTGAAACGCCCTGAAGGTCCCGGATCTCCTGCCCTGAGGCAGGTGTGGGGGGCTGGTGCCTCCTGTTGGGCACACGTGTGTGAATCCACATTTGTAAGTAGGGTCCAGGTAACCAACCCCTTCCACCTTATTCTGGAACATTCACAGAAGCCTTCCAGGCCCGGGGCGGTGGCCCTCCCCAGCTGCCTCAGTTACTCTCACACGTGCAGTTCCTGGTTAAGTGCGTCATTGGTTAACCCGTCTCCGTCCATGGACGTGAACTTCACGGGCTGTAACTTCCTCACTGCTGCGCCCGCAGCAGGTGCTCCACCAGTGCTGGTTGAGCCCTATACTGTGACCTAACCCAGCCCTGCTTCCGCTGGGGGGTCCCCACAGCCTGTGCCTCACACGGCACAGAGATGTGTGAAAGCACGCGTCCGACCACATCACCCCCCACACTTGGGATAAATCCCCAGCTAATCCCTGTGAGACCTGCCTGGCCAGGACTTTGCTCACCTCTCCTTATCCCTCTCCCCATCCTGAACCTTCCTCCTTGTTCACCATGATCCAGACACAATGGCCCTGTTTCTGTCCCCCTGCTCCCCAACCAGGATCTTCCCTGCCACAGGGCCTTTGCATATGCGGTTCCCTCTGCCCTAGAAGCTCTCAGATCTTCACCTAGTGGATCCTTCTTGTTCCTGATGTCACCTCCTCAGAGAGGCCCTCCTTGACCACCTTCATGTGCAATGACTGTCTCCTCCACCCTCTATCCTATCACAACACAGGCCTCTCCAAGAGTTTTCTTGGCTTCTGTTCCCCAGTTGGTTGGTGGCTCCGTGGGGGCCAGGACCCTGTCTGCCTCATGGCAAGCTGCGTCCCCAGTTCCTCACACAGAACGTGGCACGCAGCCACACCAGAGTGCAGGATCATCTGTTGAATGAACGTGTGCCGAGAGGCCTGCCAGGGGACCCCAGCTGGCCATGCCGTGTCTACAGATGGGGGGGTGGGGGTGACTTTCTGGGAACCAACCGGTCTTGTCACATCTGCCAGATGAAGCTGCTGCCCTTTCGGCAGAAGAAGGCCCACATCATGGAGATCCAGCTGAACGGCGGCACGGTGGCTGAGAAGGTGGCCTGGGCCCAGGCCCGGCTGGAGAAGCAGGTACCGGTGCACAGCGTGTTCAGCCAGAGCGAGGTCATCGACGTCATTGCCGTCACCAAGGGCAGGGGCGTCAAAGGTAGGGCCGGGTGGGGATGGGGGCTCCAGCGAGGCTGCCTGGAGGGGGCGGGAACCACACTGGCCTCTCAGCCACCAGCCCCTCCCGCCTGCAGGCGTCACGAGCCGCTGGCATACGAAGAAGCTGCCACGGAAGACCCATAAGGGGCTGCGCAAGGTGGCCTGCATTGGTGCCTGGCACCCTGCCCGCGTGGGCTGCTCCATCGCCCGGGCTGGGCAGAAGGGCTACCATCATCGCACGGAGCTCAACAAGAAGGTGTGTCCACAGGTCTGGTGGGGGGATGTCCATGACCACACCCCAGGGACCCAGACACCTCCTGGCTCCTGAGGCTCTGAAATGCCTCCTTCAGCGCCTGGGTCTCAGCCCACGTTCTCATGGGCATGGACATCTTGCTGACCCTAGAGGCCACCTACTGTCCCCCACATGCCCTGTCCTCCTGGTAGATCTACCGCATCGGCCGGGGGCTGCACACAGAGGACGGGAAGGTGGTTAAGAACAACGCATCCACCAGCTACGACGTGACTGACAAATCCATCACGCCGCTGGTGAGAGTGGGCGGCTGGTTTGCCTGAGGGGTCTGGTGTGCGTGTGTGGGGCAGGCCTGCGGGGCACCACCCTTCCCAAGAACTCAGGCACCAGCAAGCCGCCGCCAGGGTGGACCAAACCCCTGCTGTTTCCTGCATCCTCAGAGTCTCCACTGCAGACAGCATGTCCTCCAGCTGCTTTCCCAGAGTTCGGGGTGCAGCAGCTCCGACTCTGCCCTTGGAGCCAAGCTGCCTGGGCTCACACCCCAGCTGCAGGATGTGGCAGCTGCGGGGCTGGGAGCAGTGACATCACCCCCCACCCCTAGCCTGTTTCCTCTTCTGTAAAATACAGAGTTTTAGATAAGACAGTCACAGGATGGACTTAGGGTCTGGCTCAGAGACTGTCCTGATGTGATCTAGAGTGTCACCCCAGGCCAGGGGAGTTCCCATAGTTTTCTCAGCCGCCCCAAAACCCAGAACCTCTTTTCTGGACCCACGTTCCCTCAGGGCGGCTTCCCGCACTACGGGGAAGTCAACAACGACTTCGTCATACTGAAGGGTTGCATCGCGGGCACCAAGAAGCGGGTCATCACATTGAGGAAGGTCAGTGCCAGGTGGCGAGCTGGGGAGTGGGAGCCCCATGGACTGTGGAGTGGGTTGGGGGGGAGCTGGTCTGCTCTGTCCCCCATCCCGCTCCAGGAGGGCAGGGTGGGGAAAGCAAAAAGGGAGGGGTTCTAACAGAAGGTGGGTGAGTGAGACCCTCCTGTGTGGACAGGGGGTGACAGGAGGGGCTGAGTGGGGACCTCCCGCCTTGACGTTTCCTTCTCCACGGGCCCCAGTCCCTCCTGGTGCACCACAGCCGCCAGGCCCTGGAGAACATCGACCTCAAGTTCATTGACACCACCTCCAAGTTTGGCCACGGCCGCTTCCAGACAGCCCAAGAGAAGAGGGCCTTCATGGTGAGCCCATCCGCCTTGCTCTCTGGGGCTCAGACCCCACATCCCACCTGTCCCAGAGCAGGCATCTGTGGCACGCATGCCCCTGCACTCATCCACAGGAGGGTCTTTCAGGGGTCTAGTCCTGGGCACGCGCAGTCTTGCCGGAAAGAAAGAAGGGGAGAGACCGTGGTAGCGGGAGCAGGGCTGGCTCCGAGTAACCCAGGCGGCTGGTGAGACCCTGTGACTTAACCCTCCTCCTGTCCCTCGCCCCCCAGGGTCCCCAGAAGAAGCATCTGGAGAAGGAAAAGCCGGAGACCTCGGGAGACTTGTAGGCAGAATGAGACGGCGGGGGCCTGGAAGAAGCGCGGCGCAACCCCAGCTGGTGCCCTAGTCTAATAAAAGTCAGAGGCAGTTCTTCCGCTGTGTCTTAGAGTTGGGGGGCACGGAAAGGCTGGTCAACAGCCGGTACTCCGGGGCTTAGAGCTGGGAAGGGGAGAAAGCTGACGTGTCTCCCAGTTCTCTGCAGCCGCCGCCCAGTGGCGGACGCGGTTCGGCGGCGCACCCTGCGGCTCGGGGCTGGGCCTCGGGAACCGCAGAGGCAAGGTCCTGGCTGGTGGGCGGGGCCTGCTGGAAGATGGCGGGGGCGAGTCCTCGGAAGGGCCCTCCCGGAGGCGGAAGTCGGAGCGCTAGCTCCGGGGAGGGGTTGGTCCGCGGAAAGGGGCGGGGCAGTGGGAGGCGGGCCCTGCGAGCCCGGGCCCGGGGTCCTGAGTCTGGCCTCGGATCGGTCGGAGGCGGCGGGCGTGCGGCCGTCCCTCCGGCGCCATGTCGTTCTGCAGCTTCTTCGGGGGCGAGATTTTCCAGAGCCACTTTGAGCCGGGTACGAACTGTAACTTCTGGGAGGGCAGCGGGCCGGGCCGTCGCTGCCCTCCGGGTGGCGGCGAAGCCCCAGGAACGCGGAACGAGTGTGGCCGCGCGGAGAGGAGCGCATGCGGGGCAAAGACGATACGGAGGAGGGAGGAGTCTGAGGGGCCCAGAGAGTGGGGGTACCCTAGGGGAGGGAGACGCTGGAGAGAGCACAGGCCCTGAGTGCGAGCGTGGCCCTTTCCGGGGAAATCTGTGCGGTCAGGGTAAGCGCGGGTGGCGACGCCCTTCGGGGTATCCGGGTCAGGATCGGGACTTTAGAGGGACGCCCTGGAAGGTCCTGTCCAGGGGCATCTCCTGTGACTGGCTCCCTCTCCTTGGGGCATTGCGCGGTTCTGACCCCATCCCTTTCTCCTCTCCAGTTCCCCAGACCTGCGGGGTGAGCTGGAAAGCACAGAATGTCCCGTTGGGATCCAAATGTAACTGCCTGGGTGCCTCCCCCGCCTTCCCAGGGGGTCCAGGGTTGGGTAACCAGGCCAGGCTGCCAATGGTCAGTCAAGTTTGACTGGACAGCCTGGGCCAGTTAGGAGATGTGGAAGGTGAGGGGTGAGTGTTTGGTTGGGGCATGGCCCACCCTTAGCCCTGGCCCCAAGCTTTGAAAGATCCAGGTGAATCACATGCTGGGCTGTGCTGCCTGGTCATGGACTAATTTGGTAAAAATATGTCCACAGGCAAGACTAGAGCCGAGACCTACCCCTGGGCGGGGTTTCTTGGGTGTCAACTCTCTAGGGGGCTGGGCTGTGACACTCGGCATCTCTGTGAGCCAGCTGCGACATAGGACCCTCTGGTTGTGGAACTTGGGGTTGTCCTCTGGCTACTCAGCCACACTAGAAACCTCACTTCCACAGTATCTCCTGGTTCCTCTTTTTTTCCTCAAGTTACTGTTAAATGCTGAGTGGTCATGGACTCCAGGGTAGACTGTCTCTAGGCTGGGCAGGGGGCAAAAGGTGACTCAGTACCCCTTGAGGGACCCCCAAGCAGTTTCCTGTTCCGCAAGTCAATTTTGCAAACTTTTTTTCCCCCTCAAAGTGATCTTTTGGGGATAGATTAAAACCCATTTTTCTCCCTGCCCCGTCTTCCTGGGCCCTCTGTCTGGACCAGAAGTGTTTTTGCTGGGATCTTTCTTTTCCTGTTTGGAGAGTAGGCCAGTGGCTGGGCTCCAGTTTAAGGCTTCTTTGGGCAGAGGGTCAGCCATGTGGGAAGGGAGGTGGGCTAGTGGTGGTGGGACTTGTTTGGGTGTATGTGGGGCAGAGCTGTGTCCGCATCAGACTGCCTGGGTTCCTTCCTGGCTGCACACCCTGTAGCTGAATGTTTTGTATCCCTGCGCCTCAGCTTCCTCATCTGTAAAATGGGAACATTTGCGTCACAGGGTTGTTAAGAAGAGCCAGTGAGATAAGTGTGAAAAGTGACTCTCCTGGTCTCTGGCACAGGCTCAGAACCATTCAACATGAGCTCCATGCCATATCTCCCCCACAGAGTTGATGTCCAAGCCTGTGGGTGGTGGGTGGGTGCGTGCGGAGGATGTGCAGCCCACCTAGTAACTGGGGTCCTGCTGTCCTCTCCTGGGGTCTCACCCAGGATTTGGGAGCTCACCCCCGAGGTGCTGGAGCCAGCATCTCTGCTCTTGCCTCCCTTCCGCCCCAGGTATCTACGTGTGTGCCAAGTGTGGCTATGAGCTCTTCTCCAGCCGCTCCAAGTATGCACACTCATCCCCATGGCCGGCCTTCACTGAGACTATCCACGCTGACAGTGTGGCCAAGCGTCCAGAGCACAATCGGCCGGGAGCCATAAAGGTGGGTGGTAGCAGCAGGGCGGCGGGGAAGGGGTGTTGGCCAGGGGGAGCTGAGAACTGGCCCCCCCTCCTTCCTGCTGCTGCCCCTCAGCTGCAGGGCCCTACCCTCTTTCTATTCCAGGCCTCTGGCCTCAGCCTGGGGAGCTGCCACCCCAAACTGTTGGGAGACCCTGGGGCCTTGGTGAGGACAGGGAAACTGCACTGCTTTCTGGGGGAGGCTGTGGGATGGGGCTGACAGCAGTTACCTTGGGAAATGGGCGTGAGGATCCCCACTGCGGGGGCCGTGGCTCTAGCTGTTTTTAATGGCTGTCTTGTCTCCAGGTATCCTGTGGCAGGTGTGGCAATGGGCTGGGCCATGAGTTCCTGAACGATGGCCCCAAGCCTGGACAGTCCCGCTTCTGAATTTTCAGCAGCTCATTGAAGTTCATCCCTAAAGGTGCGCTTGCTTCCTGGCACCTGGGCACAGGCCTGTGTAAACTTCAGAGGCCCAAGGGTACACTGTTCTCATTCATTTATGGTGACAAAGGGTGGGGGCACCAAAGCACACTGCCCAGGTTCTGCCCAGGGCCACTGGAGGGTGGTTGCGGGGCAGGGACAAAAGACAGCTGTCCTGCCTCCCACGCTGGTTGATCACATGCAGGGCAGCACAGAGGCTGAGGACCAGGGCTGTGTGGCTGCAGGCTTGCTTGCCGGCCTTTCTGAGCCGCCTCCTCTTCTGTGCAGTGGGCGTGATGGCACAGTCTCCTTCACAGGCCTGTTGAGACTGGCTGCCCAAGAGTGCTCTGGGTTCTGACATGCAGTAGGAGCTGGCAAATGTGTGCGTGTGTTGGCAGCATTCATCACTGGTGGATATTTAGGGGCCATTTTTCATTTGTGTGCATTTTATCTGAGCTCCCCGGTGACTCAGACAGGAAAGAGTCCTCTGCAATGCAGGAGACCCGGGTTTGATCCTTGGGTCAGGCCTGGAGAAGGAAATGGCAACCCACTCCAGTATTCTTGCCTGGGGAATCCTATGGACAGCAGAGCCTGGTGAGCTACAGTCCATGGGGTCGCAAAGAGTCAGACACAACTGAGCAACTAACGCTATCGGAGGCCAGCCTCCTCTCTGGCCCTCTGCGCTCTGCCTCCCCAGCCGCCCTCTGAACTTCTCTGTGCTCTTTATGGCTCAATCCCCTCTCCTCATTTGTTGCCCATGGGACTGTGGCCAGCCCCCAGTCTCAGTTTTTGTTTTTTAAATATTTATTTCTTTGGCTGCTCTGGGTCCCAGTTGCGACATGCAAACTCTTACTTGTAGCATGTGGGATCCAGTTCCCCAGTCAGGGGTCGAACCCCGGTCCCCTGCAGGGGGAGCACAGAGTCTTCGCCTCTGGACCACCAGGGAAGTCCTCCTAGTCTCAGTTTTATCCTCTGTAAAATGGGGTTGCTAATAGCACCTGCTTGTTCCCTCACTGTGGAGGTTAAGTGAAGGTGTCCCTAAGGGCCAGCATGTGATAAAGGTTTGAGAGTACTTTGTCCTTGTGTGGTTATTCGTCCTCCGGGACGTGTGGAGGAAGGATAGACTCTGGGTTATCCTGCAGTCTCAGCAGATGAACCAGACACACAGATGCCCCAGACTAGGGGTCAGGATCCTCCAGGCCTCGCCGAGCCGCAGGCTGGAGACACTGGGATAGCCCAGGGAGCGGTGTCAGACCTGTTAACAGCGACTTGTTTCTCTCTCCCCTCCCTCATGTCTTTCAGGCGAAGAAACCTCTGCCTCCCAGGGACAGTAGGCGGGCTACCCATACCCAGATCAGGTGGATACCACCTGATGCCACCCACCTCAGTCGTGGAGCCACAGACAGAGCAGTGGGGTCGGGATTGGGAGAAAGGAGTAACTGAAACCTCAGGAAGACTCCCGAGGCCTTGGCTCTTGCTGGGAAGAGAAGGCTTACACTCAGCTGCCAGGACGGGCCCTGCTGTTGGCTCACACAGGGTCTCAGGGTGTGGACTCCAGGCCTGGTCTATCTTTGGATGATGCTGCAAGCCCCACCTTCTCTTCCTCTCAGCCCACTGCCCCCTTACTGCCTGTCTGGACTAACCCCATGGGGCCCAGCCCTGAGATGGCACCGCCCTCACCAAAGCTCTTGCCCACCTTCTCCAGGCTGTGCCAGGAGATGGGATGCAGACAGGGGTGGCTCTGCCAGCTGCCCCAGCCTGGTCACTCTATGATTCTCTCTGGTTAAACCCTTGCAGGCAGCCAGAGTGGTGATGACCTGTGACCCGCTGGGGAAGCAGGCAGAGGGGATGGACTCTGACCTCAGTTACAGGAGGAGAAATCCCAAACCTGGTTGCGCCATCTGTGCGGATGTGGCTTGCCTCACTCGGGCTTAGGAAAGCAGCCTGTTGCTTCATCATCTTGACAGTGCAAGGCTGGGGACCCTGAGCTCACAGCCTCCTGTCAACCCCTCCCAGTAAACAGTGAGTGAACCTCACTGCATGTGCTCTGAGGCGCCTGCCATCAGCGGGGGGAGGGTGAAGCCCCTTCCATCTTGAATCCTCTCTAGAGTAATCAGGAGGAGACCAGTAAACAAATGGAACCCAGGCTTGCTGTCTTTATTAACCACATCAGGAATTACAGGAGAGCTGCTGTCATTGAACTAACTGGAAGCCTGGAATGCATGGGAGTCACTGGATCCTAGGGCAGCAGGGCCAATGGCGGCTCACAGTGCCGGTCAACAGAGTCAAAGCGGTTGTCAGAATAATCTGACTCACACAGAATTAGAGTCGGCCAGTTGGGCAGGGTGTTTCTCAGAGCGAAGTAGATTGGAAGCCTGATCTCGCTTGATCTGTATGAGCAGAGGTCTAACTTGAATCATAAAGATGATTTCCTCCTTGCCATTTCCTCCTCCAGGGGATCTTCCTGACCTAGGGCTTGAACCTGCGTCTCTTATATCTCTTGCATTAGCAGGTGGGTTCTTTACCACTAGTGCCACCTGGGAAGCCCTGTATGAGCAGAAGTCTAACTTGAATCATAAAGACAGACACTAGACTCCTGTCAATTCACAAGCTTGAGCCAGTTTGTGCTGTCACTCAGTCATGTCTCACCTTTGTGACCCTATGGACTGTAGCCCGCCAGCTTCCTCTGCCCATAGGATTCTCCAGGCAAGAATACTGGAGTGGGTTGCCATTTTCTCCTCCAGGGGAACTTCCCAACCCAGGGATGGAACCCACATTTCTGTCTCCTGCATTGGCAGGCAGATTCTTTACCCACTGAGCCCACCTGGGAAGCCCTTGAGCCAGTTTGCATGCCATAAATGAATGAATGAATGAATGAATCAGAGCCAGCTGAGTGGTCAGCAGGAAACTGAGCTCCAGGGCCAGGAAGGACCTTGGACTTTGCTTATCTCTCCCAGCACTCCTGGCTCTGCATTCTGGCTAGGGTGTCCCCTGAGCTTGAACTTGGCTCAAGAGCAAGTTGGCTTCCTGGGGCAAGCTGGGCCCATGTGTCCAGGCCACACCCCTGTGGCTGCCCCTTGGGCTCAGAGCTATAGCACAGTGGGCTGGGGGTCGGGCCTGGGGATGGTGAGACTTGTGGGGGAGCTGTGAGTGGCAGTGCTCATTTGTACAGGGTGGTAACTGGGGGCTGGCAAGCTGTGTTCTGGGAGGAAGGGAGTGAGGAGAGTGAGCACCAGGACCCCAAGGTCCCCTTATGCTGGGAGCCTGGAAGTGGATGGCCCCTGACAGTGTTTCTATCAAAGGCTGGGTGGAATCATAAATCCACCCCACCCCCCTGTAGGATTGCATCATAACCTCTGGCCTGCAGCTGCAGTTCCTTCTTGAGAAACAAAAGGCTTTTTGAGAGCCCATCCCCCTCTGCCCCCTACCTCTGCTTGCTTTGCCGGGTGGAGGCCCCGGGACACAGCCTTTTGAGCCAAGGGTTGCATGCAGGGGCAGACAGCTCCAGTTGCTCTGCCAACACCAGCCAGCAGGCCCAGGCATGGCAGGGCAGGGCACCTCGGACAGGGGACCAGTGGGACTCTGCTGATCCCCAGCCTGGAGGTGTGAGTGGATGCAAAGTCGCTTCAGCCGTGTCTAACTCTTTGAGACCCCGGGAACGTAGCCCACCAGGCTCCTCTGTCCATGGGATTCTCCAGGCAAGAATACTGGAGGGGGTTGCCATGCCCTTCTCCAGGGGATCTTCCTGACCCAGAGATTGGACTTGAGTCTCCTGCATTGGCAGGTAGTTTCTTTACCACTAGCGCCACCTGGGAAGCCTGGAGACTGGGCTCAATAAACACAGCAGATAATTGAATTGATGATGCCTGGGGCTTTCACTCATCCAGGGCTTTCATTTCTTCTGAGTGACAAGTCCAGTGCCAGGGAGAGCCGTGACCCTGGTGAGGGTGCTACTCAGGTCCTGTTGGTAGGTCTCAGGACCTCCTGACACCCTGCATGCATGTGGGCAGGGGCAGCACATGGAAGGGGGCGCCTGCAGAGGTCAGCGAAGGTCACCACCAATCCAGCCACATGCCCCCACCCCATCCCAGGCCCAGCTGGGGGCCTAGTGCTATGATCCCCTTCCGAGTCAACCAGTCCTCAAGGTCCTTTCTGGGAGTGGGCACAGGGACCGTGTGCAGGGAGGACCGGCAGAGGCCGCTCAGGCCCCTGGAGCGCCCGAGCAGTTCTGAGCGGCGCGGCACTTCCCCGTGGTGTCGCCGGGGGCGCTGCGGCAGCAACTTCGACGGCTGGGCGGGTCCCCGCCCCCGGCTCCCGCCCTCGCCGCGCTTCCCCGCCGCACTAAGGAATCAGCGCCCGCATCGTCCCGTCTCCAAGCCAGGCTGGCTCAAGAAGCCAGTGCCCCCCAACCTCCCCCACGGGCAGAGGCCTCCTGGCGTCCGAGGGTGCGGCGGAGGCGCATTTAGTGGGCTTCAAGACAGTTACTGGTCGGAGGACTTCCCTGGTGGTCCAGTGGCTGAAACCCTGCACTTCCAATGCAGGGGACCCAGGTTAGATCCCTGGTCAGGGAACTAAATCCCATGTGCTGCAGCCAAAGAACCCGCATGCCACAGCCAAGATCAAAGAGCCCACATGCCAGCAGCCAAAACTTGGTGTAGGGAAATACATAAATAGTAAAAAAGAAAAAGACAGTTTCTGGTTGAGACTTCCTTGGCAGCCCAGTGGTTGAGACTCCTTGCTTTCAGAGCAGGAGGCAGGGGTTATGCTCTGGTGTGGGGATAGCAGTGGAGGCCCAGTGTGCCTCTTTCTGGAATCAGCAGAAGCAGACAGAGCTGGGGGCTGGGAAGGTGGTGACTGATCCTTCCCAGCCCCAGCCAAGCCCCAGACCCTTCTCCAGGGCATTTGGGTGGGACCCACCTGCTCTGATGCCCCTAGCCTCCTCTCTGTGGCCCTTCCACACCTTCGTCGTATCTGCTGGCCCACGCTGGGTGCTTCGTTGCTCAGTGTCTGACTCTGCGATTCCATGGTCTGTAGACCACCAGGCTCCTCTGTCCATGGGGATTCTCCAGGCAAGAATACTGGAGTGCGTTGCCAGACCCTCCTCCAGGGGATCTTCCCAACACAGAGATCGGACCAAGGTCTCTCGCATTGCAGGAGGATTCTTTACCATTTGAGGGGGCACCAATTCCTGAGGTTCCACCTCCCACGCATCTTTGTCCACTTCTCCCAGTTGTCCCCACCAGTGTGGTCTTTGAACAATAATCATCAAACCAGGTAACTTCCCTCAGTGGTTCCGTCATGCTCTGCCTGCCAAGGCTCTGCAGAACCCCCTCTCGTCTTGATCCTTGATCCCCGACTCCATAAGTGGTAGCAGAGTTGTTTATTTATCATAACTGTGTTTTTATTACGCACACCATCTGCACCCAAACCCCCTGTGCCTGGGCCTCTAGACCAGGCAGATTCCACTCTAGAATGGTGGAATCTCATTCCCTCGATCTTTCCCGGCATCAGGGTCTTTTCCAATGATGCTGTTTCCAACAGGTGGCTAAAGTATTGGAGCTTCAACTTGGAAAGATTGAGGGCAGGAGGAGAAGGGGGTGACAGAGGATGATATGGTTGGGTGGTATCACCTACTCAATGGACATGAATCTCGAGCAAACTCTGGGAGATAGTGAAGGACAGGGAAGCCTGGCATGCTGCAGTCTATGGGATCACAAAGAATCAGACATGACTGAGCGACTGCACAACAACAATCTTTCCCTGCCCCAAAGAGTGAGCCCTGAAACGGGGCTGCATGTGGCAGCATCAGATGAATGCGCACCAAACCACACTGCCTCTGCTTGCTCCCTCTGTGGGGGCCGCACAGTCTCAGGAAGAGCGAACCACACATCTGTGTGAGTGTGTCCGTGGCCTGGGGGAGGCAGGAACGCCAGTCACCCTACCCCTGGCCCTGGACTCTAGAGCTAGAGGAGCTTAGGGGTAAGACGCGGAGGGAAGATGGTTGGTGAGGTTCTGGCAGCAGACAAGAGGTGGGGCTGCCGGGGAGGGGGTTACCTGCCAATAATCTCCTTCCGCCCCAGTCCCTCAGCTCCCCCAGCACCTGTCTCTAGGCGTGACTTGTTCCTCGTAAAACCGTGGAGATTATCTGTGTTTCAGCCTCTGGCTTCATGTCTTATCATGTTTCATCTTCAGTCAGGACATTTACAAGCTCCTGTTGGCTTCAAAGGGCTTGGCGGCTGCACTGATGGAGGCTGGAACAGAGAGGAGAAAGGCCCAGGGGCTCTGCTCCCCGAGATGCTGTCTGCCTGCTGCTGGTGGCTTTTCGGTCCCTTAGTCTCGGCTAGGGTGGGGTGTTTGTGCTCCATCCCTGAGGTCGAGCCCCTGGGATGTGCCTGGAAGTCGGGGGAGGACAGGGAAGCCAGTGTCAGAGGAAGGACAGTGCTGACCGTATGGGGGACAAGGGTGGAGTCACTGTTCTCTGAGGAGGGTGTGGCGGTCAGGCTTTCAGGTCCTGTTGTCTGAGCAGGGAGCCTGCTCCTTAGTGGGGGATCTGGTGGGGAGCAGAGCAGAGTGCAAGTTGCATGTCCAGGATGTTCGGCCCTGGGGCTCTGGGCTCTGGGTCTTCTCAAGCCCTAGTTGAACAAGCCTGGCTGAATGCCCATCTGCCCGTCTGTCTGGCCAACTGTGGGCACGGGGTGTTTCCCCTAGAAGCACAGGTGGATGGGTGTGAGGGGCATGGGCCTCCGTGGGGGGTTGTTCCCTGGCCTTGCTGACTGTGAGTAGGTCACTGGTGTGCAGAGAGGTTCAAACTTGGGGCTCTCCACATGGGACAGGGGATGGTGGCTGGGGCTGGTGGGGAGGCCTCCGAAGCCCCTCTTGCCTGTGTGCATGTGAGTGTGGTCCTGGCCCTTGCAGAGCATGAGCTTCCTGAGCCTGCACTGGCCCCCCAGTTCCTGATGGAATGTGTTCAGCCCGTGGGGGCCCCCTTCAGGGCACAGACAGACCTGGCCACAGAGCCCCAGCGGCCATTCTTGGATGACTCCCAGACTTCTCCAAGGCTCCAAGAGGCCCAGCATGCGGCTGCGAAGCTGGAGGAGGTGGGGGGGCAGAGGAAGTCCTGTTTCTGTGGGCCCCCCTTTCTGCCCTCTTTAGACTCACCTTGGGTCTAAAGGCTGTTACCAGCCTTCTCCTTTGTGAGGCTGGGACTCCCAGCCTAGGAGGACTGTTATAAACGGAGCTGGGCCAGGCTGGTGGGTGGGAAGCAGCTTGCAGGGCCCACTTATGCGTCCTGGGACTTGGAGCCCCGCCCTCTCCTGGGGAAGCAGGGGCCCGGTGGCAAACGGCCCTCTTTCTTCTGAGCCCCCCAGGAAGACCCACTGAGAGGGGTGAGGGTGGCTGGAGGCAAGCTGGGGCCATCCTGGCACGGGAGATGGTTCTGGCTCCTCCTGGCAAACCCCAGGTCCCCAGGCAGGCTTGGCGCATATGTGTGAACACGCAGTGGGTCCCCACTCCTAGGAATCCTGTCTGCCCTGCAAGCATTTCTGTCCCTCTGTGTCTTCACATTTAGCTGGTCTCTAGGAACAAGACCCTGCTGCTACTGCTGCTGAGTTGCTTCAGTCATGTCCGACTCTGAGACCCCATGGACCGTAGCCCGCCGGGCTCCTCTGTCCATGGGATTCTCCAGGCAAGAATACTGGAGTGGGTTGCCATTTACTACTCCAGGGTATACTGCTGACCAGGGATGGAACACGCGTCTTCTGCATTGGCAGGAGCGCGCTTTACCACTAGTGCCACCTGGAGCACCCTGGGACTAGGGAGGCCCTTCCTCTCCAGCCTGGTCCCCAGGAGGACAAATTAAGAAGTCCTTAGGGCTCCCCTTCTTGTGCCAGTCACTGTCACATGCCCACTGCCTCCATATCACAAAGAGCTTAAAAGCCAGGCGCGCAGAGAGGTGGGGGCTGGTGTCATCTCCACCTCATAAAGTAGGGGAGTGAAGCTCAGAGAGGCTGGCCCCCTGCCGAGGGCGCATGCTAGGAGGGTCAGAGCTGGGCCTGAGTCCGCCTTCGTCGCTGAGGAGTCCTTGCGGCTGGCTTTGTGCTGAGCTGCACGCCCCCACGCCCATGGATGCCTGCCCCTCGCTTCCCACCAGACTGGGCTGGGCTATGGGGGTGGGTGGGGCAGGTGGGGAGACGTCTCTCAGGGGCGCCTTCCCGGGAGGGAAACCGCATCCTCTATATGCTCGGGCAGACCCGGCATCTGAAGTGGAAAAACCCCACACAAATCAAGGACAGCTGGGCCCACCCTCGGCCTCGGCCCCCTCTGCTCGGCTCCCCTCGCAGACTGAGGAATCTCAGAGGGCTGCGGGGGAATGGGTCTGGGGGGCGAGGGTGTGGTCTCAGGGAGGAAGTTTCTGGAAGCCCTGCATGTGTGAAATCTCCCCCAGCTGTGCCCCGCGGAGGGAGGGACTGAATGGTGTTATTAATCATTTTCCAGAGTGGAGCCGCACACCCTGAGAGGATGCCTCTGGGGGCCTGGACTGGGCAGGGGACAGCCTGGGAAGGAGAGGAGCATGGGGGAGGTGGTCCACACCTAGACTGTCTCAGACATACACGCAGAGTTGGCCACTCAGCCACTCAACACAGGTTCATGAGCACTCACGATGCTTAGGTATGGAGCCACGGAAGGATCAAGACCGACCCCATCCCTGGCCTTGCAGAGCGCATGGGTGGGTGGAGGAGGTAGGTGGGGATCAAAATCGCCCGCAGGGAAATCATCACTGTCTGCGAAGGAGACGCAGACACAGCTGGGATGGCTGGCTCATAGACCTGTGAGGCCAGGCTGGACTGTCCGCGCACTGCGACCTTGCCCCCGGGACTCTCTCCGGGGTCGCCCACCCTGGCTCTCCCCCAGGCATGCTGTGTACTTGACCTCTTCCACCTTCTCCCTGCTCAGGCCCTGCTGCCGTGTTAGATACAACTTCTCTGCACGTCTGATGGCTGGCCAGGGAGGGTGAGCAGATGGACCTTTGCCTGGCCCCTGCCTGGGCAGGGGACCCAGATGAAGTGAAAGGGGAATTGAAATTGGGCCATGTAGAGCCCTCAAAGCTAAGGGGCCCCCGCGGAGATCAGACTGGACAGAAAGGTGTGGTTGACACCTGTTTTCTCTGGACAGGAAATGTGACCACAGGGCAGGAGTTGAGCCACTCTCGCAGGGCACAGGGGCCCCCGCTCGCCCTGAGCCCCCATGGCCGGGTCTCTCCTGGAGCCCCAAAGTGACTTTTCACCAAGCGGTTCAGAGGAGGTGATCCACCCTCCCTAGGTCACACAGGAGAAAACTGGACTCTGGTGGCAAGGCAGGGTGGAGGGGTCAATCAGACATCCTGTGGAGGAGGGAAGGCAGCAGCCCTGAGGGTGAGGAGTACGCAGACATAGATGCTGAAACTTCCATATTTAACCTTCAAAAGGACTCTTCAGGGGGTTCCCTGGTGGTCCAGTGGTTAGGATCTGGCACTTCCACTGCCGGGTCCTTGGTTCAACACCTGGTGGGGAAACTAAGACCCCACAAGCTTCATGTAGTTAAAGAAAAAAATGAAAGAGGACTCTTCATAAAGGGATAAACATAGTTACCATCTGACTGGGCAATTTCACTCCTAGGTATATACCCAACATAAATGAAACTTAGGCTCACGTGAGATCTTGTAAATGAACGTTCACAGCAGCATGATTCTCAGTAACCAAAAGGTGGAAAAAAATGCAAGTATTCACCAACTGATGAATGGATAAGCAGAACATGGTCCATCCACACAGAGGAGTATTACACAGCTATGAAAAGAGGGAAGCACTGACATTCACACTACAGTATAAACGACCCCTGAACACACTATGCTGAGTGAAAGAAGCCAGCTGCAAAAGGTCATATAATGTATGATCTCCACGTGTATGATACGTGGAGAAGAGGCAGATTCAGAGACAAAAAGTAGATAGTGGTGGCCAGGGGCTGAGGGAGGGAAGAATTGATGCTTTTGAACTGTGGTGTTGGAGAAGACTCTTGAGAGTCCCTTGGACTTCGAGGAGATTCAACCAGTCCATCCTAAAGGAAATCAGTTCTGAATATTCATTGGAAGGACTGATGCTGAAGCTGAAACTCCAATACTTTGGCCACCTGATGTGAAGAACTGACTCATTGGAAAAGACCCTGATGCTGGGAAAGACTGAAGACAGGAAAAGGGGATGACAGAGGATGAGATGGTTGGATGGCATCACTGACTCGATGGACGTGAGTTTGAGCAAGCTCTGGGAGTTGGTGATGGACATGGAAGCCTGGCGTGCTGCAGTCCATGGGGTTGCAAAGAGTCGGACATGACAGAGTGACTGAACTGAACTGAGCTGCTGACAGGTATGTGATTTCTTTCTAGAGTGATGAATATGTTCTGGAACTCATTGTCGTGATGGTTGTACAACACTGTGAATATGCTGAGAACTGTTGAATTTGAGAATGGTGGCCGAATTAGGTGGCTGAATTGCATGGTAAGGGAATTGTGTTTCAATGAAGCTCTTCCTTCAGAGTCAGGATGGAGTTTTCCACTCCATCCACCAGAGATCTGGGCTGGCAGGAGCCTGAGGGCAAGCTCTAGAGGAGGAGGAGGCTGGGATGCACTCCCCTGGGACAGCCTTGGCTCTCTCCATCCTCTGCCTCCCCACCCGGCCCCCATCACTGTGCTCTCTGAAGCTGAGCCTTCCCCCGGCCAACTGGGATGCTTTCCTGCTGCTTGCCTCACCATCATCTCCTCTAGAAATCCCTCCTCAGCCTCTCCCTCCACTCCCATCCTTCCACTGGCTGGTTTTTATTGAGTGCCTGTCAGGTACCAGGCTCCACGAGGTGCTGGGGATACACTGGTGAACAAACATCCCAAGGCTGTCTTCCTGGATGTCCCCAGATCTGCACCCACCCCTCACCTGAGAGGGCTTCCCTGATGGCTCAGATGGTAAAGAATCCGCCTGAAATGCAGGAGACCCGAGTTCGATCCCTGGGTTGGCAAGATCCCCTGGAGATGGGAATAACTATCCACCCTGAATTCATTGGAAGGACTGATGCTGAAACTGAAGTTCCAATACTTTGGCCACCTGATGCAAAGAGCTGACTCATTGGAGAAGAGCTGACTCATTGGAAAAGAACTTGATGCTGGGCAAGACTGAGGGCAAGAGGAGAAGGAGGTGACAGAGGATGAGATGGTTGGATGGCATCACCAACTCAATGGATGTGAGTTTGAGCAAACTCCAGGAGATGGTGAAGGACAGGGAAGCCTGGTGTGCTGTAGTCCATGGGGTCACAGAGAGTCAGACACGACTTAGTGACTGAACGATGACAGCTCACCTGGGAGCCAGGTGGTGGGTGGAGATAGGGGATCAACTGCCAAACATGGAGCAGACTCTTGTCCCTGAACATCACTCCCCCACCCCCAGCATGTTCGGTGTCCTGCTGTTCTTGGTGAATTCTTTCTGGAAACTCCCCAAGCAGGCGCACATGTGTGTGTGTGTGTGTGTGTGTGTGTGTGTGCGTGTGTGCTAAGGGCAGGGACTAAGGGAAAGGCATGCCCAGGAGGGAGTACAGCCAATGCCTAGCCAATGTTGGTGCTGGGGCAGGGAGACAGAAGGGCCACCAGTGTTTAAAGCTGGAGTTCGGAGCCCTGAGAAGTGGTTGCTGAGGTTGTTGTTGGGTGCTGCAGGTGGAGTGGGTGGCTCTAACGAGAACCAGACTGTCTGGAACAAATCCTGTTTTAAGCTAGACCAGAAGAAGAACTTCCTGTGACCCTGCGTGTGCCGGCATGCACCCGAGATGGTGCTGTGCCAACACTCTGCCCACGGGGCTCCTGGCGGAGTCTTGCCTTGACAAGCAGGTGCAGGTATGGCATCTGGGAACTGGGCTGGGGCGCTGGTCAGTGGTTTTCACCCCTTGGCTCTGCAGGTGGGTCGTGGAGGCCCCTGCCCCGGGGGAAGTGCTCCAGGGTTCTCTTAGGTCAGGATACCATTAGGCCCAGGAGCGGCCCATTAACCAGTAGAGGCTGTTGGTGTCTGGCCACTGGTTGGGGGAAGCCTGGCCTCTTTGAGGAGTTCATGCCCACCTGCCCCAGCCCCGAGGCCAGGAAGGCTGGGGAAGAGGCAAAGGGAGCACGTGGGTTCCATTCTGTCTGTCCCTGGGGCTGTGCTTGCCCTCTCCTGGCCGGCCTTCCAAGGCTGTGCTAGGGGCTCAGTCAGCCTGGGATATCAGAAAAGTCCCTGAGTGTCCAGCGCCCAGCAGGTCTTGTTACTGGGATGGGCCCTGAATTTCCCTGCCCCTCAGAAGAAGCTCTCTCAAAGGACACCCACTCCTGGTTTCCCCATCACAGGTAGGTCTCCTGAATCCTTCACATCTCCAATACAGCCGCTTCGCCAGCGTCAGAGATGGGCCACTGACGTCCCATGGGGGACACCGGGGGCCTAGGCTGCACACACAGACACGTGGAGAGGCTCAGGAGACTGAGGTCTGAATTCCACTGGGCCTGTCTCCCCTGAGTATGTCTCCTGGACTTTAAAATGGTAATCAACTTGGCTAGTCCTCTCCAACCGCCCTGTCCGTCACCCTGGCGCAGGGCAACAGGAAACCGATTGTCAGCAAGGTGAGCCGGTTCCCGCCGCAGACTTCCCACTTTCCCGGAGCCCCTCTGAGCACCAGGACCGGATCCGCGAGCCACCTTGACCCACTTGTTCCGCCCGCGCACCTGCCGCGTCGCCCGGGGCGGCGATCGGCCCTCTAGGAGCGGGTCCTTTGGATAGCAGCGCAGTCCTGTCACCGTCCTGCGGCCGCCGCCGCCGCATCCCGAGCGGGCTGGGGCCTGGGGTCTCCGAGAGGGCGTGCCAGGCTAATCTCTAAGGCCCCGAGTCGCGCCGCGGCGCCCGTGGGTGCCGGTGTGTCCTGGGATGAGCAGTGGTCTAGGAGGGGCGGGGCCTCTGGGCGGGGCGGGACCTCCCGCCCTCGCACTGGTCCCGCCCCGCTCGCAGAAGACCCGGCAGTGGGGCGCAGAGCAGAAGTCCGGCGCCGACGGGCTGCGCGTGGCGCCGGCGGGGATGTGCGCCCTCCTGCAGCCCGCGCTCGCAGGCCTGGGCGCGGTGCGGCCCCATGGCAGGTAGCGGCGGCCTGGCCGGCGGGGCCGGGGGCAGCCAGGGCACCGCGGCAGGGCCCGGGGCCGCGCTTCGGGCGTCCCGTGCGCCTTTGCTGTTCGCCGTGCTGGTTCTCGGCGCTTACTGCCTCTGCGCCCTCCCCGGACGCTGCCCGCCGGCCGGCCGGGTCCCCGCGCCGGCCCCTGCGCGCGCCGAGCCGCCCCGCGCATCCCGTAGCCCCGGGGCGCCGGGTCTGCCAGTGGCCAGTGGCTCGGGCCGGCGGCGCTTCCCGCAGGCCCTCATCGTGGGCGTGAAGAAAGGTGGCACGCGCGCCCTGCTGGAGTTCCTGCGGCTGCACCCCGACATCCGCGCGCTCGGCTCGGAGCCCCACTTCTTCGACAGGTGCTACGAGCGCGGTCTCGCCTGGTACCGGTGAGCGCCCGGGCCCGTCGGTCCCATCGGTTTCCTGGCGGGTGCCTTCGGGGAAACGGCGTGGTGCGCTCCAGGGGCTTCGTTGGGGACGCGGCGGGGCGAGGACTCGGGGTATCTTCTGGGGCTGAGACCAACCTGCGTGCGGGCTGAGATTTGACTTCCTTAAGCGGATTTTATGGAAAAGAAGATGGGTGGCCGTGGTCTCCCAGAAACTTTGAAAACTCCGGGGAAAGCCTTGGTTAGGGGGCTAGAGTGTGATTCCGGCTGAGAAGTAGTTTCCAGCCAGTGGGGTCTGAGGCGCTTTGAAAATGCTTCCTGCTCAGTCGCCCCTCTCTGCTGCGGCGCTTTGAAAATGCTTCCTGCTCAGTCGCCCCTCTCTGCTGCATCACTCGGGGAAGGAAAGCCTGTCTGAACTCTGGTCAGTGACCTTAGGGAAGGGCCTCCTGGTTCCTTGCAGCCTCTTAGAAGTATCTGTCACCCCATTCCCACCCCAGGATCCCGGATCCTGGAAAGAGGAATCCTTCTCTGCAGTACTGGGGGTCTGGAGAAAGTCTGGTCTTTACAAAAGAGGAGGATGCCTTTGAGTCAGTGTCCAGGGATGGGAACTGGGGCCTCAACTTCATGTTATGGGATTCTGTAGCCACCCTCACTCCCACCAGGTACGGCCTCAGGGGTGTGGAGGAATGAGGGGGGCACCAGCCCCCACTGAAGTAGCCTGTTTTGGTGGCTGATTGAACACCAGCCCCTCCCTGCGGAGGTTCGTAGGGAGGAGTGAGCATGAGGCCCTGTCTGCTGCCTCTGTTGTTCGGGCACAAGTCCGCCTCGGTGCCCTATACCTCCCTTCGGGAAAATGAGAGCTTACAGATGGAGAGTGAGTCACCCCACTCCCTGTGGCACCCACCTCATCCCCAAGTCCAGGCCTAGCCCCTAAGAGCCAACGAGGACCCTGCCCACAGTCACCTGGTGAACAAGCGGCGACTGGATGGTGGCAGGACCCAGACTTTTGACCTCCTTGTTTACCAGGCTTTCTGTACCCAGATTCCACCCTGCCTCCATCCCCTTTTTATCTTTGCTTTTTGCATCAGAATCACTCAAGGATTGGCAGGGTTCCCACTGAGAATTGGGGGTCTGGCTCCTGAACTCTGAAGGGTGGCTGCCTTTAGGGGTCTGGGAAGTTGTGTGGTGATGGGGGAGGTGGGTCCATCCTTGGAGCTGAGTGTCTGAATCCCTGCCTTCTCGATGATTACGGAGAGACCACTGCCCACTCTGACAGTGCTCCAGCACCCCAGAGCATCCTTTATTTACCACTTCTGTGCACAGAAGGAAGAGGGGGAGGGGAGGGAGAAGGAGGAGGGGAAAGTGGGCTCCAGTGGGCAAACCTCAGAGCTCGGCCCTGATCGGCTAGCCAGGGAGGGGCTGTGGGGGCTCTAGAGCTGGGTTTAGACCTAAAAGGGTTCTCAAAGAGCTGGGGATCTTGAGGCCCCCATCCAGACAGGCCCTCCCTGGGCACACGCTCCAGCTTTGGGGGACTGGTCTGGGGAGCCTAAGGGTCCTGAGAGGAAGCCAGCTGGACCCAGACTCCGGGTCAGGTCTTTAGCTCTGGGGAGGGGTTTTTGGGCCACTGACATCTCTGAGGCCCAAGATGAGAGTGGGAGGGATTCTGGTCTGTTTAAGTGGTGGAGGAGGAGTCCTTCCTCAGCCCAGCCTCTGTGCGGGGATGGGGGGCACCGAGCGTGCAGAGGGTCGGTCCGGTCCCTCCTGCCCCTTTAATCCGGAGCTGTCCCTTGGGGCTGGCTAGCACTGACCTCACCGGTGGTGCAGGCCTGAGCTTCTGGAGGGCATGTGCCCATGTGCACAGCTGGGCTTGGCGTTGCTCACATACGCCTGTGTCCCTGAACCTGACTGTCCTTCCAGCCAGCCCTGTGTGTGCACTGAGCCTCTGAAATCCCACCCCTGCCTCAGTCTCCCTAGCTGCAAAGAGGATGCCCAGCCCCCAGGACGGGTCTGCTCTCAGGACCCTGGACCCAGCCTCCAGGGCTCTTTCTGGGCAGTGGTTTGGGGCAGTGAGCAGAGGAGTGGCTAGTGCCCCAGTTGGGTTTTGGGGACACCCGTTCCTCCCAGACTGTGACTCGGCTGTGGCTCTGGCCCTTCTCTTGGCCTCAGCAGGCATCCTGGGCTACTCAAAGCTGACCTTGGCCAAACCAGTCCCCCTCCCGGGGCCTCAGCTCCTCCCTCAGGCTCTTGAGGGTCCTCCTCCTTGGGGACTGGGGCCCTCAAATGTCTCACATGGCACTTGTTCATCCATTCACTGACTCACCGATCACCTTCTGTCTGGCAGAGGCTGGGGCCATGCAAACACCCCAAAATCTCAGTTCAGTGGGAGTGCCTTGTCTGGGGGAAAGTGGGGGTCGTACTCTGACTGTGGCTTTGGAAAAGCAGACAGACCAGGAGAGGTGCAGGTCTGGGAACCCCCTTGGCTCCTGGCACCATCCTGTTTCACGTGGGAACCCTAGCTGGTTCCTGATGGGTCCCAGGGCCCTCGGGATGGGGCCCAGGCGAGGTGTGAGACACGGAGGAGGGGCACTGAGATGGAGGGAGGCTGAGACAGAGAGGGGTCTGGGGCAGAGGGGGAGCTGAGTGGGGCATGGATGGCCCCCCAAGGTGGAGGGGCGTCCTGAGGCGGAGGGGGGAGTCACCCAGGCTGAATGGAAGCCGCAGGGAAATGCAGACCAGATGAGCTGGGAGCGCGTGTCCACGGAGCAGCCCATCAGATGTTGGCTGTGGGGGGGTCACAGTCCTGCCTCTCTCATCCTCTCCCCCTTCTCTCCTGCCCCCCCAGGAGTCCCCATCCCCACCCTCCTTCCTGCCCGCCTGCCTGGGAGACCGGCTTCTGAGGCCGGGGGTGGGGGGTGGGGTGGGGGCAAGTCATTGATCCCAAAGATCTTAGCTCTCCAAGCTGCTGTGTGGCAAGAGTGGGCACCCCACCCCATCCCATCCCCCTTCCACGGTGGGGCACCTCCCTCTTCCTTGGAGAGAAAGCAGCAGTGGGCACTAAGGCCCCTTTCAGTCTCCCTGACTTCCTTGCCGCCCACCCCCGCCAGGCGTGAGGGAGTGGGACTGCTCAGAATCTGGGCGGCCTGTCTGGGGACTGAGAGAGGGTGCTCCTGGGGTCACCAGGCACCTGGGGAGGAAGGGGATGGGAAGGGGTATCAGTCGGTGAGGAGGGTCCTGGAGCAGTTAGGGCTGGTTCCCTCCCTGCAGGGGATGCTGACTTCTGCTGGGGTCTGTGGGCACTGGCTTCTGTCTGTGGGTCTCAGCATTGAGGTCCAGTGTGGGGAACACCCCTCCTTTTGGCCTCCCTCTCATGGGAAGGGGGGTTCCCTGAGCTGGCCATCCCAGGCTGCAGCCCTGGACTCGGCCCTGGGCCTTGTCCCCACCCCCAGTCTCTTTGAACTCACCCTTCAGTCCCCACCTGCATTCCGGGCTGACATGCCTCCCAGCAGCTGCAGCGCAGGGGTGGGGTGGGGTGGGGGCCCATGCCCTCCCCAGCACTTCCTGCTCCATCTCTGAACCTCAGTGTGCCTGCCTATAGATGGGGCAGTGACTGGTGTGGACGGAGTCCCAGCTCACTCCTGGGATGTGGGGGAGCAGAATTGTCCCCCATGTCTTCCGTAGACCGGCTCTACCCAGGGCTTTATTTCAAGGGATGGGGGCAGCTCCCGTAGCCGGCTGACTACACTGTCTACCCCACTTCCTGGAGCCAAACGGGGGTGTTGGGGGAGTGGAAGGACCCCCGGGACCCACATGTGCACATTCTCTGGTCCTGACATCAGCATCCTCCAAGCTGGCATCCCAACTCATGTTGTCTGTCCACCCAGCAGAGCAGAAGAGGAGACTGCCTCCCCAGGGCCAAGTCCGGGGGTCACTGTCCTGGCTGAGACCCTTCTGGCAGGGACCAGTGCTGGGCGCTGTCTGTGGGGCGGGGCAACTCTGTCAGAGAAGCGGGTAGAGACCCCCCTCTCGAGCGTAGGTCCCAGCCTCTGCCTCTGTTGACCTAGTTCCCTGCCCTCCCTCGGAGTTGTTTGCTCAGCTGGCCCCGCCACTGCACCCTGCCCCGCCCCACCCAGCTCTACCTGGTTGGCAGGGTGGCCGGGACGCTGCCAGGGCGAGGTGCTAGGAGGGGCTTCTCCACGGTTAGGATGGTCAGGGCGCTGTCACCCGCCCTGGGATGGGATCAGTGCCCCCCAGCCCTGGGCCATAGAGAGGGGGCTGCTGAAAGGGCTGCATGCAGCCCTGCGCCCTGGGTTCCCAGTGGGGTCTGGGCAGCTGGACCGCTGGGGTTAGAGACGGGTGCTCAGGCCACCTTGCTAACTTCTGTGGTGTCCTGGGCTGCACTGTGGCTTTCAGCTTTCTGGGGTGGGTAGCGGGTTGGGAAGAATTAGCAGGGCTGCCTTCAGACGCGGGGAGGGGCAATGCAGGGGAGTGACGGAGAGGAAGGCTGGATGCCCTTTGCTGGGGACACTGGTCAATAACTAATGACCTAATTCAGGGGACACCATGAGCCACTTAATGAGAGTGTGACTGGGGTAATTACAGTGCAGGGGCCTGCGGGGGTGGGGGGGCAAGTGGAGCCTTGTGGGCGGCAGGCCTGGGGCCCCTGGCCTCATGAGCATCGGGTCTGGGGTGAGAGGCACCCGTGTCAGGGTTGGGGTGCAGCTGAGCCCTGTGGGGGTGTGAGCAGCCTTGCAAGTTGGGCCCCACTTCCAGCCTGTGCTCAGGCTGGGCACCCTCACAGCCCACACCCCAGGCTGCCCACCCAGGCACTTAGGATGGGTGGGCCTGGCAGGGTGGGTGAGGGGGAGGCTCAGCTACCCGTAGGTTTGGGGCTCCCCTGGCGGGGGCGGTTGATCCTGGCCCTGGGGCAGATCTAGTGTGGGAGGAGGGTCAGCGCCCACTCACACCCCCTCTCCACGCTCTGTCCCGCAGGAGCCTGATGCCCCGCACCCTGGATGGACAGATCACCCTGGAGAAGACCCCCAGTTACTTCGTGACGCGGGAGGCCCCGCGCCGCATCCACAGCATGTCCCCGGCCACGAAGCTGATCGTGGTCGTGCGGAACCCCGTGACCCGGGCCATCTCCGACTACGCGCAGACCCTCTCCAAGACCCCGGGCCTGCCCAGCTTCGGCGCCCTGGCCTTCCGCCGCGGCCTGGGCCCCGTGGACACGGCCTGGAGCGCCGTACGCATCGGCCTGTACGCGCAGCACCTGGACAACTGGCTGCGCTACTTCCCGCTGTCCCGCTTCCTCTTCGTCAGTGGCGAGCGCCTGGTCAGCGACCCCGCCGGGGAGCTGGGCCGTGTGCAGGACTTCCTGGGCCTCAGGCGGGTGGTCACGGACAAGCACTTCTACTTCAACGCCACCAAGGGCTTCCCCTGCCTCAAGAAGGCGCAGGGCAGCGGCCGGCCACGCTGCCTGGGCAAGTCCAAGGGCCGGCCGCACCCGCGCGTGCCCGAGGCCGTGGTCCAGCGCCTGCGGGCCTTCTACCGGCCCTTCAACCGCAAGTTCTACCAGATGACCGGCCAGGACTTCGGCTGGGACTGACGGGGCTGGGGCCCACACCCTGCCTGGGGACGCTCAGTGACCTTAATTTATGTCCATCACCCAGCCGGAGCAGACCCTGAACACACGCTGGGTGGAGAGAAATCTTTACAAAATAAAGTTTGCATCTGTGTTCTTCTAGGAGCCCTTGAGGGTTGGAGGGTGGGGCTGGAGTTGCCACCTCCTGGAGGTAGAAGTGGAAAGTTAAAGTTGCTCAATCGTGTCTGACTCTTCGGGACCCCATAGACTGTAGCCCACCAGGCTCCTCTGTCCATAGGATTCTCCAGGCAAGAATACTGGAGTGAGTTGCCATTCCCTTCTCCAGGAGATCTTCCCGATCCAGGGGTCGAACCTGAGTCTCCTGCACTGCAGGCAGATTCTTTACCATCTGAGCCACCAGGTCAGACCCTCCGAGGTTGGGGATAATCATACCGGCTAACGTGGCCGGGGACCATTCATGCCAGGAGTGGACAGAAGCCTGATCCTTATCTATCCCTTGAGGTGGGCAGTGAGCTTGGCGCCTGTCACAAGCAGCAACTCAGGCTCAGAGAGGTTTGGGTCCTGTTCGGCGACACACAGCTCCGCACTGGTGACTCTGGAGACCACCCTCGGGCTCTCTTCTCCACCCTGGGAGGCCGAGCTGGGCCTTCCCCTGTTCCAGGTGGGGAAGTGGAGGCCCCAGCTTGCCCACCTGAGATGAGTCTGTGTGGTTCTCCAGGCTGCACCCGTGATCCCAGCTCACTCTGTGTCCCTGTGCCCAGTGGACACCTGCTCCTGGAAATCCGGACAGCGGGTGTGGGGGACTCCTGTGTGCAGAGTAGTTCTTCTGACAGCCTCCAGGCAGCTCCCTGCATAGCCCTGCATCACCACCCCGCAGGCTCTGACCATCACAGGCCCCGCCCACCAGACTCTGCAGGGCACGCCCACTCCCCAGGCCCTCTGGGTCCCACTTCTGTGGTGTTTATCCAACTTCCTCCCCTGGGGGTGGGCAAGCAAGAATGCCCAGCTGCAGCCCAGCTGCCAGCTCGGCTCTTAACCAGGCTGGACTGGGGCAGGCTGGGGTGCCCAGTCCATCTGTCTTCCCCCAGAAACCCAGGGCCCCCTCAGTAATGATTGTCACCTGCCTCTGGCCATAGTGCTGTCTGCCAGGTGCTCACCAGCTGTCCTGACTGTGATCTCCAGGGCCTGTTAGGCCCAGGCCTGGCACACCCTGGCCCAGTCCTTGGGTCCATGTCAGATGGTCAGGCTGGGCCGGGGCTGGTGGAAACATGGTGGCAGACATGGGTGGATGTGGATGTGCCCACAACCCCCTCCCCCTGGACTCAGACCCCTGATCTGGGTGTGGGGGAGGGCTGGCTTGTTGCAATGGGGAGGAGGGGTGACACCCTGCTTTGGAATCCTGCTGGGTGGTGAGCACCAGCCTTGGCAGCCCTGTGCCGCTCCCCAGTCCCCAGTTAGGACCAGCATGGGGCAGGAGGGGAGGCAGGACAGCCCTGACTACTGGGCCTGTGGCCAGCCTGGACCTTGTGTGATCCTTCTCCCAGGACCTACCCTTGTGCACACTTTCGCCATCTCCTGAACAGATGGCTCCAGGGGCACCTCCTCTGTTTTCCCGCGATGAGCACTCTGCACGCACGGCAGTCAGAGGGGCATCTTCAGAGTAACCCAGATGCTATTATTTTAAAACCCGCCAATCTTCTCCCCACCCTCTTGCTTCTAGAATGAAGACCAGATGCCTGACTGCAGCTGTTAACGCCCTCTGAGGCACATCCCTCCGCCTGGTCTCCGTCCTCCACTAGCTGGCCTCGAGCTTTCTCCTCGTCGGCTCCTCCCACCAGCCAGGACTTGCCAGCCTCACAGCCTTTGCACATGCTGTTCCTCCTGCTGGGGTACTGTTCCCTGCAGAAGGTGTCGACTGAGAGGGAGGCAGCCGTAGGCCCTGCAGCTGAGCTCTCAGCTGGCCCATTTCCTCCCAAGAGGTGCTTGGAGTTACGAGCCTGCCATGGGACCCCCTTCTCCTTCCCGAAGCCTGGATGTAGAGCTGGCGGGGGCCCTAGCTTGTCTGGTTTGGGGGCCAGGCCCCACTCAGCAGTCAGTCTGGAAGCAGTGAAGAGAAAAGGTAGACAGCCTTGCTCTGCTCAACCTGCTGCCCGTGGAGACCAGGCCGAAGGGCCAGCGCCCAGCACCAGGTGCCCAGTTGGGCCTCGGAATGCACTGAGGGCAGCCGTGGGGGTCCTCCTGGCTGTACGTGGGGGTGGGGCTCCATGGGAGAGTCACCGGCCTTTAATTAAAACCCCTAAATTGCTTCCCCAGCTGTTCAGTGGGTTTTCCATGTTGGAATGTTCCAGACGGAGTGAGCAATGCTGATTCAATTACCCTCTTCCTGTTCCTCCCAGTGAAGAAGGGGATGGGGGTGGGGTGGGGCTGGGGGCTCTTCACAGCCCTGGGTGTCCAGGAGGGGCTTGGAGACGTCTGGGGAGGTGGTTGCTTCAAACTTGGAGGTGGTTTCCCCTAAGTCCTTCTAGCCGTGGTTGGTACAGGTTCCAGTGGGGTGAGGACAGCGTTCTCCACTCAGCCTTACAGGCACTGGAGACCCCTAGCAGACCCTGAGGGCCCGAGTGGCCCCTGCATCAGGCTGGAGACCCAGATCCAGCCTTCCCATTGACCTCAACATCCTTTTATGTTGTGCGTCCTAATTCTAAATGAGGGGAGGAGCCCCAGAAAATCCTGGCAACTTTATTATTATTATTTATTTGGCTGCATTGGCTCTTTAGTTGTGGCATGTGGACTCTCAGTTGGGGCACGTGGGATCTAGTTCCCCGACCAGGGAACAAACCCGGGCCCCCTGCCTTGGGCTCATGGAGTCTTAACCACTGAACTGCCAGGGAGGCTCTAAGTGCTGGCAGCTTGACCTTCATCCTCCTGCCATCCGTGGGCCCCTTGTGCTCCTCCCTGGGGCTCTCTAGCTCTGAAGTTGCTTTCTCTCTTTCCTGAGTGTCCATCTTATGCTCCCTGAGGAGAGGGACCACCTTCCGAAGTAGCGGGAAAGGCACAGGGGCGGGGGCCGCAGGTGTCTCGAGTGGGCGGCAGACAGGAGGTCAGGAGATGGAGGGCTGGGTGAGGAAACTGTGCCTGTGGAACAAGCCCTCCATGGACACAGAAGAGTAGAAAACAAGTGTGCAAATAAAACTCTGCAGACCGGAGTTTTTGGCTGCTCTCTTCTCAAGGGCCAAAGGGCAGAATCAACTCGTGTCCATTAATGAGCGAAAGAATAAACAAACTGTGGTCCATCCTTAAGATGGAATACTATTCAGCCATAAAAAAGATGAAGTGGTAACAAACCAACAACATTAGCACGCTTGGAAAAAACTCAGTGAAAGAAGACAGTCACAAAGGGTCACATATCTTATGATTGCGTGCATAGCAAGTTCCCAGAACAGCAAGTCCATACACAGAGACAGGAAACAGATCCATGGTTTCTAGGGGCTCAGAGACTGGGGCGGGGCCTGGGGGTGAGCACTAATGGGTGTGGTGGTGGCTGCACAACTCTGTGAATGTACCAAACACCGCTGAGTCGCTCAGTTTATTTTGTCATGTGAATTTCACCTTCGTTAAAAATAGGAAGACTTCCATAGAAAACTCAGCAGTACAGGAATGAGTGAGAGAGAAGCTTCTGGAGGATATTAGTTCGGCAAGGACGTGAAGGAATCACTAAGGAACACTGACCATAGGTGGAATGGGATGGAAGTTAAGTGGGGGCGCCATTCAGGGTCGTGAAGTGAGCCCCGTTCGTGTTGGAGACCTTCTCACGGAGCCGGCTCTGCGGGAAGGTGCCCTGTCCCCAGCCACACGCCCCCTACCTGCGCCCGCAGCCCTCAGCCTAGACTGGACCGACCGCAGTTCTCTCTCCCCCAGATGCCTGGTCCCCAAATGCTCAGCCCGGCTCTGCATTCCCAGGAGTCTCCTGGCCGGCCGTGGCTCCTCTCCCTGCTCCTCGGGCAGCAGGCTGGGGTGGGTGAGGGACTCACCTGCTTGTCTCCTCTCTCTCAGCCCCACTGTCTGGTGCTGCCTGCTGTCCAACATCTGAAAAGCACGATTTGGCAGGTTTTGTCCCGTTTTTCACTTGTTTCAGGCAGAAGGGTAATCTCGGCCCCTGTTACTCTGTCTTGGCCGGAAGCAGAGACTTTCATGTCAGAGAGAAAGAAGCGACTGTGTCATCCTGAAGAAAGAGACTGAGCAGCCCTGGCCGGGCTCTGGACCTGCAGTCACCGTGAATGGGACACGTCCCCTCCAAGGATCCCAGGATGGGCAGGGCTGGCTCCCATTGGACTTCCTGGGGCAAGTCTGACCACTCTGGCCCATGCTGGGACTGGCCAGAGGCGTGTGCCCGCCACGGTGCCCACGGTCACTCACCCGTCCCTCCTGCCTACTCCGTCCGCATCTAAGACGCAAGGAGGGTCCTGACATCTAGAAAGAGCCTTTGGGTCCCGCCGCCCCTGTGGGGGGAGGCAGGAGGGGGATGTGGGCTCCTTGAGCCTCCGAGGGGCCAGCGTGTGCAGGCCTTGCCATCAGAGAGTCCAGCTCTGGATGGACCCACGTAGACTGGTACCACAGGAGATGGCTTCGAGTACATACACCTTGTTACTCAGTTGCACTGAGCTCTGCGTGGCCCTGGACTGGCTCCGCGGGCTCAGGGGCCTCTGAGGGCCTTGTGGGGCCAACACCACCTGGAGGGGGGCAATTAGATCCAGAGGTCCAGGCTGCAAACTAACTGTCTCAAATTGTGCCCTTGGGATTTTCATTCATGGAGGTGAACGGACTGAGTGATGACACAGGCCAATGCCATTGAAAGAACTTTTATTCATTTATTTATTTTTGGCCGTGCTGCGCTGGCCTGTGGGACCCTATCTTCCCTGATAAGGATGGAACCCAGGCCCCCTGCAGTGGAAACATGGAGTCTTAACCACTGGACTGCCAGAGGAGTTCCACAAAAGAATATTTTTATTACTTACATTTCCCAAGAGAGAAGGGGCATGCCATGCCATGCCAGGCCACCTGGGAAAGCACCAGCGTTGACCCAGGAGGAGGAAAGAAGCCAGGGAAACTGAGATAACAGCCTTGGCTGGGGCTTCCCGGGCAAAGGCAGGACAGGGGGACAGCCCCAGATGGGTGAGTGGGGATAGTTCTGGCAGAGGGGCTGACCCTCTTTGTCTGGTCCCTGGCCTGGGTGACTTTGGCAGGTGGAGGGCGTAGACATTGGTGTGGTGGGAGGGTTGGAAGCGGAGGGGTTCGCGATGCCGGCTCTGGGTCCAGGGCAGATGTAAACAGCTGTGGCTGGAGGTTGGCCCTGAGATTAATGGTGCCATGCAGGCAAGCATGGAATCTAAGAAAACACAGTCAAAACACAAGTCTGTGTCCTTTTGTACCAGAGGTGTTCCTTTGCAGCCGCGGGCCCTTGCTAGACCCTGGACCAGAGCCCTCATGCTGGGCTTTTATCTTTGACATGAAGCATGCTCTGGGACATTTTGGGTCTTTAGTCACTGGAGCCTTGGGCTGGGCATGTGTCCGAGATGCAATGTCCTCTGGCCAGGTACAGCAGCTCCTCACGGCTCATCCCACCCCACCGTACCCTGCTCCCCTCAGAGACTCTTTGGTCTGCTGCCAGGGCAAGGGTGGCAAGCTGGCCTGGGGAGGGAGGAGAGATCTGCTCAAAACCCTGGGTGGGGTTTGAAGGTGGGCACGCTGGTACAAGCCCAGGACAGCTCCTGGAGGCTGGCCAGCATGTCGGGGTCTGGAGGCAGGGCACCACTCTCTGGACAAGGGCTGCCCGGCTGTATTTCCTGACAACTGAGGGCAAAGCCTGGCTGGGAATGCCCTGAAGCCCTAGCTCACTGGGGCCTCTGTCCATGCTGGCCACCAGGAAGACCCATGAAAGCCAAGGAAACCCTCCAGGCACGTATGGACTGCAGATCACTGACCTCGGGTGTTGTCTCTGACCCCAAGCCTGCTGCCCTGAGACGCTCAGCACCGCCTTTTAGAAATGAGGATGTTTATCATAGCCAGGACATGGAAGCAACCTAGATGCCCATCAGCAGATGAATGGATAAGAATGCTGTAGTACATATACACAATGGAATATTACTCAGCCATTAAAAAGAATACATTTGTTCTAATGAGATGGATAAAACTGAAGCCCATTATACAGAGTGAAGTAAGCCAGAAAGATAAACATCAATACAGTATACTAATGCATATATATGGAATTTAGAAAGATGATAACGATAACCCTATATGCAAGACAGAAAAAGAGACACAGATGTACAGAACAGACTTTGGGACTCTGTGGGAGAAGGCGAGGGTGGGATGATCTGAGAGAACAGCATCGAAACATGTATATTATCAAGTGTGAAACAGATCGCCAGTCCAGGTTGGATGCATGAAACAAGTGCTCAGGGCTGGTGCACTGGGAAGACCCAGAGGGATGGGATGGGGAGGGAGGTGGGAGGGGGGTTCAAGATGGGGAACACATGTAAATCCATGGCTGATTCATGTCAATGTATGGCAAAAACCACTACAATATTGTAAAGTAATTAGCCTCCAACTAATAAAAATAAATGAAAAAAAAAAAAGAAATGAGGAGACTCCTCTAAACTGACCCCTGGCCCAGGCAGCCAGGGCCGTCAGACAAGAGGCTGGGGTCCCTTTTCCTGCTCAGAGCCAAGCTCCAGGCTTTGAGGCCGAGGAATTCCTGCTTAATCTGAGCCACATTGCCTGTGCTTTCTTGAAAGAGCCGAACCAAAACAGCCAGTCAACCAAGACAGTTAATGCAAAACCGTTGCCAGCATGATTCTGTACACCAGGGCGCTGAGCGAGGGGAGAGTGGGGTGTAGTCAGGCCGGGTAGAACAATCAGAGATCTTGTTCTCCAGTCTCTCCCTCCAAGGCCTCCCGGCGGCTCTGAGCGCCCAGGGAAGAGCCTCCGACCCGACAGCCGCCTGCAGGTCAGATCCTATCACCTGCTTCCGTCTGCCCTGGGGGAGGATGGGTATCTGATGGAAAGCCAGTCTGGAGAGGAGCAACTGCTGTGGGGAAGTCTGCCTCCCACAGGAGAGGGGGGGAGAAGGAAGGGCTGTTGGAGCGGGCGGACCCCTCCTCCAAACACGCCGATTTTGGGGGAGAAGCATCCGGAAACGGTCTGATCCCTGGTCTCACTGTCTGGACTCTGGTGGAGAGTGGGTGGGAGGAGCCCTCTTAGGCAAGGATGTTTAGTGCCTTCACCACCGGCTGGTCCTGTTGGGTGTGAAGTGGGGAGAGGCACACAGGTGAGGACAGAGCATCGATGGGGCCCCAGAGTGCTGGGCAAGGCCTGCAGGAAGGAGGAGGAGAAAATCCAGGATTCCCTTTATCCCTAGGGAGTTCCTGGACCTCCTCATGGGGGCTCAGAAAGAGCCCCAAAGCTGGGAGATTAGAAAGAATGGGAAAGAAGGGAAGGAGGTAGATGACCGCTCGCATTTCCTGGGCACTTGCTCTGTACCAGGAATTGGCAGTTGTGAGTACTGAGAATGTGTTGAAAGTTCTGAGTGCACTGCCAGCATCGGGCAGATGCTCAACTGGCCCTGTTTTATTTACCGGGCCTATTTTATTTACAGCTGAGCAAGCCGAGGCCAAGAAGGGACACGAGTTAGCGGCAGCTGGCCGAGCACACACCCCAGGATCATCTGCCTGTGGCTCAGGCCCTGGACGCCCGTGTTGTGGGGTGGGGCATTCAAGTGGGTACCCGTTTGGAGAAGAGGGGGAAGCAGACCCTCAGGGCTGGTCCTTGGTGG
The DNA here is from genome assembly GCF_963930625.1 of Muntiacus reevesi. Classification (NCBI taxonomy): domain Eukaryota; kingdom Metazoa; phylum Chordata; class Mammalia; order Artiodactyla; family Cervidae; genus Muntiacus; species Muntiacus reevesi. Next base: position 180,881,640 of record NC_089250.1, on the reverse strand, counting down.
ACAGGCATGGTGGTCAGAATTCTGAGATGGCCCCCATGGTCTCCAGTTCTTGGTGTGCGTGTCCTGTAAAACCCTCTTCCCCTAAGTGTGCACCCGATGGATGTCATCCTTGTGACTTACCGGCTACTCAGTTATCTTCGAGTTCATCATAAGGAAGAGTGTTCTGGGTGGGCCTCGCCGATTCACGTGTGGTTTATCTGGGTGATAAACACTTGGTTGAACCAGACAAAGGTGATGGTTTGCACAATACTGTGAATGCACTGAAAATGAAAGTGAAGTCGCTCAGTCGTGTCCAACTCTTTGCGACCCCATGAATTGTAGCCTACCAGGCTTCTCCGTCCATGGGATTTTCCAGGCAAGAGTACTGGAGTGAGTTGCCATTTCCTTCTCCAGGAGATCTTCCCGAACCAGGGATTGAACCCTGGTCTCCCGCATTGTAGGCAGACACTTTACTGTCTGAGCCACCAGGCAAGATGCTGCTGAATTGTACCCTTTAAGATGGTTAATTTTATGTTATGTGAATTTCATTGCAATAAAAACCGAATGAGGGACTACCCTGGTGGTTCGGTGGGCTTTCCAGGTGGCACTACTGGTAAAGAACCCACCTTCAACCCCTGGGTCGGGAAGATGCCCTGGAGGAGGAAATGGCAACCCTCTCCAGTACCCTTGCCTGGAGAATCTCATGGACAGAGGAGACTGGCGGCCTATGGTCCATGGGGTCATAAAGAGTCGGACACAACTGAAGCGACTTAGCACGCACACACTGGTGGTGCAGTGGTTGAGATTCCACACTCCCAATGCAGGGGGCCTAGGTTTGATCTCTGGTTGGGGAACTGTTAACAGATCTTGCATGCTGCAACTAAGACCCAGTATAGCCCCCGCCCCTGCAAATAAAACACAGCAGTACAAAGGGTGTGGCTTAGCCTAGGCTACCACAATAAAGACCCCAGACTGGGTGACTTAAACAATGGACACATTTCTCAGCACTCCAGAGGCTGGAAGTCCAAGGCCAAGGTACTAACAGATCTGGTGTCTGGGCTGCAGACGGTCGTGTTTCTCGGTGTCCTCGCTTGTGGGGGGCAGAGGGAGCAGGCAACACTAGCGTCTCCTCTCATAAGGGCACAATCCCACCCTCATGACCTAGTTACCCCAAAGGCTCCACCTCCTAATACCTGGGGAGGTTAGAATTGCAACAGGAATTTTGTGGGAACACACAGTCCATAACAGTGGGTCTAGAAGGGAATTACAGAAGAAGTCAGAGAGATTCCCCTTGCTGGCCCGGAAGAGAGCCAACAGTGCATTGCAATGGGCCTGTGAGGGCCACCTGCAAAGGAGTTGCCTGCCTCCAGAGCTGAGGGTCCCAGCCGGGAGCCAGCAAGAAAATGGGGCCTCCATCTTACAGATGCAATGAAATATCAGCAGCCATGGAGCTTGGGAGGGATGGCCAGATCTCAGGTGACTCCTGTCCTCCATCCTGGCTGACCCCAAGCTAAGCTCCAGCATGCCCAGCTCCACACTGGGCCAAGTTGCTAAATTTGAGGTCGTTTGTTGGTTAGCATAGAAAATTAACATGACAGAGTGGCCAGTCAAAAAAAAAGTTCTGGAAGAGAGGAGTAGGGCTCAGATGGGATTCTGCCCTCACTTTCTGGACGACAAGGTATGCAGGAGACTCTGGAAGCTGCAGGTCGGTGACTCATTTCTGCCCAGGGGCCCCCAAGGGTGGGCAGACCCCACTTCAGGTCACCTACCCTACTCCCTCTCCCCGAAGGACTGGGAAGCCTGGCGCCACTCTGGGTGAGACCCCGTGGGGTACCGTCTGGTTTCTATTAAGTATCATAAGCTTGCTATTAATTCCTGCCAGAAGCAAGCATTTAGTCCCTGTCCCGTTGTAAACACAGATGCTCTGGGACACGGGTCTCCGGGTCATGGGGAAGATGTGCAAAGTCTATTCCAAGTCCCCAGCTGCATCGCAGAGCCGCTGGACTGGAGGACAGCTCTAGGAGTGGTAGGAGCACCAGGGCTAAAAAGTCCTGAACCTGATGACAACGCCCTGGGCTCCTGCCTGTGGCCACATTAACCCGGGGCTGGCGGACAGTGGAGGGAGTGGTCTGTGTCCTCTCTGGGCAACAGCTGGGAGGGGTTGTGTAAGGGTGTGTGTTGCCGCCGGGAACTTCCCTGGGGACCTTTCTAGTCCTGAGATACGCTTAGCGTACTTTGGGCAGACCTCACTCTTTGGGGCCTGAGGTCATCCAAGGGACTCCCCCCCACAATCCTCCCACAGTACTGGATGTGAGCAGAGTGGGAAATTGCGACTTTTCCCGGAGAGAAGCTCCTGCCTTAGCAGACAGGAAAGCGAGTCCACATGTGTTTCCCTGCCCAAGGGGTCTGTGGTGGGCTGAATAGCATTCCCCCAAGTCCATGTCCACCCAGAGCCTGTGGCTGTGACCTTTTTAAAAATAGGGTTGTTGCAGATGCAATTAGTTAAGCATCTTGATACGAGAGCCTCCTGTGTCCATATGACTCCTGTCCTTTTAAGTGGTGAGGGTAAAGAGAGACAGCCAGAGGGGATGGCCATGTCGTGAGTGGGGCAGAGACACGAGGGAGGCTGAGAAATACCAAGAATGCCTGGTGACACCAGAGGCTGAAGAGACGGCAAGGACTCCCCAGCCACTACCCCAGCCTCCAGAGGGAGCCCAGCCCTGCGACGCCTGGGTTTCAGGCTTCCGGCCTCCTCGCCGGTGAGAGAATAGATCTCTGTTATTTAAAAACATTTTTTAAACTTTACTTATTTTGAGATTTCCTTGCTGGTGAAGTGGTTAGGAATCCGCCTGCCAACGCAGGAGACACGAGTTCGACCCCTGGTCTGGGAAGATCCCACACGTCGCAGGGCAGCTAAGCCCGTGCACCCCGACTACTGAGGCTGTTCTCTGGAGCCGGGGAACGATGGCGATGGGAACCTGGCACTCCAGAGCCCATGCTCTGCACCTGGAGAAGCTGCCACAATGAGAAGCCTGCGCACTGCAGCTGGAGAGTGGCCCTGAAGCTCAAGAAGGCCTGGCTTGGGCAACCAAGACCCGGTGCAGCCAAAAACAAAGAAGTAAATAAATAAAACTTTTAAAAGTTATTTTATTTACTTATTTTGGCTGCGCTGTGCAGCGTGTGGGCTCTTAGCTGCCCGACCAGGGATTGAACCTGCACCCCCTGCAGTGGGAGCTCAGTCTTAACCTGGACCCCCCCACCCAGGGAGGTCCCTGTCAACTCTTTCCAACGCTGGGCTGGGGTTCGGCCTCACCCGCCCCCGGAGCCCCCTTGCTGGCACAGAGACGCGGGCTTGGCCATCCTGTCTAGGCCCAGTTGCAAGCCTCAATCACGGCCTCTCGCCTGCAGCTTCTGGGGCCCTCTTGCCTTGTACCGACTGAAGGCGAGTCCTCGAGGGAAGAGCCATGTCTCATCCCGGCTCCATGTGGGCCCGGCCTCCAGACACGGCTCCGTGCGTGCCCCGTGGACCCCCGACCTGTGTTTCCCTCCAGTAAAGAGGGAAGAAAAAGGCCCGGGAGCAGGGAGCTCTGGGGAAGAAGGGCTCAGGGGGGCAACTGCTGGTCAGCAACACAGCCGCTGTCAGAAGGGCTCTGTGGACAGAGACCCTCAGGACATCCCCCGGGGCTGAACTTCCTCCTGAGAGCTGCTCACGCGGGAAGCCCTAAGGAAAGGGAGGCCTTTGTGGGGCTGCGGCAGCCTGGCACTCTGTCTTGGTGCCCGTCCACGCCTTGATGCCATCTTCCCCGTGCCTGCTCTGCTGGCCTCTTCTCCCTCCTCCAGGGAAAGCCTGACTCTAGCCACCACGGCGAGCAGGTCTGCCTGTTTCCAGCCTGGAGCTCAGGGGAGACACCTTGGTGACCATGTGATGGCTGGCACTGAGGTCCTGATGACGATGGTGTGACCTTAACTGCTGGTTACTGGATCTGTCATGCCCATCACGGTGACATGGCTGACAGGCCCTCCACAGAATTCGCCTGTGGCCCCTCCTGCATTCACATCCCGGCATGATTTATGGGTGTGTCCCCTGCCTCATGGGGCCGAGGGACGCCAGGAGAAGGAGAGTGACTCCAGCACCCCTCCCCCATTCCAGAAAAAAAAAATCAAAGCCGAATCCTGCTTCTGAGAGTGAGAGGCGAAGTCCTGTCTCTCCGGGGACCAGGTGTGGGCGTTTAAATCACGGCTGAAGCCCCTCGAGTCAACTCTACTTCCTGTCTGCAATTTCTCTTGTTTTCTCTGTTTCCTTTGTTTGGAGAGTCCCTGCCTCTCCGCTCCATATTCAGGTGGCTTTGAATCAAGAAGACAAGCACAGATCTGTCCCGCTTCCTCTTAGAGGGTCTGGTTCCCTGAAGTCCCCTCAGTCCGAACGGTGGGTGGAGAAGCTGAGGATGGGGGCACAGGGTCGTGTGTCTGGTCTGATGGGCAGAGCACCGCCTTCCCCTGGAGGACATGCAGGGCACAGACTGACCTTGTTCTCTGTCATGGGTGCAGTTGGGGGTGGCACAGAGTTGTGGGGAGTGAACGCACACCTATCTTCCCCGCCGCGCACTGATCTTGCCAGGACTTTGTAGCTGCCTTGCCTCCAGAGCTCCTGAGCCCTTGTTTCCATGTGTCTTGGCTCTCAGGGCCTCTGGACCCTGCTTCTTTCTCCTTGGGCGAGGGAAAGGAAAAAGAAAGTGTCTGACTCTTCGCGACCCCATGGACTATAGCCCGCCAGGCTCCTCTGTCCATGGGTTTCTCCAGGCAAGAATACTGGGGTGGGTAGTCATTTCTCTCTCCAGGGATCTTCCCAACCCAGGGATCGAACTTGGGTCTCCTGCATCGCTGACAAATTCTTTACCGTCTGAGCCGCCAGGGGAGGACTTTTTGCTCTAACCCTGCCAGGGCGAGCTCCTGGAGAGAGGTGACTGACTGGAAAGTGGCCATAGCAACAAGGTTTGCTAGGGCCAAGGCAGGCCCTCCCACTGTTGCCGGTGCCCGGGACCCCCTGCCCGCCCTCTGCTCTGTGTCTCTGCATCGCAATGCGGAGGGGGTTTCAGTTGTCTCTGAGGGCAGGTAGACTCTGCTTGGTCATCGGTGTGGAGCGCAGAAGGACAGAGGCAGGACCAGAGGGCAAAGGGAAGGCCATCATCCTGGCAGGTGTCCTGGCCCACCAGACAGAATGGGAGACTCTGGACACCCCCCACCTCCACCCACCCCGGCCGAGCTGCAGCGGCTTCAGCTGCCACTCGGACGTACCCGAGGAGGCCTTGTTGGCTGCTGTATTCACAGAGAACCTTGATTTTGATCATTCCTTAAGCATGTGCCAGGGGTGCACCACATACCAGGCCACGTGCCAGGTTCTGGAGGTGCTTTTGAGCAGAAGTGGCCCCGACCTGGCAGAGGACGGGGTCTGTCTGCGAGGGAGATAGACGATAGTCACCCCCGGCATCCACAGTCCAAAATGCCAGGAAGGAGGGACTGCAGATGGGGGCGGGGGTGTGATCCCCTCAGATGTCCCTGTCCTAATCCCTGTGTCCTGTGAGGGTGTCCCCGCCAGGATAAAGGCTCCGCAGATGGGATTCAGTTAAGGAGCGGGGAACGGCCCGCAGCCCAGTGTCATCATCAGGAGGGTCGGAGTCAGAGGAGAGGTGAAGGTGGAAGCAAAGGTCTGACTGCTGCAAGGAAGGGTCCATGGGTCAAGGGACATGCGGACTCACGAAGCCAGAAAGTCGAGGGAATGGATTCTCCTCTAGAGTCCTCAGCAAGAACCAGCCCTGTGGACACTTCGACTTTAGACTTCTGTCCTCTAAAACCATAAGAGAAATATGCATTTGTTATAGCAGCTGCATGCTCAGTCACTTCAGTTGTGTCCAACTCTTTGAGATCCCATGGAGAGTATCCCGCCAGGCTCCTCTGTCCAAGGGATTCTCCAGGCAAGAATACTGGAGTGGGTTGCCGTGCCCTCCTCCAGGGAATCTTCCTGCCAGCAAGAGAAAGCAAATATTAATACAAGGACTCAGTGATGTTCCCTTGAGAGGTGCTTTTTTGGTTGAGACCTAAGAAATGAGAGAAGTAATAGGCAGAAAGCAGACATGGGGTTTTCTGGCAGAGGGAACGGCATGTGCGAAGGTACTGAGCTAAGAGACTCTTAGGACAGCAGTTCTCAAACTTTCTGGTTTCAGACTCCTTTTTTTAATTAAAAAAATTTATTCATTTTTTTTCAAGACTCCTTTTGCACTCTTTAGAATTATTATTATTATTTTTTCTTTAGAATTATTGAATCCCTGGTCAGGGAGCTAAGATCCTACATGCTTTGCAGCCAAAAAAATCAAAACATAAAACAGAAGCAATATTGTAACAAATTTAATAAAGACTAAAAATGGTCTACATAAAAAAAAAAAAACAAAAAAAAAACAAAAAAAAAATTTACTGAAGACCCCAAAGGGCTTTTGTTCATGTGTGGAGTAAAACCAGGACCGGTTAGGTAATTTCTGGAGCCTGGTGCAAAATGAAAATGTGGGATCCGTTTTAGTTTTTGTTTTTTAAGTAGGAAGAAAGTGCCGTTAAAGGTACTAAAATATTTAGAAAGCTTTCTCCTCTTTCCCACAATCTCTCTTTCTCTCGGGCTCACACGCATGCACTCACAACTGTCACGGTGATTTTATTTGCTATTTAATGTCATTTTAAGTAAAGAAAAATTTAAAATTTAAACATTAGGACAACTTTTAACATCAGGATATGTCTTTGTATCCTGCAGTGAACTGGTATGCAGAATCACTGAAATTAGATTTGTGTTGTTCAGCTTGTCCCCAGAGAGAGCCTGGAGCAGGTCAGACACAAAGGCAGGGCAGGATCAGGAGGTCTGGTAGGAGCAAGAGGGATAGGGCTGGCCCAAGGCAACACTTCCTGGGCCGAGGACCCTCATGGGGTCCCCTACACCCCACCCTGATGGGTCTCTCCAGCTGAGGCAGGAGATGCCTCCCTTGAGGGCAGATACTCCAAAAGAATAGGAGCAAGAGCGGACCTGAACCCTGCCCGTATACAAGATTGCTGTTGTTCAGCCACTCCGTCGTGTCCGACTCTTTGCGACCCCGTAGACTGCAGCACGCCAGGCTTCCCTGTCCTTCACCACCTCCCGGAACTTGCTCAGACTCATGTCCGTCAAGTTGGTGATGCCATCCAACCATCTCATCCTCTGTCTCCCCTTCTCCTCCTGCCTTTGATCTTTCCCAGTATCAGGGTCTTATCCAATGAGTCGGCTCTTCACACCAGGTGGCCAAAGTATTGGAGCCTCAGCCTCGGCATCAGTCCTTCCGGTGGATGTTCAGGACTGACCTCCTTTAGGATGGACTGGTTTGATGTCCTTGCCATCCAAGGGACTCTCAAGAGTCTTCTCCAACACCACAGTTCAAAAGCGACAAATCTTCAGTGTTCAGCTTTCTTTATGGTCCAACTCTCACATCCACACATGACTACTGGAAAAACCAGATAATAGGTAGAGACTACATAGTCTTCCTTCTCGAAGTTAAGGACACCTTCCCAACTACACATGAGCAGAAAGGCTTCATGTAGGTAGTGCTCAGTATCCAACTCTCTTTGGCCCCGTGGACTGTAGCCCACCAGGCTCCTCTGTCCATGGAATTCTCTGGGCAAGAATCTGGAGCGGATTGCCATTTCCTCCTCCAGGGGATCTTCTCAGCCCAGGGATGAAACTCACGTCTCCTGCATCTCCTGCGTTGGCAGGCAGGTTCTTTACCACTGAGCCTCCTAGGAAGCCCAGAAAGGCTCCCCGGAGGTCAGAAGGGAGGAGGTGCCACCTCATAGTAAGTGATACCACCAGAGTCACCAGCTGGACCAGTGCATAAACGCAGGCTGCAGCAGCTTCCCTGCCAAACCCCAGGGCATGGAGCTCGGTGGGACCGCATCTCTCCTCCCCTCTCGTCTGAACGCTTCCACTGACTTCCTTTCCTAAATTGTATTCACCTGTGCAAATATTTGTGGTTGGCCCAGCCTGCCTCCCGGTCCTTCCTGGCTGCCCTCAGTGGCTGCCGGAGTCGAGCTGCGCTCTGGAGGGCAGCATGTTCCACAAACCCTGCCCGTTCAGGTCTATGCCTCTCCCCAGGGACATGCACCATTTATTTCTGCCTACAAAGCGTGCACACACAGGTCCTACTTTAAAAGCGATCAAGAACAATACAACTGTGCAATCATGGAGCTATTGCAGCTGGAAGCTGCAATTCATGGTCATTTAGGAGAACATGTGGGTTTCCCAGGTGGCTCAGTGGTAAAGGACCTGCCTACCAATTCAGGAGACGCAGGAGACCTAGGTTCAATCCCTGGGTGGGGAAGATCCCCTCGCAGAGAAAATGGCAACCCACTCCAGTATTCTTGCCTGGAAAAGCCCTTGCACAGAGGAGCCTGGCGGGCTACAGTCCATGGGGTCACAATGAGTTGGTCAGGACTTAGTGAGTGAACACACACGCATGACAATGCTTCCATTCGCTAGCCAAGAGCTCCTGGTCACTCAGTCGCCTGCCAGTTTGACTCCGTGTTCTCTCTGTGACATTGCTCACTTGCTTCTAGGGTTCAGACCCCAGAAAAATGGCAGAACACACCATATCTGGGGTTCCCCAAGCTCTCCCGGACTGAAGGTGCTTAACCCTTTCTGCCCTGGAAGTTAACTGCACTGGAACCTGGTTCATTGGAGATAAAATATTTCATCTGTTGTTTGTAGGTGCCTGCGTTGGGCGGAGAGTCCCAGGCCCTGGGGTTTGTCTCCCCAGCTCTGATCCCAGGCTGCAGGCAGCTCATCCATGTGCACCTTTGATGCTCGGGCAGAAAAATCAATGGTTTTGCTCTGCTGACAAAAATGCTCCTGACAACTTGAATGCAGGAGACCATTAAAATACCACAGACACAATTATTTACAATGAAGATGTAGCTATTGATTTAACAGTTATAAGAATGAAATGCAGGAAAATAAGAGACAGCTGGGAGTAGCAGACTTTCCCCAGGGATGGCCCCTGAGGGTGTGGCAGCTTAGGTGGAGGAGAGCTGAGCTTTTTTTTTTTTCACATTTGAAAAACTTTTTATTATGAAATAATTTTAGACTTACAGAAGACTTGCAGAGATTCCTCAAGGGGTTCCCATGTCACCTGCCACCCAACTTTTTCCTCCTGATGTCGACATCTTGTTTGACTGAGTACAATGACCAAGAAACCATTTCAGACACCGCACACGTCAGTGGTTACGGACTGTGTTCAGATGTCATCAGCTTTGCTCCTAATGTCCTTTCTCTGTCCCAGGGCTCCACGTTGCGTTTAATTGTCATGTCTCCTTCTTTGGTTGCTGACAGTTTTGCAGTCTCTCCTTCCCCTTTGTGACCTTGATCTTTTTTTTTTTTAATTTACTTATTTTATTTTTGGCTGTGTTGAGTCTTAGTTGCGGCATGTAGGATCTTCCTTGCGGGGCAAGGGCTTCTCTTTAGTTGAGGCACGCAGGCTCAGTAGTTGAGGCACTCAGGCTTAGTTGTCCCAAGGCATCTTAATTCCCCAGGTCCTGTGTTGGAAAAGTGAAAGTGAAACTGAGAGTCAGTCATGTCTGACTCTGCGGCCCCATGGACTGTAGCCCAACAGGCTCTCCTCTGTCTAAGGGATTCTCCAGGCAAGATTACTGGAGTGGGTTGCCATGCCCTCTTCCAGAAGATCTTCCCGACCTAGGGATCAAATCTGCATCTCTTACATATGCTGCATTGGAAGGTGGGTTTTTAATCACTGGACTACCAGGGAAGTTGTGTGACCTTATCCTTTTAAAGAATAGTGTTCTTAGGCTTTGTAACAAGTCCCTCAAGTTGGTTTTGTCCGATGCACTCTCATGGTTGGACAGAAGTTCTGGATTTGGGTTAAGGGTTTCTCAGGGGAGGTGATCTTTAGCGATTCTCCTCATGGGCTCCTTGGGTCTTGCTCCTGGCACTGTGAACCTTCGTCCCCTGGTTAAGGTGGTGTCTGCCCCATAAAGTGACTATTTCTCCCTCGGCAATGAATACACATTGAGGGAGGTACCTTGGAATCATACACATATTCTGTTTCTCAAACTTCTGCCCACTCATTTTAGCGATGCACTGAGCATTCGGTTCAAATTCCAGACATTCTCTGAACACGCTTTCCCCGTCCTCTGCAGAATTAAACTCAAGCTTCCAAAGGTCTGCAGATGAAGTCTCTCTAAAGTCCATCATGAGTTTAGACCTGCAGACCCAGGAAAACTGTCACCAAGTGTGTCAAGGTGACACAATTACATAAGCGGTTCTAACAGGCCACTTGACCCCATGCTCCCAGGAGAGAAAAGACCTGCGGGCTCTGCCCCCGTCTTAGGTTCTGGTCGCAAGCGCGACTTTAGGGTCAGATCAAAAGGCACCCGCGTCTTCAAGCCCATGTCGCTGCCACCAATGTGTCATTTTTGTTAAGGAATGAGTGCAATTAAGGAAGGCAGCAGGGCTGGCTGGGAAACCAATTACGACAAACACGTCAGGTGTCGATAGCACAGCCCAAACACAGCCCTGTTGATGGACGCCAATCACCCTCCGCACCAGCCTGCCAGCCTATTGTTGGCACCTTTGGGGACCACCGTAAAATGTCAGTTTCCGTGCCTTTCCAGGCATGCTCACGTAGCTTATGCCTCTGCCATCCCTTGGGTCATGTATGCAGGGGAACAAGAAGGTGCTTCTTTTTATTTTATTTAGTTATTTTTGGCTGTGCTGGGTCTTTGTCACTGTGCGATCTTTGCTGTAGTTGCAGAGGGGAGCTCCTCTTCACTCGTGGTGAGAGGGCTTCTCTTCTTGTGGAGCACATGCCCTAGAGCTCCAGCTCAGCAGTTGTGGTGCCCCAGCTTAGTGGCCCCATGGCAGATGCATTCTTTCCAGTCTAGGGATTGAACCTGTGTCCTATGGATTGGTAGGCAGACTCTTAACCACTGGGCCACCAGGGAAGTCCCAAGAGGGTACTTTTTGCTGCCAACGTCTGCTTTGTTGTTGGATGTCAGGCTTTAAAAAAGCATATAGAGAAAATGACTCCCAGCAGTAGAACCCGTTGAAGGGATGGCCCTCACCGACCTCCTGAGCAGGAATGGCTCTTCCCACCTCTCAGCCCCAGCGGGTGAAGGTCCGCGGGCTGCCAGTCACCCTCAGAGATGGGCCCCTCACCCCAGAGCCTTCCGAGGCGGGCCACTCTGCGGCTGGACGGACTGCGCCCAGATCCTGGGGTTCTCCCTTCCAGTGGCTGGGTTCCACCCGCCGAGTCCTCGTGGGGCAGGGCCTCAACAGCAGTGACCTGAGGGCAGGGGTCATGCATCCATCTTCCATCCCAGGGCCCCGCCCAAGGTCTGGCCCTGAGTCTGTGCTCAGGAAACCTCTGCGGAGGCGAGTCACGAGAGAGTCTTGGCAGAGACGCTCACACAAGCCTGACGCCTCTGGAACCTCTGGGATGTTCCCCAGGAGATAGCTCTGCTTGCTCGGCACTTGATGCAGTGAGGGGGCAGCGGCGCTTGTCATGTCCTGCATCCCCTGGGAGGGTCGGGAGTGGGGTGATCTTCTGGGGGAAACTGTGCAAGAGGACAGGTGAGGGCATGTGTGGATCTCCCTGCGGATGCAAAGGCACAAGTGCTACTCAGGGTGAAGAAAATTGCATCTCATGAGAGCAGATCTCAAACCCCCTTCCAGGGGCTTTCAGCTGAGGGGCTGGAATGTTCTTTTTTAATTTGGTGTGTTTGCTGGTGGAGGTGGTGGCAGCTGGGCTGCAACTGTGTCCCTGGCCCCTGGGGGTTGATAGGATCCAAGGCAGAACGGGCTTGCTGATCAAACCTGGCAAGTGGGACGAGCAGGAGATGGGAGGCCAGGTGGGCTCCAGGCAGAGTCTACTAACGGCATCCGGAAGGAGGCCCACCAAACCTCAGTGCTGGCGGGAGCTCACAGGCCACGTCCAGGGTCGTGAGAGCCAGAGGCTGCTCACACTGTGACATCCCTTCTCAGACCCCGTTGTTGTTCAGTCACTCAGTCGTGTCTGACTCTTTGTGACCCCATGGACTGCGGCACGCCAGGCCTCCCTGTCCTTCACCATCTCCCTGAGTTTGCTCAAACTCATATCCATTGAGTCAGTGATGCCGTCCAACCATCTCATCCTCTGTCGCCCAGTTCCCCTGCCCTCAATATTTCCCAGCATCAGTATCTTTTCCAACGAGTTAGCTCGCCATATAAGACTTCTTGAGTTTGCTTTGCCGGAAGTCTCTGTAAGGACTCTTGGGTTGGACTTTCAAAGCTTCTATTTCCCGAGATATGAAAACCAAGTCCAAGAAGCTCTCTCCATTGGATTTCATCCACAGACTCTCTACATTTGGGCAAATTCCTCTCTACATTAAGGGCTGTCCTGAATGCTCTTCCTTACCCACTAGACCTGGTACAGGGGCTGTTTTCCTGGGATGAATTTATGGGTAAAACCAACTTTTCTTCCTTAAAGTGGCTGGTCTTATGTGATTCAGTGATCATCATCTCTATCATGACCCTCCAACCCAGCCTTGGGTATATAAAAATGTATCTAATTATATCCTGGTAAAAGACAGATTCTTATTAAACCTGTGCAATGAAATATCTTTCATAAAAAGTAAGAGTTTCTGAATTCAGTGAAAATCATATGTCATTTTTAAGTTTCATTTTGGCTTATGAAAGCAGAGTTTACTGAAATTCTCTGGATTGTTTAAGAAGAGAAAGGGGCTTGGTGGTAAAGAATCTGCCTGTCAATGCAGGAGATGCTGGAGATGCAGGTTTGATCTCTGGGCTGGAAAGATCCCCCGGAAGAGGAAATGGCTACTTACTCTGGTATTCTTGCCTGGAGAATCCCATGGCCATAGGGGCCTGGTGGGCTATAGTCCATGGGGATCACAGAGTGGGACACAACTGAGGATTGAGATTGCATGCAAGAAAAGTCTTCCTTATATATCCAGAAAATGGAATATTAGAACTACACCAATCATATTCCAAGCAAGTAATTGTAATAAAACTTCCCTCTAAGTTGTTTTCCTGTGTGATTGATTCTTGTTCCGCTGGACCTGGGGTCTCACGAAGCCTTCATGATTCTCCAACAAGGGAGTCTAGAAATCCTGACTCAGACAGTATCATCTGAAAGCTGCTTTAGTAGCCTCAGCTCCAAACTGTTCTCAAGAGGTCATTCTGTGAAGCATCAATAATTTCAAACAACCTGCTACAGTCCTTTTTCCAGGAGATTCTTCCTTATTGAAGGCACGAGCTCAGGTCCATAGCTTACAGGAAGACATCCACACAAGCATCAGAGTAAAACAAAAACTGTCTGTGGATACTGAGACTGGGTGACTCTGGTTAATTTATTAATGATAATTTTCAAATCTGAAAGGTCTGATGAGAGTTCATAATAAGAATAAATGCAACTGCTGAGGAAATCTGATTGGCTCTGGAGTATGCCAAGCAAGACCATAAAACCATTCCAAAAAAAATTTTTTTTAAGACAAAATGTCTCTGAGCCTAATGACTAGGCCTGTTTTCGAAGATGACATTGAATATTACTTCTGATTTATAAAAGTGAACAGACATAAATTTTATAAAGGAAAAAACATCTCAAGACAGAACATATAGTCATCCTTAGACATAATTTTTCTTTTTATAAACAAGCAACATCAAGCAGAGAGATTCAGCAAGTCTGGAGGAGATGTCTGCGTGCCTGTCGGCTCAGTCACTCAGTTGTGTCTGACTCTTTGCAACCTTATGCACTGTGGCCCCCCAGACTCCCCTGTCCTTGGGATTCTCCAGGCAAGAATACTGGAGTGGGTTGCCACGCCCTCCTCCAGGGGATCTTCCTGACCCAGGGATTGAATCTGTGTCTCTTCAGTCTTCTGAATAGGCAAATGGGGTCTTTACCACGAATGCCAACTAGGAAGCCCGAGAAGACATTTATATTCTTATAAAACTTTGTGAGTAGCTCACATGTGTATCACCTGTTGGGAATCTCTGGCCCACTGAAGATGCTAAATTCAAATGGGAGAAGTTAGGTTGAGGCCATGTCAATATTCTAAATGGTAACCAAGCTTGTGACTGCTGATTCAATTCTCTTGTTGACAAACACAGGCAAAGTACACCTGGAATGCTGATAAATCAGGACATGTGACAGAATTATTTCACAAGAGTTCTGGTCAATATTTTCACTGATCTTAGTTAGCGTCTATTATGAAAAGCACGTGCATGAATAAGGATCCATGGAGGCTCTCACCCAGTGCACCATTCCTGAAATATGTGACTAACATTTGCCTTTGCAGTCTGCATGTGCTGTGAGCTGAGGGTCTCTTCTGATTCTGCACCTCTTCCCATGAAACTCTGGATGCTAGTAACACAAGAAACAAACCTATCCCTAGCACCATTTTTTTTTGGCCGCACCCCGTGACTTGCAGGATCTCAATTGCCTGACCAGGGATTGAACCCCAGGCCACCACAGTGAAAGCCCCGAATCCTAATTACTGGCTGCCAGGGACTTTCCTGCAGGAGACCAAGTCTTGAAGACTTGTCTTCACAGCTCATCCGTGTTGAAGCCTGTATCAGAGCTTCATTCCTTTCTAAGGCTGAATCATCTTCACCAAGGTAAGCTTTCACCTGGGACTGTCCCCAGAGTTTGGTGAGCCAATCAGATGCTGTTAAAATTTTATAAATGTTGGAGGTAACACACACCTTGGAGCCTAGTTCTTAAGACACTGACATGGTTGCAACTGTAGACATTCTGGGTTGTTTGGTCTGGGGTGTAGCCTGGAGAGCAGATGGTTTCCAAGCTCCCAGGTGATTCTATTTTACAGTCAAGGTTGCGAATGGTTGCCCTGGGGTTTGCTTCTGAGAATCTCTGAGGGCAGGAAGCAGGAATCAGGGAAGGCTCCCTGGAGGAGGCAATATCCAAGCTCCCCAAAGAGGGGAGGCCTGAGGGAAGGCATGGGATAAAAAACAGCATGGAGGGTGGGGAAGAAGAAGCCTGAGGTCTCCGGATGGCAGTTGATATCTTTTGGGTGCAAGTTAGGAAAACAGCAGTCCAAACAGGCTTACACACTTGGAGTTTACCGATAGCAGCATCAGCCTCACTCAGAAGCTGGTTAGAAACACAGGACCTCGGCCCCACCCGGCTCCCCTGGGATCCGGGTCTTCCTGTTAACAAGAGCCCCAGGTGGTGATGTCTCTAAACCTGGAGATTTGAAAAGCATGACTTCAGAAGACGGAAAACTGAAACTTGAAACAATATTCTGGCTGGTAGTTTAGTCACTAAGTCGTGTCTGACTCCCGTGACCCCTTGGACTGCAGTCCACTGGGCTCCTCTGTATATGGGATTTCCCAGGCAAAAATCCTGGAGTGGGTTGCCATTTCCTCCTCCAGGGGATCTTTCTGACCCAGGGATTGAATTTGCATCTTCCTGTGTCTCCTGCACTGCAGGTGGATTCTTTACAGACTGAACCACCAGGAAAGACTAAAAGAGTGTTTTATTTTTTTTTTTTTACAAGCTTCTGATTTCAAGCCTTTGCATAAAAGTGCTGGAATGTTACTTTCTTGGATCCAAGGAGCACATGCATGGCACATCGTCACACGTGGGCCCTCGGAAACCCAAGGAGGGACCAGGGCTCATGCCTGGATTTTCTTAGGTTTATCCTCCAATCATGGCTTCCCAGGTGGCACTAGTGGAAAAGAACATGCCTGTTAATGCAGGAGACAGAAGAGATATGGGTTTGATCCCTGGGTCAGGAAGATCCCCTGGAGAAGGGCATGGCAACCCACTCCAGTATTCTTGCCTGGAGAATCCTATGGACAGAGGAGCCTGGCGGGTTACAGTCTATAGAGTCGCAAAGAGCTGGACACAACTGAAGCGGCTTAGCACGCAGGAGAATTTGCAAATATGGAATATGCCAGTAATGAGAACGGACGGCCTGTACTTGGGGGGAAAATGTTTTTTCACCATCGTGAATTCCAGCTGAGAAGTAAGTCTGGAATTTGAAAGTTGAATAATTTTGAAAGGCTAATTCTTTTTTTTTTTTAGTTGGATGATCCGAGAAAATAAATGCCAGCCAATGGGGAACAGTGCCAGTCCCACCACTCACTCTATTGCCGATGCTGCTCCCTAACTGGAGGCAGTTCAGTCCACCACGCCCACTCAATGGACAGCCCCCCTCCACCGGCTCACCCCCATCTAGAGACCCTCAGAGATCAGAACAGTGCCAGGCAGTGGGAAGGCTCCAAACAGCGTGTGACACGTGGATGAATATATGAATGAGACAACCTGTCCACACGGGTGTCGGTTTTCCTATTATCGGAAAAAACTCCCACAAAAGAACTTTTTAAAAGACTAGGACAAAAGGAAGAAAGAAGAAACGCCCCACAGCCCCTGGTCTCATTGACTGCAGCCCTTGAGCAGAAAGGACCACATTGAGTTTCACCAGCCTTTCCCTGAAAGCCAGCATCTGAGGGAGCGGAAGGTCGCTCACCCTAAAATCTGATAAAAGAATCTACTATTCAAAATGGCACAGTTAGGCGCACAGCCTTGAAAGGAGACACAAGCCAGATGCTCCCAAGGTACCCTGGAATGATTTTGTTATCTCAAGGAGACAGTAATGTTTATGAGGAGTGATGGATAAGACAGCCGAAGATTTTCTGTCCTTCGAATGTTTATAATCACTCTCGAGCATCCTGTTGCTCTGCTCAAAGGCGTCAGCAACAAGAGCAGGAATAGATGCAAATGCTCCGAAGGAACTCCATGCAACACGCCCCTCCCCTGCAGCCGGGAAAACCGAGACTGCCAGCCCACCTGGACCGCCAGCGAGGGTGCATATTCCCACGCAGGGATCCACTGATAATGAAGAACAAGACCCTTTAATGGCTGGGTTGAATTCCTCCAGAATTCAGCTCCATCTGCCTGTCACAAAAAAACCGAATTTGTGTATTTCAAAAGACTCGGTAGGATTTCTTTCCAGCAAACACCTGGAAAAGCAGAGTGATTAAAAAGCGTCTGTTGGACTTCTCCAGTGGTCCAGTGGTTAAGAATCTGTCTGCCAATGCAGAAGACACAGGTTTGGTCCCTGGTCCGGGAAGATCCCATGTGCTGAGTGCAGGTAAAGGAACCAAGCCTGTGCACCAGAGCTGGGGAGCCCCCGTGCAGCCCCTGCGCGGCAACCACTGAAGCCGGCTCACCCTAGAGCCTGTGCTCAGCGGCAGGAGAAGCCACTGCAGTGAGAAGCTCAAGCAGCTACACAGTAGTTCCCGCTCATCCGGACTAGAGAAAGCCCCACGCAGCAACCCAGAGCAGCCATAAGTAAATAAACAAAATTTTTAAAAAAGCACCTACTGCAGATGTTTTTATCAGCTGTGATGAGGGCAACCAGCGCAAAAGATTCCTAAGGAGCAGCATCTATGAGATAAACATAGTCTTAAAGGACAGACCTCAGAACTTTCCCCATACCTGTCCCCCAGGAATCACCAAGCAGGTCAGACTCATGCCGATGCCACATGGAAGTTATACAATCCAGGGGTACAAACCTGTGTGTCATTTTTTTCAGGAGTATGTCCCACTCCCTGTTCTCATTCTGGTTCCTTTACCTGCATCTCTTCCACAGATCCCTGGCAAGGGGTGGACATCCTGGACCCATGAGAGAGGGCGCTTAGGGAAAAGATGGAGATATTTTAGGAAAGGATACACAGTATTAATCTAAGTCTTCGAGGAAATTGCAACCTGTGGGGTTGAGGTAAATGATGGACACACTGTCTCCTGCTACATGTGAGAAGCTCTAGTTTATACACCTTTAGATTGCCTTTGGGGACCTCAGATCAGAGGCCAGGCAGCTGGATTTCACTGATACCTCCTTCACTCTTCCTCCCTGCGACCACAGCCTGGGCCAGCAACACGTTGCACACGAAGCTTTGACTTTCAGACAATAAAGGGAGGGTCTCTCACAAGGAAACTGTCTCAGATACAGTCTGTGTGTTCTACAGTGATTCCGGTGATTGGAGAAGAAACTTTTCTCTTTTCCTCTTTTTGTTTTTTTAGGCTGACAACACAACTGCCGACAGAGACTTTACAAAACAGGACATGGCCCGAAATAATATTAGGTGTTTCTCTTACAATGCATTTATGTAGGAAGGATCTGGATGTGTAAGGAAATATAATTAGAACGTAATTATAAGAACTCAGCAGAACCTAATAAATCTCAGAAATGGCTAGCATATGGGGGGGTGGGAGGGTGGCTCAAGAGAGAGGGGATATATGTATATTTATGACTGACTCATGTTGTTGTACAGAAACCAACAGAACATTGCAAAGCAATTATCCTCCATTTAAAATAGAATGGATGACCACAATGAGGTACCACCTCACGCGTTCAGAATGGCTGCTATCAAAAAGTCTACAAACAATAAATGCTGGAGAGGGTGTGGAGAAAAAGGAACCCTCTTACTCTCTTGGTGGGAATGCAAACTAGTACAGCCACCATGGAGAACAGTGTGGAGATTCCTTGAAAAACTGGAAATAGAACTGCCTACGACCCAGCAATCCCACTGCTGGGCATACAGACCGAGGAAATCAGATCTGAAAGAGACACGTGTGCCCCAATGTTCATCGCAGCACTGTTTACAATAGCCAGGACGTGGAAGCAACCTAGATGTCCGTTGGCAGACGAATGGGTGAGAAAGCTGTGGTACATATACACAATGGAATATTTTTTTTTACAATGGAATATTACTCAGCTATTAAAAAGAATGCATTTGAATCAGTTCTAATGAGGCGGATGAAACTGGAGCCTATTATACAGAGTGAAGTAAGTCATAAAGAAAAACACCAATACAGCATATTAACACATAAATATGGAATTTAGAAAGAGGGTAACCTTATTTACCTATTTAGAAAGAGGGACCCTTATATATAAGACAGCAAGAGACACAGGTGTAAAGAACAGACTTTTGGATTCTGTGGGAGAAGGCGAGGGTGGGATCATTTGAGAGAATAGCATTGAAACATGTATATTACCATATGTGAAATAGATCGCCAGTCCAGGTTCGATGCATGAGACAGGGTGCTCAGGGCTGGTGCACTGGGATGACCCTGAGGGATGGGATCGGGAGGGAGGTGGGAGGGAGGTTCAGAATGGGGAACACATGTACACCCATGGCTGATTCATGTCAATGTATGACTAAAACCACTACGATATTGTAAAGTAATTAGCCTGCAATTAACATAAATAAATTACTTAAAAAAAAAAAAAAAGAAAGAATGACCAACAAGGACCTACTGTATAGCACAGGGAACTCTGCTCAATTTTACATAATAACATAAATGGGAACAGAATTTGAAAAAGAATAGATACTTGTATATGTATAACTGAATCATTTTGCTCTACACCTTAAACTACCACAACATTGTTAACCAACTGTATTCTAATATAAAATAAAAAGTTAAAAGAAAAAAAAGAAATGGCTAGCATAATCCAGTGTCCTGTCAATAAAACTGGGGCCCCACTGGAGACTTCCCCTGTGGTCCAGGGGCTAAGACTCTACACTCCCAATGCAGGGGGTCTGAGTTTGATCCTTGGTCAAGAGACTAGACCCCTATGCTGCAACTAAGACCTAGTGTAGCCAAATTAGTTAATAAAAAAAAACTGGGGCCCATTTAATGCAACTAGAAAGGGAATAACTCCTGGGGACAGACCTCCGAAGGGGGGCTCCTGGAGCCTTTTCCTTGAGCTGGTGTAGAAGCGCCCCCAGGGTCCCGGCCATACAACACTATGATAGCAGCGTCACGGCCAAGGACGGTGTGGGAGTGTGGAGGGATGAGCCACCCTCACACCACAGACCTGGGGAGCCTGTCCACCCCACAGAGGCGAGAGAGGGAATAGACTGAGTCTGTGGCATCAGGGGCCCTAGCTTTGCACCCCCTCCACCATTTGCTCGGGGTCTGGATACTCATGACCACCTTCCTGAAGCTCTGCTTCCTCACTCTCAATCAGGAGGTGACGCAGTGTCGTGTCCCAGGTCATTCTGAGGCTCCAGTGAGCAATGCCTCAGAAAGCTTCATTTTAAATACTGGGGGCAGCAGCATCTGTGGGTCCATCAGGTGAAAGGCATCAAAAAAATACCCCAAGGGGTGCTGCCTGTACTTGGGCTAAATGGTGTCTCCCCCACAAAATTCACGTCCAGTGGGAACCCCACACGTGACCTTATTTGGAAATGGGGTCTTTGCAGATTAATCTGTTCAGATGAGGTCATAGTGGACTAGGGTGGGCCCTGAACTCTGTGACTGGTGTCTTTGTAAGAAGCCCGGGAGGGGCACAGACACGTGCAGAAAGGGAGAGGGACACGTGACCACGGGAGTGGAGATGGACGCGATGCAGCGACTGACAGAGGAGGGTCCAGGACCGCCAGCAGCAGCCCCCCCGCGCCCCCAACCCCACAGGAGGCAAGGAGGGATCCTGCCCGAGAACCTTGGAAGGGAGCTTGGTCCTACCACCTTGACTTAGGACTTCCGGCCTCCTGAACTATGAGAGGTTTCTGTTGTTGTAAGTCCCCCAGTTTGTGGAGTTGTTACAGCAGCTGCTGGAAACAAACACCGGTGTCCAAAGGGGCTGACCAGCCCCACCAACCAGGTGATGGATACCGACATCCCTGGGGACACACCTTCACTCCCTGGCCGCCTGCACGAGTGAAAGCGTCAAGGTGAGAGCAGGTAGGGCTGAGGCTCAATCGCAGACTTTCAGGCCAGTTTCCAGAACAGGCAGGGACTTTGTTTACTTACAGTGTCTGCACCAGTGCTTGGCACACAGTAGAAACTGTAGGCTTATTGAATGAATGAAAACCTGAGTGTGGAGAACAAAATAAATGAATATTCAGTTCAGTTCAGTTCAGTCGCTCAGTTATCTCTGACTCGTTGCAACCCCTTGGACTGCAGCACGCCAGGCCTCCCTGTCCATCACCAACTCCTGGAGTTTACTCAATCTCATGTCTGTCGAGTTAGTGATGCCATCCAACCACCTCATCCTCTGTTGTCCCCTTCTCCTCCCGCCTTCAATCTTTCCCAGCATCAGGGTCGTTTCCAGTGAGTCAGTTCTTCACATCAGGTGGCCAAAGTATTGGAGTTTCAACTTCAGCATCAGTCCTTCCAGTGAATATTCAGGACTGATTTCCTTTAGGATTGACTGGTTGGATCTCCTTGCAGTCCAAGGGACTCTCAAGAGTCTTCTCCAACACCACAGGTCAAAAGCATCAATTCTTCGCTGCTATCCAAATGGAGGGCAACAGGCTAAACAAATAGTCTATAAAAAAATGATAACCAATGTCAAAAAATGCCATGAAGGAAATACATAGGATGCTAATATACAAAATAATGGAGAGACCTAGGACAAGATTGCAGGTTGACCTATTGAGCAAACTAAAAAACAGAGAGGTTAAGCAACTTTCCCAAGGATACACAGCCATCCTATCCTCCAGCTCAGGCAGAATTACCAGTCTACATGCAACACCTAATCATTACAGGCTTCAGATTTTATTGTCTCCACCATCTCCCATGCAAAAACAAACAAACAAACAAACAAGGCCAGATTCTTAAAACTTACTTTGATTTTGAGAAGTTGTTTGGTTCAAATGGAGGGAACTGATTTCCATTGCCAGAGTGATGGCTTAGCAAAGTATTTTTAGTCATTTTCTCTATTAGATATGTGCTTGGGGAAAAAAAAATATGTGCTTGGATTTTTTAAAAAACGGTTTTCTAATACCTCAGTAATTTTTAATGAGTTTTTAAAAATTATTATTTTTAATATTTATGTTTATTTATTTGGCCGTGCTGGACATTTTGGCATGCAGGATCTTTTTTGAAATAGCAGCATGTGAACACTTAGTTGCGGAAAAATGGGATCTAGTTCCCTGACCAGGGATCAAACCCCAGGCGCCATGCTTTAGGAGTGCAGAGTCTTAGCCACTGGACCACCAGGGAAGTCCCAGCACTTCAATAACTGACACATTTATAAGTTCTAAGCCAGAAAGTCAGCACAGGAGTTAACAGTAACTTACTAAATTGATAGAGTAAAAACTTAGATTAAATATCACAATGTCTCACACTTGCTCCCTTGCATTAGAACCTACATTCTTACTTTTTTACATGTTTCAATATTCAACTGCCAGCAAATACAGCCTTTGGATGAGGGAAAGAATAATTAATACCTTTACAGCTCCCTACTTTCGTTGCCACTAGTCTGACCCAATAAAATCAAATTACAGCTCTTCTCATTTTGCTTTATGTATTCTTGTTTGAAGTATAGATAAGTATTATTTCACTAGCAGTAACACCAATCGGCATAAATACAACTTAATACTTTTGGTACCTTGCAGTGTGATTCCGATCAACCTTTAAGATTAAGATTGTACTCGGTTAACTTTCTCAAATAATTATAATAGATTTTTAAGAGGCAAAATAAATGATCGAATACAATTCTTGCCTACAATGCATCTAGAATGGATGAAAGTAGTATGAACTCTTTAGGAAATGGTGTTAATCTTGAACAAATTACTTTGTGAGTTATTAGATGCTACTGGGACCCCCACCACTCCATTTGTGTTATCAGCAAATTTTCAATTGATTCTCTCTGGGAACATTAACCACAACGAAATGGTCTGGACAAGGGTATTAGTAAAATCTCTTTATTAATTAAAAAAAGAAAAGGGTAATTATATTCTCTGTCAGGTCACTTAAATCACTTGCTGTTTGCAGATTCTTGCAGCTGCTTGAAATGTGCTCAGATCTTTGGAGAACTAGTTGAAGATAAACAAGCACAAGCCAGTAGTAAACATTTCAGAGTGTCTGCTGGATGCTATTTAAAACAGTATAGTGGTTCCTTAAAAACTGTAAATATAACTACCATATGACTCAGCAATGCTATTTCTGGGCATATACCCAGAGAAAACTATAATTCAAAAAGACACCTGCAACTCAATGTTCACTGAAGCACTATTTTACAACAACTAGGACTTGGAAGCAACCTAAATGAGAACCTCAACAGAGAAATGGATAACGAAAATGTGGTACATAAACACAATGGAATATTATGCAGTCATAAAAAAGAACAATCCTGAGTCATCTGCAGAGATGGACCTCGAGACTGTCATATAAATTGAAGTAAGTCAGAAAGAGAAAAACAAATATCATATATTAATGAATATATGTGGAATCTAGAAAAATGGTACAAACAATTTTATTTGCAAAGGAGAAATAGAGACATGGACATAGAGAACAAACATGTAGAGCCCAAGGGGAGAAGATAGGGTGGGATGAATTGAGAGATTGGATTGACATATATACACTATCGATACTACATATAAAATTGATAACTAATGAGAACCTACTGTTTAGCATAGGGAGCTCCACTCAACTCTTTATGGTGACCTAAGTGGGAAGGAAATCCTAAAAAGAGGGGATATATATACGTGTATCATCGACTTAATGGACATGAGTTTGAGCAAACTCCGGGAGATGATGAGGGACAGGGGAGCCTGGCGTGTTACAGTCTGTGGGGTTGCAAAGAGTCAGGCACGGCTGAGTGACCGAACAGCAACAAAGCTGATTCGCTTTGCTGTCCAGTAAAGACTAACACAACTATCAGTTCAGTTCAGTTCAGTCGCTCACTCGTGTCTTACTCTTTGCGACCCCATGAACCGCAGCACACCAGGCCTCCCTGTCCATCACCAACTCCCGGAGTCCACCCAGACCCACGTCCATCGAGTCAGTGATGCCTCTCATCCTCTGTCATCCCCTTCTCCTCCTGCCCCCAAGCCCTCCCAGCATCAGGGTCTTTTCCAATGAGTCCACTCTTAGCATAAGGTGGCCAAAGTTCTGGAGTTTCAGCTTCAACATCAGTCCTTCCAGTGAACACCCAGGACTGATCTCCTTTAGGATGAACTGGTTGGATCTCCTTGCAGTCCAAGGGGCTCTCAAGGGTCTTCTCCAACATCACAGTTCAAAATCATCAATTCTTCTGCACTCAGCTTTCTTCACCGTTCAACTCTCACATCCATACATGACCACTGGAAAAACCTTAACCTTGACTAGACGGACCTTTGTTGGCAAAGTAATGTCTCTGCCTTTAAATATGCTATCCAGGTTGGTCATAACTTTCCTTCCAAGGAGTAAGTGTCTTTTAATTTCATGGCTGCAATCACCATCTGCAGTGATTTTGGAGCCCCCAAAAATAAAGTCTGACACTGTTTCCACTGTTTCCCCATCTATTTCCCATGAAGTGATGGGACCAGATGCCGTGATCTTAGTTTCCTGAATGTTGAGCTTTAAGTCAACTTTTTCACTCTCCTCCTTCACTTTCATCAAGAGGCTTTTTGTTCCTCTTCACTTTCTGCCATAAGGGTGGTGTCGTCTGCATATCTGAGGTTATTGATATTTCTCCTGGCAGTCTTGATTCCAACTTGTACTTCTTCCAGCCCAGCGTTTCTAATGATGTACTCTGCATATAAGTTAAATAAGCAGGGTGACAATATACAGCCATGACATACTCCTTTTCCTATTTGGAACCAGTCTGTTGGTCCATGTCCAGTTCTAACTGTTGCTTCCTGACCTGCATACAGGTTTCTCAAGAGACAGGTCAGATGGTCTGGTATTCCCATTTCTTTAAGAATTTTCCACAGTTTATTGTGATCCACACAGTCTAAGGCTTTGGCATAGTTAATAAAGCAGAAATAGATGTTTGCTTTTTCGATGATCCAGAGAATGTTGGCAATTTGATCTCTGGTTCCTCTGCCTTTTCGAAAACCAGCTTGAACATCTGGAAGTTCACAGTTCACGTGTTGCTGAAGCCTGGCTTGGAGAATTTTGAGCATTACTTTACTAGCGTGTGAGATGAGTGGAATCGTGCAGTAGTTCGAGCATTCTTTGGCATTGCCTTTCTTTGGGATTGGAATGAAAACTGACCTTTTCCAGTCATGTGGCCACTGCTGAGTTTTCCAAATTTGCTGGGATATTGAGTGCAGCACCTTCACAGCATCATCTTTCAGGATGTGAAATAGCTCAACTGGAATTCCATCACCTCCACTAGCTTTGTTTGTAGTGATGCTTCCTAAGGCCCACTTGACTTCACATTCCAGGATGTCTGGTTCTAGGTGAGTGATCACACCATCGTGATTATCTGGGTTGTGAAGATCTTTTTTGTACAGTTCCTCTATGTATTCTTGCCACCTCTCTTTAATATCTTCTGCTTCTGTTAGGTCCATACCATTTCTGTCCTTTATCGAGCCCATCTTTGCATGAAATGTTCCCTTGGTATCTCTAATTTTTTTGAAGAGATCTCTAGTCTTTCCCATTCTGTTGTTTTCCTCTATTTCTTTGCATTGATCGCTGAGGAAGGCTTATTTATCTCTCCTTGCTATTCTTTGGAACTCTGCATTCAAATGGGAATATCTTTCCTTTTCTCCTTTGCTTTTTGCTTCTCTTCTTTTCACAGCTATTTGTAAGGACTCCTCAGACAGCCATTTTGCTGTTTTACATTTCTTTTCCATGGGGATGGTCTTAATCCCTGTCTTCTGTACAATGTCATGAACCTCCATCCATAGTTCATTAGGCACTCCACCTATCAGATCTAGTCCCTTAAATCTATTTCTCACTTCCACTGTATAATCATAAGGGATTTGATTTAGGCGGGCACAGGAGAGTCGAAAGGAGCTACTCCACGTTCAAAGTCAGGAGGGGTGGCCGTGAGGAGATACTCTTCGTCCAAGGTAAGGAGTAGCGGCTGTGCTTTGCTGAAGCAGCCATGAAGAGATACCCCATGTCCAAGGTAAGGGAAACCCAAGTAAGATGGTAGGTGTCGTGAGAGAGCATCAGAGGGCAGGCACACTGAAACCACAATCACAGGAAACCAGCCAATCTGATCACAGGACCACAGTCTTGAATAACTCAGTGAAACTAAGCCATGCCGTGTGGGGCCACCCAAGACGGACGGGTCATGGTGGAGAGGTCTGACAGAATGTGGTCCACTGGAGAAGGGAATGGCAAACCACTTCAGTATTCTTGCCTTGAGAACCCCATGGACAGTATGAAAAGGCAAAAAGATAGGACACTGAAAGATGAACTCCCCAGGTCGGTAGGTGCTCAATATGCTACTGGAGATCACTGGAGAAATAACTCCAGAAAGAATGAAGGGATGGAGTCAAAGCAAAAACAATACCCAGTTATGGATGGGACTGGTGATAGAAGCAAGGCCCAATGCTGTAAAGAGCAATATTGCATAGGAACCTGGAATGTTAGATCCATGAATCAAGGCAATTTGGAATGGTCAAACAGGAGATGGCAAGAGTGAACACTGACATTCTAGGAATCAGCGAACTAAAATGGACTAGAACAGGTGAATTTAACTCAGATGACCATTATATCTACTACTGTGGGCAGGAATCCTTTAGAAGAAATGGAATAGCCATCATGGTCAAGAAAAGAGTCTGAAATGCAGTACTTGGATGCAATCTCAAAAATGACAGAATGATCTCTGTTCGTTTCCAAGGCAAACCATTCAATATCAAGGTAATCCAAGCCTATACCCCAACCAGTAACGCTGAAGACGATGAATGGTTCTATGAAGACCTACAAGACCTTTTAGAACTAACACCCAAAAAAGATGTCCTTTTCATTATAGGGGACTGGAATGCAAAAGTAGGAAGTCGGGAAACACCTGGAGTAACAGGCAAATTTGGCCTTGGAGTACAGAATGAAGCAGGGCAAAGGCTAATAGAGTTTTGCCAAGAGAACACAATGGGCATAGCAAACACCCTCTTCCAGCAACACAAGAGAAGACTCTACACATGGACATCACCAGATGGTCAACACCGAAATCAGATTGATTATATTCTTTGCAGCCAAAGATGGAGAAGCTCTATACAATCAGCAAAAGCAAGACTGGGAGCTGACTGTGGCTCAGATCATGAACTCCTTATTGCCAAATTCAAACTTAAATTGAAGAAAGTAGGGAAAACCACTAGATCATTCAGGTATGACCTAAACACAACTATACTCCAATAAAAATTAATTAAAAAAAAAAAAGAGTGTCTGCTGGATGGTTGAAGAGCTGTTGCTTTGTGGATAAAATCTGCTGAAACACCCCCAGACCACAGCTGGTTGCCCCCAGCCCCCCATTTTGCCAGCATCTGGGGAATGATTTCTAAAACCACCTGAGCATCCGCAGCTCCTCACTGAGGCCAGCGGGGAGTCAGGCCCAAGCTTGGGGGAGGGAGGGTGGCTGGTCCCAGTGTGGGCACTCCTGATATCTGAGGCTGGAGTCTTTATCGCTGGGGCCATCTGTGCGTCGTGGGATGTTTAGAAGCGTTCCTGTCCTCTACCCGCAGATGCCAGCAGCACCTGACCCCTCCACCCTGCACCACACTGTGATGACCAGGAGTCTCCAGACGTCTCCAAATGTCCCTGGGGGGCCAAGTCTGGGAGTGTGTGCCAGATGAACATATAAAACTACAGGCTGCCTGGTTAACTCTGAGTTTCAGAGAAAACACGGAATACTTTTTCAGTGAAAGTGCTCTGTTTTGTCACTCAGTCGTGTCCAACTCTTTGTGACCCCTTGGACTGTAGCCCTCTAGGCTCCTCTGTCCATGGTGATTCTCCAGGCAAGAATATTGGAGAGGGTTGCCATGCCCTTCAGGGAATCTTCCCAACCCAAGGACCTGCAATGCAGGTCTCCTGCATTGCAGGCAGATTCTTTACTGTCTGAGCCATTCAGTGAAAGTTCTTCCCAAATATTACAAGGGCCATCCTGGGCATCCTGTATTTTATCTGGCAATGTTGGGTGGACTCGGGGAGAAATAGGACACTGAAATGAGCCCCTTTATGAACCCAAAGCAGTCATCGATTCTGAAACAATCTAATGATTAGAGGTAATTTCCAGAACATGGGTTAGTCCTGATCTATCTCTTAGCTCCTGTGCTGACTGAATGCGATAAATTTTTGTGAGGGAAGTGAGTGATGTACGCCCCTTTTAGGTGGTTTGGAAAAGTAATCTGATTTTATAAACATATTACTGCTAAATATTAGCTTACATTTCTACACTGTTTACTAATTTGTGCACACAAGCGAATTGGGTTCACTGATTTTTATCCTTTGAGTCCAGACTACTTTTTAAAAGATACAGTTATTGGAAAATAACTTTGAGTGCCCTTTTCCTATGTAAAACTTAAAACATAACAAATTATGTTTGTTTTTTAGAGTAAAACAATATAGAAATGTATAAAATGAAAAGTAAAAATCCCTTCTCCCATTATCTCTGATGCCCTAGTCCTATTTCTGGAGGTAATCACTGCCAACAATTTCCATCTTTTTCTTTCTTTTTTTGAGGAGGGGGGTGGCTCACCTTGCAGTTTGCAAGAGCTTAGGTTCCCAACCAGGGATTGAACCCAGGCCCTCAGCAGTGAAAGCACCATGTCCTAACTATTGGATCACCATGGAATTTCCAGAAATCTCTAATAAATCATTCTGTGTTCTACCAGAAATCTTCTATACATAATCAAGTAAGAAAACACGCCTCCCCTTCTATGGTGGGCAGCCTCTGAGCTGCTTCCCAATGACGCAGAGTCCTGGCATTCATGCCTGGACTGTCTTTGACCCTTGAATGTGGGCAAGATTCTGCCCAGTAATGCAGCTGATTCAAGGGCCATCGATTCCATGATTAGACCACAAAAGATTATGACAGGTGTCTTGTTAGCAGACTGTGTGCCTTCTCAGCCCTTGATCTTTGAGGAGGCAATCTGCCCTGTTGGGGTGGTCCCCCTACATGGAGCTGAGGCCCACCGTCCAACAGCCCTGGAGGCACTGAGTTCTGTCAACCAACTCATGAGTCTAGAAGTGGATTCTTCCCTGGTTGAACCTTTCCACGAGACCTTAACCCTAAACGATACCTTGATTGCAACCTTGTGCAAGACCCCTGGTGGACAGCCCTGCCAAGGAATGCCCAGATTCCTGACCCACAGAAACCATGATGATAAATGGAGGTTGTCTTAAGCTGTGAAGTTTTTGTAAGTTACATAGCAATAGGTAACTGATCACTGCTGCTGCTAAGTTGCTTCAGTCGTGTCCAACTCTGTGCGACCCCGTAGACGGCAGCGCACCAGGCTCCCGCATCCCTGGGATTCTCCAGGCAAGAACACTGGAGTGGGTTGCCATTTGCTTCTCCAATGCATGAAAGTGAAAAGTGAAAGTGAAGTCGTTCAGTCATGTCTGACTCTTCTCATCCCCATGAACTGCAACCCACCAGGCTCCTCCGCCCATTGGGATTCTCCAGGCAAGAGTACTGGAGTGGGTTGCCATTGCCTTCTCTGAACTGATCGCTAGGTAATCTTTCTTTTACACAAATGAGGTCTTATCCTCCAAGCTGTTTTCTTTTTTTAATTTATTTTAAAGAATGTTGTTTGTGCTGGGTCTTTGTTGTGGCACATAGGCTTTCTCTAGTTTCGGCATTCAGACTGAGTTGCCCAGAAGCATGTGGTATCTAACTTCCCTGACCAGGGATCGAACCTCCATCCCCTGCATTGGAAGGCAGATTCTTTTGGGGCAGGGGAAGAAGGCAAATTCTTAACCACTGGGCTGCCAGGGAAATCCCCCCACTCCAAGCTGTTTGAGTGCTCTGAGAAATAAGGAGAAAGAATTGGTTTAAAAGGAGAAACATTGGGACAAGGAGGAAGGAGTCAGAGTTGATGGTTTCTTGATCACTAAGTATTGGGGTATCGCTGTGGAATCGGTGATGGATCCGGTATAGCAGTGCTCATGTTTAACTGCACTTTTTATGAAACAATAACTTATTGCCCTCAAGGTGTGGGGAGACATGAAGTGAGTGTCAAATTACAACCTAACGTTTAGGAATAAGTGCAAAAAGGCCATTAAAACCAGAGAAGGGCCCAAAGCGAGACCTTTCAGCGCTGAGTCAGAAACCTGGGAATGAGAAAAATTTCTTCGAGCTTTGCGCTTTGTGGTTTCCTTAGCTTCTATGGAGCCATTACTGTGGCGGCTAACATGTGGGGTCACACATTGGAGTAAAATGAAACGCCACAAACATCTTGGTGTCAATAACTTTAGACATGGAGTAATTCCCCCCTGTTTATTGACGTTTTTATTGTAGGTTTTTTGATAGTATGCACTCAAGATTTTTGTGTGTGTGTGTGTGTAATAAAGTTTTATTAAAGTATAAAGGAGATAGAAAAAGCTTCTGACATAGGCATCAGAAGGGGGCAAAAGAGTACCCCTTTGCTAGTGTTAGCAATGGAGTTATATACTCTCGCTCAGAGCTTTTGTGTAATAAAGTTTTATTAAAGTATAAAGGAGATAGAGAAAGCTTCTGACATGGGCATCAGAAGGGGGCAAAAGAGTACCCCCTGCGCTCAAGATTTTTAAAGAGCACTCTTAGAGAGGTTCTCAAGTGCCAATGGTCACGGTTTCCTGGCAAAATGTCAGAATGGCCGGAGCCGAGCCTTTAAACCTGTGTTTCAACCTATCCTAACCCTGCTTTTGCTAGTAACACAGAGTTTTAATTTATGGAGAGAAACCAAACCCTCCAAAACATCATAGCTCAATCTCTCTCACAAGCCAGCAATGTGTTCCTGCAGTTACCCATCACTTTGCATAATCAGTGCTTTTCAGGCAGGTTGACCATAAGGCAATTTCTTTACAGAAACCATTGGTTTTTATGCTCTGATCATAAAAGAACTCCCAGGAAAGGATCCCCCAACAGGGCAAGTTGTACTTTTTCAAGGCTAATTTTTACTTACTGAGACACAGCATTGTTTTTAACACTCACGTGTAAATAAGATTTCCACCTAAGACTAGCCACTTTGCTCAACTCTGCCACCAATGGAAAACTTTTTATGCCCAGAGAGTATTTAGAAGAGGAGTCAATAAAATTTTTCCATAAAACTGTGTGTATGTGTGCCCAATCGTGCCTGACTCTGCAACCTCACTGTCTGTAGCCCTCCTGGCTCCTCTGTCCATGGGATTTTCCAGGCAAGAATACTGGAGTGGGTTGCCATTTCCTACCCCAGGGCATCTTCCCAACCCAGGGATCGAACCCTCATCTCTTGTGTCTCCTGTTTTGGCGGGTGGATTCTTTACCACCGAGCCACCTAGGTCAGATAGCATTTTAGGTTAGGTAGGACATAGGGTCTCTGTTGGGCTTCCCCAGGTGGCTCAGTGGGTAAGGAATCCATCTTCAAAGCAGGAGACGCGGGTTCAATCCCTGGGTCAGGAAGATCCCTAGAGGAGGGTGTAGCAACACACTCCAGTATTTTTGCCTGGAGAATCCCAAGGATATAGGAGTGTGATGGGCTATAGTCAATAGAATCACAAAAAGTCGGACACAACTGAAGAGACTGAACATACACTCACGCTCACGGTACCAGTTGAAACTGTCCAAATGTGTCACTGAGGTGTGAAAGCAACTCTAGACTATATGAGGGGTTGTGTTCCCTTAAAACTTTATAGACACATTTGAATTTCATATAATTCCCACATGTCGTCAAATACTATTCTTCTTTTGATTTTTTTCAACCATTAAAAAATGTGAAAACTATACAATGGTTCTCCAGTCAGAAAAACACATGGTGGCCAGATTTAGTCCATGGGATAGTCTGCCAACCTCAGTCTAGATGGTTCATTTTGTTCTCACAGCTTCCAAAACTCTTTCTTCTGGGTCTTGATATTTTCAATGTCTTTTAGAGTTGGATTGCACAGTTACTTATTTGCAGAAGATGCAGACATCGAAAGGATTGCTTTTATTCATTCATTTATTTAGACTTAAAAAAACATTCCAAACCAGTCAGTCCTAAAGGAAGTCAACCCTGAATATTCACTGGAAGGACTGATGCTAAAGCTGGAGCTTCCAATACTTTGGCCACCTGATTTGAAGAGCTGACTCATTGGAAAAGACCCTGATGCTGGGAAAGATTGAAGGCGGGAGGAGAAGGGGGCGACAGAGGATGAGATGGTAGGATGACATTATCAACTCAATGGACATGAATCTGAGCAAGCTCCAGGAGACATGAAGGACAGGGGAGCCTAGTGTGCTGCAGTCCGTGCGGTCGCAGAGAGTTGGACACGACTTGGTGACTAAAGAGCAGCAACAATCCCTCCTGCGGTGCAGCCCAGTTTTAACAGGTCATGGAGCAGTACCAGCGTGTGGCCCAGGAGCTGGGACCCTTGGTCTAGACGCCGCTCCTGCCTCCATGTCACAGTGGAGTAAAGAGTCTGCTTAGCTACAGTGTACTTCTAGGTCTTTAAGAAGGATACTCAGAGGTATACCAGATAAAAGGTAAATGTCATGAGCAGTATAAAAATTCTCTCAGTTTTATCACACTGGTTTCTGCCATCCTCGAGAGGACAGAAAAATGGAAAGTATTACAATTTGACTTCTCGGAAATGTTTAGCCTCAAGCTGATGTCATTCATAGGGCCAGGAGAATTCAATCTTTCTGTGTGTGGTAAAATATACGTAACATAAAAATTGCCATTTCAAAATATTTACTTATATTTGGCTCTGCTGGGTTTCTGCTGCTGCGCAGGCTTTTCTCTAGGTGCAGAGACTAGGGGTTGCTCTTCGATGAGGAGCACAGTGTCTCACTGCCATGGCTTCTCTTGCTTCGGAGCATGGTCTCTAGGCACTTGGGCTTCAGGAGCCTTGGTTTGTGGGCTCTAGAACGCAGGCCCAGTGGCTGTGGGGCATAGGCTTAGCTGCTCTGTGGCACGCGGGGTCTTCCGGGACCAGGGTCAAACCCGTGTCCCCTGCATTGGCAGACCGATCCTCATCCACTCTCTGCTACCAGTAAAGTTCCCATTTTAACCTTTTTTTTTTTTTTTCATTTTAACCATTCTAAAGTGTATGATTCAGTGACATTGCTTTCACAGGGTTTATAACCATCACCAGTTCAGAACTTTATTAAATTACCAAAAAGAACACTGACACAAGACAAAGCTGATCCAGCTGGGGAACATTTCTATTTTAATAGGTTGACACCTTCTTAAACACTGTGATAACTGTTAGTCACTCAGTTATGTCCGACTCTTTGTGACCCACCTGGGCTGTAGCCCGCCAGGCTCCTCTGTCCACGGAATTCTCCATGTAAGAGCACTGGACTGGATAGCCATTCCGTTTTCCAGGGATCTTCCCAACCCAGGGATCAAACTTGGGTCTCCCGCATTGCAGGTAGATTCTTTACCGTCTGAGCCATCGGGGAAGCCCAAACACTGAGATAGGAAACCTATTAATATATTCATACCAGAACTCTGGAAGCATTTGCATAAGTAGGTAAGGGGTTTTCAGATGTTAATGATCTAAGACGCATCTTAGAAGTAGAATTTGAATCTGTCATTCCTAATTTCTTACTCCTTATCACATTCTACTGTCTTGCCCAGTGGGATAAAAAATTAAAATTTGTATTAAAACTTATAAATTCAAGACGCACTCTGTATCAACATCTCCTCTCATGAAATAATTATTTAAAAGTGAATCTATGTGGAATCACTGTTGTAAACTTTAGCATTTTTTCTAATTATAGTTCAAAGAACATCATTTTTTCAGCATGTTTTCAAGTTTCCCCCCTTGTAATTGTAAAGAGACTGATATAATAAATATGTTTTGCTTAGTAGAGTGGTTGGCAAAATATAAATGAAAGGATCTGACAGGCAAAGTCTTTTTTCCTATTAATCCGTGGCTTGAAGCCTTTGAAATAACTTGATCAGTGGTGGGTATTGTGTGAAATGGTGACCCCCAAATGCCTGTCAGTTTGCTGGCATGCCATTTTTCAACAGCACAGTGTAATTATGGTGGGCTTTATTGACATCATAAATATGAGAGCACAGGTGGTATCCATTTCCACTTGTTTAATTGAAGAAATGAAAGATCCTGTAATATGGAGTTGACATGGAGAATTTGTCAAGCCACAATAAAATTTTGCAATAACTGTGACCTTGGGGTCAGAAAAGGACTGATCAAGAGGAAAAAATTTTTATGATATAGAAGTGACTATATTGACCTATTTTATTCTTAGCTGTGAAGACAGGGAGAGAATGAACTCCTTCTTACCACCCTCTGTTCTAAAGCCAAGTGGTAGAAGCTATACAAATATTGTCTGACAGCATATGCTATCATTAAATAATAAAATGTAGTCAAGTTTTATTTCAAGAATGCTAAGAAGAAAAGCAAAAAGTCCTGGAATTCTACTAGATAGCCCTTGGAAGGAAGCTGACGTCAGTGCCCAAACACTAAGACATGATGAAAAAGCATCAGTGATTTTTTTTGAAATAGTACATGAGGCCACATACAGATAACTTTCCCCCCATACAACTCAAGATATAAATATTAAAACAACATTTAATTTAGGGGCAAAACATAAAAAGTTGTGCCAATTCCTAGACTCTCTTCTACATTTTTATTTTATATTGGATTGTGGACTTCCCAGATGGCTCAGTGGTAAAGAATCACCTGCCACTGCAGGAGATGCAAGAGATCCCTGGTTTGGGTAGATCCTCTGAAGGAGGAAATGGCAACTCACTCCAGTGTTCTCGTCTGGAAAAAGTCCATGGACAGAGGAGCCTGGTGAGTTACAGTCCATGGTGTCGAAAAGAGTCAGACACGACTAAGCGTGCGCACGCGCACACACACACAAATACATACACTTTATGAGGGACTATAGTTGATTTACAGTGTTGTGTTAGTTTCAAGTGTAACCAATGACTTTTTAATTGCTATTTTTTTTAAAATAATCTGATTGCTTTCTATCAACAAATTGAAACAAAACTTCATGTCTTCTATTCATGGCCTCATAATTATGGCAAGAATTAAATGATAGATGGCAAAGAAACCTTTGGTGTGATTCATGCTGGGGAAACTCAAATTTAAACTCAGATGATAAAATGTGTTATACAGGGGTACCATTTTTCTCCTCCTCTTCCATAAACCAGAACTTTCAGGATGGGGTCAAAATTTCTGGATGTTCTCTGCAGATTTGAAGTGTTGGGTTTTCCAATCCCAGAAGGTCACAGTTCCCTGGCTCATAGTTTTCACAAGAACAATGAGGAAATCTGAGGCTCATTTAAAAAAACATAATGGCTTTATGAGATAGAATTCACATATCATACAATTTACCCTATTAAATTATGCAATTGAATGGTTTTTTGTATATTCAGAGTTGTGCAATTATCTGGTTCCAGAACATTTTCATCACCCATTAAAGAAACCCCATACCCATTCATCTCCCACCCAACCCTAGGCAAACATTAATCTTCTTTCTGTCTCTAAGGGTTTGTCTATTATAGTCATCTCATATAAGTGCAGGATGACTCATGTAAGTGCAGGCTTCCCAGGTGACACTAGTTTGGTAAAGAGCCCATTTGCCAACACAGGAGATACAAGAGATGCAGTTTGGATCCCTGGATCAGGAAGATACCCTGGAGGAGGGCATGGCAACCCACTCCAGTATTCTTTACTGGAGAATTCCATGGACAAAGGAGCCTGACAGGCTACAGTTTATAGGGTCGCAAAGAGTCGGAGACGACTGAAATGACTCAGCACACAGCACATATAACACAGTCAGACAACCTGTGTCTCTTTATGACTGACTTCTTTCACTTAGCATAATGGTTTCAAAAAGGCCCTCATGGTGTAACACGTATCAGTGATTCATTTCCTTTTGAAAAAAAAAATACTATTTTTCAATAGGTAATCAAGACAAAAATTATTTTTAATTAAAGTTTTTAATTAATTATTTAGGCCACACTGTGCAGCATGCAGGATCTTAGTTTCTCAACCAGGGATCAAACCTGTGCCCCCTGTATTGTGAGTGCAGAGCTTAACCATTGGACCACCAGGGAAGTCCCAATCCTCAATGCCTTTTTATGGCCAAATATTATTCCATTGTATGGATAGACCATTTTAACTATTTCTAAGTATATCCATTCATTAGTTTAGGGACATTTGAATTGCTTGCATTTTGGGTTATTATGGGTTTTCCTGGTAGCTCAGCTGGTAAAGAATCCGCCTGCAATGCAGGAGACCCTGGTTCGATTCCTGGGTTGGGAAGATCCCCTCGAGGAGGGCATGGCAACCCACCCAAGTATTCTTGCCTGGAGAATCCCCGTGGACAGAGGAGCCTGGCAGGCTACAGTCCATAGGGTTGCAAAGAGTCAGACACAACTGAGTGACTAACACACAGATGAATTATGAACATTCATATATATGACTTTGGGTGGACATATATTTCCAGTTCTCCTGGTGAGATGTCTAGGTGTGGAACTGCTGGGTCAGACAGTAACAGTTGAGCAGTTTGAAGAACTGCCTGACTTTTTTTCTTCAGCAGCTGTGTCATTTTCATCCCCACCAGCTGTGTAGGAAGGTTCTGATATCTCCACATTCTCGCCAACACTTGTTGTCTGTCTTTAAATGCAGCCACCATAATGGACGTGAAGTCACATCTCATTGCTGGGGCTTATTTTTCAGTCTGCACGGCTCCAATGCCTGTGCACTACATGTTTCTCCTCCGTTCTTCATCCTCCTGCCCAGCCCTTCCCATACTCCTATTGTTAACATTAGGATTGTGCCTGTTTTAAGTCCTCACAAAGCCCTGAATTCCCTATCACACCCTGTTTCCTAAGCCACTTTGTCAGGATTCCTTACCAACATTCACTCTGACTGTGGCACCAGGTTGGAACATTTAGTACTTAGTTGCATTTCCACACCTTCAACTTCAATTAACATTTTAATTGAGGCACCCTCCCCCACCCCCAAATGATCTTAAAATTGTTAGAAAAGCAATTTGAGGGGAAGAATTCCCCAACTGATGACCTGATGTGTCCCCTGCGTGGAACTTGGTGACGCCTGTAGAACACTGCTGAGGCTGCAGGGCTCTGCGTGGCCGTTGCTCTGAGCTCTGCCAAGGAAGGACAGACACACGGACACTCCCAGGAAGCTTGTGACAGTTCTCTGCTACTTTTGTGCACTGCTTCTGTTTAGTTACTCAGTTGTGTCCGACTCTTTGCGACCCCATGAACTATAGCCTGCCAGGCTCCTCTGTCTGGGATTCTCCAGACAAGAATATTGGAGTGGGTAGCAATTCCTTCTCCAGAGGATTTTCCTGACCCAGAGATTGAACCTGGGTCTCTCGCATTGCAGGCAGATTCTTTACAGTCTGAGCCACCTTCCAAATGGAAGCCCTTTTGTGTACTACAATCTGGTTAATTTAGGCAAAATTGAGTTGAAAAGAAAATGGTGGAGCCATTTTCAACTTGTTTTCATAGCCTACCTGGTCCCAAAATACTATCAGCCAGGAATATCAGTTAAAGTATTTTGCAACCTGTTTTAGTGATGGTTATCAATGGAACACAGCCACCCATAATTTCCCATTTGCTATTTCCTTTTTTAAAAAGTAATTATTCATTTGGCTGCACAGGATGTTAGTTTCAGTATGCAGGATTTTCACTGTGGCATATGGGATCTAGATCCCCAATCAGGGATCGAACCCAGGTCCCCTGCATTGGGAACCCAGAGTCTGAGCCACTGGACCACCAAGGAAGTCTCACATCTGTTACTTCATAGAGATGAGTACTTCATAGAGATGAGTACACTATAGGAGTTTAAAATAAAAAGGGGGAGGAGTCGTGTTTATTTACATTTTACTTGGAGTTCAATAACTCTTCTAAGATCACTACAGGCAGTTAAGTTAGGACTAGAAAGAACTTGAGAAAGCCCTAAGATACAAATCTCTTTATTTCCCCTCAATACATGTAGCAGCCTCTATGAATCCCAAGTGAGTAAAATGTCTCCCCTTTCAGCAGTGTAACCTTTTAGAAGTTGATGTTATTCATGATTATCGAATGATTGACTCAGCAAACACCAGCTTTTGGCCAGTTGCTACACTGCATGCTAAGTCACTTCAGTCGTGTCCAACTCTGCGACCCTATGGACTGTAGCCTACCAGGCTCCTCTGTCAGTGGGATGCTCCAGGCAAGAATACTGGAGTGGGTTGCTGTGCCCTCCTCCAGGGGATCTTCCCAATCCAGGGATGGAACCCGCGGCTCTTCTGTCTCCTGAATTGGCAAGTGGGTTTACCCACTTTACCACCAGCGCCACCTGGGAAGCCTGGTTGTCACATTAGCCATGGGAGAAATCTGACATGAACAAACTTTCCAAAACTGTCCATCCAGAAGAGACCAACAAACACAGAGATAAATAGAGAGCCTGTCCCTCACAATTTGTACTCCTGTGTTCGTCTTTGTCCCTTGGGTCTGTCCAAATCTTCTATTTGATAGAAAAGGAAAATGAAGCTCAGAGAGTCTTGACTGACACAGCTCATTGTAAGGTACAGTTTCGGCGAGGCAGAAAAGGAAAGACGACCTCAACAGAAGTAGGTTACCTTTATTCAGGCAAGGAGGGGCGACAGTCGGTCTAACGACCAGGCTGAGCGCCGAAAGGGATCAGGGAGGCTTCATACTTATAGGGAGGTTTGTGGAAACGATAAGGGAAACGTCAATCAAGTGGGATATTTTGAGTATTCTTTTGTTGAGATGACACTTGTAGTTGGGCAGGGGGTGATAAGTCTTCTGGGCGAGTGTAGGGGGTGGAAGGTTTCCGGACAGGGGGTGATAAGTCCCAGATAGATGTAACTGGCCTGGAGCATCAGGATGGAACTAAAGTTATGCTTTGTTTTCTCCGAAGTTAGATGATTCAGCAAGAGGCCTTTGAGACTGTAGTTCTCTTTTCTAGGCCCAAAAGACTCCTTCACTCATTAGTGGCAAAAGTGAAATTTTGACCAGATAGCATGACTTTTAGTTTCTAGGATTCATTTATTTTCTCATTTTAGACAACTGTGCGATAAAACAGCTAAGATGAGAGAACTCTGACCGAAGTGTGTTGGAATTAAGCATGCTGAGAAATATCCATGATCCTTTTACAGAGTGACAATTAAAAATAAAAATGCCTTTTGTTGTTGAGTTTTTCTCTTTCATCTTTTAGTATTTGGCCAACATGTGAACAACACAGACAGGCTATCGAGTGCTGGGCAAATTCATAAAGCAAACACAGAACAGAGCCCGGGATTTGGACCCAGAGGGAGGAAAATGTAGAGCTGCGCGTGGAAGTTGGCTTTTCCCAAACACTCATACTCTTAGCTTGGAGTAATCTGGACTCTGGTGTTGTTGTTGTCTAGTTGTGTCCGATTTTC
Source organism: Muntiacus reevesi (assembly GCF_963930625.1). NCBI lineage: Eukaryota > Metazoa > Chordata > Mammalia > Artiodactyla > Cervidae > Muntiacus > Muntiacus reevesi. Next base: position 180,842,358 of record NC_089250.1, on the reverse strand, counting down.
AGTTAATGCCTAACATAAACTGTGGTGAACCTGGCCCATGACAGCCCTCCAGAGAGAGGGGCCCTTCCTTGTGTTGTTCCAGGAATAACCCTCTGGTGGGGCAGTCTGGGAGGCAGCCGGATTCTCCTCCCCAAAGGGACACCTGTGCTGCGTGTGCTAAAGAGCTTCTTCCACTCTTCTTCCCTCAACGCGTTCTCTTTGGTACAGCACAGGGCAGGCATGCAGAGGGCAGAAAGGATGCATCGCATGGACCAGACACCAATGACAGGCACACCTTGGGGATATCATGGCTCAGTTCCAGACCACTGCAAGAAAAAACAAGCGTTTTGGTTTCCTAGTGCATATTTCTTGCTTAGTCACTAAGTCGTGTCCAATCTTTGTGACCCTCTTGACTGTAACCCACCAGGCTCCTCTGTTCATGGGATTTCCCAGGCAAGAATACTGGAGTGGGTTACCATTTCCTTCTTCAGGGGATCTTCTTGATGCAGGGATCAAACCCGGGTCTCTTAAATTGCAGGCAAGCCACCAGACTAAGCCACCAGGGAAGCCACCACCACATACATTTTTTCAGATTCTTCCCCCTTGTTGGCTGGTCCCATTATAGGTGGAGGAGTGGAGAGTGAGATTAGTAATTGAGTTGTCAGTATTTCAGCTCCTGGGAAGGATATGTAATCACTGGACCGACTTTACAAAAGTTACTTTGTTGTTGAATAAATAAAAGGTGGTTTTGTAATTCATGAAAATAATTGTTATTTCCCAACACCCCCCCCCCCCAACGATTAGTACGTGTGAAGTTGATTGCTACACGTTTTGCCTGTCACCCTTTTGTGACATGCTCCTCAATGGCCTGACAGCTGGCAAGCTCCAGGGAGGTGATGGGTGTGGCCTGACACCATTTTCTTTAGCCAGACATGCAAGCAATTTCAATGCTGACCTTTGTTCACTCACCCTCGACTTCTACATCAAGTGGTGAGGCTAGGCGTTCCCTGTCTTTGCTTCTGTTCGTATCCATCCAAAGTGTATTGACAAGTCAATTCTATTGTTAAGAATGGAATTGTTATAAAAATGGAAGAGATGAATTCTTTATGTAACAAGGGGGGGGGGTGTCCCAATTTCATTATTAACATCAAACAATTCCACTCTTTCAGGCTTGTGTTTCAAAGCAGCATGTCTTAGGAAAAGCCTATTGTGTCGTGGTGAAGTTGACTGTGCTTGCTTAATCTTGGATACCGTTTGGCTAAAATTAATTTGCTAAAATATGAAAAATGCAAATGAAAATTAAAAATTTTACTCCCCTGGTGAGGCTCAAATGAAAAATGCATACAAATTATTTTTTATACCTTTTTTTCCCCCTTTAGAATAGACTAAGAATGCCAGTTCATTCTTTTGGAAAGATCAAGGTATGTGCTTGTAAAGACAAAGAGTGGAAAGGAATAAGGAAAACACATTTTTAACTTTATTTAAGCAGCGGGAATGCAGGTACTTTATTTTTCTTTCTACCATTGTTTGGGAAGTTAAAAAATAACAAAGGAGGGAATTGCCTGGAGGTCCAGTGTTTAGGACTTGGTGCTCTCATTGTTGGGGCTGGGGTTCAGTTGCTGGTGGGGGAACTAAAATCCTGGAAACAGCAACACAGAAAAAAAAAAAAAAAAAGATGCAACATAAAACTATGTTTTGATAACAACATAAGACTTGCCCCTGATGTTGCACTTTTCTTTTGCAGTACATGGCTGTGCAATAAGTACCAAAATTGTTTTTCCTTTTAAAGAAAGAATTTCAATATTTTAAGTAATGCTACAAGTGGACAGTGGTGACAAATTTTAAGAATTTAGTTGTTGGATCTTAACTTATTTGCCCCTGATTTAGCACTCTTTTATGTGTTAGTCGCTCAGTCACATCCGACTGTTCGATCCCATGGATTGTAGCCCTCCAGGCTCCTCTGTCCATGGAATTCTCCAGGCAAGGATACTGGAGTGGGTAGCCATTTCCTTCTCCATGGGTCTTCCTCTTTCAACAAAGATTAATGTCATTAAACTAAAAAGATTTCCAAATGGTACTAACTAAAAAGTCCGGCGAATGTTTTGTCAAGTTCACCAAAGCCCAATATTTAGCACATCAAAATATACATATAGTGTATATCTATATATATGCCCCTGAAATGATACAAATAGCATCATCAGGGTTTAGCGTTATCCATCTAGCAGCCTGGCCTTTCTTCACACTCCCCCAGCAGGTGACAAATCTGCATCCAACACCCGCTCCCCTTCTAGAAGCCTTATCAGCAACCACGCACCCTTTTTCCGTGCTCTCTTCTTTCCCTGAGATCCAGAGTCACATGCCGTGTAAGAACTAACAGATCCCTGCTACACTCGATCCACCTCTCCCCAGTCAGAACATCCTGCAAGTTCACAACTAGGCTGCTGAGTAGATAATACAAGCAGGCTTTTCCAGATTTTGCCGTCTACACTTAGCACTTGTTTGTAGCTGTGCGTTCAGCTGATGCACTTTCTATAGCAACGTCTCCTGCATTTCTGCTATTTCAGCAGAAAAGATCCCTAGCATCTTCCTGGACACCTGGTTCTTAGCAGCCCGGACTCCCGCCCGGAAGTCTGGAGGACAGGCTCAGGCCCCTGGGAAAGCAAAGAAACGGGAACCACTCGCGGCCAGTCTCCCAGAGACTCTGTCCTCAAGACCCAGACTGCAGAGGGGCGGCGACCCTCAAGGCGTCGGGAGCCGCCGGTCAGGGCTGAGGGCGGAGTCAGGGCGAGGGGCGGAGCGGGGCAAGGAGTGGGCGGAGTCATCAGAGCTTGGGTGGGGCAGGCAGGGAGTGAGTGGAACCGGAGTTTGCTGAGGGGGGCGGGGTGGGGTCGAAGCTGAGGGCGGGGCAGAGTCAGGGCGTGGGTGGAGTCTGAGGTCGGTGGGAGGGGCATGCGTGGACTCGGATCTGGAGGCGGGATCAGAACTTGGGGCTGGGCAGAGCCCAGGAGTGGGCGGAGTCTGAGATCGGCGGGGGCGGGGCTTGGGCTAACGGTCCAAGGCTGTCCTCCCGCGGCGACCGTCGAGCGCTGGGGCTGTGGGCAGAACACGCTGTGGAGAAGAAGCCGAATTCCGGCCGAGTTGGGGAGGCGTCTGGGCGGGGCCTGCGTGCGGTTGACTGCTGTCCAAAAGCGAGAGCGTCTAGGTGAGCGCTCCCGGGAGCAGTCGGCGTGGACGCTGAGTTGAAGCCGGGTGGCGGCTGGCGGCGGGCCGTCGTCTGTTCCTGAAGGCAGGCCTCTGGGCCGCGCCGTCTGCGGTGGAAACGGTCTCCCTTCCAGGTTGCCCGCGGGCTCCTCGGGTGGCGGTCATCCCGGTGCCCTCGAGAGGTGGAAGCCGGCGGGTTGCGGTTCGGGGGACGTGCCGGGGTGCGAGCCCGGGTGCGAAGTGGGCAGCTGACGCCGGCTTCCAGTCCACACCCGCGGAGTCACAGTCAAGTACGAACACAGGACACGGGTGGAGTGTGCTCGTCCGCGTGGCGCGGCGAACGTAGACGCGCGGGTGTAATCGATGCGGGGGGTATAAGCGCGTCCTGAGGTAACTCAGTGCATCACCCGCCCGCTCCCCCCAACCCCAGCCTGGCTGACGCGCAGCCGTTCTGTGGGGTTGACAGGTGTGTGCAGACACTTGAGCACGGGCACCGGCCCTGGAGGTCCCCACCCACGACTCACACCCCGCTCCCCGCCACCTCGGGCGCCCTCTCCACAGTGCTCCCTATTCTAGAATGTCCTAGATTTGGAATCTTCAGATACATTTTAAAGCGTGAAGGGTTTAAAAGGGACGGTTTTTAATCCCTGTGTGCAAGTCATGTCCCTTCCTCCCTCTCTTTCGTTCTTCTTTTCAAAGTAGTGTTTGGTTAAAAAAAATTAAGACTACCTTGAAAGTTTACTAGCAAGTTCTCTTTTTGTCTCCGTGCTGGTGAGTTCTCTGGTGATGGCCGGTTGCCCGTTTTCTTATGGCCAACCCAGAGTACGCAAAACTTGCTGAGTTCCCACTGAAGGAGTAAAAACTACCCTTTTGAATTGGATTTATAAAAATAATTGAACAACTGTTCCCCCCTAGGCAAGGTGGCCAACTTTGTCAAAGTTTGTTAAAAAAAAAAAAAGTCTTTGTTTTGTGATGGAAGTTTGGGGGGATTTTCACGTACACAAATAACCACATAAGAGGACTTCTCTGTAGCAGCTCCAGCACATGTCTGTAGAATAAATAGACGATTATATAGGACCATCAATTCCAGCTCTTTGGAAGCTCTATTGATCTAGAATAATAGGTTACAATTTGTACTTGCTTCTATAATTTAAATGCTGGACATAAATGTAAAATTAGTTAGTAACTAAAATTCTGTTTACCCAGAAAGTTAATTGTAGCAATATTATTCTCAAATTACAAATCAGGTTTCTTTTAGGACTCGTTCATTAATTTAGTCAACAAATAGCTAGCAGCTACTGTGCCTGAGGTGCAAGCCTAATAGGCACTGTAGGACACAGTAAGGGCAAGGCAAGGCACAGCCCTGTCATCCTGAGCCCCATCCTGTAATGAGGGAATTAAGAATGCTGAGAGAAGGAATCGAGGCTGGGGGATACTTGAAGGAGGGTGATAAGATCTTCTCTTTGAGCCCCCCAAAATGTTAAAGCTCTTGTCTTGGGAGGATCTGAGGGTGGGATTGGAGAGGATGCTCAAGGAAGATGGAACTGTGTGCCAAGGTCCCAGGTCCCATTTGTCAAAAGAAGAGCTGCTGTGGTATCTGGAGAGTGGTAATCAACTGTGGGGGGGGGGGGGGAAATGATGTGTATCTAGTGTCTGTAGTATAGGGCCAACCTCATAATAGGCTCCACAACTATTACCTGTAACTTGGCCACCAGTTTATCTTAACTGGACTAGTTCCTTCACCGCCTTTCCCTTTTACCTTGTCAAGGAGCTGGGTCTGTGGTCTTGGGGCTGTACACGTCTAGCCCCACACCTGGCACTTTTTTTTTTTTTTTTGCTTTTCTCTGAGCCGCCCCTCCTGTCCTGATTCAGTACCTGATACATATCAGACACTCAACTCACACGTGTTGAATGAATAAACTATGTATAAGATTAGGTAATAGCAGTACTCTAGATGAGGAATGACTGACCCTTGGACTGAGGAGATGGCACTGGAGATGGATAAACAGAGACTTTTTAAATATATTTGAAAAATAGAAGGGACAGCAGTTGCTGATGAATGGTTGTAATCTCTGTATCACCATACTGGCCTCTTTATTTCGTGTTAATTTTGTATTTCTCAAAAACCTAGAGAAGTAAGTTGTCATTTTCTTTTTGTAGACAGACACTAAAGTATATCACCGTATATTTTGATTAACAGTAGGAAGTGAAGGAACTTCAAAGAGTTCATGTGATATTCCTCTAAGTAAGTAACCACCAAGAGATGTTAAGGGGTAAAATTTTGGAGAACTCAGTATGTAGATGGATAGTATTTTTACACAAAATCTGGCTACTGAATAGTTTTTCTTCTCTAACCTCAAGTGTCTAGCTCTTGACAGGCTCTCAATAAGTGTTGGCTGAGTGGATGGATGAATGAATGAATCTGTCAGGCTGATAAGTATTTCAGAGACTGAAATTGCATAGTGAGCCAGATCAGACTCAGCTGAAAAATAAGTAGGACCTTAACATTGCTAAATTGTTTATTCTGGCTTGAATGCAGAAACTGCTACATTAGATAAGAATGAAAAGCAGTGTTCTCATCTGTCAAGAGCCTGTGGACATCTTGGCTCTTTATGTACACTATTTTGAATTCTCACAACAACCTTGTAGGGTAGATGTTATCCATATTTTTTGGATGAGGAGATTAAAGCTCAGTAATTCAAAACATTTGACTACAAACTAGTGGCGCTGGAATTCAAAATCATATTTGAGTAATTGTGCAGGCTTCTTGAAACTTATGCTATGCAATGTGTCCTGGAGTACACATTAGAGATGTGTACAGCCTGGAGATGAGGGCATTCACTGTTAAAGAGGTGAATGAAGTGAAATCAGGTAAATCTGCTAGTTGGGTGTAGCTGACAGCTGTTATTACTATACTAAAACCTTTTCTAGTGACTAAGTTGAGGGACAAGTCTCTGTTTCATTTATCTCATGTTTATTGAGTGCTTTTTATGTGGAAGGTAGCATTGAAATGCACTCACAAATTGTGTGTAAGATGCTACTTCTGCCCTGATGGAGCTTATTTACCAATAGAGGGGAGGGTGAAGTACTGCCTATCCCCATACACAGTGTAACTAAAAGCAGGATTCAAGGTGGTTACAGTATAGTTTTGCTATGTTTTTTTTTTTAAGTAGGCTTTATGGTAATAAATATTTAAATCTGCAAATGTCCCATTGTATCATCTCTCATCTGAAACTCTAAATTTGCTCAAACATTGACTAATTTTTTTTTTGCAAAGTGTAACGATAACCCAATATGCAAAACAGAAAGAGACACAGATGTACAGAACAGACTTTGGGACTCTGAGGGAGAAGGTGAGGGTGGGATGTTCTGAGAGAATAGCAATGAAACAAGTATACTATCAAGGGTGAAACAGACCACCAGCCCAGGTTGGATGCATGAGACAAGTGCTCAGGGCTGGTGCAATGGGAAGACCCAGAGGGATGGGGCGGGGAGGGAGGCGGGAGTGGGGATCAGGATGGGGAACACATGTAAATCCATGGCTGATTCATGTCAATGTATGGCAAAAGCCACTACAATATTATAAAGTAATTAGCCTCCAACTAATAAAAATAAATGAAAAAAAAATTGAAACCTAACTATATCATTCATAACTTTAAAAGACCTTTTAAAAATATGCTTTTTACAGGTTGAATTTAGCTTACATGTCACTGTTGTAACATAAAATTTTTTTGGAACTTCCTTGGTGGTTGGTGGCTAAGATTCTGAGCTCCCAATGCAGGGGGCATGGATTCGACCCCTGGTCAGGGAACTAGATCCCACATGCCACAGCTAAGAGTTTGCATGCTGCATCTAAAAATCCCACCTTCCACAACTGTGGACTGAAGGTTCCTCATGCCGCAGTGAAGATCGAAGGACTTAACAAGCTACAACTAAGATTTAGTGCCACATAAATAAAGTTTTCCCAAAGAATGAGTAGAATATCCCATACTTTCCTAAATAAATTCTTTTTTCAGTCTTGTAATTTTTCAAGCTTTATTTCAGTTGCTTAACTTATGCATCTAAATTATATTTTCTAAAATGCAGATAAAAGAATGGCCAACTCAATTGCATCAAAGAACTTTACTGCACTTTCAAATCTGCATCCAAATATGGCTAATCTGGTAAGTTTCAGCAGTGCAGTAGTTAATTTGTTCTCTGTTGAAGCTTTAGGTGGTGATATTACATTATGTCAACATTATTGATTCATTTCAACACACGCTTGTATAATTGACAAGTATACAGGTACTCATTGCACTAGTGATTGTTAGATATTAAATGCTCCTAAACCTCTTTGTATTTATGCCAGCTAAATGAAAATTAGTCTTTTTTGTCTGCACATTAGGAGATTATAGATATGACTAGTAATTGTTAAAAATTATTGAAAGTTTATTTGTATTAATTAAATATAGCAAAAAGTTAGACACAACTTCGCGACTGAACAACAACAAACTAAATATTTAATATGCACTCAAATTTAGCATGGCAAAATTAAGCATTTTTGTTAAGCAGTGTCTATTGTCCAATCAAACTGTCCAAGTTATATACTGAAATACTTGTTATTATGTTGCTTTTGTGACATAAAGTTACACAAAAGATGTGTTTCTGAAATCATTGTGTGAAAATTAATTTTGGCGAGAAGGGTTGTGGGGGCACCAGTCATTTCAAATTTGCCAAGATTGTTATTTATTTGAAAGGAATCTAGGTGGAATCATATTATAAGGTGAAGAACTTACTATAAAGCAATTATCATACTCCCTTATCTTTCCTATCCCCAGCAGTCTGCTGTTTACATTTGGAATGTGTAAATCATATTTCTTAAATTACATATAACTTTAATAGTTTGCAATTTAAACTTTATTAATGTTGAAAATAATTGCTGTTACAGTTTTTCTTGAAAGGTAAACTCTTTGCTAATTGCCTCTTCAGTTAGAAAATTTTACTCAATATTCCCATTAGTTGTTTTCCTAACAAAATTCAGTGAGAGCTGCAGCATATGAAATTTTAAAAAATAATAACAGTGTGTCTAAATATAATAAGACTAGCTAATAGCTCAACTAGGATGTGGTAGTCTTAAAAGTTTGCATGTATTTAAAATTGAACAGATTATTGCAAGGTTAAAGTCAGTTGCTAGAATTATGTGATTTAAGTTCATCCTTTCAGAAAAAGATAGCTATTTTTGTTTTTAAAAGTATTTGAAAATATTTAATTTTTCTTTGTTAGTCACTAAAGAGAACATTAAAAATATTAAAGGCATGTTAATACCTTTAAGATCTAGGTCTTTAGAGCTTAGATTTATTAGCAGTGATATGCAAGTTTTGTTACAATCTAATATATGTTACTGTCCAGCATGTTTGCATTAAGAAGCTAAGCAATTTTATGTGGATTGTTAGAAACCCGTATATAAAAGAAAGCTTTGAAGACCATGGCAAATTAAATTGCATTATACATGTGCTTTGAATGAATTCAGTAAGAATTGATAGCATAGGGCAGTTACTGTGCTCCACCTAGTGATTGAAAATAAAGTAGAAACATACTAAGTATTAAATGATTATATTTGTAATAGCAGTTAACTGTCTTATTACTTTGTACTATTCCTTGTAGAATGAACATTTATGAAGTTCTTTTAGATGTTTGTCTGGAATAAATACATTTAAATGGTTCCTAGTCAAAAATGTTTGTTAGAGCCAGTAAAATATAACAAGTCCATGAAATTAAATTTACCATCTCCATCTGTGTTTAATATTCGTCTTCTATAACCTTTTTGTTTTTCAGAAAATAATCGGCATAGTTATTGGAAAAACAGATGTCAAAGGCTTTCCAGACAGAAAAAGCTGAGTTCTGTTTAACTAACTCTTTGCTTCATTTTTCATCAACTGTGGCTTATGACTACAACAAAGTATATTTAAGTGATTAAATTTCTCATGCCTGTTTAACTCCCTAAGAGCAATGGCCATGTTCTCTATTGCATGGTAAAGTACTTGATTTAAGGCCACATGTGTGAGGGCATTAAAATCATTTTAATGGTTTTATTTGATATTTCTAAAGCATAACTTTAAAAGCTATGTATACAATATTAAAATAGCTAGTTAAATTGGTCAGCTCATTAATGTGTATCAACGTGTACTTTCTGAGCTCCTCCATTGTGCAAAACCCAGTGTAAAGACTGGAGAAAGAAGTTGTAGTCTCTCTCATCATCCTCAGATATCAGAGCATCTGAGAAGATGGACGTGGAGCCAGATTGACAGGGCTCACCCCCGAGTCTGTCCTAGGCAGAGCCACAGAATCAGGGTAAACAAAGGTGGGATGAGACTTACATGAGCTTGTACATGTAAGAGTGTGTAACATAGAGTAGGAACTCCATGTAAACTGTCAGTATCAGATACAAGGACACAGGTAAATCTCATAGAAAACAGAAAGTGGTAGGAAGCCATCCAGCATTGATGTCAAGACAGTGTTGAGGAAGGGAAGTATGCAGCAGTATCTGTGTATTTATTCAAAGAACTAAATGATTCAGCGGGGAAAAAAATCATCTTTCATACATGGGAAATACAGTTAAGTCTGGCTTTAGTGGTCCTTATTTAGTTGTCTATGCAACAGTTTTAGGACCATGGAAACATAATCCAAGACTAAAACAGATTTTAAAAATCAGCTGACCTTCAGGGACTTCCCTGGCTGTTCCCAGCTGTCCAATGGCTAAGACTTCAACCTCCCAATGCAGGGGGCCCATGTTTGATTTCTAGTCAAGTAACTACATGCTGCGAGGAAGACCGAAGATCCCACGTGCTGCAGCAGAGACCAAAACAAATAAGTAAAATCAACTGATCTTCAAACTTTTATAGTTTACATGCAGAGATACAATATAGAATACCAAAAGTAGCAATACACTATTACTAGCTTCTAAAGTGTCAGTGCTTTTTATTAAAGGGTATGGTATAAATCCTTTGATACAGCTTGAGGAAATCAGAGCTCTAGTCAGCCAGCCAGTAATTTTGACAGAAGATAGTTTTGTTTGAATCACCTGAGTAATCGTGGCTGTGTTAATTGACTTGTGGTATAGTGACAGGTGGGCTTCCCTGGTGGCTAAGTGGTAAAGAATCCGTCTGCAATGCAGTAGACCTGGGTTCAGTCCCTGGGTCACAAAGATCCCCTGCAGAAGGGAATGGCTACCCACTCCAGTATTCTTGCCTGGAGAATTCCAGGGACAGAGGAACCTGGCAGGTTACAGTCCATAGGGTTGCAGAGAGTCAGAAACTACTGAGTGAGCATTACACACATATACACATTAAAGGGAAGATTTCTTTTTTGATTTAATTTTTTATATATTTATCTCTTTTATTTTTGGCTGTGCTGGGTCCTTGTCGCTGTGCACAGGCTTTCTCTAGTTGTGGTGAGCAGGGGCTACTCTTTGCTTTCTCTGGTTGCTGTTCTCTGGCTTCTTATTGCTGTGTCTGCTCTAGGATGTGGGACTTCAGTAGTTGCAGTGGGTGGGCTCAGTAGTTGTGGCTCCCAGGCTTAGTTGCCATGCGACATCTGGGATCTTCTTGAACCAGGGATCGAACCCATGTCCCCTGCATTGGCAGGTGAATTCTTTACCACTGAGTCACCAAGGAAGGCCCCTATTTTTTTCTTTATGATGATAGTCATTCTGACAGGTGTGAGGGAATAGCTCATTCTGGTTTTAATTTATATTTTCCTGATAATTAGTGATGTTGAGCATCTTTTCATGTGCCTGTTGGCCATCTGCATTTCCTGTTTGGAAAAAATGCCTATTCAGTTCTTCCTATTTTTTTAAATTGGGTTGTTAGGGTTTTTTTATGTTGAGCTGTATGAGCTGAAGATTTATGTTGGATATTAATTCCTATTGGTCATATCATTAGCATATAATTTTTCCCATTCAGTAGGTTATCTTATCCTTTGCTATGCAAAAGCATTTAAGTTTAATTAGTTTCCACTTGTTTATTTTTATTTTAGGAATGGATCCAATAAAGTATTGCTATAATTTATGTCAAAGTATGTTCTGCCTATGTTTTTCTCTAGGAGTTTCATGATATCTGGTCTTACGTTTAGGTCTTTAATCCATTTTGAGTTTATTTTTGTATATGGTATTAGAGAATGTTCTAATTTCACTCTTCTACATGTAACTGTTCAGTTTTCCCAGCACTACTTATTGAAGAAACTGTCTTTTTGCCATTGTATATTCTTGCCTCCTTTGTTGTAGGCTAATTGACCGTAATTGTGTGGGTTTATTTCTGGGCTTTCTATCCTATTTCACTGATCTGTGTGTCTGTTTTTGTGTCAGTATCATGCTGTTTGTATTTCTTTTTTAAATTTTTAAATTTATTAATGGCAGGAAAATTGCTTCACAATATTCTGTTAATTTCTGCCGTACAACAATGTGAATAAGCCATAGTTATACATACATCCCCTCCCTCTTGAGCCTCCTTCCCCTCCCCCAATCTCACCCCTCTAGGTCATCACAGAGCACCAGGCTAGGCTCTCAGTTAAATAGCAGCTTCTCACCAGCTATCTGTTTTACACATGATAGTGTATATATGTCAATGCTACTTTCTCCATTCGTCCCACACTTTTCTTCCCCCACTGTGTCCACAAGTCTGTTCTCTACATCTATGTCTTCCCTGCAAATTAGATAATCAATGCCGCTTTTCTAGATTCCATACATACATGTTAGTATACGATATTTGTTTTTCTCTTTCAAACTTACTTTACTCTGTTTAATAGGCTGTAGGTTCACCCATTTCACTAGAACTGACTAAAATTCATTATTTTTATGGCTGATTCTACACATGGACAGGATTTTTTGGTGGCTCAAATGGTAAATAATTTGCCTGCGAAGTGGGAGACCTAGGTTTGATCCCAGGGTTGGGAAGATCCCCAGGAGAAGGAAATGACAACCCTTCTCCGGTATTTTTGTATTTTATGTCTCCAGTATTTTTGCCTGGAGAATTCCATGGACAGAGGAGCCTGGCGGGCTGTAGTCCATGGGGTCCCAAAAAGTCTGACACGATTGAATGACTAACACTTTCAACACACTACACATGGGCATTATCAGATGGTCAACACCCAAATCAGATTGATTATATATGTACCACATCTTCTTTATCCATTCATTGTATTACTTTTATAATTAGCAAAAACAAAGAAATTTATTTTGGAATTTATTCTGGAAAGAAGTGCTTGCTGACCCCTAGTGGTATATTTTAGCTAGCACACATTTATTTGTTTTGAAATAATTTAGATCTGAATTATGACTTAGGTTAAAACAGCAGTAAGAGAGAAATGGAGAATATAAACTAATATCAGGATGGTTCAAACCTACATGTTATTTCCCTCTGAATATAGAGGTAACTAGGGAAAGGGAACAGAGAGGTCCCAGTGAGGTGAATTATCTACCTTGGCAGCTTTGCAGTTCTTAAAGCATAACGCTGTAGAATTTATATCTGAAATAATTTTTTATACCATGTGTTTGAGTGTTTTAGCATCATAATAATCACCTTTGTTTAAAATTAAAACTTTTCATCTGAAAAATAAAAGCCTTGGTTTTCCCTTAGATATTGGATCAGAAAGGTACACTTTCAGTTTCACCATTCGTGATTCAACAACCGATTTTGTAAATGCAACATCCTGGGGCAGTGAAGATTACATAAGATCACTTTCTGACAGCTTTAGGGTCGGTGAATGTGGTAAGTTGGCACTGATTCTTAAACTGTTTCTCTTACAGTATTATTCCCATGATGTGTTTGTTTGATGACTACACTGAGGGCATCGGAGTGAAATAAGACACAATTCTTACTCTCAAGAATCTTATCAGAAAAAAGTCAAGTGTTAAGAGTATAACACAAGGCATTCAGCATTCAGTTGAAACATACAAACAGAATAATCACATACTTTTACTAGGAGCTCTATAATCTTTGGTTTATTTCTATTTCACTTTGCATCAGTCTCTCTTGTGACTGTAATCATTTATCTTTTTGTAAACATATAGTGGAACTGCTAAGTAGACTTTGATAAAAGATGACATGAATTTTTGATGGAATTTTAAGAAATTTTTAGTCTAAAATAGCATATCTTCATATCCTCTACTTACCCCAGTATCTCTGTGATAGTACAGTATAGTATATTCAAAAGAATAAGACTTTGAGAACAGGTGGATCTGGATTCAAATCCAAATACTAACACTTATTTATCTAGTGGCTTTGAGAAAATTTCATAATCTTGTTGAGCCTCAACTATGAATTAATACCCAGTAGATTCTTATGAATCTTAAATGAGATAGTGTGCCTGCTATGAAGTGTAGAACTTAGCCACTCAATAGATAACAGCTCTAGCCTCATACAATAAACAAGAAAGCAGTATACCAGCTCTCTTTCATTGTAGAGAAAAGAAGAGAAAGAGTAACACAGACAATTAAACTACTCCTCTCTAATCCTGCAATATCGAGCATCCTATTACCCATACTGATTACTCAGCACCCAATCATACTATTAACTTCAGGGTTATATAGTATCTTGCTAACTGAATAATAAGGTAATTGGACATATGGACTGTGAAGGCAGAAAACTCTGCAGATGTCTCAGGGCCCTGGACAAGCAGAAGCATCTGTGGATGCGTACCAGAACAACACTTGCATAGAGCTGAAGATATATTCGATGGTAACCTGCATTCTACACTGATGCTTGTTGTCAGGATGAGTGAGATGAGGGATTATAAGGATGTAAATCTGACGATGCTTATAAAACTAAATAAGAGTTTTCTGTGGCTGAGTAAAAAGATTATAGATTTTTGAATCAAAACAATTCTAACTCTACTACTTTCTAGATATAACACCTCAAGAAAATTATTTAACCTCTGTGAACTTCAATTTCTTCACTTGGAAAAAGGGATAATAAAGGGATGGTTGTGTGAGGAATTAACAAAATGCAGCACAAAATGTCTAACATAGACCATAGGAAATGGAAACCCTAAACTATTAAGTCATAAAACTGATAAGTTGTAAGTTTCAAATCAGGACCCAGATTTTGCACTGCTCTTTCTAACTACCACTATTGTTTTTGAGAACAACTTTGAATTGGGTGAAGATCAATTTAAGTGTTCATTTTATAGCAGGGTATGTTGTAACCACATCAGATGTTCTGTATAACTAATCAACAAAGTAATATTTTTTTAACAAAAGAATATTAATGCAGGTCATATGTCAGAATTTAAACACAAAGTATAAGAAATATCATCTAAGATCAAATTGATTGGTCATGCCCTAGGATTCCATTGGTCGCAGCAAAACAAACAAACAAAAAAAACAATTGTGAAGAATATTAAAGCAACTCAAAATTAGAAATAATATTGTAATGTTCATTGTTATGTACACTTGTTTTTTAAATTTATTCTGTTACTCTTTTGGTAATAGCATCATATTTTCCCCTCTGTTATAGTGATTATTGAGAATCCTCTGATCCAAACAAAGGAATTAGAAAGAGAAGAAAAGTTCAGTCCTGCAACTCCTAGGTAAATCCAGCACAGAGGTCAACAACCTTTGTGCCAGGATGATTATTACTAATAGGTTTGTGTGTGTCAGATTAGCCAGGAGTGGTGTAGGGGCTTCCCTAGTGGCTCAGATGGTAAAGAATCTGCCTGCAATGCATGGGTTCTATCCCTGGGTCGGGAAGATCCCCTGGTGAAGGCAATGGCTACCCACTCCAGTATCCTTGCCCGGATAATTCCATGGACAGAGAAGCCTGGCAGGCTACAGTCCATGGGGTCGCAGAGTCGGACACGACTGAGTGACTAACACTTTCATTTTTTTCACTTACTAAAGATGTGTGTACTTCAGGTTGAAAATTCAGAGTTTAATTCTGCCACACAGTATTTATCTTTGATTATGAAATAATTTACCTTGACATAGGATCACATAGGAAATGACTTTATTCTCATTTTTCCCTGGTGGTTCACACAGTAAAGAGTCTGCCTGCAATGCAGGAGACCTGAGTTTGACCCCTGGGTCAGGAAGATCTCCTGGAGAAGGAAATGGCAACCTACCCCAATATTCTTGCCTGGAGAATCCCATGGACAGAAGAGCCTGGTGAGCCCCAGTCCATGGGGTTGCAAAGACTGAGCGACTAACACTTCACTTCACTTCTCATTCTTAGATTTACAGAAATTTAACTCATCATATTAAACCTGAAAAGTGAAAAAATAAATCTTAGAAGTCATATATCCATTTTACATCGCAGTTTATGACTCTCTTCACATGTTTTACTCTCTTAGTTCAGGTTACCTGGAAGCAGAGTTCAGAGAAGACTTCTCTGCAGATGATTTGTTGAGGCAGAGCTCTCAGAAGCAGCCTGGAAAGACAGCCATGAGGGAGGAAGGGGTAACAAAGCGGCAGGTTCAGCAGGAGCCCCACCTTATCCTGACCCGGGCGGGAGCTCTGGAGCATCAGTTGCACCTCAGAGTGCTACCCTCTGAAGAAAAGGGCCTGGGCTTTGGTACCCTGAATTTACAGATTATTGGCTGAAGTCTGCCCATGCTCTTGTGGAGGCACTTCTGGCCGAGGGCAGATCTGGAGAGAGGGTGTAGCTGGTGAAGGGCCCAAGTGGGCACAGCAGTCTCTACTACATGTGCCTGCACACCTTTTGACCTCATCTTACAGGCCTCATTTCTCTGCAGCCACATGGAGGGTCCTTACTTACTTTGTGAACATCCTGGCTCATTTTGCGCCAACAGCGTGGCGTGTTCTCGTCCCTCTGCAGAGAACAGTCTTATTTGCTCTTCTCAATCAAGTGTTGGGCTTCCCTTGTGGCTCAGCTGGTAAAGAATCCACCTGCAATGCAGGAGACCTGGGTTCCATCCCTGGGTTGGGAACATCCCCTGGAGAAGGGAAACGATATCCACTCCAGTATTCTGGCCTGGAGAATTCCATGGACTGTATAATCCACGGAGTCGTATCTATGGGGTCATAAAGTCTGACACAACTGAGCGACTTTCACTTTTCACTCAAGTGTCAGCTTAAATGTCACCTCCTCAGGTCTTCCACATCTACTCCGTAGTAGCCCATTCAGTTCCCATTACTATGACTTAGTCCTGTACACAGGGTTATAGGTACCATCATAATGGTGGCGCTAGTGTAAAGAACCTGCCTGCCAATGCAGGAGACACAAGAGACATGGGTTCGATCCCTGGGTCAGGAAGATCCTCTGGAGAAGGAAATGGCAACCCACTCCAGTATTCTTGCCTGGGAAAATCCTATGGACAGAGGAGCCTGGCAGGCTATAGTTCATGGGGTTGGAAAAAGTTGGACACGACTGAAGCAACTTAGCATGTAACACTGATCGCAAGCCTGGGTCATTTGATTAATTGTTCTTGTCTGTTTCCCTCTCACGCGTGTGAGCACTGTGAGGTCATAGATCTTGTCTGTCTTCCTCACCATTTATCCTCCGGGCCTGGACTGTGGTCTAGCAGATAGTTGGCTCTCAGGAAGTGTTTGTGGAGCGAAGGTATGAGTGAAGGAGGAGAGCACCCCTGGCAAAGGGGACAAACACAAAATCTCCCGGCCTTTTCCAGAACAGTTAGTCATCTGAATCTCATGAAACTGTTGATGCTCAACTTTCTTTCCCTCTAAAATGGCAGTTTCATAGCCTCAGAATCTGATGTGGCTGGAGTATAGGTAGGGGAACAGCAGGAGAAGAAGCAAGAGAGGTAAGTGGAGACCCTTCACAGACAGCTTTGCTTTTAGTATCAGTTTCATTCTTTGGTGATAGCTAGCCCAGAAGATCTTTGAACTGGGAAAAAAGATATTCATATTCATGGTTTAGGAAGGTCAGTTTGGCTACCTGAGGAGGAACAACTGTAGGGGAATGAAGCTTAGGAGACAAGACAGTAATTTGGGTAAGAAGTTATGAGGTAAACACCTAAAGCAGTAGCAGGGGAGGAGGCGGGGGTGGCTGGAATAGAGGGTAAGAAAGAGGTTCTGTGGAGCACACTTGGGAGGTGATTGGCCAAAGGGAAGAGCACCTCAAGTTCAGCCTGTACATACGGTGCATCTGTTCCTACAGAGCTCCAAATGTGAAAGTGAAAGTCACTCAGTCATGTCTGACTTATTGTGACCCTGTATAGTCCTTGGAATTCTCCAGGCCAGAATACTGAGTGGGTATCGTTTCCCTTCTCCAGGGGATCTTCCCAACCCAAGGATTGAACCCAGGTCTCCCACATTGTAGGCAGATTCTTTACCAGCTGAGCCACAAGGAAGGCCCAAGAATATTGGAGTGGGTAGTCTATCCCTTCCAGCGGATCTTCCCAACCCAGGAATCAAATTGGGGTCTCCTGCACCGCAGGCTAATTCTTTACAAACTGAGCTATCAGGGAAGCCCATAGAGCTCCGAAGAGGTCAGGAAAGCATGTAGGTGGCACAGTCAGTGTCACAGAGATGGAACTCAGTCACCCCCTAACACACAATGTTTTAGAGTGCTTTTACATCCTTTTTAAAAAAATTTTTTTTACAAAGAAAGAAACTGAAACTCAGATTATTGGGCAAGATCAGACTATTAGTGTGCTTGAAACTCAGACGCTAATTGGTCTTTAAAACATTTTCTTAATGAGAATAGATTTTATACAAAAAAGTACTTTACAGTTTTTCAGTGATTCTGAGAGGACTTCCCTGGTCGTCCACTGGTTAAGAATCCATCTTCAAATGCCATGGACCCGGGTTCAGTCCCTGATCAGGAAACAAAGATCCCACATGTGGTAGGACAACTAAGCCCACGTGCTGCAACAAGGATCCCACATGCTGCAGTTAGCACTCGAAGCAGCAAAGTGGTGTTTAAAACACTTTCTTAGTGGAAATAGGTTTTATACAAAAAAGTATTTTACAGTTTTTCAATGTTTCTAAGAGTGAAAAGTATAAATCTTAATATAGTTTTTAAAATATAGTTTAAATTACAGCCAAAATTTAACCGTGAACTTTGAAATATTTTTCTATTAGAAATCATTTGATATTAACTTTGTGTGTGTGTTTTTACAATTTAGTGATTATAAACTATTGCTCAGTGAGAATCACTCAACGGTGAAACTCTGTTCCAGTTACGAAGTGGATGCCAAGTTACTTTCTTTGATATACTTACCTGTTAAAGAGTCTTGTGATTATTATTCACTGGGTGACATTGTTGCAAATGGACACAATCTTGATGGGAAAATTATTAATGTCCTTGCAGCTGTGAGGTCGGTAAGTTAAAACCCCAACAAAGCTCAGTTCAATTTGGTGGGGGAGTTCTAGCATAGTATTTGTGTTAGGAAATTAATAATCACTGAAGTAAAATTTCCTGTATATCTTGATCCATCCTCAGTTGAATTTAGAAAATTAAAGGAAAGTAGCATTTTACCTGAGAATCGCTAGCAAAATAATATTGTATTTGAATGTTAAATGCAGCACACAGTCATAAATGATTCACTAACTGTATGAGAGCTTTTCATACTTCAGTTAACAAAGGCATGGATAGAAAGAGTAAATTCATTGACATGACTATCTCCAGGAAGTTCTTTTAAAGAGTGTATGTTGAATAAATCAAGGAATTAATTCAGTGGATGTTCTCAGAGCTTCCCTGAGATGGGGGAACAGAATGAGAAACCCGGGGTGCTGTGGTAGGGGCCCTGTGAGCTATCAGTGCTGGAAAGCAGGGCAGAAAAAGTCCTTGGGGTTCCAAGGAGTGTCTCACCACCTTCTGCGTCCACACCTCCCTCTTAGCAATTACAGCAAGTTTTGAACTCCATTGGACAGACTAGAGTCACTTGATAGGGAGCAAATTTCCACAAAGTAAAGTGCACAAATAAAAATAAAGGAGCAACAATTCTTCAGTATGCAGAATGATGGTAACCGGGGATTTGGGGGGGGGGGAGGGAGGGAAATAGATTTAGATACTTGTAGTTAATGTTGTAAGTACTTGCTAATTCATTTCCATGTTAAATAACTGCAAGAGTGTCAATCATCCCCAATGACAGGCCAACAGAGGCACCACCCCAACCCAACCTAGCACAGTGCCTGCCACTCAGTAAGCACTTGGCTGTCAGTCAGGAATGAGGAATAAACACCCTACATGGCAATCCTGACAATCGGAAAAATTCTTTTCTGGGCAACTTAGGTTCAATCTTACTTAAAGGCAGAATATGACCTCTCAATTTCTCTGAAATTCTATGTAATGCTATTGTATTACAATGTAGTAAGAATTTTCTAAAACTCAGTATGAATATAAAACCTGCATGGGACTTCCCTGGTGGTCTGGTGGTTAAGACTCCACACTTTCAATGCAGGGGCCCAGGTTCAACCCCTGGTTAGGAAATTAGATCTCACCACAATGAAGATTCCACATGTTGCCAATAAGACCTGGTGCAGCCAAATAAAATAAACAAATAAACAAAACCCTGCAACAGCTTTTTCCATGTCCCACTTCCAGCCTCCACTCTTTGAGTCTGGTACTACCTTTCATAGGTTTATATTATTTCATTTTCATGCCTTTCTTCTCCCATTTTGCTTCCATCCCTCTTATATTTCCTTTTCTTTACATTTTAATTTAACCTGTTTTTTCTTCTGTCTCACCTCTACTTGGGTCTCTTCCCCTTAAAGCTCCTTTTCATGTCACTTCCTTGCTTGCTGTGACAGGCTGTCCTCTGCTCTGACTCTGTCTGTAAACCTTATCTTCTGTGGGCAGCTGTGACTTTCTCCAGCCCCTTCTCGTGGAGCTCAGTCCTGACAATAGATCATGGAGGCGGCGCACAGGGGGCAGCTGACTGTCCATGCTTGAGCCATTGCTATGTAGCCGTCAGAGGAGCCTGCTGGTCCAATTGTGAACTCCCTGAGGACACAGAGGGGCCCCTGAATTCACCTCCACTATGAATTCTCTTATACCACAGGGTGGGCTGAATCAGACAGTATATCAACACACATTCCCATTATTATTCCTCATGTGGTTCTTCCACCTGATCCCTATGAAGGCAGCAAAGTAGTTATTGATAACCTGTACCTGGGCCAGCAAGATGCCTGGAGAGGCGAATCCATCCAATCACTGAACTCCATGCGGGCCCTGTGCTAAGCCATGGGGACACACAGACATTGAAAGGTATCTTCTACCCTCAGTGAATCCACACAGCTGTCACCCAGGGGCATGTCATGGAGTATTTGTTCTGACGTGTTGAAAAGGCCCCACAGTCTTTGAAGCACATATGTCTGTGTCTGTCTTCAATCAATGTGTGTACCTTTCAACTTAAATACATCTAGTCTAGAGGTAGAAGATGCTTTTAAATACATATTATTGAGTCTCACTATTTTGATATTTCTAATTTGTTGTTTAAAAGATAAACATTTGAGTATTTCCATCAACAAACATTTAAGTACCTCTACAGCTATAGGTGAAGAAGAGTAACCGTTTCCTTCCATTTGTAAGGTTGGAGAGCCAAAATACTTTACAACTTCAGACCGAAGAAAAGGCCAGAGGTGTGAAGTTAAACTCTACGATGAGACAGAGTCTTCTTTTGCAATGATATGGTAACTCCCCACATCTGTTCCAAACTGAAATCTGTGCCATTATCACCAAGTCAGAACATTTTCATCTCATCAAGAGGTGATGAATGTCATATCAGGAGAGGAGTGATGATAAGAGGAAATGGTATAAAAAATAAACCTTCCTCTTGTGTGTCCAGTCATTACAGTCTATGATTACCTTAAAATGAGATCTTTTGATGGCATGGGATTTCATAGATGGATTCTATAGTAACTTACTTAGTATCATACTCTTTTGTGACAAATGATCATTTACTAAGTCCCATTGATAAAGAACAAGACAAACTTTCTGTGATCCATTGGGTGGTACTCTGGAGCCAGGCCATGGGAAGATGGTGAAGAAGAAAGTTTTGTCACAGATTGGGTTCTGTGGGGGCTCCCAGTGTGTCAGATGTGGGACAGGGCTACACCCTGAAACATCCCAGGGAATACTATGGTGTTGTTTAGATGCAAGATTGAATTTGAAACAGGCCTTCAATCCATCAGTTTCCTCAAGAAGTTTATCCATTATGGGGATAATCCCTTGGTGGCATGAAAGAGTGACTTCACAATTTTTAGACTTGTAGTTACTCAGTTCTAACTAGTGTGGAGTGACCTGGGTGATAGAAAAAGAGGGAATGGAAGGAGCAGAAGTTGTTAGAGATGGATGTGCCAAAGGAATGCTTTCCATAGGTGTTAAATTTTCTGTGAAATAGGCAGAGTAGCCCTGAAAAATGCAGGAAAAACCAAGACCTTTCCTTGTGCCTTGGACCACATGGGAGATTATTAACCTCAGCCATTAAGACATCCATTTTCTGATAAATAACATGGTCACTGTTAGTATTTTCTAGTGTATTTGATTTTTGTCACTTCTTTTTTCACACATGCAGTTGGGATAGTGAATCTATTCTACTTGCACAAAGCTGGGTGCCACAAGAAACAGGTATTGCATACTTCAATGATTGTGTTCAATATTTGTAATTTTTTATCCTCCAGTGTAATAATTTTAAAATGGCTTTTTCCCCAAACAGTAATATTTGCCGCAGATGTAAGGATAAGTTTTGACAAATTTCGGAACAGCATGACAGCAACTGTAATCTCAAAAACCATTATTACAACTAATCCAGGTAAAAAGCTATCTGAAAATTTTAATTCCTTTGGAAATGACTATATCACATATTCCAATATTTGTATAGTGTGTTTAAGAATGAAAATGAAGCTTGGATTTCATTTGAGTTAAAAATGAAAAGCTGCCTTATATGACTTTTTAAAACTTACAGTGAATTATCTTTGATATATTTACAAAAGAAATGTGAAAAGCCAGACTCATTTGTAAAGCATTATCCCTTGTGTTGATTTTGAGAGATCAATGCCATTGATTGGATAAACTAAATTATTGACCATTTAAAAATAAATTTGATTTCACTGCATTCAAGTAATTTAGTGCTGGATCATGGAGAACATGCATGTAGTATCATCATGTGATACTTAGTTCATCACTGTGAGTGGTTGTGAAGTGGTTACAGCTTGCCCCAGCGTGAAATGAGAGTAGGACTGGGGAGAGGAGGGTGTGCCCTGATGCATCCTGAGGTTGCTTGTAGCCCAGAGAGAAAGGCCCCCTCAACACCCCAGGAGAACACAGAGGTCCCAGGGATGAATAATCCTTCAAAAGTCTTAAGAGAATATAAATGTTGCAAGTATCATTTTAAGTATGCGCTCACTCTACTGATCCATGACAAAGCAGTAACAGTGACTGAGAACTATAAAGCAATTTTATGTCTTTGACCAAACCATTATCAGAATTTTTAGAAGTGAAATTTCTATGAGATATGGTGTAAAATAGCAAGACCGTGTTTTAATATCAGTAGTTGGATCTTGCTTATCTACTGCAGAAATATTGTCTCCTTGAAAGCAGTATCATGGGAGGTGATATGGCACTCATTGATTTGTTCTTGTTGAACTCTGATCTATTACACACGTGCTGTGTGCCACACACCGTTCTGGGTCCAGTGACCAAACACAGATATCTCTCCTGCTCATGGAGCTCATATCCTAGCAGCGGGGAAACAGAGAATGAACAATTAGGATAACAAATCCAAATTATGGAATTTGAAATGATTGAGAAGTAAAAGAGAACAGAGTCAGGAGGGTCTAGAATGTTATGGTGTGTGTAGGGCAGGTTGCTTGTTTACATAGCGTGGTCAGGCGGGCTCCATGAGAGGGTGACACCTGAGCAAGGACAGTTGCAGGGTGTGTGGGGGCAGTGGCGTTAACCATGGGAAAGAGCGCACCAGGCGGAAGAGCCGGCCAGTGCAGAGGCTCTGTGGCCAGTGTGGCTGGAGCCGAGGGAGCAGGGCAGGAAGACGGGCTGAGGTCAGAGAAGACATGGAGGTGGTCAGAAGGCCATACAGGCTGCCTTCTACTCTGTGGGAAGGGCAGCCAGGCAGTGACATTATCTGAGTTCTAAAAGGATTGCAGTGACTTCTTTTACATTGGTGGTGACACAACCATGGTCTGTTCTTACCATAGGACAATAGTGTCACTCTTCAATTCTTTTTTTTTTCTTTTGAGAAGGGTACTGTGGTTTCTTATTTTTAATAATATAATAATACTAATAGGCTCTTTTTAGTGCTTTCAGTAACATTAGTGATAGAGTCTCCATCCTCTAAGGGTAAATTTGGTCTGGAAAAATTTCTAAAAGACGGTTGGGATTGTCTGATGGAAAAGGTTATCAAACTTGATAGTACTAATTGTCTCGAAACCTCAAGATTAAGTTAAAGAGACAGATTCGAAGAATATTGTGCATTTGGGTCTGAAAATAGATTCAGAGGGGAAATGTCAAAGTGTTTTGAGCAGTGTCAACATAATTAGAATAAATACCTTACTTATTATTAAGGAGACAAATACAAGGAAAATACGTATAAGGGTGTGTGAATTTCAATATGCTTTTAAAAATCAGCCTTATTTCTAATTTCCTGGGTTACACATAGAAATTAAGAACCTCTAAATGGTTTGGTGGTCAGATGTGGAAGGAAGAATTTCTGTCCCTCCACAGACAGTCTGGGATGGGCCTGTTGTCTTTAGAGATCTTGACAGCAGTGCCTACACCCCACCCTTCCTACCAGTTTCTGCCCCAGGATTCTCATTAATTTACAAATATTTAGTGAATGCCTTTTGTTTGCCAAGTAGTGCAGTAAATTAAACACTTTCTGGAACAAGGAAGTACCTGAGAGGATGGAAGTTGAGATGGATGGAAGGATAGTCATTATATCAGACACTGGAAGTACAGAGATGAAGAGACAGCCCCCCTGTCTGGGATTCTGGTCTAGTTCTGGGAAAGAAGCAACAGTGATAAGACTTGTGGTACAACAGGGTGAGGAGGAAGAAACCCTAACTCTGTCCAGGGGAGTCAGGGTGTCTGACATCGGCAGGATGGCTTGCAGAATGTTGGGGAAAGGCTGGAAGACAAGCAGATACTGGAGGTTGGGGCTTGGGGTTGAAGGGTGTCAGAATCAGAGAGCACCTTTTCAAAATCAGATTCATGCCTCCTGGCACATTATCTGACTATCCCAGAGAACATTCGTGTCCCATTTGAGGAATAAGCTCTTCAAATAACCTTAACAATCTTTTTCTGACTAGAGAAGAAATACATACAAAATTCAGAAAATATATAAAAGCATAAAAAAGAAAACAATGATCAACTATAAATTCTTCATCTTATAAGAAATAATCATTTCCTTGATATATAGTCTTTGAGATAATTTTGCTCATGTCTTTTTAAAATCAGAGGAAATGGTATGAAATGTTTTGTAAACTGCTCTTTAAACTCATGATATCTGCTATACATCTCTCTGTGATGTACCCCATCACATTGTTAATAGCTTTGTTATATTCTATTTGTGGTATTCTTATATGTCTTCACTTTTTTACCTTTAAAAATAGTTTTGGGTCATTCACAGTTATTTAAAAAGTGATCAGTTTGCAGTTTATTTATTATGCATTTCCAATTTAAGATATACCAGAAGCTAACATCCTTCTGAATTTTATAAGAGAAAATAAAGTAATGAATTCTCTGGATGATGAAATTGACAATTATTTGAAAGAATCCATGAATTGTAAGTAACCTTTAAATATTACTTAAATTCTTTTTTTTTTTTAATTTTTTTTTGTATTAGTTGGTGGCTAATTACTTCACAACATTTCAGTGGGTTTTGTCATACATTGACATGAATCAGTCATAGAGTTACACGTATTCCCCATCCCGATCCCCCCTCCCACCTCCCTCTCCACCCGACTCCTCTGGGTCCTCCCAGTGCACCAGGCCCGAGCACTTGTCCCATGCATCCCACCTGGGCTGGTGATCTGTTTCACCATAGATAATATACATGCTGTTCTTTCGAAACATCCCACCCTCACCTTCTCCCACAGAGTTCAAAAGTCTGTTCTGTACTTCTGTGTCTCTTTTTCTTTTTTGCATATAGGGTTATCGTTACCTAAATATTACTTAAATTCTTTAACGGCCAGAATTTGGGTCTATAAATTTACTTAGTAAAAGACACTGTATTCTCATTATGTAACTGCTGTGTGTGTGCGTGCTCAGTCACTCAGCCATGTCCGACTCTTTGTGACCCCACGGACTGTAGTCTGCCAGGCTCCTCTGTCCATGAGATTTTCCAGGCAAGAGTACTGGAGTGGGTTGCCATTTCCTCCTTCGAGGGATCTTTCTGACCTAGGGATTGGTACGTCCACTTTAAAAAGGTAGTTTAAAACTTTTGGAGATTTATGTAACCTCTTGCCAATCTGATGAGAGTTAATGACCCTCTCCCCAAAAAGGCAGCTGTATCCACATATAGAACTTTGTGCAAAATGTTATGTATTCACAGACCCCAGATTGAGGCTTGACTTTAAAAAATATGCTGTTTGCTGCCATCTGTAGCTTATGTTTAGAATGGGGAAAAGCAGAGGGAGGGCTTAGATCTCTCCCTGAAGGCATGTTCTTATAACGTCATCCTAAGAGGTGAAATTCTTTCTCATAATCAAGGACACCCAATTCATCTTGAGAGAGTAACAATTCAGTTAATTGAGGAAAAAGTATCCTGCAACCACTTTAACTTGTGAAAGAAGAACTTTGTTATGCATTGCTGGGGGTTGTTTGACACTTCCTTTCTCCATCCTCTCTCTCTCCTTTTCTCTGTGCAGTGCAGCTTGTGGGGGTTCCCCAATCAGGGATTGAGCCCTGGCCCTTGGCAGTGAAATCACCAAGTCCTAACTACTGGACAACCAGGGAATTCCCAACACATTTCCTTGCAATAGCAATCACTAATAGAAAAAACAAAATGGAACTACTGGTTTATAATTATCATCTTTTTGCCTACAAGAAGGGATAAGCTTAAAGTTGTATTATTTATTAGAGTTAAAATAAAGCTATTGTTACTTTGGAAGCATTTTAAAATGTCTGGTCATTTGTGGAGAATGCCATTTCTCCAGGAGACTTCCAGGAAGCCCAAAAGTGTTCACTGGGCCTTGAGATGGATTTGCCATACTGTATCTCAGTCCCTGCCTGTCTCTGAACCTGAAAATGGGAACAAGTGTCTACTCTTGTCTTCTCTAGGCTACTCAGAGCTATCAGATGTGAGTGGAGAAAATTTTCCTAATCAATGGCTCATATCAAAGTAACCACAAAAGTGGTACTTAAGTTTCCCTTTCATTTATTTCACTGTGGAAACTTTTTTTTTTCCACTGTGGAAACTTCTATCATTGAATTTGCCCAGAGGCAAAAAATGAGTTGCATTGTCTTTTAAAATGCTCATTATTCCCATGAAAAACTTATAGGTTGAAACTGATTTGATATTTCAGAATAAAACTATCATAATACTTTCTTTAAAACTTTTGTTGTTTTTAGTTAAAACAATGTTCAATATTTAGAAAGTAAACATAACACAGAATACAGCAAAAACCCAGAAATAAAGAGTTATTTTGTGAAAATCTTCCAATCCATTTTCCAGTGGATCTGAACTGACAGCAGGATAAAGACATAAAAGTAAGATAAATAGATACACATAATTGGACCTTTTATTGAAGAAAATTAAATTTCACATCCCTTTCATGAATCACAGCCTTGTCCTGGGGAAGGGGCTTGTGTAACTCAATCCTAAAGGAAATCAACCCAGAATATTCATTGGAAGGACTGATGCTGAAGCTCCAATAATTTGGCCATCTGCGCTGATGTGAAGGGCTGACTCATTGGAAAAGACCCTGATGCTGGGAAAGATCAAAGGCAAGAGGAGAAGGGGGTGGCAGAGGATGAGATGGTTAGATAGCATCACCAACTCAATGGACATGAATTTGAGCAAACTCTAGGAGACAGTGAAGGAAACAGGAGCCTGGTGTACTGTAGTGCATGGGGTCATGAAGAGTCAGACATGACTTAGTGACTGAACAACAGCAACAAAAGAGAAGAAAGTAGTAAGGCGCTGAGAAACTGGGCGACTTCTGTTAAAAGCTTTCTTACTTAAGTAATGTTTGGATCTGTAAGATTCCTCTAAGATTAAGAAAAATAAAAAATGACTAATAGATTAATAGTTCTTAGTTTTGTAAATTTTCTTAGAATAAATTTTAAGTTGAAGTGTAACACATATGGGCTTCCCAGGTAGCGCTAAGTGTAAAGAACCTGCCTGTCAATGCAAGAGACGCAAGAGAAGCAGGTTCAGACCCCGGGCTGGGTAGATCCCCTGGAGGAGGGTGTGGCAACTCTCTCAAGTATTCTTGCCTGGAGAATCCCATGGACAGAGGAGCCTGGCAAGTTATAGTCCGTAGGGTCTCACAGAGTAGGGCACGACTGAAGTAACTTAGCATGCACGTACATATCACAAAGAATATGAACAGTAAACAAGAATGAGAGGACAGTACCATGCACCATCACATAGAGTACGCACTTGTTAAGACTCATCCCCGACAGGTAAAAATTGCCAGTGCCCATAAGACCCCTCAAGTCTGCCCAAATTCGACTCTGACTTATTGCACCATAGAAACCACAGATAAATGTAGCCTGTTTTGGAATTTTAACAGTGAAGTTGTATTATATGACCTCACTCTTGTGTCTGATGTCCTTTGTTCAACATTCGGTCTGTGAGTGACATCCACACTGCTATGTGTAGTGTTGTTTTTTGTTGATGTATGTAATTCCATTATATGAATATATCACAGTTTATTTCTCTTATTGTTTCCTACTGCAAAATTTTTACTTTCTCTTTGAGTGTGACTTTAGGTGAACCTCTGCCTCTTTTTTCTGTTGTTGTTGTTGGATATACATGTTCCTAGGAGGACTATTGCTTTGTCATGCATGTCCACCTTTAGGTGATTCTGCCAAATGGTTTTCCAAAATGTTTGCACCAGTTTATACCTCTCCCAGTAGTGTTCAGGGGTTCCAGCTGCTCTACATCCTCACCAATGTTTGTACTATTAGTCTTTTAAATGGTGAATACTTAGTGGAATCCTACTGTTGTTAAATTTGCATTTATTTGATGATTAATAAGGCCAGTATGTTTATTGTCTCTCTTTATATTCTTTTTGTGAAGTGCTTTTTAAAGTCTCTTCCAGGGGTTTTTCCCCCTGGCAGTCCAGGGGTTAGGAACTCGGTGCTCTCACTGTTGTGGCCCAGGTTCAGTCCCTGGTCAGGAACTAAGATCTGACAAGCTGCATAGTGGGGCCAAGAATAAATACATACATACATACAATCTCTTCCCCATTTAAAAAATAGAATTTACTATCTTTTTTTTCATTGATTCTTAAGATTCCAATTTAGATATTTTGGTTTTGAATCCTTTATCTTCTTATAGATTTCTAGCATCTGCCACTCCATGGCTTACATTTTCATTCTTTTAATGGACTCTTCTGATGATTAGAAGCTATTCATTCTAATAAAGACTAATATCTCATTATTTTTATATTTTGCTTATTTTTTACTTTCATGTCAATTTATATAATAAGTTTTAATGTTATCATATATAATAGATTTTTTAATTACAGAACTTAAGCTACTGCATATTCTCATTTGGGCTCTGTAGGTTTTTTACATGGATATAATCCTTTGGAATTCTTAGAATATATTTAGAACTGTAATGACTTTCTTTTTTTATTTTTTTAGTAAATACAATAGTTGATGTTTATACAGTTGAACAATTAAAGGTAAAAGCTTTGAAGAATGAAGGAAAAGCTGATCCTTTCTACGGAATTCTTTATGCTTACATTTCTACACTGAACATTGATGATGAAACTACAAAAGTAGTTCGAAATAGATGGTAAGTAACCAAATTACTTTTAGAAATTCATTCTTATAAAAAATAAAAAACAATTATTGGTAATACATTTTAAACTCTATGAAAGTTAAAGTTATTCTTTGACATAGTAGTGGTTATATATTTGAAAGAAATGTATAAATAAATAACCCATACTAAAGTTTCCTTAACAAACTATTTAGACCCAAAGATTCTTATAGCCTTTTAAAGTAAAATGTATTTCAATGTGTTTTAGCAATCCTAAAATAGATAATACTGCCAAAATCTTTTAACTGGGATGACAAGCTATTGTTTTGTAATGAATTAGAAATTGTGTTGGTGACCACATCCTATAACAATAAAAGAAATAGTATCTTAATAACTTGTCTCATGATAATGACATGAATGATGAATGTGATTTCCAACCTGTCCTAAGTCAGTTAGTATCTACTTGCATAAAAAAGTAAACCCAAGTAGATTTAATTATCTTAGCTAAAAAATGCTTGGTAAGAAAATTCTAAAATATTATTGTGAAACTCTCCCTGTATATTTGTGATTGAAATTTTTATTGACATAGTTCTAGATTCATACGACACTATAAGAAATAATAAACTGTATACTTTGTTCACTTCCCCTCAATGGTCAAGGATGAAAGTGAAAGTCACTCAGTTGTGTCCAGCTTTTTGTGACCCCATGGACTCTACAGTCCATGGTATTCTCCAGGCCAGAATATTGGAGTGAGTTCCCTCCTCCAGGGGATCTTCCCAATCCAGGGCTCGAACCCAGGTCCCCCCCATTGCAGGTGGATTCTGTACCAGTTGAGCCACCAGGGAAGCCTCCTCCAGGAATGGTAACGTTTTGCAAATCTATAGCATCACATCACAGACAATAATGATCTTAATTAAGTTCACTGATCTTATTCAGTTTCCCCAGATTAACATGTATCATTTGTGTGTGTGTGTATGTGTTAAATTCTATGTAGTTTTATTGCATGTGGAAGTTTGTGTATCAATAGTCAAGAAATTGACTTATGGATTTCTAAAACATTGAATGCTTTGGTATTAAAGTTGAAAAAACTAATGTAAAGGCTGTTGCATAAGGCAGGTGCTTATTTTTTGAAAAATACTCTTTAAAATTTTTCTTTAAAAGTTAAATAAAATAAAATAAAATTTTTCTTAAAAAGTTATCATCTCCCTTATTTTTCCTACGTCTTTAATATTGATATCTGAGAAAAAGTGTCTAATATTTAATTTAAAAGTGATCTGTGGCTTATAAGAAACCAGTGTCTTCAGATCATTCCCTCTTCTTGAGAATTTGAATTAATCTTCCTATTCAAATTGGCTAAAGTAATGCCTGCTTCAAAAATATAGAATAACATGTAATTTCCCTGACTCAGACAGTATGGAATCCACCTGCAATGTGGGAGACCTGGTTCGATCTCTGGGTTGGGAAAATCCCCTGGAAAAGGGAACAGCAGCCCACTCCAGTATTCTTGCCTGGAGAATCCCTATGGACAGAGGAGCCTGGTGGGTTACATTTACATGGGGACACAGCTGAGTGACTAAGCACAGCACTGCTGCCGCTGCTGCTAAGTTGCATCGTTCATGTCCGATTCTGTGCGACCCCCTAGACAGCAGCCCACCAGGCTCCCCCTGGGATTCTCCAGGCAAGAATACTGGAGTGGGTTGCCATTTCCTTCTCCGATGCATGAAAGTGAAAGGTGAAAGCGAAGTCGTTCAGTTGTGTTCGACTCTCAGCGACCCCATGAACCGCAGCCTACCAGGCTCCTCCGTCCATAGGATTTTCCAGGCAAGAGTACTGGAGTGGGTTGCACAGCACATCCCTTAAAGAGAGGAGTGTGTCACTAGCAGTACTGGCAGCATTTAGGGTGTGAGCCTCTCCAGCCCTGTGTGATTCTGTGAATGTGCAGAGGACCTAATACAGGACAAGTGAGCATTCACAGAACCTAGGCTTTCCAGGTGCAAGACACGATTCCTGCCCTCAAACTCTGAGCCAGGAGATAAACAGACCTATCTGCAGTAACACCAAATAGGATGTGACAGGGTGTTAAGTCCCTGCTGAACTGTAAGTTGTACCTATGCTCAGAGAAGGGAGGGGGTGGAGCTGGGGTGCAGGAGAGGGAGGCCCCAGTGGGGAGGTGACCCTGGGCAAGAACCCCAGCTTTGGGGAAGGTAGGAGGCAGAACCATGAAAGGACTGGCTGATCGCAGTTTCAGAAGCAGGAATACTGCAAGTGAGGTTGACTACATAGAAAGCAAGCTTGTTATCCTTTTGCATTGGTCCCTGTTATTTCGCAAGTTTGTTTTGTATCCTGAGCACTCTGTAATTACTAACTCATGTGCTAACTTAGACTAAAAGTCTAAGTAATAGTTCTGCTAGAAATCAGAGGTGTCACTTAGGGTCTTCACATTTTATCATTGTCTTTGTTTCTTTTCAGTTCTGGCTGTGGTTACATTGTAAAGGAAACATCCAGCGCTTGTACAACTTGCAACAAAGATTCTTTGGAATTTAAATCTGTTTTTCCCAGCTTTGATATGCTAATCGATCTTACTGATCACACAGGTACCCTTCATTCCTGTAGTCTCACAGGAAGTGTGGCTGAGGAGACTTTGGGCTGCACGGTAAATAATGAAAATACTTAGAAATACTTTCAAATTGAATTCTCTTCCCAAAACATATAAGTTATTTTGGTGAACATTTGATAGAAATTAATTCCTTAATAAAGAGGTCTGGGAAAAATCAATCTTGACTTAAACACACATTGTTTTAATGAATAAAGAATTACATGTTGTATATTAAAATCCTAGCTAACATTAACTGTTAGGAATAACAGGAGAGGTCCTTGGTGACAGTGGAGAATAAACATGACATTTTATATAGTCAGATAAAATGGGCAAAATGACACCTTGGAGACGCTGAGCAGGGTCCTCTATGAGGAGGGCTTGGCAGTATTTCACCTACTCAGGTGCATAAAATCAGTCATGAGCTTTCCCTCAGTCTGCCCTGGAGCACAGCAGCAGAGATTAACTTGTACGCTTGGTGTTTCGTCTGATACTTTTATTGTTAGAACCGGTTCTGAAATTTTACCATTAAACTTCAGTGGCGTCCACTTTGTCAAGAGTGACTTTCTGTGCTGGCCCCCGATTGGCTTCAGAGATTCAGTTTAGAGCCTGTCTGGCCTTGTCTCCTCCATCAAGAGAATTGAGCTGTAATTACTATGGATAAAAGTCCATCTCTAGAGCAAATTTAAGTTTTACATTATTGTCAAAATGAGTTATCTATATATTCTTTGGAAATGTTTAATTTTTTTTTTATCCAGGTAGTTGAGTTTCTTGCAATGATGGATGAACAGAAAACAGCGTTAAAGTGGCAATTTCTTTTGGAAAGAAGCAAAATTTATTTAAAAGTTAGTGCATTTTACAATAATACTATGTTATTCTACATATTCAATTAATATGAAAATCCCAGAGTATGACCTAGTAAATTAGGGAATTTCTTATTTTTAATAATGTTCAGTTCCCAAATGTGCAGAAGGATTTGGCTACCATAGAAACAGTGGAAGTAATCAGGTGTTTTCATATAGCATAAAGAATTACAAGACTTCCCTGGTGTCTCAGCAGTAAATAATCTACCTGCAATTCAGGAGACAAAGGAGATGCAAGTTCTATCCCTGGGTTGGGAAGATCCCCTGGAGGAGGGCACGGCAACCCACTCCAGTATTCTTGCCTGGAGATCCCATGGACAGAGGAACCTGGCAGGTTAAGTCCATAGGGTCGCAAAGAGTTGGACACAACTGAAGTGACTAAGTGAACACACATACACACACAAGAATTACAAATAACACAAAAGAAAAAGACCAATAAAGAAAATATCCATTACTATTAACATCAAGGCTAGGCACTGGGCTTTAAAGTCAGAGCTGGGTGTCCCTGCCCCCATGGGCAGTGATCCTCACTTCAGTGAGTCGTATTCAACAGCATAGTTACATGCTTATCTGCTGGGGTGATAGAGATTTAGTTTGAATCCCAGTTCCACCATTCCTCAGCCCATATGACCTTGGGGAGGTTAATTCTCTAAGGCCCTAATCTGGTGTGATCCTACAACTCTGACCAGAGCAGTCTCCCGTAGCAACATCAACACTTCAGTGTTGGAAGGGCACAGGATCTTAGTGTTAAAGATGTAAAATAGGCAATGGGATAAACTCCCCTTATTTTGCACATGAGGAAAATAGGACAAGAAATGTTGCTTCTTGCCCAAAGTCACAGGTGAGATAGGGCTACCATTTATATTATCTCAGATGTTTTCTCTTCACACTCTAAAACATTTTCAAGCTCTTAAGTGAGTTATGTCTGTCAATATTTATTGTACTAGGACTTAACATTGAGGAAAACTTTAAATGTATTCATGAGCACACAGTCTTTAAGCAGTCAGAACTGCTGTCATCTCATGTCAGGTAGCCTCTTGAAACTACAGTGCACTCTGGTGAAAGAATGAGAGTAAGAAAGGCAGACAGCAATTTCACATTATTATGAAGATAGCTTTGATCTCAGGGAGAACCTGAAAGAGAACACTGGGTCTGCTCCACCTCAGCTCTGAAGCAGGTTTTCCCATTTCCCAGTGGCTCCTGCCCTTGTAGTCTCAAGCATATCTGAACAGATTGCACACCCAGAGTCACCAATGGCCTTATCAGTATTTCTAGGACCTTGATTTGAGAATACCCTATCTCTTCCACCACGAGCGTGGGTCATCCCAAATACTGTACTCTATTCCCAAGTCAGAATATGCTCAGATCCCTGCCCAGCTGTATGGTTTCCTTCCAAACAACAGGTACCAGTTGCTATGAGTTTCCTAAATTTAAATTCATGACACTCTGCTTATAGTTTCCCAAACTTGATTTAAATATAACAACTACTCTCAGTTTGTACCTTTCCAAGGAATATGTTAGAAAGATATTTGTCAGGGACTTCCCTGGTCATCCAGTGGCTAGGTCTCTATGCTCCCGAAGCAGGGTCCTGGGTTCAATCCCTCGTCTAGGAACTGGATCCTACATGCCACAGTTTGAATGCTGTAACTAAAGATTCCACATGTTGCAACTAAGATGTGAGTCAGCCAAATAAATAATGTCTTTAAAAAAAAGATATTTGTCAGATTTAACAAAGGTTTAAAGCAGATAGATAGTGATTATTATCACAATATGTAATAAGGATTATGAGACAAATACAATTTAAATTGTTATAAAAGAGTTAGAATATGTAATTTAAAAATAGGAACTTACATTTCTCTGCAAATAAGATAAAAACAAAGGATTTCCATATAGGACATTTTGTGTATTTATCATATTTCAATAAAAAATTACTTAAAATTATTCATTTGGAGGGATTTCAAGCTGTTACTCATTTTAATGTTTTAAAACATAGTGTCACAAAATGTAATCGATTATGAGACTCATACAATTTCAATTGTTATAAATCAGAACATGTAATTTAAAAATGTAATTGTCATAAGTGTGATGTCATTATTTCTTAAACTGTGTCATGATATCAGATCAGCTCTAACAGATCACGTTATTGCTGTGTGTTCACATCTGTCACAGCTGGTGGTCCGAACATACTTTAAGTCCTTTTTCTACCTGTTGGATTTCATATCTCAACTTTCTTACCTGAGAGAAGAGCATGAAAAAATGACCTGGATTCTTACAAAATCACTGTCAGAAACCACATCCGTAATTTTTCTCCCAACTCTACCCAAGACTGGAACTCTCTCCATTGTCTTACAACTTTAATTGAAGTTTTTGTTCACATCTTAAACAAAACTGTTTAAGATGTTCTGTTCTCTGTTTGTGGTTATTGGTTTTCAATTCTATGTGCCAGGTGATTTTAAGAACTCTCCCTTTTTTCTCCTTGCAGCTTTCTGTGTCGCACAGAGCGAGGGGCAGACTGAGAGTGAGTGTGCTTTCGTGTAAGCTTGCAGATCCCATTGAGGCAAGTGGGAACTTGTCTGGACAAGGAAACATTCAAAACTAGATACAGTTTTAAACCCTGGAAAAGAATACGCATTTTAATCTCCTTGAAAGTGGGAAATGAGTTTGAAAATTACAGATAAAATTATCTTGTTCAAATGTGGTGAGAATGTTCCTGTAAATTGTCATTCTGTTGCCCCCTAGAGTTGACTCCAGGTGAATCCTAAAATCTCCTTATTTAAGCTCATTTCTTAAGAAGTCTTTTTCTATTGGCTTGGCCCTCTCTCTTCCCAAGCTGGAAAATGTTTGCATGAATTAATAAACAAGTTTATTCTTTCCCACAAATGCAATGATTTATTTTCTTAAACCCCTTTCCCCTCTGTCTTGTCTGCTTGGAGAAAGATCAGAGCCTCCACAAACGCCTTGGCCCCGTCTCAGCCCACTTGGCTGTAGTCGATGGGCGTGGCCAGCACGTTCTCCCTGTGCCAGGTGGGGACTGCAGACATCCACGGGCAATGCAGCGCAGCTGCTTTCCATGCTGTAGAGCTTGTCTAACCTGGTGCCTTCTCTGATGACACATCAGAGCTAGCCAAAGCTTGTGAAGGCTTGCTGACTCAGGCTTGACACTTGTGTGTCTGAATCAACTGCAAGGAGATCAGCTTCAGAAGTTTCATGAGCGGTGCTGAGTCCTGGGAACTTACAGGTGTGGGAGACTTCTCAGCTTTGACTGGACACGGCCCCACTCCAGCTGCCTTTGCAGCAGCCCCAGAGCACTCTACTCAGCCCACACCATCTCCAGTCACTGGTCTCTTGCTTCAAGGTACAGACCCGTCACCACGGTCAGTGTTGATCCAAGGTGTGGGAGGTTTGGCCAATGTAATTTGAGTCTGGTGATTTAAAGGTCACCACCCACCAAGACCCACCACAGGAGTGATAAAAAGAAAAAGTAAGTATGCGAAATTCTGTAAGTCTGGTGTTCTGGTGTTGGGAGATAAACTTATCTTGTTGTAGGGTTTTCTCTGGCTTTTACCATGTGCAACCATGGGGGAGGGATATGAGTTGACCCCCAGTGTGCCCAAATTGTGGTGATAAATGAAATAATAAAGGACGTGACCATAGGTATACAGATATCAAGTGTACTTGATGAAGGGCTTCTTTCCTTTCCCCTGTGGGGAGGGGGTGAGTGTGTTTATCAGGGTGACTGTGAAGGTGGACAGGGAGGGAAGGAAGGCAGGAAAGAGAGCGGTGTGGGGTGAGAATGCCTGGCCCAAACAGTGTGTCCCAGAGCTGCTGGGCCAGGCCTCCTAGGGTCCTGACCTCTAGCAGCACGCCCCAAAGTGCCAACACCTGGGCCAGCATTCCCAGAGCAGGCGCATATGCAGTGCCCAGGGCCCCTAACCAAGGCCTGTGAGTGCTCTGTGTGACCTCCTCACTGCTGCTATGGTAACCTCTCAGTCCACTAGTGTTTAACCAAGGAGACAACATGCCTGTCACCAGAGGGACATCACAGTCACTCATTTCTTTTGATCAAGTAGGAATCTATAGGGCTAGCTGTCAAGCTGCACTGAATCAGAGGTGCCTCACGAGGCTTAACTTACACATTTACAGAATGAAGGCTACAAACTGTCAACATCTAAAACTGGACCTTCTTTAGCTGAATACAGGCATTTAAACAAGTAAAAGAAAGAAGCAGTCTGCCCTGTCAGCACAAGTCCACAACCCC
Source organism: Muntiacus reevesi (assembly GCF_963930625.1). Taxonomy (NCBI): domain Eukaryota; kingdom Metazoa; phylum Chordata; class Mammalia; order Artiodactyla; family Cervidae; genus Muntiacus; species Muntiacus reevesi. Next base: position 180,805,619 of record NC_089250.1, on the reverse strand, counting down.
TCTGCCCAGAATCTGCTTTTCTACTGCTCTCCGGAGGCTGCTCTTCCCAATCCTAGTGACTTTGATCTGCATATTCTGTATGCTTTATAAACAGTTGGATGACTCTGTGATTTTTCCTAATCTTCTATGACTGGTTCATTTAAGCACAATATTCCTTTCCTAATCTTCTTGGTGAGGGTTTTCTTTTTTTTCTTTTCTTTTTTTTTTTTTTTTACAATATGCTGTACATACGTTTATCCACCTTTTACTCTTCTTGAGGAAACTGGAGCTGTTTTTGTCTTTTAAAAAAATATTTGTTTGACTGCATTGGGTCTTAGTTGTGCTATGTGGGATCGGGTTCCTTACTTTGTGGCATGTGGGCTTTGTTGCCCCTCAACATGTGGGATCCTAGTTCCCTGACCAGAGATCCAACCCATGTCCCCTGCATTGCAAAGCAGATTTTTAACCACTGGGGAAGTCCTTGTTTTTGCTTTTTAAATATTTTATTGTAAAGTTTTACATGTTTATTGTAGAAAAATTAGAGGAAATAATAGGTAACTCCTCCCCCTGAAAGAAAGATAAAGAAAAGAAAACCCATAATCTCCATTCCCAAATTTTTTAAACTGGTAGGAAACATTCTTTTATTATGCATTTTTTAAAATTGTGGTAAAATATACATCACATAAAATTTATCATTCTAACCATTTTCAAGAGTGTGATTTGAATGGCAATAAGTACATTCACAATTTTGTATTAACATCACCATTCTCTATTCCAGAAGATTTTAATCATCACAAATAGAAATTCTGTACTCATTAAGATACAATAACTCCCATTTGCCCCTACCCTAGTCTCCAGCAATCTGTAATTTACTCAGTCTCTATGAATCTAACTATTCTAGGTACCTGGTACACATGGAATCATGCAGTATTTGTCCTTTTGTGTCTACCTTGTTTCTCTGAGGCTAATGTTTTCAAGGTTCATCCTTGTTACAATGTGTCAGAATTTCAATCCTTTTTATGGCTGAGTAGTATGTATGAATTGGATAAATTCACCACCTTTTGTTTATTTATTCATGTCTTGGTGGACAGTTGGGCTGTTCCACCTTTTGGGTATTATGATTAACCGATCATGGCTGCCATGAACATTTGTGTACACACATCCCACATTTCTGTAAATGTCTTTCCTGACTTTTTAAAATCATCTCTCTATAACTATGTTAAAGCATGTAATTTATAAAATTAAACCAGAAATACAATTTACAAATACAGGTTATACTATAATCCACTTTTATACTTAATAATTTATAATAAACTTTTCATGCTATTAAATATTCTACATAGTTTCAATGACTGCCCATTATTTTATTATATGAGCATAGGTTAGTGAATGGCTTCCCAGGTGGCTCAGTGGTAAAGAATCTACCTGTCAATGCAGGAGATGCAGGAGACACAGGTTCAATCCCTAGGTGGGGAAGATCCCCTGGAGGAGGAAATGGCAACCCACTCCAGTGTTCTTGCCTGGAGAATCCCAAGGACAGAGGAGTCTGGCAGGTTATAGTTCATAGGGTCACAAAGAGTCAGACACAACTGAACATGTATAGAATAGTGAATGTAATCAATGTGATAACATCTGACACTTAAAATGTTTCCCACTTTTTGCTGTTACAAATAATGACTATAGCCAAATCTTTGGCCACATTCTTAATTATTTCTTTGGGGTAAGTTTCTAGATTATTAAGTTGCTGTAATAATGTCACATTATTGAATGTGATGGATTTTGTGATAAGCACTTTATCTTATCTGGTTTATGCAATTACTGTTATTTTGCTCCCCCCCCCCTTTTTTTTTTGAATTTTAGCCACGTTTATTACTGAACAAGAGGGAAGTTGACTGTAGCATGGATTGAGCTTTTCAGCATATTGCTGAGACCCTAATTTCAACTGGGAAAAATAACTTTTTTTTTAAATTATTTTTTATTTTTCAGTATTTTGCCCATTTTATAGATGGGACATGAAGGCCAAGTTAGAGGAGGTAGATTTGGAGGTGGCTGAGTGGACAGGCTCTGTGGCTGCAGGCTCAAACCCCAGTTGCTACTCCCAGGATGGGCCCTAGCTCTGAGATTCTCCACATTTGTGGTTCCCCTCCAGTAAATGGGGATAATAATACCAACTCCTGTTGGCAACTATTAAGACTAAAACAGAGTTTTGCCAAGAGAATGCACTGGTCATAGCAAACACCCTCTTCCAACAACACAAGAGAAGACTTTACACGTGGACATCACCAGATGGTCAATACTAAAATCAGATTGATTATATTCTTTGCAGCCAAAGATGGAGAAGCTCTATACAGTCAGCAAAAACAAGACCAGGAACTGACTGTGGCTCAGATCATGAACTCCTTATTGCCAAATTCAGACTTAAGTTGAAGAAGGTAGGAAAACCACTAGATCATTCAGGTATGATCTAAATCAAATTCCTTACAATTAGACAATAGAAGTGACAAATAGATTCAGGGGTTTAGATCTGATAGAGTGAGTAACTAAAGAACTATGGACAGGGGTTTGTGACATTGTACAGGAGACAGTGATCAAGACCATCCCCAAGAAAAAGAAATGTGAAAAGGAAAAATGGTTGACTGAGGAGGCCTTACAAATAGCTGAGAAAAGAGAAGCTGAAGGCAAAGGAGAAAAGGAAAGATATACCCATTTTAATGCAGAGTTCCTAAGAATAGCAAGGAGAGGTAAGAAAGCCTACCTCAGTGATCAATACAAAGAAGTAGAGGAAAACAACAGAATGGGAAAGACTGAAGATCTCTTCAAGAAAATTAGAGATACCAAGGGAACATTTCATGCAAAGGTGGGCACAATAAAGGACAGAAACAGTATGGACCTAACAGAAGCAGAAGATATTAAGAAAAGGTGGCAAGAATACACAGAGGAACTGTACAGAAAAGATCTTGATGACCCTTGATAACCACAGTGATCAATCACCTAGAGCCAGACATCCTGGAGTCCAAAGACAAGTAGGCCTTGGGAAGTATCACTACAAATAAAGCTAGTGGAGATAATGTAATTCCAGCTGAGCTATTTCAAATCCTAATAGATGATGCTGTTAAAGTGCTGCACTCAATATGCCAGCAAATTTGGAAAACTCAGCAGTGGCCACAGTACTGGAAAAGGTCAGTTTTCATTCCAACTCCAAAGAAAGGCAATGTCAAAGAATGTTCAAACTAATGCATAATTGCACTCATCTCACATGCTAGCAAAGTAATGCTCAAAATTCTCCAAGCCAGGCCTCAACAGTATGTGAATGGTGAACTTCCAGATGTTCAAGCTGAATTTTAAAAGGCAGAGGAACCAGAGACCAAATTGCCAACATCTGTTGGATAATTAAAAAAGCAAGAGAGTTCCAGGAAAACATCTACTTCTGCTTTATTGACTACGCCAAAGTCTTTGACTGTGTGGATCACAACAAACTGGAAAATTCTTCAAGAGATGGGAATACCAGACCACCTTACCTGACTCCTGAGAAATCTGTATGCACATCAAGAAGCAACAATTAGAACAGGACATGGAACAAAAGACTGGTTATAAATTAGGAAAGGAATATGTCAAAGCTGTATATTGTCACCCTGCTTATTTAACTTATACGAAAAGTACATCATGCGAAATGATGGGCTGGATGAAACACAAGCTGGAATCAAGATTGCCAGGAGAAATATCAATAACCTCAGATATGCAGATGACACCACCCTTATGGCAGAAAGTGAAGAAGAACTAAAGAGACTCTTGATTAAAGTGAAAGAGGAGAGTGAAAAAGCTGGCTTAAAGCTCAACATGCAAAAAACAGATCATGGCATCTGGTCCCATCACTTCATGGCAAATAGATGGGGAAACAATGGAAACAGTGAGAGACTTTATTTCCTTGGGCTCCAAAATCACTGCAGATGGTGACTACAGTCTTGAAATTAAAAGATGCTTGCTCCTTAGAAGAAAAGCTATGACCTAGACAGCATATTAAAAAAGAGACATTACTTGCCAACAAAGGTCTGTCTAGTCAAAGCTATGGCTTTTCCAGTAGTTGTGTATAGATGTGAGAGTTGGACCATAAAGAAAGCTGAGCACTGAAGAGTTGATGCTTTTGAACTGTGGTGTTGGAGAAGACTCTTGAGAGTCCCTTGGACTGCAAGGAGATCCAACTAGTCAATCCTAAAGGAAATCAACCATGAATATTCACTGGAAGGGCTGATTGAAGCTGAAGCTCCAATATTTTGACCACCTGGTGTGAAGAACTGACTCACTGGAAAAGACCCTGATGCTGGGAAAGATTGAAGGCAGGAAGAGAATGGGACAACAGAGGATGAGATGGTTGGATGGCATCACCACCTTGATGGACGTGAGTTTGAGCAAGCTCCAGGAGTTGGTGATGGACAGGGAAGCCTTGCGTGCTGCAGTCCAAAGTCGCAAAGAGTCAGACATGAATAAGCAACTGAACTCAGCTGAAGACTAAATAAGTTAGTGTATGTAAAATGCTTAGACTCAAGCACTTAGTATATGATCAGTAAGTATAAATATCATAAATGTCGAGGTATAGCAATTTCATTGGCATTCATTTGTGGCAATGTATTTGTTGTATTAAGTATATTCTACTTTTACAGCTTGAATTTTTTGTAGTATATTATTAGACTACGATTACTTTTCTCTCCCTTTAGAATGCAAGAAGATTTTAGCGTATGAATTAATTGTATTGCAAAAAAATATAAAACTTCCTTGAAACCAGATACTGAACCAGCATCTACACCAAAGATGTGCCCAACAGATCTTGTCAAAGAGATAACTGTGTATAAACACATGAAAAGATGTCAGCTTCACTATTTTTAAAAATATTTATTCATTTATTTTTGCCCGCGCCGGGTCTCTTTGGCTGCACACAGGCTTTCTCTAGTTGTAGCAAGTGGCGACTACCCTTCGTTGCAGTGTGCTGTGGTGGCTTCTCTTGTGGCACTCAGGCTCCAGGCATGAGGCTCAGTAGTTGTGGCACATGGGCCCAGCTGCTCCTCAGCATGAGGGATCCTCCCAGACCAGGGATCAAAGCAGCGTCTGCTGCACTAGCAGGCAGACTTCCAACCACTGGACCACCAGGGAAGTTCCAGCTTCCCTATTAATCAAAGAAATACAAATTTAAAAGACCATAGCCACAATACCCAGTGTTGACTAAGGTGTGGGCGAAAAGGTTTTCTTTAACACTCTTGTCAAGTACAAATTATTATATCCTTTCCCCTAGGCAACTGGGCAAAAAGTATCAAAATGTAAAGTACAAACTATTTAATCAATTTCACCTCTAAGACTTTTCCTAAGGAAATAAACAAGTGTAAACAGTTGTGTTTGGAGGCTATTCCTTGCATCATTGTTTCCAGTAGCAAAGCATTAGAAACCTGTGTAACATCTAAGGGGAGTATTGGGCTTCACCCAGATCTCCAGTAGGCACCTAACCCTCAGCTTCTATGAAGGTTGGAGAATTACCCTGAGGGGAGTTAAGGGAGAAGTGAAAGTGAAATTGTTATTCACTCAGTGTTGGACACTTTGTGACCCTATGGCACACAAGGTGAAGGGTGGGAGGAGAGAGAATGAACATAGCAAATGTCAGCAATTGTTGAATTTAATGCAGGGTGTATGAAGTTTGTTGCATTAGTCTCTCAATTTCATAGTAGGTTTACATTTATTCAAAATAAAAGTTGAGGAAAATGTACTTTCTGAGCATGAGGACTGACACTGGGGGGCTCTGTACATTCTCTGGGTGCTGGCTTGTCCACCCAAGGGGCCACATGCAGACATTACTCTTGCTGTGGACCTTTAGTTTGCTTTCAGATCTGTCAGATTTGGTAGACTTGGTTCAGTTGGACCTTGTATCTGATAGTTTTACTAAGAAACTCTCAGTAAAAGCACACCATTGATTCAGCTCTTCCAGTTATGGGAACCTAGCCAAAAGACAGAGTCTATTAATTCTTTCTGGCTTCTTTTGTCTCTTAAGGTTCTGTGTGCTCATGCATGCTCAGTCACTTCTGACTCTTTGTGACCCCACAGACTGGAGCCCACCAAGCTCCTCTGTCCATAGAATTTTCCAGGCAAGGATACTGGAGTGGGTTGCCATTTCCTACTCCAGGGTATCTTCCTGACCCACGAACTGAACGCATGTCTCCTGCCTTGGCACGCAGATTCTTTACCACTGTGCCCCTGGGACACCTCCCGAGCCAAAGGGAACAGCTACCAGCAAATAATTAAAGACGACCTCAGTGACCAACAATGGAGGACTGATTTCACGGCAAGCAGTCACTGAAAACAGTTCAGAAACGTGCTGACATGGGAAGACAGTTATGACATATAGTGGAAAATATTAGAAAACTGTATGGTACGAACAAATTCTATTTACAAGGTCACAATTACATCTGCAGATTTGGAAGAATGCACAGCAAATGCTTAACTTGGACCATCTCTGGCTGTATGGAATTTATGGTGTTCTGGCTTTTTGGCTTATGCATAATTTCTGAATCTTCTATTAAAAATATCGATTGCTTAAGCATTTAAAAAAGAAATCTTACTAAAAGACACAAGGGAGTTCCCCGGTGGCCTAGTGGTTTAATTCTGGGCTTTTGCTGCTGTATCTTGGATGCAGTCAAAAACAAAAAAGATAAAGGAAGACTGTTGTTATTGTTCAGTTGCTAAATTGTGTCCAACTCTGGGTGAAGAGGAAAGAAGATAATGTGATGTTTTATAAACAAATCCAACTCTGACACTTCTTTATAATAAATTATAAATTGGGCTTTTCAGATGACCTAAATATTTGAACTTTCTAATATATCTACTTCAAAGATACAGCCTGCAGTGTGGTCACAGCTTGAGGTTTTGTACACTTAGAATGGAAAAGCAAGGTCCTACCGTATACAGGGAACTTTATCCAATCTCCTGGGATAAACCATAATGGAATGTATATATGAGTAAATCTGAAGCACTTTGGTGTATAGCAGAGATTGGCACAACATTACAAATTAACTATACACTAAAAAAATGGGGGAAAAAGACTTCAAGTTTCTGTCTTGGGATGGTTGTGTTACACTGTGGCTCTGCCACTTCAGGCTGTCTAATCTCTGTCTCTGTAACAGGGCTGGTAGTAATAGTACCAACCTCACAGCTTTGTTGAGGATTAAATACAACACAGAAAACTCTTGGCACAGTGCCTAGTAGTACTAAGTGCTCAATAAGCGTTGGGAGCCAGCAGGTGCCTTCTGTTCAGGCTAACAGCAGGAGCCCCTGACTAAGCCTGAAGGATTCCACTAGGCACTCTGACAGTGGTGCACCTCACCTAGTATTTTGCAGAGAAGGGTGTGTGAGTGTTCAGTCATGCCTGACTCTTTGCAACCCCATGGACTGTAGCCTGCCAGGCTCCTTTGTCCATGGGATTCTCCAGGCAAGAATACTGGAGTCGGTTGCCATACCCTCCTCCAGCGGATCTTTCCCAACTAGGGATCCAACCCGTCTCCTGCATTAGCAGGTAGATTCTTTACCACTGAGCTACCTGGAAAACCCAAAGAAGGGGGCAGGGGAAAATAAAAGCAGCACTCCCAGGTCATTTTACTTCCCTGAAGCTTCCTTATCACGGGGTGTGAAGTACAGGTGCTGATCAACTCTGTTAATAAAGCACAGTGCTCAGGAAACCAAACGCCAAAGACCAAGGTCTGAAGCCCCTTAGTGAGGATGTGTCCCTCATAACCACTACTGGCGGGGGAAGTACACTTTTAGACCTCACAAAAGATAGCATATTTATTTAGAAACAACAATTTCAAAATTATTCCCCAAACTCAGAATCTATGGGCCAGAATACACACCCTAACTAAATGAGTGAGGTCTTTATTAATTGCTCACTTATTAAAAAAAACTTTAACTGACTATGTGGAGTAGTAGTGTTTCTCCATAAATCACTTGGAGTGCCAGAGACTGAGTCCATTAAATAACACATTGCACCTGGGATGGTCCAGTAATTGGAAATTTTTATTTTTATAAATACCTCCAGATGGTTTTCATGGTCATAAAGGAACTTTGGGAAACACTGATGAAACGTGTTTTTCCACTTCCTTTGTAGATTTTAAGTCTTAACACGTGGTCCTTGAATGACCCACCGAAAAGTCTAATCCAGTCCAGTTTTAGAAAAAGAAAGTCAGTCTTTTGAATATCTGACTTCTTATTTCCTAGGAGACACTGTTTTTCATTTCCATTTCTGGCCCAGCTCTTCTAGGTCAGGTTTTTCTCCAAGGGTCCATCTTCCTTGAGTTGAGGCATAGCAATCCAATCATTTTTAAATATTGGTTTATTATTAAAGGATTGTCAGGTTTAATTAAATAACCTTTGCTCATTTTTGTCTCTCCTTTCCTTTCCCCCTGAAACGTATGTTAACAAGTTAAGGTGCTTTGTATAATATACATTCAATATTCTGGTTTCTCCACCTTAAACTTCATACTGAGGACACCGTGTATGCCAGCCAGAATCTCATCATTTTCTTTAACGGGTCCCACTCCTTTTGGCGTCCCGGTCAAGATAATATCTCCTTCTTCCAAGGTCATGATCTTAGAAACGTAACTGATGATGTAGGGGATGGAAAAAATCATGGACGATGTCTCACCCTCCTGTCTGAGTTCACCGTTGACCTTGAGCCAGAGCTTCAGGTTGTGAGGGTCAGGGATCTTCTCTTTGGGCACGAAGGCGCTGACCGGGCAAGAGGCCGTGAAACTCTTGGCCAGAGTCCAGGGCAGCCCCTTCTTCTTGCACTCGTCCTGCACGTCCCTGGCGGTCATGTCCAGGCACAGGGCATAGCCGGCCACGTAGTCCATGGCCGCGGCCTCCGGGACTGCGCGGCAGCGCTTGCCCATCACCACGGCGAGCTCGAGCTCGTGGTGCAGGTTGCGGGTGTAGGCGGGCACGAGCACCGGCGAGCCTTCGGGGGCGTAGGCGGTGGACGGCTTCAGGAAGAGCACCGGCTCGCTGGGCGCGGCGCTCTGCATCTCCCGGACGTGGTCCGCGTAGTTCCGGCCCACGCACACGATGTTCTTCCCCCACTCCCAGAAGCGGGACATCGGCCTGCCGGCGGCCATGCTCCTACCCGCTGCCCGGAGTCACGTGGACCCTGCCCGGCCGGTCACGGACGCCGACGGCTAGCCGGAGAGGACCAACTACCTCGAGGAGCCGGCCCGCGGACTCCGCCGGGTCCCCGGAAGTCGCGGCACTTGTCCTGTAGGCAGCAGCTGTCCAGTGGCTGCCCGGGGGCTGCCAGGCCTGGTCCCCGCAGAGAGGCGGCGGCTGGAGCAGGTGCCTTCCGGATCACCCTCAGGTCCTCAGCGGGGCAGGGTCAGGTGTGGACACGGGCGCTGATTGGCCGGGGGGCGGGGCGGGTGGGGGGCACGGGCTGGGACACGGGCGCTGATTGGCCGGGGCGGGGCGGCGGGCGCTGATTGGCCGCGGTGTGTGGACGCCGGCGGGTACAACCCGCCCCCCGTGCCGCCGCCGCCGCAGCCTGCCAGCCGCTCCGGTCATGGTGCTGGGCCGCGGGCTGCTCGGCTGCTGGAGCGTCGCTGAGCTGGGAGCCGCCTGCGCCCGTCTCGGCCTGGGTAGGTGGGCCGGGGCGGGCCCGGCGCGGGGCCGGGAAGGCCGGGGCGCCCAGGGGCTGGCCTGTCAGGGCCCCGGGGCAGGGCCTGCGGAGGCGAGGCGAGCTGCCCGGCCGGCGTCGTAGCCTGGCTAAAGGCGGTTGGGCCGGCCGCGCTCCCCGAGGCGGTGCAGCGCGGGGCCCGCACAGGCGGGGCCGCCGAGGCTGACGCTGTTTTTTATTGATACAGGATTGTAAGCCCTCGCTGACGCCGGCGGGCAGGCCGATTGGGGTCGAGCAAAGGCCACCCAGCAGTTGAGTCAGCCTTTGAGAGGGCTGAAGACAGAGTGGGGTAACTTGTCAGCTGGGGGGTGCTAACGGATTTGTGCTAGGTAAGAAAATGTGTGTTGCGGGGGCGCTCGGGGGGCCGTCTTGGGACGCCTGCCTCCCCGGGGTCTGCCTGGCAGCCAGCTAGCGACCCCCTCCTCCCGGACTGCGGGGGTCGAGGGTTCCCCCTCACGCATCCGCCCCATGCAGCCACGCAGCTCTGAAGCCCTGGGGCGATGCACTCATGCCTGAATCCGCACGGCCTGCGTGCTGTGTGTGCTCCACAAAGTGGATCCTGACTTTTCATGTGAACTGTGGCCGGCGAGTTGCTGGACTCTTGCCCTTCCTAGTTCTCCTATCCCGGCCTCTAAAACGGGAGGCGTTGGACGGCCTGACCTCCAGGGCCCTGCTCGGACAGCTGTCAGATTCGATTTTCACCCTATTACCTCTTGCTCGCTTGAAATATTTTGACCTTGATTTTGAAATCGCCTTTTATTAAGCGATAAGCCCTGATACCTTATCGGGCTGATGTAGCAACAGGGGTAGTAGGTTAAGCTGAGATTTTGGAGCAGTGAACTGAGTGACCACAGCCCTGGGTGGGGAGAAGGAGCAGGTGGAAGCCCTCCTTGGCCATGTCCAGACCTCACCCAGAGCAGAGGGCATCTGGAGTGCGTGGTGTGTCACCATATCTAAGGAAAGAGCTGGGTTTTTCCGTGTAGGGACCCGTTAAAGGGTCAGCTGAGTTTCTGTGTTGAAGGCAGGCAGGTGGTGCAAATGGGACTGGAGGGGATCAGCAGGAGTGTGGCTGCCTCGTTAAGAGGGGGCCCAGCACTCTGCTGTGGTGAGGAAGGAGCTTCCCAGGTCCAGAGAAGTCGGATGCTGTGTATCTCAAGACTTGGCCCTGACACTGCTCTGTAGTCCTCCTGGGGCTCAGATGCTGAATACTGGGGCTGAGAGCAGGTGGCATATCCCAGAAACCCAATTGTAGAAAAATAGGTTTTCTTGCCAAGCCTGAGGAGAAGGGCCTGGATAAAGCCCAACTGGTTGTCACACCTCTGTGTCCCTTAACGCTGCAGTTCAGGCAGTTCCCTGGGCATGGTGGATGACTGCGAATTCTGCATCAGAGGTGTCCTGTCAGTCAGCCAGTCAGTCTGTCAGTCAGTCTGTCAGCCAGCCAGTTTGTCTGTTAGTCAGTGTGTCAATCAGCCATTCTGTCAGCCAGCCAGTCAGTCAGTCAGTCAGTCAGTGTGTCTATGCCTCCCACTTTCTGGATCCCTTTCTTGGAGAGGCCCCATCCCAGCACCGACCTACTCCAGAATCTCACTGCTGTCTTCTGTCACCTTTTGCAATTTTAATCCCTGTCATGCTAAGATTTAAGGTATTATTGGGGCCTTCATGAATTTTTAGACTAAATAAAGGCTTCGTTGTAGAAAGTATTTTGGCCCCTGTCTCTGGGGCGCAGGATGCTTTTGCCCTGTGGTCACTCCCAGCCCACCCTGGCTGCCTCCTTTGCCTCAGTTGGACAGTGGTTCTGTGTCCTGCACACTTGAGTCTCGAACAGATGTGGCCAGCTCTCCCATATCTCAGGCTGTGGGAGAGGGGGTTTATGCGTCATCCAGATTTCAAGTCCCTGGCATTCGGGAGTGAGTCTTCTTTTCTTCTCTGGCGTGTGACCTGAGAAGGGCTGTGAGTCGCTGCAGGGGCCTCGGGCTCCCTGAGCTCGCAGAGAGAGAGAAGAGCCTGCCTGGCGTTTTCACTCTGGGTTTCCCTCTTTGTGGTCTTTCTCTGAATCAGGTGTGAACAACCCCCGAGCTGACTGTAGGCGCCTCTCACAGAGGTTTGAATTGCAGTTAGGCTGGCTCTCGTGTCCTTTTAGAGCTCTCTAGAAAGAAAAGAGGGACCCTAAGTGTGAAAGAGCCAATTTCCACATGAGCCGTGTTCTGTATTCTCCTCATGGATGTGGTTAATGAGGGTATCCTCCTCTTTTCTAAGAAAACTTAGAAAACCCCTCGTGTCGAGGCTCCGCACATTGCGTCCGTGGGACATTGCTTCCACGGATGCCTGTCCTGCGGGGCTGAGCGCTGGCTTTGAAGTCTTGGCCCAGCGTGGCCTCGTGTGGACGCTGACTGGAACTGCACTTTGTCTTCAGGTCCAGCCCTGCTGGGAAGCCTCTACCACTTGGGTTTAAGGAAGAGCTTGACCGTGGATCAGGGCGCCATGAAGGTGGAATTACTGCCCGCTCTGACCGACAATTACATGTACCTGCTCATTGATGAGGACACCAAGGAGGCGGCCATTGTGGATCCAGTGCAGCCCCAGAAGGTGGGAGGCCAGGCCAAGCACCCCTTTTCCGTCTCCCGATGAGTTTGATAACCCAGGGGCCTTGCAACCTGGCCAAAGCTAAACAGAAATTAACCCATTTGGTTTTTGAAAAAGGAACTAGTGTCCCGCCACTCAGTTATCAGGGCAAAGGAGCAGTGAGGGGCTGGAGGCCACGAGAGGCTTTGGTGTATTGAGGAAAGTGCTCCTGTGTGCAGAGAACCTGGGCAGGAGAGGCAGGGGCCCTTCCAGTACTGCCGCCTCCTCCAGGCTTTGTGCCCCTTGGCACACTGCCTTTAGGGGGTGGTCTTGGCTGGAGGGGCTTGGAGAGGTCGTGTGGAGCCTGAACTGCCCCACGGATCACGAGAGAAAAGGCCTCCTCGTCACCTTGTCCTCCTGGAGGCAGGGCAGGCGGGCCAGCTCGCTGGGCGCCCCCACTTGCAGGCCGATGGATGGGCCGGGGCCGGGGCATGACCGGCCTGTGTGCTGCCGCCTGTTTGGTTACAGGTGGTGGAAACGGTGAGGAAGCACGGCGTGAAGCTGACCACAGTGCTCACCACCCACCACCACTGGTGAGTGCTCCAGGGCCCAACCTCCCCTGTGTCAGCAGGGCCCCTGGGCCTCACAGCTGTGCTGCCCATGCCCTGAGGAGGAGCGACCACCGGGCGGGCGGGCCAGGGCGTGCAGGTTCCTGGGGGACCCCCACGGGGGGCCTGGCAGCCCTTCTTCTCCCCTCCGTGGTTGTGAGCTGAAGGTCAGCCACAGCAGCGCTCTGACTGGGCTTCCGGGCACCCGCCTCTGTGCTGCTGCCCCGCATCCCTCAGGCGACTCGGGGCCCTGAGGGCAGAGGCTCAATCATGCTGGGGTCCTGGGGCTATGGGTGGGCCTCTAGCAACATCTTTGCAAACTCTTGAACTTGCGTGGTGGGAAGCTGGCCTCAATGTTGGAGAATAAACTGGTCTAGACGTTAGTGTTTTTGGAAATCAAGTTGTCATTTTTGAAGAGTTTGTGATTTTTTAGATACTTGAAAGCTATAGGATGGAAAAAGCTCTGATGTTTGGATCTTAGGCCTAGAGTTGCCTGCCCAGGGCCCTATTGGAACTTTTGAGGCTCTTCAAAGCTAGGAAAAAAATCTTTACTTGGCTGTGAATATTCTTTTCCAAATAACTGCCCAAGGGCAGCGAGCATCTTTGAACCTGCTCCTGTGGCGCTTGGCTGAGCTCGGGGTGTGACCTGGGATAAAGGGAGGCCTTCTCCAACATCTGTGGGAGTGTCGGGTGGACGCGGTTGGCCAGAGTCTGTTAAATGTTGGAAACTTGCTGGTTGATGTCACTGCGGCCCTTCGGGATGGCTCAGCCTCCGGGGCCTCAGGCGTTACTTCCTGATTTAGGGGCTCAGGCCTGCGGCAGCTCCTGGCTGCCCTGTGGCTACTCTCAAGAGCTCCGCCCAGTGTGGTCTCCGTGAGCTGTGGGGCCCCCGCCTCCCAACTTCCCCCAGTGTGACTGCCTTGCACTGAGCACACCCCGCGTCACACGTGGCTTTTCCCACATTGGGGTGCCTTACAAACTAAACCAGGCCCCAAAGTGAGCTGCAGAGTGTGGCCCGCGCCACCCTGCCACTTCCAGGCGGCGTTTCCCAGGTCAGCGCTGAGTGTGCTTCGCGGCTGGCCCGGCCTGCGTATATCAGCGCGGCAAGGAGGGGCCGAGGGTGGCTTGCTCTTATCTCGGAGCCCTGCTGTGGCGGGGCCTGTGGGTCAGTGTGTAGTGAGGAGCAGGTGTGCCCTGGCGATTGGAAAGCCCCTGCCTTGGCCTGGAAAGGCTGATCTTCAGGCGCAGGACACCCCCGCCCTGCCCCGCGTTCAGGGCCCCGCAGGGCTTGCCCTGGTGAATTTCTCCCCCAGCAAGGCCATGGCCCGGAGCCCTTCTCTTGAACTGGGCGGCGTGGGGAGCTCCTGTGCGCGTGTCCAGGGGGCACCTCGCCGCTGGCTGCACCATCAAGGCTCCTGGGGAGGTCATTCTGCGCTGGCCTGTCCCTCGGTGACACTGCCCCCTGGTAGCTGGGTGGTGGTGGTTTAGATCTGCTCGGAGTGGACCCGTCTGGGTGACTCAGAGTTACCTGACGGCTTTTAAAACTCGGCCTGCAGGGCGCCCAGGGCATCAGCGCGTGTGGCTGGGAATCAGGCCTCAGTGTTCCCAGACCCCAGGTGACTCTGGTGCACCTGGAGTCTGGGAGCCGGGGGCACAGGGATCATTCAGGGGCGTGCAGCTTGCTCCATCTGCTCCAGAAGCTTCTGCAGCAGCACGGCGGCGGCATGGCAGGGGCCTCTTGTGGGGATGGGCTATCTGAGAACGTTCACTCAGCAGAGCCAAATGGCGGACAAGAACAGGAAGATGAATTTCTACTTCAGAGAAACATAGCTGGGCAAAATAAAAACTCCATTTGGTTGGGGTGTGGAAGTGGGCACACCCCCATTGTATCAGCAGCAGCCCCAGCTGCCCCTTTCTGACCTCCAGGGACCACGCTGGCGGGAACGAGAAGCTGGTCAAGCTGGAGCCTGGGTTGAAGGTGTACGGGGGTGATGACCGGATTGGGGCCCTGACTCACAAGGTCACACACCTGTCCACACTGCAGGTGAGGAGTGATCGACAGCAGGGCTCAGGTGGGCTGTGCCCGCCTCCTCCTGGTGGTCCCCTGGCTCGCCCCAGGGACCCAGAGGGGCACTGAGGGCTCAGCTGTGGAGACAGCCCCGCCTGCACACAGGCGGACGCGCTCTGGGGCCTGCCTGGCTTGGACAGTCCTTCTGCCGAGAGTCTGGCGAGCAGGTCAGTGTGCAGATGGTGACTAACTGAGGGAGAAGCCAGATGCATGGCTTTGGGACACCTGGTGGTGTAGTCACTTAGTCGTGTCCGACTCTTTGTGACCCCATGGACCGTAGCCCGCCAGGCTCCTCTGTCCATGGGCTTCTCCAGGTAAGAATACTGGAGGGGGTTGCCATTTCCTCTTCTAGGGGATCTTCCTGACCCAGGGATCGAACCCAGGTCTCCTGCCTTGCAGGCAGATTCCTTACTGACTGAGCCACCAGGGAAGCCCTTGAGACGCCTGGGGACACTGAAATACAGACTCTGTGGGATTCTCTTTCACATCAGTGGTGGATTTCCTGGGAGGGAACGACAGTGAGGTTATATAGGAGGGCGACCTTTTCTCAGGAGAGGCGGCTGGGCATCTGGGGCAGCGTGTCAGGACGTGTGTGGACAGCAGCTGCCGCACAGGTGGGCCTGTTAGCATTTGGTGACCCAGGCCGAGCGCACACAGAAACATCATTTCAGATTTGGGTGGGTTAGAACGTTTCTGAAGTAAAGGCTGGGGCTGGGGTGGAGTTGGAGAAGGGAATAATAGTCCAGGCAACTACGAGAAAACCGTCTTCCCAGCAAGACGCCTGGTTCAGACTTGGCCTGGCTTTGAGGAGATGGCAGGACCAGCCCCCTGGTTGGGCACACCACCAAACACTGGCTCATGGGGGTCCCTGCACCTCTGGGCCTGGGTCCCGTGGTCACCACAAGGCCCACTCTGCAGGGCGGAGCGGCGGCCGCGGAAGCCCGATCGCCCTGGATGGCAGCTCGCGCCGGGGGGCTGGCGGGGTCTGCGAGAGCCCGTGAGCCTGCAGACGGGCCCCCGCACGCAGGGACACAGGCCCATGTGCTGTTTCAGGTGGGGTCTCTCAGCGTCAAGTGCCTGTCGACGCCGTGCCACACTTCCGGACACATCTGTTACTTTGTGACCAAGCCCAACAGTCCCGAGCCACCCGCTGTGTTCACAGGTGAGTGTAGCGTTCCCAGGTGTGAGCTGTGGGGCCGGGCAGAGCAGAGAGCATGTCCTGCCAGGCAGACTGCACTGGGCTCTGCATGGACCCCAGCGCTCGGGGTGGAGCCTGGGCCTTGGCGCAAACACACCCAAGGGCCGGCAGCCCTGGTGGGCCCTGGGCAGAGTGTCCCCTCCCGACTGGGCTTCCATCCCATCTCCAGGGCCCTGGGAGCTGTGATCCTGTGTGAGGGGTCCCTGGAGGGTCCAGGTGGGGCCGGTGAGGTTGTGGGCATTTGGCAGGACGGTGCTGGCTGTCAGAATTAAGGGGTCACAGGACGGCCTGGCCTGGGAGGGGCTTCAGGACAGGTGGGGAAAGGCTTGGGTTTTGCGGGTGGTCTCAGAGCCAGTGCTGATAGGGATGGGCAGTGAGGGGGGCAGCCGGGCTTGTGTCTGAGCAGCTGTTTGGGGCCTGGTGGGGCCAGTCAGTGCGGCGGGAGGCTAGAGGCGTGGAGAGGGTGGCACCCAGACTCAGGGGGCCCTGGGCCCTGGCGGGTGGGGGGCAGGTCCGGGGCTGTGGCCGGGTCAGCACAGGGGGTAGAGAGGAGCCCGGCCGTGGAGCTGAACAGTGGCCCTAATGGGGGCGTGCGTGGCCGGCAGCCCCCCAGCTCCACGCTGTCCTGCCTCGCAGGTGACACCTTGTTTGTGGCTGGCTGCGGGAAGTTCTATGAAGGGACAGCAGATGAGATGTACAAAGCCCTGCTCGAGGTCCTGGGCCGGCTCCCTCCAGACACGGTAGGCAGTGTCCTGTCTGCTCGCCAGTGGCAGCAAGACCCTGTCCCCTCACCTCCTGCTGAGCCTGCGGGCCAGCTCCCCACCCCTGGGGTCTCACAAGCCTTCCTGCATTGGGAGGAGCAGCACAGCAGACGCATTGCTTCTGGAAGCGTGTGTTTTTCCTTAAATGTACTTTTTATTGTCATTTAACATACACGCCTGCAATGCAGGAGATGTGGGTTCAATCCTTGGATTGGGAAAATCCCATGGAGATGGAATGGCTTACCCACTCCAGAATTGTTGCCTGGAGAATCCCATGGACAGAGGAGCCTGGCAGGCTGCAGTCCATGGGGTCACAAAGGGTCAGACACAACTGAGTGACTGACACACAGATGCGACACGCACTCAGGACGTGTGCTTATCTTGAGGGACATCTCGTGGGTGCTGCCCCCGGACGGGCCCAGGCCCCTCACGCTGTCTCTGAGGGGCTGGAGGGCGGGGTTTACAAGCCTCCGCAGAGCTGGCGTGTTTGGCTCTGTCCTCAGAGAGTGTACTGTGGCCACGAATACACCATCAACAACCTCAAGTTTGCTCGCCACGTGGAGCCCAACAACACTGCCATCCAGGAGAAACTGACCTGGGCCAAGGTGAGCGGGCTGCAGGCGGGGAGTCCTGTGGGCTGGGTGCCCTGAAGCTGCTTCCTGGGAGCACAGCGCTCACAGCGTTGGCTCCAGAGCAGGCGGAAAGGGCCCCTCGGGACAGCGGGCGGCAGCAGGCCAGGTGGGTTCCAGCCCAACGCAGAGCCAGAGCCCTGGCTGTCTCTTTGAGATCCTTTCTAACTTGAGGGTCTGGGCTGGGCCTGGGATCCTTTTCAGCCAGCAGCCAGGGGAGGCTGAAGCAGCAGGTGCCGGCCCCTGTCCGCCTGGGGAGACCACCTTGGAGGCTGCTTGTCTGAAAGGCTTTATTTCTGCCTTGGCCCCCAGCGTGCCCTGTGGCTCGTCCCAGGGTCGCGTGTGTCCTGCAGGTGTCCTCTGTAATTCTCAGACTAAAGATCTTGTACACATTGTTAAATGTGTTTCTAAATAGTTCACATGTATGGATTTTATTGGAAATGATTATCGAGTCTTTAGAAATACTGATTTTTGTATTTTGACATTGTGTCCTTGTGACTTTGCTTGACTTAGTCTAGCATCTTTTTCATAGATTCCTTAGCACACAATCATGCCATCAACATTAAGATAGTTTAGTTTCTTCCTTTCCAATATATTTCCAATATATATTTAGTTATTATTTTGCCTTATTGCACTGGCTTAGGTCTTCAGGGCAGTGTTAAGTAGACATGGTGAGAGTGGACACCTTTGGCTTGTTCCCAGTCTTAGGGGGAAAGCATTCAGTTTTTCACCATGAAGCTAATTATTTTAGTTGTGAGTTTTTTTAAAGTTCTCTTTATCAAGTTGATGAAGTTCACATATATTCCTGGTTTTCTGAGAGTTTTGTCATGAGTAGACGTTGAATTTTATCAAATGATTTTTTTTTCTCTATTATGTAATCATGTATTTTTTTCTCCCTTACTCTTGTTAATGTGGAGAAGTATATCAGTTATTTCAAATGTTACACCAACCTTGCTTCTGGACAAACCTTAGTCATGGTGGTATCTATTTTTGTGTTTGTGTTCTTAAGAGATATTGGTCCGTCATTTTATTTTTTTGTCATGTCTTTGGTCTTAATATGAAGGTAACGCTGGCCACATAAAATAAGAGTTGGAAGTGCCTCCTCCTGTTTACTGAGTTTTTCTGTGGTTGTTATTTTTTCTTCCTTTAGGTTTGTTAGAAATCACTAAATGAAGCCTGCTGGACACTGAATTCTTTTTTGTGGAAAGATTTTTTTTGTTATGAATTGATGTGTAGGGCTGTCAGATATTCTTCTGGGCTACCTTTTCTTGATTTAGTTTTGTTAGCAACTAGTGTGTTTCAAGGAATTTCAGCAAGGTATTCAAACTTATTGACAGTTTTCATAGTTTCCCTTTTTATTTTCAAGCTTGTTGGAAGTTTAGTTCACATGTAAGAAATTGCATCCGTTTAAAATAAAGAACTGAGTGAATGTTGACAGATTAAATGACTCCCGCTGTTTAAGATCTAGAACATCTCCACCCCCAAAAGCTTCATGTCTCGTTTTCTCTGCCTTGCTCTAGGATGCCACTAGAACTTAGTTCACGTTTTCTAGAATTTCATATAAATGAAACTATACAGTGTACTCATATCTTTCTTTCTTTTTTTTTACGAAGCAGAATAATTTTGAGATTCACTCATGTGAATGAACTGCAGGTATCAGTTCATTCCTCTTCATTGCTGAGTGGTATTCCTTTGTTTGACCATACCACATTTTGCTTATCTATTCACCTGCCAATAGACATTTTCTGGTTACTGGCCATTGTGAATAAAGCCTCTGTGAACATCTCTGTGCAGGGCTTTGTGTGATACGTGGTTGTGTTGTTTTATTTCCCCACCAGTGAAACAGGAGAACTCTGGGTGTTCCACACCCTCACCAACCCTTGGTACTGCCGATCTTTTCATTTTAGCCATCTTCCTGGGTAGGCTGCAGTGCTTCATTGTGGCTTTAATTTGCGTTTCCTTAGCGCATAATAACTTTGACCATCTTTCCATATGCTTATTGGTCATTTTGTTTAGTGTTTGTTCAGATTTTCTCCCCATTTAAAAAACTGGATTGTCTTCTTGTTGAATAATGAGTTTTTTTTTTTTAATTTATGCTATATACAAGTTCTTTTCAGATATGTGTTTTGTGAAGTTTCTTGTTCTGTGACTTGCCTTTAACTTTATCAACAGTGTTTTTTCCAGAGCAAGCAAATTTTTTTTACATTAAATTTTGATGATGTACAGCATGTTTTCTTTTGTAGTTCATACTTTTTATCTCCCATTTAAGAAAGCTTTGCTTTGCCAAGGTAAAAAAAAATAAATCTCCTTTTTTTTTGGAAGCCTTATAGTTTTAACTTTTAGATCAGTATGATCTAATCCACCCCCTCCAATATGTGCTAGATCTGTAGTGATCTCCCCTCTTTTATTTGGCTGTACTGAGTCTTAGTTGCTGTTGGCGGGATCTTTAGTTGCAGCATGTGGGATCTAGTTCCCTGACCAAGGATCAAACTTGGGCCCCCTGCTTTGGGAGTATGGACTCTTAGCCCCTGGACCACCAGGGAAGCCCCTGAAGGCATCTCGATGCCACTGCTCACAATGTGGGTGGGAGTGGGACCCTTGGGAATGAAGGCCCCTAATGGTCAGGAAGCCTGCGCGTGGCTTTTGACAGCGGCTGTCCACTCCTGGGCCCCGTGGCCCTCAGGGTGGGCCCAGCAGTAGAAGGGCAGGGGCTGCGGGGAGGGTGGAGACCCTCAGCTATTAACTCTGACCTTCTTCCTGTAGGCGTTTCTATAGCAGTGAACAGTTGGCCAGACGTCCCCGTTTGCATCTTCTCTCCATCTGCCCTGGTCAGTGTTGATCAGGAGCGAGGGCGTCCCGAGTGGAGGTGACGAGCTGTCTGAGCACCCCGTGATGACAGCCGCCCTCTAGGGAGGATGTCACCCCGGGGAGGGATCCCAGGAACTGGTTGCTGCACCATTCTTGGCAGTGAGACGCTCACGAACCACGTGCTGTCCTGGGGGTGGGGCTGTAGTTTCTGTTTCCTGCCTTTTTGCTGGTTATGACTTCTTTAATGCAAAACATAAGCTTTGCATTAATGACAAGAAAGCCCCCCGTCCCCCTGCACCTCTGGGTCGTGCTGGGTCGTGGTGGCGGTCGGAGCACTCGTGTCCCTCTCCATGGGCAGGGAAGGGCCTGTGTTCACGCTGACCGTGTGCTCACTGGATCTTCTCAGGCAGACGACGTGTGAAGGCTTGCTCAACCATCCCCTTTAGAAGCTTCCGCACTAAAGCGACCCACTTGTCTTGCAGGAGAAGTACAGCATCGGGGAGCCTACGGTGCCATCCACCATCGCCGAGGAGTTCACCTACAACCCATTCATGCGCGTGAGGTGAGGGCGTGGGGCCCCTGCTACGTACAGGCACCTGGGCAGGGTCCACGCCCCCGAGTCTCCTTAAAGCACGGCCAACGAAGCAGATGCTGTTTCTTAAAGCGGGCACTGTTCTTGGTGCCCCGGAGAGGGTGTGGGTCCTTTCTGAACCCTGGGTCCCCATCAGGAGGTGATGAGACTTGTGCTCGGGGCGCATCCACATGCTGGGTGGTGCCAGACGCGTGTGGAGCGTGTGGAGCGGGCGTCGCTGGGTCACAGCAGGACTGGCTCGGCCAGCACGTCTCCCGCAGTGACGATCACCCAAGCTGTCCACTGGCTGTCGCCGCCTCCAGGCTCTTTTCTTCCTGGTGCCCTGGGAGGGGCAGTGGGGCTGTGGTCTGGGGTGCAGCCTGGCGTTTGGCTTCACAGGGAGAAGACGGTGCAGCAGCACGCGGGCGAGACAGACCCCGTGACCACCATGAGGGCCATCCGCAAAGAGAAGGACCAGTTCAAGGTGCCGCGCGACTAGGCGGCCGCGGGCCTCCCAGGCACTCGGATGTGCCGGGTGCCTCTCTGGCCAGGACTGCAGGAAGCTCAGTCTCAGTTTAATTTTAAATTAATTGCAGAGCGCTTTGCTTGTGTTATCAAATGTTCTAATGCATATTTATAAGAGAAGAAGTTTAGAACGTGTTTATTCCCGGGAGCTCTGCTTGCAGACCTTGTGTTGTCGCCGACCTTTCCATGGGCGCCCCCACGGTTGCTGTGTGAAGCCCCCACATGATACCCTAGGAAGAGCTGCCCCCTCTGGCCCCAGCGAAGCCAGCATGCCCTGTTGGGGTGGGTACTCTCCCTTTTCCTGCCCCTGCGAGCAGACACCTGGCACCACCACCCCCTACCCGCCCCTCCCCAGCTGCCTCTAGAGGAAGTCGCCTCTCACGGGTCGTGTCCAGGGTCGTGTGTGTGCTGACGTGCAGGGGATCCCAGGCTGGGCGCAGCGTGGGGCGGGATCTGGGCGCCATCCCTGTGAAGGCTGCCCATCCCGAGACTGTCCCAGGGGCCAGTCTCTGGTCCCACCTGCTGCGGTGATGCCCCCTTGATGCCTCCTCTGGACGGGTCATGGCATGGCCTGGCTGTCACCGTCTCCCTGGATCCCTCAGGTCCTGTCCCAGCTGAGCCGGCCCGCGTCACCCCACACCACCTGTGTGGGCTCCTCTCCAACCACGATGCTTTCTCTGTGGAGCCTGAGCTCCCTGGAGACCTGGGGGGTTTGCACAGGCCTTCCTGGTGCTGACCTCAGTCTTGTACCAGCGACTGGACTTGCAGGCGTAGGAGCCTCAGGACATGCTGCGGCCTTGCGCCGTGAGGGTCACGGTGGGCGCCACATCCATCCCTCCAGGCGGCTGGTGTTGGTGGCCCCTCCCAGGGACGCTGAGCTCCGCCAGCAGAACAGCGATCACACCGGGGTGAGCGCTTCTCCCCGGAACCCGCTGCCAGAGGCCCCTGGCCCCCAGCAGCCTGGGCCTGCGTCGCTCATCTACAGAAACGTGAGGAGGAACACGCATACCATCCTGCTCCCCTCCTCGTCCTCCGAGAGCCTAGGGCGCTCAGCAGGGAGCGCTTCTCTTTGCACAGTTGTGACGGTGCTGCCTCCAGGCAGTGGGGCGCGTCCTCACTCCACCATGGCTGGTGCCCCGTGGTCATAGGCCCTGGCGGCGGCTGCGCCGGGGACGTGGGGCTTCCTTCTCAGCAGCTCCCGCTGCGCTCGGGGTGCCTCCCCATGTGCCAGACACCCTCGTCCTCGCTGGTCTGGGGCACAGAAGGCGCTCTGCAGGCTTCTCATGCGTCTTCCTGGCTCCTGACCACCTTCCGCACGCTCACTGGCTACTGGGATTTCCTTCCTGGGGACCGCCTCTGCTCCCGGGTTTCTTCACTGGTTGCTACCAGTGTTGATCACTAGGAGTCCTCTGTTTCACGTTGCATATTGTATGGTTTCTTTGTTTCTGTGTGTTTGCAGTCTTCTCCTAGCTTGTTGCGGGCTTCACTCTCTGGTGTCTGTTGAACAAATTCTTGATGTTGTCAAATGTATATTTTTTTCCTTCAGGAAAAATGTTTTTTGTGTTTAGCAACCTGTTTAGCAACTCTTTCCCACCTCTGATGCCGCCCTATAATCTGACGCAGTGGTTTCTGGTTTGTGGTTCTTGTTGCCGAGCTGTTTGTGCTGGTGTCTGAGGGACTGACGCCTCACGTCCCAGCCCCTCTGCACTGCCTGCCGCCCCAGCAAGCTGGCACCCAGGGGTCCAGCCTGCCCCGTGGGCCTCCCTCCCATCCATCCATCTGTCTGTGCTGACGATGCCTCACAGTCCCTGTATGGTTCTTCATCCTCAGGACCGTGGCCCAACCTCATCTGTCAGGAGAGTCCTGGCTCTTTGCTCTTCCATGTAAAAACCAGGGTGTTCATGTCTGGGATCTGGGATGGAGTAATGTCCACTCACTAGGCTGGGAAGAAGTGACTTTTTGCAATACGAAGCGTTTCCAATTATGAAGATGCTACTTATCCATCCGCTTGGGTCTCTGGTGCCGTGTGTGCTGTGTGTAGGGCTCAGGTCAAGTCTAAGATATCTCCAGCACCTGGGGGGTCCTAATGCCAGGAGCCAGAAAGTGGGGTGGAAAGGCTGTGGCGGGCGCGAGGGGCGGGCTGAGCATGGCGGGCTGGGCCGTGTTGCCGGGGGCTCCCCGGGCCCTGCAGGGGCGCAGGAGGGCTGGGAGCTGCTGGCGCATCTGCCGGCCCAGCACACACTCTCCTCAGGTCGTCAGCTCCCAGTGCCCAGTCACTGCGCTGCCGGGCCCCGTTTCCTCAGCACGCTCTCTCCTCTGGGTCTGGAGATGAGAAGGGAACCTGGAAGCCTCCTCACTGCTGGGGGAGTCTATAGAGAAGGAGACGCTAGTCTGAGCCTGGTGCATCCTGTTGTGGGAATTTTAAAACTGTGACCCCGTTTTTGAATGGTGAGAAGAGCTGCTGCCTCCTTCAGCCACTTTGGGTAGGTCACTTCCTTTCCTCCTTTTTCAAATCCAGCCTGGTGTGTTCTCTTGTCTCTGCCGTGGCATTCGTCTTCCTTGCCCCTTCCGAGCAGAGCCCGTTGCTTTCTGTCCTCTGGCTTCAGGGTCCTGCTTCCTAGCTCCTCAGGGGTCTCTCATTCTTCCTCCTGAGTTAAAAAGGAGAGGCTTTTCCTGGACCACCCCCTTCTAGGGACATTGGTTCTTAGTTGGGACAGCAGAGAATCCTGGGGAAGAACTGAATCTTAGATCTGGGAGTGAGCCTGGCCTGGGTGCTGTGGATCCAGAAAGGAAGGCTGGTCCTACAGCCGGCTGCCCCCAGGATACGTGCACCTATCCCACACTGCCCTCAGGGTACGCGCACCTGTTTTTCTCTGGCTCTGAAGCTCAGAGTCATCTTATTCTTGGTCAGCATATTTTCTTAAGCCAGAATCTTGACTTCTTAAGGTCCCAATAATCTCTCTTTTCTCTGATTTCTGTTCTAACAATCTTCTATTGAATAAATGAGTATGTCATGTTTACTTTAAATGGGCAAAACTGAAAGGGAAAATGGGTACTTTAGCATTAATGGAGATTCTTTCATAGTCCAGTTGATAGCAGGCACTATCACTCAACCAAACCTACTTACAGAACATCCCACCAACATTTCCAGGAGCTCATGGAACATTCTCCAGGACAAACGATATCATCAACCCACAGATCATAATGAATTCTAAAAGAACATACTTTGTATAATTCCAAACTCCAGTGACATTAGATATCTACAACACAGTGAAGTCTGGAAAAACCCAAATGTTTGGAAGTTAACACATCTAACTACTGTGTGCGTCAACCAGAAGGGAAATGAACACAAAATTTGTGGGACACAGCTAAAGCAGCGCTCAAGGGAAACGTATAGCTTTAAACAGCTGTATCAGAAAAGGCCTCAAAAAACCTGGGCTTCTGCCTTAAAACAAAAGGAGAGAAAACAAAACCCAAAGGAAGCAGAAATAATGATTAGCAAGGAATCAGTGAAACAGAAAACAGCGGTTTTTTGCTGACGAACAAAATAACACACCAATTATCAAAATCATGATTTTTGAAAAGGGGCACATCCTATCAATCCTAAAGAAATGAACGGAACTTGTAAAGGAATACTAGGGAAACTATACCAACAAATTAGATGAAATGGACAAATTCCTTAAATTGATTTAACAAAAGTATTAAGTCTTCATGCAAAAGCATGCTCAGGGCCACATGGCTTCACCAGCGCATTCTATCAGTAATGCTAATACTCACAAGCTCTTCCAGAAAACACAGGAGGGGACCCCTCAACTCATTCTATGAGGCAGTTATCCCAATACCCAACAAAACTAGAGATCAACGTCCCTCATGAACACAGGTGTAAAGCGTTTAAAATGTTAGCTATCAGAATACCTTGACATTCCACACCATAGGCAGGTGGGATTTATAACAGGAACACAACATTGACTGAACATCTAAAAGTCAGCGTAATAAACCACGGTCAAAGAACAAAGGACAAAATCATCTCGATGGATGTGGGAAAATGTGACGAAATCCCATACCCGTTTGTGGTTTGTTTTTTTTTAAAAAGTCAAATCAGGAATCGAAGGGAATCTCTTGGAATTGATAAAGGACATCTGCTTAATCTCCAAACACTGCTGTATCAAGTCATGGCAACTCAGTTGTTTGAAGCGGTACAGATGTATCTCCTGCCAGTCCGGAGGTCGGAAGTCTGTTAGGAGTCCCACTGGACTGTCAGCAGAGCTGGTTCCCTCTGCTCCAGAGGAAGACTCCCATTTCCTTGCCCTTCCCTGCTGTGTGGGGCGCCTGAGTCCCTGGGTCCTGACCCCCCTCCTCCATCTTCAGAGGTCAGCAGCTGGGGGCCGAGTCCTCTCACGGCCCCACAGTGGCCTCGTTTGACCCTTTAATCCACTCCAGAGATCGCCTGGAATTACAGTGGGGCCACCTGGAAATCTACGTTCATCTTATTGTCTCTCGGTCAGCTGATCAGCAGCCTCAGCTCCGCTCTGCCATGTGACCCGACATATTCGTGATTCCAGGGATAAGGACACGCACATCGGTGGCTGGGAGCATTTTTCTGCCTGTGACCCCATGGATCAGAGACATAAGCCAGCGTCGTAATTCACGGTCAGTGATGGAATGCTATCCACTGAAGTCAGGAACACAGCAAGGCTCTCTGCTCTTGCCACAGAAGGCAGCACACACTGGGAAGGAGAACGGGAGAGTGTCCTTATTCACAGATGGTGTGATGCCACACAGGGCTTCCCTGGTCGCTCAGCTGGTGGAGAATCCGCCTGCACTGCGGGAGACCTGGGTTCAGTCCCTGGGTTGGGAAGATCCCCTGGAGAAGGGAATGGCTACCCACTCCAGTATTCTGGCCTGCAATAGTCTATATGGCGCACGAGGTTGCAAAGAGTTGGACACGACTGAGCAATGGCTTATCCTAGGGATCCAGCTACACACACACATCTGGGACTAATTAGTAAGGTCCTGGGATACACGATCAACAAGAGGAACCTGCTGTATTTGTACATATTGAAGGCAATCTGAAAATGAAATTAAAAGAACTCCACTCAGGGACTTCCCTGGTGGTCCAGTGGCTAAGACGCCACACTCCCAATTCAGGGGGCCCAGGTCTGATCCGTGGTCAAGGAAATAGACTCCACATGCTGCAATTAAAGATCCTGCATGTCACAACTAAAGATCTCACACACTACAGCTAAGACCTGGCACAGCCAAATACATATATATATATACATGTATATATGTTTATATATATATGTATATTTTAAGAACCAAAAAACGGTTCCATTCATATAGCATCAAAACTCATAAAGTACTTAGAAATTATCAAAAGTAGTACAAGATTTATATACTGCAAACTACAAAAAAAAAAAACTGCTAAGAGAAAGAAAATATAAATAGATTCTATATTTCTTAATTAAAAGATTTTTGTGATCTTGGGTTAGGCAAAGAGTTTAGACATCACATCAAAATCATAAGCCATGAAAGAAAAAAACTGATACACTGGACTTAATTAAAATAAACTCTTACTTCAAAAGACAACAGCAAAAAAGAGCAGCAAGCCACAAACAGAAAAATATCTGCAAATGCTATCCTTGACAATCCGTAAATATAAAGTCATGTCTACAATGTTCAGTGTAACAACTCAGTAAGGAGACAGTTAAAAAATGGATGAAAGTCTTGAATAGACACTGTGCCAAAGAAGATATAAAAATGCCAATAAACACATGAAAAGGTACCCAGTATCAATCGTCAGAGAAACACAGAAGGGCTCAAAACCAAAAGAGAACAGAGCCGACTGTACCAAATAGTGGTGAGGATGTGGGACCGGACTCTCACAGTCTGTAGAATTACACAGTCGTTTTGGAAAACATTTTTTAAAAAACGTAAATACTATGTGAACCAGTAACTCCACTGGTAAGAATCCACCCAACAGGAGTGAAACCTACGTCCACACAAACGCTCACGGCAACGTTATCCATAGTAACCCCAGAGAAACCAACCAGACATCAATCATCTGAGGTACGAGTAAACAGACATTACCCAGTCACAACGAGGAATGAAGCGCCGACGTGCACCTTGTGGATGAGCCCTGAGAGGACGCTCAGTGAGCACGGGGGGACGCAAAGGGCGCCTGCTGCCTGGGAACGTTCCAAAACCACCCGTGCGTGCGCCTGCACCGCAGTACACACTTGCTGAGAATCACTGAGGTGTGCGGTGTGTTGACGGGTGGATTTTATGGTGTGAGAATTGTGTTAGTAAAGCTGTTTTAGAAAAAAAAACTGTTGGGTAAAGGCATCACAGTTGATACTTTATTACATTATCCCAGCATACTTCTAGAAAAACATTTCAGCCTAGACAAAATGAAATGGAGGAAAAAGGGTAACAATAACAGTATCAAAAGTAACAACTATCCATAAAACCAACCATTAAAAACCATTTAAAATCAACCATTAAAAAAATTTTTTTTTAACATATGAGAGATCACACAGAAATCTACACAAATACCAGGGAGAGAAACTGAAGAAGGCCTAATT
Source organism: Muntiacus reevesi (assembly GCF_963930625.1). Classification (NCBI taxonomy): domain Eukaryota; kingdom Metazoa; phylum Chordata; class Mammalia; order Artiodactyla; family Cervidae; genus Muntiacus; species Muntiacus reevesi. Next base: position 180,777,632 of record NC_089250.1, on the reverse strand, counting down.
GTGCCATGTCCACACTGGAAGGGAAGAGTCAAAATGCAACACAGGTCAAAACCGGACAGGCGGTTGTCATGGACACGTGACAGGCTGTGCCCCCCCACCCATGGACAAGGAAGAGGCCGGAAGCCCCTGCAGACGGAGAAGGGTCTGCTCTGCCTCCAGAGTTCAGGGGCAGCCCAGAAAGAGCCCAACTACTTGGACCCTGCCCATGGCAAGCTGGTGCCTGAGAGGGAGGAGGAAGGGAAAGCTACCGCTCCAATCGTGGGGAGGCGACTGTAAGCCACCAGGAAGAATGAAGCTCAAACGCCAGCTCACTCTTAGGAAGCAAGAGAGAGGAGACACCCTGAGACCACCTCAGAGAAAAGACAGGGATGGGTCCACCAGGTCTTTTGAGAATACACTGAAGTCCACGGGTGGAATGGGGCCTGACACCGCGAGGAGCTTGATACATGCATCAGCCTAGATTAAAAAGCTTTTCTCCCCGCAGTTTTTCCATTTAAGGAGCATCTTATGAGGCCACATTAAAATTAAGAACTCTCACCAGAATCACAATGAAGAGAATGGAGAGGCAGACCACAGTGCCGAAGACAGGACCACTGGCCACACACACCTGACAAGGGGCTTGCATCCAGAACACGATTAAAAAAAAAGTCACACTGACAGCACCCAAATAAATCAGCAAGAGACTGAAACACGTACTTTACAGGAGACGACAGCCCGCTGGGCAATGAGTCTGAAGTTTTGCCTGCCGTCACTGGTGACTGAAGGAAGGAAAGAGTGACGGCCCCTGTCCACCCGCCTTCGGGCTGAGAGTAGACGGGGTGGGGTGCTGTTGAGGCCCCCAGGGCCCCAGGAGGGGTGTGTGCTCCCTGCCAGGACGACACACCCTGGTCCCAGCAGGTCCACTCAGGACACAGAAACGCGCCCGGGCCCCTCAGGGTCGCAACCCCACAGCAGGAAGCAGGGAGGGGTCTGCAATGTGGCACCATGTCCATGGAGACCAGAAACCAGACTCCGCAGGGGGCCCTTGGGGTCAAGTGGAACGAGGCCAGGGCAGCAGTCATCCTGGGTCAGGACAGGCCACCCGGGCGGCCAGGACAGAGGTCTTCTCCCAACTCAGCGGGCTGACCACCAGCGCTGCTGCAGGGCTTGGGCAAGCTTACAGAGGGCTAGCCCGGCTGCCGCAGTCCTGACAGGTTCCCCGCCACACACGCTCCCCCGGGATTTACAGGAAGTCCCACCCCAGCCCTGTAGGTGTCAGGGGACAGGCGCTGCCCGCTTGCCGGGCTGGGAGCTTTTTGGTGCAGAGGCCCCGGGGCCCAACTCCTGCTGAGTCCGCACTTTCTACTGTGTAAATGTGTGTTTGCCCTGTAAACTTCTGGGTGTGGACTTTCTCCCTGCAGATCTATAATTTCTCAGAAGAGAAGCTGAGAGATGACCTGGAAAAAAATCAAAGCTCGATAAATGGAGGAAGACAAATCCAGTCCCTGAGTCATGGCATAAGCGGGGGAGGGGCCACGAGGCAGAGGATCTCTGGGCCCGGTGGCTCCTGCCTCACCCCTAGCCCCCTCCTCGGGCTCACCGGGAGGCCTCCACAAGCCTAGCCTTACCCAAGCGTGCCTCCACCTTTTTCAAGCCCTGCTGACACAGGCCCTCCACCCCAGGCGGAGCAGAGGAAGGGGTGGGCAGGCGCAGCAGCCACGGGCAGGGTCCTGGTGAAGGGGACGGGTGGCTGGAGGCCAGCCTGGGGACGCGGCTGGGTCTGGAGGAGCGAGGCCAGGGCCACCCACTGGAGCGGCCTCCCACGACTGACCTGGGGCTGACCTCAGGCCGGACACTGGGCACCCCACCCCCACCCCGCAGCCTGCACAGTGCGGGGTGGCTATGCCCCGCGGGCACCCCAGAGGGCAGGATGGGGCCCGCTGCTGCGGGGGCTGGTCTCATGGCCCTGGGATCTGGTCCCTGAGGCCAGGCCGCCCCCAACTCTCCTCCCTAGAGAACAGGGCCGGGAAAGCAAACAGAGCACCCGGCCAAGCATTCCTAGAAGAGGCTGGGGGTGGGGCACAGCCAGACAGCAGCTGACCCTGAGTTCACGGGAGAAGCGGAGGCTGGGCTGGGCCTGGGAGCTGACCGAGGACCCCACCCAAGGGGGGAGGAATGAGGAATGGGCGGGGCGTGGTCAGCATTCGGCTGACAGGCAGGCCCAGCTTAACTCCCACACGACCATCGGCTGGGCAGGCAGCCCCCAGGAGCCCCCGAAGGGCCCCCACCACCAAGCAGGGGGCCGCTGAACACTAGCGCCTCACAGGCTGCTCCAAGGGAGACCCCCGCCCAGCATTGCCTGCAGCCCCAGCTCTGTGGCCAGCCCTGCAGGGGGATGGGTGGGGGGGGAGCCATGATGATGGGGGATGGGTCCGCGGGTCTTAGAGCTGCCCCTGGGGGCGCGGTGGGCAGACGCCGCCCCCAGCCTGGCCCCTGTGCCACCTGCCGTCCGCCCCGCTCTCAGAGCCGCTGCTGGCACCCGGCAGGAGGGGGTTAACAGCGCCGGGGCCAGCAGCTGGGCTGGCCGGTGACACGGGTGCTGGCTGCCCTGCGGAGGGGAAATCCAGAGGGTAGGAGCAGCGGCCCAGCAGACGCCCCACTCCCACTCAGCACGAGGGATGGCCCCGAGGAGAGGTGAGGCTCCCACGGCCCCGTCACTTGCCCGGGGGTGACCAGCCGGTGCCCCCGGCCTACCAGGGTAGGGGCTGCCCCTGGGAGGGCTTCACTCTGGGAGCCCACGGGGGAAGAGTGGCCACTCATCCGGGGGGTCCGGCCCTGGAGAGTCACTGTGACTTCAGCCCACCTCCTCTCCTGCCCCAGGTAGGGGCGCAGGGGACGCAGGGCCCCACAGCACCCCGGGGCCCCGCCCAGGCCCCCCCAATTGCTCGGATGCCAGGCCACGGCCACCCGGTCCCCTTGCGGAGCCTTGCCCACCCCAGCTGCCATGCCCACCCTGAGACCCGGAGCACTCAGGGCAGGGAGGGGCCCACTGTGGGGGACAAGCCCAGTGCCCAATGGAACTTCTGGGGGGCCTTGTGGGGAAGCCTGGCATCCTTTGTCCAGTGATAGAACCAGTCTCTGGTGGTTGAGGCTGGCACTCTCCTCTCCCCACGCTGGCGCTGGGCTCAGTCCCTGGTACGTGCCACACACACCAGGGAGAGGGGCACCCCTGATCAGGGGTCCGATGGGGGCAGTGGGCATCCAGCTCACTGTCCAGGACCTCAGGGCAGCAAGCGCTTGCCCACCCAGGCCTGCTCCAGAAGGTTCTGTCACTCACGCCTTTCTCCAGGCTGGCTCGAGTGTCCACCTTGGGGATGAGGCTGACACACAGCCTAGTGGCCAGGTTCTTGGTCCCCAGTTCTCTCTGGTCCTGTTCAGTGGAAAGGGCAGCCGGTCTCACCCTAGAGGCCATCCTGGTCCTACCTACTGACGGGGGGCCCGCGTCGCTTGCCCACACCTTCCACTCCAGTTAGCAAGGCCTTCTCTTAACGGGTGCGTGTCGTGGTCCCGGGGTGCAGCTGAGGCCTGGAAGGTCCCATGTCTTGCTCCAACCTGAGTCCCCGTCCTGGGCCCCCTCCCCAAGCCCCTCTCCCCGCAGGAGGCCCGGCCCTGGTGGTGCTGCTGGTCTCCTGGGCAGCGCTGGGTCCCCGCGGCCTGGAAGGAGTGGAGCCCACGGCGCCAGCAGACCCTGAGGGCCCACAGTGCCCAGCTGTCTGCTCCTGCGGCCACGACGACCACACGGACGAGCTCAACGTCTTCTGCAGCTCCCGGAACCTCACGCGGCTGCCCGGGGGCCTCCCGCCCGGTACCAGGGCGCTCTGGCTGGACGGGAACAACTTCTCCTCCATCCCCGCGGCCGCCTTCCGCAACCTCTCGGGCCTGGGCTTCCTCAACCTGCAGGGCAGCGGGCTGGCCAGCCTGGAGCCGCAGGCGCTGCTGGGCCTGCGTGGCCTGTGCCACCTGCACCTGGAGCACAACCGGCTGCGTGTGCTGGCAGCCCACACCTTCCTGCACACGCCCGGCCTGGCCTCGCTTGGTCTCAGCAACAACCTGCTCAGCCGCCTGGATGAGGGTCTCTTCCGGGGCCTGGTGCACCTCTGGGACCTCAACCTGGGCTGGAACAGCCTGGCCGTGCTGCCCGACACCACATTCCAGGGCCTGGCCGGCCTGCGGGAGCTGGTGCTGGCAGGCAACAAGCTGGCCTACCTGCAGCCTGCGCTCTTCTGCGGCCTTGGTGAGCTGCGAGAGCTGGACCTGAGCCGGAATGCCCTGCGCAGCATCAAGGCTAACGTCTTCATCAAGCTGCCCAAGCTCCAGAAGCTCTACCTGGACCACAACCTCGTAGCTGCCGTGGCCCCGGGCGCCTTCCTGGGCATGAAGGCGCTGCGCTGGCTGGACCTCTCGCACAACCGCGTGGGCGGCCTCCTGGAGGACAGCTTCCCAGGGCTGCTGGGCCTGCGCGTCCTGCGCCTCTCGCACAATGCGCTCGCCAGCCTGCGGCCCCGCACCTTCAAGGACCTGCACTTCCTGGAGGAGCTGCAGCTCGGCCACAACCGCCTGCGGCAGCTGCCCGAAGAAGCCTTCATGGGCCTGGGCCAGCTGGAGGTGCTGGCCCTCAACAACAACCAGCTGCAGGAGCTCCGGGCCGGCGGCTTCTTGGGCCTGCTCAACCTGGCCGTGCTCAACCTCTCCGGCAACTGTCTGCGCGACCTCCCAGAGCAGGCCTTCCAGGGCCTGGCCAAGCTCCACAGCCTGCACCTGGAGGGCGGCTGCCTGGCCCGCCTGGGCCCGCTCGCCTTCGCGGGCCTCTCAGGGCTGCGCCGGCTCTTCCTCAAGGGCAACAGCATCGCAGATGTGGACGAGCGCAGCCTGGGGGGCCTGGGCGAGCTGCTCGAGCTGGACCTCACGGCCAACCAGCTCACGCACCTGCCAGGTCGGCTCTTCCAGGACCTCGGCCGCCTGGAGTACCTCCTCCTCGCCCGCAACCGGCTGTCGGCACTGCCGGCGGACGCCCTGGGGCCCCTGAAGCGCACCTTCTGGCTGGACATTTCGCACAACCGCCTGGAGACGCTGCCCGCGGCCGTGCTCGCACCGCTCAGCCGCCTGCGCTTCCTCAGCCTCCGGAACAACTCGCTGAGGACTTTCGTGCCGCAGCCCCCTGGCCTGGAGCGCCTGTGGCTCGAGGGCAACCCCTGGGACTGCGGCTGCGCGCTGGGCGCCCTGCGGGCCTTCGCCCTGCAGCAGCCGGCCTCCGTGCCCCGCTTCGTGCAGGCCCTGGCCGAGGGCGACGATGACCGCCAGCCACCCGTGCTCGCCTACAACAACATCACCTGCACCAGCCCACCCGGCCTGGCAGGCCTCGACCTGCGCGACGTCGGCGAGGCCCACTTTGCCCACTGCTGACCCGAGGCTGCCCCGGCGTCCCGACGGGCCCTTGCAGCCCCGGGGGGACACAGTTCAGGACCTGTGGGGCCCAGCCTGCTCCCTGAGGGCCTGACTGTGATGGTCGGGGACATGGCCTCCCCAGCTGTTGTCAATTAAAGTAACCGGATAAACGGGGCCGCGTGTGCGAGCAGGGGTGCAGCTCAGTGCCGGTGGGGGGTGCTAGCCAGGGCCCCTCTGCCTGCCACAGCCCCACGGCCCGCCCTGCGCCCTTTTCGTCTGTGAGTCCCCAGGAGCCCACCGGGAGTGGCGGGCCCTCACTCGTGTCCTCTGGGAGCCTCACGCGTCAGCCCCTCGCCAGGGTCCTCAGAGCAGCTTGGTCCTGGGAAGCGGGGGCCGGAGGGGGTGCGACCCTCCCTCTCTGGGTCCCTGTGCTCCCAGCCATACCCCCCACCCCCAAAGGAAGGCCCCCGGGGTGCACTCGTCACCGTCGCCCCCCCAGAAGTGAGGCCCAGGCCTGCATGCACCCCTGGCCGAGCACCCAGGCTCTTCCCGGGGAGAGCGGCAGGTGGGCTGCCCAGGATGCACCCCAGCCTTCCCAGGATCCACGCAGGGGAGAGGCCCGGGGCTCCGCTCCACACTCGCCTCTCCTGTCAGCCCTGCCCCCAGCCCGGGGCGGGCCCTCGGCTGTCGCTAGGCCAAGCCTGGCCATTCACACACCCTAAGCCACCCGACACTCCACACGAGCCTCACCTGAGGCTCCAGGGGCCTGTCAACAGCAGGACTGCTGGCCAGTTCCTGCGACTTGGGGGGGGGGGGGGGGGGGACACCGCACAGGACACAGTGACACCCGGCCAGGAGGCGGGGCCAGGGCGGAACGCTCTAGAAAGGTCAGATGTGTAAACACAGCGGTGGGATGCATTTATTGCGGGCTCCTCTGAGTTACAAGTTTGACACTTTAGTGGATGTCACCTCCTTCACTGGGCTTCCGGGCCAGCGGGCCAGCGGGCCAGACAAGCTCCCAGACACACCAGCTCTGTGAATGACGTGGAGACTCGGCTGTCGGGAGCAGCGGTCTGTCCGGGCCACGGGGGTACCGAGCTGCACCAGCAGGGAGGGCAGGCCATGGCACAGGGACCCCATGCCGTCCCTGGGTGACCAGGCAGAGTCACTCACTGTCAGCAGCTCAGCCAAGATGCCGCCGAAGCTCTGGAAACGTCCCAGAGGGGCCCCGTGGGGAGAGGGGCACACGAGGCCTGGCCAGGTCCCTACCCCAGACCTCCAGCCCCACAGCGCACAGGAGCGCTCAGCCTGCCTTGGTCAGGAGAGCCCCACGGGCGTCTCGCTGAGAATCTTCTGGGCGATGGAGGAGAGCGCAGGGAATGCGGGGCTGTCGGGGAAGTCCTGGATGAAGTCCCGGCCGTCCTCCAGGCTCCGCGTTAGCTCGGGGTCCAGAGGCACTGAGCCTGGGGGTGGGGGCAGGGAGAGTGGGCAGTGAGGGCCAGGCTGGGAGGCCCTGTCCACCCCCTCAGCCCAGGAGCCCACAGGCAGCACTGCCAAGGCCCGGCAGGACTGGCTCCCGGGCTGAACCTCCCTAGGACGCCCAGCAGGCCCCACTGCCTCCTGGGTGTTCCTGCAGAAGAAAACACAGGGCTCCTGCAGCTCTCGCAGGCCGGGGAGACGGCGGGGTGGGAAGAAGCCCCCTCTCGCCTCTCCCCAGGGGGCAGGGCCCTGGGGCAGCCCCGGCCCACTCACCCAGGAAGGGGACGCCGGCGTGTCTCGCCAGCTCCTCGCCGCCTCCCTTGGAGAAGACATTGGTGCACTCCTGGGACACAGAGACACAGGGTCAACCTGCTTCCTCTCTGCCCGCGGTGGGCGGGGGTGGCCAGCCACCCACGCCCGCGACCACCCAGGACTCACCGAGCAGTGGGGGCAGACAAAGCCGCTCATGTTCTCCACGAGCCCGATCACCCGCAGTCCCACCTTCCTGCAGAAGGTCAGCTCCCGCCTCACGTCCCCCACGGACACCGCCTGGAGGCCGGGAAAGGGGCGGGGGCGGCAGGTGGGTACCCCGGAAACAGCCAAGATGGGCGAGGAGGGCAGGGCGTCTGCCCCGGGGTGAGGGCGCCCTGTGGGAACAGTACCTGGGGCGTAGTGACCACGAGGGCCCCCAGGGGACTGTAGGGGCGCAGGGCGTCCACCACGGCCATGTGCTCGTCAGAGGTCCCTGGGGGTGTGTCCACAACTAGATAGTCCAGCTGCCCCCAGGCCACGTCAGACACAAACTGCTTTATCAGCGCTGCGGAGACCCAGGGAGGCTCGGGGTTGGGGGTAGCGGGCAGGCAGGCAGGGTCTCACCAGGCCCATGCCCCCTACTGGCCCCAGGGCGGGGCGACCTTTGGGTCCCAGGCCCACTGGCATTTGGAGAGCTGTGTGTGCCACTGCGCGCCAGGGGAGAGACCCTTCCCCAGCCCCCCAGAACTTCAGCTCGGGCCCTGGCTTCGATGGCTGGAGTGGGGACCCTCCAGGGGCAGATGTCTGTGCCCCAGAGAGGTGGCCTGCGGGGAATGCCAGGAGGGCATGGCCTGGGAGCAGCCCCTGCCCCGTACTTGCTCCCACACCTGGCAGCTCTGTGCTGGCCTTCGGAGGGAGCCGAACCCTGTCTGCTGGGGCAGAGGCATCAGACCTCTGGGGAGGACCAGGCAGCTGAAGGCCTCATGGCTGCGGCTCACACTCTCGCTCCCCAGGTCCGCTGTCTGCGTACTTGCAGGCTCAACGGGTCGGGGTGTGGGGGAGCGTCTTAGAAGTGAAGAGGTGGGTGCCAGTCTTTCCCCCGGCGCCCGAGGTGGTGGGGTGGGTGGGGCGCCGGCAGCTCAGCGCGGCATTACCGTTCTTCCTGGGGCCTCTCCACACCAAAGCCTCATCCGGCTGCTCCAGCAGGAAGCCCACGGACACGAGGGAGATGCTCTGCTCCCGGTCCACGAAGACGGGCACCCAGCCGCTGTCGCCCTGGTGTACCGCCCTGCCCTGCACTCGGAGCATGCGGGGGATGCTGGGGCCGCACAGGTCCACGTCCAGGATCCCCACCTGCCGGGTGTCCACGCGACTCATGAGAGGCTCCAGCCGGGTGTTGCCCTGCATGACCACCCAGGAGAGTAGGGCTCGCGAGGAGACAGGAGGTGCTCACCTTCTTGCCCGCATGGCGCAGAGCCAGTGCCAGCTCCGTGGAGATGGTGCTCTTCCCGACGCCCCCCTTTCCCGAGAGGACGAGGATGATGTGCCGGACGCTGGCCAGGTTTCCAGGCTCTGGTTGGAAAGACAGAGGGGAGGAGGGCTGGGTGTCTCCTCCATGCCAGCTGCCCTCCGCTGCCCACTCACCGCGGCCACCACACATGTCCTACACCCAGGTCCTGACACAAGCAAACGCAGCCACGCGAGAGGGGTTCCAGCAGACCCCAGACCCAACCCACTGCGTCCTCAGAGACGGTCGCCCCCGCTCGGTCTGGAGCAGGGCTGCTGCAGCTAGAAATGCTGCAAACACTCCGCTCTGCAGTGTGCACACATGAGTGCATGCACACCTTGCACGCACAAGGCCAATTCCAGCCAAAGCCTCCCAGCTGGCTCCAAGGGATGAGGGTGGAGACCAGTGTGCTGCCAGCCCCTGTGCCAGCACCTCTAGGTCTGACCGCAGGTGGGCAGCGCCCTCCTCTGGGGGCAGAAGTGGAACTCCTGGCAGCCCCAGCCTTCTGCTCAGGAGGGAGCCCACAGCTCGAGGAGGCAGCCACACTGTGTGAGGGGGCAGAAGTTAGGTCACTCAGATGGCTCACGGTTGCGCCTTAAGAAACCCTGGGTACCCCCAGGCAGGCTCTGCCCCAGCTCCTGTTTCTCCCAGTGAGCCTGAAATGCCACCGTGAACACACTCACCACTCCCACCCCTGCCACCCCACACAGGCGCCATCTGTGTACAAACAACCCTCAGCCCCTGCGAAGTGCCCTGACGACCTCACCAAAGAGAGTCCCGCCTGGCCTGCAGCAAGCTGCTCGCTCCAGCAGCCTCCCTGCACCCCGGCTTTGCAGGGAGGGCTCAGCGCGAGGTGAGCGAACACTGTCTCCCTCCTGACCCATCTCTCATGGGCAGGTGCAAAGGCCGCTGCCACCGAAGGGTCCCTGGAAGGAACTCAGGGTGCACCTGGCCTGGCTTCTCCACAGTTGTAAGGCAGTGCAGTGCCTGTCCTGGGTCTCCTTCTAGAGATCTTGTATGGTGACGAGGAAAGGCAACCATCCCCCAGCCACGGATCACTGCCAACAACACGGCCACCATGCCTCAGGCCACTTCTGTGATGACTTAAAAGGCTATTACTTAAACTGCTTTAATATCAGAAAGTAGTCGGGGGGGAGGGGGGGCTTCCATGATGGCTCAGTGGTGAAGAATCCTCCTGCCAATGCAGGAGACACGGGTTCGATCCCTGCTGTGGGAAGATCCCACATGCTACAGAGCAGCTAAGCTTGTGGGCCACAACTACTAAGCCTGTGCTCTGGGGCCTGGGAAACACAACTCCCGAAGCCCACAAGCCCCAGAACCTGTGCTTTGCAACAAGAGAAGTCACCGCTCACAACGAGAGAAAAGCCCATGCAGCAATGAAGACCCCAGCACAACCTATAAATAAATAAAAGTATCTTTTAGAAACAGTAGTTGGAAATCAATTTCACCTTTCTTTGGTGGGCAGATGGGCACTCGGGCAGAAACCTGGGAAAGAACAAGGCAGATGCGGGTCCTGACACCTCCATGCCAGCGCTGCATTGCCAACCTCATAAGAGTGACGCCTTGCTCTCCTCACTGGTGGGACTGGGGAGCTTCATCTGCCTAAGCCTCAAACAGGATATTGCGGCTCCCATCAGGTAACTGGAAGGAGCCGCCAACTTCCCAGACCACAGTTCTCAGGAGCCAACCACAACTTTCCCTCATAAATAAACTCAAAGGCTTACAAACGATGACAAATCAAATGCATACTACGACATGGGAGAGGCTGCCCTGGAAGGAGCAAAGGAAAGCAGTGTCTCCCCCACGGAAGGAAGTGAGGGATCCCACGTTTGGATGAGAAGACTAATCAACCAAGCCTTAAGTTCAACCAAATCAAGATTATCTGATACACTGGACGAGTACCGGAATCTTTGTATATAAAGAATATCTCCAATAGGATACGACCAACTGACAACAGGAGCTGCCTCTGAGCACAGGGAGGTTTACTGCATAGCCTGTGAGGCTTCTGGAATTTCTGTGTGCATTTGCCTCTTCGTTAAAAAAAAGCATTCATCATCAATCTAGAAACCATCCCCCTCACCTTGTAGCAAGGTGTGCCCTCATCATAACAAGCTTCTTCTGATTTTTCTCTCCAGTCTTACGTTTATAATCTGATGGATGAATCCAGCGTTGTAAACACTTTGTGTTCAAGATATCAGACCCGAAGTCTCTTAGAAAATAATGTAGCTAATCTGTGCGAATCGGGCTGTGCCCAATGTATACATTGGGTCCAAAGCAGATTTCATTAAAAAAAAAAAAAAAAAAAAAAAAGGCTTAGAAAGTTAAAATAGAACTTCTACAAAAACCAGAAATATGACGTTCCGGTTTCTCTTAGAGCGCCTTATTCAAGTAAGACCTCCTTCTAAGCGCCGTATTGACACGTGCGCGCACCTCTGAGAACTTTATACCGCAAATAAGACGGTGTGCTGAAACCCGGAGCCACGACTAGCAGCTGCAGGTCTGCCCCATTCCTCTCGCCTCGGCGCCCGCCGACCCGCGACGCCCGGCGGTCAAGCACACTCACCCGCAACAGCTTCCATCCTGCCCCTACTCGCCCCGCGTCCTCCTCGCAGCCCGTCTCCGTCCAATCTGAATGAAGCGCCTTCGGACCAATGGGCAACGCGAACCCGCCCCGGCTCCCCTTGATAGGCCCACTCGCGCTACCCTTAGCCAATCAGATTTCCCAAAGGGCGCACGCAGGTTCCGGCGCAGACGGCGTACAGGACAGGGACCTACTTCCGTGTCAACGCCCCAGCATGGGAACGCTTCGTTTGCCCGCCCCCCGTCCAATAGGCTCGCGGGGCTTGTCTCCGACCACTTCAGATGTGGCCAATGAGAACGCCGATCTAGGATTGACAGGGCCAGCAGCCTCTCAGCAAGAGGCTTGTGCCGCGGGGCCCGCCCCTCTTCCGAACGCCGAAGTCGAGTGCACTGCGGAGCCAATGCGGCGCGGGGGGCGGACCGCGGGGCGGGGATTGTTTACGTCTTGCTCCGGAGCGGAAAGTAGGTCACGGCTGGCCCGGCTGAGCGCGGTAGCGCAGAACCGCTGCAGGTGAGCAGCGGGCCTCGGCCGCTCCTCCCCGGGTCTTCCGGGCCCTGCTGCCCAGCCTGGGTCGGGACCCCACTGCACCCGTTGGCCTCGCGGAGCTGCGGGCGGTGCGCCTTTGTTCCGGCGGCGGCGGCGGCGGGGCCAGAAGAGGCGGGCGAGGCTCTGCGCCGCAGGCCGGGCGGGGCGGCGGGTGGGAGGAACCCCGCGACCCCGCCGACCCTTAGACAGTGCGATGCCCGACGGGGAAGCGACCCCTGATGCAGCGGGGTTGTCTCGGGACCGTGCATCCCCCGTGCACGGCCTGGCACCTGCTGTTGCTGTGTCGGTGGCGGGCGGGGCTTAGGCCGGGCCCGCCGTGGCCGGCTCCAGTAGCGAACCCAGGTCTGCAGACGGGCTTCCATCCCTCAAAAGCTGTGCCTGCGCGCGTCCCCTGCCGCCCCTCGGGATCGTAGCGGGGGACAGTCCCGGCCCTCCTGGGGAATTTCAGTACAAGATCCCAGAGATCGACTTGTAACTGTAAGTCGGGCTTGGAAGTTGAGAGCCAAAGACGGGAGGGGAAAGCGTTCTGGGCAAAGGGCTGGAAAGAACCAGCAGCCGAAACAGGGCCGGAACTTGATGGGCTTGGTAGGGTTTTACATTTTATCCGGAGAACAATGGCAAGCCCTGAGAAGTTTATAACTCGCTAATTCAAAATTTTTTGAGATTTATGTTTCGAAAAAGCTGGGTTGTAGTGAATGAAGTGGGCGGAGCCGGAGCGGAGGAGTCGTGCGGGGGTGGGAGTCGTGCGGGGGTGGGAGAGGCGCGGTGGCGGCAAATGGTTCAGGACACCGTTGGAGGTGGTGTGGGGCGTGGAGGGCCGTGGTGGGAGGAGGTGTTGGGATGACTGCTGTGTGTCTGGCATGAGGAACTGAGAGGATGGAGATGCCATTTGTCAAACTGGACACCGGAGGAAGGGCAGGCAAGGCTTGAGATGCCCGAGGGACGGGTAGGCAGGACACTTGGGTTCCTGAGGCCAAGCTCAGAGAGGGGCCTTTGAGAGTCATGGATATCTGGATGGTGTTCCATGCTCTGTACCTGAGTTTCATCAAGGTGCTTGGATCCTGGAGCGAGGTACCAGCTTGTGAAGAGAGTTCCAGACCTGGGTGGGCTGGCACAGGCTGTGGGACTATCTGGTGTGCTGCATTTTTCTCTGCTCTGACCCTGTGGTTTCTTCCAGCTCCTTTCCACCATGGCCAGGCGCCCGCGGAGCAGCAGAGCGTGGCATTTTGTCTTGAGCGCAGCCCGCCGGGATGCGGATGCCCGGGCTGTCGCTCTGGCAGGGACTGCCAACTGGGGCTACGACTCTGATGGGCAGGTAGGTTCCAGTGGGTGAGGTGGGCATGGCCGGACAAAAGTGAGGAGACCCCCCAGGGCAGGCATTGCCTGAACTGAGATGGAAAGGGAAAGATGGCCCTGGGGGCAGAGGATGGGGTCACCTCGGCTGGACCAGTTGCTGTGTGTGCTGTTTCCACTCTCCCAAGCACTTCATGCCGGTTAAGGACACACGTGGCCTTGTGTGGTGGGACCTCAAGGCAGATACGTTTCTCTGTAGTGGGTGTCAGTGGGTACTTTGGTCAGTTGATTTAACAAAAACGTCTCCATTCCATCTACTTAGCCGATTACAAGGGTGGTTATTGTTATCTCCAAGTGCAACTTTTTGGACATTTCCTCTGTTGAAGCCTGTGCTCTATATTTGTGTATATGCACCTGAAAAAAAGAACTTTGATTCTTAAAGACCAGTATTCCTGTGCCTCCCTGTGCTCAGGACCCTGAGCTCTGCAAGGCCCAGGATCATGGAGGCCTTGAGGAGGGTGGCTCAGCTGTCTGTCTGCAGGGCAGGTTCCTGAGGGGCCTGGGGCTTTGCAGTCGGAGCCTTGTCGCGCTGACCCTGTGGTGGGGCTGGGTGCACTCTGTATCTGCCATGGGGAACCTCACAGTCAGGATCCTGAACCTCTCAGGGCAGAGCTGGGCTTTGGCTCTGCCCTGAGTCCCCTCCACTGTTCTTGGGGATCTCTGACTTGACTCTGGTCTGTTACCCTCACCTGGCTTTGGTGCCCTGGCTCAGCCAGGTGTCTGGGGGGGACAGATATCTCTCCCCCCCATCTCCAGCATGAGGGCAGCTGAGCTCCTGGAACCACCAGGCTTTGGGGGGTTATTGGAGCTGGTGGTATCCTGGGCCCCCTTCCCGGGCCTCCCTTAGCTTCCTGCCCAGGCCAGCGAGAGGCCCCGGCCTGCATTCCTGTCCCGCCTCCAGCTCCCACTGACCACGTGGTCTGGGCAGTCTTTTCTGCCTGCGCCTGCCTCGCTGGCTCATTACTGTGGGATGCGGGAGGCGTCCAGGGGCTAGAGGTGTGGTGTCTGACACACACTTGCAGTTGGGTCATCTAGCAGCCCTGAAGGCGGCATGCACACATCACTGCCCCCGCGGCCCCGAGCTCTCTGTGTAGCTTGCGGAGAGGCGGTTTCTGCCCTCCATGCAGGGGATTACATGCTGGATGCCAAGCATGGGAACTCCAGGGCCAGCGGTGCTCAGGTCTGTGCCCTGGCACGGGGAGGGGTGTCTCCTCCCGCAGCAGGGGGCCTGCCTGTTCCTCAAGAGCTAGGTGCTGTGGGCCCTCAGCCTCTCCGTGGTTACCCATCTCCGACCGGCTCGACCTCCTCTCTCCCTGCCCAGCTTCTGTGTCGCTTCCCTCCTTTGTGGTGCTCAGGGCTGAGTGTGATTGAGCAGGGACTCCACCCTGGGGGCAGGAGGCAGGTGAGCAGGGAGCCGACAGGAAGGAAGAGGACGCAGAACACAGGCCTGGCGGAGCCTTTTTGAACTGGTATCCGAAAGAGACCCAGGGGCGAACAGACCCTGCCCCACACCACGGGGACAAGGGTGGGCAGGACAGGGGGCTGGGTGGGGGCGCTGATGCTATCTGAGGAGGGTAAGTCTGTGGGCTTTGCTCTCAGGGCAGCAGGATCTCAGATCTGAACAGGTCCGCTGGACTGCTGTGCATAGGGCATTTCGGGCCAGAGGGGCACCCAGAGGCCAAGAGAGTGAGGGCAGAGGCCTGAGCCCAACCAGGAGCCCAGGCCAAGCTGGGAGAGCTCAGCGCAGGCACACGGAAGCAGTCTGTGCTCTGGGCCTTCGCTGGCTGGCCGGGGTCCGGAGCCCAGGTGGGTGCCTGGAGGCACCCTCACTGGCTCTCAGGAGGGTCTGGTTAGCTGGTCTCCAGAACCTGGCCAGTTCAGCCTTGGCGTCTGGTGCTGGGCTGAGATCGGGTCCCTAAGGCTTGGAGTCTGTCCCATGAGGACTGAGCCCCCGTGCAGAGGGCCTGTGACCGCAGGGCTCCCTCAGCAGGGCCATGTGACGGGGGCTGAGCTGCCCCGGGCACTGACGGGGGAGCCGCAGTCTGGGCTGGGTGTGTAGGCTCTGTCATGGCGATCGGGCCCCAGGAGCCCAGCTGCTGCTCCGGGGAGACCAAGCTGCCTTCCTTAGGTCAGTGGTGGGCTTTGCTATGGGCTCCCCTGTGTATCTGTGACCTAGGAGCTCTGGGCCTTGAGGATGGCTGAGCGTGCAGCCCTGCCGGGGGGCTGATGAGCCGCTGGACCTTCAGGGCTCTTGACTCCATTCCCAGGAAGCCTCCTCGTGGTTGGCCTTCGAGGAGGCCGGAAGAGCTGTCTGTGGTTGCAGCAGCTGGCTGTGCCCTGAGGCAGTCGTCTGGAGGCCAAGCCCCAGGTCCCTTCCTTGGGACGTCTGGCTGTTGACCCATGGACCTGTGGTGGGGCAGGTGGAAGGAGGGCGGTTGGGCCAGGGCTGGCAGGCTGGGCGGGAACATCTCCCATGTCCCCCAGCACAGCGACTCAGACTCCGACCCGGAGTGCACGTCCCTGCCGTCATCAATCCCCAGCGCTGTGCCGGTGACTGGAGAGTCCTTCTGCGACTGTGACAGCCAGAGCGAGGCCTTCTGCGGCAGCCTGCACACTGCCCACCGGGGCCGGGACTGCCACTGCGGCGAGGAGGACGAGTGTGAGTGCGGGGTTGCGGCAGGTGAGCGGGCAGGTGGCCAGGCGGCCTCCGGGCAGGCTGGTGCTCAGCTGGGAGTCTTGCTCTCGTAGATTTCGACTGGGTCTGGGATGACCTGAACAAGTCCTCGGCCACCCTGCTGAGCTGTGACAACCGGAAGGTCAGCTTCCACATGGAGTACAGCTGCGGCACGGCAGCCATCCGGGGCACCAAGGAGCTGGGGGAGGGCCAGCACTTCTGGGAGATCAAGATGACGTCGCCCGTCTACGGCACTGACATGGTGAGTGGCCGGCGGGGCTGGGAGGCGGGGGTGCTACCAGGCACCTCGGTCCCCTGCCCCCTCTGCCCAGCCCCCTGTTCCCAGATGGTGGGCATCGGGACGTCGGATGTGGACCTGGACAAGTACCACCACACGTTCTGCAGCCTGCTCGGCCGGGACGAGGACAGCTGGGGCCTCTCCTACACAGGTGCGTGGGGCCCAGGTGGGTAGGGCTGGGGCCCCCCGGGCTGCAGGTCTCACTCCAACCCCGCTGCCCCCAGGCCTCCTCCACCACAAGGGGGACAAGACGAGCTTCTCCTCGAGGTTCGGCCAGGGCTCCATCATCGGCGTGCACCTGGACACCTGGCACGGGACGCTGACCTTTTTCAAGAACAGGAAGTGCATAGGTGAGGGCGAGACCTACCGCGGCTGCCGGGAGCGGGGTCCGAGTCCCGGGGGGGCTGAGAGCCCTGAGGCTTTCCCCCCCTCCCCCAGGCGTGGCGGCCACACAGCTGCAGAACAAGAGGTTCTACCCGATGGTGTGCTCCACGGCGGCCAAGAGCAGCATGAAGGTGATCCGCTCCTGTGCCAGCGTCACGTCCCTGCAGTACCTGTGCTGCTACCGCCTGCGCCAGCTGCGGCCTGGCTCGGGGGACACGCTCGAGGGCCTGCCCCTGCCGCCCGGCCTCAAGCAGGTGCTGCACCACAAGCTGGGCTGGGTTCTCAGCATGAGTCGCCAGCCTCCTGCGCCCTCGCCCGCGGCCAGCGGCCCCGAGCCCCGGCACTGCCAGCGGAAGCGCTGCCGAAGGACCTAGCCTGCTCCCTGATCGAGACCCCAGCGACGGCGCGGTCCTCGCCCCGCCTGTGGACTGCCCCAGGGCCGCCGAGGGGAGGACCGAGCTGAGGTCTGTCCCGCTGCCCCTCTGCTGCCTGAGGATAGGATGGGCCTCACTGCAGGGGCTCGGGGCTATCAACCCTATGACCCCGAGACCCAGCCTGTGTACTTCGTTGCTGGGCGTGAGAGCAGCCGCCGCCCCAGCGCATCTGGGCTCAGGCCTGGGGGGCTGGCAGGGGAGGGGCTGGGGGGCTGTGGTTCGCTGCCTGTGAGGAGGACGCTCCTTGAGGTCGGCTTTTCCTGCCACCACCGGCCTCGGGTTTTTCTTAACTTGCTTTGCATGTCGTCAGCTCTGTTCCTCCTGTCTGAGGCTGAAAGCGACCATAATAAACTCTAAGTCTGATGTCCACCTGCCTATAGAATGAAGGGGGTCAAAGTGAGGTCTCGGGCTCATAGGTGTTCGCACTTGTCTCCTCATGGGCCCTCATGGTACCCTGGGAGAGGTGGCCTGGTTCTCTCTCATCCCTCTAAACCTTGTCTCAAAAATGAAGGTTCCCCCACCCCAGCCTCCCAGTGATGGGAGTTTCCCCTGTGGGACCCGAGGCCCCCACAGCCCGTCCTGCTGGTGCCAGCTGTCCACCAGCCCCTCGGCCAGCGTGCACAGGTCCAGGGCACGTGAGCCCCACCCCCCACCATCTAGAGACCTTCCACCGGCGAGCAAAGAATTTCCTCTTCTCCCAGTTATGCAAGATTTCTCTCTGCTGCCCCTTCATCTCCCAGCTCGGGGTCAGACTCGACCAAGAGCCCCGAGAGCCCCAGGTGCGGGGCGCACCACCCCCCGTGGTTTCCCACGGGTCCCTGGGTGGCCGTGATCACTCCTGCCGCAGGCGGGGGGGCCCCTGTGTGGCCCCACGGGCGTGGTCAGGAACCCAGGTCCAGCAGAAGGTCGGGGTCGGTGGTGGTCAGGAAGAGGCAGATACGGCGGGAGAGGTCGGGCCCCACCCTGCGGGGCGGCACACCCTTGCCCGTCTTCACCGGGAGGTCGGCCAGCAGGGCCAGGCGCTCCTGCTTCGTGCCACAGGCCATGTACACCTAGGGCGGGCGCAGGGGTGAGTGGCAGGCCTTGGGGAGCCGGCCCCCGTTCCCAGGGTTTGGATGAGGGCGGGCACCCACCTGCTGCAGCAGGCGGGGGGATGGGAAGGCACTGACAACAGTGTCAGCCACGGCAGGGCTGACGCGGTTGAACTGCCTGACCTGCCGCCACCAGGCTCCCCGCAGCCCTGCGCCATCTCTGGCCACTCGCTCACCTGCCACCCAGCGCCTAGAAGTGCAGAAGGGAAAGGCCCCAGACTCCCGGGCCTGCCTGGTGGGGGGGGCGGTGCAGGGAGGCGCTAGAGGCTCCTCACCTCTGCCGAGCACCCCACCCCCTGCTCAACAGAGCCTGGGACCCCTCGGACACAGCTCCCCCACCCGCAGCTCCCAGAAGGGAGAGGGTCACACACTTGAAGGGGCGCTGGGCGAGGGCCTTGGTGAAGGCGCACATGTGCTGGCTCAGCTCCTGCCAGGAGGCCACCAGCAGCACGTCCACATTCTCCCAGAGCTGCAGGTGCACCAGGGCCTAGGTGGGAGTGACTGCAGTGTGGGGCATGGGGTTCCCCAACAACACATGCCCCCATGGGCCACACCGGCCCCTGATGCACCCTGAGCAGCAGCCCAGGACCAGGTCCCAGGCCCACCTCACCGTCTCACCTCCTCCACCTCAGGCCAGCTGACCGCCCCCTTGGTGCGAGTGACCGCTGGACGCCCTGGCTGCTGCGTCTCCTGGGCTCTGGGCTGCTGAGACCTGGGCAGACGGACCGTCCCTCTGGCCCCTCACCCTCCCTGACCCTCTTCCCTCCCCCCGAGCCACCCAGGGGAGGGGGTCAGCTGTGACGCCAGCCCCCAGAGCCACCCTGCCTTCTCCCTGAACCCTCCCATCCCGGTGAGGTGGGCCAAGGGTGTCAGGGTGACCAGTACCATAGGTAAGCGTCCAGCCCGATGACAGCCAGGTGGAGGCAGGCAGGGCTCTCAGGTGTGACCCAGGGCACAGAACAGGTCGGGCCACATACCTGCATGCCAAGGAGGCTCACCTGTTCCTCGGGGCTGTGGCAGGCGGGGCCCACCGGCCAGTGCCAGCTTGCAGGAAGCAAGCAAAGTCCTTCCAAGAAAGACCCCTCAGTGCTGCGAAGGGGCGGGGTGGACTCCTCCGCCCGGCATGCTCTCTCAGAAAACCAGCCCTGTGCTTCCCACAGGGAGGTCTACGAAAGTCCCTAAGCACATCCCAGGCACCTAGAAACTTGGAATGAAGCCCCCTCCCCATCCCTGACCCACCTCTGCCTGGCACAGAGCAGGTGCTTGATGAACTGTGAACCCTGAGACCCAGAGCCTGGCAGATGGTCCGGCCTAAACATACTCTGGTGCAAACGTCAGCTGAGAGAGCAATCCCTATTTCTCCTCGTGCCAGGGGGGCTGGGTTGTGGGGTGTCACAAGGCCGACTGCACAGCCAGCCTGCGGCCCTGGTCTCCAGACCCCCACCCGCAGTTGACCACCTAACTTCTGACTCAGGGCTCAAGAGAACCTGCCTCATCGTGGCTTCTGCGGTCTAGAAGCAACTGTGGCTCCCATCTGCTGCCAGCCCAAGAGCCCAGCAGTTTCCCCCAGTTCAGCCCTGACGCCCAAGGCAGAGCACCCAGCCCTGCCAACTGCCGACAAGGCTCTCCTCCCACTCCTCCGCCGCACCTGGGTCAGCTGGATCACTCCACGCACAAACTCTTCAGGTTCCAGCAGCAGCAGCACGTGGGGCTCATCCTCAGCCCACACTTCAGGGGGCACCTGGGGGACATGGGGGGTGCTGCTGCCCACCCCGGGCCACAGTCCGGGCCCCCAGGAGTCCCGGGGCTCACATAGGTTCTCCCCGGGCTGCTCTCCACCAGCCCAGCATCCCGACTTCTACTAACACCGAGCCAGAGGGCCAGGCGGCTACGCCTGCGGCCACAGCCTGGACGGGCTGGCAGGGCCGGTCCCTCAGCGCGGCCCTTCCTTCAGGCTCTGGGTCCCAGCCTTTTACCGCCCGCTCCGCGGCCCCCATTCTCAGTTCGCTGCTTTGGGAAACGTGCCTCTCAGAGCATCTTTGCTACGTTAAACACCCAACCCAGGGCTGCACTCGGCCCCCACCCCCGGGACACTCACACCGCGCGGGCAAGGGTCTGGGCTCGCTCGGCTCCAGCGGAGGCTCCGCGCCGGGCGCTGCGGCTCCACGCGGGGCTCACAGCCCAGGGCGTGCAGGGCCTCCATCAAGGTGTCGGCACCCGCGTCTTCCAGGACGGCTGGGACAGGGCGAAAGGAAGCCGGCGGTCACTGCTCCCTCCCCCGCGCGGACACCGGACACCCACCGCCCGGACAGCGCGCTGCCAGCACTGACCCCCGGCAGGCTCCCAGGGCGCAGGGCGGAGTCCGTCCAACCGGGTCCCCCAAGGCCGGGCTCCCACCCGGGCGGCTCCCCGCACCTGGGTCCACGAGCACTGCCAGGCGACGCACCGCCTGCCAGGGCCGCAGCCACCGCAGCGCCTCGGCCGCCGGCCTGCGCTCTCCCGCCGGGTCCCGAGTCGTCGCGGGGGTCTCCGCGCTAGCCGGGCCCTCGGCGTCCGAGTCCGAGATCTCCCACGTCGGGGGCCGCAGCTGTTCCTGGCCCCGGCGGGCGCCCCCGGCCCTCCCGGGCCCTGCCCTCGCCATGGCCCGCCCGGCCCCTTCTCCACTTCCGGCCGTGCCCGGACTCCTTTGCAGGGGACACCCGCCGCTTCCGGCGCCAGGCGGGTCTGCAGCGCCGCGGCGGTGGCATCTTCCGGCCGGACCGTGGAGGCCGCCCCGGCCATGGCGCGCAGGAAGGTGCGGCCGCGACTGATCGCCGAGCTGGCCCGCCGTGTGCGGGCCCTGCGCGAGCAGCGGGAGCGGCCGCGCGACTCGGTGCGCTACGCCCTGGACTACGAGACGCTGATGCGGCCGCACTCGGGCCGCAAGCTGCCCATGCGAGCCTGGATCGACGTGCGCCGCGAGAGTCGGCTCCTGCAACTGCTCGGCCGCCTCCCGTTCTTCGGCCTGGGCCGCCTGGTCACGCGCAAGTCCTGGCTGTGGCAGCACGACGAGCCGTGCTACTGGCGCCTCACGCGGGTCCGGCCGGACTACACGGCGCAGGTGCGCGCACCGCGAGCTCTGCGCCGCTCCGGGCCCCGCGCGGCTCCGGCGCCTCCCCTGCGAGCCGCTGAGTGGGAGGGGGTCTCCTGTCGCCCGACCCCTGGGCGAGCGCTTTCCGAGCTGACCTCCTCGCCTACTTGCTTTACAGAACCTGGACCACGGGAAGGCCTGGGGCATCCTGACCTTCAAAGGTAAGGCGTCGGAGACTCGGTGGGGAGGCTGCCCGCAACAGGTTGTTCCGGCAACATCTGAGCAAAGGCCCCCGGTCTCCTCTCCCCAGGAAAGACGGAGAGTGAGGCCCGGGAGATCGAGCAGGTCATGTACCACGACTGGCGGCTGGTGCCCAAGCACGAGGAGGAGGCCTTCACCTCTTTCACGCCGGCGCCGGAGGACACGCCGCGCCCCGTCCCCTACCCGCCGCTCCTCCGGGCCATGATTCTAGCAGAGCGACAGAAAAACGGAGACCCCAGCACGGAGGAGCCCATGCTCAGCCTGGAGAGGATACGCACTGATCCCTGGGACTATCCTGAGAACCAGGAGGCGAAGAAAAAGACCAAGGGCACAGCAGTCTAAAGTGCGGGAAAGGGCAGGCTGCCTGAAGAGTGCAAGACGGTGGGCACCCCTTTGGGTCACACCTGAATCAGCCCCCTTGGTATCTTGGATCTGACCTCCCCGCCCACTTGTCGACGTTCTACGTTTTCGTACAAAGGGTGCGGTCTGCACCTTATCTCCTCTGTCCCGGCTTCCCCAACTCGCAGATCTGACTGCCAGAAGTGGTTCCTGGGGGCACGCTGGAAGCAGCAGGGCAGCAGGTGTGGAGCCCAGTGCTGGCCTGTCACTTCCACCTTGGCTTCCCCTCCCACGACCCGGGCAGAAACAGAACGCGAATAAAGGCACATGAAGTAACCTGGGATGTGGCTTCTTTTGAGTTTGGAGTTGGGGGGCCAAAGCGGGCTGGTGGCAGGGCTTCGGGGAGGAACAGGCTGTCACTGCTGTTTACGACCCTCGGTGCGGAGACCCAAGGGGACTGGGGCGGCCCGGGCGCGGCCGTAGAGGTCCCGGTGTGGGCGTGGACGACAGGCGCCGCCTCGCCGCGCCCACCGAGGCTGCGGCTCCCAGCTACCAGGCCGCTTTAAGCACAGGCTCCGCCCCGGTCCGGGCACCGCCCCCGCCCCGGGCCCGCACCGCCCTCGCCCCGCCGTCGCCATCATGATCTGCCTGATGCTGACCATCTTCGCCAACCTCTTCCCGGCGGGTGAGCGTCGCGGGCCGGGCCACGCGGGGCGGGGAGGGGGTGCGGCTGGGCCTGACGCGCCCCGACCCCGCCGGTCCCCGCAGCCTACACCGGCGTGCACGAGCGCACCTTCCTGGCGGTGAAGCCCGACGGCGTGCAGCGGCGGCTCGTGGGCGAGATCGTGCGGCGCTTCGAGAGGAAGGGCTTCAAGCTGGTGGCGTTGAAGCTGGTGCTGGTGAGCGCCGGGGTCTCCAGCCGTGGGGAACGGGGCGGGGTCTACAGGCGTGGGGCGGGGCCCCGGGGGCCAGGATCCCCGAGCACGTGGCTTGTCGCCCTACCTCAACAGGCTTCGGAGGAGCTGCTTCGGGAACACTATGCCGAGCTGCGCGAGCGCCCCTTCTTCGGGCGCCTGGTCAAGTACATGGGCTCCGGGCCGGTGGTGGCCATGGTGAGTGTCGGCGGGCGGGCGGGCAGGCGGGCAGGACGCTGACCCAGCGCTGACCTCCGACCCTGTCGGCAGGTGTGGCAGGGTCTGGACGTTGTGCGCGCTTCCCGGGCGCTCATCGGAGCCACGAATCCGGCCGACGCCGCGCCCGGCACCATCCGCGGCGATTTCTGCATCGAGGTCGGCAAGTAAGTCGGGTTCCGACTCTCCAAAGTGGGCTGCGCGGGGCCTTGACCGAGCTCTGCCTGCCCCGGGCTGTGCTCACGCCGCCTCTCCCGCACAGGAACGTGATTCACGGGAGCGACTCGGTGGAGAGCGCCCGCCGCGAGATCGCACTGTGGTTCCGCACAGACGAGCTCCTGTGCTGGGAGGATAGCGCGGGGCACTGGCTGTACGAGTAGCCGGGCCTCTGAAGCGGGCTGCGGCTGACCCCGCCCCCTCCAGGCCCCACCCCGGAGCTCAGAGCGCCTGTCCTGTGGTAGCCCCGCAGCAGCCTTCCGGAGGGCAGGTGGGTGCCCGCCTGCCGAGCTCTGGTTGCCTTCCTGCCCTGGATATAGCTTGCCTGGAAACGCAGCAGGGCACAGCTCTGGTACTTGGCTTGCAGGGGCATTTGTTTTTATAATAAACGGAAGAAAACTTTTGTGCTCCAGTTGGTTTGGGCCCAGGGACACAGAAGTATGGTGTTAAGACATTTATTACATACAGAGCAGATACGTAGGGTCACTTGCAGGGCCAAAGCCTGAGGAGAATCATCCCAGCCCCTTCCCCTGGCTGCACCCACCCGGCTCACCCCCAGGTCACCTCAGGCCCCCTGAGGACAGAGAGGGACTTGACGGACATCACAGTGGAGAGTGGCAGGGCATGGGGGAAGCCTGCAGTGGAACCGGCTGGGCTCGGGGGGCAGCTGCCCAGGGTCTGTGCTTCTCTGTGGGAGGGGGTGGGCAGCAGGGCCTGGGTGACCCTGCCCAGTGCCTGGAGGAACAGAAGTGAGGCCTGGGCAGGGGGGGTAGCTGTCCAAGGCAATGCCCCTCGGAGCAGCAGGCACGGACGCCTAGCAGCTCCTCTCCTTGGCCTCTGCTGAGCAGAGTCAGCCTGTCATCAGGGCCCTGACAGGAGCAGGCCGCGCCACTGGCCCCAGGCACTTAGTAGCGTGTCTTAGGAGCGGGCTCCTCAGAGACTGCACCAGAGGCAGGCCCTGGAGCACTCCTTCCCATCACCCTGAGGCTGAGCCTACATCCAAGGACTGACCCCAGGAGAGGTCAGGCCCCCCCCCCCCTTCTTCCTGAGGCCTGGGCCTGCCCTGGCAGCCTGAGAAATTCCACCCTAGGGGCTTCCGAGAGGGGTGGGACTCAAGGGGCCTGCTCCTACAACGTGGGTCTTTGCCCAGGTTGAGCCAGTGGTGAGGGGAAGACACAGGTCAGTGAGGGCCTAGCACACGGGATGATAACAGGGCTCGAGCTGGATGAGGGCGTCTGTCTGTCTGTCTGCTCGAGCAGCTGCCCCAGGGAGCTTGGTTACGTGCTTTCATGCCGGTTCCCGGGGTGGCAGGGGTTGGGGTGGGGGGAGCCCAGGGAAAGTGAGCGGCTGGGCCAGCTCCCTGAGGGTTGGAGCCCCGCTCTCGTGGACAGCAGTCAAAGGCAAGTGGACCGAGGGTAGGAAGACTCAGCAGGGTTGAGTCCCTGCTTGCTCCCCGGGGGGACCCTGGGAGAGAGTGATGGGAGTGGAGGGCCCAGGGTGGAGCCAGGGCCAGGGTGTGCCCTGGCCTGATCCCCCCTGGGGTTCTGCCTCGCTCTGGCCCTGCAGTGCTCTGGGCCTGGAGGACTTAGGACCGGGTGCCGGCCAGGAGCTGCTGGGAAGCCAGTGTTCCAAGAGGCTCTGCACCTCCCTGGTCAGAACGCTGCCGGCTCCCCGCCCCACCCCCAGCCAGACCAGCTGCTCTGCCAGCTCGCGGGGTGGGGGGAGGCCCCGGGCCTCAGGTGAAAGCTGCAGGTTGAGAGGTCAGAAGTGGGGTGGACGGGCGCCTGGCCGCCCTGGGGCGGCGGTGGGCAGGTGGGCGGGGCGTATGTACAGGTGCGGGTGGCATCAGGCGGGCAGGGTGGAGGGCCGCAGCTCACTCGGGGGTGTAGGACACCTGCCACACGATGATGTGGCTGCGCTCGGCCTTGGACAGCACCGGCTTCACCTGGCTGACGTCCCCCGCACCCTCCTCCGGCTCGTCGTCCTCGCCGTCGCCTGGGGAGAGCACGACTGCGTGAAGAGGCCGCCCGCCCGGGACGCCCCGGCCCTGCCCCGCGACACGCACTCACCAATGCGGAAGTCGATGTAGCCCTCCCCGCCGCTCAGCACCAGCACGTTCTTCAGCTTCTGGGCCTCGGCATCTGTGGCGGTAGCGGCGGGCCCGGGGCCCTCGGATGGGCTGTCGAGCACGCTGCCATTCAGGGTGGCCAGCACGTTCCCTGCCGACAGCACAGGGTCTCAGCGGGGTGTCGGGGGCCCCACGCAGTCTCCTGCCGGGGCCATGCTACAACCCTGGGGTGGGGTGGAGTGGGGGGTGCCGGGAGCTCACCTGGCACTGAGACGAAGAACTTGACGGCATCCCGGTGGCCGTGGAAGCAGAGCTGTGCCTGCGCCATGGAGCAGTAGGGGATGAAGCTGCTGGCTGCCCGGTCGCTGCTGTCATCACCATACACATGGATGATGCCGCCGGGGCGGGCCCCCTCTCCCGACGTGGGGGACGTCTTGTTGGCTGAAGAGAGAGAGGGGCTGGGGGCGCTGAGCCTGCCCACTGGGCGGGTCAGCCTTCCAGCAGGCGAGGGATGGGGTGGGGCCTGCCTGGGGCCCACAGCCAAGCCAAAGGCAAGGCCATCTCAGCCCCAGGGCGTCCAGGATGGGGGCCTCCTGAGAGCAGAAGGCGGGCACTTTGGACTCACCTCTCAGCCCCAGGAGCTGGCCTCGGTGCAGGACCACGGCTGGAGAGGGTGAGGGCGAAGCAAGGAAGGGAGAGAGACCGGTGGTCACAGAGGGGCAGCCTGTGCCCCGCCCGGGACCCTGACGTGCGCCCACCGTCTCCGCAGGCGCCTGGGGTACTCACTCTCGGTCAGGGGGATGGAGATGACGACTCCGTTGCCGGTGCCTACCCAGAGGCGGTTGCCCGCGATGAGCAGGGCTGTGATGCGCACGAAGGAGAAGCCTAGCTTTCCTGTGCCTGTGGGGGCGGGGGGTGGTCAGCGGGCAGCCTCGGGGGACCCCTGCCCCCACACGCTGGCCAGTGCCCTCACCCAGCATCTTGCTGACGTAGGGTTCGATGTCCACGTCCTGTAGGTGCTGGTGGGTGTGGGCATGGTAGAGCCTCAGCGTGGAGTCCAGGCGGATGGACACCCAGACCCCGTCGCCGATCCACGCCAGCTGCCGCACTTGACTCTCCCGCCGTGGGTGGGCATCAAACGACTTCTGTGGGGTCAGGGCAGCCCATCAACGGGGTGGGGTCCCTGAAGCTGCCACAGCCAAGTGTCCCTGAGGCAGCTCACAGCCGCCTTTCAGGGCTTCGTTGCCCTCTCCTCCTGGGGGCCCCGGGACCTCCCCACAGCCATGCCAAGGGAGGTGCGTGGGGCCCGCGCAGACTGCGACTGCTGTCAGGGGGAAACAGCAGGCGGGCTCCAGGCAGACAGGCATTCACATCCCGGCCGCCCTTTGCTGGCCCATGACCTCCGACGAACCAGTCGCCCCCCTGAGGGCGTTTCCTGCAACCCCGCGAAGCCCCTGTGTGGGAAGCCCTGCCACACTTGCCTCGATCTGCATGGTCTTGGGCTGGATGACGTGCACCTTGTTCTTGTAGCCGCACCAGACGCGGTCGTGCACAACGGCCATGCAGCGGATGGAGTGGTGCGGGTGGCCCAGGTCCATCAGGTGGTAGTTGCTCAGGTCCCACTGGCCGTCTGCAGAGAACCCACAAGCCCTGCTCAGGCCTGGCTGGGCTGCCTCTGCTCACATGGGGGGTCGCACCCTGAGGGGATGTCAGGCCCCCCGCATCCCCAAACCAGGTCTCACCTTCACCCCGGTGGAAGATGGCCAGTGTCCCGTCGGCCAGAGCCACCAGCACGCGCCCCTTCACGTGCCTGTGACGGGAGGGCAGGTGGGCGGTGAGCTGGGCTCAGGCCACTGCCTTGGGCCCTCCCTGCCCACCCCCCGGCGGGGTCACGCACACCAGGCTCAGCACCGAGTCCTTCAGCTTGATGGAGTGCAGACACTTCTTCCAGTTGGCCACGGCTGAGTGCACATAGAGCCTGCAGGAAGAGGCTGGTGGGCGGGGGTGCCTGGGGGCCCTCCCCACCCCAACCCCTGGGGCCCCACCTACCAGCCGTTCTGGGCTCCCAGCCACATGGTGGGCGCAGCGCTGGTGCTGCCCGCGGGGTCCCCGCTGGGCTCTGGCTCGGGCTGCGCGCCGCTCACGTCGGCCTCCGGCCCGTTCTCACTGTGAGGAGGATGGTGGCTCCAGGGAGGTCCATGGAAGCCCGGTCCCCACCCCCGCCAGTCCCCCCCATTTGGCTGCCCCACCCTGAGAGAGCCCACCTGTCAGGCTGGGCGCTGGGGGCCGGGGTGGGGGCTGGGTCCATAAAGACATGCTCTGTGAGGGGCCCAGGCCGAACGGCAGCTGCCTCTGCCTCGCTGGACCCTGCGTCTGGCACCTCCGTGGCCTCTGTGGCCTCCTCCGTGGATGGAGCTGGGTTGACCTTCCCATTGGCGACAGCCGACACTTCCCCTGTAGAAGGGAAGGGTGAGAAGAGACGGCCACGGGCCTGGCCTGGGACTCACCCTGGCCCTCGTCCAGCACCGGGGTGTCCCCCGGGCCCAGGACTCACCCTGGCCCTTGTCCAGCACCGGGGTGTCCCCCCGGGAGGAGCAGTTGCTGCGTGGTACGTTGCAGCGCGTGGCACAGCCCACCAGCGTGATGCCCGCCAGCACCCCGTCCGCGCCTGAGTCCTCGGGGTTCACATCGCTGTCCAGGAAGATCTCCCCTGGAGGGTAGTCGCTGTCGCTGGCGGCTGGAGGGAGTCACAGCCGTCACCCCGCTCTGAGGAGCCCCCGTGACACCCCCCAGCTCCAGTCCTAGTGCAGGTGTCTGGGAGGGGAGGGGCCGCTGTGATGCCACCCCACCTCCTTGTCCCAGGTGAGCGCCGCACTGGGGTCTCCGCCTGTGTCAGCAACAGGACGGGGCAGGATGTGACCGCCACTGAGCTCCCCCCTGGACGAAAGCTCTGGGGATCCAGCACCCACCGGGGATGCTGGAGATGCAGAGCACGTGGGCATTGCACACGGTGAACTGGTCCACGACGGTGCCCGGCTGGTTGGCGTCGATGACCACCACTTTGCTGGTGGTCAGCGTACTGGTGAGGATCCACACGCGGCTGGAGGTGGCATCCGCCTCGGGGAGCTCCTTGGCCTGTTTCCAAGCACAGGGACCGGCTAGGGCGCCCACTACTCCGGCAGCAACGGGGGCCAGTGAGGGGACCCCACAGTCTCTCAGGATCTGGCCTTGCCCGAGGCCTCAGGGCACCTGAACACCCTCCCCTGTGGCCAGGACGGCAAGAAGGCAGAACTGTACTCTGTGTCTAGGTCCAGGCACTCAGGGCCTCACCTCCCCAGAGGAAAGCTGAGCTCCCAGCATTAAGGCACTGACTCCCATCTCAAGCGGAGGTGAAGTGAAGCCCCAGCATCCAGCCCCTAGCCCAGCTCCCCAGCAGGCAGAGACGTTGCTCCAGCCCCGCTGCCCTAAGCCTCCGCTCCTCCTCGCTGCCCCGCCCACCCGCAGCGGACCTCAGGTGAGCCGGGTCTCCGGCCACTGTCCCCAGCTGTCCTCCAGACTGGGCGCGGCAGAGCCCTCTGGTCGGCAAGATGCCCGCTACCCTGACCTTCTTCTTCTCGGGGGACGCGTGGTTGCTTTTGGTCTCTCCTTCTACTTCCCGGTCGCAGGTCAGAGGGTCGCGGCCCGGCGCGGGCTTGACTCCATTCCCAGGGCCGTCCTCACTAAGCTTCCAGCCGCTCAGGTTGACGCCCGCGGCACACCACAGCTGGGGGAAGGCGGCCGTGAGGTCTGGGAGCCGAGCTCCCCCCGCTTCCCTGCCCTCCTGGACGTAGCTTCTGGGGACCTCTGCCGCCTGGCGCGCTCCGGGGCCTCACCTTCATGGTCGGGTCCTTCTCCACCAGCGGGCGGCAGTACACGGGTACCGGCACATTCTTCATGCGGGTGTCCTCCTGGCCCCCGTTGGGACTCAGCTGCAGGAATAGGGCAGCGCGCGCTGTGGGCGCCAGGCCCGGCCGGCTCACCGGCTTGCGGCTGCAGTCAGCGGCCGGGTCCTGCGGGCGCGCACTTGGGACCGCCCCGCCCCTCCCACGCCCCGCCTCAGCTTGTACTTGGGACCCCGCCACGCCCACGCCCCCGCCACGCCCAGCACCTGTTTGTACCTGGGAGCCCGCCCCGCCCCAGCACCTGCTTGTACTTGGGACCCCGCCCAGCACCTGCTTATACTTGGGACCCCGCCCCGCTCCAGCACCTGCTTGTACTTGGCCGGCAGACTCCAGCCGCAGGCCTGCAGCCGCCCGTCGTCGTTGCGTACGTGCTCGCGCACCTGGCGGTACTGCTCGCGCTTCTGCTCCCGCCGCGCGGACGACGTGCAGTCGCTGGCGGGGAAGGGCGGGTGGGTCACTGGGTTTGCGGGAGGGCGCCCGTGCCCCGGGGCTCCCCCTCCTGGACCTGCACCGCCTTCGCCGGGCGGGCATCTGGCGGCTCGGAGGCCACTCCAGCAGCTGCCCCGGCCCAGGTGCCCCTGTTGCCGTCACCGCTCCTTCCCCTTCCCTTCTGGGAAAACCCCCACAGGCTTCTGACCTTGCACAGAATTACCCATTCGGCCCTGGACCCAGATTCTTAGCTTCAAAACTAAGGACAGCACAGAATTCCAAACACAAACTCATCCCCCAGGAAGAAGCTTAAAACTGCAGGAAAAGTTCCTGTCAACTCCGAGAATCTCTGTGGAGCAGAGGGTGCAGGAGTGCCTGGTGGGGCCTAGGGTCGCTGCTGGCTGCCTGGTGGGGGTCACCAGAGGAGCAAGGTCCAGCCCCTGGGGCCACGCGGAGGGAGTGGGGGCAGCACGGCCTCGGCCAGGGATGCCCAGTGCTCCCATGGGTGTGCACACCTTGGTGGGACCCAAGAGCAGCACGGTGGGGGCTGGAGGGGAGGGCCTGGGAGACTCACTCATCTGGGAAGAACTCCAGGGGCCGGCTGCCCGCCGAGCTCTGGCACATGCCATGGTTGCGGCGCTGGCTGAAGCCGGCTGTGGTGGGCGACTTGTAATGGATGTTCACAGAGGGGTACGAACGCTTGGCTGGAGGCGGGCTGGACGAGGAGCTGAAGAGGCGGCTGAAGCTGTTGGTGAGGCAGAGGAGTGAGGGCAGGCCCAAGGGGCGGCCTCCCCAGGGGCCACTGCCCACACCCGCCCATAGCCCCCAACTCACAACTGCCAGATGGTGGACTTCTTCTTCTCCTGGACAGACGGGTGCTCGCGGGATGCTCTGCAGGGAAGGGGTGGGGGAGAGGCCCTGCTCAGCCTGGCCCAGCCTGACTCTGCCCTGCCCAGTCCAGCCAGCCCCCACGCCATCACTGGGCCCTCCTGCCTCCCTTGCTTCAGACCCTCCCCCTGGACACAGGCATGGGAGCATCAGAAGAGAGGGGCTCCTAGGTGTCACCCATCATTTCCTAGAGGGACCCTGCTGCACTGGCCCCCATGTGCCCCAGCCTCTTTCTAGCCCAGAGGGTGCATCCCCTGGCCAGACCAGGGCTGCACCAGAGGCCCGGCTCTGCCGGTCCCTGCAGACCCACCAGGGAGGACCTGGCAACCTCAATCCTTCGGGAAGAGAGAGGGAGGGGGAGGTCAACCTCAGTTTCCTCCCCAGGACCTCTGAGAGTGATCCCCGCCCATGGCCACAGGAGCCTGGAGGCCCACCTGATCATCTCAGTCCACCGCACGGCCTCCTGCAGCTCCATCAGCCG
Organism: Muntiacus reevesi; assembly: GCF_963930625.1. Taxonomy (NCBI): domain Eukaryota; kingdom Metazoa; phylum Chordata; class Mammalia; order Artiodactyla; family Cervidae; genus Muntiacus; species Muntiacus reevesi. The sequence goes on along the minus strand of NC_089250.1, from coordinate 180,746,765 downwards.
CTCTTTGTACTGGTTGCGCTCCATGAGCACACGAGCCATCTCCACCCGCGTGAAGCGGCGGCGCTGAGCCATGGGGATCTTGTCCTGTGGGGAAAGGGCTGCTGCTTAGCCGTGAGGGACTGCCTCCGGGAGTGGGCACACCCCAGAGCGGTGTCCCCATGGGTCCAGGCAACGCGGTGGGGAGGGCTGGGCACAGGACAGCACCACCCATCCAGGAAGGGTCCCCTTCTTCCTGGAAGGCCATGTGGCACCCTCCAGGGCCACTACATGGTGTGTTTTTCTGGAAGCTCCTGGCAACCCCAAACGCCCTCAAGGCTAACAGGTGGGACTGACCCATGGGCACAGCAGTTTAAGAGAGGATCTGGGGGAGGTCTGGTAAGCAGGAACTGGGTCACTATGTCAGAACTCATTGCTTGAGGTACCAGTGGAGCTGCCGTCCCTGGCAGAACCGTGTCCTCATGCAGCCCTACCTGGGGTTGCCCTCCCTGAGTGCCCCCACTACCAGCACTCGGAGTTCACAGGTGTGCTTGCAGCCTCAGGCTCCATACAAGGCAAAGGCATCGATCGGGCGCCTCCCTCACCAGGTGGGTGGGCCTTGGGGAGTGACAGCTGCCCAGGACACCTGTGGCTCTGTCCCCTCCTAGAGTATCTGGAGGTGGGGGCTGCATAGGGTGGGTCGGTGAGCAGCTAGTTTCCCAGGTGCTGGTTGTGGGACTGGTCTCCCAATAGGTGTGTCAAACAACCCCAGAGTAACAGCTGATGAGTGTGAGGTTAGCATCCAAACGTCACCCTGGGTTAGAGGCCCAGGACCGCCCTCTGTGTAAGGAGGGCAGCCAGGTCGCTGGGCCGGGTGAGCAGGGAGAGCCCGCCTGTGACTGCGGGCAGCCCACAGCTACTAGGACCTGGGTGAGGGGGCATCCCACAGAGAGGGGGGCTGGTTCTGACCTCATAGAGTCCGGGGGTGGGGTGCTGCTGCTGGGTGCAAGCTTCACACAGGAAGCATGAAGAGGGCCCAGAGACCACAACTAGGGCATCCCACTGACCACCCCAACGCGCCCTGCCGCGCCCCCGACCCCAGCCCGCCCCACACGTTAATAGTGGAATATACCAGTTCTGTACAGAGACAGCTGCTTACATCCTCCACCTCTTCTTTGGGCTCACGGTGGGCAGTGATGGCCTCCGACTTCACTCTGTGGCATGAGGATGGAAGCGGGGTGGGAGTGAGGCTCCCCGGGCACCGCTCGGGGCTGTGTCCCACCTCTCAGCTGCTCGCAGGGCTCTCCCCTCAAGCTCTAGGCCTTGAGCATTCCTGCCGGCGCCCTGGGCCCCCCACGCCCCTGCCCATGTGCTCCCCGAAGCCCGGCCAAGGAACAGGACCTCCAGGCAGCTGGCCAAGCGCTGGTGGGAAGGCAGTGCTGGCTGGGGGAGACCTGGCCCTGGGCCCCACAGACCCCGTACAGGCGCCCCCTGCCTCGGGCCCGTCCCTCACACCTCCCTTTCCTGTCTGCAGCCAGAGGCACCCGGTCGGGAGAGCGGGGTGACGATGGAGGAAAAGGCCACAGGGAGGTGCAGAGGGCTGAGGGGGACCCCAGCCATTCCTGGGTTGACTGAGGGCGAGGGCAGGGGGCAGCGCCGGGACCCACAGCGGCTAGAGGCCCTTTCCCCTCTCCCCTCCTCCTGAGTGAACGGCTGCGCGTGAGGGAGGCGGGAAGGGCCGGCTCAGCCGCTGGATGAGGGCCACCCACGACGGAGCGCTGTCCCTCTTGCAGTACTCCCGCAGGCGAGGGGAAGGCGCGCCCTGGGCGGGGCCGGACCCCGCCCTCAACGGGAGCCCCGCCCTGCGGGCTAAGCCCACCTCCTCAGCTCCTCCTCCAGGTCTTTGATGCGGTTCTCCAGTCTGAGCTTGGCCTGCCTGGCGGCCTCCAAGTCACCCTTCAGCGCCTCCTGCTCCCCCGACAGCTGGTCCACCTTGGCGATGAGGTCGTTTTTCACCACGTTCAGAGCGTTTCTTTGAAAAGGCAGAGAAAGGCGAGCTGCTGTGTGCATTAAGGGATGGGCTCTCAGAGGGGGCTGCCCACCCTGGTGATCTGAGCACACATAGCCTGGTCCCAAAAGTGAATGAGCGGTGACAGGTGGTGGTGAGAGGCTGTGACCCCCACCACCCTCTCCCCAGGAGGGTGGGCTCAGTCCAGTGGGTCCAGGTTTTCCCTACAGGCCACCCTGCAGGCTGGGTGGCTGCAGCTGTTACGGGAGCCCCTGGCCCGTGGAGGGAGGGCATTCTTACTTGGTTTCTAGAAGCTGTGAGTTCTCCAGCAGCAGATTCCCCACTTCCTTGCCCATTCCTGAAACAAAGGGCACGGAGTTGTCACATGTGCCTGGTGAAGCCAGACCCTGATGCCCATCCCTGCCTCAGAGTAACAAACGTCCCCCTGGGGGAGGGAGCGCAGCCCATGCTAGAAGGACCCTACCCCCCGGGGCCGACGAGAGGGGCCAAGGACCAGAGGCCCGAACTGCAGGAAGACACCAGGCTGGGCCACCCCGGTAGAGGCCTCTGTTGGTCACAGCACAGGCTCTCCACCAAGCAACACAGTCGGGGAAGGGCCTGCTGCGTGTGAGCCCGTGGAGCCTCAGCCTGGCCTCTGCAGGGCACTGGGCAGGTCCCCAGGTCCTGGTGGACACCACAGCCCTGGGCTGACTTCTGGAGCTCAGTGATGGGAATTGCGACTGTCTACTGACATGAAGTCTGCAGACCAGCAGGGCCTGGACGGCACTCCAAGGGCCTCTGCACACCCTCCTCCATCTCTGCCCACCCCACCCAGCATCACCACCCTCCCCCAGCAGCACAGAGGCTGACGTTGTGATGGGACAGGGCCCCAGGCCCAGGGGGCGGGATGGCCCATGGCCTCAGCGGGCTGGGAGCAGACCTGGGGGACCTGGCCCGAGGGTGGGACCCGCAGGGGGCAGAGGCAGAAGTGAGGAGGGCAGCACTCCTGGGGCGGGTGTCTGGTGGGGGCCCAGGAGGCCACAAAGCCCCAGAGCATGGCTCATCCTTTAGGACAGCCTCCGGCGCAGCCTCCCCCACAGCCTAACGGGGCCACGGCACGAGGTGACCCTACACAGGGTGCCCAGCCTGGGTCCCCTGCTGTGTCCATTCCCAACTCCCCGTCCCCAGCGGGGCCTGCCTGCCCTTCAGGTGGGACGCAGCTGGCCCCGGGCACAGGTTTTCTGAACTAACGGGGCTCAGAGACGCTGAGGTCCCCCAATCCACCGAGGGCCTGCTCCTAGGGGGTCAGGTGCCCACTCGCCACACCTGCTGGGGGCCCCACACCCCCGCCCAGAAGCCATGGCCCTGCTGCCCCCACGCGCCCCTCATCAGGCTCAACAAAGCAAATGGCTTGGGAAGCGTGAGGGGGTGTCGGGGAGGCAGAGGAAGCCAGAAGTGGGGAAACGCGTACTGAACCGGGACCTCGGCCTTACCAAAAAAATCATCGCGCACTATGAGCGCCGTCCCAGTCCCACGGGAGACGGGCGACCAGGGCGGGAGGAGAGGGAGAGAAGAGAAGCGCGTTAAGCCCATGTGATGAGCAGGCGGCGGGAGTCAGGGCTACTGCTCGTTGGGTTAGGGGTGCATGCGGGAGCAGGATGGCGGGGCAGAAAGGTCACCCTTGGGCAACACAGAGGCCCGCCAGGCCAAGAGCGCCAAGGGGTGAGGGGAGGCTCAGGGCAACACAGCAGACATCTGACAGTAAACTCCTTGGAGGGGGTGGGGGTTAAGAACGGGGTCTCTGCAAACAAGGGGGAGCTGTGCCCAGGTCCCGGTGCCTTTGAGTGGGTGTGTGGGGGATGACCATCTGTGGGTGGTCAGGGCCCCAGAGCCTCTGCTGAGAGCAGTCAGGCATGGCCATGGCTCACGTGCCCCGGGCAGAGGACCCCTGACTTCCAGGGTGCACCCAACAGAGAGGAGGCACCCCAGAATGAGGCCTGCATGCGGTGTCCAGTTAACCATCAGCCCTGCAGAAGCTGAAAAGACGGCCTTGGAGGAGAGACCAGGTCCAGGGCACGGCAGCTCCCCCTCACTTGTCAAGGTCCCAGTCTGCGGGCTAGTGGAGCAAACCAAAACAAGCTTCGGAGCAGCAGTGGGCTGGTAGCAGAAGCACATGTGCCTTGGTGGCTGGGGCCGGGGTCAGGTGGGGACGGGCTGCAGCTGGGGTGTCCCAGGGTGCCACCCCTCCACCGGGACACCACCGCGGGGAAGAGCGGGCCGCAAGTAGACAGCAGAGATACACACCTGAGAACTCCCCTGCAGCCACGTCCAGCGAGGCATGGAGAGACCGGGGGTGGGGGGGGGGGGGAGAGAAAGCGATAAAGGTCAATTGGTGACTGAAACCAGCAGAATCAAGAGACTCTTGTTAAAGAAAAAGCAGCAATGACCAGCCATTTGTGTGTTGAAGAGCCCAAAAGAGTACAAGCGGACGTCCCCAGGCCCGTGGGCGCCAACTGCCACCCGAGGCAGGGCCCCCATGGGAAAGGGGAGGCCAGGACAACATGGCTCTCAGTCCCTGGGCCTGGGGCAGGCATGGCCCTCTCTGCTCCCCCCTGCCATCAGGAGGGCCACCTCCCCCCGCCACCCCACGTGAGGCCAGCCTGTGTGTGGGGGTGTGGTGGATGCTGGGCATCCAGCCTCACAAGCACCCCAGAGTGGGTGAGCTCCCAACACGGACCTGGCCTTGGGGGTGGGGGGCCTGGCCAGCCCAGGTCTAGGTGAAAGGCAAGACCTCGGGTCAAGGACAGCCAAAAGACCAGGGCCCTCTCCTTTGCCAGGAGGAAATCGCTGAGTCAGGATGGGATGGGGTGGCCCTTCTTTGTGCCAAACTGCTCCCCACTACCCAGCTGAAGACCTGATGAAATGATACTCTTCCGTTTGGCTCACTTCACACAGAAAGAAATGGTATAGTCACTTGACAGAAGGGACAAGTGATGGAATCTGCTGGAGGCACTGTCATCGCTGCCTCCAGAACCTGGTGTTCTCCTTCTCAGACCTCTTTCTACAAAGACATCACCTTTTAAAAAACAAAATCTCGACCGCACTCCCCATGGTCTTGGGCAACGTGCTCCAACCATCACCTTGAAAGCATCCACGTGGAGACGCCCCACTGTTTGCCGCGGCTCCTCTGATAGGCGTTTCGAGCCAGGGCTGTGCAGACACCACGGCACACGCACGGGCTCCTGTGGGCACACTTGGCCCTATCAGAGGAACAGTGGTCTCGCTCCTGCAGGCCCCGCCGGCCTCCACATCACCCGACAACTCCCACCAGCAGCACAGACAATATCCGCTTCATTTTCATCAATTGTTTGAGGAGAGAGTTATCGCTATACTCTCATGGTCCATTTCCGTGTTACTCCTGAAGTTGAGCAGCTTTTCAGGTTTGTGGGTCCTGTGAATGTCCTACTTTATCCTCTACTCATTTCCGGCTGTATGTCACGTCTTTTAATGTTAATGATGGAGACCATATGTAAATAGGCTTTGGCCATGAAAAGAGGCACAGATTATGAAAATACTCTCTGATACCCTCTTTCAGTTCTATTATCCTTGTATTTTTACGTTTCGATCTTTATCCACCTAGAAATTAGTTGTGTGCATGGTGTGAGGTTAGATTAGACTTCATTTTTTCCAAGTGGCTATTCAACGAGTACGGTACATATGCTGAGTCAGCCACAATCGGGTACCTTCTGGCATCAGTGATGGGGACCGGGCTTCCCGTCGCTGACACGTCCTCCAGCTGAGCCGGACTCTGGGCATAAGAGCAGAGCCCCAGCTCACCCATCCAGCTCATCCATGGACCAAGGGCAGGCCCATGCTCCGGGGCTCGGTCCATGCATCCCGAGAGCTCTCCACCCTCCTCAGCTCCTCAGGGCTGCCTGCCCTGCCTGTGCCCCTCGCACTGAAGCCTCCAGAAAGGCCCCCAAAGGCCCGTCGCCCCCAGGAGTGGGGTCTCGTTCCAGCAGAGCTGAGTGGTGCCCGAGAGGCCTTCCACCCGACAAAGTGCCGGGACTCAGGGTCCTACCCCAGCTGAAAGGACGGCTCTCCCTGCAGCCCCTCAGAGCAAACTCATCGGAGGTGCTGGTTAGGACCTCCCGCGGGAAGATCAGGTCAGGCACTCCCGGTCCAGGCAACAAGCCCCAGGAGCCCTGTGCGCATCACACTGGGAGCCGGTGACCCACCTTCACCTACTGCTTCAGTCCTGTGGTTCCAGGTAACGCTCACTGGTGTGCGGTTTACAGGGAGTGACATCCAGGGCGGTGCCGCCTGAACCACAGGAGGTGGCCAAGCGCCACAGCATCTGCCAGCCCCGGGGGCAGCGAGGTGGGAGGGCAGGGATGGCCACACGGCGAGAGTGGACCCACCGTGGGCGCGGCAGCTGTGGGCGCGGCGTGGGGGCCAGCTCTGCAGCTGGGGGCGCGGCGTGGGGGGCAGCTCTGCAGCCTGGGGCTGTGGGGCAGGAGACCTGGCCAGTGCGAGGGATCGACATGGGCAGACCACCTAGCGCCACCAGGTAGCGAGGAGGCCTGTGAGCTCCAGCGATCTCTAAGAACCAGGGGAGGTACCACAAGTGAGGCAGAAGCCTCAGTCCCGACAGCCAAAAGGGAGACAACCCAAATGCCCCTCGGTGGCTGAACAGAGACATGAAGTGTGGTCTGTCCATGCACTGGAATGCTATTCAGCAGCAAAAAAGGAATGAGATCCTGATATGCTCCTACGCGGATGAGGCTCAAAGGCATTCTGCTAAATGAAGGCGGCCAGATGCACTGACATGAAATGTCCAGGAAGGTGTGTTGGCAGACGGAAAGTAGAACAGTGGCCCAGGGTCGGGGGATGTGGTGGGACCTGTTTTGGGGGGGCAGGAAAAGTGTTCAGAAGTCACATGGTGAGGAGTGCACAGATCGAACTCATGCTGAAGGTGGGTAGATCGTGTGGCGTGGAAATCCCACCTCCGTAAAGCTGTTGGTCGGGGCAGGGCCACTGCCTGTGCGGGGTGTGAGGTCAAGCCCTGGCTCTGCCTACCTCACCCTTGTGACCCTGGTTTCCTCCTCTGGGACATGGGCCACCAGCAGTGTGAGGGGTCGACGGCGGTCGTGCAGAGTGTACTGGCGTCCCTCTTCTCGTAAGGACCGTGATGAGTGCAGGAATCTTGCCACATGCCCCAGAGGCGTGGGGCCCAGCATCGTCCCTGAGACCTCCGCCATCAGTGTGGCCAGGAGCGGGCCTCTGCCGCCGACAGGGAAGCGCACAGTGTCCTGTGCCTGCACAGTTCCCGAGCACGCCGGGCCCTGCTCTGAAAGCTCTGCCACGCACGAGGCTGCCCCAGCCCCTCGCAGCCTCCCCGGAGGGAGGGCGCTCCCTCCAGTGACCGCAGCTGGATCCAGGTGCCTCCTCCCAGGCATGCAGGCCTGCTGCCTGTCCCTATGAGTCCACAGCTGTCCCGGGGGGCCCACGTCTAGGAACCTCTCCTGAAGACATCACTGGACACTCGGGCAAAGACCTAAGCCTGCAAGTGGCTATGAGAGTGGAAGTTGAGCAGTACAATTTAGAACCAAGGTGGGACCCATCAGGTCATTTGCAGTCATGTGAAGGTAAGCTAAGTCTTAGTCATTCAGGGGAATGTTACGATCAGCCACAGAGAACCGGCCGGACGTAAGTGGCCGCCCCACACCCTGGGTGCACGTGCTGGTGAGGCGATCTCTTATCACAACACGGCGGGGGCAGGGGGCTGCTTTGGTGTTATCTCTCTTCTTGGCAGGGTATGATAATTATTTAACATTACTACCAGCATATACCCTTTTTCCAAAAATGAGAAAAATGCCTAAAAATTAAATTTATATGATATTAGCTGAAATATGTAAAAAAAAGTAGAAGGATGTCAAAATATTAAAGGTGATTGTTCCTAATTAGTAGATTTTTTTGAATACTAATAGTTTTGTACATTTAAAAATATGTATTTTTATATAATGCTTACAAGAAAGATTCCATTTAATATACTTATTGCCCAGAGTGAGCATCCTTGTCTTATCCCTAATCTTAGAGGGGACGCTTTCAGCCTTCCTGCAAAGTGTGAACATACTCCCCAGTCCTGCAACATGAAACTCAGTGGTGAGTTTCACGTGCTGTGTTTCACCACCCTCCGATATACACAACTGTGCATCCACAGCTGGGCACAAGCCGTGCTGCTGCTGAACCCCCGGTGCCCACCCCGAGTAAGAGTCGACTGGTGGGAACCACTAGACAGAGAAGGCGGGGCTGTGCTGGCTGAAAACACCAGCTGGGCCCTTTGTCTGCAGGTCAGGCCTAGTGGTGTGGGCAACTGGCAGGCTGGCTAGGTGGTGCTGTCCACACAGGGACCCACTGTGGAGATGCCCCGAGTGCCGTGGGCGTGTCTGTTGGGGGAGAGACAGCAGCAGCAGGACTGACAACAAAAACTCCAGGATGCTGGACAGCCCTGCCTGCTCGGGCAGCAGCTGGTCAAACACCACACCACACGTCAGAAGGCAGGGCTCCCAGATGCCGCTGGAGGATTGCTACCAGCCCATTGGCCACACGTCCAGAGGGAGCAGCTATGCCGGCTCCAGCTGCTGCCCCAGCCCGAGGAGAAATGAGAGGACCTTCCCCACCCCAGGGGACCACGGCCCCGACGCCTGCCTCGCTGGCTCGGAGTGGGATGGACGCTTCAGGGACGAGGCCGCCTCTCCAGGCTCCGCTCTGGACCCAAGCCGGGCCTGGGGGTGGGGCGGAACCTGGGAGACTGTGGGACTTGCCACCACTGCCCTGAGGGCCCCAGCCTGACCTCTGGGCTACACGGGCTTTCTCTACACCATCTGAGACTTGTGGAGGGTGCTGACTGCCTGGGTACATTCCTTGAGAACTGGAAAAGCTGACAACGGCCACCCTCCCAGAACATCTCCTGAAGGTGGGAGGGGCTCGGCGCAGGGGCCACTGAGGACTCCCGGGGACAGGACTGTTTTTGGGGTGACGGTGTCATCTGCAATTAGTGGCTCAACTCCGTGAGCACCGCAAACCCCGCAGGGCGGCACACTCCACATTTACAGGTGGTACAAAGAACTTCCTGGCTCACAGAGACTCCGCCCTCATCACAAACAAGAGCACCCACAGCAGGCCCGGGGACGGATGTGTTACCTAGCAGGTCGGCCCCTTCATCCACGTCTCCGATGACCTCGGAGCCTGCCGTCGACAGCTCGTGGTACAGGGAGTCGGTGTTGATGCCGAAAGCCTTGTTCACGATTCCCTGGGTCGGGCTGCAAGGACACGCGGTGATGGAGGCCAGTGAGCGGGCAGCACCGCCGGGCCAAGCGTGGGGATGCCCCTGCGGGGCCGTAACGCTGGCACCGCTGGCGCAGGGGCGGGCGTGGCAGGTGGTGGGTCAGCGCCCCTGGCGTTCTTCGCCCCCCCCACCCCGAGAGGCTGCGGGCACCTCCCTCAGGGGCACCAACCCCCGGCACGGGCTCTGGGTCCAGCGAGTACCTGCTGCCTGTGCGGTCCAGGCGGGGCTCCCGGCCCATGTCCAGCTCTGGGGTGGAGTCGATGATGTCCTGGACATCGGACCACTCGTCACTGCTGCCCATGCCTGGCGGACACAGTGGAGCCTGGGTTGGGGGTGGCCGGGGGCTCCTGGCACCCCCTGTGGCTGCCCTGGGGTCCCCTTCTCCGGAGACCCCAGGCCAGGCCAGCGTGGGTGGGAGGGTCAGGGGAGGGTTCTTCTGGGGGGCCGGCGGCCGGGCGCGGTACCTATGCTGACGTTGCGCATCTCCTGTGTGACCTGCACCTCCATGTTGCGGCTGTTGCGCTTCTCCCGCGCCCGCTTGCTGTTCCTGGAGCCGCTGTGGTCGCCCAGCGGCTGCGGGCCCTCGCTGAGGGGTGTGACCGCGGCCGAGGGCACAGAGGACGTGGGCGTGTTGGACTTAGTCCCTGTGGTGCTGGGCGTGGCCGCCGCTGAGGACTGGCCCGACTCGGACATCTCGTCCTGCGGACACTGGGGCCAAACACAGGGAGAGGGAGCTTGAGGCACAGGCCTCGGCCCCGGGAGGCCGGGCGGGCGGGTATCGTCCCCTGCCTCGAGGCCCCCTCACTTGGGGTCTTTGCCACTCAGCTGCAGTAACACAGCACTTGGGGCCGGAGCGAACGGGACAGGGGACACTTCTCTCCCTCCGGGCTGATTCCTCCCGTCACTCGGCTCGTCCGGCTGCAGCCTCTGGCTCTCCAGGGGCAGCTACAGCTTATTTAAAAGGCTTCCCCAGGCCTGACATGAAGTTATGTGGACAGGGCCAGTGACCTCTTGTAGCCAGAGAATAGACAGAGCTAAGCCATAGCCCGGGGCAGGGCAGAGGCCCCCCAGTTGGGGAGGGGGCTGCAGAGGCCAGCGTGCCTCCTGACAAAGTTAACGCTCCTCTGCGAGGCCCTCAAGGGCAGACCTCTCTTGCCCTGGCCATAGTCAGGGGCTGTGACGCCCCGATCCTGCCAGTGGTGGCCCCTCCCCAACAAAGAGACACCAGGGGATGAGCTTCACTTAACCTCCACGGCCCAGCTGAACCAAAGTTTGCCTTCGACACCTGCGCAAATGCAAACAAGTTGAAACCCAACTTCCACAGAATGGGATGTCCCCCAAATATTTCAGGAGTACAAAAAGATCAGATTAGTAAAAACTGCCATCAACTGTCAACCTTAAGGATCTCCCTGGAGACAGAACACGCTGTCTGAATACTGTGCTCCCCTCCATCCGTCTTTCCTGGGGAACCTCAATAGCAGTGGCCCCTGATCTTCTGTGAACTGAGCCCAGGATCCCACAGTCTCTCGTCTGTGCAGAGAAGGGGCACAGTCTCAGGGCGGGGGACAGCTGCAGAGGCCCCTCCAGGCACACGTTCCCCCTGGTGCTCCCAGAGGACCTGACGGTGGGCGTGTGGCCTTCTCCGTGAAGCTGGAGGGAAGCTGGGACTCCCGCTTGTAACTAGGCAGGGCTGACTGGGCTCCTGGGGCCGCCTCCAGGTGACCGGGGGTCAGAGCTGGTTGGGAACCTCTGAGATCTGCCTTGCCCCGAGCAGCCTGGTCACCCCGGGTGCCACCCCTCCTGGGCTGAGGCGCCTCCACCAGGAGCCGCACATCTGCGTCACCGCTAGGAGGGGCTTCCATCCTGCTGGCTATGTCCCCAGGGGACACCACACCCCACAGGGCACAGGACGGCCCCCCAGCCAATCACACTTGGCCGCGTTGCCAATGGGCTGCGGTGAGAGGTCACCGGCAAACACTTTTGATTTGGGTTTGGGCTCAGCAGGCTAGGGCCAATTTGTAAAGGACAAACCCCTTCCTCCTCACAGCACCGTGCATGTTGCAGGCCTCTGTGATGGCCCCGTGTGCACTGCCTGCCTACGCGACAGAGGCGCCCGAGTGACCCACGGGGAGGGTTCCTGCTGGTGCCTGAGGAGGGCAGTGCGTGAGGCTGCTGCCCCGGGATTTCACAAGGACGGGGCACCACGTGAGCCCACGCCACATGGAAGCGCACATTTCCAGACCACCTGACTCGACGGCCATGTGCCCTTCCTGTCCGTGACTTGAACGCTTTTGCTCCCTGGGCCTCCTGACCCTGGAGATCGCTGCGGGGCGAGGCGGCATCACCAGGCCTCCCTGGCTCCCCGAGCTGTCTGTCGCCCTACAACAGGCCACCACTTACCCACAGGACACTTCCCCTGGCCACCACTTACCTAAAGAAACCTGCCAACCTCTAACACCAACGTGCAGCAGTGGCCTCCAAATGCAAAGAACCCACATCCCAGCGGCCGTGCCTCCCATGAGGAGCCACAACTGTTTGGTTAAAACACTGAAAGTACAGTACATAAAAACAAAAAACAAAACAAAACAACAAAGCAAATTAAAAAATTAGGAAAACCTGAAAACCTACAGCATAAAATAAAAAGAACTTAAAAGTAATTGTTAAAGGAAATCAAACAAAACACACCTATGAACTAAAACAAAAAGACTATGGTTTATTAAGAGAGGACGATCCAGACAACGCAGGAGGAGAGACGTGGTGAGGACATGAGGGGCCGTCCGGGAGGCCCCCCACCCTGCAGCTCTGAGGCTCACCTGCCCAGCAGGAGCCCCGAGGAGCCCTTCTGCCCAGACCCCACTTGCCAGCGGGACCCTCAGTAACTGGAGGGTGCGAGGCTCACTCCGCAGAACAAACGCAGAGAAAGTGGGGTCATTTTCCAACGCAGCTGGTGGCTGGCAGCCTCCTGCAGCCCGGCCGCGTGCTGCAAGGCCGGGGGAAGCTACAGGAAGGCCTGGGCCCGGGTCCACCCCCCGACCCCGAGGCCAAGGGCTCTGCCGCCCACGGGCACCCTCTGACGGCCTGTGCAGGGCATCACCAGACCCAGGGCGGCCTCGTTTCCCCCAAGGTGGCCTCCTCACGGGCAGGGGGGCCGCGGCCTGCTTTCTCCAGGCTGATGCAGTCCATAGACCAAGATGGGCAGACAGTGCCAGGGGAGCCCTGCACAAGTGTCTGCCCTTGGCCTTGCGGGACCCCAGTGCCAGGGGTGGGGGGCGCTCAGTAAGCTGGGCAGCCCGGATGTCCACCTTCTCAAGCTTGGGTCTGGAGGTCATCGGCACAGGCAGGCCAGGGAGAACAGCCCAGAGGAGAGAAGCTGCCCCCGGCCTCTGGCCGTCTCCTGGCTGGAGCGCAAACCTCGGACGCCAGGACCACGCGCGGGGAGAAGCCTGGTCTGGGGTGTGGTGAGGGATGGTCACTGTGCTCAGCCCTGCCCTGGGCTCGCCCCAGCGCAGGCAGCGTCCCGTGGCGGCCGGGACCCATGCGGACCACACCCCCCTGGACACTGGGGCAACGCCCGCACTCCGCGGCACGGCTACGGAACCTGGTAGCTAGAGCTGAGCTGCAGCTGGCCGAGGTCGCTCAGGCGCCAGTGGTCCCCCGCAGGCGCGGGCTTGCCCCCCATCTGCGCACGTACCGAGCCGTCGGCCAGGGGGAAGACGCTCAGGGACGTGGGGCGCTCCTTCCTGCTGAAAGGCAGAGAGAGGACAGGGAGGGGTTAGAGGACGGGCTCCCGAGGCAGGGCTGCAAGCCCCTCCTGGACGTGCGGGTGTCCAGGGTGCAGCCAGGGCTGCTCCCCCCGACGCCCCCGCCCAGGGCTGCGTGGGCTGTGACCGTCTGGGCCGGGTGTCTGAGACTGCTGACCCCGCTGACTGCGGCCAGGCAGACTAGCCTGCTCACTTGCCCAGGGCACCTCCACTCCGCAGTGGTCCCTCGTTCCATCCCCCGTCGCAGCGTCACCACCCCTTCCTTTGCATCCACTGTAAACAGACGCCTGTGCGGCAGGGCCTACGGTGGCCCTGTGACTTCACCAGAGGCACGCCTGGCTTCTCCTCGGCCCGGCTTCTGCCTCCAAGGGTCAGGAGGGGTCAACCTTTCTCCCCTGCTGCATGTCCCGTCACTGCTCTCAGGAGCCCTGGGTCTGGAGTAGAGAGCTCGAACGCTCTGCTTTTTTCTCACTCCCAGTGGTTCTTCCTTTTAAAGCTCTGCAAGCAAACTGGGAATGTCCAGTAAGCTGGGTGGAAGCTCAGAGCCACCTGCCGTGGCTGCTCAGTCCCTGGAAGACGTTCTGGGCTGTTAGTGGCGAGGGCACAGAGCCAGGCCCAGGGTGGTGCAGAGTCCATGCTGCTCAGAGCCCAGTCAGGCCAGGCGTCTGGACCCGTCACACAGGCACTGAGGTGCGGGTGGCAAGGCCGCCTCGGGGGTCCCCAGGGGCTGGTTCAGAGGCTGGGCTGTCTGGAGGGAGGTGGGGGCTTCTTCATGGCTCCTGGTGGTGCAAGTGGTGGACAGGCAGGCGGAGCGGCCAGGGGCACGAGTCCAGGCAGGAGGTCTCTGCCGGGGTCCCCCACGGCTCCGGGGCTGGCACAGCTGGGGTCCCCATTTCCTGCCTGTCTGTCCTGCTCAGGAGGACGCTGCCCTGCAGGGGCCCGGCTGTGCCTTCTGGGGCTCTTCTGTGGGGGACAGAGCCAGAGGAGGCCTGGGGGGCTGGACGTCTCCTACGGACGATCCCCAGCGCCTCCTCTGTCGGTCCTCATCCCCCAAGACAGACAGCACTTTCTACAAGGTTCGGCCATTGCTTAGAAGGAGCTCAGACAGCAAGCTAGGCAGGCTGGGTCCGCGGATCCATCACAATGCTCTCCAGGGCTGTTTGCTGGCCACAGGCCCTGGCCCCGGGTGTCCAGGGAGGCAGCACAGCCTGCAGGCTCCTCCCTGGGGCTCCCATGCTGCTGCTCCTCCATGGGGCTCCTGTGTGGGGGCCTCCTCTCCTCAGGCCCAGCTCTGACCGGGGGCTGCATACCCCGGTCCTTCAGGCCAGGCTGTGAGCAGGTGCCACGGGGCAACATGACGGTAGGGGCAGCAGGGGCCACCTGCCTCCCAGGTCGCACTCTTCTCTGTCACCCGCCTCCACAGCCCTGTGCACGCACGGACATGGCCAGGCTCAGCTCCCCAACGGAAATCCTCATGAGGGATGAGTCCCGCGTGCTCTCCCCTTCGAGCCTCAGGAGTGTTTGCTGGGGATTGTTGTTGGCTGCCAGCCAGAGCCCTGTCCAACGCTTGGCCACCACGTCCTCCTGTTTCAGCCCCACAGCTCCCCCGGGGGACGCCGATGCTCGTCCACCCCCAAGGCTCCAGCCTGAGAGGGCCACGCGGCTCACAGGCGGCATGCCTCTGGCTCTGGGCCAAGCGACCGCACTGGGCTGCCTGACGCCGGGCGCAGGGTCTCCACCGGCACCCGCCGCCTCCTGGGGTGTGGACATGAGGTCCGGCTGCGCCGGTGGGGCCTGCACCGCTCCCTTCTCTGGGACCCACCCACTCTCCTCAGCTGCAGGCCCTGTACACGTGCGTTCGGAGCCTCCGATCGACGTGCGACCCCGGCGGCCGTCCAGGCTCCCCCAACCCAAGGCCTGGGGACGGCCGTGGGCTTTACCTTCTCCTCCAAGACTGGCGAGGACTGCGGGGCGGCAACACACAGGTGGGACGGCAGACGGCGGGGGCGGCAGACGGCGGGGACAGCACACGGCGGGGACGGCACATGGCAGGGACAGCACGCAGTGGGGGCGGCACACAGTGGGGGCGGCACGGGGCGGGGGTGGGGGGCGAGACAAGAAGACAACATTAGAGGGCGACGTCAGAGCTGGGGGCACGTGTGGGCACACGGAGAGGAATGGGCCCCACGGGGACAGACAGACGTGGGACGTGCAGACGCCTGCTCCGGACGGACACAGGACACACAGACACACATCCTCTTGGCTTGGACGGCAGGCGGCGCCCACTCAGACAGGGTTGGGGTCGAGCGTCCTCCCCAGACACCCCAGCACACACGGTCACACCCGCCACGTTCGCGGCTCAAACACGCTCATCAGTTTTATTCTAGACATACAAGGTCATGACACCAGGCCAGGTGTGGCGGAAAATGGCTGAGGCTCAGGGGCCAGCGCTAAGGAGGAGGCCCTCCTGGGGGGGCCCCAAGGGATCCAGAGTTGCGGCAGGACGGGGTGTACCCTACAGAAAAGCGGGCCTCCCCTCAACCTGCCATACGGGCCCCAGCGGGATGTGCTCCCTCTCCTCTCATCAGGGCGCCGCCTGGACACGGGGCCACATCTGTTCACCTCAAGTCCGCCAGGGGCTGTCAGACACACACGGGGCCCCGGAACCTCTCAATCAGAGCCCAGGTCCCGGCGGGGCTGCAGGGCAGCAGAGCCCGGTTCTACACGCTGCCGCAGGCACGAGCAAGCGAGGCTGTGCCCTGTGGTGAAGGTGACGCCAACGGCGGCCAGCCAGCTGGCAGGGCGACAGGCGCGGCCCAGGCATGGCCCTGCCCTCAGCTTCCCACAGAAGCACTGCTCTGGCCATTCCCCCCAACACACACAGGAAGGCGCTTCTTTACCTCCAGGACAGAGGGGGTATGGGCAACAGCCCCCACATCGCTTTCTGCAGGCAGGGGTCTCCTCCCTGGGGCTCTGCTTGGGAGAGATCTAGCAGAGCCCGAGAGCCTGGAGAGGGTGACGGTGAGGCCACACCCAGGAGGACGGGACAGGGGCCCCAGAACTACAGAGGGAGCCCCCGACTCGAGGCTGGCACTTGGCGCGGTCGCTTGGGAAGTCCCTCCATGACTCGTGGCAGGTGTGAGGCATCTGTGGTGTCAGGCAGCGGCAGCCTGGAGATGGACATTGCCCACCTTCAGACAAACCTGATCCGGAAGCAACATCTGCAGAGGCTGTGTATCTGAACAAACTCTGGTACGTATTCCCTCGCTGAACTCACAGAGCCGGGGTCACATAATGACACCTGACACCCTCTCCTGGGACGCTCGCATTTCCAGAAAGGAAACATCCTCAGCAGCTGGAGCCCCTCTCCCCACTGGAAGCAGCGAGACCATCTGAACACAGGCTGGGGGTCCTGGCGCCCATCCTTGCCAGGTTCTGCCAGGACTTGCGGACACATTGCACTTTGGTTTCGAATCTGAGGACTCAACAGCTGTGCCCACCACACTGGGTGAGGGGCTGACAGGTCCGGCATGGATGGGCCTGAAGTTTCTTGATTGTAGACATCATGCACCAAGGAGGTGGGCGCTGAGAAACGGAGCCTTTACCGGAGGGACCAGGGGCTTTAGGCATTCACAGAGGGAACAAAGGGCCACAGCTGCAGAGGCAGCTCCTTTGGGGGCGGGGCACGCTGGGGCCCAGCCTGAGGCCCCTCCTCCTTCCTGCAGCCTGAGAGCCGTGGCCCGCACAGGCAAGGCCTGGGAGACCTCTGACCGCGCGCTCCCCGGGGACGGGGGTGTGCTTCTGTCCTGACTGAAGATGGACCAGGAGCCTGGCCTCTTCAGGTGTCTCGGCTCCCCGAATGAAATTGGTGCGCGGTGCATAGCTGTGTCTGCTGGTCCCCAAGGTGAGGGGCCACCCCACTCCTACAGCCAATTCTCGCAATGCAAGCTGGTTGTGGCCGACGAAGTCAGTGCAAACACACACACGCATCTCACAGGGAGTCTTCATCCCCCACCCATCCTGGTGGATCCTGTTTCCTTTATGTCACAAAAGAGAAGACGAGGCGCAGAAGCATGTGGTGAACTTTAACACATCGCAGAGGACGAGGCCAGGGCTGGGCACCTCCCGTTCCTGCTGACCGGCCCCAGGCCGGGCGTCTCCGCCGGGGGCGGAGAGGCTCCTGGTGCCACCCCAGCTGGCGTCCTGTGCATCAGGTAACTCACACTCTCATGCTCTGCGCACACCTGCAGTGACTGCCGAGTGCTCTGAGCACTGGTTCTGAGGCTACAAGTAGATTTTCCCGAGTAGGCGAATTCACCAACCACGCGGTTCCCCCGGGCCCTCGTGACTGCCCGTGGCCCCGTATCCCGCTGGGCGCCTCCTAAGCACACAGCCCCACTCAGGCCACATGTTCCGATCAGACATCCCCTTCCTGAGCCTGGGGTCAGGGCGCTGGGGTGCAGCTGGCTCCTACCTCCGCCCTGGCAGGCTGCCCTCCGTCTGGCTGTTCCCCCCGACCTGCTGCATCTTGGACCTCTCGATGTGCTCCACGTAGGTCTGGATCATCTGTGGGGACGACACGTCCGTGTGAGCGCTGCCCGCCCGCCCCGGCTGCTGCTCTCAGGGCTCCGACAGAGGAGGAGGCAGAGTACAGGGACCAGGCGTCAGCCGCGTGGGGTCCACGGCCCGCCAGTTCAGCAGGGGCACCCCGGGAAGACAGAAGGCGGCCAGGCTGGGCAGCACCCACCTCCGTGTGCCGCTGGTGCAGCGCGTTGTATTCCTTCTTCATCTCCGACTCCCGCTCCTCCAGCCGGGAAACTGGAAGACACAAGACACCCGCCTCTCCAGGTCACAGCCTGCTTCAGGCTGGCCTGCCGGGGGCAGAGGGCTGCAGACAAACCCACGTCTGGCGCCCACCCTGGGAACACGAGCAGGCGGGCCCTGAGCACCATCGATCCTGCTCCGAGAGGGCCAGTGGGGGAGACTCGCACGGGCCTCAGTCAGCAGGCAGCTCCCAGGTACGGGCGGAACCCACGGGCATGCTGAGCTGTGGCGAGTGTGGACAGGAAGTGAGCGGGTGGTTCGTGGACAGAGGCTGAATCTGGAAGTAACCAGCCTCTGACACACATTCAAGAGAAGAAAGTCCAAAACACAGGGTGGAACACACCGTGTCCCTCACTTGGACCCGGGGCTGGAGAGACGGGGTCACGACCACGCCATCGCCGGGCTGCGGCACTGGGATGGCCCTCTGCATGTTCTGGGAGTGCCCGGACCACCTAGAGGGCCACCCCAGGGCCACCAGGCCACAGACACCCTGTGCCCCGGGCCTTCATTCCAGCCGCAGCCTAGCGGAACTCTGTGCAGAGCACGGGATGGGGCACCCTTTCCCTGGTCCTGACTCCTGGCACTGACCAAACGGAAAATTCAGAGTGTGGTGTGGAACTTATATGTGTTTTCCTTCTAAGAAAAGATGTCCTGTGCGCTCAGTCATGTCTGACTCTTTGCAACCCCATGGACTGTAGCCCGCCTGGCTCCTCTATCCAGGGAACTCTCCAGGCAAGAGTACTGGAGTGGGTGGACATTTCCTTCTCTGAGAAAAGGTGAAAAGGTTTCATATGTGAAAGTATTCTAAGCAAAGGGAGCGTGAAGGATTCTGTGGAGTTACAGAAAGGGTGGATCTATGCCAAACTGAAACGGGCCCCTGCTTGTTCCCGCCCTGCAAAGACGTGTGTGTGTCTGTCTGTGTCTGTGTGTTTGACTCTACATGTCTGTGTGTCTGTGTCTATGTGTCTGTCTGTATCTGTGTCTGTCTGGGTGTCTGTGCATCTATGTGTCTGTGTGTGTGTCTGTCTGTGTCTGTGTCTGCATGTCTGTCTGTGTGTCTGTGACTATGTGTCTGTCTGTATCTGTGTCTGTGTGTGTCTGTGTCTGTCTGCATGTCTGTCTGTGTGTCTGTGACTATGTGTCTGTCTGTATCTGTGTCTGGGTGTGTTTATGTGTGTGTCTGTGCATCTATGTGTCTGTGTGTGTGTGTCTGCATGTGTGTGTGTCTATGTCTGTGTGTGTCTGCATGTGTGTGTATGTCTGTGTATGTCTGTGTGTGTGTCTGTCTGTGTCTGTGTGTCTGCGTGTGTGTGTGTGTGTCTGCATGTGTGTGTGTGTGTGTCTGTCTGTGTCTGTCTGCATGTGTGTGTGTATCTGTCTGTGTGTGCATTGCCATGGCCACCGGTCACCCACACTCTCACCTACAGCACCTCTGGGGTACTGGCTTCAGCAAATGGCCTTCATGTCTTGGTCTGGGATATGATAGACCCAATCACCAAATCTTTTTTTTTGTTGTTAACTTTTCAGAGGAATGAAGGCACCTGTTATCCAAGGTAGTGAAGTAAGGCAGCAAACTCGGCCCAGCCTCTATTACAGAAACCTGAGATTACAGGGGTCCTTATAACTTTGACAGTATAGTTTTTTTTCCCTTAATATTTGCTTATTTGGCTGTGCTAGGTGTTAGGTGCGGCATGTGGGATTTAGCTCCCTAGTCAGGGATCAAAGCCGGACCTCCTGCACTGGGAGCTCAGAGTCTTAGCCACGGGACCACCAGGGAAGTCCCTGACAGTATAGTTTAAACATTGACTTCTAAAGCTAAAATAATATTTTTTATTAAAAACAAAATGCTTTTCTCGCCTCTCCTTGCAACGGAGAGGGTGTTCCCATAAGCACCCTCCTGGGCCAAACCTTCCCCAGGAACTGTCCCTACAAGCGCACCCCGTTTCGGGGGAATACCCGCCCCCCAGGAGCACTCACGGGAGCCCCAAACCACCGCTGGGGAGCCTGTCCTGAAAAGCCACACAGAGATCACAGACCGCTGCATTTAGGGCCAGACTGCAGCATTAAGCAAACGTGCTCTGTCATCAGAGGGACCTTATTTACGTACTTTATTTCCACAGAGGAGTTGAGGCCATTGACAGACACACACAGCCGTGTAAAGAGAGAAAACAAATAACTGAGGGACTCACAATGAAGATGAAATGCGGCTCTCATCGCTCAACCCCCCCTCCCATCTGGGGCAGGGCTGAAGACAACAAGTGCGTTCAAGCACCATTTCCTCCCTCTGGCTCCGACTTACTCTGATCTGCATAGTTTTTGGCCTTCAGTTCCAGCTGGCGGGTCTGGAACTCGTAGTGTTCCACCTGGATTTGCAGCTCTTTCTTCTCTTGTTCCAAGGCATCTTCAAACTCAATAAATTTCTATATGTGCAAGGAAGAGAAATAGCAGGTGTAGTAAACGTGGGCGGGTCAGACGACATCAGCCCCTCAGAAGGGGAAGGGCTTGGACTCAAAATGTGGGCCCCCTACCCCAGAGCCCCTTTCCTTCCATCCACCGCCCTCAGCGGCCCTGGGGGAGGCGAGGGCCAAACAGCTCCCCAAGAGTGGACACCACAACCTTCTGACCAGCTGCCTGGGAAGTCACTTGGGGCCTGAAGCTGGAAGAGCCCACACACTTAAACGCTCACTTTAACCTTGAAATTCTTAATAGTTTTTAGTTTTGATTTTTTAAAAACAATTAAAAAAAACAAAAATTTTTTATTTGGCTGCACTGTCTTATTTGTGGCATGCAGGATCTTTAACTGCAGCATGTGAGATCTAGTTCCCTAGCCAGAAATCGAACAGGGGCCCCCTGCATTGGGAGCACGGAGTCTTAGCCCTTGGACCATCAGGGAAGTCCCTCTTAATAGTTTTTAAACAAGAGACCTGTACATCCAGTTTGACACTGAGCCCCACAAATGATGTAGCTGGTCCTTGTGCAAAAGACTGAACTGATTCCTTTCAATCTCGACCATCTAAAAGAGGCCAGACGTACTGCCCTCCTAACATGTATCTCGGTCACTGCTCAGCTCAGGATGCCATCATTTGTGGAATAATTAGCAACCCTCAGCGCTGCTCTGATTCTTTTAAAAACGGGGATAGGGGGTGTTGGTCTGGATTTTAAATCTGCACCTTACGTGGTAATTTTCTGAGCAAGATTATTCCCAGATCAAGTGAGAAGAAAGCACTTCACAAAGGAAAAGAAAATCCTAAATGTTCTTAGGAGGAGACTGAGCTTAACTCTGACAGCCCGGGGTGAAGGCAGGCTCTGGTCCCGGGGGTGGACCAGGTGGGGCCCCCCAGGACACATAGCCTGGCCACAGCTCTGATGGGACCTGTTAAAACCTCGATTTTACTACATGGGAAATGGAAATATTAGTAACAAATTTCATTTGTAGGAAGCACATACGTCAGCTGGGTTCTGAGGATGTCAAGAGGCTTCAGGGGATGGGAATGTGAAGCAGTTTGTGGCTTCCAGGTTTCAGGTGTCTGGGGGAGTTGATGAATTCATGGTGGCCACAGCTGTATTTCCCGTAACACTTGCACTCGGCCCCTCAGCCCCATTTGGGGCCCCAGAGACGCTTCTCCCCACAGCAGCTTTGCAGAGGTCTTGCGCTGAAAAGCACTGGGGCTCCTGCCCGAAGGATGCCTCACCCAGAGCAGTGACAAAGAGGGCAGGACCGGGGAAGGGAGTGAGAAGGAAAATCTGCACTGATGACATCACATGCAACTTAAGTGAAGTAAATGATGAAGAATATACCTGCTGCCATGAAAACACACACAAATGGTGCAGCTGCACGAAAAACTACAATAAGCGGTTTTGAAGGACTGTGGTCATGACCAGCATATGAAGAACAGACATGCCATTAACTGGTAAATAAATTTTTTAAATTGGGTAATTTTAATTCTTATTACTAAAAAATGATATAAACATATACTTTTATAGAAAAATCATATGAGTGTTAAGTGAACTTTTAAAAAAAAACACATAGTTCTGCTGTGCTATCAATGATTAAACAACAAAACCAAATTCCAGCATCCAGACAGCATCAGATAAAACAGGAAGACATTCTTCCAGACTCCCGTGTGTGTCTGTGTTGGACGGGCCGACATTTTGTACACGGGATCTGGACCTGACTCACTCCCTCGTTTATGCTGGCATGTTGTTCCACACTAAGAGCAGTCATCTACCATTTCCACTTCTGACAGCTGTATGTGTGTTCCCCTGAGGGTGAGTGTGTGCAGGGCAGAGTCTACACAACTAGCGTTGCCTCTTGCTGGACTTTCAGGTTGCTTTGCTGGTGGTTTAGTCGCTTAGTCGTGTCTGACTATTGCCACCCCGTGGATTGTAGCCCACCAGGCTCCTCAGTCCACAGCTCATCATGTCCTCTGTCCAACTTCCTGCTACAGGCCCTTACTTAACAATTTGTAAGGACTTATTAGATCCATTCAAGAATTTGTCTTCTATGCTGCAAGTATTTCTCCCAGGATGTACTTTGTGTGCGATATAGAAGTTCACTTACTTCTGCACCATTTACTTAATAATTTACCCTTTCTTTAAGGCTTTGAGGGGTACTTTGTCATCTGCTAGATTCTAAGACTATTTCAGTCTACATCTGATCCAGTAACCAAAGGTTTCCTTAAACTTGCAGTATTATATCATCTTTTAATGGATAATATACAGTTCACTTCTTCAGTCTTCCTTATCACTGCTTTCTTGGTTATTCCCACTTGTGGGAATAATCCTTCTTGATTAAATGGAGAGTCATCCTCAATCACTTATTTATTTATTTATATACTTATTAATTTGGCTGTGCTGCATCTCATTTGGGTATTCAAGGCATCTTCGATCTTAGTTGCCACATATGGGATCTAATTCCCCAACGAGGGATGGAACCTGGGACCCTGTACTGGGAGCACAGAGTTTTAGCCACTGGACCATAAGGGAAGTCCTTGCATTTACTGTGTTTATTTTTTGATTCAGACACATAATGAAGCGACTTAGCACGCATCTTTTGAATCAGCATTTTGCCTGCCAGAAAGCATCAGTTCCTTGGTCCTCAGGAAGGGGTCCTTGTTTTTCATGGCAAAATGCTCAGGGTTGGACTTGGGAGGAAGGGAAATCTCACCCTGAGCCAGTGAAGAGCGGTGGGATGGGGCAGCAGGAAGGGGGGAGGCAGGAAGAGGGAAATTCTCCCTCCCTGTAAACAGCACCGGTCCTGCGTCCAAATTGGAACACCAAGGTTTTACACAAAGAAGAGCACTCTGTGTGCCAATCATTTCCCTACAATTCCACCTGTATCTCATCTTGTTACCTGTATTTCATAGTTGACAGTCGGCTAAAAAGATTTTGAAGCAAAATTCAATTTAGGAGAAACCAGATTGTTAAGAGGGTCAGTGAGATGTTTCTAGATCCGTCCTGATAGGTGATCACTAAAACCCAACACAGAGGGGCTTCCCAGGTGATGCTGGTGGTGGTTTAGTCGCTGAGTCGTGTCTGACTCTTGCAACCCCATGAACTGTAATCTGCCAGGCTCCTCAGTCCACGGGTGGCACTGGTAGTAAAGGATTGACCTGCCAACCAGGCCACACAAGAGACACAGTTTCGATTCCTGGGTCAGGAAGATCCTCCAGAGGAGGAAATGGCCACCTGCTCTAGTATTATTGCCTGAAAAGTTGATGAGTGAGTGAAAGTTGCTCAGTTGTGTCCGACTCTGTGACCCAGGTCAGAATACTGGAGTGGATAGCCGTTCCCTTCTCCAGGGGATCTTCCCAACCCAGGGATCGAACCCGGGTCTCCCACGTTGCGGGTGGATTCTTTACCAGCTGAGCCACCAGGGAAGCCCAAGAATACTGGAGTGGGTGACCTATCCCTTCTCCAGGGGCTCTCCCTGACCCAGGAATAGAACCTGAGTCTCCTGCATTGTTTACCAGCTACCAGGGAAGCTCAGTAAGTGTTTGATTGAACAGTTCTTGATTTGAAACAAAATATTTGAGAAAAAAAAATCCAATGCAGATTGACAGCCCCCAGAGGCCTGGTCACGCCATGAATCAGCTCATCCGCTTCTCGATCACCTTCGGGTCGCAGCATCTCCCCAGATGAATGAGAAGCCCTGAGAAACCCCCGGGGGACCTCTGTCGACTAGAGGGCCAGCCCTCGGCCTCTCTGCTGGGCTGGGCCAGCACCGGGACACTGAAGGCCCTTGGCGGGTCGGCAACCGCCGCACTTGGCATTGTGGAGGAGCCATTCCTTGTCCACTGCCTTGGAGGTCAGCCTGGAACCAGACAGAGCTAACTAGGGGCACCTCGGGGGCTCTGAGCCCACGAAAGCATCACACACACAACACGCTGCTCTGAGCTTGAAAGATGTCCTCTTTCTTCTTCTGAAAAAACTCTTACATCATTACAGTAATTTTAGTTAATCAAGAGGCAAGCTAGCTCTTTAACTGAAACGGAAGATTCAACATCACTTTCATCAAATATTATGAGGGATAAATAATGTGAAGGACTAGTGCCTGGCCAAGACTAAACAGTTACTAAGTCTTTACTCTGTATGAGGAACCACTCGGGGTGAGACTTGGGATGAAGTAAGAATTCCCTGGACAAATGAGGTGCAGCTGGTGGGATAAAGTAGGGGCTTCGAGGCTTCGAAGTGAGTGTGGAAAACTGGTTGAAAATCACAGTTCTCCAGAACGAGTGGAGGCAGCTGGGGGAAGCGGGGCAAGGGGTCAGGAAGGAACTCTACTATCGGGGTCAAAGTCACAAAAAGTGCAATAGGTGTTCTCAAGGAAGCAGAACATACTTTTATTTAGAGATCATTTTATTTATTTTACTGATTTTTAAAACATTGATTTTTATTTATCTGGCTGCGTTGGGTGTGGCACACGGGCTCTTCGATCTTCATCTCTGCATGCAGGATCTTTAGTTGTGGCATCTGGTTCCCTGACAGGGGATCGAGCCTGGGTCCCTGCATCGGGAGCGGGGAGTCTTAGCCATTGAACCACCAGGGAAGTCTCTTGGTGCAGGTATTCAATCTTTGCTTTGTGTGAGCAACCCTCAGGGCTAGACTTGGGATGAAGTAAGACAAATGAGAAGCGATTGGTGGAATGAAGCAGGGGCTTTGAGGCTGGGGGTGAAGTGAGTGAGGAAAGGAGACAGCAGCTGGGGGAGGCGGGGCAAGGGGTCAGGAGGGAACTCTGTTAACTGGGTTAAAGTCACAAAGATTCAATAGATGTTTTCAAGGAAGGAGAACATATTTGTATTTACAGATCCTTTACTTTATTTTAAAAAAATATTTATTTATTTGGCAGAACTGGGTCTCAGTTGCAGCACACAGGATCTTTAGTTGCAGCATTTGGAGGCTAGTTCCCTAAGCAAGAAATCGAACCCAGGCTCCCTGGATTGACAGCTCGGAGTCTTAGCCACTGGACCATCTGGGAAGTCCTAGATCATTTGCTTAAAATTTAAGAGAGTCAAGAATTTTCAGGGGTGGGGCACAGGGTAAGTTATTTCTATAAACAAGTCTTCCGTAAGAAAGCTAAACATTTTTCCATTTATTGAATATGGCCATTTCAATTTGTCCAATATGAATGGGAATGAGAGGAATAAAAGTCTTAATTGACAGCATTTGGGTTGAGTGGGTCGGCCTGGTGGGTCGACGGTGCTGGATGGTGAAAGAGAATGAATCTCTCGTCTGAGACATGGTTCACACATGGCATGTCCTCGGGACACCCCAGAAGGCTTGGTCAGAGCCAAGTGAAAAAGACACACACCAATGACATGTGTCAATTACACACACCACAGATCTGAGTTTGTTTGGAAATGTCATCTGTCCAACCAAGGCTATTCCAAGTGTCACTTAGCACCTAGTAACACACAGAGGTTCAAAGACATCTCACAAGAAATCTTTTGGCCCCAAACAGCAACGACGAACAACTGACAGTTGAGGAAAAGGCATCAGGGTGATTTAACCTGGAATGCTGAGCTGGGAAACCCCTGATTCCCATGTCTAAATACCAATTTACCACTCAATTCCCTTTGCAGCTTTTGTTTCTAAAATATACTTTCCCCTCCCTCCCACTAAAAAAATGGCTCTGTTTTAAAATTAAATTAAGCTTTAGTTTTTGGAATTTGCTTTTGGTGAATTTTAAGGTACATACTGAAGTAATCTGAGGGTGTAGGCTCTTGTAAAATCCAGGAATCAAGGAAGCTTTTCTCAGTGTCCCATGGGTCGAGAGCATTTTTCCCAGTCTATACAAAAAATCCAACTTAAGGAGTAAACTGACTGCTCGTGTCAAATACAAAATTAAGACAACAGAAGCCAGCACCCCCAATTTCAGAACACGAGAGACATTCCTAGGCAAACACTCCTTGTAGCACAGTCATTAGAATTCTGGTAACATTCACAATGGAGGGTTATTTTACTTAAAGGCAAAGTATATTAAGACATTAACTCCAATCCTTCCCTCATATATGTCCTTTAGGCCAGGGTCACACACAGGAGATAATTCAATTCTGGCTGAATTAAAATATACTCAACAGGAATCAAAGATTTTGTTCTTTTGCATATAATTCCTTCCTGAGGGTAGGTGCAGAGTGCACTTCCAAAAGATAAAGCCTCTTCTGGGGTGTCTGATCTGAGGCAGGCAGAGCAGTGCAGGCTCTGTGCCGGGGGAGACCCCTCTCCAGACGGCTAGTGCCCACTGCTGTCAGCAACTTCTGTCACAATCTAGTGTTTACCGGATGCTCACTGACGTGATGAACTTGTGAGACCTCACACCTCAGAGGTTTTTCCCCAGCTTTCTTCCCATATCCCTCCACTGCTACCATTTCCGTCTAAAATGCAGTGTGGGCAGGTGGGAGAGAGGGAGGGAGGGCATGTCTGCAATCAGGCTGGGCTTCCCAGGTGGCGCCGGTGGTAAAGAACCTGCCTGCTAATGTGGGAGACATAAGAGATGCAGATTCGATCCCTGGGTCGGAAGCTCCCCTGGCAGAGGGCATGGCAACCCACTCCAGTATTCTTGCCAGGATAATCCCATGGACAGAGGAGTTATGGACAGAGGAGTTTGGTGGGCTATAGCCCATAGGGTTGCACAGACTTGGACATGACTGAGGTGACTTGACATGCATGCACCCTGCTATCAGGCCAGTGGAAAGGAATCCAAGCACTAGGTTGGATTCATTTCAGAAAAAGCAAAGATTCTTCACTGAGGCTAAAGGGACCACTGGGTCAGCATCTGCCTGAGAGGAATCCCAATAAACGGCATTGGTTTAATTCACATAGATTTTCAAAAGCTAGTAAGACAGACAGGAAAGATGTGTGTGTGTGGGTGTGTGTGTGTGTGTGTGAAATCTACACACTTTAACACATTATATATGTATTTAAGTATTTTATGATAAATACTAATACATACTTTGCATGTTGAAATCCATATTCCATTTCTTTTTTTTTTTTTTTTAATATATTTACTTATTTGACCACACCAGGTTTTAGTTGTGGCATGTAAGATCTTAGTTGGGTGATCTTTAGTTGTAGCAGGTGGGATCTAGTTCCCTGATCAGGGATTGAACCCAGGTCCCTTGCATTGGGAGCACGGAGTCTTAGCCACTGGACCACCAGGGAAGTCCCCATATTCCATTTCTTTACTATATATGACATGGTTGGTACCAGAGGAAGGAAATGAAAAGGAAGATAAGATGAAAACTAAGTGTCTGGGCCTGGGAGAAACTTCCCGGGGAGAAGTTCCTCTCCAGTAGGTTATGCTCTCTGAAGCGTTCTGAGCAGTTTACACAAACTTCAACTTCCTAACCTGCTCGACTTTTACCTCCCTCTCACTCAGCCCAACGGGACAGACCAAAGGACGTGGTCTTGTGTCCGGAAGTGCACACTGCAAGCCCAAGGTCTCACGCTGGGGGACCCGCCCGGACCTGGGTCCAATTTGCTGGGGGAGGGGGCTGTAAGGGGCTGCACGGGGTCAAGGGGCAGGAGCCCCAGCTGCAGCTGAGTGGAAGGAGGGCCTCCAGGGCGCTGGAGCAGAGGCAGGGCTGGGGGCCCACCGCCGCTGAAGATCAGAATCCAAGTACCCCAGCCCTGTCTCACAAGCTGCCGCTGGAGCCGTGCTCTGCCAAACCTGGTTCTTCCCAAAGCTCTCGACCGTGAGGGCTCAGCGAAGGTCACTGACTTATGACTCCACGGCTCTGGGTGTTGGCGAATGTTTCCTTCCATGGGGGGTGAGCCTTCCCTGCCCTGGTGAAAGGGACACCCTCCTGGGACACCCTGCCAGCTACTAGCGCATTCTAAACACTCAGTTCTCCTGCCCATCTTCCAGAGGGAACTGATCGACACCCCACAGCGGGCTGTACTTGGCAAGGATGGGACAAATGAAAGAAGGACCACAACCCGGGTGAACCTCATGTTGTTACGCCCGTGAGAGAAGTCTGTCCAGACAAGAACACATACTGCAGGATTCCGTTTGAACAAAGTTCTAGAAAGTGCACATGAATCTACAGTGACAGAGAGCAGGCCGTGGTCACCTGGGGAGGCGGGGGAGTGGGGAGAGACCATGGGGGCAGGGCCGTAGGAAACTTTGGGGACGGTGGAGGTCAGCGTCATCTTGGCTGTGAGGATGGTTTCTCGGGTGTAGACGTGTCAAAAGTCCCCAAACCGCACACTTTAAACATTACAGTTTAGTGCTCTGACCTCACAAAGAACAGAACAGAAGGTGGGGCTCCAAGGTCTAACCATGAGCCGTGTGCACAGGCTGCTTTCGAGGTGCTGGGGATTCCCTCCAGACCTCTCCTCAGCCTCTCGAGAATTTCATCACCTCTCTGCTGTTTCCTAAATAGCTAGAATACCCTTTTTTTTTTTCTCATTAATATTTTCTTCTGTTCTCCTGTTTCAAAACCTGCTACACTTTGGGGTCTCCTCTCTTTGTAGAACATGTTCACTGAGGAAAAACACTCCCCCTTTTAAGTCCCC
The DNA here is from genome assembly GCF_963930625.1 of Muntiacus reevesi. NCBI lineage: Eukaryota > Metazoa > Chordata > Mammalia > Artiodactyla > Cervidae > Muntiacus > Muntiacus reevesi. The sequence goes on along the minus strand of NC_089250.1, from coordinate 180,717,829 downwards.
TCCTTTCTTACCAGAGGCTATGAAACAAGTCACAGAATTTTTCCTGCCTGCCCTTACAGCTGAGCCACACCATCCATGGCTGTGCTGCCCAGTTCCCCAGTTCAGCCACGTGTGGCTATTGAAACTTAAATTACATGAAAATAATAAAAACTCATCCTCAGGCGCCTGAGCCACACGTGAAAAGTATGTGGTCCTGTGTGGACACACACAGCAGAAATTTTCATCCTCACGCAGAGCTGTGTCAGACAGACGGATGGACGGATGGCTGAAAACCACAGACAGTGGCCTTGCCCTCCAGGAACCAGACGGCTCAGCACGGGGCAGGAGCAGAGGAGAGCCGCGTTCCTGCCTCGGGCGCACACGCACGGGCAGCTGGCATCTCTGTGGGACCCGACCTTCGGGCAGGAAGGACCAGAAGGGCACTGCCCCTGGTTGAGCAGGAAGCAGAGACTCTCTGCCCTGCGGGGCCTGCTTGTTTCCATGTTTAGGGAGAGTCTGGTGTGACTGTAGAGCTCTACTGGACCAATATTTAGAGGCGACCAGGCAAGGCAGCTCCAGGCACCAAATCTTAATGGCTTCCTCTAGTAAAAGCTAAGAACAGAAAAATAACTGCTTTAACACGACAACATGGCAGAAGAAGAAACTGCTCACCTGTCCAAGCAGGGGTGAGTCTACTGTCTGTAATGTGGCACGTAGAAAGAAAACCTCCTGATTCAGTATATTAATTCACTTATGAAAAAATGCCAAGTGAGCCTCACTGTAGAGTCGGATGATGGCTTCTGCCCCCTCCAGCTTCATGCTGTACAAATAACTCTCAGTGAAAAGCCTTACTTTTGTACAAGGTGATTCGACACACAGTTTTGGATAGAAATAAACTTCCTAGCTTATAAATGCTGAGCAAACACCCACAGCCCCATCTCACTGCACTGGAGTCCCTGATGAGGAGGAGGGGGTGTGTCAGTAGTAGTTTCTTTAGGGCCAAAAAGATTTTCAGGCAGAGGAAGGCTAATAAAACCACACCTTGTCTCTCGGACACTTTGCCCTTCTGTAAGCCAGCACTTGAGCACTGCGCTGCCCAGGATCAGAGACAACACGGCCTCGGCCGGAGCCTCCCTGCGGCCACCGTGGGCAGCGCTGCCTGGGCGACCCACTTGCTCCCAGCCATCCTGATCAGATGCCCGTTTCTAACCTTCTTTCCCATTAAGAAAGAACTCAGTGGGTTTTAAACACGTTGTATGGGATGCAGATTCAGCATTTTTAAGATCTCTGTAGAGGTTTCAGAAGCCAGCAGCATCCATTTGGCCCTGCAAATCTGAGCAGGACTCACTGGCCCTGATGACAAGGACAAAACCCTCACAGTCAGAGACCGTGGCGCCCCACGCTGGCCAGCCGAAGCCACCCCGTCAAGGTGCTCTTCCCTGACTCGGCTAGATTGGCCTTGCCGCAATTCTCCAGGCAAACAACAGCCCATCATGGGACTTGGCACTTGAGATGAAAGCAATGTGCCACCTCTGGCAACCCACTGGCTTTACAGAGGGTGCCGTGCGGCCAGGGCAGCCAGAAAGGGGGAGATGGATTGCAGGGTGTGTGGCTCCCAGAGGCGAGGCTGGCACTCCAGAGCCTGCAGAATCTGGGCTGGGGCCCCTCCCGGGCCCCACCATCTCTAGCTACTGTCACTCCCATGGATGAGTCACCTGGGGGCCAGAACATACTCGCCATCTCTCACTGCGGCTTTTACGGTCAAGAAGTGTGGGGCAGGGGCGTCTGCCCTGCTCCAGGCTCCCTCTAACTCTGCAGATTCCGTGTGCTCGGAAGGCTGCAGCAGCTCAGGTTACCCAGCTCTGACTAAGCCTTCCTGAGCAGGGTGACCCCAGAGAAGGAGCCACTCTGCATCACACACGTGCCTGCAGCCGGGGCTGGGCTGGCTCCCAGGTCTCAGGCCCTCATCTCTGCTCTCAGGCCTCGTCTGCAAAAAGAAGCCAGGCCACCATGTATACTGGTCTTTTCTGTCTGGTGGATTTAGTAAATGAGCTCAAGTGCAAAAATGGTTACAGAGTTTGGCCTCCCCCCCCTTTTTTAAAGATTTTTTGACCTGGATGGTTTTTTAGTCTTTTGAATTTGTTACAATATTGTCTGCTCTCTGTCTGTTTCTTAGCAGCTAGGCATGTGGGATCTTAGCCTCCCAACCAGGGATCAAACCCACGCCCCCTGCACTGCAAGGCCAAGTCCCAACCACTGGACCACCAGGGAAGTCCCTGGCTCTTTTCTTGGTTGTAACCTCACATGAAGTCTCTCCAAGGGCACATCCTAAGCGTCAGATCACAGCCTGCGTGCCCACCAGCCAAGCGCTCCTGCGCTCTGTGGCCCTGCTCAGCATCTCTTAATGGCGTGGGCGGGGCGGGGCGGGGCTTGGCCGCCAGGGCACTCTCCCCAGGCCGCCCGTGCACCCGGCTCTCAGTCCAGGGGCGGCAGCGGGAAGGCCAGAAGCACTCTCATCATGGCTACACTTGAACTGAGCACAGCAGAGCAGGGACCTCAACCACACAGAGCTAATTCTTAGGCTAGAACGTTAGGATTCTCAACCTGAAAGTTGTCCATCCTTCTCCTTTTAGTTTCTTCTCTTCCACTATATTGACCACACAGATACAGGACAAAAGAAAACAAACCTACTCAAAACCTCAGTGAGGCATCAAGTGGCGGCTGAGAGCAGTCAGAGAAGTGGGCGGTGCTGCCCAGCGTGAGGCAGCCACTGGCCCAAGGCTAGTGAGGGGAGCCCCAGCGCTCCAGCCTGGGGGTGCAGCTCTGTGCCCTCCTACAGCAGCATGACATGGAAGGAAGTCAGGGGTCAGGGCAGACTTGGTCCTGGCCTGGTTCTTCTAGACCACGTGACCTTGGCCCACCCCCAGTCCAGGCCAGTTCTTTCCCCAGTAAATGCCTAGGGCCACTCTGAACTCTAGGATTCCACAAGCTCTTGCACCCCCTTAAGTTGAGAGTCCTAAATCAGTTCTGGTGGAGCCTGGCACCCCTATCAATAGGCAATCGCCTTTTGACAGATGGATGGAAAACCCAAGAGCAAAATAAGCCACTGTAAGTAGGGACAACACAAGGCGTGGTGGAATTTTATAAACATGCTTTAAACCAAACGAAGAGGACATAAACTGCCCTGCCTTAAGAAAACGCCAAGATACTGAAGCAATCTTCCATTTCAATACTAAAATAAAAAACATGTTAACCCAAATTAATTAAAAAGAAATTTAACTCATTTATAAGAAACTTCCTATTCATAAGTCAAACAGCATCACCTAGTGCCTGGAACATCAGAACGTCAGGGCTTAGAGATCACCCAGGGCAGCCGACTCATATGACTGATGGAAAATCAAAATCTGGAAGAGGGGCAGGCGACATGGACAAGGTCACAGACGCAAAGTAGGAAGGAGAACCTGGGGCCCCCGAATCCACCTGGCTCTGCCAATGGGGCTAAGTATTTCATAGTGAATGAATGAAGCTAAGAGGTGTTCCCTGCAATGCATGACTCTTCTAACCGGTTCACAAATAAGTGAGCTCCAGGCTATGGAGGTATCCGAGAGGACGACTGAATACTTCAAAATTCTACTTTTATCTTCTCAGAAGCCAGTGAAATTTCTCAGCCTTTCCCACATAAGCTGACTGTCTTCCAACGGAGGAAACCACAGAACAGAGCACTCGCCTCCAGAAACCTGGAGTCTTTCGTCTGATGCAAGAAAACCAACCTAACCATGGCTTTGGTTATGTGTTTACGTCAGTCACCAAATTCACCCAAGTCACCGACCCTCAAAACACTGGGTCAGAGAGGCACGGAAAAGATCCGACAACACCTCTTCTGGCCGCAGACCCTAAGACCATAAATCCCCTTCCTGGAAGGGTTTAGAATTGCAGCAACCAGAAGTAGTAACTGCGGTCTTGAACACGTTTGCGCAACACACACACACAAAAGCAAAAAGAAGTGGTGTCTGCAATGAGAGGGGGATATAGAGGAGGCCCGGGAAGGTTTAGGTTGTAAGGTCCCCCAGGGACGCCAGGTGATTCAGGGCTGGGGCTCCCGGCTGGAGCAGCCTGCCAAGAGGAAGGGGGAGCCAGGGCTCACCCCCGGGTCGGGCTCACTCCCCCGTCGGGCTCATCCCGGGGTCGGACTCATCCCTGGGTCGGGCCCACCTCCCGGTCGGGATCACCCCCGGGTCGGGCTCGGGGCTCGGGGGCACTGGTGGGCTGGGCGGGACGGGAGCTGGGGCCCGCGCAGGGCGGGGGCTGAGGGCGGGTCCCCGGGCGGGGCGGGGCGGGGGTCCCCGGGCGGGGCCCCGGCGCGACCGGCCCACGCACCTCCTCGGCCTGCTTGCGCAGCGCCTTCTCCCGCTCGTACTGGGTGAGCAGCTGCTCGTTGTCCTCGCGCAGCAGCTCCAGCTCCACCTCGTGCTCCTGGTTCTCGCTGAGCACCGAGTCGAGGTTCTCGAGAACGTTCACCACGAGAGGCATCAGTTCCTTGACCACCTCCTCGTCATAACAGTGGATGAGGCGCTCGAACTCGCGGTAGATGGAGCCCGCCAGGCCCGACACCCGCTCCGACATCACCGAGCCCGAGCAGTAGTCGTCCTGGTAGACGACCACGCCGCCGCCCTCGTCCATCTGGATCTCCATCATCGTGGCCACCGCAGCCGCCAGCGCGGCCCGCTGTGCGCCGGCGCGCCCGCCCGCCCCGGCTGCCCGTGGTCCGCAGGCCGCGGCCCTTCGTCGCCGCCGCAGCCGCTGTCGCCTCAGGGCTCAGCCGCCGCCGCTGATGCTGATGCTGCGCCCGTCACTCAGCTGCCGGAAGTCCCGCCGCCCGGAAGTCCCGCCCTCCAGACTACGGGGGCGGAGCCCGCCGGGGCCCCGCGGCGCTGCGCCGCTAGGGGTCGCAGGGGCCGTGACGTAGGAGGAAGCCCGTCTCCGGGCCGGAAGCTCGGTCGAGCGGAACGGGGAGCGTTTCTCGTCACGCGTCCTCCCGCGTCCGCGATGCCGGTGTGGACTTTTATGAAGTGACGGCGTCTGTCCGAAGACTATCTATAAATGACCCTGTACGGTTTAGGGACTTAGCGAGCGGCCGTGTGCCCACTCTTGCTTCCAAAGAAATGGGCGGTATCCTCGCGCGCCCCTCCCTCCCCTGAGGTCTCGCAGTACGGGCCTGGTCGCTGTGGACACAGCAGTGCGTGCTCCTCAGAGTAGGCTCTCCGAACTCCCTCCCCAGGGCCCGCGCCCTACTGTGTTCCCAACGCAAGTTGACCCTAAACCCAGTAAGAAAGTCTCATTTAGTTAACTTTTGTGTCCTGACATTGTGTAACTTCTTCAGATTTCCTAGTTTCACTTGAGCTGTGTAACCTAACTCCTACACCGAGTTTTTAATTTCAGCGACTTTGGGGGGTTGCGGGACACGTGGGATCTTCTTAGTTCCCCCGACCAAGGATGGCACTTGTGCCCCTTGCAGTGATGGTGGGAAGTCCCTCAACGGTTAAGTTTCCATTTGTCCTGCTTGACTAATTCTACCAGTTTTTATAGGTTCTTATTTCTTCCACTTTTAGCCACTTGATTTGCATTTTCTTCCACTGTCATCTGAGATCGTGAACCTAAGACATACACTTTCAGCTTTGGGGACCACACAGATGGTGTGAATCCTGATCAAAAACCCATGAGTGGCAGCTTAGTGCCAACAGAAATGCTTTTTATCCCTGTCCTTCCTGATGCAGCGCTTCAAAGTGAGGTCCTACTAACCTGATTGCACTAATGAACGTTCCTGCGGGTCAGGCCCTAAATACTGTTGCACATCGTTCCCCTTGCTGTATGGGTGCTCACCCACCCCACTGAGAAACGGTTGGCACTTTCAATCTCACATTCAGCCTGCCTGAGGTTTGATCTGGCCAACTGGAAAACTGAGCCTGAAACAATTACCAACCTACTAGGAACATTAGGAAGACCATGAACGGGGTTTAGTATCATCTCTAGCAAATAGTAAGCATGCAATAAATATAAACTTGTTTTTTTTTATTTTCTCAAAATGATAAGCCAGGACAGATGAAATGTTTCTTCTGGTGAACAAGTTACAGAGGAAGGTTGTGAATGTTTTGGGGAATGTCTGAGATTTCTGCCCTAGCCCTCTCCTGGAAATGTAGGTCCTTTGGAATTACAGCAGCCACCACTACAACAGTGACAGGCCAAATGAGTTGGCATCAACTTTATTAGTTTTCACAACATGTTTGGGCAGATTTATTACTTGAAATTGGTTAGAGAAAATGAAGTTTTAACAAAATGATATGCTGGATAATTCTTGATGCTTACTGAAGAATAACTAGCACACTCTGAGAGCTCAAGCTAACTGAATTAGAACTTGCTTCCTTTCAGATTTGTAAAGATAATTTGCTATTCAGCCTTTTCTTTTTCTCATTCAAGACCCTAAAATCTAAGATGTCTGGACACACAGGTTTCAAAAGTTCTACTTTAATTTCTAAGTATTCATCCCAAACGCCTGCTAGTCACTTAGGTCCCTGTAATGTCCCTCATTTCTCCCTAAGCTGAAGTTTAGATAGCACTTTGCAGTCACACATGTAACAGGAAATTTCACTCCTGAGCTCCAAGAATGATAACGATTAAGAATATAACAAAAGTTCAGAAGAAATGAACAGGATAACATGGGAGGAGACAGACATCCTTGCAGGGTTAGACTCACAAAGGTGTTAGCACAAGTTTCACTCTGTCAAAAGAGCCACTATGTTTCTAGATAAGGCACAGAGCTGAAGAGGGAACCCTTAGGTATTTTTCATTTCTGCCTCATAACGTAGGGGAGCCACCTTGGTCCTCTGACTCAGTCACTGCCTGGCCTCTGGAGACAAACAGGCTGTCACACTCACTGAGGCCAAGACCTCAGTGCTTGTCTGCGGCTGGAGCAGCTGCTACAAGTAGGTGCCAGTGCCCCACCCAATCCTGGGAGCACACGCTGCACTCTCAGAAACATTTTCAGATGAACAAGTGAAGACAGTGCCAGGTCACCTATGTTGGGTTTCTCTCTTAAGTGCTGTCAGGGTAGTTGGCCCTGATGCAGCAGGTAGAATGCGGTGAAGTTTCTTCTAGGGGGCTTTCCAGGCAGGCTGTCTGAGTAGCTCCATTATCCGCAATCCACTTAATGCACGTAAGGATATTAAGTGTGCTTGCAGGACATATGAAAACGGCTAATACATAGAAAGGAAAAACAATCTATGCTTTTTCTATAGGGCGCGAATCTACAGGCAGATTCTAATAGGTCAGGACTTCATCTATTCATGGTCAGGCTTCAGGGCAGTTTCAAAGTCAACTCAGAGGCAAGTTCTGCAGGAAAATGAGTGGTGTTAAGAGAAAAAAGAATCATTACCTTTAATTTACAGAAACTAAAAAGAACACTGCCACATTCCCATCCATTCTTTTAGAAGCTAAGTTTTTGGTTTTCAAATGAAAAAACCTTGAATCCATAAACTTTCAGAAGATTAATTTGGGCATCCTCTGGCTTAAAAAAAAAATAAAAAGGCAAACCCCTTCAACCAATGAAGAGCTGTGAGGAAAGGAGCAGAGTTCAGGCTCTGGAGAATGGATGCAGAGGGAACACGTGAGCACACAAGACCGTCTGCCCGCCCGCCCGCCTGCCCACCCTCACATGGACACACACATACACTGTGCACATGACCAACAGGCAAAGACTCTTGAGTACATGATTGCTAAGTTTAATTCAAAAGCTACACCCACTCCTGCCTTGTAAAAATAATAGGCTCCTCTCAAGGTTACATTGTGACGTGAGCACAGGTTTGTTGTTTCCAATGACAGCTTTACAAAAAAGTTGGCACCAAATGCATGTAAAAAAAGTTTGAAGACTTAATAAAAACACAGACCAGTAATTTCTCAATGTAGCTTGGAGGCTGAGAAAAGGAATCAAAGAGTTAATGAACCTCCCAAACACAGGCAATCCCGAAAGCACAGAGCATTTTCCAAATACAAATGGCCTCCCCCATCAGGTTCAAAGGAGCAAACTTTTCTGCGGCTCCTCCCATGACCAGACCATCCCAGCTCCCTCAACTCAGGCCCACGGCCCCAAGGAAGGAAAGGAAGAGGGAAACGGGACGAGAATAAGGCGACGCGGTCCTGCTGTGTTGGGCTCTGCCCTGGTGGTGATCTCCTCCCCCAACCCCCACTCAGCCTTGGTTCCCAGCTCTGCCCCAAAGTCCCCGCCAGGGGACCGATTTAGAAAGCTCTTCCCCTCGTGCAGCTGACAGTAAGGCCGAAGCCCTGAGGGCCAGCAGCATGTCAGGGTCTTCTTGACCATCCAATGTGGAATCCACAAATCATTTTCTTATATGTTAAAAAACACAACAAAACAGTTATAAATAGTTCACACCTACTTTTGGAACAACTCATTGTAACTTGTGTAAGTCAGTGTGTTTGAGCTTAATAGCTAATCACCAGTTACGTCAGTTTTTAAAGGGGGAAAAATGCTCTGAATTCCAGACAACTTTCTTATAAATGACCACTTGAAGGCTGGAGGGAGACAGGAGGCACTTGAGAGAATCACATGGAATAAGAGTCTCTCAGCTCCAAAGTTAGCAGGTGGACAGGAGTGGGTCTTTGGTTGGCAAGCACCGTGCAGACCCCCAGTGCTGGTGGAGGGTGTGGAGCCCGGCGGGGAGCTCCCACAGGCACTGGAGTGTTCAGGCCACTACACGTGTGGCTACACTGTAGTGATGAAGACGTTTCTAGCACCTGTATGAACTTAGTGGGCACTCGTACCCATAGTTCCCCCCCCCCGACAAACTGTTGGTCTCCCGTGACTGTAGTATAGGTACTGACACTATAGCCCTTTAGAGGTGCAATGGGAGAAACCTCCATCTGACAGACTATAGCATCACGACTCTTGCCTGTCTGGTATCTCTGCTGACAAATACCATGGAATGAATCAGTTGAGAATGTACTGCCAAACTATTTAATCTCCTGGCCTAAGGTCTCTTAAGTCTTGTCTGGAACCTGAATGTAGCCCAGAGGTTCTGCAAAGCTTTGGAAAGGGTGCCCTAAGTAAACTCTCCCTCCTCTTTGGTTTACCTGAGCGACAGACTTTTCTAGAAAGGTGTCAGAAACAGACTAGAATCAACAGTTACTGAAGTAAAGCTGGCACTTGAGAACAGGTCTTGAGCTATTACCAAAGAAGCCAAACCTAAGAACCCAGGGTTCTCGGGCATCTATGCTTCCCACTGTCAGCAGGAATATAAAGGAGGACACAGGAACAGTTTAAACAACGCCAGTACCTGGATATGTCTGGGTAGTTTTAAAGTCCTGTAGAAGGTAGTGGTCTTGCCGACAGGAAGTGTCGCTGGTGAAGGGAGCAGTCCACATCACTGGTGAGGAGTAAAGGCCCAGACTTAAGGCTGATGAGGATAAAAGGAACAACTCACAAGCAAGACTGCCTGTAGAGTTGAGTCTAAACCAGTCTCTCGTGGACAAAAAACAGAGATTCCTACGTTAAGACCTGGCCGAGGTTTGAGAGGGCAGAAGCAGGGTGCAAGATCTCTCCATAAAGCATATGACGGAACACAGCATTTTGGGTTTCTCTTGACAGCTGCTGAGGAAAAGCAACCAGGACGTTTCAAGAAAATCTCTGGAATGGAGGTGAGAAACAGTGGGGCCGAACAAGTCCCTGGAATGGCTCCTCTGTCTCACAGCGGCGGACCTGTGGTTTTGGTTTTCTCTCAAAGGTTTTAAGCTCTGCTACTGTGTTAGTGATTCCTAGATACCCGATTAGCAAACACACCGAGGACGTGAGACCCCACTTCTCGGGGGCACCTGGCCTGGCCCCACCCCCCTCCCGCCCACCCGGGAGCTCCTCTCACACCAGGGCCCCATCTCCTCCCTTGGAGTCCAGAAGGTGGGTCCTCATCTCGAGACGGCCGTGAAGTGGGTAGTAGCCTCAGGTGTCCACCGGAGAGACCCTCTCTCCATCCTGCTCCTTCAGGCTAAAGGAACTACACTATTTGAAATCCTATCTCTGGAGTTTCTTGTCTGGCTATGGGACGCAGCAGGCCTCTTAGTAGAAGGAGATGCTGGACTTGCCTCCGGGCGGGTTCAGGACTTTGTTGTGGGAGCGAGGCCGGGGACCCAGCCGGGGCTCGTGGCTGTCGACGGTGGGCGCCGGCTCCTGGACACGGGCTGCTTCTCTCGGGCCGCTGGGCTCGCCTGGCTCTTGTCTGGGTGAGGCACTGGCTGCAGGATAGAGTCAGCACAGGGCCCGTCAGAGCTTGCTCGCCACCCGGTGGGCAAGCCGCACACGTGAACCGAAGTCTGCGGCCTGGAGCAGCGCGCACGGGCGTGGTGTCAGGCCAGGTCAGCACAGAAGGCCCTGAGCCACGCTCGGGGGAACCCTTAGGGGTCTTCTCCACACTGCTGGCTGGCCTCCGTGCTGCTCCCTACCACAAGTCTGAAGAGAAAACCTCAGAGCGAGTGAGAAGGGCGGGGAGCTCTTCCTAAGTGGAGGGCCCAGGCAGGATTCCCTGGACTTCCTGACTGACCCCGTTCCCACCTCTTCATCATCAACTGAAGGCAGTAATCAGCGCCTAGTCAGGTCGGGCACTCGGGGACAAGCAGGCAGCCCACCGTGGGGTGACCTGAGGAGGCCGCCCCCAACCATGCAGCCCTGCAGTCCCCCGCCACCCGCTGCCAGTGCAGCCTCTGGTAAGAGTTCATTGAAGGCTTTGGACCACTGCCATTCACTATACAAGATTAGCTTCTAGAAGACGATGCTGTGGCCTGAGGCCCAGACTGACCATCCTGGACAAGAGGTACAGAAAAGCCAGTGGGAACGCTGTCACTGAGTAACCGAGCCCATTTCCCCTGCCTCTTTCCTACACAAAACCCGCCCATGGTCACAACTCTGCCGTCTTCATCAGCGGGCGCGCTGGGGCACAGGGACCCCTCCCGGTCCACCAGCGACCCCCAGAGCTGAGCCCTGGGAAAGGGACGGACAGTGAGCTCACCTCTGAGGTCTGGTGTGTCCTCTCCCTCACACAGGAGCATGTGGTCCTGCAACAAGGCAAACCCAGGTCAATCCACTGCTCGGACACTTGCAGCCTTGCTCAGGTAGACAAGGAGAAAGGTGTGGGTGACCCGGGTCTACTTTAATCTTTAAAAAGTGTCTATTTGGACAGTTTTAACCGGAAACAAAGCCTTAGGAAGAGCCCCATGAGCCCCCAGGTAACCCTGCTCCACAGCCAGTGACACCAGCCCGCCTCCACTCTGGCCTCAGCCACTCCTACCAGCTTCCAGACCCCACCCCCTCATGGGCTGATTGGAAAGCAAATTCCGTATTTCACTGATCCATAAATGTTTCAAGATGCAGCTCTTTGAACTGCAAAAGTTAATGACCCCTTAAACGTCTCACACAGGGTGGTTTAATCTCAGCAGGCGCTCTCACTGGCGGCCCACCCGTGCGTCAGAGCCCCGCTCCTCCCTGTGGCTGAGCCGTCCCCAGCACGTGTGCAGTGCAGCACATCTGGCTCGCCCGGTCACCCGGTGATGGGACAGCGGGGCTGTATCCACCCTCTGGTCACTGAGGACAATGCCATTAAACCAGGTCTCCCCAAGTATCTGTTTGCTTTGTTTTCACAACTGAGGTCATATACCTAAGAATAAAACTGCTGGTTCATACAGTAAAATTCTGTGTTCCAACTTCTTCAGAAACCACCAAACTGTTTTCTACAGTTGCTGCACCATTACGCATTCCCAAGAGCAGTGTCGGAGGGTTCCCATTTCTCCATGTCCTCACCATTCCTTACTTTGTCTTTTTGATAACAGCCATCCCAGTACGTGTGATGTGGTATCTCGCTGTGATTCTGATTTGCATCTCGCTACGGATCATGTGCTGACTGACCGTTTGGATGTCTTCTTTAGAGAAATGTCTATTCATATTCTTTGCTCCCTCCCTTTTTTGGTTCTGAAATTTTTATTTTTAAAAATTTATTTTCTTCAAGTATAGTTAATTTCCAATGCTGTATTAATTTCTGCTGTACGGCAGAGTGATTCAATTATACATACATACATACATTCCTTTTCATATGCTTTTCCACTGCGGTTCATCACAGGTTATTGAGTATAATTCCTTGTGCTACATAGCAGGGCCTTGTTTAACCATCATATATAAAATAGTTCACATCTGCCAACCCCAGATTTCCATTTCATCTCTCCCCCTTGCCTTTACCCATCTTTGAATGTGTCTGTCTTTTTGTTGTTGAACTGTAGGGGTTCTTTACATATTCTGCAACCATCAATCTTTGAAAAGGAATCCACATTATTTCCTGTATTCTGCGTTACTCTGAATCCCTGTGGCATCGATTAATAGGAGGTTTGGTCGGATTCAGGTTTGGTTGTTTTGACAAGAATTCAAAGGTGACCCGTGATGAACTTCTAGCATGAAGCCCATCATTTCTGGAGGTGTCCTGTTTTCTGATGTATAAGCAGCCACTGATGATCGCCGCCTAGACCTACAATTTCATTACAAGCTTGCAAAATGGTAATTTCTGAATTCTGTAATTCACTCGTCATTTATGGGCTGGAACACTATGAGGAAACTTCCCCTCAGCAGCTGTCATCCTGAGGTACATACAGTTCATGAGAAAACACTGGCTAAGTAAGTGCCTGATTCTATTCGTCAGCAGTTTTCCAGATGGACATTCTCCAAAGGGGACAAACTAGATTTTTAAAAATAGTAGCGGGAACCCATAAATTCTAAGTATCTGGTGAATTTTAATCCAATGTAGCTACTCTACTTATTGACTGATGACAACAGTGAAGTGTTGCTGAGAGGTAAGCGCCCCCGTTTTAAGTTCAGTTTTATCAGTACCCTCAGCAGCTCTTGGTGGCCTGCCTGCAGTGGGCTACCCTTGCCACAGCGTCCCCCGGGGCTCGTCATCATGAGGCTGGAACACACTCCCCGATGATTCAGGGCAGCGCTGATGACTAATAGCTGCAGCCAGGAAAAGCAATGTCACCCGCCTTGTCTCCTCCTAACGCACGCCATACCTGCTCGGAACCTTTTTAGACAAGTGCCTGGCGCCAGCTCTGCCTCTCTCACCCTTAGGTCTGCTCCCTGAGTGTAGTCCGTACCTTGGGTTTGTTTGGGTGTGCCGTGGGTGAGGCAGCAGCGACGGGGGACCCGAAAATGTCACTGGTCTTGCCCCCCGGTGGGTTCAGACGTGGTCGAGTCTGCACAGGCCCCGATTCATCAAATATACCGCTTCCTTTTCCCCCTGCAGAAACAAGCAGAGTGATGAGCAGCCCGGAATACCCACCCAACCCCTCCATGCTGGTCACTTCAGAGACCTCCCCTCATGGAGACCAGTCCTGAGTTCAGGCTGAGGGTGAGGTGACTGGGTTGACAGGGATCCTGAAAGACCCACATCACACCCAGCCCCTTCTCATGTCCAGCTGGGCCTTCATCACTGGACCTGAATTGCACTGGGCTGGCTGCTAGGGGCAAGACGGGCAGGTGGTCTAAAACAGCATTGTCCCCTCAAGAGTGGCCTTAACCCTGAACTTTTCAGATTTTTCTGCTCAAGAAACTTCTGCATTAAACCCAGAAAAGTTCTTTTATACATTAAAGGCAAACAGCTGCTAACTTTTGAGGTGAGATGGATAGAACTGAATTAACATGCCCTGTTCAAGGCAAAACTGTAATTTAGAAAACATTTATTAGTCATTCTCCTGACCTCAATCTGGCTGGAACTTCCAGTGACAATTAGATATGCCAGTGAATTACAGATATTTAACATCTTTGCTGCCGAACAGAAACAATTTGACAAGTTACTTTGAAAATATGCATCTCGGAAGTTAGTTCTTATAAGCTGGTGGCTGAGGCATAGACATGGGACATAAATGCTGACATTAAACAGAAAGACTCTAGCACATGGTGCCGGTCAATCACCCCTGCAATCAGCGAACACCAGCGGCTCCCTTCCACCGAGTCCCAAGCTAAGATTTATAATCTCACAGGAGAAAGAAGGCGCATTCCACACGCAGCTGAGACCAGACACAAGTTACCCGGCCCCTCTGTGCCCCATGTTCCGCACCCTCAGAGCGGTGGTAATAAAGGCCCCTCCCACCTCAAGGCGCCAAAGAGAGGAGTCATGACTCACTACCACTCGTGTGTGTCCAACACTCACGACAATGCTGGGACATAAATGCTCAGTGAGCGTTTGCTGAAGAAGCATCCCCCTGACACACTGCTCAGTGAAAACGGCGCAAGACAGTATGAACGGCACACACTTCCGTAATGTAGGCGGAAGGGTGTTCTCAAACATCTGGATCTCCATTACTCCGCCCCCCGCCAAGGGTCCCAGCCCCCCAGAAATGCAGTGGCAGTGGTGGTGTGGGAGCTTAGGATTCTAAATGTGCTCATTTTTATAGCAGTGATCTTTGTTGACTGCCTCCGAGAAGTTAAAATTTACAGTCATGTCTTGGCTGTAATGACGCACACAGACAGGTCAGGGGCAAGCAGCAGAGCTCTGAGGACAGAACCCAGCATGAGAACCCTTTCTAGGGTGGGAGAAGCTTAGAGAACAGGTGGGTCTGACCGCAGGAAAAGGCACACATCCACGTCACGTCAGGCTGATCGCAAGCCTTCCAGTCCCAGCCACAGTCCCCGGGCTGGGTCCTGCTCAGCCACTGACCATCTGTAGGACAGCACCTGGCTGGACTGGGCGGAGGAGGGCCTGGAGAGGAAGCTCCCAGACACGCTGCTGTTACTGACAGGGTGTCGTCAGCAAAAACATCCAGGCCCCAAAGTGCAGAGAAGCTGCTGCCCAAGGCCATCCCCCGAATGCCTGTTACCAAGTTGTTGCTGGTCATGCTTAAGTAAATTCTAAGATGTGTGTTCAGCTTATTTTAAAATGAGAGACAAAAATTAAAGTAACTCAATCTGAAGGTTTTGGCTAAAAGCACTGCTCATTTAAAGACGTTTAAAAAACTGTGAAACATGACAGAGAAATTCCTGAGACACAAACAAAGCAAGTATTCCAGCAATGATCACAGGTGAGCGCGGATTAGTCTGACAGGACGCCACCAGCCCCTAGAAACCCGGGTTCCCTCCTCTTCACCTTCATCAACAACACGCTCGAAAAACACCAGAGTTCTGTTTTGAACTTTATGAAAAGTAATCACACTGTGTGTCTACTACTCAACACTTTACCTGAAAGATGAAGTGCGCTTTGAAGGTGGAAAAGATGCTCAACTCACTCATAACGAGAGAAAAATAAATCCAAGATACACTTTTTAGAGACCCAAATCTCAGGAGACACGACCCCGTGCTGGTGGAGTGTGGGAGGCAGACGCTGCTGAGGCCCTGGAGGATGTGTCTGAAGACCAGGCGAAGCACCAGCATTTTATACTGACCTGGCAATGCCGTTTCAGAAGTCAGCCCCATCTGAGTATTTGGAGGTAAGCTGGGAGTCAGGAAAACCTATATCCAAAGGCGAGTTCTGCCGCCAGTGAGCTGCAGGCCCAGACTGGCCAGTGGACCTGAGCTTCAGCTCCCCTGAAGAGGGGGTCACATATCTCCCCAGGCTGTGGAGACGGCCAGCACCCCACATAGGCCCTGCAAACATCAAACAGCCTGCCCACGTCCATCCCCACCTTCAGGTCTAAACCAGGAGAGCAGGTGACACATGGTACCAACCAGCCCGGGTCCACGTCCAGGGACGGCTGGCAGTGGGGCCCTTCCTCTGCACGCGCTTGGTCGGGGGGGCCTCCCCAGAGTCCACTGGCTGAGTGCCGGGCAGGATGTGCCTGCAGGTTTCCTTCCGAGCTGCCCGTGAGACTTCATCACAGGTGATTTTCTCCCTTCGCTCCTTCCTGTCTTTCTTTTTAAAACATGTTTCTCCATGTTAATTCATTCACCAGTTAAAATGAGCTTCTGGGCGATGGGAGGAGGCAGGAGGGGATTCCAGCATTTGTTAACTGCTCAGCTCTCATCTCAGAGCCCCTGGCAGGACAGAAAACAAACCCCAAAGAACAGGACCGCCAGGAGCAGAGGTTTCAGCACAGGGTGCCCCCAGGCTGTTGTTACACTTTGGTTTTCTAACTCTCTAGTTGAGTAGGGGGCCAGGCTGCCAAGGGGTCACAGATTTTCGAGAGCCTGGCAGAACCACCCCATCTGGCTTACTTCCTGGAGAACCTAGAGCCCCAGAGACAGCTGCAGACGCCACGGCGCTAAGCCCCGGCAGCCAGCATGCCCATCCCCAGGCGCCCCCTGTTTGAGTCTACCTGCTATAGCACTTGGTTGGTACAAAGGATGCGCAGGGCTGAGCACTGGGGCTCTGCACCCACCAACTGGGTTCATGAGAATGTTACTCTGTAAGAACCACCTGCTTCTTGGGCTTCCCTGGTGGCGCAGTGGATGAGAATCCACCTGCCGATGCAGGAGACACAGGTTCAGTTCCTGGTCCAGAGGGTTTGAGATGATGCCACAGAGCAACTAGGCCCATGCCTCACAGCTACTGAGCTGCTGCTCCAGAACCCGGGAGCCACAGCTACTGAGGCCCGCGCATCCTCGAGCCTGTGCTCTGCAACCAGAAGCCATGTGCAGCTAGGAAGACTCAGCATAGCCAAAAATAAAAAAACCCAACAAAACCACCTGCTTCTCTGCCATAACTAAATGCAAAGATATTGTGAACCTCCACCCCACCTGACCACTGAAAACCACACGAAAATCCAGCTTTTGCATCCATTGCTTTTGTTCCTCCAGGTCTGTGAAGCGATATTTGTACTCAACATCGGGACAGGGTAGGGAGCAGTCCCAGCTCTGATTCTGTTTGACTTCCATCATTTGTCTGAAATACTGACTTCTGTGTTGCATCTCTCAGACCTTTAAGGATGGTACAAACGTTGCTTTTCCTGCGTGGACACAGATGGGGAAAGCCCCTCAGGTAACTACCACTGTGTGGTCACTCTGCTGGACCGTCCATCAGCCAAGAGAAAGGCTCTTCTGAGATTCCTCCCACTGGAGTCACTAAAAGGTGCGTCAGGACTGTAAAGCCACAGGGCTGCAGGCCAGACTGAGTCGTCCTTTTTATTTAGTTTCAGTCCTGCTCACAATCTGATTAAAAATACTCTGAACACACAACTTGCAGGCAGGTTCAAGAATCTGAAGGAGCCCACCAGCCAATGTGGGGAGCCTCCCCAGTGGGAAGCAGAGCCCCACCGTGGCCTGTGTGCCCTGCTCGGCGCCTGCACACGGCCAGTGTCTGTTCACAGGTGAGGGGCAAGCCCAGGGCGACCTGGAGGACACAGAGCTTAAGTCAGGATCAAACTTCCCTTCCTCTCCAGAACTCTGACGGCAGGGGACATGCCACACCAGAAAACATTTGAAAGGACTGATATAAAGAAGGAGAGATTTTTTTTATCAAAAGAGCAGCATAAAAGAGAACAGTAGAGGCCAGAGGATTAGAGTCACAGGCCCGTACCGGGGGGGTTGGTCCTCTTGGGTATGTTCTGAGGTGCTTCGGTTGGTCCAAAAATATTAGAAGCCATCCTGTCCGGCCTGCGTGGAGGTGCGGCTTCCTCTGGACGATCGCCTGGCTCTCCTCCCGGAGGCTTTGCGGCCCTGCAAGCAGAGAGGGTGTGAGGGACTGACGGCGGTTAGCCCGGGCACCATCGTCCAGGGCTGAGGCAGACATCTGTGGAGGGGCACAACGCGCTCACAGCCAGCCGGCAAACCTCCCCACCTGCCCATGAGTTCCCATAAAGGTTTTCTCTGCACAACTTGGTTCTGCCAAGACCTCCAGAGTTGTGCATGCTCTCAAGTTACTGCTGGGACCTCTCATCAGTAAAATTAAGTTTCCCTGAAACAAGCAAATGGAGCCAGTTCAGTAGAGTTTCACCATCATTTTAATTAGCAGACAGTAGTGCTGGGCATGTGACAACACAGTGCAAGTGGACCACGGCAGAGGCAGGGACCATAACACTGACGCTTGCCTGGAGGGGCCCATGCTCATCAAGGCCCACCCCTCCACCCCCAACAGCCTATCCCCATGTCCCATAAAAGCTACCAGGACCGGTGGTTCAGAGTCAAGCTGCAATACAGACTTGGATTAAATTCTTTACAAATGTACACCCTACAGCTTAAAAGACCTCAGGTTAACAATGGCTGAAGCATAACGCTTTTAAAATCTCTTTAACACCAGATAATCCCTTAGCAAGAAAACAAAAGCAGGGCTTTAAGACGGAAATCTGACCTAGTCCTCTTAACAGCCACCACTTGATTCCCTTCAACATGGCCTCAAAATCCGCAGCTGCTAACGGATCCCAAACACGCGTGCTTAGTGGCTCAGTCATGTCCGACTCTTTGCAACCCCATGGACTGTAACCCACCAGGCTCCTCTGACATAGGATTCTCTGGGCAAAAATACTGGAGTGGGTGGCCATGCCCTCCTCCAGGGGAATCTATCCAGACCCAGGGATCAAACCTGCTTCTCTTGTGTCTCCTGCACTGGCAGGCAGGTTCTTTATCACTAGCGCCACCTGGGAAGCACCACCCCAAGGAGAGGCTCCCAATTAACAAACCAACTAAGAAGGTGGCTTTTCCTTCTCCAGCATCCTACAAGGAAAAACTTTCCCTTCATCTTCTCAAAACAACTTAACACTCCAGAGGAGTGAGGTATCAGTTGCGAGCACGCGCTCCGCACTGTCTCCCACAGCTTGGAAGCCAGCCCAGGGGCAGTGGTCCTTGTGGTGTGTCCTCGCTAACTGCACCAGTGTTTGCAGGGCACCCAGTGCCAGGCCATGTAAACAAAGACAGAGTGTCCTTAGTGCACACAACTGAGAAAGTGCTGGGAGGCAGCCCTCGGCCAGCTGGTGCGGAAGCCGAACAGCGGTTTTCAGGGCCAGAAACTTGATTCAATATGAGCACTCCAAGATAAACTTCCAGTCCTGTATCAGCACCGACCCAGACAGGAGGGATAAGTGGTCACTGTTACAGGGGCTAGGGGCTAATGACTGATGATTTGGCCAGGAGTACTACTGAATACTGACCTGACTCCCTCAAATTTGTAGTGATCTTAGCAGTTGAAACAATCCTTTCATTCTATGTTCTGTTTATCTCCACAGATGCCACACTTCTCTGCTCTTATTGCCCGAAAAGGGCTCACAGTATAGGAAACTTTCAGGCATCGGAAGAACCAGCTCGACCTCGCGGCAGACTCCCCCTACGGCAGGACACCTCCAGCCCGGGCAACTCTACGTGACTCCCGGCACCTAGTGCTCCCCGTGTTAGAAAGCGAGCCAGCGCGCGCTACGTGTTCCTGATCGTTTAAGCCCAGTCGGTCTGCTCTGTCACTATCTGTCCCGCATGTTTCCTGGTCAGTAAAGTGGGGGAGGACGACTCCTGGGTCTCGGGCTGCGGCGTTAGTGGGGAGAGCATCCCCTTGCTCCGGGGCTGCGGAGTTGAGAGGCGAGGGTGTCGCCTGGCTCCTCTACTGCGGGATTCTGGTAAGAGGGCGCCGCTGGCTCCCGGGCTGCGGGCTCCCAAGAAGGGACTTCGCCTTGAGGCCCGTCCGCTCGCGCACACGCCACAGGACGCCGGGGTCCCGGCCGCGCCGCCACGCCCGCCCCCGGCTAAAGACCGCTCTGCCGGCGTCTGCGGCGCCCCCGCCTAGGGAGCGGCGTGTGCTGGGGCAGAGGGCGCGGGGAGGCGCACCTCAGGCCTTCCGGGGCCGCAGCCGCGCCCACCTCCCTCACCCGGCCGCGGAGGCCCCGGCTCTGTGAGCTCACCGCGGCCGCCCCGCCGCCCGCACGCCCTCCACATGACTGTGCCCACACCCGCGCCGCACCTGGGGCCGGCCCGGCCGCCCTCGCTGTCCGGTGCCCGGAACATGTCGCCCGCCACTCCGAGCCACCAGTCCGCCGCGCCGTCCTTCCCGCCCGGCCCCGCGCGGTCAAAGGCCCGGCCTCTCGTCCCCATTGGGCGTCGCCGACATCAGTCAAGCAGCAGCAGCCTATCGCGGCGTCGGGCTCCGCCTCATGAGACGAAGCCTTGCAGAGGCCCGCGCCAGACACGCAGACGACTGGTGAAAGTAGATGTCGCTCACAGGGCCGGACGCCACCATTGGATAGCAAGCCGAAGGGGATGGCCCTGAAGTGGGCGGGGTCGGACGCTATCCGGGCACCTTGCCAATACTCCCCGCAGCACCCGGCGGCCTCCAGCCCGACGGCCAACCCAACCCATAGGGCCAGCGAGGGGCGATGAGCACGGTCCAGACTATCCCGAGAAGACTGGTTTTCGCGAGCCAGTCAATGACACGTGGGTACGTGGCTAAAGGAAACGAAACAGCAGTTCCTCTGTCCTGCACGTCGTGGGGTCAAGAACACTAAGAAACGGGAAACAAGGGATAAAGTGTGCAGCTGATTCCTGGTTGGAAAAAACAAAAATAAAACATTCAGCGGTGTTGTTTCTAAATTACACTGTAGACAGTCCATCGATTCCTCTGAGATCACACCGGATGATGGCCACTTGGGCTGTTTGCAGAGTGCACAGTTAAAAAGAAAAAAGCAGAAACAGTAATTATTAGATCAAGTATTAGTATTGTATTTATGCACAATAATAAAAACAGATTTACAAGTTCAACTGGAAATTTAAACATAAGAAGTTTAACAGCTTTTATTATTTTAAATAACCAAACACCTTTTATTCCCCAAATTGGTAAAGAATAAATAATATAATTTACAATATGGTACAAAAAATAATCAGGAAGGACAGGCATTCTGCTTTATACATACACTGTATATGTATATTTATAATCTATAAAACAAATTCACATCTCAAACAAGCCGAAAACTTCAGATGATATGGCTTAACGATTACTAGAAGAAACAGCAATAATCTCTGCTTCCCAGAAGCCGGGAGCAGGCTAGCCTGCTACAGAACAGCAGGGCGGGCTGCTGTAGTGCTTCCAGGACTTGCTCCCCTCACAGGACATACAAGGTGCTGCAGGGTTAGGAGTCTGTCTGACAGCCAGGAAAGATCTGCTCTGGGTTTTTCTTTAAGACAAAAGTGCCATATTTCCTCCTAAATGCATCTGGGATAAATTTCAACGTGAAAAAGAAAAAGCAACTGCCAGTTTCCTTCTTCCATTTGTTTCAAGTGTTTTTTATTCCATGGCCTTTCTTTGCACATGTTTGGATTCAGTGGTGTGATTGTGTTAAAGATGCTATTAAACTGAAGAGACACCACCAGTAATGAGGCTGCGGTACAGAATGGAGAACAGGACTGATTTGGGAAAGCGAGTAGATCAGCCCATGAAAGGGTTCCAAATATCCCTCCACCCTGAGCAAGTACTCTACACCCAGGAGACACTGGGGAACATCAGCTGGCCTCTTTACCTTCTGAAGAATGGATTGCTCATCACTGAGTATTCACAATGAAGAATCAAGACAAAAACAACTGCCTAGGGACGGGGGCTGTTCAGTCTCACTCTTTAGGGGAGATGAGCCAGCAGAAAGATCCCTGATGACATCAGTGATGAGAGAAAGGCTTTTCTGAGACTGACCTGGTCTTAATCACAACATATTTCAACGTACAAAGGAGGCCATAAGTGCGGAAAGAGACGATCACACCTTCCACTGCAAAGGTAGAGAGAGATGCTAGAAGTGGGAGGCTTCTCCACTTGGGTCTTTTGAAAAATCCCAGCCTTGAATGTAACAGTTGTTTATTTGCGTACATATATAATTATTCAGACTGGGAGAAAACGCATCCAACATCTTAATGCTACATATGACACTACTTTCCCTTATTATGGCAAGCAAACACACCTGTCTGGTTTCTAGAGAAGCAGCATTCTCTGTAATCATGTCAGCTTCACAGGTGAGAAGAGTCAATCCTTGCCTCGGCAACCCACCTCCCCACTGCAGACAGTGGCCGGTCAGCTACCCCCATATGGAGTCTATGCACGAGACGCAGACAGGAGGTGCTGCTGAGACAAAGGCTGATCCAAATCTCCAGGGCTTTCCTCATGCTAGACATTACCAGGTGACAGGTATCCACCTCCCCACCAGACCGCCTCGGGGCGCCCCCTGATGGATGAACAGCCAGGGGTCTCTATGGTCCCCAGTGCGGTGTGTGCTGCCACTGGGCACTGCCCCCAGCATGGGTGCAGTAACGTGACTTGGCATCGCTGGTGAGCAAAGGAGAAAGCTGGTAGTGGCCTAACCTCGGCCCAGCCCACTGTAGATTGAGCAGAGTCAGATGCCCAGAGACAGATCTACTGATCTTGTTTGGCTCGATAAGGTGCTAACTTCAGGAAGCTGATACACTGATCACAACACACAAGCTAACTTAGAGATTGTGGACTCAAATACTGCTGTCTCCTCTCACAAAGCGGTGCTACGCCCCTTTCTTTCAGACCTCCAGGGGCTTGGAATGCTCTTCTCAAGGGCCCAGAGTAACTGCCCACACAGGCTTTTCCTCTGATGTCTGTGCCCAGATCCAGAGTTGAAAGAGGGAGACCCCTGACAGGCCGGAGCTCTGGGAAAGCTCGAGGCAGGAGGGAGCTGGGGAGGCGGTGGGGCTGAGTGGCCCCTCTGCAGGCACATGCCGAGGACCCTCTGCTCTGCCTTGCGTACTGGCTCAACTCTCAAGGGCAGGGGAGGAGCCAGAGGAGAGGCCAGGCTGGCTGGGAAGGTTGCCGGTCCACTGCGAGCTGGGGGGAGGTGAGGGGACAGACACAAACAGGGTGGGCTGGGCCGGATTCAAGAAGCCACACTGACTGCAGCTGCCAGGTGGAGGGTGGGCAGCGGATGGGCTGGGAGCCCAGCATCACAGCACTGGCGCCCGCCCACAAGGGGTGTGCCTGGAGGGTGGTCTGCGCCTTGGGCCCACCAAGGCCAAGGAGACAGAGGAGCCCCGTTAGCTCCACTGGGGAAAGCTTGGACACCGGACTCCCTGCTGGTCACCCGAGACGGCGCAAGGAGCACACCAGAGGGAGGTGGATTTCGGCGCATTCTGACTGTGCCCGATGTCTGATCCCTGCCTGGATTCCCGGAAGGGACAGAAAGAAGGAAGAGAAGCAGGAGACCATGAGGCAAAGTGCAAGCAAAGGACTGTATACGTGCACTTGGGCATACTCTGCACTGACGTCAACAAGAGGAAGAAAGAACTTCCCCTGCAAAGGGCATCTGTCCAAGACGCCAGGGAGGAAGGTGTCAAAGAGAGTCAAGGTCATCAGGAAGGTCTAATCTGTAGTCAAACGAGTGCTCAGGGGTCCCCTGGTGAGAGAAACATCTCAGGTCACTGAGAAGAAACCTGCAGATGGATGCGGGGAAGAAACCAACTGAACAGGGACCTGTTCTTCCAATGTCTCCACCGTCTAATTCTTAAAATACAAGAACAACATTTTCTGACCAGCTTAGCAGGAAGTTCACACAGCCCACAGAAGACATGATTCTCTTCCCCGCCTGTTGAGTCAGTCAGGACAAAAGCCCAGATGAGGGAAGCGCTAGGTGGAACCAGGATTTCTAGAGAGACAGCACTCAGCATGCTGCCTGGGACCCTCTGCTGCCCTGTGATCGGAGTGTCCCCTGTAGTGTCTGCCGTCATGGTGCAGACACCACCAGGCAGAGTCAGGCCACACCCCGCTGTCTGGCTGCAGGGACAACCACCGGAGCACAGCAAGGATTTGGCAGAGAGGAGGCAGCAGTGGCCTGGAGCCTCCCTGCAGAAAGCAGGAGGTCATAGCTCCCCAAGTCACAACGATGAAAGCCAGGTCCAACGCTCCGTCCTCTTGAAAACAAACCCCTAAACGTCCAATACAACCAACAAGGTGGAAGTATGGGCACCGTACAGACCCTGACCCACGCCCCTGCCATGGGTGGCTCAACCCCACTGCCACAGCTGATGCTGGCCGGACTCCACACATCCTGGCCCCACTCCTTGGCCGGCAGGATGGGGCTGGTGTGCACATCATGCGTCCTGGGTGCTGAGATGCCTCTGCTCAGGCTGTCTCCAGGAAGTCCCAACTTGACCTGCGTTTCCTCCCGTCTGAAGACAGTTCCCCCAGACACTTGAGGACCACCAACCCGGTCCACTGCCCTCGTAGCCCCCAGCTGCCTCCACCACGAGGCACTGTCACTGGGACAGGTCAGTGACTGGGGGGCCGCCTCCCCCGCCGTCAAACAGAGCCTCCCGGCGGCTGGGCTCGGCAATGGACAGCTCCTGGGCCAGGTCGTTGAACCGAGAGATGTAGTCAACGCTGTTCTCGTTCATCATGCACACCAGCTGCGAATCCACAACCTGCAGGCGGGGACAGGGAGGTCTGTCAGCAGGTGGCTGGACACCACGGCCGGACTGCAGTGCGCATCCCTCCACAGTGAGAGTTAAGAGTCCCCCTAGGAGCCACCTCACACGGCCCCGAGCTCCAGGCACAACCTCAGCGTCGTCACTGTGAACCTTGCTCTGTGAACAAGTGACACTGCCCGGCGGTCGGGTCAGAGTGGCAGGTCTCCCACCCACATGAGACTTCTGGGAGGATGGTCAGTGGCCAGAGGGGCAGAGAGGGGGCAGTAGCTTGGTTCTACTCCAAGGCTGCCTGAAGGAGGTACAAGTGGACGACGGAGTTTGCATGGATGTGCGTGACACACGCATTCTGAGGCAGGGTATGCGGGCAAGTGCGGGAGCCAGCCATGTAAAGACCTGAGGGAAGCATGCCTGTAAGAAGAAACAGCAGGTGCAGAGGCCCTGTGGGAGCAGCCAGCTATTCAAGAAACAGAAAAGATGGTGGAAGAGATGAGTGATGCAGAGAGTGGAGGGGAAGACCTGAGTGTACAGCGGGGCCTCTGGTGTCAGGACAGGGTCCTTTGGGCAGAGCCAGTCCTGGCTGGACCAGACAGTCGGCCACATGAGGATGGGGACTCTGACCAGTCCGCTCAGGGCCTGCAGCAGTGCCTGGTCCCCTAGAGGCCCCACTTGGCACTCTGTACTGGTTTCTTCCTGCAGATGGGCTGCAGGAGCCTGGCAAGTCTGGGGTGGCGGCCAGTGCTCAGACTCGGGGTGAGGCCAGGCGCTCACCTCAGCAACGTCGGCCAGGGACCGGGACACAAAGGAGTCTCGAGAGTTCCCGTCCAGCAGGCTGGGGCCCAGCAGGGAGGTGCCACTGCTGGTTCCGACAGGGGTGGGCAGCATCTTCCTGCTCTTCTCCGGGGAGATGAAGCTCGCTGCACGGAGGGAGAAGAGGCCTGAGCTGCTGGGCCTGGACCCACCAGGCATCTTGCCGCTCACACATACACAGCACTCTGGATGGAGGTGTCAGGCTGCACCTGCTCTGCCTCCCGTGGTGAGCCCTGGAGGGTCCACCGCAGCCCAGGGATGTGTCACCGTGTCCCATGGTGTGGTCACCACCCCACCTCCATGGGAGCTTGTTTTCAAGTCTCACAACTTCTCTCTGATGTTGTGAACTGCTCCCTGTGACTATCTGAGCAGGAAACTCGTGGAGAGGACTGGCTCCCCAGTGCCACCCAAGCCCCCTCTGTTCTGGGCTGCCGGGTGTCGTGCCCTCCCTGGTGCTGACCCGGCTCGCCAGGGTCCAGCCTGCGCCGTGCCGAGCCGGGTGTACACCCTGGCCACTCTCTACAAGTGCAAAGTGTGCGGGTCCCAGACCTGCCACGGAAGCGCCTCGGCAGGAGACGGAAGCCGGCAGGTCTTCTCCTGACATCTCCTTCCCGACACATGAGCTCCCACTGCCGGGGTGTCCCGATGCCAGCTCTGTGCAGCCGGCGCCCTCAGACTCACCGAACAAGCTGCTGAGGGACGAGTCCGTGGGATCGCTAGGGCACCACTGGGGGTCGTGGGTGGGAGAGGCGATCCAGTCTGGCTGGGGGCTGCTGGATGGGGAGGGCAGGCTCTTGGAACTGTCGCTGCCATTCAGTTTTGCTGGAGAGAGGGGGACTCCTTCACCTGTCAACCAAAGTTTGGGGTCAGACACCATGTGGGGTGAATGGCTGAGGCGGCACGGCATGTGCAGCTGAGCTGGGAGGTCCAGGACCCCGCTAGGGCCCCCCAACAGCAGGGACATGCACCCATCATCAGACACTGACACTGGCCACAACAGACAGAGGCAGGCCCCATGCTGAAGGTGGCACCTGAACCCTCCTGCTACTGCCGACAACAGTTCTGCAAGATGCCTGCTGTCCCCAACGCCCCAGGGAGGGGAACACGCTCAAAGGGGCCAGTCACTAGCCCCTGGTGATGTCCTGCCAGCCGCTAACACAGCTCTGAATCCACGGCTGGACTTGACCAGCGTGCCAACCGCACTGCGTTCTGTGGTGCCATCTCCGGGAGCTGGGGAACCAAAGCCCAACTCCTCCTAGAACCTGCCAGCCAGCAGGCATCACCCCAGTTCAGAGCCAGTGAGGAGACGGCCTGCCTGACCCCCAGGCCAGGGACGCCACGTCAGTCCCTCTGTATCCCAAAGCCCGGGCAGTCACTCCAGACCACCATGGCTCAGGCCCCGCCCCCATCAAGGCTGGTGGCGCCTCACAGACGCAGAGGCTCAACGACCAGAAGGAGAGCTGAGCTGGACAACAAGGTGCCCAGAAGCGGCAGTCAGGTGGGAGGTCAGTTCCCCGAGGGAACCATGCCTGGGAGGCTGGCAGTGGCGCCTGTGGGCTTACCGTACTGGCCAGAGCTGATGGCGATCTCAATGATGGAGTCACTGATATGTGTGGCAGGCTCTCCCTGCGAGAGCACGTCCTCAGGTGGGCCGGGCAGGGAGATGTCCAGCAGGGCAGAGACATTAGGCGGGGAGAGTCGCGTGCTGGAGGCGTCCGAGGGGGGCAGCGGTGTGGAGAGCCCATTGTGGACAGGGGCCTTGGATAGCTCAGACAAGGAGAGAACAGGTGGGTTCTGTGGAGACAGGCACTGTTGAGACATGACGGAGCGCAGCCGTATCGAGGCGCGAAAACCAACCAGGCCCTGCAGAGCAGCAACTGAGGACGGGGACAGCAAGAGGCAGAGACCCCAGCCGCTTCACACTCTCCCCCAGGAAACACCCCTGGGGAGTCACCACCCCCGGGAACCCTGGGGGACCGTAGAGTCGAGAGGTCGAGCAAAGGTGGCCTGGATCTGCTTCCACCCCCAGCTGATGAACTCTTCTCCGTGACTCAGTAAACCTAAGTCCCTGCAGGATTGTGTCTCAATCAGCCAGCTTGCAGAGGGAAGTTGGCAGCCTGAGATGGGAGCCATGTGTGCATGATCGAGGCAGGTACAGGGAGGCATGGCCACCGGGCATCACGGGGAGGAAGTCTGGGCCCACGAGCAGGACCACAAGGTGGGACTTGGCGCTCCCCGGGGTGTGGGACAGCTACTTTGCTCAGCAGTCAGCAGTACACTCTACCTGGAAACCGTCGGCCATTGGCTCCTGCCTCGAGGGGACGCTGATGAATGGGTCACTTGTGGCCTATAGCAATACAAGGAACACACCAGTGAGTGCTGGCCAGCCAGTACCAGGCTCCCAGGGGAGCCGCTCCAGCCCACAGCTCCTCACAGGCAGAAACCGCTCCCTGGGGGGCAAGAAAGCCCGCTGCTCTCAGAAAGCGCCCCCCTGCACCTCCCCAAACTGAAGACCATTTGTCAGTCCACAGACAACTCGCCACAGCAAGAGGTCGAGCTCGTGGTACCCAGGCAGGTCTGGCTCTGTGGTCCTAATGGGCCGCCTGCAGAGCAGGGGGCCAAGGCAGCGCTCGAGTGGCTGGGAGTCCTGGGCTTGTCACCTGTTCTGCCTCTGTCCACAGCTCGCCCACTGTGCCACGTGGCCTCACTCAGGCCCCGGCCTTCCTGTTCAGTGACCTCCTGCCTCCAGAGCAGAGCTGGAGTCCCACACCCTCACCCTGTGGCCGTGACTCTCAGGGACTGGACCCTGACATGCCACCCCTGGAGCTGGTGGCAGCTGGGAGAAGCCCTCTATACACACTCACCCCTACAGCTGGGAGGGGGTCTTCATTCTGGTGGTGGCCGGTGGAGTCCGGCCCCGTGACAGCTGCCGTCACCTCATCTGAAGACAGCGGGGTGATGCCAGACAAGCCATCCGTGTCCAGGACTGGCAGGGGGCTCTCAGGGATGATGCCAGCACTTTTAGCTGCTAAGTCGATAGCACCTGGAGAAGGAGCAACGTGCAAGCCTCTGCTCTTGTGACACCCGACGTCCACATGGAGGGGACCCCCACATGTAGGCCTTGTGTGCATGTCAGGCAGAGTCGCAGACTTACTGGCCAGGGGGCCTGTGGCCTGTGGGGGGAGGACCTTGGGCACGATTGGCCGGGACACAGCTGCTTTGGCCAGGGAGGACTGGACGGGCCGGAAGGAGCCTCTCCCTGTGAGGATGATAGCAGAAGCAGACAGGTCAGCCGCACAAGCCAACAGCTGCTGGGCATGCAACGGGCTGCACACACTCCCTTCCAAGCAGTCTCCTCCACGGCCACGGCTCCAACCAGAGCTGAGCTGAGCTGGAAACCACTGAACGTCAACACTTGACAACTTGGGGAAGTCAGCAGTCACAGAGGGCCCCAGTGGGCAGAGAGCACTGTTGCCTATGACAGCGGCACCACTGCGCCTCCTGGGGGCTGCTGAATGGCTGTGGTCATGGCTGTCATCCCCAGGAATAGCCCTTTAAGGGTCCTTGAGCTAAGTCATAGGTTCCTCTGAGGTGGTGAGAGACTCAGATCTAGGGCCAAAATTCTGTCTTTTCCACCTAGCTCATTCCTGGCAGGCATTCTGCCATTGAAAAGTAGGTGTGAGAAAAAGCCATTGACTGCTGTCTGGATCTTGGGAAATGAAGACCAATAGGATAAAGCATGGAATATATGCTTCACTGAAGGAATCTCACTACAAAAGATTCACTTCAGAGAGCAGGGGCCCCTCTGAGCTTGGGGGAGCACAGAGCGTGACTCATGTACCCCACTAAACTCCTGAAGACATCATGGACAGGGTGGACAAGAGACCCTTCTCTAAAGTGAACTGAGCACAGCACCCCGTCCAGGGCCACGTGAGCCCACCTGGGGAGGAAAGTGCCTGCAAACCACTGGTCAGCAGCCCACACCTGCCTGCCCACACCACTGCCTGGGCCCATTGCAGCTGCACCCCCTGCGTGCGTTGACAGAATGGACCCAGCAAAGCCTGGAAGGTAACTCAGAGAGCCACGGGGACAGACGCCTGTGTTCTCCAAGTCAGGGCCGCGAGGAAAGGAAAGCTTCCCGAGGAGCCGCGGTGCCCACCGGTCACAGAGGAATTCGACAGGATGGAGAAGGAGCAGACGTTGTGGGACTGGTTTTCAGATGGCCTTGGAAGCAGCGTCCTCTGTGGAGAGAAACCAGGAAGGGTGGTCCCCGTCAGCTGCGAGCAGCAGGCTCAAGCCGACGCTGCTGGCTGTCGACGTCAAACGCTGAGCTTCAGCCAGCAAGGCCGGAGGCGCGGCAGCCCTGGGGGCGCAGAGGGCCTCCCTGGGCTCTGCCAGGCACCTTGAGCCGGTGCACTGGCTGTCCATGAGGTGAGAGGCCCAGGATCCCTGGCCAGCCCTGCGCCTCTTTGAGAGGGACAGGCAGGAGGACCAGCAGGCTCTGGCCGTGTGGTCTCTGTTACGGCTACTCGTGTCCACCCGTTGCTGTGAGAGCAACCGCGCACAGCAGGGAAATGAGGGACTGGGGCTGTGTGCCAGCGCAACTCGTACAAAAACCGTTAAGTGAAGGAACCACAAATGAAGTGTGATTCCATTTATGTGAAATGTCCAGAACAGGCAGCTCCCAAGAGACAGGAAGTGGCTCCAGGGTTGGGAGGGGGCGGTGCAGGTAAGGGGTTCTGTTTGGGGCATGAGAAGGTTCTCAGATGACGCAGCAGGAGGGCTACATAACCCCATGAACATGCTAAAAACCCTGAACTGTACGCTTTAAACGGGCAAGCTTCGTAAGTATCAATAAACTTGTTGACAAACAACACAAAGTAGCCACGGGCAGGCAGCAAGGGCATCCTGGCTGCGACACTGGACTGCAGCGCGTCCTCCAAGCCAGGAAGTGTCTATGTATTTAACCAAAAACACTAAAAATTAAATGCCCCAATGTTATATCAGGCTGCACAAAAAACATGGGGCACTTAGAATACATCTTCCTTTCTGAGGTCTGTGATGCAATGCCTCATTCCTAAATAAATTAATTCCAAAAGAGGAATAGATTTCTGCATCTAGTAAAAGGAGAACTATGCATTAATTCACAAACATTCATCAATTTCCAAGCCTACAGTTCTTTCAGTGCCACCTCCTTCATCTTGTCACCTCCACATAAAAACGCCCCCTTTCTCCTGTGCCTTTCACACCCAGCTCTCCCCTGTGGGTCTGCAGGCCACGTCCAAGGGTGCTCCCAGCTTCATGATGACAAGCCTAGGGGAGGTCTGGCCTCCTGCCGACCCATAAACCTTGCCAACTGCTTCCATTGATGTGTTTATAAATAGATGTTCTGAGAGCCTCAAATATAGTCCAATCTCAGACATTCTTGGAACCCAAATCCCTAGAACTTTCTTTTCCTTTAAGCAGTTTTCATGCTGTGCTGAGACTGCCTTTATTTTCAGGTACAGTTACGATCGCTGTGACTACTCTATCTATCCTAATTACTAATAAGGAGAAGGAAAGGATAAGGACTTCCTCACTTCACATGGAAACCTGAGACACAGGAGAACACCAGCGTGTCCTGAGCAACCTGGCCGGCGGGATGGGCCAGCCCTCAAGGAGGCATGCAGGTGGGCGGGGTGCTGACCTGGACCACCAGCGGCTTCCGCAGGTGCCGGTTCCGCAGCTTCCTGGGCTTTGGCAGGAAAAAGTCCGACTGCATCTGTGGGGAGACAGTGCTGGGCTCAATGCGCCCTGTCCGTGGCCTGGTGGCCTGGCAGCCAGGGGGCAGGGCCCCACTTACACTGATGGAGCTCAGGTGCTGCCGGAACGTCAGCTCTGTCTCCTTGTTGGGAAAGAAGAGCTTCCCATGCCGGCTGTTGGGCGGCAACGTCGTTGGGACGGCAAAAAGGCCACCATCTGAGTCGCTGCTGCCCGTGCTGGCGGGACTGGCCACCAAGAGGGGCCTCGGAGGGTTTCTCAGACCTAGAGACGGAGAAGGGAGATGACAGCAGTACTCCCCGAGCACCACCACCAGTGCAGAAGGGCGTCCACCGGGAAGAAAATCAGAAATGAATTCTTGACAACCCTATCTGCTGTCCATGGAAGAAATCTCCTGTATATCCATCCTGTAAGAAGCTGCTTTTCTCCTTCTCTCCCTGAAATTCTGGTCCTCACCAAGTAATTACATCAGAGTTTTCCTAGACCTCTGCTGACCTCAGTGGAAGGGCAGATGCACCTTTCGAGTCATTCAGTCTAGACCAGAGGTCAGAAAATGCTCTCTGGACACGGCCAGACAAGAAGTCAGCCTTGAGTACACAGTCTCTGCTGAACTCAGCACAAAAGCAGCCACAGACAACCTGTGAGCCAGTGGCCATGTAAATAAAATAAAACTTCATTTACAACTTGATTTAAGTAAAGTTTACAATAAAACTTTATTTACAACCAGCAAGCTGTGGACCATGGTCCGCTGATCCTCTTGGTCTCAGTCTGATTGTACAGAAAAAAGACCCAAAGATAAAAGAACAAAATATTTATGAACTACCATTTGGGGACTCCGGGCTTCCCACATGGCACGGCAGTAAAGAATCTGCCGGCCCATGCAGGAGACTCAAGAGATGCGGTTTCGATTTCTGGGTCAGAAGATTCCCTGGAGGAGGAAATGGTCAACCACTCCAGCATTCTTGCCTAGAGAATGCCATGGACAGAGGAGCCTGGCGGGCTGCAGTCCATGGGGTCGCCACAGTCGGCCATGACTGAGCAACTGAACATCATTTGGGGACTCTGCTGTTTTCATCACAGCCGCTACTGCAGCTTATTTCATGGAAGAGATGGGTCCCCTTTCTTTGTTCTTTATTTGCAAATCTGTGAGGCTGAATCGACACACACTGAGTCCAGAGACCGTATCTTCCCAATGCCTATCAGGATTCTAGAACTGCAGGTGCCTTGGGCCAGAAGCATCCTCAATCAAGGGAAAATGTGGGTATTTAAGAGTTCACAGAATTACAAAACTGAAGCCCAGAGAGAAGGTGGAGAAGATCACACAGCCTACCTGCTGGCACCACCCTGGTGCACCTCTGATGAACGTGCCTCTGCCCTGAGGACAATGGGCTCAGAGCCTGTGGCTGCCCCACAGGGACCACAGCCAGGAGAAGGACCAACACCAGGAGGGAAACAGAAAACACGACAGCAGGAGAAGGGGACCTGACACTCCACCAGCTTCATTCTTTACAATTCATGCAGAATGAGCAATTCCAGCCACGACAATGTATTTTTTCTAATAAAAATAGTAAGTAAATCGACGCCTTAGCGAAATGGGTTTTGTCTGTCCTGGGGTTTTATGTGCCACATAACCGAATATGAGACCCTGAACTTAAATTACTTCACAGACACACCTGTGGACCAGCAGGTAAGCCTGTCTTGCTTTCCAAGATTTGTGTTCAGCTGTTCGGGAATCCCTTAACTGAAGGCCTCACTATTCTTTCAGAGGAAAAGAAAAGCAGCCTTTGTAAGACTCAGAAAGAACCAGCCCTCCTCAGGCTCTAAGCCACCAGTTCAGCAGGACACAGAGGCTGCAGGTGACCTCAGAAGGCAGGTCCCCCAAGGTGAACAAACTGGTCAGGGTCCCCCACATCTCGTGTTGGCTCCCACACCCAGTGCCCCAGGGCTTTTGTGCTGGGCCCTGCTCTCCCCCTCTCCATGAGGCGGTGGTGAGTTCTGTACCCGCACACCATCCACCAGCCTGTGGCCAACACAGTGGAGCCCCCAGGCCCCTGCAGGCCCAGCACCGCATGTGACCAGTCGAGCCTCACCTGAAGAGCAAGGTACAGAGCTGGGCGAGAAGGTCTTGCTGTGGCGGAGGGCAGCCTGGTTTCGGGGGCAGCGCGGGCTGCGGGAGCTCATGGTCACCACCTTTCCTGGAGGTGTTGTTGACTGCTCCTCCTGGGCGGGCCTCACAGAGGCTGTGGAGCCAGTGTTCGTCTCTGGAGCCTGGGACAGAAACGGGCCAGCACATGGACCAACTCGGCACATGGACGATGCTTCTGGACCAAGTGCCCGGGGCAGAGGCACAGAAACACATGAGTGTGGAGGGACAGCAGAGGGCCAGAGGCCACACGCCATGACACACGCTCAGCACCCCAGGCCCCCAGGCAAAGAGCCGCTGTCCTCTGGGAGCCCTCTGCCTTCACTGCCAGGCTGTTCCCTGCAGTTGACAAGAGGGGACGCCGAGTGGCAAGTCACAGGGACTCACCTTCTTAAAGCCTCTTCTGTGAGTCAGAGAAAGGAAACACAAGAATAATTTCTAAAGCTAAACACAAGTACGGCCCAAGAGCCCTCTGCTGAGTCAAAACCCCCACCTCAGGGTTTCGTGGGCCTGCCCGAGGCCACAGCCTCCGCAGGCGCGGCTGCCACTGAGTGCCCGGGCCCCCACCACACGGGCACCCCTTCCGCTCACCACGCCCTGTGACTTCACCGCCCCGGCCCCCAGCACCACTGCTCTCCTGCCAGGAGAGCTGACACTTCCGGCCCACGTGGGGCTCTGCTCGCTGGCCTTGGCAAGGCCCAACCGACAGGGCGCCCTTTCCCAGGGCCATCACAGCCACTGCTCCCCAAGCAGGAGCCTGGCGAGGAACCGCAGACCACTCCAACCAGCCACCTCCCAGGCAGCTGCCCACCAAGTCCCCAGGACACACTCCACCCAGCCCAGCCCCCACCCAGCTCTGCCCCCTGCACCTTGGCTGTGCCCTGACCGTGCCCCCAGGAAGGCCTTTCCCAAGCACACTGAAACCTGAGCTGTTCCCAGCTCCAGGCCACGCTGCCCCCGTGCCCCCATCTGATGCTTGTCCCCGTGGCCCACACATTCAGGCACAGTGGCCTCCCCGCAGCTGGGGAGCCCCGCAGGACAGGACGAGGGCCTGCACCACAGGGCACCAGGGCCCTGACTGCCTACCCTGTGTACCCCACCCTACTCCAGGGAACCACAGGCCAGCCCTGGACCAGCTCCTCTGGGAGCCCCTGGGTCCCGACCAACTTCCCCGAGGCCAATCCCCGCTCTCTGAACCTCACTTACCAGTCGGGGGTTGACCTCAGTGGAGATGAGCTTCAGGAGGCAGCTGAGAAGGCGCTGCTTGTGGAAGGCGGCGGGCGGTGGGCTGGCGTGGGGTCCTGAGGCGTCTGGGCCCAGCACCGCCAGCCAGTCGTATTCCAGCTGCAGCTTGCTGGGCTTGCCCATCATGAGGTAGACTTCAGCCAGCGTGAGGCTCTCGGAGGTCTGCAGGTTCCAGCCCTCCTCGCGCAGTTGCTGGGCCAGCCGGCTGGCCGGGACGTCCTTCGGAGGCTTGGTGGCAGGCTGGCCCTGAGGCGGAGGATCTGAGGGGCTCACCTTCTCCTGAGGCTCCTCCGCAGGTGCGTCTGCCAAGTCTTTAGTGCAGACGTCTGGCTGGAGCCCGGGGCTGGGCTGAGGCTCCGGGCCAGGCGGGCCACAGATAGGGGATGGGGCCCTGGCCCGGCTGAGGTCAGCCCCCTCTGTGACACGGGCCTCTGGGGAGGGCCAGGCTACGGGCCGCGGTTCCACACGGTGGCCCTGCTCGGGAATGATGAGGTCCTGGCAGGACTTCATATAGCGGGGGAAGGGGTCCAGCAGGGACAGCTCGTCCTCCAGATCTGGGAGCTGGCTGCAGGCACACACTGGCGCCCCGGGCTCTTGGGCGGGGCCGTCCCCGCCCTCTGCAGCGGCAGCTGCTGGGGTCTTCTCAAGTCGTCCCCCAGCATCCTGCAGCCCCGGGGGGAGCCTGTCGGAGGCGTCTGGGCTGCTGAAACTCGTGGCAGCCCCCTCCCCGGGGGCACTTTCTGGGGAACTCTCCCCGGAGCTCTGTGAGGCATCGGTGGAGGGAGGGGGCCGCCCCCCGGCCTTGGCCTCGGAAACGGCCCTGGGGCACTTCAGCTGGCCCCTGGCCGTGCCCTGCCCGCTCTGGATGCCCAGGATCTGGGCTGGGGGCAGCGCGTGGGTGTCCTTGGCGCTCTGCTTGCACCGGCCGCCCTCCTGCCAGTGCACCGTGCAGAAGGCCTTGGAGTGCACCACTCGGGCCACACCTGGCAGCGGTGTCAGGGTGCAGTTCTCGCCCGGGAACAAGTGCAGCGCCACCTTCTCCTGCGACGGCTCCGAGAACGAGTCCTGCAGCTGCCGCTCCTCCAGCGTCTTCCGCTGAGTGCACCATCAAGGATCCACCCGTGATAGCTCGTGCCCCCAGGCCACTGGGCCTCGGGGAGACAGGAAAGGCACTGCTTTCTGTAGGGGCCCCAAACCCATCACCATCCTCTCTGCTGGGGACGGCGCAGGACATGAAGATGGAGAGCTAACCTCAGTCATTTCCCTCAACCTGCTGGCAGGGGTGCCTTGGCCACAGCCCCTGGGCCACACGGCAGCCATTCAGGCATAGAAGGCTATTGTGCCACGAGTTCTCACACCACGAGGAAGCCACAAAGGGGGCTCAGACCTCAAGCCCAGAGGACGAACGGCTGTGGGTTTTAGTTGTGTTCCACACCACCCCATGGCCCAACTGCTACACCCCAGGGCTCTGCTGCCAAGCCAGGACTGAGAAGGAGATGCCTCCGAGTCTCAGGCAGCAGGTGCTGTGGGGTCTAGGGGTTGTTTCACTAAGAAAAAGATACGATTCGCACTTCATGAAGTGCCCACTTCTGCTTCAGGAACTCAATGAGGCTGGAGACCTTCCGATGTAGCTCCACGATCATCCTGCGAAGAACGACAGAGGCAGGGGCTGGGACGTGCAGGGCCTTCTGGGAGTCCTGGAGGCTGTGGCAGCAAGATGCCGTCGGGCTCTCTAGGCCCGAGTCACAGTGTCCCTGCAGAGCCCCTGGCTTCTTTTCTAACACCAACCCTTTAAACTGAGAAAACTGGAGGCCCATGTGAAACTGCAAGAAGTAAGAGAACCCAAGCGCCCTTTACAGGACGAGGCCTCAACCAGGACAGGGCCTGGCACAACGGCCCTTCTCCTACCAGCTCCTTCAGGGGTCAAAGAGTGGGTGCAGCCTTAATGAAGCCCAAGAAAATAAAAATACGCATGGGAGGAAAGAAGTCCTGATCCAGGCTATGACACAGATGAGCCCTGAGACCAGATGCTCACTGAGGTCAAACAGAAAGGACCCACAAACAGTTCCGCTGATGTGAAACATCCAGCACCGGTGAATCTACAAGGACCAGTGTAGGGAGGCTGGTGGGGCCTGGGGAAGTTGCAAGGGGATGGGGAGTGAGTGTTAGGTGGGCATGGGGTTTTCTCTTGGGTGAAGAAAATTTCTGAAACTAGAGAGAGGTCACGTATGTACAACACCGTCAAGGTGCCCAATGCCCTGAACTGGGCCCTTAAAAAAAGTTCACAGTTAATATACAAAATAATGAGAACTGGAGAATGACCCAACCCTGGGTGTCCAGTGCCAGACACACATCAGAGACATGGCAGGAGAAAAAAGGGAGCGGGTCTTAGGGAAAGAGGCGGGAAGACCCTGAAGCTGTTGGTCTGTGACCTTGCGATGCATTCACACCCACTCTAAGCCTGCAAAACCCCAGCCAGAGAGGTAAACGCAGCCCTGGTGTCCGAGGACCTCATGCTGAGGCAGCCCTCACGCGACCCTCAGGTGGAGCCAGGGCACCGGGTGGCTGCTGCTCCCCCAGGGGCTCCTCTAGCCCTGTCCCTTGCAGCTCACTCCCCTCTAAACATCGAGCACCTCACCTGAGCCGTGGGTTCTGGGCAAGGCTCTGCACGCGGGCCCAGGCGTGGTTGTTCCGTGGCTGGAGCTCCACAGGGACCCTCAGGGGCAGGCGCACTGGCTTCTGGTCCTCTTCGTCACTCAGGCCTGCGACAGAGGGGACTTTAGCGCCATCTGTGCGGGCACAGATGGACCTCGACGATGAGGTGAAGCTCTTGGTCAGACCGCTAAGGTGCCCAGAAAGGAGGAGGGGCAAGCAGCCCTGGGGAAAGTTGGAGGGGGTAGGGCAAGGAGCGGCTCTACATTTGCCACAGCCGCAGCACTCCCACCATGCCAGGCCCTTGGCCCAGCCACAGGAGACTCGCCCTGACACCTAGGATGTGCCATCTCAGGACAGCTGGGGCTTCAGAGCTGGACTAGATGCCTGAGTGGACACACCACTGTGCCTGAAGTTGCGATCCAGGAGTGGATCACCCAGGCTCGGCCACCACGGGACGCCGTGGGACGTTTCCAGCTCAGGCTGGAAATCACTAAACGCAGCCGTCCAGCAAGCCTCCCCAACGGGAACGGGTCCTCAACGCCTGGCCTGGCCCACCCCAGCGGAGCTGCGTCTGACATACCATCAGGGTCACAGAGTTTCTTCAAGGCACGGCACATGGGTGCTTTGATCCGCAGGTTCCTCCCTTTGTACCGGACTGTGGTGGCCCTGGGAGAGGGGTGGAAGGAGCGCTGAGGCCTCAGAGTAGAGTCACTCCCACCCTGTGAAGTAATGGAGGGTGGAGCCCCTGGCCTCCGGGGCTTGTGCTCAGCCCCGTAAGGGGACCCCTGCAGAAGCTCCTGGGGCTGCAGGCAGGTGGACGTCACACGACAGATGACAAGGCTGGCCTGGACCTCCCTGAGCAAGCAGCTGGCCACAAAAGCGGCGCCCACCGCTCAGGACGCATCTGCCCTTCTGCCTGGTGACCACGAGCACCCGCCACCTCCCACCCAACAGCCCGCTCCCTGGAGGCCCCCTCCCCTCCTCTGTCCCAGAGCAGATGGGCTCACCCACCTCTACGTGACCTCTCAACCCACCCCACCTCTATGAGTCAGGAACGTCACTCAGGCCTCTGCAAACCACACTGGGGGTCGAGTGGAGGCTGGGGCCCTGGAAGCCAGCAGGTGGGGGTGCTACATGCTTGTGCTCCCCGCACTGACCTGCAGCAGGCCCAGAATCAGTGGGGCCTGCCCAACACATGTCATAGCTGTGGATGACTCTCTCTCTGAATACTGCTGTGGCAGCAATTTATACAATGTTCAAATTACATAAAGAAATACTACTACTAATGAAAGAAAAATAAAAGCCACAAAAAATAGCTCCTTCTGAAAACACACTTGGTATGCTTTGGTAATACTCAATAAAGGTAGATTGTCTTCAAGACTGCAGCCAAACAAGGTGGGCCAGACAATTATGAAAGATTGGGGGTGATCAGGAAGGTCCCTGCAGCCTCTATGTTCTTGCTCCACTTGAAAACAGGAAATCACAAACGACGTGTCTTGGCTAGATAATATAATATATTATTTATCCAAATAAAACCACCACAAGACTCTGCGGAGCAAGTCCCTAAGAAAAGGCATTGGCCAGCCACCCAATGGTTGGTGAACAAACATAGGTTTATGTTTTACAAAAGGTTTAAGGCTGATATCTATTGCTTTTATGACTGTTTTGGTTTTTTACCTATTTTAAAAATTGAACTATGATATTGTATTAGTTTCAGAAGCATAGATACTGAACACAGTTCCCTCTGCTGCACAGTAACTCCGTATTTCTTTCTTTTACATATGGTACTGTCTATCTGCTAACCCCCAACTCTTAACTTCTCTCTCCACCCCCTCACCCTCTGGTACCTGTAAGTTTGTTTTCTACATCTATGAATCTGTGTCTGTTTCGTAAATAAGTTCATTGGTATTATTTTTCACATTCCACCAATGGACATGAGTTTGAGCAAACCCCAGGAGAGAGTGGAGGACAGGGAAGCCTGGAATGCTGCAGACCAGGGGGTTGAAATGCTGGACACGACGGAGTGACTGAACAAGTGTCAGTACATGTTCCGCCTATAATCTCTGCTAGGAGCTTTGCAGTGCTGTGCCTTGTATTTGCGTTTTTAGCCACTGTGAGTCTGTTCTTGTCTATGGCGTGAAGGCGTGCCCTAACCTCGCTGATCTACATGTGACTGGCTGCCCAGCTGTCCCGATACCACTCGCTGAAGAGACTGTCTTCTTGCACTGTGCACGCTTGCCTCCTTTCTGAAAGGTCAATGGACCAGAGGTGTATAGGTTTACTTCTGGGCTCTCCATTCTCTCCCACTGATCTGTCTTTACAGATCTGTCTTTACATGAAGACCATACACCGTTTGGATTACTGTAGCTTGGCGGCGTTGTCTAAAGCCTGGGAGGGTTATGCCTCTAGCTTTGCTCTTTTCTCTCAGGACTGCTTTGGCAGTTCTGGGTCTTTTTGGTTTCATACAAATTTTAGGATTACTTGTTCTCATTAGGTGAAAAACATCATGGGTAATTTTATAGGGATCACATTAAATCTACAGATTGCTTTGCACAGTATGGCCACGTTAACTATATTAATTCCTCCACTCCAAAAGCATGGGATATCTATTTCCTTGAATCATCTTTGATTCCCTTTATCAGTGTTTTACAGTTTTCAACATAGAAATTTTTCACCTCCCTGGTCAGGTTTATTTCTAAAGTTTTAATTTTTTTTTATCCAATGTTAAGCATGATTTTACTCTTTCTACCCTTGACCTTAACCAAAGACTGAGAAGTTATTTTTACTCTTTCTGGTATTTCAGCGTAAAGAAATGGTACAGATTTCTGTGTATTAATCTTGTGTCCTACTATGTTACTAAATTCACTTTATAAGTTTGGGTGGCTTTTGCGTGGAGTCTTTAGGGTTTTCTATATAGAGTCATGTCATCTGCATATGATGACAACTTTACCTCTTCCCTTCCAGTCTGGATGCCTTTTCTTTCTTTTTCCTGTCTGACTGTTGTGGCTACGAGTTCCAATACTTTGTTAAATAGACGTGATGACAGTGGGATCCTTGTCTTCTTCCAGAAGTTAATAGGAAGGCTTTCAGCTTCTCGTCATTCAGCATTATGTTGGCTATAGGTCTGTCAAGATTGGTTTTTATTACGTTGAAATGTTTCCTCCATACCTACTTTGGTGAGAGTCAAATGCTTTTTCTGCATCTATTTGAGATGATTGCATGGTCTTTTCTTCTGCTGATGTGGTTAACCACACTGACTGACTCACATGTGTTGAACCATCCTAGGGAACCTGGGACAAATCCAACGTGATTATAGCATGTGACCTTTTATATGTGTTGTTGGATTTGGTTTGCTAATATTGTGCTGAGAGATTTCCAGCTGAATTCATCAAAGATACTGGCCGGTCATCGTTTTTGGTATTGGCCTAGATTTTGTATCAGGGTGATGGTACATTCACAGACTGACTTTGGAAGTGTTTCCTCCCGTCAGCCCCCTGGAAGAGTATGAGAAGGATTAATATAAGTTCTTTGCAAGCTTGGCAGAATTCTCCAGTGAAGCCGTCAGTCTGGGACTTCTGCTTGCAGGGAGCTTTTTTACACTTTTATTGGAGGTTTCTGATGCACAGCAGGTGCATCAGTTATATTATCTACACAAACAAACGCTGCCGCGGCTGCGTGGGCTCTTCCGTCGTGTCTGACTCTGTGCCGCCCCATGGACTGCAGCCCGCCAGGCTCCTCTGTCCACGGCATTCTCCAGGCAAGAGTACTCAAGTGGGTTGCCATTCCCCCCTACTTCAGGTGATTTTCCCAACCCAGGGATCAAACCCAGGTGTACTGCATTCCAGACAGATTCTTTACTGCTGAGCCACCAGGGAAGCCCATATATATATACACATATCCCTTCTTTTTAAAATTTCCTTCCTATTTAACTCACCACAATTCATTGAATTGCCTGTGCCATACAGTAGGTTCTCACTAGTTATCTATTTTATACATATGAAGGGAGTTTTTAAATTACAGACTGTTTCACTTCCAGTGACTGGTCTACTCAAATTATGTTTCTTTTTGATTCAGTTTTGATGGGCTGTATATATCTAAAAACTTCTCCATTTCTACTAGGTTGTTCATTTTGTTGGTATGTAACTTTTCATATGCTTATTTAACTTATATGCAGGGTACATCATGAGAAACACTGGGCTGGATGAAGCACAAACTGGGATCAAGATTGCCAGGAGAAATATCAATAACCTCAGACATGCAGATGATACCCTTATGGCAGAAAGTGAAGAAGAACTAAAGAGCCTCTTGACGAAAGTGAAAGAGGAGAGGGAGAAAGTTGGCCTGAAGTTCAACATTCAGAAAACAAAGATCATGGCATCAGTTCCCATCACTTCATGGCAAATAGATGGAGAAATAGTGGAAACAGTGGCAGATTATTTTTTTGGGCTCCAAAATCACTGCAGATGGTGAGTGCAGCCATGAAATTAAAAGATGCTTGCACTTTGGAAGAAAAGTTATGACCAACCTAGACAGCATACTAAAAAACAGAGACATTACTTTGCCAACAAAGGTCCTTCTAGTCAAAGTTATGGTTCTTCCAGTAGTGATGCACGGATGTGAGAGTTGGACTATAAAGAAAGCTGAGCGCTGAAGAATAGATGCTTTTGAACTGTGGTGTTGGAGAAGACTCTTGAGAGTCCCTTGGACTGCAAGGAGATCCAACCAGTCAATCCTAAAGGAAAGCAGTCCTGAATATTCATTGGAAAGACTGATGCTGAAGCTGAAACTCCAATACTTTGGCCACCTGCTGCGAATAACTGACTCATTTGAAAAGATGCTGATGCTGGGAAAGATTGAAGGCAGGAGGAAAAGGGGACGACAGAGGATGAGATTGTTGGATGGCATCGCCAACTCAATGGACATGGGTATTCATATACCCAGCACATGAGC
Organism: Muntiacus reevesi; assembly: GCF_963930625.1. NCBI lineage: Eukaryota > Metazoa > Chordata > Mammalia > Artiodactyla > Cervidae > Muntiacus > Muntiacus reevesi. Next base: position 180,675,923 of record NC_089250.1, on the reverse strand, counting down.
TTTCTCCAGTTGCAGTGCAAGGGCTTCATGTTGCAATGCATAGACTACCCTTAATGCAGAGCACAGGTTCTAGAGAACATGAGCTCAGTAGTTGCAGCACGTGGGATCTTAGTTCCCGAACCAGGGCCATGACAGTAAAGGACAAAGTGTTAACCACTGGACCACCAAGAATTCCATATCGCTTTTAACACCTATTTTGTTTGATATGAGTACTGTGACCTCCATTTTCTCATCATTTCTCGTATGAAATATCTTTTTCCATTCCCTCACTTTCAATCTCTGTGTCTTTCCCTCTAAAGTGGATTTCTTATAGGTAGCCTATTGTAAGTTTTTTTATTATCCAACCTGACACTTTGTATCTTCTGATTAGAGCATTTAGTCCATTGACATTTAAAGCAACTACTGATGAATATGCCATTTAAATCTTGTTTTCCAGTTAATTTTATATTTCTTTTTGGTGTTGCTTTGCTCTTTTCATTTTCCCTTTTGTGACCTGATGGTTTTTTTTTTTTTTTTTTTTTGGTCTCATTCTTGAGTTCCTTACTCCTTGTTTTTTGATTTGTGGTTACCTTGGTTCTCAAATATGTGAACCCAGAAATGTATCTACCAGCTTTACACTGGCAGTCATATAAATACAAATACATTCCAAAAGGTCTATTATTCCCCTCCCCCACATTTTGTGATTTTAAGGTCTTATCTTATTTTTGCTGTTCATTGTACTTACAACTGCTTTCTCAGAATTTTTTTATTTTTTAAAATCTATATACTGGCTTATCTAAAGTGATCTTTAGTCCTTTTTAAAGATTTCTTCTTCCTATTGTGATATTTCCCTTTCCAACAGACTGCTGCTTCCCCTTTTATTCAGAAAGGACCTCTCACTACTCCTCAAGGGTAGGGTCAGCATCACTGTATTCCCTGAGTGCTCGCTTGTCTCTGAAGTTCTCTCCTTCAGCTCCAAATGATCATCCTGCTGGGTTGAATATTCTAGATGGAAATTTCTTCCCTTTCAGGACTCTGAATTTATTTTGCCACTCCGTTCTAGCCTGGACCGTTTCTGTAGAGAAATCAGCTGATAGCCTCATGGGGGTTTCTTTGCAATTGACTCTTTGTTTTTCTCTTGCTGCCTTCAGAATCCTCTCTTTATCTTTTGTCATGATGTGCCCTGGAGTAGGTCTGTTTGGGTTCTTGTTGTTTGGGACCCTCTGTGCTTCTGGTCCCTTTAAAACTGTTTCCCACTTTAGGTTTGGGAAACTTTCAAATGTATTTTTGATTCCCTTCTCTTTCTTCTCCTCTTTGGTTTCCTTTTATGCATAGATTGGCACACTTCATATTATTCCACTGATCCTGTATGTTGCTTTCATTTTTTTCATTTGTCTGTTCTGATTGGGGGATTTATGTTATTCTATCTTCCAGATCACTTATTCGTTCTTCTGCATTATTTAATTACCCGTTTACTGTCTTTAGCTCGGTTTCTCATCTTGGTAATTGAGTTGTCTGATTTCGATTGGCTCCACCTTATACTTTCTAGATCCTTAGGCCAGTGATCTACATCTCTAATGATAGCCCTTAATTTCTTCAGCATTTTTATTACCTCCTTTTTGAGCATGGGGTAGACTGGAGAGGTCTATTTCATTATTTGTTGTCTCAGGAGATTTCCTTTCTTCTTTTATTTTTTTGAGGATTAAAAAATCTCATTCTTACAAGGCACAGCTGATGAACACAAAGGCTTCTCACAGGGGCACCACTCGGCGGGAAGAGCTGTCCCAGGAGAAGGGTGGTGGGACAAGCAGAACCTGCGCAGCCCAGAGTCCATGGTGGGGTGGGGTCAGGGCCTGAGCGCTTCAGACAGAGGGGCTCCAGTGGCCACAGCACATGTACTCAACGATCCCGTCCACTGCCAGCCTCCTTTGGGGACCTGGCGAGTATGGTCAACCAAAACTGGTATACCATGTTTGACTGCAGCACAGGAAGCAGAGGGTCTCACACCCTGGCCCTTTGCAGTCTGCGACCAGGCTTCACCTTCACAGCCTGCTTTAACGGAACAGTCACACAGGCTCTACTTAGGGCTTTCTGCTTGTGGAAGAGGTCAAAAATAGAGCGGCTTTCTGGCAGTGGATCCTAAAGGTGAGGGTCCACTTTCCTTTTCCCTCCTCAGGTTCCGTTTCAGCGCCTGTCATTTTTTGATCCAATCCATCCAACACTGGCTTCATTAACTAACAGTCACCCAGGAGAGCTTTTCAGCTCTTTCTGACTCTAGGCAGTCTTTCCCATAAGATAATGTGCAAAGATCTTAGGGTCTGTTTGTTAAGAGTGTAGCAGAAAGACCCCTCTGTCTTCAGTTACAGGCGTGGGTTCTTGTTCAGCTCTACCAGTCCCTCCGTGACTCAGGGGAGATCACATTCCCTCTCTCGTCCCTCCCTGATCTGATCAGAACCACTGTCACCACGGGATGCCCCTTCTCCATCCTCTTGTTCTTTTAATTGGGAGTAGTTCCTCTGGTTTTTCCTTTTACTTAAATTTCTCTGAGCCTGTGAATTTAGGAGAAACAGTTATCTAGATAGGCAGACCCCAGGAGCCAGCTCCCCCCATTGTTGTGTCAGGAGGGGAGGTTCAGAGATGATGAGAGCCTGCAGGGAACATGGTCTCCACTGAGACCAAGAGCGTGAGACTGAAGCCCCTCAACCCAGGGGAAACACACACAGCAGAGCACTCCCAGGACGTTCTGATGCTGCTGGAGTGGGAACCAAGAACAACGGGTCAGTTCTTACACAGCTCCTGCCAGTAAAGGGTTCTGAAGCAAGTGGACATTCCTGCCCTTCCATCCCAGACAAACACAACAGCAGCAGCAAGATTTAAAGAGCTGGGGAGCCACGTCACGTGGCACCTGTATTTGTGATAACCACATTTTCCGTTAAACTGCTGTTTTGGGACTTCCTTTTTTTTTTAAGAGAAATTGAACGGGCATGCTTTATGACTAGAGACTGTTCTGAGGTTACGATTCCTTTCCTCTTCTCACAAATCAAAGTTCTAGGAGTGGCTGGAGGCTGGAGCCAGCTGGCCCCAACCAGGCTGGGAAGGAGCACCTGCAGGAGAATCAGGTCCAGCCCTGCTCACACGGAGCGATGCAGAGACCCCTCTGAGTCCTCCACCAGTGTGACTTCAACAGAACAGGCAGCAGAGTAACTCCTCTGTGTGCATGGGAGTTGAGCTTTCCTTTCTTGTATTTTTCATTTACTTCTCTACAAAGTTAACTTGGTAAGTCTAACAAACATGTGCCAAATTCTATGCTGCTGGGTCTACGCTCAATGTAATGAGATTTAATTTTAGAGCTTTTCTCAATTCATTTGCTCCTTAATCTAATTCTACAATTTTATAATGAAAGGAGATAGACAGTTATTTGGAAATGGTCTGCATGAGAGGCAGGGATGGGAAGTGAGATAAATACTCAATGTTCTGATGTCAAGGACTAGTTTTTCCACAGGCACCTTCCTAACTCCCCCCATCTCTGTCTCACTTTTACAGGATTTTTGCTTTGTTCTTCAAAACGGATGTCTGTTGTCAAAAGAACACACAATACATCAATGGAGCAGAATTTAAAGTCTGGAAACAGACCCATACAGTATAATCAACAGACCTTAGACGAGGGTGAAAAAGCAGCAAATAGGGGAAGCAGGTGTGGCCAGTCCCACTGGACACACCCACAGGCCACAAACTGGACCTCAGCACAAACGACATGGTGTGTACCAAAGTCAATTCAGAGTGGATTTATATATAAAACCATAACACTTTTAGAAAAAAACATTGGAAAAAATCTTGTGACCTTGAGTTCAGCAAAGACTTCTTAGACATACTAAAAGCATGATCCAAACATGAAAAAAACAACAAATTGGACTACACCACAACTGAAAACGTTTACCCTGTGAAGGTCACTGATAAAGCCACTAAGAAGATGAACCACAGACTGGGAGGAAACGTCTGTAAGTCACCTGCCTGACACAAGGCTTGTGTCTGGAACAAATGAAGGACATTCAGAACTCAGTGGGCACAAGACCTGAAGTGGCACTCCACAAGAGATGACCAGTGAGTCTTAGGAAGATGTTCAATACCAGCCCTCAGGGAAATGAAGTGAAAACCACAGTGAGACACCCCTTCACCAGCAGAGTGGCTCAGATCAGACAGTCTGAGCACACCCAGCGTGGGGCGTGTCAGGGCACCCAGAAGCCTCCCTGGAAAGCAAGCTGGCAGCCCCCTCCCTGTAAGGTCTACACACGCCCACCACTCTTCCGTGAGAATCTATGACAAATGCTGGAGTCACATGAGCACATGATATTATACCAAAAGTCATACCCATCCTGAACAGAATTGCGAATCTTCCCAATGATGAACTTAAAAATATAAGGAACACTAAAGGAATAGAATTCTTAAAAAAAAAACAACCAGCAATCACACAATTCAAATTAATTTTAGGATAGTCCTTCACTCTCTGTAAACTGCCTATGTCCCTTACTGGCGCATAGGGGAAGGATGAACAGACCACGGATCCACATAGCCACAGGGATGGCTCTCCAGGGAAGGCTCATGCACATACCACCACTCAAACCTTTAGATCCTGGAGCCCAAACAGGGCAGGAAGCCTGACACTGACGGTGCACAGGTGGACGGGGGTGATAAACAACCCTGGGGCGGGGGCCGCTGGCCTCCACCATACCCCACACCTCTGGGAGGCTTGGTGTGCCCAGTGATGCCAGCTGGCCAAGCCACCTGCTCCCCCGGCCACCGGGACAAGCCTCTGCTCTTTCATACGTGGTGGTGCAAACAACCTGGCCACTCTCAGGCCTGCTCAGATGGGTGACAGTCCAGACACAGAGCCCGGGAACCCGCCGCCCGCCTCTGTGAGCACAGATGCTGGGCCAGAGCCACGGCGCACAAGTGCACGGCCAGCCTGCCTAGCAGACCCTCAGTCTGAGGGCAGGGGCCCACCTGCCATCCAGCAACAGGCCAAGGGCGGAAAGCAGCGAAAGAGACACGTGCACCCCAATGTTCATCGCAGTACTGTTTATAACAGCCAGCACATGGAAGCAACCTAGATGCCCATCAGCAGACGAATGGATAAGGAAGCTGTGGTACATGTACACAATGGAATATTACTCAGCCATTAAAAAGAATACATTTGAATCAGTTCTAACGAGATGGATGAAACTGGAGCCCATTATACAGAGTGAAGTAAGCCAGAAAAATAAACACCAATACAGTATACTAACGCATATATATGGAATTTAGAAAGATGGTAACGATAACCCTATATGCAAAACAGAAAAAGAGACATAGATGCATAGAACAGACTTTTGGACTCTATGGGAGAAGGCGAGGGTGGGATGATCTGAGAGAACAGCATCGAAACATGTATATTATCAGGTGTGAAACAGATCGCCAGTTCAGGTTGGATGCATGAGACAAGTCCTCAGGGCTGGTGCACTGGGATGACCCAGAGGGATGGGATGGGGAGGGAGGTGGGAGAGGGGTTCAGGATGGGGAACACATGTAAATCCATGGCTGATTCATGTCAATGTATGGCAAAAACCATTACAATATTGTAAAGTAATTAGCCTCCAACTACTAAAAATAAATGAAAAAAAAAAGGAAGGAAAGCAACTGGTGTGTCAACATGAGAAAAATGCACAGGACAGATGGCCTTCCAGAAGCAAGAGGAGCTCCCACACTACAAAACACGAGGCTGAGGAGAAAAGTGAGACCGTGAGAGTGAGGGCTGAGTGGAGACCTGCAAAGAACAGGGATGGACCCCAGGTTGGGAAGAAGCTGGGGCAGGTCAATCCACTCCCCTGGGCTGGCCACCTCCTGACGGGCAGATGCTTAGCTGCAAGGGGATAAGGGTTAACTCTGACGAGTTCAAGTTTTAACGGTTCTCACTGAGAAAAGGGGAGAAAACTGCATGTATTTCAAGGTCTACGATTGAGAGAAAAGTGCAAACTCACGGGAGCCAGCCCGCCACCCACGCCATCTACTCACCCAGCCTGAATGAGCTCATTCAGCTTCGTGGCATTCTTGTCGTCCATGCCTTTGGTGCAAAAACAAACATACGTGAGCATCAAGGTGCCAGGAGAAGAGCCCAGCAAGACTCCATGTGCTCATCTTCAGCGCAGAATCCAAACCACTTAATGGAGCCTCAGGGCCTCCCAGAGTAACGTCCATGTCAGCTGCAGCCCCCAGAGCCCACATGTCCCCTGCAGTAAGAGCACTGTCCCTTTCCAGCAACCACTCGCCCCAACGGCCCCATAAGACACTACCCTTTCCTCTGAGGCCCACCGTATCCCACTATGCTTGTCCTGCTGGGTTCCTGGGCTACTTGTGGGCTTGCCTCCAACAGCTCTGCCAAAGCATGGGCTGAGGCCCTGTGTGTTTACTAGAGTGGACGCCCACTCCCCCCCACCCAGGGCTGACAGAAGTCGACAAAAGGACAAGGCTAGGGGAGCCTTCTGTGGGGAGGGGTCCAGCTGGGTGACACAGATGGGAAGATCAAAGACAGGGCCCCAGCACTGGGCCAGCACTTCAGGACCAGGAGTGCTTCAGGGCAGGACAGGGATTCAGGAGCTCAGCAGAGCACTCAGAGCAGGAGCCAGGGATCTGTTTAGGAGTCCTCAGCCTGCAGGAGGAGGGGCAGGGAGGCAGGACGCCCAGGGAATGCCCGCCCCACCAGCCTGCCCGGCTGTGACGCACTCGGTGGCAGCTTATCCTCATCTCACAAGGTGGCCCTGCAGGGGTGTGCCTTTCCAAGCTATGTTGACAGGCTGCAACCTCATGTGTAAGGTCACACGGCGAGGCCAAAACACTTGTACAGCTAGAGGGAAACTAGTTATGAGGAGAGACTCAGACCAAGGCACAGGGAGGGTCCCAGACCCCTCAGAGCACCAGAATTGGGAAAGACCAGGAAGTGGGGGCTGTTCTAAGTCCAGACCCAGGAGACGGGGCAGCTGTGAATGGGCATGCTGTGGACAGGCGTGCGCCGCCTGGCATGGTGGATGTCCTGGGAGGCCTGAGTTGGGCAGGAGGCCAGTGAGGCTGTGGTGCCCACTGGAAACATTTTACACATGCTGGGCATGCAGGGGAACAGCCTTGTTCTCAGGGGCCAGCGGCTGAGGGGTTCACAGTGTGCTTGGGCATTTGCAACTTACAGTCCCATGGCTGAGCAAGAAGAAAGGCAGTGTGTAGAGCGGCTGGGGGCAGGAAAGGTAACACAGATACGGCCAAAGTTCAGGCCAGTAAAATCTAAACAACAGTGAGTGAGGTCAACACATCTTCCTTCAATACTCCTACATGTTAAAACATCCTGGACATTAAAATGTTTTCAGGCTGAAAGTTGGAAAGAAAACAAAGAGCCCCAGGACTAAAGCTGCAGCCGCACCGAGAGGAGGCCCCAGGGAAGGTACTCACAGCCCCCGATCTTCTTGCGCAGTTCCCCGTAGCAGATGAGGCCATACAGCTCTTGGGATGACTTTTTGAGCCCACGGGAGAACACTGAAAACGAGGGAAGGTGCAGCTTCAGAAGGAGGGCACGGACATGCAGGGCTCGAAGTCACGCCAGGGCACTGGTTTTGACCCCTTCACCCTGGACCACGGAGCAGAGTACACAGCAATATGGTGCTGTCTTTGCACTTTTCAAAAGAAAAAGAGGGAGGAGGGAACCTTGACAGGCAGAGCATTTTCCCTAGAGAGAAAATGGAGTGCCCAACACAGCAGGCTTCCACCAGGCGCGGAATGTGGTGTCACCTCTCGTGTACAGAGCGCGGCACGGGCTCGGGGAGGGAGGAGGGTGGTGGGCGCTGGGCAGCACGGACAGATCTGAGAAGCTCAGGACAGAACTAGCAAGACTGACAGGCAGATAGGAGACATCCACAAAGATTCAAAGCAAAGACAAGTACACTGTCACGGGAAGTGGTCAGTGACCATCACAACCGTGACTGTCTGGAGCTTGGTCCACAGTTCCGAGAGCCCTGTTGCTAGCCATGGCATCAAGAAAGGACTTCTCCAGGGCAGAGGACAGCAAACCATGGTTTGTGAGCCAGACCCAGCCAGGGCTCTCTGTAAACACACACATGAAGCAGCAGCAGCACACAGTCCTCCACACCCAGTCCACGCGATCGAGGAAGCAGGGTGAAGCAGTTTCAGGGAAGACAGTAACCCTCCAAAGCCAGACTTGTTATAGAAGAACAGTTCAGACCATCCCTGGGCCTTTCCGGGCTGGAGGAAGCCCTGGCCCTGGCACCCTGACCACAGGGAGAGGCAGCGGGGAAGCCAGAGGGGTCATCGGGGAGGCAAGAACTCATTGCCCGGCCAAAGACCACCTGCAAGGCACAGGCAGAGTTCACAGGAGTGGCGTGAGCATGGCCACCGCAGTCATCCTGCATCAGCACTGCTGCTAATGGGGAGTGTCAGAAACCGGACAGTCACAGGAGGGCTTGAGCCATGAGAGGTGGCAGGGGTGACACGAACACGGCTCTCCCAGCGTATGAACAGAGGAGGCGGCAACGCCTCCCCCGAGGGCAGAGACCTCACGGAAGGGGTGCTCTGAGCAGGAAGTCAGGACTGCAGCTGGCAGTGACCTAGACATTGTGACTTAAAGATAGTACCATGCAAACCAGACTCAAACACAGGCGACAAGGGCTGGGAAAGACCTGGATGGCCAGCCCTCCACCCCCAGCCTTGCATGCCAGGCCTGGCCCACTCCTAACCCACCAGTGCCCCGTTGGGAGAAGGGCGGGTAATGAAGAGGTAGGATCCAGGACCACGGTACCCTCCCTCCCAACAAGCGAGCCAGGTACCCAGACGCCAGAGGCGTCCTCACAGTTCAACCCAACCACCAGCGACAAGGCCTCCTGCCAGCCAGCATGCTGAGCTGAGGACACCCCAAGCTGTGTGCTGCGTGAGAACGAGGCCAGAGAGAGGCCGGCAGGTGTGCCAAAGCTGTGCTCCAGACTGGGGGCGGGCAGGTGGTGCTCACCATTGTCGAAGTCGATGTACTTGGTGATCTTGTGCCATGTGCGGTAGTAGAAGTGGCGCACCTGCTCCTTGTTCTTCACCATGCTGGCTGGCTTGCCCTTCTTCCTGTACTTCAGAGCGATGTTGTTCTGGATTGCCTCAAAGTCCTTCCCATGCTGTAAAACAAAGCCCACGTTACCAGCACAAGGTGATCACAAGGCAGCCTTCGTAGAAGGCAGCTGCTTCCCAAAAAAGTAGAGGTGGCCTTCACAGCTCTTACTGTGCGTGAACTTCAACCCGGCTTCCGCAGAGCCTCAGGTCTCCATCAGTACCATGGAGAAGGCAGCAACAGAACTACCTGAACGCGTGGGCACCAACAGGCAAGGAGCCTGGAGCAGGAGAAACGTAAAGCTTATCACTTGGACAAACGGCTTAACCTCTAGACTTCTTTAGAGCCCATGAAATGAGACACCCCCATAAACAATAATCAGAAAATATGACAGGATGGAGGAGCTCAGGGTGCTGTGTATCTGGTATCTTAAAACAACACATCAACTATTCAGAAATAGTCTCACCAATTCACTCATATAAAAGGTATTATACAGGATTACACAGAATGTGCTCTAAATACAGCTGTGGGCCTTCCTTCAACAACTCCACGCAGAAGCCAGGTACAGCTTAGATTTTTAGAACAGAATTTACATTCCAGAGGACACAGCGTTGATGCTGTCCAGGTACTGCCCATGACTGAAATTCTCATCAACACAAAGCCAGCAAGAGCATGGGAAGGGACCTGGAGGTAACGGCACGCCGGCAGCAATGAGCACTGTGGGTGCCCAGGGCTTGGCTTCTAAATCCCACTTTCCAAAAGGAACAGGGTTCCTTGGGAAAATGGGCAATGCCAAGTCTGGGGCAAGGAAAACACCAGGAATGTCTAGAGCATCCTGTGGTGCCAGAGAGAGAGGAAGTACTCAAGGTTGAACGGAAATATGTTAAAAGGACACAAGAGCCAACATAAATGGAGAAGGGAGAGTTCCTGGCGTGGGGTTCCCAATTAATAAATGTACATAGAATAAGGGAGCCAGAAAGTTGTCACTGGGCACACACCACAGTAATAGCTGTTCCAGTAAGAAGCAGCACTGGTTTCTTAAATTAGAAGAAAGAAAAATGATGCAAAACAGGGTATTCACACAGTCTCAAAGTTAAAAAAAAAAGAGGAAGACTTGGCAGTGGAGAACCCGAGATGCCACCTGAATGCAGAGACCAAGGTTCACACAGCAGGCCCGAGAGCACAGCACAGGCTCCCACGAGGACACACCAAGGATGCACAGCACTCCTGCAGCACTCTCAACACAAAGCTTAAGCTTAACCACAAGGAAATGTCACGTGAGCCCAACAAAGGGTGCTCCACGAGTGAACAGACTGGACACTTCAAAAGAGATCAGGGAAAAAAGGGAAGACGGAGGGACCTGTCCCAACTGGGAGGAGCCAACTACAATGTGGGTCAATGTGACCCAAAGGAGGACCCCAGAGGAAACACTGATGACATGAGGTTGATCCTCCTCACTGTGTTGGTCACCCTGCAGTCATGAGGGTATCAGGGAAGCAAGAAAAGGGCATGTGAACATTCCCTGTATTCTTGTGGTTTTTCCAATTCTGAAATCATTTCAAAATTTAAGAACAAAAAGTAAAAATCCTAAAGAATGAACTCTCATTCTCTGTTTTAAAAGAAGCAATGGCAGGTGAGTCAGAACAAGACAGAGTTGCACATGAAGTGCCTCCTCCAGCGTCTAGCTCAGGTACTTCCTCTCCCACAAAACTGCCACCAGCTGCAAGGGGAAGGCCCAGAGGGACGGGCACCACTCTGAGCCACTGGAGAGAATCTTAGAAGAGAGAAGCAAAGACACTTCCTAACAGCCACCTCAACTAGAAACAGCTTTGAGGGTCACACAGAGGAGATGAAGGGTCAAGGTCAGAGGGCAAGGCCTGGGGCCACCGAGCAGGGTATGAGGAGGGAGCCCCACCAGCCCTGCAGGCTCCAGGAAGCTTACCTCGTACAGCCCTTCAAAGAAGGTGTTTTTGTCCTCTGTGCTCCAGGACTCCCACTGCCGCCGAACCTTCTTGCCTTCCTCCTTCTCCCCACTCGAAGACCCCAGGTTCCTGGAGGAGGAACGAGAGCCCCCTGCAGGGGCAGCGGGGGCAACCCCGGGCCCATTTGTAGCTGACGATCCGCCACCATCAGCTCCTTGGAGAGAAAGAACCTTACAGTTACCAACAGAAGCTGCCTCAAGCCCTGCCCCCAGCAAGTGAGTGACATGGCCCTGCTCTGACCTCTGACCCTCATGAATATTTAAACAGTGAGAAAAAGGAGATAGAGCTTTTATGTTCAAGGACATAAGGCCTTGCTGAGGACAAGGCCTTGCTGAGGCACTCAGCACTTGTCTTTCTCAAATGAGGTTTTGGGTAAAGTAATAATATTTTCAAATAAACAAATTGAAGTTCAAAATCAAGAAAACATCTACATGTGTGTAAGACACTACCTTCTTAGAGCTACAACTGGAACCTCAAAATATGGACCACATGACCCCATAGCACCTTTTAAAAGTCTCAAAATGCCTGTTTTTCTTGATCACTTTTCATCAACAAAGTCGGTGTTCTGAGTGAGTGACAACCTACACACGCTCTTAAAGCACCAGTTCCAAATCTGGAGACGAGTCCTCGAAGACCCTGCTGGAGGCGGCAGCACATACAGTCTAGCATGGGAGTCCAAGCTGGGCCAAGCCAAGCCCAGGACCACAACTCTGGGCTCCCAGGAAGACACAGGCAGTAAAGCCAAGGCAAAGGTCAAGGATAACAGACTTTATGACCTGACCCAGCCCTCCCACCCATTCCAATTCCTTCCTCTCAGATGGAAGGGGAACTCCCAGCGTATTTTTGTAATAACCAGCATTCTCTTTTCTTGGAACTACAGGGCCACCCAATGGTTAGAATCTGCAAACTCTGAAGACAAGGGTGAAAATAAGATCATAAAAACAAAAGTGCTTCAAACAGGAAAAGCTAAACGAGTGCAGAGAACTGTTAAAATGCTTTCTTGATGAGATAATCAGGGGCTTTTCCGTCAGATCCACTTCCCGGTCAGTTTGCTGGGGGCCCTCCCTGGGCAGACACGTGCTCAATGGGAACTCGGGACCATGTTTCCCTCACACCCTCGAGAGCGTTCTGCCTCCAAAGGGAATAAAAGACAATCATGAGAAATAAAAGAAGTGACAAATAAAAGTGATTCCATGCATGCTTGCAAAGACCACCCCTGAAGAATCCAAGTGCAGGGGTTGTCTGGGGCCCCGGGAAGTGCGGAGTCACTCTCCCCTCTGATGCCTCACTGTGCCTTTCAAAGTGTGGATCCTCGTAATCACATCAACACATGTGTGTGGTTCAGTCATGCCTGAAGAGTCGTGCCTGACTCTTTTCAACCCCATGGACTATAGCCCATCAGGTTCCTCTGTCCATGGAATTTTCCAAGCAAGAATACTGGAGTGGGTTGCCATTTCCAGAGGACCTACCTGACCCAAGGATCGAACCTGCATATTTTGCATCTCCTGCATTGGCAGGCGGGTTCTTTACCACTGAGCCACCTGGGAAGGCCTAACATCAACATAAGCAGTATCTAAAAAAAGCTGATCCTATCAGTCTATTAGTCAACTACTGGGCATGAGAATGTGTTCACATGTGTAGAAAAACCACTCAGGTTCAAGGAATGCGCTTGATTCTCCTGCGGCGAAAGGTGTTATCAGGCCAGTGGGCCACCTTCAGAAAGTGACAGGCTCAGGTAACAGAATTCACAATTTATCAGAGCTGTACAACCCAATTAAGACAATCACTAACGAGGCTATTCAAATTTAAATCTTAATTAAAATTAAATAAAACCCCAGTTCCTTACTCACACCAGCCATGGCTCTAGTGGTCAGGGTCCACAGGGGGCCAGGGGTTCCCATGCCAGTCGGTGGGAGGGACCTTTCTGTCACTGCCCCTGTATGTTCACCCCTCGCATCCTAAACACAGTTAGGGAGGACAAGCTGGTCCCAAGCTGCTCACCTCCGCTCCCTGAGGTTCAGCATGCCTGTACCTCAGGATCCCCGGGCACAGAGCGCAGGAAGGATGCCCTCACCACGGGGACTGACTTTGTCAGTTCCTCACCAAATCCAACCCAACCCGGCCTAACTCACACCCGGCACGTCCCAAGATGTTTCAACAGGCGAGGCGACACAGCAGTGTGCTGGGATCGTCGGTTTCGTTCACTGTGCGCAGGTCAGAGACGCTTCCCCATGAGCTCAAGATCAGGGCACGGGTGCCATGTAAACCCCACTCTCAAATAAAAGAAATTCTGGTTGACTTGGAGCCCATAATTACTCATGAGTACTCCTCCGAGGAAGGGCTGTCTGTCCACCTCTGCACCACCCACAACAAAGGATTTCAGAGTCATTTTCAACCTCTGACAACACATTCACTAAACCCTCCTTTTCCAAGACAAAGGCAACTTGCTAACAGTCACAGCTCAGGTTTAGCTTTGCCAGCCCACGCTGGTGTCAATGTACTTGAAATAACACACATTTTTGAAAATTCTGTTAACGCAGGCCTCTTTCAGGCTTTTGTGAGATTTTGCTGGTGACCCGCGACAAGGAGGATGAACAGTGATGGAAAACTGAATGGAGGCATCTCTGAACCTGGAGGGACCTCCGCGGTTGCGCACAGAATACACCAAACCAGCAGATGGGAAGGAAGGGACGACAGAAAAGCGGCTCTGAGGCAGGCCTTGAGGCCACCAACCACGCCCTTTTCAAGGCACAGAGCAGCAATGCTCAGTCTCTCCAGGTAGAGGAAAATAAAGCCAAGGACCCTCAGGCGACCATTTCCATATCTGCTGCCCATCATTCTAGACCTTGAATACATCTCAGAAACAGAGCAAAATCACAAAACTTCATGGGGGGAGAGAACACAGCACCTGCTACATCCCTGAAAATTCAGATGAGGAGGAGGAAGGGCGTCCCGCCTGAGCTCTGGTTCCTTCGAGCGCTGCAACTCAAGCAGGAAAAGACAGAGGCAGGATCAGAAACACCAGGAGAACGAGATGGTTACCGGAAAAAGCCCAGACAGAAACAGTGATGACTGAAGGGGGAAGATAGAGAAGCCAGCGAGGACGGAGGTGCAGGAAGGCGGGGGGGGGGGGGGGGCGTCAAGAAGACAATTCTGAACAAGCCTCAGTGGGCGTGGGGTTCTCCCCGGGGTGGGCGTGTGTATGCACAGGCCCCAAGTCAACATGACACCTGCAACCATGCTTCTGAGGCCACAAAGAGGTTAGTCAGAGCCTGCACGTGAGAAGTCAGCATCGGGAAGGCAGGAGGGAAAGGATGCACGAGACCGGAGCCCGGCAACCTCTCAGAGCAGGAATGGCTGCGTCAGGCCTCACAGTGTGTGCTTGGTGAGCTCAGGAGCCGGCGCCATCCCTCCCAACCACGTGCGGCCAGTCCTCTGGAGGCCCGGAGCCACCTCGGAGCAGGCCCCTCAGCACCGTCTTTGGTCTCCCAGACCACCCACTTGGGCCGCACCCTCTCCAGGGCTCATGTCTGAGGAACACAGATGTGCGGTCTCTGTCTGCATCCCCTGCTGCCCGGACGTCCACTCCAGACAAGCTAGACCGCCTGCCCTCTCTGCCCGTGCCCCTCAGCACCGGGCAGCAGAGAACCAGCCATCCTTCTGCCGGGGAAGCCCAGGTGCCTAGCCCCGAGGAGTGTGTCTGGACACCCTGCTCCCTTCTGTCCCTGTGTGCAGTCACCAGGAGGAAAGAGGCTCTCAAAGTGGGAACGCCGCACGGTGCGGGCGGCAGGGGCCCAGCCAGTTCCCCACCTCACTCCAGACCTGGCGCCGTCCTCCCGGGACATGGGGCTCCCCCAGGACATGTGACGTCACAGCGGCTGGCACCCGGGCCATGGCTGCCTCAGCATTTACAACACAGAGCCATGAGGAGACGACGGAGAGACCTTGGTCTCAGCGCCCCCCGTCTGTGATGGAGGCGGCCCAGCGCCGCAGCCAAGGGGCGGCAGTCTCAGGACTCGGGGGGACGCCGGCCTCCAGCACGGCCCTGTGACTTCCCGGGGGACGCTGAGGATGTGGTAACACCCCGTCACAGCGCACTCCCTGTCCTCAGGCTTCCTCTGGAGCCTACTAACTTCCCGAGCATAACATCAAAGTCCCAGGGGGACGGGAAGACCCGCTGGACTTGAGTGTTTCAAAAACGTCCACCCAAGCCCGCCTGCGCTGGGCAAGAGGCGCACTCCTGAGTCTCGCTGCATGCCCGCCCCCAGCCCCGCTCAAGCGCCGCCCGGCACGCAGGGGCTCACATCCAGGAGGGCAGCACGCCAGACAGGGGGCCCAGCAGACGCCCCAAGCTGTGGTCGGTCCAGGATCTCAGAGGCGTTTCTGTGCCACTGCTGAAGAGCAGATGGGGCTGAGGGGACATCTTCTCCACCAAGGCACGCGGGGGACGGGTTCCCAGGAAGGGTGCTGCCCCACGGACGAATCCAAGCACCCCCATCCCTACTGCCCACCACGTCTGCTGGGCCCTGAGAGTCACGTGCCTCCCACCAGGACCATCCCCAGCACTCAGCGCCCCACCTGCCTCAGCAGCACCACGCGAGGCTCAGTTCCCTCCTCTCTCAAACCAGGCATGGCCTCCCTCGAAGACTTTCGCTCCTCTCACAGATGTTTAAGAAAAACACAACTGTGACCCAGTGTTCCCACTAAAATGTACACCCTGCTCATGGGATAATGTGGGGACCACAGCTCCCAGGCACATTTCACACGCTGGTCCTCGGTGTTGAGAACACCACCCTTACTCGACGTGATAAAGCACTCTAGCACACTCCCATCCAGGACAAAGATGGTTTCTGCGTCTGTGACTCTGCTATCTTTGTGTTTTCGTATCATCTGAAACAGGACACAACGTACTACCTGAAATGAAAAACCTGAAGCATGTACACTCAGCGGGCACCAGACCACTGCAGAACCTCACAAGACAGCATGGAAACATCAGTGTTGATGCTGAAAGTCAAGGAAGTATTAATACTTCAAAGTTAGCTCAGCCTTCAAATCAAAATTCAGCTATTCCCTTATCTACTTGCCCAGGCTATCTGTCCACGTCCTGGACATGAAGCTGGCTCAGGGCACAGCACTGACTGAGGGATTCCCCAGAAGCTCTGCTCCCACAGGCGGGCTCCCCTCCACGGCTCTGTCATGGCCCCTCTGACGCGGCCTGGGCCGGCGGGTCTCCTGACCCACTGTGCACAGAGGGGGGCCTGTGTCACCCAACAGATCCCGTGTCGCGGTCCCCGTGTCTCCCACACACGCAGGGGAGAGAGGCATGTACTGGACACAGCTGGAGGAACGGCCTGCCTCTGACTTCTCTTCCCAACAAGCTGAGACCCTCACAGAGCCTGAGGGGCCCTGGGGTAACGATCCGTGGGTGCTGGATCCGACTGGCCACAAGGACCACAGAGCTCCAGCCTCATGGTCTCCGGAGGGTCAGGTGTGTCCTCCCGCCCCTGGTGGGTATGGAAGGCAGCGACTGCTCCACCCAGCTGCCCCAGCCTGGGGAGGGACGAGAGTGACTGCGGCATGGATACCAGCAGAGCCTCACCAGACTGGGCACTCCGCGAGGTGAGGGCTAAGGAGGGCCCACCAGGAAGACGACCACCTGGCCTCTGGGCCTCTGCCTTCTCGCAGGACCCTAGGCGCCCCTGAGTGGAGGGAAGTATGGCCTCGGCCGTGACCTGACCTGTCTGGTGCTGAACTGAAGGAGCATAAATTTCGGGCAGGCCAAGCACCCCTCCAGCCCAGCAGAACGAACCGCTGGAGCTCAGGGTAGAGACATGGGGTTCCCAACCACAGATCATCTTTCCTCCCAAAAGGATACCGTCTCCCCAGGGTTGGCCACAACAGGGTGAGGTACATCGTGAGAACTCTTTTAAAAAAACCCTGGAATGTACAGGCAGGCCCCAGACTAAGCAAAATGCAAACGCTTTCTGTACATGGAACCGCCGATTTCTAAGCATGACACAGTAAAGCCAGATGACGCAGCCCCACTGTGGAGATGGTGCCTCCTCTGACCTGCTCCCTGACTCTGCACAACGGGCCTTCTTGGGTGGCGGGAGGGGACAGTCTTGGAAACAGAGGGTCTGACTTTGCCCTCAACTCAGGCATCCCCTGAGGCCCCTCACCCCCTAAGGCTCGGGGGCATTCCTGGCACCTCTATCCTACCTCCTAACAGGTGACCCTGCCCACCCCATCCAACCACTCAGACTCGGCCTGAAGCTCGACCTGGCAGCCAGGTCCGCTTTCCCTAAGAGCAGCCTGTTCACTGGTTGTGCACGGCTTCGGGGCGTTACTTATTTCAGTGAGGCAGGCACCGGGGTTATCCCCATTTACAGACAAAGAAGCTGAGATGTGCTGGTTGGCCCAGAATCACCCAGATCATGAACTGACCACATGGGAAGGGTGTGGGGGCTCTGTCTCCTGGCCTGGTTCCCGCAGGTTGTGAAGTCAGTCTCAAGTGTGTTCTCAGGCCACTTGGGGTGCATGGTAGGGCCAGGGGAGCATTTGTTTTGACATCAAGAAGAGCCACTGGTTTCTGACCTGCAGCCTACCTTCTGTTTCATCTGAGCACGTTATCTGAACAGGACTCCTCGGTATCTGAGCCCAAATAAAAAGCAAAGTAACAGAGGTGCAAGATGCCTGGAACACAGGTGCTAAATCATTGCCACTTGCCCCTGGTCAATTCAAAAAGGATTTGATTCAAGCTTCCACTTCTGGTTTTTCACTGAAGTTGACAAAAGAATCCATTCTTATGAAAAAAGAAAAGACTGTACTTGTGTGGACAGAAGCAAAATGAAAACTTCCTTTCCTCCCCAAGCCTTTTCCTCCCAAACACACGGCAGAGTTCTCCATGCATCAAGACTGAAACTGAAAGCGGTCAGTAACCAAAAGAGCCTTCCCTGGCTGGGCTGTGATTGTACCTCAAATATAATGGAAATTTTTACTTTCCTGAAGTGAAAAAAGTGGAAAAATTCCCTTACTGGTCCATGCTCATCACTACAGATGGAGGTTTCCACCGTCTGTGCAACAAACAGTCCCTCCAAGAATGTTCCCCAAGGTTACAATTGACCTGCTCTCTCCAGTCAAAGGGGTGGAGAGGGAGCAGAGGCTGCCCGAGGCAGACGGGGGATGTCCTGGGCATGGGAAACTTGAGGCACAGCCCAGAGGAGGCCTCACCAGGAAGCTCTGGGCCAGAGGGAGGCCCAGGAGCTCTGTGAGGCAGAGGAAACACATATTCCACTCCTCTCCCAAACACCAGCACCACAGTTTAGCTTCATTATTCACTTTAAAAAACTTCTGCATGCTAAAACAGGAAAATACACAAGCTGTAAGCAGCACAAATTCTAACAAACTTCCATTTTACTGATGGGAACTGGATGGGTGCTCCAAGCCACGTTTGGGCAAGAATTAAGAACAGATCTGAGGCCAGGCTAATCAGAAACCTTCCCATCAGACCCACACTCAAGTGTGTCAGTGAAAGCAAACCGCTCCTCAGCCACTGCCGACATTCTAACTGTGTCTCACGTCACACCTACGCCACGTCACCTCACAGGTAGCCACTCAGAGGGGACAGAGAGCTCCCAGCGCCTCGCTCCATTTCAGTAGCCACACGTGGTGAGAGGGAAGCCGTCCCCGGCACTCCTCAATTCACAGGGAAGGATGCCTCTCCAAGGAGAAAGCTGGCGAGAGGGGTCAAGCCAGCAGACCAAGGTCAGAGGGCCAGGGGACCGAAGCCAGGGACTCTGACCGGACGTCAGAGCCAGTGCTTCTGAAGCCACAAACAAACCCTTGGAGGCTTCCTAGCACTTAAACATGGTAACTTAAGACATCTCTCTGACTAGGAGTGAAAGACTACCTTTTACAAAACAAAGCCAGGAAAACAAATTAACATTTTCCTAATCAATCCTCAACTTTTACACCAAAATAAACTTCTATAAGACAAGTTTTAACTTCTGAAGCATACGAAATTATCTCATGCTTACATCTCCAAGTGAGTATACTTACATCAAAACTCTTCACCAAAAAAAATAAGAATAAGGCTATGATTTCAGAGGCCAGTCCTCCTCAGCTGAGAATGAGGCAGAAGTAGCAAGTTTAACTGCATGCGTTTGGCACAGATCTCCAAAATGGGTCCTCCATCAACTTCTGAGGTATTTCCTTCTTAACATTATCAGGACCAGCTAGTGATTTAAATTCCATCTCCCGAGGAACTATGTGAAAGTTTTTCTCATATGAAACTCACTAGAAAATGGTGTTACATGTGCTATCTATAAAAGTGCTGCAAACTTGGCCTAAAACAGAAAGGATATTAAGAACAATTCACTTGCACCATTAAGAAAAAGCAGAATGCTGAAACATAAATAGATACAAGCAGAAAACAAGGAGAAACTGACACATGGTTTTCTTATTGATAGGGACCCTGGGAAAGCTGAGACGTCCTCAACAACTTGAGAATACCAGGACAAATCCTGTGGACTGCTGCTCGTTTATGTCAGGTCATAAATGTTTTCACCACTTACTACGCTAGGGGAGATGTTTTCATGGCACCCAAGGAAACCTTAGTAGAAACTCAAAAGGCCATGTCTTGAGGCCCTTAACACTCTCAAGCCTAGCATACTTGAAGTAGAGGGTGATGGGCCCAAGCTGGACCCTTGGAATCATTCATTTTTGACTTTTTATCAACCTTTCCCCACGTGAGTTTCAAAAGCCCATTTCTTTGTTGTATTTTCACCATCTGAGGCTGTGGAAAAGATACAGCACGTAAGTTCTCAATCTCTTTCTAAACCATCCTTTGCTGTTTAAAATAGCCTTACCATCTAAATCACCCAAGAGCCTTTGAAATGGAAAAAAATCCAGCCATCAGAAATCTATCCTATTTGTCCAAAGAAAGAATACTTACTGCCCCTTAACACAGTCAAAACACAGAAACAGTCTCTTTGGAGCAGGAAGAGAGCTTGTCCCCTCCAAAGTGCTGCTCTGAGTGTGGGTGCAGACACACGAGGGGGCCCCGGCTGGGTGGAGGCAGGGGGGCGTGAGGGAAGGGTCCCCCACCCCGGGAGCAGGGCACACCCTGCGGGGCCGGGGTCTCCGTACCTTTCCCGCGGGGCCCGGAGCTGCCCGCACTGCTGCTCCCCCCGGCGCAGGACGAGTCCTTCCTGAGCCTCTTGCTCTGCGGCCTCACGCTGGACCTGAGGAAGTGGTGCTGATCCTGGGGGCAGGCGGGCGGTGGGGACGGGGCCTGCGGGCCGCCCGAGGGGGCCGGGGGGCCGTCGCCGCCGTCCCGGGGGGTCTTGCCGTCCCTCTTTGTGCTGCCGCTCTCCTCGGCCGCGTCCCCGCCGCCGGGCCCCTCTCCTTCCAGCGAGTCTTCCTCGGCCGACCTCTTGCCCAGCCTCTTGAGCCCGTCCTCCCCGCCGCCGCCGTCTCCCAACTTCACTGTCATCCTGGCCGGGGCGGGGGAGAGGGGACCCGGGTGAGGCGCGCGGCCCGCAGCCTGCGAGAAGTTTAGCCGCACCGATCCCCTCTCAACATGGCCGCCGTTGTTTGTTCCAGATCCCCTCCCGCGGCCCGCCCGCCCGAGCCCGGCCAGCGGGCCCGAGCCGCCACCCGCCGGACCCCGGCCCGGACCCCCGTGCGCCCGCCCGCCCGACGCCCAGGAAACGGTGGCCGGCGACGCGGAGGCGGCGGGGCGGTAGCTGGGCGGCCGCGCCCGGACGGCCCTGCCCGCGCGGCGCCCCGGTCCAGAGAAGGAGAAGGGGCAGAGGGCCCGGGTTGGGGTCCAGGGGTCCTGCAGCCACCTACCCGGAGGGCCCGCGGCTCATGGCCTGCGCGCCGGGCAGCCCGCGCGCCTGCCTCGCTCCCCGCGCTGCCCGAGCCGGCCGGGCCTCGGCGCCCGCGCCCCTCGACCCCACCCCACCCCACCCCGCCCCCCAAAACGCGCGAGGCTCCGGGCCCGCGCACCTGCCCCGCACTCCGGCCCCCAAAGTTGGCCCCCGAGCGAGGGCGAGGGGCCCGGATCGACCCGGGCCGGGCAGAGGCGCGGGCTCGCCTGCGTGCACAGGGAACTCCATGGTGGCCCGAGGCTGCCGGTCCGCCTGCTTATTTTAAAACAGACATAAAGAATAATAAGCTCGGGGTTTCTGGGAGTCCCGCTTCCGATGGTGGGAGATGTGTGCTGCTGTGGGGATTTACGAATTAAAAATGCTTTTGCAACAAAGGAGCCTGTTGTGTGGAACAGACTGGAGCCACCCGTGAAAGTGACAGCACAGTAACGTCCAGGTAAGAATGGACAGAAGAGAATACTGTTAAAACTCTAGGTAACCAGGAATAAAAATCCTGCACTAACTTTGTGACTCTCTGTTGTGAGCAATGTCATCGACAAAATATGATGACTTTGAAAATGTCTGTTGCCCAAAAAGCAGATCCACTCAATTTATAAGGAGATTCAGGTACTAATAACATTGTAAGTCCAGAAATAGTATGTGCACATGTAATGGGGCAAGAAACCTTTTAAAAACGAGATTCCTCAACAGGTGTTGATACTGTGCCCAAACTGTGTTTGATATGCTCAACACGACTGCTGAGAAAAGGAAAATGAGAGCAAGATATCAAGGCCAACAATGAAATACAGTAACAGGACTGTAAGGACCTGTCCTAGAAAGACTTGGAAATGACTAAAATCATAGTGATACCTACTACTGCTCAAAAGTATTATGTCTCAAAACTACATGCTACAACAGCTTTCATCTGTTGAAATTGGTGTCATAAACCATTTGAATCCACGCCAGTTGAAAATAAAAAAACCTGCCAAAGAATAGAACTATGTAAGACAGATGCCCAAACTTAAAAGGACTTCATGGTACAGGACATCTCACTAGTCACCCTTTATCCTATCCATTTCTACTTAAGAAACCTGAAAACACCCCAAAGGACCTTTCTCTGGGTTATAATGTGGCGAACCCTACCTTCCAGGAACCAAGCCATCATCCCAAAGCTACTCATAGTCAACCCAGGACCCAGGCAGTGGTTCTATCAGCTACAACAGAATAAATTTGCCCGTTGGCCAAACTAAATCTTGGGAGCACTACCTGAATACAGAAGAACATGGCTTTTCAGAATTCAAAAGGTATAGACAGATTTCAGAGTTTTCCCTTGAGGAAAAAGGAAACCAAGGAGATGGAATTCTCTCACCAAGTCCCTCCAACCTTACTTCCTGGCCGCGCACAGAGGAGGGATCGCCTCAAGCCCCATCCCGGCAGGACACCATTTGTCACCTTCTGGGAAAGGAAAAGCAAAACCCCAACTCCCCGGCTGACTTCTAGCTGTACACAAAGAGCTCCGTCAACGCAACACTCCTCGGTCCGGGCTCCCCCGAGCCGCCCCGACGAAACACCCCGTGCGTAACCACCGCCGCCAGGGCGCAGGCCTCTTCTCCCGCAGCCCCGCTCGGGCTGGGAGCCGGCCTCGCCGCGACAGCGAGTCGGGGCGGTCCACCCCTCCCGAGCTCCAGCCTCCGGTCACCTTTTTCATCAACGCCTCGCAGCAGCCTGGCTTCCCGGGCCCGCCGGGGTCCTCCCGGGCGCCCGCAGAACCGGCCAAGTCGGGCAGCCCGGCCCCCGAGCGCCGGCTCCTGAGAGACCGCAACGCCGGTGTGGTCCTCCCGCCTCAGAAGCAGTCGCCGAGCGGCACTGGTCCCGGCACGTCCCCTCGGCGGTCGGCGTGCGGCTGAGAAGGCTGCGGGCGCCGGTGCTGTTGCCCCTCAGCCTCCCTGAGGCCCGGCCCGCGGCGAACAGGAGCAGTTCCGGCTACGGCGGCCGGCGGAGTCCGCGGGGCCGACGCGCGGGGCGGGGCCGGGGCGGCGGGAGTACGAGCCGGGGCGGGGCGACGCGCGCGGGGCCGAGCACGCCAAGGTTTCCAGCGGGCGCTCCCCCTCCAGGGGCCTTCCCATTGGTCAGCAGCGGGCGCGCGCGCTTACACGCAGGGACGCTGGGTGGGGGCGGAGGGCGGATCTGCGATGCGGGTAGTGTTGTGACGCTAGCCTCGCGGCCGTGCGGACTGATACGTCTCTCCGGATTGGTGGATCGCCAGCCAATAGAGTGAGAGCCTAGCCTGTGATTGGCCCCAGCCCTGTTGACGGATGCGTGAGAAGAAAACGCCGCCTCAGCTCTGAGTCTTGAATCCGGCGCGAACCGGGTTTTTACCGAAAAAGTGTGGAAGTGCGACTGAAGCAGAAAAACACATCCTTTACTGGATTGAGCGTGAAGCCTTTCAAGTTTTTTAGCGCTGCAGATGGTGCTGGACGCTTAGGTTGTTTTTCTTTGTTTTGGCGATGAAGGAGTGTTTTTCAAATTCTAGAGTTTATGGAGGAGGGATAAGAGTCATGGTGCTTAATGGTACAAATTTGTTAAGGAGAAGTATGTAATGCACAGTGTAATGCCTGCGTGCTCAGTCGTGTCTGCGACCCGGTGGACTGTAGCCCGCCAGGCTCCTCTGTCCATGGGATTTCCCAGGCAAGAATACTGGAGTGGGTTACCATTTCCTCCTCCAGGGGATATTCCTGACCCAGGACTCGAACCCCCGTCTCCTGCATTGGCAGGCGGATTCTTTACCACTGAGCCACCTGGAAAGCTTGCACAATATAATGGATACAGACAATAATATTGTATTATGACTAATTGATAAATATCTCTACAGTCTAATCACATAATATATAAATGGGTCAAAGTAACATTTTGTACACCTTAAATTTACGCAGTTACATATTAAATTTATTCAATAAAATCCTAGTGTTTAAGAAAATGGTTTTTTTTTAAAATAGAATCTTCCTTGTATGCTTAACAAATGAAAGACCTTTGCTGCTGTTTGCTATAGTAAGTTTTCTTAGTAACATTGCTTTTTTTTTTTCTTTCAAAATTAGTTTAACCCACCAGACCGTTAGAGCAGGACAGCACGTTGCTAATGCCTTACGGAATGCAGTCAGCAGCCAAGGTTAGGAAAAAGGTTAGTTTCTAACTAAATGAACTCGTACTTTCTACTCTACGCTATTCTCTCCAATGGCGTCCATAAGCCTCCCCCCTCAAAGCACTGAACGCATAACTTCAAGGAACTATGTTGAATCAACTGACTTTTCTCAGAAATACTCTTGAACGACACCCTCTTGGAGACAAATCGGAATCTAGCAAACCTTTTGGGGTCCGAGAGACCCAGCAATAAGATTAACCAGAGAGAAGAGAATCTTAAAGATGGCGTTTTCTTTCTTTCCCAGTCTCCCTGCTGCCTTCCTCCTGACCGACCTATGTGGTTGGAAAAACTGAACTACAGAAGCGGGTCGCGAACCGACCGTGTATCCCCATCACATACAGAAGAATACACCAGCTTCCCTTCTCTGGGCAGAAAGGCATATTCTGTCCCCTTGGCTCCCTCTGCGAGCTAGCGTTGTGGATTCTAGACAACCATCGAGAAAGGGGGAAATTGCCCTGCAGAGCCCCAGAGCTCGCCACCCGCGGCAGGAATCCTGCCCTCGGCTGCGCACGAACGTTCCCGAGCGTCTTCGGCTCTTTCCGGCCTCTCGGGGCGCTTCGGCTGGTCTCGGCGTCCGCCCGCTCGCTTTCGGCTGTATCCGAGCTGGGCTCGCGGCCGTTGTCCGGGCAACGCGCCGCGGCGCAGCGGCCCAGCCAAGGCTAGTGCGGCCCCTGACCCGGGACCCGGGAATAGGGGGTCTGGGGGCCCGGAGCCTCAGGACAGGGCGACGACGAGGCAGGGCCGGGAGGGCCTCGGGAGGCCGAGGGCCGGGAACCCGGAGCCTGGGCCCGGGAGAAGGGCGACGCCGAGGCGCGCCGGAATCTCTTCTCCGCCTCCTGGATTATCTTCGCCCAGAAATCCTGCTTGGGCCGATCGCCCGAGCGGTGGCCGATCAGGCCAAGGCTTGGGGGTGCGGGGCGGGTGTCCGAGGGCTCAGCGCGAGGCGAGGTCCGACTGAGGGCCGCGAGGCGGCGCAAGGCCCGGAGAGCGGAGCTGGAGGGGAGGGGGCGGCGCCGGAAGCGCTGGCGGCGGCACGGGTCTGAGAGGGATTCAGAAAACCACCTTCGGAGCTGTCAGTCCTGCGGCCCGGGGGACCTCACGGTCCGAGCCAGAGATGGTGTTTCTTCAGGTCCACGGGATGCAGCTATGAGCCTGCATTAACGAGGCCCCGGGGGCAATGGGTTCAGAGTGAGGCTTTTGGGGGTGGCTTCCAGTGCCCTCCACTGCGCCCCTCCACTCAGCCCCCCTTGCCTCAAAGTCCTTCTGGTTCCCTCTCACAGCGTCTCCAAGCAGTGATGCAACTGAAGTCATCCTTAGTACCACGAGCTGTTCTTCCCCCAAAGGTGGCTTACCTGAAGAGTGAAGAGGTTGCACGACTGGAGGTGAAAAGAGCAAATCGGTGAGAACAAGTGGAATTTTTTTTTCTTTCTTCCAAAGTTTATGTATTGACAAACGGCGCTATGTACAAGAGGTATCCTGCGTTTCTTGTAACGAGAGGTATCCTGCGTTTCTTGTAACGAGAGGAAATGGCGTTGTTTCTGAACCGATGCCATTAATAGATGCGATTTCATTGTTAGTCATCTCTCCTTCTTACGTTTACTTTGATAACTTTTGTTTGTAAGTGCACACGTGTATGTGCGTGCTCAGTTGCTTCAGTCATGTCTAATTCTTTGTGACCCCATGGACTGTAGCCCGCCAGTCTCCTCTGTCCATGGGCTTTTCCAAGCAAGAGTACTGGAATGACTTGCCATACCCTTCTCTAGGGGATCTTCTAGATCCAGGGATTCAACCCGAGTCTCGTGCATTGCAGGCAGATTCTTTACCAACTGAGCCACCAGGGAAGTCTTGGTACACAGGTAGCATTTGCTGCTGCTGCTGCTAAGTCACTTCAGTCGTGTGCGACCCCATAGGATGGCAGCCCACCAGGCTCCCCCATCCCTGGGATTCTCCAGGGAAGAACACTAGAGTGGGTTGCCATTTCCTTCTCCAGTGCGTGAAAGTGAAAAGTGAAGGTGAAGTCGCTCAATCGTATCCGACTCTTAGCGACCCCATGGACCGCAGCTTACCAGGCTCCTCCATCCATGGGATTTGCCAGGCAAGAGTACTGGAGTGGGTTGCCATTGCCTTCTCCCAGGTAGCATTTATTCATCATATAAAACTGGATTCATTCACCCTGGCCTGACCCCAATTTCTGCAACTAACTAGACATCAAAAGCCTCTTTCCTCGCTAGTAAGTATCTCCATCAGGGATTCACGTACTAGGGCTTGTTTGGTGGAGGCAGTGTTCTGGGGCCGGGTGTGCTCCGGTGGCCCTTCACTTTGTGGGACAGGTTATCAGGTAAGGAGTGGAGAGTGGTCAGTCAGACACAGACAGTCTAAATGGAGAATACAGGGTTCTCTGATGACACTGGGCAGAAGCACAGGACAACCTGGTGGAAAGAGGCGTCCTGAGTACCCAGTGCAGGGTTGTGATGGGGAAAGCCTCTGGGAGAGCCCCAGCGGGAAGGAAGTAACTTAAAGATCTTCTAGCAGACTTGCTCCTTATAAAGTGATGTTTGAAATAAAAGATAGAGGAAATCAGGTTTATAAGTGCTTTTATAATTCTTTTTCCATCATTACAAGAAGACTGATATGTTACTCATTTTTCCAAGGCATATTTTCAGAGAGTAAACTTGTTAAACATGAGTAAGAATTTACTGTAGCCAAGAATTTAGACCCTTGATGGGCTGCAACACGTTAGAACTCACTGTGAAAGGCTTCCTTGCTGCATTATGCTGCCCAGTTTTTAACCCAGTGTGTCTCATTGTGGCTCTGTGTGAACGATTGCGTGAAGTCTTTACTCAAGAAATCCAGAGCCCAGGACCAGTGCACGTGTCCCCTAAGTGAAGTGTGTGCAGCTGGCCACGGATCCTACCCCCACAGACCCCAGTCTCCCATCCCCCCACTCCTCTGGCCAGTGCCCAGCCATCTATCAGGAGCCAGCCCATGGTGGTAAGTTTAGTGGTCAGGGTATATTTTCATAAAAGAAATATAAACATTTGAAATGTGACTGTTCATTTGTACCCTCCTGCCTTCCAGCTTCTGGAAGAACAGGATCTCCCTCTCTGAACCCAAAATGAGCCTGCGTGGCTTTCTCTGACGCAACTGTTGTATTGCTCAAAGCAAATGGCATAGCCTGTTCCCTTCTCCAGTGATGGAATTTTGTAGGTGCTGGATAACTTTTTTTGCAGTTTTTCTGTTGTGGTTAAATATACTTAAGATTTACTGTTTTAACCATTTATAAGTATATAGTTCGATGACAACAGTACCTTCACACTGTTGTGTGATCATCGCCACCAATCTTTCCAAACTGAAACCTTAAATATAATAAACACTAATTGCCCGTCACCGCCTATAGCAGGCCCTCGCAACCACCAGTCTACTTTCTTTTTTCTTTTTTAAGGATTTTTTTGATGTGGACCATTTTTAAAGTCTTTATTGAATTTGTTACAGAATTGCTTCCGTTTTTACATTTTGATTTCTTGGTCATGAAGCATGTGTGATCTTAGCTCCCACACCGCCTGCATTGGAAGGCAGAGGCATTGAATTTGGTGACTCTTAAGTACCTCATATAAGTGAATAATGCAGTATTTGTTCTTTTGAGTCTGATTTATTTCACTTCTAGGTTCATCCATGCTGTAACATGTGCCAGAACTTCATCCCATTGTAAGGCTGCATAATACTCCATTGTATGGATATACCACATCTTGTTTATCCATTCATTTGTGGATAGGTATTTGTGTTGTTTCCACCTTTTCACTATGAGTAATGCTGCTATGAATACTGTGTTCAAGGATCTGTTCATATCCCTGCTTTCAATTCTTGTGGGTATGTGTCCAGAACTGAATTGTTGGATAATGTGATGATCCTGTGTGTGATCCTGAGGGACCCCCCAGACTGCTCTCCACAGCATCTGCACCATTTTACACTCCCACCAGCAGTGCACAAGGCTTCCAGTTGCCTCATCAACACTTTTTACTTTCTGTTGTTTTGATAACAGCCATCCTGATGGGGATGAAGTTGAATAATTTCAAATGATAGCAGCCACCTCAAAGAGACTTTTCTAGGCTAGTTCGCTTCCCCAGACTGACTCTAGGATGTGAACAAATGGGTGGCAGTCAGACGGTCATTCCATTCATGCTCCTGCCCCTCCCACACAGGAACAACATGCACATCTCTTAAGGAAGCAAAGAGAAAGAGATGTTAGGTAGCTGATCAAGCTTATCTTTTCCCCAGTTGCCCTGTGGCCTTGCTTCCTCCACTCCCTGACAGATGAATCCTTTGGCTCCTGCCACCTCAAGAAGACATTAGGGACCACCTTGGTTTTCTGTTAGAAACTGGGTGTTAGGTTTTTCTGCACATTTCTCTTTTGTGCAGCAGTTTGCTTTTTTTGGTTTCTTGTTTGAAAATATTGCTTAAAGGGGAACTGTAAAAATATAAATTGTCCTTGTTATGATTAGAATAAAAATGATCAAGGATGACACGTGTGATCTAGTCTGCAGGCTTCTTTTCTTTACTGTTTTGATGGCAATGTGTGTTATTCTTTTCCGTCACACCCCAGCCTAATCCCTTGCTTCTAATTGTGTGTTTCCCCCATTAGAGATCTTTTCCACATAAATTGCGTGCATCTGTCTGAAGGGGTGTTGATAAGTTACCTGATGTCTTATGATCATGGGTTTGTGAACCTCTCTTTTCTAATTCCATATGTAGGAGTTTTATTCAAAACCAACAGGACTTGTTTTCTCCCCAGCAGGTTTTGGCACTGAGCAGGCCTGCGTTCCGTCATGGCCCTCTACTTTGACCACCGCATAGAAGCCCCAGACACAGTCGGGTCTCCCTCCCACATTGGCTGGCACCCTGTCCACCCATTGTTGGCGGTTGCTTCTGTTAGCACAACCTCAGGAGGCAGCGTGGATATGTATCTGGAGCAAGTGAGTGCGGAAAGCAGCACTCTGGCTGCAGTCAGACGATCTGGCGCTTGTCTTGTTCTTTTGTTCTCGTGCGTGTGTGTGTGTGTGTGTGTGTGTGTGTGTGTGTTTCTCACGGAGGTCCGAATTCCCAACACTGTAAAAGCCTTGTTATGTAAATAATTCTTTTACCCTTATTATTTAGTTTTGGGTACACAGTTAGGGATGCTTGAGACAGAATCCACCGTCAGGTTCACAGACAGACAGGGCTGTCTGTCTCCACCGCGCCAGCCTTGTTGGGTCACATCAGCCTTTGAAACTGCTCGTTTCCTGGAGCGGCCATAAGAAATTACCACAAATTGGGTGGCTTAAAATAACAGAAGTTTATTCTCTCAAAGTTATGGGGCCAGAAATCTCCAGCATGGGGCTGACAGGGCCCTGCCCTCTCTGAAGTCTCAAATGGAGGGTGTGCGCCCTGCTTCTCATTAGCTTCAGTGCAGCCTGCAGTCTTCAGCGTCCCCCGGCTGTGGCGGGGTGTCTTTCCTCCTTGTACAAGGATACCAGCCATACTGGACCAGGGTCCACTCTGATGACCTCGTCTGAGCTTGGTCATCTGCAAAGACCCTGGTTTCATATGAGGTCATGTCACAAGAACCAGGGGTTTAGGAATCAGCATATCTTTTGGGGCCACACAACTCCATAACTAGAGCTTTCTAGAAACTCCTACTTCACCAAGGAAAATGGATTTCCTTTCCCGCCCCTTGCCCCACCCTCCCCTGAAATCTGCCTCTCGTGCTTTGGGTCCGCACCCGCTATCCCCTCCGCACACGTGGCACCCTCCTGTGGCATCCTCCAGACAGCACACCCAAGGGGCTTCCTCATCCAGCCCACTGCGCCCAGCTTCTCCCTTCCCCGACCGGCCTCCTCTTCCTCCATCTCTTCCTCCTCCTGAGGCTACATTACCATCTTTCAGGGGCTTCCTCACCCAGCCCGCTACGTCCAGCCTCCCTCTTCCCCGACTGACCTCCTCTCCCTCCATCTCCTCCTCCTCCTGAGGCTATGTTACCATCTTTCAGGGGATGACTCACAGGCCTGCGGTCCAGCCACTGGACCGCCAAGGAATTCCCCAGATAAAACTTGAAAATTTAGAAAATTGAAAATACACTATTACAAAACAAAGAAGTGTGCTTTGTGTGTTTCTAATTGGCACAAGGAAAACTGTAGGATTTCAAAATTATGATTTATTCAATGATAAGATCACAGATGTAGCAGGTATAACTGGAGATTGGTAGGAAGAGCCCAGTAGAACAAACTGAGTTAATCTCTGAAACACACATTTATACTTTTAACCTGCTGTCTTTGAAAGCTCTAGAGAACATGCGAATGTAAAAGCGCACACCTTACTGACTCTCACAGCAATGACATCATCACCTTCGCAAAGCTTCCGGGAAACTCCACTGTTCACTTGTGAGAGAATGTGAGTTAACAGGGCAGACCACACCCTAGTGTCCTTCTGAAAACGCCTCTGACCTCAAAGAGGTTCTCAGGGTCGCCCAGCCACACTTTGTGAACCTTGAGTCAACACACCTCACCCACTGGCCCACCACTTGCTTTTGTAAATAAAGTTTTATTGATAAGCTGGCTTGTGGGGTTGGTTAAATGTTTCTCTTGTGCTGTCATAGTTCAGCTGAGGCAAGATGGGTGTTTCTATGATAATTAGACTGTTCCTTAATAAGCAGCTTGTTGTACCCTCTACCTGATGTCATTCCACTGATGAGGCAGAAATACGTAGTCACTGCCGTTCCCCGTAACAAGGGCTTTACCTCGTGTGTCGCAGGGCGAGCGCGTGCCAGACACGCACGTCGAGAGGTCGTTCCGGGTCACCTCCCTGTGCTGGCACCCGACTCGGCTGATCCTGGCTATTGGCTGGGAGTCTGGAGAAGTGGTCATGTTTAACAAGCAGGACAAGGAGCAGCACGCGATCCCCGCCACGCACACGGCCGACATTGCCATCCTCGCCTGGAGCCCCAACGGGAACTGCCTGGTATCGGGGGACAGGGTGAGCAGATGCGTAGCGGCCCGCTCGGGGTCTCAGCCTCGCCTGTGTGTGCTCTCAGGGACATGGGAGGCTCTCAGGGGCGGGTTGTCAGCGACGCATGGTTGCCGGACTCCGCTGACCTTGTCAGCCATCACGGCAGACTGTGTTTTATGTTGGGAGCAAGATTTGAAAGTGTTATTCTACCTTCTCACTCTGTGGCAGAAGTGTGAAATTTTGTAAATGAACATCTCTAGATAACTACAGTCACACAGATGGGGTGGTGCCTCAGGTACCCCAAACCCCAGTGCGCCCTCTGAGCACACTGCTTCGCTGCCCAGGAGTCCCTGGTCCCCATCATCTGGCCTGGGGCCTCCTAAGCAGATTGACGTGCCCCCAGGGGACTCTGGAGAGATTGTTCCTCGTCATAAGGGAGGGGGTGCTTTCTGCTGTCATCCGGTGAGTGGAGGCCAGAGTTACTGCTCAGCCTCCGCCAGCGCTCAAGGCAGACCCCACCGCAGAGAATCACCAGCCAGAGACGTCGCAGTGCCCAGGCTGAGAGACTTGATCTAGACCTGTTTGCTTCAAAAGGGTCAGTAGAAAGTGTACAGTGTGTTTGTTTCTTTTGTACTTTCAAGGTAATATGTTTGCATGTTTCAAAGCTCAAAAAATGCTAGAAGGTATACACTGCAAACACTCTCCTCACTGCACCCCGCCCCTGGCACCTGCAGCTCCTTCATGTCTCTCCAGGTTCCTACGGGAACACACAGAAGCATGCAGTGCGATCTCTCCCCAGTTTCCAGTTTTGAAAAATCACAGACGTTAGAGGAAGGAGCAATACAAGGAATACCCTTGTGCCCTCACTGTGAGCTCAGTAGCTGTTAACATTTCGACACATCAGTTCTCTGGGTGTCTGTATTCCCCCTGCATGTTGGGGAGTTTGTCACAGACGTCACACTTCATCTCTCGATGGCTTGACATCCATCTCCTCTGCGCGTAACCACATATGCTGTTGCACAGGAGGGCGAGGCCCTCACGCTCCCCGCTGTGGTCAGCGTGGCGGCTCCTTCTGCCATTCCGGTAGCTCATCCTCACCTGGGGCCGCCCAGCATGCGCTCTGCCATCTTTCCTCTTTCATCTCCTTCCATCGTAGTTGGTCCCTGCTCTCTTCTTCCGTCTCTCTCTGTCTCTCGTTTGGTCTTTGATGACATCAGCGTTTTGAGGGGTCCAGCTCGTAACTGTGTAGCAAGTCCCATGGTTCAGATCCATGTGGCTATCTCCTGACCACTGTGTGCGTCTTCACACAGGTCACACCGTCCCCTCCCTGTTTTCCTGGATCCTTGTCACGTGAGCAGCAGCACCCAGCACACACTGTGCTCAGGCTTTTCATCGGAAGCCGTGTCTTCCACTCTCCACAGCGGCACACTGTGGAGGCACTCTCTTTAGACCTGCCTTTTTTTCCATGAACCTGTTACCATTTGCCTTTGCAGCCTCTGTGGAAAAGCAGTCTTCAGTTCTTTGTTGGAAGGTTACACGACAGCTGTCCTCATGCTTTTGTCCTTTCGCACATGTGAACTTTTAGAGAAAGTCCTGGAGGAAGGTGGGACCCGGGGCGTGCCCTTGTGGTTTGATCGCTGTGCCCAGAGCTCCCTCTGTGGGGCTTGACCGGCTCACACCAACCCGCGCGTGTGTTGTGACCAAGCTCAGGATCTTGTGGGAGAAGTGCTGTCTCAGTTGTGTTCCAGTTTACGTGCGTTTCTCTTCCTCCTGAGGGTGAATGTTACCTAGAAAGCCATTTATACTTGCTTTCTGCTCATACCACTTCTTCCCTGTTCTACTTGTTCCTTTTTTCCAGACCTTTCTTGTTTTTCTGTTTGATTCACACCTGGTGACATTGCCCCACCCCAGGCTCCTTCTCCTGTGGACTCCTACCCCTTCCCCACCTCCCTGCCCTGAAAATCCCCCATGGGGATAAAAGCAGTCAGGGTCCTTGAACATCACCATTTGCATCTTGAAGAAAGGAGAAACAACTGACAAAGCAGATGACTCGAGCGCGACCCAGAGCCCAGGTCACCGCTGACCGAGTTCTGAAGTTAAAGGATTTCAGAACAAAAATACCTGGTCCTGTCTCAGAAAATCTGCAATTGTGTCCCAATTTAATACTGGACTCTGACAGGAAGAGATGTACTAACAAGTGAACAGACACGCTGAGAACAGTGACGCCCTAGACGCCGGTTCCCCGGGCTTGGCCGAAGGTCTTCTCCACTCTTCTACCAGAGGCCTGGTTTGGTTACCCTGAGACTCACCAGATGCAGCAAGAAAGCCCAGTCTGGGAGCCTCAGAGTGTCCCACGTCTACAGGGGTGGGAGCCGAACTGGAGGGCAGGCGCCGAGAAGGAGGTCTACGTGCATTGACTTGGGACGGATGGCAGCTGCTCTCCACCCAGAGAGTGGCCCACAGGAGTGGTGGGGGGTCCAGAGGCATCTGCTGTGCTGTCTTCCGCTTGGCAGTCGTGTCTGCCTGGTTCCTGGAGACAAGAGAGGGCCTCCCATTGCCTCCCCCCACCCCCCGTGGTGCGTCTGTCCTCGTGTCCGGATGGGGGTCTGCAGGCCTCTGAGCCGAGCCCACCACTCCAGGGCCTGAGCCCCAGACACGTCCCCAGAGCAGCTGTCAGGGCCTGGACGTGCAGTGTGCATGGCCGCTCAGGAGCCAGAGGGGCCGTCAGCTCGACGCTTGCGTGTGCTGGTAAAACAGTCAGTTACTGTGTTGAAAACTAAGTGCTGGGTGGGAATTCCCTGGTGGTGCAGTGGTCGGGGCTCAGCATTCTCCCTGGTAGGGCCTGGGTTCCATCCCTGGTCCAGGAACTAGGATCCCATAACTGGCACAGCACAGCCAGAAAAGAAAAAAGTGCTGCCGGGCTGCACTCGCAGGGCATTTTAAAAGTAACTTCTAAACACAAAGAAACCAAGAGTGCTTTTATTCTTGTCTTTATAAAGCTGGCAAAGTCAAGAAGAATGTGTTTGGCCTTCCCTGGTGGTCCAATGGCGAAGAATCCGCCTTGCTATGCGGGGGACACAGGTTTGACCCCTAGTCTGGGAAGATGTGGCACGTGTGGGGCAACGAAGCCCGCATGCCACGACTGCTGAGCGTGTGCTCTCGAGCCTGGGAACCGTGGCTCCTGAAGCCCACGGGCCCTAGAGTCTGTGCTCCGCAGTAAGAAAAGCTCCCTCAAGGAGAAGCCCACCCACTGTAACTAGAGAGTCGCCCCCCTCGCCACAACTAGAGACAGCCTGCACTCAGCAACTGAGACCCAGGACAGCCAAAAGTGGATTTTTTTTAAAAATAGAAGAATCAGACTAATGATACATAATTTAGATTGTATGCACCCTCAGGTTACATACTATGTCCACTCTTAATATGCTTTTCTTAGAGATCCATTGTACAGGTTGCTTTATAAGGCCCGCTTATTTGAAGATCTTCTTTTCATGTACGATTAAGTGATGTTATCCAATTTTGGGGATATTGGAATGAAAGCGACTTGAATGAAGGGAGAGAAGATGGCCTCACTGTCTGCTAAAATGCCCGCTGACCTGGAGCAGGAGACGCGCCTTCAGGATGGCTTGGGCTGCGAAGTGCAGCTGCCCTGCTGTGATGGCAGCGGCGCCGTTCAGCACAGCCAGGCTCGTCCGCAGCCAGAAGCCCTTGTGGACTGTTGCTCCCAGGCCAAATGGTCTCTCCCAACCTGAACTTCTCTGGCACTTGTCTGAACTGTTAATCTGAGACTCTGAGACTCTGATGTACAGCACACCTGGCACCCAGGTCTTGGTCAGTCTCTCCCAGTAAAAGGAACTGGGGCTCCTGGGAGAAGCAGCTGGTCCTGGGCTGGGGCAGGACCATGAGCCCAGAGGGTCTGTCGGCCAGGATGTGGGAAGGGGCTCACATACCTACAGCGACGGCCGTGTGAAAGCGACAGTGGAGGCCGAGGGAAGAGCGCTCAGCGGCCAGAGCTGGAGTGTCTACACAAAGCAATACTGGGTTATAACCATGAGCAGAAACTAGACATCCGTGGGTCCAGATGATGGGAATCTATGACTTAAATCAGTAAATGCTGGCGAGACGGGACACATCTCCAGATGACCTAGAGGTGAGATGTCTCTCCCCTCCTACGTGAGGGCCACACCTAGCGAATTCCTTCAAAGCAGGAGGGCCCAGTGAGGGAGGTCACATCGAGGGCACGACCCTGATCCGACTTGCCAGCAACAGCACTTTCCCTCTGGTGTCCCTCTCAAACCTGCCACCCCGTCATCAAGGAGGAAAACATCAGACACATCCCTCCGGGGGACACACTCTGGAGCCCCTGGCCAGGCTTCCTTACACTGGGCAGGCGTCTGAAGCAGGAGCCGGAGGAGGTGTGGCCCCCCACGTGTGAGGACGCAGCCCCGGGACGGCTTCCGCTAGTGGCACGCTCCCTGGTGACGGGAGCAACCGGGGCAGGGCTGGGGCTTCTCCCAACTGCCTTTGCCACCTTCCCTTGAATCTGAGTCTGTCCTCAAAGCAAAGGTTTGTTTTTTGAAACTGAACACGTGACACTTGTGATCTCCAGGGTCTGAAGGCGGGAGAGGGCACAGAGAAGCTTCTGGCTCCTCATGGAGCCTGTGGATTGTTGGGTTTTTCACAGTGCTCGCGTCATCCTGCTACAGTTTTGATTGGAAAGGCAGTGAGCCCACGCTCCGGGGTGCGCTGTCACCTCTGTGCGCTGAGAATGTGACCTTGGGTTTGCAGCTCGGCATCCTGCTCCTGTGGAAGCTGGACCAACGGGGCCGTGTGCAGGGGATGCCGCTGCTGCGGCATGAGTATGGGCAGCCCCTCACCCACTGCATCTTCCTGCTGCCCCCGCCCGGCGAGTGAGTACCGCGTGGGAGGTGGGGGCAGTCAGGGTCTCATCTGTGGTCACCCCACCTGCACCCAGAGGGCCACGAGGAGCTCCCCGTCCCGTCTGCTTTCAGGGACCTGGTTCAGCTGGCCAGGGCGGCAGTGAGTGGGGACGAGAAGGCCCTGGATATGTTTAACTGGAGAAAGAGCGGCTTCGGGAGCATCCTGAAGATGGGGTCTCAGGAGGGCCTCTCGTTCTTCGTCAGCCTGATGGACGGTGAGACACATGCTGGGGTTGGGGACACCGCAGCATCTCGGGGCGTCTGGCGGTCACCAGCGAGTGTACAGAGTGTCTGTGTAAAGCCGCAGGCCGTGCGCCCCTCCCAGACAGACGCCTTGGTCTGCCCGTGCCGGGGTTATCCTGGGCCCAAAGGGTGGCTTCCCCTGGCCCCGATGGAGACAAACAGCTTTTCTAT
Organism: Muntiacus reevesi; assembly: GCF_963930625.1. Classification (NCBI taxonomy): domain Eukaryota; kingdom Metazoa; phylum Chordata; class Mammalia; order Artiodactyla; family Cervidae; genus Muntiacus; species Muntiacus reevesi. The sequence goes on along the minus strand of NC_089250.1, from coordinate 180,639,438 downwards.
GTGTTGGAAGGTTTTTCAGGAAGAAGCTCTCTGGTGCGCGGGCCCAGACGAGTCGCTGCCAGGGTGCCTGCGTGGTCTCTGTGCCCGCGTCCAGACTCAGCTCTGGGGCCATGACCGGGGCACTGGATGGGCTCTGCTGGCCGTGGCCACTGGCAGCTCTGGGGGCTGGGCTGTGCTGTCGGCTGTAACACGGCTCCTCCTTGGCACACCAGGAGGCAGGCAGCAGCGGCCACGCAGCGTGAGGGTCTTGTTCTCTCAGGGGATGTTCACAGGTCGTGTCTGCTGCGGGAAAGGGGCCCAGGAGGTGGGGCTGCGCGGGGTGATGGGGTCTGGGATGCACGTGGCCAGGCAGCTTGACCGTGACGGGTGATTGCGGGCAGGGGCTGGGTGCTGGTCGTCTTAAAGGTAGAGACTCCAGCATGTTGGGGTGAGGGGCGGAGCTGCAGGAGGGCAACTGGAGGGACCGGGGCGCAGCCCTGAGGCAGAGGGCGACGCTAGTGCCGGGCACTGCAGGCCAGACTCTGTGCCGCTGGGCACCACCATCCCTGTGCCTCAGCTCCAGGCACGGCCTGGGACACGCAGTCCCTGCCTCCTGCACCCCATGGGCAGAGCTCATGTGAACGTGCACACCCAGCCCGCTGCACGTGTCTGTGGAGCAGGTACTCATTTCTGGGAGTGAGATGGGAGGGGGCCCGAGGGTGAGGGGCTCCTGAGAGCAGCAGAATGAACCCACCCGAGAACTCGCCTAAAAGCAGAACTGGGAGGCAGCTCAGGGCCAAGGCGAGGGATCCACACTGGGAGGGGCCTGGGGAGGGGAAGAGGGGCAGGCTGCGATACCCGGGACCTGGGACGGAGGGCCTGGGTCGAGGCCCCAGGGAAGGTCGTGGCTGAGGCAGACAGACATGACCGGAGCGTGGAGGCTGTGCATCAGGAGGGCGGTCACTGAGTGCCGGACGGTGGTGGAGGGGATGGCAGGGGCAGGAGTCCAGGCTGGACTGATGCACAAGACAGCAGGTGTAGCAGCTACAGGCCAGTGTTGTTCTGTTTTTTAATTAATTTATTTTATTTTATTGCCTTGGGTCTTTAGTTGCGGCTTGTGGGATCTAGTTCCCTGACCAGCTATCGAACCCGGGCCCCCTGCTTTGGGAGCATGGAGACTTAAGCACTGGACCACCGGGGAAGTCTGCCAGTGGTTTTTAAAATGGCTTATTTGTAAATGATTGTGATGAAGATGCTTATGTTGAAAGTGTCCTTAAGCAGGTAGAATGGCCACGGGAGCACCCAGCTTCCATGGACCCATGGCTCTTTCACAGGGACCGTGCACCACGTGGACGAGAAAGGCAGGACGGCCCAGGTAGCGTCCACAGACAGCTCCATCCAGACGCTGTTCTACCTGGAGCAGAGGGGGGCGCTGGTGGCAGTGACGGACAGCCTGCTGCTCTGCCTGTTCACAGTGACGCCCGAGGGCACGGCCGAGGAGGTGATGAAGGTGCGTGGGGCCACCCCAGGGGTGCCCTCTGGCCTGCCTCAACCCCGCTTCGTCTTGGTTGAGGAGTCCATGTTGCAGGGTCACCAGAGCTTTGGTGCCTTATTTGTTGTAGACCATTGCAGTCACAGGTGGGGGAGACGTTGGGGGAAGGGGCGGCGAGCCTCAGAAGGCTGGGGGTCTGTGGTGGGGATGCCTGGCCATGTGCAGACCTTAGGGGTTGTCACCAGTGTTCCCACCCCGGCTGGCCCACACATGTGACGGTTGCAACTCTGGACGCCCCACCATCCCTGTGGGTACCCCACCCCTGACCCAGGGGCTTGCCCGCAGGAGGATGCCCAGAGCCTGGGGTGTGGTCAGGCAGCATGTACAGCTCCCTGAGGACCGCTTGCCACCCTCCTGTGGCTTCTCGGTTCCACCCATGGTTTCCAGGTTCTCAGGGACCCTGAACCTCCCCAGACATGGACTGGTGGACGCAGAAAGTCAGTGTGTTCAGGGCCCTTGTGCACCTCTGTCTCCACAGCAGCTGAAATGTGGTCACTGAGTCTGTAGACCTGGGTTCAAATCACCCTGCAGCCCCTCACTGGTTCCGCGCGTGGGTGTGAGGGTGCCTTCCCTATGAGAGGCCCCATTAACTGCTCTGGCCTAAAAGGCTGGGGCCGCCTGCGCTTCCTCTGCATGGGCAGTCTCCGTGGAGTCGCTGCCAACAGAGTCCAGCCCCTGACCAGTGACACAGCCTCCACACGGGCAACACCTCCTCAGGTGGCTGTTGTTGTGCAGGTGAAGCTGAGTGGGAAGACGGGCCGCCAGGCAGACATCACGCTGATCGATGGCAGCCTGCTCGTGACAGCCATCGGGGAGACGGCGCTCAGGTGAGAGCCGACCCTGTGGGGTTGGAGGGAGAAGTCTGTCCCCAGCACTCTTGTGAGTCGGCTCCGTACTGGAGCCTAACGTACACAGAGACCAGCACACGAATGATGGCAAATTGTCACCAGCTGAACGTGTCTGTGTAACCAGCCCAGAGGTGGATGAGCAGGACAGTCAGAGCCCCAACGCCCGCCCCACGGTGTCCTGCCGTCCCCTGCCTTTCTGCCCCTGCCCCTGTGTGTGTGGAAACCCATGTCGTGGCCTCTTGGTGCATCAAGTCCACGTGACATCAGGGGTCTCCTGGGCTCGGGTGCTCGGAGCTCCTGACTTGGTGTCCCACAGGGACCCTCTGCATTGGCAGCATCTCCCTTTGGTCGTGAACAAGGCCTAACAGACAGCGTGATGATGAGAAACTTTTTTTTGCAGAGTCTGAAGGGTTGTGTCTTTTTCCTGATTTTTAAAGTTTAATCTGCAAGTTGAACAAGACCCTCGGAGCTGAGGGAAACACACTAACACAGGCTTTCCTGCTTGCCTTGTAGATTCTGGGATTTAGAACGAGGGGAGAGCTACGTCCTGAGTCCAGAGGAGAAGTTTGGTTTTGAAAAAGGAGAGAATATAAATTGCGTTTCTTACTGTAAAGTTAAAGGTGAGACTTCTGGCATCAGGGACTCTTCTCAGAACCAGCCACTCGAGGATGGTCAGCCCAGAGCGAGAGAGAGGCGGGTGCTGTGACAAGCAAGAGAGGTCGGGAATGTGACCATCCAGCTGCAGGAATGGGTGTCTGTTCCTCCTGAAACCTCAGGAGAGAGCGTGAGGAACATTATATGTGTGCGTGTATTAATATATATGTGCATGGATATGAGTATGTGCACACATGTGTGCACCCGTGCACACATACACAGTGGAATAGGAGATGCATGGGAGCAGCACCTCTGTGCCCACCGAGTGCCAAGTCCTGTGTGGCCCCTCCCCCACACACACTCATGTATGTGTACACGCACTGTCGCCACGGCAGTGAGCTCCTACAAAGAGGAGCAGCCGGGTAAGTGGCTGCAGAGCCACTGGGCAGGCTGATATGTCTGGGAGGGAGGTCAGAGGAGGGAGCCTGCTGCCATTTTATCCCTTTCCAACTCAGCTAAGGTGAGCTCTCTTTTTACGTGTAGGTCTCCTGGCAGCAGGTACTGACAAGGGGCGAGTAGCCATGTGGAGAAAAGCGCCAGGCCTCCCGAATGGCCATGGGGCTGAGGGCAAAGAAAAGTGGACCCTTCAGACCCCCACTGAGCTGGAAGGAAACATCATGCAGATAAAGGTACACCCTATGGGGTGCTGGGGGCCCTCACTTTCTGCACAAGTGGAAGCAGTAATTGGCTCTGAACCTATTTTTGTCAATTGTTCAACTTAAGATTTAAAAATAGCAACAATAAAATATTTATAAAGGCCTGTTGGGTCAGAAGTCAGATAAGTGGTTGTGGGTCTGTGGTAGTCTATATTTATCTATTTTACCTATCTACCCATCCTTTTATCTCTACCATCATCTGTTTTTTTTCACTTATGTTATTTTGGCCATGCCCCTCGGCTTGTGAGATCTTATTTCCCCGACCAGGGGATGAAGCCCGGCCCTGGCAGTGAGAGTGCCGAGTCCTCACCGCTGAGCCACGGGGAACACCTGCCCCAGCCTCCTCCTGATGCTCCAGACCTCCACCGCTCTCCGGGCACTGCTCTCTTGCCCACGCTCTGTTTTAGATAGAGCTGCTTGTGTTGGGAGCTTGCCGCTCCCAGAGCCTGCCTGTGGGGACAGCGGCTTTTGGCACCCAGCTCCCCACGAGAAGCAAGCTGGGGCGAAGGCCTGGTCCGTGTGGTCAGGCTCCATTCCCAAGATAGAGCCTCCCCACACCCACCTGGAGCTGGCCTGTGTGTGGAGCTGAGCGGTGAGAGACGCTGGGGGCTGCCCCTCCCCAGGCATCTTGGCCAAACCTGCCCGCCAGGCTCTCCTGTCACAGACTCTGCTCTTCTCTCTAAACTCAGTAGATTTTCTTCAGTCTGTCTTTCTCCATTTAACTCTGTGCCCAATTCCAAGAGAAATGGGCATTTGTGTTCTCACAGTTCTCACCAGTTAGGCCTGCTGTGTCCTCCGGGCTCCTCGCCTGCCATCCTGGCCCTGGCCTCTCAGCTCTGCTCTGTGTGATACAGGCCTGCAGCATACAGCATCTTAGCTCCCCGACCAGGAGAGGGCAGTGTCCTGCCCACTGGACCCCTAGGGAGCTCCCTGAACTTTTAAAGATGAAGTTTAATTAATCCAATCAGGAAATGAAACTTACATGGTAAATAGTTTAGGGATATCTTAGAGCAATTTTGGAGAAGGAAATGGCAACCCACCCCAGTATTCTTGGCTGGAAAATCCCATGGACGGAGGAACCTGGTAGGCTACAGTTCATGGGGTCACAAAGAGTCGGACATGACTGAGCGACTTCACTTTCACTTTAAATAAGAAGAAGAAGCAGTGCTTGGAGACTGTTTATGAATCTTCATACCTGTGACATTGCCTTGACTGCACCTCTCCTTTCTGTTCACACCTCGGTGGTGTCTCTCCTTGTGGAAACCAAGTGGGGCTCCAGGAAGAGCCTCCTGGCTGTGAACAGTATCAGCTCCGTGCTCATCCTCCGCGAGCAGGCCATGTCGTCCCACTTCCACCAGCAAGTGGCTGCCGTGCAGGTCTCGCCGAGCCTCCTCAGCGTGTCTTTCCTGTCCACGGGGATGACCCACAGCCTGCGCACAGACATGCACGTCAGCGGAGTGTTCGCCACCAAGGTCACTGCTAGGGTGACCTGTGGGTGGGGGGCAGGGTCGTCGATGTAGAGTTGTTAGGGTCACTGGGGACAGTGAGGCCCCGATGACCAGTTGCTTTTTCATTTCCGTGGCTCTTCGTAGGATGCTGTTGCTGTCTGGAATGGAAAGCAGGTGGTGATCTTTGAGCCGTCTGGAGCCACGTTACGCAGTGCAGGTGGGAGTCTTTAGCCCCCAGAGGGTCTTGCGTCTGATGCGGGTGGGGGTGCTGGTTTCTGGGGCGCCAGCAGAGGGCAGGTCCTGGGCCACCAGGAGACCCCACACCCGTTCTCGTGCCTGGGCTAGAGCTGGTGGCCTCCAGAGTCCCATGTACAATGAGCTGCCTCTTGGACAGTGGTGTTCTCACAGAGGCTGTGCTGTGGGAAGCACCAGCTGCTCACCGGGAGGGAGAAGGTGAGGCCGTTAGTGAGTGGTGAGGCCGGGTGCCTGGCGCTGGGTGCCCCATCAGGCCGGCACTGGCAGCCGTGACCCTGGTCAGTCCCTGTATCTTGGAGCCTCACTTTCCAAGATGAAGAAAACATATCTTTCACAAGGCTGTTGTGGGGCCAAGGCACAGTAGGGCATACACGTGAGAACATTCTTGACGATGCCGCACCTCTGCCCCTTCTTCCCATCTTTATAGCCTGAGGCTCTTCTTTATCACCTTAGTTGTAGAAGCTTTTTCTGCTAGATTCCAGTCTTTCCCATCAAGCACTCTAAAGAGTTCTAGTTTTAGTGTGAGAATGCTTCCAAAACTCTAAGGAACTCTGACAAGACTAGCTGCCACTGTGATGACTTCTGTCTCATTTTAGGATCCTTCCTGTGTGAGTCTCCAGTGTTAGCCATGCATGAAGAAAACGTTTATACGGTGGAGCCAAACAGAGTCCAAGTTCGAACCTGGCAGGTAAATGGCTGCTCTCCAGTGAGTGGCCTATGACGTTCAAGACAATTAGAGCAGAGTTTAAAATGCCACATCTAAATCAAGCCAGAGCCTGCTTAGTGACTTCACCCAGCCTTATCAGATCCCCTCACTAGGTGTCTGGTTGTAAAAATGGATTCTCACATAGCTGTTCCATCAACAGCTCTTGTGACTTCAGAAATCAGGAGGTAAGGCAGTGGCCCTTAGCCCTGAAAAGGACTGCCTGGCTCATGCTTGAGTGCATGGGATTATGAAATGGGGGGAAGCTGTGCAGTTTAATGTGCACCTGGAGCACTGAGGGGCTGTCAGTTTGGGCCACATCTTTAGACCTTTTCCTGCACATGTCAAGGGTGGGAGCCATGCATACCTCCAGGACCACAGGCTCTAGCACACCATTCTGTCCCCTACAGGGGGTGCAGTAGGGGACCCCTGCCTGCCTACATCCCGTGCATACTTGCTTTATCCCTGGGGCTGACACGGAGTATTAGTTTCCTGAACTGGCCGTAAACAGTGACCACAAACTGAATGGCTTAATAGAAATTTATCTTCCTCACCACCGTTCAGGAGGCTAGAAGTTCAAAATTTAGGTGTGGGCAAGGCTGCTCCTTCTGCGGTTCTGGGGGAGAGTTCGTCCCATACCTCCTCCAGCTGCTGGCATTGCCGGCATTCCTTGCATTCTGTAGCCTATAGCCAGGTGTCTGCCTCCATCTTTACATGGTTTTCTCCCTGTGTCTGAGAAGGACACTTGTCCCTGAATTTAGGGTCCACCCTAATCTAGAGTTGTCTCCATTTGAGATCCTCAGTTATATCTTCAAAGACCCTTTTTCCAAATAAGGTCATGTTTACATCCAAGTGGGTGTATCTTTCAGGGGAGGCCATTCACCCCGCACGTGCAGTGTTCTGCATCACAGTTGAGGACACTTGCTGTGCTGCTGGTTTAGCTCTCACTGTGTGACCACTGTGTCCAGCTCTGAGTTCTTTCCTGAGGTCTGGCCTGTACTTATACCCCACAGGCTTATACCTCCCCTTCTCCATTCAGTAACTCCTGAAGGAGCTTCCCTGCAGTTCTAGTTTCTAGCAGGAGGGTCAGATGGTAAGGAGCACAGTAAAGTATGGAGGGAGTTGGGAAGTATTGCAGGGGGAGGCATTGGAATAGAGACCTGACGAGTAGGGAAGGCAGCCGCAGTCCCATGACCCTCTTGGGGGAACTGCCGGGAGGGATCTGGGCCTCAAGAGATGCCTGGCCAGGTTCAGGTCAGAGGGCAGGTGGGGAGACTGGAAGGATGTGGCTTGCATATTGCTGATAGTGGTGAAGGGGCATTAGGTGTGGACATAAAACTGAGGTAGGAAGGATCCCTGCTAACAACAGATGAAGGAGCAACTGGGTTATTAGAGGGATGAACTTCAGCTGGAAGGTGGAGGCATGCAGGAAAGAAGGAAAGGCCTGCTGGGAAGGGGTGAAAGGCATGCTGGCAGGAAATGAAAGACACATTGGGAAAAGGGCAAAATGTTGCTGGTAGGGGTGAAAGGCATGCTAGGAACGTGAGTGAGAGGCATACTGGGAGAGAATGAAAGGCATATTGGGAAAGAAGTGAAAGACATACAGGAAGAGAATGAAAGGTCCACTGGGAAAGCAACAAAAGGCATACTGGAAAAGGAGTGAAAAGCATACTGGGAAAGGGGCATAAGGCATACTGGGAGAGAATGAAAGGCATGCTGCTAGAGAACCAAAGGCATATTATGAAAGACCTATGGGGAAAGAATAAAAGGCCTGCTGGGAAAGCAGCGAAAGGCATACTGGGAGAAAACAGAAAGGCCTTCAGGGAACGGGTGAAAAGCTTACTGGGAAAAGGGTGAAAGGTTGCTGGTAGGGGTGAAATGCATGCTGGGAAAGTGGTGAAAGGCATTCTGGGAAGGGAAAAAAGGCATGCTGGGAAAAGATAACAGCATGCTGGGAAGGGGTGAGAGTCAAGCTGGAAATCATGGCGGGAACTTAGGAACATCTGACCATAGACAAGAGTTTAACCTTTTTAAATTTTTATCAAAAGGAATATGTGTCAGGGACTTCCCTGTTGGTCCAGTGGTTAAAACTTGGTCTTCCAATGCAGGAGGTATGTATTTGAACCCTGGTCGGGGAGCTAAGCTCCCACATGCCTCATGGCCAAAAAAAAAAAAAGCAAAATATGAAACAGAAGCAATATTGTAATAAATTCAATAAAGACTCCCTGTTCCTGGGAGTCTCTGTTCCTGGTATGAGGAACCCACTAAGTTCTGTGGGAAACCCCACCCCTGGCCTTTCTGCTCCCAGCCCAGTGCCAAGCCAAGCAGACACTCATTGGGCATTGGTTGAACATAAAACCATTGACCTCAGACTGGGACTTGAACCCACGTGCTGGGACTCGAACCAGCCAAAACCCACAGTCTTCCCACTGAGGTCACAGACCTAGTTTCAGGATCTGATAAAGCTCAGGTTCATGATGTCTCATTGCAGAAAGAATTCAGTGAGAGACAAAGTAACAGGTAAAAAGTGGGTTTATTCGGAGAGAAACACACTCCACAGGCAGTGTGGGCCATCGCAGAGGGCAAGTGCAGAGGCCTTGAAATATGGTGTGGTTAGCTTTTATGGGCTGGGTAATTCATAAGCTAATGAGTGGGAGGATTATTCCTGCTATTTGGGGGAAGAGGTAGAGATTTCCAGGAATTGGGCCACCACCCACTTTTTGGTCTTTTGACTTTTGGTGTCTTGGAACTGTCATAGTGCCTTTGGGTGGTCATTTAGCTTGCTGATTGAGGATCAAAGTCTAGGGGAAGCTGACTTTACTGCCATTTTGAAAGTGAAAGTGAAAGTGTTAATGGCTCAGTCATGTTCGACTCTTTGCAACATTATGGACTGTAGGCTGCCAGGCTCCTTTGTCCGTTGGATTCTCCAGGCAAGAATACTGGAGTGGGTTGCCATTCCCTTCTCCAGGGGATCTTCCTGACCCATGAATCAAACACAGGTCTCCCGAATTGGAGGCAGATTCTTTACCATCTGAGCCACAGGGAAATGGAGTCTGCCACCTTGGACCCATTTGATTAATTGGTTTATGTTGTGTCCTTGGGTTATGTCATTCTTTCATAAGTTGTGCCCTGCCCCCTTCCCTCCTGTTTCAAATTGAGCCAGGGACCCATCTCAGCTCCAAGGAGAGGGGTCAATCCATGCACAAGATACCCAAAAGCATAAGCTCTGCCCAGGCCTGACTCTGGTCACTCTTTCCAAAATAATAATAGTGGGATGTGTGGAAGAACATTTTAAAACATAAATGATTTTAAGTCACCTGTGGCTCAGAACCCTCCAGAGTCTTCCAGCTTCATGTAGAACAGACTCTGACTCTTCCCTTGGCCTGCACTGATGCCCAATGTGGTGTCTGCTCACTGTCCGCCTCAGGGCCGCCTTCCTTCCTGCCACCCAGCTCCTTCTCCTTCTGGAAGGCCAGTGCAGCTCTCCAATGGCTGGCCCTTCCCCCCAGGCTCACTTCAACTTGCCCCCCCAGACAAGACCTGTTCTCAGGCATTTTACCAGCATATGATGGACACACAGGAAAGTAGGCATGTTGTGCATGCGGCTCATGAGTTTTGACAGATGGACATACCTGGGAGGTGATCACCACCCCTTCCACTCACGGCCTCTCCCAGAGGTGACCACTAGCTACAGTCAGCTTCACTGGGGCTTTAACGTAAGATCTCATGGGCAGCATCTCCTGCATCAACCCGAGCGGATGGAATTCCACCTACTGCCACCTAGATTGTTCTCTTTTAGCATCCCTCCCGTCACCTGTCTGCACTTGCTCAGGCTGAGTCACGTGCACACCTGCTTGTTGACCTGGCTGCTCTGTACCTCCCCGCGACCAGAAGCACCAGGGATTCCCTGATGACAGGGCCCATCCTCCCACGTGGGGTGAGACTCCAGCAAGGGGTGGGGCCTGTGACTGCAGCCCCCCTGAGGTCCCTGTCCCCTCCTTTTTCCTTAGGGGACCGTGAAGCAGCTCCTGCCGTTCTCCGAGTCAGAGGGGAACCCGTGCTTCTTGGACATCTGTGGAACTTTCCTGGTTGTAGGGACGGATTTGGCTTACTTTAAAAGCTTTGATCTTTCCCGAAGGTACAGTTTTTGTCCAAATAAAAGTATTTTAAATGTGTTGGGAGACAGTGCGATGGGTAGAAGACAGATGGGGGCAGCAGACTGCTTATATTCTCATTTCAACATTAATGTGCACTTTCCTGTTGGAAATGCCTGATGTCTTGGTTTAAAATCTTAATCTCTGCATGAAGTGGGGAGTAGCGTCACTGTGTGGTAGACATGTGACACAGTGTACTTGCCGAAATCCACAGACCTTTACAGCTCACAGTGAGCGTTAGTATCTGCAAATTAAAACAACCTTTCAGTTCAGGGGGGCCCAGGATGGAAGGCAGACAAGGCAGGACAACCCCCATTCATGAGCGTGTGGAACCACCTCCCTCCGCCCCAGGAGCTGTCGGGGTCACCCTGGGCCTGAGCAGGGCCCTGAGGCTAATGACTGAGGGGCCGCATGCAGCACGCTCTGTGCTGATAAAGTCAGTTCCCACAGGTGCAGGGAGGCGTCCAGGTTGGTCATGCGCAGCTGAGTGTCAGGATAGGGACTGATAGGGAGCCGGCTTTTCACCTGAGGGGTGGTTCCCCTGAGCAAATGCATCCAAGGTGGAGACCTGAATCTGGAGCCAGGTGTGGCTTTGTGTGGATGCAGGTATGAGGACACGCATCGGTCAGTGCACACGGCCTGGTCTGTCCGCCGCCAGGGTCTGGGAGCAACGACACCCCAGGACCAATAAGCACACCCCGTGCCCAGATCTGGGTCCAAATCCTCCTGCAGGAAAGGGAGCGGGCTCCTCAGAGATTGATGCTGGAATGGATTCTGGGCCTAGGCAGGAAATACACGAGATGAGCCTGGAACCGTAGGCTCTGTCCCAGCCCAGAGGGACCCAGGGAGACGAGATGATTAAATGTCACGTGAGGCCTGGATGGGGGTCCAGAGCAGAAGGAGAACACTAGGGGGAAAGTAAGGAAATGTGAATAAAGAAAGTCATGGTGAGCTATCTCTACAAGTCAGTTTTGTTTCTGGAGGCATCAAACCAGACACACCTAAACAGGAGACTAGTGTAATAAATTTGAGTTTCCACACAGTGGAAAAGGACGTGGCTGTAACGAAGCGTGAGCAGCAGAGCCCACGGCCGTGCTGTGTGAACGGTGCGGCATCTATAATCTGCTGCTCCTGTCTGTGATGGGAACGAGATAGTACTCTTGCCTGTTGACAAAAACAGAACTTTAAAACCTCAGCCACACAAATAGCAGATTGTTACACTGTGCTCCTGAAACTCAGATAACATATGTGTCAATTATATCTCCACCAAAAAATGTAAAAACTTGCCCTGTCTTCTGAGCCCAGCCCATTTCCTGGGTCTCGCGTTCCTGAAGTGAGAGCCGCTGGGCCCAGGTTCCCGGCCCGAGGGGAAGGGCTTGCCTGCCCTCCCCAGCAGGGCCACTGAGACCGCGTCCTTCCACGCAGAGAGGCCAAGGTGCACTGCAGCTGCAAGAGCCTGGCCGAGCTGGTCCCAGGCGTGGGGGGCCTGACCTCGCTCAGATGCAATGCCAGCGGCAGCAAGATCAGCCTCCTCCTCAGCAAGGTGGGTCCCTGCGTGTGCTTCCCTGCCTGCCCTACCCTCCCGCGGCCCCGGTGCCCCCTCCACCCCCTGGGGATCCCTCCACCTTGCCACCTTCCTTCACTTCACTCCCTGTGTCATCAGAAGCAGTGGTTCTTACAGAGACCCTCACCACTTCCTTTCTGCCTCTTTCCATCATCAGACTGAGGTCTCTGGGAAGCAGGGGTGATCTGGAGCCTCTTGCTTTGAGAGTGGGTGTGAAGGAGCTAGGTGGCAGGGCCGTTGGTTCTAGAGGAACTGGTGCCTTCCCGCCGTCAGTGTCTGTTCATGAACTCCTCTGTCATTCACTCATTCACACACTCATTCACCAACTCATTCACTCATTCACTGATTCATTCACTCTCTCATTCACTCATTCATTCCAGAGTGGGTTGTTCGCTGCCGTGTGTGTACCACGCACTTTGCTGGGTACTGTAAACACAAACTGGTGTGTTAAATGGGGGACTCGACCCCACCCCTGTGGATGAGCAGACGCAAGTAAATTTTTACAGCCCTGGTGAGAGCTGGGAGGAGAGAAGCAGGGCTGAAGGGCAGCGGTGAGCCCAGCCACTCTGGGCGATCAGCTGAAATTAGAGAATAGTAAACCCGCAGCCATTTCAGTGGGATGAACATAAGCTGACGTTGGAATTCCGCAGTCTGGAGAGTCACTTGCTGGGACCTCAGGGGCCTCTCCCGAGCACGTGGGACATCAGTGGGCAGGTACACTGAGCTCCAGCTCTCGTTTCCTAGGCCGACAACAGCCCTGACTCCAAAATCTGCTTCTACGACGTGGATATGGACACAGTAACCATCCTCGACCTCAAGACGGGACAGATAGATCAAAGAGAGACATTGTCCATTAATGGGCAGGAGACAAAGAAGTAAGACTGTGGTTTGGGAGGACTTTGTTGAAAAAGGATATTGAAAATGATGCTCAGTTACTTGTTGGCTTGGAGGCAGTTTGTTGCTAAGTTTTCTTCATACTTGGAAGAGCTTAGTGACCATGAGCAGTGAGGACCAGAGGTGAAACAGAAGCCCGCTCCCCTGGGCCATCGTGGGGATTTGAGTCTAATCTGTTTCCTCGGTTCTGAGGTTCTGGAGTCATGGGCCAGGAACTTGAGCTTCCGAAAGGGCTGCGACTCGAATGCCCACGGGCAGCCCCAGGTTTCGGGGTGCAGAAACCCGTCAGCATCCCTGCCGGTCTTTCTTCAGGGCCTCGATGTATCACGCGTGCGGGTCTCTTTCTCTTTCAGGAGCCAGGCCCTGGAGGATGAGAGGCTGACAGACCTCGTGCCCATGAACCACTTCTGGGATCAGAGTGAGCCCCGGCTGTTCGTGTGCGAAGCTGTGCGGGAGGTGACTAGTGCCCCACCGCAGCCCACGGACGGGAGCATGCCGGCCGAGGCCAGTGTGGGCCCCTTGCTCCTTGCACAGTTGCCTATGTGTTTGGACGGGCGGGCAGCGTGGGCTCTTCTTCCCAACGTGGTCCCTGGGGAAGTGGTAGGGAACGGATTCTGGGGAGCCAGTCTCCACCCCCAGGACGTCAGGGGACACCTCTCCCCTGTGGGTTGACATCGAGAGCTGGCCCCACCCTCTGTCACGTGCCGTTTTCTCTCAGGGATCGGAGTCACCCTTGATCTGGGCGCGTCCTGTGGGGTCCAGTTATGAAGATCCCCTCAGTCGTTCCCCAATCAGCGGGCCCCCAGTCTCGGTCACCGCCCTCCCCTCTCTGCAGGGCCTCCTTCCCCAACACCTCATCCCCTCATTGGGCCCAGACTCCACCGCTTTCCACTGTCCTATTTTGCAAGACACCCAGTGGCCCCAGAAAACGCCCTGTGACCCTTGTGTGTGCACCTCCCTGGACCCACCCTGTTCCACAGGGGTCGTGTGCAAGGTCCTCGGCAGGGAGAGTGGAGTTATATGAGAACCAGCCTGTCGGCCGCTCTATTCTCTGTGTTTTATGTAAACTTCTTGGCAATGCCAGTGGGGTCAGACAAGAACCAGGAAAGTTGCTGTCGAACTGAAGACAGGACGTATCCATCCGCAGGCAGACGTGCTGGTCCTGTCCTTCTTCATCTCGGAAGAGCATGGCTTCCTGCTGCAGGACAGCTTCCCCCGGCCCCCTGCCTTCCAGACGCTCCTGGGGATCCAGGTGCCCCACTACTACTTCACGAGAAAGGTGGGCCCTGCGGGCGCGGCTGTATCCTTGGGCCCTCCTCCTCCCCGGGGGCTCTCGTTACACAAGCAAACCGTGTGCCCCGAGCTGTCCCCTGAGATCCCAGCAGATCCAAGGTCGCCATCCGTGTGGGGAAGGTCAAGGGCGGGCAGGTGGGCAGCAGCTCCACTGACGGGTATCCCTCTTGGCTCCCCCAAAAGCACTGGGCCCTTCCATCTTCCTGTCTTCTTTTTTAAAAATCTAGCTATTTTTTTAGAAGTTCCTATTCCTATATTCACTCAGTCGTGTCTGACTCTTTTCTCCAGTCCAGAATACTGGGTAGCCGTTCCCTTCTCCAGGAGATCTTCCCCACCCAGGATTGAACCCAGGTCTCCCGCATTACAGGCGGATTGTTTACCAGCTGAGCCACAGGGAAGCTCACTTCCTTCGTAGCTCAGTCTGTAAACAATCTGCCTGCAATGCGGGAGACCAGGGTTCAATCCTGGGTGGGGAAGATCCCCTGGAGAAGGGAACAGCTACCCACTCCAATATTCTTGCCTGGAGAATTCCATGCACAGAGGAGCCTCACAGGCTGCAGTCCATGGGGTCGCAAGAGTTGGACATGACTTACCGACTGAACTACCATTCCTGTATTCACTGTAGGAAATTCAGGAACTGCAAATAAGGAAATAAAGACCAGAGATGATGCAAATCTCCATGGTTGCAACCCGCAGAGGTGCCGCTGGGGACAGCTAGAGAGAGGTTCTGTCTGTAGCCTGCATGTGTGCGTCACATACACCATCCCTTCCTGCAGGGGATCGACCCAGGGATCAAACCCAGTTCTCCAGCGTCACAGGCAGACTCTTTACCAGTTGAGCCAGCAGGGATGCCCTGTTACATACTCGCGTGTGTTTAAATTTCTGATCAAACGGGGTCATTGTCGGCACTCGCCCCAACCACTTTGGATGAGTTATTTGCCATCCCTGGGGCGTGGTCTCTGCATCCCCATGGTCCCACCCAGACCTGAAGTCAGCATCTGAGGCCAGTGCTCATCAGGGGTGGGCGCGTCTGTGATGGGCGGCAGAGCTTCCAGCCCTGCTGGAACGCTGGCTGAGCCACCTGTTCTCAGCCGGGCGCCCACAGCCCCTGCACCGAGGGGTCTGTGCAGGCTGCAGCCCGTTGCTCTGCCTTGGACCTTGGGCCTGTGGGCCTGGGGTGCTGCCTGAGCTGCCCCCCCCCCCCAGCTCTGTGCTTCCTCCCGCTTCACTTCTTCACTTGTGTTTTCACTGTCCTGTCAGCAGAACTGAATGTGCGGCTTTTTCTTGGATTTTTTTCTTTTTTTGGCTTTAGTGTAAGGTGACTTAAAATCAGGCCTCAGCATGAGCTCTGCGTTTTCTGTGTGAGCAAGTGTCCTACTTGTAGTCAGAAGTGGGAGTGGACCACAAGTCTTCCACCTGCAGTGGTGCTGGCGTGGTTTTAACACCTCGTGCACAGGCACACAGTAAGACGTGGCAGGAGGAGCCCTTTCTAGGAAGTTTACAGACAGCTGAGGGGTGGGGGTTTCACGTGTTCATGGCTGTGGAGCCGCTGACGTCACTGCCTCAGCCACAGGTCCCTGCGTGCCGACGCCTGCATCGCCTGCAGTCTGAAGCTGGAGCCCCGTGCTCTGGTCCCTTCGAGGGCCTGCAGACATGTGATGCTTTTGCCAAGAGCGTTGGTGAATGTGGGGTCTGTGCAGAGGGTCCCTCAGGGAGAGGCCCAGGGCGCACACTGGCTTCATAGGGACCCACAGATAAACAGCGTTGTTTGTCATCCAGCCAGGAGAAGCTAATCTGGAGGACCAGCTGGACTCCGGATCCCAGTGCATCCCCCAGGCAGTGGGCAGGAGGCCCCTGCGGGACTTTGTGGGGCTAGAGGACTGCGACAAGCCCACGCGGGACGCCATGCTCAACTTCAGCTTTTTCCTGGCCATCGGAGATATGGATGAGGCCTTCAGGTCCATCAAGCTCATCAAGAGGTGAGGGGCTGCTTGCGCAGGGCGGGGCCGGGGGGGACGGTCACCGTCACTGAGTCTTCTTGGCGTGTGTGGTGTCTCACGGGTTCAAGGAGATGCTGGTGGAAACCGGGACGTGAATGGCATCCGGCTGGCCTCATGGTGCTCAGAGCCTCGGGGGCTGAGATTCAGTTGTTTGGATTTATTTTCATGTCTGGACACTTCCTAGTCGAAAATTCTGCAGTCACTAAATATTTATAGCACTTGTCTCTCTGGGGATAATTGCACCACCCAAAAAAGGTTTTGATAGTAAACCCTCAAAATGGCAGACAAAATGCAATTAAAATTGCTCCAAGAGAAGTTATCCATCAAGGGCTGTGTATAAGCGACTTTCTGTTCATGGGGGAGCTTCTCAAGAGCATCTGACAGTTTAATCACACAGGATAGAAAAACTGTTGAAGGATGGAAGTCAGGTGGAAGGGGAGGACCGGAGTTAAGCGCCCCCCCTCCTGTCTGCAGAGACGGGTCTGTAACCGGGTCAGACCCTGGTCATTGTGGCCTAGAGCAGTGGGGCTTTTCCCCACGCCCACCGGGTGGGCAAGAGGCCCTTGGTTGGGGAGTGCAGAGTGGCTGGCGGCACTTGCCATTTGATAGAAGCTCCACCAGAGACCATACGTGACCAATGGGCCACTGCAGTGTGTGTTGTCGTGTGCGGAATGCTGCTGAGGCTGGACCCTGAGCTGCTGGGGAGGAGGGCGGCCCCATGTGGCCCCCACGTGTACCCCCACCCTGAGCTGTATTGACGTACTCTGTCAGGCTAGACATGCTTTGAGGCTGTCCTCCCCTGCTTTGGGTTTACCTAAAGCAACAGCGTGACCCAATCCCTCACTCTGACTAAAGAGATTCCTGGGGCAGCAGGGCCTTTGAGCCCCAGGCTGGTCACCGCTTGTTGGGAAGGGTGCGGCAGCCAAGCTAAACGTTTCTTAGTCTTCTTAGAGGGCCGACCCGTGGGGAGGCAGCAGAGGACTTAACACAGGTGCCTCCCCGCCCCTGCCTTGCTTCCTGGGCTGCAAGATGCCTGCAGCACTTCCCACCGCCAGGGGGCGTGGCCCCCACAGGCCTCACAGATGTGGGCGGGCAGCCGCTGGCCTGACGGTGCTGGCTGGTGTGAACCTCTGAGCTGCTGGTGCTCAGCGTGGGGAGTCGGGGCTCCAGCCCAACTGCCGGGTCTGGGGCTGTTGGCGCCAGGCTGGGGCTGGGAGGGAGGTCTGAAGCCACCAGTGGCGGGGTCCCGGCTGGGTGCGGTGAAGACTCTTCTAGGGGAAAAAGCAAGCCAGCCTCTGAATTGTTTGAAGCCGATAGGCGTTTCTCTCTTACTTGCCAACTGTGGACATGCTGTCATGCAGGTGCAGCTCAGGGTCCGTAGGGACAGGGACTTGTGAGTGGAGGCATGAGTGACCCCCAGCCACGCTGCCCCGGACCTTCTCTGACGGTCAGCCTACAAAACTACAGGACTGGCCCGATTCCTCACCACGTGGCAGTCTAGTGTATAAAACACAAGCTTTAAGCCATGGTGAGAGATTGGCAGTTTATTTTAACTTAGAAGGATAATCAGGAGTAAATGGACCTCACTTACAGAATGCTGTCGTAAAGCCATAACCGTCTGACTGTGAATTCTGAGTCCCTGGAGGAAGCTCCATGCAGTTCACAAACTCTCCCCGTGTTCTGTTTTATCAGAGTGGTTATGACCCAGGATGCCCCTCTCAGCAGATGCTGAATAAATTAACGCGGGCTGGGGCAGAGCGCGAGGCCATGCAGGAGCATGACGTGGGCCGCGGGGGAGGGCGCAGATGCCATGTGGTCAAGCCCCGTGTCCGTGGATAATGTGGTCAATGCGTGTGGTGTGTGTGCTCAAGTGGGGAGCAGCGCCCCAATTCCCAGACGGTCCCTGGGTGGAGGGGGGTCACCCTCAGCACGGTGACTCAACATAGTCATTGTCCAGCCCACGGCGAAAGCGTGCGGTCAGGGAGCGGCTGATGACGATCACGCGTGGGGCCGTGCAGTCCTCCCGCCGGTGCAGGACGTTCCAGATGAGCATGGCGGCAGCCAGGGTGGCCAGCAGGCAGGCGCCGATGTTCAGGTAGCATGACCAGGACAGGCTGGTGTAGGGCCCGATGCGGTAGAATGTCACCAGCCCGATGACCAGGACGAAACCTGTGGACGAAGCCCGCAGTGAGGCAGCTGCTGGAG
Organism: Muntiacus reevesi; assembly: GCF_963930625.1. Classification (NCBI taxonomy): domain Eukaryota; kingdom Metazoa; phylum Chordata; class Mammalia; order Artiodactyla; family Cervidae; genus Muntiacus; species Muntiacus reevesi. The sequence continues at coordinate 180,621,233 of NC_089250.1, read as the reverse complement.
GGCCCCATTCCCCGTCCCGCTCCCCGCCCGCCCTCCTCCGGCCGACCCTGTTCCGGGGGCCAGGAGCCCAGCCCCGCCCCGCGCCCCGCCTCGGGGTTGGCTGCGTTCGCCGGGGCCTGTGGGTCTGGTGGGGCGTTTGTCCTGGCCAGGCACAGTCTTGGGGCTCAGGTGGTTCCTGAGACCTGGCAGGTGTCTGGCCTCTGCCACCCCCCACCTGCTGCAGAGGGGATGCCGACACCTGCTTCCTCACCCCGAAAGGCCCAGCAGTGACTCCGCGTGAGGTCTGCCAGGCCTGTAAATGCCTAATTCATTCAAAGTGAAGGGAAACACATGTGTTTTCTACTTTATACCAGCTCAGATTGGTGTGTGACTTAGTTGTATTCCTGTCCTTAAGAGTTTACTTATTCCTAGCATACCGGGCAGGCGGGGGGCCAGGAGCCGGGCCCCGGGCGTCTCCTCTGCCGTCTGAGCAGCTGTAGCTGGTCCTAGAGCATCCCCGCCCCATCCTGTCCCCTCGTCCCCCTCATCCCCGTCTCTCTTCCAATGATGCCGGGCCCAGAGGGGTGGGTGTCCAGGACTGTGCACAGTACCCTGTGCGGCCTCCCCACCCTCAGTCAGCCGTTCGTGTCGGCCCGTCATCACTGAGAGACGTGGTTCTGTCTCTCAGGGGCTCCACAGGCCTATCTTTTGGTTACACCCAGGATCTGTGGGCTAAGCCAGCAGGCACTGGCGCTTGAGAGAGTTCAGGTCTGGGTCTGGGCTGGAAGCCCTGGTGATTAGGATGGGGGCAGAGGCAGTGGTCCTGCTGCTCAGGAAGTTGTCTGGAGCCTGCCCCTCCTCCCAGCCCTGGGTCATCAGCCCCCCACTGGGCAGCCCCGGCACCCCCTCTGCTGTGCCGACCGGGCTGAGTCTGTTTTTAAGGAACCGAACGTGCCTGATTAGGACAAAGGCCCTCGGGGACCCGGAGTGTCCAGATGGGACTCCCTGCACCTCTCAGACCGTCTCGGGCCCTGCCCTGGGCCCTGGCCAGGCCGAGCCCACCGAGTCCCTTCGCCCATCCTCCGCCATGACAACCGCACTCTGCTCCTGCCAGTCCCCCCTCTCCGCCTGCTTTCCTCAGTAAACCAGGCCACACATGACCCAGCGTGGCCTCGGGGCAGAGGGTTGTCGCAGTGATGCCCGCGCCCGGTTCTAATAGCCACGTCTTGACTGGGTGCCGGGCGCAGGCTGGGGTTTCCTCGAAGCACAAGCATTATGGTCTCGTCTTCTCTGCACCTTCCAGAGAGTCTGACTCATACGTCTGTCCTGCCTCGGTCGTGTGCTCGGCAGCAGTGACGCTGACCAAGCCCTGTGCTCATTCTCCACGGCACTTGGTGAATCTTGTTACACCCGAAGCTTCTCTATGCCTCCTCCTGTTAAAAGTAACGGATTCTGTTTGTCATGCACACTGGCACTTCTGTGCCCACGAGGACAAACGGCCTGTGCCCGCTGTCTTGGATGGCCAGCTTTGCGTTCGTGATGGGAGGGGTTCGGGCCTGTGTTCTGTGAAACAAAAGCGGAAGCATTCTGCGTCCCCTCGATGTCATGGTGTCTGGGTGCTTATTGAGCCTTCTTTCAGCAGGACTCAGAGCACGGGGGATGGGGCAAGGGGGTGAGTCAGCACGCCAGCCGTGTCGGGGTAGGGGGAGCAGGGCGGGGGACAGCATGAGCACCAGGCGCGGCCAGGGGTGCTCCCCCAGCACGGCGGCTGTAGCACGCCAGCCCCCTCCCTCCTCTGTGCTCAGAGCCCATTGCCCCATCCTAGGGACGCTTCATCTGGCTTGTATGTGTCACACAAGGATCCGTTGGCGGTGTCCCTCCCTGGGGGCGGGCGAAAGCACTGGGCGTCCCCACGGCCTCCAGGGCCGCTGGCGGTCTGACGTGGGTGGCTTTGCATCACTGACAGACAGAGGACCTTGAATTCATAAGTGGAGGCCTGTGAGTCGTGAGACCCCAACCTGGACAGGCCCTGGCAGAGACCAGGGCAGGGCACACTGATGGGGCATACACGTGGCCCGGGGACCCGAGACCCACTCCCAGGACACGCCTGAGTAAGACCCTGCTTATCACAGGTCGCAGGAAACACAACTGTGACCCAAGTCAGCAGCGTCTGGAACGCGGTCATCAGACACAGCGCTGGGGTGCGGGTCGCAGGCGCTTAGCGCCTGTGCTCGGTTCAGACGGCTCAGCTGATGGGCAGCAACCATCGACGGGCCGGGGCAGTGAACACAGGCTTCCCGGTGTCACGCGTGTGTCGTCAGTGCCACATGCGTGTCTCCTGAGCCCTCTCTATGTAAGGTTCACAGGAGGGCATCTAGGAGGTTCTGGAAGTGCAGCTGACCTTTCCTTCTTCCACTAATGGGTGCTTCCTGGAGCGTGTCACGGCTCTGGGGACGTGACTCCCCATGGCTGCACAGTGGCCCCGCGGAGGCCGTAGAGGACACATGTCGTCCCCGCTCGCGTCTCCTGGCCTCGGGACCTGAGCAGGCCTCGCGCCCCCCTCGCCTCGCACACTGCCCTCCCCCACTTTCCTGGCGCCGTGTCCTGTGTCCACCTGCCACAGGCAGGCTGCCTCCGGTCCTCCTGTCCTGGCCCCTCAGCGCACAGCTGGGCATCACCACCCCTTGATCCAGGACCCCTCCCAAGGTGCGGCGCCCACCATGTGGGCATTTAGGATGAGGGGCTGGGCCTCTGATACCAGGACCCTGGGAGCCTCCAGCGCTGAGAGTGCGCTGACGAGCACGTCTTCTGTTTTGGAGGGAAACAGGACAGGCGGTTACTCTGTTGACATTTTACTCCGTTTATCACTTCCTCTGCAAGTACACTGGAAGTGTGCTTATGTTAGCAGATGAAAGCAGTGTGAACTGACGCGTGAACAGACAGCTCTGCACACACGGCTGCGAGCGGCAGGGGCCAGGCAAGCACAGCCTCTTGGAGGGATGCTTGTCAGTGACCAGAGCAGGCCAAGCCCTGCCTCTCTAGCGCTTTGTCTTGTGCAGAGTTCTCTGCCATCTTCAGTGAGCTGTGCGGGTGGGTTTCTAGCAGGATCACGCTCATCCTCGCCTGCCCTCGGCCAGCAGAGGCGGTGTGGCTGAGCAGACTTGGTTGCCACGGGGCCCACGATGCGCCACGTGTGGGCAGTGGAAAGCCACGGGGACACTTAGAGGTGGCAGCTACTGCGCTGGCCACATGCACATCCCCCTGAAAGCAAACTGGCCGTTTACTTCGATGAGGTTCTGAAGCCTGGCCGTCGTCTCTCTCAGCCCCGGTTGAGGGCCTTTTGCTCCTGAGCATCTCCAGAGCCTTTTCCATGATGTCAGTGAAGCGAGCCTAAGGGGAGAGGTGCAGTAGACCCACGTGGAATTGATTCCGTCCTCACAAGCTTATGTTCCAAAGCAAACAGCCCCTTCCTGTGGGCTGGCGGCCGGGCAGCGTGGCTCAGACGCCCTCTCCTCTCTTCCTTCCTGCCGGCTTCCTCGGGCTCCGCCGGCTGTCACAGGCCGTCCTCTGGAGTGGCCATCCAGCCTGCGCGGGGGCGTGAATGGAAACCGTGGGGCTGAGCCCTGAGCTCGCACGGCGCCTGCCACAGGTCCAGGGCAGCATCAGCCGGGGCCCTGATGTGGGGCCCTGAGGCTCAGCCATGGACGAGCTTCCAGCACCGTGAGCAGCAGAGGGTGTGGACAAGTGCCGCCCCCTCCCACCCCTGGCAACCAGGGGGAGTCCAGGAAAGGACACGGCCACGGGAGCAACAGGGGCAGGAGACAGGAAAGTGAGCCTCCGGCACGAGCCAGGCGCTTGACTAGACAGCACAGAAAGGGGCCGTCGGCGCGAGCAGGTCTCCTCTGGCTCAGAGGCCAGGACAGCCACCACGCGCCAACCAGCTGAGCTTTGGGGACAGTAAAGTCAGCCTCCACCCCGGGTGTGGGGCAAGCAGCCCCTTAGCATGTTGCTAAGTTTTTCAACAAAAAAATCTCAGGATTTGCAAAAGTGGCAAGGAGTTCAGCAGACATGAAGCCCACACGGTCTACGTAAATGCTGCTCTCGACCCCTGCGGGGACTGAGGGGCTGGTGTCCGAGGAGGGGCCGGCTGGGCGGCATTGGCAGACGGCTGCCACGTGGCGCCTGCTCCCCCCTGCCCCGTGCAGGGCGCTTTCACGGGGTGTTCAGCTCACACGTGTGGTGGACTAAGGGACAGCAAGGAGTTTTTTCAACTTTAGGGTAAATGAAAATCACACTTGGAAGATTCTGCAAAGAAATTGCCTGAGTGCAGTAGAGCTCACTAGGTGAAATCGCTGACGGTCGCTCTGTCTCCCGCGGTCCTCCCTGGCATCTGAGACGGGATCTCTTGGACTTGCAGCCCTGACTGAGGGGAGGCAGGGGCTGCCCTTTTACACAGCTGGGCCGGGCATCCCGTGCCCTGGGGACCAGTGCCCAGGGCAGCTGTGGGATCACCGAGAGAGCCGCAGGCTGCCCTCCTGCCTCCTCCCACTGGGGTGTTGCTCTCTGGCTGGTCCTCGTGCTCCCACCTCCCAGGGAGCCTTGCTCCCCCCTTCCACGAGCACCTTCTCTCCCCCACCCACCCTCTGGCCCCACAGTGGGGACTCAAGGTTCCCTTGCATAACAGGTACCAGCAGGCATTTCCCCCTCCTGGGACAGGATATCCTGGCGCCCTTCAGTCTCTCCCTGACTGTTTAAAACAGACCAGAGCACAGGAAAAAACCTAACTCTAAAATTAGCCGGGTGATAGAAGAAAGGCCCAGCGCTGTGCTCTCTACTGTTTGTCAATGAAACAGTCTAAACAGGGCCAAGTGCATTTCCTCTCTGGGCACAGCAGCCCCGTGGGGGGTGACCGGTCGGACGCCGGGCGGGGGCGGGGAGCGGGCCTGCGGAGGCAGGGGGACGGATCACGGAAGGGCTGCAGGTGCCCTGCAGGCTTCTGGTTTTTTCCATCGGCCTCTGCCGGCCTGACGGGTTTGGGCAGAGCCCGGTCCTGCCTCCCAGAGGCAGTGCTGGCCTGGGGACGCCCAGGTTGCAGGGCGTGCCCCCCGCGCCCATTGCTGCAGGACAGTGTGGTTTCAGTTAATGGGGAGGGCTCCCCCGCTTCGATTTTTTTGTGTGTTACTTGGAAACAGTACAGTTTTGTTCTGAAACAAGAGTTTGCAGGAAGTAGGATGTCATATTTAACACCAAACCCACAGTACGTTTTCCAGTAATTCCAAGTAAGTGTGTCGGAGACGTGTCTTCTGAGGTGCGGTGTCACACTCGGTCCTCCTTCGGGGAGGAGTCCCTTTCTGAGTCAAGAGCTGTTACTGTTATTCCTTTAACGCCACTCGAATATCTGTCTTTAATCCAGCTTTCCCACTTCCTTCCTGAAGGGATGGAATTCCAGATGACCCCTCGTGAGGGAGGGGGATCTCAGCGAGGCACAGACCCACAGCCCCGAGCTCAGCAGAGGTGGCCCGTGGAACGGTCCTGGAGGAGGGAGGGGGCGGCGGTCCCCGGCCCCAGCGTCGCCCCAGGCAGGGTGGGTGTCACCCCTGTGGCTTCACCCCATTCACGGTGACCGCAGGGGCGGACGCAGCCCTGTTCTTCTGACACCTACTGTGTGCCCTCCTGGGCCTCGCAGCGCCCCGGGCTGCCCGGCCCCAGGGAAGTGACTGGCTGAGGGCTGCACCGCCCTGTGAATAGGGCCCGTTTCTGGGTCCCACCCGGCACTTCCCAGCATGAGTGCTGCCAGCTGTCAGCCGTGTTCTGGAAACTGCGCTTCTCCAGGAAGTGGGGGGGCCCGGGATCCATCGTCCCCCGTGATTCACTCGCACTTCCTGCCCCCCCGGGGCTGGGCTGCAGCCTCACCACTGGGCGCTGCTTCTCCCCCGGGCCGGATGCCTGGCTGCCCCCCCCACCCCCATCCTGTCAGCCCCCACCTGCCCTTCCCCATGGGCAGCAGGAACCTGAAAGCCAGGATCCCATGATGGTTAAACCTGGGCCAGCAAGACAGGCAGGGGGTTGGGGGGGAACCCAGCACAGATGCGCCCCCACCCCACCGCTACTCCCAGGGCACACGGGTGGGTGGCTTCGGGGATTCCTGGCCACTGCACAGCCTCCCTGGCCAGGCCCATTCATCACCCGTGGGGCCACTGCTTTTGTCCTCGGAAGCCGGCAGTGGCCAGGCCCTGCCCCACCCGCATCACCCCCAGCGCGAGGCGGCTTCTGGACTGTTCGCTGAGGGCCTGCGGCCTCACCCCTCTCCCCAGCATCGCCCCCACCACGCTCATCTGATCCCAGCCGAGCCCCAGGCAACCACAGCTATAACCCAAGCCCAACCCTAAGCCTGTAGATCGCCAGCTGGGAACCACATGCATGCCCGGAACTCCATATCTGCTGACTGTTAGCCAGGAAGGCTGCAGGGCTTAGAAGGGCACCCACTTCTGTCCACGTGCCCATGTGCTCACAGCAGGCTGCAGCAGCCTCTCAGGAGGAAAATGAACCCAGGCTGCCTGCCACCTGGGCTGCAGAGGGGCAAAGAAACAGCAGGTGCCAGAGACTTTGAAAAGCCAAACGGGTTACCAAGTGTCGAGTGTAGTCACCTCGCCTTAGACGGCGGGAAGGGCTGGGAGGCCTAGGGCAAAGAGACACAAACCCCTCGGGTTGCCCCGTAGCGCCCTCCCCCACACCATGTATGTTTCTGTCTGGCTGCTGCCCACAGTGACGAGTGGGGGCCGCCATGACTAAAAGCCGCAGTCGACCTGCCACCCCGCCGGGTACTTACTCGCCAACTGGAACGCAGCAGCCATGGCCTCCTCCCAGCACTGGGCGTCGGGCGACAGGAGGGGCAGGCCAGTCAGCCCCAGCACGAAGGTGAGCTGGCCGGCTGCCAGCGCCGCCGTGGCGACCAGGTTGCAGGCTCGCATCATGTCGAACTGCACTGCGGGGTGGGAGGGAGGGGAGCGGCGGTCAGCACGGTCGGCACCGGCCAGGCTGCTCAAGCCTGGCTCCCTGCCCACCTGGGGCTCCTCCCTCCATCTCCCCGAATCTCACCACCCCCTCCCCAGCCCCCACCCACCTGCATCCCGGACCCTGGACCCTGAACAAGACGCATGGGACATGCATGGGGGGCAGCCTGGTGCTCGGACCACAGAGGTGGGGGCTGGGTGGTGTCATCCAGAGGTCCGTCGGGGGGGAAACTGTCCTGCCCACATGCTGGATTGCAGAGCCCTCAGCTGTGAAGTCCACCCCTTCCCCGTGGCCCTTCCAGAGTGTAAAAGCCCCCTGCCCCAGGGCCTCGGGTGCAGCGCGCTATGGGCAGGCAGCGTTCTCCGTTAGTGTGTGTGGTCAACTGTGCCGCTTCCACCAGAGGGTCACTCCTTCTGCTCGGGGGCCTCAGGCAGCTCGCCCCCAGCCCCTCTCCTGCCGTGCAGAGATCGAGGGGTCTTGCCCTTCCCAGGTCCCAGCCTGTGCCATGCGACTGCTCGGGGCTGTGGGCACCCTGGACCCTGCACGGGTGAGCGGGTGGACTGATGCCCAGCACCAAGGGCCCAGGAGCACTCCCAGACAGGTGAATGGATGGATGGACAGATGGCTCCTCTGCCTGACACCCCCATCTCACTGTCCTGGGCTCTGTAGTCGTCAGAGCGACCACAGGACATGGCTGCGGTCTCTGGGAATGCTGACCTTTAAAGGGAGGAGCCAGAGAGCTCAGGGCAGGCCCCAGGAGCCCGACGTCCCCACACGGGCTCAGGCCCCTGGCCTCCCCACACTGGGCAGCAGGGCAGCGGGTCTCATGATCTGCAGGAACCCTCCTGACTGGTTATGAGGGCTTCCGGGGTCCCCTGACCCCATGTGGGAGCGGGAGGCCACATGGGTCCCCCGTCAGCATGGGGCTCGGCCACTCGCAGGCTTTTCCGGGGAGGCTGCTCATCGCGCTCTTCCTGCCTTTTCACCTGGACTTGCTTGCAACCACGTTTACCCTTCAAACAATTTTATCCTATGGGAAGGCCCTGCTACTCTAAGAGATCACGAGTTTGGAGGCAGAGGTGGAGACGAGGGCTGTTGAGGGTGATGGATGCTCAGAGCACAAGTGTGGGGCCCACCTGAGCTCAGGAAAGTCCTTCTGGTCCCCGGGGCTCAGCCTCGCAGGTGAGGAAGGACGCACGCGGACTGGCCAGCCATGCCGGGAGCGTCCACACTGTGGGGTGTGGGTCCTGGCGCAGCAAGGCCATGAGCCCCGCCTCCCAGCCCGAGCAGGGCCTCCCCAAGTCAGCGGGGGCTGGGGGGACTGAGGCGCAGACTCGCCTCTCAGCCTTGCCCCTCCCCAGCCACCCAGGCGGACGTGTCCCACCAGCGCCCCCGAGCCCAGGCGCCCAGGCGTTTGGCAGGTCTTCACGCTTGCTACGCATGCAGCCTGGGCAGTGGCTCTGGGTTTGGAGGAGCCGTGAAGGCGAAGCTCGAGACTGGACACCCGTTTATTCATGTCCCCCCCTGGTTCAGGGAAAGGACAGGATTGTGTCCGGGCCTGACAGAGTGTCCGACACATGGACAGATGGAAAGTGGCAGAAAGAACAGGGGTCAGAAAGCAAGACCGATTCCCCCCCGCACCCCCGCCTGATCAATATCGAAAGTCAGGGCTGCAGTGCGTGCTCAGCCAGCGGCATGGGGCATGGGCCCTGTGCTCTGGGACGGGACCAAACATGACGGGGGGTGGCTGGGGGGCCTGACCCAGCGCTCGGGACACCCTAACTGGAGCTTGCACCCTCGGGGGTGGCAGAGTTGGCCCCACGTGCCTAGCAGCTCTGGCTGGGCTCCACAGGCAATGCCAGGACGCGGGCGCAGAGCCGGCGGGAGGGTGGCCGCTGTCCCCGAGGGCTGCCCTGGGCACCTGCATGGGGTCTGGGACCTCCAGGTTGGCCTGGCTCTGGACAAAGCGGCGTGGGGCCCAGGGTGGATGAACAGAGGTGATCTCACAGTCGAAGCCGCCCCGTTCTCCTCCCGTCCCTGACTCAGTAGGAGGCTGGACCATTGGGCGAAACCTGGGCTGGGGTTTTGCTGGAAGCTGCTGATTGGATTGACGGGGACAGACCAGAAAAAGACCAGAAGCCCCCTGCCTCTCGGGACCCCCCAGGGCAGCAGTGCTCTGTCGCAGGGAGCTGGTGAGAAGGGTGTCAGCGCCTCTTCCTGGTGGCAGCTCGCGCGTGAGCAGCTGCTCTGACCGTCCCCTTCTTTGGGAAAATGTCTGATGCTCGGGGCCTCGTTAAGGGCTGGCTGCTGCAAGTGCTGAGTAAGGGAGTAAGCCATTCTAAGAGCTGTTCAGGGGCTTCTCAGGTGGTGGGCAGGTGGGACAGTGAGTCAGGGCAGGTGAGCAGCCTCTTGGGACTCACAGCAGGGCAGGCGTGGGGCTCCAGAGCAGGCTGTGTCCTGGCTCAGCAAGGGGGCAGGTGGGGGGTGCCTGGAGCGGGCACCTGCGTGGTGGTGTTGGGGGATGTGGCAGGCAGCTGTGAGCCCCGGGAGGCGGGGGAGCCTGTAGGGGAGCACAGGGCCCCTGGGGGTCGGGGATGCGTGGCCTGCACCGGGCCCATGCTGGAGCCCCAGTCACTGGCTCCCACTGCCCCTCACCACAGATGCAGAGCCCTGAGAGGACCCCCCTCCAACCGACAGGTCCCAGATCCCCAGGTTCAGAGGACCTGCCAGCATCTCACAGAACCCTGGTCTGAGCGCTAATGGGACAGGCAGACTCCTCCAGGCTCTGTCTGCATTAAGGGAGGCTCTGGCCCACTGCTTACGAAGGGCGGGGGGCTGGCCGCTCCCCATGAGACACTCCCCAGCTGTGCAGTGAGGGCTCTACTTGCAGAGACAGGGAGGCGTCCCCTCAGGGGCTCGCCAGGACCCTGCGCCTCCTGCAGCCTCTGTCTCTGCCTGCCAAGTGGAGACAACGGCCCCCAGCCAGCTCCCAAGGGGACCCAGTCCCGGGGGCCCAGCTGGCTGGGGGCAGTCGTGCCTGTGCTGGCCGAAGCCCCACTGGAGGCCGTGTTCTCCTGGGAGGAGAGCTACCTTCAGAAAGGGAAGGAGGTCTGTGTGTCGGGGACTGTCCACAGCTGTCATGGGCTGTTGCCAGGGTGGCAGCCTTTCACGTCGGCCGCTGTGACCCCGCGTCTGCATGCTCAGTGTCAGGCATCTTCATGTGCCTGGACCTTCCCACGCAAATGTTCAAACCCAACCCTGCTTTCAAGGTGAAGTTCCCACCTTCCAGACCCCGTGCTGGACGTGACCAACCAGATGGGGCCGCTGGGGGCAGCGGGGCAGCCCGGGCCCTGGGCTCCTTCCCGCCCCCCGCAGGCCTCAGTCTGCCCGTCTCTGCTGGGCCGCCACCTCCAGCCAGCGCCCCTGAGAGTCCCCCTCAGTGCTGCCCACAGCCCTGAGGACCCTGACGACTGTGGAGTGAGGTCCAAACCCAGCCGCTTGCTTTAAGCGCCTTGTTTATTTCACTCCTTAGCAATCTTTATTGTCCACCACGAAAAATGCATTTTCCTTGCTTCAGTTACTGTATCCGTCCCCTAGCTACACATAACGGCAGAGAAAAGCGCCCTCCTGCACAGGAAGAATTCTGTCCCAAAGGGACCAGGGCAGGTGGGTGTGGAGCCTGGGGCGCACCCGGGTCCCCAGGCGCACCTCTCCCCTCAGCTGCGCGCCCCGTGCGCATGGATGGCCACTCTAAAGGAGGCAGTGAGACAAGCCGACTTACGTTTGACAGTGCCTCGCGACTCCTGGAAGCCAGCCGCCTCAGAGCCCCAGCCCAGGGCCTCGCAGTCGCGCGTGTCGGCCGGCCCCGGCCTGGCCCCCGGGCCGGGCGCCCCCCGGGGCCGCTCCGCCAGCCAGCAGGCCCGCCAGAGCCCCACGCTGCGCCTCCGGCCGTCCTCCAGCGTCTGGTACACCCAGTTGGGAGTGAAGGCCGCCGCATTGTTGAGGACGAGAGAGACCAGGGCCACCAGCACAGCTGTGGCCACCACTTTGCGGACAGTCATTGCGGCCGCAGTGCTGGCTCGCGTCGTGGGGGGAGTCCCAGCTGCGGTCGGTCAGCGTGTCAGTGGGGCCGACTAGAGGACGTCCCCACTCATGCTCGGTGGTGGCGGGAAGGCCTGGGCGGCAGGTGCGGGGGCGCCCGCCTCGCGGGCCCCTTACCCGGCCTCCTGCACCTGGAGCAGCACCAGGCCTGCGCCGAGGCCAGGGCCTCCCATCCCGGGGGGCACGCAGGGGCAGCAGCGAGAGCCCCACGTCCTGAGTGCGCCGTCTTCCTGGGGGGCGGAGGCCACAGCGCGCAGAAAACCGCAGGCAGGCGAGGCTGGAGGGCGCGGGGCCAGCTGCTCTAGGGACCAGCGCAGGGCGGGCGCAGAGCGGGGCAACGGGGAGCAGCGGGCGGCGGGTCTGAGCCCCTGCCGGCGCCTCTGCTGCGGAGCAGCTGGGCCTGGAGAGCAGACGGCAGAGGAGGCGCGTGCGTGTGTGAGTGTGCCTCGCGCCTGCGTCTTCCCCGTCTCTCGGCAGGGAGGAAATGGTTGTTTTTGAGGCTGTTTTTGGAGAGCCAGAGGGCGTAGCCAACTGCAACAAATAGCGGCCAGACGCCCACAGGATGTGTTTCCTGATGGGAAAGGCAGGGGCCTCTTCGGGAGGCCTCCGCAGCCCTCCCCCGCACCCCACCTTCCCTGGGAGCAACGTGCACTGCCCGCCGCCCTCGGGCCCACTGTCTGTCTGACCCCGGCGGGTGACGTGGGTGGGGGCCGGCCGTCCGCTCCGGGGACGGGGCATTCCCCCCCTCCCCCACCTTCAGCCGCTCCCCCCGCACATGGATACTGTCCGCACACGGTGCGCAGCACAGACGGGCTGATGTGCTGGGGGCCCCGGACGCCCCTACCTCCCAGCCGAGACCCTCACCCACGCTCAGAGACCCCCCCCAGAGCAGGCCATTGTCCATGTGCAGGAGGGGGTTGTGGGTGAGCTGAGCACCCAGCGAAGCCCGGGTGAGAGCCAGGCCGCGTCTGCTGCGGACGCTGACGGGCCCAGCCTGCTGGGCTCTCAGACCCTCACCAGGTCCCGGCCTGCCTGTGCTGACTCCCAGCGGGGCCGGGTCAGCCCCCCGAGGCCCCGCCCACTTTGGGTCGGCCTTGCAGGGGCCGCCAAGTTTACATTCCTGAGAGGCAGGGGCCGTCAGCTCCCAGTGGATTTTTACCTCTTCTGGGTTTTTCCCACCAGGGCTCACAGCAGACGCGCTAGCTGAGTTCTCACCACTTCCCTCCTTCAGGGCCAGAGGCGAGGCTGACCCCTGCTCCACCAGCCACGCTGTGTCTGGTGGGTGCTAGCGGTCCTTGCACCTTCCTCGCACCCGGCAGAGGGGTGCCCCCCCAAGGGGGCCACGGACTGGGGTCCCTGCACGCATGGTGAACTCACCTCAGAAGGAGGTTTTCCTGAGAGCTGACAGCCTTCCTTCCTTACCTACTTAAGTCGCTCTTCCTGAGTCAGTCTTCACGTGGCTGTCTTCCGCTGGACAGCAGCAGTGGTTTCACGAACGGCAGTCCCAGCTCTGTCTTCCCGGGCTGGGCAGGCCACGGGCCAGGTCACCCACCTGGGTGCCTGTGGGCCAGCAAGCCAGCGCCCTCCCAGCCCCCAGCCTCGGGCGGAGGGGACAGCTGGGACGGGGCTGGTGGCCGGCCTAGGAGCAGACCTGAGTCAGGGATGACCTCGCCATCCGAGGGTCCCTTCGTCCTTTGATCGCTGTCCCCCACGAGCTGGGCCCTCAGCCCCCCGAGGCCTCCCCACCCCTGTGCGTGGACTCACAGGAGCATAACCTCAGAGCAGGGATGCACGGCAGAAGCACAGCGGCTTGTGTGCCACTGGGCGGACGTGAGGCTGTCGTCCACCGCAGCCCCGTCCACTGGGGTCTCCACAGGGCAGCACAGGAGGAGGGGCCTCGGCGTGTCCCAGGAGCTTCTGTGGGGCCCGGGCTTCCCGGAGAGTTGGGAGCTTGGAGCCTGCCTGCCTCTTAGGTTGAGGGTACAGTCTACATGCAGGCCCGGGCGGCAGGGAGTTCTCACAGTCAGACGGGCACTGGGTCGGTGTCCACGTGGCCTGTCCATTGGGTGCGCGGACCCCAGGACCCACGCAGGGTGAAGCTGCCGTCAGAGCAGCCAGCGTGCGGGGACGGCACTTCCCACGGGCTTTTCCCAGAATGGCTTGGTAGCGGGGTAGGTCCACCAGCCTCTCACGTCCCAGGAGTTACTGGTCTGTGCTCCTCGGGGCTGTGGGGTCATCTGGACATGGAGTACCCTCCCTCCCACCAGCCTCATTTCTCATTTCTTGGGGAGGCCCGACCTGCTGGGGTGGGAGGGAGAGAGACGCCGGAAACCTCTGAAAGGAAGAAAAGAAGACCCCCGCCCCGAGCCTGTGCCAGGGGCTCAGAGGGCAGCTCTGCAGCCCGGCTCCCGGGACCCTCACCCCTATCCGGGTGTCGTACCCACTCCCCAGCTGACCCGGGGTCTCTGTGGGAGGACATGGGGCCACTAGGAGTGCAGCCTGGGATGGAGGTGCTGGTGGGGGGGCGGGTGTGCTCTGAGGGGCACGGCGGGGCTGGCGGCCTGTGCAGGACGCCCCCAGTCTTCATGGGACAGTGGCAGAGGGGGTGTCTGGGCAAGAGGCAGGGTCCCAGCTACGGGCCGGGGGACAGGACTGTCATCACATCCTCCTCTGGAGGGCCCGTGGGCCCCAGCTTGCCGGGCCGCTCTGTGGGTGGAGCCGTGGGGCTCGCACATGGCCCCCTCCTCAGGGACCGTGTGTCCGGCCAGGTCCCCGCATTGCCTGGCACAGGGGGTGGCCGCTCACTGAGCCCTGTGTCCTCTGCTGCAGCCAGGCCGTCTGGGAGAACATGGCGCGCATGTGCGTGAAGACACAGCGGCTGGACGTGGCCAGGGTGTGCCTGGGGCACATGGGCCACGCCCAGGGGGCCCGAGCTCTGCGCGAGGCCCAGCAGGAGCCGGAGCCGGAGGCCAGGGTGGCCATGCTGGCCGTGCAGCTGGGCATGCTGGTGAGTGGGACGCCCCTTGCGCGGGCCCGCTCCCCACCCGTGCGGGCCTATCTGGGCCATTGGGTTGCAGGGAGCAGAAAACTCCTTGGACAAGCTGAGGCTGTAATGGGGGGTGGGGTGAGGGAGTGGACACCCCCGGTTCTGATGGGGTCCATGAGCCCCTCGACGATGGGGTGGGGGGTCCAACCCTGGCTGAAAGGCAGGCTGCCCGCACCCTAAAGTGCCTGCACCCCACCTGTTCCCACAGGAGGACGCGGAGCAGCTCTACAAGAGGTGTGGGCGCTATGACCTCCTCAACCGCCTGCTGCAGGCCTCAGGCCAGTGGCAGAGGGCCATCGAGGTGGCCGAGCGCCACGACCGCGTACACCTGCGCACCACCTACTACAACTACGCCCGGCACCTGGAGGCCAGCGGGGACTGCAGCCTGGCCCTCAGCTAGTGAGAGCCCCGAGGGTCCGAGGGTCTCCGGGGAGGGGCCGGGCCAGCACAGCTGCGGGGGCCGCCTGAGCCCTGTGGCTCTAGGGGGAGCAGCCAGGCTCGGGCGGCTGAGTGCATGGGCCCCGCCGGGCCTGGACCCCCACCTGGGCAGTGCGGAGGTGGGGCCCACAGTAGGAGCAGAGCTGCAGGCGGGAGGCGAGGCGCCATCCGTCCTCGCATCCCCAGGGCTGAACCAGGGCAGGGGATGAGTGACGCTGCCTCACCTCCCACAGCTACGAGAAGTCAGACACACACCGCTTTGAGGTGCCACGGATGCTGGCGGAGGACCTGCAGGCCCTGAAGCTGTACGTCAGCAAGATGAAGGACAAGTGAGTGCCGGCCCAAGGGGCTTCCCTCCGGAGCCTTCCACGCGATGGCATGGAGCATCCCAGCCCCTCCAGGCTGGACCCCAGGCGGCTGGGCGGGGACCTCCCTGGGACCTCACTCAGGCTTGGCCGCCTGGCTGCTGTGGGCCAGGGCAGAGAGCCTGAGCAGAGGCGTCCTCTGCAGGACGCTATGGCGGTGGTGGGCCCAGTACCTGGAGAGCCAGGCCAAGATGGACACGGCACTGCACTACTATGAGCTGGCCCAGGACTACTTCTCCCTGGTCCGCGTCCACTGCTTCCAGGGCAACATCCAGCGGGTGGGTGCCCCGACTGGGTCAGGGCTGGGGGCACACGGGGCGGGGGTGCTGATGCAGGGGGCGTGGGTGCCCCGGGGAAGGGGGCCGGTGCTCAGGTGAGGGAGGGCAGGATCCCCCCAGAGCAGGGCGGGCTGGACGCGAGGCCACCATCCCTGGTGTCTCCAGGCCGCCGAAATAGCCAGCGAGACTGGGAACTGGGCGGCCTCCTACCACCTGGCCCGGCAGTACGAGAGCCAGAACGAGGTGCGGCAGGCCGTGCACTTCTACACGCGCGCCCAGGCCTTCAACAACGCCATCCGCCTGTGCAAGGTGAGCACCCCTGCTTCCGCTCCAGGGTCCCATTCCAGGGGAGACTTTCCTGCCAGGCGGTCCCCAGCACATCTGTGCCCTCGCAGGAGCACGGCCTGGACGACCAGCTCATGAACCTGGCCCTGCTGAGCTCCCCCGAGGACATGCTGGAGGCCGCGCGCTACTACGAGGAGAGGGGCGAGCAGATGGACCGGGCAGTCATGCTGTACCACAAGGTGAGGCGGCCCCGCCCGGCCCAGCCTGGCCCGGCCCGGCAGCGCCCGGATGGCACACTCAGAGACCCGCCATCTGCAGGCCGGCCACTTCTCCAAGGCCCTGGAGCTGGCCTTTGCCACCCAGCAGTTTGTGGCCCTGCAGCTGGTGGCAGAGGACCTGGATGAGAAGTCGGACCCCGCCCTCCTGGCACGTTGCTCTGACTTCTTCCTGGAGCATGGTCAGTACGAGAAGGCTGTGGAGCTGCTGCTGGCCGCCAAGAAGGTACGGCTGCAGACACGGGCCCGCTCCCAGGAGGGCCCGGCCCCGCTGTGCGGACCTCGCCACTCTTTCCCAGCGTGCGTACCATGTATGTTACACCGCGGGGCTCCTGGATGTGCAGCTCAGGGGTGTCCGTGGTGCCTGTCATCCCCAGGACTCTGTCCCCCTCGCCGTGGCACGGGCCCCCCCTCCCGCTTCCTGTCTCCCTCTGACAGCATGCTCACACACACAGGTGGTGTGTGCACACCCAACCATCAGGACCGCCGTCCGTGTCTGGGCACACGCCCTCCAGGTTCCCTGTGCAGCCTCCGCAGGGGGTGTCCCCACCAGGTCACACTGCGCTTTCTTCCCGAGAATCTTTCTCAAATGAAATATAGAAAACTTTTCTTGATTGTTTTTTAAGAAAAAAGTAATTAAACCCCCTACTCCGAAAACCTGAATTGAAGAAGATGATTGATCTGTGGTCTTCTCCCACAATGAATTCCTTCCCAGAGGTGTTTCCTCAGCCCTTCTAGAGTGTCCACAGCGAGAGATGATCCCCTGCCACCCCCTGGCCATGCTGCTCCCCCAACCCGGGGATGGGGGTGAGGTCAGGGAGGCCCCCCCTCCCGCCCGCCCACCAGACGGTGACCGCCTCTCCTCGGTGTCCATGGCCCCCAGTATCAGGAAGCCCTGCAGCTGTGCCTGGAGCAAAACCTGACCATCACTGAGGAGATGGCCGAGAAGATGACGGTGCCCAAGGACTGCAAGGAGCTGTCCGAGGAGGCCCGGCGGGCGCTGCTGGAGCAGGTCGCCAGCTGCTGCATGCGCCAGGGCAGCTACCACCTGGCCACCAAGAAGTACACACAGGCGGGGGACAGGCTGAAGGTGAGCATGGCCAGTGCTTGCTCGCGCCCCGCAGGGAGAGTTTCCCCGGCTGGGCTCCGGGGTCACCCGCGAAGCCCTGGCAGCCCATATCTCCCTTGTCCTGAAGCCACACCTGTCTCGTGGGGCGGGCACTCTGTCCGCGTGCCTGGAAGGGGCCCAGCCCGGCTCTTTCTCCACCCAGGCCATGAGGGCACTGCTCAAGTCCGGGGACACGGAGAAAATTGTGTTTTTCGCGGGTGTCTCGCGGCAGAAGGAGATCTACATCATGGCGGCTAACTACCTGCAGTCCCTGGACTGGAGGAAGGACCCCGAGGTCATGAAGAGCATCATCAGCTTCTACACCAAGGGCCGTGCGCTGGACCTGCTGGCCGGCTTCTATGACGCCTGTGCCCAGGTGCTGACCCGCCTCCTGGCCCAGGCGGGGCGGGGTGCCATCCCGGGTGCCGGTCCTGACACTGCCTCCTGCAGGTGGAGGTCGACGAGTACCAGAACTACGACAAGGCGCACGGGGCGCTGACCGAGGCCTACAAGTGCCTGTCCAAGGCCAAGGCTAGGAGCCCGCTGGACCAGGAGGCCAGGCTGGCGCAGCTGCAGAGCAGGATGACGCTGGTGAAGCGCTTCATGCAGGCGCGCAGGTGCGGCCGTGGGGCTCACGACGCCCGCAGGCGCCTCTCCCTGGGAGCTCGCTGCACAGCGGGCAGGGCGTGGGCAGGAACGCTCTGCGGCCCCTCGCACGGTGTCAGGGCCCATCTGGCTCCTGCAGAACCCGGCTGGTTCTAGGAAGGTCACTCCAGAGACAGCCCGAGATGCCTGAGGGAGGCATGTGTTCTCGGGGAGGCTATACCTGAGGGGAGCCTGCGGCCCGCTCGGGTGCACGGGGGCTCCAACCCCTGATGCCAGCTCGGCCCAGGGTGGAGGCCCGCTGTTTCCAGCCCTGAACATGTCCAGGACCCCAGTTCTTATTTACTGGCCGCTCAGACAGCACTTCCCCTTGTGTGGGCCCTGAGCTCGGCTTCTGACTAAATCAATAGAAGCGTTTTCCTTACCTGAGAGCAGGCTCTCTGAAGAGGAGCCCCAGGCTGTTCTGAAGCCGTTTACAGAGTCAGGCTCCTTTGAGGGTGTTCCCGGCTCCGTGTGCAGGTTCAGGAGCCTCAGGGTGGCAGGAGGGAGTGGGCGCAGCCCCGGGCAGGTGCCCGGACGGACTGGAAGACGGGCCTGTAGGGCTCGCGGCGCCTCCTAGTGCCCTCACTGGCACACACCAGGAACCGCCGAGCCCCTGGCGTCCCTGTGCTGCCCTTTCCCTGGGGGACCCTGCGTGACCCCCTCCCGGGTCAGTGCGCTCTCTCCAGGCCCTCGCCCTCCGGCCCAGGCCCCCCGTCCCGTGCAGGGCGGGGTGTGAACAGGCCAGTGCCCTCCAGAGTCCAGTGTGGCCCTGCGAGCAGTCAGCACATTTTGTTAAACAAATCAGTGAGTTTCTGACATGACTCACCAATGAGTTCATGGACCTCACGGCAGTTACCTTCACAAAGCTGCATCCTCCAGGCCAAGGGCCTGCCCTGCCCCCTGACAGGCAGCCCCGCGCGGGGCTGGGGCTCAGGCTGTCCCTGCTCCCAGCAGGACCTACACGGAGGACCCCGTGGAGTCAATCCGGCAGTGCCAGCTGCTCCTGGAGGAGCCGCACCTGGACAGCAGCGTCCGCGTGGGGGACGTCTACAGCTTCCTGGTGGAGCGCCATGTGCACGCGGGGGACCTGCAGGCGGTGAGGCCTGGGCGGGGGCTTGGCTTCCCTGCGGCTCGGTGTCGGTTTGATTTTTCAGTCTTTTTAAAAAAATACTTATTTGGCTGCGCTGGGTCTTAGTTGAGGCATGTGGGATTTGGTTCCCTGACCAGGGGCCGAACCTGGGAACCCTGCATCAGGAGCGTGGAGTCAGCCATTGGACCACCAGGGAAGTCCCTTCCTTTCCTACCTTTCTTATTTTGAAATACTTTAAAACTGGGAAGTTACAGGAATAATGGAACCCCAATTACCCTTTACCAGATTCTTGGTCTTTTAAATATTTTGTCATATTTATTTATTCATTCTGTAAATGTTTTAAGATTTATATTTTACACATAAAATGAGTATTTTCTGAGCCATTCAAGGGGCACAGAGTCCTTCCTGCCCCCACTCCTCTGTCTGCTTGCACTCGGGGTGCCCGGCTCCTGGAGCTTCCGAGGGCGTTTATTCAGTGAGATGGGCGTCAGGTCCTTAGGAGCGAGCATGCAGGTGGACTTCTGGCCCTGGAGCGCTCTTTCGGGAAGGCTCTTGATCATTCGGTATAATAGACAGTTCTCGAGCATTTTGATCTGGGGACCCCTTTACACTGGGGACGTTACTGACAACTCAAAAAACTTCTGTTTATGTGGCTGATGTCTACCAATACTTACCATATTAGGAAATAATAAATTTGTAAAATATTTGTTAACTTACTTAATCATAAAAAGCTCACGATATGGTAACACCGATAACATTTTCATTTAAAATAACAGCATTTTCCAAAACAAAGACCTTTAGTGAGAAAAGTAGCTTTGTTGTACATTTTTGCCAGTCTCTTTAATGTCTGATTTCTGCATTCTATTTGGTAAAATAGGTTGTTTGAACTGAAATATGAGGCCTGTGATGAAGACCCAGTTTCACACTAGCATGCAGGCGAGAAGGGGCGGGCCTTCCCGCACCCCCGCCTGGTGTCCGTGGGTCTGTCTCCTCACCACACTCCGCCATCAGAGACCAGGCCTTGCTTTTCGTACTTGTTACCTTAGAACCCGTTGGTCTGTCTTGGATCTTGTACACACACGTGATTTTGTCACATCACAGTGGTCATTTGGAAAATACTGGTTCACTGGGTTGTGCAAATGTGAACACAGTTCATTACACATTGGAGAAATCCTGCTGGCCCATGTCACAGGGACCTCATCTGGAAAGTCCCCGTGCAGGACGGCTCACCGTGGCCTCGATGTGGGGGGTGCACAGTGTGTCCCACTGTGGTGGTCACGCGCCCCGTCTGCAGGCCCGCTCCCCCACGAGCGCCCGTGCCTCCCCCCCGAGTCACGAGGGGCCTGTCCTCTTACTGGTGCGCCACTGTGTCCTCTCCATCTGGGGGCCCCTGCACCCCCATTGGACCCGTCTGGCGTGTGTTGGCCCCAGCTCAGCCGGTCCCTCTCTCAGAATGTGCCTGTTCGCACTGGTGCAGCTGCCGTGCTGTTGCTGCAGGTTACAGCTCTCCTGTTGCTCCGTCTGCACTTGTACCCCCGTGGGTCTGGACCGCCTCTCCTCCCTGCGTCTCGCGTGTCTCTCCTCTGTCTTTGGAACGTAGTCTCTCCGCACTGCTGTGCGGCAAAGCGCACCATTCGTGCAGAGACTCGCGTCCGTCCTTTGGGTCCAGCCCCCGCGGCCCCCGCAGCGCGCTGTGCTCTCCCGGTCTCCTCACTGTGCGGCGCTCTCCTCTGCCTTCCTGTGCACACGCGTGTTTACCGCACAGTCCTCCACTCCTGGCTTAGGTTCCGGTGTTTCTGTTGGTCGAGTCTTCTCTCTTTATTGTGGCTTGTATTTTCCTGCTGTTTTGCAGGCCTGGTGATTATGTATTGGATTCTAGACACTGCAGATGTTTTAGGTTGTCAGGCGACTCTGTCTTTGTGTGTGTGTGCCTGTGTCCCTGTGTGAGTGTCTGTGTATGTTTTTTAACGTTATTTATTTACCTTTGGTTGTGCTGGGTCTTCGTTACTGTGCCCAGGCTTTCTGTAGCTGCAGCAAACAGGAGTGACTCCTCGCTAAGGTGCACGGGCTTCTCGTTGCAGAGCGCGGGCTCTCGGACACGCGGGTGCTACGGCACAGGCTCAGTAGTTGTGTGCACGGGCTTAGTTGCTCCGTGGCGCGTGGGGTCTTCCCAGACCGGGGATTGCGCCCATCCACCTTGCACGTGAGTCCTCATCCACCGAGCCACCACGGAAGCCCCGTGTGTGTGTGTTTAGACATCACTGAGCTTTCTTCTGAGATGAGAGTAAGTTACTTGGAAACAGTTTGATCCTTTTGAGACTGTATTTGGGAAATCTGTAAATATTTTTTTCTGCCGTATTCTTTCCGGCCCGTCTACACTGCGTGCAGTGTCAGGGTCCAGCCAAGGCCGGGACCTGGGCTCCAGGGCTCCCCTGTTCCTCACATGCCGGCTGCCATGTGGACGCAGTTCTGGTTCCAGTTCTGGCTCTCTCAACGACAGGGTGTGGCTTCTGCATGCCTCTCACATCTCCCAGCGCCTGGGCTCGGGCCTCCCTGAGGCAATGGTTACAAGCAGAAGTCACCTGAGCGTGGGCCCCAACACACCTGCCACGGTTGTTCTCTGGAGCCGGATGCGTTTGTGCAGTCTGTCCTTGCTGGTGGGAGGCTGACCTAAAGAGAGCCCAGCGGAAGCCTCCATCCTCTCATGCAGACAGCAGAGCTCTGCCCACCATGTTTTCCTGTCGTGTCCCCACGGGCTGCACACATACATTGCCGAGGCCCAGAGCGCTGCCCGGCCCGGCCCCCGCAGGCAGTGACCCAAGGCCCATTCCTTTCCCAAGCGCTCACAAGCCCTGCATCGACCAGTTGTTCCAGAAATGTCGCCAGCGGGCCGTGCCAGCCTTGTGGGGCGTGGCCCTGATTCCCAGGGAAGCCGAGCATCCGCCCGCAGCCCCAACCTGGGGGCCAGCACCATGAGCTCAGACTTCCTGGCCGGCTCACCCGTGTCCTTTCGGCCCATCCACTTCCAGCTCCGAGCCCTTCTGTTGTTGTGGAGACAGCTCTGAAGTGAACCAAACAGTGTTCCCCTTTTAGGAGAACACAAGCTGGACAGCAGAGATACTTAGACCTCTGAATCCTCAGTATCATATCACATTGCAAGCGTTTCACCAAATTCTTTGTGGTTTCAAGCTTTGAAGCCTGTGGGGTTTTCATTTTTAAGCTCTTTTATTTATTTGCTTATTTGGCTACGCCAGGTCCTCATTGCAGCACACAGGATTTTCGATGTCCTGACCGGGGATGGAGCCCTGGCCCCAGGCCAGGGATGGGCAGAGTCTTAGCCACTGGTCCACCAGGGGGGGTCCCCTGGGGGATACAGTAACTCCAAATTTAAAAAAACCTGTAAATAGAGACAGGGAAGGCCTGCATGTCTCCTCCCAGGAGGGGAACACAGAAACCCTCCTTGCAGCTTCGGGGGCACGAGGTGGGGGGGTGTCTCCCCCGTCTCCCGCTAGATGCACCTCCCCTGTCGTAATAGCCCTGACAGACCCCCAACCCTCCTGGAGACACTGCTGCCTTGCCCCTGTGCGCTGCCGAGTCCCCCGGCCCCCTGAAGTCCTTTCCTGCTTCCCACCCTCCCATCCATGTAGCAGCTCCCAGCCCAAAACCCGCAGCTGCCCAACCACCTCCACCCTCACTGGGCTAGGCCTCTCACCGCAGTGCCCACCAGCCTGGCCTGGGCCTCCTGTGCGCCCAGCACGGCTCCTGGCCTGTAGCCGGCACTCGGCAGACATGAGGGATGGCCCTGGTGCCCAACACTGCCTCCCCGTCATCAGGGAGTCTGGGCACCTGTATGCTGCACCCCTCGTTCCTCCAAATAGCCTAGCTTATCTCACAATCTTTGTTTATATCTCCCAATTATATCTGAGATGACTGCTCTAGAATTGTATCATCTGGAAGAAATGCTCAGATGTGACCATCATTTCCTCATAAAGTCAGAGTTCCTGGAAACTTTGTTCACATCCTGAATTGATTCTTAGTGAACCCACACAAGCCACGTGAGGCCCCTCATGCTCGCATGTGACCCTCCCCACAGGGGCGCAGGTGGAGCAGGTATAAGCATGTCTATCCTGCCTCAGACCGCCCCCCCGAGCTCCTGGGTGGCCCCCATGCCCCCCAGATTCCCACTTAGCAGAACCAGAAGAGGCCCCATAGGAAATACCAGCCCCTGGCCAAGGACCACACACACACAAGACTAACTAACCACAGGGCCGACTGACTGCACTAGACTGGACGCCTGGTCAAAATACACAAGACAAACCTTTTTTTTAATTTATTTGGCTGCACCAGCACACAGGACCTTCCTCGCATCATGTGGGATCTTTCACTGTGGCTGACGGACCCTCATTGCGGCTTATGGCTCCGTAGTTGTACTGTGAAGGCCAGTAGTTGGGGCACAGGAGCAGGCAAACCGTGTGTGTGTAAACTGTGCTGCCCTCCCCCCCAGTGAATGAAGCATGTGAATCCTTTCCCAGGGTCCCCCGTGAGCATCCAGGGGGGCCCACCCTCCAGGGCTGTGGCCCCAGACACAAGATCCTGCTGTTAGCCTGCCCACAGGACTCCTCCCAGGGAAGGTCACAGCACTGGCCCCAGAGCCCCGGCCGTCGCCACACTTGGGAAGGTCACGAGGTCCCCGGAGCCCCGTCCTCTGCTGCCCACTCTGACCACGGCCGGGCCCTTGTTCTGTGCGCTGACCGTCTTGGCTGCCCTCTGTCCCCAGGCCTACAAGTACCTGGAGGAGATGCGGCGGCGGCTGCCCTCCGCCAACATGTCCTACTACGTGAGCCAGCACATCGTGGACGCCGTGCACCAGGGCCTGGGGCTCCCTCTGACCTGCGAGGCACCTGAGCGCATGCGGCACAACAGCGTGGAGGAGCACAAGGGGGCGGACGAGGAGGTGGCCGAGGAGGTGGAGAGCGGGCCCTGAGCCGCCACCAGGCTCTGGGACCCACCCGCCTCTCCCGGAGCGGGGCCCAACATCCCTGACGAGCTCTGCGCCCGAGTCCATAGACAGAGCTGCAGGAAGACATGCTGGCCTGTCTGGCGGGTGTCGGGGGGTGTCTCTAAGCCACCCCTCTGAGTCCCTGATCCTTGCTGAGGTGGTTTTAGCCCTTTTGTAGTCAAGGGAGTAGGTTTATTTTCTCCATGACGTTCCCCAACTACAGGGTGTGAAGCCTAAGAACCTGAGGTATCTCCCAGCACCCACGCGGGTCGCCCAGCAGCACATCTGACTGGTTCCTGCAGCACAGCCCGTCCTGACCACAGGGTGGCAGCAGTTGGTACTGGCTGTGCCCGGGGCTCTGTGCCTCCAGACTGCGCCTTCCGTCACCAGCTCCTACCGCGAGGGGCTGTCAGGGGCTGCCTCACCCTCTCCCACCCTCAACCCCGCATCTATTTGCTGAAATTCTCCAAATAAAGCCTATTTTCTCAAGGGCCCGCATCCCCTTCCTGGCCCCATTTTCGCGTCTCCCCGTCTGCACGCCAGGGTCCCTGCCCAAGAGAGAACCACTGCCCCCTCACGCTTCATTCCGGTGTTCTCAACACCCTGGTCTACGGTCTGCACGAAGGCCAGGCTGAGCCACGGCTCCCCGCTCCTGCCCAGCGGCCGTCCTACAGCCCTAGTCCAGAGCCGCAGCGGCCACATCCCAGTGTCAGGCCGTGGGGGGCGGCACCCTGAGTCCCTGGTGGACGTCTGAGCCGAGCCGCAGGCACTCCAGCCTGCAACAGGCGCCCTGCTCATCCAGCGATGTGCCTCCCGGGCTCAAGGGTCAGGGGTCAGGGCCTAAGGAGAGGAGAGCGGGAGGAGCCTGTCGCGGAGCTTCTCCAGCACCAGCAGCGCCTTCACCGCCAGCAGCCGGCAGTCCTCGTCTGCATCCTGCTCCGCCACATCTGCGAAGACAGAAAGGAATGTGCGCAGTGTCAGGGCACCGGGCTCAGCCTGCACGTCACCTGGAAGCAGCCCAGATGCGGGGCACCTGGGCTGGAAGCCCGGCCCGGGAGGCGCCTCAGCCGCTGTGCGAGGACGGCTGGGAAACCAGCAAAGACCCGACAGGCTGGGCTGCAGGGGCTGGTGGCCTCGTGGGGGCAGGTGGGCAGAGAAAGGCCGTCATCAGAGGCCCCTGAGCTGTGAGCCCCGCAGGTGCACATGGGCACAGCGTGCTGAGGGCCATGGCTCAAGTGCCCACAGGCAGAGGTCATGCTGTCCACAGGGGAATTTTTAAAAAGAACATATGACCCGGTTGGGGGAGGGGTGCGGGGGGGTGGCAGGACACCAGTAACCTCACAGAGGGCAAACCTGTCCAGCCTGGATACAAGCACTGCCCCAACGTTCCCCACAGGGTGCCTTGAAGTGACTGACCGTGTCCCGCCACCCACAAGCTGACGGCCCCCTCAGCCTCACCACCTCGGCCCTGGCCCAGCACCCACCTGCCAGCCAGGACCGGGCCTCCAGAAGTTCGTCCGGCAGGTCCGCCAGCAGCCGCTCGGCTGGCACGCTGAGAAGGACGGAGGAGATGGCAGACAGCAGGCCCCGGCGCACGTAGCTGCCAAGAAGACGTAGGCTGAGCCGTGAGGAGCTGCCATGCAGTGCTGCCCACCCCAGCCCTGCCCACCTGCTGCTGTCCACGACCCACAGGATCCGAGACCCCCCACCCGACTGCCCTCAGCCCTGCGGCCACTCACGCGTCCCTGTGGAAACGAAGAGCCCACACGAACTCCAGCAGGGCCTTGCCCATGGACACAGCCACCTGCAACAGGCACGCCAGTGGGCAGGGGTCCAGGTGCCAGCGGCCCCCGCCGCAGGGCCCACAAGGCCCAACACGCCCGTCCCGAGGCAAGGGTGGCGGGGCCAGGAGGCCGGGGCATCTCCCAGGGCTGGGTCGTCAGGCACTCACCACGGTGTTCACGGCCAGATACATCAGGGCCCCTAAGGCATGGGCCAGTCTCCCAAGAACCAGCTGGTCATCTCCCAAAAGGTCAAAGGTCACCACAGGCCTACAACACAGAACCCAGCAATGGTGCTGGCCAGGCGCTCAGGCCTGGCTCCCCGACTTCCTGGGCCACAGAGAGACCCCAGGCCTGGACGGCCCTCCTCACCTCCTCACCCCACGTGCTGCCCAGAGCCGCAAGGGGGAGGCAGTGGACAGACACCCCGTCACTCTGCAGGGCCGCCTGGTCAAGCCCGGCCTGGGGCAGGAAGCCGGGACGAGGAGGTACATGGGGGCGGCTGTGTTGAGACACCAGGGAGGCTCTGGCCCAGCCCTGCCATGAGCCCAGCATCTGTGACAGACATCCTGACGCTCTATCGTCACTTACGCTATGAGCAACCACAGTCAAGGTCCTGACCCTGCTGACCTGACCCCACCTCAGCCCCCAGCCTGGGAGCATCCAGGGCTCCTGTTCCCCAAACCACAGGCTCTAGAAAATGCCCTCACCTGTCGAAACGCTGAAGGAGGGGGAAGAAGAAGTAACCAGCCACTGCGTTGAATTCATTGGGGCCAGCGGCTGCTGCCCACCCCGCGGAGCCCTGCTAAACACACGCGCACTCAAGGCCCCGTGGATACACGGGGACCCTCAGGAGGGCTGGTCACCCCCCACCCTGGTGAGGATGAGAAAGTCTCCAGACATGGCCCCGTGTCGTGCCCAGCGGCCAACTGCTGCTGCTGAACCTCGGGGCTGTTCTCCTAGCCTTACAGCCCCTTCAGCCTGATGCCCTGTGGCAAGCATCCACCACCGAAACCCTCCCTCCCTTCCTGGGACACGAGTGGGCACCGTGCCCACGGGGCAGAGGCCCCGTCTGGGAGGCCACGCCGGGGCCCAGCTGACCTTGCAGAACCGCCGGGTCTTGCGTCTGACGCGCTCCTCCACCACCGCCTGCCAGGCCGGGACCGCAGCCACACTGGGCTGGGAGCCGGGCCCCGGGGAGCCCTGCTGGGCGGCCCTCCTGAGGCACCCGGGCCGGGACAGCTCCTGGGCGGCCAGGACCAGGACCTAGAGGAGAGGAGACCCGGGGCAGCTGCCACCCCGCTGGGGAAGGACGACAGTTTCCAAATTCAAGGTGAGGTGGACCGCAGAGGGCCCAGCGGTCCCCGTGGGGCGGTTCCGGGAGCCCTGCGGCAAATCGGATCTGGTCCTGCAGTTGCACTCCACTTTGTGGGGGGCAGGTGGGCGCTCCCTGCTGAGGAGCCCAGGCCCCCGTCACTTCTCCCAAAGCCCACTCAGTCCTGCCACCCCCATCTCGTGGGCAAAGGGAAGAGAGCTCCAACCTAGGGAAAGCGCCACCGTCCCCGGCACCTCCAGAGCCTTCCCGTCCCCGCAGACAGAACTCTGCCCCGGGGAACACGGACTCCTGCCCTTCCCCGCCCGTCCATTTTCTGTGTAAGTCAGATCATATACTGTTTGTCCTTTGGAGTCTGGCTTACTTCACTGAGCATCATGTCAGAATTTTCTTCCTGTTTCAAGCCAAGTCATACTTCACTGTGTGAACATACCCCATTTTGCTTATCATAAAACTGAATTTATGACGTGTGCATCACAACTCAGTGAAGCCATTATTTAACACAAAGGACGCAGCCCCCAAGGCCATGCTGTGTCAGCACCAGACAGACACTGGTCCCAGGCTCTCACACCAGCGACAGGGGCTGGGGAGGCCTCTGGTCCCTCCACGAAGATTCTGGCAAACACCTGCCCCGTCCCCCTCCAGGGCTCTGTGCCAGGCCCGCCAGTGCTGCTCTGATGGGGGTGGGCAGAGGCCTGGGCACTTACGTCCAGAATGTCCATGCGCTGCCGGAGGCTGTAGTTGAGGGCATAGAACTGCACAGCCAGGTACTCCGCCACCTAGGCCAGGCGGGCAGGAGGTGGCTGAGGGCCACGACCCCGGAGGGGGCCCCCTGCGCAGCCCCCACCGGGGCCACGACCCATGCTCCGCACATCGCGAGGACTCACCCGTGCCGGGTCCGTGACTGTGACGGCCACCAGCGCCCTCTGGCGCAGCCCCTCGAACCCCGCTATGACCGTCTTCTCCTCCAGGTGCAGCAGCACCTTGGCCAGCTCCAGGCTCACCTGCCCACGGGGTCAAGGGTCAAGATGCATGATCGTAGGGGCCCTGCCACTTCCCCCACACCACCAGAGGCCCGGGCGCTCCCTGCCGACACCTGTCAGGCCTGCATGCTCACCTCCCGGGTGGCGGCTGGGCTCTTGAGGACCAGGCCTTCCAGGGCCTGCAGGGCCGCCTCCCAGCGCTCCCAGTTCTCAGATGCGGTCAGAGCTGCAGAGAGGCCCCCACAGCCCGAGTGAGGCGGGGCGGGTGGGCAGGCTGGGCAGGGGGCGGGAGACCCGGGACGCAGAGGACGCACCTTCCAGGCAGTCCCGCACATACGCGGGCGTCTTGCTGTTCCTCTGCTCCCTGTCCCCCGACATGTCGTAGGGGACCAGCTCATCATCACTGAGGAGGACGCACAGGCACTCGGTCCCACCGGTCCTGGGGCCCTCAGAGCCTGCGGGCTGATTTCCCAGTGGGAGGAGGACCCGAGGGACAGAGGGAGCCAGCGCTGCGGGGCCCACATTCCAAGATGGTCCTGCCAGGGCCTTCACGCCCTCCCTCGTGGGGCCGCCCCTACCTGTCCAGCTCGGAGTCGGAGCCCTCCCGCCCAGCCTGGGGGCCACCACCATCCACCGTCTCTTGGTCAGGAGACTCCCCACCGACGGGAGCCACAGGCAGGCTTTAGAAACAAAAAAGGAACCCTCAGGGCTGCCCTGCGAGACTCGTCCCAGAACCCGCACCTCCTGGGGAACACTCGCTAAGCCCCTGTCTGCATCTCAGCTTCTGTCTCAGCCAGGACAGGTCAGGAGTAGCAGGTGTGAAGGAGCCGCCTGCCGGGTCCACCATGCCCAGAGCTCCGAGTGGGCCCCTCACCCTGCCTCCGAGGGGCCGTCAGGCATCGGCCAGGGTGCAGCCAAGGCCAATATCTCTCGGGTCAATTCGTCCTCTTCATACTGCAACGAAGATGAGCTGGAGTCGGTGGGACGGGTGCAGCAGGGGCAGCACTGTGGGGACCCTCTGAAGCCACCATCACAGCTTGAGGTCTGCACGGCCAGCCAGCCAGCTGCCCCTCAAGAGCAACTAGGTTTCCCTCCGCAGAGGGTGGCACCAGGGGCCAGAGGGTCTGGGCATCCCCAGGGACGGGGCAGATGGGGCCCCGTCTCCCAGGATGTCCGGGGGCTCAGTGGATGGAGGGGCCTGAGAGGGCTCTGTCCTGAGAGTCCCCTGGGGGCTTGTGTGGGGACACCAGGGCACAGATGCTCCATGGTCTGGACCCCGGCAGGCGGGCAGTGACGGGCGGGAGTGACGGCAGCTCTGGGAGGGCCCAGCAGGCAGTGACGGGCAGGAGAGACGGCGGCTCTGGGAGGGCCCAGCGGGTGGGCAGTGATGGGTGGGAGTGACGGTGGCTCTGGGAGGGCCCAGTGGGCAGTGACTGGGATGGGAGTGACGGCAGCTCTGGGAGGGCCCAGTGGGCAGTGACGGGCGGGAGAGACGGCGGCTCTGGGAGGGCCCAGCGGGCAGCGCCCGTGCTCACCTGGAACTTCAGGGAAGGCCCCTCAGGGTGCAGTCGGGCGCTGGCCACCTCGGCCACAGTCATGCCCAGGCGGCGCACGGGGGGCAGGCTGCTGTCCAGGCGGTTCTTCACTCCGTCCATCAGGCTGGCCAGCAGCTCTGGAAGCACCAAGCCACGGGGCTGAGCTGGGGGCGGGGTGGGGGGTGCTGGGGTGGGGGATGGGGCGCCCCGGGCACTCACCGTCCCGGCAGGCCCGGAGCTCCGCCTCCCCCAAGTGCGCCAGGCAGATGAGCACGGCCTTGCTGACGTAGCGCTGCTGCTCCAGGGGTGCGTGGCGGATGGCGCTGCTGCTGCCCCATGTCTCCAGGAGCTCCTTCAGCGCCTGGCGGGCAGCGGGTGCAGCCTGTCAGACACCCCACCCCCTCCTGACAGTGTCCCGCCAGCCCCCAAGAGGCTCCGCCCAGCGCCCTCCACCCCCCAGCAGGAACACGCTCCCTGGGGGTCAGGGGTCCCTTACCTGCACGAGGAGCGGGCGCCGCTGGCTGTCCATGGCCAGATACCCCAGCAGGCTCTGCAGCACGGGCGTCTGCGACACAGCCAGGCTCGCATCACCGTCTGCAGACAGATACCGCCTGCCCGGCCAGGGAGCCCAGGGGCAGGAGGGTCCAGGGAGCCGAGCGCAGGTCCCACCCCGCCGGCCCTCACCGAGCAACTATACTGTAGGAACAGCAGCTTCCGCGTCATCACAAACTGGGCCTTCTTGCTCTTTGTCACCAGGTTCCCCAGCAGCCGTGAGAGGACCTCTGGCCTGTGAGGCGTGGCAGGGTGAGAGGGAAAAGCAGGACTCGGAATTCCCCGGATCCGCGCTGACCACTGGGGGGCCAAGGAGGCGCCCCAGCCTCAAGTCGGTGCTGACCCTCCCTCTTCCCAGTAACTGTGGAGACTGGGGAGCCCAGTGCTGGACACAGAGGACATCCCTCCCTGCCCCGATGGGTCCAGGTGAAATGCTCCATTCAGGCAGGGCAGCCAGCTTTCTCTGGGCAGGGCCAGGCACATGGCCCACTGGGCTCTGTAGATGCCACAGCCGGAAGCAGTCACGGCAGGTAGGTCCACAACTGAGCGTGGCTGTGCGCCAATAAAACTTTATTCGTAAAAGCACAGGGTGAGCCACAAAGGCTGTAGTTTGCAGTCTCTGATCTAGACTAAGAGACCCCTGCTTCCTTCAAGTGAGAGACCAGCACTTTCTCCCATGGTTTCCATGAGAGCCCCCGGGCATGGTCACCAGGCAGGATGGAGCCGCGGGCCCAGCACCCTCCTGCAGGACTTCAGTTTTCTGAGCACAGGGACTTTCCGGTGTAGAGAAGACAGAGGTGCAGACAGAGGGGCCTGACTCGGCCACCAGGAGTGAGGAGCGATGGGCATTTGCATGACTGAACTCCAAGAAAGGACCAGTCACCAGATGGAGGGGCCCCCACCCAGGTGCCATGGTGCTGACCACACAGAGACGGGCAGGCCAGGCGCCCTCTGGATCCCCACCACCCGCCCTTCTGGGAGAGGAGCGTCTGCAGCAGGAAGATGCCTCGCTTCTTACCCCGGGGCAGCCTCCACGAGCCCCTTCAGCACGGCCTCCATGGCCTGGTCGGGCACACACTCCACCAGGCGCCAGCAGACCCGCTGCCAGAGGCAGTTGCCCTGGGTCAGCACCATCAGCCGGGGCACCAGCACGCCCAGGAGCTCCTCTGAGGAGAAGAAAAGGGTGCCCTGAGCCCGGGGCCCATGGGGAGTCCAGTGACTGCAGACGAGCCCCACCCAGCAGGGCCAGGGCCAGACAAGCGCACCGCCCCTCCCGGGACACGTCGCAGCCTCTCCCACAGCAGGGACACTCACTCTGTCTCCCGTGAACGCAGGCTTTGCCTAGGACCTGAGACAGAAAGGAGACGGAGCAGTCCAAGCCACCTGGGATGGGAGGAGGAGGCGATGAGACCACCCGTGTGCACCCGGCCTCGTAGGGACAGACCTGGCTCCTGGCAGGGGGATCCCGCATCGTAAAATGGCCAACTCGTTCAGTCTAACTCCAGCCCCACCAGCATTGTTTCCAAGTCAAAGAGCCAATGAAAACAACATCAAAAAGCACCATGTTCAGTTGCTTCATCGTTAAGGTGATTCCACAAAGCAGGGACCATGTGGGGCGCTGGGAGAGGCTGCAGCTGCCCCAGAAGAGCCGTGTGACGGGGCCAAGCAGGAGACAGACAGCCCCGCGTGCGAAGGGAACACGGCGTCTGCGATCTACAGATGGGCATCCGGGAGTGAATTCAACCCGGCCAACACAGCGGGAGGGGCGGGGGGCGGGGGGAGGAGATGTGTTCCAGACACGTCAGCCCCAATGACCCAACACTCAGGTCCATTTCTCTCAGCAGACCTGTGAGGACCAGGTCAGCTGTGGACACAAGTCCAGGATGGCAGCTCACGGCAGAGGGAAAGTCAGACAGCAGGACAGGGGCCACTCTGACCACTTCTGAGGTCGAGATGGCGGCTGCGATACTAAATAGGGTGAGACGGCGACCGGGAAGCGGCCCAGAAAAGAAGCACCTGAGGCCAGAGCTGCTCCAGAGCCGTGAGGGGGCGGGGCAGAGCTGTGGGGGCGGGGCGGAGCTGGGAGTGGGCGGGGCGGAGCTGGGAAGGGGCGGGGTGAGCTGCCGGGATGTTCAGAGCTAGGCTTAGGGTAACAGCATCACGCAGCTGCTCAGTTCAGACAAGATGGGAGGGCGAGGTGAGGGTCTCCGGCCAGGGCTGGGGCAGCGCAGGGGCCAGGCCGCAGGGAAAGAGGGCCTCACTGTGGGGAGGGCCAATGCCCACCCTCACTTGGACTGACACGACCCCAGCTTCTACTGGCTCCCAGACCACAGGACCACACAGGTGGGGAAGCCAGGCTCCTGCTGCCCCAGAGAGGGTGGGCAGGATGCCGCCCCATTGCCCTGGGCACAGGAAGTTCCCTCAGAGTTGGCCCCCAGCACAGCCCCCACCCACAAGGACAGGGACACGGACACTTCGGCTGGCAGCCACCTCAGATGGACCCTCTTCACATCACTGCTCTTTAGTTTCCAGACCTCAGACGTTCCCTTATTCTGAGTGGGGGGGCCAGACACACACACAAGGACTTCAGGGCCAGTTCCATCTCCACGGCAAGCCGAGCCGGGCCGAAACTTCACAGGTGGGTTGCTGCAGCCCAGACAGACCATAACGTCCAACCTGCCCGTGGCACTGCCCAGAGGTGGCAGAGTCCCTGGAGGCCAGAGAGGGCGGGCGGGACAGAGCGGACGCCGGCCCAAGGAGGCTGTCAGAAGAGGGGCCCTCACCTCGGAGAGAATCCACCACAGCCTGCAGCACCCGCAGGACCTCCTCGCCCAGCAGAGGGAAGTAGTTCTGAGGGAAGAAGGCGGCCAGCATCTCTCGCTGCAGACGGTTGCCCAGGCGATCGGGAAGGCCCACCACCCTGGTGAGAAGGGTCTCCTGGAGCAGGCGGGAGGCCGGCCCTGCCTGCTGCCCACACTGCCCCTCCATCACAGCAGCCATCCTGCCTGCACTCAGGAACCTGGCCAGCAGCTGCGCCATCTTCATCAGACGGAAGCTGGGGCTAAACCGAGAGCAGGTGTGAGCAGCCTTGCTTCCTGAGCACCCTCCATACCTTGGGATCCCTGGACACGCCCCCTCCCGTCCCACCGCAGGGAACCGAAACCAGCATCCCCTCAAGGCGCTTGATGCCAAGGAAGAGGGTTTGCTGGGGTGCCTCACGATGAGCTGGGAGCCACAGAGTGAAGGAGAGGGCTCCCCAGGAGGATGGCCACGCCCCACTGCCTGCTTAGACCACATAAGCCGGGAGCTGTCCCGTGGGCCCGCCCAACCATGGGTGTGACCATTCCTGTGGCCCCCTCGCCCACACGGCAGGACAGAGGGCCTGTCCATTGCAGAGATTAACGCAACCCTCTTTTAGTTCAGCGTTCCAACATGCGCTGCTTTTACTTTCTCACTTCTCAGGATGCCGAACTGTCACATAATTTGGAGAACCCACTGGCTTGAAATCCTCCAGATGTTACAAGCGACTCCATAATCAGAGCCAGCCCCACTCACCTGGCAGCACCCTCAATGGACTCCATCAGGACCAGGAAGGCTTGGTCAGCTGGGCCCTCCAGGAAGAAGCTGGCCCACAGCTCCTTCAACTGGCCATCTGGCAGCAGGTCCAGCCAGTTAGGGCTCAGCTTGCCAACCACACATCTGAGAACAGTGGAAAAGTGGGTCCTGCTAAACTCCTCTTGCTCCCCAGGGGGAGCTTGGGTCTCCGTTTCACCAAGGTACCGCCTCAGGGACTGCAGCGTGGAGACGATGTGGCCCCCATCCTCAGATGACGAAAGGATGTGAACAGCCTCCTGGACTTCCAGGCGGACAGCAGAGGCCACAGGATCCATCCTGGGGTTCACAGGAAAGGTGCGTGAGAAGTCCCAGGGGCTGTCATCCTCCACATGGGACTCGGCCTCGGATAAGGGAGCATTTTTCACACACTCTCAGGAAGCCCACCCTCAGGCCCCCAGGACCCGGTTCCTCTTCACCCCTGCTGGCACCCAGCAGTATCCTCCCCTCCCCTCAGCAGCTGGGGCTTTCTCCACCAAGAGCCATTCCTTGGCCTGAGGCTCTGCAGTAGGGTACCCAGGCCGCAGGAACCCGTGTCTGGGGCCTTCTTTATATGTCACAACTGGGGGCTGCTACTTTTCCGTCCCTAGTGTGTGGTGGGAGCCAGGGACGCTGGTAAACATCCCACATGTGGGGCACAGGACAGCCTCACCACAGGGAAGAATCCACACCCAGATGTCAACGGTGCTGAGTCTGGGAGGCCCACCTGCGGTTCACCCTGCCAAGCCCCCTCCCTGCCCAGAAGCCATCAGCATCACTGACAGTGACAGTAGGGCCAGGCGCCCCTGCAGCACGAGCTCCATGAGGTCGGCACCTGTCTGACACCAGTGCACCCAGCCACTAGATCGGGACCCACGGAGTGTCCCCCCGAGCCTGGGCCTCCCAGCTCGGCCCGGCGCACGCGGGCTCCCGCTCGCGGCGTGCAGAGCCGCCAGCGACCGCCCGGCTCGGCGCCGGCGCCCCGGCACGCGCCTTGAGCCCACCTAGTGGCGCAGCGGACAGGGGCCACGTGGGGCCGGCGGGGTCCTCGGGGAGCCGGACAGGGCGTCGGGACGCGCGGGGGTCTCGGGGCAGAAGGGGCGTCAAGAAGGACCGGGATCGCCGGGAGGGGCGTACCCTCGAGCCCGCCGAGTTGCAGTGGTGCGCCACGGCTCCGCTCGCTCCGCCAATGCCGACCGGTCGCTGATTCGCCACGGCCCCCGAGGCCCGCTCAGCGGTCAGTTCGAAGCCCAGATCACGTAGCCGCACAGCAAGGACTCTCGGGGCCTAAAGAGATGGCGCTGAATATCTGAGCTCCGGACGAAGGTTCCCGCAGGTTGCCTGTAACGAATCTGCCGCCAACTGGCGAGCCGGAAGAGGCGTGGGACGGGCGGCCGCATCTGCGCCTGCGCGGGCGCGGGGGGGCGTGGCGTGTCCGAGGGGGCGTGGCTTCTGGTGGGCGGGGCGGTTTTCTCTGTGCTGAGTCGCACGTGGCTCGGAACCTAGCTGCTTCGCGCCTGCCGGCCTTCGTTCTGCCACCGCGTGCATCTTCCCAGGGTGACCTCCTCCCTCCCTCCCTCCGCCCGAGAGTCCCGTTTCTCTCCTGAGCCCACACGTGCGCACCCTACACACAAGCTCCTACTGAGCCCCGATCGCGTGTGCGGCCTCGCCGCCCGCCTTGAGGCAGGGCCGGGACTAGGAAGCAGTCGCAACGGAGGTGACTTCGGGTGCTGATGGGTATCCTGGGGTAGGGGCGGCAACATTCTGCACGGTAGCCCCCAGCCACCAGGCCAGTTCCTTGGTCGCACTGTCCACGTGTCAAGGGCTAGATAGCCACCTGCCACAACTCACAGCACAGATAAAGGAACTTCCATCTTGGCAGAACGTCCTATGGTGACCTTGGGGAGTGGCGAAGTCCTGGCAAGATCTTCAGCCCAGGGGGTGTCGAAGGGAAACCTGGGAAACAGTTATAAATTCAACACACGTCAACTGAATGCCTGCTGCGCCAGCAGGCACTCTTGTAGAGCAGAGACTGAAGCAAAGTTTGTGTTCACATGTCAAGGAGACAGTAAAGTACAGGTACAATAGTTGTTGTTGTCTTTCAGCCGCTAAGTCACGCCTGACTCTGTGACCCCAGGCTCCCCTGTCCTTCGGTATCTCCCAGAGTTTGCTCAGATTTATGTCCATTGAGTCAATGATGCTATCTAACCATCTCATCCTCTGCTGCCCTCTTCTCTTTTCCCTTCAATCTTTGCCAGCACCAGAGTCTTTTCCAACGAGTCAGCTCTTCACATCAGGTGGCCAAAGAATTAATAGTACAATATATCAGATAGCAAATAGTGATAAGAAAAATTGGGTGGGGTAAGAAAATGAGTGCCCTAAGAGCCAGTTCAGTCGCTCAGTTGTGTCCAGCTCTTTGCGACCCCATGGACTGCAGCACATGAGGCTTCCCTGTCCATCACCAACTCCCGGAGTTTACTCAAACTCCTGTCCATCGAGTAGGTGATGCATTCCAACCATCTCATCCTCTATCGTCCCCTTCTCCTCCTGCCCTCAATCTTTCCCAGCATCAGGGTCTTTTTAAATGAGTCAGTTCTTTGCATCAGGTGGCCAAAGTATTGCAGTTTCAGCTTCTGCATCAGTTCTTCTAATGAATATTGACTGGTTTGATCTCCTTGCAATCCAAGGGACTCTCAAGAGTCTTCTCCAACACCACAGTTCAAAAGCATCTGTTCTTCAGTGCTCAGCTTTCTTTATAATCCAACTCTAACAACCATACATGACTACTAGAAAAACCATAGCTTTGACTATACCAACCTTTGTCAGCAAAGTAATGTCTCTGCTTTTTAATATGCTGTCTAGGTTGGTCATGGCTTTTCTTCCAAGGAGCAAGCGTCGTTTAATTTCATGGCTACAGTCACCATCTGCCAGTGATTTTGGAGCCCAAGAAAATAAAAGTTTCTCACTTTTTCCATTGTTTTCCCGTCTATTTGCCATGAAGTGATGGGACTGGATGCCATGATCTTAGTTTTCTGAGTGTTCAGTTTTTGTTTTTTGTGAGTCTAAATCAAATATTTTTAAATTTTATTTATTTTTTAATTGAAGGAAAATTGCTTTACAGAATTTTGTTGTTTTCTATCAAGCCTCAGTATTAATCAGCCGTAAGTATATATATATATATATATCCCCTCCCTTTTGAACCTCCCGCCCCATCCCACCAATCTAGGTTGATACAGAGCCCCTGTTTGAGTTTCCTGAGCCAGACAGCCAATTCCTGTGGGCTATCTATTTTACATATGGTAACGTAAGTTTCCATGTTACTTTTTCCATACATAAATGTTGAGTTTTAAGCCAACTTTTTCACTTTCCTCTTACACTTTCATCAAGAGGGGTCCACCCAGGGTGCAGTTAGGAGAGTGTACGGTAGGGGGCAACCGTGGATACAGAAAGCCCAGAGAGGCAGCCAGTGCGAGAACAGCCAGGGGTCAGGTGATGAGAAGGGGCTCACGTGGGGGAGACCAGATGGGTTGGATGTGGGTGCGAAGGAGGGAGGAGGAGAGGATGCTGCCTTGCTGGGACTCTCTGCCCCTTCCTCGCAGGCAGCTTCTGGACTACAGCCCTCATTCCTGGCTCCTACAGCTGCTTCCTTCTCCCTCTATCCCCACATTTTTCTGAATCCTGTCACTCAGTAACGTCTCAAGAGATGGCACAGAGGATAAATTTCTTAACCCTTTGCATATCTGAAAAATGATTTTATTCTTTGCTCCAGGTAGATTCACATTTGAGCTATTAATAGATACACAATTTTTTTCCATTTATTTTTATTACTTGGAGGCTAATTACTTTACAATATTGTAGTGGTTTTTGCCATACATTGACATGAATCAACCATGGATTTACATGTGTTCCTCATCCTGAACCCCCCTCCCACCTTCTTCCCCACAGATACACAATTTATCAGTATTATTCTCTAACCATCTGAGCTAACTGGCCACTCCAACTGCTCTGTTTTGTTCAAGATTTATTGAGATTCTGCGATGCTGCACTCAGGCTTTTTCTGGTTGCCTCGAACAGGGGCTACTCTTTGTTGCATTGTGCAGGCTTCTCACTGCGGTGGCTTCTCTCATTGCGGGTCACAGACTCTGGGTGGGCTGATTTCAGTGGTTGTACCTCTTAGGCTCTAGAGTCCTGGCTCAATAGTTGCTCAGGGCATGTGGGATCTTCCCGGACCAGGGATCGAATGGTGTCCCTTGAGTTGCAAGATGGATTCTTAACCAGTGGACCACCAGGGAAGCCCTGCTCAGTTTTAAATGAAAATCATTTCATTCAGAGTCGTCAAGTTTTGCCCCCTGTCTTTGGCAGCCAGCCTTGCTGCTGAGGTGGCCAACAGCCCTCTGGGGGAGCCTCAATCCACAGGTGACCAGGTTTTTTCCTCTGACACTTTTAGAATCTTCTCATCTGTGGTGTCTGACACTTAAATGAGTCTTGTAGTTGTCCCTTGGCCTGGGGCTCTCTGCCACGAGGTCTTCAAATGATGGATGCCCTTGTCTGCAGCAGCTTCACAGATTATCCTCCTAGTGATTCCTTCCCCTCTTCCCTGTAGTCTCACGCTCCGTAGTGTCTTTTCACTGGACTGAGATCAATCCAGTGTTTTGGCTCTTCTTTTCCGTCTCTTTGCCTTTTTGCCTACTTTCTGACCAACTGTTTTAACTTTGCCTTTTAATTTTTCTATTCTACTTATTTATTTATTTGCATTTTACTTTATTACTTCTTTGTGTCTTGGAAAATTGTGCTTTTCATTTCCAGGAGCAGCTTCTTCCTTTCTGATTATTCCTTTTCCCACAGTATCCATTTCTTGCCTTGTGGACACAAAGCTTTTCTTGTCTTTCTGAAGGTGTTTTTTAGATTACTTTTGAGCCTTTCCTTGGCCCTCTGCATTGTCTCCTGGTTCCTTTTCTATTTGGGCAGATTTCTGTCTACCCTGTGGTTGGAAGTTCATTTGGTGGAGTGCAGGAAGCTCTTGCCCATGATGTTAGTAAGAACAGGTTTTCTGCCTGGACTGAAGAAGTTCCCTCCTTCCTCCTGCCTGGGGGCAGGTGCCTGGAGGAGGTGCCTGGGGGCAGGTGTCTGGGGAAGGTCCCTGTCTGCTGCTCTCCAGAAGCTAGCAGAACCCTCAGACTCCCACAGTCCAATAGGTAGATATTTACTTCAATACCATGTTGTTAGTTTCACCCTTAAAATGAGTGCATTTTATGATATATATTTTTTCCACCATTTTTTTTTAAAGAATGGATGATGAAAGAGAGTCAAAGGAAAACCCCTGTTTCTGCCTGGGGGCCCGCAAACCCAGAGTCTTTCTCCAAGGTGACACTGTCCAGTCAAACAATGACATGAGCTCCATATTTAATTTTGAATATTTTAGTAGTCTTAATAAAAAGTAGAAAGCGTTGAAATTAATTTTTAAAACATTATTTTATTTAATCCAGTCCATCCAAAATATTATTACCATTTCAACATATAATCATATATAAAATCTGATGATTGAGGAAGCATTTCTCATTCCTTTTTTATACTAGATCCTGGGATCCAGGGTGCATTTTATACCTGCAGTGGATCTCCACCCAGGCTAGCCTCATGGGACGGGGGATTGGACATCATGGCTTCAGAGAACCAGCTGACACGTCTGGGGGCTGGGCTGGTGGGCAGGAGCAGTCACCCAGCGCAGCAGGTGAGGGAGGAGGCAGGGGACTGACAATTCTGTATTCAGACTGACAAGAGTCTCTTCTCTCCAGTCTGCACACCGCCCCAGCCCCCTACCATCCCTGGACAGCCCCCAACCCCTCAAACCTCCCTGTAATGGACTGAATGGTAGCCGCCAAGAAAAACATCCAAGTCCTAAGCCCCGTGTTTATAAATGTGAACTTATTTGGAAAAAGGGTCTTTGTGGATGTAACCAAGTTTTGGATCTCGAGATCAGATCACCCTGGATTATCCGGGTGGGCCCTAGATCCAATGACTGGTGTCCTTGTTGGACAGAAGAGGAGAGACACATGGGGGAGAAGGCCTTGTGAAGACACAGCTGGGACTGGGGCGAGGCTGCCCCGGGAGCGGCAGGGGATCCTCCCCGAGAGCCTTTGGATCCAGGGTGGGCCTGCTGACCCCGCCACTGCAGGCTTCCAGCTGCCAGAGCCGGGGGAGAATGAACTCCTGTGCCTGCCCCCCAGGGTAGTCACAGGGTGCTGCAGCCCCAGGACACAGACCCGCTCCCTGCCCGCCCGGGTCCCCTCTGCCCCTTCCTCTGCTCCCCGGGGCAGCTGCTGCATCTCTTCTCTTGCCCTGTGGCTCCTCCAGGCTATGTCCTTTGGCTGCCATCAGAGTGACCCTGGGGAGAGAGAGGAGACCAGTTTCTGTGCCCGGCGCCTTGTTCACCTGGAAGTCTCCGCCTTGACCGTGGTTTTCTCCTGCTACCTTCACTGGGTCAGCACTGGCCATGGACCTGGCCCTGGAATGAGGTCTCTGCCCCCCATTCACTTAGGCAGGCGGCCTGTGTTGTCTCCTGGGGCTGCTGTAACCAATGACCACAAATAGGGGAGCTTAAAACAAAAGCCACGCTTTCCCTGGCAGCCCTGGAGCCCGGAAGTCGGAGATCAGGGTGTTGGCAGGACCACGTTGCCCCCGAGGCTCCTGGGAGGGTTCTCACCCCCCCGCCCCGCCCCCAGCTCCTTTTGTTCCTGGGGCGGCTCCACCCCAACCTTGGCCTTCGCCTCACACGGCCCTCTCCCCTGCGTGTCTCCTCTCTGTCTCAGGACACTTATCCTTGGACTTGGGACTCATACGGATGATCCAAGATGACCTCATCTCAAGATCCTTAATTGTATTTGCAAAGACCCTTTTCCCAAATAAGCTCCCATTTGCAGGCACCAGGGTTAGGCTGGGACCTACCACTCAGCCCACTTCACAGCCCAAAGCCCGAGATGAATTAACGCAGCTCCCAATTCTGTTTCTTTTGCCTCCTCCAAGGGCGAGGGAGGGGCCTCATGGATCTGGATCTGCTGTGCACGGCAGATGGCTCTAAGGAGCCCCTGCTCCTGCCAGGGTCCCTGGGCTACCTCCACTTCTCTGGTGGGAACATGAGTCCGTGCGCTCCTGCTAAAGCAATCACCCCGCCTGAATCCGAGCCAGTTGGACCAGGCTTTGTACCAAGTAGACCTATTTTCCAAAGACACTGCATCTGTTTTCAGCCTGTGTCCTTGGGAACCTCAAGTCTCCAGAGCGAATACCTCTCATCAAGATGGTGGGAGGCACCTGACTACCTGCCAGAGGGGAAGAAGGGAAGCCACCCCCGGGAGAGGCGAGCAAACCTAGTGGAGGCCCAGCTCCAAGCAGACCGTATTCCTGCATTCAGGACTCCTCTCGCCCCTTCTCAGCATGGGCAGCCCGACGGGAAGAACCCTGCCTTTCTTGCTCATCCTTCTGCACATATATCTACATGGAGCTTTGTCGCAAGCAACCAGCCCCGTGGGGCAACGAAAACCATTTTTTGAGAGGCTCCGTAGACTAGAAGAGCAGGTAAGTGTACCTACTGTGTGGGGCGGTAGAGGTTTTTAATTGACAGCAGGCGAAGCAGAGATGATGCAGAAACAATGCTAAGTTCTGTGCTCTGTGAGCTCAAAGTGGAGTTTGCAGTTTTTATGGGTTGACTTTTCACCTATGGTTGAAATAGCAAAACAGGTTTAGTGGGCTCCTTCTGAAGATAAGCCAGCTGCGTGTGAGGGTGGGTGGGCTTGGGGCGACCCCGAGGAGGGTACCCACAGGTGTGCTGGGGCCTGCTGGGCCTCGGGGCGCCGGGTCTCAGGTCCCCCGTGGAGCAGAGACTCCTGTGTGGGGCCACGGCCGGCTCTTAGGAGCCCAAGCCCTCCCCACTTTGATCCCCACACAAGCAGCCTGCCCTCACCAGGGGAGTGAAGAGTGTGGCTGCAGGAAGGGGTGGGAGCCTCCCGGGGGCCCTCGCCCTCTGCAGTGCAGGCCTGGGGTCATCCTGCAGCTGCGAGCTCGGCGCGGGGGAGCTGGTGGCGGAGGTCAGTCACCTCACCAAGCTGCCCTGAAGACCAAGCCCCCGGGGCCACCTGTGTCCTCTCCGCAGTTTCAGAGGTTCCAAGAGGTGACCCTGACGCACCTGCAGGGCATCGCCAGCCACTACAACCTGTCCTTCGACGTCGAGGCCCGGTTCCGGAGCCTGGCCCATGAGAGCCGGGCCGTGGCCCTGGCGCTCAACCAGTCGCAGGCGGCCATGCAGGGCGAGCTGGGCCACCTCCAGACCTGGGTGCGGAGGACGCAGCGCCGAAGCCAGAAGGCGGACCACAGGCTGCTGGCCTTGAGTGCCACCGTGAGCGAGGGCAGTGCACGGTGCGCCCGGGAGCAGGAGACACAGAGGGCCGCTATCTCCGGCCTGGCCCGGGACGTGCAGGCCCTTCAGGACACGCTGCTCCGCCTGACGCCCCTCGTCCACAGCCAGGGCGCCAGGCTGGCCGCTCTCGAAGGCCAGCTGCGTGTGGCCAGCCCCAGCCCCGCTACCCCAAAGGTAACCCTGGCCCCATCTAGGCCGTCGAACCGGAGCACCCCACAGCTGCAGGGGGGCAGGCAGGCGTCCAGAGCTCCATCTGAGCCCCGGGACCCACCTCCGGACTTCGCTCACCGTCTCCAGGGAGCACAAGAGCCCCTGGGTCTAGGCAACCAGCAGGCGTGGCCCCCTGAGAGCCCAGGCGAGGGTAAGCACCACGCCTGCCCGCCCCCATCACTCTCCACCTCTCCCTTGGGGGCCTGCTTAGCCCTCAGTCCCTCATACCCCCACACGCCCCACCTTTGAAGAAAGGAACCACCCAGGAGATGGCCTGCCTGCAGATCAGGCTACCTGGCACACCCACGAGTTGGGTGCTGCCCGCGGGCAGTAAATCCTCACTCAGCATTGGTGATCACACGGGTCAGGGCTGGCATCTTCAGCTGTCACCAACAGGATCCTTCCTGCAGGGCCAGGGCCCCGGTCTGTAGCCCGTGGGGTCTGTGGAGGGCCCCTGGCCTCTGCCGCTTCACATCGTCAGCTTAGGGTTCTCCACTAGGGGCACCTGGGGTCGGGTCGTCCCCAGCTGTAGGGGCCTCCAGGGCACCAAGAGGTGTTCGGCACCTCTCTGGCCTCCACCCGCCTTGAACTCTCAGCTGTGGCCCAGCTGCTCCCAGTCTGGCCTTGCAGCCCTCAGGGACAATTAGTCTGGAGCAGGTCTCCCTCCATCTGCATGGTTCTGGGGGCCTCACCAGTAAGACTGAGCTGACTGGCTGACCTGCAGGGAATCAACAGGGCTCCCAGGAAAGCGGCGCTGTAAGTTTGGGGACCCCCAAAGTCCTGACAACCAAAACTGTCTGCAGGTGTTGTTGGATGTTCCCCGGGCACACAGGCATGTCCATTGAGAACCGCTGCCCTGGATCATGACAGGAGCCCCCACTTCTACCCTGGAGCTAGAAATGCAGGCTTCCCCCCCCCGCCCCACCCACCCTCCTTCAGGCAGATTTGGGAGGAAGTCTGGTCAGCAGGATGATGCCACCAAAGATGCCCACGTCCTGGCCCCAGCCCCTGTGGCTGCGTCACCTCACGTGGCAAGAGAACTTTCTAATGTGAAGTCCATCCAGCTCCCTGAGATGGGAGCTGATCCGACCTCATCCCAGGGTCCTCAGGAGAGGGAGACAGGGGGCTCAGCATCAGGGACAGCAATGTGAGGCAGGAGCAGAGGTCAGAGGGCAGCGAAGGGCTACTCCCTGGAGCCTCCAGAGGAACCAGCCCCACCCACACCGTGATCTTCAGCTCAGAGAGACCCATGGGGACTTCTGACATCCAGATTGTGAGATGCTAACTTTGGGTTTTGTTTTGAGCTGCTGCATTTGTGGGGGGTTTGTCCCAGCAGC
The DNA here is from genome assembly GCF_963930625.1 of Muntiacus reevesi. Taxonomy (NCBI): domain Eukaryota; kingdom Metazoa; phylum Chordata; class Mammalia; order Artiodactyla; family Cervidae; genus Muntiacus; species Muntiacus reevesi. Next base: position 180,577,881 of record NC_089250.1, on the reverse strand, counting down.
CACGAGACACTCATCCGGGGCTCCCTGCTGCGAGGAGCGCAGCTGGCCAGGTGCCCTGGCGTCAGTCCTGCCATCTGGGAGACGGCACAGGTCACGTGAGGACAAGTGAGCCGCCGCCCCCGCGACGCAGGCTGACTCCCCTCCCTCGTCTGTTTCTAGTTTGCAACGTGGGCCCTGCACTCATCTTCCCAAACGCCTCCACCGAGAATGTGGGGTTCCTCCACCCCGGTTTCCTCACGGGTCTGCGGGCCCTGTCCATCTGCAGCTGGGTCCGCACGGCCGCGGACCACCTGGGCACCCTCCTGTCCTACGCCACTGAGGAAAATGACAACAAGCTGGTTCTGCACGGCCGCGACTCCCTGACCCCCGGCTCTGTCCATTTTGTGATCGGAGACCCGGCCTTCAGGGAGCTGCCCCTCCAGCCACTGCTAGACGGCCAGTGGCACCACGTGTGTGTCATCTGGACGTCCATCCTGGGCAGATACTGGCTCCACGTGGACCGAAGGCTCGTGGCCACTGGCTCCCGCTTCAGGGAGGGGTACGAGATCCCCCCAGGAGGGTCCCTAGTGCTAGGCCAGGAGCAAGACCGCGTGGGGGGCGGGTTTGACAGCTCGGAGGCCTTTGTGGGGAGCATGGCAGGCCTGGCCATATGGGACCGCGTGCTGGTCCCTGGGGAGGTTTTGAACCTGGCCATGGGGAAGACGCTCCCGACGGGTGCCATCCTGACGCTGGCCAATGCCACGTCGGTGGGCGGATTCGTGCAGAGGGTGAACTGCACCTGCCTACAGCTGTGTCCCTGAGGGCTCACCGCAGACACAGCAGTGGCGCTCACACGGTGGCACCCCCAAACCCTGCACAGTCCATAGAGGGCCCCTACTCAGACTGAGGGGCAGGCTGCTGTCCCCGACCTGGACCAGGCTCACCTGCCCTCTAACAACAGGAGGTGGGCATTCCATGGGGGGTGCGGGGCCGGTACAGGCAGAGCCGGGCCTTAGGGCCCCCGGGACTGCATTCTCCCCTTCACTGCAGTGTTCTCACAAACACCCCACTTTGTAGTATGACGTCATTTAAGCATAACTGATCGGCCACGGGGTGGTGCTGGGCTTCCTGGGTGTGGGTTTGCGGCAGCCACAGGCTGGTCCCTGGAAAACTCTTTTCCTTGTGTTAGCTTCCGTGGTCCTCTCTCCATGAGGCTTGTGAGAGTTTCTGTTTGTCTGTTCCCTGTTCCAACATCTCTCATGAGAAGGGCCAGAGAGTCCATTTCCTGGCCCTTGCAGCTCCTTCCCCCTGGGGGTCCATCAAGGTTCTGTGACACAGCTGGTGAGGCTACCAGAGCTGCTGGGAAGGGGGCTTGCAAAGGAAACAGGCTACTCAGAAACACACATTAAGGATGGGCAATGCTTTTATGTACTATGAAATTCACCCATTCTAAGTGTAGAGTTCGAAGATTTGTAGTCAATCTGCCAAGTTTGCAGCCATCACCATGATCCAGCTTTAGAACATTTACATTGTTCCCCCCACCCCATAAAGACATCATGCCTGTTAGGGTCACTCCTGTCCCCACACAGCCCCTTCCCCCAGCTCCGCACCCACTCTCCTGCTTTCGGTCTCTGGATTTGCCTATTCTGGACGTTTCACATAAATGGACCCCTTCACTGTGTGGTCCTCGGCGTCTGGCTCCTCTCACTGAGCATCGTGCTTTCCAGGTTCATCTGTGTTGTAGCGTCTGTCTGCTGCATTCCATTGTGTAGCTGAATGATCTTCTGTCATAATGACCCATGTTTTGTTTATCCATTCATCAGTCGATGGAAACTTGGGTGGTTTCCAGTTGGGGGCCCCTGTGAATGAAGCCACTGTGCACACCCTCCTCTGAGTCCTTGTGTAGACACACATTTCTATTTCTCTTGAGCGGATACCTAACAGCGGAATTCCTGGGTTAAATGATAAAATCATGTTTAAACTTTCAAAAAAACCACCAAATTGTTTTCCAAAGTGACTGCATTGTTTTATGTCCCCGCCGGCATTCTATGATGGTTGCCATAACTCCACATTCGTGCCAGTACTGGGTATTGTTTTTAACAGCTTTTTTTTTTTTTTTAGAATTTTGAATCGTGGCAAGTTAAAAAAGAAAAAATGCATTGACAGAACAGGTGTGGGGAATTCCCTGGCACTCCAGTGGTTAGGACTCAGCTCAGGAGAAAAAAAAAGGAAAAGAATCACTGTGATGTAAATTAATCCTTGCAAGATCTCAAAACCTGTAAGGCGATCTGTAGGCACAGAAAAGAGCAGCATAGGGGTGTGTGTGGTGGGGGCGCCGGGCACGTCTGTTCATCTGTCGGAAAAGCTTAGAATCACTAAGTCTGGAAATAGGCCTGCTCCGTGGGCGGGGTTGGGAGGGGGGGCGCTGAAATCAGCCCCTGGGGCCTCTTAGCTGTGATCCCAGGCCTTTAGCCAGTCTAGCCAGCCACCTCCCCTCCCCCTTCCCAGCCCATTCCCCAGCCATCCATGAGTCAAGGTCAGAGGATTAATCCCAGGTCTGGAAACCCCCCTGGGTGGCCACAGGAAGGTCCCGGAACCACAGAGTTCTGCTTCCCCTGGCACTTCCCCAGGGCGTGTCCGTCTTCACGGAGAGCTGCCCATCTCAGTCTCTTCTTTCCCAGGCTCCTCTGGCCTTTTCTGTAGCCCTGGCTGCATTGGACTGTTGAGGAGGAAGAGATGACATCTTCTGGGGGAAGACTAATTTGATTAGGAAGTCTTTCTTAAGGGACAGCTGGGTCGCCAGCATTGAGAGAACATGCAGGCCGTTTCCCGCCCTCTGCAGCTTTCAGGCATGTTACGAACACCTGTTCTAACACCACAGCATCGTCCGTTAGCTTTCGCAGCAGCATTTCTGCCCAGTGTTCACAGATGCTGAAACGGTGGGTGTTTGGCAGAGGTAGCGTGGCAGTGGGCTGTCTGCCGCCCTGCATCCGGGTGCTTGGTGGGGCCTCTCCAGGAGGGCAGACCCACTTAGGAAGGTGTTTGTAGGGGAGATTGGTGGGAACTCAGGTCGTTAGGCATTTGGGCAGGGCTGGGCTTTCCACTGAGGAGTGTAGGGGAAGCCCATCTAGGTTTTGGGGCAGGGGAGGCTGAGTAAGTCACGGGGATCCCCGATGGGTGAGTGACGGGAGCCACACCTACCTCGAATCCTATCAACCCCACCTCTGACCTGAGTCCACTGCGTTCCTGGATAGGGAGGACGGAAGAATGCAGAGGGGCCTCCCCTCTGGACCCCTCGTCCCCAGGCCTGTTCTCACTTCCCCATCGCTCTGTGCAGTTCTCCACAGGCCTGGGCTTCATACAACCTGCACTCGCCCACTCCCTTCAGTCGAGAACCAGCCCCATCGTTCCTCGGAGCCTGAGCCAGCTTCACTCTGTAGCCTCCAGGCCTCCCTCCACAGACAGGGCTGGCACATGATTGTTCTTATCCGGCAAAAGGGCAAAGCCAGGTCACACCTTTTGCAATCGTGGGGAAAACTTACAATCCTGTTGGGCTTCCTTCCTCTTATTTTGGTTTCAGTTTTGGTTTTATTTTGAAACATGTGGGAGAAGCCTATAAAGAACTTCTAAAATGTCTTTATTTTGAAAAGCTTCAAATTTAAAGATAAAAGTTACAAGAAGAATACGTGGCACAGGTGTATTTACCCTGGTTTCATCCGTGCTAACATCCCACCAGCTTGCTTTCTCCCTCTGTGGGTAACTACATACTGTGATTACCATTAGCTTGTGAATCACCTGAGGCTACGCTGCAGACATCACATTACATCCCTGACTATCTCAGTGCTGTCTCCAGAAGAAATGGGCTTTTCTGATATGACACCCAGACGAAGATCACGCCCCAGGTTTGGGCGCCGCAGTAACACCCCTACCTAATGCACAGTGCCTGTCTGATCTTTGCCAATTGTCCCCCAGATGCCAGGCCCACGAGCAGCCTCGGTTGCCCGGCTCTTAATCTCCTGTCATCCAGGGCGGTCTCTCGGTGTTCCTCGGTGTTTCTGGGAGGACGCTGACACTGCAGGAAGAGCTGTCTAGCTGGCACTTGTCCCGAAATTGGGGTTCAACTGGATTTTCCCCGTGTGATGCGCTCAGTGCAGCGTTTTCTGCAGGAAGGCCACAGGGTCATGGTGTGTCCTCAGCACAACCGTTTGCTGCGTGGGGACCCTTCCCGAGAGGCGGGTCTGTATGCACAGCTGTGCGGACTCCCCGTGGAGCCGGCTCGCTCTCCGCCCCGCCCAGCCGGCGCCGGGCGGTGGGACTGCAACTCCCAGAAGGCCGCGCGCGCCCCGCGGCGCCGTTGGGTCACGTGGACGCCGGCGGGCCCACGTGATCAGAGCGAACGTCACGTGGCGGCGGCGTGGGTCACGAGAACAAACACGGCCGCGGCGCCGGCGGCCGGTCCACTGCGGCGGGACATGGCCAACGTCTCCAAGAAGGTGTCGTGGTCCGGTCGCGACCTGGACGACGACGAGGCGGCGCCACTGCTGCGGAGGGCGGCGCGGCCCGGGGCGCCGGCCGGGGAGGCGGCGCCCCTGCTGAACGGGGCCGGGCCCGCGGCCGCCCGCGCGGTGAGCCGGGGGCAGGCGGGCCGGGCAGGGTCCGCGCCGCGCTCGCGGGGGCCGGGGACCGGGGACGCGGCGAGTCGGTGCTCCGACCGCCGGGCGGACGACCGGGCGGGCTCGGAAGCCGGGCCCCACGGTTCTGGACTCGCGGGATCGCGGCCCCTCGTACCCGGTGGAGCCCGGCCGCTGCGGTCGAGCCCCGGCAGAGCGAAGCTGTTTCCTCCCTGTTTGCTCCACAGCGGTTGTAAAGAGAAGGCGGGTGGTTTGCTGCTCGGGTCACCCATTACTTTTTGGTTTTGTTTTTTTAAATACGAGGTACTATTTTTATCGGGTCATTTTTGATCCGCTAGGAAGGACGTTTCAAGAGCTTTCAAGAGACTTCAAGGTCGCGGAGTTTGCTTTTTCAGTGGGAATACCTTGGGTACTCGGCCGGCCCCCTTTAGACGCAGCGGTTTCAGGCCGATCTTAGGAATGACAGGGAAGTGCGTTCGGTTTTCCTACAGCTGTTCATTGGAATGCAAGCACAGCCAGATGCAGGAAGACAAGTTCGAGTGGTCGAAATGTGCCCTGCGAGTCAGCACAGAAGTTTGTGTCACTTAAGTCATTTCTTGTGTGTTGTGTTAATTTTGAGTTGATTGTGCGGCCTTACTCTGTTTTGTGACTTTTCTTCCCGTTTCTTTTTTCTCACTGTGTCCTAGATGTGTCCTTTACACCCTTGTGTGGTGTTTAATGAGGAAGGACACAAGCATGGGGCTGTCCCCCTAGAACTTATCTTTAGGTTCCCCCGGTCCCCCAGAGATGCCTCGGACAGTGAGGGTCACAGTCTGCTCCATGAATGAGGTCTTCTGCTCAAGTGCTGTCTGTCCACATGAGAAGTGACCTAAAGAGGCTGACTTGTAGTGGTTTTTGATCTACTAGGAGACAGGGCTGCTTTGTTCTTTTCTTCTCAAAATGTTTGTTTCTTTTCTTCTCTTTAAAAGAAAGTGATCTGAAATCTACAAACTATAAATATGAAACTGGCCCTAAGGGCTAACAGGTAAAGTGATTGAAAGCTTCCAAATGGAATTGGAGTTTATTGCAGGACTCAATGTGCTGGGGTTTCTCAGTTCTCCTTAGTGTAGGCACAGGAGTTGGCCTTCTTTTTTTTTTTTTTTTTTCCTTTCTTAACCTGTTGACTCTTCCCTTGAAACTCATTCCCCTGTTAAAAAAAAAAAAAAAACCTTTACAAGCTTTTTTGTTTTTCATTTGTGTTTAGTGATAAGTGATCAGTTGCTCTTAAGCAATTTGAAAATAAAGTGTGGTGCATCTGCCGTGTGCCCCAGCTGCACTCAGAGGTGAACAGCACAGCTCCCTTGCCACTGGTTCCAACTCCAGGAAGAGCAGGCCTAGTGCTCTAGGAGGACTGTGTGAGGGGCCCCAAGGATAGGAGAGGTCACCTTGGGTCCAGTCTTGAAGCCTGCATGGTCCTCGGGCCAGTAGACAGAGGGGAGAGATAAAGGGAGAGTGCATTTGGGAAGCAAATTGGAGTGGGTGGTGGGGCCGGGGAAGGAGCCAGGATGGACCCGCAGGGGACAGCTGCGGGCTTCCAGATGTCTTTATCTTGTGGAGAATCCTCGGGAAGCTGGAGGCTCCAGCCTTGAAGGATGCTCAGACGGCCTGGGGTGGGTGGGTGGAGGGGCTTGGGGTTACCGGAGGCATCGATGCAGGAGCTCCGCACTGTACCAGCAGAGACAAGTGCGCAGGCTCCTTGCTGGCAAGGAGGGTCACCTGTGTCCAGCCCCCAGCCGCCTATCATGAGGCGGTCAACACTGGTCACTCCCAGGGGTGTTAGAAACAGCAGTTTGGCTCTGGTGGTCTTTGGGTTGCCGTTCCTGGTGCAACTCCCCTACTGCTGACTCAGCCCCTCAAGGCCAGCCATCTTGCAGGAGGGGCGGTTGTGGACCGGCGGGCTGAGTTCACCGCAGCACACTTGGAAGCTGTTCTCGGAACAGGGCCATCTGAACTGAAGTGACAGCCCTGCGCCACGGGGTTTACTGCAGGGCGTCCCCAACCGGAGTCTCGTGCACCCGGCGTTGGAACCTGCCAGGCACTGTGTGATGGCCGCTCTGGGCCATCCTAGGCAGGATGGGTTATGGGGCCCCCTGAGCTTAACCCCATCTGTCGGGAACTAGGCTATTTGGAGCTGCTCTTCTCTCTCTCTGGTCCTCGGCCCGTCATGCCCGAGTGTGGGGTGAAGGCAAGTTGCTGCCTGTCCACCCTGGGGCAGGGGAGGTGGCGTCAGCCAGCAAGTCATAGTCATGTGTGTGGGCAGAGGGTGGGCAGCAGGAAGCGGAGGCTTCTGAGGACTCACAGAGGGAAGCCTGAGCCGGCAGCAGCTCCGGGCTGGGGCAAGTGTCAGCGGGAAGTCCCTCTGCCTTGGTGTCCGCGTGCTGTCCTCCTCCCCTTCCAGCTGCTCTGGCCCCACATCACAGGGTGCAGGCCAGCCACCCCGGCGCCCTCCCTGAAGGCTCCCTCCCTCTCCTGTCTCCCCCAGGCCTGCAGTAGCCCCTGCCCAGGGCTGGTGCAGGCAGCTCAGAGTCTGGGAGGCAGAGGACATGGGTGCAGCCGAACCGTGCAGGGGAGGTGAGGACAAGGTGGGTCCAGAACTGGTCAGGGCATCCGGGAGGCCCCCTGTGCGGAGGCGGCGGTACTCGGACAGCGATGCCACGGTGGGGCTGTCCCATCCCCCAGCATCTTCTGTCAGGTCTCAGCTGATGCCTCCTCCCCCGCCGCCACTGGACCCTGGCGTCACCCTCAAAGCCTTCCTCACGGTTTACGCTTTGTTTATGGGCAGCCTGGTTTTCTGACTGTTAAGCCCCTGGTGGCAGAGGCCCTGTGCCTGTCCTCAGTGCTTGGGGCCGGGGGGCTTTGGGCTGAGGGAGGTTGGAAAGCAGGGGGAAAGGGTGTGCAGACAGCCGATAAACTGTTTGCCGTTTGTTTTAATGATGCTAAAGGTACGTAGCACAGTTTGCCACCTCAATCGTGACTAAGCATATACAGTCTACATGTAAGACCACCAGCATGTCCAGGACGTTCTCGTCCGCCCAGACCGAACCTCTGTCGCCTGTGAACCCCGACTCCCCAACCCTCCCCAGCCCTGGCAAAGGCCGGTCTGCTGTCTGTGTGGTGTCTCGAGCAGCGGTGTCATGCAGCATTTGTTGTTTTGTGGCTGACTTCTTTCTCTTGGTGCCTCGAGGTCTGTGCGTGCTGTGGCACATGACAGGATCTCCTCCTTTCCAAGATGGAATAGCGCTGCGCTGTGCGGATGGACATTAGGCTTATACACGCATCTTCCAATGGGCAGCTGGGTTGCTTCCACCGCTTGGCTACTATAAACGATGCTGCCTGAGTGTGGGTGTACACACACCTCTTTGAGACCCCGTTTTCTCGTCATTTGGGTCTGTGCCCAGAGGTGGAATTCCTGGATCATGAGGTAATTCTATTTTTAATTTTTTGAGGAACCACTGTCCTGTTGTCCACAGCAGCTGCTCCATTTCACGCGCCCAGCAGCAGCGCACAGGGGGTCTGGTTCCACACGTCCTCACCAGCACTTGTTACTTTATTTTTTGATCCTGGCCGTCCTCACACGTGTGAGGTGGCATCGCACTGTGGTTTAGATCTTCACGCCCCACACCCCATGGCCAGTCTTTTTAGTCGACTCGTTCGTTGCTGTCGGGCTGCAGGAGTTCCATTCTGTAGGACTGTTTTTTTTTTTTACTCTGTTCATCGTTCCTTTGATGCACGGAAGTTCACTTTGATGTAGTCCCATTTGCATATAAATTCTTAATTGTGGATTTACGGGAAGTTGAAAAGACAGTACAAGAGGGCCCGTGTGCCGCATCCCCGGGGCAGTACCATGCCGAGACAGTGCTGATGTTGGCACAGTGTGTGTGCACAGCGCTTTGCCGTCACGTGTGGCATACGTGCCCGCATCCTGCCTCTCACAGCCACTGCCCACCCCTTGCCTGCTCTCCCTCAGGGCTGGCGTTCCAAGCATGTCGGGTCAGGGGAGCCACATGGAGTGGGAGCTTTCAGTCCTTTCAGAAGCCTGGAGGTTCCAGCCAGGTTGTCCTGTGCATCAGCAGTCTGGGGAAACGCCAGCAGTTAGCTTGGGTGAAGAAAAGAGAACAAGTCACCATACATCCAGTAAACGGCTTTTTCATCACAAAAGATAATCCGTTTGTGAGATGCCTGTGGAGTTTGGGGAAGAGGTGATGAAAACCCAAGGGCGCTGAAGCGGGGGTGCAGCCAGAAGCCTCAGCGGGGGCTCCATCCCCGCAGGAGTCCGTGTTCGGGGCTGCCCACAGCTCCTTGGTGCCCCCGTGTGCTCGCCCGGTGGCTCCCGCGGGGGGGAGTGCCCGCCTCTACCCAGGCCACGCGGTTGCAGGCAGGCACTCGGGGGCTGTTGAACTGGCAGGGGAGCTGCTCTGTGGGCCGACGGCTCAGCGGGAGCGACTGGCGCTGTGCTCCGTCGGTGGCAGTGACGCGCATGCCCCTCCGCCTGGCTCCGCTTGTTGGCTTGTAGGGCAGCTGGGTCTTTCCTGCTGCTTTCAGAATCCGACTTTGAGCTCTACCTGTCTCTGCACCCCATCTCCTCAATAGAGACGTCCCCAGTGTGTGCTCCGGTGACGTGTGTCTGTGTGGGGAGCACAGGCTGCAGCCAGCTCGGGCCCCGCCTATGAAGTCGAGTCCTTTCTGGGCCAGCGGGGCAGGCCCTCCTGCCTTCCTCATCAGGGTCAGCAGTTTCGAGGGTGTTGTCAATTGCTTTTAGAAAAGAAAGCAGTTGTGTTTCTTTGTTCACTCCCATTGTACTGATGTTTGCCATTTATACCTGGGGGAAAGTGACTGGAGCAGGATGGTGGGCTCGTGAGCACGCCTGACAGGTTACCTGTCATGGGGGAGCAGTGCCCCCAGCCTGGAGCCTGGGTGGGGCCTTGGCAGCTGAGGTCAGGTCCCAGTGTGGTCAGGCTGGCGTCCTCATAGGAGAGGGGGACACATGAAACACGGGCGTGCACACCCCCCGTGCGTGCACACCCACATGTGCGTACCTGTCCGCTCGCACACACAGGAGGCTGGTGGCAGCCGAGCAGAGGTTGGAGTGATGCGACCACAGCCGAGGGGTCACCACACCCTTGTCCCCGACCCTGCGCGGGTGTGCTCCCTGCCAGCACTTGGGTCCGCAGAGCTGAGAGAACGTTTCTCTACCGCGGCCTCCGCAACTGTGGTCTCAGCATGCGGCCAGCACTGCTGGCGGCTGGGCGTGCTGCTGAGTCCACGCCTTCCTGCTGGAGTCCCCGTGTGCTCTGGGCTCCCGCGTGGCGGGCCCGCGGCCCGTGTTCTGAGGTGCTTCGTGGCTCTTGCAGAGGAGAGGCAGGGCACCCGAGCGTGCCGGGAGCCCCGGGTCGCACTTCGCGCTGTGTCCCTCTGTCCGGCAGGGGGCTCGTGGCCGGAGGTGCGCCTGTGGGCGGCCTGTGCTTTGTTTCTTGGTGCTCACATGTGCTGTGCCCAGCGCTGGGCGTGAGGGTGGGCACATGCCAGGGTGACTGTCCTCTGCGATTGACCTGTCCTGGGCCCAGGAGCACACCTTGCTTCAGAATGTCCTGCCACAGAAAGGACGCTTCTCTGACTGCTTGTCTGGGTGGGGTGGTAGTGGGGAGGCCTGTGACGGGCCCACCGGGTGGAGCAGCTCATGTCGTGATGGGGGGACAGAGATGGGGCCTCTGCGGGTGGCGGGGGTTGCAGGGTGAAGGGCTCCTGGAGGGGGGCTTGATCCCCTGGGTTTCCCAGGACAGGAGGGGGGCCCAGGAGGACCCCGGGGATGGGACAGGCTGTGGGTCCTGGGCCGGGCCTGGGGGCAGCGCCGGTCCCACTGGCGTCTCCCACATGAGGGTGTGCGTCTGTGCTCCCCCGAGGAGGCCGGGACGCCGGGGCCGGGGGTGATGCCGGTGCAGCCCGGCCTGCAGCTGAGCGGCCTGTGGTTCTCTTCTGCTTCCAGTCACCACACTCAGCGTTCTTCCGAATCGGACAGTTGAGCAGCGTGGAGCTGGACGATGAGCTTCTGGACCCTGTGAGTGGGATCCTGCTCGACCAGGCCCCTTCCCGCCCCGCCCCAGACAGCCAGGCCCGCTCTGTGGAGCCACAGCCTGGCCGAGGGCGAACGGAGAACGCCAAACGGGAGGATGGCAGGCGGTGACAGTGCCGTGCAGACAGGGGCCACTGGGGGGGCTCCGTCCCCGAGGCTGAGATGATTGAGCGCAGGTGGGGGCACGCATGTCAGGAGCGAGCTGCTCTGTGTGGCCCGGGAGGGGCAGGCACAGAGTCCGTGCTGGCCCGGGGGAGGGCATCTCAGGGTGCTAGGCCCTTGGACCTGGGTGGCGTCCCTTCTCCTGCCCCTCTTTTGGGGGTTGAAGTACCCAGCAGTTTCCAGCGTTTCCCCGAGACCCCTCCCCAGACGTGCGGTTGACCCCCTCCTCAGGAGTCAGCCTGCCTCCCCCGGAGGCTGCTGGTGCTGCATGGCCTTTGTGTCTTTTGGAGGACTTCTGGGTCCTGTCACGTTTCTTAACCGGGTGGTTTGTGTTTTTGTGACTGAGTTCTGAGAGGTCTTTGTACACTGCAGACACACCTTGCTCGTCAGTTGCAGGATCTGCAGGAATTTCCTCCTGGCCCATCACTGGTCTCTTCACTTTCTTCTGATGTCCTTTGAAGCACAAACACTGCTAATTTTGACGGAGTCCATTTGGTTTGTTTTTTGTTGCTTGTGCTTTGAGTGTGATAGGTGAGAAACCACCACCCAGGCCAAGGTCATAAGCATTCACTCCCGTCTTTCATGTTCTGCAGTTCAGATCTTTGATCCGCTTTTCACTAGTTTTGTTCATGCTGTAAGATAAGGGTCAAACTTCATTCTTTGCACATAGTTGCCCAGTTTTCCCAGCACCGCTTCCTGAAAAGATAGCGCTTTCCCTGTTGAGTTGTCTCGGCACCATCATTGAAGGTCAGTTGCTGTGACGAGATTGTTTCTGGTCTCTTAGCCTGTCCGTATGCCTGGGCGACACTCCCCAGACGCCTGTAGCTTTGTAGGAAGTTTCAGAAATAGGAAGTTTGAGTCATCCCACTTTGTTCATTTCCTGAAAGAGGTTTTGGCTGTTCAAGATCCCTTGTGTGTTTCCATGTGGGGTTTAAGCTCAGCTCTTCAGTTTCTTCAGAAGCTCCTGCCGGAGTCTAGACAGAAGTGGTGTCGCCTCTTAACATCTAGTCTTCTGCTCCACAGGCTCAGCATAGCTTCTCATTTGTTTAGGTCTTCTATTTTCTTTTTAAACAATGGGTCATAGTTCCCAGCATACAGATCTTCACTTCCTTTGTTAAGTGCTTTCTAGGAGTAAGTTTTATTTTGTAGAGTCTTACTTTTTATGCTGTAGTAAATGCAGTTTTTTAATTTCTCTTTGGATTGTTCATTGCAGGAACATGGAAATATGTTTTTTTAAGACTACTTTCTGGGGTTTTCTACATATCAGACCATGTCATCTGCAAAGAAGAGTTTCACTTCTTCCTTCCTGACCTGAGTGCCTTTCCCTTTCTCTCTTGCCTGATGGCCCTGGTAGCACCTCCAGGGCCGAGCTGAGCAGAGGTGCCCAAGCGGCATCCTCATCCTGTCCTGGTCTCACAGGACGAGTCTCAGTCTCATCCCTGAGCGTGCTGTTGTGTGTGGGTCTTCACAGGCACCGTGACCAAGTGCGGGAGGTCCCCCGAGGTCTTCTGTTAAGTTGTGTTTAATGTTTTTTCTGTGTCTTTTGAGGTGTTCTCTGTGAATTTGGTCCTTTATTGAAACAGTATTGAACTGTTTCTACTTTTACACCAAGTCACCTTCTGATTGTCCAGACACCCCCTGAGTGTTCTGCAGGTCAGTTCCTTCTGACCCTAACTGCATCACAGACCCACAGGCTGAGGGGCTCAGTCCCATGAAACAACCCCCTCCCACACCGGTCCAGGCCGTCACCTGTGCTTCCATTGACCAGTGTAAATCAGGGTTCCCACGATCCCTTCTTGGTTCCATAACTTGCCAGAATGACTCGCAGAACTCAGGGGAGCACTTTGCTTATGTTACTGGTTTACCACAAAGGACACAACTCAGGAACAGCCAGATGGGGGAGATGCCCAGGGAACGTGTGGGAAGGGGTGTGGAGCCCCACACCCTCCCCGGGAGCCCCCTCCCAGCCCTCCACGTTCACCAGCCAGAAGCTCCCTGTCCCCTCCGCGTGGGGTTTGAGTGAAGGTCCGTCATGTGAGCAGGACTGGTTGACCCCTGCCCGTTGGAGATCAGCTGCATCTCCAGCCCGCTGGTCCTGCAATGGTTTTCTAGTCCCAGCCCGGCCGTCTCATAGCCCAGACTCTGTCATCACTCAGAGAAGCTGGGTGTCTGGGCCCAGAGCCAGAACGCGGACGAGAGCCCACAGCGGGTGTCCCATCACGCCACAGACACCTTCCATCTTGCTTTTCGGGGCCAGGCCACCTTGGTTCCTGGAATAACCTGCCTGGCAGGTGTCGCGGGACCTGGCCGCCTGCCTCCTGTCGAGGTTCTGCATCTCCGCCCCCAGCCACATGCCTGGCCTGGCCTTGGGCTCAGAATTGCTGCCCCGGCGCGCGGGCACGGCCCCCTCCTCGTGCTGCTGTGTCCTGACGCGTGCCAGGTTGCCAGGATCTGCCTCTTCCCCGCAGGACATGGACCCCCCACACCCCTTCCCCAGGGAGATCCCACACAACGAGAAGCTGCTGTCCCTCAAGTACGAGGTGGGCCCCCCGCGCCCCGCCCTCCCCCAGTGTGGCCACCCTGCACCCGCAAGCCAGGGTCGCTCACCGCTGTCTGCCGCCCGGTCCGCAGAGCCTGGACTACGACAACAGTGAGAACCAGCTGTTCCTGGAGGAGGAGCGACGTATCAACCACACGGTGAGCCGGCAGGGGATGGGGGAGCGTCTGTGTGTGTGTGTCTCTCTCTCTGCCTCTGTGTGTGTTTCTGTGTGTCTCTATGTCTATCTGCGTCTGTGTGTCTGTGTCTGTGTATCTCTGTGTGTGCCTATCTGTGTGTCTGTCTGTGGTGTGTGTCTGTGTGTGTCCGTCTGTCCATCTGTCTGTCTGTCTGAGACCCTGCCACCTCCCTCCGTCTCTTTTCCGCCCCGGCCCCACCTGGCGTCCTGTGGTGAGCGCTGCCCGCGGTTGGGCTCAGGTGCCCACGCCAGGGTCACACTGTCACCTCTGAGGAGGCAGTTCTCGAATGGCGGCTGGAGCATCAGCATCCAGTTTCGCCCTGGTCGGGGTCCATGCCCCAGGGCTCCGCGGCCTCTGAGATGCCGCTAGGGCTGCTCTTTAGGGTCTGGGGGCCCGCAGGGTGAGCCTGTGCACGATGGAGGTCACAGAGTTGCCCCTGATGACCACGCCTGCCTGTGACGGCCCGCAGGCCTTCCGGACGGTGGAAATAAAGCGCTGGGTCATCTGCGCCATGGTGGGCATCCTCACGGGCCTCGTGGCCTGCTTCATCGACATCGTGGTGGAGAAACTGGCCGGCCTCAAGTACAGGCTCGTCAAGGACAGTATCCTCTGTCCGTGGTCACTGGAAGCCGGTGGACTCGCAGGAGGGCCCCTGCCGTGCTCTGCTGTGGGCGGGGGAGTGTGACTGGGTGGGGCTATGCGCTGGCCCCGAGATGCCCATTCCATGCCCCGGAGGCCAGAGTGCAGCCCCTGGGACGCGGTGCCCCGAGACCCCACAGCATGTGGCCCTTGACAGCCGCAGACATCGACAGGTTCACCGAGCGCGGCGGGCTGTCCTTCTCCCTCCTGCTGTGGGCCTCGCTCAATGCCGCCTTCGTGCTCCTTGGCTCCGCCATCGTCGCCTTTGTGGAGGTAGGCAGGCCCTGCAGCCCGACCCGCAGGTCTGCCGGTGGAGGGCCCCACCAAGGGGTCACATGCCCCAGGACCACTTTCCTCCCTGCGCTCTTTCGCTCCTTCCTGTGGGGGCATTGGGTGAAGACGGGGGCCGTGTCCGGAAGCGTCTGGGCGCAGCCAGGGTCCCCTGGGCGTGCAAGAGGGCGGGCACCTCAGCAGGCCCCCTGTCCTAGGAACCCCCTCCTGCCCAGGGGGCCACCGGGACCACCATGTCTGTGGCGTTTGCTCCCCTCAGTGGTCACTCTGTGTGGGGGCGGGAGAGTCGAGCAGCCGCCTCCCCCAGCGGCCCAGGCCCCGCCAGGCACGTCCTCTTGGGCGTGTGGTGGCAGCGGCTGCTCGCCCTGCCTGCGGGCTCAGTGCTGCCTCTCCTTCCAGCCGGTCGCCGCTGGCAGCGGGATCCCCCAGATCAAGTGCTTCCTCAACGGGGTGAAGATCCCCCACGTGGTCAGGCTCAAGGTGAGGTGCGAGGCAGCCCCTGGGGGCTTGGGGCTCAGCCCAGGACATGTGCGTTCTGACTTAGGAGTGTTCTGTTTGCCCACGTTTGCCTCTGACTTTTGCCCAGACCCGCGCTGTCTGCTGCTGACGTGCCTCTGTGTGGACATGCTGGCAGGTCTATGGGCGCTTTCTTTGGGCGACGACTCCTGGGCACTCCAGGGGGTGGTGGGTGGACCTGGGCCAGGGGTTTACTGGCGACGTCTCTCCTGCCCTTTCTGGGGACGGGGTGCTCCAGGGAGTGGGGGGTCTGGTCCCTCTGGGGAGCAGAGAACAAAGCCCGAGGACAGAGTGACAGCTGCTTTGTGTGTCTCCTGTGTGGATGTGAGTGCCCAGGATGGAAGGTCCGAGGAGATGGGTGGCAGGGGAATACGGGCCGCGAGCCCACATCCCTGGACACTGGCCGCCTCTTGGCCTCCTGCCTGCCGGGGGTCACGATGAGGTTCCTGTCTGTGCAGTTTGTCGCTTGGGTTCTTGACCATGTGTGGCCTCTAATCAGTTTTGGTATCTTTTCCTTTGTGTTCCAGACCCTGGTGATCAAAGTGTCCGGCGTGATCCTGTCGGTGGTGGGGGGACTGGCCGTGGGGAAGGTAACGGAATGCAGCTGCCCCAGCCTGCGCCCCCGCCCCTGGGCTGTGGGGGTGGGCTGATCTCCAGAACACGCTGTCTGTGCCTTCCAGGAAGGGCCAATGATCCACTCGGGCTCGGTGATCGCCGCGGGCATCTCCCAGGGCAGGTCCACGTCGCTGAAGCGGGACTTCAAGGTGAGTCCCCCGAGTGCCCAGGACCACAGCCCGGGTCGGGCCCGCCTCCCCTGCAGCACCGTCGCCTTAGCCTCTGGTCCGTGGGGCATGCGGTCGCTTGGTGCTCCTTGCGGGGCTGTGTGTCTGCGTGGAAACGGCGTGTAGCTCTGAGAAGAGTCCACAGGAATGTGGCCCAGAGAGCTCGGGAAGGTCACGTGTGTGGGCTGGTCCTTCCTGCAAAGACCACAGCGTGTGGTCACTGCTGGATTGGGTGGTTTTCTCTGGACATCAGTGGGTAAGGAGGCTGCCCGAGACCCCACTCTGCAGTCCTGCCAGCTGACCCCATGGCTGAGCCCCTCCGCTCCCCTCCCCCTTCCCTTCCTCCCCCTCTTCCTCACTTTGGGTCCCTTTCCCCTTTCTTCTCCCCTCCTTCACCCCTCCCCTCCCCCTCACTCTGGGCCCCCTCCCCCAGTCTGAGAGAAGTCCCATCAGAGGCCTGGCCTGAGGCTTCTCTGTTGTCCTGGCCTAGATTTTCGAGTACTTTCGCAGAGACACGGAGAAGCGGGACTTCGTCTCGGCAGGAGCTGCAGCTGGAGTGTCCGCTGCCTTCGGGGCTCCTGTGGGTGAGGAGGAGGAGCCAGCCCCTGCTGTGGGAAGGGAGGGTCTTGGTGTTGGGGGACTCTGCCGCCGAGGGTGTGGGGCGGGCCTCCCGAGAGCCCCGATGGCCCTCTGCCATGGGGCGGGGGCGGCTGTGGGTGCAGGACTGTCTGGTGGGGTGGGCACCTCAGGGCTGGCGACTGCTTTTCTAGGTGGGGTGCTGTTCAGCTTGGAGGAAGGTGCGTCCTTCTGGAACCAGTTCCTGACGTGGAGAATCGTGAGTGTGGGCATGGCCCCCTCCCGAGGCTGGGCAGCTCTCAGCCCGGTCCCTCCCCACCGTCCCCCA
Source organism: Muntiacus reevesi (assembly GCF_963930625.1). Taxonomy (NCBI): domain Eukaryota; kingdom Metazoa; phylum Chordata; class Mammalia; order Artiodactyla; family Cervidae; genus Muntiacus; species Muntiacus reevesi. The sequence continues at coordinate 180,561,132 of NC_089250.1, read as the reverse complement.
CTGGGGCTCAGCTGTGTGCCCCTGCTGCGACACGTCGGCACTGACAGCGTGCATCTCTCCACCTGCAGTTCTTTGCCTCCATGATCTCCACCTTCACCTTGAACTTCGTCCTGAGCATTTACCACGGGAACGCGTGGGACCTGTCCAGCCCTGGGCTCATCAACTTTGGAAGATTTGATACTGAGGTGCCCGCTGTGGTGACCTTTGCCCTGCAGCCTTCCTTCAAGGGGGCCAGGCTGTGTATTCGAGGCTCAGCCCGAGCAGCTGTGGGGGAGCCCTTGTCTGTGGGGCTGGGGCTGGAGCTGGAGCTGCCCCGGGAGGGGGTGTCTTGCTTGGCCATGCAGGTGGGGCGCCCGTCAGCCAGCAGTGCTTCAGGGGGGCTCAGGCGCCCACAGACTGTCGGGCAGCATTACTGAGGCTGATGGCCAGCGCCCCGCAGTGGCTCCTGGAGGCCGAGAAGTCCTCAGTGGCCGGCTCTTGCCTGTGGATGGGCTGCTGGTGGGCAGGTCACCAGCGTTCTCTTTCCTCTTTCGTAGTTCCTCACTTCCCCATTTGCAAAAGCCTGAGCCGTCCCCAGAGCCTCCCTGTTGGGAGGCAGGCAGTCTGGTCTGCCCAAGCGCCCAGGTTTCCCCTCCTGGGGTCTGCACTCTGCGGAGAGGCACAGGGCCCCCGGGCATGCCCAGCCTCATCTGAGCAGGGGCCAGTGGTTTGCTCATGGACACTTGCTCTTCCCTTTTTACGTAGACCATGGTGTACGTGATCCACGAGATCCCCATCTTCATCGCCATGGGCGTGGTGGGTAAGGACAGCCGCAGGCTTCAGGTCTGGCCCAGCTGCGGGAGCCAGAGAAGCTCATGGTCCCACCCCTGCTGGCTATCCCAGGCGGCGGGGGAAGCCCATCCTGGGGGATGGAGCTCCCCTTGGCTGGGGACAGCTCCTCAGCTTCCTTACTCAGTTCATGGGTGGGCACTCCATCCTCGGGCATCCCCTCCGGCCCCCTGCCACCTGGCAGCCTTCCCTGAGTCCCACACACCTACTTGCTCCTTCCTCATCCCAGGGGGCATTCTCGGAGCTGTGTTCAACGCCTTGAATTACTGGCTGACAATGTTTCGAATCAGGTGAGAAATCAGTTTTGAGAAGTGTGGCCGCACGGGGTTGCTAGAAACAGTCCCACTCTGGGCTCTCGCCACGCGGCAGCCCCATGCCCAGCGCGCTTCTCCCCGTGCGACGGGGCGCGTGTGGCCTGGCAGGAGGCGTGTCGGGCCTCGCATCAGCCTCGGCGGTTTGCAGGGGCGTCCACCGGCCGCACACGGTCCAGCAGAGGTGCTCGCGTCACTGGGAGAGCCATCCTGGGGGCCTCTGGTGTTCGCGGCCGAGGTGGAGTCTTGGCCTTTCTCCTCACCCTTTCACTCTGGGAGGCAGACGAGAGCAGGAGGAAGCCTGGTGGGGGGCGGGCAGATGGGTGCGGCGTCCAGGACGGTCTTCCCGAGTGGCCGGCCCCGTTGCCCTGGCCGCCGGCCGTCCCACACTTGGCCTGGCTGTGCACTCCAGGTACGTCCACCGGCCCTGCCTCCAGGTGGTCGAGGCCACGCTGGTCGCCGCCGTCACCGCCACAGCCGCCTTCGTGCTCATCTACTCGTCTCGAGACTGTCAGCCCCTGCGGGGGAGCTCCGTGTCTTACCCCCTCCAGGTAGGCAGCTGGGGGAGGTGGGGCAGAGCAAGCCCCCAGACGAGGGCGGGCACCGCGGCCTGGGTCTCACCTGGCCTCCTGGAGTGGTGGGCTGATGGGGTCTGCAAGGTGGGGTGGTGGGCGTGCAGGGGAGACCCGTGTGCCCACTCTCACCACGGCAGGTTGCACCACAGCCCCAGTGCCTGCCCACGACAAGCAGGGACTGGGTGGTTCACGCACACAGTGGGTCCCCTCACTGTGGAGAGGCTTGAGCTCTGATACACACTCCCACACTGCTGCGTCAGAGAAGCCAGACAGGAAGGGCCACACGTGGCATGGTTCTGTGTGCGGGAAACGTCCAGAGCAGGCTCCTTCGTAGACGGGAGCTGTTTGCCGGTTGCCCAGGGGGAGTACACACAGGCCTGTCTAGGCCCATAGCTGGGGCCGTGGGGTGGACACACGCCACTCTGCTGGGAGCCCCCGCTCACGTTAAGGCCTCCAGGGGCATGCAGTCTTGTTCAGGCTGAGGGCTGGGCCTGGCACATGCCGGGCACCGACGTCCACCCAGGCACCATGGGAGCCTGCTCCTGACGCGAGCTCCCGGGCCCCACCTCCTCTCCAAGACTGCAGCTGGACCCCTGTGTGTGCTTGTGCCTGACGCTGTCCAGCCTGGGACCACCGCGTCCCACTGGCCTATCCACTCTCACCCCTTGCAGCTCTTCTGTGCTGATGGCGAGTACAACTCGATGGCTGCGGCCTTCTTCAACACCCCAGAGAAGAGTGTGGTCAGCCTTTTTCACGACCCACCAGGTGCTTGCTCCTGCTCCGAGCTGTCGTTTACCTGTCCCCACATGGGCCTGTGCCCTCTGCCCTGGGCTGCAGGGCTGGCTGTACTAGGGCCGCAGCTGGCAGTCAGTGCCCGGGGACCCGGCCAGGCTCCCCACGCTGTCTGCTTCTCTTCCTGGAGGCCGTCCTGTCCTTCATTCAGACGGGCTCGCCTCCCAGGGTGGGTTTCCCTCCTGGCCGCTGCCCACGGGGGTCACTTGGTCAGAAGAAAGCTTGGGGAGGCGCTCTCTGGCACCGGAGCCTGGCACAGTCTTGTGTTCCTGAAGACAGATGGGCTCAGGCTGGACACAGACCTGCTTCCAGTTCAGCGGTCTCGGTTCCCTGGGGGCGAGGGGCTCTCCTGACCGCTCGGCACCTGTCTGCAAGCCCTCTGCCTCGGCTCTGGCTGTCGCCCACCTTCAGTGGCAGCCCAGGGCCCCCACGCCCCTCTGCACGCCCCTTGGGCAGCCAGACTGGCGCTCAAGGGCCGGGCCCTGAGACCCTGCACCAGGCCTCTGAGGACGGGGAGGCTCGGGGAGTGGGCTGTGACTGGGGGCTCAGCCGGGCCACTGGGCGGGCAGCAGCACGCAGGGTTGAGTCCGCATGGCAGACCCTGGCCAGTGCCCTGTTCGCAGGCTCCTACAACCCCGTGACGCTCGGCCTGTTCACCCTGGTCTACTTCTTCTTGGCCTGCTGGACCTATGGGCTCACGGTGTCGGCCGGCGTCTTCATTCCTTCCCTGCTCATTGGGGCCGCCTGGGGCCGGCTCTTCGGCATCTCCCTGTCCTACATCACGGGGGCCGCGGTGAGTGCGGGTCCGGCGAGCCGCACCCGGACCTGGAGCCCTGGGAAAGCTCGGTGGGCTCAGGAGTCCAGGGTTGGGGGGCGGGGCCTGGGGGTGTGGAGCTCAGGCCTCAGCCCTGGCGCTGCCTCCTCCTTGCCTCCGGCTGGCTTGGCCTTCATCCTATGGACCTTCTAGCTGTATCATGGTCGTTCAGACCAGACCTTAAAAAGCCGTCAGAGGGGTACAGTGAGCCTCCCCTCGCCAGGTTCAGGTCATTGTCCCAGGTTTCCTTCCAGACAGTTTTGACTTTCATTATGGTGACTTTCATACTGTAAACTCCTACTTTGTGGAAGTGAATGGCTGGGTAGCTCCTCAGCGTGTTGCAGAGCTGTGTGACCACGACCACCACCAAGTTCCAGAGTGTTCTTGTTACCCCAGAAGGACACCTGTCCGCTTTAGGCAGTCACGTTTGTGTCCCTGCCCCTGGCAGCCCTGGTCCGCTTTCTGCCTCCGCGGACATGCCTCTGCTGGCTATTGCAGCGATCCGTCTGTGCAGGCGGGCCATCGTGAGTGTCATGTTTTCACAGCTCGCCTGTGCGTTAGCACAAGTTAGGTTTTCACTCCTTTCTCCGCTTCCTGGTGTGACCCAGGTGTTTGTGCGTGGACTCCTGCCCACACCCGGCCCCGCCCCAGCATACCACATGCCCGTCTCTCAGGCGGCCAGGTTCACTTGTCTCTGGGCGGGCACGGTGAGCGTGTTCACAGACTCAGGTGACGCTCTTGTGGACTCGCTCCTGGACAGTGCGGTCAGTGCAGCCTAGATGGGTTTGGGTTGGGGCTGCCACGCCCCTCAGCACCCCGTGTCTTCCTTGCAGGTCTGGGCGGACCCTGGCAAGTATGCCCTAATGGGAGCTGCTGCCCAGCTGGGTGAGTGCTGGCCACCACGTGGGTGTCCTGAGATTGGGAAGGCCCCCACCTCCCCCACCCCCATATGGTGCTGCCTGGGGGCCAGGTCTCAGGGTTGGATGGACGGTGGGGTGCTGCACAGGGGACTGTCAGGGGCTGGTGCCCCACCCGCCCAGTCTTGCCCTCGCCCTCCCCTGGGCAGGTGGGATCGTGAGGATGACGCTGAGCCTGACGGTCATCATGATGGAGGCCACCAGCAACGTGACCTACGGCTTCCCCATCATGCTGGTGCTCATGACCGCCAAGATTGTGGGGGATGTCTTCATTGAGGTGTGGCAGGGGAACCGAGGGTCGGTGGCCGCGGTGAGTGTGGGCCCGTGGGGGCAGTCCCCAGCAGCCTCGTGCATGGCCGCACCTGCTCTCCCTAGGGCCTGTACGACATGCACATCCAGCTGCAGAGCGTGCCCTTCCTGCACTGGGAGGCCCCCGTCACCTCACACTCACTCACCGCCAGGTACCCTCCAGGCAGGCCCGCAGGCTGGGCGGGTGCTGGACGCCCTGGGAGGCCTCGTCAGCCACGTGGTGGGTCACGGTGTGGCTCTTCCCCAGGGAGGTGATGAGCACACCGGTCACCTGCCTGCGGAGGAGGGAGAAGGTGGGCGTCATCGTGGACGTGCTGAGCAGCACGGCGTCCAACCACAACGGCTTCCCCGTGGTGGAGGACGCTGACGGCACGCAGGTACCAACCCCTGCGGAAGGCCAGGCTGCCACCTGTGCTGGCCAGAGCGGCGAGTGGGGGCGGGCTTCTATGAAGGGGGGTGTCTTGCTCTGGGGTTTCTGATAGAAGCCACTGCTCACACGGCCGTGCCCATGAGCATAGTTTCCGCGGTGTGGGTGGTTATTGAAGCACCCTAGCATCTTGTCCTACCCCAGGCTGCATCGCCACCTGGGGTCAGGGTTGTGACTGTCGGGGTCATGACAGAACATGCAGCCCTGCTGCCTCCGGCATCGGGGCCAGGAGCTAGGGTCTGCTGCTTGCCCCCACAAACAACAATCTCTCAGCACCTCTTGCTCTGGGTCCTGCCACCTCTTCTGGCATTTGGGGACCAGTAAGCCTGCCTGGGGAAGTGCCTGCAGCATGGCTAGTGCCCGTGGGCTGCCGGCATCACCTGGGAGCCTGGCTGGAGCCCCCAGCTGTCTTGGCGCTGGCGACCGGCAACCCAGACGGCAGGGTGGGTCCTGGGGCTCCTGCAGACGCGGCATCTCTCGTGCAGCCAGCTCGGCTCCAGGGCTTGATCCTGCGCTCGCAGCTCATCGTCCTGCTGAAGCACAAGGTAGGCCGTCGGGTGGCCCGGGAGCCGGGCAGGGCCCTGGGCTCTGAGCCTCCAGTGCCTGATGCCCACCCCACCATCCACCCCGCCTCCTGCAGGTGTTCATGGAGCGCTCCAGCATGGGCCTGCTGCGACGCCGGCTGCGACTGAAGGACTTTCGCGATGCCTACCCGCGCTTCCCCCCAATTCAGTCCATCCACGTGTCGCAGGACGAGCGGGAGTGCACCATGGACCTGTCCGAGTTCATGAACCCCTCGCCCTACACAGTGCCCCAGGTACTGCTGGGGGGATCCTGCCCCGTCGTCTCCTGGGTGGGGCAGGGCTGGCGGGTGAGCTGAGGCTGTGTCCATGTTGCAGGAGGCGTCACTTCCACGGGTGTTCAAGCTGTTCCGGGCCCTGGGCCTCCGGCACCTGGTGGTGGTGGACAATTGCAATCAGGTGAGGGGGGCCTGCTGCCCCTGGCCTGCCCGCCCGCCCCCAGGGCTCCCCTAGGCTGTGCCATCCTCTGCACGCAGGGCAGGGGCATCCACAGAGGGGATGCTCCGCCTCATGACCCGGCTTTGCTCCCTCAGGTGGTCGGGATGGTGACCAGGAAGGACCTGGCCAGGTACCGGCTTGGAAAGGGGGGCCTGGAGGAGCTCTCTCTGGCCCAGACGTGAGGCCCTGGAGCCCGCACCTCCCCCAGGGCCCCCGCCTCACTCCCTGGCAGCAGATCCAGCGACCACGAGGCGTTGGGGATGGCCCGGCCAGCGTGTGGTGCACGTGGGCACTGTATTCTCAGTGTCCCATCCCCCAACCTCGCCCCGGGAATCCCAGACCCAGCCTCCTGTTCCTGGTTCTTCAGGAATCTGTGCAACTGCTGCTCTCTTCCCAAGAGCCCGTGAGCACATGTGTCTGCGTGTGTGCAAGGGGACAACTGGCAAGCAGGGGCCCATGGGTCCGAGTGCTGCAGCCCCACGATGGGCTGGCTCCTAGGCCTGCACCCTGCGCACCGCCAGCGGCTGCAGCAGACACCCCTGGCCCTGGCCCTCAGGCCTCGGCTCGGTTGGTGGCTGTCAGGTTTTGGGTCTGGGCAGAGACCTGAGCTGCAGGCACAGAGGCGAGGGCTCGGGGAGCAGGACCATCCTGGAGCGCAGGCCTCAGAGCCGGACTCCCAGACTCACCTCTGCAGCCCTGGCCTCGCCCCCTTCAGTGCAGTGGGCTTTATGCCAGGGTCTGGGCACAGGGGGAGAGCTGAGACCCCCCTGCAGGCCTGGACCCCCGAGTCCAACCACGCCTGTCACCACACCCCTGTGGACGCCGCTGGGAAGGTGGATCTTCTTGGCACACGGAACCCCAGTGGCCCTGAGCGATACTCGGTAGCAGCTCTGCTTCTGGTATCTGGGGCAGGGGGTTTCTGGGATGAGTCGGCGAGCCCAGAGCAGGGACGCACCCTTCCCAGGCCGGGCAGGCCCAGAGCTGGGATGCTGTGTCCCTGAGGCCCCACCGGACCTTTATTCTGGAGGGACTGGCGTCCTTGGCCCACTCTGTGATGGTAGCCATGGATGGCTCTGTGATAGATGGGTGGGCACTCCAGCTGGGTTTCAGCTCCTTTTAAGGGAGTGGGGCCTCGGAAGGCAGCTCTCTTCCTGGTGGGGAAGCGCTCTGTGGGGGGTGTGGGCGTCCAAGTGTGGGGATCTGAATGGGAGAAATAAAGGAATGGTACTGATGAACTGTGTCAGCTCCTTGTCCCCCCAGTGTGGACCCTGATCTAGCACCCAGGATTCACTGGTCACAGGGGTGGAGGTGGGGGATAGCCCAGCGAGGACATCTCTGAGTTGGGGATGCAGGTGAGGGGCTCAGAGACCCCTGGATGGGGAAGTGCCTGGGGCCACCCTATGCCCCAGGGAGGGTGGGCCCCGCCACCACATCCTCGTCCACGTTGCTTCTGGGACCACTGCAGAGCCCTTTGAGAAGGCAGTCTTCCCTCCCCCTGCCTCCTGACCACGGCCCCGGTCCCACACATGGGGGCCCCCAGGTCATGGCCGCTCGGTCAGTGTGCCACCCTTCAGTGCCACCCTGTCCCTCATCTGCCGGCCTCCAGGGTGTGTGATGTGGCCGCAGGGCGTCGGGCTCCCTGGGGAGGGGTCCCCTTTGACACAGACACCTTGTCACAGGGAAGCCCCCCAATCCCTCGTGGGCAGGTCTGGCAACAGTGGGAGGGGGACCACCTGGGTGGGGTGAGGGGCCCTGAGTGTCCACACGGGCCTGAAGCCTGACGCGGCACACCCCCCCCCCCCCCCCCGGCACTGGGCTGCAGGCTGAGGCGCGAGGAGAGGGCGGGCGCTGTCCTGTAGCCGGGCGTTGACATCGAGTGAGGGACTGGGGGGCATGTTAGTTACCCCCTTAGAGCAGGCTGCAGGTCTGCTCAGCCTGCCCTTCCTCGCGGGGCTGCGCCTCCCCTACGGCCGCGCCCTCCGGGTGGCCTGCCCCAACCCCGCCCTGTCGCCCCCGTGGCCCCGTGCCTCCGGCCTGGCCGCCCACCTGTGCTTGGTGTGGCCCTGGCCTCCAGCCTCCCCGCTCAGGCTCCCTGCCCACAGGGCGGGTGATCGCTTCCAGGCCGCCCCTCCCACTGGGCTAGGGCCTCCCAGGCTGACCCAGTGGCTGGCAGCCACTCCCCCAACCAGCAGAGGGGCGTTCCCTCAGGGCCTTCTGAGAGTGGGCAGTTGGGGCGGCCTCACTGGGACGGGGAAGCTGAGGGCTCAGGTTCCACTGGCAGTTGGGCCGTGAAGTCAGGAGGTTCTGCTGAGGAGAAGGTTCCGGCAGAGCCCTGCTGCCCTCCAACCTTGGTTTTGTCCCGGAAGGAGGAATGTGAGGGCAGGGTGGCCTCTTTGCGCCCCACGTGCTCCCCGACCCCAGAGCTTCCGGCTCTGACTCCCCACCATCCTCCCTGCCCCTCACCCCCACGCCCGGGGCCAACTCTGGGCTGCTGCGGGGCGCGAGGCCCAGGCCTCCTGGCAGCAGGCCGACCACAAGCGGGGCTGCAGGTGAAGCTGTGAGTTGCGGCTGGAGCTGGGGGTACCGCCAGGTGAGAGCTTCTGTGCCCCGTGAGACCCCCAGGTCCCCTCACAGCCCAGGCCGCCCTCGGGCTGGCAGGCACTGTCCCGCTTTTGCTGTCCAGCGCTATGTGTCCTCAGGTGGGGCCTGGACCTCTCTGAGCCTGAGTGTCCTGTGTGGACGGCGAGAGCCGAGCCCTCCCTGGGCCCTCGGTGAGCCCTTCCTGTGTGGCCTAGCGGGATGAGCCATGGTGAGCGCAGCGGGTGCCCGCAGCAGGGTCTGGGGTCCATCTGGGAGCAACTCCCCCGTCAGCCCCAAAGGCGAACCCCAAGTTACCTTCTCATAGACCGGACAGACAGCAGCCCCTCATCCGAGGCCTCGCTGCCCTCCCAGCTGAGCACCATCGCCCCGGAGGACCTGGGGCTCCTGGAGGAAGAGTTGGCCAGCCCCGAGTCCCTGAGCCCAGAGGAGGTCTCGGAGAAGGATGCGTGCAGCCGCCTGCCGTCTGATGCATCCAACCCAGAGCAGGGCACCCTGAAGCGCTGGAAGCAGCTGGAGCAGTGGTGAGCCCCTGGGGCAGGAGGGGCAGCCTCGCAGTCGGGACTGTCACCCCACACAGACGGCCGACTCGGCCTGCTCCTCGCCCCGCAGGGTGGCCGGCCTGCAGGCCGAGGTGGCGTCCCTGCGGGGACACAGGGCCCGCTGTGAGCACGCCACACTGAGCCTGCTGCAGGAGCTGCTCCAGGTGCGGGCCTGCCTGCAGCTGCAGGACACACAGCTGAAGAGGCTGCAGCTGGAGGCGCGGCAGGCGGTTCCAGCCCCCAAGAAGGAAGCCGTCCAGGTGGGGCGTGTCCCAAGGCCTGGGGGCATCGCCTCCCTGGACCCTGAGCTCCACTCAGCCCAGGCCCAGCACTCTGACAACCCCCGGGGTCCAGCTCCAAGGCCCCGGCTGCACTCAGCCCGCGTCTCCGCCTCACAGCTCCCTGGCCCACAGCAGCAGAACCAGATGCAGGCTCTGGACAAGAGGTACCACCCCCCGTACCCCCCACTCACGGAGCAGGCCTGGGGGAGGAAGAGGGGCTTTGGGGAAGCAGCCGCTGCTGCCCGGCCAGCGCGGGCCCCAGCCCCGGGCTTTGGTTCCCTCCAACGTGGCGTCTTGCTCGGGTTAGCAAATCCGTCCGCAGCTCCGCTCAAGAAGGCCTGGTTGCTAGAGCCCGGGAGCCCGGGAGCCCGGGAGCCCGGGAGCCCGGGAAGGGGGCTGAGGCTTGGCCAGGCCCCCACCCTGAAGGCTGCCCAGCCTGCTCCTGGCCGCTGGGAGGGGGCGGGCGGGCCCCAGGCTCCAGACAGAGGTGCCTCTTGTGTGCCAGGCTGGTGGAAGTCCGGGAGGCCCTGACCCAGGTCCGGAGGAAGCAGGCGCTCCAGGACTCTGAGCGGAAGGGCGCCGAGCAGGAGACCAGCCTCAGGTGGGCCCCTCGGGAGGCGGTCTCTGGACCTGACGAGTGGTCGTGGGGGTGTCCCATGGCAGGGTAGGCGTCCCCCCTGCCCTGGGTGCCAACCTGCTGGTTGACTGGAGGCTTCAGAACCCCTGTGGGCCCTCTGTGGGGAAAAGAGACTCGAGCCCAGGGTCCCCACCCCTCCCCTCCCCCATCATCACGCTCAGAAGGAGCCCAGCTCTCACCATCCCGGAATGGGGGTGCTGGGGGACACGTACTGGGCTTCTGGCCTCTCGAGAACGGTTACCCCGGTGAGGTTGGACCCCCTGCTCTGCCAGCCCATGGATCAGTCTCTGCCCCACGGATACAGGCTCAGGCCTGAGAAGGACTCGGTGTCCAGGCCCCTGCAGCATCCCTGGGGCCCCCCAAGTCTCCCCGGCCGGCTGGGCTGCAGTCACCTGCAGCCATTGCCCCCAGGCTGTCCGAGCTGACCGGGAAGCTGAAGCAGGAGGAGCAGGACCGTGAGGTGGCCTGTGGGGCCCTGCAGAAGAGCCAGGAGGAGGCGGGCCAGAAGCTGGACCACCAGGTGGCCAGGATGCAGGTACCCGGGAGGCCCAGGCCCGGCCCAGGAGTCTGAGCAACCGATGAGCTGCCAGTGAGCTGGTCCACACCGGACCCCTCCCAGCCGGCGTCTCCTCTGTTGGCGGGCTCTTCCTTTCCCCGGCTCTTTTTTGGTTCTGTCCGTGTGTTTGGACCTGGGCCAACCCCCAAGACCTATGCTGTCCACCATGGTGGCCACTGGCCACGGGGGTCTCTGTATGTCAGCTCCTTGGTCACAAGAGCCGGGTCACCGTGCCCTGTGGCTGCCTGTGGCTGGCGCCTACCACTATGGCCATGAGATGGAGCACATCCTCCCCCAAAGAAAGTCCATAACGTGCACCTCCCCATCCCGAGGGACCAGCCCCTGGACCAGGAAACAGAAGCTCATACCCTGAGGCCCTTCCCCATGCTCCACCCCCACACGTGGACACACATATGCTGGTAGGCCTGCTGCTGGGCCAGTGCACGTGGCCTAGAAGGTGGGACCGGGGCCGTGCGCCTCTGGCCCAGTCTCTGCAGCTTGCAAATAGAGACCAGGCCCACGCCACGTCCCCAGCTGCTGCCTGCATAGCTCAGCTGCCCCGCTGCCTGCCACCCCGCCGCGGCCCTGTGGGAAGGCGGTGTGCGGGCCCCATCAAGAGGCAGGTGCTCCGGGCAGCGCTGGGGCCCAGGGTTCCCCACCCCCGGCTGACCCACTGCTCCCCTAGTGCACCCCGGGGCACTGAGTGCGCTCCTCGGCCCATGATCATCTGTCTACTATTGCCCACGGCTGCTCTGGTGCGGGAGCCACGAAGCTGGACGGTTGTGACAGAGACCCTGGGCCCATTGACCCGACCGTCTGCCTCCTGGTTCTTTACAGAAGCAGCCGAGCCTGGCTCTGGGTCAGCCTGCATGGGGCGGGGAGGCCCGTGTGGGCTCAGGGCACACCTGCCCTGGACTGGGGGTGGCCCTCCCGGCCTTAAAGGAGAGGGTGCTTCGTGCCTGTGGGCGTGTGAGGGGGGGCACTGGGCGGGGCTGCACCCAGATCCCTGGCAAGACAGGAAGGGAGCAATGGAGGGAGAAAGGGAAGGGCCTCCTCCCTGGGCCTGGGGATGAGAACAGGCAGTGTGCAAGTGAACGTGTGTGTGTACACATGTTTGTGTGTGTGCACCCGTGCTCAAACGGACACCAAGGTCCTGGCAGGGGTGGAATCGGTGGCTGGTCTGCCGTGTCCCTTGGCCCGGGGGTCTGAGGGTTACTGTGGGGATCACGTGTGTCCTGGGCCCCTTCATAGCCCTTTCAGACCAGGGCCCCGCCTGCCTGCCTGCCGTCCTCTGGAGGGTGTGACAGGCCTGGCCTTGCAGGTGCAGGGACCAGGGCTGCCTCTGACAGAGAAGGATGGACAGAGGACAGCATGGCAATGTGGGCGAGGGGGCAGGCGTGCGGGATGCCCACAGCCATGGCAACCGCGTGGACCCCGCCCACAGGCCCAGATGACCAAGCTAGGGGAGGAGATGAGCCTCCGCTTCCTCAAGAGGGAGGCCAGGCTGTGCGGCTTCCTGCAGAAGAGCTTCCTGGCCCTGGAGAAGGTGGGCGCCTGAGGGAGGAGGGGGGGCGGCTGTGCTCCCCACGCCCTGGGCTCATGGCCACTGGCTGCTGCAGAGGATGAAGGCCTCAGAGAGTGCACGGCTGTGGGCGGAGAGTGCCCTGCGGGAGGAGCTGGAGGGCAGGTGGCGACAGCTGCAGGAGCTGGACACGGAGCGCGTGCGGGCCCAGCAGGGCCAGTGCCAGGTGGGGGAGGGAGAGTGCCAGATGGGGGAGGGGCAGTGCCAGGGGGAGGGGCAGGGCCGGGGGAGGGGTGGTGCCAGGTGGGGGAGGGGCGGTGCTGGGGGAAGGGCAGGGCCAGGGGAGGGGCGGTACTGGGTTGGGGGGGGAGCAGTGCTAGGCAAGAGGCTGGGCTCGTTGCCAGGCAGCAGGGAGGCGCAGGCCCAGGTGGGGGGGCGGGCAGTGCCAGGTGGGGGGTGGGGAGGCCAGGTGGGAGGCACAGCGCGTGCGGGCCCTGGGGGGGCAGTGTGCCAGGCCCCCTCTGCCCGGCAGCAGGAAGGGTGCCACCTCCTGGAGCAGTGCCGGGGCCTGGACAAGGCTGTGGTCCAGCTGACTGAGTTCGTGCAGCAGAACCAGGTGTCGCTCAACCGTGTCCTGCTGGCCGAGCAGAAGGCCTGGTGGGTGTCTGAGCGGGCCCTTGGGTGGGGCGGGTGTCCTCCTAGCATGGTGCCCCAGGGCAGAGGGGCAGCCTTGTAGTGGGGGCTCCCCTCAACACCCCGGCCTGTCCCTCGCAGGGTGCTCTGAGTGGTGGTGGACACAGCCCAGTCTAGTGGCCCCTGGGATGACACCCATCATCTCGTCCCTGGGGCCTCCTGGAAGGCTCTGAAGCCAGTGGCCCTGGTCCAGTGCCCAGGCTGGGGGCCAGCCTTGGCTGAGGGTCAGTCTCCCTCAGTGGCACCCACCCCCAGGGATGCCAAGGGGCAGTTGGAGGACAGCCGGGCTGGGGAGCTGGCCACCTACCTGCAGGAGAACCTGGAGGCCATGCAGCTGGCCGGGGAGCTGGCCCAGCAGGAGACACATGGCGCCCTGGAGCTGGTGAGGCGGCCGGGCGGGGGGCAGGCTCTCAGGATCCCCCTTCAGGGCAGATGGCACACTCAGCCCCGGCCCCCACAGCTCCGAGAGAAGAGCCAGGCCCTGGAGGTGTCCGTGGCTGAGCTGGTCAGGCAGGTGAAGGACCTGAGTGACCACTTTCTGGCCCTGAGCTGGCGGCTGGACCTGCAGGAGCAGACTCTGAGCATGCGGCTGCGGGAGGTGAGTGTCCCAGACAGGAGGGGCCCCACCGCCCTGGCTGCTGGCCCCACGGCCCCAGGCCCAGAGTGCATGGGCTCCACAGAGCAGCCAGAGCAGCAGCCTCCTCCCTGGGATTCTCCATCTTCTTTCTCTAACAGTTTTATTGAGGTTCAGGGCACAGGCCACACAGCCCAGCTTTTCAGGGCGTGTGATTCCATGGTTCTTTGTGCATTCAGAGCTGTACAAGCACTACCACGGTCACTTCTAGAACCTTTCGTCCCCTCTGAAGGACCCCCGTGTGTCCGCGGACACTCCCCCTCCCCAGCCCCGGGCAAGCACTGATCTGCTTCTGTCTGTGGATCTGCCCGCTCTGAACATTTCACATAAATGCGACCGAACAGTCTGTGGCCTCTGTGAGTGCCTCTCACTGAGCGTCAGTGTCCAAGGTCCATTCGCGCTGTGTGTCAGCACGTGCCTCCTTTTCTCGGCTGTGACATCTCACCATGGACAGACCACAGCTTGTCCATCTGTCAGCGGATGGACAGAGCTGCTGCGCTCTGATGCCCTCAGTCCTGCTGTGAACACGTGTGCACACGTGAACACCCGTTGGCGGTGGGGCGGGCTGCCTGTTTTCAGTCCCTGTCTGCACAGGCTCGTGGGCGCTGGGGCAGGGAGCCGGGCCTGGCCGTGTTAGGGGTGTGCTCTGCGCAGCCTGGGGCCCTGCCCGGAGTTCCGGGCCCGCCGTGGGCCAGGCCAGGCTGTGTCCAGTCAGCGTGGACCTGCGCAGACCTGGGGCGGGTGCCCATGCCCTCTGGGAGCTCTGCTGTGTGGGGGTGACCGTGTCTGTCCGTCCACCCGTGCCCCCCCGCTCACTGGTGCCCCCCCCAGACACAGAATGAGTGGGAAGCCGCAGAGCAGCGGTGGCGGGAAGGCCTGACGCGCTGTCGAGAGGAGGCAGAGGCGCACCTGCGGGAGGTGCAGGAGCGACTGGACCGCCTGCCCCAGCAGGTGGGTGAGGGCCGGGCGGCCTCCCCTCCCGCCGTGCCCGCCCTGAGCTGCCCGCCTGCTCCATGTTTCAGATAGAGGCTGTCACTGACAAGTGTGTGCTTCACAAGAGCGACTCGGACTGCAAGATCTCTGCCGAGGCCACAGCCAGGTGAGGCCCGGCGCCTACAGGGCCGGCAGGGCCTTCAGGGCAGGGGTGCCCCCCCCACCCCCCAGCAGGGCACAGTCGTCTTAGCAACACCTGTGGCCTCCCGGGCCTCCTGACGGTGGGCATCCTCCCCAAGTCCCCGCCCCTGTGGCTGTCCCGAGCCCTCCCTAGCCCCACCTGGCCCAGCTTTGGGCTTGGGTCCTGCTGGGGGCTGCCATCCCCCTGTCACCTCCTGGGGACCCCCCAGGACCCACCGGAGGGGCAGCAAGGCTGAGCGCCCCTGCCCTGCCCAGGGCCTCCTCCCCCTGCCACCCTGCGTGCCCCCGCAGGCCCTCCCAGAGCCCAGCAGCCCCGCCTCTGTGCCCACAGAGAGCTGGCAGTCGAGGCTGTGAGGCAGGAGCTGGCTGCCCTGCTGTCCTCCGTGCAGCTGCTCAGAGAGGACAACCCCGGGCGCAAGATCGCC
This sequence comes from Muntiacus reevesi, assembly GCF_963930625.1. Taxonomy (NCBI): domain Eukaryota; kingdom Metazoa; phylum Chordata; class Mammalia; order Artiodactyla; family Cervidae; genus Muntiacus; species Muntiacus reevesi. The sequence continues at coordinate 180,546,118 of NC_089250.1, read as the reverse complement.
GAGATCCAGGGCAAGCTGGCCACGGTACCCTGGGCTGGCACACTCGGCGGGGGCAGGGGCCACGCAGACTTCCCCCCACCAGGGAGGCTCAGATCCAGGATGCCGCCTGGTGGGTGGGGGCAAGGCTCATGGAACCAGGCGTCCTGCTGCTGGCTCTGCACCCCTCAACCTCTGAGAGTACCAGTGGGAGCTCCCACGTGGAATCCCGGGTGCTGGTGCACGTCCATGGTCACACGGGAGAGAGCGGCCCTGAGAATTGCTGAATCCCGCCTTGTCACTGGGCAGAGTGATGCTGCCGGCTCCCACCCAGGGACCAGGACCCTCTCGTGGGAGAGTGCCTCCTGCCCCGAATGGCTGGGGTGGGGCCACTCCCCGGGACTGCAGACTCCCTGCGTCTGTGCCCACAAATGGGGGGCCGTGTTTAGTTTCAGAACCAAATGATGAAACTGGAGACCAGCATCCAGGACAACAAGACCATCCAGAATCTCAAGTTTAATACAGAAACCAAGCTGGTGAGAGGCGGCCCCCGAGCTGGGCGCTCCTGCCCCCCAGGCCTGCAGGGGGCCACCCATGCCTTCCTCTGTGCGGAGCCTGACGCCCTGCTGCCCTCGCCACCCCCAGCCCGGTCACCCCCTAGCTCTCCTTTCTGCGCAGCTGTCTGTCTGTGTGCGTGTCTGGCCCAAGCCGCGTTTCCCGGCAGATAAGGCTCGGGTTTGTCCAGAGGGAGATAATCCACACTGGCGGCCCCCCGTCTAGTCCAACTCCCGTGTCCACAGCGTGCAGAGGCGATGGCCACCCTGCGGGAGAGCGTGCTGCGCCTGTGGAGCAAGGAGGGCCCCTGGGCCCCGACGCTGGGCAGCAGGAGGGGCCCCACATCCCTGGGGCGGCAGCAGCTCTTTGTCAAGGAGGTGGCCCCCGACGACGTGGTCCCTGTGAACCGCTGGGGCGTGTATCAGGCCGTGAGGTGGGCAGTGGGAGCCGCCTTCCAGAGCACCTGCAGGTCTGGGTTCACGGGAGGCCTCAGGGCAGGGGATGGAGGTGGGCCCCGGGCCTGAGCCGTGTCTTGGGCAGGTGGCTACAGTGGAAGGCGGTTCTCATGAACCTGGCATCCAAGCAGACACCCAGGAGCGCGGCCCCGGAGAAGCCCCACGGCCAGAAGCCTGCCTGCCGACTCTTGTCCCTGCCCGTTTCCCAGAAATAAATGTGCCCGCCCCATTCCTGTCGGAGTCCAGAGTTCCCTCCCAGGGGCGGTCAGGAGGCCCTGAGCAAAGGAATGACCAAGAGGGTCTTTCCAAGACTTCTAGAACCCCTGTTCTAGCCAGAGCCACCGAGCCCAGGCCCCACGGCTCCCTGGGGCCTCCCTCCCACAGCATTGTGGCCCCCGGGCGTTGGCTCCGCACCAAGATGACACCCTCTCCCTGCCCCACCAGAAAGTTCTCAGCCCAGTAGCTGGCCCTGGCGTGCTGCGGGCACTGCAAGGAGGGGCCGCCCTGGGGCCAGCCGGGTGGGCAGCGCAGAGGGCGGCCCTACATTACTGGATGGAACCTCAGGGGCTGGCCTGGGGGACATGGGACTCACCCACTGTGTGTAGACTCGAGCCCCCACCTCCGAGGGGCTGCAGCTCCTGCCCCGCCCTCCCTCCTATGGGCAGAGTCCTGGGCAGCCCCGGCTCACCCCTGCCCTGGCCTGGGGAGCCCCCACCTGAGCTGGTCCAAGTCCTGGTGGCTGCCGTGGCTGGGGGTCCCCCGGCTCCTGCCAGTTCAGCAGGAAAGCGAGTCCAGACGCCTGGTGCCCTCGGCTTGACCCTCGAGCAATCACTAGGCCTCGGCCAGCTGCACCTCCTCCAGGCCCGGGGCCCCTGCGCCCAGCAGCTCAGACCCGGCCTCTGCCGACCAGCTGGCCAGCAGGTCGCTGAAGTCGGGCGTGCCGGGGTGCAGCAGGCCCAGGGGACTGGGCGCCGGCTCCCTCCAGAAGGACGGGGGCAGCTTCCTCTGGGTCATGGGGGTGATGTGGCCGTACTTGCGCTCCAGCCTGAGTCGCCGGCCACCCGCTGCCTGGGGCCCCAAGCACTGCCGCAGCCCGTAGTCGAAGAGCTCGGCCAGGGGCCCCAGCAGCTGCAGCCCGTCCCCTCCAAGGCCTGGCCCACGCGCCTGCCCCTCAGGGCACCCTGGGGAGCAGCCCCCGGGCTCGGTGGCCTCATGGTCTTCCGGGGGGGTGCCATGGGCCGGGCGCACCAGGTCGGCGCAGGAGAGCTCCCTGGCCGAACTGCTGGCCGGGCGGCCGTCGGCGTAGATGTCACAGGCATCGGGGTCCTGCCCCCGGTCCTTGTGGCCAAAGTACCGCTGGATGTCACCGCTGATGAGCTCCGAGAACCGCAACAGCTGCAGTGGCGTCTCCGGGCTGCTGGGGTCCTGGGGGAGCACTTCAGGGGCCCAGCCTGGGCTGCGGGGGGCTGGGCTGTGGCCCTCTGGCCCTTCGGTCTCCAGCTCCTCCTCCTCCCCCTCCTCTTCCTCCTCGGAAGTGTCTGGGGGCTCCGGGGCTGGGGGCGGGAAGGGCCGGAGGGCTGGCAGGGGCAGCCGGAAGTCACAGAGCGGCCGGATGACTCCCGCGGCCATCTCCTCGCAGAGCGTCAGGGCAGTGGGCGCCAGCTGTGGAGGGAGGCAGAGAGGGGACAGGGTAGTGGTTGGAGCCCCAGCCCCCCTAGGGGGGGCCACTGCAGGCTTGGGGTGGGCGCCGAGCTCAGGGATGGCTGATGTCTGGGGAGAGACAGGTGGTGGCCCGCGGGCAGGTGGGCGCGGCGGGAGGGGGCGTGCAGGCTGCGGTCACCCCAAGGGGTGGGTTCATCCCCCACTGTGGGGGGTGCTGGCAACAGTGCCCCTGAAACAGCGCCTCAGAGATGGGAGTGGGCCGGGGGGCAGGGAGCTGGCCAGGCTGGGCTGCGGGCGGGTTTGGGGTCCGCAGAGCGCTGTCCCAACTCAGGGTTGCTGTGGCCTCTAACACACAGGCTGGCTGACGCGGTGTCTGCCCTGGGGCGTGACGGGCCGTGGCCCCCCTTGGTGCCCCCATGAGTGTCTGATGTTGGCAGGGTCCCCTGTGCCTGAGGCGCCAGTGCTGAGCCTGGGAGGCCGGGCCTGGCCGCCTTGACCCAGCTGCTCTGTCCCTTGAAGTCTGGGAACTTCAGGGGCCATGAGGGTGACGCTGGGGGGCCTTTGGGGGAGGGCAGAGCCATTTCCCCACCCCCACCACCCCAGGCTTCCCTGTGCTCTCTGTGGGGAGGAGGGGGGGTCACCTCGAGTGTCCCTAGCCTGAGGCTAGGTGTGGGGAGGTGGTGCAGGCAGGACTGGGGAAGTCACTGACAGGTTGGAGGCCAAGGGGGGCTGCGGGCAGGGTGGTGGGCGCAGGGAGCTGATTCTGAATGTGGGAGGCCCCCACCCTGGGACAGGTCGAGCTCCTCTGCTTCAGGGAGGCAGGCGGGCCAGCCCTTGGCCAAGAGGCCTCCTGGTGGGCGCCCTGGCAGGAGGCAGGAAGAAAGGGAAGGGGGTTCAGAGAGGGAGGGGGTTCCAGCTTCAGGAAACCACACTTTGCGTGGGGGAGGGGCGAGGAGTCAGAGTCAGGGAGCTCCCCTACCCTGCCCCCTTCCCCTGCCATCTGCTCGAAGTTCTGGGGTCTCTCTTCACGGCCTGAGTGTCCCGTGGCCCCAGTGTTGGGGTACGGATGGCCGCTAGTGGGGAGACGAGCTTCGAGTGTCCTGTCTCCCCCTGGCCTGGGCTTGTCTTCAAGAACCCGGCCCTCCCCACCCTGCTGGTGACCCCTCCCAGTGGGTGGGTGGTCTGCAGAGACCACCTGGGCAGAGGAGCCCACAGCCTTCTTCTGCCATCCGCGCCCGCCCGCCGCCCAGCCTGGCTCCTACCTGCCGCAGCCTGCAGCTCCCACTGGGCAGGCCCACCTCCACCTGGACTCAAGCGTTTATAGCTGAGCTCCGTGGCCGGCCAGGCCAGCAAATATTTGATGACTGCATTGTCATCGCAGACTGGGCAAATAGAGCCCGTTTGCTTTAGCGCCCGGCAACCAGGGCCCCGCGGGGGGAGCCTCAGCCTGCCCAGGGATGCTGGAGTGTTTGCCGCTCGCCCAGCTGGCTCACACCCGGCAGAGGACCCTTATCTCAGCCGCTGATTGGGGCCCAGACCCAGCCTTGTCAAATAGGCGGAAAATTAAATTTCATGCTATTTTGACTTCTGGAGTAGCTTTCTCTAGAGGACATCCTGCCTCCTCAGCGTCCTGGGTGAGTGGGCTCTGGGCCAACAGTGGCCCTGAAAGCCCAGGAGGGCCAGGGACCACCAGCCGGGCCACTCCCGCCACCTCCCACCGCTCCAGAGCTGCAGGTGCATGTGCAGCAAACCCCGAGGAGCCCCCGCCACCCCCAGGGCCTCGCCCTTGGCACCTCCGTCTCTGGCATCTGGGTCCTCCTCTGAGGGACTTGGTAGCCCCTCCAGCTCCGGGGTCCCACCCAGGTGTGTCCACACCACGTCTCCTGGGCAGTTACAGTCAACACTGCAAGCAGGACCCCAGAAGGCCTGCCACCCCGCCAACCCCCGCCCAGGAGCCAGGCCCAGACCCCAGCATCTTCCCATCCTCCCTGCCCCCTCCATGTGCTGCTGCACTCACGTCCGGGGCCACCCAGTCAGTTCCCAGCAAACCGGGGGCCTGAGCAGAGCTGGGGGAGACTCTCACAGCCCTGGAGGCCAGCAGCCTGAAGTGAAAGGTCCTTCCCGAGGCTCTAGCGGGGAGCCCACCCGCCCCGCTCCCTCCTGGCATCTGGTGTCGCCTGTGATCCCAGGCTCCCAGGCTCCGCTCATCACAGGGCCGCCCCACCCCACCTGTGTCCTGTTCGAGCTTCCCTGCTCTTTCGAGAACACCTGTCCTGGGACTGCGGGCCACTCCTGTCCCTCTGACCTCACCCTGACTTGATCTCACCCCACTGACCCTCCTTCCATGTGAGGGTCCCTTCTGAGGTCCATGTGGACACGGTTTGGGGGACACAGTTCCACCTCGTCACCCACCACGCATGGGCGTAGCTGGGTGCTTTCCTCCCAGACAGCAGCCCCAGTGCTGGGGGTGGGGGGGTCTCCCAAAGCCTCCACTGCTCGGGGACCAGGTTCTGAGCACAGGACAGCAGCCCCTCCCAGCCTGGGCCCCACGACCACTCACAGCCCAAGACCTCCCTCCGGTTGCAGGCCTCACCTGTCCACCTCCTCCCTGGGCCTTTCAGCTCCAGGTTCCAGTGCCCCCTCCAAGGGGGCAGCTCTCCTCCCATCCCACGGGGGTCCTAGTGGGGACTGTGGGGGGACTTGTCCCACTGAAAGCTGCCAGTCACTTCTCTGCCACCTAGAGGGCCCAATGCCTGGCTTCAGGACTGGCTTCAGGGAAGTGACAGGACATGCAAAGTTCTACCCTAGGGCCGTGACCCACCCCAGGCCAGGCCAGTGACCCGCCCCATGGGGGCCTTTGCAGGAGCCAAGGAAAGCTGGAGCTCGGCGTCCAGTGGCTGCCCAGGGTGGCTGGGACCCCAGCGTCCCTCTCTGCCCAGACACAGCCCCAAGGAGCGCCCTCCATGACCTGCCCAGGACCGAGGTCCGGACCCCAGCATCTGCCCAGACCCCAGCTGCAGTGCCCACCGCTGCCTGTTGGGAACAGCCAGGGCCTGGGCCTGGGAAGGGGCTGGAGTCCCCGGGGCAACTGGGTCAGCCCCGCAGGGTGGCGAGGGCACTGCAATCTGGGTGGAGGTCCAAGGAGGGCCTGTGGGTCAGTCTCCAGCCCTCGCCTGTGCCGGGCCCCTAGCTGGGGGGGCCCGGGCTGAGGAAGGTGAGGTGCAGCCATGCCCTGGAGAAGGTCCTGCCATGTGACCAGAGGGGGGCTTCACCAAGGAGGGGGTCTGCGGGTGCTGAGGGGGCAGGAGCTCCCCCAGCCGAGCCGGGGGAGTGAAGGCGCTCCAGCAGAGGAGACGGCCTGGCGAGGACCCAGGTAGCCGGGAGCCGGCACCCCGTGGTCGGCTGACGGATGGCCCCGAGGATGCCCACTCCCTTCCCCTGGGAACTGCCGAAGCCTTACCTGGCAGAGGGACCCAGCAGGACTGACTGAGCGAAGGACCCTGAGGCAGGAGGCGGCCCTGAGTTACCCCACCGGCTGTGATTCACAGGGGGAAGGTGGAGGGTCCAAGCGCGGGGTGAGGGGACATGGGGCGATGGAAGCAGAGAGTCCCTGCTGGCTTTGAACCGGGGAGGGGGCCTCGAGCCAAGGAAAGGAGTTGCCTCCAAGCCCCCTGACCCTTGGCACCCTTGAGTGGGCCGGGGGCCAAGGCACTCAGGCTGCCTGGCCCCCCGGCACCTGCTCCCAGCCGGCCCCCGTCATGGGCGGCGCGGGGCCTTCACAGCCCTGGGCCCACCCGCCCCCACCTCTGCTCTCAGGCCTCGGCCCCCGGGAGACGAGCTCTGCTTTTCCAAAGGCGGTGGCCCTGCCTGTCCCCACGCACCCTGTATTGATCTTCCCAGGGAAAATCAATAGGTCCAATATGCCAGCTCTCAAGTGGCGCTACAGTAAATTACTCCCGCCATCGGGCACACCGGGCGGCAGCCTCCCTCCTGTTAGTGGAACGTCAGGCCCGTGTGAGGTTGCTCTGTGTGCTTAGAGATAATGAAGGCTGAGGTGTTGGTTTATGTCCCGGAGGGGCGGGGGCATCGCTGCCAGTGTGGGGCACCTGTCACCCAGCGCCCTGCCGAGATTGCTGGGGTCAGGAAGCGGAGGGTCCTGGAGACGCTCTGGGGGTGGCCCCAGGAGCATCTGGTTGTGGTTTTCCTGTTGGGGCTCCCCCACTTTGGAGAGTCAAGCAAACCTCAGCATTTGGGGCTGCTGTCACCAGCAGATGCTCCGGCCAGAGGCCGGAGGGGACACACATGTCGCTGAACAAGTGGGTTTCAGCAGGGAGAGCTCACAGCCTGCAGTGCAGGTGTCTCAGGAGGCGGGCCTTACAAAGGGCTCTGGGTTCAGTGGCGTGTGCGTGGGGGCTGTGCTCTGGGGGCTGTGAATCTCCAGGGGCTGCTATAACAAAGGATCGCTGACGAGGCGGGGCAGGGGGAGTTAAAACAACAGAGTTCCTTTCTCACAGTTTCAGACGCCAGATATCTGAAACCATGAAGACTCTGAAGAAGAAACTCTTCCAGGCCTTTCTTTAAACTTCTGGTGCAGCCAGGATCCTCCCAACTCCTCAGCTCTTAGTTCCATCATTTCAGTCTCCGCCTGCCTCGTGGCATGGCCTTCTCCCCATGTGTCTCTGGGTCTTTTCTCCTCTTATAAGGACGCCATTCAGGGCCCACCCTATCCAATATGACATGCATATGTGGGTACTAAGTCACTTCAATCGTGTCCGACTCTTCGAGATCCCATGGACTGTAGCCTGCCAGGCTCCTCTGCCTGTGGGATTTTCCAGACAAGAATACTGGAGTGGGTAGCCATTCCCTTCTCCAGGGGATCTTCCTGACCCAGGAATCTAACCCGAATCTCTTACATCTCCTGCATGGGCAGACGGGGTCTTTACCACTAGTCCCACCTGGGAAATCCCATCCAATATGACATAGTTTTAACTAATGACATCCACAAAGACCTTTCCAAATAGGGATCATGTGGTGGGCTCCAGGGGGTCAGAATTTGGAAGAACATTGTTCAGTTCAGTGTAGCATCACTTAAAAGTTGTATTTCTTTTTAGCTGCTCTGGGTCTCTGTCGTGGCACACAGGCTCCTCACTGCTTGCGGGCTTCCTCTCGTTGCTGAGAGTGAGGATGACCCTTCATTGTGGTGCTTGGGTTTCTCCTTGCAGTGGCTTCTCTTGTTGTGGAGCACAGGCTCTAGAGTGCATGGGCTCAGTAGTTGCCACCCAACATGTATGAGCTTAGTTCCCGGCAGGGTTTGAACCCACATCCCCTGCACTGGAAGGCAGATTCTTAACCACGGAACCACCAGGGGAGTCCGTAGTATAGCGTCTTAATACATCTTGTCCAGAAGGAGGACAGCCACGTCTGGTGAATGACCAGAGTCCCTCCCATTAGCCAGGAATCGAGTACTTCGTCTTTTTTTGACGTTTGGGCCACGTCACATTCATGTCTTGTCTGTGTTCAGATGTGATTGTCTTGAGCCACCGTGGGCATGGAGTGCCCTGGTCCAACACGGATGTTCTCTGAAGTTGTTTCTGTCCCATGGGAGAGCCCAGCTCTGAGCCCTAGGCCAGTTCCCAGACATAAGGGCCTGCTGACTCCACAGAACCCGTGTCCTTTGCATCATGCCTTCACCTAGAATGGAGACCCGGCCAGCAGGACTTGGGCACAGAGGACATGTAGATTTGTTAAATCTTTGTTATGGCCTGGACTGCTCCTCCTGGACTCTGACCTCAGAGCACCCTAGGAGCCTGGTGGCTGTAAGGGAACATCCATTGCTTCAGGGTGGAAAGATATTTGCATGCTGTCCCATTAACATTAACAGCTGCCCCGGGGCCTGCTGAGGGCCCCTCAGGCAGAGGTCCAGTCCTGGAAGCAGCCATGAAGGACAGGAGATGCCCATTTTACAGCTGAGGAAGCAGAGGCTCAAGGGGCACCTGTCCAGGTGTCTAATTTCTGTCACGCATCCAAGGCAGTCATCAAGACAGTTTTAGTGACCCTTTAGAGGCTGCCTTGCCCGGGGGTGGGGTCCCTGACCCCCCACCAGCCCCTGCCCTTGACCACCCCCCCAGCTCTGGGCCCCCTCTGCTGGCCCAGGGCAGCTTGTGCCCAGATGCCTGAAAGCAGACCAACCAGGTGGTTGCATCAGTTGCAGTCAGCAGCTCCACCCCTAACCTCAGGGTCCTCCTGAGGTTACCTCCTCAGGTTATGTTCACCTCCTCCAGGAAGCCCTACAGGCTGCACACCAGAATGACTGTGGTCCATCCTCCTGCCCATAGCCGTGCTCCTGGGGTTCCCTGTGGCTGAACTGGTTTGGCAGTGACTCTGGGTGGGGTTCTGGGGTGGAACACGTGGGGCGGAGCCCAGTGAGGAGGCCGTGAGCACATAGGCGCCTCTGTTGACACAGCAGCTCTGAACACAGCCCTGGGTTTGGAGCTGAGCCGCCACCAGGGGTTCAGGGTTGGGCTTCCCTGGGTGGGGAGACTTCCCAGGTGCTGCTGAGTTAGGAACACCTCCAGTTCGCTGCCCTTGCTCAAGTGTCTCCAGCATTCCTGGGGTGTGGCGGGATCCCCGAGGCTGTGGCTTCTCCCACCAGAAAGTAGGTGCAGGATAAGCTCAAAGCAAAGGTGCTGAACCAGGGAGGCGGCAAATTACAGCTGCCAACCAAAGATTGTCACTCGCCACCCGGTTCTGCAAAAATGAAGTTACTAACCAATGCAGTCGCTGACGTTCAACACACCCTGAAAGGAGTTAAGGGAAAACTGACCAAAAAAAAAAAAAGCACCCTCTCATGTTGTGCATTTTGTTTTTCAAATGTCACAGGTCACAAGGTGGCCTGGTAATCTGATGTTGTCATCAAGTGCCCCCTCACCCCCACCCCAGCACATTCCCACATCGCCACAGAGTCTATGGTGATGCCTGGGTCCTCCTATGTGGTCTCCAGACAGCACGGCTCAGCTGGCCCAGCGCCAGTTTGCCTCTATGGAGCCGATTGGAGAGCAGGGTAGACAGGGAGTCCCGAGACAGCTCGGGGCTGTCTCTCCCGATCTAACTCCTGCAGGTGGACAGGAAGGTCCCCGAGGAGCACGCTGTAGCCTCCATTCACAACAATGGCGCTCCGGGCCCTGCGCAGGTGGTCCCGCTGGCCTGAAGAGGGAGACGTGCCCGAGTGCCCGCCGGCTCCGCGGGGAGGGCCACGGGTGTGCCCTGGTGCCGTGGGTGAGGGCCCACGGCCCTGCGGCTGAGCAGTGCACCTGCCCTGCAGGGCGAATGGTGTATATGCGGCGACGGCTGCGCAGCTCGGAGCCCGCAGAGCTTGAGGGCTGGGTGTGGCCCCGGGGCCAGGGACACTAGTCTACGGGACATGGCTGAAGTCCCACGAAGAGAGCAAGACAGCGGTGTGAGGCCAGGGGAAGAGGCGTCCGGGGCTGCGCCGGCACTGCGAGAAGGGTGCGTAGTGTGGGCCGTTATCGGGGGACCCGTGCTGAGGCGAGCTCATCAGAGGACCACGCTAACACCCCGTCCCCGCCGATGGGCCTCAGGCCTGGGGCGCAAGCCCAGCGAGAGGAAGGCTAGTGCTGCCTCGGGCCGGCCGCGAACTACATTTCCCGGCATGCCCGCGCGGCCGGCCGGGGGCGGGTCTGCGACGGAAGAGGCTGCAGGAGGATGAGTCATTTCCGCTGCGCGAGCGGGGACCCACGTTCTGTAGTCGTGAGCGGAGGCCCGGAACAGCACCCAACTTCCGGCTTCGCGCGACGGAAGTGACAGGACTACGGCGCGCCGCGGCGCCGAACGCGGAGCCGGGGTCGCGATGAGCGGCGTTCTGTGCGCGCCGGCTGCCGGGTGAGCTGCGCGGGGTCTAGGTGGGACCTCGGGCGGAAGGGGCGGGCGCGCGCGCTCACTGCTTTCTCTCTTCCAGGGCGTTCCAGGCGCTGAGGCTCGTGCGCTGGGCTTCCCGAAGCCCGCCTCCGCCGCCCAGCGGCCGGACTCGAGCCCAGCTGGCGGCCGAGGGCGACGAAGAGGATGACCCTCACCGTCCCCTTCGGTTTTCCTCCAGCAGAGCCGCGCCGCTCCGCTGGACAGTGAAGCAGTCCCTGGGAACCGAGCAGCAGCGGCCCTGGTGGGTGGTGCTGCCCTTCAGCCTGTCCCTCATGGCTCTGGTCATTTGGTGCTTCTTTAGGCAGGAGACCAGCGCGGACCGGTGGTTGAGACGGATGTTGCTGGAAGAGGTACCAGAGCCCAGCGACGCTTCTGAAGATCCTGGAGTTCCGGTGGCCCACGGGGCGAGGACTTAATGGGGTGCCAGGAGCGAAGCAACAGACCTTACTTACTTAGTAAAATCTTACTTAGGCTTTGGCGTCGCGTTTGACCGTTTCTGTCCCCGTTATTACACGCGTCCTGAGACTGAAGGACTTGAATGACTCACCTGGCCAAGCTGAGCCCTTGAAGGCGACGCAGGATGTCAGCAGATCGGACCCGGCTCCTTGTCTGATGCTCGTTTCCCATCGAATACGTTGGAAAGCTTTCTCAGGTCCACGGAAAAGGTTTTGGTCGCAGCATGTGCTGTTGGATTTGTGCTGTCTTTGTACATTATTGTGTTTACAAAGCAACGTAGTGACAGCTGTAGTCCAGTGTGATCCACTTTCCGAGACACAGTGACTGGCAGAAGAGTTAACATTTTATCTTACAGTGTACTGTGATGTGTATAAATTGATGTTAGTTTAACAAACAATAAAATTTTTAAGTTGGAAATGTGAAATTAAGCCAATTTCTTTTTTTTTTTAGCACTTCATTTTAAAAAAGGGGAGCCTTCTAGTCATTTCAATTCCTTTAGTTTAGTTTTGTTTTTTTCCCCCAGAATAGGAGCTGAGGAAAGAAACCTAAATGTAACTGGTGGAATATGATCAAACAATACCAGAAATAATGAGCTTTCTCAGCTCTCTATACATTTTTATCTTTAGCAAGACAATAACTTAACTGAGTAGAGTAAAATTGGTAAATATTTTTGTTGACAACTTAAAAGTATTTTGGGTATGTAAATGATTATGTTTCTCAAAGTACTGCTTAGTAGGAAATGTGCTTAATTCTGGATTAAATACAGGATGCATAAAGGGATGATTTTACTTACTTAGCATTTTAGTAGAACGTTTTATCTTGACTTCTTTGGTGCCAAAGTTAACTGGAAATTTCTCTCACTTGGATTGAAGACCACTGACTCTATGGCAGTGTACTGGTCTTGTACTTTTGCAAGACCTCTGCAAAAGTGCTCTAAGTGGCTGGCCCACCTTGGTAAATTATGCTTGTTAGGGAGGGGCAACTGAGTCAAGTATATTCATTTTTTTAAAAATGGAGAGACCAAGATTTGAAAAGATTGGCCTAATCATAGCTCAGGTTATATTCTCAGTCCCACTGGTAGCAGAGAACTAAGATGTCCTTTCTCTGGCCTGGAGTGATTGTGACCTTTTTGGTTGTGAACCATTTTGTTTGATTCAAACCTGAATCCTGGTTTTACTCTCACTAGCTCCTGCAAGAAAAAAGAACTAACAGAAGAAATTTTGTTTTCATTAAAATTAACTTTCATATGATCAAAGCAATAAGCTGTATTTGGAAAAGTTAGACACTGTGGTAAGCAGAAAGAAGAGAATTGGAAACACTAGTCCTACCACCTAGAGGTAACGGCTTTGAACCCTTTTTGGGCAGAAGATAGAGACATTTTTTTTTTTTTTTTAATCCCAGGAAAAGTTACTGAGGTCAAATGATCTCATATCTTCTAAGTAGCTGTGCAATTTTTTGTATGTGTCTGGGTACTATCCCAGCCTTTTAAGAACATTCTTTAAAAGTCCCAAAAATGACAGTCCTTACAGCCTATCCCAATTCTCTTCAAGGAAGGTGCCTCTTGAGTGAGGAGGGAAAGGCAGCATCGTTTTAAAGATCCCCAAATTTCTTTGTCTTGAGCCCTTTATTAAGCTCAGCGTGGCTCTCTGTATATGGGCTTCCCTGGTGGCTCAGTGTTAAAGAATCTGCAGGAGATTCCATCCCTGGGTCGGGAAGATCACCTGGAGAAGGAAATGACAACCCACTCCAGTATTTTTGCCTGGAGAATTCCATGAACAGAGGAGCCTGGTGGGCAACAGTCCATAGGGTCGCAAAGAGTTGGACACAACTGAGCACATACACACGGCTCTCTATACTTCTCCACTGGACTTTACTGGTTCCTCAAATTCCTTAGGTTGGAAACAGAATTCAGCTCTCTCAAACCTGTTTCTTTGTATCCTTCCTAGCTTGGGACCTTGGAATTATCCTAGGCTTCTTTCTCATTCCCTACATCCTGACAGTCTTCAAGATCTGTTTTGTCTTCCAAAGAATTCACGGGCCCTGTTTCATTCTCCTGCTTGATTTCCTTAAAACATGTCATGTTGTTCATTTTTTGCTATTTTAATTTCCAGGTTTCAATGTACTGTTTGTAGAGGTAGTATATTTTTTAGGCAATGTGAACATATAAAGAAGGTAGTCATTCATCCCACCACCAATGATAGTTTATACTATTTTAGTGTTTACTTGTATTTGAAAAAACAACAGCAACTTATATTCTTGGGACAAAATCACTGCAGATGGTGATTGCAGCCATGAAATTAAAAGACGCTTACTCTTTGGAAGGAAAGTTATGACCAACCTAAATAGCATATTAAAAAACAGAGACATTACTTTGACAACAAAGGTCCGTCTAGTCAAGGCTATGGTTTTTCCAGTGGTCATGTGTGGATGTGACAGTTGGACTATAACGAAAGCTGAGCACAGAAGAATTGACGCTTTTGAACTGTGCTGTTGGAGAAGACTCTTGAGAGTCCCTTGGACTGCAAGGAGATCCAACCAGTCCATCCTAAAGGATTTCAGTCCTGGGTGTTCATTGGAAGGACTGATGTTGAAGCTGAAACTCCAATACTTTGGCCACCTGATGCGAAGAACTGACTCATTTGAAAAGACCCTGATGCTGGGAAAGATTGAGGGCAGGAGGAGAAGGGGACGACAGAGGATGAGATGGTTGGATGGCATCACTGGCTTGATGGAGATGGGTTTGGGTGGACTCTGGGAGTTGGTGATGGACAGGGAGGCCTGGCGTGCTGTGGTTCATGGGGTCGCAGAGTCAGACACAACTGAGCAACTGAACTGGAAGCATGGAACTCCTGTATCTTGCTTTGTCTTGTCACTTGAGAAGCATTTTTCTTGTTAACAATTCTCAGGAAGCATTTTCATTCTCTGCGAGGTGCTCTTAAGTTTTTGCCAAATAACTCTGATATCTTTGTACATCTTTGTCTGAATCTCATTCTTTTTTAGGTTGGAGTTTCTAGAAATGGAACAAATTAGTTTTCCATAAAGATCCATACCCTTTCCTTCTCCTAGCCACACTTCCTTCAAGGGTATTCTTCCTGCAGGTTAGAGTGTTGTTGGTTTTCTGTTCAGAATAACAACAAAAGTGCCTGCTCCAAGAGCTCTTATTTGTGCATTCGAAGTCGCTTCAGTCGTGTCCGACTCTTTTCAACCCTATGGACTATAGCCCACCAGGCCCTTCTGTCCACTGTGATTATCCAGACAAGAAGACTGGAGTGGGTTGCCATTTCTTCCTTCAGGTGATCTTCCTGACCCAGGGACCGAAACCTTGTCTCCTGCATTGGCAGTCAGGTTCTTTAGCACTAGCACTGCTTTGGGAAGCCCCCTTCTTTGTTTAATTTGCATTAAAAAAAATTACTGGTGAGGTTGAACATTTAACTCGTCTTGGGAATTCCCCGGAGGTCCAATGGTTAGGACTCTGCAATCTCAGTGCCCTGAGGGCTCGGTTAAATTCCTGGTCGGTGAACTAAAATCCCACAAGCCACCCAGCCCTACAAAAAAAAAAAAAGTGTCTCTTATGCTACATATTTACAAAATAATGCACTCTGGGCCTGGGTTCTTCTTCCTCAAACGCACACCTTGTTTCTTCCTTCAGGGACCACTGAGTTGGACCTCCGTGTGAGTCTTGAAGGGGGGCGGGAGCGGGGATGGGGCGCGGATGCTGCCCGCCCGGGAGTCCCAGCTGTGTCTCCCTCTAGACTTCGCGCCTTTGGATTGTTTTTTAAAAATCAGCTCTATTGATATGCAGTTCATATTCACCCATTTAAAGTAAACAAGTAACGATGGCCCTATATGCAGGGCAGAAGGAGAGACGCAGAAGTACAGAACAGACTTTTGAACTCTGTGGGAGAAGGTGAGGGTGGGATGTTTTGAAAGAACAGCATGTATATTATCTGTGGTGAAACAGACCACCAGCCCAGGTGGGATGCATGAGACAAGTGCTCGGGCCTGGTGGGCTGGGAAGACCCAGAGGAATCGGGTGGAGAGGGAGGTGGGATGGGGGACTGGGATGGGGAATACGTGTAACTCTATGGCTGATTCATATCAATGTATGACAAAACCCACTGAAAAATTAAAAAAAAATAAAACTTTAAATGTGAAAAAAAAGTAAACAAGTGAAAATTTTTAGTACTTTCGCAGGGATCAACCACTACCACATTCTAATTTTAGGACCTGTTCGTACACCTAAAAGAACCCGGGTACCGGTGAGCAGCAGTCAGGCCTCTTTCCTCCCCCTTGTCTCCTACACCGAGCCCTAAGCAACTGGAGCACTCTTCGCGGTCTCAGCATCCGCATGGGGTCATAGAATGAGTGAAGGCGCGTGTGACAGCCGGGCCGCGCGGTCTTTACTCGGGACCTGTCCTCTGTCTCGGAGCTTGGAGTTGCGCAGGGCGCTGTCAGGCGTGCGGAGCGCGTGGGCAGCCGTGCTGGGGTGAAGGCTGCAGGGGAGCCGCGGACTGAGCGGGTGCAGGATGGGCCGTGAACGTGGACTTCGGGGACCCCGCGGGAGTGGGTGGGGGCGACCGGCCAGGACGGCGGGCTCCGGGGTGCGTGCGCGTCCCCTCCGGGCGCAGGGTGACCGGAGGCGTCCAGGGACTACAGCTCCGCGCAGGGCGCCGGATGGGGGCGTGGCGCGCGGGTGTGGCGTGGCGGGAGGGCGTGGCCGGCCGGGCGGGGGGCGCGGGTGGGCTCGACGAGGGGGGGAGATCCGGAGAGGCGGGGGCGGGCGCGCGCAGCGCATGCGCGCTGCATTGTTTTGACTGAAAATGCCGTCGGTTTCGAAAGCGGCGGCGGCGGCGCTGAGCGGGTCCCCCCCGCAGACAGAGAAGCCGACCCACTACAGGTCAGTGCCCCGGCCGGCCGCGGCAGGAGCGGAGGCGGGGCAGGGGGCGGCCCCGCGCTCCTCGGGCCCGCGCGCCCGCGCCCCCGCGCCCGTGGGCCTGGGAGCTGCCGCCGGGTGCGGCCTGGGGCCCCGCGCCGCCCCTCTCCCGGTTCCCCCGGCCCCCGCCTCTCACCTGCCGGCCCCTAGCCAGCTGGCCCCCCAGCCTCCGCGAGGTACCTGGGCTCTGGAGGGTGGACCGCCATCCTACTCGGCTGCCGCCGCCTGAGCTCAGGAGGCGGCGCCCAGGTTCTGGAGTGGCACCTGGGCTTGGGGGCTGGGGGACGGGGCCAGGGGTCCACGCACCTGGGTTGGGGACGGGAGAACAGCGCCTGGGGTCGTGGGTCGGGGTCGCCGAGAATGCGCCTGTGGTCGGGGATGGGGGACCGCGCCTGGGCTCGAGGGGAGGGCGGTCATCTGGACTCCGGCTGCCTCCTTGGCTCGGGGCGCGCTGCAGTCCCGGAGGTCGTGTCTGTGTTCCGTATGAGGGGGCTGCGCGCGGGGTCTGAGGGAACGCGCCTGAGATCCAGGAGATTCTCCTGGGATCTGGGGGAGCGGCCGCCTGGGACCGTCTGGAATCGGAGTGGGTGTCACGCCTGAGCTCCGAGATAGGCCAGTTGCGCCCTGGGCCAATCCGCGTCTGGATTCTGCAGGGTCGTGCCTAGGGTCGGGAACCGTGTCTGGGATTGGCGAACCATTCTTGGGATCCGAGGAACGCGCGTGGGTTTCCAGGGCGGCGGTGGAGGGGAGTGGAGGGAGACTGATGAGGGGAGAGGGAGGCGGGGCAAGGGGAGAGGGAAGGGAGGTGGGGAGGGGGTCTGAACTTGGGAGTGAGAGGTCGCCCCTGAGATTGGGGAATCACACCTGCGGTCTGGGATGGGTAGCTGTGCCTGGGGCCGAGGATGGGGGGCTCCGCCTGGGGCGGGGGACCGTGCCTGGGATTGGAGCTGGGGACTGCGCCTGAGGTCGGGATTGTGGGATCGTGTCTGGGGTCCCAGAAATGCGCCTGGGCCGGGGGAGCGGGGCGGGGGGCGGCAGAGTCGCGCCTGGGGTCGGGGCCTTCGGGCGCATGGGGTCCGACCCCTGCCCAGGAGTCCTCGGGCCGCCCGCCGGCGGCGGCGGCGGCGGCGGAAGCGACCCCAACGCTGTTTGTCTTTTTAGGTATCTAAAGGAGTTTAGGACAGAGCAGTGCTCCCTGTTTGTGCAGCACAAGTGCACCCAGCACAGGCCATTTACCTGTTTCCATTGGCATTTCCTAAATCAGCGTCGGCGCAGACCGCTCCGCAGGCGCGACGGCACTTTCAACTACAGCCCGGACGTGTACTGCTCCAAGTACGACGAGGCCAGCGGCGTGTGCCCGGACGGCGACGAGTGAGTGCGCGCGGCTGCGGGGCGGCGCGGCCCACACCCGGCGGGTGCGGACGCGGGCTTCCCGGCCCCTCGCGCCGGCAGGCCCCGTCTCCGCTTTGACGTTTACCCATGACCGCTGGTCTTGGTGAGGACATTTGCCAGCCAGTGCGGGAAGGACCGCGTGCGGCTGGGGGATAGCCCTTGCAGGGGGCAAACCGACTTTGCTGTGCTTCCCGCTTTGATCACGGCCCAGTTCTCTGAACCCCCTGCATTAGAACCAACCCTCACGAGGTACAGCTTTTGAGTTTAGGATCATTTTGTAGTCGTCTCTTGTTTTCTGGTCAGAGAGCTTGTTAGAAAGTTTGCTCACATTGTACACATGTATCCAGAATGACTTCTTGCTTGCTGTTTATATGTTTAATTTTTAAAGAATTGACAGGAGGGTTATTTGCAGACTGTCACTTGTATAACACTTTTAAAGTTTAAGAAATCCATGTTTTGTTTTGGTTGCTTTATTTTTTTTTACAAGTTTCCTAATGGTGTTATGAACAGATGTCTTCATTTTGAAGTATGTAGAATATGAAAACAAGGAAAGTAGAAGCTAGATTGTATGTTCATGAAGCCAGCAGAGATTGGTAGCAGGAGGTCTTGCTTTTTTCCTGTGGGCTGTGTGAGGAGAAAGGGCTGCGCCAGTCCCACCTGGAGGTGAGGCGGCGGTGCTGTGCCCCAGGGCCTCTTGGAAAAAACGTCTAGGGTTCAGCTTCTGTCAGATCCAAGTCTGATTTGGGGGAGGTCTTTTTGGTTTCTCGGGGGATTCCCTGGTGGCTCAGATATTAAAGAATCTGCAATGCGGGAGACCCAGGTTCAATCCCTGGGTCGGGAAGATCCCCTGGAGAAGGGCATGGCAACCCACTCCAGTACTCTTGCCTGGAGAATCCCATGGATGGAGGAGCCTAGCAGGCTACAGTCCGTGGTGTCACAGAGTCAGACACAACTGAGCGACTAATGCTAATCGATAAATATTTTAAAGTCTTTCTTGAATCTGCTGCAGTGTTGTTTCTGCTTTCTGCTTTGGTTCCTGGGCCCTGGGGCATGTGGGATCATACCCACACCACCTGTGTTGGATGGTGTAGTCTAACCACTGGACCATTAGGGAAGTTTCCTGTTTTTCACTTAAAAAATGCTTAGGTCCAGGGAGTAAACTTTTGATCTATGGTGATCATCTTAAAAACTCTGTCTACTTCCTGAGAGGTTTTTAGTTGAACACCAGATAGTCAAATAAGGTTGTTAAGGCAGCCTGGAGCCTATGGAAATAATGTAACTGGTTCCATTTTGGTTAAGATGGTATTATATTCTGTGAGGTCTTTAAAGTACGTTACTTAATTGCATCTTGAGCTGCTGTTTCCTGCAAATGGGTGTTCTGAAGAGAGATGTTTCTGTCTAGCTAAGGCTTAGTCCCTGGCCCCTCATTTCCCTTGGCCATGTCAGTCACCTCTCCTGAACGTAAGTCTTGTGTTGCCCCCAAGGGACCACTGATGAGACCCTGGTGCAAAGATCTAGTCACCTAGCTGGTGTGACCCCATTCCAGAGTCCAGGATGGGAGACTGATTGGCAGTATTCATGGATGATGAAAAGAAAGCGAATATTAGTGGCTGTTTTGGGTTCCAGAGTCTGAATGGCCTGGTATCGATTCAGATCCATTGCTGGGCATCGGGGTAGGGTCCAGTTCCTATGGGATGAAGAGTACTTCGGTGAACACCTACCTGGTGATGGTCCTTTTAAGCTGGCTTTAAATGTTAATTCAATAGTATTGCAGTTTATTATAAAAATGTTAACATGGGAAATCCCCTGGTGGTCCAGTGTCAGGACTGCACACTTCTACTGCCAAGGGCCCAGGCTCAGTCCCTGGTGGAGGAACTAAGATCCCACAAGCGGGGCAGCACGGCCGGGGCTGGGGGTGGGAATACTTGTAGCCTGAGTAGCATGCAGGTCATCACGGAGAAGAGTGGGATTACAGTGGGTGTCTGATGCTGTTTTGGGTGTATCCTGTGTACATGTACACATGAAAGTACATGTGTGTCTTAAAGATTTCCTTTGCGACTTTTGTTGAGCGAGTGAGATGACTTGCTTCAGCCCCACAGGAAGTGTCTGACAGGCCAGACGTCTCCCCTGAGAGTCTCTCGTTAGCAGTCACCGCTCATTCAGCCTGAGATGGACTTTCCTGGAGTCTGTCCTGTTGAATTACAAATTCTGGCTCATGCAGGGTTGCCATGGGATCTGTAAATAGACTCTACCCTTCAGAGCAGGGGACCAGCCTCCTCCCTTTTATTTCAGTTCATTGGTTCTTGAAATGTCTATTTTGGGCTTTTATAGGACCAACCTAATACTGTAAATCAAGAATATGTATCAGAGAGCAAAGACCCTTCAGCCGGCTCAGGTGACTTGTGCGTCCAAAGTGGTTCTACCAGTCTGATGGGGGAACCGTGGGACTGAGCCACGGGCAGGAGCGGGGACCCCCGAGAAGGCTGGCATCCCTAATGTCAGCTCCTGTGCTAGGCAGGTGGTCATCCTCCCCTCTTGCTGTTGCCCCTTCTCCTGAGGCGCCCTCCCCACTTGTCCCCACTACCCCCAGTGAGAACTCCAGCTGTCCCTGGGTAGCCCCCCAACCCTTCCCCTGGGCACACCCCTCCACCCCGCCGTCACCCCTTTCTCCCAGCAGCAGTCACCCTCCTCTCTGTCACCCCTCCTCCCTGGCCCCCGCTCCGCCCCCAGTGGACACCCTGTGGCCACGCCCCTTCCCCCCCCCCCCCCCCCCCGGCGCTTCGGCGTCTGGCCGCGGGGTCACGTGGCCCCGCTCCGCCCCCGTGGGAACCGGCCTCCCCGCAGCGGGGCCTCAGGGTGGACTGCGTGCCTTGCTCACTCCGGAGTCGGCCCGGCGCTGCCTCCGACCTCGGGGTCGGGCCCGCAGCCCAGGGTGCGTGTTACCCCCCCCCCCCACCCCCGTGCGGATCCGTCTCAGGTATTCCCTGGCCTGACGCTTCGAGGAAAGCGGCGCGGGCCGCGTGGCCGGAGGCCTCTCCAGGTCAGCCGCCCGCTGAGAGCTGTCCGAGAGCGGCCCGGGCCCCCAGCTGGTCCTGCTCGCGGGGCTTTCCACCCGGGACCCGCTGTGCTTCCGCTCCTCGGAGACCTTGTATCCCTCCTGTGCTTGTAAAGGGGGGCAGGTGCGACTACAGAGGTCGGTTCCTCCAGGAGTCCGAGGGGCCCCTCCTGGAAATGTTTTCATTGGCAAACAATACAAGCGGGCCCCAACTCTGCCCGGTACAAAGTTGCCTCCCTCTTTTCCTGATAACCCTCCTTCTGCCGAAGGCAGGCTGCCCGTGGTGACCTTCCAGGCCCCACGTTTAACAGATATTTTCTTGGTTTTGGTAAGAAGTGGGCTGCCTGGCTCCTGTGCTGTAAGTTGCCAGGTTGGCTCTAGAAGCCTGCCTGCCTGCAGGGCTCCCTGCGTGGCTGCACCAGCAGGCCCAGTGCTCTCCCCACTGCACCGGGGGCATCTGGGAACACCAGCCCCATTGCCTCTGCGATGATGTGTGATTTTGGGACCTTCCACCTGTGAATCTGGGCACTGTGGGAGCTTGCTGACCTACAGAAACTTTTCTACATGCCCAAGGCTTGATGTGCCTGTTGTATCATACGGGTCTTTAGTCTGGCCTCTCTGCTGAGAGATGCTCTTGTCATGTTTAAAGAGTCGGGTGTCCTGGGACCCAAGGCTTAGGTGAAAGTCCATTCACTGCAGGAGGGTTATAAACTCTTGGTGTTAAACCGACTTTATGAGGAAACTCTGCTTGGGCTTTTGGGGGTGAGGTGAAAGCCAAGGGCAGGCTGGGAACATCAGAGCAGAATATTTAGGAGTTGTGTGTGCTCAGTCATGTCCAACTCTGTGTGACCCCATGGACTGTAGCCCACCAGGCACCTCTGTCCATGGGTTCTCCAGGCAAGAATACTGTAGTAGGTTGCCATTTCCTCCTCCAGAGAATCTTCCCCACCCAGGGATCAAACCTGTGTCTCCTGCATTGCAGGCAGATTTTTTACCACTGAGCCACCTGGGAAGCCCTGTTTAGGAGTCAGGGGCTACTTAACAGTCTCGAGGAAGACACAGGCTTTACAAGTCGGCCAACTTAAGGACATTACAATCAGGTGACTGAGTTGGATCTGTGAGAGACCAGTAGGTAGAAGAGCTAGAAGAATGTGAGAGTGACGTTAGCACTTCAGTCTGTCCTGCACTGAGTGAAAGGCGACGCTGAGAAGGCGAGAGCGCTGGTGCTCCTTGGTGGTGAGTGGGGAGATGGCTGCTGCAGGGACAGGGTCCCTGGAGAGGATGGCAGCTGGAGGGGGGGGGGGCGCAGAGGAGGGCGGTGGACATTGTCGGGCAGATGGTCCACGTTAGGGATTAATGAGGGGTGGCTGGCCTGGCTCGGAAGTCCAGGGAAGCCCTTGGAAAGCAGAGGCTGGGGGTGCAGAGGACGGCTGTGTCAGCATGGGGTTAGCTGCCAGCCCCCCACTCCTGGTGTTGGAGAGGAGACTCTCAAGCGTCTCCCCACAAGACCCCCCTTTTGTTCATCCCCCTATTCCCCTGCCCCCAGCTGGGTGTGGTCCACAGGTCTTCCTTTTCCCATTTTTCTGCTGCCACTCACTTCCATTCCCACTCCTTGAGGACCAGGAGAGAATCACGTTGTGCTCGAGGGTCCCTCTGAGCCCAGTGGTCGCACCATCACCTGGGGATTCGCCCTCAGTTTGGACCCACAGTTCCCACCAGCCCAGATGGTTCAGATGGTTCTGATGTGCTCCGGCCTGGCTTGCTGACTGGTGTCAGCAGAGTGGCACTGAGTCTGTGGGTCCACCATTGCTTGGGGTGAGTTGCAGGAAGGAACTCCTGCAGCCATGTTCCTCTCTACCCCTCCCTCCTGGTTCCAGCGGCTCCAGAGCCTCACAGCAGACCTGTGTCTGATACATGCCCCTGCACCACGGCATCCACGGAGCCCTGCATTAATTACACTGAATGGGTCACTGGTTGGTTGGGTTTGGCAGCTATGGGCACCGCCCTGAATTTGGTGGGCTGTGGGACCGAGTCACATTACACGTGCTGCCAGGCTGTCAGTGCCCCAGGGGGTGGATGACTGAACTCCTGTGGCGAGGAAGCACCTGCCTGCCGTGTTGACCTGACCCCTGGGGTCCCCTGGCCCCTTCTGCACTTCAGTGAGGGCCTAGGTTTGGTCCCTTTTGTCTCTTAGATGATCTTAGTGTCTATTAGTTGTTCAGTCATGTCCAACTCTTTACGACCCCATGGACTGTAGACCCCCAGGCTCCTCTGTCCATGGGATTCTCCAGGCAAGAATACTGGAGTGGGTTGCCATTCCCTTCTCCAGGGAATCTTCCCAGCCCAGCAGTTGAACCCAGGTCTCCTGCATTATAGGCAGATTCTTTACCATCTGAGCCGCCAGGGAAGCCCTTTAGATGTTCTTAGGTGAAGCCATTTTCTATTCATTAAATGTTCTCCAATATCTTAATCTCAGCTCATGCTTTCAAGCCGTGTAATAAGCAGAGGTGACATGCCCCTAGTGAAATAATAATGTGCTAGGGAGAGGGGGGACCTTGGCTGGGTTCTGGTTGCCATGGAGATGGTACTGGCAAAGAAACAAAACGATGCTAAGAGTGGACCTGAGGGACCGCTAGGAAATGGGAGGGGTGTGACACCCACCACATTCACTCCCTGGGTCTGGGGGGTTCCCGCAGCCTCTGCCACAGCCTGTGTCAGCCCGTTGGTGGTGCTCACAGTCCTGTGGTCCTGCTCGGGCTGTTGTGCAGGCTTACTTCCACAGACAGACCTGCAGGTGCTGCCTCGGCTCTGGCCCCCTCCCCAGACTCTGGAATTCTCTTCCTTTAAACGTACAGTAGATGAGTGTTTCTGTAGATTGGAACTGTTTTTGCAGAATTGCTGTTTTCCTATTTAAGTCGTTTTATCTTTTGTTTATTTTTTTCATTTTATCTTTTATTGAAGCAAAACACAACCTTAAACTTGTCGGCTTAGCTCTTTTACGTGCATAGTGTAGCGGCGTTGAGTTCATTCACAGTGTCGTGCAGCCGTCGTCACCGTCCACCTCCAAAACTTCTCCATCTTCAAACCGAAACTACGTCCCCATGAAACAGCCCTTCCTTCCATAATTTCTGATGGAAGCAGATGGTATGTCTGCATTCTTGCCCCTCCCCCACCTTCCGATGTAAACTGCAGGGCGCTGAGCTTCCTTGGTGCTTTTCCCTCGCGGTGCCTCCTGGCTCCCCTCCCGAAGCCCTCCACGCAGACCGCCAGCTCCTACAGACCACCAGCTTGCTCCTCTGCCTTTGCGGAGCTCCCTTGGTGTCTGTCCCACAATTCGGTTGTCTCCAGCCTTTGGCGATTAGAGACAGCACATCGCTCTGTCTGCTGGTCTGTCTGTGACGGTTACTGTGACAGAGGGTAGGGGCACGCATCCTCTGGGTGCCTGTCACTGGCCGGCAACAGTGTCCCTTGGCTGTCACCCTGCTCCCGGGGTTCTGTCCGGAACATGTGGGCCTCCAGGTGAGTGAAGTGCTCCAGACCCTTTGCATTTTCACTGATGTAAGTTCCTGGTTCGTTTCTCTAGCTATCGTCCTGTGTGTTTCTGGTCCCTAATTCTACATTCTTTATTTGTTAGTGATATCAGTCTGTACATTAATGGAAAAATTGGGGGGTCCTTGTTCTAGAACAGGCTCCCTGGTGTGGCAGAGGCTGCTCCCTGACAGCTCTCCTCTCTGGGGCCCCAGGGACTGCGTCATCCAGAGATGCGCAGGGGTGCTGGGAGGAGCTTGAGATGTGAGATGCAACTCTGAGGGAGGGATTTTAAAGCAGCCTGCACCTGCACCTAACACAGTAAAACTCCTAAGGAGATGTCTGACCGTTTCACTCACACTCCCTGAAAACTGTTCCTTGGGACTTGTTGCTGGGAACATGGAGGAGACAGCTCATATTCGGGCATGTAGAGCACAGTCAGCACGCGGAGTGTTTCCTTTTTCATATCTGTATGCGAGACAGTAATATTCAAGTTTTTCCTTTTCTTTTTTGCAAAGTGGGGACCAGCTTGACCTGTAACCCGCTTTTTCCACCTTCTGGTTTTCCTTTTTCTCACGAGAACGAGGACGGGCTCCCCCTGGGATTGCCCAGAAGTGTTTATGCGGAGGTAATTGGAGAAATCACCTCACTTTCAGTCCCCACCACTTGCAAGAGGGTGCGGTCCATCCCCCCCCCCACCCCGTGTCCATGTGAGGAGTCCTTGGGCTGGCCGGGTTCTGTCCTCTTGAACTGGATGCTGCCACGCAGGTGAAATGCCACAGGCCAGCCAGGTGTGACCTGTGACACGTGTCCCTGTCCGTGTGTGTGTTTCACTAACAAACGTGGGGAGCAGCTCTTGCTTTCTTTTTTGGACTTTAAGTTGTGATAACATCCTTCAAGTTTGCCATTTTAGCTATTTTTAAATGTGGAATTTAGCATCATTAATTACATTCAAAATAGTGTACAACCACCGTCTATTTCCGGATTCTTTCTCTCAGACAGAAGCTCTGCCCTCTCACACACTCATTCCCCCCCCCCCCCCGGGCCCCATTGTCCTTCCCGCTGCTGTGGAAGTGACTGCTTTAGGGCCCTCGTGTGAAATGACCCCCACAGTGTGTGTCCCCCGGTGTCTGGCTTGGTTCCCATAACGTGACGTGTTCAGGGTTCATCCCCTTTGCAGCCGTGTCCACGCTCACTCCGTTGTCCGCATGGACCACGCCTTGCTCATCTGTCCATCAGTTGGTGGACACTTCATTTGTCTCTAGCTTTAAGCTCTCTCGTGTCTCTGGTCCTGGGGGCACAAGTATCTCCTCAAGACCCCGGCTCCTCCGGGAGTGCTTCCCGAAGGCGTCCCTTCGGGGCCCGCAGCATTTACCTTCTGCCTGGTGGCTGCAGGGCCCCCGGTGTCCTCCCTGCCTCCTGCCTCCTGCCCATGGCCTGCACGCCTGAGGGGTGGTCAGGTCTGGGGTGAGCCGCTGAACTCGGAGCCTGTTTCTTCATCTTCTGAGATAGCTATGTTTGCTATAGATAGATCTATATAGATCTATCTATATAGATATAGATAGATATGCTTGCCCCTCAGTTGCTTTCCTTTTACCCTTGGTCTTGTCCATCCATCTGTGCTCTGCCCAGGAGCCCCCCGCACCCCCACAGGTGCTCCCAGCACCCGGGTCCATGGCTTGCCTGCCAGCGAGGCAGGAGTGGGCCTTTTCCAAGCCCCACACGGTGCTGCCTTGCCATCTCGGGGAGGGGCCGAGGGCCATGTACTCAGACCTGGGGGCCTGCAGCTGTGCCCTGCATCAACCTCGGGCTGTCTGGGGGCTGTTCAGAGGGGCGCCCGTGGCTTTTGTCTGGAGGGACGAACCTAGAAGTGGGCTCATTCCCGCCATGTGTGTGCTGGGACCGTCCATGCCGTCTCACTGCTGACACCTCCTGTGTGGGACCGTTGACTCTGGCCTTGACCCTGACCCCTGGTGCTCCCAGAGCCGCCCATGGCTCTCCCTGGACGTGTGGGGCTCTGGGCCTTTGTGTGGCCCCAAGGATGCTGCCCCATCCTCCCCCAGCCGCCTCTCCCCGACTTGTCCCCCACAGCGTCCTCCAGCACCGCCTCCGCCAAGGGGTCCCCAAAAACACCTGGATGGGAGGAGGGAGAGGCTGCCAGCCACTTGTCTGATGGGAATTTTGTTTTCCACTTGATTCAAAAAATCATGAAGGGTGGTTTTCTGGGAGCTTGGGTGTTGTACTTTCCTCCCACATGTCGTCAAGGGCTGTGGGGTCTGCGGGCCATGTGAGGGGTCTGGGGCAGGGACAGGGCTCTGGCGCTGTTCACCCTCGAACTGGGGCAGGCGTCTGGGAAAAGCCAACACGAGCAAGCCAGCCGGGGGCAGGTGGACGTCACGGTGGCCACGGGGCCCCGACGCGCACCGTCCTCTGCCCCCAGGTGTCCGTACCTGCACCGGACGACGGGGGACACGGAGCGCAAGTACCACCTGCGCTACTACAAGACCGGCACCTGCATTCACGAGACGGACGCGCGTGGCCACTGCGCCAAGAACGGGCCGCACTGCGCCTTTGCCCACGGCCCTCTGGACCTGCGGCCACCCGTGTGTGACGTCCGGTGAGTGGCCGTCCTACTAGGAGCGCTCTGCTCCCCCGGCCTTGGGCTTCACCTGCCTCCAGTGGCTCTTCCGGGGCCTGGATTTTATTCCTAAGGAGAAAGTGACCCGCTGCTGTCCTGCTGACCTGGGCATGGGGAGCTCAGACATCTCAGGTGCTTGGCTCTGAGGCTGCTGGGGTTTGAGTCAAGATGGTCTTCCTGGGACAGACACGCATAGGGGGCTCCATAAAGGGACAGAACCCGTGACCGTCTCACTGTCCGAGGCTTCGGACGGGCCGCAGTGCTGTGACCGCGCGTTGTTTGGTTTCAGGGAGCTGCAGGCGCAGGAAGCCCTGCAGAACGGCCAGCTCGGTGCTGGGGATGGAATCCCTGACCTGCAGCCCGGGGTCCTGGCCAGCCAGGCCCTGATGGAGAAGATCCTGGGAGAGGACCCCCGGTGGCAAGGTAACCCCACAGCTGTCACTGTCTGCAGAGCGCCTGCACAGTGGGCTTCGAGACCAGGCTCCATGCGCACTGGCCCCTGTCACCACCCCCGCTCGTGGGTCTGGTCCCTGGGCCACTTGGGGACAGGACTGCATGGTGGCCCCTGCTCCTGCGGGGCATCTGGTCCTGGAGCCGGCCTGCTTCCCGGCAGCCTCACAGGTGATGGGCACGGCCAGCAAGTGGTTTTAATTGTGAAACACTCACAACATAAATCTTCCATTTTAACCATCTCAGCATCATAGGTCATGGCGTTTGGTGCGTCCACAGTGTGTGAGGGCGTCATCTCTGGTTCCCGAACATTCCGTCACCTCAGACAGAAACCCCTGCCTGTTAGTGGTCCCCCTTCACAGCCCTGGCCTGGCTCTGCCTCCATGGGGCCGCCTGTTTGATGCTTCTCTTGGGCGGTGTGGTTTTAAGAGACGCCCCCCGCTCCCTGCCACCCTTAAGTTAGGCCAGCATGTCTCCTCGGAAGCTTCGCACACACTTCAGGCTGCCTCACTTCAGTGTTGAGTTCCCTACGAAGGTCTTTTCCCCTGCTCACTGAATCCTGAGCCGCCCTGGGCCCAGGCATGTGTCTGTAACGGTGGCCGCCCAGGCCTTCTTAGGACGGGCCTCGCAGTCAGCTGTCAGCGTGCTGGTCCAGCCCTGCCGTGTCCCCCGGGGAGAGGCTGCCACAGAGGAAGGGCCGCCCGTGGCCCCCACCTGCCGGCAGCTCAGGGTTTATCATTCAGCAGAACAGCCGTCTTGTGTCGCAGCCCCTCAGCCCCCTGGTTCGAGACCCCAGCTCACCCATGCGCTCCGACTGG
Organism: Muntiacus reevesi; assembly: GCF_963930625.1. Taxonomy (NCBI): domain Eukaryota; kingdom Metazoa; phylum Chordata; class Mammalia; order Artiodactyla; family Cervidae; genus Muntiacus; species Muntiacus reevesi. The sequence goes on along the minus strand of NC_089250.1, from coordinate 180,518,265 downwards.
CGGCCCGGGTTGGGGTGTGAGTGCCCCCGTCACCATCGGGCAGGCTGAGCTTGAAGAAGGGAAGTGGGAGGAGGCGCCGGGCCAGGCCCAGTGACTTGCAGCCCTGTGGTATGGGTTTTTAAGGAGCAGATTTTCTTTCTTAGGGAAGTTCTTAGTGCCTCCAGAACACCTAGCATTGATGCGGTAACATTTGTTGCAGTTGACAGCCAGGATTGATATAAGATCGTAAGCTAGCCAGCTTACCCCAGGCTTCTCTCCTGCCTTGTGCGTCCTGCGGGTTTGGGTGGATGTGTGATGACCCGGATCCTCCCGTTAGGATGTCACTGCCCTCAGATGCTCTCTGATCCGCGGCTGGCCTCCCCCCCCCTGCCGGCCGCCGCCCTTTCACCCCATGGTCCTATCATACGGTTGGGACCACGGTGCTCAGCCCTTGCGCTTGGTGCTGTATGTGCGGGGGTCCCTGTGTCTCTCCAGGGCTTGGTAGTGTCGTCTTATTGCTGAAGAGGTCTGGGGGCTTGTTCATCCATCACCCTCTGCTGGGTGTCCGCAGCCCCTGGGACTCTCAGATGCTGTCACGCCGCCTGCTTCCTTGTGGTTCATGCCATGCAGCGCAGGACCTCTGTCTGTTGGAGGCCCTCAGTCAGTGCTTGCCAACAAAGAAGCTTACAGTTTTTATTTTCTCAAAATCACGTTTTCTGTTCAAACTCTTTTTGTCCTCGGCATGCCCTGCTGTGTGGTTCATGTTTCTTGTCATTTAATCAGTTATTCGGAACTGAGTTTGGCCTGGTGGGGGAGGGGCCATTAAACTTGGGCGTGGAAGCGTGTCCTGGGGGTCGGCACAGCACCCCCCTGCCCTGGCCTTTCCTGCGACATCTTGACGGTCAGCCCCACTGGGCAAGTGTGGTTATAAACATTGGCGTTTGTAAAAAAAAAAAAATAAATAAAGGGAGGGTCAATTATTAACCAGTCCAAAGAAAGTGAAAGTCGCTCAGTTGTGTCTGATCGACCCCATGGACTGTCCGTGGAATTCTCCAGGCCAGAGTACTGGAGTGGACAGCCATGCCCTCCTCCAGGGGATCTTCCCCACCCAGGGATTGAACCCAGGTCTCCCGCATTGCCCAGGAATTGGTATTATTTTAAAAAACCTCCATTTATTGGATACGGCTTGTAAATAACCCCTGGTAGGTTTTTATTTTTGCTTTGTGAGAAAATTCGGATAACATGAAATGAACCATTTCGAAAACAGGCTTTATTTCTCAGGGCAGGTTTAGGGTCCACGTTGTGGGATGCTCGGGGGCTTCTCGCACGGCTAGTGCCTCCCCACAGGCAGTGGCCCCACGGCTGTCACAGCGTCACCTTCGGGTCAGACCGAGGCTTTTACAAGTGCATTTTGGAGGTTTCTAGTCTGCTCAGTGTTGGGCATGCTTCACCTTCATCCGGTTCTAAAACTCTGATCTCCCCGAAGCAGCCCCGGCCACTCTCCGCCGCGGGTTTGCCTGTCCTGGATGCTTCCTTTAGATAGGATCAGATGGTGCCTTCCGTGTCCACTGCTCTTGCTGACCACGCGTGTCTGGCCCGCTCACGGCTCACCCATGTGGCACATGCGTCTGTGCTCCGCTCTTCCACGACCATGTGGCGTTTCTTGTCATCTGCCCAGAGATACCTGTGGCTGCGTGGCTGCCGTGAGCAGGCGTGCGCACGTCCCCGTGTGGACCCCTGTCTTGCAGACACCAACTTTGTGCTGGGCAGCTACAAGACGGAGCAGTGCCCCAAGCCACCGCGTCTGTGCCGCCAGGGCTACGCCTGCCCGCACTTCCACAACAGCAGGGACCGGCGACGGGATCCCCGGCGGTTCCAGTACAGGTGAGCCCAGGCCCCGGACCCCAGGTCGCCCCTCTGCCGGGCTCACGTCCGGCTCGAGGCTCTGCTTTAGGCAGCGGCCCCTACGCTCCCTTCACCCTCCCTGGGGGCCCCATGGTCCAGGGATGCCAGCCCAGCAGATGCCCACACGGCGGCAGGTGTGGTCAGGGTGTGGCACCTCTGTTTCCCTGCCCTCCCACCCCATGGCCTGTGCGCCCTCTGGTGAGGGTGCCTGCTGGTGCGGGTCGGCCCTGACGAGGCTGGGAGTCCCGGCGCCCACGACCACCTCAGGTTGTGGGTTTGGGCCTCACCTGTGGTCATGCACCTGGTCAGTCCTGATCTCTTCCTGGGCCATCTCCTCCTCCCTCCAGCTGTGCTCACCTTGGTGCCCGGCTCATCCTTTGGTTTGCCAACATGCCACACAGGCCCGGTACTGGGCAGGGTGGGCCTGGGGGCGCAGAATCCCCAGGGGTGTCCGGGCATCTGGGCCCTCACTTGCCCCTCCTTTGGGTCCCCAGCTCTGTGTCCAGCTTGTTCCTTGAGCAAAGAGTCACTCTCCAATCATCTGACACTGCTTCGCATGCCTCACTTGGCCTTAAAGAGATCTGTTTATGACAGTTACTTTGCTGAGTGGTTTAATGAAAGTTGAGGGTGTCACCTTGAGAAGGTGAAATAAATTTTACTGCATATAGAAAGGACAGAAAATTGTAAAATGTGTCCTATTTCCCACAGAGAAGTTTAAAATAAACTGCATGCAATAACGCTGCTGGGGAGCACCTGGAGCGTGGAGGAGGTTATTAGGGTTTTCCTGTTTTGGGACCCAGGTCTCAGGTTCAGTGTTGAAGCAGTCTGGCAGGGAGACAGAGGGTGTTGTCCCGGGTGGGCCGGGGCGGGGTTGGACCTGATCTCCCAGATGCTGCAGGAGGCCTGGCTGAGTCTCAGGGGCACTGGGGCTCTGACTCAGACTCACCTCACACTTTGTGGAAAATGAAAATGGGCTCCCGAATGCCTTCCGGGCTTCCCTGGACGCCAGTCCTGGTGAGGGAGGGCCAGAGTGTCCGGGGCTGGCGCACGCGGGAAGGCCGTCTATCTGCCTGACCCCTCCTTGCCGCAGGTCCACGCCCTGCCCCAGCGTGAAGCACGGTGACGAGTGGGGCGAGCCGTCCCGGTGCACGAGCGGGGACAGCTGTGCGTACTGCCACTCGCGCACGGAGCAGCAGTTCCACCCTGAGGTATGGGTGCCCGCGGGGGGCTCGCGGTCTTCTCGGGGCATGCGCTGTGGCCGCTCAGCAGGCCCTCTGTGGGCACCTGATGGCTGGCGGGCACTGAGCCAGGTGCATCTTTCAGGAAACGCCCAGCGGCCGAGCTGACCTGGAGGGTGGCTTCAAGGACAGGCGCCACAGGAGTGGCCTGGGCCCCTGTGGTTCCCGGGGCCTCTGGGAGGGATCGGGGGGCGGCGGGAGGCATGCTGTCCACATCCATCTTCTTCAGGAGACCCCGTTGTGGTGTGTTTCTTTGAGCTCTGCGTCATGACCCGTTTGGCTCTGGGCCTCCCGTGGACACAGGTCTCCAGTCCGGGGCTCTATGTGCTTTCACCCTTGTTTCCTAGATCTACAAGTCGACCAAGTGCAACGACATGCGCCAGACCGGGCACTGCCCCCGGGGCCCCTTCTGCGCCTTTGCGCACGTGGACAGTACGTGCCCTCTTTGCCGGGAGCGGGCAGGGCTCATCTCGGGCGAGGTGACTGGGAGGGTCGGGGGCCTCTGGGCCACCTGGAGCCCAGCCTGGCCCCACCTCTGGGTGCCCCAGGGTCCTGAGTGTGGTCACTGTGGCCAGATGAGCCCGTACAAAGCACCTGAAGGGGAAGCAGCCTCGGGTTTGGGAGGTGCACAGACGCCACCCCCGGGAGCTTCCTCCTAAAGCTGTGAGCGTGGGTTCCCCAAAAGACCTGAGGGTCCCCTACGGGTCAGCTCATACCTGTCAGAGGCTCGTGCACATTCACCCACCCCCCCAGCTTGGGGTCCCTTAACCAGAGTCTCAGCCAGCAGCCACTCAAAGCCCCCTTTCTCAGCAGAGAGTCTCGGGATGGCCGGCGACTGGGGCTGCCGCGACCTCGTCCTCACCAGCGTCCCCGCAACCCCCAGCGGGCAGCCCGGACACGTAAGTGGGGGCATCCAAGGAGGATGCCGCTGCCGTTTGGTTTGAATCCAGTGTCGGGCACTCGGATGGGTGTGGTCTTTGGGTGATGCGGTTGGAGGCGGCCTGCCTGCAGGATTGGTGACATAGAAGTGTCTAGAAGAGTCCTGGCCGAGTCCTGACCCAGGTGGACTTGCTTGGCCTCGCGTTTTGTCAGACACACACGTGTCAGTCGTGTGCAAGGCGTGGTGTCTGGCTGAGGGTGAAGAAGGTCCCCCGTCGGGCAGGCAAGGTCACGCTGGCGGCTCCCCAGTGAGGAGCACAGCTGACAGCTTGGGACTCTGTGTCTGAGGTGCAGGTGTGTCTCGGGGGCGCCGTCTTGGGGTAGCGAGTCACAGGAGTTCTTCCTCTTTGCCGTCGGTGACTTCGACAAAGCCGTCTGTAGGCACTGCCTCCACGTCTGCCTGCAGACAGAGCTGAGTTCTTTCAGTGGGGCAGGGAGTTGGGCTGACCTCCTGGGCGATGCCCGCCCTGTGCCCAGGTCGGGCTCCCAGCTCCACTGCTGCCGTAGACAGGGCTGCACCTGGATGTACCCCCCTCCTAGCTCCTCTTTACCCTGAGGTGGGACTCCAGTGCAGTCCCTTCAGGGTGAACAGCGGTGGTCCAGCCACCACTTCTGGTTGACCTTATGTGAGCTAGAACTCAGGAGGACCTGAGACTGGAATCTCCAGAACTGGAAATTGAGGGAGAAGTTAAGATCCTCCAAGGAGTTGTTACGGAATCCCTTCTACTGCTCACCACAACAGGTCATAAGTCAAAAGAATGAGTTTTTGGGGCAAGGAACAGCAACTTTATTCAGAAAGCCAGCAGACCAAGAAGATGGTAGACTTGCCCAAAGAACCCAGTTAGAATTCAGACTTCTGCCCTAAAATGGGAGTGGGACTGTGGTTGGTTGGGCTAGCCTGTATATTTCAGACTACAGGCAACATTCTTTTAGTGATTAGCTTGTAGCAAAAGCAATACAATACAAATGTTAACCTGAAAGAGATCCAATATGGAGTCAGATTTGTTCTTCTCTGTTACAGAGTGTCCAATAAAAGATTGGAGCAAAGTGTTTTAGAGTGAAACATCCAGCCTTCCCCTCTGCGGGGAGCAGGACCTGGAAACTGGCTGTTGCTTCTGCCCCACATTTTCAGCAAATGCTCAAATAGACTTTGAGAGTCCAGGAAACATGTGGGATCTGAGGCACTGGGATCAGATAGGGCCCACGCCTCTCGGTGTGAGGTCAGGGATGATTGGTTTGGTCAAGGCCATAAGGGAATACATCGGTTGGGGTATTTGGAGAGCCTCAGACCTCAACATGGGTTTTGCTGTCCCAAATGAGCCATTTTCATTTAAGGTGATGCTGAGGGGACTTACTTGGTGACCTGGTAGACTGGAGCTAAGACTGAGCTCCCAATGCAGGGGGCCTGGGTTTGATCCACCTGGTCAGAGAATTTGATCCCATATGCCACAGCTAAAACCAAGCACAGCCAAATAAATAAATAAATATGAAAAAATAAATAAACCAAGTGGGGGCTCAGACTAGAGGGCAGCTTCCCTTCCCTGTTTCCCAGAATCTCATCACCTTTGACAGCCGAGCTGAGCGTGAGTGAAGCATGCTGTGCTCAGAGGCCCACTGCTCTCACCGCCCTCCTCCCACCCCGTTCCAGAGCTTTCGTGCACAGCTCAGTGCCTGCTCAGTGTGATGGGAGCTCCTGACATCGTGGAGCATGAGCACCACCCCCCTCCCCGGCACAGGACAGAGGCAAAGGGGCCTGGAGGGGGCAGAGCCCTGGGACTTGATGAGGAAGCCAAGCGGAGCTGTTTCAGGATGGCCTGGCTCCTTCACAGTGTAGCTTCTCCTTAGAGCGAGGGTCCCAGATCCCAGGCCAGGGCCTTGGAGCCATCATCGCCCAAACTGGGGTCGCAGAGTTACTTGTGGAATTCTAGGAAACCAGAGATACCCAGATGGCCTCAGAGTTGAGCCATTGGGCAGGTAGAAGGGGCACCAGTCAGGGCCAGTGTGAGCATCACTTCTCCACCCTCCACAGGTCCTTCTGCAAATCCAGAAACCAAACAGGATGGGGTGACTGGAGCCATCACAGGTTCACTTATCACAAGATTAGACACAGAAATCAGAATAATTCTCAGGCCTGCAGGACGTTTCACAGCAGCTTTGTGCTGATGTTTGACCTGAGAGAGTCCAGGCCCCAAACGCCGCAGGCAAAGCCATCCTCATGCACAATTTCCCCAGAAGGTGGTTCCTGCGGGTCAGGAGTTCCACATGAACAGGCAAGGGGGGGGAAAACGGTTCCCTCTACCGTTCTAGGTTTAGTGTCTGGGGTCCCGGAAATTAAACTGACCAAAGCCAGCTTACCTGGAGAAAAGATTTATTATTTATGCATTAGGATGCTAGACCTGGGGACTTATCTACCATTTTAACAGAGTGGTAAACTGTGAAGAAGTGGCAAGACCTAGGGGTTTCTGCTTTCAGGAGCTGAATTATGGGATAGTAAAGACGTGGGGGAAATAGTGGAAGAGGAGGGTTACATAGAGAGTTTGTGGTGAGGTTCAGCCTCCTGCAGCCCTGAGTGATTTGAATTCTCTGGGATGAAGCTCTTCTCTTCCTCTTAGGAGGGAGGGGGCTGTGTCCAGGCCTGAAGGAGAAGGCAGAGAATCACCTTCCAGGAAACCATCCTTTGCCTCAGGGGTTGACTTTCCAAGACTCTCCCCGCTCTGGAGGTGCAGCCCTACCTGGGATGCTTTGTTTGACGCTGTGGGTTCAGGGACTTCTCACCTGCCTCCACATGGCCCAGCCGAGAGCTCAGAGATCCATGTCGGGTGCGGGAAACGGATCCCAGGAGAACTGCCGCAGAAGCAGTGACTTGAAAGCCTTTTCTGTTTCCTGGACTTCAGTGCTTGGCCTTTCCTGCCTTCCTGGTGGAGCTTAGGCCTCTCTCTGTGGTTCTGATCAACTGCTGCTCCTTCCAACAGCCAGTACGTTTTCTGTTGCAGGCAAAGCGGAGAGAGTCACCTGCCGACGGCAGCCAGAAGGCCAGTGAGCAGGATGGCAAGCAGGTACCTCGTGCTGTCTGCGACCGACCTCTGCCTGTGTTAGGACCCTGCACGCAGCTGGTCACACTCGCGCCCGCCTCACACAGTGGCCGGGCTGACGTCCTCCTGTGAGACAGCTCCTTTCTCGCGGTCTCTATAGAGTCGCCTGTTCGTGTGTCCTTTGTTTTCATGTTTTAAAAAATGTGCTGTACCTTAGAAACAACAGAACTCTTCACGTTTCCCCCCACACTGGGGAAAGAAGAGGTGCCCTTCATGGTCTTCTGTGTGGGTTTCCCAGGGCGGCCGTGACGGCCCCACAGACTGAGGCTTAAACCTCAGGCCTTGGTTCTATCCGGAGCCCGAAGTCACAGACGGGGGTCGGCGGCGTCGGTTCCTCCCGTGGCCGAGTCTGCCTTCCGCCTGAGGGCGCCGTCTTCGCTCTGCTGTTCGCCCGGGGGCGCCGTCTGCCCGGGGGCGCCGTCTGCCCGGGGCCTCCCTCTGCCATCTGCCTGGGGGCGCCGTCTTTCCTCTGCTGTCCGCCCGGGGGCGCCGTCTTCCCTCTGCATCTGCGTCTGTATCCGGTTGTCCTTTTGCCATCATGATGTGACTCCTGTTGATCAGGACCTGCCCTGACAACCTCGTGTTCATTTGATTCCCTCGGTGAAGGCCCGACTTCCAGTCAGGTCCCGCCCAGAGGTGCGGGGGTCAGGACCCCCACATCTGAGTTCCAGCCAAGCCCACAACAGCGTCCATTGGTGAGCCTGGCTCCCTCTTGGGTCACAGCCTGGGCTTGTTCTCACCTCTGAGAGAGCTATGAGGCTACATGGAGGCTCCCCCCCAAGTCAGACCCTTTCTCTCTGTTCTGTGCCACCCAGCTTCCTGTGTGCTCATTTAACCGAGTTGTTTGAGAAAGGATTTTTTTTCAGACATGGGACATGTGTTTTCCTGCCACCGTGAAAAGGCAGAGGGAGCTTCGCCAGCTTTGCAAGGCTGGGGCCTGGCTGGCGGGCAGCGAGCATGCACCCTCTGCTCGGAGCTTTCTTTTAAATCCCCAAGTGGACATGGTCTCGCTGTTTTCTTTTCTGCTGGTTTTCTTGCCCTGAGGGTGCCTCCCAGGGGACTTTTCAGAGGGAGATAATTAGGACTTTTTGCCATTAGGAAGTTCTGAAGCCATCTCTGAAGTCTGCAGGATGATTGAAAGTAAAAATACAACCCAGTTACTTTGTGACTTTTTAAAAAGATATTGAAATCGAGACATTGCTCATTAAGAATCTGAAACATGAAATGGTGGCTGTGGTCTCAGGGCTGTGGAGGAAGGACCTGGAAAGGAGTGGGGTGCATGGCAGGGGACCCCGAGAGGGCCAGGCGGTTCCTGATGTGATGTGCGAGCTGTACCGCCTCAGGCGCTGTGAGTAGGCTGGCCAAGTTCCATTTACCAGCCAGTGCTCACCTGCACCCAGGGACCCCCTCCGTCCTGTCCCAAAGCCAGGCTCCAGGGACAATGAACAGGGGTTGGGGGGGCAGTATTGGAAAGCCATCTAAGAGGGCCCCTGGCACCCTTGAGCTTTCCACTTGTTTGAAGGGTCTGCTGGAATGCCCAGGGGACGCCATGGCCTTGAGCCTCCTGGCTCTTGCGGGCAATTGGTGCTCAGAGCTGCTTTGGGGACCCCTTCCCTGCATGTGGGTGCCATCCGCTCCTCCCCAGGACGTCTGTCTCCTCCTGCAGCCACCGAACCCTGAGCCCTTGGGCCCCGACAGCAAAACCCAGACGACACACTGTCTCGCTTTACTATAGCCTCTGACTTCTAGTTTCCTAGTGACCTTGGAAAGCCCTGAGGCCTGACTTCATAACTCAGTGCCGGTTCATTTTTATCACTGCCTTTTCTGTGCACAGTGTCCTCCATGTTCCTGGCTGTTTATCCAAGATTGTGCCAGTTCTTTTCCTTTTAATCTATCAAATAAAGATAATGTGAATTGCCCCAAACTTTTGTTGTTGGATAATGAGATGACAAGATTATTTCATCTAAATCATCAGAAGCATTGCTGGCTGACTGCTTATGCCTGTGGTGGCTTCTTTCTTGACTGCTGCATCTGCTCTGTATCTATTATCATGATTCTTACTATTGTCATTAGTAAGAATGACACTCTCTGGATGCACTTATTCCCATCCCTGGGTGGTCAGCAGCTTACAATTCTGTGGTGATGGTTTCTAACTAACCAGACGTTTAAAGCCCCTCCCTCTAGAATATCTGGAAAAGTAGTCGGCTGTCTCTGGTCTGTTTTGGGGAGTGAAGTGACCTGGCCTGTCCGTTGTGACTCTGTCGTTTCTGCCCCCCAGTGTCCTCTGTCACTGCACGGCCGTGGTCACATTGCTGTCCCTGAGCCAGCACTGGCTCATCCTGTTGTGTCTTTGCACAGAGCCACCTGGCGGTGTTGGCAGTGGGTCACCCCCTCGCTCCCAGCGTGAGTTCCAGCCTCGCGTCCAGCCTGGCGTCCAGCACCGGCTCAGGCGGCTCCTCGCCCACCGCTCTGCCTGCCCTCTCGGCCCGCACCCACCCGCTGGACCCTTCCTGCAGCGCCGGCGAGGGCGTCCCAGGTAAGCCCGGGGCTCTGTTGCCTCTCTGCACTTGCCTTGACGCCTTCCCTTGACACACGCGTGTGTGCGCACTCTCCTTTGTAGAAGAGCGTTTCCCCTGCCCCTCCGGCCGTGCTGCCCCAGGGAGCGCCTACCTCGCTGGGCGCCGCGGGTGGCAGAGGGGATGTGGCGCCCTCTGGCGGGCCAGAGCGGCAGCACCACCGAGAACCCGAGGCTTCAGAGAAATGATGGGGGCCTGTAGGGGTGCCCAGGGCACCCGAAGGTGGGACAGTGACCAGGGTGGGGAGCAGGAGGCGTTCCCAAGGCGCGAGCAAGGCTACCAGCTGCGGAGGCGTCCCTGGCGGCTGGGCGTCCTTGTGGGTTTGTGAACTAATCATCCATGTAATCGGACGTGGGGGATCGGGTTAGGGGCGGTGGTCGGGGCGCAGAGCCCTGGCCGGTCTGTAGTGAAAGCCCAGTGAAGAGTGGAGCTGGTGCGTGAGATGGCGCCTCCCAGGTCATGCCGATCCCCTGGTCCCCGTCTGGGCAGTGGGCACCTGGCTGTTGTGGGAAGTCACGGAACGCTGAGTTGCCCTTTGGCCCCGGGAGGAGAGCCATGGCTGACTTTTCCGCTGTTGGGACCCAGAATCCGGAGTGCACAGGTCCCCCACCCCCCCGCGCTGCGGGGCTGACAGATGCGGGCTGCCTTGCTTCCCCCAGGGCCATTCAGGCTTCACCTCTGCGATGTCAACTGAAACAAGCCGGTGCTGCTTGCAGACCTCCCCCTTCATGGAGCCCTTTCAGGGCCACTGGGCAGGTTCCTCTTCCTTGCTTTCCACCTCAAACAAACAGGTGGAGTTCACCTCCCTGCGGAGTTCACCGCCAGGTGGCTGGCAAACGGTGGGACCCCGGAGGGAGGGACCCGGGGCTGTGGGCAGCTGAGGACAGGGTCACGACCTGTTGACCCACGGGCGCTGGGTTGAGCGTTTTACTTGAGCCGCTGCGGGTGGACAGGGTAGGAGCAGCCGGCTGGTGGCGGGTCTCGCTGGGATCCCACTTTAACCCACCAAAGCAGCCCTCGCCGCGATGGTTTTCGCACATCTTGGGCGGGTCCCAGCACGCCGCCTATCAGCGCCAGAAGAGGCAGGTGCTGGTGCCAAGAGGTGGAGTGCCCCGCCGAAGGCCCCTGCTCTGGGCGGTGGGGACGTGGTGCTCCGAGGACGCGGAGGCGCGAGGCGAGCACCAGTTCGCAAGCACCTGTCCACAGTGCGCCGGCCGGGCGCGGCGGGGCGGGGCCAGAGACCAGGGCAAGGGGTTGAGGTAGAGGGGCCGTGTGCAGGGGTACCCTGGGGGCGGGGCCAGGGCGGGGCCGGGGTGGCGGGGCGGGGGTACCCAGGGGGCGGGGGCGGGGCCCGGGGTAGCGGGGCGGGGTGATCTAAGGCTTGCGTCACCGGGGCGGGACACTTAGGGGGCGGGGCATGCTGTCTCGGGGCGGGGCGATCTCAGGTTTGCGTCACCAGGGGCGGGGCCGGCGCGGGCGGGCGGGGAGCGGGCCGCGTTTGAATCGGCGGCGGCGGTGGCGGCGGCGGCGGTACCAGCGCGGGGCGCGGGGCGCGGGAACGGTGAGTCAGCATCGTCAGCCCCGCGCCGGTAGGGTGCGGGTCGTCGTTCCCCGGAGCTGCGGATGGGGCGGTACACCGACTCCCCTCGCTAGATGCGCCCCCCATCCCCTCCCCACAGGCGGGCCAGGTGACCTCTCAGGTGCGGTGCATCCGCCTCTTCCCGTCGCCGCCCCGCCCGCCCCCTCCCCTCCCAGTGGCCCTCGTAGCAGTCTGCAGCACCCGCGCCCCGGACCAGGTGTGACAGCCAGGGGTCCGTGCCAGGATCTTAGGGGTTGCGGAATGAGGCCAAAAAACCTCCCATCTTTAGGAGCCTGCTCTGCAGGGGCGCCCGGCGCTTCCCTGCGTGGGCGCCATCCACCGGGCTCTCCAGGGAAACCTGCATCGCCTAGCGGAGGTGGGTCTCCCGCTCCCAGGTGAGGACTGGGTCCCTGCCTTGTCCTGCTGCGAACTGCCGTCGCACTATGGGGAACTCAGACCAGCAGTGAGCCGCTGTGTCGGGTGCGTGTCCATCCAGCAATCAGCTGAAGGACAGCCCGCCAGGGGCATCCTGGCACGCCCCAGGGTGTGATGGGTCAGGGTTCCCAATTCTGGCCTCTAATTCCTTGAGCTGTAAGTTGTCCCCGTGTGTCCCCAGGTCCTGGGGACCTGGGCATCCCTCAGATGTGCTGTGTCACGTTGGGAACTGAGCTTTGCCAGGGCTGTTACTCAGTAGTTTTCAGCTAATTGCTCACTAATGTCTGGGCAGTTCCTGGCATTTTGACACAGCGGGTTAGGGGTCAGGTGACTCAGTCACGTAGATTCTGAGTGTTAAAAGTCATTTCTTTTGAGAGAACATCTCAGAACCTGGATCTAATCTCAGGGAGCAGTGGGGTCTGTAGTAGGACGAGAGAAGCAGCGCTGATTCTCTTGGGGGCCGGGACACCTTTTGGGGGCGCCTGCCACCACCCCACACAGGCTGTGGCTTGTCAGGTGAGAGTGGGTCCTGGCTGTGCCCTGGCTGCTCCTGAGGGGGGCAGGGCAACGGCAAGGTCCTTCTGTGCTGAGTCACAGGGTGGGGGTGGGGGAGTGGGATGAAGTAAGTGCCTTCGAGGTGAGGAAAGGCTCCTGCGCTCAGTTTATTTTCATCCATCCATCCCTTCCTTCCTTTTACACACCTTTGTTAGTTAAAAAAAAAAAAAAAAAACGTTTCTGAAACTCTGTCAGCTTTGAAGCCGACCTCATCCCCCCACTGCAGGGTGAAGGGCTAAGTCCACGGTGTCGGGCCCAACTGACCGGCATGTCCCGGGCAGAGTAGACATGCCAGGCCGGTTTGGGAGCCTGGGGAGGTGGTGCGGGCAAGTATGCAATGGGCGGGTCACCCTGCTTATGCGCAGCAGGTGGGTCTGCACGTCAGCCCGCAGTGGTCTGGGTCTGAGATGGACCACACAGTCCAGGTGATTTGAAGGGGAGAGATTCTGAGAAGGGTTTTGGAGGCTGAGCAGGAGTTTTCTCAGAACTGCTGGGGCTGATGGAAGCTGTGTGTGAAGCTGCCGCCCAGAGCAGTGCTGCGGTGTGAAGGCAGAGAGGAGCCCTTGCTGGGGAGGGGGCGGGGGAGAGAGGGTCCTGCTGGGAAGTGTGGACCAGTCACTGAGGCGGGTGTCTTTTCCGGGAGGCAGGGCTTGGGACATGAAGGGGTTGGCATCCCTGAAAGTCTCCTCCTGGGGCAGAAGAGGTCAGGGTTGGGGGGCAGCCTGCAGAGATGGGGGCCCTAAAGGGGTGGGGGGGGGAAGAGCTGAGGAACGCGCTGGGTTCCTGCTTAGCACGTGGGTACCAGCACAGCAGCCCAAGGGAGGCACCCACGTGCACAGTTTGCTAAGGGCCTGGGGCTGCCATGGGGCCCCTTTTGGCGGCAGGCGGTGATGCAGCCACACTGGAGGACAGCTGGTGTCTGCAGGTCAGAACCACGGAGGTCACTGGTGTCTGGGTGTGGACAGCCACAGGAGGGGCCGCGGGCCTGCCCAGGAGGACGGGAAGGCCGGGAGGTGACCCCAGGCAGCGGAGGGAAGAGGGAAAGGTGGAGGGTGGCGGTGAGGGTGTTTAGGAGCTCCACTCAGGGCTGGGGGGCAAGGCTGGGACAACAGTTTGAAGAGTGAGATGGAAACTGGGGATTGCAAGAAGTGGGGGTCAGCCAACTCGGGGTGGATTTGGGTGAGGGCCTGTGGGGCCTGCAATCATGTCTTAGAAAGGGTGGGAGTCAGAGGCGGCCCCCTTTGCAGAGTTGACTGTGGCAGGAGGGGTTCTGAGAGGCCTGGAGCCCTCGGCCTGCGGGAGGCACTGTTGGGCACAGAGAACAGCCTGACGAGGACAGGTGGTCCCAGTTACTGTGGGTTAAATTAAAGGCCTGCCTCAGCCCTGCACTCTCTGCCCCTGACCCTGGGAACGTGACCTTATTTAGAAACAACTCTTTGCAGGAAATTCCCTGGTGGTGCAGCGGTCAGGACTCCTCGCTTTCACTGCCCAGAGCCCAGGATCAACTCCTGGTTAGGAACTAAGGTCCTGCAAGCTGTGAAGTGCAGCCTGCCCCCCACCAAAAAATAAAAAAATAAAACCTCTTTACAGGTGTAATTAAGGTAAAATGAAGTCATTAGGATGGGCCCTAATATGATATAACGTGTCCTTAGAAGAAGGAAATTTGGACACAGAACACAGGGGAGGGAAGACCGCGTGAGGACAGAGGTACTGGTGGGGCTGGAGCGTCCACAGGCCGAGGACCACCGAGGATTGCCAGCTGGGAAGGTAGGAGGGAGGGTCCCTGGAGCCTTGGCGGAAGCACAGCCCTCTGCTGCTTGTCGGCCGCTGTCCAGGGATTCTGCCACGTAGCACCAGGCAGTTGGGGGTGGAGGCGGGAAGCTGACCAGAGCAGGCAGGCCTGACGAGGGTCCCATGGTCCACTCTGGGCTGGAGGCTGAGGCCTCTCTTAAAGTGGGCCTCGGTGTGCCCGGCCAGGCATCAGGGGCACTGTGGGGCCCTGTGGCCAGCAGGGGGCATAGGACCGGGCCATACCAGAGAGGTCCCAGCCTTCTGGAGGGAGTGCTCCGGAGTGGACCCCGGTGGGGTGGGGGCAGAAGGGAGCTGGGGCAGCAGCGCCACATCTCCCCAGACCTGGATGTGGCTGTGCTGGGGGGCTCCCCCGGACCCTGGTCCTCAGGCCACACCTTCCCCGAGTCATCCCCATGGGGCCACGGGAACTCGGGGGGTTGGTGGACCTGACCTTGGCCGTCCCGAGACGGCGTCCCGCTCAGTGCCAGGGCCCCAGGAGGGCGTGTTATGTGGGGACAGTGGGGGGTGGTCAGCACCAAGGGGGCCACGGCCCATTCCCCTGTCCCTTTGATAGGGCTGGGGGGTGCACGGGGGTCCCCAGCAGAACAGGAGGGAAACAGCCCTGCCCACTTGCGGGACCTGGTTTGGCCCTGGGGTGGAGGTCAGTGCAGGTACCCTCCACGTCGTCTGTGAGCCCCTTTCTCCCCGTGGACATCGCCCTCCTCGAATTTTCTTTACTAGGCAGGCATGTGATCTGGTTAGATTTTACCAAATGATCAGAAACTGAGTCAGCAAAATGAGGGCTGTGTTGCCATGGCTATAGGAGGGGTGGGCCCTGAGCCCAGGCGGGTCCCCACGCCACAGGAGCCTGGGTCCCCCCTCGGTGACACTGGGTCTGTCCCACAGGATCCACCCTAGACCTTCACCTCGGTGACATCAATCTCGCGCCCCCGGATAAGGACCTGGAAGAGCACGACGGCCGTGACCTGGGACCCACAGGTGGCCCCTAAGCCCGCGCCTTCCAGGGCTGCCCCTGGTGCCTCTGGGGTGGGAGGGGTCCTGTCTGCCTCCCTGTAACCCCCAACCTCGAAGCCCCTGCAGAGTGGGGGACAGGCCTTTGTGGCGGTTCCGAGGAGACGGGTAACCACTGCATTGGTATGAAGACAAATGGGTTCTCGGTTCACGTCAGATACTGAATCGTTTTCTTCAATGTAAAAGTTAATCTTTTTTTTCTCTCATCTTAAACCACTTCTGGGGCCTAAAACGTCCTGGGACCACTGTGCCCATGGACAGGTCACCCAGGCGGGCCTAGAGAGCATCTGAGGGGTGAGAGGTGTGGCCTTCTCACCTGGGTGGGGGTCCCCCAGCTCAGGGCAGTGCCAGGTGATGCTGGGGCAGAGGGTCTCGTGTCGTGTCTGGTCCCTGGGGCTGCAGCAGCCACCTCCCACTAATCTGACGTCCCCCCGCCAACTCCATGCAGGTCAGAGGTTGCTGGGGGGCTCGGCCCCCGTGGCCATACCGGGCTGCCTGCCGCGCTCCCCATCCTTGCACTCCTCCTCATCCCTGTCCGCCTCCCCGCTCGGCTCCTTCTCCCAGTCCCTGCCGGGCCCGCTCATCTCCTCGGCCATGACGCCCCCCCAGCAGCCGCCACCCCTCAAGTCAGAGCCCAGAGCGCTGGGCCCCGCAGCCTCGTCCTACAACTCCTTCGGTGAGTGGCCTTGCGGGGCCCTGGGGTAGGGGGAGCCACAGTGCTGTCCATCATGTCCTGTTGCCGCTGCTTGGCCGCACGGGCCCAGAGAGGGGGCCTGGGGTTCGCACCTGGACCTCTGGGGGGTCAGCGTGCCTGGGACCCCTCACTGCTCTAGGACGCCACAGTGGTGGGACCAGCCTCGCAGGACCTGCCTCGAAGGACCTGCCAGGCGCATGACGTCAGCAGAGGCCAAGCACAGAAGCAGATGGATTGGCAGAAACAGGAGACTTGTGACCTGTTTTAAAAGAAACAATTTTTTTTTTTTTTTTAAAGAAACAATGTTTTTAAATACTTGTTTTACTCTCTAATGTCACATAAGTCAATAGATGTCACTCACGTAACCAGAATCCCTGTGGGGTCCTCCGGGTCCTAAGTGTGGACAGGGTTCTGGGACCAGGGTCTGAGCTCCGCGGCCCCCACGACACAGCTCCTCGGGCGAGTGATGGCGCAGGCGTCCTTGTCGGGGGGCAGGGCTGGGGTCCCCGGAGCTGGCTGAGGGAATGCCCAAAAGGTCCAGGCTCGAGCACACTGACGCCAGCTTCTCCGCACTCAGGCTTGAACGGCGTCCCCGGCAGCATCTGGGACTTCGTCTCCGGCAGCTTCTCTCCCAGTCCGTCCCCCATCCTGAACGCCGGCCCCGCAGCCTCCTCAGGCGTGAGTCCCAGCAGCGCCGAGCTGGTCCGGGTCCGGCGGCAGCTGGACGAGGCCAAGAGGAAGATCCGGCAGTGGGAGGAGTCCTGGCAGCAGGTGAAGCAGGTGAGCTGGAAGGAGCTAAGGGGCGGGCGGGAGGGGCAAGGGGGCGGGGGCCACGGGTGGGCGGGGCGCGGGGGCGGAGCAGGGCATGGAGGGGAGATGCCGGCTCACCGCGGCTCCTGGGTTTCAGGCCTGCGACGCGTGGCAGCGGGAGGCCAAGGAGGCCAAGGAGCGGGCGCTCGCGGCCGACAGTGCCCGGCAGCTAGCGCTGCAGAAGAAGGAGGAGGTGGAAGCGCAGTTCCGACGGCTGCAGGAGGAGCTGGAGGGCCGGGGCTTGGCCTCCGCACTCCCCGGGCTGCGCGGTTGCGGCGACATCGGTGCCATCCCTCTTCCCAAGCTGCACTCGCTGCAGAGTCAGCTGCGCCTGGATTTGGAGGCGGTGGACGGGGTAAGTCCAGGCTTGTCCTCAAGGAACCAGCGGGCTGAGCACTGAGGTGGGGCGGGTGGCCCGGCACAGCTTCCGTCCGCTTCCCCCTTGCCTCCTCTCAGCCACCGTGCCCCCCTGGACAGGAGCCGCGTCGCCCCCGTCTTTGGGTAACCCTCCAGGGTCCCTGGTCACCCTCCTGCTGTAGTGCTGAACCCGCTGCCCTTGGCTCAGCAGGAAGACCCTTCCACAGCAGGCATTTTGTTAGAGGCCCGGGGCTCCCCGGCCCTGCCTCTCACGCAGGCCACTTCCCTGTCCCGGCCCGCACACGGGCTTTGGCTTTTCTCGCTGGAGGCTGTTCAGGAGCCAGGGTCCATCCTGCCCAGGCCCCTCCACGGGCCGCCTGCCTGGCTCCCCTCCCCTCGCCCTGTGGCGGCGCAGGCCCTGGGAGCCCAGCCCCACCCCGGAGGGGAGGCTCGTGGTGGATCCTCCCTCCCTCCTGGCTCCTGGGTAGCCGCAGGAGGGCAGCCTGCCCCAGCCTGACAGTGCTCCATGCCTGGCCCACAGGTGATCTTCCAGCTGCGGGCAAAGCAGTGCGTGGTGTGCGGGGAGCGGGCGGACGCCGTCCTACGGCCCTGCCAGCACCGCGTACTCTGCGAGCCCTGTGCGGCCAGCGCCCCCGAGTGCGCCTACTGCGCAGGCCAGCCCCTGCCCTGGTGACCGCTGCCTCACCTGCTTCCTGGTGCCACCGACATCGCGACCGCAGTCCCGCACGGCCCACCCACGGCCTCAGACTCTTCCTCGCAGACCCTGACGCCCTACGAGGTGTTAAGGCAGGGTGACCCCTCGGGGTCTGCGGTCCTGACAGCACTGTGACTGGATCCTGGGAGCTCGAGTCCCGAGAAGCACTTTGTAGACGGAAGAGTTTAGGTAGAGGTTCTGAGGTGCTCTGAGCTGCTTTGAGGTTCGTGTTTTTAATATGCGATAATATGAAGCTTTACACGTGTACTGTGAACAGAGCACTTCCTCTCGGTCTCTAAGCCTGTAGCACGGTAACCATGCTAGTTCCTATGAGATTAGTACTTATGAAGTGAGCATTTATCTAGTAGTGAGAGATACCTAGGATTTTTACAGTTTTCAAATTAAGTGCAAACCAATAGTATTTATAGCAGAGTGATTATTGAGAGACATACACATGTAGATGAAATTTTATGAAGGGAATTCACTTCCTGAACGTGTGCACAGTAACAGCAGCATCAGTGGCAGCCTGTGGCCGCAGGCCCCGCCCAAGTGCCTCCGCCTCGGAGAGCGGGGGATGGCGCATCCCTCCTCCCTGGACAGGCCAGCGAGTGTGAGTTGGCAGGGCAGCGGGAGGGCCCTCGGTGCTCCCCTCCTCCAGGCTCGCTGGTGGGCGTCCCGGCTGGAGCCACGCCCACAGTCGCCCAACCGCATGGGAGATACTGTTGCCAGGTCTGCCTGTCCAGGCGGTGTGATCACATGACCACAGCTGGGGGAGGACCTGGCCACTGTGAGGGCTGTGTGGGGCAGGGCTGCTGGGAACAGATCGGCTCAGTGCTGGCTTCGGGCTCTCCTGTCTGTGTCGGGTCACTTTTCCGAGGAATCCGGGAGGAAGTAAAAGGTGTAGTTGACCGAGACCTTACTTGCAGACATGGATAGGGCAAGGATCTCCCCGGAGTCTGCTGTGGGCGCGAAGCGGGGACTGGGCCCTGGCCCGAAAGGGATCAGCCGCCCCTGCCCACCTGCCTGGGGCTGTGCCAAAGACTTTATATAGCATTTTTTTAAAGTGCAAAGTGACTAGGTAAAAATTTTTATCAGTGACCAAATTAGAATGTATTTACTACAGTGAGAGACTGAAAACCTTTTCTTAACGTAAGACACACTGATGGGAAAGCTGTCATTCAAAGGTGGGTCCATGGCTCCGTGCAGCTTGCCCGCTGCTAACGGTAACTGACTCAGTTGTGGTGAACCTTCTTTGTTTCAATTATAGTGATGATGATTTATTAGCTCTTAGAAATTACCTATATTTTGTGCTACTGTTATCACTGTTTAAAGTTTATTTTTATTAATATTTATGCACTTGTTTCCCATGACAGGCCTTTGGCCTTCCAGGGAAATGGGACAATGTCTGTAATCGACATCTAGCCTAGACATTTTCAAATTATAAACAGGAACAATTAAGCTTTAGGTGTATTTATAAGCTACTCCGGTCAGTACTCTCTGTGGGGCTTGGGGAACTGGAGGCGCACCCCCCAGGTACTTGCTGGCTCTGAGGACAGGTGTGGTGGGAAGACCAAAGAACCACCGGGGTGCGGCCCCTGCAGCTGCCCTGGGGCCAAGCTGGCTTCCCAGGCTGAGCCGGGCTCAGTGTCTAGGGGTGTCACTGTCCCGCACTCAGGCGACAAGGGGGTGCTGGGTGTAGCAGCTGAAGCTACGTTGTGCTCGGCAAGGCCGTGGTTCTTGCTGCCGAGTATCAGCTCCTGAGAGCTCCGTGTTAGCAGTGACATTCTGTCGTTCCACCATCTGTCGCTGTGGGCAGAAGACCTGACTCCTTGTGGATGCTTCACACAAATTAACTTATGGAAGCCCCAATCTGTATGTTAAGAGTGTTTAGATGAGAATGTTATTGGGATGGAGTTTTCTTAACCCAGAAGGTAGTATTTATAATGCATAATCATTTACTCGTAGTGAACTGTTTAAAGTTAACACTTGTTTAAATTTTTTTACACTATAGCATTTATGCAATGGTTTACAGAATTCATGAAATTATTTTTATCAGTATGGAAATTAATTAAAACTCTGATCTTTATTTTGTCTGCATCTTTGAGGACAGCCCCAAGGGCCTGCTGGCGGAGAAGGAGAGAAAAGTCCTCAGGCCGAGGCCCACAGCCCCAAGGTCACAGGGTGTCCCCACGCAGTCCAGGGTCGCCTCGTAGGGGCTCTGCTATCCCGGCCGTGGGTGTCTGGGGGCCCCAGTGCTCAGAGCTGGGGGTTTCTGCCAAAACACCGGCAGTGGGAGTCAGGACCCAACCGGCAGGCACAAGGCCCTGGTGGGCTTGGCCCCCTCCACCCCCCATCGCGGACCTGCAGGCTTCCCGTAGGGGACGCCGTGGTGGGTCAGCACGCCTTGCAGTCTCTCTATCTCCTGCGACAGGGCCTTATGTGCCTAGACCGGGGGTGGAGAGGAGTGGTCAGTCCATTGGTAGGAGGCCGTCCTTGCCTGGGGGGCCGTGTCTGTACCTCCTGGCAGCTCTCCAGTGTCTCAAACTGCAGGTCCTTGGTGGCTCGGTCCCGCTGCGCCGATTCACTTGGTTCTGATGTCTTCAGATAACCAGCATCTTCAAAAATCGCCCTGAGCGACTTCTCATAGCCCTGCAGGTGGAGGGTGAGGAGTGAGTGCCCACTGGGCTGCCTGGCCCCCGCCTGGGGCCTGCCCGCAGCTCACCTGGGCCGTGATCAGCTCGTCCGCCAGGTCCTGCTCCAGCTGGTCCCACCGCTGCTGCAAGACCGTGGGCAGGGTCGGGTACACTGAGGGGTCCGACAGAAACCAGCTGAGCTGAGCCCCTCTGCCCCCCACCCCGCCCGCCCGCCCGGGTGCCCACCTAACAAGGAGTGGGGGTGGCAGACGAGGGGCGTCTCGAAGGTCAGCGCGTAGACACAGGTGCTCGGCTCAGACACGTGGGCCAGCCGGTTGCTTTTGCCACAGGTGAGCTCCACCTGGGGGGGACCTCGGTGAGCAAGTGGGTAAAGCAGGCCCCGTCCCCCCGCCCCCGCTGCCCACCTTGCTCTGCCGGCTCCGTGACTGGCATGCATCTCCATCCCGCATCCACATGCCCCTAAAGGTATTGTTGGTGATCTCCCATTCGTGCCAGATGCTGCGGAGGGGCAGAGAGTGAGGCGGGGTGTGGGCACGGCACCCCCAGGGCCGTGGCCACACCCCGCTCACCCGAGGATCCCGCTGTAGGCGTTCCAGCGGAAGGTCTGCTCGTGCTGCGTCACGTTGTGGAACGGGCAGAGCTCATACTTGTACCTGCGGGCACGGTGCCGTCAGCGGGGCCCTGGCCCCCAGCCACCCTTCCCTGCCCTCACTCACGTGGACTCCACCAGGCTGAAGCACTTGCCAGAGAGTCTGGAGAGGTGCGCAGGCCCTGCGGGGAGAGCGCAGCCCGCTGAGTACGGCGCCCGGACGGGGCCCAGAGCTGGGGCCCTGCAGGGACGGTGAGTGCCAGAAACGCGACAACCAGGCAGAGGGCATGAGCGACTTCACAGAGCGCCAGCTCACACGCCGTGAGAACACTGCCAAGGACCACCGCAACCGGCAGTGCTGCTCGCCGGCAGCCAGGTGAGCCCCTTGCAGTGAAGCTCCTGCCCCAGTGGGGCTGTGAGGAGCAGCCTGGCTGGGGGCTGCCAGGAGCCCAGCCTCTGTTCTGCCCAACTCGGATCCCAGGCAGGAAAGGGGACTGCTCGTGAAGGCTGCGGGCAAGGGGTGACGGTCGGACACACACAGCAGGCCATCCAGGACCCAGGAGGAGTGCAGGGAGACCCCGAGGGGGCTGCACACGGCCGCCCCCAGGCTCAACACACCCAGCCCGGTGAAGGCCGCCCCAGCACCGGGCCAGGCTGCAAGGGACCCGCAGCCTCTCCAGAGGAAAACGCAACAGGACCACCTGGGAGAAGCCCAGATGCTGGACTGTCTGAAGACTTCAGTTAGACAAATGCCTAAAATATGCGTAAGGGGCTGGAGGGAAACAGGAAGGACCAAAGCGTGTCCAGAAAATGACAGGTGGGCAGACAGGTGAACCATGTCCAGAGGAACTAGAAAACACTGGAGCCGAAAAATACAACTGAACTAGTGAACCCACAGGAGTTCAACAGTTCTGAGCAGAGAGAACCAGTGACGAGACAGTGGAGGCAAAGAGGAGCGGCAGAGAGGGGATCTGAGGAAATAACTGCCCCAACCCAACAAAACTCATGGATCGACAGATCCAAGTGGCTTACTGAACTCCACATACAACACACTCAGAGAGACCCCCACCGAGACAGAAGAGAAAGGGCAGACACCAAGTCTCAAGTGGCAAGAAGCGACTTGTTACATGAAGGAATCAATGAGATTATCCACCCACTTCTCTGCTACATTTGGGAGACCAGGAAGCAGTGGGGTGGGAGACAAAACTGTCAAACAAGGAGTCTGTATCCAGGAAACCCTCCTCCAAGAGTGAGGCAAAAAAAAAAAGAAAAAAAAAAAAAGAGTGAGGCAAAATCAAGACCCTCCCAGACAAAGGCTGAGCAATTTCATTACCCCGGACAGAGTCCCTTGTTACCCCCAGGAAAGGCAAACACATGGGCAAACTGAAAGCAGAGTCATGGTCCTGAGCCGCAGATCTATAAGGTTCAGAAGACGAGAGGCGTGGATATAATTACAGATCCACGTTTGAAGGGTCAGTTTCTGAAGTCAACCACAAAGTTGGGGAGGGACAGAGTTGTACAGAAGTCTTTGAATTCACACCAACTTCAATCATGTACAAGTTAGACTTGAACAGTCACATGATCATATGTAATCCCCAGGCGACTGGAGAGGAAATGGCTACGTAGAATACACATAAAAGGAGGTCGAAAGCAGGTTGCTTGGAAAAAGTCAACAGAAGGAATGGAGGGAATGAGCAACAAAAGACAACTATAAAACAAACTTTGCTGTTTTGTCTTCACCAAATCCTTCCTTACCAGTGATTGCTTTAAACGTAGGCAGATGAAACTCTCCCATTTGGAAGGCACAGTTTGGCTAAAGGGTAAAGAAATGTGACCCAACTATGCGCACTCATCATAAGAGACGCACCGAAGGCCGAGGGCGCAAGCAGGCTGAAAGTGAGAGGGTGGAGACGGCGCAAACGGCGAGCGCAGGGCCGGCCACGCTGGCGTCTGGCAGGACGGGCCAGCAGTCAGCACTGTTCAGGGAGACAAGGGCGGTGTCACACACGACAGGGTCCCCTCACCACGGTCGCGACAAGTACAGCCACACGGCACCAAACATCAGTATTGGCAAGGACGCCAAAGGCAACAGCGCCAAAAGGAAAACTAGAAATGTGGGGCTTCGAGATTAAACCTTAGAAGGAATGGCTGGAAGGCAGCCTACAGAAAGCGAGAAAGTGTTTACAAGTCGCAGGGTAATATCCAGAATATATAAACAGCTCCCATAACAACAACTACAAAGCCCCAAACAACCCAATTTAAAAAAGGACCACGGGGACTTCCTTGGCCCAAGTGTCTTAGACTAAGTGGCTAAGACTCTAAGCTCCCAATGTAGGGGGCCTGGGGTTCTATCCCTGGTCAGGGAGCTAGATCCCACATGCCCCAACTAAGACCCAGCAGAGCCAAACACATCAGGAAAAAAAAATTTTTTTAAGATGGACCAAGGATTACTAGACATTTTTCTGAAGTGAAAAATAAATACAATATCAAATCCACAATGAGATATCACTTCATCTATATTAGTATGGCTATTACTAAACAAACAAACAGAAAACAAATGCTGGTTAGGATACAGAGAAACCAGAACCTCTGCACACTACTACTGCTGGTGGGAATGTAAAATGTACAAGCCGCTGCTGAAAAGTCGGGTGGTTCCTCATAAAGCTTGAAGGAAATGGCAGCCTACTCCAGTATTCTTGCCTGGAGAAGCCCAGGGACGGGAGCCTGGTGGGCTGCCATCTATGGGGGGGGTCACACAGAGTTGGACACGACTGATGTGACTTAGCAGCAGCATAAAGCTTAAGCATACGGGGTTGGCCAAAAAGTTTCATCTCGGATTTTTCTCTAAAGATTTTTCAGAAAAACCCAAACGAACCTTTGGCCAACCCAATAGAATCTCATGATACAGCAAACTGACCCCTGGGTGTGTGAACTGAAAGCAGGGACCCAAACGTAGACCATGTTCACAGCAGCCTTACTCACAGTAACCAAACAATAAAAACCCAAGTGTGCACCGACAGATGAATAAACAGAATGCAGTGTGTATGGACAATGGAATACTATTCAGCCTTAAAAAGGAGGGAAATCTTGCCACATGCCACAAAAGGAACTTCTGAGATTTGTGCTAAGTGAAATGGGCCCATCGCAGAAGAACGAGTACTGTTGTTTTTTTGTTTTTTTTTTTTTAAAGAACGAGTATTGTTATGACTCCACTTACATGAGGTACTTATTTCATTTGAGCTGCTATAACAAAATATCACAGACAGGATTTTTTTCCTACACAGACAGGATTTTAAAGCAGCTATATTGCAACCATTTCCAGGGTGTTAAGGAAAACAAGGTGTATAAACAGAATCTCAGCAGATAAATAAAATTAGAAGGAGATCTGAAACTCTAAAAATAATCTTTTAAAAAGTCAGAAATAACTAGCAATTTAAACCCCAAAATACCTAAAATACATGTATTCATCATGCTCAAGGTAAGCTTATTCCAAGAACACAGTGTTGGCTCAATATTAAAAAGCCAAAGCTCCCCACCCTATCAGTTCAGTCACTCAGTCGTGTCCGACTCTTTTTTGACCCCACGGACTGCAGCACACCAGGCCACCCTGTCCATCACCAACTCCCAGAGCTTGCTCAAACTCATGTCCATCGAGTTGGTGATGCCACCCAACCACCTCATCCTCTGTCATCCCCTTCTCCCGTTACGTGGCCAAAGTATTGGAGTTTCAGCTTCAGCATCAATCCTTCCAATGAATATTCAGGACTGACTTCCTCTAGGATGGACTGGTTTGATCTCCTTGCAGTCCAAGGGACTCTCAAGAGTCTTCTCCAACAGCACAGTTCAAAAGCATCAATTCTTTGGCACTCAGCTTTCTTTATAGTCCAACTCTCACATCCATACATGACTATTGGAAAAACCATAGCTTTGATTTTGCTGGCAAAGTAATGTCCCTGCTTTTTAATATGCTAAGTTGGCCATAGCTTTTCTTCCAAGGAGCAAGCATCTTTTAATTTCATGGCTACAGTCACCATCTGCAGTGATTTTGGAGCCCCCCAAAACATAAGGTCTCTCACTGTTTCCACTGTTTCCCTATCTATTTCCCATGAAGTGATGGGACCAAATGCCATGATCTTAGTTTTTTGAATGTTGAGTTTTAAGCCAACTTCATCACTCTCTTTCATTTTCATCAAGAGACTCTTTAGTTCTTTGCTTTCTGCCATAAGGGTGGTATCATCTGCATATCTGAGGTTATTGATATTTCTCCTGGCAATCTTGATTTCAGCTTGTGCTTCATCCAGTCCAGCATTTCTCATGATGTACTCTGCATAGAAGTTAAATAAGCAGGGTGACACAGTACAGTCTTGACGTACTCCTTTCCCAAGTTGAAACCAGTCTGTTGTTCCATGTCCGGTTTTAACTTGATTCTTGACCTGCATAGATTTCTCAAGAGGTAGATCAGGTGATCTGGTATTCCCATTTCTTTAAGAATTTTCCACAGTTTGTCATGATCCACACAGTCAAATGCTTTGGCATAGTCAATAAAGCAGATGTTTTTATCCAACAGATTATCTTGCCTTCTCAATTATCCAACAGATATTGGCAATTTGATCTCTGGTTCCTCTGCCTTTTCTAACTCTAGCTTGAACATCTGGAAGTTCACCATTCACGTACTGCTGAAGCCTGACTTGGAGAATTTGGGGCATTACTTTACTAGCATGTGAGATGAGTGCAACTGCGCGGTAGTTTGAACATTCTTTGGCACTGCCTTTGGGACTGGAATGAAAATTGACCTTTTCCAGTCCTGTGGCCACTGCTGAGTTTTCCAAATTTGCTGGCATACTGAGTGCAGCACTTTTACAACATCATCTTTTAAGATGTGAAACAGCTCAACTGGAATTCCATCACCTCCACTACCTTTGTTCCTAGTGATGCTTCCTAAGGCCCACTTGACTTTACATTCCAGGATGTCTGGCTCTAGGTGAGTGATCACACCATCATGGTTATCTGGGTCGTGAAGATCTTTTTTGTACAGTTCTTTTGTGTATTGTTGCCTCTTCTAATATCTTCTGTTTCTATTAGGTCCATACCGTTTCTGTCCTGTACTGTGTCCCTCTTTGGATAAAATGTTCCCTTGGTCTAATTTTCTTTAAAAGATTTCTAGTCTTTCCCATTCTATTGTTTTTCTCTATTTCTTTGCACTGATCACTGAGAAAAGCTTTCTTATCTCTCCCTGCTATTCTTTGGAACTCTGCATTCAAATAGGTTTATCTCTCCTTTTCTCCTTTGCCTTTAGCTTCTCTTTTCTCAGCTATTTGTAAGGCCTTCTCAGACAACCATTTTGCCTTTTTGCAATTCTTTTTCTTGGGGATGGTCTTGATCACTGTCTCCTGTCCAATGTCACGAACCTCCGTCCATAGCTTTTCAGACACTCACTCTATGATCTATTTGTCACTTCCACTGTATAATCCTAAGGCATCTGATTTAGGTCATACCTGAATGGTCTAGTGGTTTTCTCTACTTTCTTCAATTTAAGTCTAAATTTTGCAGTAAGGAGTTCATGATCTGAGCCACAGTCAGCTCCCGGTGTTGTTTTTGCTGACTGTATAGAGCTTCTCCCCCACCCTAGAAACAGCTTGAAAGAGAAAACTCAGGACCACCTTGACAGGTTTAGAAAAAACCTTTGACAAAACCCAACACCTATTCAGGGTTAAAACTCAGCAACCAGGAACAGCCTGGAAAGTCCTCTCCCTGAGAAAGGGCTACACATGGGATCTTCAGGCGGGAAACAGAGGCCGGGTGGGGGAAACCTCTCCCCACTGCTCTCGGGAAACCCAGAGGACCGGCCAGCTTGCATGCGCACAGCTGGACTCCAGCTACTACAGGAGCAAACGCTAACCATGGGAATGCAATGGACACAGTCCAGAATGTGGGAAACATGCAACCCAGTTTCCTTAGTAAATAAATTGCAAGGAGCCGGAGGGAGGGGATCTATTAATTCGAGGAAGCTATGGACTGGTGTCGAGTGCACAACACACAGACCTTCCCTACTGACTCAAACCACCGGCCTGTTAAAGAGTATGAGAACATTAGAGACATTTCAGACAACGAGGGGATTTTACTGACTGATGCTGTTGCTGTGCCTTTCAATACATGCATACCAAAATATTACAAATAAATTGAGAGAAATTAGTTTCAAAGTAACCAGACTGGCAAAGAGAAAGCTGGGTGAGGGTGCCTAGTGCTTTTCACACCTTTCTTCCACTTTCACACATGCTTGAAATTGTCTATAACTATTTTTAAGTCATGGAAAAATCAAAAGTAAAAATGTGTAGAGTAAGCAATAAAACTGAGCACAAGCAGAAACACAGGAACCCAGCTGCAAATCAAACTGATGACAAAGAAAAGAATGACCTGGTGAAGGTTGGACCACAGTGCCCTGCAGTCCAACTTTGGTTGGACACACTCCAAAATAAATTGCAAGTCTCAAACCTCACTCACGTATTTCATAGTTAGTGAGACAGCTGGCCCAGAGCATAATTAACCAGATGCATGTATTATTCCCTTTGACTGATTCCCAGGGCAAAGGCAGAGGGGTGTGGGACCCAGGACAGCTGTACAAGGCATTCTGTGTGTGTGCGCGCTGAGTACTCAGCCGTGACTCTTTGTGACCCCACAGACTGTAGTCTGCAAAGCTCCTCTCTCCAGGGAATTCTCCAGGCCAAAATACTGGAGCGGGTTGCTATTCCTTTCTCCAGGGCATCTTCCCGACCCAGGGATCAAACCCTGGTCTCCTGCATTGCAGATAGAGTCTTTACTGTCCGAACTACTAGGGAAGCTGGGAGATCCAAACTGTAATTATTTAGGAATAAACCATCATGATGTCTGAAACTGACTTTCACATGGTTAGGGAAAATGAAAGTTCACTTTTTAAAAAGTGGAAATGAGAAAAAGGTAAAGCAAGCACAGCAGAACATCAACTCTTACACTAAAGTCGGAGTGTACGCTGCTGTTCACAGCCCCATTCCTCCGTTTTTCTACTGAATATTTTCACAGTAAAAAGCTGAACTCTGTCTAGAGTGAAAGCTCACAGCGGTACCCTCTGTCTCTGATCTCAGTGCTCCACCCCCACCCCGTGGCCAATCCCTCTGGGCCTGACATCTGTGTGCAAGGCCTGTATTTGGCCACTCCTTTTACTGGACTCTCCTCCCCCAGATATTCACAGCCCTAGCGCCCACTCCCCTTCAGTTTCTGACAGAAAGTTCATTTCTCAGTCTTTTCCTGAACCCCCCAATTAAAATAGCAATCCCCAGGACAACTCCATGCACACACACTTCTCTGCTTTCCATACCTTCAGAGCACTTTTCACCAGTCTATATTTTACCTACTTTTTTGTTTATTCTCAACCTACTCTGCTACCAATTAAGACTGTCAACTCCATGAGGACATTGTATGTTTTCTTCATTTCTGCATCCACAGCATAGACCCCAACACGTGGTAGCATTCAATTAAAAAAATAAATATTTGGGTGACTTCCTCAGTGGTCCAGTGGCTAAGACTCTGCACTCCCAATACAGAGGACCTGGGTTCAATCCCTGGTCAGAGAACTCGACCCCACGTACCCCAGTGAGAATCAAAGATCCCAAGTGCCTCAACTAAGACCTGCGGCAGCCAAATAAATATTTGTTTTAAAAAGAGATCTTGGATTTTTTTCTTTTTAATTGGTGGGCTTCCCAGATGGCTCATTAGTAAAGAATCTGCCTGCAATGCAGGAGACATGGATTCAGTCCCTGGGTCGGGAAGATCTCTTGAAGGAGGGCATGGCAACCCACTTCAGTATTCTTGCCTGGAGAATCCCATGGACAGAGGAGCCTGGCAGACTACAGTCCATGTTGTCACAAAGAGTCGGACATGACTGAGCGCTGTGCAGCTTGCAGGATCTTAGTTCCTTCGTCAGGGGTTGAACTCAATGCCCTTTGCAGTGGAAGCACCAACTCCTAACCATTGGACCACCAGAGAATTCTCTCGGATTTTTTGTTATATTTAACACCCATTTAACAACACAGCAATTACATTCCTGAGATCCTGTTGCAGGAAACCACTCCCATAGGTGTAGAAAGAGGGACGCCTAGAAAGAATATTCTCCTCAACAATGCTTTTAGTGACCAAACCCCATAAACAACACCTTGCTGGACAATGAAAGAACGCAGAGCATCCTGTGGAATGCTAGGCACCAAGTGAGAAAAGCGAAGATGCGACAATAGCAAATAAGCAAACCTGCATAGTGAAGTCGCTCAGTGGTGTCTGACTTTTTGTGATCCCATGGATTAAACAAACAGTCCATGGAATTCTCCAGGCCAGAATACTGGAGTAGGTAGCAGTTTCCCTCGCCAGGGAATCTTCCCAAACCCAGGGATCGAACCCAGATCTCTCTCATTGCAGGCGGATTCTTTACCAGCTGAGCCACCAGGGAAGCCCAAGAATACTGGAGTGGGTAGCCTATCCCTTTTCCAGCGGTCTTCCCGACCCAGGAATCAAACCGGGGTCTCCTGCATTGCAGGCGGATTCTTTACCAGCTGAGCTACCAGAGAATCTTTTGTTTTGAGCGGTAAAATGGTACTACTAAAAACAAGAAAACAAAGGTCACACAAAAAACCTACTACCGTTTTTTACGTGTAAGCTTATGCACGTAAACGCATTAAAAAACGTTTAAGAACAGACACTAACCTGTTAACAGAAATCACCTTTAGGAAAACTAAGCACTAAACCCCTAACTAGTGAACACGGCACGGGCTCACTCTGGAAGGTTAGCGTGCAATTAGAAGGCTGACAAAGAACAGCATGAGCCTCCAGGCCCTAACTTCCAGGGCCCCTCGTCCGAGGCCGCCCTCCCTCCCTGGCGCCCCTAGCGCCGGCTCCCGAGAGCTGACACGGCCCACTGGTGTTGAAGCTGGGCCGGTTCCCTGCTCGCCCCGGGTCCCCGGTACGTCGGCGGTCAGGGCCCCGCACTCACCAGACACGGGTGAAGGGTCCCTCTTGGGCTGGAGGCGACTGGTCTGGGGCAGGAACGGGTTGTTGAGCCTGCGAGACGCGGCAGGGTCAGGGAGAAGCAGGCCCGGGCCGCGGCGCCGCGCCCCCCACTCCCCGCGCGGCAGCTCACCCGAAAGTGTTGGGCTCCTCCACCACCTTCATCTTGGCGGCGCCTGCGGGCGCGGGCCCTGCGGGGAGCAAGCAGTAAGGAGGCGGGCGGGCAGGCAGCGCAGGGCGGGGGCGCGGAGACCAGAGTAGGTGCTCCGGGACAGAGGCGCCGGGCTGGGCACTTACCGCGGGCCCCGAGCCCGAGCAGCACCACCAAGCCCGCCAGCCTCGCCGCCATTGCTGCCGCGCGGTCACGTGGGCGCCGGAACCGGAAGTGGTGCCGCGCGCACCTTGGCAGCCGGAGGAGCGGCGACGCGGTGGGTACCGGGTGTCCCGCTTCCCGCCATGGGCCGCCGAAGGGCCGCGCGCGGGCCGGGCGCGGAGGGAGGCCGCGCTCGGCGCCGTGCGGGCCGCTCCCTGGAGGCCTTTGCCGAGGAGGTGGGCGCCGCGCTGCGCGGTGAGTGGGGCGTGATCCTGAGGTGGGCCGGGGGTCGGGCCGCGGAGCCGCGCCTGAGGCCGGGTCCCCTTCTCTGCCTGCCGCAGCGTCCGTGGAGCCAGAGGCCCCTGAGGACCAGGACGGCCCGGGCCCGGCGCAGCTGCCCTGCACGCTGGCCATGTGGGATTTGGGCCACTGCGACCCCCGGCGCTGCACCGGCCGCAAGCTGGCCCGCCTGGGGCTGGTGCGCTGCCTGCGCTTGGGCCACAGGTTCGGCGGCCTCGTGCTCAGTCCCGTGGGCTCCCAGTACGTGTCCCCCGCAGACAGGTAGGCTCGAGAGGACTGGGTGCGGGGAAACGGAGTGGGCCTGCCTGGACTCTTTAATTAGCTCCCAGCCCTGGCACATCTTTCCCTTCAGGGCCCACCTGTTTGTGTTGATGTGTCTCGTTGACCCCCGTTGCCTAGCACAGAGCCCAGGAAGTAGCAGGCTACAGTAAACATTTGTTGAGTGAATAAAAGCCTTATGGAGGAACAGCTTTCCTCCAACTGCCTCAGAAGCTGGGCCCATGAGAGTCCTTGAATGATGCCCCTGAATCCCCAGGGCAGCCAGTTTCCTAGAACATAGCTGCCCTGGGGCCAGCACCAAGTTAAGTCCAGAACCAAGCCCTTCACTGCTCTTGGCAGACACTTGGTGGCACAGTCTGGGGTCGCTGTCATCGACTGCTCCTGGGCCAGGCTGGATGAGACTCCGTTCAGGAAGATGCGTGGGAGCCACTTGCGGCTCCTGCCCTATTTGGTGGCCGCCAACCCTGTGAACTATGGCCGGCCCTGCAGGCTGTCCTGCGTGGAGGCCTTTGCTGCCACCTTCTGCATCCTGGGTGAGTGTCAGGCCTGGCAGCCTGGAGTCCGTGTGCTTTTGCTGCCAATCCCGGGAGGAGCCTGACCACGTGCTGGGCGGTGGCCAGGGTTTCCTTCCAGCTCCCACTTGAGTCCTCTCCATGAGAGGCGGAGGTGAAGACAGAACACACCACTGGTATTGGCGGGGCTCTCAGTTTCTGAGAGGCAAGAGAGGGGCTGTCTACATCCCTGGGCTTCCTGCACTGACAGGCTTCTCAGACCTTGGTGTCATTTTGCTGCGGAAATTCAAGTGGGGCAAGGGGTTCCTGGACCTGAACCGCCAGCTTCTGGACAAATATGCGGCCTGCAGCGGCCCAGAGGAGGTGCTGCAGGCAGAGCAGGAGTTCCTGGCCCACGCCAAGGAGCACCCTGAAGAGGAGGAAATTGGTGAGGCCTGGCAGGGACACCTGCCCCCCCCCTTGAGAGGCCCAGGGTTGGGAAAACCTTCCCACCACAGCTGTGGGACTCCTGCTTCTACTTCAGGCCACTTTCCTCCTTGATTCCTCCATTCAGATCCCTTTGATGTGGACTCAGGACGAGAGTTTGCAAACCCCAACTGGCTGGTGACTGACTCCCGGTAGGTCCCCTAGCTTCATGACAGCTTAGACCCAGGGCTCTCTTCCACCTCTGATCTCAGTCCCTCCTTCTGCAGGGTGGGGGAGTGTCGTAAATAGCAGGATGGTTTTCTGACTGCAGAGAAGGGAAGCTGGAGAGGTTACCACTTAGAGAGGACGGGGAGTAGGAATCTGTCCTCAGCTTGGGGGCTTTGGTGAGTTAGTAGGTGTGTCGGGGAGGCCAGTGGACATACCCCTGTCTCTCAGGCCGCCCAGAGATGGTGCTGACAGTGACACTGAAGATGAGTCTGAGGAACTTGGGCCTGACCCTGACGATGGGGGAGACAGCAGCAGCAGCCCAGAAGAGGAGGAGACTGCTGAGCAAGGGGCTGAAGCCAGGGGCCCCACAGAGATTGGGAAAGGAATCAAGAAACGGCAGAGAGACTGAAAGTTGCAGAGGTGTATTTTTGGAGGAGGAATGACGAGGACATCTGGAGACGGCAGTGCAGCTTGTGGGAACACAAAGGGGCCTGGCGGCCTCAGGCCGTGCAGCTGCGAGCAGGACTGGACTCTGACCAGGTTCTTTCCCAGCGCTTCTTACCCAGTCTTGCTCTGGGTCCTGCCTCAGAGCCCTCCCAATGAAGCTGCAAGCCAAGAAGACCCCCGCGTGAGCCTCTGCTTCTTGGCACTCAGCCTGCGGGTGTTGGGGGGACCCTTGGCCTCTAATGAGACAGATCCTGCCTAGAGAGCCTGGGGTGTAGAGATGGGACCCCTGGGTAGGTCTTGTGTGGATGCTGTGTGTTCATGAAAAGGAGACGGCCACACAGCTGGCCAGTTGGCACGGAGTGCCTTACACCTACCCAACCAGCCTGGCGTGACATCCTCAATCTCCCACAATGACCACAGAGGCCCCTCTCCTGGGCCTGTGAGCTGGGTGGGGACTGGAGACCTGTGGAGCTCTCAGACAGAACCCCCTCCACATACCCTCTGGGGGAGGCATCCCCAGAGAAGGTGGGGGCACTGCAGGTGTTCCCCTCTCCTTCTGAGGCCTGGATTGTCCAGACTCCAAACTTAGACCTTCCAGCCTCTCCGGTTAGGGAGACTGTGCCCCGACCCCAGAGAGACCCAGGACAAAGCTCTTGCCTGATTACTGGTGACATTTAGAGGCGGACCATTCTATGTCGGGGGGACGGCTCATGGCAGTCAAACGACACTTCTAGCCTCTCCTCACTGGTGCCAACAGCACAGCCATCACCCACTCACGGGGTGTGACTGATCCGCCCCCCAGAATGTCTCCAGGTGCTGCCTAATGTCCTCTAGGGGCAAGGCCCCCAACTGAGAGCCCTGCCCTAAGACCAGGCCCCCCCCACCCACCCACCCTGAGGCCAGGGAACCTGAGGGGAAGTAGGAAGCTCACCTGGTGGCCAGGACTCGCCCAGTCAGCTGTCGAGATCCAGCAGGGTAGGGCGTACTGGGTACAGGGGTCACAGCACAGACGTGGCAGGGGCAGTAGGGAGCCGGGGAGTCCAGCCACAGAACACACCATGAAGCGGGGGAGGGCGCCACGGCCCGGCTGCACAGAGCTAACCACAAGGCAAGAACAGCGCGGGGACGTGGGGAGGGCTTGGCTCTCGCCCGCAGGGCTCAGGGGTCTGCCTCCATGTACTTCTCCAGCTCCCGGAGCCTCTTGACAAACTCCTGCGCCTCCTTGTTGGGGCGACCCTCCAGCATCCGAAGCGCCGACCTCACTGTGGGCGGGGGCGGGGCTGGTGTCAGTCCTGCTGGCCCCGCCCCCGCCGCTCAGTCACCCTGGGCTCTGCAGGGGGCGGGGCCAGCATCAGTCCTGCTGGCCCCGCCCCGCTGGGAGCTCACTCACCTTGGGCTCGCGGCCGGCGCAGGTGCAGGGTGACCGGCTGGCCGGCCCTCGCGCTTCCTCCCACCTGGGGTCTCGGGACGCCGCTAACGCTGCCCAGGCCCAGGGCTGCCTCCCCCGCGAAGTCGTTGGTGGACAGCCAGTCATGGTCCATGACGGTGAACAGCACGCAGGCGCCACGGCGGCGGCAGGCCTCTGCGGGCACGGAGCTGCGCGGGGGGTGAGGCGGGTGGTCATCTGGAGCCCTGCTCCCCACTCTGGGCCGGCAGGGCGGGGAGGGACACTCACAAGTAGAAGAGCTCGTCGTACACGGGGTGCAGCGTCCGGCTCTTGACCTGGGTCCTCTGGCTGCGGACCAGTGGGAAAAGGTGCGGCGGACCCAGCTCCACGATCACAAAGGGGTCGCTTAGGCCTGGGGACACGGCTGTGAGCGCACCCCGCCGCCAGCCCCGCCCCGCCCGGTGGCAGCCCTACCCACCGCTCGCCCGCACCGTTGGCGTCCAGGGGGAGCAGGTCGGCGGCGTGCAGCACCTCCACCGCCAGCCGCTGCTCGGCCGCCTCGTAGTGGCAGCGGACGCTCAGGCGCCCGAACCGGTTGTGCTCCAGGGATCTCTGTGGAAAGGCCAGGAGGCCGGTGAGCCGAGCTCGGGGTCGTCGGGGGGCGGAGCCTCGTGCCGCATCTGGGTCGCACTACCTGCTTGAGCTTGTCCAGGTAGTACTGCTCGATGCACTCCCGCGTGGAGCACTGGTGCAGGCGCAGCTCCTCCTCCAGCCTCTGCAGGGAGGAGGCGGCGCCTGGTGATGCCGGAGCTCCTCACCGGCCCCATTTCACGCGCGGGGCAGGGCTGAACTCAAACCTGGGTCTCAGGTGTCCGCCCCTCCCCCTTCCTCTGTCAGAGGGCCCAGGGCCAAACCTCACCTTGTAACTTCCATCTCTCAGGCTCTCCAGGGGCAGACCCTGGCCCTCAGCGTGGAAAAAGTTGACCAGGGCCTGGTGTGGGGCAAGAAAGGAGAGGTGTCAGGGGCAGGGTGACTGCTGGAGACAGAGAGTGGGAAGGAATGGAGCCTTGAGCAGCACCCGGCCTGGGCTGTCCGAAGCCTAAGGCAGAGCCACTCATACCTGGGCCGTATCAGAAGCTGCCAGGAAGCTTGGGGAAATGAAGGCACCTGAAGCCAGACATCTGTCAGAACAGGTGGCCCAGGTGCTTCTGACTCAGCAGACTCAGGGAAAGAGATGCTGCCCGATGGCTTCCCAGAGGAGGAGTGTCTGGGCTGGGGACTGGGCCGGAAGGGGGCATGCAGCTGGAAAGGTCAGCAGTCTTATTGCCAGGGGGTGGGGTCAGAGGGGCCAGGAACCAGGAGTTCAGGCAGGAAAGGCTCTTCCATGGGGCCCTACCTCCAGCGTGAAGTGGAAGCGCCCGTAGAAGTCGGCAGACACGTCTCGGTTCGCTCCCAGAGCCTGCAGAATGGCCTGCAGCAGCAGCTCCCAGAGGGCCTCCAGCACCCTGCAGGACGCTCAGCATCTGTGACCCGACCACAGACCACTGGGCCTGCTCTGCCTGCCCGCCCAGGACCGTACCTGCTTAGATTTTCCTTCACCAGCGAGGCGTTCAGCAGAGCCAGCTTCTCGTCCAGGTACTTCAGGAGGGGGGCCACGGCCTGCAGGTAGGGTCCTCAGTCTGGGACTGGGCACAGTGCACACACGCATTCCCTGTGAGCCCAAGCTGAGCTGGCCGCACACTCACCTCGTCATTCTGGATGGAGTCGGGCGAGAGGCTGACGTGCTGCACATACTTCCTGACGTCACCCACCATCTGCGGGAGAGCAAGAGATTGGTGCTCAGCACCGTGAGGTGCACGGAGGGCCAGCCGGCCCCCGCCCCCACCCACCGGCCCTGCCACCTTGGAGGTCAGGTGTGCCGTCACGGTTCGGGCCTCCCGCTGCAGGTCCTCGTCGAGGGCCTGCGTGCAGCTGAGCAGGGGCCGTGGGAGTGTGCCCTCCAGCCCTGCAGCCCCCTCCGGCCACACCAGGCCACGCAGTGCCTGGCCAGCAGCCTTGCGGAGGAGCTCCACATCGTTGAGGACCACGCAGAGCTGGGGAGGTGTGACAGACGTGCGTGGGCTGGCAGCTGGGTGGTGGCCACCCTGGGCTTCTGCCCCCCACTCCTGTGCCCCCCCTGCTCACAGGCTCGCTCACTGCCTCTCCGGCTGCCCCAGGCTGAGCATCCACCTTCTTTCGCAGCAGCTCTATGTAGAAGAGGGCGGCTTCACACAGGTCCTGGGGTGGAGGACAGGGGCTCAGGAGCTGTGGGTCATGTCCTTTCTGCACCCAGACCCTGATCTCCTCTTGGTAGGTAGTCCCCACCTGGCTGAGCTGGGCGCCTAGTGTCTGGGCCTGGGCGGGGTCAGGCCATGCCAGGCAGGCCCAC
The DNA here is from genome assembly GCF_963930625.1 of Muntiacus reevesi. Lineage (NCBI taxonomy): Eukaryota > Metazoa > Chordata > Mammalia > Artiodactyla > Cervidae > Muntiacus > Muntiacus reevesi. The sequence continues at coordinate 180,481,999 of NC_089250.1, read as the reverse complement.
AGCTCCTGGATGTGGCTGAAGCAGAGGCTGGCAGTGGCTGCGGAGCTGCTGTGCTTGGAGGAGGCATCCATGGGCTCCAACTAGGAAGCAGGAGGAGGCCCGGGTTGGGTGGGAGCCCGGATGAACCCAGCCCCCTCAAGCCTGAGGGCTCACTCACTGTGTCCACCTCCACGGCTCCCTGAAGCCTCCACTTGGTTTGGTCCCGCAGCACCTGCAGCCAAAGCTTCACAGCTGGCAGGAATGGGGCGTGGATGCCGGCCAAGGCGAGGGAACGGCTGTCCCTGCAGTGGGAGGCCCATCAGCACTCACCCTGATCAAACACCTTGAGCCAACATGTCCCAGGTTCCCAGCAAGAAGAGGCCCTGGGGAGACTACACAGAGAGCCCTCCAAGAGGAGACTGGAGGACAGGTGGGGCAGGGCACCCACCGGCCCGGAATGCTGCTCCAAAACCGCTGGATGTCCGCCAGGGTCAGGTAAAGCTCAAAGAGCCCTGAGGCCACCTCCAGGGTCATCTTGGGACTCAGCTCCTCTGTCAGCACCCAGGCCTCTTCAGCCACCTGCCCAGGAGGGTGGACTCAGGCTGGTGGCAACAAGGAACCCCAGGCCCCTTCCCAGCCAGGGGGCTCTCCCCACGCCCCCTCCTCACCAGACGCTCCAGCTGCCGAAAGGTGAGGGTGAAGAAGTCGACCTTGATGATGCTGCAAAGGACACACCTCAGACACCTGCTCGCCCTGCTCCCCAGCCCGGTGGTGGCACTTTAGGGGCTGGGCGCAGGGGCAGCAGGGAGAGCCCCGGCCCCACCTGTGGAAGAGGCTGGCGTAGATGCCATAGCAGGACTGCAGGTCCTCGTAGACGGCGTCAGCCAGCTTGACCAGCCCGGCGAGGCGCTGTGGGCCTGGCTGCAAGGAGGCCCAGCACACTGACCTTCTGGCCTGCACTCACCTGCGGCCCCTCACCTCCCCTGTGGCCACGCCCCCCCACTCTGCCACCACACCTGCTCACGAGGACTTTGGGTGTTCAGGAGCCTGTCAAACCATTCACGGTTGCCTCTCTGCAAGGGAAGCCACCGAGGAAGCATGTTGGGTGGGAGGGAAGAAGGGCAAATGTGTGTGGTTCCGCAGGTCCAGCCCGAGGGCAGGGGCATAGGCAAGGATGGGCAGTTAGCCCAGACCCAGCTACCAGACGCACCTTCAGGGCAGCAGCAATGTCCATGTTTAGCTCCGTCTCGAAGGGGCAGATCTCAAACGAAGGCTGGAAGATCTGCAGCTTGCCAAGACACCTGGGCAAGGGGTTGCAGCTGACTGGGGGGTGCCCCACCCAGTCCCCCAGCCCCAGCCCGCCACTGGCAGATGAGCGGCTGCACCCACTTCAACAGCAGCTCCAGGCGGTAGACGGCTGTGCTGTTACTGGCAGGGAAGTAGTCCCGGAGCTGTCGCAGCAGCTGAAGCCCAAACTCAGAGAAGGCAGAGAAGCTGTCTGCTAGGCCCTCCTCCTGAGGGACAGGGACCTTCAGAACGGACTGCTGAGTGCCCGCTCCTCTGCAAAAGCAGCCGGTCTGCAAAGCCCTGCCCTGAAGAGCACCCTCCCTACTACGGGCCTCCAACCCCACTGGCCTCGCCCTAGTGCCCTCTCCAGCCTCCACAGCGCCCCCTGGAGACACAGACGCCCCCAGGGCCTTCGCAGCACCAGCTGCGCCTCCTTCCATGCGGTCCACTCCCTCCGCTGCTCGCAGGGCTGAAGCCGCACGGCCTGCCTCCCGAGGGACTCCCCCTTGGTATCGCACATCCCGGGCCTGGGACGGCACAGCAGCAGCTCTCTCCTAAGTCCCGCGCTTTGTCCGCTTGTTTTTAACCCCCTACCGCTCCCACAGGCTGTGCACTCCAGCAGAGCAGGACTCTGGCGGTCCTGTCTCTGCTTGTACCAGCCTGAACAGCCCCTGGCACACCCTCCAGGAGCATTTAAATGCGAGCCCACCTGCTCCTGAGGCAGCGAGCCCGCCTCCTCCCAGTGCGCCTGCAGGTCCTCTAGCAGCCCCAGCAGGTAGCCGTAGTCCAGGGTGCGGGTCTGATGGTGGCGACTGCTGACCTGCCAGTGCCTGCGGGGCCGCAGCCCAGGCTCAGGGCAGCTGCGTCAGGGGCCCGACCCAGCAGGCAACCCGTGTCCCTCCAACTGACAGCCCCGCCCCTTTCCGGGCCCCGCCCCCTCACCCCGCCCCGCCCCTCGCGACGCGGCCCCGCCCACTCACAGCACAGCCAGTTGCAGCGCCGACAGGTTGTTCTGTGCGCCGTGCAGGCAGAGCACGGTGGCCGCAGGCCCGCTGAGCTCGCCGCGCCAGCTGCTCGAGTTGGGCTGGGGGACGGGCTGGCCGTGGGTGGAGGCGGGAGATCCCCATCCCGCCTCGGCCCCCAGGTCCCTGGCCTCCCCGCCTCGCCCTCCCCACGCCGCCTCAGGCTGCCCCGGGGGCCCGAGGTTGGCGCTACCTCTTCGGCTCGGTGCTCGAACTGCAGCAGGCGGCTGAGCAGCAGCAGGTACGACAGGAAGCCCGACCGCCCACGCTGGCTCATGTTCGTGTCCCTCTGGAACGCAGGACCGGCCGGTCAGCAGCCCTTCCCGAGCCTGTGGGCTGGGGCGCAGGGCTGCAGGGTCGGGGGGAGGCCTTGGCTCCCACCTGTGTGGTGATCAGCTTGAGGACCAGTTGGCAGTCGCCCTGCACCCGGGAGGCACTAGAGCGTGGTTCCAGCTTGAACCAGCGGTCCTCTCCAGCCACAGGCACCTCCTGGGGGAAGGGGGTTCAGATTGGTGGTTCTGCCTAATCCCCCTCCCCTCACTGACTGTCTCTGGGGCCGCAGGGAGAAACAGGCCTCTGCTTCCCACTGAACACTGGTGACCAGCACAGGGGCCCTCAGGGGTGCCTGGACACTAGAGGTTCCTAGAGGCTGTCCCTCCTCCCTTGGAGCATGGTGTCCCCCCAGCCCCAGCCCAAGAAGGATGGGAAGCTGCTGGGGCATCACAGGACATAGCCAGCAGCAGTGGGGCAGGACTGCTGCCAGGTGGGAACACCAGGTGGGACACCCAGGAGCAAGCATTCGACAAGCGAAACTGCCAGCCCACTCACCCGAACGGGTATGTTGAGGCACCCCAGGAAGTCATCAGTGTGGTCCTCCGTGGGCCCCGCTGTCCCATTTGCACGGGCAGACTTGACAATCTGTTTGAAATACCTGGGGGCAGCAGGATGGCTTCACATCTGTGGCCCCTGAGGAGCCATCACCCACTGGCCTCTGTGGCCAAGCTGAGAGCGTCAGGGGTGTGAGGGTCCCACCTGCCCCACCTGCTCATGCCCTTCAGGCCGATGACCTCATTCAGTTTCCTGCAAGCTTCCACCAGGGACACATCATCGTCATGATCCCTGGAGGGGGGCGGTGGGGGGTTTGGCTTGTCTGCAGCTCAGCCTGGCTCTGACTGCCCCCTCCCGCTCCGCCCAGACCAGAGGCGCCCGCACCCCCTGCCCTTCAGGGCACAGGGGCCTCTACCAGATGTCCAGGTGCAGCTGGTCTGTGCCCACGTCCTCGATCTCACTGTAAGGAGAACAGAGAGGTCCCAGGAGGGTCCAGGTGATCCCCTGCCCAGTGCTGGGGCAGGGGCAATTTCTGAGCCTCAGTCTCCTCCTCTGGAAAGTGGGCACAGGACTAGCCCTCCGGTTCCGGGGGCAGGCACTGAGACCTCCTACAGGCACAGCTGCCCCATGCAACCCCAGGACCGGCCGGCACCACAGCAGACCCCACCTGACCAACCCGCTGCCCAACTGGACGGGGGCCTTACAAGAGGAAGTGCTCCTTCCATACGGGGTTCAGGGTGCTGCTCTTGACCTCAGTGACCTGGATGCACTTGGCTGGCAGTGGGCCACCTCGCTTGCTGCCCTTGCGGAAGCTGAAGCGCTGCTCCTTGTGCGGGCTGGGCTCCTGCACGGCGCCCGAGGCCGGCAGGATGCCCAGCATGCAGTATGGGTCACTGAAGCCTAGGACATGGTGGGTGCCTCAGTCCCAGTCCCGCCCCCATGGCCCCCAGACCTGGCTGGCCCCCCAACTCACCATTGGGGTCTTTGGCCAGCAGGTTCTTGGCACGCATGACGGAGACTTTCAGGGCATAGGTGGGCGCCTGCAGGTGGAGGGCAGTGACGGTCTCTGGGGCTCAGTGTGGACCTGACACGGCTGGCCCCGTGCCCCTCCACCCTGAGCCTCTGCCCGCCAGCACTGTAGGGGGCGGCATCTGCCCAGCGGGCGGCAGCCTCACCTTGGCCTTCTTCACACGCTCCACAGTCACGGCATGCTCCTCCGGGCCGGTGCCGAACACCTGCGGGTCGGCAGATGTGAGGCCCAGGTGCCCTTGAAGCAGGCCAATTATCATCCCAGAGGCTTCATGGGGTGGGGGGAGCACACACAGCAGAAGAAAGGGGTCTGTCCACCTGCTGGTTTGTCCTTTCTACCTTTGTGTGTCTGTCTGTCCATCCTTCTGTGTGTGTCCTACATCTGTCTACCTGTCTTTTCCAATGTTCTTTGTAGCTGTGTCCATCTGTCTGTGTGTTCTTCTGTTTGAATGTGTCTGTGTGTCTGTCCATCTTTCTGGGCATGCCTGTCAGCCTGTGTGTGTCTGCCTGTGCACCTGTGTGTGTGTGATGTACGTGGGGCAATTCTGTGTGTGTTGTTCAGGCGACAGTGACATAAGCAGGTGGGGGAAAGTGTCTCAGCCACCCCCAGAGATGGGCCAGGCCAGTCGAGTGGGCAGGGCCCGGGCCTCACCTGCTGCAGGTAGCTCAGCAGGGCCTCCTCGTCATCCACCTGGTCGGGGCCCATGGTGCCTGCACGGTGAAGGACCGTGTACAGGGCCTCCTCATAGAGCATGTCCACCTGCAGGGGGGCGGCGTGGGCCCTGAGTCCTGACCACAGGGGCTCTCGGCTCCTCGGACGCACCCTCTCTGCCTAGCCCCCAGCCGCTCCTCCCACTGGCAGAGCCGTCTCTGCCTCTGCGCCTTTGCACCTTCGGGGCCTCCACCGGGGGTCCTTCCCCACCCCTGAACGCTGCTCACTCCCATGGGGAGGCCCACCTACCCCAGACCACCCACCCCCTTACCTCCTCTTGGCTCAGAGTTCTCAGGCCACGGCTGGGGTCCACAGGCTCTGCGGGGGCGGGTGAGCGGCTGCGCAGCAGGACCTGTGGGGGCGCCGGCGGGGAGTGGTGAGTGTCTCCGTGACTCCCTGACAGGGAGTGCTCCAGGGAGGGAGGGAGGGGAGCATGGAGCGGCCACTGGGGAGGCCGGCCTGGGCCCACGCGGGGCAGCAGGGCCCGCAGCGTCCGCACCTCAGGGCACGGCAGCCCCTGTCTGCCCTCCCCCTTCTTCAGGATGAGGCGCATCTGGGCGAAGAACTCCACACCATCTCCGGGTTTCCTGCAAGAAAAGCCACGGTCGGGGTCAGCAGACACTCCCCATGCTGCAGCTCGGAGCACATACCAACCCGCATGACTCAAGGGGATCCCAGGGTCTCTGAACAGCTGAGGGTGCAGTGAGACGCTCTCCACGGCCTTGGGTTCAGAGCCTCCTGGGCTTCCCCTGGGGGCCGTGCTGGGTGGCTGGTGTGTGAGGTCAGGGGAGGAAGGGAGCCGGCTGGGGGGCACCCACCAGGCCCCGGCCGCAGGCTCCGGTGGGTCGGCGCTGCTGCTGGCCGGCTCCTCCTCCGTCCTCCGGCGGAAGGATGGGCACACCTGCACCTGCCTGAGCACGCTGCTCTTGATCTCCAGCAAGGTGGACATGGCGGGCGACCTGTGGGCAGAGAGCCCTGCCTTACTGTCCCTTGTGATCACATCAGATGCCACCCTGAGCAGTGACGGAGGTGTGACTGGAATGCAGCGGTGCCCACTGCTGGGGCCACGGGCTCCACCCCTCCCAGAGCTGCAGACTTGCTCAGTCCAAGCCCCACCCCCCCACAGGTTCGGGCTCCCCAGACCAAAGTGACTCGGACTGAGCTGGTTTCAGGGGAGACACAGGCAGGGGGCAGCCAGGCCCAGGCCCCATTCCTCACTTGGCATGAAGAATCCCTGTGTCCCAGGGTGACATCTAGGCTGCTCCAGGCAGGATGCTGTGTGGTGGCTCACTTGCTATGGCAGTTTAGGCCCTTGGAGCAGACAGGGGCTGCGGCTCCACAGCCCACACTTTGCAGAAGGGGAGTGGGACCTGCTCGGGGGACACCTTCCTGTCCAGGAGGCCCCGCCCTGGGAAGCCCCTGAGGGGCGCGCGCTGTCACTACCGATTCCAGTCCCCCAGCCTGACGGGCCTGTGCTGTTACAGCCTCACACCTTGGGGTGCTCAGTGCCTCCTGCAGACTGCGGGGGGAAGCCACCAAGGGCCCTGCAGTCTGCTTCTTCCACCTCGTGACCTGGCCCAGGCAACTACCTCCGGCCTTGGCCTCCAGATCCCCCCGCCCCCGGCAACTTCCCACAAGGTGGTCTCATGTTCCCGCACTGAAAATCATCAGGACAAAGTAAAGACCCTCTCCCGGGCCACCTCTGCCACTGAATGCCACCCACTGGGTTCCCTGTCCCTGGCTTGCTGGTCTCTGCATGCCGGACACACCTTGCTCCCCTTGGCTCACCCAGGGACCTGCCCACTGCCTGGGTCCTGTCCCTGTCCACTCCTGAGGGCGTCCCCACCAGCCAGGCACGTCAGCCAGAGCCTGTCCTTTTCATTTGACAAAATAGGAAATGGGGGCCCTGCCGGATCCAGCTCTACTTGCCCAGCTCTCACGGGCACCTGGCACTGGGGTAGCCAGGGAGACCCGCCCCGCCCTGTGTGCCCGCCACCAGGGATCATGTGAGTGCTGGCGTGTCCTCGTTTACAGGCTTGGCCTCATCCCGGACAGTCACCCTCTGCGGGGACAGTGGGGCCAGGCACACCTGCCGCCTTGAGGGTCCAGGACAGACTTTTTGAGCAAGCTGGGTGTATCTCTGGGGGGGGGGGTGCCCGGGCTGCCATTGCTGGTGTGTGACCCCCACCAGCTCTCAACTCCTCATCTCACTCCCTGATCCTCCAACCCTGGAGCTGCAGGGCCAGGGGGACCCATCCGACCAGACCCGAGAGCTGGGACAGGAGGGGAGGCGTGCTGGGCTCCAGTAGCCCCGGGAACCCCCACAGCAGTCGGTGCCTGCCCCAGGGAGCCCCTACCCCTGCGGCGGGCTCGGCAGCCCAGAGAGCTGTGAGGTCCCTGGGGGCTGGCTGTCACGGGTCCCCTTTTCCTCTCTAGCTGAGTGGAAGATGCCGCTCCCCCAACGGCCCCCCAAAGCCAGGGAGCAGGCACTGCTTGAGCTGTTGCCAGGGCAACCGCCAGCTGCGTCTGTGTGTGACGGGGGCTCCAGGGCTCACAGTCCTGGAGACAAAGATGACGCAGGAGCGAAGTGGCCTGAGCTTCAGGGTGGGGGGCTTTCTCAGTGAGACTAGAGTGTTCAAGGCAAGGGGGGCGCCTCCTCAGACCAGCCCTGGGTGGGGAGTGACGCTCTGCTCCCCACACCTGGACCAGGAAACCGAGACCCCAGGCTCATGAGGCCCAGGGTCACCCAGCCAGCAGGCAGCCCAGGATGGAGTCACGGCCTCCCAGGTTCTGGGGCTAAGCTCTCGGCTCATCCTGGGCCCCAGGTCCAGGCAGGTTGGCCTCCCCCTGTGCTGCAGGCTCCTCCCCGCTCCCGTCTTAGCCTGTGTCCAGGAGGGAGGCAGCAGCGGTGTCCGGGTGCAGAGGCTCTTCCTGGGAGCTCAGAAGCCCCCTCTGTCCCCTGGGGACCCTTGGGCTGCCTGCACAGCCACAGCCTCGCTGCACCTGGCAGCCTGGGCCCTGGGGCCAGCGGCATCCACTCAGAGCTGTCCTGGGCAGAGGGCATGGGGCCCATTGCTAGGGAGCACTCACTGGCTGCCAGGGGCTGTCAGCCTGCACAGGGCAGAGTGAACAGCGTACAGGCTTCAGGGAACCCCGTCTGTCTGACGGGCCCCACAGGACTCCTTCCTGAACTTTCCGTGTCTCGGTCCCACCCAGGCCTGGCCAGAAGCTCTGAGCAGGACACACCTGTATCCCCGCTCAGGCCTGGACACCTGCTCCAGTTTGTCCAATGAACAGAGTGAGGCCAGCCAAGGAGCTGGACGCCCCACAGGCACCAGGGCCCAGCAGAAAGCAACAGGCCTGCTGTGTTCCAGGGCTGTGCCCAAGGCCTGGGGTTGAATGGGAAAGGATCACTCTGCAAAGTGTCGCATTTCACATCCCAGCGATGGGGTGACTTGCCCGGAACCCAGGGCTCAAAGCCATGCTGTCTCCTGCTAGCCCACCTGGGGGCTGGCACTGAAGCAGGCAGGTCTGAGGCAGTGGGGCTGAACTGGAGAGCCAGCCTGGTCTTCTAGAAGAGTACCCAGCAACCCACTGGCCGCCCTGGACGTGAATCAACCCCCTCAGGGTGCTGGGGCTGCTCACTGAAATTGGTCCCTGGGGACTTAGGGGTGGGGCATCCACTGATGCTGCCCTGTGTGTAAGGGGGCAGCAGGAAGTCTGGACTGGCCATCTGGCTCTCCTGCTGCCCAGCCCAGCCCCCAGCTGACCCCCTTCACTCTCCTACGGGATTTTCAGCTGCCCCCCTCTCCGCTGACTCTCTGTACTGTGCTCGCCTGCACACAGTGTGGCCGCAGTGCCTCCTGCAGCCCACCTGGGGTGGCTCTTAGCAACACTGCTCACTGGGGTCTCGTCCCCACCCAGTCCCAGGGAGGGGTCTGAGGTCTGTATTGTAACCAATTCTGCGAGCGGACCTAGGGCTCTGAAGCCCAAGACCAGCAGTAAAAGGTTGGCGAGATGCTTCTAGAATGCACGCATTCAAAAAGAAGTGCCCGTAAGATCTTCCTCAGAGGTCCCCTCCCACCCGGCCCGCCGGGCTCTCTGACCTGCTCACCCCTCCCACTTCTCTCAGGGACACCCCACCTCGCCTCTTCCTCCCCCGCGCGCACCTCGCCCCCCACCCAGTTCTGTCGGGGTGCTTCTCTCATTGGTGGGTGTTCGGTTCGGGGACAGTTTGGAAGCCCGGAGAGGGTGTATTTTGGGGGACTCACCCAGACGTCGGGAGGAATTTGGGGAAAACAAGGGGTCCTGCCAGGATCCGCGGGAGGGGGAGCGGGCCGGGCTCAGGGGCGTCTTAATCGCTGGAGGGTGGACTGGGAAACCCTGCGGAGGGTCTCAGGGTCTACGGTCCCCGCCCACCTGCGGCTTCCCCCAGGGATAGGGCGCCGGGTCCGAGCGGAGTGACCCTGCGCATCACGGGGCGTGGAGGTGGTCCTGGAGCCCCGCGCCCTCAGCGGCTGGGAGGTCTGATCCCCCCGCCCCTCCGCAGTGCGCACCGTCTCCCGCTCCGAGGCCCCGCTCCTCCAAGCGCGCGCCGGCCTCGTCTCCCCGGTGCCGACGGCGCGTCTTGGCGACCTCCCGGCGCCCCGGGGTGGCGGCGAGCGCGGTCCACCGGCGGGACGCCGGGCTGGGCTTCGACGGCCGGGCAGGAGCCCGCGGCACTCACCGTGGGCCGGGAGGCGGGGGCGCGGGGACGGGACTCCTGCGGGCGCCGTACTCGGCGCCGGCTCCGGGGTGGCTCAGGCGGCGCGACCGCTCGCAGCCGCCAGCGCCGACGACTGAGGGCCAGGGGCCCCGCGCCGGGGCTGCAGGGGCCGGGGGCGGGGCTGGGCCTGCTCGCCCCGCCCCGCTGCTCGGGACCCGCTTCCGCCCCGCCCCCGCCTCCCTCGCGCCCCTGTCAGCCCGCGCCCGCGCCGCTAGGGGCGCAGGGCGAGGATCCACGTGCCCCTAGTGCCCGGCCCACGGCCCCCGAGGGGAGGGGGCTCGGGGCTGCAAATCAACCCACAGACGGGTATGAGCCGGAGCAGACCCGCTATGCGTCACGACCCCCTCTCGGGGACGCCAGGGCAGAAAAGAGTCGCCGAAACCGGCCCGGGCCCGCAGCGCAGACTTTTCTGGACGGGTTGTGTGGTCATCGCCCTCCCAGTCAGCAGTGTCCCCACCACCAGCCTGGAGCGGGCCTGGGCCAGGGGACTCAGCCTCCGCAGTCCCAACCGCTCCTCTTCTCAGAGGGGACAGCCGGCACCCTGGGGTGTGTGTATGTGTGCTGCAGTCGTCAACTCAGAATGCCCGCAACAATCCTGGTCACCGAAAGGGCGATCGACCCCACGGCCCACGTCGGGCCACCTGCCAGGTTACCCTGTCGGCTGGAACTCCTCTCGCGCTGTGCCCAGCCCATCTTTGGCGCCCCTCCACCGCGCCATGGTCACCTGGGGAGCCCATATAAACGGCTTGCTGTGCCCACCGGGGCCTGCTGACTCCCAGAGGCCCCGCTGGGCCTCACCATCTGAGGCTCCTCCCACCCCAGCTGAGAACCCTGGGTGCTGCTCAGATGCGTGGGCTCCCTGGATCCCCTTCAAGCCTTTAGTAGACCCTGCTGGACCCTCAGAGCACCTTGTACTTGGGGGATCAGACTGTGGTTTGGAGAAGTTTTCACCCCAAAGGACCTCGTCTCTAGTGGAGGGACTCTAGGCTGTCTGGAGATCAGACAGACCTGGAACCCACTTCCGCTCAGGCCCAGAATCAAAGGACAGTGGGCTCTGGGGGGCCAGGGCTGAGCTGAGCAGAGGAGACCCTGGAGGAACGGGGTTCAGCACAGAGCCGTGTGCAGGGAGGCAGCTGTGATTCCTCTGTTCCCTGGTCTAGAGGGGTCCAGATGCACCCCTCCCACCCCAGGAGGGAGCAGACACTGCTCTGAGCGGGCCACCACCTGTCTCAGCTTCTAGACTCACGTCTGAGCTGCCTGTGCCTATCTTGCGGGATGAGACATGGAAAACAGACCTGCAGGGAAGGGTCAGCCCTGCAGGGTGTGTTCTCCTGCTGGAGGCTCTAGTCCCTGGTCCTGCTTCCATCCTGACCCAGCACAGCCGGGCAGAGGGGGTGGGGGAGCTTGGGAAATCCACAGCAGCTTTGCACAGGTGAATCAGACAAGCAGGGGAGGGGGCTGAACCCCACACCGCCAGCTGCCCCTTGGCTTCCTTCTGCAGGGGATAGGAATGGGGTCGGGGCAAGTAATGTCCTTCCCTGAGGATCTGGAAGGTCCTGAGCCAGGATCTTGTAACTGATGCCCCCCCACCCCTGCAGTCTTGCATCAGGTTCTTCCAACCTGTTGGAACAAACACGGCCTGGTTGCCATGGTGATTATAATGGCTTTGGGGTGAAGAGATGAGACTCAGCAGCTGCTGTAAACAGGAAGTAAGGAGGGGCAGCTGCCAAGGGAAGGAGCCCCTGCTTGAACCCCCATCCCATGCCCAAGGGGAGCCAAGGGGCTGGGGGCCAGTGCCACCCCGAAGATGCACCAGCCCCCCAAGAGTAACACCACAGAGGGCCGCTGGAGACCTCAGCACTCTGTTTTGCAGGTGGGGAAACTGAGGCCCAGAGAGGGAAAGGGTTTTTCCAGGCAACAGGCTAGGTACCAAGCCCAACTCTGGGCCTCAGTTTCCCTTGGAAGGCATAACCTTCAGATCCTTCCCTCCCCATTTCCTGGGGGCGGAGTGATGGTCCCATTGGTGCCAGCCCCTCCAGTGTCTCCCGACTTGTCCTGAGGCTGAAGTCAGGCCCTCCTGGGTCATAGTCCTGCCCTGCTGCCCTCCTCCGGCACCTTGGGCCTTTGCTTTCCTCATTTGTCAAACAGAAACAGCAGCAGGGGAGCCCAGTCCTCAGCAGGGGGTGGGGGCCGTCCTAGCGAGTAGGAGCAAGTGCTGGTTGAGTCAGTGGCAGCTCCTCCACTCTGAGGGAGAGAAAGTGGGGGCCATCACCGGGGACCCTCCAGGGGCCTCGGCGAGGGGGCTCTTTCCTTTGGGGACTGCTTTGGCCTCAGCAGGTTGGAAGTGTAAGCTCGTCCTCGTGTGACCCCCACAGGAGGCAGAGGGCAGGGAGGGCACCCCTGGCCCCAGGCCTCAGGCTGAAGGATCTATCCGGCCCCAGACCCCCAACAACACTTTGAGCTTGAGGCGCAGTGAGAGGGCAGCTTGGGGCATGCAGGGGCGTCAGGGCGCAAGACACCCTGCCTGCAGGCGTCAGGGCTTGGCGGGGCCCCTGGGGACGTGGGTTTACCCTCAGGGCTTTGGGCTGGACAGGGTCTGGCAGGCAGTGGGAGGGGCTTTTCCTCCTAGGGCCAGGAGAAAAGCACCAGGCTCTGGGTCACCACTCTGATGGCTGCTGATGGGCAGGGACAAGGGGCTGCAGAGGTGAGGGGCATTCTGTGAGGCCAGGGCACTGCCGTCATTAAAAAAAGGTATTGATTTGGCTGCCCTAGGTCTTAGTTGCCACATGTGGGATCTTCCATCTTCCTTGCAGCACATGAAATCTTTAAGTGCGGCATGCAAACTCAGTTGTGGCAAGTGGGATGATCTAGTTTCCTGACCAGGGATCGAACCCAGGCTCCCTGCAAGGAGAGCTGGGAGTCTTGGCCACAGGAAGTCCCCTGCCATATGTTTAATAAGGCATGAATCCCGCCCTCTGGGGTCAGCCCCTGGAATTGCAGGCACAGCTCCTAGCACTCTGACCCCCACACCAGTGGAAGGACTGTGGCAGGCAAAGTGGGGAAGGAGGTGGACCCCAGGGAACTCCTGTGCACATGGTCAAGGGGTTCAACCAGGGTCCCTGCCTGCCCGGGGCTGGAGGACCCTGAGGGACTGCAGGAATCTGGCCTGGGTGGTGGTTCTGCCAGCAGAGGAGGCGGCTCCAGGTGGGTGAGGGTCTGGCCCAGGTGTGGCCCCTGGCCTGGGGCACTTAGCAGAAGCCCATCGTGTGTGTGGTGGGGGGAGGGGGTCCTGCGCCTGTGCAGGGCCGGGGCTACGGGGCCTTGGGTCCGAGGTCTCCGTGGGGCTGCAGGGGGCACAGAGCAGGCCCCCAGTCAGGACGTGCGGGTGTCTGTGAGGCTGGGCCGATGGGCTGCAGGCTGGGAGTGGGCCAGACACCTGCTTCTCTGAATACACCCCTCTGCACACGGGAGGTGGAGGCACTCATACTGGCTCTAGGGCCCCCGGTTCTCTCCTCAGGCAAGAAAGACTGACGGGACAGGTCACCTGTAAGAGGCCGGGGAGGAAGGACCCAGGCCTGGGCCCTGGGAGTGTTTTTGCTGCTCCCTTATTACTTTCTAAGTGTGTTAGTCGCCCAGTCATGTCCAGCTCTTTGCGACCCCATGGATTGTAGCCCTCCAGGCTCCTGTTCCAGAATTCTCCAGGCAAGAACACTGGAGTGGGCAGCCATTCCCTTCTCCAGGGCATCTTCCCGACCCAGGGATTGAACCAGGGTCTCCCACATTGCAGACAGATTCTTTACCATCTGAACCACCCAGTATCCCGACTGATGCCTTAGATTTCGGTCCAGGTGGCAAAGCCCATGTGTCTGAGAACTTGGGGTGGAGGGGGCCCAGTGCTCCCACCCCTCTGCCTGGCCCACAGCCTCTGCAGACGGGACTGCAGTGGTCTGGAGGCCTCCAGATGAACCTCCTGAATCGCTGGGGCAGGACACCCCCAGACTGCACCAGTGTCACGTGGGAACAGACCTGGACCAGCACTCCTTGGGCTTCTCCCTGCTGGAGCTGGCTGAGACCGGTTCGAGCCGGCCCAAGTCAGTGTTCAGGCCCTTCAACCTGGCAACTCGTCGTCATGGCAACCCCAAGCGGGAGGCAGAGCCTGGTGCATGGTGGGAGGGCCTCGGGCTGCTGGGTCAGGGAGCAGGTGGGCAGGCAGGAGGATGTGGTGCTGGCTCGGCAAGGAGAGTCCAGGGAGGTCAGGGGGCCCCAAGAACCCAGAGCCCAGCCAGAAGCCACGGGGGCTCCACACACAGGGCTTCCTGGGGTAGCAGTGTCCAGCCTGGCCTGTGGTCAAGTTCTCCTGGAAGCCCCGACGTGGGTGCCTTGCTGGGCACCTGTGTAACAGCCTGCCCTGAGCCTGTCCTGGACACTCTGAGGACTCACACGCGCCTTAGCACCCTGGGACGGCGTCCTGGCTCCCTGGGGAGGGCCACCCTGGTGGTGGGAACAGCCCCACATGGGAGGGACCTGCTCCAGCAGGAGAGACTTGGGGGACAGGGCCGGGGTGAGCACTGGACGCGGGCCGCCTGGGCTGCTGGTGCTCTGCCCTCAAGCTACACACTCGACCTTGGCTCTAGGGAATGTTGCCTCCTGCCACTTGTGGGTTTCAGTGCGTCTGACGCTGGAGGCCGAGGCAGGAGGGACCTGCTAGCCTGGCTCCCTGAGGCAGGGGGGCAGTGAGTGGGGCGCCTGTGCAGGCAGGCAGGAAAGGACACCAGCAGGCGGCAGTTATCGGAAACATTTTAATCAGAGGATTTTAGATACAGCCCACAGTTCCTTACACGTTACAAGGCGCCTCATGCTGGGGACACACACTCTTCCCTTACAGTAGAGACAGGGTGGTCACATTTCATAGTTCTTGTTACAAGATTCACATCTTTGTTAAGCCAAGGACTGTGGCACAAAAGGACATTTCGTTAGCCAAAGTCACAACGATTTGCTAGAAACACTGATTACCTTAGAATGCTTTAACTAGAAAATAGATTGAATTTCCATATATTTTAACCATATACACGGGTAACTATTATGAAGAATAGTCCAGTCGTTACAAAATAAGACGTTCTGCGAGAAGTTACAGATACACAGCCCGTGGACCCTCCCCAAGGCCCTCTGCGCCTGTATATCGTGGGTGTCAGCTGCTCACACGAGTCCAGTCGGCGAGAGGGCGAGCCACGCAGGCCCCAGCTTCTAGCACAATCCTGTCGCTGGGCGGTGGGTCCCCAAGTGGAGCGTGGCCCTACCTGGCTCCCTGACGGGGCTGGGGTGATCATTCCTCCTCGGGCTTCTGGAGCGTCATCTGCCCTCAGCCTGTGAGTGGAACCACCGGCACCGCTCCGCCAGTGAGGGTGAGAGTCCGCGGGGAGGAAGGACAGCCCGACCCCGGGCCTCGTCGGGACCCGGGGACCAGGTCCCCGCCCTGGCGGTTCTGGGGTATAGGACCTGGGCCCAAACCCGCCTGCCTTGTTCTATCTCCATCTCGGGACCCCTGAGTGGGGCCGGACGTGCTGCCGACAGCATCCCAGAGCCTCCTGAGGAGCGGCCTCAGGTGCAGATGCTTCTGCAACAGGGAGGGGCCTGCTGCCAGGCTCGCCTGTGCTCGCAGGGCAGGGGCAGGGGGTGCAGGGCAGGGGCGGGGGTTGTGGGGCTCCGCTCACCTGCAGTCTGGGCCCCATTGCCGGCCCGGCAGCCCTCAGCCACGCGCCGGCACTGGGGGTGAGCCGCCTGGACCTCAGTCCTCCTGCCTGCCCAGCCTGGGTCAGCATCTCCTGCTCCTGATGCCTGGGCCTGCGGGCTTAACAAGTGTCTGGATGCCAGTTCCCGCCTGACCAGACCTGACCCTCCAGCGCCTGCAGCTCTGAGCCTGGTGTGGTGGGGAGAGAACACAGGGCACTGTTTACAGAGGATGGGGCTGGAGGCACACGGAGGCCACCTTCTCACTTTTAATGATGATAATGCAACAAGAACCTTTATATAAACAGTTTATTTACTCTAAACAGCAACACAGACAAACGCCATATAAACACAAAGGAAGTGATGCGGAAACGCGACGCTGGCTGGCTGGGGCTCTGGGGCTCTGGGGGCGGGCGGCTCTGCTTTCCGGCGACGTGCGGCCAGCGGGAGGCTAAGTGCAGCTCTGGGCGGCGTGGAGCATGCCTGCATCCATGAGCGAAGAGAACACGCTCCTCAGGACTCATCCAAGTATAAAAGTTTATAATTTTACAGCAGTTGAAATACTGACATCAATATTAAAATAAAAGCAAGTTTTACATAACAATCAAAAATACAAAAGACTGAAGGAAGAGACCCTGTATGAAAAACTGGGCGATTCAGCGAGTTGAGACTGTACCAGTGGCGGAAATGGAAAATGGCGCCCGCCCACCCTCCCCAGGTGACCAGTAACTGTAGAGCAACGTTAGATTTGCAAAAATGTTGTAAACAAGTTCTTGCCAAACCAATCCCTTCCTTTTACGATGCCACAGGTCGCTGCTTATGAGGGAGCAAATTTCTTGGCTTGTGCTCGAACCCTTTTCTCGTATTCCACTCTGTTTTGGCTGAGGAGGTCAAAAGAGAGACACGTTAGAAGGTACAGCTGCCGCCTGAGCCACACCAGGAACCTGGGGCAGCCCGCTGGCTCACCAGTCAGCAGGGAGCAGCAGCTCCTGTCTCTGAGGTAGCCTCCACTACCCTGGTCAGTGGAGGAGACAGAGCGTCCGCACACCTGCCTCAAAACCAGACAAACCCGGGGGTCTGCCCCTGGCTCTCAGCGCTGTGCGTGGGAAGCGTACAGCGGCAAGCAGGACCCATGGCGGGTCTCCAGGGTGAGAGCTGCCACTGACAAAAGGGGTGCTGTGCCCCAGGGACAAGACGACACTCACGACAGAGGCTCGTCGGGGGTGCGCACACAGGGGTGTGAGAGAAAGGAAGCCAGGGCCCCCCAAGCTGTGCTCTCAACAAGCATGGCCCTTCAGCATGCCGACCTCAGCCTGAGGCCCAGTGGTCACCTCCGGCCAGGTGTGGGGTGGCAGCAGCTGCCCCGCTGAGCCCCGGCGCCCTGCCTACAGCCTCCCTAGGGAACGACTGCAGCACCCGCAACAGGGAGCTCGAGCTGCCCTGCAACTCAGGAGCCCGCAGCAGGCTGAGTGCGCCCGAGGGGACGCGGGCGTGAGGGCCAGCACTGGCCACGCCACTGGGGAGACCTCGGGCACGGATGCTGTGGAGCGGTGTCCCCACAGCACCCGGCCGCACACCGCCACCAGCACGGAAACTCAGGAAAGCCGGCCTGAGGCACTGCTCCCTGAGCTCACGATCACAGGAGACTCCAACTTCACGGGCCACATTCCTGCCGCAGGGCTCAGCTTGGGTGCCTATCCACTGGCCTTACCTACAAAGGGTGCAGAACTCGGCACCCAACTCGGGGTCAGGCAAAAGTCACTGTACACCTAACCCGGCAGTGAGAACGTGCTCGCTAGAACCATGAGTGATGCTCCCAACGGGGGCCTGAGGAGGCAGGGGGACTGAAGGCTGGAGGCGAGCAGGCCGGGGGCTCAGGGACTGGACCTCTGTCCTGCCAGGGGGGTGCCGTATTGCTCTTGACCAACACTGGGCCCTGCCCAGGGACCTGAGCCACTCTGGGCAATCAACTTGGTGCTTCTCTCAGGGGACTTGGGCGGCTGGGGTGCTGGTCGCTCAGCAGGGCCTGAGGACAGCCCCAGCCTCAGCTTTGCCCCCTCCCCATGCTCTCCAGGAAGGACGGGCCCTGGGTGCCAGGCCATCATGGCACCTGGGAAAGTTGCTTCCCGACGCCATCACCCCAGGGCTCCTCCCTCAGCGCCGACCGTCGACACAAGCTCCGAGGGACACAGAGCAAAGGGCTGGGCATGAAGCAGACGCCTGGCTTTGTCCTCTACTGCCGCCCCCGCCCCCGGGCGGGACAGGGAAGAGGGGCTGGGAGACCAGGGGGCAGCAGCAAGGCCAAGGCGGGAGGCTGGGGTCCCTGGTTGAGTGGGCCACTGGTCACCCCTCCTCCAGGGCCCACATGCAGAGGAACGTTCCCAATGAGCTGGACCAGGGTCAGAAGCACAGGGCCAGCCAGGGCTCAGACACAAAGTGGTCAGCCCCCGAGCTCTGCCTCCTGACACCCCATCACCTGCCCCCCGCCCCCAACCAGGGGCGGCCTAGACTGGCCTTCAGGGAGGCCAAGGAGAGGGCGCAGCGAACGAGTGGGTCACTACTGACCAGTAGATCGTGTAGGCCTCTGCTTGAGCTGGGTCTTGGATATTTGGTTCATTTAGAAGTTCCTGTATTCCTAATAAGATCTGCACGAGAGAGAACACAGCGCTAGGAAAGGCACGCTCTGTGACCGCGGTCTGGGCTCCACTGGGGAGGGCCGGGGCGGACACGTACCTGCTTGATGGTGATGGCTGGCCGCCAGTCCTTGTCCTCCTCCAGGATGGACAGGCACACCGTGCCCGAGGGGTACACGTTTGGGTGGAACAGCGGCGGTTCGAACTTGCCTGGAGCACAGGGAGGGAGACGTTTCTGGAGGCAGGGGCCCCCCTGCCCAGGGCCAGCCGCTCCCCTGGCGCCCCTCCCCTACACCAGGTGACCGGCCAAAACAAGCAAAAAAGAAAAACAACCGGGGGGAAAACAAACCAGCCCCCAGGTGGGAGGCGGCGAGAGGTGTGAGCAGGCCAACAACAGGCTCAGAGGGCGGGATCAGAGCCCTGCACCCCAGACAGGACCCCAGCCTCACGGCCTCCCAGCGGCCTGGCTCAGGAAGAAGGCAAGGAGCCCCTGCAGCGGGCGAGGTGGGGCCTGGGGGCGCCAGGCAGAAATGCAGGGGCCCTTCCCCACCACTGGCCATTTTCAAATTCATCCTGCTTCAAAACAGAGGCTTTTAGGACCACATGCTCTTTCTTCAAAAACAAACAACATAAAAAGTTAACTCTTTAAGGAAAAACATACACATACAAAATTTGAAACTTAAAAACAGCAGGAAAAGTCTGCTACCCTGAGCCCCACCACGGACCGTTCACTCACCTGCTGCTTTGGCCAGTTTTTCTCACCTGGACACTTTCCCCCTGTCTAAACACGTCACACCCAGAAGAGGGCAGCAAGCACAGCACAATGTGGTTGATGAGTTACCAAAGGTGAGCACACCCACTCATCCAACAGCTTCTAGAAGACCACCCCTGCCCGGGGCTCCCGCTCTGCCCAGGTCTCAGCCCACCCCACTACCACGCGGGCCTCGCTGGCAGGCCTGGGCGCTGGCCCACAAACCCCAGGGCACAGCCGAGCCACCACGAATGGAGCCACAAGGCCACCTCAGCGTGAAACCGTCGCTCAAGCAGATGCTGCTGGCTTGCACGGAGGCTGCACCAATCCACACGCCGCTGGCGGGGCCTCGGGCTCCCAGACTTCACGACTGTGCCAGCCAGGTGGTGCCGATGCATGGCCCGCCGTGCCCGGTCAGGGCTGCCTCTCTGAAAGTTCTTCTTCAGTCTCTGGCACGTTCTTCTTGCTGACTTGCAGATGCTCTTTGTACACATATATGCAGGACACAGCCCACTGTCACGTACTGTCCCTCACTTCGAGTCTGTCTCCTTGCTCCTTTAGTTGCAGACACCACTTCCCACCTTTAACTGAACCCAAGGCGGCGATCTTGCTTCTCGTGCAGACAGGATGCTGGCCCAGCACCAAGACCCCGAGCCCTGCCATGCCCCCAGAGCTCCCACACCGCCTCATGGGTGCAGCTGACCCCAACTGAACACGGTCAGCGCCTCCCGTGTCCGGCACGTGTGGGCCTCCTTCCCTCCGCGCAGACTCGCGGGCTGCCCCAGGGCTCTCTGGCCTTCTGCAGGGTTCAAGTGCACCAGGCCCTCCTCAGGGAGCACCAGGCCGGGGACAGGCGTCAACATGTGGCCTCAGGAGGCCCGCTGAGCACTCTCCAGGGAGCACTCAGGGCCTCCGGGCTGTCCACCGCAGCGTCAGTGAGGAAGCCGGGCACCCTCCCGGGCCCGCCGGCTGACTGGAGAACCTCTGCTGCGAAGGGCTGTTTGCCTCTCCTCACCAGCGTGCAGGGGCTCTGATGAACATGGGGAAAGGACCAACAACAGACACATCCGTCTCTCCTCATGTGTGCTGCCCCGGGGGAGGGCACGGCCCTGACTCCAGGTCTGCCCAGCTTGTGGCTTTCCCCCTGCGGTTTCCGGTTGAGGGCTCTCATCCGCTGACAGGAGGGAGGAGGCTGTCTCCCCAGCAGCACCTCTCCCTCCAGGCGCCAGGATCCCTGGACTCACCTGTCCCTCTTCTCCCACTCCGCCCCCACCTCGCACGTGGCCTCCGTCATCGGCCGAGCACACAGCTGGCCTCCTGGGCCTCTGCTCTGCAGGCCTGCGTCCCCGTCAGGGTGGGCTCCCACCCGACGAGCCTAGGCCTGGGCCTCAGGACCCCCAGGCCCCCGCCAGAGCGCCAAGGACGCGACTATTCTCAGCACTTGCCTCCCCCGTGTTCCAGCTAGGGCGACAGCTTCCAGAAAAGTCTGCCTGATCACACTAGACCTGCAAGCAGAGCGGAGAGCAGGCGCGGACACCCATGGCCCCAAGCCATGCACACACTTGTCCTGCCAGGGCTCGCAGTGGCCCAGACCCTGGCTGAAACGTGATTGCTTTTTTTCGGCCACACTGCAGGGCTTGTGGAATCTCAGTCCCCCAACCAGGGATTGAACCCCTGCCCACAGTGGTGAAAGCGTGGAGTCCTAACCATTGGACTGCCAAGGAATTCCCTTTAAAATTTTTTTCTATTTTTTTTCCAGCAGTGAGGCCTTGCATCTGTTGGGTTTACCCCATGGTATTTGATGTACCCAGTATACTTTAAAAGAAGACATCTCTTGTAGTCACACAAAAACAGACTTTTGTGAATTGCTCTTTAAGTCAGCAGCCTTAGACTTGACAGATACTGGCTGTAGGCTTGTCCTCCAATTCCACTGGGGTTTCCTCTTCCTGTCTGGCTTGATCCGCTTGGATTCCAATACAGGGTGGGACCGGGATGAAGAAAGCTGCTACAATTTATCTCACTTCTTATAGATGTTCTTTAAGGTAGTAACTATGTGGCAGAAAATTCAGACAGCAAAGAACAACCCAAATGAAGTAAGTCTCCATCCCAAGGGCTGACTGTCCTTTCAGAAATTCTTCTAGCCCTGCCTTTATAACAGACAAGACTCCTGAATCACCACGCACCAGAGTGAATGCAGACATAGTCCTGCCCCACGCGCTGGGGGCATTCTTCACACGCTGGGCACGAACTAATGCGCTCAACGAGCCGGCCGCAGCGTTTGCGGACATCCAGCTCCCCAGAGGAGCGGCCTGGACCCGCCTGAGCTCTGTGGACCTGCCCGCTGAGGTCTACCTGAGCACCACCTCAGACGCGGCCGGCCCGCTCCTCCCGCTGCCTTCTCTGGAGGTGCCAGTGTACCACCCACGCAGGGGGTACACAGCACCACCAGGTATGAAATCCTACCAGGCGACAAAACCCGAAGCGGGGGAGGCTCTGGACCGCGGCCCTTCCGCATACCTGCCTCCCTGCAGGGCTGGAAGCTGGTGGCAGCTGGTCCAGGGGCCCCAGGGATGAGAGTCGGGTTCTGAGATCTGAGCCTGTTATGTGCACTCCCACCACCGGGGTGGAGACAGACTCACACCCACCGCCCACCTCAGGGACCAGAGGCTCCGGAGCTGCTGCGAGCAGATGGAACCCAACCACGGCTACCCGGGTCCAGGCTCTCCAGGGGGACTGGGACCGCCCGCTGAACACAGTAGGAGCTGGCTGACTCCCGAGGACCTCGTCCTACTTACATTTCGGCGGTGAGGATGGGTAATCGTCTTTGAACAGCATCCGTAGTTTAAACAAGCCGCCTTCCCATGGAGTCTGTTGGGCAATGAAACTGTGATCAGGAGTGCTGGTGGCCAGGCCCAAGAGGGGCAAGGGGCCTGCTCTGGAGTACCCCCAGGACCAGGAGGGCCCCCCAAGGCAGCTCCCCGGAACTCCTGGGGCCTCCATGGCCCCAAGGGCAGATGGAAAGGGGATTCCCTGGAGGAGCACGTGGCCCCGGACCCACACCAGTGGGTGTGGTGCGGGCTCAGGGAGGGGGCTCCCCGAGAGGGACATTCTGCGAAGCCACCCCCTGACGCCCTGCAGGCCCAGGCAGCTTCTCGGCTCCACAGTGCGTCCCCCCACCGCCAAGGCCTACTCCTGCTGCATCTTCATGCCAACCACCGGGAGGGGTGCAGGGACGAGGCCGTCACCACTTGAGCACCTCAGGGGTCTCCTTCCTTCCGTCCCCAAAGCCCACAGAAGCTTCCAATGTGCCAGTTCCAGTGCAGCCAGAGGCACCGAGTAAAGGCCACCAGGGCCATCCCAGGCGGCAGAGATCGCTGCTGCGTCTCAGGATCTGCAGGGTCCGAGGCTCAAACCCTCTACCCCTGGCCCTGGGAGCACCACTTCAGCCTCAGCACGCCGCCCCCCTCCACCCCCTCCAGGGCTCCCCCTACTCCCGGATGTCAGGCCCCACAGTGCACTCCCCACCTGCTGCAGCCCAGCTCCTTTCTGAAGGAAAGCTGCCCGGGGGGGCACATGTCACCCTAACCTTGTCCCCTGGCCTGCCTGGGTCCTTCTGAAGGGGCGGTCCCTCTTACCCCCTTCTTCCCAGGAATGGCGCACTCCCAGTTCATGAGGTTCATTGTGCCGTCAGGGTTCTTTGTCGGGACGGCCACGAAACCCTGAAGGAAGAGCACGAGCACATGGGTGGTGGGCCCGCCCAGGACCAGCCCTCCAGCGCAGCCCAGGCCAGCGGTGGCCCTCGGGGGTGGGCGTTCCGGTCAGGGGACCCCGGCGCCCCGCCGCATGCACAAGCAAAGCCTTCCTTACAAACGGGTGGTCTTTTCTCCAAGCTTTCCTCTCCTGGGCAAGTCTGCTGAGGGCGATCCCCGACATGTTCGCGTCCCTGGAAGAGCCGGGCAGAACGTGAGATAAGCAAAGGTAGCTGCAGGCCCTCTGCCCCTCACCCTGCACCTGGCCCCACCTGAGACTTGATTCTGAGGAGCAAGCAAACAAAGGCTCCCAGTGGCCTCACAGGCTCTCTGGGCATGCTTCCGCCTGGGGTCTGCATGGGGGTCGTGCCCCCTGGGGTGCCCCCAGCACCCAGTAGCAGTCCTGCCCTCTTTGTCCTGCAACCCCAGCTGGTGCCAGGGACCCCGATACGAGGAGGAGCAGGAGCAAGACGGGGACATCCAGAGGGCCGGCCTGAGACCTGGGGGGGCGGTCACTGAGCACATGGATGTGAGGGTGCTGCCAGAATCCATGCTTGGGCCCAGCCAGGAGGGGAGCCCGTGTTCTGGAAGGTGGCCCCAGGCAGAGGGCAGCTTAACCACAGGAGGGACGGGGCCACACAAGCCCAGCCTCCAGCAAACCCCACCACCAGGCCGTCCCTGGCGCTGCCGCCTGTCCCTCGGACTTTGGGGAAGTCAGCGAAAGGCGCAGTGGGCCCTGTAGCCAGGCTGCTGGGGCCCCTGGCCACTTATGAATGTCACCTCCCCCACCCCGACCCTCAAGGCTGGGCCCATCAGCACGCAGATCCATCGCCTGACGCCGTCGGGTCGTGTCCCAGGGCGGCTGACCTCGCGTGCAGGTCAGACCAGGCGCAGGCCCAGGTCAGAACCCCGCGGCCCTCGCCGCCCTTCCGCCCACAGGAATCCGGCCCCAGAGGCCACAGAACCTGCTGGGGAATCTGACCCTAAGTGTGTTCACTGGTCTTGAAGTCCACAGGAACGCTGGAGAGTACCCCAAATCAAGTACCTCCATGAGCATGGCTTTAACCATGCTGAGGGGACGGTCTCCAAGCTGGGCACATCCACTGGGTGGCTAGCTCACCCCTCGCACCTCTGGCAGGTGGCCTCCAGACCCCACCTGGAGTCTCCTAGGACAATAAGCCATGCCTTCCACAGGCAGAAAACAAACTTCCGCCAAAGACAGAACAAGAAGCCGGCCGTGCCTCCCAGTGGTGCTGGCCCTGCCCCAGAGTGGGGGAAAGCCCAGCTCAGATCTGAGAAACAAAGATCCAGAAAGTAACCTGCCCACTCAGGGCGAAGCCTCAACTCAAGCCCACGGCTCTTCCTACTCTGGGTAGAAGGGCTGCTGCTCACCGCGGCCCCCTGGCCCATCATTACCTGGCTCAGGCTGACCCCCAACTTCTCCAGCAAGCCAAATGGCGACCTCGTCCCAGCACTGGCTGCTGGTGGCCACTCTGGTGTGCCCACGTCTGTGCAGGGGAGCAGGGTCAGGTCAACAGGTCAACAGCAGAGCAGCAGACCCTGGCCCTGGATGGCTGCTTGTTTCCAAGGCATGTTCCCAGGCCCAGTGGCCCCAAGGAGCCAGAACTCTGCAGGGGTCTGGCTCTTAGACCACTTCCCAATAAGTAAGTATATGGGGAGTGGGGTTGGGATCACCACCACAGATTGCTTCACCCAGGAGCCCATGCCTCACGAGGTGGGGTGACTTACTGCAGACACCAGACAACTGGGTGCTGTGAGTTGTCAAAAAACACGGAGACTTGTACAAGGAAAAGCGAGCATTGAAATTAGCTCCCATGCAGGAGACCTGGTGATGGGAACCACTGCCTGGCTCTGACCACTGAGGACACTCTCTGAAGGTTCTGACCCTGCCCAACCTCAAGATCAAGTCCCAAGCAAGAAGGCCTTAATCCCAAACAAGTCCGCACCCCAAACAGAATCTCTCTTTGCCACCCCCTACCCTCCAGTCCTGCCTGCCCACCTCCTCCTCATCTGTGGACCCGATGGACAGGACCCCATCTGGGGTCTCCTTCCCTACACAGGCACATCTTTCTGGTATTTTCATTCATTCATGCAACCTAAGTTGAAGAACCCAAGCGCGGCTGCTGGAAGGCTGATGTGGGTGTGCTGGTGCCCCTGGGTCCTAGTGGTAGTTGGCTGGCCACCTGGGCACTTTCTGCAGCACTGGGGTCAGTTCAGAAACAGGACAGAGTGGGAAGCACTGGGGTCACTTCCCTCAGTTGGGGAGCCGGCAGAGCAGAGGGGAGCACCGGCCAGCTTTTGTCTTTAAGGTCCTCTCTGGTTAGAGGTGAGAGCAGAAATCCTGAAGTCTGAAAACCCTTCACTTCGTATGACCCTTCTGAACAGAACTCGCCCCTACCTCATCCCCAGAGCCGATGGGAATGTCTCCCCCACTCCGCGGGGCTTAGGGATGTGCAAGATGTCCTACACAAGCCCCTCACGGGTCAGGGCAGAGCATAGGGCACAGGGTGAGGCCACCTCTGAACTGTCCCACACAGAAGCTCAGTGGCAGAGAGAAGCAGCCTGGCTTTCCATGCAGTGAGAGGTTCCCGTTGAGTCTGCGCTCAGCAAGGAGTCAAGACTGGTTCCTGGATCCTGGGTGGCACATGGGCTCTGGAATGGGCAAGCTAGCACTTGAGGGCTCTGGAGCGAGGGCTGGGCCAGAACGTAGCCGGCAGGGTGATCCTGAGTGCCGCATGCCTGCTGACCGCATGCCAGGACCCCGCCAAAGGCCACCTCTTCTGCTGACAAGGAACAAAGCCGTCTCAGCAGACCCGGTCGGGGTGCCAGCTGTGATCATCTCAGGTGCAAAAGGGAACGGGCGGGGGGTCCCACAAGAGCTGCTGCAACCCCGTCCTTGGGGGTGACAACCAAACCGGGCACCAGAAAGATGGATGCTGCAGCCAGAGCAGAGTCACAGGCGCACACCTGCACCCGCCCAGAGAGGCCGCACTCTCGCTCCCCAGGAGAAAGCAGCCAATTTGCTACATTTTAATTACAACAGGGAACCACTCCTTCAGCATCCCTCTTAGAATCAAATCAGCTTTTCCCAACTGACAGGTAGGCACTTAAGGAGCTGTTAAGTGTTAGGAGAGTCTTCAGAGCAGCAAAATCACTAAGAGGCAAAGATAGGATATCCATAACCTGCTAGAGACAGCCTGCAGCACAGGATCCAGGTCTGGGGCAGACCCTTTAAGTCTGCAGCCATCCTTTTCCAGCATGGACTGTGCTTGAACCCACTCTTCTCAGATCACGCTCTGTTAGCCTACAGCACTGTGACACTGTGAAGCCACTTACCGGCTGCAGGTGAGGGCCAGCGGCGTCCCCCTCCCACCTCGACCTTCTCACCAGTATGGGCGACAGCACTCTGAGCCAGAGGTCGGCCCAGGATGAAACTGACGAAGGCTCGCGGCCTGGGTGGGCTTTCCCACCCAACCGCAAACTCGCCAGTGGAAGGCAGGCACTGGCTTCACCTGCGCTCAGGAGCCCCTCCAGCCCAGGTGCACTTCCCTGGTCTTTCCTGACACGCCTCCCAGGACGCCCGGTTGTTTCCAAAGCAAGCCCAGAACCCCCAGCGAGACTCACGTGCAGCACGATGCAGAATTCACCCCCAACCCACCCGAAAACTCAAAAGCAAGTCAGGACAAACGTGGGATCCTTCTCTCCCTGCTGCTGGGGAGGTTCTCCGTTCAAAGGCAGGGTTTCCTTAGGAGTAAGAAACACAGAAGACCACGGGCTTAAGAGCAGACCAACGAAAGTCAACTCCGCAAACACAGAGTAACTCTGCGAACGGAGGTTGTTTTCAGAGCGTACAAACCAAACCAGTTACTTCTGTGATTCAGGGACAGCTGCTGGCCGCTACCATCAGCCCAGCTAATCATTCCCTCGCTTTTCTTTTTCTCGCTAAAACTACCAGCTTCAGCCTCCGTCCAACTGGTACAAAGCGGTCTTGGGACGAGATCTCCCCGGCAAGGGAAGCGCGAACACTCGGTGGGTCCCCCCAACGGCAAGCGGAGCTCGGAGGCGCAAGAGCTCTGGCTTGTTTTCGTTTCCAGGCATCACACGCCACCCCCAAACGCGCCAGCGCTCCTGCAGCGCGCAGCTTTGCACTCTTTGTGCGGCGCGTCCTCTCCCCGGCTGGAACGCGCCACAGGTTCGCGCGCAGACCGTGACCCCGGAAACGCTCCGCCTGAGCGGAATGCTCGGCGCTCCTGTCAGCGAGGCCCGAGCCGATCGCGCCGTCAGCCGCCCCGGACGCGACTCTCCCCGAGCGCGCGCCCGGGGGAGAGGACGCCCCCACCTCGCGGGCCGAGGCCGCGGCGGGCTGGAGGCCGGGCCGCCCGAGGGGAGCCCGGCGGGCTGGCCCCCGCCGCGGCGTCAGCAGCCCGGGGCGGGCCGGTCTCCGGGAACGGGCCGGGCCGCGAGTGGAGGGCGCCTGCCCGGCCGGGCCCACCGACGGCGGAGGCCCGGGCCCCCGCGCCCGCGCGCCCGCCCCGCGGCGCTCACCTCGGGCGGCCCGGCCCGGCGAGCGAGGCGTACTAGGCGGCGGCGGCGGCGGCGGCGCTCCCTTTGTCTCGGGACTTCCCTCCCGAGCCCGCTCCGCGCGCAGCCCGAGCGCTCGAGGACCCCGGCGCGGGCGGGGCGGGGCGGGGCCTGCGGGGCCTGCCCGCCGCGCGCCTGCCTCGCACCGCGCCGCCGCCGCCGCCAGCCCCGCGCCGCCCGCGCCACCGATCGCCGCCCGCCGCCCGCGTCCCTCCGCCGCGTGCCCGCGCCCCGGGCCCGACTCGGGAGCCCGGCCCGGGGGCGGCTTTCCAGTCAGGCGGCGCCATGGACACCTGCGTCCTTAAAGGGGCCGCGTCCCGGGTGTGAGGGAGCGTCTGCAAACTCCCCTTCGCGGGGCACTGTTCCTCGCGAGGACGGGCCGGCGAGCGGCGGGAAAGCAGGGCGGTCGAGATCTCCCGGGGTTCTCCGGATGCCCCACGGGCACCTCCCCGGGCAGCGGTCCCGGAGGTCTCCTTGAGGCTAGGGACCGGGGCGGAGGAGCAACGACCACTGAGGCCTAGGGATCCCCAAGCGTCGCAGCACGGTGACAATCCCTCTCTAACGGCACGCTGTGAAACCCCTTGCAATTGGCCATCTCGGGGCCCTGGGCGGGGCATCCATCTAATGTGCCCAATGAGCAGGCCCCGTACACAAGACCAAGTGCGGGCCCGACCGACGGGAGGAGAAATGTAGACGCTCCCTAACCCAGGGGTTGGCCTGGGGGGAGGGGCGCAGGGGGTCCGGGTGGGTGGGGGAGGAGCAGGGGCAGCGCCGGGCCCCTGCGGCCCGAGTCTCAGGTCCGCTCCGAACCCTTACGCAAACGCCCGTCCTTCCCGGCCATGCTGGGCGCCTCCCCGTCGGGCGGCCCCCGACCCCCGTCCCCTGGCCCAGGATGGGAAAGGGGAGCGTTCTAAGGACAGCCCGCTCCGCCCGTGGGCGCTTTGGGTTCAAGTAACGGGAGGCGACCCCGGCTTGCATTCATTCACGCCTTCGCCCTGGATCGCCTCCTTTCTCCGTTTCCTTCCATCCTCCCCAACCCCACCCCCGGCAGCCCCCTATTTGGAACTGTACTGAGACTGTTGGTCTCCATGGTAGACCGCCCCCCCCCCCCCCCCCGCCCCCGCCAAGGCTGGTGTCCCAAGGCCCACGTCTGGCCTAGAGCTCTCAGCAGGTGTTCAGCGCAGTGAGGATGATCACTAGACTTGAGAAGGCCCTGACCCTGGGCCGGGGGTGGGGTTGGGGTAGGGGCCTCTCCTGGGTCTGGTAGCTCCGCTAGATTGGGGAGGTAGTCTGCCTAGGGTACCTCTGGGTCAGCCGTGGCCCAGAGGGCCTGGTTATAGTGCCTGGGGTCCCAGGTAACGAAGACCAGAGGGCCCAGACCCCTTGAGCAGCAGGTGAGCATTCCAGGTCTCTCTGAGGCTCTAAAGTCCAAAGGGGTTGCCTGCTCCTGTGTCCCCACAGTGACCCAGCGTGGGCCTGTTCTGGGACACTGCCTCCCCTGTCTCTTCACTGTGGCAAATGCCAGGATCAGGGTCTTATCTGAGACATCTGTTCTCTGGGTCCCCAGACTTGGTTCGCTGGCTCTGAGTAGAAGTGTGCATTTTAACAAGTGTCCCACGTGGGCCTGCAATGCAGTACTTGACCACTGAGCTAGTTTTAAGAACCCCAGGAGCATGGGCTCAGTGCCAGCACCATCTTTCTTGTGAGGGTACCTGGAGGTTTGCACAGGGCTGCAGGGGGAAGTCACCCACCCAGACCAGTAACATTTGCCAGTGAAAAGTGGTGGCCATTGCTGGGGGAGGACCCTGGTGGACTGCGCCTGGTCATGTGCCCACTGTGGGGGGAAGGGGTAGTAGGTGTGATTGGCAGCTGCCTAGAGTAGGGGTAGCACCGCTAGCTCCCTCAGGTGGCTGTTGGGGGTCAGGCCTAGGGAGGTCTATGTGCAGGGGTTGCTGCTCCAGGGGCTGAGTTAAAAAAGAAGAAAATCCACATGCAACAGAATGAAATTGGACCCCTACCTCACATCACATACAGAACCAACTCAAAAACCTAAACAGAAGAGCTCAAACTATAAAACTCTTAGAAGAAGGCGGAAAAATCTTCATGAGATTGGATTTGGCAATTATTTCTTGGATGTGACACCAAAAGCACAGGCAGCTAAAAAGGGGGAAATAAATGATTCAAACGTCAAGATTGTGCATCAGAGGACATTATTACCAGGGTGAAATGGTGACCCATAGAATAGGAGAAAACACAGATTACATATCTGATAAGGGGTTAGCATTTAAAATATATAAAGAACGCCTACAGCTCAACATCAACAGAACAAACCCAGTTCAAAATTGGACAAAGGGTCTGAAAAGACTTTTCTCCAAAGAAGACATACAAATGACCAATGAGTACGTGAAAAGATGCTCAACACCACTAGTCACTAAAGAGATGCAAATTAAGGAGCATTGGCTGGAATATGGAGAAGCCTTGTGTGAGATGGTGGTTACATAAAACGTTTTCTGTGGTTACATAAAACGTTTTTGGTTCAATTGCCATGGAAAAATCTAGAAGGTGGGAAGGTCCAGGGCTTGCAAGGACTGCATCTGTCTCCCTGAGTTTGGGAAATGTCCTCAGAGAACCAAACTTCTGGACTTCCCACTCTGGGGGTATCTGTGTGTTGCAAAGCATGCTGGGGAGGTATAGGATGGGTGCCCACGGACTGGGAAAGGGTGGGTCTTTATTTATACTCCCATGTGTCCTACAGAGAGCTGAGCCCAATGTGAGAAATATTTGATTGTCATGAGCCTTTCTGCAAGTGGAGGATAATGTCACCTGGGGCAGCTGGACATTGCTCTCAGTGGAGAAAGAACGTGGCCCTAACAGAGCCTGACTCTCAACCCACAAGAAACAGACAGAGGACGTGGGGTGGGGGTACCTTCCCACCTGATCATAGGTTCATTCACTCCTGCCTGGTCATTGAGCCCGGGGCTAAGAAAGGATCGGTTGGTTTTTATCTTAAGATGGGAGAACATGTTTCTTAGTACAAGGCAGTGAGAGAGAAAGGGTGCTCAGGGGTGAGCTGGGCACGCCCCAAAGGGTCCGGGCTCCCACGACCTGCAGGGGGCACGCCTGCGAACGTTTTCAGAGCCCTCCCCTCCGCATGAGCCGTGATTCAGCGTCTCCCCCTGGTACCCTATCAGACTCAGCCCCCCACATCTCAGTAGGCATTCCGAGGACTCCCGAGTCGCTGGCCACGTCAAGTCCCCTGCACTCGGCCCTCCCCTCCCCGCACTCAGCCAGCTCTGCCTCAAGCGCGAGGCTGAGGCTCGGGCCGCTGCTGCACCCCTGCGCCCCTCCCTTCCTCTCCCCCAGCACCGCAGCCAGGCCTTACCCTCCTGCGTCCCCTCCTGCCTGCTCTAAGTCCCAGCCCCCTCGCGGTCCTCTCCCAGCGCCAGAAGGCCGACCCCGGAGGATCTACAGGCCTCGATTCGGGGGCGCTCCCCCGCAACCTGCGCCCAGCTTGGGGGAGGAGCTTTCAGGGTGCCAGGCGGTAGACCGGCGGCGCTCACCTAGCTCGGCGGGCGGTGATGTGACCACGGCGCCTCGCCCAGAGCTCGGCCGCCAGGTGGCAGCAAAGCGCCGCCGCCGCCCCAGCTCGGCAGCCGCCGCGGCAGGTAAGGCAGGTTCGACCCCGGCCGGCCGCATTGCGCGGCCAGACTAGACCAGCCTTGTGTTTGCACACTCAGCAGCTGCTGAAAAGAGACTTCCTACACAGCTGGATAAAGGGTGTCCCTGTGCCTTGCACCTAAATAAAGAACAGTGCAAACTCAACCACGCTCTGAGTTTGAAGCCTGATGGCCTTACCTGACCCGAACCTGCCCAGATTCTGGCCTCACCTGTCCTTTCTTGTTAAAGTGGGCTGGGGATGGGAGAGAACAAGGATACCAGGATGTGGAGAGGTGTTGAAGTAACCACAGCGGCTCAAAGGCAAGCCTTTCTCTTGGCTTTAAACTGAGGGATTCTACAAGCAACTGGCATCTCTTCTTCATCCTGTAATTTGATGTGTCCTTAATGCAGGCTCCTTGAGCCTGGGAACTCTCTGTGGGCACGTGTTCTCTGTCCCCACTCTGAGTGATGTGCTTAGAGCCAGCACCAGCATGCTCCGAGGCCACTGTGACACATCCCTCCCAGCTTCCTGGAGCTCAGACTCCACGTCCTGGACTCCAGGCCCCAGTGGCGCTCAGGACCAAGAGTGTGTGTCCCTGAAGCTGCCCGGGGTCTCTGTCTCCTCGAGCAGGGAGACAGTCTCAAAGGGCCGGTGCCAGAGCCCTGGGGCGGGAGGGCAGCCCGCCTCCTTCCCTGTGCACCCCACCACCCATATCCAGGGCCTCTGCCAGGCTCACGGCCCAGGCCTTGCCCACAGCTCTCCGCCTGGCAGGGCTTGTGGGGCTCGAGCAGAGGAGCCTGTGGAGGACTGGAGCTGGATGGTGGAGGCCGCTTGTCAAGGAGCCAGAGCAGCGGGGAGAGGGTGGCTGTAAGGTCAGGTGATAAGGGAGCGGCCCACCCCTGCAGGTTGGGTTTAACACGGGAAGCTCCTTGCTATATGACCCAGCACCCCCCACCCCCTTAGGCAAACATGCAGAAGAACTGAATCCAGGCATTCACACTGAAACCTGTCCACATGTGTCCACAGCATCCCTGTTCATGGCAGGCAAGGAACAGGAGCAACCCACAGGCTCCTCAGGGGAAGACGGGTCAGCAGACCCTTCTGTCCAGACGGCATGGTGTCCGGCCCACACCCCACACCACGTGGACACACTGGGAACGTGCTGAGCGAGTGAGGGAGGCCAGATGCTGAAGACCACGGAGCTTGTCTCCACCCGTACGAGATGTTCAGAATAAGGCAGGCCACAGGCAGACGGAAAGTGAATGGGTGGTCACCTGGGCCGGGGGCGGTGCAGGGAGGAATGGGAAGTTGTGCCTTCATGAGGATGGATTTCCTTTCGTGCCTTGGAAATGTTCTGGAATCACAAAGAGGTGGGAGTCGAATAACATTGTGAATGTACTAAATGCCACCGAATCCTTCACTTTAAATGGTTACAACAGCACTTTCATAGTTTATGTGTGCTTTACAATAATCATGGTGATAATGTACTGAAATCTCACCTTCTGGTAACCCCTCAGTCCAGACGGGTCAGGACGGCAGGTCACCACCACACATGGACCAGGCCGGAGCAGGCGTGGAGGTCCATGGGCATCTGGCAGAGCACAAGCACCAAGCCAATGAGACAGACAACCAAACCTGAAAAGCTGGTTGTCTAAGGAAGACCAGAGGCCAGTAATTCACAGCAGAGGAACGAGATCAGGGGAAACAGGGGAGACCGCCCAGGTGTAGCCGGGCCCTTGGGGGTGAGGCCTCCAGGCAGGACCTGATGAGCGCCCCACCCCCACCCCACCCCCCCCCCCCCCCCCCCGCCAAGGTTCTGGGTCCCGATGGGCCTCAGCCTTGCAGGGAGGGTGTGTGAGCAGGAGAGTTTGTGTTGCAGTTCTGTTTATGACGAGTAACAATGCTTTCTGTTCCTATACGGTGCTATGGTTTTTGTTTTTAATCTGGATCTTAGTTAAACATTTGAACAAATTTAAAGACAAAACGTGGAGCAGAGACGGGGGAGGGTTGGGACCCCAGAAACAGAGGTCTTCGCTCCTTGCCTCTGCATCCTGCCAGGCACCCTCCCCTGGGCACTTTTCCATTGGTGTCTGGGGGTTGCAAACTGTGTTCACTCCATCCCTGGCCCCTGCCCACCACGGCCCCAGGGGGCCAGAGACAAATAGGAGACATGGCCCTGCCCCTAAGGACTTCCGGGACACCTGGTGCTCTGGGGGAAATGGCTGGACAGGGGCTGGGCTTAACACTGAGCTGTGGGGACCCCTCCCAGGGCACTGGGCTCTGAGCCCAGAGTGACGCCAGCAGGTGGGTTGTGGTGGGGGAACAAGGAAACAAGCTTCCACAGAGATCATGGGGCCCTGACCACCACCCACTGACAATTGCTGCCAATTCTCCAAGCCAGGCTTCAACAGTATGTGAACCGTGAACTTCCAGATGTTCAAACTGGGTTTAGAAAAAGCAGGGTAACCAGAGATCAAATTGCCAACATCTGTTGGATCATTGAAAAAGCAACAGAATTCCAGAAAAACATCTGCTTCATTGACTATGGTAAAGACTTTGACTGTGTGGATCACAACAAACTGTGGAAAATTCTTAAAGAGATGGGAATAACAGACCACCTGACCTGCCTCAGGAGAAATCTGTGTGCAGGTCAAGAAGCAACAGCTAGAACCAGAGATGGAAAAATGGACTGGTTCCAAATTGGGAAAGGAGTACGTCAAGGCTGTCTATTGTCACCCTGCTTATTTAGCTTACATATAGAGTACATCATGCAGAATGCTGGGCTGGATGAAGCATGAGCTGGAATCAAGACTGCTGGGAGAAATATGAATAACTTCAGATATGCAGATGACACCACCCTTTTGGCAGAAAGCTAAGAGGAGCTAAAGAGACTCTTGATGAAAGTGAAAGAGGAGAGTGAAAAAGCTGGCTTAAAACTCAACATTCAAAAAGCTAAGATCATGGCATCTGGTCCCATCACTTCATGGCAAATAGATGCAGAAACAATGAAAACAGTGAGAGATTTTATTTCCTTGGGCTCCAAAATCACTGCAGATGGTAACTGCAGCCATGAAATTAAAAGATGCTTGCTACTGGGAAGAAAAGCTGTGACAAACCTAGACAGCGTATTAAAAAGCAGAGACATTACTTTGCCAACAAAGGTCCGTCTAGTCAAAGCTATGGTTTTTCCAGTAGCCATGTATGGATGTGAGAGTTGGACCATAAAGAAGGCTGAGTACCAAAGAATTGATGCTTTTGAACTGTGGTGTTGGAGAAGACTCCTGAGAATCCCTTGGACTGCAAGGAGATCAAACCAGTCCATCCTAAAGGAGCTCAGTTCTGAATAGTCATCCGACAGATTGATGATGAAGTTGAAACTCCAATACTTTGGCCACCTGATGCAAAGAACTGACTCATTTGAAAAGACCCTGATGCTGGGAAAGATTGGGGGCAGGAGGAGAAGGGGACGATAGAGGATGAGATGGTTGGATGGCATCACCAACTCGATAGACATGAGTTTGAGCAAACTCCGGGATTTGGTGATGGACAGGGAGGCCTGGCGTGCTGCAGTCCACAGGGTCGCAAAGAGTTGGACATGACTGAGCAACTGAACTGCACTGAACTGAAGATGCTTTAAATGATGGGCCTGCTGTTACTCCTTGTGGCCACACAGTGGTGCCCAGGCCAGCAGGAGAGAGGAGGAGGGTGACCAGGGACTCGAGAGGAGAAAAGAATTTTAGGTTGTGCAGCTCCACCTCTGCATGCATGGTCTTGTGGACACTTGTAATAGCGAAGAATGTTGCTGGTTGGTCTGTGCACTTGACCTCCAGCAGCCTGGTGAGTCAGCACATCTTCTCCCTCCGCCGTTCCTGCCTCCCTCTGTCTCCTGCGTCCAGTGTCCAAGCGCTTGCCTATCAGACACGGACACGACATTGTAGCCTCTTTCTTTGCCTCCAAGTTGATGCCAGTTACTTGCGGCTGCTTGGCCGTCCCTGTGGCTGGGGTTTAGGGGGTGAGCGCTGAAAGCCAGTGGGCCATCTGCTGTGTGTTTGGAGCTCCATCTGCACGGTGACAACATTACATGCCGGCTGCCCCCTGCTCTGTGCCGTGGCCGCCCTCCCCTAAATTTCCCTCCAGACACGCTGAGGAAAATGACCAGATTTGCCTGCAGTTCACGTCATGGTGGGGTTTTGAAGGGTTGATATTTGATGACAGTCACCTCAAATGGCATTTTGCCCCCCTTCTCAGGAGAGTTTTGCAGTCATCACAGACACACAAACATTGCTCGTGTAGCTATCAGAGGGGGTGGGGGCGCCGATGAGGCTCTAGACTGGCCCCTCCCCCAGTCATCCCTGGGAGGCAGGGACGACTTTCTTTCTCTACTTATTTGTGTTTAAAATATTTATCTTCCATCTCAACACTTTAAGAAACTTAATTTAAAAACCTCTTCAGTTGAAGCTTTTGGCTTTTCCGGGAAGAAAATCACATTATCTGCCAATAATAGTCAGGAGGCTTTTCCCCATGAACCTCAAACCTCTTGTTTCTGGTTCTGGCAGATCTGATGGCCATGTTCAGACCCTGTCTTTGCCCCCAGTGTCCTTCCTCCGGGTTCTTTTCGGAAGCGGTGGCCCCCTCTCTCTCCCTGGCTCTGCTCCAGCTCATTTCACCTGATTTGGGCTGGGGGGTCGGGAAGTCTCGGCCCTGGAGGCCCAGGGCTCCTGGCTGTCACCTCTGTGATGCGTCCCGGACCCTCCCCTCCTATGTGCAGACTCTCTCCCCCTGATGGCGCCCTGGCCACTTTGGATCTGGGTTGTCCTCTGTAGAGACCTGAGCATCTCCTGGGGTTCTGGGCCCCCTGGAGGAGCAGGAAGGATGCTGGTGACTCTGCCCTTGGAGGGAGTGCTGGGTCCCTGGAGACCTGAGCTCGCCGAGTGCAGTGCTGTGACCAGAGGGGAACCTGGCTCCTGGTGGGGCGGTGAGTTGTAGGGGCACTGCTGTGGCCCCAGCTTTTCCTGCAGTGACCTCCCGCCTGTGCCAGGGCCACCACTGCAGCTCCTCAGCCCCTCAGCCCCGGGAGCCAGGGTGCTGGCAGCCCTGCCGACGTCAGACCCTCCCGGGTGTTTGAGGAGGGGGCCCTCACTGCTCCTTCCCCCCGACGCCCACTCTTCACTCAGCTGCGTCCTCCGCCAGCCCCTGCTCTGAGACCCTCCTGCCGGGCCCCTGTCCTCAGCTCGGGGAGCAGCAGGACTGTGCCCTTAGGTGGGGCCAGGGTCACGGCCCCCCGCCTCTTCTCTATGCAGTTCATTGAACCCAGGAGTGCCGGCTCTGGGTGTCCCTGCCTGAGGCTGTGGCCAAGTAGCTGCTGGGTGGGCTTTTCCTGGTGGGCTGCCAAGAGTAGGGGAGGTGGGGGCTTACAGCAACGGAAGGCGTGGGCTGGGGGTCCAGCTCAGGGTGTCCTGGGGACTCCGGGAGGGCCGCCCAGCGTCCAGGGTCGCCCGCGTCCTTGGTGGTGGCTGCGTTCTCCCGTCTCTGCCTCCGTCACCTCCACGGCTGTCTCCTCCATGTGTCTCCCAGCATCCTCACCTCTCCTTACAAGGACACCCACCACTGGATCGAGGGACCACCCAGCTCCAGTCTGATCTGGAGGGACAGGGGGGTATCAGTCGAAAACTTAGGGGTCCCAAGCTGGGGGGTGAGTGACACTGCCTTCAAAGTAGCAGCGGGCGGTACCCTGCCATTCTTCGTTGGGAGCGGAGTGCACTGGCTGCTGCCCAGCTGGCCAGACGGCTGGTGGAAAAGTGATCACGGCGGGGGCGTTCTCAACAGGGCTGGTTTAATCTCCCAGCAACGGGCACTGGCACCAGCCCTGATGGCACAATTCTGCCAGGGAGCAACCAGCCCTGTGGACAGAGGCCCACATGGGCGCTTCTGCTCCTGGAAGGGCCAGAGGTTTCTTTCTATGGCGATGGAGGCATGTCCACCTGTGGTTTTGCAGGAACTTGGCTGGCACCACTATCTGAGAGCTCAGGTGTCTGAATCCTGTCTTGTGGCGTCAGCGCCCAGACCCACTCTGAGCTTAGGAGGCGAGAGAGAGGCCCACGGCCAGGCGCCCGCTGGGCACACCTGGGAGCCGCTGACTGGCGGCCCAGCTAGGCAGTGACACGTCATGGGGTGGGCTGTCCTCCAGGATGAAGCCCGGGCAGAATTGCAGGCCTTCTCTGTAGCTGTGTCTCCAAGTGTGAAATCAGGGTGCAGGGGCCACAGAGGGAGTTGGGGGCCACAGGGGTGGGGGGAGCAGGGCCCACGGAGGGAAGCAGGGTTTCCCCAGGGGAGTGTGGGGGCTACGCGGGGTGTGAGAGGGCGCAAGCGGAGCAGGGCTTGCCCACTGTCATGCTCAGTGGGGACTGGAGCTTCCGGAGCCCACAGGTCTGCACTCTGAAGGGTCAAGGGTCATGGCCTCTCAAAGGGTCTCACTGTCGTACGGCTGTTGAAAGCAAAGTTGTGGTTGATGCCTGGCTGTGCTGGGCTTTGTGTCCAGGGGCCCCTGGGCAAGAAGGAGGGGCATCCTGTTGGTAGGACAGTGACACTGACTGCCGGGAGGAGGGCTGTTGTGTCACAATGGAGGGCAGGGGACACGCAGAGCGCGCCCCTGGCCCCCCACCCCCAAGTTGTGACGGCACAGGACTGCAGCCCCGGCCCACATGTCCATGTGGCCAGACGGAGCTCAGACGTCTCAGGGATGGGGTGAGTCTGCGGGTCATCGCCGAAGGGGCTCTAGTGGACAGTGGGGGGCCCTGCTGGCCCCCCGCATGGCCACAGTGGCTGTGGGCTGGACCCTGAGCCTCGCTCTCCCCTGTCCTACGGCCACTGTCCCCACACACAGTGGACGGTGCTGGACAGGGTGGGCCGCCACGTCCCCCTCCTGGGTAGCACTTGCTGACGGGTGTCTGGGGGGCGGGCAGCTCCTTTGTGGCTGCCTCACTCCCGTCGGCCCCCCCGCTAATCTAGGGTGGTGTAAGGCCTGGCATTTTGTCCCCACAAGGGCTGTGCATGCCCTGAGCCTACTTGCAGGCAGTGGTCAGCCCTGCACCCAGCCTGGCTCCGTCTGCCTGCCTTCCACAGCCCAGTGGGTCCCACTGTCTCAGCAATAGCTTCCGAGATCCCCAGCCTCAGAGCAGACAGGGTACCGTGTCCCTCTGCTGGTGGTGGTGAGGGTGGCGGCTAGCTGTGCCCCAGGCGGATGGTGGCCTGCTCCAGCTTCCCCGCCTAGCACGGCGGCCTCAGGGGCTGCCCCGCGGCTCACGCGGCCTGGCCACTGGCAAATGCTGCCCCTGATCCCGCCAGCCCGAGCCGGTGCTCCAGGACTTCTTCCAGCAGACCTGCATCCTCTTCACGTTCTTCTGGGCCTGTTTCCGCCAGCCTGGTTGTGGGTTGGCAGCTGAGGTTTTGGATGTCGGGCTTCCCAGGTGGTGCTAGTGGTAAAGATCCCTCCTGCCAATGCAGGAGACAAAAGAGACAGGGGTTCAATCCTGGGGTTGGGAAGATCCCCTGGAGGAGGACATGGCAACCCACTCCAGTATTCTTGCCTGGAGAATCCCACGAACAGAGGAGCCTGGCGGGCCACAGTCCCTGGGGTCACACAGAGTCGGACAGGACGGCATGCATGCGCAGCAAAGTGTGGATGTTACCAGCAAGGGTAGGGCAGGAGCTCCTCAAGGACTGTTGATTGACTCACCGACCTCGGTCCCCATGGGCCCTGAGAAAGGAGGCGCTTCACAGCTCCCTGGACCCCCATCTGGAGGGTAAAGGGGCTCGGAGGGGCTCGGAGGGGCTGGAGGGGAGTGAGAAGTGCGCCCCCGTGAGGAGGCCCCCCACTCAGCCCGTTTGTCCACCCTTCCCCCGGGTCCTGGCCCTGGACGCCTCACTGGGGCCCTGCCCTCCCCGCAGATGCTGTGGCTGCTCTTCCTGACCCTCCTGGGCCCCGGGGGCTCCGTGCCTGTGTCCCTGGGTGAGTCCTGACTCCCTGTCTCCTGCCCCAGCCGCCCAGACGTCCCTGTACTGGTGCAGAGGGGACTGGTCAGTCGGCCCCTGGGAGGGACTGAGTGTGTGCAGCCGGGTAGGGGTCCCTGATGGCGCCCTTCCTCGGCTTCCCAGATCCCAACCTGAGGAGGGAGCAGCATGGCACAGTGGGGGTGCACGACGCCCCCCCCGGCCGGTGGCTGTGGCAGGCCAGCCTCCAATGGCACAGCAAGGAGCGTGAGCAGTGGGAGCATGTGTGTGGGGGCTCCCTTATCCACCCCCAGTGGGTACTCACTGCGGCCCACTGCACTAAACGGTGGGTCACTCAGCCCACTGCCCCCGTGGCTAGGGAGGGGAGTGGGGGTAGGGGCACGGGGGGTGTGGGTGTGGGCTGGGGGCCGGGCACTGGGCTGCACAGAAAGCCACGGCTCTGCCAGCAGCCAATCTGGTTCCTGCTGCAAGACGAGCCCAGCCCTGCCCCAGCCCGGCGCCTCTGAGTGGCTCCTGTCCCCTCTCCCTCAGGGAAAGCCCGCAGGCTTCTGCCTTCAGGGTGCAAGTTGGGCAGCTGAGGCTCTATGACCCAGACAGGCTGATGAAGGTGACTAATATCATCCCATACCCCGATTACGACCACCTCCTATCTGCCAAAGGGGGCGCGGACATCGCCCTGCTGAGACTGGAGGCCCCCATGACCCTCTCTCCGCACGTCCGGGTGGTTTCCCTCCCACCTGCCTCGCTGAGAGTCCCCGAGAGGAAGATGTGCTGGGTGACCGGCTGGGGTGACATCATACTCAGAGGTAAGATTCTGGGAGACCCAGTGGGTGTGCACAGAGATACTTTATTCTCTGTGATGTGGGGGAATCCCCTCCTTGTTTTAGTGGGGTGAAATATACCTAACAAGGGCTTCCCTGGTAACTCAGCTGGTAAAGAATCCACCTGCAATGCAGGAAACTCCAGTTCGATTCCTGGGGTGGGAAGATCCCCTGGAGGAGGGAATGGCTACCCACTCCAGTACTCTTGCCTGGGAAATCCCTTGGACAGAGGAGCCTGGCGGGCTACATGGGGTCACAAAGAGTCAGAAACAATTGAGTGACTAAGCACAGCACATACCTCACAAAGTTTTGCCATCTTAACCACTTTTAACTGTACACGAAATACATTCACATGGTTGTACAACCATCACCACCGTTGGTCACCAGAACATCTCCCCACACGGAAGCTCCATCCCTCTCAAGCACTGGCTCCCCTCCCCCAGCCTCTGTTGCCACCACCAGCTGTCTGTCTCTATGGATTTGCCTGTTCTGGAAGCTTCATGTAAATAAAATCATATAATGTATGGTCTTTTGTGTCTGGCTCATCTCATTGAGCCAGACATGTTTTCATGTTTTCAAGGCTCATCCACATTGTAGTGCGTCTCAGCGCTTCATTCCTTTTTTATGGCTGAGTAATATTCCACTCCTTACACGTATTATTCAATATATTATTCAATATAACTACAAGAGGCTGATCTATATACATATATGGCCATATTAAATATGTTAACAAAGAGACCTCAAGATTTTCGCTATGTAATTACACACGCTATCCTCATGTTATGATGTATTTTTCTCTACATACACCTGACATATTAAATATTTATGTTTAATTTGTATGCCCCACCTCCCAAAAAAGTAAACCCATGAAAGCAAGAAGTTTATTTCATTCACTGCTGAATGTCTCAGAGTTTAAAATAAGGTTTATCACAGAGACATTTATTCAACAATAAACATATGCTCAATGAAATGAGTAGGTTAATGCATGAATTAATGAATAAATTGAGGCTTTGAGAAAGGAGAAAAGAAGGGAGGATGGAAGGAAGAAAGGGGAGAGAAGGAAGGAGGGAGGGAGAGAGGAAGGAAGGAAGAATATTCACTCTTTACCTCACTGATGCCAACTCCTATTACTCACCTCCACACTCTTTACACACCAGTCACCCTGGCCTCCTTTCTCTTCCTCAGATGTGTTAGGCATATTCCCAACTTAGAACTTTCTGGAGTGGATTGGTTTGCATGGGTGTATGCTCAGTTGCTTCAGTCATGTTTGACTCTTTGCAAAAACTAAGAAAACATTCAGAAAACTAAGATCATGGCATTTGGTCCCATCACTTCTTGGGAAATAGATGGGGAAACAGTGTCAGATTTTGTATTTTGGGACTCCAAAATCACTGCAGATGGTGATTGCAGCCATGAAATTAAAAAAACACTTACTGCTTGGAAGGAAAGTTATGACCAACCTAGACAGCATATTAAAAAGCAGAGACATTACTTTGCCAACAAAGGTCCGTCTAGTCAAGGCTATGGGATTTCCAGTGGTCATGTATGGATGTGAGAGTTGGACGATGAAGAAAGCTGAGCGCTGAAGAATTGATGCTTTTGAACTGTGGTGTTGGAGAAGATTCTTGAGAGTCCCTTGGACTGCAAGGAGATCCAACCAGTCCATCCTAAAGGAGATCAGTCCTGGGTGTTCATTGGAAGCACTGATGAAGCTGAAACTCCAATACTTTGGCCACCTGATGCGAAGAGTTGACTCACTGGAAAAGACCCTGATGCTGGGAGGGATTGGGGGCAGGAGGAGAAGGGGACGACAGAGGATGAGATGGCTGGATGGCATCACCGACTCAATGGACATGAGTTTGAGTAAACTCAGGGAGTTGGTGATGGACAGGGAGGCCTGGCGTGCTGCGATTCATGGGGTAGCAAAGAGTCGGACACGACTGAGAGACTGAACTGAACTAAATATTCCACTGTGTGGATGAACCACATTCTGTGTATCTGTTCACCAGCTGATGGATACCTGAGTGTTTGCCAGTTTTTGGCTCCTGTGAGTCAAGCTGCTATGAGCCTGCGACTGCCAGCACCTATTAGAGCATCTATTTTCAATTCTTGTGGGTCTAGATTAGTATGGAATTTCTGGGTCATTTACTAATTCTATGTTTGATCTTTCATAGGGGATTCCCCTTTGAGCTGAATGTGCGTGAGGCCTGGGTCTCAGATGGGCAGGTTTGTGGATACTGGGGACTCAGGGCCTTTATTATCTGCCAGGTCCCAGCAATTACTCCCATGGTTCTCATGGGGTCCTCACCATGACCACTGGGGTGGACCTTGACTGTCCTGCAGACGGGCAAACCTGGGATCAATAAGCTAGGGCCTACTCCTGGGCATGTACCTGAAGAAAGCCAAAAT
The DNA here is from genome assembly GCF_963930625.1 of Muntiacus reevesi. NCBI lineage: Eukaryota > Metazoa > Chordata > Mammalia > Artiodactyla > Cervidae > Muntiacus > Muntiacus reevesi. The sequence continues at coordinate 180,440,017 of NC_089250.1, read as the reverse complement.
TCAAAAAGATACCTGTGCCCTGACATTCACGGCAGCACTGTTCACGGTAGCCAAGACACGGAGACAATCTAGATGTACATCAACAGATGAGCGGATAAAGAAGATATGGTACATGTATGCCATGGAATATTACTCAGCCATAAAAAAGAACGACATAATGTCACGTGCGGTGACATGGATGGACCTAGAGACCGTCATACTGAGTGAAGTCAGGAAAGAAAAAGACAAATATCCTGTGATATTGCTTATATGTGGAATATTAAAAAATTTTACAAATGAACCTATTTACAAAGCAGGAATAGTCACAGATACAGAAAAGAAACATGGTTACCAGGAGAGAAAGGGCTGGGGAGGGATAAAACCCACTACTATATATAAAAGAGATAACTAATGAGAACCTTCTGTATAGCACAGGGAACTCTAGTCAATACTCTGTAATGACCTCACAGGAAAAGAGCCTAATAAAGAGTGTCTTTGTATATGTATAACTATCTATGTATATGTATAAAACCGAATCACTTTGCTGTGCACCTAAACTGATACAACATTGTAAATTAACGATTCCCCAATAAAAAATAATCAAACAAACAGAAAAAGAGAAGCTGGGGTCTGCCGTGGTCTCAGATGTCAGAAGGTGAACACTTCAACCCATGTGGCTCAGAGCACTTTGTCAGGACAAGTCCTTGATACGTCCCTTCTCCAGGGAGAAAGAATTCCCGGGAGAATGCTGTCCTGGGTCATCCTGTCCTTAGGCTTATGGAGCCCTGCGTCCTGGAGCTGGCTGGGTTTAGTGGCCGTGGGGAAGCTGAGCCCCAGGGCCCCGGGGTGCTGGGTCTGGACCCAGGGTCAGGGTTGGCAGTGGGGGCCTGGAGCCCACCGCTGACACCCCATCGTGGAGCAGAGTGAGTGCCTGCCCTCACCCGGCCCCTGACCCCCGACAGGGCCGCTGAGCCCGCCCCACCACCTGCAGGAGGTGGAGGTGCCCATCGTGGGGAATGAGGTTTGTAACCGGCACTATCAGAACTCCTCTGCAGACGCCGCCCATCAGATCATCAAGGACGACATGCTGTGTGCAGGCAGCGAGGGCCAGGACTCCTGCCAGGTGGGACCCAGGCCCACCCCGTCCTCCCGCCCCGCCTAGCCCACGAGGGTCCACTGCAGGGCGCTGAGGGTCGCCTCTCCCGCAGGGTGACTCCGGGGGCCCCCTGGTGTGCGGCTGGAACCGCACCTGGGTCCAGGTGGGAGTTGTCAGCTGGGGCGACGTCTGTGGCCATCGCGACTTCCCTGGGGTGTACACCCGGGTGACCAGCTACGTATCCTGGATACGCCAGTATGTCCCGCCCCCCAGACCCTAGACAGGGTGGGGGTGGGGTCTGCACGATGAGAAGACTGCTAACCCTCCCGGCCAATACCCTGCTTCTTCACTGGGGCCAGCCTTGTCCTCCCAACCCCCCCTCCCCCTCCCCCTCTGAGACACGCTGGTCCCCCGTCTGGGAGGGAGAGACAGCAAGAAGGCCTGTATGCTGCTGTCTCCCAGCAGTGGGGTGGCCCCTGGCCTCCTGCTCACCCTCTGTTTCCCATTAAACTCTGAAAAGCCAGCCCCCGGCTGTGGTTTGGGATCGCTGCATGGACGCATTGTGGTTTCTGGAGGGAGTGGTGCAGGGGACCCTCCCCAGGAGGGGTTCCTGGACTCTGGCACCAGGCTGGGTTGCCACATCTGGGGGTGGGGGCATTTCCCGGGAAGCTTTCTGGGAGCTTGTGGTGGAGGGTTAACCTTGCCCCTGGGTGCGTCCCTTTCCAGCGAGTGCAGGGCAGTGACTTTGTTCTGATCACGCACCAACCCCCCACCTCCCGTGATGTTGGTTCAGAACTCTCACCCCCAGGAGGGGTCTCTGGAGCGTGTAGGAGGGGCTTTAACCCAGTAACTGAAGGGGTGGCCCTGACTCCACCCCACCCTGTGCATTTCAGGGACACGGGTGAAATCAGAGCTGCCAGCACCTGCGGAAGGTCACCCCAGGGACTAGCCACCCCATGAGCCCTTCCGACCATCCCCCTTTCTCTCCCTGAGGCCGATACTCAGCCTGGAAAGTCACTCCCACCTGGGGCCTAGAGGCACCTGGGAACACATGCATCCTGCCCCTTTCCGTAGCATCCACAGCCTGGGGTCTGGCAGTGAGTGGGCCCCCAGCCCCGGCGAGGCCCCCCTGGAGACACTAGGCTGCCCACCCCACACACCTGTGTCCAGGCCTGGGTCCTGGCCGCAGGAAGCACCCAACATGTGTCCTGGGAGCTCGAGGCCTGAGACTTGGGGCGTGCTGAGGGGTCAGGGCTGAGATGGAGCGGGGTATGTGGGATAGGGAGCTGCCCCCTCCATGAAGTGGGTGCACGGCTCCGCAACAAGCAGAGTGAGGCCCTCCTCAGCTCAGATGGCTCCTGTGGGCACCTTGAAACCCCAGGGAAAGACCCCACGAGACTGTGGAGGGCCTAACACCATGGTGGGCAGCCTCAGACGAGGCTGGACAGACCACCACCATCGGGAGCAGGTGGTCCCCAGAGGGAAAAGGACCATGACGCTGGCCCCCAAGGCCAGGAGCTGCATCCCCTCTGATACAGCCCTCCTGGGCTGTGGTCCTCAGCGGGATCTTGGCCAGGCCACCCTTGGCCATCTCAGCACCTCCAAAACTCCCCGTGTGCCCTGTATGGCCGCCCCCTCCCCACGCCGGCTCTCAGCTGCAACCTCTGGCCTCCGGGTTGCATCCATCGTCCAACACTCTCCGCCGCGTGAACGCGTGAACGCACCGCTGTTTGTTTCCATCTTATTTAATTAATGTATTGGCTGCACCGCATGCGGGATCTTAGTCCCTCGACCAGGGATTTGAACTTTCTTTCCTATTTTTTTTTTTCAACCTGAATTTACCTGCTCAGGACATTGGTACTGTTTCAGGCTTCTGGCGATGATGTATCAGGCCAATCTTTTACACGGTTTTCGTGGGAATGTGTATCCATTTCTCTTCTCGGAAAGCCTGCATTTTGCTTCATCCTCTATAGCCCTTGCCTTGTCATTGGCCTTAAAATGCCATTTTAACAGGTTAGCGCTTACTTTAACCTGCATTTTGCTAACGACTCAGTCTGCTGTGCATTTTCATGTGCTTCCTTGGCACCCTCCTAGCTTCTCTTGTAAACACTTTCTCTACTTGGACTTTGTTGGGGCAGTCCGACCGCCGGTTGGAAGACAATTTCCAGACACAGAGTACTGCAGTAGGGAGGGAACTCATCAAGAACAAAAAGCAGAGCTAATGCAGGTGCTATGAGCACAGCAGGCCAACCTCCTCACAGGCCAGGGAGAGTCAACAGTTTTCATGGGGACAAAGAAAATTCCTGCTGGAAGGTTGGCAGTAGGTGATTGGTTAAGTTCAGGTGGTAAAGAATCTGCCTGCAATGAAGGAGACCCGGGTTCGATCCCTGGGTCGGAAAGATCCCCTGGAGAAGGACATGGTAACCCACTCAGTGTTCTTGCCTGGAGAATCCCATGGACAGAGGAGCCTGGCAGACTGCAGTCCACGGGGTCGCAAAGAATCAGACACAGATGAGCGACTAACACTTTTTATTTTAGGGCACTGTAGGATGACTACTGGGGTGGGTATCTTTGCCTAATTTGGGGTGAAGAAATCTGCTGGTGATGATCGGGGTGGTTTTGGCAATGGTTACAAAGGGGTTCAGTCAGCTTCGGAGGTGACCTTGGCTCCGGGCTCCGCTTCTGTGGCCTTGGGACAAGGCCTTGAACCTGTGGCCTTGGGGCAGGACTCAACACATTTTTATTTCTCACGACGGTATCTGGGGAATTCTTTATCTGTTCTGGATACAACTATTTTATGCTTTGCAATTATTTTCTCCCTGGGACTCCTCGCCCCATTTTCTTAGGAGTGTTTTTTGAGGAACATACGTTTTCAGTTTTGATGAAATCCAGTGTGTCCCCGATGTTCTGTCTGTGGCTGTGCTCCTCTTTGGCAGGAGTTTGCCTGTAGTATCTTTTCCGAACTTTACTCTCCACAGTTGCTTCTCTCGTGAGTAGCCTGTGTCCAGGGTATTTCTGATGGCCTCCTTCAGTGCTGCTGTGTAAACTGGTGAGCTCACCGTCGTCACCTTGATATCATATAATCACTGATGTCCTCAGACTGGCTTCTACCTCCTTAACTTACTAATTTACGTTGTTCCAGCATTTCTCTGCCTTCTCCCCTTTTTCTTCTAGAACAGACCTCTGTGTGTAACCCCAGTAAGAGAAGACGTTGATCGGCCGTTCATCTCCTATCTCACGTCCCCCAAATCTGCCATCTGGACAGCATCTAGACTGTTAATTCTGGGTCATTGTGGCTGCCTATCTCATATTTCTCTTTGAAGGCATCTCTTTTTAAAAGATAAAAGTGGGCTTGATGATAAGATTTGATTTCCTTTGCTGAGTGTATCTCTTGGGACATTTGCCTTTTACTGAGCTTTACTGTAATTGATTCAAAGGTCTGGGATGTGGTGTTTCTGAGAATATGCTTGTATTGCCCTCTTCCTCAAATGGCTGTTTGCTTGCTTCTAAATTGTTTTCTTCACCACTCTGAAAGATTACTTGTCTGTCAACTTGCATCTGCAGTTACTGTGGGATCATCTGATACAACTACTGATTTTTCAAATGAGCTGTGACTCCTCAGACTGTTAGACACAGTCAGGATCCCCTCCACCTGCTCAGCCCACCCCTGGGGGTGCCACCTGCTGTTTTGGCTTCAGTTCTGCCCTGAGATGAGGATTCAGGGGAGGCTTCCTATGGAAGGGGAGGGAATCCTGGCGGGGAGGGCACAAGGGCTGGAGACACAGGTGTGGAGAGGCTCCCCACCGTGGGCTCAGGAGCTTCTCTGCCGACGCTCTTCTGGAGTCAGGAGAACATACGGTTCTGTGACATCTCTCCGGAGGGACTAGGGAGCCGTCGGTGGGTGGACTTGCCTGACATTGGTCCTGTTGTGAAGCCGCCCTGACGGCAGGGCCAGGAGTGAGGCTTTCTGCTGGGATGAGTCTCCACCTGTGGTTGGTGTGGCTGACACGGGGTTCCGTCCTCGAGGATGGAGAGGAAGATGGTCACACGCCCCTGGTCTCACCGGGAGTGTTTGACGAGAGCCAAGTTTTGAGCTGCTTCCTATTGTCTGGATGGGATTTATGCTGGAGAACGGGGGTTTGAGGTGCTTTCAGGTTGAGGACCAGGTGAGAAGGGGGAGCGATGGGAAATGGGGACACCAAACCCAGGCCACGGACTGTCACGTGCTGCTGTGAACAGGCCACGAACGTCAGACCGAGAGACAGACCACAAGTACCGAGGGGGCGGGTTGTAGAATAAGAGATGGAAGGCAAGCATTTGAAAGCTGGTCCCCGCCAAGTCTCATGGAAGCCCTTTTGAGAGCATCTAGAAAGGGCCTTTTTCACCCCAGATGGGCGGAGACCAAGGAGATGGTGCCTGGAGGTGGCAGAAGCAGGGAGCAGAGGCTCTCGGGCTGATGTCAGGTCCCTCCGCCCTGCAGGGCGGCTCAGGAGCCAGGCCGCTGCCCTTGTCCCTCAGGGTAGGGAGGGGAGGTGGCAAAAGAGCCCGCCAGCAATTGATCCAAATGGCAACACTGTTTATGTTCATGTTGGCAGAATCTGGACACGACCCAAAAGCCCTTCTGCTTGAGACGAATGACTGTGTCGGGGGGCCCCTCTCGCCACCCAGGCTGGCAGGCAGACGCGGGAGGTGGCGATGCTGGTGTCACTGCAGACAGGCCATGAGACGCAGGGTCACCCACTGGAAACACTGCAGCCTGTGGGCTTCAGACAGGGAGGCGGGCTCCTCGGCAGCGTGTGCAGCATGTTCAGGGCAGAGACGCCTGGTCGGTGGCCATCACGACGGAGTCTACAATAGCACATGCTGGGGAGGCTCTGAAGGGAAGGGGAGCCTCCTGTAGTCGGTGGGAATGTAAGCTGGTCAGCAACTGTGGAAGACAGTATGGAGGTTCCTTAAAAAAGTAAAAACAGAGCTACCACGCACGCACGTGTGCTAGATCACTCAGTCAGGTCCTACTCTTTGCAACCCCATGGACTGCAGCCTGCCAGGCTCCTCGGTCCGTGGGATTCTCCACGCAAGAATAGTGGAGTGGGTTGCCATGCCCTTGTCCAGGGGATCTTTACAACCCAGGGATTGAACCCACATCCCTTGTGTCTCCTGCCAATAGTACATGGGTTCTTTACCACTAAGCCACCTGCGAAGCCCCAGAGCTACCATATGACCCAGTAACCCCACTCCTGGGCATATGTCCAGACAAAATTCTAATTTGAAAAGATACATACACCCCAATGTTCATAGCAGCACTAATACAATAGCGAAGACTTGGAAGTAAACTAAATGTCCATGAACAGATGAATGGATAAAGATGTGGTACATATATATGATGGAATATTACTCAAGCATGAAAAAGAATAAAATAATGCCATTTGCAGCAACATAAATGGATCTAGAGATGTCATACTAAGTGACATAAGTTAGAAAAAGACAAATACCATATGATATCACTTTTATGTGGAATCTAAAATATGATTCAAATGAACTTATTTATAAAACAGACACACTTACAGACATGGAAAACAAACTTATGGTGACCACAGAGGACAAGAGAAGGGAGGGATCAGTTATGAGTTTGGGATTAACAGATCCACTTTACTATGTATAGACAGCCAATAAGGATCTCCTGTATAGCAAAGGGAATTATATTCAATGTCTTTTAATACTGTGTAATGAAGAATACAGAAAAGAATACGTGTGTTTGTATGTAACTGAGTCACTGCGCTGTACGTCTGAAACGAGCCCAGCACTCCCCCAGCCCTAGGCCTTGCTGCTCTCCCCCGGCCCTCCCTGCTGAAGACCTGCGTGAGCAGAAAAGAGCCTGCAGGCCAGAGCCCAGCCTCTCCCTCCTCCCAGGTCTGGGGCTCCTGGGCTCAGCTGTGGGGCAACCCGGGCTGGGACGGGGCCCTGGGTGCAGAGATAGGGGTTGGGTAATGCTCACAGGCCCATCACCTAATCTCTTCTTGCGACACTGTGCAGGGGCCACAGGTGGCCCAGCGGGCCTTAGACACGACGTTCCCCGGGGGCCTGGGGCCTGGGGCCTGGTCCTGAAGGCCCCCATCCCCGGGTGACACGGGCACCATCTGTGAACCCTGCACAGAGCAGAACATTGACAGGAGCTCCAAGCCTTCAGAGCATTGCAGCTCCATTGAGAGGCCACAGCTCAGCATGACCCCAGCCTCCCTGGTCTTCTTCCCCGTGGGCTGATGGGGAGTGGCGTGGATTTGCGGGGTGGGGTGGGGGGGAACTAGTCTACAGAGCAAAGCCCCGCAGACTGGGTGGGAGTGTGTCTCCTCCCTGTCCTGGCGCTGGACGTGGAGACCTGCTGGGGCAAGGCTGACCCTTCGGGGACCTCTGTCCTCGGCCTGCACACGGCACCTTCTCCCCCGGTCCTGTGAGGTCTCCCCATGTGTGTCTGTGTCCTTCTCCTAAGGACACTGGCCATGTTGATTAGACCATCCCCCAGTGACTTCTCTAACGACCCCCTCTCCAAATACAGTCACATCCTGAGGAATGGAGGCCGGAGCTTTAACACAGGAATGCAGGGGACCCGGGTTCCCTGGGGAATTGGGATAAACACCTCCAACTCTCCTGAGTCTGGCTGACTTGTCTCAAATGCACGCACCTCCCCACACACAGGGGTCCCTCTGGAGCCCAGGATCTCCTAGAAGACACCTCGCAAGTGGGTCCAGGCAAAGGGGTGCCAGCTCCCAAGGGGCTGGGAACTGGGACCAGGGAGGGGCTCAGGGAAACCCTCACCTCTCATCCTCTGATTCTTTCCCGACCTCAAACCTGAGAACAAACAGGCCCTGAGCTGACCGCCAGGCCCATCCTGCCCTCAGAGGCTGTGGTCAGGGCAGCACTGAGACCACACACCCCCGGAGACACCCAGGTCCCCAGCGCTCCTGTGGGCACCCGGCCCGCACACTCAGTACTGGAACGCTCCTTTGCCCTGGATCCGGAGCTTCTGTGGGCATCAGTAACTGTGAGTTCTCACGGTCTGGGAGAGACGTCAGGAGGGTCGTCAGCCCAGGCGCTGGGCTCCAGGCTGGGGAGCAGCCCTGGGTCCCGGGGGTGGCCGGTACCCAGAAGAGCAGGGCCTCACACCCCGCCTCCGATTCAGGATCCCCCTGGAGCGGCGGCCGGTCAGCACCCCTCGCTCGCCTCCCTCCTGCCTCTCTGCTCACCGAGTGTCCCTCCCAACGGGACCCACTCGGGCAGGGGGCGCCGGGCCCTCACTTCTTCCCCTGCCCGGGCCCCCTGCTTCTAACCCCGCTGGAGGAAGCTGAGTTGAACTGGCCCCTGGTCCTCGGTTCCCACAGGGAGAGGACTGACCTGGCCGCAGCACACAGCCCTGTGCCCACTTCCTGTGTGAGGGGGATAAATGGGGCCCTGGGGGCACCCGGGGCAGAGACGTGGAAGCAGCTTGGAGGAGGCCACCCTCCCGTCCAGACCAGTGGGAACCTCAGGCCGCCCTTCCCGAAGCTGGTGCTGGGGGTCCAGCTGCACCCCAAGACCGCCTGCCGATGCTGTGGCTGCTGGTCATGACCCTCCCCTTCCTGGGGCGCTCCGTGCCTGTGACCCCGGGTGAGTCCACACCCCACACAGGGCCCTGAGGGGTCCTGAGGATCCCAGGGCCCGTCTCTGCTCCCAGGGTCAGCCAATCTGGGGGGGGGGCCTCCCCACTTCTGAACAGCTTTGCTGGGGAAGGTCATCATCTGGGTCCCTGATGCCCCTTACCTTGCTTCCCAGGCCCCGGCTCAGGACGTGGGCTGGTGGGCATCGAGGGGGGCTGCGATGTCTCGGCCAGGAGCTGCCCGTGACAGGTGAGCCTGAGGTTCTGCAATAGGACAGTCGGCCGGTGGATACACTTTTGTGGGGGGTCGCTCATTCACCCCCAGTGGGTGCTGACCGCTGCCCACTGTGTTGAATGGTGAGTATTCTGTGCCCCTGTCCCTGTGGCTGGCTGCAAGGAGGGTGGGGAGCAGAGGGGGCTAGGGGAGGTGTGTGTGTGTGTGTCCAGGGGCCCCTCCCTGACTCTGGGGGTCCCCAGCCTCCTCTGAGTGGCTCCCGGTCCCTCTCCCCAGGAAAAGCCTGCAGGCTTCTGCCGTCAGGGTCGAAGTCGGGCAGCTGAGACTCTATGACCATGACAAGCCGACCAAAGTGTCCAAGATTGTCCAACACCCCGATTATGACCAAATCCTCTCTGCTGAGGGGAGGCGGACATCGCTCTGCTGAGGCTGGAGGCCCCCGTGAGCCTCTCCCATCACGTCCGGGTGGTCTCCCTCCTGCCTGCCTCGCTGAGGGTCCCTGAGGGGAAGATGTGCTGGGTGACCGGCTGGGGCAGCGTCACGGTTCACTGTAGGTTTGGGGAGACTTGAGGCGAAGGATGAGGAACTGGGGAGGCTGGGTCTTCAGGGAGAGTGGCTCACCCCGCAGACCTTTGGATCCCAGGGAGGGGTGTCTTGCGTGGTTCTGGACGGGAACCTTCTGGAGCAACCTCAGGGGTGGGCCACTGGCTCTGAGTTCTGGTCAGACTCTGCCCCAGCCGTTCTAGGCTCTGACCTCCTCATCCTGGGGACACAAGGTGGTCATCAGGGAGGAGGTCTGGGTCACTGAGCGTGGGCAACCCGCCAAGGTCTCAGGGTTCCTCCATGCTGCAGGGGGATGGACCTCTAGACGTTTTAGAGTCATGTGATCAGACCCCAGATTCATGGCTGTGGGGACACTGAGTCCAAGGCCAGGGGCGCTGGGTCTGGACCCCAGGCCCTCCGCAGACCAAGGGGAGCCCCTCCCCAGCACGGAGCTCACCCAGCCTCTCCCCGCAGCGCCCCTGCCCCAGCCCTACCATCTGCAGGAAGTGGAGGTGCCCATCGTGGGGAATGAGGTTTGTAACCTACACTATCGGAAAGTTGCAAACACCACCAAGCCAATCAAAGATGACATGCTGTGTGCCGGGAGTGAGGGCCAGGACTCCTGCCAGGTGGGACCCCAAACTCACCCTCTAATCTGCCCCCAACCCCTGAGTGGGGGCCCACCAGCCCCACTGCCTGGGGGCATGGGAAGTGTTTACTGAGTGGTGTTTTCCCGCAGGGTGACTCCGGGGGGGCCCTGGTGTGCCTCTGGAAATGCTCCTGGGTCCAGGTGGGAGTTGTCAGCTGGGGCCACAAGTGTGCACTCCCTGACTTCCCTGGGGTGTACACCCGGGTGACCAGCTACGTGTCCTGGATCCTCCAGTACGTCCCGCTGTCCCCAGGGCCCTAGGCCTGAAGACTCCCAATCTTCTTCGCTCAGGGGCCCCTGGTGGTCCTGGGGAGCAGGCAGGGGTTCCAGAGGGGGGCACCGTGTGGAAGAGACATGCCGGCAGTCAGCTGTCTGTGACGTGAGCCTCATTAAACTGTGCAGAGCTGCTCCCAGGCTGTGTGTGTGTTTGACCTGACTGGGGTTGGGGTGGGGTATCTCTGGGCGGGCTCCCTGGGCACAATCGGAGGGGAGCAGGGTGGGCCCGCCTTCCGGGGCAGGCGTTCTCGGCTTCTCCCCCTCCCACCACCGCCATCTGTTGCCTGCTTCTCTGAGACCCTTGGCCTCAGTCCACACGTTCCCTCCCCACCCCTCCCCACCTGACACCCACACCAGGAGAATGGGGTCCCCATCGACATCGCTCACGACACCAGCTGTTTCTTACAGGATGAGTCTCGTGGGCCCCCTTGGACTCTGGGGTTCGGAGGTACATCCAGGTGACGCTGGAGGAGGAAGGGACCTGGGGTCTGTGGAGAGAGCCCTGGGGGGGCCCAGCGGGAGGGGTGTCCAGGTCCCTGTCTTCATGCTTCTTGGCCTCCAGCTGACCCCGCAGCCCGGCCCCTCAAGACCCATGTGTAGAGCCAGCCTTTCCTGAACAGAATGAGGTGTCTGTCCAGAGTGGATCCTGCCCCTCTCCCTGTGGGACCCAGGGCTCTGAGGATGAAGTTTGGGGCCCAGTATAGTGTTTGGGGTCCTAATTAGTTTTAAGTGGCTTGATCTCAAACTGAACACAACTGACTCCTAGTCCTTAAAAACAAACTGGGCAAAAAAAAAAAAAAAAAAAAAACAAACTGGGCAGATAGCTGATCATTTAGACTCTGTGCTGATTGGAGGACCTACACGTTTTTGTAGCAGCAATGACAGGAGCCTGATCGGTGAAATTGGATCCAAGGTCAATGGAACTAAGTGGTGATCACCCTAGGTGTCAGCGGGACAAGCTGATCTGTATGTCTTGATGATAGGCTGTGGGAATAATAATTGATCATTAAACTCTTTGACGCTTAAAAAAGTGAACCAACGGTTGGTTGTAAGGTGCTGTAGGATTTACAACCAAATCCTCAAGTGGAACACATTCTGTTGACCCAGGATGGAAGAAGTATTCACTTATTGGGATCTGGGGAAGTCGTTCCATCTTATACAAGATTGAGCTCCGATCTTACGCTAACTTAACTCTCAGCCTGTTGGTGGCCATCAAACACACATTGTGCACCTGCTCTAACTATTAAAGAAAAGGGCGCATTGGTCAGAATTAAGGAAAGGAAACACCTCCCTTCCTGGGACACCAAATGCCGGTGCTCCTTCTGTGATAAGCCTCCCTCCCAGGTGCCAGGACGGGCACTTGCTAATCTGTTTCCTGTCTCCTGCTGCAAGAGACCCACCCGGTCCTGCCCACTCTGTCGTGGTTGCACCCCCAGCCACCCCTCCTGCCTCAGGGTGACCCTGCGGCCTCCCGTCTGCAGGGTGAGAGGCTCCCAGCAGTTGCAGGGGGTGCCCAGCTGGAGCTCTGGCTGGGCCCGGTATGACATTCTGGGGACCTAGCGCCCTGGAGCACCTAGCAGCAAATCCTGAGTTTCCCCTGACTCTGTCCTCTGGCCTCAACCTAGGTCAGCCCAGAGGACCTGACCTCCTCTTCTTCCCAGAGTCGCTGCTTCAGCCCTGCCCTTGACCTTCTATTCTGTGTCAGGGCTCCCCTGACCCTGGAGGAGGCAGCAGGGAGATGCTGGTGTTGGTGGGGGGCAAGGGAGAGGGCCCCAGGCCTCTACCCGATTGAAGGCCACAAGGAGTGACCGGGACCAGGGCTGGGACTGACAAGGACGGCGTGGCTTCTCCGGGGGAGGTGTCCTGAGCCCTGAGGGCAGAGGGCTGGGCTGGGACCAGTGCCCTCCCTGGCGTGGCAGAGAACAGCAGGGATCTCAGCGTCGGCTCTGCCTTGAAGCCACAGCCCCCAGCTCGGTTCGCCTGTCCCAGAATTCATCACATGACACTGTGCGTGGTTCCAAAGGGAGTTTATCCAAGTCAAATGATTTTGACTTGGTGTCACACCCACCCCCGGACACCCATCCACCCACCCCCTTCTCCTGTGAGGCAGGCTCTGTTCTAGCCAGCTGCCACGTGAATGTGACCCGGGTGTGACATGACTGTCTCTTCTCTGGGGAGATGTTTGCTCCCCTGGGGACCACTCAGGTGAGGGACTGGCTCCCGCAGGGTCCGTCTCTGGGTGGGAACCAGTCCCAGCTGCCTGTAGGTGAGCAAAGCATCAGGGAGCCATCTCAATGGAGGTGACGCTTGGACCCCAGGACGGGAGTTGGGGCACGGTGGGAGCAAGACCCAAGCAGAGGGAAGGGGCAGAGGTTGGCAAGCTTTCCTGGGGTGCTCAGAGCAGGTCCCACGGTCCCCCAGAGGAGCCGCGGGCCCTGGCAGACGTGGTCCTCAGCCTGCACCTCCTCTCTCCCCCTTGGCAGGGGTGGGAGGTGGCCGGCCCCAGGGACGGGCCCCTCCCTTTTGCTGTCTTGCCCACTGTCCTCTTGGCTGAAGGGTCACAACAGCAGGTGCGGGCAGGGCAGCGACGGCCAAGGCACCCAGAGATGATGGAGGGACGCGGCTTCTGGGCCGGGCGCTCCCGGAATGTGCCCTCCTCCTCCGGTTTGCTTGGCGCCTAGACCAGGCAGACCCTTAAGGTCACCCGTTTCTACACTGCACGCCTGGGATCCTCCTGAATTTCAGCCTGCCGCAGGGCCCTTGCGGCAGTGGGCAGGGGGTTGGGGGGCATGTTTCTTGTCTACAGCCCGGCTTGGCAGGGAGGGAGCGAAGCGTGTTTCTGGGCTTGCCTAGGATCAGTCCTGGCCACCACCGGCTGCTGGACCCCGCTTCCCGAAACCTGTGTCGGATGGCACCAGGGCAGGAGGAGCTGGAGCTGTTGCCAGCCTTCGGCAGGGGGTCTCAGGAGGGCGAGGGGTGCAGGCCCCCACCTTCCCGGCCCGCCCAGACCTCCTGGGACTGTGGTGCTGTGGCCCCACAGTGGGTCCCTGGGATGAAGCAGTCTCTGGGCTGGGGTCTCCAGCACCCATGGTCTTTCCGGCGGGGGGGTTGCGAGCAGAGGCGCCCCGGCCCTGGGCAGTACTCTGGGCGGTGGCCCTGGGAGAGGTCGGGGCTGTGCCTGCCCTCCCAGGTGCTGGCGCTCAGTCTCTCTCCCTCCGCCCGCAGGGGTGGCTCCATCTGGCGTTCCTGGTGCCTTCCTTCCTGGGAGACAGAGGTGAGAGCCCAGGCAGGCATCCTGCAGCCCTAGAGCCCAGGCCCCAGCCCTGGGGGCAGGCTGCATCTCCTCGGGGTTGGGTGTTCTCCAGCAGGGAGGCAGAGCTCCGGCCACACGCATCCCGCTCACTTTGTAGTCCATCCTGGGCCCTCACATCCTCTAGCTTTTCTTCCCGGCTCCACCCCCGGGAAATATGTGTGGGGTCACTTCCAAGCCCACCAGTTTTTTTTTTCTTTTTCCAATTTTATTTTTTTTAACACCAAAAAGCATGTTGTGTTGGGGTGTAGCCAATTAACAAAGTTGTGATAGTTTCAGGTGAACACTGAGGGGACTCAGTCACACATACACGTGCATCCGTCCTTCCCCAAGCCCCCCTTCCAGTCAGGCTGGCGCGTAACATTGAGGGGAGTTCCCTGCGCTGTACAGGAGGTCTTTGTTGGTTATCCACTTTAAAGATAGCAGTGTGTGGACTTCCCTGGTGGCACAGTGGAAAAGAACCTGCCTGCCAACGCAGGGGACACAGGTTCGATTCCTGGTCCGGGAAGATTCCACATGCCTCGGAGCAACTAAGACTGGGTGCCACAACTACTAAGCCCGCACTTCAGAGCCTGATCTCTGCAGCAAGAGAAGCCACAACAGTGAGAAGCCTGAGCACCACAACTAGAGAAAGCCCTTGCACAGCAATGAAGATCCAGTGCAACCAGAAATAAATAAAATTATTTTAAAAAAAATAAAAAAATAAAGATAGTGTGTACGTGACCTGCCCAAAGTCCTTCCCTCGCCCTGCTCCCCCACACCCACCAGTGCTTGAAGGCTGTCACCTGTGCCTGGTGGGTCTGTGTGAGAAGCCTCAGCTCTGCTGCTTTTATAACTTATGAAGTCCTTCCTCGAGGCCGCTCAGCCAGCTCAGGAGCAGACAGAGACGCAGAACAGGGTGGAGCCGTCCTCACCCCCAGGCCTTCCCTCCGAAACCTCAGGACAACACCCAGGAGACCCTCCTCTCTTCCCAGCAGGGGGACTGAGGCTTCCCCGGTCTCCAGCCTGGGAGCCACTCAGCACCCACTGGGCCACTTGCGTCTGAATTGAGTAAAATTAGGTGAAAAGTTTAGTGACACAAACTGAGGTACCAAGCAGGCCCTTCACCCTGGAAAGTTCCAGGGAGCGGCTGCTTGTGGCTCAGGTTGGTCACAGGCAGGAGTCTAGAGCTGCAGTCAGGAGGGGAGCCACCTCGGGCCCCACCCTGGGCCCTGTTATTGCAGAGGGGCCACCTGGGGGCTGCTGGGCTGACTGTGATCGTGACCGTGACCATTCTCACCCACCTCTCGACCAGCGGGCGGCTTCGTCCCAGAGGCCTGCGTCATCGGGGGCCCCCTGCAGTGGCCCTGGCAGGTCAGCCTGAGAGATCAGGACCACCACGTCTGTGGGGGCAGTCTCATCAGCCTCTGGTGGGTGCTGACCACCACCCACTGCATCTGCAGGTGAGTCCCACTTCCCTCTTGCTGGGGCTGCGCGATGCCTCCGCCCCTGTTGCCCCAGGTTCTGTCCCTGGTCAGGGGACTAGATCCACACGCTGCAACTAGGAGCCAGTGCAGCCACATAAACAAAACTGAGTGTATGTATAAAAAAAGAATTCCTGCCTGTGTGAGTTTTTGCACACTGCTCTCTCCTCAGGGGACCCCGTCCTGACCCGTCTCAGGTCAGTGTCCTACCTGCTCGAGGGCTCAGCTCAGCTGTCCTCAAACACTGGGAGAGGGCCATCCACAACCCCCTGCCCCACAGAGAACAGCCTCCCCAGCTGCACCTGGAGCCCCTGAGCTCCAGCCGGCCGGCCGCCTGCCTGACTCCTGGCACAGAACCTGTCTGCCACCCACCACCAGCCTCAGCCTCTGCCGCACCGCTTGCCTCAATCTCCGCCTGGCCTGGGAACAGTGGGGTCCAGTCCTTTCTGCCCCCCGGCAGCAAGGCCCCGCCTCATGCAGGGCTCTGTACAAAGATAACCCCATGACTGGAGTGGACCCTGGAGTCTTTGTCCCCGCCCAGATGTGGCCAGCCCCGTGGGCCAGGGCTGAGCAGAGAGGGTCTGAATGAAGCCCCCAAGCGCATGGCCCTCACCCCCAGAAGCCAGTTCCGATGGCGCCGACGCCACCAGACTCTCTGTCCTCACAGCCTATCATGTCCCCCGCTTCCCCCACAACTCTGTGAGCCGGCAGGACCTGACCATCCAGCTGGGAGCATCTGTCCTGCACACTAGCCCCCCAGCCTGTCTCCGAGGCCGTGATCTGTGTCATCCGACACCCCTCCTTCAACGGGAACATGCCTGCTGAAGCTGGCTCGGCAGTGCCCTTTTCCCAAACCATCAGGCCCATCCCCCTGGCCTTGGCGGTCTCCTCCTTCCCACTGGGCATCCTCTGCTGGGTGACCGGCTGGGGGGATGTCAGGCAGGATGGTGGGTTAGGGGCGAGGGGCGGGGGCGGAAGGGGTGGCCCCGAGGTGGAGCAGGCTGCGTGCAGGGGTGACGGGTTACTCGCAGCCTCTCTGCGCGTCCCTGTCCCCGAGCGCCTCGTCCCACCTCCAGCTCACCTTGCTGCCCACTTGGGTCAGGCATCTGCTTCACCATGCAGGGCGGGGCTTACCCCCGAGGGGGCACGGCCCCACTCCCCGCGGGCTCCTCCTCCATCTCTGACGCCCAGTCTCCTGCAGTGGCCCTGCCCGGGCCCGCAGGCTACAGGAGGTGGACGCGCACACTGTCAGCCCGCAGAGCTACCACAGGCTCTCCTGCCCAGAGCCCGTCACCAAGGAGATGCTGTGTGCTGGCCACTTCCAGGGCCAGAAGGGCTTCTGCGAGGTCAGGCCCCCTGTTGGTGCTCCTGCCCCAGTCCTCCACGGGGCCCAGGGAGCCACTGGACCCCTCCGGGCCTGTTTCCTGCTAAGCACAGTGGGGTGAGAAAGCAGAGGCCCGTTCACAGGGAGTCTGTGACATGCCTGTTTCGTGCTTAGCCAGGCTTCCCAGGTCCCCTTTTGCCCTAAGTGACCCTGAGAGTCAGGCTGGGTCCTGGACTCAGGGCAGGGGAGACACATCACCATTTTGCTCCACGGGGTGGAGGACTTTGTCTCACCCCCGAGGTGGAATGGTGTCTGGTGGAGCCAGATCTCGATGGATGCTTGTTATAAGAATGAATCTGAAGTCAACCTGACAATAAATAGCCAGAGAACTCGGGCTCCAGCTGCCGTAGGGAGGTGTCGGGTGCTACAAAGACTCAGAGGGTCGGAATCCAGGCTCAAAGAGGCCACACGACTTGTAAGGGAGGTGGCGTGCATCAGGGGAAGCATCCAGGCTTGGAATAATAATAAAGTGACTGAGTCTCAGCGATGCTGTAACCTAGCTGTGTGACCTTTAGCAAGTTGCTTAACCTCTCTGAGCCTCAGAGGCCTCAAAAAAACAAAAAAGAGGCAGATAGAGCTGCTCTGCAGGGCTGTCAACAGGACAGATCAAGGATGGAGCTCCCGCCTGGCCGCCTGGAGCCCCAGAGAGCTTGCCTGTGTGCCCCCTCCCCTGTCCCGCACCCAGCCCCTCTCGGTCCCTGTGCTCCCCGAAGTCAGCCTCGGCCCGAGTGCACCCCGGACCTGTCTGTTCTTCCTGCGTCTTCCAGGGTGACTCTGGAGGACCCCTGGTCTGCCCGCTCTGGGACCAGCGCTGGGTGCGGGTGGCAGTGGTGAGCTTCTGTGGGGGCTGTGCTGAGCCAGCCACCCGGGCGTGTGCGCCAATCTCCGCCTGCCAGTCCTGGATCCGCACCATGTCCTCCTGCCGAGACACCTGCACGGGGGCTGACCCCTCCCCGGGGCATGGCCTGCCCTTCTCCTGTCATCTCTTCTGAGTTCCCTGTCTCTGTGGAGCCCTTCCCTTCTCTGCCTCGCTGTCCCACCTGTCCCTGCCTGTCCCCCTCTCCACCCTGACCCCCATGTAGCCAGAGGACAAGAGACGGCCAGGGCATGCAGGCGACTTGACTTGTTTAAGGCAAGGAGCTGGGCCAGGAGGGAAGCACAAGGTTGCTGGGCCCTGGGGGTGGCCTCGGGGACCCTGGAGGTCTGAGAGCCTGAGGGCAGCCAGCACCCTCACGCCAACATCAAATGCTTGGTAGCCTGCTCCTCTGGCCAGTTCATTTGAACTGTCATGGAGGTGGGGGCTGCAGGACCTCATGTCCTAAGCGGACATTCCCAGGGGGCTCTTGAGCCCCTGGTTTGGGGGTATCTTTGGCGGGAGAGGGGGCAGGCTGTGGATAGTGTTTGCTCTCAGAGCAGTGGCCTGGGGCTCACCCTGGTCTGGGAAGGCTATGTAACTGGCAGCGTCTCTTGTTTAAAAGGCAGGTAATGACTTTTTCATTTTTTTCGAGTCTCTCCATGAGTCTGGCTCTTCTCTGCACACGGACCCCTGCAGAGTGAGCCCAAGGCCTCCAGCGTAGGCGTGGCTGGGTGGGAGGGAAACAGGCCTGCCCCCAACGCTGGTTCCCGCCTTGTTCCACTGCAGGGACTTCCCCACCCAAACCGAATGGCTTGAACCATTCAGGCTGCAGGGTGTGAGCAGTGATGTGACTCCAGGTCACCCACGCCCTAGACCCCTGGTCCAAGTCTCACTGTCCAGCCACGAGGAGGGAGCAGAAAGCGCAGCGCACCTGCGTCCACGCACCAGGCCCTCACATCCTGGCTGGCAGCAAAGGAGGGGGTGGCCCTGAGTGGCTCTTGGTACAGACTGGGTCCAGGGAGCCCAACTGGGAAGGCGTTCCCAGCCTCTCTTCCTGCCTGCCCTCTGACCACGCCCCGGCTAGGAAGAGGGTCTGAAGGGACTTTCCTCTGTCCGGAGAGAGGCTGGAGCAGGCAGGGCCCCAGCTTCTGGGTGCAGACACGGCCGGAAGGGGCCTGGAGGGGGTCTTATGGCCCTGGAGTCACCTGGTGGAAACCTGCTTCCTGTCTGCGTCTCAGAGGCCACCTGTGTGGAGGACAGGCCCTGCTGCTGAGGCCTGTCCCGGTCTGGGAAGGCCTGTCCCCTCACTGGAGGAGTCCAGGATCATTGTCAAAAGCCTGCCAGGACCCCATCCCCCAGCAAACCTAAAACCTGTGGCAGAGAGCTTGGATTCCCGCAGCTGCACAGCTGGTCTGCCCTTGGGGTGCCATCCCTGGAAGAATGCCCTGAGAGCCCACATCTCTGCTGTCTGCTGTGTGGCCTGGGGAGCTCCCTCCTTCTGCAGGGAGGCAGGAAGGACCTGTCACCTCCCTTTGTCCCCATGTGGACACTGTCGCGTGGCAGCAAGTGGCCGACTCAGCAGGGCTAGGTCAGACCCCAAGCACCTTGGCTGCAAAGAATTTTGTCCCCAAATGGGCAGGGATTAGAGCCAGTGCCACCGCCTCCAGGAAGCCCTCCCTGGTTCCTGCTGGGCACACTGTCTCCCCTCCTCTATCCTCCAGGACCCTAGTCTTTGGACTTTCTCAGGAGGGTGTCATCCTCTATCCTCCAGGACTCTAGTCTTTGGACTTTCTCAGGAGGGTGTCATTTTGAGGCCTAGACTGAGCCCCATGGAGACAGCTCAGGCCCTGTGACTGGTGTCTCTGTGCCCACCCGTCCCCGGGTCCCGTGGGCCCCACCACAGATCAGATTGGCACAGCCCCAGCTACCCAGCCTGGGGAAGCCTCTTCCTAACCGTCCTCTGTCAGGCCAGGGCCTGATGACTGAGCTGATAAGGCCCCTGGGAGGGGCCAGGACTTTCCTGCCCACCTTCCTGCCCCAGGCCCCTGCCCAGCTCCTAAGTGCAGGCTGTGGGTCCTCCGAGATGCTTGAAGTCAGCGGCCCCTTCTTAGGTGTGGGGGAGCTGAGACATGGATGTGCTACATTTATGTTGCGACTAAGAGGGAGAATGAGCAGCTTCGACACCTCTCCCAGTGTGTGCCTTCAAGTCAGAGTCAGAAGTTGAGAGTCTGGCTGCAGACCCTGGGACTCTGCAAGGTGGACCCCAGTGCCCCTCGTCCCCCCAGCCTCGGCAGGGCCGCAGGGCCCGAGGTTGGCGGGGCAGGAAATGACTGGGAAACGCAAAGGCGGTCTTGCCTCCCTGGTTCTGGAACCTCACCTAATGTGGAAATCAGTCCTAGAGGATTAATGTCAAAGTATGTCCATACATGTGAGTGCACACATGTGTGTGCATGCGTGTATCTGTGTGTGCATGTGCAACAGTTCAAATCTTCAATCTGTAAGCACAAACACCTTCAACTTTACAAAGCCAACAAAAACAATTTTCAGCAACTGCGAAAGGGTTAATGCAGTCATTTCATCAAAAACCTCAAAATGACGGGAAGAACCTAAGGACTCCAAGCCTCCCTGCCCTAAGGCAAACCCCACACCCCAGCAATGACATAAATGCAGTCTATAAAGCGGAGCAGCCAAAGGATGCTACTCTTAACAATAATTTAAAATATTGAGTATTGATTATGCCTTTACTCCCTCAACGTAGTATGCATGTGTGCGTGCTAGGTGGCTCTAATCGTGTCTGACTCTTTGTAACCCCACAGACTACAGCCCACCAGGCTCCCCTGCCCATGGGATTCTCCAGGCAAGAATACTAGAGTGGGTTGCCGTGCCGTCCTCTGGGGATGGGACCTGCGTCTCTTACGTTCTGCATCGGCAGGCAGATTCTTTACCACTAGCGCCACCTGGCAAGCCCCACAATGTAGTATATGATACATTTTTTAAATATCTTGTGTATCACATATATTATATTATGTATCTTGCATCATGTTTACATTATTACACTTCAATGACATGATAGGTTAGGTCTCAAGCTTATTTCCAGGGAATGTCTCACATTGTGTCAAGGTGTTGGATTCAAAGAAAACCAGTGCACCACAGCCAGGTGGGTGCCTGGGGGTGGGGGACCCACAGAGACAGTGGCTGCACCCAGTCGGGTCTTTGGGCCCTCCCCTCCCTCAGCGACACCCAGTCAGAGACAGGCAAGATCCCTTCTGCTCTCCATGCTCTTTAATGAGTGTCAGCAGCCCTGAGCTGGGCGGGGAGGGGGCTGGGGCAGGGTGTGCAGGGCAGGGAGGGGTCAGCAGAGAGGGGTCAGCTGGGAGGGGGCTCACAGGGGGTGGGCAGCAGGGAGGGGGCCGGGGAAGGTGCAGGAAGGTCGCCTCCGCGGCCAGAAGCAGCGGTGTGGGGACAGAGGGGGCCGGCTCCTCCGCTGACCCGGATGGTGGCCTGGGGACCAGGCTCAGGGCCCCTGGGGGACGAACTGGTGGATCCAGTCCAGGTAGGAGGTGACGCGGGTGTAGATGCCCGGCCGATTGGGCTTCGCGCAGCCGTCGCCCCAGCTGACCACGCCCGCCTGCAGCCAGGTTCCATTCACCTTGCAGACCAGGGGCCCTCCGGAGTCGCCCTGCGGGGGGTGGGGGGGGAGGGCTCAGTGCGGCTGCGGGGGGCGGTGGGGGCTGCGGGGTGGGGGTGGGCTCAGGGCGGCTGCGCAGGGTGGTGGGGGCTGTGGGGGCGCTCCCCACCTGGCAGGAATCCCTCCTGCTGTCCCCGGCACACAGCATGTCCTCCCGCACGATGGGGACGCTGTCCCCCGTGTACAGGCCAGAGTGGTACTTCCTGTCACAGACACTGTTCTCCACAACGGGCACCTTCACCTGCTTCAGGGGGAACGGGGGCGGCAGGCGCCCTGCGGGGAGGGGGTGGAGGGAGGCAGACTTGGGCCAGGGGCTCAGCTCACCCCGTCCCGGATGACAGGGGTGGGGCGGGACCCCGGAGCCCTGCTGAGACCGCTTCTCAGAGGGTCTGCAGCTCTGCCAACGCGCAGCGGTGAGCGCTTCCCTCCCACTTCGAGGCTGCGAGGCTATGGGTGCTCGGCCTCATCTAAGGCCTGTTCAGGGAGGGGAAGGGCCGCGGTCCTGGGATTTGCAGAGCCCCAGTCTTCCTTCAGCTCCGCTGCCTCCAGGATGGGCTAGGTTCTGGGCACCACCCAGCTCTGCCTCTGGACCAGCCCCGGGCCCAGGACTCAGCTTGCCCTTCTGTGCCGGGGCGCTTGGGCAGCACGCCACCGTCGCCGCCGCCCTCGGCCGATCGCAGGAGCAAGGTCCTTTCGCAGGACGCCGAGCATAAAACACTGGGCAGCTGTTCACGCTGAGTGTTCCCAGGGCTGTGCTCTGAAGCGGGGGTCAAATGAGCACAAGCCCTTTACACAGGAGTGGAGGTGGTGTGCTGGAGGGGGTGCCCAATCGGCACTCAAGCTCTCCCACACCCCCGCAGGTGTCTGGTCTCCTGTGCATGGGCATAGCATGGAGATGCAAGCTGCCCAGCCCAACATTATCGTTAACCAGACGTTTCATGTGTCCGATTTTCCTCTTTCCTCTTAGCGTACCCATTAATACCAACTGCAGCTGTACCCATTTCGTGGCAGGGGAAACTGAGGCACAGAGGTGCTGAGGGACCTGCCCGACACCCCGAGAGTTTCGTCCATCTGTTGGGCTCTCGGCACACCAGGCCACTACCACCTCTCCTCTCCAGGGTCTCCACACTCTGGTTCCCTGATGGGCAGTGGGGACCTTGGTCCCCAGAGGAAACACCAGAGCCTGGGGCCTGGCCCCGCCCCATCCTGGGGTCCCCTACACTCACTTCCATTGTCCACATCGCCCCAGCCCGTCACCCAGCACTGCGTCCCCGGGGGGAAGGTCTCTGACGCAGGGGGCAGCGTGACCGGCTGGACGTGGCAGGAGACGCTCACGGGCTCGTCCAGCTCCAGCAGGGCGATGTCCGCCCCGTTCTCGGTTGTGTAGTAGTTGGGGTGGGGGATGACCCTGCTGATGGAGAGTAGCTGGTCCTGGTAATACAGGTGCTGCTCCCGCAGCTGGACCCTGAGGTATGAGGGGTCGCGGACTTCCCTGGGGACAGAGACGGGCCCCTACTCAGAGCTGAGCCACCCTCAGGGCACCCAGGAGCCTGGGTGGAGCCCCAGCGCACCCCACCCGCAGGCCCCCTGGAGACTCACGGTCCGACGCAGTGGGCCGCGGTCAGCACCCACTGGGGGTGGATCAAGGAGCCCCCGCACAGGTGCCTCCAGTACCTGCGGCTGACTCTCAGGCTCACCTGCCAGGGCCACCTGCTCCCAGGGGCATCCTGGCCCCCGACGATGCCCGCGCGCTGCAGGGCCTGGCCTGGGGCTGGAGCAGGAAGCCTTCAGCCCTGGGCTCCTCTGAACCCACCACCCACCCCTGGGCTTGTGAGGGTGGGGGAGGGCAGAGACCCCGTGGGCCCGGGGTCAGGACTCACCAGGGGCCACGGGGACCAGGCTCAGCAGGAGGGCCAGTGCCAGCAGAGGGAGCATCTGCAAGGAGCAGGGAGGGGTCCGGGGCTGCGGGGTCTGGGGGTGCAGGGTCCAGTGGCGTGGGCCCCTTGATCAGGGGGTCTGTCCAGGCCGGGGGTCTGGGGCCTCAGTGCTTGGCCACCCCGCTGCACAGTGACAGCCGATGTCGGGGTCCTACTGGGGGGCTCACCTTGGCAGGTCCAGGCTGCTCTTGCCCAGCCCGCTCTCTCTGCCCCTTTATCCTCACAGACAACCAGAGGGTCAGGGGAGGGGGCGGGCCCTCCGATCCATGGGAGTCGGGACGGAAGTGGATGACTCAGACCAGAGCGAGTCCATCTGGTCAGGAAGGGCCCTGCCGCCCCCGTCCACGCCGGCAGACCCGATTCCTCCATGTGGCCCCACATCTATCTCTGGCTGTTATCTGAGAATTAACTCTACCATCAGGGGAGCCGTGTTATCTGGGGATCTGAGTGCCATTCACATGGGACGGGCTGAGGGACGTGAAGGTGAGGGGACAGGAGAGGCCAGAGCCACCTTCCCTGGATGCTCCCCCCAGGCCCAGCACCCCGTCCCCTGCCTGCAGGCCAGGGTGAGCCCCATCCGTGTCCATCCACCCCGCCTCCTCAGTCTCCCCTGGTCATGCAGCCCATCTGCCCTCCTCAGCTCACGGCCTCCTGACCCCGGCCTCTCCCACGCCGCCATCCCTGTGGCACCCCCTGGGCCCTAGGGGAGCCCTGCCTTGCCCCCACTCTGCCGGGATGCCAGCCTGGCTCTGGGGCGCTCCTGTCCCTGACTGGCTCTCTCGCACGTCCTAAGGGTGTACCCAGCTTGATTTCTCATGTGAGTACACCTCAACACAGGCCGGGGCTGCCTGGGCCCCATCTCAGGCATCCCTCCAGCAGACCCTGGTCACTGATTCTCCTGCCCCCACACCAGGCCTCCTGAGCCCTGGGAGGGGCAGCCTGGGCTCCAGCTCTCCCCACCCTAGTGCCTCCCCCAAGGCCACTCTCCTAGGTGTGCAGCCCCCATGGGCTCAGAGCAGAGGAGCGCCTCTGTTGTCCTGATCCGTCAGCTGATCAAACGCGGAGCGGAGCACGGGCTGTTGGGCCAGGGCTCTGAGCCCAGGGCTGGTGGGGAGGAGACAAGCCTGTGCCCCCCATGGCCTCTGCCCCCCACCGCCGTGGATCATCAGGCAGCTCCCCACCCAACCCTGTGCCTCAGCTCCCCCACACCTAAGAGGGGGCCGCTGACCTTGAGCTTCCTGGAGGACCTGCAGCCTGTGCGTAGGAGCTGGGCAGGGGGCTGGGGCAGGAAGGAGGGGCAGGAAAGTCCCAGCCCTTCCCAGGGGCCTAATCAGCTCAGTCATCAGACCCTGGCCGGGCAGAGGACGGTTAGGAAGGGGCTGCCCCAGGCCGGGCAGCTGGGGCAGTGCCCATCTGATCTGCGGTGGGGCCCACAGGACCCGGAGATGGGTGGGCACAGAGATGCCAGTCACAAGGCTGAGCTGGGCCTCAAATCCTACTCTGCATTTCTTTTCTTTAATGTAATTTTTTAGAACAGGTTTAGATTTACAGAAAACTTTCCAAAACAGTGTAGATGCACCCATGTGCTCTGGTAACAATGACACTGAGGCTCCTGGGTGCTCCCAGGGACACAGCTAGGGAATCACACAGGGTCTCACGCGTGAGCACACACAGGCACACACACGTACACGTGGGCTGACGCATGAGCACATACGCGGGCTCATACCCCCTATGTCTACACTGAAGCCACCAGCTTTCCCCAACCCCAGCTCCACACCTCTGGGTTTACTGCAAGCCCCTCTCCTATGTCCTGCCTTCTCTGGTGGGTAAAACCCGGTTCTGCCCCTAATCCATCGACTTATTTGGTCAGTGTCCACGTGTCCATTACCCTCCCATCTCCATTAGCCTTGCCTGAACACAAGCCCTTTTGCTCCGGCTGGCACCCTCCTCTCTTTTCTGTAACACTAACCCCTTCTCGAGCGAGCGCCCACCCGACCACCCAGCTCAGAGGAAGGGGCAAGGGGAGGCAGTGGGCAGAGCCCGGGCGTCCCCGCATTTCAGAAGATGAGTGGCGGCAGCTCCTCCTCTCTGCACTTTCCCGATGAGTA
This sequence comes from Muntiacus reevesi, assembly GCF_963930625.1. Classification (NCBI taxonomy): domain Eukaryota; kingdom Metazoa; phylum Chordata; class Mammalia; order Artiodactyla; family Cervidae; genus Muntiacus; species Muntiacus reevesi. Next base: position 180,414,863 of record NC_089250.1, on the reverse strand, counting down.
AGAAGGTGCTTCTCGGTAGTACTTAACCTTTGAGCAAGCATCTACACAAGCTGCTGCCCCTTTAAATCGGTTGGGTGTCGCGTCTACACAAGCTGCTGCCCCTTTAAATCGGTTGGGTGTCGTCTGAGGGGAAGTAAGCCTCCTTCTCTCCTGGCTTTACCTGGCACTTGCTGGCACAGATATTCTTCTCAGCAGGTGGGTTACACTTTCGCTTTCTTAACAGTGTCCTTCAGAGCATAAGTTTTCAATTTGGCGAAGGCCAGTTTCTTCTGACTCAGAAACTCAAAACTCTGACTTCAGAAACTCATCAGGTTCTTCTGTTTCTCTTGGTGGCTTTTGAGTCCCCTCACCTTCCACAGGTCAGGATTTCCTGCTATAGTTGCTCTCCAGTGTTTCACAGTCTTAAAATGTCTACACTGAGGCCTCGGATCCACTTTGAACAGCTTCTCTGTGAGCACCAGGGCTCACCTCTCTTCCCACACAGGACACAGTTGTTGCAGAAACATGTGCTAGGAGGGCCCCCTCTCTGTCTCCTGAAAACAGGGGACTGTGTTTGTGAGTCTCTTTCTGGGCGACTCTCCTAACACTCTGGGCATCACCCTGCAGTCATGACACCTTCTCGCAGCCACTGCGGGAGCCTGGCAGGTCCCATGTGTGGGTGACTCCACAGCACGGGGCTACTACCCCGTTTCCCCTGCAGAGCTCCCCCTGACCCGAGCCTCCCCCGCTGCCCCAAAGACCACCAGCCAGGATGACCCGACCCAGAGGGCTGCCCCTGTTGGCCGGTTGGACGTGCTGCGTCCCTGGGACCCCAGGGAGGCCGGGCAGGTGAACCCAGGCTCGGGAAGTGGAGGATGGGGACTCCCCGGCTCTCTGGCCTCCTGGTCCTCACCCCATTCTGCCCTCAGAACGACCTAGTGGACCTCTGGTCAGCCAGCACCTGACTGCAGGTGAGCTGGGTGAGGGCTGTGGCCGTCCTGACTGACCCACATCACGGGCTCTCCAGGCTTCCTGCCCTCTGACCCTTGACCCATGACCCCTCCCCGGCAGGGAGAGCACAGGCCATAGGCTGGGCCAGGGTCAAGAACCACTGGGTCCAGCCCAGCTCAGTGTCTCCTCCTTGTGGGCACTGAGGCCACGGTCACAGGCAGGAGGGTCCGCAGACGCCAGCGCCCCAGGTCCAGCTGTGCTCCCCATGTCCTCTTCGGAGGTCCCAGCCCAGAGCCACAGCTGCAGTCAGACCTCCACTCTGAGACCGTGACCTGGTGCGTCGGGCAGGGGTGGCCAGTCAGCTGAGTCCTCCTCAGCCCGTCCCGTGCAGATGGCACTCAGATCCCCAGATAACACGGCTCCCCTGATGGTAGAGTTAATTCTCAGATAACAGCCAGAGATAGATGTGGGGCCACATGGAGGAATCGGGTCTGCCGGCGTGGACGGGGGCGGCAGGGCCCTTCCTGACCAGATGGACTCGCTCTGGCCTGAGTCATCCATTTCCGTCCCGACTCCCCTGGATCGGAGGGCCCGCCCCCTCCCCTGACCCTCTGGTTGTCTGTGAGGATAAAGGGGCAGAGAGAACGGGCTGGGCAAGAGCAGCCTGGACCTGCCAAGGTGAGCCCCCCAGTAGGACCCCGACATCGGCTGTCACTGTGCAGCGGGGTGGCCAAGTACTGAGGCCCCAGACCCCCGGCCTGGACAGACCCCCTGATCAAGGGGCCCATGCCACTGGACCCCAGACCCCAGGCCCCAGACCCCAGACCCAGACACCAGACCCCCAGACCCCACACCCCATAACCCCGGACCCCACACTCCCAGACCCCGCACCCCCAGACCCTAGAGCCCCAGCCCCTACACCAACTGACCTAAACCCCCAGACCCCAGACCCCATGCCCCCACACCCCCACACCCCAGACCCCCAGACCCAGACCCTAGACCCTGCACTCCCACAGCCCTGGACCCCAGACCCCCAGACCCCGCAGCCCAGACCCCACAACCCCGGACCCTAGACCCCCAGACCCCGCACCCCCAGACGCCGCAGCCCCGTACCCCTCCCTGCTCCTTGCAGATGCTCCCTCTGCTGGCACTGGCCCTCCTGCTGAGCCTGGTCTCCGTGGCCCCTGGTGAGTCCTGGCCCCGGGCCCACGGGGTCTCTGCCCTCCCCCACTCTCACAAGCCCAGGGGTGGGTGGTGGGTTCAGAGGAGCCCAGGGCTGAAGGCTTCCTGCTCCAGCCCCAGGCCAGGCCCTGCAGCGCGCGGGCATCGTCGGGGGCCAGGATGCCCCTGGGAGCAGGTGGCCCTGGCAGGTGAGCCTGAGAGTCAGCCGCAGGTACTGGAGGCACCTGTGCGGGGGCTCCTTGATCCACCCCCAGTGGGTGCTGACCGCGGCCCACTGCGTCGGACCGTGAGTCTCCAGGGGGCCTGCGGGTGGGGTGCGCTGGGGCTCCACCCAGGCTCCTGGGTGCCCTGAGGGTGGCTCAGCTCTGAGTAGGGGCCCGTCTCTGTCCCCAGGGAAGTCCGCGACCCCTCATACCTCAGGGTGCAGCTGCGGGAGCAGCACCTGTATTACCAGGACCAGCCACTCTCCATCAGCAGGGTCATCCCCCACCCCAACTACTACACAACCACGAATGGGGCGGACATCGCCCTGCTGGAGCTGGATGAGCCCGTGAGCGTCTCCTGCCACGTCCAGCCGGTCACGCTGCCCCCTGCGTCGGAGACCTTCCCCCCGGGGACGCAGTGCTGGGTGACGGGCTGGGGCGATGTGGACAATGGAAGTGAGTGTAGGGGACCCCAGGATGGGGCGGGGCCAGGCCCCAGGCTCTGGTGTTTCCTCTGGGGACTAGGGTCCCCACCATCTGCTCCCTCCTGATGCTGCCTCCCTCCACCCCCTCCCCGCAGAGCGCCTGCCGCCCCCGTTCCCCCTGAAGCAGGTGAAGGTGCCCGTCGTGGAGAACAGTGTCTGTGACAGGAAGTACCACTCTGGCCTGTACACGGGGGACAACGTCCCCATCGTGCGGGAGGACATGCTGTGTGCCGGGGACAGCAGGAGGAACCCCTGCCAGGTGGGTGAGCGCCCCCGCAGCCCCACTGCCCCCGCAGCCGCACTGAGCACCCCCCCCCCCACCCGCAGGGTGACTCCGGAGGGCCCCTGGTCTGCAAGGTGAATGGAACCTGGCTGCAGGCGGGCGTGGTCAGCTGGGGCGACGGCTGCGCGAAGCCCAATCGGCCGGGCATCTACACCCGCGTCACCTCCTACCTGGACTGGATCCACCAGTTCGTCCCCCAGGGGCCCTGAGCCTGGTCCCCAGGCCACCATCCGGGTCAGCGGAGGAGCCGGCCCCCTCTGTCCCCACACCGCTGCTTCTGGCCGCGGAGGCGACCTTCCTGCACCTTCCCCGGCCCCCTCCCTGCTGCCCACCCCCTGTGAGCCCCCTCCCAGCTGACCCCTCTCTGCTGACCCCTCCCTGCCCTGCACACCCTGCCCCAGCCTCCTCCCCGCCCAGCTCAGGGCGCAGGCAGGGGCTGCTGACACTCATTAAAGAGCATGGAGAGCAGATGGGGTCCTGCCTGTCTCTGCCTGCGGGTGTCACTGAGGGAGGGGAGGGCCCCAGGGCCCGGCTGGGTGCAGCCACTGTCTCTGTGGGTCCCCCACCCCTGGGCACCCACCTGGCTGTGGGGGTGGCCCTGCCCTGCCCCTCGAGCCCAGGGCCTCTTTCTTGCACCCTGGCTTGTCTTTTTGGTGAGGTAAAAAGTACCTTTCATGACAGGTAAAGCAACAGTCATTGAGATGATTCTCGGGGCCCCAGGTACCCAGCAATGAGTCAAGAACCAGATTATCATCCCCTATAGCCTTTCCCTGCCCCAGGGTCCTGTCCTAACAATCCGGACTATCCAGCCCAGCAGGCAACCCCTGGGAGGCCTGCCAGGTGAGCCCAGACTCTCAGCGGAGGATGGGGACTCCCTGGCATCCCCACCCTGTCCCCAGGGTGACCTCTGTTCCCAGGTGAGCTGGGTGAGGACTGTGGTCCATGTCCCTGCTTCTGCACAGAGCCTGGTCAACTGTCCTGCCCTCCTGTCCTCTAACCCTTGACCCATGACCCGTCCTTGGCACAGAGAGTGGGGCCCCCTGCCTGGGCCAGGGACAAGACCTACTGCAGCAGCCCTGGGTCCAGCCAGGTGCAGCGTCTTCTCCTTGTGGGGACTGAGGCCAACATCACAGGCAGGAGGGTCATAGACCCTAGCGCCCCAGGTCCACCTCTGCCCACCCACTCCTCCCAACTTGGGGGGCTGCTTGCTCTTTGGAGTCCTGCAGTTCCTTGAGTCTCCACCAGAAGGAGTCCCTACCGCCTCTGGGTTGGGCTGGGCCGGGCAGGTGGGGATCGGGGGAGGGGCAGGCTGCAGCCCAGGGCCCCCCATACTGCAGACTCGCTGCCCACCCGGGTTAGAGCAAATAGGTCCCAGCCTCAGCCACGTAAGTCCCAGATGGCACCTCCCACCACCTGGGCCAGCCCCGAGGCGGCCGCTGTCCTGCTGCCGTGGTCGCCTGCTTTGCTGAGTGGACGGCAGGGCCTGGACGCTGTCGGGGAGCCAACCCTGCCCTGGACGCTGTTGGGGAGCCAATCCCGCCCCTCACCATGATCCGGCCCCCCTCTGTTCCTGCTCTCAGGGGGAAGGGGTCATGGGGGGAGCGGGTCTCTGCACTGGGGCTGCAGTTGAGGCCAGCAGGACGTGGGGCAGGCCTGGGGTCAGAGCCTTCAGGCAGGGACACAGGCAGAGAGACAGCAGGTGAGGTGGGGCAGCGCCCTCTGCAGCCCCAAGTGACGGTTCAGCTGGGAAGCTCTCTCACAGGGGCCCCGCCCGCCCCACCCCTGCCAAGAGCCCTGGGTCAGACTTCAGTGTGTGAAAAATACCATGCAGTTCTGACTGCCAAGGTGAGCTTGGCTTTTTCCCAGCAGAACTTTCTATCTGTGATCTGCCAAGGAGTGTGGTGGGGAACTGGGGAGTGCTGAGGACCTACAGGGGGCAGGGGAGCTCTGTGGAGCCCGTGGCGCTGGTGGTGGCATCACCCAGGTCTGCCCTCGCTAAGGCCACAGGCTGGCCACTCTCCCACGGGGGAGGGGGGGTGCCAATTCTGGCGGTGGAAATCCAACGTGTTTCTTAAATAAGTTAATATTTATTCCACTCTGCTTTGCAGCCCCCCCACCTCCCCTTGACTTGAGAAGCCGAGTTTTCCACATCGGATTATTGCAAACGTTTAACCTGAATTTATAAAAAGAAAGTGAAACGACGGGGCCATCAGTTCAAAGTCTTGACCCAGGCCCCACGGGCAGTGGGAGTCTTATTGCACGGTCCCCACTCCCTGGCGACCGGTCATTTCCCAGAGACCAGAGTCAAGGTGCTCTCTGGAATCCTGAGGGGTTGGAACAGTGGGGAGTTGGTGTGGAGGGGAGATGAGACAGCAATGAGTGGTGGAGACACGGATGAGAACTCGAGACTGTGAGTGAAGGAAAGCGTGGCCACGGCGGCCTTTGGCAGGAAGTTGCCACCAGAGGGCGCGAGCGGCCCCAGGCGTGTTCCCTATAAAAAGAAGTGGACGTGAAGATGGGGCTCTGCTGGGTGGGCTCCGCAGGGCAGCCTCTGCCTTCCTCCTCCTGTTCAGTTTCTGGTCCTTGTTCCTGGAACTCCTGAACAGGCCGCCAACACGGCCCGGGACCACCTCAGCACACTAGGAAACCCCAAACCTGAATCGATAGGACGGAGGCCTCGGGCTGTGGGCTCCCGCTGCTCCACATGCCCAGAACGGCATGGGCCACCCTCTCCCTGTGCTGACATCCTTCTGGCTCCTCTGCCCTCGAGGGGCCCGAGCCAGGATCCACACACAGCCCTGTCCTGGCCGCCACACTGCTGGGCGCACCCCAACCCCAGTGCCAAAGCCTGTGGGCACTGCACCCGAGCTACACGGGCTCATCCACACTGTCACCCGGGACTGGCACAGCCGGGGGGGAAGCTCTCTTCGGAGGGCTCTCAGGGACGGTGAGGTGCATCCCCCGACCCTCCTCTGGGGGGTCTCCCGAGGGCACTGGGGGCTCCGTCTCCCAGGGTTCAGGAGGGGCTGTGGTGCCTGAGGAGGAGGCTCTGGGTTCTGGGGCAGCCCCATGGCCCCCATCTGTGAACAGGTCCCCACTGGGGCCCCCCACGTCCAGCGGCTCAAAGGCGAAGTTCGGGACAGTCAGGTGTTCTGTGCGGCAGGGGGCCTGGCCCCGCCGCTCCCCCTTGGCAGCAGTGTCCAGCCCTGAGCCGTCTGCGGACTCCAGGGGGTCTCTGTGGGGCACAGCCTCGCAGGATGGGGTTCGCCGCCGCAGGGTGGTGCTGCTGCCCTCCGCCGTAGGGGCCCTGGCCGCACCCTCGTCCTCTGCGGGGGGCTCTATGGAGATGCAGGGGGGGCTCATCTTCTTCTTCCTGCGTGCCCCCAGGGCCAGCTCAGCCTCCAGGGCCCGGGGCTTCGCCTCCCCGGCCTCTGGATGGCTGTCTCCGACACCCGGCTCCCCCGAGGGTCGCCTCTGCTCATCCACCCGGCCTGGCTGGTCCAGGAAGCCCCGGGCATCCACGCTGTAGAGCCTGTGCAGATCTGGCTCGCCGCCCACCATCCCACGGGCAGTGGGTGAGGCCGAAGGGCTGCGGGCAGAGCTGGTGATGTGGCTGACCTCCTCATCGGCTGGGTCTGGGGCCTCGTCCTCCTCCCCGCCTGGGGCTGGCGGCCGGCTGGAGAGGCAGTGCTGTCCAGTAGTGTGCTTGCGGGTGCGGATGCTGGCGGGCCGCGGGGACCGGGGCGGGGACCGCATGGAAGGCCCCAGAGATGCCTGCCTCACGGGGGTTTTCCCGCCGGGCTCGCCCCAGTATGGGCTGCTGGCCCCAGTGCCATCAACCTGCCCTTCCAGGGACTCCGTGCGGATGGCCTCCTGCAAAGGCAGGGAGTCAGGTGAGACCAGCCAGAGGGACTCCCTCCCCACTCCAGGCCAGGTGACCTTGTGACCCCCAAGGCTATGGGCCAGGATGAGATGAAGCTTCAGGATGCTGGTGTGGATGAACTTGCCCCGCAACTGGAGCAGAGGGACCCTCACCAATTCTGGTCGTGTGGGGGCGACTGGAGGCCAAGCTTCTGTGGGCGGAGCCTGCCCAGGGCCCTGGAAACCCCGAGGGGCACAGACCCTGGCTGCAGCCAGCCGCTGCTTGACTGCGGTACTAGGCCAGCTTGGCTCCCCAGGCAGGGAGGGGGAAGGGAGGGGGGTCAAAGGCTCAGGCAGGAGGGGATCTCTGGCTGCGGCCAGGCTCGCCAGCACGGTTTCTGGGGAGGGGGGAGTCTGGGGGGCTTAGTCTGCTGTTTAAGGGGCCGTGGGACCCCGTGGCCGGGTGTGGTCATTACAGACTCCAAGGGCCCAGCGCCCACATCTCTCACGCTTCAAATGGGGAGGGAACCCCACAGAAATCCCAGGGCTTGGCTGAGGACTCAAAAAACACCTCCTACCTGTCTGCAGAGAAGCCGGCCGACACTAGGCGAGCGGGTTGCACCCCGCGGGGGCAGGGCACAGAGGGTGTCGCTGCCCCTGGCCGGGGAGGACACAGCAGAAGGGACCTGGAGGGAGGCGCAGGACTCCACAGGCGGCGAGTGGGCGGTGGTGACCCGGCCTGCGACAGGAAAGCGCCAGAAATGCGAATCCACACCTTGCGGCCCTGCCCCGGCCCCTCTGCCCTGCTCCCAGGGTCCCTCTGGCCCCACCCCACCGCCCCTCTGCCCCATCTGACTCCGCCCACCCCGCCCCCATCGCCCACCGCCCCTCCAGCCCCGCCCGCCCAGGGCCAGGCTGCCTCTGCCCGGGGCCGTACCCGAAGCGCCCGCATAGGTCTCCATCTCCACCTCCTGTAGTGGGTGGGGATGAGCGGCTGCCGCAGGCGCCACAGGCCGGAACATGTAGCTGTCGTTGGGCAGCGAGAGCATCCTGGACACCGACACCTTGCGCACGACCAGCACACTGGGGGAGTCAGGCGAGGCGCCGGGGCTCTGCGGGGCCGCGGGCCTGGGCCGGGCGGGGGACCCCTGCGCCATCTCCATCTCAAGCTCCGCGTCCAGCTCGGCGTCCTCGCGGGCCTCCTTGTTGCTCTCCTCCAGGTGTTTCATGAGCACGGCCACCACCACGTTGACCAGCACGAACTGGGCCACCAGCACGAAGGTGACGAAGTAGATGGGCGAGATGGCCGGCAGGTAGGTGAGGCAGTGCTTGTCCTCGCGGGCGCACTCGCGTAGCGTGTCCTGCGGGCAGAGGAGGGCGGGCAGCCTCCCACCTCTGCCTGGAGCCCCCCACTCGGGGCTCCCATTGCCCCGCCCACCGCGCCAGCCCGTACCTTCATGATCCCATTCCAGTTGTCCCCGGTGGACACGCGGAACAGCGTGAGGAAGGCCATGCCGAAGTTAGAGAAGGTGGCGTGTCTGCTCAGGCCCTCGCAGGGGTTGTCCTCACTGCATTCTGCCGGGAGCGACCAGGTCAGCCTGCCCCACGGGGCCAGGGCACACATGGGCCTGCCCTCCCCCGGGAGAAAGCCATGCTCCTCAGGGTGCAGGGCAGTGGCCCATTAAGTCCCCTGCTCTGCGGAATGACCAGGCAGTCCTGGCCCCGGAGAGCCCCAGATGCTGGGTCAGGCCTGGGAGTCGCCAACTTCGGGGTCTGGGCAGACCCTCAAAGGTGACAGCCATCTCGACCCCCTCTCACACAGGCCCACTAGTGGCTCCTGGAACCCACTGAGTGTTCGTTCAGTGACAGTGCGAGGGGGCTCCCATAGGACCTGGGCTGCCATGAAAGGTCCCCACAGGCCCCCACCCAGACTGGCCGGAGCCGCCGCCTGGGAGGTCTGAGGAGACCCTGGGTGATAGAAAGGACTGCCTGCAGCACAACCCTGGGGGCGGGGAGACTTGGAGCCACACCCGTGTTTGCTCGTGCAGTCATATGTGTGCGGCTCTGTCGGCCTGACCTGGGTGTGAACACGCGCGAGGGTCTGCACAGTGCGTCTGCGTGCGCCGCGTCCACAGGGGACGGGCTGGAGGCCAGGCCAGCGCCCTGAGCGCATGCGTGAAGCTGCGCCTCCCGGGCGTGTCTGGCGGGTGGGTCACCGCGCCGCCGCACTCACCGAGCCTCCCAAACAGCTCCACTCCCAGGGCAGCATAGATAAAAAACAGGAGCATGAAAAGCAGACCGAGGTTCCCTACCTACACGGGAGAGAAGCGGAGCAAGGTCAGGGGGCTCAGCCCGCCCCGCCCCCCTCCCACGATCTGCCCGGCGAGTTCCCAGGCCTGCCCTGAGCCCTGTGCTTGCTCCAGGCCTCCTGGCCTCGAGGCTCCTGTGGCCCCAGGGCTGCCTGGTGCCCAGGGCCCCTCCTTGGCCCTCACACCCGCCCTGCACCCCGGGGGCTGCATCCAGCTCCTCTGCTCCCGAGTGCCTCCCAGCGACTCCGGTGGACTCCAGCCTCAGGGTCTCCACGCGGAGCTGAAGGCGGAAGCTCTGTAGGCAGCCAGGTCTTGCCCCACCCCTGCCCGGGGCTCTTCCAGGAATTTGCCGCCCCTCCTCCACACCTTCCTGACTCTGATGTGGGTGGTCCCCCTCTTCACCTGCCCCCAGAGGGATCGCACTGGGGATGGCCAGGGCCTGGGCTTCCCCCCGCGCCCCACCCGCCGCTCCCACAGACAGGGGGCAGGTACCCAAGAGCACTAAGGGTGTAACTGGGGGCTGAGAAAGGCTGCTGGGGACCAGTGGAGGCCAGCTGAAGATGCAGGGTGTGGACGGCTGGGGAGGCAGCCGTGTGGATAGATATATGCTGGGCCGGTGGACAGTGGCCAGGAGGGCTAGATGATGGACAGCTGGGCATCTGGTAGATGGGGGACAGACAACTGTCTGAATGGATGGATAGAAGCCTGGGTGGCTTGTTGAGAGGGCTGGAGTGACGTTCAGATGGACACATGGATGCCCGGGTGGACTGGCTCAGGGGCTGAATACTGCACAGATGGGGCAATGAGACTTTGAACTCAAGAAGCCACACAGGGTCAAGGCGGGGGCTGTGGACACAGGACGTGAGGACGCAGGGCCTGAACTGGTTTCAGGAGAGACAGGAGAGCCCTGGGTGTGGTCCTCCAAACTCGACAAGCCCAGGGCAGTCACAGGCCCTACCCTCTGCCCAAAGCCCACTGAGCACAGAACTGCACCGGGGGGTGGGCCCTGGTCTTCCCCAGAGAGACTAGAGTGAGGCCGGAAAGCAGGCAGGCCGCCCCCTCACAGCACAGCTCAGCATCCCATTACTCCCTGTAGGTGGCGGGGAGGGGCTTGATAATTGCGTTTGTCTCGAGACTAGAAAGACCACGTGAACGAATGATGCCTGACCAGTGAGCGAGGCCCTCCTGCAGCCTTGTCCTCTTGGGGGCGTCTGTGATGCCCACCCTGGGGGCAGGGGAGCCAGACCCAGGCCAGGCCCCCGAGCGGCCGACCTACCTGGGGCAGTGCCTGGACCACCGTGTCCAGCAGGGCCCGCATGCCCGTGGCCATCTTGAGCAGCTTCAGGACTAGGACAGGGAGCCGAGCATTAGTGGGGGTGGGGCTGGTCTGACCCGGACCACGATTCCCCCCCAAGTCGGTCCACTGGGGCGGGTGAGGCAGGAGGTGGGGGTGGGCCCTCCAATGGCTCGGGGCTCAGGCGGGCGGCGGCCTACCGCGGGCGATGCGGAGGACACGCATGATTCGGATGATGGTGGGGTTGATGGGCAGTGCTGCGTTCATCTCGATCTCCTCCAGCGTGATGCCCATGATGGACAGCAGGACAATGGCCAGGTCCAGCTGGTTCCACCTGGGCGGGTGGGCAGGCACGGCTCATTACGGGCCAGTGCCTCCTCCCTGGCACCCCCAGCCCTTTGGAGCACCCGGAGCCCCCTCCCCGTCTCCTGGGAACGTCTAGTGTCACCAAGGGTACCCCTGCTCAGCACCATCCCCTCTGCAGGCCTCTGGCCGAGGCGCCCACCTGCCCCGCCCCACACACCTGTCCTTGAAGAACCTCCGGAACCCAAAGGCCACCAACTTCAGCACGGCCTCCACGACAAAGACGATGGTGAACACGTAATTGCAGTACTTGAGGGCCTCGTCCAGAGCCTGGGGGCCAGCACCAGGCTCCTGAACGTCAGGCTCCCAGCCCAACAGCCCTTCCCACCCACCCCCTGCAGCGCTGCCCACCCCGCCCACAGACAGGCCTATTACTGGATGCAGGTCTGTGCCGGCTTAGGGAGGCCTGCCTGGCCTGACCCTTGCAGCATTCTCAGGACAACCCTCAGTTGGAGGAACCTGCTGCTGGGAACTCAGACTCCCGGCCCTGCCTGGACCAGTCCCACCCACAGCTCAGAGCAGGAGCCAGCCCGCCAGACGGGCTCAGCTTTAGCTACGGAGTCAGAGGCTCTCAGCTGTTCTGGGAGGAGGGGGCGTCCCGTCTTTGATGAAATAATGGAGATGGGATCTGAGAGCATCACCCTCTCAATCTGACCTTTCCTGGACTTAGGGACATCCCCCAGCCAGCGTTTTGGATGGAACCTGTCACGGGGTCAAGGATGCCCTTGGGACAGTTGGCCCTGGGAGTGTAAACTGGCTTTAAAGGAAGGAGGGCCCTTTATTCAAGCCACACCTCCACGTATCCCACAAGCCCCGGCGAGGGCTCAGACAGGGTTGCAGACCTGGGGCCTCCAGTTCTCAGGGTAGCACTACCCAGCTGGCAATGAACCCCAAGCTTGGCGACTGTCCCCCCCCACGCCGCTGGTCGCAGGCCTGGAGGCATGGGGGCCAGTGTGTCGAGACAGCGAGCCCCACCTTGGGCTGGTTGTAGTGCTCCATGGACATGGTGATGACGTTGACGCCGATGATGAAGGTGATGAAGAGGTCCAGGTAGTGGCTGGTGCACAGAGTGTGGATGGAGCGGCGGGTGGGTGAGTAGTCTGCATAGTAGGGCCGGCGCTGGGCCTCTGTGGGAAGAGCACAGCGGTGAGTGGGTGGGTGGGGTGGGACGAGAGGGCTACCTCCCAGGGGCTGGGCAGTCGGGGGGCTAGGGGAGGGCCCAGGCTCCCGCGTGGGCCTCGGGGCAGGTCACCCACTGACCTCCTCCTCCAAGAGGGCCTCAGCCTCAGAGCAGGTCCCTGGAGTGGGCGCAGAAGCTGAGACTCCACTTGGGCCCTGCCCTGGGGCCCTGTCTGGACCCCACACCCTGCCAGGAGGTCCCCAGCCAGGGCCTGTGTGGTCTATTCTCCTGGACTGGCATCAGGGTCCAGAGATACCTCAGTGATGAAGGGAGGGGCAGATGGGAGCTTTTTGGGGGGGGCAGGGGCAGTCTCAAGGCAGAGCAGGGAAGGGCAACCCTCTATACCCCCATCTCCCCAGCTGGGCATGTGCTGCGTTCTGGCCACCAGGCCCAGAGTCCCTCCGCTCCCTGTTCTCCAGGAGGCCTGTGGCCATGTGCCTGCTGTCTGGGGTCTGCCTGCCCTCTGGTCCATCTGAGGTTGGTGGCCATGACCTGGGGGAGGGGTGGGGGTGCATCTCCCAACAGCTCTGTCTGCACTAAACGTCCTGCCTGCAGTAACTCCCAGGAGCACAGCTGCCCCCACTGCACAGGGGCCCTCCCTGGCCTCAGCACCCATGGGCAGGGACCAGGGAGAGCAGGGCCAATGGGAACCACCCCTCCCTGGGACCCGCATGCTCCTCGGTCTGCATGCAGTCACTAGAGAGCTCAGCGCAGCAGCCAAGGGGGCCAGAGGCTGGTGAGGCCCGGCCAGTGCTGAAGATGTGGGGCGACCAGCTGGCAGGCGTCCCAGCATAGCAGGCAGGCGTGCAAGCCATGCGTGCACACACGGGCTCAGAGGCAGCAGCGTGAACACCAGGCAGGCCAGCCAGCAACCCCTTCTCCTCCCACTGGCACCTGGCGCCCCGCAGCCATCCCGTACTGACCCTGCGGTGGACCCCAGGGGGCCTGGCACCCTCCTGCAATGTCCACCCTTCCCTGTGGCAGGGGCAGAGGGGCGGAGGTCAGGCCAGTCCGCAGCCCCATGCAGTGGCTGGCAGAAGCGGGACTGAGGCATGCGAGGTGGGGGGCAGGTACCTGGGTTGGGGAAAGTGCCTGGAAAGACAAGGAGATGGTCTGAGCTGGCCGGTGGGCGGGGCCAGGACCCCTCCTGGAAGAAGCCCACTCTGCTCCCCAGCTTGGGCAGGGGTGTCCTAAGACCCTCTCTCTGTCTTGAATGGCTCTGCTTGCTCCCCCCACCGAGGCGTGAGAACACAAAAGCGGGGTGAGCCTGCCCCTGCAATGGTGGGCGTGGGGGCTGGGGTCTCATCCCTGTGCCTCCTGGGAAGGGCCCCCGGCCTCCTCCGCAGCCATCCTTCTCTGAGGACATGAAGGTCGAGCGTGCAGAGCCATCTGGAGAAGCCAGGGCCGAGGGGAGTGGGGCCAGGCGGGGGGCTCCGGGGCCAGGGTGCTGAGCGCTGGCCGGGTGCGGTCCCCACAGCCCTGGGCCGGGGGCAAGGCGAACCCCGGTTCCGGCGGCAGCAGCCAGGTCTCGGAGCTGCCCCTGGCTAGCCCCTCGGTCCCCAGCCACCCTCCCATAGGCGAAAAGGCGGCTCAGGTGGATGCGGGGCTGGGCGACGCGCAGGTAGCCACCGGCCACCGCCACCGGGAGGGCCTTACTCCTGCGCTTCCTCTCCAGGCGACGCTGCCGCTTCTCCTCGCGCCGCCGCGCCTCCTCGGCCTCCTGGTGCTGCCGGCACTTGTGGAAGTTCTCCACCACGACGCCCACGAACATGTTGAGCACGAAGAAGCTGACGATGAGCAGGAAGGAGATGAAGTAGAGCAGCATCCATGGGTTGTGGTTGGGCACCGGCTGCGGCACAGGAGAGCGCGTGGGTGCCGGCCCGCCCACGGGCACTGACCCCGCCCACACGCGCTGAGCCCCGCCCACGGGCGCTGACCCCCCGACGTGGACCTCTGCGGACGTCCCCAGAGGTCAAAGGCAGCCTCGTCTCGGGGGGACGCTGCGCTCCCTGAGATGAGCGGAGACCAAAGGAGAAGGCCCGCGCGGAGGGGCAGGGCCGCCCGCCGCACCTGCTGGTCCACGCCCACGGCGTCCAGCCCGTCGTACATGATGTTCACCCAGCCGTCCTTGGACGAGAGCACGAACAGCGACATCAGCGCCTGCGAGGCCAGAGCAAGGCGGGCACCTCTGGGCGCGGCCTCCTGCTGGGCGCGCCCCGCAGGGCCACACGCGCTGCCACGGCTCGCTCACCGCGGACCCTCCTAACCCGCCGGCTGAGACCCTGCGGCTCCCACCCTCCAGATCAGGGCTGCGCTGGGTGAGTCACCCGCCAGGCCCGCCCGCCCCGCCCCAGCCCCGCCCACCCCGCCCCAGCCCCGCCCACCTGGCCCAGGTTGTCGAAGTTGTACTTGCGTCGCACCCATCGGTAGTGTGCGGCCCTGCACTCGGCCTTAGTGGAAATGTTCCTGGTGTCGGCGCCCTCGCAGTAGTAAAACTTCCCCTTGAAGAGCTGACCGGGAGGGGCGGTCACCCAGAGGGCCAGGCCCTGTCCCGCCACCCCCCGCCCCCTCACGGGCCCTCCCTCTCCCTGCCTGCTCGGGCCGCGGTCCTCCCGGGAGACTGCGCCGCTGCTGCCCACTGCCCACCGTCCCTCAGACAGGCAAGTCACGCACCTGCACCCCGAGGATGCCAAAGATGATAAAGAAGGCACAGCAGATGAGGACGATGTTCCCGATGGGCCTGAGGGACGATATCAGAGTCTCCACCACCAGTTTGAGGCCCGGCGCACGGCTGATGACCCTGGAAGAGGGCCAGAAGGAACGCGCTTGCTGAGCGCGCCCAAGGGAGCTGCCACCAGGAGGAGCCCAGCACTGCCTTTCCTGCCTGGACTCCGCCCCACCCGCGGCCCCGCCCCCTGCCTCCGTCCGCTCCTTTGGCTCCGCCCCGCGGCCCCATCCACCTCAGCGGCCGCAGGGTCCGCAGCAGGCGCAGCACACGCAGGATGCCCAGGATCTTGGCGCCGCCAGCCGAGGCCATGGCCACGACGATGTCCACCAGGGACACCAGGACCAGCACCCCGTCCAGTATGTTCCAGCTGCTCTGCAGGTAGGCGTGCTCACCCGAGATGAGGCCCAGGGCCACCACCTGGACAGTGCAGAGGACAGGCTTGTGGACCTACGCCCTGTACATGCGGCCGCGGCCGCAAGGCCAGGCAGACAGATCCCCGGGTCCCCAAGGACACAGTGTACCTTCACCATCATCTCCGCCACGAAGATCGCTGTGAAGATGTAGTTGGAGACGCTGAGGAAAATGCGCTCCTGCAGGAGACAGGACAATGGCAGGGGCCGGTGGTGGCCGTGGACCCCACCCCCCCACCCCCACCCCAGCGAGGAGAGAGCCTCACGGTGCTGCCGGGGTCGATGTCGGGCCTCTCCAGGGCAATGGTGATGCAGTTGAGGAAGATGAAGACGAGGACGACGTGATCGAACATCTTGTGAGCAATGATCTTTTGGCAGGAGACACGGAACCTGGGGGCCGGGATTGGGGGTTTTTGGACAATCCTGGCCAAGCCCTGGCTTCTGTCCAGAGAGTTCACGTCTGGTAGGGACAAAGGGGGCCCCCAGGGTGGGGTCAGCTCTCCCAGGCACACCCCTCACCTGTTCTGCGGGGAGAAGAGATACAGGGCCCAGGGCTCGCGGCTCCGGCAGCACTCTGGCTTGTGCGGCTCCAGCACCTTCTGCAGCCGTGAGCAGCAGCTCTGGGGAGGGAAGGGGGGTGTTCAGGGCCCCTCTCAGCCTGACCAACCCCAGCCCCTCCCACCTTCAGGCTCAGCCCTGTCCACCCACCAGGCGCTGGGCCAGAGAGCTACACTGGGGTCCGGGGGGACCAATGAGTGGCCATCCTCAGATCCCCACCCAGGTGGCCCCCAGCAGTCTTGGGCAGCAGGGTGACAGCTGGGAAGGCACTTCCCCTCCCCCTGTGGAGGTCGTACTGGCTGACCGACTCCAGCCCAGAACCAAACCTCAGCCGGAGGTGGGGCTGAACCTGGGGCGAATCCCACTCCAGAGCTCCCCATGGATGCGCTCTGGCCCAGCCTGTCCTGCTTCCCACCCCCAGGGCCTCCATTGAATGCTGCCCCCACAACTGGGGGAGGCAAGGGGCCAACGTGAGGCCCACCCCCACTCACGTCCTCCACGTCATCGTCAAACTCGGCCAGATCCTCCTTGTGGCTGTCGATGCGCAGGAAGAACTCGCTGGGCAGGGCCAGCACCTGCCCGTTGCAGTCGTGGGCCTTGGTGGGCAGCAGGGTGGCCGGCCGCGGGGGCCGCAGGTCCAGTGTGCTTCGGTGGTCCAGGGACTCGGCGCGCCGCAGCGGCGTGGCCCGTGTGCCCGGCGAGGCCCCTGCCCCAGGCCGGCCGTCCTCGGCTTCCTCGTCAGTGCTGCCGCTGCCCCTGCCCTCACCGGAGAGCAGCGACTCTCGCTCCCCACACTGGCTCCTGCGCTTGAGGCTGGGTGCACGGCCCAGGCTGTTCCAGCTGGAGCGCCGGCTGCTCCAGGCACTGTTGGGGCCCCAGGGAGCACAGGGCGAGCTTCGGAGGCTAGACTGCGGGGCGGGGGGCAGGAATGAGCAGGTCACACCCCTCCCAAGTCACCCGCAACACCCTGGCCTCAGGGCACCTGACTCACGGGCCTTTCCTTGCTGAAAGATATCACCACAGACACCCGTGGGTGACATTCGTACATGGATCATCTCCTTTAATGAGCTTCCCTGGTGGCTCGGATGGTAAAGAATCTGTCTGCAATGCAGGAGACCTGGGTTTGATCCCTGGGTTGGGGAGATCCCTGGCTGAGAGAAGGAAATGGCTACCCACTCCAGTACTCTTGCCTGAAGAATCCCACGGACACAGGAGCCTGGTGGGCTACAGGCTATGGGGCCACAAAGAGTTGGACACGACTGAGCAACTAACATGCGTGTGTAAACTAAATAGGGCCTCTCCTCTAAGGAGCGGACAGCCCTGCTGGGGAGCTGCCAGTGGCACTAAGCTGTCAGTGAGATGCCTGTGGTGCACAGTGAGCTGGAGACACCACCAGCAGGTGTCAGAGCCCTGAGCGGGCCTCGCACGCCAGCTTGAGGACCAGAGGGTGGGTGATGGTCATCAATGGGCCAGGGACCAGCTACAGACCAGGCACCCTCAGATGCGGCCCAGCAGCTTGACCTGGATCTCTGGGGAGGGACCACTCATCAGTTTCTGGTTGGCAGGCTCTGGACTTTCAAGGAGAAGCCGCGCGCGCTGCCTCAGGAGAGAAACTGGGCTGTACTCTGGGGACTTCACCTTTGCTGCACCTATGCTCTCTGTCCTTCGCCATTTCCACCTCCTGGGCCAGCAGGAGCTGAGCTGCAATCTGGCCCAACAGCCCCGTCCTCCTCCTGGGCCCTCTAGCAGCTTAGCTGTGATCTGCTTGGCCGTGCAGCTTTTCTGTGACTGACACTTGATTCCCCCCCCTCTCGATGGTTTGCCTGGACTTTCCTCCAGGTTCACCCCCGACTCCCCCAACCCAAGTTAGCTTGTCCTGCTCCGCCCACCCCTCCCTGGCCCTTCTGAGGTGCACAGAGCCGGCTCTGGCTGCGTCTCTCTGGGGTGGTGCTTCCTGGGTTTGTTTGGAAAGACCGGGGGCCCCAGCTCCACAGGGCGCTGTTGGTCGTGACGCACAGAAGCCTCCGCCCGGCTTCCGTCACCTGTTTCGTGTACTCAGCTTTTACACCTTTTTGCCATCCTTCTCTGTTTTCCCTTCTTGTACACTCTGTGCTCTGCCATCTTTTATCTTACATTGCGCAAATTGGAAGATAAACTTCTGGCCTGCTATTCTACTTGCTTATTCATATGCCTCCCGTAAGAACAGCGCTTTCCAGATCCATTTATAGAAAACAAAGCACTCAGGCCTGAGGGATTTCTGGGGTGTGAGTGGGGACGGCACATTTGGGAACCTCACTCATCTCTGGGAAAGGCCTAAGGAGCTGTGTTGGGGGGTGAGCCTGAAGGTGCCCCGAGGCCAGGGCAGGGGACCGTCCCTACCAGAGATTTCTGGTCCCCTAGCTGAGGGTCCATGGAGCTGCTGCTGCCACGGCGCGAGTCCAGGGGCCCAGGGGCCGCGTCCAGGTGTGGGGAGCTCTTGGGGGTGGGCATGGGCGTGGCTGCCGTGCGCATGATAAGGGGAGGGGGCAGGCTGCCCCGGCCCTCCAGGTGCCCGTTGGGTGTCACCGCCAGCGAGTACATCTTCATCTCTAGGGGAGGGGGAGACGGAAGGCCACTTGAGCCTGCAGGGCTCCCAGAAGGAGAGCCTTGTCCACCTAGGACCCAGCTGTGTCCACCTAGGACCCAGGAGGCAGCGTCCCCTCCGCCCCACCCCTGCCCCCCACCCACACACACACCTGTGGCCCTGAGGTCTCGGAACTTGTCCAAGTCTTCCTCCAGGTGGGTGGATGTCTTGTCTTCATCTGTGTCGGACCTGGTGGCATCGCCCTGTGCCCGCCAAGCACACAGCACACGTGAGGCTCCCCTGGGGGGGGACCTCTGATGGAAAGGCCAGGCCCACAAGGGGTGGGCGTGGACAGAAGAGCCCAGCAGGGCGAGGATGAGGTCTGCCCCACACTCCTGGCTCCCACCGCCTCCCTTGGAAGCCCCCTCACCTCCTCTGGAAGCCCTTCACCTCCCCTGGAAGCTCCCCCTCACCTCAGCCTGGAAACCCTCCACCAGGATGGCCACCAGCAGGTTGAAGAGCACGTAGTTGCCAAAGGTCATGAGGGCCACGAAGTACAGGGCGGCCCAGGAGGACGTGGAGGCCATGCCGTTGTACAGGACGACGTTCCAGTCCTCCTGGGTGAGGATCTGGGGGAGGGGCAGCGGGCAGAGTGGGCCCAACGTGGGGGCTGAGGGGGCACCAGGATGGAATCCTGGCTTGGGGAACACTGCCAGGCCTCAGGACCAGAGGGACAAGTAAGACCAGGCCCACCACCCCAACATCCCGGCCACCGTTCTTCACCCCCAGTGGCCTCGGAGGGGTCTCGGCCAGCTCTGAGCAGGGCTGTGGCCCCCCCAGGGACCACTGTGCACAGCAGGGGACGCCCGCCCAGCTGTACCTGGAACACGGTGACAATGGCCCACAGCAGGGAATCAAAGTTCTTTCGGTCGGGGACTGTGTCTCCGGTATCTGTTTTCAGGCTGAATTTGCAGCCGAAGAGATGCATCCCAAGGATGCTGGGGGGTGGACAGGCAGGGGTACAGTGAGTGACTGCTGCGGAGGACCAGGTGTGGAGTTGGGGACCCAGCCTGGTCACCCCACGCCCACCATCCACTCCTCTGCACCTCCCAGACCTCCGGCTGCTTGGTGGGCAGGGCTGCCCAGGGTCCATGGGCAAGCTGTTTCCATTCTATAGATGTTAAGATCAAAGCCAAGAACGCGGGGAACACTGGAAGCCACTCTGGCTTCAGGTAGCGGCCAGGACTGGGTGTCAGTCTCACCTGGCCTATGTGGGCCGCCCTCCGCCCCAGCCCCCTCCCCAAGGCCCTCGGCCCTGGGCTCAGCGACAGCAGCAGTGGTCCAGGAGCCCCAGCCCACCTGCCCCGCCCTCCTCCACCCTCTTCGCCCTTGGCTCTTTTGAGCACAGTTCCACGTCCCCCACTGCATGCTGGTGCCTGGCACGGGAGGCACCCAATCAATGCTAGTAAAACCCACAGTGACTGAATTTGTCTTCCACTTTGAGGCTCAGGGCACCCCCGGCCCCCAAGCCAGGGCCTGCACCGATGATGCGGTGGGCGGTGCCGGCCGGGGCGGGACCGGGGGCGGTGCCGGCGCGGTGGGAGGGCCCGGCCGGGGACGGGGGCCTCCCGTCCCGCGCCGGCGCGGGCTCAACGCCTCGGGCCTTCCCCTTGCGGGTCACCCGGGGCAGGGCGGCCCCTGCGCGGCGCGCGCACCTGAAGATGAAGATGAAAAGCATGAGCAGCATGCAGAAGGTGGCCACGTTGTCCATGGTCTTCATGAGCACCACCAGCTGGCGCCGCAGCGCGGGCATGAAACGCACCAGCTTGAGCACCCGCAGCAGCCGGAAGGTGCGCAGCACCGACAACCCGCCGTCCGCTTGCCCGATGATCTCCCACACGCTGGGGGGCGGGGCAGGCAGGGTTAGAACGGCTTTCGGGGCGGCGCGTGCCTACCTCCCCCCAGACTCTGGGACACCCTCTTCCCAGAGGTAGGAACGACACCCGGGAGCCACCGCGGCCTCCGCTCAACCCCAACTGGAAGCAGGTTCGGCTGCATCAAGGCGTCGGAGGGGCTGAGGGGTGGTGGTGGTGTCTCTGAAGACTCGACTGGGGGCCTTTCCAGCGTGCCTGGCTTCTCTGCTCTCGTTAGGCTGGGGGCGCCCTTGACTCCCAAGAGCCCTGCTTTGTCCTGGTGGAGCGAATTTCCCCAGATCCCCCTGGTCCTTTCCGTGCTGATTTTGCTGCAGCAAGCTGGCCTTCCTTGAGGGGGCTGAGCCCTCAGTGGAGGCCGGCTGCAAGGCTGAAGGGCCACTGAGCACCTGCTCTGTTCCCGCAGGGAGCAGCTCCACTAGCTTCTAGAAACTCCTGCCTGAGCTGCAGCTGATCTCACCATGTGGACCCGACAGTGCCTGTGAGGAGGGGCAATGACCCCCCCAGTTCACCCCACCTCTGCACCCTGAAGGCAGTGCCTTTCCCAGTGGTGGGGGCTCTGCCGTCTGCAGGGGCTGTGGTGGACACGGGAGCTTCCCCAGGTCCCAGGGGCTCCTGGGAGGAGGGGACCCACCTGATGACCACGATGATGCCGTCAAAGATGTTGTAGGGGTTCCGGATGTAGCCCAGTGGGCCGCAGGCCAGCAGCTTCAACAGCATCTCCAAGGCAAACATGCTTGTGAACACGATGTTGCTGATCTCCAGGGCGTTGGTCAGCTCGTCAGGCTGTGGGTGGCAGAGGGGTTGTTAGGGCCCGCCCCCAGCCCCCACTGCCTGTCATGGCAGAGTGGGGCACCACTCCACTAGGCTGGGAGCAGGTAAGGCTGCGTCAGGGAGCTGTGGCAACATCTCAGGAGGAGCCCCATCGGCTGCTGTACAGAGAAAACAGGGACAGGGGTGTCCCCTCCAGCTGCACCCAGCCTTCCTGGCCCTCCCACCCTGACGGTCCCTGGCTCCCCCAGGCCTTGCCTGACCTTCCCAGCAGCATGTCTGAGAAACAGGGCTCCAGAGACTTCCCAGACCCCAATAGCACAGGCCCTGGGAACAGAGCCTGGAGCATCTGTTCCGGGGTGGGCATGTGGGTACCCGGGGTGCAGGCAGTACGGTGGTTCCCCCAGCAGCTGCCCTGGCCCTGGTGGCCCCGCACACCCTTCCTTGTCAGCAGAAGGTCCCAGAGGCCCCTTCCTTACCAGGGATACACTGGTCTGCCTATGTGTGCAAGTGCACACCTGCACCAGTGTAAATGCTGGTGTGTATGTGCCAGTGTGTGGTCTGCTTGTGTGCACATGTGAGTCTGCATGTACCCGCATGTGTTGTGTGCATGCGTGGCCACACATGTGTCTGTACACAAGCCCCCATCTGCACAGGTAACCTTTGCGTACATGTGTGAGTGCACGTGTGTGCATGCAGAGGCTCCTCCTGGCCAGGGATCCCCCAACCTGCTGTTGCTCCTGCCCTGGATCTCACCCTCACAGACGGCACCTCCCAGCCGCCAGCTGGAGGCTAACACCACTTGGATTTTCCCTGAATTGCTAAAGGATGAAAGACCAGAGCTTACGGGACTTAAAAAGCCCAGAGGGCAGAAAAGGAGGAAGGCAGTTTGGTCATTAAGAGTGAACTGGCCTCAGTCCCCAGAGAGGATGACCTCTCCCTGCAGGCCCAGCCACTGCTCCTCGGGGAAGCCCCAGTCCAGGGCATGAGCCACGTGCCAGCACCATGTGCCACCGCCACATTCCTCCTCTGGGGCCACTCAGGGCATCCAAGCCTGAAGGTCCAGCTCATACAGGGGGCTCTGTCCATGAAAGCTGGGCTCTAGGAGTCCCACCCTGAAAAGCACCAGATGGCCTGGCAAGTGCCCTTGGTTCCCTGCTGCCTCTGGGAGCCCCACCCCAGACAGAGGACCTCCGGATGGGAGCCACAGTCTCTGTTCTCCACTCAGCAGAGGCCCACCAACGAGCAGCAGGAGCATCCGCTGAGTGATAAGAACTCCTGCACAGCCGACCTCAAGCCCCACCGCCACACCTGTTCCCCAACCCGAGAGCCCTCTGTGGAGCCCATGAGAGACTAATGCCTGCAGGAGACACAGGCAGGCGGGACGTGCCCCAGGGCCACATTGAGGGCTGTCTGTGTGGGTGCCCACCTGCTCGTGGTACTCGACGCCCATGCTCAGCGTGTTGGTGAGGATGGCCACCATGATGCCCCGGTTGAAGTACTTGCTGTCCACGATGCGGCGCAGCTTGCCACTGAAGGAGGCCCAGATGCGGCCCAGCCCGCCCTGCTCGCCCGCCGCCGCCCGCCGTGGCCCCCTCCTCCGTGTGCCCCCTGTGCCTGGTGCCTCCGCCGCGGGGGGCGACTGCATGGGGTCACGGTGGTCCCCGTGCCGCACGTCCTGCGTGAACTCGTAGACCCCGTTGCTGTCTGAGTCTCCACTGCCCGAGTCGCTGAACTCCAGCTCGGGGTCCTCCAGGGCGCTGGTGCAGTACGGGCAGCTGCTCAGCTCACAGGTCAGCGTGCCCGCCTGGGGGCTGGGGAGCGGGCACGGCACACTCAGGCCCGACAGGCGGCTGGGGGCCTGGCCCAGTCCTGCGGGGAGAAGGACGCGGGCAGCCTCAGGTCGCTCAGCCGGTGCCCAGGAAGCAGGCGCTCATGGAGGCTGCTGTGGGGTGAATGGTGTCCATGTGCACTCCTGCACACCCCTGGGCACACTCATATACACTTGGGCACACAACTGAGCACATCGTACACACCTGGGCACACGCATGCCTGCATACACCTGAGCACGGTTGCACATCTGGGCACTCTCATACACACCTGGGCACACAGCTGAGCACATGCACAGGCACAGACTCACACACTTGCACACCCGTACGCCCTGCAGAGCTGCTCTCTGGTCACTCAGGGATAAAAAGAGGAGGCGGCTCATCCCCACAGGAGCCACACCACCCACAGAAATACGACATGAGCCACTTTCCAGTAAATGGATGCTGTGACTGTGAACGTTCCGGCTCACGATGCCCTGAGCCATGGCCACTTCGCACTGCCTCCCCGCTGAGTCTCTGGGGCCCAGGTGACTCTGCACCCACAGTGGCTTAGACTCGCTGCAGCCAGGAGCCCCGTAGGGCCATGCTCCCCCAGGGGGCAGTGCAGAGCTGCAGGCACGCGTGAGGTGATGCCTGGGGCACTGTGTGAGCACGTAGGGAGGCCCCGGCACACACACCTCTCCCTGCCCCAGGTCCCCTGCCAGTGCAGGCCACCTGGGAGGCCTCAGCCTGGTGTGACCCCAGTGTCCTGCATGAACCAGGAGGGTCAGGCCGGGGGCCCAGGTGGGAGGACCGAGTGTACCGAGGGGCACCCTGGCTCCTCTCTGCTCGGCCTCTGGGAGCTCTGCGACCTTGGCTTCCCCTCCGCCCACCGCAGCCAGTCTCCCCACCAAGAGCGCGGGCCAAGTGCTCCTCCTGAGAAATGACTGGCCGTCCCACTCGGGGCCAGGGTACACAGCCCCGGGGCTTCTTTTTGGCTTGCCAGCTTCAGAATTCTCATTTCTCCGTGGCAAACACTCGCACCCCACTGAGCCATCAGCTGCTCAAGAACACAGGATGGAGGTGGGGGGGCACCTCCTCCCATTTAAGGCTGCCAGGCCCCCTTTCTCTCCCTTGTCCAGGATTCCAAAGGAGAAGGCTGGGCTCATGAGGGTGGGCACATAGGTGGGAACGTCCCAGGAGCCCTGTGCCCCACCCCCCACTGCTCCCCACCGGGGGAGATCCTTACCATGCTCCCCGACCAGGTGCTGGATCTTCTCGCAGGGATCTGGGCTGCTCAGCCTCAGGGGGCTCTGGCCCCCAGCTCCCGGGGGGCCACCAGGCCGCTTCCCCCTGGGCCCGAGGCCACCTTTGCCACTGCCCGTGGCCGAGGGCAGGATGGTGGGGTAGTTCATGGCTCCCAGCCCCGCGGCCAGCTTGAGTCCAGCGGCAGCGGTGGCTGCGGCGTGCGCCACGCGGGCCCTCTCCTGCGGCCCCTCCACATGGCAGTCGGCGTGGTACACGCTGTGCACCGACTCGGCGTCAGGGGGCCCGCGCCCGGGCGAGGCCGGCCCGCCGGCCCGCACCAGCCTGGCGTCACCGGCCCCCGGCTCGGGGCCTGGCCGGCGGGGGCTGCCGTGGCTGAAGTGGTAGTGGTGGTGGTGGTGGTGGTGGTGGTGGTACACGAGGTGGTGGACGGAGGCGGTGCGCTCGCCTGCCCGCCGCGGCCGCCGCCCTGAGTCCCGGCCGCGCACGGCGCCGCCGGGGTCCGCCTTCTTGCGCCAGCGGCTCTGCCAGCGGTCGTAGAGGCGCAGGCCCCGGCGCTTTAGCTTGCGGCACACGTGGCCCACGTACCGGAGGAGCTCCTCGTAGCAGCTGCCCGGCTCGGAGAAGCTGGCCAGCGTGCTGTCGTTGGACAGGTAGCGGGCCCGCTGCTCCCGCATCAGCTGGTTCTCCCGCTGCTTCGTCTCTGAGAACTGCGTGGCGATGACCACCAGGCACAGGTTGATCATGAAGAAGGAACCCACCTGTGGTGGGTGGGCAGCCGTGAGCTCGCCGGCCACGTGCTCCCGGGAGGCAGGGAAGTGGGGAGCGCTGGGACCCACCATCCCGGGTGGGGCAGGAGGCCAGGACAGCAGCTGTGGTTTCTACACCACAATCGAGCCTCTGATGAGCGATGCACTGAGCCCTACTGTGTGCTTCCCGACCTAGGGGTCGGCGGGGCGCCCTGGGATGGGCGGGGCCCCTGTTGACTCCACGCTGAGCCCCCGCATCTGGAATGGGTGGTGCACAGTGGCTGCTCCTAGATTATTTGTGTGTGGGCAGTTGGGGGACATGTGGGGAGACTCCTTCCTGTCATTTGTGTGGCTCATGCCCTCCTCCTGAAGATATGTTCTTCAACTAGATCCTCCTGCCTGGGTCTGGCCTCCCCCCGCCCCAAGGCTGCACTGTCCTCTGTGGCAGGGACAGCAGGTGATGCTCGCCTCTGCTTGGGCTTATGGTCTGAGATAACAAGGGGCGGGTTCCTGGCTCAGCTCACCTCTGGTCTACGCAGACCCTGCCTCAGACCCCAGGGCCACAGAGAGAACCAACTGAGCGCCACCTTTGGGGGTCACAGTCCCTGTGGAGGGCCAGGATGAACAGGCCCTCGATGGATCCCAGGGGTAGGGGCACAGCCAGTAACAGAGGAGCTCAGGATCCAAGACAGGTCTGTCACAATGCAGGAACACCCCACCCCTCGCGGCAGATGTCCCACCACGTCCCCATACTCACGATGATGAGCAAGATGAAGTAGATGAAGTTGTAGAAGGAGTGGGCGTCCATGACGTAGTACATGATGTCCACCCAGCCCTCCAGCGTGATCACCTGGGGGAGGTGCAGGCGGCTGGACACATGGACGGCCCTGGGAGGGCAGTGGGACCCCCTCGCCTGTCCTGGGGAGGTTGGCATGGCTGGCGGGGTAGGAAAGCCCTGCCTGGCACCAGCCCCCAGCCCTACATGCTGGGTGCGTGGTACAGGGGAGACCCGGTGCCCACCTGGAAGATGGCGATCCAGGCGTAGCCAATATTGTCGAAGCTGATGGCCCCGTTGTGCGGGTTGGAGTCGCCTGAACGGCACACGTTGTAGTACTGGTTCCAGTTGATGCAGGTGTGGTGACCCGTGCCACCGGCGCCCTCGGCCTGCGGCTGCCCGTAGGCCTCCCAGCCCAGCGTGCACTCCACGCGCAGCTCGCGGCGGCTGGGGATGTGCGAGCACTTCTGCATGCCATTGTCCCGGCGAGAGGAGCAGATGAACGGGTTTTCCTCGCCCTCCTCCGGCTGGTAGTACGGCCGCAGGAAGCTGAGGTTGCTGTTCCTGGAGAAGAGACGGCGAGACAGACACACAAAGAGGTATACACACACACACAAAACAAAAGGTAAGAGGCAGACCTGAGTCCGCTAGCGCTAGTGCAGCTCTAGCAAGGTCGTGTCCGGGTGAACAGGGCTAGGAGGGCAGGAACCTGGAGAGGTGGAGCCTCCAGGGGGCGGGGCCTAGAGGGCGGGGCCTGTTGGGGTGGAGCCTCCAGGGGCGGGGGTCTGTTGGGGTGGAGCCTCCGGGGGGCGGGGACTGGAGGGCGGGGCCTGTTTGGGGTGGAGCCTCCAGGGGCAGGCCCAGGAAGAGCAGGTTGGGGCAGGCCTTGCGCACCTGGCGAAGGTACTGTCCAGGAAACAGCGGTTGCGCAGCAGGCCGGCCCAAAGCTGGACGCCCACGATGCCGAAGATGAAGAAGACAAAGAAGCAGAGCAGGAGGACGTTGCCGAGCATGGGCAGTGTGTCCAACAGCAGCGTGACCAGGATCCGCATGCCTACAGGCATCACGCAGCCGGTCAGCGCAGCGGAGCCCTCTCGGGCATCCCTGAGGCCCCAAGCCCCTCCTGAGCTCTCTGCCATTCACAGATGGGCATCAGTGCCTCTGCGGGGGACAGACCCAGGCCCCTCCACATTCTGCCAGACCCCACGGAGGGCAGTAAATAAGGCCACCGACTGGAAGGGCTCAGGGTAGGTGGTCCCTGCTCCTCAGGAATGTCGGCCCGAACCACACCGCATCCAGGTGGGCCCTCAGTGTGACAGCTAAGGAGTCCCGCAGCCGCAGGTTCATCATGGGAGCAGCAGCCTGGGGGAGTCCCAGCATCTCAGACTCTCAGCTGCCTCCTGCATGCAGGAGCCCCGGGTCTTGAAGCAGGTACTACGTTTGGGGACCAGTGTTTCTTCCCACTCTCTATGTGAATCATGTGAAGCAGAACCCTGGAGGGGAGGTAGGGGCTGTGTGCACCCCCACCCTTTTTTTAACAGATTTTTTTTGGTTAATGTGGACCATTTTTAAAGTCTTTATTGAATTTGTTACAATACTGCATCTGCGTTAACATTTTGGACTTTTGGTCATGAGGCATACGGCATCTGAGGTCCCAGACCTGGGTTCGAACTCACATGCCCTGCATTCGAAGGTGAAGTCCCAACCACTGGACCACCAGGGAAGTCCCAGGAGGCGGCCTTTGAGAGAGCATTTTGAAGCTCTCATTACTGGGTGCGATGCAGTGTGTGAACACAGATTAATCCAGGGAGTGGGTCAGCCAGCCTCACTGGCCATTCACTTGGTCCTGGGTCTGCCCTGCTCCCAGACATCAGCAAGGACATGTCTCACTTCCAGAAACAAGCAAGGGCCAGGCTAAGGGTGCAAGCAGAGCCAGGGGCAGATGCCAGGGCCCCCTGGAGAGCACCCAGGGGCTGCTGGGTGACAGAGGAGCCCCTGGGGCTACAGGGGTAATCACAGCTGGGAGGGGCGCTGCAGTTTCAGAAATGGCCGAGAGGAAGATTCACCAGGGACAAAGTCCAAGAGCACCACCCTCACCAGACTGCAACTGGCTCCAAGGCCACAGATGATCCAGGGTTCAGAGTGGACCCCAGGCAGCCAGAGTGAGACGCAGCCTGGAACATGCCCACTGGGGGCTCACTGTGAGGGGAACATGGTCCAGTGTGGGGGAGGCGCCCTGTTTGGGACCAGGGCCTGACCCCACAGGGAGACCAGGCTGAAGGCAGCATTTGGCCTGAAAAGTGATCTGTGCTGTGAAAGGGGCTGTGAAATGGGACCCAGGTGACTGGAGTGAGTGTGTGGTGGTGCTGGGCGCAGAACAAAGAACCACCTCACCTCACAGCCATCCTGAGGAGTACCACATTCACAGTTGGGTAAACCAAGGCTCAGGGGTGTACAGTTACTTGCCCAAGGTCACACAGCATCCGAACCCTGTCTGATCCCTGAGGGTAGAGCCAAGTGGCAGCTAGATGGAAGGCCTAGGAGTCCCAGAGTGTAACCCTTCACCCTCCTGCTCTTTGGTGGAGCTGACAGCTTCAGGGGGAGACAGTGACCCATCCTAGGGGGTTACTTCTTGGAGGAGCCACAGGACAAGCCCTGACCCCCTGGGCCTCGGTGCTGAAGCCACCGGGACCCAGGATAGGCAGCCAGAAAGTCTGTGCACACCTAGGTGGCACACGAGACCCATCTGTATGCATGTGCACACACTTGACAGTCAGGTGGGGAGTGCCCCCCACTATACCCTCAGGAAAACTAACAGCTGAATTAAGTCCGAACACTGGAAACGCTGAAGACACGGAGACCCCCACACAGACCCATGAGGGCATGACCACGGTCAGCACAGACCACCTTCCAAACAAGCTTCCAAACCCACACAACTGTTCAGAAGCTTCTCCCTGCTTCCCTGAGCACCAGGCCCCTTGGCAGGGCTCAGACGGGAGGATCGCTGGGGCGGGCCAGACAAGGAAGTCACCACGTCCTGCATGGCTCCAGAACATGACCCCAAACCCTGTGCGGATGATGAGTCTGAGGTTTCGAATGGCCCCTGACACTCAGCAGCCCTGGGGGACATGGGGCCCCTCTTCAGCCTGACTGCCCATCACACCCCGGCTCAGTATAGGGTTGCTCTGTCACCCCCCGCCCCCCGCCGCCCCGAAAAGCAGCAGCAAATCCTCAGCTGCCGTGTAAACAGCAGGAGGTCTGCATGGTCTAGGCTGGGACCTCAGCACCCAACAGCCAGACAGGTGGCACGGCCTCTGCGTCTTGTGCCCAGTAGGGCCTCAGGAGCTCTCAGCAGAGCCGTCTGGACATGCTTACCCCAGCCCTGGGTGAAGGTCACTTACTGGGCACACGGTTGATGGCACGAAGGGGCCGCAGCACGCGCACCGTTCGGATGGCTGAGAGGCTCACGTTGTGTCCGTCCAAGGAGTACTCCATCATACTGAGGGCAGAGCAGAGGCATGCTCAGTAGGGGTAGGTGCTGGGAGCGGGGATCAGAGCCAGGCCAACGGGCACCCGGCTCTCTCCAGGGTACCCTGTCGGCTGAGGCCAGGAGGTGAGCACTTGCTGGAGGCATGCTGCCTATGCCGTGCGCCCAGTCCGGCTGCCCGGAAGCAGGGAAACCACAGCCTTGGCTCATCACTGGAGGACCCTCGCTGCTCACAGGCCGCCCCTGTGTCTGTTCCACCTGTGCTGGCACAGGGAGCCCCGGATAGGTCCCGCCCCTGGCACCCCACCCCCAGCCACTCCCCGGGACCGTCCCGCCTGAGTGCAACTCCCCATCCCTCATCCTGGGGGCCCCAGGGGCTGCTCCCAGGCGGGCCTGACCAGGCACCGGGGTCGCTCCAGGTTGGCCCTCGGGGGAGGGGCCGTACCCCGCCATGACGATGAAGAAGTCCAGCCTGTTCCATGTGTCTCCCAGGTAGCACTTCTGCCCAAACAGCCCCAGGGCGATCATCTTGATGACCATCTCCACCGCGAAGAAGGCGAAGATGAAGTCGTCAAAGGCCTGCAGGAGGAGGGCCTGAGAGTAGGGCCTACGCCCCTCACACATGGCCCGGGCTCCCGGTGACCGGCCCCGCCCACATCCAACCCCTCCCTCCTACCCCACCCAGCCCCCCCCCCCCGCCCACCCACCTCCAGGTCCCACCCCTCCGGCCCCGCCCACCTCCAGGATGCCACAGCGCTCCGAGCGGCACTCGACGTCCTCGCAGGGCCGGAACATGCCCAGGGTCACACAGTTGAGCATGATGACCAGCATGCTGATGTGCTCGAACCACGTGGGGCACGTGTCGAGTTAAGGGTCCACGTGGCAATTAAGGAGCCCCAGGACGCGCCCCCAGCAAACCCCCAGCCGCCACAGGGCCAGATCGTCAAAATCTCCCCACTCCATGCCCGGTCCATCAGCTGGGCAGTGAGGGAAGGACCCCAATACCAGCCTCTGGACATCAATGCCAACCTCTCGGGTACAGCAGGACTCCGGACCGATACGGAGGGCCAGCCACTGCCCCTCCACCAGGCTCCCTAAACCGTGGTCCTAAACCGTGGCCAGGCTCACCACTGCTGCCCAGCTGGAAGCCTGAGTACCACAAATGCCCAGTAATTGTTATGGGTGCCATAAAGGCACCCAAAAACCCTCTCCATGGTCCTGTAAGAGTCCCTCCACTGACCCCAGAGGATGCCCTGACCATGGCGACAGGCAATGAGGGATGCGAGCTTTAGCTCAGTGCAGTGCCTGGGCCCAGGGGACCCGCAGTCCTACTGTGAAGCTGGATGAAGGGGCTGAGACACGGACAAAGGACAGGTGAGTGAGGACCACTCCCCAAGTTAGTTGGCCCGTGAAAGGTCCCGTCCAGGAGGCTCTCCCTTTGCCAGGAGGGTGTCCAGCCAGGACCTTAGGGCGCCTTGCCAGCAGCCAGTGCTGTATCAACCCGTGCGCTGTCAACCTGGTCACCTGCAGGGTTGCTGGCCCTCAGGACGGAAGGCCACCCGCCACCTCAATGAGGACGCACGTTCGGAGAGTGGCCACCAGGTGGCGCCTCGGCTCCACAGAAGCCCCGGTGCACCCCCAAGTTCCCCTCCGCTCCTCCGGTTGGGAGCCACGTGCTGGACCGGCAATGCCAGGCCTGAGGAGGGGGGTTCCCCAGCTGGGGCAGTGGGGCTTCACCCAAGTCCGTGGGTGCAGGTGTCCGTCAGATGGGAGGGCCTTGGGGCACTCCTTGTACCCCCGCTTCCGACCAGGACACACAGCCATCCCTTGGCCCCGGGGCGGGCTTCCTGTGGGGCTGTCCGCCTGTCCTGCCCTGGGCTGGATAGCAGGGGACCCGAGAAGCCTTCCCGAGCTCTGTGGGGTGGAAAGGGCCTCCTACTAAAGAGAGAGAGTCAGCACTTGAAAAACACTGCTTGCCGGCAGACAGCCTGAGAAATTTGGTACCGCGGCCCCTAGCCCCTCCCCCGGAGCCCAGGGGGCTGGGCAGGATGACAGGGGCCAGACTGCCTGCAGCGGGCTGTGTGCCCTGGAACCTCGGTGCCCCCTGCGCCCCTCAGTGTCCACCAGTCGGCGGAGGGCGCATTGCACAGATCAACGAGGTGACCAGAGCAGTAGGGCCTGGCTCCACAAAGTGGGTCGGTCCCCAGGGCCCTCAGTGCCCACTCCGCGGCTCGCTGCACATGGGTGCTAGGTTCGCGGTCCACGTGGCCCCGCCTATGAGGGTCTCTGACCCTGAGTTCACCTCACACACTGGCAGAGGCTATGCCGTGACCGGGGTCGGGGGGAGACAAGGCGTGGGGAAGTTCAGGGCCTGTGTGTTCATTCAGGTGGCTGGGCAGAAGGCCAGGCTGTGTCTGTCTGTCCTTCCATGGAGCCGGCAGCCCACCCTGCCCAGACCCTTCTCTCCCACTCCCCGCAGGGACAGGGCCAACAGTGGCCTCTCTGAAGCCCCTGGTCCCCAGCACCCCTCGCAGCGTGGCACTGGGCCACCAATGTAATTACCCGTTCCCACCGAGAGCGCCATAATTACACTTAATGGGTTCAGCAGTAACAAGTGCCTCTGCTGTGATCTGGCTGCAGAAAAACAGAAATCAGCATCCCGCTAAGATAGCTCAGAGGGCCGGGCCCCCAGGTCCCCGACGGCGGGCCACCGTGAGCAGGCAGCTCTGGGCCTGGTGGATGATGGTCAGATGCTCCCCAGACCTGGCTGAACCCTTGCTCTTGCAGGCTTCCCACCCCAACCCCTGCAGGGAAGCAGCACAGAGCAGCCTGTGCCCTCGGTTTGCCCGTCCCCAGCAGTGGGGCTGTGGGGACTGTGTGCCTGGCTCCTGAGACACCCCTTCCTTGCCCCACTTCTCCCAGCTCTTCCTCTACCCCAAGGGCTTCTGCCTGGTCAGCCCCGCCTCCCACGTGGCGCATGTCCTGTTCCAGGAGCAGCAAGGTGCCCACCCCTGAGCCCTCAGCCCTTCCCATCTTCCACCATCATCACATGCCTCTTTTCAGTCTGATGTCACCAGCCGGCTGCCCGATTCCCCCCAGGCCTGCACCCACTCTCACTCTGAGGTCACCCCAGACCCTGGAGCTGGTGTAGGGCAGAGCTGAGGACCTTGGTGCTCGAGGCTGCCATGCACATCTGGAGTCCCAGGCTGGTCTGGACCGGGACCCACGAAGGGCTATTGGGCAGGGGCTGGGGGTCACAGTCCCCTGCCGGTGCCTCAAGCCAGGCCCCCAGCAAGTTGTAGACAGTCCAGCTCGAGGTCCTGGACTGCAGTCCTATCTCGATACCTTCCCAAACCACAGACCTCACCTTCCTCCTGACCCTGTTGGCCCCGCCTGCCTCCCTCACCCTTGGAGCCTGCCCAGGGGCTCAGGACAGCTTCCATGGCCGCAGTGACCCTGTTGATGAGCACAGGCTCACGTGAGCGGCAGGGACACGGTCCCTGTGGCTGGGGTGACATACCTGGCCAGTATGGCCCCCATCCATCCCTGCAAGCACACCCCTTGGTGGTTAGCATGCTATGATACACCTGCCCCATGCCCACCTAAACACCATGCAAGGGATGAGGTCCCGAGGTCCTGCAAGTCGTGCCTGTACAAAGTGCACCCAGGAGATACAGAACTGCCCTGCCCGGGGAGGGCTCTCCACACACGGGGTCCCCCTGACCCAGTCCAGAGAGGAGACCCACTGGAGGGAGGTCCATCAGCCCCCCCAGGCCAGCTGTCCCCGAGTCATGCCTCGGTGGGCAGCTGACGGCAGGCGGTGCCAACCAGACTCTCATCTCACAGCCGCCGACTTCCGGAGGCTTAATTACACAGATGGATTTTCCGGGTTTTAATTAAAAATCCTGTAGGTTTTGAACCAAATTCTACAAATCAGAGTCAATTTCCACTGCGGGTCCAAGGAAGCCAGGTTGACATGTGGCTGGGCAGAGACGGCTGCACCAGCCAGGGAAGAGGTCTAGTCACACACAAAGGGGCTGGGGGCATGGGTCTTTCGCATGGGACCCCACAGTCAGGAAGGTTCTACCCAGGCCTGGAGGCTGAAAGAAAGGCAGACAGCCTGCTGACCCATGCTCCTGGACCCCCTGGGCCTTGGCCTGACAGAGTCCTGCTGTCCAGCCTGGGCAGGGTGGGGCCTGGACTGACACTCCCTGGGGAAGCCTGTCCTATACCCAGGATGGGGGCTTGCAATGAGAAATGGGTTTCCAGAGAGGCTCGAAGAGGGGCCCAGAGCCAGGCCTGGAGACCAAGACAGCAGAGAGGGCAGGGACCTAGTCCGTCCAGACACCCCTCAAGTACTATACCCTGCCCCTGCCCTACACTGAGGGCCTCACACTCCGTCTCGAAGCTCTCCTCGCATCCACCAGCCCTGCATCAGCCTCCTCCCCACTACCCCCCTTTCTGTCTCTGCAGCCTCGGTGGGGACCACCTTCCTACCCCTGCAGCCATGCCCACAGGCCTGGCCTCCCCCAGCCAGTGCAGAGCAGGAAGTCAGTCTTGTTGTGAAGACTCTTGGTGCTGGCTCCGTGGTCTCCCAGCCCACAGCTGCAAAGCACCCCCACACAACCCCAAAGACAAGCTCAGAGGGTGAGGAGGGCAAGGTGGACTGCAGCTGCTGTCCATGGTGCTGAAGCAGCCACGTCTGGGAGGCTCAGGGCTGAGGGGCTGGCCTCACCCAGGGCTGGGCTCTGCAGAGCCACTGCAGAGTGTCTAGCTCCACGTCCCTTCTCGTTCCCAGACTCCCAGCTGGTTAAGAAAAGCACACCAAGGGTTGCTTGGAAAACAGAACCAGCCTGCATGGAAGGCAGCTGGGAAGCAGGGTGACCCCCAAAGGCACTAGGACGCTGTGAGGTGGGGAGTTGGGGCCTGGGGAGGTCTGGAGAGGCTCAGTCAGCACACACCAGGGGCGGCCAGCCCCCCGCCAGCAGTCACGCCATGGGGGTACTGACACACCATGTCCATCACCAAGGACACTGGTCTCCAGGGTCCTGGAACAGGGTGGGGGGTCCCTGAGGCCTGGGTGGCACAGGATGGTGTGGTCCTGGACCCCTGAGCCAAATCCTCAGCATTATGCAGCTGCCCACAGGCCACCCAGACCTGCTGATTCCACAAGTCTGGGGACAAGAACCTGACTGCCAGGTTCTCCTCATGACTACCACCCACCTCTCACCTCTTTTCAGCCTCAGATCCAACCAGTCCATCCTAAAGGAAATCAACCCTGAATGTTCATTGGAAGGACTGATGCTGAGGCTGAAGCTCCAATACTCTGGCCACCTGATGCAAAGAGCCAACTCACTGGAAAAGACCCTGAGGCTGGGAAAGACTGAGGGCAGGAGGAGAAGGGGATGACCGAGGATAATTGGGTGGCATCACTGATTCAACGAACATGAGTTTGAGGAAGCTCTGGGAGATGATGAAGGATAGGGAAGTCTGGCGTGCTGCAGTCCATGGGGTCACCAAGAGCCAGACAGGACTGAGTGACCACCACCTCTCACATTTTCTTAGCCTGTTTCTCCACCTGGACAGCAGTGGCGATGACAGCTACTTTCCAGATGAGGACGGTCACCCAGATCCCCTTCTCTATAGAGTCCAGCAGGCTCCAGACCCCCGCATCCCATCTCTCATCCTGATGAACGCTGCCACGGCCCCTCCCCTGCCGCCTGGGACCCGTGGAGGGGACATCATGCCCCCACCCCCCACCAAGGATCTGAGGATGCAGGGCAGGGTCTGTTGGGAAGGGTCAGGATGAGGGACGTCATCACCCGGGGTCAGACAGCAGAACTGGGCATCCTCACCCAGAGACCCAGCTCCCGACCCCAGAGCCACAAACCGACGGGGAACTCAGGGCTCCAGGGCTGTGAGGTGGGAGGTCCCCGGGTGTGGCTGCCATGTGGGGCAGAAGCCCTGACCCCACAGGCCGTGCTGAGATCACGTGGACAGACGCAAAGCTCACAGGAGTATGAGAAGGCCTGAGCTGGCTGCCCCCAGAGCAAGCTGCTGGGCCCACTCACCCTCTTAGGCCCAGGCTACAACTGTCTGGTGTGAATGTCCATGTGCCCAGACAAAGGGGCTCCAGCAGCAGGAAAAGGAACCCGGGGTGGGATGGCCCAGAGCCGCCCACCTCAGACACCCGGGTCAGCATCTGTGCCCTCCTCACCATGGCCGAGGCCACCACCCAGGTCAGGTCACGCTTGCTCGCGCTGGGACCGCCTCCTTCTCCCCGTTTCCTGCCCCGTACCCACGACAGCCCCACAAGTCTCGTCCTTCCCAGGACACACAGATGCAAAAGCAGGCCCTAGCTGACTATGACCCCTACCAGACAGACCCCTGTAGGGAAGCCCTCAGGGGAGTCGTGTGGTGAGCCGGAGACGGCCGGGCCTCCAGGGTCCAGCACCGGGCTGTCCTGTGTGGTGTGGAAGAGTCGCCCCGATGGACAGGAAGATGGACGGCTGAAGACGAGCTTGAAGGGTGGACACCAGGC
This sequence comes from Muntiacus reevesi, assembly GCF_963930625.1. NCBI lineage: Eukaryota > Metazoa > Chordata > Mammalia > Artiodactyla > Cervidae > Muntiacus > Muntiacus reevesi. The sequence continues at coordinate 180,379,186 of NC_089250.1, read as the reverse complement.
TGGTACTGGGGCTCTGGACCTGCCCACAGACGCACTGCCCGTGGGCGGCCCCTGGTGGGAAACCCCTCCTTGCCCCACGGTGGGGGGCCCTTTCCCGCTGCTCTGCGCCTGCCCCACCCGTAGCTGCACGCCGCCCACGCAGCCGGCCTTCCGTCCCGGAGCACTCAACCGTGTGCTTCCTATTTGCCAGAGGAGAAAAGCACATGTTTATTCATGGCGGAGGAAGCCCCGCCCTGCGGAAAAACGACCTACTCCCTGAGGCCGGGGAGGGAGGGTGCCTCCCCAGAGCCCGCTGGAGACCCCGTGGGCAGGGCTCAGGGCAGCGGGGAGATCCCAGGGCCCGCCCTGTTCTGCGCAGCGCAGCGTCCGGAACCGAGTGCTTGTTCCAAGATCCGCTACGGTGGCGAGGCACCCTGACGTCCTCGGCTCGGGTGCAGGGGGCCAAGCCCCACGGGACAGCAGCGTCTGCGATCCTGAGACCCCTGACGGGTGCGTGAGCTGCTCCAAACGTCCTGTGCGGCTGAGTCGGACGTCTGCGGTGGGGAACAGGGCACCCCCGTTACAGAGGGCATGTTGTGCAGGCGTGCCGGCAGGCGGGCTAGAGGGCTGGGCCCGTGTGGGAAGTCTGATCTACACACGGGGATCTATAGCGTCGTTGGAGCCCCATCGCTGGTGCAGTGACCAAGCTGGGTGTTAAGAAGTGCAGACACCACGGTCCACAAGGGCTGCTGGTTAAGTGAGGCTGGGGAGGGGTCCCCACTCCTGGCTCCCCAGCCACCCACCTGAGCAGACACACCTAGCCCAGTGTTTGTGGGGCAACCAGAGTCCACGGCCCTCCTGCTTGGCCCCCCAGCTGGTGACTGGCATCTCCCAAGGTTGCCACAGACTCAGAGCAGCCTCCTCCCTCGCCGGCATCCGAGCAGACACACGTCACTAACGAGGGGGCCTCCCTCACCAGCCTCGCCCTGGCAGGGTCCCCGCAGAAGGGCCGGTGGCTTACACGCCATGAGCGTGGCCCCCACGCTGGTGAGGCTAAGTTGGCCAGCAGTGCCATCTGTGGACCACCAGCTCCACAAGGAACTCAGAAGGCTCCTGGCAGGACCCAGGGACACCGTCCAAGTGCAGCCTCCACTCCAGACCCCCAGGAAGCAGAAGATGAAGAGCTGCTGTCTGGAAATTCCTCAGTGTTAACCCGAGTCCCCACACAGCCCAGTGTCACACCCAAAACACGGAGCTTAATACATCCACACACGCATTCAGCCTTTTCCTGGTGGCTCAGTGGTAAAGAATCTGCCTGCAATGCAGATGTCGCAGGAGATGCGGGTTCGATCTATGGGTCAGAAGATCCTCTGGAGAAGGGCACGGCAACCCACTCCAGTGTTCTCGCCTGGAGAGCTCAGTGGACAGAGGAGCCTGGTGGGCTACAGTCCATGGGGTCGCAAAGAGTTGGGCAAAACTGAAGTGACTTAGCACATGCTCATACACGCATTCACAGCCCCCGAAAACCAGGGACAACCCCAACATGCACCAGATAAATGGTCAGCACGTGGTTCACCCTAGCGCCGGACTGGTACCGCGCCACGGAAAGGAGTAGCAACACCTGCCACCTGCCCGATGGGCCTGAGCACATGACCACGGGGGCCAGACACGAGGCCACGTGAGGACAAGTCCATCTACAGTTTACAAGATGTGCTGAACTGGCAGAGCCATAGGCCATGACCCACTGGGCGGTGAGGAAAAGCTCCAGAATAGGCAGGTGTGGCAGTCGGTCAGACCGTGTACATACTAAATGCCTCCAAACCAAACCGTTCACTGTAAAAGGGCTGGGTATCCAGTGATGCCTCCCGGGGCCTCAGCAGCTCGGGGGTGTGGATGAGATGGGCTGGGGGTACAGTGAACCCCACCAGGCAGGGGCTGAGCCTCACCAAATGAGAGCCGGGCTCCTGGGCAGGGGCTGTGCCCTTCAAAGGCCGGGCAGCGGCCACACACATGGCGCTAAGGCCATGCTATGTGGCATCCACCCTGGCTTCAGCACAGGTACCCCCAGAGTTGGACCCGGCCCCCGTGCGCCCCCACATTCCGGCAGGGTCCAGGGCTCCAGGCCCCCATCCTCCCCTCTGTGAGTGACGCCCACACCTCCAGGGACTTGGGCTGACCCTCAGTAGGGGTCTACTCCCTCGTCTCGCGGCCCTGGCAGGGACTCTGGCGTCGCAGCACTGAGAAGGCAGGTGTGGATGGAAGCCTGTGTAGACCAGCCTGCCCGTGGGGCGGGGTGAGTTTCAGCCTAGTTCCCGGCTGACAGCCTCCACATGCAGCCAGGGGGTCTACGCAGACCCCGACCCCTGAAAGCGAGCGCTCCAGCCCCTCCCTTGGGGGTCTAGCCTCACCTGCAGCCCTCATTCAGCGACCCCCCCCGCCCGGACCCCAGGCAGATGCACCTTCCCTGGAGGCTGGAGATGCTTCTTCTACAAGCACTCTTGGATAATTAATTAATTAGCGAGGTAATTCATTAATTAAGGTTCCCACTGCGGTGACGGGGCCCAGCCAGGAGCGGGATGCTCTACAGACTTGGGGTCCCCCGGCATGTGCTCACTCACATGGGGCTGCAGACAGAGGAGACAGGCCGGTATGGCCAAGGCCGGGAGGCTGAAAATGGAACCGGGTGGTGAGGGAGCCCCATTGCAGCTGTGCTGGAGCCCCTGGAGTGGACCCAGACATTTATGCAGCTACACCCCTCAGCCGCACCAGGCCAAATGCCCCCTTTCCCAAGGGGTGCCCAGGCCAGTGCCAGCGGGGGCATGGGGGCAGGGCCCGTCTCTGGAGTTGTGCTGACCCCTCTAACATGGAGGGGCTCTGACCCAGGGCCTAGGGGGGCAGGGGTGCATCCCCAAGGGCTCAGGACAAAGCCGGCTGCCCGGAACCCAAGTCCACTGCTGTCAGGAGCCGTCTGATGGGGGAGGTGACAGAAACCCCACAAAGTGCAGAAGCACACGGTGCCCTCGGGGCCTGAGCACGGCCATCCTGATGCCAACAAAGAGCAAGGGGCATCACCTGGGGGGGCTCTTAGCGGAGGGCACGGATGGAGACCATGATTTTAGGAAGCTCCTCTTTCCCCCAGGCCGTCACCAAGGCGACAAGCTGCTGACAGGTGTAGGGGGCCGCGGAGGGGCTGCCCTCAGTCTCCCCCACAGGAAGCCTCTACAAGTTTTAACTGGGGGAGGGGGTGGGGTCCAGAGGATCCTGTTGGTGTCTGAGAAGTCGGGCAGGCAGGAGGGGGACCCGAGACCAGGGAGGAGCTGGGTGTGTGGCCTCGGCCTCTGGCGGGTGCAGGCAGGCTTGTGTGAAGTTAGACAAAAAGGCCCCCCTGCCCCCAGCGGCTCTGCACGTGGTAGGGCCCCGTCTTTTGCAAGCAGCTCCAAGTTGCCCCATTGTCCACATCTGTGGGTACAGGCAGCCACCAGTCCCCACAGGTCACCTATACCCCTCGGAGCCACAGGTCTGCCCACCTGTCTAGAGCTCCCTGGACGCGCTCACCCAGCATCGGGTGGCGGGACCTGTCCTGGCCTTCGGGGTGCGGCAGTATCCCATTCCCTTCCTGCTCCGTCCCAGGGGGCCTGCCATGGTCATGCAGGGCAGGGGTCTGGATCAGGAGCCGACTGCGAGGTCCGAGGCGGGTGAGGGCCTCACCCTCTCCCTGTCCCCATGCCCAGATGGCGCCCAATGACCTCCCCGACTGTCCGCCTGCTCAGACCCCGCTGCACAGGGCTGGTCTCCCCGCCCCGCCCCGGCCTGGGCCCGTATGACTCATTCACTCTGCTCGGCCGGCTGGGTGGGAAGCGAGAGCCGGCCAAACATGGAGCTGTTTGTTCTCAGCGAGGCTCGAGGTCACGCGGGGGGTGCTGGGCTGTCCCAGGGAGAGCGAGTCCCCAGGCGCCTGCGAGCCCACTCCCCACCCAGCCCGGTGATGGGCACTCGTTGACCCTTGAGCGGCCGACTGAGGCTGCTGGAACGTTCTTTCTCCCCCTGGACCTAACTTTGTGTCCTCAGAGCCCCTCCCTGTGCCGGCGGCCCTGAAAGCCCTCCGGAGCTGAGCCTAGAGGCTCCCCGGAAGCTGGCTCTGACCCCGGTCTGCCCCGCACCCCACCCCTAGCCCCCTGCGACCTGGGGCCACAGGATGTGAGCTGCCCAGACCCTGGGTCTTAACAGCAATATCGTCTGAGCAGCTTGGGGCACAGACGTCCCCGCCCCGCCTGTGAGAGTTCTCAGCTAATTGGGTGAGCGCCGTTCTCATGCTGACAGTCCATGTCCATGTGCCATGGAGGAGGGCGACAGGAGCAGAGGCAGCTCCTTGCCTCCAGCCAGGCGGGGCCAGGGGGTGGGCAGCCAGGATCCCACAAGAGCGAGCCTGTGCCCCTGGCACACGCGTGCCAGGCACGTGCTAGTCTGTGCTCTGCCTGTTCCTGCGAGCCATCCACGCCCTAGGCGTGCATCCAAGCAGGACTGTCTGTGCACACACACGCTCACACATCTGTACACCAAACACAGCACCACGCACACACGTCATGCACAGGCACACACGTCAGGCACACACACCATCACATACACATGCACTCTTGCGCGCAAACACGCCATCATGGACACACACCCCATCACGCGCACACGCACTCTTGCGCACACACACGCTCGTGCACATTGCCACGTGTGCATCTTGCAGGTGGTGGCCTTGTGGGGGGCCTGGCACTCCTCTTTCTCAGGAGGAAGACCCCCCAGGACTGCAGGACACCGCAGAACCACACCACATGCCCACAGCTCCTGCTACCAGCACCCAATTCAGAAGACTGTGTTAATTAGGAAGAGTGCTAATGGCTCCCTTCAGCTCCTAATAGCGAGCTTGATTTGGGATTTTTTTCAAGGCATAACTGAGTGATAAGTGCCTGGTCTCCACCACTGATCACCACGCCCACAAGAAGCCTGCGTGTGTAGGCCACGGAGCCTCGTGGAGACCCCGCCAGTCACTTGGTGGCCCATAGCCCCCACCCAGGAATGTTCCTGCCTGCAAGTGAAGCCACACAAGCCGCCCCCACCCTTCCAGCCTTCTTTATTTCCCTCCCTTATTTCCAGTTTTCCTGATGGAGCTGTGTCACAGCTCTGTCTTGGCTCCCGCCGGGAGCAGCAGAGGGCTCTGAACGGTCCGCCCCAGGCGGGAGGGCCCAGCCTTCCCAGGTGAGGCCTCCTTCCAGCCTGTCTTGGTCCTTCCTGGAGAGCTCCTCACAGCCCTGGACCTTGGAGGGCGAGGCGGCACAAGGCCAGGAGGGGCCCCTCGGGAAGATGACCGCCCGGCATGGGGCCCACTCTGGGCAGGAATTCTCCGGGCCAGAAATAACCGCCTCCGCGCCACTGCACAGCTGCCCGTGGCCTGAATTAGCGACCCCGGGGGAATGCTCGCTCCTTCCATGGGAATGCAGCCTGGAGCAGCCCGCCCCGCCCCCTACAGCAGCCAGGCTGTCCCCAGAGAAGGGGCCTGGGGTATGCAGAAGGCTGGCAGGAGGGCACTCCTTCCCACAGGAGACTGGGGTGAGTGCACCTGGGGCCCCCCGCAGGGCCTCCCCCTGCGCCCAGACCCCCGTCCCCCAAGTGCAGGGCCCAGGCAGGGAGTTCTTCAGACCTTTGCACACCTGGTCTCAAGTTCTTGTGTGTGTAAAAAAAGGCCCAGCTCACACCTGGGACACACAGCCACTGCAGTGGGAGCAGGCTGACAAGTGCACGTACATCTCTGCACACAAGACCTGGTCATCCCAACGGCAGGCACATGGGCCGGCAGCTCGCAAGGGGTACTGTCCCCTTGCCCCCGCCCTATGTGCGCGGCTCCCTGCAACCTAGCTTCCCCATGAATGTTGCCTGGCAACCGGGCATTTATTCAACAGATGGAGGAAGGCCAGGCCTCGCCCACCCGCTTGCCAGGGGTGGCCTGCCCTCCCACGGCACCCGGGGCATCCCCGCGCAGTCGGGCCTCCCCACCCTGAGGGCTGACTCAGCCAGGCCCCCTCCTGGGGTAGGGGAAGGCAGAAGAAGGGCCGCTCGAGGCTGAGGTCAGGGACCCCAGAATCCAGCCTCCACCAAAGGAGCCACACCCCTTCTCCATTGGTCCCCAGGGCACTGGGTAGACAGAGCCCCTCCCTGGGGTGGGGACAGCGGCTGGGGGCCTGCACAGGTGTTTTGACACCCCAGGCAGGTTCGGGGAGCTCAGCCTCGGAGTCGAGCGCCGTCCACCGCCTCCACTCTGCCAGCCCCCAGGACGCAGCAGCAGCCCCGCCAGGCAGGGGCCCCAGGAAGGGGGGGTCCCGAGGAAAACAGAGGCAGCGTCCAGAACCAGGAGCTAAGGTGATCCCCACCCTCCAGAGCAGAGCAGCCCCAGGGCCCCGTGGGCTGCTCAGGACAGATGCCACACAGCGGGTGGGGCTCCCACAATGATGAAGACACCAAGGGATGGGGCCCTCTGCCCAGGGAGGGCCCAGGCCTCCTCTCTGGCACCCCTCCTGCGCCCTAGACCCAACCACCCCACGCCGGGGACCCACAAGGCCACCGCAGGAGAGCCTCAGCCTCTCAGGGCCTTGGGACTTAAGGCGGGCCCTAGAAGCCCCTGGCGGGGTACCCCCACCCCTGTGCTGATCCCACCTCTGGAACCACAGGCTTCTCCAGCACGAGCATCCTTCTTCCTCTGCCTACCCCCACCGCCTGGGGGTGTGGGCAGCCCAGGGCCTGCCCCTGGGGCTGCCAAGGAGCCTCTGGAAGGACTCGGCCCATCTGGGGGGCAGGAGGCCATGCATTCGGACGCCCCCCACCCCCCAGATGGTACACCGGGGCCTGGAGAAGGAAGCTCCTGGTCAAGCAACAACTTCAAGGCCTGCGGGAGCCCCTCGTCTCCTCTTCCCAGACCCTGGGGATGGGACCACCGCACTTAGGCAGGCCCCATGCCCACACTGCTGAGCTGAGCCGGGCACTAGGCCCCAGGCCCCAGCCCTCTGGAAGGTCTGGGCAGCCGCACTCGCTCCCCCAGGCCCCTCAGCACCCCCAAGGCCCTCTGGCCGGGTACGACCTCGGCCCTGCCTGTGTTAATAGCAGCAGTGACATTTTAAAAGGATGGCGCAGACCCTCAGGATGCCAGTTTCAAGGTGAAACTCGCTGGCCCTGGGCTCAACGTCCCCGCACCCCCACGGCCGCCGCTTCCCCACCACCGCTGGCAGCTGCCCCTGACATTTCAGCACTGACGCCGCCTCGGACGTCCTGTGTTCAGGGCCGGTGGTTCCCCGCTGCCAGGGGTGTGGAGCGGGCAGGTTGGAGCGTGGTCTAGACTGAGGCCCAGGGCCACACCTTCCTCAAGTACGAGGGTCATGCTCTGGCCCGGGCCGGGACCCCCTGCCCGTCCCCGGACGGGCACGACCCCCTGGGTGTGGACTGAACTGTGTCCCTCCAAATCCTTATGCTGAAGCCCTACCCCCAGGACTTCGGATGTGCGTGCATCTGAAGACAGGCCTTTAGAGAAGTGCTGAAGGTCAAGTGAGAGGTTAGGGCGGGCTCTAATGCTGTGTGAAGCAGGGGATCGGGACACCGACACACACCGGGGGGCACGTGAGGTCAGAGCGCGGCCTCGAGTGAGACCAGCCCTGACTGCAGACGTCCAGTCTGCAGGACTAGGGGGAATAAACATCTGCTCTTAGCTGCCTCGTTTGCGGCGCTGTCACAGCCACCCCATGCAAACACACCCAAGTGCCACCATGTCCTTGGGGGCCCTTCCTGCCCCCAGCTCAGTCCCACCTTACCCGGGCTAGGACCCCTGGGGGTGGGCACGGCCCTGATGCTCTGTCCCATGGGCTCCATCAGATGGATGAAGAGACTTGGGGGAGTGGCTCGGGGGGAGGGGTCTGGCTGCCCAGACAGATGTAAAGCTGGACACTGGTGACTCCCCTGTGTGTGGGGGTCCTATGTTCCTACCGGCACCACAGTTTACCTGATAGGTAAACCGAGGCCCAGGGCACATCGCCTGCCAGGCCACAGGGAAGCCAGGCCTGGCCAGTCCCAGTGGATACTCACCCTGTGCCCCTGGTCCCGCGCTCTCTGGGAATCCAGCGTGGCCCGATGGCCGTCAGGGGCCCCTGCCTCCCGCTGCCCCAGCACAGACCTCGCCCTCCTGGAGCAGCCAGCCTGCAGTCTCTGGCGTGGCTCCGTCTCACCCCTCCCCGCCCCTTCTTGGTGCCACGTCCCACAGGAAGTCTCAGCAGCTGGGCTCACACGCGCAGAAGCAGGCTCCCTGCGCTGTGGGGGCCCGGGGCGGCCAGCCACCGGCTCAGCAGGTACAGGCCCCCAGACCCAAAAGAGACCCGACCCAGGCAGGCAGCACAGAGCTGGGCCCTTGGAGCTTCCAGGAAAGGCCCCCCCCACAGGTGGGTGGGGGGCCAGGGTGTGTCCAAAACACACGTATGTGCTCCGCCCAAGATCCCCACGCCCAGGACAAGGAGGGAGACACTCCAGAGGCGCCTTGGGCTCCATCAGATGCTAATTAGAGCTCCATGTGGTGCGTGCTCAACACCATCCAGAGGGGCGGCCGGCACAGACATTTCAAATGACACAGAATTTGCGCTTAATGGGCTGAAATTCTTTAAGCTGAGAGCCCAGCTGAGCCATTATGCGGCCGATTTGCAGGATGTGGAGAACACAGCATGGGAGCCAACAAGCGGGGCACTTCCTGTGACCAGGGGGGCAGCAGCCTGGCCCTGGGGCGGCACCCCCGGCATTGCCACGAGGGCGCCCCCAAAGCGTGGGAACCCCAGCCGGGTGTAGACAGGACCTAGGCACAGAGCCCAGGCTGCCGGACCTTCTCAAGAGCGCTGCTCGCCCTCCCCCCACAACATAAGGGCGGCCCCTTGGGGGACCCCTGCACATAGCAGTCTCCGCTTGGTAGGTACACCGGTGCACACAGTAGGGCCACACTTCAAATGGGATCACCCACTCACAGGGCCTCAAGTTATGTGTGGCTGGGAGTTTGGTCATGAGTGAAGGGCGGCTTCATCAGGCAGGCGTGGACCAGGCGCACAGTAGGGACCTGCAGGCCCACTGCTGGGGGAGGGCACCTCTCCTGGCCACCACCCGCCCGGCAGCCCTCTGCCCGCAGTCCTGGGCCCTGGGGCCCCTGCGAGCTCACAGCCGTGCTGGCTCTCTGCCAGCTGCCTTTGCATCGATCCCCTAATAACTCGATCCATTATGCCGGAGCAGGATTCTTGGAAGCTGGCAGGAAAACGAAGGCCTCTGCGAACGGTCTTTTTTTTTAAACGAACAATAGGGTGCCTCTCCCCTCGCCAGTGCGGCGGGCTGTCCACCCTCACTGTGCCCCTAGTGGCGGGGGCCCCGGCGGCCCGGCCAGAGCCACGCTGTCCCTCCCAGGGCTCTGGGCCCCATCCAGCTCCCCCCTCTAGTCCAGCCCGGCCAGGGACTCGGGCCGTGGAGGAGTCACTTGCTGGCACTCCCTCTGGGAGGGACACTGTCCACCCCCCACCCTGGCCATGGACAGAAGCTGAATTTACACCCGAGTCTCCTGGGCTCCTAGCTCCTCAAAGCACGTGCCCTCTGGGGTTCAGCTTCCACAGGGCCAGGGTGACCAGCAGACCTCGGGCCCAGCCTCCAAACAGGCTGAGCAAATGGGCCAGGGCAGGCGGCCAGGGCCAGGGAGCACTATCTCATCTGCAAAGTGGGGACCCCAGCAGCACCCCCTCCCCAGGAGGAGCCTGGAGAATTCTCCCGCAGGTGAGTGCTGCTGCACCAGGCTGGTGGTCCTGGCAGGGAGCAGGACCCATGCCACCCTCACTGGCGCCCAAGGGCCCTGCTGTCTCCAGCTCTTCCATCAGGAGAGGCTGACGAGACTGACAAAACCCTACAATGCCCATTTTCCAGCTGAATTTTTATGGCTTGGAAAATTCACACGTTTTTCATAAAAGAAAATGCTATGGCAACACCTAATGAGTTTATTATTGTTTTAAATTAATGACTACGGTGATTTCTAAATTTCTTCAACTTAAACTCCAAGAAGATAAACAGCAGAACAGAGACCCATTGCAGACACCTCCTGGGGCCTCAATCCATCAGGCCCTGCGGTTCGGGAACCTGTTTCAGAGGTGGCAGAACAGGGTCTGAGTGCCCAACTGTGCCAGGGCTCCCAGCCTCAGAAGGATGTCCCCTCCCTGCCCTGCTGGACCCCCAGGCCCCACCCCCAGGGTCCTTCCTCCTGGGCCTGCTTCAACAACCCCCAGTCAGCAGTCAGTGTCTCCTGAGGCTGCCCTTGGGTTCCAATGGACACACCCCAACACCCCCAGGGGACCAAAGCACTTCCGGCCACACTAACATGGTTCCCACAGCCAGTGCTGGCTGGAGGGCCCCACCCCATGTGTCCCCAGATCCCCCCTTCCTGCATCTGCCAAGGCCTGAGGGGGCCACCCCTGGCTGGTCAGGCTGGATGTACCCCTGCCCCGCAAGGGCCTGACTGGGGGTCACTAGGGGCTCAGCAGGACCCTCTCTGAGAAACAAAGCCCACCTTTCCCACCGATGGCTCCTCCAGGGGCAGGGACCCCTGTCGCCTGGCCCCCACGCACCCCACAAGGTGCTGCGGGCTGAAGGCTGATGTCTGTCTCCGGAGCTGCAGGAAGCCTGCGCCAAGGACCCCGGGCACTTCCGTAGTGAATCCTTTAATTAGGGAACCCCGGGCTCCAGCATGGGTCCCCTGCTGCTCCCACTCCCGAGTTCTTTCCATGAGCGCCATGTGCTGCCTGTGGGGTGGCCCAGGCCCCGGCTGCAGGAGAGGCAGCTCAAGGGTGGTCCGGCAGAACCCAGGGATTGCAGAGGCAGTCCCTGTGGGGGGTGTCCTTTGCACTCACTGAAGACATGTTTCAGAGCCCCGCCCCCATTTCTAGAAGCTTCCATGAGGCCAAGGATCAGGAGGTGAGGATTTGGTGGCTGGCTCCGGATGTGGTGGGCCTGGGTCTGGGTCAGCAGATGAGTGGAGGGGTGCTTGCTCCCCGCAGGGGGACTGTGGGGTCTGCAAAGACTCCAGCTGGCCAGGACCGGCCCCCCCAGCCCAGGTGGCTCTGCCAAGGAAAGCTGCCACCAGCCTCCCAGGTTGGGTCTCACCCTCCTACCCGGTCCCCGGGGGCCCACGGGATGCCCGACACCCCAAACACGCTCACACAGCTCCACAGGCGCCAGAGTAACCAAACGCTGCCTCTTTTGGCATGAGGGTTACACTCAGACCAGTTCCCTCCCGGCTGTCAGTTCCGAGCATGTCGTCCCAAAGGCAAGGGGGCACCAGGGGACGAAGATGAAATACACAGGTTCACACTAAAGCGGGTGCGGACGAGGGTCCCGGCCTGCTGACACCCTGCCCAGCCCCCTCCAGAGGATGTTCAGGAAGGGGGCGGCAAAACGGGGGCATACCCGGTTGGCATGGCAACCAGGAAGTCAGCCCGACCTCAGCCAGACCATTATGGCTGGATAGTGAGGCGTATTTTCTAATCAAAGTGGGAGAGGTGACATTGATCCTGGGTCGGTGGTTAACGAGACGGGGGACCTGCAGGGAGTCTATGCAGGCCTGTTTTTCCCACCAGGCTCTCCCCCTGCCCCCCGAGCCTCCCCACCTTCTCAAGTCCCTCTTTTAAGGTAAAACTCAGACCAGGCCACAGCTGACTCTACCTGGTTTCAGATTCCACACTGTGTCGGCCCAGAAAAAGGCCCGGAAGGCGTGGGGAGGGGGCCACCCCCTGTGGAGGGCGGGTGGTGGCCAGCTGGCGGCCCAGAGACGCACATCCAGGAGGCCACTGCGGAGCGGGCAGGGCTGGGGGTCTGGAGGCGAGCCCCCAGCGGTGCCCACCAGGCAGCTGGAGCACGGTGGAGATGGGAGGCGCCTGGGAGGGGCGCGGGGGGGCACTGACTCTCCCCGCCCGGCCTCCAGAGCTCTGCAGATAAACAGTCTAAATTAGGAATTAAAACGTCGTTCGCTCCCACCAGCAGGCTGGCCGGCTGTATTTCAAACGTGCAGGAAACACCCCGGCCTCCTCCTGGAGCCCCAGACTTCCCAGTGTGGGTCTGTAGGGTCAGCACGCAGAGGTCAAGGTCAAGGTCGAGCGCAGCACAGCCTGCTCTGCCCCAACTGGGGCCCTGCAAGCTGGCAGGCTCAGAGCAGGGCCAGGACCCCAGCCCACTGTACAGTCATGTGCTCTGCTGGGGCCTCCCACGAGGCTCTGAGAAGGCCAGGAACCCCCACCGGGGCAGGGGTGGCACTGGGAATCCCCTCCTGACTCCCCCCCACCCCCTGCCCCAGGGGAGGCCTCTGTGGATCCTGGGCAAGGATGTCTGCCCTTGGGCACTGCCTGGGCCCCGTGGGGCTGTAGCCCCTCCTTTCCCAGCTCCAGGGCCCACCCTCCCCCAGCTTCCTGCCCTCTCACTCCCGGGGGTGGGGGGGGGGTGCAGCCTGGAACAGGGCACAGCCCTGGGAGTGAGCACTTGGCGGTGGAATTCCAGCCATCAACGAACTGGAGGCTCATCTCTGAATTCCGGCTGGAGGATGCCTGCTCCACCACAGGTCAGCCCACGGGCCGCCAGGCTGGTCCAGCGGATGCCACCGCTACGGAGCGTGGGGAGATGATTCAGGACCAAGGCGCAGATGGGAGAGGGTGGCGCATCAGGTGCTGGGAGGGCTGAATCGGCAATGCAGGGGGCCTCCCGAGTGCCCCTCCCCCCACAGGGCCCCCTGCACGGCCTCCGTGTGGGCCTGCCCCAGGCTGGGAGGAGATGGTTCCTGGGGTGTCAGCTGTCCTGGGGCCCTGCTCTGACCCCTGCACTGACACCCCATAGGGACCATGAGTCTGGGGGGACGGTGGCTGAGATGGCCCTCCTCCAGCAGCTTATAGAGGAAGCCACTGGCTGGGCGTGGGGGCACCCTGAACCTGTCACCCCCCAAGTCACAAATCTTAGCCACAAAGAGTCAGCAGATACAAGCCTGGCCACACCTCAGGCCTCGGCCACTGAGACAGAGAAAGACAGAGAGGGCCTGGGGGGCCGACCCATGGAACCCAAATGGCCAGGGTGGACACTGGTATCTGATCACAGACACCGCCCAGCCCGCCTCTGCCCTGTCTCACGGGGGTGCTGGGAGGACCCATGGAGCCGCCTGCAGACACCGCTTCACACGCCTTCGCCCAACACCTCTGCCTGGACACTCTGGCCATGAGGAGGCAGAGCTGCCCAGCCCTTCTGCCTATGGCCAGTGTCTCCACCGGGATGAGAGGACAGTCTTCCAGGAGGAAACCTGACATTGCTGGACAGGCTGGACGAAGACCTCAGCGGCCACACAGAGGAGCGGGCCCTGCACGCCCTGGGCACTGCTGGGCAGCGGGTGCTGGTGGCCCACAACTCCCGGCTCTGTGCAGAGCTGAGGTCACCCCGCGCATTAACCTGTCCAGCGTGGTGACTTCGGGGAGCAGGGCAGGAGCATGTGGTCAGGAGAGGGCGACCATGTGACAGGCCCGGGTAGCCATGGACTCCAGGGGACTACACTTGGATCCAACAGCTCTGGGGAGGTGCCATGGGCTGAGTGGCTCAGACCCTGGACCTCAGAACACGGCTGTGTTGTTTGGAAACGGTGCTTTTAAAGGGGTACGGAGGGTAAAATGAGGTCGCCGGATTGGATCCTAACACAGACCATGTCTTTGTAAGAAAAGATGAGCACAGACACACACACAGCAGCCCCATAGGAAGATGACAACTACAGGCCAGGGTCAGAGGCCCCAGGCTGCCCGGGAATGTGCCAACTCCCGCCCCTGAGCGCTCCACCTGCTGTTCCCCACGGGCACTGAGCCCCTGCTGGTGCCAGCCTCCACCCCACCCCCGCCCCGGGCACCACACACGCTGGCCCGAGCAAAGAGGCAACCGTCAGGGCTTCTCTTTCCAACAAAAAGCCACACGCCACGGCCCGGGTGCCTCCGTTTCCTGAGTCTGGGGAGCCCAAGGTGTGGGCCTTGGAAGGAGGTGGGTTGGCCAGCGGCGGGGACGCCCTGGTCACAGGCGAGCCGACCGAGGAGCCCTGGGGTCGCCAGGCCTGGAGCAGCCCTCGGCATGCTAAATCGCTTTATGTAACTCGGGCCAGGCCGGTAAACCAGGAGCCCGGCTGGGGATTAGTGACAGGCGTTGCCACGGCAACCTGATTAGTCGGAAACGTGTCGTCTTTGGGCCTGGCGCTGCTCTGCAGAGGTAAAAGGAAACCCCAGAGATTCATTAGCAACAGGTTCCCATGGCAACCGTGCCAAGCTCATTAATAATTTTTTTTTATTCCTAGTGTGGGTGTTGAAATCCTCCAGAGGGCTGATGGAGGCACGGATCCGGGCAAACACACGCAGCTACTCCCCCCACAGCCTGGCACCACCCCGCCCATGTGCCCGTCTGTGCGCCGGGGCGCGGCACCTGGCAGGCCACACACTTCCGACGGCCGCGCCTGAAAGGTCCATCGAGGGAGACCTGGGCTAGAAGGGCTGCCCGACCCAGGAGGCCACACCAAGCCCCTCTTCCACCCTGACCGGGCAGTGCTGCCCACTGCCCAGGAGACACCCCAGGAGCATCTGCAGGAGGGCAGATGGGCAAGCCCTGTTCCTCGGTGGGCTCAGGCCCAGGGCAGGGAGCGGTGTGGTCTCTGTTGCCCACCGCCTCCTCTCTGCAGACTACCACTGAGACTGCTGCAGATTCACAGACTGAGAGACCCAGGTCCAGGGCACAAGGTGGCAGGAAATAGGCGCTGCTTTGGAAAATGCTTTGGCATCTCAGGGACTCTGACACAGTTCCCTATAAGCGGGCAATTCCGCTCCGGGTGCGTGCCCAACTCGGACCCGACCGCTCATGGCAGCACTGCTCACAGCGGAAAGGTGCAAACAGCCAGGCCCACCGGCAGTGAACGAGGAGACAACGTCCCACCATGTCAGCCCCAAAAGGAGCAGCGCACCCTCCCGCTATGGCCCAGACAAGCCCAGAGGACACGCGCGTTCAGAGAGACGCCAGACACATGGGTCACTTCACGCGGTTCCGCTCCTATGAAATGCCCAGAGGAGGCACATCCGGAGACAGAATGCAGGCCGGGGGCGGGGTGGGGGGGCTCAGGGCCACGGGTGGTGACTGCTGATGGGGACAGGGTCTCCTTCGGCAACAAAGCCTCAGAACTGCTGCACAACTGTGACCAGAGCAGAGAACAGTGTGTGACTAGCACAGCGCGTGGCCTTACGTCTCGACGATGCTGAGAGAAAGCGGGCGCCTGGGTGTGCCTGAGCTCCCAACTCCCAGGACGTGCAGGCACCCACTCTGACCCGCTGTTTCCTCATCGCCCGATCGGACTAGGTTGAGAAGTGCCCCAGGCCTGAGCCACAGTGAAGGTCTCCCCGCGGCAAACAGTGAGCCTGGTTACCACTGTTCCTCCGCCCTGAGGTCAGAGGTGAGCAGGTGCCTGAACCACAGGGACATGTAGCAACACGACCCAGAGCCCAGCACGGCCTTCCAGGCCGAGGGACACCCCGGGAAGGGCCCAGCATGATGAGCGGCCTGCTCCCCGCCCGCCCAGGTCCTGGTGACACCCGAGTGAGAAAACACGAACGCAGAGGCCCTGCCGCTCAGTCGGGTCGCTGGGTTTGAATCTATGAACGGGCCAAGTGGACGCAGGACATGTGGCCCAGTGGTGTCTGCGGGGTGGCCGAGAGGTGGCCGCAGGGTGTCCTTTCCCACGGGCCCCAAGCCGGTTCTCCCCACCTCTCCCTCCTGTCCCCTCAACCCAGATTTCAATGGCTCTGGAACAGCACCAAGGAGTTCCGGGAAGCCCAGCGTCTGCCACGCAGACCCGCACCAGGGACACGCTGCCTGAGCCCCCCACCTCAGGCCCCGCCAGCCGGCGATCCCGACGCTGCCCCCGGCTCCTAGACCACTCCTTGGGGCGCTGAGGGGCTGCTGAGATCCTTCCTAGGGACCCTGAGGCTCCACGCTCAGCCAATCTCCTTCCACCTCCAACGCACCCCAGACGGTCCGCCCGTGGCCTCCTGCCCCTGCTGGGGGCTCACCCCGCCTCTCCCAGCGTCTGCACCCCGTGTGGGGCATCCTTCGCGTCCTGGAGCCCACTGAACCACATGACTGAGCCCATGTGTCCGTGGAATCCAAGCTGCCGGAGCGCCTGGCCCGCCACACCCGAGGCACAGCATGTGTCAGTCAAACACGGCGGCCATCCGGAGTCACGGGGGCCCAGCAGGCCCGGTCCCATCCCGGGGCCAGAGCTGGGTGGCTGCCCTGCCAGCAGGACTCGGGACGCATCCTCATCCATCTCGATGAGGCGCTAATGCAGGCTGACTCATCAGACTGCGGCCGGCCGGGCGACTGCTTGAAAGACAAAGGGACGCGCGGGGCGAGCTGGTGCCCCCACCTGCCCAGGAGAGGGTCACACCCCACACCTCCCAGTCACCCCCTTGCACCATCTGACGGGTTCACGCACCATCTGATGGGTTCACGCACCCCTGAGGCACGTGCGGCAACAGCAGCTTCAAAAATCAGTGGATGCAGGCCAGTGCTCAGTGGGCCCTCCTGGCCGCCTCTTCTAAGGGGAGCATCGAGGCCCCCCGGCCCTGCGGCTCCTGTCAGACATCCCCACACCTGTCTCCTCCCCTCCACGCCAGGAGCCTGACCTTCAGACGGGGACCCAGGGGCCCCCCACCCAGCCTCAGCTGCCCCCAGCAGCCCCGGAACACCCACACTGTGCAGGCCTTCACACCCCAGTCCTGTAGACCACCTCTCAAGTCCACCCCGAACGCTGCCCACCAGCCATGGTCATCCTCAGCCTCAGTGAGGCCTGGGTCTCATCTGTCTGTGTGTCTTCTGCCTCCTGCCCTCACCCGTCCCCCCCAGCCGAGCACAGCCCCTGAGCCCCCGCCCATTGGGAAGGAGCCTCACAGTCTCGAGGGAGCCCAGCCCGCCCGCGCCGGGGCCCTGGGGACCAGGAGAGCCAGGCCTGGGACAGGGCCCCCTCCCGGGCTGAGGAAGCCCAGGGCTGGGCTCCGGGTGGGGGGCGTCGGGGGAGTCCAGCTCCAGGACCGAGGCCGCCTCTTTCCCGGCTACCTGGGGCAGCGCCTGGCAGGAGAGAGCGTGGCAGCAGCCAGCCAGACCCTCCTGGAGCCCCTATGGCTGGAGCGGGTCCCCAGCTGGGAGCCGGTCGTCCACACTGCGTTCCGCAGGATGCCTGGGGCGGCCAGAGTCTCGGGACGGAGCCAGGCGAGGCTGGACACCGGGGTTCCTACTGCGGCCGCTGCACCCCAGCCGCCTGGGGCAGCGGCGAACCCCAAAGCACAGGTCACTCGCTGAGCGAGGGTCCCAGACGCCCACAGGGTCTGTGCAGGCTCCATCTGGTGGAAAGGCAGCTAAAGGCCTAACATCCTGGACAGACACCTCCTCAGGAACACTCCCCGCCCCAAGTGGGCGACCTCCCAGGAACCCCAGAGACACAATCGTTTGAGGTCTGACCAGGCCTCCCTGGTGATGAAGCCTCCAAATGACCGACTTCACGGCTGGTTTTGCCCACGTGGCTGAGCTCCTCGTGGCAAACAGAGGCTGGCCCAGGGTGGATGGTGCGATGCACCTGCCAAGGGCCACCTCCCACCAGCCCGTCCCCACCACCTGCCTCTGCCTCCAGGGGCAAGCCCAGGTGCGCGAGCTGGGGAGGGCCCCCGAAACAAGGCACCGCAGCACAGGGCTCACACTGCAGGAATTCTCACAGCCCAGCGGCCGGGAGTCCGTGACGGGGGGTCAGCAGGTCACGTGGGGACCCATCCACACCCCTCCTGGACTCTGGAGGCTGAAGGAACTGTGATCCTGGGCGTGTGGCCGTCTCACGCAGCAACTGCTTCCAGCCTCACACGGTCTCTCCCGGCATCTGCGTCCTCTCCTCTTAGAGGACACCCGTCAGCGAGTCCAGGGCCCCGCAGCCCAATCTGACCTCATCCGAACACGACCACGTCTGCAAAGACCCCACTTCCCCACGAGGTCACTTTCTGAGGTTCAAGCGGACATGAATTCAGAGGCACGCTCCAGCCAGCGCACCAGCCTACCCGCGTCAGTCTGTGCGGACGATGGGCACACCCACAGCCACACTGACGCCCAGCCTGCCCGCTCCGACCGCCCCGGCGCCCTCACTGGCCTGGTGGCTCTGCCTGGGGCTGTGGCGACGCTCCCAGCTTAGGGCGAGGGCCCCCAACGTTGCTGCCCTCCCATCTGCTTTTCTCCACCCCCGTCACAGGCTCCCTGAAGCCCTCAAGGGCCTGCCCTCCCCAGCCCATGGCCAGCACAGAGGGCAGAGCCTGGAACATGCACACAGCTCCACGTGGGCTTCGGGGACACGTGTGTCCCGTCCCGCCGACAGGTGGACACCTGCGCAGTCACAGGAAGCACTGAGCTCCAGGCTGAGCCAGGCTGGCCCCAGACCCCCCAGGGTGCCCACAGGCGGCTCAAAGGTCAGTCTGGTGGCGCCAAGTGGGCGGCCTGGGCCTGGCAGCTGAAACCTGCGGGGAGGTCCCACGGGCCCTGCCCGAGAGGCCTTCCCTGGCCAGGGAAGCCGAGAAGGCCCCGCCGTGAGCCCAGGCCCGCCCGCTCAGCTCCTCAGGCATGCTCCCGGGGAGCGGCCGGCGCTCAGGCCAGCCCAGCCAACGGGCTCCGACTACCCGACCTCCCTGGGCAGGCAGGACTGGGGCCCCCGCCGGCACACGCCTGCCCCTCAGCGCAGCACGGCCAGGTCCGGGAGGCAGGCCAGCCCCCCAGGCCCGAGCCCACCCCCCTGCTGCGTCGGCCTTCACTGACACAGACTGGGCCCCCTGAGAGGTCCCACCGGCTCCCGGGACGTCTCCCAGCCCCTGCCCGCTTAACGCCTGATGCTGCGCACCCTCTCTGCAGACTGGGGTGGGGAGACCCAGGCACGTTCAGAGCGGGGAGATGGCCGCACCTCCGGTCATGCCTCCGAAGCCTCCACGGCTCAGCGCTCTCAGCAGCTGCTCTGAGCTGGACGAGGCCTTCACCCCTGCACTGGGGTGCCCCACAAACACCACTCTGTCGGCGACGGAGAAGGAAGAGAGGCCGTGAGGGAGATACTGAGGTGCGTGAGGGGCCAGCACCCAGGCTGACAGAGGGGCCCCCAGAGGCCCCAGCCTAGCCGCGGGGATGTCAGGGGCCCTGGCCCCCAAAGAGGTGTCAGGGTGCCCCCACGAGCATCCTCAGGAGAGCGACAGTCCAAAACACAACCACCCCAGCCAGGGCCCCCGCCGGGTGCCGGTGAGCAGGCGGGCAGCAGAGAGGCCCCTGCAGCCCGGAAAAGGGGTGCTGTCCCTGCTGCTCTGGTGCCCTGACCCCACCTGGGGGCAGCGGGGAGGGGCCAGCATGAGCAAGCAGGCCGGCCACCGCCTGCCAGGCTCTTGGCACCGGCATCAGGTCGGGCTCTGCCCAGTCCAGGCAGCGGACAAGGGCTGTGCCCACCCAGCAGGACTGGCCTGTCCCCCAGCCCCAAGCGGGCAGGGGGAGGGGGGCTGCTGGCCACCTCCCTGTGCTGCCTGCCTGCTGGCCACCCCGAGCATAACCCCCCGGCCCCGCCCAGAACGCGAGCCTCTCACTAACATTGGCTCCCTACGTGCCCGAGCAGTTCAGGCGGCTCCACGTGGGAGGGAGAGCTGACGCCAGAGAAGACTGGGCCACCTGGACTGTCCCAGACTTAGCGGGACAGGCGGGCCGGTCGCAGCCAGACAGCCCCTGCGGGGTGGGCCCAGCCCTCTACCAAATCTGCCTCCAACTCTGGCCAAGGGTGAGGCTGACACAGGGCTGCCCGCGACACGGTCCTGGCCCTTGTTGGCATTGTGCTCAGGAAAGGGGGTGTTCCTGGGACCCCTGAAGCCCCCTCACATCCGGGAGCCACTGGGGGCCACAGAGGCGGGCGGCTCCCACCATGCCACTCCCTGCCCGCTCCGGTCCTGGGGACACAGAGGTGGCAGCGTCCCCACTGGTACGCTCTAATTGAGCACATCCATCAGCTGTCCCCACTGATCGGAGCTCCGGGCTTGGCCAGCGACACCCCGCCCTCCCGGCACCAGAGGAGCCCACGCCCCGGGCCCGGGAACGCCGGGGCCCTCGCACCTGCGAGGCTATGCAGGGCAGCACAGCCTCGCCTCCCTGCAGGCGTGTGTGCACGTGTGCGTGTGCGCGTTTGGCGGGGGCCCCCCCTGACGAAACGACAAGCCGCTACTCACTCCGTGAAGACAGCAGAGGCACGCGGCCCCATCTGTCATCCAAGGCAGGCGCAGCGCGCAGGCTCTGGGGACACTGCCCGAACTTGCTGCCAGCTCGCCAGGGCTGGGCCGCTCGCCTCCCAGACCCGCCAGGGAGCCGGGCCCTAAATCACCGCTGCGGCTGCCAGGATGGGCGCCCGCCTGGAAACTCAGCTGAGGCCCACGTGACTCAGAGGTGTTCCCGCTTCTGTCAAAGCGAACCGCTGAGGGGAGGAGGAAGCAACTGGTCCTCTGTACCCCTTGCGAGGAGGAGAGAAAGGGAAACTGGCCCACTCAGCCGGCTGGCAGGGCAGCCACCCCTGCCCAGGCGGGCAGGCACACGCGCGTGAAAGGAGGTAATGCGTTCCCGCCCGACCTTGACGGCAGGGCCAAGGTCTGGACTCCGAGCTAGCTGCACACAGGCTGCGCGGACTCAGCCCGACGATGTTTGACAGGCCGGCCCATCCCCTGCATTCCTTCCCATCCTGACCCTGGAGCCGGGCGTCTCGCCAGCTCCGGGAGGGCGAGGGGGGTACCCAGACCACCTCTGAGCGCTGCACCGTGCCAGGGAGGGCACCCACAGCCTCCCGCAGCAGGATAGAATTTGGGTGGTCACCACGGGGCACCCACGGCCTCCCCTCGGACCCTGCGCCGCCCTCCACCTGCCCTGTCCTCCACTTCTCCCCAGAGTGGTCCCAACACGGCCCCTCCCAGAGAACGAGACCCAGCCCGGCAGGCGGCAGGCCCGGCCCGAGGCCCCAGGCTAGCCGGTCACCTGTCTGCCACGCTCACAGGCCTCTCTGGTCGCCCTGCCCCCTCGCCCCACCACAGCACATCCGCCACCCCTCCTGCCGAGGGCCATGTGCCGTCCACCTCGGGGCCTTTGCACGTTTCACTCGGCTGCCTGGGCCAGCTGTGCTCCCTGTCCACCCTCCCCTCTCCTCCCCCCAAGGTCCCCGTGAGCAGGGGGCTCCCTGACTCCCAGCCCCCAGTGGCCTCCACCCGACCCACCCGGCCCCAGGACCCGCAGCAGTCAGGCTAGAGGCTGACACTCAGTGGAAGTGGCCTGCTGGGAGGACCCGGAGCCCAGGACAGGGCCCAGGAGGGTCTGCACAGTGAGGCCGCCCAGCTCCCGGCACACAGCACCCCCGGGCCCAGCAGGGAAGCAGGTGTGGGGGCGGGGGCAGTGCTCACGTCACTGTGTGTCAGCGTGCCCCACGCGGGCACTTCATCAGTGCTCCTGGCGTCTGCCGACTAATCAGGCCGCCAGGAGCTGAAGGGACACGAACCGTCTGCCTGCATCAGGGCCCCGCAGGAGCCCGGGCAGGGAACGGGGAGAGTCTAGAAGTCTAGGCCCCTGCAGGCTGGGGGTGAGCCAGGACCCTTCCCAGGCAGTCTCATGGCAGTGAGTGACTCAGACACAGCCCGGGCCCTCCCAGGCAGACACACCTCAACTTACCCCAATTCCCCCTCCTACACCCCCTGCCTTCCTGGACCTCGCACTCAACCAAAGAGTCCAGCCCAGCCTCACCTCCTCCAGGAAGCCTTCCTCAACACACCAGCCAAGAGACGGACGTGTCACAGCTCGGCTCTAAACTCAGGGTCCCACGGGAGCTCAGGCCCGTGTCCAAAGACCCCAGGAGCAGGCACCCCAGGGACAGGACTCCCCCTCCCAACCTCTTACAGGTTCTCTGAGATCACCTCTCCACTGTGCCCCCCTCCACTGGCTCTCAGGGTAATGTCCTTCCCCAGGAAGCCCCCCGTACCATGAAGCCCTATCTCTGCTGCCGGGGTCTTTATTTCCACTCCCCTCCCCACCCCAGGACATGTGCCCTCAGAGCCCGGGGCGGGGGGCTGGGCAGGCCAGAGACACATGGACACACACCCAGCAGCTCCTTCCAAGTCAGAGGAAGTGGGGGCGGCCCTGTCAGCTCGGGTCCCGCCGGCCGAGGGGCAGCAGGCCCCCAGTCTGGGAGCTCCAGGTCCAGGGTAGCATCGGGACGAGGGCCCAGGACCAGGCACTGGGGTGGGGGTGCTCGTAAGATGGAGTGCCCCCCGGGCCTGGGGTTCACAAAGTGCTCAGCGGCCACAGGCTTAAGGGAGGACACGGACTGTCCACTCACGGCCAGTCCGTGGGGCCAGGGGGGGCGGTGGGGGCAGGTGGGGGCCGGTCCCCTTGCACCCCCATGCTCCACATGTCCTCCCTGGGGCTCCCGCTGGGAGCCAAGGCGCTGGCAGCAAGCACGGGGGAGTGGCAGGACAGCCTGCGACCGCGGTGTCCACAAGACACCTTCAAGGACCTGGACGCTGGGCCTCACCTCCCTGCTGGGCAGGGCCCTGCCAAACCCGCGGACACGGGAGCCAGGCCGGGCTCACCCAGCGCCGTCCTCGGGCGGCCCTGTGACCTTGCCACGTCCTCTGTCTCCTCTGAGCCCTGCGCCTGGGTGTCTGCTGCCAGGCCCCTGGGACACACCTCCTGGGCACGGCCACCACCCCCGAGCCCCCAGCTGCCCCCGTGGCCAACCCCTAGCGCCTCGGTGCCCAGACGGGGCCACAGCTGGCCTCCACGGCTCCCGGAGGGAGCCGTCCCCTTCCCTGCCGGCGAGCACCCCTGGGAAGCCCCGCCCGGCCTGGGTGCTGGGACGCGGCAGTCTCATCACAGGCAGCGCGAGTCAGGAACCCCGGGGGAGCCCGGGCGGAACACAGCCCCGCGGCGCGGGCTGCAACACAGATCCCACCCACCTTCCGCTATAAATAAACCTGTGTAGGAGACACAGCACTCGACCCAAAAGTTCCAGCACCATTATATTTTCAAAAAGCAAAGTAAATCAATAAGGACGCTGGCCGCCCTTGGGAGCTCCTCTGCTGTGGACCCGACATCCTTCATGGCAAAGACAGGACACGCGTGCTCGTCTGTATGGAGGGCCGTCCACGTCAGGCGGGGGTTCCCAAAAGTCCGGGCTTGAGGAAGGCCCCTGCCTGTGTTCCCACTGCCGGTCTCGTCCCCGCGCGGGGTTGGGCTCGGCGGACCAGCTGGGGTTCTGCCCGCCTCTGGGGAGTGTGGAGTGGCTTCACGGCGTGTGGGTTCCCAGAGCAAACCCAGTCACCCCATCTCCCTCTGCAAGTTTACCCTCTGCAGCAGGAGAGGGTCCAGGGAAGGACGTTGGGCGCCGCCGGCACGACACCCACCTACAGGGCAGGGACCGAGGCCGAGGGGTGTTCTCCGGCCGCAGGATGGACACCACGTGGGCTCTGGCAGACCGCAGGCCACCCACCGAACCCCAGCCTCTCACAAGGAACCCGAAGCACTCAGAAAAGGCTTGCTGAGGCCCATGGGCTTCCCCGAGGGGACCGGGCGCCCCCCGTCAGGGCACACTATTTTATCTTAGGTTCTCCCTGCAGCCAAGGCACCCCTGCCCCAGGGCCTGACACCTGCTGGAGGTCACAGCCGTCCCTACTCGCTGGGGGCCTGACAAGCCCACCCCACTTAACACAGGCTGCCTTTCCATGGCCAAACTGGGAAAGACGATACCAGGACCCGAGCTCCCCCACACCCTGCCAGTCGGAAGGGTGCTCCCCGATTCCCCGCCCCTGACCTGGCAGGGGGCTCCTCCTCGCCTCTTGACACCCTCCTGCTCCTGGAGTCCCCAGGAGCCCTGCCAGGGACAGACACACGGGCAGGTGGCCCTGCCAGCCCCACCCCCCACCCCCTAGGCGCCCCTCCACCCACGTGGGGCACCCCCCTCCCCTGCACTGAGGAACACAAACAACCTTGTCAGACGTCCCGAAGGACGCAGCCCGCCTGGAACATCCAGAACACAGGGTCAGGCGGGACAGGGACAGGGCGGCCAGACGCGGGGGCTGTCAGGGGAGAGAAAGTGCAGACCCTGCTCCCACCCTTCCCTGCCTGGTCCCCACGTGCTCCTGCAGATGAAGGACGGGGGGGCACCTCCCGTCCCAGGGCCTCAGGGCGCCCACCGTATCCCCCAGCACCCCACCCAGCCGGCCCACCTTCCCACCCAAACCAGGTGGCCTGGGGATGCCCGGGGTTTCAGAGGGAAGACCAGCCTACAGCCCCCCTGCAAGCTCAGCCTGGCAGCTGCTGGGGGCTGACAGGGGGCCCAGGCCCACCCAGGAGCTGTGGGACAAAGGCAGGCAGGGGAGCCTGCTGCCATGCTGGGGCCGCACACAGCCATGGCCCTCCACCCAGGCCACGACGGATGACCCCTTGCACAATCAGTATTGGGGGCGGTGGGTGGGGGTTGGCTACTCTGACTCAGTCCACATTTGGATTTCAGGAAAGAAAAAAAGACAGGGTTTGTTACTTTCCTGCTACACATTCCTCTTTCCTATGTGATGTTTGTACAGTTAGACACACAAGGTAGGAAAAATATATACACGCATCGCTCATGAGGCCTGTCTCCTTCACGTGGACAGGGAAAGTTCACGTGCAAGGTCTCCCCCGAACCAGCCTCCTCTTCTCACCCAGTCCCTCCAGGCCAAGGGGAGGGAACGCCTGGTGCCCAGAGCCCAGCCACCTGGCAGCCAGGGACCCGCGGGAGAACCAGCCAGGACACAGCGAGTCAGGGCCCGCTGCCAGTCCCCAAAGACCACCTGCTGGGGGTCCCCAGCTCTACTACCTGTGTCCCAGAAATGCCCCCTGCTTGACCCAGCTCTGATTTAGAACCTTCTCTGAAAGTCTGTGTCACTCTCACCAAGAGCAAAAAGAGAGGCCCCTTCCTCTGGGGTCAGGGAAGCACCGGGAGAAGGGACACCAGGGTGCGGGGCGCGTGCCAGCTGCCTCCCTGCCCCCCACCCCCAGCTGCGCATGACTTAAATCAGCCCCAACACCGAGTTCAGCCTGGAAAGGCGAGTTCACAACCGACGTCACCGCCTCTCCCCACGGAAAAGGACCAGCGAGCACGCACGGCTTTCCGGCCCCCAGGGTCTCCCAGACTCTCCCAAGCGCAAGGGACAGGGAGAAAACTTTGATTCCTTGTTGAGGTCCCGCCGGCCCCCCGCACCCCCCACTGCAGTGAGGATCCTGCCTCAGGCCAGAGGTCCTGTAAACCCGGAGGGAGGAATTCCCGTCCTGACAGGCACCCAGGGGGGCGCAGGCAGTACCCACTTCCCCTCCTGGCCGACCCCTCTCCACCAAGCCCGCGGTGGCCTCGCCGCTTCTCTTCCACCCTCTCTCATCCGGAGCTGGCTCTGGAGCGGGGACACCCCGTTCGGATCAAGAAAGCCGCGGCCGCTGCCCCACAAAGCGCAGCCTGGGGCCGCCTCTCACGGAGGAGCGCTCCCCTCGCGCCCCTGTACTGCGTCCCTCGCGCACCCAGACCGCGCCGGGGCCAAAGAGCTCGGGCGTGGGAGGCACACGCGGGAGGGGGTCCCGCGCCCCGGACCCCCATGCCCAGAATCCGCGCACCCCCGGAGACCCGGGAAGGATATGGGTTACAGACCAGCCGGAGACACCAGCTGCGCGGCCGCGTGGTCTGCCCGAGACAGAAGAAGACGGTGGCCGCCAGCGCCGGGTACGGGACGGGCTGCTCCTCGTCGGCGCCCAGCTCCGCGCCGCGCTCGGCCGCCGGACTCTCGGGGGGCGACGCACTGGGCCCCGACCCCCGCTCCGCCTCTGGCCCCGGGGCCCCAGGGCTCGCCGGGGACGCCGCCGCCGGGCCCGGGGCTGGCGCGCCCAGGGGCACCCGGACCTCGTCGACCGCCTGCACGCCCTCGGTCATTGTAGCGGCTGGCAGCACCTGCGGGGGACAGGCGGTGACCAGGTCCCGGGAACGACACCCTCGCCCCCCTCGGGGGGGCGGGATCCGCGAAAACAGCCACGGCCGCCGGGATGTCTTTGTCTTTTCTCATTAGAGACAAATGCGCCCCCCGCCCCCTCCCGCCGGCGAGGGCTGGGCGGCCCCTCCCCCACCGCCGGGGCGGGGGCCGGCGCCCGAGGGGCTCCCCTGCCGGCCGCCTCAAGTTGAAGAGGGTCCCGGCGCGCAGCGGGGCGCGCGTCCTCACCGCGTCTCACCTCGCTCCCGCTGCCGGCGGCGTCCCCGCGGGCATCGCCCGGGCGGTGCGGTCACAGCGGACCCGGCGCGGCGATCGGCCCCTGCTGGAGCCCCGCCGCCCCCGGCCCGCGCCCCCAGTCCGCGCCCCCGGCCCGCGGGCTCCCGCTCCGGCTCCCGCTCCGGCTGGCCCGGCAGCGACGGCGGCGGCGGCCGGGCGCAGAGGGCTCCGCGAGGCGGCCGGGCGCGGGGCGCCGGGCGCAGGGGGCGCGGACCGGGTGGCGGGGCGGGGAGCGATCGCGGATCCTGTCCGCGCTCCGCGCAGGAAACTTCGGAGTGAGCGGCGGGCGGGGCGGGGGCGGGGCGCGGCGGCGGGGGCGGGGCCGGGCCGGGGGCGCGGGGGGGCCTCTCCCGCCCCGGGGCGCGCGCGCCGCCCCTCCCCCGTCGCGGAAGGCGTCCCGCCCCCGCCGGGAAGGCGGAGCAGGGCCCGCCCGCGCCCCCCATAGCGCCCCCACCCTCCCGCTCGGGGCGCGGGGCGCCAGGGGGCGCTCGCGGGGAGGCCGGGCGGGGGCGGGGCGGCGGCGCCGGCGTCTTCCCCGCCCCCAACTGCGGGGGCGGCTGGAGCCGCGGAGGCGGGCCCTCCCCTCCCCGCCGGGGCGCGCACCCAGCCCCTCGGCGCCGCGGGCGGGGGTCTGCGAGGGGGCGGGGCTGCGGGCGTGGGCGGTGCGCGGCGGCAGGGACCGCGGCGGGCGCGCCCCTCCCCCTCCGCATGTGTGTCCTGGGTGTGACCGCGCGTGTGATGCGCTGCTGTATCCGTGGGTGGGATTCTGGCTGCGCGTGCATCCGCACCCCCCCAACACACACACACACACACACATGAGCGCGCACAAGCGCACCTACGGCAGCTTCTGCGAACTTATCCCTCGCCCAGCCTCCTCCTGGACCGAGCGAGCCGCATGGGACCTCGGGGAAGCGCCCAGGCCCTCCCGCAGCCCCCCAGTCTCACACTGAGACACACTGCCCTCTGTGCTCCGGGGTCCCACTCGGACCCCTTGGCCACTGAAAACCTCACAAGCTTTTCACTTTTCCACGACTACCAGTCCGGTGGCTCCGGGTGCGACCTCCCTTCTTCCAAGCCCACTCAGCGCCAGACGAAGAGCGGGGTAGCTGGTCCACACGGGCCGGCTCCAGGGGCTTCAGGCCTCAGCAGTTGCTCGAGTGGGTGAGAAGACCCACGTGGGGACCCCCAGACCTGGAGCGGCCCTGGCAAGGTCACTGTCAACCGGGGCTTCCCTACCTGCGCTGCCCGATGGCACTGCAGAGAATGCAACCAGAACGGGGTGGCCGTGCTGGGGGTAGGGAGAGCCCTGGAGGCCCTGCGCCCTGCTTCACCGCTGGGCCTTAGGGGAAGGAAGACGCCGGCAGGCAGGACCATGGCAGTTCCCAGGCAAGGCCCAGGGGGTGTCCAGCGCAGCCCGTAGCTGCTCAGCAGCACTTCCTCTTGTATATGTGAACTTTTCAAGAAAATGAAAACATTTACTCTATTTTAATGCTGCTACTTAGCGATAGAGGGCCATGACCAGTAATTAAGGTCCTCAAAAAGCAATTAGTGCCCCAGTCACCTAGGAGAGGACCTGGGAGAGCCCTGCGGGGAGCTTGCAAGGGTGGGTCAGACCCGAAAGCCTCAGCTGCATCCTGGGCAGGGGTCACCTGGACCTCCCGATCTTTTCACACTGGCTGGATCATCAAAGGTGAAGGTGAAGCTGAAGATTGACTCTGGCTGGGGAACTGGGAGTGATTTGCTGGATAAAAGTCAGTGGGAGGCCCACAGTGTGGGACCAGGGAGGCAGTGGCGGTGACTGGTCCAGGCCTTATCCTTGTCCCTTGGAGCTTCATTCCAGCAGGGAGGCAGCCACAAAGACACTGGTGGATAGAGGAAGGGAACAGTTACAGGCTGTGTTAAGTGCTGTGGGGGGCAGGGAAGGGGCAGAAGATACATCTAAGGACAAGAAAGCAGCTGGAAGGGGCGGGGTGGAGGTGATCTTACCAGCTGCAAGAGCAGACTGTGCAAAGGCCCTGTGGCAGGCAGAGAGTGCTGAGCAGGAAGAACCAGAGACAGCCTAGCATGCCTGTGCAGGGGCCCTGCTGTGATGTGGAGGAGGGGGGTGTGTGTGGGCAAGGGCAGGGCAGGAGTTCCCACGGGACCCCATGGAGCAGGGAATTCTAATGTGACAGACTGTCCCCCTCATCTGCACACTCTGTCCTTCAGACGTCTGTGGAAGGGACAGAGCATGGATTGTTTTAAGTAGGCATTATTTTTTAAAGACAGTTTCTCTAAGGTCACAAAGCCTTCAGGAGCCCCGTGGCCCATTTATAGACGGGTGAGGCTGCACAGACTCTGGACAGGCAGCGTCCACCTCAAGGTCTTGGAAGGAGACCTCCTCCCACCACATCCGGCTCCCTCCAGCACCTCCGAGAGCCTTGGGCTGGTGATACTCACTGACCATGTGCGTGGCATTCAATGGTACCAACTCTGAGCTCTCCAGCCAGGGGGGTACCGCACAGTGCGGGGGGCAGCCTCGCCCCGCAGACGGGAAATGAAGAACAGATCGCGGAGTGATAGGAGATGAGAAAATAGCATTAGAAACAATGAGGCTGTAATACATTCACATCGCTAGAAAGGAATGTTGGAGAGATGAAACACAGGACAATTTGGAAATTGGCATTAAAAGTATTTAATTAAACTGTACAGAGTGTTCAGATATTTTTTTTAATCCTCTTGGCCTCTGGAAAATTTAGTTCTGCTTTTTGTTATTTCTTTTTTTTTTTTTTAAGGGCAAAGATTTTTGACAAAGATGGGGGGAATGAACCTCCTACTGGTTCAGCCAGCGGGAGGTAGAAAGTAGACTTCCCCCCAGGAGAGGACTCGCACCCTGGGGGCACATGGCTGCAACTGCGGCCATCAGGCTGCCTTGGGGGCCGTCTACCTTGGCAGGCTGGGTGTGGGGCAGTGGGCAGCAGGGTCACCTCTGTCTGACTGTGAGTGCCTGAGAGGTCACCACCCCGACCGGCCACTCTGCTTCGTGTCCGGGCACCCAGTCCACCTTCAGGCTGGCTGAAGCCCCCAGGGCCCGTCATACCACGCTGGTCCCTTCTCCTGCCTGCCATGTGGCCTCCTTCCTCTCCAAAGGTCCCCCCTCCCCACCACACACTCCCTTCCGTCCAGAAGCACCCACTGGTCCCAGGCTCTCTGTCCAGCCTGTCCTACCCCACTGTCCCTTTGGACCGCAGACCCACCATCCAAGCGCCCCTCCAGGCCCAGCCCTGGCCCTGCCTGGCCTGTTGCTGGGATGCTTCGCTTGGCCCGAGCTTAGCGGTGCCCTCCTGCCAGCGCTGGACACTCCAGGGCCCCCCTGACCACGACACCTCCCCCACGGCACTTACCTCACGGTGCTCAGGCCAGCCTGGGGCTCCCAGGGCAGCCACTGTGTCATGTCTTATGTGCCTGCGGTGCCTAGCAGGTGGGTGTGGGGAGGCCAGGAGACACTTGGCAGGCGTGGAGTGGCAGAGCGGCGACCCGAGCGAGGGTGCGGAGAGGTGAGGCGCTGGTCACCGGAGGGGCGGAGGCTGAGCCCTGATCGCCCCAGCCCCTGTGGGGGCTCACACCGCACAGGAGGGGTCCTGGGCCTTCTGCAGTTGGCCGATCCCCCTCAGCCATCCCCCGTCCCGCTGAGCCCCCCAACACTTCTGGACGAGCCACCGTCTCCGAGGAGCAGGGCCTAGCGCCCCGCTGCCTAGAAACTGAACCCAGAGGTGCCTCCCTCAGCCTGCATGGGGCTGGAGGCCAGGCTCTACAGGAGCAGCCCTGCCCCTTCAGGGCAGGCGGCAGGGCCAGCACAGGCCTGGACCCCTGCCCGGCTGGGATGCCTCCAGTAACAGGCCCGTCCGCCTGCCCGGGCCCAAGCATCCTGGGCTGTCATCCCAGCTCAAGGGCGATTTGGGGGCTGCCTGCCCCCTGGACAGTGCCACCCCCAGCCCCAGCACAAGGCGGCAGCTAAAGGCCAGGCTTTTCTAAATTCTCATTTGACACTCACAGCTCCAGTTGACACAGGTGTCCAGATGCTGTTTGTGTAACGCTCAGTAGTCTCCTTTGCATTTTAGTGTCCTGTTTATTTCTTGAACTGTGCCTGTGGAATCAGCCCGCTCAGACAAGTTGCTCTGCGGCCCCCCCACCCCCACGTCCCCTGGGATCCTCCACCTCTGAGTCCCACAGGGTAGTGCTGGACCAGGGACCAGGAGGAGCGGATGTCCTGGGCCTCCGGCAGCCCTCTGGTCTCTGGCCGCAGAATGGGCACTGTTCACTCTACTCACAGAAGCCTCCAATTTAGTAGATGAAAACACAGCTTGCCCAGTTAACTTTGAATTTCAGACAAACATGAATAATGTTTAGTGTAAGTATATCCCATGGAAATACCAGTCGCTAAGTCGTGTTTGACTCTTCGAGACCCCATGAACTGCAGCATGCCAGGCTTCCTTGTCCTTCACCATCTCACAGAGTTTGTTCAAACTCATGTCCGTTGAGTTGGTGATGCCATCCAACCATCTCATCTCTGTTGTCCCCTTCTCCTGCCCTCAATCTTTCCCAGCATCAAAGTCTTTTCCAATGAGTCGGCTGTTCACATCACGTGGCCAAAGTAGTAGAGCTTCAGCTTCAGTATCTGTCCTTCCAGTGAATATTCAGGACTGATTTCCTTTAGGACTGACTGGTTTGATCTTCTTGCAGTCTAAGGGACTCTCAAGATTCTTCTCAAGCATCACAGTTCAAAAGCATCAATTCTGCACTCAGCCTCCTGACGCAAAGAGCCAACTCATTGGAAAAGACCCTGATGCTTGGAAAGATTGAGGGCAGGGGGAGGAGGGGGCAACAGAGGATGAGATGGTTGGGTGGCATCGCTGATTCAATGGATGTGACTTTGTGGAAACTCCGGGAGACAGTGGAGGATAGGGAAGCCTGGCGTGCAGCAGTTCCTGGGATGGCAAAGAGTCAGACACAACTTAGCGATTGAACAACAGCAACCTTCTTTATGGTCTGGTGCAATAGTTAGGATGTATTTATACTTAACACATTTGTTTGTATCTGAAATTCAAATTTAACTGCATGCATTATATCTTATCTAGGGTCCGTTCTTCAGGCAGCATGGTGGATCTTTAAAGGGCTGGGAGGGCAGGAGCAAGAGAGGAAAGGGGCCGGTTCCAGCTGAGTCAGGTTCCTGGGGGGGGGATCTTAAACTAGGGTGGGAGCACCCCGAGTGTGTATGTCTGTGTGGCCAGCACCCTGCAGGCTGGCCTCACCCCATGGAGGCTTAGAGGGTTCAGTCTCCACCCCAGGACAGCCAGCTCAACTTCCCTCGGGTCAGTGTGGGAGGGAAAGGGGCCTGAGGACGGTGGCCTTTAAGCCCTGGACTCCAGAAGCAGAAGAAAGTGTGGTGGGTCACCGTGGAACACGCAGGCTTCTTGACCTTCATCTCCAACTGCATGACTCCATGGGGCTTTGGACACAAGGCCCACAAGAGCAGGAGTGGGGGTCTTTTTTGCTCAGTGCCTGGCGTACAGCAGGTGCTAAATGAGTGTGTGCTGACATGTCATGCAGGGGCTTGTGCTTGCCTTGAAAGGATTTGGGGAACCACAGCTGCTCAGGTTATATTGGGAGGAGTAACCTCACCATAGACAGGGGCCTTGTGATGGCTGAGTGGTGGGCACCCGACCCTCAGCTCACAGAGAGGACTGCCTTTTTCTGGGGACCTCAGATATTGCCTGGAATCTTACCTGAGCAGCAATGCATTTTGAAAGTTTCAACATGAAGTGTCTAAGCCTTAGTGGTGTTGAATGCAGCATCCTCCCGCCTTGTCACAGGGCCTTTCTTGGGCTCTGCAACCACAGGGCCTAGGTTCTGATCCCAGGCCTGCCACACACTGGCAGTGTGGCTTTGGGCAAATGTCTTGACCTCTCTGAGCCTTAAGTTGCCTCCCCTGAAAGATAAAACCTGCATCAGGTGAAAAGTGACATTAAACTGGCTGCTCCTGTCAAACGGCTAAGGACAGTGTTACCAAGGAACCAGCAATTCCGCTCCCTAGTACGTGACCAAGAGAACTGAGGATCCACATCCAGACGCTTTACCCGAATGTTCACAGCAGCCGGATCCTCTGCAGCCAAACGGTGAGGCCACCCAGTGTCGGCAGACACATGGGTGAGCTGCACGTGGTGTGTGCACACAGCGGAGTCCACTCGGCTACAGAGAGGAGTGAAACACAGACGAATCTTGAGACCATGACGCTGAGTGACAGTGGCCAGACAAGGCCCCAGACTCGGGGTGTCCACACCTGGGAGGCCCAAGGTTGCCACGGAGGGGAGGAGGGGAACTCAGCGGGTGTCCTTTGGGGTGATGAGAATGTCCTAAATGTTGACTGGGGTGGTGGCCCACCCTAATCTCCTGAGACTCCCAAGCATCTGGGGACCCTGTGGTGTGGGAACCCCATCCTGGCGAGATGGGAGTCCGCAGGGAGGGCGTGGCACTGGGTGAACTCCCACGACCGTGGCCGTGTTTAATGACCCCCAGGCCTGGGGGCGGGGAGGTGAGCTGCCCTGGGATGGGGGGCCCGGGGGAGTGGATTTGGTGGCCTTCGGGGTGTTCGTCTGCCCCCCAGGGTCCTCAGGCATCGAGGGCCCAGGATGGCCACCTTGCAATGGCATCGGGCCGGGGCTTCGTGGCCAGCCCGGCAGGGGTCACACGCGGAGCACAGCCTCCACCTCAATAAGTCAGGACAGCCTCCAGGACCTCCTCCAAGTGGGGTGTCTCAGCCTGGAATCCGGGGTGCAGGCCCCCTGCTGCCTGAGCCGCTAAATGTCCCCCAAGGAGAACACTCCCCCGGAGGGAGGCTGACCTGGGGAGGGAGCAGGCTGTGAGTCGGCCGGTGGTTCCGAGCACTTTGGAGGGGCCGTGGGCAAGTCAGAGGCCTGAGGTGGATGTCAGCGCGTCTCCCCACACTCCGGTTTCCTGCACAGCCCCCCAGTCCCACCACCTCCTCTTGCAGGCGGTTGCTCAAGGGGGCCCTCCTGGGGGCCCCGAAAGGCCAAAACTGCTGGCCCACAGACCCTGGGCTCATCCTCAGCCAGCCTCCCTGTCCACCTGGCCTTGGCCACCGGTGACTCTCTGGGGGGCTCTGGTTCTCCCTGACACCCAGATAAGGCTGCCCACTGGGTGGTCCGCCAGGGACCTCTTCCCTGACCCACTCCCTCCCTCCCCCATGTGCCAGCACTGGAGCTTGGATGCAGCAGGGCAGAGACCCTCGAACCGTCAGGTGATCCAGGGGAGCAGATGGAGGCAGGTGTGAGTGTGACGTCTGAGCCTGGGAAGCACTTCCTGGGGGCCAGGCTGCCCTGCGCACTGCAGCAGCCCTGACTTTGCACCTGTTCTTCGCTGGGGAAGATCAGGCGTCAACCCAGGTCAGGTGGTCAATGGTCAGCAGTCGGCGGGCCGCAGGGAGCCCAGCGGGGAGGGAGGTACCACTAGTTCCTTCACTGGCCATGACATCTTTTGGGTTAAATGGGTAAGTTGTTGGGTGCCACGTACGGAGCAGCCTCTCCCGAGGGACACCCCTCCCAGCTGTGGGGTCAGTGCAGGGCCGCCCTGCTGAGCATCAAGGGACCCCATGGCAGAGGTGGCACCCTGGGCACCACCAGGCCGGGCAGAGGTGGAGGCTCCAGCAGCATTTACATAATTTATTGTAAATTGCTCCCACTTTGTTTAAGGTTCCTTTGATTCCACTTAATACTAGCTTCTCCGTGGCTGCCGCCAGACGCTGTGGGAAGTTCACGTTTTCGGAGACGGTGAGACACGCCCAGCAGGGAGACACTGCAGTCACGCCGCTTGTGCCACGCAGCACGCCCAGCCTCCCTTCCTGCATGGGGCACCCTGCCTCCCCCGGAAGGAGTTTCGGATTGCCCAGGCTCCCAACCTGGTGCTCAGACCTGGTGGCCGAGCGCTAACTCCTGGCAAATGGCTGTCGGGCCTCCTGCGTAGGGACCCAGGGCCCGAGGAGACAGCCTGGGACACACGGAGGCACGCGGCGCAGTCGTCTGGGCTGAGCGGGCCTGGGCCAGTCCCTCAGATGGGGCTGAGGAAACAGAAGCAGACACTGTGGAAAGGCCCATTTGGTCCATTCCTGCCCAGAAGTGGGGGCGGGAGGCAGAGCCACCAGGCTGGCCTCCCCAGCCCTGGGAGCAGGCTGACCTGCCAGGGACCCACCAGGGCCAGGAAGTGTCTCTGTGGATGCCAGGGGCACCTTGGATTCCCGAACATCAACTTGCGCAAATCTGGGCCCTTGAAGCAGAAGTGGGCAGGCCGGCAGCCAGAGGATTCCAGGCCTAAGAGGGCACGTTGGAACTCTCTGGCTTCCAACGTGGGTCTGCACAGGTCTGGCTCGGCCAATCCCTGATCATGTTCACAGCCTCGACGCTTCGCTGCTGACCCAGGGGCCTGCCTTCTTGAGATGGGGCAAGGGCCATAGTGGCCCTGGATGGGGGTGGAGGCCCAGCCAGGCAGGCCTCTCGACCACGACTTGGAGGCTGGGAAGGGCCGCAAGGGGCTGGGTGGCCGCAGGCCTCCGGGCGAGATGGTGGGCCGGGTCCAGAGTGGCCCCGGGGCCCCGCGGGCAGCGTCCCCCTCACTGTCCATGGGAGCACCGGCCCCTCCCCCACCCCAGCTCAGCAGAAAGGTGCCAGGGTCCCGCCTCCAGAGTCTGCTTGGGGTGGCAGGTCCCCACTATTCCCCGGGGGGCTCCTGAGCAGGATGGATGGTGGCCATCCCGCTCGCCCGGGTCCCCACATGTGTTCTGCAACCCAGGCTAGTCTTGTGTGTGTGTGCAATTGCTCACTCATGACCGACTCTTGACAACCCCACAGACTGTAGCGCTTCAGGCTCCTCTGTCCATGGGATTTCCCAGGCCAGAATACCGGAGTGGGTTGCCATTTCCTGCTCCAGGGGATCTTCCCGACCCAGGGAGCAAACCCCCATCTCTTACGTCTCCTGCATTGCCAGGCAAATTCTTTACCATTAGCTCCATCTGGGAAGCCCCAAATGAGTCTTGTACCCCCAAAGAAATGGGGCCACGCTGGTTGTGCGTGTCGGGCCTGATCTGTTTCCCAGAAAGCACACTTGTGCAGGGGGGCAGGCCTGGTGAGCAAGGTCGCAGGGCAGCTGAGGAAGGACGGGCAGCCCTGAGCAGAAGGCGGTGCGGGGTGGATGAGGCAGGCTCGAAGCCTGAAGGGGCTGAGAATAAACCATGTAAAATGACAGGTTCTTCCATGAGTTGGCCCCCACACTGAAAGGAGGGTTTGCTCCTGGGCAGCTGGGCCTCAGTCCTGCTGGGACTCCCGTGGGTCAGGCAGACGGCAACCAGAATCATCCTCTGAGGGACGCGGGAGGGAGGTGTCGTCCGCCCGCTCCTGTCACCCCCGGGGGCCCCTCCCTGAAGAGCTGGCTGTGGCCTTGCTCGTCTGAGCCTCTGGGTTGCCTCTCCCACCTGTTTCTTGAGCAGGTGCTCCCGTGTTACTGCCCTGGCCCCGGGGCCTCCAAGTGCAGACATCAGTGCTGGTGACCCTGCCCGGCGCCCCCTCCATGCCCGGGGCTTCGGGGGGGGGGTCGGAGCCCTGCCTTCCTCCCCAGCACCCAGCAGGTCCTCAGCTGGGAGCGCTGGGAGCCTAGGGCAGGGGGAGGGGCCGAAAGGCTGCCAGGGCTTCAGGGGCTCCCTCCTGCCACGTGGCCGGCCCCTGATGGGGAGCCACGTATTCCAAGTGATGGTTCCAGCTGGCCCTTTACTCACAGCAAGGAGAGAGCTGAGGCTTTCTCCTCCTGTGTTTACTAGTAAATCATCCTCTGTTGTCAGAGCAGGTGAAGGTGAAGGGAAACAGTATCATTTGCCATTATAACAAGTATGTTCTGGCAGCGTCTGTGATAAGGCGGACGTCTGTCGTCAAGCTGGCTCAGTCCCTCACTCGGCCGGCCGCCACGCTGCAGGCCCTGCGAAGTTGATCTGACCCAACCCCCACAGGTCACCAGCCTGCGGGACTCAGGGGCGTCCCATCCTCTCCAGAGAAAGGGACTCACGCGAGTGAGAGGGTCATTGGAGAGCCTTTCCCCCAGAGCTCCAGTGACAGGTTAAGCATTGCCCCCACACTCCTTGTGCTCGTCTTTTCAAAGACCACATTCTCTGGGAGGGGCTATGTCTTGAGTTGTAGCAACCATTCACATTTTAGTATAAATGAGTTCCTGTAGTCCTTCCCCATCGACAATGGTGGGGAACAGAGGTGGGATGAGGAGGAGCTCCTGGCCTGAGAGGGACCTGGGGGCTCAGCAGGGTGGGATTGGCATAGTTCTGGGCCCTGGGGAGACCCATGACAGCTTGGAGGCAGGGTTGTTTCAGGGGCACAGAGCGGGTCCACAGAGCCAGTGGATCAGTCCTCCTGCGGAGGCTTTTAGGGGATGAGGGCTTGGGGACGGCAGGGGTGGGCCAGGCTGCCCAAGGAGGGGGCTCTAGGGGCATCTCTGTGAGAAATGGAGGGTCCCGTGAGCTGAGAGCAGCCACCCTCTGGGCTGCGGGGAGGGGGCGTCCGCACATCTGGGCTCATGCTGGGTGCAGCGGGGCCTGACTCCAGGACTAAGCTTTGCGCCTGTGCTGGCAGCTCAGCCCCTCGGGGGCCTCTCTGGTCCCCAGGGCCCCGTGCACGCCCTCCCCTCCAAGGGCAGGGCCCTGGGAGAGGGCCCTGGATCCAGGAGGCCCCCACAGCCAGGCTCACTGAGGCGGGGCATGGGGCAATGACCACACAGCCTCTCCAAGCCCCCTGCCCAGCTGCCAGGAAACTTCTCTGGCTCCTGCCCCCACGCCTGGCCGGGGAGCAGCTGTGGGAAACGGGAGATGCCGCTGCTTTAATTTCCTGGATTTATAGCCTCCTCTGCGGCTTCATCAAGAGATGTGGATGGAGCTCGTCCCCGTCAGGCTCCTCTTGGGCGTGCAGCTGCTCGGCGGGACAGCAGTGATGCTCTGCCTCCCGCAGGGCGGTCGGGGGACCCTGGGCCTCCGGGAGCCTCAGGTGCTCTATGTCCTCCCACTGGGGCCAGAACAGCAGGAATGCATCTACCTGACCGAGGCGTCTATAACCCCTCGCTGACCTCACACTCAGCAACGAAAGGCTGGAAGCTTTCCCCCTAAGGTCAGAGCCGAGACGAGGACGCCCACCCTGGCCACTGCCACTCAGTACGGTGCTGGAGGCCCACCCCACTTAGGCAAGGACGAGAAATAGAAGGCTGAAAGTTTGGGAAGGAAAGAGCAAAACTGTTTACACACAGACGTCAGGATTGTCTGGGGATCTTGCAGAATCCACTCCAAATCAGCCGGAACCAATATGGAGCTTAGCGAGAGCGCAGGACCACAGACAGAAGTGGGCTCTGGCACCAACGGCAGAGGAACGTTGGAGACATTTCCACTTAAAGTATCACGAAACAGGGACTTCCCTGGCGGTCCAGGGGTTAAGACGCCAAGCTTCCAATGCAGGAGGCGGGAGTTCGACCCCTGGTTGGGGAACTAAGATCCCACATGCTGTGCAGTGTGGTCAAAATAAATAAATAAACTTTAAAAAATATATAAAATATCACAAAACATAAAATACGTGGAAAGCATTTTAACAAAAGATGTGCCGACCTCTGGAGTGAACTGAGTAGCAGAAATTTGATGCGAGAGGGTCCAGGCCTCAGCTAGTAGAGGTTCACACTTGATCCTCAATCAGGGACCAGGAGTCTTCGCGTCACCAAGACATCACCCCTCCCATGTCCCCCTGTGAGATTCAGGGATCCCCAAATGAGACCCCAAGGCTTTAATGTTATTTTATTTTGGTGGCAGTTAACCAGCTGAATCCACGATGCATGTGGACAAGCAGAGTGAAGAGCTGAAACCATCCTGAGAAAGGCGAGCAGAGCTGGAGGACTCACCCTCGCCTCCCGTGGTCGGCCGGGGAGCCTCAGCAATCAACGCCGCAGCGGAGCTGAGCACGCATGCGGCCCCGACGGCGCCAGGCCGGGGAGCGGGTTCAGTGGGAGGAAGGAACTCGCTCCAACTGACGGTGCCGGGAAAACCAGCAGACTCAGCAGGAAGACCACGCAGCCCTCCCTCATCTGCCACACACGGTGGTCTGCAATAAAGCATGCGTGTCTGCGTGCTAAGTCACGTCGGTCGTGTCTGACTTTTAGTGACCCTGTGGACTGTACCAGGCTCCTCTGTCCATGGGATTCTCCAGGCAAGCATACTGGAGTGGGTTGCCATGCCTTCTTCCAGGGGATCTTCCTGACCCGGGGATGGAATCCACATCTCTTAGGTCTCCTGCACTGGCAGGTGGGTTGCTTACCACTAGCACCACCTCAGAAATGAAGCAGAGACCCCCGCATAAAAATGAAAACTGTGACTGTCTGTAGAAGTTCTGGGTGAGTATCTAGGCAACTTTGAAGTGGGCAAATATTTCGCAAAGAAAACACAAAAACATAATGTAACACGAAAAATTAATTCAGTGAGGGACTTCCCTTGTGGTCCAATGGCTAGGACTCCGTGTCCCCGGTGCAGGGGACCCAGTTCAATCCCTGGTCAGGGAACTTGATCCCACATGCCCCAACTCAGTGTCTGCGTGTTGTAGCTAAGACCCGGCGCAGCCAAATAAATAAATATTTTTAAACATTTTGATATACTGAGCTACATCAGTTAAAACCTGCCCATCGAAAGGAAGTCAAGGGGTGATGCAGACTGGGCACGGGCATTCGCATGGTCCACAGGAAACTCTCGAGTCCAGGATGGTTGAAGAAACCAACTCACGTTGAAATGACAACCCGATTTGGAAATGGTCAAAGGCTGGAATACACACGTCACCGAGGAAGACGTGCGTGCGGTGGAGATGGGTCGCTGGGGGGACGAGGCCCCGACCCGCCGGCCGCAGCAGAGACCTTCCCCTGTCAGGTGGGCTGGTACCCAGTGTCAGCTGGTGAGCAGGGTCGGGGCTCTCACACTGCTGGTGGGATCAGAAAGTGGCAGGATCACTCGGCAGGATTTTGGCTGTTCCTTGAATGTGCTCACAGTGTACAGTCTGATCTTTCTGCAGCTGGTATTTACTCCAGAGAGATGGAAGCATGAGTCTTACCAAGATTTGCCTGAAGGTTCACAGCAGCTTCCTCGTAATTCCCAGTCCCCGCTGGCCCAGGCCGCCAGAACAAAATACCACGATCTGGGCCATTTACTAACAGCAGACATAATTATCTCCCGCTGTCTGAAGGCCGCGAGTCCGAGACCTCGGCGCCGTGAATTCCCGCGTCTGGTGGGGTGGCTTCCCGTGGTGTCCTCGGTCGGAGGTGGTGAGGGAGCCCTCCAGGGTCCCATCTGTTGTTCCATCGCTCAGTTGTTTCTGACTCTGCGACCCCCTGGACTGCAGCACGCTAGGCTTCCTTGTCCTTCACCATCTCCTGGAGCTTGCTCAGGCTTATCTCCATTGAAAGGTGATGCCATCCAACCATCTCATCCTCTGTCCCCCCCTTTTCCTCCTGCCCTCAATCTTTCCTATCATCAAGGTCTT
This sequence comes from Muntiacus reevesi, assembly GCF_963930625.1. NCBI lineage: Eukaryota > Metazoa > Chordata > Mammalia > Artiodactyla > Cervidae > Muntiacus > Muntiacus reevesi. The sequence continues at coordinate 180,339,153 of NC_089250.1, read as the reverse complement.
TTCTAATGAGTCGGCTCTTTGCATCAGGTGGCCAAAGTATAGGAGCTTCAGCTTTATCATCAGTCCTTTCAATGAATATTCAAGGTTGATTTCCTTTAGGGTTGACTGGTTGGATCTCTTCGCTGTCCTAGGGACTCTCAAGAGTCTTCTCCAGCACCACAGTTCAAGCCTTATATACCTGTCTTCAGGTTTCCCTGGTCATTTCCATTTCTCTGCCTAGTCCCTAACCCACCCTTCTGACTGATCACCTCCCAAAGGCCCCACATCCTAACACCATTACTGGGGTCAGGTGTAAGTGTGTAAATTTAGGGGGACACAAATGTGATTGAAGGCAAAAGGAGAAGGGGACACAGAGGATGAGATGGTTGGATGGCATCACTGACTCAACCAACATGAGTTTGAGCAAAGTCCGGGAGATGGTGAGGGAGAGGGGAGCCTGGCCTGCTGCAGTCCACGAGGTCACAAAGAGTCGGATACGACTTAGCGACAGAACAAACGTCCAGACGGCAAACTCAAGCCACGCACTGGAAACGACCTGAATGCCCTCAGCAGGGCAGCACCAGAGCACAAGGACATGCAGGCAGGGTGGCTGGGTGCAGACGGAGCCCGAAGCAGAGAGGCCAAGGGAAGGGAGCGGGGGGTAGGGCACACCTCTGCCCGCCATCCTCGTCGGTCCACCTGCAGCGACACCAGGGCGTGGGGAGCTCCTGACGTCCGAGGAGACTGGCGTTTCCGCTGTCTTGATCTTGGTGGTTTCACAGGCATCGCGTGTGTGTCTAACTTCAAACGCATGTGCTTTATTGCACAAGAACTGCACCTCCGGGAGCTGCTTGAGAGCAAGGCGTGCAGAGATGCCAGCCCGGCCTCCAGGGGCCTGCGCACATCCTCTGCTCCAGGTCCGTTTGTCCTCAGTCACAAAGAGCAGAGACCGAGGGAGCCTCGAGCTGGAGCAGGGAGGGGCAGGCGGCCGGTGTGGGGCGTGGCCACGGGGCTCCGGGCTGAGCACCAGTCCGTGTGTCCTGACGTGGCCGAGGTTCCCACAGGCACGCGGTTTCTGCAGAGGCTTTGATTCCAGGCCACACACATCCTCTCACTCACGCTCTCATCTTTCCTCCCCTCTGATCCTGCGCCCGGGGTGGAGGATGCGACATCTCAGCCCCGAGCGAGGCAGCACAGGGCGCGGGGCCTGGGGATCCTCTGCCGCCCCCGCTGGGACCCAGGGCCTCCAGCACGTGCTCTTGGGGCTGCTCCGTGGCCAGAAGATGGGCGGTGGGTGAGGGTCCCCAGGGACCTTGGGCAGGAGCTGTGCTCGGTCCCTACACAGGAAGCTTGGTCTCTACACGGGATCCTTGGTCCCCACACAGGATCTCTGGTCCCCGCATGGGATGCTTGGTCCCCACACGGGAAGCTTGGTCCCTACACGAGATCCTCGATCCCTACACAGGATGCTCAGTCCCCACACGGGATCCTTGGTCCCTACACGGGAAGCTCAGTCCTTACATGGGATCCTCGGTCCCTACATGGGATGCTCGGTCTCCGCACGGGATCCTTGGTCCCTATACGGGAAGTGCCTGGTCAGCGCTGTAAACAGTGCCGGCACTCATGCTCCCCAAGGGCTCTCTGCTCTCAAGGAGCCCTGTGTGGTGTCTGGGGTCCACAGAGACATGCCAGGGGGCTTCAAACAGCGAGATCTACCCTCTCAGCCTGAGTTAGAGTCCAACACCAAGGGGTTGAGGGCCCTGCACCCTCGGAGCTGCCAGGGGAGGCCCGTCTGCCTCTCTCCCTGCACCTTGGTCACTGGCCGACTCCCGTGTGTGGCTGTGTCTTACTTCCCTCTCTTGTCTCAGAAGGGACTGGACTCAGGGCCTGTCTGGATGATCAGCATCCTTCACTCCATCTGCAAAGATGCTTCTCCCAGGTGAGGTCCTTTCCGCAGGTCCTGGGATCAAGAGGGGTTGTGTCTTTGGGGCCAGTATTTGTTCCACGACCGAGTCAGGTCGGGGGACTCTCAGGGGGCTCTCTCTGAGGGCCCTGCCCTTATGACCACCATTGCCTGGCCACCACCCCAGCGTTCGCTCCCGACTCCCCTCGGCATTCAGCCCTCCTTCCCCCTGTCGTCCTTGGAGACCTGGCCCCATTGCGGCTCATGCTCCAGCCCCGTTGTGGCCTCAGGGCTGGGGTGTCCCAGACTCCCCGGGAGCTGCCCTCCGCCGCCACGTGGTCCCATTGCCACCGCTTCCCTTGGCTCCGTCGAGCATCGCCACGGCCGCCCGGCCGGTCAGGTCCCCGCGGTGCCAGACCTGCATCATCTCTCTCTTTTATCCCTCCTCAGCTGGAGTGCGGACAGCCTGTGTTTAACAGCCCCGCTGGGATGAGGACAAAGCCTGCCCTGCATCCCCAGAGCCCACGCTGACCACCACTTCCCCCTGGATGCTATGGCCTCTTCCCCCTCTGGGTGTCCAGTGGGAACCGGGGTCTGGCCGAGGGGCTCGTGGTCCTGCAGGGACTTCCAGGATGAATGGGGTGGGGCGGGGGGCCCAGGGCAGCAGCAGTGAGGAGCAAAAGATGAAGCGAAAACCCCACCCACTGACACTGGAAACGCTGGACAAACCACCGCAGACGCTGCTCCAAGGGCTCGCTCAGCTCACCCGGGGAAGAAGGGAACGATAGGGGCTGGCGGCTGCTGGGGTGGCCGACGCAGAATGCATCGGGCTGGGCGGCTCGTCCACCAGAGGGATTTCCTCCTTGAGGGCCAGAGGCTGGACGTCTGAGGCCAGGTGCCCACGTGGCTGGGCTGCTGGTGGCCGACCTATCTCTGTGCCCGGGTGGGGAGAGAGGGGCTCTGAGGGATCTCCTTCCTAAGGACGCTGCTTCCCCCCGAGGCTCCACCCTCACAGCCTGGTGACCTCCCGAAGGCCCCGCCTCCTGACACCATCACCTGGGGCTCAGGTTCGCACATGTGGATCTGGGGGACACAGACAGACCACAGGAGGTGGCGGGCACGGGGAACCAGGTGGTGAGCCTGGGATGTGCGCTCACCGTCTGGATTAGGGGCTGGGATGGCCTGCGTTCCTGTCTCCTAACCAGGGGATTCGGTGTCAACTGCCAAGGCTTTCCATCTAGCAGGGGTTGGGGGGGCGGGGGTTAGAACTGGGGACCAGGGGGCTGGAGAGGTCCAGGCGCTGGTGTTGTCTGTGTCCGCCTGGCCCCCGGGAGGAGGGAGAGGTGTGTCCCAGGACTTGAGACCACAGCCTGGCCTCCCACCAGCCCTGCAGGCCTAGGAGTCCTCCAACCAAGACATGACTGAGAAACTGGGTCAGCAACAAGCCCAGGTCCCTAGAGCATGAGCTGTCAACTCCTCTGAAGGGGCAGCCCTCCATCAGTTTCAGCTCACAAGGAGATCGGCTCCGTGAGCTCAGAAACGGGAGCTGGGGACTTCCCTGGTGGTCCAGCGGGTAGGGCTCCACACTTCTGCTGCCCGGGGCACATGTTCAGTCCCAGGTGGGGAGCTAGGATTCCTCAAGATGCAGCCAAAAAACATAAATAAATGAACAAATAGTTTTTGAAAGAGCTGACTCAGGTTCAATCCCTGGGTCAGGAAGATCCCCAGAGGTGGGAATGGCAACCCACTGTGGTATTCTTGCCTGGAGAATTCCATGGACAGAGGAGCCTGGCAGGCGACAGTCCATGGGGTAACAAAGGGTCAGACACAACTGAGCGACTCACACGCACACGCACACACGCACACACACACACCATTACTGACAAGGAATAGGAAGAGGGTGCGGAAGAGTGCTCAAAACACACAAGAAGGAGCCTAAGACCCCAGGGAAGGGTGAGACGTCGAGGGGAGGGCAGTGGAACTCGGAGACGTGAGGATGACCTTTGAGCTTTGCACAGTGTGGTAGACATCACATTGTGCGAAGCTGAGGAGAGAAAATTAGTGAGTTGGAAGATAAAGGTTTGGGGACCACCCCAAGTGCCCCACAGAGGGGCTAACAGATAGAATAAATGAAAGAGAGATCAGGAGATCAGTGGTGGGAGACCAGAGCCTCGCCCAGGAGCTCACGTGTCATCTGTGAATTCTCACACTGAAGCTGCAGTCACATCATTGATAAAGACACTCCAGCTGGCGAAGCCTGAAATAATTGTGACGCCTGCCCTGGAAGGAGTGTCAGAGAAGAAAGGAAGAAGATGCAGGAGTGGGACCGTTACAGCCGAGAATTCTCCAGAACTGGCAAGAGCCGAGACACGTCAGATTCCAGAGACACACGGAGCCCAAACATGGACATGGATGGATATGATAACTAGGAGTAAATTTCTGCTGAGGCTGGACCTGGGGCAGCCTCAGGACCCAGGCAAAGACAGGGTCCTGGTGAGAGTGGAGAGTAGGGTTTGCTGGTTCACAGAACAGTCAGAAGACAGACGCCAGACCCTGCTTCTGCCTACTTGCGGCCGTGGCCATGAAAGCAGGACAGCTGTGTGGGCTTGGGGCTGCCCGCCCCTGGGCTCTGGGCTGACGCCTGCCTTGGGCTGAAGAGGGGCCTCCTCCGGGGTCCCAGGGCCCATCCGCCTCCTGCCCCCAGCCATGCCCTGGACAGCACCTGTGGGCCCTCTTCCCCTACACGCACCCCGGGCCAACCTGGGTGCCAGGAGGCAGAACGCCAGCAGACAGCACAACCGCAGCCCAGAATCGATCTGATCATAACTGGGGCTTGGAAGAGGTTTAATATTTAACAGGATTAAATATTTAAACAGGATGAGTTGACAGGGAGCACGGTGGCCCAGGGAGATGTGGGGACCAGTCCTGAAGACAGGGCAGGCCTCACTTGGCCAGCAAAACAGCAGGAGCTCAAGGGTTCTCCTTCCGAGGGGCCGACTGGTCCATCTCTCAGGGCTGACCGCTGGCGGGTGCTCACACAGCGTCTCCAGCCCTTTCCATGGGACCCTGTTTACTGAGCGCCAACTGTGCCAAGCAGGCCTGGGGGTAGGGACTGCCTTGCAAGTGCTCCTGTGACTGTGAGGCGCTGCCTCCTCCAGGAAGCCCGCCAGCACTGGGCCGGTTCACTGTTACACACACTGTCACCCCCCTGCCCCATGCCATTCACGAGGATTCTAAGTGCTGCAGGCTTGGCAGCATCGGCAACTCCCCACGTGCAGCGGGTGCTCAGCACCGCCCTTGACTGAGCAGCTCCCAGCAGGGGTACCAGGTCGGAGGACCGCGGCTGCTAGGGAGACCCACCCCGGCTCCCCTGGCACTAGCCCCCTTCAGGCAGCGCCAGTTAGGGCTTCCCGTCTGGAGTCCTGGGGACCCACCTGAGTCTGACACGTGGTGGGGGTGGGGTGGTGAGGGGCAGGGGGTGCAGTGGGGCCAGACTGGCTCACGTCCAACACTGTCCAGCAGAGAGGCGGCCTGGGGGTGGGAGACTGAAGGGACCATCGCGGGGAGCGGGGTGAGGACACAGCTGGAGGAACCCTTGCGGGGAGCGGGGCGAGGACATGGGGTGTGTGTCTCCCCCGGGGCTGCAGGCGGCCAGAGCCAGCGCGGAGCTCATCCTCCCACACTCTGGAGGCCACAGTCCAGGAGCGAGGAGGCCTTGGGGCTCTTCCTGCCCCGCCCAGCTTCCTCCAGCCCCTGCCTTCTCATCACTCGGCCTCCCCTGTGTGTCTGAGTCGCCAAGTCTCCTCTCGCATAAGGACAGCACCCAAGGGACCAGGGTCCCCAGTGACTCATCTGCAAAGAGTAATTTCTAAATAAGGTCCATTCCCAGGTACTGAGGTCACGATCCTGACTTATCTGCTGGGGGTTGGGACTCCAACTTATCTCCTGAGGGAAACAATTCAACCTATCAGCCAGTGTCACTTGTACTGAGCTGGGGGTCAACCGTGTGTAACCCTGGGTGGCCCTGGGCCCCTTAAGAGCCCAAGTCTGGTCCCTCGATGGACAGGCAGGCAGGTCCGAGCCTGTGGTCCCCGGTTCCTGACTTGGAGTCCAAGAGTGTAGGAAGACCAGGCAGGGTATGTGGGGACTGTGCTGGGGACAGCTGGGACCTTCAGTGACCAGAGACAACAGTCTGTGCCCTGAGGCTGGGAATGACCCATCCCCAAATTTCCCCTTCCCTTCAACCTTCCTTCTAAACTGGAAGGCTTGGTCTTTGTCCCCTAAGAAAGCAATGGTGCTGACAAGGGGCTGTTCTGGAGTTTCCGGGCTGCAGTGTCCTCTCCCAGTCTGACCCCCCGACTCCTCCAGGAGGTGCGGTGAGCTGAGCACCGAGGGGGTGGGGCAGCTGGGGTGCAACCCCTTGGCCTTCGATCTCCAGGCCCCACTGTCTCTGCGCGGCTGGCAGGAGGCAGATGTCCAGTCCCAGGCCCAGGATCCCCACGAGAACTGAGCAGCTCCCAGGGGGGCCACGGGAGCCCTCCCCGGGCGGCCCTCTGCGCCGTGGGCCTGTGGGCAGCTGCAGCTGGGAGGCCATCACACAGCCAGGACGGGGCTGGAGGGGCGCCAGGTGTCCGGCTCGGCTCCCGCCTGGGCGGGTGGCTTCCCACACGCAGCACCCACGTGGCCAGGCCGAGCAGCGTCTGCGGAATGTCAGGGCCTCTCGGAGGAAGTGAGCAAGGCGGCCGGCCCCTCGTGATGTCTTACAGACCCTGGGAACTGGGAGAGACAGCCCGTGCCCCGGACCAGGATGATGGCTGCGTTCCAGGTAGACCCGGAGCTTCCTGAGGCGGTCCAGCTCTGGGGCTGGACGCAAGGGCATGAGCAGGGCTGAAGGAGCAGCAGGGCAGGGTGGGGGAGGCCCCGAGGGGCCCAAATCCTCACGGGGGATGGGGGGCACTCAGGACGCATTCGGCCCCCGCCCGGCCCTCCCCTGGCCCTGGAGCAGGCGTGGGCTCAGGCCAAGGACTGGTGCTCTACCTCGGGGCTGCACGACTCGCTGCAATTCCCTCACCTGTAAGATGGGCTGAACCACTGTGCCTGCCGTGGGGCGGTCACGGGCTGCAACATAGAACGAGCCCTGAGACTGGGCCCTGGTTGTCCATCTGTCAGGGTCTCCTGCTGGAGGGAGACAGACACACAGACGGGGGAAGCAGGTCAGAGCCTGGGAGGAGCAGAGGTCTAGGGTCTTCTGTAGCCCCCGCCTCCACTGCCAGCTGCTGGGAAGTGGCGGCCAGGCCCGGAAGCCCGTGACCCAGATTCCCCCTTACTGGTCTCAGGCAGGAAGCTCAGACGCTCCTCCCGCCACCTGGCCGCCCCGCACCCTGGGCCCCTGCCTCCGACTCTCCTAGTCTCTGAACTGCTCTGCAGGCCCCCAGCGCAGAGAGTCAGTGTCAGAGGGGGCAACACTCTTGGGATGGCAGGGAAGTCGGGGGTCAGGGGTCAGGGTTCATCAAGAGGGACCTAGGGATGGAACCACCCCCTTCACAGGCCTTGAGTGGGGAGGGGGCGCCGGGGCTGCCGGAGTGGGTATGTGGGGGAGGTTTTCTTGGGAAGAGAAGACACTGCCTGCCACTCATCACCTGGGTGAAGGAGACCCTCTGCGCCCCTGAGGGCCTCAGAGTCCAGGGGACAGACAGACAGACAGTGCGAGGCGGGGAGCAGGCTGGAGCTGGAAGTCAGGCTCTGACTCTGCTCCTGGGCAGGCGCAGCAGGAGGGCTGTGGGGACAGCTCGGGGGCAGGGGCCCAGGGCCTTCTAACTTTCCCAGGAAAGGCCTCCAAGCTTCACACCTGAAGCTACTGGCTCCTCGGCAGTGACTAGAGAGTAGCAGACACTGAGGCCGAGAGCGAGGGGGTTAACCAGCAGCCTCGGCTGGGACACAGTTCCCTGGACGTAGAATCCAGGGCGACAAGAAGGTTGTTCAGATTTCCACTGGATCTCCTAGACAAGCTGTGATCTAGTCACACTGCCAACGTTCCATAGTCAACCTGGGGTACTCTTCTTAGTCTCCCCAAATCTCTCCTGTAGCTCTGATAAATGGGCCACCATAGATGCAGCTCACAGCATCACTGCCCCTCAGGGTTCATACCAGCAAACTGAACGTCTGGGATTTCCCTGGTGGTCCAGTGGTTAGGGCTCCATGCTTCCACTGCAGGGGGTACAGGTTACATCCCTGAAGGAGGAACTAAGATCCCCCTACCCCAACAAAAAAACTGACCTGCTGCTGATTTCAGTCTCTCTAGTAAGAATGTCTTTCCTTATTCTGCCCACCAGAACAAACTCCTATTCACTCTTCAAAACCCCATGAGATCTGTACTCTTGAAATTTGAGCTTTTCACTACATGCAGTTATTCTTCAATAGAGGTAAAGATCTTGGAAAAAATAGTGAAACTGGAAGTGCCTTCTATTTCCATCTCTGGGAGTCGAGGCTGAGTGGGAGGGTGTGGGCAGTGTGGGTTCCTGGAAGAGACCTTTCGGGTTGACGTAAGCCACCCCTACTTCCCTGCAAGAGGTGGCTGGGGGAGGTGTCGTCCCCGCCACGGGGAGCTGGAGGGGTCCTGCTTTGCTGTTGGACAGCTGCTCCCCAACAGCTGGTCCTGGGCCACGTGCGAGTCCTGCCTGTGTCCTGAGGAACTCGGGGACTCCAGCCTGGCTTTGGCGCAGCTCTGGGCCCCTCTCCTCTCATTGTGTCCCTCTCTGCCTCCACGGCCATCCTGGGGGCAGAGCTGGAGTGGCCGGGCAGGGGTGGTCCCCATGGAAACAGCCATGGCGACCAGTCGTGGGCAGTTGTGGAAGGCCTCCTGATGCCCTCCAGAGAGGCCGGGTGGGGACCTGGTGCTGGAGTTTGGGGGCATCCAGGGTGGGTGGGAGAGGCCTGGGCTGGGGGCTGGGCGGCCAGGCAGAGCTCGGCTCCCTCCTAACGAAGCCCCTTGGCCCCACGTCTGCATGGGGGTCCCGGGCTGCCAAGGCGGCCCCTGGGGGCTGTAATGATGTCGTCAGCCACAGTCCAGTGGGAGGGACCCGCCTGGGGAGGGGCTGCTCGCCCGCTGAGCCTGGGGAGGGTCCCGATGTGCAGATGCCACAGAGTTTCTGACAGCCAGCACCCAGGCTGCTCCCTGACCTGTCCCCTCTGGACCCGGGGCTGGCCCGGTGGAGGCTCTCTGAAGTACATGTGGAGCCAGGAGGCCCACAGCCCACACTGTGGGCTCCAGGGGCCCTAGCCCCGCACTCAGGGGGTAACAAGCCCCAGGACTCCCGAGCCCCTCCATTGGCCCCACTTAAGTGACCCTCACCTGGTGACGGGGTGGGGACCCCACCTCTGACTCCTCGGCCGCCCCCCAGATGCCTGATGGGGTCAGGAGGCCCAGGCGTGGTGGGGGGAGGGCATGTGTCCCCTCCCTGGGCCCATCCATGGGGCAGCGAGAGTCGGAGAAGAGACTGCCCCGAGCATCCCGGGGGTCCGCGGGTGCTGGCGGGGGCCTCGCCTGCGTAAATGGACCCCATGGAGATGCGGGCCCCCCTCCTCCTCCCAGAGAGGCAAACAAGGCCGACAAAGGTCTCCTCCAATGTCTCAGAGCCTGTGGTGGAGCCTCCTGGTGACCCGACCCAAGGCTCTCCCCAGGAGGCACAGAGGACCCCCTGCTCACACAGCTCACATACGCAGGCGATGCCTCTGGTCTGCAGACCAGACTGTGCAGTGCTCCAGGGAGAGAGCAAAGCTGGCCTCTGAGGAGGAGGGCTGGGCTGGGCCCAGCTAGGAGTCTAGTAGAAAGTAGGGAGGGGGCTTCCCTGGTGGCTCAGATGGTAAAGCATCTGCCTACAACGCAGGAGACCCAGGTTCGATCCCCAGATTGAGAAGATCCCCTGGAGGAGGGCATGCCAACCCACTCCAGTATTCTTGCCTGGAGAATCCCACGGACAGAGGAGCCTGGTGGGCTACAGTCCACGGGGTCACAAAGAGGCGGACACGACTGAGTGACTCACAGGAGCGGGAAGGAGCAGGGCAGGAGGAGGAGGCGGCTCTCGCTGCGCGGCCCTGGAGCCCCGATTCACTGTTCATCCAAAAGTGCCTAAAGAGCACCGAGTGTGCAGACACCACTCGGCTGCCAAGACAGACGGTATCCCAGGGACAAGGCAGAAAGGCCGAATCGAGCAAGGCTGGCGCCCCAGTCCCGCCAGCAGGAAGCACAGGCTGGGAGGGGCAGACTTCAGGGTTAGAGGTTACCCATCCCTGCCAGGTCGCTCCTTAAATAATCTCTTTAAACTTCTCCCTGAGGGTTAAGCAAGATAACACTCCAGGGATGTGTTGGCTCAGGCTGAGCCTGGGTGGGGGCTCTGTGAGCAGTTGAAGGAGCAGAGGCAGGGGTCAGGGGGTCAGGGAGGCTCAGAGCCCCTTGTTCCCAGAGAAGAGGCTCGGGCGAAGGCTTCCAGAACTGTGGGGGATCCTGCTGAGTGCAAAGGCTTCGGGGGGCCCTCAGGAGCCTGCAGGAGGCTGAAGCCACACCTAGGGCCCCCGATGTCCAGAGCATCACTTGAGGGGACGGGGTGGGGCCAGGGGAAGGTGGCCGGGCACCATCTGCCTGTGGGGGTGTGGATGTCACCCTCGCCTCGGGCTGGGCGCTCGGAGACGCCAGGGGCTCCCAGGCTCCGGCCTTGTCTCCTCCCCAATGGGCACTGGGCGTCTGTTTGTCACAGTGTGCCAGGCCTGATTCCCAAACAAAATATTTGGTTTCCAGGGCTGATGGCCTTGAAATGCAAATATTGCTTCTCTGTTTCCAACAAACAGTCACACACTGGCTCCCGGAGCCCTGAGTTGGCTACCCAGTGTCCACCACCCCTGGTGAGAGCATGCAGGAGCGGCCCCTCTGCCCCCAACATCCTGGAATGGGGGCGGGACCCCCCTCACTGGTTTTGTGGATAAGGATTCATTTCAGAGTCATGGAACTGCTGGGCTTGGCCGCTCCAGCCCTGCTGACAGCCCTGATGGAGAGGGGCAGGTGGGGGGTCACACACTTTCTTCAGGCTCTGAGGAGCGGGGACTCCTGGAAATCCCAGCCCCTGGGCCTTCTGCTGAGCTCCAGGGACCCTCAAGGCAGCCGTGTGGGCCTCGCCCTCACCTGGAGCACCTTCTGAGATGCCTCTGGAAGGGCCCGGCAGGGAGGGGTGGAGGGCTCCAGGCCAGCCCCCTCACTGCCCTGGGGGATGCCAGGCCCATTCAGGTGCCCCCCACGGCCTGCAGGACCCAAGGTGTCTTCAGAGCTAGGCTTCACCAGCGCCTTGACCTCATCCAGAGCAGAGGTCAGAGGGGAGGTAGGAGCCTCAGTGGGGGGCGCCTGGAGGTGCAGTGAGTGAGAATCTGCCAGCGTGGGGGCGCAGGTTCGATCCCTGGTCCAGGAAGATCCCACATGCCTCGGAGCAACTGAGCCCGTAGCCACAGCTACTTAAACACGTGCGCCTGGCGCCTGTGCTCTGCAAGAGGGGCCACTCCTCCCCTCTGCAGTGAGAAGTCTGCCCTGCAACTCAAGGGTAGCCCCCACCCGCCACACTAGAGAAAGCCCACAAACAGCAACGGAGACCCAGCACAGTCAAAGATAAACAAATAATAATAATAAAGAGACAGTGCAGGGTGGTGCGTGTCCGCCCCAGGGTGCGTAGGCCGGGCTTGGGGGTCAGGGTGGGGAAGAGCCCTGGGCCCAGTCCCGCCCCCGGCCCCCCACCCAGAACAGCCTGTGTGTCCCTGGAGGGGAGGACCAGCTGGTGCCTCCTTGCCCAGGGGATGTGGCTCGGCCAGGCCAGGAGGCTGGAGGCCCCGCACCAGGAGGGAAGAGCCAGTGTCTGTGGTCAGCCTGCCTCTGGGTGGGTGACAGTAAGGTCCCTAGCCCCCTGTCAGAGCGGGGACTGCAGGGCGGGGAGCCCTCGGCCCCGGGCGTGTGGGTGGCTGGAGGGCCACCCGAGGGCTGAACTGAGGACCCTGCAGAGACCAGGCTGCATGAAGGCAGTCCCCGCACCAGGGTGAGTTCCCGGGTGGGAGCCGGAATGGTGAGACCTGGTGGCCTGGGTCCCGTCCCAGCTCTGGTCCAGCATGTGACCCCAGGTGATGAGGGGCACGCGGGCTTCCTCTCCAGGTGTGACGCGGTGGGGGAGCCTCACCCTTGCTCTGAAGACGTCACTGCTCTAACCAGGAGCATCGCACCCGCCAGGTGAGCGCAGATCACATTTCACACCTGGGGGGGCTGTCACTCGCCAGATTAAAATCGGTCTTCCACTTCTCAAAAAAGCAGTGTGGCCTCAATCGGGGCCACGCAGTCCAAGACCTTGACCCAGCACAGCCGTTCGGAGTCCGTCTCCTGGTCTGAGGCCTGCCCAGAGGCCTGTGTGGCCGCTCGGAGGCTTGAGAGGGCAGGGGCTCCTGGCAGTTGGGGTCCTGCTTTCTCTTCCTCTTGCTGGGACTGGACATCGGATGCTGAGGACAGAGGTTGGACCAGCAGATGCCTCCATTGACCAGGACCCGTCCCCCCCGGGGCCTGCAGCCCAGGGCCCAGCCCAGGGGGTGAGGGAGAGGCTGTGTGGCTCCTCTGCAGAGAGGCCAGCCCGGCCGAGACCCCGGGGTGTCCCCCACCCACGGCCCCACCCTCAGGCTGGCCCAGCCGGAGGTGCCGGGGGAAGCAGGACCAGCCTGCGTGGGCGTGGGGCGCGGTGCTGCAGCGGGGTTGCCAGGCAACCACCACGTGCATCGCCTGTGTCTGGGCTCCGGGGGGTGGAGGAGCCCCAGTGCCAGGAGCTGGGCTGGCCGCTCGCTAAGGCCGCAGGAGGGGAGTGTGTCCCGGATGCCCCCAGGTCCCTAGAGAAGACAACGCTTTGTCTCCTGTCCTGCTGTCAGGAGAAGGGCCAAGGAGCCCTCCAAGCAGCTTAGAGCGCCGGCCCACAATCTGTGACAGGGGAACTCAGGTCTGGGGCCGTCCTGCTGGGCCCAAGTGGACCCTGAGGGCTGCCTGTTCCCTCAGCCTGGCTGAAAGTGAGGGTCAGACCCAGTCCGGGGCTGGCTGCTCCTGGTGATCCTCAGTGGCACGCATCACACCAGCAGAGCCTCCCCCGCTGGGGCTCTGAGTACAGCTCCACAGCTGGTGGGGGACCAGGGTGCGGCCCCCAGACGCCTGAAACACTGGCTTTCCCGTCGGTGTTCTAGGTCCCTGGGGGCGGGGGGGGGCCTGTCTGCTCCCAGAGGATCCAGGGTGACCCTTGGCCCAGGGCCCTACTGGCCAGAGGACGGGGATCCCGCAGACTCCAGGAAAGAAGGTGCTAGCTGTGGGGGAGGCAAGATCGAAGTCGGCCGCCTCGGGGGCCTAGAACTACCCGCAGCACTGACTACGTGCCAGGCTTCCTAGGGGGGAGGGCTGAGGACAGTGGGGGCCTCCATCCAGGCTTGGGGATACTGCCCACCAAGCTTCTAGTCTGGTTCACCCTGGTTCTCTCCTCGTGGGCCAAACCCCAGCTGCTGGCCGGGTGAGCTGGGCCGTCCACTCTGCGGGGTGGCTGGGCTTCAGCCCCACTGTGGTCTTGCTCCATCTCGCCCTGGTCCTCCTGCCAACTGGGGTGGGAAGGGGTGAGGTAGGTGGGCTGGTCCCGGCTGACCCGCTGGGAAGCACTGGGGGCTGGATGAGGGAGAAGGCTGGTCCCGTAGGAGGGTCACACCGGCTGGGACCCTGGCCTTCCCTGGGCACCAGCATGAAGGACACTCTCCCACCTGCAGGCAACACAGCCTTGGGCTCTCCACCGTCCTGGACGCCACCCGCTGACCTGCCCCCGGGGAAGCCCGGGTCCTGGGCTGTCTGTGCTTCTGCAGGCCCGGGTCACCAGCTCCTTCCACGTCACACCCTCACAGAGACTGGGACGTTCTGATCTGAGGGTGTCCCCCGACCCTGGCCGGCTGGCACTGAGTACACAGCCATCCCAGCTGAGGAGTGAGGCAAGCGGGGCCTCCAAGGCCGGGCTGCAGGCTCCCCCTGCTGGCATTCCAGCTTTCCACCCACGGGGGGCCTGGTCCAGGTCACACGACCCCCAGACCCCCAGTCAGAGGGTGTGATGCTGGGGAGTGGGGGCAGCTGGCTTTGAAGGGGAAATGATGTGATGACCCCCTTGCCCGGGGGTAGGGGGTCTCCATGCCCACATGCCGGGACTCTGTGGTCATTGCGGGGGTCTCTACATCATGGGGAACCTCAGTTCTCAAGGACTGTCTACGCACTGAGGAGTGTCCCGCAGGGGGGCAGACAGCTGAGTGGACGAACTCCCCTGAGGCACGAGCCCTCCGTTTGCTCAGGGGCACCTGGACGCCCCAGGCTGTGGTACCCCTGGAGGCCAGTAGCCTCAGCTGAGCTTCCCCGAGGGGGTCCAGGTTTCCTGATGCTCGAGGACTCACTTCTCCCGGGAGGCAGGGCCCTCCCCAGCCTGTGAAGTCGCAGCCCAAACCAGCAGATGGATGTGGGCTCAGGAGGGGGGCCGCCACACACGTACACATTCACACACGTGAGCCAGGCAGACTCGAGTCCTTCTCTTTGTTGAATGTAAAACGCACACCCAAGATTTCCATGTGCAAATGTACGCTGAGCCTGGTGCCAAGTGCTGGCGGCCAGCAGATGTCCTGTAGAGCTGGGGGGTGTTTACGGAGGGGTTCCCAGCCAGCCCCCCACCCCCAGACCCTGGACCTTGGGGTCCCAGCCAACCACCTGCCCTATGACCAGGCCTCCCCATGTGCCTGGTCCCTCTGAACCCATGTCGGGGCTGGGGTCCACTCTCTTGCACCCTGTAAGAGGGGCAGCCTCTTTCCAGCCTCTGGACATAGGAGGCTCCCAGGCCCACTGTGCTTCTGGTTTGTTTTAGGGTTTCTTTGACCCAGCAGTGGGGACTCTACAGTGAGGACTCTCAGACACAGGCCACGGAACCCCCTCTCTGCTCTGCACAGACCCTGGGGTCCCCGCCGGCCACAGTGACCTCCTGAGGGGGGCACCTTTCATGGGGTCTCTGAGGCCTTTGATGCCTCCCATGGGTGCGGCTTATAGACAGGCTGTGAGTGGGGAGGAGGGTTGTGGGCCATAGCGTTCACAGGTCGTAGCCAAGCTCTCCCGCTCCCAGCCCCATAACTCTCCTTCCAGTCTCTGGAAGAAGCTTCTGGGGTCTTCTAGGCTGAGCTTGGGGGACAGACGGCAGGCCAAGGAGGGCTAAACCCGGACTGTCCCTATTGATCCAGCACAATTCCCTGATGGCACACCCCATTAGGTGCTCACACACTACTAAAGACTTTGAGAGGCCGAGGCTGAAGCTCAGGGTGCAGTGCTGTGCATCTGACCATGAGCGCCCCGCTCTGGACACGGGGCGGGGATGTGGCGAATTGGGCCCCCAGTGGGGGCACTTGTCCCCCTGTGGGGGTTGGTCGGGGAGAGGCAGACCCTCCACTGGGGAGCTCAGGTCTGCTCAGGGACCCATGCAGCTTTTCTCTGGCCAATCCCAAGCCCCACCTCATGGACCCTGGGCACCCAGATGTCCAAGAAGCAGGCTGTGCTCCTTGCTCAAAGATCTGGGGCCTACTCTGCCCCTGCCCACTCACCCCATTCCCAAGGCCTTGTGGGCAATTCTCCACCAAAACCAGGAGGCCCAGTCGCCATAGAAACAGACCATGTTCCCAGAGTAACCACGGCCATCTGTGTCCCTCTCTGGCCGGGGCCGGGAGTGAGTGGGGAGGCAACCTCTCCTCCCCGCTCTGCTAATGAGACGAATGGGGTCAGGGCCCCGCTGTACACCACCCACCTGGGCCAGCTTCTCGTCACACAGAAACCAAATCTTCCCCCCAACCACATCTCTCCCGTCCCCACTAAGGCGCCACACCAGTGCCAGCCCCTGCTGGCCAGCAACATGCTGAGCCAAAGCCCATTCTGGCCTCAGAACTCAGTTAGTTACAAGCCAAGGAACATAGGGGCCCTAGAAGTTGGGAGAGGCTGACAGGATTCTCCCAGGAGCTGCAGAGGGAGCGAGGTGCTGAGACACTTCACTTCGGAACTTGCAGCCTCCAGATTGCAAGAGGATGAGCTTTGGGTTAAGCCCCTGGTTGTGGTGCTAACGCTGGGCTTCCCTGGTGGCTCAGAAGGTAAAGAATCTGCCTGCAATGCAGGAGACCCGGATTCGAGTCCTGGGTTAAGTTACCTTGGATGAGGGCATGCCAAGCAACTCCAGTATTCTTGCCTGGAGAATTCCATGGACAGAGGAGTCTGGCGGGGTGACAGTCTCACTATGTCTGTGATGGTGTTCCTGCCAGTCAGCTGACTGTAGAGTGGCCGAGGGGCCGGCTGGGCTGGGCCAGGCTGGTGGCCCTTCCAGGCCTAGGGGGGCCCCTCAGGCAGCGGTCACACCGTGCCTGGAGGAGGGACGCTGGCTCGGCCTGGTGGGGTCCCCCCGCGTGGTCAGCCCGGGCGCTCAGTGGCCACTTGCCATTGGAGGCCGAGGTGTGAGCGACTCGGAGGCCCAACTGGAGGCCCAGGAGGGTCTGGTGATGCCTGGGAGCTTCTTCAGGAGGGTTCCCGGGGCAGGTCCTGAGGATGGAGAGAGACGGGAGGGTGAGCAGCCTGGAGGAGACCCAGGGGCAGGATATCCCGGGCTCTGAGGACCCACGAGGCTGGCCTGGTCAGCAGAGGGGACGGGCGGGGGGCTGTGGTGGTGGGGCAGGGGCGGGCACACAGGACCCGCGGGGAGGAAACTTTCTGCAGATCAGGAGTAAATGGTATTTGTGCGGACGAGGCGCCAGCTCCTTGCAGAGGCAGAGTCCCCAGAGCACCCTTCCACTCTTCTCAGGGAAGCGAGATGCACAATAATGCAAAGTGCATTAGCAGGCGGGTGGTGGGGGCGGGGGCCTGGGCCCCCTCGCTGGCGGCCGGCCTTCCTCATGGCCTTCATGTCAGGCGGTGATGCCTTAGCTGACAGCTGTTTAGAGCTGCCCGGAGCTGTGCGGGAGGGGTGGCTCTCACAGGTGCTGGGGGCTGGCAGAGGCTGTTCCCTGGCCCCCCTAGCACCCCCCCCCGGCCCGTGCCAGGTCCACCCCTCTCCCCAGGAGGCCCTGTCTGCAAGTACCTTACCTTCAAGGAAGACCCTGATTCCCAGGAGCCTCCTTGCGCTTCTTAGGGGACCCAGAGGGTGGACACTAGCTGGGACCATGGTCAGCTAGACCGGGCACTGAGGTACACGGCAGCCAGAGATCTGGTCTCTGATGGGCTGGTAGACTCAGGGCCCGTCCAAGCCCCAGCTAACTCCTGGGGCTCTGGGCACACACTGGGTGCTCCCAGGGTGACTCTGCCGTGGGTAAGTGCGGGTCGCTGGGTGGGGTGGGGGGAGTCCCACCCGGGCTGCATTGCCCACCATCCTTCCTGGCCTTGGGACTGTCAGCTCCCAGAGGTGCCTGGCCGAGCAGAGACCAGAGACAGAAGGCTCTGGCCTTGGCAGGCCCACCTTGGGGCCTCCCCCGGCCTCCAATGGGCTCAGGGCCTGGGTCAGGGGCCTCCTCATGCCCGCATGGCCCCCGAAACTTGGTCCTCCAGGACGGTCTAGAGGACAGTCCCCTGGATGGTCTCCCAGCTTGGGGAGCACCTGGAGTTCAGAGGGCAGCTACTGAGCCCCCTCCTCCTGGGGGCCCATCCCTGTCAGACTCTGTCTGCACTGACCTCTGGAGCCTACCACCCCACTCCCGGCGGGCCCAGACCAGTGACACAAGTGACCCAGCTTGCCTGGGCCTACCTGCCTGGGGTCGCTTCCACAGCCCCAGAGACCAGAGGAATCGAAGAGGTAAAACAGGAATGCAAACATTACCTGGACCCCGAGCTTGGGAAACTGGCTGGGCAAGGGCCCTCGGCAGAGAGCGCACGTGGTCCGGGGCAGGGCAGTGGGTGCAGGTGTGGGGGGCCTTGTGGGGAGGGGGGGTGCTGGCGTGGGGGCAGCAGGCAGACAGAGGAGGGCAGGAAGGCCTGCAGCCGCCCCCTTGGCCAGGCCCGGTGGTGACCTTGCCCCCCTCCTCCAAGCACTTAACCGGCCGCTTGCTCCCTCTTGGAGACGCTGAGTGGTCCTGGTTCTCAGCTAAGTGGCTCCGCGCCACGTCTGTCGCTGCCGTGAGGGCCTTTGGGGTTCGGTATGCGTCTAGCCGCGTCCTCTGTCTATTTTCAGGGCTCTTTGGGCTGAGTGCTGGGTGGAGCCCGGCCTGCCGCTGCAGCCCCTGGGGGGGCTGCACTGGGGCTGTTTGCGTCCTCTCTGGGGCCTCTGGCTCCTGGCGCCTCCTGGGGCCAGATGTCCCTTCAGATGTTCTTGGGATGCCCTTGGCCAAGGATGCTGGGGGTGGGGGGTGGCGCCAGCTCCTCTTTCCTGCTGGAAAAGTGTGGTCTGAGGGAGAGAGGAAGTCTTGTGCTCAGGATGGCCAGCAGGAAGAGCCAGGCTCCTTCCAGGGCAGGACCTCCCCCCCAACCCATCCGCTTGATGCAGCCAGTGGTGGGGGTGGGTACTGAGGGGGTAACCAGAGCCACTGGCTGCTATCCACAGGATGCCGGCGGGCCCCTTCCCCGGCCATCATGAGGACCACAAATGCTTTCAGACGTTGCAAAGGGTCCCCTGGACAGAATCCCCCTGCTGAGAACTGCTGCTGCAAGGGGGATATGAGGGGGGTCCCATAGAAAGGTGATGTGAAGGTCTCCTGGGGACTCCTGTGTGGGAATGTTTGGGGCCTGGGGACCTCCTGTCGCACTGCATGTGGGACCCTGACCCCTGTTGTCTGACGGGGGCCGTAGTGTAGCCCAGACCCCACTGCCGGCCCCCTGGGGAGCGTCAGACTTCACCCTCCTCCCTGACAAGTCCCAAAGTCTCCTGCATGAGAGGACAGGAGCCCCCGGCCCACCGTGGCCTGTAGCCTGCCAGGCAGAGAGCCGGACACCCCTTCATAATCACTGATGGTAGACCATGCCTCCAGTTTGCAGACAAGTCACAGAGAGGTTAGGGGTTTGCCAGCGGTCACACAGCACTCAGGCCAGATGAGGGCTCGTCTGGGAGGACTGACTTGAGGGCAGCTCCATGCCCTTGATGGGAGCCTCCAAGGGGCTGGGCAGGGGGTGGGGGAGGTGGGCAGGAGGCAGGGATTGGGTGGAGAGTATGCGTTTGCACTGGTCCTCCTCCGCGCCTGCCCTCTGAGTGACCTGGGCTCTTATCTGGAGCCCGCACACCCCTAATCGGCTCGATTGCCCACAAAAGCACTTGCAGCTGATGTCACTGGAGCCTCTTAACATCAGAGGCGGCTCCCCCTGCTGACTCTCCGCTGGACGGCCCAAGGTCACTGGGGCCACGCCTGCAGGGGGTGTCGAGAATGGGGGTGGGGAGCATGGTGCCCCCCTTGGGGACAGGCCAGCTGAGTTTGCGGGGGGGAGGCACCCCGTGCAGAGGGGGAGAGGGGACCCCTCAAGGCCCCTCCAGGCCCTGTCCCCAGGGACCTCACTGTCTTCACTCAGGGTCGGCCAGGGATATGGCATGCTCCCTGGCTGCCCCGGGACCCCCACTCGTTTTTTCTCCTGGGGTTGCAGAGGTATAAAGTGGGGAGGGATGTGAGCAGCCCTGAGACCTGTCAAAGTTTAGGATGTCCAGGACAGTCAGCCCCAGAGCCCGAGACCCAGGGCTTGGCCGGGGCTCAGGCCCCAGCACTAACAGCGTCCAAATAGCCCTGGGGCCCAACCACACCTACGCCCTGGGGACGCCTCAGCCCAGCTACTCACCATCACCCGTCCTCCCCGCAAAGGCCCCCGAGTCCCGTTATTCCCGTTAGAGAGGCAAAGTTGCCCAACGGTGGGGGCTGGGCAGGCCCCAGACCCGCTTGGGGCTTGATGCGCCGCACCCCACCGCCTCCGCTGTGACCCCACGCCTGCCTCCCGGGGACCAGGGCCTCCAGCACATGGAGGACCATCGCCAGTCAGTCCAGTCACTTCCACAGCGCTCGGCCAGGCCCAGTCTGGCTAAGAGGTGACAGGATGAAGGCGCCAGAGCCCACAGCCCTTTTGAGGCCAGCGGAGCCTGTGGTGGTGGGCGCCAGCCTGGGGGCAAGGAGTCTGGACAGGCGGTGGGCCGCGGGACAGGTGGGTGCCCCTCCCTGACCCCAGGCTCCCTGCCAGGCCCACCGGCTTCTACCTGTCAGCCTGTAGGGGACTGCCAAGTTAAGGACCACCCTAAGGCCCTCACTCCTGACCCTGCTGCAAGTCCGGGTCCCTGAGACCACCCCAAGCTTCCAAGAATCTTCAGGACTCAGAGTCCCATGATGCTCAAGGGCACGGCTTAGCAAAGGGACAGAGCCGTGGTGGGCCAGGGTCCAGACCCCAGACCCCCTGTCACCCCCCAACCCACCCCTGGCATGTCTGTGAGGGCACATGGGCAGCGCTCCAAGCCATGTGCAGGGGTGTCCCTGGGGATGCTACAAGCTCAGGGACCACCAGGAGCCTCCCTGAGGCCACTCCCAGCCGCACTGCTGACTGGGCTCTGTGATCCAGAGATGCCCTCACCTCCCCCAGCCTCAGCTTCCTCGCCCGGGAGAGGACTGGGTGGGAGGTGGGTTGAATCCTGCCCTGGATCATGCGTGTGCCCGCCCCTAACATCCACGCTGGACGTCGAGGCTCAGGTGATGGAGCCTCTGTGGGGTTCTGGAAGGCTCTCCAGGGTGATGAGGTGCGGGCGGTGTACAAGGGGAACACGGGTGCAGGGGCCTGTGACTCTGCACGTGGCCGCTGAGCGGGGCCAGGTGGAGGCTGAGCTGGGCAGCCTCACCGCCCGCCCGCCCTCGGCCTCCGGCCATCAGCGGCCTCGTCATGTCAGCCTGTTTCTGGCCCTGCTCACGCAGACGCAAAATCTCCCCTAAATCCTGTATTTAATTTTGTTCTCTGGGAAATTGTAGGAGGTTTTGGAGATAAAGCTGAGCTGATAAGTCAGGGATTTGGCTGTTCTTGCAGAAACTCTTGGACTGGGAGGGGGGAGGTGGGTCAAGGATGACCGAGTAGGCTTAGGAGCCCACTCAGAGCACACACAGCCCCCCCCCCCAGCAGGCCTAAAGAGTCTACAGCTGGGTCAGCAGGTTCCCCAGGGTGAGGGGCGTGAAGGACACACCTGGGGGTCAGACCCCAAGGAATACCTTCAAGGCGCTGTTAGAAGGTGGGTCCATGCACAGCAAGACTTGAGGGGCCGAATTACATGTAGCAGTGTGGGGGGCAGTTGTTGATGCTCAGCCATCCTTTGAACCCTCTTCTCAAAGTTGTGCTTCCAGAGACCCTTCCCCTGGGGGAGGTGGTGTCAATCCTGCCCTCGCTGGCTACTCTGCCCTGGACTTAGCCGAGAGCCTCAGCCCCAGAATAGTCTCTTCCAATCTCCCATACATGTGGCCAGAGCTGAGGGGAGTAGTAGGATGATAACCTCCCTCACTTGGGAACATATACATCTTTTAATGTGACCCCAGATGACATTTGGTCTGTCAGTCTTGAAACCTACTGGCTAATGTCCACCAGGGGCCTCGGAAATCCTAGTGGGTAGGGCAATTTTTGTCTGGTTTGCTCATTACTGTTGGATTTGTCTTTTTAATGCAAGTGATGTTAATGCTGGTGATGTTGAAGTTGAAGCTCCAATACTTTGGCCACCTGATGCAAAGAACTGACACATTAGAAAAGACCCTGATACTGGGAAAGATTGAAGGCAGGAGGAGAAGGGGATGACAGAGGATGAGGTGGTTGGGTGGCATCACTGACTCAATGGACATGAGTTTGAGTAAACTCCAGGAGTTGGTGATGGACAGGGAGGCCTGGCGTGTAGCAGTCCATGGGGTCGCAAAGTGTTGGACAGGACTGACCGGCTGAACTGAACTGAACTGATGTTTAGCCGGTGGGCAGGAGGTGGCTCAAACCCGAGTGTTGTGAGTTGCCCATCGGACCCCTTTGTACCCTCTTTGCCTCTGGAGCATCTCCTCTCTCCTTGCACACACCTCAAGCTGGTTTCTTGTTTCCTTAGCTGAGTCTGACTTCCTTTTACTCAAGCAAAAGTTTGTGAATACTGGGTGTGGCCTTGACTCTGGACTGCTGAAGGGAGAGGACGGAGGAGCTCCTGAGCCAATTCAGACTGCAGGAGGCAATCAGAGCAGACTTCCTGGAGGAGGGGTGAATCTGCAGGAAGCGGGGTGGTGAGCATCCCAGGATGGGTGCTGAAGCCTGGGGTGACCCAGGTCCTGGTTTTGCTACAGTGACAGCTCTGGTCATCATGGTGACCACAGCAAAGGCATTTCGGTTCCTGGCGGGTTGTCCAGGGCCTGCCCCACACCATCCTTGCTCAGGGACATGTCAGTGGCCACCCAGCAGGGTCAGGGCAGAAGGAGAACCGGCACCAGCTCTTTGACTCTCTGCCCGTGAGTGACTTGGGTCACTTCTGCTCCTGTATTGTTGACCCGAGCAGAGCACAGGGCTTCACCCAGCTTCCAGGGGATGCTGGGGCCTCTCCCGAGCTACCCCGTGCAGAGACGGGACTTGGGGTCTGGCTCCAGCCATGAGGAGAAGACCCCTGTTGTCCAGGCTCCTGTGCACCGGTCCCACCCCGACCTCAGAGGCAGCAGGTCCCCCGCTGAGAAGCAGTGTACCCCTGCCACCCCCATCCTTCTGCCATTCTGCTGGGCAGGTAGATGGGGTCTAGGTGTGCTGGACTGTGGATGGAGGGCCCTGGGGATCAGGGCAGGCCCCCCCTTGGTGCTGCCGCTTCTGTCCAGCCCCTGGAGGCGGATTCCAGGTCCGGCTCCTGTGCCTACTCCACGCTTAGCATCCTTGCAGTGGGCAATCAGAGTGCCCTCAGGTATCACAGAGGGCCTGTTCATTCTGGTTCCAGACTTCAACCCCACATCCCCACACCTGACTGCTTGAACTCCTCCACAGATGGAGAGCTCCCTTCCTGTGAGAAGCACAGCCATGCTGCCCCGGGCTAGGATTAAAGCTTGCCTGTGTCTCAGCGCTCTCTGTTCCATGGACACGTCTCAGGCCTCACTCGTCTGCGTCCAGATCCCAGACGCTTGTGTCCTTCAAGGACATGCCTGTGTCTTCCTTGTCGCTGCACCAATCTGACTGTTGGATACACCACTTCTTTCCGCTTTGTTCTGATTATAAACTCCACCGCTGTGCAGCTTGGTACAGGTGGCTTTTTATTTGTGTTTAAAGCTTCCCTCTTAGTTGCAATCTTTCCTGGGACTGGATTTTGGGGGCTGGAAGTGCCATGTTGAGGGCAGGAGCATCTCTTCATGTCACGTGCCCAACCACTTCCAGCAGAGCCGACCCGACTGGCTGGGCCCACTGACAGCCCCACCTGTGCTGGGTTTCAAATTCATGGGGGTGTGATGGTGGCGGGCAGCCCATCAGATTTTTATTACTTTCAGGTGGTGTCTGGGTAATAAAAACAATAACATACCCTAAAGAATTGAAAGTAGTGTTCAACTAAAAGCCTGACACCCATGTTCACAACAGCTGAAAGGTGGAAACAATCCAAATGTTCACCAGCGATGAGCATAATCCACGTGGCGGAATATTACTCAGCCATGAAAAGGAGTGAAGCGTGGACACAGGCCACAGCCTGGATGAACCTTGAAACTGTGCAGCAAAAGGAGCCAGATGCCAAAGGACAAACATCTATGTTTCCATTCACAGGAAACACCCAGAACCTGGAGACCCACAGACAGAATGTGGAGCGGGGGGTGCCAGGGGCTGGGGGAGGGGCCGGGAGTGAGTGTTAACGGGGATGGGGTGATGAGAAAGTTCTGGAACTAGGTGAATGTAATAGATGCTGCCAACTTGGACTCTTTAAACGGTGAACATGGCGAGTGCTCTGTGTGGTGTGTTCAGTGGCTCAGTCGTGCCTGACTCTGCGACCCCATGGACGGCAGCACGCCAGACCTCCCTGTCCTTCACCACCTCCCAGAGCTTGCTCAAGCTCATGTCCATTGAGTCGGTGATGCCATCCAACCATCTCATCCTGTTGCCCCCCTTCTCCTCCTGCCCTCAGTCTTTCCTAGCATCAGGGTCACGGTAAAGCAGCAGTGACACGAGTGAATGCTCAGCCAGCATTTGCTCTGTGCCCGGCGGGCGCGGTGCTCACCTCCCATGGTGGCTCATAACTGTGTCTTACAGATGGGGACAAGGCCTGAGGGTGGCTCTCCCAGCTGGCTGGCTGGCCAGAGGAGCCACGGCCCCCTGCTTTGCAGGCGGGTGTTTCGTTCCTTGTGTCCCAAGCTCTGTCCTACTCCAGGTCCTTGGTCAGAAGCTTCTCTGTGAAGCCACTTTAACAAGCACTGTTTATTCTGCGTACGGAGATTCCTCCTCCTCCATCAAGAGTGAGATGTCCATGTGCCTTCTGTTCCGGGATCGCTGGTTTCAGGCCCTCCCAGCCCTTGAGCCCGCCCGAGGCCACCTCTCCACTCAGACGGCAGAGACCTCGCCTGGGAAAGACCTGAGGGTGGGAACCAGGCTGGGGGCTCAGTCCGCTCAGACGAGGGGACAGCCACCCGGGAGCTGCACACACACACCTCCCTCCGTCCTCACTCACCAGGTGGGGAGACTGCCCGCACCCCCATTTCACAGATGGGGAAACAGAGGCAGGGTCACAGGATGGCTCCTGGCCACACAGCCTGCGGGGTGACCCAGCCAAGGTGCCTGCAGCAGTCACACACAGCCCCCGCCTCCAGGCAGGTGAACTGGGTCCTGCAGGTGGCACCCTCCCTGGGGAGGCATGGACAGGGCAGCGCCTGCGGCCCTCAGCCCCTACCTGCCCCACTGCCCGGGGCCCGTCGTCAGCCCATCAGCCTCTCTTTCGTCCACCCGGCTGCCTGGGTGGGGGACATGGCTCAGAGCCCAGCTCTGCCGGTGCCAGCCTTGCTCCCGGCCGGCCTGCCTGCCCAGGTTCACGTCTCCTGTCTCTCTTCCGGTCCTGGGCCTCATATGCCCGAGGGAAGAGGCTCTGCTGCCTCCTCGGGGGTCAGACCACAGCCTTGGGGGTGCCTGCGAAGCCTCGCTAAGGGGA
Organism: Muntiacus reevesi; assembly: GCF_963930625.1. Lineage (NCBI taxonomy): Eukaryota > Metazoa > Chordata > Mammalia > Artiodactyla > Cervidae > Muntiacus > Muntiacus reevesi. The sequence goes on along the minus strand of NC_089250.1, from coordinate 180,314,124 downwards.
CGCTTCCTCCAGGAAGCCCTCCTGAGCTCTTCCCCTGGAGGCGGAGCCTGGTCTTCCCCCTGTCCTACACATGGGCCCCTCCCTGCTCCCAGATCCCCACATCCACGGACTGTGCCAAGGCCAGGCTCAGGGCTGTCTGTGCCACTTCAAATCCTCTCGTTATGAAAATGTTCCTCTGGCCTCAGGAGAGCCGGGGGTGGGGGGGGGGGCGGTGTTCTGTCTGGAGGCCAGTGGCTCCTTGAGCTGACATTCCAGGTGGCACAGTGGGGGGGGGCGAGGGGGAGCCAAGGAGACCAGATGGCTGTGTCTCTGCCTCTGGCGGTGGAGTGACCTTGGGTCCGTCACGGCCACCTGGGCCTCTCGAGGAGACGCAGGCCCCCGGCTCCCCATCTGGGAACTTCCGGCGGGGACAGAGCTGGTGGTGCTTGGGCAGAGGTGAGCCAGGCTGGAGCCAGCAGGAGGCCCCGGGGATGGTGACAAGGCATGGGTCACAGCCGTTCCGGAGGGACGGACTCTGCATCAGCCCGGTGAGAGGCGGGGCGGCAGCCCCCAGCCTTATGGGCCAGGCTCTCGGCAAGCAGATGGAGGAGGCAGGGCACCTCTCCTGGGTATCCGTCTGAGGACCCAGGTCCGTGCTCTGAGGCCTCCAGGCCGGGCATCCTCTGGGAGCTCGGGGGTGGGGAGTGGACAGGGTACCCTCCCCAGGGTCCTGCGGGGCAGCCATCCTAACCGTCACCCGCACAGGGACATGGCTGATGGCTGCACCCGAGCCCTCACACATGACCCGAAACTCCAGCTGAGGCCGGGGTGAACCTGGCCCTGCCCTCCCATGTTTGGGTCCCTAACCAAGGGGTTGAGTTCAGGCAGAGTGCCCTCCAAGGCCCCTGTGGTCTGGAAACCCAGCTCATGCAGCTCAGGGTTTCAGCTGACCCATCGGACCCCAAGTGCATAAATGGGACACTGAGCACAGAGGGTCCAAGCATTCCTGCAGGGACACCCTCTCCCTCCCAGGGCCTTCCCCCTCCCAACTGGGGGCTTGTTGTTGCTCAGTCGCTCAGTTGTGTCTGACCCTTTGTGACCCCATGGACTGCAGCATGCCAGACTTCCCTGTCCTTCACTTTCTCCCAGAGTTCGCTCAAACTCATGTCCATCGAATCGGTGATACCATCCAACTATCTCATCCTCTATCATCCCCTTCTCCTCCTGCCTTCAATCTTTCCCAGCATCAGGGTCTTTTCAAATGAGTCAGTTCTTCGCCTCAGGTGGCCAAAGTATTGGAGCTTCCGCTTCAGCATCAGTCTTTACAATGAACATTCAAAACTGATCTCCTTTAGGATGAACTGATTGGACCTTCTTACAGTCCAAGGGACTCTCAAGAGTCTTCTCTAGCACCACAGTTCAAAAACATCAATTCCTCAGTGCTGAGCTTTCTTTATAGTCCAAACTGGTGTTGCCCTTCTTTGGAACTGGAATGAAAACTGACCCCTTCCAGTCCTGTGGCCACTGTTCAGTTTTCCAATTTTGCTGGCATCTTGAGTGCAGCACTTTAATAGCATCATCTTTAAGTATTTGAAATAGCTCAGCAGGAATTCCATCACCTCCACTAGCTTTGTTCCTAGTGATGCTTCCTAAGACCCAACTGACTTCACACTCCAGGATGTCTGACTCTAGGTGAGTGACCACACCATCATGGTTATCCATGTCATTAACATCTATTTTGCATAGTTCTTCTGTGTATTCTTACCACCTGCCTCCCAACTAGGGGCTACCTGTCCATCTCAGGGGGTTCCCCCTGCCACCCAGGCAAAGTATTGTCTCTGCCATTTAATAAGTGTCTAGGTTTGTCATAGCTTTTCTTCCAAGGAGCAAGCATCTTTTAATTTCATGGCTGCAGTCACCGTCTGCAGTGATCTTGGAGCCCAAGAAAATAAAAGTCTATCACTGTTTCCCCATCTATTTTCCATGAAGTGATGGGAACAGATGCCATGATCTTTGATTTTTGGATTTTTTTTTTTAGTTCTACCACTTTATTGCTACCAGCCCATCTCCCTCCACCCTCGTGCACACATGCTCAGTCATGTAACCCCATGCACTGCAGCCCACCAGACTCCTCTGTCCATTGACTTTTCCAGGCAAGAATACTGGAGTGGGTTGCCATTTCCTTCTCCAGAATGTTGAGTTTTAAGCCAGCTTTTTCACTCTTTCACCTTCATCAAGAGGCTCTTTAGTTCCTCTTCACTTTCTGCCATTAGGGTGGTGTCATGTGCATATCTGAAGCGATTGATATTTCTCCCAGAAATCTTTATTTCCATCTTGTGCTACATCCGTCTGGCATTTCGCATCATTTACTCTAAATATAAGTTAAATAAGCAGGGTGACAGTATACAGCCTTCATATACTACTTTCCCAATTGGAACCAGTCCATTGTTCCATGTTCATGTCCAGTTCTAACTGTTGATTCTTGACCTGCATACAGATTTCTCAGGAGGCAGGTAAGGTGGTCTGGTATTCCCATCTCTTTGAGAATTTTCAACAATTTGTTGTGATTCACACAGTCAAAGGCTTTAGATAATCAAGGAAGCAAAAGTAGATGTTTTTCTGGAATTATCTAGCTTTCTCTATGATCCTATAGATGTTGCCAGTTTGATCTCTGGTTCCTCTGCCTTTTCTGAATCCTACTTGAACATCTAGAAGTTCTTGGTTCACATACTGCTGAATCCTGACTTGAAGAATTTTGAGCATTACTTTGCTAGCATTGGAAGTGAGTGCAATTGTGCAGTAGTTTGAATATTCTTTGGTATTGGCCTTCTTTGGGGATGGAATGAAAAACTGATTTTTTCCATTCCTGTTGCCACTGCTGAGTTTTCCAAATTTGCTGGTATCTTGGGTGCAGCATTTTCACAGCATCATCATTTAGGATCTGAAAAAGCTTAGCTGGAATTCCAACACCTCCACTAGCTTCGTTCCTAGTGATACTCCTAAGGCCCACCTGACTTCACATTCCAGGGTGTCTGGCTGTAGATGAGTGATCATACGATCATGGTTATCTGGATCATTCATCTTTTTGGTGTAGTTCTTCTGTGTAGTTTTGCAACCCCAATCCCAATGGGGGTTTCCCTCTTCCTACTAGTGGCTTTCATCTTTTCTCCAGGGACTTCAGCACCCTACCAGGGTCTTCCCCTTTGTGTCAGGGATATCCCCCTTCCCACTAGGGGCTTCATCCTCCTAACCAGCGACTCCCCCCTTTTAGCATGGAATTCCCCTTTTTCCAGGGTCTTCTCCTTTGCTACCAGGGGCTTCCCCTTCCCTCACAGGGGTTTCCCACTTTGTACCAGGGACTTCCCCTTTCCTATTAGAGGTTTCCCCCATCCTACCAAGGGCTTCCTCCTCCTGCCCAGGGGCTTCCTGCTTCTGACCAAGGGATTCTTCCTACCTACCAGAAGCTTCCTCCTTCCTACCAGGGCCTTCCATCTTTCTTCCAGGGACCTTTAGTGTCCTACCAGAGGCTTCCCCCTTCGTTCCAGGAGCTTCCCCTTCCTACCTTGGGCTCCCCCTTCCTACCAGGGGCTTCCTCTTCCTACCAGGGGCTTCCCCTTCCTACCAACTACGTTGCTCCCTCCCAGGGATTTCGCCCTCCCTTCTAGGAGCTTGCACAGGCACTGGGACCACATCCTTGAAGAGCTGCTCCAGCTGCTGGGTCTCCGCAGCCTGGGTCCCAGCCCAGGCCAGGCCGCCTCCTGGCTGTGCTGCCCTGCCTGTGACTCAGGGCCCCGCTGCACCCGGGACAGCAGGCACTGAGCCGGCAGAGCAGGGGCAGGTGCTTTCCAAGCTCCTGTTAGCTGGTCATCGTCTGGCCCTCCTCCTCCTCCATCTCTGCCTCCTCTCACCTCAGCTTACCGGAGACTGGCCCAGTCAGGAAGGGCCAAGCAGGGGCTGACTCAGGGAGGATCAGTCTGGGTCGCCCTGCAGATCTCCCCTGTGGGGAAGGGAGCATTCTGTCTCTGGGTGTGCAAGGAGTTTATTCTGGGTGTGCAGAGTCTGTCCAGGCGCCCTGGGGCCTCAGAGCTTTGCTGACCCCAGTGCAGCCTCAGATCGCTGTCTGAACGCTGCTGCGGAAAAGGGTGCTGGGCAGTCCCTGCACATCTGAAGTTCAATTTCTCCGACACAAATTCAGTTTGGAAACAAATGAACTTAATAAATTGTTAATATATCTAATATATGCTTTGTAGCCGAAGACAGAAACTCTATGGTGGTCCTCAGAGCGCAGTCCTGTCCAACTCTGCCACCCCATGGATTGTAGCTCACAAGTCTCCTCTGTCCATCTAACTTCCAGGTAAGAATACTGGGGGTGGGGTGGGGGGGTTGCCATTCCTCCAGGAGAAGCTCTACACAGTCAGAAAAAACAAGACCTGGAGCTGACTGTGACTCAGTTCATCAGCTCCTTACTGCAAAGTTCAGGGTCAAATTGAAGAAAGTAGGGAAAACCACCAGGCCAATCAAGTATGGCCTAAATCAAATTCCTTATGATTATACAGTGAAGGTGACAAATAGATTCAGGGGGTTAGTTCTGATAGAAAGAGTGCCTGAAGAACTATGGATGGAGGTTTGTAACTCTGTACAGGAGGTGGTGACCAAAACCATCTCCAAGAAAAAGAAGTGGAACAAGGCAAAGTAGTTTCTGAGAAGACCTTACAAATAGCTGAGAAAAGAAGAGAAGAAAAAAGCAAAGGAGAAAGGGAAAGATATATCCATCTGAATGCAGAGTTCCAAAGAATACGAAGAAGAGGTAAGAAGCCTTCTAAAAGGAACAATGCACAGAAATAGAGAAAAACAATGAAATGATAAAGACTAGAGATCTCTTCAAGAAAATCAGAGATACCAAGGGAATACTTTCGGCGAAGAAGGGCACAAGAAAGGACAGAAATGATATGGACCTAACGGCAGCAGAAGAGATTAAGAAGAGTTGGCAAGAATACACAGAAGAACTATACAAAAAAGATCTTTATGACCCAGGTAACCACGATGGTGTGATCACTCACTCAGAGCCAGACATCCTGGAATGTGAAGCCAAGTGGGCATTAGGAAGCATCACTACAAACAAAGCTATTGTAGGTAATGAAATTCCAGCTGAGCTGTTTCAAATCCTAAAAGATGATGCTGTGAAAGTGATGCACTCAATATGCCAGCAAATTTGGAAAACTCAGCAGTGGCCACAGAACTGGAAAAGTTCAGTTTTCATTCCAATCCCAAAGAAGGGCACTGCCAAAGAATGTTCAAACTACCATACAATTGTGTTCATTTCACATGCTAGCAAAGTAATGCTCAAAATCCTTCAAGCTAGGCTTCAACACTGTGTGAACTGAGAACTTCCAAGATGTCCAAGCTGGATTTAGAAAAGGAGGAACCAGAGATCAAATTGCCAATATCCGCTGGATCAAAAAAAAGCAAGGGAATTCCAGAAAAAAACATCTACCTCTGCTTCCTGGACTACGTTAAAGCCTTTGACTCTGTGGATCACAACAAAAAGTAGAAAATTCTTCAAGAGATGGGAAAACCAGATCACCGTCCCTGCCTCCTTACTGCATTTTGCGGCCAATGTTTCCCTCTGCTGGTCATGTTGGGAAGCACTGTGGCTCTTGGACTCCCAGCCCAGGAGGGGGCACTTGGAGATATCACCCTCCCCAGGTACCAAGAGAAGGTCAAGGGGCAAGTTAGAACCAGACATGGAACAACAGACTGGTTCTAACTTGGGAAAGGAGTATGTCAAGGCTGTGTATTGTCACCTTGCTTAATTAACTTAGATGCAAAGATTAAGTCATTATGTGAGAACTGCTCTGTTGTGTCCGACTCTTTGTGACCCCATGCTATATATGCCATGGAATTCTCCAGGCTAGAATACTGGAGTGGGTAGCTGTTCCCTTCTCCAGGGGATCTTCCCAACCCAGGGATCGAACCCAGGTCTCCCACATTGCAGGTAGATTCTTTCCCAGCTGAGCCACCAGTGGGCAGAATACATTATGTGAAATGCCAGGCTGGATGAATCACAAGCTGGAATCAAGATTGCCAGGAGAAATATCAATAACTGCAGATATACAGATGACATCACCCTAATGGCAGAAAGTGAAGAGGAGCTAAAGAACCTCTAGATGAAGGTGAAAGAGAGTAAAAAAGCTGACTTAAAACTCAACACTGAAAAAACGAAGATCATGGCATCCTGTCCCATCCCATCACTTCAAGGTAAATGTGGAAAAAATGAAAACAGTGACAGACTTTATTTTCTTGGACTTCAAGATCACTGAGAACAGGAACTGCATCAATGAAATTAAAAGACATTTACCCCTTGGAAGAAAAGCCATGGCAAATCTAGACAGTGTATTAAAAAGCAGAAACATCACTTTGCCAACGAAGGTCCATGTAGTCAAAGCTATGGTTTGTCCAGTGTCCTGTATGGATGTGAGAATTGGACAATAAACAAAGCTGAGTGCCGAAAAATCAATACTTTAGGACTGTGGTGCTGGGAAAGACTCTTGAGAGTAACCTGTATAGCAATGAGATCAAACCAGAAAATACTGAAGGAAATCAACCATGAATATTCACTGGAGGGACTGATGCTAAAGCTGAAGCTCCAATACTTTGGCCATCAGATTCAAAGAGCCAACTCATTGGAAAACACCCTGATGCTAGAAAAGATTGAAAGCAGGAGAAGAAGGGGACGACAGAGGATGAGATGGTTGGATGGCATCACCGACTCAGTCAACATGAATTTGAGCAAACTCTAGGAGATGGTGAAGGACAGGGAAGCCTGGCGTGCTGCCGTCCATGGCTTCCCAAAGTCTCACAGAGTACTCAGCAACTGAACAACCACCAGGGGCTTCTCCCTCCCAGCCCGGGGTTTCCCCTCCTGTCAGTTAGTTCCCCAGGTGCTGGGACCACACCCTCCCTGATCCACTCCACCTGCCATATCCTGGGCCTAGCCTGCCTGCTGCCTCCCGCTGTGCGGGCCTGCCCGTGGCTCAGGGTCCGCTCTGCTCTCGGTGGAGCTGGTACAGGCGGTGCGGGCTCCTGCGTGTCATCATCTCACCTTCCCCTCCCCACCTCAGTTTACCCTAAAGGATTAGGCAGGGAAGGGCTCATGAGAGGGGATGAACTAGAGGAGGAGCAATCTGGGGGGCGCCCTCCAGAGCCCCGTTGTGAGGAGTGTAGCGTCCTGTCCTGGGTGTGCAAGCAGCCTGTCCTTGGGGCCTCAGAGCTTTGCTGACCCCAGCGCAGCCTCAGACCGCTGTCCGAATGAACACTGCTGAGAAGGGAGCAGGGCAGTCCCATAGGTCCGAAGCTCAATTTTTCCAACACAGTTGAGGTTTGGAAACCAATACATTTGATAAATCCATACACACACCAGTCCCTGCTCCAGCATTTCACGGTCACTGCTGCCCTCTGCTGGCCATGTTGGGCATCAACAATGAAATCAGATGGATATTCTTGTGGCTGAAGATGGAGGGTGGTGGTCAGTTGCTGTCATGTCGGTCTCTTTGCCACCCCATGGATTGTAGCTCCCAAGTCTCCTCTGTCCGTGGAACTTTCAACGCAAGAATACTGGACTGGGTTGCCATTTCCTCCTCCAGGAGAAGCTCTACGCAGTCAGAAAAAAACAAGGCCTGGAGCTGTGACTCACATCATCAGCTCCATATTGCAAAATTCAGGCTCAAATTGAAGAAAGTAGGGAAAGCTACTAGGCCATTCAAGCATGGCCTAAATTAAATCCCTTATGATTATTCAGTGGAGGTGACAAATTGATTCAGGGGATTAGCTCTGGTAGAGTGTCTGAAGATCTATGGATGGAGGTTTGTAACTTTGTACAGGAGGTGGTGACCAAAACCATCTGCAAGAAAAAGAAATGTAAGAAGGCAAAACGGTTTCTGAGGAGGCCTTACAAATAGCTGAGAAAAGAAGTGAAAAGCAAAGGAGAAAGGGAAAGATATACCCAAGAATGCAGAGTTCCAAAGAATAGTAAGGAGAGATAGGAAAGCCTTCTCTAGGGAACAATGCAAAGAAGTAGAGGAAAACAAAAGAATGAAAAAGACTACTGATCTCTTCAAGAAAATCAGAGACACTAAGGCAATATTTCATGCAAAAATGGGCAAAATAAAGGACAGGAAACGTAAGGACCTAAAAGAAGCAGAAGAGATTAAGAAGAGATAGCAAAAATACACAGCAGAAGTGTACAATAAAGCTCTTAATGACCTTTATAACCCAGATGGTGTGGTGGTCACTCACCTAGAGGCAGACATCTTGGGCTGTGAAGTCAAGTGGGCCTTATGAAAATTACTATGAACAGGCTAGCGGAGGTGATGAAATTCCAGCTGAGCTGTTTCAAATCCTAAAAGATGATGCTGTGCAAGTGATGCACTCAATATGCAAGCAAATTGGAAAACTCAGCAGTGGCCACAGAACTGGAAAAGTTCAGTTTTCATTCCAATCCCAAAGAAGGGCAATGCCAAAGAATGTTCAAACTACCATACAATTGTGTTCATTTCACATGCTACCAAGGTAATGCTCCAAATCCTTCAACACTACGTGAACTGAGAACCTCCAGATGTTCAAGCTGGATTTAGAAAAGAAGGAGGAACCAGAGATCAAATTGCCAATATCCGCTGGATCCAAAAAAAGCAAGGGAATTCCAGAAAAAATATCTACCCCTGCTTCCTAGACTACACTAAAGCCTTTGACTCTGTGGATCACAACAAAAAGTAGAAAATTCTTCAAGAGATGGGAAAACCAGATCACCGTCCCTGCCTCCTTATCGCATTTCACGGCCAATGTTTCCCTCTGCCAGTCATGTTGGGAATCGACAGGGCTCTTGGACTGGCCCAGGAGTGGGCATTTGGAGATATCACCCTCCCCAGGTACCAAGCGAAGGTCAAGAATCAAGTTAGAACCAGACATGGAACAACGGACTGATTCAAAATTGGGAAAGTAGAACATCAAGGCTGTATATTGTCACCCTGCTTAATTAACTTATATACAGAGTACATTACGTGAAATGCCGGGATACATGAGCACAGGCTGGAAATGATATTAATGGGAGAAATATCAGTAACCTCAGATACGCAGATGACACCACCCTAATGGCAGAAAGTGATGAGGAATTAATGAGCCTCTTGATGAAAGTGAAAAAGGAGAGTGAAAAAGCTGGCTTAAAACTCAACATTAAAAAAACAAAGATCATGCCATCCCATTCCATCACTTCACGGCAAAAAGATGGGGAACAATGGAAACAGTGACTGACTTTATTTTCTTGGGCTCCAAGATCACTGAGTACAGTGACTGCAGCCATGGAATTAAAAGACGCTTGCTCCTTGGAAGAAATGCTATGACAAACCTAGACTGTATTAAAAAGGAGAGACGTGACTTTGCCAAAAAAGGTCGATATAGTCAAAGCTATGATTTTTGCAGTGTCGTGTACAGTTGTGAGAGTTGAATGATAAAGAAGACTGAGTGCCAAAAAATCGATGCTTTAGGACTGTGGTGCTGGAGAAGATTCTTGAGAGTAACCTGGACAGCAATGAGATCAAACCAGAAAATCCTGAAGGAAATCAACTCCAAATATTCATTAGAAGAACTGATGCTGCAGTTGAAGCTCCAATACTTTGGCCACCAGATTCGAAGAAGTGACTCACTGGAAAAGACCTTGATGCTGGGAAAGACTGAAGGCAGGAGGGAGACAGAAGATGAGATGGTTGGATGGCATCACCAGCTGCAGCAACATGAGTTTGAGCAAACTCTAGGAGATGGTGATGAACAGGAATGCCTGGCATGCTGCAGTCCATGAGGTCCCAAAGAGTAGGACATGATTGAGCAACTGAAGGACAACAAGCAGCCCAGGGACCAGGAGACACAGGCCAGGCCCTGTCTCAGGACAGGACACTGTCCCCATGACAGGACTTGCCTCCTTCCTACCGGGCAGATCTGAGGATCTGATTCAAGGCTCTCATTGGAGGCTGAGTAAATCCCATCAGGGACACCTGGGTGCCCAGGAGAGCGCTGCCCGGGAACAAGTCTGACACAGGAGACAAGGGCCTGGCCTTCGTGCAGCTCCTCTGGCAGGTACCAGGTGTGGCCAGGACAGGTGGGGCTGGGGCCTGCCTGGCCCTTTAAGAGGGCCACTGGGTGGTGGGAGGGGGGAGAATCCCAGTTGCCTAGCAACAGAAGGGCTTGGTGTGTACTGGTCTCTGGGAGACCAGAAGCCACGTCCTGCTTGGGGACCCAGTGGCCGGAGCTGCCCTGCTGAGTGAGCTGAGCGGCCCCCCTCCCTCTCTCCCCACTCCTGCCTGTGCCTGGGCGGCGCCATGGCGCAGACGGACATACTCCTGACCAAGGAGCCGGCCCCACAGACGGTGCCAGCATGCCAGCTGCCCTGCAAGCTGTACGATGTGGCCCGAAACACGGGCGCCCACACCTCCTCAGGCCTGGCCACCTCCGGCTTCCGCACGGCCAAGTACCTGCTGGATGAGTGGTTCCAGAACTGCTATGCCCGCTACCACCAGGCCTTCGCCGACCGAGACCAGTCGGAGCGGCAGCGCCACGAGAGCCAGCAGCTAGCGGCAGAGACCGAGGCACTGGCTCAGCACACGCAGCAGGACTCCACGAGGAAGGTGGGTGAGCGCCTGCAGGACATGCACGGCTGGAAGTCGGAGCTGCAGCGCCAGGTGGGGGAGCTGGTCTCTGAGACTGAGCTGCTGCTGGCCCAGAAGCAGCGGTTGGAGCGCGCCCTGGATGCCACGGCCGGGCCCTTCTCCATTGTCACCGACAACCTGCAGTGCCGCGAACGCCGACAGCACCCTGACCTCGTGCGTGACTGTGTGGAGATCGAGCTGCTGAAGGTTCGGCCGCCCGGGTCCCGGAGCCGCAGACAGGCCTCCCAGCTCTCTCCAGGCAGCACGACCTACCCCGTGTCCCCCCCGCTCGACTTGGCTGGCAGAAGCCTCGGTGCCTGGGCACCCCCGGGAGCCTGCACCCTCTGCACACGTGGGGACACTCAAGCAAACGCCCAGGCACAGAGGGGTGGGGTGCCAGAAGCAATTGGTCCTGGGGCCTCCCTGGCTGGAGGCAGGGGCAGAACTAGGGCTGCCTGGGGGGAGGGGAGAGGCGGGTGGAGCGGAGCCCGTGTCCCGGGCCCGGAGGGTGCCAGGTCTGGCCTTCCCTCGGCCTGGTCCCCACAGTGGGTGCTCCCTGCAAGGTGGGCCAGTCAGGCCCTGCTGGGTGAGGAGCACCGTGGCCTGGGTGCCCCCCTGCACAGGTGGCAGGGCTGGAGCCTGGGGCTTGTCCACTCGGCCCAGCCCCAGGCCCAGGGTTTCTGCTGTGCCCGTTCCACCCCGGCTCCCACTCGGGGTGAGGCAGGGCCCAGGCCATGGTGGCATTCATCCTGGAACACGTGTCAGGACGTTTGCCTGAGGCAGGGTGGGGCTTGTTCCCCAAGCCTGGCTGCCCCTCCACAGTCCCCAGGAAACCAGGAGGGGCCTGAGCTGAGCCCCAGGGGCAGCTGGCTGGGGTTGGGATGTGTGCAGGGCAAGGGAGACCCTTCTGGTCAGGTCGTGGTGGTGCCGGTACCTACTGGGTGGTCCCTCAGTCACCCCTGGGTCCCGGCACCTGTTGAACTGCCCCTCTGGTCACCCTGGGTCATGCAGATGAAGCCTGACCCTGAGTTCCCAGAGGTGGAGCCCTACCACACCCCCACCCTGCTGATGTCCATGTTGGAAATCCAGCCTCAGACTAGTGTGCAGGTGTGGACGGTGAACGTGGGGTGAAGGCCACATGCATCCCACAAAGAGACCCGGCAGGACCTGTCCTTGGGGCAGCCCCCTAGGACCGGGGGTCACCCAGGCCAGGCCCCTGATGCTGGTGGGGAAGGGCCTCAGCTCTGAGCGGGCCACAGCCACAGGCACTCATGAGACGTGGGGAGACACACACACAGTCAGGCACCCGGGGACCCCCTCAAACCTGGGTACTTCCCTCAAGCCCAGGCCCTTCCTCTGCCCTCCCCCCAACGGCCCCACCCTCACTCATTCACTCAAGAACCTCCCAAGGCTCCAGGAATGATGGCTCTGTTCTGAGCCAGGCCCTCCGCCCGGCAGCACATGGACAAAAGAGTCAGGACAGGAAGGCGGACCCGCGGGTCAGAACTGGACGCAAAGGCTTAGAGCCCGGCAGAGGCGAAGATTCAGGTCCGGGGAGGGCTTTTCCTCTGCAGGAAATGAACCCATCAGGGAAGCAGGAGGAAACACAGGTTTCCCACGTGTCCTGGGTGTGTGAGGGCAGTCCTGGGTGGGGACTTGGTCGACAGGGCCCTCAGAGGCTATTACCAGGCTCTCCAGGGACTGTGGGAAGGCTCCAGTGATGGGCCGGAGTCCAGGGGTGCTGCGTGCCCAGCAAGTGGGAACCACCTTTGGCTGATGCTCCCCACAGCCCATAGAAGACCCCCAAAGAACCCACTGCAGTGCCCCAGACAGGGCGCTCCAAGCCCAGAATAAATCCGGTGAGAGTCAGGCTCGCCCCCACTTCCACCAAAGAGGCTGGGAGTCAACAAGCAGGGCCACCAGCAGGGCCCAGTTCCACTGGGCGTCACCCCAAACTCTGCTTCTCCTCGGGGTTTAAGAGCCCCCAGGTCCTCAGACTCTCACCAGGGGTGGGGGTCTTCTCCCCCAGGAGGCCGAGCTCATCCGGAACATTCAGGAGCTCCTGAAAAGGACCATCATGCAGGCCGTGAGCCAGACTCGGTGGGTCTGGGTGGCCTCCAGAGCCACCCTGGGGTGACCCCGTCCCCCTACCCCTCAGGCCCCTGTGGGAAGGAAGTCAAGTGACCCGGCACTGAGGCTCTGTGAGGTGATGGATGGTCCCCGGCCACAGCACAGGGCAGGGAGGGGGCACTGAGCAGGTGGAGGTGGCCAAGGGGCCTGGACACCCAGAGCCAGACCAGCACCCCGGGGCCCACCATCAGCAGATGAGGGCCCCCTGCCACCTGGGGGCTGGCCGTGCCCAGCGTCGGGGGTGCGCCCAGCTCCCCACCCGCCCTGACACAGGCCCTGCCCGCTGTCCGCCCGCAGGCTGAACCGGGAGCACAAGGAAACCTGCGAGATGGACTGGTCTGACAAGGTGGAGGCCTACAACATCGATGAAGCCTGCTGCCGCTACAACAACCAGAGCACCGACGTGCAGTTCTACCCGCACTCAGCCAAGTTCGAGGAGAGGTGGGGCTGCGGGAGCCCAATAGGTTCCCCATCCCTCTGCCGGGGGTCCTCTGTGCAGCTCTTCTACTCCTGGGGTGGGCAGGCGAGCGGCGGGACCCCCACCCAAGTGCCGGGCACACACAGTTCACCGTCCCAGCTGGGCTTCACAGAGGGAAGCAGGACCCAGCATTGAGGGCGGTGTGTGTGTGTGTGTGTGTGTGTGTGTGTGTGTGTGAGAGAGAGAGAAAAGTGTGTGAGAGGGAGTGTGTGTGTGAGAGGGTGTGTGTGAGTGTGAAAGTGTTTCTGTGTGAGAGTGTGTGTGAGAAAGTGTGTGAGAAAGTGTGTCTGACAGTCTGAATGAAAGTGCATTGTGTGTGTGTGAGTGTGTATGTGAGAAAGTGTGTCTGTGTGAGAGTGAGAGTGAAAGTGTGCCGTGTGTGAGTGTGTGTGAGAATGTGTCTGTGTGAGTGTGTGTGAGAAAGTGTGTGTGTGTCTGTGTGAGAGTGTGAGTGAAAGTGTGTGTGAGAGTGTGTGTGACTATGTGAGTGTGTGTGTGTGTGAAAGAGTGTGTCTGTGTGTGAGAGTGAAAATGTGTCTGTGTGAGAGAGTGTGTGAGTGTGTGAGAAAGTGTGTTAGAGAGAAAGAAAAGTGTGTGAGAGGGAGAGAGAGAATGTGTGTGAGAAAGAGGGTGTGTGTGTCTAAGTGTGTGTGTGTGAGAGAAAGTGTGTATGTCTGTATGGCTGTGAGAGAAAGTGTGTTGTGTGTGTGTGTCTGTGAGAGAAAGTGTGTGTGTGTGAGTGTGTCTATGCGAGAGTGTGTCTGTGTGAGTGTGAAAGTGAGAGTGTGTGTGTGTCTAAGGGGGAGCGGGCTGCAGCTCCGCATGCGGCCGGCAGGGGGCGCAGCCACAGTAGTGGGGGCGCGAGCGCGGGGACCCCGGGCGGCGCAGGAAGCGCCGGGAGCGCGCGCAGAGATCCTACGGGCGCCATAGCGGGAGGGGCACGGGGGTGCGGCGTGGCCTTAGGACTGCGGGTGGTCGTTCGTGCCGAGGCGCTGGGGGCTCGGGGTGTGGCGGGCGCGGGGAGGCCCTGGTACGTGCCTCCCCCGACCGCGGTGTCGGCCCACTCCCCCCACCCGCAGTGCCTCCACGCCCGAGACCTGGGTCAAGTTCACCCAGGAACACCTGTATCGCGCTGAGCGCGAGCGACTGGCCTCGGTCAACCTGCGGAACCTCATCGACTGCATCCTGCAGGACACGTCCGAGGACCTGCGGCTGCAGTGCGACGCCGTAAACCTGGCCTTCGGGCGGCGGTGTGAGGAGCTGGAGGACGCGCGCCACAAGCTGGAGCACCACCTGCGCAAGGTGGGGCCTCGAGACTGCGCGCAGCCCGCGGCCAGGCCACGCCCATCCCGCAGCCAGGGCACGCCTAGGTCACGATACAGCCACGCCCGTCTCGCAAGCAGGCCACACCTAGGCTATGGTATAGCCACGCCCATCGCTCAGTCAGGCATGCCCAGCTCATGACCTGGCCCCGCCAGGGCAGCCCCTGAGACTGGCTCTCCGCCCGTAACTACAAAGACCAGGCTCAGAAGGGGTAGCCCAGACCATCAGACTCCCATTGTCCACTATGCCCTGGTCACAGCCTGACCTGGCCCCTGCCCCGCCTTGGCCCTGTCCATCATGAGGGACCCCTGGTCAGGGCCGCCCCCATCCGCTACCCCACTTCCCTAGGGCCCTCATTAAGCTGATGAGAAAACCTAGTGACATTTGAGGATGGTGGCATTGCCATTGGCGTGACTGATACGGGGGAGGGCTGCAGGCCAGAGCAGGGAAGGTGGAAGGAGGTGGCAGGCTCGGCTATCTAGGGGGTGTCCCTGACGCTGGTCCTGGCGCAGCAGGGCCCTGACCCCAGGCTCTCTGGGTGCCCATGGCAGGGCCTCCCTGCACGGCCACCTCGGCCCTGCCTCCACACCGCCCCCAGAGCCAGAGGGTAGGGCTCGGGGTGTGAGGTGACCCTCTGGGCCGTCCTGTGTAGGTAGGGCTGGAGGTGCGGGGTGACCCTCGGGGCCGTCCTATGTGGATAGGGCTCGGGGTGCTAGGTGACCCATGGGGCCGTCCTGTGTGGGTAGGGCTGGAGGTGCGGGGTGACCCTCGGGGCCGTCCTGTGTAGGTAGGGCTGGAGGTGCGGGGTGACCCTCGGGGCTGTCCTATGTGGGCAGGACTCGGGGTGCGAGGTGATACACGGGGCCGTCCTGTGTGGGTAGGGCTGGAGGTGCGGGGTGACCCTCGGGGCCGTCCTGTGTGGGTAGGGCTCGGGGTGCAAGGTGACCCTCGGGCTGTCCTGTGTGCAGACGCTGCGGGAGATCATGGACCAGGAGCACAACATTGCGGCGCTGAAGCAGGCCATCAAAGACAAAGAGGCACCTCTGAAGGTGGCCCAGACCCGCCTCTACCAGCGCTCCCACCGGCCCAATGTGGAGCTGTGCAGAGATGCTGCCCAGTTCAGGTGCTGTGGCCGCGGGGGCCGCCCTGGGCTGGGCCGGTCACCCTCCACCACACGGGCACCGTCCACCCACCCCCAGGCCTCCTCAGTCTCTGGGGTCCCCTTGAACACCCCCCAACACACAGCCCTGCAAATGTAAAGAAGAAAGACGCTGGCCCCCACCTCACCCCCCACACGGGGCTCCCACGTCCCTTCTCCTGCCCCAGCACCACTGGACACTGCACATCCCTATGGGGGACACCATGTGGGTCTCCAAGTGCCAGGATTGGCCACATTCCCCACTTCACCCTGGTCTGGAATCTCGGGGTCTGGGAGGCAGAGGTCCCCGAGACACATGGCCACCCCGATCACCTGTCCTGGCCCTCCACACCTCTGACGTCATGGTGGACGCACCCCCCACCTCCCAGCCTGGCTTCTGGGTCTCCCCTGGGGCTTTTGGGGGTCCTTCTATGGCCGAGCACATTGAGTAGGATGCCCCACTCGGGCGCTCAGCCCTTGAACCTGGGGCCACCCCCTCGGCACCATCAGCAGGCCTGGTGTCTGGGGTGGCCCCGTTCAGCCCGCCTCTGTCCCCAGGCTGGCGAGTGAGGTGGAGGAGCTGAACCTGTCCCTGGCAGCGCTGAAGGAGAAGCTTCTGGAAGCGGAGCAGTCCCTGCGCAACCTGGAGGACACGCGCATGAGCCTGGAGAAGGACATTGTGGTCAAGACCAACAGCCTCTTCATCGACCGCCACAAGTGCATGGCCCACCGCGCCCACTACCCCACCGTGCTACAGCTGGCCGGCTACCAGTGACCGCTGGGCGCAGGGCCCACCCCTCCTTGAATAAAGAGCACATTAGCTTTCTATTCAGGGTGCGCACCTGGACAGGTGGGCATTGCCTGTGGACCCCATCGTCCCCACCGTGGGTCTCCTGCCTGGGGCACCCCCAGTCCCCACCTGGGGACAGGGGTCAGTCGAGGTCCCCCTCATTGCCCTCCACTGACCACCTGGGCCACCTGCCAGATGTTTCCAGGGGAGCGTCACCTCCCGTCACCACGGGTCACGTCCTCTGGGCCCCGCGGTGGCGGCTGAAGCTCTGTTCTTCGCCATGCCCTGGACAGTCACCCAAGGCCGGCTGGCATGCTGCTCTCGTTAGTGGGGCCGTCAGAACATGGTGCTGGCCTGGCTCCCCATGAGGGACTTGGCCCCCAGGCTGTACACTGCAGGCCTGGGGCAGTGACTGCCCAGGGAACTGTGGGACCACTCCCTGCCACCCCCACCTGGCACGGGGCGGGCGCCAGAGGGCACACCAGAGCTGGGGGTGGTGGTGTCCATGGCTCTCGACAGAAGTGGGCGCTGCCTCTGGGGCGCCCCCCAAGCAGCATCAGGCCCTCTCTCTACCCCTCCGCCGAGGCTCTCTCCCTATGCCCGCCGCTGACGAGCTCAAGGGGGCCGCTTCCCTCCCCAACAGCAACTCATCAGCTGGACTCGGGCAGTCTACATTAAGAGGACAGGAGATAATAACCCGGCCGCATGCTCACAGCTCTCAGACCCCATTAGCAGCCGAGGCCACGCTGTGCGGAGCCCCCATCAGTGCCCAGGGCCTCTGTGTCCCAGCCCCCACCCCCCAGTGTGGCCACTGATGGGGAGCCAAGTGGAGATGCTGTGCGAGGCTCATTATCTCCACAACCCGGGGGGCCGGGCACTCATTGTCTGCAGTTGTCTCATGACCACCCATGAGGCCGGAAACCTTGTCCTCTTGTAGAGACAAATGACCAGGCCCTGGAGCTGAGGGATGGCCCTGGGCTGCTCAGCAGGTTCCTGAGGCGGTGGCTGCATCTCTCTGGAGAGTCAGCAGCCCTGGGGAGGAGACAGACAGCTACACCCACCCCCAGGGATTCAGGCCCTGCAGGAGTGGGGAGCTGGGAAGCGCAGGGGACACCAGGGCCCTGAGGGTGGCTGAAGCCCGGGGACACACTGGCCACTGCTGAGTCCACGGTGCCCACTTTACAGATGGGGAAACGAGGTTGGATGCTGGGAGCAGTGGAGCCCGGGCGTCCACCTCTCTCTGGGTGCCCCAGGAACTCCCAAGACGAAAGTGGAGCAGGCAGAGAGGAGCCCCCGGCCCACCCCAGGGCCCAGCAGCGCCAGCCAGAGCCTGGGTTAGCCCAGCCCTGGGTCAGGAGCAGGTGGCGTCTGCAGAGAGACCTCGGTCCAGGCCACCCACATCTGGATTCCAGCAGAGCTTGTTCAGACAAGGACAAGGTGTGGGGACAGCTGAGCACTGCTGCAGTGTGAACCCTCACCTCCAGGGGCCGGGGACATCCGGGAAGTGGCTCCAGCTGGCAGGCTCCCCTGACCACAGCCCTCACCAGGTCTGCTCACCACCCAGCAAGCCAGCCCCAGATGCCCGCAGCCTGCCTCCTGGAAGGCGGCCCCGGCTCCCCAGGCCACGTCAGTGCCCCGCCGCCAGGCAGCCTGGCTTGGTGTGGCGGTGGGCTGGGGGATGCTTCTCAGGGAGTCACATGGCCTTGTGTTCAGAGGCCGAGGCACCAGGCGCTCCCTGGGGCCCAGTGTCCAGCTGCTCAAGCCCAAGCAAGCATGAGGGTAGGTCCTGGTGTAGTCACAGCCCCCGCCTACCACTGCCTGGGGCGCCCTGTGAGTTATTGCTGCCGGAGGGGGCTGGCATCACAGGGACATAACCCTCATCCCCTGAAAGGCTGGGCTACTGTCAAGGGCCCCCGACAGGGTATCACAGCAGGCCTCTCACTCCGCTGGGCACCAGGGCCTGGGCACGGTGTGGTGGAAGGTGGGGGCAGACACCACAGCCTGGCCAGACGCTGCCCCCACCCCCAGTGCCACCGGCCAGGCCCAGCCCCCATGGCCCAGCCAGCAATGGGCATCGGCGAGTGGTCTGTCTCCACTCAGCCACTGTTCCAGCCTCCCCGACTCCCCCTAAGTCACCGCAACCCGGATGGCAGCTAGCCCCATAGTCCCGGCCACCCCAGGCCCCCAAGCCCCACCACAACAGGGCTGGGGGAGGTCCCCAGAGCCCCCAAGGCGGGGCTGCGGCAGGTGGAAGGCCGGGCAGCGGGCAACGGGGCCTCACGAGCCTCCTGCAGGGAGCTCGGAAGCTGGCCCAAGGCCTGTTGGTCTTGGATGGCCCAGAGGGAAGCCACGGGTGCCTGGGGTGGGCATGAAAGGGCTCTTTCACTGGCCGCTGCGCAGAGACGCCGGAGACCGCCAGGCAGGCAGCAACACCCAGTTGTGAAATGGTAACAGGGGGGTGGGGGTGGGTGGGGGTCTTCACAGCAACCTTGAGCAGGGCCTGGGGTAGGGGCCCCAGCAGCACAGGGCTGCCTGCGAGGGGGGCGCTGCCCAGGAGACACCCACGCCAGTCCGTTTCCTCCATGGGAGGAGTCCGGGAGAGTCCTGCAGGGTCCAATGTGGCTCAGGGGTTGGGTGAGGGTCTGCGAGGTTTGAGAAGGAGGTGGTAGAGAGAAGGGGTCCCACCTGCCGGGAAAGCTCAGCCTGGGAGTAGGTCTCAGACTATGTGAGAGGAAGGCCCTCATCCTGGGCTGCAGTCCTGAGGGCTTCCTGGAAGAGGGGGCCTGGGTATTTGCTCAGGATGGCCAGGGTACAGGGAAGAGTGAGGACTGCAATATCACACACAAGCCATTGCAGGAGACCAACCCTGCCTGAGCCTCTTGGATGCAGCCCTTGGGAGAACAGGGTAGGCAGAGTCCATTTGCCAGGAAAACTGAGGCCCCTCTGGAGCTCACCCAGGGCCCCCAGCATCTGGAAAGTGTGGCTCCACCTGGCACTGATGGGCCCAGGGTCAGGCAGTGTCTCCCGAGGGAGGGGACGTGGAGGCCGGAGGCTCAGAACTGGCAGGGATTAAAGACCAGCTTCTGTACAGCTGGGTGGGGGCTGGGGCAGCCTCCCCGGTTACCCTCCCTCCTCCGGGGGGTCAGGATGCACGTGTCCCCTCTGCCCAGCAATGCAGCCCCGCAGAAACTGCCTCATGTCGGGCCCCACCCAACATGGGCCCAGGGCCCGGCTGCCCGGAGTGTGGGGTATGGGATGGGGGGCATACCCTTACCTAAAGGAGCCCCTCCTGGAGGGCTCTGGCCAGTCACGGCGAGTGGGGCTTGGGGGACTGCTTCCCCACTCAGTGCCCCCTGCATCTGCCAGGTGGGGGGGGGTCTCCGGCCACGGGGGCTTTGGGGGACCTGGACTTCCCAGCTGCAGGCACTGAGGGTGCCCACTGCCACCCAGAACTAAGGCCTCGGGGAGGGAGGGGCATGAGCAGGGAGCAGTGCCCAGGAAGTGCCAGATCCCACAGGCGGCCACCTCGGCGCTTGCTAGGGCTCGGGGAGGGCGGTGTGGGGCCCTCCCAGCAGTGGTGGTCCCCAGGCTGTGTCAGGGAGGTGTCTCAGTCCCGGGCAGGGACCCATCAGCAGTGTTAGGGCGGGATGAGAGTCCAGGAGGGGCTACCAGGCGCTCTCTGCGGTCTCTGGGACCACAGCCCCTTTGAGGGGTCCCAACTGTCCTTCCCCACCCAGGCGGCTCCCTGGGCCCCCCGTCATCTCCCTCGCACAGGGGTGCTGCCAAGCTGCCGTGGGGGCCACTGGGGGCTCAGCAGGGCGAGCCCTCCACTCCCCGCCTTCCTCTCCCACCCTCCTCTTTCCTTCCTGCCCGGCCCCAGGCCCTGGCCCGGATGGTGGCTCCTGCCCTCCTGCTGCTCCTGGCACTGCCTGCTGGGGCCTGGCGTGGCCTGGGGCTGCCCCGTCGGTCGTGCGTGCAGTGCTGCCGTCCAGCCTGGCCCCCCGCCGCTCCTGGCCTGGGCGCCCACGTGAGCGACGGGGACCCATGGGCGCGGCTGCCTCTCCTGCGGCCCACCATCGACATCTCGATCCTCAAAGGTGAGCATCCCCAGAGGGGCGGCCACCCCCGCCCCCGGCCCTACAGGGACACCTGTGCTGAGGGGAGGGGACAGGGCCCAGGGCGGGCTCTGGGAAGGAGGGGACCCCGAGGGGACAATGGACGGGTGCCTGCTCCCCACGGCCGCCCCCCAGGTGGGCAGAGGGTGTCCCAGGGAAGGGGCTGTGGACAGAGGGCCTGAGGCTACCCTCAGCCCTACCCCCCAGGGGAGGGGAAGGGGCCTGGGTCCCCTCTGAGGGTGAGAGAGGCGGGGCTCTGGGAGGCAGATGCAACCCTGGGGGCTGCACCGAGCTTGAACCCCAGCGCTCTCTTCCTTCAAAGCCCAGTTCAGACCCTTCCTCTGGTGGCTGCCTGACCCCCCGGCCCCGCATGACCGTCAGCACAGACCCCAGAACAGCCAGGCCCTCAGGGTGTGGCTTCTTTCTCTTTGCCCCTTGGAGGGTGGGTTAGCGCCCCTCGCCCCTCGGAGAGAGGAGACAGAGGCCCACAGAGGTGAGGTCACTTGCAGGGCCACGTGGTCAGAGAATCTGACCCTGGGAGCCTTGACCAGGGGCTTCTCCTCACCCCCCGCCCCTCCCCGGCAGGTGAGAAGGGCGAGGCCGGGGTCAGAGGTCACTCTGGCAGGAGCGGGAAGGAGGGCCCGCCAGGCTCCCGGGGCCTCCGGGGGCGCAAGGGCCAGAAGGGGCAGGCAGGGCTGCCTGGCGCGCAGTGCACGCGCGCCTACGCGGCCTTCTCGGTGGGCCGACGGGAGGGGCTGCACAGCGCCGACGCCCTCCAGGCGGTGACCTTCGACATGGAGCTGGTCAACCTGGACGGCGCCTTCGACCTGGCTTCCGGCCGCTTCCTCTGCACCGCGCCCGGCGTCTACTTCCTGAGCCTCAACGTGCACACCTGGAACTACAAGGAGACCTATCTGCACATCATGCGCAACGCGCGCGCGGCCGCCGTGCTGTACGCACAGCCCAGCGAGCGCAGCGTGATGCAGGCGCAGAGCCTGCTGCTGCCGCTGGCCGCGGGCGACTCCGTCTGGGTGCGCATGTTCCAGCGCGACCGCGACAACGCCATCTTCGGCGAGCGCGGCGACCTCTACATCACCTTCAGCGGCCACCTGGTCAAGCCAGACGCCGAGCTCTGACGGCCCGGCGCCACCAGCCCCCAGGGCCCACCCTCCCAAGCCCCTTGCCCCGGAGTGGGGCCAGCTGTGATTGAATGCCGCCTGCGTGCACACGCTGAGCTGAGCATGGCCCCGGCAGGAGCAAGACAGACCCACCAGATCTGCTAGACGCAGATCCCGACCGAGCAAGAGATTCTGGTCCCAGCAAGAGATTCCGGAGCAGACCCGCGTTCCGGGCGCGCTGTGGGCGGGGTTGGGGCGGGGCACCTTCATCTGCTAAGGAGCTTGCCCCCCTGGTCGGGTTCCCTTTCCGCTTATAAAGGCTGTGCCAGGCCCCCGCGCTGTGAGAGAATTACAAAGAGCCTACTGGGTGCTGGGCTGGACGCTGATGAGGCTCCGGGGGAGGGGTGGAGCGTGCTGAATTCCAGGGTGCTCAGGGCGGCAGAGGCCACAGGACCAATGACATGGAGTAGGTGGGTGCCGGCCGAGCCAGAACAGGCCTCGGCCTGGGTGAACACACTGCCAGTACCGGTGGGTCTATTTTCTGGGGTTTGCGGCATCCCTGGGTCTGTCTTGAGTGGGCTGGGAGGAGGATGCTTGCCTGAGCCCGGGGAGCCCCAGGGGGGTATCTCCTCCACATGCTGAAGCTGGGCCTGGCGGGGACCCGCAGAGAGCAGGCTGGCCCCGTCCCTGCGGGCAGGCGTGTATGGACTGGCCCAGCTTTCTCCAATGGAGGCCTCGTCCACCCTGCAGGAGGAGCCACCAGGCTGCCCCGCCCGCCTTCGGATCTGCTCGGAGCCTGTTCCTTTTCTGCCACGTGTCCTCTGGCCATTCTGGGACCTTCTGTCCGGCCTCTGTGGCCCCACCACCCACTGCCTCCTCTCTGGGCCCTCCCCGGCCTCCCCTCCTGTGACCGCTCCGCCCAAGTGAGGATGCTGAGCTGGTGAGGTGGCTGGGGCCCTGGCAGGAGCAGTGTCTGGAGCCACCAGAGCCCAGCATGCTGGCTGAGGTCCCGGGCCAGGCGGATGTGGCTGGAGTTGCAGGCTGGCCAGGCCGAGTCTGCTGGGGCTGATGGGTGATGAACAGGCCAGGGCCTCCACCCTGGGGCCCTGAGACCACAGAACACTGCATGTCGGGTCCTGTCTCCTCATCACGGCCCCCCTGCCCCACCCCAGGAGCCCAGCCCATCCTGAGATGGTCTCTGGCAGACCTCCCCAGACCATGGTTATCGACTGGGCGGGGGGGTGGAGAGGGGGTGGGAGCCCCTCGTCCCTGGGCGTGGGGAGGAGGCATGGCTGGGAGCACGGCGCCCTCCCCTGCTGTACGGAACCCCGTGACCCTCAGGAACATCCGCCCTGAGTGAGGCTGGAGCCAAGAGCATCCACACACACCCGTGGGCAGCAGGGCCCACCCCCCCAGACCGGGGCATCCTGGACAGGTGGAGATTTTGAGGTCCAGCGAGGGTGTGTAGACCTTCAAGTGTGTGTGATGCTGGGAGCTGGATCCCCCTCAAATAGGGCTGACTCCTCTAGTGTGGCCTGGGACGGGGGGAGGGGAGGGCTCCCACTGGAGAGGGGCTACTGGGACTCCGAGTCTGCAGGGAGAGGGGGCTTCCAGCTGGCAGCCTTCCGCAGGGCCTCAAGGGCTGTGACAGTCCCACCTCTGAGGCTGGCTTTCGGGTCAGCTCTAGACCAGGATTGGGGGCTCCTGGGGTCCCAGGTATGAGGCCCTTGCATCCCATGAAGGCCCTACAATCACCGCACCAGCGGACAGGGACATCCCAGGAGGAAGCTGGGACTCAAGAGGCCTGGGTCCCTGAGCTCAGGCCTGGGCGGGGCTGTGACCCCAAACCCCCAGCACAAGCAGGGTCTGTACCCCAAGATGCATGGGGGGCAGGGTTCACAGCAATGCCCGCCCCCAGGAGCCCCAAGGCCCAGCTGGACCTGGCTGTGGCACAGGGCAGGGGGCAGCAGGACTCCAGGGGACTTGCTATAGCCAAGGGGTTGGGAGCTGAGTGGGGCACCCTGGACTGGTGAGCCCGGCCCCACTGAGACTAGAGGGTGCTAGAAGAGCCCGCGGGGTGCCAGAGGGCAGCCCTGGACTGCTCCCCGGCCCCTCCCAAGACCAGCTCGGTACCGCCGACCCCCCCTCCAGTGATGCTGACTTGGGCCGAGGAGCCTCAGGCTGCACTTTGGCCCTTTGGCCTCAGTCCTTTTATGGCTGGAATAGCTGGACACGCCCAGGGTGCCTGGCAACCAGCAGGGCATCAGGAGTGCTCAGAGGGGCCACAGGGGCCCAAGGGGGGGGGGTCCCATGGCAGAGATAAAGGCACCCGCACTGGAGCATGAGGGGTGGAAGGACCTCCCTCTGTCCTCCCAGGTCTGGACTCCCTGCCCCCAACTGGGACCCTGCCTGCGAGTGCTGCAGGCCAGCCTGGCCGGGTGGGGGCGGGAGGGCCGCCCAGTCCAGCAGCCCAGGCAAAGCTGGCTCTCTCGGGCTCCCCGTCTGGCCCTGGGGTGCACTGGGCCCTGAGGGTGCAGGGCTGGGGGGCATTCCCATGAAATCTGTGGACCTGCTGCCCGCTGGGCCTCCCTCTCACCTCACTCCATCCACGGGGCCTGGACCAGAGGCACTGGGGTGGCTCCACTGAGCCCCCGGGACCGCCCTGCTCCTCTTGCTGGCCCAGAGGGCAGAGCAGGCCAAACAGATGGTGTCCAATCAACTCCAAAGTAAAGGCCACCCCTGCTCTCAGAGAACAGGGGCCAGGTAGTGGCTCCCCTGAGTGTGAGCAAGAACCCCGTGGAGGCTGCTGGTCAGAGCCTCCGTGCCCAGGACACGCCAGAAACACCACAGGGGGGTGCAGGATGGGTGGCAAGGCCTGCCTCCCCCCACGCCCGGCTTAGTGAAAATCCACGACTGAGAACAGGTGGGGTGAGGGGAAGGCGTCATGTCCACAAAGTGATGATAAGCTCCAGACTCAGGAATCCGTGCCCGCGCGGCTCGCTCAGGAGACGAGAGGGTGAACAGCATCCTCGAAGCACCGCACGGCAGCCTGGGGTGGGGTGGGGGGACCAGGGTGCACCTGCCCCGGGGAAGAGAGCTGGAAATGACCAGAACACGGGGCAGCCCAGAGGCAGAATCCTATGGAAACCGTTTCCCGTCTCAGTTTTTCTCCGTTTGGTGGAATTCCAATAAAACATCCATTTTTAGAATTTGGGTGAAAGTCATAAACCATAAAATGTACCATTTAAAAATGAACAAAGTGAAAGTTGCTCAGTCGTGTCTGACTCTTTGCGACCCCATGAACTATACAGTTCATGGAATTCTCCAGGCCAGAATACTGGAGTTTCCCTTCTCCAGGGGATCTTCCCAACCCAGGGAACGAACCCAGGTCTCCTGCATTGCAGGAGGATTCTTTACCAGTTGAGCCAGCAGGGAAGCCCGAAAAGTGAACAACTCAACATCATTTAGGGTGTTCAAGGGTGTCCATCCAGAGTCTCCTTTCCAAGTTGCCAGGTCATCATCATCATCTGTGTCCCTCCTCTGGGCAGGGCCTCCAGAGGATGCACGGGCAGACAGGTGCACTGTCCAGGGGGCCAAGGGGCCACAGTACAGCTCCTGGGAGCCTTGGCTCCTCTCGTGACACCTGCACCCACTGGACCCCTGCCTGGAGCCAGGGACCCCTCAGTGTGGCCCCTGGGGGCTCAGCTGGGAGGGTGGGTCCTGGGTTCCAAATGGGGAGAGGTCAAGGGACTCTGGAAGCTGACCCTTCCTCTGGCCACCCTTTCAGGCCTGATGACCACCAGAACATGGATCCCCATGGGCCACGTGGGTGAGGGGGAGAGGACGGGCCCTCAGCCCCCAGAATGACTGTTGCCCTTGGCCATAGGAGGACCCTGGGTCCACTCTGCAAACATCCTTTCATTAAACCCTCCTCAAGCTGCGCAAAGGAGGGGCCGCCTGTTTCCTGGGCATGGGGGGAAGGGGGACACGTGGGGGCACAGTAGATACTCGGGGGTGCAGAGCAGAAGGGAATCGGGCCAGTCCCCACTGCCCCACGGTCAGTTTCCTTCACCTGGACAGCCAGCCCCTGTGGATGGCCATGCCCCTCCCCTCCTGTGGTGCCCCCGCCCCTGTACCCACAGGCCTGGTGGCCCACACCCAGACCATGGCCACGGTTTGCCATGTGTGCAGAGGTCAGAGAAGAGACGGCTGAGAAGGGGATTCAAGCTCCCTCCCCAGAGGCAGGAGCCAGGGAGGAGTTTTGCTTGG
This sequence comes from Muntiacus reevesi, assembly GCF_963930625.1. Classification (NCBI taxonomy): domain Eukaryota; kingdom Metazoa; phylum Chordata; class Mammalia; order Artiodactyla; family Cervidae; genus Muntiacus; species Muntiacus reevesi. Next base: position 180,288,090 of record NC_089250.1, on the reverse strand, counting down.
ATGGAGACCCTCCCCCCCACACCGGTCAGGACCCACGCAGGCGCCCAGATGGAGCCCCCAGACCCCCATCAGCGCAGATACAACAAATGCACACCTGTCACTGCCACAGCCGGATGTGCAGCCTAGTGAGTGGGGAGGGGTGAGCCTGAGAGTCCAGGGCGGGGGGCAGTGATGGGGACCCCCTCAGGTTCCTGGATAGTCGGTGGACCTTCAAGGTGAGGACTCCACCTGGACAGAGGCTCACAGTGGCCGGACCAGCCCCGAGCAGCCAGGACAGCAGGGAGAGCAGGCGGCAGGCTGGGGCTGGAGCCCCGCAGGCTGGGATGGGGGAGCGGGTCACAGCCTCAGTGGTCTCTGCAGGGTCTCAGCACCGCCCCCAGCCCTTGAGATCCCAGGCTCCACGGCGGCCCTGACAGGTGACCAGCAAAGACCCTGTTCTCAGTCATTCTGCTCCCTGACACCCCCAAAGGGCATCCCAGCTGTCAGCCCCCAGACTCCGTGGGAAGCTCTTCCTGGTATTTACCCACCTCCTGTCCCGAGACACCCCAGGATGGGCCCCGCCGACCCCTCCAGGGGCGCCCGCTCTCAGTCCCCAGGGTGGGCCACAGCACGGGCTCTGCCTGTGGGGGCTGCACCACGGTCCCCCGCCACCCCGCACCCCCGCTGCCTGGCAAATAGCCACCCCTCAGCCCATCCTGATCCCGGAGGCGGCCTCACCCTGTCCTGCGGGCCGGATTTCCTGAGCAAGGTCACTCTGGGAGCCACTGGAGCCCAGTGGCCAATAAAACCCATCGATGCGGAGAGAGAGACAGTAAAGCAGGTCACCCCCTCCACTGAGGGTGTTTGCTCTGCCCTCCCCACCCTGCTTGGAGCCTGGGGCCCCAAGACCTTCAAGCAGTGTGGTGCTCTGTGGCCCCTGCTGCTGTCCCCAGCCTGTGCTGGGCGTGGAGGTCAGCGGATGGGCCAGGCTGCATCCCCACACCCACTGTGCTGTGTCCACGGCTCTGTGGGCTCACCTCCTTCTGGGACACCCCTGTCCCCACACCTCGACAGGCCCTCAGGGGTGCCCAGGTGCTCACTCTCTCCTGTTCAGTGGCCCCCACCCAGGGCTTTAGGGACTGTTCACACTGGCCAAGCCTGGCCACCAGCTCCCACCCAGACCCAGGGCCTACAGGCCACCTGGCATCTCTTCCTCCACCTGCTGAGTCCATCGGGCCTGGGCACACACAGGCACACACACTCACACGTGCACACACAGGTACATTCACACACGTGCACACACATGTACATTTACACACATGCACATACACATTGACACGTGTACACACAGGCACACACATCCACACATGTGCACACACAGGTACATCCGCGTGTGCACACACAGTCACACACGTTCACCTATGTGCACACACAGGCACACATTCACACATGTGCACAAACAGGTGCACACATCCATACATGTGTACACACACACTCACAAATGTGTACACACAGGCACACATGTTCATTTACACAGAGGTACATACATGTCTACATATGCATTACACAGGTACCCACAAGCAGGCACATGCACACACACTCACACATGTGTACACACACAAGCACACACTCACATGTGTACACACCAGTGCACACACATTCACACATGTGTGTGCACAGGTACACACATTCACATGTGTGTACATACACATGTCCACACATGCATCACACCCACAAGCTGGCACATGCGCATGCATACACAACCACACATTCACATGAGTGTATACACATGCACACACACTCAGAAGCAGGCACATGGACACACAGGCATGTCCACACACACCAACATCCTCACAGGCAGGACTGGCGAGGGCACTCTGGCATCTGCACCGCCCCGGGAGGGAGCTCGCCATGTCAAATCAATTGGGAGAAATTGACCCGAGCAGATATTTCCGTGCCATCTGCTTGCTCCCCAAAGTCACAGATGGACTTTGCATCCAAGCCCACAGGTGACCTGACTGGCGGAGGCGGGTGACTGATCGAATGGACTTGTTTCTCCCAGGCACCCACCCCTGCATGGGATGCCTCTCCCCTAGGGCTGGGCGGGGAGGCTCTGGTCACCAGCTCCCTGTGACTGACACCAGGGTTTGTGGCCTCCACCTCCTAGGCGGAGCCCAGGTGGAGCCGATACTAAAGCTGGGGCTGAGGAGGCAGCCGGGACCCCACTCACCCAGGGTCAGGGACAGGAGCCCCAGGCGAGCTGCCCACTCCCCACACCTGGCAGCTGTGGAAGGATCAGATGCTCCTGCCCCCCACCCCCCGAATCCTTGGGGCCACACCCTGCTCCTCCCAGCCTGGCCCTGTGGCTCCTTTCTGCGGGTGTGGACGCTCCCCTCACTGTTATCTGGGTGTCCTGCTGCCTGCCCTGCCCCAGCCGCCTGCGATCCGCCCGCTCTGATGTGCACCGGCTTCGATTGGCTCCAGGGACAATGTTTGCTCTGGGAAAGAGTCAAACATTTATTCTCTAATTTATTCAGGGAGCGGTCGTCAAACACAAGCGCCCTCGTTATGTGATCTTGTTTCCAGGGCTTGGCCTCGGTCTGGGGTCCATGACGAAGCCCCGGCAGCGCTGACCCTGGCTCTCCCCTGCCCAGCACGGTGCTGCCCGCTCCCCACGCCCCCCTGGTTTCTGCTTCCTCCTCTGGTCCAGCTGTGGACGCCGGCTGCGGGAGGGACACTGGGCAGGGCTGTCTCAGCAGGGCCTGTGGGCGAGTGACCCCCATGTCCTTCTTCTCCTTCCAGTCGTGATCACAGTGAGGCCCGGACACCTAGGAGCACAGCCCTCCCCCAGTAAGGTTGCCAGGCACCTTCTCTAGGACCTGTTTCAGGCCTGGGGCCGGGGGTGGAGGGGGTGGGATGAGCTGGTGTTTCTGGGGGTGGAGAGGACCATTCCGGCCAGACCAGACTGAAAGTTGAATTCCTCCAGGGTCCAGCATTTGCACATGCCCACGGCCTCTCCAGTCTGCTGTTTGCCTTAGGAGGTGGCTCACCCTGCCCGCTGCTGTCTGGCTAAGTCTCCTTTTCTGCTCCAGCCCCCCAACTCCAGGAGGAAAGGCAGAAGAGGTGGCTGTGGGTTCCCGAAGCCTTGCCAGGCCCCCTCTGCCCCCGCAGCCTCAGCACTCACAGTTTGCTGGTCTGCATGAGCCCGTTGACCTTGCAGCTGCGCACGGGCATCGTGGCCTCCTGCAGCCGGCCGCTCGGGCCCGGCCGTGGCTCCGTGGCATCCGCATCCTCGGCGCCAGCGCCGTAGCCTTTGCGGAGGCACAGAATCTTCCGGAAGCTCTGGCGGAAGTTGTCAGAGAGGAAGCCATAGAGCAGGGGGTTGGCACAGCTGTTGGCATAGGACAGCACAACCACGAAGAAGTAGGCGCCGGCAGAGGCAGGCTCCTCGGGCAGCGCGAAGGCCAGGTTGACGATGTTGACGATAAAGAAGGGCAGCCAGCAGCCCGCAAACACCAGCACCACCACCACCACCATGCGGGTCACCTTCCGCTCCGAGCGCCGCCGCGTGGAGCCCACGCGCACACCTGATGCCTTCAGCTTCACCACGATGAGCAGGTAGCACAGGCAGATGACCAGCAGCGGCCCGAAGAAGCCCAGCACGGACGTGTAGATGATGAACACGGCCCCCCACAGTCCCACGGGCTCTGGCCAGCTGAGGTTGCAGGTGTTCCAGCCCTCCTGGATGTCGGCAAACACCACCAGCGGCAGCGACATGACCAGCGAGAAAGCCCAGACCGCGGCGCTGGCCAGCTTGGCCACCCGGGGGCGGCGCCAGCGGGCGGAGCGGATGGGGTGGACCACGGCCAGGTAGCGGTCCACGCTCATGACCGTCAGGCAGAAGATGCTGGTGAACTGGTTGATGCCGTCCAACGTCATGACCAGACGGCACAGCACGGGGCCGAAGGGCCAGTAGGAGATGGCATTCTGTGTGGCACGAAGGGCAGCCCCAGCATGAGCAGCACGTCGGCCACGGCCAGGGTTGAGGATGTAGATGTTGGTGACCGTCTTCATCTTGGCGTGGCGCAGGACCACGTAGATGACCAGTGCATTGCCGCCCAGCCCCGCCGCGCACACCAGTAGGTAGAGCGCCGGTACCACCACTGCCCGGGCGCCCGGTGAGGGCCCCGGCCCCGCCAGCGTCCCGTTCTCGTCGCCGCCCGCCGCCGGGCACCGCCGAGGAGGTGTTCCAGCTGGTCAGCGGGGAGGCTGGAACAGAGGCTCCATCGTGGCCACTGCGGGCAGGGCAGGCTGAGTGAGCGCTGGGGCGTCTGCTGCAAGAGAAGGAAGGATACGGAGCAACTGAGCTGAGGGTGTCTCCCCTGCGCCCGCCCCACCTGCCCAGGACGCACGGGATTACCCCGGGGCGGCGGGTAAACATGATTACTCATGTT